>NC_064620.1:426458124-432452458 GCF_023898315.1 Schistocerca nitens | reverse complement strand
ATATGGGGAAAAACGCAAATATGGGGAAAAACGCAAATATGGGGAAAAACGCAAATATGGGGAAAAACGCAAATATGGGGAAAAACGCAAATATGGGGAAAAACGCAAATATGGGGAAAAACGCAAATATGGGGAAAAACGCAAATATGGGAAAAAACGCAAATATGGGAAAAAACGCAAATATGGGAAAAAACGCAAATATGGGAAAAAACGCAAATATGGGAAAAAACGCAAATATGGGAAAAAACGCAAATATGGGAAAAAACGCAAATATGTAAAAAACGCAAATATGGGAAAAAACGCAAATATGGGAAAAAACGCAAATATGGGAAAAAACGCAAATATGGGAAAAAACGCAAATATGGGAAAAAACGCAAATATGGGAAAAAACGCAAATATGGGAAAAAACGCAAATACGGGGAAAACGCAAAGACGGGAAAACGCAAAGATGGCAAAACGCAAAGATGGGAAAAACGCAAAGATGGGAAAAACGCAAAGATGGGAAAAACGCAAAGATGGGAAAATACATAAACCTTGGAGAACAGAACATTGCGCCACAATTTGACTAGAAGAAGGAATCGGTTGGTAGGATGGGTTCAAGAGTAGTGCGAGAAACGCAAATATGGGAAAAACGCATGTATGGGAAAAACGCATGTAAGGGAAAAACGCATGTATGGGACAAACGCAAATATGGGGCAAACGCAAATATGGGGCAAACGCAAATATGGGGCAAACGCAAATATGGGGCAAACGCAAATATGGGGCAAACGCAAATATGGGGCAAACGCAAATATGGGGCAAACGCAAATATGGGGCAAACGCAAATATGGGGCAAACGCAAATATGGGGCAAACGCAAATATGGGGCAAACGCAAATATGGGGCAAACGCAAATATGGGGCAAACGCAAATATGGGGCAAACGCAAATATGGGGCAAACGCAAATATGGGGCAAACGCAAATATGGGGCAAACGCAAATATGGGGCAAACGCAAATATGGGGCAAACGCAAATATGGGGCAAACGCAAATATGGGGCAAACGCAAATATGGGGCAAACGCAAATATGGGGCAAACGCAAATATGGGGCAAACGCAAATATGGGGCAAACGCAAATATGGGGCAAACGCAAATATGGGGCAAACGCAAATATGGGGCAAACGCAAATATGGGGCAAACGCAAATATGGGGCAAACGCAAATATGGGGCAAACGCAAATATGGGGCAAACGCAAATATGGGGCAAACGCAAATATGGGGCAAACGCAAATATGGGGCAAACGCAAATATGGGGCAAACGCAAATATGGGGAAAACGCAAAGACGGGAAAACGCAAAGATGGGAAAACGCAAAGATGGGAAAACGCAAAGATGGGAAAACGCAAAGATGGGAAAACGCAAAGATGGGAAAAACGCAAAGATGGGAAATACGCAAATATAGGAAAATACATAAACCTTGGAGAACAGAACATTGCGCCACAATTTGACTAGAAGAAGGAATCGGCTGGTAGGATGGGTTCAAGAGTAGTGCGATAAACGCAAATATGGGAAAAACGCAAATATGGGGAAAAACGCAAATATGGGGAAAAACGCAAATATGGGGAAAAACGCAAATATGGGGAAAAACGCAAATATGGGGAAAAACGCAAATATGGGGAAAAACGCAAATATGGGGAAAAACGCAAATATGGGGAAAAACGCAAATATGGGGAAAAACGCAAATATGGGGAAAAACGCAAATATGGGGAAAAACGCAAATATGGGGAAAAACGCAAATATGGGGAAAAACGCAAATATGGGGAAAAACGCAAATATGGGGAAAAACGCAAATATGGGGAAAAACGCAAATATGGGGAAAAACGCAAATATGGGAAAAAACGCAAATATGGGAAAAAACGCAAATATGGGAAAAAACGCAAATATGGGAAAAAACGCAAATATGGGGAAAAACGCCAATATGGGGAAAACGCAAAGACGGGAAAACGCAAAGATGGGAAAACGCAAAGATGGGAAAACGCAAAGATGGGAAAACGCAAAGATGGGAAAACGCAAAGATGGGAAAACGCAAAGATAGGAAAAACGCAAAGATGGGAAATACGCAAATATAGGAAAATACATAAACCTTGGAGAACAGAATATTGCGCCACAATGTGACTAGAAGAAGGAATCGGTTGGTAGGATGGGTTCAAGAGTAGTGCGATAAACGCAAATATGGGAAAAACGCAAATATGGGAAAAACGCAAATATGGGAAAAACGCATATATGGGAAAAACGCATATACGGGAAAAACGCATATACGGGAAAAACGCATATACGGGAAAAACGCATATACGGGAAAAACGCATATACGGGAAAAACGCATATACGGGAAAAACGCATATACGGGAAAAACGCATATATGGGAAAAACGCATATATGGGAAAAACGCAAATATGGGAAAAACGCAAATATGGGGAAAAACGCAAATATGGGGAAAAACGCAAATATGGGGAAAAACGCAAATATGGGGAAAAACGCAAATATGGGGAAAAACGCAAATATGGGGAAAAACGCAAATATGGGGAAAAACGCAAATATGGGGAAAAACGCAAATATGGGGAAAAACGCAAATATGGGGAAAAACGCAAATATGGGGAAAAACGCAAATATGGGGAAAAACGCAAATATGGGGAAAAACGCAAATATGGGGAAAAACGCAAATATGGGGAAAAACGCAAATATGGGGAAAAACGCAAATATGGGGAAAAACGCAAATATGGGGAAAAACGCAAATATGGGGAAAAACGCAAATATGGGGAAAAACGCAAATATGGGGAAAAACGCAAATATGGGGAAAAACGCAAATATGGGGAAAAACGCAAATATGGGGAAAAACGCAAATATGGGGAAAAACGCAAATATGGGGAAAAACGCAAATATGGGGAAAAACGCAAATATGGGGAAAAACGCAAATATGGGGAAAAACGCAAATATGGGGAAAAACGCAAATATGGGGAAAAACGCAAATATGGGGAAAAACGCAAATATGGGGAAAAACGCAAATATGGGGAAAAACGCAAATATGGGGAAAAACGCAAATATGGGAAAAAACGCAAATATGGGAAAAAACGCAAATATGGGAAAAAACGCAAATATGGGAAAAAACGCAAATATGGGAAAAAACGCAAATATGGGAAAAAACGCAAATATGGGAAAAAACGCAAATATGGGAAAAAACGCAAATATGGGAAAAAACGCAAATATGGGAAAAAACGCAAATATGGGAAAAAACGCAAATATGGGAAAAAACGCAAATATGGGAAAAAACGCAAATATGGGAAAAAACGCAAATATGGGAAAAAACGCAAATATGGGAAAAAACGCAAATATGGGAAAAAACGCAAATATGGGAAAAAACGCAAATATGGGAAAAAACGCAAATATGGGAAAAAACGCAAATATGGGAAAAAACGCAAATACGGGGAAAACGCAAAGACGGGAAAACGCAAAGATGGCAAAACGCAAAGATGGGAAAAACGCAAAGATGGGAAAAACGCAAAGATGGGAAAAACGCAAAGATGGGAAAAACGCAAAGATGGGAAAATACATAAACCTTGGAGAACAGAACATTGCGCCACAATTTGACTAGAAGAAGGAATCGGTTGGTAGGATGGGTTCAAGAGTAGTGCGATAAACGCAAATATGGGAAAAACGCAAATATGGGAAAAACGCAAATATGGGAAAAACGCAAATATGGGGCAAACGCAAATATGGGGCAAACGCAAATATGGGGCAAACGCAAATATGGGGCAAACGCAAATATGGGGCAAACGCAAATATGGGGCAAACGCAAATATGGGGCAAACGCAAATATGGGGCAAACGCAAATATGGGGCAAACGCAAATATGGGGCAAACGCAAATATGGGGCAAACGCAAATATGGGGCAAACGCAAATATGGGGCAAACGCAAATATGGGGCAAACGCAAATATGGGGCAAACGCAAATATGGGGCAAACGCAAATATGGGGCAAACGCAAATATGGGGCAAACGCAAATATGGGGCAAACGCAAATATGGGGCAAACGCAAATATGGGGCAAACGCAAATATGGGGCAAACGCAAATATGGGGCAAACGCAAATATGGGGCAAACGCAAATATGGGGCAAACGCAAATATGGGGCAAACGCAAATATGGGGCAAACGCAAATATGGGGCAAACGCAAATATGGGGCAAACGCAAATATGGGGAAAACGCAAATATGGGGAAAACGCAAATATGGGGAAAACGCAAATATGGGGAAAACGCAAATATGGGGAAAACGCAAATATGGGGAAAACGCAAATATGGGGAAAACGCAAATATGGGGAAAACGCAAATATGGGGAAAACGCAAATATGGGGAAAACGCAAATATGGGGAAAACGCAAATATGGGGAAAACGCAAATATGGGGAAAACGCAAATATGGGGAAAACGCAAATATGGGGAAAACGCAAATATGGGGAAAACGCAAATATGGGGAAAACGCAAATATGGGGAAAACGCAAATATGGGGAAAACGCAAATATGGGGAAAACGCAAATATGGGGAAAACGCAAATATGGGGAAAACGCAAATATGGGGAAAACGCAAATATGGGGAAAACGCAAATATGGGGAAAACGCAAATATGGGGAAAACGCAAATATGGGGAAAACGCAAATATGGGGAAAACGCAAATATGGGGAAAACGCAAATATGGGGAAAACGCAAATATGGGGAAAACGCAAATATGGGGAAAACGCAAATATGGGGAAAACGCAAATATGGGGAAAACGCAAATATGGGGAAAACGCAAATATGGGGAAAACGCAAATATGGGGAAAACGCAAATATGGGGAAAACGCAAATATGGGGAAAACGCAAATATGGGGAAAACGCAAATATGGGGAAAACGCAAATATGGGGAAAACGCAAATATGGGGAAAACGCAAATATGGGGAAAACGCAAATATGGGGAAAACGCAAATATGGGGAAAACGCAAATATGGGGAAAACGCAAATATGGGGAAAACGCAAATATGGGGAAAACGCAAATATGGGGAAAACGCAAATATGGGGAAAACGCAAATATGGGGAAAACGCAAATATGGGGAAAACGCAAATATGGGGAAAACGCAAATATGGGGAAAACGCAAATATGGGGAAAACGCAAATATGGGGAAAACGCAAATATGGGGAAAACGCAAATATGGGGAAAACGCAAATATGGGGAAAACGCAAATATGGGGAAAACGCAAATATGGGGAAAACGCAAATATGGGGAAAACGCAAATATGGGGAAAACGCAAATATGGGGAAAACGCAAATATGGGGAAAACGCAAATATGGGGAAAACGCAAATATGGGGAAAACGCAAATATGGGGAAAACGCAAATATGGGGAAAACGCAAATATGGGGAAAACGCAAATATGGGGAAAACGCAAATATGGGGAAAACGCAAATATGGGGAAAACGCAAATATGGGGAAAACGCAAATATGGGGAAAACGCAAATATGGGGAAAACGCAAATATGGGGAAAACGCAAATATGGGGAAAACGCAAATATGGGGAAAACGCAAATATGGGGAAAACGCAAATATGGGGAAAACGCAAATATGGGGAAAACGCAAATATGGGGAAAACGCAAATATGGGGAAAACGCAAATATGGGGAAAACGCAAATATGGGAAAAACGCAAATATGGGAAAAAACGCAAATATGGGAAAAAACGCAAATATGGGAAAAAACGCAAATATGGGAAAAAACGCAAATATGGGGAAAAAACGCAAATATGGGAAAAACGCAAATATGGGGAAAACGCAAAGACGGGAAAACGCAAAGATGGGAAAACGCAAAGATGGGAAAAACGCAAAGATGGGAAATACGCAAATATAGGAAAATACATAAACCTTGGAGAACAGAACATTGCGCCACAATTTGACTAGAAGAAGGAATCGGCTGGTAGGATGGGTTCAAGAGTAGTGCGATAAACGCAAATATGGGAAAAACGCAAATATGGGGAAAAACGCAAATATGGGGAAAAACGCAAATATGGGGAAAAACGCAAATATGGGGAAAAACGCAAATATGGGGAAAAACGCAAATATGGGGAAAAACGCAAATATGGGGAAAAACGCAAATATGGGGAAAAACGCAAATATGGGGAAAAACGCAAATATGGGGAAAAACGCAAATATGGGGAAAAACGCAAATATGGGGAAAAACGCAAATATGGGAAAAAACGCAAATATGGGAAAAAACGCAAATATGGGGAAAAACGCCAATATGGGGAAAAACGCCAATATGGGGAAAAACGCCAATATGGGGAAAACGCAAAGACGGGAAAACGCAAAGATGGGAAAACGCAAAGATGGGAAAACGCAAAGATGGGAAAACGCAAAGATAGGAAAAACGCAAAGATGGGAAATACGCAAATATAGGAAAATACATAAACCTTGGAGAACAGAATATTGCGCCACAATGTGACTAGAAGAAGGAATCGGTTGGTAGGATGGGTTCAAGAGTAGTGCGATAAACGCAAATATGGGAAAAACGCAAATATGGGAAAAACGCAAATATGGGAAAAACGCAAATATGGGAAAAACGCATATATGGGAAAAACGCATATATGGGAAAAACGCATATATGGGAAAAACGCATATATGGGAAATACGCATATATGGGAAAAACGCATATATGGGAAAAACGCATATATGGGAAAAACGCATATATGGGAAAAACGCATATATGGGAAAAACGCATATATGGGAAAAACGCATATATGGGAAAAACGCAAATATGGGAAAAACGCAAATATGGGAAAAACGCAAATATGGGAAAAACGCAAATATGGGAAAAACGCAAATATGGGGAAAAACGCAAATATGGGGAAAAACGCAAATATGGGGAAAAACGCAAATATGGGGAAAAACGCAAATATGGGGAAAAACGCAAATATGGGGAAAAACGCAAATATGGGGAAAAACGCAAATATGGGGAAAAACGCAAATATGGGGAAAAACGCAAATATGGGGAAAAACGCAAATATGGGGAAAAACGCAAATATGGGGAAAAACGCAAATATGGGGAAAAACGCAAATATGGGAAAAAACGCAAATATGGGAAAAAACGCAAATATGGGAAAAAACGCAAATATGGGAAAAAACGCAAATATGGGAAAAAACGCAAATATGGGAAAAAACGCAAATATGGGAAAAAACGCAAATATGGGAAAAAACGCAAATATGGGAAAAAACGCAAATATGGGAAAAAACGCAAATATGGGAAAAAACGCAAATATGGGAAAAAACGCAAATACGGGAAACCGCAAAGACGGGAAAACGCAAAGATGGCAAAACGCAAAGATGGGAAAAACGCAAAGATGGGAAAAACGCAAAGATGGGAAAAACGCAAAGATGGGAAAATACATAAACCTTGGAGAACAGAACATTGCGCCACAATTTGACTAGAAGAAGGAATCGGTTGGTAGGATGGGTTCAAGAGTAGTGCGATAAACGCATGTATGGGAAAAACGCATGTATGGGAAAAACGCATGTATGGGGCAAACGCATGTATGGGGCAAACGCAAATATGGGGCAAACGCAAATATGGGGCAAAGGCAAATATGGGGCAAAGGCAAATATGGGGCAAAGGCAAATATGGGGCAAAGGCAAATATGGGGCAAAGGCAAATATGGGGCAAAGGCAAATATGGGGCAAAGGCAAATATGGGGCAAAGGCAAATATGGGGCAAAGGCAAATATGGGGCAAAGGCAAATATGGGGCAAAGGCAAATATGGGGCAAAGGCAAATATGGGGCAAAGGCAAATATGGGGCAAAGGCAAATATGGGGCAAAGGCAAATATGGGGCAAAGGCAAATATGGGGCAAAGGCAAATATGGGGCAAAGGCAAATATGGGGCAAAGGCAAATATGGGGCAAACGCAAATATGGGGCAAACGCAAATATGGGGCAAACGCAAATATGGGGCAAACGCAAATATGGGGCAAACGCAAATATGGGGCAAACGCAAATATGGGGCAAACGCAAATATGGGGCAAACGCAAATATGGGGCAAACGCAAATATGGGGCAAACGCAAATATGGGGCAAACGCAAATATGGGGCAAACGCAAATATGGGGCAAACGCAAATATGGGGCAAACGCAAATATGGGGCAAACGCAAATATGGGGCAAACGCAAATATGGGGCAAACGCAAATATGGGGCAAACGCAAATATGGGGCAAACGCAAATATGGGGCAAACGCAAATATGGGGCAAACGCAAATATGGGGCAAACGCAAATATGGGGCAAACGCAAATATGGGGCAAACGCAAATATGGGGCAAACGCAAATATGGGGCAAACGCAAATATGGGGCAAACGCAAATATGGGGCAAACGCAAATATGGGGCAAACGCAAATATGGGGCAAACGCAAATATGGGGCAAACGCAAATATGGGGCAAACGCAAATATGGGGCAAACGCAAATATGGGGCAAACGCAAATATGGGGCAAACGCAAATATGGGGCAAACGCAAATATGGGGCAAACGCAAATATGGGGCAAACGCAAATATGGGGCAAACGCAAATATGGGGCAAACGCAAATATGGGGCAAACGCAAATATGGGGCAAACGCAAATATGGGGCAAACGCAAATATGGGGCAAACGCAAATATGGGGCAAACGCAAATATGGGGCAAACGCAAATATGGGGCAAACGCAAATATGGGGCAAACGCAAATATGGGGCAAACGCAAATATGGGGCAAACGCAAATATGGGGCAAACGCAAATATGGGGCAAACGCAAATATGGGGCAAACGCAAATATGGGGCAAACGCAAATATGGGGCAAACGCAAATATGGGGCAAACGCAAATATGGGGCAAACGCAAATATGGGGCAAACGCAAATATGGGGCAAACGCAAATATGGGGCAAACGCAAATATGGGGCAAACGCAAATATGGGGCAAACGCAAATATGGGGCAAACGCAAATATGGGGCAAACGCAAATATGGGGCAAACGCAAATATGGGGCAAACGCAAATATGGGGCAAACGCAAATATGGGGCAAACGCAAATATGGGGCAAACGCAAATATGGGGCAAACGCAAATATGGGGCAAACGCAAATATGGGGCAAACGCAAATATGGGGCAAACGCAAATATGGGGCAAACGCAAATATGGGGCAAACGCAAATATGGGGCAAACGCAAATATGGGGCAAACGCAAATATGGGGCAAACGCAAATATGGGGCAAACGCAAATATGGGGCAAACGCAAATATGGGGCAAACGCAAATATGGGGAAAACGCAAATATGGGGAAAACGCAAATATGGGGAAAACGCAAATATGGGGAAAACGCAAATATGGGGAAAACGCAAATATGGGGAAAACGCAAATATGGGGAAAACGCAAATATGGGGAAAACGCAAATATGGGGAAAACGCAAATATGGGGAAAACGCAAATATGGGGAAAACGCAAATATGGGGAAAACGCAAATATGGGGAAAACGCAAATATGGGGAAAACGCAAATATGGGGAAAACGCAAATATGGGGAAAACGCAAATATGGGGAAAACGCAAATATGGGGAAAACGCAAATATGGGGAAAACGCAAATATGGGGAAAACGCAAATATGGGGAAAACGCAAATATGGGGAAAACGCAAATATGGGGAAAACGCAAATATGGGGAAAACGCAAATATGGGGAAAACGCAAATATGGGGAAAACGCAAATATGGGGAAAACGCAAATATGGGGAAAACGCAAATATGGGGAAAACGCAAATATGGGGAAAACGCAAATATGGGGAAAACGCAAATATGGGGAAAACGCAAATATGGGGAAAACGCAAATATGGGGAAAACGCAAATATGGGGAAAACGCAAATATGGGGAAAACGCAAATATGGGGAAAACGCAAATATGGGGAAAACGCAAATATGGGGAAAACGCAAATATGGGGAAAACGCAAATATGGGAAAAACGCAAATATGGGGAAAACGCAAATATGGGGAAAACGCAAATATGGGGAAAACGCAAATATGGGGAAAACGCAAATATGGGGAAAACGCAAATATGGGGAAAACGCAAATATGGGGAAAACGCAAATATGGGGAAAACGCAAATATGGGGAAAACGCAAATATGGGGAAAACGCAAATATGGGGAAAACGCAAATATGGGGAAAACGCAAATATGGGGAAAACGCAAATATGGGGAAAACGCAAATATGGGGAAAACGCAAATATGGGGAAAACGCAAATATGGGGAAAACGCAAATATGGGGAAAACGCAAATATGGGGAAAACGCAAATATGGGGAAAACGCAAATATGGGGAAAACGCAAATATGGGGAAAACGCAAATATGGGGAAAACGCAAATATGGGGAAAACGCAAATATGGGGAAAACGCAAATATGGGGAAAACGCAAATATGGGGAAAACGCAAATATGGGGAAAACGCAAATATGGGGAAAACGCAAATATGGGGAAAAACGCAAATATGGGGAAAAACGCAAATATGGGGAAAAACGCAAATATGGGGAAAAACGCAAATATGGGGAAAAACGCAAATATGGGGAAAAACGCAAATATGGGGAAAAACGCAAATATGGGGAAAAACGCAAATATGGGGAAAAACGCAAATATGGGGAAAAACGCAAATATGGGGAAAAACGCAAATATGGGGAAAAACGCAAATATGGGGAAAAACGCAAATATGGGGAAAAACGCAAATATGGGGAAAAACGCAAATATGGGGAAAAACGCAAATATGGGGAAAAACGCAAATATGGGGAAAAACGCAAATATGGGGAAAAACGCAAATATGGGGAAAAACGCAAATATGGGGAAAAACGCAAATATGGGGAAAAACGCAAATATGGGGAAAAACGCAAATATGGGGAAAAACGCAAATATGGGGAAAAACGCAAATATGGGGAAAAACGCAAATATGGGGAAAAACGCAAATATGGGGAAAAACGCAAATATGGGGAAAAACGCAAATATGGGGAAAAACGCAAATATGGGGAAAAACGCAAATATGGGGAAAAACGCAAATATGGGGAAAAACGCAAATATGGGGAAAAACGCAAATATGGGGAAAACGCAAATATGGGGAAAACGCAAATATGGGGAAAACGCAAATATGGGGAAAACGCAAATATGGGGAAAACGCAAATATGGGGAAAACGCAAATATGGGGAAAACGCAAATATGGGGAAAACGCAAATATGGGGAAAACGCAAATATGGGGAAAACGCAAATATGGGGAAAACGCAAATATGGGGAAAACGCAAATATGGGGAAAACGCAAATATGGGGAAAACGCAAATATGGGGAAAACGCAAATATGGGGAAAACGCAAATATGGGGAAAACGCAAATATGGGGAAAACGCAAATATGGGGAAAACGCAAATATGGGGAAAACGCAAATATGGGGAAAACGCAAATATGGGGAAAACGCAAATATGGGGAAAACGCAAATATGGGGAAAACGCAAATATGGGGAAAACGCAAATATGGGGAAAAGGCAAATATGGGGAAAAGGCAAATATGGGGAAAAGGCAAATATGGGGAAAACGCAAATATGGGGAAAACGCAAATATGGGGAAAACGCAAATATGGCGAAACATGAACCTCGGAGAATAGAATTTTGCGCCACAATTTGACTAGAAGAAGGAATCGGTTGGTGGGATGGGTTCAAGAGTAATGCGATAAACGCATGTACGGGAAAGACGCATGTGCGGGAAAGACGCATGTGCGGGAAAGACGCATGTGCGGGAAAGACGCATGTGCGGGAAAGACGCATGTGCGGGAAAGACGCATGTGCGGGAAAGACGCATGTGCGGGAAAGACGCATGTGCGGGAAAGACGCATGTGCGGGAAAGACGCATGTGCGGGAAAGACGCATGTGCTGGAAAGACGCATGTGCGGGAAAGACGCATGTGCGGGAAAGACGCATGTGCGGGAAAGACGCATGTGCGGGAAAGACGCATGTGCGGGAAAGACGCATGTGCGGGAAAGACGCATGTGCGGGAAAGACGCATGTGCGGGAAAGTCGCATGTACGGGAAAGACGCATGTACGGGAAAGACGCATGTACGGGAAAGACGCATGTACGGGAAAGACGCATGTACGGGAAAGACGCATGTACGGGAAAGACGCATGTACGGGAAAGACGCATGTACGGGAAAGACGCATGTACGGGAAAGACGCATGTACGGGAAAATGGCATGTACGGGAAAATGGCATGTACGGGAAAATGGCATGTACGGGAAAATGGCATGTACGGGAAAAACGCAAATATGGGAAAAACGCAAATATGGGGAAAACGCAAATATGGGGAAAACGCAAATATGGGGAAAACGCAAATATGGGGAAAACGCAAATATGGGGAAAACGCAAATATGGGGAAAACGCAAATATGGGGAAAACGCAAATATGGGGAAAACGCAAATATGGCGAAAACGCAAATATGGCGAAAACGCAAATATGGCGAAAACGCAAATATGGCGAAAACGCAAATATGGCGAAAACGCAAATATGGGGAAAACGCAAATATGGGAAAAACCCAAATATGGGAAAAACGCAAATATGGGGAAAACGCAAATATGGGGAAAACGCCAATATGGGGAAAACGCCAATATGGGGAAAACGCCAATATGGGGAAAACGCCAATATGGGGAAAACGCCAATATGGGGAAAACGCCAATATGGGGAAAACGCCAATATGGGGAAAACGCCAATATGGGGAAAACGCCAATATGGGGAAAACGCCAATATGGGGAAAACGCCAATATGGGGAAAACGCAAATATGGGGAAAACGCAAATATGGGGAAAACGCAAATATGGGGAAAACGCAAATATGGGGAAAACGCAAATATGGGGAAAACGCAAATATGGGGAAAACGCAAATATGGGGAAAACGCAAATATGGGGAAAACGCAAATATGGGGAAAACGCAAATATGGGGAAAACGCAAATATGGGGAAAACGCAAATATGGGGAAAACGCAAATATGGGGAAAACGCAAATATGGGGAAAACGCAAATATGGGGAAAACGCAAATATGGGGAAAACGCAAATATGGGGAAAACGCAAATATGGGGAAAACGCAAATATGGGGAAAACGCAAATATGGGGAAAACGCAAATATGGGGAAAACGCAAATATGGGGAAAACGCAAATATGGGGAAAACGCAAATATGGGGAAAACGCAAATATGGGGAAAACGCAAATATGGGGAAAACGCAAATATGGGGAAAACGCAAATATGGGGAAAACGCAAATATGGGGAAAACGCAAATATGGGGAAAACGCAAATATGGGGAAAACGCAAATATGGGGAAAACGCAAATATGGGGAAAACGCAAATATGGGGAAAACGCAAATATGGGGAAAACGCAAATATGGGGAAAACGCAAATATGGGGAAAACGCAAATATGGGGAAAACGCAAATATGGGGAAAACGCAAATATGGGGAAAACGCAAATATGGGGAAAACGCAAATATGGGGAAAACGCAAATATGGGGAAAACGCAAATATGGGGAAAACGCAAATATGGGGAAAACGCAAATATGGGGAAAACGCAAATATGGGGAAAACGCAAATATGGGGAAAACGCAAATATGGGGAAAACGCAAATATGGGGAAAACGCAAATATGGGGAAAACGCAAATATGGGGAAAACGCAAATATGGGGAAAACGCAAATATGGGGAAAACGCAAATATGGGAAAAACGCAAATATGGGAAAAACGCAAATATGGGAAAAACGCAAATATGGGAAAAACGCAAATATGGGAAAAACGCAAATATGGGAAAAACGCAAATATGGGAAAAACGCAAATATGGGAAAAACGCAAATATGGGAAAAACGCAAATATGGGAAAAACGCAAATATGGGAAAAACGCAAATATGGGAAAAACGCAAATATGGGAAAAACGCAAATATGGGAAAAACGCAAATATGGGAAAAACGCGAATATGGGAAAAACGCGAATATGGGAAAAACGCGAATATGGGAAAAACGCGAATATGGGAAAAACGCGAATATGGGAAAAACGCGAATATGGGAAAAACGCGAATATGGGAAAAACGCGAATATGGGAAAAACGCGAATATGGGAAAAACGCGAATATGGGAAAAACGCGAATATGGGAAAAACGCGAATATGGGAAAAACGCGAATATGGGAAAAACGCGAATATGGGAAAAACGCGAATATGGGAAAAACGCGAATATGGGAAAAACGCGAATATGGGAAAAACGCGAATATGGGAAAAACGCGAATATGGGAAAAACGCGAATATGGGAAAAACGCGAATATGGGAAAAACGCAAATATGGGAAAAACGCAAATATGGGAAAAACGCAAATATGGGAAAAACATAAACCTTGGAGAATAGAATTTTGCGCCACAATTTGACTAGAAGAAGGAATCGGTTGGTAGGATGGGTTCAAGAGTAGTGCATGTATGGGAAAAACGCATGTAGGGGAAAAGCGCATGTAGGGGAAAAGCGCATGTAGGGGAAAAGCGCATGTAGGGGAAAAGCGCATGTAGGGGAAAAGCGCATGTAGGGGAAAAGCGCATGTAGGGGAAAAGCGCATGTAGGGGAAAAGCGCATGTAGGGGAAAAGCGCATGTAGGGGAAAAGCGCATGTAGGGGAAAAGCGCATGTAGGGGAAAAGCGCATGTAGGGGAAAAGCGCATGTAGGGGAAAAGCGCATGTAGGGGAAAAGCGCATGTAGGGGAAAAGCGCATGTAGGGGAAAAGCGCATGTAGGGGAAAAGCGCATGTAGGGGAAAAGCGCATGTAGGGGAAAAGCGCATGTAGGGGAAAAGCGCATGTAGGGGAAAAGCGCATGTAGGGGAAAAGCGCATGTAGGGGAAAAGCGCATGTAGGGGAAAAGCGCATGTAGGGGAAAAGCGCATGTAGGGGAAAAGCGCATGTAGGGGAAAAGCGCATGTAGGGGAAAAGCGCATGTAGGGGAAAAAGCGCATGTAGGGGAAAAAGCGCATGTAGGGGAAAAAGCGCATGTAGGGGAAAAAGCGCATGTAGGGGAAAAAGCGCATGTAGGGGAAAAAGCGCATGTACGGGAAAAAGCGCATGTACGGGAAAAAGCGCATGTACGGGAAAAACGCATGTACGGGGAAAACGCATGTACGGGGAAAACGCATGTACGGGGAAAACGCATGTACGGGGAAAACGCAAATATGGGGAAAACGCAAATATGGGGAAAACGCAAATATGGGGAAAACGCAAATATTGGGAAAACGCAAATATGGGGAAAACGCAAATATGGGGAAAACGCAAATATGGGGAAAACGCAAATATGGGGAAAACGCAAATATGGGGAAAACGCAAATATGGGGAAAACGCAAATATGGGGAAAACGCAAATATGGGGAAAACGCAAATATGGGGAAAACATAAACCTTGGAGAATAGAATTTTGCGCCACAATTTGACTAGAAGAAGGAATCGGTTGGTAGGATGGGTTCAAGAGTAATGCGATAAACGCATGTATGGGAAAGACGCATGTACGGGAAGGACGCATGTACGGGAAAGACGCATGTACGGGAAAGACGCATGTACGGGAAAGACGCATGTACGGGAAAGACGCATGTACGGGAAAGACGCATGTACGGGAAAGACGCATGTACGGGAAAGACGCATGTACGGGAAAGACGCATGTACGGGAAAGACGCATGTACGGGAAAGACGCATGTACGGGAAAGACGCATGTACGGGAAAGACGCATGTACGGGAAAGACGCATGTACGGGAAAGACGCATGTACGGGAAAGACGCATGTACGGGAAAGACGCATGTACGGGAAAGACGCATGTACGGGAAAAACGCATGTACGGGAAAAACGCATGTACGGGAAAAACGCATGTACGGGAAAGACGCATGTACGGGAAAAACGCATGTACGGGAAAAACGCATGTACGGGAAAAACGCATGTACGGGAAAAACGCATGTACGGGAAAAACGCATGTACGGGAAAAACGCATGTACTGGAAAAACGCATGTACGGGAAAAACGCATGTACGGGAAAAACGCATGTACGGGAAAAACGCAAATATGGGAAAAACGCAAATATGGGAAAAACGCAAATATGGGAAAAACGCAAATATGGGAAAAACGCAAATATGGGAAAAACGCAAATATGGGAAAAACGCAAATATGGGAAAAAGGCAAATATGGGAAAAACGCAAATATGGGGAAAACGCAAATATGGGAAAAACGCAAATATGGGAAAAACGCAAATATGGGAAAAACGCAAATATGGGAAAAACATAAACCTTGGAGAATAGAATTTTGCGCCACAATTTGACTAGAAGAAGGAATCGGTTGGTAGGATGGGTTCAAGAGTAGTGCAATAAGCGCATGTATGGGAAAAGCGCATGTATGGGAAAAGCGCATGTATGGGAAAAGCGCATGTATGGGAAAAGCGCATGTATGGGAAAAGCGCATGTATGGGAAAAGCGCATGTAGGGGAAAAGCGCATGTAGGGGAAAAGCGCATGTAGGGGAAAAGCGCATGTAGGGGAAAAGCGCATGTAGGGGAAAAGCGCATGTAGGGGAAAGCGCATGTAGGGGAAAAGCGCATGTAGGGGAAAGCGCATGTAGGGGAAAGCGCATGTAGGGGAAAGCGCATGTAGGGGAAAGCGCATGTAGGGGAAAGCGCATGTAGGGGAAAGCGCATGTAGGGGAAAGCGCATGTAGGGGAAAGCGCAAATATGGGGGAAAGCGCAAATATGGGGGAAAGCGCAAATATGGGGGAAAGCGCAAATATGGGGGAAAACGCAAATATGGGAAAAACGCAAATATGGGAAAAACGCAAATATGGGAAAAACGCAAATATGGGAAAAACGCAAATATGGGGAAAACGCAAATATGGGGAAAACGCAAATATGGGGAAAACGCAAATATGGGGAAAACGCAAATATGGGGAAAACGCAAATATGGGGAAAACGCAAATATGGGGAAAACGCAAATATGGGGAAAACGCAAATATGGGGAAAACGCAAATATGGGAAAAACGCAAATATGGGAAAAACGCAAATATGGGAAAAACGCAAATATGGGAAAAACGCAAATATGGGAAAAACGCAAATATGGGAAAAACGCAAATATGGGAAAAACGCAAATATGGGAAAAACGCAAATATGGGAAAAACGCAAATATGGGAAAAACGCAAATATGGGAAAAACATAAACCTTGAAGAATAGAATTTTGCGCTACAATTTGACTAGAAGAAGGAATCGGTTGGTAGGATGGGTTCAAGAGTAGTGCGATAAACGCATGTAGGATGGGTTCAAGAGTAGTGCGATAAACGCATGTATGGGAAAAAGCGCATGTATGGGGAAAAGCGCATGTATGGGGAAAAGCGCGTGTAGGGGGAAAAGCGCGTGTAGGGGGAAAAGCGCGTGTAGGGGGAAAAGCGCATGTAGGGGGAAAAGCGCATATAGGGGGAAAAGCGCATATAGGGGGAAAAGCGCGTGTAGGGGGAAAAGCGCGTGTAGGGGGAAAAGCGCGTGTAGGGGGAAAAGCGCGTGTAGGGGGAAAAGCGCGTGTAGGGGGAAAAGCGCGTGTAGGGGGAAAAGCGCGTGTAGGGGGAAAAGCGCGTGTAGGGGGAAAAGCGCGTGTAGGGGGAAAAGCGCGTGTAGGGGGAAAAGCGCGTGTAGGGGGAAAAGCGCGTGTAGGGGGAAAAGCGCGTGTAGGGGGAAAAGCGCGTGTAGGGGGAAAAGCGCGTGTAGGGGGAAAAGCGCGTGTAGGGGGAAAAGCGCGTGTAGGGGGAAAAGCGCGTGTAGGGGGAAAAGCGCGTGTAGGGGGAAAAGCGCGTGTAGGGGGAAAAGCGCGTGTAGGGGGAAAAGCGCGTGTAGAGGGAAAAGCGCATGTAGGGGGAAAAGCGCATGTAGGGGGAAAAGCGCATGTAGGGGGAAAAGCGCATGTAGGGGGAAAAGCGCATGTAGGGGGAAAAGCGCATGTAGGGGGAAAAGCGCATGTAGGGGGAAAAGCGCATGTAGGGGAAAAGCGCATGTAGGGGAAAAGCGCATGTAGGGGAAAAGCGCTTATAGGGGAAAAGCGCTTATAGGGGAAAAGCGCATATATGGGAAAAGCGCATATATGGGAAAAGCGCATATATGGGAAAAGCGCATATATGGGAAAAGCGCATATATGGGAAAAGCGCATATATGGGAAAAGCGCATATATGGGAAAAGCGCATATATGGGAAAAGCGCATATATGGGAAAAGCGCATATATGGGAAAAGCGCATATATGGGAAAAGCGCATATATGGGAAAAACGCAAATATGGGGAAAAACGCAAATATGGGGAAAAACGCAAATATGGGGAAAAACGCAAATATGGGGAAAAACGCAAATATGGGGAAAAACGCAAATATGGGGAAAAACGCAAATATGGGGAAAAACGCAAATATGGGGAAAAACGCAAATATGGGGAAAAACGCAAATATGGGGAAAAACGCAAATATGGGGAAAAACGCAAATATGGGGAAAAACGCAAATATGGGGAAAAACGCAAATATGGGGAAAAACGCAAATATGGGGAAAAACGCAAATATGGGGAAAAACGCAAATATGGGGAAAAACGCAAATATGGGGAAAAACGCAAATATGGGGAAAAACGCAAATATGGGGAAAATCGCAAATATGGGGAAAAACGCAAATATGGGAAAATACATAAACCTTGGAGAATAGAATATTGCGCCACAATTTGACTAGAAGAAGGAATCGGTTGGTAGGATGGGTTCAAGAGTAGTGCGATAAACCCATGTATGGGAAAAACCCATGTATGGGAAAAACCCATGTATGGGAAAAACCCAAATATGGGAAAAACCCAAATATGGGAAAAACCCAAATATGGGAAAAACCCAAATATGGGAAAAACCCAAATATGGGAAAAACCCAAATATGGGAAAAACCCAAATATGGGAAAAACCCAAATATGGGAAAAACCCAAATATGGGAAAAACCCAAATATGGGAAAAACCCAAATATGGGAAAAACCCAAATATGGGAAAAACCCAAATATGGGAAAAACCCAAATATGGGAAAAACCCAAATATGGGAAAAACCCAAATATGGGAAAAACCCAAATATGGGAAAAACCCAAATATGGGAAAAACCCAAATATGGGAAAAACCCAAATATGGGAAAAACCCAAATATGGGAAAAACGCAAATATGGGAAATACGCAAATATGGGAAAAACGCAAATATGGGAAAAACGCAAATATGGGAAAAACGCAAATATGGGAAAAACGCAAATATGGGAAAAACGCAAATATGGGAAAAACGCAAATATGGGAAAAACGCAAATATGGGAAAAACGCAAATATGGGAAAAACGCAAATATGGGAAAAACGCAAATATGGGAAAAACGCAAATATGGGAAAAACGCAAATATGGGAAAAACGCAAATATGGGAAAAACGCAAATATGGGAAAAACGCAAATATGGGAAAAACGCAAATATGGGAAAAACGCAAATATGGGAAAAACGCAAATATGGGAAAAACGCAAATATGGGAAAAACGCAAATATGGGAAAAACGCAAATATGGGAAAAACGCAAATATGGGAAAAACGCAAATATGGGAAAAACGCAAATATGGGAAAAACGCAAATATGGGAAAAACGCAAATATGGGAAAAACGCAAATATGGGAAAAACGCAAATATGGGAAAAACGCAAATATGGGAAAAACGCAAATATGGGAAAAACGCAAATATGGGAAAAACGCAAATATGGGAAAAACGCAAATATGGGAAAAACGCAAATATGGGAAAAACGCAAATATGGGAAAAACGCAAATATGGGAAAAACGCAAATATGGGAAAAACGCAAATATGGGAAAAACGCAAATATGGGAAAAACGCAAATATGGGAAAAACGCAAATATGGGAAAAACGCAAATATGGGAAAAACGCAAATATGGGAAAAACGCAAATATGGGAAAAACGCAAATATGGGAAAAACGCAAATATGGGAAAAACGCAAATATGGGAAAAACGCAAATATGGGAAAAACGCAAATATGGGAAAAACGCAAATATGGGAAAAACGCAAATATGGGAAAAACGCAAATATGGGAAAAACGCAAATATGGGAAAAACGCAAATATGGGAAAAACGCAAATATGGGAAAAACGCAAATATGGGAAAAACGCAAATATGGGAAAAACGCAAATATGGGAAAAACGCAAATATGGGAAAAACGCAAATATGGGAAAAACGCAAGTATGGGAAAAACGCAAGTATGGGAAAAACGCAAATATGGGAAAAACGCAAGTATGGGAAAAACGCAAGTATGGGAAAAACGCAAGTATGGGAAAAACGCAAATATGGGAAAAACGCAAATATGGGAAAAACGCAAGTATGGGAAAAACGCAAGTATGGGAAAAACGCAAGTATGGGAAAAACGCAAGTATGGGAAAAACGCAAGTATGGGAAAAACGCAAGTATGGGAAAAACGCAAGTATGGGAAAAACGCAAGTATGGGAAAAACGCAAGTATGGGAAAAACGCAAGTATGGGAAAAACGCAAATATGGGAAAAACGCAAATATGGGAAAAACGCAAATATGGGAAAAACGCAAATATGGGAAAAACGCAAATATGGGAAAAACGCAAATATGAGAAAAACGCAAATATGGGAAAAACGCAAATATGGGAAAAACGCAAATATGGGAAAAACGCAAATATGGGAAAAACGCAAATATGGGAAAAACGCAAATATGGGAAAAACGCAAATATGGGAAAAACGCAAATATGGGAAAAACGCAAATATGGGAAAAACGCAAATATGGGAAAAACGCAAATATGGGAAAAACGCAAATATGGGAAAAACGCAAATATGGGAAAAACGCAAATATGGGAGAAAACGCAAATATGGGAAAAACGCAAATATGGGAGAAAACGCAAATATGGGAGAAAACGCAAATATGGGAGAAAACGCAAATATGGGAGAAAACGCAAATATGGGAGAAAACGCAAATATGGGAAAAACGCAAATATGGGAAAAACGCAAATATGGGAAAAACGCAAATATGGGAAAAACGCAAATATGGGAAAAACGCAAATATGGGAAAAACATAAACCTTGGAGAATAGAATTTTGCGCCACAATTTGACTAGAAGAAGGAATCGGTTGGTAGGATGGGTTCAAGAGTAGTGCAATAAGCGCATGTATGGGAAAAGCGCATGTATGGGAAAAGCGCATGTAGGGGAAAAGCGCATGTAGGGGAAAAGCGCATGTAGGGGAAAAGCGCATGTAGGGGAAAAGCGCATGTAGGGGAAAAGCGCATGTAGGGGAAAAGCGCATGTAGGGGAAAAGCGCATGTAGGGGAAAAGCGCATGTAGGGGAAAAGCGCATGTAGGGGAAAAGCGCATGTAGGGGAAAAGCGCATGTAGGGGAAAGCGCATGTAGGGGAAAGCGCATGTAGGGGAAAGCGCATGTAGGGGAAAGCGCAAATATGGGGGAAAGCGCAAATATGGGGGAAAGCGCAAATATGGGGGAAAGCGCAAATATGGGGGAAAGCGCAAATATGGGGGAAAACGCAAATATGGGGGAAAACGCAAATATGGGGAAAACGCAAATATGGGGAAAACGCAAATATGGGGAAAACGCAAATATGGGGAAAACGCAAATATGGGGAAAACGCAAAAAGGGGGAAAACGCAAATATGGGGAAAACGCAAATATGGGGAAAACGCAAAAAGGGGGAAAACGCAAATATGGGGAAAACGCAAATATGGGGAAAACGCAAATATGGGGAAAACGCAAATATGGGGAAAACGCAAATATGGGGAAAACGCAAATATGGGGAAAACGCAAATATGGGGAAAACGCAAATATGGGGAAAACGCAAATATGGGGAAAACGCAAATATGGGAAAAACGCAAATATGGGAAAAACGCAAATATGGGAAAAACGCAAATATGGGAAAAACGCAAATATGGGAAAAACGCAAATATGGGAAAAACGCAAATATGGGAAAAACGCAAATATGGGGAAAACGCAAATATGGGGAAAACGCAAATATGGGGAAAACGCAAATATGGGGAAAACGCAAATATGGGGAAAACGCAAATATGGGGAAAACGCAAATATGGGGAAAACGCAAATATGGGGAAAACGCAAATATGGGGAAAACGCAAATATGGGGAAAACGCAAATATGGGGAAAACGCAAATATGGGGAAAACGCAAATATGGGGAAAACGCAAATAAGGGGAAAACGCAAATATGGGGAAAACGCAAATATGGGAAAAACGCAAATATGGGAAAAACGCAAATATGGGAAAAACGCAAATATGGGAAAAACGCAAATATGGGAAAAACGCAAATATGGGAAAAACGCAAATATGGGAAAAACGCAAATATGGGAAAAACATAAACCTTGAAGAATAGAATTTTGCGCTACAATTTGACTAGAAGAAGGAATCGGTTGGTAGGATGGGTTCAAGAGTAGTGCGATAAACGCATGTATGGGAAAAAGCGCATGTATGGGGAAAAGCGCATGTATGGGGAAAAGCGCGTGTAGGGGGAAAAGCGCGTGTAGGGGGAAAAGCGCGTGTAGGGGGAAAAGCGCGTGTAGGGGGAAAAGCGCGTGTAGGGGGAAAAGCGCATGTAGGGGGAAAAGCGCATATAGGGGGAAAAGCGCATATAGGGGGAAAAGCGCGTGTAGGGGGAAAAGCGCGTGTAGGGGGAAAAGCGCGTGCAGGGGGAAAAGCGCGTGTAGGGGGAAAAGCGCGTGTAGGGGGAAAAGCGCGTGTAGGGGGAAAAGCGCGTGTAGGGGGAAAAGCGCGAGTAGGGGGAAAAGCGCGTGTAGGGGGAAAAGCGCGTGTAGGGGGAAAAGCGCATGTAGGGGGAAAAGCGCGTGTAGGGGGAAAAGCGCGTGTAGGGGGAAAAGCGCGTGTAGGGGGAAAAGCGCGTGTAGGGGGAAAAGCGCGTGTAGGGGGAAAAGCGCGTGTAGGGGGAAAAGCGCGTGTAGGGGGAAAAGCGCGTGTAGGGGGAAAAGCGCGTGTAGGGGGAAAAGCGCGTGTAGGGGGAAAAGCGCGTGTAGGGGGAAAAGCGCGTGTAGGGGGAAAAGCGCGTGTAGGGGGAAAAGCGCGTGTAGGGGGAAAAGCGCGTGTAGGGGGAAAAGCGCGTGTAGGGGGAAAAGCGCATGTAGGGGGAAAAGCGCATGTAGGGGGAAAAGCGCATGTAGGGGGAAAAGCGCATGTAGGGGGAAAAGCGCATGTAGGGGGAAAAGCGCATGTAGGGGGAAAAGCGCATGTAGGGGAAAAGCGCATGTAGGGGAAAAGCGCATGTAGGGGAAAAGCGCTTATAGGGGAAAAGCGCTTATAGGGGAAAAGCGCTTATAGGGGAAAAGCGCTTATAGGGGAAAAGCGCATATATGGGAAAAGCGCATATATGGGAAAAGCGCATATATGGGAAAAGCGCATATATGGGAAAAGCGCATATATGGGAAAAGCGCATATATGGGAAAAGCGCATATATGGGAAAAGCGCATATATGGGAAAAGCGCATATATGGGAAAAGCGCATATATGGGAAAAGCGCATATATGGGAAAAGCGCATATATGGGAAAAGCGCATATATGGGAAAAGCGCATATATGGGAAAAGCGCATATATGGGAAAAGCGCATATATGGGAAAAGCGCATATATGGGAAAAGCGCAAATATGGGGAAAAACGCAAATATGGGGAAAAACGCAAATATGGGGAAAAACGCAAATATGGGGAAAAACGCAAATATGGGGAAAAACGCAAATATGGGGAAAAACGCAAATATGGGGAAAAACGCAAATATGGGGAAAAACGCAAATATGGGGAAAAACGCAAATATGGGGAAAAACGCAAATATGGGGAAAAACGCAAATATGGGGAAAAACGCAAATATGGGGAAAAACGCAAATATGGGGAAAAACGCAAATATGGGGAAAAACGCAAATATGGGGAAAAACGCAAATATGGGGAAAAACGCAAATATGGGGAAAATCGCAAATATGGGGAAAAACGCAAATATGGGGAAAAACGCAAATATGGGAAAATACATAAACCTTGGAGAATAGAATATTGCGCCACAATTTGACTAGAAGAAGGAATCGGTTGGTAGGATGGGTTCAAGAGTAGTGCGATAAACCCATGTATGGGAAAAACCCAAATATGGGAAAAACCCAAATATGGGAAAAACCCAAATATGGGAAAAACCCAAATATGGGAAAAACCCAAATATGGGAAAAACCCAAATATGGGAAAAACCCAAATATGGGAAAAACCCAAATATGGGAAAAACCCAAATATGGGAAAAACCCAAATATGGGAAAAACCCAAATATGGGAAAAACCCAAATATGGGAAAAACCCAAATATGGGAAAAACCCAAATATGGGAAAAACGCAAATATGGGAAAAACGCAAATATGGGAAAAACGCAAATATGGGAAAAACGCAAATATGGGAAAAACGCAAATATGGGAAAAACGCAAATATGGGAAAAACGCAAATATGGGAAAAACGCAAATATGGGAAAAACGCAAATATGGGAAAAACGCAAATATGGGAAAAACGCAAATATGGGAAAAACGCAAATATGGGAAAAACGCAAATATGGGAAAAACGCAAATATGGGAAAAACGCAAATATGGGAAAAACGCAAATATGGGAAAAACGCAAATATGGGAAAAACGCAAATATGGGAAAAACGCAAATATGGGAAAAACGCAAATATGGGAAAAACGCAAATATGGGAAAAACGCAAATATGGGAAAAACGCAAATATGGGAAAAACGCAAATATGGGAAAAACGCAAATATGGGAAAAACGCAAATATGGGAAAAACGCAAATATGGGAAAAACGCAAATATGGGAAAAACGCAAATATGGGAAAAACGCAAATATGGGAAAAACGCAAATATGGGAAAAACGCAAATATGGGAAAAACGCAAATATGGGAAAAACGCAAATATGGGAAAAACGCAAATATGGGAAAAACGCAAATATGGGAAAAACGCAAATATGGGAAAAACGCAAATATGGGAAAAACGCAAATATGGGAAAAACGCAAATATGGGAAAAACGCAAATATGGGAAAAACGCAAATATGGGAAAAACGCAAATATGGGAAAAACGCAAATATGGGAAAAACGCAAATATGGGAAAAACGCAAATATGGGAAAAACGCAAATATGGGAAAAACGCAAATATGGGAAAAACGCAAATATGGGAAAAACGCAAATATGGGAAAAACGCAAATATGGGAAAAACGCAAATATGGGAAAAACGCAAATATGGGAAAAACGCAAATATGGGAAAAACGCAAATATGGGAAAAACGCAAATATGGGAAAAACGCAAATATGGGAAAAACGCAAATATGGGAAAAACGCAAATATGGGAAAAACGCAAATATGGGAAAAACGCAAATATGGGAAAAACGCAATATGGAAAAACGCAAATATGGGAAAAACGCAAATATGGAAAAACGCAAATATGGGAAAAACGCAAATATGGGAAAAACGCAAATATGGGAAAAACGCAAATATGGGAAAAACGCAAATATGGGAAACGCAAATATGGAAAAACGCAAATATGGGAAAAACGCAAATATGGGAAAAACGCAAATATGGGAAAAACGAAAAAATGGGAAAAACGCAAATATGGGAAAAACGAAAAAATGGGAAAAACGCAAATATGGGAAAAACGCAAATATGGGAAAAACGCAAATATGGAAAAACGCAAATATGGAAAAACGCAAATATGGGAAAAACGCAAATATGGGAAAAACGCAAATATGGGAAAAACGCAAATATGGGAAAAACGCAAATATGGGAAAAACGCAAATATGGGAAAAACGCAAATATGGGAAAAACGCAAATATGGGAAAAACGCAATATGGGAAAAACGCAAATATGGGAAAAACGCAAATATGGGAAAAACGCAAATATGGGAAAACGCAAATATGGAAAAACGCAAATATGGGAAAAACGCAAATATGGGAAAAACGCAAATATGGGAAAAACGCAAATATGGAAAAACGCAAATATGGGAAAAACGCAAATATGGGAAAAACGCAAATATGGGAAAAACGCAAATATGGGAAAAACGCAAATATGGGAAAAACGCAAATATGGGAAAAACGCAAATATGGGAAAAACGCAAATATGGGAAAAACGCAAATATGGGAAAAACGCAAATATGGGAAAAACGCAAATATGGAAAACGCAATATGGGAAAAACGCAAGTATGGGAAAAACGCAAGTATGGGAAAAACGCAAGTATGGGAAAAACGCAAGTATGGGAAAAACGCAAGTATGGAAAAACGCAAGTATGGGAAAAACGCAAGTATGGGAAAAACGCAAGTATGGGAAAAACGCAAGTATGGGAAAAACGCAAGTATGGGAAAAACGCAAGTATGGGAAAAACGCAAGTATGGGAAAAACGCAAGTATGGGAAAAACGCAAGTATGGAAAAACGCAAGTATGGGAAAAACGCAAGTATGGGAAAAACGCAAGTATGGAAAAACGCAAGTATGGGAAAAACGCAAGTATGGGAAAAACGCAAGTATGGGAAAAACGCAAGTATGGGAAAAACGCAAGTATGGAAAAACGCAAGTATGGAAAAACGCAAGTATGGAAAAACGCAAGTATGGGAAAAACGCAAAATATGGGAAAAACGCAAATATGGGAAAAACGCAAATATGGGAAAAACGCAAATATGGGAAAAACGCAAATATGGGAAAAACGCAAATATGGGAAAAACGCAAATATGGGAAAAACGGCAAATATGGGAAAAACGCAAATATGGGAAAAACGCAAATATGGGAAAAAACGCAAATATGGGGGAAAAACGCAAATATGGGAAAAACGCAAATATGGGAAAAACGCAAATATGGGAAAAACGCAAATATGGGAAAAACGCAAATATGGGAAAAACGCAAATATGGGAAAAACGCAAATATGGGAAAAACGCAAATATGGGAAAAACGCAAATATGGGAAAAACGCAAATATGGGAAAAACGCAAATATGGGAAAAACGCAAATATGGGAAAAACGCAAATATGGGAAAAACGCAAATATGGGAAAAACGCAAATATGGGAAAAACGCAAATATGGGAAAAACGCAAATATGGGAAAAACGCAAATATGGGGAAAACGCAAATATGGGGAAAACGCAAATATGGGGAAAACGCAAATATGGGGAAAACGCAAATATGGGGAAAACGCAAATATGGGGAAAACGCAAATATGGGGAAAACGCAAATATGGGGAAAACGCAAATATGGGGCAAACGCAAATATGGGGCAAACGCAAATATGGGGCAAACGCAAATATGGGGAAAACGCAAATATGGGGAAAACGCAAATATGGGGAAAACGCAAATATGGGGAAAACGCAAATATGGGGAAAACGCAAATATGGAGAAAACGCAAATATGGGGAAAACGCAAATATGGGGAAAACGCAAATATGGGGAAAACGCAAATATGGGGAAAACGCAAATATGGGGAAAACGCAAATATGGGGAAAACGCAAATATGGGGAAAACGCAAATATGGGGAAAACGCAAATATGGGGAAAACGCAAATATGGGGAAAACGCAAATATGGGGAAAACGCAAATATGGGGAAAACGCAAATATGGGGAAAACGCAAATATGGGGAAAACGCAAATATGGGGAAAACGCAAATATGGGGAAAACGCAAATATGGGGAAAACGCAAATATGGGGAAAACGCAAATATGGGGAAAACGCAAATATGGGGAAAACATAAACCTTGGAGAATAGAATTTTGCGCCACGATTTGACTAGAAGAAGGAATCGGTTGGTGGGATGGGTTCAAGAGTAATGGGAAAGACGCATGTACGGGAAAGACGCATGTACGGGAAAGACGCATGTACGGGAAAGACGCATGTACGGGAAAGACGCATGTACGGGAAAGACGCATGTACGGGAAAGACGCATGTACGGGAAAGACGCATGTACGGGAAAGACGCATGTACGGGAAAGACGCATGTACGGGAAAGACGCATGTACGGGAAAGACGCATGTACGGGAAAAACGCATGTACGGGAAAAACGCATGTACGGGAAAAACGCATGTACGGGAAAAACGCATGTACGGGAAAAAAGCATGTACGGGAAAAACGCATGTACGGGAAAAACGCAAATATGGGAAAAACGCAAATATGGGAAAAACGCAAATATGGGAAAAACGCAAATATGGGAAAAACGCAAATATGGGAAAAACGCAAATATGGGAAAAACGCAAATATGGGAAAAACGCAAATATGGGAAAAACGCAAATATGGGAAAAACGCAAATATGGGAAAAACGCAAATATGGGAAAAACGCAAATATGGGAAAAACGCAAATATGGGAAAAACGCAAATATGGGAAAAACGCAAATATGGGAAAAACGCAAATATGGGAAAAACGCAAATATGGGAAAAACGCAAATATGGGAAAAACGCAAATATGGGAAAAACATAAACCTTGGAGAATAGAATTTTGCGCCACAATTTGACTAGAAGAAGGAATCGGTTGGTAGGATGGGTTCAAGAGTAGTGCGATAAGCGCATGTATGGGAAAAGCGTATGTATGGGAAAAGCGCATGTATGGGAAAAGCGCATGTATGGGAAAAGCGCATGTATGGGAAAAGCGCATGTATGGGAAAAGCGCATGTATGGGAAAAGCGCATGTAGGGGAAAAGCGCATGTAGGGGAAAAGCGCATGTAGGGGAAAAGCGCATGTAGGGGAAAAGCGCATGTAGGGGAAAAGCGCATGTAGGGGAAAAGCGCATGTAGGGGAAAAGCGCATGTAGGGGAAAAGCGCATGTAGGGGAAAAGCGCATGTAGGGGAAAAGCGCATGTAGGGGAAAAGCGCATGTAGGGGAAAAGCGCATGTAGGGGAAAAGCGCATGTAGGGGAAAAGCGCATGTAGGGGAAAAGCGCATGTAGGGGAAAAGCGCATATATGGGGAAAAGCGCATATATGGGGAAAAGCGCATATATGGGGAAAAGCGCATATATGGGGAAAAGCGCATATATGGGGAAAAGCGCATATATGGGGAAAAGCGCATATATGGGGAAAAGCGCATATATGGGGAAAAGCGCATATATGGGGAAAAGCGCATATATGGGGAAAAGCGCATATATGGGGAAAAGCGCATATATGGGGAAAAGCGCATATATGGGGAAAAGCGCATATATGGGGAAAAGCGCATATATGGGGAAAAGCGCATATATGGGGAAAAGCGCATATATGGGGGAAAACGCATATATGGGGGAAAACGCATATATGGGGGAAAACGCAAATATGGGGGAAAACGCAAATATGGGGGAAAACGCAAATATGGGGGAAAACGCAAATATGGGGGAAAACGCAAATATGGGGGAAAACGCAAATATGGGGGAAAACGCAAATATGGGGGAAAACGCAAATATGGGGGAAAACGCAAATATGGGGGAAAACGCAAATATGGGGGAAAACGCAAATATGGGGGAAAACGCAAATATGGGGGAAAACGCAAATATGGGGGAAAACGCAAATATGGGGGAAAACGCAAATATGGGGGAAAACGCAAATATGGGGGAAAACGCAAATATGGGGGAAAACGCAAATATGGGGGAAAACGCAAATATGGGGGAAAACGCAAATATGGGGGAAAACGCAAATATGGGGGAAAACGCAAATATGGGGGAAAACGCAAATATGGGGGAAAACGCAAATATGGGGGAAAACGCAAATATGGGGGAAAACGCAAATATGGGGGAAAACGCAAATATGGGGGAAAACGCAAATATGGGGGAAAACGCAAATATGGGGGAAAACGCAAATATGGGGGAAAACGCAAATATGGGGAAAAACGCAAATATGGGGAAAAACGCAAATATGGGGAAAAACGCAAATATGGGGAAAAACGCAAATATGGGGAAAAACGCAAATATGGGGAAAAACGCAAATATGGGGAAAAACGCAAATATGGGAAAAAACGCAAATATGGGAAAAAACGCAAATATGGGGAAAAACGCCAATATGGGGAAAAACGCCAATATGGGGAAAACGCAAAGACGGGAAAACGCAAAGATGGGAAAACGCAAAGATGGGAAAACGCAAAGATGGGAAAATGCAAAGATAGGAAAAACGCAAAGATGGGAAATACGCAAATATAGGAAAATACATAAACCTTGGAGAACAGAATATTGCGCTACAATGTGACTAGAAGAAGGAATCGGTTGGTAGGATGGGTTCAAGAGTAGTGCGATAAACGCAAATATGGGAAAAACGCAAATATGGGAAAAACGCAAATATGGGAAAAACGCAAATATGGGAAAAACGCAAATATGGGAAAAACGCAAATATGGGAAAAACGCAAATATGGGAAAAACGCAAATATGGGAAAAACGCATATATGGGAAAAACGCATATATGGGAAAAACGCATATATGGGAAAAACGCATATATGGGAAAAACGCATATATGGGAAAAACGCATATATGGGAAAAACGCATATATGGAAAAAACGCATATATGGGAAAAACGCATATATGGGAAAAACGCATATATGGGAAAAACGCAAATATGGGAAAAACGCAAATATGGGAAAAACGCAAATATGGGGAAAAACGCAAATATGGGGAAAAACGCAAATATGGGGAAAAACGCAAATATGGGGAAAAACGCAAATATGGGGAAAAACGCAAATATGGGGAAAAACGCAAATATGGGGAAAAACGCAAATATGGGGAAAAACGCAAATATGGGGAAAAACGCAAATATGGGGAAAAACGCAAATATGGGGAAAAACGCAAATATGTGGAAAAACGCAAATATGGGGAAAAACGCAAATATGGGGAAAAACGCAAATATGGGGAAAAACGCAAATATGGGAAAAAACGCAAATATGGGAAAAAACGCAAATATGGGAAAAAACGCAAATATGGGAAAAAACGCAAATATGGGAAAAAACGCAAATATGGGAAAAAACGCAAATATGGGAAAAAACGCAAATATGGGAAAAAACGCAAATATGGGAAAAAACGCAAATATGGGAAAAAACGCAAATATGGGAAAAAACGCAAATATGGGAAAAAACGCAAATATGGGAAAAAACGCAAATATGGGAAAAAACGCAAATATGGGAAAAAACGCAAATATGGGAAAAAACGCAAATATGGGAAAAAACGCAAATATGGGAAAAAACGCAAATATGGGAAAAAACGCAAATACGGGAAAACGCAAAGACGGGAAAACGCAAAGATGGCAAAACGCAAAGATGGGAAAAACGCAAAGATGGGAAAAACGCAAAGATGGGAAAAACGCAAAGATGGGAAAATACATAAACCTTGGAGAACAGAACATTGCGCCACAATTTGACTAGAAGAAGGAATCGGTTGGTAGGATGGGTTCAAGAGTAGTGCGATAAACGCATGTATGGGAAAAACGCATGTATGGGAAAAACGCATGTATGGGACAAACGCAAATATGGGACAAACGCAAATATGGGACAAACGCAAATATGGGGCAAACGCAAATATGGGGCAAACGCAAATATGGGGCAAACGCAAATATGGGGCAAACGCAAATATGGGGCAAACGCAAATATGGGGCAAACGCAAATATGGGGCAAACGCAAATATGGGGCAAACGCAAATATGGGGCAAACGCAAATATGGGGCAAACGCAAATATGGGGCAAACGCAAATATGGGGCAAACGCAAATATGGGGCAAACGCAAATATGGGGCAAACGCAAATATGGGGCAAACGCAAATATGGGGCAAACGCAAATATGGGGCAAACGCAAATATGGGGCAAACGCAAATATGGGGCAAACGCAAATATGGGGCAAACGCAAATATGGGGCAAACGCAAATATGGGGCAAACGCAAATATGGGGCAAACGCAAATATGGGGCAAACGCAAATATGGGGCAAACGCAAATATGGGGCAAACGCAAATATGGGGCAAACGCAAATATGGGGCAAACGCAAATATGGGGCAAACGCAAATATGGGGCAAACGCAAATATGGGGCAAACGCAAATATGGGGCAAACGCAAATATAGGGCAAACGCAAATATGGGGCAAACGCAAATATGGGGCAAACGCAAATATGGGGCAAACGCAAATATGGGGCAAACGCAAATATGGGGCAAACGCAAATATGGGGCAAACGCAAATATGGGGCAAACGCAAATATGGGGCAAACGCAAATATGGGGCAAACGCAAATATGGGGCAAACGCAAATATGGGGCAAACGCAAATATGGGGCAAACGCAAATATGGGGCAAACGCAAATATGGGGCAAACGCAAATATGGGGCAAACGCAAATATGGGGCAAACGCAAATATGGGGCAAACGCAAATATGGGGCAAACGCAAATATGGGGCAAACGCAAATATGGGGCAAACGCAAATATGGGGTAAACGCAAATATGGGGCAAACGCAAATATGGGGCAAACGCAAATATGGGGCAAACGCAAATATGGGGCAAACGCAAATATGGGGCAAACGCAAATATGGGGCAAACGCAAATATGGGGCAAACGCAAATATGGGGCAAACGCAAATATGGGGCAAACGCAAATATGGGGCAAACGCAAATATGGGGAAAACGCAAATATGGGGAAAACGCAAATATGGGGAAAACGCAAATATGGGGAAAAACGCAAATATGGGAAAAACGCAAATATGGGAAAAACGCAAATATGGGAAAAACGCAAATATGGGAAAAACGCATATATGGGAAAAACGCATATATGGGAAAAACGCATATATGGGAAAAACGCATATATGGGAAAAACGCATATATGGGAAAAACGCAAATATGGGAAAAACGCAAATATGGGAAAAACGCAAATATGGGAAAAACGCAAATATGGGAAAAACGCAAATATGGGGAAAAACGCAAATATGGGGAAAAACGCAAATATGGGGAAAAACGCAAATATGGGGAAAAACGCAAATATGGGGAAAAACGCAAATATGGGGAAAAACGCAAATATGGGGAAAAACGCAAATATGGGGAAAAACGCAAATATGGGGAAAAACGCAAATATGGGGAAAAACGCAAATATGGGGAAAAACGCAAATATGGGAAAAAACGCAAATATGGGGAAAAACGCAAATATGGGGAAAAACGCAAATATGGGGAAAAACGCAAATATGGGGAAAAACGCAAATATGGGGAAAAACGCAAATATGGGGAAAAACGCAAATATGGGGGAAAACGCAAATATGGGGGAAAACGCAAATATGGGGGAAAACGCAAATATGGGGGAAAACGCAAATATGGGGGAAAACGCAAATATGGGGGAAAACGCAAATATGGGGGAAAACGCAAATATGGGGGAAAACGCAAATATGGGGGAAAACGCAAATATGGGGGAAAACGCAAATATGGGGGAAAACGCAAATATGGGGGAAAACGCAAATATGGGGGAAAACGCAAATATGGGGGAAAACGCAAATATGGGGGAAAACGCAAATATGGGGGAAAACGCAAATATGGGGGAAAACGCAAATATGGGGGAAAACGCAAATATGGGGGAAAACGCAAATATGGGGGAAAACGCAAATATGGGGGAAAACGCAAATATGGGGGAAAACGCAAATATGGGGGAAAACGCAAATATGGGGGAAAACGCAAATATGGGGGAAAACGCAAATATGGGGGAAAACGCAAATATGGGGGAAAACGCAAATATGGGGGAAAACGCAAATATGGGGGAAAACGCAAATATGGGGGAAAACGCAAATATGGGGGAAAACGCAAATATGGGGGAAAACGCAAATATGGGGAAAACGCAAATATGGGGAAAACGCAAATATGGGGAAAACGCAAATATGGGGAAAACGCAAATATGGGGAAAACGCAAATATGGGGAAAACGCAAATATGGGGAAAACGCAAATATGGGGAAAACGCAAATATGGGGAAAACGCAAATATGGGGAAAACGCAAATATGGGGAAAACGCAAATATGGGGAAAACATAAACCTTGGAGAATAGAATTTTGCGACACAATTTGACTAGAAGAAGGAATCGGTTGGTAGGATGGGTTCAAGAGTAATGCGATAGACGCGTGTAGGGGGAAGAGGCGTGTAGGGGGAAGAGGCGTGTAGGGGGAAGAGGCGTGTAGGGGGAAGAGGCGTGTAGGGGGAAGAGGCGTGTACGGGGAAGAGGCGTGTACGGGGAAGAGGCGTGTACGGGGAAGAGGCGTGTACGGGGAAGAGGCGTGTACGGGGAAGAGGCGTGTACGGGGAAGAGGCGTGTACGGGGAAGAGGCGTGTACGGGGTAAAGGCGTGTACGGGGTAAAGGCGTGTACGGGGAAAAGGCGTGTACGGGGAAAAGGCGTGTACGGGGAAAAGGCGTGTACGGGGAAAAGGCGTGTACGGGGAAAAGGCGTGTACGGGGAAAAGGCGTGTACGGGGAAAAGGCGTGTACGGGGAAAAGGCGTGTACGGGGAAAAGGCGTGTACGGGGAAAAGGCGTGTACGGGGAAAAGGCGTGTACGGGGAAAAGGCGTGTACGGGGAAAAGGCGTGTACGGGGAAAAGGCGTGTACGGGGAAAAGGCGTGTACGGGGAAAAGGCGTGTACGGGGAAAAGGCGTGTACGGGGAAAAGGCGTGTACGGGGAAAAGGCGTGTACGGGGAAAAGGCGTGTACGGGGAAAAGGCGTGTACGGGGAAAAGGCGTGTACGGGGAAAAGGCGTGTACGGGGAAAAGGCGTGTACGGGGAAAAGGCGTGTACGGGGAAAAGGCGTGTACGGGGAAAAGGCGTGTACGGGGAAAAGGCGTGTACGGGGAAAAGGCGTGTACGGGGAAAAGGCGTGTACGGGGAAAAGGCGTGTACGGGGAAAAGGCGTGTACGGGGAAAAGGCGTGTACGGGGAAAAGGCGTGTACGGGGAAAAGGCGTGTACGGGGAAAAGGCGTGTACGGGGAAAAGGCGTGTACGGGGAAAAGGCGTGTACGGGGAAAAGGCGTGTACGGGGAAAAGGCGTGTACGGGGAAAAGGCGTGTACGGGGAAAAGGCGTGTACGGGGAAAAGGCGTGTACGGGGAAAAGGCGTGTACGGGGAAAAGGCGTGTACGGGGAAAAGGCGTGTACGGGGAAAAGGCGTGTACGGGGAAAAGGCGTGTACGGGGAAAAGGCGTGTACGGGGAAAAGGCGTGTACGGGGAAAAGGCGTGTACGGGGAAAAGGCGTGTACGGGGAAAAGGCGTGTACGGGGAAAAGGCGTGTACGGGGAAAAGGCGTGTACGGGGAAAAGGCGTGTACGGGGAAAAGGCGTGTACGGGGAAAAGGCGTGTACGGGGAAAAGGCGTGTACGGGGAAAAGGCGTGTACGGGGAAAAGGCGTGTACGGGGAAAAGGCGTGTACGGGGAAAAGGCGTGTACGGGGAAAAGGCGTGTACGGGGAAAAGGCGTGTACGGGGAAAAGGCGTGTACGGGGAAAAGGCGTGTACGGGGAAAAGGCGTGTACGGGGAAAAGGCGTGTACGGGGAAAAGGCGTGTACGGGGAAAAGGCGTGTACGGGGAAAAGGCGTGTACGGGGAAAAGGCGTGTACGGGGAAAAGGCGTGTACGGGGAAAAGGCGTGTACGGGGAAAAGGCGTGTACGGGGAAAAGGCGTGTACGGGGAAAAGGCGTGTACGGGGAAAAGGCGTGTACGGGGAAAAGGCGTGTACGGGGAAAAGGCGTGTACGGGGAAAAGGCGTGTACGGGGAAAAGGCGTGTACGGGGAAAAGGCGTGTACGGGGAAAAGGCGTGTACGGGGAAAAGGCGTGTACGGGGAAAAGGCGTGTACGGGGAAAAGGCGTGTACGGGGAAAAGGCGTGTACGGGGAAAAGGCGTGTACGGGGAAAAGGCGTGTACGGGGAAAAGGCGTGTACGGGGAAAAGGCGTGTACGGGGAAAAGGCGTGTACGGGGAAAAGGCGTGTACGGGGAAAAGGCGTGTACGGGGAAAAGGCGTGTACGGGGAAAAGGCGTGTACGGGGAAAAGGCGTGTACGGGGAAAAGGCGTGTACGGGGAAAAGGCGTGTACGGGGAAAAGGCGTGTACGGGGAAAAGGCGTGTACGGGGAAAAGGCGTGTACGGGGAAAAGGCGTGTACGGGGAAAAGGCGTGTACGGGGAAAAGGCGTGTACGGGGAAAAGGCGTGTACGGGGAAAAGGCGTGTACGGGGAAAAGGCGTGTACGGGGAAAAGGCGTGTACGGGGAAAAGGCGTGTACGGGGAAAAGGCGTGTACGGGGAAAAGGCGTGTACGGGGAAAAGGCGTGTACGGGGAAAAGGCGTGTACGGGGAAAAGGCGTGTACGGGGAAAAGGCGTGTACGGGGAAAAGGCGTGTACGGGGAAAAGGCGTGTACGGGGAAAAGGCGTGTACGGGGAAAAGGCGTGTACGGGGAAAAGGCGTGTACGGGGAAAAGGCGTGTACGGGGAAAAGGCGTGTACGGGGAAAAGGCGTGTACGGGGAAAAGGCGTGTACGGGGAAAAGGCGTGTACGGGGAAAAGGCGTGTACGGGGAAAAGGCGTGTACGGGGAAAAGGCGTGTACGGGGAAAAGGCGTGTACGGGGAAAAGGCGTGTACGGGGAAAAGGCGTGTACGGGGAAAAGGCGTGTACGGGGAAAAGGCGTGTACGGGGAAAAGGCGTGTACGGGGAAAAGGCGTGTACGGGGAAAAGGCGTGTACGGGGAAAAGGCGTGTACGGGGAAAAGGCGTGTACGGGGAAAAGGCGTGTACGGGGAAAAGGCGTGTACGGGGAAAAGGCGTGTACGGGGAAAAGGCGTGTACGGGGAAAAGGCGTGTACGGGGAAAAGGCGTGTACGGGGAAAAGGCGTGTACGGGGAAAAGGCGTGTACGGGGAAAAGGCGTGTACGGGGAAAAGGCGTGTACGGGGAAAAGGCGTGTACGGGGAAAAGGCGTGTACGGGGAAAAGGCGTGTACGGGGAAAAGGCGTGTACGGGGAAAAGGCGTGTACGGGGAAAAGGCGTGTACGGGGAAAAGGCGTGTACGGGGAAAAGGCGTGTACGGGGAAAAGGCGTGTACGGGAAAATGGCGTGTACGGGAAAATGGCGTGTACGGGAAAATGGCGTGTACGGGAAAATGGCGTGTACGGGAAAATGGCGTGTACGGGAAAATGGCGTGTACGGGAAAATGGCGTGTACGGGAAAATGGCGTGTACGGGAAAATGGCGTGTACGGGAAAATGGCATGTACGGGAAAATGGCATGTACGGGAAAATGGCATGTACGGGAAAATGGCATGTACGGGAAAATGGCATGTACGGGAAAATGGCATGTACGGGAAAATGGCATGTACGGGAAAATGGCATGTACGGGAAAATGGCATGTACGGGAAAATGGCATGTACGGGAAAAACGCAAATATGGGGAAAACGCAAATATGGGGAAAACGCAAATATGGGAAAAACGCAAATATGGGAAAAACGCAAATATGGGAAAAACGCAAATATGGGAAAAACGCAAATATGGGAAAAACGCAAATATGGGAAAAACGCAAATATGGGGAAAACGCAAATATGGGGAAAACGCAAATATGGGGAAAACGCAAATATGGGGAAAACGCAAATATGGGGAAAACGCAAATATGGGGAAAACGCAAATATGGGGAAAACGCAAATATGGGGAAAACGCAAATATGGGGAAAACGCAAATATGCGGAAAACGCAAATATGGGGAAAACGCAAATATGGGGAAAACATAAACCTTGGAGAATAGAATTTTGCGCCACAATTTGACTAGAAGAAGGAATCGGTTGGTAGGATGGGTTCAAGAGTAATGCGATAAACGCATGTATGGGAAAGACGCATGTATGGGAAAGACGCATGTACGGGAAAGACGCATGTACGGGAAAGACGCATGTACGGGAAAGACGCATGTACGGGAAAGACGCATGTACGGGAAAGACGCATGTACGGGAAAGACGCATGTACGGGAAAGACGCATGTACGGGAAAAACGCATGTACGGGAAAAACGCATGTACGGGAAAAACGCATGTACGGGAAAAACGCATGTACGGGAAAAACGCATGTACGGGAAAAACGCATGTACGGGAAAAACGCATGTACGGGAAAAAAGCAAATATGGGAAAAACGCAAATATGGGAAAAACGCAAATATGGAAAAAACGCAAATATGGAAAAAACGCAAATATGGAAAAAACGCAAATATGGAAAAAACGCAAATATGGGAAAAACGCAAATATGGGAAAAACGCAAATATGGGAAAAACGCAAATATGGGAAAAACGCAAATATGGGAAAAACGCAAATATGGGAAAAACGCAAATATGGGAAAAACGCAAATATGGGAAAAACGCAAATATGGGAAAAACGCAAATATGGGAAAAACGCAAATATGGGAAAAACGCAAATATGGGAAAAACGCAAATATGGGAAAAACGCAAATATGGGAAAAACGCAAATATGGGAAAAACGCAAATATGGGAAAAACGCAAATATGGGAAAAACGCAAATATGGGAAAAACGCAAATATGGGAAAAACGCAAATATGGGAAAAACGCAAATATGGGAAAAACGCAAATATGGGAAAAACATAAACCTTGGAGAATAGAATTTTGCGCCACAATTTGACTAGAAGAAGAAATCGGTTGGTAGGATGGGTTCAAGAGTAGTGCGATAAGCGCATGTATGGGAAGAGCGCATGTATGGGAAGAGCGCATGTATGGGAAGAGCGCATGTATGGAAAGAGCGCATGTATGGGAAGAGCGCATGTATGGAAAGAGCGCATGTATGGAAAGAGCGCATGTATGGGAAGAGCGCATGTATGGGAAGAGCGCATGTATGGGAAGAGCGCATGTATGGGAAGAGCGCATGTATGGGAAGAGCGCATGTATGGGAAGAGCGCATGTATGGGAAGAGCGCATGTATGGGAAGAGCGCATGTATGGGAAGAGCGCATGTATGGGAAGAGCGCATGTATGGGAAGAGCGCATGTATGGGAAGAGCGCATGTATGGGAAGAGCGCATGTATGGGAAGAGCGCATGTATGGGAAGAGCGCATGTATGGGAAGAGCGCATGTATGGGAAGAGCGCATGTATGGGAAGAGCGCATGTATGGGAAGAGCGCATGTATGGGAAGAGCGCATGTATGGGAAGAGCGCATGTATGGGAAGAGCGCATGTATGGGAAGAGCGCATGTATGGGAAGAGCGCATGTATGGGAAGAGCGCATGTATGGGAAGAGCGCATGTATGGGAAGAGCGCATGTATGGGAAGAGCGCATGTATGGGAAGAGCGCATGTATGGGAAGAGCGCATGTATGGGAAGAGCGCATGTATGGGAAGAGCGCATGTATGGGAAGAGCGCATGTATGGGAAGAGCGCATGTATGGGAAGAGCGCATGTATGGGAAGAGCGCATGTATGGGAAGAGCGCATGTATGGGAAGAGCGCATGTATGGGAAGAGCGCATGTATGGGAAGAGCGCATGTATGGGAAGAGCGCATGTATGGGAAGAGCGCATGTATGGGAAGAGCGCATGTATGGGAAGAGCGCATGTATGGGAAGAGCGCATGTATGGGAAAAGCGCATGTATGGGAAAAGCGCATGTATGGGAAAAGCGCATGTATGGGAAAAGCGCATGTATGGGAAAAGCGCATGTATGGGAAAAGCGCATGTATGGGAAAAGCGCATGTATGGGAAAAGCGCATGTATGGGAAAAGCGCATGTATGGGAAAAGCGCATGTATGGGAAAAGCGCATGTAGGGGAAAAGCGCATGTAGGGGAAAAGCGCATGTAGGGGAAAAGCGCATGTAGGGGAAAAGCGCATGTAGGGGAAAAGCGCATGTAGGGGAAAAGCGCATGTAGGGGAAAAGCGCATGTAGGGGAAAAGCGCATGTAGGGGAAAAGCGCATGTAGGGGAAAAGCGCATGTAGGGGAAAAGCGCATGTAGGGGAAAAGCGCATGTAGGGGAAAAGCGCATGTAGGGGAAAAGCGCATGTAGGGGAAAAGCGCATGTAGGGGAAAAGCGCATGTAGGGGAAAAGCGCATGTAGGGGAAAAGCGCATGTAGGGGAAAAGCGCATGTAGGGGAAAAGCGCATGTAGGGGAAAAGCGCATGTAGGGGAAAAGCGCATGTAGGGGAAAAGCGCATGTAGGGGAAAAGCGCATGTAGGGGAAAAGCGCATGTAGGGGAAAAGCGCATGTAGGGGAAAAGCGCATGTAGGGGAAAAGCGCATGTAGGGGAAAAGCGCATGTAGGGGAAAAGCGCATGTAGGGGAAAAGCGCATGTAGGGGAAAAGCGCATGTAGGGGAAAAGCGCATGTAGGGGAAAAGCGCATGTAGGGGAAAAGCGCATGTAGGGGAAAAGCGCATGTAGGGGAAAAGCGCATGTAGGGGAAAAGCGCATGTAGGGGAAAAGCGCATGTAGGGGAAAAGCGCAAGTAGGGGAAAAGCGCAAGTAGGGGAAAAGCGCATGTAGGGGAAAAGCGCAAGTAGGGGAAAAGCGCATGTAGGGGAAAAGCGCATGTAGGGGAAAAGCGCATATATGGGGAAAAGCGCATATATGGGGAAAAGCGCATATATGGGGAAAAGCGCATATATGGGGAAAAGCGCATATATGGGGAAAAGCGCATATATGGGGAAAAGCGCATATATGGGGAAAAGCGCATATATGGGGAAAAGCGCATATATGGGGAAAAGCGCATATATGGGGAAAAGCGCATATATGGGGAAAAGCGCATATATGGGGAAAAGCGCATATATGGGGAAAAGCGCATATATGGGGAAAAGCGCATATATGGGGAAAAGCGCATATATGGGGAAAAGCGCATATATGGGGAAAAGCGCATATATGGGGAAAAGCGCATATATGGGGAAAAGCGCATATATGGGGAAAAGCGCATATATGGGGAAAAGCGCATATATGGGGAAAAGCGCATATATGGGGGAAAAGCGCATATATGGGGGAAAAGCGCATATATGGGGAAAAGCGCATATATGGGGGAAAACGCAAATATGGGGGAAAACGCAAATATGGGGGAAAACGCAAATATGGGGGAAAACGCAAATATGGGGGAAAACGCAAATATGGGGGAAAACGCAAATATGGGGGAAAACGCAAATATGGGGGAAAACGCAAATATGGGGGAAAACGCAAATATGGGGGAAAACGCAAATATGGGGGAAAACGCAAATATGGGGGAAAACGCAAATATGGGGGAAAACGCAAATATGGGGGAAAACGCAAATATGGGGGAAAACGCAAATATGGGGGAAAACGCAAATATGGGGGAAAACGCAAATATGGGGGAAAACGCAAATATGGGGGAAAACGCAAATATGGGGGAAAACGCAAATATGGGGGAAAACGCAAATATGGGGGAAAACGCAAATATGGGGGAAAACGCAAATATGGGGGAAAACGCAAATATGGGGGAAAACGCAAATATGGGGGAAAACGCAAATATGGGGGAAAACGCAAATATGGGGGAAAACGCAAATATGGGGGAAAACGCAAATATGGGGGAAAACGCAAATATGGGGGAAAACGCAAATATGGGGGAAAACGCAAATATGGGGGAAAACGCAAATATGGGGGAAAACGCAAATATGGGGGAAAACGCAAATATGGGGGAAAACGCAAATATGGGGGAAAACGCAAATATGGGGGAAAACGCAAATATGGGGGAAAACGCAAATATGGGGGAAAACGCAAATATGGGGGAAAACGCAAATATGGGGGAAAACGCAAATATGGGGGAAAACGCAAATATGGGGGAAAACGCAAACATGGGGGAAAACGCAAACATGGGGGAAAACGCAAACATGGGGGAAAACGCAAACATGGGGGAAAACGCAAACATGGGGGAAAACGCAAACATGGGGGAAAACGCAAACATGGGGGAAAACGCAAACATGGGGGAAAACGCAAACATGGGGGAAAACGCAAACATGGGGGAAAACGCAAACATGGGGGAAAACGCAAACATGGGGGAAAACGCAAACATGGGGGAAAACGCAAACATGGGGGAAAACGCAAACATGGGGGAAAACGCAAACATGGGGGAAAACGCAAACATGGGGGAAAACGCAAACATGGGGGAAAACGCAAACATGGGGGAAAACGCAAACATGGGGGAAAACGCAAACATGGGGGAAAACGCAAACATGGGGGAAAACGCAAACATGGGGGAAAACGCAAACATGGGGGAAAACGCAAATATGGGGAAAACGCAAATATGGGGAAAACGCAAATATGGGGAAAACGCAAATATGGGGAAAACGCAAATATGGGGAAAACGCAAATATGGGGAAAACGCAAATATGGGGAAAACGCAAATATGGGGAAAACGCAAATATGGGGAAAACGCAAATATGGGGAAAACGCAAATATGGGGAAAACGCAAATATGGGGAAAACGCAAATATGGGGAAAACGCAAATATGGGGAAAACGCAAATATGGGGAAAACGCAAATATGGGGAAAACGCAAATATGGGGAAAACGCAAATATGGGGAAAACGCAAATATGGGGAAAACGCAAATATGGGGAAAACGCAAATATGGGGAAAACGCAAACATGGGGAAAACGCAAACATGGGGAAAACGCAAACATGGGGAAAACGCAAACATGGGGAAAACGCAAACATGGGGAAAACGCAAACATGGGGAAAACGCAAACATGGGGAAAACGCAAATATGGGGAAAACGCAAATATGGGGAAAACGCAAATATGGGGAAAACGCAAATATGGGGAAAACGCAAATATGGGGAAAACGCAAATATGGGGAAAACGCAAATATGGGGAAAACGCAAATATGGGGAAAACGCAAATATGGGGAAAACGCAAATATGGGGAAAACGCAAATATGGGGAAAACAGAAACCTTGGAGAATAGAATTTTGCGCCACAATTTGACTAGAAGAAGGAATCGGTTGGTAGGATGGGTTCAAGAGTAATGCGATAAACGCATGTATGGGAAAGACGCATGTATGGGAAAGAGGCGTGTACGGGAAAGAGGCGTGTACGGGAAAGAGGCGTGTACGGGAAAGAGGCGTGTACGGGAAAGAGGCGTGTACGGGAAAGAGGCGTGTACGGGAAAGAGGCGTGTACGGGAAAGAGGCGTGTACGGGAAAGAGGCGTGTACGGGAAAGAGGCGTGTACGGGAAAGAGGCGTGTACGGGAAAGAGGCGTGTACGGGAAAGAGGCGTGTACGGGAAAGAGGCGTGTACGGGAAAGAGGCGTGTACGGGAAAGAGGCGTGTACGGGAAAGAGGCGTGTACGGGAAAGAGGCGTGTACGGGAAAGAGGCGTGTACGGGAAAAAGGCGTGTACGGGAAAAAGGCGTGTACGGGAAAAAGGCGTGTACGGGAAAAAGGCGTGTACGGGAAAAAGGCGTGTACGGGAAAAAGGCGTGTACGGGAAAAAGGCGTGTACGGAGAAAAGGCGTGTACGGAGAAAAGGCGTGTACGGAGAAAAGGCGTGTACGGAGAAAAGGCGTGTACGGGGAAAAGGCGTGTACGGGGAAAAGGCGTGTACGGGGAAAAGGCGTGTACGGGGAAAAGGCGTGTACGGGGAAAAGGCGTGTACGGGGAAAAGGCGTGTACGGGGAAAAGGCGTGTACGGGAAAAAGGCGTGTACGGGAAAAAGGCGTGTACGGGAAAAAGGCGTGTACGGGAAAATGGCGTGTACGGGAAAAAGGCGTGTACGGGAAAATGGCGTGTACGGGAAAATGGCGTGTACGGGAAAATGGCGTGTACGGGAAAATGGCGTGTACGGGAAAATGGCGTGTACGGGAAAATGGCATGTACGGGAAAATGGCATGTACGGGAAAATGGCATGTACGGGAAAATGGCATGTACGGGAAAATGGCATGTACGGGAAAATGGCATGTACGGGAAAATGGCATGTACGGGAAAATGGCATGTACGGGAAAATGGCATGTACGGGAAAATGGCATGTACGGGAAAATGGCATGTACGGGAAAATGGCATGTACGGGAAAATGGCATGTACGGGAAAATGGCATTTACGGGAAAATGGCATGTACGGGAAAATGGCATGTACGGGAAAATGGCATGTACGGGAAAATGGCATGTACGGGAAAATGGCATGTACGGGAAAATGGCATGTACGGGAAAATGGCATGTACGGGAAAAACGCAAATATGGGAAAAACGCAAATATGGGAAAAACGCAAATATGGGAAAAACGCAAATATGGGAAAAACGCAAATATGGGAAAAACGCAAATATGGGAAAAACGCAAATATGGGAAAAACGCAAATATGGGAAAAACGCAAATATGGGAAAAACGCAAATATCGGAAAAACGCAAATATCGGAAAAACGCAAATATCGGAAAAACGCAAATATGGGAAAAACGCAAATATGGGAAAAACGCAAATATGGGAAAAACGCAAATATGGGAAAAACGCAAATATGGGAAAAACGCAAATATGGGAAAAACGCAAATATGGGAAAAACGCAAATATGGGAAAAACGCAATAATGGGAAAAACTGAAATATGGGAAAAACGCAAATATGGGAAAAACGCAAATATGGGAAAAACGCAAATATGGGAAAAACGCAAATATGGGAAAAACGCAAATATGGGAAAAACGCAAATATGGGAAAAACGCAAATATGGGAAAAACGCAAATATGGGAAAAACGCAAATATGGGAAAAACGCAAATATGGGAAAAACGCAAATATGGGAAAAACGCAAATATGGGAAAAACGCAAATATGGGAAAAACGCAAATATGGGAAAAACGCAAATATGGGAAAAACGCAAATATGGGAAAAACGCAAATATGGGAAAAACGCAAATATGGGAAAAACGCAAATATGGGAAAAACGCAAATATGGGAAAAACGCAAATATGGGAAAAACGTAAATATGGGAAAAACATAAACCTTGGAGAATAGAATTTTGCGCTACAATTTGACTAGAAGAAGGAATCGGTTGGTAGGATGGGTTCAAGAGTAGTGCGATAAACGCATGTATGGGAAAAAGCGCATGTATGGGAAAAAGCGCATGTATGGGGAAAAGCGCATGTATGGGGAAAAGCGCATGTATGGGGAAAAGCGCAAATATGGGGAAAAGCGCAAATATGGGGAAAAGCGCAAATATGGGAAAAAACGCAAACATGGGAAAAAACGCAAACATGGGAAAAACGCAAACATGGGAAAAACGCAAACATGGGAAAAACGCAAACATGGGAAAAACGCAAACATGGGAAAAACGCAAACATGGGAAAAACGCAAACATGGGAAAAACGCAAACATGGGAAAAACGCAAACATGGGAAAAACGCAAACATGGGAAAAACGCAAACATGGGAAAAACTCAAACATGGGAAAAACGCAAACATGGGAAAAACGCAAACATGGGAAAAACGCAAACATGGGAAAAACGCAAACATGGGAAAAACGCAAACATGGAAAAAACGCAAACATGGAAAAAACGCAAACATGGGAAAAACGCAAACATGGGAAAAACGCAAACATGGGAAAAACGCAAACATGGGAAAAACGCAAACATGGGAAAAACGCAAACATGGGAAAAACGCAAACATGGGAAAAACGCAAACATGGGAAAAACGCAAACATGGGAAAAACGCAAACATGGGAAAAACGCAAACATGGGAAAAACGCAAACATGGGAAAAACGCAAACATGGGAAAAACGCAAACATGGGGAAAACGCAAACATGGGGAAAACGCAAACATGGGGAAAACGCAAACATGGGGAAAACGCAAACATGGGGAAAACGCAAACATGGGGAAAACGCAAACATGGGGAAAACGCAAACATGGGGAAAACGCAAACATGGGGAAAACGCAAACATGGGGAAAACGCAAACATGGGGAAAACGCAAACATGGGGAAAACGCAAACATGGGGAAAACGCAAACATGGGGAAAACGCAAACATGGGGAAAACGCAAACATGGGGAAAACGCAAACATGGGGAAAACGCAAACATGGGGAAAACGCAAACATGGGGAAAACGCAAACATGGGGAAAACGCAAACATGGGGAAAACGCAAACATGGGGAAAACGCAAACATGGGGAAAACGCAAACATGGGGAAAACGCAAACATGGGGAAAACGCAAACATGGGGAAAACGCAAACATGGGGAAAACGCAAACATGGGGAAAACGCAAACATGGGGAAAACGCAAACATGGGGAAAACGCAAACATGGGGAAAACGCAAACATGGGGAAAACGCAAACATGGGGAAAACGCAAACATGGGGAAAACGCAAACATGGGGAAAACGCAAACATGGGGAAAACGCAAACATGGGGAAAACGCAAACATGGGGAAAACGCAAACATGGGGAAAACGCAAACATGGGGAAAACGCAAACATGGGGAAAACGCAAACATGGGGAAAACGCAAACATGGGGAAAACGCAAACATGGGGAAAACGCAAACATGGGGAAAACGCAAACATGGGGAAAACGCAAACATGGGGAAAACGCAAACATGGGGAAAACGCAAACATGGGGAAAACGCAAACATGGGGAAAACGCAAACATGGGGAAAACGCAAACATGGGGAAAACGCAAACATGGGGAAAACGCAAACATGGGGAAAACGCAAACATGGGGAAAACGCAAACATGGGGAAAACGCAAACATGGGGAAAACGCAAACATGGGGAAAACGCAAACATGGGGAAAACGCAAACATGGGGAAAACGCAAACATGGGGAAAACGCAAACATGGGGAAAACGCAAACATGGGGAAAACGCAAACATGGGGAAAACGCAAACATGGGGAAAACGCAAACATGGGGAAAACGCAAACATGGGGAAAACGCAAACATGGGGAAAACGCAAACATGGGGAAAACGCAAACATGGGGAAAACGCAAACATGGGGAAAACGCAAACATGGGGAAAACGCAAACATGGGGAAAACGCAAACATGGGGAAAACGCAAACATGGGGAAAACGCAAACATGGGGAAAACGCAAACATGGGGAAAACGCAAACATGGGGAAAACGCAAACATGGGGAAAACGCAAACATGGGGAAAACGCAAACATGGGGAAAACGCAAACATGGGGAAAACGCAAACATGGGGAAAACGCAAACATGGGGAAAACGCAAACATGGGGAAAACGCAAACATGGGGAAAACGCAAACATGGGGAAAACGCAAACATGGGGAAAACGCAAATATGGGGAAAACGCAAATATGGGGAAAACGCAAATATGGGGAAAACGCAAATATGGGGAAAACGCAAATATGGGGAAAACGCAAATATGGGGAAAACGCAAATATGGGGAAAACGCAAATATGGGGAAAACGCAAAAATGGGGAAAACGCAAAATATGGGGAAAACGCAAATATGGGGAAAACGCAATATGGGGAAAACGCAAATATGGGGAAAACGCAAATATGGGGAAAACGCAAATATGGGGAAAACGCAAATATGGGAAAACGCAAATATGGGGAAAACGCAAATATGGGGGAAAACGCAAATATGGGGAAAACGCAAATATGGGTGAAAACGCAATATGGGGAAAACATAAACCTTGGAGAATAGAATTTTGCGCCACAATTTGACTAGAAGAAGGAATCGGTTGGTAGGATGGGTTCAAGAGTAATGCGATTAACGCATGTACGGGAAAGACGCATGTACGGGAAAGACGCATGTACGGGAAAAGACGCAGTACGGGAAAGACGCATGTACGGGAAAGACGCATGTACGGGAAAGACGCATGTACGGGAAAGACGCATGTACGGGAAAGACGCATGTACGGGAAAGACGCATGTACGGGAAAGACGCATGTACGGGAAAGACGCATGTACGGAAAAAAGGCATGTACGGAAAAAAGGCATGTACGGGAAAAAGGCATGTACGGGAAAAAGGCATGTACGGGAAAAAGGCATGTACGGGAAAAAGGCATGTACGGGAAAAAGGCATGTACGGGAAAAAGGCATGTACGGGAAAAAGGCATGTACGGGAAAAAGGCATGTACGGGAAAAAGGCATGTACGGGAAAAAGGCATGTACGGGAAAAAGGCATGTACGGGAAAAAGGCATGTACGGGAAAAAGGCATGTACGGGAAAAAGGCATGTACGGGAAAAAGGCATGTACGGGAAAAAGGCATGTACGGGAAAAAGGCATGTACGGGAAAAAGGCATGTACGGGAAAAAGGCATGTACGGGAAAAAGGCATGTACGGGAAAAAGGCATGTACGGGAAAAAGGCATGTACGGGAAAAAGGCATGTACGGGAAAAAGGCATGTACGGGAAAAAGGCATGTACGGGAAAAAGGCATGTACGGGAAAAAGGCATGTACGGGAAAAAGGCATGTACGGGAAAAAGGCATGTACGGGAAAAAGGCATGTACGGGAAAAAGGCATGTACGGGAAAAAGGCATGTACGGGAAAAAGGCATGTACGGGAAAAAGGCATGTACGGGAAAAAGGCATGTACGGGAAAAAGGCATGTACGGGAAAAAGGCATGTACGGGAAAAAGGCATGTACGGGAAAAAGGCATGTACGGGAAAAAGGCATGTACGGGAAAAAGGCATGTACGGGAAAAAGGCATGTACGGGAAAATGGCATGTACGGGAAAATGGCATGTACGGGAAAATGGCATGTACGGGAAAATGGCATGTACGGGAAAATGGCATGTACGGGAAAATGGCATGTACGGGAAAATGGCATGTACGGGAAAATGGCATGTACGGGAAAATGGCATGTACGGGAAAATGGCATGTACGGGAAAATGGCATGTACGGGAAAATGGCATGTACGGGAAAATGGCATGTACGGGAAAATGGCATGTACGGGAAAATGGCATGTACGGGAAAAACGCATGTACGGGAAAAACGCATGTACGGGAAAAACGCATGTACGGGGAAAACGCAAATATGGGAAAAACGCATATGGGAAAAACGCAAATATGGGAAAAACGCAAATATGGGAAAAACGCAAATATGGGAAAAACGCAAATATGGGAAAAACGCAAATATGGGAAAAACATAAACCTTGGAGAATAGAATTTTGCGCCACAATTTGACTAGAAGAAGGAATCGGTTGGTAGGATGGGTTCAAGAGTACTGCGATAAACGCATGTATGGGAAAAGCGCATGTATGGGAAAAGCGCATGTATGGGAAAAGCGCATGTATGGGAAAAGCGCATGTATGGGAAAAGCGCATGTATGGGAAAAGCGCATGTATGGGAAAAGCGCATGTAGGGGAAAAGCGCATGTAGGGGAAAAGCGCATGTAGGGGAAAAGCGCATATAGGGGAAAAGCGCATATAGGGGAAAAGCGCATATAGGGGAAAAGCGCATATAGGGGAAAAGCGCATGTAGGGGAAAAGCGCATGTAGGGGAAAAGCGCATGTAGGGGAAAAGCGCATGTAGGGGAAAAGCGCATGTAGGGGAAAAGCGCATGTAGGGGAAAAGCGCATGTAGGGGAAAAGCGCATGTAGGGGAAAAGCGCATGTAGGGGAAAAGCGCATGTAGGGGAAAAGCGCATGTAGGGGAAAAGCGCATGTAGGGGAAAAGCGCATGTAGGGGAAAAGCGCATGTAGGGGAAAAGCGCATGTAGGGGAAAAGCGCATGTAGGGGAAAAGCGCATGTAGGGGAAAAGCGCATGTAGGGGAAAAGCGCATGTAGGGGAAAAGCGCATGTAGGGGAAAAGCGCATGTAGGGGAAAAGCGCATGTAGGGGAAAAGCGCATATATGGGGAAAAGCGCATATATGGGGAAAAGCGCATATATGGGGGAAAAGCGCATATATGGGGGAAAAGCGCATATATGGGGGAAAAGCTCATATATGGGGAAAAGCGCATAAATGGGGAAAAGCGCATAAATGGGGAAAAGCGCATAAATGGGGAAAAGCGCATAAATGGGGAAAAGCGCATAAATGGGGAAAAGCGCATAAATGGGGAAAAGCGCATAAATGGGGAAAAGCGCATAAATGGGGAAAAGCGCATAAATGGGGAAAAGCGCATAAATGGGGAAAAGCGCATATATGGGGAAAAGCGCATATATGGGGAAAAGCGCATATATGGGGAAAAGCGCATATATGGGGAAAAGCGCATATATGGGGAAAAGCGCATATATGGGGAAAAGCGCATATATGGGGAAAAGCGCATATATGGGGAAAAGCGCATATATGGGGAAAAGCGCATATATGGGGAAAAGCGCATATATGGGGAAAAGCGCATATATGGGGAAAAGCGCATATATGGGGAAAAGCGCAAATATGGGGAAAAGCGCAAATATGGGGAAAAGCGCAAATATGGGGAAAAGCGCAAATATGGGGAAAAGCGCAAATATGGGGAAAAGCGCAAATATGGGAAAGACGCAAATATGGGAAACACGCAAATATGGGAAAAACATAAACCTTGGAGAATAGAATTTTGCTCCACAATTTGACTAGCAGAAGGAATCGGTTGGTAGGATGGGTTCAAGAGTAGTGCGATAAGCGCATGTATGGGAAAAGCGCATATATGGGGAAAGCGCATGTATGGGGAAAGCGCATGTATGGGGAAAGCGCATGTATGGGGAAAGCGCATGTATGGGGAAAGCGCATGTATGGGGAAAGCGCATATATGGGGAAAGCGCATATATGGGGAAAGCGCATATATGGGGAAAGCGCATATATGGGGAAAGCGCATATATGGGGAAAGCGCATATATGGGGAAAGCGCATATATGGGGAAAGCGCATATATGGGGAAAGCGCATATATGGGAAAAACGCAAATATGGGAAAAACGCAAATATGGGAAAAACGCAAATATGGGAAAAACGCAAATATGGGAAAAACGCAAATATGGGAAAAACGCAAATATGGGAAAAACGCAAATATGGGAAAAACGCAAATATGGGAAAAACGCAAATATGGGAAAAACGCAAATATGGGAAAAACACAAATATGGGAAAAACGCAAATATGGGAAAAACGCAAATATGGGAAAAACGCAAATATGGGAAAAACGCAAATATGGGAAAAACGCAAATATGGGAAAAACGCAAATATGGGAAAAACGCAAATATGGGAAAAACGCAAATATGGGAAAAACGCAAATATGGGAAAAACGCAAATATGGGAAAAACGCAAATATGGGAAAAACGCAAATATGGGAAAAACGCAAATATGGGAAAAACGCAAATATGGGAAAAACGCAAATATGGGAAAAACGCAAATATGGGAAAAACGCAAATATGGGAAAAACGCAAATATGGGAAAAACGCAAATATGGGAAAAACGCAAATATGGGAAAAACGCAAATATGGGAAAAACGCAAATATGGGAAAAACGCAAATATGGGAAAAACGCAAATATGGGAAAAACGCAAATATGGGAAAAACGCAAATATGGGAAAAACGCAAATATGGGAAAAACGCAAATATGGGAAAAACGCAAATATGGGAAAAACGCAAATATGGGAAAAACGCAAATATGGGAAAAACGCAAATATGGGAAACACGCAAATATGGGAAAAACATAAACCTTGGAGAATAGAATTTTGCGCCACAATTTGACTAGCAGAAGGAATCGGTTGGTAGGATGGGTTCAAGAGTAGTGCGATAAACGCAAATATGGGAAAGACGCAAATATGGGAAAGACGCAAATATGGGAAAGACGCAAATATGGGAAAGACGCAAATATGGGAAAGACGCAAATATGGGAAAGACGCAAATATGGGAAAGACGCAAATATGGGAAAGACGCAAATATGGGAAAGACGCAAATATGGGAAAGACGCAAATATGGGAAAGACGCAAATATGGGAAAGACGCAAATATGGGAAAGACGCAAATATGGGAAAGACGCAAATATGGGAAAGACGCAAATATGGGAAAGACGCAAATATGGGAAAGACGCAAATATGGGAAAGACGCAAATATGGGAAAGACGCAAATATGGGAAAGACGCAAATATGGGAAAGACGCAAATATGGGAAAGACGCAAATATGGGAAAGACGCAAATATGGGAAAGACGCAAATATGGGAAAGACGCAAATATGGGAAAGACGCAAATATGGGAAAAACATAAACCTTGGAGAATAGAATTTTGCTCCACAATTTGACTAGCAGAAGGAATCGGTTGGTAGGATGGGTTCAAGAGTAGTGCGATAAGCGCATGTATGGGAAAAGCGCATATATGGGGAAAGCGCATGTATGGGAAAGCGCATATATGGGGAAGCGCATATATGGGGAAAGCGCATATATGGGGAAAGCGCATATATGGGGAAAGCGCATATATGGGAAAATCGCATATATGGGAAAATCGCATATATGGGAAAAGCGCATATATGGGAAAAGCGCATATATGGGAATAGCGCATATATGGGAAAAGCGCAAATATGGGAAAAGCGCAAATATGGGAAAAATCGCAAATATGGGAAAAACGCAAATATGGGAAAAACGCAAATATGGGAAAAACGCAAATATGGGAAAAACGCAAATATGGGAAAAACGCAAATATGGGAAAAACGCAAATATGGGAAAAACGCAAATATGGGAAAAACGCAAATATGGGAAAAACGCAAATATGGGAAAAACGCAAATATGGGAAAAACGCAAATATGGGAAAAACGCAAATATGGGAAAAACGCAAATATGGGAAAAACGCAAATATGGGAAAAACGCAAATATGGGAAAAACGCAAATATGGGAAAAACGCAAATATGGGAAAAACGCAAATATGGGAAAAACGCAAATATGGGAAAAACGCAAATATGGGAAAAACGCAAATATGGGAAAAACGCAAATATGGGAAAAACGCAATTATGGGAAAAACATAAACCTTGGAGAATAGAATTTTGCGCCACAATTTGACTAGAAGAAGGAATCGGTTGGTAGGATGGGTTCAAGAGTAATGCGATAAACACAAATATGGGAAAAACACAAATATGGGAAAAACACAAATATGGGAAAAACGCAAATATGGGAAAAACGCAAATATGGGAAAAACGCAAATATGGGAAAAACGCAAATATGGGAAAAACGCAAATATGGGGAAAACGCAAATATGGGGAAAACGCAAATATGGGGAAAACGCAAATATGGGGAAAACGCAAATATGGGGAAAACGCAAATATGGGAAAAACGCAAATATGGGAAAAACGCAAATATGGGAAAAACGCAAATATGGGAAAAACGCAAATATGGGAAAAACGCACGTATGGGAAAAACGCACGTATGGGAAAAACGCACGTATGGGAAAAACGCACGTATGGGAAAAACGCACGTATGGGAAAAACGCACGTATGGGAAAAACGCACGTATGGGAAAAACGCACGTATGGGAAAAACGCACGTATGGGAAAAACGCACGTATGGGAAAAACGCACGTATGGGAAAAACGCACGTATGGGAAAAACGCACGTATGGGAAAAACGCACGTATGGGAAAAACGCACGTATGGGAAAAACGCACGTATGGGAAAAACGCACGTATGGGAAAAACGCACGTATGGGAAAAACGCACGTATGGGAAAAACGCACGTATGGGAAAAACGCACGTATGGGAAAAACGCACGTATGGGAAAAACGCACGTATGGGAAAAACGCACGTATGGGAAAAACGCACGTATGGGAAAAACGCACGTATGGGAAAAACGCACGTATGGGAAAAACGCACGTATGGGAAAAACGCACGTATGGGAAAAACGCACGTATGGGAAAAACGCACGTATGGGAAAAACGCACGTATGGGAAAAACGCACGTATGGGAAAAACGCACGTATGGGAAAAACGCACGTATGGGAAAAACGCACGTATGGGAAAAACGCACGTATGGGAAAAACGCACGTATGGGAAAAACGCACGTATGGGAAAAACGCACGTATGGGAAAAACGCACGTATGGGAAAAACGCACGTATGGGAAAAACGCACGTATGGGAAAAACGCACGTATGGGAAAAACGCACGTATGGGAAAAACGCACGTATGGGAAAAACGCACGTATGGGAAAAACGCACGTATGGGAAAAACGCACGTATGGGAAAAACGCACGTATGGGAAAAACGCACGTATGGGAAAAACGCACGTATGGGAAAAACGCACGTATGGGAAAAACGCACGTATGGGAAAAACGCACGTATGGGAAAAACGCACGTATGGGAAAAACGCACGTATGGGAAAAACGCACGTATGGGAAAAACGCACGTATGGGAAAAACGCACGTATGGGAAAAACGCACGTATGGGAAAAACGCACGTATGGGAAAAACGCACGTATGGGAAAAACGCACGTATGGGAAAAACGCACGTATGGGAAAAACGCACGTATGGGAAAAACGCACGTATGGGAAAAACGCACATATGGGAAAAACGCACGTATGGGAAAAACGCACGTATGGGAAAAACGCACGTATGGGAAAAACGCACGTATGGGAAAAACGCACGTATGGGAAAAACGCACGTATGGGAAAAACGCACGTATGGGAAAAACGCACGTATGGGAAAAACGCACGTATGGGAAAAACGCACGTATGGGAAAAACGCACGTATGGGAAAAACGCACGTATGGGAAAAACGCACGTATGGGAAAAACGCACGTATGGGAAAAACGCACGTATGGGAAAAACGCACGTATGGGAAAAACGCACGTATGGGAAAAACGCACGTATGGGAAAAACGCAAATATGGGAAAAACGCAAATATGGGAAAAACGCAAATATGGGAAAAACGCAAATATGGGAAAAACGCAAATATGGGAAAAACATAAACCTTGGAGAATAGAATTTTGCGCCACAATTTGACTAGAAGAAGGAATCGGTTGGTAGGATGGGTTCAAGAGTAATGCGATAAACACAAATATGGGAAAAACACAAATATGGGAAAAACACAAATATGGGAAAAACACAAATATGGGAAAAACACAAATATGGGAAAAACACAAATATGGGAAAAACACAAATATGGGAAAAACGCAAATATGGGAAAAACGCAAATATGGGAAAAACGCAAATATGGGAAAAACGCAAATATGGGAAAAACGCAAATATGGGAAAAACGCAAATATGGGAAAAACGCAAATATGGGAAAAACGCAAATATGGGAAAAACGCAAATATGGGAAAAACGCAAATATGGGAAAAACGCAAATATGGGAAAAACGCAAATATGGGAAAAACGCAAATATGGGAAAAACGCAAATATGGGAAAAACGCAAATATGGGAAAAACGCAAATATGGGAAAAACGCAAATATGGGAAAAACGCAAATATGGGAAAAACGCAAATATGGGAAAAACGCAAATATGGGAAAAACGCAAATATGGGAAAAACGCAAATATGGGAAAAACGCAAATATGGGAAAAACGCAAATATGGGAAAAACGCAAATATGGGAAAAACGCAAATATGGGAAAAACGCAAATATGGGAAAAACGCAAATATGGGAAACACGCAAATATGGGAAAAACATAAACCTTGGAGAATAGAATTTTGCGCCACAATTTGACTAGCAGAAGGAATCGGTTGGTAGGATGGGTTCAAGAGTAGTGCGATAAACGCAAATATGGGAAAGACGCAAATATGGGAAAGACGCAAATATGGGAAAGACGCAAATATGGGAAAGACGCAAATATGGGAAAGACGCAAATATGGGAAAGACGCAAATATGGGAAAGACGCAAATATGGGAAAGACGCAAATATGGGAAAGACGCAAATATGGGAAAGACGCAAATATGGGAAAGACGCAAATATGGGAAAGACGCAAATATGGGAAAGACGCAAATATGGGAAAGACGCAAATATGGGAAAGACGCAAATATGGGAAAGACGCAAATATGGGAAAGACGCAAATATGGGAAAGACGCAAATATGGGAAAGACGCAAATATGGGAAAGACGCAAATATGGGAAAGACGCAAATATGGGAAAGACGCAAATATGGGAAAGACGCAAATATGGGAAAGACGCAAATATGGGAAAAACATAAACCTTGGAGAATAGAATTTTGCTCCACAATTTGACTAGCAGAAGGAATCGGTTGGTAGGATGGGTTCAAGAGTAGTGCGATAAGCGCATGTATGGGAAAAGCGCATATATGGGGAAAGCGCATGTATGGGAAAGCGCATATATGGGGAAAGCGCATATATGGGGAAAGCGCATATATGGGGAAAGCGCATATATGGGGAAAGCGCATATATGGGAAAATCGCATATATGGGAAAATCGCATATATGGGAAAATCGCATATATGGGAAAAGCGCATATATGGGAATAGCGCATATATGGGAAAAGCGCAAATATGGGAAAAGCGCAAATATGGGAAAAGCGCAAATATGGGAAAAATCGCAAATATGGGAAAAAAGCAAATATGGGAAAAATCGCAAATATGGGAAAAAAGCAAATATGGGAAAAACGCAAATATGGGAAAAACGCAAATATGGGAAAAACGCAAATATGGGAAAAACGCAAATATGGGAAAAACGCAAATATGGGAAAAACGCAAATATGGGAATAACGCAAATATGGGAAAAACGCAAATATGGGAAAAACGCAAATATGGGAAAAACGCAAATATGGGAAAAACGCAAATATGGGAAAAACGCAAATATGGGAAAAACGCAAATATGGGAAAAACGCAAATATGGGAAAAACGCAAATATGGGAAAAACGCAAATATGGGAAAAACGCAAATATGGGAAAAACGCAAATATGGGAAAAACGCAAATATGGGAAAAACGCAAATATGGGAAAAACGCAAATATGGGAAAAACGCAAATATGGGAAAAACGCAAATATGGGAAAAACGCAAATATGGGAAAAACGCAAATATGGGAAAAACGCAAATATGGGAAAAACGCAAATATGGGAAAAACGCAAATATGGGAAAAACGCAAATATGGGAAAAACATAAACCTTGGAGAATAGAATTTTGCGCCACAATTTGACTAGAAGAAGGAATCGGTTGGTAGGATGGGTTCAAGAGTAATGCGATAAACACAAATATGGGAAAAACACAAATATGGGAAAAACGCAAATATGGGAAAAACGCAAATATGGGAAAAACGCAAATATGGGAAAAACGCAAATATGGGAAAAACGCAAATATGGGAAAAACGCAAATATGGGAAAAACGCAAATATGGGAAAAACGCAAATATGGGAAAAACGCAAATATGGGAAAAACGCAAATATGGGAAAAACGCAAATATGGGAAAAACGCAAATATGGGAAAAACGCAAATATGGGAAAAACGCAAATATGGGAAAAACGCACGTATGGGAAAAACGCACGTATGGGAAAAACGCACGTATGGGAAAAACGCACGTATGGGAAAAACGCACGTATGGGAAAAACGCACGTATGGGAAAAACGCACGTATGGGAAAAACGCACGTATGGGAAAAACGCACGTATGGGAAAAACGCACGTATGGGAAAAACGCACGTATGGGAAAAACGCACGTATGGGAAAAACGCACGTATGGGAAAAACGCACGTATGGGAAAAACGCACGTATGGGAAAAACGCACGTATGGGAAAAACGCACGTATGGGAAAAACGCACGTATGGGAAAAACGCACGTATGGGAAAAACGCACGTATGGGAAAAACGCACGTATGGGAAAAACGCACGTATGGGAAAAACGCACGTATGGGAAAAACGCACGTATGGGAAAAACGCACGTATGGGAAAAACGCACGTATGGGAAAAACGCACGTATGGGAAAAACGCACGTATGGGAAAAACGCACGTATGGGAAAAACGCACGTATGGGAAAAACGCACGTATGGGAAAAACGCACGTATGGGAAAAACGCACGTATGGGAAAAACGCACGTATGGGAAAAACGCACGTATGGGAAAAACGCACGTATGGGAAAAACGCACGTATGGGAAAAACGCACGTATGGGAAAAACGCACGTATGGGAAAAACGCACGTATGGGAAAAACGCACGTATGGGAAAAACGCACGTATGGGAAAAACGCACGTATGGGAAAAACGCACGTATGGGAAAAACGCACGTATGGGAAAAACGCACGTATGGGAAAAACGCACGTATGGGAAAAACGCACGTATGGGAAAAACGCACGTATGGGAAAAACGCACGTATGGGAAAAACGCACGTATGGGAAAAACGCACGTATGGGAAAAACGCACGTATGGGAAAACGCACTTATGGGAAAAACGCACGTATGGGAAAAACGCACGTATGGGAAAAACGCACGTATGGGAAAAACGCAAATATGGGAAAAACGCAAATATGGGAAAAACGCAAATATGGGAAAAACATAAACCTTGGAGAATAGAATTTTGCGCCACAATTTGACTAGAAGAAGGAATCGGTTGGTAGGATGGGTTTAAGAGTAATGCGATAAACACAAATATGGGAAAAACACAAATATGGGAAAAACACAAATATGGGAAAAACACAAATATGGGAAAAACACAAATATGGGAAAAACACAAATATGGGAAAAACACAAATATGGGAAAAACACAAATATGGGAAAAACACAAATATGGGAAAAACACAAATATGGGAAAAACACAAATATGGGAAAAACACAAATATGGGAAAAACACAAATATGGGAAAAACACAAATATGGGAAAAACACAAATATGGGAAAAACGCAAATATGGGAAAAACACAAATATGGGAAAAACGCAAATATGGGAAAAACGCAAATATGGGAAAAACGCAAATATGGGAAAAACGCAAATATGGGAAAAACGCAAATATGGGAAAAACGCAAATATTGGAAAAACGCAAATATGGGAAAAACGCAAATATTGGAAAAACGCAAATATGGGAAAAACGCAAATATTGGAAAAACGCAAATATGGGAAAAACGCAAATATGGGAAAAACGCAAATATGGGAAAAACGCAAATATGGGAAAAACGCAAATATGGGAAAAACGCAAATATGGGAAAAACGCAAATATGGGAAAAACGCAAATATGGGAAAAACGCAAATATGGGAAAAACGCAAATATGGGAAAAACGCAAATATGGGAAAAACGCAAATATGGGAAAAACGCAAATATGGGAAAAACGCAAATATGGGAAAAACGCAAATATGGGAAAAACGCAAATATGGGAAAATCATAAACCTTGGAGAATAGAATTTTGCGCCACAAATTGACTAGAAGAAGGAATCGGTTGGTAGGATGGGTTCAAGAGTAATGGGAAGCACGCAGACATGGGGAAGCAGGCACGCAGACATGGGGAAGCAGGCGCGCAAACATGGGGAAGCAGGCGCGCAAACATGGGGAAGCAGGCGCGCAAACATGGGGAAGCAGGCGCGCAAACATGGGGAAGCGCGCAAACATGGGGAAGCGCGCAAACATGGGGAAGCACGCAAACATGGGGAAGCACGCAAACATGGGGAAGCACGCAAACATGGGGAAGCACGCAAACATGGGGAAGCACGCGAACATGGGGAAGCACGCGAACATGGGGAAGCACGCGAACATGGGGAAGCACGCGAACATGGGGAAGCACGCGAACATGGGGAAGCACGCAAACATGGGGAAGCACGCAAACATGGGGAAGCACGCAAACATGGGGAAGCACGCAAACATGGGGAAGCACGCAAACATGGGGAAGCACGCAAACATGGGGAAGCACGCAAACATGGGGAAGCACGCAAACATGGGGAAGCACGCAAACATGGGGAAGCACGCAAACATGGGGAAGCACGCAAACATGGGGAAGCACGCAAACATGGGGAAGCACGCAAACATGGGGAAGCACGCAAACATGGGGAAGCACGCAAACATGGGGAAGCACGCAAACATGGGGAAGCACGCAAACATGGGGAAGCACGCAAACATGGGGAAGCACGCAAACATGGGGAAGCACGCAAACATGGGGAAGCACGCAAACATGGGGAAGCACGCAAACATGGGGAAGCACGCAAACATGGGGAAGCACGCAAACATGGGGAAGCACGCAAACATGGGGAAGCACGCAAACATGGGGAAGCACGCAAACATGGGGAAGCACGCAAACATGGGGAAGCACGCAAACATGGGGAAGCACGCAAACATGGGGAAGCACGCAAACATGGGGAAGCACGCAAACATGGGGAAGCACGCAAACATGGGGAAGCACGCAAACATGGGGAAGCACGCAAACATGGGGAAGCACGCAAACATGGGGAAGCACGCAAACATGGGGAAGCACGCAAACATGGGGAAGCACGCAAACATGGGGAAGCACGCAAACATGGGGAAGCACGCAAACATGGGGAAGCACGCAAACATGGGGAAGCACGCAAACATGGGGAAGCACGCAAACATGGGGAAGCACGCAAACATGGGGAAGCACGCAAACATGGGGAAGCACGCAAACATGGGGAAGCACGCAAACATGGGGAAGCACGCAAACATGGGGAAGCACGCAAACATGGGGAAGCACGCAAACATGGGGAAGCACGCAAACATGGGGAAGCACGCAAACATGGGGAAGCACGCAAACATGGGGAAGCACGCAAACATGGGGAAGCACGCAAACATGGGGAAGCACGCAAACATGGGGAAGCACGCAAACATGGGGAAGCACGCAAACATGGGGAAGCACGCAAACATGGGGAAGCACGCAAACATGGGGAAGCACGCAAACATGGGGAAGCACGCAAACATGGGGAAGCACGCAAACATGGGGAAGCACGCAAACATGGGGAAGCACGCAAACATGGGGAAGCACGCAAACATGGGGAAGCACGCAAACATGGGGAAGCACGCAAACATGGGGAAGCACGCAAACATGGGGAAGCACGCAAACATGGGGAAGCACGCAAACATGGGGAAGCACGCAAACATGGGGAAGCACGCAAACATGGGGAAGCACGCAAACATGGGGAAGCACGCAAACATGGGGAAGCACGCAAACATGGGGAAGCACGCAAACATGGGGAAGCACGCAAACATGGGGAAGCACGCAAACATGGGGAAGCACGCAAACATGGGGAAGCACGCAAACATGGGGAAGCACGCAAACATGGGGAAGCACGCAAACATGGGGAAGCACGCAAACATGGGGAAGCACGCAAACATGGGGAAGCACGCAAACATGGGGAAGCACGCAAACATGGGGAAGCACGCAAACATGGGGAAGCACGCAAACATGGGGAAGCACGCAAACATGGGGAAGCACGCAAACATGGGGAAGCACGCAAACATGGGGAAGCACGCAAACATGGGGAAGCACGCAAACATGGGGAAGCACGCAAACATGGGGAAGCACGCAAACATGGGGAAGCACGCAAACATGGGGAAGCACGCAAACATGGGGAAGCACGCAAACATGGGGAAGCACGCAAACATGGGGAAGCACGCAAACATGGGGAAGCACGCAAACATGGGGAAGCACGCAAACATGGGGAAGCACGCAAACATGGGGAAGCACGCAAACATGGGGAAGCACGCAAACATGGGGAAGCACGCAAACATGGGGAAGCACGCAAACATGGGGAAGCACGCAAACATGGGGAAGCACGCAAACATGGGGAAGCACGCAAACATGGGGAAGCACGCAAACATGGGGAAGCACGCAAACATGGGGAAGCACGCAAACATGGGGAAGCACGCAAACATGGGGAAGCACGCAAACATGGGGAAGCACGCAAACATGGGGAAGCACGCAAACATGGGGAAGCACGCAAACATGGGGAAGCACGCAAACATGGGGAAGCACGCAAACATGGGGAAGCACGCAAACATGGGGAAGCACGCAAACATGGGGAAGCACGCAAACATGGGGAAGCACGCAAACATGGGGAAGCACGCAAACATGGGGAAGCACGCAAACATGGGGAAGCACGCAAACATGGGGAAGCACGCAAACATGGGGAAGCACGCAAACATGGGGAAGCACGCAAACATGGGGAAGCACGCAAACATGGGGAAGCACGCAAACATGGGGAAGCACGCAAACATGGGGAAGCACGCAAACATGGGGAAGCACGCAAACATGGGGAAGCACGCAAACATGGGGAAGCACGCAAACATGGGGAAGCACGCAAACATGGGGAAGCACGCAAACATGGGGAAGCACGCAAACATGGGGAAGCACGCAAACATGGGGAAGCACGCAAACATGGGGAAGCACGCAAACATGGGGAAGCACGCAAACATGGGGAAGCACGCAAACATGGGGAAGCACGCAAACATGGGGAAGCACGCAAACATGGGGAAGCACGCAAACATGGGGAAGCACGCAAACATGGGGAAGCACGCAAACATGGGGAAGCACGCAAACATGGGGAAGCACGCAAACATGGGGAAGCACGCAAACATGGGGAAGCACGCAAACATGGGGAAGCACGCAAACATGGGGAAGCACGCAAACATGGGGAAGCACGCAAACATGGGGAAGCACGCAAACATGGGGAAGCACGCAAACATGGGGAAGCACGCAAACATGGGGAAGCACGCAAACATGGGGAAGCACGCAAACATGGGGAAGCACGCAAACATGGGGAAGCACGCAAACATGGGGAAGCACGCAAACATGGGGAAGCACGCAAACATGGGGAAGCACGCAAACATGGGGAAGCACGCAAACATGGGGAAGCACGCAAACATGGGGAAGCACGCAAACATGGGGAAGCACGCAAACATGGGGAAGCACGCAAACATGGGGAAGCACGCAAACATGGGGAAGCACGCAAACATGGGGAAGCACGCAAACATGGGGAAGCACGCAAACATGGGGAAGCACGCAAACATGGGGAAGCACGCAAACATGGGGAAGCACGCAAACATGGGGAAGCACGCAAACATGGGGAAGCACGCAAACATGGGGAAGCACGCAAACATGGGGAAGCACGCAAACATGGGGAAGCACGCAAACATGGGGAAGCACGCAAACATGGGGAAGCACGCAAACATGGGGAAGCACGCAAACATGGGGAAGCACGCAAACATGGGGAAGCACGCAAACATGGGGAAGCACGCAAACATGGGGAAGCACGCAAACATGGGGAAGCACGCAAACATGGGGAAGCACGCAAACATGGGGAAGCACGCAAACATGGGGAAGCACGCAAACATGGGGAAGCACGCAAACATGGGGAAGCACGCAAACATGGGGAAGCACGCAAACATGGGGAAGCACGCAAACATGGGGAAGCACGCAAACATGGGGAAGCACGCAAACATGGGGAAGCACGCAAACATGGGGAAGCACGCAAACATGGGGAAGCACGCAAACATGGGGAAGCACGCAAACATGGGGAAGCACGCAAACATGGGGAAGCACGCAAACATGGGGAAGCACGCAAACATGGGGAAGCACGCAAACATGGGGAAGCACGCAAACATGGGGAAGCACGCAAACATGGGGAAGCACGCAAACATGGGGAAGCACGCAAACATGGGGAAGCACGCAAACATGGGGAAGCACGCAAACATGGGGAAGCACGCAAACATGGGGAAGCACGCAAACATGGGGAAGCACGCAAACATGGGGAAGCACGCAAACATGGGGAAGCACGCAAACATGGGGAAGCACGCAAACATGGGGAAGCACGCAAACATGGGGAAGCACGCAAACATGGGGAAGCACGCAAACATGGGGAAGCACGCAAACATGGGGAAGCACGCAAACATGGGGAAGCACGCAAACATGGGGAAGCACGCAAACATGGGGAAGCACGCAAACATGGGGAAGCACGCAAACATGGGGAAGCACGCAAACATGGGGAAGCACGCAAACATGGGGAAGCACGCAAACATGGGGAAGCACGCAAACATGGGGAAGCACGCAAACATGGGGAAGCACGCAAACATGGGGAAGCACGCAAACATGGGGAAGCACGCAAACATGGGGAAGCACGCAAACATGGGGAAGCACGCAAACATGGGGAAGCACGCAAACATGGGGAAGCACGCAAACATGGGGAAGCACGCAAACATGGGGAAGCACGCAAACATGGGGAAGCACGCAAACATGGGGAAGCACGCAAACATGGGGAAGCACGCAAACATGGGGAAGCACGCAAACATGGGGAAGCACGCAAACATGGGGAAGCACGCAAACATGGGGAAGCACGCAAACATGGGGAAGCACGCAAACATGGGGAAGCACGCAAACATGGGGAAGCACGCAAACATGGGGAAGCACGCAAACATGGGGAAGCACGCAAACATGGGGAAGCACGCAAACATGGGGAAGCACGCAAACATGGGGAAGCACGCAAACATGGGGAAGCACGCAAACATGGGGAAGCACGCAAACATGGGGAAGCACGCAAACATGGGGAAGCACGCAAACATGGGGAAGCACGCAAACATGGGGAAGCACGCAAACATGGGGAAGCACGCAAACATGGGGAAGCACGCAAACATGGGGAAGCACGCAAACATGGGGAAGCACGCAAACATGGGGAAGCACGCAAACATGGGGAAGCACGCAAACATGGGGAAGCACGCAAACATGGGGAAGCACGCAAACATGGGGAAGCACGCAAACATGGGGAAGCACGCAAACATGGGGAAGCACGCAAACATGGGGAAGCACGCAAACATGGGGAAGCACGCAAACATGGGGAAGCACGCAAACATGGGGAAGCACGCAAACATGGGGAAGCACGCAAACATGGGGAAGCACGCAAACATGGGGAAGCACGCAAACATGGGGAAGCACGCAAACATGGGGAAGCACGCAAACATGGGGAAGCACGCAAACATGGGGAAGCACGCAAACATGGGGAAGCACGCAAACATGGGGAAGCACGCAAACATGGGGAAGCACGCAAACATGGGGAAGCACGCAAACATGGGGAAGCACGCAAACATGGGGAAGCACGCAAACATGGGGAAGCACGCAAACATGGGGAAGCACGCAAACATGGGGAAGCACGCAAACATGGGGAAGCACGCAAACATGGGGAAGCACGCAAACATGGGGAAGCACGCAAACATGGGGAAGCACGCAAACATGGGGAAGCACGCAAACATGGGGAAGCACGCAAACATGGGGAAGCACGCAAACATGGGGAAGCACGCAAACATGGGGAAGCACGCAAACATGGGGAAGCACGCAAACATGGGGAAGCACGCAAACATGGGGAAGCACGCAAACATGGGGAAGCACGCAAACATGGGGAAGCACGCAAACATGGGGAAGCACGCAAACATGGGGAAGCACGCAAACATGGGGAAGCACGCAAACATGGGGAAGCACGCAAACATGGGGAAGCACGCAAACATGGGGAAGCACGCAAACATGGGGAAGCACGCAAACATGGGGAAGCACGCAAACATGGGGAAGCACGCAAACATGGGGAAGCACGCAAACATGGGGAAGCACGCAAACATGGGGAAGCACGCAAACATGGGGAAGCACGCAAACATGGGGAAGCACGCAAACATGGGGAAGCACGCAAACATGGGGAAGCACGCAAACATGGGGAAGCACGCAAACATGGGGAAGCACGCAAACATGGGGAAGCACGCAAACATGGGGAAGCACGCAAACATGGGGAAGCACGCAAACATGGGGAAGCACGCAAACATGGGGAAGCACGCAAACATGGGGAAGCACGCAAACATGGGGAAGCACGCAAACATGGGGAAGCACGCAAACATGGGGAAGCACGCAAACATGGGGAAGCACGCAAACATGGGGAAGCACGCAAACATGGGGAAGCACGCAAACATGGGGAAGCACGCAAACATGGGGAAGCACGCAAACATGGGGAAGCACGCAAACATGGGGAAGCACGCAAACATGGGGAAGCACGCAAACATGGGGAAGCACGCAAACATGGGGAAGCACGCAAACATGGGGAAGCACGCAAACATGGGGAAGCACGCAAACATGGGGAAGCACGCAAACATGGGGAAGCACGCAAACATGGGGAAGCACGCAAACATGGGGAAGCACGCAAACATGGGGAAGCACGCAAACATGGGGAAGCACGCAAACATGGGGAAGCACGCAAACATGGGGAAGCACGCAAACATGGGGAAGCACGCAAACATGGGGAAGCACGCAAACATGGGGAAGCACGCAAACATGGGGAAGCACGCAAACATGGGGAAGCACGCAAACATGGGGAAGCACGCAAACATGGGGAAGCACGCAAACATGGGGAAGCACGCAAACATGGGGAAGCACGCAAACATGGGGAAGCACGCAAACATGGGGAAGCACGCAAACATGGGGAAGCACGCAAACATGGGGAAGCACGCAAACATGGGGAAGCACGCAAACATGGGGAAGCACGCAAACATGGGGAAGCACGCAAACATGGGGAAGCACGCAAACATGGGGAAGCACGCAAACATGGGGAAGCACGCAAACATGGGGAAGCACGCAAACATGGGGAAGCACGCAAACATGGGGAAGCACGCAAACATGGGGAAGCACGCAAACATGGGGAAGCACGCAAACATGGGGAAGCACGCAAACATGGGGAAGCACGCAAACATGGGGAAGCACGCAAACATGGGGAAGCACGCAAACATGGGGAAGCACGCAAACATGGGGAAGCACGCAAACATGGGGAAGCACGCAAACATGGGGAAGCACGCAAACATGGGGAAGCACGCAAACATGGGGAAGCACGCAAACATGGGGAAGCACGCAAACATGGGGAAGCACGCAAACATGGGGAAGCACGCAAACATGGGGAAGCACGCAAACATGGGGAAGCACGCAAACATGGGGAAGCACGCAAACATGGGGAAGCACGCAAACATGGGGAAGCACGCAAACATGGGGAAGCACGCAAACATGGGGAAGCACGCAAACATGGGGAAGCACGCAAACATGGGGAAGCACGCAAACATGGGGAAGCACGCAAACATGGGGAAGCACGCAAACATGGGGAAGCACGCAAACATGGGGAAGCACGCAAACATGGGGAAGCACGCAAACATGGGGAAGCACGCAAACATGGGGAAGCACGCAAACATGGGGAAGCACGCAAACATGGGGAAGCACGCAAACATGGGGAAGCACGCAAACATGGGGAAGCACGCAAACATGGGGAAGCACGCAAACATGGGGAAGCACGCAAACATGGGGAAGCACGCAAACATGGGGAAGCACGCAAACATGGGGAAGCACGCAAACATGGGGAAGCACGCAAACATGGGGAAGCACGCAAACATGGGGAAGCACGCAAACATGGGGAAGCACGCAAACATGGGGAAGCACGCAAACATGGGGAAGCACGCAAACATGGGGAAGCACGCAAACATGGGGAAGCACGCAAACATGGGGAAGCACGCAAACATGGGGAAGCACGCAAACATGGGGAAGCACGCAAACATGGGGAAGCACGCAAACATGGGGAAGCACGCAAACATGGGGAAGCACGCAAACATGGGGAAGCACGCAAACATGGGGAAGCACGCAAACATGGGGAAGCACGCAAACATGGGGAAGCACGCAAACATGGGGAAGCACGCAAACATGGGGAAGCACGCAAACATGGGGAAGCACGCAAACATGGGGAAGCACGCAAACATGGGGAAGCACGCAAACATGGGGAAGCACGCAAACATGGGGAAGCACGCAAACATGGGGAAGCACGCAAACATGGGGAAGCACGCAAACATGGGGAAGCACGCAAACATGGGGAAGCACGCAAACATGGGGAAGCACGCAAACATGGGGAAGCACGCAAACATGGGGAAGCACGCAAACATGGGGAAGCACGCAAACATGGGGAAGCACGCAAACATGGGGAAGCACGCAAACATGGGGAAGCACGCAAACATGGGGAAGCACGCAAACATGGGGAAGCACGCAAACATGGGGAAGCACGCAAACATGGGGAAGCACGCAAACATGGGGAAGCACGCAAACATGGGGAAGCACGCAAACATGGGGAAGCACGCAAACATGGGGAAGCACGCAAACATGGGGAAGCACGCAAACATGGGGAAGCACGCAAACATGGGGAAGCACGCAAACATGGGGAAGCACGCAAACATGGGGAAGCACGCAAACATGGGGAAGCACGCAAACATGGGGAAGCACGCAAACATGGGGAAGCACGCAAACATGGGGAAGCACGCAAACATGGGGAAGCACGCAAACATGGGGAAGCACGCAAACATGGGGAAGCACGCAAACATGGGGAAGCACGCAAACATGGGGAAGCACGCAAACATGGGGAAGCACGCAAACATGGGGAAGCACGCAAACATGGGGAAGCACGCAAACATGGGGAAGCACGCAAACATGGGGAAGCACGCAAACATGGGGAAGCACGCAAACATGGGGAAGCACGCAAACATGGGGAAGCACGCAAACATGGGGAAGCACGCAAACATGGGGAAGCACGCAAACATGGGGAAGCACGCAAACATGGGGAAGCACGCAAACATGGGGAAGCACGCAAACATGGGGAAGCACGCAAACATGGGGAAGCACGCAAACATGGGGAAGCACGCAAACATGGGGAAGCACGCAAACATGGGGAAGCACGCAAACATGGGGAAGCACGCAAACATGGGGAAGCACGCAAACATGGGGAAGCACGCAAACATGGGGAAGCACGCAAACATGGGGAAGCACGCAAACATGGGGAAGCACGCAAACATGGGGAAGCACGCAAACATGGGGAAGCACGCAAACATGGGGAAGCACGCAAACATGGGGAAGCACGCAAACATGGGGAAGCACGCAAACATGGGGAAGCACGCAAACATGGGGAAGCACGCAAACATGGGGAAGCACGCAAACATGGGGAAGCACGCAAACATGGGGAAGCACGCAAACATGGGGAAGCACGCAAACATGGGGAAGCACGCAAACATGGGGAAGCACGCAAACATGGGGAAGCACGCAAACATGGGGAAGCACGCAAACATGGGGAAGCACGCAAACATGGGGAAGCACGCAAACATGGGGAAGCACGCAAACATGGGGAAGCACGCAAACATGGGGAAGCACGCAAACATGGGGAAGCACGCAAACATGGGGAAGCACGCAAACATGGGGAAGCACGCAAACATGGGGAAGCACGCAAACATGGGGAAGCACGCAAACATGGGGAAGCACGCAAACATGGGGAAGCACGCAAACATGGGGAAGCACGCAAACATGGGGAAGCACGCAAACATGGGGAAGCACGCAAACATGGGGAAGCACGCAAACATGGGGAAGCACGCAAACATGGGGAAGCACGCAAACATGGGGAAGCACGCAAACATGGGGAAGCACGCAAACATGGGGAAGCACGCAAACATGGGGAAGCACGCAAACATGGGGAAGCACGCAAACATGGGGAAGCACGCAAACATGGGGAAGCACGCAAACATGGGGAAGCACGCAAACATGGGGAAGCACGCAAACATGGGGAAGCACGCAAACATGGGGAAGCACGCAAACATGGGGAAGCACGCAAACATGGGGAAGCACGCAAACATGGGGAAGCACGCAAACATGGGGAAGCACGCAAACATGGGGAAGCACGCAAACATGGGGAAGCACGCAAACATGGGGAAGCACGCAAACATGGGGAAGCACGCAAACATGGGGAAGCACGCAAACATGGGGAAGCACGCAAACATGGGGAAGCACGCAAACATGGGGAAGCACGCAAACATGGGGAAGCACGCAAACATGGGGAAGCACGCAAACATGGGGAAGCACGCAAACATGGGGAAGCACGCAAACATGGGGAAGCACGCAAACATGGGGAAGCACGCAAACATGGGGAAGCACGCAAACATGGGGAAGCACGCAAACATGGGGAAGCACGCAAACATGGGGAAGCACGCAAACATGGGGAAGCACGCAAACATGGGGAAGCACGCAAACATGGGGAAGCACGCAAACATGGGGAAGCACGCAAACATGGGGAAGCACGCAAACATGGGGAAGCACGCAAACATGGGGAAGCACGCAAACATGGGGAAGCACGCAAACATGGGGAAGCACGCAAACATGGGGAAGCACGCAAACATGGGGAAGCACGCAAACATGGGGAAGCACGCAAACATGGGGAAGCACGCAAACATGGGGAAGCACGCAAACATGGGGAAGCACGCAAACATGGGGAAGCACGCAAACATGGGGAAGCACGCAAACATGGGGAAGCACGCAAACATGGGGAAGCACGCAAACATGGGGAAGCACGCAAACATGGGGAAGCACGCAAACATGGGGAAGCACGCAAACATGGGGAAGCACGCAAACATGGGGAAGCACGCAAACATGGGGAAGCACGCAAACATGGGGAAGCACGCAAACATGGGGAAGCACGCAAACATGGGGAAGCACGCAAACATGGGGAAGCACGCAAACATGGGGAAGCACGCAAACATGGGGAAGCACGCAAACATGGGGAAGCACGCAAACATGGGGAAGCACGCAAACATGGGGAAGCACGCAAACATGGGGAAGCACGCAAACATGGGGAAGCACGCAAACATGGGGAAGCACGCAAACATGGGGAAGCACGCAAACATGGGGAAGCACGCAAACATGGGGAAGCACGCAAACATGGGGAAGCACGCAAACATGGGGAAGCACGCAAACATGGGGAAGCACGCAAACATGGGGAAGCACGCAAACATGGGGAAGCACGCAAACATGGGGAAGCACGCAAACATGGGGAAGCACGCAAACATGGGGAAGCACGCAAACATGGGGAAGCACGCAAACATGGGGAAGCACGCAAACATGGGGAAGCACGCAAACATGGGGAAGCACGCAAACATGGGGAAGCACGCAAACATGGGGAAGCACGCAAACATGGGGAAGCACGCAAACATGGGGAAGCACGCAAACATGGGGAAGCACGCAAACATGGGGAAACACGCAAACATGGGGAAACACGCAAACATGGGGAAACACGCAAACATGGGGAAACACGCAAACATGGGGAAACACGCAAACATGGGGAAACACGCAAACATGGGGAAACACGCAAACATGGGGAAACACGCAAACATGGGGAAACACGCAAACATGGGGAAACACGCAAACATGGGGAAACACGCAAACATGGGTAAACACGCAAACATGGGTAAACACGCAAACATGGGTAAACACGCAAACATGGGTAAACACGCAAACATGGGTAAACACGCAAACATGGGTAAACACGCAAACATGGGTAAACACGCAAACATGGGTAAACACGCAAACATGGGTAAACACGCAAACATGGGTAAACACGCAAACATGGGTAAACACGCAAACATGGGTAAACACGCAAACATGGGTAAACACGCAAACATGGGTAAACACGCAAACATGGGTAAACACGCAAACATGGGTAAACACGCAAACATGGGTAAACACGCAAACATGGGTAAACACGCAAACATGGGTAAACACGCAAACATGGGTAAACACGCAAACATGGGTAAACACGCAAACATGGGTAAACACGCAAACATGGGTAAACACGCAAACATGGGTAAACACGCAAACATGGGTAAACACGCAAACATGGGTAAACACGCAAACATGGGTAAACACGCAAACATGGGTAAACACGCAAACATGGGTAAACACGCAAACATGGGTAAACACGCAAACATGGGTAAACACGCAAACATGGGTAAACACGCAAACATGGGTAAACACGCAAACATGGGTAAACACGCAAACATGGGTAAACACGCAAACATGGGTAAACACGCAAACATGGGTAAACACGCAAACATGGGTAAACACGCAAACATGGGTAAACACGCAAACATGGGTAAACACGCAAACATGGGTAAACACGCAAACATGGGTAAACACGCAAACATGGGTAAACACGCAAACATGGGTAAACACGCAAACATGGGTAAACACGCAAACATGGGTAAACACGCAAACATGGGTAAACACGCAAACATGGGTAAACACGCAAACATGGGTAAACACGCAAACATGGGTAAACACGCAAACATGGGTAAACACGCAAACATGGGTAAACACGCAAACATGGGTAAACACGCAAACATGGGTAAACACGCAAACATGGGTAAACACGCAAACATGGGTAAACACGCAAACATGGGTAAACACGCAAACATGGGTAAACACGCAAACATGGGTAAACACGCAAACATGGGTAAACACGCAAACATGGGTAAACACGCAAACATGGGTAAACACGCAAACATGGGTAAACACGCAAACATGGGTAAACACGCAAACATGGGGAAACACGCAAACATGGGGAAACACGCAAACATGGGGAAACACGCAAACATGGGGAAACACGCAAACATGGGGAAACACGCAAACATGGGGAAACACGCAAACATGGGGAAACACGCAAACATGGGGAAACACGCAAACATGGGGAAACACGCAAACATGGGGAAACACGCAAACATGGGGAAACACGCAAACATGGGGAAACACGCAAACATGGGGAAACACGCAAACATGGGGAAACACGCAAACATGGGGAAACACGCAAACATGGGGAAACACGCAAACATGGGGAAACACGCAAACATGGGGAAACACGCAAACATGGGGAAACACGCAAACATGGGGAAACACGCAAACATGGGGAAACACGCAAACATGGGGAAACACGCAAACATGGGGAAACACGCAAACATGGGGAAACACGCAAACATGGGGAAACACGCAAACATGGGGAAACACGCAAACATGGGGAAACACGCAAACATGGGGAAACACGCAAACATGGGGAAACACGCAAACATGGGGAAACACGCAAACATGGGGAAACACGCAAACATGGGGAAACACGCAAACATGGGGAAACACGCAAACATGGGGAAACACGCAAACATGGGGAAACACGCAAACATGGGGAAACACGCAAACATGGGGAAACACGCAAACATGGGGAAACACGCAAACATGGGGAAACACGCAAACATGGGGAAACACGCAAACATGGGGAAACACGCAAACATGGGGAAACACGCAAACATGGGGAAACACGCAAACATGGGGAAACACGCAAACATGGGGAAACACGCAAACATGGGGAAACACGCAAACATGGGGAAACACGCAAACATGGGGAAACACGCAAACATGGGGAAACACGCAAACATGGGGAAACACGCAAACATGGGGAAACACGCAAACATGGGGAAACACGCAAACATGGGGAAACACGCAAACATGGGGAAACACGCAAACATGGGGAAACACGCAAACATGGGGAAACACGCAAACATGGGGAAACACGCAAACATGGGGAAACACGCAAACATGGGGAAACACGCAAACATGGGGAAACACGCAAACATGGGGAAACACGCAAACATGGGGAAACACGCAAACATGGGGAAACACGCAAACATGGGGAAACACGCAAACATGGGGAAACACGCAAACATGGGGAAACACGCAAACATGGGGAAACACGCAAACATGGGGAAACACGCAAACATGGGGAAACACGCAAACATGGGGAAACACGCAAACATGGGGAAACACGCAAACATGGGGAAACACGCAAACATGGGGAAACACGCAAACATGGGGAAACACGCAAACATGGGGAAACACGCAAACATGGGGAAACACGCAAACATGGGGAAACACGCAAACATGGGGAAACACGCAAACATGGGGAAACACGCAAACATGGGGAAACACGCAAACATGGGGAAACACGCAAACATGGGGAAACACGCAAACATGGGGAAACACGCAAACATGGGGAAACACGCAAACATGGGGAAACACGCAAACATGGGGAAACACGCAAACATGGGGAAACACGCAAACATGGGGAAACACGCAAACATGGGGAAACACGCAAACATGGGGAAACACGCAAACATGGGGAAACACGCAAACATGGGGAAACACGCAAACATGGGGAAACACGCAAACATGGGGAAACACGCAAACATGGGGAAACACGCAAACATGGGGAAACACGCAAACATGGGGAAACACGCAAACATGGGGAAACACGCAAACATGGGGAAACACGCAAACATGGGGAAACACGCAAACATGGGGAAACACGCAAACATGGGGAAACACGCAAACATGGGGAAACACGCAAACATGGGGAAACACGCAAACATGGGGAAACACGCAAACATGGGGAAACACGCAAACATGGGGAAACACGCAAACATGGGGAAACACGCAAACATGGGGAAACACGCAAACATGGGGAAACACGCAAACATGGGGAAACACGCAAACATGGGGAAACACGCAAACATGGGGAAACACGCAAACATGGGGAAACACGCAAACATGGGGAAACACGCAAACATGGGGAAACACGTTCATAAACTCTTTCCTTGTCACTGCCCAGCTAAATTTTATTTCCTCTCTAATTCGACCATCAATTATTTTGCTCCCCAAATATCAAAGCTCATCTACTACTCTAAGTGACTATTCCTAATCTAATTCCCTCTGCGTCATCTGATTTATTTCGAATACATTCCATTATCCTCGTTTCGTGTTTGTTGGTGTTCATCTTATATCCTCCTTTCAAGACACTGTCCACTCTGTTCAACTGCTCTTCCAGGTCCTTTGCTGTGTCTGACAGTATTGGAATGTCATTGACAGACATTAAGTTTCTATTTGTTCTCCATGGAGCTTAATTCCTACTCCAAAGTTTTCTTTACTGCTGGTTCAATATAGAGACAGAATAACACCGGAGACAGGCTACAACCTTTCATGCCCCTCGACTCTTATAACTGCCATCTGGTTTCTGTAGAAATAAACAACCTTTCGCTCCATGTATTTGACCCCTCCTAGCTTCAGAATTTGACAGACAGTATTCCAGTCAACATTGTCAAAAACTTTCCCTAAGTCTAGAAGTACTAGAAACGTAGGATTGCCTATCTTGTTATATATTATATTTTTATAGTGATATATGAATTACACGCTCCCCTCCTGCGACACATACCACAGAGAACACAATCGTGATTCACACACAGATAGGTGTCGAAAGTAACTTATTGTCTACTCTGTGATAATCGACATAAACGTCACAATTTTTGGATTTATGTATTTTGCAGGCATTTTAGAATATTACGCTAATGGAAATAATCAACAATGTGGAGAATGGCCAACTGCCAAATAGCATTGGAGTTATTGCTTTGACTTAATAGTCAAGTCTTAGGCACCACTAATTCGTATATTTGGGTAAGTATAACTTAAAATTCCCATATTCAATGTAAAAACTACAATTTGTGGGATTGCAGACTTATTTTTGGACACATTTTAGACTTGGAAAGAAAATTATGATATTTGGAAACATCGCAGCTGTGTAGAACAGTTAGATTAAGTGTGTGTTATGTCTTAAACCAAGAGCGGCCTTTAGATGTCTGTTGGCGACAGAGAGCAACATGTGCAAAGACCGGATAACTAATTCTTATAACTGTGCGGTCATTAGTTGATGCCAGTAAACAACAGGAATATAAAACAGCTGTTAGTGTTGTTTCACTTTTTATGGTTTTGCAGAACAGTATTTAAGGTCAGACTCTTGTCTGACAGCTTCGAATTACTAATTCCTTATCTCTGTTTTATGAGTAAACATTTGTTTTTTATTGTTTCATCCATTATTCCATGGTCAATGATACTATGTGCTCAGAACATATATTTTTCATATTAGGTGCATTGTGCTGACACCTACTGCGAAGTACTCCATATCAGTGACCACAGACGTCATAAGATATCGTGAGAGAGCAGAATGGAACTCCCAGCAGAACTCATGGACTTCGAAAGTGGTCATGTGATTGGATGTTACTTGTCATACGTCTGTACGTGAGATTTCCACATTACTGAACATCCCTAAGTATACTGTTTCCGTTGCCATAGTGAAATGGGAACGTGTAGGGACACATACAGCACTAAAGCGTTCAAGCCGACCTCGTCTGTTGATTGACAGAGACCGCTGACAGTTGAAGAGGGACGTAATGTGTAATAGGCAGATATCTACCCAGACCATCACCCAGGAATTCCAAACGGCATCAGGATCCACTGCAAGTACCATCACAGTTAGGCGGGAGATGAGAAAACTGATTTCATGGTCGAGCGGCTACTCATAAGCCACGCATGACGCCGGTAAAGGCCAAACGACGTCTCGATTGGTGTAAGGGGCGTAAACATCGGACGACTGAACAGTGGAAAAATATTGTGTGGAGTGTCTAATCACGGTACACAATGAGGCGATCCGATAGCAGGGTGTGGGTATGGCGAATGGCCGGTGAACGTCATCTGCCAGCGTGTGTAGTGCTAACAGTATAATTAGGAGGAGGTGGGGTTATCGTTTGGACGTGTTTTTCGTTGGTGGGTCTTGCATCCCTTGTTGTTTTGAGTGGCACTGTCACAGCACGGGCCTACATTGATGTTTTAAGAATCTTCTTGGTATCCACTGTTGAAGAGAAATTCTGGGATGGCGATTGCATCTTTCAGCACGATCGAGCACCTGTTCATAATGCATGGTCTTTGGCGGATTGGTTACACGACAGTAACTTCCCTGCTCTGCTTGCTCCGCCCTCAAAGGTAAGTCCTCGATGGCGTTCCTTAAGTTCTGGAAACAAACGAAAATTGAGTGGGGCCAAGTCAGGACTATGTAGGATGGTCCTTGATAGCGAACCGATAGCGTGAGATTCGTGTCGAGACCGCAGCGCTCGTCTGTGGTCTGTCATTTTAATGCTGAAGGAGAGGTTGCACCTTGCGCGGACGCAGTCTTTGAAATCGGAATTAGATTACGGCACGCTTTTTCTCACGCACCGACATAGCTAAACACCACCATGGAAAACGCTACAGTTCGGAACGCTCAAGCGCCAGAGGGCTGCAAATCTGTAGGCATGAAAAAGAAAGTATTAATAACGTTTGTTTTACTTAAAAACCATTACTTTTCAGTGCACCCTTGTTGAATTTTTAGGCGGATTGCAAGAAAATTGCAATTGGCCTATGGTTATTTTTCCAAACTATTGAATGTAGTTTACGTTATAGCTGTACTGAACTTTTTACTAGGCGTACCCCAAAGAGAGACAAAGTTAGGCTCAAACTATGATAGTAGTCCGATTTTTTTTAAAAAATCTTTAAATCTTTGTCTTATATATTTTTCAGTTCAATACTGTAAGTAATACTACATAAATTCATTAGATCAAAGTACAAGTGACAAGCGAAAATAAAATATCATTCTAAAAGCACAAGTGTACAAATGCAGGATGTTTCAAATAAAAGTGGCCTAGAGGAACAAAATTCGAAGAAAAATATCAGGGGAAAGGAAATGCTGTACCAACCTGACAATAGCACATATTGAAAGTGACTACCATTGATCTTCCTGGTCAGTAATTTGCTGAAGGCGGATCGAAGCTTGACTTCTGGAATTGGTGCAGTCTCATCCAGAATGCTCTGCTGTAGTTCTTGAAGACTGTGAGTAGTGTTGGGACACAACTAAGACTTGAGGGCTCCCCACACAAATTATTTTAACACTGCCAGATCAGGTGACCTGGGTGGCCAGCTAGGGCCGCGACCCGAGTGACCTCTGCTAACAGCTCTGTCAGGCGTGAATATTGTGTAAATGTGCTCCAAGGTTCGGTCGGCTGTATTGGCAGTTGCTCCATCCTGTTGGAATGAACTGTGGGTCTTTTCCTCCTCCGTTAACGCTGCGACAAATCGTATCGACTAGTTCGCGCCAATTTTATTTGCGCCACCCTATACTAAGCCAATAAATAAATGACTTTCTTGAACAATACAATTTGACATAATCAAATAACACAGAACTTTTACATTTATTGTTTGTAAGTAGGTAATAAAATTGAAGATGGTAGCCGTTTTTCATAACACAAATCAGAGAGAAACGAATCAACCATGCATAAGTGCTGGTAAGAGGGGGGTGGGGTGGAGGAAGGAGGCAGTTATGTCGTGCATCACGGAAACAAAAATAAACATATCATGAAGCAAAAAAAAAAATTATTTTAAAAAACAATTAAAATAAAAGATCATGTATGAGAATTTAAAATGAATTATGATTGCTTCTATGTATCTATAAATAACTAACAGCAGAGTGGAAATACTTCGATCGTATTATCCTTCTAAACAAATTTCCTACATTTTGAGCATCTTTTTCCAGAAGATTTATTTCTTGCCCTGGGATGAATCTCATATTTTCTCAATTTTTTTCTTGTTTTTGTGAAGTAGGAGGAAGTACTTCAAGTTCGGGAACTCCAAAAGTTCCTTTCACGGAGTCAAGTTTTTGAAGAAATCGAGGAATATGTGCCCTCCTTTCGATTAGTGGTATCACCACCTCAAACCATATTGTTTCCAAAAAACATTTCCTTAAATATTTTTCTTTTTCCAAATTATTTGATCTAAATACACGCATTGCGCTATTTCCGGAAATATTTGACAAGTAGTAAAAAAATAAACGTTGGACAGTGATATTTGATGTATGATACGTTCTATTTCTGGATCATATGTTGAAGCAAATTGACACCAATCCTTGTTTTCTTATAAAAAGTGATTATTTCCGATTTCTTTTCCTCTCTTGAGTCTATAAATACCATTGTCAGGGTGCATATTTCGAAATAGTTGTGCAGCCTTTTTTTCTGTTTGGACAGTACGACACAAGACTGTATCTTTCTTCTCAACCGAATACAGAGCTTTTAGCTTTCACGATTTCTATTTGGCTGAAATTATTTTTCCAGTTTCGGCTATATTTCTACGTAGAGTGCCGATATATGTAAGAGTCTTTGAAATCAATTACTTTACAGAGCAATAACCAGAGAACTTATTAGCCGCAATTACATTTCAGTTGGTGTTCTTAAACGAGGAACACCGTCTTCTGCTGAACTGCTTAGGTGATAAGGCCCAGGTGGCTGAATTCCAGCATAGTTTTTCTAAATACAATGCATAGTTAGTTTTGACATATACTACACACAATTAAATTTTAATACCATAGTTAGCTGGCTTACCAGGGATACACTGCTCCAAAGAGCAGCGCTCCCTGAGAGCTAATAGCTGCTCAGCAGTGGTTACATATACCCTGGTGACAAATATTTTGTAATATTTAAAATCTTTCTAGATGGAACCAACTAGTCTCTTTCCTTTCCTTCCATTCTGTTGGAAATGTCATCAAATCATGAATATTGTTAAAGGAATCGAAGTCTTACAGCTCTATGAATGATCCTTCGAGGTTGTCCCCAAACTGTTGCAAATGGCCGGCCTGGGTGGCCGAGCAGTTCTAGGCACTACAGTCTGGAACCTAATGACCGCTACGGTCGCAGGATCGAATCCTTCCTCGGGCATGGATGTGTGTGATGTCCTTAGGTTAGTTAGGTTTAAGTAGTTCTAAGTTCTAGGGGACTGATGACCTCAGAAGTGAAGTCTCATAGTGCTCAGAGCCATTTGAACCATTTTTTGATGCAAATGTATTCTTGAACTCTGGATGCTGCCAATAATAAATAAGATTCCTATAAATGCTCCAATTTCTGTTTGTCCTGAATTTCACTTTTCGCATCCCTATCATTCATTTTAGATTCTGATTAAATTTTTATAATATTATGGGCACAGATTGATAGATTCTTACACCATCAATATGGGGATCTTTTCTCCATTTGGTTACGTTTTTAGGAAAATAAAATTTATCCCTCATTTTAATCATCACTTTCATTATTACTTCAATTTTCCTTCAGTCATTAGTATTGATTTCCTGTTCTGATTCTGTAATGTATTCAGTTTTCTCATAAACGTCCAACTGTGGCTCATCTTCATCGATGGTAAAATCAAACGCTGTAGGATGGTCGTCATCATTGGTGTCACATTCATTCTGGCACTGTAGACGATATTCTGGTCGTTAGTATGTTGCACCTGCTACTTCTGGATTTTGACATGTCTCAATGGAAACAAGAAATACTTTATACTTAGAAAACAAAAGATACTTATTTTTCTAGTGAAACAACAAAAACAAATAAATGCGATGATAAATGCTTACGTGACGGACAAAGAATTCTTAAGTGTATACTACAGAAGACTCAAAAAGAAGTATGTCCCCAAAATGTAAAAAACAGAAGTACTACTAAACAGTAAACTTCAAAAAATAGAATAAGTTGCATTCATCGAAAATCGTTACACTGTAAGATGCAGGGACTCCATTTGAGCAATTTTATTTTGCAAGGGCACAAGTTAACTCACTGAGGGTCAGACCAACGGTGGCTGGAGCCTCACCTTTCTACAGGAAACTGTTAGGTCCGAGACATGTCAATGCCTTTTTGGAGTGGGGGGGAAGGCAGTAATTACCGTTCATGTGGGCTACACTTGTACTTCACATGACTAATGGACGGTTAAGATATTATACAATAATATGTCTGGATATGAGTGTCTGCAGGAAACTAATGCTGGTAATAATGGCATTTGCCTTTTCTAGTGTTTGGTAAAATGATGTATTACTTCGAACTCGTCTGTGCAAAGACGACGTGACTGACGTTTGCATTGCAACTTTGAAAACTACATTGTACAGAAGAAATGAAATATTTACTATGAAAATGAACTTTTAAATTACTAAAACCTTGAAATGAGAGCAAATGTAAGCACAGCGTATTCTATAATATATGTGTATGTGTGTGTGTGTCTAAAATTTTATATTGAAATGCTGTTACCATTATCGTTACAATGAACAATGCTAACAGGGAGATGAACTCTAAAAAAGAGCACAGATTCAAATCCAACTGAAATGGTGATACAATGAACAAACTAGATCATTGAATGAGCGGAAAACACAAAAAGCCAGGTGACACCTGAGTCGCCTTGTGATAATTTCTGCGTGGGCTTGGGAGCAGCAAGCTGCTGTCAGAAACCAAATCAGAGAGTGAGACAAGTGTTCAGTGCCTCATGAGTCATCCACAATCCGCTATGTGGTCAGTCAGGAGCAGTGAGACAGCCAATATGTTCTGCCAACGTCTTCCGCTTCACATAGCATTGTCTCTCACAATGAAGCATATAGTGGGTTGACACACCAGCACTCGTTGGAAGCACTCTTTTAAAGTCAGTAGCGGAAATACAGTAAAGCGTTAATGGTCTGTACTAGGCGAGTGACTTTTGGTTCAAATGGCTCTTTTTTTTTTTGTGGTTTTAGGGCGCACAACGTCAACGGTCATTAGCGCCCAGACTACTTTAGGAATGCACCGCGAGTCACAAGTTTAAAACAGCAACAAAACGGAGAACACGATGAAAGATATACTGACAGGCATAGGATTAAAAAAGAAAACAGCATAATCAAATGTCCTTTGAGAGGGTTGTCAAATTGATAAAATGAAGAACGCGAGCAGCTGCTCGTGGGTCATCCGCTAAAATGGCTTCTACAGTACATGGCAGGCCAATATCGAGACGTAGGGTGTTAAAATTCGGACACGACGTTAAAATGTGGCGGACCGTCAGCAATTGCCCACATGGGCGGAACGGCGCCGGCGCAGCCGTCAGCAGATGGCGATGGCTGAACCGGCAGTGGCCAATTCGCAACCGGGCCAAAACTACCTCCTCCCGCCATGAAGGGCGTGAGGAGGACGTCCAAGCCACGGGTAGAGCTTTCAAGGCCCGAAGCTTGTTGTCTGAAAGTGCAGCCCAATCGGCATGCCACAGCGAGACAATGCGCCGACAAATTACCCTGCTACAATCTGACGAAGGGACACCACAAGAAGCTGTCCGAGGCTGGAGGACCGCAGCCTTGGCCGCGGCATCTGCAGCTTCGTTCCCAGGGATACCGACATGGCCAGGAATCCACATAAAGCTAACCGGAGAACCGACGTCCACCAGCTGCTGAAGAGAGCGTTGGATCCGGTGCACGAAAGGGTGAACCGGGTACGGATCACCGAGGCTCTGGATAGCGCTCAGGGAATCGGAGCAGATGACATATGCAGAATGTCGGTGGCGGCAGATGTAAAGGACAGCCTGGTAGAGGGCAAAGAGCTCAGCTGTGAAGACCGAACAATGGCCATGGAGCCGATATTGGAAACTTTGTGCCCCGACAATAAAAGAACACCCGACCCCGTCATTGGTCTTAGAGCCATCTGTATAAATGAAGGTCGTATTAATGAACTTCGAACGAAGTTCGACAAAACGGGAGTGGTAGACTGAATCGGGGGTAACCTCCTTCGGGAGTGAGCAGAGGTCAAGGTGGACGCGAACCTGAGCCTGGAGCCAAGGTGGCGTGTGGCTCTCGCCCACTCGAAAGGTGGCAGGGAGTGAAAAATGAAGGTGTTGAAGGAGGCGACGAAAGCGAACTCCAGGGGGTAGCAGGGCGGAGACATACAACCCGTATTGACTGTCGAGAGAGTCATCAAAAAAGGAACGATAAGATGGGTGGTCAGGCATTGCCAGTAGCCGACAGGCATACCGACAAAGCAGTATATCGCGCCGGTAGGTGAGTGGCAACTCACCAGCGTCAGCATGAAGACTCTCGACGGGACTAGTATAAAACGCTCCGATCGCAAGTCGTAAACCCCGATGTTGTATGGAGTTGAGGCGGCGTAAGATGGATGGCCGTGCAGAGGAGTATACGAAGCTCCCATAATCCAGCTGGGAGCGGACGATCGACCGATATAGGCGAAGGAGGACGGTTCGATCCGCTCCCCACGACATACCACTGAGAACACGGAGGACATTGAGAGAACGGGTACAACGGGCAGCCAAATAAGACACATGTGGAGACCAACTAAGTTTCCTGTCAAATGTAAGACCTAAAAATTTTGTTGTCTCCACGAATGGGAGAGCAACGGGACCAAGTCGTAAAGACGGTGGGAGAAATTCTTTGTAGCGCCAGAAGTTAATACAGACCGTCTTCTCGGCAGAAAAACGGAAGCCATTGGCGACACTCCACGAGTAAAGACGGTCAAGAGAACGCTGAAGACAGCGCTCCAGGAAACACGTACGCTGCGCGCTGCAATAGATGGTAAAATCGTCCACGAAAAGGGAGCCTGATACATCAGCTGGGAGGCAATCCATTATTGGATTGATCGCGATGGCGAAGAGAGCGACGCTCAAAACTGAGCCCTGTGGTACCCCATTCTCCTGGCGAAAGGTGTCTGACAGGACAGAACCCACACGTACCCTGAACTGTCGATCCATTAAAAAGGAACGAATAAAAAGAGGGAGGCGACCGCGAAGACCCCATGTATGCATGGTGCGGAGAATGCCCGCCCTCCAACAGGTGTCGTAAGCCTTCTCCAAATCAAAGAACACAGCCGCGGTCGGGCGCTTCCGCAAGAAGTTATTCATAATGAAGGTCGACAAGGTAACCAGATGGTCAACAGCAGACCGGCGCCTACGAAATCCACATTGTACATTGGTAAGTAGGCGTCGAGACTCGAGCAGCCAAACCAAGCGAGAGTTAACCATTCGCTCCATCACTTTACAGACACAGCTGGTAAGCGAGATGGGTCGATAACTGGAGGGCAAGTGCTTGTCCTTCCCCGGCTTAGGAATCGGGACAACAATAGACTCGCGCCAGCATGCGGGAACATGTCCCTCAATCCAGATGCGATTGTAAGTACGAAGAAGAAAACCTTTACCCGCAGGAGAAAGGTTCTTCAGCATCTGAATATGAATAGAATCAGGCCCTGGAGCGGAGGACCGTGATCGGCCAAGTGCGTTTTCGAGTTCCCGCATGGTGAATGGGGCATTATAACTTTCACGATTCGAGGAGCGGAAGTTAGGTGGCCTAGCCTTCTCTGCCTGTTTGCGGGGGAGGAAGGCAGGGTGGTAATGAGCGGAGCTCGAAACCTCTGCGAAAAAGCGGCCGAAGGCATTGGAGACAGCCTCAGGGTCCACAAGGACGTCATTCGCGACCGTCAAGCCAGAAACTGGTGAGTGGACCTTAGTGCCAGATAGCCGGCGCAGGCTACCCCAGACAACAGAAGAAGGAGTAAAACTGTTGAAGGTGCTTGTGAAAGCAGCCCAGCTGGCTTTCTTGCTTTCTTTAATAATACGACGACACTGTGCACGTAATCGTTTATAATTGACACAATTCGCCACTGTAGGGTGGCGTTTAAAGGCGCGTAAAGCACGTCGACGAGCACGTAGAGCGTCTCTACATGCTGCGGTCCACCAGGGGACCGGTACGCGACGTGGAGAAGAAGTAGGGTGAGGGATGGAATATTCAGCAGCAGAGAGAATGACTTCCGTGAGGTGTGCGACCTGACTATCGCAGCTTGGGAATGTTTGATCCTGAAAGGTCGCCCTTGAAGAGAAGAGCCCCCAGTCTGCTTTGGAGATGTTCCAACTAGATGAGCACGGAGAGGGGGTATGCTGCAGGAGATGGATAACACACGGGAAGTGGTCGCTCGAATATGTATCAGAAAGAGCATACCACTCGAACCGGCGTGCAAGTTGGGGAGTACATATAGAGAGATCTAAATGGGAATAGGTGTGAGATGTATCCGAAAGAAAAGTAGGGGCGCCAGTATTGAGGCAGACGAGATTGAGCTGGTTGAAAAGGTCTGCTAACAGGGAGCCCCTCGGGCAGGATGCTGGAGAGCCGCAAAGGGGATGGTGGGCATTGAAGTCTCCAGTTAACAAAAATGGTGCAGGTAGCTGAGCAATAAGTTGCATCATGTCTGCCCTGGTAACGGCAGACGACGATGGAGTGTAAACGGTACAAATGGAAAATGTAAAAGTGGGGAGAGTAATGCGGATGGCAACTGCCTGCAGGCCGGTGTGCAACGTGATGGGATCGTAGTAAATATCATCCCGGACCAGCAACATAACCCCTCCATGAGCTGGGATACCTACCACAGGGGGTAGGTCAAAACGCACAGAGGTGTAGTGTGCCAAGGCAATTTGATCGCATGGGCGTAGCTTCGTTTCCTGGAGGGCTACGACGAGCGGACGGTGCAAGCGAAGCAGCAACTTCAAGTCCTCTCGGTTGGAGCGAATGCTGCGAGTATTCCAGTGAATAAGTGCCATCGTAAGAAAAAATATGAAAGAAGGGGTCACCTCGAAGGCCGCTGAGGGCCTGGCTTCGAGCGAGCACTGCCGCCGCTATCAGTAGGCGGACAGTCATCGTCCATTGGGTCTATAGGTTCATCGGCCATCTTGGGAAGATGGCCGGGAGGGGGAGCTTCCTCCGCCGGTGAACGGCCAGATGTTCGGCTACCAGCGGTGTGGCCAGGCGAAAGGGATGACGGCCTGGGCCGGCAACCGCTGGGTGGCGCAGGAGAAGAAATGCGCCGTGGCGGAGAAGGAGAACTGTGCTTCCTATTAGCCTTCTTGGATGGTCGTTTGGTGGAAGTACCGGACGAAGGCTGGGAGGTCGAGGTACGTAGGAAGTCTGCACGGGACGGTTCCTTCTTGAAGGCCCGTGCATCTGACTTCTGGGTCTTCGTCTTAGCAGAAGCTGATGAAGGGGCTGGTGTCTGTGGGGTGATGGGACGAAGAGGAGACGTCGACCGCGCGATCTTAGCACTGGCCGAACGGACGACCGTGGTGCTGAAGGTCAGATCGCAGGTCTGGGTTGCCACCTCCCTGGTAGTCCGAGGAGAGGCGAGGACAGTACTGTATTTCCCCGCTGGGAGCAGCGTGGGCTTCCTACTAGCCAATAGCTTGCGAGCAGCCGAGGTGGACACTTTCTCTTTGACCCGAATTTCCTGGATACAGCGTTCTTCCTTATAGACAGGACAGTCGCGGGAGGATGCAGCATGGTCACCCTGACAGTTCACACAACGAGGAGACGGAGGTGGACAGTCACCCTCATGGGCATCCCTGCCACAAGTGACACATTTAGCCGCATTGGAACAAGATTGGCGAGTGTGATTGAAACGCTGACACTGGTAGCAGCGCGTAGGTGTCGGGACATAGGGGCGAACAGAAATAACCTCGTAGCCCGCTTTGACGCGCGATGGCAGCTGAACACTATCGAAGGTCAAAAAAAGTGTCCGGGTCGGTACAAGGTCATTGTTGACCTTTTTCATGACCCTATGGACAGCCGTCACGCCCTGCTCACCGAGGAAAGATTGAATCTCCTCGTCAGTCAAACCGTCGAGGGATCTAGTGTAGACCACACCACGAGACGAATTCAAAGTTCGCTGAGCCTCCACCCGGACAGGGAATGTGTACAGGAGTGTGGCCCGAAGCAGTTTTTGTGCCTGAAAGGCGCTCTCAGTTTTGAGTAATAAGGTACCGTTACGCAACCTGGTACAGGATTTGACAGATCCGGCTATGGCATCGACGCCCTTCTGGATAACGAAAGGGTTGACAGAGGAAAAATCCTTTCCGTCCTCAGATCGAGAAACGACGAGGAACTGTGGGGCAGGCGGTAGTACTTTTGTCACTGGTAGCTGGTCACGTTTCCGTTTTTGGGCAGAAGTCGAGAGAGATGGAGTGAAATCCATTGCGGAGAAATCCCCCATGATTGCCAGCGTCTCCGATGGCGCGCTCCTTCCTTGTGGGGACCCTCTCAGAGGGCACTCCCGCCTTAGGTGAATGTTTACACCTCAGGTCACACCTCCCGAGAAACAGACGGAGGGACCAATCGGCATGGTCAGAAGGTATCAGCTCAGGCAATCACCCCTCCCCAGGCCTGGCCTTTACCAGGGGGTACGCGCGTGCCTTACATGTCTACCCAGGGCGGGGAATTACGCGTTACCCCGTCACCGGCTACGCGTGCGAATGCGTGGGTCGGCCTTCAGGCGCGCACAGGGAGGAAGGAAGAAGAGGAAAAAGGAGAGAGAGAGAGAGAGAGAGAGAGAGAGAGAGAGAGGACAGTGTCTCAAACGCCGAGGCGGAGACCAGAGAAGGCAAGGAGAAGAAGGCAATGAGAAGGCAATGAGAAGGCAAGGAGAAGAAGGCAATGAGAAGGCAAGGAGAAGAAGGCAAGGAGAAGGCAAGGAGAAGAAGGCAATGAGAAGAAGGCAATGAGAAGAAGGCAATGAGAAGGCAAGGAGAAGAAGGCAATGAGAAGGCAAGGAGAAGAAGGCAAGGAGAAGAAGGCAATGAGAAGGCAAGGAGATTATGCAGGGGAAAGAGTAAGGAAGACAGTGAGGTGGAGAAGAGCAAAGAAAGGAACCAACCAAAGAAAGGAAGAAACGAGAAGTGAAAAAGCAAAATGACCGCAAATAGAGGTCGTGGAACCGTCCGTCTCCGGACGCAGGCGCTAACTACCCCCTTGAGGGGGAGGGACTCCTTTTAGTCGCCTCTTACGACAGGCAGGAATACGAAAATGGTTCAAATGGCTCTGAGCACTATGGGACTTAACATCTATGGTCATCAGTCCCCTAGAACTTAGAACTACTTAAACCTAACTAACCTAAGGACAGCACACAACACCCAGCCATCACGAGGCAGAGAAAATCCCTGACCCCGCCGGGAATCGAACCCGGGAACCCGGGCGTGGGAAGCGAGAACGCTACCGCACGACCACGAGATGCGGGCAGGCAGGAATACCTCGGGCCTATTCTTACCCCGGACCCGCAGGGGGATCAAATGGCTCTGAGCACTATGAGACTTACAATCTGAGGTCATCAGTCCCCATAGAATTTAGAATTATTTAAACCTAACTAACCTAAGGATATCACACACATCCATGCCTGAGGCAGGATTCGAGCCTGCGACCATAGCAGTCGCGGGGTTCCTGCTGAAGCGCCTAGAACCGCTCAGCCACTCGGCCGGCTTTTTCTTTATGGCTGCCAAAAGCTGTGCACAAACAGGAAGATACATAAACGCAGATATAACGTGTTGTATATATCATATGTTTTTGGCAGCATAGTCAATGTCATGGTGACAAATTGAGCATGCTGACTGGGACACTGTTGCATCAGCCTGAAGCAGAATCTTCATTCAGCACTATAATGTCATTGAAGGGGCTTTTCAGATCCAAATAGCTACCGCTCCTTTTTGTCAAGTCATCGGTCACGCAGTCTGCGAGAAGGTCCATCTCGTTCGCTCTGGTCAGAAGTGGATCGTCCAACTCAAGTGCAGTCGCTTTGCCAAGTGTAACATCGTTTTTCAAATTACTTAGCCCACTGTTTACGTGAGGCAGAACATTAGAATCAGCCCAGTATTTACCTCAGTGTATCTACAAAGCCACAAAAAGTATTTCTGGTTGACACACTGGTCCCTATCGTACTTCCCAGACGTGGAATCGATCTGGACTCTGTGCACCTCCTTGTGACCCAAAAACGAGCCACTTAACCGCATCAATTTGTATGTATTTAAAAATCCATTCTCTGAAAATCGACTCTGAATCTCTACATACTGTCGTCGATATGACGTTGTCTGTTGAGGATTGCCTCTAGCAAACAGTGTCGTATGTAGCACTGTGTCTGGAGTACAGCAGACACATGCCAGTAACCCGCGTTGCTATGAAATGCTCATATACAAACAGTTTATTAAAGAAATTTGTAATACAATGCCGTTTTGCATCTTATTAGATAATTAACATGTCTCTATATCAAGCATGCGATGTTAAGAGGCGCCTTTGTCTAACCCATCAAATTAGTTATTACACACATGAAAAATAGTTTCGCATCACCTCGATTCTGAGAGTTCCGGACCCTTTACAGAAAACTGAAACAGATCAACATTAACATAATTTTTTCCCTTTTTATTGTTCATGAAAACCACATTTTTCATGAATGAGATTTTCACTCTGCAGCAGAGTGTGCGCTGATATGAAGTCTCGGTCCGGCACACAGTTTTAATCTGCCAGGAAGTTTGATATCAGCGCACACTCCGCTGCAGAGTGACAAATCTCATTCTGGAAACATCCCCCAGGCTGTGGCTAAGCCATGTCTCAGCAATATCCTTTCTTTCACGAGTGCTAGTTCTGCAAGGTTCTCATGAGAGCTTCTGTAAAGTTTGGAAGGTAGGAGACGAGGTACTGGCAGAAGTAAAGCGGTGAGGACGGGGCGTGAGTCTTGCTTGGTTAGCTCAGATGGTAGAGCACTATCCCGCGAAAGGCAAAGGTCCCGAGTTCGGGTCTCGGTCCGGCACACAGTTTTAATCTGACAGGAAGTTTCACATATTTCATGTTGCACCAACATACAGCAAGATCTTCAGAGGTGGTGGTTCAGATTTCTGTACACACCAGTTCACATCCAGTAGAACGTCCTCTTGAACCGATGTGTGCCTGTAGTCGTCGTGGCATATTATTCACAAGTTCAGCAAGGTACTGTTGGTCCAGTTTGTTGCACTCCTCAACGGCGATATGGCGTAGATCCCGCAGAGCGGTTGGTGGGTCAGCAGGAAACCACCTTGCTGCATTCGCTGGACAGTGTGTCTAAGGCATTCAGCCTGATCTTGTTGCTTCCAAACATGTCTCCGACGATTGTCTGGTTGAAGGCATACGCGACACTCATCGGTGAAGAGAACGTGTTGCCAACCCCTGAGTGGTCCATTCGACATGTTGGGTTCATCTGTACCACGCTGCATGGTGTCGTGGTTGCAAAGACTGACCTCGCCATGGACGTCGGGAATGAAGTTGAGCATCATGCAGCCTGTTGTGAACGGTATGAGGCGTAACAGTACATCCTGTGGCGGCACGAAAAGCATTATTCAACAAGGTGGTGTTGCCGTCAGGATTCCTCCGAGCCACAATCCGCAGGCAGCGGTCATTCACTGCAGTAGTAGCCGTTGGGTGCCCTAAACGAGGCATGTCATCGACAGTTCCTGTCTATCTATACCACCCCCATGGCCTGAAAACATCGCCTTGGTTCACTCAGAGACGCCTGGGTGCTTCCCTTGTGGAGAGCCCTTCCTGGCACAAAGCAACAATGCGGACGCGATCGAACCTCGGTACTGACCCTCAGGCACGGTTGAACTACAGACAACACGAGCCGTGTACCTCATTCCTGGTGGAATGACTGGAACTGATCGGCTGTCGGACGCACTCCGTCTAATAGACGCTGCTCATTCATGGTTGTTTAGAGCTTTGGGCGGGTTTACTGACATCTCTGAACAGTCAAAGGGACTATGTCTGGGATACAAAATTCACAGTCAACGTCTATCTTCAGGATTTGGGAACCGGGGTGATTCGGAACTTTTTTTGTAGTGCTGTGCTTCTGGCCGCCATCATTAAGGGCTATCAGATTTTAATATGATGTAACCATTAATTTACACGTGGTGTAAGGGTAGCTTCTTTCACTATTAATCAAAACATTCTCATTCCAGGTTCCAACGTCGCCATTGCTTAATTTTTGAATAAAAATCGTTAGCAATGGTGACTAAAGATTTCTAGCATAAGAAGTCATCCTTATTCTGCCAATGGCCTTGTCAAAGAAGGCAGGAGCGGGTAGAGGTTCAGGGCACTCTCGTTCTTGGGGCTTGAAACTGCCCCTAAAGGCGGTTGAATTAGCAATAATTAACGGCAGGAGGATCAGAAGGACCACTGCAACTAAAGACACATAATGTGTATCCGCGGAACATGTGGCCTTTAACTGAAAATGGGTTACAAGTATATCTACGTTGGCGAAAGATTCCGCATTATTCACATCTCCGGAAGCGCCTACAGACTACCAAGGGGTGCGAACATTCTGCGAGTCGTGGCGTGGAATGTTAGAAGTTTGAACCTAGTAGGGAAGCTAGAAACCGTGAAATGCTAAGGCTCAATCTAGATACAACGGGGGTCAATGCAGTGAAATGGAGATAAGGATTTCTATGAAGATGAATATAGGGCAATATATCATCAGTAAAAAGCGGTATAATTGGAGTAGGATTCGATACTAATAGTGATATGGGGCACAGAGCGAATTGCTGTGAACTGTTCTTGTCAGAACCGATATCAAACCAAAGCCGACAACTATAGTACACATATAGACGCTGACGTCGGAAGCATAAGATGACAAGATAGTGAAGGTATGTGATTGGAATGCTGTTTTAAAGGAAAGAGTAGAAGAACAGGTTATGGAAAAATATAGTCCTGGTAGTAGGAATGGGAGATGAGACAGTCTTATCGAGTTTTGCAATACTCAGTTCAAGAATCAGAAAATTTTGAAGTGTACCTAGAAAGAGACGGTAGATACGGGAAGATTTCACTATTACATCATGGTCAGGCAGAGATTGCGATATCAGATATTGGATAGTAAGTCTTATCCACTAGCAAATGTGGACTCAAATCATAATTTAGAAATGATGAAGAGTAGGTTTACGTTTAAGAGTATAGTCAAGAAGAATCAAAGCGCAAATAGCTCGCAGTAGGAAACACTAAGGAAGGAAGTTCTCGATGCTACAAGTACTACGATAATGAATAACTTAAAAGGCAACCCAGTTACAGGAGAATGGACATCTCTAAAAAAGGAATCCCGGAGGTTGGAAAGAGGATCATAGATAGAGGGCATTTAACTGTGAGAAAACCATGGGTAATTAAAAAAAAATATTTCATTTCATCGAAGAAGAAAAGGAAGGACAAGAAGTTTCGGGGAAAATTCAGGAATGCAGAAATAAAATTCATTTAGGAATGAAACAAACAGAAGTGAAATAAGTATGAAGTGCAGGAAAGCTAAGACGAAATGGCCGTGTGAAAGGTGAAATGGTTATTGGAAAGACTTACTTAGCACGCAGAAAGGTTAAAATAAACTTCGGTGGAATTTAAAGCAACGCAGCTAACTTAGAGTGCCTGGCCAACTGATAAGAGGAAGAGAAGTTGATAGGGAAGTGAGAGGTATTCCAGTAATAGATATACAGGAGTGTTACAAAAGGGTACTGCCAAACGTTCAGGAAACAGTCCTAACATACAAAGAAAGAAAGTATGTTATGTGGACATGTGTCCGGAAACGCTTACTTCCCATGTTAGAGCTCATTTTATTACTTCTCTTCAAATCACATTAATCATGGAATGGAAACACACAGCAACAGAGGATTGACACATTGTCGGATGAACCATTCGCAGAAGTGTACCCGTGGAGGCCAATCAGCTGCTGATAGTGCCTGCACACGCTGTACATGGCACGGAAACAACCGGTTCTCCCGTGGCACTCTCCATACAGTGACGTGGTCAACGTTACCTTGTACAGCAGCAACTTCTCTGACTGACATCAGGGTTATCGTCAACTTCACGAAGAATTGCCTCGTCCATTGCACGTGTCCTCGTCGTTCTAGGTCTTCCCCAGTCGCGAGTCATAGGCTGGAATGTTCCGTGCTCCCTAAGACGCCGATCAATAGCTTCGAACGTCTTCCCGTCGGGACACCTTCGTTCTGGAAATCTGTCGTTACAAACGTACCGCGCCATGGATATTGCCCCGTGCTAATCCATACATCAAATGGGCATCTGCCAACTTCGCATTTGTAAACATTGCACTGACTGCAAAACCACGTTCGTGATGAACACTAACCTGCTAATGCTACGAACTGATGTGCTTGATGCTAATACTGTACAGCAATGAGTCGCATGTCAACACAAGCACCGAAGTCAACATTACCTTCCTTCAATTGGGCCAACAGGCGGTGAATCGAGGAAGTACAGTACATACTGACGAATCTAAAATGAGCTCTAACATGGAAATTAAGCGTTTCCGGACACATGTCCACATAAAATCTTTTTATTTGTGTGTGAGGATTGTTTCCTGAAAGTTTGGCCGTACCTTTTTGTAACACCCTGTAGAATTTAAAAGAGCTTTCGAATTCTTAAGATAAAATTGTGTAGAAGGAATATGTAATACTCCGTCAGAATTTTCAATATAATGGTGCTGGAGGGGGGGGGGGGGGGGGTTGGGGTGGCAGCAAAACCAATCAAACTTGCGGAGAAACGTCATGCACATAATGCAGAAGATTGCAAGATCCGACAAGTGCGAAAATTATCGCACAATGGGCTTAGCAACTCATGCATCGAAGTTTTTCACAATAACAATACATGGAAGAACGGAAAAGATGAAAACTAAGAATCTGTTAGCTGACAATAATTTTGGCTTCAGAAAAAGTAAGGCCACCATAGAGGCAGATCTGACGTTTCGATTGATGATAGAATCAAAACTGATATAACATCAAGACACTTTCTTAGTATTTGTCAACCTGAATAAAGAGTTCAAGAATGTAAAATGGTAGATGATGTCCGAAATTCTAAGAAAAATAGAAGTCGGGTACATCAAAAAAGATTACATATATATATATATATATAATCTTTTTTGATGTACCCGACTTCTATATATATATATATATATATATATATATATATATATATATATATATATATATAGGTAGTCATCTATCTTCTGATCTGTAGACTGAGACGTGATATACGTTACAAATTACTTTATTAAATCCAAATATACATAAATTCCTTCTAATATATTTAACACATTACTTTCACTTTATTTTTGTTTTGTTACCCTCTTAGAAAAAATTGCCGTCCTTATGACTCCCGGAGGTAAAATGGGATGTTATTCAGAAGAAAGTAGCTGAGAACTCTTGTTATGTCATTCAGATTTTAGTAAAATTAAATTTTCTGAACATCGGGATGACTTGAAAAATGTTGAATTTTGCTTCATATCTCATCTTTGTGATCCGAAAATGTATGTTTATTTCAACTGTACAGTAGACAGGCAAGAGTAGCACAAACGTTACTTCCAAAACATGAATGAGCTGAAAAACTGTAAACTTTCTCTGTTCTATAACTAATCCGTAGACAGCGAGGAATGTCTGAACTATGCTTGTGCTTCAGAATTAGTTGACAACCCACACCCGATTGGCTGTAGCATCAGTGGATACCAGCTACATTGGGGTTGGGTTGTTTTGGGGAAGGAGACCAGACAGCGAGGTCATCGGTCTCATCAGATTAGGGAAGGACGGGGAAGGAAGTCGGCCGTACTCTTTGAAAGGAACCATCCCGGCATTTGCCTGGAGCGATTTAGGGAAATCACGGAAAACCTAAATCAGGATGGCCGGACGCGTCGTCCTCCCGAATGCGAGTCCAGTGTCTAACCACTCCGCTACCTCGCTCGGTAGCTACGTAAGAATCACCGATCCCCAAGGCGGAGTGCTGTAATCCTGTTACCGCTGAGCTCTGGAACGATGTTAAAAGTTACCAGACCGCACGTCGCTCGGAGTGGTCAGCTCTCAAAGCTATCTGCCCGGCCTATGCCTGCTGGATTCTAGAAACTGATAAGAGTTTCATCCACTGATCACCACGTCATTTCCTTGCTAACTAAATCATCTTCTTCGATTCTTCTACTCAATTTTTATACCAAATCTTGAAAGAACATTGCATTTCATAAAACACCGCCATTCAGATCCCAACTACGTTGAAAGTTTCAAGTCTCTAGGTCAGGCCTGACAGACCGTGGCTTGCGACCCACTCCCTCCAGTGTGTGGTACCCCCTCCCACTCGTTTCCTGCGGTGACGTCACGGCCACAACACTGCCATATCGAACGACAATTAGTCTTCGTGGATCGTAAGGCCTGTACACCATCTGTCTAAACGCAAGACACAAACGACACAAACTTCTTCAGATATTTGTCTGAAACTCTTAACGAGGTACTTGAGAGTCTAGGTTAGATTTATTTAGTTTGGTCGTGACAAGTTTTGAATTTCTATTTCAATTTTGGTTGTAGCGAAACGAAGCTGATGCTACGATTAAATCGACACTGCATTTCGTCGATAAAATTTTATTTTCTTCAATGAATGAAACTTTCACAAATGGATGTTAACCAAAAGGAGATTTTATTTTCGTTGCTGTAAAATCGCTTTCTGTGTGACTTGCATTTATTTACTGGGATAGAAAAACTGTTGACTACTTAGTGAGACGAAAATAATTCAATAATTTTGAAAATCAGATGCACCCGAATTTCAGGATCATTCTCAATGGAATCAATAGTCGCTGCACACAGATGAGATCTACATTAGGAGAGAGGTAGGGACGGGTCATTTCCTAGTGCCATGATTCACGATTATAGCTAATTTTACGATCTAGAGAAAAAAGATATCTCTCTCGCTTTATATCCGTATGTAGGAGGCAGAGAGCTTCTCTGATGAGCTGAACTGTAGGAAACTATTAGTCCTTGTATGTTTTGACCTTGAAACCGGAAAGATAAAGACTCCACGCTCTAGAATAGGGTGAGACTTCCACTCTCAATTCGTACGTACCACGTATTTTCACATAGTCCAAGCCACCAAGGCAGCCAGGGATTAATTCGTTTTTACTTACCTCCTTTTACACCCTTGAAGAACCGATAAACTCTTTCGCCTTCTCTACAGTAAAAGGTTCCATAGGACAATAATGATTCGTATACCTATATCTTTACTTGAATGGTTATTACTAAATAATGAACAGCCGTACTCCCATCAGCTCAAGCTCTATTCAACGCTAAAATGTAATGGTACCATAACGTGGCAAAACAAGATCAACCTTAACATATCTACTGTCTTTCTACAAAGATCATAATATTCCACTGACAACGACATTATGTATTACAAAGTTTTAAAGTGAGGTCTAATCTTCTGGTACAGAACTTATGACATAGCTAAAGAATTTCAGCTTCTAATTCCATTCTGAATAGCATGGATGGATCATTTTGTAGCTGCAAACTTATTCTTGAATATTTTTTTAACACTTGCAAGACTAATTTTCATTGGATTATCAAAAGAAAAAAAGTCTGGCTCTACACATTTACAGTCTTCAAAATGACTGTAAAATTAATTCTAGTCTTTATATAGTATTTATCATTAATGGTAGTAGATCTTAAAAATTTTACTTTCTTGTATTCTTGTTTCAATTTATAGCAACTCGGAAAAAATACATATCTTCCTTGTTTACTTAAAATTTGAATAACGTAAAGTTTCATAAGAATCCGTTAATATCCATAAACCTATCGCAATTTGCGCATTACTTTCCTGGCAAACGTGAACTCAAATTATATATGGTAGATGACGGGTAAAACCTGTGAGATATGATAATTCTGATTTAAAACAAGTGAATCATTCTGCTAATCTTCAAATTCTGTATTATCCGATTCTACTTCTCCAGTAAAAAACTTAAAAATTTGTATTCTAAGTTAGAAAAAGTTAAAAACGATCATGCATTCAACCAACGAATTTCAGCTTGATGAATTATGTCACCGTATTCGGCGTCAACTTCTTCCACAAATTGTTTAAATTTTCTGTGGAATAGTGATATATTTCCTCTGCTTATTATATCAGTACTTTTCGTTACGTCTTTCACTGAGGCCAGAAGTCTAACTTTTCCCACGCGTTGCTTCCTGATTAATTCAAACTGACGAACGAAACTGTTCTAGCTACCAACCACAGCTTGTGCATCATCGGTACAAATTTGACGAGTATTTTTTTAAAAACGGCCAATTACGTCAACAGTTTTCACAACATTAAAAGTACTCAAACCTGTTTTTCTGAGCGTATGGAATAAAGCGAGTAACTCCTGTTATACATATAAGTCGACCTTTATTAAGCAAAATAATTATCAACGCATGACTTAGATGTGTTCGATCATTACTCTTGCCCACAAACAAACAGTAATACGAACAGTTAGCTATTGAATTGTTTTTTGTCTTTTTATGTTATGTCCCATATAATGTATCCACAGTGTTATGTGGTCGAACGGCTGTTTGAAAATGTACGGCGGCGTCATCGAAACCAAATTCATTTTCCATTTCTAATGCAGATTATTTCACGAGTAAACCGTCGCTGAAGCATTTCTGAGCGTTTGCTATTAATCATACGACATACGAAGCAGTTAAACTCTTTTCTTTAAGATTTGATAGTTCAGGCAACTCTCGTACCTGTTTCTTAAGTTGCCGACTAAAGTTTAACGTTCGCCAAGACTGTAAAACCTGTCTATTTCTTCATGGAGCGAAGAGAAATGGCACGAGGTTACAGTTTCTGTTTTGACTTCAACATTTTATTTGCATTGTAAAAACTGAGGTACTTCACCGTGATTGTACAGAAAAACATAATCTCTCACTCTTCGTGAGCAACACGCGTTTCAGTACTCTTTCTTTTCATTATTCATAAGAGAGGTGATATATAAATATCCACAGAAACTACAAGATCAATACTAGAATGATAGCTACATGGTTGAACACAATGACAAGTTGAACGAAAGCGCAGTATTAAGGAGACTAAATCTAAACGATACTTCTATCGCAAGCGGACTAACGAAACGGCGATGTCTAATAGAAGTCGAAGAGACGCTGCCTACTATTTCTAATAACGGGCAGCACTGGCCATGACAACACAGCTCCAGTAGAGTTGGAGCGGAAGCGCTCACTGGAGTGGAATGTTTCACGAGCTACGATTTGCCAGCTCTGCTCGAGGTTATAGGGAAGTGAGAGAGATAAATGAAGTACCCTGCATCATATACTTCAGAACAAAACGAGTTAATACTGAATTGTCGTTCAGTTCTCAGCTACGCTGAAAGATTCAAGTCTCTCGTTCATTGGGAGGTTGTGTATTGTGTACTGTGTACTAAAACTGGTGACCTAGAAACTACGGAGAGGCTTCGTCCCACTGTAGCTCTCAGTGGTTCACAACAGGCCACAGCAGTCCACCCACCACACAGCCACACCACACTGAACCCAAGATTATTGTGCGGTTCGGTCCCCAGTGTAGCCTGACCGAGCGAGGTGGCGCAGTGGTTAGCACACTGGACTCGCATTCGGGAGGACGACGGTTCAATCCCGCGTCCGGCCATCTGATTTAGGTTTTCCGTGATTTCCCTAAATCGCTCCAGGCAAATGGCGGGATGGTTCCTTTCAAAGGGCATGGCCGACATCCTTCCCTAATCCGATGAGAACGATGACCTCGCTGTCTGGTCTCCTTCCCCAAAACAACCCAACCCCAGTGTAGCCCTCCCGGAATGTCTCACACCAGACGAGTGTAACCTCAAATGTTTGCGTGGTAGAGTAATTACGGTGTACGCCTATCTGGGGCAGTATTTGCGCAGCAATCGCCGACATAGTGTAACGGAGGCAGAATAAGGGGCACCAGCCCGAATTCACCGAGGTAGATGGAAAACCGCTTTAAAAACCATCCACAGGCTGGCCGGCACACCGGATCCTGAAACTAATCCGCCGCGCGGATTCGTGCAGGGTACCGGTGCGCCTTCCTGCTCGAAAAGCAGCGCGTTAGACTGCGCGGCTAGCTGGGTGGGCCGAGAGTATGGTTGGTGACAAATTACAAAATTTGTACCCAACATGCGGACAAGAAAGAGACCTAAGAAATACGTGTCAAAATCATACCTGCTTACACCGATTCTCCCCGACTGCTATGGCGCTAACGACCATTTCAATATGCATGCTGATAGGATGACACCATTCTTGGAATAGTGTTGCCTGTATGACCTCCAGTCTCGAACGTCGTCTCTAGCAACCAATGCAATATAAAACGTTCTGTTTACAGTGCCTGGTGTACAAAACTCACTTGACGATCAGTGTTGCCTATAGGTCAGTTCCAAATTCTGTATTCTAAAATTGTCTTAAAATACCGTTTGAGCCGTGGCTGGCTCATGTTATGCACTGGATTAAACCTTGATTACTATTCTGTGTTTAGTCTCCCGCAGTTATCGCGATTGTGCTGTTACCCTGTGTCTCCGCGAGTTGCAGTAGCGGTGTGTATCTATATTCGCACCTTGTACTATCTTTAGCCTGGTGCTTATAGTTTCCAGTTTTCTGTGTACGACCAGTTGGTCGGTTGGCGTGGAGCAGCGAGGAAATCTCCGCAGCGTGTAGTTTGGTCGGGACTGCTGGTGGCGTCTACTCGCGGTCGGAGTGTGTTGTGCTGTTCCCATTGCCACGACGTCCGTGGCTCACCGATGCTGGGCACGAAAGTTGAGTTTTGACTTAATCTGCCAGCAAGTCACGACTGTTCACAATGTGTGGTTTGGATTTCGTTGACGGCTGTTGGGACATTCCACCGAGCAACAACGTGTGTTTTCAAGTTGGCACATTTTAGCCTCCCTCCAGTGGAGCTTAACTGTACTTAGTTATTTTGAATTGAAGTGCACCAGCGTAATCTTCTGCCTTGTGGCCGTTAACGTTCCCGTTACCTGCCCTGGCCGTTGACGTAAATTTAGGCAGTGTATTTTCCTCATCGTGTTGTCATTGTCCAGCACGGTGTGTAGTTTGACAGCTCAATGTTTAATTGGTTGTGGGCGCCAATACTTTCTACGTTGTTCCATTTATCTCCCTGTTGTGTGCTGGTCGGGTGGAGCAGAAGTTATCTTGTTGGTCGGTTGGGTTGTCGTCGGATCGAGAATGATTCGGCTGACTGCCTGTCTCACCTTAGCGAGCGTTTGTGTTTGAATTCCAGGCCGACCCTGGGAAGGCTCTGAGTGCAGTTGGGTGTACTGCCTTTTCTTATTTGTTCATGTTTGTATTTGTATGGCTTTTGGCCGATTTTTAAATAAGGCGTAAGTAATTTAAAGCACTGATTTAAGTAAGGCCTTTGGCCTTTTTAAAAATTTAATTTTGTAGAGTCTTAATCGATGAGCCTTAAGCCGATTTTGAATTAAAGTTGTTCTGCTCTTAAGGTGTCAGATTTTTCGAGCCTTCAGCCTAATTAAAGAGCTTTTTAAAGATAAGGTATTTTGCCTTTTAAAAATTTAATTTTGGTTTGGGTCTTAAGAGATGAGCCTTCAGCAGATGTTTTTAAAATTAAAGTTATAAGATCGTTTGGGCCTTCAGCCTAATTGGAAGTACTGATTTAACATAAGGCCCTCTGCCTTTTAAATTTCTGATTTCGGTTTAAGTTATTTGCTTTCAGCCGACTTTAAATTAAAGTGGTCTTGCCCTTAAGGCATGAGATGGTATAGCATATTCAGCCAGTTATTAAGTTCCAAAAATTGATGCTGTGTTTTTTTTTTTTAATTTTCTTGGCTCTTGTAATGTTTGGTGAAATAAATAAAGTTGTATGTCCGAGTGTAGCTGACAGCCGCTTATTTTGGTCCCTTTCCACAATTTAAACTACCTGTCCTGTCCTGCGGGTTAAGCAAGGCGTCTCATCGTTTTTCTTGAATATTATTCGGTGCTGCGTTGTCCTGCGGTTGGAATCCTAGGATTTCAGTCAGCCTTGTAGTGCTGCATCTAGTGGTTAATACTTAGTTTTTTGTGACTGTGACGGTAGTTATGACTAGACCACGGATTTTTAGGTCGTAAAAAAGTGTGTTTTAGGCACCTAAAATAGGCTCATTCAGTAGTTCATTTAGGCTATATAAAACCTAAAAAAGGCTCTAATAAAAATGGACATAAAATAAAAATAAATTAAAATACGCGGTGTTGACAGTAAGAAACATCTTATTAGTCATTAAAACACTGAGAATGAATATTTATACAGTTACAGTGCACAGCAATCTACAAAATTAATGTTGAACATAACTACAAATATTTGAGTTCCCGCAAGATAAAGATCTCCATAAAAAAGATGTGGCAATGGTTTAATTAATACATTCGTAGTTTCACATATTCTGACCATAGTTGGCTTCACAATAAATAACCAAAATTTTTTCTAGGTTTTCTTGTGAAAAACTGTGGCACTTGTCAGTCAGAATCAATTTATACGCTGAAAAAGAACGTTCTACATCAACAGATGTGACAGGGGCGTACTTCATTTTCGGCACATGTTGGACAGGAATGCTGCAATCAGGAGTGCTGGATTTTCCACTATGTATGTCGGCAGCTGCACACAACTCTTTCAGGCCAGTGTTCTTCTGAAAAACCGTTTGCATTTTTGCCCGTACTTTTTCCCCAACTTCACCTGGCGCTTCATTAATTTTCATTTTGACTTCTTCAAGCTAAGAAATATTGTCGTTGATAAGTCTCCCTGAGCCTTCTAATTGTGAAATTATTCTTGCCATAAATGTGTAGTGGGCCCTAATGTAAGATAAGTCCCGTTTTAAAGAAGAATCTTCGAGTAACTTAATTGCTGCAGTTACGGATACAGCATCCTCCGTTATATTTTCAACCACCTTGTGGCCTAAAGACGGAGTCATTCTGGACAGCTGAGAGACGCGTACTATAGTATTCTGCTGCTATCAGCCACGTGCCCCAGCGGGTGACAACAGGCTCTGGCGGCGATGGGACATCTGGAAGCTGTTCTTTGAATGCCTGTATTCTTGATGGTGCCTTAAAGATTTTCTTCACCATAGATATTACTTTATTTACTTCAGGAAACTGTAGTCTTACTTGCTCTGCTTTGAAGTTGATCCCATGCACTAGACAAGTTACGTGCAGCATCAATGGGTAGAATACTTTTAATAGTTGAAACGCTGCTATCATATATGCAGCAGCATCAGTGACGGCCAGAAGCACCTTATTCTCATCCACTCCGTTTGCGTATAACACCTTAACCCTATTGTTCACGAACTGTGCTATTGTTTGTTGGATAGTTTTTGCCAGCTGTTTCGAGTAAATCAAATGAGCCCTGGATGGAGCATCTGGATCTAGCTTGCCAATAATCAGGTTTGCAACGTAACGGCCAAGACTGTCAGTAGTTTCATCCAGAGAAATCCATTTACAAGATTCTCCAACATCTTCTCGGATTCTGTGCAATGCAGCATTGTAAGCTGAATCCACATAATTCTTACATAAAGTTGACTCTGCAGGAATTGACTGATGGCAGTACTTCTCAAGAAAACCTCTGAAAATAGGGTTTTCTAGTTTCCGAAAGGGAATGTTTGCTCTCACAAGTGCGTGACACGAATCACTGCAGAACTTGTTTTTTCGGAGGATTCTCCAGATTTATTGGTTAAAAGAGTTTGCTTCAATTTTGACTTTCGTTCAACATTAGCTTTATGTGCGATTCCATCTGCACGCTGAGTTAAGTGAGATTTCTTAACACTCGAAAGCTAATACGAAAGAAAAGGGAAATGCAGTTTAGAATAGCATATAAAGAGTATTTCGTATTGCTAAGGGATAGCGATAAAAAAGAATCCTAAGTGACAGGAAAATAAGAAGTCTAAGAAAAAGTCAAGTAACCTGCTTGTTGCATGCTTGGCAGAAAATTATTTTCCCATCTGTTGTATAATGCGGAAAATCTTGCAGCCACTGCCTCATATGTGTAGACTTTGAACTAGCTGTTTTCGGCATGGCGTAGTATTCTCACACAGAAACTAGAATTTATTTTGCACTTAGAACGTCAGTAACACTTAATACGTCGGTCGCTACACAATGTACTGATTTGTTTTCGCTGGGAAATAGTGAACGATGACCTTTATTTTATTTTATTTTTTATTTTTTATTTTTTTACTGCGGTGCAAGGGAGCGATAGGGGAAGTACCGTACTCGTTGCTGGACATGCGGCACCTGACAGATGGCCGCCCCTTCTGCACAAGCGAATAGAATCTACCGGTGCTTCAGATGAAAACATCTCACTACTAGCAAATTATTTTTCGAACCGGAAAATTCACGTATAATACCTTTCACGAAACAGAGTAGTTTGACAGGACTGCCTGTAGACAGCAGCGAGAAATGCGCGAAGGGCAGTAATTTAGCATCAGAGGGCGTCTACGATTAACACTGATTTTTTAATCCGTGCTCAGCTTAAGGCCTATGAAACCGTTTCTTTGCGAAAATAACAGCTGGACAGAATCCTACGAACGAAATATTTTCAGATATAACATTTAGCACTCCCACGTTCGATTCTAATATGTAACTCAAATCTTTGACCGGTTCCCATTCGCTCCCCGAAGTTAAGCACTGTAACGCTCGGCGCGTTCTTGGATGGATGACCATTGAACCGTGCCGAGTGCTGTTGGTAGTAAGGCAAGCAAAGGAATGGTAAACAGTCTAACGACCTTCGCCTTCGACGAGACGTAAAGCCATAAGTTTACTTCCTTTTTCTAATCTTTGAAAACACAAGAACTCTGTGTCAGATTAACGAAATAGGTACTTTTTAGGATTTTGATGCCTAAATAGGCAAAATTAGGCGTCAAAGTCGAAATACGCAATTTTAGGTCTTGTAGAACTAACGGTATTCAGTTTAGTTAGTCATGAAACGCATAAGTATCAACTTATATGCAAATTGGAGCTTAGGAAAAAAAATTGTTTTTAACCTAAAGATCCGTGGTCTATTTTTTACATATGAGTAATAAAACACCTATAAAGAACATTTGGTATTAACAGGGATAGCGATATAAAAAAATAAAAAAGACCGAAGTGTTAGGCAAATACGAAGCATGAGCGCATATCAACCAGCCACCTTGCTGCACGCTGGGCAGAAAATATTTTTTTCCATCTGTCGCATGGTGTGCAAAAACTTGGAGCCACTGTCTTATACGATGAAATAGGCACTTTTTAGGATATTAAAGCTGAAATAGGCAAAAATAGGCACTAACGTCGAAATAGGCTTTTTTAGGTCCTATAGAATTAACGCTATTAAGTGCAAATAGTCATGAAACGCATAAGTACAAATTTTTATGCAAATGGGAACTCAGGAATAAAATAGGTTTTTACCTAAAATCCGCGGTATAGTTATGACTTTTGAAATGTGATAGGACGTATCCATTATTTTAATAAACACCTACCTTATGATCTGCATGTACTGACGTACTAGTTGCTAAGAGAAGACAAAATGTGCATTGCACGTAGACGAAATTCCTTCTGAAGTACAATACACAGTGTCATACCTCTTTATTATTCTATTTCACTATCATGAACGTTAGTCATTATCAGATGTATAATTGAGACTGGTTCGCTGGCAAAGCCAATTTAACGAGTGCTGCATCGAGACACAGCAATCTATGTGCCATTGTAAAGACCATCCGTTGCGTTGGCTACACACTAGTTGTAGCTTTATTACTTTTTTATGTTGACTCTGAAATAAAACTTATAGGTGAAATATTTCTTCTATAATATTGTACACTACTGGCCATTAAAATTGCTACACCAAGAAGAAATGCAGTTGATAAACGGGTATTCATTGGGCAAATACGAGGGCCGTTCAGAAAGTAACCTCCGGTTGATTTAAAAAAATACACCAAGTTAAAAATATTTTAATATATACATCTTACAACTACATCTTTGCACTATTTTTCTACATAGTCTTCATAGCGATTGAGGCACTTATCGTATCTCTTCCAAAGCTTTGAAATTCCTTCTGCATAAAAATCACCCGCTTTTGCCTGGAGCCAGCCTGTGACCGCATCTTTGAGCTCTTCGTCGTCATCAAACCGCTGTGACCCGAGCCATTTCTTCAAATGCATGAAGAGGTGATAATCACTTGGCGCCAGGTCTGGGCTGTAGGGTGGATGGTTGATAACGTCCCACTTGAAGGACTCAAGAAGGGCCGTTGTTCTGCGAGCAGAGTGAGGACGGGCGTTATCGTGCAAAAAAACGATACCTGAAGTCAGCATACCACGGCGTTTGTTCTGTATAGCCCGTCGTAACTTTTTTATTGTTTCACAGTACACGTCTTGATTAATGGTCGTACCACGTTCCATGAATTCAACCAACAACACCCCTTTGGCATCCCAAAACACCGTTGCCATCAGTTTTCTGGCAGAAAAATCTTGCGAGGCTTTTCTTGGTTTGGTAGGCGAATTTGAATGTGCCCACATCTTTGATTGTTCTTTTGTCTCAGGGTTCACGTACTTAATCCAGGTTTCGTCACCGGTCACGATTCTGTTTAACAATGGTTCTCCTTCGTCCTCATAACGTGACAGAAAGTCTAATGCAGAGGCCATTCTTTGAGTTTTGTGGTGGTCGGTAAGAATTTTGGGCACCCATCGTGCACAGAACTTACGGTAACCCAATCTTGCTGTCACTATCTCGTACAAGAGTCTTAGAAATCTGTGGAAAACCAGTAGACAACTCCGACATTGAGAAACGTCGATTTTCACGAACTTTTGCATCAACTGTCTGAACGAGTTCGTCAGTCACCAGTGATGGTCTACCACTCCTCTCTTCATCATGAACGTTTTCTCGTCCACTTTTAAATAAACGTACCCATTCACGGACAACTCCTTCACTCATAACTCTTGGTCTGTACACGGCACAAAGCTCACGATGAATAGCTGCTGCAGAATATCCTTTGGCTGTAAAAAACCTTATGACAGCACGCACTTCACATTTGGCGGGGTTTTCTATTGCAGCACACATTTCAAACTGCCACCAAAACTAAACTAGCGCAGGTACGACGTTCACTCGACCACGGCTTGATGCCGACTGACCTGTTGAGTGCGTGAACGCACAGATGGCGTCGCTACTCCCCCCACAACCCGCACTGTGACCAATCGGAGGTTACTTTCTGAACCGCCCTCGTATATTATACTAGAACTGACATGTGATTACGTTTTCACACAATTTGGGTGCATAGATCCCGAGAAATCAGTACCCAGAACAACCACCTCTGGCCGTAATAACGGCCTTGATACGCTTGGGCATTGGGTCAAACAGAGCTTGGATGGTGTGTACAGGTACAGCTGCCCATGCAGCTTCAACTTGATGCCACACTTAATCAATAGTAATGACTGGCGTACTGTGACGAGCCAGTTGCTCGGCCACCAATGACCAGACGTTTTCAGTTGGTGAGAGATCTGGAGAATGAGCTGCCCAGGGCAGCAGTCTAACACTTTCTGTATCCAGAAAGGCCCGTACAGGACCTGCAACACGAGGTCGTGCATTATCCTGCTGAATTGTAGGGTTTCGCAGACATAGAATGAAGGGTAAAGCCACGGGTCGTAACACACCTGAAATGTAACGTCCACTGTTCAAAGTGCCGTCATTGAGAACAAGAGGTGACCGAGACGTGTTACTAATAGCACGCCATACCATCACGCCGGGTGATACGCCAGTAGGGCGATGACGAATACACGCTTCCAATGTGCGTTAACTGCGAGTCGCCAAACACTGATGCGATCATGATGATGCTGCAAACAGAATATGGATTCATCCGAAAAAATTACGTTTTGCATCCAGGTTCGTCGCTGAGTACAACATCGGAGGCGCTCCTGTCTGTGATGCAGCGTCAAGGGTAACATCAGCCATGGTCTCCGAGCTGATAGTCCATGCTGCTGCAAACCTCGTCGAACTGTTGGTGCAGATGGTTGTTGTCCTGCAAACGTCCCCATCTGTTGACTCAGGGATCGAGACGTGGCTGCACGATCCGTTACATCCATGCAGGTAAGATGCCTGTCATCTCGACTGCTAGTGATACGAGGTCGTTGAGATCCAGCACGGCGTTCCGTATTACCCTCCTGAACCCACCGATTCCATATTCTGCTAACAGTCATTGGATCTCGACCAACGCGAACAGCAGTGTCGCGATACGATAAACCGCAATCGCTATAGGCTACAATCCGACCTTTATCAAAGTCAGAAACGGGTTGGTACGCATTTCTCCTCCTCACACGAGGCATCACAAAAACGTTTCACCAAGCAATGCCGGTCAGTTGCTGTTTGTGTATGAGACATCGGTTGGAAACTTTCCTCATGTCATCACGTTTAAGGTATCGCTACCGGCACCAACCTTGTGTGAATTCTCTGAAAAGCTAATCATTTGCGTATCACAGCATCTTCTTCCTGTCGGTTAAGTTTCCTGTCTGTAGCACGTCATCTTCGTGGTGTAGCAATTTTAATGGCCAGTAGTGTAGAAAGAATCTAGCGTCCCATGAGAAGCGTAGTGTAAGTCTATCCAGCATATAAGTGTTTGTGGATGATATATGAATCTGGCAAAGCAAAAGTAAAACATCAGGAAAAAATACAGAACCACGTTTCACGTTAACATATGCACTATTCATGTGAACTATAAATTTTTGTGTAACGAAATTTTGCACCCGTGGAGCTCTTCCCTCTATAGCCACTTATTGCTTGTTTCTCAGTCCCGTCGCTTGTGTACAAACTGTCAAAAATTACGGTAACTTTACTCGTATGAAGAAAATGTCGTGAATCTATGGAATTGTACTAACGTTTAATGTTGCTATAACGAGTTAACAAATATTTTAAGTGAGACACCACAAAATTCAGCTTCCACGAATGGATTGGGTTGGAGGTGGAAGAAAAAAAATTGTGTATGAAATCCTATCGGACTTAATTGCTAAGGTCGTCAGTACCTAAGCTTACACACTACGTAACCTAAATTATCCTAAGAACAAACACACAAACCCATGCCCGAGTAAGTACTCGAACCTCCGCCGGGATCAGCCGCACAGTCCTTCACTGCAGCGCACCACACCGCTCGGCTAATCCCGCGCGGCTGGTGGAAGAGATGAAAGTGAGAGGTCATCGGTTTCATTCGATTAGGGAAGGACGGGGCAGGAAGTCGGGTGAGCCCTTTTAAAGGAACCATCCCGGCATTTGCCTGGAGCGATTTTGGTAAATCACGTAAAATCTGTATCAGGATGGCCGGACGCCGGACTGAACAGTAGTCCTCCAGAAATCGTTTCCAGTATGCTAACCACAGCGCCAACTCGCTCGGTGTACGTATGGAATGCGCCCTAATAAGATGGTAACGTTATTTACTTTGAAATGTTCTCTACAGTTATTACTTACTATCTACTGGTTCTTCACACTTCACGGTATTGTATGACTGAAGGACATTCGCGAAATGGTGAAAGATTATCAGACTCAAATGTCAGACGAGTAATAACATCTTAAAACGTTAAGGGAAGAACTAAATTTCATTGCCAGAGGTTCCATTGTCTTGCCCACATCATTTTAACATACAGCTACGATGTTTCGTCTCGCAACCGAGCAGACATCGTCAGATACTTTTCACTTGAGGTAATGTTTATAAGGAAATCCAGAATGCTAGGGCTACTCTTGGCAACACCGAGACAGTGAAATAGACGGGAAATCGCGTGTATTGAAAAGATAATTGACAATGCCTAAGCATAGAAAGAAACCTACTGGCAAAACATGAGTCCTATTGTAGTTACCTTCTCCTCATACAAATTTTCTCAGTATGAACAGCATGTGACGAGTTGTGAAGGTAATACCCAGGGCCTTTAACTAAGACGCTCAAAAATGATTTTCTCTATGAAAGCGACTTTCCACTTAAGTACTTTGTGAAGTATGAGTCCTGTAGACATTCTACAAATTTTTGAAGGAGGTTACATCCACTTATGACCAAATTTAATTTCTTACGTGCAACAGTAGTTTGGCCCTCCTCCACAGCTGAGTGATAAACGGGACGGACTGCCATGTAGAGCAAATTAGTTTGATGCCGGCGCCCTCTGTTTTTTTTTTCTGATAGTAGTACTGAAATGGGGGTGCACTCTGCCTTATGACGCCGACTAAGGTCTGTAGGCGACGAAAACTCAAGACGTCCGGGAGATTTATGAGCTCACTGCACGCCCTACCGTTCGACATACAATCACGGCATTAGCATTGGAGGACACGGTCGTCGGTCGGGACTTTTGAGCCCGTCATGGCCTGTGGGAGGAGTTAATGCATACGCAGTTGTAATTTTCCGTTTATTAGTATTATCTATTTCTGACATTGCATGGTATCGATTCAAGCAAGTCATCAGAAAAAGAAAAAAGGGAAATGTCTAACAAAGGTGGTACACAATTAGTCTCTAACACAGATTTTGGTTTATGTAACACAAACAGGGGTGTTGTAATCATTATAAAAGCTCTTGATGATCTAGAATCTTACACTACCATATTAAGTTATTTCATTCTAATTATGGTTTTAGCCTTTGTACTGTTCAACTTTCTCGTCTTATCAAACAATGGCTGATGCAAGTACTTAGTGTGTTATCATTTCACCGCATCTTTCGTATGGTGCACTTCTAAATTTTTGTTAAAGCGATAACACATAGCAGACGTTGTGTCGTTCCATCTGGCGATTCATCTAGGTGTAAATTCATCGCTTAGTAGTAGGTGTAACTGATCAGTGGAACTATAGGCAGGCTTTGATAGAAGCTCTACACGAGCCTCATCCAATGAGAACCACTTCTTTAGTTGTACGTAGATTCACATTCCGAACACAGAAAAATTTAGAAAAAACTGGTAAGGTCTTATGGGACCAAACCGCTGAGGTCAACGGTCCCTAAGCTTACACACTACTTAATGTAACTTAAACTAACTTTCGCTAAGTACAACGGAGATACCCATGCCAGATGGAGGACTCGAACCTCCGACTGGGGAAGCCGCACGGGCCGTGAGAGGGCGCTTTACACCGCGCGGCCCTAACACTGAAGCAGCCATTCTGCGTCCCATGTATTCGACAGGCCTTTCGTTGGCTTTCCGGGAGATTGAAGTGCCACATGTTTTAGTTGAAGCTAATTCCCAGATAACACTGGACTGTAGATTATGGTCTCTGAGCTGGAACTCTAAAGGACCCCCGCCCCCCCCCCCCACCCCCACCCCCTGTGTTCAGTCGTATATAGAACAGGCGAATTTGGTGAGTAAGACATAACATGATTTCACTTACAGGCTCTTCATACTGCTCAATCACGGTTTTGGCCACGTGACATGGACACATTCTTCGGACACGTGACTTTTTTCATTGATCCGCGGTCCACTATCGATGCTCCTGTACACACTGAACGTAACTGACGATGACGTTGGGACAACATGGGATCAAGCACAGATCGTTTGCTGTTGCACTCTATGTTCAAGATGTGCGCTGAATGGTGTGTTCTCTCCAACCCTGCGGCGTGCCAGTGTCAATGTTTCTACTCGTCAGTGAAAAACAAGGATATTTTTGTTTTTCTGTCAAGGATGGTTGTGCTACATTTTTGCTGAGGTACGCTAGTTTTCAATAGCAGGTCGGAAAGTTTCATTAAGATAATGAGTTCGCTCTATTAATTTTCACCGCCAATTGTTGCACGAAAGCATTGGTTTCATGCGTTTCCTTGACTTTGCGTTATTACCAGAGACACGTTAAGTGTAAAATATTTGTGCGTACCACGTGAGAGAGCAATTACATTACTCGTCTTGTTTTCGAGTGTAATTATGTGATGATTTGCGTAATTACATAAAACGGATGGGTCATAGTTCGATGATAACCTATTTACCCATAGTTGTTCAGAAATTCTTTCGTTGAGCACCTGCAGGATTTGCAGCAGTGGTGATAACAGAAAATTTTATCTATTTACAGAAGTCGTTGCCTCCAAAAGGCAAATGATAGTGACTGCTTCTGGAGCTTTCACCAGCGTTTCTTTGTATATTTTTTACTAAATTTGTTCAGTCTTTGTATCTCCTCCGATCCATACTTTGTTATGGTCAATAACTACGAAGTCATGCTTGGTCCTGACAGTCGGTACAGAAGCTCTTCAAGTCGTTGCATTAGATATAGTCACATGTGTTCTAGATGATAGCTAAAGAGAAGTGCATTGGGGCTCCAAAGCACTTAACCCTGTTAATGTCTCTTTGTGGCCTCTGGCCTACACAAACCTTCTACCAAGAAGATTACAAAATGTCCACGACAGTTTTCGCCGGCTGGAGATACTGTTGGAGGTGGTAGTATTGGCTCAAATGGTTCAAATGGCTCTGAGCACTAACTTCTGAGGTCATCAGTCCCCTAGAACTTAGAACTACTTAAACCTAACTAACCTAAGGACATCACACACATCCATGCCCGAGGCAGGATTCGAACCTGCAACCATGGCGGTCGCGCGGTTCCTGACTGTAGCTCCAAGAACGGCTCGGCCACTCCGGCCGGCGGTGGTAGTATTGTGCTCAGTGCTATGACACCTGGAAATTAAGGGTAGTAATTTAACGGACGTGGCAGATAAACATTTATGTAATGACAATCATGATTAAGTATTCTGTCTCTCTACACGCTATCACCTCGCTCTTACAGTAAAGATAAGTCAGGTTTTTTTAGTTTGACAGTGGCGTACATCCTTCACCACACATTTCTCCCTATAGGCGAATTAAAATTACTTGACAGCTAACGTTTGTCATTTACTGCTACAGTGTTGGCGCATCAGCTGTCGGCCGCCGCTCGGCTATAGGCGACATCCAAACACGGCAGGTCACTTGACAAATATGCTTTTAATGTGTAACGCCGAGCAATGTTGGAAGCGACCGCAGCGAGGTATGACGGAAACTGGAGATGTGCTGTCGACATCTGTGTTTAAGTGACAGATGACTGACCTGCGGCAGACGTCGCGTTTTTTAGCCCTGAATGTAAACTCATTTGCTAACCTAACCACAACCTTCTGACGGTCAATGAACCGAGAATACGGTCAGCTACCTGCGGAGAACTAAAATCACAATCGCTTTGTCCACGGTGATTAATGCTGACCACTACAAGCAAATTTAAAAAGAAAAATTTTGGTTTCAGCGCTAAAAGAAAATCGTAATTTTCCACTATCAGTGCTTTCCTGGAACCATCCTCTCACTGGCTACGCTGGCTGCCGCGTTACCAACCGATGAAGAGCTCTGGTTGGCCCTTCGCTGCAGATTACAGATGACAAAGGCAAATTTCACACGAAAACTGCATGATAGGAAGCAAAATAAGAGCAAATAATGAAAATTACGCAGTGAAGTATCAAAAATAAATATTTCAACCAATTATTGGACTAAAATTAATAACATTTTTGATTCGATGCAGAAATAAAAAACATTCGGTTCCTTTGACGTCATTTTAACCTGCGAGCTTTCACGCGTAGGATTTACACGCTAACCACCGTACAACGCCGATACACTGTGTAACGTGGTTGTATTTAAGACTCTGGTGATCTAGTCGCAACGATGAATTGCAGCCTTGTAAAGTGCGGCGTCATGTATGGCGTGCAGAGCTTTCCAATATGAGTCGGTCGCTGTGGTTATAGTAATGTATATGTGACGCTCAACTGCGTCTTGTACAGAAGGCCCCAGTAGTGTTTGGTTAGTGCTGTGTACAAAACGTGTATATTTCGTTAGTATCGTCGTGTGTGTGGGTTTGTGTGTGTGAGGTTACCATGTGCGATGGACTGAAAAGCCCAGAGCCAGAATTCGAGGTCCAAAGGCATCAAGATAGAAAGCTGATAAAGTACTGGAAGAGAAGTGACCAGTTGTTGTGGCTGTTCGGCGACAGCGGATATTTGGATGTTACGTGGAGCGCTCTGATTGGAGGCGACCACATCCAACGCATGAAGAGTCGACAGTAAAGTAATTTTAATCTGACTATAGTCACCATATAGTACACTGTTCAAAGGTTTGTTTGTTTTGTTTAGCTTTAGGGCGCAAAAAACAACTGGGGACATACGTTCCCAAGTCAAAACCATAGAACACGAACACAGAGAGGAGTTCAACGACTACACGTCAGTCCCCATGGACAAAATAAGAGACAGCAAAAAACAGGCCAGTGGAAAAAGGGTTAAAAAACCATGCAGAAATGGATGTCCAAAACTAAAAATTAAATGGCCTTCGCCATATTGCTTCGGTAGATAAAACGTAAAATGCGGTCGTAATAAGACAATATCCAGTGTCTGTTGCATGCGGATCCCAGTACACCACTTTGTGAGTGACAGTGTTCGGTTTTCATAGTAGACCGTAGAGATTAATTTATGTGTAAAACTGGCTTTTATTTCAGCTCAAAACGAAATGAATGTGTACAGTTTTTTAGTCTGAGTGAAGTCTGACTTAGATGTTTGTGCCTAGTATTCTAAGATCCGTCATACGCGTGCCTGGTTTATACAATCAGCCCCATGTTCTTGTGATTTTTATAAACCTTCTGCTCATTTTCTCCATCCATATTTCAAAAACATTTTAGGACAATGTCGAGAGCTAGTCACTAACAGTATGATTGAGGCGAGTGTAGCAGTTGATGTGACTGAGGATCTGATTCTGTGTAACTTTAATTAAAACGCCAGATTACCTTATTTATGTATAGATGTGGCACTCATTTTCGTCTCTCCGTATTTAAGTACGAGTGTTAATAACCGTAAATTATAACACCCTTAGATAAGAAATATACAGATGCTGGTTTTCACAGCCATTGAACTTTTACACTGTGATGAATAGCACCTCTTCTTCGACATGTGTTGCGCAGCTCAGAGATACAACAAAATTGCTGAGGTTGTACAGAATTTCAAACCAGTGCTGGCATTAGATCTGTTCAAAGATAAAGGAAACTTGCACACTTTTTCTCTTGTGTCTATAGGCAAATTAGCTACTCATACAATATTTGAACTTTTACGACAGATTGTCCCGGAGCAACTGACTGGGTTTTCCAATTTAAACATGCGTTATTGTTGCTATTTTTAAATACGAGAATCACGAAACACTTCAACGGGTCGAAAGCAATAGGGTAGAAATTACGTTTAATCTTACTGACTGTCCAATTGAGACATCTTGACGATTCATATTAAATGAAGAGTATCCACATTAATCTGAGCTCCAAAGTAAAACTGGAGAAAAACGACGATGCTTCGGTCTACTGAACAAGACTTTATGCTATTCTTTTCGTTGAGTAAAAGTGTACGTTCAGAACCATCGTGTTTCTCATATTCTACATGTCGGTGTCAGAAGACGAGATCTGCTACGTTTTGCATTAAGACTGCCTTTGTCACTGAGCGTTACCCGGAGCCATTTAGTAATCGATCATCTCACATAGCGACGTCCGTAACAATGTGCCCGCAGCACAGCGATGCTTCAAGATGGAGTGTCGCTGTGACAGCTAGGTCCTGATGCCGTAGAGCTTCCAGGACAACGCGACGTATTTTGATAAATTGTCCAGGGAGCAGAACAGAGCCGCAAGTGATAAATGAACTGAGCCAGAGGCGAGGTAGCACACCGGCGGGTGAAGATGGGAGAACCATTCAACGGTTACTTTCAGTCCACTCGTTAACCGCTCCAAGAACTACTGTCCCTATTAGTTTGCTAACGAATAATTCCATATAACAAAATCGGTATAATACTTCTAAGAACAGAAATTTCGTCTAATGTGCCTTTACATGGAGTACTGGCTCTTCAGAAGATGCGTTTGCTTTAACTTTTTGAAATGATAATGATGCCAATCCAAAGAAGGATTGCTCCTGTACATCTAGTGAGGTGGTGCGCTGGTTATCATACTAGGATTTCGGTCGAAAATTGCGTGGTTAAAATCCCTACGATAACCAGAAGCTCTACTTATTATGAAATATTACAAGGTACATGCTTAGCTTTACTTTGGTTTAGATCTGAAGATGATCCTGATTGATCGAAACACGTTATGTAATAAAAATTATTCAACTGAAAGAGAACGACAAATAAGAATTATCTTAAATTTAAATACAGCTGCTGTTCCTTAGGAGACGAATATGTCGGCTATATTGGCTCAGAATGAGGTTTCCCATGTTTTATCCAAATCTATTAAAAACAATTATGGAAAAATTTATTTCTAAAAGAATACGGCATCTTCCTTTCGAACCTTCTAGTCTAAGAATGTTACGCATTGGCGTCCTCCGCTGACGTGGAAAGGTTTTATTTTGCAACGTAATGGAAACCATTTGATATTTCATAGTTGTGAAATATCTATGATTATCTTTTGGGTGCATGTTGATGTTACAAAACATTTCTTGTCGCTGAATATCACATTAGGTACACTACTGGCCATTAAAACTGCTACACCAAGGAGAAATACAGATGATAAACGGGTATTCATTGGATAGATATATTATACTAGAACTGACATGTGATTACATTTTCACGCAATTTGGGTGCATAGATCCTGAGAAATCAGTACCCACAACAACCACCTCTGGCCGTTATAACGGTCTTGATACGCCTAGGCATTGAGTCAACCAGAGCTTGGATGGCGTGTACAGTTACAGCTGCCCATGAAGCTTCAACACGATACCACAGTTCATCAAGAGTAGTGACGCGTATTGTGACGAGCCAGTTGCTCGCCCACCATTGACCAGACGTTTTGAATTGATGGGAGATCTGGAGAATGTGCTGGCCAGGGCAACAGTCGAACATTTTCTGTCTCCAGAAGGGCCCGTACAGGACCTGCAAAATGCGGATCTGCATTATCCTGCTGGAATGTAGGGTTTTGCAGGGATCGAATAAAATTTAACGTCCACTGTTCAAAGTGCCGTCAACGCGAACAAGAGGTGACCGAGACGTGTGACCAATAGCACCCCATACTATCAAGCCTGGTGATACGCCAGTATGGCGATGACGAATACACGCTTCCAATGTGCGTCCACTGCGATGTCGCCAAACACGGATGCGACCATCATGATACTGTAAACAGAACCTAGATTCATCCGAAAAAATGACGTTTTGCCATTCTTGCGCCCACGTTCGTCGTTGAGTACTCCATTGCAGGCGCTCCTGTCTGTGATGCAGCGTCGAGGCTAACCACAGCCATGGTCTCTGAGCTGATAGTCCATGCTGCTGCAAACATCGTCAAACTGTTCGTGCAGATGGTTGTTGTCTTGGAAACGTCCCCAACTGTTGACTCAGGGATCGAGACGTGGTTGCACGATCCGTTACAGCCATGCGGATAAGATACGTGTCATCTCGACTGCTAGTGATACGAGGCCATTGGGATCCAGCACGGCGTTCCGTATCATCCTTCTGAGGCCACCGATTCTATATTCTGCTAACAGTCATTGGATCTCGACCAACATAAGCAGCAATGTCGCGATACGATAAACCGCAATCGCGATAGGCTACAACCCGACCTTTATCAAAGTCGGAAACGGGTTGGTACGCCTCTCTCCTCCTTACACGAGGCATCACAACAATGTTTCGCCAGGCAACGCCGGTCAACTGCTGTTTGTGTATGAGAAATCGGTTGGAAACTTTCCTCATGTCAGCACGTTGTAGTTTTCGCCACCGGCGCCAACCTTGTGTGAATGCTCTGAAAAGCTAATCATTTGCATATCACAGCATCTTCTTCCTGTCGGTTAAATTTCGCGGCTGTAGCACGTCATCTTCGTGGTGTAGCAATTTCAATGGCCAGTAGTGCAATTTATTTTTTATACTTTCCTTTTATTTCACACCTGCTGAGGTGTTCGATTCAAACTGTATCAACCTCAATAATCTTAGGAGGTAATACGTGCGTTACTCAGTAACTTCTTCGCATGGCTCAAGAAAGATTATGATTGAATTTTTTGTTTATAAAAACGTTTGTAGTTTCGTATTGTTGCTCGTGCATTGTCACTTTCGTGTCCACAATTTTATTAGTTCCGTTATATGAAACTGAGGAGACATTAAATATCTAGGCAAAAAAACTAACTGTTTCTAATAATTAGCGTACAGAACCTAATGTAGAGAAGAACGGTAATGTTTAAAAAAGGCGTAGGTGATAATCATCGGTGGATAATGTCAAAATTTCTATGGAATTTATCGATATTCCCATTGTAACTAGTATTTTCAAGCGTGGTGCAGATTGTAATGACGTCCCCTCTGGTTTAGTCTCTTCTGTAAAATTACGTAATATTCCTTAGAAATGGACACTGCTGGGTGCAACGCATCTTCATTTGTGGAATTGAGGATAACGTCCTAAACACTGCTGAAATAGTCCTTGGGCTAATTTCAAAAATTGTGCCACTCTTTCACCTACTTCATGAGCCCTATATGAATCTTTCTGAGTGTGTGTGAATGCGGAGCGTGGGCAATAGCTCTAGCAGGAGAAACTATGACAAGGGCGTGACTAATGCAACACCTCTCATGGTGTTGCAACATGCCTAGACAGCTCTATATTTGAGAACCTCCTGTGAGACGGTACTTACGCGACTAATTACCAGAAGAATCCATCATAATACAAGCAGTACCTGCTCTATTTCCATCGTTCTACCTACCCCACTTTTTATAGTCTACTGAACAGTACTGATAAAAATCAACTATGTATACTATTCTATCCGGTGCCAAACTCTTCAATTCCGAGTAACTACTGCATTATGCTATATTTATCTCTTGACCACCATGTTAATTTTTACCCCCCCCCCCCCCCCTCCCCGCCGACAACACGTACCTCCAATACTAAATTGGTGGCCTCTTGCAGTCTCACAATGTCTCCAATCAAACGATTTCTTCTTTGAGTCAAATTGTGCCACAAATTTGTCTTCCCAATTTAGTTGAGTGTGTCCTCATTTGTTATATGAACTATACATCTAATATTCACTATTCTGCTGTAGCACCACATTTCAAATGCATCTATTCTCTTCACATCCAAACTATAGATAGTTCATGATTCATATCCATACAAGGCAACGATCCTGGCAAATACCTCCAGAAAAGACTTCCTAACACTTTGATACGTGTCACAAACCGGACACAATAGGAAGGACCAGGCCCCTTTGCTTTTTTCTTTTATCACTCGTTTATTACATCAGAGAAATACACATTTTAAGACAAAAATTAACTACATGAAATATTGCTCCCAGTAAAGATTAACATAATCAGTGACAAAACTTACTTCTCTTAAGGGTTTCTGCTGGCAACAAATTTTAAGGAGGCAATGTAAGGTTTATATCAATTCAACTCAAACACGTAGCTAGTGATTGAATCACGACCCAGTCACTTTAACAATTTCGGCAACAAATAAAAAGCGTGAATTTGTACTCACAGTAACCAACTAATCAACAGCCTTGCCATTGAATAAGTAGTAGGCCATTTGGAACGAATTAGCAACACCCAGCAACTAGGGGAGTTAATACCAACAGTGTTTAAATGTCTTGCTCAACATTAAATAAACAAATTTACAGTAATTAAATGAATAACAAATCAAACATACTACACTCCACTGAATCTCTTCAGTGGAAGCCAAGCCAAAATGAAGATCCATTAACTGATTAGCACCGAAGTCACACTAAAGCTCATCTCTGTGTTTCCAGGCAGACATGGGGCAAACTTATAGAAGACAAGATTTTGAAGGGAGCACATCAGTAAAACCGGTAGTGGAGATAACTCTTGTCACTGAAAATTAATGTACTAGACCGGGACACAAGGTTGTATACAATGAGATGGCCTTAGTGCTTTACTGCGCTCCAAAATATTAATTCAAACGGCCAATTCAAAATTAAGTTTACATAAAACAGCATTAATTAACGAGGAGTGACACCAGGTCGCTCGAAGGGATGACAGAACTTAATTGAAAAGACGAATGCCGGAGGCGGCAGTAACATCAGACACCTTCTCCGAGTTTTAACCCGACGTCACTTCCCGCTATACAAGTAAACATTTAACCAAGCACAAGGAAGGAACCCCAAAGAGAAAATTCAAATAAAACCCCCAAAAGATTGTAAAGGACAAGGAAACGCAACTATTTAAATTTAAAAGAATTAGCTCTCCCCAAAGGCAGTGTACACGCTAAGGCCACCCTAAAAAGGCCACCAAAATTGGTTACAAAAAGTCTTATACATTTGCTCATTTTCTTTAAAAGGCTACTTAACTTCTGCTGGACGAGGCAGCAACCCACGCTAGGCTGTCGCAAGGCACGGCGAGCAAAATCAGGAGAGCAAGCAGGCAGGCAGCCAACACATATCCTCCATCCTGAACCGGCAGACCGCGTACAACCAACTCCACATATACGTGGTTGCTTGGCACCTTGTACCTCGCGGCGTCTCAGCAGGTAGCCCGAGCAAACGTCAACCGCCACTCGCCCCGCGAATGCGGAAAACAACAAGGCAAGCAAAGATAAGAAACATCGAATGATCGATAATGGACATCCAAGAGACTGGCGCGCCAGTAACTAGCGCCACGTCTCACACATAAATCTATATTCAGTGTTAACACATTTCTCTTTCTGTGAAATTATTCTCTTGCCATTGCCAGTCTACATTGTGTATCCTCTCTAGTTGTAAAATCATTAATTAGTCGCTGACCAAAGATCAAACCTGAACAACTAATTTTAGTGTCTCATTTCCCAGTCTTATCCCTCAGCACTACCTGATTTAATAAAACAAGCTAAATACATACTGGCCCAAATGAACATTTTGACTACTCGCTATAGAGCCCGTACTGCTGTGTTACGACGTCTGTGAGACATGCGGAATAAAATTTTATCCTCAACGATGCGTTAAGTGTTTTCTATATAGAAGAGAGCCTTTCCAACAGTTGAGTAATCATGTGAGCACATGAATCTTCCAAGAAGAAATCGCAACACAACATGCCATTAAGACATGCGTGTGTAGCTCATCTTCCTCTTACAAACACTGAGAAGAGTACAATCAGTGAGAGGAGGAACGTAAAAGCTTCATACCGACAGACAGTTCGAGCAGTTCGCTGTACTGCAAAAAGCGTTGCTGAGAAGATGATCTTGGGACATTAATGTGACAAGAACAAGGCACAGGTCCTTCAAAAAGGATTTCACTATGAAAATGTAGTATGATTATTGGACTGGCTCTCAGAATTAGATTGATGACAACACCTAAAATCCGGGGAGAGCTAACAGGCAAGGATCGTCATGAACATATTACCAGAAGCCAAATGGATACCTGGGTTTGTCATGCGCGGTTTACGGCTGACTCCGTGCCACAGAACACAAAGACCACCATGGTGCAGACCACCAGTCAACAAATTCAAATGGCTCTGCGCACTATGTGACTTAACACATGAGGTCATCAGTCTCCTAGAACTTAGAACGACTTAAACCTAACTAACATAAGGACAACACACACATCCATGCCCGAGGCAGGATTCGAACCTGCGACCGTAGTGGTCACGCGGTTCCAACCTGAAGAGCCTAGAACCTCTCGGCCACTCCGGCCGGCAACAGGAACAATGAGTCGCCTCTTCCGTGGAAGTTACAATGAGCCTACTTGTGCACAGCAAAAAAAAAAAAAAAAAAAAAAATGGCTCTGAGCACTATGGGACTCAACCGCTGTGGTCATAAGTCCCCTAGAACTTAGAACTATTTAAACCTAACTAACCTAAGGACAGCAAACAACACCCAGCCATCACGAGGCAGAGAAAATCCCTGACCCCGCCGGGAATCGAACCCGGGAACCCGGGCGGGGGAAGCGAGAACGCTACCGCACGACCACGAGATGCGGGCTGTGCACAGCAAGTAGCAATTCTTGAGTCTCAAGATCAACATCTCTCCTTAACTTGAAAACCGTGGTGTGAAGGTCAACTAAATATAGGAAAGAGACTGGTGTGGTAATAGTTAAGGGAGGCTGTTGAATTCTGAGTGCGCATCAGTATGTTCAATGAACAGTAAAACCTGTTATCATACCCCTCAAGGCCACGGGACTAGACAGCATATTCCACTGGTATACCCATTCATTCCTCTTGGTCCTGGTGTAGCGTCTTTCATTAGGAGTCAAAACATCGCCGATCCCGGATTCCAACCATGTCGCAACTTAAATTTGGTGTTAAAAGCATCAATTTGGCAGCCAAAGACTTCCGTCACCCTCGTTGCCAACAGAGGAGTGGACAGAGGATAAGGGCTCTGTCTAGCCCTCGAGGTGGGAACTGTCCCTAAAGGAGAAAGAATCAGCAATGGCCAACGGCATCAGGACGCAGAAGGCAAAGAAAACCACGACATTAAAGACATAATGTGTATCTATAGGACATGCGGCCTCTAACTGAAAAAGGGTAATGATGATCCCTCCATTGGCAAGATTCCGAAACCTGCGGAAGGGGCTGCCAACGGGAAGGTGACATAGAGAAAAAGACTGAATAACCAACGAAAGGATAACGTTCCACGGGTCGGGGCTTGGAATACCAGAAGTTTGACTGTGGTAGAAGCTAGTTAATATGAGAACTTTCTAAGGTTAGGTCTATATATAGTCCACATTTATATAGATACACCACAAGCCACTTTATGGTGCGTGTTGGAGGGCACACTGTAATACTACTAGTCATTTCTTTTCCTTTTCCACTAACAAACAGAGAGAGGGAAAAACAACAATCTATCTGCTATGGATTTTTCACGTCTTATCTTCCTGATCCTTACGTGCAGTGTGTGATTGCGGAGGTAGAATCGCTCGGCAGTCACCTTCAAATGCTGGTTCCCTAAGTTTCCTCAGTAGTGTTCCTCGAAAACAACGTCACATTCCCTCCAAGGATTACCTTTTGAGCTTCTGGATCATCTTTTTTACACTTACGAGTTGTTGAGAACCTACCGGTAACAAATCTAGCATCCCGCCTTTGAAATGCATCGATGTCTTCCTTTAATCCTACATGGTACGCATCTTAAACACAGGAACAATACTCAAGAACGTGTCGCCACAGCGTCCTATATGCGACATCCTTTACAGATGAACCACACTTTTAGAAAAAGTCTCCCAATAAACCGAAGTCGTCCATTCCCCACCCCGACCACAGTTCTCACATACTCGTTCCATTTCATATCGATTTGTAACGCTACGCCCAAGTATTAAAACGACGTGACTGTGTCAAGCAGGACACTACTAACGCTGTATGCTAAATTTGCGAGTTTTTCTCCAGAAATCCCCATTAATTTACATTTTTCCACATTTAGAGCTAGCTGCCATTCATCACACCAACTATAAATTTTGTTTAGGTCATCTTGTATCCTCCTGACATCTTACTGCATACCATAGTATCATCAGCAAACAACCGCAGACTGCAGCAAAACTGTGTGCCAAATAATACACTCCTGGAAATTGAAATAAGAACACCGTGAATTCATTGTCCCAGGAAGGGGAAACTTTATTGACACATTCCTGGGGTCAGATACATCACATGATCACACTGACAGAACCACAGGCACATAGACACAGGCAACAGAGCATGCACAATGTCGGCACTAGTACAGTGTATATCCACCTTTCGCAGCAATGCAGGCTGCTATTCTCCCATGGAGACGATCGTAGAGATGCTGGATGTAGTCCTGTGGAACGGCTTGCCATGCCATTTCCACCTGGCGCCTCAGTTGGACCAGCGTTCGTGCTGGACGTGCAGACCGCGTGAGACGACGCTTCATCCAGTCCCAAACATGCTCAATGGGGGACAGATCCGGAGATCTTGCTGGCCAGGGTAGTTGACTTACACCTTCTAGAGCACGTTGGGTGGCACGGGATACATGCGGACGTGCGTTGTCCTGTTGGAACAGCAAGTTCCCTTGCCGGTCTAGGAATGGTAGAACGATGGGTTCGATGACGGTTTGGATGTACCGTGCACTATTCAGTGTCCCCTCGACGATCACCAGTGGTGTACGGCCAGTGTAGGAGATCGCTTCCCACACCATGATGCCGGGTGTTGGCCCTGTGTGCCTCGGTCGTATGCAGTCCTGATTGTCGCACTCACCTGCACGGCGCCAAACACGCATACGACCATCATTGGCACCAAGGCAGAAGCGACTCTCATCGCTGAAGACGACACGTCTCCATTCGTCCCTCCATTCACGCCTGTCGCGACACCACTGGAGGCGGGCTGCACGATGTTGGGGCGTGAGCGGAAGACGGCCTAACGGTGTGCGGGACCGTAGCCCAGCTTCATGGAGACGGTTGCGAATGGTCCTCGCCGATACCCCAGGAGCAACAGTGTCCCTAATTTGCTGGGAAGTGGCGGTGCGGTCCCCTACGGCACTGCGTAGGATCCTACGGTCTTGGCGTGCATCCGTGCGTCGCTGCGGTCCGGTCCCAGGTCGACGGGCACGTGCACCTTCCGCCGACCACTGGCGACAACATCGATGTACTGTGGAGACCTCACGCCCCACGTGTTGAGCAATTCGGCGGTACGTCCACCCGGCCTCCCGCATGCCCACTATACGCCCTCGCTCAAAGTCCGTCAACTGCACATACGGTTCACGTCCACGCTGTCGCGGCATGCTACCAGTGTTAAAGACTGCGATGGAGCTCCGTATGCCACGGCAAACTGGCTGACACTGACGGCGGCGGTGCACAAATGCTGCGCAGCTAGCGCCATTCGACGGCCAACACCGCGGTTCCTGGTGTGTCCGCTGTGCCGTGCGTGTGATCATTGCTTGTACAGCCCTCTCGCAGTGTCCGGAGCAAGTATGGTGGGTCTGACACACCGGTGTCAATGTGTTCTTTTTTCCATTTCCAGGAGTGTATATGTACCGGTAGATAGAGGACAGCTGAGGTCTTATCACACTTCCCTGGGGCACTCCTGACGATACCTTTGTCTGTGATGTACATTCGCCGTCGAGGACAACATGCTGGTTTCTATAACTTAAAATGTCTTCGAGCCACTCACATGTCTGCGGATCTGTTCCCTGTGCCCGTACCTTCGTCAAATGCCTGCAACGGGTCACCGTGACAAATGCTTTCTGGAAATCTAGAAATATGGATTCTACCCGTTGCCCGTTATCCAAAGCTCGAAGTATATCAGTTAGGAGAGGGGCAAACAGAATTTCGCACGAGCAATGCTTTCGAAAACCATGATGACTCGTGGGCATATACTTCTCGGTCTCAAGAAAATTTACATTATTCGACTAAGAATATTTTCAAGGATTCTGCAGCAAACCGAAGTTAGGGGCGTTGGTCTGTAATTATGTATTTACCGTTCATATACAGGGTGTTACAAAAAGGTAAGGCCAAACTTTCAAGAAACATTCCTCACACAAAAAGAAAGAAAATATGTAATGTGGACATGTGTCCGAAAACGCTTACTTTCCATGTTAGAGCTTATTTTATTACTTCTCTTCAAATCACATTAATCATAGAATGGAAACACGCAGCAACAGAACGTACCAGCGTGACTTCAAACACTTTGTTACAGGAAATGTTCAAAATGTCCTCCGTTAGCGAGGATACATGCATCCACCGTCCGTCGCATGGAATCCCTGATGCGCTGATGCAGCCCTGGAGAATGGCATATTGTATCACAGCCTTCCACAATACGAGCACGAAGAGTCTCTACATTTGGTACCGGGGTTGCGTAGACAAGAGCTTTCAAATGCCCCCATAAATGAAAGTCAAGAGGGTTGAGGTCAGGAGAGCGTGGATGCCATGGAATTGGTCCGCCTCTACCAATCCATCGGTCACCGAATCTGTTGTTGAGCTCCATCATGCATGAACCACATGTTGTGACGTACTTGTAAAGGCACATTTTCTAGCAGCACAGGTAGAGTATCCCGTATAAAATCATGATAACGTCCTCCATTGAGCGTACATACTGACGAAACTAAAATGAGCTCTAACATGGAAATTAAGCGTTTCCGGACACGTGTCCACATAACATCTTTTCTTTATTTGTGTGTGAGGAATGTTTCCTGAAAGTTTGGCCGTACCTTTTTGTAACACCCTGTATACATTAGTCATCTCGCTTTTTTGCAGTCGCTTCGGACTTGGCGCTGGGCGAGAGATTCGCGATGCTCTTTGTAAAGCCGAATTGGGTATCCATCCGAGCCTGGTGATTTATTTGCTTTCAAAGCTTTCAGTTGTTCCTCTAAGTCATGGCTACTTATTACTGTGTCATCCATACACAAGTCTGTCCGATGTTTCTACGATTCTCTTGGATGAACGATTACTCAACGCGAAATTTTAAACCTCGGCTTTTATTTTTCTATCTTAAACTACTGCACCATACTGGTCCACAAGTCAGTAAGGGAATGCATGGAAGTAGTTTCTTAAGCTCTGGCCTACTGTTCGTCACTACTAAATGTGATCTGAATATTTGCTCCTGAACATGACTTACAATCCCGTATTTGATTTCGGAATCTCTGCCTGACCATAATGTAATCTAACAGAAATTCTCCGGCATATCCTGGCCTTTCCCAAGTATACTTCCTTCTCTTGTAATTCTTCAAGAGAGTATTCGTTAGCACTAGCAGAAATTTATTACAGATTTCACTCTGCGTTTCTCCTCTCTCATTCAGAGTCCCAAGCCTATACTCTGCCGTAACCCTTTCTGCTTCTCCTTCCCTTACAGTCGCATTCCAATCCAGTGTGGCTATTAAATTTTCTTCTCCCTTTACGCACTCAAATACCCGTTCGACTTCGTCTTATACTTTGTATATCTCTTCGTCTTCGGCTTGCAATGTCGACATATGTACATGAACTATTGTTGTTGGTGTTAGTTTCCTGTCCATTCTAATGGGAATAACCTGGGAATAACCCTATCACCGAACTTTTGACAATATTTCGCTCTCTGGACTACCTCCCTCTTCACAACAATTCTACTCCCGGTATACTATATTTTGTTATTGTTGATCTTACCCTATACTCACCTCACCAGATATGCTTCTCTTCTTTACTTCAGTGAACCGCGCTGTGTTATGCGTGTAATGTATTTCTTAAATTTAGTGCGTGTTTTCCTGTTTAAGATGTTTGACTTCCCGTTTTTTTGTAAGTGTACATCCACCAGCCTGTGTGGCAATATGTGCTCATTTGTTTTACTTTGAATACAAGTGACCGTTCGTTTAGTAAGTCAATCTGTCATGCTCCAGGTGATATACGTGTACAGAGCGGAAAGTTAAGCGTTTACCTTTGCCTGTGTTCTCTTCCTAGTATATTTCTTAAATTTATTGTGTCTTTTTCCTTTTAAGCTGTTTGATCTAGCTTTTTTCTTTCTTTTGATAAGCCAGTTACATAGCTTATTAAGTATCAGCGTCCTACTATAACATATCAAGTGGATGGCAAGTTGTATATTAAGGATTCTGTCTGCTTTTACTTGCTAAGACGAGTAGGATGAGTGCATGCTTCTTGCGGTTGCAGGAGAAGCTGGCCGCAGTTTGCGAACAACTACGGTCAGTCACCTTCAGGCTCCTGCCCCAGGGTGCAGCTTGTTTCACCCACGGGCCCTGTTGCCGAGACACTCCTGTCGTACTCGATGCCCTCACAGCAGGGTAAGTGGCAGGTGGTAAGAATATAACTATTAATCTGCAAGTGACGTAAATACTGATGTAGTGTTATTCAGGACACCGTTCTCAGTCACCAATAGAAATATCTGTATTTATACCCATTGCACCCGGAACGTTTTCCTCACTGCGCCATGTTCGCACAACACACTGTACTCTGTAGTTGGTAGTGGTTATAATGTTTCAGCTCATATTTCCCAGGTTTGATTTAATATTAGTTTTCTGTTGTGGGCTTCCAGATGAAACTGAAGGGGCTTTTCGGAGGCGGAGCGTCAACGTGGAGACTGGCAGTCTGACCTCGCCCATTCAGCCTGTGAGTGGACATCTGACCTTTGCTTCAGCAGGGTCCGAGCAGGCACTCGTGGTGAGGGTTCCACTAGTTACCCAGCTCCCACAACCTCAGGCCCATTATGGAGCCCCTTAGACAGATGGCTTTCACGGCTGCAACGAAAGCCAATGTGGACTCGGTATGTCTACCAGGGGGACCTCATCCGAGATGTGGAGGCGGCCCTATGTGGCTATCGAGCATGCAGGGTGCGGTCGTCTGTAAGTTGTGGCTCATGTTGGCACCAACGAGGTCTGTCACATGGGTTCTCAGGTCATCCTCAGTGCATAAAGTCTACTGGTGGAGGTGGTGAAGGCTGCTGGCATCGCTTCTAGGGTGCGAGAAAGGGCTTGCACTTTTGCAGCATTGTTCCCAGAGTTCGTCGGGAACCTTTTGTTTTGAGTCGAGTGATGGGTCTCAACCAAAAGTTTCGACTACTCTGTGACACTTTTGACAACTGATTTCTGGACTAGCGTTATCAGGTAGGGACTTGTAGGACTCCTATTGATAGGTCAGGGGTGCAGTACCAAAAGGAAGCAGCTACTCTGATAGCAACTATCCGTAGATTTTTCTTAGGCTACACAGTAGTTTCAGTTACTCTGATGAACACTCGGCAGATGATTCACAACAAGGGAAGTCAGACCTTGTTCAAAGCAAAGACACTTCCACTGTCAAAAATTCATCAGTAAATTGTCGAAATATTCATAACAAACTTCGCGGATTTACTGCCCTCCAGGAAAGTTGTCACGCTAAGATTATTCTTGGGATCGAGAGCTTGCTGAAACCCGAGAGCCTGCTGAGATACTTAGCAAGTCGTAGAATATACATCGGAAAGACAGACGAGAGACTATAAAAGCGGGAGTATTCGTTGCAAATGATAAAAATATTGTTGCTACTAAGATCGAAGTTGAGTGCGACAGTGAAGTTAGCTGGTCGCGTATGACAAGTATGGGTGATACAATGTTGATTGCTGTGTGTTTTTACAGCCACTCCCCTCCCCACCCCCTACTCCACTGAGACAGTTCTAGAGTCATTTAAAGAAAGTCTGAGGTCATAGCACGTAAATACCCAGACCGTGCGTTATTAATTGGAGGCGACTTGAGCCAACCGATTATAGACTGGGTAGTCAATGATTCACTGCTGGCCACAGACGGAATCACCTATAAACACGTTTTTGAAATCAGTCAAGAAGGCTAGGAGAGTATTTCTGGTAGAAAGTGCAAATACGTTGTTCTTAGCATTTCACTCAAACTGTAAACAGACGTTACTCAGTTCCATTAAGATGGATTACGAATTACGGATGGAAGAGACCCACCATGGTTTAATAACCAAGTTCAGAAAATGCTGAGGAACTAGAGGCTGTAGCACTCTCGGTTCAAAAGAGAATGCACAAATAAAGACATACAAAGGTCAGTAGAGATATGTGCGTCTATGCGCGAAGCATGCAACTACTACCATCCTCATACCCTATCCAAATATCTGGCACAGAACTTGAGAAAATTCTAGTCCTATGTAAAATCGCTAAGGGGTCACGGGAGTTGAAAAAAAAATACAAAACAAAACATAGTTGCAAATAACGTAACTGCAAAGAATCCATGGGTAACTGAAGAAACACTTCAGTTCGAAGTTGGAAGTACAATGAAGCTACAGCGAAATGGAGGCATGAAACATGTGATAAATTATAAAAAAGAAATACACTGCATCTGCGTATAGAAAAGTCAAAATAGCCTCCGGTGAAATTAAAGGAATGGTGGTAACATTAAGATTGGAATGAGAATTCTAGTGTTAAATGCAAAAAGAGAGAGTGCATAGGTGGAAAGAGTACACTGAAGGCCACTGTGGTGGGGAGCAGTTAATTGATGACGTGAAAGAAGAAGACATGGGTGTCGATAGGGGAGACATAGGGGATCCAGTAATAGAATCAGTATTTTATGGAACTTTGGACGACCTAAAATGAAATAAGGAAAAAAGCGATAGATAACATTCCATCAGACTTGGCGACGTGTTACCTAACTTTTGGAAAAACATCATCCACACAATTCAGAAGATTACAAGAGACGACCAGTGCGTGAATTATCGAATAATCAGCTTGATCGCTGAATTTCCCAAGTTGAAGACAAGAATAATACACACAAGAACGTGAGAGAAACCTGAGAATGTGTTAGATGGCGATCAGTTTTTCTTTAGGGACGGGAAGGAAATTAGGGAAGCAGTTCTGACGTTGAGTTTAATAGTGGGAGCAAGACTAAAGAAGAATCAGAACACAATCACAGGATTTGTTGACCTGGAAAAAGTGTTCGATAGTGTCAAATGACGCCAAATGTCAGAAATTTAATTTATGAGAAAAATAGGGGTAAGCTCTAGACGAAAGACAGTTAATACACAACGTGTACAAGAGCCAAGAGGGAAAACAAGTGTGGAAGACCAAGAACGAAGTACTCGAATTAAGAATGGTGTATCACAGAGACACAGTCTTTCGCCCCTGCTGTTCAATCTACACATCAAAGAAACAATGACGGACATAAAAGAAAGGTTGAAGAGTGGAGGTACAATTCGAGGTGAGAGGATATCAATGATAACATTCATTCATGACATTGCTATCCTAAATCAAATTGAAGAAAAATCACAGGATATGCTACATGGAATGAACAGTCTAATAAGTACAGAGTATGGATTGAGAGTAAATCGAAGAAAGACGAAAGTAGAGAAAAGTGGAGGAAATAGAAACAGCGAGACACTTAATATCAGAATTGATTATCACAAAGTAGATAAAGTTAAAGAGTTCTCCTACCTAGGCAGCAAAATAACCCATGACAGACCAGAAGGAGGATATAAAAAGCAAACCGACACTGTCATAAAGGGCATTCCTTGACCCGAGAAGTCTACTGATATCAACTGAAGCTTTAGTTTGAGGGAGAAATTTCTGCGAATGTATTTCTGGAGCACAGCCTTGCATGATAGTGAGACATTGACTGTGGGAAAGCCAGATAAGTGGAGAATCGAAACATTTCAGATATGGTTCTACAGAAGTATATTGAAAATTATATGGAATTGTAAAGAATGAGGAGATTCTTCGCAGATTTGGCAGGAAAGAAATACTTGGAAAACACTAACAAAAAGGAGCGACAGGTTGGTAGGACACCTGTTAAAACATCAGCGAATACCTTCGATGGTATTAATCTATAGAGGGTAAAACTGTAGAGGAATACAGTTATTGAACTACATCCCGAAAGTAATTGAGGAAGCAGGTTGCGAGGGATACCCTAAGATGAAGAGGTTGGCACAAGAGAGAAATTCGTGGCGTACTGCATCAAAGCAGTCAGAGGACAGATGACTAAAAGAAAAAATAAAATAAAATAAAATAAAAATAAAAGAAAAGAAAAGGGAAAGGAAGAGCTCACACTGCTTCGAGGATTGTTCAGAACGATGACAGAGTTGGAATTCTACAAATACCCTACACAATGGTATTACAGCAAATAATCTACAAAAATCACGGAACGAAATTTCACTAAATCATAACGCTTATTACCATAAAAACAGCCCATTGAGTGTAATAATGTTTGGTTTGTGGGGCGCTCAACTCGCGGTCATCAGCGCCCGTACGAAGTCCCACATTTTACACAGTCCAATTTTTACACAGTCCAATCTAGACACTGTCACAGATGAGGATGATGAAGTGATGAGGACAACACAAACAGCCAGTGTTATACAAAACGTCAACCTAGTGGATGGCTGGAGAAGTCCAGGAACTGTAATGTCGTATCCGTACTTTCTAGTATGATGGTCCTAGTTCATCATTTGATTATGGCTGAAACACATTTTTCATTTCTACCTCGGGGACTTATTTTGCTGATTTTCACTGAGACATAAAAACGATTATTTCTTCACGAACAGAATAGTCACAGAAAGTCATCATCGTTCTCACAAAATCTTTTTGAGTATTTCAACACTGAACAACCGAGTTAAATATGTCTGACTGCTTCAACGACAGAGAAGCAATTTTATGTGTGGCAGATGACTAACTGCGTTAAAACTTATTTATGGATTCTTCAGTTACTTATTGGTAGTACAATTCCATATTTAAGGTTGAATACCAAATAGAATCGTTTTGTTCCATTTTAGTTCTTACAGACAAAAGTGATTATGTTGAGGAAACGAAACAACACCTCATACCAAATTCGAAACATATCCCCACCAACGATCCCACTAAAACCTTAAACCAAAAAATTAGTAACTTAACAATGACCTGAAAAGCATGATACCTGAATATGAAGCTAAGTATTTGATTAACATGAACATAGCAGCTCCTAAGCTATGTGGATTTTTTAAACTGCGCAAGGAAACCGAAACTTTAAGACCTCTTGCCTCAACCCACAGCGCACCAAACTACAAAATTACCAAATAATTACATTTTCCTTTTCATAACCAAGATAAAATTTAAACCTTCGACTGAAACTCTAAATTCAACGGATCTTGTTAACAAAATTAAACACTTATCTATACCACACAGTTCTAAACTAGTATCTTTTTATGTTATTAGTTTATTTACAAACGTACCATTGAAGAATACAGAACTACTATACAGGGCAGGTATCAACACCGTACAAGTTGAAGACATAAACTGGCCGCCAAGATATGGTTACAGCAAAATTGTTTTCGATTTGAAGGTACTCTATACAAACAGATTGATGGCTTGACAATAGGGTCTCCCCCCAGTACTCTTTTAGGAGATATCTTCATGAACCATTTCGTGAAACAGTTCCTGGATAATGTGTCTCTCATTGATAACATCAAACATTGGTACAGATACGTAGATGATACACTGTGTCTGTGGACTCGAACCAAAAGAGAGCTGAACACATTCCTTGAATATCTAAACTCACAACACAAAAACATGCTTTTCGGCATTGAGATTGGTGAAAATTCCATTAACTTCTTAGACCTCAACACAGATATCACTACAAATACACACAGTTTAAACATTTACAGAAAACCTTTCATTACAGACAGTATAGTACCCTAATGTTCACAACAGCCAATTTCACACAGACATAATACCTTCCTTCCCATGGTGCATCGTCTTACATTTATACCGATGTCAAATTAGAACTTTCAAAGAGAATTAGACACTATTAAACGTATTACATCAAACAATGGCTGAACCCTGAATTAATTGACACTATTTTACACAAAAAACAAGGAAAAAACTGTTACCCTATGTGAATGCCCCTCTACAGCAACAGTCATTTCTAAAACCAATAGTTCGGAAAGCTGTCTGACAAATTAGCCAAAACACTTAAATCTCACAATTACAAAACTTCGTTCTAAGTAAGAGGAGTTACAGCCCATAACCTATTCAGCAGCAAGGTAAGAAGATATTTATTAAGTAACATTGGTGACCTTGCAATGACTGCAGCGAACTATGTAATCGTCAGACAGGCAGGGCCATATAACAACTGGGCTGATTGAACACCAACGCAGCTGGAGATGGCATCACTCAGGCTCCAACTTTGTCGAACGTATGCTGGAGGAAGGAGATGAATGCGAAATCTACATTGAAGGACTACAAAGGAGAAAACTAAGCCTATTAGAAGATAAACAGACGTTGAGCACAAAATCCCCAGCTGGTTCTAAATGACCAATCGCATTACAGCACACCCCTACTTTTTAGCTTCATATGATTTTATCAACCACCCACATAACCACAAACTAATACAATGATACATACTGCTAGGTAAAAGTAAAATATAATAGACTATCCTATGCCAAATGGCACAAACTCCAACAGTATAGCTTGTAATACTTTAACAGTGTATATTTTAACCATTTACTACGTTCAATATTGCCCATTGCATAAAAAATTTATTTACAATGTAAAATATGGTTGTTTCTCAATACAAGTCGAGAGTGCTCAGTTATGGCATTATAACCACATATTCTGTAATAATCTAAGATTATGTATTCTAATTATTGTGCATAGTCCTGTCAAGCTAGAGTTCAGTTTACAATATGAAAAATTATTTGCAGAATATAGCTGAAAACTACTTTAACAGTATCTTAGAAAAAATCCATTTAATCTGTAATATTGTGTAATTTAATTATTTATTGTGCCTAACACTGTCCAGTGTGTAAAGTATAATTTCAACATTGAGATACAAGTTTTAAGCACAATGTCTGATCACCTAAGAACCAGTGTCCCTTACAGATGCTACTCAGTTTTTCCTGAAGGTGGCGTAATAACCGGAAAATTAGTTCGAAACAAACTAATATCTGTAGAAGAAAAACAACGTGCTTGTTATTTAACCTTGAAATGTGTTCTGCACAGAATACCAAAAGGTTTTCCATTGAAAATTCTTGAATAATTAGAAACCTATATGTACATGGGAAAATACCCACAATCAATATTAAATGAACATACAGAATTTAGGTACAAGTACCGTCTCAAAAACTTTATTGTAGCGCAGTCATTGCCCACAGCGCACGCACGGAAGGCCTTGCTGCGCCTCCCGGCAGGGGGCACAGTATGAGCACCACTTTCCTCGAACTGCCAGCGTCTTCCCGCGCCTGCTCCTCGCCTGATAAAATTCGACGCCTCCTCGTGATTATCATCAGTCTTGTCTTCCAGCACTGACAAAAGCAACTACCACCACCACCTGAACAGGCCGAACAATTATATCGACGAAATATTGTGGGATCTGCACAGTATGATCCGGTAGTAAGCACGAAAAGTGAATTTCCAGCTAATGATGGCTTTACACCCAATTTTTTTCAATATTTCACACTACTGTTTATTAATGCTGCAACATCGTGATGATGACAGATACCATTCGCGAAACTGTCGTGAAGTGTACTAAAATGCTTGTAAAGGCAACTGATCAGCATGTCAGCGAAATCGCACAAAATGCATGTTAATAACGCAGTCTACATTATGTGTATAAGGAAGCACTGCGAAGCGCGATTCTTACTCAGAAATCCCATTTCGATGTTGATCGGCTTTCAGAAGATCAATGTTACAACTTTTGTAAGCTACCTACTGGCACGGAACTCTATGGAATCAATGTAGTGACCTACGGGCAGTGTGTTTTATCGTTTCGTGATATTGTTCCTCACGTTGGTCGTGATTGCACCACTCGCATGCGAATATGAAATTGATAGGATATACTCACCGTCATGCAGGATCCTAGTGGCTACGAGCTGCTACGGCCCAGGACAGATATTTAGTTCCCTAGACCATGCAGGATCGCACAGGCGCGTTATGCACTTCCAGTCAGTAAACAAGCTTGACTGCAGCAAGTCGCAGACAGTAATGTTGATAAAACGCATTGCATTGAATTATTTCTTGTTGAGGCTGGTGCTTCTGCTCTCTTTCCATGGTCTCCGTAAAGCTATCTTTTAATGAAGTGAAGAAGGACTGCAAGTTCCGGTGTTGTCCTGTTCGACCGTTTCCCTGGTCAGCTTCATTGGCCACTGAAAAAGTTTCGTTATAGAGCACAGAGTGACTCGCATGCCACCATGCTTCAACAACTACAGTTCATGAATTCTGTCATGCATTTGAAGAAGTATGGGAAGACGTACCATCAATAACAGCTACGATCATTACCAAAAAATATCCTCAGAAATTAGGTTTAGTCACAGACAATGTCACGATGTGGGAAAAATTACGAGATCTAACCCTGGAAGAGACTTGGGATCCAAATAGAATAGGTGATAAATTTGTGTGTTTCTCTAATATCACACTCATACTTCCTAAACCCAAAGAAGTAAAAATTAAACAGAATTGGAAACAAGGGGTCGATAATTACTGGAATTAAATTGTCTTGTGCTAAGAAGCAGAGTTCCACTTTATTCAGAGGGCAACATGTAGTGAAGAGTTCAGTGTAATATCCAGCAGTATGATACTTGAGACTGTAAATGGGAATAGTGAAACGGTTACAGTAGTCCCACATCTGAAATAATGTTTTAATGGAATCATAATAACACTGCGTTGTTGGCTGTCTGTTCGTCCGACTGATAAGTACCTTGTTTCTGAGGAATGGGTAGACGTATCATGTTAAAATTGATGTCTACGGTCCGTTAGCGGTGTAAAAATTTTAAGTATCTAAGTCAACGCAGTCAGAAGATATGGCTACTTATGTCACAAATTTTGAGACTCAAAACTAACGCATCAAAACCTATATTGTACTTCCTATGAAGGTAACATCGCGAAATTGGCAAGAAGAAAGGTTTAAGACTACAAATAAAGGAAAAATTTCTGAAAAGTATTGATTTTTAGCTATATCAAAAGAAAAATGTATTTTTGTCAGTTTTTCCCATCTGTCTGTCTTTCCATCTGTTAGTGCGAGCAGGTTGCCGTATCAATTCCATAATTATGTCGCAAACTAGAATCTACGGCCTCTAGGCGGTGTAAATAATTCAAGCTTCTAAATCAATGCAATCAAAAGATTAGGTCATTTATGTCACATATTTTGACACTCGAAAATTCACTCATCAAAACCTATAGGGTATTCTCCGTTGACGTACAGTCCTGAAATTCCTTGCGTTGCAAGGCTTCACACTAAGAGTAAGAAATTCGAAAGTTGTTTAATTTTAATTAATGTCATAAAAATATCTTTCTTTCCATTGGCACATACATGGCATTCATCATGCTTCAAACGCATAATGGACGAACCTTACGGAATACAAACTTAAACTGTAAATTCTAGTCATCTTTTAGTAATTAAATAAAAAGTATTTTATCAAATCTTTTCTCTCCACATCCATAAACATGTCCCCTACCTCTTCTTCCTGGCTAGTCTGAGGAACTATTTAGAAATTTTGATACATCTTGGGATTCCCGGGAGTGGAAATCTTGCCAGTGTCTATGTCGGTAACACGCAAATATTATTGAGATTCTTGCAGTAGGTACTGGGAGATGAAGAAGCTTGCACAGGATAGAGTAGCATGGAGAGCTGCATCAAACCAGTCTCAGGACTGAAGACCACAACAACAACAACATCATAAACCCTCAGAAGTACTGTACGAGACCTAGCTTATTCCGTGGCACAGTCTTGAGCCATGGCACACCTGCTGAGAACCACTGTAGTTAAAGTGCGATAAAATGATGGACCTTTGTTCATTGTTAAGCGCAGCATGATTTGTAACTTAGTAGTGCCAATATACGAGCCATGTGTATTTTTTTCTGTTATGGAATAATTAAGTTACAACAGTAGTGTCACGTTTGTTTTGCAGCATGAAAGATGAAATCTTTATATGTCTTGTTAACTAATACAGAGTCTTAAATGTTATTTAATTTTGTGCAAAGACTGAATATTCTTCACGATCACAGATCTGTGTAGAATGTTGTTCATCGTTGTCTTTGCGATAAACAAACTTAGCAGTGTTTATGAATATACTGCCGTTTTTTTTTAAAAAAACGGCAGTTTCAGTGAAACACGATATGAAATATCTTCATAAAAAACCATTCATAGTACAGTTTTTTGTGCTTAAGTGCCAGAAAATGTGATATCACTGGATAAGTAGTATATTAAACATCTTGGTATTATTTAGGAATTCGTAGTGGAGATACAGTCTGCAAACCCTTTTCGAGAGCCTTTGCAGCACAGTTCCGATTGGTAAACGCCACAGCCTTTCTCCAACGTTCATGTGTACGAAGAGTGGGACGTAACCACTCAAGATCAAATACAATAGCTGGTTTTTGTATCACTAGTAAGATAGTCTCATGTAGGCCTAAAATTAACACACAACACTCACTAGCTTGGCTGCTTACCGTGTCACTTTAGGTAACATGTTTTCAGAACAGACAAGTAAATTGTGGAAATATTTAATTGGCTGCTCCATAGTGCCTTGCACCAAGTGTGCACCGAGATAGAACTTTGTTCATAGCCAAGTAAAACTTAACCTTTAAGTCAGACAGTAATTGCGCTTTTACAATGCTTAGTAGATTCTAATAGATAATGCACACAATTTAGGAGTTACACCACAACTGTCAATATCTTTATACATTTTAAAAAATAATACAGACAGTTTAGACATTCAAACACCATGTGAATGAGCATTTTGTCTGCTGCTGTTGAGGCTTAGGCGATTGAGAAAAATATAAACGAAATTGGCCCAGTGTAAATAGAACTGGCCCACTGAAGGATCCATACAAACTGAACAATGTATATGTACAGTTCATCCATAAGATGAACATCAACAAAAGCAAAACGAGGATAATGGAATGTAGTCAAATTAAATCGGGTGATGCTGAGGGGATTAGATTAGGAAATGAGACACTTAAAGTAGTAAAGGAGTTTTGCTATTTAGGGAGTAAAATAACTGATGATGGTCGAAGTAGAGAGGATATAAAATGTAGACTGGCAATGGCAAGGAAATCGTTTCTGAAGAAGAGAAATTTGTTAACATCGAGTATAGATTTAAGTGTCAGAAGTCGTTTCTGAATGTATTTGTATGGAGTGTAGCCATGTATGGAAGTGAAACATGGACGATAACCAGTTTGGACAAGAAGAGAATAGAAGCTTTCGAAATGTGGTGCTACAGAAGAATGCTGAAGATAAGGTCATGTAACTAATGAGGAGGTATTGAATAGGATTGGGGAGAAGAGAAGTTTGTGGCACAACTTGATTAGAAGAAGGGATCGGTTGGTAGGACATGTTTTGAGGCATCAAGGGATCACAAATTTTGCATTGGAGGGCAGCGTGGAGGGTAAAAATCGTAGAGGGAGACCAAGAGATGAATACACTAAGCAGATTCAGAAGGATGTAGGTTGCAGTAGGGTTTATGATATTGATAATAAAAGTAATTAAAATAACTTCACTCAATATTTACTTTTAAAAAAGAAGAAAACAATATATACCTCTGTTCCAAACTTAATTTATTTACAGATTATTTATTGGCGTATACCATACAGGTCTGAGTTATCAGTGATCTCACCGTTTATCACACAAAAGTTCGATTCATGGTGGAACTAAAGAAAAACACACATGCGTGTTCGGTTTTGCTGAGAGAAGTGTCCCGCTTTTCTTGTTCTTTACGTCAGTTAGTGCCAAAAACTCATCTTGCACAAATTTGTCGTAGAAAAATGCAACCGGGTATTAACCAGTCTTACTGCTGTTAGTTGACAGACTTTCTACACTAACGTTCAAAACGTGTTAAGTGGTAATTCACAATAATTCAGTTAAAGTGTTCGCTCTGTGTGAAGTTCTGCTAGTTGCTCTTCTTCATCCAGACGAACGTCGGTGGTGGATTCTGGAGAGAAAATTTGGAAATTTGTGGTAAGGACTTTGGGACCAAAATGCTGAGTTCATGGGTCCCTAGGCTGACGCACTACTTAATCCAACTTAAACGAACTTACGCTAAAGACAACACACACACCAATGCCAGACGGAAGACTCGAACCTCTGCCGGGGGAAGCCGTGCGAACCGTGACAAGACGCCCGAGACAGCACGGCTACCCCGCGCGGCGATTCTGGAGATACGACGGTTTCACAACCAGTCATATTCATAGGCAGTTATGCAAGGAAAATACCGTGTCACGTTATTCTCAAGAGTCATAGGGTAATTTAAAATGTTTTCGTCGATTATTTCGCCGTGTGTGTAAGAGGAAACATCTAAATATTATTGTTTCCTATATACGTTTTCCATATTGTAAGTTTTTCCTTTCTTTCTTTTTTTTAAGAACCTAAAAAGTGTATCACTTGTCGTTAGCACATTTTCTTTTCTTCCTTGTATACTCTCGTTCTGGTAATTCTGAATTTTTGGTAGTAAACGTATACATTAGCTGCTTTCTCATTTCAAAAATCTTTCCAGAACTCCCCCATTTGAAAGACAGCGGATCTCAGTATACAGGACCAAAGCGTCATGCCACAGTTGTATGAGCAGTGCTGTCCTAAGAGCCCTAGACTTCACAAAATTTACCATGTTACTGGCTAATCTTAAAACACTTTTAAGTTACGTTGGTATAGTCTCTAACCCCAGAGCCTCATGACGTATGAAGCAATTTCTTTAATCGAGGATCTGGAAACCTTGTTTAAGTTTTGCAACAAATCCTTTGAATCTTCCAGCCATCGTTAATGCACCGAATGTGCAACTGTTTTATTCCAAGTGGCTGGATGTGTAATTATGCACATCTTGAACCAGTTGGCGTTGAGGGCATGTCAGTAAGGAATTGTTCAATAGTCGAATCGACATCGACGGACCTTATGTAACATAGTTCTTGACGTTTCTTACTTCAGTTGAATCATGGAGCAATAGTCGCTTAGCTTTTCATTGACACTGAACTGGCTGTCTGAAGACATGTCATCAGTTCGCCGGGAAATGGTATAGCTTAACAACATTTCGAAAGAAATATTTTCCTGGAAAAATCACCTCCTCTGCAACAGTATGCGATTGCAGTTTTTCTTTCGCTACGATTTGGGCAATTTCGTTTTTGGTCGTTTGTGCTTTTTCAGAAGTAGTTGCTCTCCGTACCATCTCTTTGGATTGCTTTCTGTCGACTAAAATAGTTCTTATGTTTCCCAGATGCGTAATCATATTTGCTATTCAAATTACATTTCAATTTGCTACCCACCACAGAATCTTTGTTTCGTTTTTCTCCGAACATAGCACGTTCTGATAACGTAAGTAATTCTCTTGATACCAATAAAATGTTCCAGTAAGTGGCACTGCTTTCCCGAGACTTACATTCTGAATCGGTTCCTTCTCACTTTTGTTATTGTCATCTGTTTCTGTTGCTGGGTTATCTTCAAAATTTTCCCTTTTAATAAAATATTTATTCATGCTTTAGACCTGACACAGTGACCGCACTAGGCATACATCTGACAGGAACTATTAATTCCACATCATACAAGTAAAAATGAGCAGCTAGCTCCACAAACGGTGGTACGTTACATGAAATAACGTAATCTTCATCTACATAGCAATTTAAATTGAAGTCTATCCAAGAAACTGATTTCAGAACGAGAAGTTTTTCTCTTCAATTTGATACAAAACGTACTTTTTTTTAACGTAATATGAGTTAGCTCCTTATCGTATTACTGCTTTCCCAGGGGCAAGGCCTCCAAAGGAAATTAAATATTTATTCATATTAAGCAAGCAGTATGTTAGGTAGTCATATATTTCGCCAAAGATTCTTTAAAGCTTACGCTCATATTCCACCACATATTGTCATTAGTGATACTTTTTGTAGTAAAAAAATCAATTGTTACCGAATTGTGATAGTAAAAACAATACTCACTTTCTTTGATACGTTGTCTCCTTCTCCAGCATTCATTGTATAGTTGCATGGTTTGGCGTAAATTTTTGCAGCTAGTATGAATCAAACAGAAGGCAATAAATTGCAAATCCCAACGAATTCAAACAATAAAAAATAAAATGGAAATGCCGTGTGGCTAGGGCCTCCCATCGGATAGACCGTTCGCCTGGTGCAAGTCTTTCGAGTTGAGGCCACTTGGGCGACTTGCGTGTCGATGCGGATGAAATTATGATGATAAGAACAACGCAACACCTAGTCCCTGATTGGAGAAAATCTCCTATCCAGCCCGGAATCGAACCCGGGCCGTTAGGTATGACAATCCGTCGCGCTGACCACTCAGCTACCAGGGGCGGACAAAAATAAAATAAAAATAAATGAAACTCACTTTGCGTTGCTTCATTAAATTCGTTAATTATGACGCTTCAAAGGTAGAAAATTACTAATAGCTGCATGGGAAGTAGTAATGGTCATGGTAATGTAACAGTGTATATAAAACGGCCTCCGCTGTTACAAATGTAGGTGATTGTTTCTTTCGGAAATAAGTGGGTCTTCATATAATCAGTAGTTAAACAGTAAAAAGTAAACAGAAACCGTTTAAGTTAATTCAGCCCATGAAGCAGTAGGATGTTTAAAAAATTTCATAATTGTTATCTGGGTTTTATATACGTGATGTAAGCACAAAAAGTGTTAAGTAGTGCTGGAGGGAATTGACATAATGAACCCTGCAGGGCTGTCCACAAATCCGTAAGAGTACAAAGTGGTACAGAGCTCTTCTGAGCAGCATTTTGCAAGGCATCTCAGATATCCTCACTGATATTCATGTCTGGGGAGTTTGGTGGCCAGCGGAAGTCTTTAAACTCAGGAAAGTGTTCTGGGAGCCAGTCTGTAGTAATTCGGACGTGTGTGGGGTCGACTTGTCCTGTTGGAATTGTCAAAGTCCATCGGAATGCACAACAGACATGAGTGGATGTAAGTGACCAGACTGGGTGCTTACGTACGTTTCACGTGTCAGAGTCGTATCTAGACGTACCAGGGGTCCCATACCATCCAACTGTACACGCCCCACACAATTACAGAGCCTCCGCCAGCTTGAAATAGTCCCCTGCTGACAAGCAGGATCTATGGATTCATGAGGTTGTATCTATATCCACACCCGTCCATCCGCTCGATACACCTAGAAACGAGGCTCCTCCGACCAGGCAACATGTTTCCTGTCATCAACAGTCCATTGTCGGTGTTGACGGGTCCAAGTGAGATATAAAGCTTTGTGTCGTGCAGTCATCAAGGGTAGACGAGTGGGCCTTCGGCTCCGAAAGCCCATATCGATGTTGTTTCTTTGAATGGTTCGCAGGCTGACACTTGTTGATGGCCCAGCATTTACTTCTGCAGCAAATTTCGGAAGGGTTTCACTTCGGTCACATTGAAAAATTCTCTTCATTCGGCGTTGGTCCCGTTCTTGCAGAATCTTTTCCCGGCCTCAGCGATGTACAGGAAAATTCCAACTTCTTCGCTACATCGGAGATGCTGTGTCCCATCGCTCGTGCGCCGATCATAACACCACATTCAAACTCACTTATATCTTGACAACCTGCTATTGTAGCAGCAGTAACCTATCTAACAACTACGCGAAACACTTATCTCATATAAGTTTTGCCGACTACAGCGTCGTGTTCTGCCTGTTTACATATCTCTGTATTGTAATACGTATGCCTATAGCAGTTTCTTTGGCGCTTCAGTGTATGTAGTTGATGAATATGGTAAAAGAATGTCAGAGTCCTAAAACAGGTATCGCTGTGAAGTTAAACATAACATACGGAAAGTAGCAGTTAAAATATTCTGTATCACATTCTTACAATGTTTAAGCCTCGTATTCGACTTCACCGTACTCAGGATATTCTTTAATGGCTATCATTACTTGCAACTGCAGTATCGGCCGCTATCTGCTAGGCCGCACTTTTAAATAAGAGAGCCTGAAGTTAGGCCGCCGCGATTCCTACAACCATCACCGCTACACGAGGGCGCTGCCATGAAAGAATACGCCGCTGCCAATAAGATCCAAGCATCCCCTCTCCGGAGCTTCAGCTACGGTCTACTTAAGTTTGAACATTCATGGACTGACCCCTTCATGCGTGTTTGGCAGTCGAATAACATTTACAGACTTTCATAACGGCGAGACATCATTTGAACAGTCATTATATTGGAGAATGACAGATTTATAAATCTTTTCTATCTGTAAATGTTCCACCATTCATAGCTACTGTTAGCAACTGGCGCTACAAATACAACAACGAAGTTACGTATTACTTTTACTATCTGATGTTAGATGTAGCACAAATTAACATATCATTTCTCTGATCATGGACAGCTTATGTTCCGTGCTTCTGTATCCACTAAAGAACCACACGGCTTGCAAAGGAACACATAACAAGCCCGGCAGCAAAAGCTGATTTCAAAAGCGCATCTTTGTTTCAGTTGAAGACATAAGAATTATTATTGAGCTGAGTTTCATATCCAATTTTGTTGCGTTGCTACAAAACATATTTGAATTGTAGAAGAGTGTGGTGTATCGATTGAATATAACTCAAGTTTATAAATCTTTTCTATCTGTAAATGTTCCACCATTCATAGCTACTGTTAGCAACTGGCGCTACAAATACAACAACGAAGTTACGTATTACTTTTACTATCTGATGTTAGATGTAGCACAAATTAACATATCATTTCTCTGATCATGGACAGCTTATGTTCCGTGCTTCTGTATCCACTAAAGAACCGCACGGCTTGCAAAGGAACACATAACAAGCCCGGCAGCAAAAGCTGATTTCAAAAGCGCATCTTTGTTTCAGTTGAAGACATAAGAATTATTATTGAGCTGAGTTTCATATCCAATTTTGTTGCGTTGCTACAAAACATATTTGAATTGTAGAAGAGTGTGGTGTATCGATTGAATATAACTCAAGTTTCTCGTTACAAAAACATTATAAGGCAGTCCCATGTGTGATGAAGTAAAATCAATGCTCAAATGACAACATTTGATGTCACTATAGGCTTCATTACTGCAACACTGTCATAGAACTTCAGCACCCCCCCACGCTCTACTGCAAGGTAAATAAGGTCCCTCTTGTTGGCAATGTGATGAAGTTACTCCACACAGAGTCAAACTGTTGTAAAAGCGAAATCTTGCTGTCCCGTATCACTGCAGTGTATCGTTTCGAATGCTCAGCACAGACAGTAAATAAAAAGCCTCCTTCGATCAGATATATGACTTTGGCAGCATGTATGGCTCGGTGTTTATTTGGCACATGGAAGAGCGTCATTATAAGGCGGGATGGGAGAGACGCTTGAAGAGAAACTTCAACTTCCCGTTGGAACAAACCTAAAAAGTTTACAGAACGATAATTATTTGGGGGGGGGAGGGGGGGGGGAGTCTGGGAAGATACTTCAGCCAGCTACGTGTCACAAGCTGCGACATAATCGTGAACACAAACAGTGATCCAGGTATTGTCAAATGTTTGTGTATTCCAGTCTTTGATCACAATATAATAGCCTTCGACGATGACCGGTTTCAGTCATAAAGACCAGTTGCAAAATGACTGTGTGGACGATGTGGTCTATTTTACACCATATTTTACTTATACGTGACGATGCATTGCTGCGTGTGTTTATACAGGGTGTTACAAAAAGGTACGGCCAAACTTTCAGAAAACATTCCTCACACACAAATAAAGAAAAGATTTTATGTGGACATGTGTCCGAAAACGCTTAATTTCCATGTTAGAGCTCATTTTAGTTTCGTAAGTATGTACTGTACGATTCACCGCCATTTGGCCCAATTCAAGGAAGGTAATGTTGACTTCGGGGCTTGTGTTGACATGCGACTCATTGCTCTGCAGTACTAGCATCAAAAAACATCACTACGTAGCATCAACATGTTAGTGTTCATCACGAACGTGGTTTTGCAGTCAGTGCAATGTTTACAAATGCGGAGTTGGCAGATGCCCATTTGATGTATGGATTAGCACGGGGCAATAGCCGTGGCGCGGTACGTTTGTATCGAGACAGATGTCCCGACAGGAAGACGTTCGAAGAAACTGATCGGCGTCTTAGGGAGCACGGAACATTCCAGCCTATGACACGCGACTGGGGAAGACGTAGAACGACGAGGACACCTGCAATGGACGAGGCAATTCTTCGTGCAGTTGACGATAACCCTTATGTCAACGTCAGAGAAGTTGCTGCTGTACAAGGTAACGTTGACCACGTCACTGTATGGAGAGTGCTACGGGAGAATCAGTTGTTTCCGTACCATGTACAGCGTGCGCAGGCACTATCAGCTGCTGATTGGCCTCCACGGGTTCATCCAACAAAGTGCCAATCCTCACTTTAGTGCAAATGTTCTCTTTACGGATGAGGCTTCATTCCAACGTGATCAAATTGTAAATTTTCACAGTCAACATGTGTGGGCTGACGAGAATCCGCACGCAATTGTGCAATCACGACATCAACACAGAGTTGCTGTGAACGTTGGGGCAGGCATTGTTGGTGATGTCTTGATTGGGCCCCATGTTCTTCCACCTACGCTCAATGGAGCACGTTATCATGATTTCATACGGGGTACTCTACTTGTGCTGCTAGAACATGTGCCTTTACTAGTACGACACAACATGTGGTTCATGCACGATGGAGCTCCTGCACATTTCAGTCGAAGTGTTCGTACGCTTCTTAACAACAGATTCGGTGACCGATGGATTGGTAGAGGCGGACCAATTCCATGGCCTCCACGCTCTCCTGACCTCAACCCTCTTGACTTTCATTTATGGGGGCATTTGAAAGCTCTTGTCTACGCAACCCCGATACCAAATGTAGAGATTCTTCGTGCTCGTATTGTGGACGGCTGTGATACAATATGCCATTCTCCAGGACTGCATCAGCGCATCGGGGATTCCATGCGACGGAGGGTGGATGCATGTATCCTCGCTAACGGAGGACATTTTGAACATTTCCTGTAACAAGTGTTTGAAGTCATGCTGGTACGTTCTGTTGCTGTTTGTTTCCATTCCACGATTAATGTGATTTGAAGAGAAGTAATAAAATGAGCTCTAACATGGAAAGTAAGCGTTTCCGGACACATGTCCATATAACATATTATCTTTCTTTGTGTGTGAGGAATGTTTTCTGAAAGTTTGGCCGTACCTTTTTGTAACACCCTGTATGTTTTGACGATACCATTGCTGGTTCATCAGATTAGGACATGGTGTAGAACAGATCTCAAGATGGTCATTACTGACTGTAACCGGTCATCGTCGAAGGACTTTATATTGTGATCAAAGACTGGAATAAACAAACATTTGCCCCCACGTATCGCCTACGCACGCGCTGCGAACGCGAGGTGAAACTAATTACAACGCACACAGAGGCGTGGACAGGAAACCGGTAGATTGGAACATCTAATAAGGACATCATAGTGGTCTGTAGATTTGTATCTACGAAAACCAAGTGCTTCCGAAATTAATTACTTTTAAATAGTTCACGATCCATATTTTACAAACAGCGACATGTACTTCGCTAGATTGTGCACCGCAATACCATAGTTATAAAAACCTCCTGCTCCTCTCGGTGCTGAATGTCCCACTGATTTAACAGTTGTGCATTTTTCAAATTTGTTTACCTGTTTCGAACTGCTAAACGAGAACATCATTTTAGCAAAGATAACGAAAATAATTTTATTTTTATGATGTTGCCAGTGACCAATAAATTTAACGTAAGAATAGACCTCATATCTTTCACGTTAATAATTGTAAACGCGCAACTGCAGTCTACTTTTGCTTAATACATCAACAAGTCGCAGGGAAAACTACTGAAAAAAAATTGTTGATATTTTTCAGCGCTTCCTCCCACAGGCGATATGTCTCTCCGACAGCAATTTAATCCAGTACCTTAAAATCTAATCCAATTTTTATTTGCCTCATTAAAGACTTCTGAAGCAATTAAGAATCTGGAGATAAAATTATGAACGTTCTTAAAGCCGTCAACATTTCTTACTGTAGTGTAGGAGTTACTTATCTGTAAAAATATTAATTATCGTTCGGTGCCTCTAACTTACTATGCTTACTGTGATTATTCCACATCGTTTGAAAATGGTCTAATTTTGCAACTTGCATTTCACGATGATAAAAAATGTATACGAAAACACGGGTGAATGAAAGGAATCCACAGGCGCTTTCCAATCGTTTTATCTGTTCTGGGAGATTTTTCTGAATTTACACAGAATAATAAATCTAATATTTTTACCTTAATTATGAGCTGACATGATAACATTGCTACTCATCTTCTTTGCCTAACAGGAATGGCAGTAAGGGACTCATAAAATAATAAACATCGAGACAATGATATGAGCTTTGTTTCCGCAAATGGAAGTAAGTTGGTTTCATAAATGCAGTTCTCGATAAAAGTACTTGTAATGACTCTTACGTACTTTGTTAGGTTATTTTTCAACTAAAAATGTAGCTACACTTGGTTTTTACGATTATCTTCATACTCAGTGCTTTTGTGGCTGTTTATTAAAGTAAAACATGTTACTGTTCATGATGTAGGCCTACCTCATTTTGAAACTGTACTGTTGGTATGCTGTCTTTAAAATATTTACAAGCCAGTAATATTAGAGATTTACTAGATTGACAGTCGTGGTTTTCTACGACGTAACAAGCATTTTTCTATTTTTGAAGTCAAGAAATATATCCTTTGGAGATATGAGTGAGCCCATCTGTGTTTCGTCTACACTCTTCTTTGAGTGTATAACTACATGAAGTTTGAATGTGGTGGAATATAAAAAGGAAAGGGACTATCCAAACATAGAGTTTAGTGAACTGTGTCACAGTATAACTTATGAGAAATCTAAGGAAAGAGATTGCCTATAGGCTTCGAAAAGGAACGGACGTGCCGAGAGTAGGGTGTCCTAGTTGGCTACGTCCAATAGGATAGAATCCCGTCTGGGCAGTCCGAACAAGGCGACGTCTCCGTCAGTTCGTCATGGGCTCTGTCAGATGAGTTAGCATGAGGTGCGGATGCTGTTGTGGAGCTCTTGTTGACATCGTGAGTAAAAGGTATAAAATTGAGTTATATTATCGCAGACGGCGTTCGAAATGTGTCATTTAGAGTCAGTTTAGTCAGGGAAGTGTTAGGAGAAGCTTTACTATCATAATTTTGATGGTTTAAGTAACTGATAAATTGTGTTCGTGACCATTGATTATGAGTGTTGGACATGAGCTTTGCACCCTCTTTGACGAATATTTTGCAAGTAAAATCTGTTCATTTGAGAGATAGCGTCGCATTGTTGCGTAATTACTAAAGTTCTGTGAGTTAAAGGTGAATGCTGTAAAAGTTTCTATGTAACGTGATTATGAGAAGTTGTTCCGACCACTTCTGTGAGTGTGGATTAACAACCAGAAATGGGAGCCAAGCCAGATCATTTTCATTAAATTATTTATAAATTTTACGCTGTTTACTTGCGACTTGTACAGGAGCTACACTTCTCGCCACGTGTGTGCATGGAATCCTTTCCTAGCCCATGTCAAGTAGCACAATGTGTTACAGTGTGTTAATATTTTCTAATAGTGATTCTATGAAATGTGATACCCATTTTTGTGAGAATATTTATCCGATTTTAGCTCGTTTCTGTGTAAGTGAGGTCTAACGATGTGTGTAGGAGTAATTCACGTGATACATAAACCGAGAGTGATTAAGATTTTGTTCGATTACTTCAGTACGATACCTTCACCCAAATCTTACGTAACAGTTTAATAATTTCAAGTGCGTTGTTTATGTGAATCCGAGGGACTCCTTGTGTTCCCACCATTCTTAGGTCGTTAAACCAAGTACGTCTAAATCGACTGTGTCAACCCCTTGGTGTTGAATAGTAGCCCATCAACGTTAAACTCATTAATTTATATCAGTTTCTTTTTAATTTGAGAATTTATTTCTTGAGTCATCCTGATATTGTATAACATAATGTGTGTATTCTGCAATGTACAGTTATAAAAACTCCCTCAAAATCTCTGTGTTGCATTAAGTCCTCCGCCCTGTCCGTGCCTGTAGTTGTTTCGTGTACATGTCGAATGTCATGTTCCATGTTGTTATCTGGAACAACGTTGAATTTAATCCATGCCACTAGCCCATAGCGCGACTGAAGTTACTTTTGTATGCAGGATATCAAATACGCTAAGATTCTTAACTGTCGACGTTAACTGGAACGTAATTATCATCCCAAGAATAACGTCATGTTGAATGCAGTTTTTAAGGCCAATAAATGTGTATAACTGTAAAAACCAACATTTTGATATCAGCACATTACTCAATGCAGATTGTGTTGACCCTCACTGTAAAGTATGATGTGATACATGAAATAGAGTTCTTTCAGGAAGAATGGTTAAAGTTTTGATGAAACCAAAACAAATAATAGGTTAACTGTGGTCATGATGAAACAAACAGCTACTGCTCTCTTTACTGAGTGTGTTGGATCGAGGTACCGTTCTGAAGCGAATGTCACGAAGTGGCTCCTTCATCTTCGGAATAAAATCAAAGTCACATGGACTTAAGTCCGGGAGTATCGTGGATGGTACAGTACTTCCCAGTCCCGTCGACTGAACAGAGCAGCCACAGCTTGCTCTGTATGCGCCCGCGCATGGTCGAGCAAAATGATGGGTGGCAGTAGACCGCTCCATTCGCATCACCAACAGAACAGGCTCTGCTAACGGTATGCTACGCCTTCCACATCGCTAGCAACGAGTTTTACACAACGCTGGTGACTACTTTCAAGGACAGTAACAGGTGCAAACATGTAACTGTTTTTTTATCGGTTGTGAATAAATAGTGGCCACTGTTTAAGTTCCACGCCTCGTATATAAAGAAAGTCACTGTGCGAAGAACCCCAGAATACAGTCAGAGGTTAAGTTTTACTAGGTAGGCGAAATGAAATAGCTATTATAGAGGCTATGACAATAGTAAATGAGTCACAAGTATTTTTGTGACCACTCTTTTTAATGAGACCTTTCGAAATATCAACAGTTTTTGAAAAGAGATTTTTACAATACCAATTACAAATTGTGAACATTTTGTACAAATATGGTATAGCCTGATATTATACATACCAATTAAGGCAACAGACACCATACAATCTACTGAGTCAGCTTAAGTGTGCTATATTGAGTAGGAACAGAACATGCGTGGCTGGAAAGCCACGCAAGAATACTAAAGTGGTCCCAAGGTAGTAACATGTAGTAAAATATAGAAGGATAAAAACAACGTTACTGGGTTAAACCCCTGTTCCTGTACACAAGTAAGTAAATGACGATAAAATACACCATAATCCTTTTATATTTTACTACATATAGTGCTCAGTTTAGTTAGTGTAGTGTCATTTTCAGTTGTATAAAAAACTTTAATACGAACGGTAGATATATATTGCTTCAAATTGTACTTCATGACCAGCACGTATAGTGCAATATTTCACGTTGCACGCTACTTTTTGTGTGATTACTACTACAAAAGGCCACTAACGAAAGGCCAGCACAACAATTTATTTCATGTATAACTATGAGGTGTACTCTTTCTTTCTTATGTTTCATTTTTGCTCTGGTCTGCATAAAGTTGTATAATGATAGGGATGTAATACCCAAAATTTTTTAAATCTTTTTATATACATTATGGTATTTCCGTGCACAAGCATTACTGTTTGGTGTCATTTTACGGTCGTATAATAATATGCACATACAATTAAGTTATGATGTTTCGTTTTCTCCCAAGACCTGGTCCACGAACCTAGATAAACATTTCTGATTGGCCCTACCCCTATTAAAGCACTTTATGGCTTTTTCTATTACGTACACTGTAATACTTACTACAAGATGTAAAACTACATGTACAGGAGGTTTTTTTCGTTATGATTACTGAATTTCCGTATGCGTTTGTTGGCATTCGTTGCAACCACCTTGCAGCCACTTTAGATTTCTTGCGTGGCTCTCCAGCTACAGATGTTCATTCCTACTCAATATGGCACACTGAAAGGGGGATGTAACGGAAAATGTAAACATTTATTTAAAACATCAATACAGTCACATTTATTAATGTACAAATTCATGTGTAACGTAAAAGAGCTGTGTTTTAACGAAAAAATATAATCAAATACCCAGGATTCGTATTTTTCCAGAAATTTTAATTTTTTTCTTTATTGTCTTTTTTATAAAAGGGCATAACTCAAATTCTAATCTTGCAATTGATCTGAAAATCTTATTGTAGTGTCCTGAGGCGGTTATAAGACTACTGAACTACAATTAATAATTTATGCTACAGACTATCATTAACAGCGTTTCAATTTAGCAAATCAAAAATCAACTTTTTTTCTAGGTATAATCATCTAAAAATTAGAATGTAATTGCAAGATCTCGTATTCTTTTAGTTACATGGAGACGGCAACACGTGGCGAATAGTTCTTGAAATTTCTTAGCATTAGTTCGTATACTTCCTGAGAAAAGGCTTCTAATTACGTAAAATATGTAAAACACAGAAAATGAGGTTCAAACATTTTCTTCTCATACTTCTACATGTAATAAGTTTACTTCAATTTTAAAATCCTCCATACTGATACTCCTGTTCCTCCAGGTTTCTCTTCTCTCCGAATCTGCCTGACCTGTATTTGCAGGCAAGACACTCATCTTTTGGCTTTCTTCACCCTGCTCTAGTCGATGGTGTAAAACGCTTTTGTTGTAAACACACCAGGATCTATTCCAACTCTCTTCATCACTTCAATTCTGACATTATTTCCGTTATTCTAACATGAAACTGCATCATAGACACATCTTTTGAGTACTTCAAGCCTACAGAATGTCCTTTTCAAGCAGTCAATCCAAATTAAATTATAGAGGCTTTCATTTGCATTGTGTTTCTTTCCGTGAAGACACTTCCTCAATAAATCTGGGTTCGCAGGAAACCTTAATCTGGGCTTAATTGCACTCATAACAGATTCTGGTAATGAATGTTTATGTAACAACGTCTCATTTCTGTTTTTTAACTTACACCAAATGTCTTTTGGACACAGATTGTACATTGGTGCTCAGTCGATGGATACTTTGTGAAAAAAATTGCCCACACAGCACACCCCATTGCCTCTAAATTATGTGTTTTTCGTGATAGCTGTCCCATAAAATAACTGAAGGGAATCAGTTTCTTTCAGAGTAATCCTGCCTTCTGCTCCTAGTGGTTTTCCATCCTCAAGTACTTCACCTTTTTTCTCTTTCAGCAAGCGACGAAGCCTACCATCATACCTACCACCAGCCAGAGACATAGATGTCAGCCAAAGATATCGAAAGAAAATAGCATTCACACTGACTAAAATTCCCAAATGTCGGAAAAGGTGGGAGTGGCCGCCAGTGGAGAGTTAATCAGTTTAACAATTTAAAGGCATTTCTAAAGCTGGTATCACGATAAAATTCACACACAACGTAGATTAAACTGTATAGATCAACAAAATAATATTTTCGAAAAATCGATTTTTTGGGCCAAAACCATTAAGTCGGCCGAGTACATTGTATGGTGTCTGTTCCCTTAATGGTACAAATAATATTTGACTAAACGACATTTTTACAGTGTGTCCGCAGCTTGAAACTTGTTTTGTAAATTTTTTTCACAATCTGACGATGATATTTTCTAAAGGCTTCGTTAAAAAGAGTGGTCACAAAAATACTTGTGGCGATTCCAATACTCCTATGTGCGCATAACTTATTCGCGATTTTACGTCGCAAATGCAGGTTATGTTGTGTATAGGAACTGGTAGAGAGTAGATAAAGTCATAAGCTACATAGGCATGATTACAGAGCAATGATCATAGTATTAGAGAGTGTTTGCATTCATGAGCAGCGTTCTATTGTGTCCTATATTACTACCGAACGTTTGAAACAGTACTTGGTGGTTTATCATTACAATAGTGGAAAAATGCAAAATAAATTGTACATGCTGCTATGGTCTAATAGTATAAATTAAAAGTTAATGCTGTTCAAAAAATTCATCATTGTATGTTGTTTTTTAAATAAAATACTACGGAGTTTCTGAGCGTGCCCCTCTGCGTGCGATATATCTCGAAGATGATCCTGTACATATCGATTGTTTCCCTGCGACTCACAAGCATCGCACCCGCATGTTACCGACAACAATAGCAAAGAAGGAACAATTCTTGAACCACGGTATGCGTCCAAATTTTGCAAATTTTTTAGAAAATATTGCCAGAAAGCCTCCTTCCTAACCAATACCGGAAAGTCTTCAGATAATGTTATCAGCGTTCTAAATGTCCCGGATGGTCGGCACTCTTTCTCGTAATTGATATGCACAGGTTCGACTTTGAGATATAATGCACGCAGTATTTATCATGCTTTTTTGTTATTTAATTTTGCAAATTTCGACACTTTTCATCTATTTTTAAGCATTTTCCAATCATATTTGCGTGCGTATTTTAAGGTTCTTATGATGCATGTAATTGGGTCTCTAGTAATTATTATTTCACTGGTAGTAAGCACCGTCGGGGTTTATGCACCGAATAGACGGGTATTACCAGGTATTTGGGAAATAGAGAAGATCATCTTTAGGAACAGAGAGAGCAAAGAGCGAAATTAATATGAAATTAAACTATTTGGTAAATCATTTATTAAAGAATTTTTAACGTGAAGGTTGTACGTAAACGCATTTGAAAGTAAAATAAAAGAAAAATCCACTACTAATTTAGTGCTGTTAATTTTACTCGCAGTTCGTTAGTTTATCTTGCTGTCATTCAAAATTTCTTATAATTTTTTCTCTGATCGACATACCTAATTGTTGACATAAGTTATAGTACTGTTTAATCACTTACTTGATTTCAACGAACGTCTGCCTACGTCGATTGATAACATTGCCTTAAACATTCCAGTGCCACAATTAGGAAAAGAGAGGAGGACTCCAAGCAACTGCGACTGCCAAGTATATTCTCTGTTCCATGGGCCGTCCTTCGCAACAGATGAACGGTGAAAGAAAGAAACTCTTCGTCTTATTTAATGAATTTGAGTTATCATCAGAAGAAGTGAATGGAATTCGTATTGTGCTCATTACTGTGTATGTCTAAAACGGTTCGAAGCACTTTCTGTAACCAAGAACCGGATATAGAATTCAGGACATTTCAAAAGCTTTGTAAGTATCAAGTTGTCGAATGTATTATCTCTTGCGTAGGTTCGCACGAACAGAATAACCTAACCCTCACCCCTACTTTCTCTGATCTTAAACTGTATTCTCATTGTGAAGAGAGAATTCTCTGTGCACTGATTTATAGGGCGAACACATTAAAATGCTCTAGAAATTGTCTCGTTTACATGTTTTCCAATTTTTCCTAGGTATTATCTCAACTCACGAGTAGTAAATGGCTAATATTTCGATGGGAGTGAGATGACATTCTCTAATGATCAAATGATCGTGAAACTCTCTGACCCATGAGCAAGGGAGTGTGTGTGAGGGTGCTCTGCCCAGCTGAGAGGAGGCGTGTCACTGCAGTACGCGCCGAGCATCTGATAAGGAGGTGCTGCACATAGTTATAATGAGGACGTGGCTGTGACCGCTTATCACAGGTGCTGGTAGTGTGTCTGTTCAAGGTTGAAGGACAGAGAGGGAGGGAACCCCATGTGGATCAGCAGTAGGTGCTCAGCATCAGCCGGAAATGACTTATGCGTTCGGCCTCGGCACACGTGGCAGGGCCAGGCGAGAGACAGCGAGAATAAAGGAGCATCACTCACACAGCGCAGGTATATGATAGCGTAGACGATACATCAGTACACAAAAACAGTTAACAGCCTTCCCTTTATTTTTAAAAAACTGCAAGAACATTAGGACACAATCACCAGTAGTCTGGAAAATATAAATAAATCCACAGAAAAGCGTTGCAGTAACACTCACCTTCTAAAATATTCCCGTGTACCAAATTTATATAGTTGGGAGACTCAGCAATTCGGCGATCAATGCAGGCATTCATTTTGATGGATTCCTGACATTTTGTGCACAAATAACCGGGACCCAAAATAAAGGTTTCGATCCTTTTTCATCTACATCTACATTTATACTCCGCAAGCCACCGAATGGTGTGTGGCGGAGGGTTTCACGTGCCACTGTCATTACCTCCCTTTCCTGCTCCACTCGCGCATGGTTCGCGGGAAGAACGACTGCCAGAAAGCCTCCGTACGCGCTCGAATCTCTCTAATTTTACATTCGTGATCTCTTCGGGAGGTATAAGTAGAGGGAAGCAATATATTCGGTACCTCATCCAGAAACGCACCCTCTCGAAACGTTGGCAGCAAGCTACACCGCGATCCAGAGCGCCTCTCTTGCAGAGTCTGCCACTTGAGTTTGCTAAACATCTCCGTAACGCTATCACGCTTACCAAATTACCCTGTGACGAAATGCGCTGCTCTTCTTTGAATCTTCTCTATCTCCTCTGTCAACCCGATCTGGTACGGATCCCACACTGTTGAGCAATAATCAAATATAGGCCGAACAAGTGTTGCGTAAGCCACCTCATTTGTTGATGGACTACATTTTCTAAGGACTTTCCCAATGAATCTCAGCGTGGCACCCGCCTTACCAACAATTAATTTTATATGATCAGTCCACTTTAAATCGTCCCGTACGCATACTCCCAGATATTTTACAGAAGTAACTGTTACCGATGTTTGTTCCGCTATCATATAATCATACAATAAAGGATCCTTCTTCCTATGTATTCGCAATACATTACATTTGTCTATGTTAAGGTTCAGTTGCCACTCCCTGCACAAAGTGCCTATCCGCTGCAGATCTTCCTGCATTTCGCTGCAATTTTCTAATGCTACAACTTCTCTGTATACTACAGCATCAGCCGCGAAAAGCCGCATGGAACTTCCGACATGATCTACTAGGTCATTTATAAATATTGTAAAAAGCAATGGTCCCATAATATTCCTCTGTGGTACGCCAGAGGTTACTTTAATGTCTGTAGATGTCTCTATATTGAGAACAACATGCTGTGTTCTGTTTGCTAAAAACTCTTCTATCCAGCCACACAGTTGGTCTGATATTCCGTAGGCTCTTACTTTGTTTATCAGGCGACAGTGGGGAACTATATCGAACGCCTTCCGGAAGTCAAGGAAAATGGCATCTACCTGGGTGCCTGTATCTAATATTTTCTGGGTCTCATGAACAAATAAAGCGAGTTGGGTCTCACACGATCGCTGTTTCCGGAATCCATGTTGATTCCTACAGAGTAGATTCTGGGTTTCCAGAAATGACATGATACGCGAGCAAAAAACATGTTCTAAAATTCTACAACAGATCGATGTCAGAGGTATACGCCTATAGTTTTGAGCATGTGCTCGACGACCCTTCTTGAAAACTGGGACTACCTGTGCTCTTTTCCAATCATTTGGGACTTTCCGTTCCACTAGAGACTTGCGGTACACGGCTGTTACAAGGGCGGCAAGTTCTTTCGCGAACTCTGTGTAGAATCGAATTGGTATCCCGTCAGGTCCAGAGGACTTTTCTCTGTTGAGTGATTTCAGTTGCTTTTCTATTCCTTGGACACTTATTTCGATATCAGCCATTTTTGTCTGATGTCTTCTACCCTTAATGAATGGTGACTACTGATAGAAACGAAGACTACGATTTCATACAAGTCATTCCGCCGACAATGGCGTGTGAATCGGAGGTCTGGTCAGTGGCAGCTAAAGAACATCAAGAGAAACTTTAGACCCTGCAGTGCGGGATACCCCGCACTTTATGAGGAGCATACCGGTTTAGGCCAAATGCACATTTTGGGGACAGCGTAAGTGAACCAACAGTCTTTGCCGATGTTTAAAAAAAATCTTAAAACCTCTATGTGAAGGCTTCCATTTCAGCCAGTGACTCATACAATACCCAGATATATCAGAAACAGACCCATCTCAACTTTCAAGCAGATAATTTCGGTTTTATAAGTTCACGGACGACGGTCATACATAAAATCACTCGAATCTCATAAAATACGCGATCATAAAATAGTGAGCACAGCTAGAAACCTGTGATGATCCGGTGATATCAATAAGACATACGACGAGGCACTGATGTTAGCGTTGCTGGCTCTCGTTCAAGGGATCCCGGGTTCTGTTTCCGGCCATGTCTGGAGCTCCCTCCGCTCGGGGCTGGGGGTATGTGGCATCAAATAAAAAGACTTGCACTAGGTGATATATCTCCCAGAAAGGGGACTCCTGGCATAAGATGCCAAACTAATATTTCATGGCACAAGGGTAGAGTACGAGGGCTGTTGTTACGGAGCAGTTTCATCTGTTTGAGTGGTACGTTAGCTGCACAGTTAGGACGATCGGAATTCGTAGATGTTCTTGACGGAAAAGTTTTAGATGGGCAGTCCATACATAAAATTTCTGGAGGGTCAGTAACCAAGAAAGTCTCATGGACAACCCATAGAATGCTAGGACACTCTAATTGTTTGTCATTATTAAATGTACAATTTGTCCGTCAGTAAATGAGTGAACTTTTAGCTCTTTTCACTACTTGAGAGAATTTTCCCGTCCGCATAGTGTATGCGCTACATTGCTACACTATTCAGTCACATTAATGTGACCACTTGTCAGTAACTTCAATGACTACAGTTTGTAACGAAGACCGCTGCGGGACGTGGATAATGAGAGTCAAAGATGTGCTGGAAGGTACCGACAGTGATGTGGAGCCGTAATGACTCCAGTGACTTGGCCAGTTGCGCTAGGTTTCTGTACTGAGAATCCATGGCGCGAAAAAAGGGATAGAGGTGGTCTCCGAGACTTCCAATGGGTTTATGTCCGGAGAACTTGGTGGCCAGAAGAATACAGTAAACTCATCCTGGTACGAGCTTGCAAATTCCAGACTTCTTTGCCGATGAACATCAGTCAGTAAAGGTGCATGAAACATGCGCCAGTTAAGGAGGCCCTCACCCAGCATCGTTCGCTGAACAGGCTATAAGGAGGTATTGTTGGTATAATTGGTTCATCTGAGAGGTCAGTTGTTCAAAAAGTAGCACGTCTGCTCTCCGTACACATCTCCACAGCCGTCGTTCAACCCCGTGATCTGTGGCCTGTGGCGCGCCAAAGGTGCTTCGGCGCCAGTTTTAGATAGCGCCATTTTGCCATGAATGGTATACTCTACCACGGAGGAACACGGACATTTCGCTGACTTAACCATTTCGGAAATGATCCCACTCCTGGCTCTTTCGGACGTCAGATAAATCGCCTCGGTTCCACATTATGCCAAAGACTGCACAGTTTTCTGCGTTTCCCTGACACACTTCATATACCATCCACTGTATGTGCTGCCACCTGCCGTCAATGAATGATTATTACACGTTTCCGTCGAACATAGGCGGTGGACTCATTAATGTGATTGGACTCCTTAAATAAATACGGTTTTAGTGAAATACCTAGGACGGCAAATCGAGATGAGAGAAAAGTGCGACCACCTACTCATAAGGCCCTTTACACCATACCATACAAATACTTTAAGGCCGCAGTGTGGTAATATGAGAGGGGGTAGGTACAACCACTCTACACCGCCTTCCTTCCAGCCTCCATCTGGTAATCACGTCGGTCGAATGATATTTGTCACACCATTGTAAGCTGCGTTATCAAAAAAGTGAAGCACACAAAAGCGGAGAGAAACTAAATGAACGTTTACAGTTACAGATGGTACGTGTTGTCATCCACAGATCACATAAAAGAGTCGATTTTACAAAGAACTTGGTACTATGAGCCCATATGAGTAACATCGAATCTGCTCTGTCCTGATTGTATCTAATGCTTCGGTTGGGTAGGGTATGTCCAATTCTGAGACAAGCTCGTGCACAGCTCTTGTAACTGGTATTGATAGCCAGAACACTGGCACTGAGCTGGTGTCCAAGTCCGAGCGGTCCCACCCGTGTTCTACGAACAGATGTGAGGTTCTTGACGCCCATGAGCGTACCTGATCATGAAGTGAACAGTTCATTGAGACAAGCACCATGTATGGCCGAGAAGTGTGCTGTTGAAAAACGGCACCACTATTCTGTTTCATGAGAGGGAACACATGAGGAAGCAGGATGTCCGGAGTTCCCATAATACCTACCAGCCGTGACTTGAAGAGATATTTAATGGTCCCTATACTAAGGCGGTAGGAATAACGCCATTGTGACTCTCAAAACATTGGAAAAATTATACCTGATCTCAGATCACCCATATACTAGGTGTAGGGTCTAAAGTTTTATTACAAATAACAAAGTACACCGTAAATACAGCATCAGTGACTGAGCACCAGAGTTCATGCACATGCTTGGCCAGAAGCAGTGGGAAAGCTACCCAGGTAGAGCTCAGTAACAAGCAAGTTCGTCATAGCACAACACGGGAGAGCGGTAATCGGCAAGTGGAGCACGAAGCACGCGAAAGAGTGGGTCACGCTGCAGACGTGTGACTTCGCCACCCGCCCGGTGGTAGCGCTGGAAGCAATGGAAGCAGCGGCTCTCGTTTGAGCCTCTCGCCATGGCGCCACATGTGAACTCATTGGTTGTGGTAGTGTCAATGTAAGTCTCAATCCCCCCCCCCCTCTTTTCAGGAAGCTGGCTCCACACGTGTCGCTGGGAAAACGCGGGAGGGCAAGTGGGCGGGACTGCCATGAGCGACGAACTGACGTAGTATTTACAGAGTTATTACAGGAAAATGTTCTCGGCTAACAAGCGACTTCACTTTTGAATAAAGCAATCGAGCCTTCGATAGCTACATGTCACCGCCACCTTAACCAGCACCGCCTCCTTCCTATTACCCAATGTGGCTTCCGGCCTTCCTTCTCTGCCGACGACCAGCTCCATAACCTTACCAATCTTCTTTCCCTCCAAATTAACTCCCGTCACTCTGCTATCTTTGTTTCCCTTGATCTCCAGAACGCCTATGACCGTGTCTGGAATCCCGGGCTCCTCTTCAAACTCCAGACCTATGCTCTCCCCATCAACTTCGTCCGTCTCGTTGATTCCTTCCTCTCCCATCGTCCCTCCTATGTGACTATCCACAACTCCAACTCCCGTACTTTCTACCCCTCTGCCGGTGTGCCTCAAGGTTCTGTCCTTTCCCCTCTCCTCTATCTCCTCTACACTGCTGATATGCCTAAACCTCCCCCTCCTGTTCATCTTCTCCAGTTCGCTGATGACACCGCCTTCCTAGCCCTTTATCCTACCCTTCAACGGTCCCAACGTACTCTCCAAACCCACCTTGACCAATTCACCACTTGGTGCAACCAGTGGTTCCTCCGTGTTAATCCCTCCAAGACCCAGGCGATCATCATAGGCCGCACCACCTGCTCCTTTCACCTCCATGATTTCTACCTCACCATTTATGGCCGTCCTATCCACCTCACTCCTACTCTCAAATACCTTGGCCTCACCCTCGACCGCCACCTCGCCTGGACTCCCCATCTCCTTACCATCCAAAACAAAGCTCACAACCGCCTCCGCCTCCTGAAACTCCTGTCCGGCCGGACGTGGGGTCTGCATCCATCCACCATCCTTCACACCTTAAAATCCATCATCCGCCCCATCCTTTGTTATGCCAGCATCGCTTGGATTTCCGCCCCTCCCCGGTTCTATGAAGCCCTTCAAATCCTCGAACGCCATGCACTCCGCCTCGCCTTCCGCATCCGCCTTCCGTCCCCCACGCGCATCCTCTACGACCTCATCCCTTTCCCCCAACTTCTCCTTTTCCTTGAACACATCCGCACACTATATGTTGTCCGCCGCCTTGATCCCCCTCACAGCCCGCATCTCGTGGTCGTGCGGTAGCGTTCTCGCTTCCCACGCCCGGGTTCCCGGGTTCGATTCCCGGCGGGGTCAGGGATTTTCTCTGCCTCGTGATGGCTGGGTGTTGTGTGCTGTCCTTAGGTTAGTTAGGTAAGTAGTTCTAAGTTCTAGGGGACTGATGACCATAGATGTTAAGTCCCATAGTGCTCAGAGCCATTTGATCCCCCTCACCCCCTGGCGTCTCCCTTCCTCTCCACTCCCAACCAGTTGCCACGCCTTTATCGTTGTGTCCCTCCATCTCTCCATCTCTCCATCTCCACACCCTCCATCTTCTTTCACAACACAACTTCCACCATCTACCCCTCCCAGATGATGAGCTTCGCCCCGACATCTACCCTTCCTACCAACTCTCCCTCTTCCTGCCTCCTCCTCAGGGCTCCCTCTCCTCCCCCTCCGTCCTCCTGAGCAGCTTTCCCCTCCTACTCCCCCTCCATCTCTTGTGCCTCCTTTCAGTGTCTCTGCACTCCCTCCTGCCCTGTGTTCCCTATTCCTCTCCCGCCCCATGTGTCTCCTGCCTCTTCGTGAACCCACGGTTGCCCCTCCTCTCTTCATCCCGCCGCTTCCTCAGCTGCCCCATGCTCTCCCCTCATTTTCCATCCTGTCTGACCTTTCCCTCGGCAGGTCCCACCTGGTAGTTTTACTCTTTGTCGTGTGTGCTCCAAGTGGGTTTTAAGTGTGTTGTTTCAGAGTGTTTTTAATACTGTGGCCAACTTTTAACCTCTGCATTCGCATTCAGTGTCTTCTCTGTGTTTCAAGAATCGCCAACTGTGTTTTTTAACTTTCAGGTGACTTTTTTTAACTGTCCCCCATGAACGTCTACATGTCCATGTCCTTTTACTTCCATTTTCTCCCCTTACTCTGTTTTATGTTCCCCCTTTTTATCTCCTTATATATGTATCATTTTATTCTTGTTTTAGTTGTCGTGTCTCTCGGCTGAAGAGCGGCGGATTGTGCCGCTGACAGCCCTCCCCTGCCCATATGGGGCAGGGGAATGAAATCACAATAAAGAAAAAAAAAAGATAGGTACCTGTTCCTCAGCTATAGACATCGGGAGAATAAATCGCCGAGTGCACGGTGTTCTGCTTATACAGATATAATGGCAGTGTCTGGATCTTCGCAGAGAGGCCACGCCTTTGGACGGAGTGAGTCACGCAGCGGGAGGGGTCGGTGCCACGTGTAAAACCGCCGCTCCTGCATCCCTAACCAAACGTCCCACGGCGAGGCGGAGCTACCTGAAGCTGCCCAACTTCCCTTCTACTCATAGGTCACTTCGGCCCTCTTTGGAAAATTCCAGACACTGCCAATGCATCTATATAAGCGGAACACCATGCCACAAACAGCAGCCAGTGATTTTAACTTCTGACCACGATGGCACAGGCTTCTACGGAAAGCTCGAGTGTTTTCTTCAAAGTAACGCGGCTTACGAACAGAGAGGATATTATTGGAGCATGTCAGAGCGAAATACTCTGAGGACACATAAATTACACAGTTAACAAAAAAGCTGTAACTAAGCTCCATAGTTTATGCACACGCACTGACAGAAACATGGGGATAACAAACTGAGAAAATTCCAGTAATAGGCAATTTTGTCATAACATATCACCGGACCGTGCTAATCGGCAAGTAGAGTCTTCATAAAAGATGATAGATGTAATAAGGTGTTGTATCCTGCCTACTTGTCAAATATGAGGTATCAAGGAAACCTGCTTTTCGAATCGCTAAACAACAATTCAAGCATATCGTATTAGTGAACTTTATTACAAAAGGAAATAATTACAATACTTCTGTCGCAGGCAAAGAGCGCCACACAAAATAAAAGTCTCTTTAGTATATACAACGCTACATAGTAGAAGCGAAGTCTTGATGCTATTCTTGAACTCGCTGCTGTAGAAGTGGGCGAACTGCTTGTCTTAAACTAGCCGTGGCCAGTCGGATGCAGCGCTTATGTTCTCTTTGCGTAGATAGTGTTGCTGTCGCGTTTTCATCCTAGAGAGGGATCTGTCCGTGTGTAATTGGCTGATGTCTCCTTCACAGCCCTCTCTGCTGTAATGTTCCCGACTAGCATACCGGCACTTGACATTACGCCGGAACTAAAGAGTGGAGTGTGCTGCTGGATTGCGGTTGTCGTCACTCGGTTGGTGGCGCGCTGGCAGGGAGCTAAGCAGGCACTCTCGTTTCATTCCCTCGCTGGCAGCGCCACTTGTGAACTCTGCAGTTGTGGTGGTGCCATCATAAGTAAACACTCAACCACTATCGCCTACGATAGTCATCTGTGGCATTGCTGAACCACGATTAATCGCTAAACATGGTGCGTTGTCATTTGTCAGCAGTTCATGCATCCCTCTCACAGCCGCTGATGTTGTGGTGTTAACGGCAACCTACACATTGGATGGTAATTCCATAATCCTGCCCACCAATGTCGTGGGACGACACATGACGGTTCTAGGTTCTAGGCGCTCAGTCCGGAACCGCGCGACTGCTACGGTCGCAGGTTCGAATCCTGCCTCGGGCATGGATGTGTGTGATGTCCTTAGGTTAGTTAGGTTTAAGTAGTTCTAAGTTCTAGGGGACTGATGACCACAGATGTTAAGTCCCATAGTGCTCAGAGCCATTTTAACCATTTTGACACATGACGTTGTAGGGAGCCCATTGCTTTTCCTCAGAGGGTAGGCACAGATCTGAAGGGGTTACGATGCTCTTTGTGCACACTACGGCGATCTGCATTGTGGTAGTCAGATATGGTCGATCGGACTTTTGAAGACAAGTTTGATACCCTTACGTTCCCATGAATTTCAACTCCCACCGTCAGCTCCGAACGTCCTACAAATCTGAGTATTGGACGATTCGACCATTTTTCGAATGGACACCCCACCGTAACCCCTGTATAACTGTGTCAGGTTTTTAAAATGCTGTCTCACATGAGTACACTCAACATCTGACACTGTTCACGGTTCTTATATGGTACTTAGCATGTACGGTAACAGCTCCAAAGCACCCTGGTGGCCGTTATACTAGTTAGAGTGCATTGCAACTCATTTACATACCGCTACTGATGCATGCGCATACGTAGTTACACTGCCAACGCAGCATACATTATGTGTGCTTGACTTCATGATTGAAAGAAAAGTGCCCATTACTTTTCTCTATCACTGTTACCTTTATTCATTTTCGAAAGTGTATAATTATCTTGTTACTGTATTTTGCAGACGGTGTGAATGTCGTTGTTGTTGTTGTGGTCTTCAGTCCTGAGACTGATTTGATGCAGATCTCCATGCTACTCTGTCCTGTGCAAGCTTCTCCATCTCCAAGTACCTACTGCAACCTACATCCTTCTGAATCTGCTTAGTGTATTCATCTCTTGGTCTCCCTTACGATTTTTACCCTCCAAGCTGCCCTCCAATATTAAATTGGCGATCCCTTGATGCCTCAGAACATGTCCTACCAACCGATCCCTTCTTCTAGTCAAGTTGTGCCACAAACTTTTCTTCTCCCCAATCCTACTCAATACCTCCTCATTAGTTATGTGATCTACCCATGTAATATTCAGCATTATTCTGTAGCACCACATTTCGAAAGCTTCTATTCTCTTCTTGTCCAAACTATCGTCCATGTTTCACTTCCAGTCATGGCTACACTCCATACAAATACTTTCAGAAACGACTTACTGACACTTAAATCTATACTCGATGTTAACAATTGTGAATGTCAGGAAAGGCGAAATTTCTCAATTCAGGCTACAAGTACATTGGTCACTACAGTGAGCTGGACATCATTGATTGCCAAAAGCGACTTGATGTAATTGGGCTGATACTTGCAGTACTTTGCACGTGTTGGCTGCTGGCAGATGTCTGCCTGTTGCTACTCAGACAGGCGTGGGGCGCTGCAGGCAGCAGTGAAGTAGAGCGAGTCGCAACAAGGGTGGTGTAGACGCTGCAGACAGACAGAGCCGGCAGAACCTGAGACCTTCCTTCCTTCCTTGCTTCCTTCCTCCGCCTTGCATGGAGATGGCACAGGCAGCGCTCCTGAATAATGAATCAGACTGCGGCCTGAATTACGCAGCACGGCGTTACACAGTGTTCTCAGAGGGGGGGGGGGGGGGCAGGTAACGTGGCCCGAGTACCGCACCAAATCCTCTTGTAAAGCGGGCTCTTCTTTCGCTAAAAGCATCCGCTCTACCATCGAGAACTGACAACTGCGCATTCTCCGTATTGTGAACTTGGTTACCACAACACGAAACTCGAATGTTACCCGAGACTCTCCTGCGTGCAAATCACTCACTCGCCACAGACCTTACAATAGGAAGTAGTTTTACCAAAAAGGGCAATAAAAAATTGAACAGCAAAATGCCAATTTCACATGTAAACTGTACTAAATATACGCGAGGAACAACGTCATTAGGAACAGCTACTCCAAGCCTCTTTGCCAAATCTATTTTAAAAATGCTTGAGTCACTATGAGTTTTAGTATGTATAACAATAAGGTAAAACATAAGAAACAACGAGAAGTTTTAGCTGTGTTTATGTTCCACTCCGGCTGTTTCTGCTCTGGTAAATAGAAGGATGAGTGCACAACTAGCACGGTATGATAAACAGCTGTAACCATTAGCGTCCTTGAAAGGCAGTAGAATACAGAAACAAACTAACTAATCGCCTTATCGGCGAATAATGTCGTTAAGTACACTTTTAATATAGTTACAACTAGCAGCTTGCCTTAGTTGGCAACCAAGATATGCTAAATTCAGACTGATTGCATTTGGCAATAGCTGTGGCACTAGTCAGACTAAATTATCAAAACAAAGTATATTATTAGAATTTGACTATTCGTCTCAGATGGCAAACTACGTATCAAATGAGTTACCAAAACTTCGAATGCAGCTCTTTTACAAAAATATTTTTGAAAAAAGCACTCGACTGGATCATCATTTTCAGTTCCTTAAAATGTAGTGGCCCATTAACCGTAAGCGGCTGCCAGTAAAACACCAAAACTCTTAAACCTTTTAAGTACTAATTGGACAAGCTCATAGAATTAAACCTGAATTTTAAATACTTAGCCTTAAGACAGTAAAACAAATATAAAGAATACATCATGGAACCATCACCAGACGACCATCAGTGTGGGAGACCACAAGAATCGATGTACACTCCTGGAAATGGAAAAAAGAACACATTGACACCGGTGTGTCAGACCCACCATACTTGCTCCGGACACTGCGAGAGGGCTGTACAAGCAATGATCACACGCACGGCACAGCGGACACACCAGGAACCGCGGTGTTGGCCGTCGAATGGCGCTAGCTGCGCAGCATTTGTGCACCGCCGCCGTCAGTGTCAGCCAGTTTGCCGTGGCATACGGAGCTCTATCGCAGTCTTTAACACTGGTAGCATGCCGCGACAGCGTGGACGTGAACCGTATGTGCAGTTGACGGACTTTGAGCGAGGGCGTATAGTGGGCATGCGGGAGGCCGGGTGGACGTACCACCGAATTGCTCAACACGTGGGGCGTGAGGTCTCCACAGTACATCGATGTTGTCGCCAGTGGTCGGCGGAAGGTGCACGTGCCCGTCGACCTGGGACCGGACCGCAGCGACGCACGGATGCACGCCAAGACCGTAGGATCCTACGCAGTGCCGTAGGGGACCGCACCGCCACTTCCCAGCAAATTAGGGACACTGTTGCTCCTGGGGTATCGGCGAGGACCATTCGCAACCGTCTCCATGAAGCTGGGCTACGGTCCCGCACACCGTTAGGCCGTCTTCCGCTCACGCCCCAACATCGTGCAGCCCGCCTCCAGTGGTGTCGCGACAGGCGTGAATGGAGGGACGAATGGAGACGTGTCGTCTTCAGCGATGAGAGTCGCTTCTGCCTTGGTGCCAATGATGGTCGTATGCGTGTTTGGCGCCGTGCAGGTGAGCGCCACAATCAGGACTGCATACGACCGAGGCACACAGGGCGTGTGGGGAGCGATCTGCTACACTGGCCGTACACCACTGGTGATCGTCGAGGGGACACTGAATAGTGCACGGTACATCCAAACCGTCATCGAACCCATCGTTCTACCATTCCTAGACCGGCAAGGGAACTTGCTGTTCCAACCGGACAATGCACGTCCGCATGTATCCCGTGCCACCCAACGTGCTCTAGAAGGTGTAAGTCAACTACCCTGGCCAGCAAGATCTCCGGATCTGTCCCCCATTGAGCATGTTTGGGACTGGATGAAGCGTCGTCTCACGCGGTCTGCACGTCCAGCACGAACGCTGGTCCAACTGAGGCGCCAGGTGGAAATGGCATGGCAAGCCGTTCCACAGGACTACATCCAGCATCTCTACGATCGTCTCCATGGGAGAATAGCAGCCTGCATTGCTGCGAAAGGTGGATATACACTGTACTAGAGCCGACATTGTGCATGCTCTGTTGCCTGTGTCTATGTGCCTGTGGTTCTGTCAGTGTGATCATGTGATGTATCTGACCCCAGGAATGTGTCAATAAAGTTTCCCCTTCCTGGGACAATGAATTCACGGTGTTCTTATTTCAATTTCCAGGAGTGTATTAATATACCAGTTAACACGTAAGTGGCAAGTAATAATAATCGTGGAAACAGCTTCTGCCAGTACCACCTGCGTTTCACAACTGTATATACTTCGTAAACACAAATGATACAAATTACACTCCATTCTACACATGCAATCTAACGAGGCAACTCTTTCCCAAAATGTGAGGGATAAACTTATTAAAATTTAACAAGAAGAACTGGTGAACAAAAAATGGCCAATGAACCAAAACAGGTAGGGAAAGCTGTTTCAGTAACCAGGATGGCGGTACCTTATAGAACAAAAAAAAAGTATGTGATATCTTATGGGTCTTAACTGCTAAGGTCATCAGTCCCTAAGCTTACACACTACATAACCTAAATTATTCTAAGGACAAACACACACACCATGCCCGAGGGAGGACTCGAACCTCTTCCGGGACCAGCAGCACAGTCCATGACTGCAGCGCCTAGACAACTCGGCTAATCCCGCGCGGCTGGGAGAACAAAGGAGTGTTCAAAAATTTCTCTCTCTGGCCACGACTGCTGGAAGGAAGATGATCGCCGTAGCTTTCGCGTTCTTTCTGGATCAAATTAAATCGCCGCCAGTCCGCCATCCACCAGACAAGGCACCGATTTCAGCGACTCTAAACGCAACTTACACTTGCTGCTGCCCAAGGAGTAGGCAGACAGACACTTTCAACGGCGCACCCTCCCAGTTAATGGGCAACACGTCTGCCACGATGCTCCAAGCAAACCCAGTTGATGAAGCCCGACTGTCGGGTATTACACGGAACCGTCAGCGAATTATTGCCCACAAGTCACAATACGGCAGTCGATGCTCAGACAATCTACTTGCTGACTCACATGTGCGAGCCTTTAACCTCGCGAAGCACTATGTCACTGCCCCTAGTGGGACGCCAGATTTGCAGTTACAAGGCAACGAGCCAAAGTTCTTTCGCCAAGTGGTAGGTATCGATGAAGATTCTCAGACACCTCACTGATGGAAATCACTTCCTTGTATACTGAAAAAGGCCACCTGTATTTGACTCAGTGTCATAGCGATTTCTTCATTGGCAAGAGGCTCTGGTTTCATCCATCTTTAGGATCTTCGTATGGCATTGATAAAGGGCTGGATATCATGAAACATAGAGCGGAAAACGATTTACGACTCTAGGAGTGGAATTTTAGACGACGTTATGTGGTCAGGATGCCATTAAATCAGAAAATAGAAACGCGAGGAGTGAGGATATATGTAGCAGAAGTCTGTGAACTGTAATTGGAGGATGGCTTTCAGGTCCGTCAACATCAGTAGAAAATGATATAAACAGGACAACATTTCTTATGAATGAAATGGTAGACATGGGATTATTCTCTGCAGTATCTGATGCAAACCAACGATAATGCATGGTGGACCAAATTTGTATACACCTAGACGCCATGGCGCGATTTCTTGCAAGTACGTCTTTAAGAAAATTCCATTCTGTGCATAGTTTTGGTAGAAAATGGACGTGAAAGAAAGACAATTTGGCAGTGCTGTAGCCGAATTTAAGACAAATATGTCTGCGATACTACAACACAGTGCGTCACCCTTTGCACTGAACCTAACTTATATTTTCAGTGTTGATCTTTGATAACCTACGGCAATATTTGCATTAATGCTTTGTCAATGATGATTAAATGTGATATTATGAAATGACTGAAAGCGATTACATGAATTTTTAAAGTAGACACGCTAACAATGTCAGGGGACTTTCATTATGTAAAATCAAATCTATAGTCTGAATGGTAATTTCATCCGCGGAACAGGAGAGGGCAGGAGAGAGAGTCTGCAGTGAACCGTAGTAGATGTTGAACGCTGTGTAGCTGCGAGAAGTGTGCGCGACATCTTGGTAGCAATATACGTATTTAGTAAGGCCTCCTGGATTTGATGGGCATGCAGTAAATTTACCGTACAACTGTAACTGTAAAATGCATTCAGTTATGATTCGCAGAGAAACAACTCTTCACTGTTATGCAACTTTTCTCAGAACAATGTTCTCTTTACATGCAACAACACAGACCAGAAATACTACTGAACAGAAGTCTCCACGATTAAATATTTGTCATATACATACCAGTAGCCCTACGCACATTACTGCAAGTCCCACTTAAGAAGGTCAGTACTTCCACGTTTTAAAAAGCCAAGAACTCTAATAAAGGGAACAAATTTTTTTCAGCGATTTTATGACTACTAATCTTCCAATCAGAATATTTTCAGTTAATGTAACCGACGCTTCACATTTGAAAATTGCAAGGAACTGACTAAGGAAAGACAAAAGAAAGCTTCTTCACATCTTCTAGAGAGGAAAAAACTAGTCAAAGAAGAAATTTATTGCATGTTAGCTGTGTTTCTCATAACTATGTAAGAATAACATAGCACTCAATAACCACATAAAATATATAGAACAGATAACGCCCAATACCGTTTCCTTACAACATTGCGTGTCCATAAACAATGAAATGGCAAATTAATCAGATGTTTCACACGGAAAGATTCTGGCGGATCAGTCGTCAGAATGTAAATGGTGTACTGTGTTAAGAAAAACTGTGTATCTAGACTAAGCACTGATTTCTTGAAGCTATGCATTGTTATGTACATGCTTATGACCCAATAATAATTATAGTAATGCAAATTAAGAAAAGAAGTAATCACAGTAGAACGAACTTACAGCAAAGCCTGTAACTGAAAACTGGCAGTCGTAGCTTGTACAGGGTGTTCTGAAATTCCCATTAAAAACATCTGGACTTATACAGGTAGGTGCATAGGTGATGTTTCGAATTAGAACTTACGCCTGGAAACGTAAAGTTTCCGTGCTACATCCATTTGAAAACAAGTTTGTAACTTGAACATTTTAAAAAGTAACTGATCAGGCGTCATCCAGTACATTACTTGTTTTACAATTCAACTGATTAACAGCCAAAGACACTGTACTCCTTGACTGGTTCTCTTCACTTTGATGCAATATACCCATTTACAGTGCAGGTGTGCGGCGTCTTCTTGGAACACCAGAGTGACACCTGCTGGCAGTGAAACTACCCATTCTCGAAGCCGTTGCGTAACTGGGCCGAAAAATGTAGTGTCGGCAGACTTGCCAACACTACGCACACTAATTGAAAAAGGCGGCCAAGATGCACGCGCTAACTCAGGAAGGATGGAGTGAGGTCTGAAACAGGATACGTAATGAATGCTATAAAGAAAAGTACGTAGCTCCTGGAATACTTAACTTTTAATCCATCCTTTGTATACATCGTTCTTGATGAGACATCTGGAGATTGTGGCGATACAAGTGAGACTCTTTAGATACAAGCTATCTAAGGCTAATGGCGCCTTGCTAGGTCGTAGCCATGGACTTAGCTGAAGGCTATTCTAACTGTCTCTCGGCAAATGAGAGAAAGGCTTCGTCAGTGTAGTCGCTAGCAAAGTCGTCGTACAACTGGGGCGAGTACTAGTCCGTCTCTCGAGACCTGCCGTGTGGTGGCGCTCGGTCTGCGATCACTGCCAGTGGCGACACGCGGGTCCGACATGTACTAATGGACCGCGGCCGATTTAAAGCTACCACCTAGCAAGTGTGGTGTCTGGCGGTGACACCACAAAAAATGTATGTGATGAAGTGCACGTTTTGGAGAACAGTCTTAATGAAGGCGAGAGCAGCTCTTCCAATACCGTGAGCTCGGCCACACAGAAGGGTCATAACGGTGTATTGGGCAAAGCCGTACAGTGCGCGCAGAAGGCCGTGGCCGCCAGAGGCGCTGTCGGCTGGAGAAGCACGAGGAGAGCGTCAGTGGCGGGAGGTCGCTCAGAGTGCTGTGACAAATTACGAGTCCTTGAGGAGAAGTTCCGTTCTGAACTGAAGCCCACACTCTCATATTTGTTGATATTAACCGGGGTCCTTCCACGCCCACAACTGTATGGGCACCATTCAAAAATATCTGTCCCTTAATCCTTGGGTAGTATCTAAAAAGAACTCCGCCGAAAATACAGCTATTTAGTTTCGCCTGGTAGCTAACCATTTGTAACTTTCAGAGGAGAGTCAGGAGTGGGAAATTTTGAGTAAAAACATCTGGACTCATACAGGTAGGTGCTAGTTTAAAATTTGCGTCTTTTGCCAAAACACAGCGGTGTTCACATAATCTGATCTCACTAACATATTGTGGTGATGCAGACGCGAAAGAATTCTGAAACAGTGGTTTATTATGTGAGGAACTGGGAAAAAGTACGGTCAGTATGTTATGACAATAGCATGACGAAATAAACGAGTAATGACTTCACTTATGTTGTCCCAAAACCCACAGAATTGGAATGACGCGGTAGATAATGAAGTTTTGCATAATAACCATACGGAAAATTCTCTCTGGGACCTCCAACCACGTCTAAAGAAAAATTCAAGATGTTAGCTAAATTTCACACGCAGCAACATATTATGTAATATGCACCAGACGCAAAATAATAGGGACCCCCATTTTTCATTGCAAACCTTTTAGATTTTCGTGCAGTGTCTTACTTCCACATAAATATCACAGTTATTATGACCATTAACGAAATGATACACACATCATAATGAACCTGACATATAAGGCTATAAGTGAAGCAAAAACGAATTTTTTAAATAATAGTTTCTGTAAATTCGTTTGAGAAAGACTCCAGGGCGTGGGCGTCGATTCTGTCATCGTCGAAAGGCCGAAAGGTGGAAAACGCTTGTCCGCCTCCCCTTCTGAACAAACGATTGAACTCGAGCAGCTGTTTGGACGAAGACTGGTCACTGGCTTCGGCCACCATATCTTGCGCGAGCTATACCCAGTCATGTTGCTCTAATACCCACAGACACTCGATGAGGCTCAGGCGAGGTAAGAAGGGGAGGACAGAAGTCAAACAACATCATCTGTGCGGGTGCACTGGGGCGACGAATTTTTTGTCCAGTGAGGTTACAAAGTAGTCGAATTACTTGTAGGTCAAGAAAGGGAAAACGTACTTTTTAATAATTGTTGACTACCGCAATTTTTACTTGTTACACTGTAAGTTCAAAATGGGATTACATTTTGCAGAAACGATTATAGGAAGTAACTTCTGTTTCTGCGGAAGCCTGGGTGTAGAGAGGAATCTACGGATGAAGGGTATGCAGATCAGCTTGGAGAGGAAAAGAATCAAAATTTTTGTATATTTTGTCCTAGGATTGGTTCTATAATTTCCTTGGTTTTTAACTTAAGGTATGTACTCCAGCGAAAACGGGAATATTATCATTTTCCGTTACTAATTCATCTGGCTCGAGTATACAGATGACGGCAGTGTCAGTGGGAAAACTATACGTCGGGAAACCCGTTAACCGCCCGGGGCCACTAATTATGAATCAACAAACAAATTTCGAGGACTGGGCTAGGCTTTTCCCTGGGGCCAGAGGTAGCCGGCAGAGTTGCGCTGGGCTGCAGACCGTTATGTAAACGAGGCGAGGTCGCCTCCCAGAGGGTACGTGCAGTCGGAAAACTGGCGTGACCTCAGCAGCCGGTAGCCGCTGCTGCTGCACACGGCTAGCTCACCGACTGCGTCAAAGTGGTACGTAACTAACATTGTGAACTGATGTTTCAAAGAACTCAGAATTATGGAATATGATACATACGCTTCAAAATAAGTCTCTATCGACTTTGTAATGGGATACCCTAATCTAGCATTACCTTTTTTTATAGAAACAACCGATGTCATTTACACTAACGATTCTTGTTTAGGTAAGCATAACTTAGTTGAAACTTCCTGGCAGATTAAAACTGTGTGCCCGACCGAGACTCGAACTCGGGACCTTTGCCTTTCGCGGGCAAGTGCTCTACCAACTGAGCTACCGAAGCACGACTCACGCCCGGTACCCACAGCTTTACTTCTGCCAGTACCTCGTCTCCTACCTTCCGAACTTTACAGAAGCTCTCCTGCGAACCGAGCAGAACTAGCACTCCTGAAAGAAAGGATATGCGGAGACATGGCTTAGCCACAGCCTGGGGGATGTTTCCAGAATGAGATTTTCACTCTGCAGCGGAGTGTGCGCTGATATGAAACTTCCTGGCAGATTAAAATTGTGTGCCCGACCGAGACTCGAACTCCCGAGTTCGAGTCGCAGTCGGGCACACAGTTTTAATCTGCCAGGAAGTTTCATATCAGCGCACACTCCGCTGCAGAGTGAAATTCTCATTCTGCATTAACTCAGTTGTTTAACTAAAAGAATTTCGTATGATTCTGTATATGATGTATTAGGGGCGAGTCAAAAGTACTTGGACACCTTCATATGTTGGAAGATTAAAGGGAAAATTGAAATATGATGATGGGAACATAGGTTTGATGTTGGACAGCAACCTTTGGAGTGAACTGCATTCATGGCCGCCATCTTGAAATCCGCCATTTTGGATTCAAGTCACTTTTTTAATGGGAACGGGGGTGTATGCCTCATCAAATAACACTCGCTTGAGCTCTGGAATTGAGTGGAGTAATTTGTTTTTGTCTATCTTGTACAGTTTAGAAGTTATTAATGTTCAAAGTTACCTTGATACCGACTCATGTCTCGGGATGGGCAACACTTAGAAGATGTGGTGTAGCAGTCGGTATGAAGGTAATGTCCAAATTTAGCATTAATAACCCCTAAACGGTACAAGATAGACAAAAACAAATTACATCGCTAAATTCCAGAGCTAAAGCGAGTGTTATTTTATGTGTCATACACCCCCCTCCCCGTTTAAAAAAAATTACCTGAATCCAAAACGGCGGATTTCAAGATGGCGGCCACTATGCCATTCACTCCAAAAGTTGCGGCCCCACATCAAACCTATGTTCCCATCATCACATTTCGATTTTCCCTTTAATCTTCCAACTTATGAGGGTATCCAAGGACTTTTGACTCGGCCTGTATTTCAGGCTAAAATGTATAAAAAGAAATTAATGTTTTACCGTCGATGTGTACTAAGTTAAAATTAGTCTTCGTTTGAAAATATTTGAAATCGCGAAATATCTGGCATACCTATAATTCCTATTATTAATTGCACAACCTGACGATAGTTATAAAATTTATTTCTGGACTAATTTAGAAAATAATTATATATTTTAGCGAAGATCTTTCTTTTGTCAAGATAGTTTGTAAAGTCTTTTGCTTTGGAAACGCTTTCGAATATTGTTAGTACCGCAGAATGTAGATAGTGGTGGGCATGCCTCTGATGGAGACAGACGTATTTACATGATCGACACTAACAATGTAATTTGGAATATTAAGTAGAAATTGTAAAAACGATGTGATATTGAAAAATGTGACAAAAAATATAATTCATGATTTACAAAGGCAAATCTTTAATCATTATTCAGATCAAAAAGTACGTACAAAATCAATATTTCAGCTGCAAATAATGTACCCCTAAACGCAAGACTTGCTGCGAACAACAAGAAGCGAAAATGAAGATAAGTGAAAAGTTTTTCTTTTGTTTATCTTACGCCTCACGAAACTTTCAAAACTTCTGCAGAGACAGAGAAATTTAATGGTGATATCTGGGAGGATAAGATTACAATTTACTTTTGTGTTTATGTAGGAGGGTGGTTGTGTGCACAATGTGCATTTCTCCTCAGGGGCAGTGCAATCACGACTTCTGAACGAACGCAGTACAGCAGACCTAAGTTCCTGTGATTTCAGAGTTGTCCGTGTGCCTCGAAGTGTGGCAAAGTGCTTCGGAAAGAGCTCTCCATGGCAGACTATATCAAAATCATCACGTTGATGGGACAAAACATGAGACAAGTTGACATTGCAATTATTGTTCACGTTAGTCAATGTGTTGTTTCCATAATAGGGAAAATGTTCCAGAAAACGCATTCAATAGCAGATCCACTTCGCGAAGTCCGTCTACGGAAAACTGGAGCAACGCAGGACCAGTACGTAAGAATGTCTGCAAGGAGATGTCCTACAACGACAGCGACTACTCTGCAATGTCCTACAACGACAGCGACTACTCTGCACCACAAGATCGAGAAGCCACAGGGGTTACTTTAAGTACCCAAACTGTACGAAACGGACTTCATTATGGAGGGCTGCATAGGCGAAGATCTCTCAACAGACTCCACCACTGCCGGCCGCGGTGGCCGTGCGGTTCTAGCGCTGCAGTCCGGAACCGCGGGGCTGCTACGGTCGCAGGTTCGAATCCTGCCTCGGGCATGGATGTGTGTGATGTCCTTAGGTTAGTTAGGTTTAAGTAGTTCTAAGTTCTAGGGGACTGATGACCTAAGATGTTAAGTCCCATAGTGCTCAGAGCCATTTAGACTCCACCACTCAGTCCACGCCACAGCACGAAAATACATTTTCAAAGCCGATGGAAGACAGAAAACATCTTCCGAAATTGTACTAAATGCTTTCTCTGAGAATTACTTTGAACAATTAGTTCATGGTTCAAAATGGTTCAAATGGCTCTGAGCACTATGGGACTTAACTGCTGTGGTCATCAGTCCCCTAGAACTTAGAACTACTTAAACCTAACTAACCTAAGGACATCACAAACATCCATGCCCGAGGCAGGATTCGAACCTGCGACCATAGCGGTCTTGCGGTTCCGGACTGCAGCGCCTTTAACCGCACGGCCACTTCGGCCGGCAATTAGTTCATGAACCCACACGAATTTTAAATGGTTACAAAAACACACTTGACCTCTTATCCACAAATAATACTGATCTAATAGAGAGCGTCATGACGGAAAGTGTCTCCATCCCTTCCAAGCTAATTATGTGAGTGTAGACCAGATATGGCTCAAATTAAGATACAGTTTCGACAGCAATAGATAGATTCATACCGCATAAGTTATAATACACGGGACTGATCCACCATGGTACACAAAACACGACAGAATAGTGTTGCAGAAGCAACGAAAAAAGCATGCCAAATTTAGAAGAACTCAAAATCCCTAAGACAGGCTAAGTTTCACGAAACCTCGAAATTTAGTGCGGACGTCAATGGGAGATGCATTTAATAGTTTCCACAATGAAACATTGTCTCATAATATGGTAGAAAACCCAAAGAGATTCTGCTCCTGATCTACATAAATGATCTAGGTGATAATCTGGGCAGCCCCCTTTGATTGTTTGCAGATGACGCTGTAATTTACCGTCTAGTAAAATCATCAGACGATCAATTACAATTACGAAATGATCTGGAGAGAATTTCTGTATGGTGCGAAAAGTGGCAATTGACACTAAACAAAGAAAAGTTCATCGTCATCCACGTGGGTACTAAAAGAAATCCGATAAATTTTGGGGTATACGATAAATCGCACAAATATAAGGGCTGTCAATTTAACTGAATATCTAGGAATTACAATTACGAGCATCTTAGATTGCAAAGACCACATAGAAAATATTGTGGGGAAGGCGAATCGAACACTGAGATTTGTTGACAAAATACACTCCTGGAAATTGAAATAAGAAAACCGTGAATTCATTGTCCCAGGAAGGGGAAACTTTATTGACACATTCCTGGGGTCAGATACATCACATGATCACACTGGCAGAACCACAGGCACATAGACACAGGCAACAGAGCATGCACAATGTCGGCACTAGTACAGTGTATATCCACCTTTCGCAGCAATGCAGGCTGCTATTCTCCCATGGAGACGATCGTAGAGATGCTGGATGTAGTCCTGTGGAACGGCTTGCCATGCCATTTCCACCTGGCGCCTCAGTTGGACCAGCGTTCGTGCTGGACGTGCAGACCGCGTGAGACGACGCTTCATCCAGTCCCAAACATGCTCAATGGGGGACAGATCCGGAGATCTTGCTGGCCAGGGTAGCTGACTTACACCTTCTAGAGCACGTTGGGTGGCACGGGATACATGCGGACGTGCATTGTCCTGTTGGAACAGCAAGTTCCCTTGCCGGTCTAGGAATGGTAGAACGATGGGTTCGATGACGGTTTGGATGTACCGTGCACTATTCAGTGTCCCCTCGACGATCACCAGTGGTGTACGGCCAGTGTAGGAGATCGCTCCCCACACCATGACGCCGGGTGTTGGCCCTGTGTGCCTCGGTCGTATGCAGTCCTGATTGTGGCGCTCACCTGCACGGCGCCAAACACGCATACGACCATCATTGGCACCAAGGCAGAAGCGACTCTCATCGCTGAAGACGACACGTCTCCATTCGTCCCTCCATTCACGCCTGTCGCGACACCACTGGAGGCGGGCTGCACGATGTTGGGGCGTGAGCGGAAGACGGCCTAACGGTGTGCGGGACCGTAGCCCAGCTTCATGGAGACGGTTGCGAATGGTCCTCGCCGATACCCCAGGAGCAACAGTGTCCCTAATTTGCTGGGAAGTGGCGGTGCGGTCCCCTACGGCACTGCGTAGGATCCTACGGTCTTGGCGTGCATCCGTGCGTCGCTGCGGTCCGGTCCCAGGTCGACGGGCACGTGCACCTTCCGCCGACCACTGGCGACAACATCGATGTACTGTGGAGACCTCATGCCCCACGTGTTGAGCAATTCGGCGGTACGTCCACCCGGCCTCCCGCATGCTCATTATACGCCCTCGCTCAAAGTCCGTCAACTGCACATACGGTTCACGTCCACGCTGTCGCGGCATGCTACCAGTGTTAAAGACTGCGATGGAGCTCCGTATGCCACGGCAAACTGGCTGACACTGACGGCGGCGGTGCACAAATGCTGTGCAGCTAGCGCCATTCGACGGCCAGCACCGCGGTTCCTGGTGTGTCCGCTGTGCCGTGCGTGTGATCATTGCTTGTACAGCCCTCTCGCAGTGTCCGGAGCAAGTATGGTGGGTCTGACACACCGGTGTCAATGTGTTCTTTTTTCCATTTCCAGGAGTGTACTTAGAAGATGCGACGAATCCACTAAAGAGACAGCCTACATTACACTTGTCCGTCCTCTGCTGGAATTCTGCTGCGTGGTGTGGGATCATTACCAGGTAGGATTGACGGAGGACATCGAAAAAGTCCAAAAACTGGCAGCACCTTTCGTGTTATCGCGCAATCGGGCTGAGAGTGTCATTGATATGATACGCGAGTTGCGGTGGCAGTCACTGAAACAAAGGCGGCTTTCTTTGAGGCGAGATCTATTTACGAAATTTCAATCACCAACTTTCTCTTCCGAATACGAAAATATTTTGTTGGCACACACCTACGTAGGGAGAAATGATCATCATAATAAAATAGGAGAAATCAGAGCTCTAACGGAAAGATTTAGGTGTTCCTTTTTCCCACGCGCTATTGGAGAGTGGAATGGTAGAGAAGTGGTATGAAAATGGTTCGATGAATCCTCTGCCAGGCACCTAAGTGTGAATTGCAGAGTAACCTTGTAGATCTAGATATAGATGTAGACAAGAGTGCTCGTATAAGAGGAGCTAGAGCACATTGGACAAGAGTTTTGGAACCTGACGAAAACTTTGTTCGCATATAGAGCCTAACAAGGGAACGCAATCCTCCCTTAATGACTATGGAACATCGCCAACAATCCGGTGGCTCAATCGCATTCTGGCAGGTATTATGTATGGCCGCCGCACATCACTCTTTCAAATTGAAAGCTTCAGTGTATGAAAACAACATTCTCCGATCCATACTCAGTGGTTTTACGGAGACTATAGGGTAAGGGTTCACTCTATAGGATCGTAACGCCCGAGCCCATCGTGCTCACAGTATGTGTCCGCATCTGACAGATCGTGGCATCCATAGAGTAGATTGGCCAACCTGCTCAGTTGATATGAAATGCATAAAGCATGCATCGAGCTTTCTCAAAAGAGCGATTTCTAGTCGTCAACATTCTACTTTAATGATTGATTCTCTGAAGAATGCTGTCATTGAGGAGTGGGACAAGATGTCTCGAGAGGCCTGCAGTGAGTTGGTACTGAGCATGCCCCGTCGCATTCAAATGTGCCTCAGGGTTCGTGGAGTACTTAAACGTTATTGAACAGTGCACTGAACACATTGTTTTATGTTTCTTTACGTTGCGGACATTGAAACTTTTTTTTCAAATAATTTTCCTATTATATTTCATAAATAAATCAAAGATAACACAGAGTGTAGTTGCCTTTGCGTAATGCTCGTATTGTGTATTATGAAAAACTACAGTAGAAGACATCTATCTCACTTCAATATAGGAAAAAACTATTGTATGCTTAACTTTTTTGATGGGCGTATAAAGTATTCAACTGGATTTCATCCAGAAATGTGTGTTCATCAGATTTAAAGATGCTGGAAACTGTGACAAGTTCGTGACTGCAGATGGCAGTACTAGGAAATCCAAGCAGCTTGACGTATCTGTTAGTAATGTTGCTGTATTGCATGCAGTTTATGAGATCCGGGATATAAAAGTTTATAATGTATGTTTTGAATGCCCAAAGAAGGTTACAGCACGATGTCTTAAGCAGTACGGGACCGTTTCGAAAAATGAAAGTGATAAATGGTCTCACACATTCCAATATCACATCAAGAAAGGTGTACGAAAAGTTCGGATGGAATTAAAAAGACGCATTCCGACTCACGCATTAACTGCTGGGAAATAGGGCGTTTATAACACATAATGAGCTACCGCAAACGTGTTCAAGTTCTCATTCCACTAACCACCTGTTTACTAATTGTACTAACGAGTGAAGCACTTCACGGAAAGAAACGAAACTTAAATGAATGCAGGTGACATCCCCAGTTATACACTCCTGGAAATGGAAAAAAGAACACATTGACACCGGTGTGTCAGACCCACCATACTTGCTCCGGACACTGCGAGAGGGCTGTACAAGCAATGATCACACGCACGGCACAGCGGACACACCAGGAACCGCGGTGTTGGCCGTCGAATGGCGCTAGCTGCGCAGCATTTGTGCACCGCCGCCGTCAGTGTCAGCCAGTTTGCCGTGGCATACGGAGCTCCATCGCAGTCTTTAACACTGGTAGCATGCCGCGACAGCGTGGACGTGAACCGTATGTGCAGTTGACAGACTTTGAGCGAGGGCGTATAGTGGGCATGCGGGAGGCCGGGTGGACGTACCGCCGAATTGCTCAACACGTGGGGCGTGAGGTCTCCACAGTACATCGATGTTGTCGCCAGTGGTCGGCGGAAGGTGCACGTGCCCGTCGACCTGGGACCGGACCGCAGCGACGCACGGATGCACGCCAAGACCGTAGGATCCTACGCAGTGCCGTAGGGGACCGCACCGCCACTTCCCAGCAAATTAGGGACACTGTTGCTCCTGGGGTATCGGCGAGGACCATTCGCAACCGTCTCCATGAAGCTGGGCTACGGTCCCGCACACCGTTAGGCCGTCTTCCGCTCACGCCCCAACATCGTGCAGCCCGCCTCCAGTGGTGTCGCGACAGGCGTGAATGGAGGGACGAATGGAGACGTGTCGTCTTCAGCGATGAGAGTCGCTTCTGCCTTGGTGCCAATGATGGTCGTATGCGTGTTTGGCGCCGTGCAGGTGAGCGCCACAATCAGGACTGCATACGACCGAGGCACACAGGGCCAACACCCGGCGTCATGGTGTGGGGAGCGATCTCCTACACTGGCCGTACACCACTGGTGATCGTCGAGGGGACACTGAATAGTGCACGGTACATCCAAACCGTCATCGAACCCATCGTTCTACCATTCCTAGACCGGCAAGGGAACTTGCTGTTCCAACAGGACAATGCACGTCCGCATGTATCCCGTGCCACCCAACGTGCTCTAGAAGGTGTAAGTCAACTACCCTGGCCAGCAAGATCTCCGGATCTGTCCCCCATTGAGCATGTTTGGGACTGGATGAAGCGTCGTCTCACGCGGTCTGCACGTCCAGCACGAACGCTGGTCCAACTGAGGCGCCAGGTGGAAATGGCATGGCAAGCCGTTCCACAGGACTACATCCAGCATCTCTACGATCGTCTCCATGGGAGAATAGCAGCCTGCATTGCTCCGAAAGGTGGATATACACTGTACTAGTGCCGACATTGTGCATGCTCTGTTGCCTGTGTCTATGTGCCTGTGGTTCTGTCAGTGTGATCATGTGATGTATCTGACCCCAGGAATGTGTCAATAAAGTTTCCCCTTCCTGGGACAATGAATTCACAGTGTTCTTATTTCAATTTCCAGGAGTGTATATGCGGAAGTCCCGAACAGTGTAATGGCGTGCACTTCACTTTGACTAGCTACCATGACTGTTGCTGTAGTGCATGAGATATCTAAATCTGCATAGGAAATGTTAACGGGAATTCAGAAACCAGATGCAGAAAGCGGCCATGTCTCACGAACCTCAACAGAGAGCCCATTTGTGGCTGCAGAACTTACAGTAACTTACTCCAAAGCCGAAGAAGATGCATCCAATGAAACAAAATCAAATTCGAAAGCTGAAAAGAAAAAGAGAAAAGCTTCGGAAACTTAGATATGTCACGAGGGGTACCACAGAAGCGACGTAGCGTTATCTCCGAAACTGTCCCAGACGATTACGTCTATCGAAAATACAGCAGAAAAACTGCACAGAAAAAAGCAAAAACGGGCGGTCAAAAAGACTGTGGTCTCTGAACTTAAAGATTATACTCCTGAACAGAATCACCTCGGATTAATGATGTTACCCACGAACAACTTGATAATGAATTAAGTCAAATTCTATCACGCGACCGGAACAATCAAGATCGACATGTGGTAAAAGGGAAAGAAAGGTCGATATGCTAAGAAATCTGTACAAGCATATTATTTGGACATTACTCACTCATACAGTTCCAGTGGTGACGGAAATGTAAAACCTATGGAACGGGCAGACTATGTAGACGTTTTATACGAAACAGACAATGATGTTTCCACGTAGCCTACTAATAACCGGCCCATAGTCATACTCTCTGGAAAATTCTCACTCTTAACATATATAAGATATCCAGTGTTACTAAGATAGTAGCAATTTCTTAATGGTGAGTGAAAGTCATATAGCTTTAGCACAACAAGTCACAAGCAAAGCAGTTAATCAAACTGTCGACTGCTCATTAATTTCTAAGATCGATCCTCAGATTGAAATTGTTACCCTACTGTAATATATCGTGACACTGAAATGAAGAACTTTCTTTTGTCAAGAGCTTCGAGCTGTGTAAGTAGTAACGATGATCATAAACTTGTTCCAAACGTGTCCAATGAACTTAAAGCTCTGGTAGACAGTTACCCCCTTGAACACACTTGGCGAATTTGGAAATCCTATAAAATCGTGTACAATTATTTTTGTACTAATGAACATTCCTGACTTGATAGGATATACATGTTGTCATGAGTCCAAGTTCAAATAGCTGAAACTGAAACAAAACCGGTGATATTCACGGATCATTGATGCAACATATAGAAAATAAAATTCCCGAAAACACATTTTGGTCATAAGAAATGCATTTTGAAGCTTAACATTAGCCATTCAGAGGATCACATTTTGACACAAGATCTATTAGCCACACGGAAAGAGGCACCCAAAAGCGGTGTCACGCTAAATGAACGTTGGTATGTTGGCTCACGCAAGCTAAGCCTGTTACTCCAAATTTATTATAAACTACAATGCTGAGAAAGCCCACTGCCTCCAATCAACCTTACAATTCTAATGGAGTTATCTGCAGAATCTTATTAGTATAATAACAATTCAGTCAAAATTATTACCGAGGTTGAAACAAATTAAGGCAACACTTTTATGTGATCTCCGAGAGAAAATTGAAGGTATCCTTGTAAGGAGTCAACCGGTAGGTGGCAACGTATAACAATCTATTTCTATCTACCACTTAGACAGGAAAAATAATGAGAGGTAAGAATTGTCTTAAAAGAGAAAGGAGGAAACATAACGGCCAGAAAACTACTGATGAGAACAAAAACAAAACTCAAAATCATCACCCACTTAACAAATTTATTCAGAGGAAGCGATGTCAACCCAACCGCAATAAAGAGTTTTTTTTTTCAGGAAACACGCTTCTGGGAATTGGTCGGACGTACCTTAACGAGTCTTTCACTTTAGACGAAATTGAGGAAGCAATAAAAACGAACGTATTATTCAATTCTGACTACAAACTGATTTCCCGGTGCTTTGCTGGGAGATTAAGTTAAACATCGAAAAACTGAATACTCCCTGGTGTGCTTTTCCGGACAGAACATATATACAGCCTTACTAGCATATAGAGACTGTATTTCGTACACAAAATCTGAAGTATTAAAGAAAGCAGCAATTTTGTTAATAGACTTTAAAAATACTTTCGATAAGGTTAGTCATAAATATCAAGAAAAGGTCATGACTAAAATAAAATGTTCAGAAGAAATATTAAACATTGAACGACTAGAGTAGGATGTTCATATTCACAGGTCATCTACATTAGTATGTTCTGCAGATATGGTTACCATTTGAACCATATCGCGGCGCAACACCACGTACCAGTAAAATGTCTGTGGCTCTCGTTGTAATTATAAACCGAAGGTAATGGATCAGTGTGACTTGAGCAGATATGCAGCATGTCTCACAGACGTATGAGCGTATCGTTGGCGGATTTTTGGCTTGAGAGACTGTGATACATCAGTCCGGAAATTGCTTCTCGTGTGGGACGAAGTGTTTCGGCAGTGCAACCAGTGTGTGCAGAATGGTTCACGTAAGGCTGTAGAACACGACGAGATGGTTCCGGTCGCACCACCTGCCGAGAAGTTCGACACCTAACCCAAATGGAATTCTAGGAGAGATCTGCTTCCTGCTCGGCTCTGGCGCAGTAGTCGAAGAATGTAACACATCGTACAAATGGTTCAAATGGTTCTAAGCACTATGGGACTTAACATCTCCGGTCATCAGTCCGCTAGACTTAGAACTACTTACACCTAACTAACCTAAGGACAACACACATCCAAGCCCGAGGCAGGATTCGAACCTGCGACTGTAGCGGTCGCGCGGTTCCAGACTGAAGCGCCTAGAACCCCTCGGTCACACCGGCCGGCAGTTCGGTAGTTTTGGTGAAGAACCTAAATGCAGTAAATGGTACGACTATCGGTAGTTTTGATGGCATTGGTAGAGAGAGAACGTAAAGGAATGTGTGGGAGAGAAACTAAGGGCCGATGACTTCTCTTTGTTTCTTTTATATAATTAGAACCGCACGTCATACAGTGTTAGTACATTCTGTATTTCATATCCTTACAGAATGTAAGTTGCATTTTATAAGTAATAAAATTAATTGCTCACGAAACTTTGGCGCTTTTACGTGCCGAAAGCAATCACGTTTGATGCAAGTACAGTTCACATGCGCAACCATAATTTTTTTACGATCATTGTTGTTATTTTGCACTCCACCTAACGTTCACAGTTACCATCAGTGGAAATACTTTCATGTTATTAGTGACAGGTGCGAAAATTGCTTGTGAATAACAGAAACATGTCTTATGTAAGCTCGACGGAGTACTGAAGCGTTGTTTGAAATGTACTGTTTTGCGATTTTGTTTTTGATTTAACCGTTCATCAGAGGATTACATTTTCAAGTGCAGTATTATAAATTGGTATTTTATTTACTTTTTTATTTTTGCTGAAACATCCTCTCTTTCACGTTAAACATCAACAATTTGCAAATAAAACATGAATTAAGCATTGACAGTTTCTGTCTTCTATGAACACTGCTCATTTTTTTAGTAACAGACAGAAAAACAAATATCGTTCCGTACGTTACGCGGTCCTATATATATCCTCACTCAATTTATAGACCATTCACTACCTCCGGTTTCTAGGGGAACCTGATGAGACACTAATTGCAAACGGAAAACAATTGAAATGCAATACACATAACATACAGATAAGGAGGTTACTATCTTAATTGACTAAATACACTTTTGATTACTGCAGCCTAAAGTGGGTGTACAAGCCTGCTGAATATGCATCAAGATGGAATATAATGAGGAGTTGAGCTTTAGTTCACAAGGAGATGTCGCTTACATGGAATTGCTAGATTGTTCTCGACGACTGCGCATAACGGACTGAGAGCAAATAACCGTTCGTTAGAGGCTTTATAGACGCGGTTCCAAATCAGCAGCTAAGTGTCTCCCCCACCACATGAATACACCCGAACTGGTTATCAACAAAAACGGGTTTGTCCAAGAGGACCTGCATTCGGATATGAGAACACCTGACTTAAACTACTTTTACTAGACATGGCAACGTGGTGCTCGAAACTGCGGAAGCGAGCAGGGTGCAGTGAATTGGAAATTTGGTGTCCTTCCTCATAAAGTGCTTCTGCATAACAGTTGGCTTTGTCACCCCACTTTTGTTGCGGAGAAACCAGCAAACTGCCACTACCTGTTACGGTAGTTTAATTGTACTTACGTTGTCAGACTTACACATAATGGAATTCGAGTAGAGGTAATGGGGCAACTGGAGAGTTTATTAGCTGCTGTGAGTATTCTCCACAGTAATGTAGAATTACCTATTTATGATCGAGAAGTTAAGTAGTAAGGCCTATATCTAGCACGGAAGTGACAAACAGTGCAGACTAGACAGAACGTTAACTTTTGAAGTATGGTGCTATTGAAGAACGCAGAAGCTCACCAGGGATGGTGGAATAAAAAATAAGCTGGTACTGCACCGAATTGAGGAAACCAGAAATATATTGCACAACTTGACTAAAAGAAAGGATTTCTTTATAGGAAACCTCACAAGGCGTCAAGAAACTTTCAATATTTGAAGCCATTTTGACTCTTTTTCGATTGTGACTGTCTCAAGAATTATGTAAAGGTTTATCTGAATTACCGCTACCAGTCATAAACTTTGTCAACTATTGTGTTATTTATTTATTTAGCGGCATGTTTCCAGGTAATACCTCATCTTCAGGCTAAATGGCATTACCAAAACTACTTTAAAGTAAGGTCATACCGACGTTACATAGTCTTTTCGTAAGTGCTGTGGTCATCTTGTGGAAAAAGAGAAAACTTAGCAAGAGGCGATGTCACTTTGGAAGCTGAACTGATATTTGCACAAAAATGTTTTCTAACGGTCACTCACTTTGTTCTTCTGGCGTGTCAGTCTCGTTGTGATGCGCTGAGGTGTTTCCATTTCCGGGGCTCTCTTGGTCACTGTTCACAAATTTTCAGTATGGCTACAAATCCTTGTGTGAGGTGAATGTAAATATCTTTACCAGAAAATTAATTTTGAGACCCAATCTAAGTTACAGTATGCAAACAGATTAATAAATACAGTGAAATGGTAAGACACTAACAGGGAATCCTAAAAGGGCGAGTTCCCTAACATAAAAATAAAAGTACTTTAAGTGTTAAGAGAAACATCTTTTGAAAGAACATATTAATTTATTAGACCAAAGCACAAACATCGGGCATCCATCTGACAATAAACGATGTTAAAATATGAAATGTACGAACAGCTCCTAACAAAATGAATATCCCCCCTGGAAAAGTTACTTCTAAATCTGAAAACCACTGCTATAAATGCAACTAATGCTGTTAAATAACTCAGAATTACCTAATCATCGATTACAATGACTGCTTGGCTGGATTGTAAACTGCACTAGCTCTGCACTGAAGGGCGTAACATAACTATAGTGCTCAGACTGTTTCCTGATCAGGCATTCCCCTCAGATATTGGCGCTACTGTTCTGCTCACAGTAAAGTATAAATGGAAGATAAAGTGAGTGTTGTTCCATCTCTGGCTCTCTGAAGTGCGATGCTTACGCCAGTTTCTGCAAATACCTGTGTCCCTGCTGCACGCCAAGCCCCATTCTTCTGCTCGACGACGCATTGCTTGTCCTGAGTCCAGCATGTGTGTGATTCCCAAACTCTCACAAGATCAAAGTCAAAGTACAGTCCAACCAGGTTAAATGTGAAAATCTCTAATGCAGACAAGTTACACTGAAACCATCAAATAAAATCACTGCAGTCATACTGTTTAGAGCTATTATTCTAAGATCCAACAGTGAGGTGGCATAATTACTCATGTAGCTCCACCCTACATATTTTATCCTTATTTTTGTACTATAATAGTAGTCCACACGTCTTTTAGCGTAGTGAAAGGGTAACTGACGTGTTCTTATCATAGCTCGTATCACTACTTGCAAAATGCACGTGTAACTCTGCATATTGCCTACGTTAAAGCTAGGAACTGACTTAGCTGTTTCCTTCTGTTTGTGGGAAGCTGTATTTTTTCGTTTATTTGGTACAGCAGCCTAGCACAGAACGGTTAGAATCTTCCGTGGGAACTGAAAGACGCAGCTTCTAAATGGCTGCTTTGGATCTTGGCCAGGAAAACAGTTAGCTTTCGCTCTTACACCCATCTGAAATACAAAACAAAAACTCTCCACGTTGCAGATGCTCCGTCGAAATCATGAAATTTTGTTTGGTCAGTGGTCGCAACCTTGGCTAAGCTTGGCTAGACATTGCACAGTGCTTGGAAACCTTATCATCATTAGCGCACGATGTGGAGCTATTCCAAAATTAGTCAGAATTTTGGTAAAGAGACACTACCTTCTGGATCCAAAAAGACAGTCTTGCTGCAGAGACCACGCATCGTGAAGATGGGTCGGAAAGGTTGTTAACTGGTACTGGAAGTTTTTTTGGTGATATTCGGGCAGCAATGCTTGTCCATGATATAAGTCAGGGGGGCGCGGTATTTGTTAACTTACTACAGTCGGTCGTTTCGTTGATTGATGACTGCAGTTAGCTGCTTTATTTGCAGGATGCACTTTGCTTCTTACAATGGAGTTTGGTCTTCCGAGTTCACTTATTATTAGCACTTTCTCATATGGTATATCATTCGCAGTATTCATTACGCGATCCCGAAATTTGAACCAAAATCAGAGTTAAACATTATTGTTGTAAGAGCGCATTCATCGTCATCTCCTTGAATGTTTCCCAACATAAATGCACATTAAGGGAAATAAGTAGCATCTCTTATAAGAGTGCGTTTTCATTCAATAGATAGATGTCCCCCCCCCCCCCCCTTAACTAATATGTGGTATCATGTGGTGATTGACCTGTGTATTTCATGCATGACTATTAACTGTTAAAGGTAGGACTACCCCTGTTAAATTCATAATTAATAAGATTGTATCTATAATGCGTCCGAAAGTAAAGTTGCATGATTGTATAGGGAACTTCACTCCGTTTTCCGATAAGGCGACTAATTATTGCACCATATTGGTAAGCACTATATCAACCACAACTGCCCCACCTCACACATCCTCCTCATATCGTCTAGTTGAAAATGATTACAATGTTGAATAAAAATAGACAAGACGAATGGATTGCCACTTTTCATGGTAATGATGGACCTGTTGCTGTAATATCTGCAGAGGGAGACCGAGACTTGACTACAATGAACAGGTTGAAATGAATATAGGTTGCAGTGATGAAGACACTCGCAGAGGACAGACAGGCATGGAGAGCTTCTGTCAGTAACAACATATGTTACATTTATTGGCATTAAGAGGTACATCATTTAACACTCATTCTTTTCACCATATTACATAATAATAGTAATTAGCATCCTGAGAAGCTGGCGTATTTAAAGCTGGACGGGAGCGGCGAACTCTCAACGTAAATCGCAGAACATTTTTGCTACATAGTGTCGACGCTAACAATGATGGCTATGTAGAACCTGTGAAGGTCTTAATCAGATTCGACACGGTATGGTGGTCTCTGGACATCTTATTACATTCATGCTATTAAATTGTGCAAACTAGTGCATAAATAATAGGTACAGAGTGTTTATCGGGAAGAGGCTTTCAGGTGACACGACGGCAGATGCATAATCCGAGATGGAGCGGGTTCCTACTGAGCCACTTGCCGGTAATCGACTCTGGCCGACCGGCCCGCAATTAGTGTGCGCGCGCAGATTAATTCCCGGGCCCCTGTGTGTCCGCTGCCCGCCCCACACCGCGCTGGCGACACGGCGTCAGCCGCAGGAATTAATTCCGGCCTCGGCTCGCCAGGCACGGGATCGCCGCCGCAGGTGAGATTTATGCGGCTCGCCCGTGAGCAAAGGTAGGTAGGCAACCCTGTGCGCCACTGAGATCCGCTTCACCTGCCGCAATTCATCTTTTTCTGTAAGCTGGTCTAGTCTGCTACAGTAACAGAGGTGATAACGAAAGAAATTTATGAAGAGCTTCTGAGTACACAACAGAACTTGTTGGGTAACAATGTTTGTTCAAGAGGAATTTTTCTTTATTATCTCTGACATGTGATGATGTATTTCCTCTCGTCGAATGTGAGGGAGATCGCCTTGATTAAGAGAAACAATTCGGCTTCCTGTGATGAGGAAAAACGTGGCTCAGGTGAACATTTCTTTCTGCGACACAGTAAAGCAACTTCTACTAAAGTTTCACCCAGAGACGATATGCTGATCTAATATACTACGTGATATTGAAAGACGTAATGAGAAGATGGTTCGACGTAATAGCCTCGTAAACGCACAAGCTCGTTAGAGTCTGGTTGTCAACTCAACTCAAACAGGATCGCTTAGAGAAATCATAAATTCCAATCGAAGTTCTACGGAATGGAGGACTACTGGAGTCTGAAATGGTAAGTGGTATGGCGGTAAGTTTTTATGGGACCAAACTCCTGAGGTCACAGGTCCCTATGCTTACACACTGCTTAATCTAACTTAAACTAACTTACGCTAGGGACAACCACACACCCATGCCCGAGAAGGGACTCGAACCTCCAACGAGTTCAGCCGCACGAAACGAGGCAAGGCGCCCGAGACCACGCGGCGAAACGATTAGTATGACAGCACTCAGAAACAAGTTACTTGACTTATACAGGGTGTCAGAAAACGATAAACTTTAGTAGGTTGTAGAGTGGTATCGTGAGGTGCAAATTAAGGACAGGATCCGGTGTCCAGAAACGTCATTCAACGACATACAGTGCTTTGGAGCTATACGCGCTGACATCTGCATCTAGGCCATATCTTTGGCAGCAAACATTATTTCTTACGATGACAAACTGTTGACGGAACGTCTCGCAATATTGTTTGTTCTTCACTGATTGTGACTCGCTGTACGATCGGCAGTGGAGAAAATGGAACCAGGTGCAGCGTAGGACAGACCTTGTCTCTTAGGAATGCGATGCTCTGTTGTCTTACGGGACTACATTTTCGGACTTGAGTTTCCATTCGCAGTATATTTTTCTCTTCGAGTGTTTGAAAAGTTCAGGGGCAGAAATAAACTGCAGATGGAAACCTGCGCACCAAACCACTGAGGCAACAGTGCATTGCGTTTGTGGGAGACAAGTTCTGTCTACACAGCAGCTAACTTCAACTTCTCCACTGTGATAGTGATGACCAGTAGCAGTCAGTGAACAACAAACAACATTGTGAAATGTTCCACCTATGGTCTCTCAGCGTATAAAATCACGTTTGCTGCCGAAGGGGCGGCCTAGAGGCAAGGACCTGTGTATACTATTTCCACGCTCTATTGCATCGTTGGATGACGTTTCTGGACATGGGCTCCTATCATCAATTTGTTCCTCAAGACACCCTCTATAACTCCTCCAAGTTTGTCATTATCATTCTGTAATGCCCTCTATGTACAGGGTGGACGGGAATAGGTACAGATATTGTAATGAACGGAACTTAATACGTACCCAATTTAGTGTGTTACCTTTTCTTTTTCTCTTCATCTAACATTCTTACCACAATCACACACTCTGGAAATGGAAAAAAGAACACATTGACACCGGTGTGTCAGACCCACCATACTTGCTCCGGACACTGCGAGAGGGCTGTACAAGCAATGATCACACGCACGGCACAGCGGACACACCAGGAACCGCGGTGTTGGCCGTCGAATGGCGCTAGCTGCGCAGCATTTGTACACCGCCGCCGTCAGTGTCAGCCAGTTGGCCGTGGCATACGGAGCTCCATCGCAGTCTTTAACACTGGTAGCATGCCGCGACAGCGTGGACGTGAACCGTATGTGCAGTTGACGGACTTTGAGCGAGGGCGCATAGTGGGCATGCGGGAGGCCGGGTGGACGTACCGCCGAATTGCTCAACACGTGGGGCGTGAGGTCTCCACAGTACATCGATGTTGTCGCCAGTGGTCGGCGGAAGGTGCACGTGCCCGTCGACCTGGGACCGGACCGCAGCGACGCACGGATGCACGCCAAGACCGTAGGATCCCACGCAGTGCCGTAGGGGACCGCACCGCCACTTCCCAGCAAATTAGGGACACTGTTGCTCCTGGGGTATCGGCGAGGACCATTCGCAACCGTCTCCATGAAGCTGGGCTACGGTCCCGCACACCGTTAGGCCGTCTTCCGCTCACGCCCCAACATCGTGCAGCCCGCCTCCAGTGGTGTCGCGACAGGCGTGAATGGAGGGACGAATGGAGACGTGTCGTCTTCAGCGATGAGAGTCGCTTCTGCCTTGGTGCCAATGATGGTCGTATGCGTGTTTGGTGCCGTGCAGGTGAGCGCCACAATCAGGACTGCATACGACCGAGGCACACAGGGCCAACACCCGGCATCATGGTGTGGGGAGCGATCTCCTACACTGGCCGTACACCACTGGTGATCGTCGAGGGGACACTGAATAGTGCACGGTACATCCAAACCGTCATCGAACCCATCGTTCTACCATTCCTAGACCGGCAAGGGAACTTGCTGTTCCAACAGGACAATGAACGTCCGCATGTATCCCGTGCCACCCAACGTGCTCTAGAAGGTGTAAGTCAACTACCCTGGCCAGCAAGATCTCCGGATCTGTCCCCCAATTGAGCATGTTTGGGACTGGATGAAGCGTCGTCTCACGCGGTCTGCACGTCCAGCACGAACGCTGGTCCAACTGAGGCGCCAGGTGGATATGGCATGGCAAGCCGTTCCACAGGACTACATCCAGCATATCTACGATCGTCTCCATGGGAGAATAGCAGCCTGCATTGCTGCGAAAGGTGGATATACACTGTACTAGAGCCGACATTGTGCATGCTCTGTTGCCTGTGTCTATGTGCCTGAGGTTCTGTCAGTGTGATCATGTGATGTATCTGACCCCAGGAATGTGTCAATAAAGTTTCCCCTTCCTGGGACAATGAATTCACGGTGTTCTTATTTGAATTTCCAGGAGTGTATAACATAATTTGCTACCTGATGTTTTATGCACGGCGGTAACTAAACCGCTAAGTTGACTATATCTGTCAGTATAGATTGTTAGTTTTGCGTCCACAATTCACACTTTAATACCTCACGCGCTGCCCAGGAGAAAATAAACAATAATAGCCTGCTTGCACCATGTAAGCATGGAGGTACTAACAACACAACTTGTATTAGCTATTATCATCTGGAAATGAAGCAACTGCTGAGGTAATGTCGCTCATCAGACTGTGTCAGGAGTGGAAATATCTGCACTCAACACACTTAACACCCTGCACATGGTGTTTCAAGGCTTTGCGACAGATGTCTAGGCGTGATAGATCACGTCATGTGGAACATCTGTTGTGAGAGACAAAGTGTTGGCTGGCATCTCCCAAACGTCGTTCAGTATTCGCCAACCCTGCGACAACGAGATTTGACTATCAGCGTCTACTAATCAGACGTATAGCATATTCCATTCCCCAGTAATTTGGTACAGTGATTTTCAACAAAAAAGCCACAAGAATGAATGTTCCCAAGTGGATAATGGTATTTTAGAAAAGTGGGTGGCTGTTTATTGAATGCCCGGAACACGATAGTTAATGCAGAGTGATAAGTGAACACTCTGCAAAAATTGAAGCCCTCCATTAAGTATAAATGCCCATTAGTATTGACAGATGGCACCACTCTGCCGCCGAATAATGCCCTCCCACATATTTCCAAATTTTTTTCGAATACACTGCGTCCGCATCTCGTGGTCGTGCGGTAGCGTTTTCGCTTCCCACGCCCGGGTTCCCGGGTTCGATTCCCGGCGGGGTCAGGGATTTTCTCTGCCTCGTGATGACTGGGTGTTGTGTGCTGTCCTTAGGTTAGTTAGGTTTAAGTAGTTCTAAGTTCTAGGGGACTGATGACCATAGATGTTAAGCCCCATAGTGCTCAAAGCCATTTGAACCATTTGAACCATCTAATACACTGCAAAAGTTTCGCCAGGAAGTCCTTATACATCTTCCATACACTCCCGATCACTACCCTTGAGATTTCCATACCTTTACAGCCCTGCACTAAGGCATTCGTGACCATCGATTTGCTCTGGCCGAAGAGCTGCATACGTGGTTACTGTATTGTTATCCGGTCGGCAGGAAAGAAATAACGATCAAATTTGAACACATTTTATTCAACTAACAGATTTCATTTAACTAAACACTCTCGGCGTGCACTAGTTTCTAAACCCAAGAACAACATGAAACACAATTATTTTTGTGGTGGCAAAATCCAGATAGAAGTACAAGGCACTGAAAAGAAATGAAAACAACAAAAATACCACGCTACACAATTCCAATGTGGCGTTACGCCCAACAAGGTTAAAATTTCTACAAAGGAATACGGCTAGAGCCAGCGTAGGTATTGGCTGGAGTAGTTCTAGCTGTAGGTACACACTGCCGGTCTGACTCTGCTGGCGTGGTTATAACACCGATTCTCTGAACTGCTACACTTAGTCACATTAGTTCCAATTTCTGGTTCTGTCACATGGCTTTTCACCAAGTAGAGCCGTGTTTATGCAAAGGGTCTGTAGATGATTCTATTCACCGGTGATGTTTTGATATGAGCTCTTGAAGGGAGGTCGGCAGCCAACCTTGCTTGTCTCTTGTGAGGGCCCTCTAACTGATAAGAGGCTGCTAGGACAGGTACCGTCGTGGTTTCGGGGAAAGCCGCAAACATTCCTCCACGAAGGCACGACAGTTTACTTATTTACTTTTTCAGTTTACGATCCGTTATATATAGGGTGAATCATTACTATTCCAACAGAGTTTCAGAACTTGTTCAGGGACACCTTTGAATAGTTTCATATCAGGTATCCACAGTCGTCGGTGACTCGTTACAGAAAACAAAAGTAAGTCTTGAGGCACCATGGCCAGGTGCAAGTCCTTCAGTTGCCCCCGTTTTAGAGCCTTGCGTGTCTTTTGTCTAAATGGCACCTGGTTTACCCCGATCAGTCCAGTCACCCATCCAAGTGATCGGGAGTGAACAAGTGTTACCGTAATGGCAGGAACGTTGGCGACTCGTTAAAGAGAAGTGTTGTAAACAGAACTTCTTTGGTCTGTTACCACACTCACCTTTTTCTGTGAAAATATCTTCGCAGCGGTGAAGAAGCCTGAAATATGCAATAGCCAAATAGTGCAACACGCAACACATACACAGAGTAACAACCCCCTTCCCCCTCCCCCCTCCGTTCGCAAATGTACTGTGATGTGAATGCCGTCGCTGCGACTACATGTCAGCATGGCGTGGTTAAGCTGATCTTCCATTGCTTATAGTGAACCCATACACGAGGTGCATACCATTACGAAACCTATTCATAGTACCGCTGTGTATCACTGTTAACACACAACTAACACTGCCGGGCAACAGAACCCTATAAATAACGCTTTGGTACTGAATGCTAACTTGAGGACGATTCGGTAAGTAGAGAACTACTGTTGCCTACCGCCGATACCATGAATAAATGGAATACCTTTTGTTACGAAACAACTCACAACGCATACCATCGACACCTGCACTGTTGCACACTGTTTTCAGGCACTACAGATACAGAGCTAACTGGGGTAGAAAAACAAATTTAATACAATAACTGTGCAATGAGGCACCGGATATCATGTTTTCTTCACATCGTCAGAAGTAAGTCCTGAAGAAACGTTGAAAGTTTGTCAGTTGAGATTTTGTCCACCCTGTCGGTATATACAGGATGTCGGAAAATAGTAGTCCAGATTTTGAGAGGTGGTTGTATGGACAAAACAAGAATAAACGACAAGTAAACTCAGGTCCGAAATTGCATACCTTAACAGCTATGAACACTTGTTCACCTGCACTATTGTGAAACATGACCCTTCCACTGCAAGCTATTTGCTATGTCGAATTGCCTACAGAATACAGTGACAAATGAGTAAACAAACCAGACCATATTATTTTGTTGCTGTGAATCAACGGAGCTTCTAGTTTCCAACGTGCCGACCATCGCTGGAGGTGTGTTGAGTCATCCGAAGGGCGTGCAGTACATGCCACGCAGCTCAAAGGTGGTAACGTTGGAAAGAATTCACTCTGCAATTGCTGTCAAGCAGTGGCGGATACTGAAAAACTTCAAGGAGGGGGCGCTAAAGATATTTTGAGCAATCTTTACTTCTACCGTAATAAAAAATAATCAAGTCACATGCAAAGTCTAAGAAAGTTTTGTTTAAACTGATTATACAAATATACAAGACAAAGCCATCTTATATGTACAAAAGTTATAATTGTGGTTCTTTTCCTAAAATGATGAATTCTATGCGAGTATTCTTCCTGGAAAACTAGCTAATTCCACCGTCAATAGGACAATCAATGTCAAGGTGAGTGTTAAAAAAAAAAAAGTTCAGATGTGTGTGAAATCTTCAGGGACTTAACTGCTAAGGTCATCAGTCCCTAAGCTTACACACCAATTAACCTAAATTATCCAAAGGACAAACACACACACCCCCTTGCCCGAGGGAGGACTCGAACCTCCGCCGGGACCAGCCGCACAGTCCGTGACTGCAGCGCCTTAGCCCGCTCGGCTTATCACGCGCGTCTTAGTGTTCAACAGAGCTAAGCCATTAAGTCGATCCTCATTCATTGTCTACCTCAGCCATGACTTTGTACGCCGCAGTGTAGAAAAAATTCTTTCTACTGTAGCAATAGATGCAGGTAGACAAGAAAATATTTTGTGCACCGTATTTTGTACAGTGTAACACTAGATCACTAGAATGGCCACGACTTTCCTCGTAGGTTTGTGTTAGATATCTACGGGCCAGACAAAAACGTATAACATACGATGACGTGGAAGCGTGTGCTACATGGGAAAGTACAACTATTCGATAACTCGATTCAGCCGAGTCGATTGAAGAAAGAGACGAACTAATAGCGTGCGGGCTGACTGGCGGGGGCGCTGCGGGTGGCAATGTGGGCAGTAGGGGGGAGGGCTGGGCGCGCACCTCCCGTATTTATCCGCCACTGTCGTCAAGCTGGGTCCGTAAACGAAATGCAGGTATGCAACTTTTCGATTGTTGAGCTGCCGTGCAAACAGACGTGATTGAGCCGTGTGTACTTCCATCTTTCCACGGCTCGTTTCCTGAGCGTCGTGTGGAGCCAATATTTTTGGTAATCGACAGTGTTTGGGCGCGATCGGGCTCTAGCATCTCGTTGCTGTCTTTTATTGCTTCCCTTGTATTTCGTTTTTCTGCAGTTGTTCAGGGTTGGTCTTCTTTGAAGCTCTTTCGTTTGAACTCCCGCCCGTAGTGTACCCACTATAGATTGCGAGTTCTGTCTTTGGTGAGGAAACGTAGGTTGGTAACACGACGGACTCACGTGTTTACTGCAGCAAGCTCTTTGGCCTGTACTATTTATAGGCGAGCGCGGTCACGCTGGACGAGGTTGTCGCGCAGTGGTCTTCGTGTCTGCTCTGGTGACGTCGACATCCTGCCTTCCGCGTACGGGTGTTGTTATCGAAACCGAACTTCTACCCGTGGAGGAACGCCGGCCTGGTTGGGCCCCTCTGTCCGCTCTTCACTGGTTGTCCGCGGGAGGCGGATGGCAGTCTAATCATCGCTTGTGTCGACGAAGGCAAACAAACAGTAACAATCATGGGGCAGTGGAGCCATCGTTCGACTACGGTTTGTGTCCGGGAGCAGTTCGGCTGGGTCGGTGTCTGCCGGGTCGACTGGGGACGGCTCAGAATTGTGCACAGCAGACCGGGACAAACGACGAAGTGCGCCGAAGGAAAGGAGAAAAGAAGTTAAGTGTGAATGTTTCAAGTTGATCGTCCTTTCGGATTGAGTTCATGCAGTCGTCTTTCCCGCCTTGTGGCCACCGCTGTGGCAATCCTCTGTTTTGTTCACTGGTGCAATTCTAACAGTGCAGATTCCTCCACGCATTGTTCTAACCTGTGTAGTGGTGTATTTTGGTAGTTATTTGTGTAAGTTTGCACTTCTGGGTTTTGGTAGTTCATCCTCCTGCCCTGGGATTGCAGAGTTTCGGGTGGGGAGTTAGTTCCTTATCTCCCAAGATCTAGTGCTGTATTATTAAGGTTAATTCTAGTTCAGTCTAGTGTTCTGTTAATCCCAGGGTATATGTGTCCGGCATACTATTTGCGCTGTATTTATTCTAAGTGAGTTGCATTGACAGTAGTTGGGGGTTCTAGTCCTGTCACGGAGCTGATAAGGGGTCACATTGGTTTCGGCTTGTCAGTTGGAGGGTGTTGCCTTAGAAGTTTGTTAACATTGGAATCTCAGCGTTGTCTAGCGCTACCCGGACCTAAAGAAGAACATTGTGCTGATTAGGGAATGTTGTTACACGTTCTTCTTTTCATTTCGATACCTGTATTTGTGAAGGCAACCGCATGAAGTAAGATGTGTCTGAAGCTATACTGGATCTTGCGCTCTTGGGATTTTTGTTTTTGTTTTGATCCCGACTATTTGGGTGTCACGAATATGGGACTGTGTTGTTAATGTTTGGCTTGAACAACTGATACGCGACTAGGTTAGTACGTGTGTAGTGGCATGCCGTCCTCGTGAAGGCGTGCCCGCTAGATTGCTATTGCGTCTCCTCAAAGTGTAATTTCTACCTCACTAAAACCCCCTTGTTAAAACGGAGGAAAAACAACTTAGGAATACCTTCTATTTGCATTAACTATCTTACCTGTCGCTTAAGTAAATATCCGCTCAGTGATGAAGCTAATGGGAGCACCTATCCTAAAAGCAACTAGCGCACTTCTGTTATGGTGGCCCTCGCGCCCATTTTGGACCGAAAGATTGTATAAACAGGCTTACATGCTCCGTATCGAACTTCCGTACCCGTGGTCTATGGGAAGCGTCTTTGATTCATAATCAAAAACGTCTTTGGTCCCGGGTTCGATCCCCGCCACTGCCTAAATATTGATAAATAATCAGCATTGGCGACTGAAGACTTACGGCATAAGAAGTCAGCCTCATTCTGCCAACGGCCTTGTCAAAAAGGGCGGAGGAGCGGATAGAGGTTCTGCGTACTCTCTTGTCCTAGGGGTGGGAAATTGCCCCTAAAGGCGGAAGAATCAGCAATGATCAACGACATGAGGATGCAGAAGGCAATGGAAACTACTGCATTAAAGACACGTAACGTGTATCCACAGGACATGTGGCCTGTAATTGAAGAAGTGTCATGATGATCTCTCCATTGGCCAAAGGTTCCGGAATAGTCCCCCATTCCGATCTCCGGGAGGGGACTGCCAAGGGGGAGGTTACCATGAGAAAAAGATTGAATAATCAACGAAAGGGGGCGTGGAATGTCAGAAGCTGGAACGTAGTAGGGAAACTACAAACTCTGAAAGGGGAAATGCAAAGGCTCAATCTAGATAAAGTAGAGGTCAGTGAAGTGAAATGGAAGGAAGACAAGGATTTCTGGTCAGATGAGTATCGGGTAATATCAACAGCAGCAGAAAATGGTATAACAGGTGTAGGATTCGTTATGAATAGGACGGTAGGGCAGAGGGTGTGTTACTGTGAACAGTTCAGTGAACGGGTTGTTCTAATCAGAATCGACAGCAGACCAACACCGACAACGATAGTTCAGGTATACATGCCGACGTCGCAAGCTGAAGATGAACAGATAGAGAAAGTGTATGAGGATATTGAAAGGGTAATGCAGTATGTAAAGGGGGACGAAAATCTAATAGTCATGGGCGACTGGAATGCAGTTGTAGGGGAAGGAGTAGAAGAAAAGGTTACAGGAGAATATGGGCTTCGGAAAAGGAATGAAAGAGGAGAAAGACAAATTGAGTTCTACAACAAGTTTCAGCTAGTAATAGAGAATACCCTGTTCAAGAATCACAAGAGGAGTAGGCATACTTGGGAAAGGCCAGGAGATACTGCAAGATTTCAATTAGATTACATCATGGTCAGACAGAGATTCCGAAATCAGATACTGGATTGTAAGGCGTACCCAGGAGCTGATATAGACTCAGATCACAATATAGTAGTGATGAAGAGTAGGTTGAAGTTCAAGACATTAGTGAGGAAGAATCAATAGGCAAAGAAGTGGGATACGGAAGTACTAAGGAATGACGAGATACGTTTGAAGTTCTCTAACGCTATAGATACAGCAATAAGGAATAGCGCAGTAGACAGTACAGTTGAAGAGGAATGGACACCTCTAAAAAGGGCCATCACAGAAGTTGGGAAGGAAAACATAGGTACAAGGAATGTAGCTGCGAAGAAACCATGGGTAACAGTAGAAATACTTCAGTTGATTGATGAAAGGAGGAAGTACAAACATGTTCCGGGAAAATCAGGAATACAGAAACACAAGTCGCTGAGGAATAAAATAAATAGGAAGTGCAGGGAAGCTAAAACGAAATGGCTGCAGGAAAAATGTGAAGACATCGAAAAAGGTATGATTGTCGGAAGGACAGACTCAGCATACAGGAAAGTCAAAACAACCTTTGGTGACATTAAAAGCAACATCAAGAGTGCAACGGGAATTCCACTGTTAAATGCAGAGGAGAGAGCAGATAGGTGCAAAGAATACATTGAAAGCCTCTATGAGGGTGAAGATTTGTCTGATGTGATAGAAGAAGAAACAGGAGTCGATTTAGAAGAGATAGGGGACCCAGTATTAGAATCGGAATTTAAAAGAGCTTTGAAGGACTTACGGTCAAATAAGGCAGAAAGGATAGATAACATTCCATCAGAATTTCTAAAATCATTGGGGGAAGTGGCAACAAAACGACTATTCACGATGGTGTGTAGAATATATGAGTGTGGCGACATACCATCTGACTTTCGGAAAAGCATCATCCACACAATTCCGAAGACGGCAAGAGCTGACAAGTGCGAGAATTATCGCACAATTAGCTTAACAGCTCATGCATCGAAGCTGCTTACAAGAATAGTATACAGAAGAATGGAAAAGAAAATTGGGAATGCGCTAGGTGACGATCAGTTTGGCTTTAGGAAATGTAAAGGGACGAAAGAGGCAATTCTGACGTTACGGCTAATAATGGAAGCAAAGCTAAAGAAAAATCAAGACACTTTCATAGAATTTGTCGACCTGGAAAAAGCGTTCAACAATATAAAATGGTGCAAGCTGTTCGAGATTCTGAAAAAAGTAGGGGTAAGCTATAGGGAGAGACGGGTCATGTACAATATGTACAACAACCAAGAGGGAATAATAAGAGTGGGCGATCAAGAACGAAGTGCTCGTATTAAGAAGGGTGTAAGACAAGGCTGTAGCCTTTCGCCCCTACTCTTCAATCTGTACATCGAGGAAGCAATGATGGAAATAAAAGAAAGGTTCAGGAGTGGAATTAAAATACAAGGTGAAAGGATATCAATGATACGATTCGCTGATGACATTGCTATCCTGAGTGAAAGTGAAGAAGAATTAAATGATCTGCTGAACGGAATGAACAGTCTGATGAGTACATAGTATGGTTTGAGAGTAAATCGGAGAAAGACGAAGGTATTGAGAAGTAATAGAAACGACAACAGCGAGAAACGTAACATCAGGATTGATGGTCACGAAGTCAGTAAAATAACCAATGACGGACGGAACAAGGAGGACATCAAAAGCAGACTCGCTATGGCAAAAAAGGCATTTCTGGCCAAGAGAAGTCTACTAATATCAAATACCGGCCTTAATTTGAGGAAGAAATTTCTGAGGATGTACGTCTGGAGTAGAGCATTGTATGGTAGTGAAACATGGACTGTGGGAAAACCGGAACAGAAGAGAATCGAAGCATTTGAGATGTGGTGCTATAGACTAATGTTGAAAATTAGGTGGACTGATAAGGAATGAGGAGGTTCTACGCAGAATCGGAGAGGAAAGGAATATGTGGAAAACACTGATAAAGAGAAGAGACAGAATGATAGGACATCTGCTAAGACATGCGGGAATGACTTCCATAGTAGTAGAGGGAGCTGTAGAAGGCAAAAACCGTAGAGGAAGACAGAGATAGGAATACTTCAAGCAAATAATTGAGGACGTAGGTTGCAAGTGCTACTCTGAGATGAAGAGGTTAGCACAGGAAAGGAATTCGTTGCGGGCCGCATCAAACCAGTCGGTAGACTGATGACCAAAAAAAACGAACTTCTGCTGTTGTTTTTTTGAGTGATTGTGGATTATTAAAATTCATTATAGTGCAAACGTTTGTATTAGTTATTGTATAAGTTATTAATGTGATTGTCTGGAATGTAATACGAAAGTTTCAGGACCATAGGTTGTCCAGGTAGAAATTATTAAGCCATGCTCTGTTTTGAATTCATGTATTTATGTATTATATTGCAATGAGAATTTAAATGTGGTAAACCCAAGCTTTGTGATTAATAACTAAAGATTTAAGAGTGTGTTCACTTAGCGCTTAATTATGTGTTGTGTTATTATTATTTTTAAAAATATTAATGTGCGTTTTAGTTTCTTAAATTAAAGCCTTTCCAATTCGAAAGTTGTGGCCCTCCCATTTTGGGGCAATTGTAAGCATCGAAGCAGGCTTTACGTAGTTGGTGTTATGTATTGTACATTATGAATAAATTATTTATGTGCTATATCACGTCTGGTCGTAGTCTTTTAATATTAAATGATCAGACTACCATTCCAGTGATGTGATAAGAAGAGTATCCCAACGGCACGACCACATAGAGAGAGCCATAGTTTTGTAAAGAGGGACTAATTTTCAAGCAATTATTTTCCAAAAGCATTGTTGTCCATTGTAGCAAAACTGTCGAGAGGACATGGCAGTGACTCTTCTAGTACGTTCTTTGTAACACGTAAGCGTTCACGTGTCACGCGATTGTCACAATGAGAAAGAAAGAATATGTTTGATGGTTCAGTATGATAGCAAATTCTGTGGTTTGAGACCACCAGCCGAACACTGTGCATCTTATGCAAGCTCCTGATGTGTAAGTGAATGATAAAAATGTGAAAAAGTGGGGACACGAAGATTTTTTTGCACTTCTGGCCACAGACGAAATATTCCAGTATATCAGAGATAATAAATAACAATGGTCTCACAGCGTTTGAATCAATGCCAGCCAATAAACTCGGATGAAATAATGCGGTTGTTTGGATTAATATTATGGATTGAATCGTTGAAACTCCCAACTATACATTTATATTGGTCACAGGATCGAATGTTTACGCTAAAACTCCCGCAAAACGTAATGAACAGAGAGTTGTGCAATTCTGTTGGAAAAGCGACATTTCACAAACAGTACAAAATTTGATGCTTTAGCTCGTCTCCCAAGAGTTCAAATGATCACCGACGACCTGAATAAAAACTTTTAAAGATGCTATGATCTCGCCAGATTACCACGCATCGGCGAGTCTTTAATACAATTCGAAGGCGAATTACACTGAGGTAATATTTGAAATAAGATCTGACACTAATAAGGCATTAAAACGTTTAAGTTGCGTCTCAATAATGGATACTGCAACAAGTTTTAAATTTACATGGGCAATGTACTTGATGAAGAAAATACCACATCAACAAATGTTGTGATAAATTTGTGTTAAGATGTATTGAAGCAAGTTCATAGATAGCACCGATAACTTGTGTACCTGTGTAGATTTGTAAACATGTTCATAACAGAGAATAAGCATTTGAGGTACCTTTACACTAAATCGAAAAGAATACTCAAAGAAATTGTAAGAACCGAATTGAAACGCTGGAATATTGAGCAACGCCGTACTGCGTTTATTAAATTCACCGCAGCTGCTTAGGGCTTTAATTTTGTTTGGTTAATTTTATTTTGGCCCGCGAATGTTGCGAGATCTCTGCTATCTATTTCAATTATCACCATTCATCCATTGTAAAACTGAAATTAGTGGTAAGGACTATGGGACCAAACTGATGAGGTCATCGGTCCCTAGGCTTACGCGTTACTTAATCTAACTTTAACTTAAGCAAAAGACAACACACACACACACACACACACACACACACACACACACACACACACACACCAAGCATCCATTCATTAAAAAAAAAAAAAAGCACCCAGGCTTCAGGTCACAAGTGGCCCACCGGGACCATCCGACCGCCGTGTCATCCTCAATTGAGGATGCGGATAGGATGGGCGTGTGGTCAGCACACCGATCTCCCGGTCGTTATGATGGTTTTCTTTGACCGTAGCCACTTCTATTCGGCCGAGAAGCTCCTCAATTGGCATCACGATGCTGAGTGCACCCCGAAAAATGGCAACAGTGCATGGCGGCCTGGATGGTCACCCATCCAAGTGCAGGCCACGCCCGAAAGCGCTTAACTTCGGTGATCTCACGGGAACCGATGTATCCACTGTGGCACGGCCGTTGCCATTCACTTCAAGGATTGTATTTATTGATGTGATGAGACTTGACCTAAATTCCATTATTTATTAGTCATCTGAGCTCCCGCAGTTAAATTGTGTTCAAATGGCTCTGAGCACTATGGGACTCAACTGCTGAGGTCATTAGTCCCCTAGAACTTAGAACTAGTTAAACCTAACTAACCTAAGGACATCACAAACATCCATGCCCGAGGCAGGATTCGAACCTGCGACCGTAGCGGTCTTGCGGTGCCAGACTGAAGCGCCTTTAACCGCACGGCCACTTCGGCCGGCAGTTAAATTGCGTATTTTCTCATTGTACAGAGTTTATTTCTTATAACAAAGTACTGTTTACGCACACTTTATTTTGTGATCCCAGTACCTTACCACCCTCCAGCCAGTTGCCTACCGCCTCAGAGGTAGAGAACATGGTTACACCTGAGCGTTAGGGTTCTGAACGTGTGTAATGCCATGTAGAAATATTTTTAGTGGACTGTGAGTTTTAATTTTAATTTTGGTTTCAAAATACTGAAAAGAGATGAATGGTCATGGACCTTAGAGGGATGCCGGGGATATGCTGTCTTCCCAAAGCCCATCTACAGTATGACCTTCCTGTCTAGGGAGAGGAGACCAAGGGAAGGGTGGCTGAGCTTGGATAATGCTTCTGAGGTGCAATTGTGCTGCAGTCTTATCATTACAACAAACACTATGGGCAAGGTAAGCGACACACGTCCATTTTGCAGCGGACTTCTTGCTGGTCTGCAAGCCAACATCGAGCTATTGCAGGGTACTCTCCTCACCCACGCTCTAGTATCCAAAGTCAAGGCTTATTTGAATCATTTAGATACTCGAGTGCCAGGTATCGCCTTAACTTATACAGACCGTAATTAGAAGCTTACAGTCGAAGAATTGCGTTAGGTTATCCGTCCGAAAGTCGACAGCAGCTTGGTCAACTTGTAATCTCCCCACGGAAAATTACCCTCTACCACGCAATAATTAATAATGGTCAATTAAATCGTCCACATTTATTTACGTTTGAAAAGTGTCTCATCAGATTTCCTAGTAATATATGAGCCGACAGCTCGTCGACGCCAAGGTATTTTTCTAGTACGTTTATTCCTTGGAACAACAGAGGTACGAAAATGTATTCTCCATGGTTATTGTAGTTATAGAGAGAGAGAGGAACAGCTTAGGAAGTATTCGTTTGAAGATTATCGGATTGCTAAAGGAGTTTTATTTATTCTTCTTCGCGCTAAAGCGAGCTAGGAAAGAGTATAGTTTGTGCCGCTAGCGCGATAGTAAAGAGAAAAATAAACTTGTACAAGCGAATTGGAAGAGACTTGGAACCAACACCAAACGGAACATGTATGGGAATGAATCAATATAATTTTGCCTCTGAAATAAGGTTCGTGACCATTTTATTCTAGAGTGAATGACGAATGAGTTCTCTGTCTGAATCATTAATGAGTGTCTGAGCCCTGTAATTAATTGGGAAGTTTCAGCTGTGACGAAGAGAGCCTGCAATCTCTGAGTTTAGAAATCGTCCAAAAAGGCTTCGTCCACATCTGAAATTTTAGATCTGTCGTAAACTGAACGAATGGTTCAAACGATCGATTTTCCCAACTGAATGCAGCGCTTAATAATAATAACCAATGCAAAGATCTTTTCTAGCAAGCCAGCCGCTGAATATTAAGACGAAGGGCTCCACCAGAGATTCTACTAGGCTGATTTCAAGTAATTAATATACACTCCTGGAAATGGAAAAAAGAACACATTGACACCGGTGTGTCAGACCCACCATACTTGCTCCGGACACTGCGAGAGGGCTGTACAAGCAATGATCACACGCACGGCACAGCGGACACACCAGGAACCGCGGTGTTGGCCGTCGAATGGCGCTAGCTGCGCAGCATTTGTACACCGCCGCCGTCAGTGTCAGCCAGTTGGCCGTGGCATACGGAGCTCCATCGCAGTCTTTAACACTGGTAGTATGCCGCGACAGCGTGGACGTGAACCGTATGTGCAGTTGACGGACTTTGAGCGAGGGCGTATAGTGGGCATGCGGGAGGCCGGGTGGACGTACCGCCGAATTGCTCAACACGTGGGGCGTGAGGTCTCCACAGTACATCGATGTTGTCGCCAGTGGTCGGCGGAAGGTGCACGTGCCCGTCGACCTGGGACCGGACCGCAGCGACGCACGGATGCACGCCAAGACCGTAGGATCCTACGCAGTGCCGTAGGGGACCGCACCGCCACTTCCCAGCAAATTAGGGACACTGTTGCTCCTGGGGAATCGGCGAGGACCATTCGCAACCGTCTCCATGAAGCTGGGCTACGGTCCCGCACACCGTTAGGCCGTCTTCCGCTCACGCCCCAACATCGTGCAGCCCGCCTCCAGTGGTGTCGCGACAGGCGTGAATGGAGGGACGAATGGAGACGTGTCGTCTTCAGCGATGAGAGTCGCTTCTGCCTTGGTGCCAATGATGGTCGTATGCGTGTTTGGCGCCGTGCAGGTGAGCGCCACAATCGGGACTGCATACGACCGAGGCACACAGGGCCAACACCCCGCATCATGGTGTGGGGAGCGATCTCCTACACTGGCCGTACACCACTGGTGATCGTCGAGGGGACACTGAATAGTGCACGGTACATCCAAACCGTCATCGAACCCATCGTTCTACCATTCCTAGACCGGCAAGGGAACTCGCTGTTCCAACAGGACAATGCACGTCCGCATGTATCCCGTGCCACCCAACGTGCTCTAGAAGGTGTAAGTCAACTACCCTGGCCAGCAAGATCTCCGGATCTGTCCCCCATTGAGCATGTTTGGGACTGGATGAAGCGTCGTCTCACGCGGTCTGCACGTCCAGCACGAACGCTGGTCCAACTGAGGCACCAGGTGGAAATGGCATGGCAAGCCGTTCCACAGGACTACATCCAGCATCTCTACGATCGTCTCCATGGGAGAATAGCAGCCTGCATTGCTGCGAAAGGTGGATATACACTGTACTAGTGCCGACATTGTGCATGCTCTGTTGCCTGTGTCTATGTGCCTGTGGTTCTGTCAGTGTGATCATGTGATGTATCTGACCCCAGGAATGTGTCAATAAAGTTTCCCCTTCCTGGGACAATGAATTCACGGTGTTCTTATTTCAATTTCCAGGACTGTAGTTTAAACTGTATACAGATAAAGAACATTTCTGTGAGAGAGTGAAAGAGCGATAAAGGCGACAGATACACTTCTGTACAGACAAAACATTACACCAAGTTAGCGGCAAGCTGCATTCACCACATATAGACTTTCATCATTTACAAAAAAAGTAATCACAGAATTCAATTATATTGCCAATCCGTGACAGGACACGTTTTTGGACGTTGTTAAAATAATTTTGTTCTCTGTTTCATGTGAACTACGACGAGACAACTTAACTTGGAAAAGAGAAGAGATACCTGCAGGCGAATTAGTTGGATCTTCAAAGAAAAGCAGCACGCTGGGCGCAGAAAAAAGGCCAGATCTATAGTTGTGTATTAAAGCTTGCTAGTATTGAGGAAGTAGACGTAGATTTGAACATTTACGAATTGTGTGCATGCTACATGTAGATTGGTTGAGCTGCCCTAGTTGCATTTTCCTGAATAAGTACTATAAGAAAGTAGCCACAGAAGTATTATTGTGTGAAGGGAAATATATACATATTGACTGTAGAATATTTATATGGTTTTAACTAGGGCGATGTTTAAGATGAGTCAAGCAGAGCAGAGCAACACGCAACAGCCTTCAGCTGTGAGCACGGATGATAGTGATGTAGTAAGAAGTGTGGAAGAACCGATCGCTACAGATAGCGTAATAGAACGCCCTGTAGACACGGCTGGGGATGTAACAGCAGGTATGCAACATGGATTAGATCCATTAGTAATTATCATGAGACAGATGCAGATGATAACCGAGAGCATGAATAATATGAAAATCGATATTAACGCGAAATTAGCCTCAGTTACTGAAGGGCAAAACCATTTAAATACAAAATTAGCCTCAGTTACTGAAGGGCAGGAAAATTTGAAAACCGACATTAACACGAAATTAGCCTCAGTTACTGAAGGCCAAGAAAATATGAAAATTGACATTAATGCGAAGTTAGCCTCAGTTACCGAGGGGCAGAATGATTTGAATTCGAAGTTAGCCTCGGTTAATGAGGGGCAGGAAAATCTGAAAGCTGAGATTAAGCAGCAGTTACACGACAGTTTTTCCGAATTAGAGCAGCGGATAGAGGCGAAGACAAGGAACTTAAAGATCAGGCCGAAGAGACGGAACGAAAATTAACTGCACAAATAGAATTGGTTAAGGCTCAATGTGAGGAATCTACTCACCGCGTACGTGTAGAAATGAAGGAGTATGTGGCTATTAAGATAGACACCGTACGGGAACAGGTGGAAATGGTTCCGCAATTAGTACAGAAGCAAGATGCCATGTCATGTGCAATTGCGCAACTTCCTGAATTGGCACGTACGCAGACGAACTTAAAGGAAAGTGTGGAACATCTGACAGAACGTCAGGACGTTATAGACCACCAAATTAATGTATTAACAGGTAAACTATCCGAAATCACATTAGAAAACAAAAGGCTAATATGTGAAAACGTTGAGCAAAATGTTAAAGCAGCATTCCAGAGTCTATGCGGCAAACAGGAAGAGAATTTGTTTGCGAAAGGACTTGAGGAAGTGCGACAGCAGTTAGGTGCTGATTTTGAGCAATGGAAACAAACGATAGCAGAGTCGATACGCGTTTCACAACAAGGCTCAGAACAAATGAATACCGGCCAGCAGCAGAAGTTGCCGGCGACTATAGAGCCAGTTACTGCACATTCGCACACGATACCGACTTGTGTGAGTAACTCGAATATTAAATTGCCACGAGCTAGTTGTTCGCGCGAAGTTTTATCGGACGGAGATTACGAAAGCCTGTGCCATGCCGAAGAAAAAATGATAAAGCATCGGCAATTTCAGATTTTTAACACTGACAGAAGGGGGGTCCATCCGATTGCTTTTATCAGGAGTTTTAGAGGAGTGCTACCCAGAAATTGGTCGGAGTGGCAGAAGATCAGTTTCGTTACTGAGTATATACAAGGTTCGGGGGCGATCTGGGCCTCGGACATGACGTCTGTTTGCTCGACCTATGACGATTTTGAGAAAGCGTTTCTAGCAAAATTCTGGTCAGAAGGGGTACAGGAACGCCTAAGGCAGGAGGTGCTCTACCCAGAGCCTTTCTCTTTTTCGAAAGGAAGCCTTAGGAAGTATTTTGAGAAATATATAAATAAAACTAGATATTGGGACAGACCTATGTCTTTGCCAGATATAATAAACATACTTAAGGCAAGACTACCAACTAGTATACGGAATCAATTAATTTACGGCAATGATAAAGACTTGGAGTCGTTCCTCACGACGTTAGATCATATAGACATTATAGAAGAGAACAACCAGAAAGCCCGCAACAATAGATTCCAATATAGGGAGATAGAACCTCCGCCAAATGGTAGGCAAGGGAACGCACAGAGATCGATAAATAGTGGAGAAACCCCTCAAAATATCAACAATAATACCGGCAATAGTCTTGCGAGGGGCTATACAAGGAACAACAGGAATGGGAAACGATACAATCCCGTATGGGGGAACGAAAGGAATTTCAGACCGCAAGCATGGAACAATAACGGTAATAGAAAGTGGAACCAACCGGGGGGAATAAACTCAAATAACCAACATCAGTGGGGACGGACATCTACGAATCAACCGGTGATTACCGAAGTGACGGATGATGTCAACCACCAGGCGAATCAAAATCCAACAAACTAGTAAGGACCCACTCGTGCCCCGGAGGAGCGGTCAACAATAGGTTGAGGGGCAACAGGATATGTGTACCAATGCTAACGTACAATGATGGACGATTACTGGCAGATGAATTGACCGAGGACTTAGAACCCAAAGATGAGGATAAGGAACAGGTGGCAGTAGCCGAAGTGAAAGTCATTTTGGAGACTGTACCTATAACGGCGGTTTTAGACACAGCTGCAACCACGAATGTTATTTCGGAGGCTCTATTCAACAAGATCAGAAATATAAGACGAGTACCAATTTTTCCAGTTCAAAATTGTAGAATAATAGGCGCCGTTGGGGCCAGATCGGCTAATATAAAAGTGCAGTCACTACTTAGCGTAGAAGTAGGAAATGTAGCAATATTAAGCACATTCCTTGTTGTGAAAAATTTGGTGGTAGACTGCATTATCGGAGTCGACAGCCTACGTCAATACGGATGCAGAATAGATTTTAAAAGAGGAAAAATTTGGTTAAATGTAAATAAACAAGAAATTGAGTTGGACTTGTTGAAAAGGGAAAGCCTTACCAGAAAATATGATAGTGGGATCAGCGTGCAAGTAATCAGGACTGCACAGAATTCGAAACAGCACGTAAATAATGAGGTCCAAGTCAAAGGGGATTTTGGTCAATTAGTGTATGAGAAATTAAATGAATCCAACTGCATTATTGAAGATCAGAAGCAGCAGCTCAAAGAACTATTATTAGCGTATGAAAACGTGTTTGATGAGAGGTCAGGAGTTATTAAGGGATACATATGCCATCTCTACGTTAAGCCGCATGAAACATATTGTAGAACTTTCTATCCTGTTCCCTGGAGGCTAAAGGCTCAAGTCCAAAAAGAAATAGATCGCATGTTGAAATGGGGTTTGATCGAACCCTCCACAAGCCCATACTGCTCCCCACTGTTGGTCGTGCCAAAAGCAAATGGAACTGTGAGACTGGTACTTGACGCCAGGGAAATAAATAAAATCATAATTCCAGTGAGAACACATCCGGAAAACATAGACGAACTGATACAACGGTTCCAGGATGTCCAATATTTGACAAGCATCGATTTGCGGAGTTCTTATTGGCAGGTCAAGCTGGATGAGGTATCAAGGAAATATACAGCTTTCATTTATGCCGGAAGAAGTTACCAATTTACTGTAGTTCCTTTCGGACTCAACATTAGTGCTGGAATCTTTATAGCAGCTCTAGATTATGCACTAGGCCCAGAACTAAGAAGCAGGATAACAGTATTTGTTGATGATATGCTTATTGCATCGAAGACCTGGGAGGAGCATAGTACTTTACTGAGTCGGGTGTTGAACGTGTTCAAAACCATGGGAATAACTGCTAACCTACAGAAATCCCATTTTGCACTAAACAGAATCAAGTTCCTGGGGCATATAATTGACGCAAAGGGAATTTTACCAACCAAGGAGAAGCTAATTGCGATTAGTAAATTTCCAACACCGAGAAATAGGAGGCAATTAAAAGGGTTCATGGGTCTTGCCTCATTTTTTAGAAGATTTATAACGAATCAGGCCATGAATGCAGCAGCTCTGAATAGTTTGCTAAAGAAGGATGTGCCCTGGCTATGGACATTACAGTGTCAAAAAGCATTTGAAGTGATAAAGAAGCAATTAGGAAATGCACCGCTTTTATACCATCCCGACATGCAAGACGAATTCTACTTGTCAACAGATTCGTCAAATGTGGGTCTTGGAGTGTGCCTTTTCCAAGTACGCAAGATAAATGGACAGCTTACCTTTTGTCCTATTGCGTTTGCTAGTCGTGTTTTGTCCAACTGTGAACGAACGTACACGACGACGGAATTAGAGGCTCTTGCGGTCGTCTGGGGATTTAAAAAATTTCATTATTATTTATATGGGTCGAACACTATCGTATATTGCGATCACCAATCATTAACGTTTTTGCAAACGTGTAAACTGTTACACCCCAGACTGGCTAGATGGACGCTCGCTCTGCAACAATACCAGTTTAAGATCGTACATGTCTCAGGGCAGCAAAACATTATTGCGGACGCTCTATCAAGGTCACCGTTGGGTTTAACAAAAGAGATTGATGTGAATACTACCTCGGAATTCCCTGTATTGCTGCTGCAGGAAAATCCATTTAAGACATACTACGTCAATTTGTGTGTGCATATGGCCCAGTTACAGAAAAAGGATGCTCAATGGGGAAGTGTCATTCAAAGGTTACAACAGCAACCTTCAGATCAGATGGCAAACTATTACCAGCTGGTAGATGGCGTATTATTTTTCCGCTGTGGAAGGCCAAACAAAGTCCGTTGGTGTGTTTGTATACCTGAGGCACAAATAGAGAAACTTGTTTGGTTCACTCATTTAACCTGGGGACATTTCGGTGCGACAAAATGTGCAGACAAAATAAGTGGGTACTGTTATTTTCCCAACATAAAGCGCAGAGTGCATGAGATCTTAAAGAGGTGCATAATCTGTCAAAAAACAAAGCCGGACTCAAAAGGGACTAAGCATCCATTATGCCCTATATTAGTACAAAAACCAAAAGAATTAATTTCGTGCGATCTGTGTGGACCGTTACCTACTTCAAGAGGTGGTGTTAAATATGTGTTGGCATTTCTCGATGTGTGTACGAAATATGTGAAGCTATACCCGATAAAGGCGGCTACCGCCAAAGTAATTGTATTAAGATTGATAAGGGATTATCTTCCACATGTTGGTACACCTAAGGCGATCATAACTGACAATGCTAAAATATTCACGGGACTCCGATGGAAGCAAACTTTGTCTCAAATCGGTGTAAAACACATACTAACATCATTTTACCACCCACAAGGCAATATGGTTGAGAGGATTTTTAGAGAATTCAATCGATTTATGAGGACGTATTGCCATAATAAGCAAACTGCGTGGGCAAATTATGTGGAAGAGTTTGAGCAGATATACAATAATATGCCCCACTCTTCAACTGGATATACACCTTGTGAATTGATGTTCGAAACCAAAGAGGAGAACTTCTGGACTGACCATATCCCCAAAACTCAGGAAACTGAGATGCCTTGGGAAGAAAAGATAAGACAAGCTATCATAAATATGACGAAAAAGGCGGATCAAAGAAAACAACGATATGACAAATTAATAAAAAGGGGACAGACATACCACGTCGGAGAGAAGGTACTAGTTAAACGACATACCAAATCATCCGTAATAAAGAAAAGTATCAAGAAATGGGAGTTACTATATACTGGACCATACATTGTCCTACAAATTCCGAATCCGGGGGCTTATCTGTTAGCATACCCGGTGTCGAACAAAATAAAAGGATTATTTTCTCATAACGACTTAAAAAAGTATAATGAAGATTAGAAGATAGTAAGTAATGGTGTTCCGAGTGACAGAAATGAACGCTCGTAAAAAACATAACTATAAACTCTGTGTGTAGTGATAGAAACCTTTAAATTGAAATAGTTAATCAGTAACATAGAGTATAGAAATAGTGACTAACTATTATTATCGAGTGTTGTAAAGAAGATAGTGGAGATAGGCTTCACCTGTGTTGGGGTGAATATAGGACTTTAGCATTGCTAATGTCATCAAGAATGATTAAGGATCTGACTGAACTTCAAGAAAATGAAATTTTTCACGCAAATGACGCTGAATAATCTAAAGAGGTTCCGAGTGAATATTCATATATAATCTCATGTGAACGCTTAGATGTGTAAACGTGTGAAGAAATGTGTTGTGGTAGTGAATTGTGAGTGACGGTTAACGCCGCAAAGATAATTTCCCGCGCAAAACAGTTGACGTCGGCGCGAGAATTAAAATCGATATAGACGATACAGAGATGCTTTGTAAGAGACTCGCACCAAACGCGAGGATAAACTGATTCATATTGCACTTTAAAAGGAATAGGTGTTTTAATTAGAAGTTAAGAGTTTTTAATTTATTAATGAATGATTAAAGAAAGTTAATATTCATAGATTCAGTAGTAATTTAATGGTTCGTGTTCGTTTGAGAATTTTTTTGTGAAAAATCCATTTCCATATATGAGCATGGATGAACACCGTATGAATCAGAGAGTAAATGAAAGAGGTGAATCCGCATTTCGCAATGCTAATAACTTTTACATTTCAGCGCTCAAACGTAAAAATATATGTATTTAAAATAAAAGGTTTTGAGTATAGCTAAATTATATGACTTATCAAGGAAATATGGATGATGTCTTGGTATAAAATGAACTACACTTTCCATTATTCGATGATTTGAATCCAAAATCTATAGTAAGTTACATGAATCCTTTAAATTACGAAGAACAAATCAGTGATAGAAAATCTGTGAAAACTTTTGGACTTATAAGCACAAGTGGGGAGGCAAAGTAGAAAAGAGTATTCAAACGAGAAAATCGGATGATGCTTCTGGCAACATCATTAAGTAATCGTTGAATTCCGTGAAGTATGTCGTAACAAAAAGGATCCATGAAGCCATAAGGATTTTGCTTTCAAAAAGGAGAATCTTGGACGGTGCAACCTAATCAGTTCTCTTACAGGAAGAGTTTCCCTTTTGGTCATTGCTAATTCTTTTGGAATGAATGTTGCATGTGAATTCGAGTATCCCCGTTCCTTCTAATCTTCACATTGTGGGCCGCGTAGAAGATCAACTACAGAGTGGGCCGCGTAGAAGACCGACTACAAATGTGGACGTCGGGGACATGCAAGACCCGGGGGAGTTTAGCACCGCAAGATATTGTACTAGAAGCAAGATTGTAAAACGCGAATTCACGTTATTTATTGTAAAACGTTTTTTTTTTGCTAGAGGCACAAACCACTCTTCTCCAAATTGTGATACAAATTGATCCCTGTCTTTCCTTTAGAGATGAATTTCAAAATTATTTTTGTTCTTCTATAGGCTTTCCTATCTTCTATGTACCGTAGGCTGGGGGTCTAAGCTTAAGAGGTTTTCCAAGGTTTCCCTGCTTAAGAAAGTTCCCGAATGGGTAGACCCTGACACCAGTTCATAAAAGATCATCTTCCTTGGTTGTGCACAGCAAACATAACACCTAGATGCACGTAAGAGCAATACAGCCGCGGTACCTGTCTCTTCATTTCTTCTGTCTTCAACATTTCTTTTCTTCGTCTGTCTCAAACATAATATTCCCTTTCAGTCGGAGGACTGACAATCATCACTTCCGGGTTATCCACGTTAATAGATAGCTCGCGAAGTGTGTTCGGTGAATCAAAATTGAGCTCACAAACTTCGCTCGCTGCGAGGGGCATTGTAATCTCCCCACGGAAAATTACCCTCTACCACGCAATAATTAATAATGGTCAATTGAATCATCCACATTTATTTACGTTTGAAAAGTATCTCATCAGATTTCCTAGTAATATATGCGCCGACAGCTCGTCGACGCCAAGGTATTTTTCTAGTACGTTTATTCCTTGGAACAACAGAGGTACGAAAATGTATTCTCCATGGTTATTGTAGTTATAGAGAGAGAGAGGAACAGCTTAGGAAGTATTCGTTTGAAGATTATCGGATTGCTAAAGGAGTTTTATTTATTCTTCTTCGCGCTAAAGCGAGCTAGGAAAGAGTATAGTTTGTGCCGCTAGCGCGATAGTAAAGAGAAAAATAAACTTGTACAAGCGAATTGGAAGAGACTTGGAACCAACACCAAACGGAACATGTATGGGAATGAATCAATATAATTTTGCCTCTGAAATAAGGTTCGTGACCATTTTATTCTAGAGTGAATGACGAATGAGTTCTCTGTCTGAATCATTAATGAGTGTCTGGGCCCTGTAATTAATTGGGAAGTTTCAGCTGTGACGAAGAGAGCCTGCAATCTCTGAGTTTAGAAATCGTCCAAAAAGGCTTCGTCCACATCTGAAATTTTAGATCTGTCGTAAACTGAACGAATGGTTCAAACGATCGATTTTCCCAACTGAATGCAGCGCTTAATAATAATAACCAATGCAAAGATCTTTTCTAGCAAGCCAGCCGCTGAATATTAAGACGAAGGGCTCCACCAGAGATTCTACTAGGCTGATTTCAAGTAATTAATATAGTTTAAACTGTATACAGATAAAGAACATCTCTGTGTGAGAGTGAAAGAGCGATAAAGGCGACAGATACACTTCTGTACAGACAAAACATTACACCAAGTTAGCGGCAAGCTGCATTCACCACATATAGACTTTCATCATTTACAAAAAAAGTAATCACAGAATTCAATTATAAACTGTACGAAGAAAGTAGATCAGGATAACGTTTTTGTTCCTGGGAGGCCTTTTAGCAACAAATCTCCAAGACCATTGGGCAGGTACAATGGTGGAAATTATTCAACAGATTACCAAACCCCCAATGGTCTAAGCTATCGCCCACTTATCTGTTAAGACTAATGAACAAGTGGTGGACGTGCTATATGTTACAAGTGCGACGAACTTGCGCGTTGTTGATTCGCTATTTCTCATATTAACTGCCCTCTGACGCGTGAGAAGCTAAGAAGGTCTGTCTCGGAAGCTTTTGGTGTAGCGGAAATATTGAGTGCAGTCTGACGGAGGCTTGTGAGTTAACGAGCATTTCACTCTCATTTAAGTATATGACCGAAAGAGTCAGCCTTCAGGAATTGTGAAACGAAAACTGTCATCCAGGACCGCATGCCACAAAGTGCACAGATTCACCACGAGATGGGGAAACTCTCAGGAGTCTATTGTCTATTGAGGTCTAAGTGATGTAGTGTGCGAGTGAGACAGACGAGAATCTACGCCGTAAGGAAACCCAGTAAACGGCTTTTGTGGCCAAGGATACGTAACAGTGTTAAATATGGTGGAACTGAGATCGACTATAAAGGGAAACATTTATGAAAATTACAATACTGGCCATTAAAATTGCTACACCAAGAAGAAATGCTGAAGATAAACGGGTATTCATTCGAGAAATATATTATTCTACAACTGATTTGAGATTGCATTTTCACGCAATTTGGGTGCATAACTCCTGAGAAATCAGTACGCAGATCAACCACCTCTGGCCGTAATAACGGCCTTGATACGCCTGTGCATTGAGTGCAAAAACAGAGCTTGGATGGCATGTGCAGGTAGAGCTGCCCATACAGATTCAACACGATATCACAGTTCATCAAGAGTAGTGGCTGGCGTATTGTGACGAGCCAGTTGCTCGGCCACCATTGACCAGACGTTTTCATTTGGTGAGAGATATGGAGAATGCGCTATCCAGGCCAGCAGTGAAATATTTTCTGTATCCAGAAAGGCCCGTACAGGACCTACAACATGCGGTCGTGCATTATCCTGCTGAAATGTAGGGTTTCGCAATGATCGAATGAAGGGTAGAGCCACGGGTCGTAACACATCTGAAATGTAACGTCCACTGTTCAAAGAGCCAATGGCACCCCATACCATCACGCCGGGTGATACGCCAGTATGGTGATGACGAATATATGCTTCCCATGTGCGTTCACCACGATGTCGTCCACCACGGATGCGACCATCATGATGCTGGAAATAGAACCTGGAATCATCTGAAAAAATGACGTTTCCCATTCGTTCAACCAGGTTGATCGTTGACTACACCATCGCAAGCACTCCTGTCTGTGATGCAGCGTGAAGGGTAACCGCAGCCATGGTCTCCGAGCTGAGAGTCCATGCTGCTGGAAACTTCGTCGAACTGTTCGTGCAGATCGTTGTTGTCTTGCAAACGTCCCCATCTGTTGACTCAGGTATCGAGACATGGCTGCACGATCCGTTCCAGCCATGCGGATAAGATGCCTGTCATCTCGACTACTAGTGATGAGGCCGTTGGGACCCAGCACGGCGTTCCGCATTACCCTCCTGAACCCACTGGTTCTATTTTCTGCTAACAGTCATTGGATCTCAACCAAAGCGAGCAGCAATGTCGCGATACGATAAACCGCAATCGCGATAGGCTACAATCCGACCTTTATTAAAGTCTGAAACGTGTTGGTACGCATTTCTCCTCCTTACACGAGGCATCACAACAACGTTTCACCAGGCAACGCCCGTCAACTGCTGTTTGTGTATGAGAAATCGGTTGTAAACTTTCCTCATGCCAGCACGTTGTGGGTGTCACCACCGGCGCCATGCTTGTGTGAATGCTCTGAAAAGCTAATCATTTGCATATCACAGCATCTTCTTCCTGTCGGTTAAATTTCGTGTCTGTAGCACGTCATCTTCGTGGTGTAGCAATTGTAATGTTTAGTACTGTATTTAACTCTGTAATAGTGCAGGGAATCATACCACAGTAATTTTAATCTTCCATCCCCCATAAATTTTCATGGTGATCCCAATAAAGCTTAAATATTGATGATGTCTGAAATAGTTCAGGATTTACTGTTAAAGTGATATTCACAAGTTTTGCAACTAAGACCTGAATGCTAAAATCAGAACGCTCTGGTCGATACTACGATCGACATTTCATATAGAAGAGCTTCATTAAAATTACAAACGTTGTAAATATCAAGTCTGTATTTTTGTTTATTTAAAAAATATAGGAAATTTATTCATCAGTATTTTCAGTGAAGCATCAGATCATCATTTCCTCCACACAAAAGACATTGAACGATGACAGCATGACACCTTATTGAATCGTTAGGTAATAGAATTTTTGTTGTAGAGTTTAGTGCATAATAGTTTCTTTCGTTCTTTATTCATTTATCAGAAAGCACGTTGGTGCAAGGCTACTCGCCGTGATATTCCGAGTTAAGAAGGAAGCTGTATTGGTTTTATGTAAAAGAATTTAACGTTTATCATTTAATGGATATTATTGTTACTTTATTTACAACGTGAAAGGAATCAAGCTTCGATTATTTAAATGCGTTAGAATATAAAGTAATATTGAACAAGCTGTAGCCAATCAGATGGACGACTTCAGGAAAGGGAACTGCGCTAGTCAGTTCAGCGAAGGTGTTCGGCACGCGGAGGACGCGGCCGGAGACGGGGAGAGGTAGTACTGGGGCAGACGGGGAAGCGGACAATTTGGCTGGGCAGTTTTCCTGGAGACACGAAAGGGTACAATTCGGATTGAGACGCGAGAGCAGACAGTCGGTCTTTAGGAAACTAGGAAGTGAAACGACTCAGAAAATTTCGCGTTGTGTAGTATCGCGGGACAGTCTCTGAGCGGTGAACATCCGCGCGACTGGTGTGAACTCAAACTTTTCGCACAGTTAACGAGGTGGAGTATCGAACTTGTAATTCGCGATGAGATTGTGAATGATCAAGCTGTGCCAAATGGATATGCGCTCGAGTGTAACTGTAACTCTGAATACGACCACATTCGCAGTTAGTTTGCTTTCGGAATAAACACTAACATAATCGCAACTGTGTGACCTAAATCATTTATGGGTCTTTAATTTAGTTCCTGATATTATTCTGTTATTATATGTTATATTAACTTCGTATTTCGCGAACTTGCCATCAGACAGACAATTTAACCAAAGGGTCACAAGTGCCTAATTTACGGCGTGTAACGCGACACGTGCGGTTCATGCCCTAGACTAGTTTGAACTAAGACGTTTCGACGAATAGGATCCGCGTGTGATCCCTAACATCCTTGGGATGTCGCAATGACTTAGCAGGTCAATATTTTTGACGGGTTCAAGAACATCATGAAATTTTGGTGTTGTATATATCAAACATGACGGCTTTGTGCCTTGCTTTTTATGAATCAGCAGTTTATAATAGCATTTTGGAAGGTATGGATCCAGAGGAGAGGACGCTAATTTTATTTTCAGGTGATCCCCAAACCTTCTCTGAATTAGATAGTATGGTGTCCAGCGTGGAAAATGTACACACCAGTGACAAGAGGTGTGGTCCGGTCCCATCTATTTCTAAAATGCAAGGGCAATTTACGCCGCCCAGTATGAGCAACCTAACGTCAAATCCGTAATTAGAGTGCGTTTTAGCGGTGCAACCAAGTCGGACACTTGGTACGGGTCTGGCCAGGGACTCGAGAAGAGGGTGGGCAGAGATGACGTCGTGCAGGCGCAAGCCATTGTAGGTGTCTGCATGGGTTAATAAAGTATTGCGCTACGACAAGAGCTTTTGCACAGTCTGACTTATGGTTCATGTGCAGTACAATGAATGTCAAACTGGTTTCCACGCCGTCAAGTTTTTGTAGTAGTATTCCACTGGTTGACTGGCAATGGTTATGACGTCATACCTTTTGAACTATAAACCGTAAAATGGTATATTTCTGGAGGTACGTTGAAGACAGATGTTGGTATGAGAAATGTGCTGTGAATAGAGATACTATCAAAGAAGTATTAAATTTATACACCATGCATGACGCAGCAGATTTTTACGTATAGCAATGTTTATGACGTCACATGATTTGATATGTGCGTCCTGCGGTGACGTAATTTCGTAGATTTCGTGATTGTTGCCTGGCAATATGGGGTATGTGTACCACGTTTGGCCGAAATAGGTCCAGTGGTTTAGAAGGAGATGTAGAAAAGACATATGCACGCGCGCGTACACACAAATACACACAAGCACATACACATGCACACTCACACACACTCACATACACACACACACACACACACACACACACACACACACAACTTTCATAATATTTTTGGAAATTGACTTCAAATAATGAAAAGTGTAAAATCATCCATATGAGTATTAAACGGAATTCCTGTTACATGATGAATCACACAAATCAAAAGTTTGTCAATCCAGATAACTATTTTGGGTTTACAGTTAGGAATAAATTGGAACCATCATATAGATAACGCTATGGGGAAAGCGAACGAAAGGCTGCAATTTGTTGGCAGAACACGTGGAAAATGCAAGAAGTTTACTAGAGACTAGCTTGTATGTTCTCCGCTGGAGTATTGCTATACAGCGTAGAATCCCCTCAGATAAGACTGACCTAAATATCCAAAGAAGTGCAGCTTGTTTTGCACTATAGTGGAATAGAGAAGAGAGTGCGACGGACATAATCCGCAAATTAGGGTGGCATACATTAATACAAAAACGTGTTTCGTGGCGGCAGGACCACCGTTCGCCTCCGAATGCAAAAATATTTTACTGGTGCCCACCCACACGAGGAGAAATATTCATCAAAATAAATCAGTGATCGCGAGGAGAGACTTAAGTGATGGTCTTTCAAGCACATTGTTAGAGAGGGGAACTGGGGAGATGTAGCTTGAAGGTGGTTCGATGATCCCTCTGCCAGACACTTAATTGTGAACCGAAGGCTAATCACATCGATGATGTAGATGTGGATGAGACCACTGACGGTGAGGGCAAGTGATTTATAGATACTATAACGTAAATTAGATTCTGTACTCCTGGTCTTACGAATGTTGTCCCAATGGTGCAGTATGTAGTTTCTTATAAATCTATTAAATTTTATGGAAAATTTTTCTTGTTATGTAGATCTGTAATTTGTTTTAGGTATTATGATGTTTTGGAAGTTTAGAGATGTGGGACTGTGTCTAGAAAAATGCGAAATTGCTTCAAAATATATGTAATTAAGAATGAATATTTCACTCTTCAGCGCAGTGTGCGTTGATATGAAACTTCCTGGGAGATTAAAACTGTGTGCCAGACGGAAACTCGAACTCGTGACGTTGGGCTCCTTTAGCAGGAGAGCTTTCGTGAGTCGTGCTTGGGCAGCTCATACATTAGAGCATTTGCCCACGATAGGCAAAGGTCCCGCACTCGAGTCTCGGTCCGGCACACAGTTTTAATCTGCCAGTAAGTTTCATATGTCATTAAGTTGTGCGACTGAAAATGATATGTCCCGATGCTTCCAAGATGAAACCAAAAGTTAAAACATTTGTTTGTTTACTTTTTGCTAATTTCTTCTTATATTCGTTGCTTCCTATGATAATGAAAGTTAACACAGTGAAACAATTTAAAAATATATTTCAAAGTGGAATCCCTCTTTGAAATAATTGATTATTTTTTGCTAATTGGTCTTGTTTTCGTTGCTCACTAAGATTATAAACGTCGATTTTGCGAAAAATTTAGAATGAAATTTTTTATCTTGTTGGACCTTAAAGATTTTTGCTCATTATGACTTCTGTGATTTTATGAAAAGCGAACTCACGTAATTATAATATGAGAGCGCCATTTGGCAATATGCAAATTACAACGGCCATTAGTGAGCGAAAGACGAAACTGCGCGGTACGAGAAAGGTAGCTATCAGCTTTAAAGAACAGTGAGGTAGCGTGGAAAGAAGAGCAAAGCTTGGGCAGGCTATCTACATGAAACGAGCCGCTTGTTATACAGTAGATAGGGTGTAGGGGCGAGGCGAGAGGTTGCAAGTAAAGTGTGTAGTCGAGCCAGCGGGGAGCTCGTTCCGTATGGCAGCCGACAGGGCAGTGTTAGTGTAGTACAGCGAGCCAGCTGTTTAAGCATGCTTCAGACAGGCGGCCCCCGGCCCCCTGATGCTCTTGTGTAGTTCCCCCATACCCCATACCGCACCGCGTACTATCCGCTTAATTCACAGATTAACAGTTGGCATCACTCTGTAATCAGATGCTCCTCCTCGTAATGTGTTACCTCCAACTGCATACGTTTAAAGGATCCACTTCTTCCAGACGACACTGCACAACACTAAAAATATCACAGACCTAGTGAAATATTCGCACCATTTGGCAGGTAGATTATTGTGTTAATGATCTGTCCGGGAAATTCGTTCTGACAGGGATGTGCGAATTACTCATAGCGAATAGTAACACAATGACATATTCTTGATTAGGTGTAATTGTCATTATTACTTTGTTATTACAACGATTTCGTAAAAGAACTAAATCATTTTTTATCTCCTTCTGTCAATACGATTACTTGGCCCTACAAGTCCAATAATTTTTTTTAGGTAACTTTATATTTGCTTACCAAGGTATATCTTCTCTTCTTCTGAGGCGTACACTGCAATCACGCCTTAGATATGTCTCATATCTATTTTTCTTCTTCTCTTAAATTTTTCATAGACAATTTGCGTCTCATTGTTCCTAATATTTTTGAATTAATATTTGTTTGTAGCCACTAAATTCTAATATACCTCTACAGCAGCACGTCTATGAGATTCAGGTTTGCAGGTCATTCTCAACAAAGACACAACACACACATGATATTCTATCTTCTTTCAGTTCCTTTCACCTTCATGTACAGGAAAAGAACTCACTCACAATTCTCCTCAGAAACGTTCTCCACAGCTGCCTGCACTACACATATACATATCTGTTTCTTATATCTGATGTTGCACTGAAATATGCCGGTAGTTTCTCTTCGTTCACTAATAATAATTTTCATCACGTTAATAACTACGCTAGCCAACACTCGCAACTGTCATACTTTAGGTAGAAAGTCAGAGCCATACCAGATGCATTCGTGGCCACACGCTTTAAGAGAGTTTACAGAGTATAGCTGAAGATATAGACGTACACACATCCACACAGACGGCCGGAAGATTCAAAGAAACTATGTCAGAATAACCTCAGGAAAACTAGCAACCTAGTTGTCTAAAGCTTCAACAATGGGAGGTAAGTTAATGGATATTTTCTTTGGCTGTCTACTTAGAGAGGCTATTTTTTCCCAATATATTTCGTATCAGGCTACTAGCTATCACCTACATACTTCCACCAGCAATAGTATCGTATACTAACAAAATCGTTCATCCACCAATTTATCAAACCCAGTGGTTAGTGTTACGTATGGGAATACATACGTAAGTTGGAACTTAAATATTGGCAACTCTGCTGTGGAGACAGTATGCAATGGAATCTGCTATTGTCGCTGATAGCACACGTTGTTGACATACCTACTAGAGTGCTGCAACGCTCGATGTTTGACCTGTCACGGCTCGCCTGTTGACGCGGGGACCGAGCCGCTCGTGTCCGGCCCCACACGATTCGGCTCCGTCACGTACTCGCCCCATGTCTGTTGTCCGGATTCCGGACACGCGGATAACCGAGCATGACCGGTCACCGCTGACGTCTCACCTCGCTGCGCCTCGGCTCGCTGCACTGTACTGTACAAATCCAACACCACCGTCTCTCTCTCTCTCTCTCTCTCTCTCTCTCACACACACACACACACACACAATGTGTTTATCTCTGTCTCTCTCTCTTTTAATACAAAAGTAATGTTTCCAAGAACGAGTACGTGACACAGATAAATTCATAAAGCACTTTGAAAGTAAAATGATATTTCAATACAATCGCGGATAGAAGACGTTGCAATTTTATGTCTGGAGGTGATCACAGTCTTCTCACAAACGAAAGTCAAGGCTCGAATTTTAGTCCTTTGTACCTCCTCTTAAAAAATACATTTCTGTTAGTATGCATCAACTACGCTAGTAATTATAAATCTATCGCATATCATAATGAAACAGTGCTTTTAGCTGCAGTAATTACTCACCTGACAGTCAGTGTCATTGACACTGCAAATTTGTTGCAGTTTGTGAAACCAAAGAACAACTAACTGGATTGTCTGTTCTTTTTCGCCTTCTAATTCATCTGTGGCCTCTTTAAGTGGTCTCAGAAAATGCGCAATTTTTCCTACTTGCTCATTATCATATCCTTACAATCTGTTAGCGGAGTCGTTTTCCGTCAGCAAAGCGGCAACTTCATTATACTGAGTGTGTAAGGATTCCAGCATAGCTTACAAGCTGTTCCAGCGTGAGCAGACCTCTTGCTTCAACGATGATTTCAAAGACGAGCAGAGGCCATTTTCTTAATGAACCTTACAATGCATTTTGCAGTATTTATTGTTGATGCGATGTTCGGGGCATGTTTTAACAAGAAGTTATCTTCATCGAAACTATGGCTAAGTGCTGTGTTTATACAATGAGCAGCACAAGGAATACTTTCCAGATTTTCCAAAGGCTTTATTACATTAGCAACCTGGTCGGAGACAAAAACAAAACTGTGCAACGTGTGCGGGGAAAGGTCCCAATCAGCCATCCTTTCTTCAATTTCTTTCATAATATTTACTCCTGTCTTCTTAACGTCAGGGAATTTTGTTGTAAATAAAACATTGTTCACAGGAGACCAATCTGAGTTAATGTAATGTGTTGCAAGTGTCAAACAGTACACGTGATTATGCGAATCAGTCCACATATCAACTGTCCCAGCACTTGTTTTATTAATAACTTTCGCAATAACAGAAGTCATTATGCTGCTTCACTTTGCATCAGCTTGTTCTGTGACATGTCTGCTTATAGTAGAGGGATGTGACATGACTTCTGCCACGTTAACCTCTCCATAATACGCACCTAGATGTATTAATTCTTGTTATAGTTCTCTGAAACCTTTTCCGGAAACAACATTAAAAGGTCTCATATCTTTAGCACACATTGCAACAAATTTTGCTGTAATACTATTTTTTATTACTGGCGGTATCCCTGAAGGAGCTGTATCTTCGTGAGGTTTCCTGCAATTGTGTTTCTTTAATTGAGGGGTTCCCGACTGGAAACACAATAATGTGGAGCAATTTATGCAATATATGTACCCAGTAGACGCACTGTTTTCGTCTACAACCAACAGAAATGTACTACATACGTGGCTTTTTAGACCTTCCCGTTCCATCAATGTGTAAACATTGGTTTCAATCTTAGGTCATACTGCACTGGCGTGCTCGCGCTGCATTATTACAGAGAGAGAGACACCACAAATGAGTAGCTCGCAGTCTCACACGGATAATGACACGTGTAATGTGTTTGAAGTTACGTGCTACGTATTCGGTCACGGCTTCCATGTTCGGTCACAAGGACTAGTGCGGGCAGCCTAACAAGTTAGGTTGTGCTCGCCCCATCTCGTATTTCCTGCTCGTGTACTCGGTCATGCAGGACTCTAATACCTACCTTACCTCCGAGCAAGGACTCGCCCGTCCCACGTCACCGGCGTGCGAACAAATGGTTCAAATGGCTCTGAGCACTACGGAACTTAACATCTGTGGTCATCAGTCCCCTAGAACTTAGAACTACTTAAACCAAATTAACCCAAGGACATCACACACATCCATGCCAGAGGCAAGATTCGAACCTGTGACCGTACGGTCACGCGTTTCCAGACTGAAGCGCCTAGAACCGCACGGCGTGCGAGCAATAGAGGGAAACACAGTCACCTGTGAGCGAGCGGTCTAACGTAAGGGTGTAACTATGTTTTCAAAACAGAAACGACGGAGTTGGATCAATATTGAATGTGCCAGAGGTCGTACAGCATGACAGTGTAATCAAGGTCTTCAAGAGGCGTTCGGGGAATCGGCATTACAGAACAGTGGCACGTTGGGTAAAAGCCTTCAACGAAGGTCAGCATACTGCCGCAGACATGCATCGGGCAGGTCTTCCTAGCGTCTCTGAAGAAGCGCATGCTGTTGCCACGTTAGTGGACAGTGATGGACGCCATACGATTCGTGAGCTCGTCCACGAAACCAGATCAGCGCATACTACTGTGCTTTGAATCCTGAAGTAACGCCTGGGCATGCGAAAAATTGCATCACGATGGGTTCCCCATGACTTGAGGGAAATGCAGAAATGGATGCGTTACGATGCTGCTCAGACGCACTTGGAGCGCTATCAGCGCTGAGAGGCTTTCTTAAGCCGTATCGTAACACTGGATGAGACACGGGCCACATAGTACGAGCGAAAACTGAAACGCCAATGCAATGAATGGCGTCATTATGGGTCGCCGCGAAAGTCGAAAGAGCGTCGGAGCCCCATATTCAAATGGCTCTGAGCACTACGGGACTTAACATCTGAGGTCATCAGTCCCCTAAAGCTTAGAACTACTTGAACCTAACTAACCTAAGGACATCACACACATCCATGCCCGAGGCAGGATTCGAACCTGCGACCGTAGCGGTCGCGCGGTTCCAGAATGAAGTGCCTAGAACCGCACGGCCACACCGGCCGGCGGCGATTCTCATGTACGACTGTGATGGTGTTATCCGGACGCAGGCCGTCAATGCACAGTATTACTGTTCGTTTTTGGAGAATCTCCTGCGACCACCTTTGCGAAAGAAGCGGCGACACTTTCTGCGCAACCCACCCATCAGGCGCAGTGGTAAGACACTGGACTCGCATTCGGGAGGACGACGGTTCAATCCCGCGTCCGGCCATCCTGATTTAGGTTTTCCGTGATTTCCCTAAATCACTGCACGCAAATGCCGGGATGGTTCCTCTGAAAGGGCACGGCCGACTTCCTTCCCCATCCTTCCCTACTCCGATGAGACCGATGACCACGCTGACTGGTCTCCTTCCCCAAACCAACCAACCAACCAACCAACCCACCCATCAATTTGCACTACAATGAGCGGGCATATACAGCGGACGCTGTGGCTGCTCTGTTCAGTCGATGGTGCTGGGAAGTACTGTACCATCCACCATACTCCCCGGGCTTAAGACCTTGTGACTTCGTGGCATTCGCATCTGAACTGTTCCAGAGATTCGACAGGCAGTAGACCGCTCCATTCGCACCATCAACACAACAGGGTCTGCTAACGGTATACTACGCCTTCCACATCGCTGGCAACGGGTTCTACACAACGCTGGTGATTACTTTGAAGGGCAGTAACAGGTGCAAACATGTAACTCTTTTGTATCGGTTGTGAATAAATAGTTGCCACTATTTAAGTTCCAACCCTCGTACATTTTAAAGTAAAGGAAGACATTTTCGGGTTCTAAATGCTAAGATTTTCGTAAAAAGCAACGATCATTGAAAAAAAAAAACAGTGAAGATGAAGTTTCAAATATTTCGAGATCTTTGTAGCACTCCCCTCCTGCCTGAACCCGTTTTTCCAATGGCATGTATGCGTCCTGGTAGACCTCGAAGGGAAATTCGTTCAGGGCGGGCGTTACTTCGTCCTGGATCACCTCACTACCCTTGAATCGGTGTCTTTGAGGGAAGAATTAATGTTCGGAAACAAGGCGTCTGCAGGAGCCAAGTCCTCCACCAGGAACGCACAGGTGGGCCGAGGAGCGTGGCTGGGGACGTACTGAGGATGGAGCACCCAGGTATCGGCATCTGCTTCCGCACGTGATGACGGAGAATATGGAGTTAATCCTGCCGCCGATGTCAGAGCTGTCAAAGGTGCGCGCCTGTCTACAACATGCAGTCCCCACTCCCAGCCCGTAAAACTGCATTTATGCAATTTCTTCGATGCAGATTTAGCTGATTTTGTAATTTCGTAAATAGGATTAATAAAACTGAAGTACTGAAAATCTCACGGTACAGTGAGATTTAATTCAGTAGCTACGCAGCTTAAACTTTTAGCGCGGTGATTAGAAAAAAAGTCAGACTTTGATGTTTTAACGCGTATTGAAACTTCATTTGGCCTACGATCACAACAAAAGGCTTAATACATAAGTAAGACATTATTCCGCTGGTCTTATACCCGGTGCTTGAGCAGTGCAGCCCATTATCAGTGGTGGAGAATCGTTTGTTTCTATCTGAGTTCAACTTGTATCAATAGAATGTAGCTGTCTGTAGGCACAATAGCAGCTCCTGTAATATTACTGACTAGTTAATCAACTTACTTTTGAATTCTTTTGTAATTACAGGACAGATCGTACCTACCGAAGCTCAGGAGCAATAAACTTACTGTCTGCAGGACCAACTAAATTACGTATCCCACCTCCTTTATTTGTGCTTGCGTCTTCCGCCAGTCCGATATAAATCGACAAAAATGGGGAACATTCGGTCAAACAGCATATTTGTGACACAGTACCTTAGTGAAGCAGCAGCAACAACCTCGTTGTTGAATTTGGGTGAACTGTGTGTGTTGTGGACGGCGGTTATCCCTCAAATAACCAGTCTTTTATTACACCAAATTTTTTCTTCTCCAGTGTGTTATGACGTAACCGCTCAAAATAATTGGTTTACGAAGCAAACAAATTTCGGTTTTTTATTGGTTTTATTTCCAGCAAGAAACGTAGACTTCTATCAAGCACTGAAAAATTCCGAGACTCTCTCAGACTTTCGCATTATGCGTTTCAAGGTACATATAAACAAAATAATAAAAAAAATTGGCATATAATAGAAAACTTAGTCTGACCCCAGTTTGCTGCTCTTCCTTAAAAATACACCGATATTTTCTTACTGATTGTAATTTTGTAAATCTCTGCTCAAAAATAGTATTATAATCGAGGGTATCTCGGGCATTACGAATAGTCAACGCTAACGGGTGAAAAATGAGGTTAGAGAACATTTCTAATGTAAAACTGTTCGTCCAAAAATGGTTCAGATGGTTCTGAGCACTAAGCGACTTAACTTCTGAGGTCATCAGTCGCCTAGAACTAACCTATGGGCATCACACACATTCATACCCGAGGCAGGATTCGAACCTGCGACCATAGTGGTCGCTCGGCTCCAGACTGCAGCGCCTAGAACCGCACGGCCACTCCGGCCGGCAGTTGTTCGCTCCAAATGGCCACAAGCAAATAAAGTCATATATGTAGATGCAGGAAGCAGATGAGCTACTTAGTATTTTTATTGTAAACTATGAACGAATTCTTAAGTTTTTAATTTTTTACTGTTACTGTAACTTCCTTTCTCTTTTATTATTTCATAGAAATGGCAGTCACATACGAAGCTCCTCTGTGAAATTTATAGCCTACTCTCTCTTTAATTATCTGGAATCAAGAACTCATATTTTAGTCTACTATGTACACATCTTTACTTTTAACTGAGTGAAACTGATTTTTACTGCCAACATAGGAAGTACTCTTTCAAAAAATTCACATGAATAATTTAAATAGTAAGCAATATATAACATTTACCAGGTACATGTACATGACAATAGTTCAAATTTCGATAATGAAAAACCTACTGCCCTAAATTTATTGCCCATTCTTTTCATAAATACTCGTGCTATAATGTGTTGACGTTGAAATTGACACCCTTTATCAGAAATAAAATCATTCAAAGACGATATCAACCTTTCACAAGTCACAATACTTCATACCAAAATCGTTTTGGGAAACAACTGTACCTAAATATAAAAAACTTTAGCACCACCGTTATGGCACTGGTAACTGAACAGTTAGGAGTGCGTCCTCGGACACTTTCCAATGCTCCACCGTCCTCTCTGCTCACCACCTGATGAGACAGGGTCTGAAGATGACATAGAAACCGGTTGCCATTTTGACGAGTGATTTCAGTTTTGAACAAGGCCTTGCGATCAAAACTGATTAGATTTTTGAAAAAATATAACAGTGACTACTGTATCTGTTTAAAATCGTGAACTGAGGCAAGTGGCTGTTCTTGTAGCCCGATGATAGAAACATGAGGGGATAAGAGAACTCATATACCTCTTCCGGTAAACTTTGATCTTGTAAAACTATTTATTCCTCTCTCATTTTATTGCATATTTCTCAGAGATCGCAGCAATTTGTGACAGATTCTAGCTAATCTTCGGACAGTCAGAGACCTATCCAGTAGCAGACCAGGAGAGTACATAGGCTGCGGAAAACGTGGCGTTGCCCCAGAGTCTCCGAGGAAAAGGAGCACCGGCCCCCGTGATGTGCACGGGTTGTCTGTGTAGAACGGCTTGCACACGTCATATTAGGCTTAGGTGTTCCGAAGTGAACGAAAGAACTGTGACATCATCATCATCATTTAAAGACTGATTATGCCTTTCAGCGTTCAGTCTGGAGCATAGCCCCCTTATAAAATTCCTCCACGATCCCCTATTCAGTACTAACATTGGTGCCTCTTCTGATGTTAAACCTATTACTTCAAAATAATTCTTAACCGAATCCAGGTACCTTCTCCTTGGGCTGCCCCGACTCCCCCTACCATCTACTGCTGAACCCATGAGTCTCTTGGGTAACCTTGCTTATCCCATGCGTGTAACATGACCCCACCATCTAAGCCTGTTCGCCCTGACTGCTACATCTATAGAGTTCATTCCCAGTTTTTCTTTGATTTCCTCATTGTGGACACCCTCCTGCCATTGTTCCCATCTACTAGTACCTGCAATCATCCTAGCTACTTTCATATCCGTAACCTCAACCTTGTTGATAAGGTAATCTGAATCCACATAGCCTTCGCTCCCATACAACAAAATTGGTCGAAAGATTGAACGGTGCACAGATAACTTAGTCTTGGTACTGACTTCCTTCTTGCAGAAGAGATTAGATCGTAGCTGAGCGCTCACTGCATTAGCTTTGCTACATCTCGGTTCCAGTTCTTTCACTATGTTGCCATCCTGTGAGAATATGCATCCTAAGTACTTAAAACCGTCCACCTGTTCTAACTTTGTTCCTCCTATTTGGCACTCAATCCGTTTATATCTCTTTCCCACTTACATTACTTTCGTTTTGGAGATGCTAATCTTCATACCATAGTCCTTACATTTCTGATCTAGCTCTGAAATATTACTTTGCAAACTTTCAATCGAATCTGCCATCACAACTAAGTCATCCGCATATGCAAGACTGCTCATTTTGTGTTCACATATCTTAATCTCACCCAACCAGTCTATTGCTTTCAACATATGATCCATAAATAATATGAAGAACAGTGGAGACAGGTTGCAGCCTTGTCTTACCCCTGAAACTACTCTGAACCATGAACTCAATTTACCGTCAACTCTATCTGCTGCCTGACTATCCATGTAAAGACCTTTAATTGCTTGCAAAAGTTTGCCTCCTATTCCATAATCTTGTAGAACAGACAATAACTTCCTCCTAGGAACCCGGTCATATGCCTTTTCTAGATCTATAAAGCATAGATACAATTCCCTGTTCCACTCATAACACTTCTCCATTATTTGCCGTAAGCAAAAGATCTGGTCCTGACAACCTCTAAGAGGCCTAAACCCACACTGATTTTCATCCAATTGGTCCTCAACCAATACTCGCACCTTCCTTTCAACAATACCTGAGAATATTTTACCCACAACGCTGATTAAAGAGATACCTCTGTAGTTGTTACCTCTACAGTGACAGTGGAAACAAATTGGTGACACACACATATACATTTCATTGCACTGTGATAGTTAACCAAAGGTGTACAGCAACTCGTTAGAAGAGCTTGAGAAGGAGAACAACCAAGCAGTGGCCTGTGAAGGAGCGCTATACTGAATTCAACGTCCACCAGGCATGTCCGTCCTGGACGCCATACTGTCAATCACTGTTGTAAAAACTTGTCCACACGCGAGGGCTATAGTCGCCTCCACTTGTGGACCAAGCCTCAGGGCTGATCTCCACTGCAAACTGTAACCACAAACTGCAGTTCCGGAACTCGGTATTAGAACTGTAGCCCGCCAACGACTGTTGCTGCTCATGGCAGCTCGTGCCTATCACAACGCGGAAACGTTGCTGCCTCTGGATCACGGGGACCTGGGTTCGACTCCCAGCCATATTGAGATTTTCTCTGCCCGAAAACTGGGTGTTGTCCTCATCATTTCATCCTCATCATCATTTGTGACAGTGGCTAGATTGGACTATGGAAAAATTGGACTGTGTGAAAACAGGGACCTTGTACGGGCGCTGATGACCGCGCAGTTGAGCGCACCGCAAACGAAACGTCATCATCATAATAACAACGTGGAAGTCCATCTCACTGGCAGCGACGCGGAGGTTGCTGACCAGGCTGCGCTTGTGGTTGATGGCGTCATTCAAAGCGCCGCCCGCGCCGGTCGGGCACTGACTGTCTCAGCACACCAGCTCCGGATGCGTCCATTGTCGAGGACACAAAATCCCGAAAGAAACATGCAGAGAAAACTAAGAATAAATAAAACTCTTAGCGAATTTGGAAAAATTAATCAAGTCGATCAGTCAGTTAAGGCATTTGTGTATGTTACAAATACAGTTTAAAATGCAAATTCTTCTGAGGTAATTATGTGTGGTCACTTACCTGTTTTAGCCAGGTCAATGATTAGATGCATTAGGTACCATACATAAGATAATTAGGTCTTCAGAATGAAATGAACTAGACGTCAAGCCGGCTGGTGTGGCCGTGCGGTTCTAGGCGCGTCAGTCTGGAACCGCGTGACCGCTACGGTCGCAGGTTCGAATCCTGCCTCGGGAATGGATGTGTGTGATGTCCTTAGGTTAGTTAGGTTTAAGTAGTTCTAAGTTCTAGGGGACTGATAACCACAGATGTTGAGTCCCATAGTGCTCAGAGCCGTTTCAACCATTTTTTAACTATACGTCAAGAAACATTTCGGGCTAGGCTGTTACAGAAATCAGGACTTCAAAAATTGTTTGCGAAATTACGACTGGGAATATCTACACGACACACTTAAGTGTACATAAAACAGTAATATATTACGTAATGTAGACGTAGTGTACCTACTTGGAAAAGTGTTGTCCCAAAACACTAACACGTGTAGACTAAACGCTCCTAAGTCCCAGGCTACAAATAGAATCAGTAGATCACGAAGAATAAGATTCGACGGACTTGTAGGATTACAGCGTTAAATAACTTAACTAACTGGATTGTAAAATACTAAGCAGAATCATCCTACAATCAAAAGGTGGCTTTTTAATCGTCGACGGCGAAGTGATTAGAGATGTGGAATAAGCTCAGTTTGTTGAAGGATAGGAAAGGAAATAGGCTGTGGGCTTTGAAAAGAATCAACCCCCAGTTGTCACCCAAAGCAATTTAGAGAAATCACAAACCACTCACATCTCGAGGTCGGAGGGGAATCAGAACTGCCGCTCCCCAGAATACAAATATAGTGTGTTGTCACTATGTGTATTTGCAAGAAAAATAAACTATTTCAGGAACAAGATAGAAACTATTTCGAACATGTTAAAGAGTACAACTAGACAGTGAAATCATGAAAATTAGAATCTATTTCAGGAAAATTGTGAACTGATGAGAGATAATCCTCAAGTTCGGATAAATATCAATAAGGGTTACTTATGTGAGCATTAGATAACGTAAATCGTAGTCAACAAATTACAGTTTTAAACTTAAAGCACTCCAAAAAAATTTAATATTAATTTTTACTTCATGTATATAGCTTTTTATGACAATTTTCGGTAACCAACATCCTGAAATAGTGGCTTTAGAAATACTCGTATTTGTTGAAATCGCTTGGTAAATCGACAGTGCGTGACCGATTACAGGCGGTAATTAATGGCGACGTTGTCAGAGATAGACTGCTTCTCTGTCGGCCGCTTTTGTCATTGACGGAGCTACTTGTTTCAAATCAGGGGAGACACAATGGCGTAAGGGGTCACATATAAATTATAACTACTGCTATAAATTACGTATCACCGAAATGAAACACAGCGCTAAGCAGGGACGGCTATGTCGGGCCTGTGACGCACACTATGAGTTGATCGACAACGTTAGCAGTGGAAACAGTTAACGTATTAATTACTCTGATTCCAGAGGTGTCTACAGGTTCAATGCTACGGAGATGAGAAGCGAAAAAGATGTGGTCTTACTGTGCTAGTCCAGCGAGTTCGAAATGCATTAACACAAAGACGAACCTATTATTTTACGAACAACAATTTCAAATCGCATTTCATTCTATTAATTGGATATCTGTGACTGAGAAGATGATTAGTTTTCTGACAAAAGTGCAGGTTAATCAGTGAAATCTCTTTATAGAGCGTTAGAAATTCTTATAGAAATATATTATCCCTTACGATATGTGCATGGGAAACCTGTGTCAGGACACAATGGTGGATTGTCGAACATTATCCATACGAGAGTTTGCAGAAAGCGACTGGCGCCGCAGCTTCGTAGGAGCATATGAGATTTGTAGTATTCAAATTTTCCTGTATTATAAGACTTAAAGAATTTATGTTTCTCCACCACAAGGTACCTCAGACATACTGTGATACCCAGTCTGGATGTCTGGTTTACAAGATCAGTTTATCCTGGGCATAAATGCTTGTGAAAATCTGTTAGGCTAGTGTAGAAAATTGCAGTAGATTTGACACCTGTGTTTTCGGTGTCAAGAATTGAGAAATCAGTTGCTGATTACGTTCTGGCTGCTATGGTGGCTCCGTGCACTTATTGTTTTTTACGGCCTTTCTTGAAGTATTGTGTAAATGGAGATGGAATCGCCTTTAATTTTTTGGAACTGTGTCACGTCATGTTTGTTTCTTTTTCTTTCTTTTCACCGCTCTCTCAAGGAAACAGTCCAGCAATAATATCAGAGAGGTAGCTGTGAGGTTCCGTGGCACACGAAGGAAACTAGTAAAGAAAAGATAAAACAGGAGAAACTGGAGAAAAACTGGAGGATCGCTATATCAGTTCTGGTGTTGTTCTATGTTAAAGTAATCAAAATTTGTTTCGAAAATCATTCTTAGGTTAATGTATTAGCATCGTTTACTTCCTTCGTCCATATCAAGCATCAACCTCGTATATTTATTAGCGACGAAATATGAGCGTCTTGGCAAAGACTATGACAGGGGTACTCATTATCAGCGGCGTACACGCCGGTGTACATAAAAGATCAAACCTTACTTTGAATATAGTCTTAGAATAAGAGAAGATTCAGGAATCAGCATTGAGTTTCGAAGGAGTTGAGAGAACTTCTACAAATAGTTTCATCTCAGCGTCCGACAGTGGGCGACGTATGCACCAGACTTACAGAAAAGGACGTGGTCCTCACATTATGTACGAGTACTTGGCTCGTGTCCTCCTAGACTGTATTTTCGCCACTGTAGTAAGTGCCAAATTGTGCAATCTGAGACTTTCCTGACTTAATACCTGGTTCAGTGGTTCACGGGTGTCACGTCGGGTACTTAAACTGGGCGCCAACACTGTCCCGCGCGCGGCGCCGAAATTTGCGGCGGACTCGCTTTTCCCGACTCCCGTTTACGAAGACCATGACCCGTTTCTCCGGCATATAGCTCCGAACGTCGACGGCTCCTGTGGTTCGTCAATGGATGACGCTATAGCCGCACCCTTGGCCCTTCCACACACCCACACACATACACACACACACACACACACACACACACACACACACACACACACACACACACACACACACACACGCGCGCGCGCGCGCGCGTATACACACAGCATTACATGCTTCATACATAAAACACAGTTTTTTGGCTGGGACATAGTCCTTCGTTAAGGACGTTAGTATGGTTCCAGTCCCACGATTCCGACCAAGGTTTTTGGGAAGTTTTTCTTAGTTGTAAAGCGAGTGCTGGAAGTAGTATTGCCAATTGAGGTACCACATTTGTCCGATTATTATTTTATCCAATAACTGGCCGAGTAGAGCCAAGACTCATTAATGGGCTGGATCTTGTACAGCTCGCTCCACTCCATGCGCTCCACCCCATGCCGTGGAATGGAGAAAGAAAAGATTTTTAAAAAGCTGCACGTCTGTAAGAACCTGAAGAAGACGAGCAGCTACCTCGTTGAAATACTGTGATGATTTTTCAAAGTATTTGACGCAGCATCCGTGAACCATGAAGCAAATGCAAACTAGTTTGCGCTCCTTCTGTTTTCCACTAGTAGCAATGTTGGGAAACAATGTGTTTCTTTCCACATTTCCGTATACATAACTGTACTCAAAACACCCTTTCGGTGACGAGACAATAGCTTGTGGTACAGTTTTTATGACGGCACCAACGGAAAAAAGGCAAAAGAAATAGGTCGAAACCTTGAAGAAAACGGGCATATCTATTAGCAGGAAAACTGCCTGGAATCTGATCAGAATGCTCAATTGGGACCAAAAAGAAGCAAAGAACTGGCTAGAGTAGCGCCTATTCGAACTGAACACCAATTACTAATGAATGGCAAACCCGACAAAAAATGTGAGGAAAGCAAGTTGTCAAATCCACACAGAAATCCGCAACTTCTTCTCTCCTTTCACAATGAAACAACTGAATGAAGGTATAAACTCTATAGAAACGGAAAGGCGGCTAGTGTTGATGATGTGTGTGTGGAACAGGTAAGGCATGTAGATCCGACAGCCAAATATTGGGCGTTAAGCCTATTTAAGCATTGCAGAGAAACCTTCAAAGTTTCTAAACTGTGGAGGAAGTCCAAAGTAATAGCAATCATAAAAGCAGGAAATGAGCGTTACCTACCTAGCAACTAACAGCTCATATCCCTCTTGAGCCACCTGTTCAAAGTGTATGAATGGCAGATCCTTAATCGAATCAGTAACATCATCGATTCAAAATTAGTCCTGCAGCAAGCTGGCTTCGGGGTAGGTAATTCTTGTACCGGCCAGATCATGGCACTCGTAGAGTATATAAAGGAGGGATACGAAAATAAATGAATAACGGGCTTGGCTCTGGTCGTTCTAAGTGCTGCCTACGGTACAACAAACCACCAATAACTTTTACTCCAAACCATGTAGAAAGTTGCGAATATGACAGAGCAGTGACCCCCAGGCTTGCTGCAAAAAATGAATGGTATAGTATACACCGTCGTGTACCGTTGTTCGATCGTTTGCTCCAGCGCCCGTCGTGACACGATGATTTTAAAATTCAACGATTCTGACACAACCATTGCTTGGAACACCTTTGGTGTATCATGAAACCAAGTAGGACATCTCCTTCCCCCTCCCCACCCCTCCGCCATTCCTTTCGATCCGCCGATTCTAGCCCAAGTAATCCGAACTGGCTGGGAGTACATTCAATTCACAATAAGACTACTTTATGCACACTTCATGTAGAATTTCATCAATGCGTGCTCTACGTGACGTAGAACAGTATGAGTTACTATTAGACATACCACACTTGATGGCTAGGAGGATGAATGTCTGGCAACTAATCTAAATGATGTAGATTCACGGTTGGGTCCAGGATGTTTTTTGTCATCTTTTGCACTTCTCATCTCTGGCAACAAGTTCCTTGTGTCATTAATAATACGTTGTGCAATGGATCTCTGTTAGTGTAAGTTAAACGTTAGGGTACCCTTTAAGGGGGTCTTTAAAATAATGAAAAGTTGCAGGAACCCAACGGCATACTGTACCAACTAAAACGGCTTCTGATACCAAATGTAACAGTTGTGTTACTAAATGTGACACTTCTGTCACTAAATGTAACTGGGTTTTCTCTTTTGATGCTGTCAATTGTCAGGATGGGCATTCTAAAGCATTCTGTCAGGGTGAAAATATTAAATAATTTAACTTTTCTCTCTTAACAACATGTGGGCAGGGTGGGTTCTTCCTTGGCTCGGGTATGAGGTCGAATGAAACATCATTTTTACATAAGATAACTTTTATTGAAGATTTGTACAACTGTATCTTACGGAATGTTCTGGTTCGGAGAGCGGCAGCTGTGTCGTTTGTGAAGTCTTCTGCTGCGGCAGCGGCAGCGGCGGCGGCGGCGGCGGCGGCGGCGTCTGATTACGCGTAGCGGTGTGTATCTCGTGTCGCTGTCTCGCCCAGTTGTCGGGAGACGCGCAGCGCGAGGTGGCCGGTTTAATTATTGCGAGCGAAGTCGTGCGTCGGATGATACCTTGGGAGTGGCGTCCCAGTGTTTCTCTTCTCTATGCGGCCGCGTGTGTTGTGCGTCGACCAGCGGAGCGGCGCGGCGGGGGAAGGCCAGTGTCCCGGACTCGAACCACGGACTCCCGCTTGCCAGTCTTCGGCTGTCAGGTCTTCATCCCAGCTCACAGGTGACTGCTGAGGTGAGGCCGTCTCCTTCCCGTCCTCACGAGTCACCCGGGTACGTAAAAATCAGACTTCAAATACCTTTTAACTTCTGTCTTCTGGCGCTACGGCGGCTGCTTGCTATTCCATTACAGCGGCGGACTTGGTTCGTCTGTGCATGATGCAGACTCTTCTTGCATGACGGTCTTCAGCACCGAAACTGACTGAAAACTACTGCTACTCTTCTTTTCTTCCTTCGTCTCTCGTCTTCGTCTTCGTCTCCGTCTCCGTCTTCGTCTGTCTCCGACTCCGTCTCCGGCTTCATCTCTCTGGCTCACTGCGTCTCGCGTATTTATTCACTTCAGTTTACTGGAGGTGAACGACTTCACGGTCATTGCCTCGTCTGTCACGTTGAAAAGCTTCTCGAAGAATCTTCTTAACGTCGGTCATTGGCTCTTGGGATGTAGGCGAGGGCCTTTGATCACACGTGACGGCTGAGAAACACGTGAGCCGGTCATTGCCTCTTCTGTCACGTTGAATAGCTTCTCGAAGAATCTTCTTTACGTCGGTCATTGGCTCTTGGGATGTAGGCGAGGGCCTTTGCTCACATACGACAACTGAGAAACACGTGAGCCGGTCGGGCGATGCCCTGACGGCTGAATCGACAGCGCCCGCTTATGTGGAAGTTGCTGACTTCAGGGTCATTGTCTCTTCTGTTCTGCTGTTCGGCCCGCTGTTTGCGAGTATGTAACTCTCTAAACTAAACCAAGTTTTTGATTTATATCCTAATTTCTAGTTCACTTTGATTTCACTGATTTATTTACTTAAGTACCACTCAACATTCCTCCACCCTTCGGAGAAATTCGCCCTCGAATTTACCACTCAACATTCCTCCACTCTTCACACGGCAAAAGCACTAACATAAGCAATGAAAACTCTCGACTTAGAAGATTACACACGCTTCACATTAAGTATGTTGAAAATACTTTATCACTTTACTAAAGCACTGTACGCTCATAAATCACATAGTTCTTACATAAATGGTTGTAATAAGTGTAACAAACCTTGATGACAATGAATAAACAAAAATAGATTATTCACTTAGAAAATTACATAGCAACACCTGTTTAATCAACCCTATATGAATGCAAGAATATCTATTCTACAGTATTGTTTATTTTAACAAGAGACTGTTTAATAAAGAATGAAGTACAATAAACAAAATTAATACACTAGTGCTGAAAAGTAACTACTGAAGTACACCAGTTAAGAGTGTGGTATCCAGGTAACAGGGATTTGATGAAGTGGTATATTATTATTGGGCTTCTTTTTTTCGTCTTAGATAAAAGAAAACTGTACAAAGTAGAAACACCAACACAAAGGTTCCCGATATACCCGTTCCTAGCATTATAATTTTAGTTTTGTGTTCACCTTTTAATTTTAAAACATGTTGCATCATAACATTGGCATCAATTTTGCCTTGCTGTGAGTTTATGAACATATCTAATGACTTCAGAAGGGAACTGTCAAGGGAATCATTGAGGTAGGACAGGTTTTGTGTTGGAAATGCTTGCATGGCGTTTTCTGAAAAAAGCAAACAACATGGTTATGAACCTACCAACCTAGTAAAAACAAAAACAAAGAAAAGAAGGAATACGTTGTTAACTACAAGATCTACATGTTTCTACGTTCCACTTTTCTTTCTTAAAAAAATAAACCATTATAATTTATTAATTATTTACATTTGTATACTACAGTCTACTATGATTCCACTACGACATTCGCACTCTCGGGCGAAGATTGTATGGTGCCATGTCTGTATGTTGTGCTGGCGTGGCCACTCTTTTTCCTTTACGGGGACTTCCTCCACCCTTCGGAAAAGCAGATACTATTGTTGAAGGAATTACATCTGGAGCGCCCTTAAAAGGTTTTAAACGACTTGCATGGACAACGGTAGTTCGGGTGGGCAGTTGCAATTTAACGTTGACTGGTGACGTGATCTCAATAATTTGATAAGGACCTCTGTAGTTTGTTACAAATTTCTTCGTTTTTCCTTTAGCAACGTAAGGAGTTGAAAGCATAACCCACTGACCGATTTTGTAATTTGGATATTTACCTTGGGCATTACCTAATCTTTCCTGTCGTTCCAAAGCCTTTGTATTAGATTTTTGAACCTTTTTCCATACATCCTTCATCATTCGACTGAAATCTCTTACTGTTTCTCCGAATTTTCCGTTTTTCTGCCTGATTACATCAAAAGGGGACGGCATTTTTCTGCCATAGACCACTTCATAAGGTGACATGCCAGTTGCTTCATGCGTTTTGGCGTTGTATACCGACACGATTATTGGTAAATACGTATCCCAATTGGAATGTTGTTCGTTAATATAATAACTAAGCATCTTGCCAATTGTCCGATGAACTCTTTCTGTGCGCCCGTTGCACTGAGGATGTAACGGAGTTGTGCGTAATTTGCGTATTTTTAGTAAGTGGCATAGCTGTTTCATTAATTCCGACATAAAATTAGATCCCTGATCTGTGATAATAGCTTCAGGTACGCCAAATTTAAGTATCCAGTTGTTAACTAAAGCTTGGGCAACTGTATTTGCTTGCTGATCTGGGAGACTCACCATAGCTAGATAGCGTGAAAAGTGATCTATAATTGTAAGAACGTACTTATTACCAGCCGGTGTTTTATGAAATGGCCCGTAGAGATCGATTCCGCAGATTTGAAATGGACATGAAGCTTCGGGGAGCCTCTGTAAGGGTATTTTTGAACGAGAAAGTTCTGCTCGTTGTGCGCACGCAATGCAATTACGAACGTACTGCGCAACATCCTGCTTTCTGGTTTGCCACCAAAATCGCTCTGCTACACGTCTTTCGGTTGTCCGCTGTCCACCGTGTCCTGCAAGGATATGATCGTGGGCCTCTGCCATTATTTCTTGTCTAAGGTGTTGGGGAACAACAATTCGCGGTCCAAGTTTTGTTTTACGGCATAATACACCATCTTCAAAGCAAAATTGTTTTTGAGTTGCGTATTTTTTGCATTCTGTATCCTCATCTTGTGCCTTTCTCCAGTCCTCAGTATCTCGGCCTGTTGCTTCCAAAAGTGCTATTTTCCGACTTAGACAATCTGCATTCGTGTGTTTTTTGCCTGGTTTATGGATAACTTCGAAATCCATTTCGGAAAGACATAGGGCCCAACGGGTAAGACGACTAGATGGATCCTTTAACCCAAGCAACCATTTTAAAGCTGCGTGGTCTGTAATGACCTTGAATTTCCTACCATACAAATAGCATTTAAAGTATTTGATACCATAAATAACACTTAACAATTCTTTCTCCGTTGTGGAATAATTTCTTTCTGCCGTTGTTAGTTGTCTCGAAGCGTAGGCTATGGGGTGTTCCGCGCCATTAATATTCTGACTCAAAACAACTCCTACTGAATGACCACTTGCGTCACAGGATAAAATAAATTCTTTATTATAATCTGGGTAAGCTAATACTGGACTGTGTGTTAACTTATCTTTAAGGGTTTGAAATGCTAATTCACAATCTTCAGACCAATGAAATTTTGCACCCTTTTTCAATAATTGGGTTAAGGGTCGGGCAATTTCAGCGAAATTTTGAACATATTTTCGGTAGTACGATGCGAGACCAATGAAACTTTGTACTTCCTTAACGCGTTGTGGTGTTGGGAAGTCCTTAACTGCCGAAATTAATCGAGGATCTGTTTTAATTCCTTCCTCACTAATGACATGCCCTAGGTATGTAACCTCTGTCAATGCAAAAGTACATTTTTCCATATTTAATGTTAATTTAGCTTTTCTAAGTCTCTGAAAAACATTACGCAGACGCACAGCATATTCATTAATGTCTTTGGAGAATACAATAATATCGTCTAGATATACACAACATTGCTGAGTTTTGAGTCCTCGCAATACTCCATCGAGTAGTCTTTGAAAAGTTGCTGGTGCATTTTTCAAACCGAAAGGCATTCTTTTAAATTGCCAGTGGCCTCCAGGGGTAGAAAATGCTGTTTTATGCCTATCTTCAGGGGCAACTTCCAATTGATGATATCCGCTACGTAGATCGATTGTTGAAAAGTATTTACTGTTACCCAAACTGTCAATGATGTCTGTAATGTTTGGAAGAGGATAAACATCTGAGATAGTTTGTTTGTTAAGGTGTCTGTAGTCACAACAAAATCTATATCGTTTCGTACCGTCGGGAGACTTCTTTGGAATAATTACGATATTTGAATTATAAGGCGAATCAGAATATTCTATAATTCCATCTTTTAGATGCTGTTCTATAAATTCATCCAGTACTGGCTGTAAGTGATGCGCAACTCTATAAGGCTTCCTATAAACTGGGGGGCTATTTCCTGTTGGGATCCTATGCTGTGTGATATCTGTCGCTGGCAGTGGACCTTCTGCATTAAATAAATCTTGGAACTCAACTAAAACTGCTTCTATCGTGTCTCTATCATTTCCTTTCAAATGCTCAATCTTCTGGCGTAATGCGGTTTTATAGGCGTCTGGTTTCTGACCATCGTTAATATCTGACCAAATGAAATCTTCTTCTTCAAAAGTACTGACTGTAGCTACTAATATTCCCTTATGCAACTCTTTGTCCTCCACTCCGAAATTGTCAATATGTACCGGTACTTTTCGTTCTCCCTCAACGTCTTGAACCCGTACAACACTTCTACGTACAAAACAATGTGATACATCTAATTCCTCATTTTCCTCTAAAGGCTCTATTAGACATACTGTATCTGTAGGTACCTCGGGGTCAACTGTCATCCAGAAAAGTTTTCCTGAGCCAGATGGTATCTGATCCCGCGAATCAACCTTCAAGGACGTTGCACGCAGTATAGTTGATTTCGCCTTCCGGTTGGGGAAATCTTGCGGCAGCGGGCCCTTTGCAGCGGTGTCACCTAGCTGAAACACTATTCCGCTAAGTTGTACAGTTTGCTGTCTGAGGTCGATTTTAGCGTGATGTTTATTCAGGAAATCCAACCCTAGGATCGCGTCGTACCCGTCAGTTACCTTTGTTACCACTTCTACATCTCCTTGAAATTGTACACCGTGAATATAGAAAATCAATGATGTACATCCTAATGACTTCACTGTACCTCCTCCTACTCCACTCAATCTATACCTTGGAGGGTCATATTTCTTTTCTCCAATACATTCATTACTTACTATTGATACGTTTGCGCCTGTATCCACTAGTATCCTTGCCTCTTTATCCTGTATGGTAGCAGATAACCAGCATTCCGCCTTCACATTCGCCTTAATGGCATGAAATTTTATTGGGAACGCCTGGCGGCGGCTCCGGCGTTCCCGTTTGAGTTTAACTGATTTCTATTTCCAAACACTTTCTTAGACCTGCATTCCTTGAATGTGTGACCTATTCTTTGACAATTAGTGCATTGAGGTTGTCTGCAGTTTTTTGCTATATGTCCCTGTCGATCGCACCTAAAACATCGTACTCCTGCTGAAAATACATTTCGCTTCTCCTTGTATCTGGTGGCAATGTCAATTTCTTCAAAAGCCGTCGCCACAGATACAGCTTCCGCTAAATTTTTAGGAAACTCTGCCCTGACACGACGGGACGTTTCAAGAGATAACCCACGTAAAAATGTATCCAGAGCTCTATCTTCTGCCTCTTGTAAAACAACTTTATTTGCTTCATCACTAGTTGTCAACTGATAGGTGTTAATATTAACTTTTCTAATCCTATCTACAAAACTTTCTAACGACTTGTTTTGCCTCTGAGTGATAGTGTTTAATTTTTCCCTATAAAATCTACAGCTGTTCTGTTTTTGAAAACGTTTAAGCAATCCTTTCTTCAATTCCTCAAATGTTGTAGCATTCCGTAATTTTTCATGGTATAATACGTGTGCTTTAGCCTCTCCTGTCAATCGTAACTTTGTCATTTGTAAGAGCTGTTCATCTGACCATGATCCTAACTTTGCAGCTGCTACTAAATCATCAAAAAAGGCTGTTATGTCTTCGCCAGGTTTACCTGAAAAAGGAGTTACTAAGGCTGCTGCTGAGGAATCTAGGGTGGGAGGGATTGAACTGGTTTGCCTAACCTCACTCAACTGTTTAAACAATGCATTATTATCGTTTTTAAGCTGTGCTATCTGATTAACTAAGCTCTGAATAGCTTCCTCAGTAGAAACCGCTTGTGGTGCTGACTCTGACTTTGTACGATTTCGTGTCATCATTTTACAAACTATTAGTTACACAATATTACCACACTGAATGAAAAATATGTTTAAATATTTTCGACAAACTCTTAAAATTATGAGAGAGAATACACTTCTAAATAAAGAAAATATTACTACTACTATGCAAACCTCTATCCTTTCACACATTAAACAATACTAAGTGTGGACCTTTAGTGACTGTCATTCACACCTCATATTGAGCCAAGGGTTTTTTCTCTGACACCAAATGTACCAACTAAAACGGCTTCTGATACCAAATGTAACAGTTGTGTTACTAAATGTGACACTTCTGTCACTAAATGTAACTGGGTTTTCTCTTTTGATGCTGTCAATTGTCAGGATGGGCATTCTAAAGCATTCTGTCAGGGTGAAAATATTAAATAATTTAACTTTTCTCTCTTAACAACATGTGGGCAGGGTGGGTTCTTCCTTGGCTCGGGTATGAGGTCGAATGAAACATCATTTTTACATAAGATAACTTTTATTGAAGATTTGTACAACTGTATCTTACGGAATGTTCTGGTTCGGAGAGCGGCAGCTGTGTCGTTTGTGAAGTCTTCTGCTGCGGCAGCGGCAGCGGCGGCGGCGGCGGCGGCGGCGGCGGCGGCGTCTGATTACGCGTAGCGGTGTGTATCTCGTGTCGCTGTCTCGCCCAGTTGTCGGGAGACGCGCAGCGCGAGGTGGCCGGTTTAATTATTGCGAGCGAAGTCGTGCGTCGGATGATACCTTGGGAGTGGCGTCCCAGTGTTTCTCTTCTCTATGCGGCCGCGTGTGTTGTGCGTCGACCAGCGGAGCGGCGCGGCGGGGGAAGGCCAGTGTCCCGGACTCGAACCACGGACTCCCGCTTGCCAGTCTTCGGCTGTCAGGTCTTCATCCCAGCTCACAGGTGACTGCTGAGGTGAGGCCGTCTCCTTCCCGTCCTCACGAGTCACCCGGGTACGTAAAAATCAGACTTCAAATACCTTTTAACTTCTGTCTTCTGGCGCTACGGCGGCTGCTTGCTATTCCATTACAGCGGCGGACTTGGTTCGTCTGTGCATGATGCAGACTCTTCTTGCATGACGGTCTTCAGCACCGAAACTGACTGAAAACTACTGCTACTCTTCTTTTCTTCCTTCGTCTCTCGTCTTCGTCTTCGTCTCCGTCTCCGTCTTCGTCTGTCTCCGACTCCGTCTCCGGCTTCATCTCTCTGGCTCACTGCGTCTCGCGTATTTATTCACTTCAGTTTACTGGAGGTGAACGACTTCACGGTCATTGCCTCGTCTGTCACGTTGAAAAGCTTCTCGAAGAATCTTCTTAACGTCGGTCATTGGCTCTTGGGATGTAGGAGAGGGCCTTTGATCACACGTGACGGCTGAGAAACACGTGAGCCGGTCATTGCCTCTTCTGTCACGTTGAATAGCTTCTCGAAGAATCTTCTTTACGTCGGTCATTGGCTCTTGGGATGTAGGCGAGGGCCTTTGCTCACATACGACAACTGAGAAACACGTGAGCCGGTCGGGCGATGCCCTGACGGCTGAATCGACAGCGCCCGCTTATGTGGAAGTTGCTGACTTCAGGGTCATTGTCTCTTCTGTTCTGCTGTTCGGCCCGCTGTTTGCGAGTATGTAACTCTCTAAACTAAACCAAGTTTTTGATTTATATCCTAATTTCTAGTTCACTTTGATTTCACTGATTTATTTACTTAAGTACCACTCAACAATACAGTGTTATATAGCGTCATACTTAGTAAATCACTGAAATGTTCAGTTTCGGTTTGTGGACAGTTTTACCTTACCTTGTCCGTTTAGAGATTCTATTTATCTTGTCCCTTTCGAGCTTCTACTCTGTCTCATCTGAAACAAGCAACTATTTCTTCGTCGGGCGGACAACTAACTCTTATTATTATCATATCTTTTGCACCGACTTCCATACCTACGTAATACAATAGTATTGGAGATAACGACACTTTATGTTAATCTATGAACATACTCAAAAAGCGTTGCAACTGTGTCGTGACGGGAAGCCGTCCTCACACGCAACCAAATAGATCCCCAATAGGCTAAAATTAGCAATAAATCCTTTTGTACGCTAAAATTTTTCAGCTGCGTGTGTGTCAGCGGTAGACTTCTAGACGACTGGACATAATCGCGCGCAGTGAAGTTACTTGAAATGTTTAATAACTTAATGATTTCATTACAGACGCCTCAATAAAAATTTACTATATTACATTTATACATTCTCTGAAATTGAGAATGTAGGAGGTATAAAATGCAGACAGCGAAATGTTATCGACAAATTTTACAGCGATGCCGGACTGCATCTGTAAGAGTGGATGGAAGAGGGAGCAAAATCTTTGAAGCTTACCAATGAACTTGTAATTCTGTCAGAGACAGCAAAGGACTTGTAACACCAGTTGAATGGGATGGATGATGTCTTGAAAACAGAATATAACGTGAATGTCAATGAAAGTAAATCAGGGTAATGGAATATGACCTTGTGTAGAAGTGAAAATCATAAGATAAAAAGCTCGAACGGGAGGAAAGTACAAACATTTCAAAGGTGGTTCCATGGAAGATTGTTGAAGATTACAATGGTAGATTGAATAATGATGAGGTAATGAACAGGATTGGGAAAAAAAGAAATTTATGACACCGTCTTAGTAAAGGAAGGAATCACAAGAAACATCCTCATGTCATAAGGAAGTGTAGTAGGCGTGGGGGCAGGGGGATGGGGGACGAAGTGGTAAAACCAAGGATTGAGTACAACAAGGATATCGATTGAGTGTAGGGTGTAGAGACGAACAGACATGCACAGAATAGACCACAGTGAATATTTGTATCAAAGAAGTCTTCGAACTGGAGACTACAAGAACAACATATGAGAGATGTCATGCAGTCATTTGGTGTCCTGTAACTAGCTGTACTAAGTGAGAACGAGCCCTTCCAAGTAAATGTCGCAGTGAGATACTGCCCCGATGCTCGAGACACATTCACATAGTCCGTAGCATCAAACGTCCAACCACAGCACTCAGTGTATGGGGTAGATTGTACTGAATATAGTTGGAAGGACACATCATAATTTGTTCAGGAAACTGCTTACTGATTGCCGGTCAGGGTGGCCGAGCGGTTCTAGGCGCTACAGTCTGGAACCGCGCGACCGATACGGTCGCAGGTTCGAATCCTGCCTCGGGCATGGATGTGTGTGATGTCCTTAGGTTAGTTAGGTTTAAGTAGTGCTCAGAGTCATTTTGAACCTTTTTTTTTTTTTGCATACTGATTGAACCGCTTAGAATGGAATATCATAGAGGATAATGAGACATTATATTGTACTATTCTGGAATCTCAGACACGCTCATTACTAGGCTAAGGCTTAAGCTGCCTTCTAAAACGAAAAGGTCGCAGTTTAACTGTGTAATTGAAATCACTTTGTATATCTGCTGCACCGTTCCCAACTGTTCATCATTGTGCGAAGTACTATGCCTTCCTCTTCTTGTGTATGTGACATGTATTTCACGGACCTCCTACCCCTCTCCCACCAACTTCATGTGTTCCGTCATTATTCCCGTTTCAGCCGCAACTGTAGGAAATGTTTATGGGACATTAAAATTTTTAGCCACTCTGGTTGAACTTCATTATTCACTCCCTGCTTGTTTAATCGAATTTTCGAGAAAATAAAAATATTATGTGTCTAAATATTAAGCTCCAGTCTCGAGTTAACACGTTTTTGCTTAGCTGCACGTGTACGCTCATAAGTCTCTGTCTCACTCCTGAGCAACTGCAGTGAGCTGCAGAGAAATGAAATGTTCTGCCATTATCTATGCAAAAGAACTTAACAACAACAACACGTAAGACGATAGCGTTACGGGACTGAGAGCAACTTCATTTCAGCAGCTATTAAAACTTGAGGAGCTGTGCCTTGCTTCGTGCGCCGACGTTCGGTTAAGCGAAAAAAGTTTCCAAGTGAGAAGCGAAAAAATGGTATGCTAAGTTTTAGTCCCAGTAAACTTCTACGCTGCAAAATTAAAAGAATGCTTCGCAGAGGAGATGAATTCCAGATAGTGGCGTTATCAATTCGTGAACCCTCCACTACTCTACCCTTTGTAGAGAATGAGCGGGACGGCATGAGACGTTCTCTTGCAGAAGTGACAACTTTCTCAGTGTTGCAATTATTATAGCAATCACTTATGTCAACAGCATATTTGTCCTTTATAGTTTTGCTGAAAGTAGCTGCTGAAATTTAACTCGTTCAGCCATCTAATTTTGAAGGGATAAAGTTAGACTTCCACCAATAAAAGTTTTGAAACCTGTATCTCTACCATCTGCATCTCTTAAAATTAGTAATTTCCATTGTAGTAAGTAGCAAGGTTTCTTCCTGTCCCCATAGAGGTGAGAGCTCCTATTAATACGCATTCATTTGCACAATCTCTACGACTAACATTATGTAGGGTGCTGAACAAAAGTTGTTTCTGTCATAAAAAAACCGGTGGCAAAACGGTTCTTTAAATTGAAAAGCGGTTTCAGCGAAAGATATTGGGAATCTTTTTTACTCTTTCCAGCGAAACATACAGTCTGAACCTTCGCATTTCCCTCCTTTGTAAATTCTGTGCTTCCTCTGCTGGTCCACTTTCTTATGGCTCTGAGCACTATGGGACTCAACTGCTGAGGTCATTAGTCCCCTAGAACTTAGAACTAGTTAAACCTAACTAACCTAAGGACATCACAAACATCCATGCCCGAGGCAGGATTCGAACCTGCGACCGTAGCGGTCTCGCGGTTCCAGACTGCAGCGCCTTTAACCGCACGGCCACTTCGGCCGGCCCACTTTCTTATGGATACCACATGACAGAGCAACATTTTGTTAAGTGCTGTGAAAGAATCAAGTGGTCAAACAATTTTGTGCAAAGTACATATTCATCGCTTGCTGTCGACAAATCAGAGTCTGTCATGCACTTTACTTACATCTTCATCTACGTGAACGTTATACATCTCCCCGACCTGATACGCTAGTATCAGGTTAGACTTTCAGATAACGTAATTTACAACACAATTTCTGCGTCGTGCAGTATTGAGAACTTGAGGAATGCTAAAGTATTTTGCGGTGTAAATTAGCCACTATATCTTAGTTACGGAAATGTCTTATCAGCCTATGTTATCAGTAAACAGCAGTCAAACGAGGGTATTTTTTGGATAACTTTAGAAGGTAATTAACATCAATACGCTTCATTCAGAGAAAATATAAGTTTAGCTTGACAACGTACTTAAGTTGGTTTGCATTTGTTCCCTCCCGACTTAGGGAAGGATAGAGTAAGTGAGAGATAGATTTCAGCCATTTGTTGACAGCCATATTGTAATGTCCATCTGAAGAAAATGATTTGACTGAAAATTAGCACTTTTCTTAATTGTGCTATTATCTGAGCTTTTTTACTGATGTGGATAATGGGTATTCTTATCGTTGTGCTGTATTAGATGCTGCTATAATAACACTTTTCAGATGAAAGAAAAATAAACCAAAAAGTCTCCCTCTTCCTCACTTTAGACACCACTTTAAGAGCTATTTCATTTTCCTTTTTCTATCACCTGTATAAATGGCCAGTCACTTCAAAGCACTTATTTCTTCATCGAACTCGGGTCATTGAATTGTATCACCAGTTTCTTCCACGCGTACTTCTTCCTCTTCTACAGTGGTAATGGGCTGCTCCCCACACCCGTACACCTTCTAGATGATCGTTTGCACATTCACCGTAGCCATTATTTCAATTCATAGCCGTTTGCTTGTTGCTCGTTCGATATTTACGTGCTTCTGCGTTATTTTCCGAAGATTACATATCGTACTTAAACATAAAATATAAATTCTCACTGCGGGCATTTCATTTCTCATTTATTAATTTCATTTTTCTTCCGACTCTCGTTTTGTTTCTATGCTTCGAGACAACTTTTTGAACTGTATTCTTGCTGTAATTTACTGGGATATTTCATTCATACATAATGCCTAAAATGTCTTCTACCATGTTTCTTATTGGCTCAAATGGCTCAGAGCACTATGGGATTTAACTTCTGAGGTCATCAATACCCTAGAACGTAGAACTACTTAAACCTAAATAACCTAAGGACATCACAAACATCCATGCCCGAGACAGGATTTGAACCTGCGACCGCAGCGGTCGCGCGGTTCCAGTCTGTAGGGCCTAGAACCGCCCATCCACCCCGGCCGGCGTTTCTTATTAATCCGTAACATTTATGCAGAGCCATTACGCTGAACGTTGTGTTCCATTTAACTATGTAATACTGGTTTAAACCAATTTATCTATTACAATTTCCATAGGCTGGCCTATTTTTGTCACACATGAGCAGTTATACACTTTCTACGATGGTCTTTTTCTCCATTTGTGCCGTATATTCCAGAGGTCTGTGCGTGTACACTACTGCGCAAAAATGCAACACCCTCGGTCGTTTTATTGACAGCTGAGTGACAGGTAGTTCATCATTTTACGAGTATGTGATGACAGATTCAGAACAAATGAAATATACAGGAAGCGCTGGGTAGTTTGGTCCCATAGTCCTTACCACAAATTTCCGTTTTGAAATATACATAATAGTTACTGTTAAAATCAGTCTTCATCACAGTGATCACAAATTTATTTATTCTGGTAACCATTTTCGACCATGCCTGTGGTCATCTTCAGACCAAACAGCTTTATGAGCAGGAGCCTCCTTTTGGTGGTAAAACACCGTGAGCAATGATTTACTGCCCAATGAAGCAACTTCATTGACAATCTGGTGGAGTTATCCACCCAGAAAAAAACATCTTCTAAATCGCTAACACTACAACCCCTCAGTGAGCATGTATTATACCTTGGTGAGGCAGAACACAGCCTTTGAGTCTGTTTCATTTACTTTTAGGCAGTGTAGCATGAATTCATTACTGAATATAAGACATCAAAGGAGAACTCCCGTTTAACTGTAATAAAAGATCTCCTTCTGAAAATAAATAGTTTTATCATTATCTAAACCTAGGTGAAGGGTGCTAATAAATCTGTGTTACGCAACTGGATGGCTGACTTTCCACTCTTTCCAAGATAACGTAGATCATCTGATATCACTCTCTGTCTTTCGATTGTTTTAGTGTCTTATCCGTTTCAAGAGTGTGTCAGCTACACCGAGTTCAGACATTACTACAATGAGTATCGCCCAAGGTGGCTTTACCTACTGCTTCTGCTGTCCAGTACTTCAAATGAAGTTCATCAACTACTCCATAGAACGAGTAGTTTGGTGTTTTCTGAATATCTCTAAAAATGTTTCACCCAGGTCTTCAGCATCCGCTGGACTGAACATCGTTCCCGGTTAAACTGTAGAAATCTGTCGCCGTAGGCAGCCACATAGGCGAGAACCCACTGAAATGGGGTTAACAAAGACAGGTCACTAACGTAAGCACATAACGCTGTGGTTTGGATGGGTTAGCCCAGCGACAACATCATTCACAGCTTCCATTACAATTAACGAATTTATTTGTAACAAATTTTCATCAAGTTCCATATGGGCCCAACTAAAGTAATGTCTGCCCCTTTTTTAAATGACTAAGAAACTTGGAGAACAGTGCAGGCTCACATCATATTATTTAAGAAATTCGTCACGGTGTTCAATGAAATTACTGATTATTCGGCAAAGGTTTAACGACCATAGAAATTGTCCGGAATTATAGTATTAACAGGGATGCAGAGAAGCTAAAATATTTTCAAAAACATGGCTACATAATTCATAGAATTACTTATTAATCCATGTTGTCTTAGCCACATGAAAACTGTCGAGATTAAGGTAAATAAAATTTTGAATTGTTAATTACCAAGCGTAATTTCCCGAATATGTAAATTCGTTCAAGACAATTTAAATGAATCCTTTGTACACATGAAAAGTGGCCTAAGAACTCATTCAAATTATTAATTACAATAGCGCCACATTGAACAACATGAACGTTTGCCCAGAAAAAGTTAAAATAAAAGCTTTGTATTTAAGAAAAATGCGCCACAACGCTCATTCGATTTATTAATCGCTAAGCGTAATGCTTGTGAACGTGAACATGAGCCAGAAATTTTATCGTAGCAGCCACAAATGAAATCAAATACGCTTAAGAAATTAGACAATATTCAATAAATTTAATCGATGCAGTTTTACAGCTTTGGTCTTGGGCTCTTAGCAAACCGACATGAGATCGCTTTGCCGTTACAAATAGGGGCACCCTGGCAGCTGAGATAGCGACCACTAGAACCGCGGTCAACCGGGGCAGCGGAAAATTGCCGGAATCGCTTTTCCATTAACTCATTTATGACACAGGCCAACAGATCGTACACAAGAACAACAGACTAACTCTCTAAGTTAATTCATAAATTGCAGGACTGAACAATTTCAGGTTGATGAAATAATGACCGATTCAGCTCAAAGGGAATCATTATTGCGTATCTTGGTTAGTTCGTACGAACAGCACCTTTACAGTATTTAGCTATCTTCAGGATGAGGCTATACTATAAGGAATGCGAAATTTTTAGAGAACAAGATCAGTCGAAGAGATTTGTTTCCGAATATTGGTAGCGGCTAAAAAACTGAGGGTGGAATGACTACTTAACGCAGCTTAAACAGACAATATTTATAACACTAAAATATAGCTCGGTCTCGGACACATTGCCTGTACGAAGGGCCGGCTCATTACCTCACTAGGCGAATCCTCGTCTCTACTAGGACTTGAAAATGAATACTGGGAAGTTCTCTTTTACGCACACAAAACATGCTGTTATCACACGAATGCCTCACCGCATTCAGAAGCCTGAATTGGCCACTTGTGATTCCGAGAAGGCTTTAAACGGAGAGGCAGAACGTTAAGGCTTCCGGTCCTCCCTCCTGCCCAGCAGTGATAACGGCGTACGACCAGAACACATGCCAACACGAGGGCTGCAACTGACTGCCAGCAGCTTAGAGCCTCTCCGCGGCTACCCTCCCGCCTCAGCTGACACTCCCCCTACCTCCCAGCGGTCTCAGTTGCTTCGCCACTACTCGTACCTCTCACACCCTCTCCTGAGCTGCTACTCACTCCTCCCTGTCTAACTCCTCCAAAGATCGCGAAAAAGTCGGCGAGCGATACCTCCAATCAAGCGCCGCCTCTCTCTTACGATTTCCTACCTCGAAAGTTAAGTCGAAGCTCTAGATCACGAAAAGACAGCAAAGCAAGGAAAATTTTAATGGCACTAATCTGTATAACACCTACCAGATGCTAGACGATGGTCAAAGTGCATTTAAACGAACCAAAGAAAACTGTTGCTTAAAGAAGCAAATGTGTAGTTATGGAGGATAATAGAGGATAAATGAAAAGCGCTAGTTTTTTTTTTTTCTACAGTATTGATTTATTGTGTTAGCTCGTTTTCGTCTTACAAGGCCAAAATCAGACATTTACTGCCTCTTGTCGCCAAAGAAGTTACAATTTTGGAAACGACATTGGGAAAGAAGTTATACATCGAGATTGTAGCCGAAATACACAGTAAATGACATCTTTGACAGTGTGGCGAAAATGCAATGTAAAAAGTAAAAAAGTTGAACAATAAACATATATCAAGGGAGTAAATAGAATAAAACTTTAACTCAAAACTGGAAAAGTATGGCTGCATAATAGTTCAAATTAATTAGGAAAACCAATAAAATAATATAAAGTTAGTACTTGACAAGGCTTTGTTTATTAATAAGCAATAAAACAAACAATAAAATAATATAAAATTAGTACAGGTCAGGGTTTTGTTTATGAACACACACAATCTTTTACGTAGGCACGCTTTTCCAGCTTTGTGTTAAACATTTTTCCTGTTTATTTCCTTTATATTTATTTGTTGTTCAACCGTTTGCTATTTTATTTGCAGTGGCCACAACACTGTCAAAGATGTCATTTCCTGTGCGCTTGCACTTCAGTAAACATGTGTAACTTTTTTTCCGATGTCGTTTACGAATACTATAACTTTTTTGGCGACAATATTCAGTAAATGTCGTGATGGCCTTGTGAGCCGAAAACCGGTTAACACAAAAATTGACACTCTATAACAACACAAAACTGGTGCTTTTCATTTATTGTAACATTTTTCTACCAAGAACAGATGGAAGGTTCAGTTAACACAATAACAGAAGAATCCAACAATGGTGCAACGCAACCACAACAAGTGTGATTCAAAGCTGAAAACACATGAAAGCGCATCATGCATACGCCTGTGTCTGTCTTAGCTGGCCGTTGTGGCCGAGCGGTTCTAGGCGCTTCAGTCCGGAACCGCGCTGCTGCTGCGGTCGCAGGTTCGAATCCTGCCTCGGGCATGGATGTGTGTGATGCCCATAGGTTAGTTAGGTTTAAGTAGTTTCTAACTCCAGGGGACTGATGACCTCAGATGTTAAGTCCCATAGTGCTTAGAGCTATTTTTGTGTCAGTCTTAACGGATTATAGCGCTGTGTAGACTCTTTCGGGAAGTTCTTCAAGTGTTGATTTATTTTTCTGTACACTTAATAATTCCTAAAATGGCTTGCCTGAGGCCGGCACATCACACGTGGCGCATACTGGGCGGAGAATGGAATATGACGGATTTCTGTGTCGTCAGTTTGTTCGCTCGGTACCAGCCCAAATGCAAGTCAGTTTTTCTGTCCTTGCATCTACATCTACATCTATACTCCAGAAGCCAAATTACGGTATGTGGAAACTGGAAATGCTAGAGCTTGCTTCATGTGCGGATAAATTTCGAGCTACTTATGGTCAACTAAAATACTTATTTACATTAAATTTTATCGCACATTATACAGGGTGGCGCTCTCACAATACCCTAATGAAAATCACGACGGAAAATAGTCGACGTCTTTCATTAACATGACAACAGCTGCAAAATATGCAACTTGCGCTTTGAAGCTGGAAGAATATACGTAAACGTAGATGGCGCTATAGACGGTATATGTAACAAGGGTAAACTGTTATAGGCCGTTTTCCTTCAAGGTCGATAATACTCTTGGACGTGACTCAGTCGCGAAACTGTCATTGTAGCTAATCACCAAAGCTCCAGCTAGTCTGTGCTCTGTGTGGAACTACTGTGTGGAGACACCTTCAACTGTGCTGTCGAAGACAGAGTTTTGGCTTACGTTGAGTATTGTAGTGTCACAACCGTAGTATTACTAGCGTCCTAATTGACACAGTCAAGTCGTTTAAGTATGTAGGCGTTGCAAGTGTCTGGGCGTTGCAAAGTATCTGGGCGATGCAAAGCTATACGAAACGGATTGAGCATGTGAGAACAGTGGTAAAGAAGGCGTATGATCGACTTCGGTTCATTGGGCGAATTTTAGGAAAGAGTGGTTCACCTGTAACGGAGACCGCATACAGGACGCTGGTGCGACCTAGAGTACTGCTCAAGTGTTTGGGATCCATAACATCGAAGCAATTCAGAGGCGGGCTGCTACGTTTGCTACCGTTAGGTTCGCTTAACACGTAAGTGGTATGTAGATGCTTCGGGAATTCAAAAGGAGATACCTGGAGGTCCGGTTACATTCTTTTCGAGAAACACTGCCGATAATATATTAAGAGTACCGGCATTTAAAGCGGACTGACAAATGATTCTACGTCCACCAACATAACAATACGCGTAAGGACTACGAAGATAGGATTCGAGAAATTAGGACTCATGTGGAGGCATATAGTCATCTTTCCTTCGCTCTGTTTGCGAGTGGAACAGGAAACAAAATGACTAATAGTGATACAGAATATATCCGCCACGCACCTTACGGTGGCTTGGGGAGTGCCTTTGTAGATGTGGATGTGGATGTAGATGTAGACATGCAGTGTACATTTAAAGTGTGTACTGAGACCAATACTGATTTCCCAAGTAATAACAGTGGCACACCTTTTTGGTGGCTTCTATGGTGTTAGAGATTCCGAATTTTTATTTTCTGCTGGCATATTTTCCTGGACCCGCATAATCGTCGAAGTGGAAAACATTCTAAGTGTTATACCTATGCAAAACGCGGATTCAGTTCTCTTGTTTTCTCGGTAATCTTTTGCATGTCAGGCTTGTTTGATGTGCCAAACCGTGGAGAAAGTCTTTCAAACATACGTTAATACGAGATGGCACATTGTCATCGGGCCAAACTGTGATTCACTCTGGACGTCCAAAATTTAAAATATACAAGAATTGGGTTCTTTCGGCTGCAAACATAAAGTTTCTTTCTGTGCTTGTAATGTTGGTCTTGTGGTCTTCAGTCCAGATACTGGTTTGAAGCAGCTCTCCATGCTACTCTATCCTGTGCAAGCTTCTTCATCTACCAGTACCTACTTCATACTACATCCTTCTGAATCTGTTTAGCGTATTCATCTCCTGGTTTCCCTCTACGATTTTTACCCTCCACGCTGCCCTCCAATACTAAATTGGTGATCCCTTGAAGCCTCAGGACATCCCCTAGTAAAGCGATCCCTTCTTCTAGCCAAGTTGTGCCACATATTTCTCTTCTCTCCAATTCTATTCAGTACCTCCTCATTAGTTATGTGATCTACCCATCTAATCTTCAGTATTCTTCTGTAGCACCACATTTCGAAATCTCCTATTCTCTTCTAGTCCAAACTATTTATCGTCCACGTTTCACCTCCATACATGGTTACACTCCATACAAGTACTTTCAAAAACGACTTCGTGACACTTAAATCTGTACTCGATGTTAAGAAATTTCTCTTCTTCAGAAACGCTTTCCTTGCCATAGCCAGTCTACATTTTATATGCTCTCTTCTTCGATAATCATCATTTATTTCGCTCTTCAAATAGCAAAACTCCTTTACTACTTTAAGTGTCTCATTTCCTAATCTAATTCCCTCAGCATCACCCGACTTAATTAGACTACATGCCATTATCCTCGTTTTGCTTTTGTTGATGTTCATCTTATATCCTCCTTTCAAGACGCTGTCCATTCCGTTCAGCTGCTCTTCCACGTCCTTTGCTGTCTCTAACAGAATTACAATGTCATCGGCGAACCTCAAAATTTTTATTTCTTCTCCATGGATTTTAATGCCTACTCCGAATTTTTCTTTTGTTTTCCTTACTGCTTGCTCTGTATAAAGATTGAATAACATCGGGGATAGGCTACAACCCTGTCTCACTTCCTTCCCAACCACTTCTTCCCTTTCATATCTGCCATCTGTTTGTGCTAGTCGTTGATATTGAGACGCTGCGTTTTATTTGTAATAACGTGCTTGTATCATTACAAATAAAATGCAGCACCTCAATACCAACGACAATTTAAATAAAAAGTTTCTTCCTGTTATTTTATCGAAAATTTACATTTTTGTTAACGTAGTGATGGAAGAAGAGAACAGAATCCAGCCATTATTAGAAATGCTATCTATCTACATAAATGGTGCCGTATCGAACCGATATGCTCACCTTAAGACATTTGTTAACGTGTATGTTATATTTGTTGTTACTTACATTAGTTGTTGGACAGAAAAGGCGTAACCCTAATGTTAACAATAACGAATATGACTGACTCTCCAATGAGGGCAGCAAGAGAAGCCTACGAACAAAATCCGACGTTACAGTAACAAATGAAAACGGCGCGAATCAAAAGCACTTTCGCCAATGCAACAAGAATTTAGGACTACTTCCAAAGTGAACCTGCAGAATAAAATCATTTACTTGTGTCACTGGGAAGAAGATGAATAAACCGTGTGGCTTATATGCTATGAATCTATAGTGGATTCAGAGTACGCATTGCGAGAGATGAGGTCACTCAAAATGTGCCCATAGTAACACATTTCATCATAATTGCAACTTAGAATACGAAATTTTGTTCATTATTCATTAAGGCGTTTGATAAGTATGAGTTTTTAATATCTCCATGAAAAATAAACTTTCATTTCATTGTGCATGTCATCATATGCCAAGTTACTGCAAGCGTGGAGACAAATTTCAAGGTGAAAGTCACCGCGATGAGTCGTTATTTTTTTTATGAACTTACCCCCCCCCCCACCCCCGCTTCACCATAACCCGCTTCAAGTCTTCACCATAACAGAGACGCCAATTGTCACAATATACATCCATCACTTCAATGCTAAATTTTCAGCAGTGTGCACGCTCAATAAAGCTAAATTAAATATAGGATTTACGGAACAGCTTCTTACTTCAGATAGTCTTAACGTGGACATTTTAGATTTTAGTATGATATCTAAAATGACAATGGCATTATAAAATTTAGAATGACTATCTCCGCGATTCTATAACTTGTAGAATGAAGCTATCATCTAAATAATTACGTAGTACACTTCCTTCTACTGGTGTGTACCTCTCCTTGAGTTGCCTTCTCCGTGGTGAATGATTGATAGCTTCCTGGAACGCCTGACGATGCACCCTCAAGGATTCACTGCTGCCAATACCTCACTCCCACTTGCAAACAACGCAGATGCTCTGGCTACGTATATTCTAGACTAGCACTCATACAAAGGAGAAGAGATTGTACTACGGATATTTTGCTTAGTTCACTGTAGGGTATTCTGGAAAATTCAATCGGTACTTAAGGGAACTCATACATATCAAAAACAGAAATACATGGTACTGGTGTTCGAAGGTAACCAGTATTTTATGTGTTGCTATAGATCGGCTTTCGGCTTTATAGATCGGGCAACGTGAGACTAAACAAATAGAGCACACAATATCATAGAGAGTTTATAGGTGTACGAACATTGTTTCTCCGAACATATGCGACCATTTTACAAATATATATCTGCATGTACGAAATGTGAAATGCTCATACAAGCTGTGAATAAAAAACCTCATGTTATATTATACTCAATGATTAAAAGTGTAAGAATGTAAAGACCAAAACAGTAAAATGGTATTTGTAGGGAGTACTATGTTATGCAGCCAAAATAAGTGGTGAATGTTTTGAACAGGAGAAAGGGAGATGGGAGGTGTTACAGAGGAGGAAGGAGTCAGTGTAAGTTTGTTATCTCATGGCAAGGAAATTATTACGTGGCTACTACTACTTTAGCAAGGGTTAAACATGGAACTGTATCGTACCACAAAGGTTGAAGTTGAGCTATTCTATAAACAGATGATGCAGAAATGACGGAAGTTGTTGCTCATACATCATTGACGGCAAAGGTGTGCGAAGTAGATTCATGTTGTTGTTGTTGTGGTCTTCAGTCCTGAGACTGGTTTGATGCAGCTCTCCATGCTACTCTATCCTGTGCTAGCTTCTTCATCTCCCAGTGCCTACTGCAGCCTACATCCTTCTGAATCTGCTAAGTGTACTCATCTCTTGGTCTCCCTATACGATTTATACCCTCCACGCTGCCCTCCAGTCCTAAATTGGTGATCCCTTGATGCCTCAGGACATGTGCTACCAACCGATCCCTTCTTTTAGTCAAGTTGTGACAGAAACTCCTCCCCAATTCTGTTCAATACCTCCTCATTAGCTATGTGATCTACCAATCTAATCTTCAGCATTATTCTGTAGCACCACATTTCGAAAGCTTCTATTCTCTTCTTGTCCAAACTATTTATCGTCCACGTTTCACTTCCATACATGGCTACACTCCATACAAATACTTTCAGAATCGACTCCCTAACACTTAAATCAATACTCGATGTCAACAAATTTCTCTTCTTCAGAAACGCTTTCCTTGCCATTGCGAGTCTACATTTTATATCCTCTCTACTTCGACCATCATCAGTTATTTTGCTCCCCAAATAGCAACACTCATTTACTACTTTAAGCGTCTCATTTCCTAATCTAATTCCCTTAGCATCACCCGATATAATCGACTACATTCCATTATCCTTGTTTTGCTTTTGTTGATGTTGATCTTATGTCCTCCTTTCAAGACACTGTCCAATCCGTTCAACTGCTCTTCCAAGTCCTTTGCTGTTTCTGACAGAATTACAATGTCATCGGTAAACCTCAAAGTTTATATTTCTTCTCCATGGATTTTAATACCTACTCCGAATTTTTCTTTTGTTTCCTTTACCGCTTGATCAATATACAGATTGAATAGCATCGGGGAGAGGCTACAACCCTGTCTCACTCCCTCCCCAACCACGGCTCCCCTTTCATGTCCATCGACTCTTGCCATCTGGTTCTATAGAAATTGTAAATAGGCTTTCGCACCCTGTATTTTACCCTTGCCACCTTCAGAATTTGAAAGAGTGTTTTCCAGTCAACATTGTCAGAAGCTTTCTCTAAGTCTACATATGCTAGAAACGTAGGTTTGCCTTTCCTTATCTTTCTTCTAAGATTTGTCGTAGGGTCAGTATTGCCTCACGTGTACCAACATTTCTACTGAATCCAAACTGATCTTTCCCGAGGTCGGCTTCTACCAGTTTTTCCATTCGTCTGTAAAGAATTCGCGTTAGTATTTTGCGGCTGTGACTTATTAAACTGATAGTTCGGTAATTTTCACATCTGTCAACACCTGCTTTCTTTGGGATTGGAATTATTATATTCTTCTTGAAGTCTGAGGAATTTCGCCTGTTTCATACATCTTGCTCACTAGGTGGTAGCGTTTTGTCAGGACTGGCTCTCCCAAGACTGTCAGTAGTTGTAATGGAATGCTGTCTACACCCGGGCCTTGTTTCGACTTATGTCTTTAAGCGCTCTGTCAAAATCTTCACGCAGTATCATATCTCCCATCTCATCTTCATCTACATCCTCTTCCATCCCGTGATATTGTCCTCAAGAACGTCGCCCCTGTATAGATCCTCTATATACTCTTTCCACCTTTCTGCTTTCCCTTCTTTGCTTAGAACTGGATTTCCATCTGAGCTCTTGATATTCATGCAAGTGGTTCTCTTTCCTCCAAAGGTCTCTTTAATTTTCCTGTACGCAGTATATATCTTACCCCTCGTGAGATAAGCCTCTACATACTTACATTTGTCCTCTAGCCATCCCTGTTTAGCCATTTTGCACTTCCTCTCGATCTCATTTTTGAGACGTTTGTATTCCTTTTTGCCTGCTCCACTTACTGCATTTTTGTATTTTCTCCTTTCATCAATTAAATTCAATATTTCTTCTGCTACCCAAGGATTTCTACTAGCCCTCGTCTTTTTACCTATTTGGTCCTCTGCTGCCTTCACTACTTCATCCCTCAGAGCTACCTATTCCTCTTCTACTGTATTTATTTCCCCCACTCCTATCAATTGTTGCCTTATGCTCACCCTGAAACTCTGTACAACCTCTGGTTTAGTCAATTTATTCAGGTCCCATCTCCTTAAATTCCCACCTTTTTGCAGTTTCTTCAGTTTTAATCTACAGTTCATAACCAATAGATTGTGGTCAGAGTCCACATCTGCCCCTGGAAATGTCTTACAATTTAGAATCTAGTTTCTAAATCTCTGTCTTACCATTGTATAATCCATCTGATACCTTTTAGTATCTCCAGGATTCTTCCATCTATACAACCTTCTATTATGATTCTAGCTATGATTAAGTTATGCTCTGTACAAAATTCTACCAGACGGCTTCGTCTTTCATTTCTCTCCCCCAATCCATATTCACCCACTATGTTTCCTTCTCTCCCTTTTCCTACTCTCGAATTCCAGTCACCCATGACTACTAAATTTTCGTCTCCCTTCACTACCTGAATAATTTCTTTTACCTCATCATACATTTCATCAATTTCTTCATCATCTGCAGAGCTAGTTGGCATATAAACTTGTACTACTGTAGTAGGCATGGGCTTCGTGTCTATCTTGGCCACAATAATGCGTTCACTATGCTGTTGGTAGTAGCTTACCCGCACTCCTAATTTTTTATTCATTATTAAACCTACTCCTGCATCACCCCGATTTGATTTTGTATTTATAACCCTGTATTCACCTGAACAAAAGTCTTGTTCTTCCTGCCACCGAACATTACTAATTCCCACTATATCTAACTTTAACCTATCCATTTCCCTTTTTAAATTTTTAATCTACCTGTCCGATTAAGGGATCTGACATCCCACGCTCCGATCCGTAGAACGCCAGTTTTCTTTCTTCTGATAACGACGTCCTCCAGAGTAGTACCCGCCGGAGATCCGAATGGGGGACTATTTTACCTCCGGAATATTTTACCCAAGAGGACGCCATCATCATTCAATCATTCAGTAAAGCTGCATGCCATCGGGAAACATAACGGCTGTAGTTTCCCCTTGCTTTCAGCCGTTCGCAGTACCAGCACAGCAAGGCCGTTTTGGTTATTGTTACAAGGCCAGATCAGTCAATCATCCAGACTGTTGCCCCTGCAACTACTGAAAAGGCTGCTGCCCCTCTACAGGAACCACACGTTTGTCTGGCCTCTCAGCAGATACCCCTCCGTTGTGGTTGCACCTACGGCACGGCTATCTGTGTCGCTGAGGCACGCAAGCTTCCCCACCAACGGGAAGGTTCATGGGTCATGAGGGGTGGGTGCGAAGTAGGTTTATACCGAATGTAAACATCAGATTTGGTATCGTGTGGCGTACATACTCTAAAGAAAGGCTCAAAGAACCGTTAGGTGGTTCGCCCTAGAGTTTAGATGCAATATGAATACTGTAATTTTTGCATAACGAAAACGCCTGACAACCGTATTTCATGCCTATTTTAGAATTTTATCCTATTTGTAGGACGAAATTAGAATTTTTAAGTTCGCAGTATTTCATTATTCCTCACGTTTCCACATAACACGTGACACATTTCAATAGATACTCGCCAGCCTAGTGGTTGCAATAGTTCCCTTGGCGAGAGCTGTTAACTTACAAGGGCTTTTTCTCTTTGAAGTGCGATCGATGCGGAATTGCAAGCACGGTGAAAATAAAAAAAATGCTTTATTTACAACACCTTCCAGCTACTTCTCTACATAATCATTGCTCCGACTAAGAGATTTCCAGTTTCGTTGTACCAAATTTCCAAATCCCATAGACAGTCGCCTGTGCTTTCCGCCTATTCTCTACACTGGTCTGCAGCTTGTTCCCTCTGCCAAAATGCTGTCCTCACAACCAGCGATTCATATGAGAAAGGAGGAGAAAATCACAGAGAGACATATCTTACTGTGTGGTGGGTAATCCAACGCTTCCATCGAAAACGCTGTAGGAACGTCTTTGGTTCAGTTATAGTGCACTGTCAAACATTGTCATGATGAAGAACAACGCCTGACGACAACATTCATCTTCGTTGGTTCCGAACTACCCCTCATAGACGGTTTTCTCGAATCGTCTGATCTATTCACTAAACCAAATCATCGGTTGATACCTGCGTGCTTCTTTGATAGCCTGCATCATGACAGTTTGTACGTCTTGCTTCAAACGTTCTGTAGTATTGCCACACTTGGGTGACAGGTTTCGTGGACTGTACGAAATCAAGATGAACCCCACAGAATGAAGAAACTGAATGGCGGCAAACACGTTACACTTGATGGCAGATACTATTCGTTGAGGCATTTTTACTTTCCCATTGTACGCTAAGAACTGAAAAGTGCGACATGACGTAATCGACGGGCATACTAGAAGCACAGTGCAACACTACTGCGCGAATTTTCGCCGTGTTTTTACTGTGGTTTTAATTATGCGACCAAATGGAATCTGGAAAAAAAGTAGCCCTCGTTTAATCGATACACGATGAAACCACAGCCTAAAGGCCTTCCCGCGTTTACTTACTCCTAAAATTCATGTCTACACCTGTGCGTGACATGGTAATGATTCGATTTATATACATGAAGATAGTATCTGTTTTTCCGGACATGTCCGAAAGAACACATAACATCTTCATATATATATATAAACTCCTGGAAACTGAAATAAGAACACCGTGAATTCATTGTCCCAGGAAGGGGAAACTTTATTGACACATTCCTGGGGTCAGATACATCACAAGATCACACTGACAGAACCACAGGCACATAGACACAGGCAACAGAGCATGCACAATGTCGGCACTAGTACAGTGTATATCCACCTTTCGCAGCAATGCAGGCTGCTATTCTCCCATGGAGACGATCGTAGAGATGCTGGATGTAGTCCTGTGGAACGGCTTGCCATGCCATTTCCACCTGGCGCCTCAGTTGGACCAGCGTTCGTGCTGGACGTGCAGACCGCGTGAGACGACGCTTCATCCAGTCCCAAACATGCTCAATGGGGGACAGATCCGGAGATCTTGCTGGCCAGGGTAGTTGACTTACACCTTCTAGAGCACGTTGGGTGGCACGGGATACATGCGGACGTGCATTGTCCTGTTGGAACAGCAAGTTCCCTTGCCGGCCTAGGAATGGTAGAACGATGGGTTCGATGACGGTTTGGATGTACCGTGCACTATTCAGTGTCCCCTCGACGATCACCAGTGGTGTACGGCCAGTGTAGGAGATCGCTCCCCACACCATGATTCCGGGTGTTGGCCCTGTGTGCCTCGGTCGTATGCAGTCCTGATTGTGGCGCTCACCTGCACGGCGCCAAACACGCATACGACCATCATTGGCACCAAGGCAGAAGCGACTCTCATCGCTGAAGACGACACGTCTCCATTCGTCCCTCCATTCACGCCTGTCGCGACACCACTGGAGGCGGGCTGCACGATGTTGGGGCATGAGCGGAAGACGGCCTAACGGTGTGCGGGACCGTAGCCCAGCGTCATGGAGACGGTTGCGAATGGTCCTCGCCGATACCCCAGGAGCAACAGTGTCCCTAATTTGCTGGGAAGTGGCGGTGCGGTCCCCTACGGCACTGCGTAGGATCCTACGGTCTTGGCGTGCATCCGTGCGTCGCTGCGGTCCGGTCCCAGGTCGACGGGCACGTGCACCTTCCGCCGACCACTGGCGACAACATCGATGTACTGTGGAGACCTCACGCCCCACGTGTTGAGCAATTCGGCGGTACGTCCACCCGGCCTCCCGCATGCCCACTATACGCCCTCGCTCAAAGTCCGTCAGCTGCACATACGGTTCACGTCCACGCTGTCGCGGCATGCTACCAGTGTTAAAGACTGCGATGGAGCTCCGTATGCCACGGCAAACTGGCTGACACTGACGGCGGCGGTGCACAAATGCTGCGCAGCTAGCGCCATTCGACGGCCAACACCGCGGTTCCTGGTGTGTCCGCTGTGCCGTGCGTGTGATCATTGCTTGTACAGCCCTCTCGCAGTGTCCGCAGCAAGTATGGTGGGTCTGACACACCGGTGTCAATGTGTTCTTTTTTTCCTTTTGCAGGAGTATATATATATATATATATATATATATATATATATATATATATATATATATATATATATATATATAAAGCTCACCGGCCAATTGACCATCGTATTCTGTGCGGATGCATAAACAGTGCCCGAACTCTTACGGGAATATAGCCGCATGTAATGAGTATAATGCGCAGGGGCTCTATGAATGTAGTGCGGGACAATAAGTTGCGGATGGGGTCTTACGGGAGGCGTGCCAGAGGTAAGTCCCTACAGTAGCACCTTCCTCGGTGGCTCAGATGGATAGAGCGTCTGCCATATAAGCAGGAGATCCCGGGTTCGAGTCCCGGTGCGACACATTTTCAACTTCCCCGTTGACTTATATCAACGCTTGTATAAAGTTATGGGTATACATTTCATTGTAAAATCATTCGCTTGCCTTCGCTAGCCACCTCCAAGCACGAGCCTAACCGCAACTGACACTGGGTGAAGAACATTGTTCCAATTACACCTTTTGGAACGCCTCCGGAATGGATCCCAAAAATTATTGTTACTTTCCTTTATCCCTGGTTTTCAAAAAACAAAAATGTTAATCATCTCCTTTCGGGACGCGCACACCCAGAAAAACTGATACGAACTATGAACGCAGATTACACATCTACAGCCATATCCAGAGTGTTTCAGGAAGATGCTTCTGATTCCTTGTTAAATGAAAATAAAACAAAAATTGTTAACTTACATATCTAATCTATAAGTTCATGGTGATGCCAGTTGTAGATTGCTGGTTCATCTTCTTGCCGGTACGGGTCACCCAGAAGCTGTGTTCAGTAAACACCGCGAGAAATGGTGGCTGAACATAAATGCAGATGCTAGCCAAAGCCTGAAGGTTACGCTATTGAATCTGACGGTGGACGACACCTGCGCAATATCGTCAATACGTTCCAAGTGTCAATCGTCGTCCGAACAGTATTCTGTGAAGTTGTCAGTATATTGTGTCCGAACTAGGTAAACTCGCACATGGGAAAATTGTTGATGCGTGCTTCTGTAACGAAGGGAGGCGACGTATCTGGTGTCTCAAGAGGCATCGTGTCGAGGATTTATACCGCATACAGGGAAAGTAGAAAAACATCTTCCACAGAATTGCAACGTGGACAAAAATGTGTTGGGTGATGGTGACAAACTGGCACTGTAGAGAATAGTGACAAAAATAAATGGACGACCGCTAAGGAAGCCACTGCAGAACCAGATGTCGCACTCGCTAAACCTGCAGCTCTAAAACAACATGAGCTCCAAAAGCATGGACTTTAAGGGAGAGCTGGAATTTATAATCCACACATCATTGAGGCAAACGCTCGAAACAGTAATATGTGGCATCAAATCCATAAAACCTACACGAGTGAGCACTGGTTGGTTGAACCTTTTTTCAAATCGTTTCCAGCTTCTGGCAGAGTTTACGTCCCAACAGTGAAACATGGCAGGGTTTTGGTGACGATTTGGGCAGCCATATTCTGCAAGTCCCATCGTTACTTAGCAAGGTCCCATTACTGCCAAAGATATCATGGTCATTGAAGCTGAAGACGTCGATTTTAGATTACCTTTGTTGTTTCCCAGTGGTGATGTAGTATCCCAGGACGATAGGGCCCCAGCTCACACAGCCCGAATCGTCCAGGACTGATACTGTGAGCACGAGGATAAACTGTCACATCTCCCCTGGCCACCACAGTAGACATGTCTCTGTAGTTTTGAGCCTTTATGTCCTACACTGAAGAGCAGGATGCGTGATCGCTGTCCACCTCCATCATCGCTATCGGAACGTACCGCCATTTTGCAGGAAGTATGGTACAGGTTCCTCTTGAAAACCGCACAGAAACTTTATTTATGTATTCGAAGACGACTGGAAGTTCCATTGTGTTGTGGCCCAGGTACAAAGTACCAAATGGAAAGTCAGAATTAATTACAACTTTTTTTTTTTTTTAAAAAAAATCTTTATTCAACACATTACATTACATTATTCATTTAACCCACTACCTAACTACATTAGTGGGTCTTAATAGTGATACAGTTATTGCAGCTTTTATTCTACACTACAGGTACTTCTATTGGTCTTACTCTAGTCTTACCGCTATGGGGTTCTAAGTTACTTAATCTAAGAGTCTACATTCTACCTGCAGCGTTACAAGTGTGCCAGTGCTACTATAAACCTACTGGTGTTGGCCTGGCCCACTGAGCTAATCCCAGTGGGCGTGCCCCTGGCACTGGGCAGGCCTTCAACTTGGTGTCGCTGTAGTCTAGGTATTATCCTATCTCCTACATCTAATCTAATCTAACTACATGTCATAATTGGTGTGCGGTCAAATCCGGTGTTTTGTACCCCCCTCCCTCCTAGTCCAAGGTAAGGCGGATTCCAGCCGTGTGACGGCTGGCCAGGTCCCTACTTGGCGGTACAGGAAGGGTGCACGAAGTCTAAGTCGGTAAAAGTGTTTTTCTTCTACTGATGGTTGTCCCTCAAAAAGTTCCTAATTACTTTCTTTGATATTACGTCAGTGAGAGTATTTAGGATGTTGAAGGTGTTTTCGTGCCTTATTATGTGGTACGTGTCATTGTTCGGTAGCTGTTGTCGTAGATCATGGGCTACATCATCGAAGAGGTGGCACTCATACACCACATGTTCTGGTGTACCTTGCACAGCACCACAGTCGCACGCTGGTGTAGCCTGCTTCCCAAACCGACATAGATATGTTGGGTATGGTCCATGTCCAGTAAGAAAGTGCAGCATTCCTCTTGTGGGTGTAAAAAATGTAAATTTCAACCTTTCCTCTATGTCTGGTAGCAGTTCATAGGTTCTGCGTCCAGTGTTCTCACTATTCCATTGGCTCTGCCAAAGTTCAATTCCTCTCTTTTTAATGGCATACTTGTCCCCCACATAGACCCCAAGTATTTCCCTAGTTTTTTCCCTATTTTCCTTCTTCACCCAGTACCAGGCGGCTTGCTCTCGGATCTTTATATCTAATGGACAAATCCCCATTAGTACTAACAGTGCTCCTCCTGGTGTAGTCCTGTAAGCCCCTGCCGAACGTAGAAGCATATTCCGCTGCACTCTTCTTACGGCCATGGCAGGCATGACCCTCGTGAGTCTGTGTGCCCAGACTCCTTAACCGTATCCTACTATGGAGGTCAGAATACTATTATGATATAGTTTTATTAGGTTGGGTGGGAGATGAAATCGCTTATGACCAATTCCAATGAGGTTATTTAATAAAACCAGTGACTTTTGGGATACGGTATCAATATGTGATGCAAAGTTCCACCTCTCATCGATGATTACACCCAGGTATCGGGCCTCACGGCGCCGAAGAACTGGCGTGCCGTTGATTCTTACGGTGGGATTTCTGACCAATTGGCCTTTAAGAAGCAAGTAAGTTGATTTGTTGGGCGCAATTGTCATTTTACTTCTGTGGCACCATGATGTAAGCACATTTACAGCTCTTTCCACTTTTGGTTCTAAATCCTCACGGCTACGGCCGCCAACCAGCAAGAGGAGGTCGTCTGCGTATGCTATGACCTCTAGCACATCGTCACAGTTCTTTAGATCTTCGAGTAAAGGCTCCATGTTGATGTCCCAAAAGAGAGGTCCTAGGACAGAGCCCTGAGGACATCCTTTGGTCACAATCTTCCTGACCGTGCCGCTAGGGGCCGATAGCCAGACCTCCCTGTCTACACAATAGCTCCTCAGACAGCCGTATAGTAGCCCTGGACAGTTCTTCTCCCGCAGGCGGGAAAAGAGTGAGGGCCACCACAGGTTGTCGAAGGCGCCACTGATGTCTACCATGATGCCGACGACATACTTGTGCGGGGCAGAGCCACAGACCTCGGCAGCCAGGGCGATTGCGTCAGACGCAGAACACCCAGACCGAAAACCGAATTGTCTGTCGCTCATCCCACACAGCATGCGGTGTGCTGTCAGTCTGTGTGCTAGTAGCCTCTCAAAAAGTTTGCCCAGTACATCTAGCAAGCAGATGGGTCTATAGGACTTGATTTCTGCAGGATCTTTATCTGGACCCTTTTTGATTATGATAACATTCGCTTTCTTCCAAATAGCTGGGAATTTCCCGAGTTGTAGGCACTCGTTGTACAACTTAGTGAGAGGAGCTACGAGCTGGGGGGCAAGGAATTGCACCACTTCCGCAGTAATGCCGTCTGGGCCAGGAGCTTTTCCCTTTTTAAGGGCATTTATCTGGGCAGCAACTTCCTCTTCAGAGAAGGGGTAAGTTCTTATGTTGTTGTTGTAGTCCCTTTGGTCTTCTCTTCTGATTCCTTTCTGTTCTTGTGTCTCATTTTCCTCCACATCGTCAGGTAACAAGACCCGAAGGAGGGCCTCGGCAGTTTCCTGCCATGTGCCCGTCATCCGGTCCCCGTCCCTGACGGTGGATAGCACCATAGGTGATCTTATTTTCTCTCGTACTAATTAGTATGGGACTCCCCAAGGGTCTGTAGCCAATTGGCTTTTCACGTAGTTTTCCCAACTTCTGAGTCTGACAGCCCTGAGCTCCTGTTGGAATTGATCCTTACTCTCTCTGTAGATCTGTAACCATCTTTGTTTTTCTCTCCAGACGACACTCCGCTGGTAGTACCTCCTTGCCCTCCTTACAGCCTGGCGCATCTGTTCTAATTCCGCCGACCATGGTGTGGGGGTGGCCGCAACGGCTCTCCTCCTGGTTGGTACCGCGGCTCGCACCGCCCTAGTGATCGCTTGTATCAGTTCTTCGGCGTACTCGTCCACGTTTTCATCACCCTCCAGCAATGTCGGGATGTTGCACTCTTCCGCGAGACTGTCCCAGTTGGCTTTGTTGTAATTGAGCTGGAGTTCCCACCCCATGTCCCAGTGGCACTCCCTTTCCCCAATATTGAAAGAAATTAGGTTATGGTCACTGGTGGTTGCTCTGTCCCACACTTTCCAGTTATTGATTTTTGTGATGAGATTTGGTGTTACCAACGTAACATCTATATTTGTGCCATCTCCCCCGCCGCCTGTATAGGTGGGGGGGTTCCCTTGTTGGTTTGCAACCACCGGTTGTAATGCCATTATCGTCTCTTCAGCCTTTAGCCCTCGATCATCGTAAGTGCCACTGAACCAAAGGGGGGACTTCGCATTTATGTCTGCCGTCACTATCATCCTGCGTCCCCGCAGTGCCGTGGTAACCAATGTGAGTGTCTCTAAGAACTCATCTATTTCTCGCCCATATTGGAAATATATGTTGGAGATGTAGATCACTCCTGTCGATGTTTGCAGTTCCACGACATTGCAGTGTTCGCTTGAGAACTGCGCGAGGACCGTGGCCCTGAATGATCTGTTAGTGATTATTATTGCAGCTTTTGGTTCTGCTCCGGTGTATATTATTTGCCAATTGGCAGCCATGTATGGGATCCGTCCCGCTTGGGAGTACGGTTCCTGCAAACAGAGTACATCTAGACTCTTCTCTTCCACCTCCCTCCGAAGTTCCTGCAAGACTAGTTTACTGTTGTGTGCGTTTATCTGACCCACGTTTAGTTGGTTCACGTGGGAAGTAAGTGTGAATGTGTGATTCTGGCCAGTTTCTGGACCAGTCGTGAGCTACTCTACCATTGGTTATTACTGCTTGATAATATAGTTCCTCTATGTTAAAATTCTCATTGCGTCTTTCAAAAACCTTTTTAACTAGATCTCGCAGGGCTCCGAAGTCGGTGGGGAGATTCATTGTCTTAAGCTGGATTCTGTCCACAGCCTCCATTACTGGAAAGGTGACATCTCTGCCATATTCATGGCCGACACGTACCACATGTCTTAAAGCTGTAGTGAGGATTGCCGGCTCCTCCAATCTGGAGAGTTGCAGTGCGTGCTCCAGGTTGGGGTATATTCGTTGGGGGTCTATTCCCATTTCTCTCTGGGTTGGTGAGTCAGTGGATGAGTTTGTGCTGGTCACTTCGTTATACTGGACTTTTTCGGTATTTACCGATTCTTTGCTATGTGGAAGTGAACTCCCAGGTACAGGATGCCTTTGTGGCCGAGAAGGTCCTTGGTTCGACCCAGGTCCCCAGCATGGAGGAGAGGGAGCTTCTTCTTCACACGGATCTGTTTGTATACATATGTCTTTCATTATTATAACCATAGATCTTGGTTGCGTAATTTTTTGTAAAAATTGTTTAAATTTACTTGCCCTCAGAGCGTCCCTCAGCCTCTTGCTTGGGGATTTCCTTTTAGGCTTCCTGAGTTCGGTTATGGCCTCAGCCATAGTCAATTCGGGAAATTAACCTTTGTTCCAACATCCTGTACGTTGGGCAGTTCCTTCCGGTGGTGTTGCATGGTTTCCTACCTCTTTTTATGCATGGGATGCAGGTTACATTTTTGTTGCAGTTTTTCCTTGTGTGGTCTTCTGCCCCACACCTGGAGCAGGCCGGCTTCCTTTCGCAGTGCTTGTGGACATGGTCCAGATCACCACAGTTGTGGCATCGGGGAACTACTAAGTAGTCTCTGACGTTAATTGCGTGGAACCCTATGTATACCTTGCCCATAGCGGTAAGTTTGCGCCACATCTTACCGGAGACCTCGGCGACGTGATGGACAACATCTCGCTCCCGAGGCCCGGTTTTAAAACGCAGCTTAAATTCATTTTTAAAGGTTTCCCATTCAATGTCATCAAAATTCTGATTATACAGGGTTTCATATATGTCACTTTCGGTCAAGGCTACAGGTACATCATATAGGATAACTAGTGGATTTCTCTTTTTCAGTGGTTCACATTTAACTACCTTCTTTAGTTTGGTATTATTTAATATCTTGTCTCTATCTTCCTCTGTGGCAAGATCCACGATTACGACATTTTTGGTAGCTTTCACTTTGTTGACTTTTATTTTGTCTCTTGCCGGATCAATGGTAGTTGTAAAAATCTCCTGGACTTTTTTAATGGTCTGTCCAGGTAGTGGTCTTAAAAAGACTGCCGTGTCTGGTTTCTTTGAAACCTTGGCAATCGTTTCTTTTGTTGTTTGGGCCTTTGTGGCGGTTTGCGCCACCACTCCAGCCCATGTCTTGATCGGTTGTTGTCGTAGTCTGGCGTTCTCCTTCTCCAACTCTTCGAGACGCCCTTCGAGCTTTGCATGTGCTATGGCCCAGCCAGCGAGCTCGTTCTTTATTGCCAGGACCGCAGCCTGGCTGATCTTTCCGTATTTGACACTGGAATCTAGGATCTGACTGATACGACAGTGTCTTTCATATACATTTTCATCCTCATGTCCCACTTCCTCCTGTGAGGTAGGGACAGTGGACATACTCGCCCTCGATAACGCACTCGAATCACTCGTCTCTTGTTCAGCCATGATGTCGACGAGTGAAAGAAAGTTGGGAGCCCGTCTCTTACCCCGGACCGGCTCCTCTGGCATGGGGGGGGGGGGGGGGACTGTTGCAGCTCGCCCACCGACCTCGCCCCTAGGTCAAGGGCACTCCAGAGCTGCGGGTTCAACGCGCCGTTGCCAGCGCACTGGTCCCCGTCGAAGGCCTCGTCGTCGATGATTTCACGCGACGCTCCTCGGCAAGTGCACCCCGCACTCCGGAGAGGCGGATGCACCCCTCGCCCTTCGCCGCCTACTAGCCCGAGTTTCCACCTGAAGGCCAAGGACTCACTCCTACTCAGGTGGTGGGTCGGTCCCCCAGTCGTTCGGCGGTCTGGGCCCATCTAACCTAGCCCAGGCGATGTCACCACCTCCTGGGTTTGGCAGAACACGCCCCGGTTACCCAGGGGCGCGGCGAAGCACCCTTGCCGACTCGCGCCGCGATCCCACGCCGACAAACGAGGTCGCCGGCATGCAGAGCACCTGCTGGTCTGTGCCCTGCGAACAGAAAGGGACTGGTGTTCGGTCCCTCGACACAGCTCCCCCTGTGCCACGCACCCTTCGCTTTCGCATCGGGTTGTGTCGCAGCTCTCCCTTTTGTCGCAAGGCAGAATGCCGAGCTTAACATCTGGCACCACGGGAAGGCGGAAAGAGCCACTTGGGAAGGAGAGGCTATAGGAGACGCATCACTTCCCCTGTGAGGACTGTCGCGGCACACCCGACTGAAAAGCGATACGCCCCAGTGCGAGCTTCCGTGCCTTACGGCGCGCCGGCAACGGGCAGGCCCGCACCGAGACGCGCCGTCAAGCGACTGACCCCACGCCAGACAAGGCTCGAGAAGGCGTCGGCAAGGTCTTACGTGCGGCGGCCGCGCTGTATGAACGCACGGCACACTTTGAAAACCAACGGTTTGTCTACATCATATTGGACATGATGATGTGTTGTGTTTTTGTTAGAATATTTTTATCCTACCCCTGTACTTCGCCCAGTGGCTCGCTCATCCCATCACTACGGCTTCTTCCACATCGTCGAGAACATGCCGAATACAAAATTTTCAATAGGAGAGAGCACCACCTCATTGACACCAGAGGGTGAGAACATTAATAATTAGTTGCTTCAACTATGGACTTTCGATAACTATGGCACGGATTTAACACTGCGCTGCCGCGCGGGATTAGCCGAGCGGTCAGGGGCGCTACAGTCATGGACTGTGCGGCTGGTCCCGGCAGAGGTTCGAGTCCTCCCTCGGGCATGGGTGTGTGTGTTTGTCCTTAGGATAATTTAGGTTAAGTAGTGTGTAAGCTTAGGGACTGATGATCTTAGCAGTTAAGTCCCATGAGATTTCACACACATTTGAACATTTTTGAACACTGTGTTACAGGCTTCCTAGGTTATTTACATTAGAGTGCGTGATTTTTTGGTTGAAGATCTTGGAAGAATCCGTCTACGTAGCTTCTCTTCAGGCGAACTGTCGCAGAGCAACAGTACTGCATGCAGTACATTCAGACAAGGCCACGGATTTACGAGGTGAACTAGATTATCATCCGGAAATTTGTTGTATGTCCGTTTGGAGGTTGGTGGCGAATTGTTAAAAGTAAACGTGGAAACACTGATCCTGTAAGCCTATGCAAAAATCACCAAGAGATTTCACTAGAATTGACCAAAAATACGGAAGCACCGCGAGAAACGCGTGCTTGAACAGAAATGCAAATGCTAGGCAGGCTTGCTGTATCTGACAATGAACGGCACCCGCACAGTGTCCTCAGTACGTTCCAAATTTCAGTTACTTTCAGAGCCGTGTTTTGTGTAGTTATGAGCACATGAGTACATTATGACGGAGATAAGTAACTTCTAACATGGACAAATTGTTGGTGCTCTTATGCTGTGTGCTGCCGTAACAAGGTTATCCGAAGTGTTTTTTGGTGAAGAGGCGTAGTATTGGAGATCCACTCCGCGTAAAGGGAAAGTGCCAAACCGTCATCTGCTAATCACGACTCAAACGTGTGTGTTAGGTGATTGTGACGGATGATCCAATGACCATCGCCCTCATAAACTGTGTGAGCACCGAAACAGCACAAGGGAACCTCCATGAGCAGGGAATTGGAGGACGTACTGGAGGTCCAAAACTACTCATACGTGATGCAAATGCTCGAAATAAGAAAACATGGTATTGTAGCCATTACAGCTGGACTGTAGATCAAGGGAAGAAGTTCATTTTGTCGCATAGTCTAGTTTCACTGTTTCCAACTCGTAGCTGATTTCACGTTCAACAGTGAAATATGGGTCTCTTGTGATGATTTGGGCAGCCATAGCGTGGTATTCCGTGGAACGTATGGTTGCTGTGCAAGGTCGCTTTACTGCCAAGTATTATGTGACGCTCTTGGCTGTTAAGGCCTTCTGCAGTGGTACAGTGTATGTTCCCTAATGACGTGCTGGTTCAAAGACGGCAGGGACCCTGTGCACACAGCTCAAATCGTCCAGGACTGGTTTTGTTAGCACCAGGACGAATTCTCGGATTTGTCCTGGCCGCTATATACACTAGATACAGTATCAATACTATTGAACCATTGCGGTCTAGTCTGAAGAGAATTGTGCGTGATCAGTAACCACATCCATCACATTTACCGGAATTTCCCACCATTTTGCAGGAAGAATAGTATAAGATTCGCATGAGAACCACACATAACCTGCATTTATCGAGTCCGAGTTGAACGGAATCTGTTTTGAACGCCAGCGGGTTTCCTACGCCGTATTTGGCATGGTAATGTGTTTTTTGTGCACCCATATTTCTTTCCACCTGTACGTGCATTGTAAATCGGATGGTTCGTTCGAAAATAAAAACTATGTAGTCCTATGCTTAAGTTTTCATTCAGTCCTATGTTTCTGTCTTCATTCTTGTGGGAGATATAGCGAAATTTCGAAGCTCCATACAGACCAGACTGGACATTTCTAGGCAGGGGCTTCTACTTGCAAAAAATACCAACGGAATATCACTTTTCGTAGTTTTCGTATGCATCCAGCATAAGGGTTAGCAGCAAGATAACGATACTGAATACCGATTTTTCGCTCGAAACAACACTGGCTTGATGTGAAAGGTCTTGTAAGATTACAGTACGATATAAAAGTCGAGCACATGAAAATATTTGTTTCTCTATTACCGATAATAAATGAAGACGCCAATATAACGGGCAGAGGTCACATGGCGTCTGTGGCGTCGCACAGTTCATTACCCTGCAAACATGTATTTCATTATTGAAGATTATTTAGCAATAGTTTGTATGCATCTGTTGTAATCATATTTTCTGGGAAAATACAGATGCCGCGGTGTCGCCTAAACCAGCAATAATGTCGTTAATCGTCGAGCTCCGGGAATACGAATTATAGCCAAGCAAAGTACTGGGAACCAGGGAAGTTTTACGACTGCTACAATGGTCATGCGTGGGATGTGATGCTGGGTTGGTTTCAGATATTTTGAGGAGGTCACCTGTCCAATTTCAGGTTCGTATGGTAGTGCTCAGAAAGTAACGCGAAAAATTTCTTGCATATGATGTCCGTTGTCCGTTGTATGCAGGAACTGGCAACGGCGGATAAAGAAAACCTTCCAGCATATTATAAACGGTTTTAGTCATTTAATGATATCAATAGATACCAGAACTTGACTGTGTTTTCTTCACTAATGAGTCACGTCTTAAGAACTGTGGGTATGTAAGCAGACGAAACACAAAAAAATTGGTCAAACGGAAAGCCATATGAAAACTCCTTGAAACTGGAGTGCGGTGTCTGTAACGTGTACCCGAGTACTGAGTCCTATAGTCTACGAAACCACAGCAAATATTGTTGTGTACCAATACGTCATTACACCCTCCGCTCCTTAAAGGAAATGTAGCAAGACGGTGTCACTTATTAGACAAATGAGAACACAAGTCATCTGATAGGCGAGCTTTATTATGCTCTAAAGACTTATGGCTCCTAAGTTCTTCCTGTGTAGCTACCTTAAAGGAAAAGTCTTTAAAAACGCACCACAAACACTATCAGAACTAAAGTTTAGCATAGTAAGTGAGATTAACAACAACAGTGTCAACGGTCTCTGCAAAGTGGCCTCAAACGAAATAAAACAAGTTTGTACCCGTGTCACTAAACAGGGCAGTAGTTTCGATCACATTTTCTACGCCATGTGGGTACGGTTATGACACGTTTATTACTTTTTGATGAGAACGATGACTCGATAGCCCTGTACTAAAAAATTTAACTATTCTATTTAAACCGCTTTCGCACTGTGAAAGTCTCACAAATGTCTCTTATACGTTTAACATCTCCCTAATGGGAAACAAGGAACGAACCGAAAACGGAGTAGCAGGTTGAGGGTGAAACAGTGGGAAAATAAATGGTATGTCAAGAGCGAATCCCGGTACGTCGCGCGAGCTGCCAGTGAACGCGCTGTGAAGCTCGGCGCCGTCTGAGAGACGCGGTGGTATCGCTCTCTTCATCAGAGAGGGAGATCCGCCCGGGGCTCTGCTGTATCTCGGGTGCACCGTAACAGGCGGGCGAGGCTGCCTGGGAAGGGGTTGGCAGCCCTGGTACAGCAATCCGCCCGCATAACTGGGTGCTGCTCGCTCGCAGCCCTGCTGGCCAAACAACAGGCGGAGGACTCGCTTATCTCACTCACTGGTGTCTCCGGGGCACAGATGTACGTAGCGGAGGAGCACTTGGTCCCTGCAGGTATCTGGCTACAAACTTTTTTTTTCCACTATATGATAGCGGTGTATTGCGGTGCTACTAAACTGCAGATTAACACTGCCTGGCGCGACGGGAACCACTATGCCTTTGGTGGTGATTAACTGAGACATGTTTGGTTTTCACGCCATTCACGAAAAATTATGCTCATTCAATGGTGCGCATGCAGTGTCGGTGCTTCTCTGCTGTCAAGTGGGATGTGATCCTTTGCAGAACAGTACTGAAATGTAACACCATTCTCTTCTCTCCCTCTTCATAGCTTTTGGAGCTGCAGAAAGGAACCGAGGCAATACCCTGAAGCGAGTAATCCAGTACAACATGAACATGACAGCAGTATACGTGTCCGTCGGCTGTTTACTACTTTTTCATGACACCCCTTCACAATGCTGCGCAACGGCACCTCAAGAGTAGTTTTCGATTAGTCTGTGGAAACACAAGACCCATGATGGCTTGGAAATTATACATTTGGATTTACACAGCAACGCTATCGAAGTAGACCTTCAAGAAAGTCCCTGTACGAAATGTGTGGGTCCTAATGCTCCAGTCGTAACAGGAAATCTCATTTAATGCGCTAATGGAGAGGAACAAAAGTGTCAAATTTCAGTGTTGGAAAGATCTTCTCTCCAGGACTTGGAACCTTGTCTAATACTGCGCCATAAGCAACCAAAGAGCTACACATTCAGTAGTCGGTGCGGCTGCCTAATGTCAGAAAAGAGAGAGAGAAAGTTTGACTTTATTCACTGTTGGCACTGACAACTCTATGCTGTCGCCGCTGCTCGCGGCCAATAAGAGAAGGCCGTCGGTCACTGCGTTGTCCGCGATGAGAGGTAATGCCTAAAATTTGGTATTTTCGGCACACTCTTGACACTATGGATCTCTCAATATTGAATTCCATAACGATTTGCGAACTGGTATCCCGTGCGTATAGCTCCAACCACTATTCCGCGTTCAGAGTCTGATAATTCCCGTCGTGAGGCCATAATCACGTCGGAAACCATTTCACGTGTATCATATGAGTACAAATGATAGCTCCGCCAAAGCGTGGCCCGTTTGTACCTTGTGTACGCGATACTAACCCTGTGTGTATATGTGCCTATCGTTATCCCGTGACATTTGACACATCAGTCTGTTTTAATGTCACACAAAAATAGTAAGCTATACATGTTTGACATCACTCTAGTAAGGGGGCGGTCTACAGTAAAATGAGATACAGAAGTAAACCCTTCGCCGTGCGGGATTAGCCGAGCGGTCTAGGGCGCTACAGTCATGGACTGTGCGGCTGGTCACGGCGGAGGCTCGTGTCTTCCCTCGGGCATGGGTGTGTGTGTGTCTGTACTTAGGATAATTTAGGTTAAGTAGTGTGTAAGCTTAGGGACAGATGACCTTAGCAGTTAAGTCCCATAGGATTTCACACACACATAAGACTAAAAATTATAGTTTTAACTCTGATGAACGGTTTCGGCAAATCTAAATTATCATCATCGGGCCTTAGGGAGATAAATCTCAGTACATCTTCATCATAATAAAACTGATGAATTGTGCATTTGATGGACTTTTGAGATGTATTTACTTAAAATCCGACGGTGGCATAATAGATCTGCTGAAACTATTCATCAAATGACAAATTAAAACTAGCGATCTCGGCTGTTGAAGTTTTCGCTTCTATATTTCACCAAACAGTGAAAGATCATTGCTGCCCAACGTTAGTATCATACTGGCGCCAAAGAGGAGGAAGATCAACGACTTGATGATGAGTGTTGTTTGGGATTTACGTGGCTTGTCAGATCGGAACGCTCTTTATTATTAGAACGACCGTCTGCACGAGTTAAAATTTGCCGAAAGAATTTATGTTCATTCATGCAGGTGATATAGTATTGTAAAATTGAATGGTTCTTTTGATACATCCTGTGAAAAACCGGACGTAGCAATAAGACACCGACAAAATTTCACGAATTTCAATACCTTAAGGAACAAATCGAAGATATAACTAACGTTCGGAAACGTCGTCAAACGTCACTACGGGAAAGAGCCCCCATATTACAGTTTTTAGGGTGGGGGTCAAACAGAGGGCAGTGAAGAATTTTTAATACTTTGAGAGAAGAATATTGACTCGCAAGTACACATGAAAAAGTTTCAGTTCCGATCCTGACCGAAACCTGTGTAATACCGACTTTTAATCGATTATCTAGCAAGAAAATCAATTACATTATATCTTTCCCTTTCTCTGAGAACAAGGGTGAGGGCCATGACATCCCCACCCCCCTTATCGCCGCGTACGGACGCCCGAGTTATAAGGCGTCGAAGCTATACCCAGCACATGTCGCTAGCAAAAATTTTCAGGATTCGTGAGTGTCGTGCCTAGAGATCACAATCGCGAGTTCACCCTTCGGTACTGACAGCTCAAAAATGGTTCAAATGGCTCTGAGCACTATGGGACTTAATATCTGAGGTCATCAGCCCCTATAACTTAGAACTACTTAAACCTAACTAACCTGAGGACATCACACGCATCCATGCTCGAGGCAGGATTCGAACCTGCGACCGTAGCGGTCTCGAGGTTCCAGACTGAAGCGCCTAGAACCGCTCGGCCAAATCGGCCAGCCATCTTCTACACACTGACGTACTTTCGATTTTGTTTGTTAACAACATACATCGCGTCAGCATTTACTATGCTGGCAAAGAGTAAAACATATTGCAAGAAGTGCTGATAGAATCAAAGCAAAGAGAGGCTGACTCTAATCTGAAAGCGTGACTTAGACCCGTACTGCAATGACGACGTTCTTTGGTACATCTTTTAAAACATAGCCCGGAATCGAACTTTTATAAACGGTAGCACAGTCCTTAAGCCTGCATGATGGAAAGAGACTGAAAAACTTTCATAAAGAAAGAGAACAGGAAGTATATTACTATGAGATTCGAGTTACGATACGGAGTGAAAAGTTGGGAAAAAATCCGAAGTACCTAAGTGTAAAGTAGTCTTCTTTAGTATACCAAATTACCTAAGAATTATTGAGCTTCTAGGGAGAGACAACCACAGCAAAAATATTCCACCATTTATGAAAGACAGAGGAGATCACTTCAGATTCGAGATGATTGTAATAAGTCCTATTGCAGATATCACACGCTCTGTGTAGAAGATAAACATCTGTTCCATCTAATTCTTTATAAATATAACGAAAGCATTGCTTTAATAAGCCATGGATGCAAAATTCTGGTGTGAATTGTATGAATAAGAACGGAAGAGCTGGTAGAAATGGTAGGACTGATTTCAAGGTTCAAATGGCTTTGAGCATTATGGGACATAACATCTGAGGTCATCAGTCCCCTAGAACTTAGAACTACTTAAACCTAACTAGCCTAAGGACATCACACACATCCATGCCCAAGGCAGGATGCGAACCTGCGACCGTAGCGGTCGCGCGGTACCAGACTGAAGCGCCTAGAACTGCTCGGCCACACCGGATGGCCTGATTTCAAGAAAGAACTGTTTGAGTTAGGAAGAAACTCAGGAACACTTCAGGCCATACGACTCACTTCAGGCAATACGACTTTTCTTAGGCTGAATAATGATAAATCCATGCGTACAGCATTTATAGATCGAGGTAACGCTTTTGAAAAGATTACTGGAATAGACTCGCTGAAGTTCTTAAGTGAGCAGGGAAATTTACAGACCGAAAGAAGTTGTTTACTACTAGTGAAGAAATGAGACTGTAGCGTGAAACTCCCGTGTTATATTCGCCAACTGTCGTATATTCACCTTATTACCTATCAACTGCTAGCGAACATCTTTTTCTGCTACCTATGAATCCCCTGATGATTTCAGTATACCCACTGCGACGTCACCTAACGCAGTTTTCTCTGCCGACTGAGGCGACTCTGACTTCAGTGAGGACGCTCAGACGCTAAGCGTGGTTTGCCAATTTTGCGCTACTGAAAGTGGTTGCATTTAAATATGCTGACAGAGAGCTATGTATAAAAGCAGCAATTGGTTTGTCTTAGTGAGATGAAGCTATCCTGGACCAGAAGGTAACTTTTCTCTATAAATAAATGCTACGTAGCCCTGTTTGAATGCAGAGTTTCTCAGACACCGATATTGAATCCACAGCTAAGTGGCATTTCCTGTTATTATTAAGTGGGACAGATTCCATTCACTTTATGAGCTGCATATGATTCGCGACTGGATTTAGTGAGGCTGTATTTCGTTCACCAAATACGTTCTGCATTTTATGTGCTTTATAGGATGTATCCCCCCCCATGAACCATGGACCTTGGTGGGGAGGCTTGCGTGCCTCAGCGATACAGATAACCGTACCGTAGGTGCAACCACAACGGAGGGGTATCTGTTGAGAGGCCAGACAAACGTGTGGTTCCTGAAGAGGGGCTGCAGCCTTTTCAGTAGTTGCAAGGGCAACAGTCTGGATGATTGACTGATCTGGTCTTGTAACAATAACCAAAACTGCCTTGCTGTGCTGGTACTGCGAACGGCTGAAAGCAAGGGAAAACTACAGCCGTAATTTTTCCCGAGGGCATGCAGCTTTACTGTATGATTAAATGATGATGGCGTCCTCTTGGGTAAAATATTCCGGAGGTAAAATAGTCCCCCATTCGGATCTCCGGGCGGGGACTACTCAAGAGGATGTCGTTATCAGGAGAAAGAAAACTGGCGTTCTACAGGTTGGAGCGTGGAATGTCAGATCCCTTAATCGGGCAGGTAGGTTAGAAAATTTAAAAAGGGAAATGGATAGGTTAAAGTTATATAGTGGGAATTAGTGAAGTTCGGTGGCAGGAGGAACAGGACTTCTGGTCAGGTGACTACAGGGTTATAAACACAAAATCAAATAGGGGTAATGCAGGAGTAGGTTTAATAATGAATAGGAAAATAGGAATGCGGGTAAGCTACTACTAACAGCATAGTGAACGCATTATTGTGGCCAAGATAGATACGAAGCCCACACCTACGACAGGAGTACAAGTTTATATGCCAACTAGCTCTGCAGATGACGAAGAAATTGAAGAAATGTATGATGAAATAAAAGAAATTATTCAGATAGTGAAGGGAGACGAAAATTTATTAGTCATGGGTGACTGGAATTCGAGTGTAGGAAAATGGAGAGAAGGAAACATAGTAGGTGAATATGAATTGGGGCTAAGAAATGAAAGAGGAAGCCGCCTGGTAGAATTTTGCACATAGCATAACTTAATCATAGCTAACACTTGGTTTAAGAACCATGAAAGAAGGTTGTATACATGGAAGAACCCTGGAGATACTAAAAGGTATCAGATAGATTATATAATGGTAAGACAGAGATTTGGGAATCAGGTTTTAAATTGTAAGACATTTCCAGGGGCAGATGTGGACTCTGACCACAATCTATTGGTTATGAACTGTAGATTAAAACTGAAGAAACTGCAAAAAGGTGGGAATTTAAGGAGATGAGACCTGAATAAATTGACTAAACCAGAGGTTGTACAGAGTTTCAGGGTGAGCATAAGGCAACAATTGATAGGAGCGGGGGAAAGAAATACAGTAGAAGAGGAATAGGTAGCTCTGAGGGATGAAGTAGTGAAGGCAGCAGAGGACCAAGTAGGTAAAAAGACGAGGTCTAGAAGAAATCCTTGGGTAACAGAAGAAATATTGAATTTAACTGATGAAAGGAGAAAATATAAAAATGCAGTAAATGAAGCAGGCAAAAAGGAATACAAACGTCTCAAAACTGAGATCGACAGGAAGTGCAAAATGGCTAAGCAGGGATGGCTAGAGGACAAATGTAAGGATGTAGAGGCTTATCTCACTAGGGGTAAGATATATACCGCCTACAGGAAAATTAAAGAGACCTTTGGAGATAAGAGAACGACTTGTATGAATATCAAGAGCTCAGATGGAAACCCAGTTCTAAGCAAGGAAGGGAAAGCAGAAAGGTGGAAGGAGTATATAGAGGGTCTATACAAGGGCGATGTACTTGAGGACAATATTATGGAAATGGAAGAGGATGTAGATGAAGATGAAATGGGAGATACGATACTGCGTGAAGAGTTTGACAGAGCACTGAAAGACCTGAGTCGAAACAAGGCCCCCGGAATAGACAACATTCCATTGGAACTATTGACGGCCTTGGGAGAGCCAGTCCTGACAAAACTCTACCATCTGGTGAGCAAGATGTATGAAACAGGCGAAATACCCTCAGACTTCAAGAAGGATATAATAATTCCAATCCCAAAGAAAGCAGGTGTTGACAGACGTGAAAATTACCGAACCATCAGTTTAATAAGTCACAGCTGCAAAATATTAACACGAATTCTTTACAGACGAATGGAAAAACTAATAGAAGCCAACCTCGGTGAAGATCAGTTTGGATTCCGTAGAAACACTGGAACACGTGAGGCAATACTGACCTTACGACTTATCTTAGAAGAAAGATTAAGGAAAGGCAAACCTACGTTTCTAGCATTTGTAGACTAAGAGAAAGCTTTTGACAATGTTGACTGGAATACTCTCTTTCAAATTCTAAAGGTGGCAGGGGTAAAATACAGGGAGCGAAAGGCTATTTACAATTTGTACAGAAACCAGATGGCAGTTATAAGAGTCGAGGGGCATGAAAGGAAAGCAGTGGTTGGGAAGGGAGTAAGACAGGGTTGTAGCCTCTCCCCGATGTTATTCAATCTGTATATTGAGCAAGCAGTAAAGGAAACAAAAGAAAAATTCGGATTAGGTATTAAAATCCATGGAGAAGAAATAAAAAGTTTGAGGTTCGCTGATGACATTGTAATTCTGTCAGAGACAGCAAAGGACTTGGAAGAGCAGTTGAATGGAATGGACAGTGTCTTAAAAGGAGGATATAAGATGAACATCAACAAAAGCAAAACGAGGATAATGGAATGTAGTCGAATTAAGTCGGGTGATGCTGAGGGAATTAGATTAGGAAATGAGACACTTAAAGTAGTACAAGAGTTTTGCTATTTGGGGAGCAAAATAACTGACGATGGTCGAAGTAGAGAGGATATAAAATGTAGACTGGCAATGGCAAGGAAAGCGTTTCTGAAGAAGAGAAATTTGTTAACATCGAGTTTAGATTTAAGTGTCAGGAAGTCATTTCTGAAAGTATTTGTATGGAGTGTAGCCATGAATGGAAGTGAAACATGGACGATAAATAGTTTGGACAAGAAGAGAATAGAAGCTTTTGAAATGTGGTGCTACAGAAGAATGCTGAAGATTATATGGGTAGATCACATAACTAATGAGGAGGTACTGAATAGGATTGGGGAGAAGAGAAGTTTGTGGCACAACTTGACCAGAAGACGGGACCGGTTGGTAGGGCATGTTCTGAGGCATCAAGGGATCACCAATTTAGTATTGGAGGGCAGCGTGGAGGGTAAAAATCTTAGAGGGAGAGCAAGTGATGAATACACTAAGCAGATTCAGAAGGATGTAGGTTGCAGTAGGTACTGGGAGATGAAGAAGCTTGCACAGGATAGAGTAGCATGGAGAGCTGCATCAAACCAGTCTCAGGACTGAAGACCACAACAATAACAACATAGAATGTATGTTATGTAGCAGGGCATTGCGTGTCTGTGCTGGAAGCACAATGTGTCTCATGCAACCCTAATAAAATTGATCTGCGGAAAACCTTTATTTCCTTGAGATGAAATGAATAGTCAAATCTCTTTTTTAAGTCATTCTTTTCATCAATTTACTTAAAGAAAGTACAAATTTTGCAAGAAGTTAGTTGCACAACAATCAGAACCACTTCTGCTTAATATAATCATTAAGACAACAAGTATTCATTTTGTTTCAGTGAATTACTATTAAATCACAGAAGGTAAGTTTGCCTCGAGAGATTCAGGAGAGCAACTACGAAGCCATTCTGATGCTACGTTTTGTGACAGTTTGTCATTATATGGCGAAAATGAACTTTACTTTGACAAAAATTTTATATATCTTCCCTAGTATCTTCCTCTCCTGGGTTACCACAAGTTAGATGTCACAGTTCAAAATGGTTCAAATGGCTCTGAGCACTATGGGACTTAACATCTGAGGTCATCAGTCCCCTAGAACTTAGAACTACTTAAACCTAACGAACCTAAGGACATCACACAACACCCAGTCATCATGAGGCAGAGAAAATCCCTGACCCCGCCGGGAGTCGAACTCGGGAACCCGGGTGTCACAGTTCCCATTTTTACTGAGAATGCAGTACGCCGAGAAACCTAGTTAGTTTCACTTCTCTGAGTGAAATGCATGAAGTTTCTGATAGAGTTCATCAACCCGCAATCTTCTGTAAAAGTCCCCTGCACAGGTTACAGCACGTAGGCCGTAGATCCGATGTGTTGAGGCTGTAATGAACTGTCGGTGAGGAATTGATACTACTTAAATGACTGATTCTTTAACTTTTTTGGGGTACCGCACGCATTTATTCTAGCAGAACACGAAAAACTGCGAATTAAAAAATTATCCCACGTCTACTTAACGATTCGCACGTCATAAAAAGCTTCACAGATTTTCTCTTAACATAAGAAATTAATCAGTGATTTACTTACTCTTTCGACTGTATTAGACATACCATTTATTTAAAAAATACTGAAAAATAGCCAATCGTAACAGACAAAGCGTCTGCGCCTCATCACCGCTCGTTCCACGGTACTTAGGCAGCACTAAGCACTTCGCTTGGGTGCGCAGTTTAGGCGCTTGATCAGGTAATTTTCTGTCAGTATTATTCTAGAAACTATGCATTAAATTCCCTTGACCAAATATATGGACATCTCTAAACAGTAGGCTATTAGCCATTTATTTCATAAGTAACAATAATCATAAAAACTAGGAGCAAAGATTTAACAAAAATGCAGATGAGGCACTTCTGGTAGAAGTTAAACAAAAATGCAGATGAGGCACTTCTGGTAGATATCAGAAGTGACTCATCTGCATTTTTGTTTACTTTTGTTCTTAGTTTACTTATGAAGTAAATGGATGCTAGCCTGCTGTTTGGGCCGGCCACGGTGGTCTCGCGGTTCTAGACGCGCAGTCCGGAACCGTGCGACTGCTACGGTCGCAGGTTCGAATCCTGCCTCGGGCATGGCTGTGTGTGATGTCCTTAGGTTAGTTAGGTTTAAGTAGTTCTAAGTTTTAGGGGACTGATGACCACAGCAGTTGTGTCCCATAGTGCTCAGAGCCATTTGAACCATTTTTGAACCTGCTGTTTGGAGATGTCTGTATATGTTATGAAGGAAATTTAAATGACAGTTTCTAAAATGTGCTCTGTCTCCAGACATGGCAGTGATTAACTAGAATTCGGGCGTTCTTCCTCACGAAAGAGATATTGGTCATACCATCTGCTACTGATCCGGATACTATTTATTACATTTGCTTTATGCTGGAATCTGATGTTTTAAGAAGAGAATCTTGGAGCTAAATATGGTAGCTGCTAGAGTCATAAATATTACAGTTAACAATTCAGAACACCGAGCCATGATAAATCTGTGAATGAATGAATGCAGAATCTTTGGGTATATCTCATGCTGACCAGATGAAAAGTATTCAAACTTGTCTTCAGTAAAAAACAAAATTAGTTACCGACCAATAGAAAAAATTCAGGTTCTAAAAAATATTCTATTGCATTTAAGTGTCTGTTTCAGTGAAAAATTAATTATGAAAATAGTCAGATAGTATTTTTAAGATATTCATTGGGGCTTATTAACTTAGGAAAAAGCGCAACTGTTACGTGGAATTTAGTGGGCAAAGAAAACAGCAGCACAAATACAGCTGCAAGAAATTTGCGGGCACATTATGTAATATAAAAATTAAAATGACATGAATGTGAAGCAGCAATTGAGAATAGTGTTAGACTGAGTTGCATTCAGTCTGTACATTAAGTAAGCTCTAAAGAAAATCAAGCAGAAATTTCTAATCGGATGTAAGGTTCAGGGAGAAGAAATAAAAACTTTGTGGTTTGCCATTGATTGCGTAATCGTCTCAGAGACACGAAATGACATGGAAATGCAGTTGAACGGAATTTATGACATCTTGAAACCACGCTAAAGCTTTCAATCACTAGCAATATACAAGATTACCATAACTAAAGTTCCAGTTTCAAAACGCTTTAGAAAGAGAATCACTGCTCGGAATGACCTCAAATTTGAACAGCATGCAATTGACGCAGAGGAAACATCATCGAAAATATTTACTAAAATGTCACCAATAGACGCGCTGCATTCGGCTGCTCCTCAGTTCGTGTCCGAGATGCCCAACGTAACTGTCCCCATGAAGGATCGCACGCTGCTGGTAAAGGTCTTTTATAAAAACGGCGACTGTGTCCCACTAGCCCTACACAAATTTTAGCACTAAATAATTTGAACAAAGGCATTTGCCTTATGTCTGGTAAGGCTGAGGAGAAAATGATTACAAAGTACGGAAAGACATGTTCTTTAGAATTGCAGTGTGGCAAAGAGTGGACAGCAGTTGATGCCACATCTGTCGAAAATGTGGCCTAAGCATTGCATATTCCTTTTTATGTGGTTTTTGGTCCAAGAACAGTTAAAGCTCGATATCTCGTGGTGGATGGGTTCACCTAACTAACAATGCTTCAACTGCTGATTACCAAGCCTGTACACTCATGCACACTGAACTGAGTGGGACATGCAATGTCCAACTCACACCGAAGCCGTCGTATTGAGAGTCATATCTCATTTGTAGCTGACCCAATTTACCTTAAGAGGCTTACAATGCCATCTGCAGGAATTTTTTTTTTTTTTTTTTTTTTGTTCCCAGACATGTTCCCATACGCTCTACAACTCTGACGTCATTCTGAGCAGTCATTCTCTTTCCACGACGTTTTGAAACTGGAACTATAATTCTGGACATACTGTAAGTGAATGAGTGAATGGAATGTTATCGAATACCATCAGCAGATGCATAGAGAAATTGATTAGGAAAAGTGACACTAAAAGTCTCCATGAGTTCTTATATTTTAGCCGCAAAGTAACTGACACTGGTCAAAGTGAAGCGGGTATATTATGCGGACCGACAATAGCAAGATAAGCGTTTGTGAAAAAAAAGAAATTAGCCAACCTTGAATAAGGAAATAAAACGTTGAGAACTCTTTTGAAGGAATTTGATGAGTGTAGTCTTTCGCACAAACGAAGCATAGTACAGCAAATTCAGCTAGGAGAGCTGTGACTGACGCCCAAAACACAGGAATTAGCATACATCGAGATTAAAAAATAGTGCATTGATAATGGCTAGGCACTAGCCGAAATCTGGATTTGGGTAATAAAACCTGCAAAAAAAAAAAAGGACGACAGATTGCTGCGCTCTATTATTAATAAATTACGTAACAGTCGCTGAGTGCACCCACTTTCCTAATGGAAGGTAATCTGATGAACAAAAACTGTTGATATGTTGTGCACAAAACGAATGTCGAAAATTTGATGGGTAGATCGAGTAACTAATAAAGAAGTTCTGAATCAAAAAGGAAGAAAAGAAATTTGTGGCGTAAGTTATCTGCAATCGGTTTGTGCAACACGTCCTGAGACAGCAACGAATCGTCAGTCTTTTAAGACAAGGAAATGTGTGTTTGTGTGTGTGTGGGGGGGGGGGGGGGGCAAAAACTGTAGAGCAAGACCAAGGCTTAATTACGGCAAGCACATTGAAATGGATATAGACGACAGCAATTCTTCACGGGTGGAGAGGCTTATGCAGGATAAGACACTGTGGAGAAAAACCAATGAACCGATTTCAACCGAACTTAATACGCATATCCTTTATTGTCAAGCTGCTATCACTGTGGGGGCAAGTATCACATACCTATCATAGTTGTGGAAACATGACGTAATGAAGAATGAGGTTCCTGAAAATGTAGTACCATACATAGCGTTTAAATTTGTTAATGCTGTGCTAGTAATTCTGTCCTTGATACATTTTGCAGACAATATCCACAAATCCCGCTAAATGATCCAAGAAAATTACGCCATTTTACCACACACAGTTCCGGAGATATGTCGTAAGCAGTGAGATGCGTGGGAAACTGCCGCATCTGCATTAGTTTTAATTTATTTTTGCTACTATTTCTATGTGCAACACTTTTCTCAGACAGTATCCACATTTGCCGCTGGAGATACTCAAACAAATATATCAATCTACGACGCATAGTTAAAGAGATATGACGTCATAAACACTGAGGACGTTTTAATGCTTTTATTATTTATTGCTAAGGTGCTCCTAAAGTCGAGACATCTTAGGGAAATCTCTGACACATGGCAGCGCTTTTGACAGTTTTAATATACGATGCGCAAACGGCTGTAGGCGAGAATAACAATCGTCTATAGATCTACGAAGAGGCGTCGCCACAGAGACGTTAATAAAATCGCATTGTAGACACACTTAGCGTCAGCTCACAGTGTACAAAAACTATCCGGGATCTTTGTACGACTGTTCCATACTCTCAAAGTTGTTTTCGCGAATACATAGAAATGAAATTTTTTCTGTATTACACTACAAACACAGTTCATTTTTTATTCTCGTTTCTAATTGAAAATTGGCAACACGAATACCCAATGCCGGCTTTGTCAGCCAGTGTCGTTAATATGTCGTAATACAACACGAAAATATTTTAATACATTTAACAAAACCTGGTAAACTCTAGTTCTGGGGTTATTTGTGGCGGCGACTGCCGCAGATGGAAAGAGGTTTCTGCCTCCAGTATACGTAGAGTGGATCGCAGTCATTAAATGTTTATTTTCTAGGTCACTGTTAGTATATTTGCCTAATATATATAAATAAAATTTTATTTTTCTTGAGAAGTTCACCAATTCATCTCGTCCAAAACGCATGCTGTGTGATGACTTACGATCTCGATTCACACAAAACGGGAACGTTCACTTATAGACCTTACAGGTTTCACTGCCAAGATGCCCTCGATCAGCGTGTCAAAGCAAGTTTAGATTGACGAGCCTGAGTGTCTCGCCTCTTCCTGTAAGTGTTAGTTACGTAAGGAGATATACGTAAGGTCGTGATGGGTACGTGAGCGTTTAAACGCTATATCTACATCCAAATAACATACCAGTATATTATACATAACACGGCCAAACATTTGAGTCATAACGAACAGAACATGCAGTATGTTACCTGCAGGACTGTGTGTTGACATTGGCCACTGCTGCCTTCAGCCCACAGTAATGAGTAATAGGTTGATAGCAATGCTTGATCAGAAGTACCGTCGAAAACTTTTCTCTTTGTGTGCTAGTGACGTAGTTATTGGGACAACTACTTGGAATAACGATAGCAAACAATTGCAATCACAGTTAAATATCACTATCTTTCATTGAACTGAAAACGTAAAACTCAAAGTTCACTTCGGGTCTTACGACATATAGCATAAGTACACACGCCTCCAACAGAGGTTATTATTTGCAATTCTTTATTTTTGTTTGATTTTTGTCCATAGTATCTTTGTAATTATTGAATGTGATTTAATTCATGAGATTTGAGATACGATATGGCAAGAGGGAAGAACTAGGTCGAAAAGAGAAATTCGGTGTAAACAATATTCCCCCAGACTAACTGAGATCCTCGGGAGAACATAGGACAAGACTGTTTCAACTTCAGTCCAAGGTATATTAGACAGACGAATATTATTTAATTCGTACATTGAGCATCCAGGGAGAGGAAATAAAAATTATGAATTTTTGTCGATGATTTGTTAGTTTTGGCGGTGATGACAATGGCCTTGAAAGGGCAATTGTGCGGAATGGGTAATGTGCTGAAGAGAAGTTACAATACGAAAAGCAACAAAAGTACAACGAAGATATTGGAATGTTGTCGAACTGAATAAGATGATTACAAGGAATTAGATTACGAAATGAGAGGCTAGAAGTAGTATATGAGATTCTGGCAGCAAACCAACAGATGATGCCCAATGTCGGGAGAATAAACAGCCTACTAGCAATTGCAAGAACCTCATTTCCGAAAAACGGCAAATTTTTTAACGTCGATCACAGTTGTAGGTTTCCAGAACTCTTTTCTGACCGTATTTGGAGTGTAGCATTGTACGAAACTGGAACTTGGACGATAAAAAGGAAACGATTACGGCCTTCTGAAGTGTCGTGCAAAAGAAGATTCCATTACTAATGATGCTAAACTGGATCGGAAGTGGGTAGATCCAATGTATGGCTCATCTGGAATAAAAGAAGGGTTCGGGTGATAGAACTTGTCATGTCTCCCTTTGAACGCTGTATGGCTCTTTAGTTCATACGAGGAGTGAGGAACAGATGCCGTTCATGAACAGAGAATTCGGATATTAGCGTATTCTACATCTACCACCGAATAGTAAAAACAGTACATAAATCTGTTTCAGTCGTTGTAGTGTCAGTTCCTAACAGTAGGCTTGAATGTAGGAATATGTACAGATACAAAAGATATATAAATCTGCCACTGTTCAATACAACATCTATTCCGAAGACGTCGAGCCCTGGTCGCTATGAAAGTCTATGATCGTTATTCAACTAGCATACACTCAAAATGGTGCCCGTGCATGAGTGAACTTAAGCAAACCAGGGCGTGGGGGCTCCGAAGAGGGGATGCTTATATCTCATTGGCTGCGGCGTAATCGTTCTTTGCAGCGCCCTCATGCTGCAGTGGTAGCTACATGGTGTTTCAAAAATGACCGGTATATTTGAAACGGCAATAAAAACTAAACGAGCAGCGATAGAAATACACCGTTTGTTGCAATATGCTTGGGTCAACAGTACATTTTCAGGCGGACAAACTTTCGAAATTGCAGTAGTTACAATTTTCAACAACAGATGGCGCTGCAAGTGATGTGAAAGATATAGAAGACAACGCAGTCTATGGGTGCGCCATTCTGTACGTCGTCTTTCTGTTGTAAGCGTGTGCTGTTCACAACGTGCAAGTGTGCTGTAGACAACATGGTTTATTCCTTGGAACAGAGGATTTTTCTGGTGTTGGAATTCCACCGCCTAGAACACAGTGTTGTTGCAACAAGACGAAGTTTTCAACGGAGGTTTAATGTAACCAAAGGACCGAAAAGCGATACAATAAAGGATCTGTTTGAAAAATTTCAACGGACTGGGAACGTGACGGATGAACGTGCTGGAAAGGTAGGGCGACCGCGTACGGCAACCACAGAGGGCAACGCGCAGCTGGTGCAGCAGGTGATCCAACAGCGGCCTCGGGTTTCCGTTCGCCGTGTTGCAGCTGCGGTCCAAATGACGCCAACGTCCACGTATCGTCTCATGCGCCAGAGTTTACACCGCTGTCCATACAAAATTCAAACGCGGCAACCCCTCAGCGCCGCTACCATTGCTGCACGAGAGACATTCGCTAACGATATAGTGCACAGGATTGATGACGGCGATATGCATGTGGGCAGCATTTGGTTTACTGACGAAGCTTATTTTTACCTGGACGGCTTCGTCAATAAACAGAACTGGCGCATATGGGGAACCGAAAAGCCCCATGTTGCAGTCCCATCGTCCCTGCATCCTCAAAAAGTACTGGTCTGGGCCGCCATGTCTACCAAAGGAATCATTGGCCCATTTTTCAGATCCGAAACGATTACTGCATCACGCTATCTGGACATTCTTCGTGAATTTGTGGCGGTACAAACTGCCTTAGACGACACTGCGAACACCTCGTGGTTTATGCAAGATGGTGCCCGTCCACATCGCACGGCCGACGTCTTTAATTTCCTGAATGAATATTTCGATGATCGTGTGATTGCTTTGGGCTATCCGAAACATACAGGAGGCGGCGTGGATTGGCCTCCCTATTCGCCAGACATGAACCCCTGTGACTTCGTTCTGTGAGGACACTTGAAAGATCAGGTGTACCGCCAGAATCCAGAAACAATTGAACAGCTGAAGCAGTACATCTCATCTGCATGTGAAGCCATTCCGCCAGACACGTTGTCAAAGGTTTCGGGTAATTTCATTCAGAGACTACGCCATATTATTGCTACGCATGGTGGATATGTGGAAAATATCGTACTATAGAGTTTCCCAGACCGCAGCGCCATCTGTTGTTGAAAATTGTAACTACTGTAATTTCGAAAGTTTGTCTGCCTGAAAATGTACTGTTGTCCCAAGCATATTGCAACAAACGGTGAATTTCTATCGCTGCTCGTTTAGTTTTTATTGCCGTTTCAAATATACCGGTCATTTTTGAAACACCCTGTATATTAAATGCGGTCACCTAACTAGCAGCGCGGGTATTACAAAGAACGGCCGACAGGATAATGGAGATAGGCTTGTAATTAATTACAAGTGGGACTTCAAACTACGGCTCAAGACCACCAACAAGCTGCGACTGCGATAGCCCGTGAAAGATTATTCTGATCACATTGAAAACTTACAAAATATTCAAATCATCCAAAATAATGTGTCTTTTAATTTACCAGCCGATTAGTAAAGATAAGGGCTGAAACTCGTAACAAAATTGAACATTTTAACTGTAACTCGGTATTGGTTAACAGGGAACAGTGCCTAACATTTGAAGTTATGGGACAGTGGTTTTTATATAGACATCTTCAAATCGCTTGCAGTTCCATTAAACTCTGAAAAATAATATTTTTTAACATTGAAAGTATTAACTGCGAAATTTACTGCAAATTTTGTCTTAGTAATTTAGATCAATGTTGAGGATGTTTTAAAGTGTGAAAAACTTTGTTTAGTTGAGAATGAAACAGAGATTTCATTTATCGCTAGGTCTTAATTCGATAAATCAGCCAAAAGGTGAGGCTCGATATTTCAATCGTATTTTTAGCTAAAGCTAAATGGCTAATTTCTATAACCACTGATTTTGTTGTCACGCTTCGGAAGACGAGTTATTTCTTCCAGACAACGTCAATTATTGCTGGCAGTTTAACTTTTTCACCGATGTGCCAGCGTTTTGCAGTGCAGGCCTAGTACTGTAAATATTTTCACCTGTAAATGACGAGGACTGAACGCGTAAGCTATAATATAATCATCAGCTGACACGAATGGCTTCAAAATTTGACACATCCAAGCAGTGAGTACAAAAAAACGGTCGGTAAATGATGCAACAGTTTAAAACCATCGTCATTTTCAGCTGCCTTAGCACAAGAGCAGCGAAATATAATTGTTTCTATACACGTATTTTCATCATTTAATACTATTACATTGAATTTTATTTTTTCAGATAGCGTTTCCAATCTCACGAGATCCGAGCCGCAACTGTGTGTGCTCCGGAGTACCAATGCTTTCCTGTTTGGAATGGTCTGCTTTAGAGTAGGTATAGAGCATTTCCTGTGATTTAAGAAGTCAAAAGTAGTTAAGTTGTCGCAGAAATGGCACCCTAACAATAACTATGTCATTACATACCATAATTCTAAGTACAACTGTCTATTACTATTAATTACTCATTCCAAAGTTAAATATATGCGGATGCGGATAAGGAACTCGCGGATGCGGATTAATTGCTGCGGATGCGGATGCGGTTGCGGATTAGGACCTTGCGGATGCGGTGCGGATGCTGATTGCACTTTCCTATTCCGCGCAGACCTCTAGAGATAGAGCACTCCTCCCCCCCCCCGCCCCCCCCCGCACCAGGCCCCTCACCCTACCCCGCCACCACCTTCAACAGGATGTACGGGGGAAGGCCTGTGCCGTGGACAGTGATGAGCCTGGTTTATTGGCTGGTGGCAGAGCAGGCCTCCAGACAAAGCGTCTTGCGTGCGCCAGAGAAACTGCTCCGCAGAACCAGGCGCAGGACGCATCCGACAGCACAGGTAGGAAGAAGGAAGACCAGGGCCGGCCAAACGCTGCACAGTGTGCAGACATGCGGAAGTGCTGCACATGTGCGCACGTGTGCGACAGCGACATCTGTTATTAGACATGCGTCCTAAATGAAAGGCGGCGGCTCCACTTCCCTGTTTATGTGGTAGAAGCAAGAGCGTAACATACCCAGTCTCGTTTACCCCTGGTAACCGTAACCTTAACAGAGAAGTACTGAGTAATGGCAGGTACTGTGAAAAAGCAAAGGACGGGAGATCTATGTTCTCAGTCGTTTAAGAATGACTGGGAACTGCAATTCTTTTTTGTAGCCGTTGGTAAAAACTCATTGTTTACTGTGCCGCCGAATAATAGGCGGCCAGCGTAAGTTTTCAATTGAAAGACACTACAATGCAAATCACAAAGACGAGTGTAGCGTATTCAACAGTGAAGAACGGCAAGCAAAAGTAAATGTCCTTAAGAAAATGGATGAGATACATCAACTCGATTATCATTTCTCATGACGAGTGGTAAACGTGTTTGGATTTATTCCTTTCATAATTAAAAATTATTGTTTACTAACTGTGGATTATTGCCTCATTCTGCTCCATGTTACATTATTATCAGGAACGTTGGTCATTAAACCGATTGTTCCAATGTATACTTACATTTAGGGTTTTTTTTTAATGTGTGTAGGGCTACGCTCACCTGAAGTCGATAAAACATAACATTCATCTAATTGTCGGTTATTATGCAGATTTCAGATGTAACTGATGAAATATATAGCAATAATGATATTGAAATAACAGGTGATCATCGAGAGGTCTGCGGTTATGATTCTGTTCAGAGGTCAGTGAGACAGAAATTATGTGGGTGTAATTGAGGGCATTATTAGTTATAGGAAACCTTGCATTAGTTTAATGTTATTTGAAATCATGTATAAGGTTCGTTGGAAGTCGCTAAGTGCTCTCTTTCTTAACCCTGCTGTTCTGTTCGGGTCTATATGACCCGAAACGAATATGAACGTTATTTTACATTATGTAAATACCAATATATATTTATGAAACTTTGTGACTTTGTCTGAAAATGGATGAGCAGCATGTGTTTTAAAAGGTTTTAAAAAAGTTTAAGAAGTTTGGGCTTCAACTGTAATAGTTGCATATGTAATGTTCGGGTCATAATGACCCGACACAAATATGTTTAGTGTAACTCGTATTTATTTCTAAAATCTGGAAATGGCGAAAATTATTTTTGTTGTGTTGTGTGGGAATAGTGACTGCATCATTCCAACTTACTCTCAACAATCACCTAAAGCTCCATGCGTTCACAACAATGGGCTTGTTTGTTGCTTTCCCCAGGAAATAATAATTGGCAGTTCTCAATAATTGGAATGCTTTGTTTCTGCCCAGTTTGACTTGTGACACCATGGCGATGAGACCATTGAATGATCGTGAGTTGGAAGAAATAGTAAATGCCTCACCAGATGAAGGATCACTTTCTGAGTTTGAAGATCACATCAGCAATGCATCTGAAAGCGAGTGTTCCGATGACAGTTACGACAGTCCACAGCCCATACAAAATAGTGTAGAGACTTTTCTTTCTAAAAATGGGAATATAGAATGGCAGTTGCATCCACCAGCACAACATGGTCGCCTACCAGCTTCGAACATCATCAAGAGTACCCCAGGAGTTACCAGGTATGCAGTCAGCAGAATATCTGATGTAAAATGTTCATTTGAAGCAGTATTTCACACAGCGCTTCAAAATGAAATAATAGAGATGACAAATATTGAAGGGCAGCGAGTTTATGGTGAACAGTGGACAGATATTGATGGTTCTGTTTTCCATGCATACTTAGGACTCTTACTCCTAGCGGGTGTATATCGATCTCATGGGGAGTCTACAAAAAGTTTGTGGGATAAAGATACTGGGCGAAACATATTTCGAGCAACCATGTCTCATGAAACATTCTGTAAGATATCACGTGTCCTGCGATTTGACAAGAAATCTACTAGAGAGGAAAGACGACGTACTGACAAACTTGCCGCAATTCGTAGTATTTGGGAGAAGTGGGTAGAGGTCCTTCCTAAACTGTATAATCCAGGAGAAAATGTTACTGTTGACGAGCAGTTAGTAGCATTTAGAGGTCGCTGTCCATTCAAGCAGTATATCCCAAGTAAACCGGCAAAATATGGGATCAAAATATGGACCATGTGTGACAGCAAAACTTCATACGTACTGAAAGCCCAAATTTATACAGGAAAGGTGAGTGGAGCGGCACCAGAAAGAAATCAGGGAATGAGGGTGGTATCTGATCTCACTTCTGAGTTACGTGGTCAGAATATCACGTGTGACAACTTTTTTACGTCGTACAATTTGGGGCAGCTGCTTCTGAAAAGGAAATTGACTATGTTGGGAACTATACGGAAAAATAAGCCGGAGCTTCCACACAAAATGACCAACAAGGAGGTACACAGCTCTTCATTTTACTTCACAAATGACACTACTGTGGTTAATTATATTCCTAAGAGACACAAGAATGTTGTACTTATGAGCACTCTCCACCATGATGCGGAAATCAGTGACAGGGCTGATAAGAAGCCAAAAATGATTTTGGACTATAATTCAACCAAAGGTGCTGTAGACACGCTTGATCAGTTATTAGGTACATATACATGCAAACGAAAAAGTAATAGGTGGCCAATGATAGTTTTCTACAATATTCTTGATGTTTCTGCTTATAATGCATACGTTTTGTGGATTTCGGTTGACCCTAATTGGAATGCAAGCAAATTGACTAGAAGGAGAATATTCTTGGAGGAACTTGGAAAGTCACTGATAAAAGAACATATTGCATCAAGAACGCATTTCCCAAGAACAGAAGATTCTTTGAGAATGGTCACAAGCATCCAAAACCCGAATGATGTGGGTGGTGTGTCAGAATCGGTAACAACAAGAAAATCTACAAAACGTGCACGCTGTAAGTTCTGTCCATCAAGTAATGACAATAAAACAAACATGGTGTGTGGAAAATGTAGTAAACATATTTGCAAGAAACATGTAACCTACTTGTGTCCACAGTGCAAGCAGTAAGAAAAGAACTGTAGTATTTTATAAGATGATTGTATTGAAAATTCTGTTGTTTCAAATTTATGTGAATACTTGTGCCTAAACTACAATCAGTAAGAAGAGAGGATTCTAAAGTTGTAGTGCTTTCTATGTTGGAATGTAATAAAAAAACTGTAGTGTGTTCTGTACTGTAGTGTGCTCTAAGATGAATATCTGTAATGACAACTGTCTGTTGTTAGAAAATGTCAATACTTACGTCTAAACTGTCAACAATAAGAATAGAAGTATGGAAAAACTGTAGTGCTTTCTAAGTTGAATGCCTGTAATGGAAACTGTCTGTTGTTTCAAATTTATGTGCATATTTAAATGAAAAATATCCCTCAATAAAGTTGTATGCATTGTTATTATTATTATTATTACCATTATTATTATTATTATTATTATTATTATTATTACTAACAAGGTACTGGAATAGAACAACAATGTCGATAGCTAAAACTGTACCAAAATTTATGTTTCTAAAGCATTTTGATATGTCGGGTCATATTGACCCGAACAGTATATATGTCAAGTAAAAGTGAACAGAACAGCAGGGTTAAATACTAGATCAAAAACATTACGCGTATTTACGTGCCGTCAGTAAAGCTGCCTTAATAAAAACCCACGGTTGTTAACTGTATTACTTGTCTTACTGGGTTAAACTGTTACCATAAAAGTAGACGTCGCAATGAGTAGACTGTGACAGTATTTTAAATCTTTAATACGCGAAATACCTTCTCATGATTGGCTTGAAAGCTGTGGAAAGAGCACTAGAAAGCGCCGGTACAGAGTATCCCAGCAAGTGGATAAAGCGACATCTGTGCGTAGAAACATGCACTACATGAACGTTGACGGCTGCGGCGTGCACACTATGACCCGGAAGTTGCACGCGTGCAGGAGCACCGCACGCGTGCAGAATTTCTGGCCGGCCCTGAGCAAGACGGTGCTGCAGAGGGTACAGGCGACCAGCTGACGCTCACGGCGTCGATGTCCGTGGGAGAGGCGACATGCGATGTTGGTGGCAACGGAGTCGCTGGTGGGCAGGCGGAGACTTCCACAGGTGAAATGGCCGCAGATGGAGACACGCACCCGGTAAGCTGCAAAGAGGGATGCATTGTGGCTAACGGTTGTGGCTGCGTTATGACGGCCGGACGTCGTGCAGTGAAGAAATCTGAAACGTTTTGATCTGCGGCAGTATCATTGAATTCACGACGTCGTAACTGATCTTGGTGGCACTGATATGTGCCAGCACTGCCGTGAATTGTATACTGCGCCATTCCAGCAGATATGAGAAAACGTAGGATTCCTTCAAATGTGGCTTGTTGTACATTCCATATTCAACTCTGACGTTCTGGTGGTGAAGTCTGGACCGGGAGAAGAGCGGTAAGGACGAAACAAATGCAGCCACGTCCGACAGCGTCTCCCTTGCAAACGCTCTGCTCGTGAAATATCAGAGGCAGACAAAGTACAATATGAACTGAGAAACATCAGTAAGGCATCTTAACGCGATTTTGGAGCTCAAAGCTGAGATTTTCATCTTGAACCTTCCAACGAAATGTTCCGGCTCGCCGTTAGTGTCTGGGGAGAATGGTGCTCTTCTGGCATAGTATATTCCAATTTGTTTGGAAAACTGTGCAAATTCCTTGGAAGAAAAAGGAGATCCATTGTCAGAAATAATTGTTTGTCGCAAGTTTTCGAGAGTAAATACAGAAGCGAGTGCCTTGGTAGTGCTAACGGCATTCGTCGCGTGCATTGGGGTAACAACAGTATATTTGGCATGGACGATTGTCAGCCAACAACTGTGCCAAATGTCAGTAAAATCTGTACGGATGCATTGCCATGGAGTATCAGAAAGTGGCTTGGAAAAAAACTGCCTGGCGCGGAGCAGCCTGATTGTCAGCACAAGCATGACATTCTGCCGTGACACGTTCGGAACCAAGCCACGTACAATGTTGGCGCGCCACCACCTTATTGCGAACTGTTGGCCAATGACCTCTGTGAAGAAGACTTTGTAAGTAGGCTGTTTATGTTTTCTTATTGGCAACGTTACGTAGCGCTCTGTATGAAAATCACTGGCTGTGCTGTGTGCAGTCTGTGGCTAGTTTGCATTGTTCTCTGCCATTGTAGTGTTGGGCAGCTGGATGTGAACAGCGCGTAGCTTTGCGCAGTTGGAGGTGGGCCGCCAGCAGTGGTTGGTGTGGGGAGAGAGATGGCGGAGTTTTGAAATTTGTAAGACTGGATGTCATGAACTGCTATATATATTATGACTATTAAGGTAAATACATTGTTTGTTCTCTATTAAAATCTTTCATTTGCTAACTATGCCTATCAGTAGTTAGTGCCTTCCGTAGTTAGAATCTTTTATTTAGCTGGCAGTAGTGGCGCTCGCTGTATTGCAGTAGTTCGAGTGACGAAGATTTTTGTGAGGTAAGTGATTTGTGAACGGTATAGGTTAATGTTTGTCAGGGCCATTCTTTTGTAGGGATTATTGAAAGTCAGATTGCGTTGCGTTAAAAATATTGTGTGTCAGTTTAAACACAGTCATGTACAGTTTTTCAAAGGGGACGTTTCAACTTAACATCTGTTGTTGCAATTAGGTGGGCATTAACACTGTTGTCTATTTGTTAGGCGTAAGAAGCAGAATCACATCATTCGGAAAAAATAAACTGTTGTGGTGCACAAAGAATCTTCACACCAAGGTATCGGGAATACATTCCTGAAAGTGCGGGCAACCTCTGAAAACGGAAGCTTTTAGCAATCGTTGTGACTGGCTATGCTCCGTATCTTTTATCATCTTCTGTTAATCAATATGAAAAATATCCAGAGCCTGGGAATCAGATATGTAAATAAGAAGCATCCGATGCGTGGAACGCTGCATCTGTGCCGAAAGGTAAATGAGACAATGTCTCGGCGTTTGTAACTTGCGCCGTCGGGCAGTACAGAATATCACATCAGCAATTTTACAATAATGGTGACCAACGCGGAGCTTCCACTTCATGCGTGATTCAACGGATGATACAGTCAGTCAAACGCTTTTGGTCCAGGACGAGCAAAAATCTTCTGCTATGCAGGTAATTATAAAATTTGTTTACATTATAGGTTATAGCTAAGCTGACTGAGTAATCTGAACACTACAAAGTTTTGGAAGCAAATGCGATGGATCATTCTGTTTCGCTACTTTTGTCAGATAAAACCTCTTCAGTGCCATGGGACGAACCATCAACTGCAAACACAAGTGGTTTGCGTGGATAGTAGTGCGTGAGACAAGATAGACTAAGGAATGCATGTTTCAGACTTTGAAAAGCTTGGGCACAGCCTTTTGTCTAATGAAACAGAACATTTTTACGTCTGAAGTGGTTCATAAACACGGCAATTTGCACTAGATTAGGAAAGTACTTTTGTAGCAAGTCATTTAACCAAGAAGAGCTTCTAGTCATGTCAGTTCGAGATGTCAGTTGCTGAATTTCTCGCAAATGTTTCGTCGAAGGACGAGCGCCATTGACGTCAACGATACGTCCTAAGTATTCAATCGTTGTGCTGAAATAAGGAACATTTCTTCAGGTAACAATAGAGGCCCACCTCAGTTACAAGTTGAAAAAAATAGTCCACATTTTTAAAGGGTTGTTATGGTGTTTGTCCGGAAACGATTATGTCGTCAAGATAAATAAAGCAAGAGATCACCTTGGACGTTATTTGTTTAGGATATTTACGAAACAATGGAAGCACGGAAGCACTTCCGAAAGGTATGCTTTGATATTCAAACAAGCCGACAAGAGTATTCACAATAAAAAATTTCTTTGTCTCTTCTTCCAAAGGTAATTGAAGATAGGCTGTGTGTGAATTTACCGGGCGTTGAAGTCCGCACAAAGACGGACTTTCCCATCTGGCTTGCGAATGAAGAGCAAAGGTGATGCCCACTGACTTGCTGATGTATGTTTTAAGACACCAGCGGATTCTAGTCTCTTAATTTCTGTAGCCACGTTGTCGCATAATGCATGTGGCACAGGGCGTGCGCGGTGAAACTTGGGTTGCCTCATTACTTTTCAAAGTAACGTGAGTATGAAAATGTTTTGCTCATCATAGAGTAAATAAATGGTTGAAATGGCTCTGAGCACTATGGGACTTAACATCTGAGGTCATAAGTCCCCTAGAACTTAGAACGATTTACACCTAACTAACCTAAGGACATCACACACATCCATGCCCGAGGCAGGTTTCGAGCCTGCGACCGTAGCAGTCACGCGGTTTCCTAGAGTAAAATCGAACAGATGTTCATACGTGTCACACATTTGCTGAGCTGTGGCAATGGATGCTTTTGTGTCAATGGCGTGCACGTTGTCCTGTATGTCTGATCCGAAGGAATCAAACGCATCAATGTCGACATATTTGTGTTCTTGCGTGTGCGGACTACAGTGAAACGGACTTCCTTGGTTCTGTATCTGTATTTTGTAAGTAAGCGGCTCGTTCCGTGTATTAAAACGCTGTCGCCGTTATAGGTGGTAAGACCTAAGCAAAGGTGGATGGCAAACTTTTTCATATGTATCTACTTTAAGCGACGTGACAGAAGCTCCAGTTGTTGTTTGTTGTTGTTGTGGTCTTCAGTCCTGAGACTGGTTTGATGCAGCTCTCCATGCTACTCTATCCTGTGCAAGCTTCTTCATCTCCCAGTACCTACTGCTACCTACATCCTTCTGAATCTGCTTAGTGTATTCATCTCTTGGTCTCCCTCTACGATTTTTACCCTCCACGCTGCCCTCCAATGCTAAATTTGTGATCCCTTGATGCCTCAAAACATGTCCTACCAACCGATCCCTTCTTCTAGTCAAGTTGTGCCACAAACTTCTCTTCTCCCCAATCCTATTCAATACCTCCTCATTAGTTACGTGATCTACCCACCTTATCTTCAGCATTCTTCTGTAGCACCACATTTCGGAAGCTTCTATTCTCTTCTTGTCCAAACTGGTTATCGTCCATGTTTCACATCCATACATGGCTACACTCCATACAAATACTTTCAGAAACGACTTCCTGACACTTAAATCTATACTCGATGTTAACAAATTTCTCTTCTTCAGAAACGATTTCCTTGCCATTGCCAGTCTACATTTTATATCCTCTCTACTTCGACCTATTAAACTGATAGTTCGGTAATTTTCACACCTGTCAACACCTGCTTTCTTTGGGATTGGAATTATTATATTCTTCTTGAAGTCTGTGGGTATTTCGCCTGTCTCATACATCTTGCTCACCAGATGGTAGAGTTTTGTCATGACTGGCTCTCCCAAGGCCATCAGTAGTTCTAATGCAATGTTGTCTACTCCCGGGGCTCCCCAAATAGCAAAACTCCTTTACTACTTTAAGTGTCTCATTTCCTAATCTAATCCCCTCAGCATTACCCGATTTAATTTGACTACATTCCATTATCCTCGTTTTGCTTTTGTTGATGTTCATCTTATATCCTCCTTTCAAGACACTGTCCATTCCGTTCAACTGCCCTTCCAAGTCTTTTGCTGTCTCTGACAGAATTTTGAAAAGGCACTGACTGGTTACAAATCTCCTACGTAACCCATAGTTTGCAGTGTGTTGCATGAATACAGTTGTCCATTCGGTGCTGTGAAAAACGATCTGTTTCCACCTGTGCACTCGAGCGCTTTCATGCATTTCGAGATTGGGAGAGTCTTTTTGAATCATTAAAAGTGAGTGTTTGCGTTTTCTGCATTTTTACTTATCCTATTTTTGAGCAGGAAGAGGCGCAGAACCTCAACATCAAATGCCATTGATTTCCATCCGTTCCTGCTTTGCATTATTCCTGTGCGAAACAGGGGACGGCAGTCTAATAATTCGCAAACAGACCAGCTTTTTACGCCACGTGCGAGGACAAAAATTGCATTCATGTTGTCTGAAGACGAAGTTCTTCCACTCATGGATAACGTAGCATTTTATACATTTCTTCGTTTTGCGCAGAGCTGGGGCAGTGTTATCAGCAATTTGCCGGCGCGGCAAACGCTGTAAGTAGTGTGTCCAGCCTTGTTTACGCGCTGTTGACTTGTGGGTCTGGCGCAGGGGTTGTGGCTGGGGCACAGGTTGTTTGTCTCAAGTGAAACAGAAATCCTGCTCGGTTAAATCTTCAGCTCCATGTGCATCAGTGACTTTAAGCACTTCCCTTGAGGCTAGTGTTTTGATGCTTTATAATCTCAATACTCAATGTTTGATCTGATGGATTCTGAAAAACAGCATATGGAAGCGTTTCATCCTGATAAGTAGCGGCACAGACATTATTGAATTTACCGCCCTCAGTCATTCCCAGCAATTCCACAAACCATTCTGTACAGCAGGGGCCGCCAAGATTTCGGCTTGCGGTCCGTGCCCGCACCCCAGTGCCAAAGCTCTCAGTTTCACTTAAAGCCGCTCCCCAATGCCAGGCCACGCTGTCTGTGCTTGAGGAGGGGAAAGAATGTAAAACTGCAAACGTGACGCATTTAAATGGCAGTAAAGTCGCACTGTGTTCGACGGGGTTTTATATTTCGCTTTTCCGAAGAACAAAGGTCACAAACAAAATTAATTTTCAGTACTAATTAATTGTTTCAGATCCACTGAAAACATAATTTTTGCCTGATACAAACTGTCGGCATACGGACAGACGCAGGCAATTTCACAGAGTTTTTTCACACAGGTTGCGACGTAATCGTGACTTATTTAATTTCACAATCGAAAAAAGGTCTTACGCAGAAATATATGGTTCGAAATGTTGCGGCACTTTTGCAACCTCATTATGGAGCCTCAGAAACTCTGCCTCAGGAAAGCAATGGAGTCGCGCTGGACTGTTTTTACGTAAAAGAGGTTTGTCCACAAGAATGGAATTAGCGAGCAGGTCAGTCACTTACAGTGGCAGATGCACAAGGGCGCGTTCATCTGAGGTGGTAAACGGTCTCAAAAGCAACACAGAAACAGAAGAAGAATGACGCTGTCCTCAAAATCATTATAAACCATAAATTGCCTTTACTTTACGTCTATGGTCACAAATTTTTTGTCAGCAGATTGCCGGTTTCGGTCTATAATGACCATCTTCAGATCTGCTTTATGAAAACAATGTCCTAATGTACTGCATTTGCATTAACGTCGATGCCACTATGGCTGCCGTACACTAGGACATTGTTTTATAAAACAGATCTGAAGATGGTCATTATAGACCGAAACCGGTAATCTGTTGACAAAAAGTTTGTGACTATAAATGTAAAGTAAAGGAAATTTATTCTATATTCGGCTCACTGTTTTATTCGCATCAGTGTCGTTGCTGTGATTATAAACTATCCTTATAGTTCTTTCAAGATCACAATGAATTCTTCAGACCTCACTTTTTTTTTTTAACGGCAGTGAGCTTAGGGAACTGAACCATCTTTCTCAGAACACGTCCGCTCTACTTCGCCATTTTCTTTTTAAAAGTATGCTCATTAAATCAGAAAAAAATTACCCTACAGTGTCCTACTGTGGGCGTAATACAGTCAAGTAAATTTAAAATGCGAAGTCTTTAATCAATTCCGAATGTTTCAATTTTCCTGCCCTGCTTTCTTCCCTCATAAATTCGAAATTAGTGCATTTTAGATCGTTCCAGTCATGCCCCTTCACTTAACCAACATACTTTGCAGTAAAATGTAAAGTTTCCATACTCTCCGTTCAGTTCCATTGAAACAGTTGCTAATGACAATGGAATAATGCGTGCAACATCAGATTTTTTACGTTTCGTACGACCAATTTCCTCATTTTCTCCAGGCCTGACAGTTTAGCACAAAGTCCTTTTTAACGTACAGTAAAATGTATCCCATCTGTCGATCTTTGTAATTTTTTGCTCTCTTGTGGTCAGCTAAATCTTTAAATTCCTTCTGCATGGTAACGTAATGTCGTTTCGCAGCAAATATGCAGTACTTGTCGTCATGCGAGTTGCAAGTCTCATCCCTCTCTTCCATCACTCCCATATACTTTACAGGTATGCGACGATAGATCGCTAGCTGACTCTTGTACGACCAAGGAAAGCGGGGTCTCACGCCCTGGCCAGCCTGCGGGCAGCACACGCTGCAAACGTGAAGTCTGGCATTCCGTGACCGGCCCTGCTTTGTGGGATTGATCACTACAACTTTTCCGGCAAAAAAAATTATACTGCACAGCAGTAATTGTATTTTACTCTCAAAAATTCTTCTAAACTTGCAATTACGACCTCGTAGGGCTGGGCTTGGGGCTCACTAAGGGCGGAAAATTTCAGTTGAGTGTGGTAGGAGTACCCTCCTACACATGAAAAGAAAAATGCATGACATGATTCACTTGCGATATTATAGGCGTCGAGATCTTGATGCAGCGAAAGGGCGAAGGCAGCAGCTACACTGCTGGCCACCGTAAATGCAACACCAAGAAAGACAAGAGGTAGCACAACAAAATTTATTTTGTAGATAACATGTTGACCAAGTATCAAATGATTGCGTTTACAGACGTCTGTGACATGTGGTTCCTGCCAGAATCAGTAGCCAGAGTAGCCGCCATTGTTGGAGATCTCCGCTGCCACACGTCTCGGCATTGAGTCAAAGAGACGTTGGATGTGTTCCTGGGGTACAGCAGCCCAAGCAGCTTCCACACGTTGCCAAAGATCATCTGGTGTGGCAGCTGGGGATGTAATCTGGGTCACTCGTTGAGCAACCATGGACCACATGTTTTCTATCTGCGAAAGATCCGGAGAGCGAGCCGGCCAGGGAAGCACTTCAATCTGGTTATTGACGAAGAACCTTTGGAAAATGCGTGCCACGTGTGGTCGCGCATTATCCTGTTGAAATATGGCTGTGGCCGAGCCCTGAAGGTAAGGAAGGACAACTGGCTCCAGCACCTCGGATATGTAGCGCCGGCTATTTAAAGTACCGGCAATGCGTACTAGAGGCGTGCGAGAGTAATATCCAATACCGCCTCATATCATAATACCCGGTGCAAGACCAGTGTGGCGGTGCATAATGCAGCTGTCCAGCATCCTCTCTCCACGGTGTCTCCACACTCGAATCCGACCATCGTGGTGCTGCAGACAGAAGCGTGCCTCGTCAGTAAAGACAACGTCATTCCATTCTGCCGTCCACATCCGTCTGTCATCACACCATTGGCGACGGAGACGTCTGTGGTTCTGCGTCAATGGTAGACGAAGCAATAGACGCCTCGCGGACAGACCACTCTGCTGTAAACGGCGTCGAATGGTACGTGCAGACACTGGATGATGCGTTACAGACGCAATGTGCTGTGCTATGGTTCGGGATGTCACTGAGCGATCCGTCACTGCCATGCGCACAATTTGCCTATCAGCACGTGCAGTGGTGTACCGAGGTGAATGCGATCGACCACGTCGGTGCGTCGTACCCTCCTGTATCCAACGGTCACATATCCGCATTACAGTTGTTTGGTTTCGTCCAACACGACTAGCGATTTCTCTGTATGATAATCCACAATCTCGGTAAGCCACTATCCTTCCTCTGTCGAACTCGGATACTTGATCAAAAGATGTTCGCTGTTGTCTACGAGGCATAACTGATCGTCTTGTGAAACAACCACAAGGTAAACACACGTGCCGAACGTACACTCGTCGAAATCGCCAAGCCTTAAATGGCGCTATGAGGTGGCGCCACAGGCGCGCGTGATGTGCGTCTGCGCTGAAATTCTAATCAGTTGCATATCTCATCGCTGCAAACCCATGGTGTAAATTTCACTTGATTCGGATGCTTCCTTCAGGGTGTTGCATTTACGGTGGCCAGCAGTGTATATTCCTTCTTTAGCTTCTTATGCCTTTTGCTGATGGGCTGCTTACACCTGTACGAAGCAACAAGTTAAAGACAGCAGATCAAATGTTTGTTCACTCTGAAACTGAAGAAGAGCTGTTTGAAGCTGCTCAGGACTAATAGTTGCTGTCCATGGTTTGCCATGATAGCTTAACTACCACAATCTAAATATTCCAGATTACGTATTTCAACTTAATGCATAAACAGACACACACACACACAGACACACACACACAAAATGATTCAACAGAAAGAATAAAAATTGCACTGCTATGGAGTGCAGAGCTAGTCATTCATCATTCATTTTGCTCGTCGCCAGCCTGTTACGTCTTCCTTTGCCCACTGTGTGGTTCTTTAGACGATACTGGACTGACGAACAGATGCCGCCCATGAAAAGAGAACTCACATACTAATATATTCCACATGTAGTGTCGAATAGTAAAAATAGGACATAATTTTGTTGCTGTGGCTGCTGCACCAGTGGCTAATAGTAGATCTGAATGTAGAAACATGTGTAGATACCAAAGATTTATCAATCCGTCACTCTTCAATACAATGTCTATTCGGAAGATGTCGAATAATCGCCACAATTAAAGTCTATAAATTTTATTTAACTGGCACACGAAGAAAATGGGTCCAGTGCATGAATGTTCGAACTTAAGTACCCCCACCACTGGAGCTCCGCAGAGGGGATGCTTGCTTCTTGTTGGTAGCTGCGTAATCGTTCGTGGCAGCGCCCTCTTACAGCGATGGCGACTGTAGGAAGCGTGGTCGCATAACAGGCGGGTCGCTTATTTGAAAGTGCGGCAGACTAGATAGTAGCCCAAACCGCAGAACTAAACCTGAGATGTCAGATAATTGAGGGAAATGTGTGGCGTAGGGAGGGGTGGGGGGGGGGCTGTGAGAATGAGTCTCACCTAAATTTAGAAACTTCAAATCGATGCAGCTTGTAGTAAGTTTGCAGTCATGAAGAGTCTTGCACTGGATGAACTAAGAGAGGTTCATCAAATCTTTCTCCTGAAGAGCAATACATCAACAACTTATCGACGTGAAGACACGTTCTACGAAAGAAACCGAAACGCATTCTCAGAAAACAACTTAGATCAAACATTCATTTCATATAATTTCAACAAACTAACCGTAACTCTTTGAAGATGTCCATACTAAAACTGGTATCATTAACCATAAGACATGTAGCAAAGAAATGATTACCAATAGTAGTAGGAAGATTTTCATGTTCAGCATAGTAGATAGCTTGGCAATGGTGCCATAGCTCAATGAGTAACTCAAATCATGTAGAGTTGGGCAAGGGCTTATGGTGGAACTTTTTCTTTCGTTTGCAGAAAAGTATATGGTCAAGTAATGGGTTATTAAAGTATGTACCTAGTAGAACATTTCCTAATGTGAGGGATCGACCACGGCGTACCGTCACTGTAAAGAATCTGGTATAAAACAAAAGCACAGGTCTGTAAATAGATAGCTGTTACACGAAACGCTTTTATTTGCCAACAGGGCAACGCAAGAAGCCTTCACCAGTTACCTTAGCCTACCTTATGGAAACACATCTCACAAAACGGAATTAAATTCTGTTTTTACGATAAGTGTGCCTGTGGTGCCAAATTTAGAGTGCAGCTACTCATTGATAACACAGAAACTGACACTAAAAGTCGTTATACAAGAACAAAAGTGCTAAACTCCGTTACCACACATATCGTGTAAAGGATTTTCAGAAACTGATGGAATATAATTAATCTGTGACTGTGTTATCGAATATGCCGTACATCCCTCTTTTAAATATCTCGGTGAGTACTCGAAGAAGGCAAATATCACTCGCCTCTATCAGAAGCGTATCAGGAATGATTCACTAAGCTATAGTACATTTTTATCGTTTTCCAGCTGTCGAATAAGCTGTCTTAGAACATAATATGAGCTCGAACTGTTTGAGGCCTCTTGAATACATTTCCCTCCTTCCTGCCAGCCAACTTGTATTTCCATCGAATCGACCACGAGGAATTTATTCGCGCTTTCATCAGATAACATCCTAAATTTCTTAGAGGGAGGCAAATCCCTTGACTTACGAAATGAATTTGACTTAGTATCATTCCAACGAGTATTAACGAATGTACTACTATATGGATCACAAAATAACAGTTTGACTGGATTATGCCTAATTGGAAAGGGAATATGCGGCATATAATCTCGGATGGAGAGACTTTAGCTATATCTCACAGAAGTGTGCTGGGACTTCCGCTATTGATTGTGTACATGAATAATCTGGCAAACATTATGAATAGTAACCTCAAACTTTTTTACCGTTGACGTAACTATCGACGGTGATGTTCTGTTCGAAAATAGAAAATATTGGTATGATTTGAAGATGGTGCGAAGATTGACAGCTTGTTTTAAATTTCCAAAAATATAAAACTGTGTACGGACAGAACCAAAGTATCCTAAGGCTACACTATCAGCTAATCAAAGCTGGAGTTATCCAAATCATATAAGCGACTCAGTGTAATAATTCGTAGGTAAAATGGGTGGTTGACTTTGATTCATTTTATTATCTTGGAGACATCAGTCGGCCTAAAAAGGAGAATTCTTAGAAAGCACTGGACGATACCTTCTAGATTACTGAACAAGTGTATGTGAGCTATACAAAATACGTCTGAGGTGGGCCATAGAACGAACACAAAGAAAAACATTAAGAATTCCGAAATGTTTGTTCAACTTGACAAACACTTGATGATTCAAGCCAAGTGTTATAATTACAAAGATTCAATAAGCAGTATCAAATAACAAGTCAAGTAATATATGAGGGCTGTTCAAAAAGTAAGGTTTTTTCATATTGCGCGGCTAATGAACATTCGACTATCGATCTTTTTTTTTGTTATGTTGGTACACATATCCCGAACATACGTTCACAGTTTCAAGTGAATAGCATACTTCGTTTGTTTTTGACTGGTAGAAAGGTTAGACGTATGTTTTAGTGTGCTCGGCAGCTTTCGATTATTATAAAAAATGGAGCAAATAATTTGAATCAAATTTTGTGTGAAAAACGTAATCAAGTGCTCTGAAACACTTTAAATGTTGACAGGTGAGTCTTCTCTAAGTAAAAAAAAATGAAAAAAATAAAAACAAAAAAAATGGTCCAAGACGGCAATGGAGATGCTAATGACGAACCTCGCTCTGGACGCCCCAGAACATCAACAACAGATGTTAAACTAGAAGTTGTGAAGCAAATAGTTTTGAAAACTCCTCGAATTACCGTGATAGAAGTTGCTCAGGTCACCTCGCGTCATGCAATTTTTTCGGACGTTTTGAGCTAGTAATGTGTGTCAGAGAAGAGTGTTCGGAAATTTTGATCAGAGGAACCGTCTCATGAGCATCGCTCAGGAACTCTTGAGTGACGTCAATGATGATCCTGATGTGCTCAAAAGAGTCATAACTGATGACGAAACGTGCGTTTAGGGCTATGACATCGAAACCAAAGCCCAAATTGTCCTAATGGAAGCATCCGGGAGACCCAAGGCAAAAAGCAGCACGCCAGGTTCGATCAAATGTCAAAGTTTTGCTCACTGTTTCTTTCAATTACCGTGGCGTAGCGTATCATGAATTTTTTGCCTCAAGGTCATACGGTCAGTAAGGAGTGTTAACCTTGACGTTATGAACCGTTTGCTAAAAGAAATTTGCAAAAAAAAAAAAAAAAAAAAAAAAGTCCCGAATCGTCGAAAAACAATTCATGGCCTTTGGATCACAACAGTACACCTGCTCACTCATCGTTGCTTGTGAGAGACTTTTTGGCCAAAAGCAACACGTTAATCTTGCCTCAGCCACCACATTCATCGAATTTGGCGCCCTATTACTTTTCCCTGTACCCAAACTGAAGAGACCAACGAAAAGACGAAGATTTTCAACTATTGAGGAAATAAAAATGCGTCACTGGAAGTACTAAACGCTGTAACAAAATGTGATTATTAGAAGTGCTTCGAGGATTGGAAGAAGTGTTGGTGCAAGTGTATTGTATCTGAGGGGGATTATCTTTAAGGGGACAACATGAATATTGATGAATAAATAAATATTTTTCATAAAAACATAAAGTCACCGTACTTTTCGAAAACACACCTCGTGCTATTGCCTCGTTTGTCGTGACTACGGGGATGACATCATACTAACTACCGAGAGCACATAACATTTAGGCAGGTCATTCTTCCGCGTTACTTAACAGAGTGGAACAGAATAAAAACCTGACGCGCGACACAGTGTAAAATAACACTCTTCCATGCTCTTAGCAGTGGCTGGCTGAGTATGGAACGTGTAGTAGAAACCACTATTTTCTAAATGTGTTAAATCCCATTTCAGTATAATTTGGTGTGCACCAGGGCCACGTTACAGTGTGAGAAGGCTGTACAAATGTAAGCATCATTTAATGTATTTTCACATAAGCAGGGGTTGTGTTAAACTGTATATACTTCAGATTTTACTACAACATTTGAGTCCGCAGCACGTGGTCGTGTGGTAGCGTTCTCGCTTCCCTCGCACTAGTTCCCGGGTTCGATTCCCGGCGGGGTCAGGGATTTTCTCTGCCTCGTGATGACTGGGTGTTGTGTGCTGTCCTTAGGTTAGTTAGGTTTAAGTAGTTCTAAGTTCTAGGGGACTGATGACCATAGATGTTAAGTCCCATAGTGCCCAGAGACACTTTTTGAACAACATTTGAGTTAATAAAGGCAATTTAAAAAAAAGGGAAGACAAGCCAGTACTGAGTCATACAACACGCTGCGGCAGTGGGAGAGACATTCCAACAGTGTTCCTGTTGCCGACATTTCATCTGATAATCTAATAATCGTACGTCAAAGAAAAGGAACATTCTTCTGTTACCGCATTTTTATTTCAGCACGCAGCACAATAACTGAAACTAATTCTTGTACATTTCTTCAATTCAAGTTTTCTGAGAGAATAACAAGTTTAATATTTTAATTATTGCAGTGTACGTGGAACGAAAGTAGCTTTATCTTCTACGTACACTTGAGACACTTTCAAGTTTCTTAGGATTGCACGTGGAGAAACAGTCACAGAGCGTTTCCTTCCGTAACGAATCGACAGGCGTCGATCACAATGACGCAGAGAACGTCGCTATTGGCAGCTGCCTTGTTAGGACCGCTGTGCTTTGCGAGTGCTGTAATAAATGTAAATGTACATTTCACAGGTCCCAAACACCGTCCCCTAACGACATTCACTGTACGTTAGTGGCAGTAATAAAAGTCTCCTTCGTCGATTTCTGTGGAATTATGCGTTTGTAGATCCACTGTAAAATGATGAAAAATGCACAGTTTTCAACTATCTTTTGCCACGCGGGATAGCAAGGTGGTCTAAGGTGCTTTGTGACGGTTCGCGCGGCTCCCCCCTCGGAGGTTAGAGTCCTCCGTCGAGCATGGATGTGTGTGTTCTCCTCACCGTAAGTTTAAGTTAGGTTAAGTAGTGTGTAAACTTAGAGACTGATGACCTCAGCAGTTTAGTCCTACAGAACTTCCCACAAATATCCAATTTTTTTGCATCTATGTTTTGAACTGTCAATTTTGAGTCGAACGCACCTCATGAACTTACTCATATAAAAACCGGGGAAGTGTTGGGTCAAATTTTCTAGAGTCTTTCACTTTAGATTCTACATCTGCGATCAGCCAAATATGGGACCCGTCGACTGGCCGTGTATGAGGCCTTGCCCTTGTTAGTGGAGAGCGGGAAAAGACTTAACAAGCTCTCCGCTTGAAAAGTTTCAAGGCAGAAGGCCTCGCCTCTTTTCATTCAATTGATACGTTATTGTGCATATTAGCCACATATTTATATGTAAATCTGAGTGACTATGTCAAAAGTCAAAATTCAGGGAAAAATGAAAAGGACATTTAATTTGAATCGCATTAACACAGCAGAGATTCTATAAATGATTTCTTCCTTTTTCTTCGATCTACAATCTCGTAGATGTTAAAAAATATATCGGCTCAACCACTTGTTTATAGTGTAAAACACTAAGATTGACGCGTTTCGGAAGTCAAGCTTCCATCATCAGAATAATAAAATGTAAAAGAACCTGTTAGAACCCGCTAAAATGGAACATGTACCAGGCACAACAAAATTGCCTGGTGCATGTTCCATTTTAGCGAGTTTAAACATGTTCTTTTACATTTTATTATTCTGATGATGGAAGCTTGACTTCCGAAACGCATCAATCTTAGTGTTTTACACTATAAACAAGTGGTTGAGCCGATATATTTTTTAACATTGACATCCACAACCACGACCTCTGATCCAGTATGGATAAAATCAGAAATTTCGTAGATATTCAGTTGTAGGTACCGCGTATGGGCTAAGGCTAACTCTGCGGGCTGTGCCATGTGAAGAGCAGCAAGGATAGCCCCACAGAAGAATCGTCTCAACTTTCGATGCTTTGAGTTGGCCTCTTGTGCCGGGCTCAGGGGGAAGGAAGACAGATGCTATAGGTAGTCTTGCATTGTGTTCTGTTGGCTTCCCGGAGAGACTTTGTCAGCCAGAGGACCAGAGGAACTCGGCGACATTTTGCTGCTAAGAACGTCTGTGTAACCTTTCCCTGTCGGAAAGAGGGTTCGGTAAATAATACGACAAGTTTTTTGGACCACCTTTAAGAGAAAATTTTCTACAGGAGATACTGAGCTCGTAAGCATTCTAAAAGATACTGGCAGTTCCTCGGAGTGATTGCCAGGCGCTTTGGTTGCCTGCTCGGCGTCTAGCCCAAAACTTCTCCCTGTTTTTTTCTTTTATCTTTGTTTATGATTCCATGGTAGAAAACACCGTCTAAAAGGCGCCAAATACGAGGCAACTAAATTTTTTTATAGATTAAAACTTCGCTTCAGTTGCTAGTAATTTTGTTACTGTTTTCCACGACCGATTTTGGAGCTCAAACCTTCACCAACAAATAGAACGTGAAATGGCCGTTTTGTCGATAACTGACATTCTGAGCCCTGACTATGTACAAAATATGGGTTGACTCTTACAGACAAGATAACAGCACCAATCCACTCTCTATAATGCTATTTATTTACTTAAATAGCGCCGTTCCAGATTTCAAACCGACAGTTTCATCGTCAGACGGCTTGTTCACATTAAGATACGTCACTTTTTGTTACCCAAATGCCGAAAATTAAAATCCTCCCCATTGTGTTTGAGTGCTGCCTGCTTGTGTTCACGCGGCAGCGAAGACTATATAAAGCATTTTCTTTATATACATTTATACACATTATGTAAAGGATTATTTTTATATATATATATATATATATATATATATATATATATATATATATATAATGCTTAATACAGCTTTTACCTCTGCGTGAACACCAGCACTGGAGCGTAATGGCGCGTATTTTTCAACGGGACCACCACCTGAAGGAAATTTCATCATTTTGGAGAACAAAAAGTGAAAGGTAGTGTAAAATGTACTTTAATGTGTGCGAACCAGCTGTCTGATGATGAAACAGAGATGGCGGCAGAGCACTGGTAAGTGTCGAATAATACCACTGGTAACTGTCCTCAGACACTCACTAATGTTCCACCGCTGACTCCGCTCCCTACCACTGGATGAGACAATGTCTGAAAATGATTTCTAATAAAATTGAAAACTGTTGCCATCTTACGTGTGATTTGTAGTTTTTAATAAGTCTTTGCATTTGAGACTGTTAGATGGAGGGAGTCTCACTGGGGGCAACATCTTCCAAGGATGGCCAGCACCAAAACAGTTATTATGCACATGATTGCAGTGTGAGGAATCAGTGCTCTTCGTCTCTTCGAAACGTAACACCGAGATATCTGCTGTTCTATCACTGTGTAAGATGAAATTCAATGTAGAGGTCATCATCTTCGGACAGCTGTGTTGAAAACTCCATAATGCCACAAATTCTTTTAGTTTGCTCCACATTTTCGTCAATAACAAACATCGTCTCGGTCTTATATTTCAACCATCCTGTGTGTTGTGAGACTAGCGTAGTTTACACTAAGCGATGTCTGGCTTTCTGTGAGAGCAAATGAAATGAAATGTGTTAATTCCGGTTAAGCGCCTGACACAGACCTCAAAGTCATGGTAGAAAATCAAAATTTATGGCTGTATACACAACTGTAGTCATGCACTGCTTCGAAGTGTTACAGCTGAAACAATATTAAACTGCTTTCTTTTTTAGTCGTCCGCCTTCTGGCTGCTTTGTTGCGGCCCACGACGAATTCCCTCTGTGCCAACCTCCTCATCTCGGAATAGAACCTGCAACCTACAAACTGGATTAATAGCCTGACATATTTAAATCTTTGTCTTCCTTTACAGTTTCTGCCCTCTACAGCTCCCTCTAGTACCATGGAAGACATGTCTTAACATATGTCCTATTATCCTGTCCTCTTCTTTGTCAGAGTTTTCCACATATCCCTTTCCTCTCCGATTCGACACAGGACTCCATCATGTCTTACGTTATCAGTTCACCTTAGTTGCAACATTCTTCTGTAGCACCGCATCTCAAATGCTTAGATTCTCTTCTGTTCCTGTTTTCCCACAGTTCATGTTTCACTATCAGACAGAGCTGAGTTTCAAATGTACCTTTTCAAAAATAACTTCCTCAAATTAAGGCCAATCTTACTAGAAGACCTCTCTAGGCCAGGAATGGTCTTTCTGCCAGTACTAATCTGCTTTTGATGTTCTCCTTGCTATGTCCGTCATTGATTGTAATGTTGCCTAGGTAGCAAAATTCCTTACCTTCATCTACTTATTGACCACCAATCTTGATGGTAAGTTTTTCGCTGTTCTCATTTCTGCTACTGCTCATTACTTTCGTCTTTCTTCGATTTACTATCTATCCATATTCATTCCATTATCATGTAGCACTTCTTCACTTTCACCCAGGACAGCAATCAGCGAATCACGTGATTGATATCCTTTCCCCTTCAATTTTAATTCCACTCCTGAAACTTTCTTTTATTTCCGTAATTTCACCTTCGATGTACAGATTGAACAGTACTAGCGAAAGAGTACTTTCCTGTCATATGTACGTTTTAATCCGAGCACTTCGTTCTTGGTCGTCCACTCTTATTATTCCGCCTTGGCTCTTATACATATTGTATAATACCTTTCTTTTCCTACAGCTTGCCCCTATTTTTCTCGAATTTCGAACATCTTGTACAATTTTAAATTGGCCAATGCTTTTTCCAGGTCCACAATTCCTATCCTTTAGTCGTGCTTCCATATCAACCAGAACGTCTGATTTGCCTCTCCGTGGCCTTTAACTTTCCTAAAGCCTAACTTACCGTCATCTATCACATCCCAATTATCTTTTACATCCTTTTGTACTTTATTTTTGTTAGCAACATAGATAAATTAACCGATAGTTGTCACGCGTTTCAGCTCTTGCAGTCTTCGGAATTGCTTGGCTGTTATTTTTCCGAAAGTCAGCAGGTACGTCGCCAGACATACATTTTACATATGGATGTGAATAGTCGTTTTGTTAACACTTCCCCCTAATGATTTTAAAAATTCTGATGGAATGTTATCTGTCCCTTCTGCCTTATTTAATCTTAAACTCTCCAAATCTCTCTTAAAATCTGATTCTAGTGCTGGATCCCCTATCTCTTCTAAATCGACTACTGTTTCTTCTTTTAACACCTCAGACGAGTCTTTCACCTCATAGAGGCTGTCATTGTACTCTTTCCATCTACACGCTTTCTCCTTTGCTCCTATCCGCTTCTTTCTCTGGATTTAACAGTGGAATTCCCGTTGCACTCTTAATGTTACCACCCTTACCTTGAATTTCACCCAAGTTTCTTTTGACTTTCCTATATGCTGAGTCTGTCCTTTCGACATTCATTTATTTTTCGATTTCTTCACCTTCTCATGCAACCATTTCGTCTTAGCTTCCATGCGCTTGGCATTTACTTCATTCCTCAGCCACTTTTTCTGTGTTTCTGAATTTCCTTGCACACTTTTCCACTGCCTTCTTTCGTCGATTAGCTGACGTATTTCATCCGTTATCTGGTTTGTTCACAGTTAACTTCTTTGCACCCATTTTTTCTTTCCAGCATCTATTATTGCCGTTTTTAGAGGTGCCCATTCTTCTGACCATGATGTAATCTAACTGAAATCTTCCCGTATATCCCAGCCTTTTCCAGTTATACAATCTTCTCTTGTGATTCTTGAACGGAGTATTCGCTATTACTAGCTGAAATTTAGCGCAGCACACATTTAGTCTTTCTCCTCTCTCATTCCGTGGACCAAGCCCGTATTCTCCTGCATCTTTTATTCTACTCCTTCTGCTATAACTAAATTCCTGTCCCCTGTGATTATTAGATTTTTATCCCCCTTCATGTACTCTATTACCCTTCCAATATCCTCATATAGTTTCTCTGTATCTTCAGGTTGCGACGTCGGCATGTATAGCTTTGCTGTCGATTCTGATAAGAACAACCCTATTACGGAACTGATCACATTGACACTCTCTCCGCCCTAGCTTCCTCTTCATAACGAATCTTTTACTTGTTAAACCATTTTCTAACGTTGTTGATATTGTGCTATACTTTTCGTCTTTCCGTTTCACTTCACTGACGCCTACTATATCTAGATTGACTCTTCGCATTTCACATTTCAGATTTTCTAGCTTCCGTACCACATTCAAGATTCCGATATTCCATTCCCCGACTCGTAGAACGTTATCCTTTCCTTGGTTATTCCATCTTTTTCTCATGGTCGCCTCCCCCTTTGCGGTGCCCTCTTGAGTTCCGAATGGACGACTATTCCGGTATCTTTTACCAATGGGAAGATCATCATTACACTTTTACAATTACAGTCCACATGTCCTGTGGATACACATTATACGAGGGTTGGAACTTAAATAGTGGCAACTATTTATTCACAACCGATACAAAAGAGTTACATTTTTGCGCCCGTTACTGTCCTTCAAAGTAGTGACCAGCGTTGTGTAGAACCCGTTGGCAGCGATGTGGAAGGCGTAGTATACCGTTAGCAGAGCCTGTTCTGTTGATGGTGCGAATGGAGCGGTCTAAAGTTATGGTGATCTCGTGTACGACTGCGATGGTGTTATCCTAACGCATTATGTTTCTCCACGGCAGACCGTTAATGCACAGTATTACTGTTCATTTTTGGAGCATCACCTGCGACCAGCTTTGCGAAAGAAGCGGCGACACTTTCTGCGAAACCCACCCATCATTTTGCACGACAATGAGCGGGCGCATACAGCGCAAGCTGTGGGTCCTTTGTTCGGTCGATGGGACTGGGAAGTACTGTACCACCCACTATACTCCCCGGACTTAAGTCCTTGTGATTATGATTTGATTCCGAAGATGAAGGAACCAATTCGTGGCATTCGCTTCAGAACTGTTCCAGAGATTCGACTGGCAGTAGACCGCTCCCTTCGCACCATCAACAGAACAGGCTCTGCCTACGGTATACTACTCCCTCCACATCGCTGGCTACGGGTTCTACACAACGCTGGTGTTTACTTTGATTGGCAGTAACAGGTGCAAACATGTAACTCTTTTGTATCGGTTGTGAATAAATAGTTGCCACTATTTATGTATGTCTTTAATGCAGTGGTTTCCATTGCCTTTTGCATCATCATGCCATTGAGCATTGCCGATTTTACCGCCTTGAGGGCTTATGAAACAACAGAACAAGAACCCGCTCCTCGTGACGGACAGTCGATATAGTCTTCCTCCAGTACAAGAGACAGAACCTTACACACTTCCATGGGAGCGACTTAGATCAGTGGCTGCTGCTCTTGTGGATTGATACACGGATATTTAATGGATCTTCACATATGGTCGATGTTAACATGCAGACAGTATTTGTTTCCCCAATATATAGGAAGGGGGAGATGCGGTGAAATCTTATTGAGTTCTCTACCTAGTAACGTAGCGAGCTTTTATAGATCGTAGTTTTACTCTGTCGCATTTAAGAAAAGGAACGATGATGGAGAGAGACATAAAGAGAGACACTGTACTGTCAATGAAGACTCGGTCACCGTTGCGCTATCGTATTTCTGGCTTGGTAATCACAGGACTACGATAAATGAGTTTAGGACATGTACATAGTGATATTTATAGACCGTCATTCGATATCGATGTATTATGCTTCTGAATTTCTGTTTGCAGTCCACGTATGCTCTACATGGTTGTGAATTTCCTCCTGTAGTAATAGGCTGTTTTTCTTGTTGTTATAGTTCTCTACCTGGCAACCTTCTAACCAACTGAACAGTGCTCTCGGAAAGTGATGGAACTTCGAGAGAATTATTGGGAGGTATGTAACTCTGTGAGGGACATCTCCTACTCGTCGAAACCAGGTGGATTCAAATGCTATATATCGGGGACTGGAAGATTTGTGAGAATATAAAAGCTAAGCAATACTCTCACTGAAGGGGAGTTGAGAGGTGAGCTCCATACCTTCCCCTTACTTACGTCTCGTGAAGTGACTCCAGTGAGAAAATTAGAGGTTAACACTAAAGTTTCTAAAGAGAGATAATCAGCAGCAGAAGTTTCATCTTTTGTTTTCTCGATAAATAAGAGACAACATTCTTCCGTGAGTTTTGTGTACCTTTAAATGGATGGACTGAGAACTGAATAGGTAGAGTGAATTTAGATTTACATCTACCTTCTTGCTTCGCAAGCAATCGTGCTGCGCGTGGCGGATTGTACCCTGTATCACTACTAGTCATTACCTTTCGTATTCCAGTCGCACCGAAGGAAAAAGACTAACTTTTCCTATCTTATCCTTATGTGAAATGTATGTTGGCGGCAGTCAGATTCAAATGTCAGTTGTCAACAGTATTCCTCGAAAAGAACGTCGTCTTTCCTCAAGGTGTGACCATTAGAGTTGTCGAACCATAGGCCTACTAATTTGGCGGGAGCCAGTAGGAACGCTTCGATAGGGCTTTATTCTGAGGGAAACCTGGGTCTACAGACTCATCCACAAACTGGATGTGACCGTCGGTAGACAGATATTTTGCTATTGCTCACTGTATCCGCCTTTGCTGAATATTTCGAAAATGCATCTCAGAAAGTTTCGTTTTGCAGGAGGGATCAGGGGGAACATGTTGTTCAGCATCAAAAGTATTTACCACAGCAACCTTTAAACACCCACTCCTTCTGACGGGGATAGGAAAACTGCGAGTCTCGAATCATTAACAGCTGTTCCACTCTGGGAGGGGTGGTTCATAGTCCGCAGCTCGTGGTCGTGCGGTAGCGTTCTCGCTTCCCACGCCCGGGTTCCCGGGTTCGATTCCCGGCGGGGGCAGGGATTTTCTCTGCCTCGCGATGACTGGGTGTTGTGTGCTGTCCTTAGGTTGGTTAGGTTTAAGTAGTTCTAAGTTCTAGGGGCCTAATGACCATAGATGTTAAGTCCCATATTGCTCAGAGCCATTTGAACCATTTTATGGTGGTTTGTAGGGAGGCACCGATACAGCCCTGACGAGCAGGCGGATGTTCGCAACCTAGTTACAGCTGTTCACATGCGAAACGGTGATGATATTTGGATTTCGGGGCGCTCACTGTGCGGTCATCAGCGCCCATACAAAGTCCTAATTTTTACACAGTCCAATTTTTTTACCCAATCCAATCCAGCCGCTGCCACGAATGATGAGGATGATGATGATGATGATGATGAAATAATGAGGACAACACAAACACCCAGTCCCTGGCAGAAAAAAATCCCCAACGTGGCCTGGAATCGAACCCGGAAGCCCGTGATCCAGAGGTAGCAAGGCTCGCCACTAGACCACGAGCTGCGCTCATACGAAACGGTGGTAGAAGTGGAGAAGAAAGTGAACCATCCTATTGCCCTCCTAGACTGAAAGGTCTAAGCAGGATTACTTCGTCAGCAGTACACCTGAATTCTAACTGAATTACTTCCACCAGCATGACAAGACAACCGAGAGACAGAGTGCCTTTAGTGTTGAAGGTCTTCAGCTGTTTGACGACGGTTACTACCCATTTGGTATCGAAGGAAGTGACTATGTAGCCTGTGGGAAACCTCCAGAGACTTGAAAGAAGAGTCTGCAATGGTTACCTGGCGAGTGTAATCTGACTGCAGGAAAAATATTACCCACCATGCATAGGGACTCTCATGATCTAGTTAATTAATTAATTAGCCTATCAATCTGACATCAATGAGGTGCCGTTAGGAGGATGGAAGAGAGGGGGAGAGTACTACGGATATGATTGGAGAGTTTTAGCGGTAATCAAGCGTTTTTTCGTTGGTGCGAGATCGTTTAACGGAATTTCGAACATCCACCTACACAAGGAAAGATGATCATAGTATTAAAATCAGCAATATTAACTAATATTAATATTATAAAGCGATACGTTTTATAAAACTGACATTTACAATTTCTCTGTGCTCTTACTTTGAGAAACTTCATATGTGACAATACGTTTGTTTACTTGAAGAGAGAGTTCGAAAGTGACAGATGTAGAGCGTTCTCTTATCACTCGGTCATCAGCCAAAATTATTTTAATATTCTAGTCCTGTAATGCAAGAAGTAACAGACAAGAAAATATCTACATGATGAGAAAATACTTAGAGGAAATATAGCCCATACCACAGTGTTGTACTGGATTTTCGAGGGAACTAAAAATAGTTTAATGTTGCGAAAATGCGTGTACGGTCTGATCATTTCTGTCTCTTTTTTTCCTTTAATGTGTTTCACTGCCCCATCTGGGGCGAGCTGGCTGCAGCATACGCACTGCTCTTCAGCCGAAAGACAGTAATTAAATAAAGAAGACACTTAATATAACAGAAGGGAGAAAATATTGTGTACATAGATATAAAAAAGTGGGAACAGTATGGAAGACAAAAAGGGGGGAACTGTAAAATGGAGATAAAAACCGTAAAAAATCAGCCCACACAAAACAAAACCACACACTGGGTCACAAAAGTATCGACAGACGGCGTAGCACAAAACAATCACTGATAATAACACTATGTACAAGTCTAGCACACAAATAAAATTACAGCACTTGACACATAGGAGAACAGCACCAAACACAACATTGACATAGTACACATTGTGATGAACAAGCTGAGAGGATCTGCCAGGGACATACAGACGAGGGAGGAGGGAAGAAAGGAGGATGGAGAGGAGAGGCGGGAGGAGGGAAGAAAGAAGGGAGGGGAGGAGAGGGAGAGGGGGAGACGGGCGGGGGGTGCGCCAAAGAGGGCCAGGGAGGGAAGGACGTGGGAGAGAAGCGGTCGAGAAGAGGGTGCAGGGACTGAGGGAGGGAGGGAGAAAAATCCGCTCAGGGAGAAGGAGGGCAGAGGAAAAAGGGGTGCCCTGGAGAGGGGGCAACATGGCCAGGTTACAGTTGGAAGGAATGGTAGTAGATGTCACAGAGAACTTCAACATCCAGGAGGGGCAGGTGCTGGAAGCTGCTCCGATGAAGGAGATGGAGAGTGTGGAGGTTGAGAAATGGAGGGATACAGAAATAGAGGTGCGGCAATGGGTGGGGGGTGTAGAGGAAGAAGGAAACCATGGGGTGGGGGGATCAAGCCTGCGCACAGTGTAAAGGTTGTGGAGATGTTGGAGGAGAAGGAGGAGGTGGAGGAAGGGGATGAGTACATACAGGAGATGTGTGTGGGGAAGGAAGGCAGATATCGAAGGCGAGGCGGAGCGCATGGCATTCGAGGACTTGGAGGGCCTTGTAAAAGCTGGTGGGTGTGAAGATCCAGGCAATGCTAGCGTAACACAGTAAAGGACGGCTGAGGGATTTGTTGGTGTGGAGGATGGTGAAAGGATGCAATACCCATGTCCAGCCAGACCGAAGTTTCAGGAGGCAGAGATGGGAATTGGCTTTCTGCTGGATGGTCAGGAGGTGAGGGGTCCAGGTGAGGTGACGTTCGAGGGTGAGGCCAAGGTATCTCAGGGTGGGGGTGAGCTGGATGGGACGACCATAAATGGTGAGGTAGAAGTCATGGAGACGGAAGGAGCGGGTGGTGCGGCCTATGATGTTTGCCTGGGTTTTGGAGGGGTTGAGACGATGGAACCACTGGTTACACCAAGGTGGGTTTGGAGGCTGCATTGGGACCTTTGAAGTGTAGGGTAGAGAGCTAGGAAGGTGGTGTCATCAACATATTGGGGAAGGTGGATAGGTGGTGGTGGCTTAAACATATCGGCGGTGTACAGAAGATAGAGGAGACAGGAGATGACGGAGCCCTTGGGGACACCAGCAGTGGGATAAAAGATACAGGAGTTGGTATTGTGGATGGTGACATAGGAAGGACAGTGTAAGAGTAAGGAAGCGACCAGATGGACAAAATTGATAGGCAGGGCGTATATTTGGAGTTTAAAGAGGAGACCAGGATGCCCTAAGCGAACATAAAATGTTGGAGCGACAGGAGTTAAGCTGGAGGGAGAGAAGATGGACGAGGTTAAGGCGTTGGTCTTCAGCGGAGAAACAGGGTTGGAAGCCACACTCGGCAAGGGGAATGAGGTGTTGTTGTTTAAGGAGCTGATGGGGCTGACAGGCGAGGATGGATTCGAAGATCTTACTGAAGATGGAGGTGAGGCTGATAGGACGATAGGAAGAGGCGACAGAAGGGGGTTTGTTGGGTTTGCGCAATAAGAGGATGCGAGAAGTCTTCCACAAGTCAGGGTAGAAGCCGGTACAGAGGAGGACGTTTAGAGATTGGCAAGGACACTCAGGAAGGAAAAGAGGCCTTCTCTAAGGTGGCAGTGGGTGACACAGTCGTGAGCAGGGGCCATGTTTCGTTTGGACCAGAGGTTAAGTTGAAGGTCTTGTGCTGTGATTGGAGTGTTGATGTTAGATGGGGGCAACTGCCCGAAGTACTGCATCTTCTGTCTTCGAAAATTGAACTTATCAAAAGGAGGAACCTATATTTCACGCGAGAAATTCGAAGAGCATTGACCAAAGAAGATTCCTGTTTCGGATTATTTAAACTGAGGAGTTTATGTCAGAGGTGGAGCCTCAGTTGTCCGAATGGCACTGCATAGTGCTACAGTCAGCAGCAACTGCGGCCCAAAGCAGAAACTTAAGCAGGCTGTCAAGAGCTGTGGTTTCCTGGCTATCAGGCTCTTCAGGTACACAATACTCTTGGTAGATGGCTCTGGATTGCACTGGAGGTCACTGGTCTTTTCTTTTCGCCTTGAGATACCCGGTTTAGGTAAAATAATGAGTACTACATTCATAAAAAATATCGTACGTTATATTTCCCATACTTCTGTTGGCTAGGATGCGACCAGGGACTCGTTAAGAAGTATAAGTGTGTTGCATTCCCAAATGTTGTTGCTACAGGAATCCTATATATAGAGGCAGGATGTTACACGCGCAGTGGGATTGTAGGTGAATTTTGTGATATTATTATTACTCATCCTTATATTTTTTCCAGCAGCAGCCATTGACGTGTAGAATGGCAGGATCTTACTCCTCTGTACATCAGCGATAACTTGATCTGTTCTCCTTATTCATCCTTCCAAAGAGTGCTATTGGCTGGACCAGCTGGAGCAGCTCTCCAGTGCTAGACTAACACCGAAAATATCCACTCTATATCTAGCTGTTATTGACGAAACTAACAAGGGAACATCCCCATGGCACAGTGGATAGGCCTTGAAAAACTGAACACAGATCAATTGAGAAAACAGGAAGAAGTTGTGTGGAACTGTGAAAAAATGAGCAAAATATACAAACTGAGTAGTTCATGGAAAGATAGGCAACATCAAGGACAATGGGAACGCAGGAGCGCCGTGGTCTCGTGGTAATATGACCAGCTGCGGAACGAAAGGTCCTTGGTTCTAATCTTCCATTGAGTGAAAAGTTTAATTTTTTATTTTCAGTTTATGTGACAAACTCTTATGTTTTCATCACTTTTTTGGGAGTGATTATCACATCCACAAGAAAACCTAAATCGGGCAAGGTAGAAGAATCTTTTTACCCATTCGCCAAGTGTACACGTTAGGTGGGTCGACAACATATTCCTGTCATTTGACGCACATGCCGTCACCAGTGTCGTATAGAATATATCAGATGTGTTTTCGTGTGGAGGAATCGGTTGACCTATGACCTTGCGATCAAATGTTTTCGGTTCCCATTGGAGAGGCACGTCCTTTCGTCTACTAATCGCACGGTTTTGCGATGCGCTCGCAAAACACAGACACTAAACTTATTACAGTGAACAGAGACGTCAATGAACGAACGGACAGATAATAACTATTCAAAAATAAAGAAAGTATAATTTTCACTCCAGGGAAGACTTTAACCATGGACCTCTCGTTCTGCAGCTGCTCACGCTACCACGGGACCACGGCGCTCCTGAGCTCACATTGTCAATGATGTTGCCTATGTGGCCCTTGGACTACTCAGTTTGTATATTTTGCTTGTTTTTTCACAGTTCCACACAACTTCTTCCAGTTTTCTCAACTGATCTGTGTTCAGTTTATCAAGGCCTATCCACTGTGCCAACTTATAAATAAATCTGAGGGGGGTGCGATGGGGAGGTTCCCTTGTAAGTGAGGCTACTGTCTACTGCTCTATCAATGGCAACAGAAATTGGTTTAATAAACAATATACCACATTGCATTCAAAAAATGTTTTTCCATCCTGTCCAGCAGCCCAGCACAGACTGAGACTTTTCCCTGCTATTTCCAGATGGGAAGGGAAGAACTGCAGACAGGAGGGTTGGGAAGAAGGGAGTGGGGGAGTGACGCACTTGCTGACTGGGGAAAACGAATGTCATTGTGCGATGAAGGTAATTAATTTTTATAATTAGTTAGTGACATGTGTTTGTGAGGTATTGCGAACGCTATACATGTCCTTGATTGATGTCTTGCTTATGGAGTAGTGCAGCATGGGTGTCACATGTCAGACACTGCTATTGTGCGTTTTCCTGTTTCCCTGTAAGAGGCATTTCCCGCTCCTGACAATCATTTATAGAACTGATGTGAGCATAGCATCATTTCTGAACTGTAATTGGATGTGAACAGTGGGAGCCATACACCTCCAGAAAAACATATTGTGTACGCTTCACAAGGAATCTGAGTTTTCATTGTTGTAGGAGAACGTAGTTCTACCACCTTAAGGTTTGTCACTGCAGTGAGTGGGATATAAAAGTTGCAGGTGGGATTTATGTCAGATGTTGAACATCTATGTCCAGCAGTAAGAGTTTTAAGAGCATTGCACACTTCTTGACTAATATTTCCTGTCCAAAAGCTCGGCACAGACCGAAGTTTGCTGACAACTGGAGGAGTGGAGGGCATGTGGGGTAGTTGAGGATGGGTTGGTGTGGGGTTTAGGATGGAAAACAGCGGCCTCGGGCCGTGATGTCATAAACCAGGTCAGTTGGTCTCTGGGCCTAAGGTGAACCGACGAAGTTTGATACTCCTTTCAATAAATTAGAATTTTCCACAATTTTTATGATTTTCCAGCCCAAATTTCAATTTCTCGCCATTTTCAGCGGTGGATGGGGGAGGCCGAATGGGAGGGTTTCGGAAATGTTTCCATCCTTGGGCCAAAAGCAAATGATCATGCCCTCTAGGACATCAGATAAATCGCAACATTTCCGTATTAGGACAACGGCTGCAATTTGTTTCACGTTCTCTTTTCCCCCACCGCCCCCAAAGACACGCTTGATGAATTCTTGGTTGCCAGTGCTGCCACCTCCCGTCTGCGAGTGGTTATTACACGTTGCCGTAGAACACAGGCAGTGTTCGCATTAATGTGACTTGACCAAGTATCACTGTTAACAACAAACTGGCTGGACTATCCCATGTGAAGGCGTGGGCCTCGCAGTTTCTCAAGATTCCCCAGAGCGTTCGTCAGCTCACGCAACATTCTTTTGGGAATGACTTTCATACCGAACAACTAGTCTATCTCGTTAATTATATATGACTCGCAGCGCCGGCTTGCTATGCTCATTGTGTCATCCGAACTGGTGTCGCGCTAGTAATCTGTTCCACTGGGAAGGTACAAGGCCGTGAAATACGGCTCTGTGATTGCTTTGGCTCTCAGTGCGGGCGGTACGCCAAAATTCAGACAATGCCGTGTCCAGCGGCTTATACACTCGGCCACATTGAACATTCTGGTTCTGGTTTGGCCCACAGGGAGTGCTCCCTCTTAAGTGCAGAATGGTATATTACTCAGCATTGGACAACAAGCTCCTCTGGCAGTGTGATGTTCTGGGATTCTCGCTACGTAAAAGTTACTGAAGGATGCCATGCAAATAGAGTACATAGATAGATAAACATAAGATATTAATATGAAGGTATCAAATGAGTCCTAATCTCCATAATCATTCCATATCACTTTCTATAAACCTGAGCAGACAACATTTACCTCCAATTAAACACAAACAAAATAAATTAACGGGTATTACAGCAATAAAAGGCGAGGGGATTTAGTCAAGCAACTAGCAGACCAGACAGGGTCGAACGTAATAAGTAGGCTCATACTGCCTAATAATTTGTAAATTTGACCCGATATTGTTATCATTGAGATAACGTACCATACCCTATCAACTTGCAAGGTTTACTTCCTCCACCCTTCTGGATGCTTCAGTATTTGGGTCTGGTGGTGTAATTACAGCTCTAAAACACAGACTAAGGTGTGCTCGTTTTCCCAGTCGATGTTTCAATGTCGCGATAACATTATCCGGCTTCTGAAGATACGTAACAGTAGGTTAATCTTCAGCCTCCAGCCAGTTCATTCAGAGTGGGAAAGATAATATTGGCTTCAGAACTACCGGCGCTTACAAAATACTGGCCGGCCGTTGTGGCTGAGAGGTTCTAGACGCTGCTGTCTGGAACCGTGTGACTGCTACGGTCGCAGGTTCGAATCCTGCTGCATACATGGATGTGTGTGATATCCTTAGGATACTTAGGTTTAACTAGTTCTACGTTCTAGGGGACTGATGACCTCAGATGCTAAGTCCCACAGTGCTCAGGGCCATTTGAACCATTTGAACAAAGGACTGAGTCAGTTTGGACAGTTTTACCACCGGTAGGTCGAGCGCACGATAGAACAATAACTGATTGACCATGAGATGTGTTAGATGGTTATACAGGGTTTGCTTAGAATAGTGGACAGCAGTCAGGGATTTGGAAGGCACGATTTTGTGAAGCAAAGAAGTCTAGTGAACACATGGTCTAAAACGCAGTTTTGTTTAAGAGCTATGAACGCTTCCTGATTTTCGATTCTATGGGACAAATCTCTTTTCCTTTTTCCCGTTTTCCGTCGTACCTTTGTAGCTTCAAAATTCATGGCGGTATATTCCGTCTTTGCAGCTTAGTTGAAGACAGTTTTTTTTTTCCTTATGCGTTTCGCTTATTTTATCTGTGAAGCAACTTGAGTAGTCCATAATATATGTTTGCTTATTCGATATCATAATCGCGTTATAAAGCAGTTACAGGCATGTTATTATCTTACGTTTTCTCATGTCGTTCTCCTCCTTCTCAGGCACAGCTTCCGTGATATTTAACCTCACGAAACTTGTGCTCCAAATTTGTTTCTAGCTAAAGATGAGCCAAGTCCGAGTAGGATTCGCATTTAGAGGTTTCCGTATGAATTTTGTACGTAGATAGTTCATCCATCCTTGGAACCGAGAATGTCGGCAGTTTTTCATGATATCGATAAAGCCAAGATAAAAATCTCTGGAGTCACAAGACTTTCGAGAATGTTGAAATGTTGTGTCTTAAGCTTAAATTGTTTGAGTAATTTGGCATTTGCTGCGACAATGTTCATCTTTTAATATAGTTACCAGTTAACAGTTTTTGTTTTTTCTCTCGATTACTTGTACTATGAAGCCTTTGTTTTTGACCATTTCCATGATTCTAGGTCAACTAGAAGAACCTTATACGGTTTGATGATCGAGTTTACGGTATCAAAATACGTGACATGAACGGCCTTATCTTTTTATTGCATTCACTGAGAAACTTCAATGCGCAAAACCGCCAAGAGATCATAGACCTCAGTATGTGACGCAAATGTCAACTGCGTAAGTGTTAACGTTTCTGAGAAAACGCGGTCCTAAATTCGTTTTTACCAATAGATCAGTAGAACCATAAAACCAGGAGAATGACAAGAGAAGACGACAGTAATACGCTTGTAACCACTAAATAACGCATTTATTATATGCAATAAGCAAACGTGTATCTCAGGCCACTGAAGATGCTTCACAAATAATGCAACTGAAACGCGTATGGCAAAAAACAAACTGCCTTTCATTTAGTTGCAAAGATGGAATATACTTCCATAAAAATCTCTTCTATTGGACGCTCTTGGCTTTCTATATTTTGGGAGGAAGTAGCATGGATGAAAACTAGAGAAAAAGTGTCCCGAAAAGGCAAGCTCCAAAAAGCATAGCTTAAGACCTTTGAGCACTTGTTCACTAGAGGCGATGTGTTTCACAGTAGCAGAGACGAACAAGTGTTCGTAGCTCTGAAGGTATCTATTTTAGAGTCCACATTTACTAGATTTTTTCGATGCAGATGATCGTTCTCATCATATCACTCAATACTGACCATTCTTCCTGGCAAACTCTGTGTAAGGATGGCGGCTGCAGCCACCTGGCCCTCAATTATCGTTTTACGAAGACCAGGGGCCGGCCGAAGTGGCCGTGCGGTTAAAGGCGCTGCAGTCTGGAACCGCAAGACCGCTACGGTCGCAGGTTCGAATCCTGCCTCGGGCATGGATGTTTGTGGTGTCCGTAGGTTAGTTAGGTTTAACTAGTTCTAAGTTCTAGGGGACTAATGACCTCAGCAGTTGAGTCCCATAGTGCTCAGAGCCATTTTTTGAAGACCAGGGAGCATTCTGCCGAATGATCGTGGTTGATGCCAGACTCAACATAAATTCATAAATACTGATGTGTTACTGTTGCATGACTATGATAATTACTGTTACTCTTGTAATAACTACTTATTAACGTATTCTGAAACATAACCATCTTTCCATCCCTCATTAAGACTAAAGATAAAATAAAAATATGTTCACCTAAATAATAATTATGTTATGGTCACTTTCCAGGATGTTGTTACTGTGAGACGAATGGAACATTGACAAAGGAGACTTACATTGCATTGGCGTAGTGCATACAGACAAGGCGTTACGTTGTTAATATGTTGGCGCTGAGTCACCAAGAGTGTGAGACGATGGCAGGCATTATCATTTGAGCCTTCTACTGACATCTTCATCGATTCACTAGCAGGATATTTAGTCCCACAGTAAGGTAAGGCACACCTCTCCCCCAGAATTGTAAAAAATTCGAACTGCGCTTGTTTTGTCGTTTGACTGGCAAGCTCGCATTCTTTTCGCCGCCCTGTTTGCGTTACTTCCCGTTACCATACGTAGTACGGTCTTTTGTCAAGCTAAGACCAACACGCATAATCTTGCTTTATAAAGAGTTAAGCGGAGCGCTTAGTTTTTAAGTTTTTCGGAGATATATCTGCAGTTAAAGCTTTATGTTTAATCGTAGTACTTGATGCATTACTTCTAGTACAATTACCTTTCGATGTGCATTAACATTGCAAATCCATCTAAATTTTAAATTTACTTGAACACTGAGTCGTCAATGCATATCACATACTTTTAATATTTTGAAAAAAAATGCGGTATTATTTATTGACGAGCAATTCACGGAATCATGCCACCCTAATCTATAGTTGACCCGATGAACTATTTATTAATAATGCGGTAGTTATCCCAGTCCTTTACGTTTTAGTCTTCTCAAAGAGCGAGATGATGCCTTCTAAGACACTCGACACGCACTCGGCTTGACGAGGGAGGGAGGAGGCGAGGGGAGGAGTGGTGGTCAAAGCCTCCTCCAACAGTCCATACTTAGGCGTACGATGAATTTTCAAAATCACTGGGGTAAGTGAGCATCAAACGACTATACAAGTTAGTATGGAGAAACTATGAGACTGGCGACGTGCCATTAGGTCTACGGAAAAATATCATACATACAGTTCCGAAGACAACAAAGGACGAAGAAAATGAGCTGGCCGAAGTGGCCGAGTGGTTCTAGGCGCTTCAGTCTGGAACCGGCGACCGCTACGGTCGCAGGTTTGAATCCTGCCTCGGGCGTGGATGTGTGTGATGTCCTTAGGTTACTTAAGTTTACCTGGTTCTAAGTTCTAGGGGACTGATGACCTCAGCTGTTAAGTCTCTTAGTGCTCACAGCCATCTGAACCATTTTGAAGAATGTGAGAACTGAAACTTCCTGGCAGATTAAAACTGTGTGCCCGACCGAGACTCGAACTCGGGACCTTTGCCTTTCGCGGGCAAGTGCTCTACCAACTGAGCTACCGAAGCACGACTCACGCCCGGTACTCACAGCTCTACTTCTGCCAGTATCTCGTCTCCTACCTTCCAAACTTTACAGAAGCTCTCCTGCGAAACTTGCAGAACTAGCACTCCTGAAAGAAAGGATATTGCGGAGACATGGCTTAGCCACAGCCTGGGGGATGTTTCCAGAATGAGATTTTCACTCTGCAGCGGAGTGTGCGCTGATATGAAACTTCCTGACAGATTAAAACTGTGTGCTCGACCGAGACACGAACTCAGGACCTTTGCCTTTCGCGGGCAAGTGCTCTACCAACTGAGCTACCCAAGCACGACTCACGCCTGGTACTCACAGTTCTGCAAGTTTCGCAGGAGAGCTTCTGTAAAGTTTGGAAGGTAGGAGACGAGATACTGGCAGAAGTAGAGCTGTGAGTACCGGGCGTGAGTCGTGCTTCGGTAGCTCAGTTGGTAGAGCACTTGCCCGCGAAAGGCAAAGGTCCCGAGTTCGAGTCTCGGTCGGGCACACAGTTTTAATCTGCCAGGAAGTTTCATATCAGCGCACACTCCGCTGCAGAGTGAAAATCTCATCCTGGAAATGTGAGAACTATCGCGCAGTTAGCGTAACAGCTAATTCATCCAAACTACTGACATGGATAATATCCACAAGAACGGGAAAGGTAATTGAGGATCTTTGAATAAAGATCTGTTTGGCTTTAGGAAAGGTAAAGGCACCAGAGAGCCTCTTCTAACGCTGTCATTCATTATAGGGGTGAGGCTCAAGAAAAAACAAGATCATAGAATTCGTCCAGCACGAAAAAGCATTTGCCAATGTTAAATCGTAATTATATTCGAAAATCTGACGAAACCAGGAATAAGCTATTGGGAAAAATATGGTAATATAAAGTGTGCATAAGAACCAAGAGAGAACATTGCGACTAAAAGATAAAGCACCAAGTACTCGGCTTAAAAAGGGTGTAGGAGAGAGATGGAGTATATCATCTCTGCTGTTCAGTCTATACATCGAATAAGCAATGCCGGAAATAAGAGGAAGGTCCTAGAGCGGTATTGAAATTCGGAGTGAAAGGATATCAGTGATAAGATTCACTGATGACACCGCTATTCTCAGTGAAAGCGAAGAAGCAATACAGGACCTATTGGAGGAAAAGCATAGTCTAATGAGTACAAAATTTCGTGTGACTGTAAATCGGAAAAGGCAAAGGTATTGAAATGAGAATTGCGAGAAACGTAACATCAAAATTGGTCGTGACTCAGTAGATGCAGTTAAGGAATACGGCTACGTAGCCTGAAAAATAATCAGTGATGTACGGAGCAAGGGGGACATCAAAAATATACTTGTACAGGTAAAGAGGGAATTCCTGGCCAAGAGAAGTCTACTAGTATCAAATATAGGCCATAATTTGAAGAGGAAGTTTCTGAGAATATACGTTTGGAGCGCAACAGTGTGAGATAGTAAATGGTGGAAAGTCGGAAAACTGAAACGAAGGGGAATCTAAGGCTTTGAAACGTGGTGCTACGAAACAATGTCGAAAATTAGGTGGACTGATAAGATAAAGGATGTGAAGGTCGTCTGCAGAAGCAGCAAAGAAGAGAACATATAGGAAACAATGAAAAGAAGAAAGGACATGGTGGTAGGAAATGTGTTACATCAGGTGATAAGCCTACGGTACCAGTGGGTGCTGTAGGCGGATAACATCTGTAGGGGAAGACAGAGATTTGAAGACATCCATGTTGCAAGTGCTACTCGGAGATGACGTTAGTGTAGGAGAGAAATTCGAGGCACACCATACAACACCATTCAATAGCCTGATGAATGAAAAAAAAAAACGGATTTCTGTAATCGTTTTAGACAAATGCCAGGATTGTTGCTCTGGTGGAGTCAGGATGGATTCGAGTGTTGTTGAACCCGTTATGGGCTATCATGTTACTGCAGTAAGGTTGACTTCGCAGTAAGTATGTACAACTAGGTGATCCGCCTCCATATACATCATAAAAGCAGTGAGAGACTAACAATAATTCTATTTATCTGAGCCCATACTATAGTCGAACGACTCGCCCTGTTGCAGTCAGCGTACCAGCGGTATGCGCCAGCCCTGGGCTGCAGTGGCTGCTTAGCTCAGCGCACGAACAGAGCGTAGTGGGGCAGCTTACAGGGTCAGGCGGAGAGAGCGTCTAGTAGCCGTTGTGGGTGCATGACCGACAGAGTTTACTGCAAACGATAACAGGTAACGCACATCAACAGTCTAGACTGTCACTGCATTATTCTGCTACAAGCTGTAAAAGGGGCCGAGCTGACGTAACAGAAGTCTCCGGGGTGGCGCAGTAAACAATACAACACTACTCTAATAACATGGAAGATAGTCGCTGATGCCTCAATAGATGTCCTACCATCCTGTCCCTTCTATTCGTCAATCTTTTCCACATACTACACGTCTCTCTCATTCTGCAAAGAATTTTCTCATTCCTTATCTTATCAGCGCACCTAATTTTCAACATCAGGCAGTATCACCACTTCTCAAATCCTTCGATTCTCTTCTGTTCCGATTTTAGCGACTTAATGTGTTGTATTTATTTTACGATATATCTTAACGGTTATATTGTTGTGCAAACACCCTATAAAGAGGAGAAGTTTACTCATCAAGTAATTTTGCCTCCCTCCAATCACACGGAGCGAAACAGATCAAGCTGTAAATCTGAAAGATGTAAAGTACGTGAAGTGTCGATTTGGTGTCGGTAGTATAGGGGGAAGCGGGCGAAAAAAAGAAGGATATAGATATGTCAGTTGCTATGATCTTTATACATAGTATTATTGTCACATTAGTCTCATTTTCGTTTGTGCCGCAACTATTCACGAAGTGTTACTGACTTTTCTTCATTTAATGGAATGAAATTTTCAGTGAAGTGAAAATGCATGTGGGCTCATCCTCAGTAACATGACATTTAACAGGTTCATTGTTTGAGGTACTGTTTTAGTCAGTACTGTCAACGAACGTCATGCCACGCTTATCATGGTACAACCGAACAAGTTTTACGTTCTAGATGATGTATAGAAGTCGTATGCTGCGATCTTCACTATCACAATGATTAAAAAAAAGCTTCAAATGGCTCTGAGCACTATGGGGCTTAACATCTGAGAGCATCAGTCCCCTAGAACTGAGAACTACTTAAACCTAAGTAACCTAATGACATCACACACATCCATGCCCGAGGCAGGATTCGAACCCTCTACCGTTCCGGTCGCGCGGTTCGAAACTGAAGCGCCTGGAACCGTTCGGCCACAAAGGCTTGATCACAATTATTCCCAGTGTCTTTGACACTAATACAAAGGCTTGTTTACTCCGCTTACTGTCACTTTGCTGTTTGGGGGACAACACTGTACGTTCAGTGTGAACAATTGTAGCCCATAAAACAGCTTTCAGACTGATTTGTGGTAGCAGTTCACAAACTTCACGAAGGTCGTCTTACAGGTATCTCATAATTCTAACTCATGTACCTTTCTTGTACTTCCGGGGTATTAGGGTTATAGGTCTTGGTATTTCGGTTGATGAGTGCGGATAATGCACTAAACAACGTGACATCAGTATATACTTCACTTTCAAGCTATTATAACTATCACAACTGGCATGTTTGTAGGTTGGTTGATACCTCCAATTACGCGTGCCACAAGCAAGGTAAGTTCCACATGCAGCACGTCTGGTATTGAACCGTGGAGACGTGGAGGAAAAATGAATATTCTGTACTGCAGGCGCAGTCCAATTCGTGCTGCTGTTAACGGTCGCGAAAATAAGCATCAGGTAGTAAACTGTTTGATGTGTTTTCGAGAACACTGTGAGATATAGAGAAAAAATAACTAACATAATGAAGTGGGTTCACATTACATATACCCTAACATCTTGCATTTTCTGTCATAGAATTTGTTGTTGGCAGCAACGACTCCTGCAGAAGAAACTGCTACAATCTTTCAGTGAACACTGGACGGAAAGAAACTCGTTACCCGAGGGACACGTTCACTGAGCGTTCAGTAAAAACTTAGTTTTGCTTGTAAACAGTTTACCCATTCCGGAAATCGAGAATCTCGACCTTCCTCGCTTGTTCAACATTGATACTAGCAATATTGGTCCCAGGAATTCCAATATTATCGAGATTAATTTCAGTAACATAAATGTGACGAAGTTATGCAGCAGGCAGGTTATCAGTATTATAATAATCAGTAGTTCTCCATTCAGACTGACTTGGTCGCAATGATGAAAGTCAAACATCAGGCAAGGAGTTAAGTCATTCCTTGCCTGATGATTGACTTTCATCACTGCGACCAAATCACCCTGAATGATGAAGTACTGATTGTTTTAATTTCAAATTTAACATCGGCAAATAAATTTTTTTCGTGTCGTATAGTTATATATTAACGATTTTCGTATTTTTTCCTTTCCCTGTACTGTGAAACCTTATTTCTTGCTTTATTTCTTTATTGTAGATCAATGGGAAGGTCCGTAATGGTTCTGATAAGCTTTTTTTTTTTTTTTGTCATCATTCTACTGACTGGTTTGATGCGGCCCGCCACGAATTCCTCTTCATCTCAGAGTAGCACTTGCAACCTCTAGTACCATGGAAGTCATTCCCTCCTGTCTTAGCAGATGTCCTATCATCCTGTGCCCTCTCCTTATCAGTGTTTTCCACATATTCATTTCCTCTCCGATTCTGCATAGAACCTCCTCATTCCTTACCTTATCAGTCCACCTAATTTTCAACATTCGTCTATAGCACCACATCTCAAATGCTTCGATTCTCTTCTGTTCCGGCTTTCCCACAGTCCATGTTTCACTACCATACAATGCTGTACTCCAGACGTACATCGTCAGAAATTTCTTCCTCAAATTAAGGCCGGTATTTGATATTAGTAGACTTCTCTTGGCCAGAAATGCCTTTTTTGCCATAGCGAGTCTGCTTTTGATGTCCTCCTTGTTCCGTCCGTCATTGGTTATTTTACTGCCTAGGTAGCAGAATTGCTTAACTTCATTGACTTAGTGACCATCAATACTGATGTTAAGTTTCTCGCTGTTGTCATTTCTATTACTTCTCATTACCTTCGTCTTTCTCCGATTTACTCTCAAACCATACTGTATACTCATCAGACCGTTCATTCCGTTCAGCAGATCATTTAATTCTTCTTCACTTTCACTCAGGATAGCAATGTCATCAGTGAACCGTATCATTGATATCCTTTCACCTTGTATTTTAATTCCACTCCTGAACCTTTCTTTTATTTCCCTCATTGCTTCCTCGATGTACAGATTGAAGAGTAGGGGCGAAAGGCTACAGCCTTGTCTTACACCCTTCTTAATACGAGCACTTCGTTCTTGATCGTCAACTCTTATTATTCCCTCTTGGTTGTTGTACATATTGTATATGACCCGTCTCTCCCTATAGCTTACCCCTACATTTTTCAGAATCTCGAACAGCATGCACCATTTTATATTGTCGAACGCTTTTTCCAGGTCGACAAATCCTATGAAAGTGTCTTGATTTTTCTTTAGCCTTGCTTCCATTACTAGCTGTAACGTCAGAATTGCCTCTCTCGTCCCTTTACTTTTCCTAAAGCCAAACTGATCGTCACCTTGTAACCTCCTCCTCACTTATCGACCTTAATGACAGTGAAAATTTAAACCGCGTGTACCTAATGGAAATTTGGGAAAAGCAATCGTCACCGAAGTTAATTTATCGGTAAAGAGGGAGGAAAGGGTTACATCTAAATGAAAGGAGAAATGCAAATGAAACTGGTGGAAATTAATTTTGAAAAGGGGTAAAGTTAATAAAGAAAGTAAATGTACGACCGTTACATCAACAATTAACCAGCGGTAATTAGATATTTGAGATTAGGGGGAAATTACGGTCGCCAGTCCTAAGGACAATTACTATAGTAACTGAAAAAGAAGGGTTATTACACATATAATTAGCACTAGAAGCGTGGCAACTGAAGGTTGACACGTGTAGTGTGAGAACTGAAAGTTTGTCAGAAGTAATAAATTTCGCTACACTCTGACTTAATTTAGCAAAAGAATTAATAAAACCAGAAAATTGAAAGTTAATTTAGTGACTGAAATTAATAGTGAACTTTGTTTCTGAAGCATATTGAAATTCAGTAAAATACAGTTAGTCTTGAGCTACCTCAACAATCATTTCAAAAGCTACTTGAATCTACGCAATTTAGAAATAAGAGATTTAACTTCGAACTTGAATTAAATGATTCTGAACAGTTAACAATAGTAAAATTTAGTACGTACCAAGCTGAGCTGCAGTCTCAGGTAAGCTAAAATATGCTAACAAAACTCGCACTCTTAATTTGTGCTCGTGTAATCTAAATATTGTAGCCAGCTATGAATAATTTAACTGAACTTTGAAATTAAGGCAGTGAAATTGAATTATATTATTTTAATGCTGGCGTTTGAATTTCAACGACAGTCGGGTTCATTTCGGAAAAGGAAGGGACCCTGCTTGGCAATGCAATTGGGGCAATGAGCAACAAAGGTTCATGCTAAGTTGCTGTAATTTTGTGATGCAACAATTTGAAAAGCTGAGGTCTGCCATACAGTTCTGAAACTTTACGTGCTTTTAGTCTTCCTTGTTGGTTGATTGAAGGTTTGAAGCCGTCGATCGAGGAGGTGGCGACAGTCAGTCATTGTCGGCCGTCGCTGTTACAGAAGCTGGATGTTGGCGCGCCTTCTTCTCGACACGGTTTCCAGCCGAAACGGGCTCTTGACGTGTGCCAGCTAACGCTTCCCGTCTGGGACACCATGTCCGAAACTATCATAGCAAGTCGAGCGCAATTACACGCTGCCAAACCCCGAAAGCGCGGCAACTCGCGGGAGCGTCACACAACGCACCTGCTCCACTGCACTAACCCAGCCAGACCCCCTTCGCTGCCCGCGCTCCACGCGGCAGAGTTAACACTACCAAAGATCCTACACACTTTCGTTCTTCACACGACCTATCGATGTATTCGTTCGATAGCATAGTTTTCCCTAGGCACGACCCAGCGTAAAATACAAATAATACACTCCTGGAAATTGAAATAAGAACACCGTGAATTCATTGTCCCAGGAAGGGGAAACTTTATTGACACATTCCTGGGGTCAGATACATCACATGATCACACTGACAGAACCACAGGCACATAGACACAGGCAACAGAGCATGCACAATGTCGGCACTGGTACAGTGTATATCCACCTTTCGCAGCAATGCAGGCTGCTATTCTCCCATGGAGACGATCGTAGAGATGCTGGATGTAGTCCTGTGGAACGGCTTGCCATGCCATTTCCACCTGGCGCCTCAGTTGGACCAGCGTTCGTGCTGGACGTGCAGACCGCGTGAGACGACGCTTCATCCAGTCCCAAACATGCTCAATGGGGGACAGATCCGGAGATCTTGCTGGCCAGGGTAGTTGACTTACACCTTCTAGAGCACGTTGGGTGGCACGGGATACATGCGGACGTGCATTGTCCTGTTGGAACAGCAAGTTCCCTTGCCGGTCTAGGAATGGTAGAACGATGGGTTCGATGACGGTTTGGATGTACCGTGCACTATTCAGTGTCCCCTCGACGGTCACCAGTGGTGTACGTCCAGTGTAGGAGATCGCTCCCCACTCCATGATGCCGGGTGTTGGCCCTGTGTGCCTCGGTCGTATGCAGTCCTGAGTGTGGCGCTCACCTGCACGGCGCCAAACACGCATACGACCATCATTGGCACCAAGGCAGAAGCGACTCTCATCGCTGAAGACGACACGACTCCATTCGTCCCTCCATTCACGCCTGTCGCGACACCACTGGAGGCGGGCTACACGATGTTGGGGCGTGAGCGGAAGACGGCCTAACGGTGTGCGGGACAGTAGCCCAGCTTCATGGAGACGGTTGCGAATGGTCCTCGCCGATACCCCAGGAGCAACAGTGTCCCTAATTTGCTGGGAAGTGGCGGTGCGGTCCCCTACGGCACTGCGTAGGATCCTACGGTCTTGGCGTGCATCCGTGCGTCGCTGCGGTCCGGTCCCAGGTCGACGGGCACGTGCACCTTCCGCCGACCACTGGCGACAACATCGATGTACTGTGGAGACCTCACGCCCCACGTGTTGAGCAATTCGGCGGTACGTCCACCCGGCCTCCCGCATGCCCACTATACGCCCTCGCTCAAAGTCCGTCAACTGCACATACGGTTCACGTCCACGCTGTCGCGGCATGCTACCAGTGTTAAAGACTGCGATGGAGCTCCGTATGCCACGGCAAACTGGCTGACACTGACGGCGGCGGTGCACAAATGCTGCGCAGCTAGCGCCATTCGACGGCCAACACCGCGGTTCCTGGTGTGTCCGCTGTGCCGTGCGTGTGATCATTGCTTGTACAGCCCTCTCACAGTGTCCGGAGCAAGTATGGTGGGTCTGACACACCGGTGTCAATGTGTTCTTTTTTCCATTTCCAGGAGTGTATTTACAAAACAAACCAATTATACATCGACATAAATGCATATATATACACACACACACACACACACACATATATATATATATATATATATATATATATATATATATATATATATTAAAACAATTACAATATATAAAGACACAGAAATGTTATATCTTCAGGTAACAAAATAAGGAAAAAGTATGGTACAATAGATGGAAATAGGAGGATATGCATTTCCGGCGTTACAACCTAGCGCATTCTCAGTTTTCTTTTCCATTCTTCTGTATATTATTCTTGTAAGTAGCTTCGATGCATGAGCTGTTAAGCTGATTGTGCGATAATTCTCGCACTTGTCAGCTCTTGCCGTCTTCGGAACTGTGTGGATGATGCTTTTCCGAAAGTCAGATGGTATGTCACCAGACTCATATATTCGACACACTGACGTGAATAGTCGTTTTGTTGCCACTTCCCCCAAAGATTTTAGAGCTTCTGATGGAATGTTATCTATCCCTTCTGCCTTATTTGACCGTAAGTCCTCCTAAGCTCTTTTAAATTCCGATTCTGATACTGGAACCCCTAACTCTCCTAAATCGACTCCTGTTTCTTCTTCTATCACATCAGACAAATCTTCACCCTCATAGAGGCTTTCAATGTATTCTTTCCACCTATCTGCTCTCTCCTCTGCATTTAACTGTGGAATTCCCGTTGCACTCTTAATGTTACCACCGTTGGTTTTAATGTCACCAAAAGTTGTTTTGACTTTCCTGTATGCTGAGTCTGTCGTTCCGACAATCATATCTTTTTCGAAGTCTTCACGTTTTTCCTGCAGCCATTTCGTCTTAGCTTCCCTGCACTTCCTATTTATTTTATTCCTCAGCGACTTGTATTTCTGTATTCCTGATTTTCCCGGAACATGTTTTTACTTCCTCCTTTCATCAATCAACTGAGGTATTTCTTCTGTTACCCATGGTTTCTTCGCAGCTACCTTCTTTGTACTTATGTTTTCCTTCCCAACTTCTGTGATGGCCCTTTTTAGAGATGTCGATTCCTCTTCAACTGTACTGCCTACTGCGCTATTCCTTATTGCTGTATCTATAGCGTTAGAGAAATTCAAACGTATCTCCTCATTCCTTAGTACTTCCGTATCCCACTTCTTTGCGTATTGATTCTTCCTGACTAATGTCTTGAACTTCAACCTACTCTTCATCACTACTATATTGTGATCTGAGTCTAAATCTGCTCCTGGGTACGCCTTACAATCCAGTATTTGATTTCGGAATCTCTGTCTGACCATGATGTAATCTAATTGAAATCTTCCCGTATCTCCCGGCCTTTTCCAAGTATACCTCCTCCTCTTGTGATTCTTGAACAGGGTATTCGCTGTTACCAGCTGAAACGTGTTACAGAACTCTATTAGTCTTTCTCCTCTTTCATTCCTTGTCCCAAGCCCATATTCTCCTGTAACCTTTTCTTCTCCTCCTTCCCCTACAACTGCATTCCAGTCGCCCTTGACTATTAGATTTTCGTCCCCCTTTACATACTGCATTACCCTTTCAATATCCTCATACACTTTCTGTATCTGTTCATCTTCAGCTTGCGACGTCAGCATGTATACCTGAACTATCGTTGTCGGTGGTGGTCTGCTGTCGATTCTGATTAGAACAACCCGGTCACTGAACTGTTCACAGTAACACACCCTCTGCCCTACCTTTCTATTCATAACGAATCCTAAACCTGTTATACCAATTTCTGCTGCTGTTGATATTATCCGATACTCATCCGCCCAGAAATCCTTGTCTTCCTTCCACTTCACTTCACTGACCCCTACTATATCTAGATTGAGCCTTTGCATTTCCCTTTTCAGATTTTCTAGTTTCCCTACCACGTTCAAGCTTCTGACATTCCACGCCCCGACTCGTAGAACGTTATCCTTTCGTTGATTATTCAATCTTTTTCTCATGTTAATCTCCCGCTTGGCAGTCCCCTCCCGGAGATCCGAATGGGGGACTATTCCGGAATCTTTTGCCAATGGAGAGATCATCATGACACTTCTTCAACTACAGGCCACATGTCCTGTGGAGACACGTTACGTGTCTTTAATGCAGTGGTTTCCATTGCCTTCTGCATCCTCATGTCGTTGATCATTGCTGATTCTTCCGCCTTTAAGGGCAATTTCCCACCCCTAGGACAAGAGAGAGCCTTAAACCTCTATCCGCTCATCCGCCCTCTTTGACAATGCCGTTGGCAGAATGAGGCTGACTTCTTATGCCGGAAGTCTTCGGCCGCCAATGCTGATTATTTATCAAAATTTAGGCAGTGGCGGGGATCCAACCCGGGACATAAGACGATTTGATTATGAATCAAAGACGCTACCCCTAGACCACGGGTAGATTCCTGATAAGCTTGCTAGGATGAAAAGAAGCGACACAAATGGCAGTACCTATTCACTGCATCGACTTAGAAGCTTCACTGTTTTTATATCGTCGAGGGAGCGTACACCTCACTATGCAACTTGCCACTTGTTAAGAAAAAAGAGTTTTTAACAGTTGATCTTACAGACAGACAGATGGATAGAATGACAACAAACCGATCCAACCAGAGTTCCGTTTTTACTGCTTGAGGCACGGAAACCTGAAAACGATATACACTTAGTTACCCTCCCCTAAGCACTGTACAGGAAACTGTGAACTGTTCAGTAGGTTTCGATTCAATAGGCTTATAGCAGAATCGGAAAAAGAAAATTTGAGTGATAAATCCCAAGTATTGAATTTCATGTTCATGATTTTACTTGTGACACTCTCCCTATTCTGTACTTCAGAATAGTTAATTTTTCTCTGTAATGCTTTATGATTTTGCATATTCTCTCACCATTTATATCGTATTTTATAAATTGGTTAATTCTTTTGTTTAAGATTTTATAAACCGTATGCTCTGAATTATGAACTCATTTGTTCCGAGATTAAGTAGATTTGCTTCAGATGGCTCCATGGAACCTGAAAGACAAGGAAAATAAATGGGAGGATGACATGATTAGGAATTATAGACGGAATTACAAGAAAGGGGGCAATGAGTTAACATGAAATTGGCTAGTTTGGTAAGTTTTTGAGAACTGTGATGACACAAGATGGCTTTCAAGGCAAATGTACTCTATTACGTAGTGAAAATAAGTAGTAAATCGGGATAAAGAGACCCTCGTGTTAGGAATGAGAGCGCAACAGTTATTGAAGGTCTTAAGACAGATAGAAATTGACACAAATATTTGATCATAATCGAACATTCACAAAAGCTGTAGGACAGGCCGTAGGGTATGTGTAGGTAAGATGAGTGTTTTCATCGTCGAGTTCCCGTAAAATCGAAATGTGTGGATCCAAACCATGGTTCAAATGGCTCTGAGCACTATGGGACTTAACATCTATGGTCATCAGTCCCCTAGAACTTAGAACTACTTAAACCTAACTAACCTAAGGACAGGACACAACACCCAGCCATCACGAGGCAGAGAAAATCCCTGACCCCGCCGGGAATCGAACCCGGGAACCCGGGCGGGGGAAGCGAGAACGCTACCGCACGACCACGAGATGCGGGCTCTAAACCATGATTCTTGGGACAAGTAGCTATTTGAAATTAAAAGGAGTCGCAGCGTTGGCCGTAATATTGATGGTTTATTGATTGCAAAATCGATTTTCAATCACATAGAGATCATCTTCAGTGCTGTGGTGTACAAATTAAATTTATAGGCACTGGTATCAAGTTATTATCAGTAACCAAAGCTGAGAAACGATCACAGTAATAGAATTACTGCGAAACAAATTACGATCGGGCGCATCAAAATTTTCATTTAAATCAGTGACAAAAAACATCATTCTTACGGGGAGAGGTGACGTCAATATTGCTGACACATAATTCACAATCAATTAAAAGTTATTAGTGAGTAACTATATCAGCAACATACTAAACAGTCGTAATACGACGAGTTATTGTGATCGTTTCTGTTTTGGTTACTGATAATAGCTTGATACCTGTGCCTATGAGTTGAATTTGTACACCACAGCACTGAAGATGATCGCCATGTGATTGAAAATCGATTTTGCTATCAATAAACCATCAATATTACGGCAAACGCTGCCTTCCTTTTAATTTAACATATATGGTCGTTGCGTACACAGCACTCCATGGAGTCGCCAATCAATAAGTAGCTATCTGATTACCAGATGTTGGCTGGGAGGGGGGGGGGGGGGCGTAAGTTGAGACGGTGTTTCACATCGTCCCATAAGTAACAGAAACAAGGAGTGCGAAAACACGAAAACAGTTTGCAAAAGTGAGGGTTGTTGGCTGTGTCACCAGTTCACAATATGCGAAAAATCGTAACTGTCGTAACATTATGACTGTTTAGTATGTTGCTGGTATAGTTACTCACTAATAACTTTTAATTGATTGTGAATTATGTGTCAGCAATATTGACGTCACCTCTCCATAAGACTGTTGTTGTTTTGTCACTGATTTAAATGAAAATTTCGGTGCGGCCGATCGTAATTTGTTTCGCAAATTCGGAATTGGGCCAGCGGCGCCGGCTAACCGGATAGATGCCACGCCGCAAACGGAGCACGTGGTGCGCGTTGCCCGCCTCGCTGGCTGGCGCGGACCGCAGGCCGCCGGCAGCGCCTCGCTGTGCCTGCGGTCGCTGCCCGCACTACGGCCGCAGCTGCCGGCCGGCCTGTGTTCGTGTCCGCCCAGCTGTGATATGAGCTCCACCAAGCATTTACCACTTCCACTGCGCCAGCGTATTCTGCGTTAAATTAAGCCTTGCCGCTGTTTGCCATAATTATTATGATACAAATACCCGGTTCCGTAGCCGAGGTCGCTAACACACGCTCGTGTGTCGGAGACAGCACTGCTGAGAAACAGAAAAAAAAAAAATAACTGCTGGTGATTAAAGTTGCAACACCATCAAGGCTGCATGCAACACACGCCATATTGAGATGAATTTTACTGTATGTTTTGGAACGCAAATGATTATCATTTTTAGCGTAAAATCACAAATCAGGTCACAGTATCATCACGTACGTGATACATAAACAGAAAGAGTACTCAGCGGCTTTCTCATTCCGAAAACGAACGGAAACTATGGTAAATCTCCCAGTATACATAGCATCCTACACACCAGAGAAGCCTCCTGGTGAATTCCAAAAGTAACGCACTTCAGGGAACTGGGTACGGAATTGGTTAACTCGGCATTCCTGAACTGGGGAAGATATCGACAGGGATGTGAAGCGATGCCTACTCCAGTACCGTGGCAATCTGCTATAGTTTTCTCGGTTGAGGATCAACAGCACATAGAACCTGATCGAGGTGGTCCCATAGATTCTCGAATTTGTTAATTCCCTGGAATTTGATAGCCATGGGAGTACGGTAAACTCATATTGTAGCTCCTAGAACTACCAAAGTACACTGCCAGCTGTGTGATATGTTGCATTGCCCTGCTGGTAGATGCCACCGTGCCGAGGGAAAACATACTACATGTAGTGCATATATGTATAATTGTGTTGATCCTCTGTGCCTTGAAGAATGACGAGATCACTCAACACACGAAATCATTCCCCTGATCGTATCGCTTCCTCGTCCATCCTGGATCCGTCCAACGGTCAGCAGGATGTTTTTTCCAGACGTTCCACCCAGTACTCACTTACGGCCATCCGCTCGATGGAGCACAAAACTCGATGTATCTGGAAAGACCACCTGCCGCCCCTCAGTGGGTGTGCAGCTGAGGTATTGGCGTGTAAATTCCAGGCTTCGTCGCAGATGAATCCCAATCAGCATGGATGCATGAACCAAGTCCTACTGCGGAGGCCAGGCCCATGCACAGCAATGTTAGCTGAGAGTAGTAATTGTGGAGACACTGCTGGTAGCCCCTTGTTTCATCTGGGTTTTCAGTTGCTCAACAGTTGCACGTGTACATCTGCCCAGCCGTTCTTAAACTCTGTCATCTGTGGCCGTGGTCCATCACAGTTACCTCGGCGCCGCTTTTGGATAGCGCGATTTTTCCATGCATGGTATACTTTAACCCCAGCGGCAAGCGAAAAATTTACAGGCCTAGTCGTTTCGTTCTGTTCTTTGGTGTGAAAGTCAATGACTATGCCCTTTTGGGCGTCAGATAAATCAGTCCTTTTTCTCATAACGACTGCACTATCGTCCGCGTCGTCCCGAATCTAATGCTGCCACTTACCATCTGTCAGTGGTTATTACACGTCGTCGTCGAACATAGCTGGTGTATTTTTTTTTTTTTTCAACGTTTAGCTACATCTTCCATTTACTTCTCTATACAGCAGCAGCTCCGAGATAGAAATTTGAGATACTGTGCCCCCAACTTACCATTACCCTTGTCATACGGAGGGAAGCCGCCTGCGATTTCCGCCAGTAACCTCGTTGTGTGTTCCAAACTGCGGTCCTCATAAATAGCGGCCCACGTGAGCAGAGAGATTATAATCAGAGGGAGACAGGATCGTGCTGTATGGTGGCTGATCAAACAATCCCCATCGGAGACGGTACAGGAGCGTCTTCTTTGTACCTCAAGTGTTAGGCCAGGAATTTCGTGAAGAAGGAAACACATGACAGATACGTTATGAGAGCAGCATGAAATCAGCGGAAACGTCTCAGCAGGCACGTCGCACTCGCCAGGACAAACGATTTTTCTTGGTAGCCTGATATGATCTCTGTACACTCAGAACTGGGAAGAGCGACGCGACGCGATGGACGGGCATACTAAATACACCATGTAAAAAAATCTGTGCGAAGCTTCAACAGATTTTCACAATGTTTTTTCTGCAACCGATCAGAGGTTGAAAAAAAAAGAAGAAAAAAGACATAACCCTTATAATTTCAGTCTTATCTCCTAACTGTTCAGTTTGCCTACCTTCCCATTCACAAGAAATCCAACTCCCGTTATACCACTTCCTGCTGTTGTTGATTGAGCCATATTGCGGCTTGCGTTGGTCCTGTTTGTAGGTTTCTGCCCTCTGTTGGAGGCCAGACGGTATCGTTTACTTGGCGTGGTAGCGGTTGTTTGTCTTCTTCTCGTGTTGATTGGCACCACTCGGTTTCGCAAGCGTTGCCTGTCCCCTAGTGGCAGCAGCGGCGGCTATCGATATGTAGTAACTCTTGCCCTATCTTTGGGGTGACGTCGTTGTTTTTCCGGGTCGTGTGAGTAGGACAGTTTGGTTGGGGACTCAGGGAGTCAGGTCCGGTACTACGAGAACACGCCAGGACTGCTCGCGGCACGCATGGACTGTCCGATGGAAGGGCTGTGGTCATAAGGTTGCACGACCTCCTCGTAAACCAGATCCAGCAAGCTATAGGATGAGTGCTTTTCAATCCAAGTAGAGAAACCTCCACCACTGTGATATCTCACGGTTCTCCAGTGACTTGGTTCAAATGGCTCTAAGCACTATGGGACTTAATATCTCGGGTCATCAGTCCCCTAGACTTAGAACTACTTAAACCTAAGTAACCTAAGGACACCACACACATCCATGCCCGAGGTATATTCGAACCTGTCACCGTAGCAGCAGCGTGGTTCAGGGTTGAAGCGCCTAGAACCGCTCGGCCACAATAGCCGGTTCCCAGTAACTTTGGTTCATGTTGCTGGTCGTAGTGTCGCCGAGGCGAAGAGCAGCGAGTGGAGTGCTTGGAGAAGGCGGATCTGATTAGCTTTCCTCGACTTCTTATCACTTTTAACTAGAGAGCCTGAAACGAGAAAGGAACCACTACCACCAGAGTAGAAGAATCACCCACCGGCCGCTGGTTGAATTTAACAGATCGTAACAAGTTGAACGCAGTAAATAGTAATAAGAAGTCGAGGAAAGCTAATGAGATCCACTTTCCCGAAGCGCTACACTCGCTGCTCTTCGCCTTGGCGACACTGCGACCAGCAACACGAACCCAAGTCACTGAAGAACCGCGAGATATCACAGTGGCGGAGGTTTCTCTACTAGCACTCATCTTAAATCTGAATCCGGTTTACGACGAGATCGTGCACCCTCATGACGACAGCCCTTCGATCTGGCAGCCATGCGTGCCGCCAGCAGTCCCAGTGTGTTCCTGCACTGCCAGACCTGGCTCCTCCTGAGTCCCCAACCAAACTGGCCCACTCACAGGACCCGGAAAAACAACGACGTCACCCCAAAGATAGGGCAACAGTTACTACATATCGATAGCCGCCGCTGCTGCCACTAGGGGACAAGAAACGCTTGCGAAACCGAGTGGCACCAGTTAACATGACAAGAAGACAAACAACCACTACCATGCCAACTAAACGATAGACTGAGCATCTGCATTTATTTTTTCAGCTTTTCTAGCTTCCCTACCACGTTCAAGCTTCTGAAATTCTACGCCCCGAAACGTAGAACGCTGTCCTTCCGTTGGTTATTGAATCTTTTCCTCATGGTCACCTCCCCCTTGGTTGTCCCCTCCCTGGGATCCGAATGGGACACTACTCCGAAATTTTTTCCCAACAGGGACACTATCGTGACCTTTTTCAGTCACATACCACATGTCCTGTGGATAAACCTTGTGTGTAGCTTTTCTACATCGTTCAAACTTCCGACAGCACATGCACTGACTTATAGAATGCTATTCTGTATTTGGTTATTGCATCTTTTCGTCATGGTCATCTCCCTGTTGGCAGTTCCCCCGTCTGGATGTGGCAAGTCCGGAATCTTTTGCAAATGGTGAAATCATCTTGAGATTTTTTTCAACTAGAGGCCACAGGTGCTGTGGACACAAATAATATATCCCTATAGCAGTGATTTTCATAGCCTTCAACTCCTCATGCCGTTGATCATTGCTGATTCTTCCGCATTTAAGGGGCAGTTTCCCATCCCAAGAGCTAGGGGGTGCTCTGAAACTTCGTCCTTTGCACCTCTGACAAAGCCGTTGGCAGAACGAGGGTGACTTCTTTGCCGGAAGTCTACGGTCGCCATTTAGGACTATTTTCATTCAATATTTAAGAGTGGGAGAGTTCGAATGCAGGACCATTTATTAGAGAAAAAAAGGTACCATTCACTACGGTCGAACTCGCAATACTGTCGTATTTGTTCCACCCTCGACAGATTTTTAAAGTCTTTAAATTAGTTCATGACTGCGCACACGCTCCCGACCGTGACAACACGCTATTCTTACTACCTGTTCCACCCATCTGTGGCCTTTGGACTGTTGCGCTAGCGCCTCTTTGTGGTCGGTTCTGGTCACTTGAATACCAAGGAAAAGACCGACAGTAGCAAAAGAGAGATGATACGAAGAGCATTATACTTTTCTGAATGATGTTATAGAAGGTTGTATACATGGAAGAACCCTGGAGATACTAAAAGGTATCAGATAGATTATATAATAGTAAGACAGAGATTTAGGAACCAGGTTTTAAATTGTAAGACATTTCCAGGGGCAGATGTGGACTCTGACCACAATCTATTGGTTATGACCTGAAGATTAAATCTGAAGAAACTGCAAAAAGCTGGGAATTTAAGGAGATGGGACTTGGATAAACTGAAAGAACCAGAGGTTGTACAGAACTTCAGGGAGAGCATAAGGGAACAATTGACAGGAATGGGGGAAAGAAATACAGTAGAAGAAGAATGGGTAGTTTTGAGGGATGAAGTAGTGAAGGCAGCAGAGGATCAAGTAGGTAAAAAGACGAAGGCTAGTAGAAATCCTTGGATAACAGAAGAAATATTGAATTTAATTAATGAAAGGAGAAAATATAAAAATGCAGTAAATGAAGCAGGCAAAAAGGAATACAAACGTCTCAAAAATGAGATCGACAGGAAGTGCAAAATGGCTAAGCAGGGATGGCTGGAAGATAAATGTAAGGATGTAGAGGCTTATATCACTAGGGGTAAGATAGATACTGCCTACAGGAAAATTAAAGAGATCTTTGGAGATAAGAGAACCACTTGTATGACTATCAAGAGCTCAGATGGAAACCCAGTTCTAAGGAAAGAAGGGAAAGCAGAAAGGTGGAAGGAGTATATAGAGGGTCTATACAAGGGCGATGTACTTGAGGACAATATTATGGAAATGGAAGAGGATGTAGATGAAGATGAAATGTGAGATACGATACTGCGTGAAGAGTTTGACAGAGCACTGAAAGACCTGAGTCGAAACAAGGCCCCCGGAGTAGACAACATTCCATTGGAACTACTGACGGCCTTGGGAGAGCCAGTCCTGACAAAACTCTACCATCTGGTGAGCAAGATGTATGAGACTGGCGAAATACCCTGAGACTTCAAGAAGAATATAATAATTCCAATCCCAAAGAAAGCAGGTGTTGACGGATGTGAAAAGTACCGAACAATCAGTTTAATAAGCCACAGCTGCAAAATACTAACACGAATTCTTTACAGACGAATAGAAAAACTAGTAGAAGCCGAACTCGGGGAAGATCAGTTTGGATTCCGTAGAAATACTGGAACACGTGACGCAATACTGAGCTTACGACTTATCTTAGAAGAAAGATTAAGGAAAGGCAAACCTACGTGTCTAGCATTTGTAGACTTGGAGAAACCTTTAGACAATGTTGACTGGAATACTCTCTTTCAAATTCTAAAGGTGGCAGGGGTAAAATACAGGGAGCAAAAGGCTATTTACAATTTGTACAGAAACCAGATGGCAGTTATAAAAGTCGAGGGGCATGAAAGGGAAGCAGTGGTTGGGAAGGGAGTGAGACAGGGTTGTAGCCTCTCCCCGATGTTATTCAATCTGTATATTGAGCAAGCAGTAAAGGAAACAAAAGAAAAATTCGGAGTAGGTATTAAAATCCATGGAGAAGAAATAAAAACTTTGAGGTTCGCCGATGACATTCTAATTCTGTGAGAGACAGCAAAGGACTTGGAAGAGCAGTTGAACGGAATGGATGTTGTCTTGAAGGGAGGATATAAGATGAACATCAACAAAAGCAAAACGAGGATAATGGAATGTAGTCGAATTAAGTCGAGTGATGTAGAGGGTATTAGATTAGGAAATGAGACACTTAAAGTAGTAAAGGAGATTTGCTATTTGGGGAGCAAAATAACTGATGATGGTCGAAGTAGAGAGGATATAAAATGTAGACTGGCAATGGCAAGGAAAGCGTTTCTGAAGAAGAGAAATTTGTTAACATCGAGTATAGATTTAAGTGTCAGGAAGTCATTTCTGAAAGTATTTGTATGGAGTGTAGCCATGTATGGATGTGAAACATGGACGATAACCTGTTTGGACAAGAAGAGAATAGAAGCTTTCGAAATGTGGCGCTACAGAAGAATGCTGAAGATAAGGTGGGTAGATCACGTAACTAATGAGGAGGTATTGAATAGGATTGGGGAGAAGCGAAGTTTGTGGCACAACTTGACCAGAAGAAGGGATCGGTTGGTAGGACATGTTCTGAGGCATCAAGGGATCACCTATTTAGTATTGGAGGGCAGCGCGGAGGGTAAAAATCGTAGGGGGAGACCAAGAGATGAGTACACTAAGCAGATTCAGAAGGATGTAGGTTGCAGTAAGTACTGGGAGATGAAGAAGCTTGCACAGGATAGAATAGCATGGAGAGCTGCATCAAACCCGTCTCAGGACTGAAGACCACAACAACAACAACACAACATTTCCTTTCACGACATTTTTGTAGCTAAAGAACTATATCAAAGTGTCACTGAGAGCAAGGGCAAATTCTGGTAGTAATTTGCATACAAAAATAAAATAGTGCGAGTTATTAGCAACATACAGTGGCCTCTGAGGTTTCAGAGGATATTGTCATTTTACACATTTATTTCCGTGCATAAGGCATCAGCCATCGGATGCCTATGTTGGCGAGTCCCACCCCCATCACACACAGACCAGCTGCACAAGTAAGAATATATGCCGATGCAAGTGTAACAGCAAAGCGACCACTACTTCCACTTCGGTACCAAATAAAACCATTACCCAATATGCCCGTTCACGAAAGAGGCAGCGAGAATATCATTTAAAGTGACGCAAAGTACAGCAAATGTCATGCCAAAATTCCCATCACCGCCAATACCGCCACTGAAAGCAAAACATCAAACAAATGAAGAGGTCCATCCATAGATATAATGAAGTACGAAGACGGTCAGGAGGAATCAATGAGCCCTTCCTCCGAATTGCTGCCATCTAAGCAGCAAGAAAGGGCAAACTTAGGAAAACGTCTCTGACAAAATGGTTTCCATGTTATATTTGAACCTGAATGGTTTCAGTCTTCGTGGAAGAAACTAATAATCTTGACTATGGACAGAACTCTGTGCCTCATCTTAAAAAGTCTCATTTTTCTCATTTTAAAGAGTCTCACATATCTGCACTACGGAGTTGTATGCTCCACGGAAAGGATCATTTAGTTGGGGAGAGGAATAAAGATGGTATGATCACATTCGTTTGACAAATACCACCTCTCTACTTCAACACCGGCTTGCAATTAATTGTTGCGATATTTCATTTACTGTATATGATGATACCGTTCTAACCACGCCTGTCCCTCGACCCACGTGTGAATAGTTAATGAAGTTCTCTGAAATTTTGTTGTAGAACCCCACATTTTTTTAGATTAACACAGTCGCACCGTTAAAAAAGAATGAATATACACATGCTAGTGACAACAGTAACTTTTTATAAATAGTCAGTAACATTGCAGGCAATGGTCATGCCGCATTGGACACATCGTTTGCCGCTCACCAACGTTAAGCAAGGTCGGGTCAGAAGAAAACTCAGATGCGTGGGGATGTCAGTAAGCCGAAGTCCGCGAGCTCAGGGATATGCAAGACGTCTCCTGAATGGTTTAATAGGTTCCGCCACAAATTTCATTCCTGTGCCAGAATTTTCATCTAGACTAGCACTTGCAACTTATGTCCTCAATTCTTTTCTGGATGTATTCCAATCTCTACCTTCCTCTATAATTTTTTCCCTCTATGGGTTCCTGTAATACCATGGAACTTGTTCCCTGATGTATTCATAGACGTCCAGTCTTCTTGTCTCATCTTCTTCTGAATATTTTCCACATATTTGTTTCCTCGCCAATTGTGCGGGAACCTCGTCGTTGCCTATATTATTATCAGTCCACCTAATTTTCAACACACTTCTGTAGCACCACATCTCAAACACTTCCATTCTCTCCTGTTCCGGTTTTCCCACAGTCATATTCCCCTACCATAAAATGCTGTGTTCCAAACGTGCAATCTCAGACATTTACGACTGAGATTAAAACCAATTTTTGATAGTAGTAGACTTCTCTTGGCCAGGAACGCCTTTTTCCCCAGTGTTAGTCAGTTTTTTATGTCCTCCTGGCTCCGCTCTACTTCGTCTACTTCGTGACCATCAACTCTGTTGTTAATTTTCGCGTTGTTCTCATTTCTATTACTTCTCATTATTTTCCTCTTTCTTCAATTTTCTGTCAGTCCACATTCTGTACTCTATGACAGTTGATTCCATTCAACGGATACTGCAGTTCTACTTTACTTTCACTGAGATCAGCATTGGAATCAGCGAATCTTGTTATTGATTGATATTTCACATAGAATTTTAATTCCACTCTTGCACCTTTCTTTTATTTCCATCTTTGCTGTTTCAATGTATAATATGAACAGTAGGGGCGAAAGTACATCCCTGTCTTACATTCTTTTTAATCCGTGTGCTTTGCCTCCCACTCTTATTATTTCCTCCTGGCTCCTGTACATATTGTAAAGTAGCCGTCTCTGTCTACAGCTTACCCATATTTTTCTCAGAATTTGGAGCTCTTGAACAATTTGATAGTGTCTGATAGTGTCGAACGCTTTTTCCAGGGCCACAAACCATATGAACGTGTCTTGATTTGCTTTTCTGTTTTAGTCTTGCTTCCATTATCAACAGGGACGTCAGAATCGCCGCTCTGGTGCCTTTACCTTTCTTAAAGCCAAATCAATCATTTTCTAACACATCCTCAGTTCTTTTTCCCATTCTTCTGTCTATTATTTTTGTTACTAATTGGGATACATGAGCCGTTAAGCTGATTGTGCGGTAATTCTCGAACTTGTGTGCTCTTGCCTCCTTCGGAATTACATGGATGATATTTTTTCGAAATTCATAGGGTATAACGCCACCAGCATGAATAGTTTTTTTTGCTGTCAGTATCCCGAACGATTTTAGAAATTCTGATGGGATGTTATCCATCCCTTCTGCCTTACATGATCTTAAGCTTCCTAAGGTCTTGTAAATCCTGTTTCTCCTACTGGATCCCCTGTCTCTTCTATATCGATTCCTGTTTTCCTTCTATTATGTCTTTAGCCCTCATAGAGGCCCTCCATGTACTCTTTCCACCTATCATTGCTCTCTTCTGCATTTAAAATTGGAATTCCCATTGAAATCTTAATGTTACCACCCTTGCTTTTAATTGAACCGGAGATTATTTTGTCTTTTCTTTACGCTGGGTTAGTCATTCCGAAAGTCATTTCTTTTTCGATATCTTCACATTTTTTATGTAGTCATTTCGCCTTAGATTTCCTGTACCTTTTATTTATTTAATTCCTAAGTGACCTGTGTTTCTTAATTTTTTTATTTCCTTGGATATTTTTGCACTTTCTTTTTTCGTCGATCAACTGAAGTATTTTTTTCTGTTGCCCACGGTTTCTTTGTAGCTACCCTTTAAATACGTTTTTCTCTCTAAAATCATTGATTCCCCTTGGAGGAGGATCGTCCTGATGGCCATAGCCATTTCCAGCAAGTTCTGGCCAGAAATGTGAATGAAGATACGAATTTGATAAATGTTCTCAACGTCCGTAGTGTCGATACAATCATTGTTTTTTATAAGACTGTGTTTGAGACCAGAGACGTTGGTCAGAGGAAGTCAGAGAGTGGCAGTTGCTGCATGTGTTGGACGGTCTGGCAATTTACTTGGTTTGAAAAGAATGGAAGACTTGCCATGTAGCGGTGGCAGCGTTATTTAATAATTATTTTGTAATAATATATTTTTAGGAAAGATATTGAGCAAATAAGATGATATTAATGGATGTATGACCAAAGCGTGCTTTTAAGGTAGTTAATTTTTTTTAAATTGTGTAGCTTCGTATTGTTAAAACATGGCGTAATGTTGAAGTTTGCTGTAGAAATTTTATAGTGCAGTGCATGATCTAGCCGTATTGTTGAAACAAGTGTCATGGGTGGTAAGACTTCTAGTCTTTGTTCTCATTTATCAGTCGTTAAGATTAGTTCCCCATTTACATTTACTTTCATGACTGCACACACGCACTGCATATCGCGAGGAGAGTGCTGAAACCAATTTTTTATGAAAATTGGTGAGATACTGTCTTGCACTGCACGCCTCAAGAACGACAAATGAAATTTCATCTTTTGACAGTCACGTCACTGGTCCTAATAGCAATAAGTTGTAGAGCAGTCGAGAGTTCTATTAGCACAGGTAGGTCAAAAATTTTAATTAATATCAGAGTCCATGTCCACTGTAACACGGAGTGATTTTTAAAGTCTATTTATTACAATAATATCGTATCAGTTCTGTTAACACCTGTAGAACATTTCAGTAAAGCGCTCTCTTGTAAATTTTCAACCAGTTTTATCAGATCGGATGAGCTAATTTTTACGTTCATTTACCATGTAATTACAATAAAAGTTTTGACAAAGAGATTTTTTGCAAGACTAAAGACAAAGATTAGCTATATTTAGGGCCAACATTTTAATCTGAGCAATTTTGCTTTGCAGTTAGATGGTATATGTTAATCTCATTGAAAACTGATTGCTTTCTTGCAGATGAATTGTTCGATCTACCGGCTGGTTGGATTTCACGAGATTTACGTATTCCGATATCAAATCAAGTAGTACACATTTCTTAGATACCAGCTTCACACAAAGCCGGCCGATGTGGCCGAGCGGTTCTAGGCGCTTCAGTCTGGAACCGCGCGACCGCTACTGTCGCGGGTTCGTGGTGGTGGTGGTGGTTAGTGTTTAACGTCTCGTCGACAACGAGGTCATTAGAGACGGAGCGCAAGCTCGGGTTAGGGAAGGATTGGGAAGGAAATCGGCCGTGCCCTTTCAAAGGAACCATCCCGGCATTTGCCTGAAACGATTTAGGGAAATCACGGAAAACCTAAATCAGGATGGCCGGAGACGGGATTGAACCGTCGTCCTCCCGAATGCGAGTCCAGTGTGCTAACCACTGCGCCACCTCGCTCGGTCGCGGGTTCGAATCCTGCCTCGGGTATGGATGTGTGTGATGTCCTTAGGTCAGTTAGGTTTAAGTAGTTCTAGGTTGTAGGGGACTGATGACCTCAGCTGTTAAGTCCCATAGTGCTCAGAGCCATTTGAACCATTTTTTTGTTGTTGACACATACAAACACGGTTTCAGAAATAAATAAGAAACATTCACCTTTTTAAACACATCCGTTACTCTTCATTGAACTGCCTAGTGAGCTATTCCGTATCGCAGTATCTATAGCCTCAGAGAACTTGAAGGGTATTTCTTATTAATTAACACTTCCGTATTCCACTACTTTGCCAATTGAGTCTTCCTGATTAGTCCCTTAAACTTCTCCTTCTTCCTCATCACTATTAAATTATGATCTTGGTCTGTATCTGCCCTTTGATACGCCTTGCAGTCCCGTGTCTGATTTCCGAAGTTCTGCCGGACCCTGATGTAATATAATTGAAATCTTCCCGGCCTCTCGGCCTCTTCCAAGTATACTTCCACCTCCTGTGGTTGTTGAACAGAGTAATCGCTACCGCTAGCAGAAATTTATCGTGGAACTCAACTGCCATTTCTCCTCTATCATTCCCCCCACCCCACCGACGATATTATTATTAGTGACATTGTCTCATGTTAGTTTTGCACGCTATGCTGGAAGTGGCTCTCCGTTTATATAACACTGATCATGTATAAGTCCAATTATGAGTTTAATTCAAACGTCTCGGTAACTGTTTTTGGAATAGAAGTTCAAGAGCTAACTATATTGTTTTCTTATCTCGTTACATTCCATTCTTTGAAAACATGAATGTGAACAATCTACTTCTACTAAACTATTATAACTGCAGCGCTATGGGATGTAAAATTTTCCTTCCTGTAATGATGAACATATTGGAAACCTCATTATGTCTGACTGATTACATTCCCACCAATACGGGTAAGAGTGCCTCTGTTTTAAATAATCTTCTTGAGTCTCGTAGCATATCCTGTGTAACGGAAGAGATTCCTGATTTGCGAACTGAACTTGCTTTTCTTGGTTGCTCATCTGTTCACAGCGAGGCTGCTACACCGTGAGAATTGTTATCTCGTGCTTCTAATACTATGTGCAACGTGTTGGAAATAATGAAGCTCAAAAGACAAAGAGTCTGTCCTTAAGGACAGAAAATGGATTTCACAGTTTTTTTCCGAAGCGAAAACTATAGAATTCCGAATATACATCACTTTTATGTTTCATAAGGACATTGCATACTGGTTTCCAAGGCACTGTGGGTACTGATACAATGACACATAGAACATGCCACAAGTTGCGACTGTCACCAAAGTGCCTGATAGCCACAACCACAAATTCTTAGTTCACGCTACCCATTAAGATGTACACTAACTTCAAACAAAATTCGAAAATAGCCTGGTGTGGAAACAAGGATCCTTCGGCGTGTGTGGAACAAAACATGTCAGACTGCAGGCAGAATACACAAAACAGACCCGGGCGACAAATTCTATCACGGTATAACACAGTACTAGCAACACGCCCCGCAACAGCGAACGTTACATAATGGCTCCACGTCAGGTCCACATAAACCAGTATAGGCAAGGAAAGAACTTCAGAGAAATACGAATCAGCCATATGAACAACGACAGACACTGTTCTCAGCTGAACGACGTGAGGAGAGAATACCTGATCAAACAAATGCAAACGTGTAGGTATTTCTCTTGAATGAACCACGGCCTATCATCACAGACAGATAAAGCTGGAGTTCCAGATGAGATTATGAAGACGATGACGGTGACGATGATGGTGATGATAATGGAATAAGGTATTTTGGGCGCACAGCAGGAAGGTCTTTTGGGCTCACACTAAGATCTTATGAGGGGACCAGGAATAAAAGTCGCAGAGTAACAAAATTTCAACTAAATATAATGAATACAGACACACACACACACACACACACACACACACACACACACACTTAACTAATGTGTAAAGTAGTTCTGGAGGGAACTGACACCATGAATATTGCAGGGCTGTCCCATACGCCCAATAATGTTCATGTCTGGAGGTTTGGTGCTCAGGGGAAGTGTTTAGTTGCAGAAGAGGTTTCCTGGATCTACTCTGTAGCAATTCTGGACGTGTTGGGTTCCGCACTGCCCTGCTTGAATTGCCCAAGTCCGTCGGAATGCACAATGGGCTTGCGTACGTGTCTCCTGCCAGAGTCGTATGTGGTCGTATCAGAGGTCCCATATCATTCCAACTGCACGCGCCCCACCCCATTACAGAACCTCCACCCGCTTGAACAGTCCTCTGCTGATATGCAGGGTCTATCGATTCTTGAGGCTGTCTCCATACCCATGCACGTCCATCCACTCGATAGTATTTGAAATGAGACTCGTCCGACCATGCAACACTTTTCCAGTCATCAACAGTCCAATGTCGGTGTTGACGGGCCAAGATGTGACGTAGAGCTTTGTGTCATGCAGTCATCAAGGGTATACGAGAGGGGTTTCGGCTCCAAAAACCCCTGTCGATGGTGTTCCGTTGAGTGGCTCGCACGCTGACACTCGCTGAAGGCCCAACATTGAAATCTGAAGCTATTTTCGGAAGGGTTGCACTTCTGTCACATTGAACGATTCTCTTCAGTCGTCGTAGGTCCTGTTCTTGCAGAACCTTTTTCCAGCAACAGGGATGTCAGATATGTGATATTTTACCGAATTCCTAATATTCACGGTACACTCGTAAAATGGTCATACAGGAAATTCCCCACTTCATCGCTACCTCGCAGCCGCTGTGTCCCATGGCTCGTGCGACGACTACGACACCACGTTCAAACTCACTTAAATTTTGATAACCTGCCTTTATAGCAGCAGTAACCCATCTAGCAACTGCGCCAGACACATTGTTGTCTTATATAGGCGTTGCTGACCGCAGCGCCGTATTCTGCCTGTTTAAATATCTCTGTATTTTAATAAGCATGCCTATACCAGTGTTTTGGTACTTCAGTATGTAATAAAACAGGAAAACCCTTTGGAAAGCACTAGAACATAGCAGGTAATTGTGGCTGACTAATCGCTGGAACATAATGGGATGACCCAGCAAGCGTTCATCATACTTAAATCTCGTGCCTAAAAGCTTAAGCTAGAGCCTTTTGTGTTTTGTGATGTACATGCATAGGCATCAATCACGCTCTCTCTCTGAAGTATGAAGCCATGTGTTAGGGTTGCTTGTATGAGGTAAGAAATATGAGGAACGCTAAGCTTGTATACTTGACTGCACAAACCGTCTGACAGAGCCAGCCGATCTTCTTACCACAGCTGTATAACTCTCTGATCAACGAAATCACATGGTCCACTGAAATGAAACATTGAATCACTTCACGTTCCCTGGAGTCCTAACTGACTCCTTCATCTGCTTGCACATTGACCCAATTTCCTTTGTGTCCTGGTATCCATTTCACTTGCTTCTCTTGCAGGTGAAAACAGATGAGAGTGTCCTGAATTGTTTATGTCTGTTTCATTGGTGGTTAGAGCTGTTGCAGTGCTTTTGGGGTACTTAGGGAATCGGAGCATATGAGAAACTAATCGCTGTTAAGATGTCTCTTCCGTTCCAGTGCCTTTAGCACAGAATGGAGATCTGCAGTGAGTAGAATGTACGAGTATACACTAGGAAGGTAAAATCTGAAGACAGGTAGGGGAAGACTATGAACAGATAAGAGAGTCATCTTGCTTTGAGCCATTAGTGTACAATAGTCCCTGTTACCGGTCGGATATGTTATCTAACACAGATTTAAATACCAAATTGGTGTTTAATGCTTCTTAAAATTTGTCAGATCTATAGTAATTCTACGCTTCTTTAGGAGCCAACTTAGTGATATGCTTTAACCTTGGTGAAAAACTGCAAAATCAAATACACTTGTCGCTAAAAGGCAACCTGCGCGAATCATGCAGGCAAGGAACAGGATGATAAATAGGCGGCTGTGGTGTGGATATTGTTTTATAGGCCTTTAGCACTATTAGGATTTGCAGCCCGATGTTAAGCGGCAGCCCATCATCCTCATCACAGACACTTAATAGGATGATGGCTCTAGGGGTATCAGTGGCGAATCTAATTTTTCCATGTTGCACCATCTTCTATATTTCCAAACGAAGCTAAACAAGATCTGAAGTAAAACTGGAGCAGACGTGTTCGGCCTTCTCCCGATTAATAACGGTTGGACAGTATGAAATACTTAATGCCCCTTGGAACCTAAGGCATTGCAACTGGTTAAGCTTATAATCAAATATGAAACCCAGTGTCCAGGGCGCAGCCCCGAATCCTCCCTAAACCAGGTAGGTAAGTAGATAACAGGACCGAATCCTCAAAAACTGACACATTGTTTGTTGTATTATGCAAATTGTATGTTGTTTTATCTCTGCCATGTTCCTTATCTCCTTCCGCTACCCCTCCAATGTTTTAAACTAAAAATATTGATTCACTTATACACGCTTTGCGAATGACCTTGAGCGGCACTTGGTTGCTGCCGCTGTGCCGGCTGGACTTTATCTCAATAAGGAAAAGATAATACTTTTAAACTTACTCAGAATACATGCGAAAAAATTTTACATCTTCTACTAAAACCTCCTATGCTTTCGTTTGCCTGCTTGGAGTATTCATAACGTTTAGAACTGCTACTTGCTTCAAACGGGAGGATTCAGTCCCATCGTTTTTCAGACACTTGCGGGCTTGGGAGGATTCGGTACCATTTTTCTGACCGCGGGTAGATTCGGGGCTGCGCCCAGTGTCCTTCATCTTCAGTTCAGGAAAGTGTAAACGGTTAAAACTAATACAGAGAGACTGCTCGGTTGAGAAATTCAAACCTTTCTTTTCTTCCAACATTCTAATAGCTGCAGCTGATAAGATGTTACTACTACAATGGAGGAGAAATAAAAGCAAAGGAGTCGTCCACAACCAGAAAATACGAGGTAGGACTACTAAGTGTCAACGCTACACTATTATAAAATTTGGCACATATAGTCTCACTTAGAAATATTACCTGGAATGGTGCCTCTTGTTCAAAGCAATCAGAGAAAATTTGACCTACACCGTATTTAAAATAATGTGGCAAAAGAATGACAGGATAAAGAGGAGAAGATTTCCTCCTATGTCCCATTCATGGAGCTCCCCGAAGAAATTAAAACTGTTTGCCAGACAGGGATTCAAACCTGAAGCGAATGTCCCAGTCTCGACTCTTAGTGGGGCGCACAGTTTTAATCTGGCAGGGAACTTGAAACCATTGCATACTCCGATGTACAGTGGAAATTAATTCTATAAACATTCTGCCAGACTGTGGTTACACCATTTCTCCGTGACATCCATTCGTCCTGGAAGATTTGTAGGATAAGACCTGTGACGTTTATCAGTCGTGCTTGTATAGGTGACATGAAGCCTACAGGGCAATAAGGTTCCTATATTTATAGCATGTGAAGTCAAGAACTCAGATATACCTTTCCCAAAACGGTTCTCTGCCTCGTGATGACTGGGTGTTGTGTGATGTCCTTAGGTTAGTTAGGTTTAAGTAGTTCTAAGTTCTAGGGAACTGATGACCATAGATGTTAAGTCCCATAGTGCTCAGAGCCATTTGAACAATTTTGAAGCAAAACGGTTCGATGCATCTCTAAAAAAATACTCGATAAAATCGACTCCGAAGTTTTCGGATCGTTTTTAATATGCTAAGATAAGGGGCCATTCTTCCGATAACCAGAGCGGTAATGAGGTGGTGTGCCCGTTTAATGCGTTGTTGACCTAGGTTCGAATTCTCGCAGAATGAAATTTTTAACAAAAGTTCGTGTTTTATGAGCGTGGAAATTTAGTCGGCGCACTAGAGATAGGACACAGCACCTCCGAGGTAGCGATCAAGTGGGGATTTTCCAGTGCGACCATTTCACGTGTCCACCGTGAATGGCATGAGTCCGGTAAAACATCAAATCTCCGACATCGCTGCGGCCATTAAAAGATCCTGCAAGAACAGGACCAACGACGACTGAAGAGAATCGTTCATCATGACCCTTCCGGAAATAGCTGCAGATTTCAATGCTGGGCCATCAACAAGTATCAATATGCGAACCATTCAACGAAATATAATCGATATGGGCTGTCGGAGCCCCTGATACGTCTAGATACGACTCTGACAGATGACACGCACGGAGGAATCCAGTCTCAGCACTTGCATCCATTCATGTCCATTGTGCATTCCGACGGACCTGATCAATTCCAGCAAGACAATGCGGCACCCCACACGTCCAGAATTGCTACAGGAACACACTTCAGCTGGCCATCAAACTCTACAGGCATGAAAATTATTGAGTATAACTGGGATGCTGTTCACAAGAGATCTCCAGTCTCTCGTTCTCTTATGGATTAATGGACAGCCCCGCAGGATCGGTGACTACTTCACACATTAGTCTAGTCCATGCCACGTCGTGTTGCGACACTTCTGAGTTCTCACGGGCGCTCTACACGATATTATGCAGGTGTACCACTTTATTTGGCTCTTCAGCGTATATAACACATTCCTGCGGCACAGTGACCAAGCAAAACAATGTACTTAACTCATAGTAAAGGACGCCGTTAGACTATGTTTCTTAGGTTTACATAAGGGCTTCAGAATACCTCTTAAAAAGACAAGACATCAACTTAATAATTGAAAAAAAAATGTTAGCGAAACGAACGCTGAACCTCAGAGAAAGCAGACAATGGCAGTAACCATTCAAATGCAGTGTCACAATGGGCGAGGCCCAGCGGACAGAGAGATAATAAACGATGGACAGATAATAACAAAATATGGACAAGTGAGAAAAAAGTAAAAAATAAAATACACGCAAATTGGGAGTAATATGGACTTAACACACTCAGCTGACCAGCTGTTGTATCAGAATATACTTTATTTCGCGGATGTATTACACAGTCTGTTTGGTAATGTACCCTGAGGTCCCTCATGATAAAGCATTAAGCACACATAGAGACAGAATGAAACACTTACAGCACTAGCAAAATATATTGAATAAAACCTATTTTCATCAAATGGAAGACGCTAAATAATTTTTAACATTTGTATGCAGTGACAGCAACTGATTCAACCCACCCCCAAGCGCATAAAATGGCGTTTTTCTATTCTAGCGTGCGGTAGCGTTCTCGCTTCCCACGCCCGGGTCCCGGGTTCGATTCCCGGCGGGGTCAGGGATTTTCTCTGCCTCGTGATGGCTGGGTGTTTTGTGCTGTCCTTAGGTTGGTTAGGTTTAAGTAGTTCTAAGTTCTAGGGGACTTATGACCACAGCAGTTGAGTCCCATAGTGCTAAGAGCCAAGCCATTTCTATTCTAGTATCCATCGGGCTATTTCTATCCCTTTGTCAGATGTCAACCTCGAAAAAGAATTACAAATTCTCGAGAGTATTGCACAGAATAAAGGCCTTGATCCAAAGTTAGTGAGGCAATTATATCATAAGAAAACGCGATAAAGTACAACGACTTTAGTAAACACAAATACTCAAACCCAAGATCAGACCAAGAAATGGTTGTCGGTTCCTTACATAGGTAATGTCTCCTGGAAGATAGGGCGCCTGTTGAAAAATTCAGGGCCGGACGCGGTGGTCTCGCGGTTCTAGGCGCGCAGTCCGGAACCGCGCGACTGCTACGGTCGCAGGTTCGAATCCTGCCTCGGGCATGGATGTGTGTGATGTCCTTAGGTTAGTTAGGTTTAAGTAGTTCTAAGTTCTAGGGGACTGATGACCGCAGCTGTTAAGTCCCATAGTGCTCAGAACCATTTGAACCATTTTTTTTTTTGAAAAATTCAGGTTTTAAAATTTCCTTCTCGACGAGTAATAGTTTAAAGCTAAATTTGGTTCATACCCTTGAGAAAGACTGTGATAAGTCAGCGAAATCAGGCGTATATAAGATTATGTGTGATGATTGCCCATGTTATTACATAGGTCAAAGAGGCAGAGCTACAGCAGTAAGGTTTAAAGAACATCTTTCAATAAAGGGCGTAGGAACAGGGGGGTCAGCCTTTGCGGAACATCTGGTGCAAATGGCTCATACACCTAAACCTTTACGTGACGTATAGCTACTACATCATGAAGTTAAGGGCTATAGACTCGACACGCTTGAGAAACTACAAATTTATGCACACTTAATTTCAGACAGAGGCAATTTACTGAACGATCAACTGTATCTAATGAATAGGGCATACTTCGAAGGCTTCCAACCTATATTAGGTTTACAATAATTCATAATGCATATGACCATTACAGTTTCTGTAATAATAGAACCTGTCCAACAGATGTTCATACGAGATTTGTTGGTCAGTTTATAAGGCTGTGTAGTAGAATGTAAAACGTAGTCATGCTCGATACTGTAATTAACTTACAATAGTAAAGTGTAAAATTAATTCATAGCAAAAATGTTATGTTGCCGCGTGCGTAATAAGAGTTTGATTCGATATGTCTCACGCATGTGCGCCGCCCTCTGTGAGGCAGACCGCGAGGGCTTCGTGGTCCGCAGTCTCTAGCCACACAACGAGGCCCATACAACGGGCTTAAAGTGAATTTGATACAGCTTGTTTAATAGAAGTAACAAAACCTTATGGTTATGCATCAAGTTTTATAAAGTTGACTTAGGACATGGCTTGTTTTAGGCAAACATTTAACTAATATTTTATGTAAGTACTACACGTTGCATCCTGTAGGATGACCATATTTAATATAATTTAGTAGCACATTATGATAATAACTTTTTGCGGGTTCTGAACAAAACGTTATTACTAACGTTGAAACCTAGGCAAACGATAAAGTTAACCTGCAACTGTAGCCTGTATCTTCTTATATAAAGACGCTAAATACTATATGAAGCAAGCAAATCACGAATAACCTAAACAGTAGGTGCCTAACAAAGTACCAAACGCCTTAATAAAATGGAAAACATGAGACAAAGAACAGGAAAAGTAGTCTACAAAATAACATAACAGAAAGCGCAGCTTCCGCACTCCGCGCGACGGCCTCGTTGCTCAGTAATTTGTTGAATTAGTAACCATTGATTAACAAACGTTCCCCACAGTCAGTACCAAAATACCAACGAGCGCTCTAACTCACAACACCAGACCGGAGTAATGAAACAAACAAAAAGAAGAGAACCTGGCTGCTGCAACAGAGCACGAAATTAATGCCTGTCACCACCATATCTCACCACTGTATTGTAGTGTATTGTATGTTAACCGGGGACCTAGAAAGGATGGAGAGGCTCCACCCCCGCCGCAGCCGCAGTGGTCCACAACCCCATGTCGACTACTCAGTCCACTTCACCCCTCCGCTGAACCGCACCGAACCACTCTTTTAGGGTTATTGTACGGTTCGGCCCCCGTTGCCCCCCCCTCCCCCCCTTAGAGAACGTGTCACATCAGACGAGTATAACCCCTATGTTTGGATGGTAGAGTAGTGGTGGTGTACGCGTACGCGGAGAACTTGTTTGCGCAGCAATCGCCGACATAGTGTAGCTGAGACGGAATGAGGGGAACCAGACCGCATTCGCCGAGGCAGATGGAAAACCGCCTAAAACCAACCACAGTCTGGTTGGCTCACTGGACCTCAACACAAGTCCGCTGGGCGGATTCGTGCTGTGGACCGGGCGCTCCTTCCCAATCCGAAAAGCTGTGCGTTCGACCGCACGGCTAACGGGGTGGGCGTGTCTCACCATAGTTCACAGTATGGGGAGGCAACATTTCCCCAAGCAGGCTGGTCGCTTCCCTCAGCGGTCAGGCAGAAGACAGTGAAGCTCCCAGCGTGCGTGGTGGCGCCCATAACTCTCAATAGGCGTGGTCGTCGCCTTCCATCAGTGTTAGGCCACTGCAGAGCAGTCGTACGTTCTCAGTCAACAGAGACGTCCAGCTGTCACTGATGCGTGCTAGATCACCCTGTAGTTGGTCGCAGGTTATGTAGGAACTCTTGCGGCGAAGCACTCTCTCATTCCCAGCGACAGGCCAAAATCATACCTAGCGTAAATGCTATCAACACGTCATGCGCGCCCTGAGAAGCATAGCGTACACTGATGTCAAACGTTAAGATAACGAAGTTCCCTACAGAGTTCACATCAAATATTCTCGCTCCACCTGTAACTCATCGTATTACACATTTTTCATGGCAATAGCACACTCCCCATTTTAGACAGGATGTCCTCATTTTGAAAGCTCTTGTATTTTACTCCGGGTAATAGACATAGCAGCACATGACTCAGAATGCAGTATAACGATCAGTGTACAACAATAAAAGAGAAACAGTAGGTTATCTTGGAGGTCAAGTTGGCGTAAAAAACACGTCTGGCGAACGCAGCGCAACACTGTCTGTTGACACCTTATTTCATTTATTTCCATACATTACTCTCTAATTAAACGAAACGATATTCATATATGAACTTAATTTTCGTCAGCATAATTATATTACAGTACACATTTAATTACGAGCGGAATTTTGTGTTTCTCCATTTACACCGCTGTGCCCACAACAGCCATTTAGCGGTACACAAAAACTCTTTGTATTGCTCTCACCTAACTTTATCCCAAGTAAAAAAAACCACCTCACTAAATTGCTCTAGATCTGTGCAAATTAGAGATTTAAGAAATCCTCAGGCAATGTAACTGAGAGAAAGTCTTAGGAATTGAAATATACAGCAACGTTACTGTTCAGCGGCCGTATCTAGTTAATAAAATAAAACGGATATAGCTGGAGGCGCGTTGCTTGATATAAACCTCAAATTTATGTCACACCGTTTTGACATTTGTTCTTTTTAAGTTACTATATACATGGAAATGATTTTACTTAGACGAGATCCACATTTGCACGTTGCTTGTCGCTTGAAATTAAAACACAAGTGCTAAGCCGCTGGCGTCATAAAATGTAAATCAGACAAGAATTTCATATCACCCCATACTGTCCTGCAGTCTTAAAACCATCACATAGGCTGCGGCTAAGCCACTTCTTCGTAATATCCTTTTATCCAGCAGTTCTGGTCCCGAAAGGTGGAGGAGAACTTCTGTGAAATTTGGATGGCAGAAGTGAAATACTGGCAAATGTATAGCTCTGAGGGCGAGTCAAGAAATCTGCCTAGATCGTTCAGTCAGAAGAACAAGTGTCACTGGAAAGCAAAGGTGTGTCAAAGTCCTAGACCCGTATTAGCCCTTATAAATGTTGCGAGTAAAAGCGCTGTCGATTGAATAACTATCATACCCATTTGCCTTCAATGTCCTCTTTAAAAAATTCTACTCTGATTCCAAGTTGCCGTCATCACTGATACGGAAGGCACATGAAGACAGAGTGTTGAGTACTGCTTGCTACTGGGTTGGGTGGTCGGGCGAAGTGGCATCTAAATACCTGTTTGTGTTTGTCGGCTTTCTGTACACACTGTGAACTAGAGTGTTATCAGATCTTCTGTATACGAACACATCTACGAACGGGAGACCGACCTCACTCTCAACCTCAAAGATAAATTTTATTTTAGCGTGAATTCCATTTAAGAAGTTGTGGATCGCATGAAGTTCTTCTTCGCCGTGTGGCCATATAACAAATGTATCGTCCAAATAGCGGAGCGAACAAGAAGGCTTCAAAGGAGCACTACTTAACGCTTGTTGCTCAGAATGTTCCATAAAAACGTCAGCTGCAACTGGTGAAATGGGTGATGCCATAGCAGGCCGTCAGCCTGTTCATAGAGAAGGTCCGAGAAGCGATTGAATTTTCTAAGAATGCATCTAATTTCAATAGGGAGGACGGCTTTAGGATCCCCGATATTAAGGAAGTAAATACGCGACAAGGGTGTTTGAGCGGCATAAACAACGCGGTGCAAGTAACCTCGGGGGATAATAATATTTTGGGTAAACATTCCCCCTATCTTGCTCTGTCCGTTTCGAATCTAGCCAATGATGACGACCAATTAATATTGGCAGCAGGAATCTCATCCAATAACCGTTCTCTAAAGTAAGTGTGGAATGGTGCCTTTCTATCCAATGACGATGGGCCGCCAGTGGTATCCACAGGAGATTAGCTAACAACGCCCCTTCTTCAGCATCAGAGCCGGAATATTAGCTTATGACTACGGCCCACCAATGGTAGCCATATGAATTTTAGTCAATACTATCACTTCTCCAGCACGAACGAGTGAAAACCCCCCTTTATAAGAGGACGCGACACTCGTCTGTGACAGTTTTCTAGCAGTAGTGGACACCAGAAGATCCTGAGAAAGATCCCAGCAGAGGGGTCGAAACGTCTACATTCTACATGACGCGGCCCAATAACCCAGAAGATTTTTACCTCAGTGACAACGGCCATGAAAGCCTGCAGACTTACTACTAAAAAAACAATAAGTTCGGAAACCAGGGCCGGCCGGTGTGGCCGAGCAGTTCTACGCGCTTCATTCTGGAACCGCGCGACCGCTACGGTCGCAGGTTCGAATCGTGCCTCGTGTATGGATGTGTGTGATGTCCTTAGGTTAGTTAAGTTTAAGTAGTTCTAAGTTCTACGGGACTGATGACCTCAGATGTTAAGTCCCATAGTGCTCAAGGCCATTTGAACCACTTGAACCATTTCGGAAACCAGATTATGCTCGTAAATGTAGACCAGTGAACAGGAATTTGAAATACATCGATATTTGGAGATTCATAAAAGATAATCCATGAAATAAAGATAAATGCTCAACAGAATAATTGCAGATAAAATCAGTTGTAAAAAAACTGGACAGATACAGTTGGGAGGGGTCAGACTACTAAGACTGAGTGGTTCTAAAAACGATGGGTGACCCAGACATTCCACAATGCACTAAAATCTTGCACAACATTTTGGAAAGCAGCCATAAGGACAAAACCCTAGAAAGATACACAACTCAAGGTCACATACGAGGTGTGGCTAGAACAAAACCGGACTAGTACTGGTGAAACAATAAAACGAATGCAATAAGGCTGAAAGTCGCGTGGCCTGTCACGTGACTCTCGCTCCGCCTACTGCTCGAGTTTTATCTGCCTCCTGCACTCAGTCTGCCCGTGGCGTCTGTTTTAAGTAGTTGACGTTTTGTCTGTGCGTCGGAAAATGTTGAGTGTACAGAAAGAACAGCGTGTTAACATCAAATTTTGTTTCAAATTAGGAAAATCTGCAAGTGAAACGTTTGTAATGTTACAACAAGTGTGCGGCGATGATTGTTTATCGCGAACACAAGTGTTTGAGTGGTTTAAACGATTTAAAGATGGCCGCGAAGACACCAGTGATGACACTCGCACTGGCAGACCATTGTCAGCAAAAACTGATGCAAACATTGAAAAAATCGGTAAACTGGTTCGACACTTTCCTTGTCAACTCCTGTTAACTCAGACACTGCTCTGATTGTTAAACGGCGATCTTGTCGCCTACTTAAAACAGACGCCACGGGCAGACTGAGTGCAGGAGGCAGATGAAACTCGAGCAGTAGGCGGAGCGAGAGTCACGTGACAGGCCACGCGACTTTCAGTCTTATTGCATTCGTTTTATTGTTTCACCACTACTAGTCCGTTTTTTTTCTAGCCACACCTCGTATGTGGTGACTGCTTGCATCAGTCCTGAGCAATGAAGGTTGATATTTCCCCTGAACCGTCCTGCCTTTGAATGGGGAAAAGGAGCGTCTCCGATATCTTAGACCATCCTATGCTCTGGACACAAATGTCCAATAGCAAGCAAGCCACCTTTGTAATCACAGCATATGAGGATTTTCTTATCACGGTGATGTCTGATATGCTCCAGTGCCCTCAGGACAGCAAACAATTCTGCAAAGTACACTGAAGACTGAACTTCCTTAGGACGCATACGGGAACCCTACTGAGCACTCAGTGAAGTCCCTGCTTAAACCCAACAAACACTAATAAAAAATTAATTAGCAACTGGTGGGTCCGTCATTTCATCCTTGGGTTAGTGCCTTCATTCCAGCCACGTAAAATATATCAAGATCCTCCCTTGTTAGAGTACCCGCTGACGGTTGTTGCACAAACGTTCCAGTGGAGGCCAGGCAAAGTAGATACATGCTGACGATTTTGAACAAAAGATGCTCTGTAGGCTATACGTACCATGAAAAGAAGAAACGAATTCACAATGAAGGCTCTGCACAGAAAATAGGAAATGGGCTTGTGTGATAAGCCCTTGTTCGCACCTAATACCTTTACCGCAACCAGTATTTTATGGAATGAATGACTTGATGATAAAAAAGTTACCACCCATTTTCAATACTAGACCTAACGAAGGCTTCATAAAACGGGTGCAGACGTCTTGTATCTGCTTACCAAGTCCTACAAACTGACTGGTCTTAATTTCAGATATTTGTGGTAAACATTAGTGACGCACCACTTATTTCACATTGTCATTATAAGTGAGAAAGGTATCCTTTAGTTTTAAGAGGTAAACTAAAAAGACAGAGAGGCAGCACAGGCAATTAAAATGAAGACGGGTTACCATTCGTTTTTTGGGTCACTGACCGCATAAGCAGAATTTTAAAGAAGAATGGTATTCAGACATCGCCGGCCGGTGTGGCTGAGCGGTTTTAGGAGCTTCAGTCTGGAGCCGCGCGATCGCAACGGTCGCAGGTTCGAATCCTGCCTCGGGCATGGATGGGTGTGATGTCCTTAGGTTAGTTAGGTATAAGTAGTTCTAAGTTCTAGGGGACTGATGACCTCAGATGTTAAGTCCCATAGTGCTCAAAGCCATTTGAACCATATTCAGACAACTTTCTTTAGTCAAAACAAACTAAAAGATTTTTTCGAACGGAAAAAGGATGTACCTGATTGCCCCCACAATGCAGGCGTCTTTCAAGTGACATGTGGCTGCGGCAGAGTGTATACAGGCGAAACAGGAAGAACTGTTAAAGAACGCAGGAAGGAGCACGAACTGCACTTGCGGCTAAAACAAAGTTCAAAATCGGAACGTCATGAGAACTGTACTGGCTAAGGAAATAAACATTGATAGAAGAAAGGTCGGAGAAGCGGTTGAAATTTCCAAAAATGCATCTAATTGCAATAGAGAGGACTGCTATAGCCTTCCAGCATCGTGGCTCCCCGCCATCAAGGAAGTAAATACGCGGCCACGGTGAGTGAGCGGCGTAAACAACGCGTTGCAAGTAACCTCGGCGGACAATAATACTTTGGGTAGACATTCCCCCTATCTTCCTCTGTCCGTTTAGAATCTAGCCCATGATGACGACCAACCAATAGCGGTAGCATGAACTCAGCCTATAACCCGTCTCCAGTGTAAGTGTGGAATGGTGCCTTTCTACCCAATGACGATGGGCCGCCAATGGTATCCAAAGGAGATTTGCTAACAACGCCCCTTCTTCTGCATCAGAGCGTGAATATTAGCCTATGACTATGGCCCACCAATGGTAGCCATATGAATTTTTAATCAATACTATCACTTCTCAAGCACGAATGAGTGGAAACTCCTCCTTTATAAGAGGACGCGACACTCGTCTGTGACAGTTTTCTAGCAATAGTGGACACCAGAGGATCTTGAGGAAGATTCCAGAAGAGGGGTCGGAACGTCGATAATTTTAGAAGAAACATGACGCGGCCTGATAATCCAGAAGATATTCACTTAACCAAGATCGTTTGTATTTACATCGAGCAAGGGCACAGATGAGCACGTAAAACACTACACAGTAAGCGAATATGTGCAGTTCCTAATTTTCATTTTGTTTTACTCTCTTACTTTATTTGATTTCATTTATTTCTTAACCTGACCAGAGTAGGGCCGTCCGACCCTCTCTTACATAGGAACAGCGTTTCACACATACCGCACCTTTTTTTTACTTCATTGATACATTACAAATAACTATTTTAATATGACAAACATGATTAAATTGTTTTAAGTGTCTACGGTGTAAAATTGAGTAAATTATACTGACTATGGGCAAATAAAGGTATTGCTGGCGGTACTTCTGCTACTGCTGTTGCTCCCACTAATAATAGTAATGTTAATAATAATAACAGTGATAGTAATATTTATAATAATAACAATAATAATAGTGTCAAGGATAAAAGTAATTTAGAAGTTTACAGAATAGATGTTTTATGATATAGCGAGTGCTGGGAAAAGAAATTTATGGTGACTGCATTGGCTAAGGATACTGGGTAATGTGGAGGATGAGTGCGTATACGACAATGGTAGTTAGTCATTACTGTTGCATCGGTAGACATGTTATTAATTGTCTTCTGAAGGTGAGATGTTATTCTGTTGTTCAAAATGGTTTAAATGGCTGTGAGCACTATGGAACTTAACATCTGAGGTCATCAGTCCCTTAGAACTTAGAACTACTTAAACCTAACTAACCTAAGGACAGCACACACATCAATGCCCGAGGCAGGATTCGAAGCTTCGACCGTAGCGGTCGCGCGGTTCCAGACTGAAGCGCCTAGAACCGTTCGGCCACACCGGCCGGCTGTTCTATTGTCTAATATAATAATCGATGTTATTCCAGACTGGCACTCCTGCTGCTGAGAAGGGCTGGGAGAAAGTGTCCGAAAGATGGAGTGAAGCAGGAAGAATTTTACTCTGACAGGAACGAGTGTTTTTGCCATGTTCTTCAGAGGAGAGGAATGAGAGGAAGTATGCGTTAGTAAGACTCGTCAGAAGACACAGCTTCTCTGCAAGCAGCCAGCAGCCAGGATCGCTGTGGAAATGATGATGAAATATGATCAAAGAATCGAACATCACAAATATGACGAATGCAGGCATGCATAAGCAGTTACAGGTACAATGAGCTTTCCTGAGAAATCGCTGTAAACAATAGATTAGATTAGATTAAACCAACAGATTAGATTAGATTAGGCTACATTCAGTTTTCATTACATAGACCCAAAAATGAGCTGATCCTACTGAGTGTGCAAGAAGTTAGAAAGTATAATATGAACATAAAACATTTGTCTACAATACTTACTACCCTGATCATTCGTCAGGAGACTGTCAAAATAGGTTTACGCATTACAGATAACTGTAGCTGCTAGTATTTACTGAATTAATACACTATCAGACTGGAACATAGTTATGCACTTTTAATAAATATATCATAAACAAAATACCTAATCTTGACAGTTGTGACCAAGTGCTGTCGAGACTGAAATCTAACAAACATTTTTACTTAATCTGGTCTAACAGTTCCTTTGCAGATATTCATGTATAGAGTAGAAGGAGTTGCCTATCAAAACGTCTGCCAAACTCTATTGAAACTGTGATTTATCTCAAACCAAGTTTTTAGTGGTTGCTGCAAATATACTGAAAATTTGTGTTCCTGAATATTGGACCCCTTTTTAGACCAAGGTAAGTGATTTTAGGCCTTACCTTGGTCCACAAAGGGCTCAAATACTTGTATGTGTACAATTCCTTTTTCAGGTCAAGAAGAAAAAGCTTTTCATAATTTTGTAGGTCATGGAGAGATGCTAACGGCTTCTTCCAGTTTCATGCTCATTCCACTTCTGGTTTTCATCCATTATTGCTCGTAGACTCTATGTCGACGCAAATTTTTTGGGGGGTGGGTGAGGGATAAGTGAATTTGCATTGTAATTTAATTCGGTTTTAAAAGCATATTTTACCCAAACACCCTCTCTTTTGCTCTTCAGCTTGACTGCACTGAGATATTATGACAGTGAAAATGTTCCTTTGTATGCTTCAGCCACAATTTTCAAAGCGACTAGGCAGGAAATAAACCGCTCCGGGTTTTCGTAAATGTTGCGCAAGGTGGGGAACTTGTAATGTGGAGGTATTGCGGACATACATTTGTGTGGTATTGGGGAAGAGAACCAGCAGGCTGACGCTGCGCTGCTTCTGGATCGTTCGCACGCTCACGTAGCCGCTAAGAAAAACAACGGCAGGATCGCACTGCGGGGCAGCGAGTTCCCCAACAACACGGGTCGCACGGCCGGCACGTGTGTTTGTCTGAGCTGGGCGGCGTGGGAGCGCGCCACGTGCCGGCCGCCCCGCAAGGTACGGTGCGAAGCGCTGGACAGCGGGCTGCCCGCCCCCGCCGCCCACGCGCTGGACTGCGCCGTGACGGGCGGGCGTGTGCCTGCCGTGTTTGCACTGCTTCAGCCTCGCCGCCTCACCTCAGCTCACCTCGTCCGGACCCTCCTGTTACTCCTAGCCCCGGCCTCGAGGTCTTACGTACGAGCGCTGAGCGCCCAGCACCTACGGCAGACGTCCTGTCGTGTCCTGTTCCACTCGCAAACAAGGCGACGCAAAAACGAGTGTCTATATTGCACCCCATCAAGAACAGTGACACAACTGAAAACTGGAGTGCTTGAGAAAAATCGACTTAAATAATTCCATCAAACTTACAAGTATATTGAAATGGAATAATCTGAAATAATAAACAGTCTTGCTCACAAATTAAAAAAAAAATCAGAAATCACATGTCAGAACAAACCGGTTTCAATCATATCTAGGCGCTTCAGTCCGGAACCGCGCTGCTGCTTCGATGGCAGGTTCGAATCCTGCCTCGGCTATGGATTTGTGTGATGTCCTTAGGTCTGTTAGTTTTAAGTACTTCTAAGTCTAGGGGACTGATGATCTCAGATGTTAAGTCCCATAGCGCTCAGAGCCATTTGAACCAATCATATCTAGGGCATCATCAGACCATACGTCTGGAATGGAGGGGAAAAAATATATTGTCCTCAGAAAGTAATAAGTTACAATATTATAGGATCTGCATCAGCAGTAAAGTATAAAGTTTTTTATGTAATTAGAAGAGGTGAAGAGCGAAGTACTGACAAGTGCAGGAAGACACTTCTGCCAACAGTTAAATAGCGACAAAACTTTACACGTTGTAAAGGGGATGCTCAGCCCCTCGCCAGCTGCATGACTTCATCGGTAGCCAACAAGGGTTAAGATCGATGACAACGTATATGAGAACTTAAAATAATGGTGTATCTATAAATGAAATATCATATGAAAGTTGCACGAATGTTAATTCGCAGTAGTAGTAATTACTTAACTTTAAAAAATATAATCACAAGCGTGAATGAACAACACAGAACACGTACAGTACAAGACTACTTCTAATGTCAAGTAAGAATTTAGGCAGTAAATTCTACTACACTCTCTAGAAGAGCAATATGCACAATAAGCTCTCTCCTTGTTGAATGTGATCTGTTACCAGGTAATTATTAATTATTTATTTGAGTGGCGTCATTATACTTGTTTTCCACAAACTTTCTTGTTTTTGTTATCTTTTCCACCCCATTTATAGGATGGGGCAAATAACCGTACAACAGAAAACACAGTTCCAGGGTGCAAGGAAATACAGAAAATGAAGGGAATACATTACTAACGTGACTATAGCACATGTGCAGATGCTGAAAGCGAATCGTTATAAGATAATTATTAATTAGTCCTTTGAGTGGTATCATTTCTCTTGCTTTTCCATAGTCTTTCTTGCTTTTGTTATTACCGTTCATGCTGTGCTTAGATCTGTTTGTCGTTCTTTCGAACGACGATTGTAAATGTGCTTTTTAGTCCATGATCAACAGTTTGAACACATGATTAAAAAGAGGATGAAGTTACTTTTAGATTGTCAAAATTTATGGTATGTGATTTCGGTGGACACCAAATCATTGTCAGTAAATTTTTTATTTCAGTTACCTGTGTACGAAATGGGATTGTAATGTCAAATAAGTCGACAGCGTGTCTGCATAAAGCTGGTAACACTGTAATTACGTGCTTACGTTCAGGATGACACGACGTTTTGCAAACAAGAATATTTTCATAGCGGTTTACGGGTGGCCACCAAACTATTTTTAACAAAATGGTTAGTTCAACGAATGCATCCCATACGATTTAATTTACGGCAGTGTAGGCAGACACAGTTGGTATTTTATCTCTAAGAAGCACACAATCATGTACATGAAAACATAGGTTAAATCTTTCTCCTAACATTTAGATATTTAGTACAGTAGATGCAGCATATAAGACCTCTTTATTTTTGAAGAATCAAAAGTTTATTTATCTGTTTCAGGTTACTTAAATCTGGGAAGATACACAGATGTGAAATAGTTATCCTAAGCCCATTGTGATACGCTTGATTCCAGCCTCAGTCATATTTCGATATGCAACATTCACAGGTGAACCTGCATCTACGTCGTAAGTTGGTTCAAGGGGAAATAAAGCTTTATTCTCGTAACTCTGACGACCTTGCAGTACACAACTAGACATCCCTGTCCGGCCACTATGCTCTCACATTCTACAACATTTCTCGAATATTTTTACGACGTGTTTGAACGTCAGTATTAAAAAACGCTATACAATTGTAATTGTCTTCTCAAGATGTGTCGAATACAATTATAAAAAGAGTACGGTACCATTTAAAAGAACATACAGGATGTTTCAAAAATGACCGGTATATTTGAAACGGCAATAAAAACTAAACGAGCAGCGATAGAAATACACCGTTTGTTGCAATATGCTTGGGACAACAGTACATTTTCAGGCAGACAAACTTTCGAAATTACAGTAGTTACAATTTTCAACAACAGATGGCGCTGCGGTCTGGGAAACTCTATAGTACGATATTTTCCACATATCTACCATGCGTAGCAATAATATGGCGTAGTCTCTGAATGAAATTACCCGAAACCTTTGACAACGTGTCTGGCGGAATGGCTTCACATGCAGATGAGATGCACTGCTTCAGCTGTTCAATTGTTTCTGGATTCTGGCGGTACACCTGGTCTTTCAAGTGTCCCCACAGAAAGAAGTCACAGGGGTTCATGTCTGGCGAATAGGGAGGCCAATCCACGTCGCCTCCTGTATGTTTCGGATAGCCCAAAGCCATCACACGACCATCGAAATATTCATTCAGGAAATTAAAGACGTCGGCCGTGCGATGTGGCCGGGCACCATCTTGCATAAACCACGAGGTGTTCGCAGTGTCGTCTAAGGCAGTTTGTACCGCCACAAATTCACGAAGAATGTCCAGATATCGTGATGCAGTAATCGTTTTGGATCTGAAAAATGGGCCAATGATTCCTTTGGAAGACATGGCGGCCCAGACCAGTACTTTCTGAGGATGCAGGGACGATGGGACTGCAACATGGGGCTTTTCGGTTCCCCATATGCGCCAGTTCTGTTTATTGACGAAGCCGTCCAGGTAAAAATAAGCTTCGTCAGTAAACCAAATGCTGCCCACATGCATATCGCCGTCATCAATCCTGTGCACTATATCGTTAGCGAATGTCTCTCGTGCAGCAATGGTAGCGGCGCTGAGGGGTTGCCACGTTTGAATTTTGTATGGATAGAGGTGTAAACTCTGGCGCATGAGACGATACGTGGACGTTGGCGTCGTTTGGACCGCAGCTGCAACACGGCGAACGGAAACCCGAGGCCGCTGTTGGATCACCTGCTGCACTAGCTGCGCGTTGCCCTCTGTGGTTGCCGTACGCGGTCGCCCTACCTTTCCAGCACGTTCATCCGTCACGTTCCCAGTCCGTTGAAATTTTTCAAACAGATCCTTTATTGTATCGCTTTTCGGTCCTTTGGTTACATTAAACCTCCGTTGAAAACTTCGTCTTGTTGCAACAACACTGTGTTCTAGGCGGTGGAATTCCAACACCAGAAAAATCCTCTGTTCTAAGGAATAAACCATGTTGTCTACAGCACACTTGCACGTTGTGAACAGCACACGCTTACAGCAGAAAGACGACGTACAGAATGGCGCACCCACAGACTGCGTTGTCTTCTATATCTTTCACATCACTTGCAGCGCCATCTGTTGTTGAAAATTGTAACTACTGTAATTTCGAAAGTTTGTCCGCCTGAAAATGTACTGTTGTCCCAAGCATATTGCAACAAACGGTGTATTTCTATCGCTGCTCGTTTAGTTTTTATTGCCGTTTCAAATATACCGGTCACTTTTGAAACACCCTGTACTTACATCAGTATCTCAGTTGACACCTGAGGCAGAAAACATTAAGCAAAGGAAGACTTACGTTCCCCTCAAGGCTTAAGTATTAGCCAAAAAACGCATTTCGATATGAGTTACCATTCACGAAATAAAAGGGGCATTCCGTCTTACGTGCTCACCATATACACACATCAAAAACTAGTTTTGCATCACCCCGGTTTCCAGAACTCCTGAAGATACACATTGACTGTGGTTATTGTATAACAGACAGAGTCTCTTTGACTATTCAGAGATGTCACTAAACCCGCGCAAAGATGTAAACAACCATGTAAGATCATCGCCTGTTAGATGTTGGGGGTCCGGTAGCAATCAGTTTCATTCATTCCACCAGGGAGCATGAACACGGCTCGTGTTGTTTGTAGTTCAACCATTCCTAGGCGGTTAATACCGCGGTTCGATCGCGACCGCATTGTTAGTTCGTGCCAGGAGGGGCTCACAACAAGGGAAGTATCCATGTGTCTCGGAGCGAACCAAAGTTCTGTTGTTCGCAAAAGGAGTACAGAGAGACAGGATTGTCGATGACATGCCTCGCTCAGACCGCCGAAGGGCTACTACTGCATTGATAACCGCTACCTGCGGATTATGGCTCGGAGGAACGTTGACAGCAACCCCACCATGTTGAATGATGCTTTTCGCGCAGCCACAAGACCTCGTGTTAAGACTCAAACTATGAGCACTAGGCTGCATGATGCGCAACTTCACTCCCGACGTCCATCTATGCAACCACGACACCATTCAGCGTTGTACAGATGGGCCCAACAACACTGCGAATGAATTGGCATCACGTTCTCTTCACCTATTACTGTCGCATATGCCTTCAACCAGACAGTCGTCGGAGACACGTTGGAGGCAACCCGCTCAGGCTGAACGCCTTAGGCACACTGTAAATCGAGTGCAGCAAGGTGGAGGTTCCCTGCCTTTTTGGGGTGGCATTGTGTGGAGCAGAGGTATGCCGCTGGTGGTCATGGAAGGCGCCGTAACGGCTGTACGATACGTGATTGCCATCCTCCGAACGATAGTGCAACCATAATGGCAGCATATTGGCGAGGCATTCGTATTCATAATTCGCTATCCTATCGTGCACATCTTGTGAATGACTTCCTTCAGGCCCGCCGGGGTGGCCGAGCGGTTCTAGGCGCTACAGTCTGGAACCGCGCGACCGCTACAGTCCCAGGTTCGAATAGTGCCTCGGGCATTGGTGTCATTAGGTTGGTTAGGTTTGAGTAGTTCTAAGTTCAAGGGGACTGATGACCCATAGTGTTGAGAGCCATTTGAACTATTTTGAACTTCCTTCGGCATAACGGCATCGCTCGACTAGAATGGCCAGCATGTTCTCCAGACGTGAACCCTGTCGAACATGCCTGTGATAGATTGAAAAAGGATGTTTATGGTCGACGTGATCCATCAATCATTCTGAGGGATCTACACCGAATCGCCGTTGAGGTATGGGACAATCTGGAGCAACAGTGCCTTGATGAACTTGCCACGACGAATACAGGACGCATCAATGCAAAAGGACGCGCTACTGGGTATTAGAGGTACCAGTGTGTACAGATATATGCACCACCACATCTGAAGGTCTCGCTGTATGGTGGTACAAAATGCAATGTGTGGTTTTCATGAGGAATAAAAAGGGCGGAAATGATGTTTATGTTGATCTAAATGGTTCAAATGGCTCTGAGCACTATGGGACTTAACTTCTGAGGTCATCAGTCCCCTAGAACTTAGAACTACTTAAACCTAACTAACCTAAGGACATCACACACACCCATGCCCGAGGCAGGATTCGAACCTGCGACCGTAGTGGTCGCGCGGTTCCAGACTGTAGCGCCTAGAACCGCTCGGTCAACCCGGCCGGCTATGTTGATCTCTATTCCAATTTTCTGTACAGATTCCGGAACTGTCGTAACCGAGGTGATGCAATACTTTTTTCCGATGTGTGCCTTACAGCATATAAAGCTTTTGATAATATTGCTATTAGTACAAAGAATGGAGAAGGTGCCCAAGTGATTTTGTATGCCCCTACAGTCTTTTGCGGATGCGTATTGAATGTCACAATTAGCAATGCAGACGCTAATCGACATGGTAATGGTTGGGTTACAGTGGCTGTAGTACTTGGTACTAAAGTAGACACTGTAGCTGTCCTTGAGACTGTTAACAGTCGAGAGATTATTGCGTATCGTACATTTCTGATTTGTGTGGTCTGTAACAGAGACATTGGTGCATTTTACTATACGTCTACAATGCCGTTTGTTCTCAGGGCGAGGAATCATCGTAAAATAAGTTAGTCAGAACATGTGTACGTATGTCTTAAATGAGCTCTTAATTGGTGACGTGACACATTATTATAAAAATGGAAATAAAGTTCTTATCCTTTCCTTATCTCCCGTTAAGACTGGTGCAATAATTTGATTAAGTAGCATATAGAGTGATATGTATATCCTTGAACTCGATGTGCTAGAGTGGATGGAAAAAATTGTTCATTTTTCGAAGAAGGAAAGCATGTTTCTTGGAGTCCTTTTTCCTACAAACTCTTTCATCTGTCCAGCTGCATGTAACAGCTCCATGTTTCTAACTTTAATTATAAATAATAATCTTGCAAATTAAATGACTTACTATTAATGGAATATGTACCTTATATCACTAATTCTCTGTACAAGTTGACTACATGTTTCAGCAGCATAATTCCGCTGGGGACAATACGTTCGGTGACATGACGATTACGTGCCATCGGTGTACCATCATATGCATATTTGCGTCCTTTTTCTTAGATACGGCAGTCTAAATTGTTTGTTATTATTAGCTGATTATTCTTGCTAAGCCCTACGACATATTTCATCACATCACGCAGCATTTTAACACAGTCAACCATCATCTAAGCGATCTTTGCACCCCGTTTCATCATAGCGGGAAAAAGGTAACTACGACAGTGAGCCGTTCTGCGGCTCGCGTTGCTGCTGTTTGTAGGTTTCCGCCCTCTGTTGAAAGCCAGATGGTATCTTTTAGTTGCCATGGTTGCGGTTGTATGTCTTCTTTTCGTGTTGACTGGCACCACTTGGTTTCGCAAATGTAGACTGTTCGCTAGTGGCACCAGCGGCGGTTATCGATATGCAGTAACTGTTGTCCTGTCTTTGGGGCGACTTCGTTTTTTTTCCGTGTCGTGTGAGTGGGCAGTTCGGTTGGGGACTCAGGAGGAGCCAGGTCCGTGCAGTGCAGGAACACGCTGGGACCGCTGGCGGCGCGCATGGACTGCCGGATGGAAGGGCTGTGGTCACGAGGGTGCACGACCTCGTCGTAACCCAGATCCTATAAGCTTTAAGATGAGTGCATTTCAATTGAAGTAGAGAAACCTCCACCATTGTGACATCTCGAGATTCTCCAGTGACAGTGGTTCGCGTTGCAGCTCGTAGTGTCGCCGAGGCGAAGAGCAGCGAGTGGAGTGCTTGGGTAAAGCGGATCAGATTAGCTTTCCTCGTGTTCTTATTACTATTTACTGCGTTCAGCTTGTTATAATTTAATTGTTAAGTTCAACCAGCACTATTTTTCCTGCCTGGTTGCAGCTAACGGCCCAGTTACCTGACCCCCGGTGGTTAGTGTATGTAACAGCAGTGTACATTTCCTCGCCTTGCCGCTGCTATCCGGTAAGGCGTGTACTTTTGACAGCTTTCTTGATTGTAGGCCGCCTGTGATTCTTCTACTCTGGTGGTAGTGATTCCTTTCTCGTTCAGGTGCTCTAAACACAGTAATCTGGGGACGAAGTGCAGACCGCCGGTTCCGGCTTTGCGGTGTTGTTCCATTCTTGCATTTGTTTTATTGGACGTCAGGCAACTTCAGCAAGATTAACATTAGTCATTCGTTGAACTGCCGCTAGTCTGAGTTACCATCTTATGAAGTGAATGCAACTCTTGGCTGCCTATCTCATCGTTCGTGGAAGTGTTTGTTTCCTGACCTTCTCAGAGGTCGGTTCCTGGATCACCGTGTGTGACTGGTCCTTGTGTTTTATTTTTGTATTATTTATTACTACACATTGTAATCCATACACAAATGTTATGTATGGACAGTTAAGAGTTCCGGTCGCCTTCTGGAATAAATCGAGCAGTGTAAGGGTTGTGTTACAAGGTTACCATTATCTTATTTCACCCACTTGCTGGTCAGTTGTTTGTTTCTTTTAATTAAGCTTTCCTTTTATTTGCTGTTTTACATCAGGTTTCTAAATTTTGTATATAATTACCGTTCCTGACGTGTAAGGCCTTCAGCCGTGATTGTGGTCATTTGCTTTGAAGAAATAATTCGATATTTGTATTTGAGCAGTAAACCTTAAAACCCTATTTACGGCCATCCCGGGCGTCTGATACCTTCTACGGTGTTTGTGACCACTTCCTTTTCAATATTTCAATACCTGTAAGTTGTAATTGCAGCGAGCTCTGAAACATTCTTAATTTATTGCCATTCTTGGCGTAATGCCTTCAGCCGTGAACACAGTGGCTTTTTTTAATTATTATCTGTATCTGTATTTTATGGTGAATTGCTAAATTGTAACGCACTGAAAACACCATTATTTTCACAGTTGTTTATTCCTTCATTAATAACGTGTGATACTTTTTTATTTTTTGTTGAGTCTGGAATTACTGTTTTAAAAATAAATGCGTGTAACTGTAAAAGGCAACCGATAGTAACTGATTACGGCCCCATCCACAGTCGTAACCGAATCCTGCTTTCCCTTGACTGTCAGGTTTCAGGCAGCATCAGTTTCAGCGGGGAATTTTATTTCATTCCTACCTGAACTGCACATAAAAGAGATCATTTTCACTCTCGCAGCAGCATTTGTGATTTATCCCAACTCAGAAAAATTAATACTCCGAGCCAGAACGCAATCTAGTGTTCCATCTATATTCTGGTGATGTTTACGGGATGATAAAACACCGTGGGTACAATCACATCTCCGCAGGCAGCCGCACACATTTTCACAGGAAGATCCTCACCGTCATGTCTGACAGTGGTGGGACAACTGGATTAACAGTTATCGCAACTACTTCTGAAGTATAAAGAATCTACTTACTTTGTTTGCAACTGTCTAGTTTTCATTTGACTGCTTCTCAAATAACACGTGTGGCGCTGTACAACTGTGACAAGATTCTATTGGCGCTACATCTACAATTACATACGTTCTCTACATTCTACATGCCACTATGAAGTGCTTGGAGACGCGTAGTTAGCATTCGTATTGGGCTGGCGTACATTTCTAGTTTATTCAGTTAGTACTAGCCTTTACTTTTTGTAAGTGCACTTTTTCACGATAACTGGTGTCTATTTTAAAGCATCGACCAAGTCAGCTTTTACAGCATCCCCGTGAGGCTCTTCCGCGGATCAACTGGCTAGTGACAATTCGTGCTGTCCTTCTCTGAATACGTTCCATATCCCTGTTAGTCGGATCTGTTCCGTGTTCGAATCCCACCACCGCTTAAACTTTTTTTTAAAATTATCACATTGGCCGAAGACTTTCCGCCTTCTCAAAATGGCGGAGGTGCCGACAGAGGTTCAGGGCTCTCTCTTGTCCTTGGGTTGGGAAACTGCTCCTGAAGGCGGATGAATCAGCAATCATTAACGGCATCAGGATGCAGGAGGCAATGGAACCACTGCATTAAAGACTCATAACATGTCTCCAAATAACATGTGGTCTGTAACTGAAAAAGTGCCATGATGATCTGTCCATTGGCAAAAGATTCTAGTATAGTCCCCCATTCGGATCTCCAAGAGGGGACTGCCAATGGAGGAGGTGGCCATGAGGAAAAGATTGAATAGAGAACGAAAGGATGAAGTTCTAGAAGTCGGAGCGTGGAATGTCAGAAGCTTTAACGTCGTAGGGAAGCTAAGAAATCTGGAAATGGAAGTGCAAAGCAGCTATCTAGCTATAGTAGAGGTCAGTGAAGAGAAACAGAAAGGAGACAATGATTTCTGGTCAGGTGAGTATAGGGTAATATCAACAGCAGCAGAAAGTGGTACAACGGGATTAGGATTCCTTACGATTAGGAAGGGACGGCAGAGATTGTGTTACTCTGAAAAGTTCGGTGATAGGGTTCTTCTTATCAGAATCGACAGCAAACCAACACCGACAACGACAGTTCAAGTCCACATGCCGACGTCGCAAGCTGAAGATGAAGAGATAGAGAAAGTATATAAGGAGAAGAGCTATGAGTTCTCTGAGGTTATAAATACTGCCGTTAAGGAATAACTCAGTAGGCAGTTCAGTTGAGAACGAATGGACGTCTCTAAAAAGGACAAGCACAGAAGTTGGAGAGAAACACATATAAAGAAGGCAGCTGCGTAGGAACCATGGGTAACAGAAGAAATACTTCAGTTTACCAATGGTAGAAGGAAGTACATAAACGTTCAGGGAAATTCAGGAATACAGAAATACTAGTACCTGTGCAATAAAGAAATAGGAAGCAGGAAAGCTAAGATTAAATGACTTCAAGAAAAATGTCAAGAAATCAAAATAAAAATGACTGTCGGAAAGACTGACTCACTATATATAAAAGTCATAATCACCTATGGTAAAATGAAAAACAAGGGTGTTAACACTAAGAGTGCAACGGGAATTCCACTGTAAAACGCAGGAGAGAGAGCGGACAGGTAGAAGCAGTACACTGAAGGCCTCTATGAGGGGAAGAACTTGTCCGATGACTTGACGCGAGACGTAACAGCAGTCGATATAGAAGAGACAGGAGATCAAGTATTAGAATCAGAATAAAAAAGAGGTATGGAAGATAAAGGATCAATTAAGGCAAAAGGGTTGATAATATTCCATGAGAATTTTCAAAACCATTGGGGGGAATTGGCAACGAAACAGCTGTTCACATTGGTGTGTGGGATGGATGAGTACGGTAATATGTATCAGATTTTCGGAAAAACACAACTTTGAAGACTACGAGAGTAGACGAGTGCGAGAACCATCACACAATCAGCTTAACAGCTCATGCAGTCATGTTGCTGACATGAATAATATACGTAATGAACAATGAGTATGTCTTAGATAGTGATCAGTTTGGCTTTAGGAAAGGTAAAAGCGCCAGAGAGGCAATTATGACGTTGCGGCTGACAGTTATGACGTTTAAAATGGTTCAAATGGCTCTAAACACTATGGGACTTAAGATCTGAGTTCACCAGTCCCCTAGACTTTGACTAGCTCTAGAGGACTGATGACCTCAGAAGTTAAGTCCCATAGTGCTCAGAGCCAATTGAACCATTTAATTTTGTAATCATGAAATCAAAATCTCGATAAGACGCACTTCTTTCGCCGGTTCATCCAGATAAAAAGCTTAGCGCAACGGGGGTTCTATAAAATTTCTGTAGACGCTTCAATCCTTATTATAACGTTGATAACTATACAAGTCTAATCTCAATTTCTTTTGAGCATTGTCGGACCAATCATGAATGACCAAGAATATTTTTGTGTAGTGATAAATTTACATATAATCTACATTGCTCGAGGCAAGGCATCCTCCTCTAAACATGTAACGATAAAACTTACGCTATGATTACTGAAACAATTTAAAAAATAAATAAATAAATAAATAAAAAGTAAAAATAAAAAGTTGGATTCACGTTGAAACGATTTAAAAAAATAGTTGGACGTTCCCATTTACTTTGAAACGAGGATAGCGTAACCCACTACTGTTCATGTCTGGCTTCAGTTCTACAAAATTCTATCTACCAGAATCTGACTTCGCTATCTGTGTGCTATTATCGTTCATGGGCCTAAGCACCTCTGAAGAACTCCGTCCACTACTGTTCTGGGCACAGAATGCTTTCTTAAAACTAGAAGTTTAGGTTCCATAACTTCCGTTCCGGATATCTCGGTCACAGATTATTTTCCATTCGTTTCCCGAGACACTCACCTCGGTTAAAGACATGTCTAGCTGCCCTATCTTCTCAGCTTCCTGCTCCAGTCGCGAATCGTCTGTGGAAACAGTCATTGTAAGAAAACCTCTGCGTGAGCAGGAACCTTTCTAATTTGGTACTCACAGGCTTTTCGCGAGATAAACGTAGAAGGGAACAAAATATTGCTTGGTTCTTCTAGGAAGGTACACTCTTGGCCTCTTGGTATGTAACCACATCGTAACGCAAATGCTGCCTCTGATAGCGTCTGCCACAGGAGCACACCAACTCCGTCACACTTCCGCACGTGGTAAATGAGGCTACAACGAGACGTGCTGCACTATATTGGAACTTTTCTATTTCCTCTATCAACCTTATCCGGGACAGAACCCACACTTGCGACACATTTTCGAGAATCAGGTGTTTCGAGGCGTTTAAAAGCTACCGTCTTCGGAGGCAGGCGATACTTCTTGAGGATTCTTCCAATGAATCTCAGTCTAGCATCTGCTTTATCCGAGATTCGTTTTTGTGGTCTTTCCACTTTAAAGCTCTCCGTACGATACTCCCAAATAAGTAATGGATCTACACTACGTGATAAAAGTATCTGGCCTACTATTAATGGGTTGGCTCTGCCCTTGCCTTTGAACTTTGCTACATTTTCAGTAAAGTGTCTCAATACCTTTTCAGGTATGGGAGTACATTCTTCTCCAAGATCCTGAACCAGAGAAGGTAGTGATACTGGATGCTGGAGTCTTTCATCCTAAAGGGGATCAATTAGGGCAGGTCAGTCCATTTCAGGAATGTTACTGTCCGCAGACCATTGCTTCACAGATGCTGCCGTTTTAGAAGGCGCACTGTCAAGCTGATAGAAACAGTGTATCCTAACTATTCCTCTACTGCAGACAGTAGGCAATGCTATAAGATGTGTTCATATCCTTCTGTGCTTAGCATTTTTTTCTTGATCACAATAAGGGGAATGCTTCCTAAACGCTAGAAACCCCATAACACCGTCTCCTCTGCACTACACTGCCGGTGTGAAACTTGAACGCAGGTAACGTTTGCCAGGCATTCGTCAAAACGAAGTCCTTCCATAGGATTGCCGTTGGGTATAGTGATTCATCACTCCAAATCACTCGATTCTAATCAACCACTCTTCTATAACATCGTTCTCTGCACAGCCTCAAGCGTCTCTTGGTACTGACTAGAGAGATGTATGGCTTATGAGGATTTGATCGAACATTACGGTTTATTCTTTCTCACTCCCAACACAATCACTGCGGGGGTACCACTCTGAAACTCAGTAGTGATCCTCGACTGACCTCTTTTTTTTTTTTTTTTTTTTTCAGCCGATGTACCATTGCCGAATGATCTCTTCTGTCACTACACGAGATTTCCTTTGTTTTGATTTAGCCGTAAAAGTTCCTTCGCGTTTTTACTTGACAATATCACCAACAGTCAACATGAGCAGCTATGTAAGGGATGAAATGTCCCTGTATGATCTATTACTTGATGGAGCTGTCTCTTACGACCATTCTGCTGTTATTGCTTCCCTACTGACAACACAGTGTCCCTGCTTCCTTTGGTTTATGATGATGTTTGGTTTATGGGGGGCTCAACTGCGCGGCCATTTGCACCCGTATGTAGTCCCAATTTTTACATAGTCCAACTTTTGTACACAGTCCAATCCCGCCACTGTCACGAATGATGACGGTGAAAAGTTGAGGACAACACAAACAGCCAGTCCCCTGGCAGAGAAAGTCCCCAAACCAGCCGGAATCGGGCCTGGGACCCTGTGACCCAGAGGCAGCAACTCTACCCACTAGACCAGAAGCTGGGGACTTCCTGATTCGTGCTAACGAGTCCACCTCTCGTGACATCAACCAGTTTCACATCACACAGGAGAGTCAGGAAACTCTTCGTGAGATAGTGTAACTGCTTACAGTGATTTTCTTACAATCGTGTACTCATGCAGTAGTGTGTGTTTCTGTCTCTTATACGGAATCCATCTGTGTGGTTTACTTTGAAGGTCAATGGAAAATCCCTGCACCAAATTTCGATTCTCTGAAGATCTTCCTGCCCTTTTTTGTAATATTCTGGCACTCATACTTCTCTTTATGCATTTTTTGTGGTGTCACCGCCAGACACCACACTTGCTAGGTGGTTGCTTTAAATCGGCCGCGGTCCATTAGTACATGTCGGACCCGCGTGTCGCAACTGTCAGTGATCCACCACACGGCAGGTCTCGAGAGACTTACTAGCACTCGCCCCAGTTGTACGGACGACTTTGCTAGCGACTACACTGACGAAGCCGCGCTCCTTTGCCGAGCAGATAGTTAGAATAGCCTTCAGCTAAGTCCATGGCTACGACCTAGCAAGGCGCCATTAGCCTTACATAGCAATTGATACTTATCGTACAAAGCATGTCTCATCAAGAACGATGTATACAACAAGGATGGATTAAAGTTAAGTATTCCAAAAGCTACGTACTTTTCTTTATAGCATTCATTACGTATCCTGTTTCAGACCTCACGCCATCCTTCGTGTGTTTATAGCGTGCATTGCGGTCCCCTCAAATTACACTGTGTCGGCACTTCTGTCGACACATCATTTTTACTATCCAAAGAAAGCTTCATGAGGCTAAAATCATCCAGTAGGACATTGACATACTTCCGTAAAAAATAGTACAGCCTCTTAGAGTATCTCAGTTCACTTACTTTTGCAAAAGGCGTATGAATTACTTGAAATGATTACACTTACAGATAACGTACCAGGTACCTATCCATGCTGAAACACTGATACTAGTACATGGTGTAGGCTCGACGAGCGGCAATGTAGGTGCTGACCCTGGCATCCAGTCGACCGTACAGATGGAGAATAGTGTCCTGGGATATGTTATGCTACACCTGTTCGATCTTTTCACGTTGTTCGGTAAGAGCTGTTGGTTGACAAGTAGCACAAGTTACTTCTCATCCCATCATACACAAAATGTACTCGATTGGAGGTAATTGCGGTGGTGGTGCTGCCCAGGAAATATGCAGGAGATCTTAAAGAGGACGGTCAATTTCACGGGCAATGTGTAGGCGAGCACGATCTTGTAGGATCAACACATCACCTTCGGGTTGCAAGAACGAAAAAAAGTGGATTTAATAACATTCTTCACTCACAGAGCGCTGTTAGCGTTCCTTCCACAAACGCCAAAGGTGAACGAGAGTTTTAACTCACCGTAACCCGGACCACAAGGCATGGGGTAAAACCAATATCTCTTGGACGAATGCACTCTACGAGACAGCACTCAGCTCGTTTACATCGTATATACAAACGACCGTCACTTGCTTTCCGGCAAAATCTACTTTCATCGTTGAAGACCGCTACATACCATTCCCCCTTCCGAGTGATCTTCTGTAGCACCAGTCGAGCCATGCACGTCGAGGATGTGACGCTGGAAGACAGGCTAGAGCTGTGCGTACCCGTAGTCCCGCTGCTAATAACCAGTTCACAACACGTATGTCTTTGGTTAGGGTCCGCCTTTAACAAAACACAATTTTGTTGTTTAACCCAAACATGTTTCACTGCAGTTGCAGCATCTTCAAAAATTGTTCAAATGGCTCTTAGAACTATGAGACATAACCTCTGAGGTCATCAGTCCTTTAGAACTTAGAACTACTTAAACCTAACTAACCTAAGGACATCACACACATCCATGCCTAGGCAGGATTCGAACCTGCGATCGTAGAGGTCGCGCGGTTCCAGACTGTAGAGCCTAGAACCGCTCGGCCACCCCGGCCGGCAGCAGCATCTTCAGTGGGCTTTTATTTCTCATCTGTTAAAGGTAAAGCATGTTCTTTAATACTTGTATACATGTGACTATTAGTTTTTAAATCGTATTTACAGATATTAGAAAAAACACATAAATCAGGAATTCACAGGCACCTCTGGAAGATTCAGAACAACCGTCAGAACACCTACACCTGTTCCACTGTCAGCTATCTAGTTTTTACACCTTCATCTGTTCCACTGCCCACCATGTTTGTCTTTACAGCAGGTAAACAGTGAAACAGTGACAGTGACAGTGACAATTCATTATATAATGTTTGACAGTGATGCAGATGAGGAAAAAGAAAACGTGAGTGAAACATTATGTAAATAGATTCACACACACACACACACACACACAGAGAGAGAGAGAGAGAGAGAGAGAGAGAGAGAGAGAATTGATGAATTTCAGGCACAGAAATTATAATTTCAAATCGTAATTTTGGCTTAAACAATTTATCTACTTTTAGGTGCAAGTGGTAGCAGATGACAAACTGTGGAACACCACAGTCACTGTGGAAACACAACACATCGGAAAAACCACACCATTTGGTAAAAAGGTATGAATTCATAATTTATGTGGTTATTAAAATATCCGTAAATACTATTTAAAAACTAATAATTACATGTATACAAACAGTAAAGAACATTATTTATCTTTAACAGATGAGAAATAAAATCCCACTGAAGATGCTGCAACTGCAGTGAAACATGTTTGGGTTAAAAAACGAAATTGTGTAAAGGCGGACCCTATCCGAAAATATTCATATGGTTAAAGCGAACACGGAAGAAAAGAGCTTCAACCCCAAGATGATCAATTCACAACAGTTCGTGCTGGCACGTTTGGGCTCACAAGCCTTGTTATCTGTGCTATGGTAGCTGTACAATCTGCCACTGCTGCCATTAATACGCGACGCTCCTGGAGGGGCTTTTTGCTGCGTGCACGTCCAGACACTCGCCTGCAAGTGCGAGAATGGTCACGTGACCGCTGATAAGAGCATCGTTGCACAACTAACGCAGCAAGTGCAGCCTGTGTGGCGGTTCTCCGGAAGACCAACGATCCACGGCGAAGGCCCCCTTTCAAACTTGTTCATTTGGCTGTAGGAAGCACGGGGGTGTCTCCGTGGCATGGATGCCTGCTTGCTTCACACGTCTGCGCCGCAATGAGCCTTCTGGCAGTGAGCATTCCCACTACGCTATCTGTTGGCGGACGATTTTTGGCGCATCTGCTATTCCCCAGGTGTCATACGCTCTCATCGCATCAAAATATAACTCGTCTTTCGAGATGTACTAATTTTGCATCCGACAGTGTACATACTCGTATTGTTAACTATTATGCCGGAGCCAAGGTGCCCCTGAGGGCCGGCAACCCATATTACAATACAGAGGACGAGGTTGTCTATGTCCAAGGCGTACGAAAAGCACCATGGTAAACACCGGCTATTTACATACCACATAATGGAAACAGACATTCCGAGCACTGCTTCCTACAGGGGGAGCTTGAGCCACGGCTTGCAGGAAGTATCACTACGCCAAAACCTGACTGGCTGGAGACAACTATTCAGGGGCTAGAACCAGCACCGAAGTTCAGTTCACTCCAGATACCGACCTCGTGTACTTCAACCGCTAAAGATTACGTCTTCGACTCTGAGTTGTACTAATGTGTGTGTGTTACCACGAATATTTCTGGAAAATTTGAAGTGAACTTTTGTTTCTCTCAATTAGAAGGCTTCGTTATTGTTACCTTTGGTTTGTTGGCTCAAATGGCTCTGAGCACTATGGGACTTAACTACTGCGGTCATCACTCCCCTAGAACTTAGAACTACTTGAACCTAACTAACCTAAGGACATCACACATATCCATGCGCGAGGCAGGATTCCAAATGGTCCAAATGGCTCTGAGCACTATGGGACTAAACATGTGTGGTCATCAGTCCCCTAGAACTTAAAACTACTTAAACCTAACTAACCTAAGGACATCACACACATCCATTCCCGAGGCAGGATTCGAACCTGCGACCGTAGCAGTCGCGCGGTTCCGGACTGAGCGCCTAGAACTGCGAGACCACCGCGGCCGGCTGAGGCAGGATTCGAACCTCTGACCGTAGGGGGTGGCGCGGCTCTAGACTGTAGCGCCAAGAGCCGCTCGACCACCCCGGCCGGCTTTGTTTGTTGTTCATTCATCAACCTTGTGGACTTAGATCAATAAAAGTTGTGTTTGTGAAAATTTGCGAATTGTCAGTCACATAATCAACAGTAAAGGTTCAATAAGAGCCAGGTGGTGTAAGTCCAAAGCTGCTTGTAGATCCTAAGGTTTTTATCTGTTTCCTATGAACACTTCATCCAATCACTCCATTGTTCTTTGTTTGATTTTCTTCCTGTCTTCCATTTATATAGCTAGGTAAGAGATACGCATGCTGTGTCAGTTACCGCCGGCCATGGTGGCCGAGCGGTTCTAGGCGCTACAATCTGGAACCACGCGACCGCTGCGGTCGCAGGTACGAATCCTGCCTCGGGCATGGATGTGTGTGATATCCTTAGGTTAGTGTTGTGTACATATTTCGGCGTAGTCAGCGCGTACACAACTTTCCCACTACAGCGCGCTCCGCTAAGCACAACAGCGCAGGCGCAACGCTCGTCCGTCTCCGCACTACGAGATGGCGCTGTCTTAGAGACGGACCAAATTCTGCTTCCGCCGATCCGCGTATTAATATGTAACGCAGCCAATGAGATTGCTGCTAACCATCAGATGGAGGCTTATTGGATTTGGAGAACATCAGGATACGGGAGGTTTTCCACAGGTCGGGATAGAAGCCAGTGGCAAGGATGACATTGTAGAGGGTGGCAAGGAGGGAAAGGAAGGAGGGATGGCAGTGTTTGAGGTGGCGGTAGGTAACGCAGTCGTGGCCGGGAGCAGTGTTGCGTTTAGTGTGGAGTGTGAGGCTGATGTCCTGTGTAGTGATGGGAGTGTTAAGTGCAGATGGTGGGGTGTGGCCCAAGTACTGGAAGCTAGGAGCAAGGGGAGGAACAGAGGTATTCGTATGGTCCATGACATCAGGGAAGAGGGAATAATCAAAGTGGGGATCATCTGGGATGGAAAAAACATCAGAGAGGTGGGAGGCAAAGTGGTTGGCCTTACTGAGGTTGTCAGGAAAGGGACGGTCATTAAGGAGGATGGGGTACTGGGGGGTGGGGCGGTTCCCAGTAAGGCGGTGGAAAGCAGACCAATACTTGGAAGAGGTGATGGGGAGCGTGGTGTTGAGTTGTGTACATGTCTGGCGCCAGGTTCGGCGTTTCTTCGCAACAAGCAGGGTGCGGATGTGTCGCTGTAATTGCCGGTGGCGGGTAAGTGTATCCCGGTCACGAGTGTGGAGAAAAGAGCGGTAGAGGCGGCGGGACTCTCGAAGGAGAAGGACGGCCTGTGGAGGCAGGGCGGGGTGGTGAGGGTGGATGGCTTTGGTGGGGATATGGGTGGCGACGGCGTCAGACAAGGTCTGATGCAGGAAGGCAGCAGTGCGAGAGATGTCAGCAGGAGACTGGAGGGTAAGGTCGTGGCCGTCAACCTGGGTGTGAATGGAATCCCGGTAGGCATCCCAGTTGGCACGGGAGTAATCATGGACAAGTTGAGAAGGGACGGCAGGGCGAGGAGCGTGGCGGGGATGGCGACCGTTGGAGATAGTGAGGAGGACAGGAGCATGGTCACTGCCAATGAGGTCAAGGACATCCGCGGTGATGCGCCCAAGGAGGTTTGGAGAGGCAAGGACAACATCAGGAGTGGTGTTGGATTCGGGCCGGGTGTGCTGAGGCAGGGGAACCAGGTCTCCCTGGAGAGTGGTGAGAAACTGATGCCACCGCCGGAGGGCGGCAGGATCACGGCTGTGGATATTGAGGTCGGCGGCAATCACGTAGGTGGAGAAGGTGCGGTCAATGTGGGCCAGGAAATCGTACGGAATGGGGGTGTGAGGGCGGACATAAATGGTGGCACAGGTGATGGTAAGGGTGGGGAAGAAGAGGCTGAGGGTGAGATGCTCGCATAGTGCTCAGAGCCACTTGAATTTGTGTCAGTTACTGTTGCAGGTAATTACGAGCACGTGTTCGGTAGGTCAGTACTGTTTCATTTCATACTACCGACCTTTGCGCCGTCGGAGACCTGCGATGTGTGCACAGAATGTGGGGGCAGGCGCAGTGCAGCGTGGCCAGTAGGGTGCTGATGATAGCAGCGGCGGGTAACAGCGCGTCCGCCGTGTCGCCGGTAATTGGCCGGCGGACGTGGGGCGCCACTTCCAGTTCCGCCGCGCCGGCCGCCGGCGCACCGCACGGCAGTGCAGCGTGGGGCCGTGCCGCGGCGCACAGCGCGGCGCAGCACACACTGTGTACACGGCACGTGTTTGCGCTGGCCGTCGGGCTGCTGCAGCCGCTCGCCCCGGCAGCCGTGTGCGTCACGCGTGGCTCCGTGCTCCTATCGATCAAGTGCTGCCGACGGCTTGGGGTAGCTTTCCAGCACTGAGGCAATATTCGTGAGCATCGGCGTCGTCATCACTACCTTCATAAAGTGTTAATGTCTTTCGTCTTTTACTACAGTTTTATTTTCGCCATTCATTTAAGAGGCGTTAATGTAGACTGTAGGGACGAAAGTCCTATAAAGAATCCCTACATCAAACAGTGGTAAAGCTCGCGAAAATCCACGCGCGCAGAACCACATTCTCGTTAAGAGCTCTGGACGGGTCTATCCCGCTGTGCCAAAGGGGCAGCCGCCTCTGCGGCTTGTCAGCTGCCACACTAGGGTGGTCCATTGATCGTGACCGGGCCAAATATCTCACTAAATAAGAGTCAAACGAAAAAAAAACCTACAAAGAACGAATCTTGTCTAGCTTGAAGGGGGAAATCAGATGGCGCTATGGCTGGTCCGCTATATGGCGTTGCCATAGCTCAAACGGGTATCAACTGCGTTTTTTTTAAAAATAGGAACCCCTATTTTATTAGATATTCGTGTAGTACGTAAAGAAATATGAATCTTTTAGTTGACCACTTTTTTCGCTTTGTGATAGATGGCGCTGTAATAGTCACAAACATATGGCTCACAATTTTAGATGAACAGTTGGTAACAGGTAGGTTTTTTAAGGTAAAATACAGTACCTTTGAACATTTCATTTCAGTTGTTCCAATGTGATACATGTACCTTTGTGAACTTATCATTTCTGAGAAGGCATTCTGTTACAGCGTGATGACCTGTAATTACCACATTAATGCAATAAATGCTCAAAATGATGTCCGTCAACCTCAATGCATTTGGCAATACGTGTAACGACATTCCTCTCAACAACGAGTAGTTCGCCTTTCGTAATGTTCACACATGCATTTTAATGCGCTGACGCATGTTGTCAGGCGTTGTCGGTGGATCGCGATAGCAAATATCCTTCAACTTTCCGCAAAGAAAGAAATCCTGGGACGTCAGATCCTGGAACGTGCGAGCAATGGTATTGTGCTTCGATGACCAATCCACCTGTCATGAAATATGCTATTAAATACCGCTCCAAGCGCACGCGAGCTATGTGCCGGATATCCATCTTGTTGGAATTACATCGCCATTCTGTCATGCAGTGAAATATCTTGTAGTAACATCGGTAGAACATTACGTAGGTAATCAGCACACATTGCACCATTTAGACTCACATCGACAAAATGGGGGCCAATTATCTTTCCTCCCATAATGCCGCACCATACATTAACCCGCCAAGATCGCTGATGTTCCACTTGTCGCAGCCATTGTGGATTTTCCGTTGCCCAATAGTGCTTGTTATGACTGTTTACCTTATCGCTGTTGGTGAATGACGCTATGTCGCTAAATAGAACGTGTGCAAAAAATCTGTCATCGTCCCGTAATTTCTCTTGTGCCCAGTGGAGGAACTGTACACAACGTTCAAAGTCGTCGTCATGCAATTCCTGGTGCACAGAAATACGGTACGGGTGCAATCGATGTTTATGTAACATTCTCAACACTGACACTTTTGAGATTCCCGATTATAGCGCAATTTGTCTACTACTGATGTACGGGTTATCCGCGACAGCAGCTAGAACATGTACTTGGGCATCATCATTTGTTGCAGGTGGTGCTTGACGTTTCATATGTGGCTGAACACTTCCTGTTTCCTTAAATAACGTAACTATCCGGCGAACTCTCCGTACTCTTGAATGATGTCGTCCAGGATACTGAGCAGCATACATAGCACACGCCCGTTGGGCATTTTGATCACAATAGCCATACATCAACACGATATCGACCTTTCCCGCAATTGGTAAACGGTCCATTTTAACACGGGTAATGTATCACGAGGCAAATACCGTCCACACTGTCGGAATGTTACGTGGTACCACGTAGTTATACGTTTGTGACTATTATAGCGCCATCTATCACAAAGCGAAAATAGTGGTCCAACTAAAACATTCATATTTCTTTACGTCCTACACGAATATGTAATAAAAATGGGGGTTCCTATTTTTAAAAAAACGCTGTTGATATCCGTTTGACCTGAGGCAGCGCCATCTAGCGGGTCAGCCATAGCGCCATCTGGTTTCCCCCTTCAAGCTAGGCGAGTTTCGTTCTTTGTAGTTTTTTCGTTTGATGCTTATTTCGTGATATATTTGGCCCGGTCACTATCAATGGATCACCCTGTATAAAGGGTGATTATAATTAAATTAAATTTGCAAAACGCTGTAGAAATAACACCCCTGGTCAAAATGACGTCAAATTGCGACGGAATGTTATCGGAGTAAGGGAAAAGATATGGCAGAAGAAAAAAATAGTGTGAAAAGTGATTAATAGGTGGAGCTGCAGGTGTCGGAATACACAAATGAAAATACGTGTCAAGCGCACGACCCACTGAAAGTGGTATAAACACGTCGGATACACGGGTTTTCCTCCTTCAACGTCTGGGACGTTCGCCATGACTGTCTCTATGCAGGATTTGCGCTCTGCTTGCAAAGCTGTACTACAAGAATGATGACTGTGCACACGTCGCTCTGCAGAAGTTCCGGACACTGAAGGGTTTGGAAAAAGGTGTTGGCCCGATGACTGCCGCCGGTCTGGAGAATATGATTTCGAAATTCGAAATTACGGCTTCTTTTGATGCACAACCCAGTAGAGGGAGGAAACGAACTGATTTGACGTCAGTGGAAGTAGTGGCCACGGCAGTGGAGGAAGAGACAAGTGGTGGTGTGCAAACGTGTAGTGCACGGAGGTTTACCCGAACATTGGACAAACCCGTGAGCACGGTTTGTAAAATGCAACGAAACATTCTTCTCAGCTATTTATTCAAAATCACCCATGTGCACGTGATGCTTCCTGTTGACCTCCCAGCAAGTGAGATCTTTATTTGAGAATTTCCTGCTCGCATGGAAGCGGACAATAATTGGCTGTGGGTATTTTGTGGACAGACGAAGCCCACTTACATCAGACAGGATATGTCAATACACAGAATTGTGGAACGTGAGCAACGGAAAATCCACACGCAAATCACCCAGTACCACTTGATCCTTGAAAGGTCATTGTTTGGTGCAGGTTTACGGCATCATTTACCATAGGGCCATATTTTTTCGAAGAGACAGATGCATCCGATCCTGTTACCTGTACCGTCATTGGTAAGCGCTATGAGTCTCTTTTGCGCAACCACGTCATTCCAGCTCTCCAACAGCGTGGATGTGTGCATGGGATGATTTTTATGCAAGATGGCGCACCTCGGCCCATTGCAAATCCAATTAAGCAGCTGCTGAAGCCCCATTTCGGAAACGCTAGAATTATCAGCAGCCATTTCCCTGACCGTCCCCATCACCTGATCTTAATCCGTGTGACTCCTGGCTGTGGGGCTATATGAAAGATGGTATGTTCAGTGTTCGGACTGCAAACAGCTGCATTGCAAACTTAGCTGTATTCTAAACGTGACCTCGGAAACAATTCGATCAGCTGTGGAACATGCTGTTTCTCGATTTCAACATGTTGCAGAAAACGGTGGACAGCATATTAAACATGTTTTCCGGCAATCACACGGAGATTAATAATCCTATTTGTTTTTGATTGATGCTTTTTATGCGGTTTTTGGCCTCAGGACAATTAAAAATCGATTTTTACCATCCGGGAGTGAGATGACCTAGCTGTGGTGGGTGAGCTTACGTGACTAATAGTGTCACACCTGTACACCCTGAGAGGCACCCACATGCCTTGCTCATACTGTGGCATCAAGCAGTCAGGCCTGCAAGATGAGTGGTCTGCCAAGCGAGTGGATTCATTCTTATTTATCGAGTAACATGAACTCTCGTACTCACAATTAAGTTACAAGTTATCCTCCTATATGAATAATACGCAACGGAAACACACATATGACTATCAGTTATTTACAGAACTCTGACTGTTCACTACGCACTGGCAATACCACATTTTCTTTTTTTATTTAACGGCTTTTATCAACACGTGGCCATCGCACTGAATATGAGTGGCGCACACATTATAATTTCTGGATATCATGACAACATACAATTCGAAGGAAAAGGCCACCAATCTTTTTATTTTTACTATCTTATTTACTCCGATAAATTCTATAACCTAAACACACAAATTCTATAACCTACAACAATAACACATGAGAAATTCTGCCCAGTGGGCATGGCTTTACATTGGTGATTCTCTATCTTATGGTCTCGTAATTATTTAACGTTTCCGTGCACTTTCTGGATAGGATGGTGGAGCTTTTTTTTTATATCTCACACTTCGACTCTCACAACCATCATCACGAAACTTTCCTCCAGACCGAGCGGTACAAAAGGAACACGCATAACCCACTACCTCTGAAACTACCTTGCTACTCTCCCATGCAAACCACACATACTTAAATTACATGACATACACCACACTACAACATGAAATACAACACAGGGAATAGTCACAACATTATCACTTTCAGCTTTCCCACTTCAATTAATATTTATCCCAGTTTCACACGACACTGCCCCACTTCGTAATTCTACTTTCCTACTATGAACTCTGGAGATATATGCACGTCTTCCTGTGTAATGCAAGCCAAGTGGCGTTGCTGGATAGACGGCTGACTCACCTTGTTTCTCTCTCAGAGTATTATAGTTTGAATCAAGCGTCACATGGAAACATATCCCGGAAAGTAATATTAAGAACATATTCATCACACACACGAGTCCTTAACTGATACCATGGATGAGTACTTCTCTTTATCCTTTGTCTCATACACAGATTGAGACTCACACAGTACTCACCACGTGGAAGTACTCGCCTCTAATTTCAAGTCCTGCACATGCTATTTCTTAAATATTTCAACTTACAGTACACACGCTAGTAATTCAGCTTAACTTAAGCACATGGGCACACGGAAGTATTTCAACTTATTGCTACATGTGGTTTCATTGTGACCGTTGGTCACTTCCGAAGATTACTACGATCCCATTAATATTACCTGCCTGACATTTAATTCTCCCCACAAAAGTTCCTGAAATAGAGAAATTATTATTTCAAACTACTCTTAAATATTCCACATGCATACCATGTCTCCACTCTTTTGTCTTTATGGAGCACACCTAAGACAGGTCTTAACAGCACAAGATCCAGCGGCAGAGTGCCGAAGCATGGCCCTTCTTCAGGTCCTCTTGCACCTCTGCCGAAGTGGGGGAGCACCTTGCTACCGCATTGGTCAGCCACATTTCAGGCGCTCAAAGCTCAGGTAAATTTCATCTCTTTGGTCCCACAAAAGGTGGCCAAAGGATCGTCTCAAAGATGATCATATATTCACATTCACTATCAGCGGTTAGCAGACGACCATACATTCATTCATTTCACAGACCTCACCAAATTGGATGTAGGGATTTATTTTGTGGGAGTGCTCACGAGATCAATTAAATAAATAAATTGTCATTCTTTCCCACACTGGTATCTGGCTTCGCTGTATTAATTGAAATTGAGTTATTTTTACAAAAAATGTGTTGTTCTGACAAGAATAATGAAGTATGTTGTATCTGTTTTCAATGTCAGGCGGTACTGTACCCTTTCGCCACCGGCTACCCATGCAGATAAAAATGGCACAGTACTATCCTTGCAATGCGAGGGTAGTTCCGAACATTTTTTTTAAGAAAGCTGTATTAGAACAAATGTAGCAAGTCATCAAAATAACCAGGAGGAGACCTTAGCCCCTGGTGACCTCAAGTAGACGACCAAATGCTGTTACTTTACCAAATTATTGACACAGTTCTTGCATTATTGTACTCTCCACAATCCGGAGTAACGTACACATACAAATTTACAACAATCCACATGACATATAAAACATTACATCATACAAATAAAAAATAATGCTGAGATAAAAATTTGCTTACTTACTGGGATCTTCGTTATTTTTATGAGTAATCCAAACTTCACTAATTCTATGACAAATAAAAAAATACTAATTGTCATTCTTTCCCACACTGGTATCCGGCTTCGCTGTATTAATTGAAATTGAGATATTTTTACAAAAAATGTGTTGTTCTGACAAGAATAATGAAGTATGTTGTACCTATTTTCAATGTGGGGCGGTACTGTACCCTTTCAACCCATGCATACTGAGTCGTACAGTTTGTTTAACGCCAAACGTACACCTTAGGGATTGTTGTATGATTCTTTTGTCATTTGTAGTCGACCACTACTAAACTATGATGATTACAGCACTATCTATTGCTACATTTTGTAAATATTTATTTTTCTTCTGCCATATGTTTTCCGCCTTCTCCGATAATATTCCGTTGCAATTTGACGTCGTTCTGACTAGTAGTGTTATTTCTACAGTTGTTTGAAAGTTTAACTTTAATTATAATCACCCTGTACTTGGTCCGTTAGGAACGGCCCACACAATAATTTATGCAAGGATTTTCTTGTTTTTTTTTTTTTTTTGCCCTAGTGAGTTACAGTTTTTTCGGAACACCTGTATATATCAAATCATTTTTCGCAGTGAGACAACATACTTTTACAATCGTTTTTCGAGGTAAATTTGACACTGTAGGCTTCAGCTGTCGAACTGCATATCTCCTATCGTGTAACAAAAGTCACCTACCAAGTTATGTTTGAAGTACTTACCAAGTTCTTTTGTGTACTATCTACTAAAATTCACAAGTATATTCGATTTTATATGACATGACTGTTACACTGTATTTTGCCTGTCCAATAGCATTAATGTGACCATATTTCAAATGCAAGGACAACAACGTTCTTCAGTGCGAGACGTGCAGGAAGAGAGTTAATCAGGCCTCGGAAGGTACAGGCATGGATTTGAAGCCATGCTGTCTCCAGTGCCGCGTCCAACTGCGGTAAGTCTCTTGGTGTTGGATCCATGAAGCAAACAGCCCGATGTAGGTGGATTAAACATTCGATTGGGTTTATATCTCGGGATTTCGCTGGAGTACAGAGTACGGTAAATTGATGCTGGTGCTCTTCAAATCATGCACGTACGCTACGAAATGTGTGACTCATTACATTCTCCTTTTGGTAGATGCTTTCAAGCCGAGGAAGAATAAGCTTTATGTAGGATAGACATGGCCATTAAGGATTGTTGCATATTAATTTTGATCCACTGTGCCATAATGCTCGCGCCTCCGGCCTAGGGCCTTTGCTCTCAGACGTTTCACGTCGTACATGCCAGCGGTCATATGTTCGATGCAGCATAAAACGTGACTCATTTGAAAAGGCCACCAGTCACCACCCAGCCAACGTCCAGTTGTGGTACTGGTGTCCTTTGCCACTGATGAACAGCAGTCATCATGGGTGCGACAACGAGGCGCTTACTGCGGAGAACCATACTCAGTACAGTTCGCTGAGTAGTTGCTCAAATGACAACGTTGTTAGCCCTTTTATTTCATCGTGTCTGTCAGTTGCTCCACAGTTTGACCTCTATTTGTTCTTACACTTCCCCACAGCCATCGTTCATGTCTTTCCCGCGCGACCGCTACGGACGCAGGTTCGAATCCTGCCTCGGGCATGGATGTGTGTGTTGTCCTTAGGTTAGTTAGGTTTAAGTAGTTCTAAGTTCTAGGGGACCTATGACCTCAGCAGTTGAGTCCCATCGTGCTCAGAGCCATTTGAACCATTTTTTCATGTCTTTCATCCAAGGTCAGTGGTGCACCACAGCTAAACAAGTCACCATGCGAACAGTTGAAGAACTTAGCCGCTACGGAAATGCTTTCGCCTTTGATCTACATAACAGTGATCATGTCATTTAGGAGGTCGGATACGTCGCCTCGTTACCACTTACAACTGCACTGTCGCCCTTCCCCCCCCCCCCCCTCCCACCTACGCTCCGTCCGCCTCAGACATGCTTAATATGACCCCCTCTAATATTGTGTGTCGTCTGTGAGTGGTGATTGGACGCTGACGTCGAACACAGGTACAGCCACATTGATTTGACTCGTCCGTGTAGAACGGAGCATGTTGTGTGTTTATTGTGTATTTCTGTAGTTAGATGCAGAGCTGAATGACATTTTGTGAATCTTCGATGGTCTGATTCATGAACGAAATCGATCGTCTTCAATAAATGTAATAAAATTTAGATGTGTAGTATACGACACAGTTTTTATCCCCAATCAAAGCATTCGTAGTAAAAATTGTCGACGAGGAAACAGATGCGAAATATTATGGGATACGTATCACACAACGGTGTTGTTTATCACCAACAGGTTTCACTATTGAGCTACAAACCAACAAACACAGCATTAGAAACTGCAAATGGTACAAAATTAGGAGGGGACGGATAAACGCAAGTACGCAGGTTAACGATAAGTGTTGACTGAAACAGAGAATAAACTACAATGGAGAACGCCGAACAAGTGAGAAGAGGATATGGATATGGATGTTGGAGTAGCACTGATACAGATTCCTGAAACCCTCTGCTTGGAGCAAATGCAGGTTAAAAGTTTTATTTGGTTTTCTTTCATTTTTTTTCTTTTGTTCTTTTTTTCTCCATCTTTCTGACAGTTGGATTCTTATTTGACAAGATAGTGAACCATAGTCACGTTTATTTCTGTATGTTCGCATGTGACTGTCACTCTATATGCTAAATTTGTATCCATTTCCAGATATTATCCCCAGCTATGTTCTCATGACAGTAGTTTTGTTACGATAATTGATAGTAAGCGCGTAAGCTATTGTATGTGCAATTACGTCAGTTAACCTCAAATATCTACACGTTCGGGTAAGCACAGCCACAAGATACGACTTGGTGATGACGTGCAGCGTCATTGTAGAGCGGTGCATGCATTTAAACTTGTATTGGTTAGTTCCACTTCATTGAAGGTGCAAAAATGGCTCTTAGCACTATGGGACTTAACATCTCAGGTCATCAGTCCCCTACAACTTAGAACTTCTTAAACCTAACTAACCTAAGGACATCACACACATCCACGCCCGAGGAAGGATTCGAACCTGCGACCGTAGCGGTCACGCGCTTCCAGACTGAAGCGCCTAGAACCGCTCGGCCACCAGCGGCCGGCATTAAAGGTGCAAACTCCCTCAATTTCATTCCATTGTTATTAATGTTAACTTCTCCATTGTTCCTTAACAGGTGATGGATTTATTCTTTACATATTCTTGCATAAAATTCCCTTTCTCAGATGGCGAGGTGAGTTTATTTTATTCGTGCGTTTTTGTAATTCTACATAGAACACATCTATTTCTTCTTTCTTTTTTCCCATAGTGTGTAAATTCTTGTAACCCTATCAAATTTCAAACTCAGTGCGATGATCTTTTCGTTTTCTAGTGCGTAGTGCCGTATGTTATCTTCCCATGCTAGCTGGCCCGTCTTCGATTCCCGGCCGGGTTGCAGATTTTCTCCGCTCGTGGACTGGGTGTCGTGTTGCCCTCATCATCATTTCATCCTCACCACCGGCACGCAAATCGCCCAATGTGGCGTTGACTGAAATAAGTCTTGCACTTGGCTGCTGAACTTCCCCGGACGGGGCCTCCCGGCCCGCAATGCCATACGCTCATTTCACTTCATTTCAATAGTATATTAATTTTAAAATCTTTTGAGTATTTAGCTAACAACGGTCACATTTGTCTCCAACACCTGTATGTTGCATCTGGCAACTCTGAATGCGTCTTTACCTTATCTGATCGACCATGATTTTAGGTTTCCATCCCACGCTTCTTTAGAAACTTGCGAGTTTGGCGATTTTTGCATATGTAGATTACCACCATCTTCAGATTTAACACTAACATGTACTTCAAAATGCCCAAGACCACTCCTAGACTACTTTTGTATAGTTCCACTCTTGAAAAGCGCGAAGGAAAAAAGAAATCTTTAAGTGCGAGCTCTGCTTCTTCTTATTTTATTATGGTAATCTTTTACTGCTAAGTAGGTAGTCAACCCAATATTTTCATATTCGGAGGAAAAAGTTGGTGATTTATATTTCGTGCAAGATCACGCCGCAACGAAAGACAGATTTTTTTGTGATGATTGCCACCCGAATCCGCATATTATATGCGTGGCATTCTCTCCCCGTATCGCGATGATACAGAAGTAGCTGCCTTTCTTTGAGCTTCAAACCTATGTGGTAAGGATCCCACACGGCAGAGCAGTACTGCAGAAGAGGACACACAAGTTTATTGTACGTAGTCTCGTTAGTAGATCTGTTGCATTTTACAAGTGTTCTGCCAATGAAACGCAGTTTTTGGTTTGGCTTCCTCACATCATATTCAAAGCGAACTATTTAATTTTAATCCCTAGGTGTACAGTGGAATTTACAGGCTTTAGGTACGTGTGACTTACCGTAACCAAAATTTAGCTGATTCCGTTTAGTAATTAAGTGGCTGACATCACACTTCTTATTGTTTAAAGTTAACTAACGCTTTTCGCCCCTACAGATATCGTGTCCAAGGCATTTTGGATCTGTTTTTGATCTTCTGATGACTTTACATGCGGATAACGACAACAGCATCCCCAAGTAAACTCATAGGGCTGCTCAGATTGTTTATCCAGTTATTAACAGTTAAGGTACTATAAAACTTCCTTTGGGGACTTTCCCTCAGTTACTACTAACCGTTGAGACGGGATATCACGTAACCAGCCTCACAACTGAGACGATAATCTGTAGTTATGCAACTCGATTATAAGTCGCTTCTGAGGAATGGTTGCAAAACCCTCCTGGAAATCAAGAAATGTGTGGAATACAAGACTGTTGGTACGATCGGTGTCGGTTGACGTGTGTCGTTACCAAACGCTGAACCACGTGATCTACACTACAGGTAGCCTCAGAGCCTCATGTATTGTCATGTAACCGCATCGCACTCCATATTCATGCTCCGTCTGTCTGTCTGTCTGTCACTGCCGGAGGGACACCACATACAGTAAGAGACCCCCCCCACCCACACCTCCACCCGGAACCATCGCAGTATCGCCACTAGTCCACGTGTTAACGCACACGTGTTCATTATTGTTCATGATATTTCATGGATTATTTTATCTTAAAATAATATGTATAAAAAACATTTGCTGGGGTCTGGTTGCCGAATTAATTAGAGCGCCCCTATTGCTGACATTTAGTGCACCAAACAAACTTATACGCTGGTCTCTGCACACATCCGGCATCAATAGAGGAGATAGCAGTGAGCGTAAATGTTGATCCCTAGTATGAGTAATATGGACTATACTTTTTTGCATCAGTCTGAACACAGCGATGTGCTTTCTTATAAGAATGAGCTAGCATAGTGGGTAGTTAAGCTGAACAACAAACTCTGCTGTATAATATGAATGGTGAAGTCCTTACATAGAGCTGAAAACAAGATCTGGCCACAAATGATTACCGAAGTTCTTACACACTTAATGTAAGTGTAACGGTAATGAAAACACCTAGCTGTGTGTTTTAGCAGCTTATAGTAGGTAAGTTCTCACCTACTACTGTTTCAAAAGTAAAGTAACCTGCTCACTTTCAGTTTATGGGCAAAAGCGTACAATGATGCTGTTTCCTTGAAACTGTAATCACTTAATTTATAACTTAAGCGAACAGTTAGTCAAATGCTTTTTAAATAATGCTGTCATAACGTTATTGTAAGAACAAATCTTCTCATGCTGCTGGAGATAGGAATCACTATTTTGTCGACAACGAAATATCTATTATACAAAACCACAACGCATAGTTTTCCGAAGTCATCCAGAACAGGGTCTAACTTCTACATTACTCGATATGCAAAATAATGCGTGGAAGGAACGGGGTATTTGCAAAAGAAGCCTATTATTGAATCAGTCAAATACTCATTCGATGACTGTTCATTCATATGAATCAGCCTGCAGCTACAGTTCAGTACAACAGTAGCGGCATGGCAACATACAACTATTTTACAACGAAAATAAATGTTTGTGATAGGTTGACAGAAATAATTCAGAGAACTGTTACAGAAAAAGTTGTATACTGTTCTTAAAACTGTGGATTAAAATCACGAAGACCATATCGGTTCTCAATTTACGTAATATGAAGCGAAATTCTAGAAAAAAAACACAAAATTACATGTTTTCGAGTTACGTCTTCCAACAAGGCACTGATCTACTAATAACAGAAGGAGAGTATTGTAAATCTGAATTTATAATACAATGGGTTAAAAAAATATTATTCTGTCATATGAAAGCGTTTCTGTTTTATGAAAGGTGAGCAATCCGTAAAATTCTGTTTTGGGACGTGCAAGAATGCCGTCTCATGTTACAATTCACTGCAAGTTTTAAATACGGAGTGGTTGCAAAAAAACTGTGCAAGAATTTAGATCACACGAGGGGAATAACCTCATCCAGGCAAATAAAAATATTACTCAGAATCTTGACCATTGGGTGATTGCGTTACGCGTGGCGCTGAAATAACCCAAAACGATTTTAGCGCGGTTATGGCAACCGACAATAGCATGATCGAAGAGGACATTGCGACGATGATATAGAAAATAAAAATATTTGGGCAGAAATGGAAGTGCATTGAACCGGAAAACTTTAATTTCTTGCAAAATTGGGATTAAATGCGCTTTTCTTCAATGATCTTGACCGTTTCATTGTGCCAGCGACATATTCTTTGATGCAAATGAAATAGATTCGCCAGACTGGTCAGCAAACTCTTACATTCTAATGTAAGAGAAACGCATCTCGGACTGCATGTTTTGGCATTGTAGCGTCTCCTGGAAAGCCTTCTGTAACTCTTAGTAAAATTTTTCGATAACCGCGAGTGAACTGTGTCAATAACGAACAGAACTGTGAGTTTTTCAGTATGTAAATGTGCGATCAGTGATGGAATTTTATTCATGACCATAAAAAATTAATAATAAATGCTATGAATAATAAAACCTAAGAGTATATTGTGTCATACAGTTTCTATATAATTGTGTGGTAATGACTTGGCGTCACCTCTATAAACTACTAGACGCTTTTGTACGAGATTGCTTCTGAACGCGCGATTTTGTTATTGTTCGTAAGATTTTTCGGAATATATGCATCAAAAATACTTGGCCTTGTAATCTCATTTCATAACTCTCCATCAATATGATATGTCTAAATAATTTATTATAGCTAGAAATCAAGTTTTATTATTGGCCATCTGCCATTCTTTTGTCGTAATGGCGCATTCGCAACCCTCGTGAAATGTAATTAATCACATTATTTTGGGGCTTCACCCACAAGATAAAAGTGAAAAATACTTCAAATATTTTTTCTGTCAAGGAAAGGAAATATTTCTTATAGAAAAATAGGCCTGTAGAAAAGTGAGCCTGTATCATGGGTTGAAATTTAATCAGAAATAGGAATAAAACGATCGACCTCTCGTCTGGTACATGTACCGTGGATAATTTAGGAATAAGAATAATACTGGAATTGACCGCTACAGAAGAAGTACGTAGCTAGTACTGCTAGAGTATCTATATTTACAATAACTTTATCTTGGAACTCTTCCATTTGGTCCGTGTTTGCACAGTAAAAGAACAATGTCAGAAATCGAGTCCACGTTGATGCAGAACACCTTGTTATTCGCTTACTTATTTGTTTTCCCAAACTAGTTTCGGCGACAAATATCATCATCATCATCACTGGTTTTATTAAAAAAAACCTCTGATGATGGCGATAATTGTCGCCGAAAGTTGTCTGGGAAAAGAAATAAGTAAGCGGACACGATTACTTATATTGTTGTTTATCTATAATAGGTCTGCCTGACATCAGTTGTTATACATAGACAGTAATTTACCCACTCGGGGATATTGTAGCTCCCGACCTAGTCTCAGCGGAGAGATAATTTCCACTAAAGAATTCAATCAACAAAAGGCTGCCGAGTCAGAGTGCTTGGATATACAGCAGCAGACACAATTAATATGTTTACAAAGCAATTACAGAGCACTTTTTTCTGAGAAGCCCTGAGCCATAAAAGGTTATGTTTATAACATGGATGTGTATCCACGTGAAACACATTGGCGTGTAACTTATTCCCTCTCTTGGACGAAGAAGGAAGCGGTAACCGGAGAAATCAGAAAGATGTTAGAATGGGTTATTATACGGCCTTCTTGTCCTCCTTATAGCAATCCACAATTGGTTATCGCAAAGGCAGATGTAAGTGTAAGGTTTGTTTTGGATGCGAGGGACTTTTAACAGGATAATTGTACCGGTACGTATCAGCCGGGAAATCTGGAGGAACAGGATGTCAAACAAACATTAGTATCAAGATTTCACCTGGAATGCAGCCCTGTTGAACGCTTTTTCAAATAATTTAACAGATTTGTACGAACCTACAGCTCTAGACAACACACGTGACCGGCGGACGATGTGAGTGAATTTCAGAAAATATACAACAATTTCCCCAAATTTTTCATTGAGTGGCCCCCAGCAGAGATTATGTTAGCTGCCAAGGAACAGAATGAGAGCTCAACCCGGATACCTAAGCTATTCGGATAAGAAATAACTCGGGAAGCAAAGATGTCAATCCTTCATTAAATTAATTCAAGAAGCAGAAAAACGCAAAAGGAATATGATAAGAATGCAAAGAGAGTAAGGGACTATGACACTGGAGAATTAGTGCTCCAACGAACCCATCCCAAGGCTTCGAGCCTTAATAGACTGAACAAAAAAATGGGAACTTTTGTATTCTGGTCCCTACAAGATTGTAGAGATTACCCATGGCGGCAGTTACAGAGTGGCATAACCTGGCAGTACGATTGACAAAGGCCTGTATCCATAAGGACTTGAAAAAGTTATAGAATAATTTGGAAAAAGAAGTGTGAGACGTCTCCAGATAATATTTGTTGTTCTGCATGTAAAAATATCTCTAGTATGCAAGTAGTAGATAGTAGATTTTTATCTTATGTAACATTTTCAATGTAAATGTTAATAGGATATGAAGCAGAAATAAGTCTACACACATAACGTCTACTGCATTTAAGAATTGACTTTAACAAGTTTTTCAAACATATTTAATTTCATTACCTGTACAGTTTCCTGAACAGGGAAAGAGCATCATTGAATACTTGAAATGAAAATCAATTTTTCAATTCAGATTTTCTTACCTAAAAGTTTCAATAAGAATAGTATCTTTTTCTGTGTTTTGTACACCTAGAATATAAGAATGTTAGGGAAAGTTTCATTTTGCACACACAATTCAACAATGATTGATTGTTTACTTAAGCGTCCCTGTGTGCTTTGACAAACAATACGAGATGCACCATGGATTATCACAATCTGAATTGCTTCGAAATGAAGTTTCTTTTACCGGATGTAATGGCAGTTTTACCGATGTGTTTTTGCGTTTCTGATGTTGCCCTGGCAACAATATTATTCGCAGTTAGGCACCGGTAGCTTAGTTTTCATAATGAATAGGAACCAACACTGGAACCGAGCGAGGAGGACGACGGTTCAATCCCGCGTCCCGCCATCCTGATTTAGGTTTTCCGTGATTTCCCTAAATCGCTCCAGGCAAATGCCGGTATGGTTCCTTTCAAAGGGCACGGCCGACTTCCTTCCCCGTCCATTCCTAATCCCATGAGACCGATGACCTCGTAGTCTGGTCTCCTTCCCCAAAACAACCCAAACCACAACCAACACTGGTACCCTCTACAGATGCAATTTTTGAACATTACTTTCTAAAAGTCAAGCCAGAGAGCCTTGGTAGCGGAAGCCAGTGGTGTAAGAAAAACTATTTTCGATGTATACAGAAACAACAGTGATAACGTCAGAGAAGTATGAACAAACTCAAAAGAGACAGTGAAATTTACCTTCCAGTGTGATGCATTAAAAACTGCAGTGCAGGGAATGCGTAGAGACTTATGGGACAGGCGCTTTGTAAATCTATGGGTAATGGCGCCTGGCGTTGCTAAAATATAATTATAAAAACTTTTGAGTGCAAAATCAACATTTCTGCGGCCCATAAAACAATGGAGATATTGGCAGCCACCATTATGTAGTGATACAGTGATTATTTTCTATCAATGAAAACTGTGAAATTAATGTTCAGTGGTTTCATAGGAAAAACTAATTTTAAATATGCGACCAAATTTCAGTAACTGGATCCAACTGGTACGATATTTCTCCATAGAACCTTTACAAACAACATATAAACTTCACGAGCAGATTTGATAAACATTTTTGTGTGACAAAAACTGGTTCAAATTGCTCTAGGCACTATGGGACTTTACATCTGAAGTCGTCAGTCCCCTAGACTTAGAACTACTTAAACCTAACTAACCTAAGGACATCACACACATCCATGCCGGGGGCAGGATTCGAACCTGCGACCGTAGCAGCCGCGTGGTTCCGGACTGAAGCGCCTAGAACCTTCGAGCACAGCGGCCGGCTTTGTTTGACACTAATCTGTGTGAGTTCTTCCTAACGAACAAATTTGTCATAGTGAAATTCTGATGTCTCTTTCGAAATTTTCACGTTCGCAGTTCTGAATGAGCTGTTGCCAAAGTCAGGAGGGAACAGTGACGAGCTTCTGCAGCCCGTCCGCACGGTCGGTGTTCTTGACTTCGCGCTCAACGCCAACGGCTGCCTTGCGCGCCCGCTGTCCAGGCAGAGGAGGAGGAGGATATTAGTGTTTAACGTCCCGTCGACAACGAGGTCATTAGAGACGGAGCGCAAGCTCGGGTGAGGGAAGGATGGGGAAGGAAATCGGCCGTGCCCTTTCAAAGGAACCATCCCGGCATTTGCCTGATGCGATTTAGGGAAATCACGGAAAACCTAAATCAGCATGGCCGGAGACGGGATTGAACCGTCGTCCTCCCGAATGTCCAGGCAGACTTCGGACTCAACCACCGCATGCCGACGACACACGCCGACGTAGAAATTTGAAAATTTGTTATGAATTTATAAACCTTATATAGCACAAACTTAGAACAATTAATTATATCGCGTAACGACTTGAACATTACTGTCACGTAAAAACATCATCGCGATAAAATATTTAAAAAGAGCTATAATGTGTTATGGAACACTGAACAGTTTCACAAATTAATGACACCTCAATCAAAGTTTAATTATACATTAGAGTGCAAATGAACTCTAAACCTTACTATTATGCAAAGGACAGTTTACATCATTTAATGACTTGTTAATCAAACTACAATTATCCATTACTGTGAAATGAATTACACTCTGAGACATGAGCCCGTGAAAAAGTTAACAATTTGAATGAATCCTTCATGAAAATGCAGTTGTACATTCCTGTAGTTTTGGAAATTAATGTATCCTCATGTATACTTCTGATTTTAACTATCATGTTGAGGAAGTAAGATACAATTAGTCCGAAGGCTTCCGCTCGCGCTTTATGCTGGGGTTTGCCTAGGGCTCCGTAGAATGGCGAAGCAAAGTATTCTAATCCCTGCAGTTTGTTAACTTATTTCCGGACTAACTGCATTGGTCACAGTACAGTAAGTGGCAACATAACAGCACTGCTCTCACTATAGTAAGTGACAACATAACTGTATTGGTCACAATATGGTAAATGAAACATAACTGGCCCCCCCATGAACCATGGACCTTGTCGTTGGAGGGGAGGCTTGCGTGCCTCAGCGATACAGATAGCCGTACCGTAGGTACAACCACAACGGAGGGGTATCTATTGAGAGGCCAGACAAACGTGTGGTTCCTGAAGAGGGGCAGCAGCCTTTTCAGTAGTTGCAAGGGCAACAGTTTGGATGATTGACTGATCTGGCCTTGTAACAATAACCAAAACGGCCTTGCTGTGCTGCTACTGCGAACGGCTGAAAGCAAGGGGAAACTACGGCCGTAATTTTTCCCGAGGGCATGCAGCTTTACTGTATCATTAAATGATGATGGCGTCCTCTTGGGTAAAATATTCCGGAGGTAAAATAGTCCCCCATTCGGATCTCCGGGCGGGGACTACTCAAGAGGATGTCGTTATCAGGAGAAAGCAAACAGGCATTCTACGGCTCGGAGCGTGGAATGTCAGATCCCTTAATCGGGCAGGTAGGTTAGAAAATTTAAAAAGGGAAATGGATAGGTTAAAGTTAGATATAGTGGGAATTAGTGAAGTTCGGTGGCAGGAGGAACAAGACTTCTGGTCAGGTGACTACAGGGTTATCAACACAAAGTCAAATAGGGGTAATGCAGGAGTAGGTTTAATAATGAATAGGAAAATAGGAATGCGGGTAAGCTACTACAAACAGCATAGTGAACGCATTATTGTGGCCAAGATAGATACGAAGCCCACACCTACTACAGTAGTACAAGTTTATATGCCAACTAGCTCTGCAGATGACGAAGAAATTGAAGAAATGTATGGTGAAATAAAAGAAATTACTCAGATAGTGAAGGGAGACAAAAATTTAATAGTCATGGGTGACTGGAATTCGAGTGTAGGAAAAGGGAGAGAAGGAATCGTAGTAGGTGAATATGGATTGGGGATAAGAAATGAAAGAGGAAGCCACCTGGTAGAATTTTGCACAGAGCACAACTTAATCATAGCTAACACTTGGTTTAAGAATCATGATAGAAGGTTGTATACATGGAAGAACCCTGGAGATACTAAAAGGTATCAGATAGATTATATAATGGTAAGACAGAGATTTAGGAACCAGGTTTTAAATAGTAAGACATTTCCAGGGGCAGATGAGGACTCTGACCACAATCTATTGGTTATGACCTGTAGATTAAAACTGAAGAAACTGCAAAAAGGTGGGAATTTAAGGAGATGGGACCTGGATAAACTGAAAGAACCTGGGGTTGTACAGAGTTGCAGGGAGAGCATAAGGGAACAGTTGACAGGAATGAGGGAAAGAAATACAGCAGAAGAGGAATGGGTAGCTTTGAGGGATGAAGTAGTGGAGGCAGCAGAGGATCAAATAGGTAAAAAGACGAGGGCTAGTAGAAATCCTTGGGTAACAGAAGAAATATTGAATTTAATTGATGAAAGGAGAAAATATAAAAATGCAGTAAATGAAGGAATAAAAGGAATACAAACGTCTCAAAAATGAGATCGACAGGAAGTGCAAAATGGCTAAACAGGGATGGCTAGAGGACAAATGTAAGGATGTAGAGGCTTATCTCACGAGGGGTAAGATATATACTGCGTACAGGAAAATTAAAGAGACCTTTGGAGATAAGAGAACCACTAGTATGAACATCAAGAGCTCAGATGGATACCCAGTTCTAAGCAAAGAAGGGAAAGCAGAAAGGTGGAAGGAATATATAGAGGGTCTATACAGGGGTGATGTACTTGAGGACAATATTATGGAAATGGAAGAGGATGTAGATGAAGATGAAATGCGAGATACGATAGTGCGTGAAGAGTTTGACAGAGCACTGAAAGACCTGAGTCGAAACAAGGCCCCGGGAGTAGACAACATTCCATTGGAACTACTGACGGCCTTGGGAGAGCAAGTTCTGACAAAACTCTACCATCTGGTGAGCAAGATGTATGAAACAGATGAAATACCCTCAGACTTCAAGAAGAATATAATAATTCCAATCCCAAAGAAAGCAGGTGTTGACAGATGTGAAAATTACCGGACAATCAGTTTAATAAGCCACAGCTGCAAAATACTAACACGAATTCTTTACAGACGAATGGAAAAACTAGTAGAAGCCGGCCTCGGGGAAGATCAGTTTGGATTCCGTAGAAATACTGGAACACGTGAGGCAATACTGACCTTACGACTTACCTTAGAAAAAAGATTAAGGAAAGGCAAACCTACATTTCTATCATTTGTAGACTTAGAGAAAGCTTTTGACAATGTTGACTGGAATACTCTCTTTCAAATTCTAAAGGTGGCAGGGGTAAACTACAGGGAGCTTAAGGCTATTTACAATTTGTACAGAAACCAGATGGCAGTTATAAGAGTCGAGGGGCATGAAAGGGAAGCAGTGGTTGGGAAGGGAGTAAGACAGGGTTGTAGCCTCTCCCCGATGTTATGCAATCTGTATATTGAGCAAGCAGTAAAGGAAACAAAAGAAAAATTCGGAGTAGGTATTAAAATCCATGGAGAAGAAATAAAAACTTTGAAATTCGCCGATGACATTGTAATTCTGTCAGAAACAGCAAAAGACTTGGAAGAGCAGTTGAACGGAATGGATGGTGTCTTGAAAGGAGGATATAAGATGAACATCAACAAAAGCAAAACGAGGATAATGGAATGTAGTCAATTAAGTCTGGTGATGTTGAGGGTATTAGATTAGGAAATGAGACACTTAAAGTAGTAAAGGAGTTTTGCTATTTGGGGAGCAAAATAACTGATGATGGTCGAAGTAGAGAGGATATAAAACGTAGACTGGCAATGGCAAGGAAAGCGTTTCTGAAGAAGAGAAATTTGTTAACATCGAGTATAGATTTAAGTTTTAGGAAGTCATTTCTGAAAGTATTTGTATGGAGTGTAGCCATGTATGGAAGTGAAACATGGACGGTAAATAGTTTGGACAAGAAGAGAATAGAAGCTTTCGAAATGTGGTGCTACAGAAGAATGCTGAAGATTAGATGGGTAGATCACATAACTAATGAGGAAGTATTGAATAGGATTGGGGAGAAGAGAAGTTTGTGGCACAACTTGACCAAAAGAAGGGATCGGTTGGTAGGACATGTTCTGAGGCATCAAGGGATCACCAATTTAGTATTGGAGGGCATCGTGGAGGGTAAAATTCGTAGGGGAAGACCAAGAGATGAATACACTAAGCAGATTCAGAAGGGTGTAGGTTGCAATAGGTACTGGGAGATGAAGAAGCTTGCACAGGATAGAGTAGCATGGAGAGCTGCATCAAACCAGTCTCAGGACTGAAGACCACAACAACAAACAACAACTGGATTGGTTAGACAAATGACAAAATAACTGTATTGGTCACAGTATAGTAAGCGACAAAATGTAACGAAATGACATTCATAGCCGGCCACTGTGACCGAGCGGTTCTATGTGCTTCAGTCCGGAACCGTGCTGCTGCTACGGTCACAGGTTCGAATCCTGCCTCGACCATGGATGTGTGTGATGTCCTTAGGTTAGTCAGGTTTAATTAGTTCTGGGTCTAGGGGACAGATGACCTCAGATGTTAAGTCCCATAGTGCTCAGAGCCATTTGAACCACTTTTTGACATTCACATAATAATTCTGAATGATTTTTCTACCCAAACGTGAATTATTAACAGTAACTTATTGATCCTGCATAAACTTCATGAAGTGACTGTTGAGTGGAAACTTAAAAGCAGGACTTGTCCGAAAAACATGTTTTTAACGTACTGGGTGACGTTGTACCGGCTCCTGGAAAGGCTTCTAGAAACCATAGTAAAATGTTACGATAATCACAAGTGAACTGTGTCAATAACGAACAAAACTATACGTATTTATGTTTGCAAATGTGATATCAACGATGGAATATCGTTTTTGAACGTGAAAACCTCTGCAACTTTAGCTGTATTAATAATAAGTATATTTCTGTGCTGGAAAAACTAAAAATAATAAAGGTATGCCGTCTCATGGAATTTCTGTATGGTTGTGCGACAAAGTCGTGGATGAATAAAATAATCAATCAGGTGTCAGCCAGCGAAGCTACTAGACGCTTTTGTACGAGATTGCTAGTGAACGGTTGATTTTATTAGTTCTACGTACGTTTTTCCAGAATGTACGTATAAAAGGTATTTGTCCTTGTAATATCATTGCATACCACTCCCTCCATGCTAATATATTTAAGTGGAAATAAGTAATTATGTTTAGAAATCAAGTTTAATCATTGGCCATGTGCCATTCCTTTGCCGTAACGGAACGCTGGAAGTCATTGCGTGGAATGTGATTAATCACATGGTTTTCGGGCTTCACTACATATTTTTTGCTATAGGAAAGAAAATATTTTTTATAGAAAGGTTTTAGTTAAATATTCACGACGAACACAAAGATAGTAAAGAATAATACGATGCTCAAGCTTCCTTAGGAGTAAATTGCTGACTGTTAAAAACCTTGTTCTCACTGCTGTATATATTATTCAAATCATAATTAGCAGTATAAATGGTCAGTGTTTAAGAAATAGTTTACGTAACATTGAGAAAAATAGTGCAGCTACATGGGTGATTACACCGTGTCTCTCTCTCTCTCTCTCTCTTCCCTCTCTGCAACAATATTTATGTCTCAGGTGTTACCTGTTATAAACCAACCACACGTATTTTCGAGCTGGCCGTGTGTGTTGACAACGTAAGTAGATTGTTAAAAACCAACCTAATACTTTTACTCAGAATTGTTTGCCTACGTAGCAACATTTATGAATGTTAGCGTGTATTTTAGCCGTTACTACGAGTGTGCGAAATATACACGACGTCACGATTTACACAAGTATTTTCAGCCACAGTTCCACATGCAACAAACCAACACCATATGTAAAAAAAAAAAAAGAGAGAGAGAGAAAGAGAGAGAGAGAAAAGAGAAAGCGATTATTTGGGGAGGTGGGTGTCTTGTGGGATAGTGTGTGTCACGAAGCGCCGGTTTCGGGGGTCGTAGAAGTTGGTGCAGGTCCCACGCCGAGGTGAAGCAACAGTTACTCTTCGATTATTTACTCTTGCTGGAGTGGGTCTCTGGGTTATGAGGACTAGGGAAACGTAACAGGGGAGATTTGCTAGGAGCGGTCGGGAGGGGGGGGGGGGGGTTCGGTAACGGAGGGATTTGGAAATGATATAAGTGGAGGGAGGGGCCAGGGGGAGGGGTGATGAATATCTCCATATTGTAACAGTGGGAGCAGTAGAAGGGACAATGTCAGTAACAGTTGTACTTGGGAGTTCCATTGGAGGTAAAAGGATGTGTTCGTGGTTGGTGACGGAAGAAGTGAAAAGCCGCTCGCTCACGGACGACAAGGACAAAACGTGATGAGACGAGACGTTTAGTAAGGAGACAAGAAGACAGACAAGATCCGACGAAACAGGGCACCTCTGAGACGATTAACATGTAGTCAATCAGGTGGCGACACAAAACTGTGATGAGGAGACGGACACGTAGATGAACAGGCGACGACACATCATTTCGATGAAGAAATTGGACGTGATGGGATTAGCCTGGATCTGGAGAGTAGCTGCCCACAGCCTACAAGCAAAATAAACGATGATGACAACAAATTTCAACTGTTGGATTGGTAACAGCGATTGATAGCGGCCGATCTAGCAATTGATGCCAGCTAGGATTCCAGCTCATCGATGGTGCAGGTTTAAGTTCACTTAGACCTCGATATCATTTATGTAATAATTTTTCGAGACGTGTACCACTTATGTAACTCTTACAGCTGCACCGAATATATATGTTAGAAATTTTCGATTTTTACTAATAAAATACGTCGTGACATTTCTGTAAATTGTCTTCTGTATCGGTGCTTCTGTATGACACTGACTCGTAAATATTACTGTGTCACTCTCGTTTTCCACGCAACTATTAGTACACGATAAGATATACTTTGCACTTATATACTGATAGAAAGTTAAGGTCGTTTGACTGGACACTCTTTTACAGGCTGCGCACGGTTGAGTACATGTACCAACACTGTAAACAGAAGTGGTTATATCAGCTTAGTGGTTATGCATCGTACTGGCGTTATTACTAGTTATATGTAGCATTTTGAAAGTGTATTATTACTAGTTGTACGTGACTTTCTGATAGTGCGTTGTTAATACAGCTCTCCACTCTCACATTTCAGATCTTACACTTTGACGACTCTGTCACTCACTTCTACGCATTTCGTGCTGTTACTACTTCAGAAGGATGATGCACAGAAAATACTACATTCACTGTAGTGTTTTATACTTAGGATTTGGTTTAGTTGTGGATTGGTGTTACATTGTTTAGATGCACTTGAGAATGAGCTACGCTCGAAAGAAATAGTGCCTCTAGAGCTTAAAGTACAACCTTGTGTGACGTTATCTTTCATTACCCTTCAAAATTTAAACCAACTCTGAGGAGCCAGATTATGTTCGTTGAGGGCACCAGTGTTTTTTGTGTGATGAGGGTTGAGAAGGAAAACCAGTGCTCACTGAGTTTGCTTGCCAGGGGTCTCTTCTATGATGGGCTGCTATTTCCGCCAGAGAGTGTCATGAAGCACTTGTATTCTTTCGCGTGGCAAGCTGACCCACAACTGTTGTAATACGACCTCGATGTCCTGGATATTGTCAGTAGGACGGAACTGACGCCCGAGCATGTCCCTCACATGTTCTGTTGGTGAAAGATCCAGGTATATCGCCGGCCAAGGAAATACCTCAATATTACCCTGACAGTTCATTTCCTATTGGGAAATAGCACTACGGTACTATCGCGTAAGAGGTAACACATGAGGACGCCAGATGCCTGTAGCGTACCGTTGCGCCGCCAGAGGTTCCTCAATTACAACCAGCCATCGCCTGAAATTATACCCAGTGACTCCTCACAACATATCACCAGTAACAAAAGTTGTGCCTCTCCAAAATATTGAAAGGGAGGGACCTGTCCCCAGTTCGCCGCCATACTTGCCAACGACGATCAACTGGTGTAGTGCAGAACAACGATTCATCACGTATCGCAATGTGACGTCACTCATCAGAATTCCATGCTTCCCTGCCACGGCACCGCTGCAATCGCAGCCGTTTGTTTTATGCTAACGGCAGGCTACACATGGGATGGTAAATCGCTAGTCCAACTGCAGCTAGTCTCTGACACTAATGTGGAATTGCGGGACGACACATAATTTTGCTGGGAATCCATTCCTTGTTGTCGGATAGCAGGCTCATATGTGAAGGGCTTACAGTGTGCTTAGTGCACAATATGGCGATCCTTATTCAGGCGTGGGCAACCGGATCGTCGTCTATGCTCGATACTGCTTGATTCGTCCACACGATAAAATCTAGATCAGCAATGAGGCCACTTTCACTCTCTAACAGATGCTGATAATGTTGTCTCATATGTGTGCGGGGCATCTCCGTGTTTTACAGTGATCCCTCAATATCTGAGATTATAGATTAGATTAAATTAGTGCTTGTTCCATAGATCATGAATACTACACTTCGTAATGATATGAAACGTGTTGGGTTAATAAAAGGTCGCTGTTTCAACCCTTTTATACCTATACGATGTGTTTGTGGTGGTGGTTTAGGAATATGAATATTTTATTGGATATATTAATATGGCCCTGTACATCCAAAATACTTAAATATTTGCTTACCAAAACAACGATAAAAAAGGTAGATTATCTTCAAAATGAAAAAAGTATCTCAGGTAAGTCAGTTTCTTTACCCATAACAGCAAGAGAAATAGTTTAACATCATTAGCTAGTGCATTGGAAAACTCGGACACGCGATCTGGAATGAGATTCTGATGAACTCTTATCTGGATAAAATAATCATTTGCGCGTAAATTGTAGCGTGATTTCCCAAGGCATACGTGGTCGGAGTTGAAGACGTCTTGAACTTGTAATCACAGAAACGTCTTCAGAATGAAGATTGAAGTTACTAAACATCGTTAAAAATGAATCGACTTTCCCTACAATTCCTCACAAGGTTGCAGGTGGGTCTCACCATACTCATAATCAGGAGGTGGTGATTGAAGTGGCTGCAAAATCAGTCATTGGCTCTGTACCAACAATTTGTGTCTACGTCTGAATGCGACTCCCCATGACTGGTGCAGAAGTTATGTTGCCAGATTAGATCCCTACCCATTAAGACGCTGAAATCAGAAGTCCGCATGCGAGATCTCCTGCTGAAGAAGCTTGCCTATCCGTTAACTTTACGCAGTAGGCTTCTGATAAGGAAGAATCGATTTTATGCCGTTTTGATTAGCTGAATGATAAAGATTGAGAATGTTGACCAGTGATAAACTGTCTAAAGAGAAGCTGGTCCTCCTACATTACTATTACTTCAAGGAGTTAACCACTTACGAAACTCGTTGTATTCGGTGCTAAAAAACTGTGTCCCACTTTCTCCCTGTCTCCCCGTCTACGCCTGTGTGTCAGCCAATAATTGCGGATATCTGCAACCGCAGCTGTGTTTATTACTTCCACTTTTAGATTTTTTACGTTAACCAATGGTAGAAGTGTTGTTAGATATTTTCTCTCGATGGCCCTGAATGCGGTCGAGGTGTCTCACAGTCTTCAAAGGTGTACTAGTATTTCCGGTCCCCACTCCACTCTCTCAGATATTATCTTAGCGGTATGTGTGTTCCGGCGAATTCTAATTGCGAGGCTTATCGTCCGCAATACGAGTGCTTCTGGGACACTGACACAAGCCACACACACCACGCTATAAACAGTCTCTGCTGTCTCCACATAGCTTAGAGACACAATCTGTTTAGCCACTTTTAGTCCGTATGGTGCCGTATTGGCTTACCTCGAAGGACTATCCATTCAGATATTCTAGGGAGATTCCTTGCACGTGTCTGAACGTGCCTTTGGACCAATTGCAAATTCTGATGTAGGTTTTGTTTCTTTACCAGCCTTTATGACGAGCGATGAGTTTGAGTGTACATGCAATTCAATATATGAAATATTAATCTACACTGTAAAGTTACAGCAGTAAATAAAACTGATACATATTTATCTTTTCAGTTGGGATTAATTTATTCTGATTTGATTTTTTTTAAATTTAGGTTTTATGTCAGTTAGGGGACAGTCTGGAACAAAATGATCGCGTAACACACCCTACCATGTCTGCTAATACCATTAAACACGATAAAGACTAAATCAGTCTAGTGACCGGTCAGTCTATCACAGAGAATTGAAACTCTCATCATTTATGCTGCTGATGATAGTGTGTATGTGTTAATGAAATCGCTAATAAAGACTCTGGATGTACTTACTACTATTGTGATAAGGTCGTGACTCTCCGTGCTCGAAGAGGGCTTACGGTAGAGAGTACTAAAGCTATTTTTATTCAGTTTAACAGACATGGGAGCTGTGAAAGTTTAGCTGTAACTGGTTATTGTACTGTTTATTATCACCAATAAATATGACCTTGAGTCCCCGAACACATTGTGCTTAAAGCGCCTGCGTAGTTCTAGCTGACTTAAAAATCTTAAATATTTATACGCCAGAATTTAATTAGTGGAAAATCTATTATGTTTCATGTGTTACTGTTGTTGTGATGTGTACATACATATGTGGTGTAATAAAATCATATCGATAGTACTATGTGCGTCAGTTTAGGAAGAGAACAAAGAATCGCCGGCCGGGGTGGCCGAGCGGTTCTAGGCGCTACAGTCTGGAACCGTGTGATCGCTACGGTCGCAGGTTCGAATCCTGCCTCGGGCATGGATGTTTGTGATGTCCTTAGTTAGTTAGGTTTAAGTAGTTCTAAGTTCTAGGGGACTGATGACCTCCCTCCGCATTTAAGTCCCATAGTGCTCAGAGCCATTTGAACCAGAACAAAGAATCTGGTAACACACTGTAACGCCGGAAATGCATATCCTCCTATTTCCATCTATTGTACTGTAAGTTTTTTCCTTATTTTGTTACCTGAATATATAACATTTCTGTGCCTTTATGTATTGTAATTGTTTTACTATTTGTATATATATATATATATATATATATATATTTATGCATTTATGTCGATGTATAATTGGTTTGTTTCGTAAATATTATTTGTATTTTTACGCTGGGTCTTGCCTAGGGAAAACTGCTATCGAACGATTACATCGATAGGTCGTGTGAAGAATCAAAGTGTGTAGGATCTTTGGTAGTGTTAACTCTGCCGCGTGGAGCGCGGGCAGGGCAGTTGGAGTCTGGCTGGAGTAGCGAGTGGAGCAGGTGTGTGGTGTGACGCTCCCGCGAGTTGCCGCGCTTTCGGGGTTTAGCAGCATGTAATTGCGCTCGACTTGCGATGATAGTTTCTGACATGGTGTCGCGGACGGGAAGCATTAGCTGGCGCACATCAAGAGCCCGTTTCGTCTGGTGACCGTGTTGAGAAGAACGCGCGCCAACATCCAGCTTCTGCAACAGCGACGGCCGACAATGAGTGACTGTCGCCACCTCCTCGATCGACGGCTTCAAACCTTCAATCAACTAACAAGGAAGACCAAAAGCACGTAAAGTTTCAGAACTGTATGGCAGACCTCAGCTTTTCACATTGTTCCATTTGCCTCGCAAAATTACAGCAACTTAGCATGAACCTTTGTTGCTCATTGTCCCAATTGCATTACCAAGCAGGGTCCCTTCCTTTTTCCGAAATGAAACCGAGTGTCGTTGAAATTCAGACGCCAGCATTAAAGTACTATCATTGCATTTCATTACTTTAGTTTCAAAGTGCAGTTAAAGCATAGCTGGCTACAATAGTTAGATTACACAAGCACAAATTAAGAGTGTGAGTTTTGTTAGCATATTTTAGCTTACCTGTGACTGCAGCTCAGCTTGGTACGTACTAAATTTTACTATTGTTAATTATTCAGAATCATTTAATTCAAGTTCAAAGTTAAATCTCTTGTTTCTAAATTGCGTAGAGTCAAGTTGCTTTTGAAATGATTGTTGAGGTAGTCCAAGGCTAACCGTATTCTGCTGGATTTCGATGTGCTTCAGAAAGAAAGCTCACTATTAACTTCAGTCACTAAATTAACTTTCGATTTTCCGGATTTATTAATTCTTTTGCTAAATTAAGTCAGAGTGTAGCGAAATTTATTACTTCTGACAAACTTTCAGTTTTCACACTACACGTGTCAACCTTCAGTTGCCACGCTTCTAGTGCTAATTATATGTGTAATAACCTTTCTTTTTCAGTTACTATAGTAATTGTCCTTAGGACAGGCGACCGTGATTTCCCCCAAATCTCAAATATCTAATTACCGCTAGTTAATTGTTGACGTAACGGCCGCACATTTACTTTCTTTATTAACTTTACCCCTTTTCAAAATTAATTTCCACCAGTTTCATTTGCATTTTTCCTTTCATTTAGATGTAACCCTTTCCTCCCTCTTTACCGACAGATTAACTTCGGTGACGATTGCTTTCCCAAATTTCCCATTAGGTACACGCGGTTTAATTTTTCACTGTCATTAAGGTCGATAAGTGAGGGGGAGGTTACACGTGGCGACCTGGTGACAGGACAATCTTCAAATTTGAGGTTGTTCTGGACACGAATTTTGCATTGTGCAAATCTCGTAACAAAGTACTGGTTACGAAATGGTCGATACGTCAGCGAGAATATTAGTCTGAGGAATCCTAATTAGATTTGAGATTTGTTATTTATATTGAAAATTATTAAAATGAGTGAAGGCAACAATTACCAAAATTTGGTAGACTTGGGTACGGAACAATCGGTCGAACAGTGGGAAACGCGCACCGCGGTACCCATTGTTCAGGGGCAGGCGGCTAGCATGAAAGACGCGACCGCCGAGACGCAACAAAGAGCAGAAATGGAAATCCAAACTTTAGAAAATGTTTCGGAATCGGAAGTGAAAATCAAATCGGAATCCCTTGATGACGAATACGGGGGGACAATTAAAGAGGAAGCCGCTACGGAAGTAAAACCGGTAGTTTCCGGGAATTTAACTGATTTATTGAATGTTTTGATTAACGAAATCAAGGCTCAGTCTAGCAAGATAGAAACTCAATCGGCAGAAATTAAAGCTCAGGCGGCCAAGCAAGAAGCTCAGTCTGAAAAAATTGTCAGGAAGCTAGACAATCAGAACAAAGCTATTAATGTTGTTAACAACAATGTTGGAGTTGTTAACACAAAAGTTGATAAAATCAAAGAAGATATTGTTGTGATTAATACCGAAATCGGTAATCTTAAACAGGAAATGATAGGCGTTCAGGCGGAAATTGCGAGCATAAATACGAGTTTTAATTCCGAAATTAGCAGAATCGAGAAAAGTGTAGGAGACGCAGTTGCTCCGATCATCGAGAATAAGGTGACGGAACAAGTTCAATTAGTGAGAAAAGACGATCAACAGAAGGTGGAAACTTTAAAGGTTTTAGTATCCGAAGTAGATACCAAAGTGAGGAAGCAGGCTAATACCTGCGAAGAGAAAAAGAGGGAAGTGGAAACGCTTGCGACAACCACTTGCCAAGTGATTACGAGAGTGTCGGAATTAGAAAAGAAACTTGAAGAAAAACAGAGCTATGTGCCAATCTGTGCACATAGTTCGGAATTGTTGACGAAAGAGGAGCGGTTCGACCCCTTGAAAAAAGGCGGTATACACGCGACGGATTTCATTAAAAACTGTGAAAGATTTTTACCCAGATCATGGACTAATGAGAGAAAAATTAATGCGGTTATTGATGTGTTGGCTGGTGATGCCAAGCGTTGGGGCTTAAACCTCAACATTACGAACCTGAACTTTGACGAGTTTAAAAATTTGTTTCTGGCTGAATACTGGTCAGAGCAAAAACAGCAAAGTGTCTGGCGCGAATTTGTCGTATCGAGGCCTTTCGATGCGAATTCGCGCGGCTCGATGAAGGAGTTTTGTGAGGGCTGGATCCGCAAGTTGGAATATTTGCGTGATCGCCGCACGGAATCCGAAATAGTCTGGGAACTCTACAAGAAGCTTCCAGATGATACAAAACGCTACGTAGGAAGCAATTACAGGACAATCAATGATTACCTGGAAAGAGTGGAGGACGAGGACAATTGGCGCAATAATCGCGATACTGGTAGAGGCCGTGGTAACAACAACGGGTACCAGAGCAACCACAACAATCATAACTATGGGAATAATGCATACCGCAATCTTGGCAGCAATAACAATAGTGGTTCGGGCCGTAATGACAATCGATATACTGCAAATAATAACAGGAATGACGGAAACCAGTATCATACTAGCGTGATACGGGCTTCGCAGAATAGTAATAACGCCAGAGTGTGTGATCAGCCGCCTCAGCAGCATCCGGGGAGCGTATCTGCTGGGACGAGACAGGGAAACCATTAGCCGCGCCGGTGAGGGGCCGACCGGGCGTGGAGAAATTTTGGCGGCCCAATAACAGTAGAAAACCCAGGTGTCGTCGTTATGAAAATTCCGTGTGGAATAATCAACGGCGGGAGAGTGTGCCAGTGTTAGGAGAAAGGAGTGCGCCCACAGGTAGTAAATCAGCTGTATACACGGCAGTAGGAAGTACATTCACTGTCAGTGAGAACAATTTAAGTAGTGTTCCGGAAATCGATTACAAAGTGGTAGCTGTAATACCCACAGCGGAACTGGAGATTGAGTTTAAGAATGATTCGCAAGTGTTGAGAGAAGATCAGATGTCGGATAAAACGTCCATCATCGAGCGAGGGGATGCAGAGAGGGATGAGGTCTGGTTAAGGCAGTTCGGTCGCTTATACGACGAACTAAGAGATTATAGGGGTCTGTATGGGAGAAGCGTTTATGGGGAGCGCGGGCAGGATTTGCCGCGTCTCGTTCCGCAGGTAGATAGTGTTTGTGAAGTGATAGAAAGTTCTGGCCCTAACCGGCAGACTTTACCAGAAATAGTTGATGTTAATGGGGAGCACGACCAAGATTCGTCGTGTTTCGTCCCGCAGGAGTTGGCTGTTGAAGTAGTAACGGAAAGTTCTGGCCCTAACCGGCAGACTTTACCGAAAGTTACAGTGGTAGAAGTAGCCGACCCATCCGACGCAAAACTCCAGTTTAAACATTGCGAAAGTATTGAGGAGAAAGATTACGAAAATTTTAGTGATAGCCGGACACGATTGGTAGAAAAGCATGTGGATTACAGCGTGTATGAGGTTAGAGCTGACATCATACGGTCAGACGATAGCAGTGTGGGTTGCGCAGATCTAGCGGAAGTAATTGCAGAGACTACTGGGCACATTCCTCCAGGTAGATTGGCGGATGATATCAATCTGGCCAAAGTGGAATCAACGAAGGTGACAATTAGTGAAATGATAGCAGGGCAACACTCACTAGTTGACGAGTTAGAGGAAAAGGTTTCGGTATTGGAGGCGAAGCTACAGACTAAGCCTCAGGACAAACGTGTTGAAATTAAAACTGTATGTGAACAGAGGCTGAAAAAACCGCCAGATAAGCCGGATTTACGATCAAAGCCGGATGGTTTTTTCTGGAATGACCTGGATATAGACGAGGATTTATTGTGGGAAAATAAAGAAACAGTCGGGGACAAGTGTAGACAGATAGTAGTGTCTGTTAATATGCACGACCTACAACTAAACGTGTTAATTGACACCGGTGCAGAATAGAGTGCTGTATCTGGGAAAATATTTAAGTTACTGAAAGACAGACCTGGCATCGTAGTTATGCCAGTAACAGGAGTGAAAATTATCGGTGATACTGGGAAGGCCAGTAAACCGGTCACAAAACAGATTTTTGTCAACTTCGAGATACGTGGGGCACGATTTGAACAAGACTTTGTCGTCGTGCCAGACTTAACTACAGAAGTAATTATCGGGTTAGATTGGCTATTAAAGTACCATGCGGTGATTAATTGCGAAAGCAAAACTTTGACATGTACGTCACAACATAAAGCAATAGTAGTTAGCTTTGACGAGGCAGGAGACGGTGTGCATAGGCAATACCAGCCTATACACATTGTTAACTGGCCGGATGGTATTGATGTAGGTATGAATTTGAACCGCCGTAACGTGAGGAATCTCGTCATTGACAAAAGTGTAGAAAGTGAATTGGAAGAGATAATCAAATTCCCTCCAAGGATTGACATCAGTATTGGTGTGAAAAAAGATCGTTTGCGAGAAGTAATGAAGCTAAAAGCCGATGCTCGCATACGTCGTCATGACGCTAAAGCGCGTTTTGCTAAGTTTGCAATGGGATACTTAGTACTTGTAAAAGATCATGAGGAATCGAGCGAGATAGACAATGAAAACTCTAACTTTGTTTGTAATGGACCATATAAAGTTATTGGTATACCTCACACAAATGCTTATTGCTTACAGTATCCAAGCTCAGGAAAACTATTAGGTATACGGAATATTGTAGACTTGAAATTGTACCAACCTAGAATTGATTAATACCACAGAATGGGTAATTTGTACAGTATGTGAATATAGAGTGTAAGATTTAAACGATTTGCTAGATTGTCATGCTTTTGCCTGACCAAGAGGACATTAAAGAAGTTGTAATTAATAAGTAGTTAACTTGTACTAAATGATTTAACAGAGAGTGATTATTTATCAATTGAAAAATCCAAGCTGCTAGTTTAAGTTTTCAGCTGAGTCACAGAAGATTAAGGAATGTAAATATGATTTTGTAAATAGCTGTAAGATTTCATAAATATGTGATTTACTAGTCATTGCCGATGTACTTAGACGCTGTTTTAAGTTTCAGGCTAGTACATGCGTGTGATGATGGACAGTGTTGAGTTATCCACTGTGATAGTATTAAGGGACTCCTTGAGATTACTCGGGAGTGAGTTTTCCTAAAGAATTCAGTGAAACGGACGTTCTGGAAATGCCGCTACACAGGCGAGTGAGATCAAGCGTGCCGCACAGGCGGGCGCAACAATACTGGCAAGGTGGAGCCGCTGTCGGCTCTCGGGTCGCTGTCGGCTCTTGTGCCGCTGTCGGCATTCTTTGTACTTGCGAGTACGGAAGGCGGAGTTGTTTTTCTTCCCGGACAGCTGATATGAAAGAATTCTGTTGTCAACATTTATGTTTTTGTCGATCTGCTGTATATTATTTTCTTGTTTAGCGTCAAGTGCACACTCATGACGAGAATATTAATTATGAAAAGTTTATATAAAATACGTATTCTATGTAGTTAATTATTAATTTGCGTATTTTTATATACCTGTTTTAATGAACATGTACTATGATTAATTTTGTAAATAGTATTCCATTTCTTGATACTGCTAGGAATTTTGATTTTTAGAATAGCTAAACCACGTTTTCTATGTTTTCTATGAATTTTAATATGTTGTCAACCTGTTTTATTTTGTGCAAGATTACAGAGTGGAATAAGATTAGGACTGTCTCCACTCAATTTTTATGGTCTAAAAAATTGATTTATGCTTAATAAGACGAATGCTAAATTTTGATGATGTTTTGAGCATATGCATTTCCGCTGTTTATTTTTTGGGACATTTTCTGAGTCTGTTTAGGTTACACGAACATCCTCAGACAATGTGGGGCACGTGTAACGCCGGAAATGCATATCCTCCCATTTCCATCTATTGTACTGTAAGTTTTTTCCTTATTTTGTTACCGGAATATATAACATTTCTGTGCCTTTATATGTTGTAATTGTTTTACTATTTGTATATATATATATATATATATATATATATATATATATATATATATATATATATGCATTTATGTCGATGTATAATTGGTTTGTTTCGTAAATATTATTTGTATTTTTACGCTGGGTCTTGCCTAGGGAAAACTGCTATCGAACGATTACATCGATAGGTCGTGTGAAGAATCAAAGTGTGTAGGATCTTTGGTAGTGTTAACTCTGCCGCGTGGAGCGCGGGCAGGGCAGTTGGAGTCTGGCTGGAGTAGCGAGTGGAGCAGGTGTGTGGTGTGACGCTCCCGCGAGTTGCCGCGCTTTCGGGGTTTAGCAGCATGTAATTGCGCTCGACTTGCGATGATAGTTTCTGACATGGTGTCGCGGACGGGAAGCATTAGCTGGCGCACATCAAGAGCCCGTTTCGTCTGGTGACCGTGTTGAGAAGAACGCGCGCCAACATCCAGCTTCTGCAACAGCGACGGCCGACAATGAGTGACTGTCGCCACCTCCTCGATCGACGGCTTCAAACCTTCAATCAACTAACAAGGAAGACCAAAAGCACGTGAAGTTTCAGAACTGTATGGCAGACCTCAGCTTTTCACATTGTTCCATTTGCCTCGCAAAATTACAGCAACTTAGCATGAACCTTTGTTGCTCATTGTCCCAATTGCATTACCAAGCAGGGTCCCTTCCTTTTTCCGAAATGAAACCGAGTGTCGTTGAAATTCAGACGCCAGCATTAAAGTACTATCATTGCATTTCATTACTTTAGTTTCAAAGTGCAGTTAAAGCATAGCTGGCTACAATAGTTAGATTACACCTGCCAAAATTTGTAATGTTTCCTATATGTGACGTCGGTTGTGCTATTTAGCGTACCTCTAAGACGCTAGGAATGTAATCCCATCTCTTACAGGAAATTAAATAAACGAAAATGCACAACGAACAACGTCTTATTGATCAAAAACTATTAGGTGCGTCTAAATTAAGCCCGAAGTTTTGCATCTCACACAGATATTTTAATGATGGAAAATATCTAACTACAAAATGAAACTACTGTTCGCTACAACAATTTCGTTTTGCGCCATAAGACAACAAACAAATGGTTTCCACACTTAGCTGCTCACATAAACACTCCATAAGTGGACAAAAGTTTGTAGTTAGTAATATAGCTTTGGTACATGTTGATGGATATAAGAAATATAACATGATAGCCCTTGGCACAAGTGGATGGATATACGAAGCATAACATGATACTGCGTCACAGACACCGCCATTTACTCGGACAATGGTTAGTGGTTTAAATAAAGAACCTCACAGAAGCAATACTAACTCCAATAGATACGTGAAAGTGCATGTTGGTAGTAACTAGCTGGATGTAAACGTAAAATAGTGTAGCTAAACCGTGATGTAAGCTAAGTAGTCTCGCATTCCCCACAGCTTGGTGAATGCATCGCTGGCTCCCGTCTACCACACCTGCACGTTGTGAGTGTGGAACACACCGACAGTATCGGCTGGAACCCTGTACTCTGCTCTAAGATGAAACAGCCCTTCTGGAATTCTGTACAACGGCCTGAAGCAAATGCTGTCTCCTCCAGAGCTCCAGCAGCAAGTGTACTCTGACTTTGCTCTCCAATACTTGGCTGGTTCTTCCAGTGTAGGAAACTCACTGGCCAAATGCAGCAGACTTTGTGAGCACCGATCAGTAACAAATCTATCAACAAGTTTAATAAATTCCTACTTCGGCAGATTTTGTCATGGGAAACCATTAGTGGTCTGTCGCAGGAATGAAGACAGAAAATCAACCCCACTGCATGACAGGTACCAACCACAGACAACCAAAGGACTTCCACATAGACACACACAGGAGGGCATGCCTTAGACCTAAATGACTGTTGTGACTCAAACTGAGTCCTTGTTACTCAGATTTAAAGGAGCTTTCCTTCATGTCATGAACGTGGACAATGGCCCATCCCATGGCCTCTAGTACAGACTGCTACATCTGGCTATCCAGATTTTTATATGTCTAAAAGGTTTCCTGCTAGTGTCTCACACAATACTGTTTTCACGGAATACAGTTCACCCGGATCACGCCTGCTATGTGGAGATGGGACACAGTGAAATCCTCGTACTACATCTGCTCGGCGGCCGCTCGCTGTACCAAACAAGTTTACGGCTTCCCAGTTTTTCTAAGATAATTTTCGACGTCACGAGCCATCTAAGAAAGGTTCGAAGCCTACATAAAATAATAGGTCCCCCTCAATAACTGGCAAGTAGAAGAAGAAGTAATTAGCTGTGCAACCATTGGACATAGTGAATATTGTCTGCATTTTTCATGCAGCACCAAATGGTCGACTATATCAACTACTGTGATGTTTGTATTATATTATAAAATAGATTGCGTGACAGTTTGGAATAAATGACCACGTAACACATTGCAATATATGGTGATAAGTTTATTGAGTTCTAGGGCTTCTTCTAACTTCAATTAAATTCGTTTATTGACTGTAACTCAACTGTAGGCTGTTTTGACTAATTTAGTGTATATTCTATAATTCCAAAGTAACACTTTAAGTAGCCTTCTCGTCTTGGCGTTCATCCTACTTTCATATTGGACATCTCTTACCAAGTGTGATAGCCTTTGAATTTCCCAGTGCTGCACTCTGTCCACACCTGCAGGCCTTCAGCAGTATCATCCTTGCTGTATCACCTACACGCGTTTACCGTCATTTTTCACACCACGAGAAAAGTCTAATCATTATCTCTGACGACATGGGATAATCACATGACGGACTGCACATTCAGTCAATTGCAGTGACTGGAGAACATGTAGTGACGAGATGGACTCAGGATCATAGAGTGGCAAGAAAAGTGTCAAATAAAGCTCATACCGTGAGAAGATAATAGGAATACTGAACTAGCAACATTAACAAATACATGGATAACAACATTAGGAATACAGACAGAGGTTGTAGGTGGACCTCACCATACATCTTTAAGATCACTTTGCTTGAAAATTATTTGTGATTTGGAGCTACCATGCGTCTTTTACAGCTGACACCGCACTACAGACAGAGATTTGTAAGGTAAGAAACCAAAATTGGACACGGTATCACGTTCCTTGGTGCTCAGTGATGAGTCTCCCTTCAATTTGTGGGTCAGATCGACGCTAGCATGCCTGTAGACTACCTAATGACAGGAAGCAACGCTTCGTGAAACCCATTATGTTTCTAACTTTTTTAATCATATTGTGCTGAAATTTTTACGGGGGGGCGGGGGGGTGTCATCAGTCTTCTGACAGGTTTGATGCGGCCCTCCCCGAATTCCTCTCCTGTGCCAACCTCTTCATTTCAGAGTAGCACTTACTACCTATTACCTCAATTATTAGCTGAACGTATTCCAATCTCTGTCTTCCTCTACAATTTTTGCCCTCTACAGCTCCCTCTAGTACCATGGAAGTTATTGCCTCATGACTTAACAGATGTCCTATCAACCTGTCCCTTTTTCTTATCAGTGTTGTCCACATATTACTTTCCCGTCCGATTCTGCGCAGAACCTCTTCATTCCATACCTTATCAGTTCACCTAATTTTCAACATTGGTTTGTAGCACCACATCTCATATCCCTCAATTCTCTTGTGTTCCGGTTTTCCCACAGTCCATGTTCTACTACCATACAATGTTGTACTCCAGATGTACTTTCTCAGAAATTTCTTCCTCAAATTAAGGCCTATGCTGGATACTACAAGACTTCTCTTGGCCAGGAATGCCCTTTTTGCCGTTGCAAGTTTTCTTCTTCATGTCCTCTTTCCTCCGTCCGTCATTGGTTATTTTACTGTCTAGGTGACAGAATTCCTGAACTTTATCTACTTTGTGACCATCAATCCTGATGTCAACTTCATCGCTGTTCTCATTTCTGCTACTTCTCATTACATTCGTCTTTCTTAGATTTAATCTCAATCCATATTCTGTACTCATTACACTGTTCATTCTATTCAGCAGATCATGTAATTCTCTTTCACTTTCACTCAGGATACCAATGTCGTCGCTGAATCGTATCACTGATATCGTAACACCTTGAATTCCACTCCTGAACCTTTCTTTTATTAATTCCATCGTTACTTTTTCGATGTACAGATTGAACAGTAGGGGCGAAAGACCACGTCCCTGTCTTACACCCTTTTTGCTCCGAGCACTTCGTTCTTAGTCGTCCACTCTTATTACCTCTTGGGTGTTGTACGTGTTGCATATTATCCGTCTCTCCCTGTAGCTTACTCCTATTTTCTCAGAATTCGAACAACATGCACCATTTTACATGGTCGAACGCTTTTTCCATGTCGACATATCCTATCAACGTGTCTTGATTTTTCATTAGTCTTGTTTCCATTATCAACCGTGACGTCAGAATTACTTCTCTCGTGCCTTGATCTTTTCTAAAACCAAACTGATCGTCACCTAGCGCATCCTCAATTTTGTTTTTCATTCTTCTGTATATTACTCTTGTCAGTAACTTGGTTGCATGAGCTGTTAAGCTGATTGTGCGATAATTCTCACACTTGTTATCTCTCGCAATCTTCGGAATTGTGTGGATGATATTTTTCCGGAAGTCAGATGGTATGTAGCCAGACTCTACATTGTGCACATCAACGTGAACAGTCGTTTTGTTTCCACTTCCCCCAATGACTTTAGAAATTCTGATCGAATTTTATTTATCCCTTCTGCCTTATTTAATCTTAAGTCCTCCAAAACTCTTTTACATTCTAATTCTAATAGTGGATCCCCTCCCTCTTCTAAATCCACTCCTATTTCATCTTCTATCACATCAGACATATTTTACCCCTCATAGAGGCCTTCGATGTATTCCTTGCGCCTATCTGCTCTCTCCTCTCCATTTAACAGTGGAATTCCCATTTCATTCTTAATGTTATCACCCTTGCCTTTAATGTTACCGGAGAAAAGTTTATCTTTCCTCTATGCTAAGTCAGTGCTTTTGACCTTCATTCTTTTTTTCAATTATTTCAGATATTTCATGCAGCCATTTCCCATTAGCTTCACTGAATTTCTGTTTTTTTTTTCATTCCTCAGCGACTTGCTCTTCTATATTCGTGAGTTTGCTTGAACATTTTAGTGCTTCCTCCTTTCATCGATCGGCTGAAGTATTTACCTATATTTTCTTCTAATTTACTTTCTTTCCACTCATGTTTTTCTTTCCGACTTCTGTGATGGCCCTTTTTAGAGATTTACATTCCTCTTCAACTGTACTGCCTACTGAGCTATTCCCTATTGCTGTATCTATAGCCTACTGAAATCTTCCGTAACACCCAACCTTTTCCAAGCATATCTCCTCCTCTTGTGATTCTTGAACAGAATATTCGGTATTACTAGCTTAAATTTGTTACAGAACTCAATTAGTCATTCTCCTCTCTCATTCCTTGTTCCAAGCCCATATTCTTCTGTAACCTTTTCTTCTACTCCTTCTACTACAACTGCATTTTAGCGGCCCATGAGTACTACATTTTTATCTCCATTTATGTACTGTACTACCCTTCCAATATCCTCACATACTTTCTATAACTCTTCAACTTCAGCTTCCGACGTCGTCATGTGTACCTGAACTATTGTTGTCGGTGTTGGTTTGGTGTCGACTCTGATAAGAACAACCCTATCACTGAACTATTTACAGGAACGCACTCCTTCCTTCCTTCCTATTCATAACGAATGCTACTCTCGTTATTTTCTGCTTCTGTTGATATTACCCTACACTCATACGACCAGAAATCCTTGTCTTATTTCCAGTTCACTTCACCGACTCCTACGATATCTATATTGAGCCTTTCAAGATTATCTGGTTTCCGTACCACGTCAAGCTTCTGACATTCCACGCCCCGAATCGTGGGCGAATCTTTTTCTCATGGTCACCTCCCCCATTGCAGTCCGCTCCCGGAGAACCGAATGGGGGAGTATTTCGGATTCCTTTGCCAACAGAGAGATCATCATGACACTTTTTTCTATTATTGGCCCCGCGTCCTGTGGATAAACCTTACGTGTCTTTGTAATAGTGGTTCGCATTGCCTTATGCATCCGCATACCGTTGATCATTGCTGATTCTTTCGCATTTAGGGGCAGTTTCCCACCCCTAGGTTAAGAGATTGCACTGAACATCTGTCCACTAATCCACCCTCTTTGACAAGGCAGCTGGAAGAATAAGGATGACTTCTTATGTCGAAGTCTTCAGCCGCCATTGCTGATTACTAATCAAAAATTAAGCAATGGCGGTATTCGAACTCGGGACCGAGGACGTTTCGATTACTAATCAAAGACGCTAGCCTAGACAATAAGTGTAATTTGTTAACATATTGGATATGAAATCAGGAGTGTCTTAGCGTTGAAGGAAGACTCGGATGTCATCACTATAAAGCATGAATGATAGATCTTGTTATCATACAGTTCATGTGGCATACTCCAATATGATTAGTAAGGCTTCACACTACCATTCACATGACAAAACGCCTTAAGGAAAATGTGAGTCCCAGAACGGCCTTTCCAATTCTGTGATGTCTTACACATTTATTGTGTCAGGGGTGCGGTAGGTAGACGCATACTTTCATCTTCCAGCCAGCAATCTTCATATATGGCATGTATAACGAGAAATTCCTCAAGTTGACGTTCAGAGATAGTTTCATTCCATATCACGAGCAATAGAAATGAGTATTCGCGCCAATGAGGGTCTAATGAAATACTGATGTTGGTGGACATTAACTCCAAAGTGCATAAATCATTCATCAATCGTAATGAGATGTCTAGGGGCAGCGTCTTTGGATAGTAATCAAAACTCCCTGGTTTTTGGGTACGAATACAACCCAAATTTAGAGTAAAAGAATTCAGCAATGATGTCCGAAGTCTTACGGAACGATGCGTCAATGTAGTCCTTCCTACGGTGTTGTGCAGATGGTCGGAGGAGCGGACAGATGTTCTGACTCTCTCTTGCTCTTGGGAAGAGTAACTGCCTCTAAAAGGCGGCGGAATCAGCAGTAATAAACGGCATGATGTAACCATCTCTGTGGTCGAGATCCCTAACGCGTGCTTGCACAATCTCGCTCTATTTGGAGGTAATCCGGATCGAATTCTGATGGTGGATGAAATTGTCACCACCGGTATTTGGCTAGCAAGGGGAGTAGAGAATGTGGCGTAAATATCCTGATCACCAGTCTTTGCACCAATGTTCTGAAGGCAATTTCAGAACTCTCTGCAGTGTCCTATGAAGCGAAGGCATGTGACACTTTTGATGGTTATCCATCCGTAGGATGGAAGCGTTCGGCTTGACGGCTCCCTTGGTGCTAATCGAGAGAAGTAGGATATGCGCTGGCTACGGTTTTCACCTTCTCTCATCATCTCCAACACTGTAGTACACATACAGACGTTAGTCACTTACCCTTAACAATTACTCAGGTACTGAGATCATATTCTACAATGGAAAAATGGTTCAAATGGCTCTGAGCACTATGGGACTCAACTGCTGAGGTCATTAGTCCCCTAGAACTTAGAACTAGTTAAACCTAACTAACCTAAGGACATCACAAACATCCATGCCCGAGGCAGGATTCGAACCTGCGACCGTAGCGGTCTTGCGGCTCCAGACTGCAGCGCCTTTAACCGCACGGCCACTTCGGCCGGCCAATGGAAAAGTGATAGCGAGTGGGAGGGATAGGGAAATCTTCCCAGTTAGGCTCATTAATCTAATACTTAATAATCTAGTAGGCTCTCCGAGCCATTAATGCCCTACGACTTTAGTAGCGGCATGTTGCTTCAGAAAGCTATGGAAACCACTGCTTTTAGAACACTTGAAGTGTATTCACATGACATGCAGTCCTTATTTGAAAAGGTACCATGATGATCTCTCCATCGATAAAGGAGTCCCGATTAGTTCCACATTCGGATTTCCTGGAGACGACTGACAAGGGAGAGGTAACCATGAGGAACAAACCGAATTACCAAGGAAACTGTAACTCTCCACGAGTCTCAGCGTGTATTGTCATAGTCAGAACGTGGTAGGGTGCTGGACAATCTTGGAACAGAAACGCAAATCCTCAGTTTAAATATAGCGATATCAGTGAGGTGAAACTGAAGAAAGATCAGAATTTCTGGTCAGGCGAAAACAGTGAAATATCAACATCAGTAGGATTCCTTATGAATCAGAAGCTAGCGCAGACAGTGACTGTTAACAGTTAAGTGATACGACTGTTCTCAACAGAATTTCTAAAAAAACAGACGCCAGCAACAAAATTTCAGGCATCCATGCCGAAGTCGCAAGCTGATCAACAAATAGTGAAAGTATATCAGAATACTGAAAGGGAACTTCAGTATGTATAGGGAGAAGAAGATCTAATTATCATGGGCGACTGGAACGCGGTTGTAGGGGAAGGGATAGATGAAGGGATTATTTGAGAATATAAACTTGGCAGTACGAATGAGAACTGGGAGACTAACTTTGTTCTGTAATTCATCTCAGATCCTAATAGCGAAAGCTGTATTCAAAAAGCACAATAGTAGGAGCTATACATGGGCAACACCCGCAGAAACGTGTAGGGATGGATGGCATTAATTTGGATATTCTTAAATCATAAGAAGAAGTGACAATCGAAAGACTATTCAAACATGTGCGTAGAATCTATGAAACAAGAAAGAAACCATCATTCTGCCGTAAAAAATGTCATCTCTCAATCTCGAAGGGGTCAAGTGCCCATAAGAGCGGGCAAGATAGCACAACCACTTGAACAGCACATGAGTCCAAGTTGCCTACAAGTATAATATATAGGAAAATGGAAAAGAAAGACAAAATATACAGAAAGTACCAGAAATAAAATTAACGTTATCAAAGTCTATGATTACGAGATAAATTTGGCAGCCATGCAAACAAAATAATGCATGGCGATCGAAGGAAGGATGACAGAAGAAAATAGATTAACTTAGCAAGAGGGAGCATTCTTGGTCATACCAAAATAGGTCTTCATTTGAGGTGGATACGTTGGGAGCACAGTACTATATGCCAGCGAATCATGTACCGAGGGAAAGCTATAAATGAAAAGAACAGAAGGGTATAGGAGGTGGTGTTACAGAATGATTTTAATAATTAGGTGGACAAATAAGAAAAGAGGAGGACCTCTGTAGGATCGGTGAAGAGAGGAACATATAGAGACCGCTGACAAGAAGATGGAACATGATGGTAAGACATGAATGCATGACATTCATTGTTCCAGAGGGTGCTGTAGACAGTAAAACTTGTATTAATTCCAATATATCTAACATATATTCGAAAACGTTGGGTGAAAGCGCTGTTTTCAGATGATGAGCTGAAACAATCATGAATCAAAACAAGGAAAAAAAGGTAAACATCTACCCTACGTTTTATAAATATTTGACTAGTTGTTGACATTGTTACACATTTATGGGTACTAGTGTGTATTAAATCTCGTAAAAGATAACCTCATTGGCTGACGCACACTAAATCCACTGCGTTCGCCAAACTCTTATGCACTTACATCACATTTCAAGTGGACCTTAGTTTACATTCTACTAGGTTGTGACATTTCTGGTCACTTATTGTTTTTCGTATTTATAAACTTACAAAAACGTAGAAATATTAAACATTACATCATAACAATATTTGGGACTATGCTACTCGTTCCGTTCGTACCCGTCAGTTTGTATTTCACACTTAGACCTCTAGCACCATGCTACTGCCTAGTCCTCGAGCTACAACTCGATAACTTAATATAGTGTGAGTTGAACAGCAAGTTATGTGCTCCTGTTTGTGTAGCTGTTATGACTACGTTATATAGCAAGTTTGTTTTTATTGTATTATAAGTCAGGTTACAGGATTACGTTATTTATTCTTGTGGTCTTGTCATCTCTGTCTTTCACACCGAGATCTAGACCATTGTGCTAGTATCTAAACGTCGAGCTACTTGATATTAGCGTAAATACTGTGATTTGTATAAGGGCAGCTAAGTGATTTGATTGTATGGATTTGTACTTGCAATGATGTGTTTATGGTAGTTACGAGTGGGACACTTGATGTTCACTTTGTAGTTCCTTCACGTTAGCTTAACTAGTGCTTCCCTTAATGTATTTTTAAGGTAGTTCTAAAATTTGTATAATATTAATATAAAATTATTATATAAAAATAAGTGTAATGAACTCTGATTTGGATTATTTATTCTATGTCTGCAGTGTGACACTCTTGGGTCTTTGGTTTGTCTTCATATTTTATATGTGACTACTACCACAATGTCACCTGGTGGTTGGTTGTAACGTCTATTATGTTTACATAACAATCTGAGTCTTTATTCCGCTAATGTACGAACATGAGCTTGTATAATGACTGCAATATGTACGTTGTTTTATGTGATACTTATTGTGTGCCTGACTTGTTAATATACTGTTGTTCTCACGTTTACAAAATATCGTTCTAAAGTATGATATGATACGATATGATATGCATTTGATAAACATTCACTGGACTCTACCGTGGTACAGTACATGGATGTATAAAATCGCATTACATCCCTTTACAGCTGATTTCAGTGTGCTTGTATATGTTGAACTATGTTTTACGCTCTAATAAAGGCAACGTAATTTGCTAAAACCAGTTATCACAATAAATGCTGTACAATAGTGACCTTGGCTATTTAGAGTTGTACTTCTGTTTCTGCATTAACCTGTATCGCTTCCTAACCTGATAATGTCAAGCATGTATGAATTATTTATAGTTATTAAAAACAAACGAAGTATTCATTCTTAAGTTAACTCATTTTAGTTATTTATAATATATTCAATGGTACTAATACCGTTCCAATAGAATCCTCCTGGAACTGTTCTGGAATTTTGTTAAAGAGGTTAAGTTTTAAGAATTGAAAATTTTTAATCGTATTTGGCTGTTTGTGTTAGGCCGACCTCAGTAAATTCAAATACAGGATGTATCAAAAACAATCATCCGATTTAAAAAATCCTAACTATTACGTTATTTGACATATGTGCGTGAACAACGTACTGTTCGAAAGAGCAAACTCTCGAGTTTTACATGGTTCCTGCTAGCAACAGTTTGCGCCCACTTCGGTTCTAGTAAAAATGGTGTCGGGAGACTACAGAAAGCGTTTTGTTTTCTACGTTTTGCTCAGTGTGGGTCGGTAATAACTGTTCAGCTTGACTTTCGTACTAGGTATGGTGTGGATCCTCCTACTGCACAATGCATTAGACGATGGCATGAAAAATTCAGAGAAACAGGTTGTTTGTGTAAAGGCAGATAGCCGGGCCCTCCCCGAGTGTCCGACACAGACTTTTAGCGGACCCGTCATAGTTTCACAAGGTGTCAACAGTAATTCGTTCGCCGTGCGCTCCACAACGCAACACGCCCTCGATGCCTGTCTGGTGCGTGTTGCATCGACGTTTACACATGAAACCATACAAAATTCAGCTACTGCAAGTTCTTCATGAAGATGACAAACAACATCGTCTTGAAAGAACTGTGACAGCTGCCCGAGTAACAGGGAACCGACATGCATTGGTACTATGAAATTGAGCATTGATAATGACTAGGCACTAGCCAAAATCTCGATTTGCCAAATAAGACCTGCAAAAAAGGACGACTGATTGCTGTGCTATAGTGTTTGTAAAACAACATGTGAAATTCTGTAATTTCGTTCTTGGCAAGATGAAGGATGATAGTTTTCTTCCACACTTAGTGTTTAGAGTCGAGGCAACATTCCATTCAAAAGGAAATGTGAATTACCATAATGTGAGAATATTAGTTACGGAACAATCACACGAAGTTGCACAACATGAGAGGGACTCTCCAAATCTTAATCTGCTTTGTGCAGTTTCACAGGAAAAGGTGTATGGTCCATTTTCCTTTGTCCAGAACACTGTTACAGGAAGCACATGTCTCGATATAGTTGAGAAATTTCTTTTCCCTCAGTTGTAGACTGATTTGAACAACTTCATTTACCATCAGGATGGGGCACCGCCACAATGACATCTGGAAGTGCGAACATTTTTATGTTCAAAGATTAGTTAACGATGGATCGGTCGCTCTGGGCCAAATGATTCATCCTCACACTACTGTCTCCAAGGTCACCGGACCTAACTGTATGTAATTATTAATTGTGGGGGTTTATGTGTCTCTGTTACCAACAACAATGAATGAACTGAGACACCGCATAGCAGCAGCTGTGGAAGCTGTAACTGCAGATACGCTGGCTGCGGTCTGGGAACAGTTTGAATACCGCAAGGACATATGCCGTGCATCTCAAAGGTGACGTTTCGGAAACCTATGGAAAGGTATGAAAAACCAACTTTCAAAGTTACTCGTCCAGCAAAAACCAAAATTCATTGTATATGTTTATTAGTTTCAGATATATAGACGTGCCGAAATGGGAGATTCTTTTTGACACACCCTGTATTTTAATAGACACGTTACTTTTCTACTGTCCTACAGTTTCAGACTTTGATGATTTCCAGTTATCTGGTGAAACAAAGGAGATTGTTTTTGGTCTGTTTATGTTTGAAACGTTATCTTAGTTTTTAGTCTGTTGTAGTGACTTGCTCGTAGCTCCCGCTCTACCTGTGCCTGTAGGTAATTTTGAATGATCCTGTTATGGCGGATGGGTCTGCCGGGTTGTCACAGTCTGTAGTGGCATCTGTTTAAAAGGTTGTTCTTCTGAATTTGATATTGCATTGAAGGTACAAATAGTTTGATTATTAGTATTGTGTCGGTGACGAAAATGAATTTTTGTTGACATTTTTTATTTAATTGTCAACAGTTTTTGAGAAACTACTTCCTTTATCATTTTTCGGCTTGGCCCTCCCATCCAGTAGACAACTGTACTAACGCCAGAGTTGTGTAATACTTCATTTAGAAACAATGTGACTTTACATATTTGTAGAAGAATGTAGAGTTATACTGATGGATTCTTCCATTAATTCGCGGTTCAATAACGTATTTAATGTTGAAAACTTGCTTATTGCTCTACTAGTTCGTTTACTTGGAACTGATTTTGAGCCATTTGGAGAACAAATGCCTTGTGTCTTCTAAAACACGAATGTATATGAAGCAGTAATTCGAAACACAGATACTATCTTCATGGATAGAATGTTGGCTAATGGCAATAGGTGAGGAATGTCGTATGGAGAGCACATCACAGATTTTATTCTCTAAACTTTTCAAGTTACAATTGACCAGACGGACAGTATCCAATTGAAAGCTGTAATTTAGCATGTTCGGCCATAGCACGCGTGATGAACGATGTACTTCAGTTTTTTCATCTAATTCCATGACCAACTGTTCTGTATGTGTTGACAGTATCACTGTTCGAAATGTTTCGCTTTCAACAAACCTCAGTGTCATGTAAACGTTCGTAAGTAGTTTCCTAGCGACCACCCAATAAGCCTAAAACAGGCTCGAAAAAATAGATTACTAGGACAAGCGAGCAGTTTGTTTTTCAACATAAAATATAAGATATAATCCAATGTCAGTTTACGATGATACTGATTTTCAGACAATTGCCAGAGTTCTGTTGCAAAAAGTACTGCTTTGGAAAAACTAGTAAAAATAGTAAAACTTCACTTTTACATGCGTGTAACGAATGGTATACAGCTTTAAAGAGGGCAGAGAAACTGAAACTGCCAACATGCAGAAGCTACTGTAATGGTCGTTCGAAATTTCGAATGTAACATTGTGCGATGGGAAATATGGAACACGCATTTCGCCTGCTGTTCAGCGCCGTGGTGTTGCATGGCAGATGTGTGGGTGTTGAAGGGGGGGGGAGCGAGGGGAGGGGGGATACGGGCAGCCGCAGTGGGTCGTGCTCTCATAATTTATTGCTCGACTCGGCCGTACATCACCGCCGCTGCCAGCCGCAGCTGAGCGCAGACTCGATTATGAAGCGGTGATGCGTGCTACGTCACAGCACCGACACGCCCCCGCCAAGGCAACGGTCGCCATTTGTTGCATTTGCGCCGAGTGCTATCGGGAACAGTTCCACAAATATTTTAAGTTCTTGAGCTAGGAAACACACTCGTTGTTTCCAGAAACACAAAAAACAACAAATGGGAGTCGTTTGAATAGTAGAATTTGGCTTCTGCAACTGCGAAACTTTCATACATTTAATTCATTAACATCCTAGATCCATAACAAGGCAACTTAAAATAACGTATGTTAATTTGGCGACTCTGAACAATCCAAAACGGACCCTTTGATAATGAAACGATGTACATAAATTATTTTGCTATGCACATATCACTGGCACAAAATCAGTTGCACAAACAATTGTAAATGAATTACCACAGGTGTTTTTTGCTTTCAATTCACATTTATAAGGTTGATGGCACGATATTTCTAAGAAATTATGGACAATACACAGTGCCAATGTACGTATTGTAAATGCGAACCATTTTACGACTAAACCACTAAATCGATTTTGATGAAATTTGAAATGTAGTTAATTTCAACGCTGAGGATGACCAAAGGCTACTTCAGGAAGACTGCAGTACAGACTATTTATTGAATTTAGAAATATGACAGGTATTAAGGAAAAATATTTAACTATTGAAAAAGCTATCTACTCTATGACTTCTGAGCTTTATTATATCGACCGAGCGAGGTGGCGCAGTGGTTAGCACACTGGACTCGCACTCGGGAGGACGACGGTTCAATCCCGCGTCCGGCCACCCTGATTTAGGTTATCCGTGATTTCCCTGAATCGCTCCAGGCAAATGCCGGGATGGTTTCTTTGAAAGGGCACGGCCGACTTCCTTCCCCGACCTTCCCTAAGCCGATGAGACCGATGACCTCGCTGTTTGGTCTCTTCCTTCAAACAATCTAATCTAATCTTTATTATATTCATAAACATGCTTTAATTGAGTGAAATGCTCTACGTAATCAATTTTTATAAGATCGTCAACGTTTCCAATCCGTTCTTTATTACCATACTAGCCATACTAACATAATAAATGTGAAAGTAACTTTGAACGTTACACTTTCACGACTAAACCACTGACCTGATTTTGATGAAATTTTAGTTGGAGATAGGTTCAACTGTGAGGAGAAACATACGCTAAGAAACGTCCTCTAGTATAGAATACGTGAGTGAGATTCTAACCACGTTTGTGAGGATGTCGGCGCCTCTTGGTGTTTATACACTGTTCCGTGACAGTGCGAATCCAAACCTTACTCATGGGTTTCTGAAATTTAAAAAGAATTGCCTGGGAACCTGACCAAGCTGGATAGTTTTGACGGTGAAGTATTGTAGAGATACAATAATGAAAGCCGACGGTAAGCCCAAGAACAGCATTGGAAAGCATTACGGCATGCCTTGAAAATAAAAATCTGATGTAGGACATTGTTCTACAGGGTTGTAGCTGCGGAAGTTACTCGAATGCAACAAACCTCGGAGCGTTCCCAGATCCACTGGACCTTAGATGTATAATGTCATGTGACCTTAAGAGCTAGAGACACATTAGAACAATCACAAGCCCCTCGCATCCAGGTGCTGAGCGTCATGACTCGCATATGACACGCTTAAAGAATCACAACTATATTTAAAATGCCGTATGGCAAACAGACATACACCGTACCTTTACACGTAAAAGGTGGGTGGCTTGTAATTAAAGTGCATTTGATTATATTTACTAATTTACTGTGTTCATTGTTCATCTTGGTGGGAGTATATCAAAAATGCAAGCACGATAATGCTTTGAAACGGAAGGAAGAAACAGTTGTTATGCGTTCCTTCTGTGGCAGAGTCTGGATTCCTGTGCTACATGAGAACCCGTAACGGCTCTACTTGTATACTAACGTAATGAATCGAGGTGTTTTTTAAATATTTGTTAAAAATGTAATGCATGTTTTCAGATTTGATACACAGCAAAGTAACAGAAACATACTTGGCTCAAATGGCTCTGAGCACTATGCGACTTAACTTCTGAGGTCATCAGTCGCCTAGAACTTAGAACTAATTAAACCTAACTAACCTAAGCACATCACACACATCCATGCCCGAGGCAGGATTCGAACCTGCGACCGAGCAGAGACAGAGAGGAACTTTCGATGAGATCATCGTTGAAGCCGCCAAAGGTCTACCACTGCAGTGGATGACCGGTACCTACGGATTATGGCTCGAAGGAACCCTGATAGCAACGCCACCATGTTGAATAATGCTTCTCGTGCAGCCACAGGACGTTGTGTTACGAATCAAACTGTGCGCAATAGACTGCATGATGCGCAACTTCACTCCCGACGTCCAGCTCAGTCAGTGTTCATTTGTTCACCAGAGAGTTCGGCGCCAAATTTGAATTTTGTTTACATTTTATCTTTGTGTGTGTGTGTGTTTTCTGTACGCTTCTTAACTGTTTGGGTTGTTTTTTACATGGTGTTCCTATTGTGTGTAAATGTTGAGTCTTTGCAGATTGTAGTGTATCCATTTTTCGTGTGTGTGTGTGTGTGTGTGTGGGTGGGTGGGTGGGTGGTTGGGTCGGTGGGTGGGTTGGTGGGTGGGTGGGTGGGTGGTGGGTAGACTTTACCTATTTGTGTTGTCTTTCTTGTAAGGTACGCTTAATGTGTCAATTAGTGTGCCCTTGCAGAGTGTAGTGTATTCATTGAAGACCTGTTTTCCTTCTCCTATTGCCTTCTGTATGTGGAAGTTTTCCTCAACAGTCGGTTTGCTGCATAGGCTGTGGCTGGGTTTTAGAATTATTAAGTCTGTTTCTAATGTAGTTGGGTGGTGATTGTGGGCTATAAGGTGGTCAGCAAATGTGCTATGGGAGCTGTAGCTTTTTAAAGCTCTGAGATGTTCAGAATATCTGGATTTGAAGTTTCTGCATGTTTGTCCTATGTACACAGACTGACAATGTATGCATGTTGAGATCATATATTGCTGATCTGTTAAATTTATCCATGGGTGTTTCTTGTGTTGTATTGTGTTGTGTACTCCGTCATGTATCTTATTTGGTGTGTATGTTCTTGATTTTGTCGATTAACACCTTTGAGTTTTCCAGGTTGCTGTTGTAATCAAAAGTGTACAATTTCTTTGGTAGTGTGTGTATCTGTTAAGCTAAGTGGTAGGATGGATCATTTTGGAGGTTAATGACAGGCCTTAATGGGATATCATCCTTGTGGACCTTTGGTAGGGAATTTAGGGTGAGTGCTTTTGGATTTAATCGACAGAATCAAGAACATATACATACCAGACACAGTAACCCTCGTATCATTTGACGTCACATCAATGTGCACTTGTATTTCAATAAATAAAAGAACCAAACTCATCTCACAAAGATTAAAACAATAAGGAAATACACTAGACACAAACATTAACGAAGTAAAAACCATATTCAAGACCATAACATATCCTAATTAGTTATTGTTCAACAAAGAATTTTATTTTCAAGAGGAAGGACTGCAAATGGGATTACCAATTAATGCCCTCCTAGCTAACATGTCTATGAACAACCTGATGTTGATGACATAATATGCCTGATTGATGAACAAAATACACTCAAAGAACAGCTACACAATGAAATACATAACGTAGACCCAAAAATTAACTTAACATTAGAAACAGAAACTAACAACACACTACATTTTCTAGATCTCATCATAAATAAAACAAACAACACACACAACTTCATAATAATCAGGAAACCGACAGCCACAAGCAACATTGTTCAGAAGCTATCGAAACACCCATTGACGCATAAGCAAGCAAAGATAAAATGTAAACAATATTGAAATTTGGCGCCGAACTCTCTGGTGAACAAATGAACACTGACACACGGACACACGGACACACGGACACACAACAGCCACAATCAAACTATGTTTTGGTGAAGTGAAAAGTGCTTCTACGACCTTATTTGTGAAAAATACGTTGTATTAACTTGTGAATCATGACACCTGACCATGATGCGGAGAGTAAAAGGGCTTGCCACACGAAAACGTAAATAAAAACGAAAATAGGCGCGAAATATCGCGACAAACTGGGTTACATTCTAGATGATAGGTTAACTCCGAGGAAAATTTCTCATCAACATCGTTTGGCTACAGATGACAAGCTACCTGTAGTAAATATTGCACAAGTGATCCGGAAAAATCCTGCACACCAAGTGTAAATGTATTAACAGAAAGAAACTAACTATTGTTTGAACTGAACATCCACATAATTTTATAATCATTTAATAAAAATGTTCACATTACAGAATAAATGAAACGGAAACCCACTGATGATGGCACAGTGGTACTGGAACATGTTTGGTTACTGAGAAAAAACGGTATTTTGCATAACTGGCGGACCTCACATCCCACAATTTTAACTGCAAACACGGTTAGCACAAGGAGCTGCAAATCCAAATGGTGATTATGTGTAATTATTCATTAGTATTCACATGTCAAATAATAGTAAAGAGACATGTAACCATTAAAGAGCTACTACATTGTAAACAGCTCGCCAACGTGTAGTTGCAGTACTGTGACGCTAAGACTTCAGTGTGTGCCGCATCTCCAGACATTTACCTGCAGTCAGACAAATAGTAACGTAACTCTTTTTCGAGGTGACTGTTGAATATTTAAGACTACACGTTTTATACACTGTACACGTCGTTTACAGAAGAACGAAAACCTTAGGAACACCACTCCTAAACTCCTTTCGAACAGGGCTTGAAGGAACAAGGCCCAAAGTTACCAACTGAACTCCGTGTCGTCAACAGCCCACAGGCGTCATACGATGTGGATGTCGAGTTGGCGGAGCACATGTAATTAGCGTGCCAATCTTTTGGCCGTCGTCTGTCTCTGTAACGGGAAGTGGTACTTTTCGATCGAGTAATTCCTCAGTTGGCTTCACAAGGGCTGAATGCACCCCGCTTGCAATAGTGCGGTCACCCACCAAAGTGCTGGCAAAGTTTGACAGTGCTTAACTTCTGTGATATGACGGGGGCCGGTGTGACAACTGCAGCAAGGCCGTTGGCTTGACCACTATACACCATGAGATTATATGTCACCTGGTGGCGTTGCAGGCACGGGACGTGGTAAGAAAACTGTATAAGACAATGGGTGATGAAATGGGAATCGTTTGTAGGGGTCTGTCATTTTGACAAAGGTCAGTGAACGAGCATATCGGAAACGGTCAAGCTGGTCGGCTGTTAATGTGCCTCTGACGTGAACATGTATGGAAAGTGGTTGAAGGAGAGTGAAATGACGACTATATCAAAAGGTGTTGGCTGTCTTCATGTCTTTGAATAACGTGGAAGTCAGACGACTGGCTGTTCTACAAAGCAGAATAGGCGGTGATCTGCGGCGCATCTGACGACAGGGTACAATGCTGCAGCAGGCACAAGTATTTACGAGAACACGGTTCGGCACAAATTGCAGGAGCCGTATTCCGATGTGGGCCAACGACTTCGCCATTGCAGTGGTGGCGGGATCGTCGAGACAGGACAGTGGATCAACGCAAAAGATTAACCTGGTCAGATGAATCACTTTTCTTGTTATACTGCATCACGCACGTGAGAACAGCTCAAAACACCCACCGCATTACGGATTCAAACAGGTGGTGGGTAGTATTATATCACAAGGGCCATTCACGTAAGATAACATGCGACCTATGGAGGTATTCAAATGCACTATGACAGCTAAGGAATAATTTTCTTTGTCACTAGGCCGGAAACATGCTGTTGTAGTGTGAGTAGGATGACATTAATATGGTGATGTTGTCTTGGGCACCAAATTCGCACGATCCGAACACGATAGGGAACGTGTGGGACAATATCTCCCTCCGGCACCACGTTCGCAAACCATTGGACCGTAACTTACTGAAATTTCGAAACATCTACTGCGTAATGCAGGCCGGTGGTGGGGTGCGACTTGTGGTAGTGTTCAGAGGCAATAACAAGGAAACTCTCTCGGCTCTATCAGGATTTCGGTGTTCCAATTGTACTTAGAAGTTTTGCACACCACGGTGAATAGGCTAGTGAAAGCATTCGATAGTGTTACTTTTAGTCTGCCCACTACCTGACTTTAAAACTGTAAATGAGGTTTCCCAAAAACACGCTACAAACAATTCACAGAATCAAATGAGACACTTTTGGCGAAAGTAATATCAGGACATTCCTCATCACATTCTTGAGCTGCAAAATCAAATGCCACTTCAACCAACGGCTAAATATATTGGAAGTATTGTACCTAGCCGCTTGTCAGGAGTATTGAAGAATAGGCTGGTAAACTGCAACAGATAGCTGCACTTCAGAGAGTCCTCATAGATTCTGTTATCCTTGTTGCACTCTTTTTTTGTTTTTTTTTTTTCCTGCGGAATGATCATGCGATGAATGTCTATACACGCAAGTGATTGTAAGCAGAAGAAGAATCTCAAAGTAGTATACACTGCGGGTTATTTCGTATTTCCGATATATTCGTGAAAAATGATTGTAGATAGTCTTTTGACATTTTCCCACTTGTGCTAGCCTCCAAATATATGTTTTGTGAAAGATTATCTTCAATAGCTTTTTTAACTTTCTACCCGAAAGCTTTTTACTGAAGATAAATATACAGTTTTTTGTTAGGCATCCACTCATTAAAATTCCAACATCTATTGTATAAGTATGAGTTGTACTGTGTGCAGACTGGAACATGGCAACAGTTTTTTTTCTCTTCATTTACATCTACATCTTCGTGATTACTCCGCTATTCACAATAAAGTGCCTGGCAGAGGGTTCAATGGACCACCTTCAAGCTGTCTCTCTACCGTTCCTCTCTAGAACGAAGCGCGGGAAAAAGGAACACTTAAATTTTTCTGCGCGAGCTCTGATTTCTCTTATTTTATCGGGATGATCATTTATCCCTATGTAGGTGGGTGGCAACAGAATGTTTCTAGATAGTGTCACACCAGAAGTCAGTTCATTATTAAATACTCTTTGATCAGTGGTCCATGTATAGTGCAGGTGTATCCGGAAACTTGCAGTTTCCTGACGTACTTCTTCACCAAAAAGAGCCCCAAACTGACGAATGCCTTGGTGTTCCTGTACATCTCTGTTCCTGTACATCTATGACTCTCACGAAAACGGTGATGTGTCTACGGCACATTCTGTATTATTTCTTGAGACGTGCTGTGATTGCTGCAGAACATTTAAATTATGTGTCCCTAAGTGCTCTTCCTTTTTGCATTCACCAAGTATCTGGTTTCAGTAATGGACACATTTACCCTCATTTCTTGATTTGTCAGATTGGGCTAGAAAGTGTTGTTTTATCGCCATCTCTTTAATTGCCTGTTTCGTCGAAATGGATGTTCATTACGTCTTTTTCTCCATGGATCAAATATTACTTTGATGTTCGATGTGCTTTTTATGTAGTGGATGTTTCTTCAATAACGATCTGTACGTCGCAACTTTACTTGGAGGTGTGTGATAATCATCATAAATAGGTTCAATTAATTCTTCCGAAAATCTTATTAAAATACTGACAGTATTGGATTTCCTTCCTGCTGCAGGTTCACAGCCACTGGAGCTGTTGGCTTCTCCTTGAGGAGTAGTGTTTCCATCACTGCCACTAGCACTATGATCTTTAACACTATGAATCGCGTTATCATTTATAAAGTCGTTTACTACAGCCACAATTCTGTCCTGTCTAACTTCAATTGAGCAGTCAAATTAATATTCTTGTTTCTGGACAATGAGCTCCACCAGAAGCATTGCGAAAGTATTTTCATCTTCTACACCGTCTCCCATCGGATACGCCTTATTGATTTAGATGACACAACGTTTAACACATTCCAAACATTAATGGTTTCATTCATTTCTGCTGTATATTTATCACAATACTGACACAAGCATATTAAACGTTTCAACTATATGCTGAGGTAACTGACCGACTGGGGTGTTAACTTCCCCGCCTGTGAGACTGCAAGCGCTGTTGAGTGCAAACCAAGAGCAACACAATCAGACGCCGCAGCAGGCAAGATTAGAAAAGCGAGCTGTGTCTGTGTGCAAGTGTTGAAATACAAATTCCCGTTCGAGCTGAGAGACGTCCCTTGTAACACAGCTATTGACAACCTGCACCCTTCAAGTTCGATGTCTTTCCCGCAGGTGATGTCATCTTCTAGCAAGATAATTATCTTTCCCACAAGGACGGAATAGCACTGAAATAGTGTGTGGAGCGTGATAGTGAAATGGTGCTGTCATCTTGGTCACCAGATTCACCTGATATGTACCTGATAGGACACATGCGGGACGGCATAGGCCGCCAACTCCACGTTCACAAAGCATCTACCCGTAACTTAATTACAAGGCCTGTGAACACACACCTGGTGCCACTCACTACCGGAAACCTGCAAAGGGTTTCTCGAATCTAACTCATACGAAATCGCTGCTTTACCGCGTTCCAAAAGCGGACGGACACTGTTTTGCCTCGCTAGTCTACACTCAGAAGTGCAGTCTGGAACCGCAGGACCGCTACGGTCGCAGATTCGAATCCTGCCTCGGGCATGGATGTTTGTGATGTCCTTAGGTTAGTTAGGTTTAACTAGTTCTAAGTTCTAGGGGACTAATGACCTCAACAGTTGAGTCCCATAGTGCTCAGAGCCATTTGAACAATTTGAGTCTCAAGGAAAACGTAATTCCATCAGATCAATAGAGCACCTACACATGAAGTACAGGCAGGATATCCCTGTAACGTACAAATCTGGGTTGTTATTCCATTACCGGAGAGCCTCGGCAATACTGACGATTTAAAAAGGGAAAAATGGGCTGAAGACGTGAACACTGAACGAGAGTTGCCGCTGTAGCAGTCTTAGCCTTACTACTGCGGTGGTGCAATGGGTAGCACATATGCAGAATATGCACAAGGTCTGAGTTCAAACCGTAGCCGTATACAAATTTTAATGCATTTTTTCCGCATCTATCACTATCGACAACTTTATTTAATTCTTTCTTTTTGTTGCATGGAGATAATTAATTGAGTGAAACTGTAATATTTTAGTTCTCGTTTCCGTTCTGATGGGAACGCAGTTTGATACATAAAGTGTTATTTTCAATCACACTCACCGAGGCAATGCCACTCGTTCATTTATTGAAACGTAAACGCAGCAGATCACTAATCTGCGAAATAATACGTGACGCGCGCGAGTGTGTGCAGAAATCAATCTACCCAAGGAAGAAAAGAAATGAAAATTGTAACTGCAGAGCTTACCGCTAGATAAAAGCGAAATAAAATATCTTTATTTGAAGCATGTATATAGAGTATATATTTTCTGGTTCTTTCAAACTTACATTTTAATCCAACACCATTTTTCCTTCATGTACTCATATGTGAGACAATATCTGAAAACAAAGTCTTTCCTATACAGAAAACATGTAAGGAAAACTGGAATCGCAGAGGCGAGAACGGCGTGACAGTCCTGTAGCTGACAGTATTTGACCTAGAGAGCTCTCCGCTGCAGCAAAGTGTCGCAGAGCTTTGGAGCGCGCTGCAAATTCCTGCTGGCGCCTAATTGGCTAATTAATCACACCCAGCTGCGATCGCTCCCTCCGCCATTCACAGCTCGCGTTTCGAGGCCTCGCCATTCCCCAGTGACCGGCACATATCACTGTCGCCCACCACGGATAAATTCCCGACTACAGTACAGCACATGAGGACACGAAGCAATACCCTGACACAAGCAATCTGACGGAACACGTTGCCATTTGAATGATGTTTATTTTAACTATAGTTTCTTTTTATTTTTCATAGCTGCCATCACCCTCTCGCTTACACTAAAACATTCATGGGTTCTCAATGCAGGAGACGATCCTCCACCCCGACCGTCCACCGCTTCCCCAAAGAACACTAGTGCTTATTCAGAAGGGTGACAAGATCATGGGACCCCTCGTAATAGAGTGTCGGACCTCCTATTGCGCCGTATGGTGAGGAAAGTACTGGTGGCATGGACCCAACAAGCGTTGGAAGTCCGCTGCAGAAACATTTGGCCATAATACCTCTATAGCCGTCCATAACTGAAACTGTTACCGGTGCAGGATTTTGTGAACGATTATGTCCCATAAATGTCGATGGGAATCACGTCGGGTGATCTGACAGCCCAAATAATTCACTGCAACCGTCCAGAATGTTCTTCAAACCAATCACGAAAAATTGTGGTATGGTGACATGGCGCAATGTTCAAAAATGGTTCAAATCGCTCTAAGCACTATGGGACTTAACGTCTGAGGTCATCAGTCCCCTAGACTTAGAACTACTTAAACCTAACTAACCTAAGGACGTCACACACATCCATGCCCTAGGCAGGATTCGAACCTGCGACCGTAGCAGCAGCGCGGTTCCGGACTTAAGTGCCTAGAACCTGTCGGCCACAGCGACCAGCTTGGCACATTATCATCCACAAAAATTCCATTTTTAGGAGGAAACATGAAGGCCATGAATGACTGAAAATGGACCACAAGTAGCCGAATATAAACATTTCCAATCAATGATAAGTTCAGTTCGACTAGAGGACCAGGTCGATTCCATGTATACCAAGCACACACCATTACTGACCCACCACCATCTTGTAATTTGCATTGATGACAACTTGGATTCATGGCTTCTTGGGATCTGCGCCTCACTAGAGCCGTTCAGCTAGCTCTTACCAACTGAAATCGGGACTCATCTGACCAGGCCACAGTTCACGGTTTTCCAGCCGCTTAGAGTCCAACCATTATGTGGTAACGAGCACAGGAAAGACATTGCAGACGATGTCGTACTGCTGGCAAACGCACTCGGGTCGGTCGCTTGCTGCCATAGCCAATTACCGCCAAACTTCGCCGCACTGTCCTGTCAGATACATTAGCGGTACATCCCACATTCATTTGTGTTGCTATTCCACTGGTGTTACTTTTTTAGCATTGACTGGTCTACACAAACGCCGCTGCTCTCGGTATTTAAGTGAATTCCGTCGCCCACTGTGTTACACGTGGTGAGAGGTAATGCCTAAAACTTGATATTCTCGGCACATTCTCAACTCTATGGATAGCGGAACATTGAATTTCCTAACGGTTTCAGACATGGCACATCCATTGCCCCTTGCTCCAACAACTATTCCGTGTTCAAAGTCTTTTGATTCCAGTAGTGTGGCCAAAATCACATCGGTAATATTTTCATATGAATCACCTGAGTGGAAGTGATAGCTCCGGCAATGAATTGCCCTTTTATACTTCGTGTACACGGAACTATCGTCATCTGCATATATGCAAATCACTATCGTATGACTTTCGTCACCTTAGTGTATAAGGTACAGTGAGATGCAAACAAGACAGACGGGAAAACAGGAGTAAACTGTTTATTATTTCAAAAGTAATCACCATAACTGTTAACGCACTTGGCCCACGGTAATAAAAGACGCTCAATTCTTTCGTGGAAAAGTGTTTGCGGTCGCCAACGGAGGTGTGCCTTTTCGTCTGAAGAAAATCGACAGCCATGACTGCCCTTCCTCACGGTTCTAAAAATATAAATCGCATTGGGAGAGATCGAGAATGTAAAGCGAATTTCTAATGATTTCCCAGCGAAACTTCTGCAGCTTACTCGAAACGGCTTTGGCAGTACGTTGCCAAGAGTCAGAAGTTTCACTGGAAAGCCCTTACACTTCCTCCGTACCGTCCCGATCTATCTCCAAGGTATTCCCATATTTTTGATGGCCTTAAGAGCGACATGAATTATTATCTATTTACTTTGGGCGAAGAGGGGCACGCCTCCTGTGAGGTTGTTGTTGAGCTGTTTAGCATAGCCCCCAAGGAAGCTACAAAGCAGATTTCCAGTAACCTACATGTAAGGGGAACTCCTCATAAGATCATTCAAACATTAAAGAAAAAAAGGGTCGTGCAACTGATAACGTTTTATTAAGTGGAATGTAACAGGGCTGGCCCGATTAGGCGTGATAGTATGGGAACGACATCTCACACGAACATATTAATGAAGGGATCTATCAAACTGAGAAACAAAAGTAGTGGCCAGTATAACAGTTTGGTTTACTCGCATCAGACATCAAATAAACAGATTTACCCACTGAATTAAATACATAAACATTTAATGATTTTATAAGGGATTACTAATTCTAACTACAGCATTGGCACAGCTAGGTAGGAATGTAAAAGAACGGACTATGACAATGTCGCATATGCGGGAAATGGTTGTGAGAAAGGTTAGTGATACAAAGTAGAGGTCTAGGATAAGCATGAAAGAACACCAGTGGTCTCGCAAAAGTGCCTAATAGGTGTAACTAGCTGACTGTGAAAATCCGAGCTGCGGAATGAAACCCTGGTGCAATTCAACTAACATTGCGTTCCCCTCGTTTCAATAATTGCATGGCGGTACGTGATTATCACTCTCAAGTAGTGCGAATGTCGAAGGCATTTACCGTAGTTGCTGCAAATTGTAAGATCCACTTGGCCTCTCTACTCCGCTCTAAACTGAACATGTCTCCCTCTGGATGTCTCTACAGCGACCTGGTGCAAGCGTGTTCTCGACATCACCCCTAGGCGAAGCTTTCCCGTCGTCGTCCCTAAGTGAAGTGTCCTGATTTTATTCTCCAAAATTTAGCTGTTTCTGCCAGCATCAGAATCTCGCCGGCTATTTGCTGCAAAACTTGCGTATTCCGAACAGTGATACTCTTATACACAGTTTTAACAATTTCTTGCTCTTCTTAATTTTCTCATAGTTAAGCAGTAATCTGTGGATCAGGACAGAAGGATGAAATTCTCTACCACTACATGACAGATTTTCAGTCATGGTCAACCAAAACCCCTGTACTTGTGCACACACGGTAACTAGACATACTGATAGAAACGGACAGTATACGACTTTAGTGTTGCGCGTTGCGTACTTCACAATTCAAGGCGCCGCTGTTATACCAGTACTAACGGGCTTCCTTCATATCCGATGTGGCTCCCTCATTATGACGAGTCTGGGAAATGTCGCGTTACCGTCGCGTCATACTCGTCGACTCTCCCATTCCGAAGCACACAGAAGTGTAAGGTTGGTTGTGGCTTATGCGTGGTGCGGACGAGTGTGCACAATCTTGCTACTGTGAAGCAGTATTGACAAGGCGACCGATTGTTCGAATCAGATGGCCTTAAACCAAGTTATGCTTCTGACACTGTGGAGGGTGATAGGTGAAAATTAACTGACGCCAAGTACACAAATACAGACATGATCTATAAGAAGAGGTTTCATATCAAGAATAAGTGTCACACCGTAGTCCACGCATCAGACAAAAAAAAAAAAAAAAAAAAAAAAAAATGAAATTTTATCGAATGCGATCAAAACTGTTGATTATTATTAATTCAACCTCCTGCGTGGTATAACATATGTGCTGCGTCAAACGAAAACCTGCCACAGAGCAACGTCGCAGTTGTACAACTGCGACAGAAAGCCTGCTATTTCTGTATTCATTTGGTCATAGCAACTTCCATTTATGGGATAAAAGCGAGTTCTGTAGCTTATCATACATTTCTGTAATTTAATTTAGTAATTAATCATTATTTGATAACTGCACTTGGTCTTCACTTTACGTTTCCAGATGCTGCTGTTACACAGTCGGCAACGCCTTGAATATGCGTGCGTGCGTGAGTGCGTGTGTTTTTGTGTGCGTGCGTGTGTGTGTGTGTGTGTGTGTATCAACGTAATTGTTCAACAGTTTGCGAATGGATGTTAATATATCAGCGTAACTGTCGAAAAGTTACCGAATTGGTATTAAATATTAAAATAAATTTACAGGAGTTTCGGAAAAGTTTTCTCTACATAAATGTGTGTATAAACCGAACAATTTACACTGCTAACCGATGAGCCGTTATGCTGTTACATTTTCGTATACAGAGTGGTCCATCCATAGTGACTGGGCCAAATATCTCACGAAATAAGTATCAATCGAAAAAACTACAAAGCACGAAACTCGTCTAGCATGAAGGGGGAAACCAGATGGCGCTATGGTTGGCCCGTTAGAGGGCACTGCCATGCATCAAACGGATATCAACTGCGTTTTTTTTTAAATAGGAACACCGATTTTTTATTTCGTATTCGTGTAGTACGTAAAGAAATTATGAATGTTGTAGTTGGATCACTTTTTTCGCTTTGTGATGGATGGCGCTGTAATAATCACAAACTTGTATGTTCTTGGTATCACGTAACATTCCGCCAGTGCGGACGGTATTTGCTTCGTGATACATTGCCCATGTTAAAATAGACCGTTTACCAAATGCGGAAACGGTCGATATCGTGTTGATGTATGGGTATTGTGATGAAAATGCCCAACGGGCGTGTGCTTTGTATGCTGCTCGGTATCCTGGACGACATCATCCAAGTTTACGGGCCGTTCGTCGGAAAGTTACGTTATTTAATGAAACAGGAAGTGTTCAAAAAATGGTTCAAATGGCTCAGAGCACTATGGGACATAACTGCTGAGGTCATCAGTCACCTAGAACTTAGAACTAATTAAACCTAACTAACCTAAGGACATCACACACATCCATGCCCGAAGCGGGATTCGAACCTGCGACCGTAGCGGTCGCGCGGTTCCAGACAGTGGCGCCTAGAACCGCGCGGCTACTCCAGCCGGCCGGGAAGTGTTCAGCCACATGTGAAACGTCAACCACGACATGCAACAAATGATGATGCCCAAATAGGTGTTTTAGCTGCTATCGCGGCTAATCCGCAAATCAGTAGCAGACAAACTGCGCGAGAATCGGAAATCTCAAAAACGTCGGTGTTGAGAATACTATATCAACATCGATTGCACCCGTACCATATTTCAATGCACCAGGAATTGCATGGCGACGACTTTGAACATCGTGTACATTTCTGCCACTGGGCACAACAGAAATTACGGGACGATGACAGATTTTTTGCACGCGTTCTATTTAGCGACGAAGCGTCATTCACCAACAGCGGTAACGTAAACCGGCACAATATGCGCTATTGTCCAACGGAAAATCCACAATGGCTGCGACAAGTGAAACATCAGCTACCTTGGCTGGTTAATGTATTTAGCCGCATTATGGGAGGATGGATAACTGGACCCCATTTTATAGATGGCAATCTAAATGGTGCAATGTATGCTGTTTTCCTACGTAATGTTCTATCGATGTTATTACAAGATGTTTCACTGCATGCCAGACTGGTGATGTACTTCCAACACGAATAGAATATTTCATGACAGGTGGATTGGTCGTCGAAGCACCATACCATGGCCCGCACGTTAACCTGATCTGACGTCCCTGGATCTCTTTTTGTGGGGAAAGTTGAAGGATATTTGCTATCGTGATCCACCGACAACGCCTGACAACATGCGTCAGTGCACTGTCAATGCATGTGCGAACATTACGGAAGGCAAAGTACTCGCTGTTGAGCAGAATGTCGTTACAGGTATTGCCAAATGCATTGAGGTTGGCAGACATCAATTTCAGCATTTATTGTGTTAATGTGGTATTTACAGGTAATAACGCTGTAATAGCAAGCGTTCTCAGAAATGATAAGTTCATAAAGGTGAATGTATCACATTGGAAAAAACGAAATAAAATGTTCAAACGTATATACGTTCTGTATTTTATTTAAAAAAACCTACCTGTTACCTACTGTTCGTCTAAAATTGTGAGCCATATGTTTGTGACTATTACAGCGCCATCTATCACAAGGCGAAAAAGTGATCCAAGTAAAACATTCATATTTCTTTGCGTACTGCACGAATATGTAATACAAAATGGGGGTTCCTATTTTTAAAAAAATGCAGTTGATATCCGTTTGACGTTTGAACTATGGCAGCGCCATCTAGCTGGTCAACCATAGCGCCATCTGGTGTCCCCCTTCAAGCTAGACAAGTTTCGTTCTTTGTAGTTTTTTCGTTTGACGCTTATTTCGTGAGGTATTTGGCCCGGTTATGACCAAAGGACCACTCTGAATATCGTTTAGGCAGGTCGGACACTTTTCAACTTCTCAATCTGCACTTCAGAGTGGCTATAAAAGTGAAACCTAATTGTGTAAAATACATGAACAATAAATAAAAGTTTAACGGCGGAAATTTCCTTCAATAACGGTGCGTTCGTAGCGAGAATGCCTCGAGACGCTGGCTATAGTAGCGAACTCATGCAACTGTCGAAAAAAAGAAGGAGAGAAAATTCCCCTAAAAATAATGATTTCCATTAAACGGGTGGAAACAACTGAAAGGAACAGTGCTCCCATTACTTACATGATTGTACGGCCAAAATTTTCAGACCGTTGTTGACAATAGCAGTGCTTAGTGAAAATTTGGTCACGGACAGTTTGGCCACAAGGCTGAATGCGTCTCTGAGTTGCTAAAGATCTGTTATTTAAAGAGCGTTTGGTCGTGGGTGCATGACCTAATTAGGGCTCATTTATGGGTCTCGTCGCACTCCTTGCCTCGCTGTGATGGTTCAGTCATTATTCTGGGCCAGTTACCTTGTCAGTGGCTCTCTAGCTCTTGAATTTACGGGGTTTCATACCGTATTTTTATGTTATATTGTGGCATTTTCTCTCTTGCTTCTCTCAGCTGAAAGTTTTCTGGAAATCCTCGCCTTGTGCCCCGTGTGCTACTGCAGCCAAAGTGTACCGTGTTGACATTCTGATTGGCATACAGGCCTCGAACAGACTTTCTGGGCTCTGAACTCGGTGGGGAGAACAATAAGAAATTTCGGTCTGTACACCGAAATTATTCTGCGCTGAACATTTCTTCTTGCTTCCACAAAATTCAACCTGTATTTTGCCTCTGATCATCCAATGCAAAGGTGTCATACATTTACACATATAATTGTATGCTGTGCTAACAGCACCGATTTTGTTACTCCTGTCACCTGACCTACATTCGTCTTCCACTTATTTTTTCATTTTGTACCATTATTCCTAATTTATTGTTCACTGAGCTCATTCCGTACTTAGACTATGTTATTCCTACATCTGTCTTTTCTATCACAAATGTATAGTTTTTTAGTATCTGCTGTCAGGGTTATGTCAGTTAACCGCTCGACGGGTATCTGCTGTGTTGTAGGATCGGAGAATGGATACTCCTTGTCTGAGACAAAACTAAAATAGACAAATTGCTATTGGCCTTTAATTTGCGGATGGATTTGGCTTTTCTATATCTTCTGGTTACAAAGTGCATGACGTAACTGCTTAGTAAATTGCGATACAAAATCTGGTAGTTTTAGGGCTAATAGTTACCACTTTTCGACTTCCTTTTGTTGATATTACTCAGTTGGCTGAATCATTCGACCCATGCGAATTTTCACTTGATCGGATGCTATGAGTATCTCTTAAGAGTGCATGCGATCAAGATTTATGGGTGTTTTTAAGTTAGGTTAAATTTTCTGCTGTCGGTTTTTGCTATGGAGTTTATGTTGAGTACAATACAGACTTGATTAGTTGGAGTACATTCATACCACTCAGTGTGGCTGGGAGGCGGAAGTTCGTACCAGCTAGCTCGCAAGTTGCACTGTTCACCAAACTACGGTTATTACTCAACCTGAAATCTACCATGGCATTAGGTTTACGATTCTCATAATAATTCTCGATCACGTTTTCCGGAACAAAAGCGTATTACATTCACTGTGCTCCTCCGTTATGAAAATGGTGTTATGGGATATTTTCTTCTGGAATTCCGTTGCTTTTTCTTCCCATACAAAAAAGTTGCACATATGATGTTTGTGTCTAGGTCTGCTCCCAATATTTCCATCTGACAATCCTTTGATCCTTTTTCCCAAAAACACAGTAGCACTTCGCACGTTTGTGCATCAGTCCATACTTAACTGCCAGGGCAAATGATGCTGTTCTCCTTCAGATACTGTTCTCCTTCAGATACAATTTTCCTTCAGATACTGCTGTAGGTCTGTGAGTGACACAAGAGCCTGACCTTCTCCATGCTGAGAAATTATTAATGAATCCTCCGGCTTTGTTTGAACTCTGGCGCTGACGACTGCGCAGATCAGCGCCTCACAAACCAAACATCATCATCATCATCATCATCATCATCATCGCTTGAACCCATTACTTACTGTCCCTACTTTATTGGATGAGGGTTAGCTGTATGGCTCGAGACTGCACCACTGGTGCATGGACCAATACGTACAATATTGCTCTGTCCATACTGGCTTCCAAAATTGCGATTTGGTGAAATATCGCCAAGTTCTTTCTGATGACCTAAGAAAAGGAACCTTAATCGTACCCTCCGCCTTACAAAATTTGTATACAAAGAAAAGCAACTAAGAGATAGCAAACACCCGAAATTCAACTGTAACGACCTACAGTACCCAATATAAATTCACGGTGCACTCGAACAAGTAGAGAACAAAATTAGGCATCCATTAAATAACTCTTAAAAATAACGCAACTAAGCCCAGCTATGACTACTTTGCATTATGTACCTCATGCTTTTCCAATGGTACATGTGTTGGACTCTTCTTGTCGTTTTCATGTTGTTTTGGTCTGTGGCAATACATTAACCATTTCTTTAAAAAGTTTAACGCTACTGATGTGGTAATAGATGTACTAGTCAAAAACTGCCGTTAATATTCACTACAGAAGTTATCACAATGAACTGATTAATGTCCTGATACTTGGCAAAGAATTTCCCTAAGGCGTATAAGGATTAGTGACTAACACTCATCAACCCACTCGATGTGGTTACAGTTTCCCTACACATTGCCCACACTGTTCTAGTCTTTCCAAAGATTTAGTGATGGCTCACTTTACTTTCTGCCATACCTCATGTATTCTTTTTGCAAATATTTTGACTGATTCACTATTTGGTCCTAATATAGGACTCTTGATGTCAAAGGAGGACGACATTTTCCTACCTTACTCCGCTTTCAACAGTGACAGACCTATACCGGTATGCAGTTTCGAGCTATGTGCACAAACTACATATGCAACTACGTATCCCAATCCTTATGTTGGCAATTAAAGTATTAAAAAATGACTTTAGAGGTGGTTCAGTGGACTCATTGTTCTGCCATTAGTTTTTGGATGGAACTGGCTTTTCTGTACGCTCTGGATACAAATTACATGACATAACAGCTGCATCAAATCCGATAAATTATTCATACCCTGATCTATAACTAAGATATCAGGCACACCAAATGTAAGTACCGAGCTGATAACTAGGACCGGTTCTACTGCACTAGTCTTTCATTAGTGCAAAATTCTTTACTATCTTGCAGTAATAACTGTATACACCCACAATGGCTGTTGCGGTTTCGTGGTCTATGGCGTTGCAAAATCATTGATTGCCTATGTCAGAGGGGGATCAGTTTTGTACCCTTCATGGTAATCACATGTCCAAGGTATTTCACCTGTGTCAGTTCAAAATGGCACTTGCCTGCGCTAAGCATCAGATGTGCTGATGGCAGCTGGCTGGATATATCTTTGAAGTCCTTATCGTGACCTCACGCATCGTGATTTAAGACATCTAGCACACCTACAACAGCCTCTGGAAGTGGGTGGTGGGTTTATCAGCCCAAACGGCACTTTCCTCTGCTGGTAATGTCTCCACGGGACAGTGAAGGCGTCATTGGTCAGTTTTCCTGGACTACCTCTAGTTGGTGATATCCACACCGTAGATAGATTATTGTAAAGTACCGGCATTGTTTTAAATTGTCTAAGGTTTCTTAAATATTTGTGGTGGGATATGCATCAGTGGCAGTTTTTGGATTCACATAGTTGTAATCACAACCAAATTTATACTTCTTAGTGCCATCAGGTTTTTCCCCCGTAAACTACCAGTATGCTCCATTATACCCCCTGATAACAGCTGATCTTCACTGAAGCACCAAAGAAACCGGTATACGCATGCGTATTCAAATACAGAGATATATAAGCAGGTAGAGTACGGCGCTGCGGTCGGCAACGCCTACGTAAGACAGCAAGTTTCTGGCACTGTTGTCGGATCGGTGACTGCTGCTACAATAGCAGCTTATCAAGATTTAAATGAGTTTTAATATTATGTTAGTGTCATTGCACGAGCGAAGGGACACAGCATCTCCGAGGTAAGGATCAGGAGGGGATATTCGCGTACGACCATTTCACAGGTATACCGTAAATATCAGGAATACGGCAAAACATCAAATCTCCGACGTTGCTGCAAGTACGGGACCAGCTACGATTGAAGAGAATCGTTCAACGTGACAGAAGTGCAACCCTTCTTTCAAAACGCTGCAGATTTCAATGCTGGGCCATCAACAGGTATTAGCGTACGAACCATTCAATGAAACGTCATCGATTTGGGCTTTCGGATCCGAAGGCTCATTCGTGCAACCTTGATGACTGCGTAACAAAGAGCTTTACGCCTCACCTGGGCCCGTCAACACCGATATTGGACTTTTGATGACCGGAAACATGTTCCCTAGTAGGAAGAGTCTAAAGTTGTATCTAGCTGATGGACGTGCACGGTTATGGAGACAATCTCATCAATCCATAGACCCTGAATGGCAGCAGGGAACTGTTAAAGTTGGTGGAGGCTCTGTAATGGTGAGGGATGTGTGTAGTTGGAGTGGTATGGGAGCCGTGATACACTAGATAGAACTATGACAGGTGACACGTAAGCATCGTATCTGATCACCTTCATCAATTCATGTCGATTGTGCATTGCAACGGACATGGGCAATTCCAGCAGGACAATGCGACATACTATACATCCCAAATTGCTAGAGTTCTCTGAGTTTAAACACTGCCGCTTCCAGTAAACTCTGCAGACATGAACATTATTGAGCATATCTGGGATGCATTTCAACGTTGTGTTTGGAAGAAATCTCCACACCGTCGTACTCTTAAGGATTTACTGACAGCCCTGAAGAGCTCATGATGTCAATTGCCTCCAGCACTACTTCAGATATTATTTGAGTTCATGCCACGTCGTTTTGCGGCATTTCTCTGTAGTCACGGGGGCCCTACACGATATTAGGCAGGTATAAGAGTTTTTGTTTTGTTTTTTGTTTTCCTTTTTTCTTTTTTTTTTTTTTGTATAATCATCTCCGTTATGTGTTACAGATACTTCGATATGAAGTACGGCTTTCTGTAAACTGGTGTAGTACTATGAGTAGGAACATGGTACTGGGTAACAGGTATTGCCGTCCAAGTTAAATATTACCATTAATTGTGTTAGAGCATTTGCTTGCACCTCAGATCAGCATAAGATCTAACAATAATGCCTTCGTCTCATGTCTCTAAACAGTCAGTTATTAAGCCCTTCTATAGATTAAGCATGCCCAAGCAGAAGTTACCCATGCCGACAAATGTAATAAATTCACGTTTAGTATATACTTACGCACACTTCACTTCTGTGACCAAAAGAATGCTTTTTGTGTAACTCTTCATTTACACCAGTTGCTCTGTCACTTATAATGCTTGATATTAAATCGGTTAACTAACGAAACCTACACTAACTTCCATATGCCAGCTGGTATTTTCTCTTGAGTGCCAATCTTTGGCATACGTGTTTTTAGTTCAGTTTGCAATACCTTCATGAGGGGCATGCCTCATGATATTGCTTCGCTTGTAGCTTTATCTCCCAATGAAAACAAAATCCCAATGTGTCCTTCTGTATACTGTGAAAGATCGATTTTTGTCTGAAGTTCATTGAGAACATGTAGCAGAAGAATCGCTGAATATCTTTTATCCACGTTAGATAACACTGTCATATGCTCAGGAAAATAGTTCCTATACTAAACCTGAGCAACTTCGTACCTAACTATTTTATATTATTGTCAGTAAGTTTGTTCGTACCTACGAGATGCACACTGATGATTAAATGCGGCCACAAAAAATTGTGTCTTGCCTGCCACAAAGCCTGCCAAGAAGCATTCCGCCTGTGCGTCTATTTTTGAAGTTACTTCCTATTAGGAATGCCATCCGACGGCTGAAGCATTTCTGTTTACATCTAGTGGCTTCTTCCGCTGACGTTGCATTCCTTGGCTTTGATGCCCAACAGTTCTGCACTCTTTGTCCTACTCGTCCAAACTTATTGCATTCAGGCTGCAGACATTACTTCTGTGTGCAGCCTTTAGGCCCAAAGGTGTAACACATTACCTCTGAAGCAAAACCACAGTGGTGCCAACGTACTCATCTGGAAATGATAGTCTCTTCCAGTTGCACAACAACACGGATCTAAATAAAAACATGTCAATACTTTTATTGAACTAATAGGCCGTAACGGAGAGGTGTGGGATCCACTCTGATTAAATATACAGGGTGATTCAAAAAGAATACCACAACTTTAAAAATGTGTATTTAATGAAAGAAACATAATATAACCTTCTGTTATACATTACAAAGAGTATTTAAAAAGGTTTTTTTTCACTCAAAAACAAGTTCAGAGATGTTCAATATGGCCCCCTCCAGACACTCGAGCAATATCAACCCGATACTCCAACTCGTTCCACACTCTCTGTAGCATATCAGGCGTAACAGTTTGGATAGCTGCTGTTATTTCTCGTTTCAAATCATCAATGGTGGCTGGGAGAGGTGGCCGAAACACCATATCCTTAACATACCCCCATAAGAAAAAATCGCAGGGGGTAAGATCAAGGCTTCTTGGAGGCCAGTGATGAAGTGCTCTGTCACGGGCTGCCTGGCGGCCGATCCATCGCCTCGGGTAGTTGACGTTCAGGTAGTTACGGACAGATAAGTGCCAATGTGGTGGCGCTCCATCCTGCTGAAATATGAATTGTTGTGCTTCTTGTTCGAGCTGAGGGAACAGCCAATTCTCTAACATCTCCAGAAACTGTAGTCCAGTTACAGTAGCAACTTCGAAGAAAAAGGGACCAAAAACTTTATTGGCTGAAATGGCACAGAAAACGTTCACCTTAGGCGAGTCAAGTTCATACTGAGTTGTTTCCCGCGGATTCTCAGTGCCCCATATACAGACATTGTGACGGTTGACTTTCCCGTTAGTGTGGAAAGTTGCTTCATCACTAAACACAATCTTTGAAACGAAAGATTCATCATCGTTGATTCACTTCTGCCGTACTTAATAACACAAAAAGCTTTCTGTTGAGCGGTCGCCATGTTAGCATCAACTGACGCTGACGCCTAGTCAACAGCGCCTCAAGCGAACAAATGTACAACTAAATGAAACTTTATAGCTCCCTTAATTCGCCGACAGATAGGCTTAGCTCTGCCTTTGGTCGTTGCAGAGTTTTAAATTCCTAAAGTTGTGGTATTCTTTTTGAATCACCCTGTATTTGGAAATTTGTGGTTAGGTTCTATGGCACCAAACCGCTGAGGTCATCGGACCCTAGGCTTACACACTAATTAGGCTAACTTACACTAACTTACGTTAATGGCAACACACACACCTATGCCCTAGGGAGGACCCGAACTTCCGACGAGGGGAATAGCGCGAACCGTGAAAGGACCCCCTAGACCACGCCGCTAACCCGCGCGGCTGTCGCTCTAATTAGAGGTCACTGACACAGAAATTATTGAAGTATTATTGAGGCTTCTAGAATTCAGTTTTAGATTTCAAGGTTTTTGGTGTTTTAACTGTGGCCTTATCAGCGTAACTATATTTATGTTTCAATAATTTCTTGCGGAGGTAAAACATCTGTGAGATTTCGTTTCAGTTCTACAAGTCGAACAAACAGAAACCGAAAGCCGTTATTGTGAAATGTTCATCCAGCATTATGTGCTTTCAATTACCAAGTCACCAGCTTTATTACAAATGTGGCACTCGACTTCTTTCTTTATTAATTTTTACCATCAAGCATTCGTACCTGCTGCAGAATTCCTGCTTTTCTTGAAAGCCCAGAATTCGGAATGTCTTCCGTCAAATTGTTATATGCCGTTGAAAATTCTTTGTTGTTAAAGCTTTGAACATGGCTGCTTGGTCAGCAACCATTTACTAAGTAAAGTTAACAGTTAAAGCCGCCCTCGGTTGCATAAAGAGGGAAGTCTTTTGACTCAGGTTTCGGCACTCCTATGTGTGCCATCATCAGAAATAAAAGCTCTCAAATTGGCCTATAACATAATTACAAAATTACAGGAAGGAAAATTTTTTATTGAGTATAAGTACCAGCTAGCGGTACAGAACAGAGACAGTACTTACATGTCACGTATTAAACTAAAAATCAAGCGATAAAGCTTTAGTCACAAATTTGTAACACGGAATACATAAAAGGCAGGCACCTATGAGCTGCTCACATGCCTCGAGCTACGGTAGAATCAGATTGAGGCGCCCGTGTTTGCAGTTGCGGGCAGGTGAACATTACACCAAGTGTGCCATCTAGTAGCCGCAAATACAAAAAGGCTACTTAACGTTCAAAACGTAGACAGACAAATGTATCCATGAACATTATTTTGTACGTGAAGGTAAAGACATTGATCTTATCTGACAGCGGCAGACACGGTATCATATTGTCTACATTAGAGCTTCCAAGTACAGTTAAAAGGCTAAAAACGCCATTTTAGAAATACAAACGCAGCTGAATAATTCAAGCAAGCAGAAAACATGAAATGCAGTTAATATAAACTTTTAAAAAACAGAAAAATTATGAGTCGACTTAGATACAAAAAATATTTCGGTATCTACACGAGGGAACACGAAATCAAATATCAAGTAACAGCTTTATGCCATGGAAGAAGCTTTTATTACGTAACTGTAGCTGATCATTAAAAATGAGACCATCATTTCGAGAAAGTTGTTTAAAAATTTTTTATTCTTCGAGAACATTTAAACTACGACCTTTCTTCTCATAGTGCAAAATGTTGATATCGTGGACAGCTTTGCGGTGCATGACCCGTAATCAAAAGGTACAGCCAAATGTGAGACCTGGGTGCAAGGCCATTTCTTCTTAAAAGATGTTCTTTGTACCTCACTGTAAAGCCACGTCCTGTTTGTCCTATATAGTAAGAAGAGCAAGTGTTGCAAAAACTCTTATAGACACCGGGGTTCTTCAAAGGGGAATATATGGATTTTAAGGTGTGACTAATGGTTGAAAATGCGACGTAACAGTTGTACTTATTACGAAGAAGGCGCTGAATCTAATAGATGGGTCCCAAGAAAGGAACAGAAGAAACTTCTTCTTTTGGTTGAACTAAATGATAGTGGTACCGCCTGTAGTATCTCCTTTAACAGTTTACTTTTTAAGGATGTCTTCAATGTGGCAAGTTCGTATTCGTTATTAACACCTATAGTTTTCATCAAATTAATTTCTTGTTCAAATTTTTCTTTCGAGAGTGGAATTGATGAGTTCTGTGAATAGCAGAGTGAAAGAGAGCGTTTTTGGGAGATTAAGGGTGCATGGAAGAAGCAGATCCGATCCGATCGATATATGTTTCTTCACAAAAACATTAAAAGAAATTTTCTTTTCTTTTACTGTCAGCGTTAAGTCAAGAGAGTTCACATGGCGGGCCTCATTTTAAAGGTCCCTGGTGAAGGATATTTTCTCTTGAAATTCATTAAATAGATTGAAGATAGGGTCAGTACCATCAACAGGTCCATTGTAGATGATTAAAATATCATCGACTATCTGAAATAGGACAGAATGCGAGCGCTTAGCTGAGAAACGGTTGAAGAACGTTTCTTCCAGAAAATTGTTCTTTGTTGCTATCTGCTTTTGCATCACCAAACGACACTGTTGGCGCTTCCCTGTCATTTTTTACGTTCGAACATGAACTGTCAGCTTTCTAGATAACTATGCGGATGTGAAAAGTTCGTTATTTTCCACATTATTCAAAGTTACCCTCACACATGATATATAACAGCCTAAAATGTCACCAAACACTAGCTTATATGATTATAAGACGGAAATTTCTTTTTCACGATTATTAGCGGATGTACCGTCAAAACCCTTCTATTGAGGTGTGCAGTCTAACACTTTTTTGGTTTCTTCAAAACTACACACGCTGTTAACTAATTCAAAATCGAATCCCAAAAGTAACATCGGTTTTCAGTTCACACTGCACCAGGAATCACATCAGATAAGAGCCAGCGATTGTAAGTATGTAAACTAACTGCACACACAACATACGCCACTGAAATAATTGTTTTAGCATAAACAATTAAAATATCTTCGAATAAGGCAGAAATTGCAAACATTTGGTCGATCAGATTATAATATGGCCTAATCTTTCCATTTTACTGCTTAGTGCCGACCAAAGAGGTTAGAATATTGTAATTTCCTTGGTAGAGACTTGCCACCGAAGGACACTGATTTCATAATTTGATTTAAATGGAAGGTTACTCAAAGTTTCCTACAGATATTTTGAGCAGTGCTTTGACGCCATGCTATGGTTCAAATGGTTCAAATGGCTCTGAGCACTATGGGACTTAACATCTGAGGTCATCAGTCCCCTAGAACTTAGAACTACGTAAACCTAACTAACCTAAGGACATCACACACATCCATGCCCGAGGCAATCAAGGAGTACCTATTTCTGTCTCTAGACCTCTTTCGTGTCATAGTTCCTTATGGTGCCGCTGATATTATGCCCTTCCTTCCTATCGAACGTTGTAACCATGTTGTTTTCTTCCTCCATTCACCTATGTGACTCAACCTCATTCCAAATTTTATGTGGGTTTCACACATTCCATGCTTCTGCAGATTCACATCTCAGAAGCCTGTAAGCATGTCTCCTCGCTCCACCGCAGTGCCAGTGTCTCGGTGCCATACAGGGCAATACTCCACAAATGCACTGCACTAATCTTTTCATTAACTGTTTGCTTAGTGGAAAACATAAAATACACTTCCTTCCGTAAATATATTCGTTCGGAATAGCTATTCTTTGTTTTATTTCTTGATTACATAACATATTATTGATAATTTGGCATTCTATATACCTGAAGTCATCAGCTTCCTCCAGCAACACACAAACATTTTCATTCATTATAAAAAATAATTCTCTTAGTATACTTTATCTTCATTCTGTATTCGTCTAAGATTAGTTTCATTTCTTTTAACATAATATTAACTGTCTCTTTATTTTCACTCAGTAACAGTATAGCATCAACAGATCTTAGACATATCTTATTGTCCTTCCTCCTATTTCCAAACAACACTTTTATTGGAAGATGTTAGAAAACTTAATCGTTTGAACACGCACTAAAAAATATTAATTTGTTCTACTTCATTTCCAATTCTTACTGTGAAATGCGGCCGTTTAGTAAGGAGCGCCTCTCATACACCGCACTTCGCGTAAGTCACTTGCTGATTCACAGGCAGTCAGTCACGAACTGCCTCTTTCCGCGAGAGTGATGCTCCTTTACAAAGCAAAGAAGGGCTGGTTTATCTTAACGGGATGGCAAAGCTTTGACCGAAACCGGCCAATAGGCGGCAGAGTTTGCTTTAGTTCCATGACGCTTTTGCAAATCAAAGACTCTCTTGCCTCGTGACTTGTCGCAAATCTCGTCTCATCCTTCGGCGTGAGCAGCACGCATTAGCAAACAGGATTTCAGACACTTTTCTCGTGTTTGTTATTGACGCATGTGAGCAGGAGCGTTCGGTATATTAGGGAGATCATAAACAGCAGCGAGTATTTCACTTGTATTTATAAGATTGTGATCTATGATAGCATTCCATTTCGGTAGAATTGTGTTTCTTTCGCATTCTCTAACACATGTGGACTTCGAGCGTGTTCTCGTTTTCGGTTGCTAGCGAACACGTGGTGATGTAAATCCGACTCTGTGCTGCGCATTTGTAAATTCAAGTAACTCACAGTCAGCTTCTCACACTCGCTATTATGTTTCTGGTGATTTTGTTTTTGTGATTCTGACATATGTAGTTTGAAAACAATGTTGCATATTCCTACTCGATGTTTCCTCACAGCCACCATGGATAAACTATATATCTAGTCTGCTTGTAAATTAAATTGGTTAATGTAACAAATAAAATTAGACCAGGTAGGTAATGTTGTTTCTTGTACGGTATACTACCCGGTTACAGTCGTAGATTACTATCTTCAGACCAGTAAAGTATCCTTTTGAGATGCATGGGAACATCTCTGGTCTGACGTTGGTCTGTGCACAACTGAAAGTGGTTACCTCACCTCAACAGCATTTGCGATCACCCCCGCCCCCGCCCTCGCTCCCGTCCCCACCCCTGCTATTCGTAATGGTTCCCCATATGCTTTTTATATAGATCGCATTGTCAGTGAATAACATTCACTGTGTACATGTACATTTCAGGGGATACATTATGTACAACATCTTGTATGAACACTTGTGTATAGTTTCATACAAACTGTCAGCTTACATTGTCACTCTTGGTGTGATATATAGACTGGTTATTTGCCTCCTACCCTTCCTGTTAATTCCCGTGATGGTAATGTTTAATCCACTGAAAATTATCAAAGGGTTTTCCAATGCAACGAGAGCTGCATAAATCTCCGTATCTTTTAGTAGTTATGTAGTAACACCAGCACAAAAACGCAGAGAGCGAAATATCTCTGTTGGTCCATCACAGCCAGGCGACTTCGGCTGGTTAAGTAAGGGTGTCAATGTCAATAAAATTCTCCAACAGCCGTGTAGTTTAAGGTATTATTTTATTTTATTTTAAAGGCTATCAGTTTCTGTATTTCAGTTTTCCATCTTCATGCCTCATACACATCTATTCAAATAAACAAACTAGACGTATGGCGCCATAAATCGCTAGGTATCGTGAATTCAGTCGTTACACAATTGCTTTATTCAAAGACGTGATCTATTTGGATAGATGCGTATGCGGCCTGAAGATGGCATAATGAAATGCCGAAACTGGTAACCTTCACGATAAAATAAAATAATATGTTAAAGCACACGGCTGCGGGTGAAACTTTTTGACACTGACGAGAGCGAAAATGTCTAACATGCTCCCGTTGTAAAAGACACCGACGAAAAAGTAGGGTACCAGATGCCTCCTTCTACCTTCCTCAGCATCTTTAAAAACTCTTCCAAAAGTTTTGACAGGCGAAGATAATCGCACTCTTTTAACATGCAGCTCATATCTCAATCCCAAAAGCTTTCCTAAATGTATCTCGCCCACACCTACTAGTCTACGCTGTAAGTCGCTCACTATAAATCGCTCATACCCATCCACTCCTATCTGCCCATTCTCACTAGTTCATTCAGCCCTCCACAGTGTCATTACCTCTTCGTGTCTATCCTGTGTAACAGCCACAGTCCCTTTCGTTGTGTCCCACTGCTAGTGTCTTCTCTCATTTTCACTATTTCCCCCTTGCTCTTTCTTACTACTGTTGTATCGTTCATTCATTCCCACTGCTGCTGACTCTTCTCACTGTCACTATTTCTCTTCTCCATGTTTACGTTATGATAGACTCTGTCTTCCAAACACATCCACCTTCACGTTCTCTTTATTCTTTTCCAGTGGCACAGCTCCTTGACTGTTTTCCTAGCACTGTTTTGTCACTATCAACTATGTTACACTACCACTGTGTTCCTATCTTTGTCCAAAGCTGCCATTGTCTCCTTTGTTTTTTCTATAACACAACCGCTGTTTACAATTTTCCAGAATTCATTACTTTTATACTTCTTTCCCAAGGCCACGGTCTCCTTCATCTCAGCATAAAAAAGCGCATGTATGTCCCATACTGGAAGTTTCAGGTAAATTTTAAAGGTGTTGAGGAAGGTAGTGCTAGGCAGCTGATGCCTCGCCTTCAGTCCGATATTTTAAAACAAGAGCATTTTAGCCCTGTTTCTGTTCCGACAGCATTTTTTTTTCTGCTGGTTCCCTTCTTTTGCCCGTTCCAGCAAGGCATTTAGATCACATGAAAAGAACTTTATGGTCAGTAGAATTTTAGCTGTTTATTTACGTGAAAGTGAAGTAACGATGAACTTACTTTACAACTCAGAACGGATCTTACGTGCACAGAAATTCTGCATGTGTGTCAGTACCACAACGCCAACGGCCTTTCCGCAGTGCTAACACCAGTTCCTGTCAGATCACCTAAGTTAAGCGCTCTCAGGCTTGGCTAGAACTTGGACGGGTCACCGTCCAAGTCCGTCAAGCGCTCTTGGCAAGCGGGGTGTACTCAGCCCTTGTGAGGCCAGTTGAGGAGCTGCTTGACTGAGGAATACCGGCCCCAGTCACGAAAACTGACAACGACCGGGAGAGTGCTGTGATTATTATATGCAGCTCCATATCTGCGTCCAGTCTCGCATATCGACCTAGAACGACACGGCAGCCTGTCGATACCATTCGGCGTTCCGAGGTCTGTTCGGACGGAGTTCAGTACCAGACCATGGGGTTCCAGGAACGCTATTGATGATAAAAGAAACACTTTACAACATATATTTCCCTGTTAAGTAATATTATTACTTACGATTTCGCATCACGTCGGACATTACCTGTGTGTTATACGTATACAAGTACGATAACTGAACTTCTGAACCTCGAATATAAATTTTCAAGATTGTTCGATATCGGGATTACGAATATATTGTAAATATTAGTCATTTGCTCTGCATAACTGTCTTGGAAACCGGAGCTCTAATTTTGTAACCAAAAACCTTATTTTTTTGAGCTGTTTAAGGAACCGCCCATGAACCAAAAGGCTCCACCAGAATCCCCTTAAGACACGCTATACACCATATACACTGAAGCACCATAGGAACTGGTACAGGCATGCGTAGTCAGATACAGAGATATATAACTGGTACTATAGATAAGACAACGAGTGTCTCGTGCAGTTGTTCGATCGGTTACTGCTGCTGCCCTGCAAATTATCAAGATTTAAGTGAGTTTGAATGTGGTGGTATTGTCGGCATACGAGCGATTGGAGACAACATCTCGGACGTAGCGATAAAGTGGGGATTTTGCAGTACGACCATTTCACGAGTTTCCAGTGAATATCAGGAATCCGGTGAAACATCAAATCTCCGACATCACCGCGGACAGAAAAAGATCGAGACCAACGACGACAGAAGAAAATAGTTCAACGTGATAGAAGTGCAACCCTTAGGCAAATTGCAGTAGATTTCAATCCAGAACCATCGAAAAGTGTCAGTTTGGGAACCATTCGATGAAGCATCGTAATTGTGGGTTTTCGAAGCCGAAGGCCCACTGGCTTAATCTTGATGACTGCACGACACGATATAGCACCCGGCAACAATGATTTTGGACTGTTGATAACCGGGAACATGTTGCCTGGGCGGACGACTCTCGTTTCTAATTGTATCGAGCTGATGGACGTGTACTGGTATGGAGACAACATTATGAATTCATGGAACCTGCATGTCAGCAGGGGACTGTTCAAGTTTGTGGAGGCTCTGTAATAGTGTGGGGCGTGTGCAGTTGGAGTGATATGGTGCCCCTGATACTTCTAGATACAACGCTTGACAGTAGACATGTATTGAGCATCCTGTCTGATCACCTCCATCCATTCATGTCCATTGTGCATTCCGAAGGACTTAAGCAACTCCAGTAGCACAATGCGACACCCAGCACGTCCCAAACTGCCCAGACACGAACATTACTGAGCATATCTTGGATGCCTTGCAACGTGCTGGTCTGGAGATATCTCCGTTCCCTCCTACTCTTACGGATTTATGGACTGCACCGCAGGATTCAAGGTGTCAATCCCCTCCTGCACTGCTTCAGACTTTAGTTGAGTCCATGAGACGTCGTGTTGCGACACTTCTGTGTGCTCGCCGGGGCACTACACGATACTAGGCAGGTGTTCCAGTTTCTTTGGCTCTTCAGTACATTAAGCAAGAAGAACTACCTAATTTGCTCCTTTTCCCAGACTGGAGGAAGTTTGCAATATTCTAACTTTGACCTGTAATGTAGGATAGTTACAGTAACACGATCCTTCCGTTGGGTGTGTCAGTGGCTACCCAGAACATATAACCGTACTTTTCTATCACCAGAAGAACATGACGTATGAGCCCTAAGAAAGCAAACTTTTCCTGTTCAGATTACATATGTTCAATATGCCCTCCGTCAACGACACGAAGAATATTACATCGATACTCAAATTCCTCGCATACTCGGGCAAGAATGTCCTTCGCCACTGATGTTACGTCTGTACGAATCCGAATTTTTAACTCTTCCAGGTTTTGTTGAAGAGGTGGTACATTAACGTTGTCTGTAACGAAACCCCACAAGATGAAGTCAGAGAGTGTCAAATCTGGTTATCGTGGAGCCCAGCTGAGACATGCTAAGTCGCCAGCTCCTTGACGACCAATCTAACAGTCGATAGAGTTTCATTCTGATATTCATGCACTTGGCGACTCCAGTGAGGGGATGCTCCGTTATGCTGAAAAATGAAGTTGTCTTCGTGCAGCCTCGGAAACAACCAGTTTTGTAAAATAGCGAGATAATGCTGACCGTTAAACGTGTTTCCATCAAAGAAGAATTGGCCGTAAACAGATGATCGGGAAATGGCACAGAGCACTTTGACTTTGGTCGAATCTCGTACATGTTGAGTGGCTGCACGTGGGTTCTGTTGGCCCCTAATTCAAACGTTGTGTTTCTTTTCCTGACTACTAACATGGCAAGTCGCTTCATCACTGAACACGATGCGTTGTGCGAAAGTGTTGTCATTGTCAATAGCATCAAGAATCTCGTTGCAAAATGCCACACCTTTGCGTTTGTCATCAGGACGCAGAGCTTGTAACAGCTGTAACTTGTATGGCTTCATAACCAACCGACATCTCTAAACTCACCAAATTGTTGTTGCAGGCAGTTGTAACTCCCGACTGTCACGACGAGTGGATTTTCATCAGCAACAAGAGGGCGGCGGGACTCTTTGCTTTACATTCACATCCTGTATCTGGAAACTGTCGATACCACCTGCGAATGTTCCACACATTCGGAGAATCAGTTTGGTACCTCAACCTGAAACGTCTTTGCACTGTAATCACGGAATTGCACTTCACAAACTCGAGAACACAAAATGATTTCCACTGCGGAGTAGCCATTTTAAACATATGACGGTTACCTAGCAAAACAGAAGACAACTAACATGATGCGACTATTAATATGAACTATAAGTATTCGTTTCTCCAATAACCGAGCCGAGGCGTAGCGATCGATAGTTTGGCCAAAATAATACTTTGTGATATGCATATTATGTAGCGCCTGCTGTCGCATGCGTGCCGATACGTGGTTATTCAATAAATATGGCGTGCTTTAACGACGGTAAAGAGGTTGAAACTATTTTTTCGGAGTGAAAGCGAGTGAAACCTGTAGTGCTGACTAGGAGCCAGAGCGAGCACGCTCTCTGCAGGCGACGGCCGCAGGGCGACAACCCGCGCCGCGCCGCCACACCTCGGCCCTGCACAGTGGCTTTCCGGCTGGTTAGGCGGCCGGCCGCTGCAGTGTTGGCCGTCGGCCACATCACACGGCACCGCCCCGGCGTCACCGCACCCGCCACCCACTCACCGGCCACCCGCCCCCACCGCGCCCTGCTCGCCACACGGTCAGGCCCACGCTCCCGTCCTGTCGACCATTACCGGCAGACCGTTTGCTGACCACTCCGTCCAGCGTCGCTGCTGTATATGGGACCGCTTTTAAGTCTGTTCATAAGCAATGAAAGAAAAACAATCCCTTCGTGTAGATCGCATTCTTTGCTCTCAGGTTTGTAACGCCACTCCCTCTGGGGGTACGAAACTATTAGGGAAACTCGTGTCTGGATGGGATACTTAATGTTTCACAATTTTTTCCTTACTGGAAACTGTACATTTCGCATTTTTTACACATTTTCTAAGAAACGCTTCCATTTTTCCCGTTCCACCCTACCCACTGAGCAGATTGGGATAAAATTCTACACTCCTGGAAATTGAAATAAGAACACCGTGAATTCATTGTCCCAGGAAGGGGAAACTTTATTGACACATTCCTGGGGTCAGATACATCACATGATCACACTGACAGAACCACAGGCACATAGACACAGGCAACAGAGCATGCACAATGTCGGCACTAGTACAGTGTATATCCACCTTTCGCAGCAATGCAGGCTGCTATTCTCCCATGGAGACGATCGTAGAGATGCTGGATGTAGTGCTGTGGAACGGCTTGCCATGCCATTTCCACCTGGCGCCTCAGTTGGACCAGCGTTCGTGCTGGACGTGCAGACCGCGTGAGACGACGCTTCATCCAGTCCCAAACATGCTCAATGGGGGACAGATCCGGAGATCTTGCTGGCCAGGGTAGTTGACTTACACCTTCTAGAGCACGTTGGGTGGCACGGGATACATGCGGACGTGCATTGTCCTGTTGGAACAGCAAGTTCCCTTGCCGGTCTAGGAATGGTAGAACGATGGGTTCGATGACGGTTTGGATGTACCGTGCACTATTCAGTGTCCCCTCGACGATCACCAGTGGTGTACGGCCAGTGTAGCAGATCGCTCCCCACACCATGATGCCGGGTGTTGGCCCTGTGTGCCTCGATCGTATGCAGTCCTGATTGTGGCGCTCACCTGCACGGCGCCAAACACGCATACGACGATCATTGGCACCAAGGCAGAAGCGACTCTCATCGCTGAAGACGACACGTCTCCATTCGTCCCTCCATTCACGCCTGTCGCGACACCACTGGAGGCGGGCTGCACGATGTTGGGGTGTGAGCGGAAGACGGCCTAACGGTGTGCGGGACCGTAGCCCAGCTTCATGGAGACGGTTGCGAATGGTCCTCGCCGATACCCCAGGAGCAACAGTGTCCCTAATTTGCTGGGAAGTGGCGGTGCGGTCCCCTACGGCACTGCGTAGGATCCTACGGTCTTGGCGTGCATCCGTGCGTCGCTGCGGTCCGGTCCCAGGTCGACGGGCACGTGCACCTTCCGCCGACCACTGGCGACAACATCGATGTACTGTGGAGACCTCACGCCCCACGTGTTGAGCAATTCGGCGGTACGTCCACCCGGCCTCCCGCATGCCCACTATACGCCCTCGCTCAAAGTCCGTCAACTGCACATACGGTTCACGTCCACGCTGTCGCGGCATGCTATCAGTGTTAAAGACTGCGATGGAGCTCCGTATGCCACGGCAAACTGGCTGACACTGACGGCGGCGGTGCACAAATGCTGCGCAGCTAGCGCCATTCGACGGCCAACACCGCGGTTCCTGGTGTGTCCGCTGTGCCGTGCGTGTGATCATTGCTTGTACAGCCCTCTCGCAGTGTCCGGAGCAAGTATGGTGGGTCTGACACACCGGTGTCAATGTGTTCTTTTTTCCATTTCCAGGAGTGTATTCGTGGTATTATTAAAAAAGAACTTTATAAATAATAAGATAATAATTTGGTATCATTTCGAAAAAAATTGTTTTTATTTTTGAAGCTTAAAAACCACTAGTATTTTTGCAGAGGCCGGCCCGTGTGGCCGTGCGGTTCTAGGCGCTTCAGTTTGGAAACGCATGAACGCTACGATCGCTGGTTCGAATCCTGCTTCGGGCATGGATGTGTGTGATGTCCTTAGGTTAGTTAGGTTTAAGTAGTTCTAAGTTCTAGGGGACTGATGACCACAGATATTAAGTCCCATAGCGCTCAGATTCATTTGAACCATTTTTTGCAGTATTCACAAACAACAATTTCTTCTTCATCGTTACTGTTTACGCCAGTATACGAATTTTGTGCCCAATTGAAACATTTCTGACATTCGAACCAGACCAGACACTTAGCTTGATCGCCTGATTCTCCCTCCTCAATCATTCCTTTTAAGGCCTTTCATCTGCTCTCTCTTTTTGTATACTAGTTACATTTATAGCTTTAATTTTGTCAAAAAGATCCTTTCTGTTGCCCCTTCTGTCCTGCCATTTTCGACATTGTTGCAGCCTCTTTCTTTCTTTTCTGTGCTTGCAACACAGTATTGTAGTATATTCTTATAACGAGAATTTGTTGATCGGCAATTGTTCTGCAGTGGACACATATTCAGATTTTCCGTTTGGTTTGTCAACTCTGTAACTAGGATCAATCTTAACTTTACGAACATACTTTTCCAATGTTTATTTGTTTGCGTTAAAGTTCCACAGACTTTTAAAAATCTCATCTGAGAAGATAAAACTACTCAAAGTTTCTATCGACTTTACATGCCGTAGCTCTGTATCAGTCTTTCTAATATAAGGTCATTCCGCCTGGAAAAGAAAGGTAAAAGAAAAAGAAATACATAATTCGAATTCTACTTGCATGCAAAAGTGATTGAGCAGAATAGGACATCATCCCATTTTGGTAAGGCCAGTTGCGCCCTGAGAGCACAGTGCAGGTTGATAACATTTATGTGACATAATTACTGACGTATTATATAACTGATGTATAGTGAGTGGCATTCACTTTAAGAGTACGTATTATTTAAGGGTGAACAATTAACAATTAATAGTCTTACTTCGTCGAAATTCGCCGAAAGGGAGAAAAAAAAGAAAACGGGAACTTGAAGGACAAAAGTTCACGTATAAGCCAAACAATAAACTATGTTGAAATGGCTGCCCCAACTTCCCTCTCATTCAGAGACGTTGTTGTACTGTATGCCATTGCAACAGGTTACAACACTCTCCAGTCTAGCAAATGTACAATCCCACACGACCCTACTTTTCAATCTTGACCCAAGTTCCCCCATCGCTACATAAGGCTAATGTCAATTAGAGAGTAAAATGCCTTTTACTCTAGCAATGGTTTCCTGCATAAATTAATTAACTTTAGTTTTAAACGGGATATTGGGTGTACTACTAGGTTGGACGACAGATTTCATCTAGAAGGTAACACTGCGCCTTTATACTGTCCATAATTTACGATTGTCCTACAAACGCTTCACAGGCTCTCGCAAAAATGACTTTTTCTGTACATAGATATAAAACTATTCATGCACTCTCATCTGAAAGCATTTAAATCTATTGTCTGGGCTTATGGAAGGGTATTAAGTATCCTAGATTTTAGAAAATTGTTAAATAAAATGTTTAGAGCTAGGCTTTCTTTTTTAGTTGCCTAGAGATTACAACAAAGATCGGTTCTCGTCATTACTTGCTGAATTTTGTGCCTACACATAAAACAAAATGAAATTCATCCTTAACAATGCCCACTTTCTCACTTCTTCATCGTTTACCTGCAATCGTCCTTAGTCGAGAATAATTTACCTGTTGAGCGAATCTCGTTGTAGTTAGAAATACACAACCATATTAATACACCGGTATTCGATTTACCTTTCCCCTCAAAGGCATCCACATTTCATCAATGTTTTCTGAATTACATGCTCCATACGTAACATGATGTAATGTAATTGCTTCGGAAAGTACTGAACTGACGCTCTAATTGGTGTTCAATAAATGTTCCAGTGGTTAAATCACCCTCCACTATTCAGCAGGTTCCACGGTCGGAAGTTATGAGGAAATTGCCCTCCTAAGGCCACGAGTTTTAGATGTTTCTTATTGCCACTTAAAGGCGAGTTTAACGATAAAATGGAAACGAGGGGATACCAGATGACAGGACTTGATTTACCTGGATAAAGATGAAAGGTTAAAAGTATGAAGAGCAGGGGGAAGAGGCAACCTCTCCACTCTGAAACGTAAGCAGGGGACCGCCGGAAAGTCAATAGCGGAGCTGGTGAGGTGACCATTACCTTAAAAGCCTGTGCCCCATCCCACCGCGCGTCAGCTGTTGGGACAGGAAACCGTGGCGCATGCGCAGAGAGGCCCGACGACCTTCACCACACTACGTTCAGCAACAAGAAACGCAGATGAAAGGTGTACACTAGTGAGCTGAAAATCGAGAGGGAAACAAGTCAAATACTGCTGTCGTTCGATGTAACTTCATTCTGACGCCAAACAATACGTAATCAGAATTACTGACATAACTGTGAGTAAAGAAGAGTGCTCCATCATATTATTTAAGAACTGAAATAAAGAAGCAACTATTCACAGTGTAAAGAATCAAATAATGAATTCCGTAACTGCAACGTACTTACTATCGGTATTACCTCAAAAATGTTACAAGAGTGAAGGGAATTAACTAATTTCATATGTTGTTTAGTTAGATTTGATGTTTGGTAGGTTGCCAATTGTAAAAATTTTACATTGTTTCTGGTTGTATTACCTATTTTGTGTAAAATTTATCACAGGATTTGCGTTTTTTTGTTGTTTTTTGTTGTTGTTGTTGTTGTTTTTTAATAAAGTGAGGCAAGGGTTCAAGAGAAGCGCCCCAGCACATCGTCAAGAAAAGACAGAATGGTGAAAATTAATGAAATGATATTTTGAACAGCCGCCGAATCATAATTATAGAAGCGACTAGCAATGCTGGCATATCAACTAGCTTATCCCATGAATTTTTCTCACATGTTTCGTGTATGAAACGTGTGACAGTAAAATTTGTTCAAAAACAGTGCACTTGAAACAAAATTAGCGGCAAAGGCAAGTTTATAAGGCCACATAAGGTCAACAGCGATGGAACACGGCCTAAATGTGTCATCTAGATTAAAAAACATGTGTCTACAGGTATGATGTCAAAGCTAAGGCTTACACGTCTCAGTGGATGCATTCTTGATGACTAAGATCGGAAAATGCTCAATACGTCCTTGTGAGGCGTATGTCCATTGTTTTCTTCAGTTTTAACTCCATAAACCTCCGTCAGTTCTTGCCACCAGTTCGATCAATAATCGAATTCCATTTTGCATGGCGCAATATGAGAACAAATACCCAGATTTCTAGCGACAGGTCATGGTTTTTGCACCAAATAGGGCACCTGGTGACACTTCGTTGCTTGCCCGTGAATTTTTTAAACAATAATGTGAGGATGTCTCAGCCACCATACCCGTTAGATATCACCCAAAGTTGAATTATTTTGTTCTTAAAAACAGAGAAAACGTTAAAAGAGCTGTCGTTTTACAAGCATAGATGATAGCACACATTACCTCTAAAGAATATTTCCGAATAATATAGATCTGAATCAAATGGTGGTAGTGTTTGGCTCAAAGAGGATACAGATATCAGATTTATGTACAATATAGTCTATGTCTCCACGTCTATTACATATTTAAACGTAAACACTGCTAAAGCTGAGATTATAAACCAGCTGGATGAAAAAGAAAAGTTCCATGTGACCAGCAGAAGGATTTTCTTTCAGATCTCACGATAGGTGTAATATTACAGCAACACTAAAGGAGAAACCGAAAGTTTTTGACGCTTATTCTCGCCCTCGATTTACCCCTTTTACTGCAACCATCTGATACTGAAATATTTCATTTCTTTTAGGTTTTCCATGTGCTTAGTTCGGTCTTCCTATTTGTTTGTATCCAAGCATTTTTGCTTCAATTATACTTTCCAGGAAAGACTATATCTCTATACATATTCAGAACACCAGCACTCGATTTTGGTTTCCTTCCATCAAATTCTACTCTCTGTGTTAATGAAGTATTTTTCATGTTCCACAAGCGATCTTTATATGTAGCAGATGTTGCTTCCCAAGGCCTCTAAGATGTTCAGTTCCAGTTTGAATATATGAAAGAATGCATTATGTGAAGATTTTCACTTAATGTCTAAAAAGAAGTAAACTAGTATTGTTCGATGGTAACAGTTTCTCTTTGTCATTCCATTTTACATTCGCCATTTCTTTACGTTGTTATTACCAGAATCTTTGCTTGTTCAGTAAACATAAATTACTTGAATGGAAAAATTCTGAAACCAGAAATCCTTACAGATTTATGTTTACAGAGCAAGCGAGGTTTCCTGGAAGCAATGTCTCACAAGATCTATAGATCACTTACGAAAAATTAAGAATTCTTCAATAGTGCAGAGCGGCAGAATTTGATGGAAGTCTACAGAAAACAGAGCGCTGGTGCTCTGAATATGTGTACAGACATAAGTTTCATATTCTCATTTCTGAAAAGAAATGACTGTACACTATTTCGTCACTGTCATCAGAAGGCTTGCTTTCATATCTAATGCTTCTGTGAACTTCAAACTTGGGAAATGTTCCTTCAGCTGTTGAGAAATTTACTCTTTCTTCCAAATCAGCATCAGTCACTATCTCATTGCCATGATGTTACAAATAAAACTTAGCAGAAACGAAAATGTTCAAATAATTTTGATGCGGAAACAATGTCTTGGAAAAGCCAGAAACAAGTACGACGTTGAAATTACAAGTTTGGTTGATTATCCAAAGTAAGCTGGAATGACCAATAATTGGTGGTACTATGAAGTATAACAGAAAACAAAAAAATATTGCACATGAGAGTATTAACATTTGTGTCAAGACATTCTCACCAGATCGTTACATACATAACTGTTACGGTCTATGAACAAATTCCTAGAAACATTTTAAAATATTTTTATACAAGTATTGCTTATTCTTTTTCAGACTAAGTAACCAAATTTTATAAACTTGTTTTGGTGTTAAAGTAATGAGAAAAGAAATACATAAACGTTTCGGGCCATATAGACCTGAACAGAATAGAAGCGTTAAATGTATAAAAACAAAAGACGTCTTCTATCTTCTCAATTTTTGTCACTTTAGCCACATCGAGCCACAGTTTTTTCTGCTTGGCACCACCATTGTGTACGCAGAGGTTCACGTGCGCTGCTAGGCACTGACTGGCTATTCGTCTCTTTCTACATCTACATCTATGTACAGCTACATCTACATTATTACTCTGCGATTCACAACCAAGTGTCTTCATCGAATCTCATTGAAGATTCTTCTGTACCGTTCCACACAAGAGCTGCAGCCGGGAAAAAACAACACTTAAATCATTCTGTGCGAGTTCTGATTTCTCGCTGTGTAGGTGGGCGCCGAAAAAACTTTCTCAACAACTAATAATATCTTCCATCTACTTAGTGCAGCTGTCTCCATCATTTTTTAAATGGATTTTGTCTATCATACCATACATTCTTCTATTTTTGTACTGTTTAAATCTTTGATAAAAATTTGAAAATCAATCACTGACAAAAAATTTTAAAAATGAAATTACAGTCTTGCACAAACAATACAAGAACTCAAATAGTTTCAAACGCTTCTATTACATGGTATTGTTTGTTACGTGGCGCATATGTTTCAAAGTAAAGTATATAGTAAATCGAGAAAGATTGCTTGAAATTGTTTGTCAATACCTTCAACTGACTGCGTAAATACAAAATTGTTCAAAAATGTTCAAATGGGTGTGAAATCGTATGGGACTCAACTGCTAAGGTCATCAGTCCCTAAGCTTACACGCTACTTAACCTAAATTATCCTCAGGAGAAAGACGTACACCCATGCCCGAGGGAGTACTCTAACCTCCGCCGGGACCAGCCGCACAGTCCATGACTGCAGCGCCTTAGACCGCTCGGATAAAAATACAAAATTCGCCGACTTTATCAAGCGCACTTTATCAACCTCTAATTTAAATACCAAGAAGTGTGGCTCCGTGTTAGCGTGCTTCTTGTTGCATGGGGGGTCTGTGTCCGATACCAAGTGAATTCAAATTTTTAAAGAAAAATGCACGTTCTATGAGCATTTACATGAAACGTAAAATAAAAAGAAAAGATAGAAATACTTAGCTTGTAGTTTTTTTTAACTATACAGATTTGATTACCAATCTCCTCCAAGAGATCGATAGCTAAGAATATCTGTTTGAATGGAAAACTGGCCGTTTTTTTTGACAGTGCGTAGTTGTATCACCTCGGTTCCGAGAGCACCGGAACCAGTACAGAAAACTGGAATAGAGATCAACATAAACATCACTTCCGCCCTTTTCATAGTTCATGAAAACCACACATTGCATGTAGCACCACCATACAGCGAGATGGTTGTCCAGATCGCTGTACTGATGCACAAGTGTATTCGTCTTGGCATACTCTCCATAAGTTCATCAAGGCACTATTGGTCTAGGTTATCCCACTCCTCAACGGCGATTCATCGTAGATCCCTTAGAGTGGCTGGCGGGTCACGTCGTTCACAAACAGCCCGTTTGAGTCTATCCTACCCATGTTGGATACGGTTCATGTCTGGAGAACATGCTGGTACTCAAGTGGAGCGATGTGGTTATCCTGAAGGAAGTCCTTCACAAGATGTGCACCCTGGGAGCACATATTGTCGTCAATGAATACGAATGACTCGCCAATATGCTGTCGTTATGGTTTCACTATCAGTCGGAGGATGGCATTCACGTATCGTACAGCCGTTACGGCGCCATCCACTGCCACCAGCGGCGTACGTCGGCCCCACATAATGCGAACCCAAAACAGGAGGGAACCTCCACCTTGCTACACTCGCTGTACAGTGTGTGTAAGGCGTTCAGCCTGACCGAGTTGCCTCCACACACATGTCCGACGATTTTCTAGTTGAAGGCGTATGCGACACTCATCGTGGAAGAGAACGTGATGCCAGTCCTCAGCGGTCCATTCGGGATGTTGTTGCGCCCATCTGTACCACGCTGCGTGGTGTCGTGGTCGCAAAGATGGACCTGACCATGGACGTCCAGAGTGAAGTTGCGCATCATGCAGCCTATTGCGCACAGTTTGAGTCGTAACACGACGCCCTGTGGCTGCACGAAAAGCATTATTCAACATGGTGGTGTTGTTGTCAGTGTTCCTTCGAGCCATAGTCCGTGGGTTGTGGTCATCACTGCAGTAGTAGCTTTGGCGGCCTGAGCTATGTATATCATCGACAGTTCCTGTCTCTATGTATCTCCTCCATGTCCAAGCAACATCGATTTGGTTCACTCCGAGACGCCTGGACACTTCCCTTGTTGAGAGACATCCTGGCACAAAGTAACAATGCGGACGCGATTAAACCGTGGTGTTGACCGTCTAGGCATGGTTGAACTATCGACAACACGAGCCTTATAACTCCTTCCTTCATGACTGGAAATGATCGGCTGTCGGACCCCCTCCGTCTTACAGGCGCAGTTCATGAATAGTTGTTTACATCTTTGTGCGGGTTTAGTGGCATCTCTGAACAGTCAAAGGGACTGTGTTTGTGATAAAATGTCCACAGTCAACGTCTATCTTCAGGTGTTCTGGGAACTGGGGTGATGCAAAACTTTTTTGATGTATGTAAGAAGACGCACATTTTTCACAAAGAAAGCTATTGGTTACGTTAATCCGTATGCATGCGTCGCCTGCTTACCAATATGTTCCAAAACGCCGTGTATAAAAAAGAATTTTCCGGTCTTCATACGTGTTTTTCTTAGCCCTTGGGATAGGGTTCAAAATGGTTCAAATGACTCTGAGCACTATGGGACGTAACATCTGTGGTCATCATTTCCCTAGAACTTAGAACTACTTAAACCTAACTAACCTAAGGACTTCATACGCATCCATGCCCGAGGCAGGATTCGAACCTGCGACCGTGGCGGTCACGCGGTTCCAGACCAAAGCGCCTAGGACCGCACGGCCACACCGGCCGGCTTTGGGATAGGGATTGTTTGCGTACCCAACACAGGGATTGTCTTAGTGCCACTATCGTACAGTACAGGGCCAAATTAAGAATATTACACACTTCCTCGTACGTAGGCCAAGGACTAAAGGGGTTGGTTCTTTTTACATTATATTCGGTATATGTTGAGCTTCATCGGAGTTGTGAAGGCACCATTAGTTCATTGGTGGTTTCTCGGAAAACCCAGAAAAATTGTTTTTTACTGCACTTTCGCCGTCACCAACGGAACAAAAACCAGCCTAGGATTCCAAGATCGCTATGCAAAAACAAATGGCGTGATTTTTATGATATGTGGCCGACACCCTGATCTCGAACAAACTTGAATATTTTATTGATATTTTTAGCTCCCTTCCAGATAAAGAGGTTCAAATTTACCCTACTCCCACACGTAAAGTATGCGGGTGAAATTTAAACAGATTGGTTGATGGCAGGTATACCCATGATAAACCGCTGATGTAATTACACTGAGGGGTATAGCCGTAAATGATTAATTAATTAATTAATCAATTAATTAATTAATCATGCGCTTGCTACATTCATGGGCTTCATCTTCACAACGGTTCTTCGAACTCCATGTACTCGTGGTAGTACTAGAACGCCTACAAAATTTTTACGCACCTAAAGTCCGGTCTGCGGTGCAAAATTAGTTTAGAGTTATTTCAGTTTCACTTACGTAAGTAATCAAAATTTTACGGAGCCATCAAATTCTTTTCATATGAACGACATTCCGTAGTGTGGCGTGGAAAAGAAGGCAGTCAGTGGGAAACTTCCCCTATCGGAGCACAAAAGAATAACGTCTCTAACTGAAAAGTAGAGTACCAGCTGCCTCAATCTATCTCCCTCAGCACATTTAAAAATTTTCCCAAAAATATCGGCGTTCGAACAAATTCGCGCTCTTTTGTATGTAAGGAGAGAAGATGAGTCTGTGGGAAAAAGATAGAAAAGTAAAAGACTGGAGGTCTAACATAGGATTATGCAGCCTACCGGTTGCATATAACGTTGCCCTAGGTTTCCACGCCCACTAGGGGTGCCTCTATGAGAATCAAATTTTTGTAAATCGTGAAATTACATTGCTAAAAAGCAGTGGTCAGAATTTAGAGAAGCTATGCTCAAGTCGAAAGTGATGTATTTGATCAAAATATCACGTACGTATCAAGCGTAAAACAAAATGCCAAGATCAGCAGCTGAAAAATTGTTGAAAAATTTCTCACCAGTGAATTAATGAAAATATCGGCCAAGAGGCCTGTCAGTGGGTTACCCATTGCCAGGCAGTCAGGCTGTTGGTATAATTTGCCATTGAAAGCATAAGTTTTATTTTTCCACTATTCTTAGCAAACGAATTCGGTCAGTGATATGCTCATCCGAAATATCTATTTTAAAGGTGCGTAAGTTTTTTAACGTTGTCAATCGTTTTTTGAACAGGTACGTTAGTATATAGGTTCGTAATATCTAATGGAAACAATTTAATATTTGGTAGCACTGCAGATCTTTGATTTTACTGCCTTGATTCTGACTGTTGACGACAGAATATTAATTTCTAATAACAAAGGACACCTTTTTATTTTTTCATGAAGAAATTTCGCTAACTTATGATATGCGCTGTTCGTACTGTTCACAGTCGGACGTATCAGATGGTGAGTTCCGTGAACTTTAAACTGGGAACGCAATTTTTGGAGTTTGTGGATTGGTATTAATAAGCTGTCTTTTACGAAACAGTTTGAGCAAATGCATATCACTGTTAACGGTAAGCCTAATATCTTTCTGCATCATGGGGGTCGGATCCTCATCTAGCATCAAAACATAATTCTCCATAAAAAAATCGTAAAATTTTAGACACATTCTCGTTATGACTAGCGATGATTACAGCATTCCCTTTGTCACACTTCGTTAGAGGGCATTGTTCTCTTTTAGTTTAAGAGTAATATTTTTCATCTACTTCATATCACAATCATATTGAGTTTTTAACTGTATGTTTCTCAAAAATACTACGTATAACATCAGCTAGCCTCCTTTGTCAAGTAACGTCTTCTTAGGCGCTATCGAGGCCTATTTTAAGCGCTACAATAATATTTTGTACAACTTCTTATCTGACAGGTTAAGCATTATAGTGTATTTAAGTCCTTTTTCAAACAAGGTAGTGTCTTCTTGTGTAAAATCTATTTCATTCTTACTCAGAATTCTGTTGAAAAATTTGTGCTCAGACCTCTGAAAACTATTAACAATAGGCTTTTTTACAGGTTAAAAGCCCTTAAGTTTAGCCAGTTTCTCCTCGCGTCTTTCAATACAATCCTTTAGCTTATCCAACGAGTCATTAATGAAATCCCAAAATGCATTAATTTCAAATTTAAAGTATAAGTGAAAAATTTTAGTGAGCTCAAGATACAAAACATAGGTCTCTTCGTTTAATCTGTCCTTTTTCTTATATACAGCATTTATTTAGTCGGTAACAATTTTTTTAACTAGGTATTCAAAAGTTTTTGAATCCTCCACGCATTGTCTGATGTTAAAATAGGATTTAACGTAACTTAGCAGAAGTCCGTTTTCTCCAGAACGCTTATTAAGATTAATAGCCATACATGTGTTTAACAATTTTCTTCTTAGGTCTTTGTCGTTTGACAGCAGCCGTATACTAGTTTCAGCATAGTGTTATACAGGAAACCGGTTGCACATAACTCGCAAGGTCATTGACATACGTTTCGATACCTGCTACGGGTGTCTTCATCTGAATGAAATTTTGATACATCGTAAAATTTCATTGTTAAAAAGCAATGGTCAATATTTAGAGCAGCTATGCATAAGTCTAAGGTAAAATAAAACTTACTAGTTGTAACACCATAGCTCTAATGCTCTACTGATTTATTTTGCTTTTGTTTTATTTAATATTACATCGCTGAGCTTCTGTAAATATGTTTGATTGAATAGATAACACAAAATTGTATACTGCTTTCTTTATACAAACTTTGATGTCATGGTTTGGTTCTATGCAGTGTAGTGTATCTGTCATTTAAATTCTTTGTCCCATTTGGAGGGAACAAAACTTACTGTATATAATTGTAATTTTGTGTGATTAATTTTTTGTAGAGATGTCAATATGTGTAAATGTTTTGTTTTATTTAATGCATTTGGTTGCTGTTATGTAAACTGCTGATCCTCACTTAGAGTTCTTAGTTAGTTTGTATGTAAAAGGTGTAGTGGTTCCCCTTGGGAACGGAATTGTGTAGCGCACGCAAATTGTGGTTGGCCTAGGACGAAAAGGTGGAACTGATAGTCAGTCGGGGACGAGCTACGAGTCGGGGACGAGCTACCAAACTGTGAACTGCCATGCAAAAGTTGCATAGTGCTGGTTCCGAGAGAGGTTTTTCCTGCTACTTTCCAATGCCTCGGATGGATGGATAAATACCTGGAACTATTCTGGAATTTGTATCTATCATCGCCACCAAGAAATGACAGAGTCCAGCAATTCTGCCTGCGAATCCACCTACCAACATGCAGTTACCACCACGTTGCGCAATCACTGTAACGTAATACTATAATGATGTACAGTGAAGGATCAGCTTACTGGATGTGTTAGTGTGCTCAAATATAAGGTAATTTATATCTGAATTTAAGTACCTACCTTGATTTTTCCTTATCATAACACTGCTCAGGTTCCTCTCCGTTTGAACTAAAGTGATTACCGAGTGTCCCTACTGAAAGAACATTAAAACCAGTTTTTTTTCTAATTAATGCCTCTTGAACATAGTAAAGAGAAAGTTAAACTTAATGTGGCAAGAGAGTGAGTTAAAGTTAATGATGCTTGCTGAAAATAATTTTCCCAGTAAAACTGCTTATTAATGTGTTGTTGCCAACTTCAAATTAAAAGTTCTCAACACCGAGGCTTATAAAGTTTTGCTTAGTAAATGATCACATTACTGCCTGTTGTAAATCGCAGAAGGTGAGTCAGTATCTTACATATATGTTAATTTTGTGTCTCACTGTAGTAAAAGTGGAAAGCTGCAGTTGTGAAACGTTATATACTCATGTTTGCTGTTTGTCTCTCTTCTGTATTAGAAGTGCATATTAATAGTATAAACGGATCCACGGTTTGTCTATTGTGTTAATGCTCGGTAACAAGTAACGGAAATACCACTAATTATAAAAACTATAATTTCTTTAAGCCCTGAAAGTAATAGTGTGTTTCGGTATGTCTTATAATTTTGCAAATAGTTTCTGCTGTTCTAACTGTTAGTTTCAATCTTACCGTAAACATATGTATGTGTCAGAGTTCACTGCACCTGCGTGTGACAAAGTATAGGTTGTGTTTATCCATTAAAGTTACTAATAACTATTTTCTTGAACGAGAATGTTAATCATTCTCTTGCCTAGTTAGGCTGGCGACAGTTTTCTCTATCCGTTGAACAGTGCAGATAGGCAACATTTTGTTTGTTACTGTTCGAATATTTACGTAATTCTGACTTTCATTTCCAATAAGCCATTCCCGTTAGGTACAACACGGTCAACTTAGCAAAATTCCTCTCAGAGGGTAACACTGTTCTGTTGCTTTATACCATTATTACTCTAATATAATAATTCTGTTTGCAAACTGCCTACAGTTTCGAGGTTATGGTATAGCAGTAGCGGACAGGAGTGTTATACGTGGCTTTTCCGTGAGGACTATTTGTTCTGTTGGGGGATACTACGTAATAAACCAAACTTGGTATATCATAGTATAAGCTACGTAAATACGCTGTTGGAGTGTTATATAGTCTTTGCCACATATGCCCAGCCGGGAACAACATGAGACTTACGTTGTTCCCAGCTGGGCACACATGGCAGCGTGATAGACAGAGAAGGACGCAGTTGTAGTGGAACATAGTAGACAATGGCAATACAGCTTTAGGGCAAGAGTGAAGGAGTCAGCGGCAGTAAGAGAGGAATAAAGGGAAGGAGGAAGTGGAAGTGGGTGTGAAGCAGTCATAATCAGACACAGAGTCATTGACAATGACAGTGGCAAAGAAAGAGATACTGATAGTGGGAATAGACAACGCAGTGGGAAGTAGACAGTAAGTCGGAGACAGTGACAATGAGAGCAGACAAAAGCAGTTCGTCAGAACATAGGCAACTGTGGCTGTGAGCCAAGAGACAGTAGTAGATGGCGAGTCCGAATGAGTTAATGATAATGAGTTGGCCGAATGAGTAGTGGGAATGAGCAATTGAGAGTGGATGAGTATAAGTGACTTACAGCCATGGAATAGTGAATGTGAGCGAGTTACAGTTAGTACAGTACATGGGAGTGACGAGTGAGTTGCACGTTAAAAAGAACTTGAATATGTTCGCATGCCAGTATTTTTGTGAAATTCTTTTAAGCTGGTGATGAAGGTAGGATGAGGCAGCTGGTACCCCCCCCCCCCCTCTCCCCCCTTTTCAGTCAGAGGCTTTTAGTAAAGAGGGGAATATTCTCTTTTTTCTGCTCCTTTAGCAACATTTTCCCTTGGATTATCATATACAGAGTGTTACTAAAAGGTACGGCAAACTTTCAGGAAACATTCCTCACACACAAAGAAAGAAAATATGTTATGTGGAAATGTGTCCGGAAACGCTTACTTTCCATGTTAGAGGTCATTTTATTACTTCTCATCAAATCACATTAATCATGGAATGGGAACACACAGCAACAGAACGTACCAGCGTGACCAAACACTTTGTTACAGGAAATGTTCAAAATGTCCTCCGTTAGCGAGGATACATGCATCCACCCTCCGTCGCATGGAATCACTGATGCGCTGATGCAGCCCTGGAGAATGGCGTATTGTATCACAGCCGTCCACAATACGAGCACGAAGAGTCTCTACATTTGGTACCGGAGTTGCGTAGACAAGAGCCTTCAAATGCCCCCATAAATGAAAGTCAAGAGGGTTGAGGTCAGATGAGCTTGGAGGCCCTGGAATTGGTCCGCCTCTACCAATCCATCGGTCACCGAATCTGTTGTTGAGAAGCGTATGAACACTTCGACTGAAATGTGCAGGAGCTCCATCGTGCATGAGCCACATGTTGTGTCGTACTTGTAAAGGCACACGTTCTAGCAGCACAGGTACTGTATCCCGTATGAAATCATAACGTGCTCCATTGAGCGTAGGTGGAAGAACATGGGGCCCAATCAAGACATCACCAACAATGCCTGCCCAAACTTTCACAGAAAATCTGTGTTGATGACGTGATTCCACAATTGCGTGCGGATTCTCGTCAGCCCACACATGTTGATTGTGAAAATTTACAATTTGATCACGATGGAATGAAGCCTCATCCGTAAAGAGAATATTTGCACTGAATTGAGGATTGACACATTGTTGGGTGAACCATTGGCAGAAGTGTACCCGTGGAGGCCAATCAGCTGCTGATAGTGCCTGCACACGCTGTACATGGCACGGAAACAACTGGTTCTCCCGTAGCACTCTCCATACAGTGAAGTGGTCAACGTTGACTTGTACAGCAGCAACTTCTATGACGCTGACATTAGGGTTATCGTCAACTGCACGAAGAACTGTCTCGTCCATTGCTGGTGTCGTCGTCGTTCTAGGTCTTCCCCAGTCGCGAGTCATAGGCTAGAATGCTCCGTGCTCCCTAAGACGCCGATCACTTGCTTCGAACGTCTTCCTGTCGGGACACCTTCGCTCTGGAAATCTGTCTCGATACAAACGTACCGCGCCACGGCTATTGCCCCGTGCTAATCCATACATCAAATGGGCATCTGCTAACTCTGCTTTTGTAAACATTGCACTGACTGCAAAACCACATTCGTGATGAACACTAACCTGTTGATTCTACGTACTGATGTGCTTGATGCTAGTACTGTAGAGCAATGAGTCGCATGTCAACACAAGCACCGAAGTCAACATTACCTTCCTTCAATTGGTCCAACTGGCGGTGAATCGAGGAAGTACAGTACATACTAACGAAACTAAAATGAGCTCCAGCATGGAAATTAAGCGTATCCGGACACATGTCCACATAAGATATTTTCTTTATTTGTGAGGAATGTTTCCTGAAAGTTTGGCCGTACCTTTTTGTAACACCCTGTATATTTGATGAATTTTTTATTGAAATGACGCAGATATGCGATATGAATGAAAATTAGAAAACAAATAATGACTAATATGAGACTCTGTACGTATCGTCTTTATGCTGCAGCCGCCAGTTCTCTTATTTTCATGAAGTGATGGATTTGCACCGACCGATTCGTGTTGTACATGGAAACATTTGTTTGTCTTCACATGCACATCACATCTACGATGATTTGTTCGTAGTAAATCAGTTTTAGTTGTCTTGGATTCTATTATAAGGTATTACAGAATACTTTGAGGGAAGCAGTCAATGGTCGGAAATGAATACTTTATTTCTTATACTCATAATCAGCTTACACCTTAGAATAATACGTTAAGCTCTTAGCAGCTCTGCGCACCAGTAGTAACGCAAGCATAACAATAGAGCGAAAAGAAAAAGAAAACACAAAAAAACAGCTACCGTATTCGGTTTTCCTTTCGCCTCAGTTTCTGGTAACAGCTCACCGCTTCCATTTTCGCAACAAGGGTATCTCTTGCCGCAAGGCGACAGCGCTAAAACATGGGCTGTGTTACGAAGCAAGCAACTGGGCAGCGAACCAAACAGGCGGCCTGGTCGTACATTGTTCTCTGCGGGAAATGAATTTTAGGCGCGCGATCTCGGCTTGCGGCCAGCTGGAACCCTACAACACGGCCGGCAGCGCCTGACTGCGAGACAAAATACCCAAAGTTCTGCTAACATTGCCCGCCACACGTGCACGGGCACGGCTGTAGCCGTATCAGTTAATACACAGATGGAGCATTCCTCTCTAACGCTTCCCTCTGCACACGGTCGTAGTTTCGGCATTTATGCAAACATGCAAGCTGTATCTCTCTGGATTTAATATATGAATGGAGCATCCCTATTTCATCGTTTGCTTTGCAAGAGTAGAGTATTTCGGCATTCGTCGTTACCTATGTCCTGCGCTGTAAACAAAGGATTTACATATAAATATGGTGAGATTTGGAGCTATGTTAACATGTTATTGTAGTATTAATAATTTTATAGCATATTGGGTACCCATCAAATGCAATACAATACCGGGAGCTGCAGACAACAGGCATTTTCATGTAAGAGCTATTACAGGAAATGTTTTCGCAACTGATAATGGGAAATTGTTCTTATGGTTAAGCTCTTGATATGTGATTAGACAAAGGGATTACACAGCGTTTATGCGAAAGGTGGATTTTCATTATTTCCCAGAAATTCGATAAAAATTAATGTTTTCGAGATTGTAACTCGCAACAACAACATCAGCTACATAAAACAGAAAAATGGTCATTCATTGGAGTGAGTTTTACATCTGTCTATACCTATTCTAATAATAATCTGTATTGCCGTCAGATTTATCTGTCTTTGAACAATCTGATCTCCAAAACTTCAAGTTAAAATTTCACCGGGATTTCGCAAGTAGCTTGAGGCACCTTACAGGCTTTACTTCATCAGAATCAGAACACGGAAACACATACCATAATTCAAAGTCTTACTAAAAATTTCTTTTCTATCTGAATGTGCTTATCTTCAAAACGACTAGACATTTTTATGTCGTTTTCACAGGTAATTCCAGCGTAGCTAGAAGCACTGCATAGACTATATTTCATCAAAATAGTATCATGAAAAAAAGATTTTCATACATATTACAAATATTTATGTATGTATTTAAGTGTATGTATGTTCCACATCTCTTCCGAAACCACTGGACCGATTCCAACCAAACTTGGTACACACATCACTTACTGTTTGGAAAAAAAAAAAAGCTGTGCGGCTAAGAAACACATGCCTATCAAAGGACTGAGGCTGTGGGTGAAAAAGAAGTGCATGCCACGAAGCGCGAATACCTAGATTTGATTCACCCAGGATTTGAGAACGACAGCACTTACCGATTTGCAACAAACTTCACGAAACTTTTTCTCGCTGACACGCTGCCGCCCTCCTCTCACACACACACACACTGACACAAACACACATACCGTGACTAAAGGAAGAAAGATCGTTAGCCTACAACATTTTCGTTGATTACGCGGTAGAACTGCCGCGTCTTCCATGACGTTTGGGTTTATTACCACTAACCCTTCAAACAAATGTCGATGAATGTTCGTAAGGGGATGCCGTGAACCCTGGAGAAAGAACATATCCGCCTTTGAAGGTGTGTAATAGAAGATAGTTACTGACTTGAAGGATATTACGCGATCTGGGGCAAAGTATTCGCTCTTTGCAAAAGCTATTTACTCTAAAGCTTCATCATATTTGTGAAAATGCTTTCCCTCACGTGTGCTACGTGATGTGACTGAAAGTAATAAATAGCCTATAAAATCCAGACTTCCATACTAATGTTTCATAATGTACACGTTGTATAATGTGTAGCTACTATATTTACCTTTCGGTATCTGAGAACTTGATCGTGGCTTGCTAACAAACCTTAAACATAAAGTAAGACCTTCAAGAAAACTTTTTTCGCCTTAAATCCAAACAAAATACTAAAGTGAATAGTTAGCTTACTACAGGGTGGAACAGAAACGTACGTCACAAATTCCAGGAAACAGACTTCACACGTAGACGAAGACGTTATTTTATATGAACATGGGTCTGAAATTCGAATCCCAAGAAAGCAGGTGTTGACACATGTGAAAATTACCGAACTATCAGTTTAATAAGCCATGTCTACAAAATACTAACACGAATTCTTTACAGACGAATGGAAAAACTGGTAGAAGTCGACCTCGGGGAAGATCAATTTGGATTCCGTAGAAATTTTGCAACACGTGAGGCAAGGCTGACGCTACGACTTATCTTACAAAATAGATTAAGGAAAGGTAAACCTACGTTTCTAGCATTTGTAGACTTAGAGAAAGCTTTTGACAATGTTGACTGGAATACTCTGTTTCAAATTCTGAAGCTGGCAGTTGTAAAATACAGGGAGCTAAAGCCTATTTACAATTTCTACAGAAAGCAGATGACAATTATAAGAGTTGAGGGGCACGAAAGGAAGCAGTGGTTGGGAAGGGAGTGAGACAGGGTTGTAGCCTATCCCCGATGTTATTCAATCTGTATTTTGAGCAAGCAGTAAAGGAAACAATAGAAAAATTCGGAATTGGAATTAAAATCCATGGAGAAGAAATAAAAACTTTGAGGTTCGCCGATGACATTGTAATTCTGTCAGAGACAGCAAAGGACCTGGAAGAGCAGCTGAACGGAATTGACCGTGTCTTGAAAGGAGGATATAAGATGAACATCAACAAAAGCAAAACTAGAATAATGGAATGTAGTCAAATTAAATCGGGCCATGCTGCGGGAATTAGAATAGGAAATGAGACGCTTACAATAGTAAATGAGTTTTGCAATTTGGGGAGCAAAATAACTGATGATGGTCGAAGTAGAGAGGATATAAAATGTAGACTGGCAGTGGCAAGAAAAGCGTTTCTGAAGAAGAGAAATTTGTTAACATCGAATATAGATTTATGTGTCAGGAAGTCGTTTCTGAAAGAATTTGTATGGAGTGTAGCCCTGTATGGAAGTGAAACATGGACGATAAATAGTCTAGACAAGAAGAGAATAAAAGCTTCCGAAATGTGGTTCTACAGAAGAATGCTGAAGATTAGATGGGTTGATCACATAACTAATGTGGAAGTATTGAATAGAATTGGAGAGAAGAGAAATTTGTGGCACAACTTGACTAGAAGAAGGGATCGGTTGGTAGGGCATATTCTGAGGCATCAAGAGATCACCGGTATTGGAGGGTAGCGTGGAGGGTAAAAATCGTAGAGGGAGAAGAAGAGATGAATACACTAAGCAGATTCAGAAGGATGTAGGGTGCAGTAGGTACTGGGAGATGAAGAAGCTTGCACAGGATAGATTAGCATGGAGAGCTGCATCAAAACCTGTCTCTGGACTGAAGACTACACCAACAACAACAACAACAACAACATGGGTCTGAAAAACCTTTGTTTTCATGTTACAACTCATTCTCTCCGGTTCTTTAATGACAGGAAACACACTGATAGATGCAACAATCCACTGTCACAGTGAATTTCGAATGCGCTGATGTACCCCTGTAGTATGGTGTATGAGTTCGCAGCATTCCATAATGCGGGCACAGGGACCCTGAACAAGTTATGCTAGGATTCCATACACAAGAACTTTCAAACGCCCCCTCAAGTAAAGTTCCAGTGGGTTTAGGTCCGGAGAGGATGGAGACCAGGCAATGAGGCATTCGTCATAGAAACTGTTATTTAGAAGCAGACTGACTGTAGCACTAAAATGAGGTGCTCCATCGTGCGTGAAGAACATGTTTCGTCGCACCGCTAAAGACACATCTGCTAACAGATGAGACAGAACAATCTCTACGAAATTATAGTAACTTGCCCATTGAGCCTGCGTGGAAGGAAGTGAGGCCTTGTTTAACAGTTGCCAACAATGCTGGCCGAATCATTGACAGAAAATCCTTGTTGATGACTTGCTTCAGCAGCTGCGTATGGATTAACGTGTGTCCACACATGTCAACTGTAAAAATTTACAATCTGATCTCGTTGAAGTGACACCTCATCTGTGAACGGCACCGTTGCACTAAAATTAGGGTTGACACTTTGTTGTATAGGTCATTAGCAATAGCGCCTTTCTTAGCAATTATGTACAACCGCTCACTTCACGAAAGGTTTGTAATTAAACACTGGAAAGTAGCACAGGTCACAACAATATTCAAAGAAGGAAATAGGAGTAACCCATTGAATTACAGACCCATATCACTAACCTCAATTTGCAGTAGGATTTTGGAGGATATACTTTACTCCAACATTATGAATCACCTTAAAGAAAATGACTTATTGATACGGATTCAGAAAATATCGTTCTTTATTCCCATGAAGTAATGAGTGCTGTGACAAGGGATCTCAGATCGATTCCATACTCTTGGATTTCCAGAAGGCTTTTAATACCGTTCCTCACAAGCGACCATTAATCAAATTGCGTGCATATGGAGTATCGTCTCAATAGTTTCACTGGATTCGTGATTTCCTCTCAGAGAGGTCCCAGTACGTAGTGATAGACGGTAAATCTTCGAGTAGAGCTGAAGTGGTATCTGGCATTACGCAAGGTAGTGTCATAGGCCCTCTGCTGTTCCTGATTTACATAAATGATCTAGGTAATAACCTGAACAGCCCCCTTAGATTGTTTGTACGTGACGCTGCAACTTAGTAAAATCATCAGACGATCAATTGCAATTACAGAATGATTTAGAGAGAATTTCTGTATGGTGCGAAAAGTGTCAATTGGCACTAAACATAGAAAATTGTTAGGTCATCCACATGGGTACCAAAAGAAATCCGATAAATTTTTGGTATACGATAAATCACCCAAATCTAAGGGCTGTCAATTCGACTAAATACCTACGAATTACAATTACGAGCAACTTAAATTGGAAAGACCACATAGATAATATTGTGGGGAGGGCGAAACAAAGACTGCGCTTTGTTGGTATAACACTAGAAGATGCGACAAACCTACTAAAGAGACATCCTACATTACAGTTATCCGTCGTCTGCTGGAATATTGCTGCGCGGTATGAGATCTTTACCAGCTAGGATTGACGGAGGACATCGAAGGAGTGCAAAGAAGGGCAGCTCGTTTCGTTTTATCGCGCAATAGGAGTGAGAGTATCACTGATATGATGCATGGGGTGGCAGTCACTGAAACAAAGGCAGTTTTCTTTGCGGTGAGACCTATTTACGAAATTTCAATCACCAACTTTCTGTTCCGAATGCGAAAATATTTTGTTGACACTCACCTACCAAGGGATATACGATCATCATAATAAAACAATAGAAATCAGAGCAAAAACGAAAGATTTAGGTGTTCCTTTTTCCAACGCGCCATTAGAGAGTGGAGTGGTAGAGAAGTAGTCTGCCAGGCACTTAATTATGAATTTCAGAGTAACAACGTAGATGTAGATGCAGAAGTGTACCCGTGCAGGAAAATCAACTGATGATAGTGCCTGCACACGCTTTAAATGGTTCGAATACGGCTGGTTCTCATGTAACACTCTCCAGACCGTCATGTGGTCAACATTCGGTGTTGCAGCTATACGTGTTGTACTGACACTAGGGTCATTGTCAACTGCATGACAAATTACCGTCTCCCGTTGGGGTGTCGTCCTTCTACGTCTCTGCCGACCGCGTCAGGCTTAAATGCCAAATGTTCCCTAAGACGACGATCAATGGCTTCAAACATATTCCTGTCGGCCAACTTCGTCCTGGAAATCTCTCCCGGTAGAAACGTTGAGCGCGGACGCCAGTGCAGTCAGCTAATCCAGACATCAATGGGCATTTGCCATCTTTCGATTTGTGTACACCGCAATGGCATACTTCGGTTGGGAACAGCGCATATAAAACAAAACACTGGTGGTGCACAACGTAACCAGATGTCACCAAGAGTTCATGTTCCCCATGGTTCTGACGTTCTATTCTTGTGTGTTTCCCCATGATAATGAGTTGGATAAAATAAGTTGTAACGTGGAAACAAAGCGTTTGCAGGCAAATGTTCGTGGAACGTAATTTCTCCGTAGACGAGTGAGTAATGTGTTCTAAAATTTGTGCCGTAAATTTTTCTTACACCCGACGTATTTTCGCTGCTCATAAAATTATCGCATCAGGCACGACATTTTAATTTATCACTTCTTTATTACTTGCTGTATTCATGACACATTTTGCAGACGGTGCTCGCATATACCACTGAATAAACGTGCAAAATTATGTGCTCGTACGGCGCATGGTTCAAGAGACATGTCGTTATACACACTGAGATACCTGAAAAGCGGCCATACCTTTCATGACTTTTGAATTTATTTCTTGTTGGTACTAACGCTATTCGAAACACATTTAGCAGACAGACTCCACATATGCCGAAGGATGTATCCACAAGGTTTTATCATTGTACTGCATAGAGAGTGGGGGAACGAGGAGGTGGTCTGGGAGAGTGTAGAGGACGACAGGATGAGGGATGGGGGAGGAAGAAGAATTGGTCATAGAAAGGACAAGAGAAGTAATGGACATAGAAATGTGGAGAACGAGAAAAAGAAGGAGATAGACAGAGTGTAGTAGCATGTTGATATTGAGACAGAGAGAGAGAGAGAGAGTCAGGAGCAGATGGACAGGTAATGGGAGGTGGAGGAGGTGGACAGAGAGAAGGGAGAGAAGGATATGGACAGATAGGAGGGGCAGAGGAGATTGACTAGTAAACCCGAAATAACCCTGAGTTTCAATGTCACTTCTTTCAGTGACTTCACTGAACGGTGTTGAAGGAGAGTCAGTGGGTGAGGTCTCGAACAGGACAAGGAAATTAGACTTTAGGAAAAACAGACGTAGCTGGTGGAATATTTAACTTTAATCAAAAAATAGCTCAAATGGCTCTGAGTACTATGGGACTTAACATCTGTGGTCATCAGTCCCCGAGAACTTAGAACTACTTAAACCTAACTAACCTAAGGACACCACACACATCCATGCCCGAGGCAGGATTCGAACCTGCAACCGTAGCAGTCGTGCTAACTTTAATCCATTAATGGTGAACTTCGGTCTTGCCGTTACATGATTCACAATATTAATAGCAACTGATAATGGCGCCTTGCTAGGTCGTAGCAAATGACGTAGCTGAAGGCTATGCTAACTATCGTCTCGGCAAATGAGAGCGTATTTTGTCAGTGAACCATCGCTAGCAAAGTCGGCTGTACAACTGGGGCGAGTGCTAGGAAGTCTCTCTAGACCTGCCGTGTGGCGGCGCTCGGTCTGCAATCACTGATAGTGGCGACACGCGGGTCCGACGTATACTAACGGACCGCTACCACCTAGCAAGTGTGGTGTCTGGCGGTGACACCACACTCCTCCCCCGCAAATCGGCGTACGGCTGTGTTATAAGGCTTCCGCCCGCCGTGGGGAGGACCCCATGTTGACGTATGCGACGAGGTGGGGAGCCTAACAACAGGCGAGGCAGTGCCACCCGCACCCTGCCATTCGGACCGTGGGGAGCTACGAAACGCCTGAAAACCTGCTCCAGGGTGCACGCCAACATGCGGTGTATGCGCCCGCAGAGAGACAGGAGGGGCCGAAGGGTCGACCTCCATCGGGGTCGGGGCACCCGACGGGCGAAGACGACATATGGTCCGGAGTGGGCAAGAGGTCCATGTCGCAGGACAACTGGTCACGGGAAGCGATCGGCAGCGCGTGACCCAGGGAGGCGCCCGGCGGTTGCAGCGACGCGTCCACTGCGGGCGTCGCCGGCGGGAGAACAGGCGACGGCGGCGGCGCGGCGCCATTGGGCAAAATGGAAGGCAGCGTCGGTAACACCTGTGGCTGAGGCGAGCCAGTAGATGGGTCCCCAGGGCGCTGACCGAACGGCAGATCCCATGTGACGAGAGACGCAGCTGGTTGCGATGCCGGCGCACCTCACCAGAGGCCCCCAAAACCAGATACATAGCGCGGCCGAGGCAGCGTAGAATGCGCCCTTCGAGCCAACGCCGTGAACCTCGATAGTTACGATAGTAGACAACGTCGCCTGGAGCAAAAGCAGGTGTCTGCCGCTGCACAGGAACCTGATGCGGCGGATGTAGCAAAGACATCAAGGTTCGATGAGGACGACCGTGGAGCAAAGCCGGCGAGCGACCATCTGGCGGCTGAGAGCGATACGAGAATGCGACTCTTTTAACTTCAACATCTGTGACTTGAAAGTCCGGACCAATCGTTCAGCGGCACCGTTTGACTGTGGCAAAAACGGCGCGGATGTCAGATGTTGAATACCATTGGCCTTGCAGAATGACTGAAATTCTGCGGACATGAATTGTGGGCCATTGTCGAAAACAATAGTCTGTGGAAGATCTTCAATGCAAAAGATAGCATATAACGCTTGGATGGTGGCAGATAACGTCGTGGAAGACATCAGGACAACAAAAGGAAAATTACTGAATGAAACTACCACAACCAACCAACGAGCATTCCAGAATGGACCAGCTAAATCGATGTGTAAGCATTGACAAGGTGAAGTGGCTTTTGGCCATGCAAAGAATTTCCGCGGCGGTGCTGATTGTTGTTCGACACACACCATGCAAGAAGAGCACATATTCGTAATCGCGGCATCGATTCCGAACCAAGTACAGTGCTGACAAGCAAGTTGTTTCGTTCTCACTATACTCCAATGTCCTTGGTGGAGAAGCTGTAAGACAGAGGACTGTAACGAACGTGGTACCACGACCCTGGACTGATCATTATCAGAACGCAACAGCAAAACACCACGTCGTACAGAAAGACTCTCCTGGTGAGCAAAAAATCGGCGAACCAACGGATCCCCGATCAGTGAGTTTGACAAGGGCCATTGCGTAGTAACAAAACGTAGAACGGTAGCAAGGACGGGGTCAGCAGCTGTGGCTGTAGCTTTTTTTTTGGTCATCAGTCTACTGACTGGTTTGATGCGGCCCGCCACGAATTCCTTTCCTGTGCTAACCTCTTCATCTCAGAGTAGCACTTGCATCCTACGTCCTCAATTATTTGCTTATCAGTCCACCTAATTTCCAACATTCGTCTATAGCACCACATCTCAAATGCTTCGATTCTCTTCTGTTCCGACTTTCCCACAGTCCATGTTTCACTACCATACAATGCTGTACTCCAGACGTACATCCTCACAAATTTCTTCCTCAAATTAAGGCCGGTATTTGATATTAGTAGACTTCTCTTGGCCAGAAATGCCTTTTTTGCCATAGTGAGTCTGCTTTTGATGTCCTCCTTGCTCCGTCCGTCATTGGTTATTTTACTGCCTAGGTAGCAGAATTCCTTAACTTCATTGACTTCGTGACCATCAATCCTGATGTTAAGTTTCTCGCTGTTCTCATTTCTACTACTTCTCATTACTTTCGTCTTTCTCCGATTTACTCTCAAACCATACTGTGTACTCATTAGACTGTTCATTCCGTTCAGCAGATCATTTAATTCTTCTTCACTTTCACTCAGGATAGCAATGTCATCAGCGAATCGTATCATTGATATCCTTTCACCTTGTATTTTAATTCCACTTCTGAACCTTTCTTTTACTTCCATCATTGCTTCCTCGATATACAGATTGAAGAGTAGGGGCGAAAGGCTACAGCCTTACACCCTTCTTAATACGAGCACTTCGTTCTTGATCGTCCACTCTTATTATTCCCTCTTGGTTGTTGTACATATTGTATATGACCCGTCTCTCGCTATAGCTTACCCCTACATTTTCCAGAATCTCGAACAGCTTGCACCATTTTATATTGTCGAACGCTTTTTCCAGGTCGACAAATCCTATGAAAGTGTCTTGATTTATCTTTAGCCTTGCTTCCATTATTAGCCGCAACGTCAGAATTGCCTCTCTCGTCCCTTTACTTTTCCTAAAGCCAAACTGATCGTCACCTAGCGCATTCTCAAATTTCTTTTCCATTCTTCTATACATTATTCTTGTAAGCAGCTTCGATGCATGAGCTGTTAAGTTGACTGTGCGATAATTCTCGCACTTATCAGCTCTTGCCGTCTTCGGAATTGTGTGGATGATGCTTTTCCGAAAGTCAGATGGTATGTCGCCAGACTCATATATTTTACACACTAACGTGAATATTCGTTTTGTTGCCACTTCCCCCAATGAATTAGAAATTCTGGTGGAATGTTATCTATCCCTTCTGCCTTATTTGACTGTAAGTCCTCCAAAGCTCTTTTAAATTCCGATTCTAATACTGGATACCCTATCTCTTCTAAGTCGACTCCTGTTTCTTCTTCTATCACATCAGACAAATCTTCACCCTCATAGATGCTTTCAATGTATTCTTTCCACCTATCTGCTCTCTCCCCTGCATTTAACAGTGGAATTCCCGTTGCACTCTTAATGTTACCACCGTTGCTTTTAATGTCACCAAAGGTGGTTTTGACTTTCCTGTATGCTGAGTCTGTCCTTCCGACAATCATATCTTTTTCGATGCCTTCACATTATTCCTGCAGCCATTTCGTCTTAGCTTCCCTGCACTTCCTATTTATTTCATTCCTCAGCGACTTGTATTTCTGTATTCCTGATTTTCCCGGAACATGTTTGTACTTCCTCCTTTCATCAATCAACTGAAGTATTTCTTGTGTTACCCATGGTTTCTTCGCAGCTAGCTTCTTTGTACCTATGTTTTCCTTCCCAACAGATGTCCATTCCTCTTCAACTGTACTGCCTACTGCGCTATTCTTTATTGCTGTATCTATAGCGTTAGAGAACTTCAAACGTATCTCGTCATTCCTTGGTAATTCCGCATCCCACTTCTTTGCGTATGGATACTTCCTGACTAATGTCTTGAACTTCAGCCTACTCTTCATCACTACTATATTGTGATCTGAGTTTATATCTGCTCCTGGGTACGCCTTACAGTCCAGTATCTGATTTCGGAATCTCTGTCTGACCATGATGTAATCTAATTGAAATCTTCCCGTATCTCCCGGCCTTTTCCAAGTATACCTCCCCCTCTTGTGATTCTTGAACAGGGTATTCGCTGTTACTAGCTGAAACTTGTTACAGAACTCAATTAGTCTTTCTCCTCTTTCATTCCTTGTCCCAAGCCCATATTCTCCTGTAACGTTTTCTTCTACTCCTTCCCATACAACTGCATTTCAGTCGCCTATGACTATTAGATTTTCGTCCCCCTTTACATACTGCATTACCCTTTCAATATCCTCATAAACTTTCTCTATCTGTTCATCTTCAGCTTGCGACGTCGGCATGTATACCTGAACCATCGTTGTCGGTGGTGGCCTGCTGTCGATTTTGATTATAACAACCTTGTCACTGAGCTGTTCACAGTAACACACCCTCTGCCCTACCTTCCTATTCATAACGAATCCCACACCTGTTATACCATTTTCTGCTGCTGTTGATATTACCCGATACTCATCTTTCCAGAAATCCTTGTCTTCCTTCCTCTTCACTTCGCTGACCCCTACTACATCTAGATTGAGCCTTTGCATTTTCCTTTTCAGATTTTCTAGTTTCCCTACCACGTTCAAGCTTCTGACATTCCACGCCCCGACTTGTAGAACGTTATCCTTTCGTTGATTATTCAGTCTTTTTCTCATGGTAACCTCCCCCTTGGCAGTCCCCTCCCGGAGATCCGAATGGGGGTCTATTCCGGAATCTTTTGCCAATCGAGAGATCATCATGACACTTCTTCAATTACAGGCCACATGTCCTGTGGATACACGTTACGTGTCTTTAATGCAGTGGTTTCCATTGCCTTCTGCATCCTCATGTCGTTGATCATTGCTGATTCTTCCGCCTTTAGGGGCAATTTCCCACCCCTAGGACAAGAGAGTGCCCTGAACCTCTATTCGCTCCTCCGCCCTCTTCGACAAGGCCGTTGGCAGAATGAGGCTGACTTCTTATGCCGGAAGTCTTCGGCCGCCAATGCTGATTATTTATCAAAATTTAGGCAGTGGCGCGGATCGAACCCAGGACCAAAGACGTTTTGATTATAAATCAAAGACGCTACCCCTAGACCACGGGTAACACGTGTAGCTACACGACGAAAATCAATCGGAAACCGTTCGACCACGTTGTCGGTTCCGCATCAATGAACATGCAAGCAAGTTCGGAGGAATCGATTGCTCTATCCTCAGCAACAGGCAAATGGGACAACGCATCGGCGTTTCCGTGCTTAGCAGTGGACCGATACAAGATATCGTAGCGGTACTGCGAGCGGAAAATATACCAGCGAACGAATTTCTGCGCCGTACGTGGAGGTACAGGCTTGTTCGGATAAAAAAGCGATGTCAAAGGTTTGTGGTCTGTGATGATGGTAAAGTGACGACCATACAAGAAATCACGAAACTTTGTAACACCAAACACCAGAGCCAATGCTTCTTTCTCGATCTGTGAATAATTTCTTTGCGCAGACGAGAGCAATTTGGACGCAAACGCAATAGGGCGATCGTGCGATCCATCTTTGTACACAAGCACAGCACCGATCCCGAAATCCGATGCATCCACCATCAAAAAAAGGGGTTTTTCGGAATCAAATGGCGTAAGGCAAGTATTGGAAAGCAACGCCGATTTCAACAGGCGAAAGGCGCGTTCGCATTCCGTCGTCCAGACGAACGGAACACCTTTACGGCGTAAGCGATGAAGCGCAGCTGAAATGAAAGAGGCGTGGGGGATATATTTATGGTAATAATTGATTTTTCCCAGCACACTCTGTAGCTGCTTCAAATTCTGCGGCGAAGGCAAGGCTTGTATGGCACGTGGGTGCTCGGGGCTGGGATGGATGCCTTGGGCATTGATTACATGTCCCAGGTAGGGCAAGTCGCGAGCAAAAAACACACATTTGTACTTCCGCAAGCGAAGACCAATTTGATGCAAGACCTGAAATACTGTTCTGAGATTGGCTAAATGTTCTTCCGTCTTTCCGGAGATCACAATTTCGTGCAGATAGTTTGCTGCCGTAGGGACCGACGCACAAACGGTTTGTAGATATTGCTGAAACATTTCAGTGGCGGATGCACACCCGAATGGCCAGCGTTTGAATCGATACAAACCAAGATGCGTGTTAACCACCAAAACGCGCCGGGAGTCTTCGTCCACCGGTATTTGCAAGTACGCATCTGCTAGGTCCAACTTCGAAAAATATTTACCCGTGCACAGTTTGTCAAAAAGATCTTCCGGGCGGGGTAAAGGAAAAGTTGCAATCACTAGTTGTGGATTCACTGTTGCCTTGAAGTCCACACAAAGTCTCAATTTTCCGGAAGGTTTTGGCAAAATTACTAAGGGCGATGCCCAGAGAGAAGCCTGCACACATTCAATTACACCTTGTGATTCCAAATCGTGTAATGTTTTTGCGACCTCATCACGCAATGCGTGGGGAACATTGCGCGCTCTGAAAAATTTCGGTTGTGCGTTGACTTTCAGTTCTAAATGTGCTTTATAGTTCGTAGCGCAACCAAGGCCCGGTGCAAAAATGTCCGCAAATTCTTCACATAGACGAGAAATACTGTCTGAAGGCACTGTCTGGTTCACTGATAGGACCTGATTAACTATAGACAAGTTAAACAACAGAAATAAATCGAAACCAAACAAGTTCACTGCAGAAGAAGAACGAAGGACGTAAAATGATACAAGTTTTGTTTGTCCTTTGTATGTTGCAAGAAGGCTGCACTGTCCTAACACAGGGATATGTTGACCGGAATAGGTAGTTAACTTAACATTTGCGGCATGCAACGGAGGTGTGCTCAGCTGTTTGTACATGTCTTGATTGATCAGTGAAACTGCAGCTCCGGTATCGAGCTGGAATGGTATCACTTTGCCGTTAATGTCCAAATCTACAAAACGTTTGTCCTGCTGATGACAAGAGCGACTGTCTCGTGCAACGTGAACTGACACTGGTACAAAATCACTTGCGACTTGACGGGATTTCCGGCGATGTCGACGCACACTTTTTGTGGGGTGAACACAGTCACTGTTAGAGAGAGTGGCACTGAGCAGAGTAGAATGAACTACATGAATTTCCATGGGCAAAGTGTCATGAGCCGGAGTATCCTTGGTTCGAATTTGGCACGAAGCAAAGGGCCTGGAATGGTTGTGAGTGTCCGATCTGAGCTTTTTCTTGCAAACACTCTGAACATGTCCTTTTTTATTACACAAAAAGCAAATAGCCTGGTGTGATGGGCAATTCTCACGCGAATGTCTAGTAGCACACCGCGGGCATGATTTTAGCACTGCATTTGCTTGCCTGCGCGGCACACGTGGCTGAGATCCTGGCCGGGCGCGAGGACTGTTTACTGTTCTGTGCAGCGCGCCCAGCGGGCCAGTTAACCTGACACACGGGTGGCGAAGTTTAAAATGATTCCTAAGAAAAGTCAAGTGTGTCCTGCCGTTGCAATATGTCCATCACTTGTTGAAGGGAGGGATTGACTAGTTTCAAAATCTGTTCCCTTATACGAACATCAGAAACGTTCTGTACAATTGCATCACGTACCATAGTATCTGAATAAGGGCGTCCACATTGACACTCAAAAGCACAATCCCTAGTAAGGCCTTGCAAGATTGCAACCCACTCCCGATTAGTTTGACCTGCTGTATGTTTTGTACGAAAGAAGGTATACCGTTTGGCAACTACATTGACTGATTGTTTGAAATATGCATCTAATGCAGACAAAATTTCGTCGTAGGACAGAGTTGCTACGTCGCGTCGGGGAAATAATTTGACTATCACACGGTATGTGGTCACCCCTACGGAGGAAGGGAGTAAAGGCTACCGCTCATTACCTTGAATTCTGTAGGTGGCGAGATGGAATCCAAATTGGCGTGACCACTCTGTCCAGCTTTCCAGTGCAGCATCAAAAGGACGAAAAGTTGGTGCAACAGCGTGTTGTGGCGGCGTTAGTGGTGGAGCGGCGGCTGCCGCATCGTTTTGCATTGCTCATTGACCCTGGACGAGCTGTCCAAGGGCATCCAGTAAGGCCTGCGGCTGCTGAATCTGTAAGCGATAAAATTCGGACAGTACATCTGGAGATTGTGGCGAAGCCATTACACAAGTAAATCAGGGCAATATCGATAAGAACGCGGAAAATCTCGTCGCCAAATGTTGTGGGTTGGCAGGAGAGCCAACCCCGGGTTACAAGAGGAAGCCAAAAGGCACGCGTTTTAGCTCACGTAGGCTGGCGTGAGGTCTGGAACAGGACAAGGAAATTAGACTTTAGGAAAAGCGGACGTAGCTGGTGGAATACTTAACTTTAATCCATTAATGGTGAAGTTCGGTCTTGCCGTTACATGATTCACAATATTAATAGCAACTGATAATGGCGCCTTGCTAGGTCGTAGCAAATGACGTAGCTGAAAGCTATGCTAACTATCGTCTCGGCAAATGAGAGCGTATTTTGTCGGTGAACCATCGCTAGCAAAGTCGGCTGTACAACTGGGGCGAGTGCTAGGAAGTCTCTCTAGACCTGCCGTGTGGCGGCGCTCGGTCTGCAATCACTGATAGTGGCGACACGCGAGTCCGACATATATTAACGGACCGCGGCCGATTTAAAGGCTAACACCTAGCAAGTGTGGTGTCTGGCGGTGACACCACAGTGGACCTGTGGAATAATGATGACAAGTGTTGCGAAGATGAATGACTTTTCATTATAATCCACAGTTGTTAAACTAGAATGGCACTAATTCCATCTCTATATGTAAACAGAAGGTGGACAGGGAAAGAAAGGGAAAGGAAGGGATTACTAATCTCAGCTGCCTAGGGACATTACAGAGATTCAGCAGCGGCGTCGAGTGAAATGTGTACCGGACTGGGATACGAACCCGCAATCTGCTGCATAGCAGACAGATGTATTGACCACTTCACAATATGGCACACAGAGTCATAAGAACTGCTCCGACTATCTCGGTACGCCTCACGGCTTATCCATACATTTTCACTACGACAGCTGACAGCAGCGATACCCTCCCTTGCCTTCCCTTTCTCCCTCTCTCCACCTTCAATTTACATATAGTGTATAACAGCTGCGAATTCTGCGCGGTGTCTGTTCTTTCGGATATGTCCGAAAGAATAGAAACTATGCATTCATATCTTCCATCTCTGTGACGATTCGAGAAACTCCACTTTTGGTCCGTATCATGAAATCGAGTCTATATAAATATATTTTTTCAACATTCATAATCATAGTTCTGAAAAAGATATCTGTTTCATTACTTTTTGTAGTGGTTTCGACAGCTGTTCCAGTTTTTATAAGTCGAGTTTGTCTTCTTTCTTCCTATTTTAATATTTAAGGAGGGGGTCACTTTCCTTGCGCTTCTGTGTCGCAGGTCGTTGCCATTTCACTAAAAGAGATGTTTCACATGTTTTGTTAGATGTGGGGAAAAAGTAGTTCAAACTCACTTCATTCTCGACAGTTATCGTCAGTCTTGCTGCAGAAGCCGGTGTTGGGCTCCACTGACGCGTTACAGCTATTTTTAAAACCTTTAGTGTGCGATATAATACCTGAAAAAGTGTAAGTTTCATTTCCTCACATTATAGAAATCACATCATGTCAGTAGCTGACACTTTTCGATATTGCAGCAGACCGTGTGGTAACTATAGTGATAGGACGAAACTATAGAAACACCCAGAACACAACACATTATCATGCCTAATGCAGGATAGGAAACCGTTGGTATTCAAAAGAGCTTCCAGTCGTCTCGCAGTGGATAACAGCAGGTCGTGTACGGTTTTCAATGGCATCGTATTCCAATGCTCCAGCCTGCAAAACAGAGCAAGTTCAGTTAACGTTGATAGAGGCGGGCCGGTCGCTGTCGCCGAGCGGTTCTAGGCGCTTCAATCTGGGATCGCGCGACCGCTACGGTCGCTGGTTCTAATCCTGCCTCGGGCATGGATGTGTGTGATGTCCTTACGTTAGTTAGGTTTAAGTAGTTCTAAGTTCTAGGGAACTGATGACCTCAGATGTTGTCCCATAGTGCTCAGAGCCATTTGGTTTGATAGAGGCGGATAGTGATCTTGCACTCTTCTCTGCAAAGTAAATCAGCAGGCTCAATAATGTTGACTGTGGTGGCCAGGGGAGATGCTACAGTCGATCGTCGTGCTCACAATATCAATTCTGGACGAATGGTTCAAATGGCTCTGAGCACTATGGGACTCAACTGCTGTGGTCATCAGTCCCCTAGAACTTAGAACTGCTTAAACCTAACTAACCTAAGGACATCACACACATCCATGCCCGAGGCAGGATTCGAACCTGCGAGCGTAGCAGTCGCACGGTTCCGGACTGCGCGCCTAGAACCGCGAGACCACCGCGGCCGGCCCAATTCTGGACGACGTGAGCTGTGTGAACAGCAGTCCAGTCGTCTTGGGAAACAGCATCATCACCAGTGGGGATCAAATATTGTACCATGGGACGGATCTGATCGGACAAAATAGTCACGTAATCCTTGGCAGTAATGCGACCTTGCAGAGTAATCATGGTGTTATGGAATAACACGATACGGCTGCCCAAATCATCACGCAATCCCCATGTATCACTTTTACTACGTAAATTCCGTCTGTCGCTGGAAACAGTGTAAAACGAGATTCATCCGACCAAACGACCTTCTTCCACTACTCCACAATCTACCCTGAGCAGCGCGGGGAAACTGGTATAGCCATGCGATTTCAAACACAGAGATATGTAAACATGCAGTTACGACTCCGCTGTCGGCAACGCCCATATAACACAACAAGCCTCTGGCGCAGTTGTTAGATCGCTCACTGCTGCTGCTATTGCTAGTTACCAAGCTTTGAGAGAGTTTGAACGCGGTGTTACAGTCGATGCACGACCGACGTAACACGGAATCTTCGAGGTGGCGATAAAGTGGGGATTTTCTAATAAGATCGTTTCACGAGTGTACCATGAATATCAGGAATTCGGTAAAACGTCAAATCTCGGACGTCACTGCGGCCGGAAAAAGATGTTGCAAGAACGGGAACAACGACGACTGAAGAGATTCGTTCAACGTGACAGAAGTGCAGCCCTTCCGCAATTACTGCAGATTTCAATGCTGGGCCATCAAAAAGTGTCAGCGAGTGAACCATTCAACGAAACATCATCGATATGGACTTTCAGAGCCGAAGGCCCACTCGTGTACCATTGATGATTGAACGACACAAAGCTTTATGCCACAACCCCGACATTGGATTGCTGATGACAGGAAACATGTTGCCTGGTTGGACGAGTCTCGTTTCAAATTGTTTCGAATGGATGGACGTGTATAGGTATGATGACTACCTCATGAATCCATGGACCCTGAATGTCGCAAGGTGCTGTTCAAGCCGGTGGTGGCTCGGTAATCTAAGGCGTGAGGAGTGGTAATGATATGGGAACCCTGGTACGTCTAGAAATGACTGTGACAGGTGGCACGGTCGTAGGCATCCTGTCTGATCACCTGCATCCATTCATGTCCATTGTGAATTACGACGGACTTCGGCAACTCCAGCAGTACAATACGACATCTCATTCGTCCAGAATTGCTACAGATGGGCTACAGGAACACTCTTCTTAGTATCAACACTTCCACTGGTCTTTGAACTCTCCAGACATGAAAATTATTGAGGGTATCTAGGATGAATTGCAACTTGCTGTTCAGAAGAGATATCCGCCCCCTCATGCCTTTACGGATTTATGGACAGCCGTGCAGTATTCACACTCTCCAGCACTACATCAGACATTAGTCCATGCCACTTCGTGTTGCGGCACTTCTGCGTCCGCTACACGATGCTAGATAGGTGCCGGCCGAAGTGGCCGTGCGGTTAAAGGCGCTGCAGTCTGGAACCGCAAGACCGCTACGGTCGCAGGTTCGAATCCTGCCTCGGGCATGGATGTTTGTGATGTCGTTAGGTTAGTTAGGTTTAACTGGTTCTAAGTTCTAGGGGACTAATGACCTCAGCAGTTGAGTCCCATAGTGCTCAGAGCCATTTTTTTGCTAGATAGGTGTACCAATTTCTTCGGCTCTTCAGTGTAGGTTTTATTGATTGGGCACCACGATGCCCTTTGAGCATATTTACATCAGTGACGAGTCGTTTGGGAATTCCACCTCGGACTGCAATTCCCCTCTTCCTCCATTAGCGTTGCTTTGGTGGGCCAGGATTCGCGAGTGAGACATTCAGTTCTGTAGTGACTTCCGCAGCTGCCTTTCTCTAATTTTTTATCACAATCTCCCTCAATGACGGTCCGTCACGATCACTCAACAAACGATTTCATCCACGTTGTGACTTAGTGGAACCACTTTTCCACTTTCCCCGAATGCGGTATGAATCTTCCGTACAGAGCCTAATGAAACACTTAACAGTTCTGATTCCTTGGTTACGGAAGCACCGATAATATGAGACCTAACAATTTGCCGACTTTCGAATGCACTTCGCTCAGACACAATGCACTGACAACTACATAGAACACTGTTCTGACTAACTGAAACTTACAACGAATTGAAGATATTGCACACATGGTCAGATACAACATGTCAAATTGCAGGTCTGTTTACCACCTGTGTTTATGTTCAGGCATGTATTTCTCGCGATATTTCGTTATTTTTGCCCAACCGCTGTATTTATTTTCTCCCTCTTTTGTGGCGACTAAGGATAGTTCTCCATCGTCTTCGACACTCATTCCCTCCAGCAAACAAAAATTAATGTTTGATATAAAATATTAAATTTATGACTAGTAATAAAACATTTCCAATGATAAGAGATTTACAATTTTTAATTTATAATGACAGACTGACGTCATTGGCCCAAACTTGGAAAGTACAATCGCATTTCTTGGTGGATAATGGCAGTGTACGTGGGATTTGTAGATTACAGAAAATAATCATTAAGTAAGTAGCAGAATAAGAAAGTATAACTTGATAGAGAAGGAAAAATGAATATTGAAAATTTCGTTACTTTGTCTTTAGTTTATATAATTATATTAAATCAAGATAGATATTAAAATTGCAAAAGCATTTCAAAATGTATGATCTTTCATCTTTTATTGTAGTAATGATAAAGCAACAATACAGGTTGCACGAAACCGTTATACGAAATCTACCTAACGCAAATGAATTTAGTTTCAGATTCACTGCCACACGAGTTTCGTACCGTTCATCTGCATTTGCTTATCGCATCTCTCCATGAGCTTTACACCCCCCCCCCCCCCCCCTACTATACACGTTTCACGTTTTCACTCCAAGTGTTGAACGGAAAGCAAAATATTTTCGGATTCTTTGAGGGTTTCCTTTCTTGAACCATCGATGGTAAGCCTGTGAATTTTGTAGCATGCGTAAATACTGCAAGTTTGTTTTTCAACTAATAAGGATAGTTTTCGAATGTGCTTCTTACGGTGGTTGATACAAATTGTCAGCTGTTTGTTGTTGATGTGCGTTCGTATGGTATAGAAGGTGACGCTAGAATATCTAGAACGTAGAAAATGGGACTTCGTTACAAAATGGAATTCCTAGGTTCCAGAATCTTGCTACACCATGCATTAGTACGTTTTTAGGCTGAACGAACATGGCATGAAACCATACTGCGAACTGCATGTGTTGTAAGATAGAAGAAATCATTTAATTACGAACAGAGGTTTATTTTCTCCCATAAATGTAAAACTACAACTACGAATTTTGTTACTGTTTCTTTTTGCTGTTTACACAATTTTCTCAGAGAGAAATAGTTGTCTCTTCACCCAGATTGCAGTGATAGTTTCCAAACTACTCTTTTGCTAACGGAAGACATGATTCCTTCAGCAGGTAAAGGTGGTTTTGCCCTGTCCCATGGGTTCCGTGTGAGAAGCCGATTCGAAGATTATTGCAGGAGCAGAACTTACGGTCGCTCTGTAACACCATAGCTCTAATGCTCTATTCATCTATTTTTTTTTCATTTAATATTACATCGTTAAGAACCTGTAAATGTTTTTGATTGAATAGATAACACAAAATTGTATACTCTTTTCTTTGTTAAAACTTTGATGTCGTAGTTTGTTTCAATGCAAAGTAGTGTATCTGTACTGTAAATACTTTGTCCCATTTGGAGGGAACAAAACTTACTGTATATAATTGTAATTCTGTGTGAATAATTTTTTGTAGAAGTGTCAATATGTGAAAATGTTCTGTTTTATTTAATGTGTTTGTTTGCTGTTACGTAAACTGCTGACCTTCACTTAGGGCTCTTAGTTATTCTGTATGTAAAAGGTGTAGTGGTTCCCCTCGGGAACGGAACTGTGTAGCGCGCGCAAATCGTGGTTGGCCTAGGTAGAAAAGGTGGAACAAGAGTCAGTCGTGAACAAGCAACGAGTCGGGGACGAGCCAGCAGTCAGAGATGAGCTACGAGTCCGTGCACTGCCGTGTAAAAGTTGCATAGTGCTGGTTTCGAGAGAGGCTTTTCTGTTATTTTCCAATGCCTCGGATGGATGGATAAATAGCTGGGCTATTCTGGAATTTGTATCTATCATCGCCACCAAGAAATGACAGAGTCCAGCAATTCTGCCTGCAATTCCACCTACCAACATGCAGTGGCCACCACATTGCGCAATCATTGCAACGTAACACTACAATGATGTACAGTGAAGGATCAGCTTAATGGATGTGTTATTGTGCTGAAATATAAGGTAATTTATATCTGAATTTATGTACCTACCTTGACTTTTCTCCTCATCATAACACCTCTCAGGGTCCTCTCCGTTTGAACTAAAGTGATTACCGAGTATCCTTACTGAAAGTACGTTAAAACTCAGTTTGCTAATTAATGCCTATTGGATAGAGTAAAGTTAAAGTTAATGCGGCAAGAGAGTGAGTTAGAGTTAATGATGCTTGCTGAAATAATTTTCCTAGTAAAACTGCTTTTGACGGCACTGATTATGATTTAGAGCTTCTCTTTAACACTTTCAACGGTTTACATGAAAAAATTTCCTTCACTAAAGAACTTCAAAATGATAAACGCGAACTAAATTTTCTAGATTTAACAATTTCTATACAAGATAATACCTTCCATTTCAATATCTTTCGCAAAGAAACATATTCAGATAATATTATTCCTGCTGACTCAACTCATCCAAAAGCTCATAAACTGGCATTTTTTCATTCCGCCATTCATCGAATGGTAACCACTCCTTTATCACCAGCGGCCCAAAAAAAGGAATTGAATGTCATCAAAGCTATTGCGGTCAATAATGGGTACAACCAGAATATGATCGATTACCTGCTTAATAAGAAAATTTCCCAAAATTGCTCGACTTGGAGAAATAACCTCCTACAAATACCATAGAAACTAAAAAAATTATTTCCATCCCCTTCTTGGGTAACATATCGTATAGGATCAAACGTCTTCTAAATAAAAAATATAACTGTAACGTCTCTTTCTCTACAAACAACAGTTTAAAAAGAAATCTTGTACAGTCAGTAGAGATTGCCAGGGATTGGTTTTCTAATTCAGGTATTTACAAACTAACCTGTAATAACTGCCCCTCATATTACATTGGTCAAACAGGCAGAGCTGTGAAAACACGATATAAAGAGCATCTATTAGGTAAAAAAGGAATAAATTTTCGCAACTCTACTTTTGCTGAACACCTCTTGACAGCCGGCCATACGCCTAAACAGTTAGAAGACACGGTTATCCTACACAGACAAGTCAAAGGACGGAGACTAGATCTGTGGGAAGAGCTATTTATTTTCAAACATCTTGAGCTCAAAGACGGCAATATACTTAATGATCAGCTGAACCTTGCCTGTAGACAATTTTTTGAAAGCTTTAAACCCGTACTGTTTAATATATAACATAAATGCTAGTAACCTCAGTACTCCATTTCCTCAGGAAGCTATAATGCACTTTCTTATCTTTTAGCTCACTGCCTGTTATGTAATATATTTTTCTCACGTTGTATGGCTGCCAATATACGGGCCTTCATGTAATAATTTTGTAAGTATCAGCAATCCTTCTCACATGTTGTAATACAAGATTTTCCTAATATATGTTATACTTCATTCTTGACTCATGTATCTTACCTTAAATATAAATTATGATGTTCATTGTCCCTAGGCCGTCTTCTGAAGAAGATAGATTTATATCTATTGAAACCTAGGTAAAGATTACTTTATCCTTTGCAACTGGTCGGCTGTTTTTTAATCTTTTGATTATTAATGTGTTGTTGCCAAATTCAAATTAAAATTTCTCAAGACTGAGGCTTATAAAGTTTTGCTTAGTAAATGATCACATTACTACCTGTTGTTAATCGCAGAAAGTGAGTTAGTATCTTACATAAATGTTAATTTTATGTCTCATGGTAGTAAAAGTAGAAAACTGCATAGTAGGAAATTATATGCTCATGATTATTAAGTGGTTGTCTCTCTTGTGTGCATATTAACAGTATAAAGACCACTCAGTTTGTGTAAGCCCTGAAAGTGATAGTGTTTTTCTGTACAAGTTATAATTTTGCAAATAGTTTTTGTGCTGCTCCAGTTGTTAGCTTCAATCTTAAAACATATGTGTGTCAGAGTTCATTGCACTCGCGTGTGGCAAAGTCTAGGTTGTGTTTGTCCGTTATAGTTACTTATACCTACTTTCTTAAACGAGAATGTTAATCGTTCTCTTGCCTAGTTAGGCTGGCGGCAGTTTTCTTTATCCGTTGAACAGTGCAGATAGGCAAAATTTTGTTTGGTACTATTCAAATATTTACGTAATTCTGACTTTCATTTCCGATAAGCCACTTCCGTTAGGAACAACACGGTCAGCTTAACAAAATTCCTCTCAGAGGGTAACACTGCTCTGTTGCTTTATACCATAATCGTTATAACAAAATAATTCTGTTTTGTAAACTGCCCCCAGTTTTGAGGTTAAGGTATAGCAGTAGCATGACAGGGAGTGTTATACGTGGCTTTTCCGTGACAGGACTAATTGTTCTGTTGGGGCATCGTAAGTACTAAGCCAAACTTAGTATTTGATTGAATAAGCTACGTAAATACGCTGTTGTAGTGTTATAGCTCTTATTGAGTGAAAAATAAGGAAACGTACCAGTACTTTACTTACCAACATGTTACTACATTTAGATTCCTCGCTACACGTATCTATTTCTGAGCTGTCTTCCATGTCGAATTAATTATACTCGGTCCTGTGGGCACTGGAGCAGATAAGATGTGTCACGTATGCTAAATTACTCTTGTGTTACGACTTCCTGACAGGCTTTCAGTGTCTACAACACATGTACGCAGCAGTTAAAATGGCCTGTGATATCCACGAATATTTGCTCCATTTACTATGGCTGGGAAGGATGTTGTGTTTGTGCTGAGTGCCACGCCACATGGGTATCTATGGGAACGAAATGGCAGGTGTAGCAACCAAGGAGGCGTGTCGTGATCGTCAGTTCGGTCAGTGTGACAGCGTTGAGCAAGCTACGAGACGTATTAGGAAAGTAAGGTCCGATTAGGGGCGAAATGGAAACCACTGCGAAAATCCGATGGAACTTTGCACAGACGTGTTGGGTAGTGTCTTTAGTGTGCCTGTCGATCGTTTCACGTCGCTCTTTTCAGTTCAGAGGGCAAAATGATCACGTAGAAATGCCTAATACAACAGTCTCCCGCCAAGTACGTGAATCTGATGAGAAATTTCGCTTGAATGTATGACATAAATATCATGCGATTCTTTTTCGAAGACGATTTTCAGCTGCATGCTGTAGGGGTGATGAAGACGCTCCTGCAGCGTTTTCGATAGGAAGTGTGATTACCCATAATATAGCCCTTAATTGGTTCCCTCTGTTGTTCATCTCTACTAACATGAGCAGCTGGCTACGCAGACAACGTGTTGGCACAAACAACGAAAGGTAGACCAGCGTAGAGAATTGGTGGAAAGCACAGGCGGCTGCTTTCTGCCCATGAGGGAACTAGAAAGTATGTACAACGCCACTAAAAATGTCTAAGTCGGAGCGGTAAGTATTTAGAGAGGTAGCTGGAAGGCGTCGCTAACTGTTGCAAAAAAATAAATAAATAAAAATATTTTTCGCTGTGGTTTTCATTCCGCGACCGATCGGACCTTACTTTCCGAACGGCAATTGTGTTACCTCATTGTTGAGGTACAGAGTCATGGGAAAATGAGCGGCTGGAAGAGTCAGACAATAAACTGCGCCTGGAAAAGTCCGCAACTCAGCCACGCCACATCGCCTTCTACCCACGCAGGCACGAAGAGGTCTTTCTCGCTCGTCTTCGCATAAGACAGTCCTCTGAACCATGTTTTCTAGCTCCTGTGAGCGTACAGATCAAAAACCGTCACATTTTAGTAAACTGTATCTCGAACTCAGGCAAGAGGGCTACGGCTCATTTGTTGACCGATTGGCCCTGTATTTAAATGAAAGTGATACAAATTTGGTGCTTATTTTAAAGTTCTGTGAAATCGATTTTTTCCCGTATTTATTGTAAGTGATCTATTTCAGTTTTCCTCTTGTCTCACCTATGATTTAATTGACAGTTTTAGACCATCTGACCATGGTAACACTTTGTTACGGGATGTGTACTAGAGTGATTGCGCGGATAGCAACAGGCGAGACTGTGTGAGAGAGAGTACAAGTCGATGTCAGATTGCTTCTTGCTTTTTTTTTTATCTCATTTTCTGTATTTCGCCACATTCGTTTGGACTAATATTCGTACATTCGCTGATGACCACGTCGTTAGGCACCCCTAAACCACACATACACGCACCCGTACACACGAGATATACAGGGAAGCAGCGCAGGTGCTAAAATCTAAAGTTGCATGCTGTAGGTTGGTTGTAGCTGGACTCTATGTGCTGGATTCCACGTGCTGGACCGGAACTGCCCCCTCTTCTGCTCTCCTCCCTCTCCCTCCCCCACCACCTTGCAGTCTGGAAGCGACGCCTCCGGACAAGAGGCGCTAGTTAGGCCTCGCTCCCGGACGTGAGTACACATCCAGATGGCCTCCAGCTCAGCACTGCCGACCGTCTGCAGCAATTTGTGTCCACTTCCGCAGCGGTCGCAGCTGTACTGACCACGTACATAATTTTGAGACTGACGAACAACTTTCGTCACTGTCAAGTTAGCAAAATCTGTTTCAGTACATAGTTTCTCTAAATAATGATTTTTGCGAAGGAAAATGTAACTCCGTGCCCCTGAAACTTAAATATTGTGTTTTATTAGGTTTTTACGAGTCAAATTTTAGGTCAGTCCATTGCGTATAAAGTTGCATCCCAGTGAAGAGATTCCATTTTCGATATTTATTTCCTTGTTCGGCAGCTGTATCCTCTCCGGTAATTTGGAAATCTTCAGGGTTTTCCAGTAGCAGTAGTCATAAATAGGACCATAAGGTAAACCGTGGTCTAGGGGTCAGTCTGCTTTCGGCAGGTGAGTTGCAAGGACGTCTTGTTTACGTCCCGTCCGTAGAGTCGCGAGCGCGCGTAGTTTGTTTACTTCCTCGCCGCAGCTAATACTCGCGTCCGTTAACACTGAGTCGCCATGGCTCATTCGTACAGAAAAGCTACCATCAAGATCAGCTTCCAGCCCGACTACGCACGACCACGAGCCTTTGAAGTCGAACGATTCATCCGTGACGAAGTTGAAATACCAACACAGCACATCATCGGTATCCACCTATCCATCACAAGTAGCGTCGTTTACGTCAAGATGGTCGATGACGAGTTATGTTACGTAGTTGTGAACAGATGCGAGAACACTCTCAAGTTCAAACACTCCGATGGTCACATCGGAGAGGTTACTGTTGAGCATGCTGGACTAGGATTACGCACACTAAGAGTCTTCGAACTGCCTTTCGAAGTACCACCGGACGTCGTTACCTCAGCTTTCCGCCCTTATGGGACGGTAATTAGCCACGTGGCCGAAAAATGGAACACCTTCGAGACGTACCAGGTCCTCAACGGCGTCCGACAAGTGAAAATAGAATTAAAGAAACATGTGCCGTCCTACTTAGTCATAGGTGGCTGTCGGGCAATAGTAATGTACGACGGACAACCTCGTACTTGTTCTGGTTGCGGCCAGGAGGGTCATGTGCGCTCGGCGTGTATTCAACGTTGGGTTACACAACTTCCATTGCATGATACGACACCACCTCCTACGCTCACGGACCTCCCCCTCAATTACGCAGAGGTGACACGATCGACCGTCATGCATGACAAACGACAACCCCCCCCCCCCCCCCGGAAGACAGGAAGCCTTAGAATGCGCACCTGTCGCCGGTCCTGGATTGACCAACACCATTACGGTGTCTGCAGAGGTTGGAGAACGCCGCCCATCGACTCCACATGCAGATTCGGACGAGAGAATGGAACTCGACGCTAGGGTTGTACCGACCTCTGCCTTTCTACCTGAGGGGGATGCTATACGGGAACCACAAACTCTTTCGGACACAGAAACCCACGTCCGCAAACAAAGGTCACCGAGAAAACATCAAAAGCGACGTCGCACACCCTCAGACGATTGCCTCCAGCGGACGTCTTCTCCAGTTGACGACCGGACGGCCAACGAAACTACGACGAAAATGGATGACACGAGATCGCCCTCACATGTCACTTTGTCTGATTTTGACAAACCCGATTCCGCTCTCTCGGGCAAACGGATGGCCAGCACAGCGCCCGCCGTTGCTACACAACCGGAAACAACTGCGGATTCACCCTTAGTCACTCAGCCCACAAGTGTTCCACCGCAGCCATCGTTAACTCACGGACTTTGTGCGGATGACATTGAAGACGATTCTACGGCCGCTGTGGTGGATGAGGAGAGGGGTCTCTCCTCCCACACCTCGGCCCCTCCCGAGTAGCAATAGATGACGGCGCGGACGCGGCCGGCAGATCACGGGCCCCACCTTTTACGGCGACACTGACGGCGGCCCCCACCGCAGGAGACGATCTACAGACCTATCGCTTAACGACCATCAACATTAACACCATTCGGACACGTGCGAAGTTGTCGCTGCTCCAAGACATGCTCAATGCAGCAAACGTTGACATTGTCTTTCTCCAAGAAGTCTTCGTCGCCGATTTCCCGGGTACGTATGGTTATACGGCTCATGTGTCCCACGCCTCGCCAACTAACAGTGGAGTCGCAATTCTCCTCAGAGAGGGCCTCGAGGCGGACAAAGTCCGATATCTCTCCGACGCTAGAGGAATGGCCGTAACGGTGCAAGGCGTCCTGTTTATCAATGTATACGCCCCTTCCGGAACGAATCGCCGTCGTGTCCGCTCTTCTTCGCAGAAGGAATAGCACCGCTTTTTCAGGGCAGGCACGATGACTTGATATTAGGGGGCGATTTCAATTGCACCCAAGCACCTAAAGATCAGCTGCCACGCCATTCACCGTGCCCCGAACTTGGGACACTCATCGGCGATCTCCAGCTGGTAGATACATGGGAACATGTCCGAGGAAATAGACCGGGATACACCCACTTCACGAGTCACTCGTCTAGTCGCATCGATAGGATTTACGTCTCCCGTTCTCTCGCGGCAACGGTGAGTGACGCGGAGGTGTGGCCAGTAGCCTTTTCTGATCACGAGGCCTATATATGTGCCGTCACCCTTCGTCGCCAACGGGTGTGGCGCAGCCGACATCCCTGGAAATTAAACCTTGCTCATCTCGCTTCTCCGGACTGTCGACGCGCCATCGAAGACACGTGGAGTTTGTGCGTTCGCCGCCTCCCAGTATCCTACGTCGATTAGTTGGTGGTTAACCTACGCCAAGCCGGCCCTACGGCGAACTTTTATTACGTATGGTCGTGAGACTGCTGCTTGGAGGCGGCAGACCCTTGATTTTTATTTTACCGTCCTTCGCGAATGCGCCTCCTTGCCACCCACACCGGAACGACAGTTGACAGTTCATTGTGCGAAAGCACAGATCGTAGCCCATATGCGCCGACACCTCGAAGAGACAATCGTCCGAGCGCGAACACAAGACAGACTCGCAACGGAACGACCCACCATGTACCACGTCATCCGAGAACGTACACTGCGAAGACGGGCGCTGATACATGCCGTCACCACTGAGGACGGCCGTCATCACACCACACAACGCGATATTGCTGCAGCCTTCTTCGACCATTACGCACGACTTTATTCTGCTCAATGTTCCGACCCGACGACGGTGATAGCAGTCTCACAACTGGTTTACGGCATTGTCCCACAGGATTTACAAACTGAATTATTGAACGACATTACGGAAGACGAAGTTATCGACACCATCGGTAAAGGAGCGGCGAATAAGTCTCCTGGCCGCGACGGGCTCCCTGTGGAGTTTTATAGTACTTTCCAGTATTTACTGGCTCCCAAGTTAACAGACATCCTTCGGGAGCTTATGTCCCACGCGGTGCCGCTCCCTGCGACCTTCGTAGAAGGAATAATTATACCGGTTCACAAACCTAAAGGTGGGGCTCGAATACAAGATTACCGCCCGCTAACACTCAACTGCGACATGAAGATATTCACCAGACTATTAGCAAACCGTCTACGACCGACCCTACCTTACGTCATCTCGCTAGATCAGACTTCCCTAGGGGGAATCAACAACATCCACACAGCACTGTGTCGATACCGTGACTTAATAGCCCTAGCCAGGCGCATTCCGGGAGCGCTGTCATCACTAGATTTTAGCCAAGCTTTTGATCGAGTGGATCACGCGTACCTAAAGTCCGTTCTCCAGCACATGCAGTACTCCCAGCAATTCACAGACGTCGTGATGCGCCTCCTCTGAGGGGCGACTTCCAAAGTGCTCGTTAACGGGCGTCCCTCGCAGTCCCTCCCGATTTTCCGCTCCGTGCGTCAAGGCTGCCCCTTGTCGACGTTACTATATGCTCTGGCACTGGAACCGCTCCTCTGTGGCCTCCGTCAACGCCTCACCGGTCTTACCCTACGTGACGTCACATTTCGCTGTACAGCATATGCAGACGACCTGGTTCTCGTGTTCCGCAATCGCGACGAAGTCAACAGAGCACTAGAATGGATTACCACGTACGGTGTGGCTTCCGGCAGCTGTCTCAACGTCGCCAAATCGGTCGCCATGGCCATAGGATACGGGTTGACCCCAGCGTGTGTCGAACCCCTACAGCTTCGTGGCACTATCAAATGTCTCGGAATAGAGTTTCACGATGACATACGGCGCACTGCGGCTCTTAACTACCGCCGCTTATTACAACAAATTCGGGTCCAGATCTTCAACCTTCGTCTGCGGACCCTCGACATTCTCCAAAGGACACACTTCGTCAATGTTTACCTCGCATCGCGCCTTCCACACATAGCGCGTGTTCTTCCAATACCGTTACTGATGGCCCGACGTCTGTTAGCGGCATTTGGAGCCTACGTCAGTACAGGCATGCTCTTCATAGTCAGTTATGAGTCACTGACCCCTCCCCCAGAAAGGGGAGGTCCTGGTCTAGTCCATGTCCACGTCAGAGCTGTGGCCCTGTATGTCAGCTCACACATCAAGCTGTGGCGCCACCACCCGGAAAGTTTGACAGGTTTGCTGTTGGAGTCCTTAGCTCCCCCCTCCCTTATGCCCCCACTGACGACGCAAGACATACCCCCACCCTTCTACTACTTCGGGAACTTTTACATTGAACACAGCTATGTCCGTATCGCAGTACCACCGACGAAACAGGCGTCGGCGCGGGATATATATCATGTCCTACAGCACAGGCGCCCACCGAACATCGTGGAGACCAAAAGCCCTCAGGTTAATTGGAAGGTGGTGTGGAAGACGATTCACGCGGTTCCACTGGTCACAGCCGTCCGATCCACATGGTACATCACAGTCAATGGTAAACAGATCACCCGATCACGCCTCCACAAGATAAACATGGCGGAATCGCCTCTCTGCGTAGACTGCGGGATACCAGACACGGACGAACAGCGTGTCACATGTGGCGCGGCAGAAGACGTATGTCGCTTGGTGCGACAAATTTTGTCGTATTTTCTACGAGTGACTCCGGAACACATTACACCTCGGTTTCTACTATTTCCGGATCAACAGTATTTCCCGCTCGCCAAGACCAACGCTGTCACGTGGATCCGTGTAGGAACTACCTACAAGAACGTCATTGCAAGATCGTACGGAACCCAAAATACAGACAGTATTTTTCTAATTACTTAGGGAGTGCCCTACGCGACCTTCCACGCAGCTGGATCATCAACAGGTAGGAGAAGACACCCATTGAGTGAGCTGACAAGACTAAGTTTGATTCTCGGTGGAATAACATGATATACGTGAAGACGTACCTGGATGATGAAGCGTCAGGAGAGTAGCGACACACCCTTCTGCATCCTGTATGAAGCACTTTTTTTTCGTTTTCCCCATTTACATTACCTCGGTGTAGGAACGTGCCGAGATATTGTTTTCTTTTTCTTAGAGCACGATGCGGTGCTAGATACATTTATTTTTGTTGTGGTATAAAGTAAAACCACATTAAGAATGTATTCAAAATGGTAAATAAAAAAAATAAATAAATAATAATTCCCACAAAAGAATTCTCCTTCCCATCACTGATTCCTTGATTCCTTGACGGACGAGCGGGACACTGTGACCAGGCCTCGATTTACGACCCCTGATCGCTCTGCCTTTCCCGCCCTCCCCCAACTCCTTAAAAAAAAGGGGGTAGCGTCTTTGATTCATAATCAAAACGTCTTCGGTCACGGGTTCGATCCCCGCCACTGCCTAAATTTTGATAAGTAATCGGCATTGACGGCCGAAGACTTCCGGCATAAGAGTCAGCCTCATTCTGCCAACGGCCTTGTCGAAGAGGGCGGAGGAGCGGATAGAGGTTCAGGGCACTCTCTTGTCCTAGGGGTGGGAAATTGCCCCTAAAGGCGGAAGAATCAGCAATGATCAACGACATGAGGATGCAGAAGGCAATGGAAACCACTGCATTAAAGACACGTAACGTGTATCCACAGGACATGTGGCCTGTAATTGAAGAAGTGTCATGATGATCTCTCCATTGGCAAAAGATTCCGGAATAGTCCCCCATTCGGATCTCCGGGAAGGGACTGCCAAGGGGGAGGTTACCATGAGAAAAAGATTGAATAATCAACGAAAGGATAACGTTCTACGAGTCGGGGCGTGGAATGTCAGAAGCTTGAACGTGGTAGGGAAACTAGAAAATCTGAAAAGGGAAACGCAAAGGCTCAATCTAGATATAGTAGGGGTCAGTGAAGTGAAGTGGAAGGAAGACAAGGATTTCTGGTCAGATGAGTATCGGGTAATATCAACAGCAGCGGAAAATGGTATACCAGGTGTAGGATTCGTTATGAATAGGAAGGTAGGACAGAGGGTGTGTTACTGTGAACAGTTCAGTGACCGGGTTGTTCTAATCAAAATCGACAGCAGACCAACACCGACAACGATAGTTCAGGTATACATGACGACGTCGCAAGCTGAAGATGAACAGATAGAGAAAGTGTATGAGGATATTGAAAGGGTAATGCAGTATGTAAAGGGGGACGAAAATCTAATAGTCATGGGCGACTGGAATGCAGTTGTAGGGGAAGGAGTAGAAGAAAAGGTTACAGGAGAGTATGGGCTTGGGACAGGGAATGAAAGAGGAGAAAGACTAATTGAGTTCTGTAACAAGTTTCAGCTAGTAATAGAGGAGGAGGTATACTTGGAAAAGGCCGGCAGATACGGGAAGATTTCAATTAGATTACATCATGGTCAGACAGAGATTCCGAAATCAGATACTGGACTGTAAGGCGTACCCAGGAGCAGATATAAACTCAGATCACAATATACTAGTGATGAAGAGTTCAAGACATTAGTCAGGAAGAATCAATACGCAAAGTAGTGGGATACGGAAGTACTAAGGAATGACGAGATACGTTTGAAGTTCTCTGACGCTATAGATACAGCAATAAGGAATAGCGCAGTAGGCAGTACAGTTGAAGAGGAATGGACATCTCTAAAAAGGGCCATCATAGAAGTTGGGAAGGAAAACATAGGTACAAAGAAGATAGCTGCGAAGAAACCATGGGTAACAGAAGAAATACTTCAGTTGATTGATGAAAGGAGGAAGTACAAACTTGTTCCGGGAAAATCAGGAATACAGAAATACAAGTCGCTGAGGAATGAAATAAATAGGAAGTGCAGGGAAGCTAAGACGAAATGGCTGCAGGAAAAATGTGAAGGCATCGAAAAAGATATGATTGTCGAACGACAGACTCAGCATACAGGAAAGTCAAAACAACCTTTGGTGACATAAAAAGCAACGGTGGTAACATTAAGAGTGCAATGGGAATTCCACTGTTAAATGCAGAGGAGAGAGCAGATAGGTGGAAAGAATACATTGAAAGCCTCTATGAGGGTGAAGATTTGTCTGATGTGATAGAAGAAGAAACAGGAGTCGATTTAGAAGAGATAGGGGATCCAGGACTAGAATCGGAATTTAAAAGAGCTTTGGAGGACTTACGGTCAAATAAGGCAGAAGGGATAGATAACATTCCATCAGAATTTCTAAAATCATTGGGGGAAGTGGCAACAAAACGAATATTCACGTTGGTGTGTAGAATATATGAGTCTGGCGACATACCATCTGACTTTCGGAAAAGCATCATCCACACAATTCCGAAGATGGCAAGAGCTGACAAGTGTGAGAATTATCGTAGAATCAGCTTTACATCTCATGCATATACAGAAGAATGGCAAAGAAAATTGAGAATGCGCTAGGTGACGATCAGTTTGGCTTTAGGAAAAGTAAAGGGACGAGAGAGGCAATTCTGACGTTACGGCTGATAATGGAAGCAAGGATAAAGAAAAATCAATATACTTTCATAGGATTTGTCGACCTGGAAAAAGCGTTCGACAATATAAAATGGTGCAAGCTGTTCGAGATTCTGAAAAATGTAGGGGTAAGCTATAGGGAGAGACGGGTCATATACAATATGTACAACAACCAAGAGGGAATAATAAGAGTGGACGATCAAGAACGAAGTGCTCGTATTAAGAAGGGTGTAAGACAAGGCGGTAGCCTTTCGCCCCTACTCTTCAATCTGTATATCGAGAAAGCAATGATGGAAGTAAAAGAAAGGTTCAGGAGTGGAATTAAAATACAAGGTGAAAGGATATCAATGATACGATTCGCTGATGACATTGCTATCCTGAGTGAAAGTGAAGAAGAATTAAATGATCTGCTGAACGGAATGAACAGTCTAATGAGTACACAGTATGGTTTGAGAGTAAATCGGAGAAAGACGGAGGTAATGAGAAGTAGTAGAAATGAGAACAGCGAGAAACTTAACATCAGGATTGATGGTCACAAAGTCAATGCAGTTATGGAATTCGGCTACCTAGGCAGTAAAATAACCAATGACGGACGGAGCAAGGAGAACATCAAAAGCAGACTCGCTATGGCAAAAAGGCATTTCTGGCCAAGAGAAGTCTACTAATATCAAACACCGGCCTTAATTTGAGGAAGAAATTTCTGAGGACGTACGTCTGGAGTACAGCATTGTATGGTAGTGAAACATGGACTTGGAAAACCGGAACAGAAGAGAATCGAAGCATTTCAGATGTGGTGCTATAGACGAATGTTGAAAGTTAGGTGGACTGATACGGTAAGGAATGAGGAGGTTCTACGCAGAATCGGAGAGGAAAGGAATATGTGGAAAACACTGATAAGGAGAAGGGACAGGATGATAGGACATCTGCTAACACATGAGGGAATGACTTCCATGGTACTAGAGGGAGCTGTAGAGGGCAAAAACTGTAGAGGAAGACAGAGATTGGAATACGTCAAGCAAATAATTGAGAACGTAGATTGCAAGTGCTACTCTGAGATGAAGAGGTTAGCACAGGAAAGGAATTCGTGGCGGGCCGCAACAAACCAGTCAGTAGACTGATGCCCAAAAAAAAAAAAGGTAGTTGTTTGCCCGTATGATACCTCAATTAGCCTACTGCCAAAGGGCAGATTTGGGCTAAACATTTTCCCAAATGTTTTAATTGATAAAACGTCCCCTATTACCCACCATTTTGCGTGTTTAAGATACCACGTATTGCCTATGCATCCTATTTAAGAGTCAAATGAGAGGTCTCTAAAACAAAAAGAAGTATTGAATGTGATGTCCTTTCTTCGCTATACACCTTTGGTGTCTTGTACCGAAACTATGAAACCCTCCTGCCGCTACACACACCTGGTTAGGTATGGCTGGGATTTCCTGGCGAAGGGCCTCTTTAAGTTCGTCAAGTGTATGTGGCGTATCTACGCTCATCATCGACTTATAGTATCCAAGTAACAACAACAAAAATGACGTATTATAATGATCTTATACAGCTGTCTGTATATATGACTCCATCTACAACAAATGTTACCACTGTTTCCATAGTGTTAGCCTCATTTCTACTTAAACTGCAGTCCCTTCTGGAGTCTAGCCCTAGCGCATCGGAGAAGGTCGCCAGATTTGCTGGTTACACTGACCTGACGTCTTCACTCCAAGTAATTGTCCGACAGCAATCTGAAGAGAGGCATACGAAGTTTATCAAATACCGTCGTCTGAAGCGAACTGCTACTATAAGTATTCTTGTATTAATGCTCAGCTCCCTCTGTTTCAAAAGATCTGCTAATTAGCTTAATCATGGCGTTAACGTGGTGAAAGGAAGAGAACTATAGTCATCACAAAGTCGAGTTTTCTCATCGGTAACGATTTACAAACCCACACGTCAAATAATCCACCAAGGTAATAACCGTACTTTTCATGCGGGAAAGAACAACAGATAAAACATACTTGATGATGCATACTTGATATGATTTGACTGCAGAGTCGGGGCACAAGTTACATCTTTCCTCGCTGGCGTTAACACTTGAACTCTAGCCTGCCAAAACAGAACTTCACTGGCCTTTGGCCAAATTAGAACACTACTCACTGGCAGCGCAGAGTGCTGTATGTTTTGCGTAGTTCGCGATAACACGACAATGCAAGAGGTTATTCAGACGGTTCACAGATTCTGTTATGATTTGAAAGTTATTTTCAGATTATTTTCTTTAGAGCTTCCTAATGACTAAATTTGTGACATTATACTTCAGTTTGAGGTCTTATTTAATAAATAAAATAGAATGAAGTTAATTACAGACGGATTATCATTTTGTCGCGCCTGCACCCCCGTGGACAAATGTAAGAGGGTAGTTCAATAGGTAATGCCCCACATTTTTTTCTCAGAACATATTTTTTGTACAGAGTCAGAGTTAGGTGGTTATATACATTAACATGTCTCGTCCATGTACTACATTGCCACGTAGTCTCCATCGCGTTCTATGGCCGTACGCCAACGTTGTGGAAGAGCATTGCCGGCTGGAGTGGACGAGCGGTTCTAGCCGCTTCAATCTGGTACCGCGCGACCGCTACGGTCGCAGGTTCGAATCCTGCCTCGGGTTTGGATGTGTGTGATGTCCTTAGGTTAGTTAGGTTTAGGTAGCTCTAAGTTCTAGGGGACAGATGGGCTCAGATGTTAAGTCCCATAGTGCTTGGAGCCGTTTGAACCATTTTGAAGAGCATATATTCCCTGCTGGTAGAATCTCTTGTCCTGTAGGCGTAGCCATGTTTCCACTGCACGAATAACACTCTCGTCATCATCAAACTGTGTTCCCCGTAAGGAATCTTCATGCGGCGCCGAGAGATGGAAGTCCGAGAGTGCAAGGACTGGACTATAGGGTGGATGAGGGTGATGTCCAACCCAATTTCATAATGTTTTCCCAGGTTTTCAGACTTGTGTGTGAGCGTGCGAGATCGTGTTGTAACAAGATTTCTGCTGGATCCTTGTCCGAACGGACACATCGGAAACAGCTCTTGAGTTTATTCATATTCTTGACGTGTGCCTCTCAATTGATGGTTGACCCTATTGGTATCACATCCACGAAAATGACACCATCACAATCCCAGAAGACTATCACCATGACTTTTCCGGCAGTTGGGGTTGTCTTGAAGTTTTTCTTTTGTGGTGAATGAGGATGATGCTACTCCATGGACTGGCTTTTTGTTTCTGGCGCAAAGTGTTGCACCCAGATTTCGTCCCAGGTAACGATCCGTGACAGAAAGGCCTCTCCATCGGTCTCAAAACGCTCCAACAATTCAGATGAAATGGTCTCTCTTTGAATCTTGTAGTCCGCTGTGAGCATTCGGGGAACCAATCTCGGTCATTGCAGACGCACTTCCAATGCTGACCGACAGCTGTAGAGCAAATTGCCGAGTTGTGATGCGCCGGTCGACACGAATAACGGCATCCGCACGATTCAGCATGTCTGGAGCAGTGGCTGTGACAGGACGTCCCGAGCGTGGCTGATCACGGAGCTCTGTTTCTGCAATTCCTGAGGGTGTAACTTTCCTTACCCATGGCCCAACTGTATTCCTACCAATAGCAGCATTACCATACACTGCACACAAACGGTTGTGGATATTCACCACGGTTTTTATTTCTGCACATAAGAAATCAATAGCAGCCCGCTGCTTGTAACGTGCGTCGTATGTAGACGCCATTTTGACGCTGTACAACGGGTCTGCCATCTGCCAGAACGGTTGGAAACTTCACCGGCGCACAGAACAAACATCAATTGTGAAACACCAACAAGGACGTTTGTCTATGCATATTAATGGCTTTTTAAAACATGTTGGGCGTTACTTGTTGAACGACTCTCGTATTAGCGTGAAAAACGTTAAACCTTTTCCTGATTTGTCGCCAGCACCATTCTCATTTTTGCTCGTTCAATTGCTCCTTAAAACTATGCTAGTTAACGCTTCATATTTTTTAACCGTTTACGAGATTATCAGTAAAAATAACAGATCTTCCGCAAAAGGTAATACTATTAGTAACCTTCAAGAAAATGAAAAATTCTTTTCAGACTTCAATAATATTTCACACAATGTCTCGATTCATGTTTCATTTCTGACATGAAGTAGAGGAATGCGCGTCTCATTCATATGAGGAACTAGTGTGCACAATCAAATGGATTCCTTTTAGAACAGCAGAAACATTTCTAGAAATTTCGTTTGCATATTTACTCTCAGAAGAGCATCCAACAAATGCAGCATATATCTTGCGCAAAACCACCACAGTTAAGTCGTAATGTGATATACACCACAGTCTTTCTTCAGATAAGGTTGTGGAGCCAGCTTTCCCGTGGACATGAAATCGCCCAACGTACGACAGAAAATGATTATTCTAACGACTGCATCGTCTGTGTTAGCAGTTATGGTACGTTTTACGCTTGGAACATTCCCAAGAGACGTTCGGTCATGCTGTGTTCTGCACACGGTTTGTTGATTTCTGAGATTTAATCTACCCTTGTTCTGAATGAGAATCCGTTGGTGCTTGCTTAAAACAACGAATTTTATGGAAAAGTTATATCCAGCTTATGAATTGAACGGAAACACGTCGCAGCTCACCACGCACACACGAAGCTGTCATGTGGAAGTTATTGTGCAACATGTACCCATGTAATAAAAACAAATTTGTAACGGACCGGCACCTTCACCGTACGTGGCCGAGAAATTTCCCCCTTCCTCTTCTTTTTCACCAGACTAAGAAATTATCATCTTACTCGTAACAGCAAATCTTGACAAAAGCTAAGAATCGCTGTGGCATAAGTATAAATGTAAGAATAACTACTTTCTTGCCATTATAAATCGATCGACTGCGTTCCAGCGCCGACCTCCGTCACTCCGATCCAGGCGTTTCCTGAGATTTTCAGTTGAGAAACCGTGTACTTTAGATACCTGTTGAGATATGTCTGCTAGTCACTGTCCTCAGTACAATATATATTCAAAATTTTAGCCTGCTAGACACGAATAAAGTAATTTTGTAGGAGGAGGCTGCTGATGTAATGTTCCTCGTTAGCGACATGCAAACAGGTAAGCGAGAAAATGTTGTCATTTTGCATGTTGATTTAGGCATTAGAATGAAGGAGACTTGTCAGTACAAGTTCTCATTCGGGTGTTATTCAAACATCATTAAGCTTCTGTCAATTTCAGTTACTTTTCAGGTAGTTAATGATCACGCAGCTGTCAAACAAATACAAACTATGATTATAATTACATATTCTTGTGTTACCTTTTTTTTGTTCTAAATTTAATTTCACTGGAAGAGTCCTACCATTTGCCTCTAATACCTAAATGTTGATTTTGCCTTGAATATGTCACCATCGTTGTGTTTGGCGATGGTTTTACGTGTTAGAGCAAGTCTTCGCTGGCCTCCATGATAACAGGACGTTTAACACTAAAGTCTCCTTCTTTCGGTGTTTTTTATTCGTTTCATCGTTAAGCAATATTCTTTCCATTTTGTAAAGCCAACATCTCTAAAGCTGATTTTTACCTTTTTCAGACCAACAGTTCACTACTTTATCTTATGGCATGACAGTTAGTTGCTGATGAAACATTTTCTACTGGTCCTATAGGACGCAACTGATGACTTTCTAATTGTATTAACTTCGCTACAATTGATATCTCTGGCTCCCGATTGAGATATCTATCGCTTTCTTTTCCTCTATATTCACGTTTTATCCTGTGTCGTCATTACTATATTACGATCCGTGCTTGTGTTACGTTTGCTTCTACAACTGTAATGTCAAGTTCATTCAGTTGTCAGGTGTGATACCAATTGCTCAATTTTCAAACAATTTAGTCACGGTCCGGTATACGAGGTAGTCTGTTATTAAAGAATGGGTGATGGTAAGAACACCACACATTTCTCAGGCTAGTTTTCCTAGCTAATTCACGCATTTTTTTCGGTGAAAAACAATAATTTGTATTTCATATCTCATTATCTTGTTCTCATTGTTTTGGCTCAAGTGCCAAATTTCTTCTGTCTCACATACCAATTCTCGAAATTTACCTGTCAATGTTTGACGAGAAAGAAGTAGTTTTGGCAACAGTTCACCTCTGTGGGTACCGATTATTTTCATCAAACAGTGGTAACTACCGTACACAAAAAAGGAGGTATGAAAAGTTTGTTTTCTCGCCCTTTCGACTAGGAATACATAGATGCGTTACGGATCTCGAATTCCAATATAAATTGTGGTCAGAGTCCACACTTGTGCCTGTAAATGTCCTTCAATTTAAAATCTGGTTGCGAAATATCAATCTTATACCTCCCGGTGTCTCATGGTCTCTTCCACGAAAGCAACCTTCTTTCACGATTCTTAAACTAAGTGTTAGTGATGTTGAAATTATTCTCTGTACAAAATTGTAGCAAGTGACGTCCTCTTCCATCCCCCCCCCACCTCCCCCCACTCCATATTCACCTCCAATTTTTCATCCTCTTCGTTTTCTTGATATCAAAGTCCAGTCCCCCATCACATTTAAATTTTCATCTCCCTTAATTATTTCAAAGACTTCTTTTATATCATCGTACATTTCTTCAATGTCTTCGTCCTCTGTGGAGCCGATTGTAGCATAAACTTGAATTAGTGGGATGCGTGTTGCCTTTGTGTCTATCTTGACAACGATAATGCGTTCACTATACTGTTCATGGTAGCTCACCATCATACCTTTTTTCTTATTGATTATTAAATCTACTCTTGCATTAGACGCAGCTTTTGTATTTGCATTTTGTATTTATAACCCTGTATTCACCTGAGCAGAACTACTGTTCCTCCTACCACCTAACTTCACTAATTCCCACTATCTAATTTTAACCCATCGATTTCCCATTTTAATTTTCTAACATATGTGATAGTTAAGGGATCTAACATTAACATTTAGTGAAATTTCAGCTGAAATTAAAGCAATTGTACCTTTCTATTTTATACCGCTATTGAAGAAGGTCCTTTTTTTTTGAGACTCCACGACATACATGAACAGGAAACTTAATCAGCTTATCGGAATCAATCGTTCACCGTGCCATAAAAGCTGAACCACTTAGGTCCGTTTAAAACAACGAGTGCAGCACTTCGTAAGTAGTAGACTATGCGCATCTGTTATCTCGCTTTCTCCCAGTAGAAAAAACAGCATTAATAAATATGATACTTGGTGAACTTATTTCAAACCAATGTGTATTAATTCGAGGATTCTAAGTTCATAGTAAACCATCAGTAGAATCGGAAGAAACTTTCATGTGTCAAAAAATATCTGTCGGAGAGAATCGTAAGATCTTTAGCAGTCTTCTTTAGGAAAACTTTCTGTTTGCCAAGATTACAAGGACGGACAAATCTATATCTAGTTTACGGTCATTAAATGGTCATCTTTATGCCATATAATAGAAAGCGGTTGCTTTATAGACTACTGACACAAGGCGCTTTGTCACATTCATGTTTATAAATCCAAACTCAAAATAGTGAGTACAACGCCTAGCCCCATTTCATTGGGCGTTATAACAGTTATAAAAATTGAAACTGAATTCATCACCTAAATACAGACGTGAGAGAGGCAAGTTGCTAGTCACAATCAGTTTGAAGTAAATGTTACTCACGACAGACGACACTTAAGGTCTGACCCAGCTAGTTGTTAAAATAGGGAAGCTTCAAAGAAGAGCTGTATGCTGTGTTGCGGGGTTTTTAGTGTCACATCACATAAATACCATTGTTAGTCTCTGTGCAATTCTAAAAGCGTTATATTCAAACTTTAGAAGACTCACAATTCAATATTGTGTCTGGGAGCCATTTGACTGGTTTGATGCGGCCGTCCTCAATTAATTATTCCTAAGTTTCATTAAATACCTCCTGGCAAACCACTAAATGGTTCATTTGGCAAGCGCATGACCGATTTCTTTCGACATCTTTGTTAATCCGAAGTTGTCCTGTGCTGTAATGATCTCACTGTCGCCGAGACGTTAATCTCTAATCTTCTGTTCGTTTTTCCTTTCTCCTGAATACTTTCTTCTTTCTTCGGTTTACTCTCAAGTCATAGTCTTTACTCACTAGCCTGTTCATTCTACTCTACAGATACTGTAATTCTTCTCCATCCTCACTGAGGATAGCTAGGCCATCGGCTAATCCTATCATTCATATCATTTCACCCTGAATTTTGATACCAATTTTGAACCTTTCTCTTATTTCCTTCATTGTTTCTTCCATGTACAGGTTGAAGAGTTGGGGCAAAAGCTGCGCACCTGTCATAGACCCTTTTTAATCCCATCACTTTATTCTTGGTCTTGCGGAATCATTGTTCCCTCTTAGTTCCTGCACATAATGTGTAACACCGGTCTTTTCTTATAGCTTAGTCGTAATTTTCTCAGAATTTCTGAAGTCTTGCACCATTTAACATTGACGAACGCTGTCACCACGTCGACAAATCTTATGAAGTGCCTTTATTTTTCTCCTGTCTTGCTTTCAATATTAAGTGAACTTTAGGACTGCCCTACTGTGGCCTTTACCTGCCCAAAAGTCAAAGTGAACATAATCCATCTGATCTGCGATTTCAAACGGTTCAAATGGATCTAAGCATTATGGGACTTAACATCTGAGGTCGTCAGTCCCCTAGACTTAGAACTACTTAAACCTAAGTAACCTAAGGACATTACACACATCCAAGCCCGAGGCAGGATTCGAGCCTGCGACCGTAGCAGCAGCGTGGTTCCGGACTAAAGCGCCTAGAACCGCTCGGCCACAGCGGCAGGCGATCCACGATTTTACCTTCAATATTTCATTCTAGTATTCTTCTTAGAAACTTGGATAAATGAGACGACGAACTGATTGTACGACTGTTCTCGCTCATATAAGTATCTACCCTTGGTACTTTCTTAATTATGCTGTGTCATTTTTCGAAAAGTTGATGGCTCCTGAATCATAGTCTCTACACATAAACTTGTGTAGGTGTTTGGCTTCCATATCCGCAATGATTTTGAATAAATGTTATCTGTCACTTACGCCTTATTTGGTCAAATGTTCTTGCAACCCTCCCACCGCCATCCCCAGTCTACTCCTGTCATTTTCTTAAGCGCCGGACGGCTGAGAGTTAATGGTTCACCATAGAGTTCTGAGGCCAAACTACACAGCTCTGCCTCTTGAGCAGACATTTTGAAACTGTTGGGACTGGAGGTGTAAACTAGTCCCTACCACAGACGGAGTCAACATCGTTCCTTCCTGCATGGGCTCTCAGCTAATTAGCAGACTGAGGAAAACGGACAGGGGATACAATACTAATTAAATAAACATTATGAAAATTTTTTCTAGGATTTAATGACAAATAGACGAGAGCGTACTTCACTGAACAGACTACTGTCAAAAGTATCCGGAAACCCCTGCGTAATGCTAGATTAACCAGTAGATGTCACGGTATGCGGATCAGTCGGAATAAAAGGAGGCGCGGTGTATTGAAGTGTCATTAGAGAAACACATGCAACAGATTGGGTGCGGCAGGACAGCTCAGTGACACCGAACGTGTCATCTGAGTAAAAAATCAATCAGAGACATTTCAGCATTTCCAGAGCTGCGCAAGTCAACTGCCTGTGATGTGCGTCTGAAGTGGAAACGTGACATAAAATCGTAGATAAGCCAATTCCAGGCGGACCTTGTGAACTGGCGGACAGTGGCCGTCAAGCACTGCAGAGGTTGGTTGTAAAAACTGGCGTAAAAATCACGTTACAAAGTGCTACCAGGAGTCCAGTTAACACACTTATTGTGAATAGAGAGTTAAAAAGAAGCAGATAGTAAATTAACTGATGTGATTGCGGGAACAAGGTTACAGGCACAGAACAACAAACTTACTCATACAAGTTGATATACATTACAGTACCTGTAACCTCTGTAGCAAGCACGTTAGAATCACCTTTCTGCTACTGTTAGTCCGAAGAGGACTGGAGAACTCAGGGTGGGACGGCAGTGTTTTAAATTTTAATAACTTCTGCACACTGTTACATTTCAAGCAAGTACAAACTGCTGGGAGAGACTGCATTGACAGAACGTCTGCTCGGACTTACAGAACCGACACCGTCTGTTGTCCACAGAGGTTTCCCCTCGTGCCTTGACCTAAAACGACAAAACAGAGTCGTTCTGCAGCACTACATCTTCTCTATGAAGAAGGAAACCCTTTTTGTTTTTCCCAAATTTACGGACTGCTGCCATCCCGAGGAAATAATCGAATCATCTCAAAATTATCCCATCCGAATCCTTCATTTTGTAGATAATCTACCTGTTAAGGTATTTCTTCTCTCTGAATTTTTAGTCAGAGTCAAATTTCCTTTCACTGTTTTAGGAACGTTTAGATAATGCTGAAAATGTAATAAGAAGTTCATCAATGTGCCAGATGTAAGGATGGATCCCGATTCTGCAATGACACTCATAAATATTTTATTATTAACTATAATGGTTGTAACCTGTTGTGACCGCGACCGGAACGGTCGCGGGGTGGCAGAGAAAGCGTGACGGGACCAAACGGAGAGCGGCCCGCAAACGAACAAACAAACGGAGAGGACAGACACGAAACAACGCCGGACGATGGAGAAAGACTTTACGACGACAACACGCAAGACGCAACGGAGTGACAGAGGCAACCAAACGAGTCCAAGACGTGCACGATTAACGAGATCAAAGCACGATATACACGCTGTCTTGTCGAGGTGATGTGTCGAGACTCATGCAACGACTCGATTACCTGACATAGCTTTCTTTTGTTTCCCCTTTATTGAATTTCGACTCACCCCCAAAGGGGGCGGGCTGGCACCAGCTTAGTACGCTGCTCTACAGCCTACAGACTTTTTAAAAACGTAAGAAGAAAAGAAACAATAAAAGCAGGCGATAAAGCGGTGACTTAAATTGTAAAACGGCGGAAAATTGTGGAAAGTTAAAACATAAAGCAAAGGGGTTGGCAAGGCTAATAAAATACACAGTAATCAGACAAGTAACATAGTAGACACACAATTAAAAGAAAAAAAAAACATGACGACAGTCTGGTTTCTGTTCGCAAGAGATAAAAAAAAAATCACACCCAGCGACAGTATGATGTCCGTTCGCAACACTTCCCAACAGACACACAACACTGAACACTCACTGTAAAACACTGCACGAAAATGTCGGCACAAAGATGACACTCCCTAGCCAAGGGCAGATGGGGGGGGGGGGGGACCTGGACAGATGAGGGGGAAAACAAGGAGGGAGGAGAGGAAAAAACGAAAAGGGGGGGGGGGGCTGGCAGAGCGAGAGGCCGGCTCTTAAATACTCTACCGGGGCCATCGTTATTGGCTGCTGGAACCACGTCTTCCACTTTGCCGCCCTCACACTACATGCAGGCGTGCGCGCCGCCGCAGCTTACGGCGATGATGCAGACGTCCATGACGTCTGGCGGGGATTCAAATTCCGCGGCTCGTGGTACCAGAATAATTGCTATAATTTTTTGTTAGTGGCCTGTCATGGCTCTCGTACGAATTCAGGCACGTGACGATACTTCCCAAGGCTGTGGAGTTACATCCTCCAAAGTTCTGCTAAACTCTCATTCCAACGCTAAGCCCGCTATGTCTTCCAGATAAGGTTCCCCCTTTCCCTTCTGTTAAGTTATCAGACATTTCCTCCCGCTGGTCGAGTTCTTCAAGAATCTCTTTCCACCGTTGCGTTTAACAGTGTAACTCCCGTTGCGCTCTACATTTTGGCAACACTTCTTTTGATTTCACCGACGTTTGTTTCGATTTTTCTGTATGCTGTATCAGTCCTACAGTGGCCCAGTTCTGTCTCAGGTCCTTCACATTGGTCCCGCAGACACATCACGTTGTTTTCCCGCGCTTGCTACTTATTTCACTCAAGAGTTGCTTATATTGCAGTGTTTCTGCTTTTTCTCTGAACATTTTTGTACTTTGTTCTTCCGTCGAGAGGTTAAAATGATTCTTCTGTTGCCCACGGTTTCTCCGTAATTACGTTCCTTGTACCTGTGTTGGTCTGTCAACTTCGATTATTTCCCTGTTTAGAGACATTCATTCCTCTTTAATTGAACTGGTTACCAGTGTATTCGTTATCGCATCGTCTACAGCTTTAGAGAATTTCAGATGCATGTAACAGTTCCTCAGTGGTTTAGTATCTCACTTTTTGCTCACTGATTCATCACGACGATTTTCTTAAACTTGAAGCTACTCTTCAGGATTATTAAATTGTGATCTGTAGTTATATCTTCTCCTGGGTTTGCCATACGATCCAGAAGGTCATTTGGGAATCCTTGTCTGATCACGATTCAATCCAGATGGAATCTTCCTGCATCTCTGGCCCTTTTTTTATGTGTACCTCCTCCTCTTCTGATTTATATGGATGAACCATAACTACACGTTAGCCGTGGCGGCTCTGTTTGCTGGCCTAACTACCTCTGGCACCGGTATCGATAGTCACCTTCCTTGTGACATCATTGGTTTTCCGGATTGAGGCGTGGAGGCTCAGCGCGGCGGAGTGAGTTGTGAACCACACGTGACGGAAGGAGGGGGGCTGGAGCAGCAGCGCCTGGCGGCGGGGTTTGGTTGTAAGGATTTGCGATTGACAACGGATGTACCCAACCAGATAGCCGAGCTTGTGGAATTTTGGGCAGCCGCTAAAGAAGGTGACGGAGGTCATGCTCTGGAGTGCTGCTGATGGGGGCCTTCTCCTGCTATGCGAAGAGGAGTTTGGACAAATCACGCTGGGGAGACATTCTGCCTATGGATATCCTAAGCCTGTGCTTTTATTGTTAAACGGAAAATTGGCGCAATATTATTGTGTCTGTTCAGTCAATATGTATTTCTTTGTACTGCTGTATGCCTTTTTTTAGGAGCGATATAAATATTTTAGGAGGTGGCAATGTAGACTGGATAAAATATTCCACACATTACATGTCCAGTTTATGTAGCCTACAGCGATACAGTAGCCATAACGCCACACGACAAATATTTATAGAAAGCCAGACGATTAAATTACAAGGTGATTTCATAAATTCACCTCTGCCTTCAGTTTAGAAAGCTTTTGACAACAACGTTTGCAGCTCTTCTCGATTCAGCTTGACGTTACTTAATGAGGGCAGAACGTTTCATTATCCGAGGGATCAATTTGTCCCTTATGGTTACTTTTCCTTGTAGACTTCGCCGTTTGACCACACCAATTCCATATAAATAAGGTCCTACTGCCATTCTGATAAAGATATGTAACTATTTCTTCCGATACCTCTACCGGGAAATGGTATGCTCAGATTATGTGATACCTGACGATACTGTATAAGGTGCCCGTGTTATTGGAAGAACGTACCTATCGTCGTAGCAAAAGGAGCTCTTCCGACAAAGGTGGAAAGACCTTTTCATGAAAATCTATATTACATGGCCCCGTAAGACAAGCCCCATCAACACATTCTTCTACAGTAGGAGTGCCTAGTACATTACAAATTGTTTTGCACTACCCCGTCCCGAGAGTTCCGGAACTTATACAGAAAATTGGAATAGAGATCAATATAAACAACATTTCCGTTCTTTTTACTCTCGTGAAAACCACACATTGCGAGTTGTACCACCATACAGCGAGACCTTCAGAGGTGGTCGTCCTGACTGCCGTACACACCAGTACCTTTAATACCCAGTAGCACGTCCTCTGGCATTGAGGCATGCCTGTATTCGTCGTGGAATACTATCCACAAGTTCATCAAGGCACTGTTGGTCCAGAATGTCCCACTCCACAACGGCGATTCGGCGTAGATCCCTCAGAGTGGTATGTGGGTCACGTCGTCCATAAACAGCCCTCTTCTATCTATCGCAGGCGTGTTTGATAGGGTTCATACCAGGAGAGTATGCTGACCACTATATTCGAGCGATGTCGTCATCCTGAAGGAAGTAATTCACGAGATATGCACGATGGGGGAACAAATTGCTTTCCATGAAGACGAATGCCTCGCCATTATACTGCCGATATGGTTGCACTATCACTCGGAGGATGGCATTCACCTATCGTACAGCCGTTACGGCTCGTACCATGACCACCAGCGGCGTACGTCAGCCCCACATAATGCCAACCCAAAACATCAGGGAACCTCCATCTTGCTGTACTCGCTGGACAGTGTGTCTAAGGCGTTCAGCCTGACGGGATTGACTCCAAACACGTTATCGACGGTTGTTTGGTTGAAGGTGTGGTGTCACCGCTAGACACCACACTTGCTAGGTGGTAACTTAAATCGGCCGCGGTCCTGTAGTACATGTCGGACCCGCGTGTCGCCACTGTGTATTCGCAAACCTAGCGCCACCACATGGCAGGTCACAAGACACGGACTTGACCTCGCCCCAGTTGTACGGACGACATAGCTTGCGACAAGACGTATCAAGTCTTCCTCTCATTTGCCGAGAGACAGATTAAATAGCCTTCAGCTAGTCCATCGCTACTACCTAGCAAGGCGCCATGTGTATCATTGCTAATTGCTTACTACTATGCAAGAGATGTATTTCAACAAGAACAAGACTACATTAAAGTTAAGTATATTAAAATCTCTCTTCTTTTCTTTATAGTTTTCATCCAGTCTCCTGTTTCAGAATTTACGCCCGTCTGCGTTAGTTTCGCGTGCACCTAGCCACTCATTGTGTCGAGACCTTAGGGAATCGACACAACAGAAGGCATATGCGACACTCATCGGTGAAGAGAACGTGATGCCAATCCTGAGCGGTCCATTCGGCATGTTGCTGGGCCCATCTGTACCGCACTGCTGGTGTCGTGGTTGCAAAAATGTACCTTGCCATGGACGTCGGGAGTGAAGTTGCGCATGATTCAACCTATTGCGCACAATTTGAGTCGTAACACGACGTCCTGTGGCTGCACGAAAAGCGTTATTCAACATGGTTGCGTTACTGTCAGGGTCCCTCTGAGCAATAATCCGTAGGTAGCGGTCACCCACACCAGTAATAGCCCTTGGGCGATCTGAGCGAGGCTTGTCTTCAACTGTTCCTGTCAGTCTGTATCTTCTCTATACCCGAACAAAATTGCTTTGGTTCACTCCGAGATGCCTGGGCACTTCCTTTGCTGAGAGCCCTTTCTGGCACAAAGTAACAATGCGCACGTGGCCGAACTGCGGTAGTGACCGTATAGGCATGGTTGAACTACGGACAACACGAGCCGTGTATCTCCTTCCTGGTGGAATGAGTGGAACTGATCGGCTGTCGGACCCCCTCCGTCTCCCGCTGCTCATGAATGGTTGGTTACATTTGTGGGTGGGTCTAGTGACATCTCTAAACAGTCAAAGGGACAATATCCACAGTCAACATCTATCTTCAGGAGTTCTGGGAACTAGAGTGATGATTTTTTTTATGTGTGTGTATATCACAATCGAAGCCGTAGTTGGAAAATTCAGTTACGTAAATCGAAGCACAACTTCGTAGACTGAAATTCGAAGGACAAATGACAGTCGATAAATGATCCCGTATCAACTCGAATACTATAAAGCGAACCCGTAACATTCTTCTGTAGCCTCCTGTGTCTACATAATCACAAAAATTTGGCAAATGTTATACGAACAGTTTTGTTCAAATTAGTCTATACCATAATCTTCTAAGATACCTACTGCGTCTTGTGAAACATACTAAATGTGATTCAGTATAAGCTGCACGTCAACTTCTGATTTCATAGGTGATGAACTTCCTCATTACAACCAATGTGTCGACATTAAGGAGGCGATGTTCTACTAACTAGTGAAACAATCAACAGCACCTCACATGTTTATCGATTCACAAATCTTTCTGCATTTTTATTTTATATTAATTTTATTTCTATCTTGCTTTTGAGCTAAGGGATCTTACGAAAGAAACGGCTGTTGCACTTGTATCTATCTGTCTTGGTCCCTCTCTCCCTTAGTCTCTCTATCTCTCTGCCACACACACACACACACACACACACACACACACACACACACACAAGTACCGGGAAATAACGTACCCGTTTTTGTAAATGGCGCTGCTCGAAGCGTCAGACGACAAATGTTACCTGCAGTCATATACGAGGAGGAAATGAAGTACTGGAGTCGCCTGAATCGTATTCCTTGGGAAGTTGAATGGTGCCTCTCAGCAACTGCTGCAGCCACCGCACGAACCAAGACAGATAGCGGGTGCCGAAGTTGTAACGCCTGGTCTCGCAGTAAATATGGCCCGCTAGAATTCCAGCAAACCTCCGAAGGCGAGGACTTTCGGGAGTCACTGACAAAAGGCACCTATCTACGGTTCAGCTGCTCCGCAAGCATAACCATGTCACTGTGCCCTACAGACTCAAAGAACCTGCTACGAAACGTAATCATTCATTCGTGATAAAAATTCTGAAGAAAGACGTGACTCGGAAGAAAGACATTATTGAACGTTCTTAGAATATAACAGTAGCTACTGAATCACTAATTAAGATTTTCATAATACACTTACAGAGGGGCAGAGATTTTAGAAAAAACATGTGTTACAACATGTACGTAAACGAAAACTGTCAATATTGATTGGACGAAAATGAAAATGGCATCAAATGGTTCAAATGGCTCTGAGCACTAAGGGACTTAACATCTATGGTCATCAGTTCCCTAGAACTTAGAACTACTTAAACCTAACTAACCTAAGGACAGCACACAACACCCAGCCATCACGAGGCAGAGAAAATCCCTGACCCCGCCGGGAATCGAACCCGGGAACCCGAGCGTGGGAAGCGAGAACGCTACCGCAAGACCACGAGAGAAAATGGCATCAGTTTGTAGCTATAGTGTTAACGCAAATCCTTCTCATGCAGATATATTACATGACACGCTAGGAACTTTACCTACTTTTATTGCTTGGGTCTCCTTATGTCTTATGTCAGCTTACGTTTACTGTCTCATTCGGTGGTTGCCATCCGGCTCGAAGGAACCCCATTTCATCACGCAAGACATTTGAATTTAGATTAATTAACTCTCATTCAGCACATATAATTGATTTCTGCTTAGTTGTACACGTAGAGTCAGGTACCATAGATGGAGGTTTGACTATCCCGTTCACCTTCCTTGGGCATCTAAGTTACTGAAGGCACTTTTCCTAATAGAGTTATTCTTAGACGTGCAACGGAGCATTCGTTTGGAACTGTAATCTCATCACTACTTCGCAACAGCACATATCACAGTATCCAGTCGAGACTTCTAAACGAAACCGTGCAGGTACGAATGACCAATCACTATGGATAGCATGTCACACTGCCATATAACTTTTCCTGATGTGGCTATCAAAGTGATCTACATTGTAATTTTTTAGTTTACTGCATAAAAACCTCAATATTTCTATAAGAATTAGGTGCATAATATTATTATTTCTTTGTGACTACGAAACGAGACCGTTATTGTCACACGTTCAAAGGAAAATATTTTCTCCGTCAGTTCTCCTCTATGAAAACAGTGATGTGTAACATGAATCGCTCACACTGAAGAGTTACTCTAGGTTGGATCGTATGAATTATAAAAGGCTTCTTGCTTGCGCTGTATGATCCAATTTAAATCTTTCCGAGACACCATTAGCCTGATATACACTCCTGGAAATGGAAAAAAGAACACATTGACACCGGTGTGTCAGACCCACCATACTTGCTCCGGACACTGCGAGAGGGCTGTACAAGCAATGATCACACGCACGGCACAGCGGACACACCAGGACCCGCGGTGTTGGCCGTCGAATGGCGGTAGCTGCGCAGCATTTGTGCACCGCCGCCGTCAGTGTCAGCCAGTTTGCCGTGGCATACGGAGCTCCATCGCAGTCTTTAACACTGGTAGCATGCCGCGACAGCGTGGACGTGAACCGTATGTGCAGTTGACGGACTTTGAGCGAGGGCGTATAGTGGGCATGCGGGAGGCCGGGTGGACGTACCGCCGAATTGCTCAACACGTGGGGCGTGAGGTCTCCACAGTACATCGATGTTGTCGCCGGTGGTCGGCGGAGGGTGCACGTGCCCGTCGACCTGGGGCCGGACCGCAGCGACGCACGGATGCACGCCAAGACCGTAGGATCCTACGCAGTGCCGTAGGGGACCGCACCGCCACTTCCCAGCAAATTAGGGACACTGTTGCTCCTGGGGTATCGGCGAGGACCATTCGCAACCGTCTCCATGAAGCTGGGCTACGGTCCCGCACACCGTTAGGCCGTCTTCCGCTCACGCCCCAACATCGTGCAGCCCGCCTCCAGTGGTGTCGCGACAGGCGTGAATGGAGGGACGAATGGAGACGTGTCGTCTTCAGCGATGAGAGTCGCTTCTGCCTTGGTGCCAATGATGGTCGTATGCGTGTTTGGCGCCGTGCAGGTGAGCGCGACAATCAGGACTGCATACGACCGAGGCACACAGGGCCAACACCCGGCATCATGGTGTGGGGAGCGATCTCCTACACTGGCCGTACACCACTGGTGATCGTCGAGGGGACACTGAATAGTGCACGGTACATCCAAACCGTCATCGAACCCATCGTTCTACCATTCCTAGACCGGCAAGGGAACTTGCTGTTCCAACAGGACAATGCACGTCCGCATGTATCCCGTGCCACCCAACGTGCTCTAGAAGGTGTAAGTCAACTACCCTGGCCAGCAAGATCTCCGGATCTGTCCCCCATTGAGCATGTTTGGGACTGGATGAAGCGTCGTCTCACGCGGTCTGCACGTCCAGCACGAACGCTGGTCCAACTGAGGCGCCAGGTGGAAATGGCATGGCAAGCCGTTCCACAGGACTACATCCAGCATCTCTACGATCGTCTCCATGGGAGAATAGCAGCCTGCATTGCTGCGAAAGGTGGATATACACTGTACTAGTGTCGACATTGTGCATGCTCTGTTGCCTGTGTCTATGTGCCTGTGGTTCTGTCAGTGTGATCATGTGATGTATCTGACCCCAGGAATGTGTCAATAAAGTTTCCCCTTCCTGGGACAATGAATTCACGGTGTTCTTATTTCAATTTCCAGGAGTGTACATCTCTCAGACTTACGCTATAGTGGCGAGTTTAGGTGGATCACACCCTACTACATGCCATCTTTAAACCAAATATATCTTTAACGAGAACTTCTTCTTATTTTGCTTCTTGTTTTTGTTTCTCCACAGTTGGAAAAGTTAGCTACATAACACTCACAGTGGGCATAATATATTTATTTATTAGGTGAGTACTCGACGTTGCCTGGATCACGATTTACTCCAGTCTTCTATTAGTCCATCTGCCCCTTCCACGCTCCTCACCTTTCTGTCCACCACCTCCAGGCCCAACTCTCTGTCCTTCTCCTGACCCTCTCTTTGTAGATCTCCTCCTACCCTTCTGTCTGTTCATTTGCTCCTCACACCACTCTCTGTCCAACTGCCATTCCCCTTTTGTCTATTTGCTCCTTCTCCGTCTACCATCTCCTCCTTTCCCTTCGGTGTGTCTCCTCCCACTCCCTGTCCATCTCATACGGTCCCTCAAAAAAAAAAAAAAAAAAATGTTCAAATGTGTGTGAAATCTTATGGGACTTAACTGCTAAGGTCATCAGTCCCTAAGCTTACACACTACTGAACCTAAATTATTCTAAGGACAAACACACACTCACCCATGCCTGAGGGAGGACTCGAACCTCCGCCGGGACAAGCCGCACGGTCCACGACTGCAGCGCCCCAGACCGCTGTGCTAATCACGCGCGGCTACTGTCCCTCACTGTCTTCCTATGTCATCACCACCCTCCCCCCCCCCCCACCCAACACCCACCTTTCTCTCCAAGTTACCATCTCCATCAACAAGAGCGAGGTTGCGCAGTGGTTAGCACACTGGACTCGCATTCTGGAGGACAACTGTTCAATCCCGCGTCCGGCGATCCTGATTTAGATTTTCCGTGATTTCCCTAAATCGCTCCAGGCAAATGCCGGGATGGTTCCTTTGAAAGGGCACGGCCGACTTCCTTCCCCGTCCTTCCCTAATCCGATGAGACCGATGACCTCGCTGTTTGGTCTCTTCCCCCAAACAACCCCACTCCATCCAAAAGGAAGCAGGTAGTTCTTTGCAGTATGAGATCTGGTACTAGAGACGTAAGTTCAAAATCAGGTGGACTGATAAGATAACGCCAACACCCAAGTCAACAGCTGGTTAATGGTTTCCAAATGAAATAGTTTATGATCCAGATAAAATTAAAATTTTTCAACCCTGTACAACGTCTTGTACATCCAACTCATCAACCGAGTATCAGCTCTCAGTAGCACGCAGGGGCTTTGAAGCATAATCAGTCGGTTTGCTTTTTCCTTCATATGTCAATTGACCTGGCCATACCTTCAGAACCTGATGCATCGGCCTGTAAGATAAACTCATGACCGAAATTCGGAACGGCCAAAACAGGTGCGGTAGAAGAAGTTATTTTTAAATCGACGAATGCTGCTTGCGAGTTATAGGTCCACTTGAACTTTTCGCCAGTACACCACAATTGGTTGACGGGCACAGCAGTTGTGCAAAACTAGGCAAGTTACAGCTCTAAAGGAGCCTAATATACCGCCGGTAACCTAGCAGGGACATTTCACTAGCAATTGGTGCGAGACTAGCTGCAAAAGAGCCTAAGATTTTACTGTGATGACAACGTCATCCAAATAATTGTAGACAAATCTAAGCATCAGATCTACTGAATTGGAATTCACCAAACACAACATGGCTAACCCCGTAGGTAGCCGAAACGTGACATGATTTTACCAAAACAGATTACAGTCAGTGCACAACACGGTGATAAGCTTAGATTTTTTTGGCCACGTGCACTTGATTACACGCTTGATTAAAATCTGATATGGTGAGATACTGAACTCCCAGAACGCATGTAAAACAATTATGTAAGTCCGATAAGTGCACAGATTCTAACACAAAAACTTTGATTAAGGGAGCTGTAATGGATAGCTGTAGGCAAGGTGTATTGGGGAGTCTGAGGGCCAAATCACGTCATCTGCCTCAAATCGACAGTCTTTCAGTACTCACGCTTTAGGAGATCGTAAATGGTAACTCCTGTGACACTTCCAGCTACTCCTGCCTGCTATTGGCTCAAGTGAGCCACTTCAAAATGCTTCCTCCCCCACCCCTCCTCCTGCCATTCCTTTCAATCACACACTCCGTAATGCAGTTATGATTACACAAGTCATACTTGTTACCAGCCTGAAATTTAAGATCTGGTCATCTCGGTACATAAACACATTACAACAACAAAATTCATCGCTAATGAAAGCCTTCTTATCCAAAAACTAACGCAGATTTGCCCCAAAACAGGCAACAAATCCCCATTAACGGTCTGACATTGCCTGTCTACATTTTGGAGAGGAGGCAGGGTACAGCTCTGAAGGAGCCTTTTATACCGCCGGTGACAGAGCAGGGACATTTCACTCGTCGGCTCCAGCAAGGCTCAAATGGGCCCTTGACTCAAAGTAGTACAAACAAAACGTAAACCACACATAAACTGCTTTCATTTTACTACACGCCTTAAAAAGCGCTCTTAAGCTCTTGCTGTGGGCTGTCCCTTTATTGTGTGAGCTCTGCTTCCCCCTGTCCCGTGGTAACTGACAGTCTCGGACCAAGTGGCCGACTGATTGCGTCCCAAAGGTGTCCGATTATTGGATGCCCTCAGCTTTGCTGTGGTGCAGTTTGCTGGGGTGCGTTTCCACTTGCAAGTGCCTCCGATATATACTGACTACTATCGCGCTTTTTTTTAACAGAAAAGCATTTTTTAGTAACCGCCATGAGTTGAGTGATTTCTTTTAAATTCTGTACGTTGCTGGAGCAGCAACCATAAGATGAAATCTTCTTGTAGAACCAGTAAACAGCCACTCGTTTGCAAAATGGAAGATTTATTAACACCCTTTTACTATGGTTTCAACGTTCAGAAAAACTTCTGCTTCAGGAGGAAATTTTGATAACTGAGTTACATGTTGTGGCGGAGGTACATTAAAATACAGCCGAAAGGCATCAGATACAGAAATTCTCTTTTATAATGATTCAGGTATCATGACTTTTGCTTCTTATTTTCGACTCGATCATTTCCGAACCAAGGTCCCTTACATCAAATTGATACGTTTACTCTTATCCATCCCTAAAAGTTTGTAATATTGTCAAGGAATCATTCTGTATAAGTAGACCTAAACGTCTGAATGTCAATGATTTATGTATTATCTACACCAAACGTATAGAACTAGCTCATCATGCGTTCACCATATACTTCGCGTTACTTCATCCAAACCGATAGTCACATAATCCTGTTACAGGCTATGACATTCTCGTCTACGATTAATTATTTTATCCATTATCTTCCGAACACATTAACTTGACAGACAGGCCGATATTGCTTTGGCGTTTGCAGTGTTTCATCACTCACTTTTTATCATGACAGCGTACGAGCGCCACCGCAGCACATTACATATTTCAACGAGCGTACTCAGTGCAGTGTGTAAACAATTATCGATTGTGTTACCTCCGCTTTTACATCCTATGGACCTGAAGCTCTCTCTTCAGTCATTTCGTTGATTATTTCAGGCTCCTCTCCGTTACGACTCTGTTGAATGTCTGCAGTGTTGTCTCTAATCACGTTGTTTCCTGAGTTCTCAGCGATGCGTAATGCTATTATTTCCTTCGTCACCCTCGAGGATATCTTAAAAGTAAAGCTTCATCAGACCGCTTTTCAGCTCCCCTATTATCCGGTTCCCTGCCGTTCACTTGGACAGAACTGAAAACTGTGCCATTTCTCGGTAAAACCCCAGTAAAACGGAACGCCAAGGGTCAACTTCAGTGTCTATTTGACATTCAGTAACGCAACTTGATAGTGATAATTCCATCTTGTCTTACTGTTGCATCCTGCCTACTCACCTAATTCAAGCACTCCAATCATCTTAGTGATTTGGTTATAATTCGAGGTTATTTTTGATTACTTTTACTAAACATAAATTCCATTAGAACATAGTGGTCTAAAGTTATTACAAAAATTCATTCAAAGGTGGTCAAAAGATAATTATTGTAAATGTCAAAATTAGGTCTGTATAGTTCAGAATAGTACCAATACTCCATGGAATGAGGCGAGAAGTTGTAGTGAACAGAGACATTGCGCGTGGCTAACTGCCTGGTTTTTTAAACCCCAAAACAAGGTCGCCTGTCGTTACCAACCAAAAACGGGCGAGACAGCTGCCCCTTTTACATATATATTGTGCCATCTGCTGTAATCTCCAGACGCTACATTTGCTTCTGTACTGTGTTCAAACATAGCTTATGGCAAGAGCAATAAAGACAGAGACGTTTGTGCTTAATGTTTCGTGCTTAAATTTAGGTTTCCACCTACGAAATAATTAGTTGTTCGGTTTTTACGTGAACAGTATTTAGAGGTCCTTTGAGATCGAGTTTACGTTTAAAAAAAGTAACAGGTTGCCGTGGTCAAGTGAAGTCAGTATCTTGTATATCGGCAAGCTGCGTATTTGAATTAACAGCGAGGAATTTGACTGATATGAGATTTGAGATTTTCCCATAGCGATGGCATCCACATCGCAGTACCTTTGAAAGTTCTGCAGTCTTTATCAGTAAACCTATCGATGACGCTATGTACGACCATCAATGTAGCAAGAAGACTGCCTAAAAGAGAACAAATCCAAGAGAGAATAGAGCAATGCTGAATGCAACTTGAGGGTAAATTGTAAAGTGGGCATTATTACTGTTGCCAACAGTAGATATCAACAATCAAAGCAAATCGAAGACCTGGTCAGGGTGGCAGCACTGTAGTATTTATGCCTGATGGAGAGGAGGTAATAGCTACGTACACTTAATAAAAGTGTCATAAGCTACATTTTAATACAATTCCCTGTATGACACGTCTGTTAAATACTATTCAAGATTTTTAACATGGCCGGATCCACAGCGATTTATTCTGAAATTATAAAAAATATCAGTCTTGATCACAAAAATATTAATTAAATATTTTAATAGTATGCACTTCCAGTCATTGAAGAACATCATGTATGTAAATACGTATGTCTCTTGACATATAGTCATGCTCCGTTCGACATCTCTGCACCGACCTAAGGGTATAAATATTTCTATGTGTTATTACACCATTTAGTCCACATGTTTTTCTTTCTTACTTCTTCTTGTTCCTCATTCCCTCCAGGAAGAAATACTATTTATAATTCCGATATATGTAAAGTTCTGATGACGATCTTCAAAGACTGAAATTAGTTACTATTAAAACATTTAAAAATGCTTTTGCAATCAAAATTAATTATTTCTCTTAAGTTCAACACTGATCGGCACTTTTGTTTGACAGCACTGCTTACTATGGCAACTGTATTCTCCGTGGAATGTTTCTGAATCTATGATTCGTCTGAATAAATCACTGGCCACTTTAATACCAATACTCCATTTTTTCGTATAAATCGAATGTAATATGCCTTTTTTGAAGATATGTCAAGTCTTCAGTAAATGGTGACACATTCATTCCGAGACCTTTTAAAACCAAGTCCCTTGTATAAAACAATAAATTTCAGAGTTTCCTTGCTAGCGCTGAAGTCAAGTTCTAAGTGACAAAATCTGTGAAATTTTCGAAAAGAGGGTATTCGTATTACGTCTGATATTGTTGCCCTACAACAAATTTATCCATATCGTCAACGGAGCGGCTGGTACCGGCGGAGGTTCGAGTCCTCCCTCGGGCATGGATGTGTGTGTTTGTCCTTAGGATAATTTAGGTTAAGTAGTGTGTAAGCTTAGGGACTCATGACCTTAGCAGTTAAGCCCCATAAGATTTAAGAAAAAAAATTGTCAATGCGATGCCTATTGTCCGTTTTTTTCTTTGTTTCTTTTTATTTGAAGTAGATCTTAAATCCACTCCACTCGATATTTCTGTTTCACCTTTTGTAATTTACGCATTAACGTATTCAGCTTTAAAACTTCTCTCCCACCTTACTTAACTTTCTCCGTCAGCACCGTAACTCCTTTCTCTTTCTGATCGTCAGAAAATTTAATGCCGATATGTATGCAGTCACAGTGGCACCGGCATCGTGCGATTCCATCGGAAACCGACATCGGTGGAAGAAGTCCGATCTCTTCAACGCAGTACAACCGATGTCAATGCCAGAACGTGCAGATATCTGACGTCGAGATAGTCCGCGGAATTCCGATCCGTTTGTTTCCTTTGGTCGAATCTGGAACATCCGGCCGGCCAGTGTGGCCGAGCGGTTCTAGGCGCTTCAGTCTGGAACCGCACGACCGCTACAGTCGTAGGTTCGCATCCTGCCTCATGCATGGATGTGTGTGATGTTCTTAGGTTAGTTAGGTTTAAGTAGTTCTATGTTCTAGGGGACTGATGACCTCAGATGTTAAGTGCCATAGTGCTCAGAGCCATTTGAACCATTTGAACCTGGAACATCCCAACAGCAAAACGTTGACTGTGGGAAGATTATAGCTTCAATATAAATAAATATATTGTTTGTGGCATTGCAAGGATGAGAAACATCATAAGACGGTTGTGTCTCGGAACCTACCGTCCGATGCCGCTACTTTACTCGAAAGCTCGATTTCACAGCGAGTTAAAAAAAAAAAAAAATGGCTCTGAGCACTATTGGACTCAACTGCTGTGGTTATCAGTCCCCTAGAACTTAGAACTACTTAAATCTAACTAACCTACGGACATCACACACATTCATGCCCGAGGCAGGATTCGAACCTGCGACCGTAGCAGTCGCACGGTTCCGGACTGCGCGCCTAGAACCGCGAGACCACCGCGGCCGTCAGCGAGTTAAATGTTAATAATAATTAATAGAACTTTACCCTGTGGCTTGTGATTTTTGTGGCTGCCACGCCACTTCAGCTTTACTATCTACTCTTATGTGATGTGTCATCTGCAACACGTGAAAAATCCTTTTGGGCAATTTTGAGCCTAGATTACAGCCTCTAAGAACTGCATGTTCAGGTGATGTTTGTCATTACTATTAAAAACAGTCTTGATCACGATTTATTTAGCAAGGTGACCGGTTTCGACCACTACTGTGATCATCTTCTGACCATTGAGTAGGAACCTCTTTCTGATGGAGAATCACTAATCAGTGATTCTCCAATCAGAAAGAGGTTCCTACTCAATGGTCTGAAGATGACCACAGTAGTGGTCGAAACCGGTCACCTTGTTAAATAAATCGTGATCAAGACTGTTTTTAATAGTAATTATTTATAAGACATTGATCACTGCTGTTCCCGTAATGCATTCAAAAGTAATTTATGTATGTCAGTTTGGATGCTTAAAGTTACTAGAATTGATATTTCTTACACGGTGGTATGTGAGTCTTAGCTTTCTAGGAATTGATATTGGCGCTTACTTTTATCTCTACTCCATTTGGGCGATGTATCGTTGTATGAGGTTGTTTGCAAATGTTGTGTATATGTGCTTCGTATGTGCAGAGTATCTTCTTCTGAAAATTTATATTTGTCTGTCACACATATGCTGAATGCCCGTCGTTGCATTTTAACTGATACATTCCTGTTTAGTTGAATTTATTACAAGTTCTGCTGAGCGTTTGTAATCTTGCGTTTTAGTATCACCCCGAATTATTTTGAATATTTAATGGAACGTTTCTGTCTTCATCTCATACATTCGTACAACTTAGGAAGAAGTTTACGGTCAGCACCACGTTCCTTTCGATACAAATATAGCTCATTCTTTGTCGTTTTCATAGCAGAATAATCCACAATGAAATTAATTCCACAAAAAATTGACAAGGAAATCTGACGAACTTTTATCAATTTGTCGACCGATGATATCGGGCGTCCACTGCCGACAGTGTCTGGAAGCCTTTGTCCACATAGCCTAACAACAAGCTGTCGCGGATACCTCAAACAGTGTTTTCCGAGATCAGTTCACGTCACTGATCACAAAGATAACATTGCGAAAAACTTTGAAGTGAAACGTAGCTTCATCTTGTCACATGACCACATTAGTTCTGGCTACGGCCTTGCCTAAGGTTCGCGTTTGCCGAGTATTGTCGTGTGTGAACAGAACATGTTTATTTTCGAACAAGACACACGGCCCATATCGGCGTCATCTGGACTGTTTTCCGTACAACCCAGATGGCAAGATAGAGTAAAACAAATGAAAAGTTGAAAAGGTTAAATAAGACCCGCCTCCACAAAAGAGGAGAACAGCTTAAGGCTTAACTTGTTGACAGCGACTATTCCTTGCAGTTCTTTTTTCTCTTCTCTGACGATTCGCTGCCACGTCATTCACATAACCTGCTTACCATCCTATTCTTCCATGTGTGTGTGTGTGTGTGTGTGTGTGTGTGTGTGACATTGGGAGGATATGAGTGATCTGGAATTCACTCCAGTGCATTCAGAGGTCTTTGTGGACTCGAAGGCATGCAGTGCGAACTCAGCCCTTAGACAACTTAAGATAGAACGAAACACACTCATCATACACAGACAGCGGAACTCCCGTTGCACTAAATGCAGGTGCACAGTTTTAATATTATCTTTTTTCCCCTCGGATATATGGTTGCTCTAAACAAAGAACTCAGCACTGTTCGTTGGTATCTGGTAGATCACAGACGTGCTCTGCCAATACTGCTCTGCCGTCGTGGAAAAAGGATTCTACTACAAAGGGTTAGTCACCATCTATTGCAACCTAGAATAACTACGAAAGTGTGATAGTAGCTGAAAAGTGTGTGGGACAAATGTTGCATGGGACAACGGGGGCCATAATATGACGTTCGTTTTTTGTTGCTAGGTGGGGTCGCGTCAGAGATATGAAGTTCAACTTTTTTTTAATGGGATGCTATAGATTAGTACTTATTTTCTGATAGCGGGTATCGAGACGAATCGAATGATGTGTAACAGTAAGGTGTTTAAAAGTCAACGAAGGTCACAAAGTTGGCATTAACGTCCATTTACAGAATGTGTTCGAAGTGATTAACATTGACATCAATGCAGTGCTGAAATCTTCTTATAATGGATTGAGTGGTATTCGTTATCACTGCGGCGCTTACCAAAGCAACATGTTCTGACGATTCTCTCCCGTATATAGAGCAGATAGTAAATATTCTCCGAATACGGCGTATCCATCTAACGTGCCATTGACATGTAAACACCATTCGCCGGTTTCTCAATACAAGACCAGTATCGTCGAATCAAGCGAATGTGAATGGTGTATTCCTTCGAATAACAAGTCGATATGCTTCTCATTTATGGTGAATGCCAACGAAATTCAGTGAGAGCTAGAGACTTACACGCTGAAAGATTTCCCCAACGGACTCACCCTACACGTCGTACATTTCAATATGTGTATGATAAATTGAGAACAACTAGGTTTTCGCATCGAAAACATATCCGGCAAAGGAATGTTACTAACGAGGAAAAGGAAATTGGTAGTCTTGCCACTGTGGTTCGAGATCCTTGTGTTAGTTCGCGTCAAATCGTAAGGGAATCTGGCATGAGCCGGAGTAGTGTTGTACGTGTTCTGCATCGCCACAAATATCATCCCTACCATACTAGTCTCCACCAAGAATTAAATGGTACGGATTGTATGTGTCATACCGAATTCTGCCGATGAGCTCAACTTCAGTTTCAGAGGGACGACACATTTATTAATTTGATTTTATTTAATGAAGAGGCTATATTCAGGAACCATGGAAATGTCGATTTGCATAATATTCATTATTGGGCCACTGAAAATCCAAGTGGGCTGCGGCAAGTTGCACACCAAAAAGGGTGGTCGGTGAATGTATGGTGTGGGATTCTGGAGGTCATAATTATAGACCCTGTTTCATCGAAGGAAATATTAATGGTAGGAAGTACACCACATTCCTGCAAAAAACATTAGGCCTATTATTGGAAGAAATACCCCTAGGAACTTGCAACAGAAGGTGATATCAACACGATGGGTGTCCAGCACATTTTTCGCTGATGACTAGATATTAGTTGCACATACAGTTCCCATATAGTTTGATTGGACATAGAGGAGATGTGTCATGGATGGCCTGTTCGCCAGACTTAACGACTCTGGATTTGTCCTTGTGGGGATTCATAAAAGACATTGTTTATAAAGACGTTCCAGCTACACCTGATGATATGCGAAAGAGAATTGTCAAAGCATGTACTTCGACAAGTGCCGAAGAGATAAAGAATACCACTCAATCCATGATAAGAAGATTGCATTGCTGCATTGATGTCAATGGTCATCACTCCGAACACATTCTGTAAATGGACGTTCATGCCACCTTTGTGACCTTCGTGGACCTTCAAACACCTTACTGTCACACATCATTGGATTCGTCTCCATATCCGCTATCAGAAAATGAGTACTCAACTATAGTATCCGATTAAAAAAAGAAAAAAAGAAAAGTTTTTCCTTCATATCTCCGAAGCGGCCCCACCTAGCAACAAACCCATCGTCATATTATGGACGCGTTGTCCCATGCAGCTTTTGTCCCACAAATTTGTCAGCTCCTGTTATACACTACTGGCCATTAAAATTGCTACACAAAGAAGAAATGCAGATGATAAACGGGTATTCATTGGACAAATATATTATACTAGAACAGACATGTGATTACATTTTCACGCAATTTGGGTGCATAGATCCTGAGAAATCAGTACCTATAACAACCACCTCTGGCATTGAGTCAAACAGAGCTTGGATGTTGTGTACAGGTACATCTGCCAATGCAGCTTCAACACGGTACCACAGTTCATCAAGAGTAGGGACTGATGTATTGTGACGAGAGAGTTGCTCGGCCACCATTGACCAGACGTATTCAGTTGGTGGGAGATCTGGAGTATGTGCTGGCCAGGGCAGCAGTCGAACATTTTCTGTATCCAGAAAGGCCCGTACAGGACTTGCAACATGCGGTCGTGCATAATCCTGCTGAAATGTAGGGTTTAGCAGGGATCGAATGAACGGTAGAGTCACGGGTCGTAACACAGCTGAAATGTAACGTCCACTGTTCAAAGTGCCGTCAATGTGAACAAGAGGTGACCGAGACGTGTAACAAATGGCACCACGTATCATCACGCCGGGTGATACGCCAGTATAGCGAAGACGAAAACACGCTTCCAATGTGCGTTCACCGCGATGTCACCAAACACGGATGCGACCATCATGATGCTGTAAACAGAACCTGTATTCATCCGAAAAAATGACGTTTAACCATTTGTGCACCCAGGTTCGTCGGTGAGTTCACTATCGCAGACGCTCCTGTCTGTGACGCAGCGTCAAGGGTTACCGCAACCATGGTCTCCGAACTGATAGTCCATACTGCTGCAAACGTCGTCGTACTGTTGGTGCAGATGGTTGTTGTCTTGCAAACGTCCCCATCTGTTGACCCAGGGATCGAGACGTGGCTGCACGAACCGTTACAGCCATGCGGATAATATGCCTGTTACCCTGATTGCTAGTGATACGAGGCCGTTGGGTTCCAGCACGGTGTTCCGTATTATCCTCCTGAACCCACCGATTCCATATTCTGCTAACACTCATTGGAACTCGACCAACGCGAGCAGCAATGTCGCGATACGATAAACCGCAATCGCGATAGGCTACTATCCGACCTTTATCAAAGTCGGAAACGAGATGGTACGCATTTCTCCTCCTTACACGAGGCATCACAACAATATTTTGTTGTGTCTAGACCATACAGCCCAGACACAATGCTGTAGCCGATAGGGCACGCAAGGCTAACGCAGACGGGCGTGAAGTCTGGAACATGAGACTTATAAATGCACTAAAGAAAAATACGTAGCTTTTTTAATACTTAACTTTATTCTCTTGTTGGAATACATCTCTCCTGCATACTCGTAAGCTATTGGCACTGATACAAATGGCGCCTTGCTAGGTGGTCGCCATTTAACTTAGCAGAGGGCTATTCTACTGTCTATCTCTCGGCAAATGAGAGCAAGGCTTAGCACGTCCAATCGCTAGCTATGTTGTCTCTCGAGACCTGCCTTGTGGTGGCGCTAGGTTTGCGATCCCACAGTGGCGACACGCGGGTCCGACATGTACTACAGGACCGCGGCCGATTTAAGTTACCACCTAGCAAGTGTGGTGTCTAGCGGTGACACCACATATTTCACCAGGCAATGCCGGTCAACTGCTGTTTTTGCATGAGAAATCGGTTGGAAACTTTCCTCATGTCAGCACGTTGTAGGTGTCGCCACTGGCGCAAACCCTGTGTGAATGATCTGAGAAGCTAATCCTTTTCATATCACAGCATCTTCTTCCTGTCGGTTAAATTTCGCGTCTGTAGCACGTCATCTTCGTGGTGTAGCAATTTTAGTGGCCAGTAGTGTACTTTCGGCGTTATTCTTGGTAGGAATTGTTAGTGACTCACCCTGTACCATTCCGGGTTTTTTGGTTATTAACTTAAAACATAATGCATTGCTTTCGCGAGTTTTGGTTATTCTGATTTTTTTCTTGGGGCAAATTGATGTGTTTTGGGAAGATCCATGGGTCATGTTTTATGTTGAGAGAATGACCGTTATACCTGGGGTCTTGTGCTACTCTTTGTATCGTAAACACGAGCGATATTACTTGCAATTGGTTTCCTTGCTCTTCTTATCCACGTCTTGCTTTGTAACCATTTCTTAAACTACTAGTTGCCTTACCTTTGTGAAAACAGACCAATTTTCGGCCCTTTGCCAAACACTTGCCTTTCATTTCAAAGCCATCTTCCTGTGGTGATTTTTATTTAACGTATATTTCCCCCTGAATTTAACGAATACCAAGATGCAAGCATTATTCCGAATTATTTCGCATTTAATGCAGTTAAGGAAAGATATTGATTATTGGCTGTCAGCTAACAATTTGTCCTGAGTGTGCGTGGTATTGGAGTGCCACCACAGCAGGCACTCCAACCCATTCTTACATAAGTAAGATGATTATGTACATTTATGGAACATTTCTATCAGTTAACGGTTTTTGTATGTTTATATTGTTTTTCCGCTAGTCCACTTAGGCACACATCTCTGGTTCTCTATAGCCGTCTCTAAGTTCTACCGCTGATTTAGCCAACGAGCTTAGAAAGGTCTAATACCTGAATGCATGCTGTATGAATGGTTCATGTGTGCACTTCTTCTGGTCCGCCAATCATATTATGGTGGGTCGCGCTGCATAAAGTTCCACTCCTCTCAATTTTCGTTGTCTTGGAGATGTTTCTGTTCATAAAGAGATTATTTTTATAGCATAGTGTATGAGACTGCTTTCAAAACCTTATGACTTGGGACTGTCTACTACAGAAAGGATTTCAACATGATATCCATACAAATTAATAAACGGATGTATGTACTTTTGTATATATGTAAGTATGTATGGCCCGCATCTCCTCCTAAACTACTGGAATGATTACAACAAACCGTGGTACACATATCACTTACTGTCTGGAAAGAATAACTACTAGGTAGCGACCACCTACCGGAAGAGGTATGAGTGGGAGTGAAACACAATGTAGCCCACTGTGCGAAACTAACCTCAGTTTGTTCGTCTAGTATTTGAGAAGAGAGCCCTCAGAGACTTCAAATAAACTTTACATGTTATGTCAAACCTTCAAGATACTTCTTCTTGTTGATAAAGCCAGAAAATGATAAAAGGAAAAATGTTACCGCTTACTACAGTTTCGCTGTTCATGCAATAAAACTGCCACGTGAATCACGACGTTTTGTTGTATTACTTCGTTACTACTAACTACGTTCGTGAAACTTTTACAGACAGTACCAACATTCCGCATACCACTGAAGGTATCACAAAAGTTATATGACTTAAAGAACTTATTTCAGGAGACATGTCATAAACACTGAATGTGTGAAAACCTACCGAATCATCCAAGACGTTTAAATTTATTAGTTAGTTGCCGCTAGCTCTATTTGGAACATTTTTCTCAGGCACATCCAAATATTAAGCTGAATATGCGTATAAAAATATCGTACGACACATAGTTCAGGAGGTATGATATCATAAACACTGAGATTTGTGAGAAACTATTCGTCATACTTGACATTCTAATTAATTACTCCTTTGATACTCACTCTATTCAAAATACGTTTTGAGGACAGTAGACACATATTCCACTAAATATTGTTAGAAAACTGTAACATTGTACAGAACACGGTTCAGGAGATACGACGTCATAAATGTGAGTTGCGTGAAAATGAAACCGAGCTCGAAATTCGCTAGACAATCAGATGGACTGTGTGTTAAATAGGTGTGAAATATGTTTCACATGTTCGTATGCGCGCAATTCCAAGGGTAAAAAGCTCATGTTAAACCCCTGCAACGATTTCAGTTAAATTTGGTACACATATTTGTTACAATCTGGAAAACAGGGGTAAGAACCATTATCCTCCTACTCCGGTGAATGTGATAACGAGGAGAGAAAGGAGGGAGGAGAAGGAGATGGACCGACAGCGAGGGGGAAGGAGGAGATAGGCGCAGATAGGAGGAAGAGGCAGTGGACAGGTAGGGGAGGTGAACTGGACATGAGGAGAGAGACTGGAAGGAAGAGTTGATACAGAGAGAAGGAGCAGATGGAAAGATGGGAAGGTGCAGATTCATAGAGAGATTGGAGAGGAGAAGATAGACAGAGAGAGAGGCACGAGAAGACGAACAGAATGTGGGAGGCGAAGGAGGAAGCCGGTCGGGGTGGCCAAGCGGTTTTAGGCGCTACATTCTGGAACCGCGTGACCTCTACGGTCGCAGGTTCGAATCCTGCCTCGGGCATGGATGTGTGTGATGTCCTTAGTTTCGTTAGATTTAAGTAGTTCTAAGTTCTAGGGGACTGATGACCTCAGAAGTAAGTCCCATAGTGCTCAGAGCCATTTGAACCATTTTTTTGGGGAAGGAGTTTGGCAGAGAGATTCAGAAGGAGGACATGGACTAACAGAAGATTGGAGTAAATATATTTTCAGCTGGCAGTTCGGCACTATGCTATCGAATTTTTTCTAACTGTTGTATCCTTGAGCCCCCGGTTCGCGATGTACGACTAGCGGTTACAGAGGTCAAGGATCACACTTTATTAATAATTATAGTACAAAGTAATATCTCCAGTTACAGCTACATTTTCAGCATACATAAATTTTTTCATCATTACTAACTTTTCTACAAAGTAACTGGCATATTACTATATACGTAACTAGGTCTACTTTGGGTCGTAGGATCTATTCCACAATGCCAGGTCTTGCAGGCGATGACATCTCGATCGGCGAAAGATTGAATTCCAGGAAGAGAGGCGGTTTCACAACGAACAATGGCTAGAGTAAACCAACCAAATAGCGGGTATAGTCAGCTAGTTAATCAGTATTTCAGTCTTGTGATTTAGGGATTAATATTCACAACCCAGCGTTTGACCTCCGTTTCCCTTTCCAATTGCTCTGATGCGACATAAAAGAATGCAATTTGAATTTTAGCGTTTGGGACATGGAGTATTTAAAGGAAGCTGATCTGGTGAATTTTAATGTCATAGACTGCACCACTTGTCATTGTCTCCTACCGCCTGTATGTCCATTGAGTTTTCAACTGATTCCTATAGTCCTTACGCACTGCAGATCGGATATAAAAATGTTAATAATCACTTTATTGGGCCGCTTATGCCTCATATTACGTAATTCTCCCGACTTACATACAGCGTGGTACAGATTAGAGACGTGAGCAACACCTGACAAGGAGAGTCAGTCGTAAGGGATGTAAGGCTAATTTGAAGGGATCACTGTCAGTTTGCGATGTTACTACTTTGTTACGTCACTGCTGCTTCGATCATAGACGTGAAGTCGTTTTCTGCAGTCCGCTGCAGACGGCACCATGTGCTGTCGTGGCGTTTCTTGCTCTTAGGACAGATTTTGGTTTTCCGTCCTATCTCTAAATCGCTCTAAGGAAATGCAGACTTCCTTCCCCCCTCCCTCTCTTGTAATTCGAGCTCGTGCTCCGTCTCTAATGACCGCGCTGTCGACGGGGCTTTAATCTTCCTTCCTCCCTCTACGGGATCCACGCACCACGCACTGAGCAGGATCTGCCCCGCCACGTGTCGAGCACGTCGCTGTAGTCCCCACCGTCCTTACGGAGGGCCGGCGGCGTCAGCAAAACAAGCGCCGACACGACGGGCCTCGCTACGTCACGCCGTGGGGTGGACGAGGTGCGCGCCGGGTTGCTGCCCTCGCGGCGGCGCGCTGCCAAGCCCACTGCCGGCGACGCGACGCCAGATCGATGCTGGGGGCTGGCTCTGGCCCGCAGCCGGCGCCGACGCCACCGACGCCGTCGCCCGCCTGGCTGACGCCGCGCCGTCCTCCACCCCTCCCCCTCCCAAAACCCTCTGCTGCCACCCCCGCTGTCTCTCTCTAGAGAACGCTGGGCTGCGTAGACTGGTCAACTCTAAAGCCTCCAAGCAAGTCTGAAATGAAGGCTCTGGGTTCATTCTAAAACTAAAGAAAGTCGATTCCACATTTTTTATTCAAGATAATGAAATAAAATTTGTTTATTTTGTAGTTTATCATGTCTGACCTACATATTCACTTTGGCGCCGTTGAGGTCTAAAATCTACGTCCGCAAGCCACCTAACAGTGTGTGGCGGAGGGTACTCTCGGTACCACTAACTGATACCTCCTTCCCTGTTCCACTCGGGAATGGCGCTTGGGAAAAATGATTGTCGGTAAGCCTCAGTGCCAGCTCAAATTTCTGGAATTTTATCGTCATGGTAATTTCACTAGATGTAAGAGGTCTGTACAAAAAATTCCGGAACTTTGTTCACAAAAATTTTCTACGCTTATCTTTTGCTTATTGTGCATTGTGCCCTTCCAATTACTCTCCTCCACAATTGGTACACCGCTCCCAAGGTCGTTTCCACTTCCGGAAGCAGTCTTGGTATGCCTCTAGCTTGATTGCGCAAAGCTCCGTTGTGATTTTTCTTTTCTCTCGGCTGTCCTTGCAAATGTTTCTGCTTTCAACGGGATTATCAACTTTGGATATAAAAAAAAAAGGCGTCAGGGGCCAGGTCTGAAGAGTACGGAGGAATAGGCAGCACAGTTATTTCGTCGTTTGTGCAATAGTCACGCACCAACGGGGAGACATGAATTGTCTCCCCACATTTCCAGCCATTCCCTTCACACATTTTCTTACAGGTGCCACAACACGTCTACACAGTACAATATATTAACTGTTTGTCTTTATGGCACTAATTCATGACGGGCTAATCCTTCAAAGTCAAAGAAAACTATCAACATGGCTTTGACAATTGACGTGATCAGACGATTCTTTTTTGAGCTTGGAGAACCATTTCCGACCCATCGTAAAGTCTGAGCCTTATAATATCCCTTGGCCCATGCTAGCGGTTTCAGTGACCTTCCCATTGGTGTTGATTTAAAGTTAATATATATCGCGAGGTGGGGCGTTTCGCCTGCGTGAGCGAAATATTTATTCCTTCAATTAGCGTTGCTCTATTACGACCGAAAATCGGAATTTGACGGAACTTTGTTACAAGACAGGAGAACGAGAGGAAGTGTATGCAGTGTCTGCAATGAAGCAGTCATTGTTAGCCGCCATATTGTATAATTTGCGTTACACTAGACAGCGACAAACTTAACATAGGGGTTGATGGTCACAAAGGACATGGAGTTAAGGAAGTCTACTACCTATAGTGCAAAATAACTAATGACGGACCGAGCAGGGAGGAAATGAAAGGCAGCCTAGCACTGGCAAGAAAGGAATTCCAGATGAAGAGAAGTCTAGTAGTGCCAAACAATGGACTTACTTTGAGGAAAAAATTTCTGAGAATGTACGTTTGGAGCACAGTGTTGTACGGTAATGAAACATGGGCTGTGGAAAAACCGGAAAGCAAGAGAGTCGAAGAATTTGAGGTATGGTGCTAAAGACGAATGCTGAAAATTAGGTGCTGGATGAGTAGGTTCTGCACAGAAACGGAGAGAAACGGAATATGTGTTCAGACAAGCAGAAGGGACAGGATGATAGGACATCTGATAAAGCATCAGGGAATGGCTTCCATGGTACTAGAGGGAGCTGTAGAGGGCAAAAACTGTAGAGGAAGACTGATATTGGAATACGTCGAGCGAATAACTGAGGACGTCGGTTACAAATGCTGCTCTGAGATGAAGAGATTAGCACAGGAGAGGAATTCGTGGTGGGCCGCATCAAACCAGTGAAAAGAAGAACCGTTACGGTCACTTTACCTTTCGTTAGGGAACTTCAGAATCTGTCTTTACGTCTGTCTATTTTGTTCCGTTCGGAATGAGGTGTTGCTCTGTAATGGCGTATTGTCTTCTCTAAACGGCAGTGCGGAACGGTGGCATATGCCTTTCTCGAGGAACAAAGGGATTTACCTGAGAGTCATTGTCTTCAGTGCTATGGATCTCATTTAGAGGTAGAGCTAGTCAAATTCCGCAAGATCTCTTTTCTAAAGGAATTCCTATTGATATTTATACACTCCTGGAAATTGAAATAAGAACACCGTGAATTCATTGTCCCAGGAAGGGGAAACTTTATTGACACATTCCTGGGGTCAGATACATCACATGATCACACTGACAGAACCACAGGCACATAGACACAGGCAACAGAGCATGCACAATGTCTGCACTAGTACAGTGTATATCCACCTTCCGCAGCAATGCAGGCTGCTATTCTCCCATGGAGACGATCGTAGAGATGCTGGATGTAGTCCTGTGGAACGGCTTGCCATGCCATTTCCACCTGATGCCTCAGTTGGACCAGCATTCGTGCCGGACGTGCAGACCGCGTGAGACGACGCTTCATCCAGTCACAAACATGCTCAATGGGGGACAGATCCGGAGATCTTGCTGGCCAGGGTAGTTGACTTACACCTTCTGGAGCACGTTGGGTGGCACGGGATACATGCGGACACGCATTGTCCTGTTGGAACAGCAAGTTCCCTTGCCGGTCTAGGAATGGTAGAACGATGGGTTCGATGACGGTTTGGATGTACCGTGCACTATTCAGTGTCCCCTCGACGATCACCAGTGGTGTACGGCCAGTGTAGGAGATCGCTCCCCACACCATGATGCCGGGTGTTGGCCCTGTGTGCCTCGGTCGTATGCAGTCCTGATTGTGGCGCTCACCTGCACGGCGCCAAACACGCATACGACCATCATTGGCACCAAGGCAGAAGCGACTCTCATCGCTGAAGACGACACGTCTCCATTCGTCCCACCATTCACGCCTGTCGCGACACCACTGGAGGCGGGCTGCACGATGTTGGGGCGTGAGCGGAAGACGGCCTAACGGTGTGCGGGACCGTAGCCCAGCTTCATGGAGATGGTTGCGAATGGTCCTCGTCGATACCCCAGGAGCAATAGTGTCCCTAATTTGCTGGGAAGTGGCGGTGCGGTCCCCTACGGCACTGCGTAGGATCCTACGGTCTTGGCGGGCATCCGTGCGTCACTGCGGTCCGGTCCCAGGTCGACGGGCACGTGCACCTTCCGCCGACCACTGGCGACAACATCGATGTACTGTGGAGACCTCACGCCCCACATGTTGAGCAATTCGGCGGTACATCCACCCGGCCTCCCGCATGCCCACTATACGCCCTCGCTCAAAGTCCGTCAACTGCACATACGGTTCACGTCCACGCTGTCGCGGCATGCTACCAGTGTTAAAGACTGCAATGGAGCTCCATATGCCACGGCAAACTGGCTGACACTGACGGCGGCGGTGCACAAATGCTGCGCAGCTAGCGCCATTCGACGGCCAACACCGCGGTTCCTGGTGTGTCCGCTGTGCCGTGCGTGTGATCATTGCTTATACAGCCCCCTCACAGTGTCCGGAGCAAGTATGGTGGGTCTGACACACTAGTGTCAATGTGTTCTTTTTTCCATTTCCAGGAGTGTAGATTTCTCCATCTCCAAAAAAAGTCACAATTCTTGCACATAAAGCAGTTCACAAGCTTACCTTTACTTTCTGCATACTCAGTTGTCGGCAAGTTGTTGAATCAGATTCTACTGTCCTCTTTAAGTTCGTTGTTGTTCTCATAGTGCTTCTCGCCATGAAAGCCCTTCAGTTCGGGAAAAAGATGGTAACTGTTCTGGGCCCTGTCTCGGCTTTCATACAGATGTTCAAAACTTCCCACTTAAAACTGCAGAAAGAAATCCTTAGCCAATGCAGCTGAATGTGGGTGATCGTTATCGTAAAGCAGTTCAATGCTTTGAACGGTGCAGCGTAGTCGGTGCAGGGTATGGTAGCAGGCCGCTGCATTAAAGATATCTATTCTTGACTTAAAATCAGTGGATAGGACGCACTTCCGATCCGACAAGTCTGTGACCGTGACCTTGTTGGCCCACAGAAATTTTTTCTTTTTCTTTTGGAACCGCGTGTAATGCTATCATACTGACTGGAGCTTGATTTCTGCTATTTTGTGCGGAACACAGATACCGTCACCAGCAACATTGTGGTTCAAAACCACCACTCCTCGCCATCATTGTACTATAGAGTAGGGATGGCGGTGGTCCCTGAAACAACGGATTTTCGCTTACATCGGTTATTTTTATCTCCAGTTTAATCGAGCTCAAACGTCAAGGAACAGGAGATCATGATCGATGTAGGGTTGAAGCTGCGATAGAAATCGGTCTCACTGTCTTCAGCAAAGACTGTAATTTTGAAGAAGACGGCCACATCGACAGCGGGAGGGAAAGGACACAAACTGATTACTTCCCCGCATCCTCACTTTTCTTTTGTATCAGTTTTTCACGCTGGACTAAATTAAGGGTTCAGTCATTGCCCCAAATTTAATGAGCGTCGATAAAATTATAGATATATCAATCAAATTTACTTTCTCTTCCTAGGAACACTGTTAATGTTTTCTCATTGTGTGATTTCACGAGTTTGTGGTGCATCCTCCTCCGTATCTAACCTTTTAATGCAAATAGGGCATTATACATCATTGCTGCCGCACGTAGTACAGTACTTCGAAAGTAGGGGCGATGCCATTATGCAATAAAGCGATGTCGCAGGACGACAGCGAGGAACTACCGTACATACCAAGTGTGGGCATGCCTTACGCACTGCACGTACTTGTGTAACATCTAACAGACAAATTCTTATGCCATGTGTTTGTGTGTCGTTACTATCAGCGCTGTTAATAAAAAAAACACTGATTGCTTTTCACATTTTCTATAATAACCCAATATTTAGAAGGAATGGAAATTTTACGAATAGACAGTATTAGCTTAAACATTATCTAAAAAACTAAAAATTTAGCACTGATTCCGTGGCAAATTAATATGACGATATTTTTACCAGGTTATTAGCAAGAAATGAAGAATCCTGTCTTAACTGAGACCAAGGAAATACCGAAAAACACCTATTAGTCAGAACTAAAATAATGGTGTTTGTTTTAACTGCTAGGTTTTCCCCATCCATAGTACCAAGTGACAAAATTCAGTGCTGTTCCCATTCATTAATTTTTTTCCTTTATCTGTCAGAATACTAGGAAGTCGCTGACGCGCATTCTTATGACGCAAGTAACCGTTAACAACTTCGGAACAAACACAGCTCAAAGTATTTGAAGACAAAAGCTCGTTCTATCAATAGTGAAATGTCAGTCCTCTTCAAATTTTTACCTGTCCTCGATTTGAAATCGTCGGTCAAAAACGTATATCGACCGTAGCACTCTTCACCATGAATATGCATTCCTTACCATTGAATATGATGAAGCATTTTAGAGATAAAACGTTATATACTATATTTGTATAATTTTCGGATATACCGTATATCTGTAAATTTCGATGGGTGGATTTTTTCACATTCAGAAATCCTATTACGCACCGCATGTCGCACACTGGGGACCGTTAATTTCTATACACATTTTAAAAACGCACAAACAGAAAGTAAACGACCAATTATTTACGCTGGTAGCGTCATAGCGCCATACTGCCGCCTACGATTCGGATGTCCTTGACGCGGCGGCGGAGTTCTGGGGAGAAATATGCGTTTCGTCTGATAAAAACGTGCTTTAGTTCCAGAATCACTCTCGTGTTAACCATCTGGTGTAGCAGTTACATGGATGATCATACAAGTATACAACTCCCACGTGACGAGACAAACCACCATTTTCACTGGTGAGAGTACATGATTCATTATCCAGAGATTTTCCGCTCCATTTATGTTGTAGCTATTGCACCCAAAATTCACATAACAACATTACTTTAAATTACTAAAGAAATAAAAAATTCCATATATGTGGAACAAAGTCTGATTTTTAATGAAATGTGCACCACTAAAATTAAAACTTAATCATGCTGCTGGGATCGGTAATTAATTTTTATCGACAAGTGTGTAAGAGTTACAAAAATGTTTGTTTTAAAGCTAAAAAGTGTCTTTCTTTTTGCTTTTGACAATGTTGCTTTTGTTGTTGTGGTCTCCGGTCAGAAGAATGCTTTTGTGCATCTCTCCACAACGGTTCATCCCATGCAAGACTCACCACGCAATATAACTACTGCAACCTACATCCATTTGAACATGCTTACTGATGTCAGGTTCTGTTCTCCATCAACAACTTTGACTACCCACATGTCTGGATGTGTGTGATGTCCTTAGCTTTAAGTAGTTCTAAGTTCTAGGGGACTGATAACCACAGCAGTTGAGTCCCATAGTGCTCAGAGCCATTTTTGAACTAACTACATGTCCCATTATTACCGAACTTATAATTTCATGAGGACTCAGTATATGTCCTATACTACCATCCGTACAAATACCAAACTAACAGATTTCTTTAAGTTCAATTTGTTTCGACGTCAACACAGACAAGCGCGCACGCACGCATACACACACACACAAACATACATTGCATATACTGAAGAGCCAAATGAACTGGAAAACCTGCCTAAGAAGTGCTGGAGGGAACTGACAGCACGAATCCTGCAGGGCTGTTCATAAATCCCAAAGAGAACGAGGGATGGAGATCTTTTCTGAACGGAATCCCAGGTATGTTCTTGTTTGGGGGGTTTAAATTGATAAGAGTGTTCCTGGAGCCTCCCTGTAGTAATTCTGGACATGTGGGGTGTCGCATTTTCCTGCTATTATTGGCCAAGTCCGTCGGAATGCACAATGGACGTGAATGACTGCAGGTGATCAGACAGAAAGTTTACGTTTGTGTCACATGTAAGACTCCTGTCTAGCGTATCAGGGACCCCATATCACTCCAACAGCACGCGCCCCACACCATCACAAAGCCTCCACCAGCTTGAACATTCCCCCATTGACATGCAGGGTCCATGGATTCATGAGGTTTTTCTCCGTACCCGTACTTGTCCATCAGCTCGACACAATTTGAAACGAGACTCATCCGACCGGACAACATGTTTCCACTGCCAGCTGGATATATATTTACTCCAATCTTCTGTTAGTCCATGTCCTACTTCTGAGTCTCTCTGCCAAACTCCTTCCCCCCCAAGAAAAATGGTTCAAATGGCTCTGAGCACTATGCGACTTAACTTCTGAGGTCATGAGTCACCTAGAACTTAGAACTAATTAAACCTAACTAACCTAAGGACATCACACACATCCATGCCAGAGGCAGGATTCGAACCTCCGAACGTAGGGGTCTCTCGGTTTCAGACTGTAGCGCCTAGAACCGCACGGCCACTCCGTCCGGCAACATGTTTTTAATCATCAACATCCGCTGTCAGTATTGACGGGCCCAGGCGGGACGTCAGGATTTGTGTCGTACAGTCATCAAGGGTACACGGGTGGGCCTTCGGCTCCGAAAACCCATATCGATGATGTGTCGTTGAATGGTTCGCACGCTAACAGTTGTAAATGGCCCAACATTGAAATGTGCTGTAGTTTGCGGAAGGGTTGCTCTTCTGTCACGTCGGATGATTCTCTTGAGTCGTCGTTGGTCTCGTTCTTGCAGGATCTTTTTCCGGCCGCAGCAGTGTCGGAGGTTCGATGTTTTACCGGATTCCAGTACAGGAAAATCCCCGCTTCATCAATACCTCGGAGATGCTGCGTTCCATCGCTCGTGCGCCGACTATAATACCATGTTCAAACTTACTTAATTATTGATAATCTGCTATTCTTGCAGAAATAGGCGATCTAACAACGGCGCCAGACATTTGTTGTACTTATACGGGCGTTGCTGGCAGCAGCATCGTTTTGTGCCTGTTTACAAATCTCTGTATTTGAGTAGCAAGCCTATACTAGTTTCTTTGCATATATGTCAGGGCTGTTCGGAAAGTAGGGTTCGATAGGTCGCGAAATGAAAACCACAGTGAAAAGTCAAAATTTTTTTATTCACAACAGTTACGCACACCTTCCAGCTACCTCTCTAAATAGTCGCCTCTCCGACTTAGACATTTTCGTGGCATTTTACAAACTTTCCAGCACCTTCGTCACAGAATGCAGCTGCCTATTGTTTTCGCCAGTTCTCTACACTGGCCTGCCTTTCGTTGTTTTTGTCGAAAAATGTTGTCTTCATAGTCAGCGGTTCATGTCGGCAGAGATGAACAACGGAGGGAGCCAATTATGGGCTATATTGTGGATGACAAAGCACTTCCCTTAGGAAACTTTTATATATATATATATATATATATATATATATATATATATATATATATATATATATATATATATATATATATATATATACCCTGTCATGGTCAGTCTACATTTTCCATCAACTCTGTCATCTTTAGTTATTTTGCTGCCCAGTTAAACTCATCAACAAATTTCCGTATCGCATCACCTAGTGTAATTCTCTCATTATCGCAATTTAATTCGACTATATTACATTATCCTTATTTTACCTTTAATTGTTACTCATCCTATATCATCATTACAACATATTATCGAATCCTTTTCAACAGGTCTTTCTAATCTTTTGCAGTATCTGATATAATTACAGCGTAACTGACATATCAATATTACTGTACTGCCATGCGTATTACCACGTAACTCGTAAAGAAGGTTGGAGAATAAAAGCGAACCCTCAGTATTTCAGCAGATCCCGCAGAATGACACGAAACCTAATTATAACGATTGGGAGATACCATTATCGACTCACGGCAGAAAGTACTGAAATATTCATGTTCCTTCTACACACAAAATACGACTATCACACGATGTTTTAGTTTAAGCAAGTTCTAGGCTGAGATAAAAGGAAACAAACGGATTTAAGGATCATTAGACATGGAACGTATGTTTAGATACGAGATGGACGAGGATGGAAACAGCCCCTTTTTCAGGAACCATTAATAGCACTAGCCTAGTCCATGCCACGAAACCTGAAAACATCTTATTCTCTTTCTCCACTTTTCTAAAGTGAGTACGTTATCTTAACCGCTGTGCCACAGTGCCCTGCTCTAAATAGGAATACTGAAAATCAGATAAACTGCGTGTAAGTTGACATCAGTTGATGAGTGAGAAGAGAGCATCCTTGGTGTTCAAACGAAAGCTAGGTCTTCTATCAGGTGACCGCTGCACTGCTGCACACATTTTGAGGGTCTGTGTAATATTAAAGGTAGATTACGTTTTACACCTTGGCTGTATTATGATCACTCACTTGTTTCACAGAAACCGTTTACTTCGGCGAAGTGACAATTTAAGCGTTTACTCATATTCTCGTTATTTTACAATGTGAACCTACGTTGGTGCATAGAATGTAAGTCTGTCATTGCATACACCCACTAAGTGTCACTGTGTAATACATCGAGCATACTGATAGTATGAAATAAGAGACTCTGATCATAGTACTAGTGACACTTGAATTGTCTTCTAATAAACAGCCGGTATGATACTTGAGACGAAGCATTTCTTGTATGATTAGTCAGACCCATACGAAAGACTTTTCAGCTTGCAAATACTTTGCAAAGCATGTTATCTATATCAAACGACACAATAGTGTGGCATTATTGGCTAGTAGGTACCATGAAATTTACAGCCTCGTAATAAATAGTTACGGTTGTTTCAGCACTTCTTTTATTATGTCGCTTTCTTATCTGTTCGGTACAAACATTTTTCAATTGATTTTAAACTAACTTTCCGATGAGCTAGATAATTGAAAATTTCAACATTGTTCAGGGCTATATGACAATGCAATATTAAATAGCTTTCTTTTCTGATGTGTGGTGGAGGGTACTTTGTTTTCCGCTTTCGTTTCCTGATGAGCTAGAGATATGAAACTTGTAACATAGCTTCGAAGTCAATGACAATGCACTATTGACTCATTTTCGTGGCTGGTGTGTGTATGAGGGTATTTTGTGTGGTACTATTATTTCCTCCTTTTTCCTGTCCTCCGTTCCCTGGTGAAATCGATTGCTGGTAAGTCCTCATGTAAGCAGGATTCACTATAATTTTTACCGTCCACGTCTTTTCTTGAGATAATCGAAGGAAGAATTAATGTATTGGTTGACTCAGTTGAACAGAAACTGATATAGTGCGAAAACTGTGTTGTAGTCGCATCACAATGCTTGAAGTCGATTGAAAAATTTGACATACATAAGACTAAAAGCAGGAAACAATTGTTTATAATAAGATTTTTCAGTATAACACAATTTTAAGAGGGACCAAAAAGTGTAAAATAGTTTTCTTAAGCCAAATACACATTCCTAACCCCATACAAATAGTCCTGAAAATCTGTGCTTGTGAATTTTCACTAGCTATGAATATACTTGTAGGATTTAATACGCAAACTGTGGGGCGCATACAGTGATGCAGCGATGGTTCAGCTCCTTAGAGCGATTAGTGTCGGTTCGACCGTCAGTGAGAGTGCAACGCTAGTTCCTGCTACTAATAAGGCGAGTACACCGTTAGCTTGTTACATATTTTTACAAGATTCAAACAGGAGCGACTTATTTTCAGTTATTTGTGTATTACTATTTTATTTTTGTAATTTCTTGCGTGTTCAAGTGCTTACTAGGCACAACCTTTTATTTCAATAACAGTGTATTGTACAGTACCGCCGTTGCTACAGACCGTTGTATCGACCCTCGTATCGAACAGGCTTTTATTTATTTGATTAGAACAGCTCACTGTCAGTTAGAGTGACAGTGGGAGAGCTATTCGATTGCCCGCTGCTAGTAAGGTGAATACACCGTTCGTTTCTTGCATATTTTTCCGAGCTTAAGACAGGAGCGACTGCAGTGATGGATAGGAACTGTGATTGTTGTGTACAGATGCGAGCTGAGTTGGTGATCCTTCGCTCACAGCTCCAGGCTGCATTGGCTTCTGTCACATAGCTTGAGGCTGCTGCCAAGGGGCGTCACTGTGGGGAATCGGACACGGGGATACGAGGAACGTTGGGCACATCCCATGTTTCCTCTCGTCGGTCCACTGCTGTGACCTCCCGGGGTACTGCCTGCACTGAGGTTGACCCCTCACCTGTGGTCGAGTCGGAGATCATTCCAAAGTCTGGCAAGCAGCGAAAAACTTTCCGAGGGGCTGATCGTAGGGCCTCCCTTGCTCGTTTGACGAACAGGTTTCGGGCGTTAACTGTGGCTGACAATTTCTCTGAGCCGGATGCAATCGTCCACCGTGTTCCAGAGGAAACTTCTTAGCCCGCAAGGTGTGGGCATTCACAGAGGGTGGGTTTGCTGGTAGTTGAGAGCTCCAACGTTAGCCATTAGGAACATGGCGGCCAAGGAGAGGAAGGAAGCCAGTGTGCACTCCACGTGCATTCTGGGTGGGGGGGGGGGGGGGTGGTGAGTCATTCCGTATTTGAAAGGGTGCTTCCGGATGCCATAAAGTGTACAGGGTGCAGCCAACTGCAGGTGGTGGCTCATGTCGGTACCAATGTGTCGCTTTGGATCGGAGCAGATTCTCTCTGGTTTTGGGCGGCAAGCAGAAATGGTAAAGACTGCCAGTCTTGCTTCCGAGATTAAGGCGGAGCTCACCATCTGCAGCATCGTCGATAGAACCGACTGTGGTCCTTTGGTGCAGAGCCGAGTGGAGGGTTTGAATCAGAGGCTCAGGCGGTTCTGTGACCGTGTAGGCTGCGGACTTGCGCCATCGGGTGGTGGGTTTCAGAGTTCCGCTTAATAGGTCAGGAGTCCACTACACACATGAGGCGGCTAAACCGGTAGCGGGGGCTGTGTGGAAGGGACTAGGCGGTCTTTTAGATTCGAGGGTCTCAGGGAACCACAGAAGGGGCGTCCGTCAGAAGGTGGGCAGGTAAAACACAGTAAGGTAGTTGTAGAAAGGATTGGTATTGTACTTGTAAATTGTCGTAGCTGTGTTGGGAAAGAACCAGAGCTCCAAGCCCTAAAACAAAGCAATGAAGCTCAAATAGTTATAGGTACAGAGAGCTGGCTAAAGCCGGAAATAAGTTCAGCCGAAATTTTTTCAAACGATCTAACAGTTTTCAAAAAGTATACATTAAATACAGTTGGTGGTGGAGTATTTATTGCTGTCAGAGGTAGTTTGCCTTGTAGCGAAATTGAAGTAGATAGTTCGTGTGAAATAGTGTGGATAGAGGTTATACCTGATAATCGGACTAAACTATTAATTGGATCGTTTTACCGAACCCCCGTCTCAGAAGATATAGTAGCTGAACAATTCAAATAAAACTTGAGTCTCATCTCAAATAAGTACCCTGCTCATACAATTATAGTCGGTGGTGACTTCAATCTAGCCTTGATATGCTGGAAAAATTATTCCTTTAAAGCCGGCGGCAGGCATAAAACGTCATCCGAAATTGTACTGAATGCTATCTCAGAAAATTATTTTGAACAATCAGTTCATGAGCCCACTCGAAGCGTAAATGGTTGCGAAGGCATACTTGACCTTTCAGCAACAAATAATCCTGGACAAATAGCAAGAATTGTAACGAATACAGTGATTAGTGACCACAAGGCAGTTGCTGCTAGGCTTAATACCGTAACACCTACAACCATCAAAAATTAATGCAAAGTATATCTATTTAAAAAAAAGGTAATAAAATTGCTCTTAACGCCTTTTTAAGAGGCAGTCTTCACTCCTTCCGATGTGATCATGCAAGTGTAGAAAAGTTGTGTAATGTTTTCAGAGATATAGTATCGACAGCAATTGAGAGATATATACCACATAAGTTAATAAGTGATGGTGCTGATCCCCCATGATATACAAAACGGGTAGATCTTTGTTGCAGAAGCAACGAAAAAAGCATGCCAAATTTAAAAGAACGCAAGACTGGAAAAGTTTTACAGAAGTTCGAAATATAGCACGTACTTCAATGCGAGATGCTTTTAATAATTTCCACAACAAAATTCTGTCTCGAAATCTGGCAGAAAACCCAAAGAGATTGTTGTCATATATAAAGCACACCAGTGGAAGACGCTACCAATACCTTCACTGCGCGATAACAACGCTGAAGTCACTGATGATAGTGCCACTAAAGCAGAGTTATTAAAAACGGTTTTCCGAAACTCCTTCACCAAAGAAGACGAAATAAACATTCCTGAATTCCAATCAAGAACAACTGCCAAGATAAGAAACATAGAAGTAGATATCCTCGGTGTAACAAAGCAGCTTAAATCACTGAATAAAGACAAGGCCTCCGGTCCAGATTGTATCCCAGTCATATTCCTCACAGAATATGATGATAAAATAGCTCCATATTTAGCAATTATATACAAGGTTAGGTTAGTGTTGTTTAACGTCCCGTCGACAACGAGGTCATTAGAGACGGAGCGCAAGCTCGGGTTAGGGAAGGATGGGGAAGGAAATCGGCCGTGCCCTTTCAAAGGAACCATCCCGGCATTCGCCTGAAACGATTTAGGGAAATCACGGAAAACCTAAATCAGGATGGCTGGAGACGGGATTGAACCGTCGTCCTCCCGAATGCGAGTCCAGTGTGCTAACCACTGCGCCACCTCGCTCGGTGCAATTATATACAACCACTCACTGACAGAAAGATCCGTACCTAAAGACTGGAAAATTGCTCAAGTCACTCCAATACCCAAAAGGGAAATAGGTGTAATCCTCTGAATTACAGCCCTATATCACTAACGTCGATTTGCAGTAGCGTTTTGGAACATATACTGTATTCGAACATTATGAAGTACCTCTAAGAAAACGATTTATTGACACATAGTCAACACGAATTAAAAAAATATCGTTCTTGTGAAATTCAAGTAGCTCTTTATACTCGTGAAGTAATGAGTGCTATGGGGGATGTCAAAAAAAATGGCTCTGAGCACTACGGGACTTAACATCTGAGGTCATCAGTCCCCTAGAACTTAGAACTACTTAAACCTAACTAACCTAAGGACATAACACACATCCATGCCCGAGACAGGATTCGAACCGGCGACCGTAGCAGTCGCGCGGTTCCGGACTGAGCGCCTAGAACCGCTAGACCACCGCGGCCGGCCAGGGGATATCAAATTGATTCCATATTTTTAGATTTCCAGAAGGCTTTCGACACCGTTCCTCACAAGCGTCTTCTAACCAAACTGCGTGCCTATCGAATATCGCCTCAGTTGTGCGACTCGATTCGTGATTTCCTGTCAGAAAGGTCACAGCTCGTAGTAATAGACGGAAAGTCATCGAGTAAAACAGAAGTAATGTCCGGAGTTCCCCAATGAAATGTTATAAGCCCTCTATTGTTCCTAGTCTATATGAACAACATAGGAGACAATCTGAGAAGCCGTCTTAGTTTGTTTGCAGATGATGCTGTCATTTACCGTCTTTTAAAGTCATCACATGATCAAAATGACTTTCAAAATTATTTAGATAAGATATCTGTATGGTAGGAAAAGTGTAAATTGACCCTGAATAAAGAAAAGTGTGACGTTATGCACATGAGTACTAAAAGAAATCAGCTACATTTCGATTATGCGATAAGTCACACAAATCTGAAGGCTCTAAATTCTGCTAAATACTTAGGGATTACAATTACAAATAACCTAAATTGGAACGATCACATAGATAATATTGTGGGTAGAGCAAACCAAAGAATGCGATTCATTTTCAGAACACTTAGAAGATGCCACAGGTCTACTAAAGAGACTGCTTACACCACGCTTGTCCGCCCTATTCTGGAATATTGCTGTGCAGTGTGGGATCCCGCATCAGGTGGGACTGAAGTATGACATCGAAAAAGTACAATGAAGGGCAGCTCCTTTTGTATTATCGCGAAATAGTGTCACAGGCATGATACGTGAATTGCAGTGGCAATCATTAAAACAAAGGCGTTTCTCGTTGCGACGGGATCTTCTCATGAAATTTCAATCACCAGATTTCTCTTCCGACTGCGAAAACATTCTGTTGCCACCCACCTACATAGGGAGAAATGATCATCACGATTCAATAAGAGAAATTAGGGCCACACAGAAAAATATGTGCTCGTTTTTCCCGCGTTCCGTTCGAGTGTGAAACGGTAGAGAGACAGCTTGAAAGTGGTTCATTGAACCCTCTGCCAGGCACTTTATTGTGAATAGCAGAGTAATCACGTAGATGTAGATGTAGATCGACTGTATGTGCCTTACGATTCTCGTGTGTTAATTACTCGTTTTTCACGCTTACTATTGGAAAGTGGAAAGGTAGGAAACTAGTCTGAACGTGGTTGGATGAACCATGTGTCAAGTACTCAAATGTTTTCCATAAATTTTCGCCCAAAATTTTGTGGAAAAATATGTACCCCGGGAATGTTTTCAATCTCACTCTTAAGTGTGAATTGCAGAGTAGTCATGTATATGGAAATGTAGAGGCAGAATCTGGAAACCAGCCCATCGTTGGCCTAACCAGGCGCGGGAAACCGCCTGGAAACCACACCCAGACTGGATTGTGTACCATCCCATGATCCTTACTCCGATACTCGTTATATCCCGCCGACCGCTGAAAAACTGCCGAGGGAAGATATTGCTTATAGTAAGTTCCCACATCATACTCATAGATCATGGATTTGTTGAAGAATATCTTAATAAGATGCCTTTTTTTCTTCTAAATACAGTGCTGGTAATAGAGCGATTGCTGTTTAAGTTAGAACTTAGAGATATTCATGTCTACAGCAGAGACGGAGGGTATCTTTAGTTACAGTCTTCCATATTATGAAATGATATAATGCTTATTTGTCCATAGTGGCTGCGAAAGACAGAGTTTTGGATACGGTTGAAAATTCACATATTTGCCACTCTAATACAGCTGTAGGTTTTTGAAAACGACAGCTGTACATCTACGCTGTTGCAGTAGGGACATTGCTTGATTAGGGGCCCTTTTAAAAGTAGTATTTGAAGACCGTACTGAAGAACACAATATCACTGAGTAAGAACATCACCGACTATCATAGTTAATAGGAATAGTGACACGACAGAAGGTATGAGGTGGCACAAGCAAAAACTTTCCAGGAAACATGGATCAGCAAACCGTTACTGACTTCTATATGAGATATTGTGCTCCTTATTACACTTTTTCTCATTTAAAAGTAAACTTTACGTTTAAGTCCCTATCTCGTAACCACATGTTCTTTGCTGTCTTCCATATTCACTGAAGCATATTTACGTTCTCTACCATGTGTCAGGCTTCGCCATTACCACGATTAAGACATGCACAGTACCAAATGAATCGACTTCAGATTAGGGGAGTCTCAATTAGTTTTGAGTCTGAGAATAACTAGATACAGTCACTTCCTTTGCGTCAAATGAAGATTAGGGAACACAAACTATAGCGCTCTAAAAGTGTACCGCTGAACCGTCATAGCCTCAACGAGACCTCTACCGTTTCTATATTCCAGCAGATTGAAAGAATATGGCCGTAGGCCCACTAAACTACTCGTCCACAACGTTACTGACTGATTTCGTTTGATATTTGCACAGCCCATGAACACAAAGCTCTCATAGGAACGCTTTCAGAACTGATTGAAACATTCGAAGATATCAGAATTAAATGTAATTCACACTCCCCAATCAAATCCATTTTAAGGCTAAAAGCAGGCATGTCTATGAGGACGAATAGACCAGTTAAATGGCTATAGGATTAAGATTAGTGTAGTGTAGCCATGAAGATGAGGAGACCAAGTGCGATGTTATGTAAACAATATATTGTTAAATTCGAAGGTTTTCGCGGCCAAAGGCAATACCCGTAACATTGTTATGAGTTGAAAAGGCTTATGTGACGTGGTGAACCAACATGTCGGCAAGTAAACTGCATCAGAATATGTAATATGCTACGTCGATGCAGAGTTTGAGTGGTACTCTTACATAAACTGACAGACGGCAGTTATTGTAATGGTCAAACATTGGTACGTCATTGTAGACGACGACGTGGTATACCAGGAAGGCATTTATGCCAAAATTATGAGCACTTTGAGAGATTTTGGGGCATATTGCTTCATTTCTGTTTTCAAGAGGCACAGTATTACGGCATACAATCCTGTTGCCAGCATCAGATCATATTAGTCTCTCATCCTCAACGGCGGGACAAAATGAAGAACCACTTCGGCAATGTCTGGCCACTTTTGTATGGGATTCAACATGTGAAATAATCTCTTTCAGTATGCCTGGTATAAGTAAAGTCATCATATCCCCAGATGCTACGATTTGATACGGATTGAACAGTAGGTGTTATATCTCGAGTTGTTTCGCGGCCATCTGGTTAGCACATGCCGGAAGGCGTGCGTGCCGGTGGGTAGTTCCCCAAGCGTTTACGGTAGAGGAGGGAAGCAAATTCCGGAATTTGCAGCGCCGCTTGATCGCATTACCGTAATACAGTACACTCGTGGAGGAGTGAAATGAGTTTCACTGCGTCATCCCTCCTGGCTACAGTAGAGCTAGCTGTGCGTTTGATCCACCCTACCCCACGTGGAATGCGGCTGAAACTCGCGACGGGTTCTCCAGAACTGGGAACATAGAACGTTCCTCTGGCATAATAGTTGTTCAGAGGACCTCTATATTCTTCGACTAAATATCGCCTCTATTCCTAGGAAATGACTCAATGGCAGAAAACGTCCGATATCCATTTCGTATCTTATATATGAACCTCAAAATTTGGTCTTAATGTACTTCCTCACTGATTGCCTGCCAGTGTCGCCGTGCGGTTCTAGGCGCTTCAGTCTGGAACCGCGTGACCGCTACGGTCGCAGGTTCGAATCCTGCCTCGGGCATGGATGTGTGTGATGTCCTTAGGTTAGTTAGGTTTAAGTAGTTCTAAGTTCTAGGGGACTGATGACCTCAGATGTTAAGTCCCATAGTGCTCAGAGCCATTTGAACCATTTGAACCTCATTGATTAATATATCCCATTAGTATATCTGATCTTAATAGATGTACAGTAATGGGAACGTTCCTTTCTTCAGACGATTTCCATGAATGTTAAAACAATTTTCAGTCTTTACCTCTCTTTGTAATGTCATAAAACCCTCCTTATTTCAGACTATATCTTGGCTAATCAGTGCACTTATTCTATTGGTCGTCCTCAAATAATATTCTATTGATTTTGGTATGTTTCATTGGAGTCACAGATCCCTCCAACAACTTCATAGTTTACTAGGACCATCATTCATTATGATCTGTATTACTGTCAGATTTCTCGTTATCTGTATTAGCCCTGTATTTTGTTAATTTTTCCCCAATTTATTCCTAATATGTTTATAAAAGTAACTTGTATGGTTAGGTTGTGTGGTGTATCCAGTCAGTTTAGAGAAACATTGTTCACACGAAACAAGATCACCGTTATTTGACAATGACTTTAAATGCATAGTAATATTAAGATATTTACACCAGAAAAATGTCACTTAAATATCGTTATGAAAGCTCTGACTCATCAGAAGGACCCAGAGCCAAAATAGAGAACAGTGTTTGCATCTTACAAACCACCTCAATTAAACAGCTGTGTCATACATACTCTACACCTTTCTTCGTTTCCCGTGTTTATTCTAGAGCTCATGACGCCTGTAGAACCTACTTACAGGAATATATCGGAAAACCTGTAGAACCTAGTTACAGTAGTAGATCAAATAAAGTCAGAGATTTTCTTCTGATTATTTATCTGAAAACATTAATCAGATGAGAACAACTCTCATATACCAGTCACAGAAGAGGGAACATTGATCAGGGACATTTGCAGTTTTTAAAAGACTACTGATTACTTTAGATATAGCTGTTTCCAGACTGTTATTGCTTACGAACATATGGGTTAATCTGACGAATGTAAATAGGTGTAGAAAGTCGTTCATTCTTCAGGCACTTTAGAGAGAGTGAATTTGATGTATTGTATCCTGTTTCAATAAATAGAATTTGGTTTGCAACGTATGAGTATCAGTAGGTAAGAAATGCTGACCATTGTGTCCCTTCAAATAAAATTTGCTAGACGCTTATTATGTATAGACATCACATTCAACAGTTTGAGACTTTTAGATACAGAGGCTTAGTTAATTACGTATTAACAAATAAGCGAGTGCGTGATTTACATCGAGACATTCATCCTCCTTCACATTTGTTTTTCATGTAAATTTATGCAGTTTATTTTCGACACGTATCTTGACAGGTTATGTAGTAGTATCATTGCTCCCTACACAGAGAAGAACGTAAATATTAAAATCCCTTGCATGGTTTTTAACATTCTGGTCACTCACCACAGTGTCTATATCTACATCATGCACATGACGAATGAAATCCTGTCTCTTTGACAAGGCAGAGTATCTTTTACGGTGTGCGTGTGCGTGTAAGCGTGAGTGTTTGTGCGTGTGTTTCTGTGTGTGTGTGTGCGTGTGTGTGTGAGAGAGAGAGAGAGAGAGAGAGAGAGAGCATGAGTGGATGTACGAATTCAGTGCAGTATCTGTAACACTGGTTATGTATTTCATTTATAAAAATTACCATTGAACAGCCAAAACTTAATGATTTGCCGCGTAAGTAACCAAATTTGTTGCGAAACAGATTGAAAATAAGTTGTCGTATTTACCATTAATAAATTCCGCAGAAATGGTCCTTTCTCGTCTGCTGCAGTATTCAACGTGTGCTGGTATGAATAAATAAAATTGTTCTCATGGGCAGCATAATGTTACGCTATCGTTTCTGGAAGAAGATGAGATCGCGTAGCAATGGCCCTTGCAGAAGCTGTAAGAATGGGGGCCATCTGCATACTTATGGCCGGTCGAGTTATTGACGTCACGCTGGGGTCTATCCTTAATGCGCATTTCTGTTGGCACTGCAGCGACGATGCGGTACCAGCTGCCTGGGAACTTTGCCATCGACATGGATCCTCATGGTATGTTCTCAAGAATTGAGAATGAACTCCGCTGTGTCCATATTCCGTAACGTAAGCATTCTGCTGATATGTTTTTCGGAACCTATTGTAAGTCAGAGAAGAATATTTAAGATTAAAGGAACAGTAACAAATCAGTACACAGTAAAAGTATTGGACTTACATGTATTCACGGTAACAATATGATAGTAAACTCGTGCAAGTGGTAGCAATTTATTGCTTATCCCTCCAGTTATCACCACTGTAATATGTTTGCTTGTCTGAGTATCACTCACCCTTCTTAATAATCTTTAATTCTGCCATTTTTAATATGTTTCCTTTGCTAAGATATGTCCCTTGTATGATAACGGCATAGATAAAGACCTATTGTTCCCGTACAGATTTCAAGGCCCTTTTTCCTGATTTTTCTTCTGTTCCTTGGACGTACATTTTCAGCACGCCTCAGTCTTTATAGAGGAACAGGTGGAAGAGGAGAAACTTTAGCTACAGTATCGCGCAGAAGAAGCTTATAAAAATGCACGGATAACAAGAGTTAGAACAAGCAAGGGACGATTTGTTGAACTCTTGTCTGGTTATCAGCTGAATCAAGGCGTCGTTCCGCCGCAACGTTTCGACAAATTTCCTACTCGCCACCATCAGGCGTATAGACAATGCTGAAACGATTAGAAAGAATATATACCATATTTTTATTGATGGCGTCAGTCTTATGTAGCTTGCAAACGACAAATGGATACAACAAAACATCAACAGTACCAGTTTTGCAAGGCCTCACGTGATACAGTTTCGTCAGAGCAACCAAGCTCTGCTGTACTCGAAAGTAACGCACCACCCGACGAAAAACATGAAGCGTCCTGATGCGAAGGAGGAAAAGAAAGGAAACTTCGCGCGTTGTCAGTTCACTGATTACACTATAGAGTCAAATTTATAGAAAAATTGACAGTATGAGCTCACTTACCCATATGACGTTACACCAACTCTGGCCTGGATATAAGACAGATTTTTTGTTGTCTGTCTTGATTCCATTAATTTTTTTAAATGGCTCGTTTCGATTCAACACAACCGTCCTTAGATTTCTATACGACAGGTAAATAACTAATCAACAAATACTCTAAGAAATACCAAATGTTATCATTACTTGCTGTCATCGAACTCAAACGTACCAGAACGTAACAGATTGTATCAGTTACAAGAGTAAGTCGTCCAACTATCAATGAAATTTATGGTATCGAACGTCGGTTTGGTAGAATGTTCTTTATTCTGTAACACACAGGACTACAGCTGGCAGATGGCTTGCGATATATTTCTCACATTTGACTAAAACATCTACATTAATGCTGAATTAATAAAAAGGTTTGTTAGTTATGTAAGAAGTTGTGATTTGTGGTTTTTCAAGGTTTACGACATTATGATATATCCCTACAATATCTGTCTTCCTCGAGGCTTCCTTCTCCATATGGTCACTGTTTTGGTGTTGTGTCGTGAGGTGACGGTTCGCCTTCTGACCGCCGCCGTGTGCAGACGGCAGAGGGCTGCGCACGATGGACCCATTTGTGATTTCAGCTGTCCAGCAGCATATTTTCTCTCAGGTATCGCCTTGGGCAACTATAAACAATACTCATCGCATTAGTCTCAAAATACGCTATGCTCATTAAGAATTAGATTCGGATCCTGCTTTTTGTGCGTATATTTAGAGATGTTCCAACACGTAATCGAATTGACCCTTTTCAGGCGTGTGTAGAATTTCCTAATTTTGATCAATGTTGGTGATTGAGTGCTTGAAGATTCTCGTAATATCCGAAACGCTGTTTTGTTCTGAGAGAATGTGTCGTCCCTGAATATAGTCTAGAAATTCCTCCCGTTTTGCCCATGTAATGTTTACTGCAGTCATTGCTTTTGGTCGTATACACATTTGAATTCTTCAACGGCTTTCTGCTATTACAGATCTGATAATGGAGACTGAACTTTAACATGTCCCTTGTGCAAAAACCTACACTGTTGGCTTTTAATATTGCTAGACCTAGAAGAAATGCAGATGATAAATGGTTATTCATTGGACAAATATATTATACTAGAACTGACTTGTGATTACATTTTCACGCAATTTGGGTGCACAGATCCTGAGAAATCAGTACCCAGAAGAACCACCTCTGGCAGTAATAACGGCCTTGATACGCCTGGGCATTGAGTCAAACATAGCTTGGACGACGTGTACAGCTTCAACTCGATACCACAGTTCATCAAGAGTAGTGACGGGCGTGTTGTGACGAGCCAGTTACTCGGCCACCATTGACCAGACGTTTTCCATTAGTGAGAGATCTTGAGAGTGTGCTGTACAGGGCAGCAATCTAACAGTTTCTGTATCCAGAAAGGCCCGTACAGCACCTGCAACATGCGGTCATGCATTATCCTCCAGAAATGTAGGGTTTCACAGGGATCGAATGAAAGGTAGAGCCACGGGACGTAATACATCTGAAATGTAACGTCCACTGTTCAAAGTGTCGTCAATGCGAACAAGAGGTGACCGAGACGTGTAACCATTGGCACCCCATATTATCACGCCGGCTGATACCCCAGTATGGCGATGACGAATACACACTTCCAATGTGTGTTCAACGCGATGTCGCCAAACACTGATCCGACCATCATGATGCTGTAAACAGAACCTGGATTAATACGAGTAAATGACGTTTTGCCATTCGTGCACACAGGTTCGTCGTTGAGTACACCATCACAGGCGCTCCTGTTTGATGCAGCGTCAAGGGTATCGGCAGCCATGGTCTCCGAGCTGATAGTCCATGCTGCTGCAAACGTCGTCGAACTGTTCGTACAGATCGTTGTTGTCTTGAAAACGTCCCCATCTGTTGTCTCAGGCATCGAGACGTTGCTGCACGATCCTTTACAGCCATGCGGATAAGATGCCTGTCATCTCGACTGCTAGTAATACAAGGCCGTTGGGATCCAGCATGGCGTTCCGTATTACCCTCCTGATCCCACAGATTCCATATTCTGCTAACAGTCATGGGATCTCGACCAACGCGAGCAGCAATGTCGCGATACGTTAAACCGCAATCGCGATAGGCTACAATCTGACCTTTAACAAAGTCGGAAACGAGATGGTACGCATTCCTTCTCCTTATACGACGTATCACATCAACGTTTCACCAGGCAACGCTGGTCAACTGCTGTTTGTGTATGAGAAATCGGATGGAATCTTTCCTCATGTCAGCACCTTGTAGGTGTCACCACCGGTGCCGACCTTGTGTGAATTCTCTGAAAAGCTAATCATTTGCATATCATAGCATCTTGTTCCCGTCGGTTAAATTTCGCGTCTGTAGCTCGTCAACTTCGTGATATAGCAATTTTAATGGCCAGTAGTGTATTTTATTATTTGCTTGATAATAACAATTTTCGGATTTGTAGGAAGGCCTTCCACTTTGAGTTTTATCCATTACTTTGTTTTTGTCATCCTTGGATGCCACCTGACTTTCACTAATTAGTTCCTGTTTCTCTTTCTTCATCTTATTACACTGAGCAGTCACATCAATGGGACCGCCTCTTAGAAGTCTGAATAACCACTTTTGGCAGCGCGGGACGATGTGAGACGAACAGAAGAGAGTGAATGGGCATCTGGAAGGTACCGGCAGGGATGAGCAGACCTACCGACTCAAGTGCAGTGGCCAGCAGCGCAATGTTCCTCAGCTGGGGATCCATACCGCGAACATCCCTATAGAAGCGTTTTCACGAATTCTAGATTCGGTTTAAGGTTCAAATGGCTCTGAGCACTATGGGTCATCAGTCCCCTAGAACTTAGAATCACTTAAACCTAACTAACTAACATCAGACACATCCATTCCCGAAGCAGGACCGTAGCGGTCACGCGGTTCCAAACTGAAGCGCCTATAACAGCTCGGACACACCGGCCGGATAGTTTTAGGGACGGGGAATTTGGTAGTCAGGTCAGTATGGTGAACGCATCCTGGTGCTCTTACAACCACTAACGTATACTACGGGCTCTGTGACACGTCCTGCCGATGAAAACCGCATTGCAATTAGGGGTGAGCTTGGTCCCCAATGGTAGATGATGTTGTGTCTTCCTTTGCAGGCTATGTGGTTCATCAGTGGATACAGGAAAGCCGAACATATGCCATTCATGTGCAGAGAATTCAGATATAAACTTAGTCTACATCTAATATTAAATAGTAAAAATAATATGTAACTTTATTGGTCTTGTGGCAGCGTCTGCTTTTAACACTACGCTTGAATGTATAAATCTACACAGGTGCAACACATTTATAAATCTGTAATCTTCAACACAACGTCTGCGCAGAAGGTACCGTGTCTTGGCCAATGTGAAGTCTGTAAATCTTATTCAACGGGAAAGCACACCAAATAACTGCAGTGCAGGAAAGTTCGAACTTACACTATGCGATCAAAAGTATCCGGGCACCCCCAAAAACATACGTTTTCATATTATGTGCATTCTGCTGTCACTTTCAGCCAGTTACTCCATATCAGCGATCTCAGTAGTCATTACACGTCGTGAGAGAGCAGAATGGGACGCTCTACGAAACTCACGAACTTCGAACGTGTTCAGGTGTTTGGATATCACTCGTGTCATACGTCTCTAAGCGAGATTTTCACACTCCTAAACATCCCTAGATAACTGTTTCCGATGTGATAGTGAAGTAGAAACGAGATGGGACACGTACAGCACAAAAGCGTACAGGCCAGCCTCGTCTGTTGGCTGACAGAGACCGCTGTCAGTTGAAGAGGGTCGTCATGTGTAATAGGCAAACCTATCCAGACCGTCACCCAGGAATTCCAAACTGCATCACGATCTACAGAAAGTAGTATGGTACTTAGGCGCGAGTGAGAAAACTTGGATTTCATGGTCAAGCGGTTGCTCATAAGTCACACATCCAGCCGATAAAGGACAAACGACGTCTCGCTTGGTGTAAGGAGCGTAAACATTGTACGATTTAACAGTGGAAAAACGTTGTGTGGATTGACGAATCACGGTACACAATGTGGCGATCCGATGGCAGGGTGGGGGTATGGCGAATGCCCGCTGAATGTCATCTGCCAGTGTGTGTAGTGCCAACACTAAAATTCGGAGGTGGTGGTGTTATGGTGTGGTCTTTTCTTTCATGGAGGGGCTTGCAACCCTTGTTGTTTTGCATGGCAGTATCACAGCACAGACCTACATTGATGTTTTAAACACCTCTTTGCTTCCCACTGTTGAAGAGCAATTCGAGGATAGTGACTGCACCTTTCAACACGATCGACCACCTGTTCATAATGCACGGGCTGTGGCGGAGTGGTTACACGACAAAAACATCCCTGCAATGGACTGGCCTGCAGAGAGTACTCACCTGAATCTTATAGAACACCTTTGGGATGTTTTGGAACGCCGACTTCGTGCCAGACCTCACCGACCGACATCACTACCTCACCTACCTTCGTGAAGAATGAGCTGTCGTTCCCCGTGAAGCATTCCAGCACCTGACTCAACGTATGCCCGCGAGAGCGGAAGCTGCCATCTAACTAAGGGTACGCCAATACCATATTGCATTCCAGCATTGCCGATGGAGGGCGGCACGAACTTGTAAGTCATTTTCAGCAAGGTGTCCGGATACTTTTGATCACATAGTGTAAGAATACCCGCCGATGGTACTCCTGAGAGAAGACGCTTGCATCTGATTGGCAGCGGAGTAATCGTGCGTTGCACCACTTACTTGCAGCGGCGGTGGTCGTAGGAAACGCGGTGACGTAACTCTCCCTAGTTCTGTTTGGGCCAAACAGCTGCAATGCCCCATCTTATATGTGAGTTCGTTTTGCGCATTAAATTTTTTGCCAAAGTTTAAAAGTGTCTTCTGATGTCTACTTACAGTTACTTGTTGCTCTTTATTTTTTCTATTTTCTACATCCCTCAACAGAAACGTGACCTATAGTGGTGATAAAAGGTTTCTTAACACTAGATTAAAAGTCTCATTATTCAGTGTTTCTTTTATTTTGTGAGCTTCTGTAATTAGTCCCTTTACACAAAGCACCTAACTTTTCCGGTTTCATTCTTGCACTAGGCCTTGCTTACTCCTGTTTTTATGTTTGCGTATTTAGGAGCAATCCATGTTTCTCAAAAAGTTTTTAAAATTTGGTTTTCATGTTTTGTTCCATTATTTTGTGCCTAATACGTAAGAATTTCCGCCCCCCCCCCCCCCCCCCGCCATGAAACACAACCACAACGGAGGGGTATCTGTTGAGAGGCCAGACAAACGTGTGGTTCCTGAAGAGGAGCAGCAACCTTTTCAGTAGTTGCAGGGGCAACAGTCTGGATGATTGACTGATCTGGCCAACACTAACCAAAACAGCCTTGCTGTGCTGGTACTGCGAACGGCTGAAAGCAAGGGGAAACTATAGCCGTCATTTTTCCCGAGGGCATGCAGCTTTACTGTATATTCAAACGAGATGGCATCCCCTTGTGTGAAATACTCCGGAGGTAAAATAGTCCCACATTCGGCTCTCCGGACGTGAACTGAGGAGGACGTTGTTATCAGAAGAGAAGAAATAAAAACTTTGGGGTTCGCTTATGAAGTTGTAATTCTCTCAGAGACAGCAAAGGACCTGGAAGAGCAGCTGAACGGAATGGACAGATATAAGTTGAACATCAACAAAAGCAAAACGAGGATAATGGAATGTAGTCGAATTAAATCGGGTGATGCTGAAGGAATTAGATTAGGAAATGAGACACTTACAGTAGTAAAGGAGTTTTGCTATTTGGGAGCAAAATAACTGATGAGGATATAAAATGTAGACTGGCAATGGCAAGGAAAGCGTTTCTGAAGAAGAGAACTTTGTTAACATCGAGTGTAGATTTAAGTGTCAGGAAGTCGTTTCTGAAAGTGTTTGTATGGAGTGTAGCCATGTATGGAAGTGAAGCATGGACGATGACTAGTTTAGACAAGAAGAGAATAGAAGCTTTCGAAATGTCGTGCTACAGAATGATGCTGAAGATTAGATGGGTAGATCACATAACTAATGAGGAGGTATTGAATAGAATTGTAGAGAAGAGAAATTTTTGGCACAACTTGACAAGAAGAAGGGACCGGTTGGTAGGACATGGTTCAAATGGCTCTGAGCCCTATGGGACTCAACTGCTGTGGTCATAAGTCCCCTAGAACTTAGAACTACTTAAACCTAACTAACCTAAGGACAGCACACAACACCCAGCCATCACGAGGCAGAGAAAATCCCTGACCCCGCCGGGAATCGAACCCGGGAACCCGGGCGTGGGAAGCGAGAACGCTACCGCACGACCACGAGATGCGGGCGGTAGGACATGTTCTGAGGCATCAAGGGATCACAATTTAGTATTGGAGGGCAGCGTGGAGGGTAAAAATCTAGAGGGAGACCAGGAGATGAATACACTAAACAGATTCAGAAGGATGTCTGTTGCAGTAGGTACTGGTGGATGAAGAACCTTTCACAGGATGGAGTAGCATGGAGAGCTGCTTCAAACCAGTCTCTGGACTGAAGACCACAACAACAACACGTAAGAATTATGTAGCGCTGCCCAATGCGTGACACACGAAAAACTTTACATAAATTGTCTTTGGTCAAAATGAGCAAGTATTGATTTTAACATTTATTTTTTATTGTTGGGAGAGGTCTCATACAGCCGTTATATCCTCTCCTGAGACATGGTTACTCACAATAGCTGTAACCGGTCCTAAATGACATTCATACTGTCCCTGGGACAGTGTTTACGCCCTCGCTGGTCCCACACATTCTCTATTGAGGGCAGATATGGATATCTTGCTGGCGACGGGAGTTTTTCAACGTCAGGCAGAAAATTCATGGTGACACGTTCAAAGTGTGGTTTAGCACCGCTCTGTTGGAACGTTACACCACGATACTGCCGCATGAAGACACGGCATGTCCTTGACGTATCATTATATGGTCAAAGTTACTCGATCAATAAAACTCTGACTTTAAGTTATAACCTTGACGTCAAGAGTGACAACTCTGTGACTCTCCTGAACATTGGAAGATTGTGACCTCTGATCACCGCCATATTTACCGATGATGGTCATCCGTTATAGTGCACAACTGTGATTCATCGATGAACATAATGCGATGCCATCCATCAACAGCCGGTTCTTTCCAGTCGCTGCACCACTTCCGCCGCAACCATTCATGTTGTGTTGTAAACGGCAGGCTATGCATGGGACAATAATTCCATTATCCATTAGCTGCTAATGTCTGACTAGTGGTGCGGGACGATAGAGGATGTTGCAGGGAACCCATTAGTTGTTACAGGATGGCAGGCGCAGACGTGAAAGAGTCACGATTTTTCTGGTGCACAGTATAAAGATCGTTGGTTGTGGTGGTTAAAGTCGGATACCGAAACCTTCATGTCGATTATGCCTCCCCTCACGTCCGCACGTGGTTCAACGTCGGGCACTGCCACATCCAAATGCCTCACAGATCTGGCCATTGCACGATTCGACTAACCAGCCAAATAAAGATCCAGAATGAGGCCTCGCTCAGACTTTGACATGTGCTGACAGCGTTGTCTGGCACGAGTAGTGGCAACTCTGCATTCTTCACAGTGATTACTCAATAGCTGATGCTATTCACTCCCCTTAGGTACCCTACCAGGCAAGGTAACACTGATGGACACGAACAACACTAACTCATTCTGGTGGTCGTTCTACCAGTCACAGAGAACAGCCACTCGAATGGCGTGTACATGTGAGAAGATACTCTGACATCAGACTTCCAGGTTCCTCATTTCTTTTGTTAGGAACTACAGGGAGAACGTACACACCATCTGAGACTATCAGCAATGAAATAAATCACATATTTCCTTAATTTCGGGACCGATGACCGTAGCAGTCTGGTCCCTTTAATCCCCCAAACCAACAACAACAACAGTTCCTTAATTTCACTTGCATCTTGACTTTAGACTGACACTGACTAAGTTAAAAGCAGGCTTATTATCATATTTTAAATCATAAAATATGGTCTATTATTACAAAATTAAATTTACTACAACTCTATCCTGAAAAAAATAAATTTTCCACGTTATTTGAAGACTGATGGGGAATCATTATTGAGTTGCTGTTAATATTCAAATTTATTTTATAGGGAGATGAAATAAAAACATGAAGTGATTGCAAAAGACATGGGACAACAGTCGAGCGGAATAGATACTGTCTTGGAAACAGTGTATGAGATGAACATCAACAAATTAAAACAAGGGCAATAGAATATAGTCGAATTAAATCAGGCAGTGGTGTGATGGTTAGACTAGGAAAAGGAAACGATACAGTAAACGCAGTAGATTAGTTTTGGTATTTGGGCAGCAAGATAAGTGATGGTGGCCGTAGTACAGAGGATACAAGATAGCAAGAAAAGTGCTTCAGAAAGAGGAATTTCCTAAAATGTAGTATGAATTCTAGTATTAGCTATTTTTCAGGAGTGTAAACATATAAGTAAGTGAAACGTGGATGATGAACAGAGCAGACGACAAGATAATAGAAGCATTTGAAGTATGGAGCTACAGAAGGATGCTGAAGCCTTATGCGGATAGATGGAATACCTAATGAGTAAGTAAACAGAGCTAAGGAAAACGAAAGTATATGGTACAACGTGATAAAAAGAATGGATCCTTTGATAGGAGACATACTGAGGCACCAAGCACTCATAAATTGAGTTATGGGCGGAATTGGCGGGGAGGGGGGAAGGCGGAATTAGAAATTGTTGAGGTAGGCTTCGGTAGCAGGTAAACATACTGAAATGTGTGTAGGTAGCTGTAATGTTTCTAACATCACTAGTGTGGACAGCTGCTGGACTGAAGACCACGAAGATAACAAAGTATGTTATTATGCAGCAACGGAGAGTCTATAAATTGAAAAAAAATTGCCAGTACAAACACCAGAATCGAAAATTTCAATAAAGATAGGTTTTTACAGGGGAAAATTATTTAACAGACAAACTCTGGGAGGTCGCATAAGACACCGAAAAATTTTTACTTTAATGTCATATTTCAGTGAGAGGAGTTTTTAAACAGTTAAAGATAGTTTTCGCTGGATCAAAATTAATTAAACTAACAAACTCTCGACGATTGCATGGGGACAACAGAAAAACTTTTTCTAATGTGTTTCCCCGTGAGAAGAAAAACTAACAAATGTTTTGATTCTATATTAGCATGAGACAGCAAATGAACACAATTACTTCAGTAACAGTAGAGATTCAAAAATGCTTCCATTGACTTGTAAACAGAGGCTACATTGGTGGGTCATGATCTGTCTAACACGATCAAACACTCCAGGAGTGTTCGTAATTCCTGCTGCTATTGCTGCTACCTGGGCAACCAAATTATCTTCTGATTCAAAAGGGGCTTTATAAAGAAGTCTGCACGTGATTCCTCACGCACAGAAATATAGAGCGTTCAGATCAGGGGACTGAGTAGGCCGTGGTACAGGGGCATCACTGCCAACCCACTTATCTGGAGACTGCTGGTTCAAAAACCGACGCACAGGACTACTGCCCCCTTCATTCTGGAATCGCATGCACTGTATTTTAGTCAGTGGCATATCATCCAGCAACTCTGGCAATGCTGTGGCCAGAAAATTGTAACGATGTCTGTCATTTGATGGCCTAGGTAGAGGATATGGTCCAGCTAAACAGTCACAAACGACATCTGCCAATACACACACATGGAAATGCAGTTGATGAAAACGAGTAAATGTGGCATGCGGGCTAGCCTCACTAAAACATGCGAACTCTGGATGTTCAAACCCCCTAACTCCTGAACGTTGCTTCCTCTCTAAAGAGCACGGAGGAGGGGTGCATTTGATACTATTCCAGACAATACTCGAAAACTGTCCTGAGTGAATAATCATGTGGTAGCAGGTTGTGCACACGCTGTAAATGAAATGAACTGACAATTTCTCATGATGGGTGGTGTTTAGATGTGCCTGACTCGTCCCCATGTTATGCATAATTGCAGGAGTGCCGAGAGCGATTACGCCTTCTACCTGTTAAAATAAGGGTCACAGGTAATTGTGACATAATAGAAAAATGTTTATTTTGGGGTCATGTACAACATCCCAGAGTTGGTCGGTTCAAATAATTTTCACCCACATATTACTTCGCTCAGAAACCGTTGTCGGAGAGTTAAGAAATAAAAGGAGAAATTGAAACTTTGTTTGAATTAATGTTGCACCTCCATATTGACTATGGGGCGCTCGAAAAAGAATGGACTCGAAGCGTTTGGAACATAGTGCAATAGGAGGATGCTGGAAAGTGTAGGTCAGTCAAATGAAATATACTGAATTGCCAAAGAAACTGGTATAAGCATGCGTATTCAAATACAGAGATATGTAAACAATCAGAACACGGCGCTGCGGTCGGCAACGCCTATATAAGACAACAAATGTCTGGTGTAGTTGCTGGATCGATTATTTCTGCGGGACACAGCATCTCCAAGTAGCGATGAAGCGGAGTCTTCCCCCCACATGACGATTCCTCAAGTGTACCGTGATTATCAGAAATCCGGTAAAATATCAACTCTCCGACATCGCTGCGGCCGGGAAAAGATCCTGCAAGAACGAGACCAACAAAGACTAAAGAGAACAATTTGACAGAAGTGCAACCCTTTTGCAAAATTGCTGCAGATTTCAGTGCTGGTCCATCAACAAGAGTGTACAAACCATTTAACGAAACATCATCGATATGGGCTTTCGGAGCCGATGGCGCGCTCGTGTACTTTGAGACTGCACGATACCCGATACACACCTTTACTCATCTCATGGGTCCGTCAGCACCGACTCTGGACTGTTGAGGATTGGAAACATGTAGCCTCGTCGGACGAGTCTAATTCCAAATTCTATCGAGCAGATGGACATGTACGGGTGTGCAGACAACATCATGAATCCACGGGTCTTACATGTCAGCAAGGGACTGTTGAAGCTGGTGGAGGCTCTGTAATGGTGTGGGACGTGTGCAGTAGGAGTGATATAGGATCCCTGATACGTGAGATAAGACTCTGACAGGTGACACTTACATAAGCATCCTGTCTGATCACTTGAATCTATTCATGCCCGTTGTGCATTCCGACGGACATTGGTGAATGCAGTAGGACAATGCGACTTCCCACACGTCCAGAATTCCTATAGAATTTAACAGAGACAACGGCTATGCACTTAGCAACACCTGGAAGAGTGCATTGGATAAAGAAAAATCGGAGAGGAAAACTTCCCGCACTGTACCTCCTGATTGAAGGGATGGCGCAGCAAGCAACGCGGGACAGAAACTACACCTATGGAAGTAGAGGGCAGCACTTCACTACGCGCCATATCGCTGCTGCTATGACGTATTCCAGCCAATCAGAAGCCGTCGTTTGCATATAAAAGTGGGAGCCTCGCTAGTTTACGACCATTCGAGGGTTGGATTCCCTCACTTCTTCATCGAAGACTTTCACTGCCTGGGCTACTGTCAGGGTGCATCTTCGACGTGGAAGATCCCCACCATTTCCTTGCCTGTCATCTGCTCGCCGTCACTACCGCTCGCCGTCCGGTCCTCCTCGCCGCCGCCGCCGCCGCCGCCGCCGCCGCCCTTCTCGCGCGCCGCCACCATGTCCCAGCCCACCACCACTATCATTTTCACCTCTCCCTCCGCTGCTCCAACCACCATCACATGGAACTCATCCTCCACCCCACTTCCCGTCCTTCCTTCTCTCCCTGTACACGCCACCCCTGCGCCACTTTCGGCTATAACCACCCCCACATCCTCCACCACCATCACTGTCGCCCCATCGACAGCTACTGACATTCCGCCGCTCCCTGCACCGCCTCCGACGGGCTCCAAGCCAGCACGGATTTCGGCTCGACGTTCCACAGTGTGACACTCACGCCCCCTCCGTCTGCGTCATCCGCTGCTCAGGGTGGTCCTGCCCCCCGCCATCTCCCCCTGCAACCCATCCCTCTGCCCCCTCTACACCCGGTCGTGACCACGATACCTTCAAAGCGCCCGAATGTTGACCCTTCCCCCGAAGTCTCCTCCAAAAAAGACCCCATGACCCACCCACCCACATGCACGCGGCCCTGACCACCGCCCCCGCCACGCCTGCCACCCACACCTTTGTCCTCTCGAATCCTGACCCTCAATTCCTTGATGCCCGCTCCCTCAACCTCGCCATCCGGAAATACTACCCCAATGCCCCCATCTCCCTTCTGATTCCTCGCAAGGACTTGGTCCCCATTAAATCCCCCAATGCTTCCTTCCACACCAATCTCCTCTCCCGCATCCCCCGTATCCAATTTGGCCAACGTGCAACCAGCACCCCCTACCACACCCCATCCTCTCCCTGTGAGCCTCAACCTCCCCGACGTTCGCCAACCTTCATCGCTGTGATCACGAAGCTTAGCCCCGTGATCACGGAGGCTAAGGTGTTGGCGGAACTCGATTCCCGGCCCGACATTGAAATCCGCTTGGCCCGTCGCATCTTCAATTATGCCTCCTCCATTGACCGCCTCCTCACCGAGGGAGCCCTCATCTACAATCGCCGTCATAAGGTAGACCCCTCCCGTTCCCCAGTCCAATCCTACCGCTGCCAACGATGTCTCACCTACAATAACCACGTTACCTCTGCCTGCAAGAACCCCCCTACTTGTCCCCACTGCAAAGCTCCACACTTCCTCAAGAATTGCCCCAACCTCATCTCTCCCACCTCCTGCAACACTTGCAACGAACCACATCCTGCCTACTCCTCGAAGTGTAAAGCGAAACCTCCTCCAGTCACCCCTGAGCTAACTGTCCCTGTCCGTCCTGTTGATGACCCCATCCACCACAACAACTCGCTCCGCCCTCCCCCTACTGCCGAGGACATCATCCGTTTCACCACCATTGTGCTTCAAAACATCCACCCCTTCCAGCACTCACACACTCTTTCCCTAATCACCCTCGCTGCCCGTTCCATCTTACCACCTATGCCACATATTCCCACAACCAGGCCCACTTCACTTTCACCCCCATCATCACCCTCATATAACTCTCCCCTCCCATGGTACACGAACCCTACTGTCTCCTGTACCACAACATTCGCTCCCTGCCCATGCACAAACTCCTCTTCCTCCACACCCTCCGTCAGCACCACGTGGATGCCTTCGTCCTAAATGAAACCTCCCTTCAACCCCGTATCTCTGTCTCCATGGCTCCTTACACCCTACACCGCACCGATAACCCGTACCCTCTGGCATGTGGCGGAGTTGCTATAGGCCACCTCAAGCACCTCCCTGTCTGGCCCCAACCTCTCGTTAACAATCCTGCCGAGCATCTCACCCTCAGCCTCTTCTTTCCCACCCTTACCATCACCTGTGCCACAATTTATGTCCGCCCTCGCACCCTCATCCCGTACGATTTCCTGGTCCACATTGACTGCACCTTCTCCACCTACGTGATTGCCGCCATCCTCAATATCCCCGGCCGCGATCCTGCCGACCTCCAGCGGTGGCATCAGTTTCTCACCACTCTGCAGGGAGGCCTGGTTCCCCTGCCTCAGCACACCCGACCCGAATCCAACACCACTGCTGATGTGGTCCTTGCCTCTCCCAACCTCCTTGGGCGCATCACCACAGAAGTCCTTGAACTCATTGGCAGTGACCATGCTCCTGTTCTCCTCACTATCTCTAATGGTCGCCATCCCTGCAACGCCCCTCGCACTGACGTCCCTCCTAAACTTGTCCATGATTACTCCCATGCCAACTGGGATGCCTACCTGGACTCCATTCACACCCAGGTTGACGGCCACGCCCTTACCCTCCAGTCTCCTGATGACATCTCTCGCACTGCTGCCTTCCTGCACCAGACCTTGTCTGACGCCGTCGCCACCCATATCCCCACCAAAGCCATACACCCTCACCGCCCCACCCTGCCTCCACAGGCCATCCTTCTCCTTCGAGAGTCCCGCCGCCTCCACCGCTCTTTTCTCCGCGCTCGTGACTGGGATACACTTACTCGCCACCGGCAATTACGACGACACATCCGCAACCTGCTTACTGCGAAGAAACGACGTGCCTGGCGCCAGACATGTACACAACTCAACACCACGCTCCCCATAAACTCTTCCAAGTATTGGTCTACTTTCCACCGCCTTACTGGGAACCGCCCCACCCTCCAGTACCCTATCCTCCTTAATGACCGTCCCTTTTCTGACAACCTCAGTAAAGCCAACTACTTTTACTCTCACCTCTCCGATGTTTTTTCCATCCCAGATGATCCCCACTTTGATTATTCCCTCTTCCCTGACGTCATGGCCCGTAAAAATACCTCTGTTCCTCTCCTTGCTCCTAGCTTCCAGTACTTGGGCCACACACCACCATCTGAACTTAACACTCCCATCACTACACAGGACATCAGCCTCACACTCCGCACTAAATGCAACACTGCTCCCGGCCACGACTGCATTACCTACCACCACCTAAAACACTGCCCTCCCTCCTTCTTTTCAATCCTTGCCACTCTCTACAATGTCATCCTTGCCACTGGCTTCTATCCCGACCTGTGGAAAACCTCCCATATCCTGATGTTCTCCAAACCCAACAAGCCTCCATCTGATGCCTCTTCCTATCATCCTATCTGTCTTACATCGGTGTTCAGCAAGTTCTTGGAATCCATCCTTTCCCGGCGCATCCATCACCACCTCTGCCAAAACCACCTCCTCCCAAACACCCAATGTGGCTTTCGACCTTCCTTCTCTCCTGATGACCAACTCCTCCGCCTCACTCATCTCCTCTCCCTACAGCTAAACTCCCGTCGCTCCGCCATTTTTGTCTCCCTTGACCTCGAAAAGGCCTACGACCGTGTCTGGCATCCCGGTCTCCTGTTTAAACTCCAAACCTACGCCCTTCCTATCAAATACATCCTTCTGGTGGACTCCTTCCTCTTCCACCACCCCTCCTATGTTACCCCTCCTATGTTACCTTCCATAATGCCAATTCCCACACCTTCTACCCCTCTGCAGGCGTGCCCCAGGGCTCTGTCCTCTCCCCTCTCCTCTTCCTCCTGTACACGGCAGATATGCCCCAACCCCCCCCTCCAGTACACCTCTTGCAATATGCTGATGACACCGCATTCCTCGCCCTCGCTCCTACCCTCCAACGGTCCCAACGCCTTCTCCAGAATCACCTTGACCTTTTTGCTGCATGGTGTAACCAGTGGCTCCTGAAACTCAACCCTTCCAAGACCCAGGCAATCATCGTAGGTCGTACCACTCGCTCCTTCCGGCTTCTGGATTTCTCCCTTACTGTCTGCGCCCGTCCTGTCCGCCTCACCCCCACCCTCACCTACCTTGGCCTCACCATTGACCGTCACCTCACCTGGATCCCTCATCTCCGCTCCATCCAATCCAAAGCCCACAACCGCCTCCGACTCCTCAAACTCCTCTCTGGCCGGACATGGGGGTTGCACCCCTCTACCATCCTCCACACCTACAAATCCTTAATTCATCCCATTCTCTGTTATGCCAGTCCTGCCTGGATATCTGCCCCCCCCCAAATTCTATAAGTCCCTCCAGATCCTTGAGCGTCATGCACTCCGCCTCACCTTCCGTATATGCCTCCCGTCCACCACACGGATCCTCTATGATCTGATTCCTTTCCCCCATCTGCTCCTGTTCCTCGAACATATCCGCATCCTCTACACCTCCCACCGTCTTGAACCCCCTCACCCCCTAGTTGGTCCTCTCCTCTCCCATCCCCGCCCCATGCCACATCTTCACCGTTGTGTCCCCCCTACCCTCCATCTCTACACCCTACATCTCCATTCCCAAGGTGGCTTCCATCAACTCCCCCTCCCGGACGATGCCCTCTCTCCCTCCATTTAACCTCACTCCTCCTCCTTTCCTCTGTCCTTTCCATGGGCTCCCTCTCTCCCTCTTCCCCCCTTCCGTCCTGTTTTCTCCCCACTAAACCTCTCCGTACCTCCCTTCTCCCCCCCCCCCCCCCGAGTCCTTTTGTATTCCCGTCCTCTTCCTACCCCACTCCCTGTCGCGCCTGCCCAGCGCCCCCCCCCCCCTCTTATGGGTCCTCATCCTCCATCAGCGCCTTTCCAGGCTCCCCCCCCCCTTTTTTTATTTTCCCATCATCGGTTTCCCCCCACCTGTTCTCGGCTGTGGTATGTCACATTTGTCAACTTTTTAGTGCAGTGTTCCAGTGACTGTTCAGTGTTGTTCGTCTTTCTCATGTTGCGAACAGAAACCATGCTGTCGCTGGGTGTGAATTTTATGTCTTTTGCGAATGGCAACCAGACTGTCGCCGTATCTTTTTAATTGTCTGTCTATTGTTTTACCTGTCTGCTTTATATGTATTTTCTTAGCGTCATCATCCCTCTGGTCTTTGTTTTAAGTTCCACGATTTCTTTTCGCCATGTTACTCTTTAAGTCACCGATTTTATCGCCTGTTTTTATTATTTATTCTCTTCATCATTCTAACAAATTCTGTAGGCTGAAGAGCGGCATACTAAGCTGCTGCCAGCCCGCTCCCTACGGGGGGAATTGAATTTCAATAAAGGAAAAAAAAAGTGTTTACGACAGTCAGTTTTAGCCCTGACGACGACCATGGAGATAGTGGTCGAAAGCTTGGAGTTTTATCCTGAATTGACGCGGCATGCGCACTGAGAGATTTTTATTCAAGAAATACGTCGCGAAAGACTTTGTAGCCATATTCCTATAGAGTGGATCCAGAAACGCTCTTCCGAGTTTAAACAGTTTCGCTGGCCACCAAAGTACCCACGAATTAACATTATTGAATGTAACTGGGATGCCTTGGCATGCCGCAGTGACCGAGAGGCTCTAGGCGCTTCAGTCTGGAACCGCGCGACCGCTACGGTAGCAGATTCGAATCCTGCCTCGGGCATGGATGTGTATGATGTCTTAGGTTAGTTAGGTTTAAGTAGTTCTAAGTTCTAGGGTACTGATGACCTCAGATGTTAAGTCCCACAGTGCTCAGAGCCATTTCAACCATTTGGGATGCCTTGCAATGTTCTGTCCAGAAAAGATCTGCACCATCTAGTACTCTTACGGATTTATGGACAGTCGTGCAGGATTCGTGATGCCAATTCCCTCTAATACTACGACAGACATTAGTCGAATCCATGTCACGTTGTCTTGCCGCATTTATGCGTGCTCGCGGGGGCCTTACACGATATTAGGCAGGTGTACCAGTCTCTTTGGCTGTGCAGTGTATATTGTGTTTTGAGCAATTCTATGAAATTACATCGCTGCTATAATCTGTAGTTAATTTACGTCAGTGAAGTGTTCATGCAGGGTAATATTCTTCGTCTCGAAGTACTCCTCTATATGACTGTGCCCCTGAAGATATGGAACACTATACACAAAGGTAAACAATATGTCAGCTTACTGAATGGAAGTAGCGTATCTTTGTTTAGGTGTTGGTGCTGAAGCAAATTAAGGTAGGCAAGAACACATATATCGCCGACCAGCGGCAGCCTGGGCAAAGTTCCCGGAGCAGTGAACGCTAAGCCGGATTACTGGGCCCACGTACGTCTTCGACGCTCGTCAGGCTTCTTAAGCCGGGAGAAGTGCCGGTTACACCAGACGGAAAAGTTTTACCAGAGTTCAACCGAACAGTTTGGGTACCAGCCATACTAATACTGTATCGTCGGAACTGTAATGTTCGTTCTTCATGCACTCTCTTGGAAAGGAAAATTTCGTCGCAAGCTCAAAGGGAGAGCCAGGTAATTAGTGGTAAAATTTTGAGGAACATATTCCATTTGTTAATAGAAGTAGAAACGTTTACATAAATCTTATTCGACATTTTTATTTGTGGATGAGAACCCTTATTATTTATGATATCTAATAATTTGACACTACTGGCCATTAAAATTGCTACACCACGAAGATGACGTACTACAGACGCGAAATTTAACCGACAGGAAGAAGATGCTGTGATATGCAAATGATTAGCTTTTAAGAGCATTCACACAAAGTTAGCGCCGGTGGCGACACCTACAATGTGCTGACATGAGGAAAGTTTCAAATCGATTTCACATACATAAACAGCAGTTGACCGGCGTTGCCTGTTGAAACGTTGTTGCGATGCCTCGTGTAAGCAGGAGAAATGCGTACCATCACGTTTCCGACATTGATAAAGGTCGGATTGTAGCCTATCGCGATTGCGGTTTATCGTATCGCGACATTGCTGCTCGCGTTGGTCGAGATCCAATGACTGTTAGCAGAATATGGAATCGGTCGGTTCAGGAGGGTAATACGGAAAGCCGTACTGGATACCAACGGCCTCGTATGACTTGCAGTCGAGATGACAGGCATCGTATCCACATGGCTGTAACGGATCGTGCAGCCACGTCTCGATCCCTGAGTCAACAGACGGGGACGTTTGCAAGACAACAACCATCTGCACGAACACTTCGACGTCGTTTCCAACAGAATGTACTATCGGCTCGGAGACCATGGCTGCGGTAACCCTTGACGCTGCATCACAGACAGGAGCGCCTGCAATGATGTACTCAACGACGAACCTGGGTGCACGATTTGCAAAACGTCATTTATTTTTCACATGAATACAGGTTCTGTTTACAGCATCTGTGTTTGGCGACATCGCGGTGAACGCACATTGGAAGCGTGTATTCGTCATCGCCATACTGGCGTATCACCCGGCGTCATGGTATGGGGTGCCATTGGTTACACGCCTCGGTCACCTCCTGTTTGCATTGACGGCACTTTGAACAGTGGACGTTACATTTCAGGTGTGTTACTCCCCTTGGCTCCACCCTTCATTCGATCCCTGCGAAACCCTACATTTCAGTAGGATAGTGCACGACCGCATGTTGCACGTCCTGTACGGGCCTTTCTGGATACAGAAAATGCTCGATTGCTGCCCTGGCCAGCAGATTTTCCAGTTCTCTCACCAATTGAAAACGTCTGGTCAATGGTGGCCGAGCAACTGGCTCGTCACAATAGACAGTCACTACTCTTGATGGGCCGGCCAGAGTAGCCGAGCGGTTCTAGGCGCTTCAGTCTGGAACCGCGCGACCGCTAAGGCCGCAGGTTCGAGTCCTGCCTCGGGCATGGATGAGTGTGATGTCCTTAGGTTAGTTGGGTTTACGTAGTTCTAAGTTCTAGGGGACTGATGACCTCAGAAGTTAAGTCCCGTAGTGCTCAGAGCCATTTTAACCATTTTTGAACTACTCTTGATGAACTGTCGTACGTGTTGAAGCTGCATGGGCTGCTGTATCTGTACACGCCATCCAAGCTCTGTTTGACTCAATTCCCAAGCGAATCAAGGTCGTTATTACGGCCAGAGGAGGTTGTTCTGGGTACTGATTTCTAAGTATCTATGCACCCAAATTGCTTGAAAATGTAATCACATGTCAGTTCTAGTATAATATATTTGTCCAATGAATACCCGTTTATCATCTGCATTTCATCTTGGTGTAGCAATTTTAATGGCCAGTAGTGTATTTTTCGTTCAGAGTTTTGACTTACCTGTCTGCGATGTAATTCGTCTGACTTCTAGAAACTTCGAAACTATTTTGTATTGACTAACGCCTTCTTACAACTGTCACACACTAATCACGAATTCTGTTAAACCTATGAGATTGTTATAAGACAACTACATGACTCTCGTCTACCATTCACGCTAATCGTTTATGCTGTAATGGTGTACTATTCAGCTCGGTCTGGTTAAGGATGCCCATTTGCAATGGTAAAAGAAGACAGATAATGTTCTACAGCGCACTAAAACTTAACGTAATTAATTCTCGCTGGATCTCCAGTCCTTCGAAATTTTACAGTCTCTCAGTTAGACCGAAAAACGAGAATACCGTTACATGTAGTTAGTCATATAGTCTTTTATTTCTAACTGGGTTGAGACAATGTCTGTCTTTCATTTAAACTCGACACCCTATTGTTGATACCACGGTTCATCTGACACTTGATGTGCCACCGAACGTTCAGCAGAAACTTTATAGGTCCACAACAGATTGCCATAATCGAGAGCTCACTCGTAGGGAATGTGTTCCCCTAATGCGACGGAAGGTGAGGCGGGGTGAAAGAAGCTTAATTCATGATCTCAAAGAGACATGATAATTACTGAATATCCAAGTTTTGCGTACTCCAGAGTTCCCTCAAATAACTGGGAACCAATGCCGGAATACTTCCTGTTACAAAAACATGGAGAATTTTTACGCAATTCTTGTTTAATATGAGTTCGTGCAAGGAGTCGACAAGGTGTTAACCGGTATATTTTATTTTCTTACTTCTCCGTACTAAAGACGACAGTTTAAATGGGAACAGGAAAAAGGTCCTACTTCAACTCTGAATAATGGATTAACTGGGGCATCAAAACATTTTTGTAAGTCAATTCTTATATTCCCTTATGTTTAACCACATACATTTTATTCATGTCAGAATAAACTTAGGAACGTGGGTGGTCGCTGTATTTCTCTCTGTGTGGCAGTATTTCCTGCAGTCCTAGCTTCATTGTGTTTTAACGGTCAAGTCCGTTTTTATCTTCTGTGTGACGAGCTTAGCAGTTAAAGTAAGTAACTGAAGAAAAAAGGAATGACATCATATTTTAAATCATGTTGCTATCATTGCAGTTTATGTCGCGGCGTATCTCGAAGTTTTTCTGTCCAACAGGCAAGCAGTATCTCTGTCACAATGTGAAGTCGGTATGCTTTCCTCATCCGTTTCTGTTTATATCTTCTGTATTGAACCTCATCTGATAATCATGCTTTATTACTTCTCGCTTTCTCTGACCAAAAAGGATTTTCACGACATTGAATCCTTCTTTACTTTAGTCACAGATTCCTGTTAGGCGTCATTGCTCGCATCCGACAGGAACAAAGCAATTGCCTAATGGTAATAAAACTGATACTTCCTAAATTCTTTATATCTATTATTACATATATTTTCATTGTTATTGCTCATGTACTGTACAAAATGTAAAGTTGAGTAACTAATGATAACTTGTTTGCATATAAGTGACAGGGCCTAAAGGCCTTCATCCTGCCATGTGAAATAAATTCACATCCATAGGACTGTAAGTAAAAGATAAATTTGTCCGTGAGTTTCTTCTTCACAACGTAAGACGTATCTTTTACTTGCTGTTTTCATTCATTTTATGAGTGTGATAGGTGTCTGATAGCTGTCTGAACGAAACACGTGCAAAGGTGAAGATGGGAAATCGCGTAACTGAGGAGTTTGAAATTGCGACAGGACTCAGGCAAGGAGATGGGTTGCCCCCCTATCCTGATCAGCTTTGTCCTCGAGAAGATCGTACGCGAGACCTTCCAATGCAGACGACATCTGTTTACTCTCTAGGTCGGAACAGCAGTTGAAGCAATTGGCCAAAGCACTAAATGAGGCTGCCAGCAAATTTGGGCTAAACATAAACGAATCCAAGACAGAGTACCTCGTTATGACGCGTGGTCACCGTCAGACTGCTGAACATCTACAATCACTGCAGGTTGGGGACCATTCCTACAAGAGAGTGCAAGAATTCAAATACCTAGGGGCACTTTTCACTGAGAACTCGGCATGTGAAGCAGAAATCAATGCTAGAATACAAGCAGGAAACCGAACTTACCACAGCCTAGCACAACTGCTTCGGTCCAAACATCTCTCCAGACAGTTCAAGATTCGACTGTACAAAACCCTGATCCAGCCTTTTGTTCTATATGACTGTGAGACATGGAGTATCCGGGAACAGGACTTCCATAAGCTCTGTTTTTGAGAGAAAGGTGCTTCGGAAGATCTTCGGTCCGGTTCTGGATGCAGATTCAGGGGAATGGAGGATCAGATACAGCCAAGAGCTTGAACAACTATACCAGCAGCCCAACATAGCAGGAACTGTCAAAGCCAAACGAATGCAGTGGGCCGGCCATGTGGCCCTGATGGAGGATCACAGATGGCATCGGAAACTCCTGGATTTCACATCTACAGGAAAGAGACCGCCAGGGAGACCCAAGAAGCGTTTGAGAGATGAACTCCATGAAGATTTAAACCAAGTATCAATAGATGTGAACGGATGGCGGATAGCAGGAATGGACAGAATACAGTGGAGGAGGAAGCTTGTAGATGCGTGTGGTCCACTGGGCCTGATCACGTAGTAGTAGTAGTAGTAGTAGTAGTACATAGGTGTTTGGATTGCGAAAATGTTAGATTTGTTATGTTTTTCGGATGTTACTGTTTTCGCGTCTTTAGCTCCACTGTTTTTCAGCGAATGTGTGGTAAGTAGGAAACCAGATTACGACCTGTTGTACAGGGACACGCCAGTGGGATATCCTCGATGTCAAGGCACACATTCTGGCATCGTAAGAAGCACGGCTGTAGCTGACGCGAGGCGAGAGAGCTGGCTCGCGTTAACTCTGTACAGGGCGCTGTTGTCGGGTGAACGGGGCACAAGTTAACAGGTACACCGGCCGGGCAGCCAACGCCAGGCCTTGTCTATCGGCGCCGACAAGGGCCTCTGGCGACGGTCAAAGAGCAGGCGGCGGAGGCGATGGCGCCAGGGCGGGCTCTGTTCTACTGCTGTCGCCACCAGGCGACGGGAGGCGTAATTTGGGTCTTGGCTGTCAGCTGCAGGGTACAGGCGTGCTTTACGTGAAGCAAGTACCGAGCTGAAACTCAGACGCTGTTGGTCATGCAGCTAAAAACCGCAAAGGTTTCCTGACTTGAGTGAATGAAGTAAGAAAAACTGAACACGACTGCTACGCAATGTCTTATGGCCTAAATGCAATCCTCCCAAGAACAGCAGGAAATGTTGCACACTTGCTTCGGTGTACTTACGGTCAGCAATCAGCCGCCACACCAGAGCTCGAGTCTCACCGTCTGTCACGTCCCTGTACCCTCTTCTTCCTGTCCTGGAAGCACTCCTGCAAATGAGCCCTTTGCTGTGCACTCTTGCCACTGAAGAAGTACTCCGACTTGGAGAAAATGAAGAAGATGTATATGTATATGCATACGCTGATGTCATAGCCGTAGGTTCAACAGATATACAGAAGCTGCAGAAAATCATTGAGAAAATAGACAAATGGTGCAGTGAACACGAACTACACATTAACATAACAAAGACAGAAATGGTGATTTTCGGAAAAGGAGGAAATCAACATCAGAGGACAAAAAATAAGAATCTCATCAGAATTTAAATACTTAGGGGTGACATTGCAACCAACAGCCAAATGCTTCACAAAACATACAACAGAACGTGCAGCCCAAGCAATAATAGCAATACAGGACATCATAAACATCCGCCTACTCAGTCTAGGAACAGCCATGAAATTATTCAATCCAAAAATCTTGCCAATCCTGGCCTATGGAATGGAGGTTATATGGAACCACCTGACAGAAAGGAATCTAGAAACAGTAGAAAAGTTTAAATCGACTTATCTAAAAAGAGCACTAGGTCTCTCAAAGACAACAAGGTCTAGACTAGTGAACTTGCTAGCAAGAATGACATTCCTATTTGAAGACATCAAACTTCCATATATGATGCCACACACCAGGGCTTCCAGAAAGCAACTGAAAATCATGTAGAACGTCTTTCATAATCTAATTTGCAAAACCAAAACTTATCACGACCCAACCACAACATGTGTATGTGAACTGTGTATCGAAGCCTGTGAACGACATCACATAGAAATGCGTAGTAAAAGAGTGAAATCGATAAATGAATTTGCAAAAATGTAAAATGTAAATGTAAATGTAAAATGTTAAGCAAAGTAACTGTATATGGCTATTTAGCTGCAATTTTATTAAATAAACTCCTGCAAATGAGGTCATTAGGAGTGACATCAGCGAAATCTATTAGATCTGAAAATGATCAGTCATACTCTTTGCCTCCTATCGTAACTTTCTCATCCTCTTCTGAAACCACTGCTTGCTCTTCCGTCTGCTGTCTCTTCCATCTTGTGAGTGCTACACCTGCATCCGAGGGAGGGCGTAAAAGCCTTGTTAGATTTCAATTTACGATTACGCCATTGCTTACAGCTCTGCGTGCACAATTAATCGAACGCTTCACACAAACCCGTGAGCCTTCGTGATGAGAAAAGAATGTGATGTTTTAAGAGTACGTTAAAAGGCACGGAACGAGATGACGTATACAAAGAGAGCGATACTAATTTCAAATTCCATTTACTGAATTTTAAAATAGTGTCAGTATTCTCAAGTTTTTTTCCTAAAAATTGTCCCGAACTTCCAATATGAAGAACGAGAAAATTGTGGATAAATAAGGGTATTAAAATCTCGTATAAGACAAAGAAGGAAATTTATATTAAAGCCACAGTAAGTCATGATCCGTCATTACTTGCATACTAGAAAGGTCACTGTAAATAATGCAGGTAATACGATTACAAGCACATGGGATATTGTCAAATGGGAGAAATGTGAGCCAGTCAGTGAACAAGACATCATAACAGTTAAATGAAATGACTGTTGTGAAATGGAGCAATGACTGAAATGCAATGTTTCGATTGATAACTGATAGGCTGCAAGTGTTTTTAACAATGACTTTCTAACTGTAGTGGCAAAACCAGAGTTAAATGGTTTTATTGAAAAAATGTGATGGTATATTAAAAATTTCATTCCACAAAACATTAAGCAAACAGAAGTAGCACCAGTGCAATTTATTGAGATTTGTAAAATATTGAAATTTATAAAATTTATTATAATTTATTATAAATTTATAAAATTTATTAATGAGATTTATAAAATTTCTAAACAAACAAAAGTTCGTTTGTTATGGATGGAATTTTAGACAGAATTCTCAAAATTTATCCCAGATTAATAAGTAATGTCCTTATTGAAAAGTACAATGCGTCACTGGCACAGGAAATTTTTCTGACGTGGTAAAATATGTAATTGTCAGACCGATCGGTAAGGAAGGTGGCAAGAGGGACCTAAATAATCATCCTTATTGACATCTATTTTGAAGATATTAGATAAAGTAATAGTATTAAACAGTAATCTCACACTTTAGTCGATATTTACCTTGTAACAATTTTGAATCCAGAAGGGTTGTTAGAATGATGATGCTGTTTAAACATTCACTCACCGAACCGTATGAATCTTAGCTAATAAAATGTCACCAGGTGGTATTTTTTGTGATCTTTCCAAAGCATTTGACTGTTACTCTCAGAAAAAAACTGAAGTATTCTGGAACTGATGGCTTCACACCCAGCTTTTCTGAACCATATTTAGCAAACTGAATGCCAAAGGTTGTGCTGAATAATTCAGACAATGTAGGAAGGGTAGAAAAGTTTCGTGAGAAATCGGAAAGGGAGTCCAACAGGGCTCAATTTGAGTCCAATCCTATTCCTTAAATATATGTGAATGAGCTTTCACTTAGCATTCACATAGCGGAAGTGGTACTCTTTCAGACGATACTAATGTTATAGTAAACCCAATTAGAGGGAGAGCAACACAAGAGATGGTCTTCGCCGTCTCTAAAACAGTGCTCGATCGCAGATAGACAGGGGGATGGCCTCGAACAATGCGCCATTCGAGACTACGCGGTTGTCTCTGCCTTTTCGTTCTTGGAATTCCCTTTTATGGTCAATAACGGTTCTTTGAATCGAATGGTGGGGAGAAGTTTTCGTTAGAATTTAAACACACCAGTGGTTCGCTCTTTTATGCTGCTTGGTTTGGCCGTCCCCCTAACACAAGCGTATCTTTCTCATGTTCAAAGTAACACTCTCTTTCAACAGGCGGGTAGAGGTTGTCGTCAGTATTTAAACACGCCAATGATTCTCTCGCTTTTGGTTCAGCGTTTGACCATTTCTCTCGCGCAAGGCACATCCTTGTCACACTCGAAGTAACTTTGTGTTTCTGGGTGGGGGACGTTTTCTGTACCACATGATGACCAAACCTACGCAGTCACCCGTACTGGAGCCTTACTCCTTCTGTCACAACGTTGTGTTAATTCTCTACTATAAAGTCACCCAACAGCAGCTACACATGGTATAGGGAATAGGGGAACATAAGTTAAATAAAAACTCTTGACACAATTTCCTTCCAGAAGCACTTACGCAGTCTCGCCAAGGTAAATTTAGCGTGGCAGAGTCTACAAGGAGCCACCGACATAATGCACAGATGACGCATTTCGTCAGTCTGTATGAAATTGACGAATAGTCAGCTTTCGTAGGAAGTGTATATAAAGCTACATATAATACTTCTATTATTTTGTTTTATTCACTACATTTTATAAACACGTAATTACCTTCAAATATTACAAAGATATATGAAGATAAGTTTCATTGTATCTCTGTGTTTCTTTTAGGGTTCTGTAGCTTCGTCGGTAAATACGTAACCCTTCTAGGATCGCTTTGTCGTCGGTCAGTCTATTGTAGTCATATTTTATGAAGTACATAAAAATATTTCTTAAAATTTCTGTCTCTACATTTACAAACTGAAATTCCCTGCTCGCTCTGTTTTGTACACCTGGACTAGTCTAATGAACTACTGCAGAGATTTTCATACGGTCTTTGAATTGCCGGGACCGATATCTTTCAAATATCGATATCGTTAACAGGCAAAAATCTTTGTCATTCGCGATCCCGGAATAGATGAACTATCTATACACTTCATAAAGTTTGTACGAAACTCTGATAGTGCGAGGCCTACTCACGGTTTTCAAGTTTTTATTCGGTAAGAGAGCCTGTTCTGACTGCTCATACTGAGGAATCCACAGCTAGGAGGTGATTGATCATATACTGGTGGAATCGGTTTCGTTTATGAGGGCGCATACACACAGCATTTAAATTGTTGTGTGCACAGTGTTAATGATAACTACTGAGAGACACTGAGTGATACTGAGTAAACTGTGATCTGTGCTGTGTGCGTTCTTTCAAGCACAAACTAAGATAGTTTTTGAGTGTGCAAGGGACGCATGTCGATGGGTCATTGGTGAAATAATGTATGTGCACGATATCACACATGAGAATTTGGAGGATTGTGCTTGGATGTCTATAAGCTTCGAACGGTACCCTGTCAGTCAATGAACTAAAGCTGTTACGCTAGTGCCACGGAGTAGGGCATCATGTATCTGAACTTCCATAAATACGTCAGTAGCATGTGTTTCAAATTATGCACACACTGGAACTTAAATTTCACGACACCAATCTTTGACGGTGTAGGAGTCGTATCAGTGTATGCAATAAATACATAGCGGGTCTGGAGTCATTACTTTCAATGCGGAATCGCCGAGTACCAAAAACATCGGCTCACTCTCTCGTATGCTATCCTCATCTCCCAGTGAACTTTATTTCATGTCTCTCTGGTTTTATTGAACTGAACTATAGAGAAACTGTAACTTTACTGAGAACATTTCACTTTACATATTTGATGTAAATTTACCCTACGACGTTATATCACTGATTTTTTAAGGCTAGCTTTACGCTCTCACAGCAATGAAAAAGGGTGGTTCCCTGGAGAGCAAATGGTGCATGAAAGATATAGTTCAGGGGCCTTCTTTTTCAACTTTGGTACGAGCAGACTTAAAATTGCAATGCATTAACGAGATCTGTAGGAGTACTGCGTTGTAACGTTGTCCGACATTGTACAAGATAGGGTAACTTACTGAAATGCGTCAAATGTGGGCGCGTCTACGATAACGACTGTGAAGGAAGCTTTTAGGGATTGTTTTCAGGGGTCCTGAACTGTTAAACAACGTGTGTGTGTGTTTGTAATATTTAGGGCACCTTCAACGAATTCTTATTATACTTCCTACTCACATAACGAATTTTGTCAACTTAAATCACAGGAAAACGTGAACGATGACGGATTTATCGACTCTGCTACACGGTCCTTGTCAGTTTGCATGATTTTCTAATTATCGTAACTGCATGTTATGGTAGAACATAATCAAAACCCTGCAGGTAGTGCTCTGTACTGCCACATATGTGCAGACTCCCTACTTCTGTATCAAGACGCAGCAATTACATACAGAGATAAGCGCTCCACTAACGAACAGTCTTAGCGCAACTATTTCTGCCATTTTGCTTCTTAGGTATGCATTGCTGGTGAATTGAATCAAATCTGGAGTTTACAGAAAGGAATTTAGCGACCCTTCCTGAAACAGAACTGACAGAATTTCTTGTCACTCGCTTACGAAAAGACAATAAACTCTTTTAAAAGTTGTTAACTGAATATTAGTTGTTTGATTCAAAGTATACTAAAGAAAAGAGCATAACATTCGTTAATAATTTCAGTCAGAAACTTTAAATTATCTTCTGTGGTCAAAATATTTTCGAAAATACTATTTCCACTACATTAAAAGTTAGCAGTTCTGCTTCTGATCATTACAAATTCTTCTTACCTACAATGGACTTTTAATTATATTATTGGAATTGATGTACAGATACAATACTCTGCAGCCTCTAACGAGGTGAGGTGCAGCTAAAGCACATATTTTTGAAACAGACTGATAAGTGGAATCATGGTCTCCAATGCATAAGTTGTGTATTAGGTGTGTTCTTTTTCACATAAAATGTTGTTCCAGTTTTATTTTTTTCTTAGATCAACGGTAATGTCATTAATTTCTGCAACAGTACTAGCGTATAACTGTAGCGTTTGTTTCATATCCCTCCGTACATTTTCTCTGTTAATTTGTAAAGTAGTAATCACACTTGATGTCACTCCTTCGGTGAAAAATCAGTGTTCAGCCGAATCGAATTTCTCATATAATAAGTAATTCATGTTCTGAAGTTTATACATTTTCAAACCGCCGTTACGTGGCATGTCCACGAATCTAATGAGCTTTCTTCTAAACGAAAGAGAGCAATTGTAGGCGCTGCATTCTAATCTGACAACTGTTGTACACGTACGTGGGGCTGGTTTGATGTATAGTATAACGTGTGTTGCATGGCTCATAAGCGCCAGAGTATTTCCAGATTTTGAGTGTCTGAGTGCTTTTATTCGTGTATGCACACTTATTATTGAAAAATATTGCTACTACGTGCTTGGGAACATTATTTAATTTCGGAAAATGATGTTAATTTAATCTTCTTGACTCTGCTTTTTGCATGCTGAAAAATGTACATGGCAAGTATATGTTGAATTACAGCCTTTGAATTTCATTGCGTTTTCGTCAGAATCCCACGCGTGAAATTACACTTTCCAATTTCAAGGGGCGTGTGGGAGCAGGGAGGGTACTTTCCGCTCACCTTTGAAAAATATTTTTATCTAGACAGTTAGTTGATATTTTAAAATTCTCATGATGTTATTTGTTGTTTTTAGCGAATTCTTCTCTCAGAGTCGATAAATGTTTTCTACTTTTCATTTAAACTTAAGCCAAAAATTTTATTCTAAAAAGCAGTTGTCACTTCCCACAATGAACGTCATATTCAATATTTTCCAATTCAGGACCTTATTTACACGCTAGTATCTCTCGAAAAGGTACAGTATGAGAAAAATTCAACAACGAATATCGAAATATACATTTTTAATTTTTTTGTGGTGGTCACACAGTACTGCCAGCTTGGTAGTACACATGACTTAACATGCACTGATATTTCAAACAGTGTGGTAATTCTGGACCCTGCTCATATATCAGTACTTCTTGAAAGAGTACGTTGGTAATACAGGGTGTTACAAAAAGGTACGGCCAAACTTTGAGGAAACATTCCTCACACACAAAGAAAGAAAATATGTCATGTGGACATGTGTCCGGAAATGCTTACCTTCCATGTTAGAGCTCATTTTATTACTTCTCTTCAAATCACATTAGTCATGTAATGGAAACACACAGCAACAGAACGTACCAGATTAGATTAGATAAGATTTACTTTCATTCCAATTGATCCGTAGTGAGGAGGTCCTCCAGGATGTGGAACACGTCAGAAAAACAACAATACATGACAAATATTTACAACTAAAACAAATAAGCTAATGTACCATTCCACAGGTCCCAAGTGGAATGATCGTCATTCTTTAATGAACACTAAGAGTCATTTTACAAATACTAATGCACTGAATTTAAAATAAAAAAGTTTTTTATTTATTTATAAGGTAATAAACATGTAACACAACTACTGTAATACTTATTTACAATGAACACATTACTGCACTGCAATGGTGCAGAAATTAGATTATACTTACACACACACACACACACACACACACACACACACACACACACACACACAAATTTTCAATGAACACATTACTGCACTGAAATTGTGCAGAATTTATGTTGTTCTTATATACAAATCAGTTGGTTTTACTAAGAAATTCATCAATGGAGTAGAAGGAGTTGGTCACCAATAAATCCTTTAGGCTTCTCTTAAACTGAATTTCATTGGTTGTTAAGCTTTTTATGGCTGCTGGCAAGTTATTGAAAATGTGTGTTCCTGAATAATGCACACCTTTTTGTACTAGACTAAGTGACTTTAAATCCTTGTGAAGATTATTCTTATTCCTAGTATTGAGTCCATGAATTGAGCTGTTGGTTTGAAAAAGTGATATATTTTTAATGACAAATTTCATTAAGGAATAAATATATTGGGAAGCAGTAGTTAGCATCCCTAGTTCCCTAAACAGGCTTCTGCAGGATGCTCTTGAGTTCACACCACATATAATTCTTACTGCACGTTTTTGTGCCCGGAAAACTTTAGCTTGGCTTGATGAATTACCCCAAAAAATGATCCTATATGACATTATGGAATGAAAGTAAGCACAGTATGACAGCTTTTTCATTTTTATATCCCCTATGGCTGACAAAATTCGCATTGCAAAGAGAGATTTGTTAAGACGCTTCAGCAGTTCTTTGGTGAGCTCCTCCCAGTTGAATTTATTATCAAGCTGTAATCCCAAGAATTTAACACTGTCCACTTCTTCTATCTTCTTGTCATCGTATGTTAGACATATACTCTTGGGACACCCCCAACAGGTTCTGAACTGCATGTAGTGTGTTTTTTCAAAGTTAGTGACAAAGAATTGGCTAGGAACCAGTGATTAATGTCCAGAAATATTTTATTGGCTGATCTTTCTAAGACTACACTTGATTTGCTATTTATTGCAATGTTTGTATCATCGGAAAACAAAACACACTTGGCATCTGGTAATGTTACTGATGAAAGGTCATTGATATACACAAGAAAAAGTAAGGGCCCCAAAATGGAACCTTGTGGGACCCCACATGTAATTAGTTCCCAGTTGGATGATGCCTGATAGCTTGATACATGTCTCTTTCCTAATAACACCCTTTGTTTCCTGCCAGAGTTATAAGATTTGAACCATTTTGCAGCGTTTCCTGTCACACTATAATATTCTAGTTTACTTAAAAGGATATTGTGATTTACACAGTCAAATGCCTTTGACAGATCACAAAATATACCAGTTGCCTGCAATTTTTTGTCAAATGAATTAAGCACATTTTCACTGTAAGTGTAGATAGCCTTCTCAATATCAGAACCTTTTAGAAATCCAAACTGTGACTTTGACAGTATGTTATTTGAGATAAGATGGTTATAAATACGACTGTACATTACTTTTTCGAAAATTTTTGAAAATGCTGGCAACAGTGAAATTGGACGGAAATTTGATGCTTTTTCTTTATCTCCCTTCTTAAACAGTGGCTTAACTTCAGCATATTTCAGCCATTCAGGAAATATTCCACTGATAAACGACTGGTTACACAGATAGCTTAATATGTTACTTAGCTCAGAATCACATTCTTTAATTAACTTTATTGATATTTCATCATACCCACTAGATGTTTTTGATTTTAAAGATTTTATGATGGACATTATTTCTGTAGGGGTAGTGAGGGTCAAATTCATATTATGGAAGTTACTTTAAATGTCTGGTCTAAGGTAATCCATAGCAGCATCTACCGAACCTGACAACCCCATCTTTTCAGTAACAGTTATAAAATGTTTGTTAAAAAGTTCTGCAACACTATACACATCTGTCACCAATGTATCATTTACTCTTAATGCTATTTGTTCCTCTTCATGTCTGGTTCTAGCGGTCTCCTCCTTCACTATATCCCACATTGTCTTTATTTTGTTATCTGATATGACTATATGTTCCTTGTAATATATTTGCTTTGACATCCGTATTACAGTCTTTAATATTTTGCAGTATTTCTTATAATGTACTGTAGCATGAACATTGGAAATGTTTCGGATTGACAGATACAGTTTTCTTTTTGTTTTACAAGATACCCCTATTCCTCGAGTAATGCATGGCTTCTTTGTAGACTTTGCTCTAACCTTGGTAAGTTTTGGGGGAAAGCAGTGTTCGAATAAGGTAAGCACTTTATTAGCAAAAATGTTATATTTTTCATTCATGCCATGAGCACTGTAAACATTAGTCCATTGAATGTCTCTGAGGAGTGTCCTAAAATAATAAATTTTTGGCTTACTGATTACCCTCTTGAGCTCAGATTTAACAGATTTTATATCCTGTTCAGTATTAACATTTAGCAGAAGGAACTGCATGTCATGGTCTGAGAGCCCATTGACTATTGGTTTTGTAATATAATTTTGTTCATTGGTCTTTTCTATAAAGATATTATCAATGGCTGTTTGTGAGCAAGTGACTATACTAGTGGGGAACTTTACTGTGGGAATTAAGTTGAATGATAGTGTTACTAACTCAAATAAGTTCTTATTGGGAGAGTCTTTAAGGATATCTACATTGAAATCACCAGCAACCACTATTTCTGGTTGTTAAATGGGCCAGTACAGCTTCAAGGTGGTTTACAAACAGATTAAAGTTACCTGCAGGTGCTCGATATACACTTAATATTATGAAGGATTTTTTGTGAAAATCTATTTCTGTTGCACATGCTTCCATACGCTGTTCTAGGCAAAATTTCTGAATGTCTATGTTCTTAAATTTATGACAGTTCCTGATGAATGTGGCAACTCCTCCTTTCTCCATTTCTGATCTACAAAAGCTGGCCGGTGTGGCCGTGCGGTTCTAGGCGCTTCAGTCTGGAACCGCGTGACCGCTACGGTCGCAGGTTCGAATCCTGCCTCGGGCATGGATGTGTGTGATGCCCTTAGGTTAGTTAGGTTTAAGTAGTTCTAAGTTCTAGGGGACTGATGACCATAGATGTTAAGTCCTATAGTGCTCAGAGCCATTTGATCTACAAAAGTGAGATGCTAACCTAAACCCTGTAACACTTAAAAGTTCTATACCAGTGGTCACATGATGTTCAGAGAGGCAGATTATGTCAGCTGGGTTTGAAGACTCTAATACATCTATGCAGATAGTTAATTCATTAATTTTATTTCTCAGTCCTCGAATATTTTGATGCAATAAAGATAGCTGACATTTCACATTGACTGAGTTAAAATTGGGTGGAGTTAAAATATCTGCTGACAGTTGAAAATTCTTAACCAATGGCTGTTTATGCTGATGTAATAAGCTGGAATTATGTTTTTTGATTTCTTTCTCAAACTGAAGGTTTGTCTCAGTTCTAACCTCTCTTAAAATTTGCTTTCTTTCTGTCCTCCCTACCCTAAAAAAGGGTCTTTTCTAAATCCTATAACCACTGGAATTTTACCACTCATGACATTGCCTCCCCCCTTTAACTTTCCTGCTATTTCCCCAGCCAATTTACCCTTCCCCTTCCTGCTGACGTGAAGGCTATGCCTAGTATAATCCCACCTACTGAGAGAATCAACATGAACCACACCAATGTGTGACCCCGCACCTGACATGAGCAGCCGTTCCAGCTCCAAATTAACTCTCTTGACAGAAGAGTTCAAATGAGGTCGGTCATGGCGCCCAAGAACCGATACAAACTCAACACTAGTATGCTTCGATGCTGATGCAATCTTCGTCAGGTCACACTCTATACTGTACCCAGGATCTCTGTCAATACTGTTACCTGCCCCACCCACTATAACCACGGTGTCTTCCTTAGTGAAATCTTTGCAAAGTGATCCTAAATCCTCTGTCACCTGCTCCAGACCAGCACTAGGTTTAAAAAAATTGGTGACCTGGTATTCTGATCCTAGTTCATCCTGCAAAAGTTGGCCAACACCTCTTCCATGGGAACTACCTATCAACAACACTTTCTTTCTCTTTACTGATTTCTCTACATTCTTACTTTTCAATTTGCTGCTGAAAGTTTATTGTGCCCTGTCTACACCTGCAACTGCTTGAGGCTCACCAGCTTCTAACTGAAGCAACAGGTCAAATCAATTTTCCACATTCAGCATAAAGCTGTCAGACAAAGTTCTAGGCCTGTTCCTCCTGTTGCCTGTTGCCACTTCCCACCTCTCTTTACCCTTCTCCCTCCTTAACCTGTCAAGATCTCCCCTGGCCTTGTCTAACTCAGCCTGAAGGGCGGTAATTTTCCCCTCCTGTTCTAGTATCTTCCTATCTCTACTACAAATCCTACAAAACCACTGATGAGTCTCATTTACTTCCCCTATTCCCACGCCACTACAGTCACCCACATGGAAAAAACTGCAGCACCCATCACACCAAAGCCCCGACCTAACAATTCTACGGCAAGTCAAGCACTTTTCACTCATGATAAAGGTAATAGTTTATTAAGAATAAGTCAGTTAAATTACAGATAAACAGGAAAATATGGTTACACAAATTTGGCCTATACGCAACTGTGTGTAAACAAAAACAAAAGTGCAAAGTTTCTGAAACAACAACTTAAACTTTACGCTACTTTCCGGAAATGCTAGTTAAATAATGAAGAGGTACGCAAAGTTAAATTGCTGGAGAGAGCAAGGAACAACTAAACGAAATTCTATAGATTTGCTGCAGCAGAACGTAAACAGAAAATACGACTGTACGGACTTTTCGCGTTTTCTGCTATATTACGTAAAGAAAAATGAAACCTTTAATGGTACACTTAAACGGCACACTAATACACTTATTTACCACGTAATCAGTACTAAGCTATATGTTTTATTATCTAAAATGACTTATCTTTACGAGAACACCAAAACTCGCGCTAGTCGCCTGGCTGCAGGACAACCAACACTTTGTTACAGGAAATGTTAAAAATGTCCTCCGTTAGCGAGGTTACATGCATCCACCCTCCGTCGCATGGAATCCCTGATGCGCTGATGCAGCCCTGGAGAATGGCGTATTGTATCACAGCCGTCCACAATAGGAGCACGAAGAGTCTCTACATTTGGTACCGGGGTTGCGTAGACAAGAGCTTTCAAATGCCCCAATAATGAAAGTCAAGCGGGTTGAGGTCAGGACAGCGTGGAGACCATGGAATTGGTCCGCCTCTACCAATCCATCGGTCACCGAATCTGTTGTTGAGAAGCGTACGAACACTTCGACTGAAATGTGCAGGAGCTCCATCGTGCATGAACCACATGTTGTGTCGTACTTTTAAAGGCACATGTTCTAGCAGCACAGGTAGAGTATCCCGTATGAAATCAAGATAACGTGCTCCATTGAGCGTAGGTGGAAGAACATGGGGTCCAATCGAGACATCACCAACAATGCCTGCGCAAACGTTCACAGACAATCTGTGTTGATGACGTGATTGCACAATTTCATGCGGATTCTCGTCAGCCCACACATGTTGATTGCGAAAATCTACAATTTGATCACGATGGAATGAAGCCTCATCCGTAAAGAGAACATTTGCACTGAAATGAGGATCGACACATTGTTGGATGAACCATTCGCAGATGTGTACCGGTGGAGGCCAATCAGCTGCTGATAGTACCTGCACACGCTATACATGGTATGGAAACAACTGGTTCTCCCGTAGCACTCTCCATACAGTGACGTGGTCAACGTTACCTTGTACAGCAGCAACTTCTATGACGCTGACATTAGTGTTATCGTCAACTGCACGAAGAATTGCCTCGTCCATTGCAGGTGTCCTCGTCGTTCTAGGTCTTCCCCAGTCGCGAGTCATAGGCTGGAATGTGCTCCCTAAGACGCCGATCAATTGCTTCGAACGTCTTCCTGTCGGGACACCTTCGTTCTGGAAATCTGTCTCGATACAAACGTACCGCGCCACGCCTATTGCCCCATGCTAATCCATACATCAAATGGGCATCTGCCAACTCCGCATTTGTAAACATTGCACTGACTGCAAAACCACGTTCGTGATGAACACTAATCTGTTGATTCTACGTACTGATGTTCTTGATGCTAGTACTGTAGAGCAATGAGTCGCATGGCAACACAAGCACCGAAGTCAACATTACCTTCCTTCAATTTGGCGAACTGGCGGTGAATCGAGGAAGTACAGTACATACTGACGAAACTAAAATGAGCTCTAACATGGAAATTAAGCGTTTCCAGACACATGTCCACATAACATCTTTTTTTTATTTGTATGTGAGGAATGTTTCCTGAAAGTTTGGCCGTACCTTTTGTAACACCCTATATAAATCAACATCAGAGAACGAATATTTTTAACATTCATTACGTTGGGCATAAAGTACCCCATCCCTCAGTAATGTGCGTTACAACAAACGCGTTGGTATTAGTAGTATTAATCGTTTCTCATGATTACTACTAAGTTAATTCATTGGAACATAATGATATTAGGATACCACTTTAGAACATGTCAATTAGAGTATTCATATTTAGGTCAGCCATACCGCTGTGCAACAAAGCCAACATCAAATTGCCAGAACTAACGAATTAGGCATTTAGTCATTATTATTGGCGATAGACGTTGGAATGTGTGCTATAAAACAAACAGCAAACTGCCAGAACTAACGAATTATGCATTTAGTCATTATTAATTGTGATAGATGTTGGAATCTCAGCTAGCAAATATTCAGAAAAAGACTTCCTTTCAGAATTCACCAATGAGGATGAGAAAACGTAATTTTGAACACATAAACGACAACACAGTTATCAGGAAAATTAAAATCAATTACAGCTCAGGGAACGTCAAATATACAAATGATGACATACAGTAATCATGTAGAAGAAGAAACAATAACAGAAAATCCCACAGAGGGTGCCCTAACTGGTGAAACACGTCCGGGGGTTAAACAGACAAAACATTCTATTCTTCTAAGATGGAGGACCTTCTTTAATGCATCATCGTTTTCTGGAAGCATGGGAACTTAAAAATCCCTTATGTACGAGTAGAAGCGACATTTTGTAACACCTTAACCGGCCCTTCAATAAATTGTTAAATGGACCAGCTTTGGTGTCGTTTCTGTCTCTGAAGATCTCCCGCGCAGCCGTGGACGAAAAGTTAGGAATAAAAAAATATTCGTGGACCATTCCCATACAACATGAAAGATTCTCCAACAAATACGAGTAAGAATCTCGCCAAACTGAAAAGTCTATGATAATTCCAGATTTTCTCGTGGTAGTATGAAGTTTATTCTAATGTTCTATTCCTATAAAACGGACAGTTATTATTTTTGAAATGGAACTATTGCAGATTTTCACTTCTGAAAGAGGCAATTCTAAACTCTCTGTATCTTAAACTATTGTGACTATACGCATGAAAGTTGCTGAAGTTATGTTATATATTAAATGTGACGCCATAATTTCTCATCTCTACATTAAGGCAAAGTGGTTGATAATGTGTAGAGTTTATAAATACCTACATAATAACTTGGGAAATACTGAAAATGATTAAACATTATTTAAAGTCTAATGCTTCATTACTGTAATACACATGCTATTAAAATTTTAAGTCTGTACCTTTTGTACTTTCGCTGAATTCAAAATGATGAAAAAACCCTTTTCTATAGTGAACTGTAAATACTGCCATCCTTACACTCCGAATAAATATGTATACATTTCAATTTATGGTATTAATTTATATATAATTATGTTAACTAGTAATAATTTTCATGACGTGGTACTGCACAACAGTTAACACCAAAGATTGGCCTAAATTAAGGTGCAGGGTCCGGGAGGAAGCGGAGGGGGCAAGAAACCCACGCTCTTAGCTTCCTCGTAAGTTTTGACAGCTTCGTAGCACGTACCCGTAATATTAATGTTTTGCCAACATTCAAACAATAAATTGGATGCAATTTCTGAAAGGGTTAAATGTTTTATATGTATTAAATATATTACAGTTCCAATTTTTTCAAACAATCACTGCTTACGTAGAGTAGAACACCGTAAGGAATAAGTTACATTAAACGAACTTAATAGCAAGTGAGACAGTGTAATGATCAATAAAGAAGTCGACAATTGTGCGGCTGCTATTCTAAACACCACATGAACGTAACTATAAGGAGACCACCCACAAGTTTCGAATGTTGTTTCGACTACGCCGTAGAAGTTACCGTGGAAATCCCTTATACATCCTCCATACAGTCCCGGTCCCTCCACATAAAATTTCTTTATTTTTGGAGGCTTGAAGAAATCATTCGTGGCCACTAATTTCCTTCTTATCGGCGCACCTAGTTTACAACAACATCCATATTGAGCATCGCATTTCTGATGTTTAGATTCTGTTATTTTTCGGTTTACAGCTTTCCATCGTCCCCTTTCATGCAATGCTTTGCTGCAAATGTACAGCCAGGAAAATATTTATTCCTGAAATTCAAGCTGATGTTCGATATAAGTACACTTCTTTCACGACGAATGCAGTGTTAACGTGTGGCATCCTGCTTATCTCCACGTTTGCATCAACTTAGTTGCTCTGCAAGCCACCGTACGCAAACGAGCGACGGAAAAACAACTGTCTTTATGCCTCCGTGTGAGCCCTCATTACTCGTATCTTATCTTCGTCGTCCTTATGCGCTTCAGATTCCGATGCTCTAAATTTTCTCAAGACTGTTTCTCGAGACGAACGTCGCCTTCAGTCCAAGGATTCCCATCTGACTTCCCAAAGAATCTCAGTAACACTTACGTGTTGTTTGAATGTTCGAACCTACCGGTGACAAACCATACAGCTCGCCTCTGAATCACTTCGAAGTCTTCCTTCAGTCCGACCTGGTACGAGTCCGAAAAACTCGAGAAGTTCTCACGTTTAGGTCGCATCAGCTATCTTTTACAGGTCAACCACTCTTTCCTAAAACTCTCCCAGTAAACCGACCATTTGCCTCCCCTACCAGAGTTCTCACATGCTTCCTCCATTTCATACCGCTTTGTAACGTTACGCCTAGATATTTAAGAGACTGGGCCGTGTTAAGCAGGACACTAGTAAGTCTGTATCTGAAAATTACAGTTTCTATCTTCCTGCTAGTCCGCATTAACTTACAATTTTTCCACGATTACAGCTAGCTGACATTCATCACACCAAGCCAAAATTTTGTCAAAGTTGTCTTGTATCTACCAACAGTCCTCAACTCTGACACTTTGCAATACAGCGCCGCATCAATAGCAAACAACTGCAGATTGCTACCCATTTATGTATAAAGAGAATAACAGTGATCCTATCACACTTCCCAGGGGCAATCCTGATTACACTCTTGTCTGTGATGAATACTCGCTGTCGAGGACAACGTACTGGGTTATATTAAGACGTCTTCGAGCCACTCACATACCACTGAACTTATTCCACATACTCGTACCTTCGTTAACAGCCTGCAATGGGACACCGTGTCAAATGCTTTCCAGAAATCTATAAATATGGAATTAGTTCCTTGCCTTTCATCCTTAGTTCGCTGTATATCATGTGAGACAAGGGCAAGCTGAGTTTCTGACGAGCGATGCTTTTTAAAACCATTCTGATTTGTGGACATAAGCCTCTCAGTCGCAAGAAAGTTTAATATATTCAGACTATGTTCAAGGATTCCGCAGCAAACCGAAATTAGGGATATTGATCTGTAATTTCGAGGGGCCTTTCCATTACCCTTCTTATATGCTGAGTCACTTGCGCTGTTTCCTATTCTTTTGGAACTTTGTGCTGGGCGAGTCGTTCACGACAAATGCAGGCTGGGAAAGTGGGAAATGCCATATTTCACTTATTGCTTCGTCCATTATGCTTCTAGGTTGAAGTATTCCGTCACTTCGTCTGCTACATGGTCCACAAAACTGATGTTACATTTCTCGCTCATCTCTTTTGCAATACACGTAATCTATTTTGTCTTTCTTTGACTTACTCTGCCGGTACAATGTGTTCATTAGGTTCATTAGATTTTTATCCCATACAACAAATTCTATAGTTCTTCCTCACTTCCAGTTTCCATCGCAGTACCATTATGGAATCTTATCACTATCTTCCATTCAGTCTGAAAAACTTATCTTCTTACTAAGAGGCATCGGAGACGAAATGCAGCCGTGTTTTACACACCTCTTTATCCGAGTACTTGTTTTCCACTATTATTTTTCCATGGATTATTTATGGATTTTTTATGACCCCATAAACCCCGAAAATGCTTAACCTGAACAACATTCAATTGGGTGTACATAAAACCGGACAAATGCCAGTAGGGCACGTACTCTGTGGGTTCCGCACAAATTAATTACGTATACATACAGTGATAATAATAATAATAACAATAATAATAATAACAGTAGTAATAAATTTTTTAGGAACAATGGCCTGTTGCAAGTCTATTGGTGGACATGTTGGTGACGTGCGTGTCACTAATCGACCCCAGTTCTGCACACCAAACCACGGCTTGCAGCCACGCATTTGCATACTAGCCAACCAGGCCCTATTGGAATACAGGTAGTTCATCAACAAGTTTTCATGAGTGAGCTCGTGTGTATCAAAATATGTGATGTGTATGGACGTATCTTTTGATTAAATTGATATAGAAGCATTACTCTGTCCAGTTACATCAACATGACCACCTGCCAAAACCTTAAGAAACACCTTTTGCAGCGTGGACCGCTGCAAGACGTTCAGGAAGAGAGTGGTGTTGGTGGTAAGTTCCTTTGGGACCAAACTGCTGAGGTCATCGGTACCTATTCTTACACACTGCTTAATCTAACTTAAACTGACTTACTCTAAGGACAACACACACATTCACGCCCGAGGGAGGACTCGAACCTCCGACAAGGGGAGAAGCGCGAAACGTAGCAAGGCGCTCCATACCGCCCAGCTACCCCGTGCCGCTGGAATGCTGTCTGTGAGGTTCTGAAGGGTACTGCTTGGGATGCAGATCCACACCGATTCCATTCCCGTGGCCAGCTGCACTAGGTTTCTCGTTTAAGCAACCTTGGCCCATACAGACCGTCCCAAAAATTCTCGATTGCGTTTATATCCGGGGATTTTTGTGGCCGGGAGGGTACGGTACGCTCATCTTCGATCAAAGAGCGTAAACTACGAGCTGTCTGACATGCTGCACTGTCCTGCTGGTAGAAGCCATCGTGCTGAGGAGAAACAAACTGCATGTGAGGTGGCATTCTTGAGAAGATCCGTCATGCCTTTCAGAATAACGAGATCACCCAGGGAATGCCACGAAAACATTCTCCAGACCACCACTGTCCCTTCCGCGGCCTGGATCATTCCCATGATTGTTTCAGGGTGTTTGGTCTCAGACGTTTATCTCTGTACACGCCAACGACCATCTTTCCATTATGCACAAAAAACGTGCTTCACCTGTAAATGCAACTTGTCGACAGTTATCAGACGTCCAGTTGAGGTATTGGCATGAAAATAACGGCATTCGTCGCCGATGAACAGGAGTCAGCATGGGTGCACGAACGAGGCGCTTGCTGCCGAGGCTAGTACGCAGACGTTCTCTTAACGGCCTCTGAGAAGACACTGTTGGTAGCCCTATGCTTCACCTGGGCCGTCAGCCGCACACCAGTAGCACATATATTCGTCCGTACTCATCTCGGCAGCAGTCGTCCAACTCTGTCTCCTATGACCCGTGGTGCTTCACAATTATCTCGACGCCGGTTCTGGATACCGACGTTTCGCCATGCTCGGTATACTTCAACCATGACAGCGCACGAACACTTCATAAACTTAGCAGTTTAGGAAATGCTTCACCCTTCGCCATAAAGTCAACTATGATGCCCTTTTGTACTACGTCAGATTCATCGTTCCGTTTCCGAATTACTACTAATGCACTGTTTCCCACGTAACCCCCCCCCCCCCCCCACTCACACACACACGCGTTATAAGCTATTCCCTACTAGTCTCCCACCTGTCGCGAGTGGTTACTGCACGTTGAAGTCGAAAATAGGCGGTGGTCACATTAATGTGATTCGAACTGTATTTACACCATAAAGGACCCATAGACCTCGGTGTATTCCATATATTTCAACTTGTAATCTGCATGAGTTGGTTAGAAAATGCGGTCATAACAGACGGACAGACAAACAGACGGACCACAGGTGGGAAAAAGAATAATTCTTTTATCGTATATAATTACAAATATATATTGCAAATATATAATTACAAATTCCTCCCCCCATGAACCATGGACCTTGCCGTTGGTGCGGAGGCTTGCGTGCCTCAACGATACAGATAGCCGCACCGTAAGTGCAACCACAACGGAGGGGTATCTGTTGAGAGGCCAGACAAACGTGTGCTTCCTGAAAGGGGGCAGCAGCCTTTTCAGTAGTGGCAAGGGCAACAGTCTGGATGATTGACTGATCTGGCCTCGTAACACTAACCAAAACGGCCTTGCTGTTGTGGTACTGCGAACGGCTGAAAGCAAGGGGAAACTACAGCCGTAATTTTTCCCGAGGGCATGCAGCTTTACTGTATGGTTAAATGATGATGGCGTCCTCTTGGGTAAAATATTCCGGAGGTAAAATAGTCCCCCATTCGGATCTCCGGGTGGGGACTACTCAAGAGGTCGTCGCTATCAGGAGAAAGAAAATTGGCATTCTACGGATCGGAGCGTGGAATGTCAGATCCCTTAATCGGGCAGGTAGGTTAGAAAATTTAAGAAGGGAAATGGATAGGTTAAAGTTAGATATAGTGGGACTTATCAGCTGCAAAATACTAACGCGAATTATTTACAGACGAATGGAAAAACTGGTAGAAGCCGACCTCGGGGAAGGTCAGTTTGGATTCTGTAGAAGTGTTGGAACACGTGAGGCAATACTGACCTTACGACTTATCTTAGAAGAAATATTAAGTAACGGCAAACCTACGTTTCTAGCATTTGTAGACTTAGAGAAAGCTTTTGACAATGTTAACTGGAATACTCTCTTTCAAATTCTAACGGTGGCAGGGATAAAATACTGGGATCGAAAGGCTATTTACAATTTGTACAGAAACCAGATGGCAGTTATCAGAGTCGAGGGGCATGAAAGGGAAGCAGTGGTAGGGAAGGGAGTGAGACAGGGTTGTAGCCTCTCCCCGATGTTATTCAATCTGTATATTGAGCAAGCAGTAAAGGAAACAAAAGAAAAATTGGGAGTAGGTATTAAAATCCAGGGAGAAGAAATAAAAACTTTCAGGTTTGCAGATGATATTGTAATTCTGTCAGAGACAGCAAAGGACGTGGAAGACCAGTTGAACGGAATGGACAGTGTCTTGAAAGGAGTATATAAGATGAACATCAACAAAAGTAAAACGAGGATAATGGAATGTAGTCGAATTAAGTCGGGTGATGCTGAGGGAATTAGATTAGGAAATGAGACATTTAAAGTAGCAAAGGAGTTTTGCTATTTGGGGAGCAAAATAAGTGATGATGGTCGAAGTAGAGAGTATATAAAATGTAGACTGGCAAAGGTAAGGAAAGCGTTTCTGAAGAAGAGGATTTTTGTTAACATGGAGTATACATTTAAGTGCAGGAAGTCGTTTCTGAAAGTATTTGTATGGAGTGTAGCCATGTATGGAAGTGAAACACGGACGATAACTAGTTTTGACAAGAAGAGAGTAGAAGCTTTCGAAATGTGGTGCTACAGAAGAATGCTGAAGATTAGATGGGTAGATCACATAACTAATGAGGAGGTATTGAATAGAATTAGGGAGAAGAGGAGTTTGTGGCACAACTTGAAAAGAAGAAGGGACCGGTTGGTAGGACATGTTCTGAGGCATCAAGGGATCACAAATTTAGCATTGGAGGGCAGCGTGCAGATTAAAAATTGTGGAGGGAGACCAAGAGATGAATACACTAAGAAGATGCAGAAGGATGTAGGTTGCAGTAAGTACTTGGAGGTGAAGATGCTTGCACAAGTACAGTAGCATGGAGAGCTGCATCAAATCAGTCTCAGGGTTGAAGCCCACACCAACAAGAACAACAGACGGACAAACAGACGGACCACAAGTGGGAAAAAGTATTATTTTTTTATCGTGTATAATTACAAATTAACGATTATCTGAACTTTTCAGTTACTTATACTGTGGAAATATGCTTCTTCCCCAATTTTATCATTCTATGTCAACAGGAAGTACCGTGTAGGTTTTGATGAATGAGCTTTTGAGTACCAAAATACGTGACATAAATGGTCATACCTTTTAACTGCATTGACTTTCAAACTTACATTTGTCACACCATCGCGACCGTAGCCCATAGTATGTGACATATAGCTGATACCTCTTTCGGTTCCTGAGAAAAAAATTGTTCAAATGGCTCTGAGCACTATGGGACTTAACATCTGTGGTCATCAGTCCCCTATATCTTAGAACTACTTAAACCTAACTAATCCAAGGACATCATACGACACCCAGTCATCACGAGGCAGAGAAAATCCCTAACCCCGCCGGGAACCGAACCCGGGAACCCGGGCGTGGGAAGCGAGAACGCTACCGCACGACCACGAGCTGCAGACTCTGGTTCCTGAGAAGAATTAGTCTTAAAAGTCAGATTGACCGGCACAGAGACAGAGGGACAACGAATTGATCCTATAAGGGTTCTTTTCTACCCTTTGAGGTACGGGACCCCAAAGGATTTCAACATTAAAGTAATCTTATCAATAAATGAGAGACTATTTTCGAGGTAAAATAATTGGATGTAACACAATTTTATATACTACCGCTTACCTAATACAATTACGTCAGTCTGCTCCGTACCTTAGTGCGTAAACAACTGTATTGTAGCTTTCTGTTCAGACACAAAAGCAACTGACTGCTACGTGATGTGTTGCAAGCTGTTTCATTTGTGGAATAAAAGCTTTTAGGGACTTGTCGATACCGCGCTGCACTCTTATCTGCAAACTGTCTGTCACCTGGAGCGGCTGTACGCCTATGACAGCTGTCACGGGGCAGCGCCTCTCATTCGATTCGTTCTGCCAAAACGTGACAGTGTCAACGGGCGCCCCGCGTGCACTCCCGAAGCCACAGATACCGCTGCGAAAAGCCAATTTAAGCTCTCGTGGTGCGCTCCCAACAGCCTTAACAACCTACTCTGTCTCTCTGAATGAATGTGTTGGTACGAGTTTGCCTGCGTGCATGAATACGGTCTCTCTCTCTCTCTCTCTCTCCCTCTCTCTCTCTCTCTGAGTGTGTGGATGTGTGTGTGTGAGTGTGTGTGGATGTGTGCGGCTGCGTACATGTTCTTCTAATGCGAAGTAGAAAACCAGCAGTTTGCACTTTTGTATTGTGCGTGAACTAGGAGTTCCTCTCCCACTCGAATCGTTAAAGTTTTGATATATTTCGTTCCATCCTTTTACCACCAAAATAAAAAGTGTGTATAGAAAACATTATTCTTATTATCGACGACTGAATAGCTCACGCTCAGGTTAAAGAAAAGTTCCTGAGTAAGGATTCAGAACGAGTGGCTCAAATGTCTTTTGTAAAGGCTGAAAGTAAGCGCCCAATAACTCTATTAAGTACATTAGTTGTAGCGCAACGGTTAATGCGATTTAGCGTGAACAAGTAAGGGAAGGCAATGAGTCATGAGTCATTTAAGTCTTAGGTTCAAATGGTTCAAATGGCTCTGAGCACTATGGGACTTAACATCTATGGTCATCAGTCCCCTAGAACTTAGAACTACTTAAACCTAACTAACCTAAGGACAGCACACAACACCCAGCCATCACGAGGCAGAGAAAATCCCTGACCCCGCCGGGAATCGAACCCGGGAACCCGGGCGTGGGAAGCGAGAACGCTACCGCACGACCACGAGATGCGGGCCATTTAAGTCTTAGGATTTTACAAATTTTGGCGGCAACCATCTGTAGCAAATTTATCCATTCCTCTCATAGAGAGATACATTAAATCATACTCGAATATATGGTCGCTTGTTATTCCACTGGAACAGAATTATCTGAGTACAAAACGTAGCATGTGGGGTTGTAACAATACTAATTAACACCGGATGAAGCTAATACGTAAGTCACAAACGCACTCGCGTAGTTAATGAATGGTAGGCACCTGTATCGACTGCTGGCTGCTATGTGCAAGCTGAGCAAAACGAGAGCACGTCGGATAGTAGAGGGATCCCTTAGCAAAGGCACAGGCACATCGACAATGTCTTATATACTAATATAAGCGAGTAGGACTCGCCGTCTGAGGTTCCTTAGTCCTTACAAACTTATTTTTGTGTATAGATAGGTCATCTACAGGCTCTAATTAATGAGTTTGCGAATGTCAAAATATGCACATAAATGGCCGTATCTTTTGATATAATTAACTCAGAAGCTTGAATTTTTTACACCGCTGAGGGACCCTAGACTATTTTACGTACATTTCGTCTTATTACCTCAGCCCATTCCTGAAAGCCGGTACACTGACAGCGAGGGATGTGTGGAGGTGACTCCTAGCGGTTTTGTAGGTCAGAGGGTCTAGGGAACGTGCAGAACGGGCTTCAGCTTCAAATTTTGCAGTACGAACCCAGGAAGAGGGTCGACATAAGAACAACCAATATAGTCTCTGTTGATCCATTGTGGAAGTGGGACAGCGTCTGGTCAGATATTTATGAAAGAAATTAGCCAAATAGCTGTGCAAAATGAGAAGTTATTTTATTTTATTTTAGCTACGGCGATGCAATATGCCATCTTCACGCATCACAATTGCAGTCAGGTCTTCGAAGGAGGCACTAGAGAATTCATGAAATAGATGACCCCAGTCAACCAATATCCCAAAATTTCGGGATGTGCGTATGGGGCCTGAGGACGGCATAATTGAATAGCCATAACTGGTAGCGAGAATAAATTAAAATAAATTCTCGAGTTTCATGGCTGTATGGCGAACTTCCTCGTCAAAAAATCAATACTGTGTTTGTAAACTGTAGTAGCTGTGTTGTAAAAGAACCAGAGCTCCAAGCGCTAATAGAAATCACCGAATCTCAAATCTTTATATGTATGAAAAGCTGACCGGAAATAAGTTGTGGAGAAATTTTTGCAAAGGAGCTAACCGTATTGAGATAGGATAGATCAAATGTACTTGGTGGTTGAATGTTTATTTCTGTCAGAAGTAGTTTATAATGTAGTGAAATGAAAGTAAACAATATCTGTGAGTTTGTCTGCGTAGAGGTATGCTTGAGAACCGGAATAAATTAGTAGCTGGTAATTAATAATTCGTTCCATTTATCGACATCCGACTCAGATGATACAGTTGCTGTACACTCAAAGAAATCTTAGTGTCATTTAAACAGATACCTCACTCACACAATTATAGTTAATACCAAAAAGCGAAGACCGGATGTGGTTTAAATTCAGAGAAACAGTATCGACGACAGTTCAGAGATATATACCAAATAAATTAACAAGAGATGGTACTCATCCCCCATGGTGCACAAGACACCTCAGAACACTACTGCAGAAGCAACGAAAAAATCATGTAAAATTTAAAAGAACGCAATAACCTCAAGATTGGCGAAGTTTTACGGAAGGTCGAAATTTAGCACTAACTTCAATGCGAGATGCTTTTGATAGTTTCCACAAGGAAACTATGTCTCGAAATCTGAAAGAAAAGCCATAGAGATTCTGGCCATATGTAAATCACATCCTTGACAAGACACAATCAGTTCTTCCACTGAGCGATAGCAATGCTGGTGTTACCGATGACAGCGCCATTATAACAGAATTACTAAACACGGTTTTCCGAAATTCCTGCACAAAAGAAGACGAAGCATATCTTCCAGAATTAGAACCAAGAACAAGTGCCAACGTGAGTAATTTAGAAGCAGGTATTCCTGGTGTATCGAAGAAGCTAGAAAAGCTTAAGAAAGGCAAGGCTTCTGTTCCAAATTGTACACCAGCCAGATCCTTTTCAGAGTGTGCACTTACAATAGCTCCATGCTTAGCAATCATATACAACCGCTCACTCGTAGAATGTTCCGTACCCAGAGACTGGAAAGTTACACAAGGGTGCCTGTACTGGGATGTCACACAAGTACCGCCAATACCCAAGAAAGGAAACTGGAGTAATCCATTGAATTACAGGGCCATGTCACTAACGTCGACTTGCAGTTAGAAGTTTGGAACATACACTGAGCTCGAACCTTATGAACCACCTCTAAGAAAACGATTTATTGACAGATGGCCAACACAGTTTCAGAAAATATCGTTCTTTATTCTCACGAAGTAATAAAAGCTATCGGCAGGAGATGTCAAATTGATTCCATATTTTTAGATTAACAGAGCGCTTTGACGCCGCTCCTAGTAAGCGTCTTCTAACCAAACTACGTGCCTATGAAATGTCGTCTCAGTTGTGTGACTGCATTCATGATGTCTTGTCACAAAGATCACATTTCGTAATAATTGACGGAAAATCATCGAGAAAAGCAGAAGTAATGTGGTGTCACCGCCAGACACCACACTTGCTAGGTGGTAGCCTTTTAAATCGGCCACGGTCCATTAGTATACGAAGGACCCGCGTGTCGCCACTGTCAGTAATTGCAGACCGAGCGCCACCACACGGCAGGTCTAGAGACACGTCCTGGCACTCGCCCCAGTTGTACAGCCGACTTTGCCTGAGATGGATTACTGACAAATACGCTCTCATTTGCCGAGATGATAGTTAGCATAGCCTTCAGCTACATTTGCTACGACCTAGCAAGGCGCCGTATTCAATTGATATTGAGATTCTATTAATGTATCATCAAGAGCGATGTTCTACAAATGTGGATTAAAGTTAAGTATTACAGAAGCTACGTACTTTTCTTTATAGCATTAATTACGTATCCTGTTTCAGACCTTACGCCAGCCTGCGTGAGTTTAAGAGCGTGCCTTTCGGCTTCCTCTCATTGTGTCTAGGCTGTCTTGTCTAGACACAACAAGTAATATCTGGCGTTGCCAGAGGAAATATTATAGGCCCACTGTGGTTCCTGATCAACATAAACGATTTAGGAGACACGCTGAGCGCCCCCCTTCGACTGTTTTCAGATGATGCTGTTATTTACCGTCATTTAATATCATCAGACGATCAAAACGTATTGCAGAATGGTGTACACAATTTATCTGTATGGTGAAGTAGGTGGCACCTCTCTCTAAAGCATGATAAGTGTGAATTCACCCACGAAAATGAATCCGCTAAATTTCTGTTACACGATAAATCACACAAATCTAAAGGCTGTAACCTCAACTAAATACTAAGGTATTGCAATTACGATCAACTTAAAGTGGAACGATCACATGGACAACCTTCGTGGTAAAATAAACCAAAGGCTGCGATTTATTGCAGAACACTTCGAAAAAGTAATAGGTTTGTTGAAGACACTGCTTACAATACGCTTGTCCGCCATCTTATGCAGTACTGTTGTACAGTGTGGTATCCGCATCAGATAGGATTGACGGATGACATCGGAAAAGTTCAAAGAAGGGCAACTCGTTTTATATTATCGTGAAGTATGGGGGAGAATGTCACAGATATGATTCACGAATTGGGGCAGCAGTAATTGAAACAAAGGCTCTTTCTCTGCGGTAAGAACATCTCTTGAAATTTCAATCAGCAGCTTTCTCCTCACAGCCTGAAAATATTTCCCTGGTGACCACCTACATAGTGGCGAATGATCATCACAATAGCATACTCGTAAGAGAACACAGAGCCCGCACGGAGAGATTTAAGTGTTCCATTTTCCCGCTCACTGTTCGAGAGTGGAACGGCAGAAAAATAGCTTACATAGGGTTCTATGAAACCTCGGCGCTGCACTTGATCTTGAATTGCACAGAAATCACACATTTATAGATTAAGATTAGAGAAATGAGTCTTGATACAAGGACGACATACAGGTGGACAACAAAGTGATCCTGTAAGTGAACCGAAATAAGTATAGAATCGTGTAAATGGTTTTTGAGTAATTATTCGGGCAGAAGGTAGGTAATCGTTCCGTACAGGTTTTAATGTTCTGCACACCGTATCTCATTAGCCATATAACCTTGAACTCGTGTGGATGGTTGCAAACAAAGGCTGGCGCAATGTTCGAAGAGAATCAAAAATAAATAGAGGTCCGAAAACTTACACAAATTTCTGCTTCACTTTCACTTGCGAACCAAACTAAGAAGTAAACGCGGTGTGTGGTGGTTGAAGCGTATACTGCAGACACTCTACCTTCAACAGAAATCTCCAATAGTCTGAGATATAATCACCTGTTAATAATCCGAGTGAGTACCAGGCAGTCGTTCCACGTCGACTTTAATGCACTACACAATGCAACATTTCACGGTTTACTAGCCGTGAAATCATGAAGACGTGAAGCTCGGGGAGAGTAACAACTTCATACTGGTGACAAAGAACCACTAAATTGGAATAAACTTAACCGAATTTCTACACGATCTATTGTCTATGAACAAAATATTACCGTGTTATGAACCTATAATGCTTAAGGCTTTGTAAACATCGTCACTTATAGATGGTTCAGCCTCACACAAATTGTGCGCCATCAGACTGCATTTCTGCAGCAGAATCTAATTAAAGTATAAAAATTAACTTTTCTGACGTAAATAACGCCGAAAGAAAAGAATTATGTGATTCTGCAACTAAGTAACGCATCCTCGTACCTGTGTTCACAACTTAGTCCAGAGAGCCCTACAGAGCCTTTCCGTTGACCTATCACACCGGGGACTGAGCGCCTACCATAGCGGACGCTGAAGAACGGCTTCACTTTCCAAAGAGTGGTGGGAGAAAAGACCCGTCGGGCCTCGTCAACTACTGAACGACAAATTTCTAACCTGACATACATATTCATGCTCATAAATTAAGGATAATGCTGATACATGGTTAAACAACGCTCTGCTGGGCGGTTTGCGGGTTTAAATCACCTCGCGGTATAACCAGGCGGTGCATTTGACCTGAGGTCGTCGTACGGTGGCGCTGGCAGCAGTGCACATGCGCAGAGGTGTGTTGGTGCATGTCAGAGTACGGTGCAGCGAGTAAGTTTGCAGACGTTTTCAGACGTGCTAATGGTGACTGTGTGTTGAAATTGGCTCAAAGAACACATATTGATGACGTTATGAGGGGTAGATTCCTAGAGCGACTGGACGCTGGTCAAACACAGCAGGTCGTAGCATGGGCCCTCCGTGTGCCACAAAGTGTGAACTCACGATTATGGCAACTATATCATCAAACAGGAATAGTGTCCAGGCGCTACAGTACGGAACGTCCACAGTGTGCAACACCACAAGAAGACCGATATCTCACCATCAGTGCCACCAGACGGCCACGGTGTACTGCAGGAAGCCTTGCTCGGGACCTTACCGCAGCCACTGGAAGAGTTGTCTCCAGACATACAGTCTACAGACGACTGAGCAGACATGGTTTATTCGCCCTCAGACCTGAAAGGTGCATTCCACTGACCCACGGTCACAGGAGAGCCCGAAAAGCCTGGTGTCAAGAACACAGTACATGGTCATTGGAACAGTCGGCCCAGGTTTTGTTCACGGACAAATCCAGGTATAGTGTGAATAGTGATTCTCGCCGGGTTTTCATATGGCGTGAACCAGGAACCAGATACCAACCCCTTAATGTCCGTGAAAGGGACCTGTATGGAGGTCGTTGTTTGATGGTGTGGGGTGGGATTGTGATTGGTGCACGTACACCCCTGCATTTCTTTGACAGAGGAACTTTAACAGGTCAGGTGTATCAGGACGTCATTTTGCATCAGTATGTCCGCCTCTACAGGGATGCAGTGGGTCCCAACTTCCTCCTGATGGATGATAACGCACGGCCCCACCGAGCTGCCATCGTGGAGGAGTACCTTGAAACAGAAGATATCAGTCGAATGGAGTGGCCTGCCTGTTCTCCAGACCTAAACCCAATCGAACATGTCTGGGATGCTCTCGGTCGACGTGTCGCTGCACCTCTAGGACGCATCAGGAGCTCCGACAGGCACAGGTTCAAGAATGGGAGGCTATACCCCAGCAGCTGCTTTACGACCTGATCCAGAGTATGCCAACCCGTTGTGCGGCCTATGTAAGTGTGCATGGTGATCATATCCGATATTGATGTCGGGGTAGATGCGCAGGAAACAGTGCCGTTTTTCAGCACATGTGTTTCGGGACGGTTTTCTCAACTTATCACCAATGCCGTGGACTTACAGATCTGTGCTGTGTGTGATATGTCTATGCTATTAAAGCCAGTTTTGTGTAGTACCACTTTGTGTGGCACCACATTCTGCATTTATGAGCATTAGTGTATATATGACTCCTCGCCTACCCTTCGTTCTCTGCTAAACTTGTTCCTTAAGTAAGTTGCAAAGAATCTATTCTATTGATGCCTCTGTGGTTACCCACGTAAGCAGTCAGTCTTATGATACACCCTTCTTCATTCTCTCATGAGCTCACTATGGGAACACAACGATCGGAAAGGGGGTGTAACAATAAATATACGTATGAGCAAATCGACCCGTCCCTTCTGCAGAGACCAATGATCTGCCTAATAATTAAAAATGTCAGACCAAAATCAGCATGATAAATATGCAAGAATTTAATAACAGTGAAGCTGTACTTATGGACCAGTTTCAGTACTTATAGGCACCTAGTGTTCAGTTTTTAGTGCTTGATTATTAGCATATGCTAGAAATTTTGGGGTTAGGAACCCGGCAGCGTACTTTTAAAACGCAGATGAACGTCATAAATAATACCAGTATGTATTACAGTGGTGTTCCCTCTCATTTTAACATCTTTGAGAATGTGCAATAAGGAATTTGGATTTCACCAACAGTGACAGACATAGATATTTGTTGACAATGAAATCAAAATCATGATTCACTGTTTTGCCTCACATCACGATAATTGGTGCTTTCATGACACAAAATTTTAATTTTGCTTCTGTGCCACACACCGAAAGTCGATACCGCATGGAAAGATCTCATCGGCCCAAGTGTCAGAATAAAAAATAGGATGATAAAGTAAATAAGAAGTTCATGAACTGACTGTTAAGACGAAGCATTGTTGAACAGTTTTTAATCCGCCTTGAACCTCAGACTCCTCAGAATTCATGTTATTACTACAATAAACCCCTTTTTTGGTTCATATTTTACCACATAAGGCATGAGCACCATACAGTACAAGTATAATAAACTCCCCATGTGAAATCTGTTTGATTATTTCAGTCATCAGTTTTCTGACTGGTTTGATGTGGCGCTCCACGAATTCCTCTAGTATCCAACATTTTCCTCTCTGAGTAGCACTTGCGATCTAAGTCCCCAATCATTTTCAGGATGTATATGATTTCTGTCTTCCTCTACAATTTTGACACTTTATGGCTCACTCTGGTACCATAGAAATTATTCCCTGATGTCTTAATGGAAGTCCTATCATCCTGTCTCTTCTACTTGTCAACATATTCCTTATAATCTTCTCCTCGCCGTTTCTGCGCAAAACCTCCTCATCCATTACCTTATCAGTTCACCTTATTTTCAACACTCTGCCGCGCCACATCTCAAATGTTTAGATTCTCTTCTATGATTTTCCCACAGACCTTGTTTCACTATCATACAATGCTGTGCTCGAAACGTACATTCTCAGAAATTACTTCCTGAAAGTTAGGCATATGTTTGATAGCAGTAAACTTCTTGTAGCCAGGAACACCCTTTTTAACACTGCTAGTTTGCTTCTTATGACCTTTTTGCTCCGTTCATGGGTTATTTTGCACCCTAGATACCAGAGTTTCTTAATTTCAACTACTTCGTGATCAACAATTCCGACGTAAAGTTTCTGCGTATTCTCATTTCTGCTACCTCTTATTACTTTCGTCTTTCTTTGATTTACTCTCTATCCATATTCTGCACGTGTTAGGCTATTCATTCCCTTTAAGAGATCCTGTAATTCTTCTTGACTTTTATTGGGGATATTCATGGCTTCAGCGAATCTTGTCGTTGATATCTTTTCACCCTGAATCTTTCTTATACTTCCCGCAGTGCTTTTTGGAGGTATAGATTGGACAATGACGAAAGGCTACGTACCTGCCTTTCACGCTTTTTAATATGAGCACTTCGTACTTAGTCTCCCCTCTTGTTTCTTGTATGTACCGAATATTACCCATCTTTTCCAATACCACATCCCTACTTTCGTCAGAATTTCGAACACCTTGCACCATTTCACAATGTCGAACATGTTTTTCCCGTTTTGGCAGATCCTCTGAACATATCTTGATTTTTCTTCAGTCTTGCTTCATTAACAAACACAACATGAGAAATGTCTCTCTGGTGCCTTTACCTTTTCTAAAGCCATTCCGATCTAACAGGTCCTCAGTTTTCTTTGATAAGTAGCAGTACTAGAGTTATCTTGTAGTGGAGCAGAGGAGAGACAGAGACTTGGTCACCCACGCTCCCAGTCACTGAACTCCTCTGTGGCTGGGAGGCAGACGCCAACAGACCAAAAAGAAAACCGCCGCCCTTCGGCAGGAAGAATCGTTCGACAGAATGCTATGGACAAGAGTAGAAGGCAGGTGGGAGCAAAGCAGAGGAGGAGAAGGTAACAGTTGGACAGGACACGAGGTACCTATTCCAGCCTGGCGACAAGCAGTTTGCCCAATGAGAGTATTCCTCTCATATTTGGTAGTATGGCCGTGGAAATTTCGGGTATCTCAGAATATTTAACGAGCATGGTAAACAATAATCTGATTGCCTAGAGAAGAATATGAGATAGCCAGTTGAGTACAAGGTCACGCCCAGGGACACAGCTCCGGAGGACGGAAAGTGATCGACTTGGAGGAACTGTCGACAAGACGAGAAAGAGAAATTATGTTCACGATACGAGATAGAGGACATTTGCGATCGAGACGCCTCCGCCGGCCATACACGCCCCCGGAAGATACGGCCAGCCATCTGCAGCACACCTGCCGGCCACCTTCGCGCTGCCAGCCGCCCACAGCACGTCGTCCTCCACGTCGATAGCAAGTGGGCCGTTGCCCGGTAAGATGCACTACAGCTCTCAACCAGTTCCACCTTCCAGATCCGTTAACCTCGCAGAAACCACAATTTGACCCTTTGATGCACGAGTGTTCGGACTGCTGTTAAGGCACGATGGGGGTGTCACAGCCCCCTTAGAAATATCTATAAATATCTTTACTTTTCAGGCTTGTTTTGTTTACTATAAATACTTCTATAAACAAGTGACAACAGTCTTATTACACATATCTTTAGTTAGCTTACATTATGTAAACGCTAAACAAATATTTATGCATTAATATCGTTGGAATAAGTTTCAATTTCATCTTTACTAATTTCGTATTTTGGCATATAATAACTTGTATTAGCATTTATGCAAACAAGGAAGTGAACATTGTTGAGGTGCAGCGTAAATCTACATGCATAAAGTATCCAGATACAAAATAGAGGAAAAGAAAATGGCTGAGGTAACACATTACATAGCACAACAAAAATTAAGGTACACAGAACTTTTTCCAAATAAAGATTTAAATGGCTGTGACAAAGATCTATACGTTAATAGGAACGATCTTCACTAACAAGTAAACTATGTCCACTGCATACGTATTTACAACAGTTTGAACAATACTTTGCATTTTACCTTTCCAATTCCCGTGGAGAAAAGGAGTCTCCATCCAGGCACTTTTCTTTGGTGGACGATATCTGTATCCTGGCCCCTTTGACGCCATATCTAGCCAATGATTGTAGGAAATTTCTTTGCCAATTTGGAGTTTTGGCTCTGTAACATCCCCTTAGAAAAATTAGTGAGTTACAGTGCAGATACAACTCTTACGTTATTTGATTTTCAAACAGCTGAGCAGAGCTGAACGTACTCAGACAGTTCTCTCTTTACTTATTCTGATCAACACTGAACTGACACACATTATTTTCATCCCAACGCAATCTGACTTTCAACCATCCCTACAAAAGAATGGCCCTGACTAACAATAACCTATACCTTTCATGAATCACTTACCTCACAAAAATCTTCGTTACTCGAACCACTGCAATACAGCGAGCGCCAATACTGCCAGCTAAATATAAGATTCTAACTATTGAAGCCACTAACTACTCATGGGCAAATGAAATATTTGGATAGAGAACAAACAATGTATTTACCTTAATAATATTCAAAAGTCAGCATATATATATATATATATATATATATATATATATATATATATATATATATATATAATCTCAATTCATGATATACAGTATTAGATATTTACTCTTTCTGATGGACACACGTCCAGATCGTCCGCTTTCAGAATTCTGCCATCTGTCTCCCCATATCCACCACTGCTGGCGGCTCACCTCCAACTGCGCAACGATATGCGCTGTTCACATCCAACTGCCCAACACTACAGTAGCGAATATTCCAACAATGCCAACCAGCCACAGACTGCACACAGCACAGCCAGTGATTTTCATACAGAGCGGTACGTGGCGTTACCGACATAAAAACCAAAACAGCCTACTTACAGCTCTAGGCACTGTATGTGGATGAATAAGTTCTAGGGCCAAGTCAGCCCATAAAACAAACGGCCATCTCGTTGTCTCTCCTTTGCATGTGAGAGTACGTACCTTTTGGTCAAGAAAAGCCACGCGTGAATTTATTTTGTTATCAAATAAAATCATTTCTGATGTCTCCTTTCTGTGAGTTTCATCAACTGTGGCGTCGTCATGCATGCAACTCAGTAACAACACACTCTCACTCTTCTTAATCTCCAGACACGACAAAAGGCTAAAGAAATTTGTTAATGTCGGAACGGGAAACGGAATCGGATTTGAGTCTGGTGTCGGAGAGATAGTTTTGTGTCAATTGGAAGTTTTGAGAAGTGTGGGAAATAACAGAAAGACGATAAGAAGTAAAATTGGTGATGGATTTCAAATTTAGGAACAATACGTGTAAGAAGACACGGATAATTTCAATAACTGATATTTATTCAGTCATGACAGCTGTAGATACACGTTATGTTTTTGGTCACTAAATTTGAGTTATATAGAGTTATTGTCATGATTTTTTCAAAAGCCAGTTTCACAACCTAATGCACAAGAACAACCTTAAACTTTCTAAATTGCCTTTTCAGTTCATAAAAGAAAAAAAAAAAGTCAATTTGTTTTGTACAAAATACACCAAGTTTAAAACTGAAATACAACTCATTTGCAAACAGAATTTTAAAATTGTAGAACATATTTAAACATTTTATTAACTCGTTGGAACATACAAATTTTATATACAAAATAATTAAAAATCTTCTCAGTTATGCAGTTAGTCGACTGCAGAACTGAGCCTAATTTATTAAAACGTAAGCTTAGTGTATGGGCGTAGAGTTATTTTCTTTTAAATTATGTTACCGCATTGATGGAAAACGTCAGCTTATGATGTGCAGATTTCATGTTACCAATGCATACACCTGACACACAGAAACAAGTCACAGGTTTCATGTGTTTGAGTAGCTTTCCCCACATCTAATGCACTAGTCTTTCTCTTCAAGAAATTCGTCACTTGACTCTTCCTTGTACGTTCAGACTCTTCTGACGAGTCTGAAATATCTGAAGTAACTTTAACGTTCCTGATCCGAGCCTTTTTCACTTTTTTTGCATCAAGTTTCAATTTTAACTCTTTAATATTACCTTTGGCGTCAGGTTTATAGCTACAAGTTTTTTATGCCTACGTGTGTTTGTTTGTTGTTCGGGTCTAGCTGGAAAAAGTGAAATATTGTTCAGAATTTTGGTAGGGGTGACTCAGTTCACCTCATTTGAAATTAAGGTAAAATTGCTCTACCGTCTGATCTTGTAGAAGGTCCTTTTAGAGGTGACGCTGCTCTTCTTTCATGGGATTTTTGGCCATATTTGTGTGCTGAAGTAGAGTCGGTGGATCTGATAATGTATTGCGACTTGGCTAACAGACCTCTTTCACTAGATTTCTCGATACGTGACTCGATAATATCTGCTCTTGTAGGGACATATGGCAACACGAGGTTTTGTCGTTGAGTGTTTGGCTGGATACGTTGATGCTTTTATTTGTTGTAAATGTCTGAATGACAACTAAAAGCCTAATCTGGAGGTGTATCGGTAGTAAACTGATAGATTCCCATTGCTTTGAATGAGGAGATGGTGTTCCCTGGTGTTACACCTTTTCCTCAGCAATCGTGTTGTAGTCACTGAATTTCAATCTTCGTAGTTGCCGATGTGGGGGATTTCTTTGCCATTTTTCAACTGTACTGGAAAAATCAAGCATTAATTTTTGAAGACTGGTCGGTCCAGCGGCTGCAGATACTGGATGATATGGCTGGGGAGGCACATTAAAATGATACATCTACATCTACATCTACATCAATACTCCGCAAGCCACCTGACGGTGTGTGGCGGAGGGTACCTTGAGTACCTGTATCGGTTCTCCCTTCTATTCCAGTCTCGTATTGTTCGTGGAAAGAAGAATTGTCGGTATGCCTCTGTGTGGGCTCTAATCTCTCTGATTTTATCCTCATGGTCTCTTCGCGAGATATACGTAGGAGGGAGCAACATACTGCTTGATTGCTCGGCGAAGGTATGTTCTCGAAACTTCAACTAAAGCCCGTACCGAGCTTCTGAGCGTCTCTCCTGCAGAGTCTTCCACTGGAGTTTATCTATCATCTCCGTAACGTTTTCGCGATTACTAAATGATGCTGTAACCAAGCGCGCTGCCCTCCGTTGGATCTTCTCTATCTCTTCTATCAACCCTATCTGGTACGGATCCCACAATGCTAAGCAGTATTCAAGCAGTGGGCGAACAAGTGTACTGTAACCCACTTCCTTTGTTTTCGGATTGCATTTCCTTAGGATTCTTCCAATGAATCTCGTTCTGCTTTACCGACGATCAGCTTTATATGATCATTCCATTTTAAATCACTCCTAATGCGTACTCCCAGATAACTTATGGAATTAACCGCTTCCAGTTGCTGACCTGCTACATTGTAGCTAAATGATAAGGGATCTTTCTTTCTATATTTTCGCAGCACATTACACTTGTCTACATTGGGATTCAATTGCCATTCCCTGCACCATGCGTCAATTCGCTGCAGATCCTCCTGCATTTCAGTAAAATTTTCCGTTGTTACAACCTCTCGATATACCACAGCATTATCCGAAAAAAGCCTCAGTGAACTTCCGATGTCATCCACAAGGTAATTTATGTATATTGTTAATAGCAACGGTCCTACGCCACTCCCCTGCGGCACTCCTGAAATCACTCTTACTTCGGAAGACTTCTCTCCATTGAGAATGACATGCTGCGTCTTGGCAGACTCCAACATTTGCACCGAGCTAGGCTGTGAAGTATGGCTATTACGATTCTGCTTAACTGTTTCCAGAGGTTTTCGAGGGAAAAAATAATCCCCAAGCTATTCAAAAAAGGTCTCAGCGTTTAAATAGGCAGATTTCTTTGACATGGCAACTATACTTCCCAGTGGCATGATATCCTCCGAATCTTTTTCTTCTGATTGGCTATTTAACTCAACGCCTGTCTCATTGATGTTAAATACACTTCCATGTTTACTGAGCTAAACGTTTCCCCCCGTTATGGTTGAAAGTAAGTTGAACTATTCCTTGACTTCATCATGATTCAATCCCTTGACTCGGGCCAAAGATGTTCCTTCAGATTTTCCCACACTTAGATCTGGATTTCGAGATAAGAACAACTGTAGCCAATCGTAATCTGCTTTTCCGTTATTAAATTTATGGTTTAGGCCAAGCGGCACAGAAGAATCATAGGGTAGACTTCGAACACAGTCTCTCATTAAGGAAAAACCAGGGGCCTGTATTTCTTTATGTGGTGGACAAGTCGTAACTCATTGGCTCAACCCCAACAAGGACTAAGACCCATAGGAAATTTGCAATCACTGCTGGTCTTCAATTTTGTCTCGTGAGTTTGCCTGGGAATATTAAACTTCGTGGAAGTTTTTCTCATGGGATAACCACCGTTGTTTACTTTACTGATAACAATTTTAAGGTCTTCTTCTTTCCATGATCCCCCAGAAGAGCCGGCCTTTCGAGTGTACTTATTCGGCATGTGTAAAAAAATAAGTATTCGATTAAAATTTAATATGTCACACGTTTATAAAATGTCCATCTACCCTGATGATGGTATGGTCGACTCTCCCGACCAGCCAACCATGGTGGAAGCAAACACAAACAAAACCTACGTACTGGTATACAGACAGACCTATACATTTTTTAAACTAAAGTGTTTTCAAAGCCTACGTTAGGTTTAAATCGAAGGGTTATGATATACTAAATAGTTTCATGGTATGCTAAAAAGTAAAATCATGGAAATTACTTACTGCTGGTTTAAATGAGGACTCATCTAGAGTCGCAGCAGTCACCCACGTTACTAAATAATTTCCAACTGACCAGTAGCGCTGTACAGCTGATCGTGTGTGAACTACAGGCGTGGGGCATCTCTCTGGTATGGCAATCTATCCTGGGTTTACCCTACTATGACTCCCTGCGTCAGTGTTCGATAAGGAAATGCGTGATAATTTAGAAAGGTAATAATATCTGCGGTCTCCTTCCAAATGTAATATGCTGGACTCGTGATGGTAGCAATAGAGTAGATGAAATAATGTTCAGGAATGCGAAACGGGCACATAATGTGATATTTTACACTAGTAAGCCTTGTGGACCACAGGAGCTTCGTATTTTTAAAAGTTGTTGTCTTGTTGCTTATCTGGTGTGCAAGTACGAAGTTCCATATCAAAGTTGGTACCGCAAGACTGAACCACAAGTAAGTACAGTCGCTACTCGATGCAGCAGTAAATGAGAGACAGCGGCGTAAACACGCCCAGTGGAAGTTCCAAACGCCGCCGCTGCTGGAAGAATACTTACGCCAGAGCGCAATGCCGCTCAGCGTTCACTCTAATCATCTTTTACAACTGCAGTATCGTTGTACGCCAGACCCAACAGTGCGAGATATATACAAAGTGAACTGTGTATCAATCTTAATAGACAATTGTAGATTAAGAGATGACTCTCATCCTGAATTTTATCAAGTGATAGGTTACATAGTACAGCAACATTAACATATACGTAAGTAACTTTCCGGTCGATATGTACAGTTGCCTAATAAATTATATCAAATTATTCAACTATTTATAAAGTGATCCATTATTTTCTGTATGTTGTATAAACTGCTCGACCTTCTCTAGAGGTAAATCTGAGATTAATACAGCCCTCTACAGTGCCGTCGCGAATGTCTCAAGAGTTTTTTTCCTCTGGCCCTACTGATGGTGAAATAAGTAATGTAAGAGGAACATAGCTTTGGAAGAAATGTGTGATTACAGTTATTTAATGAAAGTACGTGATGTATCGAAGTAAGTATTGATATGAATGGAGTTTTAAGGGAAAAAACTATAGCTTTTTGACAAACTCACTAAGATGCTGGCAGTTATTCGGGGTATGCACCACGTAAGAAGTTAGTAGCGAGAATGGCTTGAGGTAACAGAGTGTTGGAAGTTACATCAAGGAAAAATTGAGAAGAAAGAGCCGGATGAATCCATGTGTGTGATGGAAAAGGTCAGAGTGCGAAAGAATATACCGTTCCTGAAAAGTATATCGAAGCTGCAACAGATAGAAAATTAATGATGGAACAGATATATGAATCGTTTCACATGCCGTAACAGGAGGCATGCCAAGATGAAGGCAGATGTGTATATATAGAGAGATGTTTATAAAATAAAACACAGCATACCCCATGAACAGAGAAATTTCAAAGGTATTATATTTGGGAATCGGGAAATGTGTTGTTCAGAAATTTGTATCTGTGGTTACAGAGATAGAGAGATGTTAGAATCTGAAACGCAAGAAACATGAGGGAATATTACGTAGCATAACAGTGTATTTGTAAAAAGGAAGTTAATCTCAAGTAGGAACAAGTCAGTGTGTTGGTGAGGACAATTTATAGGTTCATGATACGACTGTTGTACACATGCCGTAAGAGAGTGAGAAATGATTATAGTTCGTAAGTCGAAGATTTCTGGTTTGAAGGAGAGCAAGGTACCTTAAAAAATAATGTAAAGTGCAAGTCTTTGTGATAGACAGTATGAAAAACAAACGTTTAAATTGAAAACACAGTGCAGAGGACACTGAAGACGAAAGGGACATATTTATACTCTGAAAACAGCGAAAGGACTATTACTTGTGCTTACTGTAACGGAGTAGTTTAACAAACCTCTTTTTTATGGAGTATCGAAGAATCTGATGAACTGCATTTTAAATCGCTATCTAAGGATATGGAAAACACAAGTTGTATAATTTACAAGAATTATGAGTAAGTAAAAATGTAAATGTCGTGTGACTAGGGCCTCTTGTCGGGTAGACCGTTCGCCGAGTGAAAGTGATTCGATTTGACACCACTTCGGCGACTTGCGCGTCGATGTGGATGAAATTAGGATGATTAGGACAACACAACACCCAGTCCCTGAGCGGAGAAAATCTCGGACTCAGTCAGGAATCGAACCCGGGCCCCTAGGATTGATATTCTGTCACGCTGAACAGTCAGCTATCAGGAGGGGGGGGACTATAAGTAAATATATATTGTTGAAGTATATACTAGCTTAAACTCAACTATTCTACATGAAACATAATCACTGTAGCATTTCCAGTCTACTTCAAATGCTTGGCGATTTGTGAAGTTACGAATATTCATATTCAATATTATAATTATATTTCTTGTATTCCATAGTTACTCAAAGAGAGAATATCAAAGAAATAGCATTTGCCTATAAAATATTAATTAAATGAACATTACATAAATAATCGTTGTACAGAAAAATCCATATATTTGAATTTGACAACAATAGAGTCATTGAGTTATGGAGTGAATTGCCAGTTGCCATATTATGATCATGGAAGTTTAATTCGTGCAATTTTGTAAAAAAAACATATGAAATGAAGAAATTCAGTCCGGTGATGAATAAATTCCTAGAAGGATTGTCCAGGCTGTACTATTCAGACTCATAGTACCTACTACGCACAAGAATATTTATGTTCATAATACTTCATGAACAACAAATTCACCAAGCAGCAACAAGAAACAGATACTGAGTGCCTTTCCCTCTCATGTATTTATTACTTCCAGGTACTTAGTGTTGTATGCTGAAAAAGTGCACTTCCTTTGAACTTCATTTTCCTAATTATTTATTCGACAATAGACTGCTTTAAAAGGAAATTTGGACACTGTTCTTCATTTACGATTTACAGGTCAAGAACGAGGAAATCGACATGAACTTATATGGAAAGTAACGCACTGACATTATGGCCAGACTGTTTTCCTTCTAACAATTAGAAGCGGTCGGCGATTATTACGATGGAGAATGAAGGACCTAGTCTGACCAATACGCAGATAAACACTTGAAGTTAAGTAAATCATGTTTTTTCTCGTTATATGTGCGTTTGCGTGTAAGTGTGTGTGTGTGTGTGTGTGTGTGTGTGTGTGTGTGTGTGTGTGCTTGCGTGTGAAGAACATCTAGGAAAAGTGACAATTTTTAGAAGTAGATAATGTGACCAAAGAAGGGGACAAAATGTTAGAAGTATTAAACATGAGAGTGTCACAAACGGATAATGCTTTAACAATGATGGGACAATTTCTCGAGAATACTAAATTTGCAAATAAAGAAACGAAGCCTACTTTAGAAAGAACAGAATGGTCAGTTGAAAAACCCCAAGACATCTTGTAAATTTAGGACACGAGGTAAAAAATATCTCAAAGCACAGTGTATAGTCTTTCAAGTAACATAAACAACAATATAGAACGAAAAATCGAGGCAGTAGAATCAAAAATGAAAGAAATAGGATCTAATGCCAATAAAGATATCAAACAGGTCAAAGACGATGCAAGCAACGTTGGAGAACACATCAAAATAGGTCTCAAAAATCATCATATAGAAACTCACAACGTTCATCACAACTTATAAAATTGTATCGAAACAAATACTGATACAACATTGGCAGCTTTTGAAAGCAATTTTGAAGAGGAAGTAAACGTGGCCAGTCAGAAAAGTAAATTCGAATGAAATGGTTGGTAAAACCTTGCTTTCACACTTCCTATACCATTTATTACCGGAATAAATTCCATTCTGAAATCAGGCACAACTAAACAACCATGTCTTAAAGTCACTTCTTCAATAAAGAAAAAGAATGGTCTTTTTTTTCTCTTCCTTCCTGGTTTTCCTTTTATTTTTACACAGATAACAGACAATTCAATGCAGTCGTTTCACATTTCAGTTTTTTACCTCTTGTCCCTCTGAACTGCGTGTTGCTATAAGGAACCTATCTTCCCCAAAATCAGTTTCTACGATGATCCTACGATTTTCATCATCACTAATATTTCCATGTAATATTTCATTTTCAATTTAATTAAAACTATATCCTTCAGATGGACTTTTATCATTACTGTCCTCGTCCATATGATAGACATTTGTTTCAGTAGTATAAATATTTTACTAGTTTCATTAAAGCTTCACATAATACCGTCAAATGTCTAATATATTCGCACTAGTGTTTTTCAATCGTATGTAAATTACTATAACAAAATTAACAGAATATTTCTAAAAGTGGGTCTTTTAGACAGAGGTACACTGGGTAGATAAAACAGAATTTAAAATACATGTGGACAATAAGATTTCTGAAACTGGAGGACTTACAGATAGTCAAAGTCATGAGCTGAAATCCTTATTGTGGAAATATAGTACTGTTTTAGTCATATTTCAGGGACTGTTAAAGAATTTCGGTGTCCTTCATAGTTAAAATCCAACTAGCAGTTTCCCATAAAGCCTAATGGTGTATCCACAGCTAAATGAGGAGTTCCTATGAAGAAGTTACAGGAAGTGGAAATGTGTGATATTGTTGAGAATCCCTTTGTAACTGATCCAAAGATGAATAAGTGAGCTTAATTTTCTATTTGAAAAAAATTGATCCTGGGAACACTGATGAACTTCTACATTTACATTTAACATCAGGATTTCATGAAGCCTCTTTGATACCAGAATTCAGAAATTATACTGCTTTTCTACAACTGTACGGGAGCGACGTGGCGCAGTGGTTAGACACTGGACTCGCATTCGGGAGGACGACGGTTCAATCCCGCGTCCGGCCATCCTGATTTAGGTTTTCCGTGATTTCCCTAAATCGCTCCAGGCAAATGCCGGGATGGTTCCTTTCAAAGGGCACGGCCGACTTCCTTCCCCGTCCTTCCCTAATCCGATGAGACCGATGACCTCGCTGTCTGGTCTCCTTCCCCAAACCAACCAACCAACAACTGTACGATGTTTTCAATATTGCGCTGTACCTCCCCGTTTCTAGTACGTTTAAAATTAGTTGCGTCTTTTGACGTTTAGATCACCGGAGGGAACGTGACGCCGTTGGTCAGGTAACACCAATGACAAGCCCGCTTTCCCTACCATGCCGCCAGCGGTTGTGCTAGTAAAGCGCCCCTGTTGCCACACCATGAATAAATAGTACCACGTGGTGTCACACATCAGATGCATCAGCGCTCGTCAGCTCTCGTTGTAAAGTCGTATTTACTGGCTTCGAAGTGTTCTGTAGTCCTCAGGTATTGTAAACAAGTGTGTTGCGTCGAGGTTGCGTTAATGACTACAGTGCAGTACATCTGAAACGAGATTTGCAATAAAAGTGTTGTCCAAGAAACTTTCACCGACTGCTGCATAATATTCACCGCAAGTTGGCAACAGTAATGGACGAAAAGCCATACCAGTCTGTTGTGATCCATAAATCTACAACTGTGCAGTGGAGGAAAGCGGATATTTTTCTCTAGGAACGAAGAAATGTTCCACAAGATAAAGTTGAAAATAGCAGGTACTATGGTCAAGTAAATGGAATCTGTACTGCTATACAAGCCGAAACTTCAAGTTACCCGGTCGACGAACAAGCTTACGGTAAGGGGCATAGTTTAATTAGGCTTCCCCCGCATCATGCCCATTTAAATCCGTCTAAGATTGCATGGAATTAGGTGAAAAGTCATATGGCAAAAAACAGCAAGAATTTACGCTCACAGAGGCTGGAATGTTAAAAAAAGAAAACACTGCAGCTTTTCACGACAGGACTGGTTTTGAATTGTCGGCCATATCAAGAAAATAGTTTTGCAGACACTGACTCGTGAAGGACTGTGACGAGTTTTGAAATATACGTAACTTCTCTTGTTATCGTTTTAAAATCTGCTTCTTTTGTAGAAAGACAGCCGAGTTTCGAAATATTAATGTCACTAATATTCTAATGCAGTTGAAATTGCGACGGAATCCGGAAATAGTGCATTATTAAACCAACAGTTGACTACAATTCAAGTCAGTAGTTTATGAAACAGCACATTCCCAGTATCAAAATAAATGCCTAACTTCCTCACCTATGTTGTTACAAAACCAACACCAATTCTCGTTTCACAAGCTATCCATGTCCCTCAATAATTACATTATTTCTCTGAAAAAGTCTCTATTTACTTGAATATAACGGTAGATATGGATGTTCCACATATTAACCATATTGCAAAACACTCTAGTCATTGCACGCAATCATTTGCCAAGGTCTCGTTTCGGACATCTCAGACCAATCATGACATACAGGTAATTTTGAATATTTGTTTCAGATTTTTTTTACTGACTCATGAGTTCGTGACGGAGCGCGTTACATACTTTCCATTTTCTTGAGGTTGTAAACAGACAGTCATACCGCTCCAAGTTTAAAGAATAATTCAATATGTTACCTTCGTTTGATACGTAGCAACATGTAACCTAACCGCACCAAACACAAATTAATAGCGTCACCTATTTTTCCGTACAGACTAAGAATTTCTAGCAGTAGTTACCTATAAAAGAAATATTAAGATAGGTATGACCATTATATGGTAGGAATTTCGTCATGAAGCTGACTAATTAAACTTTAAGATGTGAGAGGATGACAGCTTATTACCTATAGGTTATTTTAAACGCGTTTGACAAAGATCACAGATCGGCCGGCTTGCTGTTCACGCAATCAAGCTATCCTGCCAGGCTCAGCGCCGAGTAGGCCAGCACGGTAGCTCCGCGTGTTCGGTCACAGGGTTAGCTGCCCTCTGTAATAAAAAACTGAGTTAATGGATCAACGATGACCTGAAACGGATATCTAGCGACATCCGCCACGAGCAGATACAACGACTGAAAAGGAACAAAAAGAGAGAAAAAAAACGTTGGGCTGCCATTATACCGTGCTCACCTGCTGACACGCCCAGCACACTGGCAAATACGCTTTCCCCCATTTGCTCCGTCCTGAACTGTCAAAAGTCGCAACTTATTTTAAACGCACTTTAAATTCAAGTGTAAGACAGTTTATTAGAGCATTAGATCATGTAGTTAGATAGTAAATTGTATCCAGTTAACAGTTTATGCACATGACATTTTGGTTACTGCACTGGACTGAAATAAAGAGAGTGAACTTATGTGAAAAGTATTTGAAAAACTTAGACAACGAGGAGTGACACTAAAATTAGAAAAATGTGTATGTTGAATCCCTGAATAAAAATTATTAGGACATGTGATTACATAAGAGGAATTTTGTTATACCCATAGAAAATTAAAACTGTTTCAGGCTTTCATGCTCCGCATAACAGAAAATATTTAAAACATTTTGTAGATTGTGTGGTTTTCACATAACATTTATTAGTGAACCAGGATAAAGTGCATCGTGAAAATGTAATTTTCTCGGGAAGAACACAGTTTGGATACGGAATAAAGAATGTCAAGAGGCTTTTGATACGATCAAGAAGGAATTAAATAACTAACATTCATTTCACAGACCTGATTTCAGAGTGGCATTTTATTTGCATACGGACAGAAGTTATTTTATTTTGAGCACAGGCACACTTAAAAAAAAAGTTGTGCCGGCCGGCGTGGCCGTGCAGTTCTACGCGCTTCAGTCTGGAACAGTGTGACTGCTACGGTCGCAAGTTCGAATCCTGCCTCGGGCATGGATGTGTGTGATGTCCTTAGATTAGTTAGGTTTAAGTAGTTCTATGTTCTAGGGGACTGATGACCACAGATGTTGTCCCATAGCGCTCAGAGCCATTTGAACCAAGCACTACAAAATTGCTTTCGTAAGCAAAATGCTTTCAAAACTTAACAGTTACCGAAAAAGAGGTTATGAGCAGTTCGTTGCGCATGTACATTTTTAGCATTTAATTAGGGGCCTACTGCGTTACAAGCTTCAGATGTGCTGATGTTACCATAGTACACTGACCAGACGGATAGCGTATTTCATTTTGAGATAAAATACGAGTATGTTAAGAGTAGTAGCAACGCTGTATCAGATGCTTTGTCAAGAATGCCAGTAGGAGAAACTAAGGAAACTTTTCATGACGATGAAGAAACATAATTTAATATGAGGTTTATCAAAGGTATACGTGTGGAAATAATTATTGGGTTAGCATTCAATAAAATTTGGAGATGTCAGAATCATGATCCCAAGTCGAGACTGATACAGAGGCGTTTGGATGAAAAGAAATATGGGAACTTAGACAAGTAACAAAATGTGTTGAAGTGGACACAATGCAGAAAAACAAATGCAGAATACAGACAGATAGAAATTATGTTGATCAGAAGCAGAAGCAGAGAGATGAATTAAACGAATATATGAAAGATATGATCTTCGTCATATTCCACAATGTATGAAAAATCAAAGTAAAATGTTTACTTTCATAATATGGCTCAAAAGGTAAGACAAGCGCTGCCATCATGTAAAAATGTCACACAGTTGAGATAAGTAATAGGATGCTTGTGGGTGAAACGCAATACATGATTCTCGAAAAAAGCTTTAGGTATAGAGGTAGTGAACTTGTTTGTAATTTCACCAAATAGTAAAGGTAGGTATTATTAAGATTTGGTCAGAGCACACGTTTTTCCAACATTCATAAAGCTGCACCTTATCAGGAAAGCCACAGGATTAGAATTATTTAAGAAACAGAAAATGACTCTTTCAGAAATGTAGAGAAACTAAAAGTTATTTCATCAGAGAAATTTCATAGTTTTCGTCTAAGAATTGGAAATCATTTGTACAAATATCTAGAATTAAACTTCTTTTAATTTTAGTACATATCTATCATTGAATCCTGCAAGTCGTGGATGAATTTGATCTGTTGTGTAATAAATATTGCAGTAATAAACATTGAATATAGTATGAAGACGTAAGTGATTCTGAGAACGTTTTCAAGAGCTTGCAACACATTTTGGATTTTCATCTTTCAAATTCTGTTTCCCATGAAAGTTGGAAATACTCTTTTGAAACATTTGTTTGCCAAATGTACAATTATCTGCACAAAAACACGAGGAAATTGTTAAAGAAACTATGGGAAAATGGAAAGCAGAACCCCTTTGGAAGGGCCATGCTATTTTTGCAACTCTAATTATTTACGTAACTGCAAATAGTGAGAACATCTACGAATTTAAATTGAGATCTCACCACGGTCTCTGGTGAAACAACCAGGGAAAGCGAAACATCCAGACAACATGGTCAGATCGCAATGTAGCTTTCTACATGTACACATCATTTGCATGTATGTAAATAATTAGAGGTGCAAATCAGTGTCATTGTTAGAGTGTACACCGGGGTGTATTGGTGTTCATCTGTTCATTGTTATTATCAGGCCTGGTAAGGTATATAGGTGTGTGAGTGGGGTCAGTGATAACTGTCAAGAACACAGTGATAACTGTCAAGGACACTGCGATAACTGTCAAGAACACAGTGATCACGCGCACTCGTGTGAGGCAACATTACCACCGTGATATCGACGAACTCTCATAACCAAAAGCTTCCCTGATCTGTCTCCGAGAGAAACTTGTGCGATCAGCTAGTCTTCAAATCCGTCCCAGTGCAAGTCTCCAAGAATTTAATTACCGGTCATGCTAGTTTTGGATCAAGTTACCTCAAATGAGGACACACCTGCTTTTTGATATCCTGCATAAGTCATTGCATGCATCCAGGCAAGAAGGGCAGCCACATGAGCTGTTACAGCCAAGTTACCCAGCTCTCCAGCAGTCCATTATAATCCAATACAGTAATATGTTCCAAGCGTGCATTGTTGTATATATCTACCTTAAATTAAAACCTATGATTGATACAAGATTAATTCTTTTGAACTGCAATGCACTTTTTACGTGTGCTGACTTGCTTGTTTTCTCGTTGTTCTGCCTGTCATGTGTTATTGTGTTTCCAAAGTAGCAGAACTCTTTAACTCGTCTACTTCTTGGTCTGCAGTTTCGTAGGGATTATCACCAACGTTGTTTATGCTAATCCTCAGTCTATTCTCAATACATAGTATTTGTTCATTAGACTGTTAATTCGCTTCAACAAGTACGAGAACTCTCCCTTACTTTCACAGAGAATAGTAATGTCATTATCAAATCTTACAACTTCTTAGATGGTGGCTGAGTGTTTTCACTTAAACTTAGGAAAAGGTACCTTTTCATTAAGTACTTCCTTCTTAGTTCTTGTTCATATTGCATATTACTTAACGGTTTATATCTATTGCCCTAAAAATTTCGAACATCTTGCTCCATTTTACCACGCCAAATGCTTTTTACTGCGAAAAATCCTATGAACCTTTCTCTACTTTTCGTAAGTTTCGCGTCCATAATATAATGCGACGGCTAAACTACCTCTTCGCTGCCTTTACCTTTCCTAAAGCCAAATTGATCCTCATCTCACAAATGTTCAACGTTTTCTATGTGTTACTATTGTCATCATTTTGGATGTATGAGATGGTAACCTAGTTGTACGATATTTCTAGCTATCTTCAGACATAAGTGAATGCTATTTTTCTGTCTTTAACTTATCACAGACAATAACATGTTATGAAGTTTTGAACAGTAGCGTGCAGTGTATTTAGAAGACTAAGGAAAAGCCAAAATAATTGCTATTTTCTGTTACAGTCTAACTTCTTTTCGTTCCACAGCAGAAACGACAAAGTAAAGAAAACACAAGAGTAACAGGATGATGAAGTATCAAAGACGGTCCAGTCACTTCCATTTGCAAGCAGGTTACTCTCAGATTTTTCTGGTATGCTAGACTAGACATGCTCTTTGATAGCCCTGCAAATGACGCAGAATAACTGTCTAATATTACATCCACCTTCTGGATAAAATATATGGATAGATTCCCAAGAAAGGATCTGAGTTTCAAAACATAAGTGTCATCTTTGATGAGTACTAAGCAAAGCCCACACAAGTACTCTAACAATGAGACCAGACGATCTAAAAGGCGAGATGTAGCGACCTTAATTAGGTTCGGCTGTTCTGATACCTTATACCACACACATGTTCACGCACTTGAAAATATTAGTGGCCTAAATGTTTTGAGTGCAATAGGGAGGCTACGGAGGTATAAGAGTGTATTCTACTTTCTGGATTGAAATCTACATGCTGAAAAGCAATGGGAAAATTTCTGTGACGGTCGTACAAAGTCGGCCATACGTACGCTTTTCTTTTATATATCCTTCTGCAAAGTGATAAGGTTAAGCCGAAAATCTGAAGAAAATATTTCCTTTTTTCATTTTTTATTTTTATTTTTTATTGATGGAACTGAGGATACAAGTTGTGGGACAACTCTAGCACACACTTGTTTAAAAATTCGTTCGTCCTAATAACGTTACGGACACCTTTTGGTATTTCGACAACACATGGGAGTTAGTTTCCACTCATAGAAAGGGTGCAGGGTGACGGCAACATGACTATAGCACTACGGGCAAACAACGTCCAGAAGATATTGTCATTTAAAGATTTCATTTCAACTTAGTACTTGCCAGTCATTGGACTGTATTCGTTTGGAACGGACATGGGTTTATTTGTTGCGCCAGGCCATATTATTTGACTGCACTTGCTTTTAATGTTGAATGAATTATTTAAAAGAAAACCAGGGAATGCGAGGCGCATTGCATATATACCACAGGTTTGAGAATATGTGTTACGTTTTTGTTCCAAGAGTAAACTTTTATATTATTATAATAATTATGTGATAATTTTAAAGTGTGAGTAAACTTTTATATTATTATAATATTTATGTGATAATTTTAAAGTGTGATGATTAACTGCGTGATTTACAGACATTGCAAAATAATTGTTGACTTTAAGAAAATTACGCTGTATATATTCCTTTATGTTAAACATTTACCATAAGAAGGATTGTGTGTATTCAGATGAAAATTTTTGGCCACAAATACTCTTTTTAAACAATTGTCCTTTGCGCATTTTCGGAGACAGGATATACAGTATTTGATCCCTTTCTGATGGACATACCATCCAATCCAAAATTATATTATCAGTCAGGCTCTTAGGAACGGGAGGTGGAGACAGTCATTAGTTTCTCAATGTTTCCAGGCTATTGAAGACGAGAATCGCATCATTCAGTGGCCATGGAAGCAATTAAAATTGAAAAGCAAATGCTTATTTTGGTTTAAAAGCTTTGTTCTTAGACACTCCGAATTAGATTCACCACACCTGGTATGAGATGGCTAACAAGACGGGAAAATTGTGCATGCAGTAAGATTCTGTAATGATAAGTTATTTGACGAATGTATAAAGTTACATTACTTTATTCTTTGAGAAACTGGAAGCCAGTCATTTACTTGTTATTTCGTAATCAATAGTACCATATGTGCATGTTTTCGTCACAGCTAATACTGTGTCGGTTGAATGTTCAGCAACAGCTATTCTGTCGTTTCGAATGAAAGAATCGTGAAGTGTATGTCTCTTGACTGGATATGTTCTCTTATTATTGCAATCGTCCACATAAATCACTGTTCTGAAATGTTATCTGACGAAATAGAAAAAAATGAGTGCGAACTATCAGACGAGTACGGAAACAAAAACAACCGCCTGTGATCATTTATTCCACTGTTGGATGAGCACGTTATTTGTTTGAGGACCGATGCGAAGCGAACTTTCAAAACAAACAGTCATTTTTTTTTCTTTTTTTTCAATTTCGAGTTCTATTTGCTGTGCTGTGGTGCTGAATTAGCGGGCGCAGACCAACACGGTTATCTCGTCACTTAACTCGAGCGTGGGCGATACATATATCCTTCACTTTCCTTTGTGAAATTGCACTGCTCGGTAAATACGAAACCTCAGACCACAGCTACAGCCAAAATTACCACGTGATTTTATTATCATAATGAACGTCCTTCTAATTTAAACGTTTAGCTCCGAGAGCTATCGCCGATAAGCGTCCATTCTTTTACTGTGACAAATACTCTATGTCAGCAAACCCGTGTGTAATTGTTACGGTATAACATCGTGGGAAAACAGAAAAAGAAGAGACTCGATGGGTTGGAGGTGCGGTATTTCAGATAGAGGTTCATTAGTAAATCGACCGATATACGAGAGCTTGCTGAGAAGTAATGCTTTCGAAATTTTTATATGACACAAAAACAAACGTTATTAATACTATGCATCTTCATTATTGATTCCTACAGATTTGCAGTCCTTTCTAGAGGTGACACAGCAATTATGTGAGTTACGAGCTGTAGCAGATAAAGCTGAGACATGGCAGTTCCACCAACAGTCTTACATCTACATCTACATCTATACTCCGCGAGCCACCTTACGGTGTGTGGCGGAGGGTACTTATTGTACCACTATCTGATCCCCCCTTCCCTGTTCCATTCACGAATTGTGCGTGGGAAGAACGACTGCTTGTAAGTCTCCGTATTTGCTCTAATTTCTCGGATCTTTTCGTTGTGATCATTACGCGAGATATATGTGGGCGGTAGTAATATGTTGCCCATCTCTTCCCGGAATGTGCTCTCTCGTAATTTCGATAATAAACCTCTCCGTATTGCGTAACGCCTTTCTTGAAGTGTCCGCCACTGGAGCTTGTTCAGCATCTCCGTAACGCTCTCGCGCTGACTAAATGTCCCCATGACGAATCGCGCTGCTTTTCGCTGGATCATGTCTATCTCTTCTATTAATCCAACCTGGTAAGGGTCCCATACTGATGAGCAATACTCAAGAATCGGACGAACAAGCGTTTTGTAAGCTACTTCTTTCGTCGATGAGTCACATTTTCTTAGAATTCTTCCTATGAATCTCAACCTGGCGCCTGCTTTTCCCACTATTTGTTTTATGTGATCATTCCACTTCAGATCGCTCCGGATAGTAACTCCTAAGTATTTTACGGTCGTTACCGCTTCCAATGATTTACCACCTATGGCATAATCGTACTGGAATGGATTTCTGCCCCTATGTATGCGCATTATATTACATTTATCTACGTTTAGGGAAAGCTGCCAGCTGTCGCACCATTCATTAATCCTCTGCAGGTCTTCCTGGAGTACGTACGAGTCTTCTGATGTTGCTACTTTCTTGTAGACAACCGTGTCATCTGCAAATAGCCTCACGGAGCTACCGATGTTGTCAACTAAGTCATTTATGTATATTGTAAACAATAAAGGTCCTATCACGCTTCCTTGCGGTACTCCCGAAATTACCTCTACATCTGCAGATTTTGAACCGTTAAGAATGACCTGTTGTGTTCTTTCTTCTAGGAAATCCTGAATCCAATCACAAACCTGGTCCGATATTCCGTAAGCTCGTATTTTTTTCACTAAACGTAAGTGCGGAACCGTATCAAATGCCTTCCTGAAGTCCAGGAATACGGCATCAATCTGCTCGCCAGTGTCTACGGCACTGTGAATTTCTTGGACAAATAGGGCGAGCTGGGTTTCACATGATCTCTGTTTGCGGAATCCATGTTGGTTATGATGAAGGAGATTTGTATTATCTAAGAACGTCATAATACGAGAACACAAAACATGTTCCATTATTCTACAACAGATTGACGTAAGTGAAATAGGCCTATAATTATTCGCATCTGATTTATGACCCTTCTTGAAAATGGGAACGACCTGTGCTCTCTTCCAGTCGCTAGGTACTTTACGTTCTTCCAGAGATCTACGATAAATTGCTGATAGAAAGGGGGCAAGTTCTTTAGCATAATCACTGTAGAATCTTAAGGGTATCTCGTCTGGTCCGGATGCTTTTCCGCTACTAAGTGATAGCAGTTGTTTTTCAATTCCGATATCGTTTATTTCAATATTTTCCATTTTGGCGTCCGTGCGACGGCTGAAGTCAGGGACCGTGTTACGATTTTCCGCAGTGAAACAGTTTCGGAACACTGAATTCAGTATTTCTGCCTTTCTTCGGTCGTCCTCTGTTTCGGTGCCATCGTGGTCAACGAGTGACTGAATAGGGGATTTAGATCCGCTTACCGATTTTACATATGACCAAAACTTTTTAGGGTTCTTGTTTAGATTGTTTGCCAATGTTTTATGTTCGAATTCGTTGAATGCTTCTCTCATTGCTCTCTTTACGCTCTTTTTCGCTTCGTTCAGCTTTTCCTTATCAGCTATGATTCGACTACTCTTAAACCTATGGTGAAGCTTTCTTTGTTTCCGTAGTACCTTTCGTACATGATTGTTATACCACGGTGGATCTTTCCCCTCGCTTTGGACCTTAGTCGGTACGAACTTATCTAAGGCGTACTGGACGATGTTTCTGAATTTTTTCCATTTTTGTTCCACATCCTCTTCCTCAGAAATGAACGTTTGATGGTGGTCACTCAGATATTCTGCGATTTGTGCCCTATCACTCTTGTTAAGCAAATAGATTTTCCTTCCTTTCTTGGCATTTCTTATTACACTTGTAGTCATTGATGCAACCACTGACTTATGATCACTGATACCCTCTTCTACATTCACGGAGTCGAAAAGTTCCGGTCTATTTGTTGCTATGAGGTCTAAAACGTTAGCTTCACGAGTTGGTTCTCTAACTATCTGCTCGAAGTAATTCTCGGACAAGGCAGTCAGGATAATGTCACAAGAGTCTCTGTCCCTGGCTCCAGTTCTGATTGTATGACTATCCCATTCTATACCTGGTAGATTGAAGTCTCCCCCTATTACAATAGTATGATCACGAAACTTCTTCACGACGTTCTGCAGGTTCTCTCTGAGGCGCTCAACTACTACGGTTGCTGATGCAGGTGGCCTATAGAAGCATCCGACTATCATATCTGACCCACCTTTGATACTTAACTTAACCCAGATTATTTCACATTCGCATTCGCTAATAACTTCACTGGATATTATTGAATTCTTTACTGCTATAAATACTCCTCCACCATTGGCGTTTATCCTATCCTTGCGGTATATATTCCATTCTGTGTCTAGGATTTCGTTACTGTTCACTTCCGGTTTTAACCAACTTTCCGTTCCTAATACTATATGCGCACTATTTCCTTCAATAAGAGATACTAATTCAGGAACCTTGCCCTGGATACTCCTGCAGTTTACCAATATTACGTTAACTTTTCCTGTTTTTGGTCTCTGAGGACGGACGTTCTTTATCAACGATGATAATGTTCTCTCTGGTAAGCCGTCAGGTATTTTATCGTTTCGCCCAAGGGGGGGTCCCTCTAACCTAAAAAACCCCCGTGTGCACGCCACACGTACTCTGCTACCCTAGTAGCTGCTTCCGGTGTGTAGTGCACGCCTGACCTGTCTAGGGGGGCCCTACAGTTCTCCACCCAATAACGGAGGTCGATGAATTTGCAACCATTATAGTCGCAGAGTCGTCTGAGCCTCTGGTTTAGACCCTCCACACGGCTCCAAACCAGAGGACCGCGATCGACTCTGGGCACTATGCTGCAGATATTAAGCTCAGCTTGCACTCCACGTGCGATGCTGGTTGTCTTCACCAAATCAGCCAGCCGCCGGAAGGAACCAAGGATGGCCTCAGAACCCAAGCGGCAGGCGTCATTCGTTCCGACATGTGCTACTATCTGCAGCCGGTCACACCCAGTGCGTTCAATAGCTGCCGGAAGGGCCTCCTCCACATTACGGACGAGACCCCCCGGCAAGCACACCGAGTGCACACTGGCATTCTTCCCCGACCTACCCGCTATTTTCCTGAGGGGCTCCATAACCCGCCTAACGTTGGAGCTCCCTATAACTAATAGGCCCGCCCTCTGTGACTGTCGGGACCTTGCCGGAGAATCGGCCACTGGCCCAACAGGCGAGGCATCCTGTGGTGGCTCGGAAACGATGTCATCACCACTAGGAAGCACCCCGTACCTGTTGGAAAGGGGTAAGGCAGCCGCCACGCGGCCAGATCCCACCTTCGCCTTTCGGCCAGGCACGCGCGAGCCCACCACTGTCCGCCATTCACCCTGGAGTGATGGCTGACCGGTAAGATGCTCACTGCCGGAAGACGCAGCGACATCAGGGGTTCCATGTGATTCGAAGGCCACCGAAGTAGGCATAGGTCTCACCACAGTTGCCCCAACGCCACTACGAGCCGACGCCTGCGCCTCGAGCTCGATGAGCCTAACAGACAAAGCCTCCACCTGTCCCCGAAGAGTGGCCAATTCTCCTTGCGTCCGCTCACAACAACCACAGTCCCTACACATGACTATGTTTACCCTACTCTATACGGTGACAAATTCCCAAGATAATCTTCTGATGAGCTACTCTGATAATCAAGAAACACTCACTGAAATACGAGACGCGAAAACTACGCTAGGTTTTCCCAGAAAAACTATTTAAAAGCTAAGCGCAGCAAATAAGTACAAAAACACTGTTATTGAAATAAAAGGTTCTACCTAGTAAGCACTCGAACACGCAAGAAATTACAAAAATAAACTAGTAATTACACAGATAACTGAAAATAAGTCGCTGCTGTTTGTAAAATATGTAAGAAGCAAACGGTGTACTCGCCTTAGTAGTAGCAGGAGCTAGCGATGCGCTCTCGCTGACGGTCTGACTGACACTGACTGAGCTGCTCTAACCAAACATACAAGCCTGCACGATACGAGAGTCGATACAACGGTCGATAGCAATGGCGGTACTGTACACTACACTGTTATTGAAATAAAAGGTTCTACCTAGTAAGCACTCGAACACGCAAGAAATTACAAAAATAAACTAGTAATTACACAGATAACTGAAAATAAGTCGCTGCTGTTTGTAAAATATGTAAGAAGCAAACGGTGTACTCGCCTTAGTAGTAGCAGGAGCTAGCGATGCGCTCTCGCTGACGGTCTAACTGACACTGAGCTGCTCTAACCAAACATACAAGCCTGCACGATACGAGAGTCGATACAACGGTCGATAGCAATGGCGGTACTGTACACTACACTGTTATTGAAATAAAAGGTTCTACCTAGTAAGCACTCGAACACGCAAGAAATTACAAAAATAAACTAGTAATTACACAGATAACTGAAAATAAGTCGCTGCTGTTTGTAAAATATGTAAGAAGCAAACGGTGTACTCGCCTTAGTAGCAGCAGGAGCTAGCGATGCGCTCTCGCTGACGGTCTGACTTCGTGTTAACCTTCCTTCTGTTCCTTGTATACAAGCAGAATGGCTTATCCGTTGTAACAACACAAGTACCATAATTTCTGTCTCCAACAACACCAATTGCAAATGTTTTATAACAGATAATGTCTCTGTCATAGTAAGCCTCCAATCCTTGTAAAGGCTTGTCACTTCCTCTCACCAAAGCACAAGACATCCATGAATTGCCTGTGACTACTTCATTTGCAGTACAAGAAAACGTAATCTTACAGCCAACAAATGTTATTGGCCCAGCTAATATCTCCTGTTGAGACGTTGGGTTTGGTGTCTCGTCAAAACTTAAAACAGTCTTGTAAACAGGCATTCTGCTCCTCCTAGAGTATCTCCTACGGCGGTACGGCATGGCTGTGTGCTGCGTGCTGCTGCCTGCAGTCGACTGACGCAGAAACAGGAAGCGCGCCCAGACCCCAGCGCTGCTTATCACCAGCCGGATGTTGCGCAACCCATTCACTGCAACGGAGTTTTTGCCCGACGCGGCCCTAGTAATACTAGGGGCCGCGTCTCGCCGCAGCCTCGCTCAGCGGCTAAGTCCCCTTCAAGGTCACCCGCCTTATAGGCGGGTGACCTTGAAGGGGACTTAGCCGCTGAGCGAGGCTGCGGCGAGACGCGGCCCCTAGTATTACTAGGGCCGCGTCGGGCAAAAACTCCGTTGCAGTGAATGGGTTGCGCAACATCCGGCTGGTGATAAGCAGCGCTGGGGTCTGGGCGCGCTTCCTGTTTCTGCGTCAGTCGACTGCAGGCAGCAGCACGCAGCACACAGCCATGCCGTACCGCCGTAGGAGATACTCTAGGAGGAGCAGAATGCCTGTTTACAAGACTGTTTTAAGTTTTGACGAGACACCAAACCCAACGTCTCAACAGGAGATATTAGCTGGGCCAATAACATTTGTTGGCTGTAAGATTACGTTTTCTTGTACTGCAAATGAAGTAGTCACAGGCAATTCATGGATGTCTGTTGCTTTGGTGAGAGGAAGTGACAAGCCTTTACAAGGATTGGAGGCTTACTATGACAGAGACATTATCTGTTATAAAACATTTGCAATTGGTGTGCCAACAAACACACTTTCAGTACATAATATAGCCCCGGAACCGGGGTGGATTACCGGGATACGACATGGGCTAGAAATTGGAACAAGAAAAAGTTGTTTAATGATGCTTGGAAAGCTGCACTTGGAACCTTAGGTGGGTTGCTCTTAAGAGAATCGAATTACTTAAACATTTGAAAGAAAAGAAAATGTATTTTTAAAAAGTGCAAAAATAAACATAAAACATCTTGAACTAAATATGTAGATGACTACATTATAATGTACAGAAGAGAAAAACAAGAACAGAGAGTACGTAGAGGGGTAGCGATCTACATTCATGGAAAACGATAAGATAAATTGCAGGACTGTGAATGTTTGAATGAACACATTGTACTTGCAGAAATTAAAGGTCCAAGAGGATTTCTAAGAACTATAGCAGCTTCTACCTTACAATGTGACAGAAGTCCAAGGCTTTTCACAAACGCTTACAATAATTCTAAACGGATACAATAAAAATCGTATTTTACTTGTGGGTGATCTCAACGCTAGAATTTGAAATATACCAATTCCAAAACCAGTAGGCACATTTGGAGATAGCGTATGTAACGAGAACGGAAAAAAGCTCAGAGTCCTTGCCACCTTTAGTCATTTAAAAATTACCACTTCCTTTCTGTAGGAAGGAAAAAGACATAGAAAATTATCTGGTTACAAAGAGAACATAGATCTGTTATAGATTATATAATAAAAAAATGAGGGATGTCTTCGACATGTTAGAGATACCAGGGTTCATCGAGGAGAGGATACTATGTGAGATCACTTTTTATTCGTGTCAGTAATAAACATCTATGAAAAAGAAAAAAACGAAGATACCAATTAAGGATCAAAAGGAAGAACGAGTTTTTAAAGTTTACCTTTTGGAAAATAGCAGCAAAATAGATATCTATCAAATTCGGACGGCAAAAATATTAGCTAATTCTGAATCAGTAGGAGCCTTGGAAGAAAAATTAAAAAAAGTCGTCATACATAGTTTATGTGGGTCTGGGGAAGAAAAGAAAATATAGAAAATACAGAGCAGTAAGGATTTGAACGTGAGAGGTGAAAGCAGAAATTAAATAAAAACAAGAAGATTTCAAGTCCTCGATAAAAAAAACACAAATGAGAAGTATAAATGTTTACAAAAAAAGAACTAATGTGAAATGCTCAATTACGAAAGTACACCCAGAATCACAGGAAAGTTCTATCAGCAATCTAGAGCATGATTTGCATGGTAGACAACTATTTCTTATAAAGTAGTAAATCACTTAACTCTCAAGAGAATGATCGTACACATGTTAGTAATCAAATGGTTGGTTCATTACAAAAATTATGCTATGATGATACTCTAATTCAGATATTACCTATACTAAATGAAGCACAGCTACTGAGTGATATTGATTTGAGACAACTGACGGAGGCTCTAACAGCTACAAAAAATAGGAAAGCCACTGCTGTAGATGTTATTAACTACGGTAATATGGAAGTTTTTTCTTACATCAGAGGCCCCTTCAAACCTTCAGTCGATGTTGGAGGAACGAGAAAGTCTCAAACGACTGGCTAAGAGCCAAAGTAATACCTGTTTTTAAAAGGGGTTGTAAAAATAAATGTAGTAACCATCGAGGTACAAGCTTCCTGAATTCAGCCTATAAGTTATATGTCAAAATCCTGAATGCAATGTGAAATAACACATAATAACTACTGTTTGACGAACAACATGTTTCTAGAAAAGACTATAAATTACTGACAACGTTTCTGCATTGGAACGAGGTGTATAAAGAGGAGAAAGCTCTACATGGAAACGTACCTTGCTTTTGTGGATTTTGGAACAGGTATCGATAATGTAAATAGAGAAATGCTACGAAATATCACAGCTGAACGAGATTACCCATCTCACAGGTGGTCCATTGATCGTGACCGGTCTAAATATCTTACGAAAGAAGCGTCAATCGAAAAAACTACAACGAACGAAACTTGTCTAGCTTGAAGCGGGAAACCATATGGCGCTATGTTTGGCCCGCTAGATGGCGCTGCTATAAGTCAAACGGATATCAACTGCGTTTTTTTTAAATAGGAACCCCCATTTTTATTACATATTCGTGTACTACGTAAAGAAATATGAATGTTTTAGTTGGACCACTTTCTTCGCTTGGTGAGACATGGCGCTGTAATAGCCACAAACATATGGCTCATAATTTTAGACGAACAGTTGGTAACAGGTAGGTTTTTTAAATTAAAATACAGGACGTATGTACCTTTGAACATTTTATTTCGGTTGTTCCAATGTGATACATGTACCTTTGCGTACTTATCATTTCTGAGAACGCATGCTGTTACAGTTTGATTACCTGTAAATACCACATTAATGCAATAAATGCTCAAAATGGTGTCCGACAACCTCAGTGCATTTCGAAATACGTGTAACGACATTCCTCTCAACAGCGAGTAGTTCGCCTTCCGTAATGTTCGCACATGCACTGACAATGCGCTGACGCATTTTGTCAGGCGTTGTGAGTAGTGCCATGTCTGTTATGCACTCAGAACATTATGTATTTTGAGACATAATAGTGTATTTGGGAAAAGCATGCGTATCTTTTGTTTTGTACTGGTAATGTCTACCGTTTTTGATAAATAATTTTATTTTGCTGCAAATATCGACTCTTTTTGGTTCAAAGGAATTATTTCTGAGAAAACGTCCATGTATTTGCGTGGAATATTTTCAAACCACTGCCTTCGGCCATGTTACATCATATATTCACAGCATTATAAAGCTATTTTTGCACCTTACCAAAATTTGTAGTTTCCTGATAAAGAACTCCTCAAATTACTTCTTTCTTCTAATGGTACTAACTCAGTTCCTTTGGCCTTTGGCTATGTTTTGTCTTTAAGTCTTACTTTTGAAGCATTATGATTAGGTAGTACTAATTTAGCAGTTGGTTATGGAAGTACAGTTAAACTTTCAAAGAGCCTAGGCACAATTGGTCTGATCGCTAAATGTTACAGTCTTATTTAGAATTTGGTTTTTGTACTTAACTTCCGGTGTGCATACATCTAATGTAAGAAAAAGTATTGCTAGCCAGTCAGTATCATCGATTATATGTTTGTTGGGAAAATATTTAAAGTGGGTGTCCATTGACCCACATCCCAAGTAAGGTACAGAGATCAAACTACGGCCGTTCAAAAGTACTGCGTAAGGTCATATCATAAGGTTTAACTTCATGCCCCAAACAACGTGTGTGTGTGTGTGTGTGTGTGTGTGTGTGTGTGTGTGTGTGTGTGTGTGTGTGTGTGTTTGAGATAGAGAGGCCGGCCGGCGTGGCCGAGCGGTTCTAGTTGCTTCAGTCTGGAATCGCCTGACCGCTATGGTCGCAGGTTCGAATACTGCCTGGGGCATGGATGTGTGTCCTTAGGTTAGTTATGTTTAAGTAGTTCTCAGTTCTAGGGGACTGATGACCTCAGATGGTAAGTCCCATAGTGCTCAGAACCATTTGAGACAGAGAGAGAGAGAGATACTGAGTTTGCGCAATTTAACTAAATAAGCTTACTTAATTTATGAAAATACTGCAACATTGTTAATATTTTTTTAAACATAACGCCGTTTTGCAAGTGAGATGAAGATTGTTTTTTTTTCTTTTAAAATATAACGCTGATCTTACATGCCACAACATGGTGGATGTGTTCTTGTTGTTATTTAATCACTATTCTTTGAAATTCCCGTCGATACATGGCAAAATTTATGGATAATATATGTTCATTTAATCGCCATAGATTCTTCAGTGCAGTTTGTCGGACACTGATCAGTGACGACATCACGTATGGTCATTGACCTTGACCGACTGATGAAACCTTATAATGATATCTTAACCAAGACGTCAAGAGCGACGCCTTTTCTAAGTCGTCACTTTTACGAGAATTTCACAATATAGTGATGAAATAGGAAATCAGAACGAATCCACTATATTCTCCATGTGAGGCCAGCATCATTTTTTGAAAGAAAAAAAACATTGTCTTCACCTCTGTTGCACAAAACGGGGTCATGTTTGAAAAAATTATTATCAATTTTACAATATTTTCAAAAATTAAATAACGTTCTTCAACTAAGTTGTGCAAACTGTCTCTCTCTCTCTCTCTCTTTCTCTCTCTCTCTCTCTCTCTCTCTCTCACACACACACACACATACATACAGCCTATCTCTTTCTCTCCCTCTCTCTTTAATACACACGCTATTTAGGCAATGTACTTAAACCTTATGCAGCACTTTTGAACGTCCATAGTTTTATCTCTGTACTTTGTCACAAATCAGTACCCAGGAATCAAATGTCTAGTGCAAGTAATCACATTTCTAACTTTGCTGTTTAACTTTAATGGTTAATTCATATATTTGTAAATTTTCTTCTAAAAACATTCAGTCCCTTGCGCAGACGTCAGGATATTCTGGTGCAGATTAAACAGAAGGATTCTCAATAAACTCCTGTAAAGGTTTCCCTGTTCGGTTATACCCTTACAACCAAATGAAATCCTCGAAAATCGTTGGTCGAATCCGTGTGATCAGGGCTAGTATCAAACGTGGGGCGTCCCTTATGTTTGGTACAGAATTTGAACTAATATATTTCTGCGATCTCTGCAATATTTAATTTAACAATAACTTGCATGAGACATCAGTAGAAATTCTATGTCCGTCCTCGTGACTGATGGTCTGCCGTTCATTTACGTAATAAAAAGGAACACATGGTTGGGTCTGAGCACTATGGGACTTAATTCTGAGGTCAACAGTCCCCTAGAACTTTAGAGCTACTTAAACCTAACTAACCTAAGAACATCACACACATCCATGCCCGAGGCAGGATTCGAACCTGCGACCGAAGCGGTCGCGCGGTTCCAGACTGTAGCGCCTAGAACCGCTCGGCCACCACGGCCGGCAAAATGGAACACATGCAGCCGTCGGTTTTATGTTATTTTTTTTTATAGTAGGACCAGTTTCGGTGACTCAGTACATCACCTTTACTCCTTAACTGACGGTGAAATGTTGATAGTTGATGCTTCCACACAAAACATCGCTTTTATGGTTTTTACGGAAGCCAATTCGTATGTTGCCACTGTTGTGGTCTGTACATGGAGTTCGACCTCTCAGCGTCAGTTAAGGCCTGAAGTTTGTGTACTGAATCACCGAAACTGGTTGCCATTCAATAAGGTAACATCAAACGACGGATGCAGGTGTTTCGTTTTATTAAATATGGATACTTTAGATTCCTTTTATCGTCTGATCCGAATGTCTGTAGTTGCTTGATTGACTGCATGCAGCTGAGGCGTCAGTAATGGACACGGCACAAAACAATACTGGAAGCTGAGGTCGGCGAGGGAGGGCACAAGGGCGACGAGGAGGAGCTTGGAGAGCCCTTTAGGGGCAGGAATACCGGTGGGCAGCCGGGAGCGCCTGCTGCTGGCGAAGATCGCGTCTGGCCGCCGCAGAGAGCAAACAAGCCTCCCCTGGAGGGCCTCTAAGGGGATCGGCCGACTGCCGCGGACGGGGAAGGGCCGGGGGTATTGTGTCAAAGTGGCAAGACCTGCAGCGCAAACCCGTGAAGATGGGTTCAGTAGCACAACAGGAAACACAAATACTGACTTCTGACTTCCTATCAGACCGGTGCACACATCTACATTAGCAGTTTTCGTAAATACAAATATCAGGTACACACAAGCCAGTACACAATATTTGTTTCCACACGATTTTGGTGCAGTAAGAGACCGTATGTACATTTTTCGCAGTACAAAGACAAACGTTAACTAACTTTTACTTAAATATAGTAAACAAGTGCCACGTACACGTGTTGTCTGTCGGCAAACTAGGCAGACACTGGGAACTAGACTATGCATACTCCTTCCCGTCTGCCCGCTCTGCGTGCTTTCGTGAGCGGTCGGTCTAGTCCACAAATCACTTCTAACATTAAACTAAATCCTTAATTAATCTCTGGAAGTAATTATATGTATGTCAGTGTGAAAAAGACTTTCAGTATTGATGGAATAGCTGATAAAGATTTATTAAATATAAATACTGAAAGTTACACTCCTGGAAATTGAAATAAGAACACCGTGAATTCATTGTCCCAGGAAGGGGAAACTTTATTGACACATTCCTGGGGTCAGATACATCACATGATCATACTGACAGAACCACAGGCACATAGACACAGGCAACAGAGCATGCACAATGTCGGCACTAGTACAGTGTATATCCACCTTTCGCAGCAATGCAGGCTTCTATTCTCCCATGGAAACGATCGTAGAGATGCTGGATGTAGTCCTGTGGAACGGCTTGCCATGCCATTTCCACCTGGCGCCTCAGTTGGACCAGCGTTCGTGCTGGACGTGCAGACCGCGTGAGACGACGCTTCATCCAGTCCCAAACATGCTCAATGGGGGACAGATCCGGAGATCTTGCTGGCCAGGGTAGTTGACTTACACCTTCTAGAGCACGTTGGGTGGCACGGGATACACGCGGACGTGCATTGTCCTGTTGGAACAGCAAGTTCCCTTGCCGGTCTAGGAATGGTAGAACGATGGGTTCGATGACGGTTTGGATGTACCGTGCACTATTCAGTGTCCCCTCGACGATCACCAGTGGTGTACGGCCAGTGTAGGAGATCGCTCCCCACACCATGATGCCGGGTGTTGGCCCTGTGTGCCTCGGTCGTATGCAGTCCTGATTGTGGCGCTCACCTGCACGGCGCCAAACACGCATACGACCATCATTGGCACCAAGGCAGAAGCGACTCTCATCGCTGAAGACGACACGTCTCCATTCGTCCCTCCATTCACGCCTGTCGCGACACCACTGGAGGCGGGCTGCACGATGTTGGGGCGTGAGCGGAAGACGGCCTAACGGTGTGCGGGACCGTAGCCCAGCTTCATGGAGACGGTTGCGAATGGTCCTCGCCGATACCCCAGGAGCAACGGTGTCCCTAATTTGCTGGGAAGTGGCGGTGCGGTCCCCTACGGCACTGCGTAGGATCCTACGGTCTTGGCGTGCATCCGTGCGTCGCTGCGGTCCGGTCCCAGGTCGACGGGCACGTGCACCTTCCGCCGACCACTGGCGACAACATCGATGTACTGTGGAGACCTCACGCCCCACGTGTTGAGCAATTCGGCGGTACGTCCACCCGGCCTCCCGCATGCCCACTATACGCCCTCGCTCAAAGTCCGTCAACTGCACATACGGTTCACGTCCACGCTGTCGCGGCATGCTACCAGTGTTAAAGACTGCGATGGAGCTCCGTATGCCACGGCAAACTGGCTGACACTGACGGCGGCGGTGCACAAATGCTGCGCAGCTAGCGCCATTCGACGGCCAACACCGCGGTTCCTGGTGTGTCCGCTGTGCCGTGCGTCTGATCATTGCTTGTACAGCCCTCTCGCAGTGTCCGGAGCAAGTATGGTGGGTCTGACACACCGGTGTGAATGTGTTCTTTTTTCCATTTCCAGGAGTGTATTTGTTTTGATGCCACGTCTAATACGGAATTCACTGTTTTCTGTAGACGCTTCAACACATAGTAACATATTCTGCTCACAATCTTCTGGGCCACTTCTAACTTGTGGAGTGCTTGCTCGCCAAGTGTGAGAGGTTGCAGACTGCCCGAAATGTGGCAAAAACGCTGCAGATTCCTTTAACAAATTATTTTCTAACATTCCGTGTTTATAACAAAAAGGCTAAAAACTTAAAAAGTCATGCAAACTCAAAACCTACTGATGCTGTGGCGATGCCTCCTGTCTCTCAACGATATATTTACCGAAAAGGTTTTCCAAATGGACGACTTTAGTTAACAGTTAACAAGATACGTGATTTTACATAATTCAACAGACAGCCTCACCCTCATTCATGATGGACAATCTATTTAGAAATCTGTACGCAATGCTAGTTATTAAAGCTTCCCTTGCCTAAATGAAACACTGTCCTATTAGGTTCCATCATCAGAACGATACCTTTTATTTGGAATTACATCAAGCCAGCGAACCTGCAAAATGTCGTGATTGTTCGAAAGCGGTAAACGATCATATCCACCCAGTTCTCACCATTAGATATAACGTGCAGTAAGGGAAATGATCGCATGAAATATCTCAGGGGGGCTCTGACTTTCTGTTGTAAAGCCGGTAATAGAACAACACGGATAGTGTTCGTCTCTTACCTCCGGACATTTCGCCGCCAACCTCTCCCCCGTTTTCGCTCAAACTCATGTAAAAGAGACAGTATAAACTGATTAAATGATGTGAAGACAGGATACTTGTTTTTGTGAAATAATTAATTAATCATCGTGAAATAGATAATTACGAAGCCATAAAATTTATACCAAACCATACATCTGCCATGTACAAGCTATCGTCAAGGAAAGACCAAATGAAAGTTAGAAGACAAATGAAATCTCTTCTACATTTTCTCTGAGCGATGTTGTTTAGTGCTACGTTACAGTTTTAGAAGATTCTCTCAGAGCAAATATGCACTAGAATTACAGAGGTATTCATTGGTTTACAGATAATGAGACATTTTATCAGATATATTTAGTGCTGCTTCGCCAATCTTTTAAAACTAGATCACTGAAGACATGAATTTGATACTAAGAAGATAATAAGAATAAAACGAAAGACCTCATTGCCCCCTTGAATGCTTGGCGTTATCTCACTTGCAACATACAGTTGAAGCATTCAACTGCAGCAGTGCCAGTCATCTCTCAGCATAACATCATTGTTTCAATTTTCAAGAAGCCACAGTTTGTAGAATAAGGAATAAAAATATGTCTCGGCTGTTTCAGTAGTATCTTTACAACTTAGGCACGTCATTGGAAGATAGATGCCACGTAAGCTAATGATGACAAAATTGATAGAAGTTTTTAGAGTTTCATGGGAATGTAATAGCTGAACTCCTTCATTTGGCTCATTCAGTATGTCTTAAGTTCTCTCCCTCCCATTCGGACACAGCTCATGGGAAAATAGAGTGAATAAAGAAAACCGGAGCGAGGGTCATTACTAAACATTTGATACTGTAGTTGCTTTATAGCACTTTAAGTGGTTGAGTTACAGCTACCGGGTTATATGTTTGTGGTAATGGATTTACCATGTGTTCGGTAACTCGTCTGTATTTGAAAAGTCTTGTATATTGTAACAGTAAGAGCAGTCGTTGTTGTTAGATTAGACGGCTGATGGACCAGTGCTTGGCTGCGTGCGACTGATGTAGAACTCGGCGATGTCAGGCCACGTCGGGTCAATTAGTCCATTGACAGCTGCTGTGCAGAAGCGTAATGAGGAACAGCCATCACGTGGGATAGTTGGCGAAGGCAACTGTCCAATCTCCGTGGTATGCCTCTGTGTCAACAATTTACATCTGGGATGTCATTGGTGACTAGTTTACAGTCACCCTAGCACACAAGATTAACATCTGCTGTTTCCACTCACATCGTTCATGTAGCAATCTCTGAACAGTTCATCAAGGGACTGACGAAATAATTGAACGGCCAGTATCAGTGTTACTTAGTCGTTTGACATGGTATGCTGCCCAGGCATAAAATCGAATTAGTACATTTATTTTACGATAAAATTTTGATTTACACATATATTCACTTTTCTGATCCAGGTCTGATGGGGACCTCTGGTGCTTACCAATCACAATTTGTTAACACTAATTGCTGTCTTAAGCGCGTAAAATTCTTATAATTCTTATACCGAAGCATGTAGAATATTAGTGGCTAGAAATAACTGGAGCGTTCATCACAGGCCACTAGTGACTGTCACAGTAGAGGAAATTCGCGATATCCTCATTCTATGGTTTTACGCACCAGCTATGTAGCCTTATACCAGGCGAGAACAGCCTCTGCAGCGATATTATTTGCGTCACTGTTTGTGTAGCAGCTTGTTCGAGGCTGGAGTATCCACCGGTATTGTATGTGTTTACCAGTGCTTCTACTTGTAACTGTCTGCTGGATTCACGAAAGTCGAGAAGTATCCTTGGATTGACCACTCCGTTTCACATCTCTTCCAGATCAGAGGCGAGTACGCAGGCACTGTGCACTTTCAAGTGGTTGTAAACGTCTACTTGTGAGTATCACTTAACCCCATCGCTTTCTTGGGCGTCCTATACATCTCACTTCAATAATTCGAGTTTGGATAATAGGCATGAGGTCTACCCAGTGGTTTGTTCTTGCCTATAGTCATGTAGGAACATATAAAGTCTCTTTCTTTTTCATCCTCGGATCGTAAAACTTCTTTCTTCATATTACAAGGTTTAAATGATATTTACAATAATTATATGAATGATATAAGGTACTGAAACATAATCTTCTGAATAGTCGTGATTTGGGGTATTTAATTTAGTGTCCTCATATTTATAACCAACTTACCTTTTTTTCTTTTAGAACAATAGAAGTACGAATTGCAGTGCTCGGAATACCATTCTTCTGTTCTCGCACATGAATCTTCATATCCACTGCCACAAATTGCTTATGGAAGAAACAAAAAACGAAAAAGGCATCGTAAACACCAAAGAGAACAAAAACCCAAAGTTACGATGAAACATTCATTGAACAAACCATAGCTCGTATTAGATCGAGTACCGTGGCATTATCATTCACATACCAAAAATCAAATACTCACTCAATTAGTACTGATAAGAATTAATTGCTTTCCATACTCTAGGTAAAGGACCATAAGACATACTCCTTACTTAACAGCATGTTAAAAATTTTTCTCTCAGATTACAGAAAGGCTTAAAAGTAACATGACTGGTTTCTGATCTCCGCTATGTCTCACATTGTTTGAACTTGTACGATTCTCTGCCTTTAAGTTCAATTGTATAGTGAGACCGTATACAGTACACTACTTTTACACTACTCACGTCCGTGGTATGCCTTTGTGTCCACAATTTACATCTGGGATGTCATTGGTGACTACAGTCACTCTAGCACACAAGATTAACATCTGCTGTTTCCACTCACATCGTTCATGTAGCAAAACCGTTTTAACAGAGGTTGGAAACCAATGTCCTTGCTCAGTTAGCACAAAAACAAAAATATTTAAAAGCCATTCGCTTACGATCCGCATCTTGTAAAGCCATGATACGCCTCCACATTTCAAGGTAACAACGTAGGTGTATAGGATCTCCATTACTAATACTTTAAAAATCAGATACCCGCTCAATTAAACCCAGATACCGGGGAAATACTTGCGAAATTCTGGACAGCGCATCTGCCATCACATTATCTTCGCTTTTTTATGTAAACTATCACGTAGTCATATTCCTGTACAAATTGTGTACGGATGAAACAGTTTAGAAGCTATGAAGAAACTTAATGCTTTATGATCACAACAGACTCTTACATGCTTGTCATTTCTGTACAAACTAAACTTTTTGAACTACGACACAATAGCCAAGGCCTCTCCCACTGTTGTGGAATACGGCCTTTCATATTCATTAAGAACTCTGCCACCAAACTGATTATTTTTACATCGACTTCGCCATCTAATTCTCTTACCTGAAACAAACAAGCATCCAACCACTGCATGAGACATCTGATGTGATGCGTAAACATATCTGTATGTCGAGGTAGTGAAAAGTTCCCGAAGTGATTAAAACTCGTTTAACCTTGTTAAAGTCTTCCTGGCGTTTCTCTGACCAGAACCAAGTAATATATCTATACAATAGATTTAGCAAGTGTACACTGTGTAATCGTGGAATTGAAGCGACTCTTCTACTATACAAAAGGGAGCAGTCCCTATAAATGTTTTCAACTGTTTCCTCGTCAATGAAAAACGGATATTTTCAACATGCTTGATGATTTGAGATTGGACACAGTTCCTGTCTGCGAGACGACTTGTTTCTGAAACAACTTTACCCTTACTTTAGCTCGGTCTCTCCATGTTATAAGCGACCCCACTAATTGAGAATTTATCAAAGGTTTTTTCTATCACATTAATATGTTTTTGCCAAGCCGCAGTGTCTATTGGCAAATCACCCACATATACTGTCACATTGACTAATTGTTCCTGGTCAAGGACAGTGTCTAACACAAATAGGAAGATCCCCCAAAACTCAGATTTAAGTCAAAATACACTACCTTAAATTTGTGTAACCTAATTCCAAAAATAAAGGCGGTTTACTTGCGTGACTCCTCCTTTAGGCTCCGCTAGCAGCAGGAAGTCGGATATCTATTGTGGACAGAAATTGTACTCTGTAGCAGCATGAAGTCGGATATCTGTTGTGGACAGAAATTGTACTCTGTAGAATTTTTGATATATCTCGTCTAGTATGTCTGGTCTAGTCCTCAATGGAAACATAATTCTATTGATGGATGTTGCATCCAACATCAGGTGTACCCATCATCCAGAATTCGGCATGGCTAGCAATGGGCTGCTATAAGTTGATAAGAATGTGTCTACACTACCCCATCGCAATATCTTCTGAATTTGTCTTGTTACGGTCTTCCTTCTATCCCACAAGATGCAATACGTTGTGTAACAACGTGTCTTATGGAGAACCATCTCCGCATCATACTGGTATCCCTTAGCGACTCCTGGTCACTGGAAAAAATCGTAAGAATAACACAATAGTAAGCTTGCTGGCTCAAATCTCTATTTCTCCGACAAACATTGGGATTCATCGCTTTTCTGGTATATGTGTGGGCAAGGTCATGCATCACATCTTCACAATTAGGCTAAACAGGTGCATTCCTCGAACAGTCAAGGTGATAGCACAGCACCTGAGACTGAATAAATTTTGCTCTATCACCTTGACAGAATCAACCATAATGTGCCTTGGTTTTAATTAAATTCGAATCAACTTTTCTACCTATCACCGTCAAATGGCACTGGCAAGTTAGAAATCGACTTTCATGTTCCTTTCTCTCAGTAAAACCATGCCCAGAAAGCAATTAACAATTAAGCACATCACGATTACAAACATGAGAGTAATATCTCCATCCTCAAATTAAACATTAATCTGTGCTTTCTTCTCCACGCTCTGGCCTCTGGCATCTATAGCACCAAATACAAAACAATTCTGTACTAGCAGAGGGGATGTTTTTACATTGTCAGTAATTCTCTTAAAGAAATTACCAGCAAGGACATTAACACTAGCACCTGTGTCAGGTAAAATGATGGTCCTAAATCTGCCCATAACGGCATTAACCACCGTCTGTACAATTTCCAGTCCAGATTCTGTACACAACACACAATCATCACAGATCGCTTACCTGATATTGACACTCTCATTAAAATTCAATGCATTAAGTTCCTCAGTGGAAATGGTGCCGCAATCCCACCCCGTGACTGTCACCAGCGAATGCGAAAAATTAGCATCTAGTTTGACCCTTCGTTTGTTGATGAGGGTCATTTCTCAACCATCTCAATTCTGTGAATGTGATGGTTATCTGGTGGTGCAAATTCGGTGTAGGTCTCGCGTTGGTAAACGGTCTATTGTCCGTGGTTACGACCTTGTGGCGGTGGCACATTTACTGTCTTTGAGCGACAGTGGTTGCTATGATTCAGGTGGCATTGGTTAAGGTGGGGTTCATTTAAGATTGAATGATGCCCCAAGTTAAACCTATTGCTGCTAGTCCTTGGCCCCCTGTAAAACAGCGGTGAGTTCTGCATATTCACGTTACTGTTTTGATTTGTCGGTCCAGGCTGTGACTGCGCCATTGCTACGACTTCCATTACCGCTCCTGGCGTGCACATTCGAACTTACAAGCCGCCAGCCACTATTACTGATAGCACATTTAAAATCCTTCTTTACCAAGTCGATCGAATCCAGGACCTACAAGAAATGCTCCAGGTGGTAGTTTCTACTGTAATTACCATTTTGTTAATGATGAAATGTAATTTAGTCTTCAGAATCCACAGCACGTTTAGTGGGCTACGGAACCGTCCCAGTAGTGAGTTTTGTGAATGTATCACTCGAAGTATTTCCTCAAGCTACCCTGTTTTGGATTGTATATTTCTGGGTTAAAGGCCTCTTTACTAAGAGCCGTCCCTGCTCGTATCCTGCTGAGTACTTGGCTGGCAATGTTTCCTCAGATTCATCATACGTAATGCAGTTCTGTGCAGTTTCAGTCGCCCAGAAGTTTGCCTCACTCTGTATAAGAGGCTTACTGTAGCGGACTGGATCTTCTGCCTTCTTCTCCAAGACTGGGGCGGTACACCACAAAAAGCACTTATAAAAACAACTGGTTGTGGGGACTCTTTTCTGGTTAAAATCTCAGGAACAGGCGATGCTTCAATAAACTTTCTTTTAAAAGTATCGCCACCAAGGTGGGTGCCATCCCCACCGATTCAGTAGTATATTCTACACGCAGACTAACTGTCCCTGCCTCATCACAGTAAGTTCGATGGTATGGACTATTCGCTTCGTACATATCGTGTGTGCGAGTATGAACTGGTGACCCGTCATGTGGCGGTCCCTTTATGACCGCAACATCGCGATATAGGTGAGAGCCCTCAGTATACGCGTTGTACCATCATTCCAGTCTGGCCTGGCAACGGAAGACTGCAAAACGAAAGCTGAAATTTTAAATTTAGCATTTGAGAAATCTTTCATGCAGGAGGATCGCACAAACATACCGCCGTTTGAGTCTCGTACAGATTCCCGTATGGAGGACATAGTGATAGACATCCCTGGGACTGTGAAGCAGCTGAATGGGTTGAAAATAAATGAATCGCCAGGTCCTGATGGGATTCCAATTCGGTTTTACACAGAGTGCTCTACTGCATTGACTCCTTACTTAGCTTGCATGTATCGCGAATCTCTTGCCCAACGTAAAGTCCCGAGCGACTGGAAAAAAGAGCAGGTTACGCCTGTATATAAGAAGGGTAGAAGGACGGATCCTCAAAATTACAGACCAATATCCTTAACATCGGTTTGTTGCAGGATTCTCGAACATATTCTCAGTTCGAATATAATGAATTTCATTGAGCAGAGAAGTTGCTGTCCATGCATCAGCACGGCTTTAGAAAGCATCGCTCCTGCGAAACGCAACACGCGCTTTTTTCACATGGTATCTTGCGAACCATGGATGAAGGGTATCTGACTGATGCCTTATTCCTTGACTTCCGGAAAGCGTTTCACTCGGCCCCCGACTGCAGACTCCTAACTAAGGTACTGCGGCTGTTTGCTGATGATGGTGTGGTGTACGGTAAGGTGTCGTCGTTGAGTGACTGTAGGAGGATACAAGATGACTTGGACAGGACTTATTATTGGTGTAAAGAATGGCAGCTAACTCTAAATATAGATAAATGTAAATTAATGCAGATGAATAGGAAAAAGAATCCCGTAATGTTTGAGTACTCCATTAGTAGTGTAGCGCTTGACACAGTCACGTCGATTAAATATTTGGGCGTAACATTGCAGAGCGATATGAAATGGGACAAACATGTAATGGCAGTTGTGGGGAAGGTGGATAGTCGTCTTCGGTTCATTGGTAGAATTTTGGGAAGATGTGGTTCATCTGTAAAGGAGACCGCTTATTGAACGCTGGAGCGACCTATTCTTGAGTACTGCTCGAGCGTTTGGGATCCCTATCAGGTCGGATTGAGGGAGGACATAGAAGCAATTCAGAGGCGGGCTGCTAGATTTGTTACTGGTGGGTTTTATCATCACGCGAGTGTTACGGAAATGCCTCAGGATCTCGGGTGGGAGTCTCTGGAGGAAAGGAGGCGTTCTTTTCGTGAATCGCTACTGAAGAAATTTAGAGAACCTGCATTTGAGGCTGACTGCAGTACAAGTTTACTGCCACCAACTTATATTTCGCGGAAAGACCACAAAGATAAGATAAGAGAGATTAGGGCTCGTGCAGAGGCATATAGGCAGTCATTTTCCCTCGTTCTGTTTGGGAATGGAACAGGGAGAGAAGATCCTAGTTGTGGTACGAGGTACCCTCCGTCACGCACCGTATGGTGGATTGCGGAGTATGTATGTAGATGTAGATGTAGAGGAATGTTACTGTCTAGCACATGCTTTATGTGTTTTAACTCACTCTGAACGGCTTCACTTACAGGTACTGTTTCTGGTGATTCTTCAGCACGACCTCACTGTATCGTATCTTTCCACTCGGTATTTAATTAGCAGCGTGGGATTAGCCGAGTGGTCTCAGGCGCTGCAGTCATGGACTGTGAGACTGTTCCCGGCGGAGGTTCGAGTCCTCCCTCGGGCATGGGCATGTGTGTTTGTCCTTAGAATAATTTAGGTTAAGTAGTGTGTAGGCTTAGGGGCTGATGACCTCAGCAGTTAAGTCCCATAAGATTTCACACACATTTGAACATTTTTAGTATTTAATTATTCATTGACATGTTTGACCTTTCAGTCTAACCGTTTGGTAAATTCATTACAAAGTATCTGTCCTTGAGTGTCTAGGCACTCTTCTAACTCTCCTTGGGTTTTAAGAACTACCTATTTAACTCATTGAGACAGTTGCTGCACTGTAATATCAGTTGTAGTTCTGGCCTGTTTGCATTGTTTGAACGTGATTTGGTAATATCTTCACTAATATCCTTATAGTTCTCTCAGTGAGATGTCGACTGAAGAGGTTTCTCAGAGGGGCGACTTCAATTAGTAGTGCCTGATTTCGTATAACTCAGCACTCATAACATGGAGGCAACCCACGATAATGACGGCAATGTCTTTAGAAATCACTATGCAGTGCAACGCATTAAAACTTCTCTTGCTTTAACGCAAACATCACCTTGTACAGATTCACCAACAGGACGTTTCCTTTTGATTGGTATTGCATCAGGCCACTGAGCAGGCTGCCCAGCGTCATTGTTCGAAAGACGTAACCGATCAGACTCACGGAATTTTCACAATAAAATGTTACGAACAGCAAGGGAAACTATCGAATAAAATATTTCCGAGGGGGGGGGGGGAAGGTTGGAGTAGGAGGGAAGGGGATTCAAACTATCCATTTGTAACGCAAGTACACGAAAGAACATAGAATGAGGGAAAACACTCGTAAGATAATTTTTTTTTCCTGAAACACAGATATAAGACACTGCCAGACAGCGCCAATGTCTGAAATGTTATATACAGCATAAAAAAAAGAAGATTTGGGGACGATGAAAACTTGAAAATTCTAAAGAAGTGTCCTCAGGAAAATACTAGGACCTTAAAGTAATAGGACTGCTAAAAACAAATCATGATCACAGAGCCTATTTTAAGAAGGAAATGCTAGCTAATGTAACGTGGAATAGTAGACTACAGCTTTAGAGACACATAAGCTAAATTATTAGTAACAGACTAAGCAAGGAGATCTTCAACGTACTAAACAGCTACAAATCCAATCTCGCATGGTTAACGTCAGTTTACAAATGTATAACAAAACATAAGACTCAGATTGATCTTAACAAACAACAGAACACTTTTTAGAGAACAAACACAAAAGGCATGTCTTCAGGGAAGAAAGAGGTAAAAAAACGGAAGATGAGCCAGGAAGAAAATGAACGAAGTTCCACAATGGTGATGAAATTTTGGGAGCAAATAAAATCAAACACAAACGAACAAAGACGTATTTTACCCTACAAAATTGTTACTCGAATTAATAAATAAATAAATAAATCGCACTTGTTCGTCTCCAACAACAATATACTTAGAAACAAGCTCTCTGAATGGAGATATCAAGTGTAAAATACAAGGAGGGAGAGGTTACTTAGAGCTTAGATAAACACAAAAGCAGTTGTTAGAGTCTAAGGGCATATAAGGGCAGCAGTGGGTTAAAAAGGAAGTCAGAAGTAGTTGTAACGTAGCCCCGGTAATACTGAATCTGTACATTGAGCAAGCAGCATAAGAAACCAAAGAAACATTTCTGGAATTAATTAATGTTTGGGGAGAATGACTAAATGAGTATGGTTTTCACGACGACACTGTAATTCTGCGGGAGACAGCAAAGTGCTACGAAGAGCATTGTACGTGAATGGACACTAGTTTGAAAGGATAATATCAGATGAACATTAACAATAAACTAAACATAATGGAATATAGTCGAATTAAATTGAACGATGCCGAAAGACGTGGATTAGGGAATGGGACACTAGAAACCGCAGATGGGTTTTTTGAGCAGCAAAGTGACTGATAACGGCCGAAACAGAGAAAGAAAATATTGATTGTCAATGGCAAGTAAAGCGTTTCTGATGAAGAGAAGTTTCTAAAAATCAAGTATGAAATAAACTGTTAGGAATTGTTTTCTCAAGGTTTTAATGTGGAGCGTAGTGTCCTACGGATGTAAAAAGTGCATTATAAAAGCACAGCCATGTCGAGAGAAGACGCTTTTGAATCGTGATACTACAGAAGAATTCTGAAGATCACATGGAAGCTCGGTCAAGATCGAGTGGCTTGAAGAGCCGCATCACGCCATTCGTCGAACCGGAGATCACAAAAAGAAAAAAAGAAAAAAAAAGAATAAAATAAATAAAAAATAAAATAAATAAAAAATAAAGTAAACTTAATAGCACGTCATATGACAAATTCCTCACACGAATTCCCCATCGTCTTGCTCATGAAGTGCGGCTAAGAAACAGAATGATGGTACCAATACAATTGATCTCCACCAGATAATGCCTTGTGTGCACATCATGCTTTGCTACGAAGATGGATCGGTGAAGAAAGTGCAGTGGATTGGCCTACCCCGTTACTTGACCTTACGTAACTCCTCTGGACTTCTTTGGAGATACATAAAGTACGCTGGCGATCGTGATATTCCAACATCTCTAGAAAAGATGCAGGAACTTATAGTAATTTCGTGTAAGCCTCTTCAGTAGGCAGTACTGGAGGCAGTGACGAATTCTCTCAACCAACCCTTGGAGTAGTGTAATATTGTCCTTGGTCGCCTCATTCAGCACCTGCGAGTGTTCTACCCCTTTTTGTGCCCACAATGTATTACACCACTACAAAATGGTTCCCAACATTCTAATTTCTGTTTTTAATTAAGTTGAATGTTCTGTTTACGACAAAATGTGATATGCTACTGAACAGGCCTCGATGAGAAGAAATATATTACTGAATAAAACTGTGAAGGTCTATTTAGAAAAGACTCACTGTTGTTCATATCTTCGTAACGAACGAAGCAGAAGCTAAGTGTTTCACCCAGGCGTATTCATTACCGATATTTCTGTCGATCCCAGTTTTGTAACTGCGCTGCATGAAGTAAACAGATATGCAAAATAAAACAACGCTGCACCTATGAATGCTGATACAATGACCTTGGAGCAAATTCCCGCCTCACTAGATCGACTTCCAGCACGTGATCCTTTACTGTTGGGATTTGCTTGTGAGGGGTAACGGTGGCCCTGCTTTCACGGGGGTTGTGAGCGAGTTGGGTGGGGCGGGAAGGATAGCAGTTCTGTTTTCCAAGACGACCCTAACGGTCGCTGCACCCTGACGCGTCGAGGTGGTGGCATCTTGCAATGTCAGCTGTGTGTGGCCTTGGAAGTTATAATTCTCCCGAAGAACAAGTCGCCCCACCATTCCCCTCTTAACCCATCTCCTCGTCGATAGATATCAAGTTCTAGTGTAATCTTGTGCGCAACATGAGCGCAGTCTATGTGCAATGATTAATGCTGGGTTTTTATCAGTGTCTGGTAACTGATGCTACGGACTGCAACGTTCATCATCGCAGCAGAGGTACTGACCGCATAACGACGTATTTTTCGGGCAGGCAGTTTCATGTACACATAGCGTCTATGTAACATCACCGTCCTAAGAGGCTACTTCGCGTGGCTTAAGAATCTATTTTAAATGCAATATTTTAAGTGCCGTAAGTTCACATAACGTCTATGTAACATCACCGTCTTAGGAGGCTACTTAGCGTGGCTTAAGAATCTATTTTAAGTGCAATATTTTAAGTGCCGTAAGGTCACATAACGTCTACGTAACATCACCGTCTTAAGAGGCTACTTAGCGTGGCTTAAGAATCTGTTTTAAGTGCAATATTTTAAGTGCCATAAGTCTTGCTGACTATAATACTGCACTCGTGACACGTGGCAACTGAAACCGATTCCGTTATCCTGCGAAAACCATCAATAAAGATTTCAGTATGAACCATTCGCTGTGCAGCGGCCTGTGGACAGGTGTGAAATTTCTGTGTGTCGTCTGCATTCGACATTAATGTCGAAAACGTGAAGATGTGGGCTATAAATTTCATGCGGGCATTGCTGGTGAACATATATAGGTACTTGTCGGGAATGTTCTTTCCACTGACCTTAACGTCTTCTATAGCTGTGCCCTTAAAGACATCGTACGGTCGTAGGTCGTCACTCGACTGCAGTGAGGATCGCTACAAATAAATAGCAGGCTCGACGACTACTGATTATTAGTAGTCAAACTTCGCAACATAGTTAAAGGATCACTTTTGGGAAACCACATAATTCCCACCCACACGACCATTAAGCATAAAATTCGGCTCAAAGATGCATACAACTTTGTAATGGTGCAAAAGGGAGGCTCCCTGAAACGTCACCCTTAGGCTTGAAGGCGCTTTCAAACAACGAGTGTCGACTTTTTGGGATGCTAACACTTTTACCTTGAGAACCATACTCGCGGGATATGTGCCACTCTTAATCACAATCATTTTGGATAACAGCAATACATAACAGAAGTAAAATAAAATCAATACTATTCACTTCTCGCTTTTGAACTATACAGGGTGGTCCATTGATAGTGACCGGGCCAAATATCTCACGAAATAAGCATCCAACGAAGAAACTACAAGGAACGAAACTCGTCTAGATGAAGGGGAAACCAGATGGCGCTATGGTTGGCCCGCTAGATGGCGCTGCCATAGCTCAAACGGATATCAACTGCGTTTTTTTAAATAGGAACCCCACTTTTTTATTACATATTCGTGTACTACGTAAAGAAATATGATGTTTTACTTGGACCACTTTTTTCGCTTTGTGATAGATAGCGCTGTAATAGTCACAAACGTATAATTGTGTGGTATGACGTAACATTCCTCCAGTGCGGACTGTATTTGATTCGTGATACAGTACCCGTGTTAAAATGGATCGTTTACCAATTGCGGAAAAGGTCGTGTTGATGTATGGCTATTGTGATCAGAATTCCCAACGTGCGTGTGCTATGTATGCTGCTGGGTATCCTGGACGACATCATCCAAGTGGCCGAACCGTTCGCCGGATAGTTACGTTATTAAAGGAAACAGGAAGCGTCCAGCCACACGTGAAATGTCAGCCACGACCTGCTGCAAATGATGATGCGCAAGCAGGGGTTTTAGCTGCTGTCGTGGCTAATCCGCACATCAGTAGCAGACAAATTGCACGAGAATCGGGAATCTCAAAAACGTCGGTGTTGAGAATGCTACATCAACATCGATTGCACCAGTACCATATTTCTATGCACCAGGAAGTGCATGGCTACGAGTATGAACAGTTCTGGCACTGGGCACAAGAGAAATTACGGGACGAAGACAGATTTTTTGCACGAGTTCTATTTAGCGACGAAGCGTCATTCACCAACAGCGGTAACGTAAACCGGCATAATGTACCTTATTGGGCAACGGAATATCCACGAAGCATGCACAAGTTGAACATCAGCGACCTTGGCGGGCTAATGGATGTTGCGATATTATGGGAGTAAGGAGAATTGGCAGCCATTTTATCGATGGCAATCTAAATGGTGCAATTTATGCTGATTTCCTACGTAATGTTCTACCGATGTTACTACAAGATGTTTCACTGCATGGCAGAATGGCGATGTACTTCCAACATGATGGATGTCCGGCACATAGCCCGCGTGCGGTTGAAGCGGTATTGAATAGCATATTTCATGACAGGTGGCATGTTCACCGGATCTGATGTCCCCGGATTTCTTTCTGTGGGGAAAGTTGAAGGATATTTGCCATCGTGATCCACCGACAACGCCTGACAACATGCGTCAGCGGATTGTCAATGCATGTGCGAACATTACGGAAGGCCAACTACACGCTGTTGAGAGGAATGTCGTTACAAAAAATGGCTCTCAGCACTATGCGACTTAACTTCAGAGGTCATCAGTCGCCTAGAACTTGGAACTAATTAAACCTAACTAACCTAAGTGCATCACACACATCCATGCCGAGGCAGGATTCCAACCTGTGACCGTAGCGGTCTCTCGGCTCCAGACTGTAGCGCCTAGAACCGCATGGCCACTCCGGCCGGCAGTGTCGTTACACGTATTGCCGAATGCATTGAAGCTGACGGACGTCATTTTGAGCATTTATTGCATTAATATATTATTTACAGGTAATCACGTTGTAACAGCATGCGTTCTCAAAAATGATAAGTACACAAAGGTACATGTACCACATTGGAACAACCGAAATAAAATGTTCAAACGTACCTACATTCTGTATTTTAATTTAAAAAACCTACCTGTTACGAACTGTTCGTTTAAAATTGTGAGCCATATGTTTGTGACTATTACAGCGTCATCTATCACAAAGTGGTCCAACTAAAACATTCATACTTATGTACGTACTATACGAATATGTTGTAAATAATGGGGCTCCCTATTTTAAAAAAAATACACAGTTGATATCCGTTGGTCCTCTGGCAGCACCATCTAGTGGGCCAACTTTAGCGCCATCTGGTTTCCCCCTTCAAGCTAGACAAGTTTCGTTCCTTGTAGTTTTTTCGTTTGCGCTTATTTCGTGAGATATATGGCCCGGTCACGATCAATGGACCACCCTGTATACGTCTTTTTCCATACACGTTCACCATCACACTATAAACGCCCCATAGTGTCAGGCAACTCTGGAGAACCTTTTCTCGAATGCTAGCCGTTAAACGGCCAGTGAAGGCAATTCTTCCTTTTATCAGCATGCCATGGAAAGCTGATAGGAGAGGAAACAAACACTGCTGGGAAAAAAGTTAGCACACCCTTTGAGAGGTTTCCAATTCACTCAAGCTTTGTTGTTACAACAATGATTATGGAGTACACGAAATGATAACATTTGCAGATTAATAGAGGTTTTGAGTTACCAAGTGTCGACCCATGCTTAAACACACGTATTAGTACGTGTAGTAGCCTCCACAGGCGGCAACGCAGGTCATGACTTGACACACAGTCGATCATACATATGGCGCATACTGTCCTGAGGTACGTTACTTCACGCCTGCTCGAGCTGTTCATAGTTCTCTAAGTGTTATTGGTTAGTGTGTCACATGAGTCACTTCTCGTCCCATCGTATTCCATACGTTCTTGATTGGAGACAATTCTGGAGTTCGTGGTGGTCAGGAGTGTTGCTGCACGTTTTTCAGAGCACGTTCAGTTTCATGGGCAGTGTGTGGGGAAGCATTATCCTGTTGGAACCACACATCAACTTTCCGTTGCAAAAACGGGAAAGGGAAGGGTATCACAACGTTATGCATGTAGCTAGCGCTGGTTAGTGTCCCCTCGAGAAAGACCAAAGATGAGCGAGAGTTTTAGCTTATCGCACCCCAGACGACAAGGCCTGTGGTGGGGCCAGTGTGTCTTGGACGAATACACTCTACCAGAGAGTGTTCTCTAGGTCTCAGTCGTACGCATAAACGACCATCATTTGAGTGCAGGCAGATTCTACTGTCATTGCTGAAGACCACGGTCCACCATTTCATTTTCCAAGTGATACTTTCACGGCTCCAGTCGAGCCCTGCTCGTCGATACTATCGCTTGAGTGAGAGAAGGGCTAGAGGTGTCAGTGGTCATAATCCCACTACCAATGACCAGTTCACAACAACTTATGCTGACATGTATGGCCTTAAGTCCTTTTATGTGTGCTGTGGGGGCTGCACTATCTGTAGCGTCTGCCCTTACGATACGACGATTCTGGTGCTCGTCTGTTCTTCGTGGATGTGCAGAATCTCTTCTACTGGTGTGAGAATGTTCAAGTGACCTCTGATACCAGCATAATTGCACACCTGACGCAGCACGTCCAACTTGTGTGGCAGTTCTCCAAATGAATGATCGTTCCAATCGGATAACCACGGTTTGACCCCTTTCAAACTCGCTCATTAGGCATCTCTGTGGCATGGTTGCCTGATTGCTTGACACGTCTGCACCACATGGAGTCTTTTCACAGAGAGCATTCCCTATTAAAGGGTGGACAAATATGGGGCTATAGTATCTATGCCACTACGATACATTTCGGCGGACGACGATGAAACCACCATCAGCACATCTACTGTGCATCATGTAGCATATGCTATCATCAGATGAAAATCGACATCGTCATTCCAGGTGAACTAATCTTTTTTCCCGGCAGTGTATTTCCCAGTCGTTTTACGAGATCTACTATGGACCAAGTGACTGATCATTAGGTGATGACCAGTAGAATTTATCTCGAATTGCACAGCATTATACTTACCATATGCTACAATAGCTGGCTGCCAATAACACAGTAACATGTTTCACGCTTTCCATGTCTCGGAATAGGAACAAGTAAACCAAAATGTCGAAAGCGCTATTACTGAGAGATCGCTCCAAGGCAGAACTGGGTACCTGATCCGAACAAAGCGCATGTAACTTGAGGCTGGGAATATGAGCTCCCTCCAATTATCTCTGGCACTACTTTAGCAGTCGAGAAATTAAGATTCTCATGCCGAAATAAATGGAGAACTAGTAATTTACTTTATAGTTAGTCAGAATACACAGTTAAGGGATGGGATTGCCATTTGACGATGGACATTTGACTGAAGTAGAGTTTCAGCATACACTCCCTGACAAAAAAATTGAAGTACCCAGAAATATCGCCAGCGAGCTAGGAGCTATGGGGTTGGTAAGACTATGCTATCACATAAACATTCACACAACAATAATTTTGTGGAAGTGGAAGTAAACCAGCACATTGCTCAACAGTAACAATATACAAAACGTTGCCCAAAGATACACAGTACAATTATAAATGCCAGTAGATGTACAATGACCTACTTTTTAAAATCAACCAAATGTGACCAGAATCGGCGCTGGCACCATTTCACAGCGTAGAACGCGCAGTTCTACAAGGTATGTGGCTAACGGCACAGTCACTGGGACTTCTCAGACATATAAGTAGAGTGCATTTTACAAACGCACTGTAAGCCATTCCTAAAGTGATGCACTGTGTTGCTTGTACCTATAAATATTTAAAATAACTTTTGACCATACTAATAAACACTTTAAATCCCAGAAATAAGAGTAAGTTAGAACAATATAGCTCATATCTAAAGCCAATAGCTATTCAATCTTGAGTAATAAACAAAGAACATAAATTCTTGGTGTAATATAACTAAGCTGAAATTTGTTAAAACAGTGTTGATTAAGGAAGTCTCACCAAATGAGGTTACACAAAAGTATAACATCGACTACGATGAGCTATTTTATCAAGTGATAAATTTCTCAAAACCAGACGCAGTTACTGAGCAAGATCCGACCAGTTCTAACACTCAAATCTATTCGCTCCGTGCACCCCGGCACTCAAACGAAAAAATGACCAATTTAAATCTAGGTCGAACATCATCTAATCCCCTTCTATGACAACAAGGAGAAATTAAAAAGTGGAACCAATTTTACATCAAATAGTCAATAATCAACCCTTTTCAAGGCTATCGGAACCAATAAGAAACCCAAATCAAGATCATGAACACGGTCTTAAGCCATTATAAAGTACGAAAATATTGAGTATAATTAAACGTAAGTGAAACTCATTGTGGTATCTGATAACCGCGTATGACAGTAATATAAAATAAAGAAACTTGTGTAGGAAAGTGACGAAAATATCAAACATTATACAAGACCATGGCCCAAAAATATGAAAAGACCCAATTAAGAAAACGACTGGTGCCCACTGGCGAGTGAAGTTCCAGGAAAAAGCTCTAAACAGACTGGGCTGTACATTAAAATCAGTTCTGCGGCACAAGCACAGAGTAATATACAGTGTTCTCAAATGCGCTCAGCAAGTTGATTTCTTTTGTACCGAGCAGGGACTGTCACAAGTGGTAACTCTAGGACCAGTTTTCCTTTGGCCATGCCCCGCGACCCGTCGATTCTTTCATCTGGTGTACTGCCACGCTTGCATAGGCGCTGATGACAGGATCGTACACTAGGTCACACTCTGCTCTGAAGGTACCCGGTCAGCTTGTGTGCTCCGAATGTACTCAGCGCTCCTGTTGTCAGCTGAAACCTTCCTTCTTGCCCTCCACACAGAGAGCCCTCCCTGCAAGCCTATTATGTCTTGGAAGTCGCCACGCACGCCCTCTCTCGGGAAGCTATTGAGGGGTAACAGTTAATTAGCGTAATCACACGCAATATCCGTAAGAGCTGAAACGGCTCACCTGGAAACATAGCTGGATGTCAAAGCATCTTTGTGTGTATGTACCCCATTGTCTGACATGTAAATGGGTTTATTATTAATTCTCTGTGACAACTGAACTGCTACAATGATGCATTTGTGTTATTTGTGTTTAGTATTGTTACCTGGCCAGCTAGTATATACAGGGTGGCCCATTGGTCGAAACTGGGCCAAATATCTCACTAAATAAGCGTCAAACGAAAAAGCTACAAAGAACGAAACTCGTCTAGCTTGAAGGGGGAAACCAGTAAGTGTTTTAGCTGCTGTCGCGGCTAATCCACACATCAGCAGCAGACAAACTGCGCAAGAATCGGGAAACTCAAAAAACGTCCGTGTTGAGAATGCTACATCAACATCGATTGCATCCGTACCATATTTCTGTGCACCAGGAACTGCATGGCGACGACTTTGAACGTCGAGTACGGTTCTGACACTGGGCACAAGAGAAATGACGCGTTCTATTTAGCGACGAAGCTTCACCAAGAGTGCTAACGTAAACCGGCGTAATATGCACTATTGGGCAACGGAAAATCCACGATGGCTGTGATAAGTGGAACATCAGAGACCTCGGCGGGTTAATGTATGGTGCGGAATTATGAGAGGAAGGATAATTGGCCCCCATACTATCGATGACAATCTAAATGGTGCGATGGATGCTGATTTTCTACTTAATGTTCTACCGATGTAGCTGCAAGATGTTTCACTGCATGACAGAATGGCGATGTACTTCCAACTTGATGGATTTCCGGCACGTAACTCGCGTTTGTTGAAGCGGTATTGAATTGCATATGTCATTACAGGTGGATTGGTCGTCGAAGCACCATACCACGGCCCGCATGTTCACCGGAACTGACGTCCCCGAACTTCTTCCTGTGGGGAAAGTTCAAGGATATTTGCCATCGTGATCCACCGACGATGCCTGACAACATGCGTCAGCGCATTGTCAATGCATGCGCAAACATTACGGAAGGCAAACTACTTGCTGTTGAGAGCAATGTCGTTACACGTATTGCCAAATGCATTGAGGTTGACGGACATCATTTTGAGCATTTATTCCATTAATGTGGTATTTACGGGTAATCAAGCTGTAACAGCATCCGTTCTCAGAAGTGATAATTTCACAAAGGTACATGCATGGCATTGGAACAACCGAAGTAAAATGTTCAAACGTACCTACGTTCTGTATTTTAATTTAAAAAACTTACCTGTTATTAACTGTTCGTCTAAAATTTTGAGTCATATGTTTGTGACTATTACAGTGCCATCCATCACCAAGCGATAAAAGTGGTCCAATTAAAAATTCATATTTCTTTACGTACTACACGAATATGTAATAAAAATGGGGGTTCCTGTTTAAAAAAAAAAACGCTGTTGATATCCGTTTGACCTATGGCAGAGTCATCTAGCAGGCCAACCATAGCGCCATCTGGTTTCCCCCTTGAAGCTAGACAAGTTTCATTCTTTGTAGTTTTTTTCGTTTGACCCTTATTTCATGCGATATTTGGCCTGGTCATGATCAATGGACCACCCTGTATACGAGAAGTATTAACGGTGTCAGAGGTTGAGTTCTAACTGTGTAGGTCACGGAGAGACTACATGGTTGTATGAGACTGCGTTAACTGCACATAACAGAATTAGAAAATGGAATCACCGCAGGTGTCCGTATGGTGAGATCTTCAATTCAGGCAATAACTGGATTTTTGGAGCGTTTAGATGTGACAGTGGCCTCATCTTGGACTGGAGGGAAATGGGATAGTCAGAATAGTCATCGTCAAGGATGCAGTTGACCATGTCTCACCACCAGAATTTAGGATTACTGTATTGCACACGAAGTGCACCTGCACCTGTAAGTGGAGTACGAGTAATGGACTGTTTGTAACTTTTTTTTCGTCCTCCACCATTGTTCTGAGACATGTAGCAACTGGACTAGAGAATTATCATCCCATGTGTAGGCTGTTGTTAGCACTACATCACAAACGGATGTATCAGGTGTGGTGCTGCGGACAGGCAGCATTGTCTTATGATTAGTAGCATGGTATTGTGTTCAGCAAAGCATCGCGGTTCTGATATTATCTCAGAGTAGTTGTCTTGCACACCAGTGACCTCAGGAGTGTCCCATTCTTCCAGTGGTTTGAAGATATGTAGTACTGTTCGTCCTGGTATCATTATCAGGTGAGCCATCGGGTATGACTTCACTGCTTGGCTAGTAGTGATCGAGGGAAGTCTGACAACTCAACAGAATATCGTTGTGTGTTACCCCTTAGTGTGATAGTATATTTATGCCATTTTCAATAGGGCTGTTCTTGTCCAAATGTGGCACCAGTCTTTGTGAACTGTCTGCATAATGTTGAGGTACTCCCACGGCTACCAAGACTGTCAGGTTGCCAGACCACAGGCATCCACTGGCAGCATCCACACCAGCCAGTATACATGTAAGATGTCAAACAAGTAACACGTCTTACATTGAATTGCTGAAACAATTCCAGTTAACTCCATATTCCATATGACACAGTTATACTAAAATGTGCGAATTTTATTGATAGGCAAAGTGAAAATAACCAACACTCGCACTAATAATTGCATGCAAGTAAATTTCCAAAACCGAGCTACGAGACGCAACTCTGAGGAAAGGAGAATTTTACGACGACAACGCCGTTGACATGTTAGCACGAAACCTGCACAGCGGGATATCCAGTGGACACAACGAGACCCTGGAGTCACTTTACAGGCTGTTGGAATAATCGGCCCTTATCCCTGCTTTTAACGACGACACTTCGTAAAGCCTTTCTACAGGAACGCGAGTGGAGATGGCAGATAAACGGCTGGAGAAATCCAACTCATAACCTTGGTACTGACTGTGGTCACTTGCGTAAAAACCCGCGTGGAGAGGAGCTGTTTATCTCAGTATTACATAGCAGAAGTTAAACTCTGCCCTACGAAAGAAATGACGCCAGTGATAGGCTACAACAACTTTAGTGGGTGATTTATAACAAATATGAACGGTCTGATTGGCCAAATAGAAAAAGCCTGTTCACCAGCTTTGATACAGGCAAATTGCAGACAGAGAAATAAGTTCTTCTCTTGCAGCAAATCGTCGACAGTTTGAGCAAGACGACTCGTACTGTGCTGAGACGATTGCGAGAGTAACTATGTAACCACTTGTTCACAGGCTCGTCTTAATCCTTAAGGAGCTAAACAGCAAGGTTGCCTAGTATGGAGAATTGCACCGAGCACTGACAGTTAACATTTGCAACTGACTTCAGGGCAGTGATGTATGTGCTACTACAGCCAAATAGCGAGCACCATGCCAGTTATCTTAGCTAGGGAACAATTAGGAGTCTCGGCTTCACCAAAGACGTAGGAAATGTATCAGAATGGTGTTTAACAGTCGACAGAAATTCAGAATAGATTCTCAGGTTCACAGTTCAGGCCAACAGCAGCCACTGCCGAGCTACGCCAGCAAGTGCTATTCAATTGACATTCAGAATTGCGGTCATCTCTGTCTCTCCTATTTTTTCGTACATTCAGCCATGATCTGTAGTTCAGCATATTCGCGATTGTCAGGCTTAACTGAAGTAGAAACAAGAGCTACCCAATTTAACGAATAGAATTCATCAGCCACTGTAGAGTGCTTTATGCTCTGGAGTTACTGAATTGTTTTAATTGTGTACTTCCTTCTGATTCCTCTTTACGGTCCCCCATCCATTATTTGGTTATTTTAATTGTGCATCTCAGGTTAATTGATATCTCTGGCCCCAGTGGTATTTAATTTGCTTGTATTTTATCGATCCCCATAGATGGTCATAAACCATTTTACTATTAAAGAACCTTAGAATAGTTAGGAATGTAGCTTCACAGTTGTGCACACCCAATGTGAATATTTTACCATCCTGTACTTGTTAAATTATGACTGATATGTCATAAAGTCATACTTAGAGTAAAAAATAAAACTTAATAACGAAAATTTAAGATTTTCAGTTTTCGCTAACATAGTTACGCCTGAACCCATACACAAATTCCTGTAAGCGTTAATTTTTCCTTTACAGGAAGTGTAGTGGAACCAAAATTGAGATCATTCTCTGATTGCATCACTGCCTGTACTGCTGCAGACTTCTGAACTCTGCATTGTGAGCTTGTGTCTTCCTACATTGCAGGCCGTAGGTTCAACACTAAATTCCTTAAATGCTCGCAGCTCGTCCTTGAGTAACTGTGGTAGAAAGATTGCTGAGCACCAGTCTCACAAATGTTAGATACACCATTTGTAAATACATACATTGGTTGGCATTCAGATTCTGATATGTCAACATGTTTGCTAGATAGCCTGCGGAAATGTCCACAGGTAACTACGTCGGTAGCAACAGCACCAGCGGCGCTTACTACGCCGTCGTTGGTGGTACAGTTGCAAAACTATTTACTTATGTCGATGGTATGTCTACTGGAGTTTGGAGCAAGTATTCATCCACTTACTCAGGACTGAAGTGACGGCACAGCACGACAGATGCAGTTCCAGCTAAGGCTCCAGAGGTGGTTGATTAACATAACATTACAAGAACGAGCAACCAAGTTGTATCCGCAAGAAGTCAATGCTAGTCACTGCTCGTAGTCTCATCGGACTCTGTTTATTCAGGAATAGTATAGAGCATAATTCTGTTTAACACCTTTGTGAACTTATAGTCGGCTACAGGTAGTGATTTCGTTTTGCAGGACTTGGACTATCAGTGATACTCATCCAATTGGTACTGGACTGATACTGAAGTTTCGTTGCCGATTATGGAAATTTTTTCAAGAATTTTTCACTCTGTATGTCACATGTGTTCCCTTTAATTATGCTTAATATCTCATTTTGTGTTCAGTGGTATGATAAAAATGATCACTGTCCTTGGCTATTTGGAATATTAATTGCATGAGTTGTTCCGCTTTGATCACAATACAGGTTATCACTGACCAGTTACAAAAGTTTGCCGTGATAGAGTATACAGCTTCATTAAGACTAGCTAACCAACGCCATTAGTACCTGCAGTAGTACACGCATCCAGGACAAAGATAGTGCAACGTTATAGTGGTAAATTGTAATAACTAAAATAACGTTACATACGGCGTCAACCAGTGAAGTTGCATTCCGTTTCCTCCTCCATTCTGGATGCTACACTATTTTGTCAGGTAGTGCATTTTTACTTGTCGTACAGGTAAACCAGTACATTGAAGTTGATATAGATTCAATATTTCTTCTAACACATGTGCTTTATCTGAGTATATTATTGTATTTATAGTTGGAAAACACTCAGATATTAGGTGATACTGCACTCCATACCCATGAGCTTCAATAAGCCACCAGTATCTCTTGGATCATGCAAAATATGGAGTATTTCGATGATCTCAGTTTTCATAGGCTGAGTAACGGTTTTGTGAAACCAGGTTTCCCGAGCTGCGGAGTAATGAGCACTGCCAGACCTATGGTACAGTTACCTCTGGGCTTACTCCAATGACCATCGTGTGACGTGACGTTGTAGCGTTGTTTGTTAAAATGAATGGGAATTTTGGCTTTAAAAAACTCAGTTTTTAGTGAGCTACTGGCAACTGAGATGGATGGCTATTGGCGTACCACATTTGTAAGCGGGCAGACCTTTGTTTTATGAAGCTTAACGGAGAAAGGCGGATTCTGGTTGGATAGACCAAAAATTTTGGAGCGTCTCGTGGGATCAAAATGGTTCACAGTAAGGAAGCCAACAGATTGCCAGTACAAGCGTTGTGCCAGCAGAATATCTTAGCATCCATTCCACAGTTACACCTCACGCGAACAGCCCTTCCGAAATACCTATTTCAAAAATAAATAACAGTAATGTGGAATTTCTGAAGATTGAACGTGGTAGGGAAGTTATAAAAACTGAAAAGGGAAATACTAAGGCTCAATCTAGGTGTAGTGGGTGTCTGTGATGTGAAATGGTAAGAAGTCAAGGATATGTGGTCAGATCAGTACAGGGTAATATCAACAGCAGCACAAAATGGTGTAACCGGACTAGGGTTCGTTATGAACAGGGAAGTAGGGCAGAGCGTGAGTTACTGTGAACAGTTCAATGATAGGACTGTTCTAATCAGGATCGACAGCAGACAACGCCGAAGAAATAGATAAAATATATGCGGATACTGAACGAGTAATTCACCATATAAAGGGAGGAGAAAAACTAATACATATGGGGGATTGAAAGTGGATACAGGGGAAGGTTACAGGAGTTCTGCAATATATTTCAGCTTGCTGGAAAATGTAATAGAAAAAGCCGGGAGGTAAGGGATGATTTCGGTTAGATTACATCATGGTCAGACAGAGACTCCGAGATCAAATAGTGAATTGTAAAGTATACCCAGGAACAGATATGGACTCAGACCACGATTACATAGCCATGAAGAGTCGGCTGAAGTCTAAGAGAGTACCTAGGAAGAGTAAACGCGCAAAGCATTGGGGTATGGAAGTACAACGGAATTAAGAGATCCGCTTGAATTTCTCTAAGGCAATAGATACTGCGATAATAAATGGCTCAGTAGGAGTTCAGATGAAGAGAAATGGACAACTTGAGAAAGGGCAGTAACAGAAGTGGGAAAGGAAAACAAGGATATAAAGAAGAAAGCTTGGGTAACAGGAGAAATACTTCAGTTGATCGATGAAAGAAGGAAGTAGAAAATTATTCAATAAAACTGAGGAATACATAAATACAAGTCACTTAGGAATGAAATACATGGGAAGTGCAGGGAAGTTAAAATGAAGTGACTGAATATACACTACTGGCCATTAAAATTGCTACACCACGAAGATGACGTACTACAGACGCATAATTTAATCGATAGGAAGAAGATGCTGTGATACACAAATGATTAGCTTTTCAGAGCACTCACACATAGTTGGCCTTCGTGTAAGAAGGAGAAATGCGAACCATCACGTTTCCGACATTGGTAAAGGTCGGATTGTAGCCTATCGCGATTGCGGTTTATCGTATCGTGACATTGTTGCTCGCGTTGGTCAAGATACAAAGACTGTTAGCAGAATATGGAATCGGTGGGTTCAGGAGGGTAATATGGAACGCCAAGCTGGATCCCAACGGCCTCGTATCACTAGCAGTCGAGATGACAGGCGTCTTTTCCGCATGGCTGTAACGGATCGTGCAGCCAAGTCTCGATCCCTGAGTCAACAGAAGGGGACGTTTGCAAGACAACAACCATCTACACGAACGGTTCGACGACGTTTGCAGCCGCATGGACTATCAACTTGGAGACCATGGCTGCGGTTACCCTTGAAGCTGTATCAGAGACAGGAGTGCCTGCGAAGGTGTACTCAACGACGAAACTGGGTGCACGAATGGCAAAACGTCATTTTTTCGGATGAATCCAGGTTCTGTTTACAGCATCATGATGGTCGCATCCGTGTTTGGTGACATCGCGTTGAACGGACATTGGAAGCGTGTATTCATCTTCGCCATACTGGCGTATCACCCGCCGTGATGGTATGGGGTGCCATTGGTTACACGTCTCGGTCACCTCTTGTTCGCATTGACGGCACTTTGAACAATGGACGTTACATTTCAGATGTGTTACGACCCGTGGCTCTACCCTTCTGAGCCATGTATCGATTCGTGTTACACCTTGTATTTAGATTGCATCGGCTTTCCTTTTCTTCCCCTGACGTGTTTGTTTGATATGTTGTCTGTCATTAAGTGGCTGCTTGGTTGTCTTTTCCCTCTGCTACCGATATCTGCGTTTTGCTTCCGGGAAACGGCTGTGGAGGAAGTGAGATCTTTGACCGGTGGTAACTTCGTGTGGTGGCGCGGAAGTAGGGGGTGCGCTCGGAGAGAGAGTCTGGTGGACACGGGAGGGCAGTGTGGCCCGCCAGCGCGGAGCAGGCGTGGTCGGTTGTACCGAGTCGCCACGTGATGTATGTCGGTTTTGTGTAACGAGCGGGTGGAGTTGACGGAAGAGCTTCCCCCGGGTTGGTTGTATACAGAATCGCCCCACGAGTAGTTGCTGTTCATTTCATCTTGGATGACGTTAACAAGATAAGTCCTCCGTTTCAACACTGGAGTTTAAAAAGGAGACAACACGAAGCAGCGGTCAGTACCCGTCAACGTTGCAGAGAAGACGTGAACTCGGTGACAGAGCGTGTTGTCGTGTTACACCGTGGCGTGTTGTGTACACTGGCGACGCGTGCGCGGTCGTTTGTGTGGATCCTTGCCATCGGAGGTCGTGTACTGCCTGTTCGAGCGTAATTTCAAGTTAAGTTAGTGGAAGGCTTAATCATTAGGTAATAAATTTGCGTAACCAGTAGCTCTTCTGCCTTGTGGCCTCCGTCGATCGCGTTTCCTGTCCCCAGCACTAGTGTAATTGAAGACAGTGATCTTTCCTCCTTCTCTCGTTGCTTCCCGATGGGAGGTGTAGTTTTGACAGTTCAGTTGTTTCGCTATTCTGTTGTGTGTTATGAGAAAATTCATGCTTCTTGTTGGTTGATCATGTGGTCGCTCGTTTAGGACTGTGTGGTGTAATGTTTCCTTGCAGGAGGTGAGCTCTAATTCTGTCAGCAAGTTAAGCCATCTTATTACAAGTTTTCGCTGGCTAAAAGTCGAAACAGTGACCAGCCTGAGAGTGGCAATTGTGTTTACGGGCGTATTTAAATTGATCAGTATTCTGCCTAGCCTGAGTGTCCCTGAGTGGGTGATTTGTGGCCACCTAACACGGGTCTGTCATATCTGTTATGTTCTAATGGTATTCCAGGACACTTTTGTTTAAAAACTTTTTTAAATTCCTCCATTCCTTTATTGCCATTAATCGTGTGTTTGCTGAGACCTTTGATTTTTTTAATGGCGGTGTTGTTAGCTTTACTACCTCACCGTACTTTATTAACAAAGTTCTGTATTTACTTTAGTAGCCTGTTTGCTAATGTTCCTTAAAAAATGGTTCAAATGGCTCTGAGCACTATGGGACTCAACATCTTAGGTTATAAGTCCCCTAGAACTTAGAACTACTTAAACCTAACTACCCTAAGGACATCACACACACCCACGCCCGAGGCAGGATTCGAACCTGCGACCGTAGACCGTAGCAGCCCCGCGGTTCCGGACTGCAGCGCCAGAACCGCACGGCCACCGCGGCCGGCAATGTTCCTTAAATTTTTTTTTTTTTTGAATTGTGGTATTACTAAAAATTGCTTGATTGCCGTTAGCGGCGTGTTTAAAAGGCTGTTTATTGCCGTACTGGTAGTTTCTGTAAGATATGAATAAAACATTTGTATGTGAAAATCTCAACTCGACAGTAAACTACTAGAAATTTGGCGCCGTTTCCCAACTTGTGGTGTGGCTTGTAGTAACCGTAACCACTGTGTGTGTGTGTCACCTTCATTCGATCCCTGCGAAACCTTACATTTCAGCAGGATAGTGCACGACCGCATGTTGCAGGTCCTGTACGGGCCTTTCTGGATACAGAAAATGTTCGACTTCTCCCCTGGCCAGCATATTCTCCAGATCTCCCACCAACTGAAAACATCTGCTCAATGGTGGCCGAGCGACTGGCTCGTTACAATACGCCAGTCACTACTCTTCTTGAATAGTGGTATCGTGTTGAGGCTGCATGGGCAGCTGCACCTGTACACGCCACCCAAGCTCTGTTTGACACAATGCCCAGGCGTGTTAAGGCCGTTATTACGGCCAGAGGTGGTAGTTCTGGGTACTTATTTCTCAGGATCTATGCACCTAAATTGCGTGAAAATGTAATCACATGTCAGTTCTAGTATAATATATTTGTCCAATAAGTACCCGTTTATCATCTGCATTTCTTCTTGGTGTAGCAATTTTAATGGCCCGTGGTGTAGAAGTGAAGATATCGAAAAAGATATGATTGTCGGAAGGACAGACTCAGCATAAAGAACAGTTGGTGAAAATAAAAGAAATGTTGATAACATTAAGAGTGCAATGGGAAATTCACAATTAAACGTAGAGGAGATGGCGGACAGGAGGAAAGAGTACAATGAAGGCCTCTCTGAGGGGAAAGCGTTGTCTGATACAGTAACAGAAAAAACAATAATGGTCGAGAATGAAGGGACAGGGCCCAGAGTTAGAATCAGAATCTGAAAGAGTACTGGAAGACTTAAAATCGAATAAGGCAAGATTCCACAGACCGAACGTGAGGAGAGGGGCTAGTGTCATTGTTTAATACAAACCATACAAAAATGCACGGAAGTATGATTTTTTAACAGAAACCTACGTTTTTTTAAATGGAACCACGTTAGTTTTGTTAGCACATCTGAACATATAAACAAATACGTAATCAGTGCCGTTTGTTGCATTGTAAAATGTTAATTACATCCGGAGATATAGTAACATAAAGTTGACGATTGAAACCTCCGACGTTCAGTTGCGTGTTGTAACAAACACGGGCCACGGTCGGCGAGCAGCATCTGCAGGGACATGTTTACGATGACGACCGTGTTTACGAGTTTGGCTGTAGTGCACTGTTGTGGTTTGGTCTAGCTGTCGCAGTGTCCGCATGTAGCGCTTGCTGCTATTGTTATTCTGCATTCGTCTCCGCACGCAGACCAACTGTAGTGCACCGTGTTACCAGACGTCTGTGATAGTGTAGTGTTGTAGGAACTGTGACCATGGTGTATTCGAACTCCGAAAAGGCGGAGATGATACTCAACTATGGCGAGTGACGACGAAATGCAGCTGAAGCCTGCAGGGTGTATGCAGAACGGTACCCGGACAGAGAGCATTCAACGTGCCGCACATTGCAAAACATCTACCGCCAACTGTATGCAACAGGTATGGTCGTAGCACGCAAACGGGTCCGTAACAGGCCCGTCACAGGGAAGCGGGTGCAGTTGGTGTGTTAGCTGCTGTTGCCACGAACCCACACATGGGTACACGGGACATTGCGAGAGCCGGTGGACTGAGTCAAAGTAGTGTCATGCGCATACTGCATCGTCACCGCTTTCACCCGTTTCATGTGTCGCTACATCAGCAATTACATGGTGATGACTTTAATCCTCGAGTGTAATTCTGTAAATGGGCATTAACAGAGAATGCGTTGCAGTTCTACCTGTTTACCGATGAAGCGGGTTTCACAAACCACGGGGCAGTGAATCTACGGAACATGCATTACTGCTCCGTAGACTATCCTCGCTGGCTTAGACAGGTAGAGCGACAGCGACCGTGGACTGTAAATGTATGGTGCGGAATCATTGGCGACCACATCATTGGTCCTCACTTCATTGCAGGGGCCCAAACAGCTGCAACATACATCGCGTTTCTACAAAATGATCTGCCAACGTTGCTCGAAAATGTCCCACTGGAAACGTGTCGACGTATGTGGTATCAGCATGATGGTACACCTGCACATTCCGCAATTAACACTAGGCTGACCCTTGACATGATGTGGACGGGCATTTCATAGGACGTGGAGGACGCATAAATTGGCCAGCCCGTTCTCCTGATCTTACACCTCTCGACTTCTTTCTGTGGGGTAAGTTAAAGGAGAATGTGTACCGTGATGTGCCTACAACCCCAGAGGATATGAAACAACGTATTGTGGCAGCCAGCGGCGACATTGCACCAACGTACTGCGGCGTGTACGACTTTCATTACGCCAGAGATTGCAATTGTGTGCAGCAAATGATGGCCACCACATTAAATATCTATTGGCCTGACATGTCGGGACTCACTCTATTCCACTAAGTAATTGAAAACGGAAACCACGTGTGTACGTGTACCTCACCCCTCATGGTAATGTACATGTGCGTCAGTGAAAAAGACCAATAAAAAGGTGTTAGCTTGTGGACATAATGTGTTGTTCCAGTCTCTTCTGTACCTAAGGTCCATCACCGTTCCCTTTGGATCCCTACGTAATTCGGTGCTCTCCGATACACACGATCGAACAGCGGAGGAGTGGTACTCAAGCGTCAACTTTAGGTTACAATATCTCCGGATGTAATCAACATTTTACAATGCAACAAACGGCACTGATTACGTATTTGTTTATATGTTCAGATGTTCTAACAAAACTAACGGGGTTCCATTTAAAAAAAAAACGTAGGTTTGTGTTAAAAAACATACTTCCGTGCATTTTTTTTATGGTTTGTATTAACCAGTTACACTAGCCCCTCTCCTCACGTTCGGTCTGTGGAATCGATTCGTTAGTATTTGATGTGGTTTACGAAATATATGCAGTGGTAATGTTATGTGACTCACCCTGTATACCGAAGAAGCAATGACGGAAATAAAAGAAAGGTTCAAAAGTGGAATTAAAATTCAATGTGAAAAGATATCAATGGAAAAATTCGCTGAATTCATTGCTATCCACCCTGAAAGTGAAGAGGGATTACAGGATTTGTTGAATGAAATGAGTACAGAAAGTGGTAGAAGTAAGTGGTAGAAAGACGAAAGCAATTAGAACAGTGAGAAACGTAACACCAGGATAGGTAATCATGAAACAGATGAAGTTAAGGTATTTTGCTACCGAGAGAGCAAAATATCTCATGACGGATGGAGCAAGGAAGACGTAAAGAGCAGGATATTTCTGGCAAAAAGGGTATTAGTGACGAAGAGTATTCTGCGAGTACAAAATACAGACTTACTTTGAGAAAGAAATTTCTGAGAAAGTACATTTATAGCACAGAATTGTATGTTAGTGAAACATGGGCTACGGGGAAACCGTAACAGAAGAGAATTGAAGCATCTGAGATGTGGTACTGCACAAGAATGTCGAAAATTAGGTGAACTGATAAGGTGTTGAATGGTGACGTACTCCACAGTATCAGAGAGGAAAATAAAATATAAAAAACGCTGACAAGATGGAGGGACAGGAAGATACGACATTTGTTAAGACTTCGAGTAATAACTTCCATGTTATTACAGGGAACTGTAAAGGACAAAATTTCAGAGGAAGACTGAGACAGGAATACATCCAGCAAATAACTGAGGACGTAGGTTGCAAGTGCTACTCTGAGATGAAAGAGTTTCGTTCATATGAGAAGGAAGAAGATAGTTTTAAGACAGTCACCCCATACTGTATACAAACGTGTAGAGAGAACTTCTGGAGCCATCAAGTCTATTAATGATCGGGGAACGGTGCTATGCTAGCAGAAACAAATTAAGTGAGGCTCATAAACTGTTGCACAGTAGAATATTTCACAAGTAATACCCTATTTTCGGAATACGTAATACCAGCACTTACAGTAAAGTTGAGTCAAGTCGTTACCTTATAGATAAGGATCTCAAAAATCAGTTCAAAGACAATAAGCAGGTTGATCATATAATGGAGGTACAAAGTTTGTAAGAAGTGCATGATTAAGGAATTTGTTGCTAGCGCACTCGAGCAGATGTAATTTCGATGGATTGCTCACGCGCTGCCTGCGATATGTAAGGTATAAGAGAATCTGACACCAAAGAGCAGTGTTGTATGCAGTAGGAACTGTGTAGCTTGTCTGTAGTCTGCTCTAGTCTGGTGTATCGTGTTGGCTGGGCCGGTCGTGGTGCAGCAATAGCGGAGCCTGAGCGTTATAGTATAAGGTAAAAGTAGCGTCGCGCATATCTAGTAATGTTATGTGAACTCCCATGTAAATCTTTTAAAAATGTCCTAAAAATCATCTTTGTCATATAAAGTAATTTCTAACAAACATTCATTTCAATTTAAAGAATTTACTAATTTCTCCAATCCATGATCATTCCGATTGTTGCAAAAGAAAAATCAGTTGCTTCCTTTCATAAATGACAAATGTATAGGCCAACATTGCACAGAGCTGTGCCGAAAAAAGCTATTGTAAGAGCAGATAGTTGCCGACTTTATCGAGGTAAGAATTTTTGCTTTTTATTCAGAATGATCTTACAGGGCCATGACGCAGCACAGCTGTCGTCCAAAATTTACCAGGTTACTGAATTTTTTTTTTATTACGAGGTTTAGGAATTTTTCAGTTTCGAGCTTACATTAAATGAGAAAAGAATTTTGTGGGTACATTAAATGGGAAACAAATTTGGTGTGGAGGTTAAATGTGATTGAATTTCTGTGAGCAGGTTATAAATGGGAACCAATTTTGTTCTGAGGTTACACAAAAATTAGAATCATTAACCAAATAATATTAATTTATTTTAATTTTTTTGTAGGGAGGTTACACTAAAATTAGAATCATCATATTCATATTATTTATTTTATTAAGAAAATTTTTGTGAGGGGGTTACACTTGGTGACAACCGGCCAGGATCGGATTTCCTTTGTGAATTTCTGAGAAGTAGTCATATATCTACTCTTATTTACTTAAATGTAGTTTGCATTTGGCACAATGCATTTACTAATTTGTCACTTTTTCTTTCACAAATCATCGGCAACTTATTGCTCTTTGTTGTAATTGTTTGTTCCATTTCGCTTTGTCTTTGTTTCATTTTGTGCTTAATTTTGATTTGTGAAAAATACCGCGAAAAACTGTTAACAGTACATCGCGATGTGCAATGAGTGAAATAGCCGACTCGAATAATTTCACAGATAATACTAGCGACACTCAGTCTAATAGTGATAATCCCCTAATTACAGATAATCAGTGCCTACCGATCATTAGTAATGATTTTAATTCTAATGATGGGCAAACAAATTCAATTATGTCCTAAGTAAATTTAACAACTGATGACGCGGCACGTTCCGATACAATGAACGCTGCCCAGTTTGACACACCCGGTTTACAAAATTTACGTAACGAACAAATAAATGTTTCTAACGAAAATGTACAATGTAGTCAGAATACGATAGATTTATTTCATTCCGATGTAGTGACCAACAGTGCCCGTCCGTTTGGCAAGCCTTTTCAAGAATCACAGAATAACCAAATGGTTACACAAAACGTGACACATGCAGATACACCATCACACAGTACAGCGAACAGAGTCGCTAATTTTGGCTGGGATCAAGTTATCGCATTATTACTACAAATGAATGAAAAACTAGATAACCATTGTAAACAACTTAATGAAAGTTTCAAACAGCGGAATGAAAATTTCGACAACCATTTCAAACAACTAAATAAAAAAATAGACAATCAGCACAAACAATTTAATGAAAAACAAGACAGCTATTTCAAACATCTGAGTGAAACACTAGATAACAATTATAAACAACTTAATGAATCGTGCAAACAATTTATTGAAAGTTTCAAACAGTCGAACGAAAAACACGACAACCTTAATGAACAGAACGAACGACTTAGTGAACAGATTACAGCCGTTTCCGTGCAACGTTATGACACTAAAGAACAATTATGTGAGGAAAGTAAGGCTTATGCTAGGACCAGTAATGAAGAAATTAGATATGTTGTACAATAATTAAGTAGTACACGTGTAGCCACAACGAAATTACTTAGAGATGAAATTAATGCAGTCACTGAACAATGTTCAGAAAACGCAACACAGATACGCGACGAGTTTAAATTAATGTCAGCAGAAGTTTCACGCACTCTGGATACGGAAGTCGATAAGAAAATTGAACAACAGATCAGTCAAATTGACGAACGTTTTAAAGTGACAGAAAAGATTTATGTTTCAGTCTTTAACACATCACAGCATGCGCCACATTCTGAACATTTGTCACGCTCACACAGCCAGTGTAACTTAAGTAATTTACAGAGACCACGCGACTTAGAATCCGAAGAGACACAAACAGATTCTCATGCAATCCGGAACCTGTTCAGACATTCAGAGACGAAAATTTTGATTACAAGCACTTTCTATTCGTAAAAAAATTTAAGGTACTTAATAATGACAGAACACAGGTACACGCTTTGGACTGAATACTACAATTTGCTTCTGTATTTTCATCGGCTTGGCCTGTAATGCAGAAACTAGCATTAGACTGGATACGACAATATTTTTTTGAATTTTTACCGCCATTGCCTGTAACGCAGAAACTAAAATTTATTTGCAGCGCGTAATTGACCTCAGGGGATTCATTACGCTTCGATGAATATGTGCTGTAGCGTGCACAGGGCCCCGAGCCGTAGTAGTACTTTAGTTTTCTGTACTGCTGCCTTCTCTTCTGCTATCCTTTATATCTACCAAAACAGCTCTTCAACTATCGATCTATCTAGAATTAGGAAGGAGTAAAGAAAACCTGATATGACAAATTTTACCGAAAGTGACAGTTTTCTTTAGACACTCCCGAAATGACAACTACCGGCGTAATTTTAATAACAAACAAAATTTTAATCATCAGTATGTAGAAAATTTTCAGCTGTCGCACACACATTTTGTTAACAATACAGGTTTTTCTCAACAACAGCAACAAAACCAGCTGGTTAGCATACCTAACCAACAATGTTATGTGCAAGGTCAACCAAGCTTTAATGTTTAGCCGCCTACACGTATAACGTCGGCTCCGCCAAATAGTAACGCACAGCGACAAGGAAATAACTACGTACAGAAAACACATCACTTCAACTCATATCGCAATGCACCGCATAGAAATGACTGTCATGACAGACGTAAAAGTAATGAGCACAATTTTCAGCGTACGTATAATAACAGTCGGTCTTAGCAGCAGCAAAATCATCCGCAACAACATATTATCATGAATGAACCAGACAGTAGATATCATCCCGAACGTAATACGTCAGGAAGAAATAACAGAACAGTACAAATAGTCGAAATGCCACAGCATCCTCCCGCAAATAATAGCACGTCAGATAGAATTTGACTAGATGCAGTACTGGTTGCATCTTCCAGCAACGGAAGCAATACTTTTGACACGCAGAATCTTGTTCACGAAAATGTTATTACTTTTCACGACATCCGATACTCACTTTTGCATTAAAAGACAGAATCACAACGTATGTAGACGACATTCTTATTGCAGAAGCTAACTGGTCTGAACACAATCTGATTCTTGAACAACTGTTACGAACTTTTCGTGCACAAGGACTCACAGTTAATCTTAGCAAATCGCACTTTGGCAAAACTTCTATAAAATTTCTTGGACATGTAATTTCAGCAGAAGGCATTGCGCCTGACCCGGAAAAACTTCAAGCTTTACGTGACATTACTGTACCTACGACGAAGAAACAACTACGCAGCTTTTTGGGTTTAATTAACTTTTTTCGTAAATTTATTCATTACTCTGCTTTAGACACCCCTAGATTATGTCAATTGACGGGTAAAAACACTATTTGGTCCTGGGATAGCCAAGCACATTCTGAATTTGTGAACCTGAAAGAAGCTTTGTTGAACGCACCACTTTTATCATATCCAGATCTTACTGGAAATTTTTCCATTGCCACCGACAGTTCTAACACCGCTTTAGGCGTACACATTTTTCAGGAAATTGAGGAAGATGGTACCACAGTAATTAAAAACATCGCCTTTGCGAGTCGCATTCTGTCACCTGCTGAACGCAATTATTCTGTCACAGAACTTGAAACATTATGTGTTGTATGGGCATTTACGAGATTTCGGCACTTTCTTTATGGAAGACACACTACCGTTTACACAGACCATAGAGCGATACAGTTTTTACTTTCGGCTAAATTTACACACGACAGATTAAGTAGATGGAAACTTTATTTACAGGAATTTAATTTTACAATTGTTCGCGTTCCCGGAACACAAAATATTGTAGGAGACGCACTATCCCGTTCTCTCAGCAACAATCAGCAAGACATCGCAACCAACTTCTGCAAAGCAAATTTCAGCGTCATGTATATTCAACAAGTTGCATTTGAAAATTTCATTTCGTCGTCATTACGAGACATGGCACAAGAACAGAGTAAAGACAACGTATGGAAAGAAATTAAACACCTTTGGCAAGATAGGAATAATGTTACCATCAGAAACCATTACAGTGTACGGAATAATATTCTGTTTCGCCGCTCTCACCCTGACAGCAACAATTGGTTACTATGCATTCCTGACGAACTGGTTAACAAATTAATTTGGTATACTCATTTAAGTTACGCACATTACGGAGCCAGAAAATGTTTTCTTATACTGAGACAGAACTGTTATTTTACGAACATGGAGAAACGTATTCCAAGAGTTTTAGCGTCATGTAAAATCTGCCAGAAAGCTAAGTCAGATACTTCACATATTCCTCCATTACATCCCATTGTACCTGTTAAATTGAGACACATGGCCGCTGTAGACATTTTTGGTCCGATTCCCAGAACTAATAGAGGTTTTTGCTACATCTATGTCGCTGTTGAACTCAACTCAAAATTTGTTACCTTCACTCCGTTACGCAAAGCTACTGCTAAATCTGTTTCGAAAGCATTTATAAAACATTTTCTATTTTATGTAGGACATGTATTGAAAGTAATTTCCAACAATGGATCACAGTTTCGATCTGCTATATGGACACGTATGTTACGAGCTAGAAACATTTCTCCGATCTATATATCCAGGTACTATGCTTCTTCGAACCCTTGTGAACGACTAATGAAAGAAATTGGTAAACTATGTAGAATATACTGCCATAAAAAACATATTGATTGGGACACACACATACTCTCATTCCAGGATGTAATTAATTCCATACCAAATGAATCTACTATGCTATCTCCGACTGTTATACTGAAAAACGTTGAACCCCCTAACAAAATTAAACAATTAGTATCCTTTCCTTCATCTCGTCGACTACGACATCATGAAATAATTGACATTGTGCTGAACAACATCAAACGTGCCGCAGAGCGCTGGAGAAGACAGCAAAAACAGGTTTGTACACGCCGTGACTTTCACATTGGACAGAAGATATTAGTACGCACACATTATTTATCCAACAGGGGAAAAAGTAGATGGAGTAAATTTGAGCTTCTATACGCAGGTTCATATCGAATTCGCAGCATTCCTCACCCCAATGTAGTACACGTCGATACTCTGAGAACCAGAAAAAGTAAAGGCAATCACCATGTCTCCAATATTAAACCCTTTATTTAATGAACACTGTAATGCCATTTTCTGATTTTATATGACCAATGATGCAATTATATTTATGTGACTACTTACTGATCATTATCATATTTTTTCTTGGCAAGTGCCTGGCAAGGTAAGGTTAGCAGGTAGCTTTTCTTGTCGTTACACATAAGACCGTGCACATTTTTCCAGATAAACTTACATATTTTATGACCAATTATGCAATTCTATCTAGTGACATATTAATTTTACCAAATTCTTTCTCCATTAAAATCTTCAACTCTCGCATCTATCAACTGCACAACATACAAGCTGAACACAAAGAAAGTCATTTCTTGTCGTTATATAGCGGACTGTGTACATTTTTCATGTATGTATGATTGTTTTCCTGTTTTGTTTGTATGCACTACGAAATCTTTAAGATATAACAAACACCAGTTGACTTTGACATTTGGCCTTATGATAACTCAACGTCGTGACTATTTTATATTTTTTACTACTACATTATGATACTCTGTGTACATTTTTTGCACTTGAAAACTGTCTGTTTTTGAGATAACACGTTTTCTGTCATGCTATGCTGTATGCTTAATTATATCACTAGAAACCAGTTTTTATTTAATGGGTATATGATTTAAATGCAAGATATTAATCCTTATTCATCATTTTCAGAAAGCAATAACGTGTAAAAGAAGTAAATTAAACAAACCACAGTGGATTACTATGAAATGGGAATTTCACTTTCGGAATGAACGAAAGAAGATGCAATACCTCGTCACGAAGAGTAAATTGATCAGAATTAACAAGCATTAACAAGAATATACTATACACATCGTATGATAGCGGTCTTAACTAATTTTTTCTTTCAGAATACGAGGCGATTGATGCAGGCTGTCAGACAGAACTACACATCTTAGTTTTAGTGATGAAATATGCTAGAAATAAGAAACTCTATACTGTGAATAGTTGTATGAAGTAAATGGTAATATGAATAATGAAGTGTCTTCTTGCAGATGATAATGAATGATGATGAATAGTGATGAAGAATATGGTACTATGAATAATGAATTTTTTCTTTGCAGATGAGGATAATGATGAAGTTTATATATTTACTGTTAGTTAAGAAATGCTATGTAGTTATTTAAGTATTTGTTGCAGTTCGTTTCGACAGTATGTCTTATGTCGCATGGTATAATGACTGAATGTTTTGGAAAGGACAGCTAGAGTACATACATATTGAGTACACGTTTCATTACCTGTTAATTCGAAATTCACTACCTTTCAGCATAATATGCGATTCTTCTTTCAGCTTAATAATTCGTTTTGTATTTTTTCCAGGAGAAGCTATTCATGAAATTAATGTGCTATAAGCAGTTAGTTATTAAACCTGTTCTAGTACTTGCATCTTTTTTACCCATTTGTGTGTGTCATTCATGAATGTGATCACATATACTCTACTTGTTTCATAACCTTGCTCCAGCTGACTCATGACGAATGACATTACTAATCCTTATTTGCAGCAATAAGTCGAAAGTAAATTTTTTTATGCCCCAGCAATTAATTATCGATCCCAACGCAATGCATTGCTAGCACAAAAAAATGTATTACCAGTCCCAAATAATGCTACCAGTTTAAGAGAGTTCTGAGTAATACTGAATGATGTTTTCTAACCACAGACCTTGAGTAATAGTTACAGTGTGTTATATTTTAAATATGTCCTATGTCACTTGAATGATGAATTCTGAGTAATAGTGAATGATATTTTGTAATAATGCATACATGCTATGCCAATAATTTCTGTAAATAATATTTTTGTTATACTCTATAAGTTCTATGATAATAATTAACTCTCATTTTGAATGATGACTTCTGATGGTTTGTAACTGGTCAATGAGTGCCAATAATTATTTTAAATATGTCGTATGTCACTTGAATGATGAAAAATGGTTTGTAATACTCAATACTTGCTATATGTTTAGTAACTGGTCAATGAATGCCACTGTTTGTTATATTTTTAATTTGTCTTATGTCACTTACATGCTATTATATATGAATACCAGTAGCTTGATGCTACACTCATTAGCTCCTGTTTTGAATGATGACTTCTGATGGTTTGTAACTGGCCAATGAGTGCCAAAGATTACTATAACTAGATGAATTATGTAAATGCTATGCTAATAATTAACTCTCATTTTGAATGATGACTTCTGATGGTTTGTAACTGGCCAGTGAGTGCCAATGTTCATTGTAATCAGATGACTTATGTACATTATTCTGTAATACTTCATACATAGTACAGTAATGTTTAGTAACTAGGCGATGAGTGCCACCAATTACTCAAATTCTAGTGTAATTCTCAATGATGACTAGCATAAGACTTAATGTCCTTCACCTTCTGACCTAATTACCAGAAATTACTGCAATATCCGTTTGTCCTGTAAATCCTTATGATCATGGAGCACCATATTTGGTTTTTGCACTAATTCTACGTTGATGAAAGAGTGTGGTGTTGACACATCATGCTGTCCACCACCTTGAACAATGGAGATGTTATTATGGTCCCACTGTTTGGTGTACCTAATGTACTACCAAAATGATAACATGCAATATTAATACAACATTTCAGTGTCTTGGCTACACTGATAAATACTTCAGGAAGAGAACTTCAGATTGTCTCACTTGGTGTTGTGCTTCTGTAGAAAGATATGGACTTTCAGTGCACCTACGTGCAACCTACTGTGCTGCAACCATGATGCAATCCTTCCCATTCTTTTCCTAGTTCTTGTAAAATGGTAAAGGCTTATACAGTGCGCTTAAATTCTTGTAAAATGATAAAGACATATACAGTGCATGTGCACTTCCTTTCATTTGTTAGTAAGATCAGTTGTCCTAAAATGCTAAAGACTTCTACAGTGCGTGTGCCCTTTATTTCACTTCATGATATGTTATGTAAAAATGCTAAAGACCTCTACAGTGCGTGTGCACTTTATTTCACTCGGTGATATGTTATGTAAAAATGCTAAAGACTTCTACACTGCGTGTACACTTTATTTCACTTTTAGGGTAATCAGTTCCTGTAAAAATACTAAAGACTTATACAGTGCGTGGGCACATTACGTCATTTGTTAATTTATTTTGTATTGAGTGCGTGTGCACTTTATTTCACTTCATGATATGTAAATGCTAAAGACTTATACAGTGCATGTGCACTTTATGTCATTTGTTAATATATTTTGTACTCATTGCATATATATATATATATATATATATATATATATATATATATATATATATATGTGTGTGTGTGTGTGTGTGTGTGTGTGTGTGTGTGTGTGTGTGTGTGTATGTGTGTGTGTATACACTCTGTGACTGTGAACTTAGGTAATTAAAAAAAATTTGTTGCTCATGGCAAGTCCAATTGACTCACCATCGCTACCAAATTTTTGCCCCCACTCAGTGAAGGGTTATGTAAGAAGTGCATGAGTAAGGTATTTGTTGCTAGCGCACTCGAGCAGATGTAATTTCGATGGATTGCTCACGCGCTGCCTGCGATATGTAAGGTATAAGAGAATCTGACACCAAAGAGCAGTGTTGTATGCAGTAGGAACTGTGTAGCTGTAGCAGTAAGTTGTTACTTGTGGCTAGTCTGCGCTTCTCTGCAGTCTGCTCCAGTCTGGTGTAACGTGTTGGCTGGGCCGGTCGTGGTGCAGCAATAGCGGAGCCTGAGCGTTATAGTATAAGGTAAAAGCAGCGTCGCGCATATCTAGTAATGTTATGTGATCTCCCATGTAAATCTTTTAAAAATATCCTAGTAATCATCTTTGTCATATAAAGTAATTATTAACAAACATTCATTTCAATTTAAAGAATTTACTAATTTCTCCAATCCATGATCATTCCGATTGTTGCAAAAGAAAAATCAGTTGCTTCCTTTCATAAATGACAAATGTATAGGCCAAAATTGCACAGAGCTGCGCCAGAAAAAGCTATTGTAAGAGCAGATAGTTGCCGACTTTATCGAGGTAAGAATTTTTGCTTTTCATTCAGAATGATCGTACAGGGCCATGACGCAGCACAGCTGTCGTCCAAAATTTACCAGGTTACTGAATTTATTTTTTTTATTACGAGGTTTGGAATTTTTCAGTTTCGAGCTTACATTAAATGAGAAAAGAATTTTGCGGCTACATTAAATGGGAAACAAATTTGGTGTGGAGGTTAAATGTGAATGAATTTCTGTGAGCAGGTTATAAATGGGAACCAATTTTGTTCTGAGGTTACACAAAAATTAGAACCATTAGCCAAATAATATTAATTTATTTTAATTTTTTGTGGGGAGGTTACACTAAAATTAGAATCATCATATTCATATTATTTATTTTATTAAAATTTTTTTGTGCGGAGGTTGCAAGTTTGTTGAAACACTGGATTGGTGATATGGTACCTATAATCCTCCCATTTCACGTGAATGTATTAAATCTCTGTTGATCCATCATGGCCCTGTGACATCAGATGGTTAAGGAATTTCAATGTTAATGAAATTCTCCGACAGTCGTGTAACTAAGACGTTATTTATTTTATTTTGATGACAATCAGTTTCGGCATTCAACTGTGCCAGTTTCACGCCCCGTATGCATCTCTCAAAATAAACGATAATGTCAAACAGTGCCATATATTCCTGGTTTTCTTGAATTCAAATCCTTTCACAAGTGCTTCACTCGAAGACCTGATAGCAACTAAACACCTATGCTATTAAGTCTTGGAGTGACGCATTTGTGAAACGGTTTGAATTCGCGAAACATAGGGCAGTGTATGGCAAGTTTACTCTGATTCATGCATATGGGGCATGAAGATGGCATAGTGGAATCTCGAAACTCTGAGACCGTTTATGCGCACCAAACCCAATGGCCGGCCTTCAGTACCTAAAATTTGCACACACAGTCGCAGCATGATCAAGAAATCTAAACTCTGTGTGTGTGTGTGTGTGTGTTTGGAGAGGGGGGGAGGGTGATTTCGATGCTCATGAATGAGGATAACCATGCACATTGTCATGTTGCGTTAACTGCTGAGCCAAACATGCGATATGATTTAAGTAGTGTGGGACACAATGTATCGTTTTCGAACTTGGATGATTAATTTTGGTCGTACGCTGCACCTGTGCTGCACGCACTGCATCACGAGAACCAGGAGACTCCATTTCTGACAGATGTCTGTTGGAAGTGACAGCACCCTGCCGCGTCCCGTCACAGGTCCGGTACACCAGTGTAGAGCTGATGAGGCCTGCATGGTGCAGTCGGCAGATTGACGACAATGTGAGTTTGTGGTCAATAATAGCGTCAATGAAAGAACTGAAAGAGAGTGGGTTCCGAACCAACGGAACAGTTTGGGGAAACAGAACCGAAAAGTGTCCTTTGAAGCCAAAAAGAGAGGCAGAAAGAAAGAAAGCGGCTGTCATGAAAATAAATTTGTCTAGAAGTGTGAAACAGCAATTTTCAAGTAGAATGATGACAGGAGTATTTCAATGGGAAACTGTTTTAAAGTCATTAAATGTATTGTTACAATTCTGCGAGAGAGAGACGAAAGTGGTTTAAATTTAGCTACACACATGCCTTCATAATTACAACAAATATAGGGGAGGCATTAGTGGATTACATATTCTGTTTATAATATTGTTCATGGAAAAACTTTCACAATCATAAATGCCTCCAGTAGACAGACTGCTGTCAGATGACTGAAGAAAAGACTTTTTGACAGAATTCCACGAGAATGACCTGTCGTTTCAACTCGGATTAACGAACAGACAAAAGCAAAAGACAGTGGAAAGGGGCCCCTGACATGTAACCGAGATAAAGAATAAGGCAAATGAAAGATTGTACAGCCAAAAGTATTGTATTAAAGGCAAATTCACTTGATGTGCTGAATGTTTTGGTGTATCATATACATAAAATTTTCGCTTTTGAAGGTACCATTTCAACAGCAAAATTATTTCGTTGGCAAATTTGCTCCGAGAGTCTGTTTTGAAATATTGAAATTCCCATATTTTCAACAATGTAGGATTTAATTGTTGAATAATACAGTGGAACCATTGTAAAGTTCTTCACAATGGGTGCCAGCGTCCTCCAATGTCAGCCATTCTGTTTGAATATGAGGGAAGTTAATTAAATGTGGAGAAATGTTGTTAAATGGTTCAAAACTAATGCTTGCACAATGTATGGCCCGAAGTAAAAGTGCCAAATATTTTGATAGTTACTGAGTTAAGGGAAGGGATCAACATTCGAGGAAAACAAATTAACCTCGGAGGAATGTGGCTTGCCTGAAAATCTCACGGATACGAAAATAGCTATTAGCACACCTACACAGTAAGATTAGTCTCACAAAACAATCTGTGAAAATCTTACATAAAACTGAAGAAGTGTCAAGTATCTCCACCGGAGAGGTGATTTATCAGGAATGAAACTGAATGGTATGTTTACTGCACGTAACATTCGGAATATTGATCTAATCCACTTTAGAATAAAAAATGACTACGAGTGAAAAGAAACGTGTGTATCATACGAAAAGAAAATTACTGAACTCTTAGGCAACGAAAAGGACCTATACTATATTTCAGCTGTAGATAACATGCTTAAAAACGCAAGAAGCTGCGTTTATCGACGAACCTGAATATTGTGTTCCTGAACAGTCATCGGAGACTAAGCGTAGTAGATGTTTTAAAGAAAAGAGACGTTACAATACACTGCTCCTCTGTGAGGAACTAGGTATTTTGTTTTCACGTTTCTACGTTAGCAAAACCTTTGATGATACTGGAATTGAAATTTCTTTTCAACCCTGTTACAGCTGTTTTGCTCATTTTCGGATTGTGACAGAATTAAACACGGTAGAAAATACTGAAATCAGGCGTCACCTAGCAAAAAATTATAAAATAACTGGTTTCATTAATGTCTTCTGTTCATGTAGACATTCAAACAAAAAGACAAAATGGTGTAAATACAGCAGTTATACCTCATGTGACTTCCTTTAGCACCAAAGCAGCAAATGTAATTTTTCGAAGTCCACAAACAATGTGTGTGTCATTCCTCTCTGAAGGTGTCATTCTGCTGTTAGTATCAGAAGTTTGTTGAAATTGAGACACAGTGAGATATATGGTGCTGTGAAACATATAGTCCTGACGCACATGGTACTGTTGATTAACATGGATAAGAGATAAAAGACGTTAATGCATCCCAGCCTTCTAACAGTTGTATTTGTTGTTCATTGTTCGGAAATTTTATTACTACTTCCATCATAGAGAAGTAGTCGTCTTTCAGATGTTTGTGTCAAACATAGCACAAACTGCTAGAATGTATAAGAATAACACATAAATAATTCCTCAAAATACGGCACACTGACAGTACTGATCCATCGTGAATAAGTTAACACTGCAGTATTACACAGTTTCTACAAGCCTTGACGACTACAAATATTTATTTACTGAAACGTTGTCAGTCGCGCAGAGTTTCAATGGAAATAACGTGAATGTAAAAATTTATATTAACATTTACCTCTATGAAAGAGTAAAAGTGATAGTAGTTTCGATAGGTACAAGGCGGACACCTCAATTCTGAAGCAATATGCGAAATTAATGTTAAGAATCAGGAGAGTTAGTGGCTGCAAACGTTTTAATCTCTGCTACATTTTCCATAGATGTGAATACACACAGTATTTCGCTTGTGTCAAATCTGCACTGGTGCGCTGGGAAGAAAATAACGATGTAAATCACTAAATCAATATTAATCATTATTTGCATCCTCTTCTTGCTAACAGCAATTAGAAAATAAACCGTCAATTTCCGCTTGGTTGACTAATGGATATTTATTCGGAAACTTTAGTATCCTTTAATTCGGAAATTGCCAATTAATCACCTAGTGATCCTCTTGTAATTGGGGACTCACGAACTATAGCAAGCAGTGGAATTACGTTTATAAGGCAAAGAAAAAATGTAATTACCTCAGTTTTGGGCAAAATATGATAAATGACAGTTGCTACTGAAGCTGTAATCGAAATACTTATTTTCTTTCGGAGAGGGACATAAATTTGCAATGGAAACATTTCGCGTTATAGTTCCGGATTTACTCCCAACTAATTGCGGAAACCTTGTGATTTTCTTTTTTTTAACATTTATAATGAAACTAAATGATATGATGAATGTCAAGGGTTGATGGAGTTATATCTTAGCACAGAATCATGAATTGTGAAATAAATTGTCCTTCCTCCAGTGTGGGCAATTATTTTAAATTTATTAATTATAGTAAAATGTTGTCGAGAAAGTGAATACATCACATTGCAAAAGGAAAATAATGTAATCGTAAAATTGGCAATGAAGTCTTTTCTTATGCCGTAAAAGGATTTTAACTTTAGGCTAAGCATAATAGTTGGACAACAGCGAGCTTTGTGACGGAGCGTCTTGTTGTTGTTAATCATTAACGCAAAAAAAGACTGAAATTGTTTTTCGTAGATATTGAAACGCAGAAAATTAAATTCGATTTTTTGAGACGTAGACTTATCTCTAATGTCGAAATGTTAGTTTCAATTAGGATGGCCGCTTCGAATAAAATCTCTGTTGTAGTGCTTTTAGAGAAGCACTACTGAGGAAATTTAGAGTAACAGCATTTGAGGCTGACTGAAAAGCGATTGTACTGCTGCCATCGTACATTTCGCGTAAGGACAATCAAAATAAGATTAGAGAAATTAGGGCCCGTACGAAGGCATGTAGACAATTGCTTCTGCCTTGCTCTCTTTGCAAGTGGAACAGAAAAGGAAATGGCTATTAGTGGTAAAGGGTACCCTCAGTCATGCACCATACGGAGGCTTGCGGCTATGTATGTAGATGTAGAAGGAAATCACTTGCGCCTTTTTCAAAGGCGCCATCCCGGCATTAACTTTAAGTAATTTGGGAAAACGAGAGGAAACACGTTCGTGAATGGCTAGTCTATTATTTGAATCACAGTCCTCCCAAATACGCGACACCAGTTTTACCTGTACAAGATTTCAGTGTAAAACTCTTCAAGCTTTCTTTGAAGATAAAGATTGTTTTCGTGACAACCTGTTAAACCTCGTCAGCAAGAGTAGTCCATAAAAGGTCACAGAATATTTTATTTATATGACGAGATGCTGGCTGAAGCTCAGCAAAACAGCATGAACGTCATCTTACGCTCTAAAATAATGAACATTCTATTGTCAGTATGGAACATGATAAACCTTAGGAGTAGGCTTTTTTAAGACGTAGTGTACAGAACATTTCGGCTGTGTTTTAACGTGGTTGTTTAACCCATTTTCTAGTGAAGCAGAAGTGATATCTAAGATTCCTCGAAGGAGTGCTATAGGCCTTCGTCTGTTCTTCAGCTGTATAGAGGTTTTAGGAGACTATCTGAGAAGCCTTCTTGGTTTACCGTCTAGAAGATCAAAACTTATTGTAAGATTATTTAAACAAGATATCTGATTTGTGCAAAGGTGGAAGTTGACCCTATACAATAAAATGTGTGTCATCTTCCATATGAGAACAAAAAATAATCTTTTAAATTTCAGTTACACTGTTTTCATTTACTCGTGTCAACAACATGCTAAAAATACATAAATGGTTACGTAACAGTCGCAGTTATAGGAACGTAGATTACACGAAAATAAATTAAGAAGACAAAGGAAATGACCACATCTACATTCAGACAACGTTTCTCCAAGAGTGACACACACTCCTAAGGCATTTGTCACTGGCAAATAGTAAATATTTGTAGGGACATGAAAATATGAAAATGAGGAGGAAGTTCGTTGTCACCTATGGCTGAGTGTTTATCCATGATAACACTCGCGCTTACTGTCCTCAAATGTGACGCTTCATTACTTAAGCGATGACTTAGCCTTCCCGATACCAGTTCTTATTCGGTTGAGGGACCTCCAGACATCTTGGTCCTCATTGTAGGCAACCGGAAGACGTTCTTGTGGCTCCATCGGTTCCTGGTGCTTAGATTTCCTCAATTGTTGAGATAAATCACACAGATTGATAGGTTGCAGTTTCAGCAAATACCTAGGGATTACAGTTATGAACGACGTGTGTTTGATCCATAACGAAGGGAATGTTACGGAAAATGCAAGCCTAAGACAGTATTTCATCAGAAGAACGTTTGTGCTGAAATCATTTCTTTAGTAGAGTGCTGATAAGCGTCTTCCTTCTGTTATGTAGGCAAGCAACTATTGAAAAGATGAATTTGACATTGGAACATAAATGAAAAATTTTCTCGTCTCCATATTCAGATGTCAAACATTCTATAATGTAAACCTTTATAGACTGAACCTGTAGTCGATCGACTAACATGTGTAGGATGTTTAGCATTTTCGTAATCCCTTTCCATTGCTTTCCTTTTTTAATGGGAATGCAGGGGAAAAATGGTGGTATGCTTTCTCTCGGACATGAGCATTGACTCAAATTTGTGACGACATTCGACTGGGTCATGAAAGCTTTGGCAACTATCAGACACACTAGAGGCATCGTAAGAGGCACCATGATCGCTCTAAAATAAGCAATTATCTCTGAGACAGTAAACCAAACACATATATCTTGAGGCTGATGATTGTAATGTTGTCCCAAATGAAGAACGTAGGTTACCTCATAATACCAAGAACTAGACGAAACGCTCCAGTCAGAACTTTGCCATTTTTTCGCTCTGAGGACAGACTTGAAATTTGATTTTGGTGTCATAGATTTTGTGTAGTTTACAAAATTACAAATCTGACACCCAAAGAGTATTTATTGAAACTTACACTCTCTACCGTAGTCCATGCATTGGCATGATAAACACTTTTATAGCGAACAATGATTGGAAGAGAAGGTATTTACCTTACCACAATATACAATTTTCCAAACAAAGCTTAGTATCCGAGACGAGTGGCATGAAAGTCTTTTTAAAAAAACACCTTAAATCACCGTCAAGAGCTGCCAATAAAAATTTCTTCATTAGGTCCGTAGAAGATTATTAGGCACTATAAAATATTTACAATAGCTTACGAAGCGATATAAAGTCAATGGCGTCAATCAATATACATTCCACTACTATCTTTCGCCATTAATTTCATATCGCTTCCTTAACTTTTGTAAATATTTTATGATACTTGATGGTCTGCGGACTGAAGCTAGATTTACTTAATAAAATTTTTGTCAGCAGCACTTTTCGACGCATTATAGCTTTTCTTAAATACTTACAAACTTTGGTACACAACTTTCTGAGAACAATTTCAAGCTGAACTGATTTTGTTTTACCCCTTACTTTCTAACGCTAAAGGTGCAATTTTTCTTTCAGACGAGCTATGATCGATTACATCACCATTTCGATTTGCGCGATTCTGCAATAAAGAGCTTTCTTCACGCATAACTCCGTGTATTTAATATTTGAACTGCCACCGTAATAATATTGTCCCAGTAACCACTGACGGAGCAGGTAACAAATGTCTTATCGGATCCGAGAGTGTGCTCTTCCGTTAAGTTGTAGACCTACCTACCAGGACTGTTTTCCCCTCTGCTCCGTGTGTCTGTCTGTATGTTCAATGTATGAACTGCCACACTCACGAGGAGTTCACTACACTGCCGTAGTTCGCAGACGTGGGTTGTCTTTCAAGGTGTCAAAATGTCTTATTTCAGCAGCCATCGCAAGGTATGTTCCACTGCTTCATTGTTTAGGACTATGTCCCACTACTCTGTTATTTAGTGCTCTTTCGAATCTTGCGGAGGCTGCGCTAGCATATGGTAGGAGAGTAATTCTATGGTCTCGTTTTTTGTTGTTGTTTTTGCGTCTCGATATTCGTAGGACCGTCATAATATCTTACCTCGTATAGTGGAAAGATACATCTTCACTTCTAGCTTGTTCCAGTAACATAGAGACTTCGCTCTGTGTATCAAAGACGTTAGACAGATGATGGCAGCTCGTCGTTGTCAGATATGTATCTGTATGACCAAACGAATTCCCTGTGTAACTCAAGTCTCATAATTCCTTCAAGTTATTCTGCACATGGGCAGCCGTAAAACCGAAACAATTATTATTCTCAACCTCCATGGTGCTTTTGATGCTTCCACGCTGCGTTTAAGTTAGCAGGCATTTGTTAAGGCAGTTCCCAACTTGTTACAACACCAGGACTTTATGTCTACACATCTGTAGATATACTCTATGTGATCAAAAGTGTCCGGACACCTCCAAGAACATACGTCTTCCATATTAGGTGCATTTTGCTGCCACCTACTGCTAGGTACTGTATATCAGCGACCTCAGTAGTCATTAGACATCTTGAGACAGTAGAATGGGGCGTACCGCGGAACTCACTGACTTCGAACGTGATCACGTGACTGGGTGTCACTTGTGTCATACTCATGTACGCGAGATTTCCACACTCATAGACATGCCTAGCTCCACAGTTTCCGATTTGATAGTGAAGGGGAAACGTGAAGGGACACGTATAGATCAAAAACGTACAGGCCGACCTCGTCTATTGACTGACAGAGACCGCCTACAGTTGAAGAGGGTCGTAATGTGTAATAGGCAGACATCTACCCAGACCATCACACAGAAATTCCAGAATGCATCGGGATCCACTGCAAGTGTTATGGCAGTTAGGCGGGAGGTGAGGAAACTAGGATTTCATGGTCGAACAGCTGCTCATAAGCCACACATCACGCCGCTAAATCCCAAAAAAATGGTTCAAATGGCTCTGAGCGCTATGCGACTCAACTTCTGAGGTCATCAGTCGCCTAGAACTTAGAACTAATTAAACTTAACCAACCAAAGGACGTCACACACATCCATGCCCGAGGCAGGATTCGAACCAGCAACCGTAGCGGTCGCTAAATGCCAAACGACGCCTCACTTGGTGTAAGGAGAATAAACATTGGACGATTGAACAGTGGTAAATCGTTGTTTGGAGTGAAGAATCACGCTACACAATGTGGCAATCCGATGGCAGGGTGTGGGTATGGCGAATTCCCGATGAACGTCATCTGCCAGCGTGTGTAGTGCCAACAGTAATATTTGGAGGCGTTGGTTTTACGTTGTGGTCGTGTTTTTCATGTAGGGGGCTTGCATCCCTTGTTGTTTCACGTGGAATTATCACAGCGCTGGATTCCACTGATGCTTTAAGATTCTTCTTGTTTCCCACTGTTGAAGAACAATTTGGGGATGGCGATTACATCTTTCAACATGATCGAGCACTTATTCGTAATGCACGGTCTGTGGCGGAGTGGTTACACGACAATAACATCCCTGAATCCTATAGAACAAATTTGGGATGTTTTGGAACGCCGACTTCGTGCCAGGCCTCATCGACCGACATTGATACCTCTCCTCAGTTCAGTACTCCGGGAAAATGGGCTGTCATTCCTCAAGAAATCTTCCAGCACCAGATTGAACATATGCCTGCGAGAGTAGAAGCCATCATCAAGGCTAAGGGTGGGCCAACACCATATTGAATTCCAGCATTACCGATGGAGGGCGTCATGAAGTGATAAGGCATTTTCCGGATAGTGTCACATAGTGTACACTGGTGTATGTGGCGCTACAATTAGGGCGACTTGCTCAAATCCCTACTTTTAGACGTTTGTAACAACGATCATAGAAGCGAGCCCATTGTGAGCTGCATCAACTTGCTCATGGTTGTTCCCATCAAGCAGGAAGTGTATCTTTGTTAGCAATGTTGCTGAAAGCTGTCTATTAGATATGTCTTTCGTATTGTGCATCATTACGCGAGTTGCAAGTCATTCGCGCGGCTCAAAGACCGATTGCTCCATGCTCTTGTCCGCTAGAGAAGCCATATTTTTATTTGAGAAGTAAAACAGCATGCTCTGAAGCTTTTCTTTGAGCGTGGACCCTCGTCAACCAACCAGGCTACTTGGCAAGATCAAATAGGGCTAAGTAGAGTCACTCATTCCGCGGTCGCCACGAAGAGCTGTAAACATCGCTGTGTCTGCTGAGATTTGATAAGTTCTGACTTTATGCTATGTATTACTGGGACGGGAATTTTCAAGCTGCAGCGCTCTAGAAATATGGTGAGAGAGTTGCTTGCTGCCGTTGCATTGGCGTAACTTTATATTATATTATTTTCGGGTCTGCATATGTGTATTGATGTGAGCGCGGTCAGTCTTTTCTTCAGAAGCGTGTTTGTGTTACTTAGCAAGGATGACTATCTATTTTCGCTTCACTCCTTTGCATATATCGGCCGCTTTTCATTTTTCGTTACCATTTACTAAATAGTGTTGCGAATATTTGAATGACGTGCCCGACTTCCTGGAATTAGAGATGTCTAGTAATACTGCAGTTACTTAGAACACTCTGAATATGTAATACCTTATCAATCATGACAAAACTCATCTTTGCACGCCGGCTGGGTTGCAGCTATGAAATTGCATGCGTGGACTTGCGATTCAGAACACACTAAATGAACCATGATTACTGAGTAGTAAGTTGATACAAATTCAGAGTGGCCATACTGCGGCTTCTCTATGGTCACTAGGAAAGACAGCTTTGTAGACACTTACTGACACAGTGCTGATAGCGTTGACGCGGGGGCACAGTTCACCGGTGACGAACTCTTCACTCTCCGATGAATGACACGGGCTGTGTCACGGAGAGTAGGGAGCACAACGACTTCCCGACAGGAAGATTAGGACAGTGGGTAGGATCCGACGTCTAACAGAACTGGCCTCCTAGCCTCTGGCGACGCTATTTCACGGTAGAGGCGCGGTGGTGGCTCCTAGCAACCACAGGAGGCACGAAATCTTCCTAGCACCCTAGCATCTCACTGGTGCCTCGTGATACCACTTCGCTTTGCAGTATCTCTCCGGTGGTCGATAGTTTTTGCGCCGCTCTCGATACTCGACGGCAACGCATTAAAAGCATGTTAGGTTAATTTACTGTTTTTGTGAATGTGTTGTACGGTACAGGTCGTGCTGCAAAAGAATGCTTCCGAAATTTTATGTGAAAATTCTTACAGCTTTTTAAATAGAACTAACTTTACTAACAATCTACATCTTTACTTTTCATATCTACGTATTTACGAGGTGCAGTCAAGTTTTAAGGCATCCGATTTCTTTTTTCTCATTAACTACTCAACCGAAATCGATGAAACTGGCGTTACTTCTCGACGTAATCGCCCTGAAGACGTACACATTTTTCACAAAACTGACGCCATGATTCCATGGCAGCGGCGAAGGCTCTTTTAGAAGTCTGTTTTGACCACTGGAAAATCGCTGAGGCAATAGCAGCACGGCTGGTGAATGTGCGGCCACAGAGAGTGTCTTTCATTGTTGAAAAAAGCCAAAAGTCACTAGGAGCCAGGTCAGGTGATTAGGGAGCATTAGGAATCACTTCAAAGTTGTTATCATGAAGAAACTGTTGCGTAACGTTAGCTCGATGTGCGGGCGCGTTGTCTTGGTCAAACAGCACACGCGCAGCCCTTCCCGGATGTTTTTGTTGCAGTGCAGGAAGGAATTTGTTCTTCAAAACATTTTCGTTGGATGCACCTGTTACCGTAGTACCCTTTGGAACGCAATGGGTAAGTATTACGCCCTCGCTGTCCCAGAACATGGACACCATCATTTTTTCAGCACTGGCGGTTACCCGACATTTTTTTGGTGGCGGTGAATCTGTGTGCTTCCATTGAGCTGACTGGCGCTTTGTTTCTGGATTGAAAAATGGCATCCACGTCTCATCCATTGTCACAACCGACGAAAAGAAAGTCCCATTCATGCTGTCGTTGCGCATCAACATTGCTTGACAACATGCCACACGGGCAGCCATGTGGTCGTCCGTCAGCATTCGTGGCACCCACCTGGATGACACTTTTCGCATTTTCAGGTCGTCATGCAGGATTGTGTGCACAGAACCCACAGAAATGCCAACTCTGGAGGCGATCTGTTCAACAGTCATTCGGCGATCCCCCAAAACAATTCTCTCCACTTTCTCGATAATGTCGTCAGACTGGCTTGTGCGAGCCCGAGGTTGTTTCGGTTTGTTGTCACACGATGTTCTGCCTTCATTAAACTCTTGCAGCCACGAACGCACTTTCGACACATCCATAACTCCATCACCACATGTCTCCTTCAACTGTCCATAAATTTCAATTGGTTTCACACCACGCAAATTCAGAAAACGAATGATTGCACGATGTTCAAGTAAGGAAAACGTCGCCATTTTAAGTATTTAAAACAGTTCTCATTCTCGCCACTGGCGGTAAAATTCCATCTGCCGTATGGTGCTGCCCTCTCTGGGTCGTATTGACAATGAACGCGGCCTCATTTTAAAACAATGCGCATGTTTCTATCTCTTTCCAGTCCGGAGAAAAAAAATCGGAGGCCTTAGAACTTGAATGCACCTCGTACTTCTCATTATAGTCACCCTGGCGACGACCACATTCCTCCTGAGAGACCATTATGTGATACTGCCACAGTAGAGCGTTCCACTTTGTTGACAGAGCCATAACCTTACCTCTGCTGGCCATGTCTCATGACTATCACAGTGAAGTCCTCAAAGGTTTCTTTACACTTTGGAAACAGATGAAAATCGCATCAGGTCTAGGTACGACTCTGTGGAGGATAGTGAACCCAAGGTGTTGGACTACTGGAGATATTGAAGTGCTTGCATGTGCTCTGGCACTTTAATACTGAGGGAGAGGGTACTCCATGTGTGGAAGAACATTTCGAATTCGTGCATTCAGTTTTCTGAGGGCTTCTTATCCATCACTACAATTCGGAACCCTGTAGCAGCAGAAGAATGCAGCTTGTGAAGCGAAATGCAAAGACGACCGAGCCGAGTGATTTTCTTGACATGTAATACCTCAATTGCATGTGCCCTGGTTCAGCCTTTATTTTAGTTATCAGCTCATGCTAGTTCAGCTTCCTTCCTTCTTTCTTCCTACCTTCCTCCACATATGAGCCGGTATGGACAATGGTTATTTCAACTGTTACTCAATTCGTTTGTTCTACATTTCCCTCATCATTTTTCACTGTTTCTCTCTTGTTTATCTGTCCAAGTGCCTCTAGTCTTCTTCTTATGCTTGTGTAATTCCTTTCTGGATAGTAGCCTTTGCTCAATAATTCGGAGTTAGTCCTTGTTCCTTCCAACAAGCTTGCACCATGTTTTGCCTGCTTTTAATTTACTGAATTAAGTGAACAGTCTTTTCGTCAGGCTGTTGCAATTCATCATTTGGAGTGGGCTTATGAAAACTATTCTCCTTTTACAAATGTCTAGAAATTTTCAGTCTGTTAAAATCAGAATGTATGCTTTTATGTCCACGATATCCTCCCAAATCCCCAAATCGATTTGAGCTAAATTTGGCACAGAAACAGCACGCCTCAGGAGTAACAGCTCTGTAGGGTTTACTACCTGCTAGCTCCAATAATAGCGGAAATATTGGTATAAATTTGTATTTCCTTGCCCGTGGCCTATAGGCTGCTCCGGATGAAATGGTGTGCTGTGGTGGAGTAGTACCGGCCTGCTTTATCGACCTGCTTTGCTTGGCGTCAGGGATGGATAAATAGTTTTCAAACCCTTGATGTGTAGTCTGCCCTGGTTGGCAGACGTTTATGAGTGTAGTTTTGGCCTGCTTTATTGAACTGTATTGGAGGTCATACAACAGGCGATAAGCACTCCGGGGAACAGGTGGATAGAAGGAGTGTTCGACAGAGTGAGGAGAATGAAAAAATTAACACAGAGAAGAGATGAGGATGAGATGAAGAGAGAGAGCGACGGAGGAGAAGGAGGTAGACTGATAAAGGTGAGAGGATGGACAGACAGAGGGAGGAAAAGATGGATTCAGAGAGGCAGACGAGGAGGTTTGTGCAATATATGCGTCAAACTCATACTAGCGTGAAGATGCGGGAAAAGGAAAGTAGATGTAGAAATGTCACTATTTTGCCAGCTTCTGTATTGTGTGTTTTCTTTAACTCATTCCAAAATTTCCCCTAGAATTTTTGTTCCTTTGACTTCCAGAGCTTCCATAACCACTTTTTATTCAGAGTTAAACATTTTGATGCATAAAGTGCTTCTACGGGAATGAGTGTGGAATAGTGTGTATGTTTAGCATTAATGAGTAATGATTTGTCATTATAAACTTCCTCACTGAAACAGTATGCTGTTTTCATCTCATTAATTCTCGTTTTAATGGCCTCCCTTTGAGAAAGATCGAGTTCAGTTACTTCTCCTAGGCACCTTAATTTGTCAGTTTTCTCAACTTTTCCATATTTAGTTTTCATTATGTTTCGGCCGCCTTAGTGCTTGTCATAAATTTAGATTTCCCAAAGAACATGTGTAAGCCTGTCTTTTTTTCGATTCTTCTTTGAGTGTTTTGGTCTGTCTAGTGGCTTTTTCCATTGAATCTGAGAAAATAGCTAAGTCATCCAAATATAGTACACAGTCTATTTTGTAGACTATCCATTGTGTAACCAACTCCCACATTAATTTGGCTTCCTCATAAATACAATCTCCATTCCCTTATGACTTTTTCTAGAACCGAAAAGAAGCACTGACGACAGACCATCCCCTGTCTCTCCAGTTTTGGCTTCAAGACTTGCAACAATTTTTGTCTCTAAATTTCACCTTAAAATTGGTAATTATAAGTGTTCGCTTGATTAGAGGTGTGATTTTCTGTTTAAACCCAGTTCACTGAGTATTTCAGAATGTGACTTTCTATTAAATGAGCTATAGACTTCTCACAAGTAAAAAACATGTGATAACGAAGATTTTAGATGTTTATTTTTACATACATCTTCCGAGAATTTGAGAATTGTTGTGAACTTCATGAATTATTCCTAAAAACAAAATAATATTCACCAGCTAGAGAATCGCTTAGCTATTCGACTGTGGCTAATTATTCATTTGACAAAATGTTGCACCTTACCAGTAGGAGAGAAATGCCTTTATAGTAATTCACATCGATTTTAGCACCTGCTCTGTGTTTTGTGCAGTGAGTGGATCAAAGCCATCTTCCATCTCCAGGAATATCTTCTGTGAACCCAATATCTTGGTTGATTTTGTTTAGCTTGTGAAGACATTCATTTGAATATTTCCAATGGTCTGCAGTTATGGAACCCTCATTAGTTGATTTATTTTTTTAAGAGATTGGGTCATTTCCTTGAATTCCCATTTCGTTGTGGGCCCTGTCCAGGTACCGTGTGCTTCCATGTGTAGAGTAAAACCTTTATCTTCACCATTCACCATTTGGAGAATTTTGAAAAGCCGTTTCCAAAATATCAGATTTTTCTTGGTTGGTTATTATCTGCTATTTTTTCCATTTTAGTTTTTAAAGAGATTGTTTAGTGGAGGATATTTGTATGTGTCTTTTTAAAGTCTTTCATCAAGAAGTCGTGGTCTGTCTGTTTTAGTTCATTTTTATCATAATTCCTCTTAGTATTCCTTATCACTGCGGCTGTTTCCTTTCTCGATTGAAGGAATCCTGTCTCGTTTTCTGCGTTCTAATCTTTATTTGGTTTATACCGCGCATTTTGTCTTCTTGTGACTAATTCATCAATACCAGATTCCACAACGTATACCATTTGAATTTGGTCAGAGTTCTTTTTTTGTTTGACGAATAAATTATTTCAGTTGTTACTAGTCTTCTGGAATTTTGGTTCCCTGTTTAAGGCTTAAATAATTCTCTTGTTTGAGATTTCCAATGTCAAATTTCAGAGACCTTAGCTCGAACTATCTGACTGAATAACTGTTCACCCATAAGTCACATTTTATGTGAAGGGGGATATTTTCAGATCCTCAATATCAGAGTCTTAACAATTATTTACTCTTAAGTTAAATTACGAGGGCGTACTAAATAGTGATGCCTCCTAATTTTCAACATGAGTGCTCTTAAAGCTTTGCAAACAAAACAAACGTTATGAATACTCAAAATCTTTATTCTTAATATCTACATATTTATTTCTCAATCAACCGGCAACGAACATTTTTCTCCCATTGATTGACCAGTTTGTTGATACCGGTACATTAGAGTGTTTGACTTTGTTGACGAAGCTACAGCCTCACCTCTGCTTGTACAGCTTCATCATTACCAAAGTAAAGTCTTCGAAGGTGTACTGTAAGTTTTGGGAATTGGATGGGGTCAAGTCGCGGCTCTACAGAGGAGATCGATGACAGTGAACCCAAGACTTCGGTTGTTGCAGAAGTCGCAGCACTCGTGTGTGGTCTAGAATTGTCATGCTGAAGGAGTTGGTGCCCCATGTATGGACGAACTGTTGGAATTCGAAGCTCGATTAGAGCACACTGTTTCTCACGCAGCGCCATATTCACATGAAGCATCGCCACGTTACACTTTGCAATTCGGAGCTCTGTAGCGGCAGAGGACTGAAAATATATAGATATGCAGAATAAAAATGTAGAATGATAACAACGTTTCTTTTATTCAAAGAATTTTAACTGTTTTTACATTAAAAATTCGGAGGATTACTTTTCAGCACGCCATCGTATAAAGTTAATAGCAGCTTAGTTATTAGCAGCTTTCGATGAAAGCAAATTAACATTGTTCAAAACGTTGATTTATTCATGTGAGCGTCTCAAGGAGAATGGTTCTAGTGAATTGTGAAACTACGTAAGAATTTCCAATACGTCTCCTGAATCCAGTTTTATTACTGCTGAGGCGTCCAAAACTATATTGAACCTCTGATATGGTGAGTGGCCATATGTTTCTACAGTTCCTACGTTGGTGACACAATGGCACTAACTGTTGGTCTCAGTGGTACACTGTTCCAGCGCATCTTTTGAAGAACATGGATGTGAGTTGGCGCTGGTATCAGTCAATCAAACATTTCATCATATCTTGCGGTAACCCAGAGTCAAGGAGCGTACACGCCTTTCTTGGGACTATAAATATTGTTCTCTCCCAGTTTTCTTGTAAAGCGGGAAGATATATGATTGCATCCATTTTCTCCACGTCAGTTTTTCGGCAAAGTTCCGTGACGTTCACCTTGTCAGCAGGAAGAATGCATCCTCGTGCTGACGTAAATTCATAAAAGCTGCCTTCACATACGCTGAGCCGGAGGCCAAGGAGAACAACGTACCTTCTTGTAACGTCGCAGACACACTGGGGATTCACACGGCAAGAGACCGAGAAGATTGTATTGCCTTCACACTCCGCAAGAAGACTCATTTGCGTATTTATGCCACTGTATTTACTGAAGTGTATCGAAGTGTTATACGAAATTACAAACATACAGTATTTAAGACATAACAAAACTTCAAAATAGTACTGCATGTCTTTAAACTCGTAGGTGAAAATGTGAATGGTTTTATCCAGTTGTTCTCTATTTGGGCACAGGAAATTATCATCGTATTACAAGAAACTGAAACGACGCGTTCATCCATGAGTTTTATCAATCCCATATTCGTAACAGTCTGATCCACAGTTATAACGTGCAGGTATTCCTCTTTTTCTAGACCTGCAACTCTACACCCCTAAAATTAACACGACGTAACGTGAAAAAATTTTGTTCATACTCTTAATAATAACTGTCGATAACACAGAATCAGATATGTGAAAAAAGTGCATGATTGTAATGGGCAATGATTGGTTCCCATTGATTTAGTGCTGATCGGAGTCCCGTTACGCATTGACAGTAAGAAAGACAAATTGCTATAGTCGGCAGCCTTCCTTATAAGTTACAGTTCGTTACCTGTTTATTCTTGTAAAACATTCAGTTGCTGATTCTCCGAGTGTTTACTTTCTAAACTCCTTTTCAAAGCTCTAAACGTATAGCCACAGTTGTATTAATACCTTCCGAAATCAAATGTTATCTACTCTAACAACTTGATGCAATACTCGCTTCACTGACTGTAATGATTCTAGGCCGACTCTTTTGATATTTACCATACAACCGTTAGAACTTGTTTGAGATTAATTCAGGGGCTATTCACTGAACGCTAGGAACACTACAAGGGATTGTCTACAACAGTATTTCGTAAGGTATGTTTTAGAGGTAAAATTAAACGATAATTACTTACGAAACTGATACACAGTATCATCATCTTGTCGGATGATTTGTAAACGTACTTTTTATTTTTGCTAGACAACGAGAAAGCTACATTTAAGTTTCGGATACAGGAAACGCTTTTCAAGTCGAGGTCAACCACTTAAAAATTGTGAGGCTTCCTTATTGCCATGTCAGAGGCCACATTTATTGGAGACAAGTGTTCTTGAGTGTGAATAGCTGTCTGCAATTCGGATGCGGATACTGGGTAAGACAATGGCATCCACTTTGTCCTATCTAGCTGAAATGGTGGCTTCAGTTTTATTCCAATTCACTATTTGGGTGCCCAGTTGCCGCAGTATTGGTGGTAAGTTCAGTTTCAGTGACTGTATACAGCACGTCTCAGACAAACGTCCCAAATTTATTCACACTGTGCCTGAATTTGCCAGTCTTAAGTGAAAACTTGGTTACAGGGCTTTAATAATCATATACTAATGAGCAGTATTATCTATGTCAGTGGTTCCAGGCCTCTGGAGTATCAGCACTGTTGGATTTATTACCTCCTAGTTCCAATAAAAGCAGAAATAAGAGTACAAACATGTATTGCCCAGCCCATAACTTATAGGCTTCTCTGCATGAAATGGTGTTCTGTGGTGGGGTAGTATAGGCCTGCTTTATCGACCTGCTTTGTTTGGCGTCAAGGACAGATAAATAATTTTCAAGCCCTTCATGTGTAGTCTGCCCTGCATGACAGGCGTTTATGAGAGGAGTTTTGGGCTGCTTTATTGAAATGTATTGCAGGCTCTACAATTAGCGATTGACATGCCTGGGAACAGGTAGATAGAAGAGGTGTTGGAAGGTGTGAGGGTGAGGAGGAAATGGACACAGAGATAAGACGAGGGTGGGCTGAAGAGGTAGCCCGGCAGTGGCGGGAGGATGGACAGACAGAGACAGAAAGAAGTGGATACAGAGAGGCAGAGGAGGAGGTTTGTTCAACATGTCTCGAACACATACTAGCGTGAAGCTGCGGGGAAAAGTATAGTAGGTATATACATGTGAGTATTATTACAGCTTCTGTACTGTGTTTGCTCTTTAAATGATTGCAAAATTTCCCCCAGTATTTTTGTTTCTATGGCTTCCAGAGCTTCCATCGCCGCCTTTTTGTTCAGAGTGAGACATTCTGCTTTATAAAGTGCTTTGGGTTACCAGTACTGGGTAAGGCAATGGGCTCCCTTTTATCGCATGCAGTTAACATGTTAGCTTCGGTAACTTTTCAAACCAGTATTTGGGTGCCCAAGTGTCGCAGAACTGACGGTAAGTTCAGATTCGGTGACCATGTACAGCACGTCTCAGACAAACGTCCAAAATCTATGCTCGCTATGTCTGAATCAGTGGCGACTTGGTTTCAAGGCTCTAATGATCATATCTTGACAGGCAGTATCGTCTTAGTCATTGGTTCCCGACCTGGAGGTAATTACTCTCTGAGGGGTAAAATGAAATTTTCTAAGGGGTAAAAACAAAAGAATTCGATTGTGTTACAGCTGCGAAACCAAATTATTCCTTTTTAAAGATCATTATTATTATTATCAGTATTTCGTAAAATTTTAATACTGTTTACTAAGTTACCGTCCTTATCTTTCTTTCAAAATCGAGCATTAACTCATGACACAATTTGGTGGAGGCTGATGGTTCTGAAACAAATGTATCAACATCTTCTACTCATTAGTCCACTTTTTACACACAGTCTTTTCAGTTTGTGCTATTCATCTACGTCAGTAAAATTCAGCTCTATACATCACATATGCTTCAATATCTCATCAAAATGCCTTCTCAGGGTTGCAGGTAGTTCCCACAATGGACTAGAAATTGCTTCATTATCTTTTGGCAACAGATAATCCATCCAACTGATGGGACGACGCAACAGTAACTACGTAATGGTTACTAAACTGCTACAGGGCCTTCACAGTGTTATTATTATTATTAGTAGTTATCAGATCCTTCTCAGCCTAAGGCCATCCAAATTCTACCAGTTCAGAAATAAGGGGCCCAGCACTGAAGAAATTTGCTAACAGTAAGTTTTAATTCGTTAACTTTTAGAAAAGGTAGTAAAAATGGAAATGAACGTTGGGCGTCATTGGCCGGGAGGCCGCTTACGGGGCAGGTCCGACCGCCTCGGTGCAGCTCTTATTACATTCGACCTCACTTTGGGCGACCTGCGGACCGGATGGGGATGAAACGATGATGTCTTCACTTAGCCACTGCAGCTACGAAAGGCGGGTGACCTTGAACGAGGTTCGCCTGGCTGCCGCCAGGACTCGGGGATCGCGCTCTAGTTCTAACAGAGTGCGATCCGCTGAGAAAAATACATCCGGTGCGGGCAACGCCCATCCGGTCGGGCGCTGATTGGCTGCCGCGCGTTCTTATCAGCAGCGGTGTCAGCCGCTGCGTCACAGCCTGCATGGAGGGGGCCCCGACTCAGTGCTGAGGCAGCTGCACGCTCATTCGACTCGAGGCAGCCGCACAGTACAGACAGCCATGCCTTACCGAAGGAGAAGATATACAAGAAGATCAAGACTGCCAGTGGACAAGAATGTAGATACATTTGATCTTAAACTGAAGAAGACTGCACAACAGCAACTACTTGGAGGTCCCATTACTTTTGTAGGATGCAAGATTAATTTTTCTTGCACTACTACAGAGGTGTTATGAATACTCAAACACAACACCCGGTCCCTGAGCGGAGAAAATCCCCGACCCAGCCGGGAACTGAATCCGGGCCCATAGGACAGTAATCCGTCACGTTGACCACGTTTTTGGGTTTTCTTTATTTTTTCGCCACCTGTTCTCGATCTACAGACATTGTAGGCACAAAGAACGGATGCTACCGCTTTTTTTTCGTTGCATTGATCTCATTTTGTTCGATATAGTTCGTTGCATTTGGTCGGTGCCGGTGTCCCATTACACTAGTTCAAGTTCAGTGTTGCACCGTTGACTCAGTTTTTTATTACAGAAGGCAGCTAACCCTCTAACCGAACAAGGTGAGCTGCCGCGCCGGCGTCCACTCAGCTACCGGGACGAACAATAGGGTAGTAGAGGTTTGGTGAAACAAGAGCTACTAGGGAGAGAAGTGGTGCACAGGGAGCATATTTTGTAGCAAGTGTCTATCCTCAATATGGACACTTGGCTCTCTTTTCTGAAGAATATAGTAGAGATATATAGTAGAGATATATAGTAGAGAGATATATAGTAGATATATATACAGTAGAGATATATAGTAGAGAGTTGGTGAAACAAGAGCTGCTAGGGAGAGAAGTGGTACAGAGGGAGCATATTTTGTAGCAAGTGTCTATCCTCAATGTGGACACTTGGCTCTCTTTTCTGAAGAGGAGTTATAGATAGAGATATATAGTAGACATATATAGTAGAGATATATAGTAGAGAGATATATATTAGAGATATAGAGATACATAGTAGAGAGTTGGTGAAACAAGAGCTGCTAGGGAGAGAAGTGGTACAGAGGGAGCATATTTTGTAGCAAGTGTCTATCCTCAATGTGGACACTTAGCTCTCTTTTCTGAAGAGGAGTTAGAGATATATAGTAGAGATATATAGTAGAGAGATATATAGTAGAGATATACAGTAGAGAGTTGGTGAAACAAGAGCTGCTAGGGAGAGAAGTGGTGCAGAGGGAGCAAATTTTGTAGCAAGTGTCTGTCCTCAATGTGGACACTTAGCTCTCTTTTCTGAAGAGGAGTTATTGATAGCACTCGCGGTACACTGATAAGTTTTCATCATTCTATAAACAAAGGTTGTTAGAAGAAACCAAACCATTGAATCTTTCGTCATTTTAAAGCAAAAGTTCTAAAATTCATTTAGGGCTAAAAGTTTTGACGTTAGTGGTGATGGGTACTGGTTAATATCTGATTGCGCTCAGGGGTAATCGCCTCAGAAGAGTTCGAAACACTGGTTTGTGTTTGCATATGCACCTGCAATACAGATTACGGCTCTAACACGGAAGTACAAATGCAATAAGTACAAATGAGTACGAGGACTAATTAACATACAGACCGCCAAAGTCTGTATAAAGTATCAAACGATGCGCAAAGCCCCCCCGGTTGGCCGTTCGGTCTAACGCACGGCTTTCCGGGCGGGAAGGAACGCCTGGTCCCCGGCACGAATCCGCCCGGCGGACTTGTGTCGAGGTCCGGTGAGCCAGCCAGTCTGTGGATGGTTTTTAGGCGGTTTTCCAACTGCCACGCCGAATGCGGGCTGGTTCCCCTTATTCCGCCTCAGCTACACTATGTCGGCGATTGCTGCGCAGACAAGTTTTCCTCGTACGCGTACACCACCATTAGTCTACCACGCAAAAATAGGGGCTACACTCGTCTGGTGTGAGACGTTCTCTGGGGGGGGGGGGGGGGGTCCACTGGGGCCGAACCGCACAATAACCCTGGATCCGGTGTGGGGCGGCGGAGGGGGAAGTGGACAGCGGCAGTTGTCGTGGGGTTGTGGACCACTGCGGCTGCGACGGGGACGGAGCCTCTCCGTCGTTTCTTGGTCCCCGGTTAACATACAATACAACACATACAATCAAACGATGCGCAGTATGTTTTGTGAGTATTAACACCACCAACTGTTAAAATAAAGGAAATTGTCAATGAATCAATGAAACTAAAACAGTAGAATTTAAATAAACATTAGACGTCGCTCTTCCTCATAAAAACTAGTCTCATCACACGGATATTGACGTTATTAGCGAAATAAATAATAACTAAATTCACTGGCGGGAATAAACGGAACAAGAAGTATGATCAGGCCCAGTAATTGTCATCAACAAAAAGCTAACACACCTGATGAAATATGAACTGGAAAATGAATACTCAAACAATGAGGCAGAGTGCCTTGCCGTTTCGAGCGCTCTCGAAAAACTACACACATTGGATGGCTCATGAAGAACGGGAAGAATACAGACCAACAGCAAAACAATATTTACTTCTTTGAGGAATCCAGACAATCACAACAATCTGACTGAAGAAATAATAAATAAGAGAGAAGTGACGAAAAAGAACAAGTGGCCTATAGACTTTACAGGGATTAGAGCTCACAGGAGTATAAACGAGAGTGAACTTGCAGACCAGATGGAAACGGAGGCATCCAGATCGCAAGAGGGAATTAGCTACATCAAACGTCAAAAAACCTTTGTGAAACAAATGTTATAAATAGCAGCTCTGAAAGACTGGGAGAAATAAAGGAAACAGGTTACAAAAGGAATCACTACAAAAGGATATTTTTCGAACTTTTGTACCAAAGAATGGCGATCAGATTACCCATCTCTCCTAATTTCTCAAAACCAAAGTTTCAGAATAATTAGCGAAGCCATATGTCCTTGGACAGGAGGTAACCAAACTGTGGACCACATGATACTGGAATGTAGCAGCTTGGACGGGCAGAGAGTAATACTGGTGAAAAGTTTACTATTGAAACTGGTCAACTATTAAGCCTGAATATACATTCTTTATGAAACACTTTTATAAATTTTGTAATTCAATGCCATTCCTATTGCATGAATTTCAGTCACCAGCTGCAAAGCAAACCCTGTAGTAATTTATGGCAATGATCTTGGTCCGAGAAACTATGCAACATTTAAAACACCTTTTTGTCGTAATTAGGTACGCCAGAACATTTAGTATTGCTCTGTATTATTGAGCATGTTAATAAAAAATAGTAGCAATTATGAAAGAGTGGCATTAGCGGAAGGCTCATCTACTGCTCAAGCTTATGTGAGCGTATTAGCGTTAGCTCCAAATCCGAATTAGCACTAACATCTAACAACACTTGGCCTGTTTCTGTTGCTTCAGACGAACGTTGGTATAATAGTTTGTTTGTGTTAGGTTTTAACGACGCAAGACTCTCCTCCAAGGGATCGAATGCCACCTGAATGATAGTTTGGGTCACATTCAGACAATACACAATTATCGTTCTCTTACGATGTTATGAATGTCACTGGTAAACAACATTTTCGTTGCGTTGCCATTTGCAGTTATTTGTTTCTAATTTAAGGGTGCCGATTTCAATTCTGAGGTCGGTTTTCTCAGCTGCCAAAGGACAGTATTTTATGTTTTTATCATCAAAGCATGATACAATTTCATAAAGATTTGATTTAAGTCTTTTGTACTCAGTTTGACAATAGAAAGTAAATACAGATAAAACAGAAACACAATCTGGATCTTCTCAGTGGTACAAATTTAGACACACATAATCTCATGCGACCAGTCTCAGATTCCTCTCGTATGCCAACCTCTTCATCTCAGGGTAGCTCTTGTAACCTACGTCCCCTATTATTTGATGGACGGTCTCTGTCTTCTTCTAGAGTGTTTACCTCCTCTAATGCCATGGAAGTTATTCTCTGATGTCTTAACGCATGTTCTATATTCCTGTACCTTCTTCTTGTCAGTCTTTTCCCCACGCTCTTTTACTCGCTGATTCTGGGCGAACCTCCTCATTCTTCACCTGCTCACGCCACCTAATTTTCAGCATTCTTCTATAGCATCACATCTCTAATGCTTCTGTTCTCATCTCTTCCGCTTTCCTCACTGCCCATGATACACTAACATTCAATGTTGCTCTCGATACGAACATTCTCAGAAATTTCTCCTAAAATTGAGTCCTGTGTTTGCTCCCAGTACATTTCCTTTGGCTAGGAATGCCCTTTTCGCCAGTGCTAGTCTGTTTTTGGTGTCCTCCTTTCTCCGTCCGTCTTGGGTCATTTTACTGCGTAGGTAACAGACTTCCTTAACTTCATCTTCCTCGTGACCATCAATTCTGATTTTCTCACTGTTCTCATTTCTACTACTTTCTTTACTTTCGTCTATCTTCCATTTATTCTCAGTCAATATTCTATAATCATTAACCTGTTCATTCTATTTAACAAATCATTCAATTCTTCTTCACTTTTATTAAGGATAGAAAGTTCATAAGAAAAATCTTATCAAGGAAGAAGTGTACAGTTAACGTACAAGCGACATAACTATCACATTCCACTTAGGCAGAAATTGTCGTTTCAAGTTCTTACATTGGTGGACTGCTTAAGGGAGATCTCGTTTAATATCCACACTACCATCAAATTTTTGTCCCATCTCTCACAGTCTTGAGCGCCTAATGGAGCCATGTGTCTTGCTCGTCACTGACGTCTACTAACATATTAGGGAATTAAGATGTCGTTACAGGAAATGGAGTGTGGCATTCAAATTACACTTCAGGACGGAAAATGTGACATCCTCTCAAGTTTGAGACTGTCATAGCTAGCAGCTTTTCTTTTACCTGCAAATTTTCCACTGCCGCCACGAATGACACTCATCAGGTATCTACTTGATGCTCACTTTGTGACAAATTCTTTATCACAAGTAAGTGCCTAACTCTGAAGTCCATTTAAGACCATGAAGAGCATTAACCACGTGTTAAAAGCGTCCACTGTCTCCATCTAATGCTTTAAGAAACTGTTTAATCAATCCCAGTTTCATATGGCGTGAAGGGGAAATTACTTTTTCCATACTGAAACAGGATCAATGACATTTGGCATACAGGCTTCCAGAGTCTCATGTGTTGACCACTCATCCTTCTTCTAGTGCCTACATCGTGCTCGACTGCCCTACATGCAAAGAAAGCAGGAATACTTTGTAAATCCACTCTGCTGGACTAACAGCAAATTAATCTGGACTAACAGCAAATTAATCATTTTGAGGTCCACGCATCTTGTCCAGCTGTGTTCCTGGTATTTTAGTTGGCTAAACGCAGTATGCAGATCACTACGTTCCTCTCGCAAATACACAGAATAACTAACTGGAACAAGTGCATTGACATTTCCCTTATGTGTAAGAACGCATTTCAGACTACGTTTCGAAATGTCTACAAATAAACGAAAGTTATATGGACCGTACAATGTAATTCCTGGAGAATACCTGATACGATACTGCAGTACACATATATTCCTCTGTAAAATATGAAAGTAATATCCTCTTACCACTTTCAGTAATATGACACCTTTACAATATCACTCAGCACACATTTTTCTTGCTGGTTGTAGACTTACACAGCTGAAAGTTTGAACAGAGACCGAAATTCATATCAAGCTATTCCGTTTGTGTACAAGGAAGGGATATATGGTTTAATACACCAGGAACAGTATGCTGTAATATGTTTGTCCGGTCTCCCTTGTAAGTAATTAATCTAACCGCAAACGTCTGGAACAGAAAATTCGAATTTCATGAAAACCAGAGCTTGCAAACCACAAAAGCGATTAATGATTTGAAATCGGCTAACCAGAAGCACTAATAATCAGCACAAATATCACATGCGACTAAGAATTTAAAAAAAAATTACCTGGTGTATGTAGCGACATGTAGTTACTTCGTGGCAGGCTGATCTAGAACATGGGTTGCGCGGTCATTACGAGCACTAGACTGCTACATTAGGGTGACCACGTCAGAAGCCCTAACTTAGAATTTCGTGGTCACTGATGTTTCCACATGCGATTTCAGAGAAATGCAACCGTAGGTGTTTGCGGGGGTACGTGTAAACAGCAACAGTGGAGAAATGGTTTTGATAAAGGTCACCCCCGTGAGATGTATACGAGGGGCGTTCCGTAAGCAATGCCAAATTTTTCTTTTTTTCTGGAAGCAGGTTAGCTTTATTCCGAGATTCGTATACGTCATATTAATCCCACTCTTTTCGCTACAAAACCTTATTTTTCAAAATAATCTCTGTTTACTGCTACGGCCTTGGCCACCTACTCGGAGGGCGTATTTGCCCGCACGGTGTCACTCTAGAAGTCGACGTCAGGGGGAAGGCTTTACTGCATCGTTAACTTCTCCGTCATCCCCGTACTGCTTTTCACGGAGTGCATCATCCATTGGGTCAAACAGATGGAAATTCTTCATCGTCTTCTGTTGTGCATTGAGGAAACCAGCAGGCATACACCTTTCAGTATCCCCATCGGTGGACGAGTGTGTCAGCAGTATCAGGAGGGACTTCGAGTTGAGCTGAGAAGTGTTTCAATGTGATCCGTCGTTCACCTCCAATGAGAGTCTAAGCAGGTTCCAACATTGCAGCTGTGTGCGGCAGGCCGGCAAACGGTAGATTGAATCGGTCTGCGCGACCTTGTTGCGATGATGAGAGACGAACCGCCCAACTACTCATCATACTTTTGTTCACTGGCAGTTCTCCGTAGACATTCTGCAAGCGCCAATGAATATCCGAAATACTCTGGTTTTCCGTCAATATAAAATAATAATAGCTCTCTGCTTGGAACGCACCTTCGTTACAGACGCCATTTTTAACACTACATATAGGGTCGCCACCTTTCGGAACTACATAAATCTATAGGGGCTGAAGCAGGAGTATTCGCGTTGTCCCACAGCAAATTCGCATAATTTCTATGAATTGTGTTTCATGCTTCACTGGGCAGGTAGACGTGGGCATGTATGGTGTGAAACGTTTGAAGGCAAATACCCTGTAACAGTCGTTGGAAGGATCCGGACCGGGGAGGTGGGGGGGGGGGGGGGGGGAGCCTGGGTCTCCCTGAGCCACTGACAGCTCAGATGGAAGAATGGCTTGCAACAATGTCTCCTCAATCACTGTTCAGCGAACGCAGCTGCTATGGATTTCCGCAGCGGGTTCCTGATTTATGCACCCATGCCGACCAAAAATAACTGTTGCGTTAGCTACCGAACGCCTGCATATTCCAACGTAATTTTGAGACAGCTGAGTGACGATGGGTGTCCTTTTCCGTGTTTTCTGCTATACAGGGTGATTCCGGGATGAAGTTACATACCACCCCTATGTGCAGTTTTTTTTCCTCGACGCAATGGCATCTATCAGAAAGTCAACGCAACGTGTCACACAGCTAGTAGTGTTCGTGCGTGATTCAAAGAGCACCAGGATCAGTTTACCGAAATACCCCACCCACAAAACTTCCGGGTTTTATATGGGGCCACCACTATCGGACGGTTAGAGTTATGGATCTTCAACCGAGAAACCTAGCATAGTTGGACGAAGCGCTGGAGTCGCACGGCTCCACATCCCTGTTGCTACCTTCCAGAATCGCGGTGACTTCTGCACGTCTCTTAACTGTTCGCGCCGCAGAGCTCGCTGTGCAGCCTTCTGACAGTTGGTCACGTTAACGCTACTGGATAGTGTAGACCTACATCAATTTTCACATAATAAAGGTTTGATACTTTACAAACACGTCATTTGATTTGGACGTACACAATATGTGATCGACATGTATGCATTTCCAGAATGAGATTTTCACCCTGCAGCGGAGTGTGCGCTGATATGAAACTTCCTGGCAGATTAAAACTGTGTGCCGGACCGAGACTCGAACTCGGGACCTTCGCCTTTCGCGGGCAAGTGCTCTACCAACTTTTTCTTTTTTTAATTTTGCCTCGCACTTTACTACTGTGTACCACTCTTGTCGTCCAACTGCAAAAGCCTGGGCCACAACAAGTTTCTGTGTCTCCATTGCACTGCGCATACTACGAAACGCTCCCCAAACTTGGCACTCACCCATACAGACGACTTTTCAGACTTTACACGACACTCACGCTAGTGACAGCCTTATTTAGAGCTTGACGTCGCGCCCAAGCGAATGAGCACATTTCGCCGACGGCTTACGCCGCCCTCCTACTGTGGATGCTCGGTGTCTGCAGGCAGCGACGGGCTGCAAGCTTCCTGTGTTCGCGTCTATGTCACCTCTGCTTGCTTGTCAGAGGCAGACTATCGCAAAACATACAACTCACTCCATGAATTGATTGCTACGGCTTCTGTCATCAGCAGTCACAACTAGCAACACCAGTAGCAGCCGACTGCACGTTAAGAATGGGAATGTGCAGTGGGATTTTTGTGAACTCGGCGCAAGGCCGATCTTTCCGACATGGATTTCAGAATCTTATGGAAACACTTGTACTGTTTCTAAATTGAGTGTGGGGATTGGAGGAGGGTGCTTCCTGCGCATAGTAGCACGCTTGCCAATTGTGGCTGCTAATCGTTCGCTCGTATCTGACTTGACACATTTGCTGGCGGTGATTTATTCCACTTTTATGGCAGTGTGCGCAAGTTGTCTGTTAAAAATTCTGGAGGCGCTGGGTATCGATCCCAGTACCTCTCGCATGCTAATCGAGCGCTCTACCATTTTTCTTTTTTTTGAGTCTCCTTCCTCCCCTTCAACCCACCCTTACGCTCGCCAATTTGTGCCGTCTCCGCCTGGCTTCTATGCCGTTAAAAGAACGTTTAATACAAAGGTTACTTCTTCTGCGTCAAGAAAAGAAAACAGTGTTGTCACTGCAGTGTAAATTTCAAGGTGCGTTGCTTCTGCAGCAAAGGAAACGTTTCATTCCTGTCGATGACTCTTTGCTGCAAAACTATTCTGTTCATCTTGTTTTTTTTGTTTTTTGTTTTTTTTTACTTTTGCTTTTTTAATATACAAGAAAGGCGTTTTTCTTAATTGTTTGTTTCCACTATTCTTTGCGTGAGATATCTCGGCTTATTGACGGCACTCAGCGCTCGTCTTCTCGAGGGTTGTCTATTATAGTATATCCCAAGCATATGCTTGGTCTCGTTTCATTTTCCTCATTTGAATGTGATCCCCTATGTCAGCAGTTGTCTTCTCTTAGCACTAATTGCCGGACGCCACACACTGGTTGTGATGTGGAGTATACGGACGTGAGAAAAAAGAAAGACATAACACACTGCCATCAACGTTATTAACAGTCGGACGCAGTGCATACATCTACATCGTCGTTCCTTGTTCGTTTTTTGCATCGTCTTTGTCGTTCATAGTGTCGTTATTCTCAATGCCGGTATATAGGTGGCGAACTTTTGTCTGTGTCATCCTTCGTCAGCAGTTGTGCTTGTGTTGGTGGCTAGATAAACTCTGTAGCCCCGGTAAGATGGCGCATCTTCGGCTTGAATTAGGTAATGCAGAGTATGTCCCGTCAGCCATGTCCATATATTTTTACATAATTACTATTAAAAACAGTCTTGATCACGATTTATTTAACAAGGTGACCGGTTTCGACCACTACAGTGGTCATCTTCAGACCATTGAGTAGGAACCTGTTTCTGTTGGAGAATCACATATAGTAGTGATTCTCCAACAGAAAGAGGTTCCTACTCAATGGTCTGAAGATGACCACAGTAGTGGTCGAAACCAGTCACCTTGTTAAATAAATCGTGATCAAGACTGTTTTTAATAGTAATTATTTATAAGACATTGATCACTGCTGTTCCCATAATGCATTCAAAAGTAATCCATATATTTTTCTTCGTGATGAGATAGTAAGTGCCATCAGGTTGCAACACCGATGGAGATTGTCTGTCTAGCTGTCCTGCAGATAGAGGCAAGGTTCATTCTGCACCATTCCCAGACCTATTTATTTTCTCCGCAGATACATCTGTGTTGTAAGTTGTCTATGAGGGTACACTCCCCACATCTGTCAGTTACCGACAATCGTATTCAGTGTAATTTTTCTTTCGTAGGTATGGTCTCATTGACTTCTTTATACCACGTTGATCTGATATTTTGTTCCGAGCACTTTGTTGTGGATGTTCTTCCAGATTTGAGCCCAATCAAGTAGGGGATATTTAGTTTCCATGCAGTTTGCTCTTCCACCAATCCGGTATAGTTGGGCGGTTGTAAGGTCCTGTAGTGGTGCGCTCAGTTTCGCTCGGAGGTAGCTAACTTCGAGCAGAAACATCCGGATGTAGTTGGCTTTGTAGTGGGTTTCCCACAGGTTTATCGGTATTGCCATATTAGTACGTGTATACGTCCGTAGGGCCATATGGAGCGCGCTGTCTGGGTAGTCGTGACACAGCTGAATAGTTCTCCGTACAAGAAGAGCCTTGCATTTAATTTCCACATCTATTAGCTCTAGGCCCCCTTTCTCTTGTGGGAGGGTAATAACATTAAATAATTACTATTAAGAGATTCCTACTCAATGGTCTGAAGATGACCACAGTAGTGGTCGAAACCGGTCACCTTGTTAAATAAATCGTGATCAAGACTGTTTTTAATAGTAATTATTTATAAGACATTGATCACTGCTGTTCACGTAATGTATTCAAAAGTAATAACATTCATTCCTACTTCGAATGTTTCGCCCCTCAAAATATACCAACCAATTGCCGTCATTATTTGCTTGGAAATGCTGTTGACCACAGGGATGGTCTGCCCTACATACCATATTTTCGAAAGTATCATTTTATTGATAAACTGTACTCTTTGTATGAGGTCCTGTTCCCTGCCTTTATTTTGCTGGATACAACCTCTCGTCATAGCCAGAAGCTCCTGCCAGTTGTCCGTAGTAGTTTTCAGAGGGCAGCGACTCATTCGTATTCCCAACAGCTTGATACCCTCGTGTACTACATATGGGCAGTTGACATCGATTCTAAACCCTCTGCCGATCAGCATTAGTTTAGTCTTTGTATAGTTGAGCTTTGAGCATGAGGCTCGTTCATACTCCCGTACACTATTAGAGACTTCTTGTAGGTCTCGCTCCGAACGTACGATGACACTTACGTCATCCACGTATGCCATTAACTGAGCACCCAAGCACGACTCACGCCCCGTCCTCACAGCTTTACTTCCGAAAGTTCGAGTCTCGGTCCGGTACACAGTTTTAATCTGCCAGGAAAGTTTCATGTATGCATTTATTTGTTTACCCTCCGGTGTCACAGTTGATGGTCTATATTCCCGAGGTCTGAGAATGAAATATTTTTACGTGAAGTTCACGGTACACAGTGAGATGTTTTTTAAATTATTTTAGTCCAACTGCGGACAGTGATCATGGCAGGTTCTACCTTGAGACCTTGGATGATTGAGAATGACGCTGTGTGGTTGAAACGAATCACAACGTATAAAATATAGATAAATAAAATACCTACATTGTAATTTTGGGAAAACAACATCCAGTTTACACAGGCAGGTGACTGACTTATTTTTGACACACTCATTTTATATGGTACAATTGTAATCGGTTTAGGGCTATAGGCAACATTAGATGAATAAATGTTCATGCGTTGTCAGCTACAGCTAAAACGTAAATATATTAGTTTAAGGCAAGGGACCCTGGGACGGAGACGACCGAGTCGAAACTCATAAGCGAAAATCATTATCATGCCTCTGACAGTGAAATACAAGTACCAGTACTGTATGAAATTCCGACGAGCACTTGTTATTTGTCAACGGATGTGGTTCCTACATGATGTACCCCCACCTAACTTCGAATTGTGGGTCCATGGACTCTTGAATCCCTGAAAAATGTATAGGCAAAGAAGGTCCTGTTTCGCGGCCAGCGCGTTCACCTGGTCTTACTCCAGTTGATATTTTCTTGTAGAGCCCTGTGAAACGTCTTGTGTACGAAACGCCTGTGGAGACTGAAGAGTATCTCCTGGCAAGAAATACCGCTTCCTGCGATACTATTCAAACGATACCGACGACGCTCTTTTTGCATTGGCTCTGGGGCCCTTCATTTTGAACAACCGTTGTAATTGTATGAGGTTGTGAAACTTGTGCAGGTAAATGTAATTAATGATTTAATTAACCTTATGTTTCCGCAGTAAGGATAGAAAATGTTGTTATGCAGCAGACATCTACACAACTACTGATAGGCTCTATGCCAGAATTCCTGTCAGGAAATTAAAGAAAAATTGCATAGTCTACAGCAAGACGTCTTCAAAAAATTCTTACAAGCTGCGAAGCATCATGTAAAGATTCTTGCATTGCAGTGTTAACTTCCACATTATATGTATGTCTTCTTATTACATGTGTATCGTAATGAACATAAAGTTCATGGCACAAGATACGTGAGGAGGAGCAGAATGCTAGTGTACAAGACAGTGGATACATTTTCAAATACACCAAATGAGACTGGTCAACAGGAGTTACTACAAGGACCTATTACTTTTGTTGGTTGCAAGATTCAATTTTCTTGTACTACGACAGAAGTAGTTAGTGGCTGTGTGACTTAGCCTGCTGCGCGCCGCGTAAGTCACGTGACCAGGGCTGTACAGTGAGCGCTACGCCAGGGCTGACCATTGCGCCAAGCGAGGCATACGGAACACGGGCCCTAGTTTTACTAGGCCCGTGTTGCTCGAAAATCAAACTTATCAACGGAAGTGACGTCACGATAAGGCGCGCGTGACGTCTTATCAGCGCTTCCGCTCCCGAGGCAGCTGCAGGCTCATTCGACTCGAGGCAGCCGCACCGAGCACACAGCCATGGGTTACCGTCGCAGAAGATACGTGAGGAGGAGCAGAATGCCAGTGTACAAGACAGTGGAAACATTTTCAATTACACCAAATGAGACTGGTCAACAGGAGTTACTACAAGGACCTATTACTTTTGTTGGTTGCAAGATTCAATTTTCTGGTTTAATAAAAGTGAGGATATGATGGTCCAGTCCTGCGAACGTAAATAAACAAAGTAGTGCTTCAGTAATTTTTGGTTTCGAACGCCGCAATATTTCGTGAGACATGATTTTCTTGTTCTCTGGATACTGCCTTTGTGTATGACATTAGAGTAACCTGCTTACGAGACCCATTCAGCAATCCGAACCATCTGTGGTAATTTTTGAAACATGAAATGGAAATTTTCCGTTCTCGTTCGGTACTGATATACGAGGGGCGTTCAGAAAGTAAGCTCCGATCGGTCGCGAAATGGAAACGACTATGAAAATCCGATAAAGCTTTGCACAGATGTGTTGGGTAGTGTCTCTTGTATAACCCCAGTTAGCATCACGTCGCTCTTCTCATTTCTGAGCTCGCAGTGAGTGCGTAAAGATGTCTAGAAAATAGTGTCTGCCGCCAAGTACGAGGACCTGGTGAGAAATTTCGCCTGAAGCTATGCAGCTAACATTACATAACTGTCGTGCTGTTTCTTCTTCAAGACAATTCTCAGCCGCATTCTGCAGGGGCAATGAAGATGCTCCTGCATCGTTTTCAAATGGAAATGTGAGATTACCCACAATACAGTCCGCAATTGTCTCCCCCTGGGTTTCATCTCTGGTCACATGAACCGCTGTCTTTGAAGACAACATTTTGACACAGACAACGAGGTGTAGGCCAGCTTGGAGAATTGGCGGAAAGCACTGGCGGCTGCCTTCTATGATGAGGCTATTGAAAAGTTGGTACAACGCTATGACAAAAGTCTAAGTCAGAACGGCGACTACGTAGAGAAGTAGCTGAAAGGTGTAGCTAATTGTTACAAGTAAAACATTTCTGATGTTCACTGTGGTTTCAATTTGGCAATCAATCGGAGCTTACTTTCTGAACAGGCCTCGTATTTAGCAATTTCAACAGAGCTCTCTGGTTTATTTGAACAGTTTGTGTGGTAAGCCTTATTCATCTGAACATAACCCCAGATATGTAACTTGAGCCAGTCTGTAAACTGACGAGACTTATTACCTCTCGACTGGACATCTCCCTGAAACTCCTTTTAACAACGATATTTTTAAACCTTCTAAATTGTTCTGCTTTCGTAACAAAGCATCATTTTTTTCCAACACTTCTCAATTCCTCCTACTTTATTTCCGTTATGCTGCTACTGGGGAACACCGGTAGCTGGTTATCGGTGAAAGCGGTAAAAGATAGCGGAGGAGACGGCAGAGATTAAGGGTACGCTTTGGCCCCTGGTGTGGGACACTACCCAAAGAAATTAGGAATTATATACTAATTTTTAAATGTTCTGACTGAGTTTTCTTTCCGCTTAACCATTCTACAAGCTAGTTTCATTAGCACTTTTTTCACAGGCTTGTCTAGAGATAACATAGGCCCACACACCATAGAGAATCACTCTTTCTGCAGAATATGATGCAACAAAATTAATACTTCTAGCTCATTGGAAAATCAAAACTGTATGCCGGACAAGGATTCGAACATGGAACCTTTGTCTTTCACAGAGAAACGCTCTTCTGTAGTCGGACGCGGTATGCAGGAGAACTTCATTGAAGTTGCATTAGTAGAAAAGGTGGAATTTAGCAGTGAGGGCGAGTGGTGCCTCGTAATTGGATAGCTGAGTAGATGAGCACATTCTCGCGGAAGGCAGAGGTCTTTGCTTCGATCACCGGTCCGTGGCACAGTTTTGCTCTGCTAGTACTCCTCAGTCGGCGCACACTACGCTGCAGAGAGAAAATTCTTTCTAAATACTTGTTCGAGATCACTTCCCGATTAACACGTCGTGGCTTCTGAAGTATGAATGGTGGGTGTAGATACAGTAATCGAGCAAACCATTGCGTGCCTGCCGAACCCTGAGAGTATATGGGCATCCATTTTCCACCAAAGCTGCACTATCATGTGGCAGCTGGAGTCCAGGGAGACGGTCCCCAGAATGGGGAGAGACGCCAACGCATGGCGACGCGTCGGACTGTGTGTCGGCAATCAATAAGAGGGGCGCCGTGTCGGTCACCCACCAGGGACAGATGCGGCATCCGGTGGCAGCCCCAGGCTGCGTGTGGAGTAATGGTCTGTAGTGCCAGGCCTACTTGCAGAGTAACTGTAGCGCATCTGTGTCATTTTTGTGAATCGGCAAAGCGAATCGAAAATTTCTTTTCATTTCGGAAATTCCCTTACTCAGAGCTACAATGAACGCTGTGAACATTCTCAAAGCAACACAGATAAGGCGTGAAAGTAAACAAAACGCAATGAAATTTGTAAAGTATGGGCACATAATGCAGAGCGCTAAGTCAGTCTTCAAAAATGAATGGATAATTGATATTTTGTGCAGACTGTGTAAACAATTAATAGCTACAACCGAATTTGGGATTTATTTAAGGAGTTATCGGTATTCTGACTGGTGTGACAAAGAGCGCCCAGTAACTTATATACATGCACCAACCTGTTCGTTTCAGAGTAAAACTTATACCTTACTTCCAGAATAATTTGTTGGATGTTTTCTGATTTCTGTCTTCCCTGCAATTCTAATCTTCTCTGGCTCAGTCTAATACAATGTACGTTGTGTCCTCACGTCTTAACACATGTCGTCGCTTCTTCTCGCCAGTGTTTTCCAATCGTTCCGTTCTTCACCGGTTCTTTGGAGAATCTCCTCATTCTTTGTGTTAGTCCACCTATTACTGAACATCGTCCTATTGCGCAATATCTTAAACATTTTGATTCTCTTTTTTTCTGCTTTTCCCCTTAGTTCATGATTCATTACCATAAAACAGTGTTCTCCAAACGTACTTTCTCCGTAACTTCTTCCTAGTATTAGGAGCTACGTATGTTCTAGTAGACGACTTCTGACCTGGAATGCTCTCTTTGCCTATCCTACACTTTTTGTGTCTTCCTTAGTTGATCCCTCACGTTTCCTTTGAATTTTATTATTCCTAGGCAGTGGAATTCCTTAACATCATCTACTTTGTGGTCACCAGTTTTTCTGTTCAGTTTATGAGAAAACTCATTACTGATAATTTGCATTACTTTCTACTCTCTGCGGTTACTCGCAGGCTGTATTAAGTTCTCATTAGACTGTTCATTTCATTCAAAACGTCGTGAAATTCTTCTTCACTTTCTCTGAGAGCAGCAAAGTCATCAACGACTCTCAACAGTTACATCCTTTCACCCTAATTTCAGTCACGGTCCTGGCCTTTCTTTTGTATCTACCACTGTTTCTTCGATGTGTAAATTGAAGACATCTCCGTTTTACGTACTTTGTATCAGAGCTCTGTGTCCCGTCGTCCCATCTTGGTCCTTCAGCATACTGTATCCTCTTTTCCTTATTGTTTATTGTTTTTGTTTTCAGGAAGTCCCTCTTGTTGGATGATTTTTCATTTCCGAACGCTTATTCTAGATCGACAATTCCTCCAAAGGTACGTTGATTTCTCTCCTTCCTTTATCAATCTGTGCGTCTAAACTGCTTCTGTGGTGCCCTTACTTATCCGACAGATAAACTGGTCGTCACCTAACAAACCATATGTTTTCTTTTCTGTTCTTCTGCATTTTACTATTGTCAGGAATATTTATGCGTGGATTCTTAAGCATACTATACGATAGTTCTTTCACTTATCTTCACTTTATACCTCGGGATTTGGTTATTTCTCCAGAAGTCCGAAGGCGTGTCTCATAGATTTTACACGCCAGCTTGAATAGTCGTTTGGCTGCCATTTCTCATAATTATTTTAGAAGTTCCGTCGGAATGTTATTTAGTCCTTCTGCCTTACTCGATTTCAAGTGCTCCCAAGGCCTGTTAAATTGTAATACTCGATAACATATGTCTTACATATTGACTCCCACTACTTGCTCTATCACGTCATGAAGCCAGTTATTCACCGCGTAGAAACCTTCAGTGTTCTCTTCCCACCTATCGGCTCTTTCCTTTGCATTTAACACTGGAATTGTTCTTGCACTCTTAATATTGCAATCCTTGACTGTTCTATACAGTGAATCTCTACTTCCGATAACCATTTCTTCATCAATTTCTTCACGGTTTTCTTGCGGCTATTTCGCCTTGGCATTCCTGAACTTCCTATTTTATTCATCCCTAAATAACTAATAATGGTGATGACATTGCGTGAACAAATGTGTAATTTCTTGTTTCGTCGATCAGCTGAAGTAATTATTCTGTTACCTGATCCTTCTCCGCAGTTATGTCTCTTGCACTCTAGTATGTCCAGCTTCTGTGTTACCCTTCCTACACATGTCCTCTACTCTAGAACAGAACTGCCTATTTATCGTAGTTTCTACAACCTTAGAGAATTTCAAACGTGTCCCATCATTCCTTACCGTTCCTTCTTACACATGTCCACTCCTTTTCAATTTAACTGCCTACTGTGGAATTCATTATCGTAGTTTCTGCTACATAGAAAACTTCAAACGCGGCCCATCATTCCTCAGTACGTCAGAATGGCACGTCTTCAAATTTATTTTTCGGACGATTCTTTTAAACATCAGTATTCCCTTCAACGTTACAAAACTGTGATCCGAATAACACCGACTGAATAACATCGGCCACTCCCGCCGTAGGTTCGAGTACTCCCCCGGGTATTGGTGTGTGTGTGTGTGTTGTTCTTAAAATAATGTTAGTTTAAGTTAGTTTAAGTAGTGTATAAGTCTTGGAACCGATGATCCAAAAAGTTTGGTCCCTTAGGAATTCACACACATTTGAAAATTTTGAATAAAATCAGAACATCAAAAAGTAATTCAAATAGAGGAGTGAAGTTTCGGGAATACAGTTGCCTACATAACCTATTTAAGTGATGAACACTACAAATCACAGGTTAGTGTAAGCGCGAGATAAGCTATTGCAAATGTGAAATGGTGGTAATTTAGTTACCGGTGTAGCTGCAAGAATGTTGAGTGAAAGTAGGCAATGTGCATGCATTTGTCTGTACAGCTGCCGGATGAAAGTGAAGGCTGTCCCATGCCTGTTGCAAGGGATATAAATAGAAAAGTACTACTGCACAAGCGATACTTCGGATATGATTTTCTACGACGGTTTAGCAAACGGAAGTAGCCTACGAACCCGTGCCCTCTATGCGAAAAAATATCCACGTCGCAGAGTACTATCCGATAAGCTGTTGCACCGACTTACGCATTGCTTTTACGACATAGGTTCTGTATCACCCCACAAGGTGAACAAAAGACGGCCTCGGTCAGTTGGCACACCTAAGATGGAGATGCATATGCTACACTTACTGGACGGAAGATCTGGAACCACTGAGTGGCATTTGACAGCAGGATAAGGTGTGAGACATCCTATTGTCTGTGTGGTACTACATGAACAGGTCCCGTATCCACACCACCTTCAGTGAATCAAGGTTCAAAATGGTTCAAATGGCTCTGAGCACCATGGGACATAACTTCTAAGGTCATCATTCCCCTATAACTTAAAACCACTTAAACCTAACTAACCTAAGGACATCACACACATCCATGCCCGAGGCAGGATTCGAACCTGCGGCCGTAACGGTCGCGCGGTTCCAGACTGTAGCATCTAGAACCGCTCGGCCACCCCGGCCGGTGCTGCGTCCAGGCACTAAGGCCAGAACCACCTTAGCTGTTTGCAGTTCTGTCAGTGGTTCTTGCAAAAGTACACTACAGATGCAGCGCGTTTGGGCAGATGAAAATCTCTATACCGTTACAGAAAAACTGCATCAATATTGCTTCTCTACCAACGTATGGGCAGGCGTTGTTGATGATGAATTACTAGGGCCATAGAGCCTACCACAAACATTAAATGAAACGCACTGTTATCGGTTTCCTGTTAACTTGTTGCCTACCTAGTTACAGGATGTGCCATGTCAGCAATCACGACAGCTATGGTTCATGGACGATAGTTCACCAGCACATTTCCTCTCCAGGCTTCAGTTCCCTAGATTCTGGGTCACGGGGAGACACGAAGGCATTAGCTTACGCCACCCCAGTCAACGATATCCAGATGCTACAGGATCACGTTTACAATGAATGACTGCTATTATGACAACATCCGGTAGTATTTGAACAAGTGCTTTATTCATTACGCCGAAGGCCAGAAGTTTGCGCTGCAATGGACGGACGTCACGTTGAGCACCTGCTATGACGTATGTCGTAAACTGTTACCAAGTTTAACCTCTCTTATGAACAAGTATACGATTAAAGACCCGTGTACAATGGTCTTTTTTTTTCTCCTTGTTGTGATGTGTGCCACCCCCACCCACAATACTAGACCCTTATTTTCACCCAAGATGAACAACTGTACAGATATTAGAAACTATGAATTTCCGGACTGTTTTGTCTTGCTCTGGTGGGTACTTCTCAAAACATTGGATACTTTATTTAACATCAGGCGAATCGTGGTTAGTAATGGAGTGTCAAACGCGCTTTTTGGCGCAACAAAGCAACGAGCAAGGCGTTTTTACCATCATGGTTTACTCTGACACACACACACACACACACACACACACACACACACACACACACACACATGTTTTGTTACTCACTGGTGAAATTTCAAAGAACAAATATTATTCTTGTACAAAATTAGGTTTTACTGAAAAAATATTTAAAAAGAAACTGTCACTTCAGTGTTAAATCGTCACAAAGCAAACTCTATAGTTGAATGTAGAAACTATTAAGATGCCTGTGTTTCACGTAGGCGTTTTCTAAATGTTTTACACTACTGGCCAATAAAATTTCTACACCCAGAAGAAATGTAGACGATAAAGGGGTATTCATTGGACAAATATATTATACTAGAACTGATATGTGATTACATTTTCACGCAATTTGGGTGCATAGATCCTGAGAAATCAGTACCCATAACAACCACCTCTGGCCGTAAAAACGGCCTTGATACGTCTGGGAACTGAGTCAAACAGAGCTTGGATGGCGTGTACAGGTACAGCTGCCCATGAAGTTTCAAAGCGATACGACAGTTCATCAAAAGTAGTGACTGGCGTATTGTGACGAGCCAGTTGCTCGGCCACCTTTGACCAGACGTTTTCAATTGTTGAGAGATCTGGAGAATGTGCTGACCAGGGCGGCAGTCGAACATTCTCTGTATCCATAAAGGCAAGTACAAGACCTGCAATATGTGGTCGTGCATTATCCTGCTGAAATGTAGGGTTTAGCAGGTATCGAATGAAGGGTACAGCCACGGGTCGTAACACATCTGAAATGTAACGTCCACTGTTCAAAGTACCGTCAATGCGAACAAGAGGTGACCGAGACTTGTAACCAATGGCACCCCATACGATAACGCCGGGTGATACGCCAGTATGGCGATGACGAATAGACGCTTCCAACGAGCGTTCACCGTGATGTCGCCAAACATGGATGCGACCATCATGATGCTGTAAACAGAACCTGGTTTCATCCGAAAAAATGACGTTTTGCCATTCTTGCACCCAGGTTCGTCGTTGAGTACGCCATCGCAAGCGCTCCTGTTTGTGATGCAGCGTCAAGGGTAACCTCAGCCATGGTCTCAGAGCTGATAGTCCATGCTACTGCAAACGTCGTCGAACTGTTCGTGCAGATGGTTGCTGTCTTGCAAATGTCCCCATCTGTTGACTCAGGGATCGAGATGTGGCTGCACGATCCGTTACAGCCACGCGGATAAGATGCCTGTCGTCTCGACTGCTAGTGATACGAGGCCGTTGGGATCCAGCACGGCGTTCCGTATTACCATCCGGAACCCACCGATTACATATTCTGCTAACAGTCATTGGATCTCGACCAACGCGATTAGCGATGTAGCGGTTCGATAAACCGCAATCGCGATAGGCTACAATCCGACCTTTATCAAAGTCGGAAACGTAATGGTACGCATTTCCCCTCCTTACACGAGGCATTACAACAACGTTTCACCAGGCAGCGCCGGTCAACTGCTGTTTATGTATGAGAAATCGGCGCCAATCTTGTGTGAATGCTCTGAAATGATAATAATTTGCATATCACAGCATCTTCTTCCTGTCGGTTAAATTTCGCGTCTGTAGCACGTCATCTTCGTGGTGTAGCAATTTTAATGGCCAGTAGTGTAGTTTTTTCCATTTTTCCACTAAGTTGTTTGTTTGTAGTTTTAGTTTTTTGTTTTCGTTTCTTTATTTTATTCTTTTTTTAGAGCCACTGCCTCTAGCAGGGAGTTTGTCATATTGCTCCGACATACTACGTCATTACCGTTGTCTTCCTCCGACTTCTCACCACCTGCGTATCTTTATCGGTATGATAACTGTGATGATTGCTTGTATAGTGTTGTGTTTGCTTTGCTTCGCATGAAATAAATAGCGACAGGGAAACGCGGCAATGGTACAATATCCTAAACTTCTCGAATAACTGCAATAAATCTGCCGAGCTTAGCGTCCACATACGACGGTTGCTGGGATGTCAACAGTGTCACATACCCTCATTTCATGAGACATCACCGGGATATTTGATATTTAGTCAACGACGTTGGTATAATGCCACATGACCTGTAACACGACGCCAGACTTTTTCCTTATTCTACCCACGAAAGACGGTCGCTGAAAATTTCTTTCACGTCGCCGAGCTTCGGATTGGTTACCTTAAGAGTCGACTGCCACTACACAAGAGAATGTGTACTGCTGAAGTAAAAGGTGCGCAATTCACCGAGTTTCACTGCCTCTAGCTGCAGAATTGTATATTGTGTATTCGTTCTATAGCCTATTACGCTGAATCTCCAAAGGAACTGGTACAGGCATGCGTATTCAACTACGGATATATGTAAACAGGCACAACACGGCGCTGCGGTCGGAAATGCCTATATAAGACAAGTGTCCGGCGCAGTTCTTAGATCGGATACTGCTGCTGCAATGGCAAGTTATCAAGATTTAAATGTGTTTGGACGTGTTGTTATCATCGGTTCATGAGCAATGAGACACAGCATCTCCGAAGTAGAAGTGGGGATTTTTGCGTACAATCATTTCACGAGTGTACCGTGAATATCAAGAATGTGGTAAAACACCAAAGCTCCGACATCGCTGCGGCCGGAAGAATATCCTGCAAGAACGGGACCAACTTTGACCGAAGAGAATCGTTCAGCGTGACAGAGTGCAATCCATCTGCAAATTGCTGTAAATTTCAATGATGGGCCATCAACAAGTGTCATCGTGCTAACCATTCAACGAAACGTCACCGATATGGGCTTTCGTAGACAAAGTCCCACTCTTGTGATCGCACGACACAAAGATTTAGGCCTCGATTGAGTCGGTCAACACCGACAATGGACTGTTGATAACTGAAAAAATGCCGTTGGGTCGGACGACTCTCGTTTCAAATTGTATCGAGCGGAGGGAGGTGTACGTGTGTGGATACAACCTCATGAATCCTTGCCTAGAATCAAGCTTGTCAGCAGGGGACGGTTCAAGCTGGTGGAGGCTCTGTAATGGTGTGGGGCGTGTACAGTTGTAGTGATATGGGACCCCTGATTATGGCTAGACTCTGACAAGTGACAGGTACGTAAGCATCATGTCCGATCACCTTAATCCAGTCGTCCCATTGTTCACTCAGACGGTCTTGGGCAATTACAGCAGGACAATGCGACACCCTACACGTTCACAATTGCTACAAAGTGGCTCAAGGAAAAATTTTCCTAGTTTAAACATATCAGCTGGCCATGAAGTTTCCCAGGCGTTAACATTATTGAGCATATCTGGGATGCTTTGCAACGTGCTGTTCTCCATCCCCTCGTACTCTTACGGATTTATGGATAGCCCTGCACGATTCATGGTGCCAATTCCCTCCAGCACTACTTCAGACGTTAGTCGAGTCAATGCCCGTCGTGCTTGGGCACTTCTGCGCTCTCGCGGGGGCCCCATACTAAAGTAGGCAGGTGTACCAGTTTCTTCGGCTTTTCAGTGTATCTTCATTATAATAGATCGTAAATATAGGCAGACAGTTGATCATAGTGTGGAGAATTAAAATATTCTTCATATATAATTCCAGAGGAACATAAAGTTACTGAATGTTCGTATAGAAGTCAAGAACAGTTTCTGAGTCATTAAACTTTGATTTCATATTTATCAGTGAGTGAGTGAGTTTTTCAGGGTGTATGTATGTGTGTATGTTTGGCGAGATCCTAACCAATTTTTCGGTTAATGGTCAACAAACCACAATTTTGTAGTGTTTTATTCTATTATTTACCTTTTTAATAAACAATATTTTATCCTGTGCCCACTCGTGGTGTTTTCACGACATTAAGAGACTGGTTTTACTACTTTCTATGCTCACTCGTCCAAGGAAGATACTTGGTGATATGCCCCCAAAGTAATACCATAATCACAACTGTAAGCATAAATATATCTTAGTTGTTGCTTCTTTTCCTGACAAGAAGGCAACTTGAAAATTGCCTACGACCTTGCACTCTTCTGTAGATGACTATTTTTCGACTTTAGCATCGATTTTAAATTTTTTTTGACAAAGGAACTATTCTTTCAAATATTATACCATAGGATACTGCTGGCTCACCGTTCAACAGATTTTAAAAATCTAATATTACTGTAACAAAAGCTTTAATTTCTTTTATTGCAATATTTTTACAAATGCTGTGCTCCACACAGCATAGTTATGATGCACTTCCAACCTCTGATGGTCTGTGGAATATAACTGTATAATAAAGAATTTTTTTATCAGCAATGATCATGAAAACGACAACGTTTTTAGATTTGAGTCATCTAAAGAAACAGCTATTTCTTAATCTTTAATTTTATTTTAGATCTGAAGTTCGTTGTTTATGGTATGAATCAGTAATTAGGTGTGAATATTTGCAGCTGTGACCGCTACAATAAACATTTTTCGAAATTTTTTGTACAACTGCGGAAACTCTCGGAAAATATGTCTTCCATTATTATTTTTCAAATAGTTTCATTTCAGAAATTTTCAATATTTAATCTTTTGATTAAATAATTTTTAAACATTGAACTTTGATACGTGTGTTAGTGTGCGAAAATAGTTGAGAATGTGTGTGTGTGTGTGTGTTGAAATCTTTAGGTGCCAAAATTTGTCAGATTGATTCGCAGCTTCACTTTGTTTTGATTATTAGTGGGCGACCATATCTAATTTTTAGTGCTTTATGTCCTTTACTGACTCTTTGACTAAACAATAGTCTATCCTGTGCCTAATATTTCTGTTTCTATAAATGGTAGGAAAACGTTTTGCTGCTTTTTATTCAATCACGAGAATAAATGATAAAATGTCACAGTTAACACCGCTATGATGCTAATTAGACAACTGAAGTATTCTTCCACACTGCTGAATATTTCGAACTTACGCAGTTACCTGTACTGCGCTGGAAATCTAGTAGCTTTTCTCAGTGGTGCAGGTGCAGGTGCAGAGGCTTATAGAGCATTAGTGCTAATGCTGTTTGCCTCAAAGACGGTTCAGAAAGGAAGTTTTCTTCTTTACATAACCTTTGGGGCTTTACGCAATCTTGTCACGTCCCTGGAAAAGGTAACAGAAACGGTGCAGCCTACACTTTCTTCTCGATCTCTGTATTCCTAAATTCTGTTATCTATCTAATCGACCATATTGAGTGAAGTATTGATTAATCGTTTGACTCCATAATTTATTTGTTTATTATTTAGATTGGTAGGTATATCATTTAGTCTCTCTTCGTTACATCACTGAGAGATCGGAGAGAGAACGCTGAATTCTACTTTTTCCCCTTGCTACAGTTCATCAATTTAGTTTCCGACACGTACATTACCCAATCAATAGCACTCGGGAAGCCCACATTTGATGCAATATTGACAACAGATGTCACGAGAGGCACGCCAGACAACATAATAGTAACAGCACGGCAGATCATTGAGGAGTGTCGTTAGAAAAAGTCCCGTGAAACGAGTAGAAGGTATCATTCGTGAGTTTCAATGTGCTGACAGCAGCCCGACAACCACAACGACGGTGTGTATGTAACACGAAAGGGCGTAGATATGACCCAGCAGCAACTCAAAAGCCAAACATATCTGTAGTCTATGCTTGAGGTGGTGTAAAGGAGGGCGCCACGCCACGTTGGATGACTGGAAACGGGTAATCTGGAATGATGAAGCACATTGTACTCTATATCCATCTGAGAGAAGAGTTTGGGCTTGTTGAATGCCTGGGGAACGGTACCTGCCTTCATATGTAATACCAACGTCGAAGTCCAGAGGAGGTGATTTTACTGAATGGCGGGGGGGGGGGGGGGGGCGGTTTTTTGGGGTTAACGTTCGGTCCCTTTCCTGTGCTCAAGAAAAGTAGAAATTTCGAAGGATACGAACACATTTTACAGCCTTGTTTACTGTGTACAGTAGAGAGACAGGTAGGAGGCCACGCTTGTTTTGCTCAGCATGACAGTCTCCTCTGTCACAAAGCAGTATCTGTGAGGCAGTGGTCTACGAAATAAAGTAGCCTGACTAAGAGTCCCCATCTCAACCAGATGGAATACCTTTGCGACGACTTAGAAAGTCGACTTCGCTTCAGACTCCACAGTCCAACATCACTGTCTTCCCTGTTTACGGTTATTGAGGAAGAATGGGCTGATATTCCCTCACAGACATTAACACAACTCTTTGAAAGCCGTCGTAAAGAAGGATGGACACACCTCATATTAATGCCACTGACAGGTGCCCAGGTACATTTGAACACATAGCGTACGATGACAGTAATATAGTGAATCTTCAGCCACAAACATGTCTTCACTTTCATTGTATCTGCTTATTGGATGGCGTATATTAGATCTTAGGTTCAGTATTAATTACCAAAACATACTTTACTCAATATTCAGTGATTATCTTTGAGTAGTCAGACAAGAAGTCGTGGTGCACTGTGCTGCTGAAATCGATGAACACAGTGGGTATAATCTTCACATTTGACCTCGTTTATCAACTTTTGTTTTCATTTGCCGCTATCAACTGTTAAAACTGATTCTTAGTTTCAACATCAATCCGTTAAACCATGCTTTGTAACCTGTTGTGACTTCTTCCACTAGCTCAGCATCGTAGTTAACTTCATCTATCGGCTCCTCAGCAACTTACATTCGCCACTCTTTCAGTCTTAGATTCACCAGTTTTCTTTCTCACATGTGACATAACCAAAAACTTCTTAACAGTATCATGGTATGAGTCAGTTGGTATACCAACATCTTCACCAACCATCCTGATTAAGATTTTAAAATCGTTCATAAACTTTACCTTCACTTTTCCACGATTTCATCGGCAAATGCGTTCAGGTGTCCACTATCTCATTATTACAGCTGCTTTACAGCCTTCTTCGAAACGCTCTCACCAAGCGTAAACCCTTATTGCACTCTAGTCGACGCAGCAAAAAATAATATTTGAAATGTATAAAACTTCATGTAAGTCTCCAGGCTTTCGTGGCAGTTGTCACTAAAGTTAAACATCTTCTGGTTTCTTAGGCCACGTCGTACTTCCTTCTAAGATAATTGACGTTTCGGTCCCTCGGCTGGGATCTTCTTCAGTATGTTTCGGTGACCACTATTGCTAGAACACTGTCAGAAACTAGTGTCGCGTCCTCTTACATAGGGGAGATTCCCCACCTTTGGGCCATCGTCGTAAACTGAACGGTACTCACGAAATTTTAGCCAATATCGCTTCTTCTTCTCTATCAGCGCCTCCGACGATTACCCACCGATAGTAGCCCCAAGAATTTTAACTAATACTCCCACTTCTCCAGCACAAACGCGGCAAAACTCCTCTGTATAAGAGAACACGACACTGGTCTCTGACAGTGTTCTAGCAATAAGGGACACCGAAACATCCTGAAGAAGATCCCAGCAGAGGGGTCGAAACGTTGATGACTTTCGAAGGAAATATGACGCGGCCTAATAACCCAGAAGATTTTAATTATAAAACTTTCTTTCGCTTTATTCCATTCCTATGCCAAAATTTTAATACTATATTTTAATCAATTTTGTGTACATAATAAATAATCATCAATACTACCAAAACGTATGTAATCTTCTCGAATGAACTTACAACAGACAAAATGTCAAACATGGTTAACACTTTACAGGTACTTCAGGTACTTTTTAGATCCGATTAACAGCACTTATGATGAAAAATCTTGATAACGACACTTTTGCCCGCCGCTAAACTACAAAATTCCTGTTACTTAACGAATTATTTTACGTGGCCTTCTAACGCAGCAAGCACGAAAGTTCCGATAATAAGGAGAATTTATAGAGCGTTTTAACCATCGGCACTTACTGAAAGAAAATCATGACACCAGGAAGGAGTTGTGCGATATAAGGGGAAGTCATTAGATGTGTATTCACATCGGAAAGATGACACCGAATATGATTTCGCACCAGTCGCATAAGAATGGCCCTAGTATCGCCAGTGACAATGCAAATCAGGTTTGACTTAAATGAGTGTGAGTTACCTTTGATGTTAGTCAACAATGCCTTTAAGGCAACAAAGCCGCCATTATGCACTGAAAGGGCTACGGGAAACACGATTTTCCTTCTGCGATACTGCAGTAAGACGCGGCAGGAATTTAGTCACTGGAAGGGGTTGCGGGTGGCGGTGGCCACGGGGGTGTACGGTCCGGACTGCTATGTGGCACTACAAACAGGGAAGACCATCGCGTTAGGCATATGGCTCTGCCGCATCGTACTTCGTCTGCAGCAGCAGCTCATGTAGCAGTTGGCACCACAGTGACACAACGAACTGTTTGGCATTGGTTACTTCAGGAACAGCCCCAAGCTAGCCGCCCTGTAGTGTGCATTCCACTATCCCCAAACCACCTTTTAGGCACCTTGTCACGGTACGCGCGGCGCCCCCCGCTGGAGGTTCGAGTCCTCCTTCCGGCATGAGTCTTAGGGACCGATGGCCTCAGCAGTTTGGTCCCATAAGACCTTGCCACAAATTTGGAAATTTTTCCTAACCACCGTCATTTGCGACTGCAGTAGTGTCAAGCGAGAGCTCGTTGGGGGGGGGGGGGAGTCAGGATCGGAGTCCGTCCTGTTTTCCGATGAAAGCTGGTTTCAACTCGATCTCATTGATGGCCGTGTGTTGGTTAGAAACAAGCCAGTTGAGGCCCTGCAAACAACCTGTCTGCGCGCTCGACACACTGGACCTATACCTGGAGGTTTAGTGTGGGGTGTAATTTCGTACGACAATGTGAGTGTCGTGGTTACCACACGCTCCCTCATTGAAAATTTGTAGGTCCATCTGGTCATTTGAGCTGTTGTTCTGTCATTCATGAAAAGCACTCAACGAGGCGATTTCTAACAGGATAAAGCTCGTCCACAAACCGCTGTTGTAACCCGTTATGCTGTGCAGTGTGTTGACATGTTGCCTCGGTCTGCTTGATCATCACAACAGTCTCCAATCGAGCACAAATGAGACATCATCGGGTGACAACTCCAACGCGATCCACAACCGGCATTAACCGTCCCTGTATTTACCGACCAAATGCAACATGCATGGAATTCCATCCCACAAACTGTAGTCCGGCACCCGTACGACACAATGCAGGCATACTTTCATTCAACATTCTGGCAGTTATATCGGTTATTAATGCACTAGAATTTCACATTTTCTACTTCTTATCTCACGCTTACATTAACCTGTGACCTTAAGTTGTTACTCAAATGGTTGAAATGGCTCTGAGCACTATGTGACCTAACGTCTGAGGTCATCAGTCCCCCAGAACTTAGAACTACATAAACCTAACTAAACTAAGGACATCACACACGTCCATGCCCGAGGCAAGATTCGAACCTGTGACCGTAGCGCGTTGATAATCACTTAAATATGTTCCCTAGACAAATGTATTCTCGAAATATCATTACTCTACATTATTTATTTTTTGGTGTCGCCATTTTTTTCCGTGGGTGTATAAGCGCAGTTCCCGCAAGGACAATTTATGACATATTTTAGCCATACTCGGAAATATAGAAATTTAAAGTTGCCCCAAATATCGGGAAAAAAGATCTGAGAATTTGGGAACTAGAATGAGAACACGTTTCTAACGTGAAGGCTACGTTGTCATTTGTAACGCCTGCCGTTGCTCTCTCAGGGTAACAAGCGGACCCAGCGAGACACGCAGGGGCTCACATTCCACAGGTGTCGGCATAGTTTAGCCACCCCCAACCTCCACACCCTCCAGCAACCCCTCAGTTCCCGTCCTCTCCCCGTCAGGTGGCCTCGGAGATCAGCTTGTAAGTTTCTTCCGTGGTTTTGCATAACGAAGATAAACTGGCGGAGAGGAATGTCATGCAAAGTACTGCCATTTCTGAGAATTAGCTAAAGTAACATTTGCTCTGAAAACATGAACAAAATTCAACAGCTCCTAACTCCCCTTATAATGGATATTTAATTACCAAGAGCTTACGTCACTTCCTCTGGGATACAACATTTGCATTCCCTTTGCACTTCCAGAATAAACATTACAAGCGCTTCACGTGTTTAGGGAATAAACTTAGTGAGTACCCAGCATTGTCAGTGCACGTATTTATTCCAATCACCTATTAGTCCATCTTCTCCTCCCCCTCTCTCTGTTCCTCCTTCTTCCCCTGTCTTTGTTCATACGCTCCTCCTCCTCTTTATCCATCTTCTCCTCTCCCTACTCTCAGTCCATTTCCGCCTCTCTGCCCTCTGTCAGTCTCCTCTTCTTCCTTACCTGTGTCCATGTCACCCAAACCTTCTCTCTGTCCATCTCCTCCACTCCCCTATGCCAAACTCCTCTTCCTCTTCCTCCTCATCGTCTCTCTGACCATCTCCTGCACTCTCTTTTCTCTGGCCATCTTCATCTTAGCCTTCTCTGTCTGTTCATTTTCTCCTATACCTTCCTCTCTCTCCACATTATCATCCCTTCTCCAACAGGAAATTACACTTCCTAACAATATTTCGTTTCACATAACAAGTAGTATGTGAACCAGATTTGGTTGAATTCAATCCAACGACTTAGGAAAAGCTTTTTACAGTGGTTGTGCCGCGTACGCGCATTTCACACATATTTAATGCATTTAACACGTATTTGGACACATATTTCACCTGAGTCTCCAGTGAATTAAGCCGTGCACTTTCGTTTTCACGCAAATCAATGTTTATGACGTCATATGCCCTGAACTATGCGTTGTACAATGATATAATGTTATAGGTAAATTCAGCGGCATATGCGATTACGGCCTGAGAAATGTGTTGCGAGTTGATTTATCAGCAAAGAAGTAATAGAATTTAAACATCATGGATGTTGAGGCGATTTTTCACGCATCTTGGTGTTTAAGACGTATTTCCAGAACTATGTTCATACAATGTTATAAGTTCAGAGGTGCATTCACCAGCACATTTGGATAAGGTCTGCGAAATTTATTTCGAATATATTCAGCTGCAAAGAAGTAATAAATATAAATATCACGAAAGATGGGGCCATTTTTCATGCATTTCAGTGTTCATGAAGTAATGTCTCGTGAACTACGTGCCGTACAGCTATATAATTTTGCAGCTACATGCAGTGGTACACGTGAATACAGTCTGCAAAATGTGTTGCGAATAAAGTTAGTAGTAAAGTTGTAATAAATGAAAACGTCATGCATGATGAGACAGTTTTGGTTTATGAATAGCGAAAATGTGACAGACATCTTTCCTCCCACTATCTTGTGAGGATTATCAACAAGAAAATGTCTTGCAAAAGTTTGAAATGATTTGTAGTTTGTTGGAAGTGAGTAAATATTCTTATTCTCAAGTACTGGATAAATAAAGTCCGTTTTTCAGCGGGTGGGGGACTACACTACCTTTTCACCCCCCACCCCTTCGATACGTTCGCGATTCTTTCCCATACCGCAATTCTTTAACCACGAAGGCATCTCTATTATGCCGCGCAGCAAGTGATGATAGAGATTGGCCCCTGCACGCGCTAAATTTTTCATTCCATTTTTAAACATTCCATTGTCTCCTGGAATGTTCTAACTAGTTTGATCACTGGGTCCTGAGTCTTGACATAGCGCTCTATTTTCTAACATGGAGGCAGGTTATGCCGCTGAATTTACCACCTTCTGTAGTAATCTTACACTTCAACTCAGTGGTTATAAGTTTCGTATTTTGTTGAGAGTATGGAGCACAATACACTCCAGTCATACAAAGACAATCTCTAGGTGCCTTCAGCACGTTTGATTTTATTTGAATTCTGTCATCAATTATCTTGCATTTAATGATTAACGTATATTAAACGAATTTTCTTTGCAGCATGGGCTTCACCAGTGTGTTTGGTACAGCCATGTGGTCGCCACTCTACTACAACAGATAGTAGAGATACATTACGATACCTGGTTAGGCGTTTTGCGTGTAAATTGGCTTATTAAATTCCTGGCTTTTTTTGTTAATAATGGTCTGCTGGTCATTCTCTAAACACTGCCCACGTGAGCAGTTCTGCAATAACACTTGTCCACTTGCGTCCTAAATTGAGTTCAGATAAGAAATGCTTGGGAAGTTTAATTTTGTAACAAAACCGAGAAAGATCCACTTGGGTATAACCGTGAGATCAGTGTGGGGCGGCAGTGGTGTGAGTGGACTGCTATGGCCTGTTGTGGGGTTGTGAACCACTAATGGCTGCGGAAGGACGAAGTCACTCCGTCGTTTCTGGGTCCCCGGTTTAATACACAATACACACAACCCACATGGGTGAGTAAATATGAGAGCCATTCATCTGCGACTACTCACGTAGAGTTGGTTAGACAAATGAATAAGCAAAGAACGTTCTTGAGGTAATTCAGCTTAGGTGAGTTCCAGTCCACCGCTTTGACTTCCATCGTAGTGTTGGCTGCACAGTCATTGCAAAATGATCTTTCTTGTCGAATTTCATGTCAGGACAAATACGCACGAGTGAGGAATTTAGTAAGATCCAATAAATATATATGCGTCTCATTTAAGAATATTTTAGTCTGCCTAGCGTCATATCCCACTTTGTAGTATTTTATCACGTGTTCCCGTCAAAATCATATAGTGACAGTATCTGAACTCAGCTGCTATATAATTCAAAGCATTTCCAGTGGAATGGGAATGAATGACAAGCATGATGATTATGTGAGACTACCAGAAGGAACAGAAGCAACATAATACTCCTTCATTATTCCCGTGCTTTTTTTAAATTACGATTCCACTACGTTAGAATAGGCGTCATCAGAGCGAAAAAAGATAATAAATTATTTTTTTAAATGAGTCATGTCTTGATGACGCAATACTTTGCATCTTCAGTTGAGAACCTTTGGTTTCGTCGACTAATAATTTCAGACTAAATATTACACCTGATCCCACTATGGAAATAGAAAAAAAAAACAAAAAAAAAACAAGAAACTAAATTTCTTGGATCTTACAAACAAAAGAATCAACCACCAAAATGAATTCTCCATTTACAGAAAACCCACATCCACAAGCACTGTTACCCACAGCTCATCCAACCACCCGACAGCGCATAAATATACCAGAATATATCAACTCACTTGCATCTCCTATCAGGCCCAATACATAGGACAAACAAGCAGAAACTTCCGAACGAGGTACACAGAGCACATGAGAGCTCTAAGGAGCGACAGCACACATTCAAGTTTTGCAGAACATCTAATGAACCAAAACCCTAACCCCACTAATATCGAATGGTTCAAATGGTTCTGAGCACTATGGGACTCAACTGCTGAGGTCATCAGTCCCCTAGAACTTAGAACTACTTAAACCTAACTAACCTAAGGACAACACAAACATCCATGCCCGAGGCAGGATTCGAACCTGCGACCGTAGCGGTCGCGCGGTTCCAGACTGTAGCGCCAGAACCGCTCGGCCACCAGCGGCCGGCCCACTAATATCGGAAACGATCTACACTTTCTGAAAAATACCAACAGTCTACACCGACAACTAACCATAGAAGAAAATTACTACTTACAAAAGGCTATAGTCGAAGGGAAAAAGGTAATAAACGAAAACAACACTTTGCAACAATACACTCTTTACCGCTCTGAGAGAACTGACCAAGGACACAGAACAGAAAGCACACACACGCAAAAGAACCATTTCCCCATCACACACAGAGACATAAATAAGGAACAGAAGTCGTCGTAATTCGCGCTACAGTTTTCATAGCCTTTCTCGCCACATGCGATACACCTCTCGCGACACACGCGAACAGCAAGATGGCGTAATATTCTTGATCAGAAACAAAGTGCGGGAGTTTTGTTTTTCTGTGTACAGAAGCAGCTGCATACCATGCAATGAACATGAGTACACGAATAGCTAAGTAACAGCTCAGTACACACCAAATAACTGGATTCCACAATACTACCGCCACCCCAAGTGTGCATTGCTGGCATTCGAAGTTCGAAAGTATCCATAGAAAACTATATTTCAAAAAACGAATAGTAAAAATGTAATAATGTACCACTGTGTTTGTATAACCAAGCTATTTTCTGCAAGTTTTAGATTAAAAAAACCCACTGATAGTGGTTATATTTGTCACCGAATCTAGTTTGGGAGAATAAAGAAATAAACGAATAAGAAGGTGTTTTGCACCAAGGTGGACTCGATTTCCGTTATTGTTGTCGAAATGGGCTCCTTATGGACGACGTGACGCACCAACCACTGTGAGGGATCTACGCTGAATCGCCGTTGAGGAATGGGACAATCTGGACGAGTAGTACCTTGATGAACTTGTGAATAGTATGTCACGACGAACACAGGCGTGCATCAATGCAAGAGAACGTGCTACTGGGTATTGGAGGTACGGGTGTGTACAGCAATTTGGACCACCACCTCTAAAGGTCTCGTTGTATGGTAGTACAACATACAATGGGTGGTTTTCATAAGCAATAACAAAAGGCGGAAATGATGTTTATGTTCAGCTTTACTCCTATTTTCTGTACAGGTTCCAGAACTCTCGGAAGCGAGGTGATGCAAAACTTTTTTTATGTATGTATAATAGATAAATATAATTAAATTCCGATTGGAAATGGAGTGATATAAAGAAAAAATGAAACAAATGAAAGAATTTCATTTGGCGATTAAAATAACGTGTGAAATTACATTTAAAGCAATTAACTAAGTATCAATTATGTCCATAGTCATTTCGACATAGTTTTAACAATAAAAAATTACAATAACTGCAAAGATTCTAACCCACAACGTGTCACATATGAATGTTGTATTCTATCCGTTACACGACGGAAACATGCCATGTCATTGGACTCTTTCAACGTTATTGAGTATCACGCTAAATTCTGAAAATTATGTCGTCGATTACAAGCAAACGAAGGCCCACCAGGGTGATTGGCTGCAATGTGTAATACCTATGATCTTATGCTACACCACCGTATACTTGGTTTCAAAAAATCTATCCCATCGCTGGGGACCTCTCCTTCACAGAGGAACTTCTCGCATTACATCTCAGTTGAACTTCTAGCTTGCGGCCTTTTTTCACATGTGTCGACATGTTCGTGTCTGACGCGTCACCGAGCCCGTCTGCTGACGCCCGCCGCAGGGTACCACGCTTTTGCAGCATCACAGAGGAAGGTTTAAGGCACTTTTGAGCCAAAATTTCACACTTCACTGGAGCAATGGGAGGTCATTACTGGGTTTCGAATAAGTGATCCTTTAGTTCTGCAGCATGGTGTAGCTGGTAAGCGTCCACAGCAGAAGTCAAATGGCTTAAAATGGCTCTGAGCACTGTGGGACTTACCTTCTAAGGTCATCAGTCCCCTACAACTTAGAACTACTTAAACCTAACTAACCTAAGGACATCACACACATCCATGCCCGAGGCAGGATTCGAACCAGCGACCGTAGCGGTCGCGCGGTTCCAGACTGTAGCGCTTAGAAACGCTCTGCCACACTGCTGCATGAATACAATATTCCATGCTGTGTGGTGTCACAGTTTGGATCAATCTGTCGTTCTGTTATATTCTGCGATACAGATAATGTATTTTAGTTACAGTTTTAATAATTTTCTAAGCCATTCACTGTTAAAACGCGTTTTGACAAGTTCTGTTAGACGGGTTATTCTATACTCATCTGAAACACGCTACACAGCAGAGACTATGCTGTTATCTATAACTACTGGACATTGCAGTCCAACTGATGAATGTTAGTGCAGGTGATTTTTGTTATTCAGACGTTTGTGTGAAATTGACACCGGACAACAATATACATGGTAAAAAGAATTTAAACCGACAAACTCTGGGAAGTTGTAGGGGAGCATCAAAACAAATATTTTTCCCTAATGTCATTTTTTCCTATGAGGATTATTTAAACCAGTGGAGGCCATATTACGCTCTTCAGTTGATAGAGGCCGTATTACGATCTTCAGCTGTTAGAGGGCGTATTACCCTCTTCAGTTCTAGGCAACTGCTGTCCACCAGTGTAGTAGTGCATTGTCTCTGTTTACTAATGGATCGATACACCTGGAGTGAGTACACTGATATCTTTGGTCCATACTACGTAGCACACCACAGCGGAGGAGCTGCACAGCGGGTTTATCAACAATAATATACTAATCACCGTATCCTGCATCATGCGACTTTGCTGCTGTGTAGCAACGTCTGCGTGAGACCGGGACATTTAGCAGATTACCTGGACCGGAACGCCGTCACACGGTAACAACGCTGCAATTTGAGGAAGCTGTCTTGCAGCATGTGGAGCGAGATCCTTCAATCAGCACTTGTGCAATTGCACGTCACATGGGGACGAATCAGATGAATGTAAGAACAGTCCTTCGAGAACAATTGTTACGTCCATTTCACTTACAGCGTGTCCACAACCTGGAACCAGTTGATTATCCACCCAGAACACAGTTTTCGCAGTGTTACCTGGAACAGTGTGAAATGCATCCTACATTTCCATCCTCTGTGTTGTTTACGGATGAAGCAACGTTTGCGCGTGATGGAGTCTTCAACATGCACAATTTGGATGTTTGGAGTGAGGATAACCCAAATGCCACAGTTACTTGCACTCATCAAGTGCGGTTCTTCGTTAATTTGTGGGTCAATGTTGTCGGGGACTGTTTAATTGGGCCGTATCTCCTACCTAGCCATTAAATGGCAGGCACTATTACAATTTTCTCGCCAGAGCATTGCCAGAATTGCTGGAAGACGTCCCGCTCACTACAAGACAACGCATTGGTTCCAACATGACGGGGCGCCGGCACATTTCAGTAGTCGTGTGCGTCGATTCCTGGACCGACGGTTCCCAGAAACGTGGATGGGCAGAGGTGGTCCTGTACCATGGCCTGCTTGTTCCCCAGATATGTCCCCTCTGGACTTTTTTGTGTTGACCCAACTCCTGTTGCATCAGAAGAGGATCTGGTTGGCCGGATAGTAGCAGCAGCAGGAACAATTCAGGATACTCCTGGGATTTTTGCCCTTGTCAGACAGAACATGATCCGACGGTGTAACCTTTGTTTACGTGTCAATGGAGGCTATTTTGAAAATCTACTGTAATTGAAATTGGGTTGTGTTAATGTGTTGTCTCTTGGTCAAAAAAAAGGGAAAAGTATTTGTTGGTTTAATTAATTTGCCGCCAGATAAATTTTCCTCTGCCGGTTGAAATAGTCCTCAAAGGAAGAATCACATTAGGGAAAAATATTTGTTTTGATGTCCTCTACAATCTCCCAGAGTTTGTCGGTTTAAATACACTCCTGGAAATGGAAAAAAGAACACATTGACACCGGTGTGTCAGACCCACCATACTTGCTCCGGACACTGCGAGAGGGCTGTACAAGCAATGATCACACGCACGGCACACCGGACACACCAGGAACCGCGGTGTTGGCCGTCGAATGGCGCTAGCTGCGCAGCATTTGTGCACCGCCGCCGTCAGTGTCAGCCAGTTTGCCGTGGCATACGGAGCTCCATCGCAGTCTTTAACACTGGTAGCATGCCGCGACAGCGTGGACGTGAACCGTATGTGCAGTTGACGGACTTTGAGCGAGGGCGTATAGTGGGCATGCGGGAGGCCGGGTGGACGTACCGCCGAATTGCTCAACACGTGGGGCGTGAGGTCTCCACAGTACATCGATGTTGTCGCCAGTGGTCGGCGGAAGGTGCACGTGCTTGTCGACCTGGGATCGGACCGCAGCGACGCACGGATGCACGCCAAGACCGTAGGATCCTACGCAGTGCCGTAGGGGACCGCACCGCCACTTCCCAGCAAATTAGGGACACTGTTGCTCCTGGGGTATCGGCGAGGACCATTCGCAACCGTCTCCATGAAGCTGGGCTACGGTCCCGCACACCGTTAGGCCGTCTTCCGCTCACGCCCCAACATCGTGCAGCCCGCCTCCAGTGGTGTCGCGACAGGCGTGAATGGAGGGACGAATGGAGACGTGTCGTCTTCAGCGATGAGAGTCGCTTCTGCCTTGGTGCCAATGATGGTCGTATGCGTGTTTGGCGCCGTGCAGGTGAGCGCCACAATCAGGACTGCATACGACCGAGGCACACAGGGCCGACACCCGGCATCATGGTGTGGGGAGCGATCTCCTACACTGGCCGTACACCACTGGTGATCGTCGAGGGGACACTGAATAGTGCACGGTACATCCAAACCGTCATCGAACCCATCGTTCTACCATTCCTAGACCGGCAAGGGAACTTGCTGTTCCAACAGGACAATGCACGTCCGCATGTATCCCGTGCCACCCAAAGTGCTCTAGAAGGTGTAAGTCAACTACCCTGGCCAGCAAGATCTCCGGATCTGTCCCCCATTGAGCATGTTTGGGACTGGATGAAGCGTCGTCTCACGCGGTCTGCACGTCCAGCACGAACGCTGGTCCAACTGAGGCGCCAGGTGGAAATGGCATGGCAAGCCGTTCCACAGGACTACATCCAGCATCTCTACGATCGTCTCCATGGGAGAATAGCAGCCTGCATTGCTGCGAAAGGTGGATATACACTGTACTAGTGCCGACATTGTGCATGCTCTGTTGCCTGTGTCTATGTGCCTGTGGTTCTGTCAGTGTGATCATGTGATGTATCTGACCCCAGGAATGTGTCAATAAAGTTTCCCCTTCCTGGGACAATGGATTCACGGTGTTCTTATTTCAATTTCCAGGAGTGTACTTTGCACCCTGTATTGCTGTGTGGCCAAAACGAGTGATGGAGCCATCGCTAGTTTCCTGTGACGTTGTATACTTGCAGGAAAAAAAAAACGGCGTAATATAACCAGTGGTCTATAGCGCTCACACCGGACTCGGTGTAGAGAGACGCTCAGGAGAACCGGACATAAGTCCTCACCTCTTGAGAGCCAACAACAAAAACGGCTCTCTGGCGCCACTGTGCAGTTGGCACGCGACTGCAGCGCTACGGGCGGTAGCAGCGGCGGGGCGCGGAGGCAGCGACTGGCGCGCCCCCGCTGCAGCGACGCCGCCTCTGCAACCCGCTGACGCCGCCGCCGCCGCCGCTGACGCCACCACCGACGCCGCCACCCGCGCCGCGACGCTGCCGGGCCAGTCTGCCCGCCGGTTTGCCAGTGCGCGCGACTACCCGCTCTCCGTCTGTCTCTCTCTCTCTCCCGGCCCGCGTCCGCTGCCGGCTACCCGCCACCGCGATGAATCTGCGCTGCTGGATCGCCGGACTGCTCTGCCTCCTCGCTACACACGGTGAGCTACAGGAATTCGTGACTTTTTTCTAACATTCCAAAGCACTGTCATCCCTAAGAATTCCTATTGTTGTTATTATTTCAAAATCCGACGATGGTGCAAACACTGCGTGATGGCAGGCTAATATATAAACCAACGGTATTCTGCAAAGAAACAGGAGTAACTTGAAAATTAGAAAAGACATATTTGTCGTATGTCAAATGAATATTCATTTGGCGATACCGTATGACCGATGATACCGTAACAATCGCCCTGAGGATTCGTTTTCGATTGCAGCTTTGTACGTCTTTTCTTTCTCTTCTGTTTATAGATATCTCCAACAGATTTAAAATAAGAAAGTATCATGTTGTTCACCTTGCTGGTATTGATAGTAAAAAAAATTCATAAAATAAAAGAACAGGAATAATCGTCGTGTCTGAACTGCTGCAGAACGTAAATTCATCTTCCCCTCAATATCAGCATCCGTCGTTGTCTCCAGTGTACAGAAAACTACAGTTAGATTTAAAAAAAAATATACGACATGCCGGTGAACTCGTTCGTATCCTACTCACGGAGAAAGAAACCACCGAAACGGTTGTACAATCGTAACTGCCAAATAATTTGTTTCAGTTACTTTGTCCCTTACTATTTAACATTTTCCTTCTATACATACGTATATTTGATCAGAAATAAGAATATAGAATGTCAGTTATTTCGTTGCTGCCCAGAGCTATTGAAAATAATATACTAAACGGCTTCTGGTGGCCCCTTCTCTGTACTGCGGTACAGGGCGCGAAAAGGAATGTCACGCCGAGAAAATTGAATGAATATAGTCAAACATATAAGGGTAAATGTTATTTCCTGACATGTAACCTGGGGGGGTATTTCATGTATATGAAATCGTAGAAATACTGCAAAACGTTCGTTACTTTGCTTCTACACCAAATCAGCTCAAATGAGTGAAACATCAAAAGAATCAAATGATCAATGTGGTATATAGAAATCCAAGGTCAGTTTCGCTGTACTTATTAACGCATTCCCTGAGGACAAAAAAGACAATAAAAGTCTTATCTCTAGCACGATGCGGCCAAGAAACTGGTTCGTATTTGAATGTGTTTGGTGCTAAGTGATTACGCTATACAGAAAAATCATCGTTCGCTGATAAGATTTACAGAGATAATTTTTTCTATGCATGAAAACAGAAAAAGTGTTAGCCGTAATACTGCAGACGCTGTGATTTGTAAATGAGTGTGCTACTGTTAATTGGAAACTAAGGTCAGATTCTACCGTAGAGTTTTATTGTTGCTGTCATCTGAGAATTCTAGGCATTGCCGTATTGGTATTCTGAAGATAAATAGAGGTTTAGAAGCAAAAATATGGAGACTGTTTCGCTACTGACTGTTTCATCTGGAGCTACTTTTCTTTTTTTCATTTCCTTCTACACAGAGCTGCTATCAATCTTAACATGTCATTGAAAAACTTAAGCATCACTTCTCTTCATTCGAAACTTATTTAGCATCCACTTAACAAATTATAATTGGTTATTTACTGAAACAACGAGAGGTTACAACAGTTCCTTGGTACACTTTGAGCGTTTCTCTCATAGGCTCTGTATTTGCGTGAGGTAACATCAGAAACTGAGTTAATGTTGTGTAATACGCAGTATTATTGCTAACTGCCACTTGGTTAGAATTTTCTCAAAGCAAATCCTGATATCATTTGAGCCATTGAGAACGAGGCTAAATTTTTTGATAACTAATTTAGTGTTCGGTGCGGTTTTAGGAAAGTTCAACCACATACTTTTTTGTGTTGTTCATAATCCATCTAGTCAAATTCGCAAATCATAATCCTCACTCATTCATCTTCAGATGACTGTATTTGTAACGTTCACCGAAATTCCTTTCCTCTGATTATGCGTAGTATTCTTTCAGTCCTGTGTAGGTTCTTCGAAGTTCTAGTTAAATTATACACAATTGTTTACAATTTCTCTTGCGGGATATTAAGTTAATAATTAGTCTAAGCCGACAAGTTGAAGATCAGTATCCCTAATCTCGGACTGCTGAAGAATCTTTAACATATTCTCAGCTAGTGAGATCAAGAAGTTTACGTCCACAAATCAGCATAGTTAAAAAAAAAAAAAAAAAAACTATCGCACTTGCGAAACTCAGAGTGACTTTTCTCACATAATTTACTGCAAACTATGGGTGAAAGGCAATAGGCACATTCCATATTTCTAGATTTCCGGAATGCATTTGACACAATGTCTCATTTCACACTTAACGAAGGTACAGGTTCCCAGATTTGAGAGAGGCTCTAAGACTTTTTAAGTAATAGAACGCTATGTTGTCCTCGACAATGGGTGTCCATCAGAGACAAGGCAGTCTCTGGAGTGCCCCGGGAAGTGTGACATTACCGCTACTGTGTACTATATACATAAATGGTCTCACGGACAAGGGGGTTAGCAATCTGCGGTTAGTTGCTTATGATATTGTGGTGTACTGTAAGGCGTCATCATTGAGTGACTGTAGGAGGATATAAGATGACGTAGACAAAACTTATAGTTGGTTTAATGAATGACAGCTAGCTATAAATGTAGGAAAATGTAAGTTAATGCGGAGGAGCAGAAAGAACAAACACCAAATGTTCGTATACAGCATTAGTATTGTGCTGCTGGACACAGTCACGTCCTTTAAATATCTGGGCGTAACTATTCAAAGTGATACGAAATGGAACAAATATGTCAGAATTTAGGCAGGGAAGGTGAATGGTGGCTTCACTCTATTGGGAGAATTTTGAGAAAGCGGGGATTATCTGTAAAGAAGACCGCATATAGGACTATAGTGCCTCCTGTTCCAGAGAATTCCTCGAGTGTTTGGAATTGGCACCAGGTCGTATTAAAGGAAGACATCGAAACATTTCAGAGGGGGGGCTGCCAGACTTGTGACTGATAAGTTCGAACAACACTCAAGTGTACCGGGGATACTTCGCGAACTCAAATGGGAATCCGTGGAGGGAATCCGAAAATCTTTTCGATGAACAATACAGAGAAAATTTACAGATGCGGCATCTGAAGCTGACTACAGATAGGCTCTACTGCCGCCAACACAAATTTTGCGTAATGACCACAAAGATGAGCTACGAGAAACTAGGTCTCATATGGAGGCTTATAGACAGTCGTTTTTCCCTAGCTCTGTTCGCAAATAGAACAGGAAAGGGGATGGCTACTACTGGTGCAGCGTACCCTCCGTCGGCAGTTTACAGAATACGTACGTAGATGTAGAAATGTATCACTGCAAAATCACGAAAGCAGTAAAGATGAATGGCTAGGTTTCAGATACTAGTTATGGCTTTAATCTTTTCGTAGTCTCATGGGACTAATTGACAAATATGAATTTTTCGCTTCTTCAAAGTATTTATTCATGAAACGCACAGCAGAAATCGCTAAATATCTTAATTCGTTTCGATGGTAAGAGTTGAAGGGATTCCAGTATAGTTAGATAAATGTGAGGTACAAAGGAACGATTTCCACAATCCGTTCTGGGCGGTACGCTATTGTACGTAACGGGAAGTCTACAGGCACAGCAGTAATAACAGAATCACCAATTTTGAAGGCTAAATGTAAGAATATGGCATAGTGATCTCGCTCAACCGTAGAGAGTAATCTCTGTTTCAGGCCCTTTGTGCTCTATTGAAATGCCTTTGCATATCTGTCTGTGATAATTTCTAGCTAATTCTAAATCACCTACGGAAACAAATACAGTGTTAACGTATACCTACGACGCATGGAAAGACACAACATTACGAGAAGTAAACCCTGGATGAGGGCTACTCACACGAACCGACAGAGGTTCCAACGAGGTGAGTAGAGTGCACTCGCATACGGGAGAACTGCGGTTCAAATGGTCTCTAGCTATCTAGATTTAGATTATCCGTGGTTTGCCTAAATCATATACCGTAAGTTTCTGATCGTTTCCATTGTAAACGACACGGCCGATGTTTCTCACATCCTCCCTCAGTTTGCGCTCCCGTTCTTCACATGACGAACACTCTGTCGACAGGGCGTTAAGTCCCACGTTGTGAACGTCCATTCATCTTGTGATGTGAGACAGCGACTGACAATATAAATAATGGAACATCGCAGCCTTATTTCCAAAGTATTTATTATTCAGACTAGTTTCAACGCTACATTTGCGTCATTGTAGGACTTGAAGATGACGCAAATGTAGCGTTGATACCAATCGTCTGAATAATAAACACTTTTGAAATACGTCTGTAATGTTCCATTACTTTAAGTATTGCTGTTTCGTCTGTCTTGATTTCTCTTCACTGAGCGCTCCATGTGCAGCAACACGTATATTTTTCTACAAGTTCGGAGATTTGCAGCAGTTCAGTAGCGAATAGGAAGATGTTAATTTAGAAACACTGGAACACAATGTTACTCAAACTGCCACTGCTATTTTTATTGTATGACAGCACGGACGTCTATGTTGCTACGCAGCTTCTGATATCTGGGATCGATGACGTGAACCGTTTTCTACATTTTATATCCAATGGTAAACACATTTTTTGTGATTCATTTTTGTGACATATGCAGGGTTGTTTCGGAAATTTACCTGTGGATGTGACTTGTTCTTCTCACACTAACATTATAATAGCGGTTTATGTATACTGCGTCACATAATGTATTTATATTTGCGGAAATAAAAGACATAATATTCTGATAGTGCTCATTACGTTAAAACATCAACGAACCTACGAAAACAAAGCAATGCAGTGGCATTAAGTATATGTACTAGAACAATCCTCCACATGGAAAGAGGGAAGTAGCAACACGTAATATAGAGGAAACAAAATAATAAAACTGTGATTAATCTTCAGTATAACATATAGTAGGATCTGTATTTTAGTACACTCTACGTATGATATTATCTGTGGTTGAAAGAGCAGATACCCTATGGGACTCGCTAATGAAACGTCGTTAGCAGCCATTTTGGCAAATCAGGAATAGTTGAAATATAATACCGGATACCCTTGAAACCAGTTATTCTTGCAAATGAACACTGAGAACTCGTTTCATCACTCTTGGTACATCGTAAGAAAAACTGGTAAGACATTCGTTGCTTTCACTGTGCCATTCCTACCACAAATGTCAGCGATTTCTCCTACACCTGTTTCATTCTACACTTCTTCTGATTGTAAAGTCAAAATTTTTGTTACCAATTACCCTTATATTCGAGGTGACTGTTAGGTCACGGTGTTAGTCTTATGATTTTTGACCGAGAAAAATGATAATCTGGAACAGGTACGTTGCCTAAAACTAGAAATGGAGAATGAAAAGAGGAAGAAGTGGAAGTTTGATTTGCGTTCAAATGGCTCTGAGCACTATGGGACTTAATATCTGAGGTCATCAGTCCCCTAGAACTTAGAACTACTTAAAACTAACTAACCTAAGGACATCGCAAACATCCATATCCGAGGCAGGTTTCGAACCTGCGACCGTAGCGGTCACGCGGTTCCAGACTGTAGCGTTTAGAACCACTCGGCCACATCGGCCGGTTTGAATTGGAAAGTTTCCGAATTGTAGAGCAGTAAAATAAAACACTTATAAACGGTAGAAAAGTTATTCAGTACAGTTGCTATTGTGATGGAACTGTCAAACTATTGTGACTCCGTAATTAAGTTTTATTTTCAATGTATTAAATCATCTACCATCTGAAGGCAGTGTCAGTTATATGACAGGTCACTAACGACGTAATATGGATGTCACATCAGTGAAGATGTACTTGAGAATGACGATAAATGCCGAAACAGTATGTTGTAAATAAAGGTTTGTTATTATAAGCGGATATTTTGGTGCATATATTTTAATAAACATGTTGTTTCCGGTTAAGGGTAGCACTACCGGTGAGTGCTTGGATTCACCATGGTTTACGGTATAAGAACGGACTATTAGCAGTAAGTAAAGTAGGAATACATTATATGTTATATAACTTTCGTTCAGTAATAACTCATCATTCGTTGTGTTCACAGACTACAATATCTTTTAATCTGCATATGTGTATATTAGAGGTGGTTCTCTCTTCTATCTTTCAGCTGTGGGTATGTAATAAATATGAGAAAGAGAATCACGAAGGAAATGTTTATAAAGTATTTTGCGTATAGCCATTACTCTAAAGTTTCTCCAGCACCGAAGCCCTCAGACATGGTGAAGAAATGTTGAGTTCTATTTCACTATATTACAGATTGTATAAATAACGTCAGATACGGAAAAAAAGCACTGAATTGTAATATTTTTGATAGAATTACGTCAGATCATAAGTGCTTTCGCATTAAGTGCCCGCCCTTTGCACCACATAACTAATTTCTTTCTTGTGAAGCTAATTTTTATCAGGTGGAAACCGTTCGTTTAGTGTTAATGTAAACTATCGCTAAATAGTATGCACGAAGGAACTTTCGAATTTCGTATTCTCCTGAGTGAATCATTATAGTTCAAAGGCGACGTCATTACACTGTTGCATTAATTGTATTAGAATTCACAATAAGCACTACAGGGAACAAAACAACAACCACTAAGAAGTTTTTGGATTTTAGTTTTTAGTGTGCACTCAGCTCATTATGTTATTCATTGTCATATGTATGAAAGTAACCAGCGTCGTATATGTATATCAATAAGTCACTGTCATCAACCCACCGGGAAAAGTTAATATCGCGTTTCCCTCAGATGATTATTCCAGAAAAAAAGTTTGTCAGTACTGTATTATTATTATGTTGCAGGTCCGATCAATTCGGAAATTTTCATTTATTAAGGAAGATTAATTCCTACCAAAGCAATCAATGGTATAGAAAAAGTACAAAGTGCGAAATTTCAAAAGCGGTTGTTTGAAGCTTGCGTGCTGATTATTCCCGGATCGACTGTTTCTGATGTCTGCTGTAACAACAGCATCAAATACCATTCGAGTGCTGTTTTTAATGGAATTTCGCCTGTTCTTATTTCACGCGACTCTTTTTCCACTTTTCATTTCAAACAATTAATTGGTAGAAAGAGATAACGAAATGACAGTAAACACAAATTCGTTATTGGAATCAGTACGCAATACGTGCTCCTGTTTGACTATCGCAAGTAAGCGAATTTTCAAGACACATGAAAAATTAATAAATAAAAACAAAAATTGTGGAAGATTTCAAGGAAAGAAGAGATGCAAGTTAACAAACATGCCGTTGCAGAGGTACTTGGCTCTTCGATCGATCGCATTGTCTTGTAAGCCTTGCACGTTTGTGGCTTCCCATGAAGTTCGCGTCCTATGTTAGACTGCAGCTGGGGGAGAGCCGAGGTGGAACTGTTAGGAGTCTCGTCCCGCGAATATTCCAAATCCTTTTTGCATTGGCGTAGGCACCGTCTTTCTAGAACGATGGTTAACAGTACCTCCAATAGGAGCAGAGTTGGGAAAGAAAGTACGCCACGGCCTTCGTTCCAAGAACTATGTCTCTTTTCGCGTTAATCTATTTATGGAGCCCTTTTACGTAATTTTATTAGCGTTCCAAGCTTTAAACATGTGTATATTATTAGTGTTATCTAAAGGAACAGCCGAAGATCTTCGGCATCACATGCTGTTACTCAAGGATGTCCATTTGAATTATTACAAAAAATTAGTTTCATTTTTCTATTTTTGTTTATTTAGTTTATCATTGCAACAAAAGTTATAACATTTTAGTTACAAAGTGTCGTTTTACTAGTACGTAAGTTTTTTACTGAATTATTCATGCATAATAATTAAATGTACGTACAATGGCGACACTTGACGAGTTTACGTCGCAAACATGTTTCTGAAGTCGCAACAGTTCATTCTGCTGCGATAAGCAGTCGTTAACAGCAACGTCGTCCACGTCATGGTTCTCTCGGAACTGTGGGCTGGCCTGCGTTGTATTATTCTACCTATTCGACTACGCCAAGCTAGCCTTGCTTCCGTCTTACAGCCGTGCTATTTGGGTTTTATTGGGATAACCTAAGTCTTCTGTTTAAATTGAAGCTCATGTTTTCAATGCATATGAAATTACATTTTCGTTAATGTGTAATTTATTTTTTACAAGGCGTGTACTATGAAGCAGTTGTATTAGGTTTGTCTTTCCTTGACAGATCTTCAGATGGTCATTACTGACCGAAATCGATAATGTGACGACAGTTGTTTTGAGATAATGACCTTTAATTAAAGAAATTGTTTTTGTATCAGAAGCGTGGTGTGGGAATTTGGACTCAGTTTCGCGGAAACTGAAGAGGAATGTGAGACAGCCTAACAAACTAGAAGATTTTATTTTCAATGAGAGTGGCCAGGAAAACCTACAGATTTATACACATTATTAATTATGCCCGTTTGCTATCTACTGCCTCAGCTTTCCCGTACCTAATACGTAGCTTACATGAGTGAAATACAAAAAATAACTAATACAGCTTCCTCGTAATATTACGGAAGGAGAAGTGATATTGTTTCAACTGATGAAAACAGATATTGTTATTTGATAGGATCTTTGCCACTTTACGTAGCTGAAGTGAAAAAACACCTCTCTCTTACAGAAAACTTTCAAATGGTTCAAATGCCTCTGAGTACTGTGGGACTTAACATCTGAGGTCATCAGTCCCCTAGAACTTAGAACTACTTAAACCTAACTAACCTAAGGACAGCACACACATCCACGCCCGAGGCAGTATTCGAACCTGCGACCGTAGCGGTCACGCAGCTCCAGACTTCAGCGCCTAGAACCGCTCGGCCAGGAAAACTTTCTATATAGGATATGATCTGCTATGGGAGTTTCAGAACGCATCTTCTGCTACTTGTTTCAGTTCGGCCCAAGCCAAAGTACTGAATAGGATCTGTTCTGTGAGGCTACGTTAAGACCGCGTAGCAATGCTTAAACAAACTGATACAGTATCGCCTAATGAAACATCGCACTTCGGAAGCTACTAATAAATGAAGTAGATTCTTATTTGCAGATACTGAAATTACGACAGGTTGAGAACGCCGACTGATCGTCCACACTTCACACAAAGCGTCAGCTAGTACAACTACAACGACCAAAAATAGTGGTTACAAATGATTCTAATTTGAAAGATAACTTTGATTGATCAGATAACTTGAATAAAGGACGAAATTCCTTTCATGGTGGTATTATTGACGTATAGCAGCTCACACTTACAGAACAGTAACATTTATCACGGTGAGGCGTCAAGGAGAGAGATAAATCAGTCGTGAACCGTCGTTTTACAGTCATTAAACAAAAATCAAACTCAGAACAGTAAAGAAAATTTCTTTGGATGTTGGTTACATTTATCTGATAAAAGACAATGTTATCTTATGCACTATTCTGCTACTTCGGACACCTGAAAAACTTTTGCTTAACCTGCGTAATTGAAAACAACGGCTTATAATACTAAAATGGATAAAACTAGTAAAAGGAGCATCACAAAGCCTACAGGCGTACACTAATTATTAATCATTTCCGTTCTACTGTGTCAGCTGAATCGGTCGCTATATGAAAGAATTCAGACGTCTCTCAAATATATTGAAAATGCATATTAGATACCTCGTTATTAAGCAGGGAGAGCAAGTGACAATTACGGTTACTGTATAACAATAATCTATCTCTACTTCTAACGTTACAAAAAACGGTATAGTTAATTTTTGCGATGTTTCTAGAAATGTACAGGGAAAAAACCACCAAGCTTAGTTATTTGTTAAGCGAGCGTTTTGTATGCTTCCATATTAGGAATTAAAACCAGCTTATCACTTCTTATGGCATTTCTGATGCTAATTAGCTGATCAATAAAATATTTTATTGGAATGGAATATGGTTTAGATTTGAACCATATACTGTTACTTTCGTCTGGCATGTCCTTTACCAACTCAACATTTCTGTTCTTCGTTATTACTTTTTCATCCATTCAGTTTTTGTATCTGTGTTGTTCCCCTGCTACCATCCACCGTTATTTTGTGATGACGTCCGCAGCAACATTCTTTCTTCTATTGTACAGTTATCGTTCAACCAACTCCGTTATTCACTCAGTTATTCTCTTCATGTCATGTTCAAATGCCTCCGTTCACTCGTTTTCCTTGTTATCGACATAAGTTAAGCACATAGATATAAACTGCATTTGCTATTTGGCTCGTATTGTTCGCTTGTGTGCGCGCGCGCGCGCGTGTGTGTGTGTGTGTGTGTGTGTGTGTGTGTGTGTGTTTTTGTGTGCATGTGCTTGTAGGTGGGCGTGCACGGTGTGTTTTGTTTGATCTCGCTCTTTTAGTTAACTGTTTAGGACCCATATGATGTGATACTGTGTGCACTGAAGGGCAAGTACTTAGTGCAGAAGTACTTGAAATATGACGTGATTCTGTGTGTACTGAAGGCCAGGCACTTTGAACGAAAGCACTTCACATATGACGTGACTGCGTCTAGAATATTTTAATTCTGTTCTTTATTTTCTTTATCTATTAAGCAGTGATTGTTTTCCTCACTTCTCTTTGAAATGACTTACAATTTAAGGTTTTCTCCACTTCATATTCGGTATGACAATTGTATATCTTATTAAAAAGATACCACTTTTTTTCGTTGATGTTTCAAATGTATCCTGAAACAACAAAAGATTCATTTTTGAGCACTTCTTTCTTAAGTGTCTTCCCTCAAGTACTGTTTTTTTCAAATTTAAGACTTTGTTATACACTGTGATTCAGCTGTCGCTAAAGATGTCTTTTTATACAACCTGCAGTGTTATACTTGGCCTTCAAAAACAACGCGCATGACTTTTTACATTCTCTCTCTAGCTATGCCAAAACTGTTTCCCTACAAATAGCTGAACAAGGCCTCTATGAATGAAATGCCATGTAGTTAAATTCTGTACTGGGATACGTTTTCGATGGAGACCATGGTTTTCGAGTTATTCAACACCAGGATTTCTAGTGCGTAGTTCGTGACACTTCCTCTATCATTGCAGTAAAAATTTCAAATTATACCAAATCTTCTCCCCATTGGGCCTGTTTGGTCTCTACTGAAGGTGCTATTACGCCACCAGCATAGTTCCCTATTTAATTAAAACAAATAATTATAACGGATTCTGTAAACGTCATGCTACAACTAAATACATTGACAATTCGATCCAAACTTAACCGTTATAAGCACAATAGATTCTCAGTCAGAAAGCCTGAAGAATACAACAATGTAATAGTTTACTTCATGCTGTTAAAATTCACATAGTTGTTAGGTAAAATTTAAACAAACGCCAGTTTTACAATTTTTAAGTGGTGATTAAGCCGGTGGCATGATAAGGCCAGTCAATGAATACCAAAAAAGAAAGAATGCGTGGAAACAATTCATGCAGTCGCTAATTTTTGTACAGTGGTAGCAGGGCGTGCCGTGAACCCCACACTAAAAATCCTGTCTGGTGGGTGCTGAGTGGGGGAATTTTGGGTGCGTTTGGATGTCACTTTTGTAAGGTCACTTTAGTGCGTTTCCCTTTAATAGCTCGATAACTACGGCCTCTAGTGAAAACGTATACCAGTACAAAATATAGCCTCATTAATTTTCCTACAAAAAGTTCCCGTTTATTACATCTGTGAAACTAAAAGCTTAGGCTTTGCAAACGAGGGAATGAAAAAAATCTTACACATGGTTTTTGATGGCCTGACATAACATTACGGTTTGCATAAAACGACGTCGGTAGAGGCAGCTGAATTACTTTGTTTATTTTGAATGGTTAAAAAATTTGTTCAATTATTGTATAACTGATTTACAAACGTTTATTAGATCAGTTCTTCAAACAATTGGCGAGAATCTCATTTTCATTACCATCCACATTTGAACAGAAATAATTCAGACATAGCGTTTTGGAAGATACAGTCTCAGACTGACAACGATTTGCTTTTTCTCCGCTATTTTGTGTTTCGTTTTCTTCTCAAGGTGTATATTAAATTTTTGTTCAATGAGATAATGCGTTTTTGTATTTTTTAGGACCTTGTTTCACGATTTTTGGTAGTGAATAATATTCTATTATGTAGAAGAAATTATATTTATCAACTGATCTAGTGTTACATACTTATTTATGGTAGGAAACTAAATAATGTTTTCCGTTGTGTGAACTCGTCTCTAAATGGTCACCACGCAGTCAAATTTAAGTAACATTTATGCAAACGTTCTTTAATCTAACTCGTTGTATGCCACCACTATGAATCCAGAATAGTGATCCATGGAACATTAAACTCCTAGTTAACAAAACAACATAAATCATCCGTCTTTCTCTCTGCTTCGTGGTTAAACTGAGGATTGTGTTTCTTACGCATATTATCTCCAAGGACACTGGTGATTCTTCGAATAAAGATACGTCCAGATCTTTCTCAGACCACCGGTAATCTTTTACCATGTTCCCATTTCGCTTGTGGTTGCTATTAGAACGTAATACGATGTTTCACTTGTTATAATTGCAGTCCTAGCTTAAATACCTTGTGATTCAATCGATAAACTAACCGTATGTCTCTCATCCAATACTTATTCATGAGGCAACCTTCCAGTGCGTATTAAGTAACGAAAGAAGCAGCAAAATTGCATTTCTCTGCGAAGGGATATGGCTAGTGGAAATTTGTCTCTAAAGAGCCATTATCGTCTTTAAATTTCGGAGTAATTTAGTAAATGCGACATACGACTGAAAATTTGAATAGCATTACGTCTTGTACAACTTTATGCTGCGTTCTTCGAAATCATCAAAGTTAATACTGACCGTTCCTCGAATTCACCAGATGTAATTCTATTGAGTGAAAGACTGTATTATTAGATAAACCGCAGCTATGGCAATTGGGCTATGGACTTTGGTAGGAGATGACGAATACACTTCGCAATACATTTTGACTGCACAGTTCTTCTAAATATCTCACGCCGGGCATAGAGTCAATTATCGTTAAATTAGTCAGAGACATAATTCGAGGAATGGATTTGTTAGCGCCATTTACGTCAAACAGATGATTCGTGGAATGTTGCACATATTTCATCTTATTAATCAGTTGTTCGACACAAGCTGTTTTGTGGAAGTATTACATTTCACCGACTAGTTCCAGGCTTTGCACGTTTCTCCATATCTCTTATGATAGGCTACTTACAGTGCGCGTTATATTATTTTATGTAGATGTGATTTTTTAATTTATTACATTTGGACTTGCCGTATATGTGACGTTCTTCAGTGTAACCCAGTGACAATATTTCATCATTTTCGTGTAGTAATACAATTATGGGAGATATATAAACATACGGGGTGTGCATAAAGTCTGGGAACACTTTAAATTATTTATTGCACAAGAACTAAACATTGTACTGATGTCATACACATTGCATTTTGAATAGAAATTCTGAAAGTCTTTTCTTTTTTTTTTCATACATTCGATGTTCCAAGCATAAGTGACTCAACAGACGTCAATGCTGTAAGCGAATTCTTGCCATACCCGTCCCAGCATGGCATCGTCGACTGTGCCAGTCGCTTCCCGTATTCCCTCTGGGAGCTCTGCTACATCATGTGGTAGAGGCCGTACATACCAGATCTTTAAACTGTCCCCCAGAAAAATGTCACGCAGAGTGAGATCTGGTGATCGGGGAGGCCATTTCATAAAACAGTTCCCCCCTTCTGTAGCACGACCGATCCATCGATGCGGCAGCTCCGTGTTCAGGTACCCACGAACTTCACGTTGAAAATCGGATGGAGCCGCATCCTGCTGAAAGATGAACGGCGAGTGCGGTCGCATTTGAGGCATCAGCCATTGCTGATCCAAGTAGGAATATCCACTGACAGTGCTCTCGGCGAAGAAGAATAGCCCATATAGTTTTCGACGTGACAAGGCAAAAAAAACATTTACCTTTGCGTAATCAAGCTCAAAATCAATGCATTCGTGTCGATGCTTTGTATCCCAGATTCGACAGTTATACCTGTTCACTTTCCCATCAGTGTGAAAAGTGACTTCGTCGTTAAGAAGTAAGCGATCAACAATGCCATCCCTATCCTCATTCAATTGTTGCAACTTCAAACAAAACTCAGAATGCTTGTCTTTGTCGTTGTCATTGAGATTCTGCACTAGCTCCAATTTGGATGGTTTCATAAGCAGCTTCTGTCGCAGGACTTTCCAAAGTGTCGTTGGAGCCATTTCTAGTTCATGGGATGCACGACGCACCGATTTCTTTGGACTCCTTATGAATGTCTCTCATACGCGCTCCACATTCACTTCACTCACACTGGGACGTCCGCATCTCTTTGCCGCGTATAAGCAACCCGTCGTAACGAATTTGCTGTGCCAGTGGTAAATGGCCCTCCTTGTTGGTGGCTTCTTATCGTACTTGGTTCTAAACATCCATTGAACTGCTGTAGCACACTTGTTTTTGTCGAATTCCAACACACAGAAAGCTCGCTCCACACCTGAACTCGCCATGTTTGCGACTAGCGCTCACTATCTGCAAATTACCAAACTACTCTGGGGCGGTATACATGAAAATAAAACTTTCAGGGTTTTTCTTATGTTATCTTTACAAATAATTGAAAGTGTTCCAGGACTTTACGTGCACCATGTATGTAACCACCATAAGGAATTTTTTACTAAATATGTGCAGCTGTCTTTGGTAATTGCTGTATATGGACAGATTGCCTTTGGTATACATCATAGAGTATTTAACGCTACTACTAATTAGTATTTTCTCTTTTAACAGAACAAAGCAATGTATTTTCAAAGAATTTTACTAACTATACAATATCATAGTAAGACATGTCGAATGACTTACAATAAATTGATTATTCACATGTACATAAAATAATACAGTATGCAGTGTAAGTAGCTTATGATAAGAAATGTGTGTCTGTTACGTAGTTTGATATGGATGCCACTGATGAGGGGCACTGCCCGAAACTAGCCTGGTGAAGTAAAATGCTACCACAAAGCAGTTACTGTAATATCATTAATAAGACGTCATGTTTACGATTCCTACAACCTGCAGAACAGCAAACCTACAAGGCGGAATCGGAATACTCTTTTGTCCTTACTCCCCATATCTGTGAGTCAGTTGTCCCTTCGTTCGGAAATTTCCATTACTACGCAACATCTTTTTATCGCAATGATGCCTTTCATCACGAAACATTTAACGTGCACGAATAAATGAATAGTTCTACTGAAATGAAAGTTATAAGGCAGGGCCGCTGCTCAGTCAACTTAGCGTTTCTTTTCCTTTTCCTTTTTTTAAAAGTAATTAGTAACCTGTTTCCGGTTTAGTGCTACGTCTGAAAATGCAGTGGATAAGCGCAGAATAAAGTATGGAAAAAATGCTCTAGCTTCAGCAGTCGTCTAATGACATCTTGCCAATGGACTTTCCTGGTTTAAGGGTCTCCTCTTGAAAAATGTCTCGTAAGTGTAAAGTTAACGAAGCCCTGCATGAGACATCGGCTTTAAAACATGTAATTTTTTTATCGGCTGTTTTATAAATTTAGTGACAACATATCATTAATCGGTCTTTTCAAACTGATTAAAAGTTTACATGCTGATTTTCTTCAAATGAATTTAATGCCGTGTTAAGTTTTTATGGCAAGATAACGATGATGCTCTCAGTACTGTTTTTAATTGCGAACTATATATGATTTTATTTTGAATCGCGTGGCAGTACATCATGCTTACTTCGGTGGTACTGACGTAGCATCGCTGCCTAGCAAATGACAGGTTAATAACTTAAGTCCATCTTCAGACATACGTACAACCAGAGGCAGAATGCTCCTTTGAGAGCACAATAAAGGTGAATATGTTCCTCTTTATGAGACTCTGACAGGAAACTGGGGAACCAGCTGGCTCAGTCCTCGTTCAGACTTCCTCATCAAAAATTTTGGCATGTGAACGGATCGCGTTCTCTTAACGGCGGTCAATCTAAATCCTTTTACACATTCTCTCTTTGCAGTTAAACCTTGATACGCAGTCATCCTCTACTGTCTATTTACGTCGTTTCCCACTGTCTCCTTTTTCTCCCGCTGATTTAATCTGCCATTGTCACTTACATTGTCTCTTCTTTCTTTCCCAATGCCACCATCTGAACCATACCTTGAGAGCTCAAAAATTCTGGGAGTTATTTTTCTCTATACCAATTTGTTTAAAATTTCGTTACGAAATGCAGTATCCCCTGCATGTTAAAGTTCGCCGTTCTTGGAGGCTCGAGAGTCCACAAGCCTACGTATGGTCTACCTTCACCTCTGTTTTTCATTTCCATCGTACCTCTTATTGTTACTGTAACTGCTTCTCTTCCCGTCCATCCCTTTCTTTTACTGCCGCTGCCTCTCACTGACCATCGATACCTCTTTTATCTCTGGCTCCTGCTGCTATTGTCTTCACCCATCTCTCTACTTCCCTCCCAATGTCCCTCTCCGACCATTATTTTCTGCTCTCCCTTTCTCGCCCACTTGCACTGTATCCTTTGTCTTCCACAGTTAATTTCTCTCCTCTAATCTCTTTCAGCACAATAAACCGCGAATATGTTCGCGTGCCCAAATTTTTGATGAAGAAGGCATAATGGGAACCGAGAATGCTGGTTCCCACTTTTCCGTTACACCCTTTAAAGAGGAACATATTGCCTTTTTTTGCTCTAACAAGATAATTTTTTCGCTAGTTCCCTTCTTTCCCTGCTACAGCAGGCTGTGCTGTTTATATAAAAGGCACTATTGTTTATATACCCCGATACATTTATATTCATTCACACATATCGACACAAAATAAGTACACATAATACAAGATTAACACAAAATCTGAATATTTTTCTATGCGCTTTTTTCAACGATTACAAATAGAAAACGCCCAGCTTATGATTTGTATCTTAAAAGAGTAAAAATGTCATTAGAAATATTTTCTGTCTTCACAGATATCTGTATTTTTTGACAATCATTTTTAGTTCTTTTCAGGCATGTTAAGACCATTCTCAGCCCATTTTTTGTCACTGCATTTTCATTTCGGTCCTGTCTGCAAAGGCGTGAAGTGCTCATTATACTGTGACAGCGCGCCATGAAGTTTTATTGGCGATAAAATACTGACTAGAAACCTAGTTGGTGACCTCATAAATCTTGCTATCACCCTGGAGTCCTCACCGTATGTGCACTACGTCAGTTAAAATGACATCTATCATTTCTCTTTTATCGGACCTGTGTTTCACACGTAGATAACCTTTTTTTTTACACCTCAGACCGTCTATTACGTAAATTTTTCACGTGCACAAATATGGTAACTTTGAAGCTCTATATCTCAATAACATATAATGATATCGAAAAGTGTTTCAAGGTTGCATGGGAATGTTATGAACGTATGGTATAAATTACGATGATTTACCATGAACAAAAGTTGTAGAAGTGGCCATCTCCACTACTAGAAATTGTGGCACTCGAAAATCATGGATTCTCAGTTGCATCTTGATGACGGATACGGATTTGCGGAAACGGGAAAAAGGTGTTAGTAGATGAAAGTCTGAAGACTGTACAGTTAGAATTTGGGCCATTTTAGATGGTTAGTTATGTACATAATTTTCGCCCACGGTGCAAACACCGGCTAAAAGCCGGTTTGTGCTGTTTCCTGCATAAGTATAGTATTTTTGAACCTGGGAATCTTGGTAACAGATAATGATGTAGAAGAAAGTTTCGAATTATCCCGAGAATATCGTCTGAAGAACGTATGGTTAAATTTTCGGCGATCTGCCATAAATATAAATTATGAAAGTGGCCATGCAGTCAATTTTTACTTTTCGTACCCTAAAATCATGAACAAATGCTGCTTTTATAAGCCTCTTAAGGCCCACCATAGACCAAAACTAACACAGAAAAAAAAGCAACCGATTTTCTCAGTTTTCCTGGGGTGGAGGTTTGTAACGCTTATACTTTAACCCCGTCGTGCACGAACTGAAGCTATTTCTTCTTCTTCAAAAGCTGCACTGAAAAATAGTAACGAAAAGAAAATTCTGTTTCATATGATGGGCGTAGAAGAAAATATTATGAAATTTATTGAAACGAGATAGGCGTGAGGCGTACATCTTAGATTTGACTTCAAAACTGATAATATAGTCTAGTAGACAAATGGTGCCGCGCGAAGTGGCCGCGCGGTTCGAGTCCTCCCTCGCACATGTGTGTGTGTGTTTTCCTTAGCGCAAGTTAGTTTAAATTAGATTAAGTAATGTGTAAGACTAGGAACCGATGACATCAGCAGTTTGGTCCCTTAGGAATTCACACACATTTGAACATTTTTGAGACAAATGGTAATGAAACAGCAAATTATACAATGATACACTGTATATACACAATTAATAACACACGTTTTTGTGGTGGTGGCCTTCAGTCGGACTACTGAGTTGCCGAAACTTTCCACGCTAATCTAACCTGTGCAACCTATTCCATCTCTGAATATCAACTGTAGCCGACATCCATTTGAAACTGCTTATTATATTAATACCTACTCCGACCCCTGCAAATATTACCCCTCCAGCCCCGTCCTACACGCAAATACTTCCTTCCATTACTTCTTCCCTTTTTCCTTGATGTCCCAGGATGTAGCCTGTCAAAGGTAACTTTTATAAATATGAATGTATATTATTTGTTGTGAGTTAAACCTGAATTGGTTGCCTATATTAAACACATTCTATCTGTGTTGTCCTGACCAATTCAAGTGGTGTAATTACGAAAACTGCTAAAATAAGTCACCATACTCTCTGAAAGTGTATAAGCGTATACCTATACCACAAATAATTTCTACCAAAGTAATTAGAAACCCAATTTTAAAGTAAATTATCCTTCCTATGAAACATTGTATTGTACAGTGTGGTGAACACGACGCAATAAGTGACGTCACAATGCGTGACTTTCACTTTTAATGCACAAATTTACCACCGTAAAAATGTTGCATAAAGCTGCAAACCAAATTTTGAAAAAAATAAAGGACCCAAAATGTGAGTGGAAAAATACCCGATGATTTTACGAACGGAAACTGACTAAAAATACCTCCAAATACTGCATGATACAGACCTAAATCCAACAGTGCACTATGAGAATAAAGGTATCCGCGTAAGAAATAAGATCTGCACACATTTCACGTAATCTGAACTTGTTAATAATTTTGAAATGCAATGCTAACTTTGAAATGATCTTGCAGTGTTCTGAGTCTGATGTATCAGGCTCTATTAAATGTTTATACGGCATACATGCGGCAATAGAAACTCAGTATTTCTCAAAGTGATAAACGTAAAAAAATGCAGCACAGCAACAAACTAGCTAATAGGAATGGAAGTCTTGTACAGTGCAATGGAAATGCGTGCAACTACTCTGAGTAGATTATGCTTTATTTTTAGCCACTGCATTCCACTCAGTGCAATGTGGCAACACATAATCAAAACACAAGCTTTCGTGAAGGGACAGTAGTATAATTTAAACTCATGAAATGACTTCATAGAGACTAAACTTGTTTTTAAAGAAGTATATTGTGAATAATCAAACTCACTGTCTGAGTATTACAATGATCCTTAAAAATATTATTTATTATTAAAAATATGTCTCTCCATGGAATTTGACATTGAAATCGTAAAGGAGTGCTAAATCTGTAATTCCTGAGATCAAACGATATGAATATATAACTTGTTTAATTATATTTTAATAATGAACTATCCGATCAAAACCAGCAAATAAATATCCTACTATAACTTTCCGTTGCCCAAACGTATGATAAACTGTGCGCAAGCAAGCAATACAACAATAACATTTCCTGAAAATTTTCACTTCTCAAATTAATCTTTATCAAATTAGGTTTCCAAAACTTATCATCCTCTGTATATTTATCTCTGTGCTCTCAAGCTATTTGCAAATTGGACAGAAGCGTGACCAACACCTGATTCACTCACTAACTTATCGTAGAATGCTACTGCAGTGACAATGCTACTAGCAACCAAAGATCAAATTGCATTTACTCATAATCTCTGTGGGGTAACATATAGACCACTGTTAACTACTGTTTAAAAATGTCGAGTGTGCAAATATAAATTATGGCACATTGAATGAAAACAGAGCTTACATCACTTTCCTTGAATATCAAAATTAAGCCAGAAACCTCATAGAGCCGATAACTTGTACCGTAAATTTCCTTGTCCCCCAGTTCTATTCATTCATTAGCTTTCCTGTGTACCCATCTAATCTTCAGCATTCTTTTACAGCATCATATAAAAGAAGTTTCTGTCTTCCAGTTGTCTGAAAAGCTGAACATTACATGCCCTGAGAAATCCAGAACCTAGTCCATTTATAGATACTTGACTGATATGCTCATTCTGCCTCCTCAAAACCAACTACTTAGATTCAAACAGCAAAGTCATTGTATAATCGTAAGATAAATAAAACTGAATGAGGAAGAAATTAAAAGGAGATGCGAAGAAATCCAAGCAAGGGGGATGAAGTGGGGAGACTTATAAAACCGGAGCCAGACAAAGATAACTGCAAGAGTGGTGTGAATATGTTCAAGACGAGACCTGTAGTTCAAAGGAAGATTTATAACAGAGACCTCATCAGTGAAAGGGTGAACACGGGAATACCAGAAAATGATTTTTGCGTAAAGGTAATGGAAGATACTTCGACTACACTCAAACGATCAGCCACCATGCACAACACGAATTTAATAAAGATTAAAAGACATCGAAAGGGACGATACCTAGGTAAACAGTGTTAAACAGTGACGTGCAGCAGCAGAGAAAACCATTGTTGTTCTACGTAAACACATGAAAACGGATATCAAAACGTTTGGAAATGGAATATAATGGCTAAAGACAGAATCAGGCCAGGAGTTAAGGAGATGGTGACAGTTCAGAACAACTATGTGTATATGTACCCACGTGCATTGTTCATACAGCTGAACTCACTAATTAAAACTGTAAGAAGAAAAGTATCTTTCTTGACCTGAAGCTTACTGGCTCAAAGGTGAAATTCCATAGAGGAAAGATGACATCAATAGATTAAGTAATAGAAAATGTAGAATTTGCAACAGGAAGAGACACTTGCACTCGGACATTGGCAGCATTTTGAGGTGTACAAGTGGGGGACGTCTGGCGTTAGGAAGACACGTGAAATCTGCTCACGCAAGTATTATTTCCTTTACAGTTCCTTTTTTACCGCCATTTTAATTTTAACTCACCTCTGAGTTATAATAATATATATAGTTCATTCCTCCAAGGTGTAGTGTGGCATTCAGGGTAGCGTGCGGCATAATACATAGCACCACTCCGTATTTAACAGAAGAACGAAGATTACCTTTCTCATGAGCCACCGATGGGGTATTCATTGGGGACGTAACAGTAGCTCCTATTGACGACGGATTCGGAATAGCCTACTAGAGACCATGTTTTCGTTTACAAAACGTGTAAACCTCCTGGTAAAAGAAAATCAGCAACCATTGGATTGATACGTCTTGATGCCTTTCAAGGTGCTAGGAGGTTGTATTGGATCCGGGTCTATTTAGTTCTTCCTGATGGCGAAGAAGGTCATCAAAGCGCTACAGATCTTTTTCCTTTGATCTTTAGTTGCAGACCAGTCTGCAAATGAAGTTCAAAGGAAAATATTGAAATTTATCAATGGCTTTTCCTTCCCTGCGATGTGAAGAGAGTATGCAATGAGTACTTTCATACTGTATTTAATAAGGCTTTAAACCAGTACTGAGGTTGGTCGTAATCATATGACCAACTAGATTGCTTTAATAAATTACTACAGATCCCGCGTTTTACATCGTTTGCCAGTCACATTTTCTAGTTGGGTGTGAGAACTTTCGCTGTGCCCAATGAGAGAAACAATAATACGAGTACTTATTCTTTATAGATGTAACCCTATTTATGAAACAACAAATACTGTTTTGACTGACACCGATACAAACATTTCACTACTAGTCATAGTATTACATTGCTTCTGTTCACCACTTTCACTTTGGAAATGGTAAGGCAATACATTTTTTCGCTATCTACTGGCACTACAAGCCCATAAACGATGTGAAGATATACGTTTGTGATGAAAAATCTCTTATATTTGTGTATATAAACATTAAAATTTGTAAAAATTCAGGCTTCTATTGTTATCGATTTTCAGTATGAAAATGAGCCATCGACGTATTTCATGTAAAGCTTCCAGCTCTTCAGTTATTACGCTTCTGTAACACATTCCTAAATTTCTCGCAGATAATTACACAGAATGTTAATTACATGCGTTTAGAATTATTGCACCGTTTTAAAACTTACAGACCGTCTCATATGATACCAATACTAAGCGTAAAATTTAAAAAAATATGGAGTATTATACAAATACCACAACTAAAACCTGAAAAGTAAGTTATTCAACTTGATATCTGATTTCAGCTATTTCTTCTTATTCTTATTCTTCTTCTCCTCTTCAGGTAGCAGGAGAAATTGCCTGTTACGGTATCCGTCGTTGTCAGGGTTTTCGTCTCTGTCGCCTTCCTTGGAACTTATAATTTCTAGCCCTCTAGATCTTCCTTCACTTTTCCAATGTACTCTAGAATTTCATTATTTAGAACAAAAATGTTTAGTGAGTTGGCTTCCATTAGGAATGAAGGTGCACTCAACGACTGTGAAATGACTTTTAAATGATAGAGCGCTACAATCATTCGTCCCTTTCTTTCTGGTTTTATTAGGAAAAATCTAGATTTCGGCTAGTGCCTATCCATTATCAATGCACTATCTCATGGTATCACTGCACGTCCGGGTACGTTAGTCCCCTGTGGTTCGGGCTTATGTCACAATTCGTTCAAGACTACTAAGACAAGCATTGATACCACGAAATAGTGCATTACTGATGGCTAGACGCTAGACGCTAGACGAAACCAAGATTTGCCTAATAAAACTTGAAAGAAAATGACGGCTGATTGCTGTGCTCTAGCATCTGAAGAACAAAAAAAAATTGTTTTTCTCTAATACCTTGGTTCCTTAGTCTGTCTTCTATTGTACAACCTTTCACTCTTCCGAGGAATTTCATTTCTTGTGCCTGAATTTGGAATCCATAGAGCGATGTGGAAACTGTAACTGGTTTTTTTAACTGTTCCACATACCCAGCTAAATTTACTTAGGTTAATTTCTGTATATTTGCTGTGGCCATATGTCACCTCATATTCTAGGTAACTGAAACGCTCTACTTGCTATAGAATTTTTTCATCTGCCACTATTTTCGTACTAATGTGTTATTTCCCCATGAAGGCCATTGTCTCACATTTTCCGTTGAGATCTACACGCGAAAATTTGCACCTACGCGTCTCAGTACGTAAACTTCTTTCTGAGGGTCCTCTTCTTTATCTGCTAGGATCACTGCATCGACAGCATACTGTACATTATTTAAAAGCGTCCCCTTGTATAGGTATACACCTCTTCGAAAGTCTTTCACCAAAAAAAAAATGTTCAAATGTGTGTGAAATCTTATGTGACTTAACTGCTAAGGTCATCAGTCCCTAGGCTTACACACTGCTTAACCTAAATTAGCATAAGGACAAACACACACACCCATGCCCGAAGGAGGACTCGAACCTCCGCCGGGATCAGCCGCCTTAGACCGCTCGGCTAATCCAGCGCGAAAGTCTTTCACGTTTATGAATTATTTCACATATGTAAATGTTAAATTTTGGAGGTACAGAAACCTTGTCGTACTCCTTTGTTTGTTGGTATTTCATTAGTCAGTTTTCCGTTGGGATCTGGAATGATAGTCGTCTTCTGATGCAAGCTTTTTATCGCATATATTAGATGTTACCGATATCTACGATTCGTCATTATCTTCCAGTCCCTATCTATTGACTTGTCTGCGTTTTTGTATTATCTGCTGCAAAATAAAAACTGCATCTATCGTAGAGAGTCATTTCTTAAAACCCGTTTATTCCTCATGTAGCATTACATCCGCTGTGTTTTTAAGTCGTGCCTTTACAACCTTAGCACGTATCTTGTACGCTAATTCTCGTGCACTTATTTCGTTGTAGTTACTGCGTAGGGTTTGGTCTCTTTTTAAAAAATAATTGTACATATCTAGGAATCTTCCTGTCTTTAGGGGTATTCTGCTCTTCCAACATTCGTTTAAGAGATGTAGCAGTCGTGGATGCAACATAATTCATCCATATTTTAGCAATTCATCATTAATAACATCTCTTCCTGTCGCTTTTCTGTTCTTATGTGATATTAAGGCAGAGATTATTTCGTCAGACTATTTCTGATCTTTTCTTTGTCGTCTGTTTCAGTTTCAGTTTCTTGTGCTGTATCCTCTCTCCATAATTTTTTGTAATATTTTAACCATTCTTCTTCAATGACGGAATGGGGGCTTTCAGTACCGGATGATATTGCTGCTGGTATACCTTTCGGGATATAAGGGCGTGGTCCACGAAAGTCTTCTGTTCCTAGCGTTTCGTCCAGAACTGCGCCAGACATCTATTGCTCTTGAAGGCAACTTGATATGACGGAGCTACCACGAAGTAGACAGTAACAATAGCATACAGGTATTCTGTTTCCCAGGAGTCCGTGGATAGGTAATGGTACGCCACCACGCTGCAGTCAATTTCACAGATGTGCACGTTGCTAAACGCCCTTTTCAAAAAGCACAAACCACGTTTCAATATAACTTTCAAAATATCCGTATCACACTATATGGTCACACTTGTTGCAGCTTCTTACAACCACGAATGAGAGCATCAGATCAAACACATGATTTGTGTTATGTGTTTATTCTGGGCTGAGAAAAAGTTACTTGAGAAGTATCAAAAGAACTTGAGATTTCCACTGCCATTACATGTGCCAACTATCTATTAAAATTCATTTACCGCGAATAAATACTTTTCAAGCTATATAGTTTTAAAGCATTATGATCCTAGAGGAGATGCCCAAAACTGGATAAACTTTACTACACTCTGAAACAAAAAAGTACACTATGTAACCAAAAGTATCCAGACACCCCCAAAAACGTACTTTTTACGTATTAGATGCATTGTGCTGCCACCTACTGCGAGGTACTCCATATCTGCGACCTCAGTAGTCATTAGATATCGTGAGAGAGCAGACTTCGAACGTGTAATTGGGTCTTACTTGTGTCATACGTATGTATGCGAGATTTTCACACTCCTAAACATCCCTAGATACACTGTTTCCATTGTGATAGTGAAGTGGAATTGTGAAGGGACACGTACAGCAGAAAAGGGAACAGGCCGACCTCGTCCGTTGACTGATAAAGACCGCGGACAGTTGATGAGGGTCGTGATGTGTAATAGGTAGACATCTATCCAGACCATCACACAGGAATTCCTAACTGCGTCAGCATCCTCTGCAAGTACTACGACAGTTAGGCGGGAGGTGAGAAAACTTGGATATCATGGTCGAGCGGCTGCTCGTAAGTCACACACCACTCTGTTAATTGTCAAACGACACATCGCTTGGTGCAAGGAGCGTGAACATTGGACTATTGAACGGGGGAAAAACGTTTCGTGGAGTGACGAATCACGGTACACAATGCGGCGATCCGATGGCAGGGTGTGGGTATGGCTGATGCCCGGTGAACGTCGTCTGCCAGTGTGTGTAATATCAACAGTAAAATTCGGAGGCAGTGGTGTTATAGTGAGTCGTGTTTTTCATGGATGGGCTTGAACCCATTGTTGTTTTGCCTGGCACTGTCACAGCACAGACCTACAGTGATGTTTTAAGCAGCTCTTTGCTTCCGCCTGTGAAGATCAATTCGGGGATGGTGATTGCATCTTTCAACACGATCGCGCACCTGTTCATAACGCACGGCCTGTAGCGGAATGGTTACACGACAATAACATCCCTGTAATGAACTTTTCTGCATAGAGTGCTAACCTGAATCCTATTGAACACTTTTGTGATGTTTGTAACGTCAACGTCGTGCCAGGCATCACCGAACGGCATCGACACCTCTCCTCAGAGCAGCTCTCCGTGAAGAATGGGCTGCCATTCCACAATAATCCTTCCAGCAACTGATTGAACGTATGCCTGCGAGAGTGAAGGCTATCAGCAAGGCAAAGGGTGGACCAAAACCATACTGAAGTTCAGCATTACCGATGGAGGGCGCCACGAACTTGTAAGTCATTTTCAGCCAGGTGTTCGGATACTTTTGATCGCATAGTGTATATACTGCACTCTAACGCCAAAGTGCTCCATACACACAAACGCATGATAAAAAAAGAAAAATATTGGTATCACTCTTTTTGCGATAGGTATATTGGTTCACATGTAGGTCTATTTGAAAACTCAACTCTCCATAAAAAATGTTTTTGTGGGAACAAAATTTCCACACAAATTTAGAAGTGTTGGAGACGAGAAAATGTTGTCAGCATTGTGTTCCATAGTTTTGTGTTACATATTCAATGTACTACATACCAGTAGTGAGAAATTAAATTAAATTAAGAAGATCTATTGTAAAAACACGTTATAAGTTAAAAACTTATTGAAATAGAAGCTAATGGCTACTAACATAAATTTCCGTCTTCAAGACAAGGAAATTTGCTAAGAAAATAAAGAAGGTCAGTTAATTTTCAAATATCACAAGTTCCACGGTAGAAAACCTTATCTTTTTAAGGATGGTGTACAACCAACAATGCAGGGCTTAACCGTCCTCGAAAAATCGACCAGGAAACATCGTGTATTCCTATCCTCCAGGTACATCACTAGGTACAACGTGTAGAGTTCAGTATTACGAAGTGTGGTAATTCTACATAATATTCCAAAATATGAGTGAGACAAAATAATGATATAGTATTACATTGCTGTACCACCTGGCACAGAGTTGAAGCAGCAGGGAATGATATATTCGTATGTGTTATTAAAGCTCAGTTCGACTCGATGTCCAGCTTGCTAAGAGCATTTGATGCTGACAGAGGTTCCACCTCTGTCTGCTAATTTATCCACTCTCAGTACCCTCAAAAATATCTTCAATTTTAATCATAGGTTCCTCTTGCTGTGCTGTTTACGTACTTCCCTTAATAATAATAGTACTCCATTAAGGAAAACATTTAAGGTTATAAAGGACGTCAATTCGTTCAGATGACTAGCTTAAAACTCTGTTCCTTCCAGACTTGCTACGCTTCTCTTTATGCTATTTAATTATTTTGGATTTCTACTGTAATCTCTTTAATTTTCAGGCTAATATTTCGTTAACCACTATTTATTGTACTTATAATTATGTCTAATTAATATTGCACCTCAAAAACAACCGTTATCGTTTTAAATTTAATATGGAGGTATAGATTTGCGTATAGTGTTATCTCTCATAATTAATAAATAATTGTTACAAAATTTCAATACGTTTGTTCGTATAATTTACACTTCCAATGATATTATAACTTTCATTGACATTTTGTTTTAAGAGGTTTTTATCCAGCTGAAGCCTCGAACTTGGAGCTCCTGAACCAGGAAGAAAGAGCAGTTAACCACATATTCTTTTCCTTCATATGAAAGGCGACAGTTCGTACCTGTGTTGTTCACAGTTCAGAATCTCCGTTCATTTGCATTGAGTAACAAGTGGACCTTATTGATATCAGATGTCATTTGCAAAGTTATTTTTCGGAACGATACGGCTATCGCGCCCAAGTAGATGGACAACCTCGGTATTAATGTTTGTGATCCGTAAACCAGGAAGCGTGTGATAAAGGGTACATCGGGTACCAGTATCACTTCTCCCTTTTGCATTCCATTCTTAAACACTGCTAGAGGAAGCCGCTTTCGTAAGACCTTCTTATGCGCTCAGTTTCTCTGATTTAACCGTTGTAGTAGTTTTGCGAGATATCCGTGCGAGGAACAACATCAAAGCAAATATGCGAAATAGACGAATTATGTGAAACCCTGCGTCAGCGTATATTTTAATATTGGCTAGCCTGCTGATCGCCCTCTGCACTCAAAATTAACCTTCGTTTACCAAGAATCCATATTCACATAATAAGAGATCGCGAACACTAGTGCATAGTGCGACGGTGCTGTGTCGTAACGTAGACTATGTTAGTTGAAGTGGCTTCCTGAGCGTTAAAAAGGAAGAACATGTTTGTCACATTGTCTGAACGGCATTTAAACCAATTAGAGGGAAGACCGATTTCTACCTCACAAGCAGGACAGAATGAACGTCATATCGCTTGCATCATTATGAAGCTCCTATACGGTATATGTTGGTCTCTTATTTTAACTTAAATGAACCAGCAATTTTTTTTTAAGGCATCGGCTCACTGCATTCCTATCTAAAATGCGTCGTTGGTGTTACACTTTGTTATAATAAATTTCAGTAGTTTGACACATTACTTCACCTTTAAACGCAAAATCACTGATGTAAAAGAAATCCTACGGAACACCTGTGCTGTCCACCTTCAGCCTCTGTGCCGCTTACTGCAGTGTACTTTGATTTTGTTTCCTTAATGTTATTAACAACTGAGTGGCAAAAGTAGTGTATTGTAATCTTCGTGGTGTATATTTCATTGTATGGATTAAGGTAAATTCAGTGGTGGTCACAGAGTGACGTTTGTTTTGTTCATAGTTCCTGGAACTTAATGGGAGTTGAAAGAGAATTTTTTTTTCACATTTTCGGATTTTCATCTCATTATAAAATTTGCAATTTTCTCAGTAAAGTGATATATATATATATATTTCAGTATGACATGTATATCATTGGCTTCGTGACACACACCTTCACCAACATGCGTGTAAGTAAATTTTCGCAACAAAAAACCATATGTTTTGTATTTATCTTCCGTTGTATATATATATATATATATATATATATATATATATATATATATATATATATATATATATATATATATATATATATATATATATATGCAGATAAATTCACCTGAGAAGTATTTTATTTTTTTTAAATATACTGTACACCAATTGAAAATGTTGAAATTTTTAAGTGCATTACGTCAGTATCTCATAAAATAGGTAAATTTCTTGTATAGATGGCTGTGCTATAAAGGTTAAATTATATGTTTGTATTGGTAGCACTGTCAAAAACAGTATCGTATCGTTTATTAGGATAAATACGTGTTGTAAGTCGAAATGCTAAAATTTTTCCGAGGAAAAGTGACGAATAGCTTGATAAATCTCTCAAAAAGTAAAGTATTACGCCAAAAGTAAGTGTTTTAAAGAAACGTGGGTTTTATGGTAATGGAAACACTGTGTTCAATAAGTGGTGTGTGAAGTTACAGACAATGAAACACAGGGAAACTCGTCAGTATCTAGAGAAACACCCAATAGTGCTTGGAAGATTAAAATAAAACGTTGTGATACAGAGTTTTCCCAAAACGAAAGTGATGTAAATGGCACGTTAGGTTTAATTCTGATAGATTTACACATCCAAACAAGCGTATTATATGAATATGTGTGTTATAAAATATGTGGAGAGCCATTTAGTTTACATGAAGACAGTGAGGTATCAAATGGACCAGCCAGGAAACTTATCATTAATTGTGCCAGTTGTAATATGCTCATTCATTTTGGAATCCTGATGAGTGTAAAGATATTTATTTTGAAGTAAATGTTAGGGGGTTTTATGGATTGAGAGTTATTGGCAAAGGACACACTGCAGCAGAACCAATGTGTGCTGTGATGCATATGCCACGCCCACCTTGTAAAATCGACAAGTATGCAGGATTTATTGGAGCTGAAATGATGGTATGACTATATACCAGAAGCTTTTGGAGGCACTTAGCAGAAGCGCTGATTCAGTTCTAGGAATTCCATTGTTATGGTGACCAGTGTGGCTAATGGAAGATAACAGATTTCCAGATTTTAACACAACATTGATATAGGTGTAAATCAAGGAATGAAGGAGGGCATGTCTGTGACAGAAATTATGAAGGAAAAAGTAGTGGTAGGATACCTCTGCAGCTATTGAAATTTTTAGTCGCTCTGTGAACGAAAGGGGAGTGTGTTACACTAAGCATCTAACAGTGTAATAGCCGTTCAGCCTTATAGTGAGAAGATTAACACAAAACAGGAATGTGTTGGTCAAGTCCAGAAAAAATGGGCACCAGGTTGAGGAAGTTGTAACAAAGTTTAAGGGAGAAGAAAGTTTCTGGTACCTTCTTCCACAGATTGTCAACTGATGAGAAACCTTTACACCACCTTTGTCCTCCTGGACCTGATTCATGGTGCAATTACCGCGACGCCGAGTACTCAGACAGTTCATTAAACATTCCATGCCAGCAGCAGTCATGGATATCATAAAACCTATTTACAGAAACCTGGCATGGTAAGTCCTAAATTAATGAAGAAGTGCCTGCATGGGCAGGCTCAAAAAATCCCAGTAAGTCGTTGAATAATTTTGAATGAAGTCGCTTACCAAAAAATGTTTTTGTTGGAATGGAAACACTAAAGCGGGGGGGGGGGGTTTCAGTGATGCTGTTATTGCTTGCAATGATATGGTGAAAGTGCTGCAGCATATGGGAATTAATCCTGGAGCAAACTGCATCTGAGAACTTGAATAGGTGGACAAGGTTCGCATTGAAAAAGCCGAGTTGGCGACTAATGAAAACAGAAACAAGAAAACAAGAAAAAACTTGAGAAAGATGAAGAGGATCATACACAATATGAAGCACGGTGCTTCTGAGTGACTAAAAAACGTAGAAAATTACAGCGCCTTGTGAAGGACACTTGCATCAGTTGTAAAGTGAATCAATTGCACTACGTCACGACAGTTGTATAACCAGAGCTATCTAATTCATCAACAACGTTACTTTGTCAGTAAAATACAGGCCAAGGAGTCAAAAAAAATGTCCACACTAAAGTAAAACTGAAGGAAACCTAAGCACAAGGTGCTTACAAACGGCGATGTACAAACGTCCTTTTATAATTCCTGCAGCATATTAACTGTGTCAGGATGTAGATTTCAGTTTAATTTGTGATTTCTGTAAGCAAGATTTAACTGTGGTAAGTAATAGCCCTCCTAGGCGGTCCCCCATTTCTTCTTATTACTAACTGCGAATATGATCCGTGCCATAGCTGTTATGGAAATTACTCTAAACCTTCATAATATTTGCAACGGGTTTTAATACAATTGTAGATACAAAGATTTGGTTAAAATAGGTGATGCACAGGTGTCTGTAAGTCGTAGAATGTCTTCTATCGTACTAATCTATCGACATCTAACAAAGATCTCTGTATTCCATGTTATCTATGACCTGCATGTTCCTACCCATATTCAACGACTTAATATGCTTCAAAACGTGTGCGTCAAGTAACGTCCCCTGTACGATTTAGCTCATTTGCCCTTCTGTTCATAATACGTACCGGTTCCCATGGAACGGAGTGTTAATGTAAGCTCTGCTTCATGACACACACCTTGACCAACATGCGTGTAAGTAAATTTTCGCAACGAAAAACCATATATTTTGTATTTATCTTCCGTTGTGCCTCCATGGTTTTGACATTCCTTTCATGAATGTGCTACGATTTCAGTTGGTGTACAAGTATGACAAAATTAAGAGTAGTCACAGCAGAAGTATTACTGACGCGCTACTATAACCGACATTGCGCGAAATTTATATTACATCCCCATTAGTCTTATGGCTATGACTTTGCATCTTACGTGTTATTTTACGTCGCAAGAATATCGACGTATCTTTCTCAAGGTATTAGGTACTACTCCTCTTCGCCGGCCGGAGTGGCCGAGCGGTTCTAGGCGCTACAGTCTGGAACCGCGCGACCGCCCCGGTCGCAGGGTCGAATCCTGCCTCGAGCATGGATGTGTGTGATGTCCATAGGTTAGTTAGGTTTAAGTAGTTCTAAGTTCTAGGGGACTGATGATCTCAGAAGTCCCTTAGTGCTCAGAGACATTTGAGCCATTTTGAACTACTCGTCTTCAAAACCCGGATCAGAGCCGTAGTGGATATTGAAAAAAATTATGTTGACAAAAGTTTACAGAATCAGTGGGCGTCACTCTTTTAACTTCCAATTTACTGGTTGTAAGAAACAATGTAAACAGATTTGTCATCAGATGAGAAACGAGACTCTATCCAGTGTTTAAAATGTGGCCTGCGCAGGTGTCTTGCCAACCTTCCCCTCCATGTGCTGCGGCGAAGAACGGCTGCTCTCTACTTTCAGTAAATATAATAACTAGTCTCCGGCTTCCGCCACAGACCTCAGATTCAAGTTGGAGGAGATAAAACCACAAACTTTTGCTGTGGAAAAGAAATGTCACACGGGCGATGGTAACTAGCAACTGATCCGTGAGTGGTTGATAATGAATTTCCCTTAAACGTAAATAACAACCAGTTCTATCACGGAAAATGGCTGCAGCTTCAGGCAAAATTGCAACCAACTGTTTGGAGTACAGGTTGGCGATTTTCTCCTCTCGGGAACTGGTTGTTTATGTTGTTCGCATCATTTCATCATCATTCGTGAAAGTGGTGTGTATGGTCTATGTAAAGCCTGGTAATTTGTACGGGCGCTGATAACCGCGCAGTCGATGGCCCCACAAACCGAATATCATCATCATCTCTTGGGAGTATCTATCGCTGCCTGCTACACCTAACTTTTGTCTCCCACCACAGAAAGAAATCCAGAGGAATAAGGTCGGGAAAACGTTATTCACCCACTCCTTCCACTCCAACAGTCTGCGAAGTGATTTCTAAATATTCTCTGACATCAGCGGAAAATTGTTGCGGGATCCCGTCGTGCTGGAGCAATTATCGTTGCCTTTATTGCTTGCATGGCACTCTCCAGTATTTCGGGTGGTTCTACATTGAGAAAGATACTGCAATTTCTTCCACCGGATATTTAGGCAGAAGATAATGTCGCCCTGCGTGGTTGGCAATGGTACCACCGCACACATTTATGATAAAACTCTGTTGATGGTGGACCACACGAGTTGCCTCCGGATTTTCCAAGCCCAGACATCGTTTCTGCCTCTGTTGAAAGCACACATAAGCCAGTAGTGCATTAATGTAAACTGACGACATTATCAGCAACATCTCCATGACAATTTTGATCACACACCCGAGTGGACACTATCAGAACGTATCTAACGCCAAATATTTCACAGACTCCTAGCAGGGAAACGATATACCAACGATAGTTTTTTTCATATTTTTGGTACACAATCATGTGATAGTGTTTGAATGATATTTCCACCATTTGACTGAACAATTTCTTTATTTTATAGTACTATCATGTTTCCGGGCCGGTCGTTGTGGCCGAGCGGTTCTAGGCGCTTCAGTCTGGAACCATGCGACTGCTACGGTCTCAGGTTCGAATCCTGCCTCGGGCATGGATGGGTGTGATGTCCTTAGGTTAGTTAGGTGTAAGTAGTTCTAAGTTCTAGGGGACTGATAACCTTAGCCGTTAACTCCCATAGTGCTCAGAGCCATGATTTCGGCCTTAAGCCATTATCAAGTAGAACAATGACGGGTACTAGTAGACTTCGTTAAGTGATGTCATCGTCAAAGTCTACTGAAGTGGGTGTTTCAGCATTTAAATTAGTGCAAAATCAACGAAATGTTTGGCTGACAGGTAGAAAACGTGTTTTCCAGGCGTAAAACGGTTGATCCACAGAATCTGCACCAATACAGTACAAACACTCCTGATGGAGGAACATCCGCAATTGAGCATTATGGCACAGGTTGAAAACACCGCTTCAGTTGTAAGGTTCTTTTTATATAGAACACGACCGGTTTCGGGCTCTTAAATGCCCATCATCAGGTGTTATAAAGTGCTGTGACCCCGAGCCCCTCAGTGTACGGGCACAGGCCGCGGTCTGTTACCAGCGAACGGAGAGTACCTGATGACAGCCATATGAGAAAAGAACCTTACAAATGATGTGGTATTTTCAACCTCCACCAATACAGTAATTACACTTTTATTTTATGGCTGCAAAACATGTTTGATACCTGTCTGCCATATATTTCGTTGATTTTGCGATTACCTACATGCTGAGACACCCAGTTCAATAGATCTTTACGATGAAGTCACTCAACAAAACCTAATTGTACCCATCATTGCTGTATTCGATAATGGCTTAAGGCCGAAACCATGATAGTAATATAAATTAAAGAATTTTACAATGAAATGGCGGAAATATTCAAACACACCTGTGACACTTTCGACACATAGAAAGTGTTTCCCTTTATTTCCTCTAAATATAAAATAATTTTGTATATGTAGTTTTATTACATCCTGTATACTTAACAAAACAATTGCGCGAGGGAAAAGCCAGCTAATAAGCCGATGGGTTACTGATTTTATAAATGCATTCCTGATTTTTGAGCCGACTTTCATATCCGGCACATCGCAGAAGTTGTTATTCACTGTTATGCCCGTAATACGCTACTCAAAATGCGCGTGCAGGGGACAGAGTTATACGAATTTACATTAATGAAAGTTCGTTCACGTAATTAGCGACTTTAATTACTTTATTTAATAGACTGGACCGGCCTATTCGCGCGGCAGCAGTAAATTTTTCGGCGCCATTCTGTCGGCACGGCTGGCTAACGGCCAGTATTTTCGGTGGCCGGCCTTTGGCGCATCACGGCTGCCCCACACGGCTAGCGCCGCCCGTGGCGACGCCTGTTGGATATACCCGCCCGCTATACCAATAACCGTTAGCTGCCCAATTTAGAGGCGGCGCCTCGTTGTGGAAAAATGATAATGCCCAGAGCCGCGTCGTAAAAGCCGACGCCGGGCGTCCGTGATTATGCAAAACAACTTCCCTCCTTTTTTCTCCGGAGGTGGACGCAACGTGCTGCGCGATCGGTAACTTGTACTACGCTGTGGACATATGTACGTATGTTACCCACTATTATCCTCCCCTGTTTCCTGTGTCTGACTCTCTCTCCCTCATATATATAAGAGCCATCAAAAATTAATTAATGTAGACTAATGATATTCCGGGAATACATTTGTCTACGCACCACTTTTAAGTGATTAACACTGCAACGTCATAGTTTAATGTAAGCGTGAGATAAGGTATTGTAAATGTGAAATGCTGATACAATAGTAAGTGGAACAACCACCAGTGTGTTGAATAAAAACATGCAAACGTGCATGCAAGGTGTTATTCAGGTGCCAGATGTCATTTTGTGGCATGGAGTTCAATGCCTGCAGCACTTGGTCGGTCAATACAGAGACGGTTAATGCTGTTTTGTGGATCACGCTGAATTGTTGTCAGATGAAGTCCCATATCTGCTCTATTTTCAGCAGATCTGGTTATCGAGGAGCCAAGGCAACGTGCGGACCCTCTTTAGAGTATTTTGAATTGCAACAGAGATATGTGGGCGAGCATTATCCTGTTGGAGAACATCCCGGGAGTGCTGTTCATGAATGGCAACAGAACAGGTCGAATGAAACTGACGTAAGAATGCTCCTGCCGTTATACGAAATCGCACTCCAGACCATAGCTCCAAGTGTAGGCCCAGTCTATCACGCACACAGGTTGGTTCTAGGCCGTCAACTAGCCTCATTGTGATCAACGTACGACCATCACTGGCAGCGACGCAGAAACAGTTTTCAGCAGAAATCACAGCAACCCTCCAACCAGGACTCAAATGAGCTGTCGCTTGACACAGTATAATGCACGCGAAAGGACGTCTGGCTCGGAGCTGTCCGTAAAGGTTCAAATGGCTCTGAGCACTATTGGGCTTAAAATCTATGGTCATCAGTCCCCTAGAACGTAGAACTACTTAAACCTAACTAACCTAAGGACATCACACAACACCCAGTCATCACGAGGCAGAGAAAATCCCTGACCCCGCCGGGAATCGAACCCGGTAACCCGGGCATGGGAAGCAAGAACGCTACCGCACAACCACGAGCTGCGGACTGTCCGTAAAGTAACCGATTTATAACAGTTCGTTATATTACTGCGGTGCCAACATATAACGCTACCGCACAATGTAAAATGGCGAATATGACCTTAACATGCAGTAAACGCTACCCTCTGGAAGGAATTTTGAAAAGTTTGACAGTGCACTAATCTGACGGATAGACGGTATCGAACGTGAAATTCGTATTGTGGTAATTAGTAGAAAGCAGAAAGACTATAATTTAGAAAATAATTAAAGTAGTGATAATTAACGGTAAATGAAACAAAAATACGGTCGCCAGACTAATTAGGCATAATAACGTGAAAACCTTATTCTCAATGGATAGGTATATACATATATATATTCTCTCATGAGGGCCTTTCATAAATCATAAATTATTTCTTAGTAAAGTGCAATGGACACACTCAACAACAACCAGACGAACTGCACAGTGGGTAGCAGTAGTTATCAGTTGCACAGGTAATCGGCTGCAGCAATATAAATGAGACTTTCCCTTTATTAATAACAGTTATTAACTCAACCTTTAACTAACAAAATGTTCTCAGAGACCTCACGAGACTAATTAGTACAAAGTAAGTGTTCAAGTTCGACTAACACATACACATCACAAATGCAATAAAATAACACTGTACTATCACATTTCATATTCATTTCACTGTAGTAATGTTTCAGACTTCAATAGCAAAAATTGAATTGAAATGAAACTTTTTCTACTAGCAAAGATTAAAGTGGGGTCCCTTAAACTGTCCCTTCCTTTATAGACAACTATGCACACATTTCAGAAGCAATTTGCATCACATATATGCTGAACTACAACCCCACTTAAGATTATTTAGTTCTCAAAGCTTTATAATAATTTACCACAGCAATGTTTATATGTAGCTTCGGAAATAAATTCAAATTCAAGTTAAGTTTTCAGTAGGTTCAAGATTATGTGCCTCTATTACTACTTGTGAAGCAAGTAGTTTTAAGCAACAACATTTATGCTCATTAACACAATCGAAGTAGTAGTAATTCAAAGCAAAATAAAGCTTTTTAACAAGTTTAACATAATGTGCCTCCCTATCTGTGAAACAAATTATTTAACTAGCAACTTTTATATACTTTAAAACTGAAACTTAGGCACATTTAAATTGAAACAAATTAGCATTTCTTCATAAACAAGATAGTTGGTGTTCAGCACTTTTCTGATAGGACACTGCTTGGTATCATGAAGAGTACAGTTTCAAAGCTCAAATACAAATTTTGCAACACTTGAATTGTCATTGCAAAAGCACGCACAAGCACACTGGTTCATACTGGAATACATATTTGTCTTCTAAAGTACGTGAAGCACTGGCACAATAGTGGTGGCAAGCGCGTGGTGGCTATCATGTCTCCTTCTGGTGGTTTTAAGATCTAATTAATTTTTCTTGGAGACGTATTCATCATCTTTAGAACTTTTCGAAATGCGAGAGCACCACTTTACAGCCGGAACCACATCCGAGGCCATTTCATCACAGATTTGGTTTCAGATTGCCTCACTTTGCACCTGCGGTGTTGACTATGCGACTGCTGGCCACTGGCTGCCTAACGTGCTCTCTCTTGCCGCCCAGATTGACCCCCACTTCCACCTTTTCTCACGCGCCAAGACCCTTCCGTAGCGGAGGGGTTTCCCAATGTCTTTTCTATTTCTCAATACCAGATCCCAAAGTATGAACCAGTTTTCTACATACAAATTGGTTTTTACAAACAGACATATATTATAAAATTCCATTACCTAAACACACCATTAAGTATTTATAAAGTATACATCATAAATTCCCCCTTCCCTCCAACAACTCAAAGACCTTAACTCGTACAGAATAAACACCTCATAATAAATTTACACTCTACCAATTACTCAAAATCGATAATAGTGTTACAAACTGCTGCTCAAATTGTTGATGTAAGTGCAGTACGATGCAGTAGAGCCATAAAGAAAACATGATAGTCTTCCCCCATTGTAGTGACAGCCACATGGCCATCTGCAGTTCAGCTTTCTCGTGACCGTACACTGTCGTGACCACCGCTTCCAGCAATCAAGTGCGGTGGCTACATTCCTGCCAAGTCTTACTTCGACATCGGAAGAATGAAAATCGTTTTTCTCATAGCCCTATTACTCCATGAGCTGTTGATAATGACGTCTTTGTCACCTTAAAGGGTTTCTCGACTAATATTTCTTACCACAACCAATCACAAAGTTAATTAAACCTCACAACCGTTACAGCGTGCACTTAAAGCAAATATAATTTGCATCGGTGCTATTATGTGACTGCTACGAAAACAGACGTCATCTTTCTAATGTAGAAACACGCCTCCCAACTTTCGTTTTGTCGCACGGCTCTCCCATGGTTTTGTGATTTCTTTTTCTGTCAGATATATACAGGCTTTATGCAACTGGTTACATCGTACAAGATTTTCGTATTCTTTTGCTCGCTACGCGACAGTTATTGGTCTTACTGAAAAAAGACCAGGACCATTTTCTACAAAATTTAATGTAGTTAAACTTTAAAATTTTGTTCTATGATACCTGTTTGCTAGAGGCCGTAGTTTTCGGAGAATTGAACAAAAACGCCTTCAAACGTGCTTTTCCTGAACAACTGCAAAACCGTGGCCTACGAGGAAACCGTATTTCAGTACAAAATCACCATGTAGACAGTATAAAGGATAAGGTTTTTTATCTTGAAGCAACGAAATAGCTGAGAAATTACGTATCGAATTAACAAACGGAACAATGCGTGTTCTATACTTTTGAAATGCCAAACGTCAATGGGAATGTTGAGTCCCCGCTGTCCCATGCCCCAGTAATTGAGGTGGAGGTCAATTTTGGACTCTTAAACAGAAATACCCATTGTTAGGATAGAACTGAATGCTATAGGAAGAAATACTTAACGTTCGTAAAAAACACTTTAGTCAGTGTATGGTACATGGCTCTGCAATCGGCAAATAACACAGTTGAGTTCCAAACGGTATTACCTGGAGTAAATGCATTGGACAAAAACGTAAAAACAAACGTCTGTGGCAAACGACTCAGTATTTTGCAGTTTTTTCCGTTTAGATGTTTTGAGATATTCATTCATTCATTATTTGACGTGGTCATACTGAGAGTATTTGTTCCCTCATTTCTTAAATATCCTCCATCATAACTTGACTTCATTATTAGAATGAAGAGGAAAAGGGCATGTTTTACATTTATCGAGAAAGTCGTAGGAATGTCTATAAAGCTGTAACCGCTTATGCTCAACCTATTCCAAACAGGCTGTGCTCCACTGAGGAAATGTATAATCCCGAAAAAGTAATCTTCGAAGAACAGTTGAAGGAGAGTATAATGGCACTGCGATATTAGCTGCAATGAATCATAAAACTTGTAATTTTGAAACGTAGAAACTAAGACCCGTTCATACTTTCCTCAATCAGAGACCTCACGGAAATGATTGTCAGAATTAAGAAACATTTTCCCGGTGGTCGCTTCAGCAAATGCAGGGACACCGTAGTTTCTCTGCTCGAGTAACGTTCGCAGAAGATTCGACCATCACAAACCACGTTTTGATTAATCGATGCAACATATATTATCGGAATGTGAAAAATTCAAATTAGTTACTCCAAGTTGAACGCCAGCATGTCAATAATGTGAATGTTCGATGCGGAGTAATTGGTGACGAAATGTTCATCTTTACCGATGATGCCTTAAAAGATGACAAATATCGAACATTCTCGGAGAACCGCCTTCAGTATTCCTGGCAGACTTTCCTTTTAGCTTGCGACAAACAAAGTGATTTCCACACGGTGGTTGTCCAGTACAATGTTCTGTAGCCACATGATTGCCGGATGGTACTTGACTTTTGTTTGTGAAGATACTTGAAGAACGACGAGGGTGATGTTCATAATGAAGTGCCAAAAACAAGTGTTATGACTAATGCGTGTCAGAAGATTACATCGGAAAGACTTCTCAGCTGCGTCGAATCATTGCGTATGCTGATAAATAATATCCCAGTGGGTGGCGACAGTTTTGAGTACTTGCTGTGAAATAATTCTTACAGTGGTTAGTGTGGAGTGGACACACCCCAAACAATCACATCGTCGTTGAGAAGTGAGAGGATACACCTCAAAGAAGCCTTTTTCGCAGTTTATGAACAGGCAGGTTTCATTTTTCCATACAATGCATTTTTCTCGAGATAATACCGTTTTTGAACTCAATTTTGTTTATGTCGATTTCGGTACAGCGCAACGAAAAACATGTTATGTACAAACGTTAAGGGGCAAGGAGTTTGAACAACGTTATCGTCGAACAGTATTTTAAAAAATTTCTTAATGCGACGCGTGGTTTGAGATTTTTTGCTGTTACACGGTAAAAAACTCTATATACATGGATACACATATAAATGGGTGTACATACGTATGTATACCTATGTATGTATGTATTTGTGTATATATGTACGCTCCACATATACATCTAAACCACTGGATCGATATCAACCAGACTTGGTACAATTATCACTTACTGTCTGGGAAGATTCGTTGTAGGAGTAAGGACCACATATCTTACATAGTGGTGGGGTGGGGTGAGAAAACGTGTTGCCCAGGACACGCGAATACCCAGACTTTATTCACCCTGCATTTAAGAATAAGAGCACATACTGATTGCACTGGAAAACCCACAAAATAATGAAAGAAATAATGGCAATCACTTACTAAATTTTCGCTGTTCATGCCGCATCAGGTATGACATTTCCATTTACTGCGTCTTTACTACTAACTGTATTCGCGACACATTTTGCACACAGTACTCACATATACCAGTGTTGTAGCGCAAAATTATATCATCTTACGATACATAGATCAGGAGATATGACGTCATAAACGTAGATGCGTCAAAAACTGTGCATCACGTATGACGCTTAAATTCATTATTTCTTTGATTCTACATCTACATATGCCATTGGATGTACGACACATCCATCAGGAGATATGACGTCATAAACAGTGAGACGCGTGAAAAGGAAACTGCAGGGCGAAATTTGACAGAGATGAGAGTCAACTACGTATACAAAGCAATGGGTAAACAGCTTCTCCTAACCCCTTGATCCATTGCAACCAAAATTGCTACATATACAGTTACTACCCGCTAAGAAATACTGTACAGCCTCTTAATGTGGTAGAGGTGATAACGTGGAAATAGAAGATTCTTCAATAAAAAAGTACAAAGAAGAGACGATTGCTACCTACTATAATGAGAGACAAAAAAACAAAGGAGCGGAAGTATAATAAAAACACGATTCAACTCTCATTCTGCTGCTCTGCAACAAGTTATAACTTCTGACAGTAATATGGGTCAAAACTGTCGTGCATACATCAGCCAGATATCAGAAAGCAAAGCAATTCTAGAGGTACCGTAGTCGATGCATGCATAACGTACACATAACTATAAAAAGTAATTAGAAAGTTTAATTTAATCATTGTAGAAATGATTTCTGTAATCAACTTTTACTTTCGAATGTTCTGATAAATTTCGACCAGATTGAAATTGTTGAAAGAGTAACAGATTTGTCAGATTGCTAAACATAAAAAAAATTCGTGTTAAATATGACTGAGAATACTTTACAGAACAATGCTTTTAACTGAATCTCCTTTCGATTACTTTGTATAATTATCTGTATGTTATAGATGCATTATCGACTTGTAGGATAGGTTTTCATCCGATAATTGTACCTGGTTGATGTACGCATGGCAGCTTAGACTCTTATTATTGTAACATAGTTACGACTAGTTGCAGAGTACTAGCATAAGAGATATATCAGTTTTAGATTACATTTCATGCGTTTTGTTTTTAAACACTTCTTTATTTTTCTTGTACAATCTGAAGATGTCAGTTGTATATCTGAAACGGGTATATCTGTTCAATGGAATTAGATAAAACAACTACGATTGTTATGATTGATGAGTTTAGAAAACAGGCAGTGGTAGCACGGGCTGTGCGGAAAGTGACAACTAATGGAGAGACAGGGCAAGTTCAGGATGTCGTGGACCTAAGAAATTTTCACAAGAATTAAGAAGAAGTGAGCTACTTAGGAGAGAACAGAAAAAGTGCAGCAGAAGTAGAAAATGAGCGATTGCTGTACTGTTAATTGAAAATGTCCACTGTGTTAAGTTTCAGCACGTTACATGCACTACAAAAGGATATGCTAATGATTATTCTTAGCTAGGTATTTCGTATTGTGTGGAGTGCAAGTTAGTTTGTTCCAAAGGTGGAGTTACACATGGCGAAAGAAATGTAAATGGTCCGCTGATGTGTAGGAACGGGATACAAGGTACGTTTTAGTGTTCTATTGCACTGATTATTTGTAATGCAAGCTCAAAATTAAAGCCCGGGGTGCGGACAAAAAGAAATGATAAGACAGACACAATAAAAGCCCACAGTAAGTGACTGGCACATTAGTTTGACCCATTCTGTGAACATTGTTCGTTAGGGTTTGGAGCCTACAGAGACAAGGCACAGTCTTAACGTTTCGCCCATAGTAATCCCGGTAGAGCTCAGACAATGCGGTAAATTTGCATCAACAATTTATCCACTATCAGGGAATGAGACTCGATGTGTAGCTCAACATGCCAGGACTGACCACAAAATTCCAACGTCTCCGTAATGAAGCTATGTGGTGCAGTTGATGGCGGGTCCGTCTCTAGGATGTGAGTTCAAATTACGGCACCTTGATCATTATTGAAGGTAATAGGTTCACATTTTTTGGTTCACATTTTTCCTTATAATCAGAAGAATTTTACACTTACTCCTATTATCTACACTGTTCAGCAACATTAATGTCACCACCTCTCAAAAGCCTGAATATACACAGTTTTTACGTGTAAACGTGCAGAAATGAAATCAATGAGAGTCTGGAAAGGATGTGGAGCCATGTCGTCGACTCCAGTCCCGTAGCAACTAGCGATGAGTATCTCGGCTGAGCATCGAGGATCGAGGTGGTCCCGAAGATTCTTTGCCAGTCAGCGAGCTGTATGTCCCGTTGCATTGTCCTCCTGGTAGATGTCAGCATGCCAAGGAAAAAGTAAACTGCATGTAGGGGTGGACAAGGTCCCCGAGACGCTTACTTGTGTTGATACTTCGCACCTTCCGCAAGACAAGATCACCCTGGGAAGGCCAAAAAAACATTTCCCTGCTCATACCGCTCCGTCCTACAACCTGAACCCTTCCGACGATTGTTGCAGGGCCGAAACTACCAGAGGCCGTCTGTCCGATGGAGCATGAAACGCGATTAATCTGAAAAGGCAACATGTTGTCACTCAGTGGAAGTCCAATGGCGGTACTGGCCTTCGTCCTCGATGAACAGCAGTCAGCTTAGGAGCATAAGCCAGGCGCCTGCTGTGGAGGTCCATGAGCCGCAGCTCTCGCTGAACGCTGATCGTGGAGACGATATCGGTAGCCCCTTGGTTCACCTAATCGGTTCCTTACTCAACAGCTGCACGTCTATTCCCCTGTACACATCACCGCATCCATTATTTCCTTTGGTGCACCACAAAAATGGTTCAAATGGTTCTGAGTACTATGGTCATCAGGCCCCTAAAACTTATAACTACTTAAACCTAACTAACCTATGGACAACATACACATCCATGCCCGAGGCAGGATTCGAACCTGCGACCGTAGCGGTCCTGCGCTTACAAAATGAAGCGCCTAGAACCGCTCGACCACAGCGGCTGGCGGTGCACCACAGTGAGCTCGGCGTCAGCAGGTAGCGCCACTCACGGTGCAATTTGATCACTAGGACACCTGAACATTTTACAAAATTTGCCGTTTCGGAAATGCTTCCATCCTTGACCCAAACGCCAATGATCATGCCCTTTCGGACGTCTGATAAATATATCCGTTTCCTCATTATGACAACGACTGCACTCTTTACCCGCGTCTCACTGCTAGTGCTGCTTCGCCCCCTGCCCCCTCGCCCCTTCGGGCCATCCCGTTGCTCGTCATGCAAATGATACCCTCTATTACTCGTTCTTCCACGTGCCTTCTGTGACAGATTATTGCCGTTAACACCAAAAATAAATGCTGCTCACATCAATGAGTGTGGACTTTCTATACCGAACAGTCTTGAAGACATGTTCATTACAAATAGCGAATTAAATGTGCACAACATTCGAAAGTAATGTGAAGCTTATCACCCAACAATTTTATACATCATTTATTTCTGCATCTACATCCACATCTACATTTATACTCCGCAAGTCACCCAGAGGTGTGTGGCGGAGGGCACTTTACGTGTCATTGTCATTACCTCCCTTTCCTGTTCCAGTCACGTATGGTTCGCGGGAAGAACGACTGCCGGAAAGCCTCCGTGCGCGCTCGAATCTCCCTAATTTTTTATTCGTAATCTCCTCGGGAGGTATAAGTAGGGGGAGGCAATATATTCGATAACTCATTCAGAAACGCACACTCTCGAAACCTGGACAGAAAACTACACCACGATGCAGAGCGCCTCTCTTGCAGAGTCTGCCACCTGAGTTTGCTACACATCTCCGTAACGCTATCACGCTTACCAAATAACCCTGTGACGAAACGCGCCGCTCTTCTTTGGATCTTCTCTATCTCCTCTGTCAACCCGACCTAGTACGGATCCCACACTGATGAGAAATACTCAAGTATAAGTCGAACGAGTGTTTTGTAAGCCACCTCCTTTGTTGATGGACTACATTTTCTAAGGACTCTCCCAATGAATCTCAACCTGGCACCCACCTTACCAACAGTTAATTTTATATGATGATTCCACTTCAAATCGTTCTGCACGCATACTCCCAGATACCTTACAGAAGTAACTGCTACCAGTGTTTGTTTCGCTATCATATAATCATACAATATAGGATCCTTCTTTCTATGTATTCGCAATACATTATATTTGTCTACGTTAAGGGTCAGTTGCCACTCCCTGCACCAAGTGCCTATCCGCTGTAGATCTTCCTACATTTCGCTGCAATTTTGTAATGCTCCAATATCTCTGTATACTACAGCATCATCCGCGAAAAGCCGCATGGAATTTCCGACACTATCTACTTAGTCATTTCTATATATATTGTGAAAAGCAATGGTACCATAACACTCCCCTGTGGCACGCCAGAGGTTACTTTAACGACTTTAGAAGTCTCTCCATTGAGAACAACATGCTGTGTTCTGTTTGCTAAAAATTCTTCAATCCACCCACACAGCTGGTCTGATATTCCGTAGGCTTTTACTATGTTTATCAGGAGACAGTGCGGAATTGTATCGAACGCCTTCAGGAAATCAAGGAAAATGGCATCTGCCTGAGAGCCTGTATCTGCTATTTTCTGGGTCTCATGAACCAATAGAGCGAGTAGCGTCTCACACGATCGCTGTTTCTGGAATCCATGTTGATTCCTACAGAGTAGATTATTGGTTTCCTGAAATGACATGACACGCCAGCAAAAAACATCTAAAATTCTACAACAGACCGATGTCACAGATATAGGCCTATCGTTTTGCCATCTGGTCGACGACCCTTCCTGGAAACTGGAACTACCTGTGCTCTTTTCCAATCATTCGCAACCTTCCGTTCCTCTAGAGACTTGCGGTACACGGCTGTTGAAAGGCGCGCAGTCCGGAACCGTGCGACTGCTACGGTCGCAGGTTCGAATCCTGCCTCGGGCATGGATGTGTGTGATGTCCTTAGGTTAGTTAGGTTTAAGTAGTTCTAAGTTCTAGGGGACTGATGACCACAGCAGTTGAGTCCCATAGTGCTCAGAGCCAGAGCTGTTGAAAGGGGGGCAAGTTCTTTCGGGTACTCTGTATAGAACCGAATTGGTATCCCGTCAGGTCCAGTGGAATTTCCTCCGTTGAGTGATTTCAGTTGCTTTTCTATTCCGTGGACACTTATTTCGATGTCAGTCATTTTTTCGTTCGTGCGAGGATTTAGAGAAGGAACTGCAGTGCGGTCTTCCTTTGTGAAACATATTTGGAAAAAGGTGTTTATTATTTCAGCTTTACGCGTGTCATCCTCAGTTTCCATGCTATTATCATCCCAGAGTGTCTGGGTATGCTATTTCGATCCACTTAGTGATTTAACTTAAGACCAGATCTTACTAGGATTTTCTGTCAAGTCGGTACATAGAATTTTACTTTCGAATTCACTGAACGCTTCACGCATAGCCCTCCTTACGCTAACTTTGACATCGTTTAGCTTCTGTTTGTCTGAGAGGTTTTGGCTGCGTTTAAATTTGCAGTGAAGCTCTCTTTGCTTTCGCAGTAGTTTCCTAACTTCGTTGTTGAACCACGATGTGTTTTTCCCGTCCCTCGCAGTTTTACTCGGCACGTACCTGTCTATAACGCATGTTACGTTTGCCTTGAACTTTTTCCATAAACGCTCAACATTTTCAGTGTCGGAACAGAAATTTTGGGAAAAGTTTTTCTCGTACGTCCTTTCTCGCTCCTTCCACTTGACTTTTACTGTATGTTAACCGGGGACCTAGAAACGACAGAGAGGCTCCGTCCCCGCCGCAGCCGCAGTGGTCCACAACCCCACACGACTACCGCAGTCCACTTCACCCCTCCACCACCCCACACAGAACCCAGGGCTATTGTGCGGTTCGGCCCCCGGTGGAACCCCCTGGGAACGTCTCACAGCAGACGAGTGTAACCCCTATGTTTGTGTCGTAGAGATGGTGGTGTACGCGTACGTGGAGAACTTGTTTGGGAAGCAATCGTCGACATAGTGTAGCTGAGGCGGAATAGTGGGAACCAGACCGCATTCGCCGAGGCAAGTGGGAAACCGCCTAAAAACCATTCACAGACTGGCCGGTTCACCGGACCTCGACACAAATCCGCCGGGCGGATTCGTGCCGGGGACCAGGCGCTCCTTCCCTCCCGGAAAGCCGTGCGTTAGGCCGCACCGCCAACCGGGCGGGCTTCTACTTGTCGTACTTCTCTATCGTGTTCACTATATTTCTTTATTTTCGTTTATTCTAACCGGAAATACGTTTCCTCAGTACCACTGTAAAACAATACTGTCATTCAGAGTACTATTATTCGCAGCTAGCAGTATCTTGTGAATGAAGTCATATTTCAATTAGTCAATTAACATCCTCAGTTCTCAGTAGTCAAAAATCTTTATGAGTAAAAACCTAAATAAATTTGTTTTTGCAGGAGACAGCTATTAAATCATAAACTACCGAACCAACCTCAAACTATGTCACTCTTATTAGAGCAGTCATAGATCGAATCTAGTAATAATCCACAATAGGAATAAACGGGAGTGTGAAAGCGAATATTTATAAAATATGTGTTACGAATACTCTTCACCTAAGAGAAACCAGTTCAAATTAGTCTTCCGAAGTTAGTTTCTACGGTCATCGAATTCTTTACAAACATGTTGTTCAAGAACGTTATTTTTCTAGGTACACTATGTGACCAAAAGTATCCGGACACCTGGATGAAAATTTCTTACAAGTTCGTGGTGCCATCCATCGTTACTGCTGGAATTCAATATGGTGTTGGCCCACCATTAGCCTTGATGACAGCTTCAACTCTCGCAGGTTTACGTTCCGTCAGGTGCTGGTAGGTTTCTTGGGGAATGGCAGCCCTTGAGGAGAGATATCGAAGTCGGCAGGTGAGGCTTAGCACGAAGTCGGCGTTCCAAAACATCCCAAAGGTGCTCTATAGGATTCATATCAGGACTCTGTGCAGGCCAGTCCATTACAGGGATGTTATTGTTGTGTAGCCACTCCGCCACTGGCCGTTCATTATGAACAGGTGCTCGATCGTATTGAAAGATGCAAGCGCCATCACCAAATTGTTCAGTGTAGGCCTGTGCTGTGATGGTACAACGCAAAACAATAAGGGGTGCACGCCCCTCCATGATGAACTCACCACACCATAACACCACCGCCTCCGAATTTTACTGTTGGCACTACACACGCTGGTAGGTGACGTTCATCGGGCATTCGCCATACCCACAATTTCAGCAGTTATATATAATGTCCGACACTAATTTAATTTTCGATTATTACTACTTTATTGAATCGACTTTTTCCTTTACTACCCGTGACCACACACACACACACACACACACACGCACACACACACACACACACACACACACACACAGAGAGTGAGAGAGAGAGAGAGAAACCGATTAACAGAGGGTGGTAGGGGGGCGTGGGGGAGGGGGGGGGGGAACGGAAGCCTACAATAAGATTATGCGTTCAAAAGTTTGGCAGTACTCTCAACGTACAAAAAAAAAGAAAAAAAGTTAACACGCGAAACACTATTCTGTGAGAGGAACATAAGTAACTACAATAATATTTCTGAACGCAGGTTTACGGAAATGAAGTGCAAAACAACTTTGATTTAGAAAAATAAAAACTTGACCGCAAGAGGCGAATTAACATGACGTGAATGTGTACCCAGGTTTTACTCACTTCATCCTCCACTAACACCGGAAAAAGCCCTCAACTTTAGAGTGTAAAGAGGAATAAACACCGTTGGTAATTTGTACTTCCAGTTTATATAGAGAAACTAATTTTAATGTATAAATTTTAATTCCCGTAGATATACATATACACTGGATATATGAACTCAATCGTTATAAAATTGCTTCATTCGAAGACATGGCAGCAACTGTCACGTCTTCGAATCAAGCAGTTGTATAACGATTGAATTCACCATATACAGCGATATGTGGCGTTATACAAGTTCGTGCATTTGGATAGATGCGTGTGGTGCATGAAGATCGTATAATGCAATGCCGAAACTGGTTGCCTTCAGAATGCCTTGAGAATAAAACTTAAAATATACGGATGATGGTTAGTTTTATTGATTTGACGATTATTAAAACACAGATGCTGTCGTTGCGGCGCAATAATGCTATTAATTAAACTATACCTTCGTAGCGAAACGTTTTATTTCTAGCAGCCACTTTGAATGAATCTGTTATTTCGATATTAGAGGTAAGATTAAATTTCAGAAAATCAACTTCAGCTCTGTATCTCAGTTATCTGTAAAGGACATTTTCGATTACTTTTTAAATAAATGTAATTGATATTTCTTCCTTCATCTTTTGCGAGCATCGGTCATGTAAAGTAGTGTCATTCCTGTAAATTGTATTTTATGTTGAATTATTTCCTCTTTATTTTCGGAGCATAGTACGAAAGCCAGCATTCTCGTTCTAATGAAGCTTGTTTTCAATAATTTCTGGTCTGTAAATTATTTGGAATTGACAGTTCGGTGACACGACGATCGTGCACTGTAAGGGTGCTATCATCGTCCCGTTTCAACACTTGTAAGTCGAAACTGCTGGCTATGGTTTTAACGAAGCACGACTCTCGTTCGAATTACAGTGGAAAACTAACTTTTTGCGTTAACGATTTTGTTGCTATTTCCCGCAATCAGGATGAAATGTTATCTACTCCTTCTGCTTTACTTGACATTAAGTCTTCCAAAGCTCTCTTAACCTCTGATTCTAATACTGGATCCCCTGCCTCTTCTAAATTGACACCTGTTTATTTTTATATTACATCAGACAAATAATGTTACTTAAAATCCGTCTTGATTGCAAATTTTTTTATTATTCATATGACCGGTTTCGGTTCATTCAGAACCATCTTCAGATCTGTAAAAATAATGATACTAATTTACTATTTCACGGAAGCAAATCTTTTTCATCCTATCTAATCAACATCAAATGTACCAGAACGTACCTGATATTTCAGTTACAGGAGTAACCCGTCCAAATCCAGCAACTTTCACATGCTACGTCACATAAAATTGGTTGGCAGAGTGCACGTCATTTATATTAATTATAACACTATTACCGACAGGTGGCGTCTGGTACATTTGTTACCTTCTCAGCTTGGTTGTTTTCGCATGTGAATCATGTTGACGAAGGACATGCGACTGATTCCCACGATTTTCAAACATCTGTAATGCGGATGCGGTTAAGAAAAGACCATATGTTCGATTGAAGTTTTTTTTCTGAATCACCAATGCGAGTTTGAAAAACACAAAAGGTGGAGTAGGCGTGGGGAAATTGGAATCATAAGAATTTGTAATAAAGAACGGACTTAAGCAGGAATAGGCCCTGTCTCCGCTACTTTTTAATGTAGTCCTAGAATATATTGTACGAATGGCAGCAGATAATTCACAAGGTGTGGAGTTAAATGGAAATGTAAGCGTAGGCTTCCGCGGCCGTTGTCTTCTTCAATAAAATTCTTCAGGGTATCAGACCTCATCGTCATAATTTAAAATGCGCCAACGTTTCGGCCAGCGTTGCAGCTAGCCTTCATGAGGGCCTTACGTTAACGTAAGGCCCTGATGAAGGCTAGCTGCAACGCTGGCCGAAACGCTGGCGCATTTTAAATTATGACGATGCGGTCTGATACCCTGAAGAATTTTATTAAACGGAAATATTAAGATATTAAGGTATGCAGATGATCTAAACATCATTAACGATAGGAAAGAATCTGTAACAGCAAATGCGAATTCGTTAATCAAGGCTAGACGTAGGTCGAAGGATAATTGAAGACAAAACTAAATACCAGGTTACTACTACAAAGTCAACAGCAGTAGATCAGGAAATGTTAAGAGTTGGAGAGATGCAGTTCGAAAAAGTGAAAAAGTGAAAAAGTATCTAGGCGTGGACATCACTTCGAGAAATGAGATTGAATCCGAATTGAAGAAGAGATTACGGGCGGGAAATGCGTGCTACTTCTCACTGAATAGATTACTTTCATCGCGGATATTGTCTAGGAATTTAAAGATTATAATATGATGATGAAGTCCCACACTCGGTGACGGAGCGTAGGGGAACGATGCGGGAGACCCGCACCGCCGTACTAGGCAAGGTCCTAGTGGAGGTGGTTTGCCATTTCCTTCCTCCGACCGTAATGGGGATGAATGATGATGATGAAGACACAACAACACCCAGTCTTCTCGAGGCAGGAAAAATCCCTGACCGCGTCGGGAATCGAACCCGGGACCCCGTGCTCGGGAAGCGAGAGCGCTACCGCGAGACCACGAGCAGCGGACTATATACAAAACTAATATTCTACCAGTTATGCTGTATGGGTGTGAGACTTGGATCTCTCACTGTGCAAAATGAAAATCCGTTTCGAGTATTTGAAAACAAAATTTTGAGGAAAATTTTCGGAGCAAAAAGGTATGACATTAGCGGAGAGTGGAGAAAACTGCATAACGAAGAGGTTCACGAACTCTTTTTCGTATCCTGACATAACGAGTATTATTAAATCACGTAGGCTGCGATTGGCGGGTCACGTAGCTCGAATGGATGAGGGCAACGCAGCGCACAGGAAAAACGTGCTGTGGGAAGACCGAGGCGTAGATGGGAGGACAATGTGAAGACTGATTTGAGGAGCCTAGGTGTTGAAGGTGAATGGAAGGAAACAGCCCAAGACAGGGACAGATGGCGAAAATACGTTGCTGCGGGAATAAACTCTCGACTCCGTTATGACCAGTGAGTGTGAGTGTGAATCACCAATACCATCACACTTCAAAGAGTGTACCCTTTCCTCCTAGCTCCATACTAAAGATAAAATGACACCGAGGATAAGATTATCAATCGGTTGTTAACGAAGCCAATTCGATGCTAAATTTCCCTAGGTTAGTAAAAATGTTACAAAAAATCAACATTCGTTGAAATAACGGATCGGTGTCCCTATAGTGGTAGTTTCAGGTAACTACATCTTTGTCCAGCATTTTCTTTGTTGGCAAACTAAATTCACAAAACTTGTTTATTGAAACGATTGAACAGTTAAATTACAGCCGCACTCGCGGTTTTTATTGCTGACAGTTGCACACTGTCGTATCCGGAAACCACTACGAGAACAGTACAGACTATGTTTGCGTTTCAGATCGCTTACTACTATCACTTATGAAACGCCGCTTACAAAACTGGGCTACTGTTTTTACGGCAGACTGTAATCAACTGGGCCAAAAAGCTGTAAGAGACGTAGCTGCATTAAATTCCTTACTGCTCGGGTCTACGGAGGAGATAATCGCACTCTCCAGTGGGGATTCGCGACGTCGCAGCTCTTCGGCAGAGCTAAAGTTCGCCTCCCTCGGGGCTTGTTGTTAGATTTTCTTACCGCGTTTCACGAGGTGCTCCTTCCGCGAGGAGCAGTAGCTCTAGATCATTGTTCGCCTCACAGGAGTCCAACACTCTGCTCTTATATTTTATTCAGTGACACAACTTAAAGACTTTTTCGCGTCTGTGGACTTTTCTGGCGAACGCGCCATGAATAAAGAAGCATTGCCGGGCCGCCCTCCGCCCTCTTTGGCGGCATCTCTTAACGGCGTACCAGCCTGCCGTGGTCTCGTATGTATGCATTGCGTCACCTCCCTCCCGGTGTCTCGCCTGCCAAGCCTCACAGCACACTCGTTAGTTACTCTTCTCCTAGATAGTGGTTTACGTTATTTACGCAACTGAAAAAATTAAAAGTACATCCGATGGTTTGCGAAGAATACCGAACTGCAGTAACCAGTATCTTTCATGGTATAAGATCTTTTACTTACTTCAGAAAGATAGAAAGAACGGTGACCTATTTCTTATAACTGTTCATAATATTAAGTAAGAAGGCTATGCATTTTTATTACAAAACTTTTGCTGATCATCCTGAGTAATAATATATTTATAGCGTAATGTGACATGTTAGCATTCTGGTAAATAATAATTGAATATACATAAATCAGTTTTTCTACTTACATATTCATATTATACACGTATGAACACACGTTGGGGTATTCTATTTAAATTTGTGTAAATTCACAGAAATTCACGAAGCAGGTGAAGTTAAAGAATTCTGTTACCGAGGCAGCAAAATAACCAATGACGCACAGAACAAGAAGGACATGAAAAGCATAGGAAAAAAGGGCATTCCTGGCAAAGAGAAGTCTACTAGTATCAGTCATAGGGCTTAATTTGAGGAAGAAATTTCTGAAAACGTACGTATGGAGCGCAGCATTGTGTGGTAGTGAAAGATGGACTGTGGGAAAAGCGGAATAGAAGAGAATCGAAGCATTTGAGATGTGTTGCTACAGGCGAATGTTGAAAATTATGTAGACTGACAAAGTTCTGCAGAATCGGAGAGGAAACGAGTACGTGGGAAACACTGACCAGGAGAAGGATGATAGGACATCTGTTAAGACATCAGGGAATGACTTCCATGATACTAGAAGGAACTGTAGAGGGCAAAACTGTAGAGGACGACAGAAATTGGAATACAAGCAGCAACTAATTGAGGACGTAGGTTGCAAGTACTACTCTGAGATGAAGAGGTTAGCACAGGAGAGGAATTCGTGGCGGGTCGCATCAAAACAGTCAGAAGATTGTGACCTCAAAAAAAAAAAAAAAAGTTAGATCACACTGTTTCACTTGTATCACATATTTTTGTCCTGTTCGCCTTTGTTTTCTTTAGTTTTCTCGGACATTATTGAGAACAGGACACACATTCATACGACGTCCTTTGTTCAGAATCACTAATACTGCTACCCATCAAACTATATAGCTTTCTTCCTGAGTCAGACTATGTTCTCATTTGAAGATGGCCCGAAACGATGGAAACTAGGTATCTATTTTCCTGTATGCGATCTTGGTCAATAATGATTTCAAAATAATCGACATTAATTGGCTGTAGTAAATAAAAGATAGTTAGTTGCTGCGTTTTGTTGGTAATCATCTTTCAAAGACGCTATCTTGAACATGTCTCCATTCTGCAATTCGTGCAGGTGGGTGCTACATTAATGGCGGAACGATGGTATGCACGTTCTTACATAATAAAGGCAAGAGCATCAAGCACTCGAACAAGTAATTCTAAATTTAATTTCTCATTAATACTGTAGTATTCTGTCTTTATCCAGGGTATCAAATAGGCGCAGGAGCTTCCAACCTGCATCTAGGACTTATGTTTAGGCAGTGTTCTCCTTCATGGTATTTCAAACTATCACGTCTCTCACTAACTTCACATACTCTTGAAATGCCATTTATAGCTACATATGACCAACACATCACGTCGAAAATCTTTCCATCTTAAGACGGCCAAAATTAGTCACAAAGTTTGCAATAAAATATAAGTGAAATGGCAAACACAGTACTTACGTGAGGGCCCTGAATGGTTAACGGCCAAATTACGGCAGCGACTCCACTTCAGAAAAAACTGCCACTACTTACGAGCTCCCAAACACATCAGTCAGTTCATGCCAGCTGTAAATTACCTGTTTAATTGTTAGTTAACTGTACATGATGCGTATGAAACTACCGAAGTGTTTTATAACGTTCATGACATGCAGTTGTCTGTATGTCCTGTATTATTACTGCTGATTTCGGTTAGTAACTATCATCAGAGTTTGCAACTTCTTGTACTATTTACGTGTCATGTCATGTCACATCAATATGGCAATGCTATTCACAGAATAGCTGCGCATCAAAGGAATAAACAGGTCTTCAGTCAGGACTCGGTGAGTTGCAGATGTGATTTCACATTTGACAATCTACCTCTTTGTGTTCTTTTCATCTGCAGCAGTTCTGATTGGGCTGTGTTAGTAACATTACTACTGATGTAACATGATCTACTGCCTGAAAAAAGAGTGAAGTCCACAGAAGACGGAGTTGAATAATTTAACTTCCTGCACATAGACGCCTCTGGGAGATATTTAAATGATTAAGACTGCAGTTCTCTATGACAGGTAGAACACCAACCGAAGTGCATTAGTGTTGTTCGAGTTTAGTCTTGTGACCGAGCCCAGTAGGGTATATAAAAGACGTGTACAGCGTATGATGCGGTACGATCTCATGTGAAACAGCGATATCAGCACCTTCCACGGTTTAGAGGGAGCCTCAATTTGGGTCTACATTTAGCTGCAGACTCGAATATAGCAGTATTAAGATATGAGGGGCATTCGGATGTGACAGTGGTCCGGTGACAACGTGGCATGACAACGTGAGAGGAGACATATTCGCTAAGGTTCCGGTCGATCAAATGTGACCCCCACAGTGGGCATCAAGCGTATTTTAACCCCCTCTCATTTGCGCTTGTCATTACAGAACGTGCAATGGACTCCCTACGGCATCCTGTTCCATCCCACACCATTGGTAAGATAGTCTCATCAGCAGTTAGATGTACTTCAAGAACCTATATTTATGTATCAAAACTCACACTAACCTACATTTCTACACATTCTACATTAACAATCTAACATTTTGCATGACGTCTCAATTTACATGAGTAAGATACATAGTAAACCATGCTGAGAATAGACTTGCATATAATTTATCATGATTATAATTTTAGTGTACTTAGTATGTTCGACTACGCACAATGTTGGTCATAATATGTCTGCACACTTTAACTCGAACTATGTCAACACTCTAATGTTAAAAGTGTTGTTGGCTGTATGGTCGATGCTGCGTAAGCCAAAGTAAATAAATAAATAAAAAAAATCTTCGTGACCTTTGTACTGGAGCACAATTTGGTTATCAAATCTCTAAAAACCTAGGCAAACACGACTTTTGACAACATTAGCCAACAGAAATTAGGAACGAAAAGTGTAAGGTATACTAGTTTTTTTAACGATATTTTAAAAGATATTTTCTAATGATGAGAGCAAGAGAGGAGTCATACAAAAATAAAAGCACACGTTGGTCGTTACATGAATGCCTCTCATTCTCTCTATCTTCTCGTATTTATGTGACAGTAACAATGAAATGGCATCACTCGTACTGCATGACCAAGTGTAAGGGTATGACAATCATTTTTAATGTCGTGTCACAACATGGCTACGATATAGTTCGTGTAGTTCACATTAGTACAACAAAACATCATATGAATGGGAATTTGTTGGCTATTCCTCGCGTTATAAAGCTCCGCAATACATATCCATTAAAAACAACGACTATAATGGCTTTCCTGGTGAACAGCCCAATTAACAGCCTCACCAGCTGCAGAGAACGAGGGTTTAAATCGTCAACAAAAGAATCCTAGTGTAACCTACTGCGGTGGTTATCAAAATACTCGCTACACACTAGTTGCACCGCCTTTTGCGGGCGCCGAGCCGATCTGTAATGGGTTTCGCCATAGTAGCGACAACTCGCAGCGGCGGTGGGCGAGCGACGCACGCACTCTGCTTATTAAAATTTACCGCAGTTATTACTGCAAATTAACCGTACGGGCTGCTCCTTGGCGCTCGGCGGGCAGTTAATCGCCAATATGTCGCGCGACTGCGCGCCGGATCGCATCGCCGCGCCGGGCTAATGCACCCACTAAAGGCGCGCTCGCCGTGGCCGAATTCAATTTTCTGCCGCGCTGGACACTCGGCCGAGGGATGCACGGAGCCAGGAGCTTCCGGCTGACGTGCCAGCCTGAGTGACACATACGCCTCTTGTCGGGCCGTTCCGTTGCTGGATCTTATAGCGAGCAGCAATTAGCGGGCAAATATACCGTTCTGGGTGGTCCTCTCTATCTCTCCGCTGTGCCCTGTTATTAATAAATTAAGTCGGCTTGTGCCGTGGCTCATAGGCGGGTTAAAATGTACACTACTGGCCATTAAAATTGCTACACCACGAAGAAATGCAGATGATAAACGGGTATTCATTGGACAAATATATTATACTAGAACTAACATGTGATTACATTTTCACGCAATTTGGGTGCATAGATCCTGTGAAATCACTACCCATAACAACCACCTCTGGCCGTAATAACGGCCTTGATACGCCTGGGCACTGAGTCAAACACAGCTTTCATGGCGTGTACAGGTACAGCTGCCCATGCAGCTTCAACACGATACCAACATCAAGAGTAGTGATTGGCATATTATGACGTGCCATTTTCTCGGCCACCATTGACCAGACGTTTTCAATTGGTGAGAGATCTCGAGAGTTAGCTGCCTAGGGCAGCAGTCGAACATTTTCTGTATCCAGAAAGGCCCGTACAGGATCTGCAACATGCGGTCGCGCATTATCCTGCTGAAATGCAGGGTTTCGCAGGGATCGAATGAAGGGTAGAACCACGGGTCGTAACACATCTGAAATTTAACGTCCACTGTTCAAAGTGCCGTCAATGCGAACAAGAGGCGACCGTGACGTGTAACCAATGGCACCCTCTACCATCACGCCAGGTGATACGCCAGTATGGCAATGACGAATATACGCTTCCAATGTGCGTTCACTGCGATGTAGCCAAACAGGGATACGACCATCGATGATGCTGTAAACAGAACTAGGATGCATCCGAAAAAATTATGTTTTGCCATTCGTACACCCAGGTTCCTCGTTGAGTACACCATCGCAGGCGCTCCTGTCTGTGATGCACCGTCAAGGGTAGCCGCTGGCATGGTCTCAGAGCTGATAGTCCATTCTGCTGCAAACGTCGTCGAACTGTTCGTGCAGATGGTTGTTGTCTTGCAAACGTCCCCATATGTTGGCTCAGGGATCGAGACGTGGCTGCACGCTCCGTTACAGCCATGCGGATAAGATGCATGTCATCTCGACTGCTAGTGCTACGAGGCTGTTGGGATTCAGCACGGCGTTCCGTATTACCCTCCTGAACCAAACGATTCCATATTCTGCTAACAGTTATTGGATCTCGACCAACGCGAGCAGCAATGTCGCGATAGTATAAACCGCAATCGAGATAGGCTACAATCCGAACTTTATCAAAGTCGGAAACGTGATGGTACGCATTTCTCCTCCTTACACGAAGGCATCACAACAACTTTTCACCAGGCAACGCCGGTCAACTGCTGTTTGTGTATGAGAAATCGGTTGGAAACTTTCCTCATGTCAGCACGTTGTAGGTGTCACCACCGGCGCCCACCTTGTGTGAATGCTCTGAAAAGCCAAAAATTTGCATAACACAGCATCTTCTTCCTGTTGTTTAAATTTCGCGTCTGTAGCACGTCACCTTCGTGGTGTAGTAATTTTAATGGCCAATAGCGTATTTTGCAGTAATGTACTACAAAATATACCACACTGTGAAAGACTTCGAACATTCTCCAACACATTTAGATAATCCTTTTCGGAAATCTGGTATCGTGTTAAGTTTACCAAAGAGGTAATAGTTATAATAAATATTCTCTTAGCAGCGGCGAAGGGTTCCTCTGAGGGCCTCAGTTCATCAATACTCTCAGTGGCACCTGCCCACATTTATTGTGTATTTTAAATATGTGACTTCACAGAGAGAACATACGAAGCAGCTCCAGGTGCCTGCAAGTAGGCAGTTATTTGATACCCCTCTGACGCCAGTTGCCTTCCTGTAGACGACTAAGGCTATTTCATAGGTTATCACCGTAAATGCACATTTTTTTTTAAGTTTTCGATAAATGTTGGCAGGTTCCACCGAGGGTATTGCTGAACTTGGGGTTCTTACAGCGACCATTTCCCATTGTATTAATGCATGTTGCAATGTCACACCCAGCCGTGATCACGCCACAGGAGTGTGTGAAGCTGGAGGGCTGGAAAAGCATAAACACCCTTTGCTGCTTCGGATCACATTTAAATGATTTTTAACAGTCTGAGGAGGATTCAACCAACACACAAGACAAAGAGTTGTAACGCTACACGCCAAATGGGGTGCAATCATGTTCAACGGGGATGCAGCCCCACAGTGTCCATAAAGAAAGGTTGAGACGTCTTATGGTGTGTCACCAGTGTCAAGTTTGTCAAAAACGTCTTCCTGTTGCTCATCGCAATGCGAGCTGTCGTTTTCGACAGCGAAATGTGCGGCATTCAATGCCCAAGGAAAGGGGTGGTTTTATTGACGCTCGTTATGGCACCCCATTATGCCTTTCCATTTCGTTTCGGAGCGGCAGTGTGTCTGAAGTCTTTTCCTCGGCCGCCCATAAGAAAGCCACGTGATTTCAGCACTGGAGGTCCCCTTTCCCACCACCATTGCAGAGGTATCAAATTATGGGGTGGATGTAGGTAAGCGTACGACATCCACGGTGACGTTAGGCAGAACTGTCGTGAAATTGCCCGCATCTCGTGGTCGTGCGGTAGCGTTCTCGCTTCCCACGCCCGGGTTCCCGGGTTCGATTCCCGGCGGGGTCAGGGATTTTCTCTGCCTCGTGATGGCTGGGTGTTGTGTGCTGTCCTTAGGTTAGTTAGGTTTAAGTAGTTCTAAGTTCTAGGGGACTTATGACCACAGCAGTTGAGTCCCATAGTGCTCAGAGCCATTTGAACCATTTGTCGTGAAATTTGGTGCCAATGTGACATCATTAACCCACATTACACCTCACATGAACTTCTGAGCTCTGGCCTTTTTTTCGCATGTGTCGACAGCTTACTTTTTGAAGCAATGTGGAGACTGAGGGTAACTTCACTGGGCACCATACTTTTAGATTGATATAGACGAAGGCTGTAGGCACCTTCGAGCAAGATTTTAAACTTCTATATCGCAATGAAAGATAATTACGAGATTTCGAAGAATGTAATGCTTTCATTCTGCTGCGCAGTGTAGATGCATTTAGACGGTTTCTAGAACGTGGAAAGGAACTAAAATGTGGGTAGGACTCTCCGTCACTTTATAACTTGACCACATTAGTAGCAGTTCGGTAAGTCTCTCATATAGGGTATTCATGAGCTGCACCTTGTCGAATCAACAAATGATACTGACGCTTGCTCTTGCCACCACATACTTATCAAATGAAGTGACATTATCCAAAGTAGGCTGTATAGTTATCGTTTATTTTTTGTGTGACAAGCAAATTTCGACTTTAAGTAACTTTCCAGGGCATATTCATTAGAAGTGCGCTATATGCCCTGTGTGTTGTGACATACAAGCGACAAAAACATTCCATATGCTTTCCGTACGTGGAATAATGCATCAGCATTTGCAATCTCAGATCAAAAACATCGTACTACAATCAAATAACCAATTCATCTCACGTGTAAACCACAAGACTTTAAATATGATATATCTAACTTGTTGAAAAGTATGGCGTTACTGTGTTCTTTATTACAAGTAATGTCACCAAGTAGCTCTTTATACATAATGAGATATCTCCAACTGACAAATTTCTCAAATCTGGTGTGTATAAATTACACTGTAGTATAAGAGCAGTATATAGGACAGACAGGGAGGGCATTTATATCACACTTTCAGGAACACTTGCTCAACAAAAATGGAGAAGTCAATTTTTGCAGAACATTTCAAAATCAAACAAACACACTCTTCCTCCTCAATTCTTGCTTAACATGAAAATTTTACATGTAGCTGACAACTACAAAATGAACCCTTTAGAAAAATTTGCAATACATAAATATTCGCCAGCCGGTTTGGCCTAGTGGTTCTAGGCGCTTCAGTCTGGAACCGCGTGACCGCTACGGTCGCAGGTTCGAATGCTGCCTCTGGCATGGATGTGTGTCATGTCCTTAGGTTAGTTAGGTTTTAGTAGTTCTAAGTTATAGGGGACTGATGACCTCAGATGTTAAGTCCCATAGTGCTCAGAGCCATTTGAACCATAAACATTCCCACCTACATTCAAAAGATTTCATGCTTGCGTTACAAATAGCCACAATTTTTATTGCTTAGCATCTCTTGTAAAATATGACACTTAGCCTACTACCTGTATATATTAGATCTGTGTGCCAAGTTTTTAAAATGTGTTTTATGTGAATAAACAGTTCAATAAGCACACAATATGGATTGAGAGTTAACCGAATAGAGATAAAATGTAACTATGAGCAGAAATGGATTTTAGGATGAACTTAACATTAAAACTGGTGAGCGCAACGTTCGCGAGGTTAAGAAATTCTCCTTCCTTGGAAATAACGTAATGTATGGTGGATGTAGCGAGTGGACATAAAAAGCAGACTAGAGCGAACCAAGTGCGATTTCTGACTGATGGAAGTCTACTGGGGACAAACTTGGGCCTTAATTTGAGGAAGAAATTTCTGAGACAACGCTCATGAAGCATAATGGTTCAAATGGCTCTAACCTCTATGGGACTACTTAATATCTGAGGTCATCAGTCCCCTAGACTTAGAACTACATAAACCTAACTAACCTAAGGACATCACACACATCCATGTCCGAGGCAGGATTCGAACCTGCGACTATAGCAGCAGCGTGGTTACCGACTGTAGCGCCTAGAGACGCTCGGCCACAGATGCCACCTGAAGCATAATACTCTACTGATGTAAATGATGGACTGTGTGGAAATGGGAAAGAATAGTACCGAAACGCTTCAAAAATTTAGAATTGTTATGTAGGAGGAGTAATAAAATTGAGTGTAGTGGAGTTTTCCCACAGAATCGACGAGATTAGGAACTTGTGGAAAACCTTGGCAAAGATACGGAACAAAACGAAAGAATACGTGTTAAGACAACAAGGAGTAACTACCATGGCGTTACACTGGGTAAATATCACTGAGGTGAAGCTCATACACTTCCGATAATACGACCTTGGATCGCTGACAATCTACTTGGACCATTGTCGATTTATCAGTTCGTCATCTTGCTTTCTTATTGGTTGATTTTAAGTCTTCCATATTTGTTTTCGTTTCGTAGTTATCATAAGTTTCTTTCTGGTGTATATTGCGCTCTTTGCATTGTAATTATGTTGCTCGTATTCTGATTGCGTTCTGCTCGCACCCGTATTATTGGATAAGGTAAATGATTCTGTATTTGCTTTTGTTCCATATGAAACGAAAGCTGGTTTGATTGCATGATATTCCGTAGACTCATGTCTGTTTCTTATTGCTTACGAATCCGTGCGTGAACTGCTCGATTTAAATGTACTCTAAGTACAGTACTTTTACTCTGTTTTCGTTGCAATTGTTTCCGTCTTTTCTAGAATTTAATGGGGAACTCCATTTTAGCAGCTTGTGACTATTGGTATTCAGCTTTATGACATCTTGCGAGGGAGTGAGCATGTAATTCTGTTTTGAATGGTGTTACTTCTTACCACTGAGTGCCCTGCATTTCATACTAGCTTGCAGAGTACGGATGTAGTTCTAGATGGGTATAGTCTGTAGTCTTGGTGACTAGAGCAGTCTTCCTTGCCAATGCTGACAATGCGATTGAAGTTACGCAAATATTTTCACGCGTTATTAACAGGTACCACTAACAGTATCTTCTAGCGTACGTCAATGAAAATTTCGGTGGCCTCTCCTAAATGCGATAGTACAACAAACGGTTGGGAACAAAATTAATGTAGAATACGAGCAACATACTTACAGTGCATTTACATCGAGCAATTGATACACGGATCTATAAGCAGTAAGAGACATAGGTCCACAGAATATCATGTTGACACGAAACAAAAGCAAATAAAACATCATTTACTCCAACCAGTATTACCGATACGAACAAAAAGTAAGCGGAACACGGGTAACATACACTCCTGGAAATTGAAATAAGATCACCGTGAATTCATTGTCCCAGGAAGGGGAAACTTTATTGACACATTCCTGGGGTCAGATACATCACATGATCACACTGACAGAACCACAGGCACATAGACACAGGCAACAGAGCATGCACAATGTCGGCACTACTACAGTGTATATCCACCTTTCGCAGCAATGCAGGCTGCTATTCTCCCATGGAGACGATCGTAGAGATGCTGGATGTAGTCCTGTGGAACGGCTTGCCATGCCATTTCCACCTGGCGCCTCAGTTGGACCAGCGTTCGTGCTGGACGTGCAGACCGCGTGAGACGACGCTTCATCCAGTCCCAAACATGCTCAATGGGGGACAGATCCAGAGATCTTGCTGGCCAGGGTAGTTGACTTACACCTTCTAGAGCACGTTGGGTGGCACGGGATACATTCGGACGTGCATTGTCCTGTTGGAACAGCAAGTTCCCTTGCCGGTCTAGGAATGGTAGAACGATGGGTTCGATGACGGTTTGGATGTACCGTGCACTATTCAGTGTCCCCTCGACGATCACCAGTGGTGTACGGCCAGTGTAGGAGATCGCTCCCCACACCATGATGCCGGGTGTTGGCCCTGTGTGCCTCGGTCGTATGCAGTCCTGATTGTGGCGCTCACCTGCACGGCGCCAAACACGCATACGACCATCATTGGCACCAAGGCAGAAGCGACTCTCATCGCTGAAGACGACACGTCTCCATTCGTCCCTACATTCACGCCTGTCGCGACACCACTGGAGGCGGGCTGCACGATGTTGGGGCGTGAGCGGAAGACGGCCTAACGGTGTGCGGGACCGTAGCCCAGCTTCATGGAGACGGTTGCGAATGGTCCTCGCCGATACCCCAGGAGCAACAGTGTCCCTAATTTGCTGGGAAGTGGCGGTGCGGTCCCCTACGGCACTGCGTAGGATCCTACGGTCTTGGCGTGCATCCGTGTGTCGCTGCGGTCCGGTCCCAGGTCGACGGGCACATGCACCTTCCGCCGACCACTGGCGACAACATCGATGTACTGTGGAGACCTCACGCCCCACGTGTTGAGCAATTCGGCGGTACGTCCACCCGGCCTCCCGCATGCCCACTATACGCCCTCGCTCAAAGTCCGTCAACTGCACATACGGTTCACGTCCACGCTGTCGCGGCATGCTACCAGTGTTAAAGACTGCGATGGAGCTCCGTATGCCACGGCAAACTGGCTGACACTGACGGCGGCGGTGCACAAATGCTGCGCAGCTAGCGCCATTCGACGGCCAACACCGCGGTTCCTGGTGTGTCCGCTGTGCCGTGCGTGTGATCATTGCTTGTACAGCCCTCTCGCAGTGTCCGGAGCAAGTATGGTGGGTCTGACACACCGGTGTCAATGTGTTCTTTTTTCCATTTCCAGGAGTGTAGTTACAGTGCGTCAGCCTCCACAGCTGAGTGGTCAGCGCGGCAGAAAACCATGCAAGGGGCCTGGGTTCGATTCCCGGCTGGGTCGGAGACTTTCTCCGCTCCGGTAGTGGGTGTTGTCTTCATCATCATATCATCCTCATGGACACGTCAGTCCCCGAAGTGGCGGCCACTCAAAAGACTTGCACCAGACGACCGGTCTAACCCACGGGAGGCCCTGGTCACACGACATTTCATTTTTACAGTGCAATTCAAAGAGTGCAATACACAAAAGCAAATCGTAATCGGAGACATGATTTCCGCTTGATAACAGCCAGAAGGTCGAAACTGCAATAGTGGGCTTTACAAATTTTACCAGCAGACTACTAGACTCACCCATGAGGTACAAATGAAAAATGCTTTTATCTAGCACACGTATTTCTAAAACCAAGAATGCAGATTATGGCGTCATAATTTCCCGAAGTTCACTACAGACCCACTCGGAGCGCTACTGTCGGTTCCTGTTTCCGTATTATAACATGAGCCGTGCACTTCCATTGTCCTTCCTATATTTTGGTGTTTTGATGAGAATATTATCGGGAAAGGCAGAGAGAGATATTTCCGACCAATGATTTACGACGTCATATGTAAGCGATACGCGGAAATTTGAGAGTGACACATCTGAGAAATTCGTGGCGAGGTACGTCAAATCAGTCAGAAAACTGACGACCATAAAAATTGGTCAGTGCTAGAGGCGAAGGGGGTGACATTTTTCCCAGTGTGCCTCTGTACCTGCAATGTGCGCTTTAGGTGAAAATTGAGACTCAGCAGCGAGTGTGCGACTCTGGTAAGGACAGCCAGCAGTAATGGGAGACGACAGGGCGTTAGTTGGCCCGGCTGAACACCGGCAGGGCTAACTCCGTTCCGGACGTCGAGAAATCCGGCGGGTCTGCACCAGAGTGTGGTGGTGGCGGCAGGGGCTGGGAGCGAGGGAGAGGGGGTGGAGCAGGATTCAGCGAGGAAGGCGGGCGGACACGGCCTGCTCCGGCACCGAATTACTGTCAGACGGGGGCGGAATATCGAGCAGCAGTGGCAGCGGCCGGGAACACACGGCCCCTCCGATCACTGGGGGCGTTCGTTAACGGGGGCCGGCAGCCCGCGATCTGCCTGCTCCGCACTGCACGTAATGAAGCCCCGGCTCCCAGATATTACGGGCAATCGCTAATGAACATCTCAGGGGCTTCCATGGCAGAAGGAAAGCCTTTTTCTGCTTCTTCTTGCAACCCGCGTACTATTTCTCCTTTACCTCTTTGGGGGGTTGTTCGAGGAAAAAATTCTCATTAATGACGATAGGGAATTGTTCGTGTAACTACACTAATTACCTGTAACATAGCTCGTCACTGAATGAAAAAGGCAAGTTGCGTTTACGTTTTACACTATACAGACATACATCTTTAGCCAATTCCGTATATACTGTTTATAAATATTCGTTTCAGACGTCGTGCTATCTCCGTTCTCAAAGCTGTTTTTAATTTACTAAAGAAACTTCGACCTCAGTCAATATTAAGTCTGTCTGTCTTCTTATTTTTAGAAATATTTTCGTCAACTGCAAAAATGCAAAAATTTTGCGATACTTATGGGACTAAATGATTGACTTTTTCTTTCCTTCTCGAAGTGTCAACAAATCGAGTTTCAGTCTACTTTGCCGGTATGTGTGGCCGAGCAGTTCTAGGCGCTTCAGTCTGGAGCCGCGCGGCCGCTACGGTCCCAGTTTCGAATCCTGCCTCGGGCGGGATGTGTGTGATGTCCTTAGGTTGGTTAGGTTTAAATAGTTCCTAGTTCTAGGGGACTGATGACCTCATGTTAAGTTCCATAGTGCTCAGAGCCATTTGAACCATCAGTCTACTTTCAGAACTGATATGTTACGTTGTCCATCCGCTGCTGAAGTTGATCTACACTGTGTAGGTGTGTGTGTGTGTGTGTGTGTGTGTTTGGGTGTGTGTGTGTTTGTGTGTGTGTGTGTGTGTGTGTGTGTGTGTGTGTGTGTGTGTGTGTTTATGAATGAAATGAGTTTACTGCCCAGAAAACAAAATATATAGAAATGGCGTAAGCAATGGCAATAGTGTAAATATAAACGCAAGGAAGACAAATACATTTGTAAACAAACTTTGATTAAAAATTACACTCACAGAAATTTTCCAAGGTATAAAAATAATTTCGAATAAACAGATTCCTAAAATATTTCAACATCTGACTCTTACCTGAATGTGGTAGTTTACAAAATAATGTAACAGAAGTAGTTTGAACGTTACTATAGCTTGGTTTGAACGTGACTATAGCTTTAATATAGACACAGAAATATTCCTTTATGTCATTGAAACATCGTATAAAATACAATTTAGAGTGAAACTAGACAAGTTCTTCTACAAGGTACAAATAAATATGTTTATACATGATAATGTCCTAATACTAAAGCTAATTAACAAATCTCGTCTATGGGTCCACGCTATGACTTTGTAGATCCATCTGACAGCTTTCTACGTATAAATATTCTTTTGGAATAGCAGTTTCCTCTACACAAGAGTGTACCATACGTTATATGAGAATGTGTAAAAACGTTTCTTCATAAAAATTCACTTACAAATCTTCGTTGTTACGTAATTTGCATGTGCCTGACAGCCTATTATTTTGAAAAATATAGCCAATGTAAAGAGATTAGATTTGTTTTCTCCTCCAGAAAACTATGATTAATAACCACCAGTATAGTACGGGATATTGAGAGACTGAAAACTAAATATTTCACATTTAACATCTGATTGATATACACTTGAGACAGAAGTAACACCCCTCTGTGCTACTTACTACGGATGAAATCTGTAATACAGACGATTATCTGCTTGTCAACGCATGGTCAACCCTTGCTGCGATAGCGGAAACAAATTTCAAAAAGTCGATATTCTGCTCGCGAAAGGCAAACAAAGAGTGTTAAAAAGATGATAAAGTTCGTTCAGACAGAGAGTGAGGTGCTGACATCTAATTACAGCAGCCTGCATTACATACACTATGTCCGCGTGTGGTGACACGCACTGCGGCACATGGATTTAGGCGACAAGGAAGGTGCACTCACATAACCAAAGTCACTATTTTCTAGAATGCCTTGCTGAAGAATGAATTTGAAAAAGTCTGTAAGTATGTATATGACCTGATATTTATAGTTGTGCATAATATATTGCTTGTTTTAAAATAGTTCCGCCATGAATGTTTTTTAACTCATTGTGCGCACAGCGTTGTGTTTTGTGTCAGCGAACGACGATTACAACTAGAATGAGTATTCGTAGGCGGCTCCACATCCCTTTTCCCCGAGGCATTCATGATGAAACGCATTGACAGTGAAATTAACTACTCAATAAAGGAAAGAAAAGAAGATTAAGAAGCCTGGGATCTCAGTTCTTCTCAATGATGTTCCGTATCTATTGCCTTCTGGATATTTTACCCTGAGCCCTCCGCATTTTACCCCTCACGAAAATGAGTACATATTATTTTCAGGTTTTTTTATGTAGCTCAGATGTTTCCATGTTCTCACTTATTCAGTACCGGTCTTCTTAAATATAGTAGCGTTCATGTTGGCCTACGCACTGCTTCCACACCGTTCGGTGTGATATCTCACCCTTGGTGGCTCCAACATATGCCGAGCATTTCAGTTGGGTCGCTAACAAATTCTTAGACTGATTAACAAAAAAAAAAAAAAATCGTGATCATAGGCGCTCATCATACATCAAGACTAAAAGTTATTGATGCCAGACGCCTGGTCGTCACAATTAATCCTTAATGATTTTAGTTACACGCATAGCAGGCTGTGATGTATTGCTTCTGTGTCTGACGTATCTTTAACAGAAAGTAAGGTCCTTAGTGCTAAATAAGCAAACAGCTCAAACACTTCCTTAATACAAGCTCCGTAACACTCGTCGGCAGTACTCCGCGATCATAGGCAGCCGGAGTATGACGTGAGGACACGACCATTGCAGTTTCTGAGCTTGTTTAAGTTATAAATTACTATGTCTTTATAGCCTCCGATGACATAATTAGGAAACGAAACGTCAGACGCTTCAGACCACTGCTTAAAGCCCGTAAGAGCGAATTCACAAAGGTCTGAAAGCCTCAATTGCACGATCAACTGTTAGAACACTTCGTGATAACGAATTTACGGACAAAATATCATCTAACAATCCCTGTAGGAAGATTGATATTGTCTATTTGTTCACTATATCTCCATCTCACCAGGTTGATCTTGTCTTGAACGATAAGGATGGTATGAGTAAATGTTGCAATCCTGTAACTTAACAGATGTCCTCTTCGTTCAGTACGCCGCATCCTATCTTTTAACTTTCATTATTATTCGTTTCATATGTTTCACATTCCACCGTCTAAACTTGCATGGCGGGCTGTTTGGCATCTCTCTCACTACAGAACTGAGCTCTTTTCTGTCAAGAGGAGTTCCCAGTTGCGAGTATCAGGGAGATAATTACCGGTATACCTTACAACCAATGGAAGCCTCTCTGAAGCATTGTTCAGAGCCGTAGAACAGGAACTTTTCTATTTCCAGGATAATAAGACCCAGCAAGAAATATTATGACCTTACGTTCCCGAAACTTTTTATGTGAATAACCGTGTGGATTCGATCACTTGCTCGCCATGTTCTGTGTACGTATTCTGCATCTTACATAATTAATTTTCAGCCTTAAACACTCATATATGAGCCTGAAACTGTGACTGTAATATCCCGCTGTTCGTTCAGCTGCAGTAATGAGCAACGATTTATGTGGTTCTGTATTCCGAAACATGATACCTCTTCAGCTCATTTTTATCCCTTTTATCTGTGCTCCCATCCCTGTTTCAAGAAGTTTATTGGTCTGGATGGCAACAGCAACTCCTTTCTGGAAACACCGTTTTCCTTTGCGAAATCTTTCGTAATATGTAATTCTTCCATCTTGCTCGTGATTGATCTCCATTTACCCAGTATGTGTATCGGCTACGATCTCCGTTACCATACTTTTCTTTTTCTTTACATACGCTTTTCATTTTTAGTAAGTACTCGACTCAGTTCCCTTGTACCAATAGCAAGCACTTCCATTTTATTAAGCGCTCAACTAAACTGCTTTCTACTTTTCGAGACGATTGCTAAGACATACTTATTCTATTGCATTACTATTCGCAAATAATAATGCAATAACAAAAGAAAGTGTATAGCAATTCATCGACTGAACCGTCTGTGGGGTACAGAAAAGTAGTTAGCAACAAAGAAATTGAGCAAGTTGGGCTGTGGCACGACTTATGATTATGATAATGATACGGACTAAAAGCTGCAAAAATCTCAACTAATCTTTGGAACAATAAGCTGAACACTTAACCACAAAGCCGAAAACGATATGTAATCTGAATTTTATAAAACAAAGCCGATATCACTACTCTTGTATGAAAGCGAATAGTGGTTGAACACGAAGAAAGATAACAGCATTAGATACAGTAAAGGGAAGCACGAGAAGATATTTAATAAAGAATGAAGATATTCATAATGAGCTGAAAGTACGTGCTATTAATGAAACCCTAAATTACAACCCGAAAGAAAGGAGAGATACAAGCCAAACAAGGAAAGATGGCCATATGGTTTGTGAAGATGGAACAGGTATATGCTAAATCCTTGTTCGTAAGACGAAGACGACGACTACGACTACGCACATCTTCCACACCTAGTAAGCCATCTATTAGTCTCATTGCGTCTTCTGTATACAAATGTAATGGGAGTGGTGTCAGTGAGCAAGAGAACTGTCATTCTATCTTTTTAGTTGATATGACACTGCCCCAGAATGCATTTTATTTCATTCCATACTATCAAAAACTTCCTACTAGTCTAGACATTCAATATACGTCCCCATGGATTTTCCAACAAATCCTATATTTAGCCGTAGTGCTCTAATTTCTTCCCAGGTGCTCCGACATCTAAAACAAACTGGAGCTTCCCTGATGTACCATTAATTATTTCTTCAACGCTTCAGTAAAGTTCTCTTGTGAGTACTTGTGACACTTTTAATACTACACTGATATCGAGAACTTCCATATTTTCTTGTGGAGTTTCTTTCCAAAACCTGAGAGAGCTTCTCCAGTCTGATAAATTTCATTCAAGAGATTGCATAATTCTTTCTTTACCCTTCGGTAAGAGGTCCGATGGTGTATCTAAAATACTTGGATATTACTTCCAAGGCCGGCCGGGATGGCTGAGCGGTTATAGGCGCTACAGTCTGGAACCGCGCGACGGCTACAGTCGCAGGTTCGCATCCTGCCTCGGGCATGGATGTGTGTGATGTCCATAGGTTAGTTAGGTTTAAGTAGTTCTAAGTTCTAGGGGAAGTTAAGTCCCATAGTGCTCAGAGCCATTTGAACCATTACTTCCAAGTTAATGGAGTGTTTTTCGATATTCAAATAATAGAGAATCTCCACTATGACCTTTCCCACTCAGTTTTCATTTACAGTTCCGCTTATTTCTTCTGAATATACTCTTATTTTCGAAGTATTGTTCCCATCTTTAATTCTTCCTTTACGCTTCCATTAACCAGTTACTTTTTCCATTCCATACACTGTTTATTTGTGTACAGAATCTTGGTTACTCTGAAGCAGTTGTCAGCATAAAAAGCCGAACCCGAACTCCTTCACCGCCCGATACATGTTTGTGTAGCAATATTGCTACATATATATAAGCAATATCGTACTGAATGTCCGAGTCAGTTGCTCTACGTTTTCCTCGGTAATTCAGTTCGCGGTAATCCTCCAATATTCAAAATTCATTACGCAAATATGCTTTGACAACCTTCCACTATAGTCTACAAGTCATGTTGTCTGTCCACCAATACTTTGTTTTTAGTGGCTATCATTACAGATAAACCACCTTAAGCATGTCACCTCTGAGAGCTATTCCTCGTAGTTCATAATCGTCCGAACCACCAAAACGGAACAATAAAATTCGTTGCCGCATCACTTACGTAAAAAAAAAATAAAAGAATAAAAACCAGTTGCCACCTATAAAGATTCAATACATGTTCCACGAGAGACTCGAACTAGTGATTCTGCTAAACAGAAGAGACTTGCGAATAAAACCCATTTTATCCCAGATCGTCATATGGAGAGTTCTTTGACTGAAAATGTTTCATCGAGTTCTGTTGCTTCAGTGTTTTATGAATAGCTCCAGATTCTTTAAGAACTTATACTGATGCTGTTCTGATGCTAATTCACATCTTCCTAACATACAAAGAAATTCAGACCATTAAATTATGTCTTATAATTACCTCAAATTATGACACATAGACTGCCTATCTGTCCCCATTCCAAATAGATGCTGCATTATTTTTCCCAACTGTAAACTCTGTCCATTACCTTGAGATCCCATACGCCAGCTCATTCCTATACCTACATTCCACTTCATTCTTCATGTTATATCGTCTTCCATCCCCATTAAAGTCCATATCCATTACCTGCAAAAGAATACCAGGTAGCCTCACCGTCGCTTTAGGACAGAAAATTACTCATACAACTTGCATCCTATCATATGTTTCATCATTGTTTACCATAATCAAATGCAGCTGGTTTGTTTTCGTATCATATTGGTTTCCTGGCCGCTGCCAGCCTACACTGAGAAACCAGAACTTTGATCACGGAAGTAGGAAAGGAAACCCAATAATAAAGCGCTGAAGATTAGATGATAGTCGACCGACTGCCATGTCATCCTGAGTCAATCATCATTGGATGCGGTATCAGTGCGTATGGGGTCACTACACCGCACTCCCGGACATTGTGCTCGTTTCGACGTTAGAACCGCTACTTCTCAATAAGGCAGCTCCTCGGTTGCGGAGGAGGACACATAAATATAGGTATAAGGCAATTACTGATCCTTAATTCTGTGGGAATTATCTGTAACCTAACTTTTGCTACTGCTAATACTTCGAATGTAAGTCGTTCAGCCTATTCAGACTGGTCCGGGAAACCACACGGTTCAGCGCTACCGTTTGACCATAGGTCTTTACACTTTTTTTTCCAACAATGCCTACGTAGTCCTCAGAAGAGGCGAGAGAGGCGCTTGACACTTTCTGGAATGTGCCTGTTAAATCATTAAATTCTACTCAAGATTTTGTATAAATAAATGTCTGCGATTCTACTAAACTAAAAATTTAGCATTGCCGAGTGCCACTATTTGATCAAAAGCATCTGGACACCTATTAGAGGACCTTGAAATGGAGCATGGCCGACCTTCGCTTTTATGAAGGCTTGAACTCTGTTAGGGACACTTTCAGTTAGGTGTCTGATTGCTTGTGGCGGAATGGGACCACATTCTTCTCCAAGTGCCGGAACCAGAGAAGGTAGTGATGATGTAAGCTGTGGTATTAAGCGACCCCGATGTTCTGGCTCATCCCAAATGTGTTCCATTGGTTTCAGGATGGGGCTCTGGGCATGTCAGTCGATTTCAATAACTTTACCTCGAAATTCTTCCATTTGGTCCGTATGTATAGAAAAACAACAATATCAGAAGCTGAATCCGCCTTGATGTAAAACACCTTGTCATTTGTTTACTTGTTTACATAGGACAAACAAGCAGAAGCTTCCGAACGAAGTACACAAAGCACATGACAGCTCTAAAGAGTGACAGCACACATTAAAATTTTGCAGAACATCTAATGAACAAAAACCATAACCCCCACTAATATCGAAAACGATCTAAACATTCTGTAAAACAGCAACAGTCTGCAGCGATAGCTAACAATAGAAGAAAATTACTACATACAAAAGGCTACAGTAGAGGGGAAAAATGTAATAAACGAAAACACAACACTTTGCAACAACACACTCTTTACGGCTGTGAGAGAACTGACGATGGACAGAGAACAGAAAGCACTCACAAGCAAAAGAACCACTTCCCCATCACACACAGACGTAAATAAGGAACTGAAGTCGTCGTTGTGGTGTCACCGCCAGACACCACACTTGCTAGGTGTAGCCTTTAAATCGGCCGCGGTCCGTTAGTATACGTCGGACCCGCGTGTCGCCACTATCAGTGATTGCAGACCGAGCGCCGCCACACGGCAGGTCTAGAGAGACTTCCTAGTACTCGCCCAGTTGTACAACCGACTATGCTAGCGATGGTTCACTGACAAAATACGCTCTCATTCGCCGAGACGATAGTTTAACATAGCCTTCAGCTACGTCATTTGCTACGACCTAGCAAGGCGCCATTATCAGTTACTATTGATATTATGAATCATGTACCGTCAAGACCGACGTTCTTCATTAACAGATTAAAGTTAAGTATTTCACCAGCTACGTCCGTTTTTCTAAATTCTAATTTCCTTGTCCTGTTCCAGACCTAACGCCAGCCTGCTTGAGCTAAAACGCGTGCCTTTCGGCCTCCTCTAGTAACACGGTGTTGGCTCTCCTGCCAACCAAAATAGTCGTAATACCCGCTACAGTTTTGGTAGCCTTCTCGCAACATGAGAAACACCTCTAGAGACTCACGCAAACAGCAATATGGCATAATGTTCTTGATCATAAACGAAGCGGGAAAGTTTTGTTTTTCTGTGTATAGAAGCAGCTACATGTCGTCCAACGAATATGAGTACACGAATAACTAAGTAGCAGCCCAGTACACACCAAAAACTGGATTCCACAACGCTACCGGAACTCCAAGTGTATATTGCTGACATACTAAGTTCACGTTTTAGTTTTTTGTTTACTAACAGCCGCTCACACAGTTGTAGATGACATGATGTTCGATGATAAAAATTGTCAACGGAAAGAACACAGAAAATATGTCGCATACAGCGACAATAATTCTCAAAAACATGACATAACAGACAATAAATAAGGTAGTATGAAAGTATCCATAGAAAACTATATTTCAAAGAACGAGCAGTAAAAATGTAACAATGTGTTACTGTGTTTGTATAACTATGCTATTTTCTACACGTTTTAGATTTTAAAAAACCCACTGATGATGGTGATATTGGTCGCAGAAACTAGTTTAGGAAATCAACAAGTAAACAAATAACGAAGTGTTTTGCATCAAGGCGGACTTAATTTCTGATATTGTTATTTCAAGAATGTTATTGCCTCAAAGATACTGCTTTGTAACATGGTGTATTGTCATGGTGATACAATTATCGCCACCGAAACATTCCCCCACCGTACTCAGTACACAACGCAGTAAATTGTGTTAATATCTTTCCGCTTTTAGCTTGTTCTTAAACGGAATAAGGGGACCACAGCCTAACAGCGGAAAACATCCCCATACCCTAACGTCACCTTCTCTGTACTTCGCTGTTGGCACCATGAGTATACAAGATGGCAGGTGAAGTTCGTCAGGCATTCGTCGAACCCAAAATCTTCCTTCAGATTTCCACAGGTTATAACACAATCTAACACTCCAAATCACTCATTTCCAGCCAGCTAATGTCCAGTGGTGTCACTATTTACACAACCTCAACCTTAGAATTAACTACCTAAATTTGTGATTTACGAGGAGGTGCTCGACTATTCACCCCACAATGTTTCTGGACTGCTGGTAATACTTTCCAACAGACGAGTGATGCCTTCCGCAGGTTTTATTCAATTTCTTACAACCACCCCTACTAATTCCCGGCGAGGACTGCCTGGTGATAGTTTCGCTGTGGTGATTGATTCACGTTTCAGTTCAGAGTCACATACCCAATAGTTGATATGAACAACTTTATAAGGGTTGACATAACCCTGATGGATTTATTGCTCATTTGACAACCTGTTTATATTCCACGTTCGAAGTCCTCTCCGCCTTTTTTTTATACTGTCGGGTGCGCCTCTCGTGACACCCAGCGGTCTACTTTGCGTTACGTAAGGATGTCAGGACATTTGCTCGAATAGTGTACACATAATTGAACTGCTTACTTAACAGGCTGTTCATGAAGAAGTTAGCTGTTTCCTTGCTAGACGTCACTTTCGACACAGTCTAGCACCAACATCTGATGAGATCCATCAGAGACCAACGCAGACATAGTGCTCCCCCCTTTCCTCTGTGATATGTTCGTACAGACATTATCTAACTGCAGAACAGGATCGTTCCCACATCCTGGTGTGTGATGTCCCTCGGAAAATTTGGAAATTTGTGGTAAGTTCCTATGGGACCAAATTGCTGAGGTCATCGGTCCCTAGCCTTACACACTACTTAATCCAACTTAAGCTAACTTACGCTAAGGACAACACACACACCCATGCCCGAGGGAGGAATCGAACCTCCGATGGGGGTGGAGCCGCGCGAACCGTGGCAAGGCATCCCAGACACCGCGACTACCCCGCACGGCGAGTCTGTCGGAAATTACCGGGACACGTTCATCCTCTCTCACAAGTGCAGCATGAATTCATCTGTAATGTACCTGGCCAACATCAATTCGCAATTCCCACGACACTCCCCTGTTGTACTGCTTCACAAGTTAAGGCCAACATTGCTTTACCCTCTCTCTCTGCGCAAAAAAACGCCTGTAGTGGTTTAGTGACAAAATATCCAATTTCATATTATCTTGTACATGCCACCAAAATTATAAAAAGAGTCTTTAGAATCTATTACATGTTCCTGCACTTCTATGTGTGTTTTTGGTAGCATTTATTACTGGTTGTTCTTGTATACACCCGCAATATTTTCTCCGTGTCAAGACTGCCTTATTTCAGATACTTTATTTTCAACGTAACATCGGTATATGAATTGAAATGTGCATTGTTAACATTTTCTAGCTTTGTTAAGCTAACTCCGTGGAAATGTTCGATAAAAATGTCATTTCTGGTAATTAATGAAAAAAAAATTGTTGACATCATTAAAAGATGTATTTTACATTTATTAAAATCCATCTGCTCCATTTTTAACCTTAACATGAGTTCGTTAGTATTATGACATCAGTATTATGGTCCTGAAATATTCCCTTTATTATACATACATTTGACCCATGAATAAATAGAAAAGCGACCTGATTTCCAGTGATGTAATATTCGTTCATAAGGCACTATATGTATTTATTACAAAATTATAACCTAGATGTTCAATCATTGTAGTCTTTAAGCGTTTCCTGTTGCAGAGTAAACGAGTGCTAAGCATATTGAACATCGGAAAATTATAAAAATGCGATACTTGTGAAAAATAGACCTGTGTACTATAAGACTTCAATTTCAAGTGAGTAGTTTTGGCAGTAAATTCCATTATAGACTGAAGCGCCACAGAATCTGGTATAGGCATGTAGACAGACCGAATAAGGTGCTGCAGCCGACCGGCAACGCCTATATAAAACCACAAGTGTCTGGCGCAGTTGTTAGATCGGTTACTGATGCTGGAAGGCAAGTAATCAGTGTTTTACTGACTCTGAACGTGGTATTACAATCGGTGCAAGAGCGATGTGACACTCCATCTTCGAGGTAGCGATGAAGTGGGATTTTTCCGTACGACCGTTTCACGAGTGTACTATGAATATCAGGAATCAGATAGAACATCAAATTCCGACATTGCTGCGGCCGGAGAAAGGTCCTGCAAGAACGGGACCAACGATGACTAAAGAGAATCGTTCAACATGACATAAGAGCAACCCTTCCGCAAATTACTGCAGTTTTCAATGCTGAACAATCAACAGGTGTCACCTTTCGAACCACTCAACGAAACATCATCGATAAAAGGTTTCAGAGCCGAAGGCCCCCTCGTGCACCCTTGATGGCTGCACGACACAAGCCTTAGGCCTCGCCTGGGGCCTACAGGACCGACATTGGATTGTAGATGATTGGAATCATGTTGCCTGGTCGGATAAGTTTGGTATCAAATTGTATCGAGTGGAAGGACGAGTACGGGTACGGAGACGGAGACAACCTCATGAAGCCATGGACCCTGCATATCAATAGGGGTTTATTGAAGTTGGTGGAGAATCTGTAATGGTGTGAGCCGTGTGCAGTTGGTGTGATATGGGACCCCTGATACGTCTAGCATCCTGTCTGATCACTTGCATCCATTCATGTCGACTGTGCATTCCGAGGGACTCGGGCAGTTCCAGCAGGGCAGTGCGACATCCCACACATCTATAATTGCTACAGTGTGGCTCTAGGAACACTCTTCCGGGTTTAAACAGATCCGCTGGCCACGAAATTCCCCAGACATGAACATTCTTGAGCGTATCTGAGATGCCTTGCAACGTGATGTTCAGGAGAGAACTCCTCGCTCTCTTACTCTTGCGGACTTACGCACAGCCTTGCAGGATTCACGGCGTCAGTGCCCTCCAGCACTACTTCAGATATTAGTCGAGTCCATGCCACGTCGTTTTGCAGCACTTCTCCTTTCATTCAAATAGGTGAAGTTTTGCAAAAACGATAGTCACGGATTAAAACTCAGCAGTGAAATTGGAACCTATGAACGAATGGGACGAGGGAAAATACAGAGCACCGGGAAGAAGAGGGAGGGAGGAGACCAAGAATAGAGTATATAGAACCTCGGCTATAGCCGCTCCGATTACCCAACACTGTTGGGAGGTGACACATTCGCGGATGTGTAAATATCCGATAAACTTTTAAAGGAACTGTTGGGAACTGTGCTTCCAAAAATATGCATATTAATAAAGATAGCAAATGTTGAGTGAGTAACTCATAGAGATAGGGATAAAAGCTTACAACCTATGGTGAGCCATTTACAAAAATAGCATTTGGAATTTAAAAATCTTAATAATTCCTATAATTGTAAAGAAAAAAATTAAGAAAGAAAAAAAATTCGAAAAAGATGTTTCAAAAAGGATAATAGCCCTAGTAAAGGCACCAAGGAATAGGAAATAAGGGGGAGAGGGTGAATGAACCACGCTATTTAAGCATATATGCCTTAATTCAGTTTGAGAATTGTTTGGTCTGCAGATTATCTTAAGTTAAGATAGATCTCCAGCTCTCCGAAGATATCAAGAAAGTTACCCTCGCGTTCTGTATGCAGAATTGTGAGAACAGATGTAATACTGAAACTAAGTGACCCGTTTCGCTTAAATTTTAACTCTAGAGAGAATTGGGGTGCAAACAAGAAATGTATTCCTTAAACACACCTCTTTAAAGGACCTTCCATTTCGGCCCATGTACTGACACTATCAATCATCATAGGTGATGTAAACACCTGACGACTTCTGTGGCTCCCGTTTCGTCCTCTTCCTGAGTTTAAACCTCAGCCATTATTTCTAGAAAGAAAATATGCCTGGACATCTTGTATAGCCAAGTGTACAACCATTTTATCTGAAACCGTTCCACAGCACGGAATCCTTTAAAAAGAAACGATAATAGGGCGATTCGTTTGCACGGAACGTATATGAGGTATCCCGTTGCCCTTGAGCTGGAGCGGTCCTTCTGCTCTTTTCCTTAATCTTTTTTGAAAGGCTCTTGTTGATGCATGGAGAATAATAGCGTGGTATTCATTAGAAAATGCTATGAAATCGATGATCCTGTATTCGAGTTCATATGCTACTTTAGTTAATGTGGTGTTACGTAATCTATAAAGCACTGACCGGAAAGCTACCTTTTTGTACTGGAGATAGTGGAAGGATGAGTTGTGAATAACCATATCCGTAGGAGATATGAACTGAAAACTCCTCCAGTCACAACTTTTCATGTTTTATTAAGTACACAATGCATTTTGGACCATGAGGATCCATCATCAGGTGTAATTTGTCTTAAGGGCTTAAAAATGGCTCTGAGCACTATGGGACTTAACATCTGAGGTCATCAGTCCCCTAGAACTTAGAACTACTTAAACCTATCTACATAAGGACATCACACACATCCATGCCCGAGGCAGGATTCGAACCTGCGACCGTAGCGGTCACGCGGTTTCAGACTGAAGCGCCTTGAACCGCTCGGCCACACCCGCCGGCTAATTTGCCTTAATATATGCGTTATTTTTTCTCTTGAATGAGGTGAAATGCATGTTCCTGTCACGAAAAACTTAGATGTTAGGTTATGAATTTCGTTAGCCAAACGGGGAAAATACTGTTTGTGCGAAATAGTGGAAAATATGAACAATGCACACTTGCCACACAATAAAAAAAAGCCTTTTCAACGTTTTAGCACCGGTATCTCTATCGTTTTCGTACATATCACTTCATTCAAGAGCCACATTTGCATATGCTTACTTGTAAACACTTCACAGATATTTTTTTACATGGCGTGATCAAAGATGAATTTATTTGTAGTGTTAAAGATATAATTATTTAGCAATTGACATAAGCAGGAAAGAATTGACGTATGCAGGATACAGTTTTAGAGTAGGTCTTTAAAAATATGGAAATAGCTGTGGCTTGAGAAATCTGTTTGTTCAATTAACATAGGTCCAGATTTTTTGAATTTGTGGAGGTATATCTCCAGTTGTTATAATTAGGGCCTTACCATTGGCTTCATTATGTAGTCCTATCAAATTGTTTTCTGGATTGTTAATGACATGTTTCGTTTCCAACGTATGATGTGCTGTGACTGATTTTTTGAAGTGGTTGAGCCTGAAAGCATTTACGTATTCTTGAATACAGGTTTTCCACTTTTGCCTGTTTTCCCTACATAGTAGGCAGGACAACCGGGGCATGATAGTTTGTACACTCTGCTGTAGTTCTATCTTTGCGTATTTGATTTTATGTTATGGACGAGTAAGCTTCCTAACTTATTATTAGTTAAGAATGAAAGTGTTACATTTGTTTAAGGATAGCAATTTTTTGTGATGGGCCCAGGTATGGGATACTGGCGAATATTTTCTCTTCTTTCACAGTGAGACCATTCGTTGTCCTGCTATTGTTTATTTGTCTGTGTAAACAAAAATGGCTCTGAGCACTATGGGACTTAACATCTGTGGTCATCAGTCCCCTAGAACTTAGAACTACTTAAACCTAACTAAACTAAGGACATCACACACATCCATGCCCAAGGCAGGATTCGAACCTGCGACCGTAGGAGTCGCGCGGTTCCGGACTGAGCGCCTTAGCCGCGGCCGGCGTCTGTGTAAACTGTCAGTTGTTTTGGTTGTGTAGCCATTGCTTATGGCAATGCTCTTTACTGTACACACATCAAAGAAAGGTTTGCATCTCCTCGGTTCCGAGAGTTCCTGTACCTGTACAGAAATTTGAATGGAAATCAACACAAACATCATTTCCGCCCTTTTTATTGCTCATGAAAACCACATATTGAATGTTGTACCTCCATACACCGAGTCCTTCAGAGATGGTGATTCAGATTGCCGTACACACCGGTACCTCTAATACCCAGTGGCACGTCCTCTTCCATTGATACATGCCTGTATTCGTCGTGGTATACTATCCACAAGTTATTCAAGACACTGTTGGGTCAGATTGTCGATCTCCTCAACGGCGATTCGGTGCAGATCCCTCAGAGTGGTTGGTGGGTCACGTCGCCCATAAACAGCCCTTTTCAATCCATCCCAGGCATGTTCGATAGGGTTCATGTCTGAAGAACATGCTGGCCACTCTAGTCGAGCGAAGTCGTTATCCTGAAGGAAGTCGTTCACAAGATGTGAACTATAGGGACGCGAATTGTCCAAGAAGTGCGAATTCCTCGCCAACATGCTGCCAGTATGTTTGCACAATCGGTTGGAGGATGGCATTCACGTGTTGTACAGCCGTTACGGCGCCTTCCATGACCACCAGCGTAGTACGTCGGCCCAGGAAATGCCACCCCAAAACAGCAGGGAACCTCCACCTTGTTGCATTGGCTGAACAGTGTGTCTAAGGTGTTCAGCCTGACTAAGTTGCCTCCAAACTCGTCTCCAACGATTGTCTGGTTGAGGGCACATGCGACACTCATCAGTGAAAAGAACGTGATGCCAATCCTGAGCGGTTCGCCATGTTGTTGGGCCTATCTGTACCGCGCTGCATGGTGTCGTGGTTGCAAAGATGGACCTCGCCTTGGACGTCAGGAGTGAAGTTGCGCATCAAGCAGCCTCTTGCGCACAGTTTGAGTCGTAACACGAAGTCCTGTGGCTGCACAAAAAGCATTATTCAACATGTTGGCGTTGCTGTTAGGGTTCCTTCGACCCATAATCCGTAGGTAGCGGTCATTCACTGGTGTATTAGACCTTGGGAGGACTGAGCGAGGCATGTCATCGAAAGTACCTGTCTCTTTGTATCTCCTCCATGTCCGAACACCATCGCTTTGGTTCACTCCCAGGCGCCGGGACACTTCCCTTGTTGAGAGCACTTCTGGCCACAAAGCAACAATGCGAACGCCATCGAACCGGTATTGACCGTCTAGGTATGGTTGAAATACTGACAATATGAGCAGTGTACCTCCGTGCTGGTGGTATGACTGGAACTGATCGGCTGTCGGACCCCCTCCGTCTAATAGGTGCTGTTAATGCAAGGTTGTTTACACCTTTGGCTGGGTTTAGTGACATCTGTGAACAGTCAAAGCGATTGTGTCTGTGATACAACATCCACAGCCAACGTGTATCTTCAGGTGTTCTGGGAACTGGGGTGATGCCAAACTTTTTTTGATGTGTGTATCTCATTCTGAAGGGTGTTTTGTTCTAAATCAAGAGAGTGTACTCAGAGTAGTGTGGACAAAAATGCAACATGTTTCTGTGGGGTGAGATGGCATGATGAGTTGTCCAGTGTAATGCCTTTGTATGTGTGTTTTATGTGTATGCTGAACTTATGTTTTTGTTGATGGTTGGTGATTTTAAAAATGGTTCAAATGGCTCTGAGCACTATGGGACTCAACTGCTGTGGTTATCAGTCCCCTCGAACTTAGAACTACTTAAACCTAACTAACCTAAGGACATCACACACATCCATGCCGGAGGCAGGATTCGAACCTGCGACCGTAGCAGTCGCACGGTTCCGGACTGCGCGCCTAGAACCGCGAGACCACCGCGGCCGGCGGTGATTTTAAGATCCAGGAAATTTATGCTTTTGTTTTCCTCGTGTTCTATAGTGAATCTCATGTTTTTGTGGAAGAAACTGAACACTGCTAGTAGTTCTTCGATCTCATCTTATCTTCCATCACATAGCAGCAAGGTATCATCAACATATCTCCAGTAATATATTATTTTACTTTTGAGTCTATTGTTTTCTTACCTTAACAAATAGAACCGTAATGATTACAGGAAGTTCCAAGCAAAGTAGCATCATGTTGTCAAACCCTTGATTAGCGGAAGAGTGCATTTGCGTTCACCCGAATTTTCAGGCCAACTCAAACTTTCAGTGCGTCGTGTTACCTGATGGATCAGCAGGTCTTCGCCTTAAAGTACACCGTGTGCAAATGCATTTACTAAGCAGCAGAAGATGTGACTTCCTTTCTCCATAGAGAGTCTTTGCAACATGTTCGTATAGTGATGTACAATACGAAAGATGTTTATAACAGATGTCTTTTAGTACTAACGAAATATACTTATACTCCAAGTATAAAAAATTATTTACCTTCAAAAATTGTAGATAACTAAGTAATGCTGTGGTCTACCTGAAGATTGATTTGACCACCACAGTGTTTTACTGGTCATGATTCCGATAGAGGTGTTATTCTATAGCCTGTCTCCGACCTCTGAACCAACGTAAGAGCCAGTGACAGGGGGACACACAGCTTAGCACAGGCCCATTCCCACGGTGCAACTTGGTATTTTTCACATCAACAAACACTGCCAGAGGTAAACAAAGTGAACAGTGAGAGATATAGTGTGAAAACTGTCCGGCGATCGAACTCGCAACCTTTACTATCCTTTTGTATTACCGAACTATTAATTGTTGAGTGGTACTTAAGTAAATAAATTAGTGAAATCAAAGTGAACTAGAAATTAGGATATAAATGAAAAACTTGGTTTAGTTTAGAGAGTTACATACTCGCAAGCAGAAGGCCGAACAGCAGAACAGAAGAGACAATGACCGTGAAGTCAGCAACTTCCACATAAGCGGGCGCTGTCGATTCAGCCGTCAGGGCATCGCCCGACCGGCTCACGTGTTTCTCAGTTGTCGTATGTGAGCAAAGGCCCTCGCCTACATCCCAAGAGCCAATGACCGACGTTAAGAAGATTCTTCGAGAAGCTTTTCAACGTGACAGACGAGGCAATGACCGTGATGTCGTTCACCTTCAGTTTACTGGAGGTGAACGACATCACGGTCATTGCCTCGTCTGTCACGTTGAAAAGCTTCTCGAAGAATCTTCTTAACGTCGGTCGTTGGCTCTTGGAATGTAGGTGAGGGCCTTTGATCACATGTGACGACTGAGAAACACGTGAGCCGGTCATTGCCTCTTCTGTCACGTTGAAAAGCTTCTCGAAGAATCTTCTTAACGTCGGTCATTGGCTCTTGGGATGTAGGCGAGGGCCTTTGCTCACATACGACAACTGAGAAACACGTGAGCCGGTCGGGCGATGCCCTGACGGCTGAATCGACAGCGCCCGCTTATGTGGAAGTTGCTGACTTCACGGTCATTGTCTCTTCTGTTCTGCTGTTCGGCCCGCTGCTTGCGAGTATGTAACTCTCTAAACTAAACCAAGTTTTTCATTTATATCCTAATTTCTAGTTCACTTTGATTTCACTAATTTATTTACTTAAGTACCACTCAACATTCCTCCACCCTTCGGAGAAATTCGCCCTCGAATTTACCACTCAACATTCCTCCACTCTTCACACGGCAAAAGCACTAACATAAGCAATGAAACTCTCGACTTGGAAGATTACACACGCTTCACATTAAGTATGTTGAAAATACTTTAGCACTTTACTAAAGCACTGTACGGTCATGAATCACATAGTGTACTCATAAATCGTTGTAATAAGTGTAACAAATATTGATGACAATGAATCACAAAAATAGATTATTCACTTAGAAAGTTACAAAGCAACACCTGTTTAATCAACCCTGTATGGATGCAAGAATATTTATTCTACAGTATTGTTTACTTTAACATAAGACTGTTTAGTAAAGAGTGAAGTACAATAAACAAAATTAATACACTAATGCTCAAAGGTAACCACTGAAGTACACCAGTTAAGAGTGTGGTATCCAGTTAACAGGGATTTGATGAAGTGGTATATTATTATTTGGCTTATTTTTTCGTCTTAGATAAAAGAAAACTGTACAAATCAGAAACACCAACACAAAGGTTCCAGATATACCCGTTCCTAGCATTATAATTTTAGTTTTGTGTTCACATTTTAATTTTAAAACATGTTGCATCATAACATTGGCATCAATTTTGCCTTGCTGTGAGTTCATGAACATATCTAATGACTTCAGAGGGGAACTGTCAAGGGAGTCATTGAGGTAGGACAGGTTTTGTGTAGGAAATGCTTGCATGGCGTTTTCTGAAAAAAGCAAACAACATGGTTATGAACCTACTAATCTCGTAAAAACAAAAACAAAGAAATGAAGGAATACATTGTTAACTACAAGATCTACATGTCTCTACATTCAACTTTTCTTTCTTAAAAAATAAACCATTATCATGTATTAATTATTTACATTTGTATATTATCCACAGTCTACTAAGATTCCACTAGGACATTCGTACTCTTGGTCGAAGATTCTATGGTGCCATGTCTGTATGTTGTGCTGGCGTGGCCACTCTTTTTCCTTTACGGGAACTTCCTCCACCCTTCGGAAAAGCAGACACTATTGTGGAAGGAATTACATCTGGAGCGCCCTTAAAAGGTTTTAAACGACTTGCATGGACAATGGTAGTTCGGGTGGGCAGTTGCAGTTTGACGTTGACTGGTGACGTGATCTCAATAATTTGGTAAGGACCTCTGTAGTTTGTTACAAATTTCTTCGTTTTTCCTCTCGCAATATAAGGAGTTGAAAGCATAACCCACTGACCGATTTTGTAATTTGGATATTTAGCTTGGGTATTACCTACTCTTTCCTGTCGTTCCAAAGCCTTTGTATTAGATTTTTGAACCTTTTTCCATACATCCTTCATCATTCGACTGAAATCTCTTACTGTTTCTCCGACTTTTCTGTTTTTCTGCCTGATTACATCAAAAGGGGACGGCTTTTTTCTCCCATAGACCACTTCATAAGGTGACATGCCAGTTGCTTCATGCGTTTTAGCGTTGTATACCGACACGATTATTGGTAAATACGTATCCCAATTAGAATGTTGTTCGTTAATATAATAACTAAGCATCTTGCCAATTGTCCGATGAACTCTTTCTGTGCGCCCGTTGCACTGAGGGTGTAACGGAGTTGTGCGTAATTTGCGTATTTTTAGTAAGTGGCATAGCTGTTTCATTAGTTCAGACATAAAATTAGATCCCTGATCTGTGATAATAGCTTCAGGTACGCCAAATTTAAGTATCCAGTTGTTAACTAAAGCTTGGGCAACTGTATTTGCTTGCTGATCTGGGAGACTCACCATAGCTAGATAGCGTGAAAAGTGATCTATAATTGTAAGGACATACTTATTACCAGCAGGTGTTTTATGAAATGGCCCGTAGAGATCCAGTCCACAGATTTGAAACGGACATGAAGCCTCGGGGAGCCTCTGTAAGGGTATTTTTGAACGAGAAAGTTCAGCTCGTTGTGCGCACGCAATGCAATTACGAACGTACTGCGCAACATCCTGCTTTCTGGTTTGCCACCAAAATCGCTCTGCTACACGTCTTTCGGTTGTCCGCTGTCCACTGTGTCCTGCAAGGATATGATCGTGGGCCTCTGCCATTATTTCTTGTCTAAGGTGTTGGGGAACAACAATTCGCGGTCCAAGTTTTGTTTTACGGCATAATACACCATCTTCAAAGCAAAATTGTTTTTGAGTTGCGTATTTTTTGCATTCTGTATCCTCATCTTGTGCCTTTCTCCAGTCCTCAGTATCTCGGCCTGTTGCTTCCAAAAGTGCTATTTTCCGACTTAGACAATCTGCATTTGTGTGTTTTTTGCCTGGTTTATGGATAACTTCGAAATCCATTTTGGAAAGACATAGGGCCCAACGCGTGAGACGACTAGATGGATCCTTTAATCCAAGCAACCATTTTAAAGCTGCGTGGTCTGTAATGACCTTGAATTTCCTACCATACAAGTAGCATTTAAAGTATTTGATACCATAAATAACACTTAACAATTCTTTCTCCGTTGTGGAATAATTTCTTTCTGCCGTTGTTAGTTGTCTCGAAGCGTAGGCTATGGGGTGTTCCGCGCCATTAATATTCTGACTCAAAACAACTCCTACTGAATGACCACTTGCGTCACAGGATAAAATAAATTCTTTATTATAATCTGGGTAGGCTAATACTGGACTGTGTGTTAACTTATCTTTAAGGGTTTGAAATGCTAATTCACAATCTTCAGACCAATGAAATTTTGCACCCTTTTTCAATAATTGCGTTAAGGGTCGGGCAATTTCAGCGAAATTTTGAACATATTTCCGGTAGTACGATGCGAGACCAATGAAACTTTGTACTTCCTTAACGCGTTGTGGTGTTGGGAAGTCCTTAACTGCCGAAATTAATCGAGGATCTGTTTTAATTCCTTTTTCACTAATGACATGCCCTAGGTATGTAACCTCTGTCAATGCCAAAGTACATTTTTCCATATTTAATGTTAATTTAGCTTTTCTAAGTCTCTGAAAAACATTACGCAGATGCACAGCATGTTCATTAATGTCTTTGGAGAATACAATAATATCGTCTAGATATACACAACATTGCTGAGTTTTGAGTCCTCGCAATACTCCATCGAGTAGTCTTTGAAAAGTTGCTGGTGCATTTTTCAAACCGAAAGGCATTCTTTTAAATTGCCAGTGGCCTCCAGGGGTAGAAAATGCTGTTTTGTGCCTATCTTCAGGTGCAACTTCCAATTGATGATATCCGCTACGTAGATCGATTGTTGAAAAGTATTTACTGTTACCCAAACTGTCAATGATATCTATAATGTTTGGAAGAGGATAAACATCTGAGATAGTTTGTTTGTTAAGGTGTCTGTAGTCACAACAAAATCTATATCGTTTCGTACCGTCGGGAGACTTCTTTGGAATAATCACGATATTTGAATTATAAGGCGAATCAGAATATTCTATAATTCCATCTTGTAGATGCTGTTCTATAAATTCATCCAGTACTGGCTGTAAGTGATGCGCAACTCTATAAGGCTTCCTATTAACTGGGGGGCTATTTCCTGTTGGGATCCTATGCTGTGTGATATCTGTTGCTGGCAGTGGACCTTCTGCATTAAATAAATCTTGAAACTCAACTAAAACTGCTTCTATCGTGTCTCTATCCTTTCCTTGCAAATGCTCAATCTTCTGGCGTAATGCGGTTTTATAGGCGTCTGGTTTCTGACCATCGTTAATATCTGACCAAATGAAATCTTCTTCTTCAAAAGTACTGACTGTAGCTACTAATATTCCCTTATGCAACTCTTTGTCCTCCACTCCGAAGTTGTCAATATGTACCGGTACTTTTCTTTCTCCCTCAACGTCTTGAACCCGTACAACACTTCTACGTACAAAACAATGTGATACATCTAATTCCTCATTTTCCTCTAAAGGCTCTATTAGACACACTGTATCTGTAGGTACTTCGGAGTCAACGGTCATCCAGAAAAGTTTTCCTGAGCCAGATGGTATCTGATCCCGCGAATCAACCTTCAAGGACGTTGCACGCAGTATAGTTGATTTCGCCTTCCGGTTAGGGAAATCTTGCGGCAGAGGGCCCTTTGCAGCGGTGTCACCTAGCTGAAACACTATTCCGCTAAGTTCTACAGTTTGCTGTCTGAGGTCAATTTTAGCGTGATGTTTATTCAGGAAATCCAGTCCTAGGATCGCGTCGTACCCGTCAGTTACCTTTGTTACCACTTCTACATCTTCTTGAAATTGTACACCCTGAATAGAGAAAATCAGTGATGTACATCCTAATGACTTCACTGTACCTCCTCCTACTCCACTGAATCTATACCTTGGAGGGTCATATTTCTTTTCTCCAATACATTCATTACTTACTATTGATACATTTGCGCCTGTATCCACTAGTATCCTTGCCTCTTTATCCTGTATGGTAGCAGATAACCAGCATTCCGCCTTCACATTAGCCTTAATGGCATGAAATTTTATTGGGAACGCCTGGCGGCGGTTCCGACATTCCCGTTTGAGTTTAACTGATTCCTATTTCCAAAAACTTTCTTAGACCTGCAATCCTTGAATGTGTGACCTATTCTTTGACAATTAGTGCATTTAGGTTGTCTGCAATTTTTTGCTATATGGCCCTGTCGATCGCACCTAAAACATCGTACTCCTGCTGAAAATACATTTCGCTTCTCCTTGTATCTGGTGGCAATGTCAATTTCTTCAAAAGCCGTCGCCACAGATACAGCTTCCGCTAAATTTTTAGGAAACTCTGCCCTGACACGACGGGAAGTTTCAGGAGGTAACCCACGTAAAAATGTATCCAGAGCTCTATCTTCTGCCTCTTGTAAAATAACTTTATTTGCTTCATCACTAGTTGTCAACTGATAGGTGTTAATATTAACTTTTCTAATCCTATCTACAAAGCTTTCTAACGACTCGTTTTGCCTCTGAGTGATAGTGTTTAACTGTTCCCTATAAAATCTACAGCTGTTCTGTTTTTGAAAACGTGTAAGCAATCCTTTCTTCAATTCCTCAAATGTTAGAGCATTCCTTAATTTTTCATGGTATAAGACGTGTGCTTTAGCCTCTCCTGTCAATCGTAACTTTGTCATTTGTAAGAGCTGTTCATCTGACCATGATCCTAACTTTGCAGCTGCTACTAAATCATCAAAAAAGGCTGTTACTTCAGTTTACTGGAGGTGAACGACATCACGGTCATTGCCTCGTCTGTCACGTTGAAAAGCTTCTCGAAGAATCTTCTTAACGTCGGTCGTTGGCTCTTGGAATGTAGGTGAGGGCCTTTGATCACATGTGACGACTGAGAAACACGTGAGCCGGTCATTGCCTCTTCTGTCACGTTGAAAAGCTTCTCGAAGAATCTTCTTAACGTCGGTCATTGGCTCTTGGGATGTAGGCGAGGGCCTTTGCTCACATACGACAACTGAGAAACACGTGAGCCGGTCGGGCGATGCCCTGACGGCTGAATCGACAGCGCCCGCTTATGTGGAAGTTGCTAAAACTGAAGTGAATAAATACGCGAGACGCAGTGAGCCAAAGAAGGAGATGAAGACGGAGACGGGGACGGAGACGGAGACGGAGACGGGGACGGAGATGAAGACGAGAGACGAAGGAAGAAAAGAAGAGTAGCAGTAGTTTTCAGTCAGTTTCGGTGCTGAAGACCGTCATGCAAGAAGAGTCTGCATCATGCACAGACGCACCAAGTCCGCCGCTGTAGTGGAATAGCAAGCAGCAGCCGCGGCGCCAGAAGACAGAAGTTAAAAGGTATTTGAAGTCTGGTTTTTACATACCCGGGTGACTCGTGAGGACCGGAAGGAGACGGCCTCACATCAGCAGTCACCTGTGAGCTGGGATGAAGACCTGACAGCCGAAGACTGGCAAGCGGGAGTCCGTGGTTCGAGTCCGGGACACTGGCCTTCCCCCGCCGCGCCGCTCCGCTGGTCGACGCACAACACACGCGGCCGCATAGAGAAGAGAAACACTGGGACGCCACTCCCAAGGTATCATCCGACGCACGACTTCGCTCGCAATAATTAAACCGGCCACCTCGCGCTGCGCGTCTCCCGTCAGCTGGGCGAGACAGCGACACGAGATACACACCGCTACGCGTAATCAGACGCCGCCGCCGCCGCCGCCGCCGCTGCCGCAGCAGAAGACTTCACAAACGACACAGCTGCCGCTCTCCGAACCAGAACATCCCGTAAGATACAGTTGTACAAATCTTCAATAAAAGTTATCTTATGTAAAAATGATGTTTCATTCGACCTCATACCCCAGCCAAGGAAGAACCCACCCTGCCCACATGTTGTTAAGAGAGAAAAGTTAATTTATTTAATATTTTCACCCTGACAGAATGCTTTAGAATGCTCATCCTGACAATTGACTTGCATCAAAAGAGAAAACCCAGTTACATTTAGTGACAGAAGTGCCACATTTAGTATCACAACTGTTACATTTGGTATCAGAAGCCGTTATAGTTGTTACATAATCGACTCAGATCAACATGTTTACTGTATCCTTTGTTAAATTTAGTCCTTGGGACACGATACGTCTACAGATTCACCGAATCAGTTGTGTAACACCTGAAAGTATTCCAATTGAGAACCTTCTCCCGTAAAATTATGCGGCCACGTATGGAAGACTAAATGGTTTACAGCCGAAGTACTCGTAGCATACTGGTGAACTGTCCCAATTTTAAGGCTAAAGCATTATGTCACGAGAACATGTATATTTAGGGAGAGTTTTGTTAGTGGAAACTAATTTGTTTGCAATATTTCCGGTTGTATCTCTCGCGTTGGGGCACGGGACTAAAAGCCAGTTGGCTCATCAGGGACATGGTCCCCTAAAACTGCCAGCAGCAGTGCTGTCATGACCTAGTTGCGAGTGCTTTCGCAGAGCAGCGCGCCGCTGCGGTTGGCTGTACTGTAGCCGCAGTGGTGTGTTACTCCGCGTCTTGCGCCGTCCGGCGCGGCATTATCTCTGGCGGCTTCCTGTATGCTAATGCGGGGATGTTGGCCGTAATGAGCGGCTGCCCCCGCCAGCCGCTGCTACCCTCTGTGACTGTGACGTCACAACAGCGCCAGCCGCTGAAACAGAGCGCTCGCCTACACGGAGGGCGCTGCGAACCGGCTCTCGTTCCATTAACCGCCGCGGCGGCTGGGGCGGTCGTGTTTGTTCCTGCCATATAACACCAACATAGAAAACTCCACTCCCTTATGTGGAACAGGCAGCTTCTAGATGTATCACGTCAACTAAAGATATTGTCTTGTCTTTCACTAAAGAGGCGGCGAGGTTCCAAGCTGTACTAAATGATTTAATTGCCTCGATGTTGTGTATTCGTTACGAACGCATTTTTTTTCACATAAAAGATGGCCGCAGAAAAAAATATGAATACTTCACAAGATGAAAAAACAAGATGTGTACAGTAATAGTACCGCCTGCCGGTGTGGCAGGTTCGAATCCTGCCTCGGGCATGGGTGTGTGTGACGTCCTTAGGTTAGTTAGGTTTAACTAGTTCAAAGTCAAGAGGACTGATGACCTCAGATGTGACGTCCCATAGTGCTTAGAGCCATTTGAACCATTTAAAGTAATAGTACCCTTTATTTCAAATGGTTCTTCACACAAATTTTGAAAATTTTTCTCCTTTATTAAATGGATTCTATTTCATTCCTTCCAGCGGTAAGATTTTATATCTTGAAGATAGAAATTTGCAATAGATCGTAAAACATCTTTTTTATTATTTAATTAAAAAACCTTTCCACACACTAATGATGTAGTGGCCTTCCCGCTATCCTCATAACTCGTCGCATTTCGCCGATTCCCGTAAGGGTTCGTACGTATATAGCAACTCACAAATTTTCGGGAATCCACAATAAATTGATGACAGCTAACGATGAATTTTTAGGAACTGTATGTACCTCTTTGCACCCTTGCATGATCAAGAGGACTAGCAGCTTTATTTCACTTACTGAATTTGTGCACTTCCCAATGGTGTAACCCATTAGTTCACTTTTCTCGTCTACCTTTCTTCTGAACATCTACATTGTAAATGTGTCCTGTCTGATCTTTTGGGCATATCTGAAAGAACAGCCACTATTCTTGAGCAACAGCCACTATGAACTAAGACACAAAGGAAATACATACATTCGCTGTAGGTGTACATTAATTGAAATCAGTGGAGAGCGCTGAAATTTTGCACCAGACTGGGTTTCGAACCCGGGTCTCACGCTTAATAGGTAGTTGCGCAGATCATTGCGCCATCTGCGCACAGCAGAGATCACACCTGCCTCCCGTCACCCCAGATTCTTAACCTTTCCACACACCAATGATGTAGTGGCCTTCCCGCTATCCTCATAACTCGTCGCATTTCGCCGATTGCCGTAAGAGTTCGTGTGTGGTGTGCATCCGCTATGAGGAATCCGCTGTTCTTGAGGAATTCGTTCGGAAACATTAATAACTGTCTTAAAGCAAGATATAAAATCGTGGTTTCAAACAATAGCGTGCTGAAGGCTACATATTATACCACAATGTGCCAGAGTTACCCAGTAGAACAATTAAGTAGCCGCACAAACTTCAAAACAAAAATGTGAAATAATATAGGTTATTGCTTTTGTTTTTCGTTATTCGTGTGCCAAAACTGAAGATGGCCTAATTCATCTGAATCAGATACTAAAAGGTAAATAAACCTAATATAATCTGGTTTTTATTAAATAATAAAAATGATTACTAACCTCTCTTGTAACTGACACCTTTATCTTATTTTACGTCTACTCGCATTGAAAGAGAGCTGCAGCTCATTACATTTATTGGAAATGTTATAAAAGACTTGAAGTGTGGTGTCACCGCCAGACACCACACTTGCTAGGTGGTAGCCTTTAAATCGGCCGAGGTCCGTTAGTATACGTCGGACCCACGTGTCGCCACTATCAGTGATTGCAGACCGAGCGCCGCCACACGGCAGGTCTAGTGTAGAGAGACTCCCTAGCACTCTCCCCAGTTGTACAGCCGACTTTGCTAGCGATGGTTCACTGACTACAGACGCTCTCATTTGCAGAGACGACAGTTTAGCATAGCCTTCAGCTAAGTCATTTGCTACAACCTAGCAAGGCGCCATATTCAGTTACTATGTCTTCTGAACAGATAATATTATGACTCATGTACCGTCAAGAGCGACGTTCATCATTAATGGATTAAAGTTAAGTATCAAACTACTTACGTCCGCTTTCTGAATTCTAATTCCTTGTAATGTTCCAGATCACACGTCAGTATAGTTCTTCCCTCCTCACGCCAGTCTGCGTGAGCTAAAACGCGTGCATTTCGCCCTCCTCTAGTAACACGGTGTTGGCTCTTCTGCCAACACAACATGAAGCGTTTCCTTTGAGATCGTCCAACATCGATACTTTCGTACGGACAACAGAGGCGCCAGCGAAGAACCGTAGTTTAAATGGTTCAAATGGCTCTAAGCACTATGGGACTTAACATTTGAGGTCATCAGTCCCCTAGAACTTAGAACTACTTGAACCTAACTAACCTAATGACATTACACACATCCATGCCCGAGGCAGGATTCGAAGCTGCGACCGTAACCGTCGAGCGGTTCCAGACTGAAATGCCTAGAACCGCTCGGTCACAACGGCCGGCTGAAGAATCGTAGTGCTGGACTACTCTGTGTAATCAATCGTTACCTAAAAGTTACGTAACAAACTGCAGCAGTTATTTTGTTTATCGAAGAAAGACGTTGCATCGCCGCGAAGAAGTCCATCGCTGGTTTATTTTCTTGCCGAAAGAATCCAGATTTGAACTTCCTTCCTCATATCTCTCAGATTTGTATACGCTATATGTTTTCTTACCAAACAGGGCGGGGAGTCAGTTCTGAAATCAGTAGACAGGAAAATCAAGTTTTATTCTCACACATGAGACTAGTGAGTAGAGTGTACAATGTGCAGGGCATGGTGCAATCTCTTAGCAGCTCCGTCGAGACCTTTCTGTGCCGTGAGGGAGCGATATTTCAGAATGGTCTCAGATAAAGAGTTTATGAGCCGCGGTACGCCCTGTAACTCAACCCGGGAGAAAAACGACCCTCTCTGGATCCGACTGGCTGCCCCATTCGTTGCTATTACGGCTTCCGAAAGAATGTTTTAACGAGTACCCGCCAAGAAACTTGGAGGAGGATAAGATTCTCTGTTTCGAATGCCACACAGAGTAATGGCCGTGGAACTCGCATTGCCCATTACATTAGGGATAAAGGTGGGATATAGAACAGTCTTTCCTACTTATTTTCGAGTCATTCGGTTACCAACAGTTTGCTCTGCGCAAAAGCTAAATAAGCGAATTTTTCGAGTGTCTTAATACACCAAATAAATACAATGTTGTGAAATAAATATCAGAACTACATTTATGTCACTACTTCTGCAATGTTTCAACGGTACTACAGATACCGCTGAATCTTGTTGTTTATTTCGTAAGACCATATTTCGTTAATTTCTTTTTTCGTGCAACGGCAGTCATTTCTGCAACATTACAGAGAAACCGCATGGAAATGACAGAGAACTCGTAATTACTCGAATGTATTGAACTAGAAAAGTAATGACGATACAACTCTTCGTTGTTCATTCGACATCCACTACCACAAAAATACCTTTCTGAAAGGCTAAGCGCCATGTTGGTCCTGAATGAAGTTTAAGAGTATTCGCGCCCGTCAGTTTATACAACGGACGCGCTGCAGTCTTTATTTTACAGCCAGGCGGCGCGTAAATACGTCCTTAGCTGTATCGCTTACCCTTGATTGCTCATTTTAAATAGCCCGTGTCAACTAGGGCCTTGAACCTTCCATATTCTATGACACCCAATATATTAAGACACAGATTTACGAAAATATTCAACCTCGTGGGATAATGAAACTAACTTCAGTCCAATGCCTTATAGACGAAGATGTGTTTCCTCAAAAGTTGACAGGTATCATGTCTACTTTTTAATGTCATCAATAAATCGTTCACGCTGTCACTTCCGAAGTTTCTTATACCGAAGAATCCAGAAAAATTTTTGCCGGCCGCTGTGGTCGAGTGGTTCTAGACGCTTCAGTCCCGAACCACGCGGCTGCTAAGGTCGCAGGTTCGAATCCTGCCTTGGGTATGGCTTTGTGTGATGTCCTTAGGTTAGTTATGTTTACGTAGTTATAAGTATAGGGGACTGATGACCTCAGGTGTTAAGTCCCATAGTGCTTAGAGCCATTTGAAGCAGAAAATTTTCTCAGTCAATCTGGCATACATTCGCTTGCCAACATCCAAATCGCTTGTGACAGCTGCAACTCATGGGACGTATCTTCAGCAATCGGCACTGATTCGCAAATAGATTACGTAATTTCGCATGTCTTGTAATATGATAGGCTTGTGTAAATATTATGAATTCGAACAGAGATACGCCACTATATTACCTACTGATAAGCAGTATTTTTTTTCTGAATTATGACTTCAAGCTGAGAGACTCTGCAATCATAACTATGAAACTTATTTATTACAGTTTTAAAGTACTTCTTTTTATATCAAGGGAGGCTGTCAAAAGTTCACAAAAATATTCTGAAATATTACTACACAAATTTTAAGTTTGATACCGCCCAATTACATTACATTCTGTTTTGGCTGGCAGGAGAGCCAACACCGTGTTACTAGAAGGAGTCCGAAAGGCACGCGTTATAGCTCACGCAAGCTGGCGTGAGGTCTGGAACAGGACATGGAAATTAGAATTTAGAAAAACGGACGTAGCTGGTGGAATACTTAACTTTAATCTGTTAATGGTGAACGTCGGTCTTGGCGGTACATTATTGAATATCAGTAGTAACTGATAATGGCGCCTTGCTAGGTCGTAGCAAATGACGTAGCTGAAGGCTATGCTAAACTATCGTCTCGGCAAATGAGAGCGTATTTTGTCAGTGAACCATCGCTAGCAAAGTCGGTTGTATAACTGGGGCGAGTGCTACGAAGTCTCTCTCTAGACCTGCCATGTGGCGGCGCTCGTCTGCAATCACTGATAGTGGCGACACGCGGGTCCGACGTATGCTAACGGACCGCGGCCGATTTAAAGGCTACCACCTTGCAAGTGTGGTGTCTGGCGGTGACACCACACATTCTCTATACTGCATACAAAATATTTTTCTTCAAGTTTGTAAAGTACGCAGCATTTCCTAGAAATGCTACAAAATAATGCATGAAAAGTGTTTGACCAGGGGGGAAGGTAAAGGCGAGCACAGGGGCTGTGCTGTGGAAGGTGAACCCAACGGTAACGCAACAGCAACACCGTTTAAAGTTTAACATTTTTAACAGAAAATTTATTTAAGTGTTGGCAATGTTAATTTGATATATCAACTTTAATTAGTTGCATGCATTTATGATAATGAAATCTTAAGGAGACCTTTTTTCAGGTCTGACTCAGCTTGAACAATCACAGATATATTTAAAATAACAATTGTAAAATAAGTACAAATAATTACCTGCTCAAAGACGATAAGAATTTTAAAAGAACTGCATCAGAAATAGCTTCACTAAATCCCACGAAGATCAGAAAAATTTGATTTTAAGTAAGATATTTGCTTTACATATTGAGCAGTTATTAAGGCAATCACAGTCTTGAACTACTAGCAACTCACTGAATTTGTGCCAAAACTAACAAATAAGCAAACAAACACTGACGTCAAGAGAACGACTGATTAAATTTATGACATCAAGAATATCAACGCGAATAAGACTGTTAGTCACTTCATTTCAGAACAATTCTTTATCAAGGGACACAACAGGTTAAAACCGTAAAATCAACATTCAGAAATAGGCTAGTAATGATTTACAGAGATTAAAATATGATTAAAGGTTCAAATGGCTCTGAGCACTATGCGACTTAACTTCTGAGGTCATCAGTCGCCTAGAACTTAGAACTAATTAAACCTAACTAACCTAAGGACATCACACACATCCATGCCCGAGGCAGGATTCGAACCTGCGACCGCAGCGGTCGCTCAGTTCCAGACTATAGCGCCTAGAACCGCATGGCCACTCCCGCCGGCTATGATTAAAGGAATTTCGTGCACTCACACAGAATGTAAGATAATACTGCTAGCCACATACTTAAATGCAATTCCGTTGCTAAGAGGCACGTCAATTAAGCGAAGCATTTTAACAGAAACCTTTAAACATAATGCCTTTAGCACAACTGTTATGTACGTGGCTTAGTCGATAAACCAAGGCCAAAGTGCCAATCCGTTCTCCTCTGTCACAGCAATATTACAAATACGATTACTGCATTGGGCAATATCCTTCCTCCGTGAAATGATCGGCCCATACCATTTGGACCGCCACAAACACCTTGAATTGCTTACCCAAAATCATGGGGAGGAAGGTGACCAATTACAGGAACCGAGGCGTAGTGCTCTAAAACAGGCTACGTTCATAATAAGGAGCAATAGCTGGCCGCATCGAAAGCTTATATTGCTTAAAGGGGCCGTTGACACATGAACATTGACGTTAAATTCCATTATCTGACGGGAATGGAACCTGAATGTACCAAGCTACTGCCAGTCTGGACTAATGAGGTTCAATTTATATAATTACAGGAAGAACTACACCGCAAGGGAGCGTTTACAGTTATGAATCTTAACTGACTAGCCCAAGTAATTCAGTTGACCAAGCTATGCCGCCAAGTCACATACAAACGTTTGCTTGAGACCACAACACCTGTGACAACCTTAATGGGCGTAAGCAGTTCCAAGCATTAAGTCCGATTCATGGCAAACATTCACAACCATCTTGTGACCCAACTCGCCACTTTTTGAACATTCATTACACTCAGATATGTCCGAAGCGCAGCAAGACTCACCGTTTTCAGTCACCGCAATCGGTCCCATTAGGCAGCGTAAACAGTGCTACCAATAGACAGAAGGCAGCCGCTTCACAGCTCCACCGACTGCCATCAGCGAAAGACAATCGTAGGCGACCAAGGCAGCAGCAGCCGACTGAATACAACCCCAAGCCCTAGCGGCTAGTTTCTCTACTCACCCTCTCGAAATTCTCGCAGATATCTTCTTCCCGAATGAAAGCGGCCGCTCGCACTGAGCGCCATGTCTCAATGCATATCGAATAATGAGAAACAGGGAGTTAAAAAAAGTATTTCTTATTCTGAGAGGTGATAGTATGGACCAACACAAGACAAAGGTGAGTAGTAATCTTTGGCTGTAAAATACATATATTAAGATCTATGATGTATGAGGTTGTGCGATACTGTGAAACACATCTCTTATTTGGAAAGCTGTTATTACGAACGACTTCAAGAATACAGTAAACAAATGAAGACACATTCCTTTGTTATGGATAAGGAATGCAGTAAGCATCTGTCATTGTTGTTACACTGAACTCGCAGTTCGCTAAGTGCAGCCCATGCATTAGGTCTTATGAAGTCAGTTTCAGAAATGATTTTAGACTTTAGCTTTATCTTTGCAAGTAGCAGTATAATGGAAGCCCATTGTTACACACGGGAAATGGGTCTCGCAAATAGAAGCAGCCATCCAGTTTACTGACAGATATCCATAACGCAGGGTACCATCTCCGCTGCTATTTAGCCGTCTTTTCCGGGGTCTGTCAGAACCTGGCTGCGTAGCTTCAACAACGGCGGACTGTGATGGAATTCCATTTATACAGGATGTAACTGAAAAACCGTCAATTGTTGTGGAGGAATGAGTACTATAACAAGTGGAAGAAGATCCTGGAACTAGGGTACGTAGAACTTCATCATACATCGGACATGGTCATTCTGTAGCCTGGACCATCATGCGTGACTATTTTCTATAACTAAATCATGTAAGCGTCCCTTCGGCAACAAGAGGAGCGTGCCAGAATGCTGTTCGGCTGATGGCTACTGCAAAGATGTAATGGATTCTATTTTTCACAATAATGATAATGTTCACAGACTACGTTGGTTTCGCGTGAGATGGGCTGTCAACTTGCTTGACCAACATTTCTGGACCGGTACTGTTCCAGACGCATTTGAAGAAGCATGACATCAGCGCCGATATTCATTTAATCTAAGGGCAGGAAGTGTCGGTGATGGACAGATAGTACCTTACATACTCCCAAACTGCTGCAAGGTTCGTCCGTTCCCATCAAACAATTTGCTACACGAGGTACTATTCCAATAATGACTGGAGATGCAGTTCATTCATGACGGAGTACCAGACCCGTTTTTCCGAAATGTCCGAGAACACGACCATCAATTGGTGGCTAGTTAATCCCCACTATCTTGTTCCCTTCCTACGGATCTTTACTTGTGGGGACACAAGTCCCATTAATATACAAAGACTAGAGGAACGCTTCATCAATGCCTGCCAGTGCATCCCTGTCCAGCCTTGAGATACTGAAAGAGTACTTGATTTCTTACGACGTTGGGTGGAAGCATGCCTCACTATACTATGAATGGACACATATGTGCAGGTCGTACGTTATAGCAAGCAGATTGAATTACAAGCTCTGCTGTATCACAGTAACAGAACTGTGCGTTCTTATTTGTTTAATAATTTGTCTATTGCGTTCTCTCTGCCCTTTATAATAACAAACGGCTTGCAGTAGAAGTGATATATTTCACATTAGCGAACGTGAATTTCTCATAGCTATTAAGGTAGGGTAAGCACATTTTATTTTTTATTACTTTATAACGAATCACCATCTTTCAAAATACGAAATATCACTGTGTTTAATACAATAATGGCTGCCAAATGCGTTTATTTTGAACTTCTGTTTTGAATAAACAGCTAAATGCAAAATGCAAAACTTCACATCTGTACTTCCTAAATTTTGAATCACTAAAACTATGTCGAAATTGATAATGTTGGTCTGACTACCTGTCCAAATATTAGTAAATTCAGTACTTCCAAACTTTACTGATTGCTCTATGAGATAATGGCAACGAAATGAGTTGTATCATACATAATGTGAAAGGTCCCCGCAACTCGTGGTGTGTTTGGCCAGGGATCTGGTACTCCACTGAAAAAAAAAGAAAACAGAATGAAGTTTTCATCGACAGGAATTGAAAGAGGTCACACAACATCCGCAAAGAACCACTGACGACATAACAACGAAGGAAACGTCGAAACAAGATAAAAAAAGTGGTTAACGTCGTTGCTACTCGATCATGGGTGTCTGAGTTCGAGTTTTGACCAGGTGGGAGATTTTATCCGCTCGGGGACTGGATGTTGTGTTGTCCTCATCATCATTTCATTATTTAAGCGCAACTCGCCAAGTTACGTCAAATAAAAACATTTACGGTTGAACACCCAGATGGGGTTTCGCGGCCAAATATGCCATACGGTAATTTCATGTTTTTTTAATAGCAGAGGATTGCACATTGCCTCAGGTTTGGTTTCGATACGCGTGTGTAAAGTGTAAAGACGTACAGTGCGGGGAAAGCCATATAAATTTGGTGTGTGTGTGTGTGTGTGGGGGGGGGGGGGGGGGCAATGCTCATGCGGTGACGTCACATGTGTACTAACAATTGGGTACATGTACTTCAAAATTATGTGTACTATTACTTCGTAAAACATTTGCTTCCCATTCTGATACTCATAGTGAAACATAGACGTACAGTATATGTCGGAAAAATGGGAAACTGAATGTCTTCAGAGGTACATGAGTTGGAGGTATGCGTAGAAAAATAATATAGCAATCTTGAGATGATCACAGATAGTATTATCAACGAATATTTCTGCAGTGGACGGTAGCTGGCACGAATGGCTTCATTACATGTAGCGCAAGACTCTGAATTTTCAAGATGTTCAGCAGCAGTAGCAAGTTTCGAAAAGTACGTCTCAGCCACGAGACGGGCGTTATGGAACACTGTTCAAAAGCTTCCGTCAAGTGGCTGCCTCTCTTGTTCTTCATTCTGTGAGACACTGACTCCATATTAGGCCTACGTTAAACAATGACGGTACCAGATATATTGAAACTACATATTTCTTATTCCCCTCGCCAGCAGGGATCCTCCACTATATTACTGACCATAAATCACCCTTGTCACTGGGGAGACGATGGAAGGAAAGGAGCAGGCACTGCCGGCAACATAATCAATCACTTTGCTTCTGCGAATAGAACACGTAAAATGTAGCCTCGGATTCGCTGTAAGGTTTGTTTTAGCGGACGATCACAGATGTGTCTACACTGTCAGAAAGTAACAGAGACGCCATTTCAACTGCCACAGTATCATTTTTCGATTTTCTAACTCCTGCGAAAGTTTTCATGATGGCCTGTTGCTTGCAGATACGAATCAGTGTGTGACTACCGCCTTGCATTTTGCAAACGACTTGCGGTTGATTTTTCCTTCAGTTCCAAAGACATAAAAGATTTGAATTTAACATCCGGTCTGCATCAGGGTCGTTAGAGACGAATAATAAAAGTTTGTACAGGGATGTGTTGTGGAATCGAAGTTACACTTTAACATCGTAGAAGCACCAAAACTTTTTTTAGAGACCATTAAATTCCAATGAACTACCATAACTCAACTAATCATCAAATCACTGTTTAACTGTACATCAAGTTTAAGGAATGTTTCTTGGCGTCAAATATATAATTGTTTTTTAGTTCTACTACCTGTCACATCCGCGTACATTGATCTTAGGTTTTTTCCAGCAGTCACCAAGTGTCAAAATTGACTGTGTGATGCAGTGTTAAATATACTGCCAGGATAAAGTCATGACATAAGTAATAATACATTTAACATCAAGAAGCTTTTCTTAAAATTGTCGTGGTATTATTTCGTGACTTTGATTTGTCGTTTGGCTAAAACTACTTGTCTGGGAATAAATATTCGCTAAAAGACATTCTTGTGCTTTCACGATGTCGTTCTTCTAATACACTGAAGCTATGTGACACAGTCTATCCAAATTACTTCAAACTTTTACTTCCACTACATGATCAGTCATTGAAGGCGCAAAATTTCATTTTGTAGTACTTAGGGTCTCCTGAGAAAGTTAGAAAATCTTGTGCAGAAACATATTTCAGCTACGATTAGGATTATAAATTTATTTTTCTCTGATAGTGAAAGTAAGTTTCCTTACTTTTAATAATGCAACTCTATTATATCCAGCAGTATCGTATTCTGTGGTAGGTCTGTGGATTCGCAAAAAATGTTTTTAGCTCAGTAAATGTAAGTTCGAACGATCTGTGCTGTCATTTTACCAACTTCATACAAGCTGTTGTTCCCGTTCCTTTCTGATTTATGTTCACGGTGTAACACAAACACTGTTATGTAGAAGAATGAGCCACGAATTGCACAGGAAAAGTTAGTGCATTTGCCTATTAATTAAATGAAAATGTACAACACGAGAACCGTGTTAGCTAAAGGTATTGTTATTTTGCGCAGGGAAGAAGCGCGTTCAAAATGCACACCGTAAAAATGTTATACTGACGAATACATACCGTCCAGTACGGTTAACGGGACCATCGCGAATGTTCGACATAAAGTGCAATAATCACACACTTACGGCAGGTGGCATAAATAGCTTTCGGCGAGATGCGGGAAAGAGTGCAGCTGTTGTAATGGGGCAATGGAGCGATTTATCTAACGTCCAAATGTAGATGTCCATTGGCTTTCCTGACAATGGTGGAAGCATTTACAAAACAGTTATTTGCAAAGTGTTTGCGATAGTCGTGGTTAAAGCGTACTGCCCAAAAAAAAAAAAAACAAAAAAAAGTCGCTGTCCAAATCCGGCGCCGAAGCAACTGTGGTGCACCAAGGGCCATAGATGACATGGGTGACCGATTGCTGCGGAGATTTGCCTGCGAATAAAAGGGCAACCGTTGAGCAACTAAAGGCCCAGGTGGACGATGGGGCTAAAGTGCCTCCTCAAAGACCGTTCAGCAAATGTCCTGCGTATAGCCGTCCTCCAAAATTGTCCTGTTTTTGTACCCATGCCGACTGCTGTTCATTGAGAGCTTGGATTTGCACGGCAGTACGGCAACTAGATGTCCAGTGAGTGCGACAGGTGGCCTTTTCATATGAATCGCGTTTCAAGCTCCGTAGATCAGATGGCTGTTGGCGTGTACGGTGTGAAACGTCTGAAAGCAAACACTTGGCGATCAGCAGGAGGCATTATTTACTGGAGAATGTTTTCGTGGCATCTCCTGGGTGATCTTGTCGTTCTGCTAAACGCAGCGGATTAACACAGTATGCACCCATCCTTGGTGGCCACGTCGACCCCTACACGCAGTGTGTTTCCCTCGACTGATTGGCACCTACCAGCGGAACACTGCAGCGTGTCACACAACTCGCAGTGCACGTGCTTGGTTCAAAGAGCATCCTGGTCACCAAACTTTCCGGAATCAAACCCAACCGAGAATCTGTGTGGACAGCCTCGATCACGGTGTTCGCGCTATGAATTCTCAACTGAGAAAATTAGAGCAACTTTCCAGGGTACTGGGGTGTGCGTCACTCCACATCCTTGTCGGTACCTACCAGAAACTCACTGCCTTCCTAAACGCCTCGCGCTGCTAGAGTTGGTTATTCAGGCTTGGGGTGTGGATCATAAGGACACACCGATCACAATAGTAATCCGTTGTAGTTGCCACACACTTCTTTATTCAATGATAAAGTATTATCAAATCACAATCACAATAATAATGGCGATTGCCTAATAAAGCCTGATCGCTTGGATAAATGAACACACTTCTTTAACTAGAACAAGACCCATAAAACTTGAAAATTGAATATAAGTAGTTAAACTGACTCAGATAAACGTCACTACTTAGATGGAACTAATATCCACACGATTCCTGTTAGAACTGTAATTACTTCCTATCAGTTAAAGAAAACATTAAGTGCCACAACACAGATACTGTAAGATTTGGCTAGTCAACTTTCCTAAATAAAACACTATTCATAAAAGCTTTATTACAATAAAAATATCTTCCACGACTAAGGAGGTGCTTTAATTTGACCAAACAAATTTTGAAGTTTAGTTAACTCAGATGATTAATCAACAATTTTGTTAAAATCATTACTACTAGAACATGACCATATGACAATAGTCCCTAAAATTAGGATGTTTCAATACTGGGTGTGAATTAGTGATAGACTCGAGCACACCAAAGGATTTTAATCAATACAAGAGATCCACGAGACAGCAAATGAAATAGAAATGTACTCAACTTTGCACTGCATTTGAACTTCTGACACCAAACCTCTTCACGGGAAGGATGGAATCACAAGACAATAACAATATAACCTGAGATGTAAAGGGGGCAGGGGCAGAACCTTAAATATCACTCTGCCACCGTGGTACTCTGCTCCCAGTTTGCTTGAGTCGACCACTGCCAATTATCTGCAACACAAAATACATCAGCAGCTGATAATATTCTGAGGCATGAGATACACAGTCTTGTCTAGAGAACAGGTGATCAATACTTTCAATGAAATCAGCCTCCGTGAGTTACTTGGCCAGTCACGGCCCTTAAAATTTAATTAACCAATTCGTAAAAGGACCACTAAAATAATGTCCTAAAGTTAAAATCACAAGAATTATCTCTGCACACATTTAAACGCCAAACTACAATAACGAAATACAAGGCAGAATGGAAGAAATATCTCGGCATGGTTTGGAACGCCAGACACCGACTTACGCACTACTGGTCTGTCTACAACTACATCTACATGGATACTCTCCATATCACATTTAAGTGCCTGCAGAGGGTTCATCGAACCACCTTCACAATTCTCTATTATTCCAATCTCGTATAGCGCGCGGAAAGAATGAACACCTATATCTTTCAGTACGAGCTCTGATTTCCCTTAGTTTATCGTGGTAATCGTTCCTCCCTATGTATGTCGGTGTCAACAAAATATTTTCGCATTCGAAGGAGAAAGTTGGTAATTGGAATTTCATGAGAAGGTTCCGTCGCAACGAAAAACGCATTTCTTTTAATGATGTCCATCCCAAATCCCGTATCATTTCCGTAACACTCTCTCCCATATTTCGCGATAATACAAAACGTGCTGCCTTTCTTTGAACTTTTTCGATGTACTCCGTCAGTCCTGTCTGGTAAGGATCCCACACTGCGCAGCAGTATTCTAAAAGAGGACGGACAAGCGTAGTGTAGGCAGTCTCCTTAGTAGGTCTGTTACATTTTCTTAATGTCCTGCCAATAAAACGCAGTCTTTGGTTAGCCTTCCCCACAACATTATCTATGTGTTCCTTGTACTTCTAATCGTTACACTTCTAGCTACGTATTTAGCCATTCTTCATGTCGGTTGGTTGGACGTAGCCACACTTCCATAACTGCCGTCAAGTATCAAGTCACGACACCGAGTTGCGTGATAAACAACTAGAACAATTCCAAATCGTTTTTAGTACATCCGCTTGTTCAGTTAAGATGCACGCAACCCCCAAAGCAACTCGATGCGTCCATTTCATTCGGTCTGTGTAGCTTCTAACACACTCGAAGGAACTTGTCCTTCCAACCTCTAGGAAAACCAAATCACCATGGGCAATGGATCGGCGTTGCACGATTGAGCTCGCCGTAGCGGCTGGTCACGCTCCTTCGTTCGTGCCGACTCGGCCTCTCCGCGTGCTGCCTACGAACACAGTCCCACGTCACTGCACCTCACACCGCGAATGCCCACACAAGAATCCCAAAAACGCGCTGCAGTTAAATGCCCACCGCCAAAGATATGAAGGAGAGTAATCAACATCGAAGTCGACTCAGAGATGAAAATGAGAATCGATGGCAACTGGCGCCAGAAAGGCACCAGCTCAAGACTTTTTACACGTTGTCAACTTTGCGTGACTGGACATGTAATGTATTACGCCAGTTGACAATAGGTGAATCCCTACATACATCTTGGCATAAAACACAGCCGGACAAAAGTGGTTGGTGGCTGTATTTTGTCAAGTACTTTCCTTCGTTCCAGAAGGGAACGAAACGGTAAGTCACTCTAAAGTGTTCAGTGGAAAGCATCTCTGCCATAAACTAGGCAGTGCTATGTAGATGCAGAATGTGAGATCTTACTTTGCTTGAAGCATTTGGCATTGTCTTGGAGCGTTTAAAAATTGTGGAAAAGTCCTCCTTCGATAACATTTAAGCAGTGGTAGTAGAGGAATTGACCTCATAGAAAGTTTTAAAACAATTGCTAATGCACAGCCTGCTTGTAGATAATAAAATACCTTATTATCTTCTTTATTGTAGTGCACCAGAGTTAGCGGCGCTGTCTGGACCGTCTAGATGCCACAGTATCCGAAGACTTAGCGAAGAGTGGGAGAGTTAGGATAAGATGGCCGAGAACGCGAACAAATTATCGCTCTTGTGGACGAGTCTCTCGATGGTATCAAGGGAACAGCACGACTATAGAACGAGAGAGAGGCAGAGGGCAGGAGAGCCGCCGAGAATGCTAATGAATGGCGTTCATTCGCTAAAGTGGATTTTGTACGTGTTGTTCCGTCTCTCGCGGGCAGTTCGGCTAAACGAAAACTGGAGATGCAAGCCAATATTTTCAAGCACCGAGCGCTCCACGGCCTCGGCAAACGGCTCTTTGTCTGCCGGCGTTGTTCTTAGGGCGCAGTCGAGCGAGAGCCGTTAAGCGGAACGACGCGCAGCGCATGCGCAGATGGGTTCTTGCGCAGTGTTGCGACTGTCCCTACCCCGCAGATAGCGGGCGCCGCGAGGCTAATGACGCGGCAGAGGGCGCCTGCGAAGCGGCGGAAAGGGCGTGCGAACCCCGGTGCGGCGCGGCGGGCAAGGCATTCGAGGCTGTCACGTTGGCGACAGGTGCCGGCCTTCAGCTGCGGGGCTTCCTTAAGGGGGAGCTGCCGGCGGCCTTGTAGGGCAGACATTGGCCGAAGCCGTAAAGGAAACACTCCGTACATTTCCAGGTGTGGTACTACCGGAACAGATACTGGCAGGTTATAATTAATGTGCCGCAAGTCACGGACGGCCTGTGTGGGCTATAATTATCGTATGGCACATAAACTTGGCAGATATTCTAATGCGTTAATGCGGAATTGACGTACCCTGGCAAAAACATTAGTTCCAGTTGTGGCCACCAGGTGTAAATCTCGGGTTGTACACTGTATGGCAGTACGATATCCAAGCCGTCATTAGACAAACGATAATGTGAGTGAAAATTATAGCTGTCGAGAGGAGAAACTGTGTGCTGTTAGTGAAACTGGTTTATGTGGACGACAGCAATTGCAGTGCTGCATTGAAAGAGTGTTGCCGACTGTTTGCTGTGGGCAGAGGCCCGATGACATTTAATGGTTTAAAGAAGATAAGAATGAAAATCAAAAACATGGACGAGTTTGGTGTGATACCTGCAAGCAGAAGAAGTCCTATTCCGGTGAAACTTATTGACGAAGCTGCTGTTGCTGTAAATGACCGTGCAGCAGGTGCACGGAGTAATGCTAATGCTCTTGCAATGCCCCAAGGTCATTTGTACCGAAAGGTCTGCAGTCGATTTTCACGTGTATCCTACAAGATCCAGACGGTGCAGCAACTGAAGCTTCACGATACGCATCAGTGTTCTTAATCGGCTCTCCAGTTTCTGGTGAGGATCGAAGACGATGACATGTGGCTGGGTAATAATATATGGGGCAACGAAGCACATTTAGCACTACAGGGTGCAGTAAATACACAGAACAGCTGCATATGGGGAACGATTAAACCACTTGTGCACGGAGAGTCATTGACCTGTCATACGTGATTGTGTGGCCTGTATTCACAAGCATCTTTTTTCTCCTTCTTTGAAGAGAATACACCCAGAGTGTCTGTCAGGTTTACCATGATATCTGCACTTTGCCGAGACCTTGTACAGCTTCTGATTCCTCCTTTGGAAGTGCGCAACTGCATGGGAACCATTGTTTTCAGCCGGCCGGTGTGGCCGCGCGGTTCTAGGCGCTTGTGTCTGGAGCCGCGTGACCGCTTAGGTCGAAGGTTCGAATCCTGCCTCGGGCATGGATGTGTGTGAAGTCCTTAGGTTGGTTGGGTTTAAGCAGTTCTAAGTTCTAGGGGGCTGATGACCTCAGATGTTAAGTTCCATAGTGCTCAGAGCCATTTGAAGCCACTGTTTTCGTAGGCGATGGGGCAACACCTTATCTAGCAAGCCAAGCGAAAGATCTACTTAGTGCAATGTTCCATGAACTTGTTAATCTTTGGCGCGCGGGATTAGCCGAGCGGCCTAAGGCGCTGCAGTCATGGACTGTGCGGCTGATCCCGGCGGAGGTTCGAGTCCTCGGGCATGGGTGTGTGTGTGTTTGTCCTTAGGATAATTTAGGTTAAGTGGTGTGTAAGCTTAGGGACTGATGACCTTAGCAGTTAAGTCTCATAAGATTTCACACACATTTAACATTTTTATTGTTAAACTTTTCAGATGCCTGGTCTGCAAAATGACCTGATTTGAAGGCATGTGACTTTTGGCTCTCGAGATATCAGAGAGAATGCGTTTAACAGGATCACGTTATCTATCTGCATGATCTGCCTTTGCTGAGATTCCACAGGAACTGCTATGAGCAACCGGTGATAACATCGTTTTATGGATGCAGCATCTCGTCAACGTCTCCGGCACTCATACTAAGCAAATATTGTAAGCATCGTTTAATAATAAAATCAGCAGTATGCCTTCCTCACTTGTTTGACCCTTCCTGCCCACGTCCCGTTCCACGTAGAGACATTTCTATGCGTTTTTCTTGCATTAACAGCGTCATATTTGCACCCGGTGGTCAAAATTATAGCTAACGCTTTTTCCTCCTTAAATTGGTTCCAGATATACGCGTTAGAATTTCTATCAAATTTCTCTGCCTTACTATGAAGACTGCCAAGCCTGGACCTCTGGGAGTAGCTGTATTTTAATTATTACCAGCGGGTACATAAACGCAAAATGCACGTAGCCTCAAAATGCATGTAGATGACTTCATAAATGAAGAGACTACACGGTCCAGTCACATTAATGTGACCACCACCTGTGTTCGACATCAGCATGCAATAACCAACCGCAGACGCCAGATGGGAACAGTGGCAGCGCAGGATATGTTAGGTTAGTCGCGGCGACGCGGACAACACTGCAATCGTTCCGGAAACGGATCGATATATCTGACATTCAAAAGGGCACGACCATTGGGTTTGGCCCTAGGATGGAAGCATTTACAAAAAGGATGCGTTTTTGAACCGTTGAAGTTTAGCATGTGAAAATGCCGCTCTCAGGTACTGGCATCGTGGAAACTGTGGGGCACCAGGAGCCGTATTTGACAGTGGTGAACGACGGTTTGGAGATGTATATCGGCGAACAGACGTGCAATTGAAACTTCCTGGCAGATTAAAACTGTGTGCCGGACCGAGACTCGAACTCGGGACCTTTGCCTTTTGCGGGAAAGTGCTCTACCGTCTGAGTTACCCAAGCCCGTCTCCCGCCCCGGCCTCACAGCTTTCAGTCTCCCAGGATCTCGTCTCCCTTCCAGACTTCACAAAAGCTCTCCTGCGAACCTTGCAGAACTAGCACTCCTTGAAGAAAGAATATTGCGGAGACGCGGCTTAGTCACAGCGTGGGGAATGTTTCCAGAATGAAGATATTGGCAGAATTAAAGCTGTAGAGACGGGGAGTGAGTCCAGATTGGGTAGCAGGATTTTGGAACATACATCGTGTTCGAACATTATGAATTACATCGAAGAGAACGGTCTGTTGACAGACAGTCAACACGATTTTAGAAAACATCGCTCTTGTGAAACACAACTAGCTCTTCCCTCACATGAAGTGTTGAGTGCTATTGACAAGGGATTTCAACTTGATTCCGTATTTCTGGATATCTGGAAGGCTTTTAAGACTGCACCACACAAGCGGTTTGTAGTGAAATTGCATGCTGAAGGAATATCGTCTGTGTTATGTAACTGGATTCGTGATTTCCTGTCAGAGACGTCACAGTTAGTTGTAAATGACGGAAAGTCTTCGAGTAAGACAGTAGTGATTCCTAGCGCTCCCCAAGGTATAGGGCCTTTGCTGTTCCTCATGTATATAAACGATTTGGGAGATAATCTGAGCAGCTGTCTTAGGATTTTTGCAGATAATGCTGCCGTTTATCGACCAGTAAAGTCATGAGAAGATCAAAACAAATTTTAAAACGTTTTAGAAAAGATATCTGGAGGGTGCGAAAATTGGCAACTGACCCTAAATAACTGAAAGTGAGAAATCATCCAAATGAGTGCTAAAAGGAATCCATTATGCTCCGGTTACACGATAAATCAGTCAAATCTAAAGGCCATAAATTCAACAAAATACCTTCCAATTACAATTACGAACAACTTAAATTGGAAGGAACACGTAGAAAGTGTTGTGGGGAAGGTTAACCAGACTGCGTTTTATTGACAGGACGCTAGGAAATGTAACTGGTGTACTAAGGATACCTAGTAAGGAGACTAAGGAGACCTATTAAACAGACTGCCTACACTAAGCTGTCCGCCCTCTTTTAGAATAATGCTGCGCGGTGTGGGATCCTTACCAGATTGGATTGACGGAGTACAACGAAAAAGTTCAAAGAAGGGCAGCACGTTTTGTATTATTGCGAAATAGGGGAGAGAGTGTCACTGGAACGATCATGATTTGGGATGGACATCATTAAAACAAAGGCGTTTGTCGCTGAGGAGCAATCTTCTCACGAAATTCCAATCACCAACTTTCTCCATCCGAATTCCAAAATATTTCGTTGCCGCCGATCTATTCAACGAGAAACGATCACCATGATAAAATACGGGCAATCAGAGCTCGTACGGAAAGATATAGGTGTTCGTTCATCCCGCGTGCTATACGACATTGGAATAATAGAGAATTGTGAAGGTGGTTCGATGAACCCTCTGCCACACACTTAAATGTGATTTGCAGAGTATCCATGTACATGTAGATAAGGTATTCCCTGGGTGACCCCGTCATTCTGGAAGGCACAGTGAACCAGTACATGTATGAGTCTATCCTTGGGGTTAAGGTCCACCCCTGGACGCAGTTTGTTTTTCCTCGGCACGATGGCACCCGCCAGCAAGAAAAGCAACATATAACTCAGCTCGCAGCGCAGTGTACTTGCATGGTTCGAAGAACCAGGATGATTTTATTATAATCATCTGGCCACCAAACTCCTCGGATTGAAACCTCTTCGAAAAAAAGTGGGAGCAGCTCGACCGTGCCTCAAGCGAGGAATGAAGCACACCTAGCCATTGCCCTGTCGGCACCGTACAGAAGGTGACTGACTCTCTTCCCGGACGACTCGCAGCTGTCGGTTCAACAAAGAATGGTTTTCCATGCTTCTAACAGGCGGTCGCACTAATATGATGGGACGGTGGACATTAATACAGCAGTCCTTCGAAACTAGTATTTGAAGTTTAGTAGAGCTACAGACGACTTGCTGACAAATAATTAACCAAATCATTTGGGGAAGAGACAGCCAAACGGCTGCTCAAGTTGTGCGGAATGTGTGAGACTGGAGACTTACGGGAAGGTGGGTTAAAGTGACCAGTCAAGGGGAAATTGAATTTTCACCGAAATATGCTTATCGATAGAAGCTTTCCTTCCACACTTTTTCAACGTACATATTGCAAGGTCGGACCAAATGTTTGTAAGTGAAACGAAACTAATCTATAGGAGCTGTATGCGTTTCCCTGAAGGCTTACGAGGTGACCGCTTTTTCCTACCTACGGGGGTAACGTGGTCAGTTCCACTGCAATAGCATCCCACGATTGTTGTTCCGATTTTCGGACATACTGTCTAGACATCTTGGTGACCTAGTATCTGAAACAATACCAAGCGCATTGGCCAGATCGTTTCCAATGGGATTTTTGTATTAAGACCCATATAATAGAATGGAGACTTCCAAATAGTGCAAATTAATTCAGGGAGACAGAATGACAGGCGACAGCTTTTTGTATAAATGTGGATGGAAGTAAATCTGACCCGAAGTATTACATGTGATATTTGGAATTAACAATTCGCGCAATTTTCCCAAGAGTAATTATGCCACTGTTCCCGATCGGTCACAGATGAAACTATCAAACAGAAACAAACAAGGAACTACATTTATAGTCCAAGAGACTTCGTTGAAACATTGATATGATAAAAAACTATTACTCGAAATATAGGTGAGGTAACAAGACTTGTATAACTTACGTACATTGTATCACACGACTGTATTTGACTAAGTGTCATAGCGATTTCTTCATTGCCAAGAGGCTCTGGTTTCATCCATCTTTAGGATCTTCGTATGGCATTGATAAAGGGCTGGATATCACGAAACATAGAGTGGAAAACGATTTACGACTCTAGGAGTGGAATTTTAGACGACGTTATGTGGTCAGGATGCCATTAAATCAGAAAATAGAAACGCGAGGAGTGAGGATATATGTAGCAGAAGTCTGTGAACTGTGAAACTTCCTGGCAGATTAAAACTGTGTGCCCGACCGAGACTCGAACTCGGGACCTTTGCCTTTCGCGGGCAAGCACTCTAATATCCTTTTTTTCTCATTTAGTTCGATTTTCTTCGTAGCATCTGCTCGGGGCGGACGTCGTAAGACATCCGTTTAAGTTCGTTGTTGATCTAGTAACGCTGAGCTACCGTGCCGGCTAGTCTGAGCTACCGAAGCACGACTCACGCCCGGGCCTCAGAGCTCTACTTCTGCCAGTATCTCGTCTCCTACCTTCCAAATTTTACAGAAGCTCTTCTGCGAACCACACTCCACTGCCGAGTGAAAATCTCATTCTGGAAACATCCCCCAGGCTGTGGCTAAGATGTCTCCGCAGTATCCTTTCTTTCAGGAGTGCTAGTTCTGAAAGGTTCGGAGGAGAACTTCTGTAAAGTTTGGAAGGTAGGAGACGAGATACTGGCAGAAGTAAAGCTGTGAGGACAGGGCGTGAGTCGTGCTTCGGTAGCTCAGATGGTAGAGCGCTGGCCCGCGAAAGGCAAAGATCCCGAGTTCGAGTCTCGGTCGGGCACACAGTTTTAATCTGCCAGGAAGTTTCTGAACAGAACATGTTCGAAACACGTTGTACTATGTTAGACTAAACATAAAATAAAAAAGTGACTGGTAGCATAAATTAGAAATACATAACAAGAGAGAGATGGTTTAAAAATACACATGAGCGAATCCTTAAAAAGTTGGGAAGCAGCAATGCTCCCGAAGGAACTCGACTAATCTGCAAAGAGGAGGAGCCGCTGAAACATTTGTCGCGAAGAGAGTGACCCGCAGCCAGCCCCGCGGCGCTTCGCTTAAGCCAGGGACATCCATCTGCGAGTCACGGACAGACGATCTGCGCGGTGGTCGAACGCCAGGTCCCTGGGGGCGGCCAGCGAGGCGAGGCGCGGCGGGGGCAGCGCAGGCCCTAACCCTTGCCGTAGCCCTAACCCTAACCCTGCTGCTGCCGCCGCCGAGATTTGTTGTTAACGCCCGCGGACCAGACCGCTGGCCGTTTGTCCACGATTTGTGGCCGGCGTCGCCCACGGGGCCAGTCCAGCTTCTGCCGTGAGCAACAGTCCCGCCTAGCCTCAGTGCGGAAGCAGCGCGGATGTCGTCGAGGGATACGCTGCCCTCTGAACCCTGCAGAACCAGTTCAGCTGTACATTCGAGTACAAACTCTTAGGGTTTACCTGTACCGAATAAGATGAGGGAACAACAGAACGACGGAGATGGTGTTAACAGGCAAGGTTGTGGCTGACCTTGTTTCTTTTTACAAACAATCCTGTTGACAGAACATCCGCAACTGAGCTTTATAGCAGAGGTTGAAAATACCACTTCAGTTGTAAATTGCTTGATTTTCACACGACCGGTTTCGGACCGTTATAAGCCCATCTCTAACGTTTATCAGTTGAAGAATTTTGGAACACGTATTATGTTCGAGTATAATGACTTTGTAAGTAGGCTGTTTATGTTTTCTTATTGGCAACGTTACGTAGCGCTCTGTATGAAAATCACTGGCTGTGCTGTGTGCAGTCTGTGGCTAGTTTGCATTGTTGTCTGCCATTGTAGTGTTGGGCAGCGGCAGCTGGCTGTTAACAGCGCGTAGCGTTGCGCAATTGTATGTGAGCCGCCAGCAGTGGTGGACGTGGGGAGAAAGATGGCGGAGTTTTGAAATTTGTAAGACTGGATTTCATGAACTGCTATATATATTATGACTATTAAGGTAAATACATTGTTTGTTCTCTATTAAAATCTTTCATTTGCTAACTATGCCTATCAGTAGTTAGTGCCTTCCGTAGTTTGAATCTTTTATTTAGCTCGCAGTAGTGGCGCTCGCTGTATTGCAGTAGCTTGAGTAACGAAGATTTTTGTGAGGTAAGTGATTTGTGAAAGGTATAGTTTAATGTTAGTCAGGGCCATTTTTTGTAGGGATTTTTTAAAGCCAGATTGCGTTGCGCTAAAAATATTGTGGGTCAGGATAATCACAGTCTTGTATAATTGTTCTAAGGGGAAGTTTCATATGTCAACCCTTAGCCGAGGATACTTCACTGGAATCTTCTGATTTTGTCTTGTAGTTTGTGTAATTAGTGTAGCTTTAGTTAATTGCTAGCGCGTAATTGTATAGAGATAATCTCCTTTGTAGTTGCAGTCTTTCTTTATTGTACAGTAAAACAGTTGTGGCGTGCATGTAAATTTGCACCAAGTATTTCGCAGCTGCGCTTGCAATTAACTAGATATTATTTTCAGCGCTATGTTAATGTGTTCTCTCGTTTTCTGTGTTATCGTGTGAAATTTTGTGACAATAATGGCGTGTGAAAAACGTAACACTAGGCTCCAGAGTAAACAGAGAAATAATAGTGACGACGAGCGTAGCTTACCAGCACCGCTGTGTAATGAATTAACAGACATTCAAAGTAGTAATTTGGTAACTGTGCATAGGGAAATGGAGCGTGCGGCAAATAATGGTGTAGACAGTGAAACAATTAGTGAAAAGGGAAGCATTATTGATCTATCGGTCGGCAACAGCTCCCCTCAGGATTCCGAAATGACAGGACACAATATTGCAAATACTGGTGACTCAGGTTTTGGGTTCTCACCGTTTTCTCAAATGAGTCAAGACACATTTTCCGCTTGTCAAAATGTGAATGTTGCCGGTGCAAATTCACTGCGGAAAAGCACTGAAGAACATGTTTCAGACACCAGTGCATTGTTATTACAGTTAATGCAACAAATGGGACAAAAGCTTCGAAAGTTAGACACAATGGAACAAAATCAGAGACAAACACAGCAAAAGCTTCAAAAGCTAGACACAATGGAACAACACCAGAGACAAACACAGCAACAATTAGACGCAATGGAACAAAATCTTCACACCACGCTTGAACAAACACGTGAAGATTTAACTACTGAGTTACATAAAATCGAATCGAAATGTCAAAAAGTCTGTAACGACGTAAAAACACAAATTTGTGAGCATTTTCAACCTATTTTTTCGCGGCATGAAAATGCATTACAGAATCACGAAGCAGCCATAAAAGAACTGCAAATTATTGTTCATGAAAATCATGAGACCTTGCAAGCTAAAATTGACTCAGTTGCATCTACCGATTGGGTTACGCAACTTGCAAAAACTCAGGAAAACTTAAAGGACACAGTAGAAAGACACATGGAGGAATTAGTTCATTATCAGAGAAAATAGTTGAACTTTCGGATCAGCTAAATAATTTATCTACGAAGGTAGATGATAATCTGAATGACCCAAAACCGGTAGTCTTTAATGAGACAGAAGAGTGCGAACAAATTAGGAAACTGAAACAAAATCTGAATCAAATTAATACGCAACACCAAAGAGAAATCCGGGAAGTACAAGATCAGCTGACACAAGTAATACAAAAATTACATATTTCAGAGGACACTCGCGCTCCAACACGGGAAGAGGGACTTAGAAATACGGAACAACCACAAAATAATAACACAGGACACTTCGGAAATTATGAAAGAAATCGGCAAGGCACACCGAAATTTGAGATGGAACCGCCGAAACGACGTAACAATGACCGACATGTGACTCGCCGACATGATGATTTTGACTATAAGCTGTTCATTACTACACGTAAATTCAAAACATTTAAGAATTCTGGCAAAGACATTCATCCACAAGCATGGCTCCATCAATTCTCTCATTGTTTTCCTCCCAACTGGTCATTAGAGCACAGATTAGAATTTATGTGTGGCTACTTAGAGAATAAACCAGCTGTAGGAATGCGATCGGTCATTCACGATTGTCAAAGGAGAATTTTATCATGCTTTCCTCTCAGCATATTTGTCTCAAGCTACGCAAGACCGAGTAAATCATAGCATCATGATGATGAAACACTTTGAGCAATCTGAATTTTCCAGTTTTGTCAAATATTTTGAAGACATGTTGCACATGAATCAGTACCTGTCAAACCCATACAGCCCTTCAGAACTCATCCGCATTTGCTTAGTCAAATTACCTGAACATTTGCGACATATTATTTTGGCAGGGCGTTGCAAAGACGACATTGAAGCTTTCCAGGGACTCTTACAAGAATTAGAAATTGACACAGAGAGTCGCGGGATGCGAAAATAGGAAAACAATCACTACAGGTCACATCCGTCACAATTCCGTGACGACAGAAACAATAACTGGACACGACAAGTCTATTCTTACAACGCAAATCGTGACCAAAACAGACACCACCCATATGACAACCACTGGCAAAGTAATAATACGTAGTTACAGAGAAAGATCGCATTTCCGTAGTAATGAATATGACAGAGATTACCATAGAAACAGACAATATGGGAGCAAAAACAATTATTATCAAGGGAGACAGAATAACATTAGACGCAACAGTTCAGCTCGCAGTTACGATTCAGGAAGAAATTCCCCACCACGTGACCAACAAACAAGAAACTATGTAAACTACCGACAAAACGACAGACCTGAATTCCATCAGAACTGGCGAGCTTCAAACAGGGCAGGGCCTTCTCGTCAAGGTGAATTTGTAGACGTTAGGCCTCCTAATCCCAATAACGACGCGCGCCAACAAAGGGACAGACAATGACTTGCACCGCAGGCAGCCACATTCGCCGGCTGTCTGGGAGAAAAATAACATAGCTAACCTTGAGAAAAATTCCAGTATTCTTTACCGACGTATACCACATGATAATTACGTTCAAGTTGAAACTCTGAGTACTGTGAAGAGTAAAGGATTGCACCACATTTCACATGTAAAACCGTTTATTGAAAGATAATCAGTTTTTTAACTTAGTCTTTGCCATAAAACTTTTCACTTCACACTTCTAGTATGCTTGTCAGACTTAGAATCTGTTAACATGCAACAATGTTTGAAGTTAAATATCCAGTCAAGAACCAAGAGAACTTATTGAAACAGAAATTACGAATGCACTGTTATAGTGAACAGACGTCACAGTGTTATTGTGTGTGTACATTTTGCTTGTTAGTTGCACGATTACGTAACGACTATAAGGCTTACATACTTAGGACATATACTGGTACTGCTAATGATATTTTAATGCAACATTTTGGTTTACTTGAAAATACATTCTGGATTTAAAGTACTTTCAGTGAGATACTAGATGACATAGTGGTTAGTTTATGTGACAGCTACACGATTTTATCACGATGCTACTAATGAGTGATAATTTACAATGTTGCTTTTGCAGTGTTTCTGTTTTATATCTGCACAGTTTTCTGTTTTATTCTGGAAAGTAAAACATGTTTTAGTAGTAACTTTTGTGGTATAGCTACAATGAGACATCCTTTTCCGTAGCACAACAATACGTTACAGTACAGTACTTTCTTCATCACAACAATAAGCGTAATAACTACGATATCTATACACAAAGCATTTCACTTTTGTTTATGATGAGGTAAGTACATTGACTTCTGCAGAACTTAGCTTTCGGAGGACGATAACTACGAGACTTCCACAGAGATTATCTTACAACATGACACACAGTTTAGCGCTACAGTACACGTATTTGAGTGATTAATTTCGCACTTAAAACATTTATTTTTTAAGATATTTGAAGTACAATGATACAAGGATTTTCCGTGATACATTTCATTCCATTGCTGTAACCTGTAACACCTGAGGGTATAATTACATTAATCCTCATGGGGGTACACACTTACTTTGTGTACCATGTGTGTGGCAAGCACAAAGAGCCCTAGCTAATGTGGTATTTGCTTATACAATTTTACACATCAGTACCATATTTCTCCAACACAGAATTACACAGCTACCTGATTATTTAACAGAGAAACAAACTTTTTTTTTTACTACGGCAGTGTCAGATGTTTACGTAATTACACAGTTGGATAACTTCACACTTACGAAATTGTATTTTGTCTGTACTTTGTGAAATGCACATATTTTTTCGGAACCATTGTGATACTATGAGAGCTTTGAATGATGTATTTGGTAAGGGAGCATGATTTTAAAGTACGTTTGAGGTAGATGACACTATTGAAATGAGCAGAGAATTTTTTTTAGGTTTTGACATTATTGCAAAAATCTACGACGTTTTTGAGATTTGACTGAGGTGTTATGATGTTATTTTTACGACGACGATGTGTATTATGCTGCTGAGGTATGTTTATCGTCAATAAGCTGATGCTATATGAGGAATTTGATTATGCTACGTATCTGTTATGATGACATATTGAAGAAGTGTCAACGAATATTTATATGTGTAATAAGGTAAGGAGTAATGAATAGTGGTTAGGGACTCTGACTTGTGAAAAAGGATGTTGGAAAACAAGAATCGTACTTTAAGAGTTATGAAATGTGTGTAAATGCGTGAATATATCACAATGCTGGCGAAAATTTTTTTGAAAACTGTTATATTGATAGGATTTTGTTTCTACAGATTTGTAACGCGAATTTTTGACCTCTGAAATATTTTTATATGAGACTGTCACTGTAGCGGAAACTGCTGTCGTAAATATTTCGGTAAGAAAGTTAAGTGACCACCTTCACGTAATGCATCGTGGGCACCCAGCTGCGCGACGATTGCCTGGAAAAAAGCCATTTGTGTGTGCCTTTCAGAGGCACAGGTAGAAAAAAAAAGGTAGGCCATTATCCTCGCTATTGACATTCCTTTGCAGAAAGCATCGCAAATACGACACGCTCAAACTTGAAAACATATGAGCTCTTAATTTATGATATTTACTAAAATGCCTAATGAAACGATGAGAAACATTTCATGGCTATTGTCTTGCTAGTTGAGAGAAATGCCATATGGCTTGCTTTATGAATTTATTTACACATTTTGTTTAATATCTAGTTTCTAGCTGCACTGCAGCATTGGTTAAAATAAAATTTAATAGATGTACTAATATAAATATTTTATGCCTACAGATCCAGTAAATAATTTTATGACCTATTCAAAAAACAGAAGGAGCATAAAAAGACATTTCCCTTCACAGGAATTGCATACGGAATTTTCTTTTCAACTACTTGGTAATTTTTTTGGTAGAATAACTTCTTGTGGTGCACCACTTTAATTACATAGACATTAAGATGTGAATACACATTTCCCTTGTCTGCATTGTTGTCTTTAATGTAATATTTTTTTCTGCTTGAGCTTTGTCATGTTTAGATATAAGTTATTACATTTGCTGCTGATGCTTGCCAGGTATAGTGTTACTGAATTTGACTTTGTATTACTCTGTTAAGCCAGTTTTACTACTGATTTATTTTTCTTGTTTGCTGCACAGTGCCTTATATTAGTTGTAATATTACAATTGCTTTACCAATTTGAATTTTTTGTCATTGCTGTTTGTGTTAATTGTTTTGTGTTGCTGCATTGCCTCGTCCCTTAGTTTAGCATCTGAGCTCAGTAGATATAAGTTAGCTTAAGTTGGGGTAGGCCATATAAGAGAACAAGTTGTGATGAATTGGAAGAAATGCATTGAGAGGGTATAAGAAAATGGTTTGGCCAAAAAAGTATTTTGAAAGAGGATATGAACAAAAAAGTAGGGTTTAGGGACAACAGGTTTAGGTAGGATTCTCTTGGAAATAAATGATGAGGTAAGATAATGGAAAATAAATAATGAGGTAAGAAATGTGTGAACATATAAATACAGAACGAATGCTTGGATAGAATTTTTTTGGTGGAAAAAAATGTTGAAATAAGAGGAAAGATATATGGAATGAAGTTTTGGGGTGGACTGCAGTACCAAATGTCACACTGAAAACAAACCCTGTCCTGTATTTTTGCGTTATTACACTATTTGAATTTGTGTCTTTCCTGTCTTAATGTGTTTAGCTAATAAGAGTTATGTCGTAGAATTTTTCTGATAATATATTATTTTCTTTGTAAAGATGTTTAGACATTATTTATTCTGTTCTGTTTTAATGCTCATGTGTGAAGTTGATGTTTCGAAAGTTATTCTGATCTTTTATGTATGTACTCATGTCATAATTACTGTAACACTGATGTACATGTTTATTTCTATTCTTTTGTAAAGCCTGTTTTACTACAAATGTTATCTGTATTGTTATGTTCTTTAATGATGTATTTTGTACCTTTGTTATTGTATTCTTACGTTATAAAATTGTAATTGACACCAGTTCATCAAATTAAGTAACTTGTAAGTTACATTTCACTGCACACGTTTCTGTTGGTCATAGTATATGGACAATATGTGAGAAGTAGGGACTGATAGTGTTTGCACGAGTGTTAATAATTCAGCAAGGGACTAAATAACAATATTGCTGGTTCTAAGGACTTGCTATATTGTCCACAAGACTCTTCGATGGTGATTATGCACCTGCACAGTCGCAACAGATGGCTGCTGGCCGTCTCCACAAGGACTACAGTGGGTCTACACCTTTGCTGACTCACCAGTACCATTATTTCTACAAGGACTGCAGTGGGTCTGCCCCTCTGGTGGCCCACCAATACCATACTCTCTACCAGGACTACAGTGGGTCTGCTCTGTGATGACCTACCTACCAATATTCTTTAAAACTTCGACTGACTCTGCTGTGGGTTTGCTCTGTTGTGGCCCATTACCTGTCGGCATGTCAAGAGTCAGCACTGTCTTTCCGTTGGAAGGACAACACTACTACTTCAAGACTGCATGGAAATCCACTACATCCGTGTGCATTTTATTTTACTGCTCAGACTTTGAGAAAAACACTGCAATTTTACTGTGATGAATGATCAGGACTGTCTTTATGGACTGTGAGAAAATTTTAGCTTTTGACCAACATTGTATCAATAAGCGTGTGCATTTGATATCTTTCCCACTGTAATTATGAAATTTTTTTTTTCAAATCTGTATTGGCCACTGCCCAAAACAATTTGAATTTTTTTTTTTTTTTTTTTTGAGCGTGGGGGCTATGTAAGTAGGCTGTTTATGTTTTCTTATTAGCAACGTTACGTAGCGCTCTGTATGAAAATCACTGGCTGTGCTGTGTGCAGTCTGTGGCTAGTTTGCATTGTTGTCTGCCATTGTAGTGTTGGGCAGCGGCAGCTGGCTGTTAACAGCGCGTAGCGTTGCGCAGTTGGATGTGAGCCGCCAGCAGTGGTGGACGTGGGGAGAAAGGTGGCGGAGTTTTGAAATTTGTAAGACTGGATGTCATGAACTGCTATATATATCATGACTATTAAGGTAAATACATTGTTTGTTTTCTATTAAAATCTTTCATTTGCTAACTATGCCTATCAGTTGTTAGTGCCTTCCGTGGTTTGAATCTTTTATTTAGCTAGCAGTAGTGGCGCTCGCTGTATTGCAGTAGCATGAGTAACGAAGATTTTTGTGAGGTAAGTGATTTGTGAAAGGTATAGTTTAATGTTAGTCAGGGCCATTTTTTGTAGGGATTTTTGAAAGTCAGATTGCGTTGCGCTAAAAATATTGTGGGTCAGGATAAGCACAGTCTTGTATAATTGTTCAAAAGGGGACGTTTCAACTTTTCTGGAGATTAGAAATCTACTCTGTAGGAATCAGCATGGGTTTCTAAAAAGACGATCGTGTGAAACCCAGCTCGCGCTATTCGTCCACGAGACTCATAGGGCCATAGACATGGGTTCCCAGGTAGATGCCGTGTTTCTTGACTTCTGCAAGGCGTTCGATACAGTTCCCCACAGTCGTTTAATGAACAAAGTAAGAGCATATGGACTATCAGACCAATTGTGTGATTGGATTGAAGAGTTCCTAGATAGCAGAACGCAGAATGTCACTCTCAATGGAGAGAAGTCTTCCGAAGTAAGAGTGATTTCAGGTGTGCCGCAGGGGAGTGTCGTAGGACCGTTGCTATTCACATTATACATAAATGACCTTGTGGATGACATCGGAAGTTCACCCAGGGAATGGCAATTGAATCTCAATGTAGACAAGTGTAATGTGCTGCGAATACATAGAAAGAAAGATCCCTTAGCATTTAGCTACAATATAGCAGGTCAGCAACTGGAAGCAGTTAATTCCATAAATTATCTGGGAGTACGCATAAGGAGTGATTTAAAATGGAATGATCATATAAAGCTGATCGTCGGTAAAGCAGATGCCAGACTGAGATTCATTGGTAGAATCCTAAGGAAATGCAATCCGAAAACAAAGTAAGTAGGTTCAGTATGCTTGTTCGCCCACTGCTTCAATACTGCTCACCAGTGTGGGATCCGTACCAGATAGGATTGATAGAAGAGATAGAGAAGATCCAACGGAGCGCAGCGCGCTTCATTACAGGATCATTTAGTAATCGCGAAAGCGTTACGGAGATGACAGATAAACTCCAGTGGAAGACTCTGCAGGAGAGACGGTCAGTAGCTCGGTACGGGCTTTTGTTAAAGTTTCGAGAACATATCTTCACCGAGGAGTCAAGCAATATATTGCTCCCTCCTACGTATATCTCACGAAGAGACCATGAGGATAAAATCAGAGAGATTAGAGCCCACACAGAGGCATACCGACAATCCTTCTTTCCACGAACAATACGAGACTGGAATAGAAGGTAGAACCGATAGAGGTACTCAATGTACCCTCCGCCACACAACATCAGGTGGCTTGCGCAGTATGGATGTAGATGTAGATGTAGATGTCGTACTGGAAAGAGCAAAAGACGGGAGATAACCACGCCGCAACACATATAAAAGGAAAGTTTCATTGCGCTTTACGGTTTACATAATAATTTTATATCGCACCTTTCACTCAGTTTTACCACAGTTCTGGACCGACCTGTTCAATACGCTCCGTTACTATGCACAATGCACTTTTAACTTATATCGTGTATTTTTATGTATTTTTTTGTTTTTTCTTCATTTTAAAAATAAACCACTAAATTCAAATTGTGAACGGCCAGGCTGGTGGCCCTGTGTTCTTCTCTCCGTCAATAGAGGGCACCGCTTTCGCCACTCTTGTTTACCAATATGCCTCCTTCTTCGCATCCGCTACTCCCTGTTCTGCTCTCATAGGCAACACACCGCACATGGTATACACGGCGCTCGGGGACCACAGCACAGAGAAAGTGTCGTGATATCATTCGTATATATTCCCTACCCAGGCAGTCGTCCGTAATACTGTCTAGTGCCACTTGCGCATTGACATAGGTTTCATAGCACCTAGCCCGACTGACGGTTTTGAAATGTTTCTTGACAAGTTTTTAAAACTTTTTAGAAGAAGTTAGTTTTTTGTTTTTTATGTGTGTTGTAGCGTGTGAAAATTATCTCCTGTCTTTTGCTATTTCCAGTACGACACTTGAGGATGGGCTTATAACGGTCCGAAACCGGCCGTGTGAAAATAAAGTAATTTACAACTGAAGCGGTATTTTCAACATCTGCTTCTTATTTTTTGCTATCAATCATCTGACTGGTTTGATGTGACCAGCCACAAACTCCTCGCGCATTCCCAGTTCAACTCAGATTATCACTAACATCCTCAGTTACTTGTTATACAAATTTCAACTTTTATCTTCCCTTACAGTTTTCAGACTCTACAGCTCCCTTCTCCAACTCTTTATAGTACTACACAAGTCCTATTATGCTGCCCCTCCATCTTATCAATGTTTTCCACACGTTCAAATCTTCAATAATTCGGCGGTGAACTTCCTGACTTCTTACATCAGTCCACCAAATTTTCAGCGTTCTCTTGTAGCACATCTCAACCTCACAGATTCTATTACCTTCCGGTTTTCCTATCAGAACACATAAAATACCGTGCTGCAAGCGGACATTTCTCATTATTTCCTACCTCATGTTAAAGGCCAATGCTAGATTCTGGAAACCATGTTTCAGCCACGAATGCTCTCTTCCCCAATGATAGTCAGACGTTTACACCCTCTTTGCTTTGTCTGTCACTTTACCTTCCAGTATTATGAAATTATTCAACTTGTCCACTATATGGTACAGATTTTTGACGCTAAGTTCTGCACTAATGTCATTTCTGTACGCCTCATTACTTTTACCTTTCTTCACTCTCAATCCATAGTGTGTGCTCATTGGGCTGTTCACTCAATTCAGGAGGTTATCCGATTCTGTCTCGCTCTTACTGAGGATAGTAATATCATCACCGAATCTTATCGCTGTTATGCTTTCACACTGAATTTTAATCCCACTTCTGAACCTTTCTTTCCGTCGTATCTTCTTCGATGTATAGTTTGAAGAACAGGGAGGAGTCTTGAGCCCTGTCTTACAGCCTTTCTAATTCGAGCACTTCTTTCTTTGTATCCTCCCATCCTTTTCGTTCTTTCTACGTTGTATCTGTATACGCCGCAAACCATGACATTCTGTTTTCACAATGCAATTAGCAGCAAACCGTATCCAACCGGTAAAAGACTTTTTTTTTTTTAGTCATCAGTCTTCTGACAGGTCTGATGCGGCAAGCCAAAAATTCCTCTCCTCTTTCAACCCCTTAACTTCAGAGTAGCTATTGTAATCTATGTCCTCAATTATTCCGATCTCCGTCTTACTCTACAGTTTTTACCATCTGTAGCTCCCTCTAGTAACATGGATGGTATTCCCTGACGTCTTAATACATGTCCTATCTTTCTGTTCTTTCTTCTTGTCAGTGTTTTCGCATGTTCCTTTCCTGACCGGTTTTGCGGAGAACCTGCTCATTTATTACCTCACCAGTCCACCTAATTTTCAATATTTGTCCGTAGCACCACGTCTCAAATGCTGCTATTCTCTTCTGTTACGGTTTTTCCACAGTCTGTGTCTCACAACCATACAATGCTGTGCTCCGAAACATATTGTCAGAAATTTCTTCCTCACATTAAGACTTATGTTAGATATTAGCAGAATTCTTTTGGCCTGGAATGCCTTTTTGTCAGTAATGTCTCCTTTCTATGACCTCCTTGCTCCGTCCGTCATGGATTATTTTGCTGCCTAGGCAGCAGAATTCCGTTACTTCGTCTACTTCGTGATCACCAATTCAAATGTGAAGTTTTTTGCTGTTCACATTTTTACTATTTCTCATTACTTTCGTCTTTCTTCGATTTTCTCTAGAACCATAGTTTGTACTAGTTAGACTGTTCATTCCATTCAACAAATCTTGTAATTCTTCTTCACTTTCACTGAAGATAGCAATGCCATCGGCGAATATGTCATTAATATCATTTCATCATGAATTTTAATCCCACTCTTGAACTTTCTTTTATTTTCGTTGTTGCTTCTTAGATGTAAGGATTGAATAGTGGCGTGAAGGAGTACATCACTCTCTTATACCATTTTTCATCCGAGCACTCATAACTCCGTACACCAAACGCAATATCATGCAATTAACACGTCATTGCCATTACCATATAGTGAGATTCGGACAGAATGTTTTCCCTTTTCTGCATATTATAATTAATAATTTAAATTTCCAGAAATTCCCGGTACGCACAAAACGGTACACCTATTTTTTGTCGTCATGATCAGTATAAATATTTAGTAGCGACACTGTTGCTGCGTATCGTCATTGGGAAAGTATCTTGAAAGGGCATGTTGAAAATCTGCCCGTACCTGTTAAATGATAACCACGCAACGCGACACTTTCTCCGAATTAAGTGAAGTACCCCTTCTCGGTGTTCAACTGAAGCGGACGGCGTCGGTATAATGAATGAACTTCTGAAGTTCCTAGCCGGAAAGAAGCAAACTAAAATTGGCAATTAACTTTCAGCGAACGGGACAATGAATGGTGATTACGAAAGGCTTCATATCGAAGTCATTCAAGAGTCAAACACCAAAGAAAGGAACCAAATGTCACGAGAAATATTGAAATACTGATAATTAACTGCTCTTTGCTATTAAGGCTAACTTTAACGAGTTCATTTTTCAGTAATAAACTGTACGTCTGCTGCTTGGGCAGCCAGCAACTGCTTTAATGTTTGCCATCGACTCTCATGTCCCCTCACTAACAGACGCTCAGGACGGAGCAACAGGCTGCCTCTACCACTCCAATTACAGAAGTCAGATCCCCTAAATTATTCCTCACGGCCATTGATACGTCCCTTGCCTCAGCACTGCTGCTAACCACCCCTCATTCACATCAGATAGCTCCGGTAACAGACATCCCCGTCGCCTCATTGAATCAATTAGCAATCTGCCACATGCAGCTTTCTGAAAAATTGGTTTATATTCTTAAAGGGGCATCGAGCATTAAGAACTTGTTTTCTGATGGCAGATGGCTTCGCAGTGGATTGTCTATAACATATTACCCACAGTCGAATAAGTTAACAAAGATGCAATACTCAAAAACACTATATTCAGTTTCTTAATGTTTCCGGCTCAGTTGCACTACCTTTAGAGAGCTCTGTTGTTTCATTAACGGGAAATTTTCGTCGGGATGTCTGTGATATGAGAAAAATCGAATTAATTGAGATCAAAAATAAAATTAATTTAATATTTAATTACCAATAATAATATTAACGAGACGCTGGTTACTAGTATCCTACCCAAATCTTTTTTTGCAGACACTATGATATGAACATGCGGTCATTCAGTTTCAAGCTCGTAACAGAAATTTGGAATAAGAAAATAACTGAGAAAATGAAAAGTTAATTGATAGTTTTTGTTGGAAAATTACGGTCTTCCAAGCATGGTGCAGAAATTTTTTGCCGCTATCATGCACTCCAAGGCGATCACTTGGGAAACCTTTACCAGATAGTATGCAGCATTTTTACACATTGCCAGCAACGTGTCCGGGCAGAAGAGGTAAGAGCGTTAGTCACGAATTTTTAATTACGAGCTCGGAAAAATCTACGCTTAGCAAACACAGTTAAAGAGCCTTTTTTTTTCGAAACCCCTTGAAGCTTCAAAAGCGGGATGACCTCCAAAGTCACTAGTAGGGCTCGGCCATGATTCAAACAGCATGGGGCCATTGAAAAAAAAAAGACAGAGGAAAGAGTCAGGTAACATGGGTTAATGATGTCACAGATGTCACCACAATTCTCCCCAACGCCACCGTGGATGCGTCACACGATGCGCAAAATCACCATACCCCTTCTTACCCACATTTCATCTCTTCTTTTGATACTTCAACGATGGACGTCAAAAACGCGATGCCAGCGTTGAAATCACGCGAGTTTCTTGTAGGTGACCGAGGGAAACATTGCAGACGCATCTCCGCTCGGTATCGATACGGAAAAGCCTCACGGGATGATATGAAAAGCGTCGTTGAAAGTACCCCTTACTTGGGGGCGTTGACTCCCATATATTTCACAGTCGAAAACGACAGTTCACAGTGCTGTGAGAATAGTAAGACGTTCTGGACAATATTTACCACTGCTGACATCCCATGGACAGTTCAGCCCTTCTCTAAGAAAATCGTGAGCCTAAAACACCCTTGAACATGACTGCTCCCCTTTGCAGCGTAACGTGACTACAAATTTGCTTTGGTATGCAGGGTGGAATCATCTGTGGCCGTGCAAAACCATTCGGAGAAACTTGAACATGATCAGGAGCAGCATTTGCCTTTCGTTTTTCGAGACCTCTTGTGGCGTGATTGCAGGGGATGCGACATAGACACGTTCGTGGAAAATCTAGTAAAGGGTCCCCGTATGGTCACTGGTTTGGCAATATCATCAATGTCATCTAGGCTTCTTTGTTGATCGCTTTAAAAATGTGCCTGACCAGAGACAGCCTTACATTGGTTCCTAGGCGCAGGCAACCATTTCGACCACTCCTGAGCTGACACGTTACGTCGCTGAACTGGCGCTTGCTCACCGAATGCGAAATCAAAACAGCGAAAGATTTTATGAATTAACTCACCATAGCTTCATCGTTTCCGTCTTGGTTCGCCGGACGTTCTGTGAGTGTGAGCTTCTGTCATACCCACTGAGTGGGCACCATTTTCATTATACACTCCTGGAAATTGAAATAAGATCACCGTGAATTCATTGTCCCAGGAAGGGGAAACTTTATTGACACATTCCTGGGGTCAGATACATCACATGATCACACTGACAGAACCGCAGGCACATAGACACAGGCAACAGAGCATGCACAATGTCGGCACTAGTACAGTGTATATCCACCTTTCGCAGCAATGCAGGCTGCTATTCTCCCATGGAGACGATCGTAGAGATGCTGGATGTAGTCCTGTGGAACGGCTTGCCATGCTATTTCCACCTGGTGCCTCAGTTGGACCAGCGTTCGTGCTGGATGTGCAGACCGCGTGAGACGACGTTTCATCCAGTCCCAAACATGCTCAATGGGGGACAGATCCGGAGATCTTGCTGGCCAGGGTAGTTGACTTACACCTTCTAGAGCACGTTGGGTGGCACGGGATACATGCGGACGTGCATTGTCCTGTTGGAACAGCAAGTTCCCTTGCCGGTCTAGGAATGGTAGAACGATGGGTTCGATGACGGTTTGGATGTACCGTGCACTATTCAGTGTCCCCTCGACGATCACCAGTGGTGTACTGCCAGTGTAGGAGATCGCTCCCCACACCATGATGCCGGGTGTTGGCCCTGTGTGCCTCGGTCGTATGCAGTCCTGATTGTGGCGCTCACCTGCACGGCGCCAAACACGCATACGACCATCATTGGCACCAAGGCAGAAGCGACTCTCATCGCTGAAGACGACACGTCTCCATTCGTCCCTCCATTCACGCCTGTCGCGACACCACTGGAGGCGGGCTGCACGATGTTGGGGCGTGAGCGGAAGACGGCCTAACGGTGTGCGGGACCGTAGCCCAGCTTCATGGAGACGGTTGCGAATGGTCCTCGCCGATACCCCAGGAGCAACAGTGTCCCTAATTTGCTGGGAAGTGGCGGTGCGGTCCCCTACGGCACTGCGTAGGATCCTACGGTCTTGGCGTGCATCCGTGCGTCGCTGCAGTCCGGTCCCAGGTCGACGGGCACGTGCACCTTCCGCCGACCACTGGCGACAACATCGATGTACTGTGGAGACCTCACGCCCCACGTGTTGAGCAATTCGGCGGTACGTCCACCCGGCCTCCCGCATGCCCACTATACGCCCTCGCTCAAAGTCCGTCAACTGCACATACGGTTCACGTCCAGGCTGTCGCGGCATGCTACCAGTGTTAAAGACTGCGATGGAGCTCCGTATGCCACGGCAAACTGGCTGACACTGACGGCGGCGGTGCACAAATGCTGCGCAGCTAGCGCCATTCGACGGCCAACACCGCGGTTCCTGGTGTGTCCGCTGTGCCGTGCGTGTGATCATTGCTTGTACAGCCCTCTCGCAGTGTCCGGAGCAAGTATGGTGGGTCTGACACACCGGTGTCAATGTGTTCTTTTTTCCATTTCCAGGAGTGTATAATCTAGTGCGAGATATTGAAGAAATATGTATAACAGAATTCCATTTATTCCCCTGTCTTTCCACTGGCACCTAGACTGTGATACTCTGGTTTTCAAATACCAGTATCTCCAATTGATACCATGTTCGTGAGAGAGAGAGAGAGAGAGAGAGAGAGAGAGACGGTCTGCCACATTCTTCCTCGTCAGACTTGTTTGCCCACACTTGAAGCGTCTGCGCCGGCTAATAACTACGTAATACTATGGTACGTTGTTACCGTACACTTAAAACAAATTAGCCTACGTGGTGTCACTGTTGACTGACATCATCGGATTTTTTGCTCGCCACTGACTGCCATCACTGGGTTATCCAATGCAGTGCTGTAGGGCCGAGCTACATAAATCTTGTATTGAACACACATGAGGCCTTATTCACCTGCGATAGTGTTTTCAAGAGCCGCAGCAGCCATGTCTGGAGTGAGGACAATCCCTTCACCACCCACATCAGTGAGCGTGAGAAACAGTTCTCTGTCAACGTACGGATGGGCATTGTCCAAGGTCACCTAATAGAACATTATTTGCCGCCTCCCACCTTGACTGGTCCACGGTATCCGGTGTTACTGTGGCATGCACTGCCACCGTTCTTAAAAACTGTACCTCTGTTGTCGGCGGAAGGGTGTAGTTTCAACATGATGGTGCTGCAGCTCACTTTGATTTTAATGCCAGCAAGCACCTGAACAACGTCCACCCACATCGTTGGATTGGAAAGGGATGACCTGTCTCATAGCCTGAGTGATTACCGGATTTCACACCTCCGGACTTCTTTCTCTGTGGTTACATAAATACGTTGGTGTATGAAACCCCATAGAAAAGGATAAAGACCAACTTGCTAGAGTCCAAGCTTCCTGTCTCCTGGTGCAAAGCGCAGCAGGGATCTCTGAGAGAGTACAACAGAACTTCATATGCCGTTGCCACGCCGTGAATTGAGTCTGGCCGTTGTCACTTTGAATAATTATTGTGAGCTAAATTGTTGTAAAGCAGTTACACTCTTTATGTGCATAATACAATAAACACATATCTCCGTTTACAACTATTGGTCCCGATCTCAGTGTAATCAGTTGTAGACCCTCTATAACCTTTTTCAATTTGGCCCAAAAAGCTTGAGACATCCTTTGTAGTAAGCAAGAAACAAGATATACATGTCAGGAGATAAACAACAGTAACAGGTTTTACTCAGTTCATGTGTCTACTGTAAAAGTAGGAAATTTGGATATATTGTCTCTCTGCAGTAAGCCGTTCTTACAGGTTGAAGAGGGTTCGATAATCTACCATTATCTTGGGGTGAGGGTTTGCCTCCATCTTGGGATGACTATTCACCTCCAGGATCTTCCAGTGAATCTTTCATCTGCCTTCAGTATAATTAGTTTTATGTGGTCATTATACTTCAAAGAGATCCATACATGTAATGAAAATTATTAATGGATGTTTAAGCCTCCCTTTACTGTTCGGTAACAGTGTGATCAAACAGTAACTGATATTTCCGGCTTTGCAAGCGGAAAATGTTAAATGTCTTCTTGTTGAGGATTGATGCTCTGCAGGGCTTGTTGCATTGTGGCAAAATTTTATTGCACAGCGACTACTTTGTATGTAATAGCTTTTTCTAAGAGACATCTAGACAGGAAACTATACTGACCAATACTGTCCACATAGTGTTGTAGATAGGACCATGCAGAGTGCATGAAATCGTAAGGTTTGTCACGTGTTTTTGGAAGACTGTTTAACGCAGAGAAAAGGCAACAAACACACTGATGAGTGTACATATTAAGGTACAACATATACGAAATCTGCACTTGTACACACACTCTATGTGCTGGGTGAACCTTCTAAGAATGGCCGGGCGCAAGTTCTCTGTAGTTTCGTCGGATATTTGCAACTTCCTTTCGACAGTGTGTAGATAAAGTCAGCCCAAACAAATACTGCTCACCACATCTTTCATGCAGAACACAGCTTTGTTTCCGGTTACAAACCAAATACTTTTTAAAGTCGAGTTTTGCGAGTGCCTTCAACGTATGGGTTCCATAATTAGTGTGATATTTGTTTTATCAGTACTTATTAACTTGGACAGCCATATACGCAGAATAACCAACCAGTTCTCCAGAAGCGTCTAAGCAGCGTCTTTGCATGATGACGACTGACAACGTGGGCTAGGACCACGCCAAATCAGTCCCTCTGACAACAATTTCTGTTTCGATTTCTTCACATTTCACGTGCAGCCATTTTAGAATACTGGGGTGATAGATACCTATAACTGTGTGTATTTGTTCGATTACACTTCTTGACAGTAGGAACGATGTGCGCATTTCCAAAATCAATTGAGTCCCTTCATACCCCAGATTACTGCTACCACGAGATAGCTTTCACGTACTCTATGTACCAAGATGTATGTACTCAAACACGCGTATTTGTGCTGTCGTAGCAAAGCCTCTCAAATCGAATCCCGCACAGAGTTACTCAGTAGAGCTCTTCAGCGGAAAAAGGCACAGCTGTTGTCCTTAATCCCTGGAGACTGGTTGACGCCCGAGCGCGGATGAGAGGAGCGCTGCTAAAAAGGTTTGGGGTGTAGCACCCGGTCCGGCGAGCTCGTTTGTCACTGTCTGCCAGCCACGTGACATCTGGGGTGGTACCCACACACATACACACATGCGCCCACCCACACTCACGCACACACACACACACACACACACACACACACACACACACGAAAGCGCATACAAAGGGGAAGAGAGACCCTCACATTTGGATGGGCGACGTCTGCTGTGCTACTGTGTGCTGAAGTATTCCCTTTAACTTTGTTTTCTTGAACTTTATCATCAGGGGGCCAACAGTGGCACAGTTAATCAAGCAAGCTGTATATTTGTGACGCATATGTCGTGTGCTGTCAGCCGTCTCTAACTTTTCTTTGCTATTTACTTACTATTTGTTAGCGGAAGAGCAAATAATCAGAACTGAGGACAGACAGGCAGTGACAGTTGTGAACAATGACCTTGATACTGATAGGTCGTCTGATGGTTGTACACTACTGGACATTCAAATTGCTACACCACGAGGATGACGTGCTACAGACGCGAAATTTAACCGACAGGAAGAAGATGCTGTGATATGCACATGATTAGCTTTTCAGAGCATTCACACAAGATTGGCGCCGGTGGCGTCACCTACAACGTGCTGACATGAGGAAAGTTTCCAACCGATTTCTCATACACAAACAGCAGTTGACCGGCGTTGCCTGGTGAAACGTTCTTGTGAAGCCTCGCGTAAGGAGGAGAAATGCTTACCATCACTTTCCCGACTTTGATAAAGGTCGGATTGAAGCCTATCGCGATTGCGGTTCATCGTACCGCGACATTGCTGCTCGCGTTGGTCGAGATCCAATGACTGTTAGCAGAATAGGGAATCGGTGGATTCAGGATGGTAAAACGGAACGCCATGCTGGATCCAAACGGCCTCGTATCACTAGCAGTCGAGATGACAGGCATCTTATCCGCATGGCTGTAGCGGATCGTGCAGCCATGTCTCGATCCCTGAGTCAAAAGAGGGGACGTTTTCAAGACAACAACCATCTGCACGAACAGTTCGACGATGTTTGCAGCAGCATGGACTATCAGCTCGGAGACCTTGGCTGCGGTTACCCTTAACGCTGCAACACAGACAGGAGCGCCTGCGATAGTGTACTCAACAACAAACCTGGGTGCACGAATGGCAAAACGTCATTTTTCCGGATGAATCCAGGTTCTGTTTACATTATCATGATAGTCTCATCCGTGTTTGGCGACATCGCGTTGAACGCACATTGGAAGCGTGTATTCGTCACCGCCATACTGGCGTATCGCCCGGCGTGATGGTATGGGGTGCCATTGGTTACACGTCTCGGTCACCTCTTGTTCGCACTGACGGCACTTCGAACAGTGGACGTTACATTTCAGATATGTTACAACCCGTGGGTCTACCCTTCATTCGATCCCTGCGAGACTCTACATTTCAGCAGGATAATGCACGACCACATGTTGCAGGTCCTGTACGGGCCTTTCTGCATACAGAAAATGTTCGACTGCTGCCCTGGCCAGCACATTCTCCAGATCTCTCGCCAACTTAAAACGTCTGGTCAATAGTGGCAGAGCAACTGGCTTATCACAATACGCCAGTCACTAATCGTGATGAACTGTGGTAGCGTGTTGCAGCTGCATGGGCAGCTGTACTTGTATACGCGATCCAAGCTCTGTTTGACCCAATGCCCAGGTGTATCAAGGCCGTTATTACGGCCAGAGGTGGTTGTTCTGGGTACCGATTTCTTAGAATCTATGCACCCAAATTGCCTGAAAATGTAATCACATGTCCGTTCTAGTATGATATATTTGTCCAATGAATACCCGTTTATCATCTGCATTTCTTCTTGGTGTAGCAGTTATAACAGCCAGTAGTGTAGTAGGGAAGATGTCCTCCTGAAATGAAACACTAGGCCATACAGGTGCTTCGATGTCTTCGTTGAAGTATTACTTGAATATGCCTCTACATACATGATGACTGACATCTAAAGCCACTATTGTTACATGCAAAGTACACTCAGCAGCGACGTCTATACCTCCTCATGAGATATGGTGTCACTTTGTGTTTCGCACTACATGTATCACATCACCTCATCGCTACAAACTGCCATATAGTCATAGACTCTGCATCATTCATATAGAAGTCACCCTCTCAATCTTCTGTTTGTCTGGAAGTAAGCTTTTGAACCATATCAACATGTGGATGTACACTTTCCACGTGCCGTATGCACACTTAACTGCTATCTGCATGCTTGATTCCAGGAACGCTGCCTACCTGTCAGTGTGGTGGTACCATAAGCATTACGTAAGCTCATCTTAATAAAGTGTGTGCTAATGTCTCACATAATACATTGAATTGAAATTGCTCAGTACACAAACACACATGCACAAACATCATACAAGGTGTTCCAAAATTGCCGTTACAAACTTCTAAAGCTTACAAAAGAAATTGAGTACATAATATTTTGAATAGGAACACATGTCCAAAAATGTACGATTTCTGTTCTATGGGAGTTTCTAATCAGATGTTTAAATACTCCTCCACTTAGCTTGAGGAACTGAATTAGATGTGATGCAGCACAATTATCAGGTAAAAATTCCAAACGAAAATTAACATCTATTTATCACTTAAGTGCATTTGTTTGTATTAACACTTAATCGTTACGTCTTTACATTATTACAAAACAAAAAAGAACCCATCATACTGTACGTGCAGAACAGTACTGATGCATTACAACAGCATCTCGATGTGACGGCCCCCGACGTTGTTACAGACATTGTGTCTACGAAGAATGTGCTGGTACACACTCTGTATCCCACATGATATCTCTTCAGTTTCCGGTGCAGCAGCCAGAAATCGGGCTGGCAGATCTTCCTGTGCTTCTACAGGAATCTCGTAAATCAAACTTTGCATACGACCCCACAAGAAGCAGTACACATCATATTGTCTACCTTATTGCGTACCAGGAAAGGCAAATCTGAGATTTTCTCTTTCCCCCAGCAGACGTGGGCTCATTACACATTTGGACTGAAACCGTCGTAGAATGGAAACCGTACGTTTCCGGTTATGGGTTCCTGTTCAAAATATTATGTACTCACCCCTCTACAAGTCTTTGAAGTTTGTAACGGGAGTTTCGCAACTCCTATTTATATGAGTGTCCGTAGTCAAAATTCCAGTTTCAAAACACGGTAGAAAAAGAGCCTCTGTTCAGTATAATGTGAAATTTGAACAGCAGTTTATTATCAAAACGGCATGCGCCAGAAAACATTTAACGAAAATTTTACTAATAGATGTAGCTGTATGTGCCTTAACAAAGAAAATGGTCAGCTAACAATTAATCGCTACCAATGAATCGCAATACGACGCCTATGGTCTGAGTTGCCCATTACACTATCTGTACTGTTCAATGTGTATGACTGCACAAATTCGTCAGTGAACAGCAGTGTCAAGTTCCTATCACATCGCAAGGGAAAAACTGGTTTTTATTTATCTTGAGGCCAAAAACTGCATAAAAAGCAAAATGACACCGGTTTGCACTTTTCCTGATACTAGACACCGTATAAAAGCAAAACGACATCGGTTACTAATCGTCTTGGGCCAAAAAAACCGTATTAAATGCTAAATAACATTGTTTTGTAATTTTCCTGGCGCCAAAAACCTCATTATAAAGTAAAATGACATCGGTTTCTAATCCTCGTGGGACTGAGGCCAGATATGCTCGACAAGCTCCCCACTGTTTTCTGCCACAACTCTGAGTGTTTTGGGGGTCACGTTCTGGATCGATTGAGCAGTGCATGGCTTAACATGAGCTACGTTCGTGTTTGTGGCACTGATCACAACATCTTTCGGGTAACCTTACAACCAGAAGTCACAACGATTAGTATCAGGTCATATGGAAGACCAGGCTCCAAGGAAAAGACGCCTGATAATTCTAGCATTTCCGAAATTCCTCCGCAGTAGCCTCTTATCTGGCTGTGAAATTTGTGGAGGAGCGCCATATTACATAAAAGTGATTCTAGCCACACAGCGAAACTTATGAAGGGTTGGAATGACGTTGGTGCTCAAAAGACTAACATAGCTTTTATCAGTGACGGTAAAGGTGTTGTTGTGGTCCTCAGTCCTGAGACTGGCCTGATGCAGCTCTCCATGCTACTCTATCCTGTGCAAGCTTCTTCATCTCCCAGTACCTACTGCAACCTACATCCTTCTGAATCTGCTTAGTGTATTGATCTCTTGGTCTCCCTCTACGATTTTTACCCTCCACGCTGCCCTCCAATGCTAAATTTGTGATCCCTTGATGCCTCAAAACATGTCCTACCAACCGATCCCTTCTTCTAGTCAAGTTGTGCCACAAACTTCTCTTCTCTCCAATCCTATTCAATACCTCCTCATTAGTTACGTGATCTACCCACCTTATCTTCAGCATTCTTCTGTAGCACCACATTTCGAAAGCTTCTATTCTCTTCTTGTCCAAACTAGTTATCGTCCATGTCTCACTTCCATACATGGCTACACTCCATACAAATACTTTCAGAAACGACTTCCTGACACCTAAATCTATACTCGATGTTAACAAATTTCTCTTCTTGAGAAACGCTTTCCTTGCCATTGCCAGTCTACATTTTATATCCTCTCTACTTCGACCATCATCGGTTATTTTACTCCCTAAATAGCAAAACTCCTTTACTACTTTAAGTGTCTCATTTCCTAATCTAATTCCCTCAGCATCACCCGACTTAATTTGACTACATTCCTCGAAAAACTACAGCCCTACGATAAAGAATGCCATCATCCCGCACTACACAGACACCTTTTCAGAGCGAAGTGATAGCAATTGATGCTCGTGTGGCTTTTCCATTGCCCATGTTCTGCAGTTCTGCTTATTGTCATATCCTTGGAAGCCGATTTCAACGCCTGTCCACAGAATGCTCCATGGTCATTCATTGTCCATTTCCGGGCCTGCAAGTAATTCCGGAATGAACGTTTGTCTTTGCTGGCAGGTCAGGGTGATTTTCTATTAATAGCAATGCGGCATGTTTCGTAGGATTTTGTGTACCGTGCTCGCAGGCACATCAAATGTTAGGGGAATTCCTTGTGCACTGCATGTTTTTACACCCCCACTCTACGCCTCGTACAATGCTGTGGCCACATCTTCAACAGATGTCGGATAAACTGTCTTCCTCCGTCTGGTACACTGCACTTCACGAGAACCTGTCTTTCTGAGTTTTGTAATCATTTTCTCCACACCCTTAGCACATAAAAGTCGAATGCCTTTATTTTATACCCTTGAGTGTCGGGAATTTTTGAAGGGCTACTGGCGTTGTAATAAACTTCCAGAAGCAAATCGAGGATACTAAGCTATCATCAAACGATGCAATGAAGCGCTGAAGTTACATGCCACGGCGCCCGTCGCTGGGACACACCTTCGGCCGTTCAGTCTTAACTGAAATATGTAATGCATCACTATCTCCAGAGAGACTGAAATATGCCGTTCTTAAGTCCATCTTTAAGAATGGTGACAAGAGAGATGTCAATAAATACCAACCTGCTTCAGTGCTGCCATAATTCTACAAATTTTTAAGAAGGTGATGTACGTACTATAGAATAGTGTATCACCTTAACAATTATTGTATCCTTAGCAAATCACAGGTGGGGTTTCAGAAGTGTTCACTCAAAAAATTTTACAAGAATTAAATAATAAATGGCACTGGTTGGTGTTTTCTGCGAACTCTACAAAGCATTTGATTGTGTGAATTCCCCTAGATAAATTAACATTTTATGGGAGTGATTTTATAGCCAACCAATGGATAATGTCTTATCTATCCAAATCAACACAGGAAGTTGCTCTTAGTAATTCAAGCAGTATAGTCCTGGGACATATTTGTGACTGGGGAGGAAGCACGATGGGCTTCCCCAAGGTTCAATCTTATGTCCATTACCGTTCTTCACGTATGTAAACAATCTTCCGTCTAGTATACAACTAGTAGAATTGGTTCTTTTTGAAGATGATACTAGTATTGTAATCAGTCCAAGTATATATACAGAAACAGAAGAGATCGTTAAAAAGTTCTTAAAAGCATCATTGACTGGTTTTTAAAAAGACCGAACATATTCATTTCGCCACATCTTGAGGCACTACACCAATGATAATGGTTACACATGATGAGGAAGTAATAAATAGGGTGGAAACTTTAAAATTCTTAGTGGTCCACATTGATGAACATTTAAATTGTAAAAAACACATTTTGGAAGTCCTAAAACATCTCAGTTCGGCATATATGTGCTTAGAATCATTACAAACCTTGGGAAGAAACAAATCAGTAAGTTGACAAATTTCCCACATTTTCTTTTAATAATGGTACATGGAATAATGTCCTGGGCTATCTCATCTTTAAGAAAGAAAGTCTTCATTGCACAAAAATTTGCTGTGAGAATAATAGGTGGTGCTCATCCATAATCATATTGTAGACATCTGGTTAAGGAGTTGAGCATTCTGACTACTGCTTGACAGTATATTCATTCCCTCGTGAAAATTGCTGTAAGTAATCCACTACAGTTGAAGAGAATCAACGAGGAACACAATGATAATACAAAAAGGAGATACGAAATTCATTAAGGTTGTCTTTAGAAGAATGCTGCAACGAAAATATTTATCATTTCCACAGTTTTAAAAAAACGTCTCACAGACAGGAAAGAAAATTTGATAACAAACTGAGAAAGTTTCTCCTTCATCAACTCCTTCTATTCCGTAGAAGGATTTTTGTTAATGCGTAAAATGCGGTGGGTAAAAATTACTATTTCACATCTGTATAACTTTTGTATTCCTTAACAAAACAAATAGAAATGTTCAAAATGTGACGGTGCGTACAAATTAATTTGTGTTGTGGATGTATAATGACTTATTCCACTTCATTACAATCTATGATGCAAAATGATCGATGGACCGTGTCAGTAATTTAATAACTTACTAACTCTCGTAACGTTGTTTGCTGTTCAGTGACGTCGTTTGGTTCAAATGGTTCAGATGGCTCTGAGCACTATGGGACTTAACTGCTGAGGTCATCAGTCCCCTAGAACTTAGAACTACTTAAACCTAACTAACCTAAGGACATCACACACATCCATGCCCGAGGCAGGATTCGAACCTGCTACCGTAGCGGTCGTGCGGTTCCAAACTGTAGTGCCTAGAACCGCTCGGCCACTCCGACCGGCAGTGATGTCGCTTGATTGCCACAATTGGCGGTGGAGAAGATGGATGCTGCATTCTCGGAAGTATAGAATCAACCGGATTTTCAATTGTTCGTATGGCGTACAGTTCAACCTAATACCAACTAACGACGGTCCACTGCATTGTATTATCGTCATCTAACTTCGTTGTAGAAAAGCACTGAAATACTTCTAGTTCCAGTAGAGAGGTTTCGCAGCCTTTCAGTCCCAGAATACACGTCCGCTAAGGCCGCAGTGTGAGATGCCGATACTCAAGTTTCCCACTTTTCAGAAGCTGAAGCGTCTCCGCAAAGAAGTGGGATTCTTTCTCTTCTCTGTAAAGAGTGGCGAAAAGCCTTAAAGGTAGGCTCTTGGCAGAAGAGCCGCAGAGAAAGAGAGAGTGGGTGCGTTTTGTGAGGGGACTCGGCTCCGTGGGCAGCGGAAGGTCGTGCGCGGCCACGGCGGGGTATAAATAGCGCTCCCAGATACAGATAGGGGCAGTGCCATCTCGGCGTCTCCCAGTCACGGTCGATAGGAAGCCGACCGAGCCAGGTTAAGCCTTCCCCCGATGTGGGTCAGGCAGCGAACGGCCGAGTTATGGAATGTCTGCGCGGCGCACAATCGCCCCTGCTGCCCATTAAAAGCATCGGCGGGACTGCCGCTATTGATCTGGGCTGAGCGCTCTTCGCGGTCGCTGTGGAAATGGCCAGCAGGCCAGCAGCCATCTGCGGGCAGTGGTGCCTGTGGCGCAGTGCTTTCAGCGATACGCCACTCCGTCAGCCCACTTGTGTACACACTCATATTTCCAAGTATGCGATATGTGCTTTCTACTTGGCCAAGGGGATGGAGGATGGTGGCGGGGTGGGGGACCTGTGAGGAGGCTCATAAGCGGTACGACTCTCCGTCCAAACGAAAAGTGTACTAAAAGCTTCGTATTTTTACATAGAGGAGTAGGTGGTGTGAAATGGCCAGAACGGGAAAAGTATACACCGCATATTTCTTGCCCTAAATAGCGCTGCTGCTTTCCGAGAACTGCTCAGAATGGCCATCACTGTTGTTAATGTTCAAAAAAATGTTCAAATGTGTGTAAAATCTTACGGGATTTAACTGCTAAGGTCATCAGTTCCTAAGCTTACACACTACATAACCTAAATTATCCTAAGGACAAACACACTCACCCATGACCGAGGGAGGACTCGAACCTCCGCCGGGACCAGCCGCACAGTCCATGACTGCAGCGTCTTAGACATCTCGGCTGTTGTTACCGAAAGCTTGTTCCTTCATTTTTTCGTAAACCTTTTTTAGTTTTCTGGTGTCAAATGTTACCTCACTTATGCATAGAGAAATAGTCTTTGGTCATATAAATGTCTCCGAAAAATATCTTTTGGCCTACAAATCTAGCTCCTTGTTGTTTCCTTCGGATTGATAATTTCCTCTGTAAGCAATGATACCGAAGTGTTTGGTAGAGAAAAGTTGGCACACTACTCGTTGGGAAACGTGGCGGAGGTTCAAAAATGGCTGAGCTCTATGGGAGTTAACATCTGAGGCCATCAGTCCCCTAGAACTTAGAACTACTTAAACCTAACTAACCTAAGGACATCACACACATCCATGCCCGAGGAAGGATTCGAACCTGCGACAGTACTGGTCGCGCGGTTTCAGACTATAATAATAATGTCGTGTGACGACGGCCTTGCGTCGGGTAGACCGTTCGCCTGGTGCAAGTCTTTCGATTTGACGCCACTTCGGCGATCTGCGCGTCGATGGGGATGAAATGATGATGAGTAGGACAACACAACACCCAGTCCCTGAGCGGAGAAAATCCCCGACATCCGGAAATCTAACCCGGGCTCTTAGGATTGACAGTCCGTCGCGCTGACCGCTCAGCTACCGGGGACGGACGGTTTCAGACTGAAGCGCCTAGAACCGCTCGGCCACACCGACCGGCAGTGGGGAAGGTATAAACCACAATAAGAGTTAGTGTCCTTCATATCTCATACGCAATACTACAGACCAGATCTACTTCTAAACGCCTTTTTACGCCTCTGGGAAGATTTTTGTATTAATGAATTCATATCACTTAAAACTTTCTCTGCTATACTTGACTTAATACAAAAATCCGATCAAGCGGCCTGCTCCACCCGATACTAAAGCATCACAACATGCCTAGGAAATCTGTCCGAAAACTAGAACAACACACATCGATTGCTGTTGCTATGTCACTGGCCAAGTAGGCAGCAAAAGAACCTTCTGAGAAATGCATGTTGTTCATACATATTACTTTCAAAAATGGCTCTGAGCACTATGGGACTCAACTGCTGAGGTCATTAGTCCCCTAGAACTTAGAACTAGTTAAACCTAACTAACCTAAGGACATCACAAACAACCATGCCCGAGGCAGGATTCGAACCTGCGACCGTAGCGGTCTTGCGGTTCCAGACTGCAGCGCCTTTAACCGCACGGCCACTCGGCCGGCTCATTACTTTCGATTGACTTAAAAATATTTCGTGTAATATCAAATAATATGTAGATTTAAAATATGCAGGCGGAAGGCTTCTATCAATTAAAATTCAATTTTCCGTAGAGTGGCGACTTTACTCCACCTTCCCATACCATCTTCAAAATTTCTCAGTCCCGTTGCGGAGGAAATAGGAGCGGAAAGATTAAGAGCTGGGAAGATATTTATCCAGTATACAAAGACATGTAAATCGCAACAATCTACTACATAAAAAATTATGAAATAGTTAAACAAAGAAGAAATGGGTGTGGCAATTTAGATCTGCTGAATAGAGAAGACTGGGTGAAGTACTGTAGAAATCTGTGGTCGGAAGAAGACGAGAAACATAAAGCAGGAGAACTGATAAAATGGAATACAAGTAACTTCAAGCGTCCTTAAAGGGCTATAAAAAGCGTATGTAGAAATCCTTAAATGAATACACGAAGAAATTACGTATAGGCTTGAGCTTCGGGACACAAAAATTTCTTTAGTATGGCATAAAAAATTTGTGCAAGGATAGTAGTAAAAGAATGAGAAACATGGTAAGCAGATAATTACTCGATGAAAGGAGGTCCTGCTCCGATAACATTTTCTCACTAAACCAAATAATATAAGAAAAGAGGAGAACACAATTTAGAAGCCTGAATAGTCTTTATAGGCTATACTATTTTTCAGAGAGGAAAAATATGAAATATTACTGAAAAATGAGGAATTCCACGACATCTAATGGAAGTTGTCTCAAATATACATAGAAGAACACAAATAAATGTAAGCTGCATTTTCTAAACGTTGTGGCAGTCCCTTGTGGACTACATGGAAGTGAGAACTGGATGACGAATTTTAGAAGAAATAGTAGGCTCCAAGTAGCAGAGGTGAGATTTTTGATGGGAGTCCATCCGAAGACCGTAGGAATTTACCACTTAAATGAAAGAATTAAGGAGTACAGAAAAGAATATAAAGAACAATTAGAATGTATCACCGGCCAACATAGTCCAAAACAGTTGCTTCTGTGTGTCCCTAAAGGAAGAAGGAACGTTGGTACACCCAAGGAAATGTGTATGGATCAAGAAGCAAGAAGTGGCAACATAACGACTCGTCTAACACTTCGGTGAGAAGTAAGTAAATTACAAGGATGTTAGACAACTACTAGTCAAGTTTAATAGTCGGTATTTTCCAGTTGCTTGCTACCTGACGGGCAGCAGAAAACATTCCAGCGAGATAAAGGTGCCCCATCCTCAGAGCCACTGCACTTTCTGCCAGAATGACAATCGGTAGACCACAGGCAGTTGAGAACGTACAGACATTCGCAAATGTGGTCGCAAACGATTGAAAGAAATAATTTCTCACCATATAGCCTCTTCCAAAGCTATAGTCAGCTGCTTTATGTTCATAATTCTAGTGATGACCAAAACACTTACATTGTTAATTACGACTCAGTTATAACTTTGTGAAAGTAACGGACTTCTGTTGACAGATCTTTAATCAACATCGTTCACATTTTAGATTTCTCATAAGCTGTTTTAACGGGGTAGCCCACTTTAAATTTGAGAAAAATATGTGATTTTCCTGATTTTTCAAGTAAAATTATGGTAAATCTAAATTTGATGAAATAGCTTTATTGCTTAAGCCTTTGTTTTGAAGAAATGCAGACGGAACAGGGTCATCGGTGAGAATTCTCGAAGGCCTCTTATTGAATCTGAAAGAAATTAATTTTGTATAAGTAATTTTCAATATATTTGCTATCAATATACATAGGATAATTGATAAAAATTAGTTTCTATCGGAAAGGTGACCTGTTGAAATAAATGTCATTTCCTTCGCCCACAAATTCGAAATAACAGCGTGCACCGAAAACAGACTTTCTAAGACCTCGCAAAACGCCTAAATACGCTGACAGGGACTTCAGACAATGCTGGCATCAAATTCCGATCAAAATCAGGCTTAGTGTTCTGATGTTATGTTTCCCTAATCTGAAAAACAGCGTTTAAAGTTTTCGATCACTTTTTTTTTTCTTTTTAATTTGAGTGCATCATAGTTCTAGTCGGCAGCCCAGTGACTATGCAGCAAACCTTCCATATCCAAAAAGAGCTCCTCCTCCACCTTCTTCCTGGCAATTGTTATCCTGGGGATCTCTTTGGCACCGGCCGGAGTGGCTGAGCGGTTTTAGGCGCTACAGTCTGGAACAGCACGACCGCCTTGGGCATCGATGTGTGTGATATCCTTAGGTTAGTTAGGTTTAAGTAGTTCTAAGTTCTAGGGGACTGATGACCTCGGAAGTTAAGTTCCATAGTGCTCAGAGCCATTTGAACCATTTTGTGATCTCTTTGACTCCTTCCGTCGTTCGCTGCTCTGCTCGCTCTAGACGCTTTTAGTCCGCATTTCTAGAGAAGTTGTTACGGAGTGCTTAGTTAAAAATTTCCATGATGTCTGTTAGGTAATCGTTCACACTACACATGACAACTATATTTGTTCCAGTTCTGAATGGTCGCTTTGCAACTTCATTACGGAGTTCCGGGCGAACATCCGAAGAACACTGCAATACAACAAACACCAAAAAAGAAAAATGCGTATTTAAAAATTTTCAAAAAGCACTTCGATATACTTAACGCTGATCTAAGGTAAACTATTAATAGTATTGTATATAAAATTACGTACATTTTAGGTAATTATTGTTAAAATATTAGGCATTCGTGCTATGTTAAAAGCGAGAGTTAAAGCAAGCTATATCTGGACTGCGGGTGAGTAAGTAACAAATTGTGACCCTCTGCGACGCCCCCGCCCCTCCCCTCTATCCCCGCCCACCGAACGAACTAGATCGGTACCTGGTTGTTGATAACAACAATTTTTTTTTAAATGAAAATTATTTTTCGCTATAAGATTTTTCGCCTTACAGGAAACTGGATGCGTGTGTATGTGTGTGCATGCTTGTATGTGTTTGAACTTATGGTCGTAAACGTAGATGCTATCAGCGCCCGAACAGGAAACTACCGTTGCCGAGAAATCGTAAGGAACTGCAGAAAGACATCGATAACATTTCCGCTTGGAATAGCAGTTCCATGATATGAAGAAATAAATCTAAAACTACACGATGAATGTGCGATTACCACTTGAGTACTTGACACAGGGTCATAGCACTACTTTCAGACTATTTTTCTACCTTTTGCACTCTCAAACAGCACTTGGTTAAAACGAACACCTCAATATTTCCGTGTGAACTCAGACTTTTCTTTTGCCGCTCCACGATGTAACTGAGAGTCAACAGTTTACTTTTGCATGTAAAAGAGAAAGCTGGTAATTTTTGGAAAACATTACAAATTGAAACGCCTTTCTTTTCATTGTGACGATCCAAACTCGCTTATCGTACCTGCTATACTCTTTCCTCCATTTCGAGATAATATTTGTACGAAAGGAGATGACGTTCTTTGAACTTTTTTGGTGTCTTCCCTCAATCCCATCTCGTAGGAATGCCACACCGCCGAGCGATATCGTATCATAGGACAGACGAACAGCTCTGCCAATGAAACACAGTGTTTTATTCACCTTCCACCACAAAATTTTTACGTAATGTTTCCAAATCAAATTGTTCATATTTGTGCTCACTAGGTATTTTTTTAAGCCGATAACATTCAAATTTGTGTGTTTTATCGTCTTACCGTAAAATAGCGACTTTTATTTGTTTTCGTTCGCAACTAGAGTAGCCGACACTTTTTTTTCGTTTTCGGTCAACTGCCACATTTCGCAACCTAGAGATGCTTTGTCTTCTAATTCGTTTTGATATTCTCATGACTTCATTAGACAGTAAAGAACAACCGTACATGTGATCAGACTACAATAATGCCTATAACAAAAGAACCTTTTTTGAGACATAAGTTTTCTGACTTGTTTTATGCGGCCCTACACGAATTCCTCCCATGTGTCATCTCAGAGTAGCACTTGCAAGCTACGTCTTCAATTATTTTCTGGATACATTCCAATCTCTGTCTTCCTTTTAAGTTTTTACGCTCTGCAGCTCCCTCTAGTACCATGGAAGTCATTCCCTGACATCTTAACAGTGTCCTATCACCCTATCCCTTCTTCTTGTCGGGTGTTTTCCATGCATTCCTTTCCTTGCCGGTTCTGTGGGGAACTTGCTCATTGCAAACCTTATCAGTCCACTTGATAATCAACATTCTTGCGTAACACCACTCTTCAAATGCTTCGATTCTCTTCTGTTACGGTTTTCCCACAGTCCATGTTCACCAGCGCACAATGCTATGCTCCAAACGTACATTCTCAGAAATGCCTTCCTCAGATTAAGGCCTGTGTGTGACATTAGTAGACTTATCATAGCCACAGATGCCCCTTTTGTCAGTGATTGTTTGCTTTTGAAGTTCTTCTTGCTCCGTCAGACACGGATTAATTTGCCGCCTAGGTAGCAGAATTCCTTTACTTCATCTACTTCGCGATCACCAGTTACGATATTAAGTCACTCGCTGTTGTCATTTCTGCCATTTCTCAATACATTCCAGTTTCTTAGATTCACTCTCAATCCATATTCAGCATTCATTAAACTGTTCATTCCATTAAGTAGATCTTACCATTCTTCTTAACTTTCACTGAGGATAGCAGTGTCATCAGTGGTTCTTGATATCATTTCACCTTCGACTTTAAATACACTCTTGAACATTTCTTTTATTTCCGTCATTGCTTTCTAGATGTACAAATTGAACAGTAAGCGCGAAAAGGCTGTATCCCCGTCCACACCAGTTTTAACCCAAGTGAGCCGCGCGTGCTCGTGTTCGCGCCATCTCTTATTTAATACCCTGTTTTTACCGTACTACCGCCGGCCGGTGTGGTCGAGCGGTTCTAGGCACTTCAGTCGGGAACGGCGCACCCGCTACGACCACAGGGTCGAATCCTGACTCTGGCAGTAGTGCAGTTTAGTTTAAGTCATTCTAAGTTCTAGGGGACTGATGACCTCAGATGTTAAGTCCCATAACGCTCAGAGCCATTTGAACCTTTTTTTTTTTTACCATGCTAATTTTCAATTACTGGTGTCAGTGAGTTGCTGCCTTGCCTGCCCGTGAGCGACAGCAGCAGCGCTTATCGATATATGCATTGGCGTATTATCTTTGCTGGACTGCTACTACTTTCTGGTCGTCGTGTATCGTCCAGTGAGTTGGAACATGCCAGCAGTTAGTTCGGACCTGGCAGTGTCTGACATGGCAAGTGGCACAAGTTCAGTCGGGGCGCGGCAGCAGTGAGTACCGGACCGCCATGACTCGCCCGACGGTTGCCGACACACATGGTTGGAGAAGGGACGACTTTGGTTGGTCGCCTTGCCGGACGACGTGTATTTGGCCGGCGATCGCTTATGGGTTGGCTTTGTGTGCCTACTCGTGATTCGTCCATGTTATTGTACAGTCACTGCCGTTCGCATTGTCTAGTTCTTCGTGCAAGTGTTCGTGAAACTTTGTGTAATTTGTGTGATTTTGACTGACAAGTTATTTTAAATGTGGTCGGCGTACTGGCCCTGTGGAGTCAGTCGGTTGGCGTGGAGCAATGATCAATTTATCGGTGGGGTGTAATTTGGTCGGGGCCCGCTGGCGGTCTCTACGTGGTGTCGGAGAGTGTGGCACTGTTCCCATTGCTACGAGGTCCATGGCTCACCGACTCTGTACACGTAAATTGAATTTTGATTTAACCTACTAGCAAGTCATGATTGTTCACATTGTGTCTTTGGAGTTCGTTGTCGGCTGTCGGAATATTCCCACGAGAAACAACTAGGTGTTCAAGTTCGACAAATCGAGCCACCCTCCGGTGGAGTTTCGCCATATTTGGTTATTTGAATTGAAGTGCACCAGCGGAATCTTCTGCCTTGTGGCCGTTAACGTTCTGCCCTGGGCGTTGACGTAAATTTCAGGCAGTGTAGTTTCCTCATCGTGTTGTCGCTGTCCGGCACGGTGTGTAGTTTGACAGCTCCGTGTATGATTGGTTGTGGGCGCCAATATCTTCTGCGTTGCTCCGTTGAACTCCCTGTTGTGACCTGGTCGGGTGAAGTGGAAGTTATCTTGTCGGTGTGACCGCTGACTGTCGGTCGGTTGGGTTGTCGTCGGATCGTGAATGGTTGGCCCGACTGCCTGTCTCACCTAAGCGAGCGTTAGTGTTTGAATTACATGCCGACACTCGAACACCTGGGCGCCCTTGTGTGCACTGCCTTATTTTTTTTTTTTAATTCGTTCTTGTTGTTGGTACTTGTGTGGCTTCTAGCCAGTTTTGCAATAGTTGTACTACCCTTAAGGCCTTCAGCCTAGTTTAAAGTACTGTTCCACGTAAGCTCTTTGGCACTAAAAGTTCTTTTTTTTTAATTTTAAGTCTTTGACCTTCAGCCGATTACAATTTAACTCGTTTACTTCAGCCTAACAAACGAACTGTTCTAAGATAAAGCCTTTTAAATTTCTGATTATGCTTGCGTTTTAAGTTATTGGCCGTCAGCCGTTTTTAAATTAAAAAGGCTTTCAGCCGATAATTAAGTCCCAAAGATTAAAGCTGTGTGTTAAAAAAACTTTTTTGGGCTTTTGTAATGTTTGATCAAATAACAAAGTTGTATGTTCGACTGTAACTGACAGCCCTTATTTTGGCCCCTTTCCACGATTTATTCTACCTGTTCTGTCCTGCGGGTTAAGCAGGGCATTTCACCAAGTACTTCTTTCTTGACAGTTAGAGTAAAGGCTTAGGAAGCTCAACTTTTCCATACGAAACGTAATGACAACTGAGGAAAAATACTGTTCACTGCTGGGAAATTTGTTTAGCGGAATAGCAGTAATAGCAGCGCTGCAGTGCAGGAAAATCGCGATAGAAACAGCAGCAAAGTGGCCCCATGTCAATAAATGGACTATAGATTGTGATCAAGATTAATGAATTAAGCGGTGCATCAGGGGACGGCAGGTGGCCCATTCCCACGGCAGTTGATGAAGTTGCTGTAGCTACAGCCGGCCAAGCAGCACACGCCACAAATTCAGCAGCCGGTGCTGTATCACGGGAATTGTCTCTCCCTAGTGAACAGATCAAAAGACTTTGAGGCACATTTTACACAAACAGGTGTGCAGAGACACCTGAACGTTACAAGGACCTTCTTATGCAACATGTAATTCAAGCTTTCCAACACCGCAATTGTGTCCATACAACTGTCTTCGTGCGAGACGGAGTGAAACCACGTGTCATTTGGCAAGGGAAACATTTGCTTCGAGAAACGTTCGATAACGAAATCATCGTCAGGAATGTATCTGGCCTTTTACTGAGCTGAAGGATGACATGCAACGATGTCTCTCTCTGATCACACCGGGTATCCTGTGAACAACTGTCGACTATGCCATCTTACGGATAGAGCATATTGCCAAGTTGGGCACGTGTTGAAATTTGTGACCATATACTAATAAACGCGCATGAGCCACCGATATCATGTGTTTAATCGTCCCTCCCCTATTCCTGCTGTCACAACACATTCCTTTTACAGCGCCGTATCTTCCCCTGGAGGCAGGAAGTGGAACTATTATCTTTTTCAGCATACACCGTGAGCTTACCAACTAATGAACATACGTACGACGTATACAGCTCACATTGCTGCATTCTTAGCACCATCAGTTGAACTGTAACCACACATTAAGTACTTGTGAGAAATATCAAGAACCGATATAAAATCCCAACGATCTATGATCAGTATTGGGGTACGCATTTCGAAGGTTTAGGTTCGTCTGGAGGGTTCTGGGAAAATTCACTTCTTCGGGAAAGGAAATGACGTGCAGCACTGCAGTGCGACAAATTATGAAGTATTCCTCCGATGCACGGCATACTTATGAAGTAGGAATGACAAAATATCTAAAGATTTCGGACACCTCATGTTATGACAGCAAAAGGTCGACGAAACACATACGAAAATCTAACAGAAACGATTGGGCACCTTATATAAAATTAATTGGAAGAAATACGACGTAGTTCCTGGATTTGTGTTATATAAATTTAGAGACCCTGTACTATAAGAAGACTGACTATTATGGTGCCACCATCGTTTAACTCACATAAGGCCCATGAGATAACGATACCAGAGATTATGGAGCGTACGGAGGCTTATAGTCATTTTGAACTACACTACTGACCATTAGAATTGCTACGCCACGAAGATGACATGCTACGGACGCGAAATTTAACCGACAGGAAGAAGATGCTGTGATATCCAAATGATTAGCTTTTCAGAGCATTCACACAAGGTTGGCGCCGGTGGCGGCACCTACAACGTGCTGACATGAGGAAATTTTCCAACCGATTTCTCATACACAAACAGCAGTTGACCGGCATTGCCTGGTGAAATGTTGTTGTGATGCCTCGTGTAAGGAGGAGAAATGCGTACCATCATGTTTCCGACTTTGATAAAGGTCGCATTGTAGCCTATCGCGAATGCGGTTTATCGTATCGCGACACTGTTGCTCGCGTTGGTCGAGATCCAATGCCTGTTAGCAGAATATGGAATCGGTGGGTTCAGGAGGGTAATACGGAAAGCATTGCTGGATCCCAACGGCCTCGAATCACTAGCAGTCGAGATGACAGGCATCTTACCCGCATAGCTGTAACGAATCGTGCAGCCACGTCTCGATCCCTGAGTCAACAGACGGAGACGTTTGCAAGACAATAATCCTCTACACGAACAGTTCGACGACGTTTGCAGCAGCATGAACTATCAGTTCGGAGACCATGGCTGAGGTTACCCTTGACGCTGCAACACAGACAGGAGCGCCTCCGATGTGTACTCAACGACGAACCTGGGTGCACGAATGGCAAAACGTCAATTTTTCGGTTGAATCCAGGTTCTGTTTACAGCATCATGATTCTCGCATCCGTCTTTGACGACAACGCGGTGAACGCACATTGGAAGCGTTTATTCGTCATCGCCATACTGGCGTATCACCCGGCGTGATGGTATGGGGTGCCATTGGTTACACGTCTCGGTCACCTCTTGTTCGCATTGACGGCACTTTGAACAGTGGACGTTACATTTCAGTTGTATTACGACCCGTGGCTGTACCCTTCATTCGATTCCTGCGAAACCCTACATTTCAGCAAGCTTATGTTAGACCGCATGTTGCAGGTCCTGTACGGGCTATTCTGCATACAGAAAATGTTCGACTGCTGCCCTGGCCAGCACATTCTCCAGATCTCTCACCAACTGAAAACGTCTGGTTAATGGTGGCCGAGCAACGGGCTCATCACAATACGCTTGTCACTACTCTTGATTAACTGTGGTATCCCGTTGAAGCTGCATGGGCAGCTGTACCTGTACCTGTACACGCCATCCAGGCTCTGTTTGACTCAATGCCTTGGCGTATCAAGGCCGGTATTACCGCCAGAGGTGGTTGTTCTGGGTACCGGTTTCTCAGGATCTATGCACCCACATTGCGTGAAATTGTATCACATGTCAGTTCTACAAAAATGGTTCAAATGGCTCTGATCACTATGGGACTTAACATCTATGGTCATCAGTCCCCTAGAACTTAGAACTACTTAAACCTAACTAACCTAAGGACATCACACAACACCCAGCCATCACGAGGCAGAGAAAATCCCTGACCCCGCCGGGAATCGAACCCGGGAACCGGGGAGTGGGAAGCGAGAACGCTACCGCACGACCACGAGATGCGGGCGTCAGTTCTACAATAATATATTTGTGCAATGAATACCCGTTTATCATCTGCATTTTTTCTTGGTGTCGCAATTTTAATGGCCAGTTCAGTCAGCGCATGGATCAGCGAAGACATGGATAGTATTGGTACAACGTATCCTCCGCCATGCACCGTAAAGAAATATCTACTCACGTATACAAAGTGGGTCACTTAACGGTGAGAGACAGGTTATTTGTCATTTTATAATGAATGCTTCTCTGACGTTCAATCAAGTCTTTTGAACAAATATTTACTATTCGGCTACATTTTACTAGAAAATGGCTACAAGATAAGCAAGGAACCGTATGAAACTGATTAAGGTCTTAACGTGGGTAGCTCCCGCAGCAACTGACTCGTTGAGATATACGCCAGCAACTGTCTTCCTTCAGTGTTCCTCTTAAGATTCCATGGCTCCGCTCGCCTTCCTGAATTACGGCTATTAAGCTCTCGCGCGGTGAAATGTTGCCATTACTCATTGTGCCTAGCGTGAGAAGCATTCTCCACTCTGCTACCAGCCACTCATATGCATTCGCCGTCTGCACGTTCTAATGCCTTCCTGCCATTTACATCTCCAGCTACTCTGTGTTGCACAACGAGGGAAAACCGCTTGCATAAGGAAAGACCTAAAGCACAGCTCCTGCTATTCCACGAGTGAGTACAGGTCTCCTTGGTGGCAGCTTCCAATCAGTCCCCTAGTAACTATCACAAAACATGACAAAATTACATTAACAAAACTCCAGAACGGCACATTGGCTTGCAATTTAACATTAATGATTATATTATTTTACAGCCCTACTCGGGTAGACTTAAAATTACACGTATAGAGTAGAAGGAAAAGTTCACAAGAAATCATTTTACATTAGATCCAAAATTTCCGACACTACTGTCAGACATTTTATGTTGTTTGTCAAATGATCGAAAATTTTTCTTCCAGCCTACTGAAATCCTTTTTGAGCCTGCTTCTTATCTTCAAATCGCGTTACGTGATTAATATTGCACTAGGCTACTGTGTCAACACTGTGTAACGTATAACTACGTTGGAATAACTGAGCAGGCATGACTAAGTAGCAAAATTTTCGTACAAGAGACGTTCATTAGAACTCCTCTTAAAATGTATCGATAACCTGCCGTATTACAAATATGATACTCTGAGCGCTGTAGAAAATTAGTTGTGGCAAACAATACCGACATTTCCTACATTAACAATCCGCCCGTCCACAGTGCTACTAAATAAATAGAACCGCCGTCCGACTCTTAGTGATATCGCAGTTCCACGAAACAACAAGTGAACACTTAAATGATGCCAGCAAAATAATGACAATGAATTAATGGAAAAGTAATGAGAGTATGCCACGCTGTATGTGTTTCTACCACACTAATAATCGTTTGAAGGGAATTATTCCTCAAACGCTATATGAAGGTGTAAGGGAACTGGACATATCAACAGAACTTTAGGGATCACTACAGAAGTTTCCGAACATGTAACAAGGACAGTAAAGAAAACTGCAGATAACTAGGCTAAACCTCACGCTACAGTACCTTAGATTCACTGTAATTCGTGCAATACTCTCCATTGTAAAATAAATCATTAAATATGTAATAACAGTAGACGATATAATACTAATAATGCTAGCCTCTTTGTTTCTGATCTTTTACGTGTACACAAATATTGATGAACGATTGGGAATACGAGAGGATACCTATGACCTCTACTTAATATTTACCTCTACAAGCCTATAGAGTATTCAGGAAAAGTGTGAAAGCCACATGGGGATCCTCTAGATATGATGAAATTTATGTTCGCATTACAAAAATGAGTCATTGCATTTCAGTCACAACAGGCTAACTAAAATCGACTCTACAGTAGAATAATGTAAAAGTGTCCTACATTGTGTTTGGATTTAAAATAATTTGTGTTTACCACAGCATTCAAGTTTTTCGGTGTCTTATTGGAAACGTATCTTTAGATGAAATTTTCTGTATTACTATTAAGTACTTGTCTTAGATCCATTACTTATGGGAAGATTTTTATACAATGTTTTGTAAATGTACCAACAAAAACTGATGCAGAGAATATGGAACCCTAAAAAGATTCACTTCAAGAAATTAGTGGTCTTGTATACGTGTTAGACAAATAAGTATTCATAAATTGTTAAGAATAAATTCCTCATATGGTGATCAAAACAGCTCTCTGGTTCGAAGGTGGACATTGCTTAAATTCTGAATAAATATAGTCAGCAATGACGGCCGAAGACTTCTGCCATAAAAAGTAACACCTGTTCAGTCACTGGCTTTGTAAAGGAGGATGGAGGTGTGCACAGAGGTTCAGAGCACCCTCTCGCCCATGGGATGACAAATTGCCCATAAACGGCGAAAGAATCTGCATGAGGATACAGAAGGCACTGGAAACCACTGCATGAAAGAAAAATTATGTGTGCGCATAGGACATGCGGCCAGTAATTCAAAAAGTGTCGTGGCGACCTCCGCCACTGCAAAACATTCCGGATTAGTCGCCGCTTTCGGATTTCTGTGAGTGGACTGCCAAGGGAGAGGTGATCATGAGAGAAAGATGGGTCAACAAACGACAGGACAACATTCTACTTGTCGGAGTATGTAATGACAGTAGTTTAAACGTAGTAGGAAAGTTAGAAAATCTGAAAAGTGAAACGCAAAGGTCCGTCTAGATTTAGTGGCGCTCAGTCAAGTGAAAACGATACATGAGGATTTCTGGTCAGAGGAATACAGGGCAATATCAATAAAAAATGGTAAATCGTTAATAGGATTCGTTACAGTAGGAAAGTAAGGCAGAGAGTGAGTTACTGTGAACTGTTTAGTGCTATGGTGGTCCTCATTCGTTTCGACTGGAAACAGACGCCGACAACGATAGTTCAGGTATATATGCTAACGTTGCAAGCTGCAGATGAAGAGATGAAGAAAGTATGTGAGGATATTGAACGGAGAAGTCAGTACGTAAAGGAAGACGAACATCGAAAAATCGAGGGGTTTAAAGGTGCTTGTAGGGGAAGGATTACAGGAAGGAGTTGTGAGAGAATAGAGCTTGGAAATAGGAATAAGACAGGAGAAAAGCTAATTGAGTTTCGCAATAAATTTAAGTAGGTAATAGTGGATACTCTGTTCAAGAATAACATGCGGAGGATGTATACTTGGGAAAGACCCGAAGACACGGGAAGGTTCCAGGTGAATGACATTATGGTCAGGCAGAGTTTCGAAAATTATGCATTTTAAAGCCTGCCCAGATGCAGTTACAGACTTAAATCGCAATTTAGTAGTGATGAAGACTAGACTGAAATTGAAGGGAATTGAGTGGAAGATTCAATGTGGAAGGAATGGAATATGGATAAACTGAGGAATGGTGAAATGCGTTTGAAATTCACTAAGGATGTGTATACTCCAGTACGAAATACCACTGGAGGCAGTTCGTTTGAATAGTAAGGGACAAAATCGCATAGTTATGTTGGACAGACAGAATTGCGTACAATGAAGGTAACTGCGAAGAAACCTTAGATAAAAGAAGAAACTCAAAAATTGTCGACGAAAGAAAGCAGTAGAATTATGTCCATCAAAAGACAGCAATACATCAGTATAAATCTCCTAGGAATTAAATAAACAGGAAGTGAAGGCAGCCAATGCGAAATGGCTGCATTAAAGATGTGAAGAAAGCGAAACAGAGATTATCGTCAGGAGAACTGACTCAGCATACAGAAAAGTCAAATCAGCCTCAGTGAAATGAAAAGATGGTAACATTAAAAGCAAAATATAAGATCCACTGTTAATAGCAGAAGGGGAAGTGAATAAGTGGAAAGAGTATGTTAAAAGCCTTGCCTGATGACACGATAGAAGAAGAAATTGGAGTTACTATGAAACACACACGGGATCAAGCATTAGTATCGGAATTTAAAAGAGCATAGCAAGACTTGAGCTCAAATAGGGCACAAGAGTTACATTCCACTATAATTTCGTCGTTGTGGGAAGTGGCACGCAAACGACTATTCAAGTTGATGTCTAGAAGCCATGTTACTGCCAAGTACAGTCTTGCGGAAAAATATCATACACAGAAATCTGAAGAGAGGAAGGGTAGTTAAGTGTGAGAACTATCACACAACCAACTTGAAAAAAAAAATGGCTTTGAGTACTATGGGTCTTAACTTCTGAGGTCATCAGTCCCCTAGAACTTAGAACTACATAAACCTAACTATCCTAAGGACATCACACAAATCCACGCCCGTGGCAGGATTCGAACCTGCGACCATAGCGGTCGTGCGGTTCCAGACTGTAGCATCTAGAACCGCTGGGCCACCCCGGCCGGCCCAGCTTGACAGTTCATGCATCGAGCAGCTGATAAAAATAATAAACAGAAGAATGGGAAAGAAAACTGAGGATCTGTTAGAGGAAAATCAATTTGAAATTAGGAAAGGTAAAGGCATAAGAGAAGCCGTTCTGACTTTGCTCGTGACATTGCAAGCAACGCTGAAGAAAAACCTAGACACGAAAATAGGATTTGTAGATGTAATAATGTGTATGACAGTGTAAAATGAACCAAGACATTCGAAATTCGTAGAGGAATAGGCGTAAGCTACTAGAAAAGACGGGTGATATACAACATGTACAGCAGCGAAGAGGGAAGACCAAGAACAAAATGCTGGAATTAAAGATGCCCCTCACTGTTCAATGTACACATCCAAGAAGGAATCACACAAGTGAAAGAAATGTTCGAGAGTGGGATTAAAATTTAGAGCGAAAGGATTTCAATGACAATATGACGTGCCTATTCCCAGCGAAAGTGTTGAAGCATTACAGCATCTGTTGGCTGGAATGAACAGTTTAATGTGTACAGAGTATGGGTTGAGAGTAAACCAGAAGAAGGCTAAGGTAATGAGGAGCTGCAGAATTAAGAACAGCGAGAAACCTAACATCAAAACTGCTACCTTGGAAGCGCCGTAGAATATGATGTTTACGGATGATGTGGTTCTTCGTGAGCAGAGCATCGACAGACTTGAGGAATAGCTGGAGGATTGGAGGAGGGCACTAGAAGAAAGAGGGATGAAAATTAGCAGGACAAAGAATATTTAGCACTGAAGGATGTGCAGATGACGTCTTGCAAGATCCAGGATGATGAGCTGAAGTAGGTCTGCAAATTTAAATACGAGGGGTCGTACATACAGAGGGACGGAGGACTGGTAAGCGAGATACAACACCGAATAAATTGCGGTTGGAACAACTGGAGGAAAATGAGTGGAGAGTTGAGTGACAAGGAGGTGAGCATTGGGTTGCAAGGGAAAGTGTAAAAGTCGGTCGTAAGGCCTGCTATGATATACGGGGCAGAGACATGGCCAATCACATTAGCCCAGGAAAGGAAGATGGAAGAGGCGGAAATGAGGATGCTGAGGTGGATGTGTGGGGTAACAAGGAAGGAAAGGATTAGAAATGAATTTGTTAGAGGAGCTGTGAAAGTGGGACCCATGGAGAAAAAGATACAAGAGAGGAGACTAAGGTGGTACGGACACTTACAGAGAAAAGTAAAAGTATATCCTAAACAGAGTTGAAGATATAAAGATTGAAGGAGTGAGAAGGAGAGGAAGACCGAAGATGAGGTGGAAGGATAAGATATCCGGGGACCTAAGGGCGAAAGGATGGAAGACGTAAGAGGCAATGGATAGAGTACTATGGCCAAGAAGGATCCAGAAGAGCAACGCTGACCCTACGTGACGTGGGACAAGGCGACGGTAAAGAAGAAGAAGAAGAAGAAGACGAAAGGGATAAAATCCATGACTGACTAATAAGAATAACGTAGAGAGCAGACTAGTACAGGTAGAGAGAGAATTCCTGGCCGTGAGAATTCTGCTGGTTTTAAATATAGGCCCTTATTTGAAGAGAAAATTTGTGAGAATATACTTTTGAAATACATTGGAGTATATGACTGTGTGCTAGTGAACCATGAACAGTGGGAAAAGCGGAACAGAAGAGAATCGATCTCTTAGAGAAATGGTGTTGCAGTGGAATGGAAAGAGTGAGATGGACCGATAAGACAATGACTGAGGAAACTCCCCGTGGAATCGGCGAAGAAGGAAATACTTGGAAAAAACGGACAGGAAGAAGGGACAGGATGATAAGATATTTTTTATAACTTCAAGAATTAACGTCCATGGTTGTAGAGGAATCTGTAGAGTGTAAAACCGGCAAGGGAGGACAGAGCCTAAGGTAAATACAACAAATAATAGAGGACATTGGATGCAAGTGCTACTCGGAGACGGAGAACTTAACAGGATAGGAAAGTAGAGGAATTTGTGGCGTCTCGAGTCAAACTCGTCCAGAAGGCGAACGCGTCAAAAAAAATCATCAAAATAATTATCATCATCATCCGTTTCCTATCCATCGGTGGACACAGACCCCGTCTACCCCTTTCTACGCATTGTGACTTGGAGACATATGTATCCATGTTGTACGTGAATGCTTCTTAATATCGTTTCTTTATGCTCTGCTTCCGACTTTTTCAGTTTACCTAAGGGACTGTTGCTCATGTTCAGTTTTTTTATTTCCTGTAATTTACACCCAGCCCCTGTCTTCAGCTAGCATAAATACAAAAATTCATCAATTGTTTCTATCACTTCAACGATTATTTGTACTAATTTCTTCCCCATTTTCGAACTTTATCTGTTTCATTCCCCCATTGGTTGCTGAGTGTATGTCAATATACGAGATAGAGTTTTTGGTTGTTAATTGAAGGTCGTATGCTAATTATAAATGGACTATGCTTGGCTGTACCACACATGAAGAAATTTTTAACTCCCGATGTGTGCTACTTCCTTTAAAATAGGTAAAGATTATTGAAATTAATCCTTCATCTGATGTAATTTTGTGCCTGTTCTATGGCTTTCCTGGGGTTTCCTTACGGCGCTCACTCTCACTTGTGCTTGTTCAATATCGCAAGGAATTCTTCCAAATACGGCCTCAGTTTGGAACCATTTCCTATTTCTTCTTTAACTGTTCTGATTGATTTGTAGTATGTATACAGCAAACGAGATTTTGGTCTGCACATCTTCATATGAAAATCTGTGTACCGTATGTACATGAAATACACTTGGGATGTCTCCTTTTTCGTGGTATTGTTTCTAAATTGAGAGATCATTATCATAAACTTGTATCTGCAAAAATTTCTTTATGAAAAATTCCTTTAGTAACAAAAATGTGCAGGAAAGGGGACTGGAATTAAAGTACTTCACTGAGTTATTTTATGTGTTCACCTAGAGACTACAACAAAATTGAAACTTCCTGGAAGATTAAAACTGTGTGCCCGACCGAGACTCGGACTCGGGACCTTCGCCTTTCGCGGGCAAGTGCTCTACCATCTCAGCTACCGAAGCAGACTCACGCCCGGTCCCGGAGTGCTAGTTCTGCATGGTTCGCAGGAGAGCTTCTGTTAAGTTTGGAAGGTAGGACACGAGATACTGGCAGAAGTAAAGCTGTGAGGACCGGGCGTGCTTCGGTAGCTCAGATGGTGGAGCACTTGCCCGCGAAAGGCAAAGGTCCCGAGTTCGAGTCTCGGTCGGGCACACAGTTTTAATCTGTCAGTAAGTTTCATATGAGCGCACACTCCGCTGCAGAGTGAAAATCTCATTCTGGATACAACAAAATTATTCTCGTACGTCGTCAGGAAATGAATCTCAGCACTTTGCTTCCTGAGTTGTAAGCAACTGTGTTCTACTCAGTGGCACGAACATTGATCTGTTGTGCTTCATCAGAAGACGAGGATCAACACAACCACTATCTCAAGAAGAGAAGTCCCACATCTGCTATACATTAAATTTCAGGTCCTTTTTCCAACAGGTCGACACTCTGATTTTTAACAAAATTTTTGCATAGCTACTAGAAACCTGTGAATTGTTATTAACTCTAATGTTTTTTTAAGCTTGTTGAAAGTTTTTCTCACTTTTGTCACAATTTCAAAATTCTTACATTTAACAAAAAGCTTCTAGGTTACAGATGACTCCACATTCCTTCTACGCAAGTGTAATGCTCAGAACAGTGTCAGGCTGACGGTATAATTGTCATTCACCTGAATGTTTACAGAATTTTGTCTACATCAAAAAGCTGTTCATATTCTGTTATTCATTTACATATTTTTTTAGATAACACCATATTGTACCAACATTAGGGACTTCGTCACTTTTTTTTCGTATACATACGGAAGGAATGGTTATTGTTAACCTGTCTGTGTACTTCTTCCAGTGTCTCTTACTATACTCTCATAATCACTACGTAAGGTATGCAGCAGAACTATCACATATTTCTCAGGTAGTGAAGCACTCCTATTACTGAACGGTGTCTCGCAAAAATAATGTCGTCCTACTTCCTGCAATCCATATATATTTTTCTCTTAAGCTTTCATAATCATTATATCGTCCGTTTACGACCTTACCATCGCACAAACATGTGAACATTTTACAATGCCGTAAATACACTCCTGGAAATTGAAATAAGAACACCGTGAATTCATTGTCCCAGGAAGGGGAAACTTTATTGACACATTCCTGGGGTCAGATACATCACATGATCACACTGACAGAACCACAGGCACATAGACACAGGCAACAGAGCATGCACAATGTCGGCACTAGTACAGTGTATATCCACCTTTCGCAGCAATGCAGGCTGCTATTCTCCCATGGAGACGATCGTAGAGATGCTGGATGTAGTCCTGTGGAACGGCTTGCCATGCCATTTCCACCTGGCGCCTCATTTGGACCAGCGTTCGTGCCGGACGTGCAGACCGCGTGAGACGACGCTTCATCCAGTCCCAAACATGCTCAATGGGGTACAGATCCGGAGATCTTGCTGGCCAGGGTAGTTGACTTACACCTTCTAGAGCACGTTGGGTGGCACGGGATACATGCGGACGTGCATTGTCCTGTTGGAACAGCAAGTTCCCTTGCCGGTCTAGGAATGGTAGAACAATGGGTTCGATGACGGTTTGGATGTACCGTGCACTATTCAGTGTCCCCTCGACGATCACCAGTGGTGTACGGCCAGTGTAGGAGATCGCTCCCCACACCATGATGCCGGGTGTTGGCCCTGTGTGCCTCGGTCGTATGCAGTCCTGATTGTGGCGCTCACCTGCACGGCGCCAAACACGCATACGACCATCATTGGCACCAAGGCAGAAGCGACTCTCATCGCTGAAGACGACACGTCTCCATTCGTCCCTCCATTCACGCCTGTCGCGACACCACTGGAGGCGGGCTGCACGATGTTGGGGCGTGAGCGGAAGACGGCCTAACGGTGTGCGGGACCGTAGCCCAGCTTCATGGAGACGGTTGCGAATGGTCCTCGCCGATACCCCAGGAGCAACAGTGTCCCTAATTTGCTGGGAAGTGGCGGTGCGGTCCCCTACGGCACTGCGTAGGATCCTACGGTCTTGGCGTGCACCCGTGCGTCGCTGCGGTCCGGTCCCAGGTCGACGGGCACGTGCACCTTCCGCCGACCACTGGCGACAACATCGATGTACTGTGGAGACCTCACGCCCCACGTGTTGAGCAATTCGGCGGTACGTCCACCCGGTCTCCCGCATGCCCACTATACGCCCTCGCTCAAAGTCCGTCAACTGCACATACGGTTCACGTCCACGCTGTCGCGGCATGCTACCAGTGTTAAAGACTGCGATGGAGCTCCGTATGCCACGGCAAACTGGCTGACACTGACGGCGGCGGTGCACAAATGCTGCGCAGCTAGCGCCATTCGACGGCCAACACCGCGGTTCCTGGTGTGTCCGCTGTGCCGTGCGTGTGATCATTGCTTGTACAGCCCTCTCGCAGTGTCCGGAGCAAGTATGGTGGGTCTGACACACCGGTGTCAATGTGTTCTTTTTTCCATTTCCAGGAGTGTAGTATCGTCGGCCAGTGATTATCCACAGACTTTCAGACAATTATGTGCACTTAGGATCCGGAAACTGTAACAGCCAAGGATGGGTGTCGTGATCCCCAATTATTTTGGAGCACCATCCTCCTACATGTTACAGCCTTGCTGTTGAGGTACAGAGTCATCCGTCGATGGGAAAATGAGTGGCTGGAAGTGGCAGACAATAAAGCTCCGTCTTTTAAAGCCACAACGCGGACTTGGCGTACATCTTTCTAGATGCTCTCCTTACCAGTCTTCTCATAGGCCACAGCTGAATGACGCATGGCTTCTTGCATCGGTTCGATGACCCTCCAATGTGTGGTGGTAGAGGCGTACAGGACAATGTTCACTGCATTTTACTAGACTGTGTTTTATTCCCTGACCAGAGGGCAGCGGCAGACTAGCCGACAGACATATCCTCTATTTTAAGCGACATTCAAACGAATGTGGTTAGAGTTTTCAGATTTTAGATGTGTCCAACTTGTTTCCGCAAATTTTAGGGAGATGATCTTAATGCGTTAACAGAGTGAGTGGCTGACCTACGTTTCTTGTAAGTGGTTAGCCAGTCGCATTTCCCTGTGCGTTTCTTTTAGCTCTTCTGTAGTTGTACTTGTGGTTTACTCTCATGTATAGCGCCTTTTACTCTTCTCTGATATATTGAGGCCTGTGAGGTAGATAGATGGTTTGGATCAACGTGAGTGAGGTGGGAGTGAATGAATGAGTGTTATTTTAAAGGTTTCCTGCTACCTGTGTGACAACAACTTTAGTCATTTTACTAACAAAAATGGCTCTGAGCACTATGGGACGTAACATCTACGGTCATCTGTCCCCTAGAACTTAGAACTACTTAAACCTAACTAATCTAAGAACATCACTTTATTAACATTCGTTTCTTTTATTGTGTGTAAGGGCCCTGATAACCTCGGTGGAAACCGAAACGAAATGCCTCGGCTTCGAATATGAGTTCGGCATATTGTTGTAATCTGCCGGAATGTTTTATATCAGTGTACACTGTGATACAGAGAGAGAATTCTTCCTTGAAAAAAAAATTCCCTACTCCATAGCTTCCTTCCATGACTGCTAGCCCCGCATGGTATGCAGGACAATATGAAAAACACTTGCCATTGAAAAATTGAGTTCGGGTCCCTTTATGGTACACAGTTTTATCTGTCAGGAAGATCTTAGCTCACATTTAGCTGCAAATTGAGAAACTATTTTTATTAATATTACTTCGTTTTCTATATCTGCGAAATGAGAGCGAAGACTTAAGTGAGGTAGTGCTACTCTCAAGCGCCCAAAAGAGCAGAAAATTTTGGCCGGTAGCAGATAAGAAATATAATGTAAGTGCACGGGAGCTCTATGGTGAGTTAAGTACGAAAAAATTTAGTATGGGAATACGGCTCCTACATTTCTTGAATGCTGGGCAATAAGTATGTCCACAATGATAAAACAATGAAACTACATCCGAAGGCACATGCTCACATGATTCCCGTTGCGTTTTCAACTTTACTAAGTGCAACATTAGGTAGAGTTTAAGTTAATTATTTTCGTTTCCTGTCGATACGGGACTATTCAAGGCAGAAATATGTTCTTCGGCAGACTTTATTGTTACATTCACCAAGGCAACGTGATAACATTGATCAAACTTTTCTAAACTTCTGGGTTTGTAGTAAGGGAGGTAGAGGAATGGTAGGGAGGAGGGAGTGAGTCATACGTACGTAATGATGTGGCAACAGTAAACAAGGAAATCAACGGAGAGGCTCAAATGGTTCAAATGGCTCTGAGCACTATGCTGAGGTCATTAGTCCCCTAGAACTTAGAACTAGTTAAACCTAACTAACCTAAGGACATCACAAACATCCATGCCCGAGGCAGGATTCGAACCTGCGACCGTAGCGGTCTTGCGGTTCCAGACTGCAGCGCCTTTAACCGCACGGCCACTTCGGCCGGCAACGGAGAGGCGTAACAACTAAGTATACTTAAGTAGTATAGAATAGAGTGAAAAACAATTGAAATATCTTCAACATTTCGTGGCACTGTAAGCAATTGTATAAATATTAATTTTAATTTTAATAATGAACAGCCTCAGTTGCACCGTTTGCCTAGAAATTTACCTAGGTTTCAGTCGGGATAACCCAACCTTCTTCAGAATAACACTATCTGTCGTTTGTCCGTAGTGGACATCGTAAAGCTAAAACTACAAATCCATAAATTAACGTCGGATTGTAAAACTTATCTGGCACTGCCTCGGCCCCACTTCGCGACCGCGATGCGGCAGCCACGAGTGCTGTACTGGAGAGTGGGTCCGAGGCAGTGCCAGATAAGTTTTACAATCTGATGATAGTTTATTGATTTGTAGTGTTAGCTTGACGATGTCCGCAATGCACAAACGAGAGATACTGTTATTCTGAAGAAGGTTGGGTTATCCCGACTGAAACCTAGGTAAATTTCTAGGTAAACGGTGCAACTGAGCCTGTTCATTATTATTTTCATTATTAAAATTAAAAAAAAATCAGAAACAATTACTGGCTAGTTGGTTAGTAAAAACTGGAGATTCACGCTGACGTTTAAGAGGCGCAGTTCGGTCGCCATTTCTCTAGCATGACAGAGGGCGTACAGAATAGATAAAGAATGCAAAATAAGTCTAAAGATCGTATTGTCTCCGAATCTACCGTTTCACAGTAAGCACACACCGGAACCAATGAGGTGTCTGATATACGGGAGCCCATAGCAGAAGAAATGTTTCGAGTACTCGTCGACGGATCTTCTTCTACGTGGAAAAGGACTTTCAGCTCCAAGCAAAGAGTGCGGCGCATCCGTAGGGCATCACAGTGAACCCTCCTAATTACGAACGTACCACTCCCTAGTAGTTGTTGCTTAAGTCGGACGAAAATACTATCATGATTACAAAAGGGAATAACGGCGGCTACCTATTTTTCAGTTTGTATGCGTACTTGAAGAGGGAGATTTGAAAGTGTTCTATTGTTCAAACTGATTTTAATCCATATGGAACATTTTCCGACACGGGTTCCATGTCAATGCTTTATCCACTATGTCGCCTCTACCACCACTAGAATCCTATAATACGAAATATGAAATACGCTGTAAGAAAGTCGGTGTAGCTCGTCTTAGTTGTTGAAATAAGCATCGACGTCGAAATCGTTCTGTTCATTCATGAGTTCTCACGCTTCCTCCCTTTTGAAAAATAAATATGCATTTCTTCTAAAGCAAGTAAGGATCTTCTTTTTTCTTCAGATCTAAGGTCTGTATCTGTCCTTGAACAGTGACAGTATTGTGGTCCTTCACTGCATTACGTACGCCTACAAGATGTTTATATTTTCGTAAGAGTGTTCTAATCTCCTGTATATGTCGTACCACAGTCGTGGAATGAAACATTATAAACTTTAGAGCGTTCATTCTTGCTCTTTGTTCGATAATAAGTGTCGTAATTGTGTTTTAGTTGTTATATTTCGTTCTGAAGTCTGTTTTTTTAATTTATTTTTTTTATAGAAGTGTTCAGTTTTGTCAAACATCGGACAGTGGTTCGTATTATTTCCGACTGCGGTGATCGAAAGTGTGCACTAAACAGCCAGTATGAAAGAACTGCGGAATGGAGCTGCTATTAGTCCAGTAGAAGCGGGAAGATAAAGGACAAAGCAAAATACAGAGGAAAGAGACATCATAAAATACTTCGAAAAAAACTTTGTTTATTTAACAACTGATTTGCTTTTTCCTATTTAAAAATTTCAAATTCCTCAAGTGTATCCAAACAGCATCCTTGAAGAACTTCATTACAGTACTACTTTGTGTCGCATATTTTAAAATGAGAACCAAAATGTGTTTTATTATTAGCTACGTCACAATATTCTCTAAAGCGAAAATCAGGTCTCCCCGTCTGCCACATGTGAAGCTTGTTTCTTCTGATGATGACTTGGTAACATTCGAAACCGGTAATGATACTTGTGTTATGTGAGGCTCCAATACTGTTACTAGGTAGACGCAGTGAATCACTACGGCAGTGTAATTTACATTTAGATAACATAATACGAAAACTATGCACATAGATAACATTTTTAGTTTTTTCCGAATTATATTTGCTGCATCGTCTGTGCATTAGTCTACTTGTGGTACCATCAGTTGGCTGTCGATGTATCTTGTTGACGCAGGTAAGTTTAAATTTTTGTACTTTATCATATTGAGATTTTGTTCAGTTTTTATACATTTGGAATCATTTACCATGAAAACATAGACAAAGAAGAAAAGCTTTTATATCGAAAAACATGTATAAACAAAACTTACTTTGCGTGTGGTTAAAAGGACATTGCACCACTTTTGAGATAACTGTTGCTTGACGGACATGCTGCAATATGAAAGTGACTTACTACACTTCCGGGGGGAAATGCGAAACCGCCAAGGACAAGCTCATTTTATCGACAAGTTATGGGACTTGTAGTTCATCACTGCATGAGTATATGATAACAAATTCACATCAAATGAAAGTCACATGTCATAGTAAAGAGTGCCCGGACAGTCGCATCAATAAACGGTGTACCACGTCTCTGGCGACAGAGCAGACCTGTATTCTCACTTGCAAACGATCATAAAGGTAACGAATTGCAGCCTACAATAGATTGTTCTAAGAACTTTTCACCGTTCATAGCAATTCGGCTATTTTTCGTGCAGGCTCTGGAAATGTAATAAGATGACGCTTCACCATGTCCCATGTATGTTCATTTAGAGAGAGATCTGGTGATCTCACTGGCCAGAGCAGTTGTTGCACACCACGAAGAACCGGTTGCGTCGCAGTTTCTCTGCAGAAAAAGAAAAACACCTTCCTGTTGAAGCAATTACAAGTGTTTGCCGTACACGTGTACGTCCGACACCTACATGTAGACACAGCCTATTCCCACCACTGAAGACAACTCCGCGCCATCCCACTATCCACCTTTCACTATGGCGTGAGTGTGCTTGACGGTATCGTGGTGTCAGTGGGAGTCTGGCCAGAAGCACACGACGTCTTATTCCTGCTGCAAGCATACTGATCTCAGTGGTCCTTGTGGACTCCGTAGGTGTAACAAGTGCTCCTTTTCTTTCTGCGGCTAAATGTTCGGTCAGCCGCCGCTCCCCGCGAAATGTGTCAGCATTGGCGTGCTTCTGTGTTACACAGACGTCCAGAAACCCATCTACGGAATTCGGGAATGTTCCACAGGCCACTGCTGAAATCCGTGCGCACCACCGATTCGTTATGCCCATCGTGTGCATCAGTGACCCTTTCAGATGGCTGAAGTCGTTCCACATGAGTCAGTGTGGTAGAGGTGTACTCTGGGATGAATGTTACAAGTACTGTTCACCTCTAAACTCAGCACATTCACTGCATACAGAGTCAAAATAGACAGACAGGCCTCCTGAGCACCATCTCATAGTCGATGACCCTGCCAAATGAATAACTAACACTGCAGGTCGGTACTCACATATTATTCCCTGCTACCGTTGAACACAGCCCTTGAAGGTGCTCATCTTTTTTCCGGCGATGAATGAGTAGGAGCGAGCATGTGACATGTGACGGAGTGCGGAACATGTGTAAATCTGAAATATCGAGAGGATTATCTGTGTGCAGAAGATGCCTGTACCATTGCTCGAGGAGATGCTTTGCTATTAAGCAAGTGTGGATTTGCTCATTGCCCAAAATGCAGACAGTGGAAAGGTCTTTCTGCATATTAACAGCTACAGCTGTCAAGACCCACTGGGTTTGTGAATTGACCACTCAGGACTTATCACACAGTTCACAATAGAGATCTTTAAATCATCTCTGTTTCTGTCCGTATGGAATATTTCATCCACTACTAACATCTGTTTTTGTCCTGAATTATAATCAGAATCATTCCTGCTTGAAAGTCTCTTGGGAATCCAGCCCGACTGACTACAAGACTAACCTGATGATGGCACGTAACGCCGACACAAACTCGTTCTACAACGAGGAGTCAATCAAGCTGCAGGCCCGAGAAACTTTCAAGCAGCATATTCGCCGGGAAAACATACGAACAAAAGCAAATATTCGTGTTTTAAAAATTAGTTATTTACATTGCACACGGCAGTTTGTATAGTAGAACTATATTTTCTGCTAGTCTATTACACGTACATGACAATTTTCTAGTTACTAATGCTCAATGTAGTATGCTTGCGAGTATAAGAATATATTGTGCTGGTGTTGAAACGAATGTAATAGTAAAAGTTTCCGTTCTTTAGGTCTTAATGTTAAGTTTCATTTGCTGCTATGCTGCTGCGTTGTGGGTAAATGGACGTTGTGGATCGACGTTGAAGAGATTTATGCTCATCTAAATTATGTTTCTACGAAAATAGATTTACATAATCTCTTTGCTCTCTTTTTTATATGTTTTTGTGTGCATTATTTTGGATAGGACAACTTTATACGATTTTTGTGTCTTGTGTAATATTATATACTGATTTGATAAGGGGGTGACGGGACAATTTGAATCAAGGTATTAGCACAAAGTATTATTGACTTATGATAAACATAATTTTTCTGCAAACACGTTTTCACTTACCAACATAAAAGAACATTTACCGAATTTAACAGTAAAAAGAAGCATGTATGAAACTAATTATAAGTGTAGCCTTCAGTTTGCTTGATTGTCTAACACTGTATACTGCAGAAAAAAATGGTTCAAATGGCTCTGAGCACTATGGGACTCAACTGCTGAGGTCATTAGTCCCCTAGAACTTAGAACTAGTTAAACCTAACTAACCTAAGGACAGCACAAACATCCATGCCCGAGGCAGGATTCGAACCTGCGGCCGTAGCGGTCTTGCGGTTCCAGACTGCAGCGCCTTTAACCGCACGGCCACTTCGGCCGGCGTATACTGCAGACTTCAGTGTGGTTGTTAATCTATAAAGGTAACAAAAACCAGCAACTGCCAATATTAATTGATCACGCTTGTTTCAAAACAGTAAATGAAGTGTACTTCTGCATCGTTGACGTTGGCGTAATCAACCTCCCAGCGCATTGTAATGGTATACCAAAAATAAATGAACATGATAGTAAATAACAGATTACTACAACAAACAGAAAGCGACAGAATTGAAAACAGGATTTAGGCCGCTAAGAACATCCGTTTGAACGCAGCTCAAAAGTGGCCACTAACAACACAAGAGATACCCAAACATACTTCGCCAACACTTTAAAACGTCTATAATTACAGCGAAATAAAAAAAATAAAAAAACAGAGTTATGATCGATTGCTGTTGACTACGTTCTTCTTGGGCACTCTGGAAATCGACACGGCTTGAGAAGAGCTAAAAATAATTGCACTAAAGCGACTCCACAGCTGAAGCAATAATAATTAACAAAGACAGTATTCAGCCGTTGTCATTCTGCTCATAGGAATATCGGTACGTGTTCTCACTCAGAGAAAATGACACTGGAGAACAGAAACAGAAAAAGCCTAGCATGGCTGCCAGCAATAAAGTCCAATGCCAATCCCCAGAGAGGTTTAACATTATGTTTTTATCACAATATTGTCGGCGACCATCCTGGAATAACGATTTCAGTAGCCACACGTGTCGCATGCTGATGTTAGTGCACGCGGGCTTACTTCCTACTTAAGACGCTTCTGGGAATCAACCGCCGATCTACACAGCCTCCCGCTCCATCGTAACAAGGAGCGACATGACCAAGTAGTGTATCACACCCATGAGTGGAGACTCTGCACTTCCCCCAACAAGCGTTTGCCTTAGCAGTACCTCTGCGCTTTAGTCGGCTTAGCCGGCCGTGGTGGCCGAGCGGTTCTAGGCGCTTCAGTCCGGAACCTTGCGGCTGCTATTGTCACAGGTTCGAATCCTGCCTCGGGCATGGATGTGTGTGATGTCCTTAGGTTAGTTAGGTTTATGTAGTTCTATGATGTTAAGTCCCATAGTGCTCAGAGCCATTTGAACCATTTAGTCGGCTTACACCTGTTACCCCCTGTCACACACTTGATAGGTCACGCGTACTCCCACAGGTCGTGATGGAAGTCAAAGCCACAGTTAGTCAAGATATTAACTTCATCAGTCAATAATCAACTATTCTGGACGAGACATAGAATCAAATGTGTGTCGTTTCACGACAATAATGGAGCATCTGACACAAAACTGGGGCAGTAACTCAAGGTACGTTATTTTTTAGACGCTTTGGAATACTTTAACAGGGTCTTTGTTTTGTTATGCTAATTGCATGTTATGCCTAATTTCGATAGAAACTACAATATTACACCGTGTAATATTTTTACATTGTTTGCGGACTTTCGCGCAAGAATACGCCCAGTAAGTAATTGATTGCGACTTCTCAAAGCCCTGAATTGGATTTCAGTAGGCGCAAATAAATCCGACCAGGTGACAGATCACTCACTGAACAATAGTATATCAGACCTCTCTCTCTCTCTTTCTCTCTCCCGCTATCTGTATGTCTCTGCGAGATTTCTGTAGCATGGGGCGTCTCTGGCAGCGAAGTTTCTATCTTCCTTCTTGCTTATCCTCTTCTTGCATGGGCCTATTCCGCATCGCACACCCCAATTCATCGTTCCAGTTTAGTACGTTTCTTCGTCTTTTTCTGTGTCATGGAGATCTCTAGTGCCACATTTTAGATATCATCTTTCCTCTGACATTCTTCTAAGATGTCCATCCCATTTTAGCCGTTTATTTTCAATTATGTCTACAATATCCTTGGTTAACTCTCATCTGTTCTTGTAGCACTTCATTTCTCATTTTCTCTCTTCTTGTTAATTCACAACTTCGCATCCAAAATTTAATTCCCATTGCCTCTAATTCCTTCTCATTCACCCTGAAGACTTCCCGCATTTCAGCACCATACACCGGAATACTCTCAACTATCATTTCGTATACCTTCCTATTCTAATTTCTTAACGGAAATGGAGTGTAACTGCTTTATTGCTACTTTCACCTTTTACATTCTGTGCTTTGTTTCCTTGTTGCTTCCACTTTGATGCGAAATGACACTCCCTAAATATTTATACGATCGACTACATTTACTACAAATCCTTAATTGTTGCGTTTAGGTATCCTACATACTCGGTGTGCTATACAAACAAGCAAACAATGATATTAATGAGTTTTATTACAAAAATTGAACTACAATACTTAACTTTCATAGACGTGTCGCAACCAAAGGGCTAACGTTGAAGCTGCTATCTAAGTTGAACGCAACCTGTCGGTCGCGGCGTTTATGTCCTCTTCACATAGGGGCCCCCGCTGTCGAGTTGTTGTCCTTGAGGTAGATCGGTCAGCGTGCGTTTGGCTGACCTTTTCTCACAGTTTTCCCTTCACTGTCGTTCCTGACTGGCGTGCCGTCGCTGACTTTACGCCGTTAACATTAATCAATAACACGATCCGCTTTATACCTCTGACAACCAAGTATTCCGTCTAGTAAAGTTAATTTTCGTGTCCAACTACTCAGATTGTTCTTGAAGCTTTTTTTCTTAACAAAATGACTGATCGTCGGCGAAATGTAGAGAGAGCCTACTCTAATTTCCTATATTTCGGCGTGAAATATAGGAATTTAGAGTAGGTTCTCCACAAATTTCGCCGACGATAAGGTCGTGTTTGCCAAGGAAGAAGAGGATGTGATGTTGAGAAAACTTCACAAACAATCTGAGCAGTAGGACATGAAAATTAACTTTACGAAGATGGAATACTTAGTTGTAAGAGGTATAAAAGGGGTCTTGTTACTCATTAAGGATTTGTAGTAAATGTAGTCGATCGTATAAATACTTAGGGACAGTCATTTCGTGTGAAGGTGGAAGCAACGAGGAAATAAGGCACAGAACGAAGAAGGAAAAGGTGGCAATTAAGCTGTTACAATTCTTCAAAAGTATTTTAAAGAGGCTAGGCGCTAAGCATTATCTTTGTCTCAGACCTAACTTATAAAAAGACAATACAGCTGAAATTAGCTTTCTAACGGCTTGAACATTGCATTTATGAATGTTTTGGTCATTTATGCTTTCCACATCATAGAAAATGGTAAACTGTCATAGGGCTTCTGCAGGTCTAAAAAAACCATGTGTGTCTACAAGTTACGTGCAATTCTCTTGTCAGTCGTCTGTCTAATGCAGCAGATATTACCGATACAAGACCTACCTGTCCGGAAGCCACAGTGTTGTTTCACTTCCTAAATCTCTCTTTCAATTTTAATTTAAGAACCTTATCACAAAATCTCGATATGGAATTGAGAACTGCGATGCCCTGATAATTTGCGCAGTCATACTTGCTTCACGTCTAAAATATGTTGCGTCGAAACCTCCTTTAAACTCGAGACGGATTTCCTTTCCACTAGGACATAGAGATTAAATAGCTTAACGAGACGTTGAAATCCAGCTCTGAACAGCTCCATATGGTAACCTCCTGTTTCAGTTGCTGATGAAGTCCAGAACCTTCCATTTCAATATGTGGTCTCATCGCATATCTTCGCAGTCGTCTAGTTGTAGATGTAGTGGATGCATTGCGTATGGTTGGCGTGGTGTGCTCCATCCATGCCACTCCATTCCCTGATCGAAGTGTTGGGAGGAACTTAACTTCTTCATCCCAAAACCACTCCTGTATCAGAATGAAAAGTTTACCAGTTTTCCTTATGCTAGACGGATCGATTGCACGAGAAAAAACTATTAACATCTGCCGATACATTGGCAGTTAATCTGCTTGATTTTCTTTAATAATGCCGCATTAGCTGTAAGAGGACTCGAATCAAATAGAAATTGTGGAATTGGGCGTCGACCAGGCGCAGAGCCCCGTCTCATATCGGAGCGCACCTGCGGCCTCAGGCGACGGACCCAGTAATTAGGCATTCGGTAGGCGGTCGCGCCGCTCGATACGGTTATCCCATCGTCAATTAGCACGGCCAACCGCTGCCTGCAGGATATCTCTGGCTAATGGCCACGCCGGCGAAGTGGCTGCGGCAGGCAGGTGTTTATTAAAGCACACCAACTCCATCTCTCTCTCTCTCTCCCCACTCAATAAAAGAAACGATAGTGGAAGAAAGCTCAGCAATCAAGCGACGCCACTTCCCCCCTGAATCCAACGGCGCGTATCGCTAACCATGGTAGTCGTCCCGGAAACATCTTTAGGTATTATTTCTGTATACCAGGTGGATTCTTTATAACTCATTGTTTTGCGGGGGGGGGGGGGGGGAGAGGGGGGGCGTAGGGGGCGGAGGGGGGGGGAAGGAAATGCGTAATACAATGCTACCTTATAAAATGGTTTACTTAAGTGGGGTTGGTTCACTGACCATTCTCACGACAGAAAAGCTACGCGGTCCAGTCACCATACACAGACGGCAAATGAGAGTACTAGCAGTGGAGTGTATATCAAGTGTGTCAGAGGGACGAGCAAAACAGTGCAGTCGTTGTCGTAATGTGGACCTGCATGATTTATAAGACGTCCGAAAGTTTTAGTTACGTCATGTTCCGTAGATAATTTTCCCGATTATTTTATGGATATGATGTGGAACAAGTCAGATTACAAGATATACACACACATGAATAGTGTTAATATTAATATTACTGGAATTTTTGGTTCTACACATGCAACTACATTTAGAAGTAATTTTTTTTTACCATTTCTGAAACAGAAACTCGTCATGGAGTAGGAGGAGTTTTCCAAAAGAAATGATTTTAAACTAGATTTAAAACTTGATCTGCTACCTGCCAGACACTTTATGTTGTTGAACAAATAATCAAAGATTTTTGTTGCTGAATATGGTACTCCTTTTTGAGAAACTGGCAGCTTTAATAACTGATGGGAAAGGTCATTTCTGCCTCTAGTGTTTTACATATTAACATCACTGTTCTCCGCGAATTGAGATGGATTATTTGTAACGAATTTCATTAGCGAATATATGTACACTGATGGCGCAGTTAAAATACCTAACTCCTTGAAAAGTTGCCTACATGACGTTCTTGGGTAAACACCACTAATTATTCTCACTGCTCTCTTTTGTGCAATCAATACTTTAAGTGGTGAGTTACCCCAGAAAACTATTCCATTAGACATTATTGAGTGTAAATAGGCAAAGTACGTTAGGAGGCTGATCTGTTTATTACCAAGACTAGCGATTATATGAATAGCGAAAGAAACTCAACTTAGTTGTTTGAGAAGCTCAGTAATATGCTTCTTCCAGTTCAATTTGTCATCAACGTGAACACCCAAAAATCTACCCTGTTAACTGAGCCCTGTTCATATGCTACATCCATTGCCGGTCTGATTCTATTCGGTGTACAGAACTGGATATAGTGAGATTTTTCAAAATTAAGGAAGAGTCCATTTGTTGAGAACCACTTAATAATTCATAGAGAGACGTCCTTATCAATATCTTCAGCTGCTTATTCTGGAATGGAATTTATTATAACACTCATTTTATCTGCACAAAAGTACTAATTTCGCTTGCTGAACGTTAAGTGGGAGGTCGTTCAAATGAACAAGGAGCAGCAGAGGACCTAAAATATAACCCTGAGGGACTCCAGTTGTCATAACTCCCCATTCACTGTAATTTACCACCCTCCCTACATTATTTGTGCTATTCAGCACAACGTTTTGCTTTCTGTTCACTAAGTACGATTCAACCCTGCTGTGTGTGTGTATAGCATTCAATTCCATAAAACCTATGTTTTCCTAAGGTGTGACGTGATACACACAGTCAAATGCCTTGGAGAGATCACAAAAAATACCAACCGGCGGTAGTTTGTTATTTAGAGTTGTACTATTTGATGGGTAAATGTGTAGATAGCATTCTCAGTCGAGTAACACTTCCGGAATCTGAAGTGTAGCATGCTGAGTAAATTATTTTCACTTAAATGTGAGACTACTCTTGAGTACATAACTTTTTCGAATATCTTAGAAAATGAAGGCAGCTCTTGTCCCCTTTCTTATAAAGAGGCTTGACAATTGTGTATTTCAACCTGTCTTGAAACATTCCTTGTGCCAGCGAAGCATTCTACATACATCGCTAGGGACTCCACTTATTAAATTAGAAAAACACTTCAAAATTCTGTTAGAGACTCCATCAACACCATATGAGCTCGTGTTCTTCAGTATATTTATAATTCACTTAATTTCAGTGTGGGATGTTGGTGCTATTTCTAAAGTCCTATAGTCCTTGAGAATAACATTTTTAACATATTTTTTGCTTCAGAACATCTTGCCTGCCAAAATGGCGGTATCCAAAACAGGTGTTAACGGAACTGTGATGCACCACGGACCGTAGATAACAAGGGTGAACGACGGCCGCAGAGATGTGTACGGTTGAACAGTCATGAAACTGTTGAGCAACTGACCGCCCAGACGAACCAAGGGGCTACCAGTATCTTCTCTTCTACTACTATTTAGAGAACGTTTCGGCGTATGGACCACCACTGCAGGCGCCAGGTTCATGCTCTCATGCTAAATGCTGTTTATGGCAACGATGCCTGGAATTTGCACACCAATACCGCAACTGGACGTCCACTGTGGACTCATCCAGTGGATAACGTTTTATGTTCCTTAGGTACCATCGGACACATAATCGTTGACTTTTGTGGCTCTGCAACAATCTTCCAAAACATCAATTACTGTTTTGCTGGAGCACCGTCTGTGGCCCATTGGTTCTTGTAAGATACGTGTTTTTTAAAAGGAGGTCTGTGTAACGCTCCTTCACTCCACACCTTCTGTGGGTATAATCTGCCTCAGTACCCTTTAAGTAACTTATGTACTGGACCTCGTGTTTCATCATTGTATTATTTTTTACAGTACCTTGTAATGCCTACATTACAGATTATATATGTCCAGTTAATAGTTGTGGTCACCTTCTGGAATACATCTAGCAGTGTAGTGTTCAGTGCATGTTATCGATTGTGTTACAAAGTTTACCATCGTCTTACTTCACCCGTTTGGTGATCAGTTGCTTGTTTTTTTAATTAACCTTTACTATTGTATTTGCTGTTTTACAGCAGGTGCCAATTTTTTTTTTTTTTTATAGCCGTTCCTGGCGTGTAAGACCTTCTGCCCAGGTCATAGTTGCTTGCTTTTAAAGCATTATCTTTTGTGTATGTATTTAATGGTGATTTGCTAAATTGTAACTAACTAAAAACACTATTATTTACGCAGTTGTCCGCACTGCAACAGCTGGTTATTTATGATTCTTGCATGTTCTTACCTTAATGTGGCTGGACCGTTCATAGAAAAAATATAGAAAAATTTATAATTGATTTCCTACTGGAAACCAAAGCTAATTTATTTTTCTGTTTTTAACTATGACCATGTCTTCTTTCGTATAAAAAGATATGTGTGACACATGACGTTTCCATAGTAAATTGTGTTCCATCTTTGTGATGGACAGTGACCAAAACTGGACATAACTAATAATTTTATATACGGCGGTAGTGTGATATGCAGTTTGCCAAGTATATGCATACATGCTTACATATTTAAATGTGTACAATTTCCTAAGGGACCAAACTGCTGAGGTCATCGGTCCCTAGATTTACACACTACTTAAACTAACTTAACCTAACTTAGGCCAAGAACAATATACACATCCATGCCCTACGGAAGACTCGAAACTCCGGCGGTAGGGGTCGCGGAATCCGAAACAATGCGCGTCACACCGCGTGTCCACTCCGAGTGGCTGCATACATGTTGTTAACTGTCGTAAAGAAAAAAATAATAAAATAATTTTTAAAAAGAGGTGTGACCTCTAAGACGCCCAGTCACGGCAAAAGCGTATGCAGTTTGGTAGGCTGGTCAATAGATGTTATACACCCTTCTAAATTAAGAATAGGTTGACAGACAGAAATTTAATGTCAAATACTATGAGGAGGGAGAGGACAATTTGCGTGGGTGTGTTAACAAGAATGTGGCCATTTTGCGTGCCACCTTCTTGAATGCAACTTGTAATTTTCCAATAGAAAAGTGTCACATGACATGTAGATCATAGTGAGAGAGAAAAAAAATACAAAAAAATGGTTCAAATGGCTCTAAGCACTATGGGACTTCACATCTGAGGTCATCAGTCCCCTAGACTTAGAATTACTTAAACCTAACTAACCTAAGGACATCACTCCCATCCAGGCCCGAGACAGGATTCGAACCTGCGACCGTAGCAGCAGCGCGGTTCCCAAATGAAGCACCTAGATCCGCTCGGCCACTGTGGCCGGCGAAAGAACTACACCAGAACTACAATGGTGTCTTCTATTCAAGCATAACGTTTTTTCATTTTCTAGTCGCATTTCATTCAGAACAAATCAAATGCTGGTGGTCACACTTATAGACTACAAGATGACCTCGAAGCGACAACCAGCACACTGTAAGGTGGTTTTCATGCTACGTTCTAAAGAAAGGCGCTAATGTTTTCCTCGTGTAATTCTCTATGTGATATATATGTCACATGATCCTCCTTCCCATTTCAAAGTTACAAGTTGCACACGAAAAGGTGACTTTCAAAATGGCTGAAATGTTGATAACGTAGCCTCTCCCATCTCATACTACTTGATTTTAAATACGTGTTTTCTACAGGAGTTTTTGCTTTTGAAGGATGATGTCATATCTATTGACCACGCTGTATAACCGTCCCACATTATCTCGGGAATTCATTAAACAAACACTTTTTATTAAGGTGATTGTTTAGCGTCAAACTCTGGTAGCTAACCTTTATCACTGAACTCTATTCATCGCCACGCACAACCTAATCAAGAATACAGAATTTGTTTGTAAAGAGTGACAGTGCTCGACTTCCTTGAAAACATTCTGGAAACAAAAGTCACTCGTGGCGAAGAATGCAGCGAAGTACGCCTGCCGGAATCTGCTGGAGATCAGTCCTATTTTCTTTTCATCTACTATTGTTGTTTGTATTTAGTGTAACAATAACGGGAATAAAACCTGTGTCATTATTTGGCTCATACTTACAAGGATTGTGCCTTAAAATATATTTTAAGTTATAAAATCTGTTTGCCTGTTTATCTCAAAACCGCAAGTTCCTCTGTAGGGCGCTAAAGACCTCGTGATTGTCCACCGCCCTCTGTGTCATTCCCGGCCACGCGACTTTACACAGATGCTATATGGAAGGGCATGTGCGTCTACACACAAACTTCTCCCGGCCATTATCGACTTTTCAGATCTTAGAGTCGCTACTTCTCATACAAGCTGCTCCTCAATTGGCATCACGAATCTGAATAGATCCACGCCACCAAGGAAAAATCCCTGGCAGTACCGAGAATAGAATCCTGGTCCTGCATACGATACAATAGTTGATTATTCAGCTATGGAGGCGCACCTCAAAACCACAAGTAATCGCATTATTTGCGTTAACTGAACTTTATTTTCCGCTTACTTTTCCCATTACTTTTTCGGCATGCATATTATAAGATTTCTGAAACGTTCAAACTTGTCTCTGACCAGCCAATAGTGTCTTTCTTGCTTGTGTATGTCTTACTCTTACAAGTCTTTGTTCTGCTTTCTATGAGACCAAAGACCAAAGCCGGTTTGAAGCCCATGCCACTTGGGCAGTCAAGCTCGGATTTGTATACTGTGCGTGTATCACAATTAGTAGAGAAAGCTAACACAGCTGAAGGTGTGCAACGGAAAAGGGGGGAGTGAGGGGCATGTCAAATGATAACTCGGTTGTTGGAAAAAGGTTCTCGACGAAACCACCCACCTTGAAGCGATTTTCTGTATTGTTACAGAAGAACACCCTGTCAGATTTTAAAAAGAATTATTATTCAGTTATCTGACGTCCATAAAAAATACTTAATATGTGCTGATGTAGACTGTCAGCAGCACACCAGGCGGCAAAGATGTTACCATAAGATCGATAGTAGGCGCAAGCAACGCGCATATCAGCCAAAAACAGACTCGCAGGAAACGCGCCGCCAACAGCCTTTCGACCGCCAGTATTTAGATCGCCGCCACTGACCAGAAGGCACAGACAGTCACCCAGTGAGTCACCAAGTCGACACTTCAGCCGCAGCCCAGCCACATGCAGTCACAGACGGTCGCAGAGTTTCAGTCTCAGGAAGCACGTAGCGACCACAACAGTGTACTTCACCAACAGTGAGGCTAACGTGGACTACTGCAGATGAGCTTGTACCACATGGACTAGCTTCAGATAAGTAACTTCTTGTTCCGGTTAATAAAGAACCATGTTAATACATGCGTGTAGTTGTGTGACAGAAAGAGGATACTGGCCACCAAACAAAATTCTCTCCTTGCTTCCCATGGTACAAGCCTACAGTGACAACAAGGTGACACAAAACAGTAACTTCTGTAGAAAACGGCAGCACACGTGTAACGTGCGCGTGGCGCACACAATACTCCTTAAAGCCTGTACTATGGTAAGTGAACGGGCTACACCTTATGAGAAAGGATTTTCTTATAGATATCGACCGCGTGTACCTGAATGGTGGCAAATCAGACTTACACCCACTCTGTAATAACAATGATCCGTCAAGTAAGTTCAAAATGCAATTACACGTCAGTATGGAACAAAAGTAACACTGAAGATGCTACCAATTTGATAATAATACGGTTTCCAGCCTAATTAGGCATTAACTGACTTTCTTCCCTGTACAAGTTTGTGTATATTCATGCAAAACAACACGTAGTAATACTGCATAATATAGTAGAATTTTAGAACCAGAAAATCTATTGAACTGATAGTATCACGTTCTGTACTGATATGGAAAAACCATAAATACATAACACTACACTATAATGTATACTACAAAACTTCGTACTATCTATTGGTCTGATTAAAATCGGGCATAGGTTACCCTAGAAATAGCACTTTCGAATCACACACACAATGTCTATTTTGATAAAGATAAAACACTGATAAATTTTGGCTTTTATATTGACTTTAACTTTTGCTGCTCAAATCAATTTAGAACACTTCAGAATTCAAATGAATAAAAAAAGTGGCGGGGGACCCTGAAACTGTTATGATCACTGTATTAAAAAAATTGATTACTGAAATTATTATGCGCTCAAGATTTCCAGTATATGAGTTACTACTCTTTTTATCTTATTTCCTGCTAATTTAAATACCATTATATCTGTCTCGAAATAATTAAACTTCATTACTATATCAATATCAAAGTTATCTTTCAACTTCGTTAGACTTTCGTTATTCATTTACTGGTTCATTAACAAAACAGTTCTTTAAACACCATTCTAACATAGTTAGGTCTGCAAGTAATTGTTATTAACACAAAATTTAATTTTTCATTTCGGGACACTCGGATTGCACAACATTTGGAAAGGACACTATCTAGGTTAGTTGTGAGGATAATTAAATGATGGGAAAGTTCTGGTATAGTTTTGGTTGTTATTGAATAGTTCACTCTCTGGTCCATATGAATACAACACTAAAAGTTTCAACCTGCTTGTATCGATGCGGCGGTTGGCGGGCGGCGAGATGGCGAGGCACAGAGCACACATACAACCACAGCTATGGCTCTTGACGTATCGGCACTTTATTTCTTCATAGCGTCGCAATACTTATCCATTTAGTGCCTATGGAATTTTGCTGTGCTGTGTGGGCGTTGGAACGGCATACCCGAGGCTCAGTCAAACTACGTCTTCCAGGAGAGCCTCCTCGCTCCAGACGGTGTTGCTCAGACCAATGCCAAACTCCAACTAACTACTGCTGAGCCAGTTGTGCCATGCAGTGCCTGTGCGCATTTTCCCGCGCTCGCCTGCCATCCACCTTTTACCGCTCCCTTACAGACAGGGTATTCACCCGAGGTTTTGCATTCTATATATCCTAACACATTGCCTACGTATGGACCAGACGCACAGTTACAATTTTAAACATCTTACAATAGTTTCAACATTTGTTACATTTCAATTCTATTACAATATTGCTTGACATTTGACATAAACATTAATATTCACATTGAAAATTGTTTACAGTTTCCTTAACATAATGGCATGAAACAAAAAAGAATTGAAATCAGAACATCAATTACACTAGTTCATCGAAAAATCAGATGGAAAAAAAAATTTACTTATTTGTACAGTAGTACAGCGTCGTTGTTGTTACACACGCTGTTAGCAGACTGTCTGTGGAACAATTGTATGTTGATCACAGTTTGGGCCCACAATTTTTGCCACAGATCATATATCTTTATTGATTTTTATGCAATGGAGAGAAAGCTGCTTTTACACAGATGTTATACTACCAAATTGACAGTGACTTCTGTGTTCTAAGATACAGAATCTTTATGAAGATACGTGTGCTGATATCTATATGGATAGTTAAGAAGCGGCAGTGAGGACGCCTTGAGACTTCTGAAAAGATGTAAATTCTTTTCTTCAGTTATAATATGCATACTGTGAGTAACAAATACGAGTAATTGGCAGCCGGCCGGAGTGGCAGTGCGGTTCTAGACGTTGCAGTCTGGAACCGAGCGAGCGCTACGGTCGCAGGTTCGTCTCCTGGCTTGGGCATGAATGTGTGTGATGTCCTTAGGTTAGTTAGGTTTAATTAGTTCTAAGTTCTAGGCGACTGATGACCTCAGACGTTAATTCGCGTAGTGCTCAGAGCCATTAGCGAATAATAGGCACGTGCACCCAATTTTTAAAATGACGATGGAGCGTAAGGCCTCATTTATCTAATAAAGGTCATACATCACCACTGAGTGGTCGTTTAGTTACGGTAGCAGCTTTCAGATTCTAGCCTTAATTCCCGATGAACAATATGAAATCCTGCGGAAGCGCCTACGTAGCAACGTACGTTGAAAGCTCGTTGAGAGGACGCTATTGGTAGCCCCTTAATTTATCTGGGCGGTTGGTTGCTCAACAGCAATACGTCTATGCGCCTGTACACATCTCTACAGCCGCAGTTCACCCCTGTAACCTGTGGCCCGTGGTGCACTACAATTGCCTCGCCGCCGGTGTTGGATAGCGCCATTTTTCCTTGCACGGTATACGTCAACTACGGCGGGAAGCCCAAAATTTTCAGTCTTAGTCGTTTCGGAAATATTTAAACCCCTGTCTCTAAAACCAATGCTCATGCTCTTTTGGACGTTAGATAAATCACTTCATTTCCGCATTACGGCGGAGACTGCAGTGTTTTGCTCTTTGCACCGTCACGCTTTCGTACCTTCATCTGTTAGTAAGAAGGTGATTATTGCACGTTGACGTCGCACTTAGGGTACGGTCACATTAATGTGATTGGATCGTCTAACTGCAGTCCATGTTCTGTACAAGTTATATAAAACGTTCCTTGTATTTTATCCCAGCTACCGGCAGAATCCGAAAAATGTGTTCCAGCCAACACTCTCGAAAAGTTTTACCTTGCCGATGCGCCTACGGAACGGTTATTTGTATCGCTGAGGCACGCAAGCCGCACCACTTAGCAAGTTCCATGGTTCAGGGAAATGAAGACAGAAATAATGCGAAGAACTAGTCACTTAGTCATGGCTGTGTTTTTCTCAGCGCACAGAAATTCTGAAGGAACACGTACGGATGGCTCTATCGCTGTGCTTGGATGAAAGCCAAAAACTCTCCAATACCAGTCACACAATTTATTACTTTCACTCGAGCACCACGAGGTAAATAATTACTCAAAATCAAATGTGTGTGAATTCCTAAGGGACCAAACCACTGACGTCATCGGTCCCTAGACTTACACACTACTTAAACTAACTTATGCTAAGAACAACACACACACCCATGCCCGAGGAAGGACTCGAACCTCCGGCGGGAGGGGCCGCGCAGTTAGTGACATGGCTCCTCTAACCACGCGGCCACGCCGCGTGGCAAATAATTACTAATATTCTTTTGAATACAGAGGGATGCCGACGACCATTCGTCCCCCTTAGCTCCTGTGAATGAAACAAGACCGACCGGGCCGGCCGCGGTGGTCTCGCGGTTCTAGGCGCGCAGTCCGGAACCGTGCGACTGCTACGGTCGCAGGTTCGAATCCTGCCTCGGGCATGGATGTGTGTGATGTCCTTAGGTTAGTTAGGTTTAAGTAGTTCTAAGTTCTAGGGGACTGATGACCACAGCAGTTGAGTCCCATAGTGCTCAGAGACATTTGAAAATTTTGAACCAAGACCAACGGGAGTGGTCCCACACCATGCAGCAGTATTCTAAAAGAGCGTAGCGTAGGCAGTCTCTTTAGTAGATCTTTAGTTAGCCTTCCCCATAACATTTTCTGTGTGCTTTGTCCAATTTAAGTTGTTCGTAATTGCTATTCCTAGGTATTTAGTTGAATTTAAGGCCTTTAGAGTTGACTGATTTATCGTGTAACAGAAGTTTAACGGATTCCTTTTAGCACTCATGTGGATGACCACACACTTTTTGTTATTTAGGGTCAATTGCCAATTTTCCTCCGATTTACAGATATCTTTTCTATATCGTTTTGCAATTTGTTTTGATCTTCTGATGACTTTACTAGTCGGCAAACGACAGCATGATCTGCAATCAACTTAAGATGGCTGCTCCGATTGTCTCCCAAATTGTTTATATAGCTAAGAAATTAAAAAAAAAATGGTTCAAATGGCTCTGAGCACTATGGGACTTAACATCTATGGTTATCAGTCCTCTAGAACTTAGAACTACTTAAACCTAACTAACCTAGGGACATCACACAACACCCAGTCATCACGAGGCAGAGAAAATCCCTGACCCCGCCGGGAATCGAACCTGGGAACCCGGGCGTGGGAAGGGAGAACGCTACCGCACGACCACGAGCTGTGGACAGCTAAGAAATAGCAAAGGGTCTATAACACTACCTTGGGTAACGGCAGAAGTCACTTCCATCTTATTCGATGGCTTTCAGTCAATTACTAGGAACTGTGACTCCTCTGAAAGGAACTCACGAATCCAGTAACATAACTAAGATTATATTCCATAAGCCCGCAAATAAAATAACGTTAAACTCTTTGTCTACATCCTATGAACCCTTGCGCTGAAGAGATTGTAAAACCTCTCTGTGCTCAATACAAGAACCAGGACGCTATAATTTCGTGGAGTAATGTATAAAATGGATATAACGAACAACAAATGATTGTATTTGCTTCTTCTATCTTCAGTAATGGAGAAAATTTCCATATCTAGCCGTTGTTGCCACGGTATATGGACATGTACTACGGATTTCGCGGGTTATAAAGCTGACTGGAGAAAAAGAAATGGAAGAAGAGGTAGAAACTTTTAAATTTTGTACCGGTTGCTGTGGGGCTCACCAATATCAAATACGCACATGTCTTGAATAGATAGATGATGGTAGGAAAATACGAAGACTCAGTCTAGATATAGTGGGAGTCAGTGAAGTGAAATGGAAAGGAGACATGACTATATTGGGTAATATGAGCAGCAGCAGAAAACAGTGTAACGGGAGTAGGATTCGTTATGAATAGGAAGGTAGGACAGAGAGCGTGTTACTGTGAATAGTTCAGTGATAAGGGATGTTCTCACCAGAATAGACAGCAAACCAAAATCGATTACGATGGTTCAGGTATACATGCCGACGTCGCAAGCTGAAGATGAAGAGGTGGAAAAAATATTCAATACGCAAACGGATAAGAAAATGTAAGTAATGGGAGACTGGAATGAGGTTGTAGGGGAAGGAGTAGAGGAAAGAGTTACGGGAGAATATGGGCTTAGTACTAAAAGTGAGAGAGGAGAAAGACTAATTGAGTTCTGCAATAAATTATAGCTAGTAATAACGAATATTCTGTTCGAGAATCACAAGAGGAGGTATACTTGGAAACGGACGGAAGATACGACAAGATATCAGGTTCGGATTACATGATGGTAAGACATATATACAGGAGCATATTTAGACTCAGATCACAATTTAGTAGTGATGAAGACTTGTCTGAAGTGTAAGAGACTAATCAGGATAAAATGGGATACGGAAGTACTAAGGATGAACTGATACGCTTGAAGTTCTCTGAGGAATAATAGCAATAAGGAATATCTCAGTAAGCAATACAGTTGAAGAGGAATGAGCATCTCTAAAAAGGGTAGTCACAGAAGTTGGAAAGAAAAACATAGGTACAAAGAAGGTAACTACGAGGAAACCATGGGTAACAAAAGAAATACTAAAGTTGATCTATGAAAGAAGGAAGTACATAAATGTTGAGGGATACTCAGAAACACAGAAACACAACTCGCCGAGTAATGAAATAAATAGGAAATTTAGGGAAACTAAGACGAAATGGCAGCATTAAAAATGTGAAGAAATCGAAAAGAAATTATTGTCGGAAGGACTGACTCAGCATATAGAAAAGTCAAAACAACCTTCGATGAAATTAAAAGTAAGGGTCGTAATATTAAAAGTGCTGCCGGTATTCCACTGTTAATTCAGAGGAGAGAGCCAATAGGTGGAAAGAGTACAATGAAGGCGTCTATGAAGGGGAAGATTATTCAGATGTGTCAGGAGAAGAGACAAGAGTAGATTTACAGGAGGTAGGGGATCCAGTATTTGAATGAGAATTTAAAGATCTTTGGAAAGTTTAAGCCCAAAATGAGGCAGAAGGGATAGATAATCTACAATAAGAATTTCTAAAATATTTTGAAAGTGGCAACAAATGACTATTCGAAGTTGATGTATAGAATGTACGAGTGTCGGTATACCATCCGACCTTTGGAAAAATATCATTCACACAGTTCCGAAGACTGAAAGAGCTGACCACTACGAGAATTATTGCAAAATAACGTTAACAGCTCATGCAGCAAAGCTGCTGACAAGAATTACATACAGAAGAATGGAAAAGAAGGTAGAGGATCTGTTAAATAACGATCAGTTTGGCTTTAGCAAAGGTAAAGGCACGGGGAGGTAGTTCTGATGTTGCATTTGTTAATGGAAGCAAGACTAAAAAACTATCAAGATACGTCCTTACGATCTGCGAACCTGGAAAATGCGCTCGACAATGTCAAATGGCGCAACGTGTTCGAAATTCCGAGAAAAATAGCGGTACGCTATAGGGAGAGACGTGCAATATACAAAATGTACAAGAGCTAAGAGAGAGCAATAAAAGTGGGGTACCAAGAACAAAGTGATCGGATTAAAAAGGGTCTAAGACAAGGATGGAATCATTCGCTCCTACTATTCCGTCTATGCATCGAAGAAGCACTGACGGAAATAAATGTTCAAGAGTGGAATTAAAATTCTAGGTGAAAGGATATCAATACCAAGAATCGTTGATGTCATTTCTGTTCTCAGTTCAAAATGGTTCGAATGGCTCTGAGCACTATGGGATTTAACTTCCGAGGTCATCAGTCCCCTAGAACTTAGAACTACTTAAACCTAACTAACTTAAAGACATCACACACATACATGCCCGAGTCAGGATTCGAACCTGCGACCGTAGCGGTCGCGCGGTTCCAGACTGTAGCGCCTAGAACCGCTCGGCCACTTCGGCCAGCTCTGTTCTCAGTGAATGTGATGAAGAATTATAGGATTCCTGAATGGAATGAACAGTCTAATGAGTACAGTATATGGACTGGGAGTAAATCGAAGAAAGACTCCATCCACGAATTTCATGTGTGAATTGTCATGTACGATTTGAGAGCGTGGCAGTTTTGTAGCTTTCATTCTTCATTTTGCCTCAGTAGCTATTTTGCAGCTTCGTAACTATGGAACATTGATATAATTACATAGTTACGTTGTTTTTCTTTTTTACGATACACAGCCCGATTTCACTTGTAACTGACTCATATTAACTGCAACTCTTATGTTTTTCTCAATATTTCCTACAGCTACTCTTTATAGAATGAAATGGAAGTAATGCCTCGCACGTGCGGTGCTAGCAGAGCTCGCAATTTCCAGCACTGTTGGCAGAGCTAATCGAGGCTGTTTGATTTGGAGCCGAGTGAATTGTCTCTGCCAAAGGCTTCGTCGACTACGTGACAGACTTGGTTACGGACTCCTAGCCTTGCGTTATTGGATGGGGATTTTTAGGACTCCCTTCTGTAGATCAGGGATGGACTACGCTAGGGAAAAAATGGTTCAAATGGCTCTGAGCACTATGGGACTTAACTTCTGAGGTCATTAGTCGCCTAGAACTTAGAACTAGTTAAACCTAACTAACCTAAGGACATCACACACGTCCATGCCTGAGGCAGGATTCGAACCTGCGACCGTAGCGGTCGCGCGGTTCCAGACTAAAGCGCCTAGAACCGTTCGGCCACTCCGGCCGGCTACGCTAGGGAAGCAGGTACTCGGGTAGCAGGGCATATGTGGGCTTTTTTAGGCTAGAAGGTATACTGAACATTAGTCAGTCTATGCACAGAAGGGGAAGTCAGATCGCTATCAGAGTAAAGACACTTCCAGAGTAAAAATTTTATCAGTACATTGTCGAAGTATTCGTAAAAGTTCCTGAATTTGCTGCCCTCCAGGAAAGTTCTCGAGCTCAAGTTAGCCTTGTGTGTGTGAAAACTGATGGGACTTAACTCCTAAGGTCATCAGTCCCTAAGCTTACACACTACTCAACCTAAGCCGGCCGAAGTGGCCGCGCGGTTCTGGCGCTGCAGTCTGGAACCGCGAGACCGCTACGGTCGCAGGTTCGAATCCTGCCTCTGGCATGGATGTGTGTGATGTCCTTAGGTTAGTTAGGTTTAACTAGTTCTAAGTTCTAGGGGACTAATGACCTCAGCAGTTGAGTCCCATAGTGCTCAGAGCCATTTGAACCATTTTTGCACTTAACCTAAATTATCCTAAGGACAAACACACACACCCATGCCCGAAGGAGGACTCGAACCTCCGCCGGGATCAGCACAGCAAGTTAGCCTTGGGAGCTTGGTAAAACCCGAAGAAATCCAAAGTAGAAAGCTATGAGATATTTAGCAATTCATGGGATGCATATCAGAAAGAAATATTAGAGCCTACAAGAGCGTAAGTTGTCATTGCAGCTGACAAAAGTATTGCCTATATTGAGGTCGAAGTTCAGTGTGTTAGTGAAGTTATCTTGTCGCATATAACAAGACTAGGTGAAACGGAGTTGTGAGGTAACGGGCGAGTTGTGGCGCCCTGGAAATTTTATATGTTCCGAGTTGGGCCCGTCTCACAGGACGCTCGTGAAAGCCGCGGCCCGGCAGGCCGACCACGTGGTCCCAGACGTTAGCTTAGCAACCGCGTGATGCCGCACAACGGCCGGTCCAGCCGGGTGGCTGGGAATTTCTTGGTGACATTGCACGCCGGGAGTGCCAAAGATGGCGGACTTCGTGAAACCTTAATGGCAGACATTTCAAAGTTCGTATAGAAATTAATAGTAACCAGATGAATCATGATACCTCAAACAGAAACATGTACATTACTATTATTTGCAAGACGATTCTGATGGTGAAATCAGATTTTCAATATCTTTATTAGTATAATGTTTAATATCTGACAGTAAATTATACAAGTACACCCAGCAAGGATTTCCAAAAATTTAAACGCTTCATCCAATTTCGTCGATCGACGTGTGTTTAACAAGCTATTAGCGTAAACCAGAATTGGTATGAATTACAGCCATGTAACTTGTATAGTACATGAGTTACTGGAGGTCAAAGTGGCCGATTACTATCGACCGCGTAAGGCAATAAGTACTCCACAGTTACACGAAAAAACGGCAGCAGCATGCTTGTAAATATATTTATTCATCTATGTCTTTATTTATATCCGCTATATGCAATTTATGAAGAAATTGGTCAATTATTTGCTGTGTTTAGAAAGCACAGAGACGTTAGGCCACTGTTCTTTGATATATGTCCTTTGATATATGTCAATTTAATTTCTTTATGTATGTCTTTAACATATATTGCAGGACATTTAACATGTTGTCAAGCTCGAAGCTGGCCATAAATTAAGAAAAATAATAGCTCCCCACGAAATGCCAGATGTAAAATCTCCGACTTGTAACAGATCAGTATATAATCCTTGGAGCACATCATATTTATTAAAAATAGACTTATGTTGGTAAATAAAAGATGAGTACATGTTCTTAAAACGCTACGATAGTGAAATCAAAGCTATCATTTCCTTTTAATGAGATCATCTTTTATTTACCAATGTAAGCCTGTTTTTACTAAGTATGACGTGCTCCCATGATTATTTACTGAACTGTTACAAGATGGAGATTTTACATCTGGCATTTCGTGGGGAGGCAATTTTTTTCTTAATTTATATCCGACTTTGAGCTTCAGAACACGTTAAGTATCCTGCAATACATGTTAAAGACATAAAATCAAATACTTGAAAATGGCGTAAAAGGACGAAAAATGGATGTACTTAAACAATTAAACAGTAAAATGGTGGTGCTTTCCTTTAAAAAAACCTATTAATTTTCAGCGTTGTGTATCCAAATTTTTACAATATTTTACGGCCCTTGAACGGCGAGTGATTTTCAAAATACAGAATATATTTACATTATGAATTTTGTAAAGACCCTAAATGTACATAGACGAAAAGAATTCGCAACACCAAGAAGGAGTTGTGCGACATAAACGAAAGTTTATAGGCGTGTTGCTACACCTAAAAGACGATGTCTATTCAATTTTCGCAGCAGTCACATAATAGTGGCGCTAGAAACACCACTATGAGAATGCAAATCAGGTTTGCTGTAAATACACGCTCTAAACGTCGTGAGCGTTAGTTACCTTTGAGATCTGGCTTGGCGAGTTGCTGATAGCCAAGAATGCCTTAAAGACGCCATTATAAAAAATGCACAGAGTTTGAATGAGGTCGCTCTTAGGGTTACGAGAAGTTGGATGTTCTTTCTGCTATACTGCAGAACGTCTTGGCATGAATGTAGCACACTGTACATGTTTGCTGGCAGCGGTAGTCGCGAAACTGTATGGTCGCAAAGTGATCGGGCTCCGGATAGCCACATGGTGGTATAAAGAGGGAAGACTATCGTGTTCAGCGTCTCGCTCTGGCACATCGTAACTGCATCTATAGCAGCAATTTGTTCAGGAGTTGCCACCACAGTGACATAATGAACTGTTACAAATCAATTGTTTCAAGGACATCTCCGAACCAGACACCAAGCGTGCATTTGATAGACCCGAAACCATCGCCATTCAAGACTGCCGTGGTGTCAAGCGAAAGTTCATTGGAGGGCACAGTGGATGCTGTAGTTTTTTTTATGATGAACTCTGGTTCTGACTCGTTGACAGTGATGGCTGTATGCTGGTTAGAACGAGGCCAGTTAAGTGCCTGCAGCCAGTCTGTCTGCGAGTTAGACACACTTGGCAGTCACCAGGACGTGTGGTTTGTGGTGCAATTTCATATGACAGTAGCAGCACACTCTGTCTTATCCCACGGACTTTACCTGCAAATTTGTACTTCTGTCTGTTGATGCAAGCTGTTTTGTTACCATTCATGAACAGAATTCTACGTGGTGTTTTCCAACAAGATAATGTTCGTCAACATGCCGCTGATGTAATCGAACATGATCTACGGAGTTCCCTCGCAAAAAAAAAAAAAAAAATTCTTACGCTGACATGAAATAAAAAACGCTGCAGAAAATCGTTTTGCGCAATACAGTTTCTCACTTAACGGAAGTAGTAAAGAGAACATACCTTCATACTTGATCTGACAGCGCTTCGAAATTAAGTGGAACCGATTGTTCCACCATACATAAAATCTAAGAGATATTGCAATACAATCGTTACAACACTTCTTGCAAAATATATTGCAATACAATCGTTACAACACTTCTTGCAAAAGATTGCGTAGTTTGACGTTCTCAACACTTGCACTTTCCCTGTGTTCTTTTTCCCAGGTCACAATTTCTTAACGCTTGCCTCGTTTCAGTACCTGCTCTTTACGCTCAAATATTCCCATATTTGTATTCATTCGGTTGTTCTAATTTAGGAACATTTGTCTTATACAGTATCCTTCGTTTTATCAATCTGAGAGACAGACATGGCGAGAGAGAGAAACAAAAGCAGAAACGGGGATGTGCACGAGTTACATCGAGGCTGGTATCGTGCTCGGATCGTTCGACAGGAATGAAAGGTGAATATGGACGGCATTTGCTTCATTTCCTGGAAACCGAGTCGCCGTGTCCCTGTGTCGCAGCACAACCCATTTCCATACAGGACCGGTGTTCACCTCTGCTTCATTTGTTTATTCCATAGGGACACCGAGCTCTGGAAACATCCGCAGTGGCCAGTCCGACCGACAGAGCAAATATTGGTTATTGGCTACGCCAGCAATACGCGCTCCACCTTCGAGTTCCACCTACGCGATTCGAACAATGTGGCCTGGGAATAAAGCTTCGCGACCCTTCCATATTACCGATAAAATATAAACGGAATAAAACAGAGAATCCGTATTCTAATCCTACACCCACACGCGCACCACTTCGCAAGCAGTTAAATTACTGGCATCCTCTCTCCAGAGTATAAAGATCGCGGATTTGGATTGCCTGGATGAAATATCATGGACGATTTTCTTCCTCTCACTCGAACCAAATTTTTCAGGTACAATACGGCACATACAGTTACATCTTGTTATAAACAACTGCACAAATTTGTTTCGCAAAAAATCTACTTATCAGAAACCGGTAAGCATGAGACAACCAATTTTTTGTTTTTTGTTTTTTTTTCTTTTTCAGTCGTCAGCATTCACATCAATCTTCTACCTGGTTTGATGCGGTCCGTCACGAATTCCTCACTGTGCCAAACTCTTCGTCTCAAAGTAGCAATTCCAACGTATGTTCTCTATTGTTTGCTGGATGTATTCCAACCTCTGTCTTTCTCTACTGTTTTTGTCCTCTACAGCCGCTCCAGTACCGTGGAAGTTATTTTCTATCATACCGTCCCCAGAATGAGATTTTCACTCTGCAGCGGAGTGTGCGCTGATATGAAACTTCCTGGCAGATTAAAACTGTGTGCCCGACCGAAACTCGAACTCAAAGGTCCCGAGTTCGAGTCTCGGTCGGGCACACAGTTTTAATCTGCCAGGAAGTTTCATATCATACCGTCCTTTCTTCTCGTCAGTGTTTTCCACATATTCCTACCTTCTCTGATTCTACGAAGTATCTCCTCGTTCCTTACCTTATCAGTCCACCTAATTTTCAACAGTCGTCCATAGCATCACATCTAAAATGCTTCTATACTATTCTGTTCCGATTTTTCCGCTTCCATATCTCACTACAGTATAATAGTCTGCTCCAAGCGTACATTATCAGACGTTTCCTCCTCAAAATAAGGAGAATTTATGATGCTAATAAACTTTCCTTGACCAGGAGCGCCCTTTTTGCCAGTGCTAATCTGCTTTTGATGTCATCCTTGCTCCGTCTGTCATGGGTTGCTTTCCTGCCTAGGAAGCAGAATTTGTAAATCTGCAATATTTCTGATAACTTCACATGTGGCAAATTCTTTTTGGTGTGTGTGTGTTTGTGTGGTGCTTTGCACAATATGGTGATATACAAATTACGTAAGTGATGGATTTATTTTGGAATATTTGAAAAATACAATCCTGCAACTTCGCAACAAAATCGCATGGAATTTTCGACCTAAGTACCATAACCACTTAACTTCACATATTTATTTACTTTGTATTTCATCGTTTTGAGGTTAGTTATGTTCACACAGGGCGTTTCTAACACTGTTTTCTACCGTAGGGCAGCAACACACCAAGAATATTTCACCACAGTGGAAGAATAAAAATCGAAAACTGACGATTATGTAAAGTGTATCTGGCAAATCATGTGAACAGCTGTCTGATGATGAAGTTGCCAGCTCGAAACAGGTTACGACGCTATTTACCTAAATAAATAGTAGTATTAATAGTGGCTGTTTGCTGTCTTCAGCGAAGCTCTTTACTGAAATTCTTTCACCTTAAATTTTAATTCCACTATTGTACCTTTCCTTTATTTCCATTATCGCATCTTCGATGTATAGAATGAACAGTAGTGCGAAAAGGCTGCATCCCTGTCTTACACCCTTTAGAAACCGAGCCCTACGTTTTCCGTCTTCCGCTCTTATTACTTCCTCGTGGTTCTCGTGCCTTTTCTCTGTTACCCGTCTCTCCCTTTAGCTTACTGACTTCTTTCTCTGAATTTTGAACATCTTTCACCGTTTGACACGGTCGAACGCTTATTACCGGTCAACAAATTCTGTGAACGCGTCACGATTTTTTAGTCTTGCGTCGATTATCAACCGCAACGTCGGAACTGCTTTTTCTGGTGCGTTTACCTTACGTAAATCGTGACTGATCGTTATGTAATACATCCTCAGTTTTCATTTCCATTGTTCTGTAAATTATTCTTGTCAGCAACTTGAATTCACGTGCTGTGAAGCAAATTGTTTTATAATTCTCGCACTTTACAGATCTTGCAATCTTTGGCATTGTGTGGATGATATTTCCGAAAGTCAGATGCTATATCGTCAGACACTTACATTCTACACCACAACGAGGATAGACTTTTTGTTGTCACTTCCCACAACAATTTTAAGAGATTCTCATGGGACTTTATCTATCCCTTCTTCCTTATTTGATCTAAAGTCGTCCAAAGCTCCTTTGAATTCTGATTCTAATACTAGATCCCCTATCTCTAGTATATCGACTCCTGTTTCCTCTTCTAACACATAATCAGATAACTTCAATTTACTTTTTCTCAACCTGCTCTCTTCTCCCCAATTAACAATTGAATATCCATTCCACTTCTAATGTTATTACCCTTGCTTTTAATGCCGTCGATGGTTGTTTTGGCTTTCCTGTATGCTGGATCGGTCGTTCCGACAATCTTTTGCTTTTCGATCCTTCACATTTTAATACAGCCATTTCGTCTTAGCTTCCCTGGACTTCCTGTTTCTTTCATTCTTCATTGACTTGTGTTTGTGTATTTCTGTATATGTCTGAACATTTATATACGTCCTTCTTTCATTGATCAACTGAAGTATTTCTTTTTTATCTATGGTTTCTTCACAGTGATGTTCTCTTCATCTATGTTTTTCTGTCCTGCTTCTATGGCTATCCTTTTTAAAAATATTCATTTCTCTTCAACTGTGTTACCTGCTGAACTATTTCTTATTGCAGTATCTATATGCTTAGAAAACTTCAAGCGCTTTTTTCTCCATTCCTTAGTACATCCGTATCCAACTTATTTGCTTTTTATGTTTCCTGATTAGTCTCTTATACTTCAGCCTACTTTTTATGACTACTAAATTGTGATCGTAGGATCTTAGTCTATATCCTCTCCTCGGTACGCCTTACAATCCATTATCTGTTTCGGAACCTCTGTCTTATCATGATGTAATCTAGTAACTGGAACCTTCCCATATCTCCTAGCCTTCTCCAAGTATACTTTCTCCTCTTGTGATTCTTGAACAGAGCATTCGCCATTACTAGCTGAAATTAAATGCAGCATTAATTACTTTTTCTCGTCTCTCATTCTTAACACCAAGCCCACATTCTTCCATAACTCCTTCCTCTACTCCTTCCCGCACAACCACATTCCAGTCCCCCATGACTATTATATGATCAAACCCATTTTTGTACTGGATTACCGTTCAAAATCTTCATCTACTTTTTCTGTCTCTACATCTTCAACTTGTGACGTCGGCATGTATACCTGAACCATCGTAGTCGGTGTCGGTTTCCAGTCGATTCTGATGAGAATTGCTCTAACACTGAACTGTTCACAGTATCGCACTCCCTGCCCTACCTCCCTATTCGTAACAAATCCTACTCCAGTTATACCATTTCCTCAGCTGTCGATAATACTCTATTCTCAACTGACTAGAAATCCTGGTCTTCTTTCCTATTCACTTCACCCACTCCCACAATATATAGATTGAGCCTTTGTATTTCCCTTCTCAGATTTTTAGCTTCCTTAGCAAGTTCACACTTCTGACGTTCCACGCACCGACGTGTAGAACTCTGTCCTTTTGTTAGTTATTTTTTATGGTGACCTCCTCTTTAGCAGTCCTCTCCAGGAAAATCGAACGGGGAAATAGTCCAGAAATTTTTGCCAATGGAAAAATCTTCTTGATATTTTTTCAATTACAAGACACGTGTCCTGTGGAGACAAGGTATATGTCTTTAACGCATTGCGTTCTACATCTTGGTGTTGTTGATCATTTCTGATTCTTCCGCATTTAGGGGCAGTTGCCGACGACAAGGGCAAGAGAGTGCCCTGAATCTCTTTCCGCTCCTCCGCCCTGTTTGACAAGGCCGTTGACAGAATGACGATGATTTCTGAGGATGGAAGTTCTCGACCGCCAATGACAATGTCTTTTATTCAAAATTTAAGCTGTGGTAGGGCTCGAATCCGGCACTGAGAACTTTTTGATTACTAATTAAATCCGCTACCCCTAGACCACTGGTGTCGCGAACAGTCACCTCTAAAAACGCGATTTATCTGCGGCTCATACCTCATTTTCTGTTGGTGAGACATAGTCTCAAGTGTTTCCGTTAGTGTTTGGGCTAGGGATCATTTTTATACCCATCGTAATAGTTGTCTTGCTGTAACCAGCCTGCAGCACAGAGTTTGAATTTTTCATTTTGCGTTGTGTGTTCTATGTAGAGCGCCTTCACAGTCTTATGTAGGCAATGCTTAGTTCATAGGTGGTTCCTGAGAATATCCAAAAAAAAACAGGTTTGTTAGGTACCAAAACCGAGCCGCGGATTCCAAGACGGCTACACAAACGTAATATACGGTGTGAGACAAAAACATAGTTTATAAAGCTAATTTATCACTTAGAAAAATGCTGTAAATTTCTCTATTAACATGGTGAGTGTTCTGGGAACCGCATTTTGTACTACTGAAGCATATGCAAAATTTTGTTGCACGTAAAATCCAACCTGCGATGTAAAATTAGTGTAGCGCTATTTCTACTTCACAAAAGTAAACTATCAAAGTTTTACTGACCCATGAAATTCTGGAGCAAGAAAGAGAAGGAAACCAGCAGAAAGATGCTTCTATCAGATCACAAAGCCGCCTAATACTCTCCCTTTTAAAGGACTCTGACTGAAAAGCTGCCTCTTCCCCCCCTGTCAGCACCGTTAAAATAGTTCCCAACAACTTTGGCATGTGAACATATTCGCACCTTCATATACTGAGAGGATAGGAGACAGTGGCAATTTGAAACAGACAGAAAATCAAAAATACTGGAAGATAGGAGACAGTGGTTGTAGTACAGAAAAAGTGAAGGAGACAATGGAAGTTTAAGAGCAAGAGAGTGACACAGTAGCAGAGGAACATAGTTGACAGTAAAACAACAGTGTTAGGAAAAGACTGAAGGAGATAGTGCTAGTGGGAGAGGAATAAAGAGAAGTAGAAAGAGGAAGTGGGTTCGAGCCGAAGATATCAATGGACATAATGACAATGGCAGTGAGAAAGAGACGGGTAGTGACAGAGGGAAGAGAGAGTGGCAGTGCAATGAATAAATGAAACAGTAGCAATAAGAGAGAGTAACAGGAAGACAGTGACAGTGAGCGTAGACAGTAGTATTAGGACATATGAAGGAGACTGTGGCTATGAGATAGGGACAGTGAGAATTGCACGGACACAAAGAGATAATGACAATGAGTTAGGCTGAATGAGTGAGTGGGAATGGGCAAGTTGAAATGGACGGTTATGAGTGGCTTACAGAGATGGACTAGAGGGGGTGAGCGAGTTACAGTTTTGGGATCTTGTGTGTGAGAGAGAGAGATGAGACGCATGTTAAAAACAGCGCCGATATGTTTGTCAAAATTCTTGGAAAAATTTTTGAATGTACACAGGCAGCTTTGGGAAAAACAGCAGAGGAGAGGCTAGCAGGGGGATACAATTTTGAAGAAGTCCTTAACTTTAAGCTTTCAAAAATTACGGTACCAAGCTCTAGTGATAAAACATAAATTTATGCAAACCGTCGAAGTAGAGAATGAAAATTACTGAATATTGTGTGTCAGTTTAGTGTTGATCAGAATAAGTAAAGAGAGTAATGTCTGAGTACGTTCAGTTTTGCTCAGCTGATTGTAAAGCAAATAATGTAAGAAGTTTATGAGCACAGTCATTCATTAATTTTTCTGAGGGGACGTTTCATATACGAAACGTCCCCTTAGAAAAATTATTGAATTACTATGTTGATAAACTGACACACAAAAATTTTTAGCGTAACGCAATCTGACTTTCAATAATCCCTACAAAAGAATGGCCCAGACTAACATTAACCTATACCTTTCACAAATCACTTACCTCACAAAAATCTTCGTTACTCGAACTACTGCAATACAGCGAGCGCCACTACTACCAGCTAAATAAAAGATTCAAACTACTGAAGGCGCTAACTTCTAATAGGCATAGTTAGCAAATGAAAGATTTTGATGGAGAACAAACAATGTATTTACCCTAATAGTGTTCAAAAGTCATAATATATATATAGCAGTTCATGACATCCAGTCTTACAAATGTATTGTCTCTGATGGACACACGTCCAGATCATCCGCTCTCAAAATTCCGCCATCTCTCTCCCCACATCCGCCACTGCTGGCGGCTCACCTCCAACTGCGCAGCGCTACGCGCTGTTAACAGCCAACTGCCCAACACTACAATAGTCAACAACAATTCAAACCAGCCACAGACTGCACACAGCACAGCCAGTGATTTTCATACAGAGCGCTACGTGGCGTTACCAATAAAAAAACTTATACGGCCTACATCCACACTGAACAATGTCTTCTGCAGTACCACACACGTTTCCCATACTGTCATACAATTAAACAAAGCCCATCTCCATTATCATGGAAACGTGAACAACGTAATTTGATGTAAATGGAGATAGATCGACAGGAAACGCATAACAGAAATACGAATAAATTATTAAACTTTATCGCAATAACTTACCTATAACCACATAAAGCCACACGTACACGTCGATAATAACAACCTCTATGTGTATATTGAACCTAACAGGGATCGAAGGTAAGAAGAAGACTCCATCGGAACTTTAGAGTGACACTTGAGCTCTGGGTCCGGTTATGTGCATTCGCTCCTGTCCAGAGGAACTGTCCTGTGACCTTTCATAAAAGCGCACCTGGCAGCGCAGTGACAGATTGTGTAGCATGTTCAAGTGCTTTGTGCCAAGAAAAATTAAGAAAGATTCAATTACGACTTTTCTGTTTTTGCAGGAATATTAGACCTGTCAGTACCAGTGATAACTAATACCGGATTTTTTCCCTTCGTCACTAGACACAGTTCAACAGGTCTCGTTGCTGTCAATGCGTCCCATGAATCGAAGATTAGAGTTTAACGTCTCGTCGACAGTGCAGTCGTTAGAGAAGGAGGACAAGCTTGGATTACGAAAGGATAGGACGGAAATCGACCATAGTCTTTCCACTGAAACCATCCCGGTACTTTCCTATAGCGGTTTAGGGACATTCCTTGTGGCCGAGCGGTTCTAGGCGCGTCAGTCTGGAACCGCGCGATCGCTACGGTCGCAGGTTCGAATCCTGCCTCAGGCATGGATGTGTGTGATGTCCTTAGGTTAGTTAGGTTTAAGTAGTTCTAAGTTCTAGGTGACTGATGACCTCAGATGTTAAGTCCCATAGTGCTCAGAGCCATTTGAACCATTTAGAGACATTACTATAAACCTTGATTATGAAGGCTGGGCGTTGTTCTCCCAAATCCCATGAAACCTGCATAACCCAAATACTTCATAAACGAGTCGTGATAAGGCAATAGTATTTGCTTAAAATGGTTGCACCTATAGATGAGATTAACATTTACACTGTGGTGAACAGTTGTACAAGTGGCGTTCAGTAAGTGCTGCAACGTATATTGTTTTCGGCCAATATCGTTTCAAAAATGCAGAATTTGTTGTGGGACATCGTGGAATATTCCCGCTTAAGTCCCTGTAGTTTCATGAAGTATCTAGCCCGGATTGCCGTGTGTATTGAGATGTCGCTTCCGGGAGGGGAATGCGCGCCAGACCCAGATCGAATACGCCTCCGGCGCATTAACGACGATGGGCAGTGTGCCGGGCAAACGGGATGTAGTTTTCAGGCAGTTTCCAGTAGCCAACAAGATGAATGCAGGGCTGGTTCCCAGTAATAGGTACACTTGCAAAATGTTTCTTGCACTTGCATGTTTCTATCAGACTACATACTACTCCCCCTTTGTGTAACATTGCTGGTTAGTACCTTGATTTACTATTCTGTTCCAGTTACGAAACGAGTGTTTACTCACTGTAAACGATTTTCTTCGCTGTACAGTTAACTCTTTTAGGAATACTTTCCTGGCATCTCTGCTTGTTTATCGTAGGCCACATTTTAAGTCTTTTAGGAATTCTTCCCCGGCATCTCTGCTTGTTTAAAATGGTTCAAATGGCTCTGAGCACTATAGGACTCAACATCTTAGGTCATAAGTCGCCTAGAACTTAGAACTACTTAAACCTAACTAACCTAAGGACATCACACACACCCATGCCCGAGGCAGGATTCGAAACTGCGACCGTAGCAGTCCCGCGGTTCCGGACTGCAGCGCCAGAACCGCTAGACCACCGCGGCCGGCTGTGCTTGTTTATCGTAGGCCACTTTACCTTCTTCGAGTCTGTGACATTTGTTGTTAGCTTTTCTATTCAGATGTAAAGTTTGGAAGGTAGGAGACGAGATACTGGTAGAAGTAAAGCTGTGAGTACCGGGCGTGAGTCGTGCTTCGGTAGCTCAGATGGTAGAGCACTTGCCCGCGAAAGGCAAAGGTCCCGAGTTCGAGTCTCGGTCGGGCACACAGTTTTAATCTGCCAGGAAGTTTCATATCAGCGCACACTCCGCTGCAGAGTGAAAATCTCATTCTGGAAACATCCCCCAGGCTGTGGCTAAGCCACGTCTCCGCAGTATCCTTTCTTTCAGGAGTGCTAGTTCTGCTTGGTTCGCAGGAGAGCTTCTGTAAAGTTTGGAAGGTAGGCGACGAGATACTGGCAGAAGTAAAGCTGTGAGTACCGGGCGTGAGTCGTGCTTCGGTAGCTCAGATGGTAGAGCATTTGCCCGCGAACGGCAAAGGTCCCGAGTTCGAGTCTCGGTCGGGCACACAGTTTTAATCAGCCAGGAAGTTTCGTATCAGCGCACACTCCGCTGCAGAGTGAAAATCTCTTTCTGGATTTACTTTTAATGCTATCACAAATTTATCAAAGTTATTCGTTTCGTTATTGACACTACAATTAAAATAATATCAAATTTACGGTAGAGAAGTGAGTCTCCGTTGATTGTGCTCTTCATTCAGAAGAGCAGTTTGACGTAATCGTCGACGCCTATCAAGAGCAACCATCTCTGTACAACTACTGCATCCGTTAGCACTTGCCTTGGTCTCCCTCTGTTGCTTTCAACTTCCACATTCCCGCCCATTACCAAATCAGGCCAAACCATGTCTACTAGGAGCTAATAAAGGGCTCAGTTTGAGGCATAAATTTCTGATAACGTAAGCGTCGAGGACAGTTTGTATGGTATTGAATCACTGACTGTGGGGAAACTGGAAATGAAGGGAGATGTGACATTATGGAGGGTCCCTGAGAATTAGGTGGACTGACAAAATAAGAATGGCGAGTAAAGAAATATGTGGAAAACGCTGAAAAGAAGGCGGGACAGGACATGGGTTAATTAACATTTAACTTGGTGTACCCACCTCTGGCACCTCAGTTCTGGCAGCAAACTGATAACGACAGTAAAAACTATTCTGAGCAGCTGAGTCTGTCTACGGTGGCCACAAGGTATATTACCCTTATTTCCCCTCAGATTTTACTAAGATTATTACTAATCATTGGAACCCCACACGTATATTCAATACAACTATGTGCAGTATGTCAGTATATACATCCTTTCCTCCTCACACCTGGTGAGTGGAAAGCATGAAATATCAGTATCTAGATCTGTGGGAGTAAAAGTAGTCTGCTAATGTGGCAAAATAGTCGATCCTATGAAACACGCACTAGGTAGCAAAGAGGTTTTTGCTCGCCTTGGACGAAGCGCTTGTGCAGGTTGCCACCACACAATAAGGAGGTCCTGTGCGCTTCCCGAGGAACGGGATATGTGGGATCCAAAAGTGTTCCGGGAGACGCGAGACGGGCGACACAGACTAAATGTGAATGTGCCGATTGATAGTTAATCGATTACCTTATTTTTGTAGATTTCAGCTCCTGTCAAAATTAAAGTCTTGCCCTCATCGCTCTTTGCTCGTTGACTGGTATATGGAATTTTTCTGATTAATTTCTTAACGTTATAACCAGTTGCACTGGGCTACGCATGCAAGCCATTTTTCTGCTCTACCTCTGTTCAAACATGGGGACTCGTCATGTACCCTCTCAGTTCATCTGATTTAGTTCTTTGATGATCTCACGAATATAGTATAATTGAACAGATTTCTGAAACACCGCTAATTTCTATTGCAGTTCGGAATCTAGTTGCTACATGTCTTTGTTGTCTGAGCACGAGTTAAGTAATGGATCTCAAAGGCTTACGTTCGCAGATGGTGACTCACAGTAATGTATCCTGTCCAATTTGGCTAGCTATTATGAATTTTACCACTTATTTTATGCACAATTTTGGTTCTGATGACCACGTGTTCGCGGATTGTGAGAATCCTTACGTATCACAGTTACTGATCCTTGGGGTAAAACTTCCAAATTAGTTTCAGAATTTCTTCTAACAGTTTATTTTTATCATTAAACTCTCGTTCACTTATTTCGTGCACTCAAGCCAATGGAACGACCGTTTTCTAACCATGTGCACACTGATGAAGTTTTTCTTTGTACTTAGTTCGTCCTGAATATCTATTATATGTGTATGTGTGTGTGAATGTCGGCATTGAAAGATTACTCTGATCCTTCCATAACTAATAATTAATGATAAATCTTCCTGGGGTCTCCAAGATGCAGTTCTAAATGTAATTTTGTAACTCAGCCGAGACTGTTATGAAGAACAGCTACGATCACCCATTTAATAGTTGTTTTGCTTTTAGATTGTTCAGCTGTTCTTGAATTAACATGATAATTTTACCAGAACACATGTTTACGTATTCCCTCGCAAACTTCCATTTTACGTCCTACTTCTGTCCGTTGTGCAACAGGTAAATATGGCCAAATTATTTATTTAATAATTATTCAAATGTGCAAATTCGGTAACTCAGTTCATTGAAACATCAAAGGTATTTTTTTTCTTTCATGTATATCCAGAAACCGTCTTCCCACCTTCTTCCCACGTTTCATGTTAACTGAAGATGAGTTGCTGTCCCACTACACCCGACTCGACAGAGTTATGCGTTTATCGTATGGTTTTGCCAGTATACAAAAGTATTTACAATAAAATGGCAATGTCTACGTTATGGATCATCAGAAGTTTATGAGTAATGGCAATTATATTTTTTCTTTATGTTTCCGATACAGTGAAGGAACATTAGCTGAAATTCAACAAAAAATAGCTTCATTAGAATGTTATTTTCATCACATTAAGGCGGATTGAGATCTAGCATAATACACAGTACTGTTTGTATTCGCTTCGTGGTATTTATTTCACGTGAGCAATTACAGAAACTGACAAAGAATGAGCCGCCATTTAGTGATGCACTTCCCTTTTTTCTCTTGTATTGAGATTCGTTCTTCCGTCGACTGATATTCCAGCAATAATTTGCCAACATAGAAGGTATTCACTTCCGTTCATAACGCATTTCTGTAGCAGAAATGTCTTTATCGAATCTTTCGCAATGTTCATCTGACACGCCACTGCAAATCTGTGAAGTAATCCAGGTGAGAGTCCAGAATATTTGTCTTCAGAGACATATTGCACCCCGATTCTTGATAAGTTTTGACCATTTCATTCACCATTGCTTTGTAATTGGTAGCTCTTCTCTATCCAAGGAAGTATTCTGATACCATTTCATGGCTTTTATGAACTGTTTCCTTAGGCTAAGTCTAATGTGAATGGCGGAAGTAGTATATCTTCAGGAGCTACCAGCCTTTCACGTAACACGTTCTTTTCACCCACTTTCCAATTCTGCTTACACCATTTCATTTTGACGTAGTGAGAATTTCTGTCACGACTATCCCACTCGCAAAGAAAACATGCATATTTAGTGCAGCCTTGTTGCATTCTCATTATCATAGCAATTGCTTGGAAATCTCCACACATTTTCCATTTGTATTCATTGTTTTGTAATAAATTTAGCATTTAATGAAGCTGATGTAAGCAACTGGAACAAAGGGCGTTTTATTTCCACTGTGGAGAGACTTGTTTTCCAGGAGTCTATGAAAAGTCTTTACTCCTATGAGCTGTATATTGAGTTCAGCACCTTTCTTAGGCCAACACAGTCATTGCAAAACGTCAGTTCTTCGTCAGTTGCAAAATAAGATATATAGGCAAGTTCTCCGTGCCTAAACTCACTAATTTTAGTACTTTGGTGGAGTAGATTATACTCGTGTAATCTAGAACCAAGGGGTTGTACCTTTTGTTTTAGTCAGTCCTAGCATTTAAATGTGTATGTGTTAGTAAATGGTGATGACTCACTTGTGCAGTGGTGTAGAGGATCATTCGTTGCAGTAATGTGATTTCTTCGACAATACTTACTTGACTGTCACTCTGAATCTGATCTGCAGCTGTTGAAGGTAGGACAGCTATCAGAATGCTACACTTTCATTCTCGCTGAAGATGGATCTGTATAAACAATGTGCATCGTCGCTTTTTGTTTGCAAACCCTTGAATTGCTTTTAGACAGAAATAACGGTCAGGAACGTGGCCCTGTTTCTCCCTCCTTACCATGGGCACAGCGAAATGTTACTTTCATTTTACCTCTCCAATACTGAATTGGTTTGCAGTAACATACCGCACAACAGAAATGTGGCACCCGTTCTTTATCCTGGTGTCGCTCTTCAATTCCAAAGTAAGGTTTGTGTGACTTCCTTACGACTGCTGAAATTTTATCCCTATTTCTGGCACAGGTGAATTTCCCACCAATGTAACAGAAGTCATCCGGCTTACACTCCTGGAAATTGAAATAAGAACACCGTGAATTCATTGTCCCAGGAAGGGGAAACTTTATTGACACATTCCTGGGGTCAGATACATCACATGATCACACTGACAGAACCACAGGCACATAGACACAGGCAACAGAGCATGCACAATGTCGGCACTAGTACAGTGTATATCCACCTTTCGCAGCAATGCAGGCTGCTATTCTCCCATGGAGACGATCGTAGAGATGCTGGATGTAGTCCTGTGGAACGGCTTGCCATGCCATTTCCACCTGGCGCCTCAGTTGGACCAGCGTTCGTGCTGGACGTGCAGACCGCGTGAGACGACGCTTCATCCAGTCCCAAACATGCTCAATGGGGGACAGATCCGGAGATCTTGCTGGCCAGGGTAGTTGACTTACACCTTCTAGAGCACGTTGGGTGGCACGGGATACATGCGGACGTGCATTGTCCTGTTGGAACAGCAAGTTCCGTTGCCGGTCTAGGAATGGTAGAACGATGGGTTCGATGACGGTTTGGATGTACCGTGCACTATTCAGTGTCCCCTCGACGATCACCAGTGGTGTACGGCCAGTGTAGGAGATCGCTCCCCACACCATGATGCCGGGTGTTGGCCCTGTGTGCCTCGGTCGTATGCAGTCCTGATTGTGGCGCTCACCTGCACGGCGCCAAATACGCATACGACCATCATTGGCACCAAGGCAGAAGCGACTCTCATCGCTGAAGACGTCTCCATTCGTCCCTCCATTCACGCCTGTCGCGACACCACTGGAGGCGGGCTGCACGATGTTGGGGCGTGAGCGGAAGACGGCCTAACGGTGTGCGGGACCTTAGCCCAGCTTCATGGAGACGGTTGCGAATGGTCGTCGCCGATACCCCAGGAGCAACAGTGTCCCTAATTTGCTGGGAAGTGGCGGTGCGGTCCCCTACGGCACTGCGTAGGATCCTACGGTCTTGGCGTGCATCCGTGCGTCGCTGCGGTCCGGTCCCAGGTCGACGGGCACGTGCACCTTCCGCCGACCACTGGCGACAACATCGATGTACTGTGGAGACCTCACGCCCCACGTGTTGAGCAATTCGGCGGTACGTCCACCCGGCCTCCCGCATGCCCACTATACGCCCTCGCTCAAAGTCCGTCAACTGCACATACGGTTCACGTCCACGCTGTCGCGGCATGCTACCAGTGTTAAAGACTGCGATGGAGCTCCGTATGCCACGGCAAACTGGCTGACACTGACGGCGGCGGTGCACAAATGCTGCGCAGCTAGCGCCATTCGACGGCCAACACCGCGGTTCCTGGTGTGTCCGCTGTGCCGTGCATGTGATCATTGCTTGTACAGCCCTCTCGCAGTGTCCGGAGCAAGTATGGTGGGTCTGACACACCAGTGTCAATGTGTTCTTTTTTCCATTTCCAGGAGTGTATATCGACATCTACAGCGACGAGCCATTTTCTGGAAATTAAAAAATACGTCTTTAATACTACATCTACACTACAATAGTACTAGGTAACTAGAGAAACAGTGATGTGTACAAACATGCACATAGTATACCTTCAGAAACAAGCCAAATCATTTTAAACACAGGATGTTATAAGTTCAACTGTGCTCGGAAATATGGTGGAGACCGTCATATGGGAGCAAAAACATAAGATTGACAGTAATTACGGTTAACACCGCTGCATCTGACTTTCGGACGCCTGAAGCGTTACTGTCAAATCAGCGACCGGCTGACGCCCTTCGAGGTCATGACCGATTGCGGGTCGTCTTAACTAGAGATGTGTAGCGGGGAATAACCCACTGATGTCTGCCTCGCTTCCCACCTGTAATTGCCACGTTCGATCGTTATCGGATGCGTCAACGTGTACATATCTCTCCAATAACGCCCCTGTGTTTACCATGAACTGTCAATATGTACACATATATACACATTACACAAAAAGTATCACCGATAACGAAATTCTATTTCCATATTTCAATTTCCTGTAATAAATTGGTTTAGACTCATAAATTTTAAAATCTGAAGTAGAACCCTTCTCAAACAGTGTAATTTCTACGGTCAATAGCGAATATGATATTTTAATAAACATTTTTCGAACAGTGACCAAAAATTAAAAAAAAAAATCTTTTGAAAATTTAGTCTTGATCGCACCACGTATTCTACAAGAACATAGGTGACCGATTTCGGTCATATCACATGACCATCATCAGATCCATGGCGTCCTTGGTAGGTGGAGTACTCTTCTCAGATGCTGTGATGCCAACTGGTCAACCAGTTTTGTTAAGAATATGATATCCTTTAATAATTTCTACAAGACTGTGTTGTTGATATAGAGCATCTGTCTCTTAAGATTAGTCTGTCGCCTTTTCTCTGAGTTTTCTAAGACACTTCCAATTTCTTTTTCTCCGATGTGCAGGCGTAGTCGGTCCACCGAATGTTGCACATGTTTCATGAGACGCGTAGTGTCAACGGAAAGTGTCAGTTCGCTCCCAGTTTATCAGCATGTATTGAGAGGACAATAAAACACCAAGAATATTCAGGACTCCAGCAGCGAGTGACCAGCACTGCTGCATGGCAGTAGAAGCCAGTGCAGAACAAGGCGGGATACGAGTCGCTGCCGGAATTCTGCATTCCTCGTCTTTTACTGGCCGTGGTAATATACGTCGTCAAAACAACTTTCGCACTAGACTACTTTCGGACCACTCTACCGAACGAGCACGTAAAATTCCTATTTAAAAATTATTTAGTCACTAACCAACGCTTTCTGGACGTCGCATTACGGACGCGATGAGCAAGATTTGTTCGGGCTCACTGCAGCTATACACTGAAAAAAAAAAAAAAATCTGATATCTGTTAAAATCACAGGAAATGAGACTTACGAAAGACGTAGTCTATACATGCAGTCTGTGGATGGATGTATCTGATCTAACTAAATAGACGAAATCCGATAGCGTAGTCTATTTCTGATGCTTTTATTAAACCTGACCTCCAAACCTAAGAGAACAAATTTCGGTGGCCGCGGTGGCGTTGACCCCTCTTTCTGTTAAGTCCCCGCCGAGGCGGCGTCTGAGGAAGAGGAGATCGATTTTCCGCCAGGCCAGCTGGCCCCGCTCATTAGCGCCGTTGGTGTTAATTAAAACCCAACCCGCCATCCGGCGTCTGGACCGCCCCAGGAGAGAACACTTGCCACACCCTCCCCCCTCCTCTTCCTCACGCCTGACACCTCCCGCCACCCTACTCGCACCGCCGAGCTGGTGGAACAACGGAGGGAATGAATTACCAGATTTCTGCAGTTATAAAGAGACGTGTTTGCGAAGCCGAATGCTACTAAATGGTAGCATGAAGAAGTAGCCTATTTAAAAAACATTTTCGTATTTCAGTGTTAAGGTGAAGGACGTTTGCATGATATTGATTGACGAAGAATCGCTTTCTATTAGTTGGCTACCCATAAACCACAGAACATGTAGAATTAAATAAAAAAGAAAAATTACAGCCAGTTGCATATTAAGGATAGTGCTTCGTGAAAAGCTACATTACTTCAGCTTCTTTTCACCAAAACAGTGAGCAGGCAGAAGTTTTAAGCCCTGACACAAATGAAGATAGAATAAAGGATAGGCAAGTAACACAGAATGTCAACAAAAACTTGTGAACGAAGTAAAAATTAAAGGAGAAAGATGGGACCGTTAAACACAAGGAAAAAATACAGCTCAGTAGCACACTGGCTTCTGTCCAATAAGTATCGAAGTATCAGAGAAAGAAAAATTAGACTAGAGAAGCGAAAATTACTGGTGGAATAGATACTATGTTCTGGTACATACGACGTAGAAAAGAAACTAATCACCTATAATTAAGGATGAAGAAAATAAAGACGAAAATAATAGTGTCGGGAATAGCATCAGAAGTAGAACATGCACACAAACGGAAGAGGAGGCCGAATTCTCCTATGGCGGGAACACGATCCTTATGCTTGAAAAAAGTAAGGTACTGGAAGTATATTAACTCAGTCGAAGAAAGCTTTATCGAAGAATGTAGCACTGACGGTATTAAATATTCGAATGAAGTAGAGGAAGGGACCGTAGTAAACACAAGCATGGAATTCACCATCGTATAGACATTTTCTGTTCATCGTTAAACGAGGGAGGAAGAAAAAGAATTTAAAGTGTTCATTTATTTTGTACACTTCGATGACGGTGTACTACTTTCGGGATGAAAAAATCATGAATAATGAGAACTTTCTACCGTTATACTAGCTGTTGTATTTACTGTTTTCTTACAGCATAGCTATTTTGAAATACAGAATTTCATTTCCTAATAAACATCGTTGCGTAATAATCATGCTCATAGCACTTCGTCAAGTTTTCCTCACAGGATTACCAGCACCTGTTTTGCAGTCCAGTAGATACTATAATGGCTTTTGATATGTTTATACGAGGGTCAGCGCAAACGCAACGAGTTGTTCACGTGGTATTCATTGGTCTGTTGTCTGTAAACGCGGGCCATGTCAGTGCTCTTGGAAGAGAGCTGTGGCGGTGATGTGGCTCTGTATTTCCCGCGTAGTAATTAGCGAAAATGGAAAAAATCTAGATTCGATCAGTGATTAAGAAAAGGTATGAAAACAAAGGACATTCAAGCGATTTCCAGAATACACTGGGGGACTCTGCTCCTTGATATTCAACTGTGGCCATGTGGACAAATGAATTTAAATTTGGTCGGGAGAGCTTAGATGACAGTCCGCGCAGTGATCGGACAAGATGTGTCGCTACTCCAGAAATCATTGCAGAGGTGCACAAAATGATCATGGAGGATAGCCGACTGAGAGTGCGTGAAATTGCCCATGCTTGCCAGATGACATCTGAAATGATATATCACATTTTAACTGAAGAATTAGAAATGAAAAAATTATCTGAAAGATGGGTGCCGCGACTGTTGACGCTGGATCGAAAAAGCATGAAAGTGGACATACCGGAACAACGTTTGGCCCATTTTAGGAGAAACGAACAAGATTTTCTTCAAAGGTTTGTGACCACAGATGAAAGTTGGGTGCATTACTATACCCCAGAGACAAAACAACTGTCAAAACAGTGGAAACATGCTGATTCTCCGCCACCAAAGAAAGCAAAGACGATTCCTTCGGCGGGAAAGGTCATGGCATGAGTGTTCTGGGATACAAAGGGGATTCTGTTTGTAGATTATCTCCCCACTGGGAAAATGATTACTGAAGAATACTATGCTAGCCTCCTGGACAAACTGCAACAACAGATATGCGAAAAAAGGCCAGATTTGGCAAGCAAGAAAGTCATCTTCACTCAAGACAATGCGCTCCCTCACACATGTTCCGTCGGTATGGCACAATTACACGAACCAAGATATGAATTGTAGCCACACGTTCCTTATTCGTCTTATATGGCTCCGTCAGACTTCTGTCCCTTCGCAGAACTGAAATTTTTTCTTGTTGGACGAAGATTCACTTCAAACGAAGAATTGATAGCCGGAGTTGATAACTATTTTGCAGGCCTGAAGGAAACTCATTTTAGAGAAGGGATCAAGGCATTGGAACATCGTTGGACGATCTACAAGGAGACTGCATCGAAAAATAAAAAACGTTTAAGTTATATAAGTACTTTTTTTCTATTCCGTTCCGAGAACTTTTCAAACCACCCTCGTATGTTAGATGTTCATAACAGCATGTCTGAACGTAAGTAGTGCCAAAGCAATGGCTATAACTCATTTTCACACATTGTCATGTGTAAGTAACATTCGAGATACAAGTGGTTCAGAGATGCCAACCATCCCGCCAATAACATATACGACTACTCAATAGAGCGTCCAGTTTTCAGAGGAGTTTCTTAAATTAAAATTTGTGTAAAGTGCCTATGGGACGAACCTGCTGAGGTTATCGGTCCCTAGGTTTACACACTACTTAATATACCATAAATTAACTTACATTGCACCCACAATGCCCGAGGGATAAGTCGAAACTCTGATGGGGTGAGTGGGATGGGGGGAGGGGGTGAGAAGGCGCCTCAGACGACATGGCGACGTTTCTTACTTCAGATAATAACACGGAATGTAAAATTCGTTACGTCTCTCTTGAAGCATCATGAAAATATGTCACAAATTGCATAACTGTAAGCTCGCCTCTTCTCATTGGAATTTCTTGATTTTACGCTTAGATGTAAATTTGCTATGGACTTTTCTAACCAATTTTGCACGGCAATCTGTGGTTTCCTACCTATGCCATCTATTTACCATCTTTCCTGGAGTGTGGTTAGTTACAATAAGGAAAATTTGTACATGTGAAACGCCATCGGATACTCAAAAATTATAAATAAAACAAAATATCAACTCTACTGAAGTAACACCTATCTTTTTCCTTTCAATCGCTTTGTACAATGGGCTGTGCAACTACTCAGATCGATGGAAAAGTTTGGGTACCGAACTTGACTCCCTGCAAGGAGAAATTACAACATCTAGTTACACACAGGAAAATGGATCCGTTATCATCATCTATAAACGAAGCTCTGTCCGCATGTCATAGTACATCTCTGTTGTTGAGAATCATCGATAGTTATGAACTGCAAACAGGGAGCGTTCACAATCCTCACATCATACGAGTACATTTACACACACGCCCTGTATTTCACATTCACATAGATATAAATATGTTTCATTCATAATCTCGTTTTCATAGCTGTCTATAAATTGGTGACAACAATAAGTAATATGCTTTCCCACCTACTTTGTTTTTATATTTAGTGTCGACTCAATGTGAGTTTCAAGAATAGTGTTATAGCGGTGGAGAGTGTGGACATAAAACGACAGCGAAGTTAAAAAGAATTAGAATTTATCGCATGTTAACAGTTTATATTTACAACATACACTTTAAATTGGAGCGTCTGCATATTACAGACTCAGGATTTATATAAAATTAATTAACTGATTCTTCGCCCTACAAATTTTAGGTCAACCCAAATGTGATAAGAAGCCCAGTGTAATTCAGCAATCGTAAACACCAGTTAATAAAATACTGTAGGTAGGAACAGTAGTCTAATATCTAACACGTGCTAAATTTTTGCTTTCCTGTTGTTTCAGGTAAGGCACCATACACCACCAACGTGAGGAACTACGGTGCCACTGAGCGGTAGCTGAATTACTTGACGCATCCGGCAAAAGCCGTAATAGCTTTATTTATGTACATTCTATTTATTTGTCTGGAATTTTTATTTATAATTATGAGTACAAAATTTATGTTCGTAGTATATCACTGAATTGAAATATGAATACCACTCTAACTTTCAGTTCATAGTGACCCAAAAATTGGTGATCATTGTTCGCATGAGAAACGTATTTAAACTTGAACTTTTAAATATACCCACAGTTAATTATTTCTATAACGCAAGTTACGATGGAGTTACTTATTCTAAAAACCTTATGCTGTGTTTTCTATTTGATATATTTACAAACTTAATGCTGCTGACAATACACAACTAAATGAAATTTTTCTGAAACTTCATGAGTTCTATAAACTGAAATCCTTCAATAAATTCTTCACAAAATATCGTTGATAACTTTCTTCGTTATGATTGCCAATAAGAATTTAACAGCAGTATTTCTATTATTTAAACATACACTTAAATTAAATAAATTGGAATCCATTATTTCTCTGTGTGCACAGCGACTGTTGGGAATTTTAATGTTAAGCAAAGGACAGAACTCAGTCGCAAACTATGGAGGAAATGTATATTTCTACTATTACATAGTCATCATCAGTGTGAAAAAATACAAAGGTGTAATCGCCAACAGATACGGAACGTATCAATCCATAAGTACATAGCAATAACTTTCCAGTTGCCAACAGGTGACATACGTCTTAATGTGCTGGAATATAATACTAATGAGTGGCATGGGTGACTGACAGAGAACTGAGGCCTCGCTTACATCATCACAAGAGACATGAACACACTCATCGAGGGCTGTTGTGTGTTCTATTGGACTACACATCAAAAACTTTTCTTTTTTTCAATATTTTTGAGGGCTTTAGAAATCGTAATTTGTAATAAAATCATAACTGATAAATGATTCTAATAAAAGTAAATGTCTGTGGCTTACAAATTCATAGAAAATATTTGATCCATAAAAACAAACAACCATTTTACACATGAGTAGAGACACGCAGCGTCCTCTGTAGACATCAAAGCACGAAAAATACGTGGTGCATTCAGTATTAGTGCTAATGGATTAGAATCCATTAACAAAAATTCATCAAATAACAGATTCAAAATACGTGAATATGCTTAAACACATTTTAAACACAGGAACATATACAGTGAGATGAAATGTCTAAGGCTGTTCCATATGGAGCTTGAGGCGTCCTTTCTTGCTTTACAATAGACTTTGATATTAGTCAAAGAAGCACTATGTTACAAATCAAATAGTGTGTGCTTAATTTACAAAGAATTCTTAAGAAATGTATTTAACTTAAATGTAACAGAAGGTATGAGCAATGGCAGTGACTAAAACCTGAGGTATATACACTAGTAAGGAGGCATAGGAACCTTGAGCCGCTCTCTGTAGTCATAGCTGTAAATAAGATATTCTAAAGATCACATTACACAGTTAAATTCTGGAAAGAATATAAATTATGCGTTTTCATAGTCTGGTCTCTAATGTAACGGCCACACTGACAAAATATTGTCTAAAAGTAATGTAATAAACGAAGAATATTATAATATGTCATTGAAATCATTGACGTAGATGAGATTTACAATAAACAAAGGTCCGTTAACCTGTGACACAATCTCAGGACATTTGTCAGTATATGAAACAACGACCATGTGGTGAAACACAAAAACAGTTACAATGTGAATGCGTTAGTTAATTAAAGATAGTGTAAAACACGTGGGAAAAATCATTTGGAAGACAAAGACAAGTATAGTAACCCTCCGGTCTCCAATATAAGGGACGTTTGACAGTTGCTTTGGACATGTGACTCACAGATACTTCCTTCTGACGAGGTACTCCTCCGAGAGCTCCCAGAAGTGGTATTTCTACCACGATCTGTTTATCGATCAGGCAGAAGTCAGAGAATGTGTGATGGTGAAACTACTCAAGTTCTCCAAAGAGGTCTATGAAACACCTCTTATCATCTCGATGCAGGCATCTGTGACGAGACAGATGGTATCAACCTGGTGGGCGACAAGATTTGATTTTGCTCCCGATTCACTCATCTCGAGAACGGCGTACTCACAAAAGCCAACATCTGTTCCACCTCTCTCCCAAGTAACCTGCATTACAATCGCGGCACCAAATTTCATACACGCCACACTCATGTAATATTTCTTTTTGTGAGCACAAAAATCAGCCCCATGTCATTATTTGTCAAAAAGCAAAAGCTAATTTCAAGCTTTCGAAAAATCGCTGCAATCTTAGTGTTAAAAATTTCACAGCATAGCAAGGAAATGTACTTCTTATTACCGCTTCCTTCTTCCAGTCTCATGTTCCTACTTGATACCATATAATTACTATGATTCTAGCAATTTTGTTATAAATATTAGTCGCATAGTTTGATGAGCAGCTATTCATTTTGGCAATGTAGGTCATTGTGATGTTTTCTGTTTCCCATTCCTTTTGACAGAGTGGTAGTTTAAATACACGATTGAAGGCAAAATTTAAAAAAGTCCTTTTTGCGCTGATGTGGATGATTTCAATCGTATGTAACCATACAATCTGTGGATGCTTTCTTAAGAAAAATGTCAAAACCGAGTTCAGCATCTAAATTACTGATCTTTGGATCAGGAAAGTTAATGGACCATTATTTTCTGCCTCACATATGTACTATATATTGTCATGTAATTCGTTAAATTTATCCACCACCTCCCTAACTTCATCAACATTCCAGTTTATTGGCAAAAGTGTGTCTTCCACGTACCCAAAGTAATACACAATTACTTTAGCTACGTCAGTCACATACACGTCCACGTTATGTATTAATGTTTATACTCCAACACATTGGGATCTATGTTACCCGCTGCCAACTGGCATGTTATTGCTAAGTACTTACTTATGGAGTCCCGTATCTGTAGTACTTCATATATCATACATCTGTTGTTGATTCCACCTGTTTTCGTAATTTTTACACTGATAATGACTCTGTAATAATCGACGTCTAAATCTGTTTCAATAAACGTAGCATTTCGTGACTAATTTCTATCCTTTTCTTAATACTGAAATATTTAAATACTGCCTTCTGTTTCAAATAACATAGGAAGTTCTTGAAACAACCTTCAATTAAATTAGAGAATTGTGGATTATCCTAAATTATTTACTGCAGTAAAATTGTTGCTGTTCTCTTCAGAAGATACAAACGATACAAGGCATCTATTTTCTTTTTTTCTTCAGCTTTCTGTCTAGTCTGATGCAGCCCACCACGAATTCCTCTCTGAGTCAGCCTCTTCATCTAAGAGTAGCACTTCCAGCCTACGTCTTCTGTTATTTGCTGAATGTATTCGAGTCCGTGCTTTCCCCTACAGTTTTTACCTTCTACTGCTCCAACTAGTACCATGCAAATTATTCCCTGATGTCGTAACAGATACCCTACCACTCTGTCCCTTCTTCTCGATGGTGTCTTCCATATGTACCTTTCCTCGGGGGAACGTCCTCATTCCTTACCTTATCAGGCCACCTAACTTCCCAACTCTTCCTGTAGCACCACATCTCCAATGTTTCGGTTTTCTTATTTTCTGGTTTTTTCGCAGACCATGTATCACTACCATTTGATTCTGTACTCCAAAGGACATTCCCAGATATTTTCTCCTTACATTAAGACATATGTTTGATACTAGTAGACCTCTCTTGGCCCTCCTTCCCATTACGAGTTTGCTTTTTATAACCTCCATGCTCTGCCTGTCATGGGTTATTTTGCTTCCAAAGTAGCAGAGTACTTAGCTTTATTTACTTCGTGATAGCCAATCTTGATGTCGAGTTTCTCGCTACTCTCATTTATGCTATTTCTCATTACTTTCGTTTTCCTTCTGTTTATTTACAGTTCACATTCTGAACTCTTTACGCTGTTCATTCCCCTCAGCAAATCCTGTAATTTTTCTTTACTTTCACCGAGGATAGCAATGTCATCAGCGAATCTCATCATTGATATTATTCCACCTTGAATTTAAATCCCACTCTTGAATCTTCGTCTTATTGTGGTCATTGCTTCTTCTATGTGCAGTAGACGCGAAACGCTGCATACCCGTCTTACGCCCTCTACATTTTCAAGCAACTAAAACCTTGCCAGTTGCAACTCGCCTGTCTAATAGTTTCCTTTGGCAACATTATTTAACTTAACTTTTCATAAAATTTTTAAGTTTTAAATTTTGCCGTAATTAATTCAGTAGTCGGTGTAATCTTGTATTAAAGGTTTAAATCAAGCATTGGAGTAAGAAAGAGTTTATATGTGTAAGTTATGGCGAGTAAATTATTCGGACCACGCACCTTTCTGTTGCTCTTCAAATCAAGCAATCCTTTGCTTAAATTTCAGCAAGAAAATGCCCGCCTGTATAAGGCGAGAGTTTGTACTGCTTGTCTTCTTACTTACCAAACCCTACCTTGGCCAGCAAAGTAGCCGGATCTCTCCCCAGCTGAGAACGTTTGGAGCGGTTCGAGCAGAGCCCTCGTACAATCTTGGGGTTTTGAAGCTCTAACGCGCCAGTTGGACACAATTTGCCACGATAGCCCCTTAGGCACCCAACAACTCGACCAATGAATGCCAGGCCAAATAATTGTTTGCATAATGCCAGAAGTGTACCAACGATTTATTGCGTTGCTCAATTTGTTAAGTTTTTTCTCTTGAATAAATCATCATGTTTGGTTGGTTTGGGATATAAAGGGACCAAACTACAGGGTCATCAGTACCTTGTTCCTGACGAAACAAGGTTCAAGGTAAAACAATACGCAAATTTAATATGAGGAGGTAAAAGGGGGTAAAAGGACTGGGGAACCACACTAACAGTGAAACCGAAAGAAACAAACAAAGAAAGTGGAAAAACGTACACCACAATGAAAAGCAGTGGAAGGTATTAAAACCATAGAGCAGATAGTCTGGGCTGGCTGACCACAAGAATAAAAGAGGATGACCCAGCCACTCTGAGACACAAGATAATGTCCAGCAAAAAGACAAGGCGAGATGAACTCACATAGGGAAAATACGAACAAAAAGGCAAAACAAAATGCACAGAAATGATGACAGAGAGTGAAATCGGAGGGAAGGTGGAGGTCTCCGAGAGAAGGCCAGACGCCCACCCTTAGATGGTACGAAAAACCCTCCTCACGAATAAAACGTAAAACTAAATCTGCTGTTGAGGTGTTTTCACCCAACACCATAGGCAGGGTACTGGGAATGTTAAAAATCAGCCGCAGAGCGGTTAAAATTTGGCATTCCAGCAAGATGTGGGTGACTGTCGTAAGGGAGTCACAGCGACAACAAGGTGGGTCCTCGCAACGGGGGGAGGTGGGCATATATTAGACACCTATGGCCGATGCTGTGCCAGCAAAGGACAACATATTCTCTTCAAGTGGCTCGCATGGATGACCGCCATAAATTTTTTGGTTTACTGGTAGCCTGTTTGGCCTGGTGGTCAGCAAGTTCATTGCCTAGTATCCCGACGTGTCCTGGGGTCCAGATAAAGGTCACTAAAAGTCTACTGTTCTCGAGGGCATTACCAAAGAATGTCGAGGGAAGTACTGATCGAGAGCTTGTAGGCTGCTTAAGGAATCACTACAGATGACGAAGGCTTTACTGCCGCAGGACCGGATATGCTCAAGAGAGCGATAAATGGCTACCAACTCTGCAGTGAAAACACTGCAGCCATCCGGCAAGTAGAGCTGTTCAGTATGTCCTACGTGAGTGTAAACGAAGCCAACAAGACTGTCGACCTTTGATCCATCGGTATAGACTATTTCTGAGCCCAGGAAATCGCTGAGGAGAGAGAGAAATTGCCGGCGGAGGACCTTAGGTAGAATGGAGGATTTTGGGCCTCGTGATAGGTACAGGCGAAGCCGTGGCCGAGGTATGGACCGTGAAGGTGTACGGAAGTGCACCCGCAGGAAAGGTGGTAGGGGGAAAGCGTCAAGTTAATTAAGAAGCGACCGGGCACGGTCGGCGAGGGCCACCGTTGCGGGAGGTGGATCGCTGTGTTGACAGTATTTTGTGTGGCGAGGCGAATTGTGAATGTGGGCAATAGTTGCCGCTGGAGCCGCAATGGAGGAACGCCAGCTTCCACAGGGAGGCTGTTCACGGGGCTCGTTCAGAAGGCTTCCATCGCGAGCCAAACTCCACAGCAGTGTATAGGGACCAGCACACGCAGTGCGGAGCGTGATGCTGAACCATACACCACGCTTTCTTAGTCAATACAGGATTGTAGTACAGCTTTTTACAGCTGCAGCAGTGTACAACGATCAAAACCCCAGTCGGTGTGGCTCAGGCTGCGAATAATATCAAGGTACCGCCAGCACTTTTCCTTAAGCTGATGAAGATGGGGAAGTCAAGTTGAGTGAGCGCCGAATACCAGTCCGGGCAAGTCTCTACTGTATCCAGTAGTTGGTCATCGCAGTAAAGTTCTGGCAGGGGATGGGCAGTATGACGACGACAGAAGTGTATGTCACAAGTTTTAACGGCCGAAAACTGAAAGCCATGAGAGAGGACCCACGGCTGCACCTTCTGTATAGCTCCCTGCAGCCAGCGCTCAGCCACAATAATAGAAGAGGAGCAGAACGAAATACAAACATCGTGCTCATATAGGAGGGTAGAGACTGAAGATCCTACAGCTCATGCGAGACCATTGACGGCAGTTAAAAAGAGTAGGACACTCAGGACAGAGCCCTGAGGGGCCCCATTCTCTTGTATATGTGGTGCACTGTGGGATGCACCAACTCTGAAAGTGCCTAGCGACAAAAAGTTCTGTATAAAGACCGGCAGCGGGCCCCAGAGTCACCAGTCATGCAGAGTAAAAAGGATGTGGTATCGCCAAGTGGTATTATAGGCTTTCGTCAGGTCGACGAAGAATGCAATAAGGTGTTGTCGCCGGGAAAAGGACGATCGATTGGTAGATTCGAGGTGCACCAAGTTTTAGATGGTGGAGCGTCCTTGGCGAAAACCGCACTGGCATGGAGACAGAATGCCCCGAGACTCAAGAAGCCAACACAACTGCCGGCTCACCATACGTTCGAGTAGCTTTCACAGAACGTTGTAATAGTAATACACAATTATTTTAGCTGCGTCACTCACATACATAGGACGATAGGTATCAAAATCTACTGGATTCTTACCAGCCCTTAGCACTGCGACCGTGATACTTTCCCGCCATTGTAGCGGGAATTTGCCATCGCTCCAGATGCGGTTGAAGACGGCAAGGCGGTGGCCCGGGGAATCCACTGATAAATTTTTCAGCATTTGCAAATGGATGCTATCTGGGCCAGGGTATGTGTCAAGACTGTCGACAAAAGCACTGAGAAATGCCCAATCACTGAATGGAGAATTATATGGCCTAGGGTGGCGTGGAGCAAAAGAGAAGTGTTGACGTTCCACTCTCTGTTTGAGGAGACGAAAGGTTGGGTGACAATTCTCAGATGCAGAGATGCGAACATAATGCTCAGCAAGACGCTCCGCTGTTACGTCTGGATCGGCAGATACAACTCATTTTGTGGAAATTCCAGGGACACCTACAGGGGCCTCATACGGGTCTCATAGCCATCGAGTTGGCGGAACTTTGTCCAAACCTGGGAAGGGGAGGTTCATGTTGCAAAGGTGGAGACATAGCGTTCACAACACTCCTACTTCCTTCATTTGATTAGTAGGCGAACCTGGGCAAGGAGCCTTTTGAAGGCAGTGAGGTTCTCAGGGATGGGTTTCGCTTATGACGTTGGAGAGCTCGCCTACAGTCTCTAATGGCTGCAGCGATATCTGGCGACCACCACGGCACTGACTTCCGCTGAGACCAACTGGAGGAACAGGGGACTGTCGATTCAGCTGCGGCAATAATGGTATTAGTAATGGTGTGAATCACCTCATCGATGGTGGCATGCAACGGAGATTCAACGGTGGCAACGGATGTGAAAGAGTCCCAGCCTTGGGAAGAGCCCACCTGGGCAAGTGGAGAAATGAGGGACGCTGTGGTAGGGACAGGAAGAGAGGGAAGTGGTAACTACCATACAAGTCGTCATGTACTCTCCAGTGGATAGATAGTAGAAGGTGAGGACTGCAAACCGAGAGATTCGTGGCAAAATATGTGCCATGGGCCACACTGCATGTGTGGGGGCACCTGTATATAGGAGGCAAAGGTCGAGTTAAGTTATCTGGTTCCCAACATCTTTGCCACGGTCGGTAACCTTGGTTCCTTCCCACAAAGGGTTATTGACATTAAAATTATCCAGAAGGAGAAAAGGTGAGGAGAGTTGCAAAATAAGTGCAGCCAATACATGGGGCGGTGCATCACCATTTGAAGGGAGGTAGATGTTACATATTGTATTTTACTGTGTTGTCCTCACCCTGACAGCCACAGCTTATAAAGGTGTTTCAAGGGGCGCAGATTCGCTACAGACAGAGGTAAGGACAAAGATGCAAATTCCACCTGATGGTCTATCCCAGGCAGGACGGTTTTTGTAGTACCCCTGATAGCCATGAAGTGCGGGGTCCGCATTGCAGGAAACCAGGTTTCCTGAAGGATAATGCGGAAAGCAAATGTAACGCTTTAAAGTTGGCATAACTCAGCCAAGGGGGAGAAAAAACCGCCGAAGTTCCACTGGAGGATGATGGTTTCTGGAATCAGGGAAGTCATGTAGTGACCAAGGAGGCAGATTATGTCATAACATCACCTGCCACCACTGGTTGGGTATTTGTATTCGTCCCTATGTCGGATAAGGCGTCGGTGAGAGCCAGGTCCTCGGAGGACGCTAAAATCTCTACCTCGTCCTCAGATGCAGCACTGGTAGGGATTGGTGATGATGCGGCCACTGGAGTGTCCTGTTTCTTAGTAGACTTCTTCTTCATTTGCTTGCTGTCTCGCTTCTCTGTAGGGGCTTGCTGGGTGGGCATCTCCGAAGTGGTTTCAAGAACGGAGGAAGATCGTGAAGCCCTTCAGCCAGCAGCCTGTGGCTGCTTCTGCCACTGGCGAGTGCCCACTGTGGCATTAGTAGAGAAGAGCCGGAGGAGGCTGCTGCGTCTCCGGCTAGGGGTAGGGGACCAACGTCCCGAGCGTTTGGGAGGGTATCTCTCCCGATGCAGGTACTTTGGAAGCAACAGAAGAAGATGTGCCCCCTACTACCAAGGGACCACATGTATTCGGGCGGCCGGGAGGGCCCGCTGTATGCGGCAGGGAGTTTGGAACTACAGGCACATGAAAGGCTGACGTCGACATTGCGGCTGCATATGTGCACGTAAATCGAATTGGGTGTAATCTTTCAAATTCATGTTTAGCCTCTTAGTAAGTCAGCCGGCCAGGGTCTTGTACTCCATAATTTTCCTCTCCTCTTGGAGTATTGTGCAGTCTAGCGAATAGGGGTGTGGTGCTCTCCACAGTTGACACAAGTCGGAGGTGGCACACAAGGAGTATTTGGATGCATTGTACGTCTGCAGTCTCTACATATGGCGCTGGAATTGCTGCGGGAAGACATCATATTCTTCAGAAATTGTGAGAATTTGTTCGTCTGTACATGCACATCTCATCTACCGATTTCCGCCCACTGGGATAATTCCTTTGTGGTGCATCGTTTTTAATTTGTCTGAGAGTGTATTATAACTGAACAGACTTGAACTGCAGTACAATCCATGTAAATGAGACTTTTTTAAGCAGCTGCAACAAACTGACATGAACGAACTCCTGATAACATTTCTCCGTTTCAATATTTTTCATTAGCTTAATCAATAGAGAAATATAGGTCCCAAATACTGTAGCCTTTTCCTAATCCTAATTCCAATTGACTAACTATCCCATTTATAAGAATGGATAGACAAGAGACTGCATCACCGCGCTAATGAAGTTAAAAATGTGCATACTGTACACGTTGATGTGAAAAATAATGTGGTAGTTTGAGTAAAAGTCAATACACCGTTCAAAATCAAGCCGAAAAACAGTGGTATTCACGAAGATGGTAACGTATTACAAGGTTTGAGGACTGGCAAAAACAGGAAACTCGTCTGTTAATAAACAAAGAAATACAAAAAGTGAATGGTTGCTGCATTCCCTCAGCTAGTGAGAAGATAAGAGCTACATGAGGCTCTAAGCCGTGGTTTGGCCGCTATTGCCTGTTATGTAACGAGCTGCCTCCACTTTGAAAACTGAGTGATATACTTTTGCTATTGTAAAGAGATAACTACAGGCAGAAATAATTAGTGACAGTTGTAACTTCATTTATTTTGCCTAACTCATTTTTTCAATTAGTTTTTCATGTAAAAACGAAAACAAGACACATTGCACTACTATCCAGACATTATTTCTTCACATGCAAAATATATTGCTCAAAAGATGAATTTACTTTCTATAAACGATCCTACAGTTAAGGAGATGCATCCGAAACCGGCCAAGATAATAATGAATGCAATGTCGTTAAGTCTCATGGGGTTTTTTAAGGCATCTGTTGAAACACCATCGCCCTTGAAAGCGATGGTATTTCAGTAGAAATGGTTAAAGCTGAAGGAAAAATAACGAACTACAGGGTGTCTGTGGAAAAAATTAATTTCCTAAAACTGGAACACGACTGAGATTTCTCCATTTACAAAATTACAGAAGGAAGGCATGACAAATTGCAGACCTCAAATCATACTTTATATAATTTGTAAGATATTCTTAAATCATGACTGCTCCTGATTTGTCTTATTTCGCGAAGAACCATCGTGATTATGCTATGCTAGTATACAAGCTGTCGGAAGAGGAATATTAAATATTTAGGGGGTAGTACATCTATATCTACACATATACTCCGCATTCTAGGCATGCGTTGCATGGCGGAGCGTTATCTTCTATCACTACTAGTCATTCGCTTTCTTTTCCTGTCTACATGGCTCCGTACAAGCCTTAATTGTTTAATCTTTCCTTCATGGTCCTTACGAGAAAAGTACGTTGGTGGTAGTAGAATCAGTCTTCCGGTAATCTAAATTTTCTTAATAGTGTTTCTCTAAGAGAATGTCGTCTTCCGTACAGGGACTGTCATTTGAGTGCACTGAACATTTCCATAATACTTTCATGTTGAGCGAACCCATCGCTAATAAATCTAGCGGTTCATTTCTGTATTGCTTTCGTGTCTTCCTTTAAACCGACCTGGTGGGGATCCCAAACACTCAAGCAGAGTTCAAGAATTGATCGCGCTAGTATTGTAAACGTGATCTGCTTTATAGTGGAGCCATGGTTTCTAGAATTTTCCCAATAAATCGGAATCGACCGTTTGTCTTCTCTGCTACCGTCGTGACTCAGTCGTTCCATTCCATACCGCTTTGCAACGTTACGCCTGAATATTTAATTATTGTGACTCTGTCGACACTGTAACATCGCGATAGGAAGGAAGCAGGTAGGGGCGGAGTTAGCTAATAAACGCGAGAAGCTTTAAAGCACATTTTGTACAGATAAAATTTCCCAGAGAGTAAACAGGATCTTAATTACACCTTTAACCGAGCACGTCAGCAGTGGACTTAAAAGTGCAAACACTACAGAAGAAAACTCAATCACAACTTTTCGTTTGAACGTTGAAACTTTCAATTAATTTTAAACTCCAGAAAATTACTGCGGCGAAGTCAAACGGTTCATACAGTGACAAAATTTACTAGTGATCAATGTAAAACTGCAAGACACTAACAGATTTAAGAACCAGTTAAAACCTTACACAGGATTCTAAAAGCATTACCTTTGCCGGCCGAAGTGGCCTTGCGATTCTAGGCGCTGCAGTCTGGAACCGCGAGACCGCTACGGTCGCAGGTTCGAATCCTGCCTCGGGCATGGATGTGTGTGATGTCCTGAGGTTAGTTAGGTTTAACTAGTTCTCAGTTCTAGGGGACTAATGACCTCAGAAGTTGAGTCCCATTGTGCTCAGAGCCATTTTGAGCATTACCTTCCGAGCCACTTAAAGCATAAAATTTACACATCGTTAAGACTGCACGATGTCTCAATGATTACAGCAGTAGCAGACTTAGGGACTACGTACAGTACCAACCGACATAGGTGCGGGCATCAGGTAACGGAATGCTTACACGTAGTAGTAAGAAAGGGCCACGAAGCAATGTCATGCTTAACGTTCGTCAGCCATCAGTACAAGCTCTACGATTTACAAGTACAGTTACAAGACTACCTGGAACACTGGAAAGAAACATAGAACTAATTAAAACTAACTAACCTAAGGACATCACACACATCCATGCCCGAGGCAGGATTCGAACCTGCGACTCTAGCGGTCGCGCAGTTCCAGACTGAAGTGCCTAGAACCGCTCGGTCACAAAGGCCGTCAATAGTCTCTGCAACAAGCGGACAAGTCAAGCTGAATCCACAGGATAGTCACGATCCAGGTGAGAAGTCACCGGGCCACTGCCGTGTAACAACAGCCCTAGCTCCACCCAAGCAGTCAAAGTTCCCGTCTCGCTGTGTCTCAGACCAGCGAACCCTCTCGCCGCCATGAGCTTGAAAACAGCACGACGATACAAGAGTGCTCCATCCGGTCGCCTTTCGACTCCGTAGCGAGTGCACAACCGCCACCAGAGCTTACGTCGTCTCAACGAATGCCATAGAACGCTTTCCTCGCGGCCACTCACCAAGTGAACTCTATCGAGCATCCGCTCCCCTTTTTGTCGCAGCTGAACAGTTGACCACTATCGATACACGGGGTGTTCAAAAAGTCTGTCCGCAGTGCCGTATGATTATTAGCCGCGCGTGCCGTATGCCGCAGTGAATATACAGAAATGAAACTCAGTGAAATAGAAGTTATTAATTTATTGAATATTCACTTTTACTTACAAATTTTCACATTAAATGTTGAAAGTATCCCCCCGCCCCTGTTGTTGAATACACAATTAAATCCGTCTAATCATGTTTCCAAACACAAGCTGTAAGACTTCTTTTGTAACAGAAGTAGTGAACGTGGATATTGCAGTTTTCAATTCATTGACGGATTTTGGACGGCTTTTATAGACAGTTGCTTACGCTGCACCCCAGAAGAAAAAATTGGGTGGTGTTAGGTCAGCTTATCGTGGAGGCCAAAGCAGTGACATCAAAACGCGGGCTGTATGCGTGGTTGCACCATCATGTTGAAAATAATCGTTCAGTATTTCACTTAACACTAGTTCTCCTATGAATGGATACAGAATATCACGCAGTATAGTTGTGTGTTTATTTTTTCGTTGAAAAATATGGGAAGTAACTCAGCCAGGCGAACAGTCATACGGCACGCCAGCTAACGATCATACGGCACTGCGGAGAGACTTTTTAAGCACCCCGTATGACGCAGAGAGGATATTCCCCAACAGAAAAATCAAACTGGCGCGCCACGGCTCAGATACTGATACTAACATTATAGGATTGATTTTCCCGCTCATCTGCATTTACTTTCACTTCTATGCGCTGAGAGCAAGCTGTCACTCGTCACGAAACAGACAATCTGTCCAAGTCATTTTGTATCCTCCTACAGTCGCTCATCGGCGACACTTCCCCGTACCCTACAGGGCATTCAGACAATAGCTGCAGATTGCCGCTCACCCGATCCGTCAGATCATTTAATTGCACTTAGAACAATGACTGTCCTATCACACTTCCCTGTGGCACTCCTTCAGATGGGATGGGGCAATTCGAATGAAAATTCCATATGATGTCAAAATGTTTTGTTGAGAACAAAGCTACACCTGTTAGAGCGTAACAAATACTAACGGAAGGTATTGAGCAAAGGAAAGTTGTTAAGTTCAAAACTGATTTTCATAAATTCCACTTCCAGCTTCAACGCAGTTTCAAACTCTTTTCACAACATAACGTATCATTTCCACTGTTTATTTCACCTTTCTGTCATCCCCATCTGCAAAAATCTTAGGGTCAAGGTCAGGGATCTTTCACGCCAAGACAGGAAACCATTTCTGTGTATCTGTCTTCGGGGAAACGTTTAGATGATTTGTCACCTGGCGATTAGAGCGTGCAGAGGATTCATCGTACTTGAAGAACATACGCACCCTTTTAGGCGAAAGAACGACTTCCAATACTGTTGGATGTTTGTTTTCAAGATAGTCTAGATCAGGCGTGCTCACGGATCTACTCGTGCGAGCTGGCACTCACGCATCAGCTGTGAGCAACTGGTCACCTCACGTGGAGCGTGGAAACGAAAGAGGTGGGAGAAAAAAGGGGGGGGGGCGAGAATCAGAACGAGGTACTCAGCACGAGAAACTGTTGCAAATGAATCTTTTCTACGCCGCTAATTGTTCTACTGAAATTTATTTCCTATAACAGTTTCATTAATAAGAGATAACAATAAAATGAAACTTATATTACATCTAATTGACGAGGTAAATTACATGGCGAAGCAAAGTACGAAACATGATATTTGTTATGACTGATGCAGCCTTATGAAGAATATCTTTCCAAGATGAGGTTTACATTGATATCAACATATATTATTGTATTTTATTCTCACTTTAAAAATGGAAACACTGCATGTCAATGAGTACAACATAATTTTCTTTTCTGTGAGCATCACTTTCTGGTACCCCCTCCTAAGTACTGCTAATGTGAAGATAAGCGTTTCAGTTGAAACCTGTCAGTGAGCTTCAGTGGGTGCATTTCTTTCTCTTCATGGCCAAAAAAAAAGTTTCTTGCGCAAAAATATACCCGGCCTCTGTGGACGTGCGGTTCTAGGCGCTTCGGTCCGGAACTGCCCTGCTGCTACGATCGCAGGTTCGAATACTGCCTCTGACATGGATGTGTGTGACGTCCTTAGATTAGTTAGATTTAAATAGTTCTAAGTCTAGGAGACTGATGACCTCAGATGTTAAGTCCCATAGTGCTTAGAGCCATTGAAAGCATTAGCAAACATGCAAGTACTGTCATTGACATAATATGTGCTGAAAACTTGGAAAGTTGTGGAAATTCATGTTGAGGTGAAATTTAATACAAGTGTACGAGATATGTTTTACTCTAAAACTTATCACTCAATTGTCGATAACAATGCAGGTCCGTAAGTTTTAACTGTAGCTGGGGATCCCACCCTACATCTTCATCTACATCTACATACATACTCCGCAATCCACCGTACGTTGCGTAGCGGAGGGTCCCTCGTACCACAACTAGCATCTTCTCTCCCTGTTCCACTCCCAAACAGAACGAGGGAAAGTGACTGCCTGTATGCCTCTGCACGAGCCCTAATCTCTCTTATCTTTGTGGTCATTCCGCGAAATGTAAGTTGGCGGCAGTAAAATTGTACTGCAGTCCGCCTCAAATGCTGGTTCTCTAAATTTCCTCAGTAGCGAGTCACGAAAAGAACGCCTCCTTTCTCCCAGAGACTCCCACCCGAGTTCCTGCAGCATTTCCGTAACACTCGCGTGATGAACAAACCTACCAGTAACAAATCTAGCAGCCCGCCTCTGAATTGCCTCTGTGTCCTCCCTCAATCCGACCTGATAGGGATCCCAAATGCTCGATCAGTACTAAAGAATAGTTCATATTAGTGTTTTATAAGTGGTCTCCTTTACAGAAGAACCACATTTTCCCAAAATTCTATCAATGAACTGAAGACGACTATCCACCTTCCCATAACTGCCATTACGTGCTTGTCCCCCTTCATATCGCTCGGGCAATGTTACGCCCAAATATTTAATCAACGTGACTGTGTCAAACGCTACATTACTAATGGAGTATTCAAACATTACGGGATTCTTTTTCCTATTCATCTGCATTAATTTACTTTTATCTATATTTATCTGCCATTCTTTACACCAACCACAAATCCTGTTCAAGTCATCTAGTATCATCCTACAGTCACTCAACGACGACACCTTCCCGTACACCACAGCATCATCAGCAAACAGCCGCACATTGCTATCCACCCTATCGAAAAGATCATTTATGTCTATAGAAAATAACAGCGGACCTACGACACTTCCCTAGGGGCACTCCAGATGATACCCTCATCTCCGCCGGCCGGTGTGGCCGTGCGGTTAAAGGCGCTTCAGTCTGGAACCGCGTGACCGCTACGGTCGCAGGTTCGAATCCTGCCTCGGGCATGGATGTGTGTGATGTCCTTAGGTTAGTTAGGTTTAATTAGTTCTAAGTTCTAGGCGACTGATGACCTCAGAAGTTAAGTCGCATAGTGCTCAGAGCCATTTGAACCAACCCTCATCTCCGATGAACACTCACCATCGAGGACAACCCTGATGTGGTACAAAGTGGTACTGGTGTGTCTGACTAACCCGGCGATATTGCTGGTTTCTGTTGATTTTTAAAGAGGTACTGTCCAGTTTAAGCACTGTTCAATTAAATAAAAACGCTTACATTTAAAACTGCGACAGATTTAACAAACATTCATTCCTCGGAAGCCAGCCCAAAATATTCACTTCCTCTGCGCTACATTTTACCTCTAGAGCTCACTACCCAGGTGGTGAGTGAGCGTGGGTGCTCGTGTAGCCACCTCCTGATCAGATCTGGGCTACATGACGGTCTGTCACACCTTATCAGAGAGGCGTTGGTGAACATGTGTCTCCACAAAGGCACGCGGATTTCGTTGGACCACCGATGCGAACTGTATTGGAACATAAATATAGCTTCAGACATTAACAGTATCGTAACGGTGGCATGAATGCGCTTGTATAAATATAGCTTTAGACATTAGCAGTATCGTAACGGTGGCATGAATGCACTTGTACATACATCGTATCGGGAAAAACATTTATTTTCGGACACATTTTATTAGTATTATTCGCTTGTTTACCCCTTTCGTTTCTGCTTATGATAGATAAAAATGTTCAAATGTGTGTGAAATCTTATGAGACTTAACTGCTAATGTCATCAGTCCCTAAGCTTACACACTACTTAACCTAAACTATCCTAAGGACAACACACACACCCACGCCCGAGGGAGGACTCGAACCTCCGCTGGGACCAGCCACACAGTCCATGACTGCAGCGCCCATAGACCGCTCGGCTCATCCCGCGCGGCTAGGATAGATATATAGCCTGCATACGATGGTAGTTCTCAGGCAGACCTGACGCTACAGTCTGGAACCGCGCGACCGCTACGGTCGCAGGTTCGAATCCTGCCTCGGGCATGGATATGTGTGATGCCCTTAGGTTAGTTAGGTATAAGTAGTTCTAAGTTCTTGGAGACTGATGACCTCAGAAGTTAAGTCCCATAGTGCTCAGAGCCATTTGAACCATTTGAACCAAACGACTGGCTCGTATTTGGCAGATCTCTTGTGCACAGCCTGAAATGAAAGACACTAACATTCTTTCGCTCAAAGCCCTCACGGTTTTAAAAAAAACCGTACTGAAACTCACGACGCATAATCGACTCGGAATTGTCAGGATCTATAGATAACTGAAAACGGAACATTTTTCATCGCCATGTATGAGGTCCGCAAGCGAGTATTATCCTAGACATCCAGGAAGGAAACGTTAAAACTGCCGCTTAGCTACCCATAAGGTAACCGCTGTTCAGCGAAAGTACTAGTGCACAGCCACCAGGGATCTGGAGAGGAGGAAACCTGTGTTCGACTTACAATTGAATTCTCCTTTTTTCTCGTTTGTATTTTTTGCCATATCGAAATTGAGGGCTAATGATATGGTAGATAAATAAATTTCTTAAACGACTTGGATTAGCACAATATTAAAATTTTAATAATGGTTACCTTACATGAATCTTTGTCACTCTGTTACATCTACTGACTTTCCTTCGAATGGCGGTACTTGTCATGTAAGCTTTAGAACCACAAACAGGAGGATTCAGCTCGCCCTACCTATGGGTTTTATGCAACCAGCAACGTCTTCAAATAAATTTCCTTATTCTCTCGCTGACTTCCTGTAAACCATTAGTCCTACAGAAGAAATGAAAAGGATATTTTTGTAGGAAGTTTAATATAGCGAAATTTTTTCATTGTTGCTAGAGGCCTTAGTTTTCATATTATTCAAGATAAGCGTGGCTTCAGGGTAAAACGTATGTCAGTAGAAAATTTATCTACATTAAATTTCCTACAAAAATATCATGTATGAGAATATGAAAATGTCGCGTGTGGCTTTTGAAGGCAATGGAGGTACCATAAATCCCATAGGTAGATGTAGCTGGATTACCCTGTATACTTGCCCCACCAAGAACGTTTAATCAATGCAACATTCGTGCAGGTACTTCTTTCCTTTCGAAGATTTCCCGGAAAACAGACTTGCTTGACGCTTGAAAATATTTCTTTCTCGGAAATTAATTTAAATGCGTAGCACGCATATGATAATATCACCTGAAAAGTCGGTGCTGAAAGTTTGTTGCATCCGCGCGGTTGTGCGATTCCCGCCAAGGTTATGGAAGCACATAGCAATTTTGAAACCTTCACATAAAGTTCTGTACTGTGCATCGCTCTGCAGACGCATCGCCCGGTCTGCTGTCGGCAGTCCCTAGTGAGGAATTTGTAGCTGTATTAGACAGAATTGTTTTCGTACAACGAGACTTAAAATTTTAATTCATTGCTGATACAAGTAGTTTATAAAACTTATTTGCCTAGCACCTTATTATCCCTTATTCTTTGCTTTATCAACCCTGCTCTTCTTACTATTTTCGACGTGGAAAAAATAAAAATGAAAGAAAAAGCAGAAAGCATTTGGTAACAGAACACAAGCTCTCACCTCCCCATCTTGATCCAACGGAGAGCAGCGCGCTTCGTTACAGGATCATTTAGTAATCGCGAAAGCGTTACGGAGATGATAGATAAACTCTAATGGAAGACTCTGCAGGAGAGACGCTCAGTAGCTCGGTACGGGCTTTTTTTGAAGCTTCGAGAACATACCTTCACCGAGGAGTCAAGCAGTATAATGCTCCCTCCCACGTGTATCTCGCGAAGAGACCATGAGGATAAAATCAGAGAGATTGGAGCCCACACAGAGGCGTACCGACAATCTTACGAGATTGGAATAGAAGAGAGAACCGATAGAGGTACTCAAAAGTACCCTCCGCCACACACTATCAGTATGGATGTAGATGTAGATGTAGATACCTTGGTTGCTGCACCAGCGACACTTTCGTAGAACAGCGTTTACCTTATGGGTCTCAGTTTCTTTCATCGATTTCTAGAAGAATACCCGTTTGTGAACTTCACTTATCGCAACCCGGAAAGAAAAGTAACACAAGTCGAAAATGGCAATTTTTAGTTAGCCACTGAAAAATACGAAGGGCGTTCAATAAGTAATGCAAGACTTTTTTTCTAAACAGATTCCAGTACACCATATTAGTCCTACTCTTTTACTAGAAGTCCCTATTTTTCAACATATTCTCTGTTCAATGTCACTGCTTTAAGTCACGTTACCGGAAGGACCTATGTGCCCACATAGTTCGATTCTTCTGGTCGACGTTGGAGCCAACGTCTTGCCCTCTGCATCATTGTCACTATCAGCCTCTTAATGAGCAAGCAATTACGCACAGATCGTCCTTCGTTGCTGTTTATGGTTAAACGGCGACGATACCCTTGGGCACTTGCGGTTGAGTACCCTAACTGAAGGACGAGTGTGTCATCACTACCGATAGAGAGGTCCAGTTGAGGAGCGAGAAGTTTGATGGTAATTCATCGATCGCCTCGAATGGGAGTGTTCGGGTGTTCCAACAATGCAGGAGTCACAACTGTTTGCTGCCGGCCGGCACACGGGAGGTCGGACCGGTTTGAGCGACCTTGTTATTGTGAAGACAGACGACACACTCCTCGCCTTACGACTCACCGTGCTTTTGTTCAATGCGTGATCTCCGTGGAGATTGTTCAAGCGCCTACGAATACCTGTGATTCTCAAGTTTTCCACTAAAGGAAACTCAAATGACAGACCTCTACTTGAAACGGTCCTCCATTGCGGACGCCATTTTCAAAGCTACGTATGGCGCTGCCACCTATAGGAACTTCATGAAACTTCAGGGGTTGAGACGGGAATATTCCACGACGTCACAAAACAAATTCCGCATTTTTTCCAACCGAAACTGGCCAAAAAAAAGTGTTGCCTTACTTATTGAACGTCTCTCATATGTGTGAAGGGCCTCACGATAAATGAAAAATATAATTGAATTTACTACCAATAATACTTACTTGAAATTTAAAGGAAACTTATATTATTTGAGTATGCGCTTCATAGAAGTAATTTTCTTTGTCAAATTTTTACATGTATTGTATATTTTAGTTGTGTCATTGATCTTGTCGGGTTGACGTAGATGAAAAATGCTCTGTTGTCATTTAGCTATCGATTCGTCCGATTTGAGTCGTTTAAGCATCATGAACTTTAGGGCGGTTTCCTCAAAAAACGGGGGTGAATGGGAGCGGGGGTAGCGGCCTTTAGCCTTTCATGTTAGGTTATACACAAGCGACCTGTCAAATATGAGCTGAATCGGGCGGGTAGACCACAGCCTTGTCCAGTGTAAGCGAATCGCTGCACTTCTCTTCCCATTCTTCGGGTTTGAATTTTCCAAGTATTTCCTTTCCAGGTCTCTGCAGCCCTCTGTTGTGCAGGACAGACACAATTGCTTGTAGTAGCCTACTGGTATCACTCACTCCCTCGGTAGGGATTTTGACATCTGCGGCACTCCCAGCGCGATGGGATATGCAAAGGCGCAGAGATGTTTATTTCCAACAGGCACTGAATGAAACATCGGATTCCAGGGCGTGACGTCTGCTGCCGCCGTGTCGCCGGTCCCGCCTGGGAGTGAAAGCGTTTATGAATATTCATCCCGACAGACGCCGGTGCCTCCACAGAGTCGGCCGAACCGGCCATGAATTACAGGGCGTCGGCTCTGTTAATTATAACTGGGTGCAGACAGAATGAGTAATAGCGCGTCCCCGGCTGTGTCGGGGGATTCGAACCGAGGTCCGAGGACGATGGATTGCGTATGTCCCGCGAGGAAAGCCCGCCCGAGTGGCCCCGTGCGCTGATGCTGTAGTTTCGGAACTTGCCGAGGATTAGCGTAATCTCGTAATTCAACCAACCGAGGTCCGTTCCCTCTTTGGCTCTCTCGCTCTGCCGGGCCCTTTTAATGCCGGGACGAAGCTCCCTCTTACTTCTTTTCACTGTTCTTTCCTCTTTTTTCCCCCTTTTTTGCCCCTTGTGGAGCTCCCCTGGCGTAATCCACTGCACGAGCGAACCTGGAGATGTAGAGTTCATTTATTAGGGAACTGCGAAAGAGAACAAGGCAGATGAAGAAGATTACCACATCTCTTTTTCACTTTCCCCGCCGTGTTCCACTGCCGCTGCTCCACCGACTACGAATTTCACGATAATGCACGACTGCAAGTGCACGAAGTACCTCTTCAGGCACCTTTCCTCCAAGTATTTCTAACCACCTGCTTCCTGCTTAACATACACGGAGAAAGCTTTTATGCGCTCCTACATAAACTAGCTCGACTTTCTCAGCTCTGCGCATTACATTGATACACTCTTTAAAACGAGGAAAACTCGTAATGACATTCTTACATATTATATACATGGTTATCTGTATGTGGATGTGCTCGCGCGCGCCTTTGTATGTGTGTGCGAGTGTGTGTATGTGTTCCACATCTCGTCTTGAACTAATGGACAGATTTCAACCAAACTCAGTCGCACATCTTTTACTGTGAGGCAACAACTGCTGTGGCGGCAAGAACCATTTACCCTACCACAGATCAGGATATATCACGTCATAAAAACTAAGATATGTGAAAAATTCATGCATGACGTTTAAATTTATTAGTTGTTTGCTACTAACTCTATTCGCAACGTATTTAGCAATATATCATTATACAACACAAGGCTGAAGACGAGGCCGACGACAAAGATAAGCCGCGGCGCTTACGTCACATGTGTAGGCCTTAGCTCGCTCGCTCGCCAAGCTCAGTAGACCGTTTCTAGGCCTGATAACTCGTAACTCCGTTAGATACTAACGAGAATTTCATCTTCTTCTGCAATCCGCCATTATGGGATCCTATTCATTACTACTACTACAACGAAACACAACATTGCAGTAGGCTGTAATTTAAGATCTACGCTCGAGATAAATGGTACCACGGTCTACAGCATTCAGTCTCTTCTGCTTAACAGTCTCTATTTCATACCACATGTAGTGCGTCATGGCACATACAATCATTTTGGCTCGATTTTAATTACATTGTACGTAGCACAGCAATAACAAATTAATACTAGGGTTGCCCAGAAAGTAATGCACCGAATTTTTTTTCAGCCTAAAACAATGCTAAGAATGTGAAACGTTACGTCTGTATTAGCTGAGGTCTTCTGAGTGAGCGCGCCTAGTTTCCGTCACTTCCGACAGATAGCTTAGCTGCAGGACAGTTTCAAAATCTCCTGCAGACAGGTGATGTACATTACTAGCAACGTGCCGTCATTTAATTTCTCACTACAAAGAAAGGAACACTGGGGAGTATTGAGAAGCGTTTGTACAAAGTCTTTGGAGCATCTGCAGTCGACAGAAGCACAGTTAGTAGCTGGGCACAAAGGGTGAGGTCATCAGAAGGCGGAGATCCACGATTTGCAGCGGTCGCGGAGACCATCCACGTCAGTAACACCTGTCATCAGAGAGCTGATGTGATTTGCGAGGACAGGCGCATTACGACTCGGCAAATGGCGCTGCATCTGTCATTCAGCAAAGGAAGTTCACAGTGAAGCAATGGCTCCACCACCAGGACAAGCGTTGGTACGGACGTGGCATACGAGGTGTGGCTAGAAAAAAACCGGACTAGTACTGGTGAAACAATAAAACGAATGCAATAAGGCTGAAAGTCGCGTGGCCTGTCACGTGACTCTCGCTCCGCCTACTGCTCGAGTTTCATCTGCCTCCTGCACTCAGTCTGCCCGTGGCGTCTGTTTTAAGTAGTTGACGTTTTGTCTGTGCGTCGGAAAATGTTGAGTGTACAGAGAGAACAGCGTGTTAACATCAAATTTTGTTTCAAACTAGGAAAATCTGCAAGTGAAACGTTTGTAATGCTACAACAAGTGTACGGCGATGATTGTTTATTGCGAACACAAGTGTTTGAGTGGTTTAAACGATTTAAAGATGGCCGCGAAGACACCAGTGATGACACTCGCACTGGCAGACCATTGTCAGCAAAAACTGATGCAAACATTGAAAAAATCGGTAAACTTGTTCGACACTTTCCTTCTCAACTCCTGTTAACTCAGACACTGCTCTGATTGTTAAACGGCGATCTTGTCGAACAAGTTTACCGATTTTTTCAATGTTTGCATCAGTTTTTGCTGACAATGGTCTGCCAGTGCGAGTGTCATCACTGGTGTCTTCGCGGCCATCTTTAAATCGTTTAAACCACTCAAACACTTGTGTTCGCGATAAACAATCATCGCCGTACACTTGTTGTAACATTACAAACGTTTCACTTGCAGATTTTCCTAGATTGAAACAAAATTTGATGTTAACACGCTGTTCTTTCTGTACACTCAACATTTTCCGACGCACAGACAAAACGTCAACTACTTAAAACAGACGCCACGGGCAGACTGAGTGCAGGAGGCAGATGAAACTCGAGCAGTAGGCGGAGCGAGAGTCACGTGACAGGCCACGCGACTTTCAGCCTTATTGCATTCGTTTTATTGTTTCACCAGTGTAGTCCGGTTTTTTTCTAGCCACACCTCGTACACGCCCTTGTTTCGCGCTGGAGGAAGGCCATAGCACGGGATGGAGATTACGTGGAAAAATAGCGTACATAAAAGACCATTCTTTCCTGTGTGTAATTCTACTATGTTTAATAATGAATTGTCGAAGAAAAAAATGCGGAGCATTACTTTCTGGGCAACAATCGTAACAGGACTATGAACATACGGTCGTTGTAGTTCTGGTAGTCCGTAAGACTCCACAATAAAGTTATTCTGGTAATTATTTGGACTGACTGTGTTTTCATCCTTGCATATTACGTTTTTATTTATCAAGACAATTAACTGATAGTGTCATTAAAATATAAATAAGTAGCACAACGTAATCAGTCAATAAAGTTTACGTTTTTATGCGAGGCGTTTCGGAGTCTTCGTTCCGTTATCAATTGGCACGTCATCAGTTTAACTCAGAATGAATGCTAATGGGACACCAGTAACAACCAAATAGCTAGAATTTTTAAAGTTTCGCGTTTTGAAGAACGCTTTTCATGAATAAGTAATAACAATTTTTTGCCGTTTTTGGCTACATACCTTTCACATCGATACTTCACAGTTAGGGTCGCCTAATAATTTCGTGTGCTTCGGTGGCCGGGTTCGAGTCTTTCGACTGGAAACCACTTCGGCGACTTGCTTGTTCGCAATGTACCACAGATATCCAGCTAGGGAAAAGGGACCTAGAACTTAACGCGGAATCGGAGCCACGTGTAGATCGTGGCGATTCCTCACATAGTTCAAAAGTGTCTCTGGAAGGTAGACTGAAAATTTCCGTAGTCCCACCGGTATTCGATCCTGCGACCTCTTTGTTTCCATGCACGCGCTTTACAGTTAGTCCGCCAGACCCGACTTATTATCGCCTTACAATGAGTGGTGAAGCCCTGGCTAGCTTGCCGGAGCACGGAGCAGGACTTAAAGTTGAGTGGTTAAAGGCAGTTATTAAGAGGCGTGTGTACGTGTAGGCTGCCCTGTAGCCTAAACGATACGTTCAGTGCTCGGCATAAAGCACATCCTCTGAGGCATAAACTTAATTCGTGTACATCTGACACGCTACGTTTACTTAATGAGGATGCTCTCAGTAAATGCTTATGTGAAAGCGGTCGGTATACTTACATGGTTTGACTGTGAGAGTGATTTGCGAATTGCGTGTTAGTTGAAAAGCCGTGAGACAGATCGAATACTCAGGAGGAAGTTGACATTTCCAAAACTGAGATCCCCTAACTGGTATAATAGTATTCATGCTCTCCACCTCGTTTTACATTCAGTTGAAATATCAAGCATGTCTACAAACGATAGCTGAAAGAGCAGCTCATTTTCGGAGTTTCAGCTAGGAAATATAGGCCGTAGGTGCACAAAAACTGTCCCCTACTGAAGCGCAGTATAAAACAGTATTATCCCAGCCGAGCTGCGCACAAACTGATGTGGCAAACTTGCAGTAGTGTACTTCTTTGTTGTCAACCTCGTTAGAGCACTGAATTTGAGCTTAAGGCGTTTATTATTTACACAGTTTACCACAGATGTTTCGAGTGTTTAGTATGTAAGGGATTACAGCTTGACGTATTGAAAGAATTAGAGTTACCGTAAAAAACTGAAAGAGCCGAATAAATTTTGGACGAGCAGGTTTAATTTCGATTTAATATATTCTCTGCGTTGGTTAGAGATTTGTTATATGAATCAGGTTGCTCTTAAAATCCTCACTATTTTATGGGATGTTGCTTAAGGGCGGCTACTTTCTGTGTTGCGTTCTGTGCTTTTGTATGCCAATGTGTTGGTTACTCTCACCTGTTCTGGCAGCTACCAATAGTTTCCTAGCTTTGGCTTTATATTCGGGTACTTGCTTCTATTCCACATCTATTTACTGTTTTCTTTCCCCGCCTCACCACCCCCTCCCCCCTACCGCTGTTTTTAGAGGTAAGTTAAAAGGATCTAGGCGCTCTTAAAATTATTACATGTTGGGTGATATCACTTGTTAGCTACCTAAGTGAATATAATTATGTTGCACTCCGGCCTCTTTTCCCTTCCCATCTCCGCCCCCCCCCCCCCCGTCGCTGCTCCACTAACCTCGCTTCGCCTCCCCATGCATCCATTTTATGTACACTACAGTATGGTGTATATTATGACAAATCAGATTAGGGTTGCACTTTACACTATTAATTTAATAATAACGTAAAAACGTATCTGTTCTTGTAGGTCCGCGGCTCGTGGTCGTGTGGCAGCGTTCTCGCTTCCCGCGCCCGGGTTCCCAGGTTCGATTCCCGGCGGGGTCAGAGATTTTCTCTGCCTCGTGATGACTGGGTGTTGTGTGATGTCCTTAGGTTAGTTAGGTTTAAGTAGTTCCAAGTTCTAGGGGACTGATGACCATAGCTGTTAAGTCCCATAGTGCTCAGAGCCATTTGAACCATTTTTGTTCCTGTGGTCCATTAACGTGGGTGCTAAATTTAGCTGTCCGTACCACGTTTGACCAAGGAGGAAATTAAGTTTTTTCTGAAGCTAGGTAATTAATATGAAAGTGGTGTATTTTGGATTCATGATCAGTATGATCTAGCAGTTCAGTTTTATGGCCTTTGACGTCTCATTTTATACCCATGAAGTCTTTTTTTTTTTTTTTTTTACGTTCTGTCAGAAACATGCTGTTACGTTTATATCTTAATGTTTTAGTAGTGATACCTGTTGTAAACTCATTTTTGAGAGGTAGACAGTGGGTTCCAGAATGGACAAAAAAAATGTACGTTTGCGCTCGATAATTTACAACGTCCGTGAATATATTCCTTTGCTGTGAGTACTGAGCATTGTTACCATGAGTCCAAAGGCAGATGTGCCTGTAATATTTATTCGTTACCTCTAATTTACATCCGATTGTATGTAATGCTTTTACACCTGACTGCGTGATTTTGCCTCTATTCTGTCCGATTTTCTCTTTTATAACTGTCTGTGTGACTTCAGTCATACTGGACTTCATTATCTTGCCATGATCTCAAATGGTTCAAATGGCTTTAAGCACTATGGGACTTATCATCTGTGGTCATCAGTCCCCTAGAATTACAACTACTTAAACCTAACTAACCTAAGGACATCACACACATCCATGACCGAGGCAAGATTCGAACCTGCGGCCGTAGCAGCAGCGCTCGGCTGCAACGGCCGGCTGCCATGATCTACTTAGTTACCTTTTATTTAAGACTGTATTTAACTGTTTACACTTGACGATGAGGTTTATGTAATCGTTTTATGTAGTCGTTTTATACCTGAATGTGTAGTTATAGTTCTGTTGAAGTTCCTTTTCTTGCCATATCGTTGTAATTGAATCGCAAGAATTTATCTGTAGATCTATTTCTTGTTGTTTCGGAAATTTTTTTCTAATATTAGCGTCGGGGTGCCCTATGTTATCTCCGCCAGCACTCGCAATGCGTTGTCTTCGGACCATATTCCGGTTATTTTTGACATCGATGTCATGCCCAGCCAGTGAAGCGAAGAGGAATACAGACCAGGAACACCAATTGGAACTGATATTAGGAGCTGTTAGAAGAGAGTTTCCGTGAGCACCAGTAGCAGAAGATACTGGATTTGATGGCTGTGTCCGATTCCTTCCGGACTGTGTTCTGCAGGCGGTGCACTGGGCCACACCGCGGCTGCGGTCTGAACTGCCTGACCGATCCTAGCAACTACCACCTCGTCCCTTGGAGACGATAACGGCCAAAAACCGTTTACTTCGTGAATGGCAGCTCACGCGAAACGCAACAACGAAGAGGGCTCTCAACTGGATGAGGAGGGAGATAAAGGTTGCAGTTGCCGACCACCACCATCAGAAATGGTCCACCCGCCTGGCCACTCTTCAGGTTGACGATGGTACTGCCTGGAAAGCCGCCCAGTTCTTCCTCTGTCGGTGACAGAAGATACCACCACTGCAGGTTGGGCACAACATAGTCGGCAACTCTGTGGACAAAGCTAACGCCATTGTTGACGTTTTAGAGCGCATTTTTCAGCCCATCGTGGAACCCATGGACCCAGATCACGTTTGCCTTGTTGCCCAATGTCTCCCAGTGTTTCTAAATGCCCCTGTGGGTGACGAACACATCGAAGGGATGGATGCTGCTGAAATCTCCGAACAACTTCGAAGGCTCAATAAACGCAAGGCTGGAGACCCTGACGAGCTTACCAACGAAATGCTTTGATGGATTCCATCAGCGGCTACTGAACACCTGGCTCGGCTCTTCAGTGGAATCATCCGCTCTGAGCACTATTATCAGGGTTGGAAACACGCTGAGGTTGTTCCCATCCAGAAGCCTGGGAGTACCCTCGTCTGCCTAGTAGCTACAGGCCCATCAGTTTGCTGCTGGTGGTCAGCACAGTCTCCGAACGACTATATCTCAGACACCTCCTGCGCCATATCCAGGACGAAAATCTCCTGCCGGAGGAACAAGGTGGTTTTCACGCCAGTCACACGACGACGCACCAACTACTTCCCCACGTCGAAGAAGCCCTTGATGCCATTGAATGTCGGGAGTATATTGGGGCTATCTCCCTGGATGTCTCACGGGCGTTCGACTCTATATGGCATGAAGGACTTCTGTATATGCTCCTCGACCTCGGCGTGCCCCGGTCGCATGTCCGTCTCTTACAATCATACCTCGCTGACATAAGCTTCCATGTACGCACGGACGACCTATCGACGCACCGTTGGGTGAGGGCCAGGCTCCGTCTTCGGCCCCATACTATACATCCTCTACATTGCAGAGATGTCACCGGTGTACAGGGTCCGCCATGCCCACTACGCTGATGATACGGCGCTATATACCAGAAGCATGTATGCAGCTCTGCTCTATCGACGCATGCAGGCAGCAGCTGTAACACTCATCAAGAAGAAGCACATCCCGACCCACCTCCCGCAGATCCCCATCAGTCACTAGGGTGAGGGGTCGAATGACACAACTATAACTCCTCCTAAAACCGTCGACTATGCTCCCACCTGAATTAGGTGTGGCGCTGTACGTTACACTTATCCGCCCACTCCTCGACTGCGCCGCTGTGACTCACGTCGACCGCCTACAACGCCTACAGAATCGTATCCTGCAGTTGGCAGTACACCTGCCTCGGGACTTCCTGTCGGCCCACCTCAACCGGGTCTCATCCTTGCCTACTGTCCGAGATAGGTTCCGCCAGGCTGCTCGGCTCTTTTATGGGAAGACCGCCCAGTCCACAAATCCGCTTCCCCAAACTCGGGGCCATAGGGTGCAGCGTCTTAACGCAGCCGGATGGCCCCACCTGCTTCGTGACCAAAAAGTCGCAAATAAGTCAGGACACCCGTCCCAGCCAACTGATAGGACTTCGTCATGACGCCAGGTTAACACCGACACACTAGCCAGCTTGGAGGAATTGCTCTGCCGCTTAGACTCCATGGAACAATAGGGGCCCATCTGTCCCTGTCATGCAGCAGCAGCAGTATTCCAGATATACAGGTACATAAATACTTTTGTGTAATTGTAGTGTTGAGGAGATTCTCGCAAATGTCCGTTAAGCGGGGATCAAAAAAATTTACTGAAATCACTTTTGATGAATATGGTTTAATGTTAGAAAAACTGACTGTTCAAAAGAAGAACCGCTAATCAAGAGAAATCTCCTACATTTACATTTATTTTTATTACTTGTCAAAATTAGCAAAGATGAAAATATTTATTACGACTCTGGGCCGTTACCATTTAGAACAACGGCGATGACCTCTGCGCCAATGTTCCCCTACCAAATTTGCAAAAATTGATCAAGTAATTCACTTCATGAATATAGGAGGTATTACAGTAAAACATTAGCGACACTTTTAAGTAATATTTTATTATATTTAGTCTACATATTACATGAAACTTACACGTTGTCGTGCACCGTCACAAAATGGCTTGGTACACTGCCAAGAAACAAACGGGAAGCGTGTGCCATTCTTTATCAAAAGGAGCAGACATTACATTAACAATCACAGATCATATTAATTGATTATATAGTCTTTTCGATTACTCTGCAATAATATTTATTTCAATACGATGTCAGTTTTGTTATATTTGCGAAATTCTTCAATTTTATTTTTTCACTTTATGTGGCGTACTGCCACACCGTCTAACGCTGCTGGTATGATTAGTCACGTTAACATTCTCACACACGGGGACGTCCACGGAACACAGACGCCCGCCAGGTTCGTCGTATTATAAGAGCAGCAATGCAGATCGTACAGCTACCGTGGCACAGATAGGAGGGCTTATGAGCCCAGAGGTGTCAACACAAAGTGTTGTGAACCGGCTGTTAGAAATGAGACTGGGAACATGCACACCTCTAGCCCATGGTCCATTCCCGCCCCGGAATCGATATGCACGGCTCGACTGCTGCCGTAAGAGCGTCAGTTTGAGGATGGAATGGCGGGTTGTAGTTTTGCATGACGAAAGCAGAGTTGGCCTGAACAGAAGTGATGGTAACTTGCACATACCCTGCAGACTAGGCGAGTGCTGCCTCGAGATTGCATTCGTGCAAGACACACTTGTCAGACCCCAGGCCTTATGGTCTGGGGTGGAATAAGCTACAAGTCTCGTTCAGCTGTGGTGTTTTTGGATGAGAGTCTGTACATCCGGAATGTTGGTGGTCTATTTCTATTGCCGTTCTTGCAACACGAAAGTGATGTGTGCTCGACCACACTGCCCGCGAAACTCAGCGTGTTCTGCAAGACTTGCAGCAACTTACCTGGCCAGCATGCTCTCCAGACTTGAGTCCTAACGAGGACGTGTAGGACAAGATGGGGTGAGAAATGATTCGTGCGACTCGTCAGCCAACGACTTAAACTACGTGAGCAGGTCAATGAGACCTTGCATAATGGCTCCCAGGACAATATTCGCCATCTGTACGATCGACTACATTCAAGCCTGTGGAAGCTGGGTGTTTCAGTGTTTTAGTGTGGATCGGCACCTGGTCCCTCAGAACCGCTTGAGATATTGACCTGTAACTGTAATAATTTCATGCACTCCATAAGCACTGTTTCAAAAATAAATCTTGAGTGAATTTAAAACCTCCATTGTGTTGTTGTTGTGGTCATCAGTCCTGAGACTGGTTTGATGAAGCTTTCCATGCTACCCTATCCTGCGCAAGCTTCTTCATCTCCCAGTACTTACTGCAACCTACATCCTTCTGAATCTGCTTAGTGTATTCATCTCTTGTTCTCCCTCTACAATTTTTACCCTCCACGCTGCCCTCCAATGCTAGATTTGTGGTCCCTTGATACCTCAGAACATGTCCGACCAACCGGTCCCTTCTACTTGTTAATCTGTGCCACAAACTCCTCTTCTCCCCAATTCTATTCTATACCTCCTCATTAGTTATGTGATCTACCCACCTAACCTTCAGCATTCTTCTGTAGCACCACATTTCGAAAGCTTCTATTCTCTTCTTGTCCAAACTATTTATCGTCCATGTTTCACTTCCATGCATGGCTGCACTCCAGACAAATACTTTCAGAAACGACTTCCTGACACTATGCTCGATGTTAACAAATTTCTCTTCTTCAGAAATGCTTTCCTTGTCATTGCCAGTCTTCATTGAAAATCTCCATAAGGGTGCATATTTTTTTCCCTTTTTTTCTCTTTTTTGGCAGTGCATAATTATGTTCTGTGGGAATAAGCAGCTAGAGCGAAAGTTGGGAGTGGCAGGCAAGGTCACAAGAATCAAAGAACGAAGAATGCATTACACATCAGTTACAAAAAGAGCGTAAGACTAGTAGGAAACAGGAAGTGTTACAAGTCTACGTGAAACCATTCTAGACATGCAGACTAATTAAAAAGGATAACTTTGTTCACGTCTGATATTACTCTCATGATTTTAAAACAGTCTTACTGACGCTGTCGGCGCGGACATCTTGCGCTGTGGGAGAGCGGCCGTGATCCAGTTTGCAGGCGTGCTTTAGAGAATCGCATCAGGATTTGCAGGGCGGCGCGCGCTCCGTGAGGACACGGCACGGTGCCGCAACCCATCTCGCCCCTGTGAAAGGCCCGTCCCTCAACGTCTCAGACAATCAAGGTGCTCCCCCGATGTGTATACACCAAGCACTCCGCTGGAAGTGCTCCAAGAAAATCCCCCCGTCTCCGTCTCCAGAAGCAGAAACACCGGCATTCGCGAGCAAACATCACGCGCAGAATGCTGCTGCTACTCCAACATAGACGGCACTCCATGACCGTCTCTTCAGTTATGTTAGAAGACAGTATTTCACATTTGATCTTTTTTGAGAGAATTAAAATGTTCGTTCCATCTAATATTGTTAAACTTTCGCAATATCTCCCAGTACCCAAATGAATTGTGAAAAAGTCCTCGCTAACCGACATAGAGTGCCTTTTCATGGCTACTTTCATTACAGAGGTATTGGTATAAAACTAGCATTTTTTCATATGTATCTGTATTAGTTTCTGCCCCTACTGTCATAGTACGAAAGGAGGCAAATTCACCGGGCTTTCACTCCTCACAACTCGAGTTACTAGTTGAGGAGTAGTTACGTAAGATATTAGAGCAGCCGCAAGTCTCATACATTCTTCCCTTTATTCTTACACCACGCATCGCTCGCCAGACGCGAGTGTCTTCTGTAATTATGAGCCGATGGCTTCACATTAAGTGTAACTGGCTGTGTACGGAAAAGTCTGACGTCGGTGATATGTGTAGCCAGAAACATTTAATTTGTGGCCGTTGCCCACTACCTGAGTTAGGGGCGTCACATTTAGTCCGTTTCCTACCGACACTTTATGGATTATTTTAAAGCTTTAATTAATGGGACATGGATTCGGATTTTGGTTTAAAAATCGATATTCGTTTTATTAACGTAGTTTCCTCTTTAAAATGACGTATCATACATAGTTCCACTAGAATTATAACTATTTTATTTCTATAGATGTGTGAGAACTGGTATTGCGCTTTAGTCATACACGTCTATCATGGCTGACAGTAAAATTTTTCACAGTACATTTATGTGACATGAATTCAGACATCCCACTTTCCAGCGACTCTTTATACATACACTATTTGTCCGGAAATGATTCCCTATGGTTTCCTCAAGTTAGTCTTTGACTTTGTGACGGGATTGATTTTAAACAGTGTGCTATATGAAAGTTGTTGTTGTCGAGTTATGTCGTATTTAATGCTTCATTTTTCGCAGTGAAAATGCCTAGAGCTAGAGCAAAAGTGTTTAAAAAGCATGTGGACTGGCAAAAGAAATGAAATGATGATTCATTATCAAAGCAAAGCAGTTCTTCATCATTACTGGAAAATGTGAGTCCACTTACTACTGATTTGCCGAACGAACTTACTCCAAATGAAATCAGTGCTACTCATAAAGAACTAAGATATTTGGAAGCGAAATATAATTTACCTGATAAAGGGAAAAAGTTTTTAAACTCATTGAAACGAGTATATTGTGCGAAGCTCTTGAAAATAGTGTGTGCTGCAAAAAAAGTCAAGGAAACGTTTCTCTAAAAGTAGAATCCCATGTTGGTCTGACTCCCAGTTTCATTTAATATGCAGTGTTTGTAAGTACAGTTTAAGTTTCCCACTTCTGTTTCAGTAACTGTAAATAATGGATACAAGAAAACTGAACTTTATAGTGTAAGCATTTGGTTAGTTTATGGATTACGAGCAATAGGTAAGGGTAAAGTAGATGGTTATATGTTATGTGGTGTTCTAAATCATCCAATTGTACCTTCAAAGTTTGATGCTTATAACTATGTACGAGGATCTGCAGTTGAAGATGTAGCACAGACGTCAATGCAGGTAGCTGTGGAAGAAGCAGTGAATGAAATGATGGAAGTCGTGACCTCTCAGTAGCTTTTGATGGCATGTGACAAAAGAGGGGTCATACGTCCAACAGTGGCGTTGTAACAGCAACTGGTGTTGACACTGGCAAGCTTATTGATGTTTCAATAATGTCTAAATACAGTAGATGCATAGACAGGCTGAAAAGCGAACATAGTGATGCCTGTTGCTGATTATTATGGTAGTAGTGGTGGCATGGAGGTTGCTGGGGTGAAAAAAGTTTTTCATCCCTCTTCAGAGTGATATAATGTTCACTGTGTCAAGTATCCGAGAGATGGTAACTCTAAGGCATTCCAAGAAGTTTTGAAAAGCAAACCATATGGGAAAAGTGTCAATTTTAACAAACTTGAATGTATAGGATATGTGCAGAAGAGAATGGGTGCCAGGCTAAGAAGGTTAAAATCAGTTATGAAAGGGAAAAAACTAGATGATGGGAAAACCTTGCATGGCAACGGAGGAAGATTGATTGATTCCATAACAGACCACATTCAGAATTGCTATGGCCTTGCAATCAGGCAAAGTACAGGTAATCTTGAAGAAAAGAGGAAAGCTATACGGGCTTTTTATTTCCACGCCGCATCCACAGATGAGCATCCAGAACATTGTTTTTGCCCCAAAGGTAAAAAGAGCCGGTGTAAATACAATAGGGGACTGAAATCTGGTGAGAAATACATTCACCACCACAGTCTACCATTAGCCATCATGGATGAAATGAAGCCCATTTTCAGAGATCTGGCTGACAGTAGTCTTCTGATGAAATGTCTTCATGGAAAAACGCAGAACCAAAACGAGCGCTTGAATAGTGTGATATGGCATCGTCTCCCAAAAACACAGTTTGTTGGAATTAATAGACTACATTTTGGTGTGTATGATGCTGTGGCAACCTTCAATCTTGGGAATACAACTAAATGCCAGGTCCTTCAAAAGTTGGGTTTGCATGTTGGTTCCCGCACAGTACTTGCTATGTTGGCGTTAGAGTAGCACAAACCGAGGCATGCTGACAATATAACCAAGCCATTAGTGAAAAAAGCAAGACAGGTGTAGAGGGGTGCCAAATGAAGACATGAAGATGATTATGAAGACTGTGAAGGGGGTATCAACTATGGATCAGGAATGTTTTAATCTTCTTTCTCCGTTTACCATAAGTTTGCTTTTTACTTCTTTTAGGAACATTATCTCAAGTACTGGTGAACCTGGAAGTCTGAAATTCTTATTGTGGTGTCACCGCCAGACACCACACTTGCTAGGTGGTAGCCTTTAAATCGGCCGCGGTCCGTTAGTATACGTCGGACCCGCGTGTCGCCACTATCAGTGATTGCAACCCGAGCGCCGCCACACGGCAGGTCTAGAGAGACTTCCTAGCACTCGCCCCAGTTGTACAGCCGACTTTGCTAGCGATGGTTCACTGACAAATTACGCTCTCATTTGCCGAGACGATAGTTAGCATAGCCTTCAGCTACGTCATTTGCTACGACCTAGCAAGGCGCCATTACCAGTCACTATTGATGCTGTAAAACTTGTACCGTCAAGAGCGATGTTCAACAATTATGGATTAAAGTTAAGTATTCCAGAAGATACGTACGTTTTGGCTATTCTCATTTCCGTGTCCTGTTCCAGACCTCACGCCAACCTGCGTGAGCTTAAACGCGTGCCTTTCGGCTTCCTCCTAGTGGATTGGCTGTCTGTGATTTAGTCACATGGGTTTATTTTACACACTGAAACAACGACTTTTTAAATACTTTATTTACAAAAGTTTTAGAGGTGATAGTCTAGCAAAAAGTGATAGAAAAAATTTACTTAAAAATAAATGTAAATTATCTCTGTAAGAAAATACTTTGACAATAAACTGTTGTTTCTGTATCGTTATAACATATCCATGCTCATACAGTAAAAATTTTGTCTTTCTGCCTCCAGTAGTTTGTGAGAAAATGTTCCCTATAGTAGGCATATTTTAACATTGCTGGGATAGGCGGCTCCGTATCCCCTTAAGGAAAGAATATCACAAAGCAAATGTCACTGATTCAGATACGTGCATGACATACTCCATTTATAGATAGGTACTACATAAAATTTCATCATATTCTTTGAACACCTTGGCACTACACCAGTACTTTACGTTCATCTTGGCGTTATATTTCCCTGTTTACCTAATTCTGTTCTTTTTTGTTTCTTTGAGAAATTCTGGATCTGTAAAGCATACAGTCGAAATCTGTGATCAATTGTTGTAACAAAAGTTCAATCAAAACAAGCGTGCAACATGAACAATCCACAATGGGCATTGTAAACAAATCTATAAATGTTCTACTGCGCATCACACCGACGAGTTTCAAAATTTTCAGAAAAATTATTACTGTATATTCTGAAATGCCTACTTGTTCATCTGTTTAAGGTGACCACAAACAACTTTATTCATATGGAACAAAAATAAAATGAAAAACGGAATCTGAAAATGTTGGAACCTTTTAGATTCAATAAAAACATGGCGCACAGTCGTAACATGCTTCTATAGTGCTTACTACATCACACGCAATGACCCCAACGTTACTGATGTTACTAAGTTAATTACGTTGCTGCCGAGTGGCAGTGTTAAGATACCGCTATGTTCCAGCGAGTGTCATATTCATCAACTTCCGGGGCCATAGAAGCCTACACTCACAAATCATTTACTTTATTCTACATTTCTAAACAGTAAGCTCTGTAACCATGTGTTCATCTTCTCTGTAAATGAGCATAATTGTTCACATCTGGTTACGTAAATTTGTCACTTTAAGGCATAGCAGTCGATCGTTATTCGGTATTAAATTCAGTTTATTTGCTGGACGTCTTAAGTTCTTCACGTGTTTTTTGCCCACACACCATTCGAAAACATTTTCTTTTCCAACATTGTTACATTGTTCAGCAGCATTCTATGCTCTTCGACGGAGAAGACAGTAAGGGCTTTTTTTGCACTTTCAGTTTTCTGACTGGTTTCCTATCTATATGCCGTGTAATTTTACCTAGTTTTTACAGAGAATAGCAATGCAGTCGACGAATATGTCCTTTAGTTGTGATTTCATTTCCAGTTATAAAAAAGTCTTTAGGTTCTTACTTGTTTGTTCACTATAAAGAATGAAAAAAATTGCATACTCTAACTTCACAGTTTCATACCTTGCCCGCTAACAATACAAAAATATTTGAAACAAACTTTCGTCCTAAGTACATTTTCGTTTCAACCTGGACGTCAGAGAATACCAATCTGCTTTCACTGCCATCACATGTATGACAAGAACCTTCATGCAATGTAGTGTAAGTGGAAGAAGCAGTCAGTCGAATACATGGATTCAGTTTTGTTACACTGAACTACACGCTAGTTGAGTACGTATACTCAGAAAACGCAGAGTGACATGAGAACATCTCGGCAGGTTCACATCATGGGCCGACAGATTTTGAAAGCCAGATATTGGATTGCAAGGCGTCATAATGGAAAGTAGACTGACTTAAAGAGAATCGTCCTGAAGAATCAGTGTGGAAAGAAATGAAACACTGACGTACTTAGGAATGATGCGGTATGTTTGTAATTGTGCAAGACAGTAGAACTGCGATATTAAGTACCACAGTAGACAGTTCAATGGACAGGAAATGAGCGTTTTTAAATAGGGCAGTCACAGAAGTTGGACAGACAAACGTAGGGATAAGTAAGGCAACAGCAAGAAAGTTAACAAATGAAATACATCAACCTTTCAGTGAAACTTCAAGGTAGTCACTTGGGAATGAAATATACGGGAAATGCACGGAAGTCACTGCGAATTGCCCGCAGTAAGAAGTCGCAGCATTCGAGAAAGATATAGTTGTCGGCCACGGAAAACTCAAACCAACCTATGGTGAAACTGAAAGTAAAGGCAACGTTAACAAGTGTAAAAAGAATTCTACGGCTAAACGCAGAGAGGAGAGTGGTTAGTTGGAAAAAAATATGTTGAAGATCTCTTTCATGGGGAGAAATTGTCTGATGGCGTGTAGAAGAAATGAGAGTCGATACAGAAGACATAGCGGATACATTGTTAGAGTTTCACGCAGCTATGGAAGACTTGCGACGGAATAAAAACAAGACGCAGATAACATTGATTCGGAATTTCTGGAATCAGTATGTAACCAAACGACTATTCAAGTTGGTGTGTACTAACAGACCTTGAAAAATACTCGTGTTATCCAAACAATTTCAAAGTTAGTTAGGAAAATATATGAGAGACTTGTTGCTCAAGAACCTTCATGTCTCATGCATCCAAGCTGCTGACAAAAATAATTTCCAGAAAAACTGGCTAGAGGACAGCTAATGACACGTGAGAGGCTGTTCCGACGTTGCTCTTGATATCGGAAATAAACTTTAATTGAATTTAACGACCTAGAAAAAGCGTTCGACAATGTAAAATCATGCAAAATGTTCGAAATTCTGTGAAAAATAGGAGTAAGGTATAGGAAAAGGCAGATAATGTACAATAGAAAAAGCGTTCGACAATGTAAAGTCACGTAAAATGTTCGAAATTCTGTGAAAAATAAGAGGAAGGTATAGGAAAAGGCAGGGTATGTACAATAAGTTCAAAAATGGATAGAGGATAATATGAATGGAAGGCTGCGAAAGAGATATCCATATTAATGACAGAGATGTAGTCTTTCGACCCCATTGTTCAATCTGTACATCGAAGAAGCAATGACGGAAATAAAAGAAAGGTTAAATCTGACATCAAAATTTGGAACCACGACATAGACGAAGTTCAGAAGATGTGCTGTATTGGAAGCGAAGTAACAGACGACGTACGAAGTAGGGAACAGATAAAAAGCAGACTATTATAGGCAAAGAGGTTAAACGTTGGCCTTCTTTTGAAGAAGTAATGTCAGATGCTGTACGTTTGGCGCACAGCTTTGTATAGTAGTGAATCTTGGGCTGGAAATCGAGAAACAACTGAATCGAAGTGTTTGAGATGTGGGGGTACAGAAGGATGCTATCAATAGGTAGAGTGATAAGGAATGCAAAGGTTCTCCACATAATTCCCTTCGCTCCCAGCTTCAGGCAGTGTTGGCTTCGGTCACACAGCTTGAGGCTGTTGCCAATGGGCATCACTGTGGGGGTCCGGATGGGGGTTTGTCGGGGACGGCCAGCTCGTCCCACGCATCACCCGATCGGGTTACGACTGTGGCTGCCCGGGATACTGCCCACATTGAGGCTGATTCCTCACCTGTGGTAGAGTGGGAGGTCGTCTCGAGGTGTGGCAGGGGGCGAAAGACATTCCGGAGAGCTGAGCGGAAGGCCTCTCCAGTTTATCTGACGAACCGGTTTCAGGCGCTGTCTCAGGCTGATACTGATCTTCGGCCGGACATTGCTGCTTGTCCTGTTCCAGAGGTTGCCCCTCAGTCTGCAAGATCCGGGCGGTCGCAGAGGGTGGGCTTACTGGTAGTTGGGATCTCCAACGTCAGGCGCGTAATGGGGCCCTTTAGGGATATGCCAGCAAGAGAGGGGAAGAAAACCAATGTACACTCCGTGTGCATACCGGGGGGATTCATTCCAGGTGTGGAAAGGGTCCTTCCGGATGCCATGAAAGGTACAGGGTGCACCCATCTGCAGGTGGTCGCTCATGTCGGCACCAATGATGTGTGTCGCTATGGATCGGAGGAAATCCTCTCTGGCTTCCGGCGGCTATCTGATTTGATGAAGACTGCCAGTCTCGCTAGCGGGATGAAAGCAGAGCTCACCATCTGCAGCATCGTCGACAGGACTGACTGCGGACCTATGGTACAGAGCCGAGTGGAGGGTCTGAATCAGAGACTGAGACGGTTCTGCGACCGTGTGGGCTGCAGATTCCTCGACTTGCGCCATAGGGTGGTGGGGTTTCGGGTTCCGCTGGATAGGTCAGAAGTCCACTACACGCAGCAAGCAGCTAATCGGGTAGCAGGGGTTGTGTGGAGTGGACTGGGCGGTTTTTTAGGTTAGATGGCCTCGGGCAAATACAGAAAGGGCAACAGCCTCAAAGGGTGCGGGGCAAAGTCAGGACATGCGGGGACCAAGCAGCAATCGGTATTGTAATTGTAAACTGTCGAAGCGGCATTGGTAAAGTACCGGAACTTCAAGCGCTGATAGAAAGCACCGAAGCTGAAATCGTTATAGGTACAGAAAGCTGGGTGAAGCCAAAGATAAATTCTGCCGAAATTTTTACAAAGCCACAGGCGGTGTTTAGAAAGGATAGATTGCATGCGACCGGTGGTGGCGTGTTTTTCGCTGTTAGTAGTAGTTTATCCTGTAGTGAAGTAGAAGTGGACAGTTCCTGTGAATTATTATGGGTGGAGGCTACACTCAACAACCGAGCTAGGTTAATAATTGGCTCCTTTTACCGACCTCCCGACTCAGCAGCATTAGTGGCAGAACAGCTGAGAGACAATTTGGAATACATTTCACATAAATTTTCTGAGCATGTTATAGTCTTAGGTGGAGATTTCAATTTACCAGATATAGACTGGAGATATAGATAGAGCATCGAGTGACATTATACTGAGTGCACTATCCGAAAATTACCTCGTGCAATTAAACAGAGAACCGACTCGTGGAGATAACATCTTGGACCTACTGATAACAAACAGACCCGGACTTTTCGACTCTGTTGGTGCAGAACAGGGAATCAGTGATCATAAGGCCGTTGCAGCATCTCTGAATATGGAAGTTAATAGAAATATAAAAAAGGGAGGAAGGTTTATCTGTTTAGCAAGAGTAATAGAAGGCAGATTTCAGACTACCTAACAGATCAAAACGAAAATTTCTGTTCCGACACTGACAATGTTGAGTGTTTATGGAAAAAGTTCGAGGCAATCGCAAAATGCGTTTTAGACCGGTACGTGCCGAGTAAAATTGTGATGGACGGGAAAAACCCACCGTGGTTCAACAACAAAGTTAGGAAACTACTGCGAAAGCAAAGAGAGCTTCACTCCAAGTTTAAAAGGAGCCAAAACCTCTCAGACAAACAGAAGCTAAACGATGTCACAGTTATCGTAAGGAGGGCTATGCGTGAAGCGTTCATTGAATTCGAAAGTAAAATTCTATGTACCGACTTGTCAGAAAATCCTAGGAAGTTCTGGTCTTATGTTAAATCAGTAAGTGGCTCGAAACAGCATATCCAGACACTCCGGGATGATGATGGCATTGAAACAGAGGATGACAGGCGTAAAACTGAAATACTAAACACCTTTTTCCAAAGCTGTTTCACAGAGGAAGACCGCACTGCAGTTCCTTCTCTAAATCCTCGCACGAACGAAAAAATGGCTGACATCGAAATAAGTGTCCAAGGAATAGAAAAGCAACTGGAATCACTCAACAGAGGAAAGTCCACTGGACCTGACCTGATACGAATTCGATTCTACACAGAGTACGCGAAAGAACTTGCCCCCCCCCCCCCCTTCTAACAGCCATGTACCGCAAGTCTCTAGAGGAGCGGAAGGTTCCAAATGATTGGAAAAGAGCACAGGTAGTCAAAGTCTTCAAGAAGGGTCGTGGAGCAGATTCGCAAAACTGTAGACCTATATCACTGACATCGATCTGTTGTAGAATTTCAGAACACGTTTTTTGCTCGAGTATCATGTCGTTTTTGGAAACCCAGAATCTACTCTGTAGGAATCGACATGGATTCCGGAAACAGCGATCGTGTGAGACGCAACTCGCTTTATTTGTTCATGAGACCCAGAAAATATTAGATACAGGCTCCCAGGTAGATGCTACTTTTCTTGACTTCCGGAAGGCGTTCGATACAGTTCCGCACTGTCGCCTGATAAACAAAGTAAGAGCCTACGGAATATCAGACCAGCTGTGTGGCTGGATTGAAGAATTTTTAGCAAACAGAACACAACATGTTGTTATCAATGGAGAGACGTCTACAGACGTTAAAGTAACCTCTGGCGTGCCACAGAGGAGTGTTATGGGACCATTACTTTTCACAATATACACTCCTGGAAATGGAAAAAAGAACACATTGACACCGGTGTGTCAGACCCACCATACTTGCTCCGGACACTGCGAGAGGGCTGTACAAGCAATGATCACACGCACGGCACAGCGGACACACCAGGAACCGCGGTGTTGGCCGTCGAATGGCGCTAGCTGCGCAGCATTTGTGCACCGCCGCCGTCAGTGTCAGCCAGTTTGCCGTGGCATACGGAGCTCCATCGCAGTCTTTAACACTGGTAGCATGCCGCGACAGCGTGGACGTGAACCGTATGTGCAGTTGACGGACTTTGAGCGAGGGCGTATAGTGGGCATGCGGGAGGCCGGGTGGACGTACCGCCGAATTGCTCAACACGTGGGGCGTGAGGTCTCCACAGTACATCGATGTTGTCGCCAGTGGTCGGCGGAAGGTGCACGTGCCCGTCGACCTGGGACCGGACCGCAGCGACGCACGGATGCACGCCAAGACCGTAGGATCCTACGCAGTGCCGTAGGGGACCGCACCGCCACTTCCCAGCAAATTAGGGACACTGTTGCTCCTGGGGTATCGGCGAGGACCATTCGCAACCGTCTCCATGAAGCTGGGCTACGGTCCCGCACACCGTTAGGCCGTCTTCCGCTCACGCCCCAACATCGTGCAGCCCGTCTCCAGTGGTGTCGCGACAGGCGTGAATGGAGGGACGAATGGAGACGTGTCGTCTTCAGCGATGAGAGTCGCTTCTGCCTTGGTGCCAATGATGGTCGTATGCGTGTTTGGCGCCGTGCAGGTGAGCGCCACAATAAGGACTGCATACGACCGAGGCACACAGGGCCAACACCCGGCATCATGGTGTGGGGAGCGATCTCCTACACTGGCCGTACACCACTGGTGATCGTCGAGGGGACACTGAATAGTGCACGGTACATCCAAACCGTCATCGAACCCATCGTTCTACCATTCCTAGACCGGCAAGGGAACTTGCTGTTCCAACAGGACAATGCACGTCCGCATGTATCCCGTGCCACCCAACGTGCTCTAGAAGGTGTAAGTCAACTACCCTGGCCAGCAAGATCTCCGGATCTGTCCCCAATTGAGCATGTTTGGGACTGGATGAAGCGTCGTCTCACGCGGTCTGCACGTCCAGCACGAACGCTGGTCCAACTGAGGCGCCAGGTGGAAATGGCATGGCAAGCCGTTCCACAGGACTACATCCAGCATCTCTACGATCGTCTCCATGGGAGAATAGCAGCCTGCATTGCTGCGAAAGGTGGATATACACTGTACTAGTGCCGACATTGTGCATGCTCTGTTGCCTATGTGCCTGTGGTTCTGTCAGTGTGATCATGTGATGTATCTGACCCCAGGAATGTGTCAATAAAATTTCCCCTTCCTGGGACAATGAATTCACGGTGTTCTTATTTCAATTTCCAGGAGTGTATATAAATGACCTAGTAGATAGTGTCGGAAGTTCCATGTGGCTTTTCGCGGATGATGCTGTAGTATACAGAGAACTTACAGCATTAGAAAATTGTAGCGAAATGCAGGAAGATCTGCAGTGGATAGGCACTTGGTGGAGGGAGTGGCAACTGACCCTTAACATAGACAAATGTAATGTATTGCGATTACATAGAAAGAAGGATCCTTTATTGTATGATTACATGATAGCGGAACAAACACTGGTAGCAGTTACTTCCGTAAAATATCTGGGAGTATGCGTGCGGAACGATTTGAAGTGGAATGATCATATAAAATTAATGGTTGGTAAGGCGGATACCAGGTTGAGATTCATTGGGAGAGTCCTTTGAAAATGTAATCCATTAACAAAGAAGGTGGCTTACAAAACACTCGTTCGACCTATCCTTGAGTATTCCGCCACCGTTTGAATAATACAGCAGCGGCGGATGTAAAGAGATGAAGAGCGACCACGCCTGCCTAAGCCGAGCACGGGAGCGTGCGGTGCGTGCTAGCGACATGTCTATCCCTCCCACCGAGAGTAACAGCTTCTCTTCTGCCACTCCCGTAACTATACTGAGTATTGCTCATCAGTGTGGGATCCGTACCAGATCGGGTTGACGGAAGAGATAGAGAAGATCCAAAGAAGATCTGCGCGTTTCGTCACAGGGTTATTTGGTAACCGTGATAGCGTTACGGAGATGTTTATCAAACTCAAGTGGCAGACTCTGCAAGAGAGGCGCTCTGCATCGCGGTGTAGCTTGCTCGCCAGTTTTCGAGAGGGTGCGTTCCTGGATGAGGTATCGAATATATTGCTTTCCCCTACTTATACCTCCAGAGGAGATCACGAATGTAAAATTAGAGAGATTCGAGGACGCAAGGAGGCTTTCAGACAGTCGTTCTTCCCGCGAACCATACGTGACTGGAACAGAAAAGGGAGGTAATGACAGTGGCACGTAGAGTGCCCTCCGCCACCCACCGTTGGGTGGCTTGCCGAGTATAAATGTAGATGTAGATGTAGATTTAGATGTAGAATCATCGATGAAAGGTACGCACGGAACCAATGACACAAAGGTGGGATTGGTTGATAAAAGATGTCTATGACAACAGGTAATAATTTCCATTAGATGATGAAGGCAGTAGAGGAAACCTTTTAATAAATGGTGTACTAGTTAATATATCTATGCATCACTGTTGGTAGAAGATCATAACGAACGCAGAAACATTCACGTAATTTATCGCCTTTATTAATAATTTTTTGTTGTGTTAATTGACATGAATTGTATTTGCGTTTTCTATAGCGACGTAGGTGGTTGCCGTCCAATATTCTTTAATTCTAAGTGTCTGAGAGTGCAGAGCAATTTTCTCTTGTGTAGGTCACAGAAACTGTACCCTTTCAGATATCTCTCGGCACGTGCTAGTTAACAATATGCTCTGTGATCAGCAGCACTAACGCTGATGTGGTAATTAATGCTGTACTACCAAACTTCAGGCTAATTACTTCGACGCCACCTGAAGGTTGTAGCAACATTCATAATCAGCACCCAAGCATAACACTTCGCTGCTGCCACAGTGAGGATAAGCTCCCTGCACCGATGCTGCCGAAATCCTCTGGGAGACGGAGCTCCTTGCCTTCCTCGTCACTTGAAGGGCAGCAGAGGGTCCCGATAAGCGCTGCTGGGACTAAGCCACGGCTCCCAGGGGTGTACTCGGTCCGTGACTCAATTGCTGGGCCTCCGGCGGAGCGTGTTCGTGTACCTCCTAGAAACTTTGCCAGTCTCGGCCAACGGTAATCGACCTCCTTACATTTTAGCACCCAGCCAGAAATTCTGTAAACATAATACGGTGCAATGGCAATAGCTAAGGGACACAGAATCGATATTAATCCGCACTGGACCATCAAGAATATTTCTAAAAGTTCATGATAATATTTTGGATAACAGATTACAACTTTTAGCGTTTATGTTAACAACATGCATGTGCTTCCAGCAGACTGTTACAGCTGAATAGCTTTTCTACCAGCACTTCCTTCCAAACTGATTCTTTTGTTTACAATCCCGTTCTATAGAGGCATTTAGTAGGAGCCCAAAATAACTTTCACTTTAACTCCACAAGCAACGACACCTTATCCAATTAAGTTGTTGTTGTTGTTGTTGTTGTGGTCTTCAGCCCTGAGACTTGTTTGATGCAGCTCTCCATGCTACCCTATCCTGTGCAAGCTTCTTCATCTCCCAGTACTTACTGCAACCCACATCCTTCTGAATCTGCTTAGTGTATTCATCTCTTGGTTTCCCTCTACGATTTTTACCCTCTACGCTGCCCTCCAATGTTAAATTTGTGATCCCTTGGTGCCTCAGAACTTGTCCTACTAACCGGTCCCTTCTTTTTGTCAAGTTGTGCCACATACTCGTCTTCTCCCCAATTCTATTCAATACTTCATCATTAGTTATGTCATCTACCCATCTAATCTTCAGCATTCTTCTGTAGCACCACATTTCGAAAGCTTATATTATCTTCTTGTTCAAACTATTTATCGTCCATGTTTCACTTCCAATCGTGGTTACACTCCATACAAATACTTTCAGAAACGACTTCCTGACACTTAAATCTATACTCGATGTTATTAAATTTCTCTTCTTCAGAAACGGTTTCCTTGCCATTGCCAGTCTTCATTTTATATCCTCTCTACTTCGACCATCATCAGTTATTTTGCTCCCCAAATAGCAACACTCATTTACTACTTTAAGCGTCTCATTTCCTAATCTAATTCCCTTAGCATCACCCGATTTAATTCGACTACATTCATTTATCCTTGTTTTGCTTTTGTTGATGTTCATGTTATATCCTCCTTTCAAGACACTGTCCAATCCGTTCAACTGCTCTTCCAAGTCCTCTGCTGTCTCTGATAGAATTACAGTGTCATCGGCGATTTTATTTCTTCTCCATGTATTTTAATACCAATTAAGTTAATTTGATAATTACTTACGTCAGTGTTTTTTCTTTATTATTTTATCCAATCCCTGAAGATCGGTATCGTGGCCACGGCCATTCTGCCCAACCTACCCAGAACGGAATGTAAGTAATAATTACGTTATACTGACTGAAAAAATCGCAACGCCTAAATATAATGTACAGTAATGAATGTTTAAGTGATTAACATTGCAACACCACACTTTAATGTAAGCGCAATTCTGTCAAAAATAAGAGGAAGGTATAGGAAAAGGCAGCTAATGTACAATAAGTTCAAAAATGAAGACAGGATAATATGACTGGAAGACTACTAAGTGATGTCCATATTAAAAATAGCGTATGACAGAGATGAAGTTGGTGTGTATTAACAGACATTGAAAAATACTCGTGTTATTACCAATTTAGTTAGGGCAAATATATGAGAGACTTGTTGCTCAAGAACCTTCATGTCTCATGTATCCAACCTGCTGACAAAAATTATTTATGTAGAAACTGGCTAGAGGACAGCTAAAGACACCTGAGAGGCTGTTCCGACGTTGCTCCTGATAATGAAAAGAACTTTAATTGAATTTAACGACCTAGAAAAAGCGTTCGACAATGTGAAGTCATGCAAAATATTGGACGTTCTGTGAAAAATAATAGGAAGGTATAGGAAACGGCAGATAATGTGCAATAGAAAAAGCGTTCGACAATGTAAAGTCATGCAAAATGTCGAAGTAACCGATCCGCAACAGTTAATTGTGTCACTGTAGAATCAACTGCTGTCTCCGATAATATGAAATGCTGGTACTTTAATAACTGGAGTAACAGCCAGAATGTTGACTGCAAGCGTGCAAGAATGCATTGTGTCGTACAAGTGCCGGATATCAGCTTATGGGACAGAGTTCAAGGCCTTTTGAATTTGATCTTTCTCAGGACATTTAATGCTGTTTGTGTATGGCGTGCTGTTGTCTCCGGTGATGTCCCATATATTCTCCGTTGGAGACAGATCTGGTGATCGAGCAGGTCAAGACAACATTTCGAGACTGTGTAATGTTGCGTTCAATCAAAGGTATGAGGCGGGCGTTATCCGCGTTGGAACCTCCCCCCCCCCCCCCCCCCCCGCGGAGTGCTGTTCATGAACGGCAGCACAGCAAGTCAAATCGCCATTCTGACGTACAGATTTTTTAGTCATGGTTCGTGGGATGACCACGAAAAAGCTCCTCTTGTCATATTAAATCACATCCCAAACATTAACTCCTGGTGTAGGACCAGGGTGTCCTGCATGTAGCCAACTTGGGTGCAGGAACTCGACTGGCTTCCTTCTAACCAACAGACGGCCATTACTGGCACCATCTTTCATCAGTGAACACTACAGAGCTACATTCTGCCCTCCGACGAGCATCGCGCTTGACATCGCTGAGATTACTATGGCGGTGGTTTGTGATCAGTGGAGTGCACGCTGCAGGGCGTCTGACCCGAAGCTGTCGAAGTAACCGGTCCGCAACAATTCGTTGTGTCACTGTAGCACCAACTGCCGCTCAAATTGCTGCTGCAGATGCAGTACGATGCGCCAGAGCCATACACCAAGCACCGTCACCTTCCCTGTCGGTAGCGCCACGAGCTCGTTCGAAGCCTGGTCTCCTTGCTATAGTACATTCTCGTGACCAATGCTGCCAGCAATAATGTACACTGGCTACATTTCTGCCAAGTCTTTCAGCAATATTGCAGCTTCTCGTAGCCCTATTAGACAGTCTCGTTCAAAGTCAGTGAGGTGTTGACAATGGCGCCTTTGTGAACTTAAGGTCATTCTTCACTAACGTCAGGTCTCCACATCCAATCTCAAACGTAACCAGCGCTGACGACCGTTATGGCGTGTATTTAAAGCTAACCTGACTTTCAAACTCATACTGGCACTACTAGCGCCGCTCTTATGCGACTGGCGCGAAATTTGAGCAGGAAGAGGAGAATATAGTTTAACATCCAGTCGGCAACGAGGTAATTACATACAGAGCACAAGTTCGTATTAGGGAAAGATGGAGAAGGAAAGCGACTATGTCCTTTCGAAGAACCATCCTGGCACTTGCCCTAAGTGATTTAGGGAAATCAAGGAACACCAGCAAACTAGTGGGCGGAACTACAATTCAAGGAATTTTAAGAGCATTTATGAGAAATACAGGGGTAACAAACTTGCTGAAGGTGCCTCAGGATTTACAGAAATTACTATTTCGGAAGATCTTAAGCTTAAACACAGAATGGTTTATAGCGCAATGGTTGAGCACAAATTCAGAATAAACTTACACTGCAGACCACCTTTACACGGTGTCGCTTGGATTTACTCAAACAGGAATTAGGAGAAATCAGTTGCGTTAATTTATCTACAGTTGAAATATAAAATATTAGAGCCAGCCAAGCGCTTAATTTCAGAGGTTACAGGAAAATAAACAGCGGTAATAGCCGACCACATACACAGACGGAATCAACTGAGCCCAGTGGGCAGCAATGATAAATAGCTAATGATAAGATAATTATCTAACAGGTGACCAGATCGGAAAACAGCAAATGAGAAGTAATGCGGACGTGATGTAGTCAGCTGGCCAGATGCCTTACTAAAATAAATAGCGTATCCACAGACATGCTGCAAAACCGTTTTTGTGAATGTTACCAGATCGACGAAAGCATACAGTGAGGTCCCTGATAAACAATGCATTAAATAATGATAATCTCTACTGTAACGTACATATACAGGCAGAGATAAATACTAATCTAGTTTCATATGAAACCAAAGGATAGCATAAGTTTGACTAGTACTTAAAGCCTTAAACAGTATTCTAATGAAATATAAGAAATCACTGAAGACAGCCAACTGGGTAAGCACTAAATACTAGATAATGTTCCAATGAAATGCCTAAAGCATCCACGAGTTAAAGACTAAGGAGCTTTTAACGCTATTTTCATACAAAATTGGACAGTAGGTAAAATGTGAGGCACTTGTTTAAATGTCGAAAACATCCGTGAGTTCAAGGCTGACGAGCTTTAAACATTACTTTCATATAACACGAGACAGTAGATAATATGTGAGGCAGGTAGTTTGTTGGTCATCTTAACAGTAAGTATCTTGAACACCAACAAAGTACACGATGCGCTAATGAAGGCAGGCAAGCATGACATGAAAAGAACCATGGCGGGTAATCTACAGAATGATGTACCAGAAAGCGTATCCTGCACACGCAACAAGCCAGACAAGCTGTCAGAAACATAGTGAGCGGGAAAGAAAATGAGAAATTTCATACACATTCGCCACAAATCGCAAATACGTGTCCATAAATTTGGTCACACATAGCTAAGTATCAAAACACCGACGTGGGCTTTTGGTTCGCAACTGCGCACCGGATGAATGACGCAAATATCTGATAGGCGTGAAAGGAACTAGGATGCAATAGTTCACACATAGCTTGAAAACAAAATTGCCGACTCTAAAAGCGCATCACCTTATAGTAAACAATACCTATTCGCAACAGTTCCCCGAGCAATTTAGCTTCATTCATTGAACGATTAGCTGACAATTAACTCAAGCCGTCATAACGGCGCCAGTAACACTCCACAGATCAGGCCGCCACCTACCGGCTACGTTCGGCCCAACAGCGCTTGAACGTCCTCGGCAAAACGCAGACCTCCAGCTGTCCGCAGCTGCTAACAAGTCATTTTGCCGTAAATAGCCGAGCATGGCAAAATTTCAGCTTCCACCATTGCTTACGTGCACCCTCTTTCGGCCAGGAGTCCTCTGGGCCCCCAGCAAAGGGTCAGAGACGAATGTAGGGCAGACTCAATCGATATTATAGAGCACAAAAGATGTCACATGCAGATGATACAGTTACACTGACACCGAATTCCACCAAAATTCCGCCCAACGCCACTGCGGACATGTTATACGATGGGATGGAGGTCGGAACCGTGACAAAGTAAAAACTACAGTTGTGCTAAGTCTGAAGGGGTGCTATCACATTCAATGGGGTTGCAGGCCCACGTTATCCTTAGAGATGTGTTAAATAGTACAGGGGTGGGTGGGGTAGGGTGGAGACAGGAGTGCAGTGGGGGGCTTGTCAGCATTGACAAAAGTTGTCAAGAATAACGTCTGTCACTCATCGAAATGTGAACTGTCGCTTCAGATTAAGTGCGAATCCGCGCCCGAAGAGAAGAAGTATTTTCATCGAAGCCCTGTATGCTATCTACTGATGATTTTTCGTGTCGATACTGATAGGTAATTAGTGTGAAGTGTTTTCCTCGGCCTCCCATAAGAAAACCCCGTGATTTAAAACCTGCACGTCACATTTTTGACCCTCGTGGTATAAGCTTCAAAAGAACGTGTTAGAATCTGCCTAAGAGAGGGCATTGGGAAGAATTGTGGTGAAACTTAATGCCAATGTGGCATCATTGACGCACTTTGTAACTCACGTGAACGCCTGAGCTCTCGTCTTTATTTTCCATATGTCAACATCTCGGTCTTCAAACAGTCACCGAGCGCGAGGGTTAGGTCGTAGGGGCTTTTGTACCATAACAGAGGAAGCATGTAGGCACGTTCCAGGAAAAATTTCAAACTTTAGTGTCACACTGAAACACAGTTACGGTGTTTCTAGGAAGTGACACTTGAAATATGTTGGTATAAAAATCAGTCAGAAGCCTTACAGAATGATCAAGCTAGTTGGTAGTCGACAGGATATTACCAACATTTAAGGTCAACAGGGATGTATATTTAGCTCAAAAATTGTTGGTTCCTATGGGGTACATCGACTTATGTCGGGGAAGAACTTCAATCTCTCCGAAATTGATTTTGAAAATTGCTGAATTGATAGAGAAGGAAGGCTTAAAAAATTAGATTAAATCACGGCGATGGCTTGGTAGCAGCCTGTCGTGGATTTGACCAGGAAGAGAGAGACACTCCACAGGGATTCGGAGGAAGATGATTGGTGGAGGGTGGGTGTGGACACATGTTGGTATAGCGTCCTCCATCTATGACGAAGACACAGCTGACTACTGATTCTGTTCTCTGTCTTTGGCGGATGAATCGAAAGAAATCAACACCAAAACAATAATGGAGAGAAATACGATTTTTTGAGAAAATGTAATTCGTTGCAGAAGGTACACATGGAAATTTTTGCCAGAGAGACAATCCAAAAAACATTAATTGAAGAAAGAATAATCAAGCTGCCTTCAATTCTTAGTGTATTTAAAGAAATGAATAAAGCAGCTCCAATCGCCATTTTAAGCATATACTACCGCGCGTCCACAGGCGCCTCACACGGGCAAATCAGACAACATTCCTGAAGTTGCTGGCCATATGGCTGGTAGACGTAGCAAGAGGAGAGAGAGGCGCTCAGCAAGGGAGGATGTAAATGGTTGAAGAGAATATATGCACTAGAACGAAATTGAACATGTTCATCGCTAAAGAGTATAGAATGTGAAAAAACTTTGGACAGAGCAGAAAGAGGAACATAACGTTACCACTCCCGCCATAACATGGAGGAAAGGTGAATAACGTGTTAGTTTTCGCTGGCCTTGGAAGCAATACACCAAATGACTGGACGCAAGCCCATCATAGCATTTACTAAAAATACAGAAACTGTGGTTGTGGTAAAATTGACTTTCTTTTCAGCATTTTTATTCTTTTTATTCTTTGATATATTTGTCTAATGACAGCTTAGCTACTTAACGCTCTCCACTCTCCTGTCCCTTTGCTCTCTTCCCACTAGACCGATCAAATCAACTGGGAGTGTGCAAATAGGCGTTAGACACCATACGTGCAACTACTTGGGTAGTAAATCAATGTATACTGTAATATGGGATGAGGAGGTCTTGTAAAAGCTGAAATTGTGGCAGAAAAAACACATAATTACCTCCTACAAGCCTACCTTTTCGAGAGTTGTAAGGGAAGAACCCCTACACCTTGGAACGAGACTCACTCGAAAGTTCATTTTGCTTAATTCAACTCACCATGACAGTTTGTCATGTGCAAGTATCCTCAACTCTTCAGTACTACAGCAACCTACACTAAATTGAATTTACTTTTTCAGGCCTAGTCTTGTAATCAAACTAAAATTCCCTCCCCTCCTGTATCCTTCTGCATGTCACATCTTCCCACCATTATAAAATGTACTACACACTGTACCTCGGAATGAGCCTTATCACACTATCCGTTCTTTTAATCAAGGTGTGCCATAAACCTCTTTTCGTCTCGATTCGATTCAATACTACTTCAATAATTATTTGTTCAACATATGTAGTCTTCATTGGTGATGTTAAAAGTTATGGTAACAACAGGAATTCCAGTGTCAAGTGAAGAGGAGAGAGCGAATTTTTTTTCTTCTGTTATTGCATTTTGTTCGTTATTGTTCGTTGTACGTCGTAGCGGACGTCACATGACACCTGTTGAAGTTCCTTGTTGATCCCTTCACTCAGTTGTTTTATTATGTTTTACTACGAAGACTAACCAACTCTCTAACCAGACACACTGAGCTACCGTGCCCGCTATAGGTGGGAAGAATACATTGAAGGCCTCTACAGGGGCCGGCCGAAGTGGCCGTGCGGTTGAAGGCGCTGCAGTCTGGAACCGTAAGACCGCTACGGTCGCAGGTTCGAATCCTGCCTCGGGCATGGATGTTTGTGATGTCCTTAGGTTAGTTAGGTTTACCTAGTTCTAAGTTCTAGGGGACTAATGACCTCAGCAGTTGTCCCATAGTGCTCAGAGCCATTTGAACCATTTGAACCTCTACAGGGGAGGAACTAATGACGTGATAGAAGAGTAAATGATGGCGGTTCTGTTATTAGAATCTGAGCTTAACAGAAATTTGGAATAAGGCGGAAAGCGCAGATAACATTTCGTCACAGTTTCTGAAATCGTTGGGAAATAAGGCAGCTAAACAACTATTCACAGCCAAACAACTTTTCACCTTTGTAGACTCAATGTCTGGAGCAAAGCAGCAAGCTTTAGGAAAACTATTATCCAAACAATGCCGAATATACATGTAGTAAGGCCACATAAGCACAGGCACTATCGCACAGTCAGTCTAGCAGCTTGTGAATCCTAGTTTCTGACAATAATAGCAGTTAGAAGGGTGCAAAAAGAATGGTGGTTCTGTAATATGACGATCAGTTAAGAATCTAGGAAAGCCGAAATAACGAGACAGGCAGTTCTGATGTTGCGTGTAATAATGGAAGCAAAACTTGAGAGCAATAATTTTATTAATTTATTTTTGTAAGCTGATCGGATTAGGGTCCTCTGGCCCTCTCCTATGTCGAAACTGATTTCACACATACAATATCTTTTTTACGTCATAGTTACCTAAGAAATAACGATTTTAATAAGACTAATGATATGAAAATGACTTGATGGTATGGAGTGGCAAGGTGAGCAAACAACACTAATAACGCTAATACTGGCAATATATTACCGCAGCTGCTGCCACTTCTAGTGATAATAGTAGTTGTATTAATAATAATAATAGCAGTGATAACAATAATGGTAGTGTCAGATATAAAAAGAATTTGTTCGTGTACAAAATAGAAGCTTCCTGACGTAGCTAGTTCCGGGAAAGGAAATTTAAGAAAACTACATCACCTTTAAATACTGACAAATGCTACTTGGACCCCGGCACCATTTTGGAACTCATGAATGATTCCTTCCGCTGATTTCGTACAATATTTCACAACCACCTTACCTGTCCGTCAATACACGAAGTCTGTCCGGTGTTAACAGCACTCGAAATATCTCTAAAAGACTGGTCGTTATGGCGTCGTTATTGTTGGCGTTTCAACTGTTCGCAAAAGAATCTGTCCATGAAATGCGTCCGAACTGAAGGGCAACGAGACCATTACTGTCGCTTTAGTCACATGCACCTTCAACATTAGTAAATTGTCAACGCCTTTAAATGTTCTCATAGCCACAAATCCAGTGGTTTCATGTCTGATGAACTGGGAGACCGTGCTACCAGACTCCATCACCCATGAAACGTTTTTGTGAGGTATTGTGGGACGATCCTTACAAACTAGCGTAGAACCCCATCGTCCCTGTATCACAGATGTTGTCATTCTACAAGGATGTTCTCCAGTAGCGCTGGTAAATTATCCCGAAAAAATCTGTGAAACACATCACCTATTAATCTCTTTGGTAAAGTTTATAACCTATCACCTTCATAGCCGAGAAAAGTGTAGATGGCTGCCATGTAAAGGGCCCGAGTTCAGTTCCTGGTACGGCGGAGGATTTTGTCCTCAGCAGCACGACTGGGATGGAGTGCACTCAGACTTGTGATGCCAACAGAGGACCTACTTGAGTGATCCGTTCCGGCGCCAAGGTCTGGAATGTCGGAAATATGGTCGGGACAGTGTTGTGCTGACCACGTAACCTTCCATACCGCATCTACATCACGCGGTATGGCAGAGGATGACACGGCAGCCGGTAGACATCCCTTGGATCTTCACAGCCAGGAGGAGTCCGTTACAAAAGTGTACCCTCCTAACAAGGGAACCTCCCCATCGCACCCCCCTCAGATTTCGTTATAAGTTGGCACAGTGGATAGGCCTTAAAAAACTAAGCACAGATCAATCGAGAAAACAGGAAGAAATTGTATGGAACTATGAAAAAACAAGCAAAATATACAAACTGAGTAGTCCATGTGCAAGATATGCAACATCAAGGATAATGTAAGCTCAGCAGCACCGTGGTCCCGTGGTCAGCGTGACCAGCTGTGGAGTGAGAGGTCCTTGGTTCAAGTCTTCCCACGGGTGAAAAGTTTACTTTCTTTATTTTCGCAAAGTTACGATCCGTCCGATCGTTTCATTGACGTCTCTGTTCACTGTAATAAGTTTAGTGTCTGTGCTTTGCGATCGCACCGCAAAACCGTGCGATTAGTCGACAAAAGCACGTGCCTCTCCAATGGGAACCGAAAACATTTGATAGCAAGGTCATAGGTCAACCGATTCCTCCACAGGAGAACACGTCTGATATATACTATACGACACTGGTGACGGCATGTGCGTCACATGACAGAAATATGTTGTCGACCCACCTAACTTGTACACTTGGCGAATGGGTAAAAAGATTCTTCTACCTTCCCCGATTTAGGTTTTCTTGTGGATGTGATAATCACTCCCAAAAAAGTGATGAAAACATAAGTGTTTGTCACATAAACTGAAAATAAAAAGTTAAGACTTTCATCCGAGGGAAGGCTTGAACCAAGGACCTCTTGTTCAGGAGCTGTTCACGCTAACCACGGGACCATGGCACTCCTGATCTTCCTCTATCCTTTTGTTGCATATCCTGCCCATGGACTACTCAGTTTACATATATTGTTTATTTTTTCATAGTTCCACACAACTTCTTCCTGTTTTCTCGATTGATCTGTGTCCAGTTTTTCAAGGCCTATCCACTGTGCCAACTTATAACTGAATCTGAGGGGGATGCGATGGGGAGGTTCCCTTGTAAGGTTCTGTCAGCGACAATTGCTATCCATGCTTTGATAATTAGATGAACGTACTGCCTCATCTGCATGACCGCTCTATGGCAGTAATTTACTGTGCCATCTTTTGATAATCCTGCCCATCTGTAAATAACAAGTTGACGGTTGGATAACCCATAACGTAGCATCACGTCTCTCATTTGCTTCGAGGAACATTAGGCTACCAGAGCACTGACTACAGTACAGTTTATTCAAACTGCTAGAAATCACTTATCTTGTTCTGCTAACGTAGAGTATGGGCAGCACACCCTCAGGTGACTCACACAGCAGATTATTCCACTTCTATAATTGATTAACAGTGTATTCTAAATTATAATAATTCTGGATGAATGCAACATTAAGACGGCCTACATCATCCAGTACTACATGTAACACGTCACAAGTAAATTGCTCCTATCTGCACAGGCATTGATTTACGGACATGAGGTTACCAGAGGAAAAATTCTTCAATCTGAGCACAAAAAAGACGGTCCGGTTTTAAAAGACACCGACTGAAAAATGTCGTAGCAGCTGCCATATTCTGCCTTCCTCTAGACTAAAATTTTCCCTTCTCTTTATTCCTCACCGACTGTCACTGTTAACTATGTTCTACTGCCACTGTGTCCCTCTCTCTCTCACACTGCATTGCTTCCTTCGTGAAAATATTTGCACCCTTTTAAACATGCAACGCACGTCACACTCCACAAGCTCCCTTAACTGCAATTCGCCCACACGCACTAATCCGTCGCTGTAAGTTGCTCATACCCATCTACTCCCACAAGATCATTCTCACATTAATTATCTCTTTGTCTCTTTCTGTCTCGCTTCCCACAGCCCCGGTTCCCTTTGTTTTGTCCTACTATTACCGTCTCCTTCCACTTTCACTGTCTCCTTCTCGCTCTCTATTACTGCTGCTATCTCATTCATTGGTTCCCACTGCTTCTGTCTCTTCTCTCACTATCTCTCTCCTCCTCGTTGTCATTGTCGTAGACTATCTGCTTCTCACCCACATCCACTTTCCCCTTCTCCTCCTTCCTCTCTCACTGGCACTGACTCCTTAAATCTTTTCCTAGCACTGTTCTGACACTGTTAACTATCGCTCCTGCGAAACGCAACTCGACTTTTCTTCACATGATATCTTGTGAACCATGGATGAATGGTATCAGAAGGATGCCATATTCCTTGACTTCCGGAAAGCGTTTGACTCGGTGCCCCACTGCAGACTCCTAACTAAGGTACGCGCATATGGGATTGGTTCCTAAGTATGTGAGTGGCTCGAAGACTTCTTAAGTAATAGAACCCAGTACGTTGTCCTCGATGGTGAGTGTTCATCGGAGGCGAGGATATCATCTGGAGTGCCCCAGGGAAGTGTGGTAGGTCCGCTGTTATTTTCTATCTACATAAATGATCTTTTGGATAGGGTGGATACCAATTTGAGGCTGTTTGCTGATGATACTGTGTTGTACGGGAAGGTGTCGTCGTTGAGTGACTGTAGGAGGATACAAGATGACTTGGACAGGATTTGTGACTGGTTTAAATGTAAATTAATGCAGATGAATAGGAAAAAGAATCCCGTAATGTTTGAATACTCCATTAGTAGTGTAGCGCTTGACACAGTCACGTAGATTAAATATTTGGGCGTAACATTGCAGAGCGATATGAAGTGGGACAAGCATGTAACGGCAGTTGTGGGAAGGCGGATAGTCGTCTTCGGTACATTGGTAGAATTTTGGGAAGATGTGATTCATTTGTAAAGGAGACCGCTTATAAGACACTAATACGATCTTGAGTAGTGGTGGTGGTGGTTAGTGTTTAACGTCCCGTCGACAACGAGGTCATTAGAGACGGAGCGCAAGCTCGGGTTAGGGAAGGATTGGGAAGGAAATCGGCCGTGCCCTTTCAAAGGAACCATCCCGGCATTTGCCTGAAACGATTTAGGGAAATCACGGAAAACCTAAATCAGGAGGGCCGGAGACGGGATTGAACCGTCGTCCTCCCGAATGCGAGTCCAGTGTGCTAACCACTGCGCCACCTCGCTCGGTCTCTTGAGTAGTGCTCGAGCGTTTGGGATCCCTATCAAGTCGGATTGAGGAAGGAAATAGAAGCAATTCAGAGGCGGACTGCTAGATTTGTTACTGGTAGGTTTGATCATCATGCGATTGTTACGGAAATGCTTCAGGAACTCGGGTGGGAGTCTCTAGAGGAAAGGAGGCGCCCCTTTCGTGAATCGCTACTGAGGACATTTAGAGAACCAGCATTTGAAGCTGACTGCTTTACAATTTTACTGCCGCCAACTTATATTTCGCAGAAAGACCACAAAGATAAGATAAGAGAGATTAGGGCTCGTACAGAGGCATATAGGCATTATTTTTCCCTCGTTCTGTTTGGGAGTGGAACAGGGAGAGAAGATGCTACTTGTGGTACGAGGTACACTACGCCACGCACCGTATGGTGGATTGCGGAGTATGTAGATATGTAGATCCCACTGCCACTGTACCCATCTCTTTCTCTCACACTGCATTGTTCCCATCGCTCTTTCTACACCACAATCACTGTCGACTCTATTACAGTATTTATTACTTTCCATCTCTTTCCCACTAACATTCTCTGCATAAAGAAGATGGAGAATATTCGCATTCCAGAATTTTTGGGGAAATTTTAAAGGTCTTAATAAGGTAGAATGAGATTGCTATTACCACACTTCTCAGTCATAGTCTTTTAAAAAGTGCATATTCGCCTTACTTCTGCTCATATAGGTGCATCTTTCCACTGGTTTCCTTTCCCTGCCACAGCAGGACATGTCACCCATATGAAAATAACTTTGCGGGTCCGTAAATTTTGCTATTTTACTTACGTGAAATTGAAATGATAAAAAACTAATTTCACACTTCACACTGGACTTAACGTGCACTAAATGTCGCTCGTACTTCAGTAGGCCTACTACAACATGTATTTCCCAGAACATGAAGACCGAGACACTTTGCCATAAATTTCAAACAATTTGCTCCTTTTGCCTAAGCACGTGTAACTGTGTAATATTCATACTTTGAGCCAATGCTACAGGACAGTGACACTAAGGCAACCCTTCTGTTAGGTATGCAAATGCTCCCTAACCCCAAGGCTATCCAAAACACCTGTCTATCACTAATAGAACCCGATGTATCAGCCACGAAGAAATATTGCTTTTATGCGCGGCTGTTTGAGACATGTAATGTAGCAAATGCGGCCGTGTGCTTGCCTATAACTATGGGGACTTTTCTTCTAGTTTATAAACACTGTTGTTGGCTCCATCGTAATATGTGACAAACAATTTGCTCCTTTTGCCTAAGCAGGCGGGTGTGTAATATTCATACTTTGAGCCAATACTACAGGACAGTGACACAAAGACGACCCTTCTTTTGGGTATGCAAATGCTCACTAGCCCCAGGGCTATCCAAAACACCCTTCCATCGCTAATAGAACCCGAGGTATGAGCCACGAAGAAATATTGCTTTTATGCGCGGCTGTTTGAGACATGTTACGTAGCGAATGCGGCCGTGTGCGTGCCTGTATCTATGGGGACTTTTCTTCTAGTTTATAAACACTGACTGTTGTTGACTCCATCGTAATATGTGTCACTTTGGACACAGAATTTTGGACCACCTTGTATGCCGTGGACGCTACCGGCCGTACACAACCCCTCCTACACCCAGTACAACTTTCGCTTCTGACTTCGGCTGTTACGATCGACGTAAAAAGTGCTTGCCAGTCACACCCCGATGTTCCCGATTCCTCGTACTTATTCACTGGCTATCCCAGGGTGGAGAGTCACTAGCGACCAGCAGCTGAAGCTGGGAGCTGACCTCTACTGGCTGGCGCGCCTACCGCAGCGGAATCTCCACGGTCGGTCCCAGAATCAACCCGCAGCCTGCGTGCCTGCAGAAGGTCGCGCGCCGCGCTGAATGACAAACGCCGTCGTCTGTATTCGGCGCGCCGCGCTGCCCGGAGCCAATATCATATCGTCGGCATACATACAGATCGCCGGCGGCACTCGCTAGGCCCCAATAAATACGGGGCTCTCCCCGAATCGGACCGACGCTGCGCTGCGCGGCGCGGCGCGGCGCCGTTTATTGGACTGGAAGTAAAGGCAATTACTGCCACCCCAGTGGTGCGCTGTTTACACAGTATTGGCTTACGTAATGAGCGAACGGCTCTCTCCCTCCTCACTTCGCTGTTTCCACGGAAAAGGTTGCCGGCCGCTAGACGCTGGGGTGGGCGCCGACAATTATCAGCACAAAACCAATTACATTAAGACTCCTTTCCATAAAACATGCTCTACGAAACGTTTCCTGCACTCCGGCTGAAACCCCTAGCGTAAATTAACTGGGAAATTTGTATACGTTACTCTAAATCGCCAATCGAGTACCTGTGTTCGTTGGAAAACAGACCTACGTAACGTGCTTGAGTACAGTTTGCGCTAAGGGCATTCATAAAGTAGTCTGTCGTTGGCGTTACTGCGAAAGAGAAACTAGCTAGAGAGCAGCAGCTACATATATCTTTTGTCCCGACCGTAACAAGTTCTGTTCTGAGAGACTGCTGCGATTAGGATTGTTTTAAATACTTCGAATCACTTCGAACACGTTGCCTCACTTCTGCAGAACTAATGTCTATAAACTAGTGAATGCTGCTATTCGAGAAGCATCAGCGTTGAAAAATTCAAAGTTGTGTCGTTACTATGCTTTCTAAGTAAACTGAAGTCTGTGACGGTATTCATACCAATGCTTACGCAGCTTAAATGTTGTTGTAAATATGTTTCTTATATTTACGAAACTTTATTTTGCAATCGTTCAGCCACCTGCATTGTGGAACGTGTGTGGTGCTCAAAACAGTCGTTTCTAGCTTAATTTATGGTGATACATTTATGGTGTCCACGCTCAAGACAACATTTCAGACTTCCGAAAATCAGTTAACTTGAACTATGGCAACATAGGAGTCGATTAAGTTGTATCACTTCATCTCTCGGATATAACGCTGTAACTCTCCTGAAAGTCTCATTACCGACGTTTATTATCATCCTGTCAAGAGATTTGTATCTATCACTAAGAGAATTATTTATTTAACTTGACCTGATCTTACATCGGACCATGATTTCACACGTCGCCTACCTTCTTTACATCATAGTTACCTAAGAAATAGCAATTTTAATACGACAAATATTATTAACGTAATTTGAGTCTCTATTGACAGTGTGAGTAAGCAATGCTAACTGTGAACTATTAACGATAATATTGGCTGAATATATACTACTAGTGTTGCTGCTGCCAGTAGTTGTGATAATAGTCATAATATTAATAAAAATGACAGCAATAATGACAATACTAAAATTAATGATAGTGGCAGTTATAAAAAACATACATAGGTTAAAAAAAACAATTTTTTTTAATACAGCGAGTTCTGAGGAAAGGAAATTTATGGAGACTGCACCAGCTGACGACACCTGAAATGAGAAAGGTCGGGTTGGAAGAAAGGATGTACAAGAGAAAGGCGTGCGTATAGTGAAAATGGCAATCATTATTGTTGGTTCAGTAGATTTGTCATAACTGTCTTTGAAGGTGGAGATTTTATGCTGTTTTCTGATGAAATGCAGGAGCTTATTCCAGAGTTTGGTTCCCGTTACTGAGAAAAACCTCGAGAAAGTGGCTCAATTATGGGACAGACAGCATTTTGCTCAGATGGGAACGAGTGGTTCTGCCATGTTGTTCAAACAAGAGCGTTATGGTCGAGAATAGATCTGGTGGACACTGCACGGTGATAAGACAGAATAGCTGTGCATATGATGACGAAATATGCTGAAAGAGTCAAACATTACTGATATAACGAAAACAGGTATTCATAATCAGTTCCAGACTCCATGAGCTTTCCTGGGAAAGGCCTTGGAGGATAACATGGCTGTGAGCATCTGAATTAAAGATCTTTATTTTCTGTTTATTACGACATTCCCTGAGTTGACTGTATTTCTGCGGCTCATCCAAGTCAGCAATAAATACGATTACAGACGTTTTAAAACTCACCTGTTTGAATTATTTACCAGTGCAAGGATTTCCCCACTGACCCCTACCAACCTTTCAAGAAGACTTTAGTTCAATCTGGAAAATAAGAACTCATGAGTTTTTAGCTTGTAGAGTACGTAAGAACCTTCCGCTCATAAGACACATTAAGAACAGCGTCTGCGCCAGACTTTATTCCAGTATAGCTTATTGTTTTATGATAGAAACTGTATGTAGTGAGAGAAGCGTCGAAGTACTTTGACATGCGATAATTCCCGTTTCAGGACGTCATAGATATGAATAACGGCGGCGTAACACAAGAGACGGTGCAGACGTACCGCGGTTCTACAGGAGGTGACGGACAACATTCGAGAAGGAATGTTCCTATGCGGAGACAAGAGTATTGCGTTTTATAAACACTTTTCAGTAACTATCTGCACTCTCAGAAAGAAGACAGAGACATCACATAATGTAGTTTAGTCGGCACGAGAACGTACCGGAGATAAAAAAAACAAACTTTACCGGCAGACGCTACAGGAGAAGTAATGTGCATCATAGGTGGGTTTACTACTGAAAACCATTATATTACTTCTTCTCAAAAGCGTGTCGTGCGACGACCACGACCAGAAAATGAGAGAAATTAGAGCTGACACGGCGCTTTGGCGACAATGTATCCCTGAAATGAGTTGCTAAAACTCTCAGGCAGTCCTGGGCATTCAGTAAATGCTGAAAGGCTGCTTCAAACTGCAAGCGAAATTTCTCAAGAGAGTTGGCCACGGTAGAGTAGTCAAGGCTTTTGACATGACCCAACACAAAGAAATCCACGGGATTTAAATCCAGATACCTTGGAGGCCATGGCACAGGGCCTCCTCTACCTGTCCGTTGTTGACCATACGTCCGAGTTAGAAGCCGGCGCACTCGTAAGTGAAAATGTGCTGGAGCACCGTCATGCATGAAACACACGTTCGGGCTTTGGTTCAGCGGGACATCATCATGTACATATGGAAGTACGGTCCGCAGAAACCGCATGTACTGCTGTCCGGTTAGTCTCCGTGATAGTAAGTGTGGTCCAGTTATCCGGCCTCCGAGCAGTCATGCCCAGACGTTCAATGAATATCGCAGCTGGTGTCGTGATACGTGTGTTGCATTAGGATTGACATGGGCTCAAATGTGACAGTTATGGATGTTAAAAATACTCTTACGGGTAAATCCAGCCTCATCCATGAGGAAATACTGCTTACAGACAGGGGATTCAGGTTACACTGTTGTTGCACCTAGTGGCAGAAATACTCTCCAGGAGGCATGTCTGCACTGTTGATGGTTCGCACTTGCTGGAGTTGATATGGATAGAGTACTTGCCGATGTAAAATCGACCACACACACTGCTACGATTCAGGACGCGCGCTTGGGTAGCAATCTTCCTTTTCCAAGTACTCGAACGTTCGTGTACAATGAGTAACACCATTTCCTCAACATCGGATGTTATTGATCTGGGTTGACCTTCTCGTACACGGCGTGCGAAGCTTCCAGTTTCTCTAAGGCAATTATGTAACCGGCTGAATGTACGCCAGTCGGGCTGCCTGCGGATACAAAAGCTTCTTCATCCAACCTTGCAGCATTAAGGGCACTGCCATTTGCTCTGTCATATTTGAAGAGAGTGTTAGCGTACTCTTCGTTGGTGTAACCTCTATTCATGGTGCCTTCACGTTCGTACCTTATTGTGAGGCCGGTACGACACAGTACACGGAGGGGGAAAGGGATGTAGTCGCGCATGTATAAACAGATAGTTGATCCCAGACCTTGAGATACCAACGTAAATACCGCAGTATCCAGGGGCGGTTCCCAACTCGAATTAATGCGATACCTCGACAACGGTTGATTTGCGGACCTAGGTTTGGTGGAATTCTTTTAGTTACATTTGGCCTGTAAGTCCCATGTGAGTTGCGAACCAACATTAAACCCCCTTTGGATTCCACCGTATTTACATTGGTTCTCAAGGTCTGGGATCGACTATTTGTTTATTTACGCATGCGCCACTACATCCCTATGCCACTCCGTGCACTGTGCCGTACAGGCCTCACAGTAAGTTACGAACGTGAAGGCACGAAGGACAGATGTTACTCCAACGAAGAGTACGCTGACATGCACTAAAACGTATTACAGACATTGGCTGCGAGTAGGCATTGATTTTTAATCAATGGGGAAAGTTGAAAACTTGTGCTGACAGGGATTCGCACCCGGGTTTTCCGCTTGCTAGGTTGATGCGCTGACTACAACTACAAGGACTACCCTATCGATACTACACTACATTAGCAGTGTGTAGATAACAGCTAATTTGGGTCCAACGGGAGGCGTGCTAGCGTAGTCCGTGCAGTTGTAATGACATCTCTGCCTGATGACTTAGTGGTCGGAGCGTCTGCCTAGTAGGCAGTAGACGCAGCTTCGAATACAGGCCCTGCAAATATTTTCAACTTTTCCAGAGATTTCAATCAAAGCAACCAATGTCTGTAATTCCTTTATGTCTCAATTCATACTGGCTGCTGGATCAGAATGGTGTCTGTCTTATTACTGAATACTGGCCACCCTTCTGGGACACGCTGTATACGAGACGCTGCTGGTCGTGACTAATAGAGTATAACTACACAAAAAATAGATCCTTTTCTATTAAGTGCTTCGCGAACATATCACATCAGCCACTTTCGGCTCATTTTGTTTTTCCAGTTTCTACGCTTGCACCCAACGTTAGCCTCCTGTTAGTGTATTTTGCGTACGAACTTCTTATGCCAACTGACGAGACCCAGTTTCATAAACTTCAGTAGTATCAGATCTTTTTAACAGCTGAATATTCTTGAAAATTGAATTTACTACAGTTTTTGTTATGCTTCTGTCTCACCATATGTCACAGGCCAATCCTTTTCCTTCATATGGATCACTGAGTCGATATTTTTTGAAACAAACTTTTTATTCAATCTTTCACGAAGTTCATAGTTACTGTAACGCGAGCACAATCGTGGCGAAATTCTGCAACCCAGCTGCAAACGAAGCGACTCGAGACATTGATTGTCCTTACGGTAGACATACACGGAAACGGTAAAAAAAAAAAAGTCATCGAATGTGAGCACTGGTATGAAATTATCCTTTTTTATCAACATTCTTTTTCCAGACGCACAGTCTAATCAAAGTATATAGTCAGTTTCAGAGTTTCAATTGCTTTAACATGATAAATAACGTATTCTAAAACAACACTAACATCAAATCTCAAGAGAACAAATACGAAATGCCTTAATATCTTTCTCCACATCTTAACGGTTTTAAATCAATACTATCATAATGCAGTGTATCACCTTTGGGTTCACTGTGCATTAGCTCTATTCATTAATTGCTGAAACAGAGAAAACTCCACTGCGCGGGGTAGCCACGCGGTCTAAGGCGGCTTGTCACGTCCCGCGCGTCTCCCCCCGTCGGAGGTTCGAGTCCTCCCTCGGGCATGGGTGTTTGTGTCGTCCTTAGCGTAAGTTAAAGTTAGATTAACTAGAGCGTAAGCTTAGGGACCGATGACCTCAGCAGTTTGGTCCCATAAGATCTTACCAGAAGTTTCCATATTTTTACAGAAAACTCCTGTTACTGTCAGATGAAAATCATTATTACACTTTTTCGCATTACAGTGTTTTAAATTATTAACACATTACGAACTATTCAATAGAAGGTTGAGAAGAACTTGTAAAATACACCAATCAGCTGATGTAGAACCTTTAAGGGTACAGATATCAAACTCGTACTTGATGAATGGAATCAACCATTACGTTTCTTTGCAACACCGCAGCGGCATCACTGACGGGAATGCCACATAGTCTAGAAGCGACAAGTTGGAACATGGGGATCGTCTGGTACGAAAGAGTTACTCAGTCGTGCCAGAGCGAACACGCAAATAGATCGCATATGTGTTTGAGATAAGCGACCTTGGTCAAAATACCTATTTTGAAGCTCAGAATGAATTTCCTATTGATGGAATTGTTTTGTAATCAAATGCTGATCGTACGGTAAGAAAAAGGTAATAATAAACTCATATAAACTCGTGATAGACGAGTAACTGTAGCTGTAGTGAGAATGCGATCAGAACAAGTAGGGACATGATACTTGAATTTAGGCTGAAATAAATTAACTGTGTCGTAAAAATTTTCACATATTGCTACCTCTTTATTGTTATTAGAATTCGTGGAAGAGAGTTAGTTACAAAACAGTGTGGGAGACTAGGCAGAGTATCTGTCGTAGGCTCCTGGTCAGAACTACAGTTACTGGCTCTCCTAACTAGGCAGTACGTTTTCATGCAAAAACTGGCTACCTATAAATGTCGAGTGACTAATTTTACAAGCAATTAATAAACAGTACGGAGTGGCGGCTTACAGATCTGACGAACAAACGCACTACAATAAGGCAAACGCCTCTCTGAAACAAGGAAGCGCGTGCTGGCGCTGAAATAAAAATCGCTGCTTCGCTTTGGCAGATTTGAATTCTGGTCGGCGCCGTGGGAGAGAAACACCGATAAATCCAAACTGCAAGTGGCCCGAACATCCGCGAGAACAGTTGGCACCGACTTTCTTTGCTTTCGCCCACCTCTTCCGGCGGAACAGACACAGGTTTCACAGTTCGAACATAAATTTCATCTCCAATCATGCAGAAATTTCTGACATTCGCTTACGACTTGTAGCCATGACGTTTCGCTTACCCAAACGCGTTCCACGGATCTATTTTCGTTTCCTTCTTTCTTGTATACTGCAATACTCTAAACTGCGAGAAGGTAACACGCCACGAAAAACATAACACTTCACCCAGAAAAAAGACAAATTTACTTAAGGAGTTGTAAAATGTAAACCTCCTCTGAAGGCAAAAAAATGGGCAATAAATATTTCATATTTGAAATTCGAGTAATTTTCAGCATGCATAGATTTTCATGTCTCAAAATTATTTCATTAAAGCAGAGTATGAATTCAGGCTAAACTAGAAAGCGCACAAAAAATTTCATTTAACGCATGTTCCAAAAAACAGAAGTAAGAAACCATTATCAAACATTTATTTGAACTATGAGTTAAAACCTATGAGCCCTGCAGATCAGATCAATAAATGAACAGCTACTGAACAATTTAGGACATACCCTTTAAGTTAATCAGAGAAATATTATCGGAACTGTTTCAGTAGAGTGCAAATAACTTAGGCTAGTTCCGTAAAACAGTGTATAAATAAAACTTAAACGACAACGCCCATATGGCTTCAACTAAACTAGCAGGTGAGAAATTGAAAGTATATTAACTCTGAGTACGAAATAAAATGCAGCAAACCGGCACAAATACTACTGATACATCACCATATGGCTCAGACCCTACAAACAATATTAGCAAATACAGTTAACTAAATGGGAACCGATAAACTCTTTCAATAAAATGGGCCTCAACTCAGACGTAAACACATAGTGTAAGGAACCCAACAGCACGGGGCACAGCTATGAATAAGTGTTTATAAAGTGCGCACATTAAGGTGCTGACAGCCAAGTCCAACAAACGCCGACGACTACGACTCAGTAATTCCAAACTACGCGTGAATTCTGTAGACGTTAAATTGCAGACCAAGTTCCCGGCAGTGTTCCACCAGATCCTAGCCACGTTGTTTTCGGGTGTATAAACTGGTAGAAACAGGACACACATACGCCCGCTCGAGGTGATATTCGGTTCAAAAAAATGGTTCAAATGGCTCTGAGCACTATGCGACTTAACTTCTGAGGTCATCAGTCGTCTAGAACTTAGAACTAATTAAACCTAACTAACCTAAGGACGTCACACACACCAATGTCCGAGGCAGGATTCGAACCTGCTACCGTAGCGGTCGCTCGGCTGCAGACTGTAGCGCCTAGAACCGCACGGCCACTCCGACCGGCGGTGATATTCGGCTCATAGCGTCTATGTCCGACAGAACTGTCAGTTCTTGTCTTTGGATGGTTATCCTGCAGTTACCGATGTGCGAGTAGGTAACCCCCCACCCCCACCCCCACCACCACCACCACCAAGACCAAAAAAGAAGAAGAGAAATAACATTGCCGTGGACGGAACTTTTGTAGTATGCATTTCTGCCGCTAGGCGTGTACAGCGCAACTCATTACTAGTTCAGTGCCCATGTGTTGTCGACCTAGCCTGTTCTGTTCATCTGCAGTGGCTGTTTTTGATAGCCCTGTTTTGTTCTTGTGCAAGTTTAAGTGAACAGTGTGCATCTGTGAAATTTTGTTTTCTAGTCGGTAAAAATGCTGCTGAAACTGTTTTATTGTTAGAGACAGGTCATGAAGATGACGCTACGGGAAAAACTGAAGTATACGAGTGGTTTGCTCCATTTGAAATTAGTGTCATGTCGTTTGATGACAAAGTACGTTCTCGACGTCCATCAACTGCCCTAATCGACGAAAATACTGAAAATATTTGAGAGCTTGTGCTCAAAGACCGTAGACAGACAATTGATCAAGTTTCGGAGAATAGAGCGTTATTTTTGAGCTCGGTTCAGACCCGATTTGTGGCAGTCTTCCACCACACACTTGCACACACAGCCGTCAGTGTTAGACATTTTTGGCTAAAAGGGTACGGTTCCTCTGCCCCACGCACCTTATTCGCGTGACCTGTCTACGTGCGACTTTTTCTTATATCCACTCATGAAAGGACACTGATTCGACAGCATTTAAGATGTCGAGAAAAAGAAGATAGTGGATCTGACATCCATTTTTAAAGATGGCTACAAAAAAATATTTCGGACACTCGAAGAACTTGTGGGACAAATGTAATTGTTGTAAAGAACAGTATTTTGAGGTGAATAAAGTTGTTTTGTTCACAGTTTGAAAATGTATATAGCTTTTAATAAAGAGTTTTTTTTTTTGGGTACCCCTCGTAAATGACTCAAAGTCAGCTCACGCGCAGCGCTGTTATGTCGGCGCGGCAGAGACTGCGCACACCCCCTGGCGGGTAGCGAATTAAGCGGCTGCTCACTACACAAGACTGCACTGCACTTTCGATTTCGTATCGAAGCCCGCACTGGGAAGCTACTAAGACGATGTCAGAAACCGAAGACCTCCACGATACGTATACAGTGGCAGATACGGTATATCCGCGATGCGTAAGTCCGGGGCGCCGAAGCGATTACTCTCAAATGCAGATGTAGAGAGATCATAGTATGCAAGTCAAGAGTCCCACTCTTACACAAAGAAAGAAGTGGACAAGAAAGAACGTTATGTCACTGGGAAACACATGAGACCCTTACGCTCCCAACTGACTCCACCCCAAAATAACAGAAATGCCATTAACTTTCTTCTCCACCAGCGGTCGTAATTTGTAGTAAAATATTGTTTTATTTTTTATGTATATATTTTACAGTTTCACCTTTGTAGCTCATTTCAAATGTCTGAAGTACGTACTACATGTAACATCGGTAAAATACAAAAATAGAACTATAATTAGTTTCAATCTACAGATAAAAATCAACCTAGAAGCGAACTTACATGTTGTATCCCGCCAAACCCACCATTCAAGTAAGACAGTCTCTGCAAACTGCATCGACGGATGAGCGACACCGAGGTGGTCGAGCCCAGAAATTTTTCTACGCCGCCACAACCGCTACCCCACTTATGCCTGCTCTACCCAGTCTACGATCATCATTTAAGGGGATTTTTACTATCTTTTGATTAAAAAAATCGATTTCGTAAATTGCATTTTTGGATCCATAAAAGTATTTAGAATCCACCCTTCAAACGGTTTCGGAATACGGAGCGGTTGAACAAAAAAATTCACCTGCCTGAAATCAGCCTTTTTCACGCACCAGTTTTTTTTTTTTTTCTTTCGAGGGACGAGCTTTTGTACCGGTGCTTGGGAAAAACACACAAAATTCAAAAGAAAGTTTGAACTCGTGTGTCTGGAAGTTAGCCCCCAAATATTTGCATTCTGGTGCGAAGACTGTGGATACTGTGACTTTCCTGGCAGTGACCAGCTTCAACGAAGGGTATTTAGCAATTCTGAAGACCATGACAACGATGGACGTTACCCTGGGACTCTATCCGGCGCAGTTCGTCAAACATTCGGACGACCAACGGATTCAAGCGGCCGTAAACTGCTTATCACCGGTCGTACGAGCGGCTCTGGAGCAGCGAAGGATGACCCAGATCAAGCAGAACGCCCTCTATGAGGAAGGACTAGTTTATGGACCCGGAATAGCAGATAGAACGTACATTGCATAATGCTGCATTTAAACGTAGTCAAAACTTCAAAGGCTTTTTTCTCGAAATGATGTTTTCTTTATCTCTCGGTATGGTAACTTCAAATCTACTGAACCGATTGGCATGATTCTTTGTTTCCGACGAAGCTAACTAAATTGTCTAGTAGTTGTACCACTTTTATTCCGATCCATCAACTACAAATATTTTACTTGATCGACGAAGTCGAAAAATCGATGAAAGAAAATCCCTATTTTCTTCAAATGGCCGCCATTTTGTTTCCTATGTTCCAAATAACTTAAACGAGGTACAACTCCTAAATAATCTTATATACTTCGCTAACGTTAACTCAATTTTGATTTCAAACGAGCTGGCTGACCTGTGACATACGGCGCGTGGAGGTCTACATCGAAATTTTGTTTCATTCCAGCGGCACTTCCTCTTTTAAAATTCGACATTTCCAATCGAAAAAATTCCATTTTGTAGAAAAAATGTCAATAAACATTTTGAGCAAATTTGACATTGATATCTATAACATACCACAAGAAAAAAAATTCTCAAAGAAAATGCTTTCTTCGGGGCAAAGATAATAAACCTCCCCTTAAGAAGACACCATCGTCTTCTAGTAAGCCAGCTGTGAGCTCAGTGTGTACGGCAGAACTCTACGTGAAAATAACTGACAAATGTACACTTAAAGAGAGATTTGCACTTCCTCTATATCAAGCGATACGGTAATGTTAGAAATTTGTAAATATTCGTGACATTCCTGTTCAAATGATTCAAATGACTCTGAGCACTATGGGACTTAACATCTGTGGTCATCAGTCCCCTAGAACTTAGAACTACTTAAACCTAATTAACCTAAGGACATCACAAACATCCATGCCCGAGGCAGGATTCGAACCTGCAACCGTAGCGGTCACGCGGTTCCAGACTGAAGCGCCTAGAACCGCACGGCCACAACGCCCGGCGACATTCCTGTGGAACGCGTTGTACACAGTTAACTAATGGTTCTTATTAGTGTTATAACAGAGTGAACTAATATTTGACATATCATAGTATACACTTCGGCTCCTCCCGGAGCAAAGTACAAAAACCCACCATTGTACTGGTACAACGTAACGTGCTCAGATCGTCAATTTATAATTATACCATGTAAACTCTCACTTTATTTAATTTTAATTCCGTCGACTAAACAGCCAATAGTTATTTCGCAGTATGTCATCAGAATTGTCCAGATGTTCTTATACAGGGTGGTCCATTGATCGTGACCGGGCCAAATATCTCACGAAATAAGCGTCAAACGAAGAAACTACGAAGAACGAAACTTGTCTAGCCGGCCGAAGTGGCCGTGCGGTTAAAGGCGCTGCAGTCTGTAACCGCAAGACCGCTACGGTCGCAGGTTCGAATCCTGCCTCGGGCATGGATGTTTGTGATGTCTTTAGGTTAGTTAGGTTTAACTAGTTCTAAGTTCTAGGGGACTAATGACCTCAGCAGTTGAGTCCCATAGTGCTCAGAGCCATTTGAACCAAACTTGTCTAGCTTGAAGGAGGAAACCAGATGGCGCAATGGTTGGCCCGCTAGATGGCGCTGCCTTAGGTCAAATGGATATCAACTGCGTTATTTTAAATAGGAACCCCCATTTTTTATTACATCCTCGTGTAGTACGTAAAAAAAATATGAATGTTTTAGTGGACCACTTTTTTCGCTTTGTGATAGATGTCGATGTAACAGTCACAAACATATGGCTCACAATATTAGACGAACAATTGGTTACAGGTAGGTTTTTTAAATTAAAATACACAACGTAGGTACGTTTCAGCATTTTATTTCGATTGTTCCAATGTGATTCATGTACGTTTATGAACTTATCGTTTCTGAGAACGCCGGCTGTTACAGCGTGATTACCTGTAAATACCACATTAATGCAATAAATGCTCAAAATGACGTCCATCAACGTCAATGCATTTGGCAATACGTGTAACGACATTCCTCTGAACAGCGAGTAGCTCGCCTTCCGTAATGTTCGCACATGCATTGACAATGCGTTGATGCTTGTTGTCAGGCGTTGTCGGTGGTTCACGATAGCAAATATCCTTCAACTTTCCCCACAGAAAGAAATCCGAGGACGTCAGATCCGGTGAGCGTGCGGGCCATGGTATGGTGCTTCGACGATCAATCCACCTGTCATGAAGTATGCTATTCAATACCGCTTCAACCGCACGCGAGCTATGTGCCGGACACCCATCATGTTGGAAGAACATCGCAATTCTGTCATGCAGTGAAACGTAGTAACATCGGTAGAACATTATACAGGGAATCAGCATACATTGCACTGTTTAGATTGCCATCGATAAAATAGGGCCAATTATCCTTCCTCCCATAATGCCGCACCATACGTTAACCCGCCAAGGTCGCTGATGTTCCACTAGTCGCAGCCATCGTGGATTTTCCGTTGCCCAATAGTGCATATTATGCCGGTTTACGTTACAGCTGTTGGTGAATGACGCTTCGTCGCTAAATAGAACGCGTACAAATAATCTGTCAGCGTCCCGTAATTTCTCTAGTGCCGAGTGGCAGAACTGTACACAACGTTCAAAGTCGTCGCCATGCAATTCCTGGTGCATAGAAATATGGTACGGGTGCAATCGATGTTGATGTAGCATTCTCAACACCGACGTTTCTGAGATTCCCGATTCTCGCTCAATTTGTCTGCTACTGATGTGCGGATTAGCCGCGACAGCAGCTAAAACACCCACTTGGGCATCATCATTTGTTGCAGGTCGTGGTTGACGTTTCACATGTGGCTGAACACTTAATGTTTCCTTAAATAACATAACTATCCTGCGAACGGTCGGGACACTTGGATGATGTCGTCCAGGATACCGAGCAGCATACATAGCACACGCCCGTTGGGCATTTTGATCACAATAGCCATACATCAACACGATATCGACTTCGCTTCGGAGCCCAGGGTCCATCACTACCTTCTCTTTTTCTGCTCTTGATGAAGTATGGACTGTGATTCCTTCACAAACATGCAGACACCTCATTGGAAGTGTCACCATCAGAACTACGTAAGGGGAAGGTTGGACACACCCCATATTAAAACCATCAAACAGGTGTCCTACTTTTGATAGATAGTTTTATATTCGTATTTAAATGGTACTGCATCTCGCACATATTTCAGAAAATTCACTATCGCTACAAACCCGAAACTGTAAAGCAACGAAGAGCAGAAGAAAAATATATTCTGATCCAAGTTATGACATTGCTGCAGATTGTCGTCATTATAAGCAGTTGTTTCAGCTGTGGATTCCGTTCTAAAAAATAAAAAAAAAATAGAAAAAGGATTTTTAGAAATACAAGAGAGAGGTAACCTGGAGATCTGTAACTCGAATTAACAAAGTTTTTACTGTATGGCCAACACTCGTACTATTTCTTTAACTTTCACACTGTGGTGTCACCGCCAGACACCACACTTGCTAGGTGGTAACTTAAATCGGCCGCGGTCCTGTAGTACATGTCGGACCCGCGTGTCGCCACTGTGTAATCGCAAACCTAGCGCCACCACATGACAGGTCACAAGACACGGACTAGACCTCGCCCCAGTTGTACGGACGACATTGCTTGCGACCAGAAGTACGACGCCTTTCTCTCATTTGCCGAGAGACTGATAGAATAGCCTTCAGCTTATTCCATAGCTACGACCTAGCAAGGCGCCATTGGTATCAGTGCTTATAGCTTACTACTATTCAAGAGATGTATTCCAAGGATTCATTAAAGTTAAGTATAAAAGAAGCTCCCTTCTTTTCTTTATAGTTTTCATCCAGTATCCTGTTTCAGACTTCACGCCCGTCTGCGTTAGTTTAGCGTGCACCTAGCTACCTCATTGTGTCTATGCTGTAGGAGCTAGACACAACACACACTATCAGAATAGATAAGAAACCATGATCGTTTTTGATGCAGTTCGCTAATTCGTACAACGCCTCATTGTACAAAGAGAAGATTATGTATAAAAAGCCGATGTCGTTCTTTCACCTGCCGGGTTTATAATTACGTAATGTGAACAGTGCCAGTAGATGTCAAGTAGACCTCTGCTTACAACTCGCTTTTCCCACATGACATGTTTATTTAGTCTCGTGACAAGAGTGCAGTATTTCCGTATGACAAAGCTCCAGAAGATTTTCCAGGTCTTGCATTGTAAAGCAGAAGGCGTCCCACATGACATGTTTATTTAGTCTCGTGACAAGATTACAGTATTTCCGTATGACAAAGCTCCAGAAGATTTTCCAGGTCTTGCATTGTAAAGCAGAAGGCGATTTCTTTTTCTGAAATTCCTTAAAGTGCGGGTACACTTTCTCGACGTTAATGGCTTCTTTGTGGCCAGGTCTCGTTAAATGCTACAAGAAGGGCAAATCCTTTAGCTCGTTCCATTATGAGCGACATTTCTCGGGGTGGGTATAAAATATGACGGTATCCATAATTCAGCAGCAAGAATTTCGCGGACCATGAAGCACATTGTGCAGACCGGCGTTCGTCGTTCCGTACCCTGCTCCGTGCCTCCGGCAAGTTTGTTTCTCATTACACACAACCCATTAAAAACCTGATTTCCTTTCGCATAGTCATAATTCTGTCTCTTTAAGAAACGTAACGGTAACGTTGGGCATCATAGCTGAATGGCGACTGTGGTGAAAGGCTGGATGGCAATTCGTATCAGCTCTTCCGTCAGAACTCGGTTATTTTTCTGAGTGAAAAACATGAAACGTCCCTTTAGAAAAATTAGTGAGGGACTGTGATAGTAAACTTCTACGTTTCTAGAATGAAATTTTCACTCTAGAGCGGAAGAAAGGAGTGCTAGTTCTGCAAGATTCGCAGGAGAGCTTCTGTGAAGTTTGGAAGGTAGGAGACGAGGTACTGGCGGAATTAAAAGCTGTGAGGACGAGGCGTGAGTCGTGCTTGGGTAGCTCAGTCGGTAGAGCACTTGCCTGCGATAGGAAAAGGTCCCGAGTTCGAGTCTCTGTCCTGCACACAGTTTTAATCTGCCAGGAAGTTTCAACTTCTACGTTATTTGATACTCAAACAGCTGAGCAAAACTGAACGAACTCAGACATTTCTCTCTTTACTTATTCTGATCATCACTAAACTGACACACAATAATTTTATCTTCATGAATCACTTACCTCACAAAAATCGTCGTTACTCGAACTATCAATTCATGATACCCATCTTTACAAATTTTCTTTTTCTGGCGAGCTCACGTCCAGGTCGTCCGTTCTCAAAACTCTGGCATCTCTCTCACCACTTCCACCACTGCTGGCGGCTCACTTCCAACTGCTCAACGCTACGCGCTGTTCACATCCAACTACCCAACACTACAATAGCAAATATTCCAACAATGCAAACGAGCCACAGACGGCACGCAGAACAGTCAGTGATTTTCATACAGAGCGCTACGTGGCGTTACTAATATAAACAGCCTACTTACAACCTGTTTTGTCGTAGTCTTAGGCCATCATCAGCCGACGGTGCCATCTGAAGGTCACCTTAGGCCGAAACCGATCATTGGTATTTAATGAAATAACCTTCGCGATCAAGATTATTTTTTCAATGATTTTATGTAAAATTTTTAGTCTGTCCTGACAGGGGTGCAGAAAGCATTAGATAGTAATTATGTGATGTGTCTGGGAAGCTTTTAACAGCAGAGAAACAGCAACCAAGACACTGACATGTTCACGTATTAAAGTACCACATATAAAAGTATCTGTACTTAACGCCCAGTACACCCAGTATCAGTAAGTTTATAATCTTCCACCTATTGCATCTACGGTACTCAACTTATTTGCACCGAATCTGCAGACCGTGCTGGATTCTACCGTCGGTAATGACTGTAAGGATGCAGCCGGCCGCGGTGGTCTTGTGGTTCTAGGCGCTGCAGTCCGGAACCGTGGGACTGCTACGGTCGCAGGTTCGAATCCTGCCTCGGGCATGGATGTGTGTGATGTCCTTAGGTTAGTTAGGTTTAAGTAGTTCTAAGTTCTAGGGGACTGTTGACCTAAGATGTTAAGTCCCATTGTGCTCAGAGCCATTTGAACCATTTGACTGTAAGGAACCTGACACTGTACTGACCTTGTGTCATCACTCCAAATAGCTGTCTCATCCCAGTGAAAGGCGAGACGTTGGATCTTCGTGAAGTACTATTGGCCGAAATAGACTGCTCCTGTATGTTAGACATAATACTCAGTGACGTAATAGAGATTTCAAAACGAATTCCAGTCATTTTAGCCAGGAAAAGAGAAAACCAAAGACATTTCAGAGACGTGTGCTCTCATCGATAGGCAGTCTGCACATTCACATGCAAAATAATTCACAAATGTAACACATATGCATTTTATAAATGAATTAACAGTAGATAAAAAAGTTTCTAGAATGCAAACAGCCCTGTATTGATCGCAGACGTACGGCACGAAAGGCATTTGTACACGCCTCCGACCAACTGTCAGACTTAAGTGCCCAGCCCACCATTACTGCTCCTTTACTGGCTGCCGAGAAGCCTTGAACTCTATACACTGTCTGCAGGGATCACTCCCATAGGGTGTCATTCGTAACAACAGGGCTATGAACGAACTGATTTGGGCTGCTCGTGACTTTTCTTATGTTTAAATGTTACCCTTACATTATTTTCCTTAACACTTCCTGATGGCTTCGTTGATGAGAGACCGATTACACTATTCTCCGTTTTTAGTTAATAAATAGTACGTAATGAAGTTACAAGTTCGGTGGGCACGCAGCAAGCCTAGCAGACTATCAGAGCAATCACTGTTGTGACGTCAGCTAAATGAACTTTCCCACCAAGCTGCGGTGCCATGTGCAAACGACAGCTTCACGGTCGCAGACACTGATCAGTACATTCTAACGACATCAGCTACCAGCTACAGAACAGACGTTGTTTTAATTGACAGCAAGAGCTAGAAGTTTTACAAGCGATGGAATAAATGGTTCAAATGGGTCTGAGCACTATGGGACTCAACTTCTGAGGTCATCAGTCCACTAGAACTTACAAGGGAACCTCCCCATCGCACCCCCCTCACATTTAGTTATAAATTGGCACAGTGGATAGGCCTTGAAAAAACTGAACACAGATCAATCGAGCAAACAGGAAGAAGTTGTGTGGAACTATGAAAAAAATAAGCAAAATATACAAAATGAGTAGTCCACGTGCAAGATAGGCAACATCAAGGAAAATGTGAGCTCATGAGCGCCGTGGTCCTGTGGTTAGCGTGAGTAACTGCGGAACGAGAGGTCCTTGGTTCAAGTCTTCCGTCGGCTGAGAATTTTACTTTCTTTATTTTCGCAAAGTTATGATCCGTGCGTTCGTTCATTGACGTCTCTGTTCACTGTAATAAGTTTAGTTTCTGTGTTTTGCGACCGCACCGCAAAACCGTTCGATTAGTAGACGAAAGGACATGCCTCTCCAATCGGAACCGAAAACATTTGACCGCAAGATCATAGGTCAACCGATTCCTCCACAGGAAAACACGTCTGATATATTCTATACGACACTGACGACGGCATGTGCGTCACATGACAGGAATATGTTGTCGACCCACCTAACTTGTACACTTAGCGAATGGGTAAAAAGATTCTTCTACCTTGCCCGATTTAGGTTTTCTTGTGGATGTGATAATTACTCCCAAACAAGTGATGAAAACAAAAGAATTTGTCACATAAACTGAAAATAAAAAATTGTACTTTTCACTCGAGGGAAGACTTGAACCTAGGAACTCTCCTTCCGTAGCTGCTCTCGCTAACCACGGGACCACGGCGCTCCTTTACTCCCACTGTCCTTGATGTGCATATGTTAGCATGGACTACTGAGGTTGTATATTTTACTAAGTTTTTTCATAGTTCCACACAACTTCTTCCAGTTTTCTCGATTGATCTGTGTAGAGTTTTTCAAGGCCTATCCTCTGTGCCAACTTATAACTAAATCTGAGAGGGGGTGCGATGGGGAGGTTTCCTTGTTAGAACTACTTAAACCTAACTAACCTAAGGACATCACACACATCCATGCCCGAGGCAGGATTCGAACCTGAGACGGTAGCGGTCTCGCGGTTCCAGACTGTAGCGCCTAGAGCCGCACGGCCACTCCGGCCGGCAAGCGATGGAATAGATAGAAATCGAAATACCTAGGGCCGATAGGGTAATTTTCCGCCCATGTCCGGTCTTAGCCACTACACAAAACGCCGTAGCAATGTTGTTTCCCGTGTACTACCTGCCCTGCGTGAACGAGGGCAGCCTCGTTTCCACTACATATCTCCTCCTCTCGAAACAGTGTATAAGTTGGGCAGCGATCGTGTTCTTATATTCCCATCATCCCTTGCACGAGGACCAAGTTAGATTGCACGTAAAATAGTCAACTTCTTGCACTGTAAGCATCAACAGTTTTTTCATTCAGGCCTAATGGAGCTTACGTAGAAATAAAAATGGTTGGTAAGAGACGAGTTCTCTGAACGTCTCATACCAATTAAATGAAAACTTTACACCTCATTGATCTTCTTCTACTAGTCTCAACTCTTTGCATGCACCAGTATCCAGCTTACAATCCACTGTGCAAGTAGCCTAGTGCACAGAGGATTCAAAAATTGCCTCAGCTTATACAATTTCCGACAAAAGATTTTATTTCTCGGATCGTTTGGTATTGTTTGAGTATACTAAAATGTAGACTTTCACGGCCGGAAATATCATGTCCATTATAATTATCCGGGCTGTTATGCCGTGGTCGATTGATGAATTCTGTGTCAAGTCCCAACGCTACAGACAGTAGCGAGCCAGGGGGCGTGTTGGACCTTCCATCGAGCTACAGACCCCCTTGAAGATGTCTCCCGCAGTCGGAGACGAAACGTTGGAAATTGACACACAATACATCACCCGAACAGGGCATAACAGCCCGGATAATTATAATGGACATTGTTTGAGTATGCGAAGTCTACGTTTTACATCTCGAAAGTGGGGGAGACAACCTTTGGTGGATAAAAAACTCGAAATTTTCGGACATATTCCAGTTTTACGCTTGTAACTCGAAAACTGCTCATATTTTGAAAATAACCTCTCTACAGTAAAATAAGAGGGCAAAATCTTGCCTTGATTAAAAGAAAAAACTGAATATTTATCCAGTAGTTCGATTTTTGTGGGGTTTCAACAAACAGCAAATTTTTCAACGTTTTCAAAAACTATGTTTTACCAATTTTAAATGTTCTGTAACTTTCCAACATCAACTTTTACGAACACACACTGCCTAAATTTTGTAAAGCATCAATCCATGAGTTCCAAAAGCACCACGTTTTCGAAATTCGGCCAATTTTGAATTTTTTTGCTCACAAAGCTAAACTGAGGAAGGTTTTGAACTTACACTATCGGGCTTTCGCACTTTTTTACTACCTACAAGTCTGACCTAATCCTGAGGCCATATCATCCCATCTGAACGCATTTGAAAATGGTTTTAAGGAATTTCGTGAAAATTTTAATATCTGATATTTTCGTAATTTTCACCTAGTACTGCTGATTTCTTCCTCGCAACGTATATTCTAATAATTGAAGAGATATATTAGGCTTAAACGCATATTTTCCAAGTACCTACTTGTACATCCACTTAAATGCGTACGAAAAAACTCGATTTCGTTACTAACTAAGGAATGTTGATCACACAGAATACATTCTGCCTGAAGAAAATCCCACGACTTATACCTTCAGTGAATGGTTAAGTATACGTGCACAACAAAGAAGGGCGGTTAATTAGCTGCTTTGCAACGTTGAGATAATGGGGGTGTGGGACGGAGAGCTAGATCGTAGAAAGGGGAGAACAAATAGTCGGTTCCCCTCGTGTGGGACCGTTGTGCCTTAACGGGACCGAAGGGCAAGGGGGGGGGGGGGGGCGCCCTACTCCCCCACCTTCATTTTTCCATGAAGCTCTTCAGTTCAAATCTTTTCGCCAAAGTAAGTGGATACCAATGTCTTGTAAGACAGTTGTAATTTTGTTTCGACACGAATGGAAACGTATATTTCGTCTGTCAAGTCTGTGTTCATGTAGGTGAATAACCGATAGTTGTCAAAGAAAACGGAGTGACAACATTGTTGCAGGGCAGTAGAGAATGGAAGAATGCTGATCATACCCATTTGCGGGAGAGAGTTCGAGAGGTAACTGTTCATATTGCATGTCAAAACATTACAGTAACCCCATATTGATTGACGCTTACGTTCGCCGTGAGTATAAATAAGCTGCACAACCAAACGTAGCAGAACGAGTTCGTGGTAAGAGTCATACTTTCAATTTTGCGGAACACTGTCTTTTATTTGGAGAGAGACTCACCGAAGAATTTAAACAGCGTCATGAACAGAGACCAAATGACAAGAAATACAAAATTCACAAGTTCACGGAACTTGAAGTCACACAGAGAATGATGTTCCCAACTACTGCTCTTCAGAGTAATGGGTATTTTGACTTGATTGCAGTTGACGCATGGTATCCACTCTGTATGAAAGAAAATACTTTACTGGAAGCGTTCATCAGAGTGTAAGCAGGGAGCAAGATGTAAACCTTCGGCAAAAATTCATAGGTAAATGGATAAATAATCTCGTACCTTGAAAAACACTCAGCTGAATGCCAATCTGCTGTTAACGAATTGATGAATGAGGTGGAAGAGGAAAATCGTCCACATATAAGGACACTGAAAGCACGTCTCTTCAAACAGTTAAGTGGTGTATGTTGAACGAGCACGAAAGTCACCCGTCTTTTGTTTCCGGAATGTTTGCCACAAAATCCTCACTGTCGCCTTCTACGGAAACAAAAACCAAAACATTGAATAGAAACGATACCGAATTGTGAAAGGAGCAGCAGAAATAGTACTGGAAGACATCCGCTCAGCTTAATATGAGTTAGAGCAATATCCAGCCCCTGGCAACAACGACCTGTCCAATGTCGAACACAAGAAATCCGAGTTGGGAAAGTGGAGAAGATTTTTACGCTTTCTCACGTAATTATAGCAGCAGCCAGACACCGTTTTTATCTCCAGTCTTGATTGAAACAAGTGTTTATCTGCACAAAGAATTTGGCCCCAGGATCCTCATAGATTTGTTGTCATTTATGGTATTAGCTGCATCCTACCGGGAAGCAATTGGTTCGATCTCGCGTGCTCAGTTCTCAGACAAATTTAGTCCTGCCGCCCTCTTATTGTCAATTCGCCTTTGAAAACGCAAATTGTAACGTCAACGCTCTTGACGGACTGAATACGTTCCACTCAATTCGAGGCATTATGTGATCACTCCTCATCCTGCAGTGGTCCTGTTGAAACAATGAAGAGAATGCCGATTTTTTCCTCTGCAGACATTATTAAAGGTTCAAACACCGTTCAAGTCCAGTCGTCTAGAATGTAGGACTGTTTCAAAAACATCATTTCTACCGACATAAATGTTGCTGACGACATCCTACCATCGTCTACTGACATTATCTGGCTGTATGGAAGTGGGAGAAATTCTGAGAACATTCTGGATCGAATGTATTGTTGAAGGAAGCAACGGAAAACACAGAATACGTCCGCTCAGCTATTACGTATCTCCTTCATCAATGCACCACCTACCGACGTCAACACTGTCTACACTTGTCATCGGGAAGCGACCAAAATAGTTATGCAGTACCTTCAACCAACCAACTATGGACATACACTACTGGCCATTAAAATTGCTACACCAAGAAGAAATGCAGATGATAAACGGGTATCATTGGACAAATATATTATACTAGAAATGACATGCGATTACATTTTCACTCAATTTGGGTGCATAGATCCTGAGAAATCACTACCCAGAACAACCACTCTGGCCGTATTAACGACCTTGATACGGCTGTGAACTGAGTCAAGCAGAGCTTGGATGGCGTGTACAGGTACAGCTGCCCATGCAGCTTCAACACGATACCACAGTTCATCAAGAGTAGTGACTGACGTATTGTGACGAGCCAGTTGCTCTGCCACCATTGACCAGACGTTTTCAGTTGGTGAGAGATCTGGAGAATGTGCTGTTCAGGGCAGCAGTCGATCATTTTCTGTATCCAGAAAGGCCCGTACAGGACGTGCAACATGCGGTCGTGCGTTATCCTGCTGAAATGTATGATTTCGCACGGATCGAATGAAGGTGTTCAAAGTGCTGTCAATGCGAACAAGACGTGACCGAGGCGTGTAACCAATGGCATCCCATACCATCACGCCGGGTGATATGCCAGTATGGCGATGACGAACACACGCTTCCAATGTGCGCTCACCGCGATGTCGTCAAACACGGATGTGACCTTCGTGATGCTGTAAACAGAACCTGGATTCATCCGAAAAAATGACGATTTGCCATTCGTGCACCCAGGTTCGTCGTTGAGTACACTATCACAGGCGCTCCTGTCTGTAATGCACCGTCAATGGTAACTGTAGCCGTGGTCTCCGAGCAGATAGTTCATGCTGTTGCAAACGTCGTTCAACTGTTCGTGCAGATGGTTGTTTGTCTGGCAAACGTCCCCATCTGTTGACTCAGGGATCGAGATGTGGCTGCAAGATCCGTTACGTCAATGCGGATAAGATGCCTGTCATCTCGACTGCTACTGATACGAGGTCGTAGGGATCCGGCACGGCGTTCCGTATTACCCTCCTGAACCCACCGATTCCATATTCTGCTAACAGTCATTGAATCTCGACCAACGCGAGCAGCAATGTCGCGATACGAAAACCCCAATCGCGATAGGCTACAATCCGACCTTTATCAAAGTCGGAAACGTGATGGTACGCATTTCTCCTCCTTACACGAGGCATCACAACAACGTTTCTCCAGCAACGCCGGTCAACTGCTGTTTGTGTATGAGAAATCGGTTGGAAACTTTCCTCATGTCAGCACGTTTTAGGTGTCGCCACCGGCGCCAACCTTTTGTGAATTCTCTGAAAAGCTAATCATTTGCATAGCACAGCATCTTCTTCCTGTCGGGTAAATTTCGCGTCCGTAGCACGTCATCTTCGTGGTGTAGCGATTTTAATGGCCAGTAGTGTAGTTCATAGTGGAGATCTTTATTTTAAAAATGTGATTGTGATGTTCGGGGGTCTTCATCTTATTATGTCTTTTATGGGATGTTTTGTAACAATTTTGGCGGGGAGTGGGTTGAAGCAGCTGCCGTCACTCATCTATGCTACAAAAATTATTTACAAAATGCTAACTGGCCGTGCCTACAGGTGAGCTGTTAGAGCGTATATCCTCGTCCACAGTACACTGGCATTACCGACATGGGACATAAGCTGAGTGAGGAGAAGAGACTTGAAACGGTAGGACTGTTGAGAGGAGATCAGTTTCGAAGCACATTGAAATCTCTTCAGTAAAGGAGGCCTGCTTCAACATTGTGGATTATGTACTTCAAGATGGTCACCCTTGTGAAACAGTTCATGAAGTCAGAACGAATGGGTAGCTGGAATCAACACCTGCCCACTACGTTGTCCTTCTTTCACGTAGCTGTGCACTCGCCATATGCCAAAAGTGCTTATCTTTACATACAACATATTATGACCGTGGGAGAAATTATGAACTCCACTGAGTTCGACCATTTTACCAGACGAGGATATTTCAGAATAAGCGAAGCGTAAACTTTTGTGCGGTATTTGCTTGGACATGACGATAGAGCAGACATTGATAGGTCCAGAAAAGTTAAGGCGGCCTCAGTGGTGGCAGGGGCTTCAGTTAAAGTGTTCTCGCCAACGGGACATAAAGGAATATCAACCTGGAATATGTGCATGACGTTATGGAAACCTACTGCCAAGTGGCTGTTTTTTCGTCTAAGCAGCACATCGATACAAGTCTCACCAGAGTGTCTCGAGACAATGTTGACTCTCGCAAATTGAAGGCATGGTTTCACCAGCATCCTTCGTTCCCAGAGAGTGACGCGTCAATATTCAGTGCTGTAGCTGGTAGGGAGCAGGTGAATTGCCGTTCAGCCAAGAAATAGCAAGGCATGTATGATAAAGGTGATTGGCCACAACTGCCACAGCCTTAATTTGTAACGCATGGATAAAGTCATTGAACCCTACCAGGTCACACAAACCTAGAAAGTTGGCTTTCAAATGCTGACTGCTGTTAATACTAAGACGCTGTTTCAACATATCTGCTTAGCGAAACAGTCTGACGAAGACATGAAGCACTTTTTCACCCATTAACTGTCACCGTGTCCGTTATAGTTGTTCAACGAAGATCGCTTACGAAAGGGAACCAAATCTGTGTTGTACTAGGCTTTCAAGCCAGCAGCTGTTCCCACAGGATTACAATATGGTTGATGTAAATGGGAAATTACTTCTTCACAAAGTTGTGTGCGACAAGCACGAATCATTTGGTGTTGCCCGCAGAATGTATGCCAGCATTGTCAGCTGGCACTAAGGATCAACAGTGATTGCTGTGTTCGACATGTACACAAGTCAGGCGAATCAGCGACGCACTAAAAGCATAGAAATAGCTCGACGTTCGAAAGTTAAAACTTCAGCCTATGTATTGTTTGATGAGAGTACACTACCTGCTGTTTCCCAGGAGAAGTTCTTGGGAAATGAAACGAATAAGAGCCGCCTCACTCAAATGTTGCGAAAACATCTGGAAGAACCTTCCGTTACAGTACTGGAGGCAACAAAGAACGCTGGTTTACTGATTGTGGCAACAGCTTGTTCTCAGGCACCCATATTAGACACTGAGCTTGTGGACAGTGAGAATATTGACGTCGTAGTCATCCTATGTGAGGCTCCCACCTACAACGACATCTGAGTACCGAAGCGAGGAAAGAAGGGGCAAGCCACCTCATCGTACCAGTTCCAGCAGAAACACCTTCTGCTCTTGCATGCCTTTTCTGGATGCGACACAACCTCCTCGCCATCCGGGCATGGGAAAATCAAACAACGTAGTCTTATCGACACTATCCCAGCACTGAGGAAGCTGACATTAGCAGAGCTGGGTAGAAATTCTGATGGTAATGTATGGAACTGGAAGAAAAATCACCTGCAACTTCAATGAGTTATTACGTCATTGTGAAGATGTCAAGAAAGGTGATCTTGCCCCAACATCATCCAACACTCCACACGCAGTTACAGAGAATTCCTCCAGTTTTAATCGTGGATAGGAAACATGATAGACACATTTGAATGCGGTTGGGCAGCCTCGGACTCACTACCAATCTTATAATGAGAGAATCTGCTCCCCAAGAGCTTCTGAAACTTGTGTTCTGAAGCTGTAAAAAGGGATTCTCTACGTACATCGAACTCGACGTAGACTTAGACGGCGACCTTGCTGAGGAGGAACATGAGGATGAACCTGATGAGGAACCCTGGGGAAGGAAGTTGAGGAGGAAGAGACTGACGAGAACCAACCTGAGCCAGCAAACAACACCAATCAGCCTGAGGAAGAAGAGCTGAAATTAGGACCTTCAAAACTACCAGATTTGTAAATATTTCCATTATCTATGTAATTTTTGTGCGCATTCCTAACCTTTTATGTAACGTTGAAATTAAAAAAAGGTAAGGAAGTAATCTTTCCTGCACTTTGAGCTGTAAATAAAATAATTTTATAAGTACTTGCCTAACTATCTTTTTCCCGATAACTTTTGTGAAATATGTTCATACAAGTATACAAACTACCTAATGCGTTTAGAATTAGGTCTTCAGGCTTTAAATACATATGTAGGTAACAAGAAACCAGGTACACTTGTGAAACTCATGAAAACTGTAGACTGTCAATTTTACTAACAGGTCAAAGTCATGAAACTTTAGATTTTAAAATATTGACAAAATTCCATAAAACCGATTTAAAAAGCATTCAGATGGCATGACATTGCCTAAGAATGAAGTTAGAATTGATTCGCGTACTCATGGACATCAAAAATTAGCGAAAACCCGACAGTGTGAATTTAAGGTTTTCCTCAATTTTGGTTTATGAGTGTAAAAAGTTTCAAAATTGGCGCAGTTTCGAAAAAAATGCTGTTTTCGAATTCGCGTATTGATTCTCTACAACTTTTAAGCAGAGGGTTATTGATAAAATTTGATGCTTTGAAGTTACAGCTCATTCGAAATGGGTAAAACACAGTTTTTGGCAAGGTTGTAAAAAACTTGCAATTTTCTGGATCCCCATTAAAATCGAACTACTGTATCAATTTTCAGATTTTTTCTTTTAATCTGAACTGAATTTCGACCACTTTACTTTACTATAGGACGGTTATTTCAGAAATATGCACCGTTTTCGTGTTATAAGCGAGAAACTGAAAAGTTCGAAAATTTCGATTCTTTTTCTTGTCAACTAAAATTGTCCGCTCCATTTTCGACATTGAAAACTAGGATTTGGCATACCCACTCTATACGAAACCATCCTAGAAAACAAAGTCTTTTACGTCCATTAATTTAAGTTGGAACCTCCTTATATACTGGACTAAATTTTATGGTAAAAAATTCTTTCCCCCATTGTACCATCACTACTCATAAACTATTAACAAGTCACACGCTGTTACGAGCAACTTCCTGATGTAACCTCTAGAAGATACGGGACACAGCCTACATTGAAAGGGGAAATTTGCGGTAAATTCCTGTGGGACCAAACTGCTGAGTTCATCACTCCCTAGGCTTACTCACTACTTAATCTAACTCATACTAACTTCAGCTAAGGTCAACATGCACACCTATGCTCGAGGGAGGACTCGAACCTCCGACGGGGAGAGCCGCGCGAACCCTGCCAAGGCGCCTCAGACCGCGAGGGGTCTGCGTTGAAGAGCAGCGAACTGCCTGCTACTCCGGAGTTGCTCTACTCAGCAGGCAGAACCTCAGAAATCATTAGACTATCATCAGGCAGTATCAGGTCAGAGTCTCATCTGGTGTCTCGGGACTCATCCGCAGCTGTAAAACCAGGCGTAATGTTACTCATAGTTCATTGCATTTACGACTACAGCAGTGTTTAAGGATATATCAGTCGATATATCAGTCCAAGTGAACTCTGAACTTAACAGTCCGTTAATGTGACCACAGCCTAAGCTGGACGTCAACGTGCAATAATTATATAATGCTAGTTGAGAGATTAGGAGAGCAGTACTGTCGTTGTCGTAATGCGGAAACGGAGTGATTTCTCTGAAGCCTAGATGGGCCTGATATTTCCTTTCAGGCCAGGGGTGGAAGCATTTCGGAAACGACTAAGTTTGTAAATTGATCGCGTGCCGCTGTACTTAAAGTATGACGTGAACGGGAAAGTAGCGCTATCGAAAACTGGTGCCGATGCAACTGCTGTGTATGAATCTCATCTACGTCGTGGTCCCTGATTCTAACGTTTATCACTAACCGTATTTCTGGCAATAGTGCTTTCGTCTTTCTTCGGTTTACTTTCCACTCCTAGTGGGTACTCATAGACTGTTCATTCCATGCCACACTCCTGTAACTCCACTTTCACTGCAGACAACAATGTCATTAGCGAATCTTATTATTGATAGCCTTTCATTTTCAATCTTAACCTCACCCTAGAACTTTTAATTTCGTCATTAGTAGTTTGATTTATAGCTTGAACTGTTAGAGTGAAAGGTTATACTTCCTTCTCGCACTGTTTTTCACTCCGAGGACGTCGTTCTTGGTCACCCATTCCTATTGTTCCTTCTTGGTTCTTGTAGATATTGTCCGCTCCCTTTCTTTTTAATAACTTACGCACATTTTTCTCAGATTCTCGGGCATTTTCAATCATTTTACATTGTCGACTGCTTTTTCAGATCGACAAATCCTACTGATTCTGCTTCCATTACCAGGCCAATGTCAAAACTGTTTCGGTGCTACTCTTACCTTTCCTAAAGCCGGAGTGATCGTCATTTATCAGATATTACGGGCATAACGAAAGAAAACAATTGTAGGCATTACTCGATCTAGTCGTAGCGCAGACTAACTAGGTTTTGTGCCTGTACCCCGTCATGTTTCTAAATAGCTCGCCTTTTTACCCTACAATGTAAGCATCGAGGGTGATGGCTGGAATGTCGCCGAGGGCAATTACGATGGTTTTCTGTGAAAATAATTCAATTTTTGATTGAAAAAATGATTAATGTTTAACAGAGACGGCGACATGTTTTAGCTATTAATCAGCAAATGTTATTAATATTGGTATAATGGTATTCAGAACACCATCCTCGGTCAATAATAGAAATATCAGCACTTACACCCGTTACACCTATAGCAGTGGAATTATTTATTCCATTACCGTCTATAATTAAAAACTTTTGTAATAATCGTTGAGTGTCTTTGGTAAACTGGCTTGATTTCCCTCTGTTTATATAGGAAGTAATTATACACAGCAGTCTGTACCAATTTTATTTTATTTTCTGGCCTTCTTTCTATAAAATAAGTTGTTATTTATGTTTTAACACTTTCTTTAAAAAACCGGATTGATGTGTGTATGTCATCTAATTTTTCTTCTCAACTATAACTGTTAATCTGGGAGGAAAAGCTAACTATCAATTTTATGGCATAGCAATGATAGTTTCTATTGTTTGTACATACAGAGCTACTCATATGTTGCCATTTAATACTTGGCTGGATCTCCATATGCCTTAATTACCGGTTTGCACTGTTTAGGCGTTGAGAGATTTAGCTTTCTAACGTATTCCTCACTCAGTTAATGAAATCACACGCGCACAAGTGTCTCCAACAGTTCCTGTCTATTACGTGGCTTCTTTTTGCGAAACCATTTCCTGTAACCTTCCAACAGTTCTCAACAGGATTGTGAACGGTGTTATTTACAGGGCGTTCTAGCATTTGACCTCTATTTTGTCTAAGAAAAATGTTTACCTGAAATTAAGGTCGAATATCATCTTCTCCAAACTTCCTACAAACATTTATCACAGGATTTACCTTCAAAGCTCTTTGGGAAGGAGTGTAATCATCCTGATATAGTCAAGTGTAAACATCTGCGAACTGATCTGTTATTGTGGTCTTAATCTTCTTTTTAAGGATGCTGATGTATATATGTTTGCATTGACTGTGTCGTTTATGAAGACCAGACGACCTACTCTGTGGGTAAAAGTCCATTTACAGGTCATCTGCCTTGTTCGATTTTTGACTGTTTGTGTTACACACGAAGGCAAATGTCTTTCACGCACTCTGTGCTGCACGAACACTTTTCCATGCAGATTATATCTAAAATAATTTGAACGGATTACTTTGTTCCACATTTCCGGCGTCAATGTCACATGTGGTTTTGCCGATTTTAGCCCCCGTTGTCGCATTGTTTTTCTCAATAAAGCTTTCATTCTAGGTTGACTGGCAGGGAGTCCGTTTTCGAGCACTCTGTTTTTGACAGTGCTACTGGTTACTGACACGTCCTCTCAGTCTCGCTTGACTTCAATTGATGACCAGCTAAGATCCACGAGGAAAAGTTTTTTGACAGCAGATGTCCTTCCTACCTCTTCCTTCTCTTATCAATTTTCCCTTTATCTCTGTATTTCTTCAGTAACCGTGATATTTTAGACCGCTTATCACATGATATCTCTCTTGTGCTGAAACCAACTGAGGCATAGCAATTATAACAGCTTTCTTCTTTGGCGTTAGTTTCACTGACCTGCCCATCATTGCACTTCAACGTGTCAACACAGAACGACTATATGAACAGTAATTCATTGTAGATGACGACAAGAAGTGGATATTGTTGGAGAAAGGTAGTGAAATAATAAAGGCAACAATATACAGGGTGAAAAGTATTTAAACCGACAAACTCTAGGAGGTTGTAGGGGACATCAAAACAAATATATTTCCCTAACGTCATTTTTTCCTATGAGGAGTATTTAAACCGGTAGAGGAAGATTTCTCTGGCGGCAAACTAATTAAAACAACAAACACTTTTCCATTTTTTTATGACCAAAAGACAACACGTTAACACAACACGATTTCAGTTACAGTAGATTTTCAAAAGTGCCTCCATTGACACGTAAACAAAGGTTGTAGCGTCGGATCATTTTCTGTCTGACACAGGCAAAAACCCCAGGAGTATCCTGAATTGTTCTTGCTGCTGCTACTATCCGGCCAACCAGATCCTCTTCTGATGCAATAGGAGTTGCGTATACAAAGTTACACATCTCTCCCCACACAAGAATGTGCAGAGGGGACATATCTGGGGATCGAGCAGGCCATGGTACAGGACCACCTCTGCCAATCCACGTTTCTGGGAACCGTCGGTCGAGAAATCGACGCACACGAAGTCTAAAATTTGACGGCGTCCCGTCATGTTGGAACCACATGAGTTGTCTTGTAGGGAGCGGGACGTCTTCCAGCAATTCCTGCAATGCTCTGGCGAGAAAATTGTAATAGTGCCTGCCATTTAATGGCCTAGGTAGCAGAGACGACCCAATTAAATAGCCCCCAACAACACCTTGTCACGCAAAACGAAGAACCGCACTTGATGAGCGCTAGTAACTGTGGCATGTGGGTTATCCTCACTCCAAACATGCAAATTGTCCATGTTGAAGAGTCCATCACTCCCGAAAGTTGCTTCATCGGTAAACAACACAGATGATGGAAATGTAGGATGCATTTCACACTGTTCCAGTTACCACTGCGAAAACTGTGCTCTGGGTGGATAATCAACTGGTTCCAGGTGGTGTACACGCTGTAAGTGAAATGGACGTAACAACTGCTCTCGAAGGACTGTTCATACATTCCTCTGATTCATCCCCATGTTATGTGCAATTGCACGAGTGCTGATTGAAGGATCCCGCTCCACATGCTGCAAGACAGTTTCCTCAAATTGCAGCGTTCTTACCGTGTAACGGCGTCGCTGTACAGGTAATCTGATAAATGACCCGGTCTCACGCAAACGTTGGTACACAGCAGCAAAGTCGCATGATGCGGGATACGGTGATTAGGATATTGTTGTTGATGAACCCGCTGTGCAGCTCGTCCGTTGTGGTGAGCTACGTAGTACGCATCAACCATATCAGTGTACTCACTCCAGGTGTTTCGCTCCATTAGTAAACAGAGACAATGCACTACTACACTGGTGAACAGGAGTTGCCTACAACTGAAGATCGTAATACGGCCTCTAACAACTGAAGAGCGTAATACGGCTTCCACCAGTTTAAATAATCCACAAAGGAAAAAAAGACATTAGGGAAAAATATTTGTTTTGATGTCCCCTACAAGCTCCCAGAGCTTGTCGGTTTAAATACTTTTCACCCTGTATAAGCGACAATGTTACAACAATGTACTGGTATACCCTGAAGCAAACAGCTGCTGAAAACCAATTGTGAAGTAATAATTGGTGTTGCAATAAATAATTCCACCACTGTACATACTACGTGCATATGCTACAGGCTGTCAGCCGGAGGACCTCTGTGAAGTTAGAGGAGTTGTGGTGAGTCACTGTGGCTAAATACGGTAGGGAGAGCTAGTGAGTACGTCTGCTGGTGTGGCCGCTGTGCAACCCGACACCGGCACGCGGCGTACGTCCTTCCCTGTCCCTGGCTGTCTCTCGTCCGTCGTGCCCGTCCTGTCGCTTACGGCTTCCGGCTAACTCGCCGCAGGGAGGCACTTGTCCGCTCCGCCCTGCGTCAGCGTTCGCTGTCACAATGGCATGCCACGCACAGGCTGGGGTGCGTAGCAGAGGGCTAACGCGCAGCCAGCCACGCCCAAACACGACATGTTTTTGTAGCCCACTCCATGATGGCCACTGTGCGCCTCCCCCTCTCTCTCTCTCTCTCTCTCTCTCTCTCACACACACACACACACACACATTCAGACACACAGCGTAGCTGTAGATTTACTCATTAAACCTAAGGTTGGGTGGTCTAACTGAAGCGTTCGATACCGTATTTTTCTGACTCACAGTCAAACTGTCAGCTTCCAGCCTTCTGGACATGGAAATACGCTGCGTATGAGTATGTTATCACATCTAAGATTCACATAGTTACCTACGCCAGTTCTCAAATAGGCCGTCACCGTCTAACCTAACCTAGACCTCAGTCCAACAGTTTAATGCGATGTTGTGTGGCCTTCGTGAATGATTCATAGGACCTTTCTACCCAGCACCCAACTCCATATTCTCCACTGGCGACTGTGGCAAACAGTCCCAATCACTGAATAACAAACAATATTGTGAAGTATTCCATCTATGGACAGTCAGCGTACAGTGTCACATTTGTAGCCGAAGGGGTGGCCTGGTCACTTCGATGCTCTGTAGCGTCGTTAGGGATCTGTACACGACTCTAATGTGTTATTAGCGGGTATATATAACATTCCATAAAATAATTGGTGGAAGTGGCTGCAAGAAGATCCTTCACGTTGGTGTGTAGGATTTATGAGACTGGCGACATACCATGAGACTTCCAGAAAAACTTCATCCACACAATTCCGAAGATAGAAAGAGACGAAGTTTGCAATATCCATCGCGAAATAAGCTTAACAGTACATGCATTCAAGTTTCTGACACGAATAATTTTCAGAACATTGCAAAAGACAACTGAATATTTGTTACATGACGCTCATTTTGGCTTTAGGAAGGGAAAAAGCACCTCAATGCTGTTCTGAAATTGAGGCTGATAATGAAAGCAAGGCTGAAGAAAAATCAAGAAACGTCTACAGGATCTGTCGACCTAGAAAAGCGTTCGACATTGCAATACGGTGGTGCGACATGTTTCAAATTCTGAGGAAAACAGGGGTAAGGTATAGGGGAATGTACATTTTATACAACAACCAAGAGGATGTAAGGCAGGTATGCAGTGTATCGCTCCTGTTGTTCAATCCAAAATGGTTCAAATGGCTCTGAGCACCATGGGACTTAACTTCTGAGGTCATCAGTCCCCTAGAACGTTGAACTACGTAAACCTAACTAACCTAAGGACATCACACACATCCATGCTCGAGGCAGGATTTGAACCTGCGACCGTAGCGGTCGCGCTGTTCCAAACTCAAGCGCCTAGAACCGCTCGGCCACTCCGGCCGGCTGTTCAATCCACATAACGAAGAAGCAGTCACGGTAATAAAAGAAAATTTGAAGAGAGGAATTGTAATTGAGACTGAAAGAATATGAACTATAGGAGCCGCTAATGGTGCTGCTGTCCGCAGTGAAACTGGGGATGGATTACAGTATGTGTTGAAAGGAATGAACAGTTAAATTAGTACATAATATGGATTGAGAGTTAATTGAAGAACAATCGATTTACTGTGAAGCAGCAGATATGAGAACAGCAAGAAACCTATGATTAGAATATGGGATCATGAACTTCAGGATTTCTGCTACCTAGGCAGTAAAATAACCCATGATGGGTGGAGCGAGAAGGATGTAGAAAGCGGACTAGGACTGGTAAGAAGGGCATTCCTGGACAAGAGAAGTCTCCTAGTATCAAAGACACGCCTTAATTTGAGGAAGAAATTCCGAGCACAGCATTGTATGATAGTGGGACACGGACTGCGGGAAAAACGGAACAGAAGAGAATCGAAGCATTTGAGATGTGGCGCTACAGACGAATGTTAAAAAATAGGTGCACTGATGAGGTAAGGAATGATGAGGTTTAGCACAAAATGGGCAAGGAAAGAAATATGTGGGAAAAAACTGACAAGACAAACGGACAGCATGGCTGGGCATCCGTTAAGACATCAGGGAATAGAAGTTTTACGTTGCCTGGGAGAACTGTAGATGAAAATTGCAGAGGATGACAGGGACTGGAATACATCCAGCAAATAACTGCTGATGTAGGTTGCAATTGCTACTCTGAGACGAAAACGTTGGCACAGGTGACGAATTCGGGACGGTGGCACCAAACCAGTCAGAATTTGATGACTCAAAACCAATAAATAAATAAAATGTATTTTCCTCGCTAACAGAAATATATTGTACCAAACATAGCCGTAATATAAGGGAAGTATTTCATTTATTTTTGAAGATCTGATGCACAGAAATGAGTGAGAGTGAACCATTTAGAGTGGTACAACAGAAGAGAGAGAGAGAGAGAGAGACAGAAAATATGTAGTGTTAGAGAAGGATAACGAAAATTAAATGACCTCATAAGACGAAAATGTTCTCCGAACCATCGGCGAGAAGAGGATTCTACTAAAAGACTTAGTTCATGGGATTGAATGATGGGAAATGCGTTGAGGCATCAGTGTATACCCTCCATCGTATTAGAAGAATCCGAAGAAGCGAAAGAGTGTTGGGGAAGATAGAGATTGGAACATTCCTGTGACGAGGAGTCCTGCATTGGTGAGGATGTAGTAGCGCGCCGCATTAAAATACCGATAAGATGCATGTATCCAGAAAATAAATAAATAAATAAATAAAATGAAACATACAATAAAAGAAAAAGACAGGCGGATGGAGGGGGAAGTGCAATACAAACGAAAGTTATTAAGCACAAACTCTCAAATCAATACAAAGTATACATAGCGGCCTGTAGCCATTACCAACACAAAATTTTGAACCCATTGGCAACATGCTCTCTGACCTGTACTTAAAATCACTTTAATTTGTCAGTTATGCAATAACTACAAACGACCTCAATATATTTTGGTTTTCATGAACCTTCCACATACGTGAAAGACGATCAGTGATGAAAACCGAAAATAGACGTTGATGTAGATTAATTAATCAAGTAATTTCCATTGTCTTGTTCCAATTGTTGGTGTAGTTTCTTACTGCAGATCAAGAATATTCTTATATTTTAAAAACGAAGAAATTCGTCCAGCTGTATTTAAAGTTTCGATTTTATTTTGGCAACTAGTTTCAACGTCATCTTCAGGCCCATACACTTGTTAACGCCAACTGCGTGCGGCTGATACTAGAAGTCAGTGGTGAAGTACCACATTCCACACGGAGCACGTCCGTATCTCACCACTGACTTCTAGTATCAGTCGTACGCAGTTGACGTCAACAAGTGTATGGGCCTGAATATGACGTTGTTACAACGTTGAAACTAGTTGCCAAAATAAAATCGACACCTTAATTACAGGTGGAGGAATTTCTTCATTTTTAAAATAAATTTATACCAGCTGACGTCCCACTGTCCTCCATTTCAACTATGGTTGTACGAAGGACAAGAATATTCTTGTCATCCAGAAATTGCACCTAATACAATACAACTAAAAAGTCCTGACATTTTATTTGTCAACGAGAAGGGAAAGCCTGGTCGTTTCTATTTGCATTTAGCACACATTCGAACAAGTAAATGTAAAAACAGCCAGCGAAGTGCCTATAAAGGGAGCTTTCATCACTTCGTTGTCAGTGAGAATGAACTAACAGCAAACACGATGAAATCAGCACCACTGCTATTCGAATCGTGGCATCTGCAAAGCGGAAAGCGTCCGACAAAATTACGTTACTGTTTGTGGAAGTGGACTTTACACTGGGCGATGGTAGGAAGCTAATTGATTTAGGCGGCGTTGTGCAACCATTTCGTGACACGGATGGCATGTTTTGACAACGGAATATCTGTCAGCGCCAGAGCTGTGGCTTTTCGGTTAACATCGCTCCAGGGCAGCGCTCGACCGATAGCGTTTGCGCATCCGTATTTATTCTTCCTGCTTCATCGAATATACAGGCCAGTACATGTAAGCGATAGCTCCGGTGTTGAAATTTAATCGAATTCATCCTTTACCCCGCCGAGGTGTTAACGAATCCTCTGTGCAGTGCCCACCACTGCATTATTCCTGTATCATACTTTCAAAATTGTCTTTAAGCTCACCAGTGTACCTTTCTGCTGTAGCAGGGGGTAGTGTTGGACCTAGAGAATATGGGCATAGGAACACGTGATGATTTTCGTTCAGTACGTCACTATAGCGACGGACTTTATCATCATATGAATAAATGGGCACTACAAACCGCCTTAAGAGTTTCCTCCATTATCTACTACGTTTTTGGTTGCCAGATATGAGGTTATGTTTTGTAGCAGCATTTATAAAGATTTCAAAATTTTGCATCTTTAAGTGTTCTATAGTCTTCACTGAGCAACGGAACGAAAGGATTGCTTCTTCGAAACCCTGTAATTACTCAAAGGAGCATATAACATTCCTCTCTAATGGTTAAAAATCGTGCCGCCCTGCGACATCACTTAAAATAGCAAGGAGTCGACACTTGCGAAAAAATAAAGCTTCTGGTCAGAAGCTCACGTGAGCATTACGGTGGGGTGCGTTAATATTGTAAAGTGGGTACCAAATTTCACCACAATTCTGCCCTAAGCCACGGTCACGTGTCATACGATTTTTCTAGAGGTCTTTGTATCCCCCTCCTACCCACATTTGACACCTTATTTTGACGCCCCTGCGATGGAGGTCAGAACCGCGGCACTCACCTCTGAAAACACGCCGTTTTCTTATGAGTGGGGAAAACATTCCAGACACACTATCGCTCAGAATTGACACAAAATGCGTCGGACGTTGGCGTCAACGGAGCCACCCCTTCCCTTGGGCCGTTGATACACATTTCGCTGTCAAAGTCGGCAGCTTGCAGGGCCTTGAGCAACAGAACGGCATTCTTGATAAAGTTCGTCGCTGCCGCCAGCTTCTGAGCGTTTCAGCCCTATCATAAGGACGCCGTGGAGCTGTAAGTCCGCTGAACGTTACTTCACCACTCTGTAGTGTAGTATGACCACAGTTTTTGTTCTGGTGTACAGTTTGGAATCACTAGGAACCGTTCTACACAATTCGACGGAATTTGAACGTGATCCGAGGCATCACAGGGGTTTTATGTTTTTTCAGGGAGTCTATTCCGCGCCCTCCACCGGCTAGACCAGGGAGTATGCTTCACCATCATGTGCGTGAATAAAACGACAAAGGATCCCTTCCGCTGCAGTCCGGAACCGCGGGACTGCTACGGTCGCAGGTTCGAATCCTGCCTCGAGTATGGGTGTGTGTGATGTCCTTAGGTTAGTTAGGTTTAAGTAGTTCTAAGTTCTAGGGGCTTATGACCTAAGATGTTGAGTCCCATAGTGCTCAGAGCCATTTGAACCATTTTTGAGAAGGATCCCTTCAAGACCCCTTCCTCCAGTCCAGCAATACCTTCGGTGCCAACCATTCACCATTGTTGAGTAGCTTAAAAGTGAGCCTGTACCTCTACACAAATTTTGTTTCATGGCTGCTCTAACACATTCAGGAGCTTGACAGCAGCGATATTAAACTGATCCAACAGAACAGACACGACACACACACATATACAGAGGGTGGAGAAAAATTGTGTCACAAAATTTTAACCCTCGAGAGCTGATGCCAGTAGGAACCAGAATTACTAATGTTGTGTATATCGACAACGCAACCATTTTTAAGCTATGGAAACTTGGCGCCACGTGCTTCGATTGGCCGTTGTGACGCCCCTTCCCTCCTTCTTCACTCGCCGGAAGGAGACGCGACTCGTAACGATGTTCGTCCCCGTCGGAGTGACGTGGAATAGCACCTGTAACTCTCGTAAGAACACAACTCCTCACGTGATTCAGAAATATTCTGTAATCTGTCCGCAACAGTCTTCTCAGTTTGTGCGAACTGGTAAACTGCAAACGTTTATTTTTATTTTTGTGCCCGGTTCGTTCCGCGATGAAATACAGTCTTGAGTCTGTGATTTTATCATTACGGTCGTTTTTCACATCGTACATAGCGATAATGAAAATTTGCTGTCTACTATTCCGTTGCTACGTCCAGTTATTAATAACGGTCCGACGTAACTCCAGAGATATGTTGGAGTAATTTTTTTTTTAATACGCCGTAATACTGGTTTAAACTAATCACTCTCCACTGTCCATTATTCATATATTCATTTAGTCACTTAAAATGTTCAAGGATTTAGGCGACACGTAAGATTTACGTCTTGACTCAGATTTTATTTCTTTTTCTGTAATTAATTGTTTGTCCCTACAACACACGCACACCTATATGTCATTCAAGGTCAACTGTTCAGCTCAGTAATCGTGACGCTGACGACAACTTTTGACTAATCTGCATACTTGTCTTTCTTCGTGTCTTCGTTTTATTGTGTCCTACTCAAGACTACGAATTGTTTTTCTGTCGTTGATCCACTGCTCTCAAGGTTTGTAACTGTTCATCAGTACGAAGGCTAAGTCCGACAAACCAATATCACTCAGTCGAAGTCTAACACTCGTATTACTATACCGTCGCGTTGAGAATGGTAAAGATTAACTTTAATCAGTCGAATGACTGAGCAATACTTCAGTCCCTACCTCACGAATTACAAAACTTCCAAAACTGAATTAATTTAATAGTGATTGCGTCCAGACAACTATCGCGAAAGTACTCTAGAGCGACTCAAGAGCATCTAATTAACTAACTGAACATTTCCATATCCGAGTTGCACTGTAGTCTTCCATGCTGAATGTTATCTTTGACTGAATTACTTTCTTGGATTTAATCTTCGTTCATATGATTTTGAATTTATTCTATAGATGTTTGATAAAGAATCTATGATAATGATTTCCTTTTACCTCCCCTATTTGTATGCTATTCTCAGTATTTGAATAATATAGATGTTAGTCAAAATATTACCAGCGTAGATTTAATCGTGAGTAGTTGCCGTCACTGTCAAGATGACTCACTTCTCTACTTTAAGTTTCCACAAAGTTTGTTAATCGGGGTTTCGTGTCACTGGGGCGTTGCACCGTGGAATTTCCCTGTTGCCGTTCGTCAGTTGACGGACAGCGCTATGGTTGTCGATTCACACAGATAAACGTCCCTCGTCCCGTCGCTGCCAGAACGTGATATGCACAAGTGTCGAATAGGTCACGCTGTTTTTTATCACCGCCAATCGGAGTTCGTGTTGCCAAGTTTATATATGCATGAATTTCTTGGTAACTTCAGTGTGGATGCACAACAGAGTCCGAGCCTCTTGCGGGAACAGAGGTATCGCTGTGAGCAAGTAAGTAACGGACAATAACGCTGCTAGCCTGTGACAAGAAGAGTATTTGGGTCAGACAGGAATCGTGTTCAGATGTCCGAGGCGGCATTTCGCCTTCATCGGCGGAACGACTCTGACGCCTGTTTACGTCTACGCAGCGGAGCCCTGTGAACGCGATGTAGTTTACCATTTCTGCTTCTGACGAGTCACTAAGGTTCTTGTTTTCTAAGTCGTCAGTCTTCTGACTGGTTTGATGCGGCTCGCAAAGAATGCCTCTCCTCTGCAGCCTACGTTTTCAACTATTTGCTGCATGTATTCCAATCTCTATCTTCCTTTACAGTTTTTGCCCTCAGTGGAAGTCATTCCCTGATCTCTTAAAAGATTTCCTATCATCCTGTCCCTTCTGCCTGTTAGTGTTTTCCACATATTCCTTTCGTCTCCGATTCTACGCAGAACTTCCTCATTCCTTACGTTGTCAGTCCAACTAATTTTCAACATTCGTCTGCAGCACCACATCTGAGATGCTTAGATTCTCGTCTTTTCCGGTTTCCTCACTGTCCATCCTTTACTACAATACACTGCTGCTCTCCAAACGTACATTCTCAGAAGTTTCTTCCTCAAACTAAGGGCAATGTTTGATAGTAGTAGACTGCTCTTAGCAAGGAATGTCTATTTTGCCAGTGCTAGACTTCTTTTGATGTCCTCTTTGCTCCGTCCGTCAGCGGTTATTTTGCTGCGTTAACTTCACCTAATTCATTCCTCATGTTAGGTTGCTCACTATTTTCATTTCTGCTCATTACTTTCGTCTTTCTTCGATTAACTCTCAGTTCATATTCTGTGCTCATTTGATAGATTATGTAATTCTTCTTCACTTTTACTGAGGATAGCAATGTCAGCAGCGAATCGTATCACTGATAACACTTCTCCTTGAATTTTAATCCCACAAGTAAAGCTTTCTCTTATTTCCATCATTGCTTCTTCATGGTAGAGTTTGAACAGTAGGGGGGGGGGGGGGGGGGGCGGCGAGACTTCATCCCTGCCTTACATCCTTTTCAATCCGAGCACTTCTTTGTTGCTTGTCCACTCTTATCATTCCCTCTTGGCTCTAGTACATATCGTATATTAAACGTCTCTCCCTAAAGCTTACCCATATTTTTCTCAGAATTTCGAACATATTGCACCATTTTATGTTGTTGAACGCTTTTTCCAGGTCGACAAATCCTAGAACGCGTCTTGATGTTTCTTTAGTCTTGCTTCCATTATCAACAGCAACGTCAGAATTGTATCTCTCATGCCGTTACCTTTTCTAAAGCCAAACTGATCATCATCTAGCACATCATCCTCAATGGTCTTTTCCATTCTTCTGTATAGTATTCATTGCAGCAACTTGGATGCATGATCTGTTAAGCTGATTGTGCGACAGTTCTGTCACTTGTCAGCTCTTGCAGTCTTCGGAATTCTGTGGATGATATTTTTCCGGAAGTCAGATGTTATGTCGCCAGACACATTCTACCCCCAACGTGAGTAGTTGTTTTGTTGCCAAGATCCCAAATGACTTTGGAAATTCTGATGGCATGTATCGTTTCTTCCTTATCTGAGTGCAGGTCCTCCAAAGCTCTGTTAAGTTCTGATTGGAATACTTGATCCCCTACCTCTTCTAAATCGTCTCCTGTTTCCTCTTCTATCACATCTGACACATCTTACCCGTTCTATAGGCCGTCAATGTACTATCCGTTCTGTCCGCAGCATTTACCAGTGGAATTCCTATTGCACTCTTAAAAAAAGTTACCACCCTTACTTTTAATATCACTGAAGGTTGTTTCCTATATAATGAGTCAATCCTTACGACAATCATTTCTTTTTCGATTTCTTCACATTTTTCATGGAGTCATTTCGTCTTAGATTCCCTGCACTTCCCATTTATTTCATTCCAGAGTAATTTGTGTTTCTCTGTTCCTGAAATCCCCTGAACAATTTTGTACTTCCTTGTTTCATATATCAACTGAAGTATTTCTTCCGTTACCCATGGTTTCCTCGCAGTTACCTTCTTTGTACCTATGTTCTTCTTTCCAACTTCTGTGATTGCCCTTTCTATAGATGTCCATTCCTCTTCAACTGAACTGCCTATTGATCAATTCTTTATTGCTGAATCTACAGTCTTAGAGAACTTCAAGCGTAGCTCCTCATTCCTTAGTATTTCCGTATCCTAGTTCTTTGTGTGTTGATCTTTCCTGACTACCCTCTTACACTTCTGCCTACTCTTCTTCAGTACTATATTGTGTTTTGAGTCTATATCTGCTCCTGGGTGCGCCTTACAATCTAGTATATGGTTTCTGAATCTCTGGATGACCATTATGTAGTCTAACTGAAATCTTCTCGTGTCACCCGGCCTTCTCCAAGTATTCTTCCTCCTCTCGTGATTCTTAACAGAGTATTCTCTATTACTGTTTGAAATTTATTACAGAACTCAATTAGTCTTTCACCTCTCTCATTCCTTGTCCCAAGTCCATATTCTTCTGTAATATTTTATTCTACTTCTCCCTTACAGGTGCATTCCAGTCTCCCCCGACTATTATATTTTCGTATCCCTTTACGCACTGTACCCTTTCAGTATCCTCATATACTTTCTCTATCCCTTTATCTTTAGCTTGCAGCGTCGTCATGAATACCTGAACTCGGTTTGGTTTGTTGTCGATTCTGTTAAGAACAGCTGTACACAATGACACACTATCTGCCTTATCTTCCTACTCTTAACGAATCGTTCTCCCAGTACACAATTCTCTGCTGTAGATGATATTATCCTATTCTCATCTAAGCAGAAATCTTTATCTTTTTTCCATTTCACTTCACTGACGTCCACTATATCTAGACTGAGCCTCTGTATTTCCTTTTTCACATTTTCTAGCTTCTCTACCAGGTTCAAGCTTCTGACATTCCACGCCCCGACGCGTAGAACGTTATCATTTCGTTGATGATTCATTCATTTTCTCATAGTCACCACCCACTTGGAAATCACCTGCCGAAGATCCAAATAGACTACTTAGGAATTTTTTGCCAATGCAGAAATCGTCACTTTTTCAGTTACAGACCACATGTCGTGTGGATACTCGTTGTGTGGCTTTAAAGCAGTGGTTTCTATTGTTTACTGCATTCTCATGCCATGGGTCACTGCTGATTCTTCCGCTTTTAGGGACAGTTTCCCATCCCAAGGACAAGACAGTGCATTGAACCTCTGTCTGCTCCTTCACCCTCTTTGACAATGCCGTTGACATAATGAGTGTGACTTCTTACGCCGGAAGTCTTCCTCCGTCAATGCTGAATATTAATCTAAAGCGTTGGAGTGTTTCGAACATAGGACCAAGGACGATTTGATTACTAATCATAGACGCTACCCTAAGCTATAGAGACGAAATAACTCACTTCTATAGAACATCAACCATCATCACTTCTAGATTTGGGCAACCCAAAGACTTCGAAATCGAACTATTCGTACGGGAAGAGTTCAGAATAGATCCACAGGAGGATATGCTATCCACTACGAGTCGTGTGGCTTATCTTAAACTGATCACGACGCAGTATGTGATAAAGTTGTATGTCATCCTGAGAATGAGCTAAAATTCCAAGATTGTGATGCCAATGTGGGGACAATGCCAACAGATCACGCGGTACTTTGACTCCACACTATTAGGGTTTCTGATCTTCCGTTCGAGGTTGCGGAAGACTTCGTGGTCAATGCTTTACAGCCATACCAATACGTACTCAGCCATGTCGGAGGAAAGTGGACCACTTTTCGACATACCCCGTTATTAATGGGACTGAGGCAAGTTCGGATAGAGCTTACAATAGATGTCTCATCTTTCCATCTTATTGGTGGCTGTAGAACGATAGTATAAACGACGGGTTGCCCAATACCTTCTCGTGTCATGGCAGGATGGGCCAAGTATGCTCATAGTGCGTCCAAAGAAGAATAACTAAAGTACCGACGGGCTAAGCTGTACCCCCCAGCTAAGCAACTGCTACAGATGTAGGTGTCGCGGGCATGGAAACGAGTATGGAAATCGGCCGGCCGGTGACACCGACGGTCGCTCTTTTTCCCGATTTCCAAGACGACGTGGCTTCCAGACAGCGTTCGAATATGGAGATGGGTGTACAACAGCAAAAACAGCGAAAGAAAAGAAGTCGCACACTATCGGATGATTTCTTTCTCCGTAAAAGGAAAGGATGAACGAGAACAGGTGTACGACACGACGGCACGGTAGAGAGTGTTGGGATTTCCGGCGACGACCGACGTTACATCATCGAATGCGATGTGCTTCTCTCCAACGTCAAGACCTTTCAGGTAGATTCCTAGGAAGCCGAGAATTCATCCGGGTTGTATGGTCGTGGTCCATGGAACTCTTCTATCCCTGACGTTTCGTCCAAAGCTACGTTGGACAACTTCAGAGGTGCTCCTGGTTGTACTGAATCTTGCCGACTTTGGACGAAACGTCAGGGATAGAAAAGTTCCATGGACCACGGCCATACAACCTAGAAGAATCCTTGGCAGCTGAAACATCTGGTCGTGAAAGCCTTCATTGTATCATATCACTAGGAAGTCCCAGAACTTGACACAGTAGGGAAAGTCTGGTGCGTTTACCGGGTTCCCTGCAGTGCTTTCAACTCGCAATGCAGAACCGCTATGCGGGTCGCTCAGCTCCGCAGGCGCACCGGCCGAAGTAAGCGGAACTTGCCCTGGCCTACAGATACCATTCTAGTTCATAGGGCACGCACAAGAGCAGCAGAGACCGCTACGTGTAAGGATCCTTTGGTGCATCCGCCGCCCCGTTTCCCTCAGCCAATCCAATCTGATAGTCATCCGCCACGCTGTTATAACTGTCCCCGCCCTGTAAGCAAGGGCTAGCTCCATCTTCGCCAGTAGAAGATCGTCAGCATCACACCGCCGCTCGGACTCGACGTCGCCCTGGCCACCCAGGACAACCGCGCATCGCGACCCGCTGTTCAGGCTGTGGAATATGAGGCTCGAGCTCCTTATACTATTCGTGAGGTGGGACTTTAGTTTTCTAAGGACTGTTGATATCTAAGAAGATATCATTATCATTTCCAAGAAAACTTTTCAAGGACAGTCTCACGCGAAGATTTATTTATGTTGTTCTCCAAGAATTTTAAGTTTTCACAGAAGTTATACCTTTAATTTCAAGATGGACTTGTCTTATATGGTTTGATCTAGTAACGGATTACAGATTGTACATTTGTGAAGAAAAAGAGATTGTGTCAATAAATAGATTTGTGAGTGTACTCACTGACTGTAAAACTGCCCCAAGCTGAGACACTTCAATAACAGCAGAGGTCGAGCAGGTGCCGCCGCGAAAGTCGTCTTGGCACATCTAGGCCGATGACAGCTGAAATACAGCCGCCTGCAACCGTGGGCATTACGGTTGAGGCATCGCCCACCACAGAGCCGACGATTCCGACTCACTCACGCCACCGACGTATAGTGCATCGATAAGTACAATGTGCACCTAACATGCATTCTCCACAACACTTAGGACGTCGAGAGGCGTTCCGCACCACACCCATTAATACTGAAATCATACGATCACTGATCATGACGACCCTACTCGCAAATATACTACAAGTGACAGATATAGATAGCTCTCTTTCACAGTAAATATATGTCAACGAATTCACGTCCGTTTATGGTTATGCTAACGTGATGTCATCAGCTCCAGAAAACAGTAATAGTATAGCGATACTTCTTAATGAAGGCATCGTAGCAGAGGATCTCACCTACAAACCATCGGCGCACGGACTGGTTGTGACTGTACTGGGAGTGGAGGCTTAGCCACATGTACGTGCCGTCAGGCACAGACAAATAAAGAGAAAAACACGCTACTCCGCGGGAGAAATAACACCTCTCATTACATCCCCGGTGGCGACTTCAGTTGTGTGCTGGTACCGAGGGATCAGTTCCCACCTTATAACCAGTGATCGGAATTGAGAACGTTGGTACTAGATTTGGAACTGGTAGATTTATGGGAGCATATCCATGGAGACCGAACATGATATATGCGTGTAACTAGCCACTCCGCCAGCCGCATTGATCGCGTCTACATCATGCACCACCTCCAACCTGACATCCGTGATGCAGAACTAAAGCCTGCCGTCTTCACTGATCTCTCGGCATATATCTGCACAATGTCCTTCAAAAGACAGCATATGTGGCCTTTACAAAATAAATGTATGTTGGTGGTTGGATAAGGCATGCATTGATTGCGTTGTGACGCGAACACTCACAATGGAGACGGAAGACTTTAAATTCCTGTCTCACGATATTACGAGAATGTAAGAAACAAGGAAGCCCTCTCCTGAATGACTGGTGGTGGTAAACGAGCCAATGCAAGAATCACTGCTATCATGCGTTCTCATCTGGGAGGAGCGGCGGTCCGCGCGAGGACACTGAATCGGGTCGTTGACGAACACCAATCGATGCACCATGTCATTAATGAACATTAGCGGCGATTTAGAGTCCTAATACGAGGGCTGTCCAGAAAGTAAGTTACGACCGGTCGCGAAATGGAAACGACTATGAAAGTCCGATAAAGCTTTGCAAAGATGTGTTGGGCAATGTCTCTAGTATGACTCTAGGTTGAATTATGTCGCTCTTTTCATTCCTGAGCTCTTAGTGAGCGCGTAAAGATGTTATAGAAAATAGTGTCTCCCGCCAAGTACGAGGGCCTGGTGAGAATTTTCCCCTGAAGATATGCAACCAACATTACATAACTGTCGTGCGGTTTCTTCTTCAAGACAATTCTCAGCCTCATTCTGCAGGGGCAATGAAGATGTTCCTGCATCGTTTCAATTGGAAATGTTTGGTTACCCACAATACAGCCCGTAATTGTCTCCCACTGAGTTTCATCTCTGCTCAAACGAACCGCTGGCTATGAAGACAACATTTTGGCACCGACAACGAGCTTTAGGCCAGCGTAGAGAATTGGCGGAAAGCACTGGCGGCTGCCTGCTATGATGAGGGTATTGGAAAGTTGGTACAACGCTACGACGAATGTCTGAGTCAGAACGGCGACTACGCAGAGAAGTATCTGAAAGGTGTAGCTAACTGTTACATATGAAACATTTCTGATTTTCACTGTGATTTTCATTTCGCGATCAATCGTAACTTACTTTCTGGACAGCCCTCGTACATACAACTGACACGAGGATGGCGTACATGTGACGACAAAAAACGACATAGCAACTGCCTTTGTTGACTATTATACCCGATTATACACTGTAGAAGAACACGACAGGACGGCCCTACAAGACGTTACACACACACTCTTTGGGATGTACCAGCTGAAAAATTTACGAGGGCGTAGTGGTAGAAGTTACGTGGAGGAGGGCGTCCAATGAGTCTCTGTTTACCTTTCAACATTTGGTGGCAGTCTCTTGGACTGAAATCTGCTGCGAACTAGTGTTTCCCGACGTGCCACTACCTCTTGCCTTTGAAGAGGGCCTGATCATCCAAATATGAAAATCTTTCGGTGGCGCACGACTTATAGACCACCGCCCACTAACACTACTTCAAGTGATTTTAAGATTTTTACCACACTGGTAAATACGGCACCGCGTGGTGTCACTTGACCAAATATCCCCCAGACGGCACTCGGCGAATACCGCGAAAGCATGTCGACTACGCGGAGCTGTGAAATCACTTGACTTCGACCTAGCCTTTGACAGAGGCAGCCATATCTACATTACCGAAGTGATGACATGGAGTACCTGCAGCGCTAAATCGCTTCGATGACGCGGTTACTACAACGAGCTATCTCTAAAGTGCTTATTAATCGCCGATTGTTTAAAGATAGTCCCTTATCCAGGATCAGGTGAACTTGCCCTAGAACCACTTTTCAGCGACTTTAGCCAACGCTTGACGGGACTTACGAAGCGGTGACACACTTCTCATTGCAAGGCTTATGAACGTAGACAAATCGGTCTCCTTGAATATTTGTATTTGATTATCTGGTAACTGCGTTGCACCCTAACAGATATGGGACAGTTAAAGTGTCTGGGAAATGTCTTTACAAATGACGTGAGACGCACGGCTGCACCAAGTTCAAGAGCTTACTCCAAGCTGCCTGCAATGGTGTTCGAGCGAACGGGTTGCGCGCCTAAGATATGATTCAACGGGTCGCCTACACCAATGCCTGTTTGACGTCACGTATCCCCCACGACGCACAGGTTCTTTCGACGCCGAAGGGTAGATACAGATATTTCCTCAGCGGAGAACTATTTTTTAACATCCGATGTGATGTCCTGACCCTACCAAATGGTAGAAGAGGCCTCTGGCACGTACACTTTCACGATCGCACTGTGGCCTTTTATCTCAATGCGACATTGAAAATGTGTGTTAGACAAGAGCCGAGTATGTCGGGACTCTTGATGGACGACCTGGAACAGGCTTCTCGAATTACGCCGGTATTGGTAAAGAATATTTCCCAACCATTTTAACATATTGGAGATTTTTTTCTTGCATACAGCCACGTTGCGAGAGATCTCCATGTCAATAGACTGCCAACAGCGCGCAACAAGAAATACTCACGTCAGGTATCAGGCCAACCCAGTGGAGATACGACACCCGACAGTTAACTGCCCGGTTATACGTTGGACAGTTCACAATACCAGCCTTGACACAGAAACACGAACGACATAGTACCGCCGGCCAGAGTGGCCGAGCGGTTCTAGGCGCTACAGTCTGGAACCTCGCGACCGCTACGGTCGCAGGTTCGAATCCTGCCTGGGGCATGGATGTGTGTGAGGTCCTTAGGTTAGTTAGGTTTAAATAGTTATAAGTCCTAGGGGACTGATGACCTCAGATGTAATGCCCTATAGTGCTCAGAGCCATTTGCACCATTTGGCATAGTACCTCCTCGCCATCAGTATGCTAAACTTCCCATCACGGCAATCGTGTCACGTTACAGACGAGGACGCCTATCGTCTCACGTACGGCCCCTCTGCTGAAGTGTGGCATCTAGGGACGAAGATGATCTGCTTCCTTCTCCGTGTAGGACAAAAAGCCATTGAACCTACGATGTCCAAGCGGTGCATCACTTGTTTCGAGACGGCCCGTAGAATGTGCTGCACTTCTGGAACCACCGGCATGAGTGACATACGGCTATTGTGTGCAACCCGAAATACTAACAATATTTTTCTAATTTCCTGAGCAATGATTACCGAGAGGGATCCTTTGCCCTTTTATTCACGGGTAGATCACACCACAGAAGGACGTGAAAGAAGATGAATAAAAATGGATAACTACCCTATCCTGTCACGGATCAAGTTATGATTTTGTCGAATGGCTTTCAACGGTCCATTGGGATTCCAGTATTGTACACGAGAGCACAAATTGCGGTCGAGTTGTGCTTCGAAAACTTTAGAACATTAATCGGGATGCAGCCCAACAGTCTCCTTAGAGAAGGATGGGAACGTCCGATGGTGTCATCAGTGCCCAAATTTATGAAGAACGTTTTCTTGCTGCTCATCGCTCCACGAATGGTCGTTTCCGATAGGGAGATGTGTGGAACTCAACGCTCCAGAGGAAGAGGTAATTGCGTTGATCCCTTTTATGCCATCCCCTAAGGCCTTTTCATGCCTATTCTAGACGGCGTGGTGTCTGCAATATTTTTCTCGGCCATTCATAAGAAAACCGCGCTATTTCAAAAATGAGCGTCGCTTTATAAACATGTTTTTCAATTTTATTGTCATTATCTTTAAACCATTTAAAGACGTCAGGCATCACCTCAGACCTTTCGGTCGGCGATACTATCTCAATGAAATACTTTCATTACCGCACATCACATAAAACAGTTTTAGTAATTAGCTTTCTTTAAATTACATGTGTAGATGTACTAACATTGCATGGTCTCTCTCCTCGATGCTGTTCACTCATTTTATAGATTGTCAAATGACAGCATGGATGTCCTACTTTCATTCAAACCGCGTACTGCGTCACGTATGCTCCTGATGGTCAAAACTGGAACAAATTTTTTCCAGTGTAAATGGGTTTCACATTAACGCATTTGCGTACCTACGATATTTACAGCCCACACTGAACCTCCGTTAGCAGCTGCACTTTAATTACAGTCAACCTGAACTTGCCCAAGCTTGTGACGTAGCCAGCCGTGAACAAAGGGACGGATAGACACCAACAAATACAGTTACAAAGTACAATACAAAGCTCAGTACAGTTACACAGCTCTCGGCAGAGGGAGTGGACAATTTGGAAGAAATGTTTGTCTGTGTTTAAGTACAGCCTAACAGGGGAATAGGGTCGGTCATGAACGTTCTGTTAAATGACCACAGCGTTCACCTGACCTGCTATCTACACATTTCTTGCTATGCGGACACTTTCTATCAGCTGATTTGAAGGATAATTGGATTTAGAATACTGAAAGTGGTCATTCTTACTGAATCTGGTATCTATGTTTAATATCTCCACATGAATAAATTTTGTAATTTCTGTTCTTTCTTTTTGCTTATGCCATTCTCCCAAAGTTTTCGCTAGGTCGGCATTGTGCCCTTCCTGCCGCCACACAATACCCCCCCGCCCCCCCAAGTGTAAACCATGAAATAGTGCGAAAGTGTTTCATATGTCTGCGAGTCGTGTAACTGGGGCGGGATTTGGGGGGGGGGGGATGTGGAAAACCGCCTAAAAACCACATTCATGCTGTCCAGCACACTCGTCGTGCCGCCAGGTGTATTCGATCCGGGGCCAGCGCCCCTACCCGAGTCGCATTATCGCGGTCGGCTAACGTGGCAGGTTTTCTAATTTCTGTCCCATGACCGATAATTTATGTTTTACTGATTCTTTCTCTTCTTGCATATTTCTAACTATTTGAACCAGTAATTTTTATTTTAAACAATAAGACACTTTATTCATAGTACATGTATCGCTTGAGGAACAGCGTGTACTACAAAATCATAGAATAGATTAAAATTGAGCGATGGAAAAATTACACCAAAAGTCAGGATCAAAGTCTCGAATTCGAGTGTTATAAGGCAAGGTCTAAGACTCTAATTAAAATTCAAGATGAAACGATATTTATGACAAGATAAAGTGAAGAATAACAACAGGATTTGCTGAATGGAATCAAAATTATACTGAGTACAGAAAACGGACTAAGGGTAAATTGAAAAAAAGACAAAGTAACGAAAAGTAGCACAAATGAGAACAGCAAGGAACTTAAATCGTGATTGTAGGTTACGAAGTAGATGAACTTAAGAAATTTGCTCATATGAAGAAAAATAATCTATGACGGACGGAGCAAGCAGAACATAAAAAGAGGAGTATCACTCGCAAAAAAGGCATTCCTGATCATGAGAAGTCAGTTAGTATCAAACATAGGTCTTAACTTGAGGAGGAAATTTCTGGGAATGTACGTTTGGAGCACAGCTTTCTATGGTAGCGAAACTTGGACTGTGAGGAAACCGGAAAAGAAAGAAAATAGAAGCTACACACGAACTGGAATGTAGGTGGATGATAAGGTACAAAGTGAGGAGGTTCTGCGCAGAATCGGACAGGAAACGAATATATGCAAAACACTGACACGAAGGAAGGATAGGAAGATAGGACCTCTGTTAACAGAGCACGGAATAACTTCCATTGCACTAGAGGGAGCTCTAGAGGAAGACAGAGATTGGGATATATACAAGAAATAATTGAGGACGTAGGTTGCTACTCTGACATGAAGAGGTTGACACAGGAGGGGAATTTATGACGAGCCGCATCAAACCAGTCAGAAGACTGGCGACCCGAAAAGGAAAAAAGAAAATTGTACCCACCACCCTATGCTGCCAGCACAGTTACACAGGTGAGGTACTTACCCTACGTCTGTGATTACCATATTGACAAATACACTCCTGGAAATTGAAATAAGAACACCGTGAATTCATTGTCCCAGGAAGAGGAAACTTTATTGACACATTCCTGGGGTCAGATACATCACATGATCACACTGACAGAACCACAGGCACATAGACACAGGCAACAAAGCATGCACAATGTCGGCACTAGTACAGTGTATATCCACCTTTCGCAGCAATGCAGGCTGCTATTCTCCCATGGAGACGATCGTAGAGATGCTGGATGTAGTCCTGTGGAACGGCTTGCCATGCCATTCCCACCTGGCGCCTCATTTGGACCAGCGTTCGTGCTGGACGTGCAGACCGCGTGAGACGACGCTTCATCCAGTCCCAAACATGCTCAATGGGGGACAGATCCGGAGATCTTGCTGGCCAGGGTAGTTGACTTACACCTTCTAGAGCACGTGGGGTGGCACGGGATACATGCGGACGTGCATTGTCCTGTTGGAACAGCAAGTTCCCTTGCCGGTCTAGGAATGGTAGAACGATGGGTTCGATGACGGTTTGGATGTACCGTGCACTATTCAGTGTCCCCTCGACGATCACCAGTGGTGTACGGCCAGTGTAGGAGATCGCTCCCCACACCATGATACCGGGTGTTGGCCCTGTGTGCCGCGGTCGTATGCAGTCCTGATTGTGGCGCTCACCTGCACGGCGCCAAACACGCATACGACCACCATTGGCACCAAGGCAGAAGCGACTCTCATCGCTGAAGACGACACGTCTCCATTCGTCCCTCCATTCACGCCTGTCGCGACACCACTGGAGGCGGGCTGCACGATGTTGGGGCGGGAGCGGAAGACGGCCTAACGGTGTGCGGGACCGTAGCCCAGCTTCATGGAGACGGTTGCGAATGGTCCTCGCCGATACCCCAGGAGCAACTGTGTCCCTAATTTGCTGGGAAGTGGCGGTGCGGTCCCCTACGGCACTGCGTAGGATCCTACGGTCTTGGCGTGCATCCGTGCGTCGCTGCGGTCCGGTCCCAGGTCGACGGGCACGTGCACCTTCCGCCGACCACTGGCGACAACATCGATATACTGTGGAGACCTCACGCCCCACGTGTTGAGCAATTCGGCGGTACGTCCACCCGGCCTCCCGCATGCCCACTATACGCCCTCGCTCAGAGTCCGTCAACTGCACATACGGTTCACGTCCACGCTGTCGCGGCATGCTACCAGTGTTAAAGACTGCGATGGAGCTCCGTATGCCACGGCAAACTGGCTGACACTGACGGCGGCGGTGCACAAATGCTGCGCAGCTAGCGCCATTCGACGGCCAACACCGCGGTTCCTGGTGTGTCCGCTGTGCCGTGCGTGTGATCATTGCTTGTACAGCCCTCTCGCAGTGTCCGGAGCAAGTATGGTGGGTCTGACACACCGGTGTCAATTTGTTCTTTTTTCCATTTCCTGGAGTGTAGTTTTCCCATGACGTTCATTTTATATCAACATTATAACTAGGACAAAATTTTGTTAGAGATGTTTGTACTAATAGTATCCAATGAACCGCGCTTTGGCCTCAGTTTTTGCGTTGCCCAACCAGTATAAATGTAGCCGTTAGTGCTACTTCTCATGTTGCTTTTAGACATTACATTACTTTTCAACATCTTTCAAATGTTTATCGTAGCTTATACTCAGTTACAAACTGAAATAATGCTACATTCGTTACCATATGATTAAGGACACAAGATAGTTTATCGTCTCCATATTTTGTGAGAATCAGCACCTTTTTCTTTCGTCCACTATTTCTTATGTATGTGTTTTACAGTTTTTTGATTAAGGACACAAGGTAGTTTATCGGCTCCATATTTTGTGAGAATCAGCACCTTTTTCTTTCGTCCACTATTTCTTTTGTATGTGTTTTACAGTTTTTTAGCTTCTCACGCCTGATGCAGAATACCTACTAAAAATTTTGCATCTGCTGTGAACATTTTAAGAGCTATTGATGTTGATAAAAATCAATAATTAAAAAGTGATTACCTAAAATACTGCTTCAGATTCAGATATCGTCAAATCTAATAACACTCATGTGAAGGTGACCACATTTTTACCAAATATGTATCCCACGTTCGCTGAGACACTAGACGTACTTAATTCCGCGCATTAAGTGTAGCACTCATTATAAAATTATTATATCTCATATCTTATTTTTTAGAATATTTTTCCAACAAGAAACTTTTACCTCTCTATAATTTAATTGAACTTGTAGTAACGTTTAGGTCTGTTAGATTGAAATGGACAATTGCAACTTACAGGAAAACAATTGGTGCAATACTTGACAAACATAAAGAGATATTTGCACATGAATTCCGCTTCCGGGAAATTACGAACTGTTATTTGAGTCAGAAATGTACCTCGGAAAATCAGTGCTACATTTCTCCATTTTGTAGCTTCTTCTTGAAATTGTTTTTTTGGTGCTTATTGCTTCATTGGTGAATATATACTAATTACATTGTGTCCACATACTTCTGAAAAAATTATTATTACATTCACTTGGCTGAATAATGTTACTAGGGAGATGAATACATTTTAGATAAACGAGTATTTAACTATATATACCAAGACAGTAACTAGTTCTCGAAAGAAGAGTTACTGTTGATGACCGTGCAGCTTTCCCCTGGAATAAATGATGACTGACAACCTCAGCTGCCGACAGGTGTTGTTGTTATACCTCGATGTGGACAGCTGAAAATGTGTGCCCCGACCGGGACTCGAACCCGGGATCTCCTGCTTACATGGCAGACGCTCTATCCATCTGAGCCACCGAGGACACAGATGAATAGCGCAACTGCAGGGACTTATCCCTTGCACGATTCCCGTGAGACTCACATTCCCAACTGTCCTCAATTCTACATATGTATTGTACCTTATAGACACTCTAACTGATCAAAAGAAGTTATACGTACTTAGCAACATAATTTACATTAAATTCGGGGTTACCGAGCGGTGTAGCGCAGTGGTTACCTTACTGGACTCACATTCTGGAGGACAGCGGTTTCAACCCGCGTCCGGCCATCCTGATTCAGGTTTTCCGCGATTTCCCTCAATCGTTTCAGGCAAATTCCGGGATAGTTCCTACGAAAGGGCGCAGCCGTTTTCCTTCTCCATCCTTTACTAATCCGAGCTTGCGCTCCGTCTTTAATGACCTCTTTGATGACGGGACGTTAAACACAAACCTTCTCCTCCTCCTCCTCCTCCAAATCCAGTGTTAGAGGTAAAATTGTGGGGACAGGTTATTGTGATATTATTTCGTTATTGTGATATTATTTCGTAATCAATTATTGACTATTCAAACAATTTTCTTTGGTGAGGAATGTGGCGAAACGTAAGCAAAGCGATGTTGTAGGCTGCCTGAAAGTAACAGAACACCTAGCTACCAGGAAGGATTTATTACAAGCAGCATCACTATTAACTCAAAGATTTGAATAGACATTGCAGGGCTAATACATAGGTTTTCTCATTAGCGTGAAATGCTTTGTTTTTAAACTAGTTACCCCTGAATTTTCGTTTATCGAATTTCTTGACGGGAGGCAGCATCAGTATTTAGTGCATACTAGCCAACACCTAGAATCAGAAACATCTGTTGTACTGAAGCAAAGAACTTTCTGTAGGACGTAAGAAAAACACTTAAACAAAGCGCAAATGAACAAGACCAAAGGTGATCATCTACAGATGCTGGAAACCAGCAGTGTTGCTAACATACACAATATATCCAACACACAGTATCAGCGGAAGCATAAATTTTGCTGTCGTTTTTCGAAATACTAACAATTTGCCGTAATATGTAAACGGGAACGTGCAGCGTAAACGATCGTGACTTAAAAATTACTGATATAGAGGTCATTGTTCATCGTAAACTCAATAAAGTAAACGTCTATGTAGTCAAGAAAAAGTGTGGAATTTAATAAAGTAAAAGAAACTATTTTGATTTTTACCTCATTCAAAAGTACCCTGTGTCTTTAAATCGATATCGCCCTGCATCCTTTGTCATTAGTCCCACATTATCAAGAAAAAGCTCGTGCAGCATTCGGAAATTTCGTAAATCATGTATTTTAGTTACTTTGCGAACAGGCAAGCATATGCATTCCTGCCATACATTCTCATACAATTCTGTCAATGCATACATGGCCTCTCTCCTCGCGAATTTGCACGCAGATATGGCAGGGCCGTGTCGGCAGCGGAACACGCCCACCAGCTGAACGCTCGCTAGGCCAGCAGCGTGGAGTAATTTGCAGGTGTGGCATTAATTTAAACGGGAATCCTGTCGCCGACGGTTGCTTACGTAGACGGCGCCCGTTTACTTTCCCGCTTCGCTCTCGGCAGGAAACGGGATTAAACCTGGCGTGACCCCCTAAGATTAATCATTGAAACGCTCGACAACACGATGGCGAGAGCAATGAAAACCTTGGCTGTGTTTGTTTTAGAGGTGTACGGCAGAGGCAACTGCCCCGGAAAGCGCCGACCGCCTTAATGAAGGCGTTACAGGGCGTGCAACGACGCTTTCTCCGTAACCAGCGCGAGAAATGTCTCATTACTCGCCTGTCAGCGCCGTATGTTTCCCCGTATTGTCTAAATATGCTAGTCCTTTCACTATTAATGGCGCAGTCCCGAGTTTCCTTTAGCTACTGCTGCAATTTTCTGTTAGTTTAGAATATAATGATCATCATGTCAAAGAAATCCTCACATTACACCCCTTTCAGTAACAAATTACGACTAGCCATTATATGGCGAATTAATTATTAAATAATTTGGATTTTGTGCTGTTGGATGCAGATTTTGGGAATTCTATGTTTTAAATGCTTATCTTTCAGTTTCACTGTTCACGACATGCCGTTCTTTACGATTGGACTTTTCTACTATTTGATGCAGATTTTGACAATTTTACGTATATTGCACTTGATTTATACTGTTATTTATGTGAACGTCCCATGTCACGTCTGTGTTGCTTTGAAGCACGTATTCTGTTATTAGTCATGAAACTTTTGCTTATTTGCTTGTTAGGGCGGACTAATTGAACTGCCATCACTTTTGGTTATTGGCTTCATTTCCTCTCCAGCTTTCCGGCATTGGGCCGTGCTTGTTCCTTAGATCCTCTCCATGCTGTGTTATGTGCCCGTTGACGGTGTTTACCATGAATAAGGATCATAACGTTACTGCTCAGTCCGCTTTCCATAGCCTCATGGGTCATGCAGCCGCGTTGTATGAGCATTCAGTAGTTACTGATATCGAATGTAGACATTTCCTTGTGCTTCGCTATATCAGATTGTAGGTTAATTTGCGCTTTCTGAAACACAGGGTCCTTACTTATTTTAATATTGACCTAGGGCATGACTTCCACCTGATATCCTATGTTGGTTTTCTTTTTTATAGACTTCGTGCATTTCCAGTGGCAATATCGGTACAAGAGTAGTTTTCCCAGCACGCGATTGAAAGTCGTGGTTCTTCTCAGCCACAATTTTGGATGTTATGTGACGGTACACCTACGATAAATGTTTGCTTACTAGTTGTTTGGGCATGGACATGACGTCCTACTATTGAAATGCAAGCTACCTTTTAATAATTCATCTGATTCTTCTGTTTCTAAATGTTAATCTTTTATTCTATAAAGTGTCTTAATTGTTCAGTAAAGTAGGTTAAAATTGTTATTTTACTTCAGATTTCAAATACACGTGACGGTTGGGCTTAGATGCTGAAACTGTGGTGGTGCATACAGACTTCCGTCGTGCAAGATTTTATAACTTAGGCGGATTTGTTTAACATGAGTATGAATTGAATAATGTAAGTACAAAAATATCCTTCAAAGTATATTACCCTACAGAATAACATTTACAATTAAATACGTGTCAAACATTATGTCACTACTTACTACTTCACCCATTCTCGATCCAATCTCACTTTATGTTTGCTTAAAATCTTTGGTATTGAGGATGAAGAGTTTACCGTCACCAGTTCGACACAGATAGTCATTGAAACCGTTTTTATTCAACAAGCATGTGGCTGTTAATGTAAAGATTTCTGTGCCTCAGAATGGAAAGCAAAATAAAGTGATTCACAAAAATATACTCGTTTTCATTTGGACCATGATGTCATCAGATTGTTGGATGTAAACCACTCATAGAAACACAATATTCGTAAAATACCTGTCATGTTGTGATACATAACGTCACAAAACAAATTGATGTTACATCACAGAACACAGTCGGCTTCAAGAATCGGTAAATTCAACAAATGCGATTGACTTTACCAACTGGTGGCGTTTTCCGCGCTAGAGCTCCATGCTGAATCTGCTTGAATGGGGAGTGGGGAGATATACAAAAACACATTTCAGACAAATTTGAGGTCTGAGGATAAGTTAGCACTTGATATACGTGACACCGCAGTACGACACTGCTCATTATAGTTTCAGAAGTCGGTGCTCTTATATTTAGTGACTCTGAGGCATTTTATGTATCTTCCAATTGCAGAGAGTCGAGACGCCAACATAATACGCGTGTCCTCATCTTTTCCAGAGAAGAGACCTTTGGAGCTAAGGGAACCAGCCGTATGAATATCAAGAGCTCAGATGGCAAACAAATACTAAGCACAGAAGGCAAAGCTGAAAGGTGAAGGAGTTTTTAGAGGGTATATACAAGGAAGAAGTACTTGAGGGCAATATTAGAGAGCTGCAGAAGGAATTAGTTGATGAGATGGGAGATATGATATTGCGAGAAGAATGTGACAGAGTTCTGAAAGACCTAAGTCGAAACAAGGCCCCGGGAGAAAACGATATTCCGTCAGAATTATTGATAGCCTTGGGAGAGCCAGCTATAACAAAACTTTTCCATCAAATGCGGAAGATGTATGAGACAGGTGAAATATCCCAAGACTTCAAGAAGAATACAATAATTCCACTTCCACAGAAATCAGGCGCTGGCAGATGTAAATATCACCGTACTATCAGTGTAATATGTCATGTTTGCCACATAATAACCCGAATTCTTTACAGAAAAACTGAAAAACTGGAGAAGCCGATCTCGTGGATGATCCATCTGGATTCCGGAGAAATGTAGGAACATGCGAGGCAATATCGACCCTACGACTCCTCTTGTAAGATAGGGTAAGAAAGGCATACGTACGTTCATAGCATTTGTAGACATAAAGAAAGCTTTTGCCAGCGTTCACTGGAACGCTCTCATTGAAATTATGAAGGTAACAGAGGTAAAATCTAAGGAGTGAAAGGCTACTTGCAACCTTTGCACAAATCACATGGCAGCTACAAAGAGTCGAGGTGCATGAAAAGGAAGCAGTGATTGAGAAGGAAGCGAGACAGGGCTGTAGTCTACTCCCGATGTTATTCAGTTTTTATATATAGCAAGCAGTGAAGGAAACCAAAGAACATGAGTTGAAGAACTTATAAGAGAGTTAAAGTTCAGGGAGAAGAAAGAAAAACTTGGAGGTTGGCCGTTTGACACTGAATTCTATTAGAGACAAGGACTTGTAAGAGCAGTTGAATGGAATAGGCAGTGTCTTGAAAGGCACAATAATTGATGAGGGCCGAAGTAGAGAGTATATAAAATATAGACTGGCAATGGCAAGAAAAGCGTTTCTCAAAAAGAGGAATTTGAAACTTTAGTGTAGGTTTAATTATGGGAAAGAGTAATTTGAAGGTATTGTATGAAGTGGACCCTGTATGGACGTGAATGTGGACGATAAATAGTTTAGAATAGGAAAGAAGATTTTGAAATGTGGTGCTACAGAAGACCGCTGAAGATTATTTGAGTAGATTACACAACTGCTGAGGAAGTACTGAATAAAACTGGGGAGAAAAGAAATTTGCGGCACAACATTACTAGACGAAGGGATCGGTTGATACTGGACATTTTGAGACTTCAAGGGATCACTAGTTTTCCCCTAGGCAGCAGTTCAGGTGTTTAAGTGTGGACGCATTATAGTTAGTCTATATTGACAGATGTATTCCACTGAGTAGTACAGTTACGACTGTGTTTAAGAGGATACATATTAAGAAAACAATCATCATAATATGTGCTGTTGTCTGCCCCTGGGAGATGAATGGTCAGCGCGACGGAATATCAAATGGTTCAAATGGCTCTGAGCACTATGGGACTCAACCTCTGAGGTCATCAGTCCCCTAGAATTAGAACTACTTAAACCTAACTAACCTAAGAACATCACACACATCCATGCCCGAGGCAGGATTCGAACCTGCGACCGGAGCTGTTACGCGGTTCCAAACTGAAGCGCTTAGAACCGCACGGCCACACCGGCCGGCCGACGGAATATCATACGGCCCAGGTTCGATTCCAGGCTGGGTAGGAGATTTTCTCCGCTCAGGGACTGGGTGTTGTGTTGTCCTTATTATCATCATTTGATCTCCATCTACACGCAAGTCGCCGAAGAGGCGTCAACTCGAAAGACTTCCACCAGGCGAAGGGTCTGCCCGACTAGAGGCCATAGCCACACGGCATTTATTATCAGCCGTTATACCATGTGCACCCTGTATTAACAAATAGAGATTTCCAAGGATACCAAATGAGCACCATCAGGGCTACAACTGTCTGCCTACATCAGGATAGTATATTATGGAATTAACCAAGGGTCTTCCAATATCCGTCTGTAGAAACATACTGATAAAGTAAAATATTGTAACAACGTGCTTAAAAGCTTTTCGTTCTCCTTCGGAAAGCAGTACACTAGGGATTATGTGTAGCAAGGGATTGAAAAGTGCTTAGCAGGTTTCCAGAGGCATGCGGTACCAGATGCCTATGCCTAGGTCACGCAGTTCTCGTAAATTATGGGCCGGTTGGTTGTGCGCATTGTCTGGCTCCTGATCGGATGATCCCAGATGTGTTCTAAAGGGTTCAGGTCAGGCGAATATAGTGCCCAAAATATCGTCTGTTCCCTGCTCCTCAAGCCATTGGAACTCGAGTTTGGCGTCGTGATACGACTGTAGATCCTGCTCGAAAATTCCATCGGCGTAGGAGAAGTAATACATCGCGAAGGAATGCAGGTGATCCGGAATAATGTTGATGTAATCCTCATCTGTCATGGAGTCTTATGCTTCTACCACACGTTGCATGGAATCCCGTTTAAAAAGTCCCTATATCGTAATACTGCGCCCACCGTGATGCGCGCATCGAGCAGAGTCTTGATGGTGGGCTATCTAGACACAACCGCAAACCTGGTGTAACACGATGGAGATCCATCCTAGCAGGCGACTCGTTTTCATTAGTCTGTGGTACGATTTCGATGGTGTCGCGCCCTCTACAATAGTAATTGACTATGTAATTGGGTGAACGCGAGAACAAGTACGGCTCGTTTGCTGAGGCGCTCCATGTTTAGCAGTGTGCGCTGAACGGTGTGTTCTGAAACACTCTTGCTTGCATCACCTTCCACAGATGCTCACGACAGCAGCATGCGAACAATCGACCTGCTTCACCGGTTTCCAAATGTACGTTCCTAGCCGTCCGGCCATTACAAGCTGTCCTCTGTCAGAGACGCTTTTGACAGAGAATTTCCCCGTTTACAACCCACATCGTCGATAGAATGATTCCAGTTTGTCTCTGGTATACTTGTATACTTTTTTACAGCATCCGTAGTGAAACTCCATAAGGTGGCAATTATCTTCGGTGATCGTAATGTTTTTCTTATCCTCTGTTACACAGGTATCAGCTATCGATTAATAAGAGCTGTGGTTGAAAGTTTTGGGCTATTCCTGCGGACAGGATTAGAGTCACCATTCTCAATATAGAATCACGCATGTATAGGATAAGTTATTCCTGCTACCTACACTTACTTACTTACTTTCTCCTAGGCTCTACAGCTCTTGAAGGGCGTTGGCCTTCGTCAGTGCCTGTCATTCTGCCCGGTTCGTGGCTTTCCGTCTCCATCCTCTGACACCCAACATTTTCATTCTTTTTAAATTCCGTCCACCCATCCGTTTCCGATACTTCTCTTTCGTCGTCTGCCTTCAGTCTTTGCTCTCTTCGACACTGACTACCAGGCTTAGTTCACTTGTACCTCTCTCCAGTTGTTGACAGGCATCGGCCAGCACAGCATTGTGTCGTGCGAGTACTGCCACATCGTCTGCGCAGGTTAGATAATGCAGTAAACGATTAAAAATGGCTCCTCCTCTATTTAACTCTATATGACTTACGACGTTTTTAGGCAGAGGCTCAATCGTAGTGAGGAGATGATGTCACTCTGTCTCAGTCCCTTCTTCACTTCCACTTCTCTGGAGATTTAACCCTGCATTTTTACTTCAAACTTGGCTTCACTGAGGGTCATTATATCAAGTTTAACGAACTTCTTAAGTACTCCTGCCTTTTCTATTACATTCCGAAACGCCACTCTTAAGAGGCTGTCATAGGCTTGTTGAAAATCGATATAAAGCTAGTGTGTGTTTATTTGATTTTCATAACATTTTTCACGTAGTATGCGCAATGTAAATATCTGGTCGGTTGTTGAACTATTACTTCTAAATTTTATCTCATTTTTTATGCATGAGCCACATTACAGCCATTTTCCACTCTACTGGCAAGCTTTACACAGTGTTTCCCCACCATATTTCATAAGTTCCGCCAGATCTGATATTCTCCAGAAGCCTTATTGCCTTTTAAGATCTTAAGCCTGTATCACTTCCTCCAGAGTGGCCTCTGGTGTTACGAGCTCTAGTCCATAATAAGTTACTTCCACCAATTCTTCTGGTCCTAATCATTCTCCTTCTGGGTTCAGTAACTCTCATAAGTTTCTGCCTATCTGTCAAGTATTTTATTGCTCTCCCCTACCAAATACCCTTCTGATTGAAGTATACGTATGACACCTAATGTCTCTTTCTCGCCGTGAAAACTTCACGAGATATGCACTATCTAATCAAAAGTCTCCGGATACCTGTTAGTGGACATTATTATGAGGTGTGTCCACCGTTCGCATTTGTGACATCTTGAATTCCGCGGAGGACACGTTCAACGAAGATTCTGAATGTCTGTTGAGGAAAGGCATCGCGTTTTTCCTCACGAGCCGAAACCAGTGTTGTTGGACGCTAGGTTCATGATTGAAGCCGACTTTCTTTCACATATGTTCCTCTGGGTTCAGGCCATGACTCGGTTCACACCATTTCATTTCAGAAAAGTTATTGTAACAAACCATTGCCTCACACACGCTGCTTTACGATAGAGTGCAATTTCATGTTGATACAAACAAGCATCATGTCCGAACGTTTCCTCCGCTGTAAAATTCATGTGTAATCTGAAAATTGCTGAATAGATGCTAAGGAAAAAGTCATTGACTGGACGCAGAATGACTTTACCAGTCCAGTACTACGCGTTTGCCATCATCAGATAACTGTTAAAATAAATCACTTAACTACACATGATATAAAAATAGGCTACAAAATCGTAACAAACATGCAAACAAAAAAAAAAAAAAACAACCACTACAACCGTAAGAAGACACACATCCTGGAACTGTAACCAAGAAGTCGACGAAGTAGTTTGATGCACCAGTGGAGATAATAGCTACTTGTTATAAAGGTAGTAGACTTGAGCAGATTGATGCAGATATAATGACTATAATGCGAGGATAAACATTCTAAGCACATGGCGCTTACAAGAGTGTGTGCGGTGCTCTACAGTGCCATCATACGGTATGACATATGACTTACAAACACCATTAAAGCAAGAGACACACAACGAAATACACAAAGTAGTAATAGTTTACAAAAGTCAAGTGTATTCTTATGAAAATTATATAGTAAAATATGCAACATTTTCATTGTGATTACTGACGAGAGTATGAATAGTCAACGCCAGTTAGCGTTCACATGTAAGTATGACGTTGCGTAGAGATATAGCTATAAATGGTGATATATGCAAGTATAGTTCCTAGACTACTGACAACGGTCAAAATAAAACCAACCTTGGTTGTAGCTGTCGATCGCAAAACATGTAACCCCAACAACGTCTTCCCCTGCCTGTTTCAAGTAGCGTCCGCAAGTGTTAACGCAGCTGTATTCATTGTATGGCGTAAATACATACAGGGAATTACACACTTAATGCCGACGTGTAAGTACAATGAAACAATATAAGTCTCTGTCAGTGGTGAGTGTTGAGTTGAGAATGTAGGCGCTAAAATATTTACATGCACTGCAAGCCGTAAATAGTTACAAGGAAATGCCGACGTAGTGGTATAACAAAACAGTACCCAGCACAAAATGGCGTGAATAGAAACACAGTACTATATATTTGGAGCCGACATATTAGCACAATGAAGTTCTGCATTCTCTGTCTGTTATGATTTGCAATTTTCGTATATAAGCGCTACAATAGCTATGTGCACTGTTGGTGTCAGTAGCTACAAGGAATAGACATAAAGTGCCGATATACTGACACAACAAAACAGGCATAATTTACTGCCTGCTCAAAGTGAAACGTAGCTTAAATAAGCGAAAGCATCTAGATGCACTGAAAGGCATAAATATTTACAAATAATTAGATATTTAGTGTCGACAGGCAATATATATATATATATATATATATATATATATATATATATATATATATATGAGAACTGACGATGCAATATCCACAATAATAATCAGAACAGTTTTACGTAGCATTTTGTTTATACCAGACGAAACAATGTTATAACAGCCAGAGACTCCTGGTCAAGATTAAACACGAAGACCAAAAACATAATAATAAGCTGAGCATACAATAAGTGTAGGTAATACGATAAGATGTAGCTCTTCGCCATCCTCAGCAAATTGCAGCCAGACGCATCGGAATTACGCAGGTAACAAGGTGGCCAGTCTGCTCTCGGGCTGTGAAGTACGCTCGGAATCTACTTCTGTAAAACAAAAATGACTGTAATTATTTTTTTAAGTATGTTTACATTTTACGAATCTGACTAGAAGTACCCACTTACTACGGCACAAATGCACTCAGCGATGCATGAAAAACAGCAGTTGTTTCCATAATACGCCGACCTGAATACTCATGCATTAGTACGGTGTTGTGGTGGCGGTGGGGGGGGAGGGGGGGATTGTTGCACCTAGATGTTAGTGAGCTTGTTTTTTTTGGAACACAGACGTCAATCCACACAATGCCTTATACGCCCTGTGTCCCAGCAACTGAGCCACCCAATAATGTCGCTTAAGTGTCCCCAAACTTTAATTCAATAAAATTTACCGAAAAGTCAACCGAAGAGAGCGAGATGTCTTCTAAAAATAATAGCGATCAATGTTGCCCGCGTCGAAACAGTCCTTATGGTATACTACACACATATGCAAGCGCTTTTTCCAGCCATCGAAACACATTTGAAACACTATCTTTTGGATAGCTTTAAGCTCTCTCAGCGATGCCTTTTTGATCTTATCTATGCTTGTAAAAAGAAAGCATTTTAAGGCTTTCCTTATTTTTTGGAACATTAAAAACTCACATTGAGCAATATGGATCTTGAGGCATCATTTTTGGTTTTGGCCAAAAACTCAGGAATAAGCAAGGAAATGTGAGCAAGTACACTATCGCGGTGCAAAAGCCGCAACAAATTCTAACGGTTTCCTTTTTTTCACATTTCTTCACGAAACCGGCGCTGGACTTGTAAGTAGAATTGCCTGTTGATCTGTTGACCAAATGGCAACTTCACATAATGCAATATCCCACAAATATCGAAGAAAAGATCGAGCGTATTCTTTACATTTGATCGCACATGTCGAGAGTTTTTCGTGCTTGGCGATCCAAAATAATTGCGCAGGGACGACTAGCCTTAGTTTTGAGTCCTATACATGAACATTTTTTATCTGTTTTGACACATTTCAGCAGTTCTGCGTCATTGGTAACTTCATATAGTGCCTACTAAGCAGCGTGCTTTCGCCACTGTTTTTGTTCGAATTTCAACGATTTCGGGACATATTTTGCCCATTAATTCTCATAACATCCATAAAAACATAAAAAGTATAAGGCAGTTGATGTGGAGACACTTTTACTGACAACTCTTGCGGTGATTCGGTCATCACAATCATTTCTTTCAGTTTTCCTACAACTTCATGGATTTATAAAGTGCTGGGGCGTCTAGTGTGCTCGTCGTATTCAATATTTTCAAGGGCTTCTTACATTTGCTTATACAGCTAATCATCAGTACTTTTACTGCCCGCATCTCGCGGTCGTGCGGTAGCGTTCTCGCTTCCCACGCCCGTGTTCCCGGGTTCGATTCCCGGTGGGGTCAGGGATTTTCTCAGCCTCGTGATGGCTGGGTGTTGTGTGCTGTACTTAGGTTAGTTAGGTTTAAATAGTTCTAAGTTCTAGGGGACTGATGACCATAGATGTTAAGTCCCATAGTGCTCAGAGCCATCAGTATTTTTACTCACAGAATACTCACTAAAATACAATATTTAACGTTACTAAAATTTTACGCCCATTATTGTGATCTTATACCAAAATTTTACAAATTTTTGTGATTTTTTGGAAAAAAATCGAGGATACCGCTAAAACGCGTGTAACCTATTTGCCGTTTGGCAACTGGCTAATCAACTGATTTGGCTAACACTGTAAAGATGCTTTTCAGGAATATCTATCAATACTATAACGAAAAAATCTCTCAAATGAATAAAGCAAGTGCAAATGCAATATTTTCCTTACTTTTAGAACACATCTCGTATACTTAACTAACGAGTTTTTCTGAGTTCGAAACTAAGTCCTATAAACGGTTTAACTGTTCATTTCGATTCACAATCCGACAGAGAATAAAACCATCTCCGTTTACCTGACAGTTTGTAGTTGAAGAAGCCGACAGTGTCGACACAAAATCCCTTTAAAAAGTTGCGTAGCAGCGTTTTGCGAGCTATCTGCCATCTGAAATGCCGACGCAGGATGAGAAAACTCAGCGAAAGGTGTCGTGTCTTGCGCACGATCTCGTATTTCGCAACACATTTCAAGCTTAAATGGGACCGAGGTTAGCCGTGCAATTCATTAGAAGAATATTTCAGTCCAATTACATTGCCACAAACAGTTGGCAAATTTAATTACGAAGCTTAAACGAATTAAGACTAATGTAATTTTATTACTTCGCTGTTGCATAAAGGGAGCTCAGACTGCATAAAAGCTTTACGCGTATCTCTCTTACGTAATTCACGCAAATCGCCTTTTCAGGTTAACGAGGTAGTTAATTTCAGCTGGCTAAGGAGCATTTCCATTTCTCCTAATGTCCGTTTCCATGTGAATTCGGATAAATAAATGAAGAAGAGTTTCTTACTCTTTGCTACATTTCGCTGAACTGGTTTAAATTTAAATTTTCACGCTGAATGAAAAACATCAATTGATGAGTTCGATCTGCATACATGTTATGTGTCATCCAGTACCAGTGTCCTGTTTATTTTACTCATTTGATGTCATCACTGTTCAACATCATTTCATGCTGCCTCCATCTCATTTTGTGCTTAACAGTACCTGAAAATGTGTGGAATGTCTGAATGTTTGTGGAGAAATGGCATTGCATTCTTTCTCAAGAACGGAAGCAAAAATCTAGTGATCTTGAATACTTGTGGTCTGAAGCGACGTCAGTGTTCTGACTCCATTGGGTTCAAGCTGGAATCTGGGGAGGCCAGTCCGTTTGAGTAATGTTATTGTCCACAAACCGTTGTTGATTCACGGTTGCTGGTTTATGACACCGTGCATTATCGTGCTGATGCAAGCAGTCACCATTTCTGAACTGCACCTCTACTGCACGTAGCACACAGCGCTACGAGATGTGTTCATATCCTTCCGTATTTAGCGTTTTTAAGAGCTGTAAGGGGACTACATCCTAATTACGAAAGTTACTTTCCTACAGCAACACTACCACCTCTGTACTTCACTGTAGACACTACAAACAACTTCAGGGAATTTTCTCCAGGTATTTATCAGTCGGATTGCCAGTGTATAGAGTTATTCGTCACTCCAAACCACCCGTTTTTATTTATCCGCTGTCCTACGGTATCACACCTTACACGACCACAAACGTCGCTTAGCGTTGATTACAGAAACGTCTGGCTTATGATAGGCTCCTCAATGATTATACTCCGTTCTTTTTAACTCCCTAGCCGGCCGGTGTGGCTGAGCGGTTCTAGGCGCTTCAGTCTGGAACCGCGCGACCGCTACGGTTGCAGGTTAGAATACTGCCTCGGTCATGGATGTGTGTGCTGTCCTTAGGTTGGTTAGGTTTAAGTAGTTCTGAGTTCTAGGGGACTGATGACCTCAGATGTTAAGTCCCATAGTGCTCGGAGCCATTTCTTTTTTAACTCCCTACCCAGTCATTGTGCTAGGTGGACTGCTAGTAGCACTTGGAAACTCACGAACAATTCCTCCTTCTCCTCTCATGCGATTTTTGCAAACACTCTCTGCAGTCTCCAGAATGAGATTTTCACTCTGCAGCGGAGTGTGCGCTGATATGAAACTTCCTGGCAGATTAAAACTGTGTGCCCGACCGAGACTCGAACTCGGGACCTTTGCCTTTCGCGGGCAAGCGCTCTACCAACTGAGCTACCGAAGCACGACTCACGCCCGGTCTCACAGCTTTACTTCTGCCAGTATCTCGTCTCCTACCTTCCAAACTTTACAGAAGCTCTCCTGCGAACCTTGCAGAACTAGCACTCCTGAAAGAAGGGATATTGCGGAGACATGGCTTAGCCACAGCCTGGGGGATGTTTCCAGAATGAGATTTTCCCCCAGGCTGTGGCTAAGCCATGTCTCCGCAATATCCCTTCTTTCAGGAGTGCTAGTTCTGCAAGGTTCGCAGGAGAGCTTCTGTAAAGTTTGGAAGGTAGGAGACGAGATACTGGCAGAAGTAAAGCTGTGAGACCGGGCGTGAGTCGTGCTTCGGTAGCTCAGTTGGTAGAGCGCTTGCCCGCGAAAGGCAAAGGTCCCGAGTTCGAGTCTCGGTCGGGCACACAGTTTTAATCTGCCAGGAAGTTTCATATCAGCGCACACTCCGCTGCAGAGTGAAAATCTCATTCTGGAAACATCCCCCAGGCTGTGGCTAAGCCATGTCTCCGCAATATCCCTTCTTTCAGGAGTGCTAGTTCTGCAAGGTTCGCAGGAGAGCTTCTGTAAAGTTTGGAAGGTAGGAGACGAGATACTGGCAGAAGTAAAGCTGTGAGACCGGGCGTGAGTCGTGCTTCGGTAGCTCAGTTGGTAGAGCGCTTGCCCGCGAAAGGCAAAGGTCCCGAGTTCGAGTCTCGGTCGGGCACACAGTTTTAATCTGTCAGGAAGTTTCACTCTCTGCAGTGCTACCGGCTACTTTCCGTCAGCACGTGAGGTCTTTTCGGTCCTGGTTTATCATTGGTTGCTCCTTCTCATTTCCACTTCACAGTCACATCACCAACAGTCGATCTGGCGAACTGTAGAAGCGTTGATGGACTTGGGTGAACCTAATGGCAAGTTCATACTTATGGATATAGTAAGTGGGTAATTTCCCAACCTAAACAAAAAAAGTATTATTGAGTGTCATGTAATATTTTGTCTAATGTAATATCTTGTACAGACACCTTTTATTAACCTGACACGTTCCACATCATTACGAAGTGTCGTATTCATGATCTATGGAACACGTACTAATCTAATCTAATCTAATCTAAAGTCACTAAACTCTCCTGAATGAACGATTCTACTATTATTGCTCCCCTATCGACAATTTTCTACTTCGTCCGGCCCTTCACCTTTTATGGCTCCATATACAGGGTGAGTCACCTAACGTTACCGCTGGATATATTTCGTAAACCACATGAAATACTGACAAACCGATTCCACAGACCGAACGTGAGGAGAGGGGCTAGTGTGATTGTTTAATACAAACCATACAAAAATGCACGGAAGTATGTTTTTTAACACTAACCTACGTTTTTTATGGAACCACGTTAGTTTTGTTAGCACATCTGAACATATAAACAAATACGTAATCAGTGCCGTTTGTTGCATTGTAAAATGTTAGTTACATCCGGAGATATTGTAACCTAAAGTTGACGCATGAAACCTCCAACGTTCAGTTGCGTGTTGTAACAAACACGGGCCACTGTGGGCGAGCAGCATCTGCAGGGACACGTTTACGATGACGACCGTGTTTACGAGTGTGGCTGTAGTGCACTGTTGAGGTTTGGTCTAGCTGTCGCAGTGTCCGCATGTAGCGCTTGCTGCTATGGTTATTCTGCATTCGTCTCCGCACGCAGACCAACTGTAGTACACCGTGTTACCAGACGTCTGTGATAGTGTAGTGTTGTAGGAACTGTGACCATGGTGTATTCGAACTCTGAAAAGGCGGAGATGATACTCATCTATGGCGAGTGTCGACGAAATGCAGCTGAAGCCTGCAGGGTGTATGCAGAACGGTACCCGGACATAGAGCATTCAACGTGCCGCACATTGCAAAACATCTGCCGCCAACTGTATGCTACAGGTATGGTCGTAGCACGCAAACGAGTCCGTAACAGGCCCGTCACAGGAGAAGCGGGTGAAGTTGGTGTGTTAGCTGCTGTTGCCATGAACCCACACATGAGTACACGAGACATTGCGAGAGCCGGTGGACTGAGTCAAAGTAGTGTCTTGCGCATACTGCATCGTCACCGCTTTCACCCGTTTCATGTGTCGCTACATCAGCAATTAATTACATGGTGATGACTTTAATCAACGAGTGCAATTCTGTCAATGGGCATTAACAGAGAATGCGTTGCAGTTCTGCCCGTTTACCGATGAAGCGGGTTTCGCAAACCACGGGGCAGTGAATCTACGCAACATGCATTACTGGTCCGTGGAAAATCCTCGCTGGCTCAGACAGGTAGAGCGACTGCGGCCGTGAACTGTAAATGTATGGTTCGGATTCATTGGCAACCACCACATTGGTCCTCACTTCATTGCAGGGTCCCAAACAGCTGCAACATACATCGCATTTCTACAGAATGATCTGCCAACGTTGCTCGAAAATGTTCCACTGGAAACGCGTCGACGTATGTGGTATCAGCATGATGGTGCACCTGCACATTCCGCAATTAACACTAGGCTGACCCTTGACAGGATGTTCGACGGCGTTTCATAGGACGTGGAGGACGCATAAACTGGCCAGCCCGTTCTCCTGATCTTACACCCCTGGACTTCTTTCTGTGGGGTACGTTAAAGGAGAATGTGCCTACAACCCCAGAGGATAACAACGTATTGTGGCAGCCTGCGGCGACATTACACCAGATGTACTGCGGCGTGTACGACATTCAATACCTGACATGTCGGGACACTCTCTATTCCACTCCGTAATTGAAAACGGAAACCACGTGTGTACGTGTACCTCACCCCTCATGGTAATGTACATGTGCGTCAGTGAAAAAGACCATGTGGACGTAATGTGCTGTTCCAGTCTCTTCTGAACCTAAGGTCCATCACCGTTCCCTTTGGATCCCTACGTAATTCTGTGCTCTCCGAGACACACGATCGAACAGCGGAGGAGTGGTACTCAAGCGTCAACTTTAGGTTACAATATCTCCGGATGTAATTAACATTTTACAATGCAACAAACGACACTGATTACGAATTTGTTTATATGTTCAGATGTGCTAACAAAACTAACGGGGTTCCATTTAAAAAAAAACGTACGTTTGTGTTAGAAAACATACATCCGTGTATTTTTTTATGGTTTGTATTAATCAGTTACGTGGAATCGATTCGTCAGTATTTGATGGGGTTTACGAAATATATCCAGCGGTAATGTTAGGTGACTCACCCTGTATACTAGAGTGCCCGTGGGTAGTTTCGGTATTCGTAGGGATGGCCGGTTTCCTTTGGAAACAGTGTATTAGTGACCTTTCTCATATATTTGATCTTTTTCTGCTCCTCTAAACTGTTCCCTGTGCTAATTAATTCATAGTCAAATTAAATATTCTAGAAAGCTGTAGTTCATGTCGCATTAATACGTCCATCCGTCTAGTAAAATGTATCTGTATACTGATTACTTGGTGTATAATTTCTAGTTTTTTTTTTTTTTCGCTGCCTACTTCTCCTGTCCAGTTAATTTTGAGCATCGTATCTATAATACAAGTGTCCTGACCATATCTGTTTCTGTGTTCTTAAGTAAATACGGCCATCATGTGTCACAGTGCTGTTACAAACATGCAGTTTCAGCAATTTCTCCCATAATTCAACGTCTACATTCCCCCATGAACCATGGACCTTGCCGTAGGTGGGGAGGCTTGCGTGCCTCAGCGATACAGATGGCTGTACCGTAGGTGCAACCACAACGGAGGGGTATTTTTTGAGAGGCTAGACAAACAGGTGGTTACTGAAGAGGGGCAGCAGCCTTTTCAGTAGTTGCAGGGGCAACAGTCTGGATGATTGACTGATCTGGCCTTGTAACATTAACCAAAACGGTAATTTTTCCCGAGGGCATGCAGCTTTACTGTATGGTTAAATGATGATGGCGTCCTCTTGGGTAAAATATTCCGGAGGTAAAATAGTCCCCCATTCGGATCTCCGGGCGGGGACTACTCAAGAGGACGTCGTTATCAGGAGAAAGAAAACTGGCATTCTACGGATCGGAGCGTGGAATGTCAGATCCCTTAATCGGGCGGGTAGGTTAGAAAATTTAAAAAGGGAAATGGATAGGTTAAAGTTAGATATAGTGGGAATTAGTGAAGTTCGGTGGCAGGAGGAACAAGACTTTTGGTCAGGTGATTACAGGGTTATAAATACAAAATCAAATAGGGGTAATGCAGGAGTAGGTTTAATAATGAATAAAAAAATAGGAGTGCGGGTTAGCTACTACAAACAGCATAGTGAACGCATTATTGTGGCCAAGATAGACACAAAGCCCATGCCTACTACAGTAGTACAAGTTTACATGCCAACTAGCTCTGCAGATGATGAAGAAATTGATGAAATGTATGACGAGATAAAAGAAATTATTCAGGTAGTGAAGGGAGACGAAAATTTAATAGTCATGGGTGACTGGAATTCGTCAGTAGGAAAAGGGAGAGAAGGAATAGTAGGTGAATATGGATTGGGGGGAAGAAATGAAAGAGGAAGCCGCCTTGTAGAATTTTGCACAGAACATAACTTCACCATAGCTAACTCTTGGTTCAAGAATCATAAAAGAAGGTTGTATACCTGGAAGAATCCTGGACATACTAAAAGGTACCAGATTATATAATGGTAAGACAGAGATTTAGGAACCAGGTAAGACATTTCCAGGGGCAGATGTGGATTCTGACCACAATCTATTGGTTATGAACTGCAGATTGAAACTGAAGAAACTGCAAAAAGGTGGGAATTTAAGGAGATGGGATCTGGATAAACTGAAAGAACCAGAGGTTGTAGAGAGTTTTAGGGAGAGCATAAGGGAACAATTGACAGGAATGGGGGAAAGAAATACATTACAAGAAGAATGGATAGCTCTAAGGGATGAAGAAAAGGCAGCAGAGGATCAAGTAGGTAAAAAGACGAGGGCTAATAGAAATCCTTGGGTAACAGAAGAAATATTGAATTTAATTGATGAAAGGAGAAAATATAAAAATGCAGTAAATGAAGCAGGCAAAAAGGAATACAAACGTCTCAAAAATGAGATCGACAGGAAGTGCAAAATGGCTAAGCAGGGATGGCTAGAGGACAAATGTACGGATGTAGAGGCTTGTCTCACTAGGGGTAAGATAGATACTGCCTACAGGAAAATTAAAGAGACCTTTGGAGAGAAGAGAACCACTTGTATGAATATCAAGAGCTCAGATGGCAACCCAGTTCTAAGCAAAGAAGGGAAGGCAGAAAGGTGGAAGGAGTATATAGAGGGTTTATCCAAGGCGATGTACTTGAGGACAATATTATGGAAATGGAAGAGGATGTAGATGAAGATGAAATGGGAGATAAGATACTGCGTGAAGAGGTTGACAGAGCACTGAAAGACCTGAGTCGAAACAAGGCCCCGGGAGTAGACAACATTCCATTAGAACTACTGATGGCCTTGGGAGAGCCAGTCATGACAAAACTCTACCATCTGGTGAGCAAGATGTATGAGACAGGCGAAATACCCACAGACTTCAAGAAGAATATAATAATTCCAATCCCAAAGAAAGCAGGTGTTGACAGATGTGAAAATTACCGAACTATCTGTTTAATAAGTCACAGCTGCAAAATACTAACGCGAATTCTTTACAGACGAATGGAGAAACTGGTAGAAGCGGACCTCGGGGAAGATCAGGTTGGATTCCGTAGAAAAGTTGGAACACGTGATGCAATACTAACCTTACGACTTATCTTAGAAGAAAGATTAAGAAAAGGCAAACCTACGTTTCTAGCATTTGTAGACTTAGAGAAAGCTTTTGACAACGTTAACTGGAATACTCTCTTTCAAATTCTGAAGGTGGCAGGGGTAAAATACAGGGAGCGAAAGGCTATTTACAATTTGTACAGAAACCAGATGGCAGTTACAAGAGTCGAGGGGCATGAAAGGGAATCAGTGGTTGGGAAAGGAGTGAGACAGGGTTGTTGCCCCTCCCCGATGTTATTCAATCTGTATATTGAGCAAGCAGTAACGGAAACAAAAGAAAAATTCGGAGTAGGTATTAAAATTCATGGAGAAGAACTAAAAACTTTGAGGTTCGCCGATGACATTGTAATTCTGTCAGAGACAGCAAAGGACTTGGAAGAGCAGTTGAACGGAATGGACAGTGTCTTGAAAGGAGGATATAATATGAACATCAACAAAAGCAAAACGAGGATAATGGAATGTAGTCAAATTAAATCGGGTGATGCTGAGGGGATTAGATTAGGAAATGAGACACTTAAAGTAGTAAAGGAGTTTTGCTATTTAGGGAGTAAAATAACTGATGGTGGTCGAAGTAGAGAGGATATAAAATGTAGACTGGCAATGGCAAGGAAATCATTTCTGAAGAAGAGAAATTTGTTATCATCTAGTATAGATTTAAGTGTCAGGAAGTCGTTTCTTAAAGTATTTGTATGGAGTGTAGCCATGTATGGAAGTGAAACATGGACGATAACCAGTTTGGACAAGAAGAGAATAGAAGCTTTCGAAATGTGGTGCTACAGAAGAATGCTGAAGATAACGTGAGTAGATCACGTAACTAATGAGGAGGTATTGAATAGGATTGGGGAGAAGAGAAGTTTGTGGCACAACTTGACTAGAAGAAGGTATCGGTTGGTAGGACATGTTTTGAGGCATCAAGGGATCACAAATTTAGCATTGGAGGGCAGCGTGGAGGGTAAAAATCGTAGAGGGAGACCAAGAGATCAATACACTAAGCAGATTCAGAAGGATGTAGGTTGCAGATGAAGAAGCTTTCACAGGATAGAGTAGCATGGAGAGCTGCATCAAACCAGTCTCAGGACTGAAGACCACAACAACAACAACAACAACAACATTTAATATACTTCAAATCATTGCTCGAAGGAAGCTTTCTTAGTACTCGTGAATCTACATGTGATGACTCCGTTCAAACCACCATCTTATGTAACTTACGTTGTTGACGGCAGAATTCTCTCAATTCTTTTTTGATAGTTAACACCGCAGTTTTCAAATAGAAATGTTGCTACTTTTACCTCTTTTAGATTCCAATACTTTCCTTGTTTCATTTTTTGCACAAAATGCTGATAATTTGCTGCAGCAGACAGCAACTATTTCGGTTGTGTTTTATCTGTTAAAAAAGCGCCACTGCCGGTTCGTATTTATACTTTAATCATAAAACAAATTTCAAGCTTTTTCTTTAAAAAGAAATTGGACACTTGTTTCTAAATGACTCTTCTAGGATGAAAAACAAGTTTTAATTTAAACAGTGTGACAACGATGGCTCTGCTACAAGCTCACGATAAAAGGCAACTTCCTTGAAATGGTCACTGGCTTTTTCTTTAAAAAGAAATTGGACACTTGTTTCTAAATGACTCTTCTAGGATGAAAAACAAGTTTTAATTTAAACATTGTGACAACGATGGTTCTGCTACAAGCTCACGATAAAAGGCAACTTCCTTGAAATGGTCACTGGGTACTACTGATTGTATTGTCTTCCTCGAATGAAAACATTTGTATTTTGTTCTACATGTTTACTCACACAATGCCTGCGGTCTTCATCACTTTTCTAGTTCAATGGGCTGCTTTCCTGAACGACACGAAGCACTTTTTTACTCATTTATCTTAGAGAAGGAGAAGTACAAATTTGTTACAAGGCACGTAGTCGTCAAAGATATGCGATACACCGATACAGCACGAAAATACGGGACTTCAGGAGAAAGGAGGCATATGATAAAGGCACATTAAACTGAGACAAGTAATTTAGATTAAGAGAAGACACTGGTCAGAGAAGAAAGTAATGTTTAGGGATTTACTAGGTTCCTAAAATACTTTACAAAACAACAAAGAAAAATTTGCAATTAAGGAGTGTGTAAAACGACATGTGCCATTTGAATAGTGTACTCACCAATACATTACAAACGTGTGATATATTTAGCAGTATAAACAGAGTTAACAAATCTGTTTTATTTATAAGCCACATTTTTTATAAATGGTAGCCTAGTTGGGTTTCCTTTGCTTAATGTTTATAAAGGATGATTTTTCCCCAGTGTACAAACTCTAGGGACTGACCGTTGAGAGGATACGGAAAAATAAAGGTCTAATGTACTTATGTCCTGAAACGAATGATTTCCATGTTAGGGAATACGTATTCAGTCATTGTTACAGAGACTGTGGTCTAATATGAGCTGTATCACGCAGCCACAGTTCGAGTATGCACGGTTTCCTCCTAGAGAGTGGTACTGTTCCTCATATGCTATGCCCTAGCGCTCTCTCCTCCCATAGTAATTGGTAATGTTGTGTCCGATTCATTTCTCTTGCTGACTCACATTGTAGTGGATGTGATACAGCGTTGAACACAGTTATCCTCAATTCGAATCGAGAGCTTGCCTCATGGTATTTACTCACGGCCAGGCAAATGGCAACAGGCGGCGGGCAGAAAGGTTGCATAATGAGACCTACAACAACCACAGCATTCAATATTTGCAACAGGTTACGCCACTTGTCTGAGGCAGGGTCGTTTCAGAAAGCAGGAAATCGTGAGAGACGACCCGAAATGTTCGGACACCAGACTTGGAGGAGAATTTGATTGACACTGTGGAAGGTTGCGACGGATTTTTTACGTGTGTGCGTGCGATGCACCAATTGCGACGGATTACACGTTGCTGCTGGAATGCAATTTCTTCCCTAATTTTTGTTCACCTACCTCTTTACAGCAGTAGATCTTCGCACGTAAACTCCTGACTACAGTTACTTACGAGATCACAGAAAAGCAGTGTTGAGGAAACTGTAACCTCATAGCTACACGCCGGAGGCCGCTATAAGTAAAATTTGCTGAAAATTTTCTATGTACTTTAAAGAGATGATTCGAAAAGGGGATGTCACTCGTACTTAAAACATGAAGTTCAAATTTAAATCTTCAATAAACCTTGCCGTTAGGCAAGATCATCAGCCCAAATTTACGAAAATTACTAAAGTTTCTGCTCACAGTTATCACCATACCTAAAACAGCCAGAACTTTTATCTTCACAAATCCCGAAACCAATTACTTGTAACACAGTCAATGATCGGCCAATTACTTCTGCTCGCTATATTCAGTGGTTGTATTTAGTTAAAGTTTATGCTCGCCATAAAATACTCAGTAAGAATATACTCAGTACCGCCACGCTATATAATTCAAAGTTCACTCGCGATTTTCGTCGGAACGAATTATCACAACACTCTAAAGTTTTAAAGTTTTCATAAACAGTTTCTGGTCACTACCAGATACCATTAACACTGGACCATAACGCGGAAGTCATCCCAAGACTTCATCTTACTCATAATGCGAAAAGTCACATCCAGCATAACCGCCTCCAATCAAAGCTAGCTCGCGACTCTCCTCTCACTCTCCCACTACTCCAAACTATATTTCCTCGCTAGGCGGCCAACCGTCTCTCTTCTCATTGGCTGTCAGCACTTACGACCAATGAGAACTTACTTCTAGGTCACGGCTCGCGCCAAAATCTAGCAAGCACCAACCACTTCTCTAGGCTCATTGACGTCATCAAATTAAGTAACACAAAACTCTCTAATTAAATAAACAAAACAAAATGAACTATAAGCTTTTCATCTGGAAATTCATTATGTAGTCGCGAATGTTCTGGCTGTCTTATACATAAGCATACATACTTGGACGTCCGACATTCACTAGTAGGGGAAACACTAGTGTATTCGTTCCCACGTTACAGAGTTGGAACACTTGCCATTTCCTGTAGAGAATTACATGAACGATTTTTAATAATGCCGAACGTCCCACATACTCTCACGCACGCATTCTTATTCACACGCACCCTAACACACAATACACATATTTACTTAGAATTCTTGAAATTATTATTATAGAAAAGTTACAGAGGTTTTCTGATACTAAAAACTTTCCAAATTTATATATGAACACTGAAAGTGTTATCAGATCATCGTACACAGTCACTGAAGGTGAACTATTACATCACTGTATTTATTCAAATTCTTGACTATCGGAAAATTACTTTTTTTTTTTTTGGAATTTGTCTAACTTCCAAAATACAACTATTTTTGATCTCAGACTTTGACATATTGTTTGTTTTCACACCAGAAGGTTGTACATCAAATATGCCGTTCCTCAGGTTATTCCTTTATTACTTATTAATATTTTTAGTTTCGTATAATGTAAGTGGCCTGCCAGCGCTACTCCACTGCTTTCACACGCACAGCAGCAACAGATGGTCGTGACGTCAGTCTGCAGGACACAACTCGTCCGTTACTGACCGTATAATACTCTACCGGCTTACATTGCAGCCCACATACCTTATGAAGGAAAGCTTTTAATAAAGAAATAGGCGATCGCGCACTAGTTGCGACGCCACAAGGTGACCGCCGTGTCAGTACAAGGCAGTTGGCCTGCCATTAGAGGGTAAGCCAGACGACCTTGTGGAACATTCTCAATTACAGTTGTTGTACCCCTATCGCCTACACCCTAAATCGAATGGATAACTGGAGTGCTTCGTGCGGACTCTCAAATAACACATAGACACGTTACGCAACCAACACATTACGCAACCAACACACATGGGGAAAGGCTTTTCCGCTCTTCGTCTCGTCTTACGTCAACGGTCCTTCACTACCGGAGTTGCTCCACGGATGGCGCCCCAGCACACTGCCTCACCTGCTGCATTAACCACGGCGGCGAGCGCCTATTCCACCCACTCAGGCGATGTATAAAGCTAATCAACAATTTTTTTTTGCAGCGGGAGCAGTTTTGTCACTGATTTTTTCACCAGGCAATAACGAATCCGGTATTTGTCATCCATCCTATCCACTTATACCCGGAGTAATATCTTCAACTTTCACACCATTCTTCTGTGGGATAATGAGCAGAACCCCCATGGTATGGTAACAGCGAATCATCAACATCGGTGCACACGGAATGTGTGGACGGGAATAATTCGGGACCGTATTTTGGAACCAGTCTTCCTTCCAAGTCGCCTGACAGATCAGTACGATCGGCGTTTCTTGCCGATGATTTTGCCTCCCTTGATGGAAGAAGAACCATTGATGATTCGAAGGGTTGTGTAGCTGCTACATGATTGTGCTCCAGCCCACTTCGCCGTTTACGTCCGAACGCATCTCAATCGTGTGGGTCGGACGAGGGAGTCCAGTTGCATGGCCTGCTCGTTCACCGGATCTCAACCAATACGATTTCTGGTTATGTTGCCTTCTCAAAAGTACCGTGTATGCAGAGCCCATTACAGATGTGGAGACAATGGAGCGGCGCATTCATACTGTTTTTGGCACAGATTGGATGCAGCCTGGGCGATGTGAAGATGTGAGACACAATATGCTACGGCGCTTACAAGCATGCGTTGTGGCACATAGAAACCATTTTCAGTACATACTGTGGCTGCTTGGTACAGCACATATTAGACCGCAATCTCTGTAACAATGTATGACTGTATAAATGGTCTCTAGCATGGAAACCATGCATTTCCGGACAAAAGAACTTTAGGAATTTTTCGTCCCGTATTCTCTCATCGATGTATCCTTACACATTCTACACAGTGGAAAAAATCACCCCATACATTTTTCCATTGTAGTACATCTGATGTACTGATATTTTTCTGTCTTTCACAAAAGGCGTTATTTATTTCTTAAATTGTGGTGTTCTGCCTATAATATAAACATTGACAACTAGCGATACCTAATGTAGTGCAAAAGGTGATGTATTAGTGCTTGTCATCACCATACCAATTAGCTGTAACAGTACCAGTAGTTTCGATATTGTCACTCACTACAGTTTCTTAAGTGCTGTATTCTACGAAGCACTCCACAGCAGCTCGGTCCACAGGCTTGTCCTACTCGTTCTTTGGACACCACAGACGGAATTGTGATGGAATCTGCGTCTGGTGATATCTCCTAACTGCACTGTTGCTGAGAACATCTTCACTGTTCCTAGGGGTCATTATTCACCCATGAAGAGCATCGCCGCATGCTGACCCATGTCATCCCTGTCCTGGCTCCTTGGGTGGCGATAACGGACCAAAGGCTGCACTCCCGTTCTGATGTTGAGGTTATGTTCGCCCACGTTCATTGTTAACTGTCTGTTTGTGGCTGTTATTGACGGTTTCACTATACTGTATCTCAGTCTTCTGTATGTAAGTTGACAGGAGGTGACTGATAAGAAAAAAATGGTTCAAATGGCTCTGAGCACTATGGGACTTAACATCTGTGGTCATCAGTCCCCTAGAACTTAGAACTACTTAAACCTAACTAACCTAAGGACATCACACACATCCATGCCCGAGGCAGGATTCGAACCTGCGACCGTAGCAGTCGCGCGGTTCCGGACTGAGCGCCTAGAACCGCGAGACCACCGCGGCCGGCGACTGATAAGATGTCTAACTGCTTGAGTCATAGTGAAACGGTGTCGGCGGTGCAATCTAGGATGAGCAAGTTTGTCTCATAGCAAACTATGTCTTTGGTATCAGCGGTTCTAGGCGCTTCAGTCCGGAACCGTGCTGCTTCTACTGTCGCAGGTCCGATTCCTGCCTCGGGCATGGATGTGTGTGATGTCCTTAGATTAGTTAGGTTTAAGTAGTTCCAAGTCTAGGGAACTGAAGACCTCATATGTTAAGCCTGATAGTGCTTCGAGCCATTTGAACCACATTTTTATCAGTCTTTTTGATGGATAACGTGATGACCCATTTCTCACTACAGTCATTAGTCTTTTGTATATATAGATCTTTGAACATGTATTACTTGCAACTCCTCAAGCGTCGGCCGATGTGGCCGGGCAGTTCTAGGCGCTTCAGTTTGGAACCGCACGACCGCTACGGTCGCAGGTTTTAATCCTGCTTCGGGCATGGATGTGTGTGATGTCCTTAGATTAGTTAGGTTTAAGTAGTTCCAAGTCTAGGGGACTAATGACCTCATATGTTAAGCCCCATAGTGCTCAGAACCATTTGAACCCTTTGAACTCCTAAAGAATCACAAGCAGCCCTGCAATTGAAGAACTATTCCATGTTGTACAATGTGCTGGAACCTGGGCAACCCAACATTTCGATAACATCACGATACCACAAGCATGACTAAATCATATAAGATTTATCAGATTGCTAATGTTATAGCTTCACCAGATAGTGATGGGAAGGTAGACGAGATCTGAGACTCAACCTCAAGGGTGCCACTAGTCCCTAACTCAAGCTCCTAATGCCAGTTCCAAAATCCAACCACTAAATTTATCCTCAAACTCCAGCTTCTTATTGCAGGCTCCAGCGTCCACCTCGATCATGCAACTAAAGCCCGTAAATGTAGCCCCTAACTCAAAATCTAGTTCCAGCCCCCTACACCAGTCTTCAACTTCAGTCCCCAGCTTCAGTCTCCGTCTCCAGTCCCCAATTCCAGCCCCAACTACAGCCCCCCACTCCATTCCTCAAATCCAGCCCGCAAAACCAGAACACAAGTCTAGTTCCCAACTGTAGTTCCCAACTGTAGGTTCCTCCTCTAGTTCTGAACTACAGTCCCCACCTGCAGCCCTCAATTCCAGTCCCCCAACTCCAGCCGCCCCCTCCAACCACAGCTTCCAGCCCCCCCCCCCCCCCCCGCCCATACAGCCCAACAAGCACGTATATTGTGACCAACGCATGTCATCGGCAGTTTTCTTTTTCGCCGATCACTTCGAGCCGCTTTCAATACTCGACGGTTTGTGCTGCATTATAGTAATAAACTCTAGTAGACCAATCTCGAAAACTGCTAATGTACTCACTTGCATATGGACTCTGCATCAGATGGATCTGCATGATTCTTCACTGGTGTGGGGTTATTATCCACAGACATGATAGTTATTGTTGTGAAATTTGCGCCATTTTCTTCGGGTTTATTCTTTCTAACAGAGCTCCTACGTTCGATTTAGACAACAGATTTTGGCACAGCTCGAAAGTGAGCATTATTAATTTACAGTGACTGTGGATACATCACCGTCTGTATGACCCTGAAAGCAACTTCTCTTACCTTAAGCAGGTTGGGTCAGTCATTCCAGATGTCCTAAAGAACATTGGTAGTACTGCCTCAGTCATTCGTCCGAAAAGAGTTTCATACTAGTGTTAATAATATCAAGGTTACGACTGTTGCAAAATCAATTCAAGTACTTCATGGATATTGCAAGTTTTCTTTTTGAACTGTCAGCTTATTGATGCAAACTTTCAACAAGGTATGATGCCGTCGTAAATTCAGCTTTGGTCCATTACGAGCAACGGCGTAATAAATGTCCAGTTTGTTGATGTAGTGACTGTTACTTGTATCTACTTTCTCACAGTATTTATACCCAGATTCGCAGACCTATAGCGATCAAGGATGAAAAATGTAATTGTACTTTATGTGGACATAACAACCGGTTTCAGTTGCTATCGTTGTAATAAATCCTCTGAAACGGACGGAGTTCTATAATGCGTACTGACTGATGATAATATTGTTCCACATACTGGTTTCACATAGGCATGAGATAGTCGATTCATAATTTCTGTCAGTGAAAATAACCTAACAAACCAAGCAACTACAAACATTAACAGTATTATTCGTATATTTCGTGTACCATCAAGACATTTCAATCTGAGTTGTTATATTTCTTCTTTATATTGTTTTGCACTGGAAACGTTTTCCTAACAATCCAAGGAAAGAAAATTACAACGAATTTCACATTTCTCTTATTTGCGTACGTAAGAGGTATTTGTTTTTCCTGTACGTAATAAATGTCTGAAGAAGTAACAAGCGTTCAACATTACGCAGGCTAACATCTCAGAAATTGTCATGCCGTTTTCGAGAATGTCCTACTGCTGTAAGAATTTCAGTTAATATTGACTAAAGAAATTACGTCACTCGTTGCCTCACAACTCTTAATTCATTAAAGCAACGTATTAAGTAATACATTTCAAACCTCCTAATAATCATTTCTGTGCTCACATCTTTCCCCTTCACCATTTTCCTATTACGCAAGTCACTTAGTACTTATCCTTAAATCTCGGACTAATCATTTAGTTTTTGTTTGAGTCTTTATGTTTACAAACAAAATAAACCTTTTTTCCCCAAACAAAAAATAAATAGGCTCATTAAACTCACAAATTCATGTTATTACTGCGACTAGCTCAGGCATAGTAAAAGCTTTGTTTTGTTGAATAACTGAACATCTAACTCTCTCCAAGAAATATCATCACAGCTGCTGCGTTACCTGAATTCCTCTATTGTCTCAGGCACATTTTTCCCAGCCATCGCACCACTTCTCTGAAGTTATCAACCAGTTTTGCAGTATTTCTCTACCATACTCGTGACTATCCTTCCCCTTTCAACAATTACGCCCCAGTAACGCGCTTGTCCGTTATTTATATTTGAGCGTAGTTGTACCTGCTGTGAATGTTAACAGAGGAATTCTCTGATTCTTCAGCCTAAACATTCTTATAAAAGGCGTTCTCGAACTTTGAGTCTCCTCAAGTCCACTGAAATCGTAGAGCTTTATGTGGCTCCCACAGCCAGCAGGAAACTGCGTAATTCAGTGCCCTCCGTTTACACTCTAAGGTCAAAAGTCTCTAGCAGCTATCCTCAAAGTGGTGAGCTCGGCGAAATTTTTCCATCGTCAAGGAATATGACAGAATTTAGCGTAGACCTGTTGAGAAAACAATCGAGCATAACTCAAAGGAAATCGAACGAATGGAATGTCGAGGAACTTGTTTCGGAGTGTCGGATGGTAGGGTCTAGGTTTTCCAAACGCTCTATTGTCTCATTTACACTTACAAAGGCTGGAGAAAAGTACGGACACACTTGCGAGAAACACATGTTTGGACATAAATGCAGATGCTAGCTAAGCCTGCAGTTTACACTGTTGCATTTGATCACGAACGTCAGATTAGCAATGACCTCAGTACGTTGCAAGCGTTAGTCGTGATGAGAACATTTCTCGCAGTAGATTCAATGCGACTGCAGAGTTTTTGGCGCAACTGAAGAAACACATAAAATCCACTTCTCTTTTCAAAAGAGATCTCTCATATCTATAAACACACAAGTACCCCTATTAAGTGCAGTTATCCAGTTACAGAAGACCAGTCTTCCGGCGCATCCGATCATTAACGGCAGAAATGGTGTTGTCTAGAATACAGGAAAATTGGTAGCCAATTATATTAATAAGCATTATTTTTCTCATTAAGCAACCGTTCACTTCCAGTTTCCATTCTAAACGACTTGAACATTCCCACTGATGAAATTGCATCTTAAGATATTAAAATATTTATAGCAATGTACCTATGGGACCAATTCAGAATATTATTGTTGAAAATGTGCACACCCGTAACAATTGTGCATTTGACGAAATTAATGAAATGCTGAAATTCTTAGGAATTTCTCTCAGTTATAATTACTTCAAGTTTCATGACTCTTTATTCATTCAAAATCAGGGAATAGCAATGGGTTCTCCATTGTCTTACTGTCTGGCGATCATTTTTCCTTCCAAGTTCGAGCGTGATTTTGTGCAACGAGTCCCATCTTACGGTGTGAAAATTGTTGGTTGGTTTCTATATGCTGATGATCTTTATTACTATATAAAGATCCCACTGAGGTTTGTGGTTCCCTACTAGACCACTTGAATTCCCAGCAGTCTGATAATTTTCAATCGAATACACTACCGTACCTTGACCTTTAATTCACATCTAGAAACAGTACTTTTGTTTTTGATACTTACCGGAAACTGTCAACCACTGGCACCGTGTTTCATCGTACAACAAATCATCCCATGAAATATAACAATTCTACCTTCCGTTCACTTCTCCACCGCCTCCATCAAGTCCCCCTAACCTCCAAGGCTTTCGACCGGGAGTACCAGGTACAACAAAGTACTGCACATGCTAGTGGATCCGATATAAATTTTGTTCATCATACTGATAGAGAAGAACTGACCAAGAAAATTTCTTCCACTAACCACTCCACGTTTTCTACAAATTGATCACCTATCAGGCATGACAGCAAGAACCACCAACCCAATCGTTACTACATCCCCTTTTCACAAGCAATCGGCAAACATTTATTAAAAAAATAACTACTTGGTTAGCTAATTAACATTACTTTATGTTAATATCCAAGTTTACTCCCACTGCCGTCCACATGTAGATCATCTGATCCGTTCAGTGTATACAATTTTTTAATGATACTCAAATAAGTAGCAATTCTTCCAATCCATACGTGGCATACAGCAAACCAGTGCTTAACAGTATAGGTTAAAAACAGTCTTGGTTGCAATTTTAGTGTTTTATTTTTCAACGACGCGTTTCGCCTTATTTAGGCATCTTCAGGTTATATTTTCAAGATGAAAGTGAGAGACACCAAGATCTGCATACGCGTTCACGTTCACAGGAGCGAGTAACACAATAAGTTAAGGGTTCAGGTAGTAAGCATTATGCTTACTCGCTCCTGTGAACGCGAACGCGAACGCGTTATGCAGATCTTGGTGTCTCTCGCGTCCATCTTGAAAATTTTACCTGAAGATGCCTAAATAAGGCGAAACGCGTCGTTGAAAAATAAAAAACAAAAATTGCAACCAAGACCGTCCTTAACCAATAAATAAGTAACAAGTTTTATATATTCGCCTTAGGAACATTATTATATTAGTAATACTCTGTTTCAGTTTTATGTAACACAGAGAGCCGAGTCTAATAATTCGCGTGGTGACCACAGTTCCTAACCAGACTGCTAGCAGCGCACTTCTGTCTTCGGTGTTGTCCGATTTAGTTGATTTCCTTGACCGTCTCTGTACCCGGACGGCAGCGACCGCACACGCTCCGACAACACACAGGACGCTTCGTAGCTCGTGTTGCCAGCTATTATTATTATTATTATTATTATTATTATTATTATGTTGGCGACAAACACACACAAGCGTCTCGACTTTCGGTGAAGTTGGCCGTCGGCATAAGACTGGTGGACGTAAAACATTTCAAAAATAATTTTTCAGTTTATTTCAGTATATTAATTTTATTATTCGATCACTCCAGGACCCAATACTTACATGGAAAGCGTTTGAGAGAGTAGTTTTAAAGTAAAGACAGTTCATGATTTTAACACAGATCAGTCCCGTTTCTGGCAGGTGTTGGGGGATACATGGGGACTGTCCCAATCCCTTTTTCATTTTAGCTACTGCTTCACTACTTTCCTTTTATTTTTATTTAAATCAAGCACCTAATTCTTTTTTTCGTATTTTAAACTGGATATTCGTCATTAATGGTGGTTTTTATCAATTTAGGAGGGTTGAGACCTCGGCCTAGTCACGCCATCTGTTCGTCTGCGACATTCTGTTCACGTAGTACTTCACGATATCTCACATAACTTAATTTCCTCATTATCAGAACATTAATTTATAAGATTTCCTCAGTACTTTAAAATACCTAATTTCATTTCCCGTTATCAAAACATTAATATGATAAAATCTATGGCGTTATATCATATCAGTGTGTACACCATTCTGATTAAAATAGGGCTAAATCTAAATCAGTACTGATTATCTGTGTAACAGCAAAGTGCCTCTCTCCTATATGACAATTACCTGCAAAAAAGGTAACTATCAAGCACGATGACAAAAATGGTTTGGACACAAACAACACTATGTGTTATAAAAATTGCTGTAATATTTTTTTATATACAGTAGTTTCAATCATAAAAAACTGAAGAAAGAGATAAAATATATATGATTCTAAGTAGCGCTAAATGGGTTGTAATTTGTGTTATTAAATTTAATTGGTTTGATACTGCAATTGCGCAATAGATCTAAATAGGGTGCTGGTGAATTTCATAAACAATATCTTTCACTTTCTTCCCAAAATCAAACTCAAATTAAACATAATTAAAGTTACAGGTATTTGCATTTACGGTGACTATCTGTAGACGTATGTGACAGTAAATAAAATATTTTGACTGATAGACTACATAAACAGTTATTTGCAATGTATGTTAATCTAAAAGCATTGCTTTTATCTTTACAGGTGGGTTCGTACCCATTCATCTCATTTGATACTTTTCTCATCTTATCAGAGTGGTGAGTTCAACCTATTTTCCTCATTTCCAGCGGTGTGAAAAGTCTTAAGTGATTAACAATAAGAGAACCAAAGCTATGGAAATATGTTAAGTGACTAACAATAAGCAAACTACAGTAACTTGAAGTTATTGGTCATCGAGGAAGATGAAAGCATCCGTTTCAAGATGTAATTGAGTACACCTAATTAATATAGAGAACGAAAGGTAACGAAGATGTGTTCCAGTCTTTAAAATTTGCCTGTTTTTAAAAAAAAAAATATTTTGTAGTGAGCAGACGCTAAAAGTTTTTAAAAGGGGCCGGATTGGCGTAAAAAAATTGTCACTGCTAACATGATTAGTAGCGGCACTATGCAAATTACTGTGTGGATTGTATGAGTTACCATTGTCTTATCGGTGTGACGGCGAATTGCTGGACAAATTGAAAGCGGTCCACACGAACGACAAAGAGAGGCTAGCGGCTGGCGGTTCGGAAGCTATCCATGTGGACAGTGTGACGTCATATAATCAGGACTAGGAGCGCTGGGTCGCTATCTTTACAAGCAAGAATAGTACAGAATTTTATTACGTACTAATACCTAGTCGTATAAACAATCAAAATTAGTTTCAATTGTACTTGGTCATTCAATGTGAACTATGCATTTTCGTTTTTACTTCTAAAAACTTCTACTTCTAATATATTCAAAGTATAGCTTTCTTCTTTCTTATGAAGTATTTGTTTTAATTCTCTGAAGGGCTAGTGATGCTGTGCTCCTCTTCGCACAAGTCTGCTGTTAATGCAGAAGCAACCAATTGGTTTGCCCTATATATTTCTTAGGGCAATCGTTACATGTGATGCCTTACACACTCACTTCACTACATTTATTTACTACAGTTTCTTTCCCTGCTCCAGAGTTTTCTGCCTAGACCCGAAAATGTAAAATACTCTGGAATAGTGTTTTTAGACCTCACATATTCGCACTTTTTCGGATAGCGCAACTAGATATGGCATTCTACAAAAAATAGAGCCTGCCTTTATTTTCTCGGCTGGTGTAATCGTTATACAGTCAGTCCCACAAGAATGTGTACGCCAGAATATTAAATGTAACGGCCTCAGCGACATCACTGGTAGTGGTCTCGAATCTGTACTCAGTACGCTTCTGCACAGTGTACAGATAAACAGTGTGAGAGTTTAATGTTTTGTTTCGTCAGCTTCAGTGTAAAATGAGTTCAAAAATGTTGAGTGCTAAAAAGAATGTGCAGTATTTAGTATAATGTCTTCTGAGGTCCGTTAAGAAGCTATTTGGTTCTAACTAGGCTTCAAGAGGACAATAATAATGAGTGTATGGCATTGGTGGCCGGGAGTCTCCTCGCGGGGCGGTTCGACGGCCGCTCCACAGGTTCTTTAACGCCACTACAGCGACTTGCGAGGGAATGAGGATGAAAGACACACAACACCCAGTCATCTCGAGGCAGGGATATTTCCTGATCCCGCCGGGAATCGAACCCTCGTCCCCGTGCGCGGGAAGCGAGCACGCTACCGCAAGACGACGAGCCGCGGACTTCAATAGGATAATGATCTGAAACATAACAGCCGTGTCTGTACAGAGTGGAAATTAGACAATGGGATGTCCACGATGGATTGGCCTGCAATGTCTCCGGGTGCAAATCCGATCAAAAATTTTTGGTCGAATTTAAGACGAAGCTTAAAGGACATCCAATACATACTTTGATGCAGCTGTCATATTAATCAGGACGATGTGAAGATCGTTACCGAGAGAATATGCACAAAATCTCGTGAAAAACTTCCCAAATAGATAATTGATACTGGCGACGATTTTAGAAACTATTAGCTAATTTTGCAATTAGTAATAACATTTATTTTCATGTAAACGTATATTTATAACAGTGTCTTTAATTTCTTACAAATGTCGGCGTACACTTTCTTGTGGAACTGACTGTAAAATCTGCCTCTGATCCGCTATCGGAAGGAAAATTTTTCTTTTTGGATATACTTCTATTAATTGAATTAACAAATTCTGGATCTTACTCAATTTGATCGCTTTATACTGAACACCGAATGCCAAACACTACAGATCTTGTTATATACAGGCACTCATCGTACCCAGTGAAAGATAAATCCGCGGCATACCAAACCATGTTCAACGGTATATACGAGATCACCTTACTAGTGAAGCTCAAGTGGCTGAATATGTCGTTATTCAGCTTAAAACGTATCAAAACGGTTACGACCCAGAATTTGTTAATGCAGTTAATTGGAGTATACTGAAAAAGAAAAATCTTCGTTCCCATAGCATCCACGTTATAGTCTGCCAGGATGTTTTTCTGTGCTGCTCAAAAGAATGGAAGGCCAACAGATTCAATCACGTTGTAAAACTGAAGACGCTTGCCGTGCGCCAGAGAGGGGAAGTTAGTTCTGGAAAGTCTTTTTAGCGTCTGAATGTGTGTCCCTGCCGAGGGAAGTATGAGAACGTACTCAGAGAAGCAGAAGCAGGTGACAAACAGAAGGAACACAGGAAGTCAGTTCATTATTGGTGACATGGAGCTTGCAAAGTGAAGGAATTCCACCCAGAAAAAGTATGCGTGCAGTCTTCCTTTCTTACTGTGAGAATTTTAGGGTTATGGGCGGTACAGAGATCTTTCACAATAACAGAGCATAATAATTTTATCGGCCAGAGGAAGAACACGAGCCAGCTAATCGAGTGTTTGGCTACTCCCATGCGTACAACTGCGGAGAACTCAAAGCGATCGTCTTCAAATGGGCTTGCAATCGAGACGGCAGCGAACAGCAGGATACTCCCTGGTGGGAGCCGGACTTGCAGCGCCGGTGGCAGCCAAAGACACGCTCTGTCCGCCGCAAACTCACCGCCGGGCCACGAGAGATGGGCCAGGCGCCTCCAATACACCACCCACTGCCACGAAATACACCTAGACGACCCCAGCGTGCCATCACTTTCGCCGGCTACAACTCGATTAACGCCAGTACAACACTCTATTGCTCTTTCTCACTTAAATCAGTCTCCCAGTTCCGTCTGCCTCATGACAATTATTCTTCAAGAAACCTCGTAACAACTCCGATGATTTTTTCGTTCAAAATGGGCACATTATGGCTTTCTTTTTCGCAATAAAAAGTAATTTGTAAATTGCGTTTGAATGACCGTGGTGCAGAGGTCGCCTTATTTATAAAAAGTAAATATTTCTGAATAATTTCATAACTTCTTGCGATAGGTGTCTTTAATCCATTTACATCATTTTCACACGTCGCACACAAGAATAATTTTAAACACTGTGATTTTATTTTATTTAATACGTAAATTCCACACTGAAGCACAATTTACGATATTATGTTTCCTTTCATTTAATACGCAAATGAAGCACTCAAGTGTACTCTGGTACATAGGGTGTATCATAAAGGCATGGCCAAACTTTCAGGAAACATTCCACGCTCATAGACGAAGAAAATATTTTATATGGAAAAGCGTCCATTTTCTGCAACTCTTCAACACTTTAACCTTGAGGAACACAAATAGAAAGAACGTATCAGTACAACACGAAACATTTTCGTAAATGAAATATTCAAAATTCCCTCCGCTAGCAATTGTATTTGCATTAACGACCTTTCGCATTCAATCCCTAATGCGGTGACCTGTCACTGGAGAAATATGTACTATTTCACGGCACATAGACTTCGTACATCATGTACCAGGGATTCGCACACAAGAATTTCCAAACGGCCCCAAACAAGAATCTAGTGGATTTAGGTCTCGAGAGCATGAAGACCACCTATCACGGAATCTATTACTTACAAGCCTACGGACATTTCCTCTGAAATGAGGAGGAGCGCCATTGTGGTTGAACTACATGATCTGTCGCACTCGTAAAGGCACATGCTCTATCAGAGCGAAGTATTCTCTAAGAAAGCATGGTACGTTTCTCCATCCAGCGTAGGTGGAAGAACATGAAAGCCTAGCGTACAGTCACAAAAAGTGCATGTCAAAACATTGACAGAAAATGTTTGTTGATTATGTGATTACAATTTCCTAAAAATTCTCGACAGCTCACATTACGGAATAGTTTGACACTAAATTGAAACTTTTGGGACTCTCATCGTGATTTCTCCCTTGTCTTCCTTGTCACTAATTTTTTCTCTTTCCACCGTTGTGTGAACCATTCAGCATGACTTTTCGGAGACAAGTATGATTCAAACTAGTTGTGTTTCCTATGATTAATGTCATTATGAAGATAAATAGAAAGTGAACTCTAACATGAAAATAAAGCTGTTCCGGACCAACATCCACATAATACATTTTATTCCGTATGTGTGAGGAATGTTTTCTGACAGCTGGCCATAACTTTTCGTTTCATTGTGAATATTGTAGATGTTTTAAAAATTCTGACCATTACGGATAATTTGACACTATATGCCCCTCATCTTCTCTAGTATCATTCCCGGTAGTTACTCCCATTTTGCAAGACTATCGTGTACAGAACACTAATCAAAAACCCGAAAATATAGGAAAGTATTCAATAAATTAGTATAAAATTGAGATATGTGAGATACATATACATCTTACACAGACATGCATCATACTACCATTACATATACCCACAGAACTTATCATATTACAATATACAATAACACATTCAAACGCATGGAGACCAAAACCCTTTCTGTATTTGCCATTTACCGAAAATAATCCCAACTACGAGTGTTGTGTTGACTATTATTTATCAAGATAAGTTCTCATTTAAGGAATGTGAGTGAATAACGATCATGCTGTTCTCTGAAAACTAAATTCTGACTGTGAGCGAAGAGTATACATGTTATCTTCTGAAGTTGTGAGTACATTTCAGACATTCATTTATTAAGTATAATATCCACAAAATGTGGCGACGCTTTCTTCGCTTTCTACCTTGTGGGTCGCACTTGATGATGCGGCTTTAGGCAGCGAAACCGGTTGTGTTTTAATAAACAACAATTTTACTGTTAGCGGAATTCTTCCCAACATCTCTTATACAGATTCGACAGTGTGACGGAAACAGAGAATAACGCCGTAATGGACACAAAAGAAATATCTCCTTTATACAAATTACAATTACAAAACTAGAGTTGTTGCACAAAATGTGTGGAAAACAGCTGTGTGCGAGACGCGATTGTCAGAATCAATAAATCTTAGATTATCGAGATAGATGTTGTAGCGGATTATGATTGCATTAGGGTTATAGAACTGATGAGAAGTCTAGAAACTTTTCTTATCTAATGAAAAGAGATGTGCTATAGCATGTAGATATACCTAAGTTATGTATAGATAACATGAATAGGAAGGAGCAGTAGGAATAAATTACTGTGGCAGCTAAAGACTACAGTGTTTGAAACATAGGACAGCCGAGGAAACACGCTATGGAAAACTCAAACCATAAGAAAGGATGTATCCTATAGTATATCTGTACAACGGTGCTTCTGTGGTACGGGAAAAAGCAATAGAAGGAAAATATTGTCGGACTAGATAAAGTCAGTCAAATAATTCACGGTGTGTTGCGTAAGTAGTTATCATAGTAACAGAGATGAAAAGGTTGGCAAATAATAGACAGATTTGTGAGATTGCAGCAAAACGTAGAAAAAGTAGTTACTTCAAAAAGGAATACTAAAAATGGCACTGAAGAGAAATGTTTTCTATTCACTGGTCAAATAGATTTTAATTCCAGTCTAGTTGACCACTCATATCGTAGTTCCTTTAAGAATGGAGCTCCCATGTGTAAATAAAGCTTCAAACGTCTGAGTACTTTAAAAATAAGGCACTGTGTGAAATATTTGACGTTAAGAAACAGTTTAGAAAAGATCTTAAATTACGCATATTGTTGGAATTCGCTACGTGCCCTCATTCTAGAATGTTGGATGAATATGGTCTGCGTAATTTGTGCTTCATTCTGAGAAAAACCAGCTTTTTCACGCATGTCGTTGTTTATGATGCCATATCTGCTGAGCTATGTGTAATAGAATGAAATAATTTTTCAGGTACATTCAGTGATATATTTCATGTGGAGTTAGTAGTAAAGACATAATAAATTAAAACGTCACGCGAGATGTTGAAGTTCTAATGAGTGCTGTTTTCAGAAGACGCTATTTTTCCACTCACCCAAATATCTAGAAGTTATACCTCCTGAATTACGTATCGTAGGACGAGTACAATTTTGCAGATACATTCAGTGGTATACGAGGACGCTGTTTGCAAACTGTGTTACGAATAGAGTCGGTAGTAAAGAAGTAATAAAATATAACCTAATGTCCGATGCTGAAGTTCTGCTGCATGATCAGGAAAATTAAGTAAGCGATAAACTTTTTCATTTTCAGTTTTTTGTGACAGATGTCAGAGAAAAAAATTGTTTTATTGGACGGAAATACACTCGACGATACAATGGTGAGTTGTTTAATTTGCTCCATGAGGAGACCGGCTGAATACCATAAAACATAAAATATTAGTTCGCATTATTGCAACAAAGATTAGAACAGTTACTAACCTTTGTACCAATCCATTTGCACAGCAATATTATAAATATTTACAACTGCTGTGAACATGGTCACCTGATTCAGATAAGATACAAGTTTCTCAATCAGAGTACATTTAACCATAACTTCCACGTTGAATTCTGCATTATACAATGATCACATAGCTGGCGTATTAGAAGATAATGCAGTCAACGTATACGACGAGCGCGGGCTAGGCTGACTGGTCCTGTGCTAGACCAAAAGTACAATTTCTAATGTGGCGGCATAGCGGAACGTCTATGAGCGTGACTACGCCACTGTGCTCATCCGTCGATGCGGCTTGCCGCAATTATTTTAATTATTTTCTCTTGTGGTTGCGTTGCGAGGTATCAACCTAGCTTTGGCTCCTCGCTCTTTGGACGACACGACAAAAAGTTTCGATAAAGTCAAAAATTATGTATAAAGTTTGTTGGAAGATGCTGAGAGACCTCTCTGTCAACTACTGGATGAAAGTAAGTCTGGTTATTTGCGCGCCGTCAGTTCAAAAATGTTCAAATGGCTCTGAGCACTATGGGACTTAACATCTGTGGTCATCAGTCCCCTAGTACTCAGAACTACTTAAACCTAACTAACCTAAGGACATCACACACATCCATGCCCGAGGCAGGATTCGAACCTGCGACCGTAGCAGTCCCGCGGTTCCGGACTGAGCGCCTAGAACCGCGAGACCACCGCGGCCGGCGCGGCGTCAGTTACTCCACCTCAAGACAACCACAGTGTCTAACTGTAACACTTGTCGTATTGTGTTAGACCTCTAGATTAAGATTATAACTCTTAATGAGTAGATTAAGATCGCATTTTACATTTTTGTATTCGTTAAATAACAAACAAAAAAGTTCGGAAATTTAATTTTTATTAACCCTGGAATCCGTTTTTATAGGCAAACACTGAACTGGTAGTCGCTTAGTAAGAGGGCTACTCTTTTCAACATCCGACTGACCATGAAATTAAAACCACAGCGTAAATTCAATGAAAGCTTTGTACAGATGTGTTGCGCCGTCGATCGTGTAACCCCGCACTTTTCAGTTCTGAGCACACAGTGAGCATGTGAAGACGCTGAACAAGTTCATCAGCTGACACTCGCTTCCTTCCTTGACCGCCTGCATTATGAACACCTGTACGTCCCAGACAACTGTCGTATTTTGCTGTCACGCATGACAGTTAAGTTATTTAACTGTCATGCGTGACAGCAAAATACGACAGTTGTCTGGGACGTACAGATGTTCATAATGCAGGCGGTCAAGGAAGGAAGCGAGTGTCAGCTGATGAACTTGTTCAGCGTGTGACCAGGTGATTCGAAAACATAGTCTACAAAGGGCAAATGATGGCAAGTGAAAATGTTTCCCTCAGGCTTTGTTCTTCTTCATGACGATGCTGGCTGCACACTGCAGCTGAACGAAAGACGTCCTCGCAGTGTTTACGATGGGAGGAGTTTCATCAACCCTCATGTATCCCGGACCTGGTTCCCTCTGATTTTCATCTCTTTACATGAACAGCTGACTACCGTGGACAGCATTTTGGAACAGGCAGCGAAATGTAGCACAGCGCAGAAAATTGATGGAAAGCACAGGGTATTGCCTTGTATGGCGAGGGTATGAAAAGTTAGTACTCAAATATGTAAGTCGGAGAAGCGACTGTCTAGAGAAACAGCTACAAGATGTAGCCAAGTGTTGCAAAAAGAAAATGACGCCCTCATAATATACATAGTCCAACGCATATTACTTTCCTTGTAAGTAGTGAAGTAGGTAATTATATATAAAATATGTCTGACTTGACCAGGAATTATTGTCTGGTTTCTGGAAGGGTGTATTTTAAGGAGTCTCATGGCACATTTAATGGTTAGGTTCGTTGAGATGGAACTAGAGAAACCATTGACGCTTCTGAAGGTGGGGGTAGAAGACTATAACCATTCTGCAATTGGCGAAACTAGGCAAGAAACGATAGGCTAGGTATGACAGTGATTTATACAATTTATATCATCAGACAGAAGATGGTATTATGGTCACAATTAGGTGGTTAATGATAATAAAGGAAGGACTGATGTTGGACAATTGGGTCTAGGAATGCTGTAAGGTAGATCCAGTTAGCAACATTCCTCGTAACTGGAAAGCATACATGAATCCTTAAGAGTTATAGGATTTTTCACAGAGAAAGGACACAAAGAATGGAAGAAAAATTAGAAGGGACGATGGGTAAACTACATGGTATTATCGGTGTTAGGGGAATTGGTGCAATAGTCACGTATTCATTTCGAAAGGGATGATGCTGTGCTTGTTGTTTTCGGTTATGTTTGAAAAGTTCAGAAGAGGACAGTATGTATAAAATAATATGCGATTGTGGTGCTCCCCCATCTGTGAAAGTCGCACAGAAGTACATGACCTGTTGACTCAGATGAACTGTCGTTTTATCACAAACTATGAATTTAATCCGAAGAAACAACACATTCTTAAGATGCAGCAGAAATGAGGTTAGTGAAAACTTTAACATGAATGTTGGGGAAACAGAATAATACATGACAGACAAAGCTAGAAGGACTTCAAGTACAGACTAGGAGACGCAAACAGAGCATTCGGCATTAAATTTGGTGTTTCAGTATCTAATGTAGGCTAGGTCTGATTTCCATAGGCCTGTGCTGGAGTCAGTCATGGACTATGAGAAAAACGGTGAAGTTGAGAATGGAATCTGTTGAAATGTTGAGTCACAGAAATAACGTAAAAATTAAGTGCAGTGATAAGAAATTAGAATGTTGTTTGCAGGATCAGGAAGGTATGGAAGAATAGACATGTTGATAGAACATGTGCTAGGGCGTAAGGGAATTGTTTCCATTATTGTAGAGGGAACAGTAGAATACTGAAGTTGCGAAAACACAGAGGTGAGAATATATAGAGAGTGGGTATTGGCTGTAGTGTGCGTACTGTAAGACCTTCGGTACACACACCATCAGATTATTTGACTTGTCGCTCTAACGAAGTAGGCGAGTGTCAGCAATATGTCTCGTAGTCTTACTGTGGCGTGTTTATGTTCTGCCGTTAGGTCAGACGATAGAAATGCCACTTGCACGCTTAAAGTAGCTGACTGACGGTGACTAACTTTAAACAGAACTTGATTAATTTTCACACACATTTATTAAAATAATAAAAAGCATAGACATTACATAACTTGAGTCTGGATGTTATTTACAATTGACAATCTGAAGTTCCTTTGGTCTTGGTACGTTAATCTTATTCTCACATATCTCTGATCCTTGACAAAGTGTCTATTCATTTATCTTCATGGCTATGTACAGGAATATGATAATCTTCTTAGGTGCAGACTGAAACTTGACTATAGACTGGTACAGACGAATGCAGACTGGTACAGACTAATGGAGACTGGTACAGACTGGTGCAGACAAATGCAGACTGACTAATCGGAGGTCTGTACACTCGTTATAATACCTCGCGCGTTCAGGTATCACTGCGTGAGTGTGATCCACGAGGAGAAAAGGTTCTACATTAGCAGCAATCTCATTGGCTGCGCTACATATTAATATTCGGATCGGCGGAAGCAGAATTTGGTCCGTCTCTAAGGCAGCGCCATCTCGTAGTGTGGAGATGGACGAGAGCTGCGCCTGCGCTGTTGTGCTTAGCGGGGGCACACTCAAGTGGAAAAGTTGTGTACGCGCTGACTATGCGGAACTATGTACACAACACCGGCACAACAGGAAATTGTAGTGGTCCGCATCCAATCTTGTGTAACAGATGATCCAACATACGAGGTGTGGCTAGAAAAAAACCGGACTAGTACTGGTGAAACAATAAAACGAATGCAATAAGGCTGAAAGTCGCGTGGCCTGTCACGTGACTCTCGCTCCGCCTACTGCTCGAGTTTCATCTGCCTCCTGCACTCAGTCTGCCCGTGGCGTGTGTTTTAAGTAGTTGACGTTTTGTCTGTGCGTCGGAAAATGTTGAGTGTACAGAAAGAACAGCGTGTTAACATCAAATTTTGTTTCAAACTAGGAAAATCTGCAAGTGAAACGTTTGTAATGTTACAACAAGTGTACAGCGATGATTGTTTATCGCGAACACAAGTGTTTGAGTGGTTTAAACGATTTAAAGATGGCCGCGAAGACACCAGTGATGACACTCGCACTGGCAGACCATTGTCAGCAAAAACTGATGCAAACATTGAAAAAATCGGTAAACTTGTTCGACAAGATCGCCGATTAACAATCAGAGCAGTGTCTGAGTTAACAGGAGTTGACAAGGAAAGTGTCGAACAAGTTTAACGATTTTTTCAATGTTTGCAACAGTTTTTGCTGACAATGGTCTGTCAGTGCGAGTGTCATCACTGGTGTCTTCGCGGCCATCTTTAAATCGTTTAAACCACTCAAACACTTGTGTTCGCGATAAACAATCATCGCTGTACACTTGTTGTAACATTACAAACGTTTCACTTGCAGATTTTCCTAGTTTGAAACAAAATTTGATGTTAACACGCTGTTCTTTCTGTACACTCAACATTTTCCGGCGCACAGACAAAACGTCAACTACTTAAAACACACGCCACGGGCAGACTGAGTGCAGGAGGCAGATGAAACTCGAGCAGTAGGCGGAGCGAGAGTCACGTGACAGGCCACGCGACTTTCAGCCTTATTGCATTCGTTTTATTGTTTCACCAGTACTAGTCCGGTTTTTTTCTAGCCACACCTCGTATTTAACATGTTGCGACAACATTCCCCCAAATTCTTTGAAACTAGTGAAGTAGCACTGACGACTTGGTAGAAGAACGTGATACCGAGGAGGAAGGGCGCCGCCGTACATTTATTTCGTGTATCCGCATTTTCATTCATTCATTAAACAAACACTTCACAGACATATCCTTTGTCCTCAGGGTGAGCATTCCCGCTAAAGAGAAAAGGGCAAAGAGAATTACAAAAGGAAAACGCCCTCGGTCTGGTGCCATTGCCAGAACGGCCCGTCGCCATCCGCTGTCGAAATAGCGTAGCGCCGCGCCGACGCCGTCGGCGCCTGGCGGCGGTCGGTGTAACTACGCCATACCGTCCTCGACGCCGGCGCGGCGGCCATTAACATAATGGCGGCAATTTCCGCCCCCCGGCCTGACGGTGGCCGCGTTGAGGACCTCCCCTGCTGCGACCATGCTGCGTCCACCGTCGCTACGCTAGGTAAGACTTTTGGGCCTGTCCGTCAGAAGGCCGGACACTGTCGCTTTGTAACGATCACCCGTGGTGAGGCGCTCCGCAAACAACATGCACTCGTCCTGGGCCACCAACAGGACTTGTGGACATTCAACATGTACGTGTTTAATTTCAGCGTTTGTTCCTCTTATCTGTTTAAGGCCGAGGTAGCGTGCTGGCTCTGCGTGCTTCACTCAGCATTGCGTCACCCACTCTGCGACCGGGGGCGAGAAGTGTCAACAGTGCGAATATAAGCCAGGATTCTGGCAGATATGTACGTACTACTACCGGAAGACACGCCTGCCCCTCAGCAGGTGGACAGCGGTGGAATCGCCCTGGCTGCGGACCGCTACCTTCTTACGCAGACGTTCGGCTGCTACTGTCGATAAGGCTCATCCGTACCACTGATCTGGTGGAAATGGCTGCCAGAACTGGTGACAACTGGACGCTAGCCAATAATGTTGTGGAGACTTGCTTGACACCAGTATCGAAGAGGGTCCGGTGAGGCCACGTCCTTGTGATAGAATCAAACGGAATTTCTAGTGGATAGAGCCGCGGTTGTTCTACCGATACGTTGCTCCCAGACACGTAGAAATCAACACCATCGTGACGCACTGGAGCAGAAACTCCCCTCTGTCCGACCCGTAGTTGCACTGCTTTCTTACGACGTCACTAAGATTTCGCGGCTCGGACTGACCGCCTGGTGGTTTGTAGAGTTTCCATTATGAAACAAAATACCAGCGCTTGCCTGCTCACTTGACATGCTGCTACAATGAAAATGCTTTTCTCACAATAACAACGAAATTCATTCTACTTTCACTCGCGAACGCTTCGTAATCTGTAGTGACTAAGCAGCCATCAGGCAGTAGATGAATGCTAATCTTCGAATCCTTTGCTTTCCACCACACATGTTCTTCTCCCTAGGAGAAATTGAGATGAAAATAATGGAGATAAGGATACCGGGACCTTTCTTGCAGTCGACACCACGTCTTCAGATTGCGAAGACCTGGCTCTAATGACTCAGCGAGGCGATTACTAACGAGCTAGGTACTATAGAGAAGAAGCATGGTGATCTTCACTTCAACCTTCAAAGTGCGCCGGCCGGTGTGGCCATGCGGTTCTAGGCGCTTCAGTCTGGAACCGCGTGACCGCTACGGTCGCAGGTTCGAATCCTGCCTCGGGCATGGATGTGTGTGATGTCTTTAGGTTAGTTAGGTTTAAGTAGTTCTAAGTTCTAGGGGACTGATGAGCATAGATGTTAAGTCCCATAGTGCTCAGAACCATTTGAACCTTCAAAGTGCGTCTATCCTTTGCCGACTCCACTGAGAAGACGAAAATCACGGGGCACCTCCTAATATCGTGTCTGACAACCTTTCTCCATTCGTGAGGCGCCTAATGTGGCATCGGCTCAAATGGTCACTGGAAGCTGCTGCAGAAATGTTGAACCATGCTGCCTCTATTGCTCCCCATAACTGCGAACGTGTTACCTGCGCAGGATGTTGTGCACGAACTGACGCATCGATTACGTCCCATAAATTTTCGATGGGATTCATGTCAGGCCACATGGGTGGCCAAATAATTCGCTCCAAATGTTCAGAATGTTCTATGAACCACTCCCAAACAACTGTGACGCGGACACATGACATCGTTGTTTACGAACATGAAGTCCATCAATGGTTGCAAATGGTCTCCAAATAGCCAAAAATAACCATTTCCAGTAAATCATCGGTTCAGTTCGACCAGAGGACCCGGTCCAATCCATGTAAAAGCATCTCAAGTCTTTATGTAGCCACCTCTAGCTTGGACAGTACCTTGTTGAAAACTTAAGTCCGGGTCTTCGTGGGGTTTTTGCCACACTCGAAGCCTACCGTCAGATCTTACTAACAGAAACCGTCACTTATCTAACCAGGCCACGGTTTTCAATACGTTCAGGATATAACCAGTATGGTCGCGAGCCCAGGAGAGATGTTGCAGGCGATGTCGTGCTGTCAGCAAAAGTACTAGCGTCTGCTGCCAAAGCATATCAACGCCAAATTTTGCCGTATTGTCCTAACGGATACGTTCGTCGTACGTCCCACATTGATTTCTGTGCTTTTTGCAATCAGTATTGCTTGTTTGTTAGCACTGAAAATTTTCAAATGTGTGAAATCTTATGGGACTTCACTGCTAAGGTCATCAGTCCCTATGCTTACACACTACTTAACTTAAATTATCCTAAGGACAAACACACACACCCATGCCCGCGGGAGGACTCGAACCTCCACCGGGACCAGCCACACAGTCCATGACTGCAGCGCCCCAGACCGCTCGGATAATTCCGCGCGGCACACTGAAAATTCTACGCAAATGTAAGAGATGATGCCTGAAATCTGGCAGTCTCGGCACGCCCTTGACACTGTGGATCGCGGAATACTGAATTCCCTAATAATTGCCGAAACGAAATGTCCCATATGTCTTGCTCCAAGTACGTTAAAACTCAGCTGTCGTCCGGCCTAACCACGTCGGAAACCTTTTCACACGAGACTAGAAATGAAGGCTCCGCCAGTTCACTGTCCTTTACGCGATTCTGTCGCCACCTGTATATGCCCATATCGCTATCCTATTTCTTTTGTCGCCTCAGTGTACATGTCAATAATACCCAGTTGACTCATGGTCACATTCGCAGCCGACGACATGATAGTTCCCGCTGCCATTGACGCGCCCCTCTATCTGTTATCCACATAATGTGAGAGCACTCGATATAAGCTGCATCTCCGCGAATACTGGTTTAGTAACTCTTTGTCAATACTGTTCAGGTGGGGACGTCCAAGCAGCGTACCTGGGTTTTCCTTTTGTTCGAGAGTGGTTTATGTACACTGATTTAACTCTTCTCGCTGTGGTGTCACCCCCTGTTTACCCCATCTGTGACGTGAAAGGCCAGCCAGTATTCTACAGTGAATGGCCAACTGCCGGACGGGTGGAGAAGCTGACCTTCCACCTCAGGACTGGCCCCACTAATCCTTATGAGGCTTTAAATTTAAACCTGTATTCCTTAGTGCTGGTCAGGAGTGGCATGATCTCCCACCGCGTACTGGCATAAACCTGGGGCTCCTGTATGCTTCAGACTTGCAGACCTGCCACTTATGACCTGTTGTTTCCTTCCCTGTGCTTATTACCTCGCTCTCTACTTCGGATGACACCGCATAGAACAAAACGGTGCATGGTCTTCTTCTTCTCCTGAAAAACATATATAAAGTGAACTTTCGAGCCTACTGTTCTTGTTATATATATAGCTTTCTTAAACTGGACGAGTTGCTAGACAACGGTATTTATTTTACGAAAGGGGTTCAGTAAGTAATGCAACACATTTTTTCTGACGGCCAATGTCGGCTAAAAAAATAGGAATTAGTTGTGGGGCACCGTGGAATGATCCCGCTTCAACCATTATAGTTTTACAAAGTTCCCTTAGGTGGCGCCCCTATACGTAACCTTCAAAATTGCGTCTGTTATGGAAGAGCATTCCGGCAAGAGAGCTACCATTGAGTTACTTTTGGCGGTAAAGCAGAGCATCGCAGATATTCATAGGCCCTTGCAGAATGTCTACCGACACCTGGCAGGGAACAAAACCACGGTGAGTCGTTGAGCGACGCATTTGTCACCACAGCAACAAGATAGCGCAAATCTGTCCGATCTCCAACGTGCCATCAGTCGCACACATCTGTGACTCCTACAGTGTTGGAACATGAGGACCTTATCACTGGAGAATGAGATTTTCACTCTGCAGCGGAGTGCGCGCTGATATGCAGATTAAAACTGTGTGACGGACCGAGACTCGAACTCGGGACGTTTGCCTTTCGCGGGCAAGTGCTCTACCAACTGAGCTACCCAAGCACGACTCACGCCCCCTCCTCACAGCTTTACTTTACTCACTTGCCCGCGAAAGGCGAAGGTCCCGAGTTCGAGTCTCGGACCGGCACACAGTTTTAATCTGCCAGGAAATTTCATTCTAACTCGAGTTGATCGACAGATCAAAGTGAAACACCTTGCTGCTCAGCTACACGTCTCTGTTGGTAGTGCTGACACACTTGTGGACCAGTTGGGATACTCAAAGGAGCGTGCCCTCCGGGTATCTCGCCCCCTAACAAAAGCACATAAAGAGCAACGAACGATCATCTGTGAAGAGATGCTTGCGTGGTACGATGCTGATAGTGAACAATTTTTTGTCAAACATCGCCACAAGCGACTAAACATGAGCTCGTCACTTTGAACCGGAAAGAAGCCCACGAAACTTCATTGGACTGTTCTGATCCATTATATATCCCGGATATCGGACCTTCCATCTATTTAACCCAATGCACTCCGCGGGAAGCAGTACTTGAATAATGGGGAGGTTACTTATGCAGCCAGAAATCAGCATGTGCATCGATCAGTAGACTCGTACCATGCGAGCACGCGGGCCCTCCCAGTAATGTAGCGTAAGTAAGTCGCACTGAAAGAAGATTATAAGAAAATGAAACTTCTACAGCTATCCTTGTGATCTTATTTATTGTGTAGTTACCAGTTTCGGCGTTTCAGTGCACCATCTTCAGGCCTTAGTTGATATTAAACGGGTTATCATTATCCATATACACGCAGTGGCAGTGGCCAACATAACTGGTTTAAGCAAACTCTCTGTAGCAATGATGTATGAACTCCAACCATCAACTGATGTCTAGTCAAAAGAATGGAGAAACCGAAAGAAGATTATATTGAAAAATAGGGTTTTAGCCAAAAGAACGGAGCATAATATGGTATATTGGCATCCTGAATAAAACCAACCTACTTTAAGAAAAAAAATGTTGCTTTACAAATTGAACGCCTTTCTCGCTATGCAGATTTATTGATGTTCTCGAACTAGTTGTTATACAACTTTATTTTATTTGAAGGCTGCAACCGGTCCTTGTGAAATTGCGACTGGTACAGTTGTTTCGTTTCAAGTGTTAGCTACAGTTACAGACAATGAACTATCATTTTCTACATACTGGACAAGGAATTAAAAGAAAGTAATATATTGGTTGTCTGTGCTGGTAAAGTACGCTCTCCTTGTGAAATTGCTACTGGTACAGTTGTTTCGTTTCAAGTGTTAGCTACAGTTACAGACAATGAACTATCATTTTCTACATACTGGACAAGGAATTAAAAGAAAGTAATATATTGGTTGTCTGTGCTGGTAAAGTACGCTCTCTAAATTGAAACAGTAATCTACACCATGACGCACATCGTCTCTCTGCATCATGACGACCATAACAGAAGGTACGAATTCTGCGTTTAAGTTCTCCAAGTTATGGCAGATGACACTTTTTTTAGAATGACATATCTTTTCAGACTAATCGACGTTTCACCTCTCGGGTAAAGTAGACAGACAAAATGTAAGAATTTGAGGAATACAAAATCCTGGCTTCATCGACGAATATGAAAGGGATTCACCGAATCTAAATGTTGAGTGCCGTTTCTGTTCACAAAGTTTATGGACCTTTCTTTCTTACGGAGGGCTTGTGACAGGAATATATTTACTGGACTGCTTCAAAATCTTTAGGTGCGGCGTTATCTAAACAACGCTATCCCATGACGTTGGACTGCATGACGTGGACAAGAAGTTCCTGTTCATTGCTTCTGGCCTACCAGGTCACTAGACTTCACACCTTGCGATTTGTTTCTGTGGGGCTGTATAAAGGAAAGAGTCTTTGTCCCACCTATTGTAGCTACTCTTAAAGAGCTACGAAATCGAACTGTTGAAGCTGTCGTTTCAATAAACAGGGACCTGTTGATTCATGAGTGGAATGAAATAACCTACTGTTTCGGTATTTCGCGAGCAACGTATGGTGGTCATGTTGAGTGTATGGTGTAGTGTTTGTGAGATCATAAAACTTTGAACATTCCTCAGCCCAGTGACACGCTCAATATGTTTCTATCTTTCTTAGTTTATCTGTAATAAATAACTGAAATCTGTTCTTTTTCTTTAAATCACATATGTATCTACGTGGCTGTTGTTTCCAGCAAGCATTCTGGAATCGTGCAGTTGTATATTAAAGGGCCTTTACTGTTATCGATGGACAATAGGTTATTATTTTTTTACGTTGAGGTTCAACGACCACACCTAGACGAAGCGCCAATTGCTGGTCTATCTGCATTTCGCTATAATTATCTAGCATCGGGACTTAAAAAATGGTTCAAATGGCTCTGAGCACTGTGGGACTTAACATCTGAGGTCATCAGTCCCCGAGAACTTAGAACTACTTAAACCAAACTAGCTTAAGGACATCACATACATCCATGCCCGAGGCAGGATTCGAACCTGCGAGCGTGGCGGTCGCGCAGTTGCAGGCTGAAGCGCCTAGAACCACACGGCCACAACGGCCGGCTTGCGACTTCACTGTCGACAGCAGTATCGTTTGTAAACAAACTCACTGAACGTCCAATGTTATTCACTGTGATATTCCGTATATAACACATCACTTTTTTAGTGATGTTTGTCACTTCCTTGTTATCACCAACTCGTAACCGTAGACAGAAAGCCCGGATCCAGGGAGAGACAAACGAGTACCTACCCCAGGCGGCAGCTTCAGGAGAAGCCAAATTCATATTCTTGGAGAAAAAATTCTTGTCCACAAATCCCTACCATTCTGAGAACTTCGGTCTATCGGTTATTCATATGATTTTGAAACGAGTCCATGTTGCTTTATGAACATTTCTAACACACTCTAAGTTGATTTCTGAACGAATCATGAGTTGATTGTTGAACTCGTGCATAGTGCAAGTGGTCTCTCTGCCCTGTCGAATCTAGAAATAAAAGTCTTTCCTGCAAGGGGACGTAGCTGTACGAGCTAAGCTCAATAAACCCAAACGGGTGAATGCCAATCGCTCTATGTTTATATGGTTTATTGAGTATGTGAATGATAGGTATTGTTATAACTGTTCACGAAATCCGTAAATTCAGGCTACCAGAGTGATAATAAACGACTAACAGGAATAACAAGTAAGAAAGATTGCTTATTATCTATTCCGTGTATCCTAGAAAAACGAAATTCTGGCAGAAAATTTTTGCCAGATCGGTACATTACTATGGTCAAGCTGTAGTCCCCGGTTAGCAGCCGCTTAAGCTCTGTTCTTGGAATAGCGCGGAAAACGCGTTGTACGAACACGTAATAACGCCTAACCGGAGAATAAATGCGGGATTACTAAACCGGTGATTCTAGAAGGGTTAGTGAAGTTAACTGGAGAATAAGTTACAGAATTAGTGATGACAAGATTGTTTGTTAGAACGAGGTAGGAGAAGAAATGGGGAGATCACACAAATTATATGGAAGAATATGACGATGCCAAATTTACATGAAAATTTCGTGCAACTACTTTTCGATCTCTTGCTTGAGAAACTGGAGCTTATGAATGAAATGTGGAACTGTTTCCTGTGAAACTATTTCTTAACATAAAACTTTGTGGTTCTAGAAGGCTTAATAGGCATTTGATATTGGTACTTCGTGAATTGTATTCTGTAGTGCAACTTATGTAAATGAGGTAGATAAAAATGACCATTTGTGCCAAAACAGTCTCGCTTATTTGGCGTCTGTTACAACTGCTGCAGTATTAGAAAGGCCTATTTCGTTGTATCTAGCAGTTAATGATAAAATAGACGCAATCAAATCGAGAAACCACACCAGTCTTAGTTCTACACGCCTTAACAGTTTTTTCAGTATTAGACAACGACATTTTGATTTTTCATGTGGGAAAACCTTTGACGAACTTGGATGAGGTAATAGATTCTTTCGCAGAAAGGAAAGCATGCCATGTAAACTGTAGCAAGATTAGAGAGAAAAAAATGCTGGGCTCTAAGGATTGAAGGAATGTATACTGCCTTGCTTGTCTCTTGTCTTTGGTGGTTTTATGTTTCCTATATTTAATTTTATGTCACACAAAAGAGAAATTTATTAGCTAATAGGCAATACAGAACGAAAATTTTCTGGAGAGTTCTTATTCTCCAAGTCACAAACAGTACCACCGAGTGTTAACTGTCAGTTTTTTTAAGGGGGGTAGTATGAAAAACCGACCGGTGAAGCACCACAGGACATTTTAATTTTTCAATGTCCGGAATATAGGCCTGATGGCTTCCATCACAAAATATAAACGTCTGAATTCCACAGAGCAAAGTACACTGACATGCAATAGAAGAGCGCTATGTGAAGAGGCGTGGGCCGGCCGAAGTGGCCATGCGGTTAAAGGCGCTGCAGTCTGGAACCGCAAGACCGCTACGGTCGCAGGTTCGAATCCTGCCTCGGGCATGGATGTTTGTGATGTCCTTAGGTTAGTTAGGTTTAACTAGTTCTAAGTTCTAGGGGACTAATGACCTCAGCAGTTGAGTCCCATAGTGCTCAGAGCCATTTGAACCATTTGAAGAGCGTGGTACTACATTGTGGCACGCTTAAGACCAAATAACATGTCTTACATTTCCTTGAACATATGTGTATTAGATTTCAAACTCTTCAGAAAGATGTGAGATACAAAATGAAGATATTTTGGAAAAACAGATTTAAAAAAAATTATTTTTGACGTCATATCTCAAACGCTTGAGGGGGGTATGAGGGGGGGGGGGGGCTTTTCCCCGCTTCGGAAGTATCGCAGATCCACGTCTAAGACAGTAATGTTAATGGCTGTCTATCTTGTAGATGTGTTAATGGAGGGAAGTGTAGGTGATAAAAGTTATAGAAGAAGACCAACACTCGAATATAGTAAGCAGTTTCAAATTTATGTTGGTTGCAGTAGTTACGCAGAATGAACAGACTTGCACATGACAGAGTAACGTAAAGAGTTGGTTGAAACCAGTCTTCGAACTGATGATCAAATCAACATTTAAATCAACTCAAGCATGTAAATGGATACATGTACAAGCACTATATCGACTGTACTTCAATATTCGCGTTCTCATAAAAAATGCAAGAAATGAACCAACTTTATGGTGTAGTGAAGTGCTTGTGTAACAGGTGACTTTCCCGCCAGCGGCGGGGTCACTTTATGTTGCCCTCGGAAATTTCCATTTAGTTAGCATTTTGGGTCACGAAGCAACGGAAGCGCTACTAATTGCACTCTAATTTCGTAATTATATGCGAATTACGTGGGGCTCCTTCCGCTGCAGCATGGAGAAAGACTTCCCCTTTCAGCAACTCCAGGGCCCCTTTCACACTTCCTCATTCCTCGATTGAACAATGAGGAGTAGCTCTGAAAGTCCATTTTCGAATTCTGCAACACCTTCTTGATCTGCTTTGCGAATCCATTGCGTTAACATATCCCAAGAAGCTTTAAACACTCGTGCTGACAGACGTTGCTTAATTGTTTTCCTCTTTTTATTGTAACCAAGTTATCTGTTGATACCAAATAGTGAATAGGAAACACTATAAGTCATTTCTGTAGTTAAAACAAGGAAACTATTGCATATAAAATTTTGTTTCTAAGATTTGCCGCACCTTTTTGATTGAATGAGCGTTCAGAATCATTACTGTATATTCTAAATTGAGGGTTATGTCCCACTTTGCGTCACATATGGGTCCTTGTAACTTAAAAAAGAGACATCAATTGCATATTAAATTGTGAGATGCTGACAGAAAATTACAGGATAATGAAGTAGATCTAATATGGTGAAACATGGCGCTACAGTTGTTAAATGGATCTGCTTCTCGAGTCTTCCTTTAAAACCCACTCTACCGTCACATACAACATTGATGCTCTACCTCCAAAGCGACCGCAGAAAGAGTTCGGTTTAAGGAATTTGGAATGAAATTTCATTGATCTAATTGCAAGAGGGTTTGCAGCGGAAATTTTTAACCACTGCCTGGGATTCATGTATGCTAGAATTTGTGCGAAAATATATTATGTAGTGAATATTGACGGCATCATAGTGAACCGCATTTTAAATAGGAACTACGAGGAAAAATGACTTTTCATAGCGCGCAAATAAGCAATGACATTTTTCGCCTAGGGTTGAACGATTCGTTGATCGTTGATTGTTGATATTCTGCTGTTCTCTTCGCTTCTGTTCACGATGAAGACTAACTGGTAAATTTCCCATATTTATCGATAGCGTGGTAATATCGCATTAAGTGCTTACAGGTTATACACAAATTTAGTCCGTAACAGGTACCAGCATTATTGATTCCTTTTTACTGGTTTCATTTTGTACTACTGTTTCCGGTGCAGGTATCAAAATAGTCCTAGGCCCATTCACAGGCTTTCTCGCTTGTAACACAGTAGAGACATTGACAATTCTGTGCAAGGAGTAATTTAGTCCCAATAAACTGTCATGTGACTTCTCTACTACGACGTAGCACCATTAGTTTCGTAGCGTTAACATATAGCACATGTTAAAATGAGTTTTAATATTGTTAGATGGACCAGATACTTCAAAATTATACAGATCTTAAACTGTCTTGCTCTTCACACGATATGCCCATCTTTTCAAGGAACTCCGATTTCGTCCGATATCGTCTCGTGTATTTGCAGGCGTCGTATGTTCTCATCCCGGAAACACCGCCGAAGCAAAGAGATTCTCTGAAATTTAATATGAGACGAAGTGGCTATCGGGAATCTAGCAGGTTCATCTCAGAATCAATCAGGCTCCCGCTGGCCGAAGGAATAAGTGATTTCCCCAGAGTTTTCTCCTCAAACAACGCAAAACTTGTTACATTGTGTCAACATCCCGCCTTGCAGCTGCCGGTCTTCTCACTGACAGAGCCGCCAGGGACGATCACACACTTTGTAGCTTAATGGATGGCGACCGGATGTTTGGCACCTAGAACCGGTACGAACATGAGCAGAAGAATATAGGGAACCATTGCCTTACAGTACACTGAAAATATTTTGTATGATACAACAAGTGAACGCTTTAAATTTGCACTTAGAGTAATTTACCATTTGAACTGCTGTCAAAGTAATATTTAATTTTCTCTACCGGTTACGTTAACTGAATCTCGTCAGTGACAGGTATTGACTTCTTTCCCCGTATGTGTACGAAAATTAAGCGTTGTTTGTCTACTGGTTGTTTACAGGCATGTTATGTAGATGGCTGACGTCGAATTGGCTATTTCTCATGTTCCTTATGTGACATATGTAGTTGCTGGTATTCTTTGCAACATGTTGCCGTAGTCGTTATACAGTACCTGTAAGTGTCTGCCTATCTCAACAGTGATATAAAGTACTGAAGTATATGAATAGTTAGATAAAACAAATACGGTGAGCATTTATCTCATTGAAGTTTCTTTTTTGTTTCATTGTACCATTTTATGATATACGTAATTGAAAATTTTGTATGAATGGCGACAGTAGTGGGAAACAGCGGGGCAGATTAATGTCCCTGCGCCACGACGAAGCCATGCTAAGAAATTCAAAGTAACGGCTCGACCAGTCTTTGAAGCTAGAAGCCATGTTGCGAATATTGTAATTAAAGCAAGGATCGGAAAATTCCTCCACCACCACGAAACAACAGTCCTCTCCTTAGCCAAGCCAACGGTGATCTCTAAATTAATTGTGATCCTTGTTCAATTTTATAGCTAACGAATTCCTTGATCATTATTATCTAAGATATACAGAGACATTTTTAAATATCCAATTAACAGCATCATCATTAACAAGCACCTCCTCCCATGACCCATTAAACTTCGCAGTATTACTTCTTCCAGTTATGCTTGTTCCACGAGCTGTGCAGGAGAACTTTTGTGAACTTTTGAAGATAGGATATGAGGTACTGGCAGAAGTAGGGCTGTGAGGGCGGCGGATCGTGGTTCGTGCTTGGATAGGTATGTATGTAGAGCACTTACTCATGAAAGATAGGGCCTCCATGTCAGAGACCTCGTCCAGCACATACTTATTATTTGTCGGGAAGTTTCAAGTCACAGATTTAATTATGTAGTGCTCGGTGATAAGATCAGAACTGAAAGCAAAATGTCGCCATCAATAACAGTTCAGCGGATGCCAAGTTCGTAATCAGAAGACATTGAGATTGCAATTTACATGGGGACGTTCATAAGAAGTTAAGTATTTAAAGGTATGTATTGGAAACGTCTAACAACCACGTGGGATTCAAACGCTTTGTAGTCACGTAAGTTAACACGTCATTGTAAATGCAATAAAGAGAAATTTATATAAATTTAATATACAGTAAGCAAGCAAAATAAAAGAGTGTAAATACACAGCAGAAACAGATCATGCATGTTACGCAAGTATACAAAATTAATAGGCCCACTACGCAAAAATGTCTAGTTTTATTCTATAAAACGTATTTACAAGATTACAAATAGGTTAGTAGTGGTTTGTTGTATCTCCTACGGCTACGTGGGAACAGTGTATAACTTAATTAGGTTACACTGAAGCAGGGTGTTGTTCCAAAGCAATGCAGAATTTGTTTCCTAACTAGTTTACAAACTAACCTAGTGGTAGTGCTTGTTACCTAACCTAACGAACACCTGCAGAGCCCATTATCAAACAACACTAACAAAGCTTGGATCCTCATGAACTGAACAAATCGAGTTTTCCCAAAGAGTGATGTTCTTGTGGATAATACTAAAATGGGTAGCACCTCATGTGGACGCTGATTTGAAGTTCTATATCAAGTCCACTTACACAAGTGGTGTTGGTGAATGGGTATCTACGTCTACTCTTTCCTGTCTTCCTTATTCTCTTCAAAAATTATTCCATAAATTTATAATTTCCTACTTCCCAATTCCTGTATTTTTCTTTAAAAAATAAATGTAATTGCTGTAAATAAATAAAGGATAACACCAAACTAGAGACAAAACAACTCCACGCAGCCCCATCTCCACGTGGTGCTGTATGGGCAACAATCCCCGTTGCATCAACTACGTAGCACAGTTTTGCTGCGCGGTGTTAGCCATGGATACTGGCTAAGAGGTCTGTGTGGAGCAATATGACCAGCATGAAGTAACAACATGACAGGCTCTAGTCATAATGCAGCTTTAAAAAACAGCTAGTAGTAGTAGGAGAAACAGAAGACAGCGTAACGAGAGAATACGGTATCAGCAAAATGCGTAAGAGAGGTAAAAGGCAAACCACGATCTACAATAAATTTCAGTTGTTAATAACGAGAAAACTCTTCATAATTCATAGAAGCAATAGCTAAATATGGAAAAGGCTTGGTGACATGGGAAGAATCACTGGGATGGTATGATGGTCAGACAGAGATACCAAAAACAGATACTGGGCTGTAAGCCATACCAACAGTAGATACATTCTCAGATCACAATTTAGTGATGATGAACGGTAGATTGTCAACGTGTAAAAACTGGGATATTGAACCACCGTGGAATTATTTTGAGCGTTTAAAGTTCTCTAAACTTGCAGATCACGGGTGTGGTCTGCAGGCCGCGTCCAGCTCACCGCTGGTTTGAACCAGATCGGGAAAGAAATTCCGAGTGAATATACAATGTCTGTACTCTCAAAATCAAGTGTGTTTATGCCTAATTCGTTGGCGTGGTGTGTAGTGAAAGAAGTACCATTCATGCTGGTCCCTTACCACATAAACATTAAAGTCACGGACGGTATAAAAAGAAATGGAATGATTGTGTGGCATTGATGGCCGGGAGGTCCCTTCTGGGGATGTTCAGCAAGCGGGTTGGAAGTTTCGTTTCAGGTGACGTCACATTGGGCGAGTTGAGTGTCGGTGATAACAGAAGGATGATGAAGACAACACAATATCCTGTCCACGAGCAAAGAAAATCTCCCACCCGGCCGGGAATCAAACCTGCGCTCTTTGCATAGGGAAACACGTTAGCACTCAGCTGACCAGGCGAACACGGAAGCTATAGTATTGACTTCATGCGGCACGAGCGTTGTTGTCACGAAGTGTCAAGGCGGTCCCTGTGCTTTACAAAGTATGTGAATCCGGTACTAACGTACAGAAGAGTGCCCTTGGCTGCTGTAGACATTGTGATAACGAATACCACAGTAAGCTGTCAGCTGAAGAGGAACGGGTAACAGTAAAGGTAACAGTCGCAGGCGTAAGGCGGTGGTACGAGGAAGGTAGCAGCAAATCAATCTTGTGTAAAAATAGAAATAATTCAGTTCACGGACGAAAGAAAGAAAAATGTTGCGCAGAAGCACAGAAGTATAGCAATATAAGTCACTTAGGAGGAAAATAAACAAAAGGTGCATGGAAGCTATAGCGAAATGGCTGCAGGTAAAGTACGAGATAAACGGGAAAGGAATGATCGTCGGAACGAGATATACAGTACACAGGTTGTTCGAGGAAGGGTACCTTCACCGTCACCAGGCATGCCTGTAGTGCTCCGAAGAGATGCCGCACACCCAAATTGGAAAAAGCAGTACTGCATAACGTTGAAGACAACCCGTAGATGAGCCCGCATCTCGTGGTCGTGCGGTAGCGTTCTCGCTTCCCACGCCCGGGTTCCCGGGTTCGATTCCCGGCGGGGTCAGGGATTTTCTCTGCCTCGTGATGGCTGGGTGTTGTGTGCCGTCCTTAGGTTAGTTAGGTTTAAGTAGTTCTCAGTTCTAGGGGACTTATGACCACAGCAGTTGAGTCCCATAGTGCTCAGAGCCATTTGAACCATTTTTTTGAACAACCCGTAGATGAGTTCACCAGCAGGTTCTTTCGCTATTAATGAGTGCAGTTGTAAACATGTATTGAGTCACGCTTGATCAATTACTTGTAAAAGATAAAAGTGGTCGCGTTACCACGGACATTGTTTCTAATTAAAACAATATCTGCCCACTCCCTTCTACAAGCCCCAGAAGTCTGTTACGGGAATTTGTGAATACCCCGTATAGTGAAGCCAAAACAACAAATGAAAAGCAAAGGTGTCAAAAGTCAGAACGCACAAGAAAGAGCGGATAAGTGAGGTGTATTGCAGTCCTCAACGAGGGGGGTGAAAATGTCTATTGTGATGGACTAAGCAATGAGAGTTAATTTGGGAGAATTATTGTAACCAGTTTCAAAACCTCAGCTTAAAACAGTTTTGGATCACTTAACACGAAATCGAACTTTTATTCTGATGGTGTGTAGAATCTATGAGAGTAGGGACATTTCATCAGATTTTCGTAAAATTTTCATCCAAATCGTCACGAAGATAGTGAGGATAGGTGAGAAAGCTATTGTACAATTAGCTTCACAGCTCATGCATCAAGTTGCTGACAGGAATATTACACGAAGAATGGAGAAAAGAGTGAAGAAATTTTAGTTTTATTAGAGGGAGAAGCATCAGTGAGGCAACTTCACGTTGCGCTACATTATGGAAGGAAAACTTTAAAAGAGTCGTTCATACAGTTTATCGACTGAAAGCGTTAGACAAGGTAAAGTAGTGCAAGACTGTCAGGAAAAGAGAAGCATACTTTAGGGGGGAGTCGGGTAACATACAATTTGCATAAGAAGCACCAGGGAGCAATAGGAACCGAAGGCCATTTACGAAGTACCTGTATTAAAATGGATGTAAGAAGGGATCCAGTCTTTTGCACTTACCGTTCATTCTAGACAGAGAAGAAACAATGACGGAAACAGAGGAAAAAATCAGGAGTGTCACTGAAATACAATCTAAAAGGATATAAGTGATGTTTGACTTCGATCGAGGAAGAAACTTCAGAGAATGTTCGTTTGAAACACGGCACCGTATAGAGGAGACGAAAGACAAGCTAAGGAAAGTAGAAACGCCCTGGGAAGGTGCAATGCTGTGAAGTAAAATACCTGCTAGTGCGACCAGTGCATAAAGTCCTTATCAGGTACGCACGAGAGCAGATATTGAAATCAGTGACGCGCCGTCCTGATGTAACTGGTCGGTACAGCACGCATGGAAGTGTAACGGAAACGCTCGAGGAATTTAAATGGGAATCTAGGAAAGAAAGACGACGTAATAACAGCGATTACCTGTTTCATAGCTTTTGATAAACTATTCTCAAAAAATACTGTGTGGCTACTTTGCTGCCCCACGAACTGTGGGAAAATCAGCTATGAAAAATAAAATGAAACGTTTGACAATTTTGGTAAACATTTATGGAAACAGTGATCAAGAGAGTATTATATTTTAACTAAAGTTCAGTCTTGATCACAACATTTATGTCTCAGTAACATAGGTGACCGGTTTCGTTTATATTTATATAACCATCTTCAGACCTATGGCTTCCTTGGAGGATGGTAGGTGGAGCGCTCCTCAGCTGCTACGAATTCAACTTAAATCAGTAGCAGCTGAGGAGAGCTCCGCCTACCATCCTCCAAGGAAGCCATAGGTCTGAATATGGTTATATAAATATTACCGAAACCGGTCACCTATGTTATTGAGACATAAGTGTTGTGATCAAGACTGAACGTTAGTTAAAATGTGAAACGTTTGAAATGTGCTGAACAATGATGGTTAAAATTAAGTAAATTGAGTAGATACGTAATGAGGGTGTTCCCTGGAGAAGCGAATAGGAGACGAACAAGTGAAAAACATGACAAGAAGAAGGGGAAGGACTGTAGGACGACAACAATAAGTCTCATGGTACTTGAGGATTCTTCAGAGGCTAGAAACTTTAGGGGAAGACAAAGACTGGAATGTATCCAACAAATGCTTGATGACGTTCGCTGCAAATGCTACTCTGAGATGAAGAGTTTGGCACAGGAGAGGCTTTCTTCACGGGCCCCATCAAAGTAGCCAGAAGAATGATGTCCCTAACAAAAAGAAGAAAATGTGGAACACTTGCTGTAATGAATGGCATCTAACTTTAAACGGGACAGAGATAATATAATATACATAACGAATAGAAAGAAGGCGAAAGTATTCGATCAAAAGGTAATTAGTGAATGTTTCGAGCACATCATATTTTGAAATATTTCGGTGTAAGACTAAGATGCGATCCAGATTCAAAATCAGTATTAGCGAAGAAAAGCCAAGGGAACTAGAAATATCCTGGGAGGGTGCAATGCTGTTAAGTAGTGCGACCAGTGTTTGAACTCCTTAAACGTACACACGAGAGCAGATATTGAAATCAGTGAGGCGCCATCCTGATGTAACTGGTCGGTACAGCACGCATGGAAGTGCAACAGAATCGCTCGAGGAATTTAAATGGAAATCCAAGGAAGAAAGACCACGTAATAACAGCGATTACCTGTTTTATAAATTTTGAGAACCTGTTTTCAAAACAACACTGTGTGACTATTTTGCTGTCCCCACATAGGCTCATTGAGACAAAATACGAGTATTATTACCACCGCCCACCGCGATACTGAATATCGCCTGGTGATGGACTGCACTTGAAAAAGTCTACTTTAACAATAGGTAGATTTTCGTTGCTCGATGATTAGGAACGACGATCTCGCCAAGAGCGATGGCTGGTCAGTTGCTCGCGTTCAACTGTCTGAGCAACTGAAAAGTGTTGGATGGTAGGTGAAATCACAAGCAAGCAACACAGTATTGAGCGGCGTTGGCGTATCACAGAACGCGGAAGTCGCAGGTTTGTCCGCTCGGTAAAAAAGGATAGACGGTAATTTGTAGCAAATCTGCGGTGGCGGTACAGGCATAAGTGTTTCGGAGAATATCGTTCTGCGCATATTGGTGAGTAAGGGGGTCTGTCGCAGACAAACCCATCTTGATACCAATTGCATCGTCAATTACGATTGTGTTGGGCACGGGATCATCGATGTTTTAGAATGCATCAATGAATACGTGTTGCCCGTTCGAACGGTCGTCTCTAGTGACCTCAATGTCGACGCAACGTTAAAGTCTTATCTTCCTTTTGATTCGGATGAATCGCGGCTCTTGTTACACCAGCACAATTTTCATATCTGGGTATACTAACATTCAGGGGAACGATTGTTCGAAAAAATGCACCATCCTAGGGATACACACCACTATTGGCAATATTATAATGCGGGTGACATTCAACTGGGCTACTTCACAACCTGTCATAGCTTCGGAACTTCAAGCCTGATGTCTTGTCCGGCAGCGATGGAATTTTAAGCAGGATAACTATTCGTGTTACAGGGCCAGAAGAATGCTACAGTTTAGCAGCAAGGTAGTGAATTCATATTGATGGCCACTGGATGCACCTGATCTGAACAAATATGTGGCGCTATAGAGTGCCAGTTCAGAGCCCAGTAATTTAGAAAAGCTACCAAAGACTAGTCGAATGCATGCGAATCAGAATCGCTCACGTACTGTGTTATAAATGTGGACCAAAATGATCGTAATGTTGCGGCTCGTCACTCTATACAGGGTGTTTCACAATGCCTACTTCGAGCTTAAAAGGGTTGTAGAGAGGAATTTGTATGTACTGTTTTGATCAGAAAGCCGTGTCCAGAAATGTTGGTTAGAAAATATGTTTGAAGATCAGATCACTTCCAAATCTCTCAATTCGCGGGGGCGCACCCTTTGGAGATATTGAGTTCTGACCTGTGTGCTGTGCATGAGGCCGTAACTTGGACAATATTGTGAGTACTAATTGTCGGGTTGTCTTTTGCGTAACGGAGAAAATCTTCTTCCAAGTCGAGAGTTTTCTTCATCCGTGAAACTCCACCGTCAGAACTCATAGTTGCGAATGTACCAGTTTTCTTGCAGCATTTGTTGTAGATCGATGAAAGTGGTAAATGATGTCATAATTACAACAAGTACTGAAGATGGTTCAAATGGCTCTGAGCACTACGGGACTTAACATCTGAGGTCAACAGTCCGCTACAACTTAGAACTAGTTAAACCTAACTAACCTAAGGACATCACACACATCCATGCCCGAGGCAGGATTCGAACCTGCGACCGTAGCGGTCGCGCGGGTCCAGACTCAAGCGCCTAGAACCGGTCGGCTACAAAGGCCGGCAAGAGTACTTAAGATGGCGCCCTCTTCCTAGCATGTGTGAGTTCCATGAGACGGGTATTTGAAACAGATCCCATCTTCAACCCAACTTTTTATTCGAATGGTATGTTTCTGGACTTTGGTTTCTTATTTATACTTTACGAAGCCCCCTCTACAACTCCCAGACAGCTATAACAGGAATTGTGAAACAGTCTGTATATCTCCTAGGGATAGTGACAATAACAGCGATTGGGCACATACAACGGCATACAGACATTTTTACCCTCGATCAATTCGCTCACTGATAACGGCAGAATAATTATTTAAGAATTTTTTTTAATTAACACAGTTTTTACTCTGACAAAAAATATAAAATGATTTCCGCTAGCCCCATATAGATTCATAGCCACTTGCAGATCCGAAAAATAGTTACTGTAAATTTTTAATTGTTGTTGTTGTGGTCTACAGTCTAGAGACTGGTTTGATGCAGCTCTCCATGCTAGTCTATTCTGTGCAAGCTTCTTCACTTCCCAGTACCTAATGCAACCTACATCCTTCTGAATCTGCTTAGTGAATTCATCTCTTGGTTTCCCTCTACGATTTATACCCTTTACGCTGCCCTCCAATACTAAACTGGTGATCCCTTGATGCCTCAGAACATGTCCTACAAACCGATACCTTCTTCTAGTCAAGTCGTGCCACAAACTTCTCTTCTCTCCAATCCTATTCAGTACTTCCTCATTAGTTATGTGATCTACCCATCTAATCTTCAGCATTCTTCTGTAGCACCACATTTCGAAAGATTCTATCCTCTTCTTGTCCAAAATATTTATAGTTCATGTTTCACTTCCATACATGGCTACTACACTCCATACAAACACTTTCAGAAACGACTTCCTGACACTTAAATCTGTACTCGATGTTAACAAATTTCTCTTCTTCAGAAATGCTTTCCTTGCCATTGCCAGTCTATATCCTCTCTACTTCGACCATCATCAGTTATTTTGCTCCCCAAATAGCAAAACTCCTTTACTACTTTTAGTGTCTCATTTCCTAAACTAATTCCCTCATTATCACCCGATTTAATTCCACTACATTCCATTATCCTCGTTTTGCTTTTGTTGATGTTCATCTTATATCCTCCTTTCAAGACACTATCCATTCCGTTCAACTGAGGGTATTTCGCTTGTCTCATACATCTTGCTCACCAGATGGTAGAGTTTTATCAGGACTGGCTCTCCCAAGGCTGTCAGTAGTTCTAATGGAATGTTGTCTACTCCGGGGGCCTTGTTTCGACTCAGGTCTTTCAGTGCTCTGTCAAACTCTTCACGCAGTATCATATCTCCCATTTCATCTTCATCTACATCCTCTTCCATTTCCAAAATATTGTCCTCAACTACATCGCCCTTGTATTGACCCTCTATATACTCCTTCCACCTTTCTGCTTTCCCTTCTTTGCTTAGAAATGGGTTTCCATCTGAGCTCTTGATATTCATACAAGTGTTTAGCTTTTCTCCAAAGGTCTCTTTAATTTTCCTGTAGGCAGTATCTATCTTACCCCTAGTGAGATACGCCTCTACATCCTTACATTTGTCCCCTAGCCATCCCTGCTTAGCCATTTTGCACTTCCTGTCGATCTCATTATTGAGACGTTTGTATTCCTTTTTGCCTGCTTCATTTATTGCATTTTTATATTTTCTCTATTCATCAATTAAATTCAATATTTCTTCTGTTACCCAAGGATTTCTACAAGCCCTCGTCTTCTTACCTATTTGATCGTCTGCTGCCTTCACTACTTCATCCCTCAAAGCCACCCATTCTTCTTCCACTGTATTTCTTTCTTCAATTCTTGTCAGTTGTTCCCTTATGCTCTCCCAGAAACTCTCTACAACCTCTGGTTCTTTCAGTTTATCCAGGTCCCATCTCCTTAAATTACCACCTTTTTGCAGTTTCTTCAGTTTTAATCTACAGGTCATAACCAATAGATTGTGGTCAGAGTCCACATCTGCCCCTGGAAATGTCTTGCAATTTAAAACCTGGTTGCTAAATCTCTGTCTTACCATTATATAATCTATCTAAACCCTGTCTGTATCTCCAGGCTTCTTCCATGTATACAACAACCTTATTTTATGATTCTTGAACCAAGCGTTAGCTATGATTAAGTTGTGCTCTGTGCAAAATTCTACCAGGCGGCTTCCTCTTTCATTTCTCCCCCCGAACCCATATACACCTACTACGTTTCCTTCTCTCCCTTTTCCTACTACCGAATTCCAGTCACCCATGACTATTAAATTTTCGTCTCCCTTCACTAACTGAATAATTTCGTCATCTGCAGAGCTAGTTGGCATATAAACTTGTAGTACTGTGGGCGTGGGCTTCGTGTCTATCTTGGCCACAATAATGCGTTCACTATGCTGTTTGTAGTAGCTTACCCGCACTCCTATTTTTTTATTCATTATTAAACCTACTCCTGCATTCACAATAATTGATTTTGTATTTATTACCCTGTATTCACCTGACCAAAAGTCTTGATCCTCCTTCCACCGAACTTCACTAATTCCCATTATATCTCATTTTAACCTATCCATTTCCCTTTTTAAATTTTCTAACCTTCCTGCCCGATTAAGGGATCTGACATTCCACGCTCCGATCCCTAGAACGTCAGTTTTCTTTCTCCTGATAACGACATCCTCTTGAGTAGTCCCCGCCCGGAGATCCGAACGGGGGACTATTTTACCTCCGGAATATTTTACCCAAGAGGACGCCATCATCATTAAGCATACAGTAAAGCTGCATGCCCTCGGCAAAAATTACGGCTACAGTTTCCCCTTGCTTTCAGCCGTTCGCAGTACCAGCACAGCAAGGCCGTTTTGGTTAATGTTACAAGGCCAGATCAGTCAATCATCCAGACTGTTGCCCCTGCAACTACTGAAAAGGCTGCTGCCCCTCTTCAGGAACCACACGTTTGTCTGACCTCTCAACAGATACCCCTCCGTTGTGGTTGCACCTACGGTACGGCTATTTGTATCGCTGAGGCACGCAAGCCTCCCCACCAACGGCAAGGTCCATGGTTCATGGGGGGGGGGGGGGGAGAGATTTTTAATAGCTCTGAAAATTCTTGGAAGATTTATAACGCAAATCAAGAGGTATACAATATAAGAGCACACGAATAGTTGAGCTGCCATTATCTACAGCATATGCTCGACGTTCTTTGTTGCAAATCTTACAAGTATTTTCACAGCTATTAAAAATTCAGAACAATTCATTTTCACAACTATCTCCATGGGGTTATGAATCTGTATGGGACTCGGCGAAATTACTTTTTACTTTTCCGTCTCACGTGAAAAACGCGTAATATGAAAACGCATTTTACATAAATCATTAGATTTTCGCATGTGTGAAATTAAACACGTTTAAAACATGTGTAAAATTAAACATTTTGATGAGTCTGCACTTTTTATTTACATCACCATTCATAAACTTTTTACCCACGTATTCATCTGTGTAGGCACTATGTCACATACCAGTTGTCTCTCCTAAAAGTCGTCAGGTGCGTTTTCTCGGTGTTTCGGCAGATACTTGCAAGTTCGTTTTTGCACTTTGTAGCTACAGTCAGCCCAAACATAACTACTCGTCAGAGCTTCCACGCGAAGCCCAGTGACAATAGAAATCTTCTGTTTATTACCCATTACAAATAAAATAATTTTTAGATCGAAATTTTACGTGACCATATGATAGAGAGCTCCAACGTTTAGTACGTCACTCGTTTTATCGATATTTATTAACAGGGACAGTAAAACCAACAGTCCAGCAGTAATACAGTAGCGCTAGGTTCTCCGCGAGCCAGGTAGTTCTGTCCCTGGGGGAGTACGGTTATTCTTCGATTCTTCGTGTTTTACTGTCGGTGTTAATACATATCGATAAAACGGACATCGGTCAACACCAATCTGGGACCTCTCTATCAAATGCGCACGTAAAATTCCGCTTTAAAAATCGTGTTGTTTCCAATGGGTAACGAACCGACGCTTCCCGTCGACACCGGACGTCGCATGAAAAAAGTGATGAGCACTATATTTTCGACCGACCCCAGTTACACAATGCAACAAAGGAAATTGCAAATGTTTACCGAAACACTCTAAAGATACACCCTGTATATTGCATGCATTCCCTCCCGTCCCCCTCAGCCCATCTCGCCCCCACCCTCTCTGCCCAGCTACGCCCCTCTGCTCACAAAGTACCTGGAATGCGTACTGATATTACCCACACAACACGTCGGTCCAGCAGGTTAATCGGTATGTCAGGTGCTACCAAACCTCTTACCCCAAACACACAGACCATTAAGAAAGTGAATTAATGTTGCATCGATAAATAGTTGTGAGTTGTGTGTAAAATTTCAAGTCTCTAGCTGATTGTATAGTTAGTTTAAAATGAATGGCCAAATTTGTTCTGAACAGAGACCAGAAAGCGACCTAACAAAAACGTGTTAAAATCGACAATACAGTGATGGAAAAAGTCATAAGACTGAAAAATAATTAATGTAGAGTAATGAAATGTCGAGAATAGATTTGTCTAAGTAATACATTTAAGTGATTCACATTGTAAGATAAGAGTTTAGTGTAAGTATGAGATAAGCTATTGCAAATGTGAAATAATGGTACATCAATAACTGGTCTAACCACCTTAATGTTGAATTCAAGTATATAAATGTCCACGCACTGTATTGGACAGGTGCTGTATGTGAGATTGTGTGATTGAATTCTATGCCTGTCAGCACAGGGATGTTTACTGCTCGTTGTGGATAACACTTGAGCTGTCGTCCAGTAACATCCCATTTGAGTTAGATTGGAGACAGATCTGATAATCAAGCAGGCCAAGACAACATGTCGACACTGAGTAGAGCACCTTGGGTTACAACAGCGGTATGTGGGCGAGCTTTACCATGTTCGAAATGTTGTTCATGAATGACAGCACAATAGTTCTAATCAGCAGACTGACATACAAACTGCAGTCACAGTACGTGGTATAACCGCGAAGTACTCCTGATGTCATACGAAATCGCGACCCGGACCATAACTCGTAACTGCAGGTTGTAATGGTACTTGAATTACGTAACCATTACGGCACCTCAACTCAACCTCTCGATATCAGCAATATTCTACTGTGTTTCTGTAAAGTAGTTGACATATTTCTGAGACAACATTCAGATTTGATTTCATTTGTGATACATCGATATGTTTATGTTGCAATGATATTATTCTTATCTGTATTCTTTCTTTTGTCACTATGATCTTTGACGTACTGGTAACTCTGATTTTTGGGCGCGTAAGCGATTATTAGTTAGTTGTTAGACAGTCGGACCTTGTAAAAGTCAAGTCTTGAGGGCATGTTGGAAAGACGCATATAGTAGTCAGCTTATAAAATGTGAACTTAAACAGTGACTGTGAGGAAGATCTTTTCAAGTATGTTTTGTATTGTGAAGTGATGTTTTGTGTGTTACGTGCTATCGCAACAAAAGGAATAAAAAAGGAAGTGTAACTTAAATTGGGAGTGGTGATTATTTTTTTACATCACCATTGTGCTAACTTTGAAACGTTTAATCTTCAAGAATGGTTTGTGAAGCGCATCTACAAAACTTTTGAATATAGCAGAATAAAACCTAGGCCTTTTTGCATCCGAGCTTGGAATCATCACCATCTAGATTTTCGACGATTGAGCCATGATGTTACGAGACCAGCGTGGGAAACACGAAAACATGAGTGCCTAGTTTATTCATTATTACATGAAATGACTTTATTAGCTGTGTCCTAATGACACCTGCCACATAATAACTTTTTTGTTGCCTGAAAATTCAGTATTTAGCAGCGTGAGCAACACCACAATCATTATTAAATTTTGACCTTTGTTGTGGTAGGGTGGTTAGAAGGTCCAGTGGACAGGTTGGATGCAGGTCCTAAACTGGTCTCCTTCAAACCAAAACATAGCCATCATCAGAAAACACAACAGACCCCACTCAGTCCTCCAATGAGTTGCAGGCCGTCAGTTGACCTTCTTGTCACCAACACATGGGCATCATCTGCACGGAGGCATAATCAGTTTCCATCCGAAAAGAAACCCACACTGTCCTCCAACAACATCTCACTTGACATCACTGAAGTCGCACATGGTGGTAGTTCGGGGTCATTGGAAAGCATGCTACAGGGTGTCTGGCTTGTTTGTAGCTTTCCTTGAGATAACCGGTATGTAATAGTTCGTGGCGTCACCGTGGTGCGAAATTCCGCTCAAATTGCTGTTGCAGGTACAGTACGACTGGCCAGAGACATATGCGGTACACGATGGTCCTCCCTCTCGGCAGTGCCACATGGCTGTCTGGAGCTCGGTATTTTCTGACCGGATATTCTCGTGACCACCGCTACCAGCAATCATGTATAGTGGCTGCATTCCTGGACCATCTGTAGCATCGCATAAGGAAGATCCAAGTTCTCATAGCACTTTGAGGCGACCTCCTTGAAACTCAGTGGGCTTTCGATAATAGCGTCTTTCTCGCCTTACAGGTATTCTTGATTAACATCAACTAACCACGTCCAGTCTCAGACGTAGGTAACACTACCGACCGTTACAGCGTGTCTTTAATAAAAACTTGATTTGATGCTCATAGTGGCACTACTAGCGCTATTCATATGCGAGTACCGCGAAATTTGAATAGACCATATTTCATATGTACACTGCTGGCCACCGTAAATGCAACACCAAGAAAGACAAGACGTAGCGCAACAAAATTTATTTTGTAGATAACATGTTGACCAAGTATCAAATGATTACGTTTACAGACGTCTGTGACATGTGGTTCCTGCCAGAATCAGTAGCCAGAGTAGCCGCCATTGTTGGAGATCACCGCTGCCACACGTCTCGGCATTGAGTCAAAGAGACGTTGGATGTGTTCCTGGGGTACAGCAGCCCAAGCAGCTTCCACACGTTGCCAAAGATCATCTGGTGTGGCAGCTGGTGATGTAATCTGGGTCACTCGTTGAGCAACCATGGACCACATGTTTTCTATCGGCGAAAGATCCGGAGAGCGAGCCGGCCAGGGAAGCAATCCAATCTGGTTATTGACGAAGAAACTTTGGACAATGCGTGCCACGTGTGGTCGCGCATTATCCTGTTGAAATATGGCTGTGGCCGAGCCCTGAAGGTAAGGAATGACAACTGGCTCCAGCACCTCGGATATGTAGCGCCGGCTATTTAAAGTACCGGCAATGCGTACTAGAGGCGTGCGAGAGTAATATCCAATACCGCCCCATACCATAATACCCGGTGCAAGACCAGTGTGGCGGTGCATAATGCAGCTGTCCAGCATCCTCTCTCCACGGTGTCTCCACACTCGAATCCGACCATCGTAGTGCTGCAGACAGAAGCGTGCCTCGTCAGTAAAGACAACGTCATTCCATTCTGCCGTCCACATCCGTCTGTCATCACACCATTGGCGACGGAGACGTCTGTGGTTCTGCGTCAATGGTAGACGAAGCAATGGACGTCTTGCGGACAGACCACTTAGCTGTAAACGGCGTCGAATGGTACGCGCGGACACTGGATGACGCGTTACAGACGCAATGTGCTGTGCTATGGTTCGGGATGTCACTGAGCAATCTGTCACTGCCATGCGCACAATTTGCCTATCAGCACGTGCAGTGGTGCACCGAGGTGAATGCCGTCGACCACGTCGGTCCGTCGTACCCTCATGCATCCAACGGTCACATATCCGCATTACAGTTGTTTGGTTTCGTCCAACACGACTAGCGATTTCTCTGTATGATAATCCACAATCTCGGTAAGCCACTATCCTTCCTCTGTCGAACTCGGATACTTGATCGCCGGCCGAAGTGGCCGTGCGGTTAAAGGCGCTGCAGTCTGGAACCGCAAGACCGCTACGGTCGCAGGTTCGAATCCTGCCTCGGGCATGGATGTTTGTGATGTCCTTAGGTTAGTTAGGTTTAACTAGTTCTAAGTTCTAGGGGACTAATGACCTCAGCAGTTGAGTCCCATAGTGCTCAGAGCCATTTGAACCATACTTGATCAAACGATGTTCGCTGTTGTCTACGAGGCATAACTGATCTTCTTGTGAAACAACTACAAGGTAAACACACGTTCCGAACGTACACTCGTCGAAATCGCCAAGCCTTAAATGGCGCTATGAGGTGGCGCCACAGGCGCGCGTGTGTGCGTCTGCGCTGAAATTCTAATCAGTTGAATATCTCATCGCTGCAAACCGATGGTGTAAATTTCACTTGATTCGGATGCTTCCTTCAGGGTGTTGCATTTACGGTGGCCAGCAGTGTAGAAACACGTCTACTAACTCCCTATTGGTAGTGTGATTTGTTTTTCCGTCAGTGTAGTACACTCAAGTTCATAAATTAAGAATAATGCTGATACATGGTGAAACAACGCTCTGGTGGGCGGTTTGCGAGTTTAAATCATCTCGGGGTCTGACCATGCAGTGCATTTGACCTGCGGTCGTCGCACGTTGGCGCTGGCTCCAGTCCACATACGCAGACGTGTGTTGGTGTATGTCGGAGTACGGTGCAGCGAGTAAGTGTGAAGACGTTTTGGTGACTGTGTGTTGAAAATGGCTCAATGAACACATATTGATGACGTTATGAGGGGTATGATACTAGGTCGACTGGAGGCTGGTCAAACACAGCAGGTCGTAGCACGGGCCCTCCGTGTGCCACAAAATATGATCTCAAGATTACGGCAACGATTCCAGCAGACAGGAAACGTGTCCAGGCTCTACAGTGCGGGACGTCCACTGTGTAAAACACCACAAGAAGACCGATATGTCACAATCAGTGCCCGCAGACGGCCACGCAGTGCTGCAGGTAGCCTTCTTCGGGACCTTACCGCAGCCACTGGAACAGTTGTCTCCAGACAGACGACTGAACAGACATCGTTTATTCGCCCAGGTGCATTCCATTGACTCTTGGTCACAGGGGAGCCTGTAAAGCCTGGTGTCAAGAACATAGTACATGGTCATTGAAACAGTGGTCCCAGGTTATGTTCACGGACTTGTCCAGGAACAGTGATTCTCGCCGGGTTTTCATCTGGCGTGAACCAGGAACCAGATACGAACCCCTTAATGTCCTTGAACGGGACCTGTATGGATGATGTAGGGTGGGATTATGATTGGTGCACGTACACCCCTGCGTGTCTTTGACAAAGAAATTGGAACATGTCAGGTGTATCGGGACGTCATTTTGCACCAGTATGTCTGCTTTTTCAGGGGTACAGTGGGTCCCACCTTCACTGTGATGGATGATAACAAACGGCTCCACCGAGCTGCCGTATTGGAGGAGTACCTTGAAACCGAAGACATCCGGCGAATGGAGTGGCCTGCCTGTTCTCCAGACATAAACCCCATAGAGCATGTCTGGGACGCTCTCGGCCGACGTAAGGCTGCACGTTGTCAAACCCCTACGCCACTTCAGGAGCTCCTACAGTCACTGGTGCAAGAATGGAAGGTTATATCCCAGCAGCTGCTCGACCACCTGATCCAGAGTATGCCAACCCGTTGTGCAGCCTGTGTACTTGTGCATGGTGATCATATCCCATATTGATCTCGGAGTACATGCGCAGGAAATAGTGGCGTTTTGTAGCATATGGATTTCGGAAAGATTTTCTCAACTTCTCACTAATACCGTGGAGTTACAGATCTGTGTCGTGTGTGTTCCCTATGTGCCTATGCTCTTAGAACTTGCTTTGTGTAGTGCCATGTTGTGTGGCACCACATTCTGCAATTATCTTTAATTTATGAGCATGGGTGTAGTTGATACATAGATGCAGATATATACACTACTCGCCATTAAAATTGCTACACAAAGATGACGTGCTAAAGACACGAAATTTAACTGACAGCAAGAAGTTGCTGTGATATGCAAATGATTAGCTTTTCAGAGCATTCACACAACTTTAGCGCCGGTGGCGACACCTACAACGTGCTGACATGAGGAAAGTTTCCAACCGATTTCTCATACACAAACAGCAGTTGATCGGCGTTGCATCGTGAAACGTTGTTGTGATGCCTCGTGTAAGGAGGAGGAATGCGTACCATGACGTTTCCGACTTTCATAAAGGTCGGATTGTAGCCTATCGCCATTGCGGTGTATCGTATAGCGACATTGCTGCTCGCGTTGGTCGAGATCCAAATTACTGTTAGCAGAATATGGACGGATCGTGCAGTCACGTCGCGATCCCTGAGTCGAAAGATGGGGACGTTTGCAAGACAACAACCATCTGCACGGACAGTTCGACAGCAGCATGGACTATCAGCTCGGAGATCATGGCTGTGGTTACCCTTGACGCTGCCTCACAGACAGGAGCGCCTGCGATGGAGTACTCAACGACGAACCTAGGTGCACGAATGGCAAAACGTCATATTTTCGGATAAATCCAGGTTCTATTTACAGCATCATGATGGTCGCATCCATCTCTGGCGACATCGCGATGAACGCACATTGGAAGCGTGTATTCGTCATCGCCATACTGGCATATAACCCGGCGTGATGGTATGGGGTGCCATTGGCTACACGTCTCGGTCACCTCTTGTTGGCATTGACGGCACTTTGAACAGTGGACGTTACATTTCAGATGTGTTACGACCTGTGGCTCTACCCTTCATACGATCCCTGCAAAACCCTACATTTCAGCAGGATAATCCACGACCACATGTTGCAGGTCCTGTACGGGCCTTTCTGGATACAGAAAATGTTCGACTGCTGCCCTGGGCAGCACATTCTCCAGATCTCTCACCAATTGAAAACGTCTGGTCAATGGTGGCCGAGCAACTGTCTCTGTCACAATACGCCAGTCACTACTCTTGATGAACTGTGGTATCGTGTTGAAGCTGCACGGGAAACTGTACCTGTACACGCCATCCAAGCTCTGTTCGACTCAATGCCCTGGCGTATCAAGGCCGTTATTACAGCCAGAGGTGGTTGTTCTGGGTACCTATTTCTCAGGATCTATGCACCCAAATTGCGTGAAAATGTAATCACATGTCAGTTCTAGTGTAATATATATGTCCAATAAATACCCGTTTATTATCTGCATTTCTTCTTGGTGTAGCAATTTTAATGGCCAGTAGTGTAGGTCTCTGGGCGCTGTCTGCAGAGAATACGTCATCAGAGACGAAGACAGATAGTGGGAGAAACTCTAGGGAGGCATCCACCGACAGCCCCTGGCGTGGTCGTTGGACGCAGACTGGGTAGTACGGCGATCACAGAGCCAGGCCTCTTGCCTTGTACGTCAGAGCATGGAGGCGAGCGGGCGGTACACAGTGTGAGGCGGCAGCTGGTGCTGGCAGCTCGCCCGCTGTGCAAGTGCCGCCCGCCCACGCCAGCCCAGACTGAGTTATCGGCCGTCCAGCAGTCTGCGCTATGCTAACGTACGAGCCGGCGCCGTATCGCCGCGAAACCAGGTCACTGGCGCCGCAAGGCGCTGGCCCCGACCATACTGGCGTGTTCAGCGCTGCGGAAACCGCATTTCCTGCAGAGGGCGGGTAGCGTGCAGCGTCTCGTCGACGTGGAGGTCCTCAGAGATCTGGACGGATCCACAATTCTGTTCTGACTAATCTGGCTCAATCGAATTCGTGTTCCGTCGTATCACTGTAAAACCCTGGAAGTGTCCATACAAAGTTCCGACAATTTCTGATTGGCAACTAAACAACTGTAGGCTGATGATGGTATTCCTTGCAATCCTGTATACATACATTGCATCTACATCTACGTGATTACTCTGCTATTCACAATAAAGTGTCTGGCAGAGAGTTCAATGAACCACCTTCAAGCTGTCTCTCTACCGTTCCACTCTTGAACGGCGTGCGGGAAAAGCGAGCACTTAAATTTTTGTGTGCAAGCCCCGGTTTCTCTTATTTTATCTTAATGATCATTTCTCCTTGAGTAGATGGGTACCAACAGAATATTTTCTCAATCTAAGGAGAAAAGAGGTGATTGCAATTTTATGAGAAGATCCCGTCGCAACGAAAAAAGCCTATGTTTTAATGATTGCCACTCCAATTCACGTATCATGTCTGTGGCACTATCTCCCCTATTTCGCGATAATGCAAAACGAGCCGCCCTTCTTTGAATTTTTTCGATGTCATCCGTCAGTCCCACCAGATGTGAATCCCACACTGCACAGCAATACTTCAGAATAGGATGGACAGGTGTGGTCCAAACACTCTCTTTAGTACATCTGTTGCACCTTCTTAGTGTTCTGCCAATGAATCGCAGGCTTTGGTTTGCTCTACCCACAACATTATCTATGTGATCGTTCCAATGTAGGTTATTTGTAATTGTAATCCCTATATATGTAGTTGAATTTATAGCCTTCAGTGTTGTGTGACATCGCCTAATCGAAATTTATCGGAATTCTTGCAGTACTTACAGTATGTGAATAACTTGACACTTTTCTTTATTCAGGATTAATTGCCACTTTCCGCACCACAAATATATCTCATTTAAATCATGTTGCAATTCGTTTTCGCCATCTGATGACTGTTCAAGACGGTAAATGTCAGCATCATCTGCAAATGATCTGAGAGGACTACTCCGATTGTCTCCTACGTCGTTAATACAGATCAGGAACTAAGAGGGCCTATAACACTTCCTTGGGGAACTCCGAATATTACTTCTGTTTTACTGGATGACTTTCCATCTATTATTACGAACTGTCATCTTTCTGACAGGCCGCGCGGAGTGTCATGTCACGGACTGCGTGGCCCCTCCCGCCGGAGGTTCGGGTCCTCCCTCTGGCATGGGTGCGTGTGTGTGTGTGTGTGTGTGTGTGTGTGTGTGTGTGTGTGTGTATTGCTTTTAGTTAGTTTAAGAAGTGTATGAGTGTAGGGACCTATGACTTAAGCAGTTTTATCCCTTAGGAATTCACACACATTTGAATATTTCTGACAGGTAATCACGAATACAGTCGCACAACTGATGCGATATTCCATAGGCACGCAGTTTGGTTAGAAGACGCTTGTGAGGAACGGTGTCGAAAGCCTTCTGAAAATCTGAAAATATTGAATCAGTTTGACATTCCCTGTCGATAGCACTCATTACTTCAGGAATATAAAGAGTTAGTTGTGTCTCACAAGAACGATGGCTTCTGAATGTGTACTGACTATTTGTCAATAAGTCGTTTTCTTCGAGGTAATTCATAATGTTCGAACACAGTATATGTTCCAAAACTCCACTGCAAATCTACGTTAGTGATACGGGCCTGTAATTCAACGGATTACTCCTATTTCCCTTTTTAGGTATTGGTGTGACCTGAGCCAATTCCCAATCTTTAGGTACGGATCTTTCTGTGAGCGAGCGGTTTTGTATCATAATTAATGGCGTAAACGCATGCAGTTGAAAGTACACAACATTGGAAGCTAAAAAGTCTCAGCCGGCCGAAGTGGCCGAGCGGTTCTAGGCGCTACAGTCTGGAACCACGCGACCGCTACGGTCGCAGTTCGAATCCTGCCTCGGGCATGGATGTGTGTATTGTCCTTAGGATAGTTAGGTTCAAGTAGTTCTAAGTTCTAGGGGACTGATGACCTCAGAAGTTATGTCCCGTAGTGCTCAGAGCCATTTGAACCACATTTAAAAAGTCTCAGTAAACACTGGGTCGAAAATGCATACCTTAAGGGCTACGAGCAGTTTTTAATTTTTGGTACTGTGAAACAAATCTCTCCTACTGCAAGTTCTTTGCTTTCCATGTTTTTGGAAGTGGTGGTATGGACCCAAATAAGAAAAAATGTGCAGCAAACGTGTGCTCTCCAACGCATGCCTTAAAAGTTGATCATTACAAGAGTTGTGATTCAAAGCAGCAAAAATGAATACGTGATCTTAGCTCTTAGGAAATGCATTTTAGAGCCCATGTTTACTGGACTTTTTTTTCTTTGTTTTGGTCCATACTACTAGTTCCCAAAATATGGAAAGCAAAGAACTTGCAGAAGAAGAGATTTGTTTTTATAGTATGGAAGATGAAAAATTTTTAGTAGCTTTTAACCTAAGCATGTTTACTGATGCTTTTTTCCTTCTAGTATCGTGTACTTTCAACTCTATGCCTTTACGCTATTAATTATGTACAACCTCTATATATATATATATATATATATATATATATATATATATATATATATATATATATATATATATGCGTATCCAACGTCTCTTCCTAAACCACTGAACCGATTTCAACCAAACTTCGTACATATATCACTTCCTGTCTTGAAAGAATCGTTATGCTACCTAACGAAGGGCGAAACTTCAGTGTAGTCGACGACGCTCGAATACCCAGACTTAATTCATCCATGAGAGCGCTTAGGGCTTTGCAGCGAACTTCACGCATAACTTCAAACTTTTACGAATATTTTTCTCAGCGGTAACACCTGCAAAGTGATGAAAGGAAGAAAGTATACCGCTTACTACAATTTCACTGTTGACATAGTAGAACTTCCGCTTGAAGCACGACACTTTAATTAATTACTTCTTTACTACCAAATGTATTTTCAATACATTTTGCTGACAGTATTCATAGAATACACTACAAAATTTACCAGCAACATGATATCATTGTACGAGAAATATTTCATGTGATACGACTTAATAAACACTGAGAAGCGAGAATAACTGCCGTATCATGAACGGCGATTCAATTTATTACTTCTTTACTACAAACTCCATTCACAATGCGTTTTGCATCGTTACTCACATATACCACTGAATGTGTCTGTGAAATTGTACCACTGTACAACACATACTCCAATAGACGTGATGTCATAAACACTGAACTGCGTGTAAATGGAACTGCAGGGAGAAATTTGCTAGAAATATAGGTGAAATATGACTACAAATACGAGTAAAATATGTAAAATACATTAAAATATATCAGGGTAAGCGGGTAAAAGCATGCGTAAAAAGCCATTCAAAACCCCTCGAACGGTTTGAACCAAATTTATTACACCTATTACTTCCGATCTGGGGGTAAGAACCACTAGCCTTTGGTTCAGAAGGGGGTGATAGGGAGGAGAGAGAGAGAGAGAGACAGACAGAGAGAGAGAGAGAGAGAGAGAGAGAGAGAGAGACAGAGAGAGAGAGGAGATGGACAGAGAGGTGGGAAGGAGGAGCTCAACTAATAGAAGATTTGAATAAGTACATGCCCTGGCATGTTTTTTAAATGACTGTTCATACGTGGTTAACACCGCAGTACGGAGCTAGTTATTTGAACCAACTCATCATCATGGCGTGGGAGGATAGCTGCAGGTTTATAATGGCCTGGTTGCCTGTGATACCCGTACAACTAGCCGCGTGTATTCGCCACCAAGCAACTACACATGACCCGCGTTCAACAGTACAAACAAGCGGCAGCAACAGAACCTGTAGTGACACCTCGCCTGCTTTTTGCTTTCGTTAACAACGGCCCGCCCAAAGAAGATGATGCCACGCCATGAGAGTTTGGCAACATCCGATTCGATCCTACTAGCAGGTGTGAATCAAGCAGTCACTTTGAACTTCAATTGATCGAAGCTTATACTACGTCATCAAAAGTATCCGGACACCTGGTTGAAAATTACTTACAAGTGCGAGTGCCCTCCATCGGTAATTCTCGAATTAAATATGGTGTTGGCCGCCCTTACCTTTCATAACAGCTTCCATTCTCGTGGACATACGATCAATCAGGTCCTGGAAAGTTGGTTGGGGAATGGATCAAATGGTTCAAATAGCTCTGAGCAGTATGAGACTAAAGTTCTGAGGTCATCAGTCCCCTAGAACTTAGAACTACTTAAACTAACCTAAGGACATCACATACATCCATGCCCGAGGCAGGATTCGAACCTGCGGTCGCGCGGTTCCAGACTGTAGCGCCTAGAACCGCTCGGCCACACCGGCCGGCTCTTGGGGAATGGAAGCCCACGGAGTGCTGCACTGAGGAGAGGTACCGAAGTCAGTCGGTGAGGCCTGGCATGTTGTCGGCTTTCCAAAACATCCCAAAGGCGTTCTATAAGATTCGGATCAGGACTTTGTGCAGGCCAGTCCATTACAGGGATGTTATTGTAGTGTAACCACTTCGCCACAGACTGTGCATATTGAAGAGCTGCTCGATCGTGTTGAAAGATGCAATCGCCATCCCCGAATTGATCTTCAACAGCAGGAAGCAAGAAGGTTCTTAAAACACCAATGTAGGCCTGTTCTGTGATAGTGCCACGCAAAAAATCAAGGAGTGCAAGCCCCTCAGAGAAAAACACGACCACACCATAACACCATCGTCTCCGAAACGTATGTTTTGGCAGTGTCCGGTTACTTTTGATCACATTGTGTATCTTGGGCATGTAGGTGAACAGAAAGTACAGTGCCAGAAGAGCAGTACCAAAATCATAAAAATGGAAAGAGCCCATATTCCATTCCTTAGTTCCGATACCGCTCTGCAGTCTCTATAATTCGGAAAAAATACTGCGCCCCGACAACGAAACAGCAAACGATCAGGACAGACATTGTTTTCTGTTTACTAATAAAGGAAATGGATTTTGTATATGAGTCCGCAATCATTGTGAATAAATATCTTAATGTAACAATCAGACTGGCTGTTTTAAAAGTCTGCATATATTAGCATATTAACATTGTAGGAAAAGGTAGATTTCTACCTTAAGGATAACACGCTAAGTTGAAAACAGGCACAATTACAAGAGTTAGTTACGTTTTCCATTGATCAATCTCACGGTAACCGTTACGATTACACATAAGCTTTCGGCCACAGCACCTTCGTCGGAAAAAGAGGCACACACGCCATTCATTCACCAAGCAGGCATTCCTCACGCACACATGACCGCCAACTCCGGTGGCTTGAGCGAAAACGAAAGTCTAAATACTGGAAAAAAAGAATAAATCTAATACAATTTCGCAAGTTTCTAAGGCCGGTGTCGGTTTGCATAAAATCATTTTCAGTACTAGGCTATGTCGTAATAAAACAATTGAGCAGCGGATATGTCAACCATCTACGTAGTGGTTCTTTCCAAGGCCCCTAAATTGTTGGATTCTAGGGATGGCCTACCCTGTTTATACCGTCTGTCTTCAGTTACTCTGCTGACTAGTGACGTAACATTCTGGTATGTTCCAAGTACGGTTACCTACTGCTTGTGGTATTCCTGTTGGTGATTGGCAGGCAGCAGCAAATAGGTAGCTTGTACCCAGCGTAGCACTTTCTGTAGGTAGTTCGGCAGTTCGTGATACTATATATATTTTCATAGGGAGGCAAGCTAGAAATTAAAACAAAGCAAACCCTGCATACCAATTTTCTGTCTGTCCTGTAGACGAGAGTGGGGCTGTAATCACTTAACACTATTCCCTCTGTACAGGAGTAATTTTATGCCAGTTTAATTCTAATGCAATGGCTTTAAAACGTAAACTATTCTTATCATCATACATCAGGTGAAAATTCTTGATTTGGGGGACTCCAGAAGCGTAGGGATACATTTCTGGAAGGTAGCTGGCGGCTACGACACGCCTTGTAATTTCAATCTAACATATCTCGAGAGATCCTTCATAGCGTACTGGTAAAATGCGTAACTTTTTGCAGGAACGACAAATTACGGAGGCGATAGAAAATAGTTTTGGGAATGAACTTTATGTAAGGGGCGAACAAAAATTTCCAGTCTGAGAGCGATGCTGCAAAGTGTATGCAACCCAGCTCAACTAGGAGGCGGGTATATAAGCACTGATATGTAAGCAAGGTGTTAGTGTGTCCTTCGACTGGAAACTTTTTCATCGCCCTTACAGAGCTGTTAATATTTTTTTTAATAACGCTGTTTCTGCTACTGCCATCATTATATATTTTCAATTAATATTAAAGGAACATTATGCTTACGAGGATTAAAAATTAAGAGCTAATATATTTATAAAATTTACTCCACCAAAATTTCAGAATTTGTAACCCAAGCTTAATTGTGAGATTTAAAACAACTGTAGCTACTCGAAGCGTCAATAATAAATAGGTTCACAAAATTATACAAAGCTGTGGGTTCGCCAGCCAAAGTTCTAGCCTCCAGGCAGCACTAGTGTTTGGGACATGCGTTCATATTCTACAAATTTTATTTTTCTTTCTTCTTTTCTCCACTACGCACTTATAAAACGACGGATGAGCTTTAAATTATAAACAACTAAAGGCAAATGATGAACAAGATATTATTCAAACGAACATAGAAGCATACTCACAAAATCAGCATTTTCAGACGTCGGCAAGCGATCCATGCGGGGCTCACCTAAATTTGAGAGTGAGTACTCATTGAACATGCTGCACAATAACATCTATATGAAGGGCTTATTTCAATAGTGGTACGAGTCCATTACCTGCACTTTTCTGGCTATAACGTTTCTGGAATTAATGAAAACAGCGCCACTACATCAAAACTGACCATAATATCGTCCTCACTAAGGCGTAGACAATTGATTCAGCTGATAAATTCTGCTGAGTTTTTTTTTTTGTATGTTTTCGAATGTGGCTATCAAAGATTCTCCGGATCTAATTTCCCAGTACTTTGTAAGTGACGTGGTCGAGCTATTTAGGCACACTCCTACTTCGTGTACAACGGCCAGTATTACGATCAGACAGACGGCGTAGCAATGGGCAGCCCGTTGGCTCCAGCGGTTGCAAACCTCTTCATGGAGAATTTTGAGGATATTGCCATAGATACTGCGCCATTGCAGCCCAAGTGTTTCTTTCGATACGTTGACGACACGTTCGTGATTTGGCCACACGGACGCGAGAAATTAGACGAGTTTTTGGAACACCTCAATGGCATCAACAGTAATATCCAGTTCACCATGGAGGTGGAAAAAGATAAAGCATTGAACTTCCTCGACGTCCTTGTCCACCGTAAACGAAATGGGTGCCTTGGCCACAGCGTCTACAGAAAACCCACCCACACAGACCTGTACCTGCACGCTACCAGCCATCATCATCCATCACAGAAGCGCACAGTATTGCAAACATTGGTGCATCGTGCAAGAGTAATATCAGACGACGACAACCTGCCCCACGAACTGAGCCACCTACGCAAGGTTTTCAGGAATAACGGCTACAACATCCATCAAGTGAAAGAAGTGATTTCTGGGAAATATCAGAATAAGACCAGCGACGAACAGCAGGAAAAGAAACTTGGTTTGCTGCCTTTCTGTGGCTCTGTGTCGGGCAAGATAAGCCGCCTGTTGAAAAGACACAAGATCAAATCGATCTTCAGGCCCCCAACGAAAATCCGTCAATTACTGAGACCAGTTGAAGACGCTGTAGGTCTCAGAACACCTGGAGTTTACGAAATACCTTGTGAGTGTGGCCAGAAGCACATCGGACAAACAGTGCGCACTGTAGAACAACGCAGGGAAGAACATGAGAGATATTATCGCCTACGCTATCCAGAGAAATCTGCGTTAGCTGAGCATGCGTTAGAAAACGGTCACCACATAAAATTTGGCGATACCTCTGTCGTGGCTCGCACTAACGGCTTCTGGGACAGTTTAATACAGGAAGCTATTAAAATAAAGGTTACCACAAACACCGTGAATAGAGACGGTGGCTTACAGCTCAGCGCTGCGTGGAATCCAGCGATCGCGCGGTTGAAGAGAGCACATGGAACGCCGACTCAAAACATGCCCATATATGGCAATGTCACGGACACCACTGACGTCACAGCCGGCAGCTAGCGTATATAAGGGCGCACCAACAGCCCACTGGCAGTCATAAAACTTGACAATGGCCAAGAAGTGCTTGGCCGAAAGCTCGTGTAGTTTTAACCAATTGACGCGGTTGGAAACCCGAGAACATTTTATTCAATGTTATCGCCGCGAGACTCTGCATTCATACATTGTTATCAAGACTGTTTTTGATAGTAAATATTTGTAACACATTGATCACTGTTCACTCCTACAATGTATTCAAAAGTAATGAAATTTTTGAATTACGTGTGTCATTCAGTTGATTTATGAACTACTGTGGTGTGCAAAACTCAGGACAAAAGTGACTCACGCATGATGTGTCAGTGCCAAGTAACATACCTCGATGAAACTTTAACAATACACAGAAAGACCTGCTACAGTATCTTACAGAACGCCAGTGGAAAAAATGAGCAATGAGACGAAAAGAAATGACACTTTTACTCGAAGATAACTAATGCCATGAAGTTCCAGTGATTTACGATTTTCTTCTGAGCATTACATATGGCGGAACGTGGTTCTTAATAGGGGGTGTGATACACGCTGGCTCTGCGTCGCACCCCCATGCTGGCCACGAGACTGGCAAGGAATTCTTGAGGGGAGTTCCATTCCTCCACCAGAGCGGGAAACAACTGTTGGATGGTCGATGGTGCACGTGGTTCTGTTGTAGTTCGTCCCCCAACGCATACCACGTATGCCCCATGAGATTTAATTCGGGACAAAGATGTTCTGCAGCTGCGCTATCCGATGCGGTCGCTCTGCCAAATGTCGTCCACAAAAATGAAGTCAGGGCCGGATGCTTACTTCATAAGACCACACAAGAGGAATCAGTACAGGAAAATGTGTAAAAATGGGCACAGGTGTAATTATGGGCACTCCTCACGAAGACGGTATGGGAATTGCTGCAGTCTGGCGACCAGGACTGAAAACGGTAGCAGTGAACAGTTGGAAGCATTTTTTCAAGCAGTGTAGTTACAACGTTGGTTATTGTGTGAACTGGTGTTTGTTCAGGACTGCAAACGTTTGGCAGGTATGTTAAATTCTCTTCTTTTCATATCCTTCTGAATAGTTTAAAACAATTTCTCAGTCATATCCAGAATAACGGAATCCTAAGCGACTTTTAGAAGCACATTTTACATTACACACGCTTTTAGGTTAGACGTGGTAGTAGCCATGTTGCTTAAGAATGGTCGGTGTAAATATGGGCCCATTTAGTTGGTGCCAAAATAGGCTCCTATTTAAGGAGGACCCAAAATTACACCACCTCTTAAACACAGTGAAACACTCAAATAATGTTATAGAGAAATGGTTATTCGAACTTGTTTTAAGCTCATATATACACCTCACACAGTAACAAACCAACCATTACAATTTTCAAATTGCGATGATAGACAGTAGGCTTTTGTTCGTCTTTGCAGAATGCAGAGAACGAAGAAGCGCTATGAATGTAATAACTAGAGGCATCAGTGCGATAAATCTCAGATGGTACGTGCCGTAGCAGCTGTGAAAGCAAAGGAGGCTTCTGTGAAAGGTGCTACAAGAACATTCGGAGTGCCTCGTACCACTTTGCAGAGCTTGATAAAATACGTGAGGAAACGGTTCAAGAGACAAAGCTTGGAAGGATACCGATTTCACGAGGGGCGTTTGAAAAGTCCGTGCAAAGTCCAAGAGATGGCACCACCGGTGCTTATCGAAGTAATGTTTAGTTAGTAGCATCTTTGGAAAGAACGCACATCAAGATTCAGCCATATTGGTCTATTTCTTTGTGTTGGGCAATCGTGTGAATCAAGGGAGCCGAGTGTTTGTCAAAAAATGGACGAAAAAGAATTTCGTGTGGTGATTAAACATTACTCTACAAAAGGCAAAACGCCTCAGGAGACTAAAGTGAAGCTTGATAAACATTACGGTGACTCTGCACCTTCGAGTAGAGAAGTTTATAAGTGGTTTCAAAATTTTCGGAGCGGCCATATGGGCATAAGTGATGCTGAACGTTCTCGACGCCCTGTGGAGGTTACGACTCCAGAAATCATTGATAAAATCCATGATATGGTGATGGATGACAAAGAGTTAAGGTGCGTTAGATTGCTAGTGCTGTGGGCATCTCGAATGAATGGGTACATAATATTTTGCATAAACATTTGGACCTGAGAAAACTATCCGCAAGATGGGTTCCGCGATTGCTCATGTTTGATCAAAAACGGAAGTGTTGCAAGGATGGTTTGCAGCTGTTCAGGAAGAATCCTCAGGATTTTAAGCGTCGTTTCGTCACTGTGGATGAAACATGTAGACATTACTATACTCCTGAGACCAAACAACAAACTAAACAATGGGTTACCAAGGGCGAATCTGCACCAATAAGTGCGAAGAGCATTCCTTCAGCCAGAAAGGTTATGGCGATTGTCTTTTGGGATTCGCAAGGGATAATCCTCATCGACTATCTGGAAAAGGATAAAACTATTACAGGTGAATATTATTCATCGTTATTGGACCGTTTGAAAACCGAGCTGCAAGAGAGACGCCAGTGATTGGACCGCAAAGATATCCTTTTCCATCACGACAATGCACCAGCACACACCTCATCAGTTTTGGTCGCAAAATTAATGGAAATAGGATTTCAACTCGTTTCATATCCCCCCTATTCTCCAGACATGGTTCCCTCGGACTACTATTTGTTCCCCAATTTGAAGAAATGGCTGGGAGGAAGTGATTGCAGCAACTAATATCTATTTTTGCAGACTTGGACAATTCGTATTACTTTGAAGGGAGCAACAAATTAGAACATCGTTGCACGAAGTGTATAAGTCTAAAAGGAGACTAAGTCTAAAACTAATAAAGGTTCACCCAATCATGTGAGTAGTTTTTGTTTTAGCACGGACTTTTCAAACACCGCTCGTAAATGCAGACTTTAAGAAACAGCTAGTCTCTTACTATCTCCTTGACATCGAGCAAAAATTCTGTCCCCAACGTTAAGAAGAGAATCACAATGCGGAAACGAAAAGCAGCAGCAGCCGCCTGCCACATCACTGGAACGCCATACAAAGATCGGTTGACATAGTCGCTTGACAAAAGTGCTGTCAAGAAGAAGCCGTTGAGTTTTTGTGGGGTTGGGGCCGCCCTGCGGACAGAGGTGCAAAATCAAAGGCCTTCAAAAAAAAAAAAAAAAGGAAAAAAAATGAATTTGTTCCACAAAACTATCTGATACATCATCGGACTCTTCAGGCTCCTGCAGCCATCACCTCATGGACAGCGATGTGAACGATGGGGATACGCCAGATTCAAGAGATGCAAGCTGCATCTTTTGCGATGAAAAGAAAAAGGTTCAAATGGCTCTAAGAACTATGGGACTTAACATCTGAGGCCATCAGTCCCCTAGAACTTAGAACTACTTAAACCTAACTAACCTTAAGACATCACACACATCCATGCCCGAGGCAGGATTCGAACCTGCGACCATAGCAGCAGCGCGGTTCCGGACTGAAGAGCCTAAAACCGCTCGACTACAGCGGCCGGCTGAAGACAAGAGAGGAGAGATGTGGATTACATGTGTTATGTGCCAAATGTGGGCACATTTAGATTGTGCTGGCGCTGAAGGCGATACTTACGTTTGCCATTACTGTAAATAATTTCAGATTTCATGCATAAATGTGAGAAAGTTGCTTTTTGTGGACTAGTCTACCATTTTGTATTGTTTTAAACCATTATATTAAAATATTCGAAAAGATTTGTAGCACATTTTCGTGGATGCCCGTAATTTCACCCCCTTCTTTTAAGTTCCATTCCTATTCTTTAAGTTCCATTTTACAAGCTTTTTGTTAATCTTTGTTTTCGAATAGAAATATTGGATACTAATCATTGTTTGGCCTCTCGTCATTTCTTAAACTTGTTTAAGTTGTTAATCAAGGTATAACATTTAGAACTTTTATAAAAGAAGGTATCCTTAACTCAAAAACAATAGGGGGTGTCCATATTTATGCCTTTTCCTCTACAGTGTCACAATGATGTGGAGCGGTGAGTGTACCGAATTCAAAGATTTGCTTTGGCGCCAAGAGCATTCGGAGCGGACTAACGCAAAGCGGGATCGCGTGCTCTTCTCTGATGAGAACATATCTACAACTTAATCTACATCTACATAACACCCCGTAAGCCACATAACGGTGCCTGTTAGAGGGTATTCTTTATCACAGTTAGTTGTTTCCTTTCCTGTTTCACTCGCAGACAGAGGGAGGGAAAAACAATTTTTATACGCCTTCGTTTGTTACCTAATTCCTCATATTTTATCTTTATTGACATTATTGTATATTGTTGGCAGTAGGGTGACTCTACAGTCAGCTTGAAATTCAGGTTCTCTGAATTGTCACGGTGATGTTTCACGAAAAGAGCGTCACCTTCACTGCCAAGATTGCCATTTGAGTTCCCAAAGTATGTCTGTAACACTTGCGTTTTGTTCATATCTAACGCCAAAAAATCTAGTAGCCCACCTTTGTATTGCTTCGATGTCTTCCTAGTTTAATCCGACGATGTGCGGATCCTAAACATTCCAACAGTACTGAAGAACAGGTCGCACTAGCGTCCTTAATGCTGTCTCCTTTATAGATGAACCACACTTTTCTATAATGCTCCCAATAAATCAACGTCGACAATTCGTTTTGCCTGTCACAATTCACACGTGCTCGTTCCATCCCATACCACTCTGCAGCGTGATTCTGATAGTACGCTGATTTGGCGACAAGTGAGAAAATGCAGTGCATCCAGGAACATTGTCAAACATGGTCGTTTTGATCATCCAGCAGTTATGGTGTGAGGGGCATAATAGTACATGGGCGTACTGATCTCCAAATCTTTGAACAATGTACACTCATCGGTCAGTTATTGTGACACACTACTCCTTGCCCAAGTGCGTCTTTTGAGGGGTGCACTCGGCCGTGGCTTCATTTTAATGTATGAAAATGCTCTACTGCATCGAACTGCAGGGGTGGAGGACCTTTTGGAACGAGAGGATATTCTGCGAATGGACTGGCCTTTGCGTAACGTCATAATTAAACTTCTTCAGTAACGTCGTAATTTAAGCAACGTAAAATCGAAATGTACGATCATTGGCACATCAAACTGGTGAATACACGTTTGTAAATTATGAAGAGGAAGATTAGAGTGTGACTTCGCGTCGACAACGAAATAATTAGAGACAGCTGTAAACTATGCCTACAATGGGTGTGTAAAAATATCGGGGATGTGTTCCTCCATATTTTTGTAGTGGTTCGTTAAAATAAAATGTCCTCTATTAGACAACTCGTCTTGCAGTCGATGAATGATAAGTTCTCTCTTGTAGATATGCTTTGCACGAGTGAAATTGAATTAAAAAACTCCAATGTGGATTGTCGGTTGAGCAAGGGCGTGAGAAGTATCGGGCGGGGTACGCGGGGAATACGGAGAAGCAGAGAGAAAGGAAAGACTTGCAATAACATTTCTCACGGCGTTCTGTCGGAACGAAAGATCGAGTTTTGGCGTATAAACACACGTTTCCGGGGAGAAGAGGGCCGGGCAGAGTTGGGAACAAGTCGGCTAGCGCTCACACAGCCCGCCCAAGTTGCCGGTGTTACTTGGGCGCAACTTCGGGGATATGTTTTTGTTCCTCTTCCGCCGCCGTTTGAATAATACAGCAGCGGCGGATGTAAAGAGATGAAGAGCGACCACGCCTGCCTAAGCCGAGCACGGGAGCGTGCGGTGCGTGCTAGCGACATGTCTATCCCTCCCACCGAGAGTAACAGCTTCTCTTCTGCCACTCCCGTAACTATACTTGAGTATTGCTCATCAGTGTGGGATTCGTACCAGAAATAAAAACAGGTTGACAGAGGAGACAGAGAAGATTCAAAGAAGAGCGGCGTGTTTCGTCACAGGGTTTTTTGGAAAGCGTGATAGCGTTACGGAGATGTTTAGCAAACTCAAGTGGCAGACTCTGCAACAGAGGCGCTCTGCATCGCGGTGTAACTTGCTGTCCAGGTTTCGAAAGGGAGCGTTTCTAGATGAGGTATCGAATATATTGCTTCCCCCTACATATACCTCCCGAGGAGATCACGAATGTAAGATTAGAGAGATTCGAGGGCGCACGGAGGCTTTCCGGCAGGGCACTCGTTCTTCCCGCGAACCACACGCGACTGGAACAGGAAAGGGACGCAATGACAGTGGCACGTAAAGTGCCCTCCGCCACACACTGTTGGGTGGCTTGCGGAGTGTAAATGTAGATGTAGATGTAGATACCATGACAAGTAGCAACTTCCAAGATAGCCTCCGCGAGGTACAGTTTCTTCATTTTCGTGGCTTGCATGACAAGCTGTAATGATCCGAACATCTGAAAACGAGCAATGACATACTCATAGGAAGTATTGAGTTGGAGCACCACCACATCACGCCAGTTAGTAATATGACGGAAACTAATGTGGAATAAACAGAGGCTGCAGAGTATTCGAAAACAACAGTAATTGTAGAATTGATAATAACTTTCTAGAACAATGTTACAAGGGGTACTAAGAAAACTATCCAACATATCAAGGGATGAATGTACGCATCAAAACAAGAAATAAAGTCTTATAACTGTGAGTCGTACAAAGTATACGCCCTGAGATATGACCACTTTTTCAGAGGAGGTGCTCAACATGATTCCAGTCATCTCAGTGCATGCCTCTACCCTTCATTGTAAGAACTCACGCACTCTTTGAAATCGCCCTTGTTCGTTCTGAATGTGCGATTGTGTAGTAACTGCACATCGTTCATTTATGGCGCTTCAATAAAAGATATGCAGACAATACCAACCAATTCCTTCACGTGTGCCCTTAACCAGAAGTGTAGTGGATTTACATCTACATCTACATCTACATCTATACTCCGCGAGCCACCTTACGGTGTGTGGCGGAGGGTACTTATTGTACCACTATCTGATCCCCCCTTCCCTGTTCCATTCACGAATTGTGCGTGGGAAGAACGACTGCTTGTAAGTCTCCGTATTTGCTCTAATTTCTCGGATCTTTTCGTTGTGATCATTACGCGAGATATATGTGGGCGGTAGTAATATGTTGCCCATCTCTTCCCGGAATGTGCTCTCTCGTAATTTCGATAATAAACCTCTCCGTATTGCGTAACGCCTTTCTTGAAGTGTCTGCCACTGGAGCTTGTTCAGCATCTCCGTAACGCTCTCGCGCTGACTATATGTCCCCATGACGAATCGCGCTGCTTTTCGCTGGATCATGTCTATCTCTTCTATTAATCCAACCTGGTAAGGGTCCCATACTGATGAGCAATACTCAAGAATCGGACGAACAAGCGTTTTGTAAGCTACTTCTTTCGTCGATGAGTCACATTTTCTTAGAATTCTTCCTATGAATCTCAACCTGGCGCCTGCTTTTCCCACTATTTGTTTTATGTGATCATTCCACTTCAGATCGCTCCGGATAGTAACTCCTAAGTATTTTACGGTCGTTACCGCTTCCAATGATTTACCACCTATGGCATAATCGTACTGGAATGGATTTCTGCCCCTATGTATGCGCATTATATTACATTTATCTACATTTAGGGAAAGCTGCCAGCTGTCGCACCATTCATTAATCCTCTGCAGGTCTTCCTGGAGTACGTACGAGTCTTCTGATGTTGCTACTTTCTTGTAGACAACCGTGTCATCTGCAAATAGCCTCACGGAGCTACCGATGTTATATCCAAGGAACAAGCAGGCCAAGCTATGGGTTTTCAAATTTCCTCGTCAGGTGCCGACGTAGAATACAGAGTAAATGTGCCAGTGCTCCATCATGCATGAAGCACATCTGTAGTCTACCCTGACATAACACATCCTCCAGCAAGATAGGCAGCACGTTCTTCACAAAGAGGTGATAACGAATCCCTGTTAATATGTGTGGTAGCCTATCCGTATATCGATTGGGAATCTATCCTGACACCTTATTTCTTCAACCGCATGGGAATTTTCATAAGCCCACACATACTGATTATTGACATTTACAAAGCCATCTCGTGTAAGCCCTGCCTCATCAGTAAACAAAATCTGGGAGACAAATAGTAGATCTGCACCACACTGCCGCAAGAACCACTAGTAGAACTGAACTCTGGCAGGATTGTCCTGTGCTCTAAGGGCCTTGACGCGCTGAATATGGTAGGGATATAACAAGTACCGCTCAGACCAGAGGATAACTAACACCTTCAGCTGCTGCTCTTCATCGCACAATAATTCCTGGATTGTCGTCCACTGCACCTGGAAGACGTTCCTTCATATCACGCTTTCGAATTGGACGAGGCCTTCCACTGTCTACTTCGTTGGGTGCTACGGAACTTGTTTCCCCAAGAAGATGGAACAGTCGTCTGAACAGCTTAACAGACGGTACCATGGGTGCTGGGAATCGTTCATTATACTCGTTATGGACTCTCAGTTAACTCCATCTGGTATACAATAGCAGTAAATCATGTCTAACATTTCCCTTGTCAAACAAAAGGCCTGCATTGCTATCTGGAAGAGGAAAAACATGTTTTACCACTCCAAGAACATCATAATAACATGTACTTTCACTGTGACCTGTAGGTAGGCCAAACGTCACGGTAGCCAACCAGAGTTAGGGGAAATGTACGCTAGAGTAAACATATGTAACAAGACTACAATGCGAGGACACAACGTACATGGAACAACTCACTACAGACAACTGAACCAACTAATGTTTCCATCGACGCTGCAAGGCTGTATCCCAGCACGCTGCTGACCCTGCTATGACACGGAACGCCAGTGCAACAACAGTGATCATATACGAAACAACATGTTAGTGATGCCTTCCTGCCTCCCAATTTCCATGCCAGGGGTTGTAATTAATGTTAATTATCGGGTAGTCGCCTGTAGTAGGACACGTAACGCATTGCCATGGATAACATCACAAGAGCACCTCCTATGAACACGTGTCCATACGTCAAATATCAGAACCTATGTTTTGTGGGACCCACGGTCATAAGACATTTCTGTCTTGTTTTGATGCATACTCTCATGCCCTGAAATACTGGATATTCTTTAACCTCCTGTATAACGAGTATCTAACACAGGGCAAGATACCTGAAACTCCTTAGACAAATTTAATGGTGTAGATAGTTGTAGAGCTTATTATAATTTAGCAACATACTTTATATAAAGGGAAATCACAGCTGTGAGAAGGCAGTCGCGTTAACCAAAACAGTGGCAGGTGTTATGTAATACTTTATTAGTACAACCGGTTTCGTGACTTAGAGTCGCATCATCAGGTGCACATTCAAATCATTTACAGAGAGGCGCAGAAATTACTGGACGTCTTTGTCACCCTCAGTGAAGTTGTATTTCGCCACTCTTATTTTGACTACCGTTCCATTTAGGGACATCCTAACCCAACTTGACTGAGAGTGATGGGGCCGTCGCATAATTTCCATATTTCGCTGGGCATCGTTTGAACATGTACCTGATAATACAACTTGAGGATCCGAAAACGGTTTTATTAATCAAGGCAAAGAGCACGGCTTCGAGTCTCGGTCCGGTAGCACAGTTTTAATCTGCCAGAAAGTTTCGTGTCATCGCACATTTCGCTAGAAAGTGAAAATATTCTGTAAAGCTTAAGTTTTTCTTCTAATTTCTGATGATTATTATCTCTATATATTGTACCTTACCTACAACAAATAAAGCCTATGTTCGTCTGTGAAAATGGACTCCATAAGGAACCTGTGCTGTCAGTAATCGGAATCTGAACTGCATAACACTGTGTGCGCGTTGTGTAAGTGTCAGTTTCACTGTCATTTAAGCCCTCAACGGATCGTTACATGAAAAACTTAAAACTAACATTTGGATAAGCTGTCTGACTGTGTATTGAAATAAGAATTTACAAGTGATATAATATCTGGCTTGTGCAACGAAATTTACTGTATTAGAGCAGAAGACATGTGGTGTATCAGTGTCTCCGTTTTGGCCCTAAGTTTTGCACTCACCTTTTTACATGACTGCCTCTTTTCAAGTTGTTTGTAGCAATTCGCAGCACATGCAGCAGGAGCGGCTAAAGCATATTGTTACTAAGAATGAATTTAATAAAAAGGATTTTGCTGTGGTCTTGTTAACTACTAAATAGCTTGTAAGAAGGGCTTACATAAATTACGTCTATTTAAAAACTTCTGAAATCGTGATACCAACAATAGTTCGACAAGTATTAATAATGGCGAAATGCCTGAAAATGCCTTTATAAGTGCCAGATTAACAAATTATTTCAATTTCAAATATACATTAACATGTAATAACCACAGCACATTTATTAATTAGATGTGGAGAATAACTGTTATTATTTGGAGGCTGAAGAGGCTTCTTTAACTGACAAGCAAAACCAGGGATTATTGTAAACTCGGACTAACAATGACGAGCCTAACCCTGCAATTGCACTTTACGCTAAGCTTGCGAATTTTACCTTGAATTCCATTTTCAATCGTAGTTAAGCCATCTACATCTCTCTTGGCCATATAAATGAAAACAGGCCTTGAATGTAATAAGATCTGCCATCACCGAAGTGAGGGCAGCGTGGCACGTCTTCTGCCTCCGAGCTCTCGAGCAACACTACTGAATTTTTTACTCTCGCAGACAGACCTCGTCTCACAACAAGGCTTAGAATTACGCTCCCATGTTTCGTCGTCAGATTTTTACTATCGATATCTGGGTGCTTGTTTATTTCCAATCTTACACACTACAAATAATAGCCTTAACTTGGCTGTGTTGTTTTCGATACTCAATGTAATATTTAATCATTGTAATGGAGAATTATGACACACCCCTTACAATGTAAAAAGCAATGTCCTGACTGACTGACTCATCGTCGACCAGCCCAAACCGGTAAGGATAGAAACTTGAAATTTGGAGATTTGGATCATATATTGTAGATGTCATGTAGGTAGGGGCTTTCCGAAATTTCAATCCTAAAGGGGTGAAATAGAGATGAAAATTTTTTTTAAAAAATGTCGCTAGTAAGACAATTTTGAAGCTAGACCTACAGAAATTGGTATTTGCTTTCTTGTTCAGAAACAAAAAATACGTGTTTCAACATTTTTGTAAATTTAACCCTATGTAATGAAATAATGGGTGAAAGCTATTTTATGAACATTGGTTCCAAATATATAAATAAATACGTATTTCAAATTTTTTTGAAATTAAACCCATAAGGGGGTGAAACAGGAAGCGAGATCTTTTATGAAAATATTTTATTATCAGAGCACTTTTAAAGCTAAATCCACGACAATTTGTATTTGGCTTCTCTGTAAAAACTCAAACAAAAGTATGTTACTATTTTTGGGAATTATAGCCCTTAGGGTGAAATAGAAGATAAAATATTTTATGGAAATACTTCATTAGTATGCATTTTTAACGCTCAAGTTTTGAAAATTGGTGATTAACTTCTTGGTTAGAGATAAAAAAATACGTGTTTCACTGTTTTTGAAAGCTGAACGCCTAATGCGGTGAAATAGAGTCAGAATGATTCACTACTCATTCGCGCAGCGCAAACCGCGAAGGAAAGAAACTTAGGCCTGGATCTTATACTGTAGGCACCGTTCAAGGAGAGATTATCCGTAGTTTCACTCCTAAGCGGGTGAATTAGGAGATGAAAGGCTTTTTAGAAATATGTCGCTATTATGGGAATTTGAAGGTAGAACTACGAAAACTGAGATTCGGCTTCTCAGTTAGAAAATAAAAAATATGTTTCAGCATTTTTGAAAATTCAACCACCAAGCGAGTAAAATAGTGGGTGAAAGTTCTTTTGAAAATACATAATTACTAAAGACCTGCTAAAGGATTTTAAGGATACGTGTATGACAACTGATACCTCACATCTCGGTTAGAAATAAAAAAATTCATCCTCTACGGGAGTGCAATAAGGGATGAAAATTTTAGAGAAAATAGTTCGTTAATTTCAAAGCTGAATTTTTGAAACCTGGTTCTTCACTTCTCAGTTAGATATAGAGAAGTAGTTGTTAGGGGACGAAAGTTGCTATGGAAATATCATCACAAGACAAAACTTTGGGCTTTAGCTAACAGAATCGCATTAGATCGGAATTACATTCGAAAAAGGCCTTGCTTATGGCCATCATTAGCGTGAAAGGCTTAGAAGGTGTTGAAGAACTTGTGAACAATGTAAAAGTTTGTTCATATAGAAACAAAAAAAATATATATATCTGCAGGCCATATAGTCTACATGAGCGAAGCAGCAGTAGTTTATGTAGCAAGACTTGTTTATCTTGGTGGTTTACTGGTGGCGGATCCACCGCTGTCTGGTTTGATCCCTGGTGAAATATAAGACTTTCATGTGTCACTTATCACTTCTCTCACCTCTGACACTGCTTGTCAATGTGAAAAATTCGGAGTTGTAACGTTTCTCGGAATCCTCCGTACAACTGGTGTGATTATTGTAAGCTTCGAATAGGACAGAACTGGTCGTGTCTTTTCAGAGGAACCATCACGATAGTTGACCTGATAAGTTTAGGGAAACCAAGGAATATCTGAACCTGCAAGGCGGGACGGGTACTTGAACCACCGGTCTCCCGAATATCAGTCCGGTGAGCCAATCATTATCCTACGTCGCTTGGTCTCAATCAGTGAAGGTCAGCTTGGTCCCGATGGACTGCTAGTGAGTGTTCCAGTTTTCATAGTGGGCGGTAGGTGGTAAAGGGTTTTAAAAATAGTTTCATTAGGTTTTCAGAAGAATTGATATCAAGTATTGTATAAGTAATTATAATTGTATGCTTTAGCTTCCTGTAACTTTGTTTCATAAATTTTGTAAAGTAAAGCTATTCCCTTCCCAACCATTATTATGGAACCTATGTGCTGTTAGAAAATTTTAATACTGACAGATAAAAAGTGGACAGTAAGTAAAAAAGATGACTACCCCTTGTCTAGAGGGTATGACGTGTGCGAGAAAATTAATAATACACCAGCGATCTGCCAACCTGTGTTGCTCTGCTCGTGTAGACGGGTGAGTTCATCCCTTCCAGATGCTCAGTCCAAGTTTCAGTTCTGTACAAACATTACATGACTTTTGTTAACGCCATCAGTGAAGATGTGTTTTTGTTGTGTGTTACGAACAGCGTAATGTACTCAAATTTTGTGTTAAGCTTCGGAAACTTTCGAGTATGATCCTTACAAAGTTGAAACTGGCCTATGGGGAACATTCCTTAACAAGAGCACAAGTTTTTTCGCTGGCACAAATCTTTTTTGGATGGCTGAGACCAAGTTGCAGATGAACCTCGCTCAGGAGGAGCTTCAACATCGAAACCTGACGAAAACGTCGAACGTGTCCGTGCTCTTGTGGGATTGTTCCTCCAGAACAAAGTGTCAACCAAGTGTTTTACAATGATGTCCTTGAAAGGCTCAGAAAAAGACTCAATCGAGTTGACCGGACTTTACAGACGAGAGGATGTTGCAACATGACAACATTCCACGTCAGACGACCATTTTCATCACCGAAGTTTAGACCTCAAAAGCCTTTCCTGTTGTTCCACAGTCACCCTTCTCATCTGATCTGAGTCCCTGTAACTTATTTCTTTCTCCAAAACTTAAAAATGTCGTCATTTTGGGACTCTAGAGAACATTCAGAAGGATCTGATTGACATGCTGAAGGCCGTACCAGTTGAAGAATTTCAGCGCCTCTACCAAGACTGGGAACAACGACTCTGTCGGTTTGCAGCTCCCGGAGAAAACTAATTTGAAAGGGACAGTACTGTTATTTGAAAAAAATTAAAACTTTGGTAAATAAAAAACTAGTCTCATTACTTTTATCACATTATTTATCTCACATACCCTAGTAGTATGTATAGAGATTTACCTCTAGAGCTTCACAATTGTTAGCAGTCTGCTTTAGAACTGAAGTATCTGTTCCATCTTTTGCTACTTCCACCGTACTGCAGCCTCCCTATTCGTATGTTCGTACCTCCATTTATTTCTCGTCTCGCAGATGCACGCTCCAAGTGCACGACTCGCTCATACTCGATGACTTCCCCTTTCCTAACAACGGCGCCTAACCCGCCCTTTCCAGAATCTTCCCTTTGTAAACAGCGGCATTCCCACTAACAATCCTGCTTTATTTTGTAGAAACATTACAGCATCGGATCGTAGTGGAAACAGTCCTGCTTTTCCAAGCCCGCTTTGAAGCTCTCAGCCTTCGCTACGTGTGGCACGATCCCAATGCACTCATGCTAATGAGCGACGCGTTATACGTGCAACGTGCATTATCCGCACAGTGTGCTGTTTCGGTAAACATGGAGCCCCTCTGCCTGAGCACACCTCCAACCCCTACATAGGTACATTGTTCCGTGTGGATGTTCCCTGCCGATCATAACGAACGCCACCAATCACGCAAATAATATTCCTCATACCTCCTTAGTTACTTGCCTTTCTACATGTTTGAATAAAGTCTTTTGTTTGCAGCTGCTGCCCCAATTCCGTATCAGTGAGAAAGATATCATTAAAAGCTTAACAGAAAGCATACATTATGGAGGGTCTATGAAAGATTGCAGTGCAACTTAGAGAATTACTAAACAGTCTGTTAAATGAAGACAACATTTTCCACCGGGATTGATATTTCATGAGGAGTTCTTGTTGGTTACGTCATAGACACAGGGGTTTCGCTTTATACACCAATTTTAAAATATAAGTCTACATCAAAAAGAACATGGTCAATAACGCCTTACGAAGTACTATGTCTGAGGCTTCATAGACTCTTGTGCTTCGTTACCAAAGAGAAAAAAATCTGCTTTCGTGGTCCAGCTGACTTATAAACAACATACTCCAGAAAAGTGTACAAAAATCTCCCGTTCCTTCATCACGCAGAGATCGAAAATAAAATGGGTGTTTCAGAAGAGATTGCAAATTTCATACTGTTTAAGAGTAAATAAATGTCTGAGGACTGTCTCAAAAACGAACGCCAGTTCACAATGACTTATAAAATAAATATTATTGTACTACACCAGGTTGGTGTATTTTAGTTTTTAGATTGTGTATGTTCCTCCCTGTACCAACAGAACGTTATGTAAATGTTAACTTCTTTGGTTTTAATTTCACGAGGCCGCATATTTTCAATTTTTTCACATTTGATCTGCTACCCTTTCTCTATAGCTTCCATGCATTTCCTGTTTACTTAATTATTAAGTGATTTATATTTCTTTGTACCTTATCATTTTTGTGTGTCCTTCGTTGATCTGTTCTCCGGGATATCTTCGCACATAGCTTTCTCGTGCTTGTATTGCTCCAGCATCTGTCACTGCCCTTCTTGGATACGTCCATTCCTCTTCACCTGTACTGCTTACTGTGATATTCATTATCGAGGTATCTAAATCGTCAGAGAACTTAAAACGCACCTAATTACTGCCCATTAGTTCGGGATCCCATTTCTTTCCTCATCGATACGCTCTGCTGATTCTCTTACACATAATTCTACTGTGATTTGGTGGTGTATTATTAATATTTTCCTAGATATCTGAGGCTCACTCACTTAATGAATACACACATCAAAAAAGTTTTGCATCACCCCGGTTCCCAGAACTTCTGAAGGTAGTCGTGGGCTGTGGATATTGTATCACAGTCACAATCCCTTTGACAGTTTGGAGATGTCACTAAATCCCCCCAAAGACGTAAACTAACATGCATGAGCAGCGACTATTAGACGGAGGGGGTCCGACAACCTATCAGTTCCAGGCATTCCACGGAAGGAGGTATAAGGCTCGTGTTGTCTGTAGTTCAATCACGCCTAAACAGTCAATACCGCGTTTCGATCGCGTCAGGAAGGGCTATCAAGAAGAAAAGTGTGCAGGCGTCTCGGAGTGAACCAAAGCGATGTTGTTCAGTCATGGAGGAGATACAGAGATAGGAACTGTAGATGACATGCCTCGCTCAGGCAGCCCAAGGGCTACTACGGATTATGGCTCGGAGGAACACTGACAGCAACGCCGCCATGTTCAATAACGCTTTTCGTGCAGCTACAGGAATTCGTGTTACGACTCAAACTGTGCGCAGTAGGCTGCATGATGCGCAACTTCACTCCCGACGCCCATGGCAAGGTCAATCTTCGCCGCCACGACACCATGCAGCGCGGTACAGATGGGCCCAACAACATGCAGAATGGACCGTTCAGGACTGGCATCAGGTTCTCCTCACCGATGATTGTCGCATATGCCTTCAACCAGACAATCGTCGGAGACGTGTTTGGAGGCTACCGGGTCAAGCTGAACGCCTTAAACACACTGGCCAGCGAATGCAGCAAGGTGGAGGTTTCCTGCTGTTTCGGGGTGGCATTATGTGGGCTGGTGGTCATGGAAGGCGCCGTAACGGCTGCGCGATATGTGAATGCCATCCTCCGACCCATAGTGCAACCATATCGGCAGCATGTTGCAGCATGTTGGTGACAATTCGCGCCCCCATCTTACACAGCTTGTGAAGGACTTCCTTCAGGATAACGACGTCGCTCGACTAGATTGGCCAGAACGTTCATGTTCTCCAGACATGAACCCTATCGAACATGACTGGGATAGATTAAAAAGGGCTGTTTGTGGACGACGTGACACACCAACCACTCTGAGGGATCTACGCCGAATCGCCGTTGAGCAGTGGGACAATCTGGACCAACAGTGCCTTGATTAACTTGTGCATAGTATGCCACGACAAATAGAGGCATGCATCAATTTAAGAGGGCGTGCTACTGGTTATTAGAGGTACCGGTGTGTACAGCAACCTGGACCACCACCTTTGAAGGTCTCGCCGTATGGTGGTACAACATGCAATGTGTAGTTTTCATAAGGAATGAAAAGGGCGGAAATCATGTTTATGTTGATCTCTATTTCAATTTTCTGTACAGGTTCCGGAACTCTCGGAATCGAGGTGATGCAAAACTTTGTTTAATGTGTGTACATTGTTTGATCAAAAATACACGGAATTAAGTATAGGGAAGTCTTCTCAATAACGAAGCTGTGGCAGCAGAGTATTAAGTGACTTTGAGCGTTGAGAAATCATTCGATGTCCATTGAGTAACAAACTTATTAATATCTAGTAGACTTCGAGTACTGGCGGACAGTGCCTGCGGATGGTGAACAAAAAAATCGCATGAATGGAAAGGAATCATTAGTGAGTTCCAAAGTGCTACCATGAGTCCTGTTAGCACGATGACTGTGAGAAGGGACATGGAGAGAATGTGGTACAATGGTCGAGCAGCAACCGCATAAGCGGCATTTGGCGTGGAGTAAAGAACGACGTCACAGGATATCTTTTGCATATCCATCTTTTTAGAGATGGTTGCTAGACTCGGCTGTTTGATACAGGATGTCAAATTAAACACCTTTCAGCCGTCTAGTTTCCAAACTACACGCTTGAAATATGTTTAATTTGATATCACAGGACAGTGGATGACTTGAAATGAGTGATTCGGAGCGATGAATGATGTTACATCCTGTGGAAATACTGGCGCAGGATTGGGATTTGAGGAATGCACGCAGAGCGTCGCATTCCATCACGTCTGTCAAGCGCGGAGAAGGTGGCGTTACGGTACGGGGGTGTTTCACGTTGTGTCCTTATTGCATTTGAGAAAACTCTAAACGTGGAAAGATTTGAGAAATTTTATAGTTTTGTGTACCGCATACAGCAGAAGAACATTTCTTGGGCAATGACAGGGTACCCTGTTATTGAAAGGGAATGGCTTGCCAAGTTCCGATCTGAACTCAATCGGACAGGGTTATAAAGTCGACTTCGCTCCAGAGGCCAGCGTCCAACATCCATACGTTCTCTGGTTTTGGGTCTTTAGGAAGAATGGGCTGCCATTCCTCCACCGACATGCAGGATCATCCTGGGAAACGTCCATAACCGAGTTGAAGCCACCATAAAGAGGAAGAGTTGGCGCACTACATAAATGTTCACTAACAGGTGTCTTGATACTTCTGATCAGTTCTCGAACTTTCGTACTAAATATAACTTCTCATTTCTCATATTTTCGTAGCCGCGAAGGTACACCATCGTCCTTGGCTAACTTGTTTGAGCTCTGAGAAAGTGCAGCTGTCAGTGTTAAATCTGCCGTTGCAGTACGGTGACAGAGGTCGCAGCGTGACCTCGCGTTTTTGTTCGCGGTCAGGCAGCCGCGTTTCCCGCGTGCAGCGTTGAGGAATCGATGCCGGGTCGTATCGGTTACCGCGGTCCCCGGCGTCGGCCCACTGAGCCGCAACTTCGGCTCCCATCTTGGCACCTTGTACGTGACGTGTCGCCGCCCACGCCGCCAACTTATAATGGATCGGCGGAGCTCGCCCACTGGCGATACACACAATTAAAAGTTCCCGGGAACAGCCGGTGGACAGCCGTTGAGACTCAGATGTCTTAGTTGGCCGCTAACTCCCAGGACAAGTCCGTCACGTAGCTCGCCGGCTAACGCAGGATCGTGAGCTAGTAACAGCTTCTTTTTCCTGATTTGGTAGAAATAGTATGGATCATGTTAATCCGATTTCACCACCTTGTCTTTAACCTCCTCAGAGGTTTTCTTCCAAAATCCTTTTAACTCATACAGTATCAAGGGGGAAGGGGGATTTAACGGCCATAGTTTGAAAAAATTATAATCTTGTCAGTTATTACACTTTTAAAATTTTGGAAATAACTTTTGTTACTAAAATGTAGACTTTCACGGCCGGAAATGTCATGTCCATTATAATTAACTGGGCTGTTATGCCGTGGTCGATTGATGAATTCTGTGTCAATTCCCGACGTTTCGTCCCCGTCTGCGGGAGACACCTTCAAGGGGATCTGTAGCTCGATGGAAGGTCCAACACACCCACTGGCTCGCTACTGACTGCCGCTAAATTCCGTTTCCGCGGGCTCCCGCGCCGCGACGTGACGTCACGTGTTTTGAGAACGTCAGTGCAATTGGCCGCTGACTGCTGCCGTCGATCGCCGTTGCCATCTCAGTAGTGGACGGGTGGTACACATCTTCGTTAACACCGGCGTCCATATACCGTTTAATTTCACGCCCTCCTCCTTTCGATTGAAATTATTAGGGTGTTTAGCGATTTCGATTGCCTCCCTGTAGAGTCCTTCGTAATATCCGCTTGTGGCCGCTAGTACTTGCGTCTCCTCGAATGCAGTCGGGGACGAAACGTTGGGAATTGACACAGAATTCACCAACCGACCACGGCATAACAACCCGGATAATTATAATGGACATAACTTTTGTTGTTTTTCATGAATTCTTTTGCACTGAATAGGCAAAGAAACTAGTACATCTGCCTAAGATCGTGTAGGGCCCTGCCGAGCACGTAGAAGTGCCGCAACACGACGTGGCCAGGACTCGAATAATGTCCGAAGTAGTGCTAGAGGGAACTGACACCATGAATCCTGCAGGGCTGTCCATAAATCCGTAAGAGTACGAGGGGAGTTTGGTGGCCATGGGAAACGCTTACACTCAGAAGAGTGTTCCTGGAGCCACTCTGTAGCAATTACGAACGTGTGGGGTGACGCGGTTTCCTGTTGGAGTTGCCCAAGTGCTCGGAATGCACAACGGACATGAATGGATGCAGTTTATCAGTCGGGATGCTGACGCCCGTGTCTCTTGTCAGTCGTATCTAGATGTATCAGGAGTCCCAAATCATTCCAACCTCACATGTCCCACACCATTACAGAGCCTCCACCAGCTTGAACACTCCTAGCTGACAAGCTTGTCCATGGATTCATGAGGTTGTCTCCATATCGGTTCGATACAATTTGAAACGAGACTCGTCCGACCAGGCGACATGTTTCCAGTTATCAACAGTCCAATGTCCGTGTTGATGGGTCCAGGCGTAAAGCTTTGTGTCGTGCTTCCATCAAGGATGTCGATGATGTTTCGTTGAATGGTTCGCACGCCACTCGTGTGGCGACTGTAACACCACGTTCAAACGCACTTAAACCTTGATAACCTGCCATTTTAGCATCAGTTACCGATCTAACAATTCCACCAGACACTTGGTATATAGGCGTTGCTGACCTCAGCACCGTATTCTGCCTTTTTATATACCTCTGTATTTGAATAAGCGTGCCTTTAACAGTCTGGTGCTTCAGTGTATATTGCTGGGATAAACATAGCCCAAAATTTAAGTCTCAGTAGCAGATGTCACTTTCTACAATGACAGACGTTCTCAATATTTCGAGAGTCAGGGCCTTCCTAGCACATCAGTATGTCTTTAAAAAGTATACTTTTTTGCTAAAAAAGCTAGGTTCTATATCTCACTTACATATTAGCATCTCTTTAAGAAACACATTGCTGTATAATTCACAAACAGTAAACGAATTTTGTTCAATTTTTTTCAGGTGTGCATAAATGACCCCTCCCACCTTCACCTTAGTAGAGCGAATTACGGATAATACCTTGGAATTCTTAGGGTTAACGAAAATTTTCAGTCTTATCAATATATCTGACAATTTCAAAATGCATTCTTCCCATTTCATTTCTCGTGTATATGTTTTCGTTTCATTAGTTACAGAGCTGGTTTTTACTTCAAGCAGGCGTCCTTGTATTTACTTTTTCTGACGAACTGTCCTACATTGTTTTTAATATTTGCGTTACTGAAGAATTTCACATATATTTCCATTTAGAGACATCCTAGGACGGTCGTTGTAACCTTAGGCACTAGCTTTGGTGGATGGGGCGGTTTAGTTGTCAGGGCCATGTGGTGTTTCTTTTATATGTTGGTATTAATATGTTATGAAAAGTTGGAGCTAGTGTTATTCTGGCTGCTTCACAACTGGAACGTTGTTTACGTCAGTGTTTCAGTTATGGTACTTCTCGCAGTTAGTTTGCCTGATGTAATCTTTTTATATTAAAAATCACCTGTAAATGGTTAAATTGTACCGTTGTATTTGTTATGTCTATTGGATTTTTATTATTTATATTTACAAGAAACTGCAAGGCTGAGGATATTCTTGCAATTCCTGTTAAATCGGGGATCAATAAGGTTTACTCATGTCACTGGAATGGTAAATGGTTCATTATTGGAAAAACGGATTACTTTCACTGTTTCTAAGGAAAACCCGCTACTCAGGAGAATTCTCTTACATTTGCATTATTCACTGTTTCTAAGGAAAACCCGCTACTCATGAGAATTCTCTTACATTTGCAGAGAATTCTCTTACATTTGCATTATTCACTGTTTCTAAGGAAAACCCGCTTCTTAGGAGCATTCTCTTACATTTGCATTATTTTTGTTTGTCAAACCTAGCAACTATTAAGACATTTATTTCGACTGTGGGCCGTTATCATTTACAACAATGGCGCTGATCTCTGCACTAAATTTTCTCTATAAAATTTTCATAAATTATTCAAATCCATCACTTCATGAATGTAGGAGCTGTTCCAGAAAAATATTAGCGACCCTTTCGAGCGTTATTTGACTATATTGAGGTTAAATATTACATGAAACTAACACGTTTTCGTGCCTCGTCACAAAATGGCTTCTTACACTACGAAGAAATAAAAGGGAAGAGAGAGCGATCTTTTTGCAAAAGAACAGTGATTGCAATTACATTTATACATCATATTAATTAATTAATTACGGAGTCTATTATTTGGAAGGAGAGACAGCATTGGTCGTATATTTTTGTTTATTATCGCAAAATCGATTTTCGGTGCTGTAATATATAACTTAAATTAGTAAGCACTGGTGTCAATAAGCATTACGGCGATCACATAGACTGTCTCAGTCTATGTGATCGCCGTAATGCTTATTGACACCAGTGCTTACTAATTTAAGTTATGTATTACAGCACTGAAGATGGTCACGAAGTGGCCGAAAATCGATTTTGCGATAATAAACAAAAATATACGACCAATGCTGTCTCTCCTTCCAAGTATACCCATTATCTGGTCGTAGTGCACAGGACACTATGGAGTCTCCAATCAATGAGTCTATTATTTTTCTGCGCAATGCCATATCTGAAACTGGTGTTGCAAGCGGCAATTTCATCTATGAAATTTGGAGGCAGTGGATATACAGGGTGAACCAGAACTCGAACAACAAACCTTAGTTTGTCCAGGCATATATTCTGAGTATTTTTGTACGAAAGATCCACGGTCTCTGGCGGTTCGCTAAAGACTTATAGTTTTTAGCTCTGTTTCTTTGCCGAGTTAGCTTTGTATATGTACTGCAGTGAAATTAGTGCACAATTCTGCAAATATTCACATTGTATAGAGTTGCAAAACTTCTATCTTTGCCGTAGACTATCATAAGTAAGTGCCTGCTACGATAGTTTCCCTAACAGCCAGCCGGCCGCTGTGGCCGAGCGGTTCTAGGCGCTTCAGTCCTGCTGCGGTCGCAGGTTCGAATCCTGCTTCGGGCATGGACATGTGTGATGTCCTTAGGTTAGTTAGGTTTAAGTAGTTCTAAGTCTAGGAGATTGATAACCTCAGATGTTAAATGCCATAGTGCTTAGAGCCATTTGAACCCTAACAACCTTAGTCAGTTAAGGTTATAACGCCATTAGTTGTTCGTTAGGTGTGTTGTGTACCTATCGTGCGTCAGCTCGTTTAGACGGAAATTCGTGAACCTCCACAAACTGAGTGAGGATATGTAAGGGATAGTGTAACCTACGGAATATTTTTGTTGTACATAGTTATCCTCCTGCCTGCTACACAGAAATTATAACAGGATTGAAATTATCAGTGTTTAATTCTGGTTTTATTCGCAGGTACTATACTCGTAACGTGAAACAGAGGGACGTTTTAGTAAAAATTAAAAAAAAAATGCTGATGTGTCATATTGTGTCGGAAAACGCAATTTGCTCAAAAAAGGTAGTAGTAAGAAAAGTACGCGAAACAAAATATAGTTGCCTCGGTATGTGATCGAGTTTATAAAAAACATGCGTCTCTTCCTCATAAAAAAGACTTTCGTACTTATCAGTAATAACAGGAAAGTCTTGCCTTTGATAATGATGAAGAGAGTGCTGTTAGCACATCTACATCTAAATCTACATCTACAGTGTCTAGCAGAGCATCCATATAAACGCCTTCAAGCTATTTCTCTACCGTTTCACGTTCGAACACAGTACAGGAAAAACGAAAACTTAAATCTTTCCGTGCGTTCTCTGACTGGTCCTATTTTATTATGAAAAAAATCTGCGCAGAAATTACGCGATCAAATAATTTTTATTAAATACAAAATGGAATTATATTTTGGAAGGATATAAAATACACAAAGGAATAATACCGAACGATCTGCGGTTTTAATTATGTACGAAACAAGCAACCTAACAAAGGGAAGTCACCGCCTCCCAGTTCATCTGTCACACATTGGTTTACGTTTCTTTCCCTGCCAATGCTACCGATAGTACTGGCAATACTGTTATTCACTACGGCATTTATGTAGTGTACGAAATTTACCGAACCCTAACTTTGGAAAAGAGGGAAAGTCTAGCTGTGTGTCTTGTCTCCGTCCGCACACACTACCAGTTGTTGTACCCTCTTCAACTCGTAGCCCTCAAGTCAGCATTCAGTATTAGTCGATACTGTCTAGATTTGTTTTCCGGCAGTGTTAGTTGTGTTTTAACAGCGATACAAACCAGTAATATGGCTAGATTTACTGATGAAGAGTTGTTCCGTATGCTCGTCGTGTATGGAATGGAAAAGCTGAACGGAGCTGTTCCCGCACCGATGGCAGCCACGTCACAGAACGTTACCTTCTGATGGTTACTGCGTCAGCCTGTCTTGTGTGTTGTACGTTTTCTCACTGTTGTGAAGGTATTTTAAGAGACTGAGGTAACGCATCGAATAAATCACAATTATATTAGTACTTTATAACGAGTCGCCGGAGACCGTGAGTCCCTTATACCAATGCCGGCCGCGGTGGTCTAGCGGTTCTAGGCGCTCAGTCCGGAACCGCGCGACTGCTACGGTCGCAGGTTCGAATCCTGCCTCGGGCATGGATGTGTGTGATGTCCTTAGGTTAGTTAGGTTTAAGTAGTTCTAAGTTCTAGGGGACTGATGACCACAGATATTAAAGTCCCATAGTGATCAGAGCCATTTCCCTTATACCAAAACGCTCACAACAGCTTCACCCCAACTCCAACTACATCCGAAGCTCGAACTCGGGATCTTTACGTTTCTTGGGCAAGTGCTCTACCGACTGAGATACCCAAGCAAGACTCACGAGTAGTGCTTGGGTAGCTCAGTTGCTAGACCGATTGCCCGGGAAAGGCTAAGGTCCCGAGTTCGAGTCTCGGTCCGGCACGCAGTTTCCGAAGGCTTGTCCGCTGAATTGTGGTTCACCCAAAAGATGTGTTGGGTGAAATCCTAGTAGATCGAAGCAATCAAACAACTAGAGGTTAAAGTAACGAACTGCTTCTAGTGGGACCGTCCAGTAGAATATGTAATGCAGAAGAAGAATCAAACTATGCGTTATACTGCTGTAACACTTAGGGTATCCAACGCACCTGTTAATGATACTGCCCACATTACGCTTCTCCGTCCACTTCTAGACTATTGCCGCGGGATGTGTGACCGTTCCCAGATACCATTGTCGGAGGCTATCGAGAATGTTCAAATAATGTCATCTTGTGTTATATTATTGAAAGATAGAGGAGACGGTGTCACGGATATGATGTGTGATTTGCGGTGGCGATTGTTAAAACAAGGTCTTTGTCACAACGGCGAGATCTTTTTACATAATTACAACCACTAACTTCCTCTCCCCGATGTTATTCAATCTGTATATTGAGCAAGCAGTAAAGGAAACAAAAGAAAAATTCGGAGTAGGTATTAAAATCCATGGAGAAGAAATAAAAACTTTGAGGTTTGCCGATGACATTGTAATTCTGTCAGAGACAGCAAAGGACTTGGAAGAGCAGTTGAACGGAATGGATGGTGTCTTGAAGGGAGGATATAAGATGAACATCAACAAAAGCAAAACGAGGATAATTGAATGTATCCGAATTAAGTCGGGTGATGTTGAGGGTATTAGATTAGGAAATGAGATACTTAAAGTAGTAAAGGAGTTTTGCTATTTGGGGAGCAAAATAACTGATGATGGTCGAAGTAGAGAGGATATAAAATGTAGACTGGCAATGGCAAGGAAAGCGTTTCTGAAGAAGAGAAATTTGTTAACATCGAGTATAGATTTAAGTGTCAGGAAGTCATTTCTGAAAGTATTTGTATGGAGTGTATCAATGTATGGAAGTGAAACATGGACGGTAAATAGTTTGGACAAGAAGAGAATAGAAGCTTTCGAAATGTGGTGCTACAGAAGAATGCTGAAGATTAGATGGGTAGATCACATAACTAATGAGGAGGTACTGAATAGGATTGGGGAGAAGTGGAGTTTGTGGCACAACTTGACCAGAAGAAGGGATCGGTTGGTAGGACATGTTCTGAGGCATCAAGGGATCACCAATTTAGTATTGGAGGGCATCGTGGAGGGTAAAAATCGTAGGGGGAGACCAAGAGATGAATACACTAAGCAGATTCAGAAGGATGTAGGTTGCAGTAGGTACTGGGAGATGAAGAAGCTTGCACAGGATAGAGCAGCATGAAGAGCTGCATCAAACCAGTCTCAGGACTGAAGACCACAACAACAACAACAACAACTTCCTCTCCTAAGTGCCAAAATATCCCTCGCGAACAAGAAAAGTGACGCAAGTGGAAAAACAGCAATTTTTGTTTTTCACTGAAAAACGCTTTCTGAGTCACCAAACGTGCACGAAAAATGCAACGAATTTTACTGTCAGCAATTCTAACTTGAAATTTAAAGGAAGTGCACACTATTTCAGAGTAAGTTTCATACAATTTATTTTGTAAATCCAGTTTTATGAAGTATTGCATTTTTAGTCGGGTCACTACTCTTGCAGTGATGAAACATGTTGTTTATTTCCAGCTACTCAGGGAAATAGGAGTGTTGTGATAAAACAAGATAAATCAGAGCTCAAATTCTAAGATTTATGTGTTTCTTTTTCCCATGTGCTATACGAGGCTTAAAAGGTACTGTAATAGTGTTACAAACACTTAAGTGTGAATTGCCGAGTAATCTTGTAGATTAGGAGTGAATTGCGGAGTAATCTTGTAGATTTAGATGTAGATGGAAATGCGGGTGTAGGGGAAAATCAGGCATTTCTTGCAAACCAAGTTTAATCACATTTATAAATTGCAGTAGCAAACAAAATCATGTACTTGCAGGCGGTCTACCTCTAAACTTACAAAGTAGAACTACGCACCGAGCCAGGTAGCGCAGTGGTTAGACACTGGACTCGCATTCGGGAAGACGATGGTTCAATCCCGCGTCCGGCTATCCTGATTTAGGTTTTCCGTGATTTCCCTAAATCGCTCCAGGCAGATGCCGGGGTGGTTCCTTTCAAAGGGCACGGCCGACTTCCTTCCCTAATCCGATGAGACCGATGACCTCGCTGTCTGGTCTCCTTCCCCAAAACAACCAACCAACCAACTACGCAATCGGAAACAAAATAAATATTTTCGTTCACTGGGCACTCGGAGATCTCTGAATATGTGGTGTTTGCCACGTATGTTTCGACATACGCCTAAACAGGTGTCTGGTATGTGGAAAAATAACGGAAGTTGGAATAATGCGCTCCAAGACAATAAATAAAAATAAAGAAGTGAACAACGCACCACAAAGGTATTATCAGCATTGCAATGAAATATTTAGATCTGATGTACATTAACAGAGAAACAAAAGATAAGACTTTTATAAAAATTCGGTGATATATTCAAAACGAAGGTCGTTACAAATCGAAGAGGTCAAAAACGGGTTGGTCTACCCCTGGCCCTTATGCAAGAAGTTATTCGGCCTGGCATTGACTGAGTTGTTGGATACCCCCCTGTGGCATTTCATGCAAATTTATTTCCAATTGGAGCATTACGTCGTCCAAATCCCGAGACGGTTGGTGGCCCATGCCCATTATGTTCCACACGTCGTCAGTTGGCGAGTCAAAGCGTAGAAACTCTCTTCGCCTGCGTATGGATATTACCTTGCTGAAATGTAATCCCAGGTGGCTTGCCATAAAGGACAACAGAACCTGGAGTAAATATCGTCGACGTACGACTGTGCTGTAAGGGAGACACCGATGACAATCAAAGGAGTCTTGCCGAACATGAAATAGCACCCTCTACCATCACTCCTAGTTCTCGAGCCGTATGTTGAGCTACAGCCAGGATGGTACCCCACAACTGCCTATGGCGTCCCCAATTTTCGACCTGGAATCTGAGTGGAGTAGAACTGCCTTCAATGATGATTCACGCTTCGAAATGAGCCCCGGTGACCAGTGAAGTCGTATCCTGAGACGCCTCGGGCAGTGGTGGGTTACGGAGCTGACTGTCGCCCGCCATACGGCCCGACAGCCCGGAGTGATGGTCTGGGGCGCCATTTGTTTTCCTAGCGGGACCCCCGTGGCTATCAGCGGCATCCTTACAGCGGAGCCCCGTTTCGTTGCCCCCATTGTAATCCCTACTGGGTTTGTACTTGGGAAAATAATGTCCACCCTAAGATAGCGATTCTACCGATTGTCTTCGTGCTTGCCAAACCAAACCTTGGCCAGCAAGATTAACGGGTCTCTCCTCAGTTGAGAATGTCTGGAACATTATGGGCAGGGGTCCTCCAACCATCTCGCTATTTCGACGATTTATATCTACATCTACATCTACACGAATACTCTGCAAATCACATTTAAGTGCCTGGCAGAGTGTTCATCGAACCACCTTCACAATTCTATATTATTCCAATCTCGTACAGAGCGAGGAAAGAATAACATCGGTATCTTTCCGTTCGAGCTCTGATTTCCCTTATTTTTTAGTGGTGATTGTTCCTCCCTATGTAGGCCGGTGACAACAAAATATTTTCGCATTCGGAGGAGTGATTGGAATTTCGAGAGAAGATTCCGTCGCAACTAAAAACGCCTTTCTTTTAATGATGTCCAGCCCAAATCCTGTATCACTTATGTGACACTCTCTCCCATATTTCTCGATAATACAAAACGTGCTGCCTTTCTTAGAACCTTTTCGATGTACTCCGTCAGTACTATCTGGTAAGGATCCCACACCGCGCAACAGTATTTTAAAAGGGGACGGACAAGCGTAGTGTGGGCAGTCTCCTTAGTAGGTCTGTTACATTTTCTAAGTGTCCTGATAACAAAACGCAGTCTTTGGTTAGCCTTCCCCACAACATTTTGGCACCCTACAGATGTCTTTTCTAAATCGTTTTGCTTTTTGTTTTGATCTTCTGACTTTATTAGTCGATAAACGTCAGCGTCATCTCCAAACAACCGATGACGGCAGCTCAGATTGTCCCCCAAATCGTTTATGTGGATAAGGAACAGCAAAGGGCCTATAACACTACCCTGGAGAACGCCAGAAATTTCGTTTGTTTTACTCGGTGACTTTCCGTCAGTTATTACGATCTGTGACCTCTCTGACAGGAAATCATGAATCCAGTCACATAACTGAGACGATATTCGATAAGCACGCAATTTCGCTACGGGCCGCTTGTGTGGTACAGTGTCAAAAGCCTTCCGGAAAACCAGAAACACAGAATCGATCTGAGATCCCTTGTCAATAGCACTAAACACTTCATGTGAATAAAGAGCTAGTTGTGATTCACAGGAACGATGTTTTCTAAACCCATGTTGACTGTGCATCAATAGACCGTTTCCGTTTACGTAATTCATAATTTTCGAACACAATATTTATTACAAATTCCTGCTGCAGATGGGTGTTAACGATATGGGCCTGTAATTTAGTGGATTACTCCTGCTACCTTTCTTGAATATTTGTGTAACCTGTGCAACTTTCCAGTCTTTCGGTATGGGTCTTTCACCGAGTGAACGACGGTTGTATATGATTGTAGCTAATGCATCAGCATACTCCGAAAGAAACCTAATTGGTATACAGTCTGCACCAGAAGACGTGTTTTTATTAACGCCATTTTAATGGAATTTTGCAAGATATCTCTTAGGAGGACATCCAACAACTCTGTCAATCAATATCAAGTCAAGTAATTGCTTCCACAAAGGCCAAATGTGGGCCAACGCGTTGTTGATTCACTCAGTTTGTGAAGATCTCTGCATTGAATGAACCATCCAGTTTTTCTGAAAATGTAATAATTTGTTTGTTTTACACATCACACTTACCGATTTTACTTATTTCATTTTTATAGAGTGTATTTATTCTATTTTATACAGAGGATTGGCTAACAGCATTTGTACTCGTTTTTCAGGACCAGAAGTTATCTCAAAATCGCATATTGTCGTTCTATAGGTAGATTTCCATTCATAGTTGGTTACGAAGGGTCACGACCTAAGCATTAAGTGTTGTAAACCACATCAACATGTGTTTCACTGGACACGGTGAACTACAGGAAATGGAGGACCTGCAGTGGGAATGTCGGCTCGGCGTAATCTGAAGCAGCACTACTGCGTAGAAAGATAGTAAGCCATATTTTGTTCAGAGTCTTCTGAACGTTAGACGCAGTCCGAAGCTCTGACAAGGCACTTGGCCCTCTAAGAAGGAACACCAGATTTTTCCACCCCTCGGGTGCAGCGTTCGTAAGATAGTACCCGCCGTATAAGCTCTGCTTTCTTGTCACGATTCGCTTGATGGCGGATAAATAGCGCCTTTCGTCAGAACAATCGAGTGGAACGAGATCGATATGGGTGGGTAGCGCCAGGCAAAGTGCTAGGAGGTACGTGACGCGTCGTACCGTCATCCGCGAACAACGAGAAACGTGAGTTCGGCGAGTTGAATTCTTAAAGAAACGCAATAGATGGGGATCTCTCTGAAGGAGGCACATGTGTTAGGAGAGTCACATAGCAGGGGCTCTACTGACACGTCATCAGCAAGTATACGTGAACACGTTTCTTAATAAGCGAACATGTATATATTTTGATAAGGAGCTAACATCAAGCTAGTAGTGAACGTGCAAGACACATTTCATCGATGCCCAGACATTATCTTGGACCACTTCGTGTTAAACACTAGGATCAAAGCTGTTAATTTGGAATACTGCTGCAAACGTATAAAAAGAAGGAACAAGATATACAACGAGGAATTAGTAAGGTTTTGTTAAATTGTAAACGAGGTAAAACTAAGTCTCCTCCAAAAGTTAATGTGATATTATAAAATAAGTAAATCTCAAAATGATAGCTGCAATGGATAATATCTAATAGCAAATGTAAGACACATGAACAATCGCATGCATCACACCGAGGTATGAAGGCTGAAAAACACACAGTACCTGAAACGGCGCAGCTGTAAAATTACAAAGAGCTTGACTAAGTCATCCTGTACAAGTAAAAGACTATACTCTAACCACAACTGACTCAGTTACATCAGCAGAACCTGCAACAATGGAGGAGACAGAACTAGTACTCAAAATGATCAAGGGTAGGAAAGACAGATAGAAACATCAGTATAGTACTTATCTGAGAACTTGGTAAATGCAGTTAACGTACTTTATCAGCTTTCGGAAGATGATGCACCCCGAAAACCATTATACGACGAAAACAGAAGAAAATGAATTTGTTATATGCTGGCTTACATTAAGTTTTTAAGAATTATGGTGACAGTATCTCAATTGTTACGAAACAAACCAATTTTAAGAAAAAGTAGGCTCGAAATAAACATTTATTTCGTTAGTAAAAAATAGAAAAATATGACGTTCAAGAACACTACGCTCATACAGTCAGCTCTGGGTAACGAATTTCAAGTATCTGCTATTTTTTAATTAGTTCTAAGTTCTAGGGGACTGATGACCGCAGAAGTTAAGTCTCATAGTGCTCAGAGCCATTTGAACCATTTGACAATCTGTTCATATCATTCAGTGCTATTCCAAATTAGTTACCTAAAAGCAACAGTAAATAATTTGGGAACCATTGGCTGATTATTCCCCAAGACCTCTCCAAAGCTCGGGCCGTGTTCTCAAGTTTGAGTCCTTTTCGTCCAGATGCCGCGCCATTCGTTCGTTGTTGGTAAACAGTGAGTGAACGCAATGCAGGCGTATAGCGGTGCGCTTCAGAACGGTGTATCACATAGCTCCGCCTGAGGCGAAGTCTATGACCTATTTGCAGAAACAAGTTGAGTGGAACATCAACAAAATGCTCAGGGTCGCCCATAGGCATGGTCTCACTTGCCTGGGAGGAAATTTAGTAAAGGTAAGATGCCTTCCGTATGACAAGAATAATCCACGTGGAACTTTATAGAAAGAAGCTTGATGTCCTGTCGATTTCACAACTGAGAATGAATTATATAAGTAAATCTCCTACGATATTTAATGTTACTTTTAGGCAACTACTTTAGAATAAACTTTTTGTTTCAGCAGATTAAATTGGTAGTCACAACATAAGGACCACATTCAAGAAATACACTGAAGCGGTAAGGAAACTGGTATAGGCATGCTCATTCAGGTACAGAGATACATAAACAGGGAGAATACGGCGCTGTGATCGGCAACGCCCACATAAGACAACAAGTGTCTGGAGCAGTTGTTAGGTCGGTTACTGCTGCTCCAATTTTAAGTGAGTTTGAACGTGATTTTACAGTCTGCGCATAAGCGATGGCACACACCATCTCCGAGGCAGCGATGCAGCGGGAATTTTCTCGTACGACCATTTCACGAGTACACCATGAATATCAGGAATCCGGTAAAACATCAAATCTCCGACTCTGCTGCGGCCGGAAAAAGGTCCTGCAAGAACGGGAACAACGACTATTGAATAGAATCGTTCAACGTGACGGAAGTGCAACACTTCCGCAAATTGCTGCAGATTTCAATGCTGGGCCATCAACAAGTGTCAGCGTGCGGCACCATTCGATGAAACATCACCGATATGGGCTTTCGGAGCCGAAGGTCCACTCGTGTAACCTTGATGACTGCACGACACAAAGGTATATACCTCGCCTGCCCCTGTCAACACCGACACTGGACTGTTGATGACTGGAAACATGTTGACTGGTCGGATGAGTGTTGTTTCAAATTGTATCGAGCAGATGGACGGGTATGGAGACAACCTCATGAATCCATGGACCCTGCATATCAGCATGGGACTGTTCAAGATGGTGGATGCTCTGTAATGGTGTGGGGCATCTGTATTTGGAGTGATGCAGGACCCTGATACGTCAGGATCGATTCTGACAAGTAGGTAAGCATCCTGTGTGATCACCTGCATCCATTCATGTTCATTGGGCTTTCCGACGGAATTGTTCAATTCCATCAGGACAATACGGCACGGCACCCTACACGTCCAGAATTGCTGCACAGTGGCTCCAGGAACACTCTTCTGAGTTTAAACACTTCCGCTGGCCACAAAACATAAACATTATTGTGCATATCTGGGATGCCTTGCAACGTGATGTTCAGAAGAAATCTCCGCTCCCTCTTACTCTTACGGATTTATGGACAACCGTGCAGCAATCAGATGTCAGTTCCCTCCAGCACTACATCAGACATTAGTCGAGTCCATGCCACGTCGTATTGCGGCACTTCTGCATGTTCGCGGGAGCCTTACACGATGTTAGGCAGGTGTACCAGTTTTTTGGCTCTTCAGTGTACAATACCAGTTGAAACACATTTTACTGATTAACGAAGATTGTCATCAGTGCATGCTTGTCATCAAATTTTTACGTATGCAGCTATTAAGAAAATATATTTTATTAAATCATCAAAGGGCATATTACTTGCAGCCAGGTCTCTGAGTGTTTACAACAGGAATTTGCCATTTTAATATCAATAATAAACCATATGACGAAAGTTACTAATTGAGCAACTTTGTTACATTTTAAATTAAATTACACTTCTCAAATTTATATCACATTATATCAATATCTACTTCTCGTCAAATCTATTCCAAATATAAAGTATACAAATCTGATCTGTGGAAAGCGCACCGTAACTTTTGGATTCAGAAACATATTTAATTCACGAAACTATTTGCATCAAAATTTCTTTCACAATTTGTAATTTCTGGTGCTGAACATAAATCGTACGGAGGGTATTCTTGAGAAATGCAAGACTTCAAAATACTGCGTTGACAAGCCCTAGTCAGAGTAAGCATTCTCACCACAACATAGAAATTAATATCCTCATCAATGAGAGGCTGTAAGTTTTATTCGGTTCCTATATAGTTAGAATTGTACTATTTTTTGTAACGTTATTTAGTTGTTACAAAAATCGTGTAAACAAAAGTTACAATAATAATCCTAGCCCAACACAGAGATTTCGCAAGGTTTTTGACTGCACAATGTACCATGCATTCTAGGAATCAGACGTGGTTTAAGATACCTCAGTGAATTATTACATCACAATTACATGTGAACATTTTTGTCAGTTCTGATATTATATCTGAATCTGGCTTTACATCCTCTGGAAGAATTGCGTCACGGCCAAGACTGTTTAGTTAAAGAGAACATCCAACAAAACCTGCTACCAGGACCTATTTTTACAAGTCTGCACCAGAAGAATCAACCTGGAACATTATCACCAAAATTTCCACTTCATCGAATTTAGTACAGTCAGTCCATATACTTCTTCCTCACTGTGTTCATATTTAGATACTTAAGGGTGGACGCAAATTCCCACTATTTTTATCAGACCCTAATGTGTTAAGGCTGGTGAACGAAGTGCAATTAGAAGCACAGTAAGAATGATGTAAATAATTTTATGACATCTGAAGACGATCGGTACATAGAAGCAGGTGGTGAATAAAGGTTCATCCATCATCATCTATTGGTGGTTCTGAAATACGACTCATTTCGAATTTTCGCCTTGTGTCGTGCGATGTACCAGACGTACACATGGCAGGCGACGGCTCATGAACCTCTTGTCTGCTGTTCGGTTGTTGCCCCATACTCATATTTCGGGTAATTTTACGCTCGTCTCCGCTGTCGCAATATGTGGTATTCTACGGCCATCACGTCTTGCATTGTTGGTTTTTCATGAATCTAGGTGCCCATGACACACATTTGACATGATGGCACGCACCGAGCACCCAGAATCTGGACGTGATATAATACACTGACGTCAACTACCACGCCAATGCCGGCCACGGTGGTCTCGCGGTTCTAGGCGCGCAGTCCGGAACCGTGCTACTGCTACGGTCGCAGGTTCGAATCCTGCCTCGGGCATGGGTGTGTGTGATGTCCTTAGGTTAGTTAGGTTTAAGTAGTTCTAAGTTCTAGGGGACTGATAACCACAGCAGTTGAGTCCCATAGTGCTCAGAGCCATTTGAACCATTTTTTTAACCACGCCAATGACCACTGCAAGCTGTTTCTCTGCTATGTGGCACACTGAAGTAGATTCGCCATACCAAAGGCACTCAGCTCGGTAGTAATAGTTATCACTAACCCAGATGTTCATGATTTTATTGATGTAGTAACTTGTTGCTACAGAAGAAAGCAAAGCTCCTGGAAGTTATACTCTGGGAGGAACATTTCGGGTTCGGGAAAAATGTGGAAATGCATGTGACCATACTGAGCTTGCGACTGAAACTAGTCCACCATTGACAACTTTAATTTTACGTGTTCATATGTCTATCAATAAGCATTTGTACGTCTCAAAGGAACTTCGTCATATAACAGTCTGCTAAATTAATTGATTATGCTCGAAACTGCAGCTTAAACCATGATGTGAACTAGCCAACACTATTGCTTGACATGGAGAATGAGGTAGCAAGGGCCGCATGGTCAGTAAGAAAAAGAGATACACACTGCTCTTCCGCCTGCAGTTATACTGACGTGCCGATTTGTTTACTATATTGTCTTCTGATAAAGAATTTGGCACTTCGAAGCTACATTGTACAGGATTATGATGAGATGGTTGCATCGTTGTGCTGCTATACCAACACACTCTCGGGAAAATATCATCCACTCAATTACAAAGGTAGCAAGGTCACATAAGAGCGACTACTCCCGAACAATCACTTTAACTTGTGTCCAAGCTGCTGACAAGAATGATAAAAGGAAGCACAAGGAAGGAAATTGAAGCTCTGTTAGATGACAATCCGTTCGACTTCAGGAAGGTAAGGACGCCAGAGAGACTGTTCTGACGTAGTGCTTGGTAATGGAAAACACTATAAAGGTATGTTAATCGGATTTGTAATCCAGAAAAAGCGTTGGACAACATAAAATGTAGCATACAGTTCGAAATCCTCTCTCAAATAGACGGTAGCTTTAGGCAAAGATAAGTAATATACAATATGAACAAGAATGAAGAGGGAAAAATAAGAGCAAGAACGAAGTGCTCGGATTCGAAAGAGTGTATGACAGGGATGGAGCCTGTCACCTTAACTGTCAAATCAGTACATCCAAGATGCAAAGATAAAAATAAAATAAAGATCTAGGAATCGAATTAAAATTCATGGTGAAAAGATATAAAGATAAGATCTACACACGCAGTTACTACACCCACTGAACGTGAGGAAGAATTACAAGACTTGTTGAATGAATTGAAGAGTATAATACATACGTACTATTGATTGAGAGTAAACTGAAGAAAGACCAAAGTAGTGAGGCGTAGCAGAAATCAAATTGGCGATAAACTAAGGCAAAGAAGTAGATGAAATCAATTTTCTACCTTGAAATCAAAGAAATTCATGACGGGAGAAGCAAGAAGAACATAAAAACAGAATTGCTTATACAAAGAGGGCATTCCTGATCCAAAGACTTCTACTGGTATCAAAAATCGGCCTTAATTTCAGGAAGAGGATTCAGACAAGGTATTACGGAAGGATGTGGGCTGACAAGAAATGAGAAGTTTCTACGCAGAATAGGTGAGCATAGAAATATACTGAAAACCTTGACAAGAAGAGAGGACAGGATGATGGGACATGTATTAAGACGTCAAGGAGTAAGTTTCTAGATGTTTGAGAGAGCTACTGAAGTTAAAACCGTAAGGGATGAAAGGGATTGAAATATATCCCTCAAAAACTATAAGTGATCGGATCGAACGTTACTGCGAGGTGTAGGGGTTGGCACAGGAGAGGAATTCTTGATGATCCGCGTCAAACGAATCAGAAGATAAAAAAACATAAAGTGGCTTCAAGAGCCAGAGTCCAGTTCAATAAAATAATTGTGTGTGTTTGACCAGACCATATGTGATCAAAATACCAACAGTCGGCTGCTAATGAAGGTAGACGTCAGCAAGATGGCTTACAAAAAAAAAAAAAAAAATTAAAAAATGGTTCAAATGGATCTGAGCACTATGGGACTTACCATCTGAGGTCATCAGTCCCCTAGACTTCGAGCTACTTTATCTTCACTAACCTAAGGACATCACACACATCCATGCCCGAGTCAGGATTCGAAACTGCGACCGTAACAGCAGCGCGCTTCCGGACTGAAGCACCTAGAGCCGCTCGGTCACAGCGGCCGGCTTGACTCACATTTGACACGGTCACACACAGAGTGGACGTTCATTGAAATATTCCGATTACTTTTGTTGTTCACGTAATGGAGTTGAAATGTAGACTAGGTTAAAGCTGGCTTCATATGCGAGGCTCGGAACTGATCTTTCTCAATGGTTACTTGTTCCACCACTGACTTCCACCCGTCCAGTAATGCCAGCGTTGTATGAAACAATTGCTTGCGGCCTTGACGCCGTTTCAGCTGACCTGCCTGTTAACCCGTGGTTTCCCATCTGATGGCCTCAGTAACGGCGCTTGTGCAGAACGGTATCCGGGATATGATCAGTTCCCACGCGCTGAAAATACCAGCACATTACAGCAGCTTCAGCAGCCCACATATTCATGGCAATCTGCGCTGATGACGTTCACAGTAGCGTTTGGAGTAACATTGGTGGAGACACTGTCAGTCGTACTAGGCACCTATCCAATAGATATTACTGTCATTAGGCTTTCCTTTGCCGGATGGTGTGGCCGAGCGATTCTAGGCGCTTCACTCTGGAACCGCGAGGCCGCTACGGTCGCAGGTTCGAATCCTGCCTCGGGCATAGATGTGTGTGATGTCCTTAGGTTAGTTAAGTTTAAGTAGTTGTAAGTTCTAGGGGGCTGATGACCTCAGATGTTAAATCCCATAGTGCTCAGAGCCATTTGAACCATTTTAGGTATTCTTTATTGGCTTCGCGAAAGGAACCTTCCTAATCTCATAGAAATTACTCACCAGGTAAGTGCGTGAGGGATGAAGAGACTGAGTCAGGTCACGCAATATATGACAAATTACCGAACATCAAGGAGAGGATAACTATGAGCCTCATAAATACATCTAGATGCTAAGCTTTTGAAAATAGCCACAAGTCGCAATTCGTATTTTGTTATTTACCTGTTTTCCTCTTCAAATGAACGTAAGTATTATCATGATAAACTGTAAAAGATAAAGATTGAGATAATACGAAAAACTTACATTGACGATATACAATCTATATACTGAAAAAAATTTCCGTGATCCACATAACATTGCCTTTGAAAATGATGGAATGTCGAAACGCATAGTGCGATTTTGGAAATAATAAAAAGTGTGCTCAAGATATCTGAAAGTTATTAAAGGGCGTACAAATGGTCGCTTCGTCTCGTAGCGTTTCTATGAAAATCGCAGCCAATATTGTATAGCTTAACTTATCTGCTGACGTGTTGATGCAACATTGGTCCGATTTAATGTAAATACTAAGTAAAATTGTTCTGAATAAACATTATCGTCAGTATTATTGAAGTAAGGGTATAACGACAAAGGAACCAGAAAATGTACTGTATCAGTAAAGGTCTACGCAGTTACCAGTAACGTTTATCTATTCTCCCAAGTGGCTGAGGTTCATAGAGTTTCGGGTAAATACAGTACTAGTTAAGTCCTCACTGTAATAGATGCAACGGTGCTGCAATGACGTCTCGGATATAGCTCAGCAGAACGTAGCCATCACCTCGTGTGCACCTGAATGTAAACACATGCTCTCATTTCTTTGGTGTAGCTGTAATTCAGGCTGGGTACTTCCTACTCAGATCCGCCTCTGTAGCAGAACGATCAACGTGGCGGACTGTCATGAGAATGATTCGGGTTATGTTCCCGGTACTGTCTTGGATTTTTCTTGGTGCGAGGAGTGTAAAGGGGTGTACTTGGTTTCATGAAGATAGCTGAGGGTTCCTTGACCGAGTAGTAGCGGTTGTAGTTCACGAACACTGACAGGGGCCGGGAGAGCGGTCAGGAGATTTTACTCGTTGCCATCCCCAACTATTTATAGTACGCTGAGAGAAAAGCTGTGTGAGGAGAACATTGAAATAGTGATGATGATTAGTGTCACGAACACCCATTTATTGACGAATACTCAACTCTGTACACTCGGCTCAGGCAGCAGATCCTGTAGTACAGTTAGTATTCCAGAAACTAAGGTTTGATAGCAAACAGTTGTTGTCTCCGTAGAATGTTCACTGAGGACGGGCTAATGTGGACTCAAGTACAAGGCGGCCGTCTCGGTACTCGAGCTGACTTGGAACTGCCCGGTGTGCATCGGCACTGGTGCATTTAAGTTCTCTGGCGGCGTCGACGCTGCGACTTGTTGGTGCGGCAATAGCTGATCTATATGCCATCTCTGGAGTGGATTGTAGACCTATCGACGCCTGTGGTGCTACCTGGGGGTGTGTGCTGCACTTGCGACACCATATTCAATGACGCTATTGGCGGAGAATGATGCGGTGTTCGGTCGGGAGTTAACGTTATTTCAGCAGATCAGACGGATAACCCTCTACATCCATCACAGCTTTACTTTTCCACGACAGTTCGTTATACATGCCTAAACTTTCGCAGGTTAATAGCGCAGCCTGTTACGGCAGACTTATATTTGCCATATGACAGTGCGGACAATCCACGATGTAACCATACTCGCAGATGTTACAGATTTAAAAATTCTGAACGCAGTGACTCATATCTCATTTTACAGTGTTACACACAAACATATTAGAAGTTTCGTTGTATAAAGCCAACGTTTACCTAAATTATATGTAATACAAAATCTGACATCAGTTATGGCTACGTCATTGAATTCTAGAACAACAAAGCAATAGGCGTTATGACATGAAAGCATCCAGCAAACGCAGCAAATTTTGTGTTTGATATTCTTTTTCTCGGAGTTTTAATCCCCTTCTTGCACCTTTCTTTTATTTTCGTCATTGATTTTTCAACGTATAGATTGAACTGTAGGGACGAAAGACAGCACTTCATTCTTGGTCTTCCAGTCTTATTATTTCCGCTTAGCTCTTTTATATTTTGTTTATCACCCGTCTTTCCCTATGCGTTATTCCTATTTTTATCAGAATTTCGATCATCTTGCACAAATTTACACTGTCCAAAGCTTTTTCAAGATCGACAGTTCTTATGAGCGTATGTTGATTTTTCTTCACTCTTGTTTCCAGTATCAAGCGTTAAGCCAGAACATCCTCTCTCGTACCTTTGCCTTTCGTAATCCACGCTGATCATTATGTATCGGATCCTCAGGTTTCTTTTCCATTGAAAAACAGTTTTTAAGTGATCCGAAGAATGAGAAGGTGCATAAATTGTAGTTGTAACTCGCTGATAGAGATTCAAATGGGCTAGTTTATTTCCATGAGGATAATTTTAGTCTAAGTAAACATGTCGTAAGAACACGTTGTCGGTTTTGGGGTAGTTGGGGTAATATGTAGCGTGCTGGAATTTTCGCGCAATGTTCGGAACACTGATCGCCATTTAGAGCATTTTTTTAAAATTAATACAGTTATCTACTTAGATAACTAAATTCTGTATCATATTATATTTTAACTTCTAGTTTATTTATTAGCTTCATTTTACAACTGATAAATATGAGAGGAAGCACAAGGATGGTTTTAAGAAACTGTATCTCATGCTCTGAAGAAGGTGGGAAACCATTTAATCATTTCCGACTTCCCAAAGAAAGGCTTTGATGACAATTTGCCATTTCCAACTGCCTATATTAATTTTGCTGTAAAGTTGTGCTATTTCAACAAAGAGAAAATTTGAGCACTGCTTGGGAACTATGAGGAAATATAATAAGACAAGGTCATTACGATAAAATGAAAGTTGGTCCTGCTGAAGCACATTTAGAACATAGTGTTTTAGCAGCAGTTAGGTATGCAGTAGAACAACAGATAGTTATAGATTCTGCAGCGTCAACTATGTAGTTTCCGATGGTTTAAACTAATGACCAGGGGGAATAGAAAGTTTCCAATCAGTAAACCTGTTGAAAGTAAAAACGGTGACGCTCTGCAGTTTCCCACAAGTGTTATTACCCAGCGTGAAAATTGAAGAACTGACAAAACAGGTACTTGGAAAACAGTATCAGTTCTGACAATAGTAATTAACAGTCATTATTATTTTATGAATATTCCGCTGTGTTTTATTGTGCAGACTTTCCCAAGCGGCCCTGGGAAATGTTTCCAGTGTGTCCGTTCAAATGGACCAGTTTCAAATTCCTTCAGCCTTATGACAGTTCTGTGACTTATTGCTGTTTCACTGTATGTCCATTCCAGTCGCCATTCAATGCAGTTTTTACTTTTCTTATTGTCGATATATAAAAGTCTGGATTGTTTCTGGAAAACTAAGAAACCATAAACGCATCAATTTTCGTCAGGTTTCCGCTGTCAGCCAACATAATTTTTTTTTTTCATTGTTACTGAAATGATGTCAATCACTAAATAACTAAACAGCTCGCGGAAAAAGTACGGACACACAATAAAATTTTCAGCTAACACTCCTATAGCTTCGTCTTACTCCCAGCCATTGATATCACCAGAACTTCAGCCAGTGACACAGCTTTTTCGATTACCTGACCAAATCTTGAATCTCAACTTTTTAAGCTTTAATTAGATGAAAACATGAAATGTGTGTGAGAATATTGGCCGAAAATGCTATCTGAATTATGTAATCATTCACAATAACAACAATCCCAACTATAATTTTAACATAGCAAAATAGCCTGTTCGGTGGATGAAATTTTCCGAAAGTTCGATGATATATTACCAGTATCACAGATTCTACAGACCAACTCGTATTATCGTTGTTTCCAGTTCGTACAATGATTTTAGAGTTTCCGATTGACTTTTGCCTCTCCCTTCTGCTTTATTCGATCTCAAGACTTCCAGAGCTGTTTTAAATTCTGACTCTAATACTGGATCCCCTATGTCTTCCTTATCAGCTCCAGTTTATTCTGTCATGAGACAAGCCTTCCATTCAGGGACCTCGTGTGTACTCTCTCCACTCATCCAGTCCTTCCTCTGCGCTTAATAGTAGAATTTGTATTGCCCTCTGAATGCTGCAGCCCTTGCTTTTAATTTCAACGAAGGTTGTTTTGACTTTTCTGTCTGCTGAACCAGTCCTTCAGATGATCATTTCATTTCGCATTTCTTTACATTTTTGCTGCAGCCATTTCGTCTTAGTTGCCCTGCACTTATTTTATACCGAAGTGATTGATGTTCCCCTCCCAGTGGACACCGCCTTATAGTAGGCACCTTCAGTGCCGGGCGGGAGGGTTTGCGTGCTTCGGTGAAGTCGAGAGCTATGCCGGCGGTAGCATAGCTACTGGCAGGGTCTCCCAAGCCGGACTGGTCTCGACAGAAGAGCCAGACAAAGTGTATCCCACAACATAGGGCAGGGAGGGCTCTAGAGGCGTAGTGAAGCCAGCTTCCCTAGAGGAGTAAACCTCATAGAAATCCTGGTCCTCCAGGTTGGGGGTTTGGCATGGGGCTAATAACCCCATACTGTAAAAAAAAAGAATATTACGGAAATTCAACAGAAGCCTCGGAAACTGGATGGAAAGCATGTATCAGGACCCCGGCAAAGGAAACGGATAAAGGATCTAACAGTAGCATCATGGAATGTGAGGACAATGCTTCAGACTGGAAAAATGAAAGACATAGCCAATGAAATTTTAAAATTCAAATATGATATTGTAGGGCTACAGGAAATAAGATGGCAGGGGAATGGGCAGATAGATAAACCTGAGTACTCATTGGTATATAGTGGACCAGAAGAAAGAACAGGCCAACTTGGAACAGGGTTTATAATAACTAGGGAAGTTAGGAAAAGCCTTCTAGAATTTGAACCCATAAATGAAAGGATGTGCAGACTCAGACTAAAAGGTAAATTTAGGAATATATCAATAGTTAATGCACATGCACCAACAAAGGAAAAAGAGGATATAATTAAAGAACAGTTCTACGAAGACTTGGAAAAAGTATGCTGTGCAGTACCTAAATATGACCTGATGCTAGTAATAGGAGATTTTAATGCAAAAATAGGGAGGAATGAACATCCGTATGGAGTTTCTGGAAAATATTCGCTACATGAAGAAAACTATGAGAATGGAGACTTACTATGCCAATTCGCAGCAAGGAATAATATGATTGTTAAAAGTACCTGCTTCCCACATAAAAGAATCCATCTGGGTACTTGGAAGTCTGCAGCCAATGGAGTAGTCAATCAGATTGACCGTATTTTAGTGATTGCACGCCACTCCACGTCAGTTACGGATGTAAGGAGCTGCAGAGGACCAAACTGTGATTCAGACCACTTTTTGATAAAATCAGTCTTGAGAGAGAAACTGTCACTAACAAAGGGCAACAGAATGGGAAAGATGATGAAATGGAATAGACAAACTGAACATCCCTGATGAAGTAAAAAAATACCAAGTAACACTAAGCAGAAAGTTGAGCAATGAAGAGACCACAGTAGGAGTAGATGAAAGGTGGAACAGGTTTGAAAAAGCCATTAAGGATGCTGCAGAGGAAATAATAGGCATAAGAAGAAACAGAAGAACCCAGGAGTGGTTTGATGAAGATTGCAGGTCAGCAATAGAGGAAAAGAACATGGCAAGAACAAAAGTGCTATAGAGAGAAACCAGAAATAATGTGGAACAATATAGAGAATTAAGGAGAAGAGCTAACAGACTGTGCAAGAGAAAGAAAAGAGAGTAGAATATGAAGAAATTTCAAGAACTAGAAGAACTAAAGGAACAGAGTGAAATAAGAAAGTTCTATTATGCCATAGGCAAAATGAAGAATAGATTCCAACCAAAAACAACGGCCTGTTCCAGTAAAGATGGGAAAATGATAAGGGATGAATAACAGATAGTGGGAAGATGGGCAGGGTATTTCAAAGATACACTAAGCACCAGCCTATAAGATGAAGAGACAGCTGCACAGGAGGGAAGAGTGGAGCTGGAAGTAGACAATGAAACCAATGAGGCAAGAAAGCCAACACTACAAGAGGTTTCCCAGGCTGTGCACAAGTCAAAAAACAATCGAGCCCCTGGGGAAGACAGCATAGTTGCTGAATTAATAAAAACTGGTGGTGAGACTGTAATAAAGGAACTGCACACATTAATAACAGATATATGGGAAACAGAAACTATGCCAGATAATTGGAAAATTGGAATAATAGTCCCCATTTATAAGAAAGGGGACAGAACAGCATGTGAAAACTATAGAGGTGTAACACTCCTAAGTACAGCTTATAAGATCTTCACAAGTATATTAAGCGAAAGGATACAGAAGTGTGCAGAAGGCATACTAGAGGAATATCAGTGTGGCTTTCGACCAGGCAGAGGAACAACTGATCAAATATTTGTGATAAGGCAAATGATGGAAAAGTTCTATGAATATGATATAGATCTGCATTTCTTGTTCATCGGTTTCAAACAAGCCTTTGACAGCATAAATCGGCAAGAACTATACAGAGTACTGAAAGAAGTTGGTATATGTGCTAAATTAATAAGACTAATCAGAATGACAATGACAGAGACAAGAGCAAAAGTAAAGGTCCTTAGCAGAACAAGTGATAGCTTTGACTTTAATAAAGGTGTGAAGCAAGGGGATAGTCTCTCCACTGTCCTATTCAACATAGCCCTGCATAGTGCAGTAAATAAAATCAACAAAAGAGGCACCATATTTATGAAAACTAGCCAGATATGTGCATACGCTGATGACATTGCTATAGTAGGAAGAAATACCAATACACTCCTAGAAACATACCGGGCAATGGAAACATAAGCCTTAAAAATTGGCCTCATAGTAAATGAAAACAAAACAAAATATATGGTAATGTCACAATCTGAGGCCAGAAGAACCCCTAAAAACCTAAACATCAATGGGAAATGCTTCAATGGAGTGTCCTCTTTTAACAACTTGGGAGCCCTAATAACAAATGATAACAGTATTGGAACGGCTATAAGGGAAAGAATACAAGCAGGAAACAGAGCTTACTTTGCAAATTTGCAGCTTTTCAAAAATAGCCTTGTTACAAGAAAAACTAAACTGCTAATATATAATTCCCTAGTCCGCCCAGTTATCACATACGGCTCAGAGGTATGGACGTTGACAGAACACGATAAAAATGCTCTAAGAAGCATTGAGCGGAAAATACTACGCAAAATCTCTGGGCCAATAAGGGAGGAAGAAGGCTGGAGAATACGCTACAATGCCGAACTACAAGAGTTAATACAAGGCAGGGACATAGTAAAATTTGTGAAATCACAGCGAATACGATGGCTAGGACACTTGGAGAGAATGGCAGAGGATAGAATTCCAAAGAAAATGATGAAAGGTATGATCCATTCAGTTAGGCGAAAAGGGAGACCTAGAAGAAGATGGATCGATGAGGTAATAATGGATATCAGCAATATGGGAGTCCGGGGTTGGAAAAGAGCAGCAAATAGCCGCCGAAGTGTGGAGGGAAATCGTTGAAGAAGCCAAGGCTCACTAAGGGCTGTAGAACTACTGAAGAAGAAGAAGAAGAAGAAGAAGAAGTGATTGATGTTCCTGTATTCCTGTTCCCTGAAAGTTTCTGCACTGCCTCTTTAGCCTATGAGTTGCAGTATTTCTGTGAGACTACAAATCAGTAAATGGTACGGTAGGTCCAATAAGATACGTATTTCATTACAGAGGGAAGCCAAAAGCAACAACTAGAAATCAAATTAAAAGAGACATGAATATTTTCGTACTTACGTAGCTTCCTATTTATTTCAATTTTTTAAACTCATTCAGTTTTCAGTGACAAAACTGTAATCGAACCCCTTCCCCCTTTCTTATCCATAAATTTCCTTAAAAACGGAATTGTCTTTTTTTACAGTTCGTGAGACACTGCTTAGTAGCAGCGAAACCTCCAGAGCCCTGAGTAACAGTGACTTACTTGGCCAAATTTTTTAAGCACTTATTGCTATGCAGAAACCACGGACTTGGAACGTGGTTAGGTGATTGGGTGTCACTTGTGTCATACGTCTGTACGTAGTACTTCCACACCAATAAAGATCCCTAGGTCCAGTGTTTCCGATGTGATAGTGAAGTGGAAACGTGAGGCGACACGTACGGCACAAAAGCGTACTGGCCGACCTCGTCTGTTGACTGACAGAGACCGCCGACAATTGAAAGGGGTCGTAATGTGTAATAGGCAGACATCTATCCAGACCATCACACAGGAATTTCTAACTGCATCAGGGTCCACTGCAAGTACTGTGACAGTTAGGCAGGAGGTGAAAAAACTTGGATTTCATGATCAAGCGGCTGCTCATAAGCCACACAAAATGGTTCAAATGGCTCTGAGCACTATGGGACTTAACTGCTGTGGTCATCAGTCCCCTAGAACTTAGAACTACTTAAACCTAACTAACCTAAGGACATCACATACATCCATGCCCGAGGCAGGATTCGAACCTGCGACCGTAGCGGTCACGCGGTTCCAGACTGTAGCGCCTAGAACCGCACGGCCACTCCTGCCGGCATAAGCCACACATCACGCCGGTAAATGCCAAATGACGCCTCGCTTGGTGTAAGGAGTGAAAACATTGGACGATTGGACAGTGGACAAACGTTGTGTGGAGTGATGAAACACGGTACACAATGTGGTGATCCGATGGCAGGGTGTGGGTATGGCGAAAGCCCGGTGAACGTCATCTGCCAACGTGTGTAGTGCCAACAGTGCTGTTACTGTGTGGTCGTGTTTTTCGTGGAGGGGGCTTGCATCCCTTGTTGTTTTGCGTGGCACTATCACAGCACAGGCCTAAAATGATGTTTTAAGCACCTTCTTGCTTCTCAATGTTGAAGAGCAATTCGGGAACGGCGATTGCATCTTTCAACACGATCGAGCACCTGTTCATAATGCACCGCCTGTGTCAGAGTGGTTACACGACAATAACATCCCTGTAATAGACTGGCCCCGCACAAAGTCATGACTTGGATCCTATTGAACACCTTTGGGGTGTTTTGGAACGATTCTTCTCCTCAGTGCAGCACTCCGTGACGAATGGTTTCTCATTCCCCAAGAAACCTTCCACACGTGACTGAACGTATGCCTGCGCGAGTGGAAGCTGTCATCAAGGCCAAGGGTGGGCCAACACCATGTTGAATTCCAGCATTACCGATGGAGGGCGAAACGAACTTGTAAGCCATTTTCAGCCACGTATCCGGATACTTTTCATCACATAGTGTATATCATGCAAATTGTAATTATTCGCCGAATACGGCGTATCCATCTGACATGTAAACACCATTCGATGGTTTCGCAACACAACATTAGTAGGAACGGTAAGACTAGTATCGTCGAATCAAGCGAATGTGAATGATCTATTCCTTTGAGAGCTAGAGACTTACACGCTGATAGATATCTTAAACGTACTCAACCTACACGTCCTACACTTATATATGTGTATGATAAATTGGGAACTACTGGATCTTCAACGCATCGGAAACATATGCGGCAAATGAAAGTTACTAACGAGGAAACGAAAATTGGTACTCTTGCCACTCTGGTTCGAGATCCTTGTGTTCCGCTCGTGCCAGATTCCCTTGTGATTTGACGTGAACGTGTTGTTCGTGTTGTGCATCACCATAAATATCATCCTTACCATATCAGTCTCCATCAAGAATTAACTGGTACGGATTGTATGCGTAGCACTGAATTCTGCCCGTGGGCTCAACTTCAGATTCAAGGGATGACACATTTATTAATTTGATTTTATGTACTGACAAGACTACATTCACGAACCATGGAAATGTTCGGCTGCTTAACATTATTGGGCAGCTGAAAATCCATGTTGACTGCGGCAAGTGGCACACCAAAACCTGTGATCGGTGAATGTATGGTGTGGGATTCTGGAGGACAGAATTATAAACCCCTGTTCAAATGGTTCAAATGGCTCTGAGCACTATGGGACTCAACTGCTGAGGTCATTAGTCCCCTAGAACTTAGAACTAGTTAAACCTAACTAACCTAAGGACATCACAAACATCCATGCCCGAGGCAGGATTCGAACCTGCGACCGTAGCGGTCTTGCGGTTCCAGACTGCAGCGCCTTTAACCGCACGGCCACTTCGGCCGGCAAACCCCTGTTTCATCGTAGGAAATCTTAATGGTAGGAAGTACAAGACATTCCTGCAAGAAATCTGTTATTGGAAGATATACGTTTAGGGACACATGGGTGACCGGCACATTTTTCGCTGATGGCTAGAAATGAGTTACAGAGACAATTCCCAAATCGTTGGATTGGACCCGGTGGAGGTGTGTCATGGTAAGCTCGTTTGCCAGAATTGACGTCTCTGGTTATTTTCTTGTGGGGATTCGTACCAGAAATTGTTTATAAAGACGTTCCAAGTACACTTTAAGATATGCGAGAGAGAACTGTCAGAGCATGTGCTTCGATAAGTGCCTATGTTATAGGGACTTCCACTCAATCCAGGCTAAGAAGATTGCAGCACTGCTCTGATACCAATGGTCATCACATCGAACACCTTCTGCAAATGACGTCAATGCCACCTTTATGACCTTAGTTGACCTTCAAAGACCATACTGTTACACATCATTCGATTCGTCTCAATAGCCGCAACGAGAAAATAAGTACCAAACTATAGCATTACATTAAAAAAAATGTTGACCTTCTTATCTCTGAAGCGATCGCACCTAGCAAGAAAAAACTAAAGTCATATTATGACCCCCGTTGTCCCACGAAACTTTTGTCCCTCAATCTTTTCAGCATCTACCACACTTTCGGAGTTATTCTTGGTGGCAATAGTTAGTGACTCATCCTGTAGAGTGTTTGAGGAGCTGTCTGTCATGTCAATTTCTTCTATTTGTCGAGATTTTTTCAAGAGACTACCATTCCAATATACCGAGAAATTCGATTTATTGAGGTTCGCGTTATCTGGAATCGACTGTACACCCAGTTATAGGTTGAGCTTTATGGTAGTTTCATAACATATTCATGGTGTAATAGTTCTTGTCCTTCATCAGAACAGTTTTTACAAAGCAATAACCTCTCATTTATTTAACGAAGGAACAGTATCTATTGCAACATAAACTGGGATGTTAATTAACACTATCTCACTTTCCGTGCTAAGCTGGTATTGAAATCTTTATTTCGAAAAATGCACATTTCTGTTGGTAAACAATCTGCATTTCGGGAAGACTAAGTCTGTCCATGATTGTCAATTATTAATACTTTGCTTACAGTGGCCTCTTTGTGTAAATTTCTCTTATTTATTTTAATGTCTTCTTTGCAATGGTCCTACATGTCAGTACATCAGTTAGGTCAAGCACGTTCCATTTCCAGTTTAAAGATTTCTTCCCAAAACACATCGAACACCTTGCTTCAGATATACCGTCGCTCCGTGAATTGTACTAGTGTGCCACTAAATGTAGTTTCTAAGCCTACAAAGGACCGGGTAAATGTGCAATGATTGAAACAGCGGTTCTAAACAAAGGTTCAAAAGTATACCATGACGTTCAAGATTTTTGTGACAAACGGTATACCAACACATAAAACACCTGACCAAAAATATCCCGACACACCTATGTAATGCGGATTTGGTCAATAGATGTCACGAGAATCGGATAGGCAAATACAAAAGGAAGCGGAGACTACTGCATAGTCAGTAGCTGGCAGAATCACCGTGCATAGGAGTTTAAAGAAAAGGTACAATGTTCCAATAGCTCCTTGTAAGCGACACAGTTCTTTAATCTATGTTACCCGACGCTTTAGGTGGTATAGAGCGATGTTCCTGGATATTGGAGGACAGTAAATAGTGATTTGTAGTGATGAGTCCCGCTATATCCTATCCGACGGAAGTGTTTGGGTGCAGCGAATTTCTGTAGAACGTTACCAGCCATCATGTGAAGAGCCACGAAAGTGTGGGGCGTTTTTCTTCGTTAGGGTGTGATCCTGTTATTGAGCTTCGCTTAATCTGGAGGGCTAGGAACAAATTTTACAGCTCTGTGTAGTGCGTGCAGTAGAAGAACAATTCGGAGACGATGATTGTTTTCGTTTCATGATGGCGTTGCATCCCCGTCACCAAGCTACACCTGTGAAACAATGGCTTGCAGGAAACAAAATCCCTGGAATGCACTAGATTGCTCAGAGTGCTGAGCTGCACCCAGTGGCTCGCCTTTGGGATGACTTAAAACATCGACTTCAAACAGATATTAAGAAAACTCACTGAAAGTGTTCCTAGCAGGGTTCAATCAATCATAGAGGCGAAGGGAAGACATACCTCACAGTAATACCCATTAATAGGCGTACAGATACTTACGACCAGATAGTGTACACCGCATTTCGAATTAGTTTATAGAACTCGCGAGAGTTCGTACGCAAGTCACGTAAAAGTACCTTGGGGGCAAGGTAGGCGGCGCGCGTAGCGCATCGTCCTTGATTCTAAAAACGTGACTAGAGATTGCGAACTTCCAAGTGTTGCCAATTCTGAGTTCACATGCGAAAGACTGGCACACGTTCTGTCCAGTTAACTTCGTGTAACCTATCCAGCAGACACTCCCTAGAGATCCAAGGAACGCTTAATGTGGGGCGTAGGAAACAGTCTTATCCATTCCACTTTCCTTCGCGCCTCTGTACAGTATGACTGCACTGATGTTTGGTTGGATTTATCCTGGCTATGTGCTAACTATATCACCAGTGGCACAGGTATACTCTTTCAGTGTCACGCTAGTAACCTTTGTCGGCGGACTACCTTTCGACGCTGGATGGGTAATAGCGGTGCTGGGCCATTTTTAGGGGGCCGAATGTGTTCAAAACGCCCGAGATACAGAGCTGCTGAGTACCATGGAGTTGCAAGTATTGCGCGTACTTCTGATCTACTTTGTTCATTTTGTGGTTTCCTATCCGACATAATTCATTAATTTCTTTAAAATCCTGAACCTGGTGGCATCCGTAGTGTACTCTTCATGTAGGGAAAGGTGAAAAAAAAAACCAGCTAAATCGGTTACAATAGTACGAAATTTAATCCAAACCACTTGACCTACGTTTCGACACCTTCAGAAACGTCTTCTTTAGAAGGATCAGTAATTAACTTCCAGATGGTTAATATTATATTCATAATAAAATGTAGATATAAGCAAAAGTGAAAATAAATCACTGACTTGCAAAGAATTTTTACACTTACCGATTACGTGATGTTGTGGAGATACGGTAGGTATGTAGCTATAAGCCGCAAATGAAAATAAAATTCATCTCCAACACAATAAAACAACAAAATATAATGCTGACTGTCATTAGAAAATGGTTTACAAATGCAACTAGTGAAGTGAAGTCGCACCGATGTCTTTTGAGTTGACGAAAATTTAGCACGCCAGAAGGCAGCACACGTGTGCCCAGAATAATTGCGCAAAAATCCAAGAAAGAACAACACCGAAATAGAAAACGCTTACATTATTGAAATACTGATATAGGAAAGAAGGACTTAGCATGCGCACGGTAGTACAAAAGACAATCATATGGCGCTTTATTTGGTTATCACACAAACAGTAGTTTCTAATTTTTTATAGAAACCAAGGAACACAGTCACATATAAAACAGCTTAAAGTACATCATTTGTAAGTGAAAAAAAGGGAGGAGGTTACAGCAACAGTAAGTGAAATGTTGGGAAAGGATGTAAGGTTAGGGTGGGAAGAGGTTGGAATTTAATTAGGCACAGTCTGTCACCATATATTCGCAGCAAATTTTTTTTTTGAGCTTTATTTTTATTCTCAAGTTCTTTATAGCAGGCAAAGAGGAATTAGCTTGGGAATAATCGAGACTACAAGGACATAGGGAGAACTTGGTGTGCATCGATGTTTCTGGGGCTTATTTCAGGTGTGCCATTCATCTTGTTTTATTTTGCACTCCCGGCGCAGCACGATTAATTTCAATTCGTAATGTTAAATAGAGGCTATCGCCAACGAAGAAGGAGGACAAATATTAATACTACTCCCCGTCTATTCCTTTATTTCCCTCATTACGGTAATGAGACGACTCGAGAATTTAGTTCGCTTTCAGAAACAAATAGACGATTTTTGCAGCGAGCTCCCCCTTAAATGATATCGTCCATTATATGCGTCGTAATTAGTATTAAACAATGTGGCATAATTATCCTGTAATAATTTCACGAAGAAGTTTATTATAGAGTCCATACTTGGAGCAAGAATTTTATGCTCGAACCTGAATGAATACGAAAACGATAAATGGAAACTGCTTTACTGTGTTAAGTGTTTTATTAATCGGAAGAGTTTTTCTGTTTCCAGATTCCTGTCCACAAATGGCAAGGCAAAAGGAATATTTGATAACATTCCTTCGTCCATTGAATAGGCGAAGCAATCAGTTGCTAAAATCTGTAATATTGGACTCAAGCAATGGTATCAATAATAAATAAAACGCTGAAACAAATTTCCAGCAAGGAGAAGACGCCACATAACGATGTACCGTTTCTGGCTCTTGCAACCATGTTTACTTTATAATCATTCAAACCTTTCTACATGCTTTATTACGGTGTTGACGTAGTAAAAAATTATTAGTATATATTATGTAGTATATGGCCAAGGAAGGCAACACTTGTTATTTTGCACACGGTACCATAGGTCGGTGGGCTCCATTTCGCTGCCGTGGAGCCGACACACGCTTTGAATGGCTATAGGGGTGCTGCATGTGCGCCAGTACTTATAACATCATAATATGATTATTATCTGTTAAATAAAGTGTCAAACAGAGTGTTGCCTAAGCTTTACGTACTAATTGGAAATACCAGTGATATTAATGTGACAATAATATTTTAAAAATCAGAAAAGTTATGAACAGCCCGATTCACTTTGTATATTTTATGGTTTTACTTTGTGCGGCCACTGTCATATAAAACTTTTTGAGTGGTATAACCGCTATTTGACTGATTGTATAACAGGTTTATTACAAAGTCTAGATTTCAGCCTTAGGCCATTTTCAAGTCTTACAAGTATTAAAAATCACTAGACGTTTGTGTCAGTGGATGCTTAGACGCAGTGTAGCGAAGTTTAAACCTGTGATTTGATCACCTGTTTTACCCCACAACCATATCAGGTGAATAAGTCTTGGTAATTTCCAGTAAATTTGCCTGTTACACGGATGTTCTCGCATTTAGTTTTTACAAAATTTGTTAATGTAATCGAAGATACATACGTTGACGATGACTTGCGTTCTGTTAAAGTCTAATGCACTGTATGTCCACTTGAAAACGGCATAAGTCTGATATTTAGACTGTGAAATAAAATCTGTTGTACTGCCAACTGGCGGTAATATCTAAAAAAAAGAACTTTGTGCATTGTCACGTTGTCACGAACGACGTGCCATAACAGTGGCCTATGTAGACTATGAGTAGACTTCCAGTCTTCCTAGCGGCCGTTGAGTTGTTTATTGGTGGGATGCGTCATATGAGTTCAGGTCTTGTTGGAAAACAACACAGTTCGCACACGGAGTTTGTGACCAATAAATTTGTTCATTTGATCATGTACATTAATTAAATGTGTGGATTAATTTTTCGAGTGGATATGTAGATCGCCTGCTAACTTTAGCACACGACTTTGTGGTGACTATCTTCTAATTTTAACCGACGCTAAAGTCGCGAATAAAGTAACTGGTATTCCTTTTAAACATCGGCTGCGTCATTTAATATTGAAGTCACGTATATTAACATTCGAGATCAGGCAACAATACCTGATCAAAGTCAATCGCCTCTCTTTTCACTGCTCTGGGACAGGTACTAGGAGGAATGACGCTAGGTCAGGAGAAGTTAAAGAAATTTGCGATCACTCCCGACGGGCTATAAGATCCAAGACTGTACTGCAGTTTCATTACAGATGAGCCCAGTACCGTGGACACCGTGGTAACTTTCTAGGAGATAGACTGTAAACCAAATCATTAATGAAAACCGCCACAATGTAAAATAGTTTTCGTGGTGCTTAATTTTTCAGCTCAAAAGAACACATGGACAGACTCTGTTTCATTTTCTTAAGAGATATTATTCACACAGGTGGTAATCTAATACTCTGATGCAGATCTGTGCTATATGTAATTTTCATGATATTCCTTTTATGTGTTGCAATCAGTAAAGTAAACGTGTATTAGCTTGTCTGGTTTGTAGTCACTTCGTATGCCTCACATAATTTCCAGCTACCTACTATTTATCTTTTTACACACCCATTCAATTTCCCATGTGAGTAGGAATCACAAGAAAAGCCTTAAGTAGATAGTGTAGTACATACAATGACCGCAAGACAGCACTACATACAGACAGATTCGGTGGTGTGCTTTCAGGGTCACTCTCTGCACCCAGGTGTATGAAAGAACAGCTCCTTAGACGTGTTTTATGTTAGAATGACACAGTTCGCCATGATTTTAAGGGCACAGAACTTCTGGCGTTCTGTGACCGATTTCATTGGAATTACGTACTCTTAATGCTGAAATGGAACATTTGAGGATGTACTAAACCATCTCTTCACTTTGACAGCGCTGTGAATGTAACATACCACTAGCTAGTTCAGAACTGGATATCTTACGTTAACATGATAATGTTCCTCTTTAGCAAATAATCATTTGGAGTTACTCAGCTGTTCAAGTCGTACGTGTCTGCTGAAAGCGTCCATTCATAGCCCACTGGAAATATGCGGTGAACCAGATCATTCCTTCGATCCCACTCGCATCTATATGAACTAGGCAACATTAGTAGAATTTCATTCCTATGACTACCTCATAAAGTAGTGTAAATTTTTTCCTGCTAATAAGCGTAGTTGGACTGCGTTATTACATTGTATGCTTTATCCGTTTTAATTTTTGAATCATTACTCAGCCCTGCTCATCAAAACCCATTTATACAAGCGTACTGTTTAATTTGTAATAAGGAATTTTGTCAATTTTCCACAGTTCTTTGCCGGCCGGAGTGGCCGAGCGGTTCTAGGCGCTACAGTCTGGAACCGCGCGACCGCTACGGTCGCAGGTTCGAATCCTGCCTCGCGCATGGATGTATGTGATGTCCTTAGTTAGGTTTAAGTAGTTCTAAGTTCTAGGGGACTGATGACCTCAGAAGTTAAGTCCCATAGTGCTCAGAGCCATTTGAACAATTTTGAACCACTGTTCTTTTCTCCAAATTTCTTCCCAAAGCGCCATCTGCTCTGAGCGCTACACACTGGCTATACATATCTAATAACTAGTATTATCTATGCAGCCTGAACAGGTAAAATGGCGATTCTTACACGTCTACATTTTTTTATGGATTACTGTATTGCTAATCGTCTTTCTCATGTCTTTGGACTGCGCCACATACTCCGCAAGGTAATCTACTGCCTCCTTATTTTGCAGCACGTAGCTTAGAGACGTAATCAAATTAATCGCCTTGGTCGCCAATTTGGCCATATTTTGGTTCATTTTAAGATTCTTAAAACTCGACACGCGTAACAACACACTCAAGTGTTTTACGTATTTTAAACGCGACTTCCTGTGTGCTCAACAGTATATGAGAAAGCTGTCTTTCTTAAAAACATTTGTTGTGTGTATTGGTGTCTTTGATGGACTAGATCAGTTCCTGGCTTCTGAATACATTCTGCTATTATATCCCATTTATTTTATTTTAAGGGGCACGAGTCAATGTTCCCAAAATATTAACAACGGTGTTTGCCCCCTAAGACACTTGCATGGACGGCAGCCTATGTGTATAACAATTGTTGTGCCAGTAAGTTGGTTTTAATAGTTTCCTTGGTAGTCCAAAGTTTTACTAAATCACCGTCATGTCTTTTTAAGAAAATTTCGTATTTTCTTTGCAGGCCAATCTGAAGATGCCTCAAACAAGGCTAAACACGCACCCTATCCACTGCCGGGATAGCAAGAAGCACGCAGAACTGAACACTCTTTCTCTGCAAGATTAATCTGAGTGAGCAATCGGATCTCGCCAAGCGACAACACCACTACACGATGACGTTTAAAACCAGACAAAAAATCAGTCAAATTTTGCCGTGAAATAATCATAAAACATCTATAAGTTTCCGACCTCAGATGATATAACGCATGAAAACAAGAACAGTGGGTAAGAAGCAAACAATCGCCGTTAGCGTCTCTCCATGCAACCAGTTAGTACCTAAAGTTAGCAGACATTAGTAGCCGCCGTTGTAACTACTCCCAAGCCAGTAAAACTAGAGCGCGCACAATTAGATGATCTTGCCGAGAAAGACGTCGTTTGTAACTATACCAGTAGATTCCTATGGCGAATTATGAGTTCGCTAACTGACACTAGCCGTAACTTAAACTAGGTCTTCTGTTTCAGTCGGATACCTAAACCCTTCTATAGCCAACGAGCACTAGTCTGACCAACAGTGAAAGTAACCTTAGGCCATTAATAGAGTATGATCACGCTTCTCGCTTTTATCCCGTACGTTCCACATGGGTGAATTTAAATATGGACACATACGTAAAATAAGCCACAAAGGACAAATATAGAACACGTTCTTTTAGTCACGCACAAGGAGCTCTGTTCTAAAACCATCTCAAAATCACAACGGCAGTCCTGAAGAGATACTCTAATCAATAGACAAATAATATCGAAACCATAATGGGAACACTCAATACGAATACAGAGAAACGCAAGGCGGCGACAATTAAGCACACCCGCACACGCCCTACGAACACCATGGACATAACAAATTAATAAAACACCTAAGACTTTCGGCTTGTCCTCCCATATGACATGCTAAACTTATTTCCTCGTCAATAAACATTACTCTTATTGTACCAATGACATACGAAATGAAGCAGATTTCAAACAGAAGGTACGTGGTCTCAACACAGCTGCTAACACAAGGCACCTGACAGACAAAATGAGCCACTGGTCTTTCATGTAGCCTGATTGGCAAAACATACTCGACACATGTGCCTAATCAGGGATCACCCTCACAGTGGAGCTGTAACCGAATCCCGAACAATGACAGAACAGGAACACACACGCCAAGCAGCTGACAGCAGCTTGTCGGTTTCCTCCGCAGGAAACAAATTCGATCCTCTTGCAGATGCTAGCGAGTACTTCCGCACTTTTTAGGCCAATAACCAACCACTACGACAGCGAAGAATACAATTCAGAGGCATACCGCATACCATCTCACTCTGTGCGGTTCGTCTTTGCGAGTGACAGAACACACTAAACGAAGGATGCAGTCACTGTTAAAGAAACCTAACACAGGTTATCAATCAGACTGCTGAAACCAGCTCTCAATGTACAGCTGCCAATACCATGCATCGGAAATAGACCTTCGCGGATTGAACCTCAGACATTTTGCGCCGATGACAAGCGTGAATATCCCATTATGGACGGAAACTTCGGAGACAAATTAAACGGAGTTCACAAGCCATGGTGTCTAGGCCCGCCGGCAACAAACACGTTCACTGATAGAAAACATGAGACCGACGAAGGTGAATGACCGTCCCTACTCGTCTCTCGCACATTAGACAAACGGCCGGCCGCAGTGGCCGAGCCATTCTAGGCGCTTCAGTCCGGAACAGCGCGACTGGTACGGTCGCAGGTTCGAATCCTGCCTCGGGCATGGATGTGTGTGATGTCCTTAGGTTGTTATTGTTGTTATGGCCTTCAGTCCTGAGACTGGTTTGATGCAGCTCTCCATGCTACTCTATCCTGTGCAAGCGTCTTCATCTCCCAGTAGTTACTGCAACCTACATCCTTCTGAATCTGTTTAGTGTATTCATCTCTTCGACTCCCGCTACGATTTTTACCCTCCACGCTGCCCTCCAATGCTACATTTGTGATCCCTTGATGCCTCAGAACATGTCCTACCAACCGGTCCCATCTTCTTGTCAAGTTGTGCCACAAAATACTCTTCTCCCCAATTCTATTCAATACCTCCTCATTAGTTATGTGATCTACCCATCTAATCTTCAGCATTCTTCAGTAGCACAACATTTCGAAAGCTTCTATTCTCTTCTTTTCCAAACTATTTATCGTCCATGTTTCACTTCCATACCTGACTACACTCCATACAAATACTTTTAGAAACGACTTCCTGACACTTAAATCTATACTCGATGTTAACAAATTTCTCTTCTTCATAAACGCTTTCCTTGTCATTGCCAGTCTATATCCGCTCTACTTCGACCATCATCAGTTACTTTGCTCCCCAAATAGCAAAACTCCTTTACTAATTTAAGTGTCTCATTTACTAAACTAAATCCCTCAGCATCACCCGACTTAATTCGACTACATTCCATTATCCTCGTTTTGCTTTTGTTGATGATCATCTTATATCCTCCTTTCAAGACACTGTCCATTCCGTTCAATTGCTCTTCCAAGTCCTTTGCTGTCTCTGACAGAATTACAATGTCATAGGCGAACCTCAAAGTTTTTATTTATCCTCCATGAATTTTAATACCTACTCCGAATTTTTCTTTTGTTTCCTTTACTGCTTGCTCAATATACAGATTGAATAACATCGGGGAGAGGCTACAACCCTGTCTCAATCCCTTCCCAACCACTGCTTCCCTTTCATGCCCCTCGACCCTTATGACTGCCATCTGGTTTCTGTACAAATTGTAAATAGCCTTTCGCTCCTTGTATTTTACCCCTGCCACCTTCAGAATTTGAAAGAGAGTATTCCAGTCAACATTGTCAAAAGCTTTCTCTAAGTCTACAAATGCTAGAAATGTAGGTTTGCCTTTCCTTAAGCTTTCTTCTACGATAAGTCGTAGAGTCAGTATTGCCTCAAGTGTTCCAATATTTCTACGGAATCCAAACTGATCTAAGTTCTAGGCGACTAATGACCTCAGATGTTAAGTTCCATAGCGCTCAGAGCCATTTGAGCCAACCATAAGACAAACAACACGTATTACTGATGACTACCCGTTCCCCATTTGCTAAACTGCCGCGCGGGGTACCCTTCGCTGTCTTACGCGCCTTGCCACAGTTCGCGCGGCTCCCATCGTCGGGGTTTCGAGTCCTCCCTCGGGAATGTGTGTGTCTGTCTGTGTGTGTGTGTGTGTGTGTGTGTGTGTGTGTGTGTGTGCGCGCGCGCTCGTGAGTATGTGTTGTCCTTAGCGTAAGTTACATTAAGTAGTGTGTAAGCCTAGGGACAAATAACCTCATTAGTTTGGCCCATAGGAAATTTTCAAAACTTTTAAAGTGTTCACAATGAAGTCACTGCACTTGACACTGTGATTCATGGTTCAAGAGGAACACAAGGGCAAACTGCACTGATCGCAAGACATTATCTTGCTGGTCCCTAAGCATGAACTCTCACAACAGTGAAACTTCCAATATTAGGGAAAATGTGGAACCACGACTGAATGCCTGAGCAAACTAGTTAAAACGCTTGAGTTACTCTTAAGAATACTAAACATAACATAAATTCGCTATATTACCCATAACGGCGCGACAGAAAGCCTGCACATCAACAAATAAATACCGTACACCACTGCAGGCCTCGGCGATATAACGAGGAAAAATTCTACATCTACATCTACATTTATACTCCGCAAGCCACCCAACAATGTGTGGCGGAGGGCACTTTACGTGCCACTGTCATTACCTCCCTTTCCTGTTCCAGTCGCGTATGGTTCGCGGGAAGAACGACTGTCTCAAAGCCTCCGTGAGCGCTCTAATCTCTCTGATTTTACATTCGTCATCTCCTCGGGAGGTATAAGTAGAGGGAAGCAATATATTCGATACATCATCCAGAAACGCACCCTCTCGAAACCTGGCGAGCAAGCTACACCGCGATGCAGAGCGCCTCTCTTGCAGAGTCTGCCACTTTAGTTTATTAAACATCTCCGTAACGCTATCAAGGTTACCAAACAACCCTGTGACCAAACGCGCCGCTCTTCTTTGGATCTTCTCTATCTCCTCCGTCAACCCGATCTGGTACGGATCCCACACTGATGAGCAATACTCAAGTATAGGTCGAACGAGTGTTTTGTAAGCCACCTCCTTTGTTGATGGACTACATTTTCTAAGCACTCTCCCAATGAATCTCAACTTGGTACCCGCCTTACCAACAATTAATTTTATATGATCATTCCACTTCAAATCGTTCCTCACGCATACTCCCAGATATTTTACAGAACTAACTGCTACCAGTGTTTGTTCCGCTATCATATAATCATACAATAAAGGATCCTTCTTTCTATATATTCGCAATACATTACATTTGTCTATGTTAAGGGACAGTTGCCACTCCCTGCACCAAGTGCCTATATGCTGCAGATCTTCCTGCATTTCGCTGCAATTTTCTAATGCTGCAACTTCTCTGTATACTACAGCATCATCCGCGAAAAGACGCATGGAACTTCCGACACTATTTACTAGGTCATTTATATATATTGTGAAAAGCAATGGTCCCATAACACTCCCCTGTGGCACGCCAGAGGTTACTTTAACGTCTGTAGACGTCTCTCCATTGATAACAACATGCTGTGTTCTGTTTGCTAAAAACTCTTCAATCCAGCCACACAGCTGGTCTGATATTCCGTAGGCTCTTACTTTGTTTATCAGGCGACAGTGCGGAACTGTATCGAACGCCTTCCGGAAGTCAAGAAAAATAGCATCTACCTGGGAACCTGTATCTAATATTTTCTTGGTCTCATGAACAAATAAAGCTAGTTGGGTCTCACACGATCGCTGTTTCCGGAATCCATGTTGATTCCTACATAGTAGATTCTGGGTTTCCAAAAACGACATGATACTCGAGCAAAAAACATGTTCTGAAATTCTACAACAGATCGACGTCAGAGATATAGGTCTATAGTTTTGCGCATCTGCTCGACGACCCTTCTTGAAGACTGGGACTGCCTGTGCTCTTTTCCAATCATTTGGAACCCTCCGTTCCTCTAGGGACTTGGGGTACACGGCTGTTAGAAGGGGGGCAAGTTCTTTCGCGTACTCTGTGTAGAATCGAATTGGTATCCTGTCAGGTCCAGTGGACTTTCCTCTGTTGAGTGATTCCAGTTGCTTTTCTATTCGTTGGACACTTATTTCGATGTCAGCCATTTTTTCGTTTGTGCGAGGATTTAGAGAAGGAACTGCAGTGCGGTCTTCCTCTGTGAAACAGCTTTGGAAAAAGGTGTATAGTATTTCAGCTTTACGCGTGTCATCCTCTGTTTCAATGCCATCATCATCCCGGAGTGTCTGGATATGCTGTTCCGAGCCACTTACTGATTTAACGTAAGACCAGAACTTCCTAGGATTTTCTGTCAAGTCGGTACATAGAATTTTACTTTGGAATTCACTGAACGCTTCGCGCATAGCCCTCCTTACGCTAACTTTGATATCGTTTAGCTTCTGTTTGTCTGAGAGGTTTTGGCTGCGTTTAAACTTTGAGTGAAGCTCTCTTTGCTTTCGCAGTAGTTTCCTAAGTTTGTTGTTGTACCACGGTGGGTTTTTCCCGTCCCTCACAGTTTTACTCGGCACGTACCTGTCTAAAACGAATTTTACGATTGCCTTGAACTTTTTCCATAAACACTCAACATCGTCAGTGTCGGAACAGAAATTTTCGTTTTGAACTGTTAGGTAGTCTGAAATCTGCCTTCTATTACTCTTGCTAAACAGATAAACCTTCCTCCCTTTTTTTATATTCCTATTAACTATTCACTGCACCTACAAGGGGTTGCCAACACTGCTCGCTATTTTCACACTATAACACGTCCCAAGAAAGAAGAATTACCCGTTCTGACTGCTGCATACACTAGCTCATGAATACAGCCGCCCGAGAGTCTCACACACATAGACAGTGCCACACACTGGAGGTGGCGGGAGTTTTAAAATTGCGCGGTGGGCAGGTCCGCTCCAAACAATTTAAATACACAGAACAAAAGTCTTTGATGTAGAATATGTTGCGCTGGGCACTTCTAGCGTTCAGTTGAAATTCCAAAGAATAACAGGTGGGTACGTCCAGTCTTTGTCGTGAAGGCACCTCACTTACGAAGTCAGTAATCAACATTGCAAACACGGTTATCGTCAATTTCTCGTGACCGATGTTCCATCGAAGCTTTTTGTCTTACGTTGAGTTACACGGTGACGTGATCGCCAGCGTTGTTGGCTGATATTTGGACTAGCCAGTTATTTAAAAGGCATCTAAAAATATACTTCAAACTAATGCATATTTCACAATTAAAAAAATACTTGGGGACCCACAGTAGATTTTAGTAAGTAAAGGGGTTCAACTACAACATCTTGCCGCATTACGATACATAATCGCAGTGTAATGCTCTTATAAGTAAATGTGCTAGTATCTATGGTACTTAATAGTAAAGTGTTTTCATCCTCCTGAGCTCAACATCATACTGCTGGGAGGGGGGAGAATGTTTACGCGGGTTACCAGACGGACTGAAGACGGAGACGCGCATTTTCGTGATCATGGAGTCATCACCGGGCGTCAAAAATGTGCGCTTCGGTGCAGTCCAAAACTACGTTTCATGTTGTATGTACATAGTGGAAATTTTATTTGATTAAAAGAAAATTGACAGTTGGGATCAACTGAATGTGGTAATGTAATTGTTAAGACACAATCTTCGTATTCGAAACGACAGAATTAGCTTTGTCTGATCATCCGGCAAACGCTTGGGTGGTTCCTCCAGCAAGGATACGACCGACAGTCTGCCCTATCCTCATAAAACACATCTGTACACTCTATGTGAATGTATATTGGAGCTATTTACTTTCATTCTGATTTCAATTTCTATATCATTGTGACAGGATTTCAGTTTGTATATCTGAACTAAGGTTGCACGACGTTACTGGGAGACGTAAGTACCCTGCTCCGATCAAAGAATGATATTTTTAAGTCTCGATCTGTTAATAACATAGTAATAGCAACTGCAAAAACAGGAAGTGAGAGAAGAAGAAGAAGACGCGCTGTATTGGCAACAAATCAAACAAATTAGGTGTTTGGTCTAGGGTTAATCTTTCTGATCCGATATTAATGATGATGACAGATAAAATCTTTAACGTCGGAATACATTTCTTGTGATCATAACGAAGAAGTACCTAATAATACCACGGAATGTCATGATAAAAAGGGATATATACCGAATGACGACAAATTTCTGGATGGTTGGTAAACATGGCTGAAATGCCTGCCCTGCACATTCCCAGCTGGTTATACTGTGAAGAATTCGGTTATAAGAGCACCTATTTATAGATTATTCAAGTGATATTGTTGAAGGTTACATACAAGGAAAACATTGTATCGAATCGCTCCTTGTCGAGTAAATTCTTAAGATTAGGCGCTAGAAACATATTTTTGCTATTGAAAGTAAACGAATGAAATATTCACAACTTTCTGTTGGAAAAGATGATAAATTAGTTAAAAATGAACATGAAGCGTCACAACCGCAATAAAGTTCTTTTTTTGTATGATGATATCGGTTTCAGTCTGTTGTAGAGCATCTTCAGCCCTCGCACCATCATGATAGATGGTGGCTGTGAACGGAGCCGGCGCTACGAATCCACCGACTACACGAACGCTTACTTACTACCATCATAGTTTGAGTCTTGAGATTAAAAAGACAGAAAACTGTAACCTCATATAATAAAAGAAGTTTATTGCAGCTGTGATTTTTAATGTTCATTTTAAGTAATAAAAAGACAGCTACATCCAAGAGATGTTCTCAAAAATTACGGAGAAATTTGTGTTCATTGTCGCATTATCAAGGACTCGGTTTGGAAAACTACAGTTAATGAAAAATTTGCGTTTATTTTTAACGGAATAGCCACGGTAATCAACTCAGTCGATACAGGGGAGCCATGAAACCCGAAATATGGATGTGCCAACAATGATTAACCTACACTCATCCCTTGTCTGTATTCTAGTTTTATAAAAACCCAGTCATTATTTCTCACAAGATAAATTTGAGATACCAAGAAACTGAGAAGCAAAAGTGAAAAATAAATTACACGAGAAACGGAAAGATGTATGTACCACAGTGATTAAGACACTACTCGTTTTCCGGGATACCCAAAGTCATATACATGTGTCCCCATCGACATGAAAGTTTTCAGTCGTATCCTTGACGCTTTAAAAGGAATGATTCCTCAAACGGTGCCATTGACTATAATCAACCCCTCCAATGCTCGTCGAGCTGAATACCGAGTCTTTAAGGATTCTAATACGGAGAAGACGTTAAATTCTGCAGCATCTCTCTCTCTCTCTCTCTGTCAAAAAACTGAGCAACCTCCAGGAGAAAGACTGAGAACCAATTTACTGTAGCATTAAAGATCTGCTCTTTCCGTGTACTACTTTTAAGGAGGTACTCAGATATTAACACCATAATGTTCGTGACTAAAGCTAATACATTACAACGTGGACATTTCGTCACGGCAAGATTCGTCTCAGTGGCTGCAAAGGTCCTAGAGACCAGAAACATACAAGTGTCGAATGGTATAGCTAGGTGCCACACGGCACTCCAAAAGACGAAGTAATCTGATGTGGCTGTTGATCGCGATAACGACGACCCTGTGCTACATGATATTTCTTCGTTGTACCACGTCAAAGTAGTATGTAATACAGCTTGTATAGTTTCCCTTATTTTCACATCATATTAATATGCAGAATGTCAAAGATTAGTAGTACGGTACATGACGTATAAGGTGAACATATCCAGGCAGTGTTCTTGTAGACAACTAGACTTAATCTATAGTAACACAAATACTTGAATGAAAGTTACCGATATCTCATGGTACAATACATAAAAATATCTGAATGATTGCTAGAGAAGTTGGTGATTTAATAGCAAGCACATGATCGATTTCTACAATCTAAAACCTTCTGGACTTTTCTAAAAATAAATTTGCATTTATTAAAATGTTTCAGTGCTGTAGGTTGTTAAGATTACATTCGTTACATGTTATAACTAAGTAAATGTTGTAGTAATACATCGATCATGCTTAAACCTTTAACTCACTGGGTGTGGTCTCCAGACCGCGCGAAAATTTTCGAACTCGCTCTCCAAGGCCAGTTTTGGTGGAATGCTTCTATACTCCCCCTACCCTCCTTAAACTGCCAAGCCTACGATGTTTTGTTGTCAGTTGCGTTATCGCCTTCTCTCTTTACTGTTGCCACATGTTACTGATAGGTGTTGGTGTCTCCCAGACCGCACGTCGTGAACTACGAACATGTTTTCTTCAATACAGTACTGCATAGCTCAAAGTGTGTTGGAACGAATGTGCCATTTTTAACTTTCCCGAGTTTGACGAAATTGTTAGTCGGTCTATGGAGGAAGGTATCAGTGATATATAACAAGAAATAAATGAAAAAGACGACGATTTTACATTAGCCAGTGATCACAGTTCTGCTATCGAACAAAAGTATCCTTCAGAGGAAGAACTTCAGGAAAGTTGTGATGGGGATCTGTCTGTTTCTTCAATGAAATACTTAAAGTATCTATTAAAATCGAATTTGTTCTGAGTGGTGAGAAAAATGTAGTTCCCAGTAATGAATGTCAGTTGACAGACTTAGTTTTTGTACCTATCGGGTGGAATTTATGTGTGCAAATTTAAACCCTGGAATTTAGTTTTATTTGTAAATTTATTTGCTAATTTTTCGGAATGTAAAATTCAGTATTCTAACAGTCTATTTATGTGTACTATTTAAAAGAACCACACAAAATTATGTGCTTTAGTGTGACAAGTAGTAAAATGTTGTAGGCTTTTTTTAATGCAACAGAATAAACTAGAAGCATTTAATCAACAAATAATTGTAAAAATAAATGTCACATAGCATAAATTAAAAATTTCTAATGATTTTGCCTTAAATCTCGGTTTCAACATAGGGATCCCAGAGACCCCATCTCATCTCGTGGTATACGTTACAGAAAAGTCACCTCGCGAATTAAGGGTTAAAATAATATGCAGGCAGGAATACTAATTTTAATATTAACACAACATACACATTTCGTGTTAACACATATGAACCCACTCGATGACGGCGGTTTAAATTTTTCAGATACGTTGCGGATGTAAATATACAGTGATTGGTAACTATAAACTTACTGTTTCATTATATGTCTTCGATATCAGTATCAGTAACAGTCACAGTGAAGCCTAATCTAAAATGTTAAGATTTATGTATCGTTGTAATCAATAAGAAAGTGTAACAGTAATCCCCGCTGAACATAAATGGGAATCCTTGTCAAGTGTAGGCCTAGACAATTTGTATTGTTATCCTGTCACTGTTGCCTGTCTCGTATAGGAACCTTGAGATTACGGTAAGAGGCATTAACGTGAATACTAGAGGAAAGAGACTAATAAGATTGGTACGATATACTCTCCGCCATACACTCTATAGTGACGTGCAGTTATTAAGCTCTATGGAAGGTTACAGATACTGATTAATAAATCGAAACGGCAGGTGTTGCAGAAACATCTTGAGTGAATTTTTTACTATAATAGACTTGACTTGTTAAGGCATAGGTGCATCAAAGATAAATTAAAACATCATAAATGGTCGCATTGTGACTAAATACCGAAGTCCTTCCTCAGCTATCTTATCTTTGTGTCTGACTTATGGGACTATAGTAAACAAAATGGAGACAGTGACGACGCTAACGATAAATTAAACCGTTCTCTGTTGGGTAAAAGCGCACTGGGACTTGAAGCTTTCGCTGGTGACAGTCGGAGGGTAATGTGTCTCCGTGGCTCGTCTGCGAGACAACGGGCCGCTATCAGTCATCTCTACGACGCCGTAATAGTAAATTTGCCGTCGCCTTGCGAGATGAATCCTTCGTAATGCTGGTCCGCGCGGGGAAATATAAATCAAACGAGCACTATCTGCATAAAGAGACGGCCGCGCCACCCCGCCCGCCCTGCAATAAACGAAGATAAATGGAAACTGGAAGTAGGGATGTAATGAATTGTCTGGCGCTATTACCAAAAACAAGGCCGCGGCAAGAATGTGTATTGTTCGCGGAGATTATTTCCGTACATTATGGGGGAGGGGGGAGTGTCGGTGGCGGGGGTGGGGGTGGGGGTGGTGGCAGGAAACGTGAAAGCAGGCAAAGGTACTTGCTATATCAATTTCCTTAAGTTACAGGTTGACCGGTAATAGCTAATGTACACTATCTAAGAGCTTGAAAACAAAGTAACTGCAAATTGTAGGAGAATTTCAGTAGACCTTATTTCTACCAGCTCAGAATGTAAATGCAATACCACCACGTGGAAGCATTAATATTGCTCAGAAAAAGCGAGAAGGTGACAGGGCGTGAACCTCCATGGTAGAGGGAGTTTTAGAGGTTAAAAACTTTAGGGAAACACAGAGATTCGAATACATCAAACACATAGTGAAGAACGAAGATTGCGAGAGCAATTCATGGTGGACTCCACCACACCAGTCAGAAGACGAATGAATCAAACATAAACTTATCATTCTACTCAATTTCCAACACCCTTCTACGGCACAAAGGCTGAAATGTTTCGATTGTTTTCTTTTCCGTTTTTCCCACAGTCTTCGATCCACTTCCGTATAATGGTGAGTGCCAGACATACTTTCACAAAAATTTCTTTATCAAATTAGGGCCTATATTGATGCTACTGGACTTGTATTCGCCAAGATTGATATTTGGTTCTGATTTCCTATGTATTCCTTGCTTCGTCTTTGGTGTGCTATTCTCCTTCCAACGAAGAAGCGTTTATTAATTTCATCTACATCGTAATCACCAGTTTGTTGTCAATCTCATCTCTGCTACTCCTCACTGCTTTTGTCTTTCTACAATTTAATCTCAATGCATAGTGTGTGCTCATTTGACAGCTCATTCCACATAACATGTCCTGCAGTTATTCCTCACTTTCACTTAGGATGGCAATGTCTTCCAAGAATATCCAGTCCGTTGGAATTTTATTCCTCTCATGAACGTTTTTTCTATTTTTCGTCATTTCTTCTCTGATGTATGTATTGGACAGTAGTGGTGAAAGTCTGATTTCATGTGCAGTATCCCTTTTAATACGAGGGCTAGATTCTTGATCTTCCATTCTTATTTTCCGCTTGGTTCTTGTACATATTATGTATTAGCCCCTTTCTTTAAGGATTACTCCTATTCTGATGATCGTTTTGGAAATTTCGTACCATTTCACATTGTAGAACGCATTTCACAGATCGACCACTCTTATAAACACATATTGATTTTGCTTTTGCATGCATTATCAAGGTCAAAGTCAGAAGTTCCTCTCGGTTGCCTTTAACTTTCCTGAAGCCAGACTGATAGTCACCTGGCAGATCTTCAAATTTCTTTTCTACTCTTCCCCATGTCATTCGCCCCAGAAACTTTAATGTCTGTGATCTTAAACTGACTGTGCGACAGTTTTCACATTATCTGTCCTTGTTATCTTCGGAATTCCGTGAATGATATCTTTCTGAAAGTCATGTGTGATATATCGAGTCTATATCAACTTGAATAGCTTTTTTACTCACGTGAATTTACTTTCGCATTGCTCACGCCCAGCACCAAACGCATATTATAGGCCAATTTATGCTTTTCGAAAGGGAAGGAACTGTTCTGAACTTGTATCCTGCCTCTTTCCTGCGTTCTACATATAGCAACAGTACTGATACAGTAATCATTATATCATTTTTGTTTAAATTAGTGTCCTAATGTACCTGTTTGAGTCAACAACTACTATAAGCATTATACATAAACAGTGAGACATCTTGGATGAAAATAATAAATATTTACGCAAGCGATATAGATGCTAAATTTGGTGGTGTCATTGATGCGATTCCTTAACATTAGCGACATGTAGGCGGATCTTTGCTTGTGATAAAAAAGTGAAAAGCAGTGGTTTTTAAAGCATGAATAAAAAGGAGGTACCGACCAGTTCAAAAATGGTGTAAATGGCTCTGAGCACTATGGGACTCAACATCTTAGGTCATAAGTCCCCTAGAACTTAGAACTAACTAACTAACTAACTAACCTAAGGACATCACACACACCCATGCCCGAGGCAGGATTCGAACCTGCGACCGTAGCAGTCCCGCGGTTCCGGACTGCAGCGCCAGAACCGCTAGACCACCGCGGCCGGCCCGACCAGTTAGTCATCGAACTCATTGTGCAGTTCATTATACTCCTATGTTGCCGTCATTATTGATAACTTTAGTAGTAATTATGCTGATTTATTGAGTTCTGAAAGTGTCTACTTAAAAATGGTAACGCTGTCCTCCAAAAACTGGGAGAACTGAAAGAAACGATAAACGACTGAAAAAAAAGTCTTGAAAACGACTGGAGAACGAATCCCACAGGCTTGGTTTGGAAGACCACCATTTACTCGCTGAGCCAGTGCGCAACACAGAAGCAATAGTACTAAGTGATGAAACTGAACTGTACCCGTCGTGCAGTTCGGAAGATATCACAACAGTCATTACGATTATCTTATTTTAACAACTCACACAACAAAGACTGGGTCTCCATCGATAGACATTTGATGTGCTAGTGGGTACGACCAGTTATTTTCTGCTCAAAAACTTTTATAGAAATTCAATAAAATACGGCAATTTACACTCCTGGAAATGGAAAAAAGAACACATTGACACCGGCGTGTCAGACCCACCATACTTGCTCCGGACACTGCGAGAGGGCTGTACAAGCAATGATCACACGCACGGCACAGCGGACACACCAGGAACCGCGGTGTTGGCCGTCGAATGGCGCTAGCTGCGCAGCATTTGTGCACCGCCGCCGTCAGTGTCAGCCAGTTTGCCGTGGCATACGGAGCTCCATCGCAGTCTTTAACACTGGTAGCATGCCGCGACAGCGTGGACGTGAACCGTATGTGCAGTTGACGGACTTTGAGCGAGGGCGTATAGTGGGCATGCGGGAGGCCGGGTGGACGTACCGCCGAATCGCTCAACACGTGGGGCGTGAGGTCTCCACAGTACATCGATGTTGTCGCCAGTGGTCGGCGGAAGGTGCACGTGCCCGTCGACCTGGGACCGGACCGCAGCGAAGCACGGATGCACGCCAAGACCGTAGGATCCTACGCAGTGCCGTAGGGGACCGCACCGCCACTTCCCAGCAAATTAGGGACACTGTTGCTCCTGGGGTATCGGCGAGGACCATTCGCAACCGTCTCCATGAAGCTGGGCTACGGTCCCGCACACCGTTAGGCCGTCTTCCGCTCACGCCCCAACATCGTGCAGCCCGCCTCCAGTGGTGTCGCGACAGGCGTGAATGGAGGGACGAATGGAGACGTGTCGTCTTCAGCGATGAGAGTCGCTTCTGCCTTGGTGCCAATGATGGTCGTATGCGTGTTTGGCGCCGTGCAGGTGAGCGCCACAATCAGGACTGCATACGACCGAGGCACACAGGGCCAACACCCGGCATCATGGTGTGGGGAGCGATCTCCTACACTGGCCGTACACCACTGGTGATCGTCGAGGGTACATCCAAACCGTCATCGAACCCATCGTTCTACCATTCCTAGACCGGCAAGGGAACTTGCTGTTCCAACAGGACAATGCACGTCCGCATGTATCCCGTGCCACCCAACGTGCTCTAGAAGGTGTAAGTCAACTACCCTGGCCAGCAAGATCTCCGGATCTGTCCCCCATTGAGCATGTTTGGGACTGGATGAAGCGTCGTCTCACGCGGTCTGCACGTCCAGCACGAACGCTGGTCCAACTGAGGCGCCAGGTGGAAATGGCATGGCAAGCCGTTCCACAGGACTACATCCAGCATCTCTACGATCGTCTCCATGGGAGAATAGCAGCCTGCATTGCTGCGAAAGGTGGATGTACACTGTACTAGTGCCGACATTGTGCATGCTCTGTTGCCTGTGTCTATGTGCCTGTGGTTCTGTCAGTGTGATCATGTGATGTATCTGATCCCAGGAATGTGTCAATAAAGTTTCCCCTTCCTGGGACAATGAATTCACGGTGTTCTTATTTCAATTTCCAGGAGTGTATCTTGAAGATTTTGTTCAAATGGTTCAAATGGCTCTGAGCACTATGGGACTCAACTGCTGTGGTCATAAGTCCCCTAGAACTTAGAACTACTTAAACCTAACTAACCTAAGGACAACACACAACACCCAGCCATCACGAGGCAGAGAAAATCCCTGACCCCACCGGGAATCGAACCCGGGAACCCAGGCGTGGGAAGCGAGAACGCTACCGCACGACCACGAGATGCGGGCGAAGACTTTATCCTGCATCAATCACCACAAACGCATATTGACTTGACTAGGAAGACGCTATCAGTAACGACAGTTACGATAAACAAATATTTTTATATTTCTCATCACTACGGAAAACCTACTGTTTGAATGTAAGTCTTCGCTTTTACGAGGGGCCTTAAAAAAAAAGCGCATGTCGTCCCTCGCTAAGACCATGGCACAGTAATAGTAGCCCACTGTCACAAGAGAAAGTACTCTTTCCGGCTTCCCTGCAGACACAGTTCTGTTGCTTTACGGATAGCAGTTACGTCATACTGCGGGAATGAAATTGTGCGACAACTGAAAAAGCACTCTAAAATAGGAGTCTGTGGCTTAGTACGAAGATCACATGGGTAGAATATTGCAATGATGACGTTTACACAGCGGTTCTCGGATGACTCCGTGACGAAGAACCAGATTTCTGTCGTCGAGGAATTGAACGACTGGTAGATTTTCCGCCCGTCGTTTACAGACACATCATGACTGTTTTGGAAAACTGCGTAATGAATCTTTGTATCTTTGTAGTGTAGTGCACCATTCAATAAAAGTTACTTATATAAGTTATTTTTTGAAATCCCCTCTTACAAGCCTATACGAGTCTTGTCCGTACGGAGCAAAGTTATTCGATTCATTCCCCGTCACATGATCCCGTCATTGCTTCATTCAATATGGTGTCTATAGAGGTAGTCAGTTATTTGGTTACCGCAAATGAAAGTTATCAAACACGAAGAAAAAGACTAGGAGAGTATTTTTCATGTGCACCATGCGTAATTCCTAATTGGATTAATGTTACGAAACAAAATTATCGACCAGTGGCAGTCACAAATGTCAGAGGTGACTCGTTATCACAGAACTGCAGGGAACGTTCAGCTTTATATACTGGTGGGTGCAGTATCAATTATTACATGGGCGCGCTCTGAAGCGGTATGTCGCTTGTCAAAACACATTTAAATTTTGCATCTATTGCAGTCCTCTGTTAAGAAGCTTCATCAATTTTGACTCTGCATAACATAGCACACATAAACGGAGCCGCTACTTGACGCACGTAATATCGTCGCTGATATGCATTAGCGATCGTCTCTATGTACATCGCTCCTCTATATGAGGCGGATATTTGTGTTTGTGGTTTGCATCATATGCTGTAGCATCCATTGTTTATCTTTACGTAGCTAACTCTGTGTGCTTTATTCACTTCCTGCTACCGCTGCAATCGTCTGAGAGCGTTCTGCTGCTCTGCAAGAGAATTTCAGACACGGTTTGCACTGGTGGTGTAAATAGCTTGCCATAATGGAGTTTCGTATTTCCTTAATTCTTAAGTGTGGATAGCAGAGAAAGTAAAATTAATGCTAAAATTCAGCGTTCCTACACAACAGAAAGAAACGTTTACATTTACATTTATCTATATTGATGATCCACCACCTAGCTAACAAAATGGATTGTTTTTCTAATTATACTTTTTATAGATGTACAAAAGATATTTTTACTGTATCTTAGAATATACTTATGACCTTAACAAATAAATAAAACGTTAAGAAAGCAACATGAGACTGAGAAATTACGCCCGCATCTCGTGGTCGTGCGGTAGCGTTCTCGCTTCCCACGCCCGGGTTCCCGGGTTCGATTCCCGGCGGGGTCAGGGATTTTCTCTGCCTCGTGATGGCTGGGTGTTGTGTGATGTCCTTAGGTTAGTTCGGTTTAAGTAGTTCTAAGTTCTCGGGGACTCATGACCATAGATGTTAAGTCCCATAGTGCTCAGAGCCATTTGAACTGAGAAATTACAACAATTTAACTCAAAATTATTTGATAAGGAGCAAAGAAGGAAAGGACAGAATGTGTAACATCACATCGCTTGTGCGAATCGGTAGACATCGAGCCACTCGCCTCTGCGTAGTGTACTGATTTCTAATCCTAGTGGTTGATCAACCGTAGGGAAGTATCCCAGAATGAATGCCTTTCGACCCTACCCTATTCTATCGTAATTTCCTTTATATTGCAGTTGTATCTAAATCTTTGTATCATCCTACGTGTGTGGTTGGTATATTCCGTTTATATTCCATCTAGTGATAGTATGGTTCTACGTCTGCGGTATAACTATTACGGATTTAATGTCCATATTGAGTCAATAGTCTGACACGGCTATAGCTACTTGTAGTCTACAGATGTTGTTTCTTTGTGTCTCCTGATTTGGGAGCTGTTGGCGTCAGTCTGTCATTAATTAATGTGGTGTTCTGTGGCCCATTTTGCTTCTAATGCGTAGTTTATAAATTATAAATTGCCAACGGTAGATTCAGCGTTGCTTCGTCCTGCGGCGGATACTTACCATTGGTGATGTTCAGGTCGAGTAACTGTCCGTCTAGTTAATCTGCAGTGTATTGTTTCTATGTAATCGGCACATACTATATTAAATAGTCAGTGGTTCTGCATCTGAAATAGTCAGTGGCTCTGCTGAGGTCTTTCCATTTATCTAAGTCTCTTATCCATTCGCAGATGTTATCACGCATGAAATTTGTTTGTCGGGTCCGCATGTGTAGTGCGCAATGTACATGGTCAGGAGTTCATGTTTCCTACATTATCACTGTATTCGATGACAGAGATGCATTGGATGAAGGTGCTTTGAATAGGGGTCGTGTCCTATTAAAATATGCTCCTAGCCCTGACTGGGTTCTGCTTGACGCATTTTCAACCGAACCTGGAAATCGGTGAAAAAGGAGTAAACTCTAACATCTTTCAGAATGATTTTCCACTCACGCTGCCACGCATTCGCACGCCACGGGTGTTAGTGGGCTCTTGTACCTTAAATCTTCTCCCTCATTCCCATTACTTCGTCTGGACTCTGAAGAGTCACACTTCTCTATGTTTATTATTAGTTACTTATTTAACCTGAACAAATTAGGGCCTTCAGCCTATATCGTACATCAGACCAAGTTTTCACGGAAACAGTAGCCATTTTACATCACAGTGTCTAACAAAAAACAATAATTTTAATCTGATGAATAACAATAAAATGGTTTGAGAGTCTGTGGAAACAATGTGAATAAATGGAACTGACTAAGAACTAACAAATACTGCTAGTGCTTCCACTACTGCTACCTCCAGTAATAATGATTAATAATACTAATAACAATAAAATAATAACATAATAATAATAAAGACAGTGGCAGATATGAAAGTTTTGTACGTTTACAGAATGGGAAATTTAGGCTGACTGCACCAGTTTGGAACGCTGGAAAAGGAGGAAGATCTGGTTGCAAAGAAGGATGTAAAGAGGTGATGCGTATCGAGACTATGGAAATTGTTATTGTTGCATCAGCAGGTATGTCATTAAGAATGTTTGGAAACTAGAGATGTTATTCAGTTCACTAACACAATGAGGGACGTTATTCCAAAGTCGGGTTTCTGCTACTAAATAAGGCTTGACAATGTGGCTGAGTGATGAAGTGAGACAGAAACAGTTTTGCTCTTATGGGAAGGGATGTTTCTGTCATTATGTTCAGACAAGAGCGTCAGGACCAAGAAGAGACATGAAGGACAGTATACGTTGATAAGACAATAGAGTAGACAATTTATTGAAATCTCTTTGCTTGTTTACACGCATCTACGATACTTGTGCATATGATGGTGAGATTTGATGAAAGAGTCAAACGTCATAAATATATCGACACTAGCGTTCGCAAACTGTTCCTGGTGCCGTGAGCTTTCCTGAGAATGTACTTGCAGGATAATATCGCTGTAATCAATAGCTGGGAGTACAAGTGTTTAAGCACAAGTTTCTTTCTCAGACGAAGAGGGAAGAGCTTGCAGTTACGTGTCCAGTCCAATTTAAATTATCGTCTATTATTATTGTTAGACTCTCTGCTGAGAGAGAGAAGTTGATATTTGTACCACTTAGGGTTAAAACGCTGGAAAAGCCTAGAATGGCCAATCAGGAAGTTTGGGTTTTGGACAGGTTCAGCTTAAACCAATATTTTGTGCTCATTTTGGTACTGCACTCAACATAGTTCTGAAATTCTCGCTTGTTGCCTTCAGGGTTTATTCGTTTTGCACTTAGACACAAATGGAGATCATCAGCATAAATATGATGTTTGCAAAAGGACATAACTGATGCACATCATTAACACACGATTGAAAGAGTATAGGACCTAATACTTAACCCTGAGGGACGACTGATATCACCGGCCTCCATTGTGACTTTCTGGTGCCGGACACGAAATACTGCTGAAAAGTCGTCAGGTATGAGTGAGACCATTGCGCTGCACTTGGCGAGAAACATAGACTGCTAATCTTGGTGACAGTGTCAAAGGCTTTGCTGAAGTCTAAGCAGCACATGATAGTCGCCTCTCGTAAATCCATGGCAAGCTTGAGATCATCCTGTTATCTTTATTAAGGCAGATGTTGTGTTGTGACGAAAAACTGAGTGGTTTTCGTCTTCTAGGTAATTTTTAGTTCAATAGTTTGTTAGCTGGCCGTGGACTACATTTTCTAAGGCGTCGGACAGTGCGGGCAGAATGTAAATGTACTGCGGAGCATCCTTTATAGGCAGTTGCTGAGTTAGTACCTGTTTCCAAGCCCCAGAGGAAACGTTTGTGGCTAAGTATATCTGATATAGTAGGCAGCAACGAGTCAACAGGAAGCTTCATCAGTTGGTCTGTGATGCCGTCGTGGCCAATAGCTGCTGGTGTGATACACTTGATGGCTTGGTCGGTCTGCAAGTAAGATGCTTTAGACAGTTTTTTTCGTGGCTACAGACTTCTATCCCCTTGAGGTAAAGAGTGAGTCTCTGTTTCGCTAGTGGTTCAGTTGTGGTTTTAAATAACTTGAAGCTCCGGTGCTGATGGCCAAAACACTTCTAAGAACTAAATCATCAAAAACTGAGAAACACATTAACACTAGAACAGAAAATGAAGGACATTATAGAATAACAATGTTGGAAAAATCAGTAGCACACCTCTATAAGCAAAAATTAAATAGATACTTGATTGAAAATGGAAGAATGAATGGCAGGGGATCAATAACTGTATGAAAAGAGCAGCAGATGAAGTACTGAGCAAACAAACCACCTGGAAACGAAAGAAAGGTTCGAGAATGTGGGACGACGAAAAGGCCCTGAAGGATACGGATATAGCTAATGAACCTTATATATAGCTAAGAAGGGGCCAAGGTGGAGTGGGTGAAGTTAGACAACATTAAAGAGCTGCTAGAAATACTGTAAAATCTGCTACAAAAAGGAGCATACGGAGACAACTGGGAAAATTTCATGATTGATGTGTAACATATGGGAGACAAGACTTCGCATACAGGTTATTAATGAATTTAAATAAACCAGAAAGAGACAACACATGAATAGATGTGCTAACGAATAGATGTGCTAAAGAATGCTGAATGGATTATTATAAAAACATTTTGCTTCATCCTGAGGCAGGCACGTCTATTAGTCCTGAATATATGATAAGAGAGCTAGTAAAAAATATTGATTTGCTTACTTTAAGAGATGTAGGGGCAGTAATAAAAAAAACAAGAGAATAAAAATATTTTGGGACCAGAGGATATAAATGCAGAACACACAAAGAATGGATAGATTTGGCTCAAACTCCGCCTTCTTCACCTATTAAACAAACTACTGTCTTTCTATGAAGATTCCTGGTAGATGCTTAATGGTCACTGTCTCTTCTATGTTTAAGAGGGATGAAGGAAACCAACGGATTACATAAGTACAAATATATTAAATGCAGCATATTAAGTATACGCTTCTAGTTTAAATAAATTATTAAAGCCAATAGTAGAGTCACTCTTGCAAGAAAAACAGAATGGTTTCTGCAAAGGGAGAACTTTTATTAACAAGCTATTCGTTATGAAATAGCTAACCGAGAAAGCAGGGAATTCAATCTGTCCTACTGTATGACATATGTAGATGTAGAGGAGGCCTTCGATAAGATAGATAGGCACGAATTATGGAATATAATGGTTAAATGGGGCTACCGTCATACGTAATAAGGTGTATAAGAAGTTTAGTTGATAGACTCTGCTTCAGTCTCAATTTACCCTATTACAATTGGGAAAATATAGTTATTAATGAGGCAGTACGACAAGGTTGTGTTTTATACAGATGGAATGATCATGAACCAGCTAGAATTATTTTAGGAAGGATCTCATTAAACATGCCATCATATGCTGATGACATAGTGATTATACAAGACAATGAAGATTATCTTCCAAGTTTTAAATTTAAACATCGCCCCCCCCCCCCCCCACCACCTCCCCTCACATATTTCATGGCTTTGATTAGTTCTTAAAAACAGGACCGCATTTCCAAGGTAGTCACTAATCCTTGTTCCATTTTTTCTTGTAATAGCTGCTACTAATCGCTACCGCAAAGGTATCCACACATAAAATACTACTATGAGTAATGGAGATCCATCACAATGTCTATACTCACATAGAAACTGTACATTTCCTGTTCAGATCGTAGTAAAAATAGCTTAGAACCCATATTACTTCCGCATTATCTCGTTTATGCATGGAGAATGGGATAAAAACACCTGTCTATGAGCCAGTATCTACCCAAATATATCTATTCTTATTCTGTTTCATAGGTAAAACGCAGCATAAAGACGAGAGAATAATTGCACCCATCATTGTAGAATGCAGGTCCTCGAAACTAACGAGTAAGACTTCCCTCAAATGTTTTTGATTTCAGTTTCACGAATATATCAGCTCAGTTTTGAACCTGTGGCCGACCAAGTACGACGTCTTCAAATTTAGTCGATGTTGATGTAAAGCCTATATTACAAGAACTGGAGATTCCAGAGAAAATTAATTAGTCGCACTAGTGTCTTGTACGCAATCTCCTTTATACAATCTCCTTTATACAGTTGCTGTACTTCCCAGAACCATATGGGTTTGTATTTCTACGCTTAGCTGCGGGAAAAAGATACGACACACTCCAGACGGATATCATGAAGCTTGGAAGTGAATACCATCATTTCTTTCTCTAGTTACTAGTAATTATGCTTCATTTACCAGTATTTTAAAACATCTATAATTCAGTATATAAATTGAAAAATGTAAAAAAAACAAAATCGTTGTCGATGGCAACATAAGCTACCGATCTCATCTGATAACTCGTTTACGTCCAACGAAAGCAATAGTGGTCCTATTACGTTCCCTTAGGCTACAACCATTATTACATTTTGTTGAAGAAATGGATTAATTAACGAAATAAATAGTGGTCCTATTACGTTCCCATAGGCTACAACCATTATTATATTTTGTTGAAGAAATGGATTAATTAACGAAATAAATAGTGCTCCTATTACGTTCCCTTAGGATACAACCATTATTACATTTTGTTGAAAAAATGGATTAATTTATGACGTACTGAATTTGATCAGTTAAAAATTCTTCTAGTTTCCCATATATCTGAGAATGTACTTTGCATGATAGCATCCAGGTTGTCAGTCGTCACTTCGTTTATAACATGAAGCGTGTGAGAAAGATGGTTACTTGTCACACGAGTGATGTTTACAGAACTTAAGCTTAATCTTTGAAATCAGTTTCTATCTTAGAATTATCAGGCTTTCCCAAGAGATATGCTACGTCTCTTGGGTCAGTGTCGGACCACATCTACATATCAGTCTACATGACTACTCTGTTTTGACGCTAAATTTCCTGGCAGAGGGATCATCGAACCAGATTCGGGCTATTTCTGTACAGTTCCACTCTCTAACAGCGCTTGGGAGACCTTAACACTTGAATGTTTTTGTGTGAACTATGACTTCGCTTATTTTATTATGACGATCATTTCTTCCAGTGTAGTATGCTGACAGTAAAATATTTTCAAACTCAGGGCAGAATGTTGGATTGAAACTTCGTGAAAAGATCTTGCCACGACTAGAAACGACTTTAGTTTAACGACTGGTATCGAAACTCGCTTATCGTATCCGTGACAATCTTTCCCCTCTTTCATGATAATGCCCTTGGTTGAACTTTCTCGATGTCCTCCCTCAGTCCTACCAAATAAAGATCCCATACCGCTAAGCAGTACTCTACCAGAGGTAGAATAAGCGTAGAGCAGGCAATCTCCTCAGTAGCCCATATCATCTTCTGAGTGTTGTGCCAATAAAACGTAGTCTTTGGTTTGCCATTCTCATAACATTATGTGTGTGATCTTTCCAATTGTTCGTAATCGTAATACCCAGGTATTTAACCGAATTGACAGCCCTTAAATTTGTGTGATTTATCATGCAATATACACTCCTGGAAATTGAAATAAGAACACCGTGAATTCATTGTCCCAGGAAGGGGAAACTTTATTGACACATTCCTGGGGTCAGATACATCACATGATCACACTGACAGAACCACAGGCACAAAGACACAGGCAACAGAGCATGCACAATGTCGGCACTAGTACAGTGTATATCCACCTTTCGCAGCAATGCAGGCTGCTATTCTCCCATGAAGACGATCGTAGAGATACTGGATGTAGTCCTGTGGAACGGCTTGCCATGCCATTTCCACCTGGCGCCTCAGTTGGACCAGCGTTCGTGCTGGACGTGCAGACCGCGTGAGACGACGCTTCATCCAGTCCCAAACATGCTCAATGGGGGACAGATCCGGAGATCTTGCTGGCCAGGGTAGTTGACTTACACCTTCTAGAGCACGTTGGGTGGCACGGGATACATGCGGACGTGCATTGTCCTGTTGGAACAGCAAGTTCTCTTGCCGGTCTAGGAATGGTAGAACGATGGGTTCGATGACGGTTTGGATGTACCGTGCACTATTCAGTGTCCCCTCGACGATCACCAGTGGTGTACGGCCAGTGTAGGAGATCGCTCCCCACACCATGATGCCGGGTGTTGGCCCTGTGTGCCTCGGTCGTATGCAGTCCTGATTGTGGCGCTCACCTGCACGGCGCCAAACACGCATACGACCATCATTGGCACCAAGGCAGAAGCGACTCTCATCGCTGAAGACGACACGTCTCCATTCGTCCCTCCATTCACGCCTGTCGCGACACCACTGGAGGCGGGGCTGCACGATGTTGGGGCGTGAGCGGAAGACGGCCTAACGGTGTGCGGGACCGTAGCCCAGCTTCATGGAGACGGTTGCGAATGGTCCTCGCCGATACCCCAGGAGCAACAGTGTCCCTAATTTGCTGGGAAGTGGCGGTGCGGTCCCCTACGGCACTGCGTAGGATCCTACGGTCTTGGCGTGCATCCGTGCGTCGCTGCGGTCCGGTCCCAGGTCGACGGGCACGTGCACCTTCCGCCGACCACTGGCGACAACATCGATGTACTGTGGAGACCTCACGCCCCACGTGTTGAGCAATTCGGCGGTACGTCCACCCGGCCTCCCGCATGCCCACTATACGCCCTCGCTCAAAGTCCGTCAACTGCACATACGGTTCACGTCCACGCTGTCGCGGCATGCTACCAGTGTTAAAGACTGCGATGGAGCTCCGTATGCCACGGCAAACTGGCTGACACTGACGGCGGCGGTGCACAAATGCTGCGCAGCTAGCGCCATTCGACGGCCAACACCGCGGTTCCTGGTGTGTCCGCTGTGCCGTGCGTGTGATCATTGCTTGTACAGCCCTCTCGCAGTGTCCGGAGCAAGTATGGTGGGTCTGACACACCGGTGTCAATGTGTTCTTTTTTCCATTTCCAGGAGTGTATATTTAATGGCTTTCTTTTCGTACTACTTTGGATCTCCTCACAGTTTTCCTTACGAAGAAAGCACTTCCACTTTTGGCACCATTCAGGTATCGCGTGTAAATCATTTTGCAGTTAGTATTCATCTTCTTATGACTTCGTAGATGGTAAATGACAGCATCATCTGCAAATGATCTAAGTGGGCTGCTCAAATTATCTCCTAAGTCCTTTATGTAGACAGAAACATCAGAGAGCCTTCCTTGTGGAACGCCGGATATCATTTCTGTTTTGCTCGATGATTTTCCGTCGATTACTACATGCTGTGACCTTCCTCAGAGGAAATCAAGACTCTAAAACTGAAGCGATAGTCCACAGACACTAAATTTGATTAGAAATCAAATTGTTCGGGATGGTGTCAGAAGCCTTCGGGAAATCTGGAAATTGCGCAAAATCTTTTCGAGGCCGATTGACAGGTGCCTGTTGTTACATATATGTCTACATCTACATTCATACTCAGAAAGTCGCAATACAAACCATGTCGAAAGGCGCTTTCTACAAATGACTACCGTTTTATTTCCTTTCTTGTTCCTATCACAAACGGAGCAAGGGACGCTTCCGTACGAGGCCTGAACCGTCTTATCTACGCTACCTTTACACGAGATGTACATTGGTGGCAGTAGAATCATTTCGCAGTCCGTCCCGACAGCCGGTTCTCTAAACATTTTCAACAATGTTTCGCAAAAATAACATCTTCTTTCCTTCAGATATTTCCATTTGAGTTCAAGGAGCATTTCTGTAATAATCACATGTTGATCGAAACTAGCGATGAAAAATCTGGTAGCACGCCCCTGAAATTCTATATGATCTTCCTTTAACCCGACCTGGTTGCGATCCCAAAAACTCGAATAGTATTCAACGATAGATCGCACGATCGCACGAATGTTTTGTCACAGTCTTCTTTGTACTCGAGGTACACTTTCCTAGAATTTTCACAATAAACTGAAGTCATCCATTTGCCTTTCTTACAAATGAACTTACGTGGTCGTTGCATTTCGTGTCGCTTTGCAATGTTACGCCTAAATATTGAATCGACATGACAGTATCAAGCAGCACACCACATTAGATTACAGTATTACTTACATTACCCATTTGTGTTGATTTACACTTTCCATATTTAGAGTAACCTGCCTACCATCCCACCAAGTAGAAATTCAGTCCTAGTCATCCTAGATCTCCGACAGTCGCTCAGTGACACTAACTGGTGCTCTACGGCGTCATCAGCATACAGTGGCAAATAATGGTGATCAACCTATCCGTCAGATCGTAGAATTATACACACTTCATTTCACCTTTCCTTGAGCGATACCTTTATCAATGATATAAGACGTTTTGGTTTCTGTTACTTAAAAAGTGTTCGAGCCAATCACGTATCTGAAACGTACTGGAAGAGCTCTTACCTTCGTTAACAGTGTGGATTGCCGCACTCTGTCAAACGTTTTGCGGAAATATAGGAATATCGGATCTGCAGCCACTACTACGTAGCAAGTAGCAACCACCTGACAATTTTACCACAAGAAATGATATGGCTTTTGCATATAGTGATCCGGCAGCAGGCCGAAGATCCATATAGTCAAATTTGCTTGACATGTTATTTTGTAGATGTATTCTATGTTATTATGTTTCAGATACTTGATTCCAAATCTTCTGTTTGTGACATATAACGGAAATTTATTTTCAGTGGCACTCGATTCTTAATTTTTTGTGTTGTTCAGCGGCCGGCCGTTGTGGTCGAGCGGTTCTAGACGCTTCAGTCCGGAACCGCGCTGCTGCTACGGTCGCAGGTTCGAATCCTACCTCGATCATAGATGTGTGTGTTGTCCTTAGGTAAGTTAGGCTCAAGTAGTCCTAAGTCTAAGGGACTGATGTCCTCAGATGTTAGGTCACAAGTGCTCGGAGCCATTTAAACAATTTTTTGTTGTTCAGTGGTATACTACAATAATCAAATTCCTCACCAAAATGATAAGCACAAAGTAGCTGTGCATTGTAACAATACACACAATGTGCTATGTTGTCTTAACCGTACGGTGAATCGATGCGAGAGATCTCTCTTAACTTGTTGTAGTTGCCTCTGCGATACTAAGTTAGAATTTCCTTTCACTGTGAGGTTGAATAAGCTGTACTTCTCCCAATATGAAATATGGCTACCAACGTCCAATTAGTCGCAGTTTATACTTAACTTGTGCACTTATTTACCATCACGTGATGTGTCATAGCGTTCGTGTACATTTCACATGACTTGAAGTTCCGTGTAACATTCATTGCATTTAAAGCTGAATCTATATTGCTGACAGCACGGCGGAAGTAATTATCTGTCAGATTCCTCCTATACTTGTAACGTCCGTCACATTTCACGAAGTTCCAAAACAATTCCACTAGCTTCTATTTGTTGCGGTAGCTGAGATATAACCGAGGAGAGCCCTCACTAGATTCACGGATAACTTTCACAAGTTCTCTGATCATATTTTAAGGGAGAATTCACTGACATGAGAATCTAGAAAACTCCTTATAGTAGTCGATTCTCTTTAATTTCATGACACGGAAGGAAGACTGGTTAAATTTCAATGTGTCGTTGATAGCGCAGTCCTTTGTAAAATAATGGAGAGGCAATGCCTTGGCCTCACTCAAGAAATATCGTAGCACTCGCTTAAGCACGGAAGAATTAAATCAAGTTTACTGGGTGAATTTGCTCTCACAATTTGTTTCACAATACTAGGTGTGGAAATAATTAGGGGGCTTTTTGTTTTTTCATTTGTAGTGATCTTCTGGATTTGAAGAGCGTGTGAAATTCTTTTTTTGGTGTTGTTGGCTAGGCCTACTGATTACCCCGCCACAGTAAGTGTATCGTGTTGCTTATCGACGTGCACGCTGATAGGCTGTGCGTCCTGTGTATGTACCGTCGGCAGTGTCCATACTACTCAACCACGATATTACTGCAGTTGAACTCCCGTGGCTGTTATCGCAGACATGTGGTACAGTAAACATGACAGTGCACAGTGGTGATTAAGGAAAACGCATCGCACTGTGAATGCTTCCGGGACACTCGTGTGTGCATAGTATCGAGTGGTTCAGTGTGTCCTCGTGAAATATCGCTATAAAAACTCACGATAAGCCACTCCCAGGTGCCACAATATTATGTCGACTAATATTTTTTCCTCCTTCTTGTGGTTGTTGTGTTGGCAAGGCCACTGGATGGCTCGCGGTTAGTCATGCTGTGGACAAGACCTGCCGGTATGCTGGAGGGGACCACTGTTGCCTGACATAGTAGCGCGGTGGGGCAGTCAGCGGCACTGTAATACTTCTTTCGTCATGAGAATAAACCTAATGTAAACTAACACATAGGAGTTGATTGGTCAGTGCCGTAAGACATGTACGCTGGTGTGGTTACGCTATTGTGTATTAGATATCTTATTACCATGTTACTGTAGATGAGACTTTAAGCCACTCAAATGTGTTAAGAGCCATCAACATTTTTCTTTAGCGTACTTCAGCTATATAGCTTTTATTTCAAAAATCGAGCCGCAATATGTGTAAACACTAGTTGTGCTCTGATTGTCAGTTTATTAAAACGTTATGCTCCGTAATGAAACACGCGCGTTGAACAGCCATAGCGAGAAGCAGGTCCTTACTAATGTTTTTCTCAAATTTACAGAAAAAATCTGCTTTGAAGAGTCCGAGAAACTTTAGTTAATAACGTGGAGTCTTTCTTTTGATTTTTAAGAAATGGAAATAAAGGGAGAGAAATGAAAAACAATGTGTATAGCTTTATTGGTAGCATTGGAGAATGGTAACTGGGTATTCTGTGGATCGCTTGTTAGAATATCGCTGTGGCCTTTTTCAGATGTTTTTGTTCGTTCAGTTCGAACACCTTCATCGTTTAAATTTAAAATTCATGAAATACGTGCTAATTAAGATATATGTAACTACCCTACGTTCATGATAAATCACGTCTTCTTGTTTCTAAATACATATAACATACAATATTCTAGTTGTAACTTCTTAACTATCGACATTTTATAAATGGCTCTGAGCACTATGGGACTCAACTGCTGTGGTCATAAGTCCCCTAGAACTTAGAACTACTTAAACCTAACTAACCTAAGGACAGCACACAACACCCAGCCATCACGAGGCAGAGAAAATCCCTGACCCCGCCGGGAATCGAACCCGGGAACCCGGGCGTGGGAAGCGAGAACGCTACCGCACGACCACGATCGACATTTTATAAAATATTTTAATTACATAGTTTAAATTAAGAAAACATTAGAGATTAATGTTTGGGACAAAAATCAAAAATTCAAGCATTGTTTATTCCGGCTATGTCCATTGCTTTCTATCCCCGATGTAATGTCACAAGAGCCGATGTTATAAGCGTAGTAGGAACATGGAAAACAATAATTTTCACACCATCGAACACACCGTAGACATACTGCATTTGACAGCTGTTACCGTACCACTGAAATCTGAATGCAATAGAACTGATGTACAGCCTGTTTAAGGAATTTGTTGGGAGAAACGACAAAACATTTAAGGTGCCACAAGTACTAAAAGTAGTGCGCGACGCTTTTGTCACACATCAATGGCGAACAGACGTGAAGCAGAACAGCCTGCTGTAGAAGAAGAGGAGAAAAATGTGGCTTCGTGGATTCTGTTGTTGATCCCCGTTATTAACATAGCGGATGACAGTTCTAGTACATATATACATTCCTAGTGTTCCAGAATGTGAGGCGTTCAGACGTTGTCAAACGACTAATAGTACATAATACCTTCACTGACTTCAGTATTTACACTCAAGTACCAAAGAAACTGGTATAGACGTGCGTACTCAAATGCAGAGATATGTAAAGAGGCAGAATATGGCGCTGTGGTCGGCAACGTCTATATAAGACGACGTGTGGCGCAGTTGTCACATTGGTTGCTGATGCTACAAAGGAAGATTATCAAGATGTAGGTGAGTTTGAACGTTTTGCTATAGTCGGCGCACTAGCTGTATGGGACACGACTATTTCACAAGTGTACCGTAAATGTCAGGAATCCGGTGAACCATCAAACCTCTGACAGCGCTGAGTCCGGAAAAAGATCCTGCAAGAAGGGTGCCAACGACGATTGAAGAGAAACGTTCAACGTGACAGAAGTGTAACCATTCCGCAAATTGCTGCAAATTTCAATGTTGGACCATCAACAAGTGTTAGCGTGCAAGGGCTTTCGGAGCCGAAGGCCCACCCGTGTACCTTCATGAGTACACGACATAAAGCTTCACGCCTCGCCTGGGCCCGTCAGTACCGACATTACACTGTCGATGACTGGAAACATTTCGCCTGGTCGGATGAGTCTCGTTTAAAGTTGTATAGAGCGTATGGACGTGTAGCGGTAGGAAGACAACCTCATGAATCATTGAACCCTGCTTGTCAGCAGGGAATTTTTGAAGCTGGTGGAGGCTCTGTAATGGTGTGGGGCATGTGTAGTTGGAGTGATATGATATGGGACCCTTTATACGTGTAGATATGACTCTGACAGGTGACACGCACGTAAGCATCCTGTCTGTTCACCTGCGTCCATTCATATCCTTTGTGCATTCCGACGCAATTCCTGCAGGGCAATGCGACACCCCACGCGTCCAGAACTGCTACAAAGTGGTTCCAGAGATACGCTCCTTAGTTTAAACACTGCCGCTAGTGACCAAACTCCCCAGACACGAACATTATTGAGCATATCTGAGATGCCTTGTAACGTGCTGTTCAGATCTCCAGCCCTCGTATTATTACGCATTTATTGACGGTCCCGCAGGATTAATTGTGTCAGTTCCCTCCAGCACTACTTCAGACAGTAGTCGAGTCGATGCCACGTGGTGTCTGGCTTTTCTGCGTGCTCGTAGTGATCCTACACGATATTAGGCATCTGTATCAGTTCCTTTGGCCCTTCAGTGTAAATATAAAGTGAAATCCCTGTAATACGCGTCGGCCCGTGTTGCTGAGCGGTTCTAGCCGCTTCAGTCTGGAATCATGCGACCGCCACGGTCGCAGGTTCAAATCCTGCCTCGGGCATGGATGTGTGTGATGTGCTTAGGTTAGTTAGGTTTAAGTAGTTCTAAGTTCTAGGGGACTGATGACCTCAGATGTTAAGTCCCATAGTACTCAGAGTAATTTGAACCTATTTTTGTAATACGCTTTTACGGCACACATAGCTCATGTAGAAAAATTACCCTGTATGTAAGGCAGGCATTTTCATCATTATTGTTTTTAATTACAGTGCTGTGTTAGCTAAGAACGGGAGCATGTGTTTTTCGTCTGGTGCTCTTAGTAGCATATCTCCATAGTTTATCAGTGTATTATCTTTTTAGTTTAAAAAGTAAACGACATTTGAAGCGTTATTATTACTTTACTCGTTACTTTTATGTCTTAGCTGCTGCTGTTGACATTCCTGCAGTTTACTTGTACCAGTCAGCTGGCCAGTGTTTGCCGAGTTAAATGCACCGTTAACGCTATTGTTCCTGGTTATCGATGAGTGGCCGCGTGCCTAACACAGAGGATGAAACGAATTGATATTAGTGTGCACTGATATTTTACTTCCTGGCAGATACGAAACTTCCACTGCAGAGTGAAAATCTCATTCTGGAAACATCCCCCAGGCCGTGGCTAAGCCATGTCTCCGCAGTATCCTTTCTTTCAGTAGTGCTAGTTCTGCAAGATTCGCAGGAAAGCGCCTGTACAGTTTGGAAGGTAGGAGACGAGGTACTGGCGGAAGTAAAGCTGTGAGGACGGGGCGTGAGTGGTGCTTGGGTAACTCAGATGGTAGAGCACTTGCCCGCGAAATGTAAAATGGTTCAAATGGCTCTGAGCACTATGGGACTTAACATCTGAGGTCATCAGTCCCCTAGAACTTAGAACTACTTAAACCTAACTAACCTAAGGACAATACACACATCCATGCCCGAGGCAGGATTCGAACCTGCGACCGTAGCGGTCGCGCGGTTCCAGACTGAAGCGCCTAGAACCGCTCGGCCACACTGGCCGGCGTGAAAGGTAAAGGTCCCGAGTTCGAGTTTCGGTCCGGCACACAGTTTTAATCTGCCAGGAAGTTTCATATAAGCGCACACTCCGCTGCAGAGTAAAAATCTCATTCTGGATACTAGGTACTGTACGCTGTGTATTTAAGCATAGCGTGGTCTCTGCTGTGATCTGAATGCAACTGCCCAAAAGGACTGGAGCTTCCTGTGTGCACCACCTACCGTGGTCCCTTTATAATATCGCCTTACTGATACCGCCGGAATTTCACGATCAGTTACTGATAGTATCTCCTCATAGGACGAGGATTTGTACACATTGTGAATTATTCCTTGTGCTGTTGTTAGGCATTTAATTACGAAAGCTACCAAGTTGTTCAGAGACATTACTTCACTCTTAATGAGCTTTCGCTCACAGTTTTTACCGTCTCAGCTTTATTTCTTCCAGAAAATAAAGTGCTCAGTATACGGTTTTGTATGTTATTGCCGTCTGTCTCTTTCTTGGGTGCCATCGGACGTTGGCTGTGAATATTTTGTCTTTGTGCTCTACGAATATTGCAAAAACTCCACTATCATGCAACTGAAATACACGCAAAGATTTTACAAAAGAAAAAAAAAAAAAGAAGAAGAGGCGCACCACGAAGGGTTTTCCTAAACCGGTCGAGGTGTATGAAGAAACAAATGATTATAGTTTCAGTTACTCAAGAGAAAGAGCTTCACAATTTGGACAACTCAAAACAGACTGGTCCACCTCTGTCCCTTATTCCGTTCGACATTGACTGAGTTCTTGGACGTCCTCCTAAGGGATATATGGCCAAAGTCTGTCCTACTGGCGCCTAAGATTGCCAAAATCCCGAGATTATCAAAGAGCCCTGCAGCTAATACTCTACACGTTTCCAGCTGAGGAGAGATTCGCCGACTCCTCTGGCCAAGGTGGGGTTGCTACATCTACATCTACATCTACAACCATACTCCGCAAGCCACCTGATGGTGTGTGGTGGAGGGTACCCTGAGTACCTCTGTCGGTTCTCCCTTCTATTCCAGTCTCGTACTGTTCGTAGAAAGATGGATTGTCGGTATGCTTCTGTGTGGGCTCTAATCTCTCTGATTTTATCCTCATGGTCTCTTCGCGAGATATACGTAGGAGGGAGCAATATACTGCTTGACTCTTCGGTGAAGGTATGTTCTCGAAACATTAACAAAAGCCCGTACCGAGCTACTGAGCGTCTCTCCTGCAGAGTCTTCCACTAGATTTTATCTATCATCTCCGTAACGCTTTCGCGATTACTAAATGATCCTGTAACGAAGCGCCCTGTAATGTATTATTTCTCTACATCTCTATATCTCTACAAACGCCGTCATCAACGCGAACGGTGGTTCGTAATGTGCACTGGGCCAAGGACGCAGGCTGGTGGGAGCGGTATTATGCTATAGCAGACATTCTGCTGCGCTCGCATGGGATCTGTGGTAGTAATCGAAGACACGCTGACAGCGGTGGACCACGTACACTCTTTCGTGCTTTATGTATTCCTCGCCAGCCATGTCATCTTCCAGCAGGATAAATGTCCGTCTCTCAAAGCCAGAATCGTGCTACAGTGGTTTGAGGAGCACGGTAATGCACTCACGTTGACGTCTTCGTCGCGAAATTCGCTTGGTGTGAATCCAGTGGAAGTCGTTTGCGTCACTATCAGGTGCCATCGCCGCTGTTTGAGGAAATTATACGACATAGATGTGGACATCTGGTGCTGCATACCACAACGGAACTACAAACAAACTGTCGAATCCGTGGGACGCAGAATCGGTGACGTATTGCGTTCCAAAGATGGACCAACAAGTTATTAAGCAGGTGGTCGTAATGTTTCGGCTTGTCTGTGTATGCTTGGGCGCTCGCAAAAAGTGCATTTTCAGCACTTACTGTAATGTAAAAGACAGAATCAGCTCAATAAATATGGACCTTTGCATTAGCTTATTTGTCATTTCTTTGTTATCTAGTTACATGTTTATCTGTGTGTTATTGTATCTGTTCCTGGCGGACAATCATTTGTGCTTAATTGGCGAGCTGTCTGTATTCGGAGCCGGTTTGCCGAGCGCCACCCATACAAGGGAAAGAAGTTGTTAAGATCGTTGCCTAACACTTGGAAATTTTCAAAAAATAAACAATAGGCTTTATGTTAAGACCGACTGCGAGGAAGAAAATGCTGCGCTCTGTAATGCTGTGGGAATATGCAGCTTAATTTTCTTTCTCACAGTCAGTTGTAACTTCCACAACCGGAAATTTAAACCATTAGACAAACTGTTTCGCCCCTTCGTATGCTTTCTCCTCGTATGTAATTTGAAATAAGAATTGTGTACATAACTGTGTGCTGGTTTGCTTTCTCGGTTTTAACAGGAAGTTTTTACTCGAAAGGCCGTTTAAGCTTATGATAACATTACTACTATGGAATCTGGATCGTTCTAAACTTTGTAATAACACCTGTTCGCAGATTAAAAGTATGCGAAGTACTGTCATTGAAGCTATTATCCTCCACAAATACCAATCGTCTCAACGGGTTTACCCAGCCATTTTAAGTAACGTCATTTTCCAATCACGGTTCCGTTTGCAAAGACAATAAACTACGCTCAAGATCAGAGAGAGGGTGAGGAGAGATGTACGGTGAGGGGGGAAGAGATGGAGAGTGAGGGGAAGAAATGTACATAGAGAGGGGGTGAGTAGGAATTGAGGAGAGAGAGAGAGAGAGAGAGAGAGAGAGGGAGGTAGTATATGGACATACAGAGAGGACAGGATGTGACAGAGAGGAAGAGATGGACAGAGGGAGGAGGGGGGGGGGGTATAAGAAGACTAGAAGACTAGGACATATACCCAGTTCTCATACATATTCAACAGTTGGTATCTTATAAATTTAAGGGACTCTCCTGTAATATACGACATGCAGAATTGGGTCTTTTCGCACATGACACTGGTAATCAGTTCAAAGATAAACGTTAGCATGAACCCGCCTAAGACGAACTCGCAGTTCAAGCGAAAAAATATTGACTCCGGCAGGAATCCATTAGTTCTGATGAAAGTTTTATCTGTTAACACGAACTTTTTTCCGTCCCTAGCGTAACTAAATTTCTTTGTAAAACAAACTTCCAATTATCAACTCAAAAACCAGAGTGTGCGGTACATTTAAATAAATTCAATAATTCGTGCAACAACATTTTGAAACGTATTCGAAGCAAATGGTGCTTTTAGTCGTAGTCAAATCGAGTTAGAATACTGAACAAAAACCTACAAACGGTAGCACGCGGGACATGGCAAAGACGAAACAGACAGCTCTAAATGTACAGGTAAAGCTTAGCATTGTAGATGAAAGGGACCGTGGTGCAAAGAAAGAACGACTGCAGAGCAGTTTGGAATTTCCAAATCTACTTTACGATAGTTAAGAATCGAGAAAAAATCGTTTAATGCTGCTGCATCAGGTTAAGGAAAAAAATCTAAACGACTTCGCAGCGATAAATATGAAGACATCGTGATGTTACTGCTAGAATGATTCAGTTACATGCGTGTATCTGACGTACCTTTGAGCTGCCCTATGATTCGGTCAGAAGCAAATGAGACTTCAAAAAATATAGGCATCAAAGACTTCAGTTATTCTGCTGGTTGGCGTATCGATTCGTAATTAGATATTCAATTCCATCTCTACAAAGTTGTGGTGAAGCAAATAAAGTAGATGAAGAAAGAGCGAACAGCTGGTTGTATGAATTCGACCGACTGAGGGAAAAGTAGGCCTCTTGTGATGTGTTCAGTATGGAGGAAATCGGACTTTTCCACAAACTTTTTCCAAATCCCACCCGGGGGATAAAAGGTGATAAGTGCCACAGTGGGGCACTCAGCAAACAATGTCTAACTTTTGCCCTTGTATGTAATGCGTACAACGAGAGAAGTTTAGTCCCTGGGTTATCGGTAAGTCTGAGAAACCGCGTTGTTTCAAAACCCTAGATATGGACACTTTAAAGGTAAAGTGTACATATCTAGGGTTTTGAATGAACTCTTATCATAAAAAAGGTTGTATCAATGGCACATCATTCGTTTCAACAGTCGAATGGTTACTCAAAACAGACATGTACTTCTTACATTGGACAGATATACTGCCCATAGCGTACGGGATCTGCAGTAAGCAACATAAACAGTTTTTTCCAACAAACGCAACAAGCTGCCTTCAGCCCTTGGACCAAGACATTATTTCTCTCAGGAAGAAAGCTTATTGCAGGTGACTTCAAAGAGCTGCAATTCGTGCTGATGAAAATAATACTGGAAACCCAAATTGCTTCTTCTTGACGCAATAAAAGCCATCGCAGCAGCCTGGAACTCTGTGTCGCCACATCACACATAGAAGTGCTTCAACAGAGCCTGGAGGCAAGCAAACTGAAGATGTACTCGAGTTAGACGATGCCATTTCACTTGATGAACGGACACTTCTGCAAGACGTTGCGAACCCTCTGATTAGTTTTGCGGAATTCATTAGTACAGACGACGATGTTGCCGAAAGTGAGGAGGAGGAGAATGCAGATACCATTCCACCTACCCGTCAGGAGATGGTTACAGCCTTGAACAGTTTAGAACGATTTGCGTCAACATCCGATGCCGCTGCTGATTTTACGGATACTATAGTTTAAATTAGTAGTGAAATCAGAAGATATTTTCGTTCCCGTGAACGTCAGCGATCAGTGTTTCAATTTTTTCCAGAAACAGAGTCCACCTTAAAATGATTTGTCTGTCGTGTATCACGCATTGCTGTATTACTGTACATGTAAACGTATTAAAAACTGTGTTTTTCACTTAACACGAATTTATTTAAGATGAAGTCTTGATTTTTCGGCTCCATCGCATTTGTGTTGACGATATTATACATACTACAACAGAATGAATAATAAGTTATTTTCTGCAAATGTTTTCACTCTCGACTTCAAACAGTTACAACACATTCAGTTCTGCAGATATAGAGGGACTACAATAATAATAACTGATGAGAAAATGGTGGGAACTTCAAACATTTTAGGCCCCCGTATTCATGAGAATATAAATGAAAGAAACACATTTTAGAACTTCTAAAGCAATTCGGTACAAATACATAAGAACTTCGAATCGATGCATATCTGGTAGAGAGACAAATCAGTAACCTAACTTATTCTGCGTAGTTCCATTCAGTAATGCCGTATGGAATAATGTTCTGAGGTATACCACATTTAGAAACGAGAGTTTTCGTTCCTCAATAACTTGAAGTAATAATAAAATGTGATACTCATCCATCACCTCGTAGACATATTTTTAATGTTTTAGGCATTTTGACTATTGCTTCACAGTATATTTATTCCCTCATAAAGTATGTTTTAAATAACCCGCTGCAGCTGAAAAGGAATAATGATGTACATAATTACAAAACCAGAAGAAAGACTGACATTCATTTTCCACATTACGGTAGTCTTTCACACAAAAAGAGTATATAATGCTATCACCAATTTTCTTATCGCTTCCCGAATGACAGACAACAAAGTTAATTTTGACAACAAATTGAAAAAGGTTCTGCTTGACAAATTCTTCTGTTCATGTATTATGCAAATTATGGTGGGTCGGAATTACTGATTCATATCTACATTTGAAATGAAAAATCTTTTAAATGGTCATTATGTAGGCATGTTTACATATGAATGTGTAATACGAATGTATAAAGACTTTGATAATCGTCAAAATGATCAATGTAAAATAAAATTAACTACGTAACATGAATGATTACCAATGAGGTATTTTCTGCGTAGTTCATGGGTGATCAACAGAAATTCGAAATTAAATTTCACAATATTTTCTTGTACCATGTACCAGATTATCTTGTGCGCTGATACTGCGCTTGGCGAATGTTCAATCATTTTATGATGAGGAGCAAACATCAGTCAAAATGGCGGATGGAGACAGATGGTATCTTACGTAACAACGTGAAGTGAGTTTAACCAGCCAGAGAGTTTCTTCTGGGATTGGACAGAATGTTCCAAATGGATTGCCTTAGAAAGGGTAAAATTTTAAGTTGCGAATCATAAATAGTTATTATGGAACAAATAACATGAGATGAAGTATTGCTTGTAGAAGCATAAACATCGGAAAAACGCACTTTGTTTTTATTATTCGGAAACAGGGAAGTTGTGGCATTTGTTTTACGAATTAAATATGTGCATTTTTCACCATACTTACGGATTCTAACTACCAACCGTTCCCAATGTGTAAATAAGCATTTTGAGACAAATGAACGTGTGCCTACATAAGAGAAAAGTGAACTACGTTTAAAATAACACTTTAGGATCAGAAAACCTAATTTTGCTGTCCCTTGACGTAGTTTATTCCAAATTAGGTGAATCATACACTGAAGAGCCAACGAAATGGGACACCTGCCTATTATCGTGTAGAGCCCCTGCGAGCACGCAGAAGTGCCGCAACACGACTTGGCATGGACTCGACTAATGTCTGAATTAGTGCTGGAGGGAACTCAGGCCAGTAACCCTGCAGAGCTGTCCATAAATCCGTAAGAATGCAGGAGGGGTGGTGGTGGGAGGGGGAGAGGATGGGGAGGTATCTCCTGAACAACACGTTGCAAGGTTTCTCAGGTATGCTCAATAATGTTCATGTGTGGGAGTTTGCTGGCCAGCACGAGTGTTTAAACTCATAAATTCAAAAGAGTGTTCCTGGAGTCACTCTGTAGCAATTCTGGACGTGTGGGGGTCGCATTGTCCTGCTGTAACTGTCCAAGTCCGGTGGAAGGCACAGTGGACATGACTGGAAGCAGGTGAACAGATAGGATGATTACCTACGTGTCACTTGTAAGAGTCGTATCTAGACGTATCAGGGGTCCCATATCACTCCAACTGCACACCCCACACACCATTACAGAGCCTCCCTGCTGACATGCAAGGTCCATGGATTCATACCCGCACACGTCGATCCGCTCGATACAATTTGAAACGAGACCCTCTGAGCAGGCAACATTTTTCCAGTCATCAACATTTCAATGCCGGTAAGGAAGGGTTCAGGCGAGGGGTGAGGCTTTCTTTCGTACAGTGCTCAAGGGCACACGAGTGGGCCTTCGGCTCCGAAAGCCCATATCGATGTTTCGTTGAATGCTTCGCAAGCTGAAGTTGATGCCCCAGCACTGAAATCTGCAGCAATTTGCGGTAGGATTGCACTTCTCTCACGTAGTCGTTGGCACTGTTCTTGCAGAATCTTTTTCTGCCCGCAGTGGTGGAGATTTGATGTTTCATCGGATTCCTGATATACAAGGTTCACTGTGGTCGCACCGAAAAATCTCCACTTCATCGCTACCTCGGAGATGCTGTGTCCCGTCGCTCGTACGCCGGCTGTAACACCACGTTCAAACACACTTAAATCTGGATAAACTGCCATTCTTGCAGAAGTAACAGATGTAACAACTGCACCAGACACTTGTTGTCTTATATAGGCGTTGCCGACCACAGCGCCGGATTCTGCCTGTTTACATATCTCCGTATTTGGGTACGTATCCCTATACCAGTTTCTTTGGCTCTTCAGGCGAATTTACAGTTTGGTAAATTGCAGAACACCTTCCGGAAATGAGGGAATACGGTATCTGTCGCGTTCGTCCATTTCCATAATTTGCGAGATTTTGCGTGTGGAGAGGGCCAGCTGCTATTCACGATAGAGACGCTTCTTAGCACTTGCTAATTTGGTGACAGAAGCGTTGCATCCTGAACGAGCAGCATTCAAGTAACACTGAAAACAAAGATTCATGTATAGAGCCCAGAAAAAAGGTACTTTGAATACTGGAATATTTAGACTGCTGCCTATTTACATTCCAAAGAAATCTCCAGTATTGGATAATCGCCTTCAGAAGCTGCGCTGACAAAAGAAACGTTAGCCCAGATTTGTGAAACGAGGTCTGAGATTTCATATTTCCAGCAGTTAATATAAAACAAAACATGAAAAACTTCCTTCGCTCAAAATGAAAGCTTCAGTTCTCCTCTGAAAGATAACGACCTTAATCATGCAGAATATTATTGAATCACTACCTAATTATAATGTATCGCTGCAGTATTACGTACAGTCAGTAATAACTACAGCCAGGAATTTATTAGAGAAAATCGATACTGAATGGCCGTACTGGATGCTGCCCGGCTAAAACACAGCACACAAAGGCTGTCTGATATCACCGTCAGTTGATATCTGTGCAGACGACGTTATTAGATGGCGGAAATGATAAACGGTATGTACACTGATGGTAGCTAAAATCAGTATTTTTCCACGATGGTGAAATCAGTTTCATATCTTTGCAAACAGGATAACTTACTCGCTTCTACAGGGTGTTTCAAAAATGACCGGTATATTTGAAACGGCAATACAAACTAAACGAGCAGCGATAGAAATACACCGTTTGTTGCAATATGCTTGGGACAACAGTACATTTTCAGGCAGACAAACTTTCGAAATTACAGTAGTTACAATTGTCAACAACAGATGGCGCTGCGGTCTGGGAAACTCTATAGTACGATATTTTCCACATATCCACCATGCGTAGCAATAATATGGCGTATGAATGAAATTACCCGAAACCTTTGACAACGTGTCTGGCGGAATGGCTTCACATGCAGATGAGATGTACTGCTTCAGCTGTTCAATTGTTTCTGGATTCTGGCGGTACACCTGGTCTTTCAAGTGTCCCCACAGAAAGAAGTCACAGGGGTTCATGTCTGGCGAATAGGGAGGCCAATCCACGCCGCCTCCTGTATGTTTCGGATAGCCCAAATCAATCACACGATCATCGAAATATTCATTCAGGAAATTAAAGACGTCGGCCGTGCGATGTGGCCGGGCACCATCTTGCATAAACCACGAGGTGTTCGCAGTGTCGTCTAAGGCAGTTTGTACCGCCACAAATTCACGAAGAATGTCCAGATAGCGTGATGCTGTAATCGTTTCGGATCTGAAAAATGGGCCAATGATTCCTTTGGAAGAAATGGCGGCCCAGACCAGTACTTTTTGAGGATGCAGGGACGATGGGACTGCAACATGGGGCTTTTTCGGTTCCCCATATGCGCCAGTTCTGTTTATTGACGAAGCCGTCCAGGTAAAAATAAGCTTCGTCAGTAAACCAAATGCTGCCCACATGCATATCGCCGTCATCAATCCTGTGCACTATATCGTTAGCGAATGTCTCTCGTGCAGCAATGGTAGCGGCGCTGAGGGGTTGCCGCGTTTGAATTTGGTATGGATAGAGGTTTAAACTCTGGCGCATGAGACGATACGTGGACGTTGGCGTCATTTGGACCGCAGCTGCAACACGGCGAACGGAAATCCGAGGCCGCTGTTGGATCACCTGCTGCACTAGCTGCGCGATGCCCTCTGTGGTTGCCGTACGCGGTCGCCCTACCTTTCCAGCACGGTTATCCGTGACGTTCCCAGTCCGTTGAAATTTTTCAAACAGATCCTTTATTGTATCGCTTTTCGGTCCTTTGGTTACATTAAACCTCCGTTGAAAACTTCGTCTTGTTGCAACAACACTGTGTTCTAGGCGGTGGAATTCCAACACCAGAAAAATCCTCTGTTCTAAGGAATAAACCATGTTGTCCACAGTACACTTGCACGTTGTGAACAGCACACGCTTACAGCGGAAAGACGACGTACAGAATGGCGCACCCACAGACTGCGTTGTCGTCTATCTCTTTCACATCACTTGCAGCGCCATCTGTTGTTGAAAATTGTAACTACTGTAATTTCGAAAGTTTGTCCGCCTGAAAATGTACTGTTGTCCCAAGCATATTGCAACAAACGGTGTATTTCTATCGCTGCTCGTTTAGTTTTTATTGCCGTTTCAAATATACCAGTCAGTTTTGAAACACCCTGTAACTACAGCACGTAGCTCTGTTCGAATGACTCTTCATTCGCTACTATAAGAATAAAATACTTTCAAGTAAATTTCTTGCAATGAAAAAGTATTATTGCGAATAAGGTCATGTCATACATGGAACCAAATGGTTCAAATGGCTCTAAGCATTATGGGACTTAACATTTGGGGTCATCAGTCCCCTAGACTTAGAACTACTTAAACCTAACTAACCTAAACACATGACACACATCCATGCCCGAGGCTGGATTGGAACCTGCGACCGTAGCGGTTGCGCGGTTCCAGACTGAAGTGCTTAGAACCGCACGGCCACAGAGGCCGGCTATACATGGAATCATTCATGGGTGGTGTATGGTAAAAATCATCTCACCTTTCGTGCTGTTGGTACATACTGAAGTGTAGGAAGATATTCCAGGCATACCGGCTAAGACTAAGCCCCACAGACAGATTTAGGGAGTTTTTTCAGGGACATTTTCTGAGTGTTTGGTATAACGAATCCACAGCCTTTGGTTTCTCGTTACGTGTCATAGAATTTCGTTTGAGCCCTTATCCACATCCATATGTTTATTTGTTATATATATGCAGACTTAAGCGATGAAGGAAAATTTATAACAACACCAGGATTCGAACCTGGGTGTGCTGCTCAGCAGGCAGATGCGCTAACCACCATGCCATCCTGGCACAGGGGCTTCGCCCAACTGTATGGACTACTTTCATACACCTCCCTCCTCAATCCAAATTCCCATTCACGCCTCAACCCCCTTGGTATTCCCTCTAAACTCGAGCAGAATTGCACAGGTTCTCCAGCTACACTGGAATAGCACCTCAGTATAGAACGAAACGGGACACCTTGCCTGAAATCCAGGCGCATGTGTTTTAAACAAATAAAACTTTATGGTTCCAAAGACCTTGGGTCTAAATCATCTATGATGTATATTTGCTGACTGAAGCGACGAATGAAAATACTTACGAAGGCCAGAACTGCATCCTAGGTCTCCTACTCATTAGACAGACACAATTTCATTCGTCGTTTCAGTCTGCGTATGTATATCATAGATATCTGGGAATTCAAAAGATCTCTGGAACCATATAGCCCATTTGATTGTTATTTGTGTTGCACTAAAACTAGCACAGCAACATCTTCAAACTTCCTCCAGGTTGATGAAATTACTAACATTCTCACTTGAACACCTTAGTATCTTTATCGCTAGAGACCATATTTGAGGGTAACAAGGAGCAATTTATGTGATCACTTGAAAAATTGTAAAATGTACTATCTGTTTCTAAAACAATAGGCAGCAGTTTTTAATCTTACCCTCCCCTACACACATCACTTTGCACAAATTTTGAAAGCTTCGAGAGGCGTAAGATATACAAAGGAATAACTTCTTACTTATCTCCATTACCTCGTTGTTGTTGTCGATGGCTCAAAGTCTTGTCTACTACTACATTATAGCAGCTGAAATTTCGATTCTGTAGGTTCTTGATGACTAAGTAACCGATGAAGATTCCCCTGTATTATTCTTGAATTTTATTCTTTGTCACACTCTCAACATCACACATCGAAACCAGCACTAATTACAATCCATCAGAGGCAACCACAGCACTACTTACACTCTGCGGCACTCACATTTTTCCGAAGATTTTACAAAACAAAAGAGACTACAAACTTTCTTTACCAAAGAAGAATCATCACCAAATTATATCATTACTTTATAAATAAATCCAGAAATAAATGTAATGATTAGAGTTAGATTGTACACTTAATAATATAAATTTTAAGTATACCAGAAATTTCGTAGTTTTTAAAAGAAGAGTTGTTTTAACTGTTAATACATAATGATTGTAGCACGTTAACTAAGTACTAATTTTAGCTTGAAATATAATAAATTGTATACAAAATCATATTACTTCTTTTAATGAAACATCTGAGATAATTTTAACCTATGCAAGAATCGATAGTATACATGGTATCGGTTACCTGTATAAAAAAGAAAGTAATATTAGAGGAGGGTGACTCAATATAAGCTCTCTAAATAAGTAATAAACGAAATGGAAAAAAAGGTGCCAATGTTAGCATTGTGCTCTGTGAGTCTTGTTTTGTAACATCCATGTTTCATTCAGTCATGGTATGTGCCGCGGGCAAATGTAATGAACAATTTATTTATCAGCCCCAGGCTGCATTGAGCAGTGCTCGGTTCGGTCTCTGCTTTGGTACTTCCGACAATGTTAGTTGGTTGTGATACACACAAGGACTCATAGGTTTAGTGATGAAGACTTGGCCCGTATGCATCTCGTGTATGGGTTCACTGAATGCAACGGAAGGGCAACACAACGATATTGGTGTACCTTGAGTTGTTCCCATAGCCTTGGGACGGCAAACACATCACAGTACCTTTGCACTGTGCATGAGTGCGTGTCATCCAACTGCATAATACAGGCTTTGTCAGATGTGAAGGTAATTAGATCATTATTCTGTAATGGACCACTGCAAATCAAGGCTCCCTTACACCATAATACTAAGGAAATGATCCTGAAAAACCTCTGAAAGATCGAGTTCACCCTGTACATAATCACGTATTTACTACATTGCTGTACAGATGTTAAACGTCACACCTATGAACTGACTTCTAGCTAAAGCAATGACATTTCAGCTGTGTCTTAAGAGATATGCATGAAAAGGAAGTGGAGTCTCGAAAGATGGAACATTGTTGAGACAGATACATACATGTTACATCCACTGACTTCTTTTTATAAAAACACAAAATGTACAAGGAATATGTAATGATATTATAGTTATATCCCTGGAGTGAGTAATTTATTTTTGAATGTTCTTCTGTTTGTGTGTATATAACCACTTTCACCGAAATCTCCTACATGGAAACACCGAAGAACTGTGAGAATTCGAAGTTGTGACGTCAGTGAGGAGTGGGAAAGTCCATAGCTGACTTGTATTGTATCAACAAATTATTGGGTACAAAAAAACTCTTTTTGCTATGTGATCGTTACAAGATTGTCATTTAAGTACACACAAATTGTAATGCGTGTTAGTAAGTTATGCCTGTGTCAACATTACATATGTTCATGCAGTTTTATCGTCATTACGGATATAAATTGTTGCGTTACAGAAAGTAATGAAAATTATATAGCAAGAACCAAGTTTCCTAAATATGATGGAATTGGCGTTTATTAATTACTCAGTGACAAATTTTGATTCGAACGTAATTTAGTGATGCATGTTTTAGATTACGGTGTATTATTGTTTTCCAGATCACTTGGTTTGAATATATTGCTATTAATGTACTTCACTACTCACTTTCGAAGCTAGCGACATGATCTGGGAAGTATTTGCCACAAACGGCGTACCACAGCTGCTCTATTTTCGAAAGTACGATTTGATTCACGTGCCGTGCCAGGCATGTTTCCAATGTGTCCAGCCTATCTATCTTCAGCTGCCGAACCATCCTGAGAGGGACTGGAAGAAAACGTACGTTGGAGATGGCAGTGCTGCAGAAAAGCATGAAGCATGAAGCCACCGATAATGAATATTTAAAAAGAAATTTATGTAACAGCCTTCAGGAACTGGAAGATGATATAATATCTTTACAGAAGAATTCGGAGAAAATAGTGAAAGAAAGGTGTATTATTTTTATGTGGTTCGATGATCGTATAAATTCCCTTGGAGTAGTGTATATTGTGACTAATAATCGTTTGAAAATTGATGCCTATTCGAATGAAGTTCCATTAAAAAAAATTATATTGACTGAATTTTTTTTCTTGAAGTTGTACTGGTCATAGAAAACTGTGTGAATACAAGCGACTGTGATGTGCATGTCTCTGTGTTATAGTATACAAATATTGTTTGGATGTGTGTGAATGTTTTACTAAACAGCTACTGTACATTTAAAGTGTCCCAGATGTTGATACACACGAAAATAACACATTTTTTTCTAAGACGTCAGTAGTTTTGTTCTCGAATGTGCTTGTCATGTTGTATATGCTTTGCGCGAAATTAATCGAAGGTACATGTTCTTCATTGTTTTTGCCTGAATTCCACATAGAGAACTATATTTTTTTCTCTGTTAACTAACATTATTCAAGTGTCATCTCAAAAATCGATCATTCTGAGAGCTACACAATTCTTTTGGTGCTGGCTGCCGTATTTTACCATCGTCGTTTGGCTACGTCACGATACGTTGTTTGGCCTCGTCTCTCGGAAGTGTTGCTTTCACGCGCTATTTGAGGCAATATAACAGCGTATGCATCAGAAGCGTTACGAGACATTTTAGGCATCAACACTTTTAATCTTCTCCTTTTCACATTGCGTTTTTCGCTTTTTTTAATCTTAAACATACGATTTTAATTGTTTATAGATCTGAAAATAACTATAGTTTACATCCGATACTAGTCATGGCTAAAAGCTTCGATTCTAGCTTGGATAATAAGGAAGAATGCTTACATCAATCATGCCCTTGTCCGAAATGACATTTTTTTTCTTTTATTGTTTGTTTGTCTGTGGGGAAGAGACCAAACAGCGAGGTCATCGGTCTCATCGGATTAGGGGAGGATGTCGGCCGTGCCCTTGCAAAGGTACCATCCCGGCATTTGCCTGGATCGATTTAGGGAAATCACGGAAAACCTAAATCAGGATGGCCGGACGCGGGATTGAACCGTCGTCCTCCCGAATGCGAGTCCAGTGTGCTAACCACTGCGCCACCTCGCTCGGTCTTTCTTTTATTCAGCGTATTACTACTGCGATTCTTTTTGATTTAAAAAGATCTGAATTGATTACAAAATCTGTTAACGCCATGAAATAAATTAAATTAAATGTTATTTTGCTACCAGCACAGATATGTTTGTGGGGTGGAGATACACAAAACTACGCCATAAAAACATTTGCAACAGCCTCCGTGACAGCAAATGAAACCTCTCATTCAAAGCGAGTCATATCGCGCTCTTCTGTAGGCGTGTGTCGAGACTACTTTCTGAGGAACATGTTAGGCAAGCTACTAGTGCAACCAACTTCTACACATTTCGTGGGGACAGACAGCTAATTCCGGGAAGCGATATCCCTAAGCCATCATACAGCGGATGTTTTGCCAAGAGAATGTATCCGGGCCGGCGTGTGGAAGTGGCTGAATGCCTTGATAGTGAGTGTTTACTCAGAGTCGCGTTGTGTAATAAAGTGGAAACTGGGCAGCAGATTTCCTGTCCCCTTCTAACTCGCTGCAGTACAACTGATTGCTGGAAATTGATGCTGTGTGGAGTCCTGGTTTAGCGATTCGATCAACCGTTTTAATACAGCAATAAGCCAATGCCGATAGTGTAATGTTTTTCTGTTTTGTTTTGCCATACTAATGTTCTCGCACGTTTACTTCCGTGGCAAAAGTGCATTTAAAATAAACAAGCATTCAAACATACAATATCGGTACCTGTAGAATTTTCATAATTTTAAAATACAGTTTACGGCCAGCACATTATTAATAAGTGTATTGTTGGCTACACTAAATTTTGTACACTATATATAACTGGAATAAGTATAGAAGCAGCTTTTGTCGACAATATATAGTCATAGCTGTTTATACAAATGAGCTACTGAAATAAGCAAAAATAACAAACGTTAAACTACTTTCGTCTGTAATAATACTTCTAAAATTTGAAAAAGTCATGATTAGCGTTTTGAGCTGCTAATAAAAATTTTAATTTCATTAAATACAAGACGGACATCTTCAACCTGTAAACTGGTTTCGTATATAAATTCGTCCTATGAGTCGAACGCACACATGAATCAGTTTGCCATTAGTTTGCTTCTTCTGTTCTTTCTATGTCGTCAGGGTAACGAGAAAAGAATAAGACGTCTTTACACTCGCAGCATTTCCAATACTCAAGTAAACCTAATGGCACGTGATTGCGATATTCCATTTACCGCACACTGGTGAGCTGTGAAGTGTTTTGTGTTGTCGGTACTTTCGTATCGAGCAGAGTCTTAGACAACTGTGTGAATATAAGAGGTCGGAGCGAAAAGTGCAAACTGGATTATATGGTCAAAACACGTGCCACAAGGAATAAGTGTAATCTGCTATTGCAAAAAGAGCAAGCCATTTCTGATTAGCATATAAGGCTTACAAATTATTTGACATCGAAATCTATGAAAATATCTGCATACCACTAATGAATACAAGATATCAGCATTCATTGTAAATACCCGGAAAAGCGTCCATACGTTGAAGTACTTGCAGAAAATGATAAATTCAAGGACATTTACTAAATTAGAGGATATTCGAAAGCTATGTTTATAAATCTCAATTCGCATTTGGATGTGCCTGAAAAGGACGGTTACACTATACCTTAAGTGGCCATCTCGACCTCGTGCATCTAGCAACGAATGGTCATTTGCAGAGTTTAAACCTATTGCGCTAACTGCATTTCATGGTCATTATTTGTGCTAAAGTGGTAAACGAATGTTCTGTACGTAAATTCCAAATTGTGCTAGAATCTGGAGAAGATCTGGCATCGTAAATCCAAGAAGACGTGGAAGTCTTAACAATGTTACTATATAATAGGTGAATACAGTATGTTTCATTTACGATGCAAATAGTTTCTAGCAATAAGAGGTTGCCAGAACCATAGAAAAAGTTTATCTTGCCACATGCGCTGATCCCTGATCAACGGACTCTGGACGTGAGCGTTTACGTGGTACACGCAAGTGCTGTGTGGAGAGGCGGACTCTGAACGTCGCATTACGCTGTGCTCTGATCAGTGGACTCTGGTACTGTAGGTGGTGTACCTGTTTCATCCAAACTAAGAAGGTCTTTTTACAAGTAGTACATACAATTTAGATATGAAAATAACAGGGTGGCATTTAATTTGAGGTACAGTTGTACATTGCAGCAACTGAGCACACAGATCATACCTCAGCAGCACAACAGAGTTTTGGCGACACGTGTACCTAAACCTGTAAATTACGACAGTAATCCCAGTAAGTGACCTATGTGCTTTTGTCTTGTTATAGAACGATCTTTCCATATTTCGGCCAATAATACAGAAAACTTTCGGTTTCGGTGTGTGTGTGTGTGTGTGTGTGTGTGTGTGTGTGTGTGTGTGAGCGTGAGCGCGCTCGTGAAAGTGTCACCCCCCATCCAGTCCTCACCGCTCCCCTTGCCTGCACCTGCCATGTATGTAGGCAAATGTGTGTGATGTCATTAGGACAGTGCAAAGGACAGTGTTGCACTAAGCTTACATACTTTAGGGCAGGTGCGAAGCCTTCATAGTATTCTTACTAACGTTTGCTCGTTATTATTCGTTTCTTTATTATTTCATTTCGAAACTGCGTTGCGACAACAGTGTGTGTTTACATTCAAGAGCTAAGGGAAAGACATCTTCACGTAGGTAGAGCACAGGGATAGGAGAACTGAAGTATAACTTGCAGGTAATTCCTAATTGCAGGTAATCTTTCTATATTGTTTTTGGCCTTTTAGTCACCCTCACCCCAATCTGTGCCTGCACCCTTGATGAATGCTTATCTCACACACCCTTTCGATACGACTCTGACCTTGAATGACGTATGCAATCAATTTCATACTCTATAACTGGTAGACTCGTTATATGACATGGTAATAAATGAATAGATTACTGAATAGTACAAATAAGTTCAGCTGGATCATGATCTGTATGGACATACTAAAACATTTTATGGAAAAACGATCTTTTATGAAACTAGGACAAAGTTACTCACTTTCTTATTCTGGTAACAAGTAAAATTTCCCATTATAGCTAATCAGAAGATAAATTAAGAGCATCTATACGGCAGTTTGTACAAGGTTTGTAGACATCCAATAGAAAGACTTTACATTTTCCGTCTGATACAAGCTGATGCAAATACTATTTACACATTCGAGTAGCAATAGTCGGCGAACACCTCGGACGTTGTGTGCGCTTACCTTCTCGGAACGTTATTGTGAACATTATTGATATCGCAAACCGTTTTTACTCTATCATTATTGTGGTGTCACCGCTAGACACCACACTTGCTAGGTGGTAACTTAAATCGGCCGCGGTCCTGTAGTACATGTCGGACCCGCGTGTCGCCACTGTGTATTCGCAAACGTAGCGCCACCACAGGGCAGGTCACAAGACACGGACTTGACCTCGCCCCAGTTGTACGGACGACATAGCTTGCGACTAGACCTACCAAGTATTCCTCTCATTTGCCGAGAGACAGATTAAATAGCCTTCAGCTAGTCCATCGCTACTACCTAGCAAGGCGCCATGTGTATCATTGCTAATTGCTTACTACTATGCAAGAGATGTATTTCAACAAGAACAAGACTACATTAAAGTTAAGTATATTAAAATCTCTCTTCTTTTCTTTATAGTTTTCATCCAGTCTCCTGTTTCAGAATTTACGCCCGTCTGCGTTAGTTTCGCGTGCACCTAGCCACTCATTGTGTCGAGACCTTAGGGAATCGACACAACAATTATACTACACAGTATTAGGTGTACTTCAAGAGAAATTTCACATTATCAAAAAAGTTTATCATGCAGTTTTCAAGAAAGTTAATTACATATCAACATTTGCGTGAAATTTTTTTTATATACCATCGTTTACAAAATTATCTCTTAGCCTAATATGTCGAATTACCTTTTGGGGTGGGCTTCACCCCTTAAAAAGTGAAAATGGGTACGAACAACAACAACAAAAATACGTGTTGTGTTTTTTTGTCCCCATCATACCTCCACCAAGCTTCATCAACATCGTTCAGTGGCTTAGGATGAACCGTTCACGAGATACGTGGTCACGAGGTTATTAACGCAAGAATACATTTAGGCCTGAAAGGAAATGAATGCAGAGAACTGTAGACTAAAACTGGCAATAGTTCGACCACTAATTGACGACACACAGCTGGCTACTTAAAATTCCAACATCAGGAAGCATAGGAAACACAGCGCGGCTGACTGCCCTGCGGCGCACCTGGGTTCGATTTCCGGTACTGCAATTGATTTTTCCTGAGTGGGAGTACAGGGTTTACTCAGCCGCAAGACGGCTTAGTAGCAGATCCAAGGCCAAGGAGTCCGACAACTACCGGAAGAGAGCGTGCTGACCACATGCCACTCTTAACCACGCCGAGTGACGCCATAGTCAGAGGATGATACGGTGGTTGCTTTAGCCCGATTAACCCGCATAGGACCAGAAAAGTAAACAACTTTTAGAGGATGTACAGGACGTGAAAATAAGTGTGTTACCGTCCAGAGTTCGCATTGCCACATCAAAGTCGGCAGCGCAAAGCGATACCACAGACATTAGCCAGGGCTTGCTGCAGTCCACACTAACCAATGTGAAACACTTCAGAGGACACCCTCCCTCTCAAAACAGCAGTGCCCTCACACTGAGGTCAATATAGTGTCAAGCATGAAAGAGCTCAAGCCCAGTTTGAGACCTCAGCTACAGAAGTCAACATCATCGGGTAGGACAGTGATAGTTATAGTCTGATGAAATGTACTTTTATAAATGTTACATTTGATAATTTGCCCATCGAATGACGCTAGTGTAAATTATTAAGCAATACTGTGACAAAGAAGTGTGTCAAAGTTGAGTAGATCTTATTCATTTATGTGTAAAAGCAAACTAATATTTCACGTGTCCTAGTTTGATAAAACTTCTCCCAGAGCACTCAAAGTACCCACTGTTACGGCTGGATGTAAGTAGTTGAGTCTGGTTACAGCAGTAATACAAAAAGCTGCATTCTACTGCAGCAAAAATGGCTCCAATCCTGCAGGTCATCGAGTCAGACTGATGTCAGTACATCAGACAATGCTGCATCAAGTTCGGACCAGATTTAATAAAATTTGATAGCTTGCGTGGAGCAGTCTACCAGTCTCTCGACTTCCTGTGAGCGGAAGTTTTCAGTGGGTTATACATGTGGACAACGTGGAGGTCAAGCTATCGAAGTGGGTCAAGACAACAGGGGCTGCACGCAGTTCTGATCTAACTTGCTGAAAGATAACGTCATGGAGACCTCAAAGATTGGGCACAGTAACCGGTTATCCAAATTACTCGCTTTTTATTCAAGAGGAGACCTGGTTGTGTACTCATTGGCAGCCCATACCATCTAAGATGTTAGATGTTAGACCCATATGATGAATACAGTCTGGCACATTCGTTCTGCTCAGAGCCTTCACATTCGTGCATCACAATGCTGTTCTCGACTAAGAGGCAATACGTCCATAATAATGCTGCATTCCATAATACTGCTGTATTCCTCTGAAAGGCAACGTGGTGCCACTACTGTTCCCCGTGTTGCTGTGTGCAGCATTGTCGGTGCTCCTCCCTCCAGCTGTATCGAAAGAGCCACAAGTTTGATCGCCGAGTAGACCATTCGTGGTGCTACAGACGTTGTCGCACTGTTCATGTGGATACTTGTCTTGCTGTAAAGAAGCACATTTCCAGATTCCAGGTAAGTGAATTGGCTGTGAGACACTGGAAATCGAAGCGAGTAATACGTTCTTCATCACTGGAGTGGGTGATGAGGGGGCTATTTGAGTCGTGCACGTCGTTAAGTACCAGGTGGCTATAGTTAAAGTGCAGCTTCTCACAGAGGTCCGCTGTGGAAGCGAAACATTATAGATATTCTAATGTGCTGATGTGGAACCCACTAGTTCCGCGGCCAAGGAGATGGGAAAGGTCGAGAGGCGGCACGGCTATATAGGTCGCGCAGGATACGGTTGCCGGTGCGCACTGACCAGTTTTAGTCCAAGGCGCTGGTCGAGTTCATTCGTTAGTTCAGAAGGGCAGGCCGACAAGCGTTTCCCACTTTCTACGCTCACGCCCTTTAATCTTTCTCTAAGGATTTTACAAACAGTATTCGGTAAAAAAATTCATTTTTGCCTTACTTGTAGCGTTATGTGTCAGGTTTATTATGATGTGCCCATTATTTCTTTAATGGTCATAGTTATTGTGATTTTTACGTGGAAGTAAAACAAGGCGGATATTAGAAAAAGTTTGAAATGAAAAATAGGGGTTGCTATGATTTTGCACCTGGTGCATATAACATAATATGTTGCTGCGTATGAAATTTAGCTAACATATTGAATTTTTATTTAGACTTGGTTGGAGATCTCTATCTGTCACCAATCTCGAGAAAACTAATCTCACGTAGTGCACTCATTTGGGATCGCATTGCGCTAGCGATAAAGCTAAAGTGAAATATGCACCACGTTCCTCTTATTTCACAAACGGTTTGAGATATCTAAATGAGATCCTGGCAAATGATAGCATACAAGGAGGAAAGTATTTTGCTGTATGGTTATTATACGAACAATCATTATCTACCTGTGTTATTCCAATAACTACAGATTTTTCTGATGAAATAACGGAATTTTTGAGGGCCATCGATAGCTGATGAAACGAGAAATTCTGTAGGTTTTGGAACAACATATGTGAAGTCATTACATTTTTATTTTGTACTGAGGCCATGCTTCTTTATAGGATGTCCATCTTACTTTTCCTCACTTAATAAACGTAATATAGCACTGTTCCAGAATTCTCTCGCAACTGCGTCTACACAACATGTTAGTGATGTGACACTGTGTAAACTCCGTTGATTTTCGGCAAAAGAAGCAAATGTTAACATGGCAACAAGAGAAACGTGTAGCATTTACTCAATGTTCCCCGCTCATGACTCTCCTCTGAAACTTACAGATGGTTAACAAATCATGCGAAAATAAATCGCTGCGTTTTCGGCGGAATTAAGTGTGGGCATGGAGGGACTCCACTTAATATTTATCAAAAACGTGAGTGTAGGCTTCGGTTCAGGACGGTATTTCCCCTACACCGCATGGCATTTCCCCTACAGCGCTGCCATTCTCCGCTTCCCATACTGACTGCGCACCTAGCGGACACAGCATTTTTCGCGCACTATACCAAAACAAGTACGATCAGAGACATCAGCCACGTCACACAACATTTGAATCAATTTTTCAGTAGTTTGTGCGTCGTGGGTCCTTTCAGGCCGACATATGTGCTTGGAGGTGGCGGACTGTACGTACACCAGATCTGGACGAACGAGTTCTGCCTCTCGACCGTTTCCATCTGTTTGGCCGTACACAAACACCATCCCGGCTTGTTCCCAACATAAATACCGGACCATTCTGCTGCTTACAGTATGCTGCGTCCGTCACACAGCTTGTAACATACAAGGAACACACAACATGTGATCAGAAGAACTTTCATTCGTCGGCGCCATCTAACGTGGCAACGATGCATTTCCGGACACATGTTCATAGGACCTTTCTTCCTCTACTTCCAGTCAGGAATCAGTCCGTGCAATTTGTCGGGTTTATTAATGTTCTCCATGTATTTGAAATGTGGATGGCATTACTCCCACGTAATCTCAGCAGCTGTACTAAAGTGTTAATGATTTGCGTAACCAAGCAATTTGAACACCTCGTGCTAATTCGACGTTTGTCTCACGCAGTATTCACAGTATTCCAGTTCTAACGCCCAACAGGCCTGAAAGTGCACGAAGTTCTCGCTTCAGTCTTCGTTTCGTCTCCTGCCTCGATCACGTCATATTCCAGACAAGCACAAGAACACGTCTGCAGTAAACTGCTCCTTTGCCCTGTGTCAATTGCCTGTGACTACTTTTGTGATAGCGTAAGGACACAGTTCATGACCGGGATCACACAGCGAAACCCAACGACAGCTAATTACTGATTAAAGCACGCAAACATATTTATTTTTCGTTATACGTACGGTTATTTTTGGGAGATTATTGTTGTGATTTTCAGTTCGAAGATTGCTTTAGTGCAGCTTTAAATGGTAGTCTATGCAGTAACGTCACCTTTATGTCTGCATCACTATTGCAACCTACATTCATTTCAACCTGTCTATGGTATTAAACCTTGGCCTCCCACCACAGATTTTAATCTGCTGCTTTGCCCTCCATTGCCAAAATAAGGCTTTTTTGATGACTCAGGATGTTCCTATGAATCGAGTCGTTGTTTCGAGCGAGTTCCCATCCCCACTTCGATTCACAACTTCCTCATTAGTTACTAGACCTAACCATGAAAAACTGAGCAACCTTCTATAGCACAACATTTCGAGATCTGCTACTATATTCTTGTCTGAATTGTTTACTCGAATACAACTTTTTCTTTGGCCATCGTCATTTCTTTTGCTTCTCAATAGCAGAAGTTATCTACTGCTTTTAATATATCATTTCTTCATCTAATTACCCCAGCATTACCTTATTTAATTTGACTAGATTCCATTACCCCTCTTTTACTTTTGTTGGTAATGGTGCTTTTAAGACACTATCCATGCCCTTAAACTGATCTTGTAGGTAGTTGGAAATTTCTAACAGTTACACGATGTCATCGACCAATCTCAGTTTTTATCTCTTCCTGAATTTGCCCGCATCTCGTGGTCGTGTGGTAGCGTTCTCGCTTCCAACGCCCGGGTTCCCGGGTTCGATTCCCGGCGGGGCCAGGGATTTTCTCTGCCTCGTGATGGCTGGGTGTTGTGTGCTGTCCTTAGGTTAGTTAGGTTTAAGTAGTTCTAAGTTCTAGGGGACTTATGACCACAGCAGTTGAGTCCCATAGTGCTCAGAGCCATTTGAACCATTCTTCCTGAATTTAATTCCATTTCCAAACTTTTCCTTTGTTTCTCTTACTGATCGCTCAGTGTTCATATTAAGTATCATCGGGATAGGCAACAACCCTGTTACTCTCCCTTCTCAGGTACTGCTAACTATTTATGTCCATCGATACTTATAACTCCACTTTGATCTCTGCGCAAGTGTCGTTTCCCTGTATTTCATCTCTGACACCTACATGATTTCAGGAGTGTCTCCAGTCAACATCGTAAAACACTTTCGCTAAATATTGGTCAATATCCTGCTATCGTTATATTTCCAATTTTTTTTTTTTTTTTTTTTTTTTTTTTTTTTGCTATATGTTGTGTCCAGCATATATAGCATTTGTCATTGCTGTACTGACGCTCAATATGTTTACATGCGACACAACTTCTGCAAGACGAAAACCGTATTTCAGAAAGCATTATTCACATGTTAAAGCGTGAAGCGGTACAGCTAGATCAGTCAGCTACTGGTTTTTCAATCGTCCGGTTTTTACTGGACTTTAGCTGTTCCGGTTTGTGATTTAGTCCACATAGTGGCTATTTCTCTCCAGTTAAATGTTGGAGGTAGATAATTTCATGCTATCTGCTTCTCTTGATACACAGAAAAGTTACTCCATGCTGATGAGTGGATAGTTAAAAAAGGAGAGAATACATACCCTGGGAACCTAACAACTGAAGCACGTTTCAGAGACGGTTCCACATGGGAGCGAAAACCGATCGTAAGTGGAAATCCGGCAGCTAAGACCGGGTTTCCAGAATCAATATTGGATTTTTAGAGGACGAACTTGCAGTGGTGTAGAGAAATTGTTTTACAAAATTGGGGTTTGGAAGCCTCATGTAAACACAGTGACTGTTTCTAACCTTCATACTAGGTGACTTGGATTGCGTCTTGCAAGGGGACTGTATGAACTTACGCTTACCTTTATGATTCACATTGACTGGGTGTGTAGCTACGATTAGGACTTCAACATATGTAAAAAGGAAGACGCAAGTCTCAACCATTTTCAGGAAAATCGAGCTCGAAAGTTTTAGGCGAGCATATACGATCGTACTTTGAATGGTTGCTGGTATTCAAGGAGTTCGCTGCCTAGCGAGTAACTGCTTAATTTCTTATGTGTGAGGTCTCTAGATCGAATTTGGCTGTCAGCACTCATCTTGTTTCTCTTCAGTCCCATGTAATTCCAGCAACAGATATTCGTAGTACGAGTTGAAATTTTGAGACGACCGAGAACCGTTTATGAATGTAAAGCATGTTGGTTCTGCAATAGACACACAGAAGAAACCGCGCACATGTAAAAATTCGGCTTTCATCACACGTTTCATATGTCGCAATAATTATTTTTTCCATGTTTCTGCTATCAGTATCTTCCTGAGTCTTCCAGTGCTTCATAGGTTACACATTATACTTATACTATTGACGCAATAATATAAATAACCTGATTATACTGATTTGATTGAAAGTTCTTGGGTATCCTGTTTCCATTCCCAGTCTCCTTACGAAAGCTTTTGTCTCCTTTTTTTCACGATAATGAATGAGTCACTAAACAGCGAAAAGCTTCGCAACTGTCATAAATCTGCTGTTAGAATTACGTGCAAATAAAGGAAAATAAAAATCAAGTACGAAGATTCCATCAAAAAACAATCGCGCTTTTGGAACTAAGAGAATTAATTTCAGAGGGAAGATTTCATTTGTTATTAGTAAGCAAGAGATAGAAAGCCTAAGGGAAGGTTTCATAGGTTATTGTAGAAGGGAAGGTTGTGTAACAGACGAGATATAGAGGACACGGGAAGGTTATAATATGTTGCAGTCCTAATCATGCCCAACACACGCTGTCAGTATGGATGAAACCGCTACGAGAAATTCGAACGGCCCCCTTATTAGCTGGGTAGGAAATAGGTAACACACACAGACACACACGCGCGCGCGCACGCTTACACAGAGAGAGGGACAGGCAGAGAGAAAGAAAGTGAGAGAGAGAGAGAGAGAGAAACTACATTCCGCGGGTGCTAGTAAGCGTGGCAGAAGCGGCCTGCGATAACGAGCGACTGTCTTCCGCCGAATTCCAGCGCGGCCGCTCGGTGTGTCGTCGTAACGTGAGCAGCAGCGCAGTGGGCGGTGTGTAGTACCCTCTGGGAGGAGAGGTGGGGGACATGCGGGCGCTGGTGGGAGGGGACGGACGCCACTGACGTGACTCCGCAGGCTACGCGCTACGTACGAGCCGCGGCTCTGCCAGTGCCCCGACGACTCAAGCGCGTTGCGTTCGTTTGGCAGTGCGTCGTGGTATCTATAGCAGGTGATGTGTGATACGAGCCGGTGCGTCGTAATGGCGAGGATACTGCTGCTCTCCGCCGTCGTCTTCGTTCTAGGTGAGACTGCTGTCGCGTTACATTCACGCCTACAAATACCAGGGTGTATCGTGGTTCGAGTCTGTTGTTGTTGTTGTTATTTTTTTTTTCAATTTATTGTATTTCGGGAGGTATCCATTCAGCCATCACAGCAGCGGAAAATTGTAACGATACGAATGTAAGGGAACACAGTGTCCAGTCCCTGAGCAGAGACAATCTCCGGCTAGGAATCGAACTCGGTCCCGTCGCTTGGCAATCCGCTGCGTTTACCGCGCAGCTACCGAGGCGGAAGTATCGACGTTAACAGGGAAAACCTGTCACGGAGTGAAATATTATCATAGTAGAAACGTATTATAACGTAAAATTTTTTATTAGTATTAACTGAGCACCAAGTTTATCAATGACCTGACTTAAGTGGAAATGCAATTGTGCTTCAGCACGTTACATGTAGCCATTACTATACATTTTTGTCAGTTGAAAGAGTTGTGCCGCCTGCCGTCATCGTATTTTGATGCAGTGAGTTACGAAGTAAACACCTGTATATAGCGCCGGCCGATGTGGCCGAGCGGCTCTAGGCGCTTGACCGGAACCGCGCTGCTGCTACGGTCGCAGGTTCGAATCCTGCCTCGGGCATGGATGTGTGTGATGTCCTTAGGTTAGTTAGGCTTAAGTAGTTCTAAGTTCTAGGGGACTGATGACCTCAGATGTTGAGTTCCATAGCGCTCAGAGACATTTTTGAACCTGTGTACAGCAACGTGGTAGCCTATCACCAATTCTTGTCAACAGCGTTCTTGAAAACATTAACAATTTTGAACGAGAAATTGAATGCAAATAAAATTTCATCTGGAAGACAGGGAAAAGGAAACAAAACTATTGGAGTAAAGTGTCTCTCACTGTCAGATTTTGCTGCACTATCTGAAAATGTTACACCTGCTGTAATGCAACTTAAATTTTTTAGAAGAAATTTCTGCAGGATATCAAACAAATTTTAACAAGCACAGCACTTTCTGAAAACAGATACTGGCGAAACAGAGAATGTTAGAAAATTAATTATCTCTGGAAGATAATCTGAGAAAATACATTGGAGAAATCTGCTATAGAGGAAAGAAGACATAAAATGGGGAAGGCTCATGGTATAACACTCGAACGATGAAAAAGGCGTGTCTAAAAATGCAAATATCACGCCTTAAACGCTACTAACGCCACAACGTCTATGTGCAAGCGAATGTCTAGCATTAAAACATAAATTAAATTAATTATAATTACGATAATGGTGAATTAGTAGGCCCACGGAAATCAATGGAAGCTCACAAATTACGAGGCAACGATGATATTTGCACAAAAATGGAAAACATACCAGAAGTAATGAGAAAAAGATGACTCGCATTTTTAACAAGTTACATCGATTTCAAGATAGTAGGTTAATCGAAAAGATCTTCAAATATGGGTGGTATAAAAAGTCAGCACAAGTAAAATCCATGATGAAAAACTGTAAAAAGAATAATATAAAAACTAAAGAAAGAGTCCATAGTGAAACTTTTAGGGGACAAGTGTTGTATATGGAAGAATTCATAGGCAGGGCAGTGAAAAAAAAAAGTGGTCTGAAGTGGTCAGAAGACAAGAAGAAAAAGACATAGTGAACAAATGAAAAAGTACTGAAAATAAAACGAATAGAGAATTGACACTGGCGCTTTGCCCTTAGTTGGCCCATACCAGTTAAAAAATACATTATAATTTCGAGTGGATCAACAGCTTGATGCAAGTATTTCAATTGGACCTCACTTCTGCGATATGCATTCAACGTCTTGTAAATCTTGACAAGACTGTACAATTAGCTGCTTCACTTCTCCAACCATTTCAACGAGAGTGCTGTACATCTCATTTTTTAAAACACTTCTAGACAGAGATATCCAGGAGAGTTTGGTCTGGTGATCTCGGAGACCATGTTACAGGCGTCTGAAATCATGGGAAAGGCGGGTTATCCAACTTAGGACCTTACTGGCACACTTGGTGTCGTTTAAATTAAAAGCAAAATTTGTCAGTGCTCCATCTTACAGCAATTACATTTTAACCTCGTGTCTAATTTGAGCCCAGTTACTCGTAGATTAGTTAGACAGTTAATTTGTTTCATGTTCAATGGATCACTTGCACAGTAAATTCTAATGACAAGGAACGAATCGTTTCTCATTCCCATCGCACATTAATTTGAAAATATGCCTACATCCTGAATGTGTATAAGGTCGTTTTTACTATTATTCTTTTTTTAAATATACGGATGTGAGTTATTAATTCCTATCCACCATTTTTTCCACATGACAATAATAGAAATTCTTCTACAGAATAAAATGTGTTGTCAAGGAAAACTTTTCAGCTTTTTTCACAATTTACATTGCTGTCTGACATACATGTTATATCACTGTATAAGTGGTCAAAAAGTTTAGTTGCAACATTGTGCACTCCCTTTTTGTGCTACAAAAAATCTTAATGTGGAGTAATGATTACCATTTTTTTTTTCTTCTGGTATTGTAATTATGTAATCATTGATCCTTTTGAATTGTAGTGGCTTATTAGCAAGAAACTTCATGAGGGTAGATGAAGTCTCTGTCTGTCTGCCGCACAGCCTCGTCCGACAGGAATCGCCTACCCTTCCAGGCATTTCTTAAGCCACCAAAGGCATGGGGAGAAATGAAGGCTATAGCTGCGAGTGCTCGAGTGGCTCCCACTTGTACCTTCTGGCCTCCCAGATCCAGCGGCGTCTTGTGCCCAATCGCGACCAGAAAGGAACTTGACGCACCACACGACGTCGGTGTTTTCCGACCAACATACGACCCCTTTCACATTCTTCGTTCTCTGGTGGATGTGTACTGGTATTTGTCCTTCGGTTGCCTAGAAACGAGTAACAACATTTGGTCCTGTATGGTCGCATTTGTTAATAGCGTACCCCTACTTCCAGTGCAGCATTAGCCATGTGGCAACATTTAGCAAACGGCTACAGGCCCAATGCACTGGGGAGCAGGGGCCTGGGTATAAAAAGATCTATCAAGTTAGATATTAATGGCATTCTACCTACCGTCCAATGGAGATGAAGCTGTCCAAATCTTCAGTGATAGTAACAATTTTAGCGAATTTGTAAATGTGTTTGCTGGCCACACCATACATTGGGGTCGCAAGTGTGACATTACTACAGAACTTACACAAATATTTCCTAAAGTTGTCAGAGCTAGTCGTAATAACCCAATCAATTCGATCAGTCTTTATTAATTGCCAGTATGAAAGTAATTAATGGATATAATACTTATTTTTATAAGTTCAATATTACAGTCATTCATTTCTTCTACAAAGTACTTACTATACTTACGGTACTTTTGAAAATATGGTTCAGATGGCTCTAAGCACTATGAGACTTAACATCTGAGGTCATCAGTCCCCTACACGTAGAACTACTGAAACGTAACTAACCTAAGGACATCACACACATCCATTCCCCTAGGCAGGATTCGAACCTGCGACCGTAGCAGCAGAACGGTTCCGGACTGAAGAGCCTAGAACCGTTCGGCCACAGCAGCCGGCGGTACTTTAGATATGAGTCGCGTGGGGTGAAGGTAGTTGTATAAAGTGTTGTAGTTTCGCGGTTCCTCCGTTTCTCTTGTGTCATTGTTTCTCAGCCGGGTGTTGTAAACTAATAGGATGCAATAGCATGCAATACTATTGTTCAACGACAGTATAAGATATTAAGGTACTGAAATATTTTATCTTCTGGTTTTGAAATTTAGCGACAGGTGAACGAGAAGCAATGACAAATAGGGTAAGCTTGTTTGTGTTGAAGCTACCAACTCAAGAAACAAACAAGTAGGTTTTATGTGCAATGTATATAACAACGCAGGTTCCAATTTTCGGTGTTTGATATGATAGTAAAATGTTATCGTTATAGTCCAGTCACTTCCAAATCCAGTAAAGATTTATTTACCACTAACATACCAGGGAGGGGGCTGACTTTTCGAAACCACCCGTTCAGTGGTGCAGGTTTGGGTGCCAGGTTTCACATCTTGTAGCCAGTCATCCTGATGGAAACCCGTTTGTGAAAATGTGAAGAAAATAATTTCTCATAGACACTAACGTATGAAAAATAACCAGAGCTTATCTAGTAACTCCGCAGTACAATGACTGAGGCTCCAAGCTTAGGAACTAAGGATCGCGTGTTCAGTACTTACAGAAACGTAATTTTTTAAAATCATTATCAAAATAACTGTGTTGTTTACTCTTAGTGTTTTAATCTAGATTTAAATTAAATTCTTTTCTTAAATTTGTGATTCTTGAGTGTCTCAAACCAATCATTGTAATAACGTTATTATTTTGCACAAATTTAACGAAGACTATTTATATTTAAGAAATTGTGATTGCAGTTAAGTAGCTTTCTATTGTCTTACGGTGCGAAAAGTATTTATGTATTAAATTCTTGTATGACGATAACCATCCAATAAAATGTACACATTATTTTGGGGCCAACACGTGGAAAATATGCACTCTGTAAAAATTTAGGGAACCTAGCAACATTAGTTTCATTGGGTAGATGTAGGAAGAATTCGACAAACGTCGTGTCTGTACTCGCTACTGCCAGTCTTTGCGTAAATGATGTGCAGACATGTTGAATTTATTTTAATATTCATTACTACAAATAAGTACTCCATATGAAAGCGAGCGTTTTCATAATAGGTTTTCACGAAATTTCATGTGACATTTCCACCAAAGCAGATGATCGTCACGAAGCATATGTTGTCACAACGACAGTGCTTTTTCTCAAAAGCGGGCATCACCCCACGGAAGTTTATTTATTCTCTTTCGTCTCTCCACAATCGCTACCGGTCAAGGCTCACTAAAGCTTACTGTAAGTAGAATGTTTTTTCTGCCATGTTTAATTGATATATTGATAATTTTTAAAAATTTAACTCTTACGATAGGTTAATGAAAATGTAACTATAATGGCATAAGTAAATATTTAAACCGAAAAAGGAGTAAAGCAAGAAAGTTAGAGCAAAATGAAAAACTCCATACAATGATTAAAATGACGTGGGCAACAGTTCTAAATAAAGTAAAATAGTAATTATATTTCAGTTAAAATTATACAGATAAAAATAAAGACCATAGTCATTTCGATTAAAATTTTTAAAACAATTAAAACGCCTGCTGAACTGAACCTACGGCCTGCATTTTACGATTTTAGAACATCTGTCACTTTTTGAAGCGAAAATTCTTTGGATATGTTAAAATTTCAAGGTAGTGACGCTTTGTGAAGCATGCGCTATCCTCGAGGTGGGTTACATAACAGAAATGTGGTCATTGTGCTTGAAATGTATAAGATAAATATATGCTTTCACGGACTCGCATGTAGATCTTTTTATGGTTTACACGTTAGTATACAATTTAGTATCTGCGTCAATATAAATGAGTGAATTCGGGGAATATTTTACCGATCGTGCACTGTTTCACAATATGCTAGATAAACCCTAACAATTACAGCAAAATGGGGTGATAGTAAAATGTAGATCTGAAGAATATGTACGAAAACATCGTTATAGCACGTGTTTAATCTCATACTGTTCACCGAAAATTTACTCTAAGAGTCTCCTCCAATGTTTCTGTTCGGCCACAGTTTACCTCACAAGCTGAGAATCGACGCTCTCTTTCTTTTTGGCGAACTAACAAGGAAATTATTGACAACAAAAGCATGGGCACCTGAAACTGCATTTTTTCAAACTTTTAATAGAAAATTCGTTTTAATAGTGTTTCCCAAATGTAGAGAGAGTCTAATACTTTTTGGCTGTACTTCTCTTCGATGATGGCCAACTGCAGTGCACAACGTTCTTTTTCTATATGTAAGCACATTTAAAGCACATTAAAAGAAACCCATCTTACGGAATGTAGAATGTTATTTATTTCGAGACATAAATTAATTTGACTGGTCTTATCTCTAAATTTGCCCAAATTATAACGAGAGAACCTTTTTTTGTAAAATACTAATTTATTTTATGTCCTAAACTATGAGGACTAATGGCCGGCCGAAGTGGCCGTGCGGTTAAAGGCGCTGCAGTCTGGAACCGCGAGACCGCTACGGTCGCAGGTTCGAATCCTGCCTCGGGCATGGATGTTTGTGATGTCCTAAGGTTAGTTAGGTTTAACTAGTTCTCAGTTCTAGGGGACTAATGACCTCAGCAGTTGAGTCCCATAGTGCTCAGAGCCATTTGAACCATTTTTATGAGGACTAATGCAAAACAAGGTCCTCTTCGTAGCCTTTGTTACGGGCCCAGCGATGGCTTAATTCGGCACTGCATAGCTCACGTTCCCGCATTTTTACCATATGCAACTCGGAAAGCCACGAATGCCACTCTAATACCGTACCTACACGTCGGAGCTTATATACTCGTATTGGAGTGGCGCTACGTTGCCTACATGCTGTAGCAGTGCCTTAAAACGGAAACGTTTTGATCGCCCAGCATATTACTCTTAAGGAGCCTGTCTTGCCAGGGGGTGTGCCAAAAGGAGACATCCATTTTCCGGCAGCTGTCGTAAACATGTGCATACGTCACTCTGGTAAAGTAGAAACAGAACAGCATATTTATATCGCTGCAAATATCGAAAGAGTGGTATGAGAGGACAGCTGTAAGAGGTGATCACTGTCATGGCGTACCAAGTGTGAATCTATCTAGTTGCCGATACCATATCCACTTCCAGCAGTGAACAAACCATTCTGTCTATGCTGGGGAATAATATGTTGTCAAACTGCCGTTACCTATTACGTCCGTAATCCGGTGCCGTGTAATTGGCTCATTTAAACAGTCCTCTGTAAATACACAGCCATCTGCTACCTATCATTAAGTGAGCCGCCACCGCAATTGTGGCACTCGTATTAACGTCACCAAATAAGGCTTTAGTCTATAGGTAACACAGCATTTGGCAGGCCCATCTCCACGTATTGAGAAAAATGTATATCTTTGTGTGCATCGTAATCCCTGATAGGGGCATATGAGTCTGGAATTCTGAAAGTCCTTAAGCTTACAGTGCCTCTCTTTAATCTACCTTTTCTTCGGTTAGCCACTGACCTCTCTTTCTTGTGCAATAGACCTATAGCGAAATGCAGGAAGATCTCCAGCGGATATGCACTTTGTGCAGGGAGTGGCAACTGACCCTTAACATAGGCAAATGTAATGTATTGCGAATACATAGGAAGAAGGATCCTTTATTGTATGATTATATGATAGCAAAACAAACATTGCTTGCAGTTACTTCTGTAAAATATCTGGGAGTATGCGTACGGAACGATTTGAAGTGGAATGATCAAATAAAATTAATTGTTGGTAAGGCGGGTGCCAGGTTGAGATTCATTTGGAGAGTCCTTAGAAAATATAGCCCATCAACAAAGGAGGTGGCTTACAAAACACTCGTTCGACCTATACTTGAGTATTGCTCATCAGTGTGGGATCCGTACCAGGTCGGGTTGACAGAGGAGGTAGAGAAGGTCCAAAGAAGTGCGGCGCGTTTCGTCACAGCGTTATTTGGTAAGCGTGATAGCGTTACGCAGATATTTAGCAAATGTAAGTGGCAGAATCTGCAAGAGAGGCGCTGTGCATGGCGGTGTAGCTTGCTGTCCAGGTTTCGAGAGGGTGCGTTTCTGGATGAGGTATCGAATATATTGCTTCCCTCTACTTAATACCGCCCCATGAGTTCACGAATGTAAAATTGGAGAGATTCGAGCGCGCACGGAGGCTTTCCGGCAGTCGTTCTTCCCACGAACCATACGCGACTGGAACAGGAAAGGGAGGTAATGACAGTGGCACGTAAAGTGTCCTCCGCCACACACCGTTGGGTAGCTTGCGGAGTATAAATGTAGATGTAGGTGTAGATACCTGCCCTCTCAATTCGTTTCTGTACTATATGACCTATTAATATCTTCATCCAAACACCAGACGTCAACGCACTCCTAGATGTCCACCATTCCCACCTATCGTGGGATATTCACCTCAAGAACCTACTTTCCGCAGTCTAGACTCTTCTGTAATTCTCATCTTCACCACATCCAACAGGACATGTAAAAATGTGCAGTGTGTCACAACGTTCAGGACGCTACCTTGCGAGATGTAAGCCACGCTAGTCGAATCATCGACTCGCGTTAAACTAACTTCATGGCATGTCCTACGGCAGTGAACTGCGACCATTGTTTTTCATGTTGTATTTTAATGACCTGATAGACAATATTAACGGTAACCTCAGACTTTTGTGCATATGATGCATTTGTCCATAATGAAGTACTGTCTGAAAGTAAGCTGCTCAAATATTCAGTACTTCATAACATGCCAAGAGGCACAAAGATCTGCAACTTGCTTTCAGTGCAGAAAAAATGTGTGTACTTAACAGAATACAGATGAATTGTATCCTATTGCGGCGGCACGCTTCATTTTCCCTTACTTCCTCTAGGATCTGGAATCCAACGAAGGTGACGCTGTTCTGCGAGGTCTCTGAAAGCACGTGACTCCACTCCACTTAGAGGTGCGAATCAAACAGTCTATATCAACATCTACTAAACACAGCTTATCATGGGGATGTAGCTGAAACACCGCCCTGTCAATGTTTTCCACAGTTCCTTTCTTCCCCGCTTCTGCTGACAACCCCTCATTCTTCGTCTTATCAGCCCAACTAATATTCACCGTTCCTCTGTGACACCACGTCTCAAAAGCTTCGATTCTCTTCTGTGCCGGTCTTCCCACAATCCATGATTCGCTACCATACTCTGCTGTGCTCCGAAGGCACATTCTCAGAAATAAATTCCTCAAAATAGTGCCTATGTTTGATACCACTCACTTTCTAACAAAATAAACGTAGTATCATACTATGAGCACAAAACCAATGAAGCCTCCTGGTATAGTTCTCGAAGTAGTGGGGATACCACACAGGTTAGGTTTGGCGTGTATCTGGTGGCACCCTTAATTGGAAGGACGTTGGCATAATGCAATCAGCCTGCAAAAGAGAATGCGAGCGACCCATACCATAATGTAGCCCACTTGTGCGGGATCATTACCATACAGCACGAACAAAAGATACTGAACGTACACAAAGCAGGTTTGCAGGAATATTTACAGAACTATACTTCCAGGAAACAACTAAAGAAATGATGAAATACCTGAACAGGCAGATGCTTAAATAGAGGCGGCAAGCAAGCCACGAAAGCCAATCTACGAAGTTCCAAAAAAAAAAGTACTAAGTGAAGTGAAGATCTAGTGATATATTACAGCACCCTATCCACCTTCGGCACTACGAGGTAGGTGCAGCAGGCAGTTTTCCACACCCATGCAGGCAGATACCGGTCTGATACCTACTGTCGCTCGGAAACGCAAGACAAAACTGTTAAAATTGTGCGTGAGTGCATGTTTTCTTTTGTGCGTTAGAGAGAGAGAGAGAGGACTACTTTATTGTGATATGAGCTACTTAAAATGTAGTTTTTAGCAGCGCGGTATTAGCCGAGCGGTCTGAGGCGAAGCAGTGGTGGACTGTGCGGCTGGTCCCGGCGGAGGTTCGAGTCCTCCCTCGGGCATGGGTGTGTGTATTTGTCCTTACGATAACTTTAGTAGTGTGTAAGCGTAGGGACTGATGACCTTAGCAGTTAAGTCCCATAAGATTTCACACACATTCGGAAATTTTGTAGTTTTTACACAGCCACTGTCTCACTATGTCAATAAACAATTAAAGACATTTACTATACTACTACTTAAGGAATCTGTTGCAGTGATTGCTTAGGAACGTTTTAGTCCTCACTCTTTCCTACGTTTCTTGTAACTTTATTATGTCTAATATTCGCACATAGATTCAAAAATTGCAAGCCTTAACCGCATTTTTTTCATTTCACGAGCGTAACCCTCAACCATGAAATTTGAATGAGTATCTAGTTCAGTGGCACAGATTACGAGGTTGATACTGGTAACTGATCCTGTCACCGACAATAATTTAAATATAAGTGAAGAGACACCACTGAGCCTACTACTTATCTTGTAAGATAGATTTAAAGATGAGAAAACCTTTTATAGCATTTGTACAATTAGCAAGAGCTTTTTTCAATGCTACGAGGAGTGATGTCGTTGAAATTCTGAAATTAACAGATATTACATGCAGTGAGTGAAAGTTTACTTAACTTGTTCAGAAGACCTCAGTTACAAGCAGCGAAGGTCAAGGAAGAAAGACAGGTGGTAGTGAGGCATCTGTTCGCAGAGGAATTCGAAAACAAGAATTAACCTTTACGGAATAGAGTTAGAAAATGTGAAATATACGAATGATGTTGTAGTTCTGTCAAAGTCAGAAAAGTACTTGGAAGATAAGCTGAATGTTATTCATGGTATCTTGGAAAAATAAAATAAACGTAAAATAGTGCTTTCTAATGAAGTAAGTAGATACGTGTGAAATTAGATTAGGAAATGCAAGCGTGGAAATATCAAATGCATTTTGCTACTTAAATAATTAAATAATTGACGGTGCCAAAAGTGAAGTCATATAAATGTAGACTGCCCTTATGTAAAAAGGGCTGAAAAAATGATATGTTGACAGGGAAAACAGTTTAAATCTTACTGTGGCTTTAACGAAAAAATTGTCTATAGTGGACGGAAACGTGAACGATAAACAGTTCAGAAAAGAAGAGAGTATAAACAGCATAAACAGTTGAAATGTGGAGTTACAGAAACAATGCTAGATATATAAGTTATATCAGATAAGAATTGAAGAAGTACGAAGTAGGGAATATATTTATAAAGCAATTTCACCTTGTATATATGGGCCATGTTCATAGGGTACACCCTGAGGCACTACGAAATAGTAATTTTTAAAAGAGTAAACCTCCATTTGTTTTTTACAATATACTTATGACTGACATGATTTAATAACGGTCTAACAAAATTTAACATTGTACTTGATAATGTTATAATAGCGGAAATATGGATAGTACAAAAAATACGTTTAATAATGCACAGTATACTCTACAAAAACTATTAAATGCCTGTGACTCAAAGACATCGAAATTTTTTTACGAACTACTACGTTTCCTAAAAGAGAGAAATGGGGCGTTAAAAATTTCGAAGGGTAAGCGAGATTTGAATACGAAAAAAAAGTTCAAATGGCTGAAGATTTTTAGTAATTACGTAGAAAAAGAAGAGACTTGTAAGACGTGGAGAGCTGCACCAAACTATGTTTATACTGAAGACTGAGACACACGCACACACACACACACACACACACACACACACACACAAAAGTTCATACGGCACTCATGAACTTTCTTTCTAGTCTGACACCTTGCTCCTTGAAAGTGAAGCTTCATCTATAATACATTTTATTAATTTCGGCATTAACGAGGCCGCCGTTTTCGTAAAGCTGATAGGGACCAACACGGTTTTTTTTCTGTAGTAAAAAGAGCACCCGACAGTGTGAAGTGAACTAAAGACGTTTTTACAACATAACTGAATACACTAACGTGCAAGCCACCAAAACGTCATCCAGTCGAAAGGCTTTCGCGAGGCTGGGAGTCACATAATATTTATTTATGTAGTATTTTCATTCTAAGGATTGAGTTTATACTGTGAATGTGTAATGTCACTGCTAAGATTTAAATGTAATAAAGTAGTTTTACTCACACTAACTTCTGGTCATTTACTTTAAAAGTAAAATTATGACAATAGCAAATGAAAAGAATCCTACAGTATCTGACAAGATCGCGTCACATTTGGATAAGTATTTAGGAGTAGTACTTAGAAGCGATGTGAAATGCAAGCACCACGTAAACAAAGTATTAGGAGAAGTTAATCTGATGGCCGGGTTCTAGGAAAATGCCATGAATATGTAAAAACAAATCGCAAACTAGACTTTAGTGAGACCAGTTCTAGAATACTGTTGCAGAATCTTAGAGTCTTCATAAAGTGGGAATGAAAACAGACTAACTGTGTTTGCAACACATGTCGTAGACAGTGGACATATATACCGGTGGATGTACCAGCAAAATCGTATCACAGTACGTCACTTAGTTCTGGAGATACGGCGTTGTAACCAATGAGTGGCGTCAAAATGAAACTGCTGGGCGAATTTCTCTACAGATACAGGTGAAGTATGTGTAAAATATGTTAAATACATGTGAAATATATTTCATTTAAACACACACAGGCAAAAACACAGGTAAAAGACTCATCCTAAACCTCTGGAATGATTTCAATCAAATTTGATGCACAAATTTGTTATGCACTGGAACTTATAAGTACTGTTTGGGTTGAAACCTGGAATGGAGGTAGCTTATACCCTGTAGTAACATATAGTCTATCTCATATATGTACCTACCATCCAAAGGTGTGGGGTAAGAAAGAAGTGTAGCCTACGACGCATGAATACACATAATTTATTCATCCACTATTTGAGAATGAGAGCACTTTATGAATTCCAATAAACTTTACATGTAACATCAAACCTCTATGTCATATTTTCTCGCTGAAAACAACCACAAAATGATGAAAGGAAAAAAAAGTTTGTCGCTTACTGTAAATTCGCTCTTCATGTAGTAGAACTGTCGCATAAAGCGTGGCGGTTTAATTCGTAACTTCTTTACTATCAACTGTATTTGCGACATTTTTGCAGACAGTATTCGCACATACAACGGAAGGTACCAGCAATATTATAGCATTCCATGACACATATTTCAGGAGAAGTAGCGTATGAACACTGAGATGCGTGAAAAAATGTGGCATCATATATGACCTTTAAGTTTATTACTTCTTTGCTACTAATTGTGTTTGCAACACATGTCGTAGACAGTGTACATATATACCAGTGGATGTACCAGCAAAATCGTATCACAGTACGTCACTTAGTTCTGGAGATACGGCGTTGTAACCAATGAGTGGCGTCAAAATGAAACTGCTGGGCGAATTTCCCTACAGATACAGGTGAAGTATGTGTAAAATATGGTAAATACATGTGAAATATATTTGATTTGAGCACACACAGAGGTAAAAGACTCATCCGAAACCTCTGGAATGATTTCAATCAAATTTGGTGCACAAATTCGTTATGCACTGGAAATAATAAGTACTGTTTGGGTAAGAACCACCAGCCTCCTGTTGGGGAGGAGGTGACAACATTGAGAGAGAAGGGGGAAGAAGGAGATGGACAGAGAATGGGAAGGACGAAATGGACGCAGAGACAGGGATAAGATACAAAGTGTGAAGGGAGAGGAGGAAATATCCAGTGGAATGGGAGAGGATGGAACAGAGAGTGAAGTAATGGAGGAAGTGGATTGGGAGAGGGGGTGGAGGACATAGACCGAGAGTGGGGGAAGGGCAAGATTGACAAAAAGAGGAAAAATGGAGGAAATGGACTAATAGAAATGGAGTAAATAAATACCAGGGCACTTTTTTTTATAAATAACTGTTATCCGTGGGAAACGCCGTGGGGCGGAGGACATAAAGTTGATTCTGGTACAATGTGACATCTGTTGCACTGTGAAAGAGGCTTCCGAAATGTACATGCACACGTAACAACGCCTATGGTAAGTCGGTGGAATTCTACGCTGAAGGAAACCGGACCCATCGAAAGAAAAGTTAGACTGATACAGGAACAGAATAACTGCTGTTAACAATGTTAAGTGTCATATTATTTCATTCTGTAATGATTATCTGAAGACTTTAAGTGAGTCCGTGGGAGTCTTGAACCAATTTCCATCCAAGTGTGTACTGCTGCCGTTCGTGTTGAGATATATTCAAACTTGTGTGCACGTGTGTGACGTGAACAGGTCACACGTGATGCAAAGTGGCTCCGCATGGGTCGAGCTGCAGCCGAAGCGTAGGTGGGGCAGGATGCCAACAGTTAGCCTATCGCACGGTGTCAACAGCGACCTTGTCTCGTGCCGCTATAAATCCTTCGGCCCGCTTCGTGAATTTAGCGCACATGGACTCCAGATAAGCGCATTTGACAGACATTATTAACGAGATCTCTATTGCGCCGAACTTCACAAATAATTTAATATCGCAACTAAACCGCTTACTAACTCGCCGAAATGTTATAGAAACGTAAACCACGATTACATCTTCCTTCTCTCATTTATAAGTTCGTATCCGTTCAGGATCGTGGATGCCCATTTGGAAATCTTCAGAAAGTGGGACAACGCATAGCTTGTGGAGGTATGAAACGTCGTAGTGTGCCGTTGATGTACGAGATTCTATAGATGACCAGTAGTAACCAAAGCCGTGCAAGCGTGTCTGGAAATGTCATTTTTCAAATGCGTAAATCATTGCAGGTTTACTCTGCGCTGAACAAGAAAGCCGAATAAATCATAAATTTTAATTGGTGTATCGCATGAGCCCATGTCTTATACAGCACGTGGCGTGCACATAGGGACTTTTTAGGTTAGAGCAAGTCAGAAATGAATTGCTTGTTGTATTCGAAGATATATCAGCCTCGTTATTGTCAGGGAATCATCGAAGAAAAAGTTAATATGATACCAGTAAACTGCAGAAGCATCCAAGTAAAAGCCGCAAATTATTAGCGCTTACTGAAGGTTATAATGCCCTGACTAAAACAAGGGACCAGTTGGTAGGACACTTTCTGAACGGATCACCAATTCAGTACTGGGGCAAGCGTGAAGGGTAAAAATCGTAGAGGTAGCCCAAGTGTGAATACACTAAGCAGATTCAGAAGGATGTGCGCTGCGGTAGTTACTCGGAGATGAAGAAGCTTGCACAGTATAGAGTAGCGTGGAGAGCTGCATCAAATCATTCTCTGGACTGAAGATCACAACAACAAGGCCCAGATTGTATTACGAAAGTTGGTTGAAATTGGAAGTGAACAACAAGGAAATCCTACATTCACAAGGGAATAATTATCGTAACAATATGTTAGTCGCCAATAGTAGCGGCTTCTTTTTTTGCAGAAGATATTGATAATACATAGAGATGTCATCACGGATTCCGAATGTGGATTAATCTGGGTCGAGATAAGCATCAAAGTTGGGATAAAAATATTAATCGAATGATTTTATAGACGACCTACGTCAGGAGCTGTCGTGGTACAGCACTTCAGGAAGAACTTGCAGTAGTTCGTGAATATGGATCCTGATCATGCTGCTATAATCTGGGATGACTTCAGCTTGCCACGTATGGATAGGGAGAGTCATGCTCCCAAAACTGGTGCTAGAGACTGCGATTCGTGTGACATTAACCTTAATGTCTTGTCCGGAAATTACGTCTAGCAGATAGTTAAGAAAGCAACTTGTGAAGACAACGTCTTTGACCTCTTAGTAAGAAAAGGATCTGAATTCCTCGAATCACTTGACGTGGAGGAGGGTGTCGTCATCATAAGGCTGTAATAACGTCTATGACAACGAATGTTAAGAAAGTTAGGACAGTATTTTTGTTTACGAAGAATGACAAGACACAAATTACAGAGTTCTTGAGTACCCAACAACAAATATTCAGTACTGAGGTGGAAGATGTGGACCATAATTGGTAAAAATTCAGGAGCACGTTTCAGTACGCCTTAGACAAGTAATTTCCAAGCCAGGTCTTAAGGGACAGGACGGCGTGGTTTAAAAGCCATTTCATAAACTGCTTCGGAAACAAAGAGAGCTTCATCACAGAGTCAAAAAAAGTCAAAAACTAGCTGACGAACAAAAAATAAACGAAGATAAAGTGAGCGGAAGGAGAGCAGCGAGACAAACGTTTAATAACTTTGAAAGTAAAATTTTATCAACCTATCTGACTAAACACCCCAACACGCTTTGGCCTTCCTTAAAATCAGTAAGCAGCAGGAAATCATCTATTCAGTAACTCAGTGACTATAATGACACCGAAACGAAAAGTGACACAGAGGTAATGTTGAAATACTGAATTCGGTATTCCGAAATTGTTTCATCGCGGTAGATCGAAAAGGATCCTCCTTTTAATCACCATACGAAAGTCGAAAGGGCAGATATTGGTGGTGGAATAGAAAAAGAATAAGAATAACTTGGCAGTGGAAAAACGTCAGGGCAGATCAAAAACCTTTAAGATTCGATAAAGATTATGCGAAATAATTTCCAGCAGCAGTTTATCGGAGTTCCCTGGAGGAACTACGGGTATTTAGCGACCGGAAAAAAGCGCAGGTCATTTCAACTTTCAGGAGGGGTCCTTTGATAGATGTACATAATTATAGGCCTATATCGTTGACGTCAATCTGTTGTTTTATGCTCATGTATTACGAAATTTTTCGAGAGTGAAAATCTCTTCTATAAAATTTACATTGATTGCGCAAACAGAGAGCTTGAAAAAGTTATCTCGCTCTCTTCCTCCATACGATCCACAGTACTGTAGACACCGGTGCTCAGGTTGATACCGTGTTCCTCGACTGGAGTGTAGGTTCTTAGCACCGCCCCTCACTGCCGTTTAGTGAAAAGTAAGGGAGAGCGTATTGGACGAGATTTGCAACTGGATTCAAGACGGCCTTGCTGACAGAACTCAATACGTCGATCTTAGACGAATAAAATCGACATCTGTAAAGGAAATTCCGGGAGTACGCCAAGGAAATGTGGTAGGACCGTTACTGCTTACAGCGAATATAAATGATCAAGCAGAATGCGTCGGAAGTCCTTCAAGGATCTTTGCAGATTCTGCCGTTGTCTACAAGTAGGTACCAAACCGACAGATCGATTTGCAGAAGTACCTACAAGAGGACTGATGAATGGTGGAGGGACTGGTTGGTGACCCACACGAAAAGAAATCCAGTGCTGTACATTCACACCGTTAGTGACAAATTCTTGGAAACACTATCTACAGTAAAATATCGAAGACTAACCGCACAGAGCGACCTTAAATGGAATGACCACATAAAACAAAGATTAGGCAAAACACATGCCAGACTCAGATATGTAGGAAGATTTTGAAGGAAACGTGATTTATCCACGAAAGAAGAGACTTAGAATTCTTGAATACCACTCTTCAGTCCCAAATCCTTACCGGGTAGGACTGATAAAAGAGACAGAGAACACCCAATGAAGAGCGGCGCATTTCGACAGGGTATCGTTCACTCCGCGCAAGATTGGAGATTCTCAATTTACTCCCCTATCAGGAGCTACAAGAGAGGCGTTCTGCGGCAGGTAGAGGTCCGCCATTAAAATTTCGTGGGAGTGCTTTCCGGGAAGAGTGGGACAACATATTACTTCCTCGTACATACGTTTTGCAATATAACCACAGAGAAAACATTCGAGGAATTACAGGCTTTCAGAGCTTTGATGTATGTATTGGAAAGTGGCCATCTCGTTACTGTTGCCCCACAAAATATATAACTGTCGGACAATTTCGTAATTCATCGATGTGTCAGTGTTAGATTTGTTTCTATTTTTAGGTCGTGTTCGCACTTTATTTGCCAACAAGGACCAATAAAGCAAATCACAATTACTACAGTTAAAGACTGTGACCCTGGGCGAACCGTTGGAAAAATCACCCAAATTTCTGAATGTCGTTTCCTGAAACTGAAAGCTATAGTGGAGGTTTACGGAAATTCATCTAACCAAAGGCGTGGCGGTTTTCACACCGTAAAAATCATGGTGAAACGACATGTATGGTGCATCTCTTTAATTTCTTCATTTAATACTTCTACTCTACTACTTCATTTAATACTTCTACAGTTTACAAAACTGACGTAAAAATAGAACATCAAGAAAAACACATACACAGGTTCTGAAGATGGTCATTGTATGGCCGAAACCGGTTATGACTGTGTCTTAAACATGTGATTGCGTTTATAAATAAACAAAAAAGACTTTTACAAAATTTTGTATCCCGCCTGGGAGGCGGCACGTGGGTAGGAACGGGAAAAGGTAGTACAAGTCGGTACTGCAAGAACGTGGTTTACTGGTGCAAAAACAAGGTGATAAACCATTACATAGCTTTGTACGTAGGTGCGATGCTGAAGCTAAGTTTCCTGGCTGGCTGCACCTGATGAAATGGGCTGAAGAAGTCGCGGAGCTCGTAGACCTCGACAGCACCAGCTAGAAGGCGCTGTCGTCGGTGTCTCTCATAGTGCCAACCTAGCAGAGCGGACCTACGTTGTGGCATCGAAGCTATCGATACCACACAAAATAATCAGTCACTCACTCCGTATACAAAATGTCGTTTTTTCCAAAATAATTGATATGTATTTTGAAAACATAGAGAGAAAAATCAATACACCACCCATTTATTCGTCTGAAGTAACCCCATGAAAGTTTCGAGATGTACAGCAATTGTTCAGAAGTGTGCAATAGGAGTTTTCACCAAATGCGAACAATAAAAGTGGAGTATCGAGAACTAATTGTCTGTCTGTCTTAACAAATTTGATGTTCAACGTAAATAACGAGGAAGCAAATGAGGCAGTGAATGGAATTTCACACCAGACATAAATGTGTAACAGGAATAGACATAAAAACAAAATTTCGCTGACTATGCGGTCCATTAGTCAAAAGCAGAGAAGGGTTACAAGAACTGTTGAGTTGCTAGCAGTCCTTATTTCTCTAACTTTCGGTTGGAAATGAGCAAAGAAAAGACGCAGCGTACTAGTAACGTAGCCATTCTACGCATGAAGCAAGATGAAGGAAGGAAGACGAAAAGTCTGGGGTCAAGTGAAGAAACCTTTTGCAATCTAAAGGTATCTTCTGGAACTGGTTATTGATAGGGAAATGAGATAGCAGTTTTTGTGGAACATGGAATTCTACCGAAGGGGAAACGGGTTGAGATGAACGATAGACTATGGTGCCACAGAACCAGTTAAAAAAATTAAGTGGGCAACGGAAGCATGAGGAAAACTCGAAAGAATAAATTAGGAATTATGTCACTGGTAAACCATTTCTAGAAGAAGAGGTTGATACTTCGACTCGACTATTGACGTAAATAGGGAAAATTAACGTGGCAGTGAGAGAATAAGTTGAGGAACATAGTTTGGGTCTAAGATCTGGACAGATGGAACAAATTAGCGATACGGGTTGTTTGCAGCAAATATGCATAACTGAAAAATGACGGTGCCGATGATAAGGAGGCTGATGACAGCATCAAGGTAGAGATGAAAATATTGATATAGAGAGGAAAATACCTATTCAAAATTTAAGAAGATCCCCAGAGAACCACAAAATGTAATTGTCTGAGAGTACGCCGATTCGGAGAAATTTTATTATCCGCGAACTGTGAAAGTTCACATCACAGAAATCTCGTAGAACGGAGGAGACATACAGACGGCAAATTGCCGCTAGCGAGCGGATCGCAAATTCCTGGCGAAATCCACGTGTGTGCTGCGAACAATTGGCTAATTAAGCGTGCTTTAATCTCATTAGAAAGGAGCTATTTTACGTACGGTGCAGCAAACCCGTTTTGTTGTACATAATGAAAGACTGGAAAGGGTCTGATTAATGAGGTTAAATTTTCCCCTCTCGCTTACTCACAGGGCTGCGTGTCTGTATGCGCGCTGTTACGGTATTCGGCGTATGCGTAAAAAACAATAGCCTTTATCACCTGAGGCTGCCTTCCCACTGCATGCAAATAATTGTTAGCCTCCACCGCTCCGGACGAGTTGGTGCAGTGGTTAAGCCACAGGGCCCACTCCCGCGGAGAACAGTGTTCGAGACCCAGCCGTCCATAGCTATTTAGGTTCTATCTGATGTCGATTCTTACCTTCACGAGAATATTGGATATTATTTTCGTAAGGAGGGCGAGTATTGCAGTGACAACTATTGGTAGCTAGTCACAGCATCGGATAGGAGGTACTTATCGTTGTTGGCGATCGTTCTTATCAATAATTGCGTCTAGAGTGAAAAGTGTTCGTCATTTCTTGTCACGCCTTTCGGCGTTAGCCACAATCGGCCCTAACTAAGGTAAATGTGAACATAAAATGATAGCATACTGTGAACTAATACATGACATGGCGAGCACGAAATATCGTGACACGATTAGTGCACACCGAAATGAATCCATAACATACATATAATGAATGAAGTCATCAACTGTCCCGTATATTGCAGCGATATATACCACACGGTTCCTCGTGGCTGCTGAGTGAGGTGCTGATAACAGATTTGTGCTAGGCAGAACTACAATGAAATGCGGATTTCCATTCCAATTCAACAATAAAGATGAGCCATCAGTCTTATGACTGGTTTGATCCAGACCCTCACGAATTCGTTTCCTTTATCAACCTCTCCATCTCTGAGTCGCACTTGCGACCTACGTCCTCAGTTATTTGTGGATGTATTTTCCTCCACAGTTTTTACCTCTACAACTCCACCGTCTAGATCAGTGGAAGTTATTTCCTGACGTCGTAACTGGTGTACTGTCGTCCAGTTCCTTCTTCTTGTCAGTGTTTTCTATAAATTCCTTTACTCGTCGATTCTCCGGAGAACCTCCTCATTTCTTACCTTTTCCGTCTACCAAATTATCGACATCCTTCTGGAGCACCTCATCTCAGATCCTTCAATTCTCATCTGTTTCTGCTTTTCCACAGTCCATGTCTCACTACGATACAATGCTGCGTTCCAAACGTACGTTCACAGAAATTAAGGCCTATGTCCAGTACTATCAAATTTACCCTGGCCAGGAATGCCCTTTCCGCTAGCCTGTATTTTATTTCCTATTTTCTCCATCCGTCATGGGATATTTTCCTACTTTGGCAGCAGACTTCTCCGACTTCATCTACTTCATGATCACCGCTCCTGATATTAAGTAATGCTTAATTGAAAGTGTCTGCTGCCGACAGGTGTTGTTGATATACCTCGACGGGGACAGCTGAAAATGTGTCTCCCGACTGGGACTCGAAACCGGGATCTCCTGCTTACATTGCAGAAGCTCTATCCATTTGAGCCACCTAGTACACAGATGAATAGCGCGACTGCAGGGACTTATCCCTTGCACGCTTCCCGTGAGACCGACATTCCCAACTGTCCACAATCTACGTACGTATTGCCCATCTACTCATTACTCGCGCACACTAAGGTGACGATTTCACTGAAGATAGCAATGTCATCAGCAAATGGTATCAGTGACATCCTTTCACTTTGAATTACAATTCCTCTCTTGAACCTTTCTTTTATTCCCATCATTGTTTCTTCGATGCACAGATTGAACCGTAGTGGCGAAAGACTACATCCCTGTGTGAGACGCTGTTTAATCCGAGCACTTCGTTCACGGTCTTCCGCTTTCACTGTTTCCTCTTGTTTTTGCCCGTTTCGTATATTACCCGTCTTTCCCTGTAACTTACCCCCATTTTTCTCAGAATTTCGAACATCTAGCACCAAATGCTGATGTCGAACGCTTTTTCCAGATCGACAGGTCTTATGAATGTGTCTTGATTTTCCTTTAGTCTTGCTTCCATTATCAACAGCGGCATCAGAACTGCGCCTCTGGTGCCTTTATCATTCCTGCAGCCAAGCTGATTGTTATCTAACAGAACCTCAATTTTCTTTCCCATTCTTCTGTATATTATTCTTTTCAGCAACATGAAAGAATGATCAGTTAAGCTGATTGTGCGATATTTCTCGCACTCGTCAGTTCTTGCAATTTTCGAAATTGTGTGGATGAAATTTTTCCAAAAGTCAGATGGTATGTCGCCAGATTCCTAGATACTACTCACCAACGTCAATAGTCGTTTTGTTGCAACTTCTCCTAATTATTTTAGAAATTTTATATATTTACAATGTTATCCATCCCTTACACCATATTCCATCTGACGTCCTCCAAAGCTATATTAAATTCTAATTCTAATGCTCTCTTCTACATCGATTCCTGTTTCTTCTTTTATCACGGCATCAAACAAGTCTTCCCCCTTATACCGGCCTTCAATGTTCTCTTTCCATCAACCCACTCTCTTCTCTGCATTCGAGGCGGAATTCCTATTGCACTCTTAATGTTATCAGTCTTGCTTTTATCTTCCCTTAAGGTTGTTTTATCTTTTGTATATGGTGGGTCAGTGCTTATGACAATCACTTCTCCTTCGACTTCTTCACATTTTTAGGCATCCATTTCACCTTCGCTTGCCGGCACTTCACATTTCGTTAATTCCTAAGTGACTTTGTGTACTTCTGAATTTCCTTGAAAGTTTTTTTACTTTCTTCTATCATCGATCAACTGAAATATTTCTTCTTTTACCTGTGGCTTCTTCGCAGTTACCTTCTTCATACGTATATTTGTCTTTCCAACTTCTGTTATTGCCATTTTTAGAGCCGTTTAATGCTCTTCAGCTGAACTGACTACTGAGCTGTTCCTTATAGAAATATCCTTAGCCTCAGAGAACATAAAGCGAACCTCTTCATTCCTCAATACTTCCGTATCCCACTTTTTGCGCACTGATTCTTCCTGACTAGCCTTTTAAACTTCAGCCTACTCTTCATCACTATTAAATTGTGATCTTAGTCTATATCTGCTCCTCGGTAAGCCCCACAACCCAGTATCTCATTTCGGAATCTTTGCTTGATCATGATACCAATTGTTGTGTTTGGCAAGAGAGCCAACACCGTTTTACTAAGGGAGGCCGAAATGCACGCGTTGTAGCTCACGCAGGCTGGCGTGAGGTCTGGAACATGACAAGGATATTATAATTTAGAAAAACGGACGTAGCTGGTGGAATACTTAACTTTAATCCATTAATAATGAATGTCGGTCTTCACGGTAAATGATACACAATATCAATAGTAACTGATAATGGCGCCTAGCTAGGTCGTAGCTAATGACGTAGCTGAAGGGTATGCTAAACTATCGTCTCGGCAAATGAGAACGTAAGTAGGCAGTGAACCATCGCTAGCAAAGTCGGCTGTACAACTGGAGCGAGCGCTAGGATGCCTCTCTAGACCTGCCGTGTGGCGGCGCTCGGTCTGCAATCACTGATAGTGGCGACACGTATACTACCGGACCGCGCCCGATTTAAAGGCTACCACCTGGCAAGTGTGGTGTCTGGCGGTGACACCACACCAATCGTACTGAAACCTTCCCGTGTCTCCCGGCCTTTTGCAAGTATACCTAAATCCCTCGTGATTCTTGAACACACTATTCACTATTTCTAGCTAAAATTTATTTCAGAACCCAGTTAGTCTTTTTCCTCTCTCATTCCTACTACGAAGCACACACTCTCCCGTAACCATTTAGCACTTCACTGGGCAAGCACGAGGATCGGCGTGGTGCTTACCTCTGCAACATTCATTACAGTTTTTGAATTCATTCATTTATCTATGTTTCAGGATTTACTTTGGTACGTGTTAATAGTGTTACGATGCATCGTGCAATTTGTTTCACGTATTAATTTACATTAGCCAATCATTGTACAGGGTGTTTCAAAAGTGATGGTCAATAATTCACACATGAGAAATACAAGACAAAAGTAACTAAAAGGTTCCATAAAACATGGGTCCACAAACTACCATTGTCGAGATACAACACATTTTATGTTGCGGGTCGCCAGTGTCTAGGAACACATGGCATCTCTAAACGTTAAAGTAGGTGCCCATGCGTCTGAATGCAACATTGAGCTCGTCTCTGAAATGAGTTTCGAATCCTCTAAGGCATTCCTGGGAAATTTTGCAAATACTGGAAGGCTGCTTCATTTCTCAAGTGTAACTCCCCAAGAAAGTTGATCGATAGCGTAGAACTAGGCTTCTGACATGCCCCATTCACAGAAATCCATGGGACATAAATCCGGTGATTTGGAGGCAATGACCTCCTTTACCTATCCGTTATTGACATACTTCTGAGTTAGAAGCAGGAGCACTCGTAAACAAAAATGTGCTGCATATGTGCAGCCGCTTGTTCAGTGGGCATCATTATGTACATATGGAAACACAGAAACCGCATGTGCTACTGTCCAGTTAGTCTCTCTGGTAGAAAGTGTTGCTAATTATGTGGACTCCAAGCAGTCCTGCCCAGACGTTCAATGAAAAACGCTCCTGACATTGTGATACGTGTAGTGCATTAGGATTGACATAGTCCCAAATGTGACAGTTATGGAAGTTGAAGAATACCGTCACGGGTAAATCCAGCCCCATCCATGAACAGAATACTGCGTACAAACAAGGGATTCAGGATGTAATGTTATTTCACCCATTGGCAGAAATTCTATAGGAAGGAAGTTTGCCTGGTTGAGGGCTTGCTCTAGCTTGAAACGATATTCATAGAGTACTTGCCGATGTAAAATGCTCCACACACTCCTATGGCTCAGGACACGCTTTTGGGTAGCAATCTTCCTTGTTGGAACGCAATCCGTAACGCCCTTTCCTTATCATAGTGTGTTATGGATCTGGGCTATCCGTCTCGTACATGGTACGCGAAACTCCCGGTTTCTCTAACGCGCTTATGTCACTGGCTAATTGTACGCCTGTCGGACTGCCTGCGGAGTGGAAACGCTTCTTCATACAATCGTGGAACCTCAAGGGCACTGCCATGTAGTACATGTCAGCGTACTATTCATGGCTCCTTCAAGTTCATAACTGATCGTGAGGTCGGTACGGCACAGTGTAAGGCGGGGGAAAGTGAAGTAGTTGCGCATGCGTAAGCAAGCAGATAGTTGATCCCAAACCTTGAGATAGCCACGTAAATACTTCGGTATCCAGTGGCGTTTACAATTGGTTTCCAACTCAAAGTAATGCTATACCTAGGCAACGATTGGTTTGCGGACTCACATTTATTTGGATTTTTTGTTACTTTTGGCTGTACTTTCCATGTGTGAATTATTGAATCATTACTTCTAAAATTCCCCTTGTTTACTTTTTTCTTTAGTCACATCTGATGATGGCTACGGCCGAAACGCATGACGGGATTAGCCGAGAGGTCTAGGGCGCTGCAGTCATGGACTGCGCGGCTGGTCGCGGCGGAGGTTCGAGTCCTCCCTCGGGCATGGGTGTGTGTGTTTGTCCTTAGGATAATTTAGGTTAAGTAGCGTGTAAGCTTAGGGACTGATGACCTTAGCAGTTAAGTCCCATAACATTTTTTAAAAGAAACGCATGGCAACAAATAACAAACACTTTGCAACCTAGTAGTCAAACACGACATTACTGTACCTAGAATCCCGTGGCCATTATCGAAAACACGCGCTGACGACACAGTAAACAAAAATCACATACTTTCTTCGACTATCGTATACACTGTGGAGGTTGTCTGGTTCTGATCGGCTTCAAGCGCACAGATAGGCACACAAACCGACCGAAGCGCTCTCCCATAGTTGACTAATAGACACATTGTGTGTATAGTGCTATGAACGATCACCGATCACTGAAGGGATGTTCTGTCCTATACTGTGATTAGTTGACATTGAAACAAACGCCATCAAGAACGACATTACTTAAGAGGTCTTAGAGCCAGTCATAACTGAGCCACTTGCAACTGAATAATAATTATTACAATACAACATCATGTTGTTGTTGTTGTGGTCTTCAGTCCTGAGACTGGTTTGATGCAGCTCTCCATGCTACTCTATCCTGTGCAAGCTTCTTCATCTCCCAGTACCTACTGCAACCTACATTCTTCTGAATCTGCTTAGTGTATTCATCTCTTGGTCTCCCCCTACGATTTTTACCCTCCACGCTGCCCTCCAATACTAAATTGGTGATCCCTTGATACCAATGAACATGTCCTACCAACCGATCCCTTCTTCTAGTCAAGTTGTGATACAAACTTCTCTTCTCCCCAATCCTACTCAATACTTCCTCATTAGTTATGTGGTCTACCCATCTAATCTTCAGCATTCTTCTGTAGCACCACATTTCGAAAGCTTCTATTCTCTTCTTGTCCAAACTATTTACCGTCCATGTTTCACTTCCATACATGGCTACACTCCATACAAATACTTTCAGAAATGACTTCCTGACACTTAAATCTATACTCGATGTTAACAAATTTCTCTTCTTCAGAAACGCTTTCCTTGCCATTGCCAGTCTACATTTTATATCCTCTCTACTTCGACTATCATCAGTTATTTTGCTCCCCAAATAGCAAAACTCCTTTACTTGTCTAATTTCCTAATCTAATACCCTCAACATCACACGACTTAATACGACTACATTCCATTATCCTCGTGTTGCTTTTGTTGATGTTCATCTTATATCCTCTCTTCAAGGCACCATCCATTCCGTTCAACTGCTCTTCCAAGTCCTTTGCTGTCTCTGACAGAATTACAGTGTCATCGGCGAACCTCAAAGTTTTTATTTCTTCTCCATGGATTGTAATACCTACTCCGAATTTTTCTTTTGTTTCCTTTACTGCTTGCTCAATATGCAGATTGAATAACATCGGGGAGAGGCTACAACCCTGTCTCACTCCCTTCCCAACCACTGCTTCCCTTTCATGTCCCTCGACTCTTATAACTGCCATCTGGTTTCTGTACAAATTGTAAATAGCCTTTCGCTCCCTGTATTTTACCCCTGCCACCTTTAGAATGTGAAAGAGAGTATTCCTGTCAACATTGTCAAAAGCTTTCTCTAAGTCTAAAAATGCTAGAAACTTAGGTTTGCCTTTCCTTAATCTTTCTCCTAAGATAAGTCGTAAGGTCAATATTGCCTCACTTGTTCCAGTATTTCTACGGAATCCAAACTGATCTTCCCCGAGGTCGGTTTCTACTAGTTTTTCCATTCGTCTGTAAGAATTCGTGTTAGTATTTTGCAGCTGTGGCTTATTAAACTGATTGTTCGGCAATTTGCACATTTGTCATCACCTGCTTTCTTTGGGATTGGAATTATTATATTCTTCTTGAAGATCATATTATATTTAATTATAAATTTGATGAATATTGTAACATGACGAATACATACAAAAATAAAGTATGAAGCGTAGAGTGGTGAAGCTGCATTCCAAGATGAAAAGTCTCTTGTTCACACAGGTCGCATTAACCTGGTCTTGTTTTGTAAGCGCAGAGATGAATTGGATCTACCCTAGCCACCGCAGTCACTTGATCGCAATATTATTAGGAGGGTACGTAATCGCTATCCACCTACATCGTCGTTACCTGAACTTGCCACTATTTTGCGGGAGAAATGGTATAAGATTCTCTTGAAAAACGTTTTTACTCACACCTGCACGTCATCCGTTGCTGAACCCTCACTGAATTCAAATTTTCTCTCGCAGGTACTCCATGTGCATTGCACGACTTAATCAGGTAAACAGCTGGAGCAATTGACTGTTTAAAGCAAGTCACGTGCCAGTCCGTGATTATCAGACCGGCGTAGTTCTGTTGTCGACACTTACTTTTCATTGCGATGCTTTTATATTAAAATGGCTACACCGAAGGGGCACGGAGTTCAGGGCCGGAGGTACACATTCATTTTCATATAAAGAAGTTTATTCATCTGTGCATTAGTAATAATATCAGCTGATGTCTGAGATCACCTTACAAAGGATTTATTTATTAACATTTCAGTTGGTAATAAATAAAGAATACACATAACGTTAAAAAGAAACTGTGTTCATCCAAAATCGGTTACACTCGCAGTTACTAGGTACGAATGCTAAGCACCCATGCGCCTGTGTTGAAATTTGTGTTTCACAGTGCTTAGAAATCTACACACTAAGGAAATAATGACTAGCCGCAAGTGCCCTTTGATCTAAATCAATGACCAAAGTTGAAAATCAGTACCTGACAGAAATTCGAACCCAGGTCTGCTGCTTAGTAGGCAGATCGATGACCACTGGACCATCTGGACACAGAGATCATCGCAACTGCACGGACCACCCTAACACGCCTCCCGTCAGACCAAAATTCTTTACTTATCCACACACTGCTAATGTATTGCCCCTTGCTCTTTATCCTCACTACTCGCTACATTTTGCCGATCCCGTAAGGCTCCAATGGTTCAAATGGCTCTGAGCACTATGGACCTTAACATCTGAGGTCATCAGTCCCCTACAACTTAGAACTACTTAAACCTAACTAACCTAAGGACATCACACACATCCATGCCCGAGGCAGGATTCGAACCTGCGACCGTAGCGGTCCCGCGGTTCCAGACCGTAGCGCCTAGAACCGCACGGCCACACCGGCCGGTGATCCCGTAAGAGTTCGAGCGTCATATGCATCTGCGCTGAAGTGATCAATTGGTCGTCCTGCGACGGTATAATTTTTGTTCACCTACCTCTTTACAGTGGTAGATCTTCGCACGTAAACTCCTGACTGCAGCTACTTACGAGATCACAGAAAAGCAGTGTTGAGGAAACTGTAACCTCATAGCTACACGCCGGAGGCTGCTATAAGTAAAATTTGCTGATAATCGTCTATGTACTTTAAGGAAATGATTCGGAAAGGGGTTGTCAAAAAAATGGTTCAAATGGCTCTGAGCACTATGGGCCTTAACATCTGAGGTCATCAGTCCCCTAGAACTTAGAACTACTTAAACCTAACTAACCTAAGGACATCACACGCATCCATGCCCGTGGCAGGATTCGAACCTGCGACCGTAGCGGTCCCGCGGTTCCAGACTGTAGCGCCTAGAACCGCACGGCCACTTCGGCCGGCAAGGGGTTGTCACTCGTACAATAAACATGAAGTTCAAAGTGATTTGAGACTTTCTCGGCGTATTACATTCGTGAAATCTTCTCGGGTGATCAGCCGAGTAAAGGCGTCGTCTTCTCGCAACGTTTCGAAGGGGTATTGAATGTGAATGTGGTACGAAATACATCGGACAAACGCAGCGCTGCATCACGCAGAGGCGCTCGGAACACATTAGAAATGTACGCCTTGGTCAGACAGAAAAATCGGCGGTAGCGGAACATAGCCTTAACGAAGGACACACCTTCCTCTTTGAGGGTACGAAGAAGCTGTGTGACGCTAAAGGATTTTGGGATTCAGTTTTCAAAGAGGCTGTAGAAATTCGGTTGAACAGCAACCTGATCAATCGAGACACTGGTTTCCAACTCAGTACAGCGTGGAATCCCGCAATAACTAAAATTAGAAGAGAACGCTCCGGCACGAAGACGGTAGCGGCCACAGACGTATTAGGAACCGGCAGGGACTCGACGCCCGGTCCGCGCCGCGAACCCCCCACCACTGGCGCGGCGGCCGATTCCGCAGGTACCTGATTGGTCGACGCCCGGAATCAGTCACTGGTCCAGGAGCCTTTATAGGACCGCGCAACACAGCATCTCGACACTTCGCTTGAAGATGATGGGTACGAAACCCTTCGAAACGTTGCGAGAAGACGACGCCTTTACTCGGCTGATCACCCGAGAAGATTTCACGAATGAAGTTCAAACTTAAACCTTCAATAGATCTTTATTGCCGTTAAGCATGATCATTAGCCCATATTTACGAAAATTACTTAAGTTTCTGCTCACAGTTATCACCATATCTAAAACAGCCAGAACTTTTACCTTCCCAAATTCCGAAACCAATTACTTGTAACACAGTCAATGATCGGCCAATTACTTCTGCACACGATTTTCAGTGGTTGTCTTTAGTAAAAGTTTATGCTCGCCATAAAATACTCATTAAGAATATACTCAGTACCGCCACGCTATATATTTCAAAGTTCACTCGCGATTTTCGTCGGAACGAATTATCACAACACTCTAAAGTTTTCATAAACAGTTTCTGGTCACTATCAGATACCATTAACACTGGACCATAACGCGGAAGTCATCCCAAGACTTCATCTTACACATAATGCGAAGAGTCACATCCAGCATAACCGCCTCCAATCAAAGCTAGCTCGCGACTCTCCTCTCACTCTCCCACTACTCCAAACCATATTTCCTCCCTAGGTGGTCAACCGTCTCGCTTCTCATTGGCTGTCAGCACTTACAACCAATAAGAACTCACTTCTAGGTCGCGGTTCACGCCAAAATCTAGCAAGCACCAACCATTTCTCTAGGCTCATTGACGTCATCAAATTAAGTAACATAAAACTCTCTAATTAAATAAACAAAACAAAATGAACTATAAGTTTTACATCTGGAAATTTATTATGTAGTCGCGAATGTTCTGGCTGTCTTATACATAAGCATACATACTTGGACATCCGACATTCACTAGTAAGGGAACCACTAGTGGATTCGTTCCCACGTTACAGAGTTGGAACACTTACCAGTTCCTGTAGAGAATTACATGAATGATTTTTAATAATGCCGATCGTCCCACATACTCTCACGCACGCATTCTCATTCAGACGCACCCTAACACACAACACACATATTTAGTTAGAATTCTTGAAATTATTATTATAGAAAAGTCACAGAGGTTTTTTGAAACTAAAAACTTTCCAAATTTATATATCAACACAAAGGCGCCGTTATTAACACCTGATTGAGTTTGAATGGGGTCGTGTAATAGGAGTAGTAGAAGTTGGACGTTTCTTCGGCGATATTGCGGAAAGTCTTAACAGGAATGTAGCCACAGTACGTGACTGCTGACAGCAGTGGTCGCGAGGATGTGCGGTCGCAAGAAGACCAAGCTTCCGGAGGCCACGTGGCACTACCGAGAGAAAAGACCGTGTTGTTAGTGAATGGCTCCGCAGCGTCTGCAGCAGCAACTTGAGCTGCAGCTGGCACCACAGTGACACAACAAACTGTTAAAAATCGTTTACTTCAAGGACAGCTCCAAGCCAGGTGCCACGTAGTGTGCATTGCATTGTCACCAAACCACCGCCATTTGCAACTTTACTGATGTCAAATCAGAGCTCATTGAAGGGCAGGATGAAGGTATTTTAGATGAAAACTGGCTCTGCCTCTGAGACAGTGATGGCCGTGTGTTGATTAGCAGGAAGCCAGTTGAGTGCCTGCAACCAAGCAACCAACTTGTCTGACCACTAGGCACACTAAACCTACATCTGGAGCTATGGATTGGAGGGAGATTTCTTATGACAGCTGTCGTCGTTATCCTGCGCACCCCAACTGCAAATTTGTACGTCAGTCTGGTGATTCGACCTGCTGGGCTGCCGTTAATGAACAGCATTCCAGGAGGTATTTCCCAACAGGATAACGCTTGGCCACATACATCTACATCTACATTTATACTCCGCAAGCAACCCAACGGTGTGTGGCGGAGAGCACTTTACGTGCCAATGTCATTACCTCCTATTCCTGTTCCAGTCGCGAATGGTTCGCGGGAAGAACGACTGCCGGAAAGTCTCCGTGCGCGCTCGAATCTGTCTAATTTTACATTCGGGATCTCCTGGGGAGGTGTAAGTATGGAGAAGCAATATATTCGATACCTCATCCACAAACGCAGCCTCTCGAAACCTGGACAGCAGGCTACACCGCGATGCACAGCGCCTCTCTTGCAGAGTCTGTCACTTGAGTTTGCTAAACATCTACGTAACGCTATCACGCTTACATAATAACCCTGTGACGAAACGTGCCGCTCTTCTTTGGATCTTCTCTATCTCCTCCGTCAACCCGATCTGGTACGGATCCCACAATGATGAGCAATATTCAAGTATAGGTCGAACGAGTGTTTTGTAAGCAACCTCCTTTGTTGATGGACTACATTTTCTAAGGACTCTCGCAATGAATCTCAACCTGGTACCCGCCTTACCAACAATTAATTTAATATCATCATTGCACTTCGAATCGTTCCGCACGCATACTTCCAGATATTTTACAGAAGTAACTGCTACCAGTGTTTGTTCCGCTCTCATATAATAATACAATAAAGGATCCTTCTTTCTCTGTATTCGCAATCCATTACATTTGTCTATGTTAAGGGTAATTTTCCACTCCCTGCACCAAGTGCCTATCCGCTTCAGATCTTCCTGCATTTCGCTACAATTTTCTAATGCTGCAACTTCTCTGCATACTACAGCATCATCCGCGAAAAGCCGCATGGAACTTCCGACACTATCTACTAGGTCATTTATATATATTGTGAAAAGCAATGGTCCCATAACACTCCCCTGTGGTTACTTTAACGTCTGTAAACGTCTCTCCATTGAGTACAACATGCTGTGTTTTGTTTGCTAAAAGCTCTTCAATCCAGGTACACAGCTGCTCTGATATTCCGTAGGCTCCTACTTTGTTTATCAGGCGACAGTGCGGAACTGTATCGAACGCATTCCGGAAGTCATGGAAAATAGTATCTACCTGGGAGCCTGTATCTAATATTTTGTGGGTTTCATGATTCCTACAGAGTAGATTCTGGGTTTCCAGAAACGACATGATACTCGAGTAAAAAACATGTTCTAGAGTTCTACAACAGATCGATGTCAGAGATATAGGTCTATAGTTTTGCGCATCTGCTCGACAACCCTTCTTGAAGACTGGGACTACCTGTGCTCTTTTCCAATCATCTAGAATCTTCCGTTCTTCTAGAGACTTGCGGTACACGGCTGTTATAAGGGGGGCAAGTTCTTTCGCGTACTCTGTGTAGAATCGAATTGGTATCCCGTTAGGTCCAGTGGACTTTCTTCTGTTGAGTGATTCCAGTTGCTTTTCTATTCCTTGGACACTTATTTCGATGTCAGCCATTTTTTCGTTTGTGCGAGGATTTAGAGAAGGAACTTCCTCTGTGAAACAGCTTTGGAAAAAGGTGTTTAGTATTTCAGCTTTACGCGTGTCATCCTCTGTTTCATTGCCACCATCATCCCGGAGTGTCTGGATATGCTGTTTCGAGCCACTTACTGATTTAACGTAAGACCAGAACTTCCTAGGATTTTCTGTCAAGTCGGTACATAGAATTTTACTCTCGAATTCACTGAACGCTTCACCCATAGCCCTCCTTACGCTAACGTTGACATCGTTTAGCTTCTGTTTGTCTGAGAAGTTTTGGCTGCGTTTAAACTTGCAGTGCTTCTCTTTGCTGTCGCAGTAGTTTCCTAACTTTGTTATTGAACCACGGTGGGTTTTTCCCGTCCCTCACAGTTTTACTCGGCACATACCTGTCTAAAACGCATTTTACGATTGCCTTGAACTTTCTCATAAACATTCAACATTGTCAGTGTCGGAACATAAATTTTCGTTTTGATCTGTTAGGTAGTCTGAAATCTGCCTTCTATTAATCTTGCTAAACAGATAAACCTTCCTCCCTTTTTTTATATTCCTATTTACTTCCATATTCAGGGATGCTGCAACGGCCTTATGATCAGTGATTCCCTGTTCTGCGCTTACAGAGTCGAAAAGTTCGGGCCTGTTTGTTATCAGTAGGTCCAAGATGTTATCTCCACGAGTCGGTTCTCTGTTTAATTGCTCGAGGTAACTTTCGGATAGTGCACTCAGTATAATGTCACTCGATGCTCTGTCCCTACCACCCGTCCTAAACATCTGAGTGTCCCAGTCTATATCTGGTAAATTGAAATCTCCACCTAAGACTATAACATTCTGAGAAAATTTATGTGAAATGTATTCCAAATTTTCTCTCAGTTGTTCTGCAACTAATGCTGCTGAGTCGGGAGGTCGGTAAAAGGAGCCAATTATTAACCTAGCTCGGTTGTTGAGTGTAACCTCCACCCATAATATTTCACAGGAACTATCGACTTCTACTACACTACAGGATAAACTACTACTAAGAGCGACAAACACGCCACCAGCGGTTGCATGCAATCTATCCTAAACACCGTCTGTGCCTTTGTAAAAATTTCGGCAGAATTTAACTCCGGCTTCAGCCAGCTTTCCGTACCTATAACGATTTCAGCTTCGGTGCTTTCTATCAGCGCTTGAAGTTCCGGTACCTTACCAATGCAGCTTCGACAGTTTACAGTTATAATACAGATTGCTGTTGTGCGTCGGCATGTTGCTTTGGCCTGCTCGATCGTCAGAACTGTGTCCATTCGAACACATACGGGACACCATCGGACGACAACTCCAGCGATTAATCGTCCCTGTAATAACTAACAGTTTAACATGGAGCTCTATCCCACAAACTGACATCCGGCTCCTGTACAACACAATGAATACATATTTGCATGCTTGCCTACAACATTCTGGCTGTTACACCGCTTATTAATGTAGTAGCGTTTTATCTCTCACCTACAACAACCTGTGATCTTACAACTTTAAATACATAAATATGTTACTTAGACAAATGTATTTCTGAACATTTCTCTACAATAATAATACGTTTTTGGTGTTGCGATTCTTTTTTCTTCAGTGTATTACACTGTCTTTTCATGCTTTCACACATACTGTGTGCTGGGCCGACAATTGTACTCGGTACCTTCGCCTTTTACGAGTACGAGTCTCGGTCCGGAAGCTGTTTTAATCTGCCATGAAGTTCCATACCATTCCGCTGGCGGAACTTACAGTAGTCGGACAAAAATATGGAAACAACAGAAACACGTTACCATACCTAATAAAATGTAGGAAAACCGTTGACATTTAAAACAGCATTCAGTCGTATCGAAATACAGGTCCTGCATGTTTTTCAAGGAAATCTTATACAGTTCTTCCTGCAAAATAGTGGCAAGTTCAGGCGATGATGCTGCTGGTGGAAAGCGATCACTCTCCATTCTCCCAAAACTAGACCACAAAGCCCCGATAGTAATGAGATCTGGTAGCTGTGGCTGCCAGAAAAGATGCAGCTCATCACCGTGCTTACAAAATCGGGAGTAGGAACCCTGTTGTCTTATAACACAGCTTCACGATTGGAGAATAAGCTCTGCGCAATATGCTGGATCAGCCACAACGGTCGTATAGGCCTAATCCTTGGCAGCAATGTGGCGTTGCAGAGTAAACATGGGACCCTCGAGATACTACGATATTGCTTCCAGAATCGTCACCGCACCCCTGCCGTGTTTCAGTTTTCGGACGTAAAGTCAGTCAGAACTTAGTGCCATACAAGACTCAACCTACGAAATGTCTTCCTTCCACAGTTTATGGCTTCAGCATCATATTTGCCTTTTCTGGGCATTTGCATCACTGACGAGTGATTTTGGATTCTTGATCGCCCTGCAGTTCCCAGTTTACGGAGCTCCGTTCATGTTGTTTTGGTGCTGACTGTGTTTCGAGTGCGACATTCAGTTCTGCAGTTACTTTTAAGCTGTTTCCCTCTAATCCTTTTCAGTGACCATTTGTCAAGATAACTCAACACACACTTTCGTCCGCGTTATCACTTAGCAGATGATATTTATTCACTTTGCCTGTATACAGCATGCATCTGCCTCTTGAAACAACGGCCACTTCAGCTGTCTTGGTTGCGGAAGCATACGTTTACCAGCAATAGACCCACGTTCGAGGTCGCTTAACTCTGACAAAAAGCACTCATTACTACACAGAACAGTGTTCTGACCACGTCTGACACTTGAAACACATTGACGATATTGAACAGGTGCCATTCGTGGTCAAATCCAACAGCGGAACCCGCAAGCTTGTCTAGCGTTTGCAATTAAGTTGAAGCATGCGTTTCCCCCCTGCGTCACCATATTTTTGTCCAACCCCGGTAGTCGTTCAACAAGTGCAGGCAGATTGTCTGCAAGTATTGGTTCAAAAATGGTTCAAATGGCTCTGAGCACTATGGGACTTAACATCTGAAGTCATCAGTCCCATATAGCTTAGAACTACTTAAACCTAACTAACCTAAGGACATCACACACATCCATCCCCGATGCAGGATTCGAAACTGCGACCGTAGCGGTCACGCGGTTCCTGACTGAAGCGCCAAGAACGCTCGGCCACACTTGCCGGCTGCCCTCATGTCCCAATGCATTCCAACATTCCCAATACATTCCAACACTCAAATTCCTCACAAATCTCGGTATTGTGCTCTTCGACCAAGCGGCTACATGGGGACCCTAAAGGAGGTCCAGTTCAGTTCTTTGCCAGCTACTTGTAATGCTGTCGCACATGAGTAAGCGACATCTCTTTGGCCTTCACAACTGGCGCTGTTTCGCCATCTACGTGTCAGGCTCGCTAACAGCACTGAACATTGAAAGACGTTCGTTCATTTGAACACATCTTTCATTACAGTCTAGCCTACTAACTAGATATGTTTTCATTTTTCTGTGCCATCTTTATCATTTTGATCTCGGACAAATTTCTGAAGGAAGTGATCAAAGCAGTTTTTTGTTTTATTTAATCCTTTTTTTTAAAAAAAACTTATGGGACTTAACTGTTAAAGTCATCAGTACCTACGCTTACACGCTGCTTAACCTAAACTATCCTAAGGACAAACACACACACCCATGCCCCTGGGAGGACTCGAACCTCCGCCGGGACCAGCCACAGGTACCATGGCTGCAGCGCCTTAGACCGATCGACTAATCCCGCGCGGCATTTCATCCTTACTACCCTTCCATGATCAGTAGCCTTTATTTCTTGAACAGTCCCTTTCTTACATGAAATCCATTTTCTTAGTCTGGCTGTCGGCTAAGACAAAATTTCTGCTCTCTCGAGGCTTAGAAATGGAGGGTTGATCCGTTGGAATGCACGGGACGATAGCAGGAACGAGAATCGAAGAACAAGGAGAAAGACAGTGACAGAGATCACCAGGCATAGGTGACTTTGGGCACGTGGTTGGAACGATCCTTCCTGCCGAAATCGTGGGCGTGTGTTTCCATTGGTTACTGGAATTTCGCAGTAGAAATTTCGAGTTGTTTCGAGAGGATCTCTCCGTTAAAACAGGCGGACGAAGAATCCATACACCGCGCTTTGAACGCGAAACCTCTGGGCCGCCGTGTTGTGGCCGGTAGCTACAACTGTAATTGGCCTGAAAGTATGCCAAATAGTGGTTCCTTTCATGGGTGTAGAGCAATGAACGGGCAGTTGAAGATTGGATGTGCTACAGGCTCGATGCGTTGCAGATGCTGTTCACTGATGGGGACATGCTCTGCAGCTGTACCATTAGGCAATATTTGTGAGGCAATGCAACTGATTCCTGTGGGACCGTTAGTTCTGCCACTATCGGGATAGCTAGTAGTCACATATCTTTGATTGAAACTATTTCCGAATTTCAGCAATTCCGCGTGTGTCGCAAGCTAAACTTTTTACAGCGCACTATAATAGGTTGATCAGTGTCCTCGTTCTTTTGTTTAAGTGAATATAATTAGGATCAGTCTTTCTTTCCGGCTTGGACTTGTCCCGTGTAAGTCGGTTAGCGAAGTTTTAAGTTTATCAGTATCGCGAATATCTATTAATGAATAACAGCAATTTTCTCCCATATTCTTTGTCCTCAGGAGTACTCATCTCTTTTGCAGTTTGTTGGATCACGCACAAACTTATAAAATTCTTTCTCCTATTCCCCAAGGGCATCCCCCGTGCTGATCACTTTGTCAAATCTGCATTTCGTAAGGAACAGTAACATTGTTTGTTACGCAACTAAACTTTCTTCAAAAATGTGTGTGAAATCTTATGGGACTTAACTGCTAAGGTCATCAGTCCCTAAGTTTACACACTACTTAACCTAAATTATCTTAAGGACAAACATACACGCCCATGCCCGAGGGAGGTTTCGAACCTCCACCGGGACCAGCCGCACAGGCCATGACTGCAGCGCCTAAGACCGCTCGGCTAATCCCGCGCGGCAGACTTTCGTCGTGCACTAGTAATTTTCATAAATCCCAAGGCTTAAACTAAATCTCTTGCTTCAGGCCTCACAAGCAATTTTCAGAGGCATCTGTCAATAGATTAAGACGTATATGAGGTACTTGCTCTGCCTGGTTTCGTCCCACTAAGGCCGCACTGTGTTGCCAGGTTCCTCTGCTTCACTATAAATAAATTGTTTTACACAGTTTCAGGGCAGAAATTCCTCCTAGTTTAATTACCCACAGTGCGGCTATTGCACTTAAGAGCCACGACACCAGCATCAGTGGACCTCATAAAAAGCAATAAGGATCAGTAGTTAATGTGTTCAAGTCCCAATTCTGAATGTTTCAACCAGAATCACAGATTAAGATCAGTAGTTTTCCATCGGATCACTCCAGACGCAAAGATACGTAAAATTGTGCCAGTAATACAGTTTTCTGTCATTTCTACTTGTCACGGAGAATTGAAACGTTAATCATTAACAAACCCTTGTTGACAGCGTGTACGAAGTTAGTTGACGTCCGCAATGTCTTGTGGGTGCTTAACTCTTTTAGGCAGGCAGTGTATTTACTATTCCTCCTGTCTAGTTTGACAAGGATGGCATCGTAAGCTCGACCAAGGCCTGGAAGCGGTGTGGGTTAGTAGATATAACTGGGCAGCCACTTAACTTAGCCGGAACGGACTCCCGCCTTGGAGAGCGCGTGCGTCCCGCCTCCCGCGTCACCCAGTGGTCGGCAATTATCCGCGAAACCCGAGCCGGCGCGCGCGAGCCGTCACGCCAGCCGACCCTGTGGAACGTCCTATGGTAGAACACTCGCAACCGTCGAAGGTCACACATGAGCACAGTTTGTCAGTTTTCTGCTGACAAACATGACATTATAAGGCTATGTGAGGATGTCTTAAACTATTGTCGCGTAAGATATCTTCTAGATATCCTGACGGAACTGCCACGTTTGTGACGGTGTCCTGTACACTGCACCCATTGAAATTTGCTGCCAGGGAAATTTGCGCCCAGTAGAGGCAGACTAAACTCTCTGTGCGAGGGCGCTTATGTGATGTACTGAAGGTGGTGTCGTAACGTGGGCTTCGTAACCCGTGACGTCAACGTCATGTCTCAGAACATAAATATTTTAGCAGTAAGTTTTTGGAGTTGGGACACTTGTATGGAGCGAGATTTCTATGGAGTGATTCTTCTACGGAGAGTTGGGCTCTTGCTTGGCACGGTACCCTAAGAAATCCAGTAGAGTAGGACAGTGTGGTGTAGTCTATGACACGTCTTCAGGCGGAGGGAGAATGAATAGATGTAGTTGGATGTCATTTACCTGCGTCTTTACTGAAACGATTTTGTGTCTAATGTCCTCCCGTATAGATTAATTTTTATTGATTCACTCAAGGGGACTCCATTGGAAAATTTAAATGAGTTCCTGAGCAGAGAAAATCCATGACCCAGCAGGGAATCTAACCCGGGCCCGTAGGACACCAATCCGTCACACTGACCACTCAGCTATCGAGGCGGACGGGGAATCCATTGATGATTTCCTAGAAGAGGCGTGGCCTTTTAGATAGTCTTGTCTGTCTTCATTAGCGTGTATTTTACAAGGTGCAAGAGGCATTCAGCCGACTTGGTGTCGTTTCCAAGTAAAATCACGAGGAGGGAATCTCATTTCGTCCCCTAATTACATGACAGAAGTAAGGTGTTAATAGTTAAAAACATCGTATTTCTCTCGCTTTTTTTCGGTAGCGAAATGTAGACAGCTGGAATAGTGTTTGTCTCTTCCCAAGAACTTGTAATATCGGGTGAAGTATTGCCACTGGCTATGAAGTGCATTAAACTACTTGTCAGTATTTACATGATTTCTAATGGTTATGGAGTTTTCTTCTTCACTGAAATTTCAGTATATAGGTTACAGATACATAGCCCGTGGTCTAGGAATAAGTCGGCACGCTATCTCAGTGCGTTCGACCACAGGACTGCCTGTCCTCTGTAATTAAAAGAAAACTGAGTAAAGTGAAAGAGTGTCATGTGACGTCTGCCCCGACCACATGAACTAAAAAAAAAGGAAAAACGACGAGTACTAACTTCGATTAGTAATCAATACGCACTCGGTCCCGGGTTCGAACACTGCCACGCCTTAAATTTTGAATAAATACCACTAGCAATGGCGGCTGAAGACTTCGAGCATAAGAAGTCACCCTCATACTACCAGTGGCTTGGTCAAAGAGGGAGCAGGAGCGGACAGAGTTTCAGGGCACTCTCTTGCCCTTGGGGTGGGAAATTGCTTCTAAAAGACGACAGAATCAGCAATGATCAACGGCATGAGCATGCGGAAGTGAAACGAAACCACTGAATTAAAGCACATAATGTGTATCCACAGGAAATATGGCTTGTAATTGAAAAAGGGTCATAATGATCTCTCGACTGACAAAAATTTCCGGACTAGTCCCCTATTCGGATCTCTGGGAATGGCCTGCCAAGGGGGGATACGACACGATGTTGCAGTGACTGTGTTGCTCCGAATTATGGTGCAATGTTCCTTTGGACATGCATGCACGTCCAAAGCAACAGGCGTTGCAGCATTACAACCGTTATTAGATACACGAAATTCATTTGCAGTTGCAAATATAGACAATCATCAACTGTGTAATGGAATGACGACAGTGAAAATTTGTGCCGAAATAGGACCCGAATCAGCATTTCCCATTTTTCACGAGCTGTCGCCTCATCATTTAGCTATCCAAATACTACTCACGGCCAGACACAACGTTCCGTATGTCGTCAACCATCTGTCTACAGCCTGCAATGTATATTCCAGAGTGGAAACATTTTACTTGTAAGTCGCTTGCCCGGCGTCGGCCGATAAATACGATATTGTAGTGCCTGTGTTATTCCGAATTACGAAGCAATGGTCCTTCGAAAATTCATGTTGTGGTTAGCACACTGCACTCGCATGCGGAAGGACGACGGTTCAAATCTGCGCACGACCATCCAGTTTGGGTTTTCCGTGATTTCCATGAATCGCTCTAGGTAAATTCCAGGATCGTTGCTTTGATAGGGACGCCAGATTTCCTTTCCAATCCTTCAAACAATCCGAACTTGTGCTCTGTATCTAATGTCCCCAATGTTGCTGAAACGTTAAATTGTAATCTTCCTTCCTTCCTCTTTGAAAACATGAAAATAATTTTTGTTTAGTTATAATTCTACTTCTCGATGTTATTAGTCCCCAGAGGTCAGAGTGCAATGTATGCTGTTACACTACTGGCGATTACAATTGCTACACCACGAAGATGACGTGCTACAGAAGCGAAATTTAACAGACAGGAAGAAGATGCTGTGATATGCAAATGATTAGCTTTTCAGAGCATTCAGACATGGTTGGCGCTTCACCTAGCGCAGCCACTAAGGTTTATGGAAGAATGGTTAACGGATTTTTGGCTGATTGAAGCGATTTCGATGTCTTGGTAAGCAGATTTGTTCCATGCTTTAATTCGCAGCGAATTGAGGAAGCACATCGCTCCAGACAGCAGCCGATTAACATATCGTCTGCAGCGTGCTTAGAAAGCGCACTGGGTTGTGCATGCAGGAGAATGGGCCCTCGTCAGAATACCTCTCTTAAATGAACATTCGACTACCAGTACAACCATGTGATCACAACCAATTATTTACATTTACAGAAAATGTATTTAATTTGGTTTGTATACAGTTGGTTTAAACACATCAACTTCAGCGCAAAAAATATAATAATCTATTTAAAAATTTACAACTCGTTAATTAAATTCTCTGGACAATAATTGAACTAACTTAATTCATGACGTCAGACAAAGAATGACGTTTATACATTTACGTATTCCTTTCCTTATTATTACGTAAATTACAGAGAAATATATCTTACCTGAAACACCCTGTACATATGATTGTCCAATAGTTGTCCACAACTCACACGCCCCAATCTCATGGCAGGGTCGCAGGTGCAGTAACTGATTGCTGCAGCAGCCTGGTTGCGATTGACATTGCTATCAATCAGATATTGTTCGACAAATCACTCTAGCGCATTTCGAGGGCCGTAGAATGGTGATGAACTTGCTAGTACTTACTGGAAATTAACGCCCAAAGCCTTCACGAAAATATTATTTGTTAAAATGTCGTACAGTACAACTTTTGTGAGGTAAGTACGCAGTGTAGACACATTTCTGTTATTTTTCACTGATAAGCAAATGGATGAACATGGAGCTCGTTTCAGATATCATCGTTCGAAATGTGATTCAGCATTGTTACCAGTTACCGATGTCAGAAACAGCATTTTGCCTGAACGTAATTATAATGTCTTTTTTTCCGAACCAATTGCGCTTCACATTAATGGAACTGCTAGTCTTTCATACAATTCTCAAGGACACGTTCCATGTACCAAGATTTCAATATACTGCAATGCATCAGCCCGGCTGCACGCCCGAGAAACTTTCAACCTTTCAGTATCTTACATGTCAGTGACAGTTTTCTGGCCATCAATTGTTGTTCTGTTAGTTCATAAGCTGAAGTGAATTCGTGATATGTGGTACATATCTTATACATAGCTTTATTTATGCCTCTTTCGTGTATTGCGTGACTGTATGTAAAGTGGAGAGAAGTTCCACTGTTCTTTTCTTAAATTCTTATGATAATTTAATTTACTTGAATGTGTTAAGTAATCGATGTACATACAAACTAAACAGACTAGAAGCTAGCCTTGTTGTCGCTACACAATATTGCTAGACATGCTATTAATGTATTTGTGCCCCACTGTTTATGACATTATTATTTTTGCATTAGAGTTTCGAAGCTCGGGATCAAATACTATCTCCTATAAAAATAATTTATCTTCGTGCTTAAGCTGACACAGTACAATCAAGTATTCGCGCTCCGTTGTTAGTCGCAGTCACTGAAAGTAATTAAACATTTTCTAATGAAAAATTTTCTAATTGTTTTTGAGAACTAGTCGCACTCTGCTAACAAGATGGTCGCACCATATGATTAATTAGTGATATCTACGCAAGTATCCACAATCTACTGCAAAGGCTAACAATATTTTAATTCCTTGTTTCAAGTTCACAAGAAGGTCTATATATTCCACATCAGATAATTTATTTAATATGTGAACGAAGACTAATGCTGTGGTTCATTTTATTATAGACAATCTATTTTGTCATTTCCTACTTGACGTATGGTGGATTTCGTTAAATGTGACGCCACAGTGAGATGTGACTTTAAGATCCACGCAGATAGTTTGAAGCTCGAAACAACTTGAATGAAGAAGTACACTATCTGATCAAAAGTATCCTGACACCTGACTGAAAATGACTTACAAGTTCACGGCACCCACCATCGGTAATTCTGGAATTCAATATGGTGTTGGCCCACCGTTAGCCTTGATGACAGCTTCCACTCTCACAGCTACCCGTTCAATCAGGTGCCGGAAGGTTTCTTGGGGAAAGGCAGCCCATTCTTTACGGAGTGCTGCGCTAAAGAGAGGTGTCGATGTTGGTATGTGAGGCCTGGCACGAAGACGGCGTTCCAAAATGTCCCAAAGGTGTTCTATAAGATTCGGGGATGTTATTGTTGTGTAACCACTACGCCATAGGCCGTACAGCATGAACAGGTTCTCGATCGTGTTGAAAGATGCAGTCGTCATGCCCGATTGATCTTCAACAGTGGGAAGTAAGAAGGTGCTTAAAAATCAGTGTAGGCCTGTGCTGTGATAGTGCCACGCAAAATACGATCACACCGTAACACCATCGCCTCCGAATTTTACTCTTGGCACTACACACGCTGGCAGATGACGTTCACCGGGAATTCGCCATACCCACACCCTGGCATTGGATCGCTGCATTGTGCACCGTGATTCATCACTCCACACAACGTTTTTTTCATTGTTCAATTGTCAAATGTTTACGCTCCTTACACCAAGTGAGGCGTCGTTTGGCATTTACCGGCGTGATGTTTGGCTTAAGAGCAGCCGTTCGACCATGGAATTCAAGTTTTCTCACCTCCCGCCTAACTGTCATAGTACTTGCAGTGGATCCTGATGCAGTTTGGAATTCCTGTGTGATGGTCTGGCTAGGTATCTTCCTATTACACATTACGACCCTCTTCAACTGTCGGCGGTCTCTGTCAGTCAACAGACGAAATCGGCCTGTACGCTTTTGTGCTGTACGTGTCCCTTCACGTTTCCACGTCACTATCACATCGGAAAAAGTGGACCTAAGGATGTTTAGGAGTGTGGAAATCTCGCGTAGAGACACCCAATCACCAGACCACGTTAGAAGTCCGTGACGTCCGCTGAGCGTCCCATTCTCCTCTCACACGATGTCTAATGACTCCTGAGGTCACTTTTTGGAGTACCCGGCAGTAGGTAGCAGCACAACGCTCCTAATATGGAAAACATATGTTTATCGGGTTGTCCGAATACTTTTGATCACGTAGTGTAGTTATTAGCACCTCTTGGTGGTTGAACATTTAATAAATCCAAATGAAGTTACACAGCTTAACTGACGACTCGGACACGTGTGTATTACAGGTTCACACAATGCTATAGTCGCACGTGTACAGTGTACGATCGTGGTATCACGTGAAAAACCGAGAAGTCACGGCGTCAGCCATAGGGGGCCAAAAAATCTAAGGATGGGTTTAACATAACCCGAAACCGGTCATAATAAACAAATGTTATTGCGATCTCTACTGTTATTTTAACTAACGTATCGCACCAGATCGGTGCACTCTGCAGAGAATGTGATGTAAGTTTATGATCGTCCTCATTTTCCTAAAAAACCGCTAAGATTTAACGTTGTTACGAGCATGGCTCCCATCTATTCAAATATGTGAAATATTTCATTTGCCCTTATTGTCTGTTGGTATCTGTACTATCAAGCGGACCGTGACTACGAGAGAAGTACTGAATAAACAATAAAATTGTGACACTGTAGGAGTGAGAGCAGGGAATTTAAGAACTTTGAACCTGATGTGGAAGCTAGAACATCATAAAAGAGAAATTCAAAGACTCAGTCTATAGTGGGGGTCAGTGAAGTGAAATGGAAAGAAGGATTTCTGGTCAGGGGAATATCGGGTAATATCAACTACTGCAGAAAATGATGTAGCGGGAGTAGGATTTGGATAGAAAAATAAATCAGACATTGATTTACTGCGAGCAGTCCAGTGATACGATTATTCTCATCAGAATCGACAGCAAACCAACGCCAATAACAATTGTTCGCGTATACATGCCGATGTCAGGCAGAAGATGAAGTAGAGGAGGTATGTGAGGATATAGAATATGAGGATTCAGTATGAAAAAGCAGATGATAATCTAATAATCATGGAATGCGTAACTAGGGGAAGGAATATATGAACGGGTTACGGGGGAATATGGGCTCGGTGTAGGAATGTGAGACGGAAAAGATTGATGCATGCAATAAATTTTCGCTAGTAATAGTAAATTCACTGTTCAAATATCACAAGAGGAAAGCCTGGAGACGCGGTAAGATTACAGCTGGCTTGCGTCATGGTCAGACAGGAATTCTGAAGTCATATTTGATTGTATGGTTTAACCAGGAGAAGAAACAGACCGGGATACGATTTAGTAATGGAGAACATTAGAATGAAGTTTAAGAGAATCATCCGGAAGAATCATTGTGTAAAGGAGTGGAGAAAGTTCTGAGAAATCATGAAATGCGTAACAAGTTCTCTCTCGTAGTAGATACTACGACAATGAAGGGCAAAGAAGGCAGTTCAGTTGAAGATGGACATCTCCAAAAAGGCCAGTCACAGACAAACACAGCTACAAGGGAAGTAACTACAAAGAAATCTTGAACAGATGAGGATATGTTTCAGTTGATGGATGAAGGAAAAAAAGTAATATACTGTTAGGAAAAGACAAGAAAACAACAATTTAAGCGACTCAGAAATTAAATATACATGAATTGCAGGGAAATGAAGAGGAAATGGCTGCAGGAAAAATGAGACGACATCGAGAAAGGAATGGACGTCTTCAGGACTGATTCAGCATGAAGAAAAGGTAAAGTAATGTGTTTCCTGAAGTTTTCCTGGCGGATCCGGGATATTATTATCTGGTTTACCGACGTATCGGCAGAGAAACTTTCAGATATTCTCAAGGTGAGTCGCCTGCACGATTTCTAACGCAGAGTACACTGTGAACTAATATGCGTCAAAGGTAGCACAGTTGGTAACACGAGCATCAGACACACATAAAACTTCAGACTAAGACTAGAAGAAAGAAAGCGCAGAGTCAGAGAATCGTCAGCGCTTAAGAAGTATTTGGTTCATTACACCTGGAACAATATTTCCTTACATAGAGCAGACGTGGAATGTGGAGTTTCAGTGATTTTTCCAGCTGGAAAACCTCATCTTGATTCAGCAGGTTATCTGTTAATTGTATTTCCACAGCTTCTTTGAACACTGAATCCCAGTAGGATGTGGTTATGGCCAGTATCTTAGCTTTCCCCTAACTCCTAAAGGCCAGTGGAAATACAGTATTCAGCCACTGCATATTTATTGGGCTGTAGTAGACGAGTGTATCGCTAGTGTTCAATACAATGATCTGTTACAGTGAGTACTGTTCGTACCTTCTACCACACTTCTCTTGGAATTTCGTATAAACCCGCCTTTGTTCAAAGCAAGTTATACGTAACAATGGACCAAATGCACTCTAAGATAGAAAAAACCCCAACGCATCACAAAGGAATTATCCAAAGTACAAGGAGATCGGTAGATGTGATGTACATTACAGACAAACAAATTATTACAATTTCAGAGAAACTGAATTTATTTGAGGGAATGTGCTTCACAAATTGAGCAAATAAATAACGTGTTGGTACACTTCTAGCCCTTATGCAAGCAGTTATTCTGCTTAGAATTCGTAGAGTTTTTGGATGTCCCCCAGAGATATATCGAGCCAAATCTTTTCCAACTGGCATGTTAGATCGTCGAAATCCCGAACTAGTTTGAGGACCTTGCCCATAGTGCTCCAAACGTGCTCGATTGGGAAGAGATCCGGCGACCTTGCTGGCCAAGACAGGGTTTACCAACCACGAAAAGACGCAGTAAAAACTCTTGCAGGATGCAGACGGGGATTATCTTGTTGAAATGTAGGCTCAGGATAGTTCGCCATCAAGGGCAACAAAATACGGCGTAGAATATCGTCGGCGAACCGTTGTGCTGTAAGGGTGCCGCGAATCACAACCAAAGGGTTCTTGCTATGAAATGAAACGGCATTCCCCAGACACGACTTCGCTGCTCACTGGACTCAGTTCGAAGAGGGAATTATTACTGAAGGCAATTATACTCCAGTCCTTTAGATTCAAGAACGAAAATACTGGGCATCCGGTATTACAATCAGAGTGTTATCGAACTTTAGCAGACCTAGGATCAAATAAAGTAGAAGGGAAAGTAACATTCCCTCGGAAGTTCTGAAATCATTGACGAAACTGGTATCCAGAGTTAGTATGTAGACTCCATATGACTCGAGAGATTACGTCAGTCCTTTGAAAAATTATTATGCACACAATCCGAAAGATAGCAGGTAATTGTGAGAAAAATTATGTTAACATCTCAAGCATCCCTGTTGATGATATGAAGAATATGCAAAAAACTGGAAAAGGAAACTGAAGTTCTGTTGAGCCACAATGTTTGGTGTTCTGGAAGATAAACGTTCAACTGGCAATTCTGAAGTTGCGCTTCATAATGGAAGCAAGACTGCAGAAACATCAAGGCTATGTTGACCTGTATAAATCGTGCTACGAAGTCAAAAGATACAAAATCTTCAAAATTCTAAGCCAAATAGGAGTAAGCTATAGCTATAGGAACAGTATAATATACAGTACTGGCCATTAAAATTGCTGCACAAAGAAGAAATGCAGATGATAAACGGGCATTCATTAGACAAATATATTATACTAGTACTGACATGTGATTACATTTTCACGCAATTTGGGTGCTTGGATCAGTACCAAGAGCAACCGCCTCTGGCTGTAATAACGGCCGTGATACGCCTGGGCATTGAGTCAAATTGAGCTTGGATGGCGTTTACAGGTACTGCTGCCCATGTAGCTTCAACACGATACCACAGTTCATCAAGAGTAGTGACTGGCGTATTGTGACGAGCCAGTTGCTCGGCCACCATTCATCAGACGTTTTCAAATGGTGAGAGATCTGGAGAATGTGCTGGCCAGGACAGCAGTCGAACATTTTCCAGAAAGGCCCGTACAGGACCTGCAACATTCGGTCGTGCATTATCCTGCTGAAATGTAGGGTTTCGCAGGGATTGAATGAAGGGTAGAGCCACGGGTCGTAGCACATCTGAAATGTAACGTCCACTGTTCAAAGTGCCGTCAATGCGAACAAGAGCTGACCGAGACGTGTAACCAATGGCACCCCATACCATCACGCCGGGTGACACGCCAGTATGGCGATGACGAATACACGCTTCCATTGTGCGTTCACCGCGAAGTAGCCCAACACGGATGCGACCATCATAATGCTGTACACAGAACCTAGATTCATGACGGATTCATGACGTTTTGCCATTCGTGCACCCAGGTTCGTCGTTGAGTACACCATCGCAGGCGGTCCTGTCTGTGATGCAGTGTCAAGGGTAACCGCAGCCATGGTCTCCGATCTGATAGTCCATGCTGCTGCAAACGTCGTCGAACTGTTCGTGCAGATGGCTGTTGTCTTGCAAACGTCCCCATCTGTTGACTCAGGGATCGAGACGTGGCTGCATGATCCGTTACAGCCATGCGGATAAGATGCCTGTCATCTCGTTTGCTAGTGATACGAGACCAAGGATCCAGTACGGCGTTCCGTATTACCCTCCTGAACCCACCGATTCCATATTCTGCCAACAGTCATTGGATATCGGCCAACGCGAGCAGCAATGTCGCGATACGATAAACCGCAATCGCGATAGGCTTCAGTCCGGAACTGCGCTGTTGCTACGGTCGCTGGTTCGAATCCTGCCTCGGGCATGGATGTGTGTGATGTCTTTAGGTTAGTTAGGTTTAAGTAGTTCTAAGTCTAGGGGATCGGTGACAGTGTTAAGTCCCATATTGTTGACCATCTACAGGAATTGAAGGAAGTATACTACCTAGAAAGCAAAATAACACATGACGAAGGAAGGCGACAGAGAAGGCAGACTAGTACAGGCAAACAGGGCAATACTGGCCAACAGACGCCTACTAGTCTCAAACGTATGCTTTTAGCAAGACATTTCTGAAAATATAGCTACGTCATCATTTATTTGCTGTGGATGTATTCCAGTCTCTGTTTTCCTGTATAATTTTTATCCTCTACAGCTCCCTGTAGTACAATGACAGTTATTCCGCGATGTCTTACCCTCCTGCCCCCTGTGCTTGTCAGTGTTTTTCGTACATTTAGTTCCTCGCCAGTGCTCCGGAGAACCTCCTCATTCCTTACCTTATCAGTCCACCTAATTTTCAACATTTTGCTGTAGAACCACATTTCAAATGCTTTGATTCTCGTCTGTTCCGGTTTTCCCACAGTCCATGTATAACTACCATATAATACTGTGCTCCAAACGTACGTTCTCAGAAATTTCTTCCTCATTTAAGTTATTTGATAGTAGCAGACTTGGCCCGGAAAGTTATTTTTGCCACTGTTAGTCTGCTTTTTATGTCTCCCCTCTCCGTCCGTCATGGGCGATTTAGTTGTCTAGGTAGCAGATTTTCTTAACTCTGTCTGTTTCTTGATCACCGAACTCGATGTTAAGTTTGTTTTCATTTCTGCTACTTTTCATTACTTTTATCTTCTTTTGATTCACTCTCCGTCGATATTCTATACTTATTGCATTTAGGAAGTCATGTAACTCTTCTTCACTTTCACTAAGAGTAGCAACGTCATCAGCGAAAGTTATCATTGATATTCCTTCGCCTTGAATTATAATTCCATCCTTGAATCATTCTTTTATTTCCGACATTGCTCCTTCGATGTGTAAATTGAACAGTCGGATAGAAATACCACATCCCAGTTTTATACTCTTTGTAATCCGAGCACTTCATTCATGGTCGTCCGATCTTCTTGTCCCCATTTGATTCTTGTACATTTTGTTTAATATACGTCTTTCCCTGTAACTTGCACCTACTATTTCAGAATTTAGATCACCTTGCATCATTTTATATTGTCCAACGCTCTTTCCAGATCGACAAATCTATGAATGTTTCTTGATTTTTCTTAAATCTTGGTTCTGTTGTCGACCAAACTCCAGAATTCCCTCTCTGGTGCCTTTACCTTTCCTAAAGAAAAACTGAACGTCATCGAACACATCGTCAGTTCTGTTTTCCATTCTTCTGTATTATCTTCTTCTCAGAAACTTGGACTCATGAATTGTCAAGATGACAATCTAAGGAATTGTGTGGATGATATTTTTCCGGAAGTCAGATGGTATATCGCCAGACTCTTATAGTCTACACACCAACGTGAACAGTCGTTTTGTTGCCACTTCCCGCAATGATTTTCGAAATTCTGAAAATCTCTCTTTTAAATTCTAATTCTAATGCTGGCTCCCCTATCTCTTCTATATCCACTCGTGTTTCTTTTTCTATCATCACACGCTTCTTCCCCCTCGTAAAGGACTTCAATGTACTCTTTCCACATATTCGCTCTCTGTTCTGCATTTAACAGTGGAATTCCCATTGCACTCGTAAAGCTACCACCATTTTTTTTTTCATTTCACCGAAGGCTGTTTTGGCTTTTCTATGTGTTGAGTCAGTCGTTCCGACAATCATTTCTTTTCCGATTTTTCCGTATTTTTCATATAGCCGAAATGGCTATGGTCTTAGCTTCCTTGCTCTACCTATTTATTTCATTCCTACGTGGCTCGTTTTCCTGAATTCCTGAATTTACCAAAACACTTTTGTACCTGCTTCTTTCATAGACCAACTGAAGTACTTTTTCTGTTGCTCAAGGTTCTTCCGCACTTAACTTCTTTGCCCCTATGTTTCTCTTTCCAGTTTCTGCGGATGCCCTTTCTAAAGACGTCCATTGCTCTTCAACCGAACTCCCTGCTGAGCTTTTCCTTATCGCAGTATCTATAGATTCAGAGAACTTCAAGAGTCTGTCTTCATTACTTAGTACTACCTCATCCCACTTCCTTGCGCATTGATTCTTCCTGACTAGTCTCCTAAACTTCAGCCTACTCTTCATCACTGTTAAATTATTGAAACTTAGGCAGGCTAATAAGTTAAGGAATGTGGAATTCTCCACAGACTCGGCCAAACATTGACACTGAAAACACGCACTTGAAGAAGGGATACAGAATGATACAGCTGGTATTACCATATGAGGGTAACTTCCGAAGAACTAGAGTGAGCTTGTGTGTGTGTGTGTGTGTGTGTGTGTGTGTGTGTGTTGGGGGGGGGGGGGAATCTTTAGTGTAAGGTTGGGAATCCAATACAACTTACAGAACAAAATGGTTCAAATGGCTCTAAGCACTATGGGACTTAACATCTGAGGTCATCAGTCCCATAGAACTACTTAAACCTAACTAACCTAAGGACATCACACACATCCATGCTCTAGATAGGATTCGAACCTGCGACCGTAGCAGCAGCGCGGTTTCGGACTGAAGCGCCTATAACCGCTCGGCCAAAGAGGTCGGCCCCTACAGAACGAATTCAAAATAGAACACATGAGGTTACGTGCCTAAAATTAAACGACTTTTCATAGGATCTGTATAGGAAATTTGTTCACTGTCTTATATACCGAGAAATGATGAGCAAATTTCGAAAGTTGCGTGAACCATTCAAATCTCCAGGCTTGCACGTCCTATACTAAAGACGAGCGAATACGCAGTCCTTCACATAATCTGCAGAGAGTTCTGCTATGAGTCAATATTCGTGAAAATATTTGAACTAGAGTAGGATAATTAAGTCTTTCAATCACATCCTTGAGTGTCGACAAACGTATTGTCTTCGTACTGCGTCGCTAACTTATTGAGCTGGAGAGCACAAGGAAATTCTTTCAACAGCACTCACGTTGAGGTCGCAATGCCGTGTGACACAGCGGTGGAAAAACATTTCAAGGTCGGAGTGACTCAGTGCTCGCCTTCTGTTGTAGCTAAGTGACGTTCTGTTGTTGGCAAAAGGTAAGGGGAGGGAGGAGAGGGGGAGTTTAAAGGAAAGCGATAACACAGCTGACCCGACGCCTCTGACTCAGCTGACCCTTTCCCGCGCTTGAAGACAGCGACGTGCAGCACAGCTACATGAAACAGCGCCGTTTCTGCACTGGCGGCATGTGCGAAAGTTACATGGTCAAGAATGTATGTTATGGAATTGTTCATTCGGAATTATCTATTTCTACGCCTGTTGTGACTTATAGATTTTACATATGGTCGTACTTTCCGTTGGACGTGAACTTATCACCAGGAGGCCACACTATTTATGAGAACAGTGATCTACCTACTCCATCTCCTTTCCATCCCATAATTTTTGTATCCATAATAGCATAAACACAACTATGTGTATTATACAGCGTTATTCTGTTACGTTACAGATGAAATGCACAATAACATTCACCATATAATGGTCGGTAAATTATTTTCCCGAAATAACAGTTTTCATCTCTAATTGAGAGAAGAGGGAATTCCCGTCTTTTTTTTCGTGAAGAAATATTGTTCTCTCCTCAGAGAACATGTTACCCTGATGACATGTGAACAAACTGCTTGTGCTAGTCCCAGATTAGAATCAAGATTGGTGCCTTCAGAAGGTAGTGTGCATGTTCTGGTACACATTCCACGCAAAATACACACATCTTGCTTTAGATCTTGATCTGGCTCGTAGATTTAACGTGTTACTGTATCTCCTAACCGATTCAGTTTTACGTCACTAGAATGCTGCGCAAGTAGCAGTCGCTGTCAAACGTAAGCTCTGGAACAGTGGTTTGGGGGATCTTATGGGCGCCCAACGGAAACTGTCGTACACGCATGCACACGAAATGAGTACACAATTACTCTATCGCACAGGCAGTCCCACATGCACTAAAACAAATGAGGAGTCAAGATTAGTAATCAAGAAATTAGAACAGAGGGGAAACAAACCACAGAAGAGCTAAAAGAACAGCACTGGCTGACCCCTTGAGAAAGACTTGGCTGAGCGAGGCACCCTGTTGGCACACTAAAAATATCTCCCCAAAATCTTGTTAAAAACGTGGGCCAATTCACAAAACCTTAAGATTCGAACCACATTCGTTTGATTATTGTATAAAATAGACTGCAGATCCGCGTGCAAATCCGTTGCAGTCCGCTGGTCAGCAAATAAAATGCAGTCTAATGAAATGTGGTGCACCGTGATCTGCACGACACAAGCACCACACATCAGGGTGTCCTTTCGCCGGAGTAAAAGTCCATGAGTCATAGGGCTGTGGCCGATGCGAAGACGAGTAAGGAAGACCTTGTCCCGTCGACGTGGCTGGAAGGAAGTACGCCACGGCCGAGTTGTGGGCTTGACGACACGGAGCTGGTTGTTGGTCACTTCTAGCAACTTCCCGGCGACACAGGACATTATACCGCAACAGCGAGGTGAGGGCATGCAGAGGGACAGCACACTGAAAGATGGTCACGACACGCCTCCTTGGCTGCTCGATCAGTCCTTTCATTTCCCAGAATTCCCATGTTTCCTGGTACCCAGCAGAAAGACACCCCCTTCCCCAGTCGCTGTAGCTGGAGGAGGGCGTCCAGGATAGTCTGGATTACTTTATCTGCTGGGTACAAACACTGGATATTGTAAACGGCGCTCAAAGAACAGACGAGAAATCTAACACTGGGAGAATGTCTCATCTGCTCCAGTGCCCGCAGGATTGCATATATAGGGTGTTACAAAAAGGTACGGCCAAACTTTCAGGAAACATTCCTCACACACAAATAAAGAAAAGATGTTATGTGGACATTTTAGTTTCGTCAGTATGTACTGTACTTCCTCGATTCACCGCCAGTTGGCCCAATTGAAGGAGGGTAATGTTGACTTCGGTGCTTGTGTTGACATGCGACGCATTGCTCTACAGTACTAGCATCAAACACATCAGTACGTAGCATCAACAGGTTAGTGTTCATCACGACGTGGTTTTGCAGTCAGCGCAATGTTTACATATGCGGAATTGGCAGATGCCCATTTGGTGTATGGATTAGCAAGGGGCAATAGCCGTGGCGCGGTACGTTTGTATCGAGACAGATTTCCAGAACGAAGGTGTCCCGACAGGAAGACGTTCGAAGCAACTGATCGGCGTCTTAGGGAGCACGGAACATTCCAGCCTATTACTCGCGACTGGGGAAGACCTAGAACGACGAGGACACCTGCAATGGGCGAGGCAATTCTACGTGCAGTTGACGATAACACTAATGTCAGCGTCAGAGAAGTTGCTGCTGTACAAGGTAACGTTTACCACGTCACTGTATGGAGAGTGCTACGGGAGAACCAGTTGTTTCCGTACCATGTACAGCGTGTGCAGGCACTATCAGCAGCTGATTGGCCTCCACGGGTACACTTCTGCGAATGGTTCATCCAACAATATGTCAATCCTCATTTCAGTGCAAATGTTCTCTTTACGGATGAGGCTTCATCCCAACGTGATCAAATTGTAAATTTTCACAATCAACATGTGTGGGCTGACAAGAATCCGCACGCAATTGTGCAATCACGTCATCAACACAGATTTTATGTGAACGTTTGGGCAGGCATTGTTGGTGATGTCTTGATTGGGCCCCATGTTCTTCTGCCTACGCTCAATGGAGCACGTTATCATGATTTCATACGGGATACTCTACCTGTGCTGCTAGAACATGTGCCTTTACCAGTACGACACAATACGTGGTTCATGCACGATGGAGCTCCTGCACATTTCAGTCGAAGTGTTCGTACGTTTCTCAACAACAGATTCGGTGACCGATGGATTGGTAGAGGCGGACCATTTCCATGGCCTCCACGCACTCCTGACCTCAATCCTCTTGACTTTCATTTATGGGGGCATTTGAAAGCTCTTGTCTGCGCAACCCCGGTACCACATTTAGAGACTCTTCGTGCTCGTATTGTGGACGGCTGTGATACAATACGCCATTCTCCAGGGCTGCATCAGCGCATCAGGGATTCCATGCGACGGAGGGTGGATGCATGCATCCTCGCTAACGGAGGACATTTTGAACGTTTCCTGTAACAAAGTGTTTGAAGTCACGCTGGTACGTTCTGTTGCTGTGTGTTTCCGTTCCATGATTAATGTGATTTGAAGAGAAGTAATAAAATGAGCTCTAACATGGAAAGTAAGCGTTTCCGGTCACATGTCCACATAACATATTTTCTTTCTTTGTGTGTGAGGAATGTTTCCTGGAAGTTTGGCCGTACCTTTTAACACCCTGTAATTCTGCGTCAAAGATGGTAAATTCGAGAGGCAGTCTGACCTTGAGGACACGATCCGGGAAGACGACATAGCAACCAACGGCGTCACTCTGTTTAACCCCAACCATAAAAACAGCTACATGGTCGTGGTGCTCAGATAAAACGGCAGAAAAGACCGCATTAAAAATGAGAGCAGGTGTGCTATCTCTCCTGTACCGCACCAAACCTGAAAGAACTCTGGGCCGCTCCAGTAAACAGGGTGGCAGACGGTCCAAACCCTAGACTTGGGGTCGCACTGGCGCAAAACCGAGTGACTCCAGCACATGCTGCATACGGATCCCAAATGGCATCGTGCCTTGTGAACGGTTGGAAAAAAGGCGCTACAGATGTGGACGAACAACAGTATGGTGTGCGGGTGAAGTTGGAGCTGCGAGTAACTTACATGCTTGGCTCTCCATGAGCAGCTGGCGCCGGATGGTAAGTGGCGGTTCCCCCGCCTCATCCGACCGGTGTGGCCGAGCGGTTCTAGGCGCTTCAGCCTGGAACCGCGTGATCGCTACGGTCGTAGGTTGGAATCCTGCCTCGGGCATGGATGTGTGTGATGTCCTTAGGTTAGTTAGGTTTAAGTAGTTCTAAGTTCTAGGAGACTGATGTCCTCAGATGTTAAGTCCCATAGTGCTCAGAGCCATGTGAACCATTTGGACCCCGCCTCAGCACAGAGGCGGGTGTAGGACTGGTCCGATAAGCGCCCGCAGTCAGCCGAATTTCCTCATGGTGGACAGAATCAATGATCCACAAAGAAGAGGGCCTCGCTGACCCATACACCGTGCACCCATAGTCCAGCCAAGAGCGCGTAGAAGCCCAATAAAACTGAAGGAGACGCTCCCTGTCCGCTCCCCAAGATCTGTGGGTAAGACACTTGAAGATGTTCAGGGGCTTTAGGGTTCGGGCTTTTAAGTCTCGCAGGTGTGGCAACCATGAAAATCTGGAGTTAAGAATGAGACTCAGATACCGCACTGTGTCTTTAAAATGTAGGATGGTGTCCCCCATCTTCAAGGCAGGCAAATTTAAAAGACGACGAGAACGATTAGCTAATAACTTAGTATCGTACTTAACATCTGAGTCAGCACTGCTACACGTGCTGGTTGCACCCGTCGCATTAAGGAACAGGGGGATCGCTTCTGCGCATTCGGGAGGATACAGATTCGAATCCCCGTTAGACCACCCTGATTTAGACATTCCTTCGATCAGCTTGTCTACGATGTCAGTTTTCTGCCAAACAAAATCTCCATCAGTGCTTCTCTTCTCGCGCTTTACCACTAGACAACCAGGCCCTTCTAACTGAAATGAAAACAACAGTAACACTAGTAACACTTGTTGCAGACACTTCGAATTAGTAAACCTAGCTTCATTCAAGGTATCTGTCGTCTTTTTTTTTCCATCTTGTTGACGATATTAACCGAAACGTGTGGTTTTATAAGGTTGTTGAGATCCCGACTGAATATTGGTTGTAAGTACCATCACGCGCAAAGAGTGTTTACGTTCCCTGTGAGACGGTTTTTAAGAGACCGTTTCTTCTAATTTGGTATCGCGTTGGAAGCGGTACCCGAAGTGCCCCACAGTGATTACCGCAGTTGACACAGGCGGCTCGCAGTTGGCTGACACATCCTGCCTACGGCAGTAGTCGCCCTCCTGCAATCAGCGGGCAACGAGATAATAGCCCGGTGCAGTCTCCGCCTATCCATGACCACTCTGCTCGGGTTACTAGCCTGACGCGTCTCGATCTAATGATAGCCCCGCCATACAACACTGGCATCCGAATTATTTATAGAACGTTGCGTACTACAACCAACACAGCCTATAGATGAAGTCCAACAATCCAAATGTGTTCTTAAGTGTTGGAACTTAATATCTTTCGAAATCGGGAGCGACGGGTTGTCGATTAATTATTCGATACGGATTTTAATGTGTAAAGTGAGGAGTCAGAGACCACCATATTCGTTCAAACAAGAGGTTTTTCGAAATTATGACGAGAACTGTCATTTGAAGCAAAAGCTTCATCTGGACTTATGCCCTATTCCTACGGGTTTTCGAGATAGAATACATTTTCAGATTTATATGTGTACAACAGTTAGAAAACATTGCAATGTGCATTTTACAAAGCATCATTTGAAAAACACAGATTTTTAACACGTCCGCCTTTAACGTTATCGTACACGCCACATTACAACTAGTTTGGAGATCACAACAACTGTTCGAATATCCCACTGTCAAATTGAATACATTTGTGCACTCCTGGGAGAACAAGTTGTGTTGCTCGTCTGAGTGTCTCTCACGTTCCCTAATGAGGGCAACAGCGTCCTTGATGCGACTAAGCATTTCATCTAGCGTACTCACCTCTCATTTGTACACTTCAGACTTCATCCAAACCCATAAATATAAATCGAGTTGCGTATGGGTTGGCGATCTTGGTGCTCAGTTAATTGTAGTACCATGAACAACACAGCGAGTAGGGTAAGTGCGGTTGAGATGTTCTGCCACGCGACTTGTAAAGTATGGAGCGTCTCCTTCATGTTATAAGTACATTGAAAGTCGCGTGTCCATTTTGCAAGCCATATTAGTAATTTTGCCTGTCATTCGCTCTTCTGAAATGACTGGCCCTATCAACACGTTGTCGATCATGCCAAACCAAACACTGATCTAAAGACGAACTACAAAATTAGTTTCCGCTGCAGTGCGGATTTTCCTCACCATCGATGGGTAGAACTTACGTTGATGATTCCATTCAATGCAAACGTGGCTTCATCAGCGCACAGTATTAATGGAAGAAAATTACGATTGTTATTTAACCAGCGACAAAATGGAAGTCTGGAAGTTGTGTGGCACTGCTGTCAACGTGAAGATTGTGGACACGTTGTATGTGAAATGGGTACAAGTTTTCCGCACCTAACCTTCGCCATACATTTATTCGTTGGACATTAGTACGTGCCGGTAGTATGACCACGCTGAACCATTTCAATAACGTGTTGTTGTCGCTGCACAGGTTTTTGAACTACGCGTTCAGAAGAAAAATTGGAACTTGGAAGACTACCTATTTTAAGCATTGTGCTACTGAAAACCATGGTAAATTTCGGGGTATTCGAAGGCCTCGTGGCATTCTTAGACAGCAACAGGAGCACTACCATCACAGAAAGCATAAACACATTCTATATCTGCACATTCTTTATTAATGTAGTTACGTTGCATTCTAGCCAGTCCGAAAAATCATGATTAACCGATGCTTCTCTCTGATACACTTCCAGATTCCTTGTTCTTTCCTTGTTCTCTTTCACTCACAATATGCCACGGACAGCTGCACGTTCATCTGGGAAGTTTAATGGCAGAAAGACATCCCGAGCAAAGAGAATGAAATAAGTTCCCTTTAATTTACGTCTATGGTCACAAACTTTTTGTTAACAGATTACCGGTTTTGGTCTTTAATGACCATCATCAGATCTCTTTCATAAAAACAAAGTCCTAATGTACTGTTTTTATGAAACATCTGATGATGGTCATTAAAGGCCGAAACCGGTAATCTGTCAAAAAAAAAAAAAAAAAAACGTTTGTGACCATAGACGTAAATTAAAGGAAACTTATTACATATACGGGTCACTGTTTTTTCGCGACAATGTCGCAGCTTGTGAAAAGAGAATGAAGGTAACGACGTACGTTGAGGCAGAATCAAACGTCAGAGCCACTGGGTGCGCGGCACTGGCCAAAACCAAATCTACATCAAAAGTATTCTATTTCGGCGTTTTTTGCTTTAGAAGAGCGTTGCTATCATATTTCTGAATATTGAATTTTCCTCCTGGGATACCCTGTTTAGTGATGTCGTGGATTAGCATTACACTCAGAAAAGATTTCAGAGGCTGATGAATATTTTGTGGAAGGTTCAAGGTTAGCATATCCCTCGACCTGTGATAGGAGGGTGTTTGTGACGTCATGTTTTTGACGTCATGGCAACGTTGATGATCGTCATTACGTCACAAAATTATGAATTATCTACTGTATCCCGGGTGTTTAATCGCAAAAAATCCAATTTCTTCAACTTATATTTTGGCCAGAGGAACACGACGAACCGAACCTAACACGTACTTTAGATATAGTGATCTTGTCGAGTAATGACGCAATGGATCGTCAGGGACTTTTTAGCCGAACTCTCGGCCAGCGGACAGTGGCACAGATGAAATCTCAATAGAGAATATAAGGGAGGTGGCTACCAATTTAGGGCACTTGGCTTACAGTCAAAGGAAACCTCCGGAAATCTTTAGACAGCAGCAGTCGTGAGGGGGGTGTGGAGGGTGGCCAAGGGAGCGGGGGAAGGGAGGGATGTGGCCGGGCGAGCATGGGGGAGGGGAGGACTAAAGGTAATACTTTTAATTTAATTCTTGAACTGAATGTCCTACATAAAAAATTGAATCCTAGTCAATGTGAAGGCGTAATTGTCCATATAAGTAATAAAGCGAAGTGCATGCTCGACACATATATCTAATGCGGGAATGGGAGTGATCCTTTGTGTTTCGAAGAAGAGGCTGCAGCGTTTGCGTCCTCCCATTTAAACCAGTGGGTCGCGCCACTGCGAATGTGGCCACGATAGAAAAGGTTCGGAGGCAGCGACAGAGAGGGCGGCAAAGAGCTTTGTGTTTAGAAGCTTATCATTACCAGGATATCGAAGAATCAATAGAAACTGCACTGTAACAACCTTGTTGCGAACTGATCAAAGAAAGCCCCTGGTTGGGCGCTATCTCTGTATTGAAACCGCTATTTCAATTAATTAAACCTTTCACCCAACGAATGTCCATTGTACAAAAGTGGTGAGGCTTTCGTGGCAACCTGTTAACGTATTGTTTGTAGGTTCGGGATTTTGGTAGACGATTGTTTAATGATTTTTTCCGAAATTTCGCCACCAACAGTTTCATAGTCTCCATCCACCAACAACAATGGAGGGTGAATCTTTGATTCTGAAGATTCACCGTCCATTGCTGTTGGTGGGTGGTGATTGTGTTATGTACCTGTCACGCCAACGTCTGACGGCCATTCCTCTGTCATCACCGTTGTGGTCCTCCCTTGTTACCCGTAATGTTGACGTGAGTAGTCCACTTAATCCAGTGTTTGCCAAAAATCTCTGTGGAGCATTTGTGAAGACAGGCGCTGCACTTGACACCTTATAAACCTAAGACGTGGCACTGGTACGTCTATAACACATTCGTCATGTGGAGCTATTATGAGGAACAGCTCGGTGACTTCCGAAGACATTTAAACAGTCTCCATAACAACACAAACGGAGCGAGGTCTGCACTAACCTTCAAATCATCATTCGATCCAGAAAACAGCACTGATTAATTCACTAGTAAGGCGAGAAAAATTAAAATGTGAGCCATAGAAACTTAGACGCGACATACAAGTGAAAGTGTGCTGAAGAACAATCGGTATATCGTCAGTTTAACAAAATGTTACACTCGGCTAAGTGACACATTGGAAGAAAATATATCGGTTATGGCTTTTCTGCCGTAAATCCACGGTGCTACAGAAACAAGTAATCGTTTTGCTACCCTATGACCAAATGCTTTTTATCAGAAACGTATGTGAATGTTCAGCACAAACATGGTTTTATAATATGATATATGACGTTACAATTGTGCGCCTTCTACACCGAGGTATGTGCACCTATTTATAATCGCGAGGCTGGATTTTACATAGTTTTTATTTACTTGTATTACAATAGCTCACAAATATGTTTAGGAGTAGATGATAGTGCACTACGCTGAGTGGCACAGTGGTTGATGTATGTATTGGTAAATGCTATGTAATACGCGTATTTGGATAAACATTTTTTCGTTATAGCGAATATCAATTCAAATGGTTGAAATGGCTCTGCGCACTATGGGACTTAACTTCTGAGGTCATCAGTCCCCTAGAACTACTTAAACGCAACTAACCTAAGGACATCACACACATCCATGGCTCTGAGCACTATGGGATTTAACTTCTGAGGTCATCAGTCCCCGCCGGCGAGGGTGGCCGAGCGGTTCTAGACGCTACAGTCTGGAACCGCGCGACCGCTACGGTCGCAGGTTCGAATCCTGCCTCGGGCATGGATGTGAGTGATGTCCTTAGGTTAGTTAGGTTTAAGTAGTTCTAAGTTCTAGGGGACTGATGACCTCAGAAGTTAAGTCCCATAGTGCTTAGAGCCATTTGAACCAATCATCAGTCCCGTAGAACTTAGAACTAGTTAGACCTAACTAACCTAAGGACATCACACACATCCATGCCAGAGGCAGGATTCGAACCTGTGACTATAGCTGCCGCGCGGTTCCAGACTATAGCGCCTAGAATCGCTCGGCCACCCCGGCCGGCACACACATCCATTCCCGAGGTAGGATTCGAACCTGCGACCGTAGCAGTCGTGAGGTTCCAGACTGAGGCACCTAGAACCGCTCGGCCACAACGGCCGGCGAATATCAATTATTAGATGTATAATTATTAAACGTTTTTTGTACAGTTTATTCAGATCAGAAGATGGTAATTTAAACTGGTAATATTAGATGTTTATACTTGTATTTATTGCGATCTGGGCACGTGAAACGTCTCTGGTACGAAGGCTATATGTTTCAGGTTCAAAGATCGCCGTCGTGCTGGTAATGTGAGGTAATAATCATACTAGAGCTTGTTCGCAAATCAAGAAGATTAGAGTGTATCTCTCATCGGCAAACTAAAAATGTAACTCACTCTGAATGTTGGATGTATACCTTGTATATGCAGGAAAGTTTTCGATGGAATGACCAAATGATCCTTCAGGAACAGGATCGTCGAACATAAACAGCATTTCAGGCTGGAAAAGGTGGAGAAATCGACCGTGTTGGAATACGCGCAGGTTCTCGCTGTGGAGAAGAGTTGCCGCACCAGGTTGTGCTTGGAAGAAACTGAAATTCACAACATGACGATAGTTTCACACGGAAGAAGAAAACCTCGATGTTGAAGGATCCTGTATTCCCGTGCTGCAACAAACGACCGCTTCAGATAACAAGGGAACAATCACACCGGTAATGACCAAGGAAAGGACTTCCTTATTCGGGGCATGTCCGCCCTTCGTGGTCTCGCGGTAGTGTTCTCGCTTCCCGAGCACGGGGTCCCGGGTTCGATTCCCGGCGGGGTCAGGGATTTTTCCTGACTCGAGATGACTGGGTGTTGTTGTCTCGTCTTCATCATCATCATTCATCTCCATTACGGTCGGAGGAAGGCAACGGCAAACCACCTCCATTAAGATCTTGCCTAGTAAGGCGGTGCGGGTTTCCCGCATCGTTCCCCTACGCTCTGTAAAGAAGCATGGGACTTCATCATCATCATTCGGGGCATGCTGCCACGGGATGGTAGGTCCACAACAGTTCAGTATTGACGAAACGGATAATTTTTTATTTCGTCAGTCTCAGTTTAACTGATATATTTCAGCTCTAGTGGTTACCGGTTTCATGCTCCCCACTAGATTTTGTTTCTGTATCGAATTAGGCGAAACTTTACCTCCAACTCTATAAAAGTCTACGTATTACCATAACGATGTCCCCACAAACTATTATCCAACGTAAACTCGCAAGGTAACCTTCGACTAAACAGAACCTAATTTGAACTTAATTGTAACTGATCTGAATGCTATTTTCTTATATTAAACGCGTAACTGAAGTACAACAATTATCTGGCCGTAATCTAAATTTTCATTTAGTTCTGACAACAGCAACTGGAACCAAGCCGCCGGTTTTAGAAGATTGAGAAACTTTGTCTTGGAGCACTTTGGCTTGGTTGATTGGTGTAAGGTTCTGATACCTATTCTTGTGGTTCTGTTATTTACGTATTTATTTATTTATTTATTTCAAAGAATGGGGCAACCCGCTTTAGCGTCAGTGGTGTGCCCTCTCAAACAAAATATGGCGTCAGAAAGTTAACATTCAGATTATGTGCCTCAAACAAACACACAATACACTGAAAACTGTGCTTAATAGAAATAATTACTGTCAGATAGTGCTTCCCATAAAAAGACTGTTCCAGTGTGCGCCGACACCGGAGAAAGTTTCAGCAAAATCTCTTAAGTAGTGTGTAAGGAAGAGGAACAGGCTTCCGGTAATTACGATTGCCTACGATTGCCCAGAATGGCGGCTGACGGGGAATCTCAGCATTATCAGACAGTACTAGTGGCAGAAATTTGCGAATACCCGTTTGTTCGACATATCTTGTTCTACCCCACTACACTTCTCAGTTTATTTATTATAAAGGAAGATCCAAAGTTTCCGTTCGAAAGCCGTACAGTCCACAATAGGTATACCAACTAGGGAAAATCGCCGTGCACATTGAGGCAATCATCTCTCTGATGTAGCATGTTCTGCTACGTGGAGAAGTCCATAACTGCCCGCTGCTCATCCTCATCCGACAAAATCCGTCGAAGCCTCAAGGTCTTTTACGGGGTATCAAAGTCGAGATAATCGGGTGGAGAGAGTTTAGGACTAGCGGGCGTTTGCTAGTGTGTCTCCTACTTCAGTTGGCATGTGTTCTGCGTTACAGTCGCGATATAGGGACGTGCGTTAGCATGAAGTAGCAGCACCCCATGTCGCAGTTTTCGACAGACTAGCTGCCACATAAACATTATCCATTCTACGAAGAATGTCTGCCTGTGGTAGTCCTTCAGTGGCCAAGAAAAGTATAACAGTACGTTCTTCGTCTCTGGATGCATCTCGTAAAACGTCTCCAAATTTCACGTTCCCGCATTTAACGCCACGCACGTCGGAAGGACACAAATGCCCTTGCCCAAATGACGGTGCTATATACCTGCATCGTAGTGGCGCTACTTTGCATATACGCTGCAGCAACGTCCTCAGACGCTAAGTTTTTGATCACTCCTTATTAAGGTTCGTTGCCTCAAACCGTCAAAACGGAACGTTATAGGGTACCTTTATTGCCCAGCCGTTAGTTTCTCAGGAAAGAATAGACTTACTAAGTTGAAACTGATGTCACATACTAAGGTACATGGTCCCTTGGCATTTAATAAATGTTAGATGCTAAGTTTATGCAGTCAAAAGTTACGACCATTTATGTCACATATTTTGATACAAACTCGCTCATTAGAACTTAAAGCGCACTTCCCTTGATGTTTAATCACGAAATTTCGCAAATAGAAGGGTTTCACAGTACGAGTAAAGGAAAACAATGAGAAAGTCGTTGATTTGTAATTATATCACATAGAAGGGTTTCACAGTACGAGTAAAGGAAAACAATGAGAAAGTCGTTGGTTTGTAATTATATCTCATGAAAAAATATTTCTTTTGTCATTTGTTTCCGATTTCAAACTAGAAATTAAAACGTCCTCGAAAGTCTGGCAATCCCTGGGCCCGATACCCGCTCGTAACGATGTTGAGCCGGTCGGAGTGGCTGAACGATTCTAGGCGCTACAGTCTGGAACCACGCGACTGCTGCGTCGCAGGTTTGAATCCTGCCTCGGGCATGGAGGTGTGTGATGTCCTTAGGTTAGTTAGGTTTAAGTATTTCTAAGTTCTAGGGGACTGATGACCACAGCAGTTACGTCCCATAGTGCTCAGAGCCATTTGAACCATTAACGATGTTGATAGCAGACAAAAACCGCCGATATCCTATATTGCCGGAAAAGGATGAACACATAAGTAATTTCTTACGTAACCCCTAGTTCACGAGTCCTACTTGAACCAGACCAATTTTATAATGGTACACTGAATTTGCTCAGTGCCATATTTTTCTTCAACATTAATATAAGTAATAGTTTCCTATAACGCATCATTTTTAATAAACCTAAACAAGAGAAATCTAACTCCGTGTACAAGAAACCGCAGAAGGTAGTTACACAGGGTGCGGGGGAGGGGGCCAGCAGATTTGATAGGTCTGCCAGGTGCGCAGATAAATTTGGTGCGCATTTGTTGTTAAACGACGCTGTGCGTCCGTCTCAGATTGTCTACTGTCCTAGACTTCGCAAGGTGTATCATCTGGGATGGATTTAGATGAGGAGACACCAGCACGAGTCACTCTTGCCAAACACACAGCAGTAGACTGAGCCAGTGGGATCCAGATTCCAAATAAGAAAGACTGCAACCGGAGCTTGGGAAATTTTCAACACTCGTAATGTGTTACCACAGGTGTCGTACTTCCTTTATGCTACATAAGCTGGAGGAAACACAGTGGATCACGCAGCTTAAGGTGATGGAACGAGGCCTCTGGCCGGTGGCGCCAACAGTAGAGCGGATAGCTGTTGCCGGCCAGCCAGCCGACGAACAATGGGCGGGCCCGTTAAACGCAGATAATGCCGGCCCGCGCGGTGAATAATGCATCGCACCGCCGGCAGCGCCGCAGCCGCGGCCGCTACGCATCGCTGCACCTAGCCGTCCCGGCGCCCGCGGCGTTATTCTATCGACTCTTCCGCAGTAGTCGATCGGCATGCAGTCGACTCCTCGCCAGCCGCGACTGTTTCACCACTAGTGTATCCGGGGTATCGAGATTCTCACAGTCTGAGAAATCGACGTCCTTCCGGTTTTGATACATCCTGTGTCCCTCTGAATGAAGAGATTGGTAGTGTGTGTTTCAAAGGGTTTGGCTACTACTCTCAGTTCGGCTATAGCTAGTCCTGCATTCAAGAGATTTTTGTACCATTTACTATATGCGTATGAGTTCATGTTTTTAATAAATGACACAGCACACAACTACTTACGGTATTTGAGCGAGGTGGCGCAGTGGTTAGACACTGGACTCGCATTCGGGAGGACGACGGTTCAATCCCGCGTCCGGCCATCCTGATTTAGGTTTTCCGTGATTTCCCTAAATCGCTCCAGGTAAATGCCGGGATGGTTCCTTTCAAAGGGCACGGCCGACTTCCTTCCCCATCCTTCCCTAATCCGATGAGACCAATGACCTCGCTGTCTGGTCTCCTTCCCCACAACAACCAACCAACCAACTTACGGTATTTACACCACAAATTACTAAGCATCGCCCTGTTAGGTCGTAGCACTATTCCCCTTTTTCTTTCCTATTCCCTTCGCGTACTGAGCAAAAGGATAATCTGCTTCTACATATATATTCAGTAAACAGTCATACGGTGCGTGGCGGAGGGTACATTGTACGGCCACTAATCGCTTCCTTTCCTGTCCACTTGGAATTAGAGGGAGGGAAAAATGACTATCTATATGCTCACATGCGAGAAATTTCTCCCACGTACATCCTCGGCATTACGATAGCTTTGCAGTCAGCTTCAAATGCTGTTTTTCTAAATTTTCTCGGAAGCCTTTCTCCAAAATAATGTAGCGTTCCCTCCTGCGATTCCCATTCGAGTTCCCGAAACATCTCCGTAATACCTGAATATTAATCGAACCTATCGGTAGCAAATCTAACAGCGACCTCTGAATTGCTTCTATATCTTCCTTTAACCTGAGCTGGTGGGGATCCCAAACATTCTAGGACTACTCAAGAATGGGTCACAGTAGTGTTCTGTACCGGGTATCCTTTACACATGACCACACTTTTCTAAAACTTCCCCAATAGACAGAAGACGAACTTTCACCACTAAGAGTCCTTCACGCTAGTTCCATTTCATATTGCTTTGCGACGTTACGACTAGATATTTAATCGACTGCACTGTATCACGTAGCGCAATACTAATTCTATATTCGAACATTACAGGTTCAAAAATGGCTCTAAGCACTATCAGACTTAACATCTGATGTCATAAGACCCCCATACTTACAACTACTTAAACCTAACCAACCTAAGGACATCACACACATCCATGCCCGAGGTAGGATTCGAACCTTCGACCGTAGCAGCAGCGCAGTTCCGGACTGAAACGGCTAGAACCGCTCTGCCACAGCGGCCGGAAACATTACAGTATCGTTTTTCCTACTCATCTGCAGTAACGTACATTTTTCTACATTTATAGCTACTTGCCATTTATCCCACCAACTATAAATTTTGTCTAAATCACCTTATATCCTCTCATAGTCACTCAAATTCGACACCACACCGTACATCACAGCATCATCAGCAAACAACCGCAGACTGCTGCTCACCATATTCGTCAGAAAACAGCGGTCCTATCACACTTCCCTGGGCACTTCTGAAGACGTCTCTGATAAACACTCGCCGTCTAGAACAACGTACTGGGTTCTATTAAGAGGGCTTCGAGCCATTCACGTATCTGGGAAGCTATTCCGTATGCTAGTACCTGTGCAGAAGGTAGACGTACTGCTCACAGTCAACATGTGGATGCCACTACGAAACTTTGAATGAGTGCTATGAGTAGCAGAGTTAAAATGTGCAATACGTATTTAGCAGCAGGGAAGAAGAGAGTGGAAGGTGAATCTTTCGACAGGTAAATCGGTTTATAAGTGGTAAAAAGTGGGAAATGGAACATTCTACTTCAAATGCTGGGAAACGTCCTAAAACGCAAGTGAATGAAGGAACCGTGGAAGGTGTGCTCGAAACATTGCTAGAAACTCGTGTAAATCCATCCGACAAGCTAGTAGGGAAATAGCCATTTCCTGTTCGACGGTGCACGATATTGTGCACAAACATCTCTGGTTGCGTGCTTAAAAACTCCGAATTTTGTTTCAAATTAAGCCCTAGGATCACCGTCGATGATGTAAGTTTGCTGTTGAAGAGCTGTGCGTCGTGTAGACGAAAACAATGGCTACTTCAACGCAGTGCTGTTCAGTGATGAATCTACCTTCCACGTCTATGGCAAAGTCAACCGACATAACTGCCGAATATGGGAAAGTGAGACTCCAGGGGAAGTGATTTAGTACGAGAAAGAAACACCAAAAGTTAATTTGTCGTTTGGATTACACAAACATGGTGTGATTAGTCCTTTCTTTCTTTTTTTATGGTGTCAGTAGTGATAGGAAGTACCTGTCTCGACATGTTGGTCGAATGTTCCACAGGTGCCATCCGACGTCATTTCCCAGTAGAATGGTGTCCAAGCCGTTCCTTGAGAAATTACCTGAACTTTTGATCGGAAGAGGGTTGAGGGTTGGGGCCTCGTTGCCTGGCAACCTAGGTCTTAGAACAAGGGGGTTTATGAAGAACATTATTTACAAATGAAAGGTTCAGATCTAGTAGATTTGAGACAAAAGATCTATGGCGCAGTAGAGGGCATTGCACCTGTCATGCTACCGACCACTGTGGCCGAGCGATTCTAGGCGCTTCAGTCCGGAACAGCGCTGCTACTACGGTCGCAGGCTCGAATCCTGCCTCGGGCATGGCTGTGTGTGATAGGATAGTTACGTTTAAGTAGTTCTACATAAAGGGTACTGGTGATCTCAGATGTTAAATCCCATACTGCTTAGAGCCATTTGAACATTTGAACCAGTCGTGCTAGCGAACATCTGGCGAGGAGTATCGTATCGATATCTATCGATCTATAATCGGTGCCACCATTGAACTGTACCTCCACTCATAAAAGTGTTTGAGCTCCTGTCTACAGTGTTGGACGAATGAAGTCATAAACGTTAATATTTACTTAAATGTACCTCTCGCTCGGATATCCTGTATATGATATGGGAGAAGGAACATTAAACTGGGCTTCTATGGAACCTGTACCAGAAATCGAAGGGACAATGGCAGCTGTGGATAACATGAACATTGAGAACCACCCACATCCTGTCATGGTGTATGTCTTCCCCACCGGCGATGGTATCTTCCAGCATATGACACTAACGACTGCTACTAAATTAGCAGTACACCGACAACGTTACTGCTGTGGAAGAATTTTAATTTGTGGGCATGACATAGAAAGGTATCGGATTGTTTTTCGTTTTTTCAAAGATTCCTATCAAAAGGAAACGATAGCAAAACAAACGGGAATTCAACCAAGGTTCTGTTAGTAATAAATTAAACTGTAATTACGCCGAAAGAAACCTTCGTCAGCCTAATTAAGCAAAGTACGAAGTACTAGCACCAATCATAAAGGAAGGTGACTATTGTCATTGACTTTACTTGACGCTGGCGTTATGCTTCGCAAATAAGATACCAAACAGTAGCGCAATTTATCAAACGATATAATGCTAACTTGGCACGAACAACACAAAATTAATATTAACCGTTTTTGCAACAACTGGCTGTCAGTAACGCTTATTACCTGTGTATTAAAGCAGAAGGCTAATGATCATTGTAAGTAAATGATTTACTATTGGTGGAGCAGTATTAACTTTGACATGATCGTTCTTTCAACATTTATGTAACTGGAAAGTACTGTATATTTCTTGTTACTATTATTTTAATTCTCAAGGAGTATTCACTTCTTTATACTACTCAGCTCAATTCGGAGGCATGGTACATTGATCTAGTGCAGTTTGCATACACTGACTAGCCAAAATGTTATGAGTTCGGGATTAATATCTTGCTTATCTATCTTCGGAAAGAAATGCATCACCGATTCTGCGTATCACCGATCCGACCGTTTGTTGGTAGGTCTGTGTAGGTGTGTGGCATTAGATGTCTACTCACAGGTGACGTAATTCGGTAAATAAAGGGCCGCTGATTTACGTACGCGGCTAGATGATTCCCATAGGATTTACATCAGGTGAATTTGGTCGCCGAAGCAAAAACGTGAGTGCAATATAATGCTCCTCAAACCATTGTAGCACAGTTCTGGCTCCGAGACACTGACAATTATACTGCTGGAAAATGACATCGCCGTCGGGAAGACATCAAGTGTGAAGGGGTGCAAGTGGTTCGCAGATGTCAATGTGTCTTCGATAACAACCACAGGTCGCATGCAAGCGCAGTAGAATTACTCCCTTATCGCAATACTGATCCCAGCAACTTGCGCCCGCCTCGCGCTGCACGTTTCGAGCCACCAGTCAACTGGAAGACGGTATTTGTGGAGAGGATCATCGACCTAATGTAGCAACATTGTGATTCACTCGAAGAGCCTACACGTTCCCATTAATCGATGGACGATCCCGATGGGTCCATGCCCAGTTCAGTCGTAATTGACGATGTCGTTAGGTGAATATGTGAACACGTAGCGGGGCCCCACGTTCAATAACGTAATACGAACGATGGGCTCCGAAACAATTGTGCCTGTGCCAGCATTGTGCTCTTTCGGCAGAGATACCACAGACCGTCGTCTACCCTCCTTCACAGAGCAGGCAAGCCTCCGAAGCCAACCTTCAGTGAAGCGTCGTGGACGTCTAACAATGCAGGGCTTAGTGGTAGTTTCACTGTCCTTCTACCTCTTTCCGTAGATGCTGACTACAGTAGCACGTGGACATTCGACTAACTTCGCCCTTTTCGAGACACTCGTTCACAGGCTCTGCGTAATAATAATAATTGCTTATCTCAATGGGTTTCCACATTTGCAGCCCAAATGCTCGCTAGGGTGATACCACGCCCGTTTCTGCTCCGCTTACATACTTTTATACTTGAGTTACCACTTCTTGCCGTTCGTCTTACCTCGTTCAGGTCACAAGATGTGGACATTTCGCTTGCTTGTCACTGACTGACTCTTGCTACAAAGGCGCCGTTCAGTTCGACCACCAGATCCATATTTTCTATTCCTGTCAACCCAGTTTCATTGCAGAGGAGCTTCCTCCCATGTTTTACGTGATTACAGTCCTACATCCCCTATGCGTGATCCAGCATTACATTCTCTTAGAGCATATTACCTTTGAATATACATCCGTACAATAATTACGATTTCTTAAAGACAAATAATTAATGAATAAAACATTTACATACATGTTTCACCAAAAAGAATGGATATACAGAAGCCACATTAAGTAAAAACAGACAATGAAATTACACTGCTGGCCACCGTAAATGCAACACCCTGAAGGAAGCATCCGAATCAAGTGAAATTTACACCATGGGTTTGCAGCGATGAGATATGCAACTGATTAGAATTTCAGCGCAGACGCACATCACGCGCGCTTGTGGCGCCACCTCATAGCCCCATTTAAGGCTTGGCGATTTCGACGAGTGTACGTTCGGCACGTCTGTTTACCTTGTGGTTGTTTCACAAGACGATCAGTTATGCCTCGTAGACAACAGCGAACATCGTTTGATCAAGTATCCGAGTTCGACAGAGGAAGGATAGTGGCTTACCAAGATTGTGGATTATCATACAGAGAAATCGCTAGTCGTGTTGGACGAAACCAAACAACTGTAATGCGGATATGTGACCATTGGATGCAGGAGGGTACGACGGACCGACGTGGTCGATCGCATTCACCTCGGTGCACCACTGCACGTGCTGATAGGCAAATTGTGCGCATGGCAGTGACGGATCGCTCAGTGACATCCCGAACCATAGCACAGCACATTGCGTCTGTAACGCATCATCCAGTGTCTGCGCGTACCATTCGACGCCGTTTACAGCAGACGTCCATTGCTTCGTCTACCATTGACGCAGAACCACAGACGTCTCCGTCGCCAATGGTGTGATGACAGACGGATGTGGACGGCAGAATGGAATGACGTTGTCTTTACTGACGAAGCACGCTTCTGTCTGCAGCACCACGATGGTCGGATTCGAGTGTGGAGACACCGTGGAGAGAGGATGCTGGACAGCTGCATTATGCACCGCCACACTGGTCTTGCACCGGGTAGTATGGTATGGGGCGGTATTGGATATTACTCTCGCACGCCTCTAGTACGCATTGCCGGTACTTTAAATAGCCGGCGCTACATATCCGAGGTGCTGGAGCCAGTTGTCCTTCCTTACCTTCAGGGCTCGGCCACAGCCATATCTCAGCAGGATAATGCGCGACCACACGTGGCACGCATTGTCAAAAGGTTCTTCGTCAATAACCAGATTGAATTCTTCCCTGGCCGGCTCGCTCTCCGGATCTTTCGCCGATAGAAAACATGTGGTCCATGGTTGCTCAACGAGTGACCCAGATTACATCCCCAGCTGCCACACCAGATGATCTTTGGCAACGTGTGGAAGCTGCTTGGGCTGCTGTACCCCAAGAACACATCCGACGTCTCTTTCACTCAATGCCGAGACGTGTGGCACCGGTGATCTCCAACAATGGCGGCTACGCTGGCTACTGATCCTGGCAGGAACCACATGTCACAGACGTCTGTAATAATAATCATTTGATACTTGGTCAACATGTTATCTACAAAATAAATTTTGTTGTGCTACCTCTTGTCTTTCTTGGTGTTGCATTTACGGTGGCCAGCAGTGTAGATGAGACACTTACAGGTAATATCGATAATAATGTTACAAGCAGACTAACTGTCCGCATCGTGCGTGAAACCACCTTGATGTATTTAGCAACAAGTTTATCTAGTATAAATCGGATGGAAACTACCTGAGAAGCAGTCGGACTTGACGTCTGCACCCACAAACCACACAAACCAGGCCTTTTGATGTGGCGCACACGCCGATGATGGGATGTTCTTAGCACAGACTGTGACGAAATATGAACGGCGCTTTCCTGGCTACAACAGTATGGCGTGGTGGCAGGCAGTGTGATCAGCCTCCGGAAATCACGCTACATGGAGGTGGGACGGTGCATGCCTGTAGAACTGGACGTACCCCAGACAATGGTCCCAGTGTTCAAATGTTTAGGGTTATCGCTCCATCGCCCAACACGACGTACGGCGCCCTCTACGTATTGTAAGGTCTAACGACGACACTGCATAGAGGTTCGCTTCAACAAATGCAAATGGTTCAAATGGCTCTGAGTACTATGGGACTTAACATCTGAGGTCATCAGTCCCCTAGAACTTAGAACTACATAAACCTAACTAACCTAAGGACATCATACACATCCATGCGCGAGGTAAGATTCGAACCTCCGACCATAGCGGTGGTGCGGTTCCAGACTGACCCGCCTAGAACCGCACGGCCACGCCCGCCTAGAACCGCACGGCCACGCCGGCCGGCCTCAACAAATGCAGATGATTGGACATTTTGCAACGCGCTCAGTACGTGAATGGCTTCTCAACTTAACCATTACGCCCACGTATTACCGATGACAGACATGATGGCTTCCAGAATACAGGCAGTGTTTGCACACGTGGTGAGTGCTGCTGCCATTTTTAAGATCCGTTTTATTACTCTTACTTTACCCTTACACAAAGGAGGTGTTTGACTCACATGAAGCACAGAGCGTTGGAGCATCACATTCGTTCAATGCGACTACTCTGGCTTCCACCAACAGACAGTCTTCCTGGCATCCTGATAACAGAGGTGGTCCCACACACGCTGTGCCCACCTTTACCTATTGGATATTTATCGCCCTCGCTATCACATACTAGGGCGTTTCTCGTGGAGCACAGCTATATGTTGGGAGTTATACCGGAGACACGGAATCAGACAGCAAAGATGTATTATAGTGATTTCCAACTCTGGAATCCGGCTAACAACATTGTACTACGCCACACACAGACTGGACGCGGGTGTGGGGAGCCATCCACGCACCCTTCCTGTCAGCTTTAGTGCGGTCGACGTGGTATGTGGTCACTAACGAGAAATTTCCCACCCGACGAAGGCTACATGCCATTCACCTAACTGACGACCGTATGTGCCCCCGCTGCGAAATGGTAGACACGAACGAACAGGCCGGCCGGAGTGGCCGAGCGGTTAAAGGCGCTACAGTCTGGAACCGCACGACCGCTGCGGTCGCAGGTTCGAATCCTGCCTCGGGCATGGATGTGTGTGATGTCCTTAGGTTAGTTAGGTTTAAGTAGTTCTAAGTTCTAGGGGACTTATGACCACAGCAGTTGAGTCCCATAGTGCTCAGAGCCACCACGAACGAACAGACTGAATTGTGGCCCAGCACGCGAGTGTTTGATCCGCCAGAGACTGGCTTTTCTACTGCGCCGCCCCTGTGTTCTGAGTGGGCCCCTGGACCTCTTTCATCACGCCACAGTCTAATTCCCGATGACCAGGATGAATGCGGTCAATTGGGTACAAGGAATAGCGATACACTACATGTACCATGACGGCGAAAAGGAAGTACTCGATTTGTGGCAATACATGGTTGACGAGTTCCTGGTCTTAACGAACAGAACGCAATACCGTAAACTTTTTTCTGACTATTTAGGATCGTCATTCATGGACCCACCGCCCCGCTGGGGTGTGCCGGGTCTGTGGAGAAACTGACTTGCAGACGTCATGTTTACATAATTCCCCTCCAGTAACAGAAACAGTCGCTGACTGTGTGCAGCGGCCCTGCTCCGACGGTTGATGACTGGTGACGCTCATTTCAATGACGACCGCCTCTTACTGGCCGCCCGCTTCGATAAGGCGACCCCAGCGGGCAAGATGGCCCATTTTAGTTCACATTATCGGCATAATTTTTGGCCTACGGCTTCCTTGATTATGTTATTATTACAAAAAAAAATAGTAAAACAGAAAATAAAATGTGATGCTCCCTTCGGTAGTAGTAGGAGCGAGACATCGTGGCCAGGTCACGAAATTCGACCCCCTACCCGCCTTGGCTCCTGCAGCCCGCCGCTGAGTGAGCTACGCAGATAAATAAATAAATAAAAATAAAAAACAAACTTTGTAGGCGGCCCGGGTTCCATTTCAGAGCGATGCATTTGCTTTTAATTTTTTAATTTATTGTTCCGTTTCCGTATATAAGAGGTAGATGAAATGCACTAATCGTTTTTGCCATAAAGAAAATGAAACCTCTCTGTCTTTTTTTGAATTAAAAAAAATAATAAAAAATGGTAAGCTGACCGAGCCTCGGTCCAGCACACAGTTTTAATGTGCTTGGAATTTTCATATCAGCGCACACTCCGCTGCAGAGTGAAAATCTCATTCCGGAAACATCCCCTAGGCTGTGGCTAAGCCATTCCTCCACAATATCCTTTCTTCCATGAGTGCTAGTTCTGCAAGGTTCGGAGAAGAGCTTCTGTGAAGTCTGGAAGATAGGAGGCGAGGTACTGGCAGAACTGAGGCTGTGACGACGGGTCGTGAGTCGTGCTTGGGTAGCTCAGTTAGTAGAGCACTTGCCCGCGAAAAGCAAAGGTCCCAAGTTCGGGTCTCGGTCCGGCACACAGTTTTAATCTGCCAGAAAGTTTAGGGTCGTATTTCGTGACTGACGGTTGACAGTCTAGCCATAAAAACTTCTACAATTCCTTAGTTTTGAGCGGTTTTAATGATATAGCAGGGAGCAGGAAAAATACGAGTAATATCCGTCCTTGCACATAACTCCGTTCTAAATGAGAGGAGCATGAAAGCATCAACTTTCGGAACGTTTACAGTATCAGCATTCACAAAATTCCTTTTTATTTATACTTAAAAGACGTAAACGTGTTTTCCATAATTAAGTAGGTAAGGTATTTGCAGAAATAGGACGTAAAAACCTAGTAATTACGGCTAATACTCCTGTAACCCATTCGTCCTGTTACTGGTCCGTGATGTCACTAGACCTTCAGGCAATAACAGAGCGTTTTCGACCAAATCTTGATATTTAATGGTTTTCAAGTATTAATTACATAAAAATAAGAGATATTTAGTAAGAATATTGACCGTAAATGCGATCTGAATGTTACGATCACTCCGAATAACAACAACTCGAACCATATTTTTAGAATAGGAAAATAGCCTGTTGTGTGGATGATAATTTTTCGGAAGTCTGATAGTGCGTCGCCTGTCTCATAGATTCTACGCACTAACTTTAATAATCGTTTGGTTGCCGCTTCCCCCAATGATTTTACAAATTACAATAATGTCCATTTGTCCGTTCTAAAGCCTCCAATAGCTCCTTTAATTTGGATATTGAAAATTAGTGCTAAGGTCTTATGGGACTTAAACTAACGTATGCTATGGACAACACACACACCCATGCCCGAGGCTACGGTAACAGGTTCGAATCCTGCCTCGGACATGGATGTGTGTGATGTCCTTAGGTTAGATAGGTTTAAGTAGTTCTAAGTTGTAGGGGACTGATGACCTCAGCAGTTAAGTCCTGTAGTGCTCAGAAACCATACCGCTCGGCTACCCCGCGCGGCTTTTAATTCTGACTGTAATATTGGATCTCCTATGTGATTCTTATGGATTCCACTTTCTTCTGTCAAGTCTTCCCCATCACAGAGGCCTTCAGTGTTTTCTTTCCACCTTCTCGTTCTTTCCTCTGCGTTTAACAGTGGAATACCCATTGCACTGCAAGTGTGTTTTGACTTTTCTACACCGTACTCCTCCTGCAGTCATTTCGCCTTGGATCTATTGGAATTTCTAAGTGATTTTTATTGCTGTATTTATGTCCTTCCCTGTTTTTTTTATACTTCCATAGGTCAATTGAAATATTTCTTCTTTTAACAACGATTTCTTCGGAGCTACCTTCCTTGCACCTATGTCAGACTGTCCAACACTTGTGATGACCCATTTTATAGATGTCCACTCCTCTTCAACTGAACTGTCTATTGTAATGTTCCTTATCGCTTTATCCACATTCTTAGCGAACTTCAAATGCGTCTCATCATTTCTCTGTACTTCACTGTATCACTTCCTCACGCCGTACTTCATCCGTACTATTATCATCACCATATTGTGATCTGAGTCTAAATCTGCGCTTGTGTTCGCGTACAAATCAATATCTGATTTCGGAATCTCTGTCTGACCATGACGTAATTTAGCTAGATTCCTCCAGTGTTTCCAGGTCTTTACATGTATATCTCCTAGACTTGTGATTCTTGAACTAGGTATTCGCTATTGCCGGCCGCGGTGGTCTCGCGGTTCTAGGCGCGCAGTCCGGAACCGTGCGACTGCTACGGTCGCAGGTTCGAATCCTGCCTCGGGCATGGATGTGTGTGATGTCCTTAGGTTAGTTAGGTTTAAGTAGTTCTAAGTTCTAGGGGACTTATGACCACAGCAGTTGAATCCCATAGTGCTCAGAGGCATTTGAACCATTTTTATTCGCTATTATTGTCTGAAATTAGTTGCAGAACTCGATTATTCTCCTCTCCCATTCCTACTGCCAAGTCCATATTCTCCTGCACATTTCTTCTATTCCTTTCCCTACTACCGCGTTCAAGACCCCCTAAACTATTAGATTTTCACCTAACTTTACAACCGAATCAACCATTCAATATCATTGTATACTTTATCTCTTCATCTTCTTCTTGTGACAGCGGCATGTATACCAGGCTATTGTTGTCGATTTTGGTTTGCTGTCGAATTCGATCTACATGATAGCAGCTTTAAGTGATGCCCCAGTAGATGAAAATAACTGCAAGCTTCAGAAAACATTTTATATACACCGCATCTGCAGTTGCTTTTTTATATTACCTCACATGCAATGAATAGCCAGTATAGCAGTTCGCTCTGCCCAGCAATATTATTAGAGAATATTGCATAGTCCACCATCTCCATTTTCCTTTGTTGGTCTAGTTTTTTACATATTGACAGTGTTCTCAGAATGACTAAGAACTCTGGGTTCATCTACGATTCATTAATGTTATAATTCTTGTGAGTACAAGTCTTCAAATAATCTTTATATAATAGCGCAAATTTGCTGTACAGTTTATAATTATGTTTCAGTTCTTGTTATTTAAGAATTTAAATACATAGGTTGCACCTGAAGATGCGGCTGTTAGTTGTGAAACCGTTAATGTGGTCAGTTGAAACCTAATTTTAGCAGCCGTCAGCAGTGTTTTCATTCATGATGACTACTCGATTCATCCTTCGATCCGGCGGCGCCAGGAAGTGCACAGCTGGCTGGAGATCCAAGTTGGTGGGCTTCCTGTAGGGGAAAAGGGGGGGCGGCACGGTTGGTCCTGACAGGGTCGCCATTTCCCGCTAGAGCGGCTCGTGCTCTGACGTCGGCGCCCCGTCAAAGGCGCCGCGGCCGCCGTGACGTGAAAGGCTGCGCTGGCTCGCCTGCTCAGATAGCCGCCGCTTCCTGGGCCGCTTCCGCACCTCACCGTCCCCACGTGGCGCTGCGGCCGTACCAGAGAGTCACAGGAACCGCACTGACCAACCAGCTGCCACTCATACGAAATTACTTTCCCGTTACGTCCGTGCATCAGCTCCAGCTGAATGAGGTTACGTTCGCAACTGTATCTGTGGCCCTACAAGGTCCTTTGAGCAACAGCATGGAAAAATTGGAGTGACTTTGTTTCCGACAGAATGTGTCATTTCTGACGATTCCTCTGTTTTGTGCTGTATTCAGCAAGTAAGTTTGGCACTCAGCGTAGAGCTATTGGAAGCAAACTCCCTACCACAAAAAGTACTTGCTGTTTTGAAGTAACAAAGTAACAGTCTTACATGGAACAACTATCTCGTCACAGAGCAAAGTGAACTACAACAAAAATAATTTTAGCAACCCAGTAAGTGACTTGAAAATGTCAAAATGCAGTCTTGACGGCAGTAAAATATTTATTGGTAATGGGAACGGTTTCGGTCAAAACGCGACTGCCTTCAGACAACATTACACTGAAATAAAAGTATAGAATGAATTTGGGGAAGCATTTGATAATAATACTGAAAAATAAAATATATAAAATACAGCCAAACTTAAAGGAAAGAAACATGGAGACCGTGTTGGTGGTGTATCGATATGCACCATCCAGCGGAAGATGCTTTCAGAGCTCAGGCAGCGACTGGAACTAAATTGTTCTACTTCCGGGCAGACATGTAGAGAAGCTTGACAGATATTGGAGACTCCTCATAGAACGAGGTTCCATCAAAAATAAAACTTGAATGAGCCCGATGGTTACCATGAGGTTGGCACAAAAGTGTCGATAAACAGGTTTCAGCCAAAGATGCGACAGCGACTAACTGTTAAGGATTAATGGCATGCACTTAAGAGTGCTGTAGAAATTCATATCACATACGAAAAATGAACGTGACTAACCAGTAAGGTAAGTGTTTATAATATATCTTGCGTGAAAGGTAGCACTGCTATCGTAAAAATGTCTTAGATCCATCACTGCTGCCATAACTAAAGAACAAGAAAATCATTAAATAATTACTTACAGTACAGTAGCGCGAAGAAATTCGATAACAGTAATTAAAAGCATGAGATTGTGATGTAACTGTCATAACACGTCATGCATCCATCAAGGCAGTAACAAATAAAATACGTAAGCCGTCAAAAGTTTAATAGAAGCTGTGAAATAGTTGTTTACGCTTACGTAACATCTTGCAGTCACGAAAAATTCTGCACAAAAAGGCCTCAGAACTCCCTGTTTGATACCACCATCGATGCCACAGACGCATCTTCCTTGAGCACGTTAGAAATAAGCCTTCAGAAATTTCAATCAGCCTGGCGGTTGCTCTAGTCTGAGAGTTAGGCAACCCTTTCGCCACACCTTGGCTGGGGTTTGTCCACCTTCAGGCGTTGTACCTGCAGTCAGTCTAAATTGGTGTCGAAGTTTTTGACGGGTGCTCAACAAAGTTGCGGAGGTGGCATCAAGGGTGTTGCCGAACTGGAAGATCCGAGCCATTTTCGTGTCGATTCTGAAGTGCGGTGTGTCTGAAATGTTTTCCTCGACCTCATAAAAAAAAAAAAAAAAATATTCAAATGTGTGTGAAATCTTATGGGACTTAACTGCTAAGGTCATCAGTCCCCAAGCTTACACCTTACTTAACCTAAATTATCCTAAGGACAAACACACCCACCCATGCCCCAGAGAGGACTCGAACCTCCGCCGGGACCAGCCGCAGAGTCCATGATTGCAGCGCCTCAGACCGCTCGGCTAATCCCGCGCCGCCCTTGATCTCTGTATAAATAAATAAATTAACAAATATACGTGACTTAAACGTTGGGTGAGCGGTTCTGGCACCCATCGCAGTGAACCGACCTTGCAGCTCACATGAAGTTCTGAGCTGTGACCTTTTCTCCGCATGTGACGACACAAGGCTGTTAGTAGCATCGCTGAGTCCGAGGTGACGTTACGGGGCGCCACGCTTCTGCGTCATTACAGAGGAATTTTTTAGTCGAGTTTCAAACTTATGCGTCGCAATGGGAGGCAGTTACAGGGTTTCGAAAAAGTGAACCCTTAAAGTTATTGCGTAGTGTATTGCTTGCTGAAGAAAGCTATGATTTAATAGCTGTTGTGTTTCCAAATTATTCATCAGTTTTCCTGATTTACCTAGTGTTTTCTTGAGTAAAAAGAAAATGTTACATGATCCTACCATCTCATTTAGTACCGTAGTTATTAGATTGCCCTATATGTTGATTGCCCGAATTCTCTAACTATAAACTGATGAATGAGGCCACCTGCTAATTTCAAATATTTAATTTAAGCGTTCCTTATGCGCATCTGTCAATATTTCCGTATAATCTAAATGCTTCGTGGGGATGCATCCTTCCTCCAGTAATATTTTTACTCTCATAATCAAATTTGAAACAACACTACCAATACTGGGGAATAGAGATGATACAAACAAATACCTTCAGTAGAGACGTATATAGCATATAAATTTATATTTTATGTTAACTACCATCTCTACGCTCTTCTTGCTATTGTCAATCTGTAATTTTTATCTTCTCTATTATGCCGAAAGTCAGTTATATTGTTGCCCAAATAGAAAAACTCATGAACTTCTTTTAGTGTTTCATTTCCTAATGCCTTCTTTCATTTTGTTGATGTTCATCGTATAAACTCTTTTCAAGACGCGACCCACTCGATTCAACTGATCTTCCATAGCCTCCGACAGAAATCCTATATTACTAGCAAACCACAGAGTTGTCATTCCTTCTCCTTGTAATTCTATTCGCTTCATAAATTTCTCCTTGGTTTACTTGTATTCTTGTTTTCTGCACAGAATTAATAACACTGGGGATGGGTTGCAACCGTGTCTCATTTCCTGCTCAGCTACTGCTTCCCTTTCATGTCATTTGACTGTTAAAACTGGAATCTGGTTTCTGTACAAGTTATAGAGAATATTTCGCTCCTCCTACCTTGAGACTTTCAAAGAGTATTCCAATCAACATTGTCAACTCTTTTTCTGTACAAATGCCGTAAATGCAGGTTTACTTCTCTTTGGTACACTTGCTAAAATAAGTCGTAGAATGCGCTGTGGTGGGGTAGGATGGGGTACCGCCGGTCTTGCGCGTTCGTGCATTTCTCTGGAAGTCAACCTGATCTTTTGCAGGTTCGGCTTCTACATGTATTTTCCATTCTTCTGTACTTACTTGACGTTAGTATTTTACAACCATGCCTTCTGGTTCTGTAATATCCATATCTGTCAACATCTGCTTCTTGGAAATATTTGCCGGCCGAAGTGGCCGTGCGGTTAAAGGCGCTGCAGTCTGGAACCGCAAGACCGCTACGGTCGCAGGTTCGAATCCTGCCTCGGGCATGGATGTTTGTGATGTCCTTAGGTTAGTTAGGTTTAATTAGTTCTCAGTTCTAGGGGACTAATGACCTCAGCAGTTGAGTCCCATAGTGCTCAGAGCCATTTTTGGAAATATTTATTATGAAATTCATCTTTTAGGCTCAGGTTATTTCCTCCACTTATTGTTTTAATTCTGACGCTAAGCAAACATTTTCCCGCATCGCCATAGCCTTATTACTTCCTAGGAGGAATGAAGGAACATTGTCGGCCGTTATTCGGATAGTGACACTTTTCAAAAAGTTTTGCGAGCAAAATGTGAATGGTGGAAAAATTATTAAAAAATAAACGTACGATGTTATTTTAAGAAGTAGAGCAACCAGTCACTTTTTGTCTATTTTTATTTAAGCTAATACACGTTTCGGTTTTTCACCCATCTTCAGTTAGCGTAACACGATGTACATACTCGTAGAGACCGAGCGAGGTGGCGCTGTTGTTAGCACACTGTGCTCGCATTCAAGAGTACCGTGGTTCAAACCCGCGTTCGGCCACCCTGATTTAGGTTTTCCGTGATTTCCCCAAATCGCTTCAGGCAAATGCTGGGATAGTTCCCTTGAAAGGCCACGGCAGACTTCCTTCCCAATCCTTTACTAATCCGATGGGACCGATGACCTCGCTGTTTGGCACCCTCTCCCGAATGAACCAACCAACCATAGTCGTACATGTGACACAAGAGTTTTCCTCTTCTATCTTGTATAAAACTGCGCATTATCCGCCTTGTGGTCAAATTACATCTTAACTTATATCTGAAAATTATATTTATGCTGTAAACAAAACATAACATAGATACAATTTTCAGATGTAAACAAAAATGTGTGGGCTATTTTGGTGCAAGATAGAAGTGGAAAAATGTTTGTACCACATCTATACACACGAGCATCGGAAAAACGAGCAGAGTAAAAAGCTATTACATCTAACCAGCATAACATCAGAAATTTACAAAGTGCGCAATGTACCAGATAAAAACATTATTTTGCACGGGGCATATGCAGCATGCATTTTGCTGCCGATGTTATACGATGTTCTTGGTGAAGATACAAATACGTATTGAAACATCCCCTTGGAAAAATTTATAAATGACAGTGCTGGAAAACCTCTTACGTTATTTGATTTTCAAACAGCTGAGCAAAACTCAACGTACTCAGTTTTCGCTTTACTTATTCTGATCATCACTAAACTGACACACAATATTTTTAACGTAACGCAGTCAGTCTTTCAATAATCCCTACAAAAGAATGGCCCCGACTAACAATAACCTTACCTTTCACGAATCACTTACCTCACAAAAATCTTCGTAACTCTAACTACTGCAATACAGCGAGTGCCAATAATGCCAGCAAAATAAGAGATTCTTACTACTGAAGGCACTACCTACTGATAGGCATAGTTAGCAGATGAAAGATTTTGATAGAGAGCAAACTATGTATTTACCTTAATAATGTTCAAAAGTCATTATATATATATATATATATATATATATATATATATATATATATATACCAATTATGACATCCATCTTTACAAATTTCCTTCTTCTGGCGGACACACGTCCAGATCGTCCGCTTATAGTGACCTCTCACACCTCTGGCATCTCTCTCTCCACATCCACCACTGCTGGCGGCTCAACTCCAACTGCGCAACGCTACGCGCTGTTCACATCCAACTGCCCAACACTACATTAGCGAATATTCCAACAATGCCAACCAGCCACAGACTGCACACAGCACAGTTAGTGATTTTCATACAGAGCGCTACGTGGCGTTACCAAGATAAAAACCTAAACAGCCCACTTACGGTATTATACTAACGGAAGATTTAGAAAGACCGAAACCCGTATTCGCTGAAATAGAAACACATAAAAAGCGGATGGTTTCTGTATTTCTTAAAATAATATAATCCACAGTCTCAGAGCAAAAAATGAGTAAAATGAGTACATTATTATCAACGTACGTAACCGAGTTTATATTACGTGATGTATTTTAGCATTGGTAAGTGTCAGGAATGTACAAACTTCAAAAAATATAATTTAAAAAATACTTACGTGTCTGGTATTACTGTATCTCTCCTACTGTTGTTGGTCGTGTGTCCACTGGTTTGATGTTGCCCGATAGTGGTGGGCAAGAAATCGCGTATCTGTTACAAATCGAAGTGATTGAGGGGTCACAGACATCCCAATAACATCTTTCAAGAGTGTGGCTGCGGTTTCAGTCACAACTAGAAGTGCCAAGTAGGAACTAGCAACTAAAAGTAGCAACTGATATGCAAAGGTATGTGCCATCTGTTGGCCGAAGTTCGTACTAATACATACTACTGTCTTTCCTTACGACACACTATCGAGCTCAACTGCGATTTCCTTAACAAGTCGCAACCAAAAGTCGCAAGTGGAATCTAAAAAACCGCAGTTAACATTCGATGCCGTGTGCCGTCTGTTGGCTGTTGGCCGATCTTCGTACCTCATTCTGAGAACCTTGTAGTTCACAATATGGATGTATATCATACTTATTGGTTGAAGAGATGTACCAAGAAGCTGATGTGCTCTGACAAAAATTTTATACTTGGTTGAGAATCGGTGCAGCCACCGAATAGGAATGCCATATAACGCTTTTGGTAATGCACATACCTATGTTGTAGCCTGGGATTTTCGTGACGTCTTTAAACACATGTTTCATCTTAAAAATTCAAACGCAGGGTAATTTCAGGAAACATACGGTATTAGATAATGGGCAAGGCTCCGATGAATACTCTCATACGTATTACACACGTATATCGTACATGAACTACTAAAAATGCAATCTGTGGTCTGCTATGTAACTATTACCAAAAGTGTAGCAATTGCATTCACAGGACGGGATATTTTCTCCAACAGTACAATACAAAACTTCTATATTTATTTTAAAATGTTGCGTTAAAACTACTCGGAATGTCAACTTTTAACTGGAAGACCAGTACATTCCACTGTTTTCAATTGCACATCGTCAACCTTAAAAACACACAACTTTCCAACCTAACGTAGACCTTGGGCTACGGTAAACATCAGTCTGTCATCAGAGACAAGATGTCAGGATGGGAGAGACGGACGGACCAATATCGCACTCAAACTAGTCTTTATCAACAGCTGTACGACAGAAAATTTTGGGCTGTGGTATTGTTTAAATAAGGCGAGAATGGACTTTTCATATTTAATTCGCAGCGTCTTTCACATGTATTTATCATCGTGCTCAAATCGCATAATGACTTCAATAGCACACTGTTCCAATACTCATTGCAGACTCTTATGTTATCCGTTGTAGTTCTTTTAAGCAGCGAGTTTCAGCAGATGTCTTGAATCTTCACGATTATCTCTTCTAGATGTGGATGAATGCATGGAGAAGCCAGTCATCGAAGAGGTAACTCCGTCTGGAAAACCACGCGAGTTATTTAACTTTTCAACTGCTATTAATTACTATCAGTATAATTCACAGGTACAACTGCTAATATTTCCGGCAATGAAAGCAATTGATAGGGGGCGGAGGGGGCTTGGGGGGGGGGCATTGGGGGGCGACTGGGGAGAGGGGGGTGGGGGGATGCATTCACACTGCATTCATTCACAAACTTAGAAACTAACCTTACTTCTGATGAACACTGTCTAAAGACACTGTCACAACTTCTCCAGTTCTGCTGCCAATGGTATTTTGAATTGCCACTGTATCGAGTGATTGAAAATGTGGTTCAGATGGCTCTGAGCACTATGGGACTTACATCTCAGGTCATCAGTCCCCTAGAACTTAGAACTACTTAAACCTAACTAACCTAAGGACATCACACAAATCCATGCCCGAGGCAGGACTCGAACCTGCGACCGTAGCAGTCGTGCGGTTCCGGATTGTAGGGCCTTGAATCGCTCGGGCACCGCGGCCGGCTGTGGTTCAGATATCGGTGACCGTAAGAACGTGGTTAGCCTCTGTATTCTAAACATGAGCTCTTATTGCACTGTGTAGCAAATTATAATTCTCAGCATCACACAATTAATATTTTCACGCTTGTTCCATTAATACGAAATTAAAGACATAAAGAACAATTGTAAAACCTACTTACTACTGTTTTGCTGAGATGAAATTGTCTCTGTGCCTCTGTGGGCAAGTGTTACATTCGTATGTCATGTAACAACTGTTACAACTGTTGTAAATATTAACAATAACATCTCAAGCAATTTTTGTCAGTTGTGTTCCTAAAACGTTAGGTCCTGAGAAGTAATCGTCTTTACATGCGAGAATATACGAGGGTAGGAACTTTAATAGTGGCAACTATTTATTTACAGTTCGTACAAAATAGATACATATTTCAAAGTTTTACTGACCTACAAGGTAGTCACCAGCGTTGTGTATAACCTATTGCCAGCGATGTGGAAGTCGTAGGGTACTCTTAGCACTGCCAGTTGTGTTGACAGTTCGAGCGACGCGGTCTATTGACCGACGAATTTGTAGTAGCTCTGAAGCGAATGCCGTGAAGTGATTCCTTCAGTATAGAAATCGAGTTGAACTTATGAGAGCTAAAGTCAGGGGAGTGCAGTAGGTAGTATAGCTCTTAACAGCCCCATCAGTCAAACAAATCAGTAACAACTTGCAATGTACGTGCTTGAGCATTGTCCTGAAAAATGATGGTCAAGTCCGGCAGTAAGTGTCATCGCTCCTGTCTCTAAACTGGTCATAGGTTGAGTTCCGAAAATGAACAGCATAGAGACAGAAGTAATGACACTTTCTTCAGGATCTCACCATCATTTTCCAGGACAATGCTCAAGCACGTACAGAGCAAGCTGTTCAAATTCAAATGGCTCTGAGCACTATGGGTCTTAACATCTGAGGTCATCAGCCCCCTAGACTTAGAACTACTTAAACCTAACTAACCTATGAACATCACACACATCCATGCCCGAGGCAGGATTCGAACCTTCGACCCTAGCCGCAGCGCGGTTCCGGACTTAAGCGCCTAGAACCACTTGGCCATAGCTGCAAGCTGTTACTGATTTGTTTGATTGATGGGGCTGCTAAGTGCTATACCACCTACTGCACTCCCCTGACTTCAGCCCTCGTGAGATCAACTCGAATTCTAAACCGAAGGAAACACTTCACGGCATTCGCTTCAGAGCTACTACAAATTCGCCGGGCAATAAACCAAGCCGCTCGAACTGTCAACACAACTGGCACTGCTAAGAGTATCCTACGACTTCCACATCGCTGGAAACGGTTTATACACAATGCTTGTGTCTACTTTGAAGGTAAGTAAAACTTAGAAACCCATATCTACACAAGTGGCCATTAAAATTGCTACACTATGAAGAAATGCAGATAATGAACGGGTATTCATTTGGCAAATATACTAGAACAGATATGTGATTATATTTTCACGCAATTTGGGTGCATAGATAAGTACCAAGAGCAACCACCTCTGGCAGTAATAACGGCCTTGATACGCCTGGACATTGAGTCAAACAGAGCTTGGATGGCGTGTACAGGTACAGCTGCCCATGCAGCTTCAACACGATACCACAGTTCATCAAGAGTAGTGACTCGGGTATTGTGAGAAGCCAGTTACTCAGCCACCATTGACCAGACTTTTCAATTGGAGAGAGATCTGGAGAATGTGCTGGACAGGGCAGCAGCGGAACATTTTCTGCATCCAGAAAGGTTCGTACAGGACCTGCAACGTGCCGTCGTGCATTATCCTGCTGAAAAGTAGGGTTTCGCAGGGATCGAATGAAGGGTAGAGCCACGGATCATAACATATCTGAAATGTAATGTCCACTGTTCAAAGTGCCGTCATTGCGAACAAGAGGTGACCGAGACGTGTAACCAATGGCACCCCATACCATCACGCCACGTGATACGCCAGTATGGCGATGAGGAATACACGCTTTCATTGTGCGTTCACCGCGATGTCGCCAAAACGCGGACGCGACCATCATGATGCTGTAAACCTGGATTCATGCGAAAAAGTGACGTTTTGCCATTCGTGCACCCAGGTTCGTCGTTGAGTACACCATCGCAGGCACTCCTGTCTGTGATGCAGCGTCAAGGGTAGCCGCAGCCATGGTATCAGAGCTGATAGTCCATGCTGCTGCAAACGTCGTCGAACTGTTCGTTCAGATGGTTGTTGTCTTGCAAATGTCCCCATCTGTTGAGTCAGGGATCGATACGTGGCTGCACGATCCGTTACATCCATGCGGAAAAGATGCCTGTCATCTCGACTGCTAGTGATACGAGGCCATAGGGATCCAGCACGGCGTTCCGTATTACCCTCGTGAACCCACCGATTCCATATTCTTCCAACAGTCATTGGATCTCGACCAAGGCGAGCAGCAATGTCGCGATACGGCAAACCGCAATAGCGATAGGCTACAATCCGACCTTAATTAAAGTCGGAAACGTGATGGTACGCATTTCTCCTCATTACACGAGGCATCACAACAACGTTTCACCAGGCAACGCCGGTCAACTGCTTCTTGTGTATGAGAAATCAGTTGGAAACTTTCCTCATGTCAGCACGTTGTAGGTGTCGCCACCGGCGCCGACCTTGTGTGAATGCTCTGAATAGCTAATAATTTGCATATCACAGCATCTTCTTCCTGTCGTTTAAATTTCCCGTCTGTAGCATGTCATCTTCGTGGTGTAGAAAGATTAATGGCCAGTAGTGTATTTTGTACGAGCTGTAAATAAACAGTTGCCACTATTAAAGTTCCAACCCTTGTATATCTGGTTTTCATTGACACAGTTCCATTCTTACTTGCGATTAATGACAGTGATAAATCGCGCCTAACGTGTAAGACGAGGAAAATCGTGTAACTCGCATAAATCGGTTAAGTCAGAAAAGTTACAGAAACAGCACTGGTGGAGTGCGGAGTCACACAAGTTGTGAGTTCGTTAATTGCTATTCTGAACTATGAAAAATCGCAACTAAAAATTGCAGTTAGCGAAAAGTAGCATTTACAGGAGTCACATCTTAAAATCGCGGTTTAGCCCATTCCCGTCGCCGGACAAAGGCTGCGCTGCTGCCCCTCACCACAGTAAGCGCCACGTGCTGTGCTGCCGTGCGTGGGTGGCCCATCTCCCCCGCCTTCCCCCTCTCTGCAGCTCCGTCTCCGAGCGAACCGGATGCCGCCGCCAGATAGTGGACAATCTCACCTCACCTCAGCTCACCCAAACTGTTCGCCGGGATCATCTGATATACGAAATTTTATACTAACTCATTAAATCAGTTTTCATATAAGGAATCACAGGAAAAGTAATAAGCCAGCAGAAAAAACCCGATGGTGTGTAATTAAATGCACCTGTAAAATACACCAAGGTTGGGCAACATGCTAAAAACACAGAGCACCACACCCTTACGAAACACTTTAGAACAGAATCTTGGCACACACGTGGATAAGCCTGAGCAGCTGTATTGCTCAATCTCACATAAACGAAAGAGTAATTGTATAATAATCACGGTTCAAAACATGGAATAGTAAATTACAGTTCCAGTGATGGCTTTCACGACCCTATTGTATAATTAATTCCTGTGGCAGTTGGTTATCTTGTGCTAATATACTACAACGCACAATAAATATCGTACTAAAATACTGCCATTTCTCTTCAAATGCGAGCCGGACATGGGGATAAAATTGCGCCATTGCTCTTGGAATGCATGCTGATATGCAACTAAAATGGACGGAAACATTATATCACTCCCTTCATGGTAATTACAAGCTACTGTGCAGTGTTGAAATGATGGTTATCCACACTACAATCAGCTCAGAGAAGGGAGTTAGCTATTTTCGGATATGGGTGCTCTGGTGTGAAGTCACTCCGTCCATCATTATGAGTGCTACATTGCTCATAGCACTAGGTCAGTATTTTTCTTTGTAGCTGTGTGTAATGTACTGTGCAAGTTTAGAGTATGTGGGCTTTTAGATGATCAGTTGTGATGGCGCTGATACTGTGCGCTCATGTGCACTGACAGGCAATTTGTCAGCTCTGGTTCTATTTCTGCTGCTAACAAATTTTTCTCATTTATTACATTCGTCACATATAATTAAACAGTTCAATTTACGTACGTAAAATTAATACATGTAATTTACGTACGATTACTAACCTTGTAAATCAGGTAGCTAGAGGTAACTACATTGTAGCAAATGGCTTGGTTCAAATGGCTCTGAGCACTATGGGACTTAACTTCTGAGGTCATCAGTCCCCTAGAACTTAGAACTAGTTAAACCTAACTAACCTAAGGACATCACACACATCCATGCCCGAGGCAGGATTCGAACCTGCGACCGTAGCAGTCGCGCGGTTCCAGACTGTAGTGCCTAGAACCGCTCGGCCACCACGGCCGGCTCATTGTAGCACATTCGTCAAATTTTGTCCGAGCCACCACTGGTTAGTTGACAATTCGATAACCTTAACTGATTAATTTATACATTAATATCAATTTTTCATCTCCACTTGAACACCAATGTGTTGCCTAGGTGCATGGCCATAGCTTTGTGGAGGTGGATCACTTAATATCCGCTGATCTGTTATACTAAGAAAGCCACAAGGTGGCGTAAATCAGTGAGGTTCGGAAGCATTGCATTCAAATTTGGGCTGCAGACGCTCAATTATGGGTGAGGACGCATGCCACATGCTCATTTTTCTCTTGGTGCCACGACAGGTTAGCCAACATTAACGCCAGAAGGTCTGGCCGCCACGCCGATCATGTATCACAGAAGCCGTCATCACCACCACTCCCGGTAACGTTGGCTGTACTGCAGGCACAGTGCCATGCTGTCTCAGAATCCGTAAAACTACAGAGAAACGCCCCCTGGCCACCACTCAGCCGCAGACTTCCGACGATACGACTTTGCTACAGATCTTAAGGCAATAGTGCAGAAACTGCCAGCATATTTATTTGACATGAACAGGCTTATGTCACCTTGGAAACCGTCTTGTGTGTGAATTCAGAACAGTAGCAGCTCGGCCGCGCCGCGAAAGTATGCTCGTGCCTACTTCGTCTTTCTTAATGGAGTGCGCAGTTTGCACAGCGATCGCATTCACGATGCTGATGTGGTAAGAACTAGCTCCCGTTTGCGGCCATATCCTGTATTTCTCATGGCCAAATACGCTTTCTCTTCGTAGTACTTAAAACCCAGGGCTAATAGGCTGTAGTCGATAAAACTCTCTCCTAACGTTTTATCTCCGACTGTGGGGGCCATCTTCAGAGGTAAAGCGGCGAACTGCAACCAAAACTCGAGGGACCAGTATAGAGGGCATCACATTCCATCACGTGATGTCGGCTATGATACTATCTCTGGTAATGCCAACATAACTCGATTGAAAGTAAAGGATCATCGTTCTCACGTTCTAACATTGACATCAAAATTTTACCTAATTTAACACCTTCCGCTATTGTGTTAAAATTATTACTGTGTCTATAGATCTCAGTAGCCTCTCTGTACATACGCCGATGTTAATGCGGTGTTTACTATATGATGCTCGTCTCACTGAATTTTTTTACGTGTAGGTCCTCTTGGTATACATGTTCCGCTACGGTCGATTATTTTCAGACGATAAACTGCAGTTTCAAAGAAAAATACTGATCTCGTGCTGTGAGAAGCGTAGCACGTATAGTGCCAGACAGCATGACGTCACATCAGAGCATGTGCAGTCGAAAACAGCTGTGTTCCTTCTCGAAATTGATCATAAAGCGGCTCACCAGAGTTTCAGCACTCGACACTGGTTTATAGTTACCACGGAGAGACCGCAACACCACATGTTTTCGTCCATTTTATCTGCATACCAGCATGGATTCGAAGAGGAGAGGCGTAATTTTATTGCGATTTTCGGCTGACATTCGAAGAGAAGTTGCGTCTCTTCTGTGCTGTAGCACATTAGCACGTGATTACCGATTGCCAGCGTTTTTACCTGTTAATAATTCTGTTACGCAGACCTGATGTGCTACAGTAATACAGAGCAATCTTGAAAAAGAAATAATGGAACACGATCTGATAGCTAGAAAGAAGAGAAAATCGTTTTAATTTTAGCAAACTCCGGTATCGGCCTTTGCTGAATACGTTGTTATGTTTGTTAATTATGAGTTTACTGTCCGACCGCATAGTTTTCAACCGTTGCATTGATATTTACATAATGCAAGCCATTTTAGGCTATGTGGAGGAGGACCGGATGAACGACTGTCGGTAAACCTCTGTATTATCTCTAATATCTCGTAATTTATCCACATGGTCAATTTTCAAGACACGGAAGAAGTAATACAAGCCTAACACTCCGTGGAACGTAATGACATGGAATTTTAGTTGTAGCGTCTGCTTGTGGAGTTTGTTGATCACCTCCAAAATACTGTCACATCTAACAAACGATCCCGCGGCGAAACGCGCTGCTCTCCATTGGATCTTGTCTACTTCTTCATTTAATCCAAAACGATAAGGACCCAAGACAGCTGAGTCATACTCAAGAATAGGTCGAGATTCTGTTTTGAAAGCTACTGTTTTCGTGAAAATTATATTTCTTTCGGGTTTTCCCTATGAAAGCGCGGCATAAACTTTTTTGTGTCACGAGCTCGTCTTGCTTGGGTCAGTCAAGACGATTACTCCTAATTAGCTACTGTACAGATAATGATGGTTGTAATGATTTTGCATCTAATAATAAACTGGTAATTATTTTCAGTTAACATAATACACATATTTTAAACAGAAAACGAGAGAAACATAACTTTAAATGTAAAATAACAACCAAAACATAAAACAAAAAAGTAAATCAAATAATTAGAATAATAATAAACTTTTACATATTTTACTTAGGTAAGTCAAAAATACAATTAAATGATCACTTTTTTAAAATCGCGTAATTGTCTCGAAAAAAAGACGCAGAGGTCTGAGATTTAGCTCAGAGGTGCCTACATTCTCTTTAATGGTGCAAAAGCGTGGCACCCTGAGACGTAACGCTCAGGCTCGATGACGTCTCAAACAACAAGGTGTCGACACATGTGAAAAAAAGGCCAGAGCTTAGAAGTTCAAATCGGTAGTAAGGCCGGTTAATTTTGTCATATTGGCAAAAAATTTCCCCAGCGTTACTGTGGACTTGTCAAACGATATAGAGATACATCGAAGAATCAAGGACGGAAATAAAAGAAAGGTACAAGATGGCATTAAAATTCAAGGTGAAATGACATTAATGATAAGATACTCTAATGACATCCCTATCCTCAGTGAAAGTGAAGAAGAATTACATGATCTGATGAATGGAATGAACAGATTAATGAATACCGTGTGCGTATTAAGAGTAAAGCGGAGAAAGACGGAAGTAATGAGAAGCAGCATGAATGAGAATAGTGAGAATCGTTGTACGAGGACTGATGATCACGAAGTAGATGATGTTAAGGAATTCTGCTACAAGGCAGCAAAATAACCTTTGATGGTGGAACAAGGACACCAAAACAAACTAGCTCCTCGTCAGGAGAAGTCTGCTAGTCTCAAACATATGTTCCAGAAAGAAATTTCTGAGGATTTGCATTTAAAGCACAGCATTGTATGATAGTGAAAGACTGACTGTGGGAGAACCGAAACAGAAGAGAATCGAAGCATTTGATATGTGATGCTACAGAAGAATGGTTTGAAAATTAGGTAGATTGATGAGGTAAGGAATGAAGAGGTTGTCCGGACAATCGGCGAGAAAAAGATTACATGGAAACACTGACAAGAAGAAGGTATGGTGTGATAGGCTTTCCGTTGAGACATCATAGAATAATTTCCATTATACTAGAGAGAGCTATAGAGGGTAAAAACTGTCGAGGAAGACAGAGATTGGAATATAATTGTTAATTGAAGACAAGCTTCCAAGTGCTACTCTAAGACGAAGAGATTGGCACAGGACAGGAAATCGTAGCTGGCCGCATCATATCGGTCAGACCATTGATGACTCAAAAAAAAAAAAAAAAAAATCGACACACCTCTTTTACCGACATACCACCCCATCTTTTGACTTCTCCCCTGTGGTAGTTAGTTGAAATCACGCGGTTCTCTTATGGTCTTATGGGTGACCGAGGAAAACGCACACCATCGCTCAGAATCGATCAGTAAAGGCCTCAAGGACTGGCATAAAAGACATCAATGGAACCACCCCTTTCTTTGGAGTTTTGATTCGCACAAACTTCGCGTTGGGAAACGGCAGTTCGCAGAGCGATGATCTAGGGCACGGCGTGCTTGATTACTTTGACACTGCTGATGCTCCGTGCCTATCAACCCTTCGATAAGGACGTTGTGAGGGTGCATCCCCATTCAACGTGATCGCGCACGTTCGCAGCGCAGCGACACTGCAATTTTGGCTCTCATGTACAGGTAAGGTGCGCTTGGGACCGTTGAAAACTATTCGACTAAATTTTAAGTGATCAAATGGTTCAAATGGCTCTGAGCACTATGGGACTCAACTGCTGAGTCATTAGTCCCCTAGAACTTAGAACTAGTTAAACCTAACTAACCTAAGGACACCACAAACATCCATGCCCGAGGCAGGATTCGAACCTGCGACCGTAGCGGTCTTGCGGTTCCAGACTGCAGCGCCTTTAACCGCACGGCCACTTCGGCCGGCTTTTAAGTGATCCAAAGCAGTAAAGGATGCTTATATATTTTCAGCTCTCTAGTTTCGCTTGCTCTTGTGGCGTTATCCAGAGAGGGAGGAGGGGATGAGACACGGACATGCGTGAAAGAAACTGCAAAGGGTCCTCTTAACACCCGGCAGTTACGTAACACTCTCGGTACATCCACCCACCATTGTTGAGAATGCTAAAATTGTGCCTTTACAGAAACAGCCTGCAGGCTGGTACATTGAGTCGAAGGGGTATGAAAGGGTGGCCGAGGGGTTGCCGAAGTGGTGGCATCAAGATTTGATTTCGGAATCTCTGTTTGACCATGATGTATAGCACCTGGAACCTTCCCGTTTCTCCGGGTCTTTTCGAAGCTTAACGTCTTCGCTTGTGATTCTTGAACAGTTTTCGCAATGGTCATCTGAAATTTATTGCAGCACTTTTTTTTTCTTTCGTTGCTACTGGCAACCTCATATTCTCCCGTTTACTTTTCCTCTCTGTAACCGTGCTTCAATCCCCTGTGACCATTAGAGTTTATTTTCCCTTCAAATACTGAATTACCCTTTCAGTATCCTCATAAACTCTCTTTGTCTCCATCTTTTACTTGTGACGTTGGCATGTACATCTGAAGTAACGTTGTCGGTTTTGGTTTGCTGTCGAAGGTGATGAGAGAAACAGCAATAATCCATTCATAATTGTTCACAGGCATCTGGAAATTTCGCACCATAAGACGCAAATGTCTTAAGGGGGGACGGCGATGAAAAAACACACGCAATTTCAAAAATGCACCATACCCACAGTTTTGGAGATATTGAAATGAAATTTTGTACCACGCTTTACATGAAAGTAAAACATTTGATTATATATATTCAACTTTCTTTTGAATGAAATTTGAAGTTTTATTTTCTACACCTACATCTACAACTACACGATTACTCTGCAATTTACATTTAAGTGCTTGGCAGAGGGTTCATGGAACCACAATCATACTATCTCTCTACCATTCCACTCCCGAACAGCGCGCGGGAAAAACGAAAACCTAAACCTTTCTGTTCGAGCTCGGATTTCTCCTATTTTATTTTGATGATCATTCCTACCTATGTAGGTTGAGCTCAGCAAAATATTTTCGCATTCGGAAGAGAAAGTTGGTGACTGAAATTTCGTAAATGCACTCATGGAAATTGAAATAAGAACACCGTGAATTCATTGTCCCAGGCAGGGGAAACTTTATTGACACATTTCTGGGGTCAGATACATCACATGATCACACTGACAGAACCACAGGCACATAGACACAGGCAACAGAGCATACACAATGTCGGCACTAGTACAGTGTATATCCACCTTTCGCAGCAATGCAGGCTGCTATTCTCCCATGGAGACGATCGTAGAGATGCTGGATGTAGTCCTGTGGAACGGCTTGCCATGCCATTTCCACCTGGCGCCTCAGTTGGACCAGCGTTCGTGCTGGACGTGCAGACCGCGTGAGACGACGCTTCATGCAGTCCCAAACATGCTCAATGGGGGACAGATCCGGAGATCTTGCTGGCCAGGGTAGTTGACTTATACCTTCTAGAGCACGTTGGGTGGCACGGGGTACATGCGGACGTGCATTGTCCTGTTGGAACAGCAAGTTCCCTTGCCGGTCTAGGAATGGTAGAACGATGGGTTCGATGACGGTTTGGATGTACCTTGCACTATTCAGTGTCCCCTCGACGATCACCAGTGGTGTACGGCCAGTGTAGGAGATCGCTCCCCACACCATGATGCCGGGTGTTGGCCCTGTGTGCCTCGGTCGTATGCAGTCCTGATTGTGGCGCTCACCTGCACGGCGCCAAACACGCATACGACCATCATTGGCACCAAGGCAGAATCGACTCTCATCGCTGAAGACGACACGTCTCTATTCGTCCCTCCATTCACGCCTGTCGCGACACCACTGGAGGCGGGCTGCACGATGTTGGGGCGTGAGCGGAAGACGGCCTAACGGTGTGCGGGACCGTAGCCCAGCTTCATGGAGACGGTTGCGAATGGTCCTCGCCGATACCCCAGGAGCAACAGTGTCCCTAATTTGCTGGGAAGTGGCGGTGCGGTCCCCTACGGCACTGCGTAGGATCCTACGGTCTTGGCGTGCATCCGTGCGTCGCTGCGGTCCGGTCCCAGGTCGACGGGCACGTGCACCTTCCGCCGACCACTGGTGACAACATCGATGTACTGTGGAGACCTCACGCCCCACGTGTTGAGCAATTCGGCGGTACGTCCACCCGGCCTCCCGCATGCCCACTATACGCCCTCGCTCAAAGTCCGTCAACTGCACATACGGTTCACGTCCACGCTGTCGCGGCATGCTACCAGTGTTAAAGACTGCGATGGAGCTCCGTATGCAACGGCAAACTGGCTGACACTGACGGCGGCGGTGCACAAATGCTGCGCAGCTAGCGCCATTCGACGGCCAACACCGCGGTTCCTGGTGTGTCCGCTGTGCCGTGCGTGTGATCATTGCTTGTACAGCCCTCTCGCAGTGTCCGGAGCAAGTATGGTGGGTCTGACACACCGGTGTCAATGTGTTCTTTTTTCCATTTCCAGGAGTGTAGATCTCGCCGCGACGAAAAACATCTTTGCTGTAATGACTTCCATCCCAATTCGCGTATCATATCTGCCACACTCTCTCCCCTATAACGTGATATTACAAAACGAGCTGCCCTTTTTTGCACCCTTTCGATGTCCTCCGTCAATCCCACCTGGTAAGGATCCCACACCGCGCAGAAATATTCTAACAGAGGACGAACGAGTGTAGTGTAAGCTATCTCTTTAGTGGATTTGTTGCATCTTCTAAGTGTCCTGCCAATGAAACGCAACCTTTGGCTCGCCTTCCCCACAATATTATCTATGTGATCTTTCCAACTGAAGTTGTTCGTAATTTTAACACCCAGGTACTTAGTTGAATTGACAGCCTTGAGAATTGTACTATTTATCGAGTAATCGAGTTCCAACGGATTTCTTTTGGAACTCATGTGGATCACCTCACACTTTTCGTTATTTAGCGTCAACTGCCACCTGCCACACCATACAGCAATCTTTTCTAAATCACTTTGCAACTGTTACTGGTCTTCGGATCACCTTACTAGACGGTAAATTACAGCATCATCTGCGAACAACCTAAGAGAACTGCTCAGATTGTCACCCAGGTCATTTATATAGATCAGGAACAGCAGAGGTCACAGGACGCTTCCCTGGGGAACACCTGATATCACTTCAGTTTTACTCGATGATTTGCCGTCTATTACTACGAACTGCTACCTTCCTGACAGGAAATCACAAATCCCGTCGCACAACTGAGACGATACCCCATAGCCCCGCAGCTTGATTAGAAGTCGCTTGTGAGGAACGGTGTCAAAAGCTTTCCGGAAATCTAGAAATACGGAATCAACTTGAGATCCCCTGTCGATAGCGGCCATTACTTCGTGCGAATAAAGAGCTAGCTGCGTTGCACAAGAACGATGTTTACTGAAACTATGCTGATTACGTATCAATAGATCATTCCCTTCGAGGTGATTTATAATGTTTGAATACAGCATATGCTCCAAAACCCTACTGCAAACCTACGTCAATGATATAGGTCTGTAGTTAGATGGATTACTCCTACTACCCTTCTTAAACACTGGTGCGACCTGCGCAATTTTCCAATCTGTAGGTACAGATCTATCGGTGAGCGAGCGGTTCTATATGATTGCTAAGTAGGGAGCTATTGTATCAGCGTAATCTGAAAGGAACCTAATCGGTATACAATCTGGACCTGAAGACTTGCTCGTATCAAGCGATTTGAGTTGCTTTGCAACCCCTAAGGTATCTACTTCTAAGAAACTCATGCTAGCAGCTGTTCGTGTTTCAAATTCTGGAATATTCTATTCGTCTTCCCTGGTGAAGGAATTTCGGAAAACTGTTGTGTTCAATAACTCCGCTTTAGCGGTACAGTCGTCGGTAACAGTACCATCGGCACTGCTCAGCGAAGGTATTGACTGCGTCTTGCCGCTTGTGTACTTTACATACGACCAGAATTTCTTCGGATTTTCTACCAAATTTCGAGACAATGTTTCGTTGTGGAACCTATTAAAGGCATCTCGCATTGAAGTCCGTGCCAAATTTCGCGCGTCTGTAAATTTTAGCCAGTCTTCGGGATTTCGTGTTCTTCTGAACTTCGCATGCTTTTTCTGTTGCCTCTACAACAGCGTTAGAACCTATTTTGTGTACCACGGGGGATCAGCTCCATCTCTTACCAATTTATGAGGTATGAATCTCTCAATTGCTGTTGCTACTATATCTTTGAATTTGAGCCACATCTCGTCTACATTTGCCTAGTCAGTTCGGAAGGAATGGAGATTGTCTCTTAGGAAGGCTTCTAGTGATACTTTATCCGCTTTTTTAAATAAAATTATTTTGCGTTTGTTTCTGGTGAATTTGGAAGAAACGGTATTGAGCCTAGCTACAACGACCTTGTGATAACTAATCCCTGTATCAGTCATGATGCTCTCTATCAGCTCTGGATTGTTTGTGGCTAAGAGGTCAAGTGTGTTTTCGCAACCATTTACAATTCGCGTGGGTTCGTGGACTAACTGCTGGAAATAATTTTCGGAGAAAGCATTTAGGACGATCTCGGAAGATGTTTTCTGCCTACCACCGGTTTTGAACAAGTATTTTTGCCAACATATCGAGGAAGGTTGAAGTCCCCAACTATAACCGTATGAGTGGGGTATTTATTTGTTACGAGACTTAAATTTTCTCTGAACTGTTCAGCAACTATATCATCGGAGTCTGGGGGTCGGTAGAAGGAGCCAATTATTAACTTAGTTCGGCTGTTAAGTATAACCTCCACCCATACTAATTCGCACGGAGTTTCTACTTCGACTTCACTACAAGATAAACCACTACTGACAGACACAAACACTCCACCACCAATTCTGCTTAATCTATCTCTCCTGAACACGGTCTGAGACTTCGTAAAAATTTGTGCAGAACTTATTTCAGGCTTTAGCCAGCTTTTTGTACCTGTAACGATTTCAGCTTCTGTGCTTTCTATTAGCGCTTGAAGCTCAGGGACTATTTTCAGAAAATAATGTATGTTCCTTTTTCTGAGAAAGTATTCAAGAGATTTCTACAAAAATTTCTCTGTTTCATCTCTTTATATGTTGTAAGCTTCTCTCATGAGGTTTCTGGATTAGGTCTAGTAGGAGAATTTTCATAATTGTTTAATTGTAATTCCACAAGTACAATTTTCAATTCATGCAAAATTCCAAGCACTTTGCCCCATATCTCAGCTTAAAATCAGAATTTAAAAATTTGCTCTTGATACAACGTTTATTAGGTTTACAGAAGTATGAGCACAAAATTTCATAATACTATCATTCATAGAATCTGAGGAAAAGGTACATAAACTTTAAAAAACAAACTTTTCAGGAAACACAATTTAAAGTTCAACCTAACATTTTTCCTTATATCGCTTCTTCAGAAGGCACCACATTTGTAATGTGGGTCGTCTTTTCCTTCCAGGCTTCTCTTCCGGTTTCTTTTTGTCTGTCTTCTTTCCTTTACCAGGTCTTCAACTGACTTTTCAGCTGCAGGGACGCGCTGTAAATCTATTTTTCTCAGGATGTCTTGAGTAAAATTTCCTATCTTGAAGCTCATTCTTTCTAATACCTTCATCTTCCTGACGTTGCCATCATTAAATACAATAACTGCATCCTTCCAGGCTTCTCTTCCGGTTTCTTGTTGTCTGTCTTCTTTCCTTTACCAGGTCTTCAACTGACTTTTCAGCTGCAGGGACGCGCTGTAAATCTATTTTTCTCAGGATGTCTTGAGTAAAATTTCCTATCTTGAAGCTCATTCTTTCTAATACCTTCATCTTCCTGACGTTGCCATCATTAAATACAATAACTGCATCATAAGTTGCAATTCTGACAACTGTAGCATATGCAAATGTGTTTTTAGGGCATCGTTTCCATATGAGCGAATTTAGAGTCTCATTTGGAATTTGGGCTTTGCCATGAACACACTTTTTGAGAAGTGTAGGATCGGCCAGAAACCTGTAAGTGGCCCTCGCAAGATCCAGGATACAATTTGGAAGCCTCTCCTTGTGAATGTAGGGTTTGTTATCCCTCTTAGCTTGGCGTGGCATGGAGTTCGCGTCACACTTTTAAATAATTTTCAGGCAACGTGAGACCTTGACTTTTCCCGGCGAATTGAATGTTCAAATAACTTACGGGTTTGCTGCCGGGTGACGTCGTCGAACAACGCCGATATTTCGACAGGAGCACACCCTGCCATTCTCAAGGCACAAATGCAAGGAAGAAGAAATGTGCAAGCAAATTTAATACCTCGGTTCACAGAGGAGAAACAAAGAAGACACCACACACAGAACAAGTTTCAACACAAACAAAGATAACCAACTATCGATATTTCTGTCAAAACTTGACATTCTTGGCCAATTTCATCAACATCCCCGCCCCCAGTCCCCCTTAAGTCAAAGGTGCGACTATGGAAGATGTAGCAGAATGTTGCAAAAAAAAAAAAAATGATTGGCTGTCAGTTCACAATCAATCTCATCTTGAATTAAATACAGATCCCGTAATCATGTTTTTCGCTGTCAGTGTAGGGCCCCAATAGACTCCTCTGTTGCTGGGGCCCAAAACCTTCGGTGTGGTGCCTTTGAGACACGGCGAGCATTGTCTGGAGCTCACAGGCAGAGGGCCAGAGCCCAGAGGTGTGTCGGCCACTTGAGCTGTGGGCGCCGCCTACGGGCTTATCGCATGCTGACTCTGCCTAATGGACGTCGGCCAGCAAACCGGCCCCTGACGGCTGCAACAGAGGCCCTCACCACACTAGGCACCGACGCCGGCACGGCAGCAGAACGCTCCGAAATGGTCACGCGATACGTATTCCGTGTTTGAAAAACATTCATCAGCAGGAAGTACTGATAGAGACTAGGGACCCACAACATAGCTACGAGGGTCGTTCAATAAGTAATGCCCCATATTATTTTTATATATCAGACTTCAAGAAGAATATAATAATTCCAATCCCAAAGAAAGCAGATGTTGACAGATGTGAAAGTTACCGAACAATCAGTTTCATAAGTCAGAGCTGCAAAATACTAACGCGAATTCTTTACAGACGAATGGAAAACTGCTAGAAGCCGACCCCGGGGAAGATCAGTTTGGATTCCGTAGAAATGTTGGAACACGTGAGGCAATACTAACCCTACGACTTATCTTAGAAGAGAGATTAAGGAAAGGCAAACCTACGTTTCTAGCATTTGTAGACTTAGAGAGAGCTTTGGACAATGTTGACTGGAATACTCTCTTTCAAATTATGAAGGTGGCAGGGGTAAAATACAGGGAGCGAAAGTCTATTTACAATTTGTACAGAAAGCAGATGGCAGTTATAAGAGTCGAGGGACATGAAAGGGAAGCAGTGGCTGGGAAGAGAGTGAGACAGGGTTGTAGTCTCTCCCCGATGCTATTCAATCTGTATATTGAGCAAGCAGTAAAGGAAACAAAAGAAAAGTTCGGTGTAGGTATTAAAATCCATGGAGAAGAAATAAAAACTTTGAGGTTTGCCGATGACATTGTAATTCTGTCAGAGACAGCAAAGGACTTGAAAGAGTAGTTCAACGGAATGGACAGTGTCTTGAAAGGAGGGTATAAGATGTACGTCAACAAAAGCAAAACGAGGATAATGGCATGTAGTCTAATTAAGTCTGGTGATGCTGAGGGAATTAGATTAGGAAATGAGACACTTAAAGTAGTAAAGGAGTTTTGCTACTTGGGGAGCAAAATAACTGATGATGGTCGAAGTAGAGAAGATATAAAATGTAGACTGGCAATGGCAATGAAAGCGTTTCTGAAGAAGAGAAATTTGTTAGCATCGAGTATAGATTTCAGTGTCAGGAAGTCGTTTCTGAAAGTATTTGTATGGAGTGTAGCCATGTATGGAAGTGAAACATGGACGATAAATAGTTTGGACAAAAAGAGAATAGAAGCTTTCGAAATGTTGTGCCAGAGAAGAATGCTGAAGATTAGATTGGTAGATCACATAACTAATGAGGAGGTATTGAATAGAATTTGGGAGAAGAGGAGCTTGTGGCACAACTTGACAAGAAGAAGGGACCGGTTGCTAGGACATGTTCTGAGGCATCAAGGGATTACCAATTTAGTACTGGAGGGCAGGGTGGAGGGTAAAAATCGTAGAGGGAGACCAAGAGATAAATACACTAAGCAGATTCAGAAGAATGTAGGCTGCAGTAGGTACTGGGAGATGAAGAAGCCTGCACTGGATAAAGTAGCATGGAGAGCTGCAGTCTCAGGACTGAAGACCACAACAACAACAACATACCATTAATGTACATAGACAAACGTCGTTGTTGGTGCTTGACATTTCATGTTAGTTCTTTACGCCGGTGAAGTTTCGAATCGTTCTAGCAGATGGCAGAGCTGTAGTACAGTGTCAAAAGGCGTCTACATACGACTCACGTTACAAGCAGCACGCTGTTATTGAATTCATGTGTGCAGAAAAAGAAAGCGTGGTGAACATCCGTAAACGTTTGTTTTCAGTGTATGGCGATGCTGCAGGTGATAGGAGTACAGTTTGGCGATGGGTGAAGGAAGTTACATCCTCAGGAAATGCAGAAACAGAGCTCCATGATCAGCCACGCTCGGGACGTACTGTCACAGCCACTGCTCCAGACATGCTGAATGGTGCGGATGCAATTATTCGTGCCGAACGGCGCATCGGAACTCGGAATTGGCTCTACAGTTGTTGGTCAACATTGGAAGTGCGTCTCCAATGACCGAGACTTCGGATATTCAAAGATATCGCGATTGGTTCCACGAATGCTCACAGCGGACCACAACATTCAAAGAGACACCGTTTCATCTGAATTGTTGGAGCGTTTTGGAACCGACGGAGAGGCCTTTCTGTCACGGATCGTTACGGGGGACTTTGTACCGGAAACAAAAGCCAGACCATGGAGTGGCATCATACTCATTCACCACAAAAAAAAGAAATTCAGGACAACCCCCTTTGCTGGAAAAGTCGTGGTGACAGTCTACTGGGATCGTGGTGGCGTCATTCTAGTGGATGTGATGCCAAGACGGTCAACCATCAGTTCAGAGGCATACGTGAAGACTATGAATAAACACAGGAATCGTTTCCGACGTGTTCGTTCGGACAAGGATCCAGTAGCAATCTAGCTCCAACACGATCTTGCACGCCCACACACGTCTGAAAACCCAGGAAAACATCGCCAAATTGGGTTGGACATCACTGCATCATCAGCCCTACAGTCCAGACCGGGCACCGACGGACTCCCATCTTAAAGGGCCGCTTAAATTCTCTATGGGGAATATACGTTATAGATGACGAGAGTGTCAGTCATGCAGCGAAAACATGGGTATGCCTACAGGACGGGAGCATTTACCAGCAGGGAATACATGCTCTTCCACAACGTTAGCGTACAGCCATAGAAATGATGGAGGCTACGTAGAAAAGTACATGGACAAGACATGTTGAAGTATATTGTCACCAAATTCTGACTCTTAACAATAAATATGTTCTGAGAGAAAATGTGGGGCATTACTTATTGAGCGACCCTCTGATCAGTAATATGGGAGCATAAAAGTGTCCCATGAAGAATACCGGTACCAAGAAGTATGTATACTTAAATCTCATAAAAGTATGAGGGGCGACCACCAATCGATGCAACACTTTTTTTCCTCTCGGCCAATTCCGATCGCAAAAATGGCGGATTTCGTATGGGACAGCGTGAAATATTCCCGCTGCAGACTCTACAGTTACTTGAATCACGCATAGGAGGCGGTGTTATATGTAGCCTTCAACACAGCGTCTGTAACGTTAGTGCGCTTCAACCGGAAAGCTGACTTTCTTTTGGCGGAAAACTTGTGCATCGCAGATATTCAAAGGCGCTTTCATAATGTCTATGGAGACCTACCAGCGAACATGAGCACAGTAAGTCGCTGCGCGAGGAGTCTGCCTACATCGCAACAAGGTGCGCAAGCCTCCTGCATCGCAACAAGGTGCGCAAACCTGTTCGATGTCCTGCATGCTGGCTGGTCGCACACAGCTGTGACTCCCCCAATGTTGGAACGTGCGGACACATTCGAGGTAATCAACGGATTACAGTCAAACACCTTGCTGCTCAACTGGACGTCTCTGTTGGTAGTGCTCACGCACTCGTCAACCAGTTGAGGTGCTCAAAAGTGTGTGCCTCGCCGCCTAACACAAGACCATAAAAACCAACGAAGGACCGTCTGTGCGGAATTACTTGCGCGTTACGAGGGTAATTGTGACAATTATTGTGACAATTATTCGTCGAAAATCGTCACAGGCGATGAAAAATGGTTCACTACTTGGGACTGGAAACAAAACGGCAACGCACGGAGTGGCACCGCACCACCTCTCCTTCGAAGAAAAACTTCAGAACCGCATCCTCAGCCTGTGAAATCATGGCGACGGTCTTGTGGGAATGAAGCGCTTATCCTGTTCCCTTCCTCAACTTCGAAGTGTATTGTGCTACCATCAGGATATGACGGAACGATATAGTGCAAACGAACTTCTCCTTCTCCACGACATCGCAAGGCCTCCCACAAGTCAGCATACCCTAGAGGAGCTCACAAAACTTCGTTGGGCTATTCTTCCTCATCCACCTCACAGCCCACAACTCACGCCTCCAGGCCTCCGCCGGCCGATGTGGCCGCGTGGTTCTAGGCGCTTTAGTGCGGAACCGCGCTGCTGCTACGGTCGCAGGTTCGAATTATGCCTCGGGCATGGATGTGTGTGATGTCCTTAGGTTAGTTAGGTTCCATTAGTTCTACGTCTAGGGGACTCATGACCTCAGATGTTAAGTCCCATAATGTTTAGAGCCATTTTAACCATTTGAAACTCCCGGCCTCCATCTGTTCGGCACAGTGAAGGATGGACTCCACGGGAAACATTGCGTGGATGATGGGGAGTTGGTTGATGTAGCAACACGTCGGCTCCGACATCGACAGTTGAGTGGTAACATGGGAACACACATGCCGTGCCAGTAAGGAGGCATTGATCGGAGATTAATTTGAAGAATAATTTTTTGTAGCCGAAAAAGTGGCGAATAATATGGTGCATATTTTAGCGGATTTTTCTAGAGGTAATATTTGAGATGATATTTAACATCTCGAAACCTGTCATGGGAATAAAAATATTCCAACAGTAACTGTGTTTAACTTCATTGACTTCCTGCCCATCAATCCTGATGTTAAGTTTCTCGCTGTCCTCATTTCTACTACTTCTCATTACTTTCGTCTTTCTCCGGTTTACTCTCAAACCATACTGTGTACTCATTAGACTGTTCATTCCGTTCAGCAGATCATTTAATTCTTCTTCACTTTCACTCAGGATAGCAATGTCATCAACGAATCTTATCATTGATATCCTTTCACCTCGTATTTTAATTCCACTCCTGAACCTTTCTTTTATTTCCATCATTGCTTCCTAGATGTACAGATTGAAGAGTAGGGGCGAAAGGCTGCAGCCTTGTCTTACACCCTTTTTAATACGAGCACATTGTTTATGATCGTCCACTCTTATTATTCCCTCTTGGTTGTTGTACATATTGTATATGACCCGTCTCTCCCTGTAGCTTACCCCTACTTTTTTCAGAATCTCGAACAGCTTGCACCATTTTATATTGTCGAACGCTTTTTCCAGGTCGACAAATCCTATGAAAGTGTCTTGATTTTTCTTTAGCCTTGCTTCCATTATTAGCCGTAACGTCAGAATTGCCTCTCTCGTCCTTTTACTTTTCCTAAAGCCAAACTGATCGTCACCTAGCGCATTCTCAATTTTCTTTTCCATTCTTCTGTATATTGTAAGCAGCTTCGATGCATGAGCTGTTAAGCTGATTGTGCGACAATTCTCGCACTTGTCAGCTCTTGCCGTCTTCGGAATTGTGTGGATGATGCTTTTCCGAAAGTCAAATGATATATCGCCAGACTCATATATTGTACACACCAACGTGAATAGTCGTTTTGTTGCCACTTCCCCCAACGATTTTAGAAATTCTGATGGAATGTTATCTATCCCTTCTGCCTTATTTGACCGTAAGTCCTCCAAAGCTCTGTTAAATTTCGATTCTAATACTGGATCCCCTATCTCTTCTAAATCGACTCCTGTTTCTTCTTCTATCACATCAGACAAATCTTCACCCTCATATAGGCTTTCAATGTATTCTTTCCACCTATCTGCTCTCTCCTCTGCATTTAACAGTGGAATTCCCGTTGCACTCTTAATGTTACCACCGTTGCTTTTAATGTCACCAAAGGTTGTTTTGACTTTCCTGTATGCTGAGTCTGTCCTTCCGACAATCATAACTGTTTCGATGTCTTCACATTTTTCCTGCAGCCATTTCGTCTTAGTTTCCCTGCACTTCCTATTTATTTCATTCCTCAGCGACTTGTATTTCTGTATTCCTGATTTTCCTGGAACATGTTTGTACTTCCTCCTTTCATCAATCAACTGAAGTATTTCTTCTGTTACCCGTGGTTTCTTCGCAGCTACCTTCTTTGTACCTATGTTTTCCTTCCCAACTTCTGTGATGGCCCTTTTTAGAGATGTCCATTCCTCTTCAACTGTACTGCCTACTGCGCTATTCCTTATTGCTGTATCTATAGCGTTAGAGAACTTCAAACGTACCTCGTCATTCCTTAGTACGTCCGTGTCCCACTTCTTTGCGTATTGATTCTTCCTGACTAATGTCTTGAACTTCAGCCTACTCTTCATCACTACTATATTGTGATCTGAGTCTATATCTGCCCCTGGGTACGCCTTACAATTCAGTATCTGATTTCGGAATCTCTGTCTGACCATGATGAAATCTAATTGAAATCTTCCCGTATCTCCCGGCCTTTTCCAAGTATACCTCCTCCTCTTGTGATTCTGGAACAGGGTATTCGCTATTACTAGCAGAAACTGGTTACAGAACTCAATTAGTCTTTCTCCTCTTTCATTCCTTGTCCCAAGCCCATATTCTCCTGTAACCTTTTCTTCTACTCCTTCCCCTACAACTGCATTCCAGTCGCCCATGACTATTAGATTTTCGTCCCCCTTTACATACTGCATTACCCTTTCAATATCCTCATACACTTTCTCTATCTGTTCATCTTCAGCTTGCGACGTCGGCATGTATACCTGAACTATCGTTGTCGGTGTTGGTCTGCTGTCGATTCTGATTAGAACAACGCGGTCACTGAACTGTTCACAGTAACACACCCTCTGCCCTACCTTCCTATTCATAACGAATCCTACATCTGTTATACCATTTTCTGCTGCTGTTGATATTACCCTTCCACTTTACTTCACTGACCCCTACTGTATCTAGATTGAGCCTTTGCATTTCCCTTTTCAGATTTTCTAGTTTCCCTACCACGTTCAAGCTTCTGACATTCCACGCCCCGACTCGTAGAACGTTATCCTTTCGTTGATTATTCAGTCTTTTTCTCATGGTAACCTCTCCCTTGGCAGTCCCCTCCCGGAGATCCGAATGGGGGACTATTCCGGAATCTTTTGCCAATGGAGAGATCATCGTGACACTTCTTCAATTACAGGCCACATGTCCTGTGGATACACGTTACGTGTCTTTAATGCAGTGGTTTCCATTGCCTTCTGCATCCTCATGTCGTTGATCATTGCTGATTCTTCCGCCTTTAGGGACAATTTCCCACCCCCAGGACAAAAGAGTGCCCTAAACCTCTATCCGCTCCTCCGCCCTCTTTGACAAGGCCGTTGGCTGAATGAGGCTGACTTCTTATGCCGGAAGTCTTCGGCTGCCAATGCTGATTATTTATCAAAATTTAGGCAGTGGCGGGGATAGAACTCGTTACCGAAGACGTTTTGATTATGAATCAAAGACGCTACCCCTTTTTTTTAATCTCATTTTGTTCTATGTTGTTCGTTGAATTTGTTCGTGGCGGACGTCCGATGACACCCATTTAGTTTGTTCGTTGATCCGTTCACTCAGTTTTGTTTTTTATTACAGAGGGCTGCTAAACCCTCTGACCGAACACGCTGACCCCTTGACCACGGGTAAACCATTCATAATCCTCCAGTAAGTAACGATCTGAAACTCAGTTTTCTAGGGCACATTTTTCCCCTTGGTACCAGATTTAACATCAGTGAATAACATTCTTTGTGGTGATCTGAAAAATTTTGTTCATTTCAAATCTGAGGTGGAAGTAAAGGACCTCATTGGCCTGCCTTCGGTAGCTTGTCGAAACAATGTTTTACGTGCTTTAACAAGTCCCTACTTGTTTGATTCTCTATACATGCACTCAAGTGATGACCAGACCAGAAAGGATGAAAAATACAGGTATAATAGCTGTAGGACGTTCTTCACCTACAAAATCGATAAAACTCGATAATAACAATTATTATCTCGAATAAAAGAAAGTACAATAACAGTCTTCTATTAAACGGGAATAAATCATATTCCAAACAACAACTTACCCACTCGATATACTTACGGAAGGAGGTACAACCTTATGGTTTCAAACACAGAACATATACACCATGTGTGGAGGAAGCGTCCTTACAGCAGAACTCTTAATTCAGTTCTGTAATAATAATTACACTGATTCAATCTATGAATCATAATGAAATCATAGTCCCAGGCAGGCAAATATCTAGGTTGGCTCTTAGACACTATCATTTTCTCCTTTCTCCCTGCCAACGTTTAACGGTCCCGTTAGAATTTAACGTCCCGTCGACAGCGTGGTCCCATATTTGTTTATTACCTCAATTGCAATACGACGTACAGATCCTTCCTTATCTCGGATCAGGATTTTGCACGTTCAGTTCATTTTGATTTAATAATGATAATAGTTATAATGTGTTGAATAAAAAGAATAATGGGTATCATAGAAATGGAAGAATGATTTCCAAATATCTGGAGATATTTGGCATAACTGCAGTGGTTATGAATTACGAATAATAGTAATACTGTTATTACTACTGCTGCTACTAACTACTACTAGTCCACTATTACTACTATTACTATTAAGAACAATAATAACCATAATAAAATAATAATAATAATAATGACAGTAGTAACTACAAATAGAATCATGTGGAATACAAAAAAGTGCGGATGTATTATGTAGCGAACTCTCGGAAAGCATACTTAATGTGCTCTACCGCAGCAAGCGAGTTTGGAAAATGTGAAAATATCTAACATTAGAATGTGTAAATAATATTTGTCAGTCTATTAACTATTCAATTTCTTCATCGTCACACATGAAGATTACAATAACTTTTTTCCCTTCCTTTCAGGTGGGTTCTCTTCTCTGTTATTCATCCCTTTACCTATACCAGAAAGCAGATGAGTGTGGTAAGTACAACTATTTTTCTTACCCCAGCAAATTAACTAAGAGCATGTCAGTTACTGTTAGCAGATAGCAGTAAATAATTATAATTTTTGTATGAAACATCATTAGTTCCAGTACGTATCTGATTTTGGAAGCTTTTCTTATTGGCTTTGTCACCCAGTAGTCACTTTAAGTTACATTATACTGTAATCACTTATAATAACACAGGTACCTTACATATACATAAATAGGTTTATTTATTTTGGTATATATAACTGGTCAACGTGTTATGGTCGGGTATTACTGAAGTAAGGAGAGCATTCGATTCTGAGGGTTGACATGTTGACAAATCAACAAAAGTCTTTACACACTTGGTGTGACAGCACGGTCAGAAACACTACAAGTAAATTATTTTATGAAGACACATGTTGGAGAAAATATTTTGCAAAGAAATTCTTTCACGAACGTACAGAGTGACAATTATTGAACTAAATGTACTAAAATCGTCATAACTTCTGAATGGTCTGCGTTAGGCTCTTAAAACTGCGCGGTTGGCGGCGAGGCATGATGGGAATTGTATGGTTTCGTTTATCGACGAAGCCCACTTTTATTTAGATGGGTTGGTCAATAAGCACTATTGGCGCATTTGGGGGGACTGAGAACCCGCATTTCGCGATCGAGAAGTCTCTTCATCCTCAACGGGTGGCTGTGTAGTGTGCAATGCCCACCTACGGAATAATCGGTGCGATATTCCTTGATGGAATGGTGAGTACCGAACGGTACGTCAAGGTTGGGAAGATGATTTCATCCTCATAATCCAAAGTGACCCTGATTTCGTCAAGATATCGTTCATGGGGTTCGATCCCATCGAGCAGGAGAATGTTTGATGTCTTGGAGGAGCATTTTGGAGACCGCAGTCTGGCTTTGGCCTCGATTGGCCGCCATATTCTCCGGATCTGAACACATGCGACTGCTTTTTGTGGAACTATTAAAGGCAACTTGTACAGCAATAACCCCAGAACCATTGCTGAGCTGAAAACAGCAATTCACGAGGTCGTCGACTGCATCGATATTCCGACAGTTCAGCGGGTCATGCAGGATTTTGTTATTCGTCTGTTGAATAAAATGTGTGCTCGCCTTAGTTTGTAACTATTTTACGTTTCTTTCATATGATTCAATAATTGCCACCCTATATCAACACATATGAAGAATTTTAAGACTTGTCATTTTCCTGAAAAATTTCGTGCGTTATAGTAGCGGCATAACATACACAGGAGGTCAGACTATTACGTACTAATCCGTCATGATTATTTTCCTTGGAGCTGGCCGGTGTGGCCGAGCGGTTCTAGGCGCTTCAGTCTGGAACCGCGCGACCGCTACAGTCGCAGGTTCGAATCCTGCCTCGGGCTTGGATGTGTGTGATGCCCTTAGGTTAGTTAGGTTTCATTAGTTCTACGTTCTAGGGGACTGATGACCTCAGATGTCAAGTCCCATAGTGCACAGAGCCATTTGAACCTTTTATACTCCTTGGAATAAATAAGGGAACATAATACAATATACGAGTGAGTGATCAAGTGGTGTTCACGGGAAACTGAAATGTGTGGTTAATTTAAATGTGTTACTCATTGATACAATGGAAACCGTTTGTGATAAAGTCACAAAAAGATGATATACATGCATATGTTCGCGAGAGATGTTACCATACACCACCATGCCACAAACATTAAGCGCTTTCGCACTTCATTGAAGATACTCTCCCGGAAACTGCTTAGGCCTTTCTAACCCTGTACGTAAATACCATGTATTGAATGAACATTCAGAAAGCTATCAAAAAGGCTGCCTTTGTACTAAGTTCTGATAGTCACCGTTAATGCAGAACTCGTATCTATCAGTTGGAAAGAGAAATGTGGTCGCCAGGGCTTTAAGCGGCGTCTCTTCCAACCCATATGTCAATTTACACTGTTTCAATCTTTCTTTGACTAATACATGTAAAGCCGCCACCTTTGAGAGAGCATAACGTCAACAAAAATCGCTTTGACCCCTCTATTCTAAGCATGTTTACCTATTTATTGGTATTAAATAGCCTTCTCGTGGTGGGTAAACAAGTAATAATAAAACATAGCGAATAATATTACGGACAGAAAAATATCTCATCCGTCAACATAGTGCACGACACTTACCTGAACCTCGACACAAACCGTGAATCGCGGTAGTAGTGACGGAACAATATTATGGGTGTAGGAGAAGCCAGTGTCCAAGAGATTTCACCACTATCACTCCTGCAGACACCAGATTATGTGGACTGCACTTGACTGTCACTCAAACAAATCAGTCACTGTATCAACCGACATTCTCGAGATTGGCGTCGTTGTCACACACTCATGAGCAATTCATTTAGAAATATCATGTAACAGGCCGCAGTTACCTGTTTCGCCTGATGACGACAACAACACATCAAAACAAGAATTTCGCAGGACGTTGCGGAAGTTGGGAAGCCATCGTGTTCGATGATCTCTCGACTGTCACTCGCAGCAGATGCTAGTTGAATGAAATTGTATTTACATTTCAATTGGCGCGCAACATTCAAGTTATGGAGTATAATGTAGTATATACCACGTTGTAGTACTATACAAAGTTATTAGAGTTGAAGGGGGAGAGGCGAGGAGATAGGAAAGGAAAGTGCATGAAATAATGTTGTCAGCTGTATCGGGACTTGGTGCAGAGTTAGTGGCGACGAGTTAAAATGTGTGCCAGACCGCGACTCGAACCTGGGATCACCTGCTTAGTAGGCAGTTGGGTTAAGCACTGCTCTAGCCGGATACAGTGTTTATCGGAAACGCACGGACTATTTCGGCAGGCTACCCGGCCGGCTCACACTGCCACCCAACACCACCTAGCTGCAGCCCCCTCCATGTCATCCATGTTCGTTAATTTTAGATTCCCGCTGGAGGTCGAACGTGAAGGTTGCGGATTCTTTTTTCATCGAGGCGACATGTCCGAAATAACAGATACCATACGTTTATATAGCAATACAGAGTGGTGGCGACCACTGATAATGTATTGATGCATATGAGAAAATACGATTAACTAACATCACAATAAAACAAAAGAAAAATATTGAGTTACTTTTCGCAGATGATCTGAAGTTGGCGATCTAGCGGAAATTGATCCATCACAATAAATGAAATTGCATTATCTCGATGACGTCTCAGATGAGTTCAGCACTATTTGTCACTTGACTTGAAGTCAGAAATATGAGACAAGAGAAATTACGGCTCGCAAGGACAGCATGTAGTCAGTCATCTACTTCATTTGCGGATGGAACAGGAAAGAGCATGAGAAGCTGTGCAACATACTATTCTCCGCCTTGTACCGTACGATGGCTTCCGCAGTTTGTTAGTAGATTCACAGCTTTCAAAACAAACATACTGTTTGTTACACCGTTCTAAAAGTTTTGTTTTCATATTATTTAATTTTACAATCAGGCGTTCGTTTGTTGGACACCCTGTATTTTATGCCTTAAGGTAGTACCGGTAAAGGACCATCCACGAATTATGTCACACGAATTTCGTAGCCCTCATCCCCTGCTTGTTACACGTGGCCACTTTTGCTTGATCCACCTCCGTGGTGTAACGTAATATATTTTGCAGACTTTAAGTTAGATATTATTAAATTAAAACACTACTTTCAAAATAATTAATCATGTGTTTCAATATAAAATCTTTTCTTTCGTAAAATCAAGAGTAAATCAAGTGTTTTAGAAAATCTACAAAACATAACAAATCAAATAAACGGGTACAATATGTAATCATCTTGCGCCAAAGGCTTTGACCCCATCCCTTCATATTATTTATGACTGCCGCAGCAGTCAATTCGTTCTCGATTTTGGTAATGTTAGCAATATTCGATGCGTCCATATCACCTTCAACCAAATAGTATCTTCATTGTTGATAAAAGAAAGAACTTCCCTTACACGTCTAGCTGCAATTCTTTGAGAATGAGTGTTCGTAATGGGCAGATCCTCTTGTTGGCTCTTACGTGGTTGCATGTTTTGATTAGTGACTATTTATGATGAAAAATATAGGACACAGATGCCAAACTATCGTTTAAATAATTGTGCCGCGACACTGGGGAAACATCGTACGAAATTAGTTCAAATGTGACGACGTTCGAAGATCGAAAGGTAGTTGGAGTAACTGTGGAGACAATTTACCTTCAAAGACATCATCTGCTACGAGCAGAACAGGTGATGGTAAAAACCTCTCTCGCCACGGGCTACGTCGTCACGCACGGCAACACGTGACAAACTCGCATTTTACAATTTGTGAAAAATATTGTGATTTCCTTACCAAGTAGCATCATTTTTCAATGTCTTAGCCTGTACGATATCCACTTTGGCACAATATATTCGGCAACCTCATAATAGTAATGAACGAAGAATTGGCTCCAAATATTAGCCATCACGAGGCTGCACTTCTTCCCGGAGCGTTGTTGGCAATGTAAATAGCATCCAAGTCAAAATCTTCAAAATATTGTACAGCTCAAAATATAACTTCCTAGTATCGGGGATTTTCGTCGGGACCACCATCACAAGTGAAACACGGGTTTTACAAAACTTTATCGAGTTCTCGTTAACTTTTCGAAAGCTGGTAATTCACAAGCCTATATACGTCAGTGGAATGAGTGTCTACGCTAGAGGAAGAATGTTTTCCACTACGAATCGCTCCGAATATGGCCTCATTAAACTAAAAAAATCACAAATTATTAGACGCAAGAGAAAGCACGTGCGTCACTCGACCGAATGATATAAACAGTTCAACACAGACGAAATCACAGCGGTGGTGGTTTTTGCCAAGGCCTAAAAGGCGGTGTTGACCTCGGCGTGACAACTTATGTGCAGCGAGTGTGGACAACAAACACTTCGCGCGGCTGGCAAGTGCGGAAAAATGATACAAACACATTTAAACATTATTAAATAATAATGATAGAATTGGTAATGGTTTAAAGTGTTTTATTAGAATTGAAGTTTAGAGTTGTAACAAAAAAGAAAACTTAATAATTGTAACGTCACGAAGCTTATGACTAGTCGTTGTCCCCATCCCCTATTTTTGATGCGATGTCACTCATTGTTGACGCCGTCCATGCCCCTTCACGTGTGACGTAAATTCATGGATGACTCACAAAGCCAACCCACCCCACCCCCAGCCCGCAACCGGATTCTCTTAAGAATCCAACTCCCATGTGTTAAAAGTTTACCTCAATGATGATGAGGTCATTTGTTGCTGTAAATGCAGTGTAATGGTACATAAGTAACAAATTAAAACGAAATGCCCGTGCAGAAGTTTTACTGCATGAACGGTGAAAATGTAGGAAGCGATAAGCTTTATTACGTTTCGCAATTAGTGGGTGGTGTCAGTACAAAGGGTTTGGAAAAGTTTGAAATCATGTATAAAGTTTCTGAGAAGTCGTTGAGTAGTTTCTCAAGTACTGAATGAATGTAGTGCGTACAGTTGGCGCTCTGTAACTTTAATACTTGACTCATTGGGTTAGACCTATAAGATAACAGTATATCTCCTAGAGAGTTACAGCATTTTATATTTTTAAGTTTGGTCAGCCTGTATGATATACTAAAGATCAGAGTTTCGTTGCCATTGAAATCCGTTTGATAGGCACTCTGCAACTGGGTTTGTATGCGCATGTGCCCGATCTACCCAATTAGAAATGTACCGGGTGATCAAAAAGTCAGTTGTAGTTGTTGTTGTGGTCTCCAGTCCTGAGACTGGTTTGATGCAGCTCTCCATGCTAATCTATCCTGTGCAAGCTCCTTCATCTCCCAGTACCTACTGCAACCTACATTCTTCTGAATCTGCTTAGTGTATTCATCTCTTGGTCTCTACAATTTTTACCTTCCACGCTGCCCTCCAATGCTAAATTTGTAATCCCTTGATGCCTCAGGACTTGTCCTAGCAACCGATCCCTTCTTCTTGTCAAGTTGTGCCACAAACTTCTCTTCTCCCCAATCCTATTCAATACCTCCTCGTTAGTTATGTGATCTACCCACCTGATCTTCAACATTCATCTGTAGCACCACATTTCGAAAGCTTCTATTCTCTTCTTGTCCAAACTATTTAATGTCCATGTTTCACTTCCATACATGGCTACACTCCATACAAATACTTTCAGAAACGACTTCCTGACATTTAAATCTATACTCGGTGTTAACAAAATTCTCTTCTTCAGAAACGCTTTCCTTGCCATTGCCAGTATACATTTTATATCCTCTCTACTTCGACCATCATCAGTTATTTTGCTCCCCAAATAGCAAAACTCCTTTATTACTTTAAGTGTCTCATTTCCTAATCTAATTCCCTCAGCATCACCCGACTTAATTCGACTACATTCCATTATCCTCGTTTTGCTTTTGTTGATGTTCGTCTTATACCCCCCTTTCAAGACACTGTCTATTCCGTTCAACTGCTCTTCCAAGTCCTTTGCTGTCTCTGACAAAATTACAATGTCATCGGCGAACCTCAAAGTTTTTATTTCTCCTCTGTGGATTTTAATACCTAATCCAAATTTTTCTTTTGTTTCCTTTACTGATTGCTCAATATACAGATTGAATAACATCGGGGAGAGACTACAACCCTGTCTCACTCCCTTCCCAACCACTGCTTCCCTTTCATGCCCTCGACTCTTATAACTGCCATCTGGTTTCTGTACAAATTATAAATAGCCCCTCGCTCCCTGTATTTTACCCCTGCCACCTTTAGAATTTGAAAGAGAATATTCCAGTCAACATTGACAAAAACTTTCTCTAAGTCTACAAATGCTAGCAACGTAGGTTTGCCTATCCTTAATCTTTCTTCTAAGATAAGTCGTAAGGTCAGTATTGCCTCACGTGTTCCAACATTTCTAACGAATCCAAACTGATCTTCCCCGAGGTCGGCTTCTACCAGTTTTTCCATTCGTCTGTAAATAATTCACGTTAGTATTTTGCAGCTGTGACTTATTAAACTGATAGTTCGATAATTTTCATATCTGTCAACACCTGCTTTCTTTGGGATTGGAATTATTATGTTCTTCTTGAAGTCTGAGGGTATTTTGCCTGTCTCGTACATCTTGCTCACCAGATGGTAGAGTTTTTTCAGGACTGGCTCTTCCAAGGCCATCAGTAGTTCTAATGGAATGTTGTCTACCCGCGGGGCCTTGTTTCGACTCAGTTCTTCCAGTGCCCTATGAAACTCTTCATGCAGTATCGTATCTCCCATTTCATCTTCATCTACATCCTCTTCGATTTCCATAATACTGTCCTCAAGTACACCGCCCTTGTATAGACCCTCTATATACTCCTTCCACCTTTCTGCTTTCCCCTCTTTGCTTACAACTGGGTTTCCATCTGAGCTCTTGATATTCATACAAGTGGCTCTCTTTTCTCCAAAGGTCTCTTTAATTTTCCTGTAGGCAGTATCTATCTTACCCCTAGTGAGATAAGCCTCTACATCCTTACATTTGTCCTCTAGCCATGCCTGCTTAGCCATTTTGTACTTCCTGTCGATCTCATTTTTGAGACGTTTGTATTCCTTTTTGTCTGCTTCATTTACTGCATTTTTATATTTTCTCCTTTCATCAATGTAATTCAATATTTCTTCTGTTACTCCAGGAGTTCTAGTAGCCCTCGTCTTTTTACCTACTTGATCCTCTGCTGCCTTCACTACTTCATCCCTCAGAGCTACCCACTCTTCTTCTACTGTATTTCTTTCCCCCATTCTTGTCAATTGTTCCCATATGCTGTCCCTGAAACTCTCTACAACCTCTGGTTTAGTCAGTTTATTCAGGTCCCACCTCCTTAAATTCCCAACTTTTTGCAGTTTCTTCAGTTTTAATCTACAGTTCATAACCAATAGATTGTGGTCAGAGTCCACATCTGCCCCTGGAAATGTCTTACAATTTAAATCCTGGTTCCTAAATCTCTGTCTTACCATTATATAATCTATCTGATGCCTTTTAGTATCTCCAGGATTCTTCCATGTATGCAACCTTCTTTTATGATTCTTGAACCAAGTGTTAGCTATGATTAATTTATGCTCTGTGCAAAATTCTAACAGACGGCTTCCTCTTTCATTTCTTAGCCGCAATCCATATTCACCTACCATGTTTCCTTCTCGCCCTTTTCCTACTAAACTTCTACTACTGTAGTAGGCATTGGCTTCGTGTCTATCTTGGCCACTATAATACGTTCACTATGCTGTTTGTAGTAGCTGTTTGTAGTAGCTTACCCGCACTCCTATTTTTTTATTCTTTATTAAACCTACTCCTGCATTACCCCTATTTGATTTTGTATTTATAGCCCTGTATTCACCTGACCAGAAGTCGTGTTCCTCCTGCCACCGAACTTCACTAATGCCCACTATATCTAACTTTAACCTATCCATTTCCCCTTTTAAATTTTCTCACCTATCTGCCTGATTAACAGATCTGACATTCCACGCTCCGATCCGTAGAATGCCAGTTTTCTTTCTCCTGATAACGACGTCCTCTTGAGTAGTCCCCGCCCGGAGATCCGAATGGGGGACTATGTTACCTCCGGAATATTTTACCCAAGAGGACGCCATCATCATTTAACCATACAGTAAAGCTGCATGCCCTCGGGAAAAATTACGGCTGTAGTTTCCCCTTGCTTTCAGCCGTTCGCAGTACCACAACAGCAAGGCCGTTTTGGTTAGTGTTACAAGGCCAGATCAGTCAATCATCCAGACTGTCGCCCCTGCAACTACTGAAAAGGCTGCTGCCCCTCTTCAGGAACCATACGTTTGTCTGGCCTCTCAACAGATACCCCTCCGTTGTGGTTGCACCTACGGTACGGCTATCTGTATCGTTGAGGCTCGCAAGCCTCCCCACCAACGGCAAGGTCCATGGTTCATGGGGGGAGGAAAAAGTCAGTATGAATTTGAAAACTTAATAAACCAGGAAAAAGTCAGTATGAATTTGAAAACTTAATAAACCACGGAATAATGTAGATAGGTAAAAATTGACACACATGCATGGAATAACATGGGGTTTTATTATAACAAAAAAAGCACCCTATTATGCTAGACGCGTGAAAGATCTCTTGCGCGCGTCGTTTGGCGATGATCGTGTGCTCAGACGCCACTTTCGTCATGCTTGGCCTCCCAGGTCCCCAGACCTCAGTCCGTGCGATTATTGGCTTTGGGGTTACCTGAAGTCGCAAGTGTATCGTGATCGACCGACATCTCTACGGATGCTGAAAGACATCATCCGACGCCAATGTCTCACCATAACTCCGGACGTGCTTTACAGTGCTGTTCACAACATTATTCCTTGACTACGTTGAGGAATTATGGTGGAAATATTGAGTAATTCCTGTAAAGAACATCATTTTTGCTTTGTCTTACTTTGTTATGCTAATTATTGTTATTCTGATCAGATGAAGCGCCATCTGTCAGACATTTTTTGAACGTTTGTATTTTTTTGGCTCTAATAAAACCCAATGTCATTCTAAGCATGTGTGTCAATCTGGACCTCTCTATCTACATTATTCCGTGATTTATTCAGTTTTCAAATTTATACTGACTTTTTGATCACCCAGTACACCCAGAAATACAAAGAATTAGTTTTTCGAAACCCCATAATTGTCTCCCATTGCAACGCAGAAGATTCAACTTTGGTTCAAAGATGCCATCAAGCTTTGTACGTAATGTTGCAAAAGCGTGGCGTGTCATCCTCGAGCTGAAATAGCTAGGCCTCAAGGGGTGGCATAAAGGGTATGAGTCAAACTACCCCTTCCTTTGGAACGTCGATTCCCACACAATTCGCGCTTTTTCAAGTGGAAACTAGGTAGCATATTTTGAATAAACGACGTTAGAATCGGAATATAGCTGTTGGTTTCAAGTTCCGTTATTCAAGTACTTTATGTTCGGTTGCTGTCCCACCATTCGCGATGGATTACCAGAGGCATTACGGAGGGCTTTATGCAACTTTGAGCCGAATTTTAAACTTACGCTTTGCAGCGGGAGCGAATTACGCGGTTTCGAAAAAGGCCCCTTGAATTGTTTTGCACACTGTAGACGGGAAGTCATAGGATGCCTGAAAGTTTGAGCGAACTCGGCTGCAAACGCACAGTAAGCACCTGTTCTGGTGCTCGTGTCCCACACGGGGCACGCCGGCAGGGGCGGCCGCTCCGCCAGGAGCGCTGAAACGTGCCTGAGAGCGGCTGCGTGCGGCCCCCGTTATTCAGACCGGCTCCCCTTCTTCTTCCTCTTCCTGGCCGCTACACATTACACCGGCTCACAGCGCTTCCGGCCGCCGCCGCACGCCGCCAGCCGCCTCTGCAAAGTGGCGTTTTATGTCGGCGCCCGCGATAAACAAAGTTTATGCGTATCGATATGCGTAGCTCCGCCTCGTCGCCCGCTCCCTCTCCCTCCCCCGAAATCTTAACGGCGCGCACCGCTGCGCCAGCCAGCGAACAGCCCTCCACACTCTGGATAAGCCCTCAGTTATTTTTGCCGGTCCGTCGACGAGGTGCTGGAAAGTCAGAAGGATACGTTATCGGCGGACGTATTCAATTCTGTATCGCATTCTTTTTAATGATACAAGTGCCCTGTCTCACCAAAATTATCAGGACACCCCTACGTAATGCGGGATCTACCGTTAGATATCACGAGAGGCAGACCCGTCAGTGTGACTGGCGGCGTGGGTTGAATTGCAAGGGGGGGGGGGGGGGGGGGACTGGGGTGCAAACTGTCAGGTATAAATTTACTTGAGGGGATCAGTTTAATAAGTCACGACTGCAAAATACCAACGCGAATTCTTTACAGACGAATGGAAAAACTGCTAGAAGCCGACCTCGGGGAAGATCAGTTTGGATTCCGTAGAAATATTGGAACACGTGACATAATACTGACCCTACGACTTATCTTAGAAGATAGATTGAGAAAAGACAAGCCTACGTTTGTAGCATTTGTAGATTTAGAGAAAGCTTTTGACAATGTTGACTGGAATACTCTCCTTCAAATTCTGAAGTTGGCAGGGGTAAAATACAGGGAGCGAAGGCTAATTACAATTTATACAAAAGCCAGATGGCAGTTACAAGAGTCGAGGGACACGAAAGTTGAGCAGTGGTTGGGAAGGGAGAGGGACAGGGTTGTAGCCTATCCCCGATGTTATTCAATCTGTATATTGAGCAAGCAGAAAAGAAAACAAAAGAAAAATTCGGAGTATGTATTAAAATCCACAGAGAAGAAATAAAAACTTTCAGGTTTGCCGATGACATTGTAATTCAGTCAGAGACAGCAAAAGACTTGGAAGAGCAGTTGAACGGACTGGACAGTGCCTTGAAAGGAGGATATAACATGAACATCAACAAAAGCAAAACGAGGATAATGGAATGTAGTCAAATTAAGTCGGGCGATACTGAGGGCATTAGATTAGGAAATTAGACACTTAGCGTAGTAAAAGAGTTTTTCTATTTGGGGAGTAAAATAACTGATGACAGTCGCATTAGAGAGGATATAAAATGTATACTGGCAATGGCAAGGAAATCGTTTCTGAAGAAGAGAAATTTGTCAACGTCGAGTATAGATTTAAGTGTTAGGAAGTCGTTTCTGAAATTATTTGTATGGAGAGAAGTCATGTTTGGAAGTGAAACATGGACGATAAATAGTTTGGACAAGAAGAGAATAGAAGCTTTCGAAGTGTGGTGCAACAGAAGATGGCTGAAGATTAGATGGTTAGATCACATAACTAATGAGAAGGTATTGACTAGAATTGGGGAGAAGAGAAATTTCTGGTACAACTTGACTAGAAGAAGGGATCCGTTGGTAGGACATGTTCTGAGGCATCACGGGATCACCAATTCAGTATTGGAGGGCTGCGTGGAGGATAAAAATCGTAGGGAGACCAAGAGTTGAATAAACTAAGCAGATTCAGAAAGATGTAGGTTGCAGTAAGTACTGAGAGATGAAGAAGCTTGCACAGGATAGAGCTGCATCAAACCAGTCTCTGGATTGAAGACCACAACAACAACGACCGCACAAGTGACGCTGACGAAGGGAAAACGGAGCCTCAGATGGTAGACATGTATAAGAGCATGTAGTAGGACACTTTTGGGAACATTCAATACGTTAATAAGAGAGTTATCCGCCTATGATGAAGTTTCGATCGAAAATCATTATTAAATGAGTAAATATTTATTTTCGAATCTCTTTGGGCTATATTTCTGGTTGTGTACGAAAATCTAATGCTGGTATGCGAGATGCCGTGCCAGCTCGCATTGACTGACAAGTAATACTGAAATATCTAGCAATTGGAACCGCTGCAATATACGTATTGCATTTTGAAGAGAACTATTTCAAAAATTTTTATGGTATCTACAGTACACTGAAGGTACAGTGGAAAGTAAGGTTTCTGATTGAATAGTTCAGCTTTGTTTTCATTTTCAGGGTTAGTCAAGGTTCTGAGAGCACACAGGTGCTGTACATATATGCGTTTGTTTTACCGGTATAGTACATAACTATGTTACCAAAATTTGTACTACTGTGCAGAAAAGTAACTTTTCTATGATAGTGCCAGTACGAGCACAGTTATCCAAAAAATTTTAGTAAGGGTCGAGAGTAGTTTTAAATCCCTAAAACCACAATAAATTTCTGCAGTAATATGAATCCAAGCAAGTCCACACTCTCAATTTCAAAACTTTTTAATCCGTTTCGTCAATCCCAGCGATGTTGTGTTGTTCTGTTGCAAACAAGTGCTTATAAGGAGTTGCTGAATGCTATATTACTATTGCACTGTTTAAGAAGATTTTGCCACGTTAAAAACTATTTGTTTATTTAGTTGAAGGCTGAGCTCTTTCATTTGGGAAGATACAAACTTTCCATGTGTATAAACTATTTATTCTAGATCTGTGCTGTCGAGCGAATCAGAGCAGTTGCTGTAGCTGATAGACAATTTTTGTGGGAAGGTTTGCGGCCGGGGGGGGGGGGGGGGTATGGGGAGGCGGGAGTGAGAGAGAACCGGCACAATGCTACAAAGTAGAACGCCTTTCAACTTTCGTAGCTTACGCGAATGTTGGCATGATAGTGTCCAGGTAGCGTGTCTTTACCTGAGCTGACTTGTACGAGTGGTGGTGTGGGGATGAATGTGTAAGAAATTCGTACATGTGGAAACCCGGTTCTGGGCGTTTGAATCAGTGCAAATGTGGTTTAAGAGCGTGAGGTGGTGCCACGTAAGCCTTTCTTCCTACAGATTAATGACTTTTTGGTGATCCGTGGGCCTGCAATGGTAATGTCGAAGAATTTTGCGTCAGCGGATGAGACTTAGCAAGTAACATTCCCATAGTTTGGTAGCTCTAGATTTATTGGTCAATTAGTACCTTCGTCTGGATACGACGCTCCTGAGGAAACCTGTGGACTCTCTTACTTACAGAAATGAGACCATTTGGAAAGGCTAGAGGTAGTGTCAGGTGGAATAGTGCAATGTAAGCTGCAGGAAATATCTTTTTCAGTGTGCTTATCTGTTACAGATCGTATCTACTAATTTTATTTCTCGGGTTAGCTCCACACATGCGCTGTGTAGATTCCACCGTTTTTGTATAGCTACCTTTCCACCTACCTCATCAGCTCTCTTTAAAGTAGTGTATCGACATCTACAATTATACTCTGCAGTATCTGTCTGTAGCAGAGAGTACTTTGTGTCGTACCGATTATTGGGGCTTCTTCAGATTCCACTCACGTATGGAAGGAAGAATGTTGCATGAAATGCCTGTGTAGGGGCTGTTCTTAGTCTAATCGTGTCCTCGCGATCACCAAAGCAGCGAAACGTCGGGGGTTGCAGTAAATTCCTAGATTCATTGATAGTTTACAAGCGCGCTTCCTCGGGATGGTTTGCATCTACCTTCAAGAATAGTAATATCACAAATTAAGCCCGCCTTGATGCAAAATTGTGATATTACTGTTTTTCTATGCAAACACGGATTAAATGGAAGAGTTCCAAGATAATATTATTCTATCTTCAAGAGTCTGCCATTTCCTTCAGAATGACCGTGACACTCTCCCACGGATAAGAGGAATATGTGGCCATGCGTGCTGTCCTTCTCTGTTTACTTTCAGTGTCCCTGGTTAGACTTATTTGGTGCATGTTGTACACACATGAACTGTATTCTATGATTATTCGCACGACTGTTTTGTAAGCAATAAGTTCCATACACTGCTTTTTCTCTGCATTCTACCTGTAACCCGAAGTCCGGTCACTGCTTTACCTACAACTAAGCCATTGTAATCGCTCCTTTTCATATCTGCACTGATTTTTATACTTAGGTATGTGCTAGAGTTGATCGATTCATATCTTACTCTTTTAGTATTTGTTTTTGTGAAGTGCACGATTTCACGTTTCTGAACCTTTAAAACAAATAGCCATTCTTTGCAGCAGTTTGAAAGCCTAATATGATCCGACCGCAAATTTGTTCAGCTTCTGCGAACAATCTGTGGTTGCTATTAATATTTTCTGCAAATACATGAATGTAAAAAACGCACATTTTTTGCCTGAATATAATTCAACATCTGATTACGGCTCTACATCCAAGGTAACTTTTCTGCGTAATCCGTACCAAGAAATCCAGTCACAAATATCTCCTAATGTCCCGTACCATGGTAATGTTTATAATAACCATAGATATGGTTCTGAGTCAAATGCTTTCGGGAGATCAAGAAATGGTAAGCCTACATGGCCGCTTTGATTTAGGGCTTTCAAGACGTCATGTGAGAAATCTGCGAATTGGATTAGACATGATACATATTTTCGGAATCCATGTTGGTTGGAAATGAAGGTGTCATTCTATTCTACGTGCAAGGGTTGGACAAAAATATTAAGTCAATTCCAACCACATCTTCCGGCGATCACCTACATAAAAACGTATAACCATAACATGTATTACCCTACAGTATAAGTCTACAATCTTAAAATGTAGCAGTAGAAGCGGGTACTCACATATCTCAGGTCATAAGGAGAGCAGCCGGCCGCGGTGGTCTCGCGGTTCTAGGCGCGCAGTCAGGAACCGTGCGACTGCTACGGTCGCAGGTTCGAATCCTGCCTCGGGCATGGATGTGTGTGATGTCCTTAGGTTAGTTAGGTTTAAGTAGTTCTAAGTTCTAGGGGACTAATGACCACAGCAGTTGAGTCCCATTGTGCTCAGAGCCATTTGAACCATAAGGAGAGCAACTTGGGGTTTCATGGAAGACCCAACATTCGCCTTCAATTTATAGCAAAAACCAAATCATTATAGAGGCGGAGTGCCATAAATATAAGCTACACCTAACCATCGGATCCCCGATCAACTACTGAGACCTAATAAAAACACTGAAATGCTGTGCGACAACCGATGAAATCACGCAAACATTATGTAGTTGAGCAGGAAGTTTAAATATAGGATCATGCACAAACAATTAATCGAAAATGCAATTTTGTCATAGCATGACATGGTTGGAGATCGTGGCTGGTATTTGAAGACAAATTTTGATGGTGTTGAGACAGTAAACAGCCTCAAATTTATTTTCTGTTCCTTTATTCAAAGGGCACCGTTACCTGTTTCGAATCGTTATGATTCATCTTCAGACGGTTCTCATTCTTTCATTACAACGTTTTTTTACAGATCACTTGTCTTAAAATATAAATAATACATAATTATCAGCACGCCACACAGATGGTTGCGTTACAGATTTTCGTTGGATGTGACTTACGTGAAATGTCGGTTTGGATTGTTTGTTTTAATTACAAAATCAAATGGCTCTGAGCACTATGGGACTCACCTGCTGTGGTCATAAGTCCCCTAGAACTTAGAACTACTTAAACCTAACTAACCTAACGACAGCACACAACACCCAGCCATCACGAGGCAGAGAAAATCCCTGACCCCGCCGGGAATCGAACCCGGGAACCCGGGCGTGGGAAGCGAGAACGCTACCGCACGACCACGAGATGCGGGCTGTTTTAATTACATTCTTCCAACATAAGTGAATACATTCCCACTCCATTCTTATCGTTGCACACGTAAATTTTTCTCTCTCAATACTTAAGATTTGTGACAGAAACGATTTCTAGCACACACCACATGTTTTGAGATAATACAAAGTGCTTACAAACATATGAGCGACAAAGATGCTATGATATATCGTAACATCATGACGATGTCCTATGTTTGGAAAAAGATAAAATATCATAAATTCACTTATGCAACTGAAACGCCTTTTACACTAGAACAGAGAGACACTGATTTTGTGAGCTTTAGGGGGAATACTGTTACATTAATTACAAAGTTGATACTTTTTTTTTAGTACTGTATAGGTAAGACAGTACATTATTTATTTACATACAACATCATGAGAATTGTAGTAACATATAAATTTGTCACTTCATCTGCAGATAGGCGTAGGAATATTATTTGGTTTGGAGGGTGGAAAATAAATTTTGGAAATTTTTCAGGAAAGAAGTGTTAGCTAACTCGGTTTGTTCATTATGGATATAGTCTGGGGTGCTGTTTGTGTGTGTGTGTGTGTGTGTGTGTGTGTGTGTGTGTGTGTGTGTGTGTATTTCAATTTCTTCTAATATATTAATAATGGCTCCTTTTTTCTGGTAGATGTAAAATTTTTAAGTTGTTCTCAATGTTTCTCACTGAATGGTTTTTTCAGCAATATGAGCTGCAAATGCAGATTTGTTCACGTTGCCAGCCTTAAAGCATCAATGTGTTCTTTGTATCTTCTGCCTGTCTGTCCAATGTTCAATTTTGGGCATGTATCGCATTTCAGTTTGTATATTCCTGATGTACCATAGGGACTCGTGGAGGTATTTACATCATGGATTACTTTTTGTTGTAATTCATTATTTGTAGAAAAGCTGATTGAGATTTTTTCTTTTTAAATAAGTTTACTATTTGGTATGATAGTAGACCTATGTATGGGAGAGTAGCGTATTTAGGTTTGGCTTTTGTGGCACACTGATTTGGCTTGGAGTGCATGTTGAGTGGACTGCTGTGTAGTGGATCTGCGGCTTTTGTCTGCATTTCGTTGTGGAGTTTTTCTATTATTATGGGTTTTCATCCATTATTATGAGCAACTGTTTTAATTATATTGATTTTATTTTGTTGGTCTGTGTCACCCATTGGTACTTTTTTAATCCGGTGTAGCATTGCTCTGAAATATGGCATTTTTTTGTTGGCGGGGGTGGAAAGATGTGTTGTCAATACTGACATCTGTGGTGGTAGGTTTTCTGTAAATACTAAATTGGTATTTATTGTTACTATTGCAATTGTTCAGGTCAAGAAAGTTAATCCTTTTATTAGTTTTATGTACAAGTGCGAATTTAGTATTTTTGTGCATTTTGCTTAGATCTGCTGCTAGCATATCAATTTCATTGTTTGTGCCACCAAAAAGCAAGATTGTATCACCAACATATCTTCTGTAGTAGATTCATTTATTTGAGATGTGTTGGTTGGTTGAGAAAAATTTTTGTTCTATATGGTTGATGTAAATGTCAGCCAATATCACAGCTAAGCTACTTCCCATTGCCAAACCATCATGTTGTTGATAAAGTTTGTTGTTGAAGCTAAAGTAATTATGCTCTAGAATAAGTTAAAGTATTTCTATGAGTTCACAGATCTCTGCAATACTAATTTACTTATATTTAAGCAGATTGTTCCTTATAATGTTAATAGTCTCTTTGACAGGGATGTTCGTGTATAATTAATCGAAAAGTTGTAATGTAATATTATATATAACTGCATAACTAGTTCGGAACATTAATAATGGAACTAGTGATAGGTCAAATGCAAGATTTCCACATTACAAAAATCAGTACCTAGAAATAAAATAACTCTGCTGACGCGGAAATAAACAGTAAAAACAGTGAACCCGATTGAGGAAGCTCACTATTATTCAAGTACTCAATCCCACAAGTTCGAGCGGACACCACCTCGAACAACCTTACTAACGGCGTGAAAGTAATCAGCTAACTACATCTACATCTACATTTATACTCCGCAAGCCACCCAACGGTGTGTGGCGGAGGGCACTTTACGTGCCACTGTCATTACCTCCCTTTCCTGTTCCAGTCGGGTATGGTTCGCGGGAAGAACGACTGCCGGAAAGCCTCCGTGCGCGCTCGAATCTCTCTAATTTTACATTCGTGATCTCCTCAGGAGGTATAAGTAGGGGGAAACAATATATTCGATACCTCATCCAGAAACGCACCCTCTCGAAACCTGGACAGCAAGCTACACTCTTGCAGAGTCTGCCACTTGAGGTTGCTAAACATCTACGTAACGCTATCACGCTTACCATATAACCCGGTGACGAAACGCGCCGCTCTTCTTTGGATCTTCTCTATCTCCTCCGTCAACCCGATCTGGTACGGATCCCACACTGATGAGCAACACTCAAGTATAGGTCGAACGAGTGTTTTGTAAGCCACCTCCTTTGTTGATGGACTACATTTTCTAAGCACTCTCCCAATGAATCTCAACCTGGTACCCGCCATAGCAACATTTAATTTTATATGATCATTCGACTTCAAATCGTTCCGCACACATACTCCCAGATATTTTACAGAAGCAACTGCTACCAGTGTTTGTTCCGCTATCGTATCATACAATAAATGATCCTTATTTCTATGTATTCGCAATACATTACATTTGTCTATGTTAAGGGTCAGTTGCCAATTGCTGCACCAAGTGCCTATCCGCTGTAGATCTTCCTCCATTTCACTACAATTTTCTAATGCTGCAAATTCTCTGTATACTACAGCATCATCCGCGGAAAGCCGCATGGAACTTCCGACACTATCTACTAGCCAATCAAGTGCTTCATAGACAAAAGTGCACTCACAGCTTCGGCAAGAGACGTGAACAGGAAACACTCCGAAATTGGACGGGCTAAATTCAATACAGCATTTTGTAGGGACTCCTTCGATCGGTCCCTGGAGCTTTATTCAGTTTTAGCGATTTTCGTAGTTTTCGTTAGGTAGGCCGTGTAAACCACATGTCGGATGTTGATGATGGAGACAGGCCGATTGTGTATGTAATAAGGGCTGGAGACTTGTAAAGCATGAGTGGCCCGCCGCGACGACGCAGGGAATGCCCGCCTGTTCACTTGGCTGTGACAGAAAACAAAAGGCTTGCCGGCCGCAGGGCGGTGGCCGAGGCGTTCAGTGGGCGGTGAGCGCCGTAGGTGACAGGACACATATTGCGGCCCCGGGCGACACCCGACCGGCCGCCTATATGAAATTCCTGGCCGGCGGCGTCGGCGGCGGGCATGCAAAGCGTGGCGTGGGCGGACCCACAAAAGGCGGCTTCCCGGCCGCCGCGCCGCGGGCCAGCCTACCAGCACCGGGGCAGCCACTCACCGCAGGTTCACCACAGACCGCCAGCGAGAGCCGCCCCGCCTACAAACGAATCTCTCCCCAATAGTGAGTCAATGAGACACTGCCAGCCGGGATGCTGCGCCTATTACACTGAAGCGCCAAAGAAACTGCGATGAGCGTGCGTATTCAAATACGGAGATATGTAAACAGGCAGAATATGGCGCTGAGGACGGCAACGCCTGTATAACACAACAGGTGTCTGGCGCATTTGTTACGTTGGTGTGGCGTGCGTACTGTAAGACCTTCGGTACACACACCATCAGATTATTTGACTTGTCGCTCTAACGAAGTAGACGAGTGTCAATAATATGTCTCGTGGTCTTATTGTGGCGTGTTTATCTTCTGCCGTTAGGTCAGACGATAGAAATGCCACTTGCAAGCTTAGAGTAGCAGATTGACGGTGACCAACTTAAAACAGAACTTGATTAATTTTCACACACATTTATTAAAATAATAAAAAATATAGACATTACGTAACTTGATTCTGCATGCTGTTTACAACTGACAATCTGAAGTTCCTTTGGTCTTGGTACGTTAATCATTCTCACATATCTCTGATACTTGTCGAAGTGTCTATACATTTCTCATCATGGCTATGTACAGGAATATGATAATCTTATTAGCCGCAGACTGAAACTTGACTACAGACTAATGCAGACTGAGTAATCGGAGGTCTGTACACTCGTTATAATACCTCGCGCGTTCAGGTATCACTGCGCGAGTATGATCCGTGAGGAGAAAAGGTTCTACGTTAGCAGCAATCTCATTGGCTGCATTACTTATTAATACGCGGATCGGCGGAAGCAGAATTTGGTCAGTCTCTATGACAGCGCCATCTCGTAGTGCGGAGACGGACGAGCGCTGCGCCTGCACTGTTGTGCTTAGCGAGGCGCGCTCTATTGGGAAAGTTCTGTACGCGCTGACTACGCGGAACTATGTACACAACAGTTGGTTACTGCTTTTACAACGGTAAGTTACCAAGATTTAAGTGAGTATAAATGTGGTGTTATATGGCTCTAAGCACTATGGGAATTAACATCTGAGGTCATCAGTCCTTTAGACATAGAACTACAGAAATTCTTCCACTCCATATGCGGCATAACAGCAAACCAGTGCTTAACAGTATTGGTTAAAAACAGTCTTGGTTGCAATTAAAGTTTTTTTATTTTTCAACGACGCGTTTCGCCTTATTTAGGCATCTTCAGGTTATCTATTGAAAGAGCAAATATCTTAAATTTGGTATTTCTTAAGAATCCTTTAGTGTAGCCAAAGGGCATCGTCGAATATATCAGGCCAACATTGCCTTCGTTAAACTCGGTAAAAACTTACCGAGTTTAAGGTAATATTGGCCTTATATATTCGACGATGCCCTTTGGCTACACTGACTAAAGGATTCTTAAGAGATACCAAATTTAAGATATTTGCTCATTCAATAGATAACCTGAAGATGCCTAAATAAGGCGAAACGCGTCGTTGAAAAAAAAAAAAAAAAAAACTTAAATTGCAACCGAGACTGTTTTTAACCAATACATAGAACTACTTAAACCTAACTAACCTAAGGACATCACACATACATGAACGAGGCAGGATTCGAACCTGCGACCGTAGCAGCTGCACGGTTCCGGACTGAAACGCCTAGCCCAGCAGAGAGAGAACGAAGACGAGAAGGCAATGGCGTACCTGCCTTACGCCGGCAAAGTATCCAACAAATTCGGCAGAATTCTGGCTCGGTGTAACATTGAATCTGTCTTACACCCACCTCCGAAAACGTGTGCTCTGCTAGGTACAGTATAAGATGACCTGGGCCTCCGCAAATCGAGTGTTTACCGTATTCCGTGTAAATGCGGGAAGGCATACATCGGGCAGACTGTACGGACAATCGAAGAAAGATGCCAGGAACAGAGATAGCACACTGAACTGAAGCAGCCTACAAAATCTGCGGTTGCGGAACATTACATGGATACTGGGGGATAATCTCGAACCGCGCGACCACTACGGTCGCAAGTTCGAATCTTGCCTCGGGCATGTAATGTCCTTAGGTTAGTTAGGTTTAAGTGGTTCTAAGTTCTAGGGGAGTGATGACGTCAGAAGTTAAGTCCCATAGTGCTCAAAGCCATTTGAACCATTTTTGATACTGGAGATACTATGGAGTACGCGAAAACGGATGTTTTACGGCAGGCCTCGTCTTTTTGGGACTGTGTTCTGAAGGAGGCGATTGAAATACGTGTAGCTGATGGGCTGATTAACAGAGACGCCGGGCTCAACCTCAGCAAAGCCTGGGACCCAGCACTCAGTCAACTAAAAGCACAGCGCCGACCCCAAGCGACTTCCGCACCAGACGAAGTCCACAGGACAGCAGCCAGCAGCCCGCCACTCCTTACCACCAATCCACGCAGCGCCGCTTGCGGCATGACACGGGGAAAGGGTTTGGGAGCGATCAGGGTATAAAAGGGAGGAGATTCGGCGGAGACGCTCAGTCTGTAGGTGTCACCTGAAGATCACGGCAAGGAACGCTGTCGAAATATCGTGGTTTGAGAACGACTGCACCCGGCTGGAGAGCCGAGAACATTACAAACATATACAGGGTGTTACAAAAAGGTACTGCCAAACTTTCAGGAAACATTCCTCACACACAAAGAAAGAAAATATGTTATGTGGACATGTGTCCGGAAACGCTTAATTTCCGTGTTAGAGCTCATTTTATTACTTCTCTTCAAATCACATTAATCATGGAATGGAAATACACAGCAACAGAACGTAACAGCGTGACTTCAAACACTTTGTTACAGGAAATGTTCAAAATGTCCTCCGTTAGCGAGGATACGTGCATCCACCCTCCGTCGCATGGAATCCCTGTTGCGCTGATGCAGCCCTGGAGAATGGCGTATTGTATCACAGCCTTCCACAATACGAGCACGAAGAGTCTCAACATTTGGTACCGGGGTTGCGTAGACAAGAGCTTTCAAATGCCCCCATAAATGAAAGTCAAGGGGGTTGAGGTCAGAAGAGCATGGAGGCCATGGAATTGGTCTGCCTCTACCAATCCATCGGTCACCGACTCTGTTGTTGAGAAGCGTACGAACACTTCGACTGAAATGTACAGGAGCTCCGCTGTGCAAGAACCACATGTTGTGTCGTACTTGTAAAGGCACATGTTCTAGCGGCACAGGTAGAGTATCCCGTATGAAATCATGATAACGTGCTCCATTGAGCCTAGGTGGAGGAACATACTGACGAAACTAAAATGAGCTCTAACATGGAAATTAAGCGTTTCCGGACACATGTCCACATAACAACTTTTCTTTATTTGTGTGTGATTAATGTTTCCTGAAAGTCTGGACGTACCTTTTTGTAACACCCTGTACAAAGCCTTATTTACAATTTTAACAAATAGAGATACGAACATGGGGATATACATCTTCACATTGTTCTTTGCTTTTCTGGTTGGCTCTGAGCACTATGGGACTTAACTTCTGAGGTCATCAGTCCCCTAGAACTTAGAACTACTTAAAACTAACTAACCTAAGGACATCACACACATCCATGCCCGAGGCAGGATTCGAACCTGCGACCGTAGCGGTCACGCGGTTCCAGACTGTAGCGCCTAGAACCGCTCGGCCACACCGGCCGGCTTTGCTTTTCTGTGTTTGTTAAACTTGCACTATTCTTCGTTAATTATCCTCTAGTTGTTCCTTTAAATAATATTTTATGCATTATTTAATCGTTTTTGTGTGGCGACTGACGTTACCGTGACACAGAACTTCCACATACAGAGGTATGTTCACTGTATGTGGCAAAGGAGAGAACACACAGGTGATATATAAATTGTAGGATTGTAGTATCCTGCACTTCTGTGGACGAGTCAGTTTTGAATTCATATTCATGATATTATGTCTAGAGAGAAATATACATATGATTATTAAAAGAACTACGAAACCTAATGTACTTTGGCACTTTCTGAGTAGGATTTTATATTTTAATCGCCATAACAAATGAAAGGTGGTTTTGAGGACAAATAAAACTTCTATCGTCGGTGGCGGTTAGGTGTGTGAAATGGAAGTTACAAGACGTCACCTTGAGTGTATAGGGTGCGTGATGGAGGAATAGAGAGACAGTGAGAGAGAGAGAGAGAGAGAGAGAGAGAGAGAGAGAGAGAGAGAGCGAGAGAGAGAGAGAAAGAATGGAATTCTTCACGGATCTATGGGAGGAACACAAGAAGGCCAAACAATGCGCGAAATACCGCGAGACCTTCCACAGCTTCCTGCAGGTCCCGAAGGATGCCGCCTTCAGAGACGCCTTCGACACGACGTGACCGCCGCCCTTCTACAACACACGCGTCCCCCGTCGCTACCGACCCAACCATCCCTCCAACTCCCCAACGTCAAGAGCAGAGTAGTTTGCAAGGCGTGTGCTGAAAGTGTGCAAATTGCAAGACGAAAGTGCTGTAGTGTCAAACCTCAGAGTGATTCCCATGTGAGGAGCAGTAGCTATACAGTGCCCTCTCTCTCATGGCCAAACAAACTAGGTCAACTACCTGCCTCAGACAACTATGTACAAAGTTGTTCATTGAAGTAAATGTAACATAAATAGTGTATCTTCTATAAAAAGATGATCTGTGTATAGCTCAGACAAGTGCTTGTTGACTCCGGTGATACTACTAGTACAATTTAGAGCTCTCTTCCTTTGCTAGCGTCTTCCCTACGGTTACTATTTACTGAGCTTTCGCCAACCACGCGGCCATTGCCGGCTTGTCATGTTAATGTCCTTATCACTCTTGCCAAACTTCCGACTCCATGCATACAGCGCCTCCAGAAAGTACTCGCCCAGTCATAGTGCATAGAATGTAACAAGCACACCCATAGAAATGAAGCTAACAAACGAACAGTAACTATTTCCTTACATCGGTTAATATCTACAACTAGAAATAAAACGCTATTTTAGAACGAAATTTTCACTCTGCAGCGGAGTGTGCGCTGATATGAAACTTTCTGGCAGACTAAAACTGGGCCGGCCGGTGTGGCCGTGCGGTTCTAGGCGCTTCAGTTTGGAACCGCGTGACCGCTACGGTCGCAGGTTCGAATCCTGCCTGGGGCATGGATGTGTGTGACGTCCTTAGGTTAGTTAGGTTTAAGTATTTCTATGTTCTAGGGGACTGATGACCTCAGATGTTAAGTCCCATAGTGCCATTTAGACTAAAACTGGGTGTCGCACCGAGACTCGAACTCGGGACCTTTGCCTTTCGCGGGCAAGTGCCCTACTGACTGAACTACCCAAGCACGACTCAGGCCCCGTTCTCACAGCTGGCGGAATTAAAGCTACCGGCACGGTAGCTCAGCGTGTTGGGTCAAAGGGTTAGCTACCCTCTGTATCAAAAAACTGAGTAAAAAGATGAACGGAGAACGTAAATGGATGTCATCGGACGTCCGTCCCTAAGAAATTCAACGAACAATATAGAACAAAATGAGATTAGCCGGCACGTTAGCTCAGCGTGTTCGGTCAGATGGTTAACTGCCTTCTGTAATAAAAAAAACTGAGTTCATGGATCAACGACGAACTGAAACGGGTGTCTTGCGACGTCCGCCCCGAGCAGATGCAACGAACTTAAACGAGCAAAACGAGATAAAAAAAAGTCGGTAGAGCACTTCCCCGCGAAAGGCAAAGGTCCCGAGTTTGAGTCTCGGACCGGCACACAATTTCAATCTGCCAGGAAGTTTCAAAACGTTATTTTGGTTCATATGTCGCATAATTTGTGAACAAATCCACGTTATTTAAAAATATACTCCAGTTGACGTCAAACAAGTATTCGTCTTGTGGATAGGATTCCAATTATGGTGCCGCACTGACACGCAACCCTCACTACTTCCTTATGCAGTTGTGTTTCGTCGACCCTTGTGGATAGTTCCCTCTCTGTCTTCAAAGCCATTGAGTGATATGTAGGTAATATTGACCGAAAACGTTGTGAAACTACAAAAGAAGAGAGAAATTCTGCATCAGGTTGTTTCGGAAAGGAAAATCTTTTCAAGAAATCATATAAACTGATGGCAGACTTACCAGTGCTGTGGAGACTATTAGATACAAGTTTAATCAGAACAATTTGCACAAAAACAACCCATGAAGCGATTGTCTTACAGTTTGGCCCAAGTTGGAAAAACGACAGCGGGTTAGCAAAGTTAGGAAAAATACCAAATTAAGCCCTCCAAAATTGGCCACTGCAGTTCAAATGCATACAAGAATTCTGTGGCGACGTGTGGGTGCTATTCTGTCATTCTGCACAACGGATTAATCTGAGATGTACCCTTTTCCCTGTGGCTCCTGCAAGATGAAATTTCCACCCCACACTACTACAGAAGTCAGACAGACGCTCCTAACGTTCTAAAGAGAAATGTCTGAAAAACTTTCATCAATAAATATGTTCTGGAGTCGTTCACTGTAAGGAAATGACACAAAAATTCACAAAATTTCTTACGTAATTAGTGGGATACTTGGGTACTGGAGTAGTACTAGTTACTGTATGAAAAACATGAAACTAACGAAAATTATTATTTATTTTCCAAAAATTCTGAGAAATCACAATGGCACTTTTAGTTATGAACTGAACAAGTTATTTCTGGGTTGTTTTCGGAATGTGAAATTACTTCCTAAGGATTCACTAATGAATTTTCTATACAGAGTTTAAGATTGTTATTGACTTGGCAGATTGGTGGAGAGCCGCGCCTACTCAACTTGAATAATTATCCGTTACAATGTTACTAGGTACGGTCGAGGCTGTCGCATGTGAAATGCACTGAAGTGTACTGTTGTGGAGGAAATATGGGGCTCGCAAGAGATGTAGCGCACAATACCGTAAGCTGCAATGACTGCTGCCTGCGCCGCTCACTGCTGACAAATAAGATAACTCTCGTTCTATCTGGATTGACTTTCGCCAATCAAACTCTCCCTACGCCTTGATGAAGTCAAGGGCTGCTATTTGACCCTAGTCTAACTATTGGCGTGGTACACCGGTCAGGTAACCAGTCCATCGCGATGCCACTCAAAAATTCGCTCGCAGGCGTCTAACTCTGTCCATTCACACCACACAATAAGTGCGGCGACCAACACCGTGAACAACGCTTAATCGCAAGGACTCAATATAGTCACACACTTTGATTCGCTCTCGACAGAGGTGCTCTCCCAGTGAAGTACTGAGAAGGGACTTGTTCCTCGCTCTTTGAGTACACGTACGAGCACACACGCTCTCGTTACGTGTTCTCGCTTCAAGAGCGACAACGGAATGGCCCCTCTCCACACCAGACGTGAAGGGGTATATCTCGGTCTCTTCCATTACTCCTTCAGCTCAAGGCGTCAGGAATATCGTGTGCCAATCAGCATTGCTCTTCTAAAACGGGAGAATGACGTTTCGTTTAAGGCGACCAATCCGGAAATATGTAGCATCGGCGTTTGGTGTTTGCTGTCTCCCTGCGACAACCTCTGAAACTGCGTGCTATGTTTGTAAAGAATGCGTAGGGTTGGCGCTCCCACACAACGTAGCGGAATTTGCTTTTAAGCCGAACACGGTGTAACCTCCCCACAAAAATATTCGAATGACAATACTTAATAGAAATGGAACCAAGCGTAACCTTCCCGCAAAAATATTAATGACAAAGACAATTAAGCAAAAATTAGCAATCTGACCCAAGGATAAGCTCCCATAAAATAATGAAACATGATCTCATGACAAAGAAAGTACAGTGTTAATCAAAAGTCAATTGAACCGAAATGTCGGTCTTTGGCCCTGTGCAAAAATCAGTATTAATTTCTTACCTTAATATAACTGCATGTCAAAAATTCTGCTCTTATTGTTGGGCGCTGCTTGGAAGAAATGCATTGCAAGTATTTTGTAATCTGACTGAAATTTTTGTTTGAAGGAAATGGAAGGAAATCGAATAATTCTTTGTTAAAATTGCTTTGAAATCAAAATTATTATTGGAGGAATTCTTTAAAGTTCATTACATTTAATTTACATTACTAGCTGAGCGCGATGCTGCTTAATAATATACCTTGTCCTGAATCTCGACCATTGCGGTGCCGACGCCCGCCGACTGCTCACACCCAACTGAACTCTCTCTCATCTGGACCCCGACTGCGTCATCTCCGACGCGCTACTCGCAACTAGTAGCTCGCAACAGAACTGAACTCTCGCGCTACTGCCTCTGGTCAGAGATTCTTACCATGCCTCACCATCGCCGCTACACAACATACGTGTTTCAACGGGGTCGTTCTCCCTTTCACTCCGGCAAACGCTGTCTGTTCTACGGGCGGTCGCTGGCCGACGTAGATAGGTTGACTTGTCCTCTGAAGGGACTGTCCTCCTGGCATGCAGTTTGCCTCTCCCAAACTAAAAGCTCCAGCGACCGTCGTGTCTTGAATGTGTGTGTGTGTACACCAGCCTCGAGTATTTCAATCTCGGTGCACACTTGTGATTTACTAGTTATTTGCATATCGTTTACATGAATTCATACAACACTGAATTTATCTTATGGAGTTTGGGTTCGGATGAAGCGTCTTGATGTGTGGAATATGACTGTGAGGGTGGAATATGTAAGCAATGAAGGTCAGGAGACCACGACGTCTTACAGAATGTCTGTATCAGCACAGACTTTGAGAAATGAACTTTATGAAGCTGGATATGGAGGCCGAACGCCCAGCAGAATATCATACATCTGTAAAATCAATGGAAGGAAGCGAGCTACATTTGCAAGAAAATACGAATCCGATGGATTTGAGCGCTGGGAGGTTTTTTTACTATGGACAGTAGATTAGAAATTTCAAATGGGGAAGTAACAGTGTGGAGAAAAAAAGAAAATAAACAGCGCCAGTTAAACATGAAGAGGCACAGTACTTGTCTGGGGCTCCATGATTGCAAATTATGTGGAGGATTTCTGATTTATTGGTGGAATGACCACTAGGGTTACATAAATACCCTACAAATACATCTCTCCTAAAGTGCAAATAGTAACGGTCTTTCTGCGGATTATACAGTGTAGGTCAGATAAAAATGGCCCTCAGAACACAGTTCTAGGATACAAAGAAAGACAAGAGAGGAAAGTAAACACAGTAGTAACCTGACTATAACATAAGTTGAAAATGATCACCATTCGTCTCTTGGCACGTTTGGGCCCTGGTCAGCTAGTTGCTGAACGCTGAACGATGCTGGACTGCTGGAATTATTGCATTCTCGTCCGACATTTTCCACTGCAATTCTTGTTGCGATACACCTTAGACTTGAGGGTTCCCAACACCAAGTAATCGCACACTGGCTGCATGGCCAGCTGGGGCTGTGAACAGATTGGCCCCTGATAACAGCTCCGTCAGGCGTGAAGATTGTTAAATATGCTCCAAGGTTCGGGCAGATGTTCCATCCTGTTGGAAGTGTCTGTATATCTTTTCCTTCTTCGTTAAGTCCGCCACAAATAGTTTCAAAATGTTGGCAAAGGAACGCGCTGAAGTCAGCGTCTGATGAAAGAAGATGGGACCAGTGATGCAGCGTGCAGACATTGCACACCAGATCCCAACCTTGTGATTATGAAATGGTGTTTTGTCGAAGTTATGAGGATTCTCTGCTGCCCAGAACCACTCCGACGAAGCCAAGCATCATCAGACATAAAGAACAGTTCCATATCCCAGCCATTCATTGTTATCTCAGTGTAGAGCCGCTCCCAAAACTGGAGGTGCTGAGGAGCTTCTGCTGGTTTTAAAGCACGAACTGGAGAATCTCGGTCGGAATGCATGTACTGGTGGAGTATTCCTTCGCATGATCGATGTCCTGCGACAGGCATCGGCTGGATTTGGTAGGACTCTGAAGCATTTTCTGGTGCACAGCAGATACATATCCTAGTGTGTGGTCAGGCTTCGGAGTGTTTTTTGAATTGTTCAAAACAGATCCTGTCCGACGACACTTTCAGACTAAGCGCTGCTTGGCACTCTTTGCTGGTACTTTGGCACGATTTAAGTTCTCAATGAACAACTGACCATACCGTTTCCACGACTTTTTTGTCAGGGGGCTTACCACAACGTACAAGTTCATTCAATATTTCGTGCCTTTTAGAGACGGAATTGTGCATGTGTGAAATTCGCTAGTAAATTTGCAATTGTCAAAATATAAATACACAGCAGTCAAAGTCATTTTATACTCATGCATATTTGAGCTACCGAATTCACTGTAGCGTGGCACCTCGCGCAGAGTCGTTGGAAGGAGTATAACCCTATTAAGCAATTGCATATCGCGAAATGAGGCGAGCTTGGAGGCCAGTGGCACAGTGCGAAATCGGTACGCCTCCATCGTTAAGGCAGCTCATTGTTAATTGCCGTGTTGAGAAATGAAATTTTTGGTACGTTATGGCGGTTCTTGCAAACTCCAAGTTTCCGATATATTCAGGAACATTATTCCTGTAGCAGCATATTCTACGACAAGGAACTCACCGTATTTTTCTCGGGAAGCGGCGATAAACACATGATGATTTTGAGGGTCTCTCTCGCGTTCGATTGTGGTATTTGGTCGCTATAGTTCCAATATTGTTACATTGTTATGATTCACATTTCCAATAAAATGGGACGTAGCCTTTTTACTGACTAGGAAACATGAAACTGTTATCTTCTGTCTGCCCGTCCAGATCAATGTGCAAACTCAACGCATCATAGATAGTAGCAACTGATACCTGTATTGTCTGAAACACAAACGGGCAGTTGCTGTACGCAGCGTTTCACATTACATCATCTCTGTCACTTTGCACAGCTGGCTGAGCGTGCGGTCGTAATGATAACGGAGCCAACAAATAGGAATTTATGATGAAATTGAGTTATCTACATATTTTATGAAAAATTACATTATTTGTAAAATGAGCAGTGTTAAACACGCGAGCTCTGGTGACCTGCAGATTCTGCCGTATATGAGAGGAGATGTTGCCAGAGAATGGAAGTAGGACGGAAAAATTATTAACTGTAGTGGACGGCGAGTGGGTTGTGGGAAGGAAGATAGAGGTGATGTCAGGGCCATTGACAGTCATTCACATAACAAAAAGAATGTGTTTATTGCAGCTGCCGATATACGGTGTGAGATTCCAACGGGGATGGAGTAATTCCATACGCTAGTCTCAAAAAAACTGATGTGTCCGCCATAGCAAGTCAATAAAACACTGGTAGCGAGAATACAGCACGTCCTTGCAAGTGTGTGCGTGTGTAGAGAATGGTGCGTTCTAAAAACTTAATGTTTCGTCCGTACATTGGACGCCTAAATTTTGTCTACATTTATCATTTAATTAAATGTACAACGTGATGTTAATTAGAATCAGAAATACAGTATTGATGCTCCACAATATTTATTTTATTTTTCGTTGCGAAACGGCTTTCATATTTCCTGTTTTAAACTCTAGTCATTCAATACATGTTTCTGGTTAAGTGCGCATAAAAAATTTATGCATTTCGATGTATATAGTCTTCAAATGTATAGATATCTTTCGAAATAACATTGCGAAGGTATAAGCTGTTTTTGATGTTTCGTGTGCGTGTGTGTGTCAGGGGGTGGGTAGGTGGGTGGGGTGAAGGAAGGAGAGGCAGGCAGGGAGGTAGGGAGTCAGGGCGGAAGATACGAAGGGCGAGACAGAGAGAGAGAGAGAGAGAGGGAGGAATATATATATATATATATATATATATATATATATATATATATATATATATATATATATAGAGAGAGAGAGAGAGAGAGAGAGAGAGAGAGAGAGAGAGAGAGAGAACACTCTGAAAAACGGTATTGTTGCATTTCCTGGCACTTTTTGGTGACTACTTTTTTGATGATGATGATGTTTGCTTTGTGGGGCGCTCAACTGCAGGGTCATCACAACCCGTACAATGCCCCAATTATTACACAGTCCCATTTCTTGTACGTAGTCCAGTCTAACCACTTTCACGAATGATGATAATAAAATAATGAGGACAACACAACCACCCAGTCCTCTGGCAGAGAAAATCCCCAATCCGGCCGGGAATCGAGACTGGGATCCGGTTGACCAGAGGCAGCAATGCTAGCCACTAGACCACGAGCTGCTGACTCTACTTTTTTGAGATTACTGGACACGTGTGGGCTTGGGAGAAATGCTTTGTACTTTTCCGCACTGAGAGGATGCACTCCAAGAGCGGGCTCAGGGGCCTGTAGTTAGTAGGTGGCGGTCACTCAATTTCATTGGGAGAGGCGAATCTCCCCAGGGACACGGACAGATTTCGCTTAATTAAAGCTGGCAGTAGAAGGGGGGAATATAGGCTTGGTTATAGGAACGAGAGAGGAGAAAGATTAATTGAGTTCCGCAATAAATATCTGTTCGAGAATTACAAGGGAAGGAGGTATACCTGGAAAAGCCTGGAAAATACGGGACGAGGTCTGTTAAACCACATCACTGTCAGATAGAGTTTCCGACATGAGATATTGGATTGTAAGGCGTTCCCAGGAGCAGATATAGACTCAGATCACCATTTAACAATGATGAAGTGTAGGATGAAGTTTACAAGCCTGGTCAGGAAGTATCAGTGCGCAAGCAAATGGGCTGCGGGTGTACTAAAGATTGAAGAGAGAAGCTCGAAGTTCTCTGTGGCTATAGATACAGCGCTAATAAATACCTCATTTCACAGTTCAGTTCAAGAGGAATGAACATCTCTAAAAAGTACAATTACAGAAGCTGGAAAGGAAATCCTTGGTAAGGAAGGTAAATGTGAACAAAGCGTGGGTCACACCAGAAATACCTCAGCTGATCAACGAAACAAGGAAGAACAAAAATGTTCGAGGAATTCAGAAATACAGGAACGAAAGAAATAGGAAGTACAAGGAAGCTAAGGGTGCATGAAAAAGGTGAAGAAATCGTAAAAGAAATGATTGTCGGAATGATAGATTCAGCATATAGAAAAGTCAAAACAACATTCGGTGAAATGAAAAGCATGGGTTATAACAATAAGAGTGCAGTGCGAAATGCATAGGTGGAAAGAGCACACTGAAGGCATCTATGAGGCGGAAGACTTGCCTGACGACGTGATAGAAGACACAACAAGAGTCGACATTGACGTGGTCGATGATGCAGTATTAGAACTGGAATTGCTCTTGGACGACTTAAGATCAAATAAGGCAGAAGGGATGTATAACACTCCATCGGAATTTCTAATAACATTGGGGGAAATGGCAAAAAAAAACACTATTCACGTTGCTATGTACAATCTATTAGGTTGGTGATATACCTTCAGACATTTCGAATAAGCATTATCCACACAGTTCCGAAGATAGTGAGAACAGTTAAGTGTAAGAATCGTACAAGCATAGCTCATACTTCCAAGTTGCGGACAATAGTAATATAAAGAAGATCTAAAAAGAAAATTGATGATTTGTTAGATGATGATCAGTTTGGCTTCAGAAAAGGTAAAGACAGCTGAGAGCCAATTCTGACGTTGCGGTTGATAATGCGACCAAGACTAAAGAGAAATAAAGAAACGTTCATAGTATTTGTCGTGTCGTTTTTTAAAAAAAAAAGGTTCGACAGTATAAGTTAGCACAAGAAGTTCGAAAGTCTGAGAGAAATAGTAGCAAGCTATAGGGAAACACGGGTAATATATAATATGTATTAGAACTAAGGGACAACAATATCGTCGGAAAAACAAAGGACGAGGTATTCGGATTACAAGGGGTGTAAGGCAGGGGAGTACCATTTTCGCCAACTGTTCAATCTATACATCGAATAATCAATAACGGAAATAAAAGAAGCCGGCCGAAGTGGCCGTGCGGTTAAAGGCGCTGCAGTCTGGAACCGCAAGACCGCTACGGTCGCAGGTTCGAATCCTGCCTCGGGCATGGATGTTTGTGATGTCCTTAGGTTAGTTAGGATTAACTAGTTCTAAGTACTAGGGGACTAATGACCTCAGCAGTTGAGTCCCATAGTGCTCAGAGCCATTGAAATAAAAGAAAGTTTCAAGTGTGGGATTAAAATTCAGGTTTAAAGATTAACAACGATAAGATTCGTTGATTACATTGCTATCCTCAGTGAAAGTGAAGAAGAATTATATGATCCGCTGAATGGAATGAACGGTGTAATGAGTACGGAATACGGATTGAAAATAATCGAAAAAAGACGAAACTAATGAAAAGTAGCAGAAATAAGGAGAGCGAGAAACTTAATATCGGGATTGATAGTCACAAAGGAGATGATGTTAAGGGATTATGCTACCTAGGCAGCAAAATCATTTTCACAGACAGAGAAACGTGGCCACCAAAAGTAGACTAGCGCTGGCATAAAGGGCATTCCTCGCCAAGTGAAGTCTACCGGTATCAAACGCAGGCCTTAATTTGGGGAACAAATTTCTGAGAATGTGCGTCTCGAGCACAGCATTGTATGGTAATGAAACATGGACTGTGAGGAAACCGCAACAGAAGAGAATCGAAGCGTTGTGCTACAGAAGAATGTTTAAAATTAGGTGGGCTGTTAAGGTAAGGAATGAGGAGGATCCCTGCAGAATCTGCAAGGAAATGAAAATATGGAAAACATTGACAAGAAGAAAGGACAGGTGATGGTACATCAGGGAATAATCATGGTACGAGAGGGAGTGTAGAGGGTAAGAACGGCAGAGGAAAAAAGAGACTGGAGTATCCAGCAAATAACTGAGATCGTGGATTGCAAGTGCTACTTTGAAATTAAAAGGTTGTCAGTGGAGGGGAATTCGTGCCTCCCGCACAAACTAGTTAGAAGAATGATTACTCTAAAAAAAAAGTGGCGATGGCCAGCTTCGAGCTTCTGTGAGCAGGATCAGAACTAGCTGAATGCAGGTGATGGCGTACCGCCACTACCGTCGCCATAGGATAATTGAGTTCAACAATTTTTGCTTGAAATGACAAACAACAAATTTTGAGACGCCACAGTGCTGCCTCACCAGCGTGAGAAATAAGGATGCTTTCGCTCCTACGTTTTGGGCATCCAGTCAAACTGAGCCGCACCGCTATCGTTTTTGGCACGAAGAAGACAATCATCGAGGAGATACCGCTGCTGCCCAGTACCAACCTCCTGTTTTTAATATACGTTTTGTATGCCAAGAGTAGGATGTTCCTGCTGTATTTACCTTCTCCTTATTTCCGTGAAATAAGTGATATTGTTTTCCATCACATTGACAATAGCAGTGCCTGGTCCCTCCATATGGAATTTTGGGAAACCTAGGCAGTCGAGAGCCGTGAATTAAGATTATGGACTTCTGTGCTCCGGGCCACCGTGCTGAGCGTTTTCTCTGCGGGCCGCATCTGGTGTTGACCGGTGAACGTTAGCTGTTGGTGGCGAAATGTCAGTGTTGCGGTAGCGCGATCCACACTCTGAACCACTCGTTACTTGCTTCTTTGCCGCGCAGCTTGTGTTGCTTAATTTGATTATATGTGTACAGAGCGAGGTGGCGCAGTGGTTAGCATACTAGACTCGCATTGGAAGGACCTAATCCGCCACTCAGAATTAGGTTGTAGTCATTTTCCTACATCGCTCAGAGGCAAATGCCGGAATGGTTCCTTTGAAAGAGCACAGTCGATTTCCTTCCTTATCCTTGACACAATATGAGCTTGTGGTCCGTCTCTGATGACCTCGATCCGACGAGACGTTAAACCTAATATTCCTTCCTTTCTTAATTTTATTATAATTTGAGCCTTCTTGCGCTATCAACTTTGATATCATGAACTGCCCAATGTATGGATCTTCTTGCACTTTCTCCATACACTCTTTCCTCTCTTTGTGGTACCTACCTACAGTTTTAGCGTCTTTATTTAATTTGATGTGTGTTTTAGAGAACTTAGATCTTTGGTAATTTTACTGTGATTTAGGTCATTCAGTAGAGCAAATAAATATCTGTTAATCTCGGTCTCGACTTACAAGGAAACATCATCAACTCTGCTTCATGTTTTACGGAGAAAGAAACACACACAAGCTACCAGACCCAGTAGTCGATCCCGCTCGATAATTAGGGTCATTATTCTGATGGTACGCATTTCCACCTTCTGAAAATACAGCTTTTAAACACGCGCGATTGTTTTTTTTTTTTTGCCACTCGCTCCGCCCTATTGCGCCCGCTTAGTGCCCAACAGCGCAGTGCCGTAGAGTGAGTAAGAAGTTTCTATTTACAATGTTCGTTTGTTGATTTGGGGAAGGGACCAAACAGCGAGGTCATCGGTCCCATCGGATTAGCGAAGGATGGGAAAGGAAGTCGGCCGTGCCCTTTCAAAGGAACCACCCCGCCATTTGCCTGAAGCGATTTAGGGAAATCACGGAAAACCTAAATCAGGACGTCTGGTCGCGGGTTTGATCCGTCGTCGTCCCGAATGCGAGTCCAGTGTGCTAACCACTGCCCCACCTCGGTCGGTGTTTTACGGTGTCAGTGAATCAACAAGCGATAGTGTGGAACCTCCAGATGCGATACGAAATGGTAGCCACATTGCAGCGTTTCAGAAGAGCTACTGAAATTCTTGACTGGTAAGCATCATTATGTGGCTACTCGATTATCTTTCATACAAGACTATCGATAGCTTATGAGGCTTGTTCTCTGTGTTATTTACACCTTTCAGTTTCATTGCAGAAATCAGAGACAACTTCACGAAGGAAGACGTGCTAGATACAGATAAAAAATAGTGAAAATACATTCGCTGCTTATTTACTAGAGGCTGTCCATTCACCATAATCACATCCGTTGAACAGTGTCATTGGTAAAACTGGGCAGGGATGTGAAAATTGGAAAGTAAGTAATGATGAAGCCTGCTTTGAAGATGTGATACGGTCGTATACCGATTTGCCGCTGTCTGTAACAGAGTATATGACGAGCTGTCGCCTTTCGAAAAAGAGGAAATAAGGATAATGCCTTTCAGGACCGTCAATGTGAACTAGAAATTATTAAATGAAAAAAGTGATACGTACATCTGAAGTAGATTCCTTGAAAATAAGGATACGGATCGACAAAAACTTTACAAGGTAAGAAACTCTTCCTAGATAAATTCTATGGAAATGAGCGTTTGGCGTCAATGGCCGGGAGGCCCCTTGCGGGGCAGGTGCAAGTCTTGTTACATTCGACACCACATTGGGCGACCTGCGCGCCGGATGGGGATGAAATGATGATGAAGACAACACCCAGTCCCAGAACGGACAAAACCTCCGAGCCAGCCGGAAATCGAACCCGGGTCCGTAGGATGGCAATCCGTCACGTTGACCACTCAGCTATCGAGGAGGACATAAATTCAATAAAGCATCCGGAAAGAAGATGAAGAGCAACTACGTTAATATAGAAAAGAAAGGGCGTTTAAGGCGCAATGGACGTGGGACTAAAAAGTTTAAAACCTATCTGGTCGATGTACTTAAAAGACATGGTATTGTGTCGTGAAAAGGAACCCATGTTACTGCAAGTGAAAAGCTGGGTAATGGGACAGACGTAATCACTGTGCATGAAGACTTTTTTGCTAACACCACTGCTGTTATGGAAACGGTGGACAGACAGTACGTGTACAATATGGATCAGAGTGGTTTTGAATTACATATCAAGCCCTGTTCATCTGTTGCTAAAAAAGGGATGAAAGACCTCACCTCCGTCGTGCAGTCAATAACGGGACGCACTGCTACAGGATAACGTCAACGGAATACACAGATAGACACTTGCTGTCACCTCTGTCTGCGGTTTAAAAGAGTTGACTGGGACGTTTGGGCTCGAATCAAAGTTTTTCTCTTGCGGACAGTATTTTAGCAGTCACTTGGTTCGAATACATCCAGAAAATATTTGAGGATGCACGTTGCAAGTGCTGCTCTGAGATGAAAAGGTTGGCACAGGAGAGGAATTCGTTACGGGCCGCATGAAACCAGTCACATGACTGATGACTCAAAAGAAAGAAAAGTAATTAAACGTCCTCGGAAAAAACGACATAACTCTACCTTGACAATAAATTTAGTCCTTTCATTTATTTAAATTGCACGTGTAAAAAGCAACATAAAAATGTTCAAACGAAAGAGATGCCTGGCACCAACTAGACATTAGAAACTGCGGATTAGATTACATTAGATTAGATTTACTTTCATTCCACTTGATCTGTAGTGAGGAGGTCCTCCAGGATGTGGAACATGTCAGAAAAACAACAATACATGACAAATGTTTACAACTAAAACAAATAAGCTAATGTACCATTCCACAGGTCCCAAGTGGAATGATCGTCATTTTTAATGAACACTATATGAAAGTCATTTTACAAATACTAATGCACTGAATTTCAAATAAAAAAGTTTTTTATTTATTTATAAGGTAATAAACATGTAATACAACTACTATAATACTTATAAACAATGAACACATTACAGCACTGAAATAGTGCTGAAGTTAGATTTTACTTACACACACACACACACACACACACACACACACATTTACAATGAACACATTACTGCACTGAAATTGCGGAGTAGTTATATTGTACTTATATATATATATATATATACTCCTGGAAATTGAAATAAGAACACCGTGAATTCATTGTCCCAGGAAGGGGAAACTTTATTGACACATTCCTGGGGTCAGATACATCACATGATCACACTGACAGAACCACAGGCACATAGACACAGGCAACAGAGCATGCACAATGTCGGCACTAGTACAGTGTATATCCACCTTTCGCAGCAATGCAGGCTGCTATTCTCCCATGGAGACGATCGTAGAGATGCTGGATGTAGTCCTGTGGAACGGCTTGCCATGCCATTTCCACCTGGCGCCTCAGTTGGACCAGCGTTCGTGCTGGACGTGCAGACCGCGTGAGACGACGCTTCATCCAGTCCCAAACATGCTCAATGGGGGACAGATCCGGAGATCTTGCTGGCCAGGGTAGTTGACTTACACCTTCTAGAGCACGTTGGGTGGCACGGGATACATGCGGACGTGCATTGTCCTGTTGGAACAGCAAGTTCCCTTGCCGGTCTAGGAATGGTAGAACGATGGGTTCGATGACGGTTTGGATGTACCGTGCACTATTCAGTGTCCCCTCGACGATCACCAGTGGTGTACGGCCAGTGTAGGAGATCGCTCCCCACACCATGATGCCGGGTGTTGGCCCTGTGTGCCTCGGTCGTATGCAGTCCTGATTGTGGCGCTCACCTGCACGGCGCCAAACACGCATACGACCATCATTGGCACCAAGGCAGAAGCGACTCTCATCGCTGAAGACGACACGTCTCCATTCGTCCCTCCATTCACGCCTGTCGCGACACCACTGGAGGCGGGCTGCACGATGTTGGGGCGTGAGCGGAAGACGGCCTAACGGTGTGCGGGACCGTAGCCCAGCTACATTGAGACGGTTGCGAATGGTCCTCGCCGATACCCCAGGAGCAACAGTGTCCCTAATTTGCTGGGAAGTGGCGGTGCGGTCCCCTACGGCACTGCGTAGGATCCTACGGTCTTGGCGTGCATCCGTGCGTCGCTGCGGTCCGGTCCCAGGTCGACGGGCACGTGCACCTTCCGCCGACCACTGGCGACAACATCGATGTACTGTGGAGACCTCACGCCCCACGTGTTGAGCAATTCGGCGGTACGTCCACCCGGCCTCCCGCATGCCCACTATACGCCCTCGCTCAAAGTCCGTCAACTGCACATACGGTTCACGTCCACGCTGTCGCGGCATGCTAGCAGTGTTAAAGACTGCGATGGAGCTCCGTATGCCACGGCAAACTGGCTGACACTGGCGGCGGCGGTGCACAAATGCTGCGCAGCTAGCGCCATTCGACGGCCAACACCGCGGTTCCTGGTGTGTCCGCTGTGCCGTGCGTGTGATCATTGCTTGTACAGCCCTCTCGCAGTGTCCGGAGCAAGTATGGTGGGTCTGACACACCGGTGTCAATGTGTTCTTTTTTCCATTTCCTGGAGTATATATATATATATATATATATATATATATCAGTTGCTTTTACTGAGTAATTCATCAATGGAGTAGAAGGAGTTGGCCACCAATAAATCCTTTAGGCTTCTCTTAAACTGAATTTCATTGGTTTTTAAGCTTTTTATGGCTGCTGGCAAGTTATTGAAAATGTGTGTTCCTGAATAATGCACACCTTTTTGTACAAGACTAAGTGACTTTAAATCCTTGTGAAGATTATTCTTATTTCTAGTATTGATTCCATGAACTGAGCTGTTGGTTTGAAAAAGTGATATATTTTTAATGACAAATTTCATTGAGGAATAAATATATTGGGAAGCAGTAGTTAGTATCCCTAGTTCCCTAAACAGGCTTCTTCAGGATATTCTTGAGTTCACACCACATATAACTCTTACTGCAGATTTTTGTGTCCGGAAAACATTAGCTTGGCTTGATGAATTACCCCAAAAAATAATCCCATATGACATTATGGGACTTCTACACAATGAACAAAGCACACTTAGCAATGTCAAATCAGTATTTCACTGGATGTTTAAAGTGATTAGGGCGGCCACTGGTGTAGCCAAGCGTCGCAGATCCTCGTCATTCCTTACCTTATCCGCCCACCTAATTTTCAAAATCTATCTGTAGTACCACATCTCAAATAATTCGATTCCCTTCTGTTCCGGTTTTCCCACAGTCAGTGTTTCACTACCATACAATGCTGTGCTCTAAACGTATATTCTCAGAAATTTCTTCCTCAGATTACAGCTAAGTAGACTTCCCTTTTCCAGAAATGCGTTTTGTTGCCCACCTTGCCCCGTCCGTCGTTGCTTATTTTGATGCCTAGGTAGCAGAAATTCTTACCTTCATCTACTTTGTACCCATCAACCGTGACAACTTTCTCGCTGATCTACTTCTCATTACTTTCGTCTTTCTATGATTTACTCTCAATCCATATTCTGAACTCATTACATTGTTCATTCCATTCGGCAGATCATGTAATTCTTCTTCACTTTCACTTAGGACAGCAATGTCACCAGCGGATCTTATCACTGATAACCTTTCACCCTCTATTTTAATCCTACTCTTGAACCTTTCTTTTATTTCCGTCATTGCTTCTTCGATGAACAGATTGAACAGTAGGGGCGAAAGACTACATCCTTGCCTTACACCTTATTTAATCGGAGCACTTCGCTCTTGTTCTTCCAGTCCTATTACGCTCTTTTGGCTCATGTACATGTTGTGTATACCCGACTCTCCCTATCGCTTATCCCTATTTTTCTTAGAATTTCGAATGTCTTGTACCATTTGACATTGTCGGATGTTTTTTTTCCAGTTCGATAAATCATATGAACGTGTCTTGATTTTTCTTTCGTCTTGCATCGATTACCAAACGTAACGTTAGATTTACTTCTTTGGTGCCTTTACCTTTTGTTACGTCAACCTAGTCGTTACCTAACTCATCCTCAATTTTCTTTTCGGTTCTTCTGTTTATTGTTCTTGTCAGGGTACTGTATTACCCGTTAAATATCCTTATATACTTTTCCCATTTGTTCATCCCCAGCTTACGACGTCGGAATGTGTGCCTGAACTATTGTTGGCCGTGTTGGTTTTCTGTTGTTTCTGATGAGAGCAATCCTATCACTGAACTAACCACAGTAGCACGCTCTCTGCCCTGTCTCCCTATTCACAACGAATCCTACTCCCGTTACACTATTTTGTGTTGATGTTGATATTACCCTATACTCACCCTATCAGAAATCGTTGTTTTGTTTACATTTTACTTCACTGATTCTCACTATATCTAGATTGAGCCTTTGCATTTCCCTTTTCAAATTTTCTGGTTTCCCCACCACGTTCAAGTTTCTGACCCTCCACACTCTGATTCGTAGAATCTTATCTTTTTGTTAGTTATTCAGATCTTTTTCTCACAGCTACCTCCACTTTGGCAGCCCTCTCCAGGAGATCCAAATGGGGGACTATTCCGGAATCTTTTGCCAACGGAGAAATCATCTTGACACTTTTTTCACTTGCATACCATATGTCCTATGAATACACCTTATGTGTCCTTATCCCATTGCATGCCATTGATCATTGCTGATTTTTCTGCCTTTAGGGGCAGTTTCCTACCCCAAGGGCAAGACTGTGCCCTGAATGTGTGTGCCTGAATCTGTCTCCTCTCCGCGGTCCTTTTTAACGAGGGCGTCGGCAGAATAATGTAAACTCCTTGTGCCAGAAGTCTTCGGACGCCAATGTTCATTATTATTAAAAATTTAAGCGGCGGTGGAGTTCGAACCCGGGATCGAGGACGTTTTGATTATAAATAAGAGGCGCTGCCCCTTTTTTTAAATTAGTTTTCTTCGTTGCATTGGTTCGGTGCGGACTTCCTATGACAGCCGTTTAACGTTAACACACACACACACACACACACACACACACACACACACACGGTATTTATCCCACTGACCGAACACTCTGAGCTAACATCTAGTTATACCTTGGCTAACAACATTGCGGTATTCAAACAAGATTGCGTACATACATCGATACTTCTTTTACCTACATAATCTGATGTCGCGCGAGGCTGGCTTGAATTGTAGCATCTCACAATTAGAGACATGAATTATAAGAGACTACAAGTGCCGATATAAGTGGACAAGGCCTGCAGAGTATTACGACCTACCGGGACCGCCGTGCCGAACAGAAGTAGGTATTAAAGCTGCGAGTTTTGAGGCGGCTGACGCAGCTCTTGCCTTACGGTCCATTGCCAGGTGGAACAACTCTCAGGCCTTCATGAAGGAAGAGCCCACGTCGCAGTCAGCGGCATTGTGTCTACCAGGTGGTTGTGGCAATCATTGGTAAAAACACCGCGTCGAACTTCAGTCGCTAGGAAAGCATCTTGATTCTAAAGGGTCCAACCGAACACAGTTGTGTCTCCCAAATGATACTCTCCCAGGCTCTCTCCCAGGCTTCAACATAATTCCACTCTCTCGACAAGACATCTCCTTTTCCACTTCTTGCTCTCATTGTTTCTTCTTAACTGTCGCAGGCAGTGGTGTGTGGCGTTAGAAACTTGTGAGTTGCATTATCTTTAGTGTCGAAGCTTCCTCCAAATTCAGACAAAAACGCAGAGTGATCGGAGCTTCCATTTTAGGCTGCTACGTGCTTCTGTTCAGAGTAAAAACTGCTTTCCGATAGCCGTGTTCGCAACGTTTCCCTATTTTCTATTGACGCCTTTGATGTAGCTGCTGGGCGCTTTCGTTGTTGTTTTCCAGAGACTGGCGTTTCTTCTGTCTAAGTTTGCGACTTAGTGCTTAAACTATCGGCAAACGGATCTTTCCAGGAACACCTTGAAGCCGAAGGTTAAGGAATCTAACGACTATATAGGTCTAAAAAAACATGTAACCGGAAGTTGTGACCAGCAGATTCACATGCGGATTAAATGAGGCACTGAAACTTCCTGGCAGATAAAAACTGTGTGCCGGACCGAGACTCGAACTCGGGACCTTTTCCCTGCTGCAGAGGGAAAATCTCATTCTGGAAACAACCCCCAGGCTGTGGCTAAGCCCTCCGCAATATCCTTTCTTTCAGGAGTGCTAGTTCTGCAAGGTTCGCAGGAGAGCTTCTGTAAAGTTTGGAAGGTAGGAAACGAGATACTGGCAGAAGTAAAGCTGTGAGGACGGGGCGTGAGTCGTGCTTGGGTAGCTCAGTTGGTAGAGCACTTGCCCGCGAAAGGCAAAGGTCCGCAGTTCGAGTCTCGGTCCGGCACACAGTTTTAATCTGCCAGGAAGTTTCATATCAGCGCACACTCCGCTGCACAGTGAAAATCTCATTCTGTAAATGAGGCATTATTTAGCAAAAAGCCGAACATTTGACGAGCTGCGACATAGTCGCAGCAAAACTTGCATTGATCCAGTAAGGAATTTATGCCTTTATTCCACCTATGGACCACAAACTCATACAAGAAGAAGTTAATACTGGCCTGTGACGAAAGTAACAATGGACTTCAAAAAATCTGCAAAACAGAAAAAACACAGTATAATGAGATTTTCACTCTGCAGCGGAGTGTGCTCTCATATGAAACTTCCTGGCAGATTAAAACTGTCTGCCAGCCCGAGACTCGAACTAGGAACCTTTGCCTTTCACGGGCAAGTGCTCTACCAACTGAGCTTCCCAATCACGAAGGGGCGTGAATCGTGCTTGGGTAGCTCAGATGGTAGAGCACTTGCCCTCCAGAGGCAAAGGTCCCGAGTTTGAGTCTCGGTCGGACACACATTTTAATCTGCCAGGAAGTTTTAACACAGTAAGTAAATTGTACACTACATCTAAAACGAAAAACGGTTTTTAGTCTATAAATAGAAAAATGTAGAAATTTATTACGTTACCGTTTTTGCAGAATGACCACTGATGATGCTTTGCAAATAAAAGCAAAACGCTTCTGGTGGAAAACATTCTTAAATTGTAGTAATCTCAAGATGGGGAAAAAATAATTGTTTGATACTACACAAATGAATTTACACACACTAATCTCGTCTAAGGTGACGTTACTCCACCAACAGTATGCCAGACAACAGCTACGTAACATATATCAAGACCGTCAGTCAGCTCCTGACGATTACGTTGATCAGTACCTTCCTAACATGGCACGGCTTGCACAAAGATAAAATGTTTCGTAGCATTGATACCGTCGTGAAAAACAAAGAAAAACAAAAACAAAAAAAACTCAGAACCTGGCGTAGCCTGCAGAATGAATCTTTCAGGCTTTACCGTACTGAACGTTATTTTCAAGAGTGATGGTTGACTGAAAACGTCGGACTAGACTCGAAACCCCGCACTTTGTCTTTCACAAGCAGTGCTCTTACTTACTAAGCTACCCAAGCACCACCCACGACCCGCCTTCAGAGCTCCGCTTACAACACTACCCCGAAATTCACAAAATCTCTCCTACACATCTTGCGAAACAAACGCTGCCAGGAGAAAGAATATTGCAAAGACAAGAAATGTTCTGGATTCGAGTCTCGGTCGATCACACACAATACGCAAGATTGCTTCAGTTAATGTCTGGTTTCGCCACTACTCAGGATACTCTTGCCTCACACGTATATACGCTGTAACAGGATGTAATTTATATTCGTACGTGTACCAAAACTTTCTTGTTTTCACCATTTCGGTACTCTCAGCTGATCTGTTAAGACGTGGTACAGTGTACAAGTAAAGGACGGCTCATCTATTTGTCAGCCAAGTACCGGCATAAACTAGCCCATGGCTTCATATTAGGCGCCGTCTACACCGTACATACAGAGCAGGATACAAATTGAGTTGCCGGATTGGGGAGGCGCTGCGGGACAGGTTTTATGGACTACATCGCCGTCCGGGAATGGGCTTTCACGAGTTCGTGAAGTCGTAACTCCGCCGCCTTATGCTGCTGATGGGTTACAACGCATAAAGCGACGTGGAGTACAACGCTGTAGAGCTTTACACTGCGATACATCCACTATTACAGCACAAATTTCATGAATTTAACCCGTTTTATGTATCATGAATATTCTTGAGAAAGTATGAACACTGCCACTTCATTGGATAGGGACACAACACCCAATCACTTATGGTTAAATTTTATTAATAACCTCGTACATAACGATACATTTATGCATCAGTTTCGGTTACTAAAACCATCTTCAGATATGAAAATTATTTGTGTAATGTATCGTGGTTTCAAGATCATTCATACTACAAAAATTAACATCTGTGGCCAAGCGGTTAAAGGCGCTACAGTCTGGAACCGCGCGACCGCTACGGTCGCAGGTTCGAATCCTGCCTCGGGCATGGATGTGTGTGATGTCCTTAGGTTGGTTAGGTTTAAGTAGTTCTAAGTTCTAGGGGACTGATGACCGTAGAAGTTAAGTCCCATAGTGCTCAGAGCCATTTGAGCCAATTAACATCTGAGGTCATCAGTCCCCTAGACGTAGGACTACTTCAACCTAACTAACCTAAGGACATCACACACATCCATCCCCGAGGCAGGATTCGAACCTGCGACCGTAGCAGCAGCGCCGTTCCGGACTGAAGCGCCTAGAACCGCTCGGCCACGACGGCCGGCATTCATACTACAACAAAATTGTTTTACATCTGGAATCAAGACTTTTAACAAACGTTACATGAGAATAATTTATTAATTTTATTGTAATGAAGAACACAAAGTAAATATTTTCTGAGGTATCGGTGTCTAGAATAGTGTCATTGTTTGAAACCAGCAAATATTAGAGAAGAGATGCACAACATAACAAAAAAAATGGTTCAAATGGCTCTGAGCACTATGGGACTTAACATCTATGGTCATCAGTCCCCTAGAACTTAGAACTACTTAAACCTAACTAACCTAAGGACATCACACAACACCCAGTCATCACGAGGCAAAGAAAATCCCTGACCCCGCCGGGAATCGAACCCGGGAGTGGGAAGCGAGAACGCTACCGCACGACCACGAGCTGCGGACACAACATGACAACTAACGCAGATAGAAACAACTTACACTAAACGAAAATACTACGCCGACATCAACAAGAACGCTTACTGTTGCAGATACATAAGGAACAGGTAAATGTAACCGTGTTCTGTGGCTCCTAGTATAAGCGAGAAACAGATTACGGAACAGGAAATATTTCTACGCAGTAACGGAAAACACGCATAGTGATGAGGAACTAGTTGCAAATTTAGTGACTAAATAAATACGTAGGACTCCCTCTCCCAGCGCAAAAATGTGCTGCGACCTTGCGATCTTTCATGATTCCAATTATTTAAAGAGACCACTGGAGCAATTTTCTGCATACGTATACACAATGGATACTACTACATAGTCCTCTTTCATTCCTTCTATTTATTACTTGTTTTACTCTCAGGATTATTGATGTCTAGGAGCTAATATTAATAACATTAATATTTATTAGTATTAAAAGATGCTATCGTGAATCATCAAAGTGTGTTCTAATGATTTTTTTTTCCATAGAACTAATTTCCAGTACGTAACTACCTTCAAGGCTTTTACGCGTGCACGCAAATGTATAAATTAGTCACGGTGAACAGTTGTGTATTATTCACATCATCTAGTTTCAGGAAGGTTCCTTGACATTAGATACAGAATCGGTTTTTAGTTGCAGCCGCTTCAGTCCGGAACCTCGTGACTGCTACGGTCGCAGGTTCGAATCCTGCCTCGGGCATGGATGTGTGTGATGTCCTTAGGTCTAGGTATAAGTAGTTCTAAGTTCTAGGGGACTAATGACCCCCGATGTTAAGTCCCATAGTGCTCAGAGCCATATGAACATATATTTAGTTGCAGCATCTGCATAAAAAAAATTAAAACTGAAATATGTGTAAAAACATTGAAATACTTGGTATGCAAATGTATACACGATCATGAGTCCAAGTCGCACATACTGGGAGATTATAGTTATTACAATGCAGCAAGTGAAGTGTAGCTACTCACGGATGTCCAGTACCGGCTATAATTACCGTATGGCAGCGAAATGTGGTAGTTTTGCTGATACGTTAATGCGGAACGCTGGAAAAATCTTTAGTTTTACTTTGGCCACCAGGTGCAAATCTGGCGCTGTACAGTGTTTGTATGACGGTATGACATCCATGGTGTCATTTGACAATCCACTAACGTCAGTGAACATTACGGCTGCCGGCCGGTTCTAGGCGCTACAGTCTGGAACCGTGCGACCGCTACGGTCGCAGGTTCGAATCCTGCCATAAGCATGGGTGTGTGTGATGTCCTTAGGTTAGTTAGCTTTAAGTAGTTCTAAGTTCTAGGGGACTGATGACCTTAGCAGTTAAGTCCTATAGCGCTCAGAGCTATTTGAACATTTTGAACATTACGGCTACCCAGAAGAGAGACGGGTCGCTGTTAGAGAATCCGTTTTACTTGAACGACAGCAATGAAAGTCCTACATTGAGATAGTTTCGCCGACTGAAAAGTCTGAAAAGAGGCCCGACTTCATTAAAAGGTTTAAAGAAGATGATAATGAAATTCGAAAACACGCAGAGCTTGGTGCGACACATGGAAGAGGGAGTCCTATTCCGCCAGCAGCGCGGGCCCGCGCACCATGTTTACTTCCTTCGGCCGACACTACGTGACGCCGTAGCGCTACAACATCATGGCAAACCAATTCAGAAGATCAAACTTGAAATTCTCATTTCGGAACACTTTACCAGACCAAAGGTGCTCGAAGTCGACTGCTTTTTAAAAGAGGAAAGCCAAGATAGCGGCTGCCGACATTGTCGGCATCCACTTTTCAATCGTCAGTAGCATGGTTTATGTAAAACTCATAAACGGAGCTACATGTGCCAAGGATCGTGAGATGAAACAATAACTCCGTGTCTGCCATGCAGACGGAAATGTTGGTAACATCAAGGTCGGCCATGCGGCAATGAGACTGCGGACTATCTGCATATTCGAATTACCATTTGAACTCCCTGCGACAGACGTTGTGGTGGCACTCCGCCCCTACGGCACGGTACACTTACTCGTGGCTAAAAAAAAAATGGATCCAGTTTATGACGTATCCAGTGCTCAATGGAGTACGCCAAGTGCACACTGACCTCCAACGACATTTCTCATCCTACCTACTGGTAGGAGGCTGCCGGGCGATAGTTATTTATGACGGCCAGCCGAAAACGTGTTCCGGATGCGACAAGGAAGGTCACCGTTCCGTTCCGAGTGCCTCAAGCGTCGGAACACACAACTCCCACCGACGCACGTTGTACCTCCACCGACGAAGCCTATTCTCCCTGTAAGTTACGCGGCGGCGTTCACAACGTTCTCAAAAAAAAAAAAAAAAAAAAAAAAAAAAAAAAAAAAAAAAAAGACAGCTGACCGATATAGCGGCACAGGAATCACCTTCCACGGACAGGAACCTGGATGATCAGCCGATCTGGCCAGTGGTGGAAAATAATACGATAACGCTGGGCCTACCGAACACGACAGACATTGGGGACAGCACGATGGCAATTGATTCACTTATCGTACCGACCGAAGCATTTGTCCCGGTGAGGCGTGAGTCAGCGCCGTTTTCTGAAAATGAAGGCCACGTACGGAAACGCCGATCACCGAAATGCCGAATGCGCCGTCGTAGGACCGTATCGGGACACGTGTCGGAACACGGCGGTTCCCATTCGGGCGGAGAAGAACAACTGAACACTCAAGAAACCAACCGCGAGGCTGAGGCCGTTTCCACTGACTGGAACCTTGCAGAACAAACGGAGAAACATGCAGCGTTCGACTACCAGCCCCTTGAAATAAACAGTGAGCAGCAGGAAGGTACCAGTGCAGGCAGTAAAGTCGCTCGGTCCCTTCCTATGAAACATTTCGAGCCTATGGAACATGAACAGACACCCTCTTCGTGGGCCGTGGTTGTTGAGACACAAGATACCGATCTGGGGCGACCTGAGGCGCAGCCGGACCATGCAGCACAAGCAGCTCTAGGAAGACTGCGTTCGGCTTGGGGGTGACATTACTTCCGATGTTCGCTTCTCTCCAATATCAACATGGATATCCTTGCCCAACCAACGCGTCGCCAGACTTACCGCCTGGTGACAATGAATATCAACATGGTAAGTTCTCCTGTCAAGATCCAACTTTTGAAAGTAACAATACGAGCCACTGGAGTTGATTTTGCTTTCCTACAAGAAGTGAAAACGACCGCACTCCCGAACTCTTAAGGTTAGGCAACATATGTGACGCCCGGAGGCCCAGCAGACACTGGAGTGGCAATATTAGTGCGTCATAATACTTAAGTTACTGACGTCAAGTATCTTCCCTCCGCTCGAGGAATGGGACTTACGGCGCTCAATATCCGATTCATTAATGTTTACGGGCCGTCGGGTACCACCAGACGTCACGACCTCTCCCGATTCTACTCCACGGATACCGCCCCCCTTTTCCTCGGACGGTACGAAATCAGCGTCTTCGCCGGCGATTTCAATTGCGTACTTCACCCCAAGGACCAAGTCACACACTACATGCCCTGCCCTGAACTGGTTCAAATGGCTCTGAGCACTATGCGACTTAACTTCTGAGGTCATCAGTCACCTAGAACTTAGAACTAATTAAACCTAACTAACCTAAGGAGATCACACACATCCATGCCCGAGGCAGGATTCGAACCTGCGACCGTAGCGGTCGCTCGGTTCCAGACTGTAGCGCCTAGAACCGCACGGCCACTTCGGCCGGCTGCCCGGAACTGTGTGCGATGATCCAAGAACTTCACTTGTGCGACACGTGCGAAAAAGTCTACGGTAAGCGTTCTGGCCACACTCATCTTACCAGTCATTCGGCCAGCCGACTCGATCGCGTATATGTGTCGCAACGCCTCATACAAGGAGTGGTGGCCGCCGAGCTATTGCCTCAGGCCTTTTCCGATCGTAGTGCGTATATCTGCACTATACATGCCCTCCCCCAACAAGTCTGGCGCAGCAATGGCTTTTGGAAGCTTAATACAACTCACCTCCAGGACCTGGATTGCCGTCGGCAAGTTGAAGCAACGTGGACTGACTGTGAACGCCGTCATCCTCGAGACACCTCGACTCTGGAGTGGTGGCTCCTTTGTGCCAAACTGGCGATCCGCAGGACACTTACGCAGTTTGGCAAAGACGTGGCTGCGTGGCATCGGCAGTTTCTTACTACGCGGCATTCAGGGCCTCGATACCTTACCCCCTTGACCGGAGAGACAACATGACCAACGCAGAATCAGGGCCGACATACGAAGCACTGACTAGAAGGTGCCGTAGTCCGCTCGCGACGACATGACCGAACGGCCGCAGAGGAACCCACTATGCACCACTGTGTGGCGGATATGCGCCGACATCGCCAACACTTAATCACATAACTCAGGATACACGACGGTCTCTCCTGTACTACCAAAGCAACCATAGTAATGGCGGTGGAGGATCATTTTCATCATCTTTACCAGGAAAGAACCGTAGACACGAGGCCACTACAGAAGTGTTACAGCAGGTAACACATACTATCGATGTACTAACGGAGGAAGTCTCACTCGAAGAAGTCGAAGACGCCCTGGACAAAGTTGCGGCCAATAAGTCTCCTGGGCCTGATGCATTGCCCATCGAATTATACCGGACCTTCCGTGACATCATGATGCCTCGCTGGGTTATAATGTTCCGCGAACTTATGTCCCCAGACTGTGTTGTGCCGCCAACGTTTGTAGAAGGACTAATTATACGGAACTCAAGCCAGGTGGAGGGCGATCAGTTAACTACTATCGGCCACTCACAATGCTAAACGCCGACTACAATATTTTCCCCAGGCTTATGGTGGGTCGTATTAAGACGACTGGCGATGATTCTCGCCCCAGAACAGAAGTCGCAGGCGGGAGAAGCCAACATACACACGGCTACCGGTGACTGCAGGGACTTAATAGCTATCTTCTCTGCGTGCCATCTGAGAGCGGCGATCGTCTCCATCGATTTCAATCGCGCCTTTGATAGAGTGCACCATAACTTCCTCCTACGAGTGATGGACAGTATGGGATTTCCCCCGGGCCCCATTGACACCCTACGGTGTCTTTGGACCGCAGCCAACTCACACGTCCAGGTCAATGGAAGGACGGTAGGACCAATACCCATTAAGAGGTCTCTACGACAAGGCTGCTCACTTTCTACCTGTCTTTATGCAATCGCACTCGAGCCACTCCTCGGGGGCCTTAACCACCGGCTATCAGGCATCACGCAGCGGAACGTCGCCTTTCGCTATAGTGCATACGCTGACGACCTGCTACTGCTGGTTCGTTCCAATGACGGAGTTCAAAGCGTACTAACCTGGATCGAGCGATAAGGACAGGCCACAGGCAGTCTTCTGAACATCATCAAGTCAGCGGCTTTGGAAATTGGGCGTGGTCTCGGACCGGAAGTCCTCGCTCCCCTCCCACCAGTTTCTGATCTGTGATATTTCGGAATCACGTTCACGAAGGATGTACGCCAAACAGTTGCAGCTAACTATCGACGGTTACTACAAATCATACGCGTGATGGCGCGCCAAAAACTGTTCCGGGACTTGAATCAGCAACAACATGTTGAATACTTGAACCTCTACGTGGCATCAAAACTCAATCATATGGCACAAGTCCTCCCACAACCGATGCAGATAGGTCGCCGGCTTCAGGCGGCCTTCAGTTACTACATTTCCGCGGGACATATATTTAAAGTACGATACAACACTCTTACTCTCCCAGTGCACAAGGAGGGGGGAGGGGGAGGCAGGGTTAGTCAACGTCAGGGCAAAAGCAGCTGCCCTTTTCATGAGCAACACGTGGAAACGATGTAAAAAACATCCTTCTCTCACGGGTCGTTTACTACAAGTTCTGATGCCAGTCTCTCCCTTCCCGCCGATGTTGGTTGCGCACGTCGCACCACAGCTCTCTCATATGTCGACCTTCATTCTTGAATACAGCTATGTCAGCTCGAACCTCCCAGCCACACGTCCACCAAAGGCGAAAGATTTTTATACCAACCTTTCGCGTGCTGTTCCACATAACGTGATGGAAACCAAACGTTTCATTGCCGTTCGCCACATGGCGAAGAGTGACGGAAAACGATACACCAAACTTTCTGTCTACCACAGTGCATTCGAAGTGGTATCAGATTGCCAACAAAACATACATTACACGGCAGCGGCTTCACACTGTTGGACTAACAGGCTCCCCTTATTGCCCTGATTGTCACCTCTTTGACACCAATGAACATAGTTTTAGATGCTTGTCGTCGTCCAAAGTTTGGCGACTAACACAGAAGATATTAGCTTGTTACCTCTGGGTCACACCTGATATGATTGTCCCACAGACCCTCCTCTGTCCAGAGGAAACTTACATTCCCGCCGCAAAATATCATGCACTTACATGTTTCAAAGGACTTCCCGTCGCCTATATCTTTAGCGACGGAGAGAGAGAGCAGCTCGATTACTGGTGGTTCCTACAAAATCCTCACAATGCTCTCGAACGGACACCGAGATGACGTACACTCTTCGCAAATTATTTACGCAGTGCTTTCGTTAACCCCGCACTCAGTTGGGAAGTGCTAAGCAGCGGTTAATGTTCTATACTGCGTCACACTTACGGTTGAACGTCCTGCCTTGTCAGAAATGCGAGAAAAAAGAGAAAGGATAATTCATGGCTTGCTGTTTTCCTAGAGGCACCAGCGAAGCAGAATGCGTCCGTTGCAGATACCCTTCAAAGGCGCTGTTGAAGATATCAGATACCGATGGCGATGTACCAGATGTAACTGCTTACATTTCTTGAAGAACTTTATTCGCTGAAATTGCATTAGTGATTTACATTTTTTTTTAATTCTTAAATGTCATCTCTGTTGTTGTAACATTCACTTTCTAGAATTATCATTGCGCAAATTTTCTAGATGTAATCAGTTTAAAAAATCCAAAGGTCGTCGGTTCGATCCCAACTAGGGTTTTGTTAAATTTTATTTTTTATAAATGTTAAAACATGCGTTCTCTTAATTAAAAAAGTTGTTAAGAAGTAATAAAAAACGTAAATAGGAGATCCCTTCCTTCCCTTTCTCCATCACCTAAAAAAAAGGGGAAGCATCTCTGGTTCATAATAAAAACGTCGTCGGTCCCGGGTTCGAATACCGCTGCTGCTTATATTTTGCTTAATAACCATCATTGGCGGCCGAAGACTTCCGGTGTAAGAAGTCACCCTAATTCTGCCAACGGCCTTGTCAAAGAGGGTGGAGGAGCGGACGGCGATACAGCGCACTCTCTTGTGCTAGGGGTGGGAAACTGCACCTAAAGGCTGAAGAATCAGCAATCATCAACGGCATGAGGATGCAGAAGGCAATGGACACCACTGCATTAAAAACCCGTAACGTGTGTTCATAGGACATGTGGCCTGTAATTGAAGAAGTGTCATGATGATGTCTCCATTGGCAAAAGATTACGGTATAGTCCCTCAAGAGGATCTCCAGGAGGGGATTGACAAGGGGGAGGTTACCATGAGAAAAAGACTGAATAATCGACGAAAGCATAAGGGCGATGATGACCTCGCAGTTGAGCGCCCCACAAACCAAACGTCATCATCACCATCATCTTCAACGAAAGGATAACGTTCTACGTGTCGGGGCGTGGAAAGTCTCAAGCTTGAACGTGGTATGGAAACTAGAAAATCTGAAAAGGGAAACGCAAAGGCTCAAAGTAGATATAGTAGGGGTCAGTGAAGTAAGGTGGAAAGAAGACAAGGATTTCTGGTCAGATGAGTATAGGGTAATATCAACACCAGCAGAAAATGTTATAACGGGAGTACGGTTCGTTATGAATAGGATGGCAGGGCAGAGAGTGTGTTACTGTTAACAGTTCACTGACAGGATTGTTCTTAGCAGAATCGACAGCAAACCACACCGACAGCGATAGTTGAGGTATACATACCGACGCCGGAAGCTGAAGATGAAGAGACAGAGAAAGTGTGTGAGGGTATTGAAAGTATAATACATAATGTAATGGGGGATGAAAATCTAATAGTCATAGGGGCCTGGAATGAAGCTGTAGGGGAAGGAGTAGAAGAAAAGGTTACTGTAGAATATGGGTTTCGGACAAGGAACTAGAGAGGAGAAAGACTAATTGAGTTCTATAACAAGTTTCAGCTATTAATAGCGAATACTCTGTTCAAGAATCACAAGAGGAGGAGGTATACTTGGAAAAGGTGGGGTGATACGGTATGATTTCAATTAGATTACATCATGGTCAGACAGAGATCACGAAATCAGATACTGGATTGTAAGGTCTACCCAGAAGCAGATATAGACTCAGATCACAATATAGTAGTGATAAGACTAGGTTGCAGTTGAAGACATTATTCAGGAAGAATCAATACACAAAGAATTGGGATACGGAAGTACTAAGGAATGACGACATACGGATGAAGCTCTCTAAGGCTATAGATATAGCAATAAGGAATAGCTCAGTAGCCAGTACACTTGGAGAGGAATGGTCAGCTCTAAAACGGGCCATCACAGAAGTTGGGAAGGAAAACATAGGTACAAAGAAGGTAACTACGAAGAAACCATGGGTAACAGAAGAAATACTTCAATTGATCGATGAAAGGAGGAAGTAGAAAAATGTTCCGGGAAACTTAGGAATACAGAAATACATGGCTGGCTCTGAGCACTATGGGGCTTAACATCTTAGGTCATCAGTCCCCTAGAACTAGTTAAACCTAACTAACCTAAGGACATCACACACATCCATGCCCGAGGCAGGATTCGAACCTGCGACCGTAGCAGTCGCGCGGTTCCGGACTGCGCGCCGAGATGTCACTGAGGAATGAAATAAATAGGAAGTGCAGGGAAGTTGAGACGAAATGGCTGCAGGAAAAATTTGAAGACATCGAAAAAGAAATGATTGTCGGGAGGACAGACTCAGCATACAGGGAAGTCAAAACAACCTTAGGTGAAATTAAAAGCAAGGTTGATGAGATTAAGGTCGGCCGGGGTTGCAGAGCGGTTCTAGGCGCTACAGTTTGAAACCGCGCGACCGCTACAGTCTTAGGTTCAAATCCTGCCTCGGGCATGGATGTGTGTGATGTCCTTACGTTAGTTAGGTTGAAGTAGTTCTACGTTGTAGGGGACTGATGACCTCAGAAGTTAAGTCCCATAGTGCTCAGAGCCATTTGAACCATTTTTGATAACATTAAGATTTCAACGGGAATTCCACTGTTAAATGCAGAGGAGAGAGCGGATAGGTGGAAAGAATACACCGAAAGCCTCTATGTAGGGGAAGATTTGTCAGATGTGATAGAAGAAGAAACAGGTGACGATTTAGAATATATAGGGGATCCAGTCTTAGAATCAGAATTTAAAACAGCTTTGGAGGACTTCAGATCAGATAAGGCAGAAGGGATAGATAACATTACACCAAAATTTCTGAAATCATTGGTGAGAATGGCAACAAACGACTATTCCCATTGGTGTGTAGAATGCATGAGTCTGGCGAAATATCGTTAGACTTTCGGGAAAACCTAATCCACACAATTCCGAAGACGATAAAAGGTGACAAGTGCGTGAATTATCGCATAATCGGCTTCATAGCTCATGCATCCAAGTTCCTTAGAAGAATAATATACACCAGAATGGAAAAGAAAATTGAGGATGCATTAGACGATGATCAGTGTGGCTTAAGGAAAGGTAAATGCACGAGAGAAGCAATTGTGACGTTGCCTTAATAATGGGAGCAACACTAAAGAAAAATCAAGACACTTGCATAGGATTTGTTGACCAGAAAAAAGCGTTCCACAATGTTAAATGGTGCAATAGGTTCGAAATTCTGAAAAAAGTAGGGGGTAAGCTGTAAGGAGAGGCAGGTCACATAAAATATGTACAATAGCTAACAGGGAAGTAATAAGAGTGGACGACCAAGAGCGGTGCTCGTATTAAAGAGGGTGTAAGACAAGGATGTAGCCTTTCGCCCCTAGCCGGCCGCCGTGACCGAGCGGTTCTAGCCGCTTCAGTCGGATGTCTGTGATGTCGTTAGGTCAGTTAAGTTTAAGTAGTTCGAAGCCTAGGGGACTGATGACTTCAGATGCTAAGTCCCATAGTGCTTACTGCCATTTGAACCATTTCGCCCTTACTGTACGATCTGTACATCGAGGAAGCAATGATGGAAATAAAAGAAAAGTTCAGGAGTGGAATTAAAATTCAAGGTGAAAGGATAGCAATGATACGATTCGCTGATGACATTGCTATCTTGAGTGAAAGTGAAGAAGAATTAATGATCTGCGAAAGGAATGAACAGTCTAATGAGTACAGAGCACGGATGGAGAGTAAATAGAAGAAAAACGGAGGTAATGAGAAGCAGTAGAAAAGAGAACAGCGAGAAACTTAATATCAGAATTGATGGTCACGAAGTAGATGAAGTAAAGGAATTCTGCTACCTAGGCAGTAAAATAACCAATGACGGACGGAGCAAAGAGAACATCAAAATCAGACTAGCAACGGCAAAAATGACATTCCTGGCCAAGGGTATTCTGCTAATATGAAATATCGGCCTTAATATGAGGAATAAATTTCTGAGAATGTACGTCTGTAGTACAGCATTCCATGATAGTGAAACATGGACTGTGGGAAAACCGGAACAGATGAAAATCGAAGCATTTGAGTTGTGGTGCTACGGACTTGAAAATAATGTGGACTGATAAGGTGACGAATGAGGAGGTTCTGTGCAGAAACTGAACCTCACGATCCGTAGAATCGCACTGAATTTGTTCCTCGGTTTCTGGAATGGATCGAAGTTTGTAACGCGTGGTCGATAGTGACGAGGTACATTTGACACTACAGGGTGCAGTGAACACACAACTGCCGAATTTAGAAAACTGTCAAACTGTGTGTTGTGCACGAGGGGCCATTGCAGTAGCCGTATGAGACTGTGTTGTGTGAATTCACAAACACCTTTATTCTCGTTCCGTTCTCTTTTGAAGAGGCTACAACCAGAGGGTGTGTCGGGAGTACCGTGACGTTATCGAGAGCATTTTATTCCAGTTTTGGAAGAGATTGTCTGTATAGAAACCACTGTTTTCATACAAGAAGTTGTGACGCCTCATGTCGCTCTCACAGTGAAAGATCTCCTAAATGCAACGTTCAACGACTGTGTTATCTCCAGAGGTTTTTCAGATGCATAGCCTGCGAGATCACCTGATCTCAGTCGATTTAATTTTTGGCTCTGGGGTTATATAAAATAATTCTTTCACCAGGGACAGGTAAAGTCTCCGCCTGATATCAAGGCCAGTATACTGGAACACACGATCACGCCGTTTTACGGATCCAGCATCTCGTCTACGTCTCTGGTGCCCATATTGAACAAAAGAAGCATTATGTCTTGCTTGATCTTTTCTGCCCTATGTCTTCCTTCCATATGGAAACATTTCTATACGTCTTTCTTGCATTCACAGTCCGAATTTTCTCCTGGTGTCCAAAATTAGAAATTACTTTTTCTAGTGTAAATCGGTTCCGCAGCAGTGCATTAGAATATCTACCAAGTTTCGCTGTCATACTATAGTCACAGCCCACACTGATCACTGTGAGTAGCTCCACATTAATTATAACTACAGGTTACCTGTCTCTGTTATAGATTACATTTTACACCCGTAACAGATGAATCAGTCAATTCATACAAATAACTAGGTTCATACTGCGTGGAGATATAAAACGGGATAGTCTCAGTCCCAGGTAAAGTAGATGGCAGACTTCGATTCACTGACAAGATATTGTGAAAATGGCGTTGGTCTACGTAAGTTTCAATAACTAGTGTTAAATGAAAGCTGTAGTAGCATAAAATAGCCCACTACGTACAGTTCCCGTATGGAGGGCTTTGGGAACTGTAAATTAACTGCAGAAAGCGCACATGAATTGAAGCCATCATTCTGCCCCCGACTGGAATGAGACGAAACCCTGCTATACGGTACATTGGAAAGTACCCTCTGCCGTTCACATTACAATAGTTTGTAGATGTAGACGTAAGTGTTTAATGAACTTGCGGTTTGTTGACACAAAATGCGCTAAGTTTAAAAGCAAAAAGTTGTCAGATTACCTCTTACAGTATAATGCTGGCTTGAGTTAGCACGAGAGAGAAGTTCAGAAGTGGAAACCAGCGAGCGTAATGATATATGGCAGCCGTGTTGAAAGCTAATAATTAGCGCTGCTCTTGCAAATGCATTCATTATTATACACGGCCAGCGTAGGTACACGTGTTCACGTAATTAGGTTTCGCAAATTAATTCAGGGCGCACTGGCCGTGCTACAGGCTACAGCATTTGTTCTGAAACTTCATTTACACTCGTGATTGTCCTGTTTGGTATCCCTTCATATGGCACTTGCTTAAATTAACCTGCACGCTTCACTAATTTTTGTATTCAGTATTCCAAATTATAGGCTTTCGGCAAATGAGAAACTAAACAAAGCTAACTTTCGTACGTTATTAACTCATGTTTCGTAATTTCATTTCAACTAAAATAACATCCCTGGCATTGGAAAGTACCATGTTTTGGCCGGCCGCGGTGGTCTCGCAGTTCTAGGCGCGCAGTCCGGACCCGTGCGACTGCTACGGTCGCAGGTTCGAATCCTGCCTAGGGCATGGATGTGTGTGATGTCCTTAGGTTAGTTAGGTTTAAGTAGTTCTAAGTTCTAGGGGACTGATGACCACAGCAGTTGAGTCCCATAGTGCTCAGAGCCATTTGAACCATTTTTTACCATGTTTTATCCGCCTTTCGTGCCACAGTCAGTCTTCTTACGTGAAACATAATCTACTAACGAGTGCTATTATAAGTTAAAAAACGCATTTCCAAATCGGTAAATTGTATACTCGTATATTCACAAGAAACTATATTTTAGGTTTTTACGCCATTATAGGAAGATAACTGACTGTTCCAAACACGGATGAATTTAGCGTATGACACGCAGATGTATCATAACATATTTTACGGTATTTCCAAAGAGAAAGTCATACTCACGGAATTTAATGTGTTTTAAAACCTTTTTGTGCAATATTCGTATCACTGTTCTCTTGTATAATATGGGCATTTGAAGGCAACACTGAAGTTTAATTGCAGTTGGTGTAAAAATAAACTGCGTTATTGTATAAAATTTAGCTGGACCACATGTTTGATAATTTCCAATATGTCCATAAAAGTTAGTTTTCTTCCTTCGTAGCCGTCCGAAGTGGCCGTGCGGTTAAAGGCGCTGCAGTCTGGAACCGCAAGACCGCTACGGTCGCAGGTTCGAATCCTGCCTCGGCCATGGATGTTTGTGATGTCCTTAGGTTATTTAGGTTTGACTAGTTCTAAGTTCTAGGGGACTAATGACCTCAGCAGTTGAGTCCCATAGTGCTCAGAGCCATTTGAACCATTTGAATCTTCCTTCGTAGATGAGTGTAATAATTGGTAGTGTTGATTTCCAATCAAAAGTCACTCATATAAAGATGTCTCTCATGTGAAGATGACATCACCGTCACATATGTATAAGAGGCGATCAAAAAGTCGCAGTTTGTGGGCGATGCCCCAGCGTATACAAAACGTAGCCATTAAAATTGCTGCACCACGAAGATGACGTGCTACCGACGCGAAATTTAAGGGACAGGAAGAAAATGCTGTGATATGTAAATGATTAGCTTTTCTGAACATTCACACGAGGTTGGCACCGGTGGCGACACCTACAACGTGCTGACATGAGGAAAGTTTCCAACCGATTTCTCATACACAAACAGCAGTTGACCGGCGTTGCCTGGTGAAACGTTGTTGTGATGCCTCGTGTAAGGAGAAGACATGCATACCATCACGTTTCCGACTTTGATAAAGGTCGGATTGTAGCCCATCGTGATTGCAGTTTATTGTATCGCGATATTGCTGCTCGCGTTGGTCGAGATCCAATGACTGTTAGCAGAATATGGACTCGGTGGGTACACGAGGGTAATACGGAACGCCGTGCTGGATCCCAACGGCCTCGTATCACTAGCAGTCGAGATGACAGGCATCTTATCCGCATGGCTCAACGGATCGTGCAGCCACTTCTCGATCCCTGAGTCAACAGATGGGGACGTTTGCAAGACAATAACCATCTGCACGAACAGTTCGACGACGTTTTGCACCAACATAGACTATCAGCTCGGAGACCATGGCTGCGGTTACCCTTGACGCTGCATCACAGACAGGACCGCCTGCGATGGTGTACTCAATGACGAACCTGTGTGCACGAATGGCAAAACGTCATTTTTTCGGATAAATCCAGGTTTACAGCATCATGATGGTCGCATCTGTCTTTGGCTACGTCGCGGTGGACGCACATTGGAAGCGTGTATTAGTCATCGCCATACTGGAGTATCACCAGGCGTGATGGTGTGGGGTGCCATTGGTTACACGTCTCGGTCACCTCTAGTTCGCATTGACGGCACTTTGAACAGTGGACGTTACATTTCAGATGTGTTACGACCCGTGGCTCTACCTTTCATTCGATCCCTGCGAAACCCTACGTTTCAGCAGGATAATGCACGACCGCGTGATGCAGGTCCTGTACGGGCTTTTCTGGCTACAGAAAATGTTCGACTGCTGCCCTGGCCAGCATATTCTCCAGATATCTCGCCAATTGAAAACGTCTTGTCAATGGTGGCCGTGTAACTGGCTCGTCACAATACGCCAGTCACTACTCTTGATGTTGTATCGTGTTGAAGCTACATTGGCTGCTGTACCTCTACACGCCATCCAAGCCCTGTTTGACTCAATGCCCAGGCGTACCAAGGCCATTATTACGGCCAGAGGTGGTTGTTCTGGGTACTGATTTCTCAAGATCTATGCACCCAAATTGCGTGAAAATGTAATCACATGTCAGTTCTAGTATAATTTATTCGTCCAATGAATACCCGTTTATCATCTGCATTTCTTCTTGGTGTAGGAATGTAAATGGCCAGTAGTGTAAGTAGGCAAAGCCTTAGTGTGGCATTGAACTGTTTCCGACGTGCGGCCAGCAATTGACGAAAAATGCACTATGGCTACGTTATTGCCAAATGCTTCCAAACAGGGCCAACGTGCTGTTATTCTAGTTTTGGCTGCTAAAGGGCAAACACCGGTAAACATCGGAGAGATAAGAATGTGTGTGGAGCAATATGCCTGTCAGAAACCGTCGTCATGGTGCCGTGTTGCTTCATGATAACGCACGTCCTCATACTGCAAATATCATGAGGCCCCCTCCTGTGGTCCTAATCTCTCCTCATGCGATTATCACGCCTTAGGTCCTTTAAAAAAGGCCTCGAAGGGTCGTCGATTTCTGTTGGACGAGGATGTGTAGCAGGCAGTTACGTATTTCTTAACGTGGCAGGTGACAGTGCTGTATTATAAGTGTATCCTCAACATCGTTCCTCAGTGGGATGATTGCCTCAGTGCTGTAGGTGATTTTGCCTGATTAGCATACCAATTTTAGAAAAATGCAAATGCAAATGTGTGTGAATTCCTAACGGAGAAAACTGCTTAGGTCATCGGTCCCTTGACTTCCACACTACTTAAACTAACTTAAACTAACTTATGCTAAGAACAACACACACACCCATGCCCGAGGGAGGACTCGAACCTCCGGCGGGAGGGGCCCAGCAGTCCGTGACATGACACCTCAAACCGCGAGGCCCAATTTGAGACTCTACAGCCTTCGAACGGAAACCTTTCGTTCGTCGTGTAAATACGAAAACAGCGTCTTGTCAACTTACAGTATTACAATAAATTTCGATAAAAATTTACTTCTTTGTGTATCACCATGTTCCACAAGCACCTGAGAAAGATCCATTGAAGACTGTAACTAACCAAGCTAAAACTTGTAGTTCATTGTGGCTAAGTGGTATGCAATCAGCAAATGTTTGTTACTGCATCCATTTTTACGTTACCTGTCGTTTAAATAGATTCAAATCCCACTTTATTTGAAACGTGGAAAATTAGGAGAAATGTCTTTAAATACCAAAACCACTTGTGAACAATAAGAACCAATCAACACTCGGTGCAACGACTTAACGGAATTATACACAGTGATAACGATTATTCGTGGCATAGAACCAAAAGGCATGAGGAACACTAAACGCTCTCGTAGCAACTCGCAGGGAGAAGACCAGAGCAGTAACTAATGGCCTGGAGACTGTCTTTCGTATGGCAGCAACCAATTTTAGTCACCACTTTGTTGCTTCACCATTTTGTGCCAAGAAGGTCAGGAGGTGAGGAGAAAGCTCCTTCATAAAAAGATAACGTTCTTTTAAAAGGCCGCACACGAAACACAGTTCTTTATATGCCGCCAACGCATCCTTCCCTCTCGACTCGCAATGGTATTTTTAGTGCCATACACGCAAGTGGGTGTATCTCCTTGATAGCATCAACAGCATTCCTAAGATCTCAGTGACCTTCAAGAAAGACTTGCGACATCAACGTGGAAAAGAACACAGATACGCCACTCGGATTGTGGTAGTAACACGCGAACCGGCAACGCATAACCTGCTGTATTAGCTTGAAGTTCAGTATGCAGAAGAATTTCAGCTCCATCGCTCTCGTGTGATCAATCTGTTTCTCATTCTCTGGTGACTATGATAGCGGGTTGTTGTTCTTTCCGCAGGCAAGTGCGAATTAGAAAACGTGACAACTGCTCTTAAGGTAAGCAGCAAACTTAACCATAAGGGGTCGGAGATCGGCCAATGGCAAACCATCCCCGCTAGGAGCTTGCTCGAGCGATAATACGGGTTTCCAGCTGTTGTGTGTGTATGTGTGTGTGTGTGTGTGTGTGTGTGTGTGTGTGTGTGTGTATGTGTGTGTGAAATCTTATGGGACTTAACTGCTAAGGTCATCAGTCCCTAAGCTTACACACTACTTAACCTAAATTATCCTAATGACAAACAGACACAACCACGCCCGAGGGAGGACTCGAACCACCGCCGGGACCAGCCGCACAGTCCATGACTGCAGGGCCTTAGACCGCTCGGCTAATCCCGCGCGGCTTTCCAGCTGTTCTGAATGCACATTTTCTGAGTGTGGAACTGATTCCGGACTTTTGACAACATGCTAGCACAGTGATTCGGAAAGAGCTCAAACTATTCTTCTGGATACAACGCACTTTGCCCATAAGAACGAACCGTTAATGATAGACAATAACGGAAGCGTGAAGGACCTGAGATAGAAATTGGTAGAAGAGGAGAAGAGAACGGTTCTAGTACATATCGATAAACAGTAGCTTTGCTTTTGAAATTAATGGATTTACGTAGATTCACAACAAATATCATGAACGCGGCTTTAACAACGTTTATAAAGCTGATATATGGTATCATTAGGCATTGATGTTATACGTATTTGACCAACTGTCAAAGTGCAGACAGCTATCTGCTGCCTCCATGATGGTCGTCCCATTCCAAGTCGCTTGGAGTACCGAGCTTCTCAGAGCATTCAAATTCAATGTCAGTCCCATACACTCAACGTGAGAGTCGGCGGCTGAAGCATGAACTACACATTGTCGGTATGGGCAACGTCGTTGTGATAGTTTGCAGCTGTAGACCTTCCACTATTTCTTGTTCTTTATTTTTTAATTTTTTCTGTTTATGTTTTTGTTTTAGTCTGTCATTTGATTTGTTTGATGTAATACGCCGCTACTTAGCAAAAACGTGTAGAATTATTTATTGCGTAGATTCCAATCCCTGCCTTCCCTTACAACTTCAGCCCCCACTAGTACCATGAAAGTTATTCCCTGATGTCACAATACATTTCCTGTTGTCCCATCCCATTTTCAGGTAAAAGTTTTTCGTAGTCACTCTTCGTGCCTATTCTGTGGAACACCTTATTTCTCAACAGTTCAACAATTTTTCAACATTGTTTCTTAGCACCACATCTCAAACGCTTTGATACTCTTACTTCCAGGTATGCATGCAGCCCATGATTCACCTCCACACAATGCTGAGCTTCAGATATACATTTTCAGAAATTTCTTCCTGAAATAAAGTCCGATTTTTTGATTCTAATAAATTTTTTTTATGAATAATGGCCCTTTGCTTTGTTACTTTGCCCTTTATGACCTTCTCGCTTCATTTGTATACATTATTTTTCTTCAAGGCAGCAGAATTCCTCCGTCTACTTCGAGATCACAAATTTATTTGTAAATTTCCAACTAAGTCTTCACTACTTCCATCTCTCATTAGTTTACTTTCAACTTAGGCTATCAATCCAATTTACCAGGTCCTGCAATTCTTCGCTTTTGGTGACAGTAGTGACGGCTACTTAAGTGGTGATCATGGCCCACTGACTTGTGTGGGACCACAGTTCGAATCCCGCCTGGGGGCAGAGTGTTGTGTTGTCCTCATAATCATCGACGTGCAAGTCGCCGAAGTGATTTCAAAAAAAGAGACTTGCACTACACTAGCTGGCCGAACAATCCCACCTGGAGTGGGTCAAATGGCTCTGAGCACTATGGGACTTAACTTCTTACTTAGGACTAATTAAACCTAACTAGGGCGTGGTCTAGGGGTAGCGTCTTTGATTCATAATCAAAAAGTCTTAGGTCCCGGGTTCGATCCCCGCCACTACCTAAATTTTGAGAATAATCAGCATTGGCGCCCGAAGACTTCCGGCATAAGAAGTCAGCCTCATTCTGCCAACGGCCTTGTCAAAGAGGGCGGAGGAGCGGATAGAGGTTCAGGACACACTCTTGTCCTAGGGGTGGGAAATTGCCCCTAAAGGCGGAAGAATCAGCAATGATCAACTACATGAGGATTCAGAAGACAATGGAAACCACTGCGTTAAAGACACGTAACGTGTATCCACAGGACATGTGGCCTGTAATTGAAGAAGTGTCATGATGATCTCTCCATTGGCAAAAGATTCCGGAATAGTCCCCCATTCGGATCTCCGGGAAGGGACTGCCAAGGGGGAGGTTACGATGAGAAAAAGGTTGAATAATCAACGAAAGGATAACGTTCTACGAGTCGGGGCGTGGAATGTCCGAAGCTTGAACGTGGTAGGGAAACTAGAAAATCTGAAAAGGGAAATGCAAAGGCTCAATCTAGATATAGTAGGGGTCAGTGAAGTGAAGTGGAAGGAAGACAAGGATTTCTGGTCAGATGAGTATGGGGTAATATCAACAGCAGCAGAAAATGGTATAACAGGTGTAGGATTCATTATGAATAGGAAGGTAGGGCAGAGGGTGTGTTACTGTGAACAGTTCAGTGACCGCGTTGTTCTAATCAGAATCGACAGCAGACCAACACCGACAACGATAGTTCAGGTATACATGCCGACGTCGGAAGCTGAAGATGAACAGATAGAGAAAGTGTATGAGGAAATTGAAAGCGTAATGCAGTATGTAAAGGGGCACGAAAATCTAATAGTCATGGGCGACTGGAATGCAGTTGTAGAGGAAGGAGTAGAAGAAAAGGTTACAGGAGAATATGGGCTTGGGACAAGGAATAAAGGAGGAGAAAGACTAATTGAGTTCTGTAACAAGTTTCAGCTAGTAATAGCGAATACCCTGTTCAAGAATCACAAGAGGAGGAGGTATACTTGGAAAAGGCCGGGAGATACGGGAATATTTCAATTAGATTACATCATGGTCAGACAGAGATTCCGAAATCAGATACTGGATTGTAAGGCGTACCCAGGAGCAGATATAGAGTCAGATCACGATATAGTAGTGATGAAGAGTAGGCTGAAGTTCAAGACATTAGTCAGGAAGAATCAATACGCAAGGAAGTGGGACACGGATGTACTAAGGAATGACGAGATACGTTTGAAGTTCTCTAACGTTATAGATACAGCAATAAGGAATAGCGCAGTAGGCAGTACAGTTGAAGAGGAATGGACATCTCTAAAAAGGGCCACCACAGAAGTTGGGAAGGAAAACATAGGTACAAAGAAGGTAGCTGCGAAGAAACCATGGGTAACAGAAGAAATACTTCAGTTGATTGATGAAAGGAGGAAGTACAAACATGTTCCGGGAAAATCAGGAATACAGAAATACAAGTCGCTGAGGAATGAAATAGATAGGAAGTGCAGGGAAGCTAAGACGAAATGGCTGCAGGAAATATGTGAAGACATCGAAAAAGATATGATTGTCGGAAGGACAGGCTCAGCATACAGGAAAGTCAAAACAACCTTTGGTGACATTAATAGCAACAGTGGTAACATTAAGAGTGCAACGGTAATTCCACTGTTAAATGCAGAGGAGAGAGCAGATAGGTGGAAAGAATACATTGAAAGCCTCTAAGAGGCTGAAGATTTGTCTGATGTGATAGAAGAAGAAACAGGAGTCGATTTAGAAGAGATAGGGGATCCAGTATTAGAATCGAAATTTAAAAGAGCTTTGGAGGACTTACGGTCAAATAAGGCAGAAGGGATAGATAACATTCCATCAGAATTTCTAAAATCATTGGGTGAAGTGGCAACAAAACGACTATTCACGTTGGTGTGTAGAATATATGAGTCTGGCGACATACCATCTGACTTTCGGAAAAGCATCATCCACACAATTCCGAAGACGGCAAGAGCTGACAAGTGCGAGAATTATCGCACAATCAGCTTAGCAGCTCATGCATCGAAGCTGCTTACAAGAATAATATACAGAAGAATGGAAAAGAAAATTGAGAATGCGCTAGGTGACGATCAGTTTGGCTTTAGGAAAAGTAAAGGGACGAGAGAGGCAATTCTGACGTTACGGCTAATAATGGAAGCAAGGCTAAAGAAAAATGAAGACACATTCATAGGATTTGTCGACCTGGAAAAAGCGTTCGACAATATAAAATGGTGCAAGCTGTTCGAGATTCTGAAAAAAGTAGGGGTAAGCTATAGGGAGAGACGGGTCATATAATATATGTACAACAACCAAGAGGGAATAATAAGAGTGGACGATCAAGAACGAAGTGCTCGTATTAAGAAGGGTGTAAGACAAGGCTGTAGCCTTTCGCCCCTACTCTTCAATCTGTACATCGAGGAAGCAATGATGGAAATAAAAGAAAGGTTCAGGAGTGGAATTAAAATACAAGGTGAAAGGATATCAATGATACAATTCGCTGATGACATTGCTATCCTGAGTGAAAGTGAAGGAGAATTAAATGATCTGCTGAACGGAATGAACAGTCTAATGAGTACACAGTATGGTTTGAGAGTAAATCGGAGAAAGACGAAGGTAATGAGAAGTAGCAGAGATGAGAATAGCGAGAAACTTAACATTAGGATTGATGGTCACGAAGTCGATGAAGTTAAGGAATTCTGCTACCTAGGCAGTAAAATAACCAATGACGGACGGAGCAAGGAGGACATCAAAAGCAGACTCGCTATGGCAAAAAAGGCATTTCTGGCCAAGAGAAGTCTACTAATATCAAATAGCGGCCTTAATTTGAAGAAGAAATTTGTGAGGATGTACGTCTGGAGTACAGCACTGTATGGTAGTGAAACATGGACTGTGGGAAAACCGGAACAGAAGAGAATCGAAGCATTTGAGATGTGGTGCTATAGACGAATGTCGAAAATTAGGTGGACTGCTAAGGTAAGGAATGAGGAGGTTCTACGCAGAATCGGAGATGAAAGGAATATGTGGAAAACACTGATAAGGAGAAGGGATAGGATGATAGGACATCTGCTAAGACATGAGGGAATGACTTCCATGGTACTAGAGTGAGCTGTAGAGGGCAAAAACTGTAGAGGAAGAGATTGGAATACGTCAAGCAAATAATTGAGGACGTAGGTTGGAAGTGCTACTCTGAGATGAAGAGGTTAGCACAGGAAAGGAATTCGTGGCGGGCCGTATCAAACCAGTCAGTAGACTGATGACAAAATAAGAAAAAAAACTAACTAACCTAAGGACATCACACACATCTATGTCCGAGGCTGGATTCGAACCTGCGACCGTAGCGGTCGCGCGGTTCATTGCTCCGTCTTGATTCTTATAAATACTGTGTATCACACGCCATTTCTTATAGGTTACACTTTTCTTGAGAAGTTGTAACATATCGCATCAATTTACTTGGTCGTACGCTTTCTGTAAGTTAACAAACCCAATAAATGTGTCTTGACTTATATTACGTCTTCTACCCAGTATCACATGCAAGGTCAGAATTTCCTCTCTGGTTACTTTGCCTTCCCTAAATCCATCCTGACTGTCGTATAATAGATGCTTGATTCGCGTTCGTTCTTCTGTATATTATTCTCGTAAGAAACTTGGATGCATGAATTGTTGGGCTGATTGTGCCACTCGCCCTGCACATATCTAATAATTGTAACTTCTAGTCGGTATTTTTCCGAAAGTCTGATAATATGTCTCTATTATATGAGACTCTAAACATTAATCGGAATAGTAGTTTGTTTGTCATTTCTCCCAATGATTTTACAAACTCTGAATGATTGTTATCTACATATTCCAGTTTTTTTGATCGCTAGTCTCAGTGAAACTCTTGTTGTAATAGTGGATCCCCTACGTCTTTGAAACTGCCTTCGATTTCTTCCTTCGACTGAGTCTGAAGTGTCAAATGTGTGTGTTGTGTATATGATTACCATCAATTCTGGTCCTGTGGTCCCACGTATCAATACTACCCGACAGGCGTCACAGTTGGCAACAGAATTTCAAGTTTCCATCTGGCAGCGATAGCTGTCGCTCAGGATACGATGAACACAATAGTGCGATCCTTCTGAGCACTGTAACATGAGTTTCCTATGCCACCGTGATGTTGGACAGTTGGCGGCAGCCACTCAACTCACTGTCACTTGAAGCTGCTTCGCTACAACACCTTCGGTCGTGCTTAGAACAGCGAGCCTCTTTCCTGTTGATATTGAAACTGCTGGAATCCTTGCTGCATTATTTGTAGGGAGTCCCTGTACGCTTGGAGAAATACAAGTTAAGTGAATCTTCCGTTTGTTGTGTTAATTTGTTTGCTAATCATTTCTGCTCCTGCCTAGCTTTCGTATGACGACAGTTGCCTCTACTCTGTAGTTCACCTCGCCTTACCATTGTGTACAAAGTTGTACACAAAAAGTGTGGTGTAGAGTAATATTGTGTTGGTGTTAATATGGATGAAGGGAAGGGAGAGGTGAAATTCCTTCTGCCCTCGAATATCACAGAGGGTGCAATTGACCATAGATTCGCTATCTGACGGTACGATCACTTTCAACAGTCTGTGATGTAAAGAGCTAGTTTAGTACAGAGTTAAGGAGGTGCAGGGTGAAATTACTACATGTGAGAGGGTGGCTGTGTACAGGAGTGAGATGTATGGAGGTGCGAGTGTAAGTTGGACAGATTAAGTGGGAAAGAGCTAGACACAGGAAGGGGGAGCAGGAGGTGTATTCATGTGTCCTCGAACACATATATGGACAAATATATATATATATATATATATATATATATATATATATATATATATATATATATAGAGTGTATGTGTGTATGTTCTCTACCTCCTCCCAAATCGCTGAATAGAATTCAACCAAATTTGGTATAGTAACAGTTGGTCTCATAAGTATCAGTATCGGCACTATTGGGTTTATAACCACCTAGCTCCAACAGGAGTGGAGATATGGGCAAAAATATGTCTTTTTTTTTTCGAGCCTTTGGCGTGAAAGCCACCATGTGTGACAGGTATGTTGTGTGGAAACAGCATTAGCCCGTCAAATAAACCTGCTTTGCAGGGAAGCCTACATGTTAGAGGCAAGAAATCGTTTTCTAAGTCCTGACATATAGGGTGGACTGCATAAGAGATATATATGGGGGGGGGGGGGCTTTCATCCTGATTTCTACTCTTCGTGCCGCTTTATCTGACCCATTTACCAGATAACAACACAGCACCCGAATAACACAGTCAATGTAAACGAGAATAACAGAGCTGTGAGAGTGGACGCAGGCGGAGGCTGGCTAACAAGTGTACAGTCCCCAGACGCTGATCCATTTGCCTTATTAGGCTTAGGGGTCACAGAACTTGAGAATGCGAGTCGCGCTAATGCTAGGCCACACAGCGGCCAGTGCGACTTACTATCTCGTTCACGGCTTTAGTCGATGTCTGCAGACCGAGACACGTGCTGTCAAGTGAACTAGCGATGGGACGAAGACACAGCCATATCGGTTTTGAAGGACTGTTCGTGCGCAAAAGCATTCCATGGCCTACACATTGTAATGCTTAGATTAAGTCAAGGGAAATGCCTGATGTCCTCAACTTATTGTTTAGTCTAGTGCCTCAAACACAGAAGTATAAATCGCTTTTTTCTGTGGGTATTCCTTTCCTGAAACAAGACTGCAAGTCAGACGGAAAATTATATGACTGACAGCAAATTATGAGTATTGAAATACGCCAATACTCTCTGGTAAATTTCTTTCTCACAAACTTTCAAAAGTAGCGGTAGCAAAGAAATTGTACCGTACTTAATTACGTCATCTTTTTCCCCCTATTTATTAAGTGGTTTCATTAACGAGCAGTTCAGTGTCAGAAAACGGGTCACTCCTTAGAAAAATATTGCTCTCGTGACTGAGTACAGAGATACTACCTGTACTACTCCTAATACTACATGGTCTGTTAATATAGTGACGTAGTCATTTCTCTTCACTGATTTAATAACATTGTTCAAATAACGTTTATCTTTCTTTTATTTCATGGGTCAGATGCTACTAATTTATGCTTGAGAAAAACCAATATATGGCGAGGAAAAAATTTTATTAGCTCTAATTACTCTTATACAATAATTGAAAGCGATCTGTTTTAAGGGGAGTTGGAATGCCGGAAAATGGAAAAAATTCACATTTTCAGTTTTTAACCTTATAACTTAATTTGAAATTTTCTGCTTAAAATGGTGCAAAATTTGTTAAGAAATTCCAATTGGAAGTATTTTTATTTAATTTTTCAAAATTACATGTGCGCCCAGCAAAGTTACCCATCTTGTGATTTGTACACATTTAAATCTTCGCATTTCCGAAAACATTACATATAGAAGGCTGTGGATTTCACTCTTCAGTTGTAGAATCTTTGATCCTTCCATAGGTACCATTGTTTTTACGACTAGCTGTGTTTATTGTTCAGTTTTTGATCTGTGAGTGTTTGTTTTGAGCCTCGAGTTTAGTTTGTCGCTCATTTGGAGTTTGTTATCTGTCTTGTTTTGACTTTCAGTGGTGAGTGCGTAGTTTCTACGATGCCTAGGAGTGCATCATTATTTAAAAAGCGAAAGTTTCGCGGTAATAGATTTACAAATAACGTTTGTTCAAGTGATTCTGCTTCAGCACCTGTTGATGCTGGTGAAAGTTCTGACGTTTGTACAGCTGAGATGTGTGAAGGAGACACGCCCACCAGTGCATCAAAAAAGAAGTTATCAAACTGTGCAAGTGAAATTACAGATGAAGCTTCTAATGAACAATATGTTTTAGTCGACTTTCCTGTTTTTACTGAGTTTATGAAGAAATGTTTGTGTTGTAATCTTTGTGGAGGTTCTTTTGATATGAACATAACAAAATCTATAGGACTTTCCTGCAAAATTGCTATAGTTTGTGCCAGTTGTGAAAATGAGACCTATTTTTGGAGCTCTAAAACATGCAGTAGCAATTTGTTTGAGAGTAATATCAGGCTAATGTATGCAATGAGAGCAATTGGTAAAGGACATACTGCTGCTCAAACATTTTGTGCCATAATGAATCTTCCACCTCCACCTGCTAAAATTGACAATTACACTGAAGTGATAGGAGATGCTGTTCAGTCTGTAGCAGATTTATCAATGAAAGCTGCTGCCAGTGAAGCAAAATATATAAATGAAGGAAACCCAGATATCCCTGTTGCTTTTGATGGAACCTGGCAGAAAAGGGGTCACACATCCAAAAATGCTGTTGCTACTGTTACTAGTGTGGACAGCGGTAAAGTTTTGGACTATGAAGTGCTCACTAAACATTGTTACCATTGTGCATCTGGTAAGATAGAAGCAGCTCACATATGTAGCAAGAATTATGAAGGTACGAGTGGAGGCATGGAGGCTGCCGCTGCTGTGAAAATGTTTAGCAGATCAGAAAAAGAACGGGGAGTATTTTACACAAAATTCCTTGGAGATGGGGACTCCAAGGCATACAAAAGTGTTACAGAATCCATGCCATATGTCAATAAGACAATAACTAAACTAGAATGTGTCGGTCATGTTCAGAAACGAATGGGCACTCGTCTAAGGAAACTGAAACAGAATCTGAAGGACAAAATTTTGTCAGATGGTAAAACCATTAGAGGTCGCCTGTCAGATAAAATTATAAATGAATTACAACAATACTATGGTATGGCAATAAGAAATAATGCAAATAATTTGCAGGAAATGAGACAAGCTGTATGGGCCACATATTTACATCGATCATCAACTGATGATAATCCTCAACATTTTGCTTGTCCAGATGGTCCTCAGTCATGGTGCAATTATAGAAAATCTCAAGCTACTGGGGATCCTTATCACCATAAAAATTATATTCCATTGGCTGTTATGGAAGTAATTAAACCAATATATAGAGACTTGGGGCATCCTGATCTTCTGCGAAAATGTCTTCATGGTTGTACCCAGAATCAAAACGAGTCGTTCAACAACCTCATTTGGACTCGTGTACCTAAGAATGTATTTGTTGGGATAAAAACATTGAAATGGGGAGTCAGTGATGCTGTTATTTCATTCAATGATGGTCATATGGGTAGGCTAAAGGTCATGGCAAGGCTCGGCATTGCTCCTGGTATCAACACCATCAGAGGTCTTCAGCTTCTGGACAGCGTGCGAGTAAGGAAGGCTCAGTATGCAGCTGAATTTAATACAAAAAAAGCAAGGGCAGCAAGGAGAAGAAAGCTTCTAGGTGAAGAAGAAGAACTAGAAGATGACCCTGATTACTCTGCTGGACACTTTTGATAATAGAATAAAAGGTATTTGTGAATTTTCATAATAAATTACTTTAATCGCATTTTCTGGCATTTGACATTTTTAGTGTTACATGTACCTTTATCTCATAAACCACTCAACCAACAACATTCAAATTTTCAGAAATGCTGCAAAACAGTTCAAAGAGGCCACTGAACTAGAATCATGACAAGAACTGGCTTATTCTCTGAACTAGGGAAGTTTATGTTATACTTTTTCCAATAAAAAATGGCTTAATGGTAAAAAATTCATAAATACTATACCAACAAAAAGAAAACATTGGTTCTAGTTCAGTGGGCTCACAATATATGCTGAAAACCTCTGCCAGAATTTCAAAGTTCTGAAGATAATAGTTCCAAAGAAAAAGGTACACAAAGTTAGCAAATTTAACATTGGCGAGATAGGGCATTCCAACTCCCCTTAACGGATTAAGAGAAAGTGATACAATGAGTTCTAGATGGGTTGAAAAGCATGTGTCACTTAGCTCTGTCAGAAGAGAATAATGTGGTGGCTCTATGAGATTCTTCACTTTTGGCTTGCCTCTTGTAAGCGGGTTTCAGAACCTCTCTACATGCCGACATGAAGTAATCCGCAAACACTACTTCATTCCAGTGACCCTCACATCTTTGCTCCATTACTGTAACATCCTAGTTAAATCGTTCTCTGTGTTCATCAGTGACAACTCCACAAATGGATTTAGCATCTTTTTCGTCGAAATCAGGCTCGGGGAATGTGGAAACCTTCTCTGGTCGTTCTCCTTCCACACCGATTTCATTTTCTACTTGAAGCGCATAACTTTAGGGGCGGAGTAAGAACTGGTAAACTGTATGAGTGTGTAATAGGTCGAATATCAGATGGAAGATTAGGTTGTTGACCTATTCCTCTTTCTTTTGGTTGGCAATAATGCCTTTATAGGTACGGCCGAGAAGAAATAGTAGTTGCCTGTAAGATCTGTAGACTTCCGACAAACCATGTGCAGAGCAAAAAAGGCATACATAGTTTTATTTTTTATTTTTCAGTAATTATCGTCGTAAAACCGAAAAAGAATTATATTTTCGTGGCATTTTCAATTATCAAATTGTGCCTCTTAAAAACGCTCGAAACAAGAAATTCTGCACTAATGAAAACACAAACAAAGTTAAACTTAACAGTAACAGCAACAGTAATAGTGTTTGTAACATACGCTGAAGAGCCAAAGGAATTGGTACACCGCCGGCCGGTGTGGCCGTGCGGTTCTAAGCGCTTCAGTTTGGAACCGCGTGACCGCTACGGTCGCAGGTTCGAATCCTGCCTCGGGCATGGATTTGTGTGATGTCCTTAGGTTAGTTACGTTTAAGTAGTTCTAAGTTCTAGGGGACTGATGACCTCAGATGTTAAGTCCCATAGTGCTCAGAGCCATTTTGAATTGATACACCCGCCTAATACTGTTTACGGTTCTCTCGAGCAAGCAAAAGTGCCGCAGCACGACGTGGCATGGACTAGATAATATGTGAAGTAGAGCTGGAGGGAACTGCACCATGAATCCTGCAGGGATGTCCATAAATCCGTAAGAGTATGAGGGGATGGAGATCTCTTCTGAACAGCACGTTGCAAGGCATCCCAGATATGCTCATGTCTGGGGAGTTTGGTAGCCATCGGAAATGTTTAAACTCAAACAAGCGTTCCTGGAGCCACTCTGCAGCAATTCTGGATGTGTGGCGTGTCGCATTGTCCTGGTGGGATTGCCCAAGTTCGTCGAAACAGGATGCTTAAATACGTGTCACCTGTCAGACTCGTATCTAGACGTATCAAGGGCCCCATATCACTCCAACTCCACACGTCCCACACCATTACAGAGCCTCCACTTCTTTCAACTGTACCCTGCTGAGGTGCAGGGTTCATGGATACATGAGGCTGTCACCATACCCGTAAACGTTCATCCGCTCGATACAATTTTAAACGGGACTTGTTGGACCAGGCAACATGATTCCAGTCATCAACAGTCCAGTGTCGGTGTTGAGCCCAGGCGCGGCGTAAAGCTTTGTGTCCTGCAGTCATTAAAGGTACACGAGTGTGCCTTTGGCTCCGAATGCCTATATCGCTGGTGTCTCGTTGAATGGTTCGCTAGCTCACATTTGTTGATGGCCCAGCATTGAAATCTGCAGCCGTTTGCGGAAGGGTTGCGCTTCTGTCACTTTGAATGATTCTCTTCACTCGTCGTTGGTCCCGTTCTTGCAGGGTGTTTTTCCGGCCGAAGCGATGTCGGAGATTTGATGTTTTACCGGATTCCTGATATTCACGGTACACTTGAGAAATGATAGTAAGGGAAAATCTTCAGTTACTCGCTGCCTCGGAGATGCTGTCTCCCATTGCTAGTGCACCGACTATAACACAATGTTCAAATTCACTTAAATCTTGATAATCTGCCATTGTAGCAGCAGTAACCGATCTAACAACTGTGCCAGGCACATATTGTCTTATGTAGGCGTTGCCAACCACAGCTTCGTATTCTGCCAGTTTACATTTCTCTGTATTTGAATATGCATGGCTATACGAGTTTCTTTGGCGCTTTAGTCTACGAACAGCTGGAGAATGTTTGTTTTGTCATTTGACAGATGTGACAACTTCAAAATCGGAATTCTCTGGAAACTGAAAATGTAGTCTTGGAGAAAAATCTAACGTGTCATTGTATCTCCAAAGCGACAGCTGATCACTCATTTTCACGGTGATTTTTGAATTCAAGAGGTGGAAATACATGATCATAAGCTATTTTTGAGCCCAGAACATTTTAATTGTTGGACACTGTAAATGATTCAATCTCATCTTTGCTTGATTTCCTGTTGCTGTATGTGATATACTTGTCTCGGAGCAGCAGTTTTTAAGAGTTCTGGATACAAGTTCTTATCTGTGCCACAAAATGTTAATTCAACTTACCAGGTATTGTCAGGAAGAGACTATCAAATATTTTGTGCAAATATGCTTGATTACTAGCAGTTTCATTCTCACACATTCTGCATTGATACACTGGTCACAATTGAACATGTGGGTTTAAATCAGTTCTGAGAGCTTCCTGCTCTCCTGATGTAATGCACTGTTTTAGTCTGTCCGATGGCCTCCTTCGGTATCGTCTGTTACGAAATTCTGTGAACAGGCTCAAACAGCTGTAAACTGTAACTTAAACTGAACATTGCTTCGTAAATTCTAAGCTTTGATCTGATGATGGCGGCAGCCGAAACGTCATTATTCATTTCCAGACTGTATTTCTCCGACTCAATTCACTGACTCGTCAAGAGTGTTATGTTCTTGGCGCCTTATCGTTTTTCACAAGCTCTTAGCTCAGTACTGGCTCAGCATGGTCGTCGCCGACATATTTATTTACTTGTTTCGGAACATTTCAATCCAAATCTTTACTGCCAAATGGCTGCTCTACGTACTTATAAGACATTTTTCTTTTAGTATTTTCTATACTGTTATCCTGAAGCCTTGTCTAACTCTTCCTAATTTAAAGTTATACTATTCGTTTGCTTTTCTTCAAAAAATATGTCACATTTTTCGCCCCTTTTCATATGAATTTATGTGGCACGCCACTTTCTGTCACTTTGAAGTATAACATTTATTTATTCGATGGTACAAGGTACAGTGGAGCACTGATCGCATGCTATCGGATTGTTCACACTAGAGATGAACATTTACATGACGCTTAATGTCACTCACCATACCATATGGATGTCTCGTCGAAGTCATTCTCAGTTTCTCTATGGGAAACTGCATACACTCCTCCACCCACCCCTATTCCCTCCTTATTCAAAATTATGTGAAATTTAACAGTTGTGATTCACATAACATCTCTTTCTATTTTCAGTAGCTACTGAATGTTAGCTGTGGATTTGTGGAAGAGGCTTGCTAGTACTGCTTATTTCAAAGCACAACATGTCATTGTACTGGCCGCTTTACTCAGAACTAGTCCTACGAACTTTACAAAAGCTTTCACTCTGAATATAATGAAATGAATACTTAAGCAGTCAGGACATTGTGCTTTTGCTTTTAAATCTCCAGTGTTCGCATTGCAAGGACAGCAGATCCGTTATTACAGAAAAGAAAAAGAGTTATGCTTCCATGCCGATTGAAACGAAAATGTTACAGGTCTAAATAGGTACACAAGATTAGCAAATATTTGTTACTCGCTGATAACATACTCTTCCTTAATGAAACTTGGTTCAAAATTTTTCCAAAATTTACACGACGGGCTAACTTTATTGTAAAGAAAGAAACAAACGTGTAAAAATTTTGACGAATGGATAGATAAGTAATATTAAAGATACGTCCATTTGTTTGCGCATGTTCGATGGAAGAAGATGGAGGGAAGAGCCACGTAGAACCGAAGCTGACGCAAGTTGATGAAAGTAATAATTTGAAGCTCGTCTCAGAGTGAAATGGCTAAAATATAAATATCACGTCTTTAAATGTGATAAAACATCAAGTTATGTTACAAGATCCTTAATAATATTAGTACTTGATGCGATGTATAGCACATGTATTATGAGCAGAAAACTTAGTTACAACAACTCTTTCTGACTACAGCAGAATTCCTTGATGATTCACCACGTTTGGTTATCCGTCTCAGAACCTAACTGACGAGCAGAAGGTAGCGTGTATGAAAACTGCTGGATCACTGTCACAGTTGTCAAGATTTCCATCTTTTGAGCATACTGTTGTCACAGGACCTACGCCTATAGCAAACGTCCCCAATACATGCCAGTACGGTACTGCTCATCCAGGGCGTAGCCAGTTCGTTTCTAGGCCACAGAAAAAATTTTTCATGCTGAAAGATGGAGGAGCTTTGTTGATACCAAGTTCCGGTTCATCTGATATCCCGCAAATGTCCTGCATTAAATTCACACATCTCCAAAGTATCTCATGAAGTGATGACATACCAACTAATGAAGGATTATTATGGGTATTGATAGTGGGGCAAAAATTGTCGAGAAAGCCACATAAGAACGGTATATGGTTATAAAGTGTCGGTTTCGTTATTGGGGTGCAGGACCATGAAATATCAGTCGATCACGGAGGAGTACGGAAAACGTATCCTGGTACTCTTCGAACGATGCAAGTAGACAGCAAGCTGTGTGACAGGTTGCATTGTTTTGCTGTTGGGTGCCATCGTGGCTAGGAAAAACAACGGCCACACAAACATTTTATTTGCTGTAGGCACACAATCCCAGTAGTGATTATCAAAACTCCAAGGTCACCGCCGGGTACCAACTAGGAAATGAGTAACTAAAAATCAAGATAATAAATTAAGGTAAGTCAAGATTTATTGCTATAAGCATGCAGTTTACAACTGCATTAGGGAATCCACAAGTAAAAATTCTATACCAATTACTTAGCATGCCTAAGGTAACTACAACGCAAAATCCTTTAAAAAAGCAAACTCATTGAATGACGGTCAAATACCATAAGTTCGACAAAAATATTCCCTTTCTTTCAAATAACTAGGACTCTGACTGATAATTTATAGGAAAACGTAAGACTAAACGGACAAGGTAACAGATGTGCGACACCTCGCCATTGCTGCACGTCACTTCACTCAGATTTATCTCCTCCACATCCACAACCTACGACAGGTAAGCAGAGAGTGTTATTCGATCTCCATGTCCCTAGACAGCCTCGCATAACCTGTGGTTGTTTAGCTAATCAGAAGCCAGCACCTCCCTCCTCTTTATTCAAGCCTTTAAGACTATTTTAATATCAGCTGCATGGTGGATAAGAGTAGAAAATACACCCCCCCCCTCAGAATTACTTTTTGGAAAACAGACCCTCTTTGCCTATACGTAGTGAATGTAACATCATTTCCGATCGTTGTGGCCGAGCAGTTTTAGGCGCTTCAGTCCGGAACCACGCTCCTGCTACGATCGCAGGTTTGAATCCTGCCTCGGGCATGGATGTGTGTGATGTCCTTATGTTAGTTAGGTTTAAGTACTTCTAAGTCTAGGGGATTCATAACCTGTTAAGTCCCATAGTGCTTAGAGCCATTTGAACCATTTGTAACATCATTTTTGAGAGTAAATAAAACATGCCGGAAATCACTGACACACAATTCAAATGCCAGTTCGCGATTCTTCCATTTATGTAGGCGTTTTAGGCGGAAAGGAATTATAAGGTGGTCAACAGCAGAAGGTCTTGAAAAGAAATTCAGCAGCTTAGTCGAAACGTCGATCTTGTTGAAGAAACTTAGGAGCAACATGACGCTGCCTAAAAACCTAAAAGATTTTAGCTTCCATAAATAAATAATGATGACGTTAAGAATTCCGCTTTCACACAACAAATTCTGTGGCTATAGGGCCACTACAGAGAATAAACATTTGGAAGTTGACAGGAACAAGCTAAGCTTCACGCATCTACCCTCCTCCCCTCTCTTTGTCCATTTACTCATACCCATCATTCTGTCCAGCCCGTCCTCTATCCATCTAAACTTCACCCCAATCATGCTCATCAGTCAGTGTAGCCTCAGCAATGCAGTTCAATAAAACAGGCCAATACAACAACATGCCTGTGTTACAAGGCAGACTACACATGAGGGGTATGATACTCATTCATTTGTCCATGACATACAGACTACCATGTAATGTAGCTCAATAATGTAGGGCGATACCATTCCAACACAACACATCTCTTATGCAGTCCACCCTATATGTCAGGACTTAGAAAACGATTTCTTGCCTCTAACATGTAGGCTTCCCTGCAAAGCAGGTTTATTTGACGGGCTAATGCTGTTTCCACACAACATACCTGTCACACATGGTGGCTTTCACGCCAAAGGCTCGAAAAAAAAAGACATATTTTTGCCCATATCTCCACTCCTGTTGGAGCTAGGTGGTTATAAACCCAATAGTGCCGATACTGATACTTATGAGACCAACTGTTACTATACCAAATTTGGTTGAATTCTATTCAGCGATTTGGGAGGAGGTAGAGAACATACACACATACACTCTATTTTATTTATCTAAAAGAACAAGATATAAAGTATTTGCATCAGATCTTCATTAGTGATGTATCAAATCAGGGGGAACAGCTTTTGTTAAAGACAAAATGTTCACTCATGCTTCCTGAAGACCATGGGCATGCTTTTCTATTGTGTATGCCTCAGGGAGGCGACGAGTCGTAGGCAGCCTTCAGCACATGTATGACTTAAGTGTGTTGTGCTTCCAGATCTTCAGATCGACATTTTAGGGAATAATCCTGGCATTGCTAGAAGTGCTTTCTTCATTTTGTCTGTTATAATCAGTTTTGAGCTACAGTTTCGTCATCATTACACAGTACAAAGTACTGAAATAAACACCAATTTTACAGAATCTCGTGTTGATTTCATATTATCCTTTACAAGCATGAGTCAGGTCACCTCTTTCTGTATGAGACTATATGAGACTAAGCATCTGATAAACAGTAGCTTCGAAACTGATTGCTGTGATCTTCAGACCTCTCCAAGATGATCTATTCAATCCAAAACTCATCACCTCAACATCCAGTACCCTCTACTATCTACACACTCTTCCACCCTTCCCCATGTTCCTACACCTAGCAGAGTTGTTAGCACACTTGACCTGCATTCAGCAGGACGATGGTTCCTTGCCTTGTCTAGCCGTCCAGATTAAATTTTTCCAATTTACCTAAATAGCTACAATCAAATGCCGGGATGGTTCCCCTGGAAAGGGTGCGGCAGATTTCCTGCTCCATCGTTACGTAATCCGTTCTTGTGCTCCATCTATAACGACAGTGCTGTTGACGGGACGTTAACCCTCAACTACGTTCGTGAGGTAATTTATTACCCCTCACGTCGCTTTTTTTTCTTTTTTTTTACAGTACCGTTCTTATTGCAACGGTGCCACACTGCTTCTATGTAATCTTACTACCAGGTCTATTTTTGCATTGTGCAGGCGTGTATTAACCAGCGACCCTAGGTTTGTACCACCTGGGGTCTAAATCTATCCCACGAGGCTATAAATGTTACTTTTTTATTTTTCATCACAAATTGTATCAAATTTTGGAGTTAGTTGATGAAGACTGTGATTCATTGCTTACACCAGATCCTTCTCAAGATTCTGCCGAATTTAGTGACAATGAAACAGAAATATCTGACCATGAAACTGGCAGTGAAATCGACGATGGATAGGTAGAAGAGGAGAATGTTCGCAACGAAAACCAGTAAATAGTAAGACAATCTGCTATATTTACGGAAATAAGAATAGCATGATGATGCATCGAGCTTTTAAAAAACAAGATGGCTTGGCATTGGTCAAAGAAAATGCGAGTATCAATGACAAGAAAATGAATTCTAGCCATTTTTCTATGGACTTTCAGAATGCAATAGAAGTATATGCTTACAAAGCTTTTGAAAATGATAGCAAGGTCAACGAACCTGCAGTACCAGTCCTAGTGGGATCGAGTCAGTCAAGAAAGTCAAAGGTGTCATGACGCCACATACGTCCAGCCCTTAAAGACAGAAAAACTACCAAAACTTGTTCTAATTATCAAACATGCGTCTGCAAAACGCATTAGGTCGAGGAAACAGTCTGTCTTGATTGTGATAAATGGAAATAAGTGCTTAGTTGATTCGTTCATGTACCAAGTGTCATATTTTCTTCCATCAGTTTACAAGCTGAGCATTCCATGGTCAACCGTTCGAAAATTGAAGCAAACAGTTGTGAAATAGTAATCGTGACTTCTCTGATCATGTCTATTACAGTTCTCGTCTACTGTTTCCCTAATGTCTTCATTGCACTCTTCAATATATTTAATAACAATAATACTCTCAAATTCTCCATCACAGTTCTTACCTTCTAATTGCCAATTCTCTTTACTAGATACCAATACTCTCTTCCCGACATTTGTTATTTTCTTCTTGTCCTTTATTACTTTCTTCCTGATTTAGATGACATTGCTTAGCCCACCTTTTATCAGTAACTACCCTCGTATTTGTTGTACTAAAGCTAACACTGAAATCATCACGAATATGCTCCATATCTTCATCAATCTCTCTGTCTGGTAGCTCTAATCCAGTACTAAAATTGTTTATACCTCTAATCCTTCGCCTCAAGCTGGCTACGTCTTTCCCTAGCACATTTTCTAATTATCAGTTTTTCCTTTCTATTGTAACGTTATTTCAGGTTGAGTTAACATGCACACCTGTCTCGGCTCGTCATTAGCCACTATCCACGAGTACATTTCTGAAACGTAAGCAAGGACGAAGTGGCGTCCATCTATGACGGAGTAGTCTCATCCATCGCAACGAAACAGAAAAACAAATATAATGCTATCGAACACAAAAACTAAAAATTACCCAAAAATCCTAGAATTAATAAGAGGACGGAAAATATGTTAGCAATACCTCTATCACAAAATGTAAATTTCAAGAAAAATTCATATGCCCAGAATGAGATTTTCACTCTGCAGCGAAGTGTGCGCTGATATGAAACTTCCTGGCAGATTAAATAGATTTAAAATTCATATGTATTCTACAAAGTGTCAAGACTACAACAATGAATGTTATGTACAACATACACCATAGGTCACTGACTGTGTATCATTACAGGGCAAAAATAGTGTTCAATGAATACAAAAACTTAAAAGAAAACGTCTGTACGGTAAAAAATAAAATAAGCTAAAAAATTTGTAGCATGTTGTAGCACAAAATTTTCCTTTTCACTTATAATATTACGCAGCGCACAAATACTTACTAATAGTACCAGAAAATATAAGCAGAAGATCAAAGCGATCAAAAATATTTCATTGTAAATGCAGTTGAGAAGCAGAGACTTTCCATTTAAATGCGAAAACAAAAAATTTGTCGTATTCTTATCAGAAAGGTCGACAGGTGAAATTTTATAAACATATAATTCTACTATTGTAGCTGAATACACGTGGTGCAACTATTAAGTTTTACTTGAAAACTGTATAACTTTTACATTCTGATTACGGATTCTGATCCAGAATAGTCTGTACAGTTAGCTTCCCTACTTTTGAAAACTAAAATAAATGTGTAGTTTGCTCTCTACGTGTAATAGCAGTCACATTGAATCTGATTTTTCAGTAATTTAATTGAATATAATGAATTGATATCAGTAGTACTCAGAATGGTGTTCTCATAAAACAATCGCATTCGATGGCTAAATGTTAGGTAAATAAAATCTGCCCTTTTCGAAAACCGTATGTACAGAATTCACATGAAAATTCTGCAAATGAAAACTGTTCTTCATTTCATATCAGAACGTTCGTTTAGACTATACACTTATTTTTTACCTCACAACGGATAGCTTTACTCTACTCTATCTGCACACTGCAAAAATGTGAAGAGCTGAATTGCATGATCCCCAAATAGCCGCCTTATCTTACGTATTTCATTTGGCTGCTTTACTAAATGAAACTTTTGTTCTCTTTCTTAAAATACGGTTCGCTGCCCACAAAATAGTGCAATGCGTGACAGTACAGGTTTAACAAGTCTCTTTCCTTTATAGTGTAAGGGTAAGCATCATGAAATATTAATACATGATAAAAGAAATTTGTTCTGCAATTATATTGAATATTTTTAATGAGTGAGAAAAGAAACTCGAGCTAGCATGTACAATAACCTTTTCTCGGCGTTTTCATATAATATAAAAACTACTTTTAGGTAGAATTTTACATATGCTCGGCATTATCAAGTTAGGGGGCGATCTAGATTAATGTTGACACAGTACTACAACGTCATACAGCGAAGACCACCACTGTAAGTCATATAAATGACTGGTTTCTGCAAACTCCGTTGCCATCATCAGATCCTCTGTATTCAATTTCAATGAATCTTTATCAAACGAAATTAGTTAATCCATGTTTGACTTTCTGATCTACTAACGTTCTCATATTCATGAAATATCACTCTGTGATATGAGACGGTATAATATCCAATTGATCAAGATTCAGAGAATGTCTGATAATGGCAACGTAGTTTGCTGAAACCGGTCTTAACAATAAATGTTGTACAATAGCGATCTCAGCGGTTTGAAGCTGTACTTCTATGTTTAAACAGAACATTGAAATTACGTAAAATTTAATCTTTCCTTTCTTTAAATCACCCTGGATGCTAAAATGTAAATATTGTTAAACACAATGAACTCTTACACTACAGTTCTTCACTATTATCGCAGAAAATAAAACTTGGCGCAGTTTACGTTCTTCCAAAAGTGTTCTCTCTCTATGAAATCATTTCAGAATCATTTTCCTCAACCGCATCAGGGGGCATATAACAAAAAGTTGATTCACAGGGCAGTATGTCTGTCAGCCAAGCTGGTCACTCTCCCATGACAAAACTCTCTCTCTCTCTCTCTCTCTCTGTCTCTCTCTCTCTCTCTATCTATCTATATTCTTCTCATTCTCTTTCTCTGGCCGAAAACTGCTTCCCTTGTTCGCTCGAACTCTACTCAATAATACCACAACCTCTGGTAGCCAAAGAATTCGTATCACTCGTGTGTTTAGACATGCAAAAGATGCAACATTTCAAATAAACTGTCAAATAGACTAAATAAACTGTCATTTCATATCATATGTACATCATGTGAACCATCTTCCCTGACAGCTCGTGGATTTCAGATATTTCCAATGGTACGCTACAGCGAATATGTAGCCCGCTGTTATACACTGAAAGAAGCAAGAGCAAGCCTCGTTCACTCGTGCAGTAATTGCAGGACCTCCACCGATAGTTTCGGAATAGCCAACTGCGGCATTTCCTGTCCGCAGCACTTGGGAAATGCCGTAAAATTTTAATGGCGATTCGAGAACGTGACAGGCAAACATCATTCTACCCTACCCGCGCATTATGCTATTTTATGACCCGCCGTGCTGTTCACAACTGCAACCCACTCCCTACCATTTTATAGCAGCCTTTGGAGGGGAAAACGCAGTATAAAATCGTCCCCAGGGACAGAAGTTATTGACTGCAGTTCTTACAAAATTTGTTGCGCATTGTCATGCTAACCCCCTATCTGTAGTAAGCCGTCAGCGTTATTGCAAGTGAATCCGTAATTAACACAGTTATGTGGATTTCTCAGATCGATAAAGAGTGAATGTCAGTCGTGAAACCGAAACCACGTATTAATTTTTTTCAAGTATCTCTCTTTTACGCCTTCTCGTAAATAAAAGATTTTCAAGCTAATACATATCGATTCATTGAAGCATGATCATAAAATAAAAGTTAATGTCATGTATTATATAAAACTGATCACATGAACGATTGTTTTCAATTCGGTGCTTTTTTTGTTTTATTCCTGGCAGGATCGGCTAATGAAGGGAAATCATCCGTGGATGATCTAACAACAATTTTTTTAAAAACCTGTGTCCACGTTATCCTCCTGCGAAACCATCTTCAGTTGTCCTTAAGAAGAAAGGAAATATTGAGTACCATCTTCCATAGAATCGTGCAAACCTTTTACTAGGTCGTGTAATACCAGTCCTTTGTCTGTTCATATTTTAACGGTCTGTGCATTGTATCTTACACGGTACCAGCTCTGCATTTTCCTCCACCAAACTGGAAAACGAAACAAAATCAGCAGTTCAGTGTATTACAGAGCTAGTTGTTAATCCAGTATTCGGGTCCAGTCCAGGAGTGTCTCATACAAACATGCAGCACACTAACCTATACAAGCTATCATTGATTAACAAAGATGATGTTAGGAAGTGAAGGTAACATTTTGTTACCTACGCTGTTTTTATTTAGACTTCTTCCTTGTTCCACGCCTACGTTCGACTTCTCAAGTGATTATCGACTTTTGAGGTACAACGACATTGGTAGCGTATTCATTTCTTGTTCTTCCGTTTGTTTTGGTGTAAAAACTTGATTATAATTAATTGTTTATAATCTTTCAAAGTTGAATAGCAAGTACACTGTTTTTGTTCTACTCACTTCTGCTTCTTTCAAACTAGTTTTTGGCTCATTACATCATCTTCAGGAAACATCTGACTAGGGTCTGAAAGGGACACTGGTTCTTCAAGAAGTAACGGAAGAATCAATAGATAAAACTGTTTATCAGATAGTCGGTGTGCATAAAGAGTCAAAACAAGTTGAGGATCTAAGAGGAACTCTAAAGAGTTCAGATGAATTCTAAAGACTTCAGCTAACCGTCAACTCCAGAAGATCGTGAAATGAAAAAAGTAGCAGCACGGCCCAAATGTCGATTTAGAAGAAGAAATAGAGAAAGAACATGACACGGGCTAAAAGCCTATAAGAGTCTACCTTCAATGTATTCGGGAGGACGACGGTTCAATACCGCGTCCGGCCATCCTGATTTAGGTATTCTGTGATTTCCCTAAATCGCTCCAGGCAAATTCCGGGATGGTTCCTTCACTAATCCAATGAGACCGATGACCTAGCTGTTTGGTCTCTTCCCCAACTAACTCTACCTTCAATAAATAAATTTATTTAATAATGCTGCTAATAAATGCTGCAAATAAGAATATCACCTAGTGCCAGACAAATAGTTTCATAGCCGGTTTCCCTAAGCAAATCATCATTTTCTTGAAGCGTGAAAAGGCATAGCTCCGTTACGTTTCCTTATTATAACGCCATGATCAGTTTGAATACTTGTGAGTCCTAGTCGTCTTTCTTTCGAAAGTCGCTTATTTGCTGTTGTTATAATCCCTCAAGTCGTCTTCGATCCCTGATGACGTGATGAAAGGTGTCCCTCCATCCACTCACGGATGAGTTTTTAGTCCTCAGTTCTTATAGAGTCATTCCAGCATTTTCCTTGATGTCATCTAACCACGTTTTCCCTGGATTTCCCCTGTGTATTTGATCTTCTCCGAGCATTACAGGTTTCTCTAGTGACTCTACTGCTCCCATTGTACGTGCCGCAAGTACCGTAATTTCATGTGCAATATTTTGGCCTCCAAAGTTACTTATCGTTTCATTTTATCGGCAACTTTTTTATTCTTCATTTTTTTCAGTCCGTGAGATCATCAGGCTCCTTCTTCAAACCCGCATTTCAAAAGAATCGATTTCCTGATGTGAATGTCAGATTCACTGTCCAAATCCTCCGTACAAATCGAGGTACAGGATTACAGTTTCGGCCATTTCTATTTTGACTAGTATCGACAGTTTCTTTTCCTTTAGCAATTTCCTTAATTTAATTTATACCCTGTTCTTATTACGTCAGTGCAAGAGCTTATTTTTGCTATCGTTATCCCAATGATAAATATTTATCGACTTCGTCAATGGCTTCTCCATCTACCACCATATTAATCGTCGTTCCTGTTGTCAAAATACTTGTTTTCTTCAAACTTAGCCTTAGGCCAACTTTTTCATTCTCTTTTCTTATTTTGTCCACTGCGTGCTATGAGTCTTGTGTCATCCACATATCTTGAGCTGATGATGGAATAGCCCCAGTACACCTGCTGAAAAGAAAAGAAATACGAGCAGACATCACTGTCTTACTGTAATATCAGTTCCTAAAGTTACCAAATTTTTTGCTATACTTTTACTGTTGATTCTTGGTTTTTGTACATATTAGCTGTATAAGGTGCTCTGGTACTCCTGTAAAGCCTAGCGAGTTAGTACTTTCTGCATTCCTGGGTGACTACACAGTCAAATGCTTTGCTGAACTCTGTAACACACATGTATAAGTTTTGTGATATTCCCTGACCTTTCGTATTATTCATCTTACGTTTGATATTTAGTCTCTTGTGCCTCCACCCTATCTGAATCCATGTTGTTCGTTTGGAAAATCTCTGTGCACGTACAGTTTTAATCGGTTCAGGATTGACACAATACCTTTATTAATTCAGTAGCTTTATTCCGTGCTCTTTAGTAGCCTTATTTCGAGAGTATTGGACCCTGGAGCTCTTCTATCAGAAATTTCTTGTAGGGACTGTTCTTGTATGGTTTTTCAGAACTGTTTCCATCTACTAACTATGTCATTCCTATCAGCTTCTCGTCAATAAACTCAACCACCCCGATACTTTAAAGAATCGAACCGCAGCGTATAAAACACTGGTAGACAGTAGTCTCAGTAATTAGTACTCAGTTAGTTTCTCACGCATCTCATTGTTTATGATGTTACAGCCACTGAATTCTGTGCCGTCAAATGATATACTTTTGCTGTTAGAGTCAGTGATCCATGCAGATACCGAATGTAAAATGTGGTGAAAAATAGTATTAGCATTAAAGTAACGAATAAAATCGTCATACCCGATGCTGAAGCTTTGCTGTATGAACTGCAAATCATAGCAAGATGGTTCAAATGGCTCTGAGCTCTATGGGACTTAACATCTATAGTCATCAGTCCCCTAGAACCTAGAAGTACTTAAACCTATCTAACCTAAGGACAACACACCACACCCAGTCATCACGAGGCAGAGAAAATCCCTGACCCCGCCGGGAATCGAACCCGGGAACCCGGGCGTGGGAAGCGAGAAAATCATAGCAAGAAATAAACTTTTTCCTTATCATTTTTTGTGGGGGGTGTCAGCAAGAAAAACATTCGAAAAAGTTTGAAATTAAGTGGTAAAGTTTGTTGGAACCGGACAAGTGTTCATATTATTAAATACTGGATAACTAAAGGCTGCGAAATTTGCGCGCCGTTAGTTAAGCTGACTGTATTCAGTGTTAAATGTTAAGTCTTGAACCGTAGGAAGCTAGGGAAAGGATGTTGTTATGGCCGGTCGGTATCCTCTTTCTTGAACACAAACACACATGTGGATTAAAACGCTTCTTTATTTACAAGAACGTGCCATTTTACTTATCTTGAATAGAGTCCATGTTCCTTGGTACAAGCTCATCAGTAATAGTCCTCTTGCAGAGAATATCGGTAATCTAGCTATTACAAACTTAAGTCTCGTTGCTAATCTCGATCTGTTTGCTATGCACTGTCGTCGACTGAGTGAGTCAGTGAGTTGAATGACAGAGCCCTCCGGTCAGCGGCGGTGGCCTAAATACATGCTGTCAGGAAGGCGTTGGTGCCATGTTGGCTGTCAGTGTGTCTCTGGCCTCTCTCGTGACAGGCGCGCTTGATCCAGCACCTAATATCGATCTTCGCGCTAAATCTTTGCCGACCGATGTGCTAGCAACGCTGACACCAGCACACTAAACATTATTAGCTCTGTCAATGTATTAAATATTTAATGTATGGTTATACCTGTTAATGTAGAGATCATGACAGCATTTTAAACTCTTGAATTTAGTCAACAATTTTATCAATTACTCAAAATCAAATTTTATTGGCGACATGGAAGCCATTAGGTAAACCACCTGCAACTGGGTCCTGGTGACTTGCTGACCATTTTAGCAACATAACGAAATTCCCACAAATTTATGTGCATGCAGGACACAGTGGGAAGCCAGCTATCTAGTCGAAGGTCATCAGTCTCCTGACATTCGCCTTTATTAGCTGCATGTACTGAAATTGGTCTTCCTCTACAGTTTCTGCCCTTTACAGTTCCCCCAAATACCATGGAAGTTATTATGTCTTAACACATGTCCTTACATCTTGTCCTACCTTTTTGTCAGTGTTTTCGATACATACCTTTCCTCGTCAATTCTGTGAAGTAGCTGCTCATTCCTTACCTTATAGTCCACCTAATTTTCAATATTCTCTTGTAGCTACACATCTTAAACGCTTCAATTCTTTTGTGTTCCGGCTATACCACAATCCATGTTCAACTACCGTTCACTGCTGTGCTCCAAATATACCTTGTCAGATATTTCTTCCGCAAATAAAGTTCAATGTTTAATACTATCAGACTTCTCTTGGCCAGGAATGTACTTTGTACCTGTGCTAGTGCACTTTTATTGTCTTCCTAGATAGTAGAATTCCTTAACTTCGTCCGCTTCATGATCCCCAGTTCCTATGTTTAATTTCTCGCTGTTATCTTTTCTGCTACTTCTTATTACTTTCATCATTCTTCGGTTTACTCTCAATTCGTATTCTGTACTGAGTTCCACTCAATAGATCCTGTAATTCTAATTCACTTGCACCGAGGAGATCAATGTCAAAATCGAATCTTATCACTGATATCCGATCGCTCTGCATTTTAATTCCCTTCTTGTATCTACTTTATTCTTCCTTCGTTGCTTCATCTGTGTATAGGTTGAACAGTAGGGGTGAAAGAGTGCATCCATGTCTTACAACCGAGCGAGGTGGAGCAGTGGTTAGCACACTGGACTCGCATTCGGAAGGACGACGGTTCAATCCCACGTCCGGCCATCCTGATTTAGGTTTTCCTTGATTTCCCTAAATCACTCCAGGCAAATGCCGAGATGGTTCCTTTCAAAGGGCACGGCCGAATTCCTTCCTCATCCTTCCCTAATCCGATGAGACCGATGACCTCGCTGTCTGGTTCAAAAAAAATGGCTCTGAGCACTGTGGGACTCAACTGCTGTGGTCATCAGTCCCCTAGAACTTAGAACTACTTAAACCTAACTAACCTAAGGACATCACACACATCCATGCCCGAGGCAGGATTCGAACCTGCGACCGTAGCAGTCGCACGGTTCCGGAGTGCGCGCCTAGAACCGCGAGACCACCGCGGCCGGCTCGCTGTCTGGTCTCCTCCCCCTAAAACAGCCAACAACCTGTCTTACACCCATTTTAATCCGGGCACATCATTCTTTGTCTTGCAGTCTTAATTTACTCTCTTGGTTCTTGAACATGTTGTATATTACCCGTCTTTCACCATAACTTACCCATGTATTACTCACAATTTCGAACATATTGATATTGTCAACCTCTTTTTCCTGGTCAACAGGTCCTATGAACGTGTCAGCATCCGTTATCAGAACTGCCTCTCTGGCGCCTTTTGCTTTCTTAAAGCCAAACTGATCGTTATCTAACAGATCGTCAATTTTCTTCGCCATATTCTATTCTATTCCAGTTCTATTCCAGTCAGCAACTAGGATACATGAGCTGTTAAGATGATTATATGATAAGTCTCGTAGTTGTCGAATCGTGTAATCTTCGGAATTGTGTGGATGAGGTTTTTCCGAAAATCTGATGGTATATCGTCAGTCTTATACATTATACACACCAATGGAAATAGTCGTTTTGTTACCAATGCCCCCAATGATATTAGAAATTCTAGCGGACTGTTATCTGTCCTTCTGCCCTTATTTGTTTTTTAAGTCTACAAAAGCTCTTTTTAAATTCTGATTCTAGTACTGGATCGCCTATCCCTTCCCTGTCTACTAATGTTTCTTCTCACGTCATCAAATAATTCCTCCCCCTCGTACAGGCCTTCAGTGTGCTCTTTCTACCTGTCCGCTCTCTCCTCAGGATTTAAGAGTGAAATTCCCGTTGCACTGTTAATGTTACTCCTTTGCTTTTAATTTCACCGATGATTGTTTTTACTTTTCTATATGCTTAGTCGATCCTTACGACTATAATTTTTATTCGATTTTCAAATTTTTCATACAGCCATTTCGCCTCAGCTTTCTTGCACTTCCTGTTTACTTCATTACTAAGTGATTGATATTTCTTTATTCCTGAAGTCCTCTCAACATTTTTGTACGTCCTCCCGCCGTCGATCAACTGAAGTATTTTTTCTGTTACCCATGGTTTCTTCGCAGTTACTTTCTTTGTCTCTATGTTTTTCTTCCCAATTTCTCTGATTCCTCCTGTTAGAGATGGCCATTCCCATTCAACTGAACTGCCTACTAAGCAATTCATTATCGCAGTGTGTATAGCCTCAGAGAACTTCAAGCGTATCCCTTCACTTCGTAATGTTTCCATGTCCCATTTTGTTTGGGCATCGATTTTCTCTGCCCAAACTTCATTCTAGTCTTCATCATTACTAAACTGTTAGCGGAGCCTCCATCTGCTTCTGGATGCGCCTTATGATCTGGTATCTGATTTCGGAATCTCTACGTATCCGTGATGTAATCAGATTAAAATCTTTCCTTATGTGCCCGCCTTTTGCAGTTATACCTCCTCGTCTTATGGTTCCTCAACAGAGTATTTGCTATAACCATCTGAAATTTACTGCAGAATTTAGTCTTCTTCCACTCTCAATACTACTACCAATCCCACATTTCCCTGTAGCCCTTTCTTCTACTCCTACCCATGAAATCGCATTCCAGTCTCCCATGACTATCAGATTTTCCTCTCCCTTTACTTAACTGAACTACCCATTTAATGTTCTCGTATACTTTCTCTACTTCAACATCTTCTGCTTCTGACGCCTGCACATACAATATATACGAACTATTGTTGTCGGTGTTGGTTTGCTGTTGATTCTGATGCGAAACACCCTGTCACTGAGTTGTTCAGAGTAACTTACTGTCCACCCTACTTTCTTATTCATAACTAATCCTTCTCCCGGTACACCTTTTTGTGCAGCTTGACGTTGACCTATACTTGTGTGACAAGATATCGTTGACCTCTTTCCGTTTCACTTCGCTGACCCCCACTATATATAGGCTGAGCCTTAGCAATTCCCTTTCCAGATTTCCTAGCTGCCTATTGTGGTTGTCTCTTGCTATTCATAATAAACGTGTTTTCAGTACTAATTGTAAGTGTGCATTGAGGAACGAGCTTTTAGATGTAGTCATGAAAGTGGTAACGTAATGACAATATAAACTGTTGTGGGTTATATGAAATTCAAATTTCCGCCGGTGATCTTGAAGCAAGAGAAAGTGTGAGTGAAGCTCGCCACTGATTCACGTCGCCGTGTTGTGTGACGCGTCACGATCTCTGAAAGGACGAGGCGCGTGCCAAAGTTTCGTTGTTTTTGCGACCGCTGCGGCCGAGACACGTCCCCCAGCGGAGTCGCTACGGCAGCGCTACCCCTGGCCATCACGGGGGACGGTTTCTTCTGCGCTACGTGGGCGAGCACGATAAGCGAAGTTTACGTCGCACCGAATCGATGCCCGCGTCCCGTGCGTCAGCGCGGCTCGCCGCCCACACAGATAGCGAACGGTAGCTGGGTCCAGCGTCCGCCATAGAGGCGCTTTGTCTTCGGGACGAGAAAAGCCTCCCCCGAAACAGGCAGCAGATATGGGTTTCCGCCGAACGGTTTTTCCTCATGCTGCTTGCACCTGAATGTGTAGCGCCCCCAACAGTGCTGTAGAACTACCGCAGGCTACCGTAAGTAATCGTAGACCGCGGTACTTTTCCTAGTAGCGTTGCTCAACTGAGATCGTAACCGTGTTACCTGTGTGTTGTGTGCGCCATACCCATCAGGCGCTACCTAATTTCCCTAGTAACTAGAAGCCATGAAATGTCTAGAAAATGAGTGGTGATATCTCTTCCTGTCTGCTACTTCGAAATAAACAGTATTTTTAGAAAAATTGAATCTGTCAGTGTTTGATTCAGGTTTTACTGGAAAATAGTCGATTTGTAACGTGAAACAGAGGGATGTGTAGTAAACATAAAAAGACATAGATTTATCATACAGTACTAGAAAACGCGGTTTCTTGAAAAAAGATAAAGTTATAAAAAAACACATAACAAAACGCCGCGCGAGATTAGTCGAGCGGTCTAAGGCGCTGCAGTCATAGACTCTGCGGCTGATCCCGGCGGAGGTTCGAGTCCTCCCTCGGGCATGGGTGTGTGTGTTTGTCCTTAGGATAATTTAGGTTAAGTAGTGTGTAAGCTTAGGGACTGATGACCTTAGCAGTTACGTCTCATAAGATTTCACACACATCTGTACTTCTTTTTTTTTTTTTTTTTTGTACAAAACGAAATCATGTCAAACATTGATTCAGTACTTCGATGAGCATCTATGAAACTGTTGCTGCCGGGTGTGGCCGAGCGGTTCTAGGAGCTACAGTCTGAAACTGCGCGACCGCTACGGTCGCAGGTTCGAATCCTGCCCCGGGCATGGATGTGTGTGATGTCCTTAGGTTAGTTAGGTTTAAGTAGTTCTAAGTTCTAGGGCACTGATGACCTTAGAATTTAAGTCCCATAGTGCTCAGAGCCATTTGAACCATTTCATCAAATTGTTTGTGTTATTAATAAACAATAAGAGGATAACTCATGCTCATATCATGATGAAGGAAGTTATATTGAGCACAAAATAACAACAATAATTATATAGAACTTACTTTATATTTTTTGGTTGTTAACTGTACTTGACCGAAAGTATTTTTCAGGTTACATACGGGTGCAGGAGTTACGCATTCGATTAATTTTTATTACGTATAAAATCTAATTTACATTTTGTAAGAAAATAAAACACTCAACTGACAAATAAAAAACCAAGAGAAGTCGTCGGCTCCCAGTATCTCTCTCTCTTTCTCTCCCTCTTATATAATCAGTTATATTCCTTTCCCTACCAATGCTACGGATACTACCGGTAATCCTATCATTTACTGCGCCATTTATGAGTTATATACAAACTACTGACATGTAGAGGGCAACTCTAGATCCCAGTATTCACTGTGCAAGAGGGATAGGCACGGAGCTGGTCACGCTGCATATGTATACTCGTTCGTGGACAACAGTAAGGCGTTACTGTTAATTCAATCTTATTGTACTGTTGTAAAAAATTTTATCGGTTTGCTTGCCGTGTCAGATTTTGATAAGATCTATCTTCCGACCACCTAAGAGTACAGAGGAGATGTTACGCCCAGCTGAGGACAATCTAGGCCTCAAGGTTTCAGAAATTTTCAAGCTTCCACGTGAGTCCTGAAGCAAATGCAACGGAACGCCAATGGGACATCAGATGTTGGGAACGAGAAACTAGCAGTCCATGAGTACAGCCTTAAAAGCAAACGCAGAGTAATGTGTTAGGAAACTGAAATACTTCCCACGCCTCTGAAACTTATTCTTTTCAGGTTGTTTCATTCCCTTTTCCCAGAGGAGCGACGGTGGACTGGCTGCGGAGCAATACTCCGCTCTTCAGTCAAAAGAGATGAGAAATTTAAAAAAGTGGAATGAAAATTTTAATAGAATGAACTATATAAATACGTTTCAAAACATGTAAAAGGTTGGCTTTTGAGTTATTTACATTAAAGTTAAGGACAGGGCTGTTTGACATTTAATAACAATGTGATACGGTCGTGTGATTTTCGGTTTGTACTTCTGCGATGCATACACGCGACCGTATCGATTTCTGGCATCAGTGCGCCTTTACACAAATGAAAATTGATCTTTAGTCGGAGATGCCAGGAGTGGATAGCGATTTTAAGAGTGCGCCGGGAGAGGCTTGCTGGTGGTTTGAACGACAGAGGGCGGAGTAAGCCATGTAGCGCTGGTTGCATATTGGAAGCGCAGTAAGTGCTACAGCGTCGTCTTAAGCCGTCGGCACACGGACCGTGCTGTCGAACGTCAACGTTCGGCGTGCTGAGGTCAACGTCTGCCGAACGCTCAGAAACGAAGCGACTTGTGCATACTGTACGTAGGCCCCAACGTGGTATACACGATTACAACGAACTCCAGCGGCAGTTGCGTTATGTTTCTATTTCGTAAATCACGGGTGCGCGTAAAATTCCTATGTTAGCGCTATTAAAACACACATTTCCTCCGTTGCCCATATGTTAGCCACATTGTTCTATATGTAATATACACAAAGAAAAACTTCAACATCCGTGTACATGTCTTAAGACGAAAAGGAAAGTACCATGTCCAATCAGTTAGGACATCGGCTTATAAAAGTTCCATTACAAACAGTGCGATACAAATTTTGCAATAGTTCTCGACATAAGATAAACATTATTTTAACATTCCCACATTTTAGTAAAACCCTAAGGTCATTCTTACTTGATCACTGTTCCTACCCAGTAGCAGAATCTTTGCCATACGTGAATTACAAACGTATAAAGATATTTCGCTGCTTTTTCTTTTACAAGAAGCGCAAGCTGTCCTCTAGATTAAGCCAATCGAATAAACTCACTCCTCAAAAAATAAAGGTGAACTTATATTCACAGCCGGCCGGTGTGGCCGTGCGGTTCTAGGCGCTTCAGTCTGGAACCGCGTGACCGCTACGGTCGCAGGTTCGAATCCTGCCTCGGGCATGGATGTGAGTGATGTCCTTAGGTTAGTTAGGTTTAAGTAGTTCTAAGTTCTAGGGGACTGATGACCTTAGAAGTTAAGTCCCATAGTGCTCAGAGCCATTTGAACCATTTTTTATATTCACATAACATCAAATCTTATAGAATATACTTATATTAATCTAATAATAAAGCATCAAACCTATGAAAAACGTGAATTTTAGGGAAAAAAGTTTTTGGAACTAAGTACACACGAACCGCCTCCGCAATTCACGTCCTCTTTTTTTTCCACGAAAGCAGTACCAAAAATGGCTATAATGAAATGACATAAATAAGGTGACAGATAATTGCAGTCATAAATTACAGCATTCAAAAAGCAGTCGCGCTACCCACTGCGCTAATTCAGCACAATTGCGGGACGTACATTTCTAGCGTGCTTCAATTTCCTAAAAGCATTAATCGTAGCTATGTTACTAATTGAAATTGAATTATAACAAATTGTAGCAAGAACAATGCGTTTTTGGTGGATCCTCAGTGTGTTGTTGCCTTCAAATGGCATACTCTCATAATACGCAAGTTACAATAGTTCTTTTGTCACGAATTTGTTTCTCGTTCTTTTATTGCAACGAATCACACAGTTAACAACAGGTTTTCGAATGATTCTCAATTTTATGGTGCTCATAAACGGCATATATACATACGTATGGGCTTGAAATGAATGCCAATATGGAGCCTGACAACTCCGTGCTGAAGGGAGATGAAGTGCTAGTGACGTATGTGGTGTTGTACCATCTGATTGGTGAACTCTCAGAAGGACGCTCAGAATGTCTCACATGCTAGATATAGCTCTGCGCGTTCGGAAATATCCCGAACGTGCCATTCCACGTTATGACGTCAGAAACTCGGCACGCTCAACGTTCGGATGCACGGTTCGTTTGCCGACGGCTATAGTGATGGGTCGGCGGCCCGGAGGTTGCTGTTTAGTCGACGGATGGCGAGAAGCGCATCATATCGGAATTAGTGCTTCGCACTGCTACTGAATTTGGTGAGCGTCGGCATTCAGTCTGGAAATTGAACTGAGTCACTCGCCTTGGCTGGAACAATAATTCATCCGTCTGTCATCGACTCCGGTCGCGTGCAGAGTCATCCTGTAAATTAAACTGAAAGTGTTGGGAGCGTTTTTCCTATTCTTTTCTGGGACACATTACTTTGGATATAACGCCGAAGAGTTGCTTATCATTGTCTGTAGTGTCACGAAACTGTACCCTAGCAGTGTTCTGCAAATTTCTGTGTTATATGGGCTAATCGGACGCCATTCTGTTGTAGATGTTATGGGCTGTGTAAATTAGATTGAACAATGTGCATGGTATTCTAGAGAAGCGATGACAGCTTCAGGACACAATGTAATTGCGGGTGCATGTTCTCAGATTCTACTAGCTGAAATTTGCAACTAAAGAGAGTTAATTAATTTCTGTGATTACAAAGCTACGTTTAACTTGGTTCAAATGATTCAAACGGCTCTGAGCACTATGGGACTTAACATCGAAGGTCATCAGTCCCCTAGAACTTTGAACTACTTAAACCTAACTAACCTAAGGACATCACACACGTCCACGCCCGAGACAGGATTCGAACCTGCGACCGTAGCAGTCACGCCGTTCCGGACTGAAGCACCTAGAAGCGCTCAGCCACCGCGGCCGGCGCTACGTTTAACTGTATTGTTCCAAATCGCCTCATGTTCAAGAGGTAGGGTGAAAGTAAAGTTGGTTAAGATGGATAATCATAATTTCCCCTTTCCAGAGTTTGTTCTTATCAAGGGACTGTAGTAAAGTAAGCCGTGTACCAAAGTATCTGATACAGCAGAAAGGTTGATTTGTATGCGGCTGCATTAGCTTACATTGTTGTTGTTGTTGTGGTCTTCAGTCCTGAGACTGGTTTGATGCAGCTCTCCATACTACTCTATCCTGTGCAAGCTTCTTCATCTCCCAGTACCTACTGCAACCTACATCCTTCTGAATCTGCTTAGTGTATTCATCTCTTGGTCTCCCTCTACGATTTTTACCCTCCACGCTGCCCTCCAATGCTAAATTTGTGATCCCTTGATGCCTCAAAACATGTCCTACCAACCGATCCCTTCTTCTAGTCAACTTGTGCCACAAACTTCTCTTCTCCCCAATCCTATTCAATACCTCCTCATTAGTTACGTGATCTACCCACCTTATCTTCAGCATTCTTCTGTAGCACCACATTTCGAAAGCTTCTATTCTCTTCTTGTCCAAACTGGTTATCGTCCATGTTTCACTTCCATACATGGCTACACTCCATACAAATACTTTCAGAAATGACTTCCTGACACTTAAATCTATACTCGATGTTAACAAATTTCTCTTCTTCAGAAACGATTTCCTTGCCATTGCCAGTATACATTTTATATCCTCTCTACTTCGACTATTATCAGTTATTTTACTCCCTAAATAGCAAAACTCCTTTACTACTTTAAGTGTGTCATTTCCTAATCTAATTCCCTCAGCGTCACCCGATTTAATTTGACTACATTCCATTATCCTCGTTTTGCTTTTGTTGATGTTCATCTTATATCCTCCTTTCAAGACACTGTCCATTCCGTTCAACTGCTCTTCCAAGTCCTTTGCTGTCTCTGACAGAATTACAATGTCATCGGCGAACCTCAAAGTTTTTACTTCTTCTCCATGAATTTTAATACCTACTCCGAATTTTTCTTTTGTTTCCTTTACTGCTTGCTCAATATACAGATTGAATAACATCGGGGAGAGGCTACAACCCTGTCTCACTCCTTTCCCAACTACTGCTTCCCTTTCATGCCCCTCGACTCTTATAACTGCCATCTGGTTTCTGTACAAATTGTAAATAGCCTTTCGCTCCCTGTATTTTACCCCTGCCACCTTCAGAATTTGAAAGAGAGTATTCCAGTTAACGTTGTCAAAAGCTTTCTCTAAGTCTACAAATGCTAGAAACGTAGGTTTGCCTTTTCTTAATCTTTCTTCTAAGATAAGTCGTAAGGTTAGTATTGCCTCACGTGTTCCAACATTTCTACGGAATCCAAACTGATCTTCCCCGAGGTCCGCTTCTACCAGTTTTTCCATTCGTCTGTAAAGAATTCGCGTTAGTATTTTGCAGCTGTGACTTATTAAACTGATAGTTCGGTAATTTTCACATCTGTCAACACCTGCTTTCTTTGGTATTGGAATTATTATATTCTTCTTGAAGTCTGTGGGTATTTCGCCTGTCTCATACATCTTGCTCACCAGATGGTAGAGTTTTGTCATGACTGGCTCTCCCAAGGCCATCAGTAGTTCTAATGGAATGTTGTCTACTCCCGGGGCCTTGTTTCGACTCAGGTCTTTCAGTGCTCTGTCAAACTCTTCACGCAGTATCTTATCTCCCATTTCATCTTCATCTTCATCCTCTTCCTTTTCCATAATATTGTCCTCAAGTACATCGCCCTTGTATAAACCCTCTATATACTCCTTCCACCTTTCTGCCTTCCCTTCTTTGCTTAGAACTGGGTTGCCATCTGAGCTCTTGATATTCATACAAGTGGTTCTCTTCTTTCCAAAGGTCTCTTTAATTTTCCTGTAGGCAGTATCCATCTTACCCCTAGTGAGACAAGCCTCTACATCCTTACATTTGTCCTCTAGTCATCCCTGCTTAGCTATTTTGCACTTTCTGTCGATCTCATTTTTGAGACGTTTGTATTCCCTTTTGCCTGCTTCATTTACTGCATTTTTATATTTTCTCCTTTCATCAATTAAATTCAATATTTCTTCTGTTACCCAAGGATTTCTATTAGCCCTCGTCTTTTTACCTATTTGATCCTCTGCTGCCTTCACTACTTCATCCCTCAGAGCTACCCATTCTTCTTCTACTGTATTTCTTTCCCCCATTCCTGTCAATTGTTCACTTAAGCTCTCCCTGAAACTCTCTACAACCTCTGGTTCTTTCAGTTTATCCAGGTCCCATCTCCTTAAATTCCCACCTTTTTGCAGTTTCTTCAGTTTCAATCTGCAGTTCATAACCAATAGATTGTGGTCAGAATCCACATCTGCCCCTGGAAATGTCTTACAATTTAAAACCTGGTTCCTAAATCTCTGTCTTACCATTATATAATCTATCTGATATCTATTAGTATCTCCAGGATTCTTCCAGGTATACAACCTTCTTTTATGATTCTTGAACCAAGTGTTAGCTATGATTAAGTTATGCTCTGTGCAAAATTCTACAAGGCGGCTTCCTCTTTCATTTCTTCCCCCCAATCCATATTCACCTACTATGTTTCCTTCTCTCCCTTTTCCTACTGACGAATTCCAGTCACCCATGACTATTAAATTTTCGTCTCCCTTCACTACCTGAATAATTTCTTTTATCTCGTCACACATTTCATCAATTTCTTCATCATCTGCAGAGCTAGTTGGCATATAAACTTGTACTACTGTAGTAGGCATGGGCTTTGTGTCTATCTTGGCCACAATAATGCGTTCACTATGCTGTTTGTAGTAGCTAACCCGCACTCCTATTTTTTTATTCATTATTAAACCTACTCCTGCATTACCCCTATTTGATTTTGTATTTATAACCCTGTATTCACCTGGCCAGAAGTCTTGTTCCTCCTTCCACCGAACTTCACTAATTCTCACTATATCTAACATTAACCTATCCATTTCTCTTTTTAAATTTTCTAACCTACCTGCCCGATTAAGGGATCTGACATTCCACGCTCCGATCCGTAGAATGCCAGTTTTCTTTCTCCTGATAACGACGTCCTCTTCAGTAGTCCCCGCCCGGAGATCCGAATGGGGGACTATTTTACCTCCGGAATATTTTACCCAAGAGGACGCCATCATCATTTAATCATACAGTAAAGCTGCATGTCTTCGGGAAAAATTACGGCTGTAGTTTCCCCTTGCTTTCAGCCGTTCGCAGTACCAGCACAGCAAGGCTGTTTTGGTTAGTGTTACAAGGCCAGATCAGTCAATCATCCAGACTGTTGCCCCTGCAACTACTGAAAAGGCTGCTGCCCCTCTTCAGGAACCACATGTTTGTCTGGCCTCTCAACAGATACCCCTCCGTTGTGATTGCACCTACGGTACGGCCATCTGTATCGCTGAAGCACGCAAGCCTCCCCACCAACGGCAAGGTCTATGCTTCCGTAAATTGAAATTAAATTTTGTTGTAAGTTTTTCTGGTAACTACCCTAACGCTGGTTTTTCTGACGACTGGTTTGGTTGAACATGAGTTAACTTACTCACATCTCACTGTCCTAAGACCGGTTACGTTGTTCTAATGTGAAAGTGATTCTGAATTTAAGATTAATTTTTTTCAAAAAGAACACCTTAGATGATTTGAATTTTTTAAGGTTATTGGTTCTAATGTTTAAGAAAAAGGAAAACGTGGTTAATTTAGGATTTCAATAATTACCTTTAAATATCTTGAATGATCTTAAGCTTTTTAATAGATTATTGGTTCTGGTGTTCAAAAAAAGGGGGAAATTCAGCCAACATTCTAAAAAAAATTGCAATGATTTTAATGTTTTAAGGATTCGATAGACCTGCGTTTAGCGGGAGTGTGGATAGTGGGATGGTCGAGTAGTATTTCAGGGTACTTAAAATGATTACAGTGTCATTTGTTCCAGCTGGGTCGAGTTCTGGGATGGGTGTAATGTGGAAAAATAGTTGATAGAAAAGTATTGATAGCTAGGATGGGGACCAGATCATGGCCAATAGGAGGTAGGAAAAGGTAAGGATGGGGGAGGGGAGGTAGCTGAGACCTGAAATCGGAAAATAATGAGGAGCTGCGGGTTAAATCTGATCGAAGGGATAGATGTCTGTTCGAATACAGTTATCAGGAAATGGCAGTCTGTCGGAACTGAACTGGAAGAGGATATGTAGAGCGGATTAGTGGAGATGTGTTGATATTTGTGCGGCAACCTACACATATTTGTCACTAGGAAGGGTGGGGGGGGGACAGGAGGAATCAAACAGGGCTGTTGGTGTCGACTTTACGGGAAATATCGGTATATGGAAGTGTTCTGTTGACGCTTCTGCCAATTAGAGCTCTGTTTTGTAGAATTCTCATGTGTCCTCCCGTGTCGCGTCGTAATTCCTCTACGATATTTTGGCAGACAGACTCGCTGTCTTCAGATGGCACCTGATGACTGCTGCTCCACTCTTGTCGACATCCTGTATATTCTAGTCGTTATCCCCTGTATCGTTGTGACTCTTGAAATTTTCCCGGCGTATCGAATATTCCATAAGATTTCGGGATTGCAGCCGGATCTCATCGACTTCTTTCCACGATGTTTCGGCTGCCAACCTTACAGCCATCTTCAGGCGAGTGTCAAACACTCGCCTGAAGATGGCTGTAAGGTTGGCAGCCGAAATATCGTGGAAAGAAGTCGATGAGATCCGGCTGCAATCCCGAAATCTTATGGAATACCCTGTATCGTTGTCTGTGTGGCCACTGCCTTGGATGGTGGAGTTGGTGGGGATAGCAGCGCCCGACTGCGAATTCTGGCCTGCTGTGTCCGCGTCATCGCTGTCGGGTGCGGACCTCCCTGAAGGGGATTGCTTTTCTTTTCCTAGGCTCAATGCAGTGCTGAATGGTAGAGTTTTTCTCCCCTACCATTGGCCTTTCCCACTGCACAGCCTCCCATTAGGTCGTTTCTTCCTCTCTTTCCGACCATTCTATTCAAGTCTGTCATAATTACCGTGCTTACTTGTCTTCCATTTCCTTCGTCCATTTCCTCCATCTGCTGACATATTTTGTTCACTTACTCTTTGATTGAATCTGATGTTGCCGTAACCAGTGGTGACACAGGATTTAATAACGGAACTTCTGAATTACTTCATTGATATGGAAATGATACGGCTTTCGAACTATTTATTAGGAACAATCTTCTCCATCCATTTTCTAATGCAAATGACAATGTTGGTCTAAAGTGGTTGGCTTCGTTCGTGAGGAGAAATCGAACTTCTGTTCCAAGAGATAAGATCTTCGAGTCTATGGAGGAAAACTGATTTTTTTCTTTTGTCCAAAAAACAGAACTTGAAAAAATAAGTTGCAGTCCGGGCTGATTTTGAAGTATGATTGATCAGGGGCTACAATCCTACAATCCAAAAATGTGTAGATTATTTCGTGGAATCGCGATTCTGTAGCTGATAAACTTTCATCTGAAGGGAGTGGGAAACTCAATACGATGGTCACCTACATGTCGGATGCTGCTCAGTATATTTCCGCCTGATCGTTTTCCCCAAAAACAGATACGATATGTCCGTTATGAAACTAGCTGCTACTAGACCCACGATGGATCCAATGAGAGCTATTCTGTCACTTCAGCTAAAGATTTTACCGACAAACTTGGCAAGGGAAAATCGTATAACTATCCTGCATTTGTTTGTATTAATAAAGTATCTTTTAAATCCTTCTTGAGTAACTTAGTTCAAGAAAACTGATCCAAGGTGCCCAGGGGCACCAGCCATAACACGCTTGAGCAGCTATAGTGCGTGCGTCACGAAAAGCAACGCTCAAGCGATCTGTAGCAGCCACGCAGGATTTTAAAGTTCACCCAAAGAACGCCAGGCGCCGCATCAAGAGCTACAGACCACTATGTACTTCACAGGTAATAGCAAGAGGTCAGTGGCTGCATCGTAAGACCACGCCTATATCCGGCCACGAGTTACTAGGAGGCAGCACATCTCTTTCTGGAGAACAGCTGTTAGAGAAAACCCAGGGACCACTGCGAACAGTTCCTGTCGGCCACAGCTGGCCGACTCATGCGCCTTCTGCGTGGAGTCCCTCAATTAAGCTCTTGTCACATGCCATCGGCAAATAGAGCGGAGTTCAGCGACGTAGCATTTGGCATTGGAAAAAAAGTCTTTCTTAGAGTGTCAGTCTTTTCAGTGCTGCAGGGAGTTAGGTGAATGCAAAACGGAACTGCGCTGTGGGACCAACGAAATTGTGAAGAAACGATTTTAGGTTTTCGGAAGGACAATAAAGAATCTATTGTGCTCCTACTGGGACATTCTCTCAATTAGGAAAAACAGACAGATTTTGCTGTCTGCTTGCTAACGAAAGTAGTCAGAAACTGCCTCTTGATGTAGCGTTTATGAATGCTTTGGGAAGTTTCTACATGCAAGCGACTTACAGGGGGATCTGCGTAAATAATGGCAAGACAGTGAAAAACTGTGAAACACACCACCGCCGGGAATAACTTATGTGAGAACAGCAACAACATCTAAATCAGGGGGTTTAGCGGTCTTTGAATAATGCTGTTTTCACCAAAGCTGACGTTCTTGCTCAAGTTGGCAGCAATAGGCCAGATGGAATAAATACAGACAGGGACTGAAATTCTTACTGAAGTTGGCAACGATAGACTACAAGTTATAAACACAGGCAGTGAACTCTCGTTGAAGTTACCAACGACATACCTGAAGGAGTAAATACAGGCAGCGAACTGATATTCTTGCTAAAGTTGGCAACAACAAGGCAGAAGAGATAAATTTAGACAGTGAACTGACGTTATTGCTGAAGTTGACAAGAACAGGTCAGAATGAATAAATACAGTGAACTGACGTTCTTGCTGAAATTTGCAACAACAGGTGAGAAGGGATAAATACATTGATCTGACGATCTTGCTGTTGTTGGCAACAACTACCCAGAAGCAGTAAATATAGACAGTGAATTGAAATTCTTCATGAAGTTGACAAGAACAAATCAGAATGAATAAATACTGTGAACTGACGTTCTTGCTGAAGTTGGAAACAACAGGTCAGAAGGGATAAATACAGGGAATTGACATTCTTGCTGAAGATGGCAACAATAGGCCAGAAGGGATAAATGCACAAAGTGAACTGACATTCTTACTGAAGCTGGCAACATCTGGTCATAAGGGATAAATGAAGACAGTGATCAGAGGTTCTTGCTGAAGATGGCAAGAACAGGACAGAAGGGATAAATGCAGGGAATTGACATTCTTGCTGAAGTTGGCAACAATAGGCCAGAAGGGATAAATGCAGACAGTGAACTGATATTCTGACTGAAGTTGGCAACAACAGGTCAGAAAGGATATATACAGGGAATTGACGTTCTTGCTGAAGTTGTCAACAACCGGACAGAAGGGATAAATGAAGACAGTGAACTGACATTCTGAATGAAGTTGTCAACGACCGGCCAGAAGAGATTAATACAGACAGTGAACTAACGTTCCTGCTGAAGTTGGCAACAATAGGCCAGCAGGGAAAAATACAGACATCGGAACACAGCCCAACTCTAATATCCACGAAGTCTTCCATAAAATTACGAATGTGAGTGGATGATAATGTTCCATTTACATGTTCTGTTGACCAGACAGATACTGTTTCTATATGCATTTCATCCAAGGACGAAAGAGCAGCACCATATTTTCAGGATGCAAGTGTTAACGGGAAAGTGGAGGAAACGCAGTCTTGAGCCCACATAAGAAGAAACTGGAACATCTTTTATCTTGTGCGTGGCTCGAGAAGTAATGCTGCACAAGACAAGAAACTCTCCCCTAAAAATGAGTAGTACGTTAAGGGAGAAGGCACAAGGTTTCATTTCATAAGACTATGGCCACATGGTGGATGCAGACTCAATGAACGTCCGGCGAACTTACTTTCCAACAAAATTACTCAAGACAGTTTCAGAAGGCAGGAATGTGAATGTCCACTACCTGTTTCCACTGGACCCAAAAACAGAGTGATGAAGCCGACGCTGTAACAGAAAATTATGTCTCTCATTTAATATTTTTGTCTCATTAACAGACTTTATTTCGTGGTATTTTCATTAGTTGGTCTGATATAGAAGTGTTTCCTGGTAAAGTACCTGTGAATAGTACGAGTATTATTTTGTTGCTGATAATGTTCTGGTACTTTTTTTGTTATCTTTAGTCATTTATTTTTTTTTACAGTTGTTGTTTTTAGCCAAGATATATTACGATCCTCTAAAACATATTTTTCACTTTTTTTATAAAACTTTTTAATTACTTTTCCGTTAATCTTTAAATCAAATGGCTCGCATAACGTGTGCTAGTAGGTGATACTGGGAACTAGGGTAAGCGGATGTAGGAACACGGTTTCGGAAAATTCCATTTTCAGTTTTCTTGAACTAAGTTACTCAAGAAAGATTTAAAAGATACTTTATTAATACAAACAAATGCAGGATAGTTATTTGTATTACCTATTGCTTATCCAGCTCATATGTTGACATTGATGGAATAATCAAAAGAAAACCAAGTCGATATTTCCGTAACTGTCCTAATAACAGTTCATCTATTCTACAAGCTTTCTTTGAAACGGGAATCGCCTTCCACTGTTTCCAATCATGTGGAACGTTTTATCCGTCCATCGACCTCCATTGGCATACAACAGAATGCTGGTGGAACATGAGCTATGTCTTACGTATTCTCTGTTTAGAATATAGTCGGTCACAGCGTGCAAAACTGCACACGTGCATGATATGCTGGACGTTTGCAATCCGAAGTTCGGCCCCTCTCTACGTTGCCCAGTCCTTCTCAGAAGTACACTATGTGATCAAAATTATCCGGAGGCCTGGCTGAAAATGACTTCGTGGAGCCCTCCATCGGTAATGCTGGAATTCCGTATGGCGTTGGCCTACCCTTAGATTTGATAACAGCTTCCACTCTCAGTAGCATAGGTTAAATCAGGTCCTGGAAGGTTTCTTGGGGAATGACACATCATTCTTCATGGGGCGAGGTAAGGTATCGATGTCGGTCGCTGAGGCCTGGCAGGAAGTCGGCGTTCCAAAACATCAGAAAGGTGTTCTATAGGATTCAGATCAGAACTCTGTGCAGGTCAGTCCATTACACGGATGTTATTGTCCTGTAACCACTCCGCTACAGGCCGTGAATTATGAACAGGTGCTCGACCGTGTTAATAGATGCAATCACCATCCCCGAATTGCTCTTCAACAGTGGGAAGCAAGAAGGTGCTTAAAACATCAATGTAGTCCTGTGCTGTGATAGTTCCAGGAAAAACAACTAGGGATGCAAGCCCCCACCATGAAAAACACGGCCACACCATAACACCATGGCATTTGAGTTTTACTGTTGGCACTACACACGCTAGCAGATGACGATCACCGGGCACTCGCCATACCCAAATTCTGCCATCGGTTCGCCACATTGTGGACCTTGGTTCGTCACTCCACACAACGTTCTTACACTGTTCAATCGTCCAATGTGTACGCTCCTTACACCAAGCGAGGCGTCGTTTGGCAATTACCGGTGTGGTGAGTGGCTTATGAACAGCAGCTCGACCGTTATATCCAAGTTTTCTCACCTACCGCCTAAGTGTCATAGTACTTGCAGTGGATCCCGATGCAGTTTGGAATTCCTGTGTGATGGTCTGGTTAGATGTCTGCCTATTACACATTACGACCCTCTTCAACGGTCGGCGGTCTCTGTCAGTCAACAATCAAGGTCGACCTGGACGTTTTTGTGCTGTACGTGTCCCTTTACGTTTCCACTTCACTATCACATCGGAAACAGTGAACCTAGGAATGTTTAGGAGTGTGGAAATCTCGCGTGCAGACATGAGACAAGTGACACTAAGTCAACTGACCAAGTTCGAAGTCCGTGAGTTCTGCAGAGCGTCCCATTCTGCTCTCTCACGATGTCTAATGACTACTGAGGTCGCTGATATGGTGTACCTGGAAGTATGTGGCAGCGCAATGCACCTAATATAAAAAACGTATGTTTTTTTGCATTGTTGTGCAGCGTTTCTAGTTCAGCATAGCATTCTTCACTTTGCGAGAATCGTGGTGACAGCGCTGTTTATCCTTTTGCTATTTGTTCGTGGTAGAAAGAAGGTTCACAAGCCCAATGGCTTTTTGCACAAAAAGAGGCAGTCTTGCGAACTATCGTCACAAGCATTCAAAAACGAATGGAAATTTGTAGACCCGGAGAGCATAATGAAATAGGCGGTATCAGCAGTAAACTTTCTGAAGTCCTATGCATTACTTCTTTGTCTGTTGCAATAGTTTTCAATTGAACTCACCGAACAGTATGGAGACTTTATATATTACTGCAAAGTACATTTTCTAAGTCAAGGGACATACCTGGAACTATTTTTCGATCTAAGAACCGCTATTGTAGAACTTGTGAAGGAAAAATGAAAGCCGGAATGAAAAGTACAAGATCCAAAATCGATAGCAGACCTCGCATTTTGAGTTGACTTGACACAAAGCTAATTGCCCGCAGTTAAACAGTGCAAGGTCAGAAACAACTTTTTCCAATTTGAGGGAATCGCGTTCTTCCATAAATTCACTGGCGCCAAAAACAAACGTGAGTTTCGAAGAATTCATTGCGGCATTGAAAGGATTACAAGAATAGTTTTCTAAACGTTTTGAGGACAGTGCCAATCTTACACCGTTTTTTGAGCTGTTTTAGAGGTCGCTTACCGTCTGAGTCGAATGCGCCCCTGTGCACTGCAAATGGAAGTGATCTATCAGAAATAAAGTAAAATTCTTTTGCGTTGGCTCTGAGCACTATAAGACTTAACATCGGAGGTCATCAGTCCCCTAGAACTTAGAACCTAACTAACGTAAGGACATCACACACACCCATGCCCGAGGCAGGATTCGAACCTGCGACCGTAGCGGTCGTGCGGTTCCAGACTGAAGAACCTAGAACCGCTCGGCCACATCAGCCGGCCTCTTTTGCGTTGAAACTGTCCAGGAGTTCTATGTTGTTTTCCTCAGGAAGAGTTTTCATATCTTTGCAATAAGGTTGCACATGTGATGTAACATTTCGATCAACACATGTGTGACTAAAGCTTTTAAGTGAGAGAACTACGTTCATGCGCGAGAGCACTACACATGTGCAGAATTCTTAGCCTTTCCTAATGCAAAAGCTGATAGCCATCCTGCCAAGTCGGGTGTACTTCACTCTATTAGCAAATGGTTCAAATGGCTCTAAGCACTATGGGACTCAACATCTGAGGTCATCAGCCCCCTAGACACAGAACTACGTAAACCTAACTAACATAAGGACGTCACACATATCCATGCCCGAGGCAGGATTCGAACTTGCGACCGTAGCAGCTGCGTGGTTCCGGAACCACTAGGACACAGTGGACGGCGGTACTCTTTAAGCAACTTTAGTTGAATTTCTGTCCCGTCGTCACCCATGTCGATATTTGTAGTTTAGACGTTCGTGTGACGAGTGAAAGGAACAATCGATTATCCACATAATCAACCTACTAAATATTCTCAGTTGGTAAAAACTCTGCCCCACTTCCCGAATGCCGTGATTTTTGGCTGAGAAGAACAAACAGCCTACACCGCCCTCATCAGTAAGGAATGAAAGACGCAAAGAAAAAAGAAACATAGAGAACGAAACAAAGTGTTTGGTTCTTATCTGTGTCATCCCCTGTACGAGTGTCGTTGTGTTCAATGCATAACTGGATAGGCGGCTTTGATCGGCTTACCGTCTTGAATCCCTCATACGGCAAATAATATCAGTCTTCCAACTATCATATCGTAACATTTACTTATTTATTTACTTATTTTAGATAAATCATAGAATTAAATTTTCATCAAACCTCATAAAACAGTATTGTTCAAAGAATCGTGTCAATAACGAGCATGCTATTTGTTATATCGATATTGGATCACGTATCTGTGAAATTCACTACGATGGCAATGGACTTCACATGGCGAAATTATATTTCATGTACAGTTTAACACTGAGCAAATATTTTGTGTAGTCCTTGCAGTTCATTAGCGATGACATATTCCGCAAATTAACAGAGACATCGCTTGCTGTTCTGCATTTGCATACCGCAGTGGTTCGGAGTATCTTTGTACTTGACGCTCGAATTGCTTTCCCGATAAATTTTGCAAACGCTCTCTGATGCCGTAAACCAGTTACGGCTATTTCAAAGGTGTAGTATTTGTTGATTGACAGACAGTTGCTGACGCATCAGAACGGTAACGCACAAATGTATTACAGACAGTTTTATCTTGGTAGACGCAGCGTTCATCACAGTTCAAAACGCAGCGAGAATTACACGTTGGGTAATGAGGCTTTAATCTGCTTAATGCTGGACGCCGTTGAGTTTAATAGGCGATCATTAAATTTTGTCTGTTCTCTGAATTGCACAGTTTACAGAAACAACTATCCCTGAATTAGCTGATCTATTGAGACCAGCTATTTTCAGGCTTTTCCGACAAAGTTCATTCACTACCGAGCAACAGGAGAATCATTGTAAAGGTACGTGTATGCGGGTGATACAAATTGCATATTTTGACGGATAACACACTGACAGCCTTCCTCGCAGCCACGTGTTTGGCGGTACTGGCGTCACTTAAATTACCTAGGAATTTAATCTGGAGTCATTTAATCTTGCTATAACAAATGCAACGCTCTATCTACTCATTAAGAAATAATAACTGCATATACGTGATTTTTGTTACATGTGGTGGTGTGCTTATTAAGTAACATTCCTTTCTGGTTTTTGTAGTTCTGGTCTTCAGTCCAGAGACTAGTTTGATGCACCTCTCCATGCTACTCTACCCTGTGCGAGCTTCTTCATCCTCAAGTACTTCCTGCAACCTACATCCTTATGAATCTGCTTTGTGTATTCATATCATGGTCTCCCTCTACGATTTTTACCCTCCACGCTGCTCTTCAGTACTAAATTGGTGATCCCTCGATGCCTCAGAACATGTCCTACCAACCGATCCCTTCTTCTAGTCAAGTTGTGCCACAAATTCCTATTCTGTTCAGTACCTCCTCATTAGTCACGTGATCAACCCATCTAATCTTCTTCTGTAGCACCACATTTCGAAAGCTTCTATTTTCTTCTTGTATAAACTGTTTATCGGCCGTGTTTCACTTCCATATGTGGCTACACTCCATACAAATACTTTCAGAAAATACTTCCTGATACTTAAATCTAAGCTCGATGTTAACAAACTTCACTTCTTCAGAAACACTTTCCTTGCCATTGCCACTCTACATTTTAAATCTTCCCTACTTCGAACATAATCAGTTATTTGGCTCCCCAAATAGCAAAACTCTTCTCCTATTTTAAGTGTCTCATTTCCTAACCTAATTCCCTTACCATCACCTGCCTTAATTCAGCTACACTCCATTATACTAGTTTTGCTTTTGTTGATGTTCGTCTTATATCCTCCTTTCAAGACACTGTCCATTCCGTTCATCTGCTCTTCCAGGTCCTTTGTTGTCTCTGCCAGAAATAGAATGTCATCGGCAAATCTCAAAGTTTAATTTTCTCTCCATGGATTTTAATTTCTACTCCGAATTTTTCTTTTGTTTCCTTTACTGCTCGCTCGGTATATAGATTGACTAACGTCGGTTATAGGTTACAACCCTGTCTCACTCCCTTTCGAACCACTGCATCCCCTTTCATGCCCCTCCCCTCTTATAACAGCCATCTGGTTTCTGTACAAATTGTAAATAGTTTTTTTTACATCCTGTATTTGACCCCTGCCACCTTCAGAATTTGAAAGAGAGTATTCCAATCAACACTGTCAAAAGCTTTCTCTATGTCTACAAATGTAGAAACGCAAGTTGGTCTTCCATTAATCTATCTTCTAAGATAAGTCATAGGGTCATTATTGCCTCATATGTTCCACCATTTGTACGGAATCCAAACTGATCTTTCCCGACGTCGGCTTCTACATGTTTTCCCATTCGTCTGTAAAGAATTCGTGTTTGTATTTTGCAGCTGTGACTTATTTAACTGATAATTCGATAATTTTCACACCTGTCAACACCTGCTTTCTTTGGGATTGGAATTATCGTGTTCTTCTTGTAGTCTGAGGATATTTCGCCTGTCTCATAGATATTGCTCACCAGATGGTAGAGTTTTGTCATGGCTGGCTCCTCCAATGCTATCAGTAGTTCTAATGGAACGTTGTCTACTCCTGGGGCCCTGTTTTGACTTAGGTATTGGAAGTTATTCTCACGATAACTGTAGTTCACCGAAATGTTGTTCTCCGGCCCGTCGTGTTGCTGCTTAATTCTTCGTAGGCTACAGCTCAGGAAAAGAGTGGATTGATCGTAATAGACCATTCGGAAACTGTCCATGCTATGATAGTATTCTACACTGCATTCTGGTGAGCATTATCCGTCCTATGAAAACCTAAAAAAGGAGGAAAGCACTTCTGAGGACAATAAAATTTTGCCGGAAACATTCTAACCGTGCACAATCCCTTGAATCGCTACCCGATAATGACCGTTTGAAGGTCTATTCCGTTGAGCAACACGTCGGGATTCATACATGATGTATCATTTGAAATAGCACCGTCGATATCTTTTCACATTAGCAATAGGTGTATTTTCCTGTATTCTTCCTATACAGTAACAAATCTCGTTTGTCTCCATGTTATTACAATTTTAGCAAATCGTTAAACTTTCTGAATTCCAAATTTAGCAAACAGACTGACTTTCAACAATTCACTAAGTTAGCTTCAGACCAGAACTTACTACACGTCTACTCCATCGGAGAACTATCACGAAAGTGTCTTCTGATAATTCACTATCGCTTATTAGTTAAATCGCAGTCCGAAATCAGGGAGTGTGCGTTATGTTGAAATTTTAGAATGGTGTAAATATTATCATTGTGATACTACTGTCTGTAAGTCGATGACGCTTATGGCGATACATTTTCTAGACATAAGAGTATTGAAAGCGGAGCAATGGGACTGCTAAAAGGAGCAGACCGAGTTAGTGGAAGTGAGTGTTTCGCTCCTGCGTTTGCAGGAAAAAGAGAAATCGGTATTTGTGGGAGCGCTCATGTTAAGGTATTGCCTCCGAAACTTCAACAGCTAGTGCACTAGCTGTACATTTCTGACGTGATATCAAACGTTTCGTATATTTTCATTGTTGTGGAGATGAAATTTTAGATTTTTCTGACGTCTTTCAGCTATTTTTCGACATACATCTCAAACAACATGTAATACAGTTGTTAATATTTCCTTCTGCAAATGGTGTTTTTATAAACATTGAAATCGGTAAAACAGTTTTAACAAACCTTCCATTTTGCAACTGATTGGCTGTTTACTATTTCTACAAGAAGATTTCATCCTACAGTTGCTGCTCCAGACAAGTACACAATTTTAAAACTATACAAATTAAATATCAAACAAACGACATCGGGAGACCAAGCTCTACTAAATGGATGCAGAGGTAATACTACGTTCCACAAAACGTAATAAAACGATGATAGCGACACCTTTAAAGCTTAAAAATCTAAAAAGTAGTAGATGGAGTAAAAGAATACAGGTATCTCCGAACATTATACTTAGTAAAATGACGTAGCCCACGCCGGTGAAATGTATAAAACTAATCAGTAATAAATGTGGTAAATAACCTGATCCCCGACGTTGTAACAATCTCATATCAGTGTCCACAAGTAATGAAAAGCTTCTGTCTTCCGCAGAACAGAAATACCAGAACGAAAATACGACCAGCATTTCGTTCGCGTGAAAAAACATTGGTACCAATTCGCTGCTAGCAACGCCCATCAGTTGAGCTTAAAGCACAAAAGGGAAGATATTAATTTCATTCAAACGCCCGTCTCCTGATCCTTAATCTACACAACAATGAGAACGTTCCACCACCACCTGCTGGATAAATTGCGAAAGCGAAATTTTCAATGCGAATTCTGATTAAAAGAGATTAATCCCGCAAAGCATCTGCGCCATGAATGCAAGGGGTATCGTTCAGTAGCGAATAAACGTCTCATTTCATTTGTGGGGAAAACATTTAATTAATTCCCTTCCAATAAAGGGAACGTGTTTTAATTTGGTGCATGTGTAAATCCTAATCTGTGTTCCCTGCAGTAAAGCCGTAAACGCTTATTGCTCCGTCAAATTCTGTTAAAAAAACTCGCCCTGAGAGTTACTGCAAAACAGACAAAACAGAATCGCGAAACACCAGCAGCTGTCAATAGTTAACGAGACAGTTTTATGTTAGACTAATTCTCTAAATCTTGGCAGGAAATGAGCGAAACGAAGTTAGGGGTGCTGGAAGAGGCTAATGCGAATGGGACAATGGATGCGTAGTGTCGTTTCGAAAGCAATGACTGTCAAGTTTTTCATGGAGGCTGCGTGAGATGCAGACTACATAATCACGCAGCTAAATAAAACCTTTTACTAACTTCCAACATTTTTTCCGATGCCGCCGCCATTCTCTTAACATTTTATGCACGACAGCTAGAATCAGCTTGCGACATGTATAAGCTGTGAACTGTAGACGTTCCCAGTAGTTGCAAGGGAAATATTTCTCACATATTCTTTATCGGGAATTTGAAATAAAAATTAGTTATGAATAGAATGGAAAAACTGGTAGAAGACGATCCAGAGAAATGTAGAACTGGGAGTCAATGTTTACCCAACTGTTTACTAGAGAAAATGTCTCGAGGCTGAAAAAAGGTAAACCAACTTTATAGCATTTGTAGAAAACTTTTGACTGTGTGATTGGAACGCACCTCTTGAATTCTGAAGGCAGCAGAGATAAAATACAGAGAGCAAAAGTTATCTACAACTTCTACACAAACCAGACTGCAAAGCGTCGAAGGACGTTAAAGAGAAGGTTTAATAGAGAGGGGTTATTGTTATTTAATCTATACAGCAAGCAAGGAGTAAAGTAAACTAACAGGAACAAAGATCAGCCTTTGATGATGACATTATAATTCTGTCGGACGGGAGGTGACCTGAAAGAACCGTTGAATGGAATGGATAATGTATTGAAAAGAGGTTATAACTTGGAAATCAAGAAAGATAAAACAAGGATGATGGAATGTAAGGTAATTAAACCAAGTGATAGTGTTAGAATTACAGTAGGAAATGAGATACTAAAAGTAGATGATGAGTTTAACTATTTGGGAAGAAAATTACAGACGATGGCCGAAGTAGAAGGGGCATAAAATGCAAAGTGGCAACAGTAGAAAATACATTACCGAAAAAGAGAAATTTGTTAACAGTGCACATAAATTTCAATGTTTCTAACCCTTTAAGAAAGCGCTTGTCTGGAATATAGCCTTAAAGATAAGTGTAATGTGGACCACAAACAGCGCAGTCAAGAAGAGAATAGTATTGCATTAAGTGACTGTGAGTCGATATTTTGGACCTAATAAAGAAAAAATTGTTTTAGCATTTTATCCATAGTCTACAGCTGTATTTCTATTTGTTGAAATAATCAATAACCAGTTCCAGTTCCACGAAAGACATTTTAGTTCGTTTACTGGTCTGAGGCACCTAGTGGGTTTACTTCGAAGGTTATAAGTATCGCATTGTTACCCGCTAATAATGCTCTAATTATAACATTCTGAAGACGGGCACTAGATGCTTGAAACTGGTAAATGAAATGAAATATCTTCTGTGGAACTTGATGCTGATTATTTCAACAGAAAGAAAAAGGTATTACATAAACAAAAATCTTTTTAACACAACACGTTTTGAAGATGACTAAAAAATATAAAACAATTTCTTCTAGGACTATACAGATTCGTAACTGCGTACGTATAGTTTTGAAAATATGTCAAAGGAATTTTTTATAGCTACAGAAATACTTGAAAGATAACGGAAGATGTGGGCTGCATGCAATAGAATAATAGTCTGGAGGTGAAATATCTGAGCATCAGTTACGTACTGCAAGCGCCCAACGTTTTTCGCTATAAATCTTACAAGTATTTTCACAGACATTAAAAATCCACAACCACGAATTTTCAATACTATGTGTATAGCGATGGGAATCACACGGTACTCGGAGAAATTATTTTGCTATTTTCAGTCTTTTTTAAAGAAATACTTTTAAACTTCATTTAACGTAATTGTTTTCTGCTTTTTAGCCGTGTGTGTGTGTGTGTGTGTGTGTGTGTGTGTGTGTGTGTAGTTTTCAATGGATTACAAACGTGTTCATAACGTTGTCCGGGAGGCTTGTGTTACATTTAAGGTTCATTTCAATGTCTTTACACCCGATCCAATGTAAAATAGAAAAGTGTTACATTTATCTGCTAATAATAATCAATATGTTAAACACTTATTTTCCTAAAAAATTAAACTAAGCTCGCCAGTGTGGTCGAGCGGCTCTAGGCGCTTCAGTCTGGAACCGCGCGACCGCTACGGTCGCAGGTTCGAATCCTGCCTCGGGCATGGACTGTGATGTCCTTAGGTTAGTTAGGTTTAAGTAGTTCTAAGTTCTAGGGGCTGATGACCTCAGATGTTAAGTCCCATAGTGCTCAGAGCCATTTGAACCAATTAAACTAAGAAGGAAATCATATTACCCTCCTACTCACACCAGACAAAAGAAAGGGCATAATATTGCCTTGTCATCCAGGTCTGAGCTATCAAGAAAGTTTCATTTCTCTAGATCACCAGCAAGTTAGTTTAATACTGTTCAAATTAGGGCCTGAACAGGCAAACAGACATAAAAAAAGTACTCCCGCCATACCACAGACACGAAAGCGAGTTAAGATTCCATTGTAATCCACTGCTGAGCGATGTAGAAAGTTTCAGTTCTCTAGCTCATGGCGAACTTCGTTTGAAACCAGTTAAAAAATTTGTACTGAACGGGCAAACGCACAGGTAAACAAAGCACCCCCCACCACACACCAGCGACGAAAGCAACTTAATATTGACTTGTCATCAAGTTATGGGGAATGTAGAAATTTTCAAGTCTCCAGCTCATCGGGTACTTAGTTTGAAACCAGCTGAATAATTTGTGCTGAGCAGACACAGTTATGAACAATATAGAAAACTTGTGTCTAGCTTATTCAGAAGTTAGTTTGACATCAGTTGAAAAATTTGTACCGCACTGGCATACTCGCACACATAAAAAGTGAAGTACCTCCGCCACACACCACACACGAAACCGAGTAAATACTGCATTTTCATCCAGTTCTGAGCTATTTATAAAGCGTCAACTCCTTAGTTCACCGGGTTATTAGTCTGAAATCATTCAAAAAATTTGTGCCTGCAGACAGACAGAAAGAAAGTACACTTCACCACACACGAGGCAAAAAATGGAGTTAAACTGCACTGTCACCCAATTCTGAGCTATCTAGAAAGTTTCAAGTCTGTAACTCATCGGGAAGTTAGTTTTAAATCAATTGCAGAATTTGTGGCGAACAGATAGACAAAAACCTAATTACCCTCCACCGCACGCCACACAAGAAAGTGAGTTAATATTCCGTTCTCATTCAGTTCTGAGCCATGTATAAGGCTAAAGTCTCTAGCTCCACAGAATATTGGTTTGAAATCAGCTGGAAAACTTGTGTCGAACAGAAAGACTGAGAAATGAAGGACCCTCTGCCAGACACATGCAAGAAAGTGATTTAATATTGCGTTGCCATCCGTTTCTGAGCTAAGCAGAAATTTCAGGTTTCTAGGTCACTGGAAATTTAACTTGAAACCAACTGCAAAAATTGTACCAAACAAACAAGAAAGTGACGCAATAAAATCATATTTCAAAGGAAGTGGACTTCATAATATCCAAACAACAGGCAAAAACACCCTAGATTAATTGTAGGCCAATGTTATGAAAAGACACTGTTTTTAACCTACAAATATCAAACTGTAGAGATTTCCTATGTATATCGTATTTCTAGAATGATCGCAGAAGGTACTATCTAAAGTTAGTTACACGTTCTGTAGATAACTCTTACCGATTCTGTTGTGGAAATGATCTGAAACGAGTTATTTTACAGTACAGATATGTGTGATTACTGTTAACATTAATGAACAATCATTTTTAAAAAAAACTACGGCTTTTTTTACAGGCTACGAGTTCTTAAACAAGAGTATCTCCATGCAGTAGGAGTTGTCCAGGAGACATGATTTTAGGTTACATTTAATCTCGCTTTCCTGCCTGTCAGTTATTTTATGGTATTGGGCACATGATGAAAAACTTTTGATCCTGCATACTGAACTCCTTTCTGACCCACTGACAGATTTAATAGTGGGTAAGAAAGGTTATTTGTCCTCTACTGCTGTAGGTATTGACATCACTGTTCTCTTTAAATTGTGAAAGGAGTAATTGTGACGAATTTCATTAGCAAATGGATGTACTAGTTCAGTTCAAATGCCAATCACATTGAAGCGATGTCTACGTCATTGCACGCTTTTGTGCAATCAAAAATCCCTTTTTAAGTCATTAGGTACGCAAGGAAATTAGTCCATAAGACATATTTCAGTGGAAATATGCAAAATAGGTCAGGAGATTGATTTGTTTCGTTCAATGATTGCTGTTATATGTAGAACAAAACTAGTTGAACTGTTGGAGCATTTCAGTAATATGCCAGTTCAGGTTTTCATCAACATCTGCACCCAAAACTTTCGAGCATTCTACTCTACTTGCTGATTTCTGTTCATTCGCTACATCAGTTCTTGTTAAGATGCTATATGTTGAACAGAAATAAATATACTGTGTTTTCTCAAAAACCAAGGGAGAATAAACTTTCGGAGAACAAGCCAAATATCTTGTTTGAACCTAATAAACCTTTCAAGAACGTGTTATCAAGCTGGTGGCTATAATATTCTCTTTATTATTTTTTTCATTCCACCTTGCCAATAAAGTCTGCAATCGGTAAAACGATTTTTTGACTGGTCTGTTGATTTTCAAATTAATTATATCCTATCTCCTACTTCCTTCTAGCTATAACTAGGGATGGGCGATATTTAACCAAATATTAAAATGAAACTGTTGTTGAGCTGTACCTGTTAAGCGCATAATATGTTACACGCCAAACCCTAATAAATTTGATACAGGACAGAATTTATCAAAGGAAAGTGGTGTTCTCAACAATCACCTTGATTTCGGTTTGTAAGGAGAAAACTGTCCAGGTATTATTACGCTTTTCTTATTTCTGTTAAAATTTTAGCCATTTGAAAAAGTCAGCACCACTTCCATTCTTCAAAAAATTACGCACAGGCAGCTCCGTGTAGTTGTTACACGATTTGAGTTACTGCAACGTATTGTCGTTGAAGTGTCGTTCCAGTGTGGAAGTAGTGCCACCATTCCTAATCTGAAGCCGGAACAAATGTATTGTTCCAAGTGTGTTCTGCATTCATGGCTGTAGTTCCATACTTGCATATCTGCGGATGTGATAAACTATAGGCAAGTGAAGTATACATTTGTGCATATTTAACTGTAAGGGACGAAATGAACGAAATTGCACAGTGTGATATCTGTAGTCAAACATTTTGTTTCAAAATGATTATGAGGGTCCTGACAAAACACGTCAGGAGATTGTTTGCAACAATAAGTTTATGAATTCATAGACGAAGTGCTGTACTAATGCAAATTATGTCGATGGTTTTGGCGTACATCTTGACCTAGAGGTATTAAATAACTAATGATTTCCTGGGTATGTAAATCCTCATACGAGAAGTTCGTTGGAGGTTACATAATGCGACCTAGAAATAAAACTATTTTCACATCCGCTGCACAATTTCTAACCAATTTTGTCTCGCAATAGTAGCTAGTTTTTGCCACAAATTTTATATGTATAAAATGTTAGAAAAATGGTTTTATCATCTGGTGACATTCTATAATCTCCTTAGGATTCCTAGCATGAGATTCAGGTTCCTAAAAACCGTCTTGTGTAAAAGACAACGTATTTCTTTCTTTCTATTTTCCCTAACATGTTTCGAGACCTAAGGGTCGTCTTCTCCAGTTCCTGATTTATTTCCGTAAAAATACTATATGGTGATCATGGCTGTTTTTCTATGTTAAGCCTACAAACAGATGTTCCTTTTATTTTGTTTTGATTGCTCACCGGAAACTGCATGAATTGGGAAAGTGAATTTGTACAGATCGGCTTGCATTATGCCTTTTTATGGTTTTACAGCATGCCGTCTGCAGATCAATTGGTAAAATTTGCTTAGAAAACTGTTACTTCTGTAAACAGTGTCGTGAAAGTAGAATTAGTATATCCAATGCCCTTACGTCTTCCATCCTGTGTATCATCATTGGTGTGTTTTTTGTTTCACTATGATTATATACACCTAATTTTCATAGCTTTCACTCTTCGTCCTACTTTCGTAGAAACAGGAAAATGTCGATGACAGCATCAAATGATAAGCAGTTGTCTCCCATGAGGATATGTGTATCGAGGAACTTATTAATTATTTAGTAGGTCCCATATAACCTTCCAATGATAAGCAGTTGTCTCCCATGGGGATATGTGTATCCATAAACTTATTAATTATTTAGTAGGTCCCATATAGCCTTTCGAATCGCTCCCACGAAGATAAAATCTGACTCTGTATAACCCGCTTGAAATCGCACAGATCTCATAGAGGTGTAGAAGTTCTCTCCCTCCCGGTCATTGACACTTAGGCTTTGTACTGGCACCGGTCAGAGGAATTTATTTCACCAAGTTTTTAAAATGCGATACAAACGATTAATCCCTAACACCATCCCATGCTACACAAATCTTAATTTTGCATTAAATGTAGTTTTGATGGCTTAATTAAAAAAGTCTTTCATTTTTATTTACAGAAATTACACATGAAAATAACGTAACATTTATTATTTTCCATACTTCCAATTTAATTCGAAATTGTAATCACATTTAATACTCTTAATGTCATTACATAATTTATTCCGAGTAATAAATCAATAATATTTGTAAAAGAGTTAGTTAATTATGGATAAATATTTTTGGACGTAAATATCGACATTTTGTAATATCGCTGAGCTGAGACTTCTTGTATCACTGTTCCTCCGGAGTTAACCTGTCGTTATGGCATGAATGAGTGCTACTACTGATTTGGGGAAGAAGGGACTTGGTTACTGTCTGTAGTAATATGTAGTTTCATCTGTGGTGTTGTGTGAAAATATAAATTACCAATGTGAAATGAAAATAACTCATGCAGTACTCAGATTTCAAAGACAAAACCAAATCATACCGCCTAGAGATGGATGTTTATTTTTACAGCGAGTCCGTTTTCAGTGGGTACATTATCAACGAAGAGCTACCCAAGAATCATTTGAGTAAGTTATGATATCTATTTTCCGATCTTCTGTCTCGCTCATTGCTAGCGTGTGCAAATTGCACTTGTTTCTCAAATTCAAATGTTTCTTTTTGACAATAATAAGGGTGTACAAGGCATAATAGCTGTTCTCCTGGTTGGTCTGTTGTCTGCAAGGAGAACGTGAGGGATTTGCGGACGCACGCTGTCACGTAAACTGTTCGTTGCCCCCATACTAATTTTGGCAACGATTCACTTCCAGTAGTGAGGTTTTTTTTTATTTTATAAATCATTTAATGTTATACAGTGACATTAGATTCATACTTTTAATCAGTACATTATGCTCCTTTTGTGGTCCTTGGATGACGTTCTCACTGTGAGGTACTCTTTTCTTATTTATAGTTTCCGTTGCCCCCAAAATAACGTTCATACTACAAAACTGCAAAATATAATGGCATTCAGAGAATAGGCATAGTGCAGATGTATTGGAATGAATTTTATGTTTTAATTTCCCTTTTATGCTCCTTGAATGATGGTGTCAATATGAGGTATTCGTTTGTTATTTATATTTTCTGTTGCTCCCCAAATAACGTTTATACTACGGGACTGCAAAAAATAATGGTATTTAGAGAGTAGGTATAGCTGCGGATGTAGTGGAATGAATTTTATATTCGCTAGCTGCCCACAGACAACGTTCGTGGCACGTAAATAACGTAGTTAAGGAATAAAATTAAACTCCTGCACAGCGCTGTCTGTTCGAGCGGACGGTGCTATCTGTCCATTTTCTCCGCGAGTAGGTGGCCGCGCAGCAATGAAAAAAATGTAAAAAGAGACAAAAAAGAGAGCTCTTCAAACGGACCTGCTGTGCGGGTGATGGGCAGACAGGAGTACAGAAGGACAGGAGAACAAAAGGAGGAACCGCGAGCACTAACGATGCGTCAGCCGGCGTGGCCCGGTCAAGTGGCCTTTATTAGCAACTTTAGGTCATCCCGCGGACGTGCTGGTGGCCAAATCACGGAGTGAGGAGTGAAACTGCCTGTGCTGTGCTGCGCCTAGGCCGGCGGCAGAACTCAGCTCAGTCGCGGGGGCCTGAAATATGAGGCGCGCGAGCCGCCGACAGCCGGGGAATTGATACAAAGGCAAACACCTAATGAGAATGTGCGCTGAATACAAAAGTCCCCAGCGCTGCGAGAATCCCAGTAGCTTGGTGTGGGGGGGGGGGGGGGGGGGGAAGAGCTGCTGCGGCTGTGTTAGAGGGGGAAGGGAGCAAAGAGTGGGGGTAACCGGCAGGGAGTGGGGGAACCCTCGACAAAGGACACGGCACTGCCAAGTCCACAAAGCGCGGTAGGCTCTCTGAGTGCTGCACACGTGGTTTCCGCGGCGGAACTGTCTTCATACATGGCGATGCCCTTACTGCCTGACGCAGGACCAAAGTACACATTCATAAGTTAAGTTGTCACCACACTGGAAGGAATATAGACTCTTTTTACTTTAATCCGGTCATATGATGATACTGAAACACAAGTCAATCTTACCACCAGCTGAAACATCAAAGTTAGCGTTCACTCAGCATCAAATAACAAGGGAAGAGGCCTCAATTAATTAAGTTCACATTTATATACCTACTGATCACCTTATTACAGATAACTCTCTGGTATTTTTCATTTGTTAATATTAATTTTATTTTGATGTACATGCAAGGTAGATGGAAAGTTGCTCTCTGAAGCTTTTTAGGACATTTTTATTAGACAGAATTCTTTTTATGATGACACAGTTATTAATCTGAATGAATGATTTGGACACTTATCAGTTCACTTCTTCAGTATTTTGTACGATGTTGCTGATTATGAAGGCATTCCTCAGTTCGTCTCTCAAAACTCTCCACGAGCATAGCTCTCTCTTTAGGGGTCATCAAGTTCCGTACCTCCTGAACATGTGCGGGTCTCCATTGCGTTAATGACGTTCTTTGAAGACTGCGTTGAGTAGTCTTGCAAACATATGTCCAATGGGCTTCAGGTTTGGACTGTTTCCAGACAATCCATCCCATACGGCAGGGACTGTTCTGTTATGAAGCACCGTTGTTTGTTTGGCTATGTGAGCTCTTGCTCCATCTTGCATAAGAACAATATCATCTGGATTTGGGAAAAGACTTTTCTGGATTTTACAGCGTAGATGAAACAGTCCTTTCCCAACATAATCACCATTGATGATCTTTGCTCCATCAGACATAAAGGGGGGTAGGCAAAATAATGTGAATACCTGAACTTACTTGGAAATGTTTATTAATAAAGGGTTGGACCCTCATTTGCCTGTAATACAGCTGCGATTCTTCTTGGAATACTGGCGTATAAAGATTATATAGTCTCTAATGAAATGCTATGCCACTCTTCGATCAGAACCTCTTCTAGTTCCTGTAGTGACGAAGCAGGCGGAAATGTGGTCCATAATCTGCGCTCAAACACTGCCCACAAGGGTTCGATAATGTTCAAGTATGGGGACTGTGCTGGTCAGGGAAGACGCTACAGTTCAGTTGCATGCTCCCCATACTACGATTGTACTGTCCTGGCTGTGAAAGTAGGTGCATTATCGTCCTGAAATATGGAATCATTTTTGGAGAAAAACAGTTGAATCATGAGGTGCACCTGATCATCTAAAATGTTCACATAATCGTTGCCTGTAACAGGGCCTTTCAAAGTAATGACGGCACCAGCAGAATACCGTGATATGGCTTCACTTCTACCATCACACTTCCACATCCATGCTTTTACCGTTGGAATCAAGCGATCGGGATTGTAGGTTTCTTTTGGCGTTCTCCAGACATGAACCTGGACCGATGTTGGATACAACGAAAACGATGACACGTCGGACCATATGAAGTGTTTCCACTGATGAGCAATCCAGGATTTATGCTTCTGACACCATTTTTTATGCTTCTTTGCGTTGCTTGTCACTAATGGTTTCGGTACAGCAGCTCATCATGAATATTGCCTTTATGGAGTTCACAGCGGACCACTGACTACAGCGCTAATCATCTGAGAAAGTGATAGTGTCGGTGTTGCCTAGTATGTCGGTATTCCCCCATTTTGCCCCGTACAGGATTTGAAACATCTGAGGAATGAATTCATTATCTGCTTTCTGTGGCCCAGCACGTAGAACTTTGCCTTTGTCTTTCTCAGAAGCTTTTTGAGATTGGATGTTTATTACCAATCATTCTGAGATCATAAAACTCTCGGATGCAGTAATCGTAGTCCCATTCTCTTCACTCGGACGTCAACGGTTGCAAGTTAGAAATGGTTCAAATGGCGCTGAGCACTATGGGACTTAACATCCGAGGTCATCAGTCCCCTAGGACTTAGAACTACTTAAACCTAACTAACCTAAGGACATCACACACATCCATGCCCGAGGCAGGATTCGAACCTGCGACCGTAGCGGTCGCGCGGTTCCAGACTGACGCGCGTAGAGCCGCTCGGCCACACCGGCCGGCCCGCAAGTTAGACAGCAAACACTTGCTGCCTAGATGCTCGTTAACGTTTTGCTGTTCTTTACCTCGGACAGAAACGCCTGACGCATCTTATGAAGCGCCACTGTTTTATCTTGGCACAATTAATTTTTGTGCAGGAGTGCTGTAGGTGTCAGCTTTATGTTTAAAGCCTCCTCCACTATTGCCGTGTGGTAAACTGATGTCGGAATGAAGACTCTCCACTTTTCCATCTGTACCGAACTCTCATGAGTACAATGATGTCCCACGTTTTTAAGGAAAGCTTTCTCTCAACACTGTCTACAATCTAGAGACCACATCTACCTTCTGGAGTATCGGAAGGCTACTCTGAAATGACAATTCTTATAAACAATGAACCCTTCCTATTAGGTGACAGCATTTGCTGGTCTTTATCTGCAATAAGTTCTTGGCTGCCTTAGCATTTCGTGAAAGCTTTTCTCAGCAGTTTGAAAATTCTTTCTTTTCAATAAATGAATATTTTAACGATGACCTTTTTCTTTGTGCATTCTAAACCCATCCACCCGTCAGCTTCTTAATTAATCATTTTGGAACACCTTGCATACAGGAACGAGCTCGATTGCCTTAAGTGGTCAAAACAGAGACTGGAAAGCGTAATTAATTTTCCCACAAATAGGGCACAGAAAGAACGTTTCTCTTCCAACTCGCCCACCACAACGCCCACCACCCTCCACCCTCATTTAAACGGACTCTGCGTCAAACCTAGTTACAATATTTTGCTTTCGCACAGTCACCTACGAGTTAATTTTTTTTGTAAAAAGTACGTTGTATGGAAATCAAGTATCTGCAAGCATAAACAATTACTATTCACTTTCCTCTGATTCTAATAATGTTGTGTATATTTTTAGACCTGTAGTCAATGCACGCTTGTACCAACCACGGCATGCAGTCACATATAAAAGGCGGGGAAATCTGCGTTCTATTAGAGATAATTATGAAGAATGTGCTGCATCTGTGTCTATCGCTCGCATGACAGCAGTGACGCTTCACGTCATAGACTTCGCAAGACGCCTTAGGTGCACAGGATGATATCTGATCCATGACCTTCCACCTCTGCTCAACACTCACAGTGATTGATTGGGAATGGGTCTAAGGAGCGGACACCTCTCTCGTTGGGTCCCCAGATATGCTCAGTATCTTTGAGGTCAGATAGCTTTCTCATTTCCTTTACTTCCACTTCATTAATGTAGATTTTGTGACCATTTGTTTGCCTTCTTACTCCCGTTAGTGTTGGCGAGCAATGGAATGATCTCACTGCTGTCAAACAAAAGTGGTTTATTTATTTATGTTATTTATTTACTTTTTTCGGAGGGAGAGGAGGAGTGTGTTACCAGATCCAGTCCACTACTGTTTCCTCACCTGCGTCAACTGTCAATTTCTTAATGTGATTAGTTTGCAACCTAAGTCCTCAATTATTTTAAGGATATCCTCCAATCTCTGTCTGCCTCTGCAGTTTTTACCCTCCATAGCTCCTTCATGTACCGTCATAGCTGTTCTCCTATCTTACTGTCCCATAGTAAATGGCTGGGAAACCAAGATGAAACGGCTGTCGCGAAAATATAAAGAAGTCGACAAAATAATGTTAGTACGAAAAACGTATTCAGCATATTGAAAAGTCAAAATAGTTTTCTGTTTAAAGGCAAAGGCATCAACAATAAAAGTGCAAGAGGAATTGCACCGTTAAAGGCAGGGTGAGTGGGTAGCTGGAAAGAGAAACTGTTTGATGAGGTAATAGAAAAAGGAATGTGTGTCGATGTTGAAAACAAAGAGGATCCAATCTTGCTGTCACAATTTATTAGAGCTTTGGAAAACTTGCTATTGAATAAAGTGGAACGCATAGGTAACATTTCTTTCGAATTTCAAAATTACTATGGGAAGTAGCAAAGAAACGATCATTCCAGTCAATTTGTAGAATCCACGAGTGGAGGCCTACCATTAGACTTTTAGGATTGTATCTACCAAACAATCACGAAGGTAGCAGAGGCAGAAGAGCGCGACAACTATCGCACAATTGGCTTGATATCTCGTGGTACAGTTTCCTGACGAGATTAAACACAAAAGAATATAAAATAAAATTTAGTGTCTTTTAGATGACAATCATTTGTTTTTCGGAAAGAAAAAGAGAGCAAAGAGGCAGTTCTGATGTTACGCGTGTTAATGGGAGGAAGTCTTAGGAGTATCAAGACCCGTGTGTAGGACTTGATGATCTAGAAAAGGCGTTCGAAAATAAAAAAGAATCGTGCATGATATTCGAAATTGTGAATAAAATCGACATAATTTATAAGGAAACATGGATAACATACAATATGTACCTGAGCCAAGACGGAAAACAGAGTGGAAGACAGAACGAAGCGCTGGGATTGAAAAGAGTAGAACATAGGGATCTAGTCTTTCGCACCCACTGTTCAATTTATACATCGAAGAAGAAATGACAGAAATAAAAGAAAGGCTCAAGAATGGGACTGAAATACAGGATGAGAGTTTCTCAAGCCGCTGTGACACCGTTGTCCTCAATGACAGGAAAAATTGCAGGACCTGTGAGTGGAAAGATCTAATAAATAAAGACTGAAAGTAAACCGAAGACAGACGAAATTAATGAAGAATAGTACAAATGAGACTAACACATAAATTGTGGACGAAATAGTAGAAGACGGGAAGGAATTCTGCCCTCTTGGAGCTAAAACAACGTATGACTGATGAAGCAAGGATGGTACATAAAACAAATTAGTACAGGAAAAGATGGCATTCTTAGTAAAGAGAAGAGTGGTAGCATCAATCTCCGATCTTAATAATAATAAGAACAGTCATAGACTGTGCGGCTGGTCGCGGCGGATGTTCGAGTCCTCCCTCGGGATGGGTGTATGTGTTTGCCTTAGGATAATTTAGGTTAAGTAGTGTGTAAGCTTAGGGACTAATGACCTTAGCAGTTAAGCCCATCAGATTTTTAAAAAAATAATAATAAGAAATTTCTGAGAATGTACATTTGGAGCACAGCATTTTGTGGAAGTCGTGAACCGTGAAAAAGCTGGAAAAGGTGAGAATAGAAGAGTTTGAGATGTGGCCCTACAGAAGGATGGAAAAATTAGGTGGTAAGAATGGAAGTTGTCTGTAGACCGGGGAGGAAGAGAACATGTGGAAAACAATGACAAGAAGAAGGGAGAGGACGATAGAACGCGTGTTAAGATAGCAAAGAAATCCTTCAATAGTACATATGAAAACCGTATGGAAAGACAGACATTGGAATACACCCAGCAAATAAATGAGGACACTGAATGCAAGTGCTAATATGAGATGAATAGGGGTACAGAGAGGAATTCGTAAATCGTAAAACATCAAATCTCCTACATCGCTGCTTCCAGAAAATGATCCTTCTAGAACAGGACCATCGACGACTGAGGAGAATCGTTCAGTGTGACAGAAGTGCAACCCTTCCGAAAATTGCTGCATATTTCAAGCTGGATCAACAAGTGTCAGCGTGCGAACCATTCGACGAAACATCATCGATATGGGCTTTCGGAGCCGAAGGCGTACTCGGGTACCCTTGATGACTGCACAGCACAAAGCCTCTCCTGGACCTGTCAGCACCGTCATTGGGCCGTTGATGACGAGCAGATGGACGTGTACGGGTGTGGAGACAACCTCATGAATTCATGGACCCTGCATGTCAGCATGGGACTATTCAAGCTGGTGCAAGCTCTGTAACGGTGTGGGGTGTGTGCAGGTGGAGTGATATGGGACCCCTGACACGTCTAGATACGATTCTGACAAGTGACACGTATGTAAGCACCTCTACTGATCACCTGCATCCATTCATCTTCATATGTATTCCGACGAACTTGGACAATTCTAGCGTGACAATACCTCACTCCACGAGTCCAGAATTGCTACAGAGTGGCTCCAGGAACAGTCTTCTGAAACACTTCCGCTGGCCACTAAACTCCACAGACGTGAACATTATTGAGCTTCTCTCGGATGCCTTGCAACGTGCTGTTCAGAAGAGATCTCCACCCCCTCGTATTATTACGGATTTATTGACAGCCCTGCAGGGCTCATGGTGTGAGCTCTCTCCAGAACTACTTCAGACATTAGTCGAGTCCATGCCACGTCATGCCTGCCCGCGGGAGCCCTACATGATATTAGGTAGGTGTCCCTTTGGCTCTCCAGTTTAATTTCGTGTTCAAGTAATGTAAGGTAAGGTGGCAGTTTTTTCACGTAGACAACTTATAGCGTATGGTGGAAGATACTTCTGATACCACTGTCTTTTCCTGCAATCCATGTCCTCCTAACCCCAACCTCACTGCACCGTGTAGAAAGAGGAACTTGCGTCACACCAACAAAAAAAATTACATTCGCTCCCCGCGGCACACATTTCTCGTCAGTCAGAGTCATACTTTGCTCCTCACTCCTTTTCCACTACAAATTAACATATTCCACCACAATTCATCAAAGAAATTTTGATTGCTGGTGACTTTAATACAGATTTTCTAATACAATCTTCCAGTAAACATTCACTGCAGTTAGTAATGTTGTCTTTCAATCTAACTCACACTGTAAACTTTCCAACTAGGATCACTAAATCCTCAAGGACAGCCATTGATAACATTTTTATAGACAAATCAAAGGAACAAAATCATATCATAAAACCTGTTATAAATGGACTATCAGATCATGACATGCAGCTCCTTGTTTTAGATGTAAATTCTAAGCAGATTACCAAGACTGCTAAATCTGAGTACAGGAGAGTAGTCAATCAACCAAAAATTGAGTGTTTTAGAAAACTGTTCAAAGATATGAACTGGAAAGATGTTTATAGTGCTCATGACATGAATGAAAAATATAACACATTCATAAACAATGTCAGTACCATGTTTGAAAACTGTTTAAAAGTTCCTCAAATTAAACAGAAGTCTATAATAAAACCATGGATTACACAAGGAATAAAGATTTCCTGTAAGACAAAAAGGAAAATGTATCTGTCGACCAAGAATAGCTCCAATGCTGATGATTTAGCTAAATACAAGGAATACTGTAAAACATTCAAAAAAGTAATTCAGACGTCTAAACAGATGCGCTACGAGAAGAAGATAGCAATCTCAGGGAACAAAATAAAAACAATATGGGATATAGTGAAAGAGCAGACTGGTAGAACCAGAAAGGAACAGGAGCAAATAGCACTAAGGGTAGATGACACATTAGTAACTGATGGGCATAGTGTGGCAAATCTATTTAACAAGTACTTTATATCCGTTACTGATAGAATGGGACTTTCAGGATCAGTAAATAATGCCCTTGAATATCTGAAGCTAGCCTTCACAAATAGCTTCAAGTACATGAATATATCACTCACTTCACCAAAAGAAATAACTTCCATAATAAAATCTTTAAAAATAAGCATTCTAGTGGGTACAATGAAATATCTACAAAGGTAATTAAGGCATGTTCTTATGAGTTTAGTACAATTCTAAGTTACTTGTGTAACCAGTCAATTATAACTCGGACATTTCCTGACTGGCTAAAATATGCAGATGTTAAGCCTCTATTCAAGAAAGGGGATAAAGAGATACCATGAAACTGCAGACCGATTTCACTTTTGCCAGCATTCTCAAAAATTTTTAAAAAGTAATGTACAGGCAGCTACTCAACCATCTGACCACAAATAACATATTATCAAGAACACAGTTTGGGTTTCTGAAGGGTTCTGATATCGAGAAGGCTATTTACACCTACAGTGAAAATGTACTAAATTCATTAAATAACAAATTACAAGCAGCAGGTATTTTCTGTGATTTGTCAAAGGCAATTGATTGTGTGAACCACAACATCCTTTTAAGTAAATTAGAATTCTATGGTGTCACGGGCAGTGCTGCAAAATGGTTCAAGTCATACCTCACTAACAGGAAACAAAGGGTGTCAGTGCAAGGGACTAGTGAATTAAGTCATCAGTCATTATCAGAATGGGAAGAAATTACATGTGGTGTCCCACAAGGATCCATCTTAGGGCCATTGCTTTTTCTTGTGTACATTAATGATCTCTCATCAGTTACACTGCCAGAAGCAGAGTTCGTTTTGTTTGCAGATGACACAAGTATTGCAATAAATAGTATGTCAAGTGTAGTTCTAGAAAGATCTGCTAATGATATTTTCATGGATATTAATAAATGGTTTAAAGCCAACTCACTGACATTAAACTTCGAAAAGACTCACTATATGCAATTCAGAACCTGTAAGAGGTTTCCACCCAGCATATGCATAAAATACGAAGAAGAGCAGATAGAAGACGTTGACAGTCTTAAATTCCTGGGATTACAACTTGATAATAAATTCAGTTGGGAAGAGCACACCACAGAACTGCAGAAACGCCTTAACAAATCAGTATTTGCAATTCGAGTGATAGCAGACATAGGCGACATAAAAATGAAAAAGCTTGCATACTTTGCCTACTTTTATTCCATAATGTCATATGGTATAATATTTTGGGGTAACTTTTCAAGTCAAACAAAAGTTTTCAGAGTCCAAAAGCGTGTAATACGTATTATTTGTGGAGTAAATTCACGGACGTCCTGTAGAAACCTCTTCAAAGAACTGGGTATACTAACTACTGCCTCTCAGTATATTTACTCATTAATGAAATTTGTCCTAAATAATATATATCTTTTTCCAACAAACAGCTCAGTTCATACATAGAATACCAGGAACAAAAATGATCTGCACAAGCACTTAAAAGCACTTACTTTAGTTCAAAAAGGGGTCCACTACTCAGGAACACTCATCTTCAATAATTTGCCAGTAAACATAAAAAATTTAGTTACAAATAAAGATCAGTTTAAAAGGAGCCTGAAAGACTTACTAGTGGCCAGATCCTTCTACTCCATTGACGAATTTTTTAATAGAAACAAATGATGTATATATTCATACTATTAATATGGTTATTTCAGCTTAAAAAAAATAAAAGAAATTGACATGTTCCACATCCACGAGGACCTCCTCAGCACGGATCTACGGAACGAAAAACTAATCTAATCTAATCAAATCTAATTCTACATTTTCATTCAGTTTCTTCATTGCTTCTCAAAAACAGATATCTCGGCTGCAGTGTTGTTGTATAGTACATTTACCTTGAACGTGTCTTTCTCGGTGTTTCAGTTTAGTTTTTTTGATTTCGTTAACGTTGATAATGTTAATTATTTGTTCGCTTTCTTATCCTCATTCATGTTAGGAATTCTAACAGCTCATGAAAGCAGTAGAACAGAGAGTAGCATGCTACATACATCTCAGCAGTACGCCACATATGATATATGTGTGCCCGTACACCGGAAGGCTACAGAAATACCGCTGCAACGAAGGACGTTGGCCCGCCTGTGGCGCAGTCGGCTATGTTGTCGGACAGAAATTGCAGAGCGCGGGAACGTGGCCAGCAGAGTGTTAACTCGCTGTGTTACCTCGTTACTAGTGCGGCGCGTAGGAACCTCTCAAGCCATTAGCGTGGCTGCACTAGCCGTGATGACGTCAGCCGCCGCCTCCCCCGCTGAAGAGTGCCAATGGACAAGCGCGATTTGTGTGGGCTGCGCCTGTGGATGCGGTTTCATTGGAGTGCCATTAATGGGAACCTTTCGCCATGTCTGGTGTACCCAGTCGCTTAATTAACGGCTCTCTGTTTTCGATTTGGACACTACCTATGGACGGGAATATTCGATTACGCTATCTAGCACGTCTGTCAGTTTTTTTATTATTATTACTAACTGAGAAACTCTGCATTGATCGGACATTCATTTTGCCAATTTTCTATTACAACGAAGACAAAAGATAAACTATGTTTGTAGTGACGTATGAAAAAATTTCATTTCCCTCTATTCGTAAAACCACCTTCTAGATTACGAAACGGGGACAGTTTCTGTGCGTTGGGCGCATCTCAGTTTCCAAACCGTGGGCACAGCTGCTTCGTGTGTCTGCTAAGCGTTTTTGTAACTGTCTCCTTGGCAATGCCTCTTCATAACTCTATAGACAGCTGTCGTTTTCGTCTACAGCCCTTCGCGTTTCGCAGTTGAAATCTGCCATAAGCCCTGCCAGGTGTCAATGATTTCCTTACGTTGGCTACACTGTCGAAGTGTCTTAGTACTGAAGAACAACTATATTAAAACGTGCTGCATGATGCAGCAGTGTTTCACGTATCACAGTGTTTATGACGTCATATCCCTTCAACTATGTGGTGTACAATGATATACATGTGCAGATATTGTCAGCGGCATACATGGATACTGTCAGCGAAATATATTGCGAATAGAGTTTCCCCCATCTCAGTGTTTATGATGTCATGTCTCCTGAGCTATGTGTGGTACCAGGGTATATTTATGTAGATGAATTTAGCGGCATATGTGGTTACAGCCAGTGAAATTCATTGCTAATACAGTTCTTAGCATAGAAGTAATAGAATCAAAACGTTATGCACGATGGGGCAGTTTTTTTCCCACATCGAGTTGCTTATGACCTCACATTTCCTGAACTATGATCGGTAGGTGGCTCTTACCCGCACAGTGATTGTTGCCTGCCAGGAAGAGGTATGTGTACCAAGTTTGGATGAAATCAGTGCAGTGATTTGAGTGGAAATGTGGAACCCACGCACAAACACACACACACACACACACACATTTTTATAATACACTCCTGGAAATGGAAAAAAGAACACATTGACACCGGTGTGTCAGACCCACCATACTTGCTCCGGACACTGCGAGAGGGGACACTGAATAGTGCACGGTACATCCAAACCGTCATCGAACCCATCGTTCTACCATTCCTAGACCGGCAAGGGAACTTGCTGTTCCAACAGGACAATGCACGTCCGCATGTATCCCGTGCCACCCAACGTGCTCTAGAAGGTGTAAGTCAACTACCCTGGCCAGCAAGATCTCCGGATCTGTCCCCCATTGAGCATGTTTGGGACTGGATGAAGCGTCGTCTCACGCGGTCTGCACGTCCAGCACGAACGCTGGTCCAACTGAGGCGCCAGGTGGAAATGGCATGGCAAGCCGTTCCACAGGACTACATCCAGCATCTCTACGATCGTCTCCATGGGAGAATAGCAGCCTGCATTGCTGCGAAAGGTGGATATACACTGTACTAGTGCCGACATTGTGCATGCTCTGTTGCCTGTGTCTATGTGCCTGTGGTTCTGTCAGTGTGATCATGTGATGTATATGACCCCAGGAATGTGTCAATAAAGTTTCCCCTTCCTGGGACAATGAATTCACGGTGTTCTTATTTCAATTTCCAGGAGTGTATGTGTGGATTAAAATAGTAGCTCGTTGGATTCCGAGGGAGTAACGCGTGGCTTCCTGTACTAATTCATCTGAGCTCCTTCGATACCTAAGTTGTGCTGCAATCACTCTTTTATTTTTTGAGCTACCACGTGTTAGATTAAGTTATGTGGCCCTACGCCGATACGCCGCAAAAAAAAAAAAATAGCAATTTAAATCGCATTTATATTCCAACGGAATACTAATATGCGTTTTACAACTAAAACTATAATGTATTTTTTTTTCTACACATTAATTTTATTTCAATATCTGCATAGGATCTATCTTTACTTGTAGATTGCCCCTGAAAGAAAATTGGAGAGTAAAGAGACAACCATTGCCAGATTCCTTATGTACAGCAGAACAGCATCCCGAAATGATAACATGAGAGAACTTAACAATTTATCCTAAAATACGACAACCGCAAAAAAATTTGAGGGCTCTTTCTTTCGCGAAGAGGCATCTTCATGCAGGGAAAATCCCGCTTCGCGTCGTTTGCTGCCTAGGCAGAATGAGAAAGCTCTGAGAAACGAAAGACATTTTTAGTTTTTTGTGCCCCAGTTCGCCGATGGCCACACAGATCCTTTTAAGGAATGTACCAAACGACGTGGTCATTGCCCTTTTGTTCATTCCTTTGGTAGTATACTTATAGGGAGTACGATGGTACGCTATGATAAAAGTCTTCTCATGCTAAAGCAAATTCTCACAGTTTGAACGTAATTTCGTTTTTACCCTGTGTGAGCATTTTGTTAAACTACTCGTCACTCATAACATAAACGGTTTGACGCTTGTATTACCAAAAACTTTTGTCCTGTTCTCAGGTACAGAAAGTTCCATAATTTCTATATCAATATTTACAAACACATACATTTTTAATTACAAATACACGTGAAAAAATTTTAAGTTATAAGCTAACTCAAGTCTCAATGCAGATGTTTTGATGATAAGAGCTAAATTGCTTATGAAAGCAATGAACGCTGAGTACGGTTTACTAACTCTTTAGATTGTAAAAAAAAAGAAAAAAAAAGAAACTGCTTTCCTTTGAACTTTTATCCATTGTTCTTAAGAGAAAGTTTCGAAGACGAATAGATGAACAACGTTTTTAAACCAGTAACATTTGGTACTACGTTTGAACACTGGCTCCCTACGACAACTCGTATGAAAACTTTCAACTCTTATAAACAGTGCGAAATCAGCTCAGGCATCTCTCGGATGCCCACCCATTTCTGAGACATCATATTTAACGTGTTTGTGCAAGGGGATACCACAACATCCAGAGACACGAGGAAACGCTTCCCCAGACAACGGTACTGGATACCACAGGTGATACGGAGTCTAAGACAGTGTCCGGAAGGGGGGGACTGGCACCCTTGTTGCTGTACTGTAAGGTCCAAGTAATTCCACAGTTGAGATGCGAACTGAAAGCACCTAAGAAAATTTAAGACTGTGTAAGACAGAGTTTTGTAGATGTCAGAGAAACTAAGCGTTACTAAAAAAAAACTACAGTTTTTTTTAGAACGTATTTGGGAAATATGTGTTTTGTAACATGGAAAAAGAGGATAACAAACAATTCTATTTGTGAGGTAAACAATTGGAATCAACGAATCAGATGTAAGGACATGCCCTCATCAAATTTTGCAGAGTATTAAGAAAAGTATGAAACAGTCCACTGGTAGGCCAGTTGTTCAACTCTTTAATGCCCCGGTTGGATGCTTAATTCTTTTATTCTGCGCCCAGTGATGATTAACTAGTCGTTGCTCGCAGATGCCTGACTGGGCCCAAAACGGCAGCTGATATCTTCGACTGCTGCTGCGGAGCTCGCTTTCTTTCCTGGGTGCAACATGAACTTTACACAAGAGCTTACTCGCCTACAGACTAGTCGGTGCTTGGTTATTCATAATATATCTTCAAAAAGTAAAACGTAAGCTGTCTGCATTCCATTCACCTCAAAATAACCACTAACACCAAATTAGATGTAACTGAGATAATTATGAAGAAAGATTTTTGAGTCTTAGTGTGTGAGGGAAACATTGTTTCAAAATAAATTCTCAAATTGTGAACTGCACTCAATCTCGCCACAGATCGGAATTTATTGTGAAAATAAAAGCAAAATAATGTATGTTGAGTTCATTCTAGTAACTGACGCACTTAATCCTTTTCTTTGTTATTGATAGTAAATATCACACTAAAGTGCAAAGTTTTACATTTAATAAATACCATTAGCGCAAATTAGCTTCTCAAACTGAATAATGTTACAATTTCATCGCCACTAAATAAACTACTAAAGAAGACCTACAAGTTTCGAATTAAAAGTCTGCATATGTCTGTAGACAGAAATTATAGACTATGGTGACCTGTTTAACTTCAAGTAACACATTTATCGTGTTGCTTCAGTTTCCAGAGAGCTACGCTGCTACTTAATTCTGGCCTTGAAGTTTATGTATTCTTAATAAGGTGGTTTTAACAGTATGCCGATCATTCATAAGTTGAATATTCCAGTAAAAAAGTCAATTAAAATTATCATCCGGTGGATACTTTTTAAACTATACAGAAGGTGTAGTTTCTTTGGACAATCTTATGTATATACAAAATTGTAAAACCAATTATGAATTACCACTAGATTTTCCATTTACTTTTAAACATTTAGTCATAAACGATGACATGTTTCCACTATTGTCTGTGCTAGTAATGCTACTATTAGCACACTAAAATATGTAAAAACTGATTTACCAAAATTAAATAACAGCCGTTGTTTCGTTTTTATTCAGGAATACTCAGGTCACTCAGCGAGTATACTGTCTACAACGAAGACAGAGCTGGATACATACTACATCAATTCCATAAGTAATTCTGTCGTTTTCTTATCAGAAGGACAATGCAGCAATGACCAGGATAAGCCACGGAGCATCATACACACTTTGTGTTTTCAACAGAGCCATTTCACTCACTGATACATACATTTCATTTGTCTCAAATGCCCAGCTCTGTTTCGGAATCACAGGGACTAAAATTTTTTAAACAGAATTGTCTGTGTGAACACCATGGCCCACTCATGTTGGAATGCTTCACCTCAAACATATGAAACTGTTTTGACATAAGATCCTGTTGGTTTCTAAACAGGATACCAGATTTAACATTCCCTCGGCGTAAAAGACATTGGAAGTTGAGCAGCAGCTATGTTGGAGAAGAATAGAGAGAAAATTTTCCGTGCTTTAAACGGAGGAAATTCCCAGAATTCATCTAAAGTGCCTCCCAAAGGACGCTCGGAACATAAAACGGGAGGGCTGGAAGGAAATTTGAATATCAAGAATTTTAAATGGAGCTCAGTTCTCCATCTCTCTTGGTCCATCGATTTATGGAAAGATGTTAACTTCCAGGTATCAGATGTGAATACCATTCCACAAATAGGAACTATCTCCATCTTCCCCGTGAGAAGTAGGGCGGGTAAATTCCCTGCAGAGCTTCAAAGACGTACCGCCATCGGAATTTAAGATGCTGCCAAATAACATCTCCGCTGGCAGCCTTGTGCCGTCTCAATACAAAGTTTGTGTCCTTGTCACTCTGTGTGTGTGTGTGTGTGTGAGAGAGAGAGAGAGAGAGAGAGAGAGAGAGAGAGACAGAGAGGGGGCGGGGGGTGAGAGAGAGTACTGGAAGCGAACGGAAGAGGGGGCGTTGTAAAGTCCCTGAGGTATACAGAAGGCGCTGTAGAATTCGGAGGTCGTCGGCAGAGGTCCCAGTGGCAACTCCCGGCTGTTAGAAAATAAACTTACAGAGCAGGGGCTGAGGGTGGGGTGTGGGGCCGCCCTGGGAGAGAGGCAGCCTCCGTGCTTGAAAGCGTTCTAAAGGGCGCCTACCACGCGAAATGGATACCCCGGCCGAGACGGGGCAACAGGTACGCCGCCAGACATCCACAAGAGACGTCCACGGGTCCGCTCCAGCTTCCCCGAGGCAGTCGCAGTTCACGTGATTAACAAAATGCAACGGCTCTGCCTCTGTGGACGTTATAATGTAACTGCGGCACCGTCGATTTTGTACACTGAAGAATAAGCTGCAACACAATCGTAACGTGGCCATAAGAAAATTACATGTTCCGTATATCGAACTATGTAGTGTAGTGATTTATACTACTGTCCACACTGATACAATAAATGCGAATTAGCTCTGTCTGTTAGGCTTTCGCGACGGAACCGCTAAACCGATTTTGATGAAATTCGGTAGGCAGATAGCTTGGTCGCTGAGGAAAAACACTGGATACTATAGAAAGTGTTTAGTACACGATATTTATTAATTTGTATAATATAATGCGAAAAATGGAAACATTTGTAAAAGGTATTCATCCTCTGACTTTTGAACTTAGTCATATAACTGAAAATGCTGCTATTATTTGAAATGTTCTACGTCATACGATTCAACGTAATGAACACAATGCTTATACAGTTCTCTACCTGTTTAATCCATTCTTTCATGTTAAAATTAGTCACAAGGTCGCCGCATTTTATCCGCTCAGCGTCAAGTGTCTGTTATAGTCTTAGAAACGCGCCAGATCTGTATCAACAGCTTGTGGTCTTCTTGTTACAGTTGTTGGCTCTGTTTCTTTCCGCTCCTGACTAGGTGCGATCGTTGGCGTAAGTCACTAAGGTGGCGTCATGTGAAAATAACATTCCCAAGCTCCCAAACATACTGAACGTGGTCTCCTGACCAGTAAAGCCATTCGCACATTTTACTTTACTGATAGACGAGCGCAGCCACCGGTGATGTCCAGTACTCCATAAAGACAAGTCGTTGTGTATCATTGTTGCCAAAAATCTCGAAAAATACTTGGGCGATTTACACCAAATTATTTTACGACACTCCAATGAACATTCGGACCTTCACATGCTGCGTGTTTTAATATACAGAATATGTAACTACACATGTAATATATAAAGGAGGAACGTTGTTAAGCAAAAGCCTCGAAAATCCTTGACTGATTTACTTAAAATTTTTACACGACACTCTAATGAACACTCGGAGGGGCATAGGCTATGTTATCAAGAATCTAGAAAAGTTCACCAATTTACTTCCAATTTTTACACGATACTCTAATGACATTCACACATACATTATTCATTGTTTTACACAATATCCAACTGTGTGAGAACGAAAATGCTGTACTGTCCTCTACTGTGATTATGTGCGGTTTTGTTTCTTTTCTACGGTCTTGCCGCAGTGGTAACACCAGGTTCGGTCAAATCACCGTAGTTAAACGCTGTCTGGTTGTGCCATTACTAGTATGGATGATCTTTCGGTCTGCCGAGTGCTGTTGACAAGCGGGGTGCACTCAGCCCATGTGAGAGGAAACTGAGGAGTTACTTGATTGAGAAGTAGCGGCTCCTGTCTCGTAAACTGACATAAAAGAAAGACGGCTGGGAGAGCTATGTGCTGACAACATGTCCCTCCATATCCGCACCCAGTGATGCTCGTGAGCTGAGGATGACACGGCGGCCGTTCGGTACCGTTTGGCCTTCATGGCCTGTTTGGGAGGGGGTATAGTTTTGTTTCCTTTCTCGCAATCGGTTTTCCCAGAAATTAAGAAAGCCGTATTTATAACTTATCGGCTTGTCATCAGAAAATTACTATGCTACCTGAATTTTCAATAATAATAAACAAGGTTAACGGTCAGAGAGAGAGAGAGAGAGAGAGAGGAGTAGGTGGCCAAAGAAACAGTAAGGGATAGATCATCAAAGAAAGAGTGAGGAGTAGAAACACAGAGCGGGGGAGAGGAGATGATGGAGATGGGGAGAGGGAGGAAGAGGAGAAAGGACGAGATGGAGATAGAGGTAGAGGTAATGGACAGAGAGGAGGGGAGGTGATGGACAGAGGGAGGCGAGAGAAGTTGATTGACAGAAACAGGGAGAACGATTAGGAGATGAGCGAAAGCGAGGGGAGGAGTTGGCAGACGTAGAGAGCAATACTGTACATTGACGGTCTGTCGTGGAGGAACGTAATGCGTTAGGATAACACCATCACAGTCGTACACGAGAACCACCATAACTTTAGACCGCTCCATTCTCACGGAAACGGGTTCTACATGACGCTGTTGACTTCTTTGAAGGACAGTAACAAGTGCAAACAGGTAACTATTGTGTATCTGTAGTGAATAAATTTTTGTCACCATTTAAGTTCCAACCTTCGTATAAAGTATCCAAAGCTTTAATAACCGGAAGTCAAAAGTGGTTCAAATGGCTCTGAGCCTAGAACCACTCGGCTACTCCGGCCGGCATTTGAAGTCAGATTGACCAGTTATTCACAGTGACCTGACAGGTTTTGTAGAGGATAGCTACCATTTACGGGTGAATGGAAAAAATTGGTGAAAACAGACCTCGGTTAAGATGTTTTGATGCAGCAGAAATCTAGGAGCACTCGAGGCAATGGTGACCATACGACTTATCTTAGAAGGTAGGTTAAGGAAAGGCGAACCTATAGCTTTTGTAGATTTGGAGAAAGCTTTTGACAATGTCGAATTCAATCCATTCTTCGAAATTCTGAGAGTAGCAGGGGTAAAATAGAACGACGGAAAAACAATCAGGACACAAACCATGAGTTGTGCGAGATAAGCGAAAGTTGGTAGGTGTGTTTCTACAACGGAAAGATGGTACCTATTGAAATGTCGACATAGTCGCATAGGAGTCGCACTAGTAGGTCCACTGTGAGGATGCAAATCAGGTTTGCTTTAAATATATTATGTATCGGTTGTGAACGTTATGTTTGTGTTTTGAAATGAGTTAATATTTGCCAAGAATGCCTTTAAGGCGACAAAGACGCCATTATCAGCACAGAGTTCAAGAGAGGTCGTGAAACAGGGCTACGAGAAGCTGGCAGACTAGGCAGAAATGCAGACACTGTGCTTGGTTGTTAGCAGCGGTGGTCACGAGAATGTACGCTCACAACCAGACCAGGCTCCGTACGGCCACGTGGTACTACCGAGAGGGAAGACCATAGTGTTCGGCTTATGGCTCTGGCGCATCTTACTGCATCCGCAGCAGAAATCTGACTGTCAGTTGGCCCCATAATGGCACAGCCAACTGTTACAAATCGCTTACTTCAAGGACAGAACCGAGCTAGACGCACTGTAGCGTGCATTTCACTGACCCCACCACCTCTATTTGGTGTCAAGCGTGGGCTCATACGAGGGCAGGGTAGAGGTCTGATGCGTTTTCTGAGGGAAGGTTGCGAATTGCCGGGGTGGAGAAGAGTTTGTACCTCTTTAATTCAGGGGAATTTTGCATGAGAATGAGACATGCACTCGACCCCCTCCTTATCTACCAACTAATTAACTATGCACTCAATGGTAACTGAAGAAAATGATGATGGCCCCTGCTAGTTGGTAAAATAAGGAGTGCACACTCACAATAATTTAATAAAAACCGTAATGTACTCAGAAAAAAAGAACCTTACCATAATAAACATCATAAATGGGATTCTGCATGTATCTACGAAATGATATGCGGATTAAATATTACAATCAGATTTATTACACATCAGAACATAAATGCACATGATTATCGACACAAACAGTAGGTTAAAGGATAGGGTATACTGAAATATTGTGAGAATAAGAGTTGGCTCGAGAACAAGGAGCTCCTACTCTCTGTGATGCAATAGATTGACGATAATGACTGGAGATCCTAATGAATCAAATATTAATTTCCCGACTATATAGCACTATCACAATTAGTAGTGAGAGCTCAAATGGGATCACATGGAGAAACAAGCAAAGTGTACTTGTAGCAAAGCGAGCGCGCGTCCTGCTGAGGGATTCAGTATAAAATTGATAAGGTCCTACAATGTCGGAGCAGCTAAATATTGTACCAGTACTGAAATCTGCAGAACGTCGTCGGTAGGCAGCGTCCTGATGATGTAGGCACCGACTTCTGCCGTGCAGCAACTCTGTGTCAACCCCTGGCCGCGAAGGCTGGTTCAAAATGGGTCTGAGCACTATGGGACTTAACTTCTGAGGTTATCAGTCCCCTAGAACTTAGAAGTACTTAAACCTAACCAACCTAAGGACATCACACACATCCATGCCGGAGACAGGATTCGAACTTGCGACCGTAGCGGTCGCGCGGTTCCAGACTGTAGCACCTAGAACCACTCGGCCACCCCGACCGGCCGCGCAGGCTGTCCGAGAATTCTAAGTTCTTCCGAAAACGAGCGACCAAGTCACAAGACCGTCCAACTCCGAGGAAGATCAGATCTCGAATCCACTGCCCGCGCAATGCAAGAGCGAAGCCAACTCCCTACTCTCCTCGAAAAAACGCGAATCCGCATTCAGTGCTGATTCCAAAATTCGGAACATCATTTGCGCCAATAGCGACCGTTCCCTCCAATTCCGAGCAGGGCTTCATGACGTCAACTAGCCTCAGTTTAAGTTGACCAATTATGCCTCTGGTATTCGGCAGAAGGCACTGCACTTGCCATTTGACCAGCTACGAAAACAACCTGCCTAGACCACCGGCCATCCGGCGCCAGACAGTCGCACCCAGCAGGGCACGGTCACAAGTATTCTCAGACTCAAAAGTACAATGCAGTCAGTCGGTGCCAGGAATCTTCGTTTTAGACGCGCCGGAACGGTAAACACACAAACTGTGGCGACACTCAGACGTCTCACAGGTCGTTTCGCCCTGCATACAACAGGCGAACCTCGACCGACGTAAGTCGTTCCGCCAAACGCTTAAGCCTATTGTACGAACCCTTCACAATTCAGGGAAGTGCAGCCCCAACCGGAAATGCCGTGTGCTGCGTCCTCCGATGCTTGCCTCGCACAAGCCACGCAGGGAAGTAACCCAACATGTATAGGAATCAAGTGAAAAGTACTTTTTGAGCTCTCAGTGCAAATAACCTCAATACAAAAACCTTATTCGGTCTGTTACTACCGTGCAATGACATATAACATTAATAAAATTGATGAAAATGAGAGGAGACATGGCCGGCCGAAGTGGCCGTGCGGTTAAAGGCGCTGCAGTCTGGAACCGCGAGACCGCTACGGTCGCAGGTTCGAATCCTGCCTCGGGCATGGATGTTTATGATGTCCTTAGGTTAGTTAGGTTTAACTAGTTCTAAGTTCTAGGGGACTAATGACCTCAGCAGTTGAGTCCCATAGTGCTCAGAGCCATTTGAACCATTTTTGAGAGGAGACATGCAAAAGAGGGCATGGAACCTCTCAAGGTGATTGTGCTTCCGTGCCAGTGATGGCCATATGTTGGTTGAGGGCCTGCAACAAAACTGTCGCGGCCTAGACACACTGAACCCACACGTGGAGTTATGGTCAGGTCTGCGATTTCGTATGAAAGTTGGAGCACTACGCACCCTGACTGCAAATTAGTACTTCAATTTGGTGATTTTGACCTCTTTGCTTGCCATTCATGAACAGCATTCCAGTGGGTGTTTTCCAACAGGATCACGTAAGCCCACTTACCGCTGTTGTTAACGAACATGCTCTATGGAGTGTCAGCATGTTGCCTCGGCCTCTCCGATCACCAGATTTGTCTGCAGTCTAGTATATATAGGACGTAATGTATGACAACTCCATCGTCTTTAAATTGACCGCCTAAGTGAAACGGGCTTGGAACTCCGTCCCAGAAACTGACATCCGGCAAATTTATAGCATAGTGCATGCAGTATTACACTGAATATTCTGGCGTTACACTGTATATTAATATACCAATATTTAATATTTTCAATGGTTTATCGTGCTTACATTAACCTGTGATCCTGCAATGTTAATCACTTAAACATCTTACTTACAAGGGAACCTCTCCATCGCACCCCCCTCAGATTTAGTTATAAGTTGGCACAGTGGATAGGCCTTGAAAAACTGAACACAGATCAATCGAGAAAACAGGAAGAAGTTGTGTGGAACTATGAAAAAATAAGCAAAATGTACAAACTCAATAGTCCATGCGCAAGATAGGCAACATCAAGGATAATGTAAGCTCAAGAGCGCCGTGGTCCCGTGGTTAGCGCGAGGGGCTGCGGAGCAAGAGGTCCTTGGTTGAAGTTTTCTACGGAGTGAAAAGTTTACTTTCTTTATTTTCGCAAATTTATGATCTGTCCGTTCGTTCATTGACGTCTCTGTTCACTCTAATAAGTTTAGTGTCTGTGTTTTGCGACCGCATCGCAAAACCGTGCGATTAGTAGACGAAAGGACGTGCCTCTCCAATGGGAACCGAAAACATTTCATCGCAAGGTCATAGGTCAACCGATTCCTCCACAGGAAAACACGTCTGATATATTCTATACGACACTGGTGACGGCATGTGCGTCACATGACAGGAATATGTTGTCGACCCACCTAAATTGTACACTTGGCGGATGGGTAAAAAGATTCTTCTACCTTGCCCGATTTAGGTTTTCTTGTGGATGTGATAATCACTCCCAAAAAAGTAATGAAAACAAAAGAGTTTGTCACATAAACTGAAAACAAAAAGTTAAACCTTTTACTCGAGGGAAGAGTTGAACTAAGGACCTTTCGTTCCGCAGCTCCTCACGCTAACCACGGGACCACGGCTCTCCTGAGCTCACATGATACTTAATGTTGCATATGTTACGCATGGAATACTGAGTTTGTATATTTTGCTTATTTTTTCATAGTTGTACACAACTTCTTCCTGTTTTCTTGATTGATCTGTGTTCAGTTTTTCAAGGCCTATCCACTGTGCCAACTTACAACTAAATCTGAGGGGGGTGCGATGGGGAGGTTCCCTTGTTAGACAAATGTACTCCCGCAATTTCATTACTCTGCATTGAGTATTTTTTTATGTTGCGATTCTTTGTTCTGTCAGCGTACTTGTAAGGAAACCAGACGGCAGTTATAAGAGACGATTGGCGTGAAGGAGGTGCAGTGGTTGCAAAGATAGTGAGACAGTGTTGTAGCCTATCCCCAAATTTAACCTCAGTACACTGAGCAAGCAATAAAGAAAGTTAAAGAAAAATTTAGCAATCGAAGTATAGTTCAATGAGAAGAAATGAAAACTTTGAGGATTGCCGAGAGACAGCAATGGACTAAGAACAGCAGTTGAACGGAATGGGCAGTGTCTTGAAAGGAGAACATAAAATGAACATCAACAAAAGCAAAACATGCGTAATGAAGTGTAGTGGAATTAAATCGTGCTATGATGAGTTAATTAAATTAGGAAATGAAACACTCATGATGGTTGAAGTAGAGAGGATGTAAAATGTACAGTGGCAATGACAAGAAAAGCGTTTCTGAAAATGAGAAATTTTCCCTAACATCGAAGCCACATTTTAAGTGTTAGAAAGTATTTCTGAAGGTATGTAATCGGAGTGCAGCTTTGTATGGAAGTGAAACAAGGATGATAAACAGTATAGACTAAAAGATAGTAAGAGCTTGTGAAAAGTGGCTCTAAAGAAGAATACTAAAGATTAGATGGGTGGAACATGTAACTAATGAGAACATGCGGAATGTATGTAAGTCTGCAGGCTTTCGTGGCCGTTGTCACTAAAGTTATATTCTTCTGAGTTGTTAGGCCGCGTCATATTTCTTGAAACAGTCGACGTTCTGATCCCTCTGCTAGGATCTTCTTCAGGATATTCTGATGTCTACAGTTGATTGAGCACTGTCAGAGAAGAGAGGCACTCTCTGTTATAAAGGGATGTTTTCCCGAGCTTTCGTTGGAAAAGTAGACTTATTGGGCAAAATTCCTTGAACTTCCATTTCTGGGCCATCGTATTTGGGTAGTAAGAGAAGTTTTCTCTCGCTAATGCCGGCTAAAACTCATGTAGCTACCACTGGTGGGCGAAAGTCATTGGTTAGAAAGGGTTTTCTTCCGCACTTACGCGTAGGGCATTGAAACGAAATTTTAATTACGGTAATAGGAAAGACGAGGAACCGCCTTCTCATTCTGTTAAGTTGCTGTCTGTTTCTGGTGTAATTGACCGCAAAGAAGAATTCTTAGGATGAAATGGTATTCGTACCACTTTCTTCAGTCAAAACAGAGTAAAAACCTTTTCCGTCGAATAACCGATGCACCTGATTGCCTTGACATGCCCTCGTCTATGAAATGGCGTGCGGCTGTGGCAAAGTGTACATAGGCGAAACGGGAAGGGCCGTTAAAGAACACGTTAAGGAACACGAGTGTCATACGCGGCTAAACAACGTATGAAATCAGCGATTGTGGAACATCACGTGATCTATGGCCTTGGCATTAATTTCAATAACGCACGTGTACTGGCTAAGGAAACAACATCTATAAAAGAAAAGACCGAGAAGCGATTGACATTTCTAAGAACGCTTTCAACTTCAATAAGGAGGACGGCTATAGACTTCGACATCGTGGCTCCCTGCCAACAGCGAAGTGAACACATGGCGGCGGTGTGCAAGCAATGCAAACAACGGACTGAAAACCACCTCTGCAGACAGTAATATTTTCGATAAACATTCCGCCTGTCATGTCCAGCCGTTTGGCTTCTGGCGAATGGCGTGGGCCTGCCAGAAGCAGCAGGCGAAATTTTAACTGTCAACTCTTCTCCAGCAGTGCGGGGAAAATCCCTTTCTAACCAATGAAGTTGGCCTACCAATGGTAGTTTTAGCCAATATCCCTCTTCTTCTACATACGCAAGGGAAAATTTCTCTTTTTACGTAATGACGATGACCCACCAATGGAACCCCAACGTTTTTCCCCGACAATCCCACTTTCCCGCACAAGCGCGGAAACACTCCTCTTTATAAGAGAATACGACACTGGTCGCTGACAGTGCTCAATCTACAGTAAACATCACAAAATCCTGAAGAAGATCCCAACAGAGGTATCGAAACGTCCACTATTTGAAGAAATGTAACGCGGTTTTACAACCCAGAAGGTTTAAACTTCACTACAAACAATAACTGGGTAAAAAAAAATTGTGCTACAACTTGAATAAAATAAGCGATCCGTTGTCAGGACACATTTTCAGACATCAAGGGATTACCAATTTAGTATTGGAGGAAAGTGTCGGAGTCATAAATTGTAGAGGGTGACCAAGGTTCAAAAAGACATAGGTTGCAAAAATTATTCGGAGATGAGAGGCTTGTAAAGGATAGAGTTATTTGGAGAGTAGCATTAAACCAGTCTTTTGACTGAAGACAATGACAACAGGAGCGTTCCTCCAAATTTTGAAAATTTCATTAGAAAATCCTTTTGAAACATTTAAAATATTTCACTAGAATAACTTTATCAAAGAACCTCGATTTTGGTGATAGTTTACTTACATAACTATGTTTTAATTACTATTAGTTTATTGTAACTTTGATAAAGATACACAAAACTCTCATAATACTTTGCGCCGACAAAATCTAATTTCAGTTTCGTAATCTTCTGATAGAAGAGTCTGAATCACTTCATTTACATCGTAAAAACATTCCGTTTTATTTTCACTTGCGCATTTTTCTAGTAGTTTTTGAGTTTTTACCTTTTTAGCCCTTCAACGGTCCCTCGTTTCATCCTCAATATTGTGGTGTCACCGCCAGACACCACACTTGCTAGGTGGTAGCCTTTAAATCGGCCGCGGTCCGTTAGTATACGTCGGACCCGCGTGTCGCCACTATCAGTGATTGCAGACCGAGCTCCGCCACACGGCACGTCTAGTCTAGAGAGACTCCTTAGCACTCGCCCCAGTTGTACAGCCGACTTTGCCAGCGATGGTTCACTGTCTTCATACGCTCTCATTTGCAGAGACGACAGTTTAGCAAAGCCTTCAGCTGCGTCATTTGATACGACCTAGCAAGGCGCCATATTCAGTTACTATGTATGAGAATGTATTCTGAACAGATAATATTGTGAATCGTGTACCGTCAAGAGCGACGTTCATCATTAATGGATTAAAGTTAAGTATCAAACTAATTACGTCCGCTTTCTGAATTCTCATTCCTTGTCATGTTCCAGACCTCACGTCAGAATAGTTCTTCCCTCCTCACGCCAGCCTGCATGAGCTAAAAAGCGTGCATTTCGGCCTCCTCTCGTAACACGATGTTGGCTCTTCAGCTAACACAACAAATATAATATAAACTCGACTCTTGTGTGGATAGATCCCTCCATATGTAACGGACTCCGAACGTCAAATAGATGCAGTGAATTATGTATATAATTCGCCCTAAGCAGCGGTTAAAATTTCATGAAAGTCAATTTTATTCGTAAGACACATACTTCTGACGCCACAACCTAGCAGAATGAAAGAAGCACCCTCATGTGGAGAGAGTTGTATGGAGAGTTTTGTTGAGTATCAGTTAGCCAGGTCAGTGGCTTCGAGTTTTCTGTTGTATTAAACAACATATTAGCAAAACTGACTAATCAGGCAGCAAGATGTCTTTCATGTTACACTGTATAATAATAATCAAATATAGCACAAAGGTTTTTTTTTCATTTATAAAGATCACCTCATTGAGAAAATGAGTCCTTAGGCCTGAAACAATGGAAAACCAAAAACCAGACAAAAAGTATCATCACGTGATTTGTGGTTTTGAGAATGTGCCAATGGGCACTCCAAAGCTGTTTCACAGAGGAAGACCGCACTGCAGTTCCTTCTCTAAATCCTCGCACAAACGGAAAAATGGCTGACATCGAAATAAGTGTCCAAGGAATAGAAAAGCAACTGGAATCACTCAACAGAGGAAAGTCCACTGGACCTGACGAGGTACCAATTCGATTCTACACAGAGTACGCGAAAGAACTTGCCCCCCTTCTAACAGCCGTGTACCGCAAGTCTCTAGACGAACGGAGGGTTCCAAATGATTGGAAAAGAGCACAGGTAGTCCCAGTCTTCAAGAAGGGTCGTCGAGCAGATGCGCAAAACTATAGACCTATATCTCTGACGTCGATCTGTTGTAGAGTTTTAGAACATGTTTTTTGCTCGAGTATCATGTCGTTTTTGGAAACCCAGAATCTACTATGTACGAATCTACATGGATTCCGGAAACAGCGATCGTGTGAGACCCAACTCGCTTTATTTGTTCATGAGACCTAGAAAATATTAGATACAGGCTCCCAGGTAGATGCTATTTTTCTTGACTTCCGGAAGGCGTTCGATACAGTTCCGCACTGTCGCCTGATAAACAAAGTAAGAGCCTACGGAATATCAGACCAGCTGTGTGGCTGGATTGAAGTTTTTAGCAAACAGAACACAGCATGTTGTTATCAATGGAGAGACGTCTACAGACGTTAAAGTAACCTCTGGCGTGCCACAGGGGAGTGTTATGGGACCATTGCTTTTCACAATATATATAAATGACCTAGTAGATAGTGTCGGAAGTTCCATGCGGCTTTCCGCGGATGTTGCTGTAGTATACAGAGAAGTTGCAGCATTAGAAAATTGTAGCGAAATGTAGGAAGATCTGCAGCGGATAGGCACTTGGTGCAGGGAGTGGCAACTGTCCCTTAACATAGACAAATGTAATGTATTGCGAATACATAGAAAGAAGGATCATTTATTGTATGATTTATGATAGCGGAACAAACACTGGTAGCAGTTACTACTGTAAAATATCTGGGAGTATGCTTGCGGAACGATTTGAAGTGGAATGATCATATAAAATTAATTGTTGGTAAGGCGGGTACCAGGTTGAGATTCATTGGGAGAGTGCTTAGAAAATGTAGTCCATCAACAAAGGAGGTGGCTTACAAAACACTCGTTCGACCTATACTTGAGTATTGCTAATCAGTGTGGGATCCGTACCAGATCGGGTTGACGGAGGAGATAGAGAAGATCCAAAGAAGAGCGGCGCGTTTCGTCACAGGGTTATTTGGTAACCGTGATAGCGTTACGGAGATGTTTAATAAACTCAAGTGGCAGACTCTGCAAGAGAGGCGCTCTGCATCGCGGTGTAGCTTGCTCGCCAGGTTTCGAGAGGGTACGTTTCTGGATGAGGTATCGAATATATTGCTTCCCCCTACTTATACCTCCCGAGGAGATCACGAACGTAAAATTAGAGAGATTAGCGCGCGCACGGAGGCTTTCTGACAGTCGTTCTTCCTGCGAACCATACGCGACTGGAACAGGGAAGGGAGGTAATGACAGTGGCACGTAAAGTGCTCTCCGCCAAACACCGTTGGGTGGCTTGCGGAGTATAAATGTAGATGTAGATGTAGAACTAAACCGTGAGTCACAATCAGATCGCAGTTGTACCTAAAGTAGGTATTTAACACTTTCTTACATTTACCTGTTGAACGGAGGTATGGAGGTTGATTAAGGGGCCCTCGTACGTTCAGCATGTATTGCGCAATACGGAGTGTTGCGTAACACTTTTGACTGAGATCAGTATTCACGGTTTGTGTAATACATTGAACAAGACTGCTGATCTTTAAAAATACTGACGCTCGCTCAATATGTTGTGCAGTATATTTGACCGAGCATGGATGATACCACGGAATACACGGCTGTTCCTGCCGAGACCAGGAGAAATTCAAGTACCACTGAACGAATATCTGCAAAGAACTGAAAAAATATAAACGACAAAAAAAATCACGAAGTTTGTTGGACGATAGGTTGAAACGTACCATGCGTTAGTTTGTGACACGAAATTGCTGACGGAGCAGGAAAAGCCGGACATCTCGCGGTCCACGAGACGAGATTGAAAGTCGTGGTGTGACGACACTGAGCAGAAATGTTTATTTTCCTTGTAGCAGTTCTCAGAATTGACCGAAAAGGTCAGGGCAACTGTCCTGTAAACATGTATGTTATCAAACCAGGAACGTAATATCAGAACGCAGTGACCCAGTGTCAGTAACACTGATCATGTGAGGGCCGCTTTGCACGTGCAGAACTTGCGAAATCAAACGACAGCTTGTTCTTAGCTGTGAAGAAATCTCAGCTTCAGCACCTGTATTACACGACTCTCATTACTCATATTTATTATGCGAACGTGACGGCACGGGAAAGACCCAGTGATGACCTGAGAATATACGTAGACGGAGAGAACGTAACAGAATCTAGCTTGAAATGTCCTTGTGTTATTATGAACAGCGTTCCGTGAGAGACACATTCAGAGACTTGAAATTTTCTGCAGTGAAAGGAAAAGGATTTTTTCATTTAAGGGAACACATGGCTTCCTTATCTCACAAAGGAACACTCCCAGGTACGAGCAAACAATGTTAATGAAACTTGCCGGGTGTGAAGAGGGGTCAAAGTAATGCAATACGTATTTTTAGATTCCGCATAATTTCACTTTTATGGGTTAAGACACACCCAGAAAGGTGATTTAGGTACAGAGGGAATATCCACTAAAGCATGCTTTATAAAAATGTGTTTCACACAAAAGTTCAAATACTGTTAACATTCTTTAAAACAGTCATATCAACTTCTGTAATAATTTGAACTTTTGCAAAAACTTAAAAATGAAAACTTTTGTTGCAACAAAAATTAAAGAAGCTTCCGTGCCCCACACACGTATGTGCAATAAAGATAGTTAATGAAATACAATTTTTTAAAAATAAGATGTAAACAATCTGCTGTCGAAGAATATCCTATTAAAATATATAATGTTAATTATTGTTATAATTATTTATTTTACTTATTTTTGTTTTATGTTTGAAATTGTTACATTATGTTCTACATACACTTTCTTTTGTCTTTTAGTTTACCATTTCATATACCTGTATTTACTAAATTGAAAATGATAAGTAACTCATTATTGTGCTACAAAATCATTACAATAATCAAAATCTGCAAAAAAAAAGAAGAAAAAATTCTCGAACCATGTCTTCTTCACCAGGCACTTAAAATGAAAGGAATTTCTCACGTAATGCACATGACAGACAACACATCATAAAACAAAATTCAGCAGGTTTCTCAAATTGTAGCAGTTGATCTAAATATCTTGATTTCTACATGGCATATTTCAGTGCATTGGGAAACCTTGGTGAAAGGAACTGGTTACGTACAAGATCCTGCATCTTGATTGCATTGTTTCTCAAGTGGTGACTGACATCATTCAGGAGAACTAGATCTGAAAATCTTAGGACACTATTCATGCAACAGTGAAAGCCATTTGTGTTTCCTTACTGTACCTGTCCCATCGGGCCTTTTGGGATCGCCAGATGAACAAGTTCGTTGTCATCAGTTAGGAAGATCAAAACGGTTTCTTCACACTTATCAAACTCATTATCATAGTTTTAAAAGGAAGTAATGGAGGATTTGGATCGAAAATTCTAGAATCTCTTTTTGAAGCCGCAATTTTTGTAGGACAGCTTTGTAACGTCTTGTAATAAACAAAGACAATATATTATGTAATAATTAAAATATTAGAGGTGTCATATTGTGTCATTATGTAAAATTATGTATTATTTTCTTTATTTTTTATTTTTGAGAACGTCTGTGTCGGCGAGTAATAAGACCGACACAGAAGATAAATGTTGTACAAAGATCACCAAATGAATTTGTATATAAGGCATGATGTAAAGCAATGTCTTTGTCTTCTTAATCTGGAAGCTGTGAGAGAAAGATCTCCTGTTATTGTCGTAGAGAGCGCGGAGGTAGCATTCTTTTGTCGAGATTGTGAATTGGACGCCATTGCGCGTGAATGTACACAGGTCTGTAATTATTAAGATATTTAAATGTTTAAATAGAGTTGTTTAAATGAAAACTTGTATTACTTAAATGTTAAAGTGTGCCTGCCTATTATCCCATCCTGTTAAGATATTTTTCAGCCATATAAAAATATTATCTGTGGAGCTGAGCTGTGTGGAGAAAGAAGAGCCGCTGCCGCGGCATATTTAAACGACTTACAATATAGTCGAGTATACCGCAAGGAAGCGGTAAAATAATAGTAAAAAATAATATTATTTCTTTTAGCTCCCAGACTGGCAGTGAAGATCAGCAGATTTTATGATGTGTTGCAGGTTGACGCGGGCTGCTGATAGGATATAATTTTCAGTGCAAATAATTTTATGTACCTAAAGAATCTGATAGGAAACTTGCTGTGCTCCGTTCTGACCACGGCTAAATTTTATAGTGAATACGTAATTTTCTTTAATGAGAGTCTCATGTTCTTGGGCTAGCCGTGGTATGAAATAGCATTTTAGTAAGAAATAAAATCCACTGCAAACTTGTATTTGTGAACGATCGTACGAACTGTAGCATCAGTGATCATAGGACATTAATTTCAACTTTGAATAATTACGAAGTAGGAAAGATATATTGATACTTAGCATGAGTTGCAGTTACTAAAAAATCGTTCTTTAAATTGTAGGCCAGATTCAGAACAATAATACTTCCATCATTTTATTTTGCTAAAAAAGGGTAACGATGATAAAGCAATTAAAGGCACAGCATTGTTAAAAGAATTTCACGTCACTCTTTCCATATATGCGTTGTTACGCCAATAATAATTAAAATAATTAAATAAACCAGAAGGAGCAAAAACAATTTTTATAAAAGCAACAATTAACGAAAGGGCAGTCGGCAACAGATATAGTTTTTTTTTTTCAGAGAGACGTGAAACTGGCGCCCAAAAACGCGGGGCCCGAATTTGCAGTGGCCACAATTATAAAATTTTATGTATTTTCTTTCAGTGTCTATTGTTATGTAGGTGTATATGTATATGTATTTAGTGTTAAATGTATGTATATCATGATCTATGCTATGTATTAATGAATGTTCAAACACTCTTACATGACAAAACGTACTACTGCAAGCGAGTTTGAGAAGACGATCCTGATTGTACTGAGAAGCTCTAACGACTACGTAATCCGGGGGCAGCCGGACCCCGAGATAATAGAAACTAAAGGTAAGACTACAGTGTAGTTGTCCTGTTTGTAGAAGTTGAGCTCCAGTGAAGTAATCTCATATCGCTAGTGGTGTGCATACTGTACGTAGTTTGATGTTAGTATTTGTGACAGGACAAAGTTGATGTAGATAGTAATTTTTAGTGTGCAGTGTAGTGTATATAAAGTGATGTATTTTGTGTGCAAGGGGAAAAACTGTTAGATTTTGTGTTTTAGTAAGCAATTTAGGAATATGGTTAAGTTGCGTAGTCAACGTCCAAGCAATATGGATACTGAAGAACAACAATTAGCTAGTGAAGGAAATGTGGAACAGGGTGCCTCAAGTAGTACTAGTACGCTCTTTGAAGATATAACTGGCGAAAATGTGGGGGCAGGGCCACAGGAAGTAGTGCCACCGCCCACTAGTCATCAAGTTGATGTAGATAAAGAAATTGTACCACCACCAGAAAAGCAGGAACCAGAGAGTGGTAATCTGCCTGGTGGGTATTCAATTCAGACTATATTAGAGCGTGTGCTAGATTACCAGGCAAAATTTGCGCAACAGCAAGTTGAGCGAGATCGCCGGCAAGCTGAGCGAGATCGTAAGCTAGCAGAAAATTTACTTGCCCAGCAAGCCGAGCGAGATCGCCAGCAAGCCGAGCGGGACCAGCAACTTGTGCAATCGTTAGAAAATATGAAAAAAGAGATAGCAGATATGAAAAAGAATTACGAGTCGATACCTAAGGCCGTGCAGGAGCTGACTGAACAGGTCACCCACCTGCAAGTAGCAAACACTAACATGGTAGATGAAATAGGTGTCTTAGCCAACAGAGTAGAAAAGCTAGAAATAGATTCCACACAGCTTGTAGAGCAGAAGTGGAATGAACAGGCAAATAAAATTGAAACAGAATTTAACTCATGGCTAGAAGTGAAAGAGACTGAGATTGACACGAATATTAATTCTAAAGTAGAAGCAGCAATAGCAAATAGAGATTCAGAATCGTTCAGTACCGCCGTAAATAGTCAGGTACAGAACGATGTGCAAACCATTAAACAAATACTCAGTGAAGATATTCCGCAGTGGCAAGTGAATGTTAACAAACGGATATCCGATCTGGAGAAGGGTTTAGCACAAAGCAGGAAACAAGTGGAACAGGAACCTCTGTCGCCAACAGCCCATGGTTTTGGCAACGCACAAACTTATATGCGATACAACAATGGGGAATCTGTAGTCGATAATGCGAAGAGCTGTAGCTCCGGTTCGGAGCACACAGCATATGTCCCAGCAGCGAACCCATGTAGTTCAAAAATATTAGTGGAAGAAAGTTTAATTAAAAATAGACAATTTCAAACATTTACTACTGAAAGGAAATCAGTACACCCAGTGGTATTTATAAAAAGCTTTAAAAATATCTTACCCAGTGTATGGAACGAAACACAGAAAATACAATACGTAATGTCGTACATTCAAGGTGACGCAGCACTGTGGGCTACAGAAGTAGCAGACAGCTGCAAGACATACGAACAGTTTGAAAGGGCATTTTTATCGAAATATTGGTCGCCGTGTATACAAGAGCGACTAAGAAAAGAGGTATATAATCCCGAACCGTACTCACCCCGTCTTGGGAATTTGAGGCGGTACTTTGAAAAATATATAAACAAAACACGCTACTGGGACGAGCCTATATCACCGAGAGACATAATAAGACTACTCAAATCCCATTTACCAATTCAGATCAAGGAGAAGTTAATACATGTACCAGAAAGCGACATGGAAAACTTCCTGTCGGTCCTAGATTCCATAGATTTGATACAGGAAGATGTAAAATCGGCGTGCGACCATTTGCGGAATAATGGGTCGGGATGTAATCACGACAGAAACAGTAGTGCACAGAACCACAACCATAGAAATGGTGGGGGTGGTAGCAAGCGACAAGAACAATCGCAAAATGGTAGTAACGGTAGAGGCCAAAACGGGTATGGACAACCAAATTATAACAAAAAGCGTCGATTTGACGACAGATACGAATCCGGAATGTCAGGGACCAACCGCTGGAAAAATGCGCGAGGTCAGTGGCAGAGTAATTATAATGATAGTAATCGAAATTGGCAACAGAATCAGTGTAGAAGCCCAGAGCGACAGGCTAGTGACCGGTATGACAACAATAGACCACCACCGCAAAACGCGCCTATTGCGCAGCCGTGGCGGCCTACAAATCAGAACGTACATATAGTGGAGGTCGCGGACAATAGCCGTCCAAGTACCTCCCAAGTAACTAATCCAACAAACTAGAATCGGCCTCGATATGCTCTCCATCGACGGCCGAGGGATGGAGTGAGAGCAACTCGAGTAATAACAGTAATAGACCTGGGATACGCATGCTGCGATACAACGAAGGTGTCAGTATGGATAAAGATCTGCTGAACGAATCGCACGAATGTAAGAAGGATAATAACGAAAATGTGCAAGCTATTATTGAAGCTAGAATCAATGATGTTGCAGTAAACATAATTATCGACACAGGTGCCTCAGTAAGTGTGATGAGTATGGAGCTATTTAAAGCACTGGGAAAGGGACATAGTATTCCGACCTTCCCGGTTAATAATTGTAAGGTGTCTGGAGCCATTAGTGCACAGAGCCAATCAGTTAAGTACCAGGTGCAGGTGGAGATTTATAAGGAGGGCGAAGCCATAGTGAGCTCGTTCCTCGTGGTTAAAGGATTGAAGGTGGCCTGCATTCTGGGAGTAGATTTTCTCCGTGAGAGGGACGCATTGATCGACCTCTCCGTGGGGAAACTAAGCATAATTAATAGGGGTAGAAGGATTGAATTATCTATGATGAAATCGAAGGAGGTACTTGTGCCGTGCTGTAATCGAATCGATATCAAAGGTAGGAACCCTTGGGTACTACACATCGATGATTTTTCACATGCAACAGACCTCTATTACCCGAACTTAGAGGATCAAAATTTCGAAACAAATGTTGAGGCATTTCAGACTAAAGTGCACGAATCGGAAGGTTTAAATGATACGCAAAAGCAACAGTTGACGCAGCTGCTATCGGAATATACTATGGTATTTACCGACCGTCCAGGAATAGTCAAAGGGTACCACTATCACATAGAGGTGATACCCCATAATACATACTGTCGCGCAACCTACTCCATCCCTTGGTCGAGGAGGGAATTAGTAGCTATTTGTTAGCACATCCCCATACGGGGAAGATCAAAGGATTATATCCACGTAAAGACGTGAAGTTATTTATTCAGTGACACATAATATATAAAGAGTAATAGGTGTAAAAAGATTTTAATTGTGTTTTAGAATATAAGTGTGTTAGTATTTAGAAAGAAATTTGTGTGTAATGAAGTTGGGAGGAAGTGGAACCAGAAAGTGAGCAATAGCTTACACAGGACAGATTTTGTTTACAGACAATTAGTCATTAAGATATTATGTGCTTATTAAAAAATGAACAATTTTCTTGTTGTATAAAGGATTAATTTCTTGAACCATTTTCTATGTGTAGTGTGTAAGTGCAATCAATGATGCAATCTTATAGAGTAAGGGAATTGCTGTAATTGTATTAGGATAAGAAACCCTGAGAGAGAGAGTCTTTACTAGCCAGACATTGACTTTGCAATATGCAACAATGATGTAATGTGATGTTGGCTGCCAGTAGTGATTTGAGAACGACACTGGAGCAGAACCTAATTAAAAACGAGCCGTTCCGTGGAAACTCCGTTCTGTATGTAGCTATGCTTCAATTGAAGCCTGTGTACTTGGTACACGACCTTGAATATTCATTACGCGATACGCGAGTTAAGTCAGACAATGCAGAACCTACACTGTAGTCATATAGGAAAAATCATTAAAAATAATGTTATTGCTGAACGAAGTATTTATTGAACAATATGCCCGAGTCAAGCTGTCATGCACATGGTAAAATCTGTTTGATAGATGGGTGATAATCAGGCAAGCTACACTAAGAAAAAAAAAAAAAATATGTATAAAAAAAAAAAAAAAAAAAAAAAAAATTCACACACCGTTAAAAAAAATTTACAAAAGGGCCAAATACGCCTAGCAACAATATGAAGAGTATGTTGTGATAAAGTGAAAACAAATAAATGCTATGTAAATCAGAGTGACTATGCAAAGAACAGTTAAAAGGTGTTAAAAAATAAACTGTGTGCATAAACACTTAAGGACAGGACGGAATATTGTGTGTAGTAGGGACAGAAAATGACTGTTGTATCTGCACCAATATATACGTCGATAAATCTAGTGTTGAGTGATAGACTGTCCTAGTGCAGCGCTCAACGAACAATAGACAGTGTATAAAAACAGTAGTTATTGATCCGTTCGGAGACGATTTACACAAACATCGCTCAACGGAGACATGTAGTATGAGTGTAACGAACCATTTTCGCGTGTTGAAAGACGCTCTGGCAGTGCATCAACCGTGGAAGTGAGTGAAAACGTGTAGTACAATGTGCGTGTGACGAACTCTGAATACCAGTGTCACGATACCACAAAAAACCTGTTATCACGCCAAAACATCCTGTGCATACCAGTGAAGCGACGGCTTACTGAACAATAAACGCTTTTAACAAATTGCCTCTTCTTCCACAGCTAGTAATCTGTATCCTTAAAGACAGTACACCGTTGTGGAATGTTTGTTTCATGCGCCACGACGGGGAGCCATGCGGAGAAGCAGAGACGAGTGCCGTGCCGCCATCCAGCCGGTTGCGGTAAACCACTGCCACTCGCCGACAACAGCGAATGGTTCAGCGCGGTTCGCGACTGCTTGGGCGCCACGCTAGCACGACCTCACTGTTATTGAGAGCCGGTCGTCGAACCCAGCGGCCGTCGGTACGCGGCGTTCCAGACGACGCTACTCAACAATTGCTTCGCGCCGCCAGCTCCATACCACATTGTTGTCATTCAAATGAACTATTAACTATATGTATAATGTGCTAACATGAATGGTGTTTAATGGACACGCAATGACGTGATAAACATTTTTTTTGTTGTTATCCAACACGAACTCACAATATTCATGGATTTAGTGATGTATCGATCTAATATGTTTGCGTCATGTTAATGAAAGGTACTCGCACGAATGCTAGACATTTTAAACCAACTGTCGCGAGTAAGTGCAAAGACGGTTCATTATACTATTGTAAAAATGTGTAATAAGTGACTTTCATAACAATCCAGAATACAAGTAGTATATTGATAACAAAGAGACTAAAAGTGTAGCATGCTAGCACAAATAGCCTTTGTTATATGTGGACATTGAATAGAGTCTAAACTTTTCGTGAGATGACCATGGCTCCGGCGCAGTTTTCCCAGGTTTTCTGATCGCACGTAGCCCGAATGGGGGAGCCAAATAAATGTAATGACCCTGGGACTAGGTTGACGGTCACCTCGCAAAGTGTAAGAACAGTATACGAAGTGTAATTAAACCTACAGTGTAAAAGAACTGAGTAGTGTAAAGTGAATGTTCCAACCAAAGTAATAAACCATAAACAAGACAGACGTTAGTGGCAGCATATTGCCGAACATTTTCATCGTTAGTCAAATGCTGCCAGGGGGCAGTGTAACGTCTTGTAATAAACAAAGACAATATATTATGTAATAATTAAAATATTAGAGGTGTCATATTGTGTCATTATGTAAAATTATGTATTATTTTCTTTATTTTTTATTTTTGAGAACGTCTGTGTCGGCGAGTAATAAGACCGACACAGAAGATAAATGTTGTACAAAGATCACCAAATGAATTTGTATATAAGGCATGATGTAAAGCAATGTCTTTGTCTTCTTAATCTGGAAGCTGTGAGAGAAAGATCTCCTGTTATTGTCGTAGAGAGCGCGGAGGTAGCATTCTTTTGTCGAGATTGTGAATTGGACGCCATTGCGCGTGAATGTACACAGGTCTGTAATTATTAAGATATTTAAATGTTTAAATAGAGTTGTTTAAATGAAAACTTGTATTACTTAAATGTTAAAGTGTGCCTGCCTATTATCCCATCCTGTTAAGATATTTTTCAGCCATATAAAAATATTATCTGTGGAGCTGAGCTGTGTGGAGAAAGAAGAGCCGCTGCCGCGGCATATTTAAACGACTTACAATATAGTCGAGTATACCGCAAGGAAGCGGTAAAATAATAGTAAAAAATAATATTATTTCTTTTAGCTCCCAGACTGGCAGTGAAGATCAGCAGATTTTATGATGTGTTGCAGGTTGACGCGGGCTGCTGATAGGATATAATTTTCAGTGCAAATAATTTTATGTACCTAAAGAATCTGATAGGAAACTTGCTGTGCTCCGTTCTGACCACGGCTAAATTTTATAGTGAATACGTAATTTTCTTTAATGAGAGTCTCATGTTCTTGGGCTAGCCGTGGTATGAAATAGCATTTTAGTAAGAAATAAAATCCACTGCAAACTTGTATTTGTGAACGATCGTACGAACTGTAGCATCAGTGATCATAGGACATTAATTTCAACTTTGAATAATTACGAAGTAGGAAAGATATATTGATACTTAGCATGAGTTGCAGTTACTAAAAAATCGTTCTTTAAATTGTAGGCCAGATTCAGAACAATAATACTTCCATCATTTTATTTTGCTAAAAAAGGGTAACGATGATAAAGCAATTAAAAGCACAGCATTGTTAAAAGAATTTCACGTCACTCTTTCCATATATGCGTTGTTACGCCAATAATAATTAAAATAATTAAATAAACCAGAAGGAGCAAAAACAATTTTTATAAAAGCAACAATTAACGAAAGGGCAGTCGGCAACAGCTATAGTCTTTTTTTAAGAGAGACGTGAAAGCTTCTAAACCTGATAAATTAACGCATGATTGGGTCAAAAGACTTTTGAAAGAAGTTTAGTTTCTCAGCGCGAGAGAATAATTTGTTAGATTGTAGGGGTGGTAATGTGAAAGAACCGTTTTGAACATCGAACCGAGGACAATAAACTGGTTCGTTTCGTGATTCCAAAGGTTCATTGTGACATTTACATCCGTTGGGTGTGCATGGTATTCGATGAAGGAAGAACTGTGTCAGAAGGTTTTCAGATCCAGTTGCACTCAATGATTACGATGTCACTCTCCACTTGCGAAACTGCATAATGAAGCTACGGTCACTAGTATTGTCTTCTAGATTTTCCAGTATACTGATATATGCCTGATGTCAATTTGGATATTTAGAGGATCGCTCGCTACTGTTTGAGAACCTTGCTGAACTTTGTTTTCCATTGTGTTGTCTTTCGTGTTTATTATGTGAAGAAATTTCGTTCATTCTATGGCATGGTGCAGGAAAAAGTTATTTTGTAAAATTATCTTACAGATAACCATAATTGTAAAGATTATATATGGCAATAAGGAATTACTTATTATTTTCAATAAAGTAAGTATAGGTAAGTGAAATGGTAAACCAAAATAAGGGAAACAACAAGAAAATATGAATATAAAATATAAAATAACAACTTAAAACATAAAACAAAAGTAAGTAATATCAAAAATAATAACGTACTTTTAGAACTTTAATTAGGTATGCTGAAAATAGTCCGACATCGCTTACAGTTTATTCTCCAAAGATGGTATCTCAGAGATAAGCTTTATTACACGTTGATCTATGTGGCGTAAAAGCTTCTTTAATTTATGTTACAACAAAATTTTTCAGTTTTCAAAATTAAATAATGGCAGTGGGGATTTTTCAAAATTTAAAAATATTACAAAAAATGCATATAAAGTTTTCTAAAACGCTCATTACTTTCGTATGAAACACATTTTTGTGTATCAAAGTTTCCAAGATAAGATCTAAATATGCCAAATTATGTCCAAAATTACCTTTATGGGTGTGTTTTCCTCAAAAGTGAAATAGGACAAAGAGGAATTAAGACATATTGCGTATTTACATCCTTTTACATATCTACCAATTTCATCAAGATCGTTAGTTACACTTGGAAAAGTTCCCTTGTCAGAACGGCTAAGCGACCACGTACCGAGCTTAGCCCACAGTTGGAAACTCCGAGGATGTTTGGAGTTCATGCACAGCATCCCAGGCTTACGCGAGTTCAGAGCCGGATTTGGGGCTTCCGAGAATCCGGCAGCCTCGCCGCAACTGAATCTGCAGCTCCCTTAGCTCTGGTCCCGCGTCAGGCTGTGCAGCATTACAGTGAGACGTCCGCCAGCATTTACGATATAGTTCTTTATAGCGTTACTGACCTCTGTGTTGCCAGAGCAGGCAAGTTTCCGATCTTCTTTTTCCCCTTTTAGAGAGCATTTAGGCTTAACTTCTAGATCAAGGATGCACAGATCGCTGCCAAATCGCTGCCAACTGATGGCAGCTCGCCCCTAGCCGTTCGTTACTGTAATTTATTTATTTTTTACTCGTGTTTCATTCTCTTCCCTTTGAGACTTTCCAGTGTAGTCGAAATTAGGACATGGAGATCCCAGTCCGTATCCCACGGCACGCCATTCTTGAACATGCACACTTGCGCAATATTGCAGTCACGATGGCAAAAGCCCTGCAGGGAACGACTAGTTTTCAGCGGTTCCTATGATCTGTAGCACATACCTTGAGGCAGTGTTCTTCATCGGACTATCCAATAATGCCTTGGCCTTTTGTGACGATTGTAAGCAACAGATTTATCTATTTCTGTGTGCCTGTTAGCATTTAATTCACAATCATCGTCAAAGAAAAGTTTATAATATGGATAAATTGAATATTTTTTATACAAATGATGCGAATCATGTATGTGAGCCATGTATGTGAGTATTGTGCAACCGTGTATTTTCTATTTCGCAACGGTTTTTACAAAGGGTTAACATATTAGCAGTATTTTCATCCTGCCTGTGATTTGGCACATCATCTATGTAGTTATTAACATTTTATCTTCTCCATTTACATATATCGTTTCACCTGCGTGCACATTTAGTACATACATTGAATTGAACACATCCCCTGTCTGTAGCCACCCCCACCCCTCTCTGTCCACCCCCTCTTCCCTAAATACCTGCCCACTATCTCTCTACACTTTCCACCTGTCTTGTGCATCTTTCCCTACTCCTCTTTCTCTCTCTCTCTGCCTGTTTCCTCCTTCCTCTCACTCACTCCATCACCTCCTCTTTCCATCTCAGCCTGTCCACAGTGTAACGTCTTGTAATAAACAAAGACAATATATTATGTAATAATTAAAATATTAGAGGTGTCATATTGTGTCATTATGTAAAATTATGTATTATTTTCTTTATTTTTTATTTTTGAGAACGTCTGTGTCGGCGAGTAATAAGACCGACACAGAAGATAAATGTTGTACAAAGATCACCAAATGAATTTGTATATAAGGCATGATGTAAAGCAATGTCTTTGTCTTCTTAATCTGAAAGCTGTGAGAGAAAGATCTCCTGTTATTGTCGTAGAGAGCGCGAAGGTAGCATTCTTTTGTCGAGATTGTGAATTGGACGCCATTGCGCGTGAATGTACACAGGTCTGTAATTATTAAGATATTTAAATGTTTAAATAGAGTTGTTTAAATGAAAACTTGTATTACTTAAATGTTAAAGTGTGCCTGCCTATTATCCCATCCTGTTAAGATATTTTTCAGCCATATAAAAATATTATCGGTGGAGCTGAGCTGTGTGGAGAAAGAAGAGCCGCTGCCGCGGCGTATTTAAACGACTTACAATATAGTCGAGTATACCGCAAGGAAGCGGTAAAATAATAGTAAAAAACAATATTATTTCTTTTAGCTCCCAGGCTGGCAGTGAAGATCAGCAGATTTTATGATGTGTTGCAGGTTGACGCGGGCTGCTGATAGGATATAATTTTCAGTGCAAATAATTTTATGTACCTAAAGAATCTGATAGGAAACTTGCTGTGCTCCGTTCTGACCACGGCTAAATTTTACAGTGAATACGTAATTTTCTTTAATGAGAGTCTCATGTTCTTGGGCTAGCCGTGGTATGAAATAGCATTTTAGTAAGAAATAAAATCCACTGCAAACTTGTATTTGTGAACGATCGTACGAACTGTAACATCAGTGATCATAGGACATTAATTTCAACTTTGAATAATTACGAAGTAGGAAAGATATATTGATACTTAGCATGAGTTGCAGTTACTAAAAAATCGTTCTTTAAATTGTAGGCCAGATTCAGAACAATAATACTTCCATCATTTTATTTTGCTAAAAAAGGTAACGATGATAAAGCAATTAAAAGCACAGCATTGTTAAAAGAATTTCACGTCACTCTTTCCATATATGCGTTGTTACGCCAATAATAATTAAAAATAATTAAATAAACCAGAAGGAGCAAAAACAATTTTTATAAAAGCAACAATTAACGAAAGGGCAGTCGGCAACAGATATAGTTATTTTTTTTTTTTTTCAGAGAGACGTGAAACTGGCGCCCAACGTGGGGCCCGAATTTGCAGTGGCCACAATTATAAAATTTTATGTATTTTCTTTCAGTGTCTATTGTTATGTAGGTGCATATGTATATGTATTTAGTGTTAAATGTATGTATATCATGATCTATGCTATGTATTAATGAATGTTCAAACACTCTTACATGACAAAACGTACTACTGCAAGCGAGTTTGAGAAGACGATCCTGATTGTACTGAGAAGCTCTAACGACTACGTAATCCGGGGGCAGCCGGACCCCGAGATAATAGAAACTAAAGGTAAGACTACAGTGTAGTTGTCCTGTTTGTAGAAGTTGAGCTCCAGTGAAGTAATCTCATATCGCTAGTGGTGTGCATACTGTACGTAGTTTGATGTTAGTATTTGTGACAGGACAAAGTTGATGTAGATAGTAATTTTTAGTGTGCAGTGTAGTGTATATAAAGTGATGTATTTTGTGTGCAAGGGGAAAAACTGTTAGATTTTGTGTTTTAGTAAGCAATTTAGGAATATGGTTAAGTTGCGTAGTCAACGTCCAAGCAATATGGATACTGAAGAACAACAATTAGCTAGTGAAGGAAATGTGGAACAGGGTGCCTCAAGTAGTACTAGTACTCTCTTTGAAGATATAACTGGCGAAAATGTGGGGGCAGGGCCACAGGAAGTAGTGCCACCGCCCACTAGTCATCAAGTTGATGTAGATAAAGAAATTGTACCACCACCAGAAAAGCAGGAACCAGAGAGTGGTAATCTGCCTGGTGGGTATTCAATTCAGACTATATTAGAGCGTGTGCTAGATTACCAGGCAAAATTTGCGCAACAGCAAGTTGAGCGAGATCGCCGGCAAGCTGAGCGAGATCGTAAGCTAGCAGAAAATTTACTTGCCCAGCAAGCCGAGCGAGATCGCCAGCAAGCCGAGCGGGACCAGCAACTTGTGCAATCGTTAGAAAATATGAAAAAAGAGATAGCAGATATGAAAAAGAATTACGAGTCGATACCTAAGGCCGTGCAGGAGCTGACTGAACAGGTCACCCACCTGCAAGTAGCAAACACTAACATGGTAGATGAAATAGGTGTCTTAGCCAACAGAGTAGAAAAGCTAGAAATAGATTCCACACAGCTTGTAGAGCAGAAGTGGAATTAACAGGCAAATAAAATTGAAACAGAATTTAACTCATGGCTAGAAGTGAAGGAGACTGAGATTGACACGAATATTAATTCTAAAGTAGAAGCAGCAATAGCAAATAGAGATTCAGAATCGTTCAGTACCGCCGTAAATAGTCAGGTACAGAACGATGTGCAAACCATTAAACAAATACTCAGTGAGGATATTCCGCAGTGGCAAGTAAATGTTAACAAACGGATATCCGATCTGGAGAAGGGTTTAGCACAAAGCAGGAAACAAGTGGAACAGGAACCTCTGTCGCCAACAGCCCATGGTTTTGGCAACGCACAAACTTATATGCGATACAACAATGGGGAATCTGTAGTCGATAATGCGAAGAGCTGTAGCTCCGGTTCGGAGCACACAGCATATGTCCCAGCAGCGAACCCATGTAGTTCAAAAATATTAGTGGAAGAAAGTTTAATTAAAAATAGACAATTTCAAACATTTACTACTGAAAGGAAATCAGTACACCCAGTGGTATTTATAAAAAGCTTTAAAAATATCTTACCCAGTGTATGGAACGAAACACAGAAAATACAATACGTAATGTCGTACATTCAAGGTGACGCAGCACTGTGGGCTACAGAAGTAGCAGACAGCTGCAAGACATACGAACAGTTTGAAAGGGCATTTTTATCGAAATATTGGTCGCCGTGTATACAAGAGCGACTAAGAAAAGAGGTATATAATCCCGAACCGTACTCACCCCGTCTTGGGAATTTGAGGCGGTACTTTGAAAAATATATAAACAAAACACGCTACTGGGACGAGCCTATATCACCGAGAGACATAATAAGACTACTCAAATCCCATTTACCAATTCAGATCAAGGAGAAGTTAATACATGTACCAGAAAGCGACATGGAAAACTTCCTGTCGGTCCTAGATTCCATAGATTTGATACAGGAAGATGTAAAATCGGCGTGCGACCATTTGCGGAATAATGGGTCGGGATGTAATCACGACAGAAACAGTAGTGCACAGAACCACAACCATAGAAATGGTGGGGGTGGTAGCAAGCGACAAGAACAATCGCAAAATGGTAGTAACGGTAGAGGCCAAAACGGGTATGGACAACCGAATTATAACAAAAAGCGTCGATTTGACGACAGATACGAATCCGGAATGTCAAGGACCAACCGCTGGAAAAATGCGCGAGGTCAGTGGCAGAGTAATTATAACGATAGTAATCGAAATTGGCAACAGAATCAGTGTAGAAGCCCAGAGCGACAGGCTAGTGACCGGTATGACAACAATAGACCACCACCGCAAAACGCGCCTATTGCGCAGCCGTGGCGGCCTACAAATCAGAACGTACATATAGTGGAGGTCGCGGACAATAGCCGTCCAAGTACCTCCCAAGTAACTAATCCAACAAACTAGAATCGGCCTCGATATGCTCTCCATCGACGGCCGAGGGATGGAGTGAGAGCAACTCGAGTAATAACAGTAATAGACCTGGGATACGCATGCTGCGATACAACGAAGGTGTCAGTATGGATAAAGATCTGCTGAACGAATCGCACGAATGTAAGAAGGATAATAACGAAAATGTGCAAGCTATTATTGAAGCTAGAATCAATGATGTTGCAGTAAACATAATTATCGACACAGGTGCCTCAGTAAGTGTGATGAGTATGGAGCTATTTAAAGCACTGGGAAAGGGACATAGTATTCCGACCTTCCCGGTTAATAATTGTAAGGTGTCTGGAGCCATTAGTGCACAGAGCCAATCAGTTAAGTACCAGGTGCAGGTGGAGATTTATAAGGAGGGCGAAGCCATAGTGAGCTCGTTCCTCGTGGTTAAAGGATTGAAGGTGGCCTGCATTCTGGGAGTAGATTTTCTCCGTGAGAGGGACGCATTGATCGACCTCTCCGTGGGGAAACTAAGCATAATTAATAGGGGTAGAAGGATTGAATTATCTATGATGAAATCGAAGGAGGTACTTGTGCCGTGCTGTAATCGAATCGATATCAAAGGTAGGAACCCTTGGGTACTACACATCGATGATTTTTCACATGCAACAGACCTCTATTACCCGAACTTAGAGGATCAAAATTTCGAAACAAATGTTGAGGCATTTCAGACTAAAGTGCACGAATCGGAAGGTTTAAATGATACGCAAAAGCAACAGTTGACGCAGCTGCTATCGGAATATACTATGGTATTTACCGACCGTCCAGGAATAGTCAAAGGGTACCACTATCACATAGAGGTGATACCCCATAATACATACTGTCGCGCAACCTACTCCATCCCTTGGTCGAGGAGGGAATTTTTTAATTGTGTTTTAGAATATAAGTGTGTTAGTATTTAGAAAGAAATTTGTGTGTAATGAAGTTGGGAGGAAGTGGAACCAGAAAGTGAGCAATAGCTTACACAGGACAGATTTTGTTTACAGACAATTAGTCATTAAGATATTATGTGCTTATTAAAAAATGAACAATTTTCTTGTTGTATAAAGGATTAATTTCTTGAACCATTTTCTATGTGTAGTGTGTAAGTGCAATCAATGATGCAATCTTATAGAGTAAGGGAATTGCTGTAATTGTATTAGGATAAGAAACCCTGAGAGAGAGAGTCTTTACTAGCCAGACATTGACTTTGCAATATGCAACAATGATGTAATGTGATGTTGGCTGCCAGTAGTGATTTGAGAACGACACTGGAGCAGAACCTAATTAAAAACGAGCCCGTTCCGTGGAAACTCCGTTCTGTATGTAGCAATGCTTCAATTGAAGCCTGTGTACTTGGTACACGACCTTGAATATTCATTACGCGATACGCGAGTTAAGTCAGACAATGCAGAACCTACACTGTAGTCATATAGGAAAAATCATTAAAAATAATGTTATTGCTGAACGAAGTATTTATTGAACAATATGCCCGAGTCAAGCTGTCATGCACATGGTAAAATCTGTTTGATAGATGGGTGATAATCAGGCAAGCTACACTAAGAAAAAAAAAAAAATATGTATAAAAAAAAAAAAAAAATTCACACACCGTTAAAAAAAAAATTTACAAAAGGGCCAAATACGCCTAGCAACAATATGAAGAGTATGTTGTGATAAAGTGAAAACAAATAAATGCTATGTAAATCAGAGTGACTAAGCAAAGAACAGTTAAAAGGTGTTAAAAAATAAACTGTGTGCATAAACACTTAAGGACAGGACGGAATATTGTGTGTAGTAGGGACAGAAAATGACTGTTGTATCTGCACCAATATATACGTCGATAAATCTAGTGTTGAGTGATAGACTGTCCTAGTGCAGCGCTCAACGAACAATAGACAGTGTATAAAAACAGTAGTTATTGATCCGTTCGGAGACGATTTACACAAACATCGCTCAACGGAGACATGTAGTATGAGTGTAACGAACCATTTTCGCGTGTTGAAAGACGCTCTGGCAGTGCATCAACCGTGGAAGTGAGTGAAAACGTGTAGTACAATGTGCGTGTGACGAACTCTGAATACCAGTGTCACGATGCCACAAAAAACCTGTTATCACGCCAAAACATCCTGTGCATACCAGTGAAGCGACGGCTTACTGAACAATAAACGCTTTTAACAAATTGCCTCTTCTTCCACAGCTAGTAATCTGTATCCTTAAAGACAGTACACCGTTGTGGAATGTTTGTTTCATGCGCCACGACGGGGAGCCATGCGGAGAAGCAGAGACGAGTGCCGTGCCGCCATCCAGCCGGTTGCGGTAAACCACTGCCACTCGCCGACAACAGCGAATGGTTCAGCGCGGTTCGCGACTGCTTGGGCGCCACGCTAGCACGACCTCACTGTTATTGAGAGCCGGTCGTCGAACCCAGCGGCCGTCGGTACGCGGCGTTCCAGACGACGCTACTCAACAATTGCTTCGCGCCGCCAGCTCCATACCACATTGTTGTCATTCAAATGAACTATTAACTATATGTATAATGTGCTAACATGAATGGTGTTTAATGGACACGCAATGACGTGATAAACATTTTTTTTGTTGTTATCCAACACGAACTCACAATATTCATGGATTTAGTGATGTATCGATCTAATATGTTTGCGTCATGTTAATGAAAGGTACTCGCACGAATGCTAGACATTTTAAACCAACTGTCGCGAGTAAGTGCAAAGACGGTTCATTATACTATTGTAAAAATGTGTAATAAGTGACTTTCATAACAATCCAGAATACAAGTAGTATATTGATAACAAAGAGACTAAAAGTGTAGCATGCTAGCACAAATAGCCTTTGTTATATGTGGACATTGAATAGAGTCTAAACTTTTCGTGAGATGACCATGGCTCCGGCGCAGTTTTCCCAGGTTTTCTGATCGCACGTAGCCCGAATGGGGGAGCCAAATAAATGTAATGACCCTGGGACTAGGTTGACGGTCACCTCGCAAAGTGTAAGAACAGTATACGAAGTGTAATTAAACCTACAGTGTAAAAGAACTGAGTAGTGTAAAGTGAATGTTCCAACCAAAGTAATAAACCATAAACAAGACAGACGTTAGTGGCAGCATATTGCCGAACATTTTCATCGTTAGTCAAATGCTGCCAGGGGGCAGTGTAACGTCTTGTAATAAACAAAGACAATATATTATGTAATAATTAAAATATTAGAGGTGTCATATTGTGTCATTATGTAAAATTATGTATTATTTTCTTTATTTTTTATTTTTGAGAACGTCTGTGTCGGCGAGTAATAAGACCGACACAGAAGATAAATGTTGTACAAAGATCACCAAATGAATTTGTATATAAGGCATGATGTAAAGCAATGTCTTTGTCTTCTTAATCTGAAAGCTGTGAGAGAAAGATCTCCTGTTATTGTCGTAGAGAGCGCGAAGGTAGCATTCTTTTGTCGAGATTGTGAATTGGACGCCATTGCGCGTGAATGTACACAGGTCTGTAATTATTAAGATATTTAAATGTTTAAATAGAGTTGTTTAAATGAAAACTTGTATTACTTAAATGTTAAAGTGTGCCTGCCTATTATCCCATCCTGTTAAGATATTTTTCAGCCATATAAAAATATTATCGGTGGAGCTGAGCTGTGTGGAGAAAGAAGAGCCGCTGCCGCGGCGTATTTAAACGACTTACAATATAGTCGAGTATACCGCAAGGAAGCGGTAAAATAATAGTAAAAAACAATATTATTTCTTTTAGCTCCCAGGCTGGCAGTGAAGATCAGCAGATTTTATGATGTGTTGCAGGTTGACGCGGGCTGCTGATAGGATATAATTTTCAGTGCAAATAATTTTATGTACCTAAAGAATCTGATAGGAAACTTGCTGTGCTCCGTTCTGACCACGGCTAAATTTTACAGTGAATACGTAATTTTCTTTAATGAGAGTCTCATGTTCTTGGGCTAGCCGTGGTATGAAATAGCATTTTAGTAAGAAATAAAATCCACTGCAAACTTGTATTTGTGAACGATCGTACGAACTGTAACATCAGTGATCATAGGACATTAATTTCAACTTTGAATAATTACGAAGTAGGAAAGATATATTGATACTTAGCATGAGTTGCAGTTACTAAAAAATCGTTCTTTAAATTGTAGGCCAGATTCAGAACAATAATACTTCCATCATTTTATTTTGCTAAAAAAGGTAACGATGATAAAGCAATTAAAAGCACAGCATTGTTAAAAGAATTTCACGTCACTCTTTCCATATATGCGTTGTTACGCCAATAATAATTAAAAATAATTAAATAAACCAGAAGGAGCAAAAACAATTTTTATAAAAGCAACAATTAACGAAAGGGCAGTCGGCAACAGATATAGTTTTTTTTTTTTTTCAGAGAGACGTGAAAACAGCCATAGTCATTGGCAGCTCCCATAACATGCCTATCCTACAGGACATGCTACGTGTTAGGGACTTGAAAATCATTTATTTTCCCCTGATGTGCAGGCCGCCATTCAAAGCAGGTCTATAAAGCAGGCTGATACCACTCCAACAAAACATGCCTGTCATGCAGGGAAGCCTTCTTTTCAGGGCCCAGAAAACAGTCTCTTGCCGTTGTCAAGTATGGTGCCCTGCAAAGCAGATTGAATTGGCAGGACAATACTGTTCCCACACATCATGCCCATTATGCACCAAGGCAGCCTATATGCCAGATGCTGCTAAAAACTCGTTTTTGCCCCATATTGCCACTCCTACTGGACCTAGAAGGTTATAAACTCCACAGTACTGATACTTGTAAGAACGGCTGTTCCTATGCCCAGTTTAGTTGAAATCGATCCAGGTTTTTGGGGAGACCCCATATGGACATACGTATGCAAATACTCTGTGCTTTTTATGTGTAAAACAGATATATATTCTTTGTTTATGTTTATGTCCTAACATAATCACAGCGACTGGTTTGAGGCCTGTGATACATCCAAATCTGTATTCCCCTGTTCTAGATGATGACTTTTCTCTGAATTTACGAAAATCAACCCTATTTCAAATTTTGGCAATTTGGTAAGAATCTCCTCATTCGTAGGCAAGATTGTTTCAATATTTTCATATTACATGCATAAAATATTATGTATGTGAAAATAACTTTCATTTACGACGAAACAGTGTGCGGGTGAGCTGCCAGATATCAGTGTCCAACAGACGAAATATTTCAGCGAGCAGTCACGCTGCCATCGTCGGGGCGCTAATGAGCTGAATGATTAGGGGACGGCGCCCTGTGGAGGAATAGCAGATGTTTCAGCAGCGCCCATACCTAGCTGTGAACCGACGACGGGGCAACGTGTCAGTGGGAGGACTAGGGGATAGGTGCGGATGGTGGACAGAACGGTGGAACGGAGGGAGATGGTAAGAGATAAAAGGACCATGTCGGCACCTAGTCGGTTTATCAGTGCACCTGAAGACGGCCACGTTGTCGTTTGCCGAAATATTGTGCACGTTCGACAATGATATCTTGCCTTCCACACGCAGTCTATGTCGTTGAGAGATAACCTAGGAGAAATTACAGAATTACAACGGTTATTTATGTGAGGATTGATGGTAACACGTTAATCCGAGTATTTTAGATTTATGTATTGAATGTGATCGGTTTCGGTGCTACATTTCATTGTTATCAGGCTCTCAACTAGCAATAATTAGATCTGAGCCAATTTTCCAAGCTGCTTTTACAAGGAATAAAATTAAACTGGCATCCGCAGATCAATTCATGTTGCGAAAGGCTGCCTGCATTGTTGTTTGATATGTGTAGCGAGCCCTTCTAGAGTAATTCGATTGTGGGACACATCAAGTGCGTACTAAACGACGAAACAACGTGGTAGAGCCAATGTCATCAAGAATGACACTCGCAGAGGCTTAAGAACTTCATAGGCTGCTTATTGGCACACGACTTCATGAAAGTATTCTGATTTCTTCACAACTAGAATAGCACATAACCGAAAAATGTATGTACTAATTCTGATGATGGCTGTGCAGACTGAAGGAAAATCATCGTCTTCTCAGGCTAAGCTACCTGGCCTGCTCCAGTTTAACAGTCCCTTTCTTTCCGCGACATCCAACGCTGTCTTTCTGCGGGAGAATACTGTGGATCAAAACAAGTGAGGAAAATTATTTCTACTCGTTTCAGTATTGTGACACAACAATTCAACAGTTCTTTCCTAATATCCTCAGTTCTTTATATGGACTCATTTGGAGTTGCCCTTCATGCAGGGAGGCAACTACGTAGAAATACATAATGCACAGGTGAATGTTTTCGATAGAAGGAGCAAACAGTCGAGATTTGAATAGATTCATAGCGTAAAAAATGCATGAGTTAGTTTTAATTTGTAATATGCGTCTGTACAGTGTGGGGGACAGGGTACTTCCAACCAAGAATGACAAAAAATAGCAAACAATTTATCTGCTAAGGAAATTACAGCAAAGTGTCTGGCAGATGATTCATTGAACTGCTTTCAGAATGTTTCTCGACCTTTCCACTGTCGAGTAAACACTTGGGGAAAATGTACATACAAATATACCTCTGCGAGCTCTAATTTATCTTATTTTATCATCATGGTCATTTCACATTAGGTAGAAATAAATATTTTGGCGTTCGGAGGAGAAAGTTATTGACTGAAATTTCTTGAAAAGATGTCACTGTAAGGATAAACGCCTTTGTTTCAACGATTATCATCCTACGTCCCTTAATATATGAGTCACACTCTCTCCTCTTTCGTGAAGATACTAAACGTGCTTCCAATCGTTGATTTTTCGACGTCCTCTTTCAATGCCTTTGTCACTTCTGTTAGGCCTTTATGGAATGTCTGCATAGCATACAGCAATACCTCGCTGCAGTACTCCTGAAGAGGACGCACAAGCGCAGTGTAGGTAGTTGTATTTTCTAACTGTTCTGCCAATAAACCACACTATTTGGTTCGCCTTCCCCACAACACTGTTTACGTGATCGGTCCAACCTAAGTTTTTCATAATTGTAATGCCCACATATTAGGCTTGACACGACAACCGTCAAATTTTTGTGATTTATCTTGGTAACCGAAATTTAACGGACTATTTTTAGCCTGCCACTTTTTATTGTTGACCGTCAACTGCCACTTTCTCACCAAGCAGATGGCTTTTCTTAATCATTTTGTAATTCGTTTTGACTTTTTGATTACTTTCCTACACGGTAAACGACATTACCATGTGCTTTGATTGTTGAACACGTCAGGTATGTAGATTAAGTGCAGTGAAGATGCTGTAACACTTCCTTTGGAAACTCCAGACATCACTTCCTTTGAACAAAATTTTTTTAAGGAATACAGAAAATAACAGAAACATTACACGCAGCTCATGTACAACAAATTTAGAATGCAGGTTCAATTACAATATTAAGATAAAATTATCTTACGCCCGTAATCGTTGGGTCCCAAGTACTTCCACTGGAGCAACAGCTTGCAAATACTTCTGATATTACCGAAAGCGCTTTCTAAAATTATAAACACTTGTAACCGGCTTCAGCATTACATCATCCGTCAGTTGTCTAGGCAATCTTAGGATCGTGTCTGCTCTGGTCTGCAATACCGACAATATTAATTGACCAATTGCAAAACCTGATTCTAGCTGCATGGAACAATAACTTCCAAAAGGGAATCAAACATATCTGACGTTGACTCTATGAGCAAATGGGAGGTTTTATTGTATTTTCGGAACGTACAGGAAATAAAAAGTGCCGAATCTGTGGACACACACAATTTATAACTCTGGAGATACGGTTCTGCATTGAGCAGATACAAATTCTTCTTCAAAATCTATACACGATTCATCAATGTTTCGCCATTGTCGGTCATAACATTTTAGTCAACATATTTAGTATACTACTGGGAAATTCTGATTAGTTCCGGATGACAGTTTATGGTAAAATATCAGCCGTACTGCCAGTGATGAATGTCAGGACAGAGAAGTCCTACCAGATTCCCGATTAAATGCTTTTGAGTCCATACAGGGTAGCATTTGTTACAGCAGAGAGAAGAAATAAAATGTTAATACAATATTAATTAACTGCCAGAGCATCCACGGAAAATTCCCTGAATTAATCTCCTTTAGGTACTAGGGAAGTAAATAGCAGCCAAATTCTAAATTCTGCGGATTTCAAAAATCCTGCACCAACTAAGGTTGTCAAATCTCTTTTCTAGGTCACTAATCAAATAAGTGTATTAAAAGCAGAAATAGTGGTAATATTCCACAATAACATGTATATTTTACTAGCTGAGCAACCAATTTTCTCCAGGTATATATTTATTCCAATCTTCTATTAGTCCATCTCCCCTATTTCCTCTCTCTGTCCATCTTCCCGTCCACCTCTTCTTATCCATCGCCTCCTTGACCCTGGCTAGGATTGTAGCCTATCATGATTGCGGTTTATCGTATCGCGACATGCTGCTCACGTTGGTCGAGATCCAATGATTGTTAGCAGAATATGGAATCGTTGGGTTCAGGAGGGTAATACGGAATGCCGTGCTGGTGCTCGTATCACTGGCAGTCGAGGTGACAGGCATCTTATCCGCATGGCTGTAACGTATCGTGCAGCCACGTCTCGATCCCTGAGTCAACAGACGGGGACGTTTGCAAGTCAACAACCATCTGCACGAAAAGTTCGACAACGTTTACAGTAGCGTGGACTGTCAGCCCGGAGACCATGGCTGTGGTTACCCTTGACGCTGCGTCACAGACAGGAGCGCCTGCGATGGTGTACTCAACGACGAACCTGGGTGCACGAATAGCAAAACTTCATTTCTTCGGATGAATCCAGGTTCTGTTTACAGCATCATGATGGTCGCATCCGTGTTCGGCGTCATTGCAGTGAACGCACATTGGAAGCGTGTATTCGTCATCGCCATACTGGCGTATCACCCGGCGTGATGGTATTGGGTGCCATTGGTTACACGTCTCGGTCACCTCTTGTTCGCATTGACGGCACTTTGAACAGTGGACGTTACATTTCAGGTGTGTTACGACCCGTGGCTCTATCCTTCATTCGATCCCTGCGAAACCCTACATTTCAGCAGGATACTGCACGACCGCATGTTGCAGGTCCTGTACGGAACTCTCTGGAGAGTCTGGTCGATGGTAGCCGAACAATTGGCTCGTCACAATACGCCAGTCACTACTCATCATTAACTCTGGTATCGTGTTGAAGCTGCATGGGCAGCTGTACCTGTACACGCCATCCAAGCTATGTTTGACTCAATGCCCAGGCGTATCAAGGCCCTTATTACGGCCAGAGGTGGTTGTTCTGGGTACTGATTTATCAGTATCTATGCACCGAAATTGCGTGAAAATGTAATCACATCTCAGTTTTAGTACAAAATATTTGTCCAATGAAGACCCGTTAATCATCTGTATTTCTTCTTGGTGTATCAATTTTAATGGCCAGTAGTGTAGTTTGGAAATCCAATGTTAGGCGCGTTATGCAGCCCCTTAAGGTCACGGCGGCCAAGAAGGTAAAGATAGCTAATGCGCACTCAGTATGCACACCGGATCGAGTGGTTCCGGACGTGGAACGGATCTTTCCGAATCCACGAAGAGCACAGGGTGCAGCCAACTGCAGGTGATGGATCACGTCGGCACCAATGATCCGTGTCACTATGGATTGGAAGAGATTCTCTGTCGTTTCGGACGGCTAACGGAGGTGGTAAAGACTGCAAATATTGCTTGCGAGATGAAAGCAGAGCTGACCATTTTCAGCATATTCGACAGGACCCATTGCAGACTACTGGCACATACCTAAGTGGAGGTCTGAATCAGGGACGGTTCTGCGACCCTGTAGGCTGCAGATTCCTCGACTTGCGCAATTGGATGGTTGGGTTTCGGGTTTCGCTGAATAGGTCATAAGTCTACTACATGCAGGAGGGGCTAAAAGGGTAGCAGGGGCTGTGTAGAGTGGATTGGGCGGTTTTTTAGCGTAGAAGATCTCAGGAAAACAGAAAAAAGTTCTTCAGTCACAAAAGGTCAGGCCGAACACAGGAATAATGTAGATACAGGAACCATCGGTATAACAATTGTAAATTGTCGTAACTATGTTTGAAAAGTGCCATAGCTCCAAGCGCTAATAGGAAGCAGTAATGCTCAAATCATTATAGGCCCTGAAAGCTGGCTAAAGCGGGAGATACGTTCAGCCGAAATTTTTGCGAAGAACCTAACAGTGTTCTGAAAGGGTAGGCTAAACTCAGTTGGCGGTGGCGAGTTTGTCGCTGTTAGAAACAGTTAACCTCGTCACGAAAATGAAGTAGATAGTTCCTGTGAGTTAGTGTGGGTAGAGGGCATTCTTGGCAATCGGAATCAAGTAATATTTGGATCATTTTACCGACCTCCTAATTCAAGTGATACAATTGGCTGAAAGGTTAAAAGAAAACTTGAGTTTGATTTCAAACACTTACAAGAGTCACACAATTATCGTTGGCGGTGACTTTAATTTATTATCCATATATTGGCGAAAATATGTGTTTAATTCCGGAGGTACTCATAAAACATCATCCGATACTGTGCTAAACAAATTCTCCGAAAATTATTTCGAGCAGTTACTTCATGAGACCACGAGAATAGTAAATGGTTGTGAAAATGCTCTTGACCTCTTAGCAACAAATAATCCTGATCTAATAACCAGTTTTAAAACGGATACAGGGATTAGTGATTACAGGGTTGTCGTTGCGAAAATGAATACTGTAACCCCCAATTTCTAAAATTAAAAAATATACCTATCTATTAATAAAAGCAGATAAAAATTCACTTGATGGCTTCCTGAGAGACAATTTCCACTCCTTCCAAATTAACCATGGAAGTGAAGACGTGTTGTGGCTTGAATTCAAAGTAATAGCATGGGCAGCAGTTAAGAAATAAATTAACAAACGACGGAGCTGATTCTACTTGGTACACAAAACGAATCATAACACTGTTGCAGAAACAATGAAAAAGTCATGCCAAATTCAAACGGACTCAAAATCTTCAAGATTGGCGATCTTTCAGGGAAGCTCGAAATTTAGGGCGGAGTTTAATAGTTTCCACATCGAAACTTTGTCTCGAAATCTGGCAGAAAATCCAAAGAGATTCTGGTAGTATGTGAAGTATGCTAGCGGAACGACACAATCAATGCTTCTCTGCGTACTAGCAGTGGAGACACTTTCCATGACAGTGCTGCCAAAGCAGAGTTACTAAACACAACCTTCCGAAATTCCTTCAGCAAAGAAGACGAAGTAAATATTCCAGAATTCCAATCAAGAACAGCTGCCAGCATGAGTAATGCAGATGTACATGTCATCGGAGTAGTGAAGCAACTTAAGTAACTTAACAAAAGTAAGTCTCTCGGTCCAGATTGAATACCAGTTAGATTCCTTTCACGGTATGCTGAGTAGCTCCATACTTAACAATCATATGCAACCGTCTGCTCGACGAATGATCCTTATCCAAAGACTGGAAAGTTGCACAGGTCACACCAGTGTTCAAGAAATGCAGTAAGAATGTATAATGGCCTGGTGCTTCCTGTCGGAAGATTCAAGTGGCATCTTGGAGACATTTTCGCTGGTGGCTCAAAATTACGATGTGAGAGCGGACTTGACCCCCACAACCGAGGCAAGTATGAGTCGCTACATCATGAGGGTTAGTCATAAGCCCATGGCTGCGCGATCGTTTTGCAGCTATGTTGTTAAGTCATACTTGGTCGTGCATCTTGCTTCCATCTACAGTCAGTTTCCTCCATTTGCTGCGTTCGTCAGCGAGTTACTCCCACTCGTCACTGTCAATATTAAATGCACACATGTCACGCTTGTCGCGATCCCTTAAGCGTAGTGAAGGTCTTCCATCAGGTCTCTTTGGTCCTGCTATTTCATTGAGTAATGTGTACCCAAGCAGGCGGGAGTAGTCCATACGATGCAGATGTCCTAACCACCGCAGGCGACAATGATTGAGCGTGGCAGTGATACTCTGTTGTTTTACAGTTTTTAGAGCCATATCATTTGTCACATGATCCTTCCATGGTATTCCCAAGATGCTCCGTAAGCACAGCAGGTGAAAGGCTTTGAGATTTCGTTCCCGTTTGGCATACGACGTCCAAGTCTCAGCTCCATACGGGAGAGTACTCAGCACACATGACTAATAGACAAGTATTTTGATCAACAATGTAAGACGTTTGTTGTCCCATACTCTTGTGCGGAACTTTCCGAAAGTGCTGGCAGCCTTTCGATTCTTTCATTTATCACCTCATCCTGAGAGAGATCTTCTGTCATTATAGAACCTAGATAGAAGAATTTATCGACTTTCTACAACAAGGAGCCGTCCAGTTTGATGACAGGCGGATCTGTGTATCCTTGTGCCTTGACAACCGTCTTTTTTACGTTTATAGACGTGGAGAAGAGCTTGCATGTAATAGAGAATTTATCCACAAGCTCTTGCAGTTCGTCTTGAGTATGGGCTACAAATGCAACATCGTCAGCAAATAAAAGACTGTTTACAATCAAGTCCTCTCGGAAGCGATTGGATATCACTGAGGAAATGTTGTAGAGCTTCTCATCAGCTCTGGTATACAGATGAATGCCCAGGTTGAGAAATGCTGAGAAAAAAAAATTTAACAGAATGGGAGCGAATACGCAGCCTTGACAAACCTCTATTTTCACAGCAAGCGGATCAGAAGTGTTTCCGCCGAAGACCACAGCACCTTCCATATCTTTGTGAAAAGCCTTGATTATCTTTAAGAGTTTTGGAGGACACTCTATCTTCAAAAGTACTGGGTACAGTCTTTTTCCGCTGACTGTGTCGAAAGCGTTGTTTAGGTCGATAAAGGCAATGAAAAGATGGATTTTATGCTCGTGACACTTTTCCTGAATTGGCCGGAGTGTGAAGAGCATATCAACTGCAGACCGTTAGGGACGAAACCCACATTGTTCCTCAGAGTATATCCGCTCGGCAAGCAACTGAAGTTTGCCCAACACCACACGGGCAAATGTTTCTCCAGGTATACTCAGAAGTGAGATTCCACGGTGACAGTTGCCATCACCTTTACATTTGTATAAAGTAACAATATTGGCATCACGCATGTCTTGTGGCATAGTACCCTCAGCCCAACATTGCAGTAAGAGGTTGAAAATCAGCCAAAAAACTGGCTTAAGTTTTATAATTTCTGTGGAGATGTAGTCTTTTCCAGGGCACTTCCCACATTTGAACTGTGCAATTGCTCTTTGAAGCTACTCCATAGTAGGCGTAGCATCCAAGTCATGATAAGGTGTCATCTGAGGAATTTCATCCATTGCGTTTGGACTAATGTCGATGGGATGTGAGTAGAGACTGAAGTAATATTCTACCCATCGGGGCAGTTGACGATTTCGATCTGTGATGGCTTTTACGTCTATTTCCTTGAGTGGTACGCCATTCTTCGGAATGGGTCCAGTGGCCCATTTGATGTCCGAGACCACACCACTAATGTCGCAAGCGTTGAAACACTTCTGTATGCCAGTGCAAAGTTGCTTCCAATAGGAATTGATACAGTTGCGGACAGAGCGTTGAACAGCTGCGTTTGCTTTGCTTAGCTCCCTGCGTGTAGAAATGCATGCGTTTTTATGCCAGATGACAGCGGCCTGACGCTTAGTCTCAAGGAGAAGTATCAGGACATCTCTCGATGAAACAATCCTGGGATTTTGCTTCCAGATTACCAAACACATATCCAGCCGTAAAAGTAAGAAACGATTTAATCTTCTGCCAGTCTTCAGAAATAGGACCGGCTGGGTTCCAGGGATCCACCTCTTTTCGTGTCTCGTCACTAAATACTTCTACTGCAGCAGTGTTTCTTGTTTGGCGAAGATTAATTTTTGTTTTGCAAGGTGTTCTGACAGAGTGAAACTTTTTAGTCACGGAGCCCACTTCTTTCGCTACTGGTGCATGAACCGTGTCACAATCTCCGCTAAGGAAAGAGTGTATGAAGAAAGTAACGCAGGTCTTTCCCTTTAGTTAGAATAAGATCTAATTGGTGCTAATGTTTGTATGTATTGGTGACATACAACTGATACTTTGCACAGAATTCAAGCAACCGTAGCTCATTTTCGTTCATTTTTCTCACTCCGTGTTTGCCTAGGCAGTCAGGCCAAGTGCCAAAATCACTACCAATACGAACGTTGAAATCACCAAAAAAGCATAGACGGTCTCCGGAGTGCACTGCTTGTACCACATCGCTGAGTTGTTAATAAAACTGATCCTTGGCATCTGTAGCTGAGGTAACTGTTGGTGCATATACAGACAGCAGCGTCAGTGGTAAACTATTTGTTGTGAAACGCAGAATCATAATGCGTTCTTAGATCCCAGTCGGCTTTTCGGTACTACACAGCAAGTCACTGCGGACAGCAAAACCGATTCCGTGCTGTCTGGGACTAGCAACATCTTTGCCCCTACAGAAAAAAGTGTTGCTTTTTTCCCGTATTGAGCCTTCTTCTTGTAGCCCGGTTTCCTGCAGTGCTGTTGTAGCGATATTGAGTCTGACTAACTCTAAGTCGATAGCAGCCGCTCTGCGTAGCTCTTGTGAGCTTCCACAGGTGTCCGGGAAGCCTTGATGTATAGTGCGAATGTTCCATGTACCGATGCGTAGTGAAATATTTTCACCTATTATTTTATTTTTATTTTTTATTTTTGTAGCATCATGTGTAGATATTATAGTGACGACTACAAGCGGTGCTAGTATACCCAATGGAACAATCGGCACGAGGACGGGCCAGTACTACATTACAGGCCCACATCATTAACGTCGATATTTAGGAACTTATGTTGTGTTCGAACATTATGAATGACCTCGAAGAAAACGGTCTATTGACACACAGTCAACAAGGTTTTAGAAAATACCGTACTTGTGAAACACAACTAGCTCTTTACTCGCACGAAGTGTTGAGTGGTGTTGACAAGGGATTTCAAATTGATTTCGCATTCCAGGATTTCCGGAAGGTTATGGACGTTGTACCACACAAGCAGCTTGTAGTGAAATTCCGTGCTTATGGAATATCGTCTCAGTTCCATGACTGGATTCGTGATTTCCTGTCAGAGAGGTCACAGTTCGTAGTAACCGACGGAAAGTCATCGAGTATAACGGAAATGATTTCTGGCATCCCCCAAGTTAGTGTTATATGCCCTTTGGCGTTCCTTATCTATATAAACGATACAGGAGAAAATTTGAGCAGCTCAATTAGGTTTTTTTGCCGATGACGCTGTCGTTTATCGACTGGCAAAGTCACTCGAAGATCAAAACAAATTGCAAAAAGAATTAGTAAATTTATCTGTATGGTGCGCAAATAGGCAAGTGACCCTAAATAACGAAAAGTGTCAGGTCGCCCACATAAGTACTAAAATGAATCCGTTAAACTTCTGTTACAAGATAAATCAGTCAGATCTGAAGGCCGTAAGTTCAACTACAATGCCTAGGAATTACAATTAGGAACAAATTGAATTGGGAGGAATACACAGAAAATATTGTGGGAAGTCTAACCAAAGACTGCGATTTATTGGCAGTGAAGTGTAGGCAGTCTCTTTAGTAGATCTGTTACATTTTCTAACAGGTCTACTAAAGAGACTGCCTACACTTCACTTGTCCATCCTCCTTTGGAATACTGCTGCGCGGTGTAGTATCCTTAGCAGATAGTGTTGTAGGAGTACATGGAATAATTCAAAGAAGGACAACACGTTTTATATTATCGTGAAATATGGGAGACAGTGTCACCGAAATGATGCAGGATTTGGGGTAGAAGTCATTAAAATTTTTTTGACACCGACCTACATAGGGAGAATGGTTCAAATGGGTCTGAGCACTTTGGGACTCAACTGCTGTGGTCATAAGTCCCCTAGAACTTAGAACTACTTAAACCTAACTAACCTAAGGACATCACACACATCCATGTCCGAGGCAGGATTCGAACCTGCGACCGTAGCAGTCGCACGGTTCCGGACTGCGCGCCTAGAACCGCGAGACCACCGCGGCCGGCATAGGGAGAATCGACCACCATAATAAAATAAGGGAAATCCGAGCTCGCAGGGAAAGATATAGATGTACGTTTTTGCAAGCGCTGCAGGAGATTGAATTAATAGACAATTGTGGAGGTTGTTCGATGAACCCTCTCCCAGGCACTTAAATGTGAAACTTCCTGGCAGATTAAAACTGTGTGCCGGACCGAGACTCAAACTCGGGACCCTTGCCTTTCGCGGGCAAATGCTCTACCATCCTTTTTTTTTTTAGACCACTTTTATGTTTTACTTTTCTTTTTTTCCTTTTTAGACCCCTTTTTTTAATTCAATTTGTAATTTTGATTCATAGAGGCTCGTCATTCTTTTTAATCAATTCCTTGCAAAATTTTCCTGAGTAATTATAAATTAAAACAAGCATTTGAAAAAACAAAAGGAAAACAAAAGTAGCATAGACGGGTCTCGAACCAGGGTCGCCTGGACGGGGGTCTCGCTCGCTTGCCACTTTTTTTACAGCGCCTTAGGCCGCTTTTTTATTTTTCTTGTCTTTTTTATTATTTTTAATCGTAAATTTTTTTCTCTACCAACCTTTTTTTTATATGGAAAAGGACGTCTTTCAGTTACGACAAACAAAATTAGAATGTACGTCCGTAGCAACAACTAAACAAGAGTTCCTTCTAAACTATGAAATAGAATTTGAAACTAATAGTATGATGATAGATAATAAAGAAAGAAAAATGTAACCAAATCCCGCACGCCATTCCATGTGCATGGCCCATATGCGTACAGATTCCATGTTCCAAATTGATAAAACCTTTCGCAGTGTGTGGAACTCCATGACGGCGGTCATCCTCTGCCCGGTACTCCCCAACGGTGAGGGAGGTTATCGAAGACACTGCGCAAATAGTTGGCAAATAGTAGTCGGTATCGGGGTGTACGCTCAAGTGTGCTATACCTGGAGAAATTGGCACTAATCAAGTACCATCTTCTCATCATCTCGAAAGAGGTAGTATATGGAAATGCCTTTAAACCATGTGAGAGCGTGAGTCTTCGCAGGTGGGAAATAAGTATCTTCTGGACAAAGGAGGAGCCGTGGCTCAATTGTGCGAGGCGCGATACGTAGGTAGCAGGCGAGGATCTTCTGCACCAGTGGCCATATCCCTAACGCCGATCCATATGTTAAACGGTGTTCGTCAGTATCCACGAGGTGCAACGTGGGCAAAGGGGGGAATCAATGGTTCAAATGGCTCTGAGCACTATGGGACTCAACTGCTGAGGTCATTAGTGCCCTAGAACTTAGAACTAGTTAAACCTAACTAACCTAAGGACATCACAAACATCCATGCCCGAGGCAGGATTCGAACCTGCGACCGTAGCGGTCTTGCGGTTCCAGACTGCAGCGCCTTTAACCGCACGGCCACTTCGGCCGGCAAAGGGGGGAATCCGTCATCCAGATAGTGTGCAGCATTTGTCGTGTTACAACCTTCCCGTTCACCACATAGTACCACGCGGCTCGTACCCGCGTGGGGAGGAAGGGCTTATGGACCGCTCTCCACATTGCAGGTCATAGGGTCGAAGGGCTCTTCCTCTCAATCACATTGCGAGGGATGGACCTTAGCAGCAGCCCGTAAACGTCTCTCGCCTTGGGAGTGCGAGTGTTGGGGAGGTCTGGGTGCACGTAACTATAGTCAAGAATAAATGCCGAGAGACGTGAGAGTGAGGGTGTAATGTGCGCAATCGTGACAGGTGGCAGTAGAGACGCCGGCAGCAATTCCTCTAACAGACGTCCCGTAAGGGAAGCATCTTTGTGGGTCCACAATTTCATCATTGTGCAGAAGTATAACGCTGTAGATCTCGCTCGTACATTTATAAGTCCCAGTCCGCCATCACGCGGAGGGAGGGTAAATGTTTCGTAGCGGACTTTGAATAGGTGTCTGGCAGTAAGGTAATATCCAAGCGCTGCTGGCAATCTGTGTGCCATCGCTGTCGCTATCGGTAGGACCTGAGCCATGTGGATCATTTTAGTCGCCACGTGAAGGTTGAGGTATTCCGCACTCTGTAGGAGGTCCATCCGTCGAAGGAGGTTCCGGCGAACTTCTGTGCGTATTGCCTGTAGTAATCGTACATAGTTCATGGCAGCCGTGCGGCGCACATCCTGTGTAGATGTTATGCCCAAGAACCAAGAAACGGATCTTGTTGACCAGTGGGAGTGGGGCTAAAGCGTCCTCCTGTAGATCTCTCCCAAAGGGCATCGCTGCCGACTTGGCCACATTCATGAGGCTGCCCGCTGCCAATCCATAACGATTGATCCATTGTATCACCGAGCGTACCTCGTCACCAAATCGGACAAGCAATAGGTCAGCAGCATATATCCTGCAGTCAAAGGTGTGATCCCTCGATGACATGCCCGAGAGCCTGTTTTTCAACCCTCCGACAAGTGGTTCGAGTGCGGTCGCGTAAAGGATCATGGAGAGTGGGCATCCTTGGCGAACTGACCGTCGGATCGGAAAGGGACCCGCAATCCGTCCATTCACCAGTACATGGGATGCAGCTCCACGGAAAAGGTGCTGAAAGATGTCGAGAAAGTCAGGCGGAAAGCCCATGCGGGCCATAACGGACAGAAGGAACATGTGGTTAACTCTGTCGGAGGCTTGGTCGAAATCAATGGAAATCAGAGCAGCTCGAAGGCGACAGGATGTGGCGATGGCTATTAAATCCCTGCATTCGCTGGTTGCCGTTTTCACGTTGGTCATTCCGCCCTGTGTCGTTTACACCATCGAGAGGAGTAGCGACAGAACCTTCTTCATGCGGCTGGCGAGTAGTCGGCGAAGATTTTATAGTCCGCGTTGAGCATTGTAATTGGCCTGTAGTCCTCGACTGTCCGACCTCTGGAAGGCTTGTGTATCGGTATGAGGAGACCTTCCACGAATCCAGGTTGCAAGTGGGAACCGGGAGTCATCAGTTCTTCAGTTCTTGGTACATGATGATCCATCGAGGCATCATTAGATCGCGGAAAGTCCGATAAAACTCGAGCGGCAGTCCGTCTGGCCCGGGAGATTTGTTGAGTGCTCCCTTGTTAAGCGCGTCCTCGATGTCATCCCGTGTAAGTCCATCTAACAGCGTCAACGCTGCTGCATTGTCGAGGGTGTGAAACACGTGCTGCAGTATGTCGTGATCGTCCGCTTCCTCTGTATTCACCTCGTCGTAAAACCGGTGATAGTGATCTGCAAAGATTTCTGTAACCGCCGTCTGAGTCATTACGACCCTACCTCCTGGCAATATGAGGTCCGTGATCAGCTGCTGTCGGCGTCGGCGGCTGTCGAGCACGATGTGATGCATAGACGGGTTTTCTCCTTCCGCTCGGTCTTGGCGTCGCGATCGCACGACGACCCCCTCCAAACGTTTCCTTGTAAGAGACAATATTTTACATTTAATTCGGCGGCTTTCCATTTGTCTGTTTGGAGATGGTGGTTGGCTGGAGAGTTCGCGGAGCATCGTGTAATAAAAGTCCAATGTGTGACGATGCCACGCTGCGCTACCTTTTCCGAATTGTGATAGCACACGCCGAAACGCTGGTTTTGCACATTCCAACCACCATGCTAGAGTCGTTCGCAATCCATCCATGTGTTGGCGACAATCTGACGGCATTCGGGGGAATGAAGATGTGCCACATTCAGCTTCCAGGGCCCTCGGCTGCGCCATATCCGCTGCTGCTGTAGAGTGAGTGTGCATACGAAAGCGCTATGACCGGAGAAGGCAAGCGGCCAAAGTTCGGCGTCCTATACTCCCGGCGCTAGAGCTCGTGAGACATAAATGCATTCTAGGCGACTGGCTGAGTGACTATAGTAAGGTGTGTCGGCCCGGGACGGTCACCGTGCACTGTCTCCCACGTGTCGGTGAGAAGCAGATCTCGAACCAGGAGTCGAAGCTCTTGACAAGTCGAGAAATGTGGGACTTGGTCTTTTGGGTGGAGCCACAGCTAAAGTCGCCGCCGAAGATATATTGATCGAAGCGACTGATAAAGAGGAGGGCGATATCCTCCGAGTAGAAATAGTATTGCCGTACCGCCGCCATTTCGGTCCGCCTGTGACATATATGTCACATAACCGTAAAAGACGGGGAGGGCCGCTATATACACTTCTTGCAACAGGGCAATGTCAACATCCGAAGAACGAAGCATCTCACGCAGCAACTGGATGTTAAGCGTGGCGATACGATAAGCTTGTTGCCGAACAGCAAGTGCTAAGTTATCCATTAAGACTGGAATTACCTATCACGCATCTGACTGTATTGACACCTCCGCATCCCCCAAAACCTCACCTGCAGTCCTTTCTAGAGAGCCGGCGCCAATGGCGTGGGCCCTGTTGGCGTACCTTGCATGGTGCCGTCGTCGTCGTGGTCGTCCGCCCACGTCGGGGAGCTCAAAGCAAGATCGGCTTCCCTAGCTTTCTCAGAACACGGCATGGATGCTTGCACTCCAGAAGGTGGTGGGCAGCATCTGTCCTGCATATTGGCATCCGATTTCGCCACTGTAGATATATGTGGTTTGTCCTCAGTTCCGTTCGGTGGTGCCACACTGCAGCAAATGGCGGCTGCCTCTGTGGTAGCGTCGTCATTGAAGGTGGAGTCGTCGTCCTCTGGAGGCTGTGTCGCATCCCGTTCGGAAGTTGCTCTACGCCTCCGCTACCGTCGCTTCGGAGAGCGTTGCTTCCCGGTGTGTCCTTCTGTGTCAGACGATGGCAAAGATTCAAGGCGTTCCGGCACAAAGGCAGCCGTAGGCACAATAAGCGAGTATACGGCCATGCCATCGTCATATATCTTGTTATCCGTCGACGGGGGCGGCGGCATAGGAGTTGAATCCGTAGCTTGTGGAACGGGTGTATCGTCATCACCCTGTATTGGAGGATGGAGCCGCGAACCAGCAGTGGATGTCGGCTGTCGTGGTGAAGTGGTAGCTGTCGTGAGGGCTGCAGCATAAGTCACGGGAAGCATCGTCGGCTGCGATGGCGGGTCCGCGTCAGCCGGCGGCAGTTGAGTGATTCGACGTTGGATACATTCGGATCTGAGGTGTCCCTCCTTCCCACAACCAGAGCAGGTCCTCGGTTGCCCATCGTAGATGACGATGGCACGGCAGCCACCGATATTTAGATATCTATTCGGACCTGGCGGACTCCGTTCAGCACAGGTTATGTCTGGAATTGCGGGCATTTTTCCGCAATATGATCATACACCGTGCCGTAGGGGAGCAGCGCTGTCACGACGTCTTCCACCGGTAGTTCGAATGTAAGTTCGAAAAGTCTTATCGTGCGAAGTCCCATGTCAGAATAATCGACGTGCACGGTCCCCACATTGCCATCAACATGGCATTCCCGAAGGATCCGTTCACATGTTGCGTCGTTGTTGATCTTGACATATACGATACTACTTACAATGGACAAGTGAATGCCGAGAATGTTGGTCGCCGGGATTTTAACTTCTTCTCGTAGAAATCGTTCGACTTCGAGCGCTTTGGGCCGTGCAAATTCGTTGCGGAACGTAAATTTGAGCGTTGATTTTCTGTATTGGTGCGCCATAGTGATTTATATGCTGAGTACGGCACGCGCGAAACGGCCGAGTACGATGTAAACAACACGAGCGCTCGCTCCACGGCAGGAACGCAAAATGCGCGTCCTCACCGCAGCACAGCCAAAGGCCAACTGCCCTTCTAAGCTACCCAAGCACGACGCACTCCCCGTCCTCGCAGCTGTAGTTCTGCCAGTACCTCGTCTCCTACCTTCCAAATTTCACAGTAGCTTTCATATCAGGGCACACTCCGCAGCTCAGTGAAAATCTCAATTGGAGACACTTAAATGCGATTTACGGAATGTAGGTGTAGACAGGACTAAAGAAGTAATAAACTGACAGGTCATGCCTGATGGGGCAGTTACACTGCATGAAGAAAAAAATACAGTAAGGGGTAAACTTTTTTCCTTCCATCATTTTGTGAGGGCTCTCAGCCAGAAAATTTTTCCAAAAGATTTAAAAATATTTTTGAAGTTTGTTGCACTTCGTTAAGTGCTCTGGTACTGAAGTAATTCGCGCGTCTTGGGCTAAACGGATTTTGTTGCGAAACGGCTTTCGGGTTTGTATGCCATGATTAGACAATTTAAAACGGAAGAGTCCTCAGAACATCAGCGAGAATTTCTAGCCACGCAAAGAAATGCGATATTGTTGTTAGCATTAAATTATGCATTGTAAAATTGCAGTGCTTCAATCTGACATGCATACCAAGCAACGAATTCTATGAAATGGTGTACAGAATGTTTTATATGCTAAATGAATGACTATGAATCCCTAAACACAAAGTTTGACTTACTAAAACATATTGTACGACAGAACTTCTACATATATTATTTAAAGTCTCTAAACTGTTCTCTACCTGACAGACTGTTGCAATAATAATAAAGTGCATACTGTAATAATTCGTGGCGTTACACCTTATACACTGCTGGCCATTAAAATTGCCACACCACGAAGATGACGTGCTACAGATAACAAATTTAACCGACGAGAAGAAGATGCTGTGATATGCAAATGATTAGCTTTTCAGAGCATTCACATAAGGGTGGCGCCGGTCGAGACACCTACAACGTGCCGACAAGAGTAAAGTTTCCAACCGATTTCTCATACACAAACAGGAGTTGACCGGCGTTACCTGGTGAAACGTTGTTGTGATACGTCGTATAAAGAGGAGAAATGCGTACCATCGCGTTTCAGAATTTAATAAAGGTCGAATTGTAGCCTATCGCGATTGCGGTTTATCGTATCGCAACGCGTCTGCTTGCGTTGGTCGAGATCCAATGACTGTTAGCAGAATATGGGATCAGTGGGTTCAGGAGCGTGATATGTAACGCCGTGCTGGATCCCAACAGCCACGAATCACTAGCAGTCGAGATGACAAGCATCTTATCCGCATTGCTGTAACGGATCGTGCAGCCACGTCTCGATCCCTGATTGAACAGATGGGGACGTTTGCAAGACAACAACCATCTGCACGAATAGTTCGACGTGGTTTGCAGCAGCATGGACCATGGCTGTGGTTACCCTTGACGCTGCATCACAGACAGGTGCGCCTGCGATGGTGTACTCAACGACGAACCTGGGTATACGAGTGGCAAAACGTCATTTTTTCGGATGAATCCAGGTTCTGTTTACAGCATTATGATGGTCGCATCCGTGTTTGGTGACAATGCGGTGAACGCACATTGCAAGCGTGTATTCGACTTCGCCATACTGGCGTATTACCCGGCGTGATGGTATGGGGTGCCATTGGTTACACGTCTCGGTCACCTCTTGTTCGCATTGACGGCACATTGAACAGTGGACGTTACATTTCAGATGTAGCTCTACCCTTAATTCGATTCCTGCGAAACCCTACATTTCAGCAGGATAATGCGCGACCGCATGTTGCACGTCCTGTTCGGGCCTTTCTGGATACAGAAAATGTTCGAATGCTGCCCTGGCCAGCACATTCTCCAGATCTCTCACCAACTGAAAACGTCTGGTCAATGGTGGCCGAGCAACTGGATCATCACAATACGCCAGTCACTACTCTTGATGAACTGTGGTATCCTGATTTCTCACGATCTATGCACCCAAATTGCGTGAAAATGTATTAACATGTCAGATCTAGTATAGTATATTAGTCCAATGAATACCAGTTTATCATCTGCATTTCTTCTTGGTGTAGCAATTATAATGGCCAGTAGTGTATCACGTATGTGTTAAAACAGTGTTTTAATTTTTTTTTCGACCTCGCTTTCGTTATTAACATCAAAACGGCCTCTGTAGAATGAGACTGATAGTCATTTTACAGGTCCTCATGTTTATAAGAGATCACTGTTAATGAGTTAGAATCTCTTGAGAGTCGCCTCAGCTGCTACCTCAGATGTAATTGCTGCCCATTTCGGTAACTAATGGAGAGTCCGTCACAAACCAGTGTGGGCGACAGGTACCTGATCCAGTGGCGGGAGTGCGCCGGACAGCAGGTGTTTGTGGGACTGCGGGCGCCGAGCTATCGAGCCCTGGCGCCGTGCCACGGTCTACCGCGCCTGGCGCCGCCGCCCTCGCCGCCCCGCCGCCCACACGGTGCCGCAGCGCCGCCCCGCTGCACCGCATTGCCCTACCCTACCCGGCACTGGCCAGCTCCACCGCCGCCTACAAGCGCACGTCCTGACAATTCCCATGTCAACGACCCGGCGCCGAGGGGCGCCCTTTGCAATGCATGAGCTCCGACGTAACGCACGCCGACCGCAGGCTCTGCTGATGGCTGCCGCCGGGCTCTGAATCCCCCTGGTCTATCGGCACTGGGTTCGATCTCTCTGCTTCGACTGTCCGTTTGTTACTGCTCCACACTGTGTTACATCAGAGCGTGGCGCGGCTCTCCGTACCGTCGTCTGAAACACAAACCATGCGCACATTGGTTATCGACATTCAAGAAACCCTATTTAAATGCGTCAGTAATTTACCAGCGATTGCAGCGGAACTTGTAAAATTGCTAGTGGGGCAAGTTATTTAAACGAAAGAATGAGAGACGAGAATGTTTTGCATTTGTTAATACCACAAGACACTATTTAGATGTACACTCTGAAATTTTTTTGATCCAAACTGTGCTAGCTAATGGGCGTATGCAGAAATGGGTAAAATTCAGATTATTATTATTATTTTTTTTTGATTGGCCCTAAAATTATCTTCAACATCTTTCCTTCTCTTATTTCTTATTTCTCTATCAGAACTCTTATCTTCACATCAAACCAACCTGCGGCATTTGGGTCTCCTATCTTATTCCTGTGCATTTCTTACTGATTTATCTTCGCGTCAACTGATATTGTTTTCTACCTGTAGACACATTTGCTATTATGTTTCCATTTTTCTAAGTCATCTTTCTCAGAAGTGTTTGGCTCGATCCAGTCTCCCAGAACTTTAAACTTCTCCGTCCATTGATTTTCTCTTCATCTATATCTAGTAACCCAGGTGGTGACTTCATAAATGTACTTCAGTTTTCTCGAAGGAGATGTCGAATCCCTCATTTGCTACTTCTGTCTTCAGCTCTTTGATTTATTCTGTAGCTGTGTCTAGCGAATCAGAAAAAAATCTGATGTCATCTGCAAAGGCCAGGTAGTCAACTGAAAAATTTATCCCTGTAGCCAGGCCTCACCCCATTTTGAACACTGATGTCAGTCGTTCGTTTTCGTCACTCGCGGGTCATTTTCTCAGCGCACTTGACAATTAGAGGCGAAAGTGCATCTCATTGCCTCACTCCTGACCTGACACGAAAAGCCTCCAAGATCCCTTCTTTAAACTACTCTAGAGGTGGTGTCAGTGAGAGTATGTCGGATAATAGGCCTTTCTTTATTACGTAAAATTCTTTCAAGATTCCGAGAAGATGGATTCGGTCGATTAAATCGTAAACCTCTTTTTCAAATCTACTAAGGTCACTGCGAATTTCTTTCCTCCGCTTTACAACTAAGCAAGAACACGTTGAAGATTCATGACTCTAGCTGTGAGTCAAATTTCTTTCCCGCTCTAGTCTGAAGCGCTGTCAAAAATGTTGTAGGTTATCAATGGAAGAGAGATGCCACGTTGCATAATGCAGTGGGCGAATCAGTGCGGAAGACCATGCATGTGGAATGTCCTCAGTTTGACTTGTGTCGCGGATTATTTCAGTTTATGGACAGCCATATTTCCTGGATTCGTCCAGATTTTCACAGGTATCTTGTTGAATTTTAGTGGATGTATAACCTGTTTAATTTCATCTCTTGCAGGAAGTGATGAGTCAGGATTGAATTTGAAGCAAGATTTTGGACCCTCACAATTACGGGGTAATAAAAATAATTAGCCAGGATTTGACAGTTATCCTGATTATCGTACAACCGAGGCCTTTCAAAGGTAAACTTTACTTTCTGACATTTCGTTTGAAAATCTTGTGGATGTCCTAAGAGCTGTACCTTGTAATGTATCCTCAGTCCGTAGCATGTGGTTTTTGTAGAAAGCGCAATTACGCCCTCGGATAGCTTCAGCATTATGTTTTGTAGTGTCCAAGAATTTCGTCCAGTTATTCTGAAGGCTCTATTTCTGCCAAGGAAGCTGCCTTTATCTTCCAGCCATATCACATTGCCAAGTTCGCTATGGATGGTTCTTCGGTACTGCTAGTGGGGCTGTTTCGTTAGCTGTATTCACTAATACTTCTTGCTATTTATCTCAGTCATCTTGCTAATCCAACTGAGATCCCTGCTAGATATGAACGTCCCTGTGATGAGTCTGCTCAGTTTTTTCGTTGGTCTTTAAGAGACAGTGAGCTGCGTCGAGGTTTACATTTCTCTCGTTTTTGACTGCCTGGACGCATTTTGTTCTTTCTTTGCGCTAGCCATCAGCTCTATCTGGAACACACGAAGTTGGTGTTTGGTTACATCCACGTTTTATGTTTCCTGTATAGGTGTTCCAATGATTTTAGGATTAGAGTAAATCCCTTGCAAAGCTTGACGAGTCTCTCTCCATTCAAGTTTGTTCTATTACGAGAAGAATATTCTACAACATTGCTTTTGAATTTTATTGCTCTAGCGACTGGTGCATTGAAATCCTCGAGCAGGATGATCTTGTGCTACTCAGGAATCTTGTTGTTGATCTTGTATCTGGGAGTCTCCAATTCATCCGTGCATTTGCTGCAAGCTCCCCAAAATACAGAATCCTGTTTGCATCAGTCGAAACAACGGTGGATTGGTTACTATATGGGGTAGCAGTATTTGCTGAATTGTTCTACAGGTTTTTAACAGCTGTTGACTTTGATCAGTAATGTTTCACACTGGCAAAGGTACTGCCACAGCTTTGAGCCTTGGGACCCCAGCACTGACTCGCTGACCCAATTTCTCGCCAAAATTGGTCATCCAGCATTCCATTGGGTTTGCTTGGCCTTAGAGAGGCCCTCCATTAGGGTACATGCAGGAGTTCGAGTGAAAGTGGCTAGTTATATTGTACATGTTGGAGTTGGACTTAAAGTAGCTAGTTCGATGCTCTTGCTGAATCGAATATATTAATGTTGCATATGGTTAGCCATGACGCAATACACTTCATTTAATCCGGAGTCACAACACTCCTCTCAGGTTTGGTCCTAAAATTACTACAATATAAGGAATTCTTTGTGAATATTTTCTACCTATATTTTATTCGTTAATCTGTATATCATCATGTGATGATATAATTTAAGATCGTTGAATAGTTGAATAATTATGAATGGTTGGTGACACAATAAGATTCGTATACTTCCTGTCAGAATAAGTGCTTGAACAGGAAAATTTTTAAATTCACTGAAACAGTTGTATTAAGAAGATGATTGTGTTCTATGGCCACATTGGCCGTATGATTCCTACAAGGTTGAGCAATTGCACCTTTCTCAACGAAAGAGAATCTACAGCGAAATAAGGAAAGAGCAGCAGGAAGTGGGGAGGACTCGGAAGGATATTCATAAATACGTTCCACTCAAGGATAAATTCTAAGAGCACCTTGGTTTCCAAGAAAAGCCAGAACCAAAGGCAGACGAAACAGGGACTGTAGCAAAGAAGGAACAGCACATGAAACGAATGCGGGAATACGTAGCATATATTAATACCCAGGCACAAGGGAAGAAAGTGGTGTTATTTAAATAGCATGGTCAGAACATTGTCAATAGGGAAAGAAGGATGTTGGGCTTACATTGAAATTTAAAACCTGAATAATACGAATTTACGACTGAAATAGTTGTTTGGGATATCAAGAAAAATAATCATAAAAAATGCCACTTTATGCTCGACGAATCGGAGAAACAGGAAATAAAAAAAGCACGTATTCATCTTTGATCGTATCTATAATACTTTGCTTACGAAGCCTCACATCGGATCGCGTTAATGTATATATTGGTTGGCTTCCATGTTTCAGTTCACTGGCATAACTGAACTTGAATGAAGTGCGTTTTGAAAGTTACATTTTCTGATTTGGCTGGAGATGTTGTAACCCAAGGCCATCATTTGACTGGATGAATGTAAGAAATATTCCGAAATCACCCTTAAAGTTGACCGGTGGAACGGACTTTTAACAGTCTAGAACGGAACCAAGGCAGTACTCGTTTCTTCTGTTTCTCTCTATACTCTCCAGTCAGGCCAAATAAACTGCAGAATTCATAGCTCTGTGACTGACTTTGACGTTGTGGTGCACCCCAGTCCCTGGAAAGACCATCTTTTCGCCGTTGAAATTGTCAACTTATTTCCCCTTATTATATAACAGAAAATCGTATATATTTTTGACACATATGTTTAGCTCCCAGAATTAGGTACGAGGACGTGCTTATAAGTAACGCCTCCTAATTTTTTATATGAAAAATCTTTAAGTTTTTAAAATGAAATAAACATTCTACATCTTTATTCCCCATGTCTACATATTTGCATCCCTCTTCCGCTACATAACTCCGAATTACAGCGTGTAACGCGCCTGTGTTTAACGTATCTATACCGGTGCGTGAGAAACAGCGTACTGTAATCGGGTTTCGAATTCGAAGACGACACACGAGCGTTGCGACATCTGCAACAATCGGACGCTTTGGATTCACTGTCATCGGTCATCCTCCACACTGTCCCAGCTTGGCCCCATCCGATTTTCATCTGTTTCCAAAACTTAAAGTGCACCTTCGAGGACTTACCTTTGAGATCAGTGCAAGCAGAGGTGAGGCTATGGCTTCATCAACGAGCTCAAACAACCTACGGTGAAGATACCACTGTGGTGTTCGTCGCCAGAGTGCGTAGGTTGAGAAATAAATATGTAGGCATGAAGAAGAACGATGTAGAATGTATATAAAGTTAGTTTGATTTACTGAAAAAGTTTTAACAGTTGTAATATAAAAATATTCAGAGACATTACTTTTCAGCACGCCCTCTTATAGACGTACACAACTACAGCACAGCACAGCCGTATTCTTCAAATTACACTACTGTGGCTCTGTCGTATGAAACCCAGTTGTATTCAGCAACGTATTGCAGGTCTTCTTCATACACAAAGTGCTATTGTGATTCCGTTGTGCAGCAAACAAGGGATCGTCCTTATGGGCCAATGTGGTGACGTGTGCTGCTATCTTTAAGTTGTTCTGAGAAATGGTATCGGATTCCAAACATCAGGGAATTTGCATTTCGATAAGGGTTGTAAGGGGAAGTGAAAGAACTAACATTGAGGACACAGTTTCTGGACAGTTCTGTAAAGTTTTGCATCTACCTTGACTGCAGAACAGCACCGAAATCACCGCCTGAATTAGGAATCGGCATAACTTCCTGTGAACTGCGTGACAACCAAAAATATCCAAAATATACGGTGTTTGCTAATATCGCAGTATATCCTATCACGCTGAGCAGTGTTAAACCTGTAGGTGTAGAGGCGTTGATAGTCTTTGTTAAAAATGTGGGGTATTCTGTAACGAATAAGAAGTAGATACCCCAGAGCCAAAGTATCAGCTAGTTCCCGTGCAAACAAACATACGGGAAGTACTTATATGAACAGTTATTGATAAAAAGCTCTGTGAACATAATGAGTGTAGTGTATCCTGAAGTAACGTGGCCCATTGCTGTGCAGCCAGTGCGGTGGTGTTGATAGAACGGTTGTGGTGCGCAGGTATCTTCTCAACGATCAACACATTGGAGCGGAGGTGCTGTTCGACAGCTGAAGACTATGCAGAAACGTAAATCTCTCACAGATTTAAGCTAAAGATAGTGAGTAAAACTGTATGCCCGAATTCGGGACCTTTATCTCTCGCGGGCCAGTGCTCTGTTGACTGAGCTGCTTAAGTAAGAATCGCAACCAGTCTTCAGAGCTTTACTTCCTCCAGTACCTCACCTCTTACCTTCCGTCTCCAACATATGAAATGAAGTCCTGGCGAAAATAAGGCAGTGAGGAAGGAGCGAGAGCTGTCTTGGGTAGCTCATTCGCTAAAGCACTTGCAGCAAGCTTCTCGAGTTCTAGCCTCGGTCCGGCACACAGGTTTAATCTGCCAGGTAGTTTCATATTACCGCATATCCGCTACAGAGTGAATATTTTGTTCTCTAAAGCTAGCAAGTCTGCAAAAGATCTTATTAACAGGTTTTATCATGTCGTTACGACCAATAACTGTACAAAGGCAGGCGTTCAGTCAACGGTCCCTCACTAGAGTATCAAAAACGAAGTATCCGCATAAACAAAAGATGAAACAAAGGAAAATAAGGTCGACCACACATTTCCAGAAGGTGTATTATTAAAAAAAGGTCAGCGTAATGGACGACAACATTTTCTACGATATAACCAATGTAAATTCTTTGGAGTATTTTATTACTTCAACAGAGACTTTCAGGATGTCTGTAAGTGAACACATATTTATTCAGATGGTTCAAATGGCTCTAAGCACTATGGGACTCAACATCTGAGATCATCAGTCCCCCTAGACTTAGAACTACTTAAAACTTACGAACCTAAGGGCATCACAAACATCCATACTCGAGGCAGGATTCGAACCTGCGACCATAGCAGCAGCGCGGTTCTGGACTGAGGCGCCAAGAACCGCTCGGCCACAGCGGCCGGCCATATTTATTCATGAAGCGGCAGCATCACAAAAGATTTTATGTAAATTAACAATCCTACACTGGATAGATGTAGTAAATTAAAATACATGTGAGAAAGAGTTAAAAAGTAAAATGTTTTCTTGCATGCCAATCACAATTATCTATGCGGATGATTGTTTTGAACTGTCTTAAAAAGAGATCTTCAGATCTAGCTGCTGCTCAAGTATCCATCTGTCAAAACAACATTTGGACGTCTCCTGTGTACGTCAGTGTTGCCTCATTTCACTGAGGTGAAGGAGTAACAGCGTTCTTGAAGCACAATACGTAAGTAAATACTGATGACAAAATGAACCAATTTAGAAAGAATTTGGTAGTGTGTGCACACTTATCAGTATGAGTTGCAGCTCAGGCCTGGATGAGTGCACTGATTCGGCTGCGAACATGCCATAGAGCTACAGTATCGTCTCCTGAAGAAAGCTAGCCGACAACTTTTGTAACAGGTCCCCGATATCCCACAGGTGTTCTGTCGTGACCAGATACGAGGACCTCGCTGAAGTACATCGACATCTCACAGTTCATTGAGACACGTGGCCTGCGCGCGCGCGAGCTTGTGTGTGTGTCTGTGTGTGTGTGTGTGTGTGTGTGTGTGTGTGTGTGTGTGTGTATGCGTGAGAGAGAGAGAGAGAGCATTGGCCTGTTGAAAAATGACATTCCGACACAGGATGATCATGACATACCTTTGCGCCATCAGAGTTCTCATGACCTGATGGGCGATAGCTCGTTACCCTTTGATCCCAGGAGTGACTCCACGACGGTCGTCTGGGTTCGTACAGGACCGTGATTCATCGCTGAAAACGTTGCGACGCCATTAATCAGCAGTCCATGCTCCACAGCCGTTTGTCAAGAGGTGTTAACGGCAGCTTATGCATGAGATAGTAATTCCCTAGTCCGGCAGCTGTTACTTTTCCACTGACTATGCGAGGTGACACAGAACGTTGTACTGATTCATTACTTGCTCTCGGATGGCAGTCTCAGATGTGAAGGTCTAATAATGTTCTTAGTGCTCAATACAGCAATTCCTCTTATAGTGGTCAGACGTGGTCCACCGGAAGCTTGTTGACGTGTATTCCAGCCCCCACTTTCCCATGCAGTACAACACCGCATCACTATGACATCCAAATCTCCCACAAATCTGAATATTACGTAGTCCGACTGACTGGACAAATAGAAACCTACATTGAAGGCCCTTCCAGACTGTCAGGTACTGAGAAAGATTTTCCGCGACACGCCCGACTTCTTCACAGTGATCACTCAACAGGTGACGCTATCCACCCCGTATTATACTCTACGAGCCTGGTCACAACAGTAAACATGTACAACACACTTGTGGTCATTCTAGCTGTCAGAGAGAACTGCAACTCTAATTATTTATGTAGCTGCTGATGGTGCGTACGTTTGCAAAGTTACATTGATAGTCAAAAATATCTTGTGAATATGTATTTCTTTTTTTTTGAGCGTTTTATTTTAACACCTCGAATTCTATATTTTCTTCCTAATTCGCAAAGTACCAAAATAGACCATGTTATGAGTCACTGGTGTGTGGAAACACGTAAAAAAATTAATAATCTGATTACATTATTTCCTAAACTAGCAATTGTGCTAAAGTCAAAAGTTGCTACATTTCGTTGATTGCCTCATTAAAAAAATTTCTGCAGTATATACACGTAAAATTCCGAGTACTGATGGCGTAGCTGCTTTTGCACAACTTGTCCCGAAGTCCCAGTTTTGCTGCTTAGGCCTGTATTTTCCTCCAGTCATTTATTGACATACTGCACCTCTTCCCAGAACATAATGATCAGAAATTTTGGACCCTCAGTCCGAATTTGCCAAATAAAAACTGGAGCATAGTACAGATAAATGCCAGTATCTTGCTACGCATTAGGACTTCCTTCCTGTTTAACGAGTTAGCACAGAAAATTATTCCATACACTATTAATATATGTACAATATGTATTAATATATTGATTTTATAAAATACTAAATGTATTAACATGTATTTATAGTTCATTTAATTTATATACTAGATCAACTAGCACTGTTACAAAAAGCAGACGTTCGAGAATTTATCTTACTATTTCACTTAGAATTCATATATATATCTACACCCAAAATTTCGAGCATTGTACCCTGTTCAGTGACTTCAATCTGTGTGCTGCATTAACAGTCGGTGTTAGTATACCGGGTGGTCATAAGTCTCGATTCACTTTCAAAAAATAGTTTATGCATGGATGCATTTACATAATATGCTTGTATGTTTTTTCATCTCACTTGAAAATTGCCTCCGATCGTTTCGAAGCGTTGCTCGCTTCATTGAAGAGCAGTCCTGAATACATTTTGAATCATATTCAGTGAAATACCTGGCGCTGCATCCTGGATTCAAGCAGTTAGATCCTGGAAATCCTTTACCTTTCTTCCATACACCCTTCACTTTACGCATCCACACGCAAAAATACTTCCAGGACTGTCAAATCAGATGGGCGTGATGGGCACAGCCCTGCTGAACCTCTGCTACCCAACTGTTGGTGAATCTTCGACTTAGGTACTATTTTACTATAAGGACAAAATGAGAGAGTGCTCCATCCTTGCCGGCCGGTGTGTCAGAGCGGTTCTAGGCGCTTCATTCTGGAACCGCGCGACCGCTAGGGTCGCAGGTTCGAATCCTCCCTCGGGCATGGATGTGTGTGATGTCCTTAGTTTAGTTAGGTTTAAGTAGTTCTACGTTCTAGGGGACTGATGACCTCAGATGTTAAGTCTCATAGTGCTCAGAACCATTTGAACCATTTGACCTCCATCCTGATGGAACACAACAGTTTCAGCAATGCCTTCTTGCTGAAGTTCTGGTTCCAGAAATCGGTCCTTCACATTCAGTGATAGCGTGGTTACGTACACCATACGAGACAGTTAGGCTTCTTAACTTTTCGGCAGATGTGGAACGTGGCTTCATCATTACACAAAATGTGATTCATAAGGTGTTTATGTGTGCATGTGTGTTCATCGAATCGTATAACACGCAGTTTGCGTAGTTGCGTAATCTTTGGGGTCTAATTTGGGAAGCACCTCAGTGTGGTACATTTTTTTCTTTAGCGTGAAATGTAATCGTTGATTCTGGCAAGTCTAACACGCTTAAACGACTTATTGATACTGTTAGATTTCTTTCGATTGGTTCTCTGAAGAGCCTCTAGTGGTATAAAAACAGGCCGGCGCGTAATTTATGGGCTACCTTACCAGTTCATTGGAATTTACTGACAAGAAGTCCAAAGTTAGCTCTTGTCGATGTTGGCTTCTGAAGTGTCCAAGTAAAACCCCACTGCACCACCAAATCAGAAAAATCATGCAACTGCACAGCGACAACAGCCATACGTTCTTAAATCCTAAACGTTCTTGTTGATTATCGAAAAAAATGCTTATGTTATCACAGAACTGGATTTAATGATGTATTACGCTAAATGCATTCATAATTTTTTGGAAACGGATAGAGACTGTATGATCATCCTTTATTACCGTGGATTACTCTCATAACTGGGCGCTTCGGAGCGAAACTGGTGCACAGTATTCTGCTGCAGAGTATACCAGTGCAAGGGATGCTCCTCGGAGGACTGATGTGCTTGATCCCCATGTACTGCCTGCCAACTTTCTCACAAGGTTCACTCGTGTTTGTATCTTCTTGGCCAAGTTGGAAAGGTGTTCCTAGTATGGAAAAGTTCTGTCCAGAGTGACTCCCAGGTATTTTGGGCTTTCGTTGAATCTGACTGTGCCAAGAGGAACGAACTGTGGACTGATCTTTACTGATGCAAGGCGATTACAGCGGTGGAACAGGCTTACCTCGGTTTTAGAAACATTTTGTCTCAGTCGCCCTGTCTCAAAATACTCATAAAGTTTAGTAAGGCTATTCGTAAGGTGTTCTTCACATTCAGAAAGTTCTTCACTCTGATATGAAATTGCCAGGTCATCTGCATATTGTACAGTCCGGTCTACACCTACTTTCTGGCTAGCAGTGCTTTCAAACATCTGCCCACTAGACCTCCGTCGAATGGCTGCTCTTTACATCCTCTGTCAGCAAGTTTCTGAAAACAACTCGATCCCTCTTCATGACTATTTGCTATCACTGCCCAGGAGACGCCTCAAATGTAGAAGACCAGCATATGAAATGGGAGTCCAAATGCTATCCACAGGATTCGACCAGGACTGAGAGTGGAAACGTGAGTGGCAAGCTACAAGAACCCGAAACCACGAACTTGTAGACAATCCACCAGTTCCAGTTCCAGGCTTCCACCAACCAAGGGAGGTGTGGGTGCAATTGAACAGATATCGGACTGGAGAGGGTAGGTGCAAATACAACATGCACAAGTGGGGCTTTTCAAGTGACAGTGAGTGTGACTGTGGTGACACCCAAACAAAGAGCCACATTGTGAATATATGTTCAATCAGACGATTCCCTGTTGGCAGTGAGAAGCTCCGTCAAGCATTCCACAAGGCACTCCACTGGATCGAGTCCTTCAACATCCGAGCGTAGTCTGAGACGTTTTAAAACTTGTGTACTGTATATAATTTCACATGTTCATTTTTATATATATTTCTTGTTTTGCTAAATGTGTATTACTGTAATTGATGCATACGATAATAATAAATTGCCGTGGATTAACTGAATGCGCTCTCGTGACTAGAATAGAGCGGCATCTGCTTTAAACCGCGACTCGTCCCCACTCCGGGCCCAGTGTACGAGCAAAGTGGCCGGCAGTGATGCGGTGTGTGACGTTTTTAATCCCGCGCCCCCGCGCCGGCCGCCGCCCCCTCCCGCGCCTCCGCCGCCGCGTGCGCCTTTTGTGGCTGTGCCGCCGCGGGGCGCCGCCCCCGGCCGCTTCGCCGCACGGCCGCCCAGCCACTCACTTAAGTCGCCTAAGTTCGCCGCCGCTTTCTCCAAACTCGCGCAACTTGCCCCTCCCCCTGCCCTGGCGCCGGAAATTCTGTGCCGGTACTCCACTAAATTTGCAGGTGCACTTAGGCCCTTCCTTCAGACCGTGCCCGCGTTTCCCTTCCACTGTCTAAGTTTTACAGCCGGTGTGGAGTTATTTTAACGTCGGAGTCAGTCCTTAACCGGTTGCGCTAGCTACACAATTCTGACTTCGCTCTGCCGCTCTAATTCTGTGCAGTGTGCTACAGTCAGCAGAGCTGATAGACACAGAATCCGCCATCATTCAGTATCGTCGTACGCCTGTGAGACCATTGCCCCTGAGTGGCATCATATGAAGAGCCCACGAAAAAAAACGGGTTGTCAAATTTTGTACATTTCTCAGGAGAGGAGATTTAAACTTCCAAGATAACAAAAAAAAAAAAATACGTAAAACACTCCAGCCTCATATAACTAATGTAATTATGATGCTAAATTTAATGATCGTACCGGATGTCCTTTAGAAAAAATCGTAACTGAAATTACATGATAAAAAAGACAATAAATGCAAAGGAAATACATCTGTACCACGAAATGAACGTGGTAAGTTTTTTAGCAAGCTTTCGTCTCTTCTTTGTGTTGTTTACCATTGTAGGAATGCTTTTATTGTTCTTCCATTTCGATCCATTATGCGGTAAACAGAAATAGAAATTTCTTGCACCATGATCCCAAAACAGCTTAAGTTCTTGAGAGTCTGCATATGTTCCATAAGGTGTTGGCAGGAGTTCTGAAAATATACCACCAAAATTTGTTATTAGCGAAGCAATCGTGATTTGTCTTTCAAAAAGTTTCATTTGAAGCCGTAAGATTTTGGTTGGTACTCAGGCTCGATGTCTACTTGTAGACCAACACAATGTTCCAGATGTACCGGTGTTCGGCTCCACTGCGAGTAATCCTGCATCTGAATAGCTTATCTCCCTTCACAACCAGAACTTCTATGAATTTTCGTGTCTTGAAAGAGCTCTTCGGTTTGTAACATGCTTTTAAAAAGGTCTCTCAATCTTATGTATTTTCTTGTTCAACAGGAATGACTTTGTAGGCTTTGGATTCACTCTTGCTGTTTCAAAACCTTTTGGTAACTCTCCAGTAACTTTCATTTTTACATCAAATCAAAGTTTTTATCAAATTCCATGTAACAGTGTTCTCTTATTGGAAATAATGTTTTGACATTGTCTAATCTCTTAATGGTATCAACTATTTAGTGACGGTGTACGAACACTGCATGGTTCTTACCCTGTCCTGAGCACAGATCGCAGAACATTACAGGAACTCTTACACTTGGATTAAGGTTTCACTCAAATAATAGTTAAAAAAACTATTAACTTCATTCGCAACTTTATTCCCTAAATCTTCAGTGTAATATAAACTATTGCATCAGTGTTGAACATTTGATGAATGTTGCTACGATAAAAACATAATTCCACGCAGAGCAAAGAAGGCCCTTTGGCAAACAGAAATTTTCCTCATGGTATCATTTCGTTTGATTCTTACAATGTATTGCATTGGAATCATCATGCCTAGGACTTCTACGAGAAATTAGTATCACAGAAATGAAGCTGGTTAAAAAGGAAGTCTTGTGATTCCACACACATAACAACCTGAAGTACTTGACAAGTTGTTCTCTATCGCCGACTTTGATTTGTTTGAAAAATTCAAACAATGAGCATCCGCAGTCACTACCTAACTCATGAAACATGGCCTTAACGCAATGACCCATTCTGCTATTTTTTTTTTCTTTTTAGCTGATTTATTAACATATGGCTTTTCACCATCTTGTTTAGATCCGCTCATTTTGAATATCTTAAGAGGATCACGCGACTATCAGATTTCAAACTAAACACTGTTTCTGTAAGGAAAGAACACAGCGTAAGAAACTCATCCTATCATGTCTGCAGCCGTAACGCAACTGACCTAACAGCCGCACTGCCAACAGTTGGAGCAAACCTTCAACTTGCCCCATTCTTCACGTGAGAACAACATCTTAGAACGTTCTTTCCTTTACAGCTAAAAGTAAAACTCTTTGTCACGCCATTTGAAAGGCGTTGTAACCGCCTCGTAATACTAGTGGCTGCCTATCAGAATTTGTCATGTCATCAGAATTTTCTACTTAAATGGATGTATCCCGTTTTTTTCGGTGGTCCTTCATTTATCAGCTAGTCCACCTCCCCCCCCTCTCCCTCCCCCCCTCCCCTCCTGCCCCCCCCCCGCGGTAATCATCATCAGCATTAGTGCCTAACAAAACATTATAAAGAGAAAGAATTTTCTTTGATATTTGTATTTTTTAAAATGACGAAAGAAGACGATATTTAATTTTCGTTGGTATTTTATTGAATTACGAAATATTACGAAATAATGATATTGGTATTTCTTATGACTAACAACTTATTTGTAATATATTTTCATTAGGTTGCTTACTTGTGCATGTGGTCGGTACAAATTTTCTAAACTGGTTTTAAATTAATTTTCTGACGAGTTAGAGGCTTGAAAATTTCAGCATGGCTCAGAACTGATGAAGATGCATTATTAACCTGCTTTTCTGTCTGCTGTGTGGCAGAGGGTACTTTGTGTAACCTTGCCACTTCCCGCTTTCCTTATTCTAATTGCGAATGTTTCATGGTGAGAATGGTTTCTCATAAGTCCTTATGTGAGCTCGTTTACCTCTAATTTTTTTCCCTTCTATGTGAGATAATTTTAGAAGAAAGCAATATATTGGTTGCCTCAGGAGAAGAGAAACTGAAATAATCCTAAAATTTGCCACATATCTCAGCTGTAATCTCATCGAAAAGTGTGAAATGAATTGAAAAATTAGTCACGCACAAGGCTAAAAAGGAGAAAATAACTATATAAATAAGAAAATCTCCTAATATATCACGTTTTTAAAACGGATTAAGAAGGATAAAATAAACTCCGATAGCCCCATACATATTTTTAATCCTACATGGATAGTCCTGAAAATTTATGCTTGTCAGTTTGTGATAACTGTGAAAATACTTGCAGGGTTTAAAATGAAGAACATGGGGTACTCACCCTCACCTCACAATTTCAATTCAGCCAAGTAGAAACCTGTGACCCATAGGTATTGTACGAAATGGATTCACGTTTTCCGAGTCCGGACGTCAGCTGTTTGTGACGTATGAATTTTTCTGAGGACTGGTACTCGAACCCGCTTATCGTGAGCGGTTGCCTTAACCACTTCGGCTACTCGTGCACGCTCCCAGAATCAAACCAAACTTCTATATGTCACAGAGTTCACAAACGTTACGTTCGCACATTTTGTGATTCCCGCACAGAGAGAGAGAGAAATCTTTTATCGTCATTATAGCCAGTCTAGGCACGGATACATTAGTGTTGATTGCAATGCCCTGGTTTACACACTACTGGCCATTAAAATTGCTGCACCAAGAAGAAATACAGATGATAAACGGGTATTCACTGGACAAATATATTATACTAGAACTTACATGTGATTACGTTTTCATGCAATTTGGGTGCATAGATCCTGAGGAATCAGTACCCAGAACAACCACCTCTGGCCGTAATAACGGCCTTGATACGCCTGGGCATTAAGTCAAAGAGAGCTTGAATGGCGTGTACAGGTACAACTGCCCATGTAGCTTCAACTCGATACCACAATTCATCAAGAGTAGTGACTGGCGTATTGTGACGAGCCAGTTACTCGGCCACCATTGACCAGACGTTTTCAGTTGGTGAGAGATCTGGAGAATGTGCTGACCATGGCAGCAGTCGAACATTTTCTGTATCCAGAAAGGCCCGTACGGGACCTGCAACATGCGGTCGTGCATTATCCTGCTGAAATCTAACGTTTCGCAGGGATCGAATGAAGGGTAGAGCCACGGGTCGTAACACATCTGAAATGTAACGTCCACTGTTCAAAGTGTCGTCAATGCGAACAAGAGGTGACCAAGACGTGTAACCAATGGCACCCCGTACCATCACGCCGTGTGATATGCCAGTATGGCGATGACGAATACACGCTTCCAATCTGCGTTCACCGCGATGTCGCCAAACTCTGATGCGACCATCATGATGCTGTAAACAGAACCTGGATTCATCCGATAAAATGACGTTTTGCTATTCGTGCACTCAGGTTCGTCGTTGAGTACACCATCGCAGGCGCTCCTGTCTGTGATGCAGCGTCAAGGGTAACTGCAGCCATGGTCTCCGAGCTGATAGTCCATGCTGCTGCAAACGTCGTCGAACTGTTCGTGCAGATGGTTGTTCTATTACAAACGTCCCCATCTGTTGATTCAGGGATCGAGACGTGGCTGCACGATCCGTTACAGCCATGCTGATAAGATGCCTGTCATCCCCACTGCTAGTGATACGAGGCCGTTGGGATCCAGCACGGCGTTCCGTATTACCCTACTGAACCCACCGATTTTGTATTCTGCTAACAATCATTGGATCTCGACCAACGCGAGCAGCAATGTCGCGATACGATAAACCGCAATCGCGATAGGCTACAATCCGACCTTTATCAAAGTCGGAAACGTGATGGTACATATTTCTCCTCCTTACACGAGGCATCACAACAACGTTTCACCAGGCAATGCCGGTAAACTGCTGTTTGTGTATGAGAAATCGGTTGGAAACTTTCTCGTGTCAGCACGTTATCGGTGTCGCCACCGGCGCCAAACTTGTGTGAATGCTCTGCAAAGCTAATCATTTGCATATCACAGCATCTTCTTCCTGTCGGTTAAATTTCGCGTCTGTAGCACGTCATCTTCGTGGTGCAGCAATTTTAATGACCAGTAGTGTAGATGTCATAACAATCAATAATATACCCATAGTTACTGTTTTTAATTTACTTTATTGTTGGACGTGTTATTTTTGAACTGGCAGATACTGTAAGACTTCACACTGCCAGTGTTTTGTGTCCGACCGCTGCCACTAATAACAAAAACACCAATAATAGTAATAGTAACAATAATAATAATAATAGTAATAATAATACTGTGTAGGCTCTACAGCGATGACGAAGCCATTACATGGATACTGTTGTTCTGTGCTCTCAGTTTGTTCGTTTAAATTTTCCGAAGTCAATGATGAAGCAGTTTCTAATCCATTGCAAGAACTACCTAAAACTCGACGAATAGAGAAGTGATTTTCATAATAACTTGAAGCACGTGCGACGAGTATGTTTGAATTTTACTTCCAAATATACATAATACAAAATATGAAGTATATTTGTAGTGGATGGACTAAGTGAAAAATATATTCATGAATGCGTTTCATAAGCCATAACCTCCGCCACATAGGCTCACACTCTAATGCTAGTAATTGAAAAAATGTAATTATTAGTAACTTACAAAATCGGTATTAGTCTGTAAGGAATAGTGATAATAGTAATGATTTTAAAATTGTTTATTCACATGGCCGAAACGCAATCGAGCACCTTTGTTGTTACCCGTCAGAGAATTCCATTTTACCCCTCAAGGGTAATTACTCCCAGGCTGGGAACCGCTATCGTACATTCCTCTCCTAACCATTCTTGTTTCGATTAATTGCTGAGTTGATTCACAGTTCACGCGTCTTCTGAAGACTTTTACAATCATTTCCTTACTTCTTAATCAATTGTGCGCTCTATTCTGATTCATTTGGGTTTTGTAATTCTTCTGCTACTATAAATTTTATAACACAGATTGAATTCGCGGTTTGTGTCCGTTATGTGTTTCGGCAAACCGTCAACCATGATTGTCGAGCACCATGATGGGGGTAACCCAATAGGTACTCATATTTTCCTTTTATTTTCTGCAGTTGAAGAAAATCCATTATAAAATTCTTGTTAATCTCAAATTTCATGTGTTTTGCTTAATTCATACGTTTTCTGAATAAAATCTCATGTTTACTAGATCAAACTCTTATATTCCGTAACTATTACAGTTACTTATCCAGTTGGAAGCCCAGGCCCTCCAACGATAAGCAATAGTCGAATGGCTTGATAAGTTCAAGAACTTATTTTTTGGCGTTTCCAATGGGCGTGGCATGGATTTTTCAAGTAACCTATTTAGTTGATGGCGGTGAACTGGAATTTTATATGATATGGCTTGATAGAATTGGCGTTACATCTATTTTGCGTATCAAACGAGCAAACGTTGACCTAGAGCTGTGTCCACAGCACACCTTGCTTCTGGCAATGGATCATTTTTATCTCTATTTTTGTTCGTATGTGCTTGTTTAATCTATGCTGCAACAGAATGCGAAAGAAGTCTGACTCACCAGCAAGCTATCCGAGATCAAATTGTTCAATTTCTAATTTTAAAACTGGATTATCCTTATGCTTCTGTTCATTATAGTTTCTCATACATACAAAATGTGTGCCAAAGAAGTACAGAAATACCTTCGGTAACAGTTCTTTTATAATAAAGTGTTTTTGGTCGTTGAAATGTTATTTTTTGGAACCTGGCGCCTTAACGCTAACAGCTTCTCGTTAGGTATAGCATTTCAGATACCCTCAGAATTACAATTTACATTATGCAAATTAAACGCACGATAAAAGACGAAACAATGTAGACCAGCACTCCTTAGTTAATACTCTGACAAGAACGGAAAATCTGGTTCTTTGCACACCGAAGTATCACCTAATGTGATAGAATAATATCAAACAGTAAGCTCATAACAAGAAACTAACAGAGCTTAACACTGACTAAGGTATTTCAATATTTTTGAGCCAAAAACTGGGAAATCTAAGGAACTATATTTAACCGTATCAACATTAACCTACAAGAAGGCCATACCAACACAAGGCAGTTTGTGCTAACGATAGAGCCTATTCAACAAGTAGCCTGCAATAAGCTGCACAGTCGTAAGAATACTACCACCAAATATCTAAGTAAGCGAAAGCATAGAGATACGCCACAAGAATACATAATAGCCATCAAATAACTTCCAATTTCGCAACGCCAGACATGAGAGTTATCTTTCCGGCACGCGCTCCAAACGCTCGGCGTCGCTCTCTTCCGCGTCGTTACCCGCCAACTGCCAGGCGGCTCCAAAGGCGCCGCTTCTTCGAGTCCACGTGGTTCCGCTGCTCCACAGATTATTGCGGGCTACCTACTCAGTCAGTGTTTAGCTCTGTTTAGTTTCTTGTTATAAGCTTACTGTTTGATATTATTCTGTCACATTAGGTGATACTTCGCAGTGCAAGGAAGCAGATTTTCCGTTCTTTTAGAGTATTATGTAAGGAGTGCTGGCCTACATTGTTTTGTCTTTTCTTCGAGTCCATGCGGTTCCACTACTCCACAACATACCGAGAAACTGACTTGTCAGTAACAACACCAAACGGCTCGGCCCCCGCATTTGGCGCCAGAGCTCGTGCGCTGTCGGGCAACGGCCACTGTCTGTGGTCATAGAATTTTCGCCAATGACTTACTTAGAATAAAACACGTTAGAATACACTATAAACAGACAGTTATCGCTTGAATTACATAAAGTGTTTAAGGCGTTGTTCTGGTCGAGAGGTACGAAAGAATGGGTGAAGTCTAGAATTTCCTTTTTTCATATAAGAATTGCTTTTATTAAAATGGAGTCGTAAAACTTTACTGGGTAAAAATGCATTCTGGTATGAAAATTACCTAACAAGTTAAAATGGCGGCTACACTCCTTATCAAAATGTGCCACTCACAGCGCGTCCTTGTTATCAAATGGTTCAAATGGCTCTGAGCACTATGGGACTTAACATCTGTGGTCATCAGTCCCCTAGAACTTAGAACTACTTAAACCTAACTAACCTAGGGACATCACAAACAACCATGCCCGAGGCAGCATTCGAACCTGCGACCGTAGCGGTCACAGGGTGCCAGACTGAAGCACCTAGAACCGCACGGCCAAATAGGCCGGCTCCTTGTTAGCACGAAGCACTATAAGGGCTAATGGCTCATTCTCATACCCATAAAAAGACTATTCTTTAATTACAATGAATGTCGGGGGGTCATCACTATAGACTTTTGCAAAGTATCTTGAAATAAATGGCAGGTGTTTGAAAAATATCTCTATATCTAGGCTTCTTTTTTGAAGTTCAGAAGTTCAAAAAATGAATTCGAGTAACAAAAGCTCCTGTTTCAGTCATTTAAATTTAATTATCTCTCATTTTCAAAAGGACTGAGATGAATCAGTTAAACTGTCGAGTTACTAGTGCGCTTCGTATGCTGAAAAATGTTATCTCGAGAGAAAATGCTTTTAAAGTTTGGAGTAACAAACGAAGAAATGTTAACCTATGACCCGAGGTCCATAGAGGATTCTTCCTTTTCTTCAGACATGCTCTGGTTCTGAAAAGGGTGTTTTTTTTTTGTTTGTTTGTTTTTCCAATCTGGGCTCATTCAGCAAAATGAGACGTTTCTTGCTCCAAGGCGGACACACGTTTCCTGTCAGATAACTCTGCAGTTCGTCCCTACAATGATTCCTAAAACGTTCATGGTCTTCAGGCTAGATGAATAATATTCGTTGAAAATAACTGCAGCTTTATATGCCGCTATTTCAACAGTTTTTGCCCCACATTGAAGATGTTCCGTTAATAGGTCTCAAATGTACGCGCTGAAACTCTCTTTGTTATTTCGCGCATTAGCAGCGGTGCATCTTTTAAGCCAATCTTCGTTGGATAGAAATTCGTATACTGGCAGAATATTCCATCGAGTGGCTGCAGCTGCCTATATTCCGGTAGGCGCACGGCTCTATTCAACACGCTGTAAATTCTAAAATGCTTTCACAGTAAAATATCCATTTTCAGTCTTATCTGCATACTTCAGGAATGAAAATTATGGAAAAAATTTTCGATTTTTCGTCCATCTTGATCAGGACCTTTCCTTTATACACGTTTAGAAATCGGTATGGACCCTAAGAATCCACCACATAATCCCTTAAAAATAAATATCCAAATTATGTTCTGAATAGATGTGTCAATATATGTGCCATGTAGATATGAATTATACCCTGATATCCCCAGAGAAAGGTGCATTAACTTTTTTTTAATACATCTCCGTATATTTTATGGCCTCTGCGTAATGTGAAGCAAGATAAATTGATGATTTGAGAGGCAATCGCAAAGTTTCCCTCTGAGTACGTTGCTGCAGCTTATATGCAACCCAGCGCGACTCCGGTGCGGGTGTGCAAGAGCTGACGTGTAGACAAAGGATCAGTGCGGGCATCAAACGGAAACCTTTTTATAGCTCCCTATAGCTAAGATATTACAATGATTTTAAACTCTTCGAGACCAATTTCATTGGCTAATTGATTTAGAAGTAAAGCGTTTCTTTAGATAAATTTTCAAGGATCAAGTAGAGCGTCGCCACGGCTTAAATCCAGACGCCTGCTGACGCACTTTATTGACAGAGGTCGCTCAATATGGGGCGAGGCCTGCGCCACGCTTGATCCTGACGCCGCAGTCGTAGCCTCGCCTACTTACTGGAGGGAAGGACACCGCTGGAGACTTATTTACTGTTAATAGAGCGCCAGCAGCCTCCTCGCAGCCAGCGCCTTCTTCTCCCGTAACAGTATGTGTGTGTGTGTGTGTGTGTGTGTGTGTGTGTGTGTGTGTGTGTGCGGGCGATCACCAAAGCGGAGAGGCTAGAGCGCTATCAAAGGACCGCTCATTCAAACTTATCGGCCTCATACGTAATGACCTGGGGTCAATGGAGCGTCAGGACGTTGGAAAACTGCTGCTGCGTCCTTGAAGTTACTGTGTGTTGACTCAGAATGTTCCTTGGGGAAAATTCAGCAGAAATAAACGGAGAGGTACTTAAAGAAAGCTTGGCCAAAGGTAAGGAAGCGTAGTAGGACCGATAATAGTGATATGCACCCACACGGTTGCAGAAGACATGCAATAAGTCTACATGCAAAGCTAAATCACGTAACGTTGCCGAAACGAGAGTTATTTGTGCTGTAGGCAGAAAGTATACAAAATAATTAATTTTAAAAAAAATCCTGATTGTGTACACCTTCGGCATTGCTTTATGCGGCAGTGAAATGCGAAATCGTAGACGAAGTAACTCTAACCATTTGAAATGTGTCCTTACTTGTATATCAGTAAAAATTTAGAGCACGAAATGAAGATAATATGCAATCAATAGAAGTAGGAACAAGTATAGATCATAAAAATGATAGTAAAATTTGTCACTGTGAAACGTCCCCTTTCAATAATAGTACACTACTGTGCTTAAACTGACGCACAATATTTTTAGCGCAACGCAATCTGACTTTCAATATTCTCTACAAGAGAACGGCCCTGACTAACATTAACCTGTACTTTTCACAAATCACTTACCTCACAAAAATCTTGGTTACTCCCCCTACTGCAATACAGCAAGCGCCACTACTGCCAGCTAAATAAAAGATTCAAACTATGGAAGGCACTAACTACTGATAGGGATAGTTAGCAAATGAAAGATATTAATAGAGAACAAACAATGTATTTACCTTGATATCATCATATATATATAGCAGTTCAAGACAAATTTCAAAACTCCGCCATCTCTCTCCCCACATCCACCACTGCTGGCGGCTCACCTCCAACTGCGCAACGCTACGCGCTGTTCCCAGCCAGCTACCTAACACTACAATGGCGAGTATTACAACAATGCAAAGCAGCCACAGACTGCACACAGCACAGCCAGTGATTTTCATACAGAGGTGGCGTTACCAAAAAAAACCTAAACAGCCTACTTACATAGCCCCCATGCTCCCCACAAAAAATTTTACAAATTGGTTTGGGCAGTGGCCAATACAGATTTAAAAAAAATTTTTCATAATTACAATAACAAAGAAATCAAATGCACACACTTATTGATATAATGTTGGTCAAAAGCTAAACTTTCTCACAGTCCATAAAGACAGTCCTAATCGTTCATCAAGGTAAAATATCAGTGTTTTTCTCAAAGTCTGAGCAGTAAAAGACAATGCACACAGACGTAGTGGATTTCCATGCAGTCTTGAAGAAGTAGTCTTGTCCTTCCAACGGAAAGACAGTGCTGACTCGACATGCAGACAGGTAATGGGCCACAACAGAGTAAACCCACAGCAGAGTTAGTCGACGTTTTGAAGAATATTGGTAGGTAGGTCACCACTGCTGGCGGCTCACCTCCAACTGCGCAACGCTACGCGCTGTTCCCAGCCAGCTGCCTAACACTACAATGGCGAGTATTAACAACAATGCAAAGCAGCCACAGACTTCACACAGCACAGCCAGTGATTTTCATACAGAGGTGGCGTTACCAAAAAAAACCTAAACAGCCTACTTACAACTGGAAGGTGCAGTAGAAGATTATTCAATACTTTTCGTATGAAAATTAAGATCTGTAAACTCTAAATTACAACTACAAAATTTAAAAGAATTTCGCAAAGAACAGCCAGACACTAAACAAGGATTGATACAAATCACAATAATGTCCGTGACAAAGTACGACATATTTACAGAGCAGTACTTGATATCCAATTAACAGCTTCAACTGAATCTTCCACGGCGTCACTCCATTTCGGAGAGCATTTTCCTTTGCAGCACTGTTGGACAATGTGCTCCAGGGTCTGTTTTGCCGCTTCGCAGTCACACTCACAAGAGGTAGCAGTTCTAAGCTATGTACGCCGTGTGAAAAACTGAGCTATAATTCTGATACTACATAGTTATGACGTTCTGAAAATTGACCTTCTAAACTTTCGCTGGCCGCTTTCGTTTGTGACTCCACCTCACTGTGTGAAGTTTATGGCAGTGAATTGACAGGGTCCTCATTCTAACGGGATCTTGGAGGCGAGGGAAGAGGATAAGGAAGGCGGACACATCTTCCCAATGTCTGTTCAAATTGTGTTCAAAAACACATGTTACTCCACACGTAAAACAGCATGTAATATGAGTACGTAACATATCAACCTAACGCAGAGATACGTTCCATATTGCCCGCATCTCGTGGTCGTGCGGTAGCGTTCTCGCTTCCCACGCCCGGGTTCCCGGGTTCGATTCCCGGCGGGGTCAGGGATTTTCTCTGCCTCGTGATGGCTGGGTGTTGTGTGATGTCCTTAGGTTACTTAGGTTTAAGTAGTTCTAAGTTCTAGGGGACTGATGACCATAGATGCTAAGTCCCATAGTGCTCAGAGCCATTTGAACCATTTTTTTCGTTCTATATTATTTTGACAATATCCTCGTGTTAATAAGCTACAATTGTATGCAGGATGTTACAAACGATACCGACAATTTTTGGTGGACTGAAACCCTGAGAATTTGTCGGCATCGTTTTGTAATATCCTGTATATGCCTCAGAATCAAAATGAACAAATCTAAGCAGCTGCAAAATTATTATGAAGTTAATGATTTTCGATTTAAAATTTAATCTTGCCAATCTCGTTGAGGAACTGCACATCTCCTGCAAATATACTTCACTTTAAGAGCGTCACCTGTAAAACCCAAAGTTAATAACGTGGATCAGGGATGTTAATAACGAAATACCACTACGCCATTTCTGTAGTGACACACTCATTCGCTATAATTATTTTACGCTACATTTGTCCTCTGGTGCCAGCTACAGTTTAGAAACCGCGCAAATTGACACAATGAACAAAGCACGTTACAGATTTGGAAACAGTGTGTCCCGTGTATAGCACTTCGCGCTCTGGTAATAAGTGACTACAGTGAGACTGAGCGAGTCACAACTGGTGCACACGCATGTTTAAAACCTGTACGTTCAGAAGGTCGTAACTGCGTTCTATCAGAATTATGGCCCATATTTTCGCGCGCGATAGATTGTTGGAGACGGTATCTCTCAAGTGTGCTTTTCTTCTCATTAAGATATGAGATCGATCTAGCGACATTTCCTTGCCAAGGCTTTCGATGGCGCCCCATCCGTGCAGGTTAGCCCAAATTGTGACGTCATCTGACCAGATTGTAATTACGCGACTTCCAGTCGTCCTGGATAGTTCAGACCTTGGTGTGAGTATAGTGAGGCCTTCATAACCGTTACGATGGGAACGTCTGAAAGATTTCCACCCCTCTTTCGAAACTCTGTAGCAGCATTGCGGTTGCGGACTGAACCGTTCGGCCCCAGCGAACGGCATTCCTGGAGCAACTGGCATTCACAGTCCACATTTAAAAATTCAGTACAAACTAATTATAGGTACTCACTATAACTATATAGCACATTATTACAGTCAGATCACTAATGAATTACTCTGGCTAATATTAAGTTATCGAGTCAACAGAAAGTCTTTCTGCAACAATTTGTTCTCTGTCTCCGAGTCTGAGTTTTCCCGGTATGGTGTCGGTGGCCCTAAGTCCTCAGAGAGGCGCTGTGCCGGCAGACAGCACCTCATCCACGCCGGATTCATCGAGAACCATTTCCGGTGGAATTTCCTTAGAGAATTCGGCACAGACACAGACAAGAAAAAGGAATGGATGCTTGCCAAATGGCAAGTAACTGTGACTTGTAAAGTACGGCACAGCGGGTGCATGGGTTTTTTCCAAGGATAAATCAAGACCTCAATTAAACTATATAAACTGCTCCGAAGTGAGAAATTTTTTTCACTGTGTGTCTCATATCCTATACATTTAACAAGATCACGAGATGAATGTGCAACTGTGGAATGGCAGGCACGCCTGAACATACGTTGTTTGAATGTAATCAAAAATGGTTCAAATGGCTCTAAGCACTATGGGACTTATCATCGGAGGTCATCAGTGCCCTAGACTTTGAAGTACGTAAACCCTACTAACCTAAAGACATCACACACATCCATGCCCGAGGCAGGATTCGAACCTGCAACCGTAGCAGCCTCGTGGTTCCGGACTGAAGAACCACCATCGCCGGCAAAGTAATCAATCTAGTGAATGTGGACAGGGTGTTAGCGTAAGATCGGTTGGTGCATATGGCATAGTTCCTAATAAAGAAAAGCGGCAGCTGCTTGATATCTTAGCGAATAATATCCTAAATTAAGCTATATGAATATCAAGAATGAAGACTCGAGCAGTATTCAAAACAGTTCGTTAGGAATTACAGACCAGCAAGTTCCAATGATTGCCGCTGGTGGAAAAACAGCACTAGGTGTTATAAAGATGAAGACGTGGCCTTTCCAATGGTGCGAGAAGAATCTAAAGAACATCGGTGGTAACAAAACTGTTACTAAAAGAAATTTTTGTGAGTGTAACGGCAGAGGATGGATTGGGCACCTGGTGCAACTAAATAGTGTATATAGAATGGACCGGAAGTACTGTTGCGAGTATGGGAGCATGGAAGCTTTCGCTTGTTCCATTATTTATGTCTCGTTGTGTCAGGTCTTGTGCAGCATGCAGCTAAGGTGTCCGTGTGGGTTTCAGCGCTCCAGTTATAATACGCATGGACTCATGTAGATGAACATAAATTTTGTTGGTGTGCCTGCTCCTGCACCATACTGGTTGACAATTCATTGCACTTCAACACACCAGGAATTGTACAGAGGTGCGTAGGATACCTGACCCAGGCTGTTCCTATTCTTATGTTGTTTCTGGGCTTTATTTTTTCGCCAGTTAGCTGTAACTGTTTCTTATACGTCAGGCAACGCTGAAGGATGGTGCAAAGGTATTTTGTATAAGTGCTGTCCTATAGTAGTCCAGTCAAGTGGTGTTCGAAGAAAAGGCAAATACCGGAAAGTTCTGTAGAAGTTATTATGACAAACTGCCTCTTGGCTTCTGTCTCGGGTTCTTCGGCCGACGTTCATCTGATGATTTTACTGACGTTTCGCCAGCACGAGTGGCTGGCATTGTCAAAGCTTCACCCTCCATTGATAGTTCGCCACTGGCAGTGGAGGGTGAAGCTTTGACAATGCCAGCCACTCGTGCTGGCGAAACGTCAGTAAAATCATTAGATGAACGTCGGCCGAAGAACCCGAGACAGAAGCCAATAGGCAGTTTGTCAACAAGTGTCCACGAAACCCTTAACAATTTTGTATTATTGTGACAAGTTTTCTACGTGTTTTCAAGGGTTCTCAATCCGAATTTTCAAAGTCCCGTGAAAATTTTGTTCCAGAAGCTGATAAAAAATGGAAAAAAGCTCGAAAAAATGGGTCATTTTTATGGATTTTTCGCTTATAACTCCGAAACGATGCAATTGTCGGCAAAGCTGAACAGAAAGATGGCAACAATCCTCACAAACTAGGTTTCAGTGAGTTTCTTCACCAACCGTGTGAAACGTAACGCTTGTAGAAGTTAGCGCGATTTCGAAACTGAGAAGATGGGCCGTCTCATGATCTATCCCCTCCACCGAGCCCTGTTATTGTAGTTGTTGGTAGTACACTTGTCGTGGTAAAGGGCTAAAATTTTTGTGAGATCACAATGTCCTCCAGAGGGAAGGCTGGTCGTCTGTGCTGGTCTCCTGCACCGGCCGCTGTTTACTAGTTCGTTCTCGGATGGCTGTTTAGAACATATCTGTGGTCGGTAAATTCAACTGAGGTGTACAAAACAGTCGTGCATAATGAGTTTAAGTGAGACGTGCTTCTGTGTGATGGCGTTCTGTGTGGGGGGAGAAACGTATTATCATCATAGACCCAAAGTGGGTTTGAAGAATGTTCAAGAAAAAAGTAAGAAGAGAACTGATAAGATAGCTGCCCTTTTGAAGGAGAAAATTGTGGTTAATGGTAAGGAACCATATCGAAAATAGCACTATAAAGAAAAATTAATTGCTGCGGAGTGTCAGTTGTCCTTACCACGATAACTACCATCGTGATGTTGAGCCCGCGAAAGCTCAACTATTGAATAAGTGTGGGAGTAATACAGTGACTGCCTCATCTACGAAGAAATCACTGCTGTTTGTTTCTAAAACCACGGCGTATACAGTTCTTACAGATAGCTGGTATCAGTCAAAAAGGTCATCTGTAAAGGAAGAGCGTCGATGCGTAGTTGAAACAGCATACGACGTACTTGTTGAAGATACTCGACCCCGGGTTATCGCACAACTAAATATCACTCTCCAGCCCAGTTTATTGTAGATAATGAAGTCCTCATTCCTGGTACTGTCCAAGATTTTGTTAATCGACTAGTGCTGAAAAAGGAGTGAGGAGACCTGAATAAAGGAGTGAGGAGACCAGGAAGACTTTAAAGTACCCATAAGCACATAGCATGGGGGCAGCTGTCAGACGCAGTGCTTTCTTCTCACAATTGTAATTTGGTCTGGCCACATTCATCTATGGACCGAGTGGCTCTCGTAAAATAGTTAACGTACTTTCTGGTTTAGGATACAGTACCTCCTACACAGAGGCATTAAGTTTTGAGATGTTAGCATTGATGTCAAAGGGATTGGAATTTGATACATCCGTGTAATTTCAAGTAGTATTTGACAATGCTGACTACAGCTCACAAACGCTTGAAGTATGCTATATTTCACATTGTCAAATCCCAGGACCTCATTATTGTAACAAATATTATACTTTGCTTTGTATGAACTAATATTAGTCACATATTATTTTACTTATATATATATATATATATATATATATATATATATATATATATATATATATATATATATACAAGGGAGCAGTGATAGCAGTGCTGCACGAAGAGGATGAAATTTCTTAAAATTATTGTATTAATAGTGTAATACTTACTGTTATTTATACTAAATTATTATGTCATTTACATAAGTTATTTGAACATCTTTTAATTGTAGAGTGGTGAGCTCTATCATTTCCATGTTATAATGAACACCATAGGATATCAAGAGATGAGTTGGGTTTTGGTGGTAGCAGCTGAAATTACGGTACCTTCAACTTACGTTACGTGCCATAGGGTTGGTCTGACTGAAAAAGACGTTAGAACCTATTTTGAGGAAATTTTAAGTGGTCAACTTTACCGCAAATTTTGTCGTTTTCGAGTTTTAAGGGAAAAACCGGAAACGTTCCATTTTTAGTGTTTCTTCCATTTTTGACCCACTTCTGGTCCAAAGTTTTGGTGCAGATTTCAAAACTCGGATGCAGCACCCGCGAAAACATAGAAAGCTTGTCAAAGAAACTCCTACAAAAGTTTCCTCTAATAATCACCATTTGGCTTGACTATAACTATTTGTTGCAGAATAAAACATCCAGATTTCTTTCTAGTTGGTGGTTACTGAAATGGAATGCATAAATTTCTGTTTTGTGTGGATCTGAGCACAGCACAACCTTCACGAATGTGCTCCGCAGGCAACGGACTTCAAGAGTAGACTGGCGAAAAGTCTACTCATAGGGCAGCCTCAATGGACCTAACGCCACTCATGGTTCCACAGATCTACAAGTTGTCGAATAGAAGATGAAACCTTGAAGCTGTAGCGAGTTGGTTGTGAAGTGGAAAGGTACTGGAACAGCAAAATAAAATGCATTTCGACAAAAGTTTGTTAATAACAACTGAAAACATATAGTGAAAAATTACACCAATAAGGGGCCACAGTAAGTAATAGTATTTTAAAATTTCAAAAACCTACAGTACGTGTAATTACCAACTAATTTGACCAAGAACAATCAAATATGCGGCTTAGGAGCAAACAGTAATTGCCTTTCACAACAAAAGACAAACAAAGAATCAGAAATCAAATAGCTGCTAAATAGTTAGGCAGCTTGAGGATTTGTTCATAGGAGGAGAAAATAATCAAATGACAATTCTATTAACTGCAAAACTGACAGTCACAATTAAAAGTATGTTTATGGGAAAGCCATAAACATTTTAAGTTACAAGCATAAACAAGTTCAGTACAGTTATCAAAGTAATGGTTCAAGCCATACCCAGAAGGATTCGTAGCAACTGCGCCAACGACATAAGGCCCAGTTAAAAGTATGTTTCATCGGTAAGCTAGAAATTTTTAAGTGACAACTAGGTACACAACATTAAGTTAACAAAATAATGGTGCAAGGCAAATCGAAAGTTATTTTTAGCAACTGCACAATTCCTAAGGCCCAATGATTAAAGCCCATGATAACAAAACATGCAAATACAAGGAACATTTACAGACCAAGAACATAAATGCTGAAACCAATGATTATACTTGGCAATTTCACCAAATTACTTATGGCGCAATAAAATATAATGACCATGATCAAGGCAACCTCAAATTCTAAGGGCACTACAATTTTTATAAAGACTGAAGTTCAGTGATATTCAAATAAGTAAGAACATGTACAGGTTAACAGGCGTAATGGGCGGCGGCCACACAGACGATTTTAAAAGTAGTGAAGGAGCTGTAAGGTTTGGCTGAAATTCCCCTATAATAGAAGGAATACATTACTAACGGTGTTGGAGTGGTCAAGGAAACGATAGCGGGAGTTATATTACAGGTCGTCTCTAAACGATGTTGCTTTACTCAGTCACTTTCGTATTATCACGTACAATTGACCTAACTAAAAAATCTAACTGCGGTAGTCTATATCAGTGAGAATACTACGAACAGTTACAGATTAAAAACATAAATACTAATACTAACTTAAACTTTTACTTCCAAGGAATTTTACAAGCCAACAGCGCTACATACACTACTGGCCATTAAAATTTCTACACCACGAAGATGACGTGCTACAGATGCGAAATTTAACCGACAGGAAGAAGATGCTGTGATATGCAAATGATTAGCTTTTCAGAGCATTCACACAAGGTTGGCGCCGGTGGCGACACCTACAACGTGCTGACATGAGGAAAGTTTCCAACCGATTTCTCATACACAAACAGTAGTTGACCGGCGTTGCCTGGTGAAACATTGTTGTCATGCCTCGTGTAAGGAGGAGAAATATGTACCATCACGTTTCCGACTTTGATAAAGGTCGGATTGTAGCCTATCGCGATTGCGGTTTATGGTATCGCGACGTTTGTGCTCGCGTTGGTCGAGATCCAATGACTGTTAACAGAATATGGAATCGGTGGGTTCAGGAGACTAATACGGAACGCCGTGATGGGATCCCAACGGCTTCGTATCACTAGCAGTCGGGAAGACAGGGTTCTTATTCGCATGGCTGTAACGTATCGTGCAGCCACGTCTCGATCTCTGAGTCAACACATGGGGACGTTTGCAAAACAACAACCATCTGCACAACAGTTCGACGACGTTTGCAGTAGCAGTTCGGAGACCATGGCTGCGGCTACCCTTGACGCTGCATCACAGACAGGAGCGCCTGCGATGGTGTACTCAACGATGAACCTGGGTGCAAGAATGGCAAAACGTCATTTTTTCGGATGAATCCAGGTTCTGTTTACAGCATCATGATGGTCGCATCCGTGTTTGGCGACATCGCGGTGAACGCACATTGGAAGCGTGTATTCGTCATCGCTATACTGGCGTATCACCCGGCGTGATGGTATGGGGTGCCATTAGTTACACGTCACGGTCACCTTTTGTTCGCACTGACGGCACTTCCAACAGTGGACGTTACATTTCAGATGTGTTACGACCCGTGACTCTACCCTTCATTCGATCCCTGCAAAACCCTACATTTCTGCAGGATAATGCACGACCGCATGTTGCAGGTCCTGTACGGGCCTTTCTGGATGCAGAAAATATTCGACTGCTGCCCTGGCCGGCGCATTCTCCAGATCTCTCACCAACTGAAAACGTCTGGGCAATGGTGGCCGAGCAACTGGCTCGTCACAATACGCCAATCAGTACCCTTGATGTACTGTGGAAATGTGTTGAAGCTGCATGGACAGCTGTACCTGTACACGCCATCCAAACTCTGTTTGACTCAATGCCCAGGCGTATCAAGGCCGTTATTACGGCCAGAGGTGGTTGTTCTAGGTACTGATTCCTCAGGATCTATGCACCCAAATTGAGTGAAAATGGCCGGCCGGTGTGGCCGTGCGGTTAAAGGCGCTTCAGTCTGGAACCGCGTGACCGCTACGGTCGCAGGTTCGAACCCTGCTTCGGGCATGGATGTGTGTGATGTCCTTAGGTTAGTTAGGTTTAATTAGTTCTAAGTTCTAGGCGACTGATGACCTCAGCAGTTAAGTCGCATAGTGCTCAGAGCCATTTTTTTGAGTGAAAATGTAATCACATGTTGATTCTAGTATAATGTATTTGTCGAATGAATACCCGTTTATCATCTGGATTTCTTCTTGGTGTAGCAATTTTAATGGCCAGTAGTGTAGTAACCGCCGCCGTTCTTCCATTCGCTGAATTCCACCAGTGGCAAGCATATAAAGCAAACACCAATTAAGAACGTATAGTTCTACCAATAAAAAGTAATAATGAAAAAACCAATAAAAGACACCTAACACCCCTCCTCCTCATCCTCAATAGCGCGTGAGAGTTCCATAAGAGCGTCTTCCATCAGAATGTAGGAACCAAATATTTCCCAATCAGTAGACAGCAGAAGAAACACTATGAAGAGGGCCACTTGCAATACTAACTGAAACGTCAGAAGTTTTACACAGACAATGCGGTAACAAACCCAGAATAATTTTACTGTAAAATTTAGCATTACATTAAAAGGAAGGCAGGTACAGAATTAATAGCCGGCAGCCACGCTAGCAAGCTTCACAATAGCCGAAGGCGCTTTAGGACTTGCATTGAAATTTGGTGAAATCACAAGAAGTCCGTAAGTATTTATACAGGGTGTACCAGCAATTTGTGACAGGTTTCGAGAGGATACAGAGCTTCGAAGTTATAGGCGGTGGCGCCTGACACTTGCCCAGCCCTGCAGGAAAGCTGGTGGAACGTCTCGCAATGTTGTTTCTTATTCAGTGATCTCGACTGACTGCCGTGATTGTCATTGGAGAAGATGGTGCTGGTTGCTGCGTAGAACGACTTTACCTCCTATGAATGCGAAGCTCTGTTGCCTTACTGGATGACCGCTAATACATTTGTTTCCACCCACAGTTTATTTTTCTTGTGCAACCCACCAAACTCTCCATTGTTTCCTGGAAGGTAGGAGACGAGGTACTGGCAGAAGTAAAGCTGTGAGTACCGGGCGTGAGTCGTGCTTCGGTAGCTCAGTTGGTAGAGCACTTGCCCGCGAAAGGCAAAGGTCCCGAGTTCGAGTCTCGGTCGGGCACACAGTTTTAATCTGCCAGGAAGTTTCTCCATTGTTTGTCGGTATTCACTGCCCTCCGTAAGTTTGGGAACACCACGCTGCGTATTACAACGGAGTAAGATGGAAGTGATCTATGTTAGTTATTGGTTAGAATACGGAATAGCAAGCTCAAATAACGGTTAATAATGACACGTACAGACGTACAGGATTGTACATTTAATTATTGTACATATACATACATACCGGAACGTAGTAGTATTGCTGCGTTTTATGTCAACCGACATTACCTGTCCAAGCATTTCTACTATACAAGCCAGGTGGCGCGAGTAGACCGAATGGGTATGTAGAGAGAGGTACATTGTTTACATTTCTGTTCACTTGTAGTTGCGTTTCCATACGCCGCGAAAGTAATTGATACTGGCCACAAAGAGCCAGATTCCTCATGAATCACGGGTAATGATAATCACTTTGCACCAAGAAGGCAATAGTGTCCGACAAATAGTAGATAAACTGATGATTTCCATCAGCGGAGTTGTCAAAATCATACACCGGCATCGAAAAAGAGTCTCCTATGGAGATCGTCCTCGCTCAGGAGCACCCAGGGAAGTATCAGAACGCCAGGAAAAGTATTTTGTAGTGATCAGTAAACGTAACAGATTAAAAACTGTCCGTGAATTGACTGCTGAACTAAACGCAACGAGGGATACACCAGTGAGTGAGTCAACAGTGAGACGAGGCCTGGCAGATAACAACCGCCGAGGTTATGTAGCAACAAGGAAACCACTGTTCCGCCCTTTTAACAAGAAGAAAACGCTTCAGTGGGCTAAGACACACCAGCAGTTTACAGTGGAGGATTGGGAAAGAGTCTTATTCATTGATGAATCCATGTTCGAAATATTTGGAAGTAAACGCCGTCAATTTGTACGGCGTTTACCCCATGAACGCTTGAATACTCAGTGCGTAATTACAACCGTAAAGCATGGAGGGGGTTCTGTGATCGTATGTGGATCCTTTGGAGGGAATTAAGTCGGAGATTTGATGAAAAATGAACCAAAAGGATTATCATGCCATTCTCCAGCGACATGATTAGACATCTGGTTTGCGTCTTATTGGGAAAGGGTTTGTCTTGCAGTAAGACAACGACCCGAAACATACGCCGTGCATGTCTCAGAACTATGTGAAGTCTCTAGAGGTTCGTAAATATTGAGAAACATGGAACGGCCGACCCAATCCCCTGATTGTAATCCAATCGAACTGTTATGGAATGAATTGGACAGGAGGATCCGAATAGGGGAAATCATGAGTGGGTCACAATTGTGAGACGTCCTGCAGCAAGAATGGAGATTAATTCCAACTGAAACCTTGACAACACTAACGCAGCGCACGCCGAGAGTGTGCAGTGATGAAAGCATAGGGTGGCTCTTTTGAGGAACCGAAAATTTAATTGTTGCATCTTCCTGTGTATTATTTGAGCTTAATAAACATTTGGAAAACAACAAAATGCATTTTATACCGTATTTCCTTTCCATTGTCTATAATTACTAGCGTTTCCAAACTTAGGGAAGGGTAGTGTGTAGGAAACAAATAAACTATAGATGGAAACCCGTGTCTGACTCCGTCATCCACCAAGGCAACAGAGCACGGTCTTCGTGGGAGACTAGGCCTGTCTACACAGCAACGAAGTTCATCTTGTCCATTGGAGATTGTGGCGATCAGTTACGATCACTGAATAACGAACAACACTGTGAGACGTTCTATCTATGGCCCATCGACGTACAATGCTGAAGGGGTGTTGCAGTAGCAGGCGCTGGCACCTATATCTTCAGTGCTCTGTAACGTTGTTGAATTACGTTCCCGGAGATGAGATCCTATCCTCGCTTTGTTGCTCAATACAGCGTTTTAACCACACGAAGTTTGTCGCAACATTTCTTGGATACTCTGTACAATAAGTTTCTATGACGCAATGAGCAAGCATGGTAAAATGAAAAGCCTCGCGGGGTAGCCGTGCGGTCTAAGGCGTCTTTTCACGGTCCGCGCGGCTCCCCCCGTGGGAGGTTCAAGTCCTCCCTCGGGCATGCGTGGGTGTGTTTCCATAGCGTAAGTTAGTTTGTTAGATTAAGTAGTGTGTGAGCTTAGGGGCTAATGGTCTAAGCAGTTTGGTCCTAAAAGGTCTTACCACAAATTTACAAATTTAAAATGAACAGTTGACAAATAAATAACAGACAGAGCGCTACTTAGAAAAAAAAGCCAATGGCAAGTAATACAGATTCAATGTACACAGATGGTCAGCTGTCTTACCAAAATAGATCTATGTTAACGAACGTATTACAAAATTTGTTGAGTGACTATCATAGCGCTAATTAATTCGTAGAATGAGGTGCCTCACAATAAAGCTTTGAGTAATGGCTAAAGAGCCCTGCATCAAACACATAGATGTAAACGATATGAAATTAAAAACAAGTGTGTAAAGGAAGTTTAGCAAGCAGAAACACTACTGTCATAAAATGTAGGACACAGGATAACATGTGAGACAGGCAAATTACAGTTAACCTTAATAGCAGGTACCTAGATCACTGTTTTAACGAAATAGTAAACCGTTTAAAACACCGGCAAAAGACAGACAAAAAAAGAAAGAAGGGAGTTAATCTTAAAAAGACACAATAGAAATCATCTCTTACGCGCAATATTCAACTCAGTAGTGCAGGGAACAGATAACCATTTAAATTTTTTTTAATGCACTTTCACCACGATTCACACGTACGTGCTTAATATCAAATACAGACTAGCGCTTTTGGCCCACAATACCAGACTAGAGCAACAACGCAAATATCAAGAAGGTGCGGGAGGAATTAGAATACACAGAATTAATGCATGTTATCAAAGGATATCATCATAGTCCACAATATGGGCAGACAACTGTTCCCCGTGCAGGATGGCTCCCTTCAATAGAGAGGTATAAGATAGCCAACTTCCTAACCAGTATTATACCGCCGATTACGTTCCCCAGGCGAAGACACCGCTTTCCAACAATGGTTGGCCAACTCGGAGCAGTCGCCCGTCCTCAATTAACACTCACCTCTGGCTACTACTACTAGAAGCCAATCACTTCCTACAGCAAGCTGAGAACAGGCATATATCCCGTCCGGGCTGGTTATAACATGTGCACACTCGCGACTTAGCCTCCTGTTGTCTCCCAGCAACGGGCCAGAGGCAAACCTACAGTAATAGAGTCGGTTACTTCAAAGATATCACACTCACACGGTTCAAACATCTTGAGTTAAAAGACCTAAAAGAAGATGTGTAAGATATTCATGTGATAGTGTATACAGACGAAAATATTAAATCAGGATATGGAAAAGAGAAAGACAACAGATCAACTGAGCAGTAATGATTTAAAGTGAGAAAGGACAAAGAGCCCAGTTGTTTAGTGTTTAACAGTCCGAACATGCTGGAAGAAGTTACATTTATCTCTTCGCTACATACAGAGTTATAACCGGTTTGAGTAGGAAGGAAGAAGTAGAAGCCTTAACTAATTTAAGGAAACATTGTCATTATAGAGACAGCGCTTAGCAACAGACGAGAAAATTAAGGAACGTTTCCCGAAGATGGAGGCAGAATTTTCGATTGAAGCTGTCGTTATTAGACTAAGTTTTTATTGTTATTTTATTTCGCAATATCGCGATGTCAGCTTTATAGCCATTAACAGATGCCAATGTAAGTAGAAGGTCATTAAGCATCCAATGTGTCTCAATTAAGTTCTTCTCATTTTTGCATCTGATAATTCTCAACGAATGGAAAATCATTAATAGAGAAACACGTTGACGCTAAGCCCTATTATTTGTTTATATTTTTGCCCGTCAATTTTCCAAGCATGCAGTGATCTTCATTTGTATGCATTTTCAACATTTACCTGTTTATCTCTTGCTTTTAACCATATCTTCGAAAACCTGCTCTCAGGCTAAGTCGGTTCAGATTGCTGGGGAACGTCCCATGACTGAGCCTCATTCCGGTTAAGTTAGTAGTGTTTTTCCAATCATAGTGTTTTTACTAAACCGAGGTGTCCAGAGAAGTGTCTCAAGGCGTCAGATAACGACTATCCCTCGTCTCAGGCAATATATTCCAGTCTTCTTTGTCGGTGCCACTGTTCGCTGGTACAAACTAGAAAAGAAATTAACCATTGCCTTGCTGGAGCTGTTCACGTAATCACTAGAAGCTGTGGAGAAAATATCGGAAACCAGAATCATGTTGGCAGAATTGTGGTTCGAAACCCATTCTTCCCGATTCACATCGTGTGCCTGAAACAGATGATGATGAATACTGGTAGGATTAAAAATAATGGTTGGCTTAGAAAAATGTGAGATGAATCAACGGCTGAATAAATGAAGATTCGAGCACAGTTAAGCAGCACTTCAAAACAATTTATAGACGATTTCTTGGATAACTGTCAGTCTGCTCCCATAGCTGAATGGTCAGTGTAGCTGACACCCATGCGGGGACATTTGTTCGCTTCCCGGTACTGCGACGTGCAATTCCTTGGTGGGAGTACTGGTTCGGTGTGCACTCGGCCTCGTGAGGCCAACTGAGCAGCTGCTAGACTGGGTAGCAGTGATTCGGAGTTCAAGACAACCGACTATTATGACTGGGAGAGCGATGTTCTGAATACATGCCCCACCATACTACATCCGCATCCGATGACGCCATTTGCAGAGGATGACATGGCGGTTGACTGGGCCCATTGTCCTGTCAGGATCAGAACGAGAAACTACCATTTTCATCTTGAAGAACTCTGCTGACAGCCAGTTTTCACCTTGAAGTGAGAACGGAGAACCTGGTACAGTACGGCTGGAGTATAGCATTGTCGTCTGTAAAGTAAAATGTGGCCTAAAGTAATAGAGAGGTCAGGGCATTGGAAGTTCATGAAATTTTCTCCCATAGATGTTTAGAATTAGGTAAACAAGTAAAATCCGAAACGAAGAGTCGCTACGGTACAGGTCCATTTTCAGGTGGCCACCCTTCTGAGGTATAGATCTGCTTGCACCGTCTACCACATCAAATCGGACCCACATAGCACTCTGTTCAGTTCAGTATGGAACGCTGGCCAGTGCTGGTGCGTATTAGGGTATTGGAGTAGTTCTGTCGTTTGCAGAGCGTTGCGGCTGTCCAACTCGTAATGCACCGTGGAAGAGACCGCCATTTCCGTGCTACAGACACAAGGACTATGTCAAAGTCGAAAAAACAATCACGTGATGTGGGTTTTGTAATCAGGGTGAAGCATAATGGACCGGAAATGACAGTCTGAACGTCAGAAAATATCCGACAGCTCTAGAATGAACCTTCCAGTGATCTGATGGTCGGATAGCAGAACATTAGAAATCTCTCGAACGTCTTGGCGGACTTTCAGTTTTATCCTTCTGAAGCTCAAGTGGCTCAACAACTACGGCCGGAGGATAAAATGAATACGTGCAATTTCTACAGAACATTACTGGACAGAATTCACCAGGATGACGCACTTCTCACAAATATTGTATTGTCAGGCGAGAGAAACATTTATTTGAATGAATGTTGCTACTTACCGTATAGAGGAGATGCTGAGTCGCGATAGGCGCAACAAAAAGATTCACACAGTTATAGCTTTCGGCCATTAATACCTTCGTCATCAATAGACACACAAACACACACGCACACACACATTCACGCAAACGCAACTTGCACACACGTCTGCAGTCTCAGACAACTGAAACTGTGCCTCAGCATCTCCACTACATGGTGAGTAGCAACTTTCTTTCTATAATATTGTTACATTACGTCCTGTATTTTCCATTACCTGATTTATTTGAATGAATTATTCAGTAAACAAAATTCTCGATATTACTCTGACATAAACATAAAGCTCATTAATGGAAAGACCCAGGGTAGCCGAAAGATCTTAGTGTGGTGTGCTGTTGGAATCGTAGGGCTATATTATTTTGGAGACTACAGTGGTCGGATAGTAAGTGCCAGTTCCGAGCGGAATTCGGTCATTATTAACGATTTCTTCATTTCCCAACGGTAGGAATATTGCGGTCTAAACACTATATGGTTTCAGTAAAATGGGGCTACAGCCCATACGGCCCGTAAATCAATGACTACATTGAGGCTATCACCATTTCCCACATCGATTCTTCTCACGATTCGGTGATATCCAATGGCCAGCGAAATCACACGAACTTCCTGCCCCTGAGATTTTTTTGTGGCGTCTCCTTAAAACAAAAGCTTTCCCACTGCACTACACTGATGAGTTGAAAGCCGCAATCTTGAAGAGACAGAGGTCATTCCTAAAGAAATGACTAAAAATGTAATGAAGAAAAGAAATTTGTGGTAAGTTTCTATTGGACCAAACTGCTTAGGTCAACGATCCCTAGGCTTACGCACTACATAATCTAACTTAAACTAACTTACGGTAAGGACAACACACACACACACACATGCTCGAAGGAGGACTCGAACCTACGACTGGGAGAGCCACGCGGACCGTGACAAGGCGCCGAAGACTGCGCGGCTACCCCACGCGGCAGGTAATAAGGAACTGCCTTCAACGACTCGAGCAATAGGTAGCTAACGATGGAAGGAGTCTGTGTGATGTACATTTTAGGTAATAAACTTATGTTTGACTTTTCAGTAATGGCAATTACCTGTACGACATAGTATTGTAAATATACCCTGGTCTTCACAGAGTAAAACAGAAATGATATCTGCCGTTTTCGAAGGAAGTGTTACAGTTCCTCTGCTTTTCCTAATCTATATAAATGATTTAGGAGTCAATCTCAACAGCCATCTTAGATTCTTTGTAGATGATGCTCTCTTGTGTCGAGTATTAAGGTCATCAGAAAATTGCTACTAAATGCGTACACAATCTATCTGCATGGTGTGAAAATTGACAACTGGTCCTAAATAATGAAAAGTATGAGATCATCGGCATGAGTACTAAAAGGGATCCTTTAAGTTTAATTACATGATAAATCACACAAATCTAAACTCTGCCGATTCAACTAAATAACTAGGAATTACAATTACGAACAATTTAAATTGGAACATGACATCGATGGTATTGTGAGGATGACCAAGCAAGACTACGTTTTTTTTTATGTTTTGGCAGATCACTTAAAAGGTTAAATAGTATATTAAAGAGACTGCCTAAACTACGCTTGTCCATCATCTGCTGTGAGGGACAAGGTTCTCACCAGATTGGATTGACGGAGGACATCGAAAAAGTTCAACGACAAGGAGCTTGATTTGTATTATCGCGAACTAGGGGAGAGAGTGGCACGGATATGAAACAAAAGTTAGGTAGTATTCGTTAGAACACAGACATGTTTTGTTGCGGTGAGATATTTTTATGAAATTTCAGCCTCCAATGTTATCCTCTGAGTGCGAAAATATTTACATGACACCCACGCGCATGGCAACAAATTATTATTGTAATAAAATAACAGATATCAGGAACGCACTGAAGATTTAAGTCCTCGTTTTTCCCGCACGCTGTCTGAGAGTGGAACAGTAGAGAAATAGAGAGAAAGTGGTTCGATGAACCCTCTGCCAGGCATTTAGGTGTCAGTTGTAAGGTAATGATGTACATGCAGATGTAGGCACACAAACGATAATGTACTACTTCCTGCAGACTGGAAATAAGGCTATGGATGTCAGTAGCTTGGAGAAGTGATACCTTCATGGAACATTTGCTACAGCACTAACTATTTGCCTCTGATATGAGCCATGAAAAGAATTAAATATGAGGTCAGGATAAGGCTACAAAGTGTAAAACAGATTACAGAAGTAGGTGACAGTAATAGGTGTGACGTGATATCAATATGTTTACGTAAGATAAGGATAGATTGAAGATTGAGTCTTAAAAATTGAAAGACGCACTGTTTTTTAACGAAGTTAACAAAAACTGGTAATTTCAAAAAACTTTCTCACTTCTATATACGAAGATTCAGAGCTGCAGACGTCTCATGTCGGACAACGTGAGTCGTATAGTCCACGAAGCTCCGTAGTGTGCCACAAAATACATTTCACGAGAGGCAGAAAAAACAAAATTCAGTCGTTTAGATGAACAATAAATCATTGGAAAATACCCGACATTATATCGAGGAAATCTGAGCCTATATGAAGTTGTATCTCCCACAAAATAAAAATAAACATCGTCCGTTCAAATATCCAGTGAACAAATACCGTCACCATGGTTCCTGTATGCATTTATTTGCCATCGGATGACATGAAATACCACAGTGCCGCTCGATGTTTGCATATTAAAGTTGAACTGTGTAATTTCCGCCTTTGCCAAAGAGGGAGCGTTTATTTTACCCACCAGCTCTCCCAGCAGGGAGCAGGTGTCCACGAATACTGTACTCGTGGTTGGACGTTGTGACGTTTCCAGCCACCGGTTACTTAGTTTCCTTTTGCCATACTGTCGACGTAGGGTGTAAGTGAGAACACTAAATTTCACAGGCATAAATGAGAACACTAAGCTTCACAGCAGAAGTTAACAGTCTATACTCACCTGCATTTTTTAAGAGGAGGCTCTGACCCAGACCGACGAAAAATTGAATTTTGTACATAATTTGAATTCACGAAGTATATACATTATGCTTGCAAAAGGATTTTTTGATAGCGAATATTAGAAGACACACTTGTTGAATGCAATAGGCGTTCAATTTGTCAGTTCAAGAAATATTCGAGCAATACACGAATTTCCGTCCAATGAAGATTTGCTTAAAAGGTGCAGCGGTGCCAACAAGCAAACTGACAAAAAGAGCTTTAACGATCGCATTTGGAAAATAATACCGACACATCTTCATTGTGGAGAAGAAACTCTTGATATAGCAGCATATATAGCTACAGGTATATTCAGCGTAGATTATTCATCTATACTGAAGACCACGTATATGCTAGGATTTTGTCTTCGGGAGGAACAGCAAAAAGTTCGTGGAGCTACGTGACATAAACGGAGCAAGGAAGGTCTCAGTTTGTTAAAGGATCCCGGATTGAAAAAACTACAGCACCAAATTCAGAACTAGATTATGTTTCAATATGAGGAAGAATGCCTCTATTGCTCTGTGATCGCAAATTATTTTATCAGTAAATTTTGAATTTTTTTTTCCAAGAAACTTTAAAAGCAATTTTCTGGAAATGACATTTAACAGCACGAAGCGCTCTAGATGCTTGACAGATTAACGAATTCATTTGGTTTTTTAAATGTAAGGTATTTAAATTTAGGAGGACTTAACGATATCTTCTTTATTCGAATTTTAAACGCTTTTTTAAACATTTGAGCTTAGAAAAACATGCCGCGAAATTAATAAGTTTGTCAAATAGCTGTCATTTCTCGCAGACAGGATTGTTCGCATACATACAGTCCCTTTCACCATGTATAGCTGTATTAATAAACAACAGAAATTTTGTACAGTCAATCGACAAGCAACGTATAATTACTGGAGTAATTTGCTAAATGTCATAGACAAGATCGAAAATGTCATCAGAAGATATGTTAACTATATCTCCACGAAGCTGTAACAGCCTATGTAAGTAGGGGATATTCTTTCGGCAAATAACGGTCCAATATTGCAGTCTTTTTGGAATTAGCAAACTCAGAACACCGGAGTAATTGGGAAGTCCCAACAAAAGCATATATGACAAAATGTATTCAGAACACAGTGCGTACCTTCGTATAAATAGCTAAGTCTCAAAATATTGTCAGCTATATAATGCCAAATGGTGATTTACCAAAAGCTCTCCTTTTACATCATCACGCACGGCGTTACGTGACAGCTATAAAAATAACCCGTAGATGACTCACAACCTTAGACATAAGGGATCAGCCTTTGTCTCAAGAAATAATTACACTTATAATTAAAAATGCGATTTATACTTTGAGTAGGTCATGGGATGAATTGTTATAGAAATAAGCATTCTTCATACCACCTGGCCTATACCTCGTTTCTTTTTGCTGTTGTTTCAGGTAAGCCACAACGGATGACCAACGTCACATCCTACTTCGTCAACGTGCAGTGATCAAATTAATCTGAAATCGGAGCGACAATACCGTAAAATCGGTAAGCTGAGGCCGATGTCTGAGAAAAACACAGTGATTTGAGTTGATGTGTTTCCACAGATGTAGACGATTCAGCATGACGACTGCAGCATAACAGCAATGTTCAGGTACATCGTCAACTATAATTGCTGATAAAATAGTGATAGAAATTTTTTAAATTCACCCAAAATGACAACTGCATTTCCACAAATCAAATCATGGAACTCACGGAAACCGGAAGATTATGATTAAGTGGATATTGTCTCAAAATTTCGAATTCAACCTAACTCAGTATTTTTGAAGATGGAATTAATTTGACCTAATATGCCTGTTTAAGGAATCTGAGAATGTTAAAAAGTGTAGTACAAGTAAGAAGGGTTCTTTAAAATGGGCAATCCAGTGGAAGTTCCTTGGAGATATTTATTAGCACCTGAACTTCATTTATTAATGCTCAGTCGCACCTTGGCATTTACTGTTTCGGTCGATATTTCATAAGTTATTTGCAAAAGAAACAATTTTACTGTTGCAGCATGTATAAACGAAATCCGTCGATTTCTTTTAGTATGAAATGAGTTGTCCCGCTCACAAAGGCTCAGTATACAAAGAAACTAGCTCTCCTCCGGACTCCCTAATAATTAGAGCATGTTCTAAGTCTGATTTGATCCGTGACGTCATATTTGGAATAGACAGCATAGTTTGCAACAGTTATTAGCACAACCACACAGCACAACAGTCTGTTTCCATCCCTCAAGATGACGACCTCAAAATAGATAATTGCAGCCGCAAACAAACACAGAAACACGTGAAGTACCTCAGTCAACTAATGAAATGAATGTAACGGGACAACTTCGGAAATTAAGGGGTTTTTGCCGGGAACTCAGTATTTTTGAACCCCATGATAGAAAATAACACACACTACTTCCTCCAGATCAAACCGAACAAAAATATACAAAAAATACACTATTGGAATCGACTATTTTGATTGACCTACATAGTTCAAATAAATGCAACGATACCAGACCCCTTTCTCCTCCCCCCCTCCCCCCTTGCCACCACTCTCACACAAAGTCATTATAGTTATTATCGCAAATTTCAATTGAAAACATCACGCCCGTTACAAAAACAATCCACCCTCGGAAAACGGCCACATTCGAAAGAAAAAGCCTAATGTTTGTTAGAAACAGGATTATAAATATAATCACTAATAGTGTCACAACAAACTGAGGCGTGCTCTTAGATGTTCCGGCCTAACGCTACACTCGGAAGTCGTTACAAATACGGGAAGAAACAACCAAGTATATGTGAGGACCAGCATTATAAATATTATCACTACTCGTGTCTCTAGCAACAGTTTAAGGTGTGCTTTCAGATTATTGTCTAATCACAACCTCGTAAATCACTACATTTTACGAATAAACAACAGAATGTACATCAGTAACGAAGACAACCACAAATGCCATTTAATAACAGGTCGCTTAGACGACAACATTGGTCAAAGCTGACAGTGCGATTGACAATGTTTTTTTTTTTTTCGTCAGTGTAAAAAGTGTGGTTATGGTCATAAAAGGAGCAGTATAGAATGAAACTAGCAGTCTCCAGAACCCCCAATAAGACCCAAAAACCGAGCGAGGTGGCGCAGTGGTTAGACACTGGACTCGCATTCGGGAGGACGACGGTTCAATCCCGCGTCCGGCCATCCTGATTTGGGTTTTCCGTGATTTCCCTAAATCGCTCCAGGCAAATGCCGGGATGGTTCCTTACAAAGGGCACGGCCGACTTCCTTCCCCGTCCTTCCCTAATCCGATGAGACCGATGAGTTCGCTGCCTGGTCTCCTTCCCCAAAACAACCAACCAAGACCCAAAACAGAAAGTGGTGATGATTTCGAAAGTGTGAAAAACTGCGCAAAATTACAATGCAATCTTGATTTCATAGCTTTAAGATCTGTAAGAAACGTAACATACAGAATACATAGACGGTCAAATCTTGAATACAGTTCGCTATATTAAACTGCTTATTAAATAGGACAAATACATGGAAAGGAAAAGATTCAAAAAAGAGTTCCATTTTATTAACGATTTTTAGGTTTTACTGTTGTGTCAGACGCATTTCGCCCAATTTATTAAGACATTATCAATGGCACAATGACTTGTACAATACTCTTGTCGCAGCTGTAGCTGAGATTTTATATCAGCCCACTAATGATGCGTTAACAAATTGAGATGAAACGCCTCTGAAAAAACAGTTATTCCTTTTATTCACTTGCATACAGGCAGTCCTAATACAAACTCTATTAATATAACTGCGGACTGACAGATCAGTGACACTAAAAGTTGCTCGTTTTCTCACAAGTTCTGTTGATCATTGCCAAAGCGTCACTGAGATGCTAATCCAGCACCATTGTCAAACATTACAAGACTAGTAAAATATTTGTATTAACAAGAAAAAATTCTGTCACAGACGTAGATGAGCGTTGGTAAATTGATAGTTATTAAGTCTGTTGGCTGAAATACCACTACAGATCTTACTCTGCCTGTATGGACTTCAATCATCCAGTTACACGTGTATCGAAACATGATCCTGAAAAAGTTTAAGTTCTATAACTTTTACTTGAGATTAACTGTGAAGTGACACTAACTGTCCAAAATTATATCCTAGACAAGACACTTTTCCATGTAAGAGGGGATGCTTATGTGCTTCCACTGAAGGGAACTTTGAACCCTTCAGCTTCCAGTAACATTAAAGAATCAATTACTTAAATGCAAACTATACCAGTGTAAAGAAATTTTGTTTTACTAGTGACGGTGCTCACATAATGTTGAAGGGAATCTTGAACCCTTTAGCTTCCAATAACGTTAAATAATCGATTACTTAAATGCAAGAGGTTCTTATACGTTATACCAGATGCAAGAAATTTTGTGTTACAAGACACTATGCCTATACATTGTTTCTTGAAGGTAATATTAAGTTCTTTAGCTGACAATAACGTTAAAGAATCAACAACTTAAAGGCAGTAAAGTTGGTATACATTCCTTAACAGTTGTTGAGGACATTACATTATATTTACGTGATCTCTTAACAAGATGAAGAGCAAGTGAGTGTCCATAAATAGGCAGCTATATAATTTTGTCTTTATAGTGAGTTTGTCGAGAACTCGTAGCACAACGAAATTCTCTAAACGGCTGTTATTGAAAAATCTGTACGGAAAATGTGAAACGAAAATTACAGATATTCGGGTGTTAATTTCACTGAAGAACTCTGTCATACCACTAATTAAAATTCACATCACTTCCATTACGTATCTGCTTAAAAATGTTTGGTGTTGGCATTTTCGGCAGCAAATAGTAAATATTTGTTTTAAATTCAATGCATTTTCTTAATGTAAAACTGCTTACAGAAAAAAGGCATTTGATTTATAAAATTATCTGCTTCACTCATTTATACTGTTGAAAACAATGAAGTTCGTAAGGACTTCGGTGTGCAGAACTGATGTGTCGGCAGCGGGGCCAACACCTTGTAGATCGAAGTGGCTGAAAGTGCACGCTAAACTAACGCAGACGGGCGTGAAGTACTGGAACATGAGACTTATTAATGAATAAGAAGAAAAGTACGTAGCTGGAATAATATACTTAACTTTATTCTCTTGTTGGAATACATCTCTTGAATAGTAGTAAGCTATAAGCACTGATACAAATGGCGCCTTGCTAGGTAGTAGCTATGGAATAAGCTGAAGGCTATTCTATCAGCCTCTCGGCAAATGAGAGGAAGACTTGGTAGGTCTGGTCGCAAGCTATGTCGTCCGTACAACTGGGCGAGGTCTAGTCCGTATCTTCTGACCTGCCATGTGGTGGCGCTAGGTTTGCGATTACACAGTGGCGACACGCGGGTCCGACATGTACTACAGGACCGCGGCCGATTTAAGTTACCACCTAGCAAGTGTGGTGTCTAGCGGTGACACCACAAGAACAAACAACATACGAGGGTTGGAACTAAAATAGTGGCAAAAAGTTATTCACAACCGATACAAAAGAGTTACATATTTGCACCTGTTACGGTTCTTCAAAGTAGTCACCGGCGTTGTGTAGAACCCGTTGCCAGCGTTAGCATAGCATGTTATGTTGATGGTGTGAATGGAGCGGTCTAAAGTTTTGGTGATTCTCGTGTACGACTGTGAGGGTGTTATCCTAACGCATTACGTTCCTCCATTGCAGACCGTCAATGTACAATATTACTGTTCGTTTTTGGAGCATCACCTGCGACCAGCTTTGCGGCTACACTTCCTGCACAGCCCACCCATCATTTTGCACGACAATGCGCAGGCGCATGCAGCGCAAGCTGTGGTTGCTCTGTTCGGTCGATGGTACTGGGAAGTACTGTACCATCCACCACACTCCCTCTACTTAAGTCCTTGTGACTTTGATTTGATTCCCAAGATGAAGGAACCACTTCGTGGCAATTGCTTCAGAACTATCCCAGAGATTCGATAGGCAGTAGACTGCTGCATTCGCACCATCGACAAACAGGCTCTGCTAACGGCATACTACGCTTTCCACATCGCTGGCAACGGCTTCTATACAGCGCTGATGACAACGTAGGACAGTAACAGGTGCAAACATGTGACTCTTTTCTATCGGTTGTGAATAAATAGTTGACACTATTTAAGTTCCAACCCTCGTATATATAGTTTGCTTCGAAGCGTTTGCGACAAATGTATAGAGACAATAGATCACGTCATGCGGAGCAACTTTTGTTAGAGACAGAGTGTTTGCTGAAGCTTCCTAGAGTCACTAGACGTCTTTCATAATTTATTAATGCCCTTGTGTGGTAGCAGGGCGTAGACACTCTGCAGCATTCGTATGTAATGTGTGTTGCCTGTACGCCAGTCACCTGCGTTCAAAGATTTTTAGGTCACGACGTTCATACACGATTTTACTTCCACACACCATAACATATGGACCTCCGAAATGATCACGACAATGCTAGACGTACCCACAAATGACAAGTGGGGAACATGTAGAGCAACAAGGAAAACTATTGAACATCATGTTATGACGTGGTAGGGCATAATATTGTGTATGTGTACTGACCTCCAACTTTTGGAACATGGTACACTCATCTATCAACGTTATTGTGACACTGTACTGCGTTGCCATGTGGACTTTTCAGGGGTCTTTTCGATCCTGACATCAGTTTAATGGTTCCGTACCTCAGTCGGTAAAAATGAAACCCACATACACCGAAGAGACAAAGGAACTGGTATAACTGCCTAGTATCGTGTAGGGCCCCCAAAGCATGCAGAAGTGCCGCAACTCGACGTGCCATGGACTCGATTAATGTCTGAAGCTATGCTAGAGGGAATTGACATCACGAATCCTGTAGGGATCTCCATAAGTCCGTTAAGAGTACGAGCGGGTGGAGATTTCTTCTGAACAGCTCGTTACAGATATGCTTAACAATGTTCATTTCTGAGGATTTCGGTGGCCAGCGGAGGTGTTTAAACTCATAAGAGTGTTCCTGGAGCCACAGTGTTGCAATCCTCGACGTGTGCAGTATCGCTAGAATTGCCCAAGTCCGTCGGAATACACAATGGACATGAATGGATGAAGGCGATCAGACTGGATGCTTATGAACGTGTCACCTGTCAGAGTCGTATCTAGATGTATCACGTGTCCCGTATCACTCCAACTCCACACGCCCCACACCGGCTTGAACAATCCCCTGCTGACATGTAGAGTCCTTGGATTCATGAGGTTGTCTCCATACCCGTACACGTCCATCCGCTCGATACAATTTGAAACGCGACATGTTTCCAGTCATCAACAGTCCAATGTCGGTGTTGACGGGCCCTGGCGAGGCGTAAAGCTTTGTGTGGTGTAGTCATCAAGGGCATACAAGTGGGCCTCCGGCTCCGAAAGCCCAGATCGATGGTGTTCCGTTGAGTAGTTTGCACTCTGACTTGTTGATGGCCCAACATTGAGATCTGCAGCAATTTGCTGAAGGGTTGCAGTTCTGTCACGTTGTACGATTCTCTGCAGTCGTCGTTGGTCCCTTTCATGCAGGATCTTTTTCCGACCGCAGCGATGTCGGAGATTTGATGTTTTACCCGGTACGTGATATTCACTAACTCGGAGATGCTGTGACCGATCGCTCGTGCGCCGAGTATAACACCACATTGAAACTTACTTAAATCTTGATAACTTGCCATTGTAACAGCAGTAACCGATCTAACAACTGCGCCAGACACTTGTTGCCTTATATAGTCGTTGCCGACCGCAGCGCCGAATTCTGCCTTTTTAAATATCTCTGTATTTGAATACGCATTCCTATACCAGTTTCTTTGGCGCTTCGGTCTATGATAACTGTGCTGTCCAGCGGTCTTTCTGTCCGTCTTCAAGCCCCCTTTCTTCCTAGAAACGGGTAGAGGTGTCAAGTTAAAAGTTATGTCGAATAAAGGACTTCTGTCTCTTGCAGGTGAGAAACTTAAAGCTTGTAACTCAATACTGTCGAAAGAGGCGGCCATTTATGTCACATATTTTAATAATCTCAAAAATACTCATTAAAAACCACAGCTTTTGACCTAGAAACATGGAATTTAGCACTAAGTAATGTTTCATAGTAAAAGTAAACGGAAAATCCGAAACTGTTAATTTGTAATTATAACACATAAAAAGCTATTTTTCTGCCACTTGTGGCCCGTCTGATGTCTATCCGTTTGTTAAGGCCCCCGTTTCTCAGGAACGTTTTGAGGTATAAAATTGAAATTTATGTCAAATGCTAAGGTCTACATTGCCTTGGCGGGGTAAAGTCGATGCAGTCAAAAAATACCGTCTGTTGAGAGCCCTTTTCCTAAGGAACAATAATGTGCTCCGAACACACGTTCTCACGGATTTCTTCTTCTAAATAAGGTGCGCGCTTGATTCTAGTAGTCTTCTTTTGCCCCGGAGCACCCAGTACCTATCACGTATCTGTTTCACTAAACTACTGACACGGCTCTTGACATGTTATCGGAGTTGCAGGTTGCCTATCCAATAGTTGGATTGGGTTGTTTTGGGGGGAGAAGACCAAACAGCGGGATCATCGGTCTCGTCGGATTAGGGAAGGACATGGAAGGAAGTCGGTCGTGCCCTTTCAAAGAAACCATCCCGGCATTTGCCTGGAGCGATTTAGGGAAATCACGGAAAACCTAAATCAGGATGGCCGGTCGCGGGATTGAACCGTCGTCCTCCCGATTGCGAGTCCAGTGTGCTATTCACTGCGCCACCTCGCTCATTATATCCAATTTTTAGTATTTCATACAATTATTGACTGAATATAAAAATTTAAAATGCTGCCGTAGTTTACTCCTTAACAGGTATAATCTTCTCTTACAGGTTTAACACAGTTAGCCAAGTATTATAGTGACGAGCAATGTATATGTCTCGAGGTAGCAGAACTCGTTCACAAATACTCAGACTATACGTATATCGTGCATGAGAACATTCAAACATTTATACAACATTTTTCGCTGACACTCCCCACAAAATGACGAAACGAAAATGGTTTATCTCTTACTACATTTTCTTCGTTCATGCAATAAAACTTATATGACACGACGTTTTAATATATTGCTTCTTTACTACTGACTCTATGGCAAGAGATTTCTTAGTGCAGCACACACACTGCCCAACGTACTTGCAAAATTACGTAAGTGTACGACCTATAGTTACTGAAATATGACGACGTAAACGTGTTGCTGCGTTAAAAAACTAGCTTTTCCTTAAACCGTAGGACAAAATCTCACCGACTGTAACTATCCAGTGTTTGATAAGGGGAGCACTTAGCGAATTCAGACAAACTTGACACATAATTTCAGACATTTTCTAAATTTTTTTGTCGCACGCGTGCTTAGCCTTACAGCAAAACGGAGGAAAATGTTACAATGCTACTAAAACATCGTAAAGCTTACTAATCCATATTTAATTTAAAGGAAGTCATGTTGTCTGTTATGCATTAGTTATGTCCAGTGCTATGCTATATACAAAATTAAGTACTAGATGTCTTGTCTTATACCCTACTGAAACCGCAAATTTTCAATATCACATTTGTAACTGGCCGAGCGGTTCTAGGCGCTTAAGTCTGGAACCGCGCAACCACTACGGTCGCAGGTTCGAATCCTGGCTCGGGCATGGATGTGTGTGATGTCCTTAGGTTAGTTAGGTTTACGTAATTCTAAGTTCTAGGGGACTGATGACCTCAGAACTTAAGTCCCATAGTGCTCAGAGCCATTTGAACCATTTGAACATATGTAACACATGATCTCTTTTGTAAGGTCATCTGAAGTTTGAAGTTTCTTAGTAGAGGTTTATTCCATTCTGTAAATAATATGGAGGTTTACTTGTCTCACTGTAAACAGAACATGCCCCACCCCTTCTCAGTCACTCAATCTTCCTGAAAATACCCTGTACTACACCTCGAGATATTTGCTGCTCTCTCCTGACGGTTATAAATACAGAGCGCTAGCTTATCGAAGTGACGTTAAGTATACTAACTTAGTGCGACAGTGAAGTTTACCGCACACTTCAGGAGAAAGCCAGCTTAAGCAAAATTCCGCGGAAAGATAAGGATTCGGAGTTTACCCAATGGATAGCGCCGACTGTACAAACACGCCACCGCAAAATTGAGATGAGAGCCTCTGAAGACATCACGCTAACGAAGAGCGGCATCTCCCGCGGAACTTGGAACAGTCAACATCGCGCGCCGCGTTTACCTCAAGTTGGAGAGGCGGGGCGGTGCCGAGTTGAGTGTCTACTCTCGATACAGCCCCGGGGTGGGCGCCGCCCCCCAGTACTGACTGCGGGCAAGCGCTGCCGCTGCCGCTGCCGCCATCTAATTGAGGGAAGTGGCGTTAGCGAGGCAAAAAGAAAGTGCTACAACAGGGAGTCTACCAAAGCTCGGCTACATCAGGTGACTCTTATCGGTATGAGGCCAGACAGGAATCTGTAAGGTAAAAATTCTCTTTTTTCGGTCATCAGTCTTCTGACACCTTTTCTGGGCCAACTCCTTCAATTATTTGTTGTGAAACTGTCACACACAAACTTGGTAAAAGGAAACCTCTAGCTAGCAATGTGGAACCAAGTACTTTAAATTCCGGTTACGGTATCGAGCTCGTCTTCTGCCCCAGAATAGCCTTACCTACCCTGCTTCTGAGGCTGAGAATTAAAGGGCAGCATTAGTCCAAAGGTCATGTTTTAGGGAAATGATTCAAAATTGTCCATCATCATAATGCAGCGATATATATGGAATTTGGCGTTCCATAGGTATTCGTTTACACAGCCAGAAACGTAATATGCATTTGCAAGTATGTACAGTGCTATAGTTCACATGTGAGAACAAAAACTACGCTGGACATGTAACATTTATATCTGAATTCAGATGTCATAAACACTTCTTTTTTTAATATATAAGAAACGATCAGTCTCGATTGCAGTAATGAAACCAACCTTTACCTAGGTTTCAGCTCAAGTAATTGAGCCTTCTTCAGAAGATATACCTGATTCTATAATATGCCTACGAGGGCATGGACTAGAAGTAAAACTAAAGCAGCCTCAGTAGACGTAGTCGCATTTTAAAAATGCGGTACATAGGTACTAAGTCACCACCAAGACTTAACTGAAGCTCCGACGAGAGCCTCGTCTCCATGGACGCCGTGCGGTGAAACTTGGGAGCTCACGTGAAACGTGGCGCTCGCCGGAGCTTAAGTCAAGTCTTGGAGGTGACTTAGTACCTACGTACCGCATTTTTAAAATGTGACTACGTCTATTGAGGCTGTTTTAGTTTTACTTCCAGTCCATTATTCCTAAATTGTAACATGAGTCTGTATCTTCTCCTGGGTACGTCTTGCAATCGAATATCTGATTTCGGAATCTATGAACGATCGTGATGTAATCCAGGTGGAATCTTCCAGCGACTCTGGTCTTTCAAGACTACATCTCTTCCTCTTTTGACATATGAACACTGTGGAGACGCGGATATCATTGCGAACGACGCTTGATCTCTTCCCCGACGTCATTGGCATCTTCCAGCAGGATAACTCCCCTAGTCACGAGGTCAGTTCGTGCTACAATGGTCCGTGTCTTAGCAACGAAATTTTCCTGATGTACCTAGTCGATTCCATGTGGGCTGCTGTCGGACTCCTGTCCGTACCCACAAACCACCCTACCGTGATTACCGGGTGACATCTGCGTAAATATATGGTTCCACATACCTCAACCAGCCTGCCAAGGAAAAGTCAATTTCAAAAGTATGGCTCTGAGCACTATGGGACTTAACACCTGAGGTCATCGGTTACCTGAACTTAGAACTACTTAAACCTAACTAACCTAAGGACATCACACACATCCATGCCCGAGGCCGGATTCGAACCTGCAATCGTAGGGGTCGCGCGGTTTCAGACTGAAGCGCCTAGAACCGCTCGGTCACACGGCCGGCAGCCAATTTCATGTCCTGCATATACGCTGTTGTATTGCGCTCCAAATGTGGACCAACACGGTATTAAGCAGCTGGTCTTAACACAAGTCGGCACGACTTCGTTAACGTTGTCATTGATTTTTGCAGTCTTCTTAGTCGTTGGGCTGTGTCGTATTCCACTTCATATTTCTTCGACCGATGTTTCGATCCATCTGCAGGGATTTTCTCTAAGATCATGTTTTACCTCACCTATGTTGTTGTTGTCGTCTTCAGTCCTGAGACCGGTTTGATGCAGATGTCCATGTTACCGTATCCTGTGCAAGCTGCTTCATCTCCCAGTACGTACTGCAGCCTACATCCTTCTGAATCTGCTTATGGTATTCATCTCATGGTCTCCCTCTACGATTTTTACCCTCCACGCTGCCCTCCAATACTAAATTGGTAATCCCTCGATGCTTCAGAACATGTCCTACCAACCGATCCCTTCTTCTAGTCAAGTTGTGCCACAAGCTCCTCTTCTCCCCAATTCTATTCAATACCTCCTCATTAGTTGTGTGATCTACCCATCTAATCTTCAGCATTCTTCTGTAGCACCACATTTCGAAAGCTTCTATTCTCTTCTTGTCCAAACTATTTATCGTCCATGTTTCACTTCCATACATGGCTACTCTCCATACAAATACTGTCAGAAACTACTTCCTGACACTTAAATCTATACTCGATGTTCACAAATTTCTCTTCTTCAGAAACGCTTTCCTTGCCATTGCCAGTTTTATATCCTCTCTAATTCGACCATCATCAGTTATTTTGCTCCCCAAACAGCAAAACTCCTTTGCTACTTTAAGTGTCTCATTCCCTATTCTAATTCCCTCAGCATCAGCCGAGTTAACTCGACTACATTCCATTATCCCCGTTTTGATTTTCTTGATGTTCATCTTATATCCTTCTTTCAAGACACCGTCCATTCCGTTCAACTGCTCTTCCAAGTCCTTTGCTGTCTCTGACAGAATTACAATGTCATTGGCGAACCTTAAAGTTTTTATTTCTTCTCCATGGATTTTAATACCTACTCCGAATTTTTCTTTTGTTTCCTTTACTGCTTGCTGAATATACACATTGAATAACATCGGGGAGAGGCTGCACCCCTGTCTCACTCCCTTCCCAACCACTGCTTCCCTTTCATGCCCCTCGACTCTTATAACTGCCATCTGGTTTCTGTGCAAATTCTAAATAGCTTTTCGCTCCCTGTATTTTACCCCTGCCACCTTTAGAATTTGAAAGAGAGTATTCCAGTCAACATTGTGAAAATATTTCTGTAAGTCTACAAATGCTAGAAACATAGGTTTGCCTTTCCTTAATCTAGCTTCTAAGATAAGTCGTAAGGTCAGTATTGCCTCTCGTGTTCCAATATTTCTACGGAATCCAAACTGATCTTCTCCGAGGTCGGCTTCTACCAGTTTTTCCATTCGTCTGTAAAGAATTCGCGTTAGTATTTTGCAGCTGTGACTTATTAAACTGATTACCGATTTTCACATCTGTCAACAGCTCCTTTCTTTGGGATTGGAATTATTATGTTCTTCTTGAAGTCTGAGGGTATTTCGCCTGTCTCATACATCTTGCTCACCAGATGGTAGAATTTTGTCAAGACTGGCTCTCCCAAGGCCGTCAGTAGTTCTAATGGAATGTTGTCTACTCCCGGGGCCTTGTTTCGACTTAGGCCTTTCAGTGCTACCTCACCCCCTATATAGAAAAAAAAAATAGACAAACCTAAAACTCATTTTGCAAAAATATTATCTCCGAAAGGGAAGGTTACTGGTTCAACAATGGACATGAGGCACAGTTTTCAATTTGTCTGCTGTTTTTGAATACAATAAAAGTTGCAGTGATCCCAGAAGCTTCCACAGTGGAAACACACTGGCAGGAGTCGGCAACCCCTGTCGGACAGGCACAGCAGCGTGCAGCGATAGGCGGACACGGCCAGTTTGCAGAGCGCGTGTTGCTCGCAGGCGGCCGTGTCGCCGGCGCCCGCTGGGGCTGACAGATCGCCGGAATTCCGGGTCGTGTCGCCAGCCGCAGCTGGGGCGGCGAGCAGCCGCCAACTCTGCCGCGCTGCGTCCGGCCCGCGGTACATGCTGCGCCCTGTTTCCCGCTCATCCACCTCGCCGCGCTAATTAATACCGCACTCCAGCGAGGCATCGACCAGTGCCCCTATCGATCCTCGCATGATCGACAGCCTGCCGTAATGCCGCAGTGCTTAAGACACTGCGTTGTGGTTGCCCACCGCGAGCTAAGTGGTTATCAACTGTAACTACACGAAAATGTCAGTACTCTTCTCTCAGATGTTTACTAACATCAGATAGCTAAAGTTAGTTCTCGTCGGTTCATCTCCTCCTTCCCTGCTACCACAATTATTTCCAACATGACAAATATTAATTATTCCTACTTAATCCTTCAATAAAATATAAACATCTTTCATAAATTGTGGTCTGACAATAGAGAATAGCTATATACACGTTTTACACCCTTAGTTTATGAGATACGATATCATAAATACTGAATGCGTCAGAAACCACCGCATCACGCATGACGTTTCAATTTATTACTTCTTTACTATTAACTCTTCACAACACAGTACGCAGACGGTATTCATACGAGAGTGAGTCAAATGAAACCCTTAAATTTGTAATGTTGTTGTTGTTGTTGTTGTGGTCTTCAGTCCTGAGACTGGTTTGATGCAGCTCTCCATGCTACTTTATCCTGTGCAAGCTTCTTCATCTCCCAGTACCTACTGCAACCTACATCCTTCTGAATCTGCTTAGTGTATTCATCTCTTGGTCTCTCCTACGATTTTTACCCTCCACGCTGCCCTCCAATACTAAATTGGTGATCCCTTGATGCCTCAGAACATGTCCTACCAACCGATCCCTTCTTCTGGTCAAGTTGTGCCACAAACTCCTCTTCTCCTCAATCCTATTCAAATCGAAATTTCGCGCCGTTATCCCGTAAGTTGGTAAGCGTGCTACAAACAGCGTGCAGAATGGCCTGTAGGTGGCAGCATAGTGCAGATGCACACATACCGTCGCAGTATCAGTATAAAGATGGTCGCCCCACTTGCGACTTGCACCAGGGAAGAACAGCGTTCTGTTATTCGGTTTTTGCGTAGTGAAGGTGTGAAACCTATTGCAATTCATCAACGAATGAAGGTTCAGTACGGCGATGCATGTTTGTCACAACAGCAAGTCTACGAATGGAGTAGGAAGTTCACAAATGGTGTGACTTCAGTGAAAGATACTCCTCGTCCAGGTCAGGCATAACGAGTTGTGATTCCACAGAACATTGCAGCAGTTGAAGCCATAGTGAAGGAAACTGCCGAGTGACACTTAATGACATTGCGCCATGTTTACAGATTAGTTATGGGTCAGCACACCTCATTGTGCATGATGTGCTCCAGTTTCACACGTTTCGAACAGAACTATCAGCAGAGAAGGTTATGCTGACTCTCTTAAGGGACGAAAAAGTCATCATTTTGGAGCATTACAAGCCTAGAGGGACCACTGTCACCAGTGCATCATACACAGACCTCCTAAAAAATCATCTGCGGCCTGCAATCAAATCAACGCTACGTGGATTGCTGTCAGCAGGTGTCCTTTTGCAACATGACAATGCAAGGCCCCACACTGCCCGTACAACAGCTGCAACAATCACAGACCCGCATTTTGAGTGTCCTCCTCATCCAACATACTCACCAGACCTTGTCCCAAGTGATTTCCATATGTTGGGACCACTCAAAGACGCAATGGGAGGAAAGAAGTTCCGTTCTGATGAAGAGGTACGTCACGCGGTGCATGAGTGGTTGCACGGACTACCAATTTTTTTTCTAAAGGAATTTATGCACTTTGTAAGCACTTGAGGACTTGCATTGACCGTGGGGGAGATTATGTTGAAAAGTGATACAGCTTTGTACCACTTCTGCACAATAAATAATATTTTAAAAAATATTTAAGGTTTTCATTTCACTCACCCTCGTATATGCCGCTGAATGTACCTAGAAAAATATATCAGTGTACGACAAAGGAATCTGATATGGGCGTGCGTATAAAAGAGCGATGTGTGACTGAACTTCTTACTGCTGAAGAAATTGCGCCGATTGAAATCGACCGTCGCTTGCTAAAGATTTATGGAGACGATACAATAGACGTGAGCAATGTGAGGCGATGGGTACAGCATTTTCAAGGTGGTGAAAAGTCACGGCCTGGTCCACCTTGCACAGCTGTCATTCCTTGCAATGAAGAACGTCTTGATCAACTCATTCGTGCTAATCGATGGGTAACGACCAGAGAACTGAGTTAAAGCTGAATGTCAGCTATAATGCCTTGGAAACTAAAGTGTTGGCAGAAGAGCCAACACCGTGTTGCTAGAGGAGGCCGAAATGCACGCGTTTACTTACACGCTGACTGGCGTGAGGTCTGGAACAGGACAATGTCTTGAGAATTGCAAATAAAGTACGTAGATGATGTAATACTTAACTTTAATCCATAATTGATGTACATTGCTCTTGACGGTACAGGTTTTATAATAAGCTCAATATAACTGGTAATGGCGCCTTGCTAGGTCGTAGCAAATGACTTAGCTGAAGGCTATGCTAACTATCGTCTCGGCAAATGAGAGCGTAATTGTCAGTGAACCATTCCTAGCAAAGTCGGCTGTACAACTGGGGCGAGTGCTAGGAAGTGTCTCTAGACCTGCCGTGTGGCGGCGCTCGGTCTGCGATCACTGACAGTGGCGACACGCGGGTCCGACGTATACTAATGGACCGCGGCCGATTTAAAGGCTACCACCTAGCAAGTGTGGTGTCTGGCGGTGACAGCACAGAAACAATGATGGAACATTTTGGTTACCGCAAAGTCTGTGCGATGCTTACACAAGAACAAAAAACTAATCGAATGGAAATTTTTCGAGACCTGCTGGACCAATATGAAGCTGAAGGCTACAATTTTCTGAACTGCATCGTCACCGGAGATGAGAGGCAGTGTTACCACTACGAGCCGGAATCCAAAAGAGTGTCCATGGAATGTTGACATGTGAATTCTCCGCCAAAGAAGAAATTCAAGACACAGCCGTATGCAGGCAAAGTGATGTTAACAGCCTTCTGGGTTAGCCAGGTTGTAATTTTTCTTGGATATGCTGGAGCCTGGAGAAATTCAATTCAGTACGCTAAAAGAAGACACTGACTAAGCTGAAAATCCAAATTTCCAGAGTAAGGCCAGAGAAGAAGACCAACTTACACCTGCAACATGATAACTCCAGGTCTCACACCAGTTTTTCGACCACGCAATTCATTGTAAAATTCGGCTGGACTGTCTTACCACGTTCACGGCACAGTCGCGATTTAGCGCCTTCAGACTTCCATCTCTCTCGGCCTCTAAAAGATGGACTACGTGGCGAAAATTTTCAAACCTCGGCTGGCGTTTTCCTAGCTGTAAGGAAGTGGATAGCCCCAGTTGGTTCCGGTTTTTACGAGCGCATCATGTAGATTCTGGTTCATCGTTAGCAAAAGTGCATAACGAATGGTGAGGAAAAATGACAGTAACTAGCTGAAATATTACTCTGTTTAGCTGTTCTGTTCTGATTTTCGTTTCTCCTGCAGTTTCCATGGATAAAAATAGGAGGCATTACTTTCAGAATGACGCTCGTATGAGAACATAAGTATTAAGCCGTTTGAAAATGAAACTGCAGAGTGAAATCCGCTAGACATACAGTGAAATATGTGCACAGATACGCTTGAAATGTGTTGAATATGTGTAAACTAAATTTTCTCATGTGCGTATGCGAACAAAGCCGCGGTTAATAAGCTCATCCTAAACTCCTGAAACGATTTGAATCAATTTTGGTACAAATAATATAAACTGGAAAGAAATACAGTTGGAGTAAGAACTACAAGCCTCCTATTGGGGTGAGTGTGATAATGTAGAGAGAGGAGGGACGACGAGGAGATGGACAGAAAGCGAAGAGGAAGGAATACATACGCATAGAGAGTAGATGGACGATATAGAAATAGGAGAAGAATAACTAGAGAGAGAGAGAGAGAGATGGGGGAGGAGGAGATGGAGAGAGAGGAATGAAAGCTTAGGGGATGAATAGAGACAGGGGGACGAACAGACAGGCATAGAGATGCATTCAATAGTATTCTGAATACTGAAACGACGAGTGGCACCAGAGACGGTGTCACAAAAAGTAAACTGAAAGGCGTTGTTCTACCAGTCAACTTGATGGGTCGTATGTATTTTTAGACTAATTTTAAATTTGGCGTTAGTAATAATGATACTTTTAGTCATGGTAACGTTTGGTGTACTGTTGCTGTTGTAAGGACAGCTAGTACCACCAATGCTGCTCCTGGGTTGGAGAACGTGGATTCTAGTAGTGTGATTGCTTGTCACACTTTCCATGTAGGAGAGGTTGCAAATAATGACTTTGGTAGAATATATTATGTTTCTGATATGGCGTTGGTTCTCCGTACTTGCAGTAAACTTAGATTATAGGGTACTGGATGTGTAAATCTGTCGATTAAGGGCCAATGAAGTTGTGAAAACGTTACTGTAACTTGTGATTGTACTATATATTATTATCACCGAAACTTTCCTTGAACCGTTTACCCCTCTCTTGATTTAAGAACAGTTGGAACGCCGTACCGAGACAATGTAAAATTTGGTGACTTGCCTTCCCTGTGTTTCAGGAACCACTGTGGCCATTGACATGAAACTTTTACAGGGCATTAAAATGTATGTTCTGATCTACTGAACTACAATAATTGAATTTCAGCGTAGGTACTTGTTTTGACAACTAGTTCATTACTCTCTTGTTATCTTGTCTTCATACGTCTAAGATGTGTATTTTTTGGCGCTGATGTTAAAGAATGATTTTAAGTGGTAATTAAAACTATATTATGAAACGAACACACGGCGTCTTCAAATTATTTCAGTAGTGATTCGTAATGGTTATCGCCAAATTTATAAATTAATCCAGACAGTGATAACTTACAGAAATTTTCATTAGACGGAGAACAAGAGTGCCAGGGAACAAATAAAGAAAAAGGACATCCTACAAGAAAATCAAGAAGTATTCGAGATGCAGCCACGAAGACTATATTATAATCGATACTACGTTTCTGACAGAATTATAAGGTAAATTTCAACTTATTTCTGATGCTATTTCCTTACAGTCGCTTTTTGTAGTGTTGCCGACCCGGTCTGCCATTCACGGTCAAATTACAGCACTATCTCAATCAGTAATACGGAGTCCGCCTAATCCGTAAATTATTCCATCAAAATTCAAACCCCACTCAGATTTTCTGTTTTGTATTTTCACGGCAGAACCCCGAGGAAAGGAAACATTACTATAATATTTCATTCGGAAAGTTTCACATTTTATAATGAGATAAAAATCCGAAAACGTGGAAAAAAATTTTCCTTTTTGACTCACCTTAAAAAAAAAAAAACTCATTGACGTATATGTCTCTGTTTTCACACAACTACGTCGGCTTCCACGGCCAGTGTCACGACGAATAGAATTCTTCTCAGTGCTGCAGATTGTCATTACATAAACACTTCAATTACAAACAGTAAACCCAACGTTTCGCTCTTATTACAACGGTGCTCCACAGAGCAAGACTGGTTTTGGAGAAGGAAGGATGCCTCTGTTTACTACAGACGATCTGTGTGAATGTGTCATATTTTGGCCCTAGAATGTAATAGACTAGTACGACGAAACGGAGAGGGTAGGAAAGAAGCTATTCGATGGCTAGGCTTGCCGGTTTGTCAGTGAATGACGACAGCCTGCAGATCAGCACTTAGTCTCTCGTGAACGAGTTTTCTTTCTGGTGTGCGTGGAAATAAACTGACAGTCACTCTATAGGTGTTTAAGGACCGATGACCGTAGCAGTCTGGTCCCTTTATCCCACAAACCAACCAACCTCTATAGGTGTTTGCTTAGGCTGTCGCGTCCGTGCCCGGTGTGGCTTCTGCTCCGTGACCGCTCGCTTCCCGTCGGATTGGCGTAGCCAGCAGCCAGGACGTCGGCAGTTCGTATCCTTCCCCTCTATTGCTGTTATCAGGCTGCTTAGTAATTTCAGTCGACTCTCGAATTTTGTGTTGTCGCCTTCACGGCTCTTTTCGTCAACATACGGGATTCCTAGAACAAGATAGGCTGTCAAATGGTTCAAATGGCTTTGAGCACTACGGGACTTAACATCTGAGGTCATCAGTCCCCTAGTTGGCTAAAATGGCTCTGATCACTATGGGACTTAACTTCTAAGCTCATTAGTCCCCCAGAACATAGAACTACTTAAACCTAACCAACCTAAGGACATCACACACATCCATGCCCGAAGCAGGATTCGAACCTGCGACCGTAGCAGTCACGCGGTTCCGGACTGAGCGCCTAGAACCGTTCGACCACCGCGGCCGGCGATAGGCTGTCCGGCTGTCCATAATATAGGCGTTTTACCAGATCGCCGGTTTATTATGACATGCTAATCGCGCATAACGTTCGTGTTCTGCTCTTCGTGTGCTAACTGGTCTCCCTGTCTCTACAAACTCACAGCGTAGTTCATATACTCCTCCGGTATTTAGTTTGTTGACAGCATCCGTGGCGGATCCTGTCATGTTGTGGATGCTGTCGCTGCTGCGGAAGATCTATTTGAAATCTCTTCGGCGGAGGACGTTGCCTGGCTGTTAACTGATGACTTTCACAGATAAGTGCATTAGCAGAATCTTCACTTCCTTGACTTCTTGTCTCGATTTTTTGTGTCCCAGTGTACCACCGCAGTTCTTTATGCATCCACGACTAAAAATGGTAAGGCACCGTTATTTTCGGTTTCGTGAATGAGATGTATTTCTTATGAAGGCTGTTGAAATGCTAAAGGAATCTTCTCACCTGCGTCTCCCAGTGTGGCCGATTGGGATGTCCACATACCGTATCCGACAAAGCGGGCGTAAGGGTGCCGAAGCTAGGGCGTTTTCTCAAAATCTTCCATGAAGATATCCGTAGGAGGGAGCCCATTGCCACCCCATCCAATTGCTCGTAATATTTTTCTCCCCAGGTGAAGTACGTTGATGATAGACAAAAGCACGTCAGATCACAAATATCAAGTGCGATCTGCTCGTATAGGATGCGAATGGTCTCTAAATGTATGTGGTAAAGAAAGACTTGATATGGAAACTAACTATAATGTCAATTGACTTTATCCGTTGCTGCTTAATCGGTTGTGTACTGGGAAGAATTCTTTAGTTACCACTCTGTTTATCCCACAAGACGCGCAACTTAGATGCCAGATGTTTCGTTGTGTAACAGGTAGGTGAGTCGATTCCCTTCACTACTGGCCTTAGGGGGTAAACCTTCTCATCACACAACTTTATCTATCTACCCTCCCAACTCTCTGTCTCTTCAGCAACTTCTCCCCTCTCTCTGCGCGTTTCCTCTTCCCCTCATTGCGTCGATCCTCTCCTTTGTCCATCTCAACCTATCACCTGCCATGCTTATCAGAACATATGAAGGGCTTATTTCAATAGTGGTACAAGTCCATTTTTGTTCATTCTGAGATACAGACTCCTGAAGTTAAATGAGCGCTGAAAATCTGCAGTTGAGATACCAGAAATTTTCAAGTATATATACTTGAATGTTTAGGACTCTGTATCTCAGAATTAACAAAAATGGAGTTGTACCACTATTGAAATAAGCCCTTCATATAGCCACTGCAATACAATGTATTAACGGAGACCAATACCAATCTCACAACATGCCTGTTACGCAGAACATGCTACACACCAAGGAATAATGTATTGGATGCACTGCAGAGTACGTCAAACAAGATTGCTGATGTACTACAATGCAGCACTTTTGTAATGTACAACAGCCTACATTTCAGAGCCTGTAAAACTGTTACTTGCCACAGACGCGAATGCTGCCCTAGAAATGAGGTTGAATTGGCAGGCCAATACTGTTACCACGCAACACGTCTCTTTTGCAGAGCAGTCTGTATGACAGAGGTTGGAAAAACACGTTTTTCCCTATATCTTCGCTACCAGAAGAAAAATCCAGGGGTTTCATTCCAGTGATGTAGGAGACCATGCTAAAGAGCCTTCGTGTCCTGTTCAATGTCGAGGTCTCGGCGAACTGTAATGCGGAAGTAGGGTGTTGCTCCGTTATGCAGAAATCATATAACCTTTCGTCTTGCCAGTGTATTTTCAGGAAGTCCAGGTACTTTCCTCCGCTGAAGCTTTGTCGGTTAATAACCAGTCCACGTATGTAATATGGTTCATCTCAATATCCCGTAAAACCCAGTCCAATTCTGTTGTACAGTCTGCGGCCTCCGAGAAAGTTTGTCTAGATCTAAGCTAAGTACCACACCATTGAACGGCTTACAGTACGCTGCGTCAATAACACAGCCTGCAACAAACTAGGAACACACAGCACGTGGTCACAAGTACTTTCGTTTGTCAGCGCCATCTACCTTTTCCGGGCACATGTTCATAGGAGCTTTCTTCCTTCATTTCCAGTCAGAAATCCGTCCCTTCAGTTTGTCAGTTTTATTAATGTTCCCCCATTAGTATATATATATATATATATATATATATATATATATATATATATATATATATATATATCAAAAAAGTTTTGCATAACCTCGGTTCCGAGAGTTCCGAAACCTGTACAGAAAATGGAAATAGAGATCAACATAAACATAATTTCCTCCCTTTTTATTGCTCATGAAAACCACACATTGCATGTTGTACCACCGTACATTGAGACCTACAGGGGTGGTAGTCCAGATTGCTGAACACACCGGTACCTCTAACACCCAGCAGCACGTCTTCTTGCGTTGATTCATGCCTGTATTCGTCGTGGCATAATATCCGAAAGTTCATCAAGGCACTATTTGTCCAGATTGTCGCATTCCTCAACGGCGATTCGGCGTAGATCCCACAGAGTAGTTGCTGGATCACGTTGTCCATAAACAGCCGTTTTTAATCTATCCCAAGTATGTTCGATAGGGTTTATGTCTGGAGAACATGCTGGCCACTCTAGTCGAGTGATGTCGTTATCCTGAAAGGAGTCATTCACAAGACGTACACGATGGGGGCGCAAATTGTCGTCCATGAAGACGAATGCCTCGCCAATATGCTGCCGATATGGTTGCGCTATCGGTCGGAGGATGGCATTCACGTATCGTACAGCCGTTACAGCGCCTTCCATGACCACCACCGGCGTACGTCGGCCCCACATAATGATGCCACCCCAAAACAGCAGGGAACCTCCCCCTTGCAGCATTCGCTGGACAGTGTGTCTAAGGCGTTCAGCCTGACTGATTGCCTTCAAACACGTGCCCGACGATTGTCAGGTTGAAGTCATATGCGACACTCATCGGTGAAGAAAACCTGATGCCAATCGTATACGGTCCATTGGACATGTTGATGGGTCCATCTGTTCCACGCTGCATGGTGTCGTGGTTGCAAAGATGGAACTCGCCATGAACATCGGGAGTAAAGTTGCCCCCCAAGCAGCCTATTGCGGACACTTTGAGTCGTAACACGACGTCCTGTGGCTGCACGAAAAGCATAACTCAACATGGTGGCGTTGCAGTCAGTGTTCCTCCGAGCTATAATCCGTAGGTGGCGCTCATCCACTGCAGTAGTAAGCCTTGGGCGGCCTAAGCGAGGCGTGTCATCGACAGCTCCTTCTCTCTGTATCTCTCTGTATCCGAACAACATCGTTTTGGTTCACTCCGAGACGCCTAGACACTTGTTGAGAGCCCTTCCTGGCACATACTAACAGTGCGGATGTGATCGAACCGCGGTATTCACCGAGCCGTGTACCTCCTTCTTGGTGGAATGACTGGAACTGATCGGCAGTCGGTCCCCTCCGTCTAATAGGCGCTGCACATGCCTGGTTGCTTACATCTTTGGGCGGGTTTAGTGACGTTTCTGAACAAAGAGTCTGTGTCTGTGATACTAAATCCTCAGTCAACGTCTATCTTCAGGAGTTCTGGCAACCGGGGTGATGCAAAACTTTTTTTGAAGAGTGTAGATATCTCCAAAATGTGACACGAACACAGTTAATAATAAAGAAGCAAAGCAAGCAGTAAATTAAAACTTCATGCTTCATGTAACAGTTTTACTGTATGAATAACGAAAATATAGTAAGGGACAAACTTTTCCCTTTAATAGTTTTGTGGGTCTCATCAGTGAGAACAAGTTTCGTAAAAGTTTGAAATTACGTTTAAAGTTTCTTGCAAGTCAGTATGTGCTCTACCTGTCAAATACTCGAAATTAAAGTATGGGTACCCTCGCGTCTTGGGCTACACTGCTTTTCCACCCCACCATGTTTTTAGTTGCGAGGTCCTAACATCACAGTGACTCCTTCCAGACAGTATATAATATGTATACCAACTCTGGTTGAAATCGGCCCTGTGATGTCGGAGATGAGGAATGAACATACATAAATACATACACACTGACGTAAGAACATTTTCATAATTTGTGTGAGTACTAGCGGAGAAATCTGACGTTACTCGGGATATTTATTTATTTCATTGTTGTTGGGCCATTCCCTCCTCCCTCTTCTTTCTGTCCATCTCCTCCTCCCACCTACCTCAGTCCATTTGCTCGTTCCCCCTCTCTCTGTGCAAGCCCTCCTTCCCCCTCTCTATCACATCCTCCTTCCTCTCTCTGTATCCATCCCATCTTTGTGTATGCACATCTCCTCTTCATCTATCAATGTTCCGTCTATCACTTCTTCCCCTCCCTCTCCCTCTCCATCACCAGCCTCTCTCTCCACCCCCTTACCCCAACACCCTGCCTGTCTACTTCATCTCTCTCTGTCATCTCTTCCTGCCTCCTCGCTCTGTCAATCTCAACCTCCCCTCTCTATCTGCTCCTTCCTCTTCTGCCCATCTTCTCTTACCCCTCTAATTCCAACACCTCACCCCTCTTTCTTTGTCAGTTTCCTCCTTCTCGTCCTCCTCCTCCTCCTCTCTCTGTCCATCTCCTCCTCTTCGTTTCCTCGGTCCATTTCCTGCTTCTCCAGTGTCTGTTCATCTCCTTATCCCCCATCTATCTGCCTGGGTCTTCCTTCCCCTGCCTCAGTCCATCTCCTCATTTTTCCTTTCTCTGTCTATTTGCCCCTCTGCCCCCTCTCTGTCAATTCCCCACTCCCCTATCTCTGTCCATCTACTCCTATCTGTACCTGACTCCTTCTTCTTCCTCGCTGTCACACCATATTCTTGTTCACTTTTCTCTCTCCAAATTTGGTTAAAATCGTCCCCGGGGGCTTAGGAAGAGCCTTTTACCCATTGCTTTACCCGTGAACGCATATTAGAAATATATTTTACGCATGTTTAAAATGTTCCACATTTATTTGTACATATTTTTGACCTGTATCTAGCCAATTTCGTCCTGCCGCTTGAAGTTCACACAGCTCAACGTCTATGTCGTCGTACCTCCTGAACTATATTTCGTACAATGTTTTATTTTTGTCTGCCAAATGTGTTGTGAATAGAGCTTGTAGCGAAGAAGTAGTAAATTCAAACATCATTCTTGATGGGGCAGTTTTAGCGCATAAACAGCGAAAATGTAGTAAGCCATAAACTCTTTTCCTTTCATTATTTTTTAGGCTTGTCAGTGAGAAAAATTTCGTTAAACTTTGAAATTAAATCTAAAGTTTGTTGCAAGTCACTAGGTCCTCTCAGTCTCGAATAAAGAGAACGAAGTCTAGATTTACGCCCATAGTGGATTACGCAGCTTTTTCACCCCGACACACATCCGCACCTCTTTGATAGGACAGTTTTTCTTGTCGCCCAAGCGATTCTTTTCAGGCAGTAAGTAATATGTGTAGCATTTTGCTAGAAATCGGTCCGGGGGCTTAGGAGTAAATGTAGAACATACATACGTACAAATATATGCACTTATATTTGTATAATGTGTATGGGTGTCATTGTGACACGATGATTTGTTATGCTCAAGTACAGAGCTTTCGGACAAGGTGTTGTAGACAGAAAACGCCATTCGGATTACACGCCGACGGTAATCTTTCAGTTCGTTTGGTACAAATTGCGTAGCAATGCCAAAAAACCTCTTCCGAGAGCGAGGGACCGCTGCCAGGAGGAAGTCCGGTAAAAAGTGGACGGGCGAACAACTTGAGCAATAACTGCCGTGGCGCACGGCCCTGTCCTGTCTGCCGCAGGCGCCGCGCCGGTTGGTGGCTGGCGATTGCCTGCGCCGCCTAATTAATCCGGCAGCACTTGGGGAGCGCCGCGGCCGCAGTACCAAATGCCGGCGACTCCGCTCCGAGAAGCCCGCGCCGATCGCGAGAAAGGAAATGTTCTTACGGCTGAAAGTATCTCTAAAAGGGAGGTAGAATAGGTTCGAAGAACAATGTTTCACTCCAGAGTGGACTGTGTATTGTTTTCATTCTTCTTCGTAGATGAAACCAGTTGGACGGACAAGGGCGCGAACTTGGAACGGGCAGTACCGACGACTAACAAAGTTGCCAACCCGAGCCCTGCAATCTGGCACACAGTTCTAAGCAGACAGGAAGTTTCACAACAGCTCAAATTCCGCTGTAGCCTCAAAGATTAAACTGGAAACTCGCGGCTATCGCTGAAACAACCGATTTTCGCTTTCATCATTTTTTTCAGCGCCTTTTCAACCTGATTTTTAAAAACCGCTCATAACAAGCAGCTTTCGAAATAAACGATTCTCGCTATTTTATTCGTATCATTTCCTGCAATATATATAGAAATCGAACAAAGATTGAAGAAACTTCCTGGCAGATTAAAACTGTGTGCCGGACCGAGACTCGAACTCGGGACCTTTGCCTTTCGATGGCAATTGCTCTAATAACTGAGCTACCCAAGCACGACTCACGACCCGTCCCCACAGATTTAATTCCGCCAGTACCTCGTCTGTGCTGTGAGGACGGGTCCTGAGACATGCTGGGATAGCCCAATTGGTAGAGCACTTGCCCGCGATAGGCAAATGTCCCGAGTTCGAGTCTCGGTCCGACACGCAATTTTAATCTGCCAGGAAGTTTCATATCAGCACACACTCCGCTGCACTGTGAAAATTTCATTCTGAAAAACAGAAAAAGTTTGACTCTCTCAGTTTTGAGGATACACACAATCAAAATATTAAATTAAATAGCAAATGAAAGAAAACTCAGTCCATCCATCGTTCGCTGCTTATCTCGAAACGTGCTTCAGTACTGCCAAAAATCACAGGTATTCTCCTATTGATTCTACTTTGTTGAAACTACTCAAAAATCATTTTTAATAGGGAAACATTTGACTATTTGGGTATTGTGTATAGTCAATACTAAAGGGTGAAAACTGAGGATAGAGAACTCTGTTTTTCACGTCAATTTGTCCGGTATCAAGAGCTACAAGCAGATATGTAGAAACAGATGACAGAGGGACTACTTTCTGTTTTTATTGAATACTATAAATTAATTGTTGTAAAGTTTTTCATTTATTACTGTTACTATAATTTCTACGTCATTACGTAAGTGTTAGGAAGTCGTTTCTGGAAGTATTTATATGGAGTGTAGCCATGTATGGAAGTGAAACATGGAAGATAACTAGTTTGGACAAGAAAAGAATAGAAGCTTTCGAAATGTGGTGCTACAGAAGAATGCTGAAGATTAGATGAGTAAATCACGCAATTAATGAGGAGGTATTGAATAGAATAGGGGAGAAGAGGAGTTTCTGTCACAACTTGACAAGAAGAAGGGACCGGTTGGTAGGACATGTTCTGAGGCATCAAGGGATCACAAATTTAGCATTGGAGGGCAGCGTGGAGGGTAAAAATCGTAGAGGGAGACCAAGAGATGAATACACTAAGCAGATTCAGAAGGATGTAGGTTGCAGTAAGTACTGGGAGATGAAGAAGCTTGCACATGATAGAGTAGCATGGAGAGCTACATCAAACCAGTCTCAGGACTGAAGACCACAAAAACAACATACGTAAAAGTATTTCCAGACTAAATTTGTGCCATTCTGCAATACGCACAACAGATGTTTCGCGACAACAGCGAGTAACTACTGTGTAGGGCAGGTTGGGGCAAGTAGTATTGCGTACTGCATGTACCTTAAGACATAGCACCCGACAACAGGGACGTTATTGTCACAGAATATGCTGTACCAGTTCTTATGACATATGTTTATTGCTCATTTCTGTCACCATTATTATCAAAATATCACTGATCGTTTTTCCCATTTTCTGTAATAACGCAATATTTCAAACTTATGCAAATTTTACGAATAGAACTTACTCCTTTCTGAAACAGATTTATTTAAGAACGAAAATTCTTAAGCGCAGCTGCTATCGCTAATTGATACTTCAGTTTTTGTACGCTTTTATTAGTAAAACATTAAAGATTTAAAAAACTAAAAAACCTTTTACCACTGACACCAAACAAACATCGAAAAATACTGTTTATTCAGAACTAAAATCCCGGTATCGGCTATAACCATAGGCTGCAGCTAATCTATTCCTCCTCAGTATCCTTTTTTCCAGAGCTTTACACTACAAGATATGCAGTCCTAAAGTGCAGTTATAAAGGCACGTCTTGAATAGGTCCCGGATAGCTCAGTCGGTAAGCTAATGTTGCGAATTACAGATTCGGTCCAGCATACAATTTTTGCTACGTCCTCCGGCGGTGGTCGGACGGCATCCCGTAGTATACTTCCTGACACTTAAATCTATACGCGATGTTAACAAATTGCTCTTCTTCAGAAACGCTTTCCTTTCCATTGCCAGTCTACATTTTATATCCTCTCTACTTCGCCCATGGTCAGTTATTTTGCTCCCCAAATATCAAAACTCCTTTACTACTTTAAGTGTCTCATTTCCTAATCTAATTCCCTCAGCATCAACCAACTTAATTCGACTACATTCCATTATCCTCGTTCTGCTTTTATTGATGTTCATCTTATATCCTCCTTTCAAGACACTGTCCATTCCGTTCAACTGCTCTTCCAAGTCCTTTGCTGGCTCTGAGAGAATTACAATGTCGTCGGCGAACCTCAAAGTTTTTATTTCTTCTCCATGGATTTTAATACCTACTCCGAATTTTTCTTATGTTTCCTTTACTGCTTGCTCAATATACAGATTGAATAACATCGGGGAGAGGCTGCAACCCTGTCTCACTCCCTTCCCAACCACTGCTTCCCTTTCATGCCCCTCGACTCTTATAACGGCCATCTGGTTTCTGTACAAATTGTAAATAGAATTTAGCTCCCTGTATTTTACCCCTGCCACCTTCAGAATTTGAAAGAGAGTATTCCAGTCAACATTGTCAAAATTTTTCTCCAAGTCTACAAATGCTAGAAACGTAGGTTTGCCTTTCCTTAATATTTCTTCTAAGATAAGTCGTAGAGTCAGTATTACCTCACGTGTTCCAATATTTCTACGGAATCCAAACTGATCTTCCACCTGGTCGGCTTCTACCAGTTTTTCCATTCGTCTGTAGAGAATTCGCGTTAGTATTTAGCAGCTGACTAGAACCTTAACAGAGTAAAATATGCAGGTAACAGAGTAAATTTTGCACATAAATGAGACAGCAGCGCGACATGCTGATTTTACCTGCTAGCACAAATCATAAAGCGTTTAAGTTATACGGCACTGTTTTCCAAAATGAGACTTGGTTCATCTGTAAACAGATACCCACTTACAAAGCACTGCAGTGCTAAAATTAATTACGGCGTCCTTCTAGTAAACATGGACCGTGACGTTTACGCAGACGGCCGCACTGTGTCGAGAAATAGAATAATTCCCCAGAACGCTACTGCCCGTTGTAATTCGTTTCCACGTGCAGCCCCCAGGGGCCGCGAGCCACTCCTCTGGTTGGCGGAATGACACGATCCCGAGAGGACGACCCGCGAAGTGCTGTGTGTTTTACGAGGACGCGCTGGCGCTGGCAGAGCGCTCATCGACACCCAGCAGAGAATTGCAGTGGCAGCGGCGCTGCAATCACCGCCCCGAAACAAGGACGCGCAGATAAAACCGCTCTCGCTAATGAGAAAGGTGCGCCCCCAGTCCCGTCATCGCTCTATCTCGGCTGCTCCTTTCCACCCACTCGCGGCTAGTCTTGTTAACGTGCCACACTTCCAGGCACGGCTGACGACTAGAAACCCAGCAGTTGTCGAAGTCGTTCTTTACGAGCATCAGGAAAAAATTAAGGATCTAGAGACTTGGCTGACCACTTGGGAAAATTCCTACCCGGGAAAATTTTTTAATAACTCATCCTCAAATACAGCATTTAGGCCAATTCTCAAATAAAAAGCCGATAACGCAGTAGGGTTCATTATTTAATTATATATTATTTTATTTATTATTACGTGTGATTACTCCCTGTTGGACCACCCAAACCTTCTTGATCATTTTTCATTTTTTTCCACACTGCCCTCATTTTTTCTGCATGGGCTCTTGGAGAATAATCAGTATTGTAGAACACTCAGTATACTGTCGTTTATTGAAACTGAACTACACTTTTCGAACAATCACTATATACACACAAAAACAAGTAACTTGTAGACGACCATTCATCAAGAGCATCGGTGAGGTCCATCGGAACTGGTCCTAGCTCGGCCAGGAACTGGCTGTAGTGTTTTTTTTTTTTTTCTTTATTGATTTTCAATTCCCCCCGAAGGGGGGCGGGCTGGCAGCAGCTTAGTACGCTACTCTACAACCTACACACTTTCATTTTAAAGAACGGAAGGAGAAAAGAAACAAGAAAATCAGGCGGTAAAACGGTGACGTCAAGTGTAAAATGGCGGAAAAATGCGGAAAGTTCAAACAGAAAGCAAAAGGGGTTGGCAACGTTAATAAAAGACACAGGAATCAGACAAGTAACATAGTACACACACAATTAAAAAACACGGCGACGGTCCGGTTTCTGTTCGCAAGAGATAAAAGGCACATCCAGTGACAGTATGATGGCCGTTCGCAACACTTCCCAAAAAACACAACACGGAACACTCACTGTAAAACATACACTGTAGAACACTCAGTGTAGAACACTGCACGAAAGTGGCGGCACAAAGATGACACTCCCGAGCCAAAGGCAGATGGGGGGGGGGGGGACCTGGAGGAGGGGGAAGAACAAGGAGGGAGGAAGGAAAAAAACGAAAAAGGGGGGGGGGGAACCAAGGAGGGAGAGGACTAATAAATGGGGAGAAGGGCAGACGCAAGAGGGAATGAGAGGAGGCAGAGGAGGGAAATGTAAAAGGACACAGGGGAGAGAAGGGGGCAAGGAGAGGGGAGGTGGGGAAGAAAGAGGATGGAAGGGGGGAGAGGGAGCCCGGGAAAGGACAGAGGAAAGGAGGGGGAGTGAGGATCAGAGTTGATATGAGGGATAAATGGAGGGAGAGAGGGCATCATCCGGGAGGGGGAGTTGATGGAAGCCACCTTGGGAAAGGAGATGTAGGGTGTAGAGATGGAGGGTAGGGGGGACACAACAGTGAAGACGTGGCAGGGGGTGGGGATGGGAGAGGAGAGGAGCAACCAGGGGGTGAGCGGTTTCAAGGCGGCGTGAGGTGTAGAGGATGCGGATATGTTCGAGGAATAGGAGCAGATGGGGGAAAGGAATGAGATTATAGAGGATCCGCGTGGGGGACGGGAGGCGTATACGGAAGGCAAGGCGGAGTGCATGACGCTCAAAGATCTGGAGGGACGCTCAAGGATCTGGAGGGACTGGCTGTAGTGCTGCTGTGCTGGCCTTATAAAGCTGGCGGAGGCGAGCGGAGTACTCCAACTTTCCCTGTATCTATGAGGCGACCTCTGCAGTAAAAGGATCGCATTAGTCTCTATCAAGTTCTGTTTGTTTTGAGGAATTGTTTTCCTCTTGGTTGCGCCTGCAAGTGCTTGTGTATGTTATATGGTACACAGGGGTGTCTTGAGTGTAGTCTGTCTGGCATGGGCCGTCTGTGGCAGACGTGACAGCTCTCTTCCTTTCCTCCATCCATTTTGTTACTGCTCTCTTTGGAGCATCGCTCTCCTACTCAACTTCCCATCTGTCAACTTCCTGCTTGAATACCTTTCTGTCCTAGTATCTGAATAAAATATCTGAGCTTTTTGTAGGTATTTTTGTATCCAGGGTATAGTTTTAAGTTCTTCTATGTATTTAAGGATTTTGTGCGCAAGTCTTGTTTTGGGAAACCTACAGATTGCCCATAAAATTTTAAGCGCCTTTTTTCCAATGTCTGCTGCAATGTTGGACAATTTCTCATTTCTCAGTTCTTTGACGAGATTGTAGTCTATAGCCCTCTTCGGATCTTTCTTATGATTTTATGTTCTTCCTTTAATTAGTTTTCTAAGTCACATTTTATGTTACTGTCAGAGTTTCACTGGCATACAGGACTTCAGGTTTTAAAACTGTATTATAGTGCCCAATTTTAGTGTTTTTGGACAAGCATTTCTATTGAAAACCTTTGAACTTCTTCCAAAGACTCTCTTTAGTTCTTGGAGGTGTATATTTTGTGCTATTAGCTTTCACCCGGTAGGTTCAAGGACTCTACCTAAGTATTTGAAATATGGGACTCTACTGATATTAGTGTATTTTGTAGTCAACTTTTGGGTGTCAGTTTCTGTGGCGATGAACTTTAGGAAAGATATTTGTAGACGAACTTTCTCTGCACACTCTTTAAGGGTTTTAACCTGTTCGATTGCTGTTATCTCATCATCTGCTAGGAAGACTAAGTCGTAAGGAAAAGCTAAACATGAAGTTCTCATGTCATCGTTGACTCGCCCTATCTGCATATGTTTGCAGATGAGGTTAAGGGTTTTTGGATCTAACACTTGTTCTTCAAGGATATCAAAAAGCTGTTTTTATTCTTCAATTCCTTGTCGCATTCTTCGATGACCTAGCCCAGCACAAGGCTGAATAGGAGAGGAGACACACCATCTCCTTGTCGGACGCCAGTTTTTATCAGGAAGGGCTCGGATATTTAACCCATGAATTTCACCTTGGAGGTAGTATCGGTCAATATTTCTTTCATGAGGTTAAGGGTTTTTGGCTCTAACCCTTGTTCTTCAAGGATATCAAAAAGTGCTTGTCGGTCAACTAAACCGTAGCCAATTTAAAGTCAACAAACGTGCGAATTTTTGGACTGTTTCTGACTCCTTTATAGTATTTTACTATACAGTTTATGATTTAATGAATTAGGGAGTCTAATTAAAGGAAGAGACTGGGAATCATGAAGCCATCCGACCACATATAGAAACATTGTAATGAACAAATTTATTTAAAAAAAACTGCAAGCTCTGATTAATGACGATATAAAAATTACCATTTCATTTAAAAAAAAAACAGTAAATAAAACAAACAGGTCTGCTAGGCAGTAGCAGTGTAGCAAAAGAAACGTAACTAAAAAGGTAATTTTGCTTATACTTAATGCAAAAACAATAACGCTCCAATCTAACAGCTTTAAATAATCATATTGGCTCTGTAACCGACAGATTCGTCACTAGAGAATTCAGCAAATATGTTGATATTTCACGTTTCTATTCTTTCAGGCATGTTTGAAAGAATGGAGACCAATCTTGAGTACACAGCAGTACGTATAAAGGTGGAAATGAAATAGATTCGGACATCGGCCGTAATTGGACATTAATTGAATTCATTGGCGACAAGGTAAATTTTGTGCCAAACCGGAACTTGAACTCGCATTTTCCGCTTTACGCGAGCATTTGTGTAACCGCTTCGGCAATCCGATCACGCAATCAAAATTTCCCATCTTGTCGCACACGACTTACATAGTGCCCCCTGCCTATCGTACTTATTGCTCGCCGCATCACGCCGGCTTCCCACAACCGTTCAGCAGAGAGAGTGCTTCCACACTGAAATGGGCGCCTAGCCATATAGGCCTACACACTGAGGGGAAAAACAATCGCAATATCAGAAAATAATTATTGTTGAGTAATGAAATTCGATGACTACATTTATCTAGGTAACATACGAGGGGCGTTCAGAAAGTAAGCTCCGATCGGTCGCGAAATGGAAACGACTATGAAAATCCGATAAAGCTTTGCACAGATGTGTTGGGTAGTGTCTCTAGTATAACCCCAGTTAGCATCACGTCGCTCTTCTCATTTCTGAGCTCGCAGTGAGTGCGCAAAGATGTCTAGAAAATAGTGTCTGCCGCCAAGTACGAGGGCCTGGTGAGAAATTTCGCCTGAAGCTATGCAGCTAACATTACATAACTGTCGTGCTGTTTCTTCTTCAAGACAATTCTCAGCCGCATTCTGCAGGGACAATGAAGATGCTCCTGTATCGTTTTCAAATGGAAATGTGAGATTACCCACAATACAGTCCGCAATTGTCTCCCCCTGAGTTTCATCTCTGGTCACATGAACCGCTGTCTTTGAAGACAACATTTTGACACAGACAACGAGGTGTAGGCCAGCGTGGAGAATTGGCGGAAAGCACTGGCGGCTGCCTTCTATGATGAGGCTATTGAAAAGTTGGTACAACGCTATGACAAAACTCTAAGTCAGAACGGCGACTACATAGAGAAGTAGCTGTAAGGTGTAGCTAATTGTTACAAGTAAAACATTTCTGATGTTCACTGTGGTTTCAATTTGGCAATCAATCGGAGCTTACTTGCTGAACAGGCCTCGTATTTAAGTGATTAACATTGCAAGATCTGTTAATGCTGTTTCTGGATGAAGCTTTAGTTGTCGTCCAATGATTTCCCACATGTGCTCGGTTGGAGACAGGTCTAGCGATCGAGCAGGCAAAGCCAACATGTCAACATTCTGTAGAGCATGTTCGGTTACATCAGCGGTATGTCGGCGAGCGTTATCCTGGTGGAAAACACACCCTGGAATGCCATTCATGAATGGCTGCAAAACAGGTCGAATCACCACACCGACGTACAGTTTTGCAGTCATGGTACGAGGGATAACCAAGAGAGTGCTCCTACTGCCATACGAACTCACACTCCATACAGTAGCTTCAAGTGTAGGTCCATTGCGTCTAGCACGCTGACAGGTTTGTTCTACATCTACATCTACATACATACTCCGCAATCCACCATACGGTGCGTGGCGAAGGGTACCTCGTAACACAACTAGCATCTTCTCCCCCTGTTCCACTCCCAAACAGAACGAGGGAAAAATGACTGCCTATAGGCCTCTGCACGAGTCCTAATCTCTCTTATCTTATCTTTGTGGTCTTTCCGCGAAATATAAGTTGGCGGCAGTAAAACTGTACTGCAGTCAGCCTCAAATGCTAGTTCTCTAAATTTCCGCAGTAGCGATTAACGAAAAGAATCCCTCCTTTCCTCCAGAGACTCCCACCCGAGTACCTGAAGCATTTCCGTAACACTCGCGTGATGATCAAACCTACCAGTAACAAATCCAGCAGCCCGCCTCTGAAGTGCTTCTATGTCCTCCCTCAATCCGACCTGATAGGGATCCCAAACGCTCGAGCAGTACTCAAGAATAGGTCGTATTGGTGCTTTATAAGCGGTATCCTGTACAGATGAACCACATCTTCCCAAAATTCTACCAATGAGCTGAAGACGACTATCCGCCTTCCCGACAACTGCCATTACATGCTTGTCCCACTTCATATCTCTCTGCAGTGCTACGCCCAAATATTTAATTGACGTGACTGTGTCAAGCTCTAAACTACTAATGGAGTATTCAAACATTACAGTATTCTTTTTCCTATTCACCTGCATTAATTTACATTTATCTATATTTAGAGTTAGCTACCATTCTTTACACCAATCACAAATCCTGTCCAAGTCATCTTGTATCCTCCTACAGTCACAACGACGACACCTTCCCGTACACCACAGCATCATCAGAAAACAGCCGCACATTGCAATCCACCCTATCCAAAAAATCATTTATGTAGATTGAAAACAACAGCGGACCTACCACACTTCCCTGGGGCACTCCAGATGATACCGTCACCTCCGATGAACACTCACCATCGAGGACAACGTACTGGGTTCTATTACTTAAGAAGTCTTCGAGCCTCTCACATATTTGGGAACCAATCCCATATGCTCGTTCCTTAGTTAGGAGTCTGCTTCTAAACAACACACGGCCATAACTGGAACCGAGGCCAAACCAGGTTTCATCAGAAAACATAACAGACCTCCACCCTGTTCTGAAATGACCTCGCACCTGACACCACGGAGTCACTAATGGTGGTTGTTTAGGGTCGGGGGATCGCACGTTATAGACCATCTGTCCCTCAGCTGTCCTTGAAGTAACCGATTTGTAACAGTCAGCTGTGTCACTTTTATGCCCACTGCTGCTCAAATTGATGCAGTACAATGCGCCAGAGCCTACCGTCGAACACAATTTTCTCTCTCGGTAGTGCCATGTGGCCGCCCCTAATCCTTTCTTCTTGCAGTCGTACAATTTCGTGATCATCGCTGCCAGCAGTCACGCACAGTGGCTACAAATCGTTGAAATCTTTCTGCAGTAACGCAGAAGAAACATTCAGCTTCTCGTTGCCCTATTACACAACCTCGTTCAAGCTCAGTGAAAATGGCCTCTCAGAGTTGAAAATGGCGTCTTTTTCGCCTTAAAAGCATTCTTGACCGACGTCAGCTCATCGCTTCCAATCTCAAAGGTAACTAACGCTCTCGAACGTTGCGGCGTGTATTTAAAGCTAACTTGATTTTCATCCCTACAATAGCGATACTAGCAGCATTCTTATGCGACTGGAACGAAATCTGAGCAGATATCATATTTCAGATGTAGAAACACGCCACAATTGTCGTTTATGTCGCACGACTCCTTGTTGATATTACGATTTTTTGTGTAGTCAGTGAATTTACATACGGATAGTGTCTTTTCTTTCCGACAAGTTCAAATGAATGTGCAGCTGAGACGGAAAGATAAACGATATGCGAAGGCATGCTGAAAAGTAATGCCTTCGAATTTCTACGTGAAAAAAATATCTTTGTTATGCGTGTCCACATATTTATTTCTCGATATGGTCACCCTGTCGAAGAACACATTTCTCCCAACGAGAGACCAATTTGTTAATAACGTCACCGTAGAACTTTTTTTGATGGGGGTCACAACGTCACCTATGCTTGCACCGCTTCATCAGTATCAAAGTGAAGTCCTCGAAGATGGTCTTTAAATTTTGGAGAGTTTTGTAGATAAATGAAAATAGGATAGAACTGTATGCAGGATGATCGACGACAGTGAACCCGAAGCGTCGGATTATTGCAGATGTCGCAGCGCTCGTGTGGGGTGTGGCATCGTCACATTGAAGGGGTGGATGCTCCATGTGTGGACGAACTTTCCAAATTAGAAACGCTGCTACAGCTCGGCATTTCTCACGTTCCGACGTAGTTACGTTACATATCGCCATGCTGCACGCTATCAATTCGGAGTCCTCTACAGGCAGAGTGCTACATATTTGTAAGCGTGGCGAATAAAGATGTACAATGTTAATACGATTTCTTTATTTAAAAAGAGGTGTAACATGAAAAAATCGAGGACATTACTTTTCAGTAAGCGTTCTTCATAATTAGAAAGAAGTAACATACAGTAAATATAAGTAAGCATGTTTGTTAGGCAAATGCAACATAAGGAAGTTAATGTAACTGATAAACTAATTTTACTTACATCTAATGGAAGTACAGCAACTTGAAAAACAATGAGCACCTAAGTGAAAGCTTTAAATAATGTTACTGAGACTAAACCCGACACTTTCAAAAAAATGGTTCAAATGGCTCTGAGCACTATGGGACTTAACATCTATGGTCATCAGTCCCCTAGAACGTAGAACTACTTAAACCTAACTAACCTAAGGACATCACACAACACCCAGTCATCACGAGGCAGAGAAACCGTCACTTTCCTATCGAGAAATTTCAACAAGGGTATGGATATTTGTAAAAAAAAAAAATATGTTTATCATTTATTTTTCCGTTTCAGCTACACTTTTTTGGGGTATTCCTAGATATGGTTGAAGTTGATCATCTTCGTCTCTACGTAGTTGCCTAAGCAATCTGTGCCGGTTGGGGTGGCAGAGTGGTTCTAGGCGCTACAGTCTGGAACCGCGCGACCGCTACGGTCGCAGGTTCGAACCCTGCCTCGGGCATGGATGTGTGTGACGTCCTTAGGTCAGTTAGGTTTAAGTAGTTCTAAGTTCTAGGGGACTGATGACCATAGATGTTAAGTTCTAGGGGACTGATGACTTCAGAAGTTAAGTCCTCTCGTGCTCAGAGCCATATGATTTTAAGAAATCTGTCAAGTCTGTACAGGAAACTATTCTGATGTGTAGATCCTGTACAGACAGGACTGTCTGCTTACGCAACTACGTAGATCTGAAGGCGATCGAGCGTGACCAAAACTAGTTCAAAAGTGGTTCAAATGGCTCTAAGCACTATGGGACTTAACATTTAACATCTGAGGTCTTCAGTACCATAGACTTAGAACTGCTTAAACCTAACATACCTAAGGACTTCACACACATCCACGCCCTAGGCAGGATTCGAACCTGCGACCATAGCAGCAGCGTGGTTCCGGACTGAAGCGCCTACAATCGCTGGGTCACAGCGGCCGGCTTTTTTTTCTGAACATGAGTGCATTTTATTAGGCAGTGCATATTAACAGTGTCTGATCTTAACTGGATCAAGAATATCGATATTTCATTAAAACTATTCAACTAAATTGACCAGAACTGAGTGAACTTTGCGATTAAATATACCATGACATGAGCATACCATTACTCATCTCCTAAACGTATTTATGCTTCGATATGTAAGATACTTCTGCGCCAAACCATGCGCAAACAGAAGACCAACCATTAAAACTCATATTAAAAAGAGTGTAAGTCAGGGGTGCAGTGGTTCTCCTGCACTGTTGAATCTATACGTCGAAGAAGCAATAACAGAAAGGGAAAATGGTTCAGAAGTGGTTTTAAAATTCTGGGTGAAAAGTTATCAATTATAAATTCGCTGATAACATTGCTACATTGCTATCCTTTGTGGTATTGAAGATTTACAGTACCTTTTAAACGGTATCATCATTGTGATGAGTAGAGAATGTGAGTTGTATGTAAGCAGAAGGAAGACGAAAGTAATGAGGAATAGCGAAAACGAGAATACCAATGAACTTAACATGAAAATTGTTGAGCTTGAAGTAAACGTTGTGCAGCAAAATAACACATAAAGACAAAGCAAGAAGGACATGAAAAGCAGTCTATAAGAGGACAACAGGGTATTCCTGGTTAAATGAAGCCTACTAAAATCTGAATCAGCAAAGAGTCTAGGAATAATAACACAAGAAAATCTGAACTGGAATGGGCAAGTAAGAGTCATGTGCAAGACGGCATCAGCATCTCTCTATGCCCTACAAAAGTATAAATAGCTGTTCGCCCTTGATCTGTAAAAGAAACTTGTGCAAACAATTATTCTTCCAGTTATTGATTGCAGCCATGTTATCCAGCAAGGCTTTTCTCAGGAAAGCTCTTGCCGCCTGGAACTGGTTATGAATGCCTGTGTTCGTTATATTTGTGATGTTAGACTATTTGAGTACATTTCACAGTCATATAGCCAGTCATCCTTGCAGCATGTGCACAAGCCCAGGGGTTTCCACAACCTCTCGCTTCTCTAGTGTGTTGGCAGTGAATACTGACCCTCAAATCTCTCCGCGATCTTGACGCTCTTGTCTAAACAACGTTGCAGAAACACCCGCTCGCATCAGAGCAAAATCCTTTGTTTCCTACTACATCGTACAGCCATTTTCTCTAAGTCCTCTTCAGCAGCAGGAACCAGACTCTGGAAAAACCTACCACATTTTACATATTAGAGACCTGAATATCATCTTCAGCTTCAGAAGACAACGATCTCTCCACTAAAGCAACAGTGAGGATTACCATTGTCTCTGTACGACTTCGTTATCCTTGTACATCCCTCGTTCCAACCTAATCTTCGTTATTTCCCTGCATTCTTAACCGAAGCAGTCTCCTTAAATTTCCCTTTCCCCTAAAATCACTATATCAGGAAACATCTATTTTGTACACCTATAAACTCTTCTTGTTAATATCATTGTATTTACTATTTCTTTCTTTTCTCAGACGTTATGTCTGGTCAAAAATGGAAAGTGACGCGGACCTTGATCAAGCGTGACTTCCTTTTAACTGTACGGTATATGTTATATTGCATTTAGGAACATTCGGGTAATTGAACATGTATCAATAATTACGGATATCTGTAGTTCTATATATAAAAATGGATGTAGCTGTATTGCATTGATGTACTGGTGGATATTGTGTGGTATGACTCCTGTAGTTGATAGTATAATTGGTATAATGTCAACTTTATCCTGATGCCACATGTCCTTGACTTCCTCAGCCAGTTGGATGTATTTTTCAATTTTTTCTCCTGTTTTCTTTTGTATATTTGTTGTATTGGGTATGGATATTTCGATTAGTTGTGTTAATTTCTTCTTTTTATTGGTGAGTATGATGTCAGGTTTGTTATGTGGTGTTGTTTTATCTGTTATAATGGTTCTGTTCCAGTATAATTTGTATTCATCATTCTCCAGTACATTTTGTGGTGCATACTTGTATGTAGGAACGTGTTGTTTTATAAGTTTATGTTGTAAGGCAAGCTGTTGATGTATTATTTTTGCTACATTGTCATGTCTTCTGGGGTATTCTCTATTTGCTAGTATTGTACATCCGCTTGTGATGTGATCTACTGTTTCTATTTGTTGTTTGCAAAGTCTGCATTTATCTGTTGTGGTATTGGGATCTTGAATAATATGCTTGCTGTAATATCTGGTGTTTATTGTTTGAGCCTGTATTGCAATCATGAATCCTTCCATCTCACTGTATATATTACCTTTTCTTAGCTATGTGTTGGATGCGTCTTGATGGATGTGTGGTTGTGTTAGATGATACAGGTGCTTGCCATGTAGTGTTTTCTTTTTCCAATTTACTTTCTTCGTACCTGTTGATGTTATGTGATCTAAAGGGTTGTAGAAGTGGTTATGAAATTGCAGTGGTGTAGCCAATGTATTTATATGAGTGATTGCTTTGAGTATTTTGCTAGTATCTGCTTGTTCTAGAAAGAATTTTCTTAAATTGTCTACCTGTCCATAATGTAGGTTTTTTATGTCGATAAATCCCCTTCCTCCTTCCTTTCTGCTTAATGTGAATCTTTCAGTTGCTGAATGTATGTGATGTATTCTATATTTGTGGCATTGTGATCGTGTAAGTGTATTGAGTGCTTCTAGGTCTGTGTTACTCCATTTCACTACTCCAAATGAGTAGGTCAATATTGGTATAGCGTAAGTATTTATAGCTTTTGTCTTGTTTCTTGCTGTCAATTCTGTTTTCAGTATTTTTGTTAGTCTTTGTCTATATTTTTCTTTTAGTTCTTCTTTAATATTTGTATTATCTATTCCTATTTTTTGTCTGTATTCTAGATATTTATAGGCATCTGTTTTTTCCATCGCTTCTATGCAGTCGCTGTGGTTATCCAATATGTAATCTTCCTGTTTAGTGTGTTTTCCCTTGATTATGCTATTTTTCTTACATTTGTCTGTTCCAAAAGCCATATTTATATCATTGCTGAATACTTCTGTAATCTTTAGTGATTGGTTGAGTTGTTGATTTGTTGCTGCCAGTAGTTTTAGATCATCTATGTATACCAAATGTGTGATTTTGTGTGCGTAGGTTCCAGTAATATTGTATCCATAATTTGTATTATTTAGCATGTTGGATAGTGGGTTCAGAGCAAGGCAGAACCAGAAAGGACTTAATGAGTCTCCTTGGTATATTCCACGCTTAATCTGTATTGGCTGTGATGTGATATTATTTGAATTTGTTTGGATACTAAGTGTGGTTTTCCAATTTTTCATTACTATGTTTAGGAACTATATCAATTTAGGATCTACTTAGTATATTTCCAATATTTGTAGTAACCATGACTGGGGTACACTATCAAAAGCTATTTGATAATCAATGTATGCATAGTGTAGTGACCTTTGCTTAGTTTTAGCTTCATATGTCACCTCTGTATCTATTATCAGTTGTTCTTTACATCCTCATGCTCCTTTGCAACATTCATTTTGTTCTTCATTTATAATTTTGTTCTGTGTTGTATGTGTCATTAATTTCTGTGTAATGACTGAAGTTAATATTTTGTATATTGTTGGTAGGCATGTTATGGGGCGATATTTAGCTGGGTTTGCTGTGTCTGCTTGATCTTTAGGTTTCAGATAAGTTATTCCATGTGTAAGTGTATCAGGGAATGTGTATAGGTCTGCAATGTAACTGTTAAATAATTTAGTTAGATGTGAATGTGTTGAGGTGAACTTCTGTAGCCAGAAATTTTCTATTTTATCTTTTCCAGGGGCTTTCCTATTGTGAGTAGAATTAATTACTTGGGTGACTTCATGTTGCAAAATTATCACTTCAGGCATTTGTGGTATCATCTTGTATGTATCTGTTTCTGCTTGTATCCACCGTGCATGCCTGTTATGTTGTACCGGGTTTGACCATATGTTGCTCCAGAAGTGTTCCATGTCTGTTATGTTTGGTGGATAGTCTATTTTTAAGTGTGTGTTATCTATTGTCTGGTAAAATTTCTTTTGGTTTTGTTGAATGTTTGGTTTTGTTTCCTTCTATTTTCACTTTTTTTGTATCTTCTAAGTCGTTTGGCCAATGCTTGTAATTTCTGCTTCTTTTCATCTAATTGCTCTGTCGCTTCTTGTTGTGAGGTTTTACCTAACCTTTTTCGTTTTTTTTCTGACATTTCATTTCTTATAAATTGTGTTAGCTGTCCGATGGCTTTTCTCTGTTTTTCTATTCTGATCTGTAGCCTGTGTTGCCATGCTGGTTTTGTGGGTATCTTCTGTGTGTTGGTTGGTTCTGATCTCTGCCTAGTGTGTATATTTAGTGTAGTGAATGCTCCTATATAAACCAGTAGTTGTAACTCTTCCATGGTTGTGTTTTCATTTATTTTGTTGTGTATGATTGTGTTGATAGTTTTTATTGTTGTTTCGACTTGTGGGTTATTTGGCGGTCTATGCAAGAATGGTCTAATGTCTGTATTTGTGTCTTTGTATTCTATATATGTCAGCTGAAATTTTTCCTCTATATCTAACATGTGTGTCACTTAGTGTTCTATTTTTGCTCGTTCTGATGGCTGTCTAAAGATTTCGTTTTCCTCTGATTGTTTAATTGATGCGTGTTGTTCTTTGTTTGTTTGCTCTGGGATGTTTGAGTCCATTACTGTATTTTCTTCTTCTTCTGATTGCACATTGTTTTGTTCCAGTATTTGTTGTACTTGTTGTTTGATGTTTTCTAATTCTGACTGCGGTATCCTGTTATTTTTTATTATTACACGGATCTGTCAGCTAGTCGTTGTTCTGTAAAAAATTTTAATTCTGGGTATCTGATAATAAATGTTGTGTATACTTGTGATCTGTATCCAGTTGTGTTGGTTCCTAAGTTTGTTGCTTGGTAATAACAGAACATGCGGTGTCGATTAACTTCATCTGACCATCTCATTCTCTGTCTTTGTTTTCCTTCTATGGTGGTTGCAGGAAGCATATCCTGCAAAACACCTCTCTTTGGATTTAAATCATTTTCCAGTTGGCCAGCAGTGTCGTTACCATCGTGGGCGGGCATAGGGTTCAAACGTCGTCCCCGACCATGACGGCGCTTGACCTAGGCTTATTTAGTTCTGTCCTGAACCAACTAATCACACTAAAAGGGGAGTTAGCCCTATTAGTGGTTTGTTCTTTTCGTCGCCTTTTACGACTGGCAGAACATACCGGAGGCCTATTCTTTTCCCGGGCCTCCACGGAGTTTATTACTATTATTACTATCGTAAGTAGTGACTGCAGGTGCAGTAGTACAAGTGCTGCCAATACTAAATTTATTAGTTGATTTTCGGTAAAATTTACTCTCTATTCCACTTCGGTCACTCAAATCATTTTAATTCTTGTTCTCGAATTAAAATTGTTATTTCTTAGGAAACTATGATGTAAGAAAAGTGACGTATGTGTGAAACCCTGGTCAACTGAAGGGAGGACCTGATGGCTATGATCAGATAAACTTAAGTAATAAATATCAACATAGCCTTGAATCTGAGAAAAAATTTTCTGGGTAAGTACACTTGGACCGCACTACTATTTGGTAGTGAATCACGTAATATGTGAAAATCGAAAAAGAATAGAACTGGAGCATTTGGGTTATGTTGGCACAGAAAACTATTGAAAATTGTGTCTGCTAATAAGAAATGAGGTTATTTGAAGAACTGGCGAGCTGTAAAGACTAAAAAGTGTAAGTGATTACAGAAATTTGAATACATCCAACAGATGATTGAGGATTTTGAGTGCATGGGCTGGTATGGGATGAAGACGTCGGCGCACTACAGGAACCCGTGGCGAGCTGCATTAAAGCACTCAAACTTGTGACTATAGAGAATATAGTGCTAGGCGTTATCGCTAACCTCTGTAGAACCTCTACACAAGACTATCGTGAGTGACCGCCATAGACAAAACTTAAAATAGTACTGCGTCTACTAGACGATTTCATCCAAATTTATGATACTTATAAGTTTCAGTCAGAAAAGATACAGAAGTGCGAGTTCCAGATGGCAATACGTTTAGAAATGATAGTATCTCTGCCCCGGATCGGGCAAAGCATGAACCATTTACGTTAGCGCAAGATGGAGACAGTGATTGGCGAAGCAGAAAGAGTAGACTGATAAACCCAGGATCGAGGATTCGAGTATGCATGCAGAAAACTTTATTTCATGTTTTCACGTTATTTTGGCTGCAAATAAACTGAAATAATGATCAGTTTATTGTTTTTATTAATAATTACATAAGAGCCGTGAAAGGGAAAGGCAACGAAAACTGTGGGACTGCAAATGAAATTGCAACCAGGGATTGTATTTGTAAGACCTACTCGAGAACTTCGTATATAAAATTAAGTACTTTTATTACTTCACATTTAATGACTTACACGTGCTGAAGTGATTTTCATCGTAAAAACAGGGGAAACAGTAATCTCTTAGCATCTTGCACACATTATAGACACCAAATTTTACAATTACGTGGTGGTTTTAAAGTTTCTGTAGCAAAACAAACCTGGTTTACATTCTTTAAATATTCTCTCTCACTTCACCAAACCACGCGTACACCATCATGTCACGAGTTATTGGCAGTGGAATGCATTTTGATGCGATCTTTTCGGAATGCTATATCTTATTCTCTCTAGAGGAGATAAGAGCAATTTTGTACTTTTCAGACCATTCTTTCCTCGACAATAAAACTAGATATCGCGGGGTCCCACTAGCGACAGTACTGTTGTGGGGGATGGGGGAGTGGGAGTTGGAGAAGGAAAATAGCTTCGATACTACATTATGGCAATCCTTCTGAATCCAGAAAAATGGCGGCGTGCAATTGAAGGGTCATCATTCTAAAGGGGTTAAGTAAGAAAATGTACTTTCAAGGTTCATTCACATAACCCTAAACTTAAATATTCACCAATTTCACATTAACAGTTGCTCTTTGACTTTAGGAAAGCAAATTATTCCTCAGAAAGATACAGAAACGACAGACTTTACTAAACAAATTTGCACTGAAATGTTAAACTGGCCAAGTCCACCAGACAAGTTTCATCTTACCAAATGTCTTTTTTTATTTGAATTACCCCACGTGTGTTGAATTTAATCCAGATGTCTTATTGATCATGTCATTTGCATGCTAAAGCTCCGTAAAATAACTGTATTTCATGTGAAAAACCTTAAATGGTTGCTTATTGTGATCTATTGCTGTGGTGTTCACTACACCAGCAGGGACCAAATGCTTCCTCTCCATTGCTCTTATTCAGAGTTACCAGTTTTTCTGTAACTTTCCTTTGCTCAATTACTCATATTGTTTTCACTACCCATCGTCCCGCGAATGAATACACGAAGAGACTGCATATCGGTAGCAGCAAGCGGAAGCGTGTAATCTCTACGTCTAGTAGCTCATGACACATTCCGCCATTTAGAGTGAATAAGATATAAGCGTTACTTCTTGTAATGGCTATTATCATTCGTTATTGATTTACTTACCTTATTAACCCTCCTATCCCTATCAATTGAGATATGGAAAAATACAAACGAAAAGAGTAACATCCCCTAGGTTTCTTCGAGATTCGAATCCGAGTTTTCCGATTGCCAGCCAGTTACCTTGGCGGTTGCTCTATCGGCACTGTCAGGGTAAAGAGTTATCATGTGGGTACAGAAGCGGCAGTTTTAAAAGTTCCTTTGCTCGATTAGTGGAAAAGTTTGCGTTTGCGGACCCCCATACCCGATAGTTAAAAATGCTCTATTTACAATTATCTATCGATCCCTCCAATTGAGTCGATTGCTCTTCATAACCTGTAAGAGTGATTTTCTCAAAATTGAGGTGGTGTTGACCCAAAATATCTTAGAGTCCTTCGTTTTAGGTTGTATACAAACGACCTGTCAAATTTGAGCCCAATCGGTTGGCCTTCCCCTTGTGAGCCGTCCATAATTGCGAAAATGTTGCCGTATAGGATTATGGCCCATAAACGTTCGGTGGGATTGAAGTCCGGAGACCTGGATGGCTAAACCATTCGCTGGAATCGTCCAGAATGTTCAAACCAATCGTAAACAAATGTAGCCCATTGACATTGCGCATTGTCATCCATAAAAACTGCATTGTTATTTGGGAAAATGATGTCCATGAATGGCTGTTAATGGTTTCCAAGTAGCCGAAAATCCAGAGGGCCGAGCATGTAAAACCCTTATGGAACCACCACCAGTGTGCATAGTGCCTTGTTGACAACTTGGATCATGGCTTCGTGGAGTCCGCGCCACACTCGAACCCTGCCATTAGCTTTTATCATATAAAATCGGGATTCATCTGACCAGACCACAGTTTCCAGTCGTCTAGGATCCAACCGATATGGTGACGAGCCCAGGAGAGCCGTCCCAGCTGATGTCGTGCTGTCAGCAAAGCTACTCGCGTCGCTCGTCTACTGCTGCAGTCCATTAACGGCAAATTTTCACTGCACTGTCGTAACCGTTACGTTCATCGTATGTCCTACAATGATTTATGCTGTTGTTTGACGGAGTATTGTTTGTTTGTCAGCACTGACAACTCTACGCAAAAGCCGCGCGGAGTGGCCGCGAGGTTAGAAACGCCATGACACGGATTGCGCGGCCTCTCGCACCGGAGGTTCGAGTCCTACCTCAGGCACGGGTGTGTGCGTTGATCTTAGCAAAATTTCGTTTGAATAATGTGTAATCCTAGGGACCGATGACCTCAGCAGTTTCGTCCCTTAGGAATTCACACATATTTTAACACCTTCTCTTCGCAAAAACCGCTGCTCTCTGTCTTACGTGAAGGCCGTCGGCCACTGCGTTGTCCGTAGCGAGAAGTAATGCTTGAAATCTGGTATTTTTGGCACATTCTTGACACTGTGGATCTCGAAATACTGAATTCTCTAACAGTTTACGAAATGTAATGTCCCTTGCCATTCAGAGTTCAAAGTTCGTTAACTCCCGTCGAGCGCCTGTAATCATTTTTACATGAATGGCCTGAGTACAAATGACAACTCCACTAACGCTCTGCCATTTCGGGCCTTATGTACGTGATGCTACGGCCATATGTACATTACTGGCCACTAAAATTGCTGCACCACGAAGATGACGTGCTACGGACGCGAAATTTAACCGACGGGAAGAAGATGCTGTGATATGAAATTGATTAGCTTTTCTGAGCATTCACATAAGGTTGGCGACGGTGGCGACACCTACAACTTGCTGACATCAGGAAAGTTTCCAGCCGATTTCTCATACACAAACAGCAGTTGACCGGCGTTGCCTGGTGAAACGTTGTTGTGATGCCTTGTATAAAGAGGAGAAATTCGTACCATCACGCTTCCGACTTTGATAAAGGTCGGATTGTAGCCTATCGTGATTGCGGTTTATCATATCCCGACATTGCTGCTTGCGTTGGACGAGATCCAATGACTGTTAGCAGAATATGGAATCGGTGGGTTCAGGAGGGTAATACGGAACGCCGTGCTCGATCCCAACGGCCTCGTATCACTAGCAGCCAAGATGGCAGGCATCTTATCCGCATGGCTGTAACGGATTGTGCAGACACGTCTCGATCCCTGAGTCAACAGATCGGGACGTTTGCAAGACAACAACCATCGGCACCAACAGTTCGACGACGTTTGCAGCAGCATGGACTATCAGCTCGGAGACGATGGCTGCGGTTACCCTTGACGCTGCATCTCAGACAGGAGCGCCTGTGATGGTGTGCTCAACGACGAACCTGGGTGCACGAATGGCAAAACGTCATTTTTTCGGATGAATCCAGGTTCTGTTTAAAGCGTCATGACGGTCGCATCCGTGTTTGGCGACATCACGTTGAACGCACATTGGAAGCGAGTACTCGTTACCGCCATACTGGCGTATCACCCGGCGTGATGGTATGGGGTGCCATTGGTTACACGTGTCGGTCACCTCTTGTTCGCATTGACGGCTCTTTGAACAGTGGACGTTACATTTCAGATGTGTTATGATCCGTGGCTCTACCCTTCATTCGACCCCTGCGAAACCTACATTTCAGCAGGATAATGCACGACCGCATGTTGCAGGTCCTGTACGGGCCTTTCTGGATACATAAAATGTTCTACTGCTGCCATGGCGAGCACATTCCTCAGATCTCTTACCAACTGGAAACGTCTGGTCAATGGTGGCCGAGCAACTGGGTCTTCACAATACGCCAGTCACTACTGTTGATGAATTGTGGTATCGTGTTGAAGCTGCATGGGGAGCTTTACCTGTACACGCAATCCAAGCTCTGTTTGACTCAATGCTCAGGCGTATCAAGGCCGTTATTACGGCCAGAGGTGGTTGTTCTGGGTACTGATTTCTCAGGATCTAGCGTGAAAGTGTAATGTCATGTCAGTTCCAGTACAATATATTTGTCCAATAAATACCCGTTTATCATCAGCATTTCTTCTTGGTGTAGCAGTTTTGATGGCCAGTAGTGTAAGTGTGCGTATCGCTATCGCTTGACTTTTGTCACCTCACTGTACATTGAGCATAATTTCGGCTTATTCGTAGTGCAAGTAAAGTAAGAACTGAAACGAATAAAAAAAATGTTTTCAAATAGGGACTTGACACCATGGCCATGAATTACTGTTATGTACTCTTTCTACTGCGCCAATCAATAATGCGTCGCCAAACACGGACCAAAAATAATTTTTCTGAACACTGGACCACCTCTATCTTCCATTCATTTGTGGCCAAGCCTATAAATACGATACGACAAGTTTGGGAAAATTCGGTGCTCACTATAAGGCGCGGTTCGCATGATACCATAAAACAGCTCCTGCCCCTTCTAACAGCTCTACCACAACAAAGGTCAAAAATTAATTATGATTGTAGTGTTGCTCACGCTGCTAAATATTGCATTTTAGGGCAACAACAAAGTTATATTAGCTGGCAGGAGTCATTAGAGCACAGTTAATAAAGTCATTTCTTGAAATAATGGATAAACTAGGTATTCATCTTTTCGTGTTTCCCACGCTGGTCTCGTTGTGAACTCATGGCTCAATCGTCGAAAATCTAGGTAGTGATGATTCCAAGCTCGGATGCAAAGAGGCCTAGATGTTATTCTGCGATATTCAAAAGTTTTATAGATGTGTTTCATAAACCATTCTTGAAGATTTAACTTTTGCAAGTTAGGACTATGGTGATGTAAAAAAGTAATCAGCACTCCGAATATAAGTTACACTTATTTTTTATTACTTTTATTGCAATATCACGTAACTCGTTCGAAAACATCACCTCACAATATAAAGTATACTTGAAAATATCTTCCTCACTGTCAAAGTTCACATTTCATAAACTGACTACTATTTGCGTCTTTTTAACACGATGACGAAAGCTTGACTCTCTAATAACTGCTTATGCGCCCAAAAATCAGAGTTACAAGTACGTCGAGGATTATAGTGACAAAAGAAAGAATACACATAAGAATAATATCATTGCAATATACAGGGTGTTACAAAAAGGTACGGCCAAAGTTTCAGAAAACATTCCTCACACACAAAGAAAGAAAACATGTTATGTGGACATGTGACTGGAAACGCTTACTTTCCATGTTAGAGCTCGTTTTATTACTTCTCTTCAAATCACATTAATCATGGAATGGAAACACACAGCAACAGAACGTACCAGCGTAACTTCAAACACTTTGTTACAGGAAATGTTCAAAATGTCCTCCGTTAGCGAGGATACATCCATCCACCCTCCGTCGCATGGAATCCCTGATGCGCTGATGCAGCCCTGGAGAATGGCGTATTTTACAACAGCCGTCCGCAATACGAGCACGAAGAGTCTCTACATTTGGTAAGGGGGTTGCGTAGACAAGAGCTTTCAAATGCCCCCATAAATGAAAGTCAAGAGGGTTGAGGTCAGGAGAGCGTGGAGGCCATGGAATTGGTGCGCCTCTACCAATCCATCGGTCACCGAATCTGTTGTTGAGAAGCGTACGAACACTTCGACTGAAATGTGTAGGAGCTCTATCGTGCATGAACCACATGTTGTGTCGTACTTGTAAAGGCACATGTTCTAGCAGCACAGGTAGAGTATCCCGTATGAAATCATGATAACGTGCTCCATTGAGCGTAGGTGGAAGAACATACTGACGAAACTAAAATGAGCTCTAACATGGAAAGTAAGCGTTTCCGGACACATGTCCACATAAAACCTTTTCCTTGTTTGTGTGTGAGGTGTGTTTCCTGAAAGTTTGGCCGTACCTTTTTGTAACACGCTGTATACATATCGATGTATCGAAGTACCTCTACACTAATTAAATCTAATCTGAATGTTGTCACAGAAATACACTTCTGGAAATTGAAATAAGAACACCGTGAATTCATTGTCCCAGGAAGGGGAAACTTTATTGACACATTCCTGGGGTCAGATACATCACATGATCACACTGACAGAACCACAGGCACATAGACACAGGCAACAGAGCATGCACAATGTCGGCGCTAGTACAGTGTATATCCACCTTTCGCAGCAATGCAGGCTGCTATTCTCCCATGGAGACGATCGTAGAGATGCTGGATGTAGTCCTGTGGAACGGCTTGCCATGCTATTTCCACCTGGCGCCTCAGTTGGACCAGCGTTCGTGATGGACGTGCAGACCGCGTGAGACGACGCTTCATCCAGTCCCAAACATGCTCAATGGGGGACAGATCCGGAGATCTTGCTGGCCAGGGTAGTTGACTTACACCTTCTAGAGCACGTTGGGTGGCACGGGATACATGCGGACGTGCATTGTCCTGTTGGAACAGCAAGTTCCCTTGCCGGTCTAGGAATGGTAGAACGATGGGTTCGATGACGGTTTGGATGTACCGTGCACTATTCAGTGTCCCCTCGACGATCACCAGTGGTGTACGGCCAGTGTAGGAGATCGCTCCCCACACCATGATGCCGGGTGTTGGCCCTGTGTGCCTCGGTCGTATGCAGTCCTGATTGTGGCGCTCACCTGCACGGCGCCAAACACGCATACGACCATCATTGGCACCAAGGCAGAAGCGACTCTCACCGCTGAAGACGACACGTCTCCATTCGTCCCTCCATTCACGCCTGTCGCGACACCACTGGAGGCGGGCTGCACGATGTTGGGGCGTGAGCGGAAGACGGCCTAACGGTGTGCGGGACCGTAGCCCAGCTTCATGGAGACGGTTGCGAATGGTCCTCGGCGATACCCCAGGAGCAACAGTGTCCCTAATTTGCTGGGAAGTGGCGGTGCGGTCCCCTACGGCACTGCGTAGGATCCTACGGTCTTGGCGTGCATCCGTGCGTCGCTGCGGTCCGGTCCCAGGTCGACGGGCACGTGCACCTTCCGCCGACCACTGGCGACAACATCGATGTACTGTGGAGACCTCACGCCCCACGTGTTGAGCAATTCGGCGGTACGTCCACCCGGCCTCCCGCATGCCCACTATACGCCCTCGCTCAAAGTCCGTCAACTGCACATACGGTTCACGTCCACGCTGTCGCGGCATGCTACCAGTGTTAAAGACTGCGATGGAGCTCCGTATGCCACGGCAAACTGGCTGACACTGACGGCGGCGGTGCACAAATGCTAGAGATGGGCAAAACTGTTCTTTTCATAGATCGGATCCGGACTGTTCACTCCCTGAAATGAACTAGGTCTTTTTCATGACTCACCACTCATTCACAATAGAAAATAAATGGAAGGCACATTGCCCATTCCCGGCGGGGTCAGGTATTTTCTCTGCCTCGTGATGGCTGGGTGTTGTGTGCTGTCCTTAGGTTAGTTAGGTTTAAGTAGTTCTAAGTTCTAGGGGACTGATGACCATAGATGTTAAGTCCCATAGTGCTCAGAGCCATTTGAACCATTTTTTTTGAGCACATTGCCCTTTAAACTTGGTTTATTCCAGTACTATACCTGTATTTTGATCTTATTTGATCCTATTTTGAAGTAACACAGATAATGAGTAAGAATTTTGTATTGTTTATTGAAATTTCCACGATATGACAAAGTTTTTGATTATCGATTTATTTTGCACTATCGTGGTTTTTTGGGTGATCGGAAAATGTTGTAACTTGAGATTTACATTAACAATGTATTTGGCTATAATGTATTAAAATTTCATTAACCTCGTACAAATACATCCCAAGCCATATATTTTTAAAGTGAACATTTCCTTCCGAAGACGCCCAAAATCGCAAAATCCGTACTACAATTAGAAAAAAAATATAAATTTGACTGTAAGACCAAAGTGCTGCATATAGCCTTATGCAGAATAAAACAAGGAAAATATTGGTGTATCACATTTTGCGATACGTTTATTGGTTCGCTCGTAATTAAAGTGTAAATTCGAGTGTCCATAATAAAAAATCCTATAGTAAGAGGAGTCGTCAGGAACCTCATCTGATCAGTTTAAACAAATAAAAATAAAATAAAAACAAATGATGTATACATAACATAATTATGTAATATACATATCGGTATTAGTACGAAAAACAATATCCAGAATAGACGAACTCCGATGCAGGGGCGCTTAGTCAAGCTGGTCGAGCCGCGAGCTGTATTGCTGCGCGAGCTAAGACCGCAGAGACCAGAGTGATACCTGAGTTGCTTTGCTCAACGCTCTGGCTAGAGTCGAGGACGGTGGGGTGAGCGTTGAGCGGGCGAGTTCCGAGGGTGGGGGAAGCGGTGAGCGGCCACCACTCACCCGCTCTGAGCCAAATCGTCCATTCCCTTGCGAGCAGGTTGTTGCAAGTAGTTCTTATGTTCTCCGCTAGGAGGCTCTCTGTCCTGTTGCTCGCATCAACCGCCCAGAGGGCAGGACGTGCGACTGAAACGATCGCCGACGGAGTGCGATGCTAAGTTAAGGTGCGCCAGCGGCCAGACACTGCACGCGGCAAGGGAAGCACAGAGACGGCACGGCATATGTGAAACACAAAAGCCAATGGGGCACTGCACAATGCAGGCAGCCATGGCAGAAGCAGGGCAGAGGCCGGCGCCGGCTGTGTTGTGTGGCGTGCAGTGTGCTCTGACCAGCAGAGGCCCCCCTGATATGCTCCGTCTCTCTCTCTCTCTCTCTCTCTCTCTCTCTCTGCTGTGTGAAACGTTTGGAGCTACCGTTCTTTTTTTCTGAATCACTGATTGTTCACTCCTTTGAAAGATTCTACTCTATAAAACAATTCATGAGCGGATCCCCCATCTCTAACAAATGCTGCGCAGCTAGCGCCATTCGACGGCCAACACCGCGGTTCCTGGTGTGTCCGCTGTGCCGTGCGTGTGATCATTGCTTGTACAGCCCTCTCGCAGTGTCCGGTGCAAGTATGGTGGGTCTGACACACCGGTGTCAATCTGTTCTTTTTTCCATTTCCAGGAGTGTATGTTAACTATTTTACAGAAACACAGTAGAATATTACTGGTATCGAGAGGTTGAGGTGAGGTGCCGTAATGGTTACGTAATTCAAGTACCATTGCACCCTGAAGGCTTCCCCGGCTATTAATCCGGCAGGGTGCACCAGGGCCGTGCGCCCCTCGGCGTCTGAGTCACGCCGGCTGCACCGCGCTGCATTCGCCGGCGGCTTGGGGCAGGCGCTGCGCGCGCGGCGCCAGCTGCCGCTACGGCTTCGGCTCCGGCTACGGCGTGTCACTGGGTCGCCGGATCGATGTCGGCTGTTTTCGCCGCCAGCTGACGGCCCGCCCGCGCTGGCCGGGTGCGCGCGCACGCCGCCGCGGCACGCCGCCGCGGCACGCCGTCGCCGCGCCGGCAGCGGCGGCCGCACAGTGCCCGTCTGCCCGCGCCGAGCCCGCCGGTCCCTCCTCCTCCTCCTGCCCACCGCGGGCTGCTCGCACCGCGAAGGCCGCCCCAGAGGCATTCTCCCTCCCTCGTGTCTCCACCCGGAGTGTGATCGAACGGGTGATGGCCCGCTGCCGACTGATTTGGTCGATCGTCGAATGCGACCGCATGCGGAAGTACTTCTTGTGGTGCCTACTGGTACACTGGATAGCCGTCTCATCGGCAGCAACTGGTGAGTAATCTAGTGTCTCTCCGACGACATTGGTATGGGCGTCCTTTAGATAAGGTGGCCATATTTCTAGGAGAGGACGATGGGACCAATTTTATAACTACTCACTGCTCGGAAGGCGACGATGTCTATACTGTTCTTATGCAATAGGTCCGTGATCTATCGGGTGACGGGCCATTGCCAAGTGACTATTTTCGATCGTCAAGGTCAACCACATGCGCAATTACTTCTTATGTTGTCCTCTGTTCCAATGGACAGCCCAGCCGCCACAACGGCAGCAACTGGTGGATATTCCAGTGTCTCTCCTGGAGTGGCTGACACTCGTATGTGCAAGGAACCGATTTCAGATGCCCTTCAGATAAGATGACCATATTTTCGGCAGTGGATGCTCGAAATGTTGCAACGCTCTGTAATGTTCATCGTTATTGGTTCAAATGGCTTTGAGCACTATGGGACTAAATTGCTGAGGTCATCGGTCTCCTAGAACTTAGAACTACTTAAACGTAACTAACCTAAGGACATCACACATATCCATGCCCAAGGCAGGATTCGAACCTGCGACCGTAGCGGTCGTGCGGTTCCAGACTGTAGCGCCTAGAACCACTCGGCCACCCTGGCCGGCGCTCTACATTATTAAAGTGGATGATGTACAGTAAGACAGTTTCTATCACTGGGAAGAGTAAGGGCCAAATGAGACGGTGTAGGCATTGCTCTCAGGGATATTCGACTGTAAACTGTGGCAACTGTGAAACTGTTCTCCGCTTTGTAGCACCAAGGAATTTTTTTGACACGTTTAACATGAGGTAGCGTAAAACATAACCATTCTTTCGGCCACAGGAACAACATTACAGTATTTAGGTTCTAAATGGTTCAAATGGCTCTGAGCACTATGGGACTTAACTGCTGAGGTCGTTAGTCCCCTAGAACTTCGAACTACACTGCTGGCCACCGTAAATGCAACACCAAGAAAGACAAGAGGTAGCACAACAAAATTTTTTTTGTAGATAACATGTTGACCAAGTATCAACTGATTACGTTTACAGACGTCTGTGACATGTGGTTCCTGCCAGAACCAGTAGCCAGAGTAGCCGCCATTGTTGGAGATCACCGCTGCCACACGTCTCGGCATTGAGTCAAAGAGACGTTGGATGTGTTCCTGGGATACAGCAGCACAAGCAGCTTCCACACGTTGCCAAGTATCATCTGGTGTGGCAGCTGGGGATGTAATCTGCGTCACTCGTTGAGCAACCATGGACCACATGTTTTCTATCGGCGAAAGATCCAGAGAGCGAGCCGACCAGGGATGGAATTCAATCTGGTTATTGACGAAGAACCTTTGGACAATGCGTGCCACGTTTGGTCGCGCATTATCCTGTTGAAATATGGCTGTGGTCGAGCCCTGAAGGTAAGGAAGGATAACTGGCTCCAGCACCTCGGATATGCAGCGCCGGCTATTTAAAGGACCGGCAATGCGTACTAGAGGCGTGCGAGAGTAATATCCAATACCGCCCCATACCATAATACCTGGTGCAAGACCAGTGTGCCGGTGCATAATGCAGCTGTCCAGCATCCTCTCTCCACGGTGTCTCCACACTCGAATCCGACCATCGTGGTGCTGCAGACAGAAGCGTGCCTCGTCAGTAAAGACAACGTCATTCCATTCTGCCGTCACATCCGTCTGTCATCACACCACTGGCGACGGAGACGTCTGTGGTTCTGCGTCAATGGTAGACGAAGCAATGGACGTCTTGCGGACAGACCACTCTGCTGTAAACGGCGTCGAATGGTACGCGCAGACACTGGATGATGCGTTACAGACGCAATGTGCTGTGCTATGGTTCGGGATGTCACTGAGCGATCCGTCACTGCCATGCGCACAATTTGCCTATCAGCACGTGCAGTGGTGCACCGAGGTGAATGCTATCGGCCACGTCGGTCCGTCGTACCCTCCTGCATCCAACGGTCACATATCCGCATTACAGTTGTTTGGTTTCGTCCAACACGACTAGCGATTTCTCTGTATGATAATCCACAATCTCGGTAAGCCACTATCCTTCCTCTGTCGAACTCGGATACTTGATCAAACGATGTTCGCTGTTGTCTACGAGGCATAACTGATCGTCTTGTGAAACAACCACAAGGTAAACACACGTGCCGAACGTACACTCGTCGAAATCGCCAAGCCTTAAATGGCGCTATGAGGTGGCGCCACAGGCGCGCGTGATGTGCATCTGCGCTGAAATTCTAATCAGTTGCATATCTCATCGCTGCAAACCCATGGTGTAAATTTCACATGATTCGGATGCTTCCTTCAGGGTGTTGCATTTACGGTGGCCAGTAGTGTACTTAAACCTAACTAACCTAAGGACATCACACACATCCATGCCCGAGGCAGGATTCGAACCTGCGACCGTAGCGGTCGCGCGGTTCCAGACTGTAGCGCCTGGAACCACTCGGCCACTCCTGCCGGCATAGTATTTATGTTCTAGCACCAATATGTCTTTTGTGAGGAGTGATGCTCACAGTCAACATAATCTATTTTCAAACAAAGTGCATGGAAAAATGTTCACATGACTATATACATCTAATTTAAGCAACTTGATATTCTTTCTCCTCAATATTTATGTGTGTGCCACATAAAGGGATAGTATAACTGTTGTGGCGTAACAAGACAGCCACGCCACTCGGAAGTAGCCGAAAGGCACGCGTTTACTCACGCAGGCTAGTAGATAGTTCTGAAACAGGATACGTAATGAATGCTATAAAGAAAAGTACGTAGCTCCTGGAATACATAACTTTAATCCATCCTTGTGGTACATCGCTCTTGACGATACAAGTGAGACTCTTTAGATACAAGCTATGTAATGCTAATGGCGCCTTGCTAGGTCGTAGCCATTGACTTAGCTGAAGGCTATTCTAACTATCGGCTCTGCAAATGAGCGAGGCTTCGTCAGTGTGCATCGGTAGCTAAGTCGTCCGTACAACTGGGGCGAGTGCTAGTCCGTCTCTCGAGACCTGCCGTGTGGTGGCGCTCGGTCTGCGATCACTGACAGTGGCGACACGCGGGTCCGACATGTACTAATGGACCGAGGCCGATTTAAAGCTACCACCTAGCAAGTGTGGTGTCTGGCGGTGACACCACAATAACAAACATCCAAAAAATTCGTACTTACTGTAAAATTATAGTACTGTTAAATCTTAGTAAACAGTACACAACACTTGCTTAGATAACCTCGTAAAGCTTTTTAACACTCAGTTGTTCATGCCCCCATACTTCTGTCATGAATGAATTGATTTCAGCGGTGTTTGTGTCCCTCTAAGTTTAACACGTCACACAATTCAGGATTGAAAATTCAGAATAAAGTACCCGTTAGCTGTCCTACACGTCCTACAATACTTACATCGACGAAATACGCATGAAAGCTTTAGGGCTACCGCTAAGCAAATCCAGCTCAGTATTACCACCTTCAGTGCATGTCCTGCTGAAGATCTCTAACTTGAACGTACCATCAAGCGGGCCCTTTAAACGCTTTTGATAATACGGCACGTCATAGTACGCTACTTTATGGATGCGGTATTGAAATAAACTATACATACTTTTACACTGCTAAAAATTATATGCTAGAAAGACATATGTTGAAACCTCACAAGAGCGAGAGTTTGATTTGATTCCTAAAAACCTGAACATTCAGACATCAAGCAGAACCGGATAAGCATAAGGGCATTGGACAACAAAAATAGGAACTGACCTGGCCAAACTGGGACGTCTGGTCGCTTTACTCTGTGCAACCCGCATTTTCATTCAACACTGATAAGGATGCATACGCACAACGGTTATACATGTATTTGGTCAACTTTCATGTAACGAATGCTGCTCTAGTACACCGTGTGTGGCCACTAAGAAAACCCACCCTAAATATATACAGAAAGAATAAATATAACAAGGTGCGGTTTTCACCAAGTTAAAGCGGACAATATAGGGAATTTCCTGATGTTCACGAGTAGATTTTATCGTTTATTCTTACCGAATAACGACAGCGATTTTATTTTTTCTTATGGAACGATATACTTTTTCTGTGGATTTTGAAAGAAGCTTCTAAGACATACTAAGTGACACAACCTGTGGGACTTAACAACTAATACCCAGCTAATAGTCAGCTAATAGAGCCGCAATCCACTGTTTGCCATCAGAAGAAGAGATTCCATAAACATTTGCGCTGTTGTACCATCTGTAAAACGGACATGGAACACAGATACTGCCCGTGTATTTACTGTCACGGCTGTCACACCAAGTGCTCATAATGTTGTCTCTGAGCACTGCTACACGCCATAAAGTGATTCTGGAGACACAGTGCTGCACGTTGAATTTCTTCTGGAGTTAATGGCAGCATAGCCCGTCTTATCCACTGATCAACCAGAGCATATGACCATCGACCTAATATCGATACAAACACGTCCAGGCAATAACGTCGGGGAATGATTGCTTGTCAGACACACGCACGGTGCATGGAGTACCAGTGGTGTCCGTGTGTATAATGGGGAAAGCGCGATCTATCTACGTTTGATCGAAGGCAGTTTGTGGTGGCCCGGAGGCTGCTTACGAGCATTTCAGAAGCTGCACGACGTGTCGGGTATTCGAGGAGTTCTGTCGTGAGTGTCTTCAACACATGGAGAAGCAAAAGTGACTCCGTGTCCAGACGTCGTTGGGTTGGGCGTTCGCCACTCATTACAGATGTCGGACGTCGTAGTTTGGGCGGACGGATAAAACAGGACAGGAGGCGAATTGTGTCTGAACACACAGTGCACTGCACACTCCAAACGATGGGCCTCCGCAGCCGACGAGCCCTGTGCGTGCCAGAGTTAACTTCACCACATCGGAAACTACTACTGAAATGGGCACGTGACCGTCGGCACTGGACGTTGGTGTAGCATGGTCTGATGAATCCCGATACATTCTTCATCAGGCCGACGGGAGGGCGAGAATCCATCGTCTTTCAGGGGAACAGCTCCGAACACCTGTACCGCGGGTGAGACGCAGGCTGGCGGCGGCTCCGTTATGCTTTAGGGAACATTCAGATGTGCATCCCTGAGTCCACTGGAGCTCGTTCAAGGCACTGTGACGACCAAGAAGTATCGTACACTTGTTTCAGCCCATGTACACCCCTTCATGAGTATCATGATTCCAGATGACAGTGGCATTTTTTAACCAAGATACCGCGCCATGTCACAAGGTTAGATATTTGATGGAGTGGTTTGAGGAACACAGTGGCGAGGTTCAGTTGATGTATTCATCTGGGATGTGATTGAACGTGGCGTCAGAGGTCATCGCCCCTCTCCGAGAAATTTACAGGAATTAGGTGACGTGTGTGCAGATGTGGCGCCAACCCCCTTCAGCGACCTACTGTTGTTGTTGTTGTGGTCTTCAGTCCTGAGACGGGTTTGATGCAGCTCTCCATGCTACTTTACCCAGTGCAAGCTTCTTCATCTCCCAGTACCTACTGCAACCTACATCCTTCTGAATCTGTTTAGCGTATTCATCTCTTGGTCTCCCTCTATGATTTTTACCCTACACGCTGCCCTCCAATACTTAATTGGTGATCCCTTGATGCCAATGAACATGTCCTACCAACCTATCGCTTCTTCTTGTCAAGTTGTGCCACAAACTTCTCCCCCATCCTATTCAATACCTCCTCATTAGTTACATGATGTACCCATCTAATCTTCAGCATTCTTCTGGTGCATCACATTTCGAAAGTTTCTATTCTCTTCTTGTCCAAAACTAGTTATCGTCCATGTTTCACTCCCATACGTGGCTACGCTCCATACAAATACTTTCAGAAACGACTTCCTGACACTTAAATCAATACTCGATGTTAACAAATTTCTCTTCTTCAGAAACGCTTTCCTTGCCATTGCCAGTCTACATTTGATATCCTCTCTGCTTCGACCATCATCAGTTATTTTGCTCCCCAAATAGCAAAACTATTTTACTACTTTAAGTGTCTCATTTCCTAATCTAATTCCCTCAGCATCACCCGACTTAATTCGACTACATTCCATTTTTCTCGTTTTGCATTTGTTGATGTTCATCTTATACCCTCCTTTCATGACATTGTCCATTCCGTTCAACTGCTCTTCCAAGTCCTTTGCTGTCTCTGACAGAATTACAATGTCATCGGCGAACCTCAAAGTTTTTATTTCTTCTCCAGGGATTTTAATACCTACTACGAATTTTTCTTTTGTTTCCTTCACTGCTTGCTCAATATACAGATTGAACAACATCGGGGATAGGCTACAAACCTGTATCACTCCCTTCCCACCACTGCTTCCCTTTCGTGCCCCTCGACTCTTATAACTGCCATATGGTTTCTGTGCAAATTGTAAATAGCCTTTCGCTCCCTGTATTTTACCCCTGCCACCTTCAGAATTTGAAAGAGAGTATTCCATTCAACATTGTCAAAAGCTTTCTCTAAGTCTACAAATGCTAGAAACGTAGTTTTGCCTTTTCTTAATCTAGCTTCTAAGATAAGTTGTAGGGTCAGTATTACCTCACATGTTCCAATATTTCTACGGAATCCAAACTGATCTTCCCCGAGGTCAGCTTCTGCCAGTTTTTCCATTCGTCTGTAGAGAATACGCGTTAGTATTTTGCATCCGTGACTTATTAAATTTGCTGGGAAGTGGCGGTGCGGTCCCCTACGGCACTGCGTAGGATCCTACGGTCTTGGCGTGCATCCGTGCGTCGCTGCCGTCCGGTCCCAGGTCGACGGGCACGTGCACCTTCCGCCGACCACTGGCGACAACATCGATGTACTGTGGAGACCTCACGCCCCACGTGTTGAGCAATTCGGCGGTACGTCCACCCGGCCTCCCGCATGCCCACTATACGCCCTCGCTCAAAGTCCGTCAACTGCACATACGGTTCACGTCCACGCTGTCGCGGCATGCTACCAGTGTTAAAGACTGCGATGGAGCTCCGTATGCCACGGCAAACTGGCTGACACTGACGGCGGCGGTGCACAAATGCTGCGCAGCTAGCGCCATTCGACGGCCAACACCGCGGTTCCTGGTGTGTCCGCTGTGCCGTGCGTGTGATCATTGCTTGTACAGCCCTCTCGCAGTGTCCGGAGCAAGTATGGTGGGTCTGACACACCGGTGTCAATGTGTTCTTTTTTCCATTTCCAGGAGTGTAGATTTTGGAAAACGTTTTGAAAAATATTTCACAAAATTGTCTGTCCGTGCAACCTGCAATGTATCCACGTACGTCTCCAAATACTATTGCAATTGCATGATCTGAGTATTTCCGCGCTACTGAGGTTATAGCTTCTTTGCAAGATTTCTAAAGCTTTCACGGTGGAATCGGGTTGCTGGCAAAAACAGCCGACATTATTACCTTCAGTTTACTTACATCTGTCACTAGCGTCCAGACAACTTCACAGTCAGACTCAGTTTCGGCTTCGACAGACACATTGTTTTTGTGGAGTACAATGAACACTTCCCCGCCTTTGGCGTCTAATCTGTCTTTCCAATGCACGTTACGTGACTCGCTGAATATCTCAGAAATTTCGGTACCGAGTACAATTCGAGCACTACAACTTTCGTGGAGCGCAGTAAATTCGTGACCTATTTGACGAATACTTCAGGAATTTGCTGTTAAAATTTTGACAATCGAGGTGTCTATACTTTTTACGCAGTCTACGTTTTCTCTCTGCGTATCCATTGGCGAGTGTTCGTAAAGTGACGTCAAACTACTGCATAGCCTAATAAACCGCCATATGCGCAATATAAGGACTCTGTTACCTGTGCAGCCGCTTCTCTTGTGTATTGTACCGCTGACTTATAAATGGGAGCCCTAAAATTCTTCACCTCACAACGTAGATCCAGTATTTGTCTTTATTCTTTTCAGAAGTTCTACATCTTCGGTTGCTGAACTTGCAGTTTTCATCTCATAATGGTAATTTTAATTCAGTCTTTATTGCAATAACAGGGCTTTTGGAGTCTTGCCCTTACTACCACTCTTATGGGGCTTTCTCATTCCCTGATATTAAGTTATATCGGATCTTCTATTATACCGGGTCTTCTATTATTACTCACGGAACTTTGATTTTATGCCAGCACCCTGTGTTTACTGTGCCTGTATTCTCCAAGTCCTGTGGTTGGTATCAATGTTTCTATTTTTTCTAAAATATTTCTGGTGTGTTTATTTCATTTGGTCCCGTAGCGTTTCCACCTCGAGTTCTTGTACGTGTCTATAGTTCGGGATTATCTTGGGGGCCTTAAGAGTAATCTGAAACATCTGTTTTGTAATAGGCCCACTTGAATAACTTTGACTTTAGTACTCCGTGACGACCGTACGTTGAACTGCCGTATCGTATTTCTGATAATATTGCTTCTTTCTATAGTCTTAAACTGGTGCGAAGATTCTTTTCTATGCTAGAACGTAGTGGGGACAACTTATGAATTAGTCTTGGATCTGAGCGTGTGATTTAAACAATAACTTTTTGTCTAGAATTATTCCGAAGTATCATATGTATGCCGTCCAGTTAATTTCAATCTCATCTCTTTTCGTCTACGAAAAATAACTGCGTTATGTAGTCATAATATCGCGTCAGATGTTTGCGGCTGCGGAATCAATGTAACTTGCTTCTGATCGCTTATGGGAGTGGTATTTCTCCTAAAAGCGTGGTCACATTATTGTCTGTGTTGAATTTTATCTCGGACACTGCGAAATTCTCAGTGACGCTTCTGAACATTAGCTGACCTCTAAAATTTCCTAAACAAAATATTTGTCATCAGTTAAAACTGTGTCCACCGGGAAGCGGTCCCGAATGCCTCTCTCTCACGGAAACCGCGCTACCAGTTTGCATCCTTGTACGCATCGTGGACTGACTCATTGGTTATACCTGTCGTTTCCCCATCCACCCAACCCCACTATGCTTTCGGTGCTTTTAAAATTCGATGTTTGACAGATTCTGAATAAGGTTGTATTGTCTCAAAAGTGTGACATTCTTCGAGTAAAACGATACGAATGTTCAATTATTAATGGCTCATAAATTGTAACTGTAATTTCCGTTACGAACTGTATGATAAGATAATTCAGTCTGCCAAACATGTGTATACATTTTTCATTTAAACAGCTTCTTCTTCGTTTTACAATTAGTGGTAATCCGGTCTAGTACGGCGTCCGCTGTACTGAAGATTTGGCAAAATTCATCTGATTTTCATTGCGTTTTAGCTCTGTGGAATATATCGTGCGCTGTAATAAGTTTCCAGGATGGCGAAGTACAAAGGTTAACGAGATGACAGCCAAATGCAGTTGCTCTCACTAAATCAGTGATCTGTGTGTGTCGTTATGTTTCAGTGCTATAAAACACATAAAACTTGGCTACAATAAATGCCTATTCAACCATAGAGAGAACGAATTAACTAGATACACTATAATGTCTAATATACTACCATGAAAGCAGTATCTTCCGTGCCACTTCAATTAGAAATGATACGTTACTATTACAAAATGACCTGGCACCTGCATTGTATATCTGAACAAAATAATTGTACAAAATAACACTACACCTGTAAATCTACAAGCTCTTATACAGGGTGTTTGGTGTATAAATGCATATATTTTTATTTGTAACTTAGAACAGTGTTTTGGTAACCTTACATCACTATTTACTTCATTTGCAGACTAATAATTACAGCTATTAGGAATAATATGTTTTTAGGTTGGTCAGTAACTCCAAGTACATGTGCCAAGAACAGGCCATTAATACTTCATCTCCCAGGGCCAACAGTCAGGTATTGAAGTGCGAGCGCATGGACGCAAAACGTGTAGTCTACACTTACAGGCTTAGTCCTCTTGTGGCGCAGTTTCAACCGTGCAGAAAACATTAGGTAGTAAATTTTTATGACGTGTTTGTGGGAAGACTGTTAGAAGCAGGAAAAAAAACACTAATACCTAATATGGATACATATTAATATAACAGTGATCACAATATCTGCCATTATGTCCCTAATACCCTGTAGATATCTGAAAGGTATTTTTGGTAACGAAAGTCAAAAAGGTATAGTACCAATAAAACGCGGAAAGTGTTAGTACCAACAACTCGGTCGGATAAAGAGACAATTTTCTCATAGGCATATTGAAAGGCTTCCACGAGAAAGACTCCATACGCACACTTTAAAAATACGTACAGAGTCTGCATGATTTTCACTATCATCAACACCACTAATGATGACAAAAGTGACGTGTTCATAGAAAGAACGTGTCGAATCTAAGATGCCCAATATAATGACGAAACTATCGAAGGGGAAGAAGAAAATGAGAGTAATAAGGTCATTAGATAAGTTAACTGCAATGAACAATCGTCACTGGGTGTGATTTCTACGTCTAGCAAAGCATGTAAAACGTACAATTGTTGTTTGCATTTTTCTGTTGTCCATGATTACTGCTGTGACTAATGTGTAGTCCTTGTTTCAGTTTCTCACACTAGTGGAGAAATGTTACAGTACTCGAGAATGAGTGAAATCCCGTAATTCTCGAAAGCAGGGAATTCGAACCTGCTTACCGACTCGTGGAGATAACAATTTGGACCTACTGATAACAAACAGACCCGAACATTTCGACTCTGTAAGTGCAGAACAGGGAATCAGTGATCATAAGGCCGTTGCAACATCCCTGAATATGGAAGTTAATAGGAATATAAAAAAAGGGAAGAAGGTTTATCTGTTTGGCAAGAGTAATAGAAGGCAGATTTCAGACTATCTAACAGATCAAAACGAAAATTTCTGATCCGACACTGACGATGTTGAGTGTTTATGGAAAAAGTTCAAGGCAATCGTAAAATGTGTTTTAGACAGGTACGTGCCGAGTAAAACTGTGAGGGACGGGAAAAACCCACCGTGGTTCAACAACAAAGGAAACTACTGCGAAAGCAAAGAGAGCTTCACTCCAAGTTTAAACGAAGCCAAAACCTCTCAGACAAACAGAACCTAAACGATGTCAAAGTTAGCGTAAGGAGGGCTATGCGTGAAGCGTTCAGTGAATTCGAAAGTAAAATTCTATGTACCGACTTGACAGAAAATCCTAGGAAGTTCTGGTCTTACGTTAAATCAGTAAGTGGCTCGAAACAGCATATCCAGACACTCCGGCTCAAATGGCTCAAATGGCTCTGAGCACTATGGGACTCAACTTCTGAGGTCATTAGTCCCCTAGAACTTAGAACTACTTAAACCTAACTAACCTAAGGACATCACACACATCCATGCCCGAGGCAGGATTCGAACCTGCGACCGTAGCAGTCGCACGGTTCCGGACTGCGCGCCTAGAACCGCGAGACCACCGCGGCCGGCCCAGACACTCCGGGATGATGATGGCATTGAAACAGAGAATGACACGCGTAAAGCTGAAATACTAAACACCTTTTTCCAAAGCTGTTTCACAAAGGAAGACCGCACTACAGTTCCTTCTATAAATCCTCGCGCAAACGAAAAAATGGCTGACATCGGAATAAATGTCCAAGGAATAGAAAAGCAACTGCAATCACTCACCAGAGGAAAGTCCACTGGGCCTGACGGGATACCAATTCGATTCTACACAGAGTACGCGAAAGAACTTGCCCCCCTTCTAACAGCCGTGTACCGCAAGTCTCTAGAGGAACGGAAGGTTCCAAATGATTGGAAAAGAGCACAGGTAGTCCCAGTTTCAAGCAGGGTCGTCGAGCAGATGCGCAAAACTGTAGACCTATGTTTCTGACGTCGATCTGTTGTAGAATTTTAGAACATGTTTTTTGCTCGAGTATCATGTCGTTTTTGGAAACCCAGAATCTACTCCGTAGGAATGAACATGGATTCGGGAAACAGCGATCGTGTGAGACCCAACTCGCTTTATTTGGTCTTGAGACCCAGAAAATATTAGATACAGGCTCCCAGGTAGATACTATTTTCCTTGACTTCCGGAAGGCGTTCGATACAGTTCCGCACTGTCGCCTGATAAACAAAGTAAGAGCCTACGGAATATCAGACCAGCTGTGTGGCTGGATTGAAGAGTTTTTAGCAAACAGAACACAGCATGTTGTTCCCAATGGAGAGACGTCTACAGACGTTAAAGTAACCTCTGGCGTGCCACAGGGGAGTGTTATGGGACCATTGCTTTTCACAGTATATATAAATGACCTAGTAGATTGTGTCGGAAGTTCCATGCGGCTTTTCGCGGATGATGCTGTAGTGTACAGAGAAGTTGCAGCATTTGAAAATTGTAGCGAAATGGAGGAAGATCTGCAGCGGATAGGAACTTGGTGCAGGGAGTGGCAACTGACCCTTAACATAGACAAATGTAATGTACTGCGAACACATAGAAAGATGGATCCTTTATTGTATGATTATATGATAGTGGAACAAACACTGGTAGCAGTTACTTCTGTAAAATATCTGCGAGTATACGTGCGGAACCATTTGAAGTGGAATGATCATATAAAATGAATTGATGGTAAGGCGGGTACCAGGTTGAGATTCATTGGGGGAGTCTTTAGAAAATGTAGTCCATCAACAAAGGAGGTGGCTTACAAAACACACGTTCGACCTATATTTGAGTATTGTTCATCAGTGTGGGATCCGTACCAGACCGGGTTGACGGAGGAGATAGAGAAGATCCAAAGAAGAGCGGCGCGTTTCGTCACAGGGTTATTTGGTAAACGTGATAGCATTACGGAGATGTTTAGCAAACTCAAGTGGCAGACTCTGAAAGAGAGGCGCTCTGCATCGCGGTGTAGCTTGCTGTACAGGTTTCGAGAGGGTGCGTTTCTCGATGAGGTATCGAATATATTACTTCCCCCTACTTATATCTCCCGAGGAGATCACGAATGTAAAATTACAGAGATTCGAGCGCGTACGGAGGCTTTCAGACAGTCGTTCTTCCCGCGAACCATACGCGACTGGAACAGAAAAGTGAGGTAATGACAGTGGCACGTAAAGTGCCCTCCGCCACACACCGTTGGGTGGCTTGCGGAGTATAAATGTAGATGTAGATGTAGATGAAACAAAACAGAACTGTCAGAGTCGTTAATCAAAGGTAGTCATGACAATGTGGATAGGCAGTAAAGCCATGAAAAGAAAACTCGAGGAAGGGCTCAGATGTGGCCACTGTTTTTGTTGCTTAGCTTAGTCCAAGTATACCTCGTCATTCTATAGCAAATTTTTGGAATCTACACTTCCGATTTCCCGCCAGGAGAGTATGTTTCTCTTCAGCTCCGTATTTATTTGTAGTCTTCGTCTTAACCGTCCGTTGTCAAATCATAAGAGGCCGGGGAAAGCGAAAATACAAAAGTAAATTCTGTGTCTCTCAAAACACAAAGTCAGACGCGTGCACACACACACACACACACACACACACACACACACACACACACACACACAACTACACATACAAGCTCTTGGGCTGGAATATTTATCTGTTTCCCCGTCGGCGCTTTTCTAATTTGCTGTAACCACCAACTATATAACTGATATCCTGTAAGTATTTAATTAACTGTAGGTTAATTTATACGCCAGTACCTCAAATGGACCTCCATTAAGTAGCGACATGTGACCTTTCCAGATGACTCAGGTTTTATGTTCCATTGGACAAATGGCGGTTGGCGTGCACGGCGTGAAATGCCGGAGAGCAAACAGTCGCAACAATCGTCGGAAAGGTCCAAATCGGAGTAGGGAACGGTATGATCTGGGAAATGTTTTCGTGGCATTCAATGGGTGGACTCGTCTCTCTTCGTCTCTCTGTAGGGCCCAATGGATCAACTGAAGTATGAATCTAACCTCGGAGGACCAAGTGCAGCTTGTTTTCCTCGCCACGATTATCTCTAGCAGTAGGAGAATGCAACATGTTACATAGCTCGTAGTCTACTTGTACCGTTCTAAGAGGACCAGGGCTGGTTAACAGTACTCCTCTGGCCACCAAACTTCCCAGACTAAAGAGAGAATCTGTGGGATCCTCTCGGTTGGGCACTTTACGCCATGAATCATCGACCGAAAAACCTAGCGCAGCTGGTCACGACACGGCAATCGGCAAGGCTCCAGATCCATGACGGCACATTCCAGATCCTCACTGACACTCTTTCAGCACATCTCACTCCGGTCTGTGCTGCAAGAGGTGTTTACTCATGTTTCCGACAGGTGGCAACACTAAAATGATTGGACAGTGTGCACTACTGACAATTTAAATTGCTACACCAGGAAGAAATGCAGATGATAAACGGCTATTCATTGGACAAATATATTATACTAGAACTGACATGTGATTACATTTTCACGCAGTTTGGGTGCATAGATCCTGAGAAATCAGTACCCAGAACAACCACCTCTGGCCGTAATAACAGCCTTGATACGCCTGAGCATTGAGTCAAACAGAGCTTGGATGGCGTGTGCAGGTACAGCTGCCCATGCAGCTTCAACACGATACCATAGTTCATCAAGAGTAGTGACTGGCGTATTGTGACGAGCCAGTTACTCGTCCACCATTGACCAGACGTTTTCAGTTGGTGAGAGATCTGGAGAATGTGCTGGCCAGGGCAACAGTCGAACATTTTCTGTATCCAGAAAGACCATTACAGTATCAGCAACATACGGTCGTGCATTATCCTGCTGAAATGTAGGGTTTGGCAGGGATCTAATGAAGGGTAGAGCCACGGGTCATCAGACATCTGAAATGTAACGTCCACTATTCAAAGTGCCGTCAATGCGAACAAGAGGTGACCGAGACGTGTAACCAGTGGCCCCGCATACCATCACGCCGGGGGATACACCAGTATGGCGATGACGAATACACGCTTCCAATGCGCGTTCACCGTGATGTCGCCAAACACGGATGCGACCATCATGATGCTGTAAACAGAACCTGGATTCATCCGAAAAAATGACGTTTTGCCATTCGTGCATCCACGTTCGTCGTTGAGTTCACCATCGCAGGCGCTCCTCTCTGTGATGCAGCGTCAAGAGTAACCGCAGCCATGGTCTCCGAGCTGTTAGTCCATGCTGCTGCAAACGTCGTCGAACTGTTGGTGCAGATGGTTGTTGTCTTGCAAACTTCCCCATCTGTTGCCTCAGGGATGGAGACGTGGCTGCACGATCCGTTACAGCCATGCCGATCAGATGGCTCTCATCTCGACTGCTAGTGATACGAGGCCGTTTGGATCCAGCACGGCGTTCCGTATTACCCTCCTGAACCCACCGATCCATATTCTGCTAACAGTCATTGGATCTTGACCAACGCGAGCAGCAATGTCGCGATACGATAAACCGCAATCGCGATAGGGTACAATCCGACCATTATCAAAGTCGGAAACGTGATGGCACGCATATCTCCTCATTACACGAGGCATTACAACAACGTTTCACCAGGCAACGCCGGTCAACTGCTGTTTGTGTATGAGAAATCTGCTGGAAACTTTCCTGATGCCAGCAAGTTGTAGGTGTCGCCATGGGCGCCAAACTTGTGTGAATGCTCTGAAAATCTAATCATTTGCGTATCACAGCATCTTCTTCCTGTCGGTTAAATTTCGCGTCTGTAGCACCTCCGTGGTGTAGCAATTTTAATGGCCAGTAGTGTATTTCTGCCTCTGAGAGACAGACATTTTTCCATATGACTAAAGACATGTGGAGCTACATATACTGACGTGGACAACCGGGCAGTTGGTGGAGGATTGCATAAAACAGTACAGAGCAGAGAACCTCTATCCTTACGTCGTGTAGCCTCCTAAGCCGAATGCTTACCAGGAGATCGCCCACATACTGTTGGGCTTTTAAAACGAAGCGATTTTAATGGCCGATATGTCCTTTTCAGCCGGCGGCCTCTGCGTTCGCCACCGGCTGGAGCCCCCGCATTAGCCCGTGGATCAGGAGGGAGTCCGCTCGCTGACGCAGCTAATATCGGAGCGGGACTTGACGCGAGCTTCGCAGGTGCCACCGAGGAGTGACGCATTAACAGCGCTCTGATGATTTATTAACAGCAATATTCCCCGGGCGCCGATACATCGCTGCCCGCAGCCAGCCACTGTGCGCCCCTGAACGGCAGCCCCTGCAGTGTGCGGCCAGGATAAATTACAGTCCGCGATGTGCGCAAAAAGCACCTATTTCGACTGCGCCCATAAATCTGTTAAAAACGAGGGGAAAGTTACGGCCGTCGGGAATATCTGCAGCGAACCTCATAACGGCAGGATAAAACACACGTGGGGGCGGAATCAATCACACTGCGCAAGTCATGGTGCCGCTCGTCTGCGATGAAACTCGGAGGCAGCCCGTCTCCGATTAGATGAATTGGAGTCTCCTTTCCAATTAACGAGATAAATAATCGGCCCGATCATGCAACAGAAACAACGCGTTGTCAGCAAATCGTCGAATACATGTGATAGTATCTGAGGGAGAAATGTGATGGGAGGTATATTTAGTCTGTCGTCCATACGAGTGTATATGTGTCTGGTAGAGACAATTAAACGAGGGCTATTCGGAAAGTACAGGTCGGCCGTGAAACAGAAACCCAAGTGAAAATCCGATTACGATTGGCACAGGTGTGTTGGACAGTGTATCTAGTACGCCTGTTCATTACGACACCTCGTACTTTTCAGTTCTCAGCCCACAGTGAGCACATAAAAATTCCTGTTAAATGTGTCCCAGCAAGTATGGGCTCCCACTGTGAGGTTTCGCCTGATGTGATGCAACCCCACATAACATACCTGTCATGATTTCTTTGCTAAAAAAAAATGGCTCTGAGTATTATGGGATTTAATAGCTGAGATCATCAGTCCCCTAGAACTTGGAACTACTTAAACCTAACTAACCTAAGGACATCACACACATTCATGCCCGAGGCAGGATTCGAACCTGCGACCGTAGCGATCACGCGGTTCCAGACTGAAGCGCCTAGAACCACACGGCCACTCCGGCCGACATTTCCTTGCTCATGTCACTCTCTGTCCCACACTGCAGGACAATCAGGACGCCCCTGCAACGCTTTCAATAGGAAGTGTTTGATCACCTACCATACAGCCTGCACTAGGATCCCTCTGATTTCCACCTCTGCTCTTCTGTGAAGAGAACATTTTGCCACAGACAACGAGTTGCGTACCAGCGTACAGAAGTGGCGGAAAGCATAACTGGCTGCCTTACATGACTAGGGTATTGAGAAGTTGGTAAAAGAGTACGACAAATGTCGAACCGGAGCGGCGACTATGTAGAGCTGGAAGGTGTAGCATATTGTTTCTATCAAAACAACTTTGATTTTCTGTGTGGTTTCCATTTCGAGACCGATTGGACCCTACTTTCCAAATGTCTCGTATTTGCCGTTGGCTGAATGTTCGGTTATACGTTGTAAGCGTTCTACAGTATCAGTTCCTGCATCATATCGATAGTAACCAGTGTGGAAGTTTTAAAGGGCGTAAGTGTCAATTTTATTTAATACGATTTATTGCCGAACAAGTGATGAATGTGTTAGGGCCTCTTTCCTGCAAAAAGCGCTATGTCATCTTCTTGCAGGAAGTAGCTGATATTATTCTTGGTGTATGTCCACGCTGTTTGGAAGTTGTAGTTATATGTACCAGCCTCCAAGCTTGTGAAGTTACGCGCTTTCTCTCGTTTCCGCTCAGCATGCCTACAAAGGATGTACGTCGTGCCTCTGCTAGTAATACTCATACACTTTCGAAATCTAGACGAAAGATTACGAGCCGCATAAAACAACAAAGTTAAAGAAGGTGGTGAAAGATATTATACCTATACAAATACTGAGAAGCCAGAAAGTGAATTACCATCTTCTGAAGTAAGTATGCATATAGGCTAATACTATTTCATATATCTTAAATTACTTAATTACACACCAAATCAATCAATTACATACTAAATGTTAACATTTTTTGTCACTCCTTAGAAATTGAATTCGAAAAATTACAATAATCAAGGCTTTTTAAATTTAAGTTTTTATGCAGGTGACGATGTGAATGCAAGAAAGTACAAAGTGAATCGGCAATGTGGTCCACTGAGTTACATTTGCTGGACGATGAGCAAAAAATCATAGAATATTTTGTTTTAAAAAAAAAAGATCTGTTTCCCAGGATTGAGTATCGTGATGAAAGTATGTCATCTTGATTTGTGTGAAAAATAAGTCTCACATATTGTCTTAGATCTTCCAAGATTTATTATTTTCAATATTACAAAATATCATAGCTTATGGTGTATCATAGTGTTTGATAATGTAACTGAATTTTTTAATCATCTTCTTGCACTTTTACCAACTTTCATTAAATATTTAGTACACAACTACTGATTTGCGTAATGGCACAAAACCCTCTTCTGTTTTTGAGGGCAAATATCCAAAACAGAAATTATTTCCGCTATTTCTAAGAAAAAAAGAGTACATTAGTATGTAATTCATCAGAAAGTTCTGAAAACATAGGTCGTGCTGTTTGGTATTTATTATGTTTTTCCTATATAAATAAAAGCCAGTGTTATGGCATTTAATTCCTTTAGTACTTCCATTCTATTTTGTTTTCTCTTCCGAGAACCGAAGTGTGACTGTAAGCGTGGCTTGCAGAATTTCAGCCGTTGAGTTTCCAAACACAGGTAGATCTTTCACAATATTAGTGGTATAGTGTTTTATATAAGTGCCTCATCAGTAAAAGTGTCTGTAAAGTATTAACAACAAGTTTACCTTGTTGTAATGCTGTCGAGGCAACGATCAGCCACGCTGCGATGATTAGAGAATCAAGACTCGTGAACTTGAACGAGTGCTGCTGTGAAAAAGTTAAGATCGAAAGTAACTTTCGAATGACGAATTTATAGTCTCTCCCAAACAGAATGTTAAGTGAATTACACTGCTGAAGACGAAATTCATTTTCGCCTGCTGTGTCACTGCCAGATAACAAAGATCGATGGAACATGGACGATACACGGGAAGAACTGCTCCAGTGCAGTACAGAACGTAAGTGAAAGAAATGAGCAATGAGACAAACAGATACGATTCATTCCTTCAAAGATAATAATTGCAGTGAAGTCACCGTGATGTATGCTGGACATTACAAAAGGGGGAGACATGGTTCCTAACAGCGTGTATGATCACCACGGATGGCAAGGCATATTCTGTAATGTGCTCCCATGCTGACCACGAGGTTGGTATAGAGTCCTGTGGTTGGGTGTTCCGTCCTCCACCAGTGCTGTGGACTACTGCTGAATGGCCGCTGGTGGACATGGACTTGCTGCTATACATATCCCCGACGCATACCACATGTGCTCGATGGGATTTAAGTCTGAGGATCTGACAGCAAAGCCCATTCACCGATTACCTTCTCCTTCATGATCTTCTCCACCTGCACTATGATGTGGTCGCGCGTAGTCATCCACAAGGATGAAGTCAGGGATGAAGTCACAGCTGAATGTACCCTTAAAATGACGTACATCGAGGATGAGTATTGTGTCACAATAACGATGACCGATGTGTGTACCGAGTTCAAAGACTTTGAGGTCAATACGCCCATGCATCGTTATGCCTTCCTACACCACAGCACCTGGACCAACCAAAAGAACCTTTTCGGCAATGCTGGACGTACTCTCATATCGGTAGGGCAGGGAACACTTAATACACCACCCACAACTCTTTACCTGCCATGTAGCATGGGAGCACGCTGCAGAGCTTGCATCCCAGAAAATGCATTTTCTAGGGGACCGTTATGCATCATGGTGAATTCAGTGTAATTGTCTTTGAATAAAAGCGTCATTTGTGTTCGTCCTATTGCTTATTACTTTCAGTTACGTTTGCACTATACTGTAGAATTTCTTTTCTGCGTGTGATGTAACTTTCTTCATGCTGCACTGAAGTGCCACAGACACTGATATAATACAGAGATGAATAAACAGACAGGAGACGGCGCTGCGATCGGCAACGCCTATCTAAGACAATAAATACCTCACGCAGTTGTCGTATTGGTTACTGCTGCTACAATGGCATGTTATCAAGATGGAAGTGAGTTTAAATGTGGTGTTACAGTCGCCGCTCGAGCTATGGAACACAGCATCTCCGAGGTAGCGATGAATTGGGGAATTCCCCTACGATTATTTCATGAGTATACCCTGAATATCAGGAATCCGGTAAACCATCAAATCTCCGACATCGCCGCAGCCAGAAAAAGATCCGTTTAGAAATGAGTCAAAAACGACTGAAGAGAATCTTTCAGTGTGACAGAAGTTCAACACTTCCGCAATTGCTTCAGATTTCAATGCTTGGTCCATCAGCAAGTGTCAGAGTGCGAACCATTCAACGAAACATCATCGATATGGGCTTCCGAAGCCGAAGGCCCGCTCGTGTACCCGTGATGACTGTACGACTCAGAGCTTTACGCCACGCCTGGGCCCGTCAACACCGACATTGGCTGTTGATGACAGGAAAATGTTGCCTGGTCGGACGAGTCTCGTTTCACATTGTATCGAGCTACACGTGTACGGGTATGGAGACAACATCATGAATCCATGGAACCTCCATGTCAGTAGGGGACTGTTCAAGCTGATGGAGGCTCTGTAATGGTGTAGGGCGTGGGCAGTTGGACCCCTTACAGTCTATACGACTCAGACTGCTGACACGTATGTAAGAATCCTATCTGATCACTTGCATCCATTCTTGTCCAATGTGCATTCCGACGGACTTTGCCAATCCCAGTAGGAAAATGCGACATCTCGCATGTTCGGAATTACTAACGAGTGGCTCCAGGAGCACTTCATGAGTTTAAACACTTCCGCTGGCGACCAAACTCTCCAGACATGAACATTATTGGGCAAATTTGGGATGCCTTGCAACGCGCTGTTCGGGAGAGATTTCCACCCCCTCGTACTCCTACGGATTTCTGGACAGCCCTGCAGGATTCATGGTGTCACTTGCCTCCGGAACAACTTCAGACGTTAGTCGAGTCCATGCTAAGTCCTGTTGCTGCACTTCTGCTTGCTCGCGGGGGTCCTACACGATATTAGGCAGGTGTACCAGTTTCTTTGGTTCTTCACTGTATGTTACTTGGCAGTGACACACCAATTAAATATTACTTTCGTCTGTAAGATTTGCACATTAGTGCAATTCGCTGAACATTATTTGAGAGAGACTGCAAATTTTGTCTTAAAAGAATATACAAGCCAAGGTGCTTTCGTTGGTGTACCGTGTCACGAGACCAGTTGTAAACCGCATCGCAAAACGGTTATGCCTCGTAATATAACCAAGCCAGTGATACACCAGGAATCCTGTGATACCAGAAAACATCGATATGCTCATTAATATAACGAAAAATTCTTTTAAACACGGTGCGCTCAGAGATCATTTATATATCACATGTACTTATAATAATTCTTAAGTTCTCACACAAAATTTTGTTAATTCAGTTTCATTAATGTTACTGAGAATGTACCAGCGATTGTGTCTGACAAAAGTGTGAACTGTTTGCTTTAATACGTTTGTTTGCATGGCCGTCTTCCGCAGCAGCTGTTAAAATCAGCTACTATTCGTTATCCGTCTTGAGCTTAGGGCAATTTAATTAAAGAGAATTACACCAGACGCGTTTAACTTTTATTTATAAATCACTTTCCGTGGTTATTCTGCAAATTGGATACAAACGTTTCTACAAAACAGTGTTTTGTTTACAAAATTGGTGTACAAGTTACTTATGGTGTTCCTTTACACATTCTGCTTCTTCCCTCTTGCTAGCAGTGCTTGACATCGAAAGACTTCGATTCACATTTGCACTTTACAGTTTATGCCATTTTTCAGCATTTCTTGCGGTGCATTATTCATCACTTCGCTTTTGTAAACAGAACTGAAGTTTCGTGTGTTTCTCACTCTGCACAGTAACAGAATGTCAGGAACGATCATTCAAAGTAAAATTTGGTAAACATGGGCTCTAAAATGTATACGGCAGTTGTTGTGAACACTTCTTTACTTTCGAAACAGTGAAGCACACCTTTTGTCCTGCAGTCTGTCTGGTTTCCACCAAAACAAGAAAATATTGTCGACAAAACATGGGCTCTAAAATGCATTTCTTCAGAGCTGTGAGCGCGTGTTCGGTAAAAGACGAGTGTTTCACAGCAGCGAAGATGAATAAATGTTCATAGCTCTTGGGACATGCACTTCAGAGGTGGACATTCTCTTCTAGTCGTGGTCCATACTAATATCTCTCAAAATATGGAAAATCAAAGACTTTGAAGTAGAAGAAATTTGTTTCACAGCGTCAAAGAAGAGCGTGAAGAAGAGCTCACAGATCTTAAGATATGCATTTTAGAGCCCATGTTTATTAGATTATTTTTCTTCGAATGATCGTTCTTCAAAATTCAAATGGCTCTGAGCACTATGGGACTTAACATCTGTGATATTATTGGATTACAGACATTTTGCATATGAGAAAAGGACAGCCATCGAGCTGTAGTTTGTAATGATACTAAGCATGACAACACGAGAGTAAAAGAAACGAAATCTGTTTATAACGTGCGCCTATACCAAGACGCGCGGCCAGCTTTTAAAAGGTACTTTTAAACACTATGACTCGCTGGGCGCAGATATTTAAAATCATTGCCGCAGCGCTTGATAGCAAGTAGCTGCGAAACAGAAGAAAGAACAATTTATCATTTGTTAGGAAAATTCTGGAGTCTTTATAATTAGTTGTACTTCTGGTCGCCGATATGTTAACATGTACTTCATTATCTTTGATGTTTGGTCGCCGACTTGTAAAGACGTGTCGTGTACCACCGCTACAAGTTATATTTCATTTAGTGTGAAAAGCCACGTTATCACCAAGAAAAAAAAACGCTTTTGTAAACCTTGTGACGATAAAAAAATACTTACGCGCACGCCAGGACATTTAATTTTTACAAAATATCACACATACAAAAGCAGCGATTGTTGCACTGCTCCATGTATGAGAAAAACAAAAAAATGTAAGTTTTGTATTCATTGTAAATTTGTTAATGTTTATAGTTTAACGCCATTGTTCTTTGAGAATATATTGATGCTTCACTGTACAGAAAATCTATGCTTATTATTTTCTTTAAATTAACCACAAATAATGCTTATGTTTAAATGAACTTTGTTACAGGTTCGCTCTTTATCGCGGTGTCTCGATTGTATTTGGTAAACCATTAATGTGTTCAATTTCCGATCTGACAATATTTTTTACAAAATTTCACTATTTGCATTCATTTCCAATTTTTTTTTATTATTCAAATAGGTCCCTTAGGTAATTTCATTGAAGAGTCTGATTGCGTGAAAGCAATCCGGGTTAAGAGGTCATTTGAGAAACTATTTTCGCGCAATCAATCTGTACGTCTCCTGAACACAATCGAGAACCGACGCATCGGCGATCATTCATTAATTTCTCTCTTTTTCCAAGTCGTACCAAAAAACGGCCAAGGAGAACTGCCGTGAGTACGCAATCTAGTGTTAAAGGTTGCATTCTTTATCTTGTCGGCAAACATTGCCATAAATTATCATCATCAATGTTATATTTGGTTAAATGTGAAAAGCAAAAAACCTTTTAACGCTAGACATCGGAGGTCATCAGTCCCCTAGAAGTTACAACTACTTAAACCTAACTAACCTAAGGACATCACATACATCCATGCCCGAGGCAGGATTCAAACCTGCGACCATAGCAGTCGCGCGGTTAATGATCGTTCTTGTCCTACCACTGAACAGTGACCACTCCCACATTTACATCTACATGACTACTCTGCAATTCACATTTAAGTGCTTGGCAGAGGGTTCGTCGAACCACAATCATACTATCTCTCTACCATTCCACTCCCGAACAGCGCGCAGCAAAAACGAACACCTAAACCTTTCTGTTCGAGCTCTGATTTCTCTTATTTTACTTTGATGATCATTCCTACCTATGTAGGTTGGGCTCAACAAAATATTTTCGCATTCGGAAGAGAAAGATGGTGACTGAAATTTCGTAAATAGATCTCGCCGCGACGGAAAACGTCTTTGCTGTAATGACTTCCATCCCAATTCGCGTATCCTCATACGACACGGTGTATAACGATGAAAGATGCTTTCAGAACTGTTCAGTCGGAACTTGATAAGATTTAAAACTGATGCAAAGATTGGCTACTTGATTTAAATATTTAGAAACGTAACATTGTACATGTCACAAAACGAAGAAAACGAGACATCTTATGATTTAACAAGTCACAATCGTAATCGGTCAACTCATACAAATACCTAAGTCTAATACTTTTTATGAGTATGAATTGGAACGATCGTACAGCTCACTCGTAGGTGCATATAGTAACAGTCTTCCATTCATTGGTAGAATACGATAGAGGTCCAATCAGGTTTAACAAGTCACAATTGTAATCGGTCAACTCATACAAATACCTCAGTCTAATATTTTTTAAGAGTATGAATTGGAACGATCGTACAGCTCACTCGTAGGTGCATATAGCGACAGTCTTCCATTCATTGGTAGAATACCATAGGGGTCCAATCAGTCTTCAGAAAGCAGACAAAATAGTTACGAGAATCATATTAGAATATTGCTCAAGTGTGTCGGACACGTAAGAAATAGGACTACTGTGGGATGATGAACGTTTACATAAAGGGAAAGTGTTACGGAGATTCTGAAGAGACTCAAGTTGCCCGTCTTCGAAGACAGACGCAAACTATCTCGAGAAAACCCACTTCATAAGTTTCAAAAACCAGCTTAAGTGATGAAACCTGGAATACACTACAATCCCCTACACACCGATCGTACATCCATTTCAAGAACAAGATTCGACTAATTACAACGCCTACAGATCCGTTTACATCCTCATTCTTCCCGCGCTCCACACTTGAGTGGAATGTAAGGGTGCCCTAGCAACTTGTACGATGCACTTCACAGTGGTTTTCTGAGTATGGCTGTAGCTGTAGATATAAGCTCTTGTGGTGGTAATATCACTCTGCTTCACGAAAGAAGACGACAAGAGCTCGGTAAGTACCAGGCAAAAATACAAACGAACAAACACTATCCGAACCGGCCTTAAAGGCCAAACAGTATTGACCGGCCGCTGTGTCATCCTCAGCCCATTGGGAGTCACCGGATATGGATACGGAGGGGCATGATATGGTCAGCACACCGCTCTCCCGGTCTTTGTCAGTTCTCGTGGCCGGTGCCGCTACTTCTTAATCAAGTAGCTCCTCGACTGGCTTCACAAGGGCTGAGTGCATCTCCCGACCCCCCCCCCCCCCCCTCGCTCAGCCAACAGCACTCGGTCGGCAGACCTTGACGGTGATTCATCCAAACGTTAGCCAACACCGGCAACGTTTAACTTAGGTGATCTGACGGGAAGGCCGTTGAAAATGGGCAAGAATAGAGAAGAATAATTATCTTTCCATGTACGATAGCATTCAGCAACGTTCTAAAATCCGACTGAAATCTTATCATCGAACCTAGACAACTCCCACCTAGACAACTTTCATGAATCAGTTAGCCAATGGTTTCAGTGTTTTTCCGGCCTGGGAATCTGAGTGATCTTCACCCCAGAAAGGCTTCAAGCAACTTGGAAACCCAGCTATCAAACTGTCGGGTTTCAGCCTTCCTCGCGCCACCTGGTGCAAACCGAGCGGAATTAGCCGGTTGGTAGATTTTCCTGAGAACCCTTTTCCAAAGGTAAGGAGCTTCAGTTTTCCGTTTTTGTGCTCAGAGTCTTAAATCAGTTGCTTCTGTCTTTTGCAGAGCGTCCATAATAATTTCCGCCTCATTTTGAGTATAATAGACCAGCACAACATCGACTACGTTTTTCTGTCCTAGACTGATGTAATAACAGCTTTCCCTACCAGTTTGCATAATTTTCTCGAAATTTAAATAAGAACTGTTGACGCCTCCCTTACACAATTTCGAAGCTAGGAGCAACTTTATTACTTCCTTCGATCTTAGCGTCTGTTTTGAAATACGTAGTCCAATAATAATTATATATTATATACGGATTTTGTAGGGAGTTCCAAACTCAGTTAAGAACCTAATTGGATTTGGCTTGTGGATAACATGTGCAGTCCGTAAGTCGACAAGAAGCAGATGTGTTTCATGACGCCGGCCGGAGTGGCCGTGCGGTTCTAGGCGCTACAGTCTGGAACCGAGCGACCGCTACGGTCGCAGGTTCGAATCCTGCCTCGGGCATGGATGTGTGTGATGTCCTTAGGTTAGTTAGGTTTAATTAGTTCTAAGTTCTAGGCGACTGATGACCTCTGAAGTTAAGTCTCATAGTGCTCAGAGCCATTTAACCATGTGTTTCATGACCGTTAAGAGCAATGTTTCACGCAGGTGCTTCAGGAGCAAGATTTCTGGATTTTCCTCACTGGTATACAACTTGGAACTCTCAACTTTATACTTTCACAAGTGGTTTTACACGAGATAATATACTTCATGACGTTTGTTTGTTAGTACTATGCGTTTGTCCTTATTACATAGGCAATCTCTGTTCTTTCGAAATACTATCCACTAGTGCGACGATTATCGAGGCAAGTATTATCCGCCAACCTGTAGCAGTCTGGCTGGTATTCCATCTTCTTCTGTTAGTTTTAATTATATTTTCTTATTTTGCTAAGACTATGAGGTTGTGGGGGGAGTAAATCAGGATCCCCCGTTACGGACTCATGAAAATCGAAAAAATCTTTCGGGTCCTACACCATCTGAAAGGTGTTGAAAATATCTGGACACTTTTTCTTTGCCGGTCACTGTGGCCGAGTGGTTCTAGGCGCTTAAGTCGGGAACCGCGCTGCCGCTACGGCCACAGATTCGAATCCTGCCTCGGTCATAGAACTTTTCAATCACCTATCGTTTCCACTGCGGTTTGAGCAATGGAGGGCTCGCAGTCGATTTCGCACGCCTTGGTTTCGGACATTATTCGCTAGCGCTACTAGTGGCAGTGCGAATCGATTGTGGCTTGAAGCCGATTATCTCTGGCAGAGCGAATCCTAAAGTAGCCGTGAGCAGCGTTGGTGGGGCGGTAAGAGCCTGGCAGCGAGTGTCAGTGGACCAGAGCGCTTCACGGGCTGAGTTCACGACATGATAGGTCAGTGAGCCGTTAGCTCTGTTTACGTCAAGAATTGGTGTAACTGGTGAAGTCGGGATTACGACGTTTGGCTGAGTACGGTGTCCTTCTCTCCGCGCTCGCTTATTTTTTTGCAGATTTGATATTCCTTGCTATGTATGGCTGGGTGCTGGCAGCCTGGTAGGTAGGGTTGGGTTGGGTTGTTTGGGGGAAGAGACCAAACAGCGAGGTCATCGGTCTCATCGGATTAGGGAAGGAAGTCAGCCGTGCCCTTTCAAAGGAACCATCCCGGCATTTGCCTGGAGTGATTTAGGGAAATCACCGAAAACCTAAATCAGGATGGCCGGACGCGGGATTGAACCGTCGTCCTCCCGAATGCGATTCCAGTGTGCTAACCACTGCGCCACCTCGCTCGGTGCTGGGGGCCCCATTGGATGTTTCCAGCATTATCAAATATCTACTGCATCGTTCATTTATGGACACTATTTCTCATACTACGATACGCCCACCTCTATTGTCTGCGCTTGGTGGCTTACTGAAATATTTGTATGAGTGTAATTATCTAAGCCTCAGTTGCTCCAGATTATTTATATTTCTGATCAGTTGAATATCTGGCTGTGTATGCAATTGTCTTTGTATTGGGGATTTCTGTGTACCACTGAGAGCGTCACTGTAGTGTATTTGTGTTGGCTATACATGGTGTGAAAAACTAAATTCAGTGGTTAACCTTAATGTTAGATATTGCCATGGATATGGACACCGAAAACAAAAATAAAATTCGGAGTAGGTTTTAAAATCCATGGAGAAGAAATAAAAACTTTGAGGTTCGCTGACGACATTGTAATTCTCTGAGAGACAGCAAAGGACTTAGACCAGTTGAACGGAATGGATAGTGTCTTGAATGGATATATAAGATGAACATCAACAAAAGCAAAACGAGGATAATGAAACGTAGTCGAATTAAGTCGGGTGATGCTGAGGGAATTAGATTAGGAAATGAGAAACTTAAAGTAGTAAAGGAGTTTTGCTATTTGGGGAGCAAAATAACTGATCATGGTCGAAGTAGATAGAATATCAAATCTAGACTGGCAATGGCAAGGAAAGCGTTTCTGCAGAAGAGAAATTTGTCAACATCGAGTATAGCTTTAAGTGTCAGGAAGTCGTTTCTGAAAGTATTTGTATTGAGCGTAGCCATGTATGCAAGTGAAACATAGACGATAACTAGTTTGGACAAGAAGAGAGTAGAAACTGTCGAAATGTGGTGCTACAGAAGGATGCTGAAGGTTAGATGGGTAGATCATATAACTAATGAGGAGGTATTGAATAGAATTGGGGAGGAGTTTGTGGCACAACTTGACCAGAAGAAGGGATCGGTTGGTAGGACATGTTCTGAGGCATTAAGGGATCACAAATTTAGCATTGGAGGGCAGCGTGGAGGGTAAAAATCGTAGAGGGAGACCAAGAGATGAATACACTAAGCAGATTCAGAAGGATGTAGGTTGCAGTAGGTACTGGGAGATGAAGAAGCTTGCACAGGACAGAGTAGCATGGAGACCTGCATCAAACCAGTCTCAGGACTAAAGACCACAACAACAACAACATGGACACCGGGTCTTTGGTCCCACAGTATTCTGGCCAAGTGTTTTGACAACAAGTTGTGCAAAAAATTTTTAAGTGTAAATTGTGATCTTAAGTGTAAATTGTGATCTTAAGTATTTTTAAGGATTTTACATTGAATCTCTTATTTTATATTTCGTTAATTTTAACAGAAATTTACTGTATTTAGTTCACGTGTTCTAGATTTCCATATCTAATTATTAAATACGGCCTCGTAGAAGTAAGATTGTTGTTTTCCGTAGATAACCGGTTCACGCAATGTTCCTTGCCGTGTGTTTGGCTAAATTACTGTCAGATCTTATTCTCTGGGTGTTTAATAAGTTTTCCTGAATCAAATTTTATTCAGTATGTTGGTATTTCGTAAACTGGCTTTTTGTTAACAGGCCTTACGCTGACAATTTCTCGAGAAGGTGGGGGTTAATATTTGCTTAACTTGTTTCTTTGCCCTATGTTTCACCTAAGTGATGCTTGTTAACAGCTCTACTTAGTCTTCTGAGCTTTGCAGCCGGTTTTTCAGCGGCATGTGCTTGCAGGGGCTTGTTGTTGTTACTCAAGTACTCGGTGTTTATTGGCTGCTTTTGAGGCGCGCCCGCGATTGCCTTAGGGCGCTTTTCACGTTGCGTGCTAACAAATTTTAAATTCAGTAGTGGCTATATTACTTAATGTTCTGATTTATAGAACCTCATTTAAAGTTTTACTTAAGGTTGTACATCTCCTTTGGAGTGTACTTGAATTGCCCGTGCTATGAATTTTGGTTAACTAAGATTTTTCTAAATTTTCTTAAGCACAAGGCATTGTCTTGATTATTCTCTTACACGAATATTTCCAAACCATTTAATTGTAATTATTGGTCTGAGCCTCAGTTGAGATTGTACTTGCCTCACGTGTTGACAACCTTAATCTGTTTCGCTGCTTCGGAAATTAATAAAATTTTCAGTAGATTTTATGCTTATTTTAGAAGTCTGTTTGTCCTCTTGAGAGTTAACGCACTGTTTCATTAGTTTCCGAAAATCCTTTGAAGGGCTTAAGTAACTATTTCTCAAATTGTCTTAAAGATATCTTTGCTATTTCCCTTTTGACAGCTTATGTTTTGTTAGGAAAGAAGTTTTTTTAAATTTTATACTGTTATATATATTTATTGCGACAGTGAGTTTGAGGGCTTGTTGAAGTAAAATCATTTGTTAAAGCCGACTATTGCTATAAACAACTAATTAGCCATGTTTGGTCGCTCATGATTATTTGTCGTTATACGAGGGTCATTCAAATGAAAACCTTAAATTTGTAACACCAAATCTAATTTTCGCGCCGTTATTCTGTAAGTTGGTTAGCGTGCTACAAACAGCGTGCAGAATGGCCTGTAGGTGGCAGCTTAGTGCAGATGCACACATACCGTCGCAGTATCAATGTAAAGACGGTCGCCCCACTTGCGACTTGCACCAGGGAAGAACAGTGTTCTGTTATTCGCTTTTTGCGTAGTGAAGGTGTGAAACCAATTCAGATTCATCGACGAATGAAGGTTCAGTATGGTGATGCATGTTTCTCACTGCAGCAAGTCTACGAATGGAGTAGGAAGTTCGCAAATGGTGTGACTTCAGTGTAAGATGCTCCTCGTCGAGGTCAGGCACAGCGAGCTGTGACTCCACACAACATTGCAGCATTTGAAGCCATAGTGAAGGAAAACCGCTGAATGACACTGAATGACACTGAATGACATTGTAGCATGTTTACAGATTAGCCATGGGTCAGCACACCACATTGTGCATGATGTGTTCCAGTTTCACAAAGTGTCTGCAAGATGGGCGCCACTTCAGCTGACTCCTGAAATGAGAGAACGACGTGTTGATGCTTGTGAAGAACTTTTTCGGCGGTTTGAACGAGGAGCTGATGGCTTCCTTGCAAGAATCGTTATTGGGTACCAAACCTGGGTTCACTTCCACCAACCCGAAACGAAGAGAGAGAGCAAGGAATGGCGCCATTGCTCATCACCACAACCAAAGAAGTTTCGCACAGGACCATCAGCAGGGAAGGTTATGTTGACTCTCTTTTGGGACGAAAAAGGCGTCATTCTGGAGCATTACATGCCTAGAGGAACCACTGTCACCAGTACATCATACACAGATCTCCTAAAAAATTACCTGCGGCCTGCAATCAAATCAAAGCGACGTGGATTGCTGTCACCAGGTGTCCTTGTGCAACATGACAATGCAAGGCCCCTCACTGCCCGTACAACAGCTGCAACAATCACAGACCTGCATTTTGAGTGTCCTCCTCATCCACCATACTCACCAGATCTGGCCCCAAGTGATTTGCATATGTCTGGACAACCCAAAGACGCAATGGGAGGAAAGAAGTTCCGTTCTGATGAAGAGGTACGCCACGCGGTGCATGAGTGGTTGCGCGGACTACCAAAAACATTTATTTCTAAAGGAATTTATGCACTTTATAATCGCTGGAGGAATTGCATTGAGCGTGGGGGAGATTATATTGAAAAGTGATACAGCTTTGTACCACTTCTGCACAATAATGACGGTGTTATTCTGGGTTCGCCCCTCCATGCATTCCTTGTCATACCCAATCCTGAGTTTAGGGATTTCACAGTAAGGCGCTGCAGTCATGGACTGTGCGGCTGGTCTCGGCGGAGGTTCGAGTCCTCCCTCGGGCATGGGTGTGCGTGTTTGTCATTTGGATAATTTAGGTTAAGAAGTGTGTAAGCTTAGGACTGAGGACCTTAGCAGTTAAGTCTCATAAGATTTCACACACATTTGAACTTTTTTTTCCCCCACGGTCTCATCCAAAAAGTGACGTGAAAGCGATCACAGCCATATGCCACGCATTTCAGTGTTTGCATTTTGAGAGATTTCACATCAATTTATTTATGACTGGGTTCCACCATTATGGTATTACGGATTATGTCTGTATCTTCTGAAATACTCCGCAACCTACTGTAATGTCCGTGACATAGAATATTGTTACAGCTATTTATTTCTTTATTTACTATTTCACTGCGCGCGATTCGCAGGAAATGTACTACTGCGTAGACGCCATAATCTCTGTCACATTTTAGTGTTTAAGTTACATGTACCCATTAGAGCTTAAGGTTTGCACATATCGGATTAAAAGCACTCTTCGAGAATAATACAACGGAAAGAATACAGTGTGAGTTGTTTTTAAGGTCCCGAAAGGCATGTGTTTCTCTCAGATATGACAGCAGATCTGACGTCAGTGAAGAACTTATCATTATCAAGAACTTATCATCACCAGTTTTCTGCTGTGCTATTAGTTCCTCTGTGTTTCCATTTCCTGGGATCTTTTGCTTTCTCCTTAATTTTTCCTGTATGTGCTGCCATCCGGCACAAGTTCGAGCATCTAAAACTTCTTCTTCCATCGCTTCCTCTTCCCTTCCATGTATCCATTTAACTGTAATAATGGATCTGTGAGACCTTCCTTCGTTCTCAACACATAAACAGTCCAGTTTGAAGACTAGCACTTACTGGTCGGTTTTGTTTCAGTGTAATGTTCTCCCTTTCCTCTTCATTACTACATCTACGTCTCATTAGGCTTTTATCCATTTCTTCGCAGCTTGCTGTGCTTCTACAGGCAGCTTGTTACGCAGCCAGCTCTAATCTTTCTTTGATCTTCACTATTCTAATTTCTGAATTTTCTTCTCTCCTTTATATTGTCAAACATTTCCTGTGTAATCTATGACGTTTTTGCTCCTACCTTCCCTGCTTTTAAGGATTACTCCTTTCAGCATATTCCAATGCTCGTAGAACAATTCAACGTACAATAAGCTTTGATAAGGACTGTAAGAAACATATTATTCAACTGGTCAAAGAAACAAGTTCAGCGACTCATTTTTTTATAACTATTAATTTTGAAAGCACAAAGTTATCACCATAACATATTTTGCATTTTTCCACTCATTAATCTTTTGTGGCATAGTTTTCATGGGGTAACACATCACTTAGAACGAAAATACTGAGTGCGCAAGAAAACCAGTGAGAATATTTTATATTCAGTTACAGTCGTCTGTAACTATTCCAAGAGTGTCTTTTTTTTACAAGAATTTATCTAGCTAACTACCAGTTTTTGCTACACACTGTTTCGAACATTAAACTAATACGAAAATAATATTGGCAGGTATTGCCATATTCATACAGAATGGATATGGTACGGTAAGCATAGAAACTTCAAGCATTGCCCGCATCTCGTGGTCGTGCGGTAGCGTTCTCGCTTCCCACGCCCGGGTGCCCGGGTTCGATTCCCGCCGGGGTCAGGGATTTTCTCTGCCTCGTGATGGCTGGGTGTTGTGTGCTGTCCTTAGGTTAGTTAGGTTTAAGTAGTTCTAAGTTCTAGGGGACTTATGACCACAGCAGTTGAGTCCCATAGTGCTCAGAGCCTTTTGAACCATTTTTGAACTTCAAGCATTTCTAATGTGTAATACAGTAAAGAAAGAAAACTAGGACCATTATTTTTCTGCTGTACTTGACATATGCAGAAACTGAATTATAAGCACTTCGTCTGCAGGCCACAAGTGGCCCATCTGGACCATCCGACCGCCGTGTCATCCTTAGTTGAGGATGCAGATAGGAGGGGCGTGTGGTCAGCACAGCGCTCTCCTGGTCGTTATGATGGTTGTCTTTGACCGGAGCCGCTACTATTCGGTCGAGTAGCTCCTCAACTGGCATCAAGAGGCTGAGTGCACCCCGAAAAATGGCAACAGCGCATGGCGGCTGGATGGTCACCATCCAAGTGCCGGCCACGCCCGACAGTGCTTAACTTCGGTGATCTCACGGGAACCGGTGTATCCACTGCGGCAAGGCCGTTGCCCGAAATTGAATTATACCACACTCAAAAAGTCAGATGAAATTAGCAGATGTTTTAACATTAACTCATTGTGGATGATATTTCTCCTTTTCTCAGGCTGTTGTCATTTGATAACAGATTTGAAAATTAGCCCATGCTGATGACATTTCTTGATGAGCATAATAAAAATTAAAAGGAAACAGAAAAGAATATAGTACATTCTACTTTCTTCACATGTCTTGAGTTGCCACCACGGCACGGCGTCGCTTCATCGCTTTAAAGAGTAGAAAGAATTACACATGAAAAAATGAAGAGTTTTGTATATCTCTCTGTAAGTTTCGTTTGGAGCTTCCATTGCCGATCTGCTAGGTGCTCTGAGCAGTCTTGTATATTATGGTCTGATTTTCTCTTTATGTAGTATGTAAAACGGCAGGAAAACCGACCTAAGTTATTGTCTTTTGCTGAAAGGAACATCCTCCAAAAGGGTTGCAGAAAATCGATGAGGCTTTATCACATGCGCGAGTGGTTCTGTCTAGATCGGCATTCAGTCCAGAACGGCACGTTTCTTTCATGTCCAATTCCATACCTGTAATTGTTCCATCCATAGGAAAATATGAGCGACGAATAATATCGCATAGGTTTAGGTGTTTTAACCGCTCCATCACAATATCCGCTGTATTCGCTAGTGAAATTCGTCATACTATTACATAATAAAAAAATCATTTTTTTCCTTTTCATAAATGGCTTTGGTATCGTGATCTATTCATAAGACATTAGTGGTGTCCGCTTCATGTCGGATCGACAGTATATACCGGGTTAGGCCCTTTCACTTCGTTGCCGTAACATGCGCCATGCACTCTGAATTTCCCCGCGGGGTCCTACCAGCCCTTTTGCTGCCTCTGCTTTTCGCGTAAACTGCTCCCCAACTCACCTCCCGCTTTGAGATGTGTGTCAAGCGCTCTCCAGCAGCTGAAAGGGCAGTCGGTATCTGCTAAAAGCGTCCCGCAGGAGATCACGGCGGCTAAATCTGGCCTCCCGGTGGTATATCGGGATACGCCCTCTGGAAACGGCTCTCTCTGAGCCAACAGCTGGAAGCCGTTAGCTCAGCCTGTGATGCAACAGCCATGACCGTGCGTAGTCGCGAGGGACTTCATTGATACACATCTTCGAGAAGGCCATGCTGTAGCCTTTGAAGTATGTGAAGGGAAAAGCGACTGTATAGTGAACAGTTAAACTCTTCTAAACTTGAACAAAGTACAGGGCAACTACAAATTATTCATTCAGTTTCAAAGCTATATGTTTTCCGAAGTGTTACATATACAAATACGATTACTGTAGAAATATCTTTTCTTGGGAGTACGTAAACACGGTCCTTTATTTACCCCCAAAGGAAATAGTTAAAAGGCGTTAGGTCCGGTGATTTGGGGATCCAACGGAACAGAGCCACATCATCTTCGCCACTACGCCGAATACAGCAATACGGAAGTTTGTCGTTTAGGCAGCAACGAACATCGATGCTCCGATGACGTGCCCTGTGTTGGAACATAAAACTCTCTGAGTCATTCGGAAACAACCAAAACAACATATCAACGAAGTAGTACCTGACAGTCTTCTCACAGCCTGCCGGCCGCTGGTGGCCGAGCGGTTCTAGGCGCTTCAGTCTGGAACCGCGCGACTGCTACGGTCGCAGGTTCGCATCATGTCTCGGGCATGGATGTGTGTGATGTCCTTAGGTTAGTTAGGTTTAAGTAGTTCTAAGTTCTAGGGACTGATGACCTCAGATGTTAAGTCCCATAGTGCTCAGAGCCATTTGAACCATTTTTTTCTCACAGCCCATACAACTTTGTTTGCCCCATTGCCCAGAAAACGTTAACCTTCGACGAATCTCGTTCATGTGCCACAAATTTCATGAGGACTGTCAGTTCCCAACACTCTCACATTGTGGTGACTGACCTTTAGAGATAACTGCAAGGATGCTTGGTCGCTCAGTATCAGCTTTGAGGCGAAATGTTCATTCTCAAGTGCTTCGTGCATTGTGATGCAAAATTGAAGGCTCCAGCCAGATTCCTCCGGTTTTATTTGTTGCACAAGCTGCAGATGGGCACGGAAGGCGTCACAAAATCTCCCACACAGAATACTGAGGTATTACATGTTCATGGTGGACCACTAAATTCTTTTATTTTTTTAATTTTTTTTTTTTTTTTTTTTTTTTTTTTTTTACGAGATATTCTCTTGCCGTCTCCTCGATTGCTCGATTGCATGTGGCATACCTGGTACTTTGCTCTTTAGAGACAAACAATGCCCTAAATTGTCGATATCAACGCACATGCTCTTTTTGTATGGCGGTTTCTTCGTAATCCCTTCTGAACGCGAGCTGCACTGCTGTAACAGATAAGCGTCTCGCATATTCCATCATACAAAAGATCTTTTATTACTTTGTCCCTATTTTGTGAAGTCACTGCAATGGTAACGCCAAGTAGCTAGCACAATACAAACACAGTGAGTTTACGGTTTTAATTACTCATCAGTCATATTCGTACATGTTATTCTTTCGATAATACAGAACTTTGAAAACGCCCCGTAGGCGCATAAACTGATGCACACAATTTCGAGGGAAAGATGTAAGCTACATATGCGGGAAGTTCGTTCAAGTGTAGGCCCACACATCGTCTCGACCATGGTTTAAAATGTAGGCGATGGAAGTGAACACAAATGAACGGGGCTTCAAAGGGGATTCGCCTATGTTCGCTGCCATTTGCTTGTATCTGTGAATAAGCGTTTATATGAGATAACGAATGTAGCCTGTAAACGTTGCGTGTTTTTTTTTTTTTTTTTTTTTTTTTTTTTTTTTTTTTTTTTTTTTTTGCACAGAGGTTACAGTTACAGCCACGATGAAAAACCGACATTCAGAGACGATTGTTTTGCATGGCGAGAGCGCTGTTTTTGACAAACTAAGCAAAATACCGTAACAAAAAAAAAGGAATTAGGTGTCTCAGTTTATACGTAAGCGTGTAATGTGTGGAAGTAGTCCACACTGAACTGCAGCTACAGCTTTCATTAGCATTCGTTAGCCCGATCTTTGCACATACGTCTGTTTACTTTTTTCATTAGCTTCTCAAAATAAGTGAGGAGGAAATTTACAAGTGGAACACTATTTACCAACGACCATCATAACCTAAAGGAAGACTAGCATTTAGATTCTTGTTTGTCAGTAGCTGGAGACATTTGCGTTAATGATTGTTTCGAGTTTCCGTGGCTGCTGTATCTCGCTTTCTGATGTCTGCAATAACATAAGAGAAGCACTTCAAGGATCTCATTAAATTACGAATAAGAATGATAATGTCAATAAAATACGCTTGAAGAAATAAATATACGTAAGTGTGCTGAAAAGTAATACCTCCAAATTTTTATACTAATTTGGATATCCGTTGAGATATAGCGTGTCACCTTCATATTACGCATATTACTTGGTATATTTTCCCTCTTCGATGACACAAGTTGCAACCATCTGGCCGGCCGGAGTGGCCGAGCGGTTCTAAGCGCTACAGTCTGGAACTGTGTGACCGCTACTGTCGCAGGTTCTAATCCTGCCTGCCTCGGGCATGGATGTGTGTGATGCCCTTATGTCAGTTAGGTTTAAGTAGTTCTAAGTTCTAGGGGACTGATGACCTCCGATGTTAAGTCCCATAGTGCTCATAGCCATTTGAACCATTTCTTCGTGGTAATTACTATGGGACCAAACTGCTGAGGTCATCGGTACCTAATCTTACAAACTACCTAATCTAACTTACACTAAGGACAACACACACACACACACACACACACACACACACACACACACACACTTGCCCGAGGCAGGACTCGAAAATCCGACGGGAGAAGCCTCGCGACCCGTGACAAGACGCCCGAGAGCACGCGACTACCCCGCGCGGCTCAACAGCAATTCTTCAGCCACATGATTAGAACTAACACGAACGCAAACTACGAGAACGATATGGTTTTTTGCATATTTTAAGAACTTGATAAACCCAACATTGGCAGTGTATTCATTTTGCCAATTCTCAATTAGAAAAGAAAACAAAAAATATATTGTGTTTAAAGTAAAGTACCGAAAGAATTTCATTTACATGTGTTCCTAAAAACACCTTTGATGTTATAAAACAGTCCTACAGAGAAATATGCATAATGTACAGATGTGTAAGTTCGTTATCCGAATTAAGAAATACGATCCCGGACAGTTTCTGTACGGGGGGTGCAGCTGCTTCGCATGTCTACAACGCTATTTTGTAAGCGTCTCTGTGGAAAGGTCTCTTCATACCTCTGTAGACGACTACTGTTTTCACCTACAGCTGTATGCGCCTTGCAGTTGCAAGGTGTCAAAAGTGCTACCAGGTAAAAAGGATGTCTTTAATTCGACGCGACTGTACGAGTGTCTTACAGGGGACCCTCCATACTGTAAATTACGGATTTTGATGCGCTTTAAATACGTTGTAAAGGCACTTTCCTGGACTACCTGCCTGTCCGTATTATTAGCGACGGGCCTTGGTCTTTGAGAAAATCGATTTTGAAGTTCACTGCGTGCTTTGTATACCTGTAACATTACATATATTCCGAGCAATTCAGCGTAGCGCAGCAGTAAAGGTTTACGACTACCATCTTGAGGTAGCGTTTTCGAATCCTGCTCGTGTTCCTTTTTTTTCAAAATCAATCGAATTTTTCAATTTTATTTCAAAGAATATCAACAAACAGTGTAAGGCGTGCGTAATTATAAAGATACATAGTTATTAATTTTTTCTGTCAAACAATATTACAAAATCTTATTTTTCATCGTCCACATTGTTTGATGTTCCAGAACAAAATCATAGAAACAACCGAAGCACAAATTTTCGCAGCATCACGTGCATTTCATGAAAGCAACCGTCGTGCAGGCGCACGGTTTCTTCATGAGCGATACTGAGAAACACAATTCTTTTGCATTCATAAATATTTCTCTTTCATCCGTTAATTTCCATGTGAACCATTCGTATCTAATCATGCTTTCAAAATTAGGTGCGCTGAATTGATATAGGATTAGCGAATGCAGTTTTACCGAATATTTCCTAGAAGCGATGTCTCTATTGTGTTTCATCAAGTCGGGAGCATTCTGAACAATTTTCGTGAAGATTTTCACCTGTCGGTAAAACTAATCATCGCAGGGCTTGCAATAAGGAGTGCACTTCGGTGGGACCACTTTTAGGGTGCCCGTTCTCGCTTCCCTTTCATCAGCGAATATCATATAAAGTTGAATCGGTTTGCCCCCACCACGAATGGATAACGTACTAAGCTTTTTTCTGTCCCACGGACGGAAGAATTACAGAATGCAAAAATACTTCGTACACCAGTTTCGTGATCTTCCCAGATTTCGTGCAGGACACGACTACATTTCAGTATTTCCCAGTTAATCTGTCTACTCGTTTTTGAACGTTAGGAGCAAATTTTCCGAACGTTTCTTGCACACATAAAAAAACATATGGGAGCAGGATTCTAGCACAGTACCTCCGCCGGCAGGGGTGTTCGAGCGGTTCTAGGCGATACAGTCTGGCACCGCGTGACCGCTAAGGTCGCAGGTTCGATCCTCCCCCGGGCATGGATGTGTGTGATGTCCTTAGGTTACTTAGGTTGAAGTAGTTCTAAGTTCTAGGGGACTGATGACTGATGACCTCAGAAGTTAAGTCCCATAGTGATCAGAGCCATATGAACCATTTTTGAACAGTACCTCCAGCGCGGTAGCCGTGAATCTTTACCGTTGCGCTGCGCCTATTTGCACGGATAATATGTAATGTATGTATACAAAGCATTGAATGAAATTCAAAATCGATTTTGTCAACAACCAAGGCCCGCCGCTGAAAAACCGGATAGCCAGGTACTCAGGTTCAAAAATGGCTCTGAGCACTATGGGACTCAACTGCTGAGGTCATTAGTCCCCTAGAACTTAGAACTAGTTAAACCGAACTAACCTAAGGACATCACAAACATCCATGCCCGAGGCAGGATTCGAACCTGCGACCGTAGCGGTCTTGCGGTTCCAGACTGCAGCGCCTTTAACCGCACGGCCACTTCGGCCGGCAGGTACTCAGGGTAAGTGCCTCTACAACATATTTGAATCACATCAAAATCCGCGATTAACAGTGTGGAGGGTCCCATTGTTAGTAGTAAATAATGAACTTGGGGCATGATAGGTAATATTGTCACGCAGCTCATTTTTATGATGTCATGGCTCCTGAACTATGTGGGCTACCACGACGTACTTTAGTAGGTGCATTTTGGGGCATATGTGGGTACTGTCCGCCAAATTTATAGCGAATACAATTAATAGACAGAAGTAAATACATGTTAATGTGATGCATGGTACTGCTGTTTCTCACACAATTAATTGCTTATGAAACCATGTCTCCTGAGCTACGTGAGATAGATAGCTCACACACCTACAAGATTGTTGCCTGTCAGTAAAGGATATGTGTACCGAGCTTGGTTGAAAGCTCTCTAGTGGTTTAGGAGGACATGTGGATCATACAAATGCATACAAACATACCTAAATATTTATAAAAGGTATGAATTTTAATCACTTAGTAGATACATATTCGTACTTGTTTACTTTCAAACCAATTTATTGTGCTTTTCCTTTGTAACAAGAAGAGATACAAAGCTTTTGCTTTTTTGCCACCTTCCCGCCTCATTATAGGATTTATTGAATGTATAGTCTTCCTCACGTGTGCAGTTTCAGTGCTTCGGCACTTTTATAGCAGTCATATTTCCTTTCCCTTGGCCTTTATGCTATGGATCTCTTCGATCCCACAGGCACCTATATCTAAATTATGCTAGCTCCAATATTACATGCTCTTCAGATCACAACTCATGTCAACAACAAAAATAGACATCACAGCAGACGAAAGTTTTCTGCAGCGTAGAGGACGTGTACTTCATTTGATGGTTCGCTAAAAGCCCTAAAACCAGCGGAATACTAGTGAATACAAACCAAACACGTCCTTAGGCTGTTTTCTCGCGCTCGCCTACAGTTTACGCCAGAGATAACTCTCGTTTATTTGTGTTCGCTCCTGTGTAAAGTAGGCTTCAGAGTTTTACTAATCAGTTCGTCCTAACATTACAATCAAAACATTGCTTTTACGCCTCTTTTTCTTCCGTGGTATTCATGCAAGGAAGTAACATATACATCTCGTAATTTCAAGTGGTTTAACCCACTAGCAGTTTAATTTATTGCATTAACTATTAAGTCTACGGTACTGTAGACCTGTCCAAACGTAGCATCTCTTAGGAGTGAGCAAAAGCATTTGACCTCACTGGAATGTACGTATTCAGTACTAACGCTTATTCGTCGGAAGGTTTTAGTCGTTCCTGGGTACCGGCGGTAGACCTAACACCACAGTTACCAGAACTGGTATCAGTGCTCCAGCAAAGGAAACTTATCGAGAAACACAAACGAAAGTTCCAAAGTTCACTGCTGTAAGCGCACACTCCCATTTCTTTGTGCCGTCTGTCAAAATTATCGCTCGTTAACAACAGTAAGCACTAGACCAAAAAAGTAGGAAATCGAGTCGTCATCGCCCTTGAATCACGCTCTAGCACAGAAACAAAAGAATAGAGAGAGGGAGCAAACCCGAAGCGAAGAGAGGAAAAGAAAACATGATCTTCTAGAAAAGAAGAAATTTTGCCCAGCAAAAAGGTAACTGTGCCTAGCCATATATATATATATATATATATATATATATGAAATTGAGTCTTTGTACTCTTGCATTATTTATGTCTTTATATATAAATAGCCATATTACAATAAAAAATAAACAGATATTCGTATTTTTTTCATGAACTGCTTATTCTTACTTCAGTCTCCCTTATCTTTCTCGACAGAAAGAATAAAAATATTTACCTGTCTCCTATTAAGTACTCAGAATAACTACAGAGAATCAAAACAATCCTAAATGTGTGCTTCACGTAGCCTCCAAAAATATAAGAATGTTCTCTGTGTTTCAGACAGGTATTGGGATGACGTTTTAACGATTTCATATCAACTTCTCCTCGTTTACCTTTCTAACTGATTTGCTGTCCTCTACCATCTCTTCCACTGTTATCGGAAATTTCTTAGTTCTTGTCTCTCTTACGCTCATCATAACCGACATTTCACATCACATGTCTTGGGTGTTCCGACCCTTTTTGATGCGAAAACTCTTAAAGATTTTTAAATAAAACCAACGTTATTAACATTCTATTACTCTTAATTCTCCGTGTGTTTTCTGCCGCTAGAGGGCTCCGAACTGAAGCGTGTGCAGTGGTGATGTGTGACGTAACTTTGTCGGTGCATGACAAAGAGCGTGCTTTAATCGAGTTTTCTGTTCGAAGAATGCTCCACACGTGGAGCATCCTCTCCTTCAGCATAACAATGCTAGACCACACACGAGCGCTGCGATATCTGTAACATTCGGACGACTTGGGATTGCTGTTATCGATCATCGTCCATACAGTCCCGACTTGGCTCCTCCAAATTTTCTTTTTGTTTCCGAAACTTAAAGAACACCTTCGAGGACTTCACTTTGATAGGGATCAAGTAGCGCAAGCAGAGGTGTGGTTGTGGCTTCGTCGACAACGTCAAACATTCTAATGTGACGGTATCAACAAACTTGTCCCACGTTGAGAGAAATGTGTTCGTCGCCAGTGTGAATGCGTTGAGAAACAAGTTTCGTACGTATACATGAAGAATATCGATGTAGAATGTTAATAAAGTTTGTTTTACTTTAAAAGCTGTAAGAGATTTCACACAAAAAGTTCTGAGACATTACTTTTCAGTATGCTTTCTTATCTTCGACCGGTCACAGATGCTACTTGATAAAATTTCCTGTACTGTTTATTAGAGGACAGAAAGTGAGATTTCGGGTAAATTATTTTTATTTTTCCTCAAAGTTCTCTGTCCATACAGTAATTCCTCAGCCATATGATTACAGGTAACACGCACGCAGACTACGAAAATGGTCAGGTTTTTCGTATATCTATTAGGAACGAAGATAGAAGTCCAGCGGTGTGCTAAACCTTCGCAGTTAACCGAACGGTGTGCCGGCCAGTCACCTAAGAAAACCGACTGAGGTGGCGCCGTGGTTAGTACACTGAAGTCGCATTCGGGAGGACGGAGGTTCAAACCCGCGTCCAGCCATTCTGATTTAGATTTTCCATAATTTCCCTAGATCGTTTCAGGTAAATGCCAGGACGGTTCCTTTGAAAGGGCACGGCCGAATCCATTCCCCACTCTTCCCAAATCAGATGGGATCGATGACCTCGCTGTTTGGTGTCCTCCCTCAAATAAACCAACCACCTAAGAAATTCTACAGTTAGGCATTAAAATAACGCTGGTGAAGCATTCTACAACTCCAGATCCACCGTAAGAGGGGTCTCAGTTGCTAAAAGAAGTAGCACAATGCTGCGCTCCTGAGGGTAACGACGAGAAGATAGGAGGGCTGTTGCTACAACGAACCTGACCGGAGTGGGTTTAAATGCTTCCGCTCAGCCATTAGCAGTACTCGTGCCTGGAATTCCGACTTCCAAACTTCCACTGTCTCCGCAGCAGTCACCAGTCAAATGTTTGGGCAAGCAGAAACAGCCTCACCGAGCAGCATCATCAGCTACGGGTGACAATGGTCTTCGAGCCATCAGCGGGGCGTAATGCTTTTTGGGCTTGAACGGGTATTGCCGACCCTAGGCCACCACCTCTTAATGTATCTCCTCACACTCAAGGCGGGTCACCGATTTCCTGGCTTCAGTACCAGTCAGTCCCTGTCATAAGACAAAGAAGGTCGTTCTGAGAGGTCGTCATTGCTCCAGTCGATGAAACATTGCCACGGCACTATTAAAAAATTAAAAAAATGTTAGAGGGAGAAATATTGAAGTTTGGAAACTCTAAACGCACAAAATACCTTTGATGAAGGTACAGCAAGATGTTAGCGAAGATGACGACACTGATTACTTTCTGATGCGTCTCAGGACTGGAATTTTCTGCAGTATTACTAAAATGTATTATCATTCATTCTGTAACAAGAATAAAATTTTTCAGGAAAGCTTGTATTTCCCTACCTAAAGTAATGCTCACCTAAACCTCAGTCATTAAACATAGAATGGGTTCATAACCCGCTATTTCGTCCGTGCTTACGAACTAGGCCAGTCACTGCACTGTCAAAACAATACCAATAAAGTAATGAAGTCATTGTTTCATACGACAGCACAAACTGCCTGGTGATGTAAAACTGATGGCAGCACTTGAGTTACCTACGACCTTATCTGTGAGCCGCCGATGAGTGGAGATTCCCATGCCGGTGCAGCTCGACCTGCCATCAGGAAAAGGACTGAAAAATGAAACAGTGACTCGTACGAACCTCCCCATTATTCTGTTTGTTAACCGTCTCTAATAACCTCGATATCGACAGGCTATTAAATCCTAAACTTCCTTCTTTCTTTCTGTTAAAATAGAAAAACCGAAATTGATAGTCCTTAGGAACGGAGATGATATGTAATAATTTACAACTCGTGGTACGATCCTCTCACAGAAACACAAAACCGAAAATTTCAGAACGAAACACCTTGTGCATTAGTCATCTTTCTAAAAAGAAGATTTAGAAAAGAGAAGCTTTTCTTTCTTACCAAGCTTTAATGTTACATACCACGGGAATACGACTTTTAATATCCAATGAGTAACTTTTTTTTCCTATTTCAATGAATGTTTGCCCCATATGTACTGCCAAATGGCCTCCAGTACTTAGTACAAATTTCCACACACTTGTCAGCTAATAAGTCATTGTCCACTTTCAAAATATTTATGGAGTGACAAAAGTGCTGGTGAAATGTACATACATTTTGCATTGCGAGACACCTACCGATTCATTCGAAACTGCCTCGTAAACATATGAAAACCTTTCCCCTGCTTGTTCTGTTTCCTGACTGGTATGTAGTCTCCAGTTCCTAATTTCTCCCCAGTCATCTTTAATTTTGCTTTGTTTATTCTCCTGCGCCCAACCTTATGATATGAGCTATAGCGAAATTCTCTACGCAGATAGAACATACAAACATAAAAACAGTTTTGCATCACCTCGGTTCCGAGAGTTCCGGAAGCTGTAAAGAAAATTGGAATCGAGGTCAACATAAACATCATTTGCGTCCTTTTTATTGCTCATAAAAACCACACATTGCATGTTGTATCACCGTACAGCGAGACCTTTAGAGTTGATGGTCAGGTTGCTGTACACACCGGTACCTGTAATACCCAGAAGCACGTCCTCTTGAATTGATGCATACCTGTATTCGTCGTGGCATACTATCAAGTTCGTGAAGGCACTGTTGTTCCAGATTGTCCCACTCCTCAACAGCGGTTCGGCGTAGATCCCTCACAGTGGTTGGTGGATCACGTAGTCCATAAACAGGCCTTTTCAATCTATCGGAGGCATGTTCGGTAGAGTTCATGTCTGGAGGACATACTGGTCACTCTAGTCGAGCGATGTCGTTATCCTGAAGGAAGTAATTCACAAGATGTGCACAATGGGGGCGCAAATTGTCGTTCATGAAGACGAATGCCTCGCCACTATGCTGCCGATATGATTGCACTATCGGTCGGAGGATGGCATTGTATCGTACAGGCGATACGGCGCCTTCCGTGATGACCAGCGGAGTACGCCAGCCCCACATAATGCCACCCCAAAACAGCAGGTAACGTCCACCTTGCTGCACTCGGTGGACAGTGTGTCTAAGGCATTCAGCCTGACCGGGTTGCCTCCAAAGAATTCTCCGATGATTGTCTGGTTGAAGGCATATGCGACACTCATCGGTGAAGAGAACTTAATGCCAATCCTGAGCGGTCCATTCGGCATGTTGGGCCCATCTGCATCGCGCTGCGTGGTGTCATGGTTATAAATATGGACCTCGCGATGGATGTAGGGCCTGAAGTTGCGTATAATGAAGCCTATTTATTGCACACAGTTTGAGACGAAACACGACGTCCTGTGGCTGCACGAAAAGCATTATTCAACATGGTGGCGTTTCTGTCAGGGTTCCTCCGAGCCATAATTCATAAGTAGGGGTCATCCACTGCAGTAGTAGCCCTTGGGAAGCCTGAGCGAGGCATGTCATCGACAGTTCCTGTCTCTCTGTATCTCTTCCATGTCCGAACAACATTAATTTGCTTCACTCCCAGGCGCCGGGACACTTCCCTTGTTGAGAGCCCTTCCTGGCTCAAAATAACAATGCGGACGCGATCTAACAGCAGCATTGACCGTCTGGACATGGTTGAACTACAGACAACACGAGCCGTGTACCTCCTTCCTGGTGGAATGACAGGAACTGATCGGCTGTCGGACCCCCTCCGTCTAATACGCACTGTTCATGCATGTTGTTCACATCTTACTGAGGGTTTAGTGACATCTGTGAACCGTCAAAGGGACTCTTGTCTGTGGTACAAAATCCACAGTTAACGTCTGTCTTCAGCCTTTCTGGGATCTGGGGTGACGCAAAACTTTTTTTGATGTGTGTACGTCTGGCTGGTCACGTTGGATTGACAGCGGACCTTGTTATCATGTGCAGCAGGCTCGACGGGTTCCGTGAGGCTTGCCAGGCTTGCTGACACCCAAGTTGGCCACACTTAACCACTGTGCTTCAGTACATATGTACTCTTCTGTCTCCGTTATGAGGTGTTTTAATAATTGCGGCGGAAATAAGGGCAGGCAGGCCGGAAGTAGAATTTGTACACCTCTGACTACGAGTAAGGTGACGAAGACTACCACCGCTACTACTACTGTACTAATGCTAACACTAATAATAATACTAATTCATTATTATTATTATTATTATTATTATTATTATTATTATAAAGTTTTCTTTACGAATGAACTGGTAGGGTGAATGTTTCAACGTTTTTACTTGTAAAACAAGTTAACTCGATGATCCTTCTTCTTCCTGAAACTTTCGGCGTCATAACTATACCATGTGCCTCGACTTTCAAATATTCGCAGTACCGTTTCTTCAGTTGAGGTATAAACAAGAGCTGGTAAGCGTTCGTGGGCCATACTGTCCCTCAAATACGTTTCGTGCCTTTTAGACAAGAGAAACTCCTTTCGGCTGAAGCGCTTGTTACAGGAATTGTAGTAAATAAACAACGTAGTCTGTAACAATGAGTCTATACCGTATACAGGGAAATGGTGACGATAATAACAGTAGTATCGCCGAATTTAAGAAAGAACAGTTTATCACAACGCGACAATTTTCTTTACAATTTTGTTACAATATTATCCAATACCTCGAGGTACAGCTGTTTGTATTTTAACATCAGTGGATTGCCAGTATATGTATCCACTATTTCATCTCCATTTATGAAAGCAGCATCATACGAATTTGCACAGCTTAATAAACGTAAACATGTTCCGTAGTAGTCTGTAATGCGATGTTTATTTAATCGTGCGATTAGGTAATTTTGACCAATCGTCATTGTCAAAGTAAGATCTGTACTTCTTGTCATTTTCAAATCACTCTTAATTACAAGTAAAAAGTAGCCTTATTCATTCATTTTACAATGACATGAAACACAAATGTTAGAAATGTACTAAACAATGACGCCTAGTCAAAATTAGTTAATCGCACGATTAAATGAACATCGCATTACAACCTGCTACGGACCATGTTTACGTTTATTAAGCATCTGGAGGCTGTGGATCCCCACAAATACAGACAAATAATTTTAATAAGTAGAGGGTGGTGTGGAATTTAAGAAGTCAATAAGTTTGTTAGTAGGTTTGTGGAGGTACGTGGCATTAATAAGTCAGTAAGTTTGTTGGTAGGTTTGTGGAGGTACGTGGCATTAGATGTCTACGAACAATTGACGTAATTCGCGTAAATAACGAGCCGCTGATTTGCGTCCGCGGTGGTGGCACCCAGTGGCGACCCAGATGCGTTTCATAGGATCTACATTAGGCGAATTTTGTCGCCGAGGCATCAACGTGAGGTCACTGTTATGCAAATCAAATCACTATAGCATGATAATGGCTGCGAGACACGGACAACTATACTGCTATAACATGACACCGCCGTCGGGGACGACATCATGCATGCAGGGATGCAGTTGGTTCACAGCTGTCAGCGTGTCTTCGACTACTGCCACAGGTCCCATCCCATGGAAGCGCAGCCGAACGTCTCCCATAGCATAATACTGCCCCACCAGCCTGCGTTCGTGGCGTGCTGCATGTTTGGGACAGCCGTTCATCTCGATGACTGTGTTTGTGGAGGTGACCATCGACTTGTTGTTGTTGTTGTGGTCTTCAGTCCTGAGACTGGTTTGATGCAGCTCTACAAGCTACTCTATCCTGTGCAAGCTTCTTCATCTCCCAGTACCTACTGCAACCTACATCCTTCTGAATCTGCTTAGTGTATTCATCTCTTGGTCTCCCTCTACGATTTTTACCCTCCACGCTGCCCTCCAATGCTAAATTTGTGATCCCTTGATGCCTCAGAACATGTCCTACCAACCGATTCCTTCTTCTAGTGAAGTTGTGCCACAAACTTCTCTTCTCCCCAATCCTATTCAATACATCCTCATTAGTTACGTGATCTACCCACCTTATCTTCAGCATTCTTCTGTAGCACCACATTTCGAAAGCTTCTATTCTCTTCTTGTCCAAACTGCTTATCGTCCATGTTTCACTTCCATACATGGCTACACTCCATACAAATACTTTCAGAAACGACTTCCTGACACTTAAATCTATACTCGATGTTAACAAATTTCTCTTCTTCAGAAACGATTTCCTTGCCATTGCCAGTCTACATTTTAAATCCTCTCTACTTCGACCATCATCAGTTATTTTACTCCCTAAATAGCAAAACTCCTTTACTACTTTAAGTGTCTCATTTCCTAATCTAATCCCCTCAGCATCACCCGATTTAATTTGACTACATTCCATTATCCTCGTTTTGCTTTTGTTGATGTTCATCTTATATCCTCCTTTCAAGACTCTGTCCATTCCGTTCAACTGCTCTTCCAAGTCCTTTGCTGTCTCTGACAGAATTACAATGTCATCGGCGAACCTCAAAGTTTTTACTTCTTCTCCATGAATTTTAATACCTACTCCGAATTTTTCTTTTGTTTCCTTTACAGCTTGCTCAATATACAGATTGAATAACATCGGGGAGAGGCTACAACCCTGTCTCACTCCCTTCCCAACCACTGCTTCCCTTTCATGCCCCTCGACTCTTATAACTGCCATCTGGTTTCTGTACAAATTGTAAATAGCCTTTCGCTCCCTGTATTTTACCCCTGCCACCTTCAGAATTTGAAAGAGAGTATTCCAGTTAACGTTGTCAAACGCTTTCTCTAAGTCTACAAATGCCAGAGACGTAGGTTTGCCTTTTCTTAATCTTTCTTCTAAGATAAGTCGTAAGGTTAGTATTGCCTCACGTGTTCCAACATTTCTACGGAATCCAAACTGATCTTCCCCGAGGTCCGCTTCTACCAGTTTTTCCATTCGTCTGTAAAGAATTCACGTTAGTATTTTGCAGCTGTGACTTATTAAACTGATAGTTCGGTAATTTTCACATCTGTCAATACCTGCTTTCTTTGCGATTGGAATTATTATATTCTTCTTGAAGTCTGTGGGTATTTCGCCTGTCTCATACATCTTGCTCACCAGATGGTAGAGTTTTGTCAGGACTGGCTCTCCCAAGGCCATCAGTAGTTCTAATGGAATGTTGTCTACTCCCGGGGCCTTGTTTCGACTCAGGTCTTTCAGTGCTCTGTCAAACTCTTCACGCAGTATCTTATTTCCCATTTCATCTTCATCTACATCCTCTTCCATTTCCATAATATTGTCCTCAAGTACATCGCCCTTGTATAAACCCTCTATATACTCCTTCCACCTTTCTGCCTTCCCTTCTTTGCTTAGAACTGGGTTGCCATCTGAGCTCTTGATATTCATACAAGAGGTTCTCTTCTCTCCAAAGGTCTCTTTAATTTTCCTGTAGGCAGTATCTATCTTACCCCTAGTGAGACAAGCCTCTACATCCTTACATTTGTCCTCTAGCCATCCCTGCTTAGTCATTTTGCACTTCCTGTCGATCCCATTTTTGAGACGTTTGTATTTCTTTTTGCCTGCTTCATTTACTGCATTTTTATATTTTCTCCTTTCATCAATTAAATTCAATATTTCTTCTGTTACCCAAGGATTTCTATTAGCCCTCGTCTTTTTACCTACTTGATCCTCTGCTGCCTTCACTACTTCATCCCTCAGAGCTACCCATTGTTCTTCTACTGTATTTCTTTCCCCCATTCCTGTCAATTGTTCCCTTATGCTCTTCCTGAAACTCTCTACAACCTCTGGTTTTTTTCAGTTTTTCCAGGTCCCATCTCCTAAAATTCCCACCTTTTTGCAGTTTCTTCAGTTTCAATCTGCAGTTCATAACCAATAGATTGTGGTCAGAATCCACATCTGCCCTTGGAAATGTGTTACTATTTAAAACCTGGTTCCTAAATCTGTGTCTTACCATTATATAATCTGATACCTTTTAGTATCTCCAGGATTCTTCCATGTATACAACCTTCTTTTATGATTCTTGAACCAAGTGTTAGCTATGATTAAGTTATGCTCTGTGCAGAATTCTACAAGGCGGCATCCTCTTTCATTTCTTACCCCCAGTCCATATTCACCTACTATGTTTCCTTCTCTCCCTTTTCCTACTGTCGAATTCCAGTCACCCATGACTTTTAAATTTTCGTCTCCCTTCACTACCTGAATAATTTCTTTTATCTCGTCATACATTTCATCAATTTTTCATCATCTGCAGAGCTAGTTGGCATATAAACTTGTACTACTGTAGTAGACGTGGGCTTCGTGTCTATCTTGGCCACAATAATGCGTTCACTATGCTGTTTGTAGTAGCTAACCCACACTCCTATTTTTTTTATTCATTATTAAACCTACTCCTGCATTACCCCTATTTGATTTTGTATTTATAACCCTGTAATCACCTGACCAAAAGTCTTGTTCCTCCTGCCACCGAACTTCAATAACTCCCACTATATCTAACTTTAATCTATCCATTTACCTTTTTAAATTTTCTAATCCACATGCCCGATTAAGGGATCTGACATTCCACGCTCCGATCCGTAAAACGCCAGTTTCCTTTCTCCTGATAACGACGTCCTCTTGAGTAGTCCACGCCCGGAGATCCGAATGGGTGACTATTTTACCTCCGAAATATTTTACCCAAGAGGACGCCATGATCATTTAATCATACAGTAAAACTGCATGTCCTGGGGAAAATTTACGGCTGTAGTTTCCCCTTGCTTTCAGCCGTTCGCAGTACCAGCACAGCAAGGCCATTTTCGTTAATGTTACAAGGCCAGATCAGTCAATCATCCAGACTGTTGCCGCTGCAACTACTGAAAAGGCTGCCGCCCCTCTTCAGGAACGACTTGTTTGTCTGGCCTCTCAACAGATACCCCTCCGTTGTGGTTGCACCTACGGTACGGCCATCTGTATCGCTGAGGCACGCAAGCCTCCCCACCAACGACAAGGTCCATGGTTGATGGGGGGACCATCGACTTAGTGTAGCAAAAATCTGATTCAACGGAAGAGTAGTTTCCATTGATCGACGTTCGAAGCCCGATAATCTCGTGCCCACTGCAATCGTAACAGACGATGTCGTTGGATCAACGTGTGAACATGTAGGGGTGACCTGCTGCGGATCTCCGTGTTCAACAACGGACGATGAACGGTGTGCTCCGAAACACTTGTGCATGCACCAGCATTATGCTCGTTCGGCAGAGATCCCACAGATCACTCTCTATCCTACTTTAGATAAGCCTCCGAAACCAACGTCCTGTGAAGAGTCGTGGATCATTTAGCGCCTAGTGGTAGTTTTACTGTACTACCTCTTTCTGAAGATGCTCACGACAGTAGCACGTGAACATTCGACTAGCCTCACCGTTGTCGGGATACTCGTTCACAGGCACAGGCTAATAATGGGTCAAATGGCTCTGAGCACTAAGGTCATCAGTCTCCTAGAACTTAGAACTACCTAAACCGAACTGACCTAATGACAGCACACACAACCATGCCCGAGGCAGGATTCGAACCTGCGACCGTAGCGGTTGCGTGGTTCCAGACTGTAGCGCCTAGAACCGCTCGGCCACCCCGGCCGGCTCAGGGTAATAATGATCTGCCCTTTGTGGAAGTCGCATATCTCAATGGATTGCTCCATTTTCAGCCCATATCTTTGCTAGGGTGATCCCCCGTTCGTGTCTGCTCCGCTTACATACTTTTGTTCAAATGGCTCTGAGCACTATGGGACTCAACTGCTGTGGTCATAAGTCCCCTAGAACTTAGAACTAATTAAACCTAACTAACCTAAGGACAGCACACAACACCCAGCCATCACGAGGCAGAGAAAATCCCTGACCCCGCCGGGAATCGAACCCGGGAACCCGGGCGTGGGAAGCGAGAACGCTACCGCACGACCACGAGATGCGGGCTACATACTTCTGTTACCGCGTCACATGCTCTCAGCGCCCCAGGTGGATCCAACGTCGCGGTGGGCAGTGGTCATAATGTTTTCGCTCATCTTATACCTGGCCTTCTCACCGCATACTCCACATCTCCGTCTGCCTTAGGTTAACTTTAGGATTCCGCACTTTGCCTAGCGCCCTAGTGCCGGCAGTTTAGAAGGAATAACACAAGCTAAAGTGTTTCGCGTTCGCTTACAAAAGCACATAAAGGTGTTCTGTAAAAATAATTATTGCTGCTGCTGCTGCTACTACTACTACTACTACTATTCCTGCCTCACAAAAGTGACGCCCCGCCTCCTTTGCCTTCTCTGATCGGTCGCCACTGCTGCCTTGGCGCGGACTCACCCAGCACACGTCATCCCGGCCCGTCTCCACGCGCGATGTGAACGCAGCTATGTTTAACAGTAGCAAGGCCAAACACTGCGTCATCTGGTGTTATGTTGTGGCAACAGGCAGCACTCAACTGCCTCGGCGAACCCATCCTGTTAACTACGACCTCCTCCTCGGAGCAGTCATCAACCTCCCGTATGGAACCATCGATATATTAGGAATATTGTCATTCAATCAGCAGTCTTGACTATGCAATGGCCGAGATACTGTAAGGCTGGATCCCACAGAGCCAGAAAACGACTTTGTGGGCTGTCCTGCAAGTACTGGTGTCGGTGTTGATGCCATTTGCCGATGCCTTTACATTATATCAGCGGTTCCCAACCTGGTGGAAATAAAAATTTCTAGGGTATAAAAACAAAAGGGTTAGATTGTGATTCTTTTAAAGAACTAGATTATGAAAACTGTTGTCGCTGTTTCGTAAGACTGTAATACTGCTTGCCGGGCGTTGTGGCCGAGCGGTTCTAGGCGCTTCAGTCTGGAACCGCGCGACCGCTTCGGTCGCACGTTCGAATCCTGCCTCGGGCATGAATGTGTGTGATGCCCTTAGCTTAGTTAGGTTTAAGTAGTTCTAAGTTCTAGGGGACTGATGACTTCAGATGTTAAGTCCCATAGTGCTCAGAGCCATTTTTTTTAATACTTATTGCGTGACACAATGTGGTGTAGGTTATAACTTGTGAAACGCATGAATGAATATCTTTCTCACATAGTCCATACGCTACACCCGTGCTTTATAATATGCACCCATAAGAGTGAGTTATATAAATCGCATATTTTTAAATATCACGTTATCACGTAAAAATGCGTTCTCCGAGTGTAGGTAGTTCCTGGAATGGACCAGAAAATGCTTCGTTATTCACTTCGCAAAAAATAAACGAAGTAATAGTGCAGTAGTAATTGTGTAACGGTTGCTACATTGCTGAAGGGTTCGAATCAAATGACTCTAAGCACTATGGGACTCAACATCTGAGGTCGTCAGTTCCCTAGAACTTGGAACTACTTAAACCTAACCAACCTAAGGACATCACACACATCCATGCCGGAAGCAGGATTAGAACCTGAGACCGTAGTGGTCGCGCGGTTCCAGATTGAATCGCCTAGAACTGCTCGGTCACACCGGCCGGACTTGCTGAAGGGCCTACACAGTATAGTTATTATTATTATTTCTTTACTTTCTCAGACTTTTTAGAAGTCTGGTTAAGAATGGAGTGACGCGGACCTTTATCAAGCGTCACTTCCTTTTTGCTGTACGGTACGTGTTATATTGCATTTAGGAACTTTCGGGTAATTGAACATGTATCAATAATTACGGATTTCTGTAATTGTATATATATGTTTGGATGTAGCTGTATTGCATTGATGTATTGGTGGATATTGTGTGGTATGACTCCTGTAGTTGATAGTATAATTGGTATGATGTCAACTTTATCCTGATGCCACATGTCTTTGACTTCCTCAGCCAGTTGGATGTATTTTTCAATTTTTTCTCCTGTTTTCTTTTGTATATTTGTTGTATTGGGTATGGATATTTCGATTAATTGTGTTAATTTCTTCTTTTTATTGGTGAGTATGATGTCAGATTTGTTATGTGGCGTTGTTTTATCTGTTATAATGGTTCTGTTCCAGTATAATTTGTATTCATCATTCTCCAGTACATTTTGTGGTGCATACTTGTATGTAGGAACGTGTTGTTTTATAAGTTTATGTTGTAAGGCAAGCTGTTGATGTATTATTTTTGCGACATTGTCATGTCTTCTGGGGTATTCTGTATTTGCTAGTATTGTACATCCGCTTGTGATGTGATCTACTGTTTCTATTTGTTGTTTACAAAGTCTGCATTTATCTGTTGTGGTATTGGGATCTTTAATAATATGCTTGCTGTAATACCTGGTGTTTATTGTTTGATCCTGTATTGCAATCATGAATCCTTCTGTCTCACTGTATATATTGCCTTTTCTTAGCCATGTGTTGGATGCGTCTTGATCGATGTGTGGCTGTGTTAGATGATACGGGTGCTTGCCATGTAGTGTTTTCTTTTTCCAATTTACTTTCTTCGTATTTGTTGATGTTATGTGATCTAAAGGGTTGTAGAAGTGGTTATGAAGTTGCAGTGGTGTAGCCGATGTATTTATATGAGTGATTGCCTTGTGTATTTTGCTAGTTTCTGCTCGTTCTAGAAAGAATTTTCTTAAATTGTCTACCTGTCCATAGTGTAGGTTTTTTATGTCGATAAATCCCCTTCCTCCTTCCTTTCTGCTTAATGTGAATCTTTCTGTTGCTGAATGTATGTGATGTATTCTATATTTGTGGCATTGTGATCGTGTAAGTGTATTGAGTGCTTCTAGGTCTGTGTTACTCCATTTCACTACTCCAAATGAGTAGGTCAATATTGGTATGGCATAAGTATTTATAGCTTTTGTCTTGTTTCTTGCTGTCAATTCTGTTTTCAGTATTTTTGTTAGTCTTTGTCTATATTTTTCTTTTAGTTCTTCTTTAATATTTGTATTATTTATTCCTATTTTTTGTCTGTATCCTAGATATTTATAGGCATCCGTTTTTTCCATCGCTTCTATGCAGTCGCTGTGGTTATCCAATATGTAATCTTCTTGTTTAGTGTGTTTTCCCTTGACTATGCTATTTTTCTTACATTTGTCTGTTCCAAAAGCCATACTTATATCATTGCTGAATACTTCTGTTATCTTTAGTAATTGGTTGAGTTGTCGATTTGTTGCTGCCAGTAGTTTTAGATCATCCATGTATAGCAAATGTGTGATTTTGTGTGGGTATGTTCCAGTAATATTGTATCCATAATTTGTATTATTTAGCATGTTCGATAGTGGGTTCAGAGCAAGGCAGAACCAGAAAGGACTTAATGAGTCTCCTTGGTATATTCCACGCTTAATCTGTATTGGCTGTGATGTGATATTATCTGAATTTGTTTGGATATTAAGTGTGGTTTTCCAGTTTTTCATTACTATGTTTAGGAACTGTATCAATTTAGGATCTACTTTGTATATTTCCAATATTTGTAGTAACCATGAGTGGGGTACACTATCAAAAGCTTTTTGGTAATCAATGTATGCGTAGTGTAGAGACCTTTGTTTAGTTTTAGCTTGATATGTCACCTCTGCATCTATTATCAGTTGCTCTTTACATCCTCGTGCTCCTTTGCAGCAGCCTTTTTGTTCTTCATTTATAATTTTGTTCTGTGTTGTATGTCATTAATTTCTGTGTAATGACTGAAGTTAATATTTTGTAGATTGTTGGTAGGCATGTTATGGGGCGATATTTAGCTGGGTTTGCTGTGTCTGCTTGATCTTTAGGTTTCAGATAAGTTATTCCATGTGTAAGTGTATCAGGGAATATGTATGGGTCTGCAATGTAACTGTTAAATAATTTAGTTAGATGTGAATGTGTTGAGGTGAACTTCTTTAGCCAGAAATTTGCTATTTTATCATTTCCAGGGGCTTTCCAATTGTGCGTAGAATTAATTGCTCGGGTGACTTCATGTTGCAAAATTATCAATTCAGGCATTTGTGGTATCATCTTGTATGTATCTGTTTCTGCTTGTATCCACCGTGCATGCCTATTATGTTGTACCGGGTTTGACCATATGCTGCTCCAGAAGTGTTCCATGTCTCTTATGTTTGGTGGATTGTCTATTTTTATGTGTGTGTTATCTATTGTTTGGTAAAATTTCTTTTGGTTTGTGTTGAATGTTTGGTTTTGTTTCCTTCTATTTTCACTTTTTTTGTATCTTCTAAGTCGTTTCGCCAAAGCTTGTAATTTTTGCTTCTTTTCATCTAATTGCTCTATTGCTTCTTGTTGTGAGATTTTACCTAACCTTTTTCGTTTTTTGTCTGATATTTCATTTCTTATAAATTGTGTTAACTGTCCAATGTCTTTTCTCAGTTTTTCTATTCTGATCTGTAGCCTGTGTTGCCATGCTGGTTTTGTGGGTTTCTTCTGTGTGTTGGTTGGTTCTGACATCTGCCTAGTGTGTATATTTAGTGTAGTGAGTGCTCCTACATAAACCAGTACTTGTAACTCTTCCATAGTTGTGTATTCATTTATTTTGTTGTGTATGATTGTGTTGATAGTTTTTATTGTTGTTTCGACTTGTGGGCTATTTGGTGGTCTATGCAAGAATGGTCTAATGTCTGTATTTGTGTCTTTGTATTCTATATATGTCAACTGAAATTTTTCTTCTATATCTAACATGTGTGTCACTTCGTGTTCTATTTGTGCTTGTGCTGGTGGCTGTCTTAAAATTTCATTTTCCTCTGATTGTTTAATTGATGCGTGTTGTTCTTTGTTTGTTTGCTCTGGGATGTTTGAGTCCATTACTGTATTTTCTTCTTCTAATTGCACATTATTTTGTTCCAGTATTTGTTGTACTTGTTGTTTGATGTTTTCTAATTCTGACTGGGGTATCCTGTTATTTTTTATTATTACACGAATCTGATCAGCTAGACGTTGTTCTGTTAAAAATTTTAATTCTGGGTATCTGGTAATAAATGTTGTGTATACTTGTGATCTGTATCCAGTTGTGTTGGTTCCTAGGTTTGTTGCTTGGTAATAACAGAACATGAGGTGTCGATTAACTTCATCTGACCATCTCATCCTCTGTCTTTGTTTTCCTTCTAGGGTGGTTGCAGGAAGCATATCCTGCAAAACACCTCTATTTGGATTTAAATCATTTTCCAGTTGGCTAGCAGTGTCATTACCATTGTGGGCGGGCATAGGGTTCAAGCGCCGTCCCCGACCATGACGGCGCTTGTCCGAGGCTTCTTTAGTTCTGTCCTGAACTAAGTAATCACACTAAAAGGGGGGTTAGCCCTGTTAGTGGTTTGTTCTTTTCGTCGCCTTTTACGACTGGCAGAACATACCGGAGGCCTATTCTTTTCCCGGGCCTCCACGGGGTTTATTATTATTATTGTTATTATTATTATTATTATTATTTGTGGCAGTGATAAGACAAAGCTATGACAACGAAAAAAAAAGTCTTCCAATTTCTCCCAGTTCGGAAGTAAGCTGTCCATCATTCAAGTGACTTACAAACTAAGTACACTACACACATTTTAACGTAGTTCATTTTAAATGAGGGTGCAGGATGTAGGTGAAGCAAGTGTCGCGAGGGAGAAGAGTGGTACAGAAGAAGATTGATTTGTAACACGTGTCTACCTTCAATGTGGAAAGTCATCTTTCTTTTCTCAAAAATGTAGGTAGTATTCGCAATGCAGCTAGAATTGCTTCAGAATTTTATAAAAAAAGATTGATACAGATGCGCAAAACCAGTTGTCTCTGTAACTCGTTAATTAGGGGTTTAACAAAAACCTACAAAAACTAAATGCCATTTATTTTTCTTCATGGGCATACCCGAACTTCTGCATATCGTAAGCCGTGTGTCTCCAACCTGCAATCGTACCAATTATTTGTATTCCCGTACAGAGGAGACATTTTAATTGAAAGTCATTTGTGCCTGGTGCCGGCGGACAGAAACGATATTGCTGTGCCGGCGTCGTTCAGAAATACGATGCATTGTACTTCTCAATAACACCTGCGCTGCAGTATCCTATTACACCACATTACTTTTGCATGTCTATACATACGCCTAGGAGAAACAAACCGAAAAAAATCATGATTACATTATTTCTGTGGAACTAAACAATGGCAGCTACAGGTCTCTCATATCAAAATTCTCAGAAAATATCTCCTAACCTCCCTGAAGAGAACAGCAGCAAGTCGGTCGAAACGTCGGCAGTTCAGCTGTTTTAGCAATTTACAATGATGCGGCCCAGTAGGCCCTACCCAAAATTATTAGATCCGAAATGACACCGTTCGCGGAAGCCTACTAACTTACATTTCCGAACAACATTCGAAATATTGAAGATAGAGCCTGAGTTTTCTACGTATATGACAGAATACAAAGCTTTGTATAGAAAGAGGACTTGATCACTGCCTGAGCCGAACCATACAGAGAAAGAATATCATAAATTTAGTTTGCGATCTAAACGGAAAGTACACTTTAGTTGCACGTTTACCACAAAAAGGTAAATGCAATTGATACCAACAGCTGACTTCCCGTATAGCGCTACACAACGACAGTCCACTCTGATTTTTCCTTACAAGTGCCTCATAACGGCTTATTTTTGGTAAGCCCATTCAGGAGCCTAATGATGCCAGCTCGTTATCCAGCAATTAGCACAACCTGATTTACGAGGTATTATTAACAGAGTGAATGCTATTTAATTATATCTTTAACAGTAAAATGGTAGCTCCAAAACGCAACAAGTGCGTAAATTATTAGAGGCGGGTGCGAAACCGACACACAATCGAACAGAGGGAGGAATTCGCTGCAATAGTACCACGAGCATTTATTGCCACTGAGATCTGTTAAATACTAACTTGTCATTTATTTGTAATCATCCACTGTATCTAATTTTTCTTAAAATGAAGCAGACAGATAAACACTATCTCGTAGATTCCCATACTCTGTCAATCAGGGAAGTGCCTTAATGGTTGTTAACTAAGGCAATAAAACATTCGACAGGCAGAGATTTTTTAAATATCAGTTAGGATCTGTTAGCTCCTGGGTCACTACTCTCTACAAAATTCGTCGTTAAAGAGATCTTCCTTCAGCAGTATGTTTACTTCCGGATATCATTTCATTATAATAAGTGTTTCACAAACCAAATTTTTCAGCAAGTTAATACGAAAAATTAAAAATCAGCTGTTTATCATTTACGAACATTTGCTTTCTTTCCTGACCTCTGTCAGCCCCCAATCAACAAACAAAAAATATGCGCAATTTTTTTTTACGTTTTTATTTGACGTTGTCGAATTTGGAGTCAGACGATCTTTTATGTTAAAATGTGCGGATAAAAATCCTAGGTCAACATGTTAAAATTCCTTTGTGAATTAGTTACAGCTCATTGACGGGCGATATTCTGCTCAATAAAAATTATTACTAAATTCACTGTGTATCAGCCATACGGCATTACACATCGTCATAATCTGTTGAGCTGAATAGCTCTTGTTGTGATGAACACACTAAATTAGTTCGTCATGTTTACATAATTTACGTTTTCCACATACACTAAAGCGCCCAAGAAACTGGTATAACCAGGCAGAATACGACATTGCGGTCGGCAACGCCTATATCAGACAACAAGTGTCTGGCTCAGTTGTTAGATCGGTTATTGCTGCTACAACGGCAGGTTATTAAGATTTAAGTGGGTTTCAGTGTGGTGTTACGGTCGGCGCACGAGCGATGGGACACAGCATCTCCGAGGTAGCGATGAAGTGGTGTTTTTCCCGTACGACCATGTCACGAGTGTACCGTGAGTATCAGGAATCCGTTAAAACATCATATTTCCGACATCGCTGCGGCCGGAAAGAGATAATGCAGGAAAGGGACCAATGTAGACTGAATAGAATCGTTCAATGTGAAAGAAGTGCAGCGCTTCCGCAGATTGTTGCAGATTTCAATGCTGAGCGATCAACAACTGCCAGTTGCGAACCATTCAACGAAACATAATCGATATGGGCTTTCGGAGCTGACGGCCCACTCGTGTACCGTTGATGACTCCACGACGCAAAGCTTTACGCCTCGCATAGGCCAGTCAACACCGACACTGGACTGTTGACGACAAGAAACAAGTTGCCTGGTCGGACGAGTCTCGTTTCAAATTGTATCGAGCGGATAGGCGTGTACGGATATGGAGACAACATCTTGAGTCCATGGAACCTGCATGTCAGCAGGGGACTGTTCAAACTGGTGGAGGCTCTGTATTGATGTGGGGTGTGTGCAGTTCGAGTGATATGGGACCCCTGATAAGTCTAGATACGACTGTGACAAGTGAAACGTACGTTTGCATCCTGTCTAATCACCTGCATCCATTCATGTCCGTTGTGTATTTCGACGGACTTGAGCAATTCCAGCAAGACAATGCGACATCCCACACGTCCAGAATTGCTACAGAGTGGCTCCAGGAACACTTTTCTGAGTTTAACACTTCCACTTGCCACTAAACTCCCAAGACATGAACGTTATTGAGCATATCTGCGATGCCTTGCAACATGCTGTTTCTTCTCGTACTCTTACGGATTTATGGACAGCCCTGCAGGATTCATGGTGTCAGTTCCCTCCAACACTACTTCAGACACTACTCGACTCCATGCCACATCGCGTTGCGACACTTCTGGGAGCTTGCGAGGGCTCTACACGATATAAGGCAGGTGTACTAGTTTCTTTGACTCTTCAGTGTATGTCTCCAGTGCTCATATTTCAAGTGTAGGATTATGAACACAGGAGAGATACATGGCTAACGTTGTAAGTTACGTAACCATGACGACATACTTTAGTATCTTCATGAAAACAAGATCGATTCAGCATAGCACATTACGACAATCTTTAATTCCTAGTGCATGATACACACTGAATCAAGTAACAATTTTTATTGATCTTAAAATGGTTGGTCAATGAGCTGAAACTAGTGATGCACATCTAGGATTTTCATCCACATATTTTATACGAAAAACAGTTACTACTGACGGTGAATGGAGTCTTCTGCCGATATAAAAGAAATGAGGGCATGACTCAGCTGTAACAATAAAGCAACAGCTTGTTTAAACGTTTAAGTCTAGCCTGCAATATTTTCTGTATCATCTGGGACAAAGAATCAATCGGGAATAACTAATTGTTGGCGGAAATATAACCGCTGTTGTTGGTGCCTACTTCCGTTAAGTCAACTTGAAGATCGCTTCAGGAGTTGTCACTACACGACAATGCACGAACGTAGACCGTTACCATAATGATAACAGTGTTTTTGGATTAATGAAATTAGTAGACTAAGTGGCATCTGGTTGTCCTTGTCCAACAATATTCCGTTCTTCAGTCCTCAAGCTTCCTATTTCCTGTAAAGAAATCTCGAAAATTAATACAGTGTTGGCGTTTTCTTCTACTAGGAATTAACCTAAGAGTACTTTTCAGAAGTGGAATAAGGAGACCATCATGCCGCCGGGCTCTAGAGAACAATGAGCACCAACATTATAATTTTAAGTGTGTATTGTTTCTTAAAATGATGGAACATATGGATCACTGACCAGTTGTGCCTTTGGTGCCATGGCAAGTTTCACGCTTTTTCCGATTTTTCACCAGAGTTTTCTCTGAAAGATCACGCGACATTCTTTCCAGTCTCGACTGCACAATAGAGGCCCAAGAGGAAAAGAAGTAATCTGCAACGAAATTTTAACAAAATTGATGGCGGCTACTTTTGATTCTTTTTTATACTTCTCCTGTGAACTGAAGACTTTGACTCTTGTAATGAATACGCACGAAACGTCTCTAATGACAAATATTAATGTATTCCAACTTAAGAGTATATTAAAATGTAGGTAGGTAATGGATAAGGACAGACTTATTTATTTCAAAACAACTACTTTGTATCTTAGAGCTATGTTTTACAAATGTTTAATGCAGCAACTTGTTTAGTACTATTTTACATACAACCTTTTATAGTAATATAATTGCAAAAAACGACAAACCGAAGAACGCAAAGTTAAGAAAATATCCTTCAGATCGAAGAGAACATTTAGAAGATCTTAAAAGCCTTTATAGGCTAAAAGTTGAAATATGAGTCCATTCGACATTCGTGTGAATTACAGTGGCCTTCTGCGAAGGACGCACATAAATTTTCTCTCGTCGTGCTCTTCGAACGCTAATGTGTAGCCTTCGGTTGTTGTCAATGTCTGTGTTCCATATCACACGATTTGCAAGTGGAACCACCAATAAATCAATATTGTCTGTGAAGTCCTCAATATGAAACTCACTTCTTTCCGTGTCCTTTGAATCAAATAATAGCGTTTTTCATAAGACACCAAGAAGATGATCTACTTACCGAGCCAAATCATATACTTTTGTAACCTTTGCATTCAGGAAGTTGTGAATGCACATCTTGTGGAATGAAAACCGCAAACGGGTGTATGTAAGATCCTTTATTTGGAACCACAAACGGTTTCGTAGCTTAAAGCCTCTCCTTTAGGCGGGTATCTGAATACAAAAGAGAAATACCTGTTAAAAAAAGAAAGAGTATACCTCCGATTACAAACACAATTCTGTTTTTAACAAATATTAGCCTTTTGTAATCAGATACGCACCTGAAGATGAGCTTTTAAGCAACGAAACTGGTTGTCGTTCCAAGTAAAGGATCTCACATACAGCTGTTCGCGTTTTCCATTCTACAAAATCATATATTTTTTCTTCTCCTTAAATTGTGTATCAGCTCTGACATCAATGTTGCTTTCAACGCCTCGACTTTACCACTCCTCCCTACTTTAATATTTCGATCAATTTTGTGGCTGATGTAACTATCTCCAGACGAATTGATGACATCGCGGTTCGGTCCGTTAACGCTCAACCAACCAACCAGACAACTTTAACACGGATACCTCCACTGTAAGCTGGGACAGGAAAGCCCAAATCAGTTTTTTGTTACGTTTTTAACAGCGTCATATTTATGTGAATGGTACACATTGATGCGTTTTTGAACACGTCTTGAGAAGAGGGGTGCATTAGTGAATAAAAAGTATTGAGTGCTGGTTCAAAGACACGCACTGGTGTTCGTACAGGGGACAATTATTGATCAATATGAAATAAAATCGTCATAACCTCTGAACCGTTTCCGTTACGGCGTTCAAACTGCACGGTTTGGCCGCGGGGCATGACGGGAACTGGTATGCACATGCGCCAGTGTTGCCGTTCTAGCGACAAAGTCACTAGAACTAGCGGATTTTATGAACTTTCAGCGGGCAAAATTGTGGCTTTAGCGGAAAAGATTAGCGGCTTATAGCGACTTTTTAGGCAGTCAAGACTATCTTTTAAATGTTTTGCGTATGAGCCGGTCTTAAAACTTAGTCACTTTCGGCTATGGACCACCGCTACATCCTCAGTGTTGTGCTAATTTTCCTCTTCCTAACAAATATCAACATTCCTTTACTTCCCTAATTCCCCTTGTGGGGAGGGAAAATAAAATATTACTCTATGGAGAAGAACTCAACGCATGCATATTGTACCGCAAAATACTTTTACACCACCAGTATCCGCTAGACACTTGAATTAACTCTTCGTTTATACTCGCATAATGTAGCCAATTGCGATTCAAAACGCTCCCATGCTATCATGAACTTTCTTACGACCTGCTAATTTTAACAGTTTTCTTGGAAACTTGTACACGGGTATCTTAATTATGTACAAAAAGATCCACATATTTCCTTAATCTAGTACAAAAATGCACAGCTGTGTTTACTTTTCTTCTTTAATGAAACTGAAGAATGAAACCAAATACTTGTATATTAATAGGTACAGATTGGAAAAGTTGTCAACTGACAAGCTTATTTGTATCCGAGAAACGGTCAGCCATTTACACAGTAGTAACATCATGAAAAGATGATAAAGAGATTTTTGCAAGTCTCGTTAAGTGTCAAAGTTCTGATGCCAAACGAGTGAATAGAAAATGTAAATATTTTCTCGCAAGCCTAAAAGTGTAAGTACGTTAAAATGGTCATTTTTTAAATTCCTATAATAATTATTCACATTCCCCACAGCATTCTTTGGAAATCGAAAGAGTGATAGTTTTGAAAACTGCTGCAATTTACAGTGCCATAATAAGTCCAAAATACGACCGCATTTTTATTTTGAATGTGCTTTTGCACTTCATTTACAAAATGCACAATCGTTTCGCAGCGTTTATACACAACAGCCACTTGGCGGCACTTCAGTAGCGAACCTGCAGAAAAACTGTGGGAGCTTCGCGACTCAACAATGAGTGAGAACAAGAATACTACACTCCTGGAAATTGAAATAAGAACACCGTGAATTCATTGTCCCAGGAAGGGGAAACTTTATTGACACAATCCTGGGGTCAAATACATCACATGATGACACTGACAGAACCACAGGCACATATACACAGGCAACAGAGCATGCACAATGTCGGCACTAGTACAGTGTATATCCACCTTTCGCAGCAACGCAGGCTGCTATTCTCCCATGGAAACGATCGTAGAGATGCTGGATGTAGTCCTGTGGAACGGCTTGCCATGCCATTTCCACCTGGCGCCTCAGTTGGACCAGCGTTCGTGCTGGACGTGCAGACCGCGTGAGACGACGCTTCATCCAGTCCCAAACATGCTCAATGGGGGACAGATCCGGAGATCTTGCTGGCCAGGGTAGTTGACTTACACCTTCTAGAGCACGTTGGGTGGCACGGGATACATGCGGACGTGCATTGTCCTGTTGGAACAGCAAGTTCCCTTGCCGGTCTAGGAATGGTAGAACGATGGGTTCGATGACGGTTTGGATGTACCGTGCACTATTCAGTGTCCCCTCGACGATCACCAGTGGTGTACGGCCAGTGTAGGAGATCGCTCCCCACACCATGATGCCGGGTGTTGGCCCTGTGTGCCTCGGTCGTATGCAGTCCTGATTGTGGCGCTCACCTGCACGGCGCCGAACACGCATACGACCATCATTGGCACCAAGGCAGAAGCGACTCTCATCGCTGAAGACGACACGTCTCCATTCGTCCCTCCATTCACGCCTGTCGCGACACCACTGGAGGCGGGCTGCACGATGTTGGGGCATGAGCGGAAGACGGCCTAACGGTGTGTGGGACCGTAGCCCAGCTTCATGGAGACGGTTGCGAATGGTCCTCGCCGATACCCCAGGAGCAACAGTGTCCCTAATTTGCTGGGAAGTGGCGGTGCGGTCCCCTACGGCACTGCGTAGGATCCTACGGCCTTGGCGTGCATCCGTGCGTCGCTGCGGTCCGGTCCCAGGTCGACGGGCACGTGCACCTTCCGCCGACCACTGGCGACAACATCGATGTACTGTGGAGACCTCACGCCCCACGTGTTGAGCAATTCGGCGGTACGTCCACCCGGCCTCCCGCATGCCCACTATACGCCCTCACTCAAAGTCCGTCAACTGCACATACGGTTCACGTCCACGCTGTCGCGGCATGCTACCAGTGTTAAAGACTGCGATGGAGCTCCGTATGCCACGGCAAACTGGCTGACACTGACGGCGGCGGTGCACAAATGCTGCGCAGCTAGCGCCATTCGACGGCCAACACCGCGGTTCCTGGTGTGTCCGCTGTGCCGTGCGTGTGATCATTGCTTGTACAGCCCTCTCGCAGTGTCCGGAGCAAGTATGGTGGGTCTGACACACCGGTGTCAATGTGTTCTTTTTTCCATTTCCAGGAGTGTATATTGGAAATGGACTGTTTGGAATGTCATATTCATTTCAGTTGTAATCGATGTGTTGCGGTGTCGTTAGTTCTTGCAGTTGTTTACAAATTATCGGTTTTGATTGTGTAACTATAGAAGTTGTGTGGAATTAACGCAGTTATTAAAAAAAAATCATGGAAGTGCCGCCTAAAAGAAAGGTCTAAAGCCAGAGTTATAGAAAAGAGTGGGAAAACAGCATGGAGTTCAAACATTGGTTGAAGCCTGTGCCAGGTAATTCAACTAAAGCCTATTGTAGCTATTGTCAGTCCTAAATGTATTCAAAAATTAACCATTTGATAAAGCATTTGGAAGCGAAAAAACATAGAGCAAAATATGAACTAATTCCTCAAAATAAGCAACATATTTTCTGCAGCACCAGTGAAAACACGTAATTCATGTGCAAGAGCTGAGTGTACGTTAGCGTTGTACATTGCTTAACATAGCTTAATTTCCAACATTGATCACTTGACTGACGTGTGTAAAAAATGCTTTAAGTATTCGAAATCAACAAACGACATGAAATTACACAGAACCAAATGTATGGAGCTAATAAATTATAATCTAGCACCTCATTTCAAAAAGGAACTTTTAAGTGAAATAGGTGACCAAAAATATAGTTTATTATTAGATGAATCAACAGATGTAAGCATCAGGAAATATCTCGGGATCGTCGAAAGATATTTCAGTTTAAATAAAAAAAAAGTAGTGTCTGCGTTTTTAGCTTTGCAGCCCCTGGAGAGTTCTGCTGTCGTTGGAATGGTATCGCACTTTTACAGTATTTACAAGCTGAGGGCCTCAAACTACAAAACTTAATTGCAATAGGAACCGATTAAGCAGCTGTTATGACTGGTTCCAGCCACAGCGTGTATACAATTTTGAAAACGCAACACAATCTTCCACATATCATTTTGATACCTTGTCTGTGTCACTCATTACAGTTGGCAGTAATGTACGCATCAGAAATCACTTTGCCGCGAAACATAGAGTTTCTGGTCCGTGAAACCTACACCTGGTTCTCACACTCGTCAAAGCGCCAAATTGAATATAAAAATATTTTTCATCTAATTAATTGCGGTGATGCACCGTTAAAAATACTGAAAGGGTGTGACACACGATGGCTATCTATTGAACCGGCTATAGCAAGAATTTTATCCCAGTGGGATGAATTAAAATTGCATTTTAAGACTACTAAAGATCGATGTTACACAGCGGAGATGCTTTATAATATGTACTCAGATGAATAGAATCGATTATATATGTACTTTTTGAAAACAATTCTTGGTGAGGTGCAACAGACTATCAAAATCTTTGAGAGCGAAAAAGCAAACTCCGTAAAAGTGTTAAGTTGTTTGAAGGCATTGCTACGTTCAGTCTGCCAAAGAATTCTGTTGCCGACGGCAGCAACAACCGACCAAAACTACATAGATCTCAAAATAAGAGATCACCTTAATCCCGCCCCGTACCTCGGATATGGTTCAAATGGCTGAGCACTATGGGACTTAACTTCTGAGGTCATCAGTCCCATAGAACTTAGAACTACTTAAACCTAACTAACCTAAGCACATCACACACATCCATGCCCAAGGCAGGATTCGAACCTGCGACCGTTGCGGTCGCGCGGTTCCAGATTGTAGCGCCTAGAGCCGCTCGGCCACCCCGGCCGGCACCTCGGATATCTTTTTGAGTTACATGTGGAGAGCTTCCAGTAAATCATAATGTTAGTATTGCAGGAATAAAAAAACGGTGTATTGATTTTAACGTACAGTTAGGAGAAGAAATCCAAAAAAGACTTACGGCCAACTACAAAGCTTTAGAATAAATGATACTCTTGAGTAAGGAAGAAACTTTGAAAATGAAATGTCAGGTGACGAGGGTAGACCGTTCGCCTGGTGCAAGTCTTTCGATTTGACGCCACTTCGGCGACTTGCGCGTCGATGGGGATGAAATGATGATGATTAGGACAACACAACACCCAGTCCATGAGCGGAGAAAATCTCCGACCCAGCCGGGAATCGAACCCGGGCCCTTTGGATTGACAGTCTGTCGCGCTGACCACTTTTTTTTTCGTGCCGGCATATGTTTATTATAATTTTCATAAAGTGCCATATTGGCAGAAATAACAACCTATGACAAGTTTTGAAACAATTTTCCTGAAGTATGCAATTCTAAAAATTTTCGCAGCCGGTAGGACTCGAACCTACGCTCCCAGAGGGAATCTGATTTCTTGTCGGACGCCTTAACCACTTTTTTTTTTTACCGGGACTCGAACCCGGGATCTCCTGCTTACATGGCAGACGCTCTATCCATCTTTTTTTTTTTTTTTTTTTTTTTAAGGCGTCTTTCAGTTACAACAAACCAAATTAGAAAATTACAGCCGTAGCAACAACAGAACAAGAGTTTCTTCTAAACTATGAAAAAGAATTTGAGACAAATAGTGTGATGATAGATAATAACGAAAGAAAAATGTAACCAAATCCCGCACGCCATTCCATGTGCATGGCCCCTCGGCGTACAGATTCCATGTTCCAAATTGTTACAACATTTCGCGGCGTGTGGAGCCCCATGTCGGCGGTCATCCTCTGCCCGGTACTCCCCAACTGTGAGGGGGGTTGCCACCCAGCTACCGGGGGTGGACTTTGAAACAATTAAGACACGTCATTAACTGATCTTGTAAAGGAAATGGAATACCGTGACGAAAAAATTGACAAAATCTTGCAGCAGTGGCAAACTATTCACTTCGTTGATTGGAATCCGCTAAACGGGAACACTATTAGCTTTTGGGCTAAAGTAGCCGAATATAAAAATGCTATTGGAATAAACACGTTCAAGGATTTAAGTGATTTCGCTATTGCTGTTCTATCAAACGCCGAAGTTAAGTGTGTTTAGCTCCATGAATATTGTGAAATACAAGCTTCGGAACAGACTTTCGGAACAAACTGTAAATTCTCTTCTTCTCATCAGAAACCAACTCAAGATTAAAAACATGAGTTGCTCGACTTATGATCTCCCAGTAGATGTTGTTAATCAAGTCGGCAAAGTAAGATTAAGAGAAATTGGAGAGGCTTCAACTTCTTCTTCAGTTAACGCAATTGATTATCCTGGAGACTTCTTCCATGATTTTGAAATTTAGGTAAAAACATTTAGCTAATAATTATATTTTCTTTCATGAAACTGCATCGTGACATGTTGCATCAAAAGTCGAATCGAAGTTACTCATCATTGCGAACAACTTCTGCTATGGAACCAGCCGCGAAATCGCAAAAAAGTAGCTATTCCAAATATTTTTTGTGGCATTGGTCTTTTTATGCGAAACAGCCGATTTTTCCGCTATTTCAGGGTTTGTCTCATAATAAAAGTTGGAGTTAGGAGTAGCTACATTATTTGGGCTTTCAATGTAACACGTTTAAAATGTCACAGTGTATGTGTTTTATTTTATTAGTAATCTCATGTACATAGTTACAACTATAGAATTTTAATCGCTAAAAGCATACTTTTCATTTTGTCTTTTCAGATCGGAAGCTTGAGACACGAATAATTTCGATTGATGGGAACATTTAATGGCTTCGTTTAGAAATTTAATTTTTTTCAGATTTTTCCAACTGTGCATATGTTAGACTAATTTTGTTGTTGAAAATAATAAACTTTCAGTATCATTTATCAATAAATTAATGTGATTTGTAGTGTTTCATACCAAGTTTCTAAAATATTGCTGGAATAAAAGCAAAATAGGACCATTAAAATATGTTGTAGGCGTTGTAATACATTATTGTCTGGCAATACCCAAGAGTTGAAAATAAATATAATAATTTCGCCCCACCCCCACCCCCGCCCGCTGACATATCTTTGCCCTTAAGAAAGTTTAGTGACATCTAGTGGATTTTTAGTGACCGTTATTTTACATATCTAGCGGATTTTTTGACACCGGCTAGCGACTTTACATATTATGCTACGGCTACTCTGGCATGCGCATGCGGCTTGTTGTTGTCTGCCATTTGTACATGTACAGTGTGCCTGAGCGTATAGTGCTTGAGAAGACCTACTACGCAACCAATCGGTCAATAACAGCCCAGCTGAGGCTGAAACGAAGTTTGCAATCGAGTTAAAGACAACCGCTCGAAGTATGCAAGCAATTAATTTGATTCGCAGGCTTGAGAGAACTGGTAGTGTTCATGATGACAGTGTAGGCAATTTCGGTCGTCCAAAAAGGTGAAGGCGCCAGAAAACTTCGAAAAGACACGACCACCCCCCCCCCCCCCCCCCAAGGAAGTCGATTACACGAGCTGCACAACAGATAGGAATCAACCGGGAGACACTGCAACAAATTATTGTTCAACACCTGCATCTCGTCCCATACAAAATTCAGATCTTTTGTCCATTAAGCGCCAGGTCCATGGAACAGCGGTTGTGTTTAACCAACAATATGCTCCAGAGAACTGACGAACAGAACTTTGATGTCAATTTAAGTTGGTTTAACTTTCATTTGGATGGGTTCGTCAAGAAGCAAAATTGGCGCATTTGGGAGACTTAGAATTCTTATTTCGCGATCGAGAAGTGTCTTCACTTTCAACGGGTGACAGTGTGGTGTCCAACGTCCAGCCATGGAATAATCGGTGCGATATTCCTCGATGGTATTGTGACTACCGAACGGTACGTGAAGGTTTTGGAAGGTTATTTCATTTCCATTACCCAAAGTAACCTTGATTTCAGCAAGATGATGTTCATGCAAGACGGAGCTCGACCCAATCGAAGCATAAGAGTCTTTGATGTCTTGGAGGAGCACTTTGGGGACCACATTCTGACTCACGAGTACCCAGAAACCACTGGCATGGACCTCGATTGGCCGCCATTTCTCCAGACCTGAACACATGCGACTCCTATTTGTGAGGCTATATTAAAAACAAGGTGTACAGCAAAAACCCCAAGACCATTGCTGAGCTGAAAACGGCCATTCAGTAGGTCGACAGCGTCGATATTCCAACACTTCAGCGGATCATGCAGAATTTCGCTATTGGTCTGAGCCATATCATCGCCAATAATGGCAGGCATATCGAACATGTCATAACCACAACCGAATATCTGAAGTGACGCTTATATGTTAATTAAGAGTATGCACGCACTAGTTTGTAACTAATTTACGCTTTTTTTCATATAGCTGATTAATGTCACCCTGTATCTTCATAATGAAAAGAAGTTATGAGAAAGGCAGTCATGCTGGTATACGCCCCTTAATAGCTAAACAACAGTAGCTTGATAGATTTCTTATTTAGCCTCTGGACAAAAGATCATTTGGTGTGGTCCAGATGAATGGGACGAACTGTATATGTATTTGTACGGAAGAAGATTAGGAGTGCTGTCTACGGTGTGGTCATTAGAGACGAAGATTTTCATACACTCTGAGGGAACAAAGGTCTAGGATACCTCCTTATATCGTGTCGGACCTCCTTTTGGCCGCCGTAGTGCAGCTACTTGGCATGGGCTCCCCAAGCATTTGGAAGTCCGCTGCAGAAATATGAGCCATGCTGCCTCTGTAGTCATCCACAATTGCGGAAGTGTTACCACCGCAAAGTTCTGTGCACGAACCGACCTCTGGATTATGCCCGAAAGTGGTTTGAAGGAATTCATGTCAGGTGATCTGGATGGCTCAGTGCAGAATATTCTTCAAACCAACCGCGAACCATTGTGGCCGGTTGCATGGCGGTCTGTTACTCATAAAAATTCCATCGTTGCTTAGTAACATGACGTCCATGAATGGCTGTGAATGGTATTCAAGCATCCGAACGTTCAGAGGACTCAGTCCATTCGAAGTATAGAAAACTCCCACCATTATGGAGCCACCATCAGCTTTCACAGTGCCTTGTTGACAACTTGAATCCATAACTTCGTGGAGTCTCTGCAACACTCCATCCCTACCATTAGATCTTACCAACCGAAATCAGGAATCATCTGACCGGGCTACGGTTTCACAGTCGTCTATGATCAAACTGATTTGGTCACGAGCCCAGAGAGGCACTGCAGGTACGTCCTGCTATTAGCAAAGGTATTAGCATTGGTTGTTTGCTGCCACAGCCCATCATCGCCAAATTTCGCCACACTGTCCTAATAGAAGCGTTCGTCGTACGTCTCACATTGATTTCCGCGGTTACATCACGCAGTGTCGCTTGTCTGCTAGCACTGACAACTCTACTCAAGCGCCACTGTTCTCGTTCTGCACTGTCCGTTGTGAATGGTAATGCCTGAAATGAGATATTCTCTGCACACTCTTGACACTGTGGATCGCGAAATATTGAATTTCCTAACGAGTTCAGCAATCGAATCTCCTTGCGTCTGCCTTCAACTACCGTTCCGCTTTAAAAGACTGTTTATTCTCGTCGTGCGGCCATAAACACGTAAGAAACCATTTCACATGAATCAACTGAGTACAAATAACAGTTCTGCCAAAGCATTGCCCCTTTATACCTTGTATATGTGGTACTACCGCCATCTGTATATGCATATCGCTATCCCAAGACTATTGTCACAGCAGTTTATTGAGAAGACACGACGAAAACATAATGTTGACTAGTGTATGTGAGGGTCATGTACTACCTATAAATTATTGCAGATCGTTCATCCCACATAAGGAGAGAGCCATCAGTTCTATAAACGGTGCGAAAACCTGCTTGAAGCCGATAGAGCAGTAAGCAGCGAGGCTGGCGTTGCGCTGGGCAGGTCGGTGTGCGGCGGCAGCGGATGCGCGCCTGTCCCACGGCACGCCGGGCTGGCAAGTGGCCGCCCCGCCTCCACCGGCACCAATTTACGCCCCCGCCGCCCCCACCGCCCCCACCATCCCTCACTGCACGCGCGTGGGAAGCGGCAGCCGCCCCCGCTCACGCTGCCTACCTGTGAGTGCGCCTACGTCCGCACACAGGCGCTCCACTCCTTCATACTTGTCGTGTGACAGTGGAGGTAGTACGACCTTGAATGAATAATTAACTAAGGTCTTAGAAAATAAATGATACGTTTCAATCCACCTAGTAATGAATGGCAAGCACGCGAGCCCCCACGAATGTAAATACACGTCGTTGTAATGGCGTACACATTAGGCCAACGAAGGCCAAAGAATAGCCACCATCTCCTTCGTTGGCCGAGATTTGCGAAGTGTGTACGGATGGCAAATCGGAGCCAACGAAGCCGTTGGCTTTGGTTGCAGTTCGGACAGCCGGCGATAACATCAAAGCATTTTTGATGGGTTGTTTTTCAGACTCCTCTCTTAGTGCGGTTGCCGGGTCGTTGGTTCAGTAGCGATTTGCTGTGTCTGTTGACTGGTTTTTTTTAAATTCTGTTTAAAAATACATTAAGGTGGCATGTGTATCTCCAGAAGCTAAGTATCTCAGAGTGCTCGTTAATCATTCTGCAGCGGGCACAGCTCTCTTAAAGGAAGCGTTCGTCTTTCGAAATTTTAGGGCCTACACAGTTCATTAACAGATCGACACCTGTAGCTTTCATTCAGTAATAATTATGAAACAGCCCTTACTCCGCATCACTTTCGAGGTCAGACGTTCAGTGTTGTGCTATAAAATGATTCCTTCTTTTTAAAAGAAAGATTCGTCTTCTTTTTCTTTTCTGACCATCAGCCTCCTACAATAAAATAAATCCTACACACATGATGACTGAAAAATCCTCTTCTTCCCTCATACTATCGTCCGGTCAAATTGTGATTAATGCGCTACTTTATAACAATAACAACATGGTAGCAACCTGGAGAAGTTAGCAGAGCCAACTGCGACTCCGCATTACCGTATCCCTTGACCACAAACCCTTGGTTTGGTGAGGATGAGAGGCCAACGTTAGACCGAATCCTTTGGCTGTCGTTCGTTGGCCTTGTTTGACCTATTGTGTACTTGCTGTAGACCGCCATGAGAAGAGGGCCGCTCTCTCGAATTCCTCGGTGTATGATGTTTCTTGAAAGTCCAGCAGATGTCCATAAAGCCCCTTTGGTCTTGGGGAGCAACTGCACTCGACTTCCTTCACTCTTTTTCTAACTGCTTTGCTCGAAGGGCCCAACCATCTACTCACGTGATTGCCGATCAGTTACTCGCTGCAAATCGTGGCGCTTGAATGTGAAACGAAGGAAACTGCGAAACTGTCTGTCAAGGAAAGAGGTCGTAACTGTTTTACGAACAGACTTTTTTCATTAGTGAATGATCGTGATAAACTGACGAAAGTTCGACACAGACAAGCTTGAAGCAAGAAAGGGAGACTATTTGCAACAACTCGTTTAGAATGCTACAGATTCAAACCAGGCAGGAGGATAAAATCGTGGAAATGATGGCGGAGAAGAGTGTCTCTCAAAAACTAATTCACACTGTGTGCCCACCAATTGAAAATGGTACTTAATTGCAAAGTGCCAGTTTGAGGGTTACTGGCAATTTGGCAAAGCAATCCAAGTGTCATATTATCGTCCATTAACTGTCTCCGTCTCATAGACTAGAAAGTCGGGACTAGGACTTTGCACTGTGGCCACCGTTCAGATTATCAGAAGTGATGTCCGTTTCTAACAGAGATGTTAAACACTGTGCGTCAAATTTCGGGTAAGCTAGAACTTTTCTATTTAGTCGCTAGGGTTCTGACTTCTCTCATGCGGCCCGCCACAGATTCCTCGCTTGTTGCAATCTCTTCATCTCAGAATAGCACCTGTAACCTATGTTCTTAGTTATTTGTTAGATGTGTTCGAATCTCCTACAGTTCTGACCCCCTGCAGTCCCCCGTTAACGCATGTCCTGTCAACCTGTCAACCTGTCCCTTCTTCGACGAGCCTGAAGAGAACCTACTCATTTCTTACCTTATCAGTCTCCACAATTTTCAATATTCGTCTGCAGCACCTCATTTCAAACTCTTCGATTCTCCTCTGTTCCGGCTTTCCCACGTCCATGATTCACTATCGTAAATGCTGTGTACCAAATGGTAGTTCTCATAATTTCGTCCTCAAGTTAAGATGCATTTTCGACACCAGCACACTTCTCTCGGCCAGGAATGCCCTCTTTACCTGTGCTAGTCTCCTTTTTATCTCCTCTTTGCTTCGTCTACCATGAGTTATTTTACTTCCAATGTATCAGATCTCCGCAACTTCGTCGACTTTGTGACCACAAATTTTGACGCCAAATATCTCGCTATCCTCATTTCCACTGTTGCTCATTACTTTTGTCTTTGTCTGGTTTACTCTCAATCCATATTCAGTACTAGTTATACTGTTCATTCCAATTAACAGATCCTGTAATTCTTCTTCACTTTCACAGAGGATAGCAATATCATCATCATATTATTGATATCCTTTCACCATGAACTTTAATCCAACTCTTATTTCTGTCATTACTTCTTCGATTCATAGATGGAATAGTAGGGGCAATAGTCTACATTCCTTTCTTAGACCCATTTTAATCCGAGACCTTCATTCTTGGTCTTCCTCTCTTATCGTTCTCTCTTGGTTCTTGTACAATATATATATATATATATATATATATATATATATATATATATATATATATATATATATATATATATATATCGTAGTAGCTTACTTCTGTTGTTATCAGAATTTCAGTCTTGCACTATTTCAAACTGTCAGACGTTATTTGTAGATCAATAAATCCTATGAGAGTATCTTGAGTTTTCTTCAATTTGTTTCTTTTATCAAGCGCAAAGTCAGAGATGGTGTTTTTTTTCGAATCAGTAACTAATTTAACGCATTTGAAGGACAGTGACGATGGTAAAGACACATCAAAAAGTTCATCTTTCCAAGAACTAGTTCCTTTAAGCATAAAATGTTACATTTCTGTGATATTTAACGTTGAAAATAGTTTCCTTTGAACCAAGTACTAATTTCGAGAACACAAGGCGCCAGAAAGGCAAAAAGTCAATCTATAAAAAAGGCGTAGCTGTTCTGCGTGCAGAAAGTGGGGCTGTTATGAGATGCTTGATTTTTAAAATGGCTTTCTTCAAATCGCGAACTAAATTTAGATAAAGAGAGCAGCAAACGATAGCAATGAAATGACAAATAGTTTGTCTTTTAGAGTATTTGCTGTTTTGCACATATTGTGGTGTCACTGCCAGACACCACACTTGCTAGGTGGTAGCTTAAATCGGCCGCGGTCCATTAGTACATGTCGGACCCGCGTGTCGCCACTGTGTGATCACAGACCGAGCGCCACCACACGGCAGGTCTCGAGAGACGTACGAGAACTCGCCCCAGTTGTACGACGACGTTGCTAGCGACTATTCGGACGAAGCCATTTCTCTCATTTGCCGAGAGACAGTTAGACTAGCCTTCAGCTAAGTTAATGGCTACGAATTAGCAAGGCGCCAATTGTCACAGTGCATGTATCTTACGAGTCTCACTTGTATCGCCACAATCTCCAGATGTCTCATCAAGAACGATGTATACAAGGACTGATTAAAAGTTTAGTATATTCCAAAGATACGTATTTTCTTTATCACATTCATTAGGTCTCCTGTTTCAGACCTCACTCCATCCTTCGTGAGTTAGCGCGTGCATCTTGGCCGCCTCTTTCAATTAGTGTGCGTAGTGTTGGCAAGTCTGCCGACACTACACATATAATGTTACATTGGTATGATATTTAGCTGACAAAATTGTTTCCTTCGAAACAAGTATGACATTCAGGACATCGCGAGAACATAAGTCGCTAGAAAAGCAATTGAGCTGTCATTAAGAACATCGGTCAAATACCTTATGAAACCTTTTGTCTAAAAGAAAGAAATAAGACAAATTAGAGAAACGTTTCCACGACTTTGAAGGAAGCTCGAAATCACGTAGAACAAAGGAGGTGCGTCACAATATAATTCTTACTTTCAGACAAATCATATACCACAAAAGATTTGACCGATGTCTTTCCAAATAATAATAATAATAATAATGATAATAATAATAATAATAATAATCTAGATAAGTTGCTCCATAGATTTGTTTTCTGCCATTTTGATTCAGTACCTCTTCCTTAGTTATGTGACCTACCCTTTGAGCTTTCGGCTTACCTCAGTAGCACTGCTTTTCAAATGTTCTCTGTTCATTGTCCAGATTTCATTCCGTAAATGTTACGTTTCAGATAAATATGCTGAGGGTTCCTAAACTAAAATTTGTCTTTCCGTATAAACAAAGTTCTCAATTCGGTTTCTTTCTTCTGTTGTCAGTTTCCATTTAATATGGACTTTACTTTGACTTCCTTTCCAAATAGCAAAACACACCTAGTGTCTCATTTGCTAATCTAATTGCGTCTCCACTGATTTAATTCGAGGTTATTCCGTCATCCTTCGTTAATTTTCACCCTATAACCTTCTTTAGGGTACTACCTATTCTGTTCAACTCACCTTCCAATTTATTTTCAGTGTCTGGCAGAGTTACGTAGTCTGTGAGCCTAACAGTTTTTATTCCTTCTCTAGGAACTTAAATTCCATCCCCAAAATTCTCCTTAATATCCTTTACTGTCTGCTCAACGTGCGGATTGAAAAGTATGGGAAGCTACTACGTTGCCTGACTCCCTTTTAACTACTGCAGCTTCATCTCTCCCTTCTAGTCTTTCGAACGTCAGTCTTGTACCACTTGCTTGCTCTATTTTATCCCTGATACCTCCACAATTTCAAAGCGTATATTCGACTGAATATTCTCAAAACCTTACTCTAACTCTACTAATGGGATAAAGTGGATTCTCTTGTTTAGATATGCCATAGGGTCAGTAATGACTCACGTTTCCTATGTTTCTTCAGAACACAGAATGATTTTTCCGACAGCGGCTTCTTCCAGTTGTCCAATCTTCTGAAAATAATGAGGGTTAGTATTTTGCTGGTTTCTCTTATTAAACGGATGGTTCGGTAATACTTACCAACACCAGCCTTCTTTAGCAATGGTATTGTTACATTCTTCTAGAGATCTGAATGTTTTTCGCCCGCCTCAAATATCTTACGCATCAGATATAACAGTTTGGTCCTTGTTGCTGCATTCAGTGTATAAAATGTTCATACTGATGAACGGTAGCATTAGTGATTCATTTTTCACTTTTATCGCCGGTCAGACGGTATTCAGGGAGCCTCTCCGTGCAACCTCTGTTTTGACTCTGCAAGTTTAGAAGTGAACAATGGTTCCAACATTCTTACTAGGGTACAACAATGCCCCAGTAAGGACTATTTATTCCAAATGAACAGTCTCAGCCATTTGAACGTGGTCGCATTTTGGGCCTGCAGAAAGCTGGATGAACATTTTGACGGGTTTCTGCAAGTATCCGTGGTCTCTGCTTTCAACAGTGATCTATGGAACATTCCCACACCAATAGACCAGGTTCTGGACGTCTGCGTAGCACGCACGTCGAGATCGATGGATTGTGCGAGTATCGGTGACCGCACGAACATTATCCAGGGTCGAAATCCGGGCACACAGTGCACCGTATGTGTGATTAGGGATCATTGGGGCAAGATTAAGATCACGTATGCCTCTGGCCAGGCTACAGCTCCCATCATGACACCACTTAGCATGGCTATTCTGGTGTCATGAAAGACTTGACTGGAGAGAGGAATGGCGTTCTGTTGTCTTCAATGATGAGAGTAGGTTCGATCTGCATGCAAGTGGTGGACATACACGTGTATTGCGTCGACCTGGTGAGCTGCCTATTACAGAGTGCATTCGCCCACATCCCAGCCTTCAGGGATGGGGGCCGTCAGTTACAATTCGCGATCAGATCTAATGTTCCTGCAGGCTAAAGTAACTAGTTTAAAAAATGGGACGTAACTTCTGAGGTCATCAGTCCCCTAGAATTTAGAACCACTTAAACCTAACTAGCGTAAGGACATCACACACATCCATGCCCGAGGCAGGATTCGAACCTGCGACCGTAGCGGTCGCGTGGTTCCAGACTGAAGCGCCTAGAACCACTCGGCCACTCCGGCCGGCAGTAACTAGTGCCCTCTGCATCCCCGTGCTGCTGCCATCTCTTTGACAGGAAGGTAATGTGCTTTTTCAGCAGGACAGTGTGCAATCCACATACGGCGGTTGTGACCACAACGTGCTCTTCGCGTTGTACAACTCCCATGGCAAGCGAGATCACCAAATATCTCGCCAATTCAACACGGGTGTGTCGTGATCGAAGAGGGAACTTACTCGTAGTCCGAGATCTGCAAGAACCATAGCCAAATTTCAAGAAAAGGCGCAGCAATCAATCGCAGGATGCCATTAGGTCCGGCTATGATCTAGAGGGTGCAGAAATTTGCCTGCAGGGGAACAGCAACCGCTAGAAATTAAAATTTTAGAGCCGCCATAAGTAGCATGTAATTTTTTACAATTACGTGCAACTTTTGGCAGGTCTACAATATTAATCTTTATGATCGTTCGCATGGTACAATACACGCCTCCACTGCCGAGAGTACAGATTATATTCACGTGTTTGGGAAACGTTTACTGCGACTTGTATGTCACATTTGTTCTGGGTTTGTCGTGGTATTCTCCTGAAGTGATCAACTACCTTTCACAACACTTGTCAGTCAGAAATATTTTCTGGAGTAGGTTTATTTCCTCTATTCTGGGTCGCAGGACGACCGGTAAATGTTCAGGCATATGATTGGAATGATCACTCGCAGCAATAAATTCCCGGAAACATTGGCTCTAAAGTGCATGCCTTAAGAAAAAATGGTTCAAATGGCTCTGAGCACTATGGGACTCAACAGCTATGGTCATGAGTCCCCTAGAACTTAGAACTACTTAAACCTAACTAACCTAAGGACAACACACAACACCCAGTCATCACGAGGCAGAGAAAATCCCTGACCCCGCCGGGAATCGAACCCGGGACCCCGTGCTCGGGAAGCGAGAACGCTACCGCGAGACCACGAGCTGCGGACGCATGCATTAAGAGCTGCAAGCAGTTCTTCATCTTCACTACTGCGAAACACATCCCTCCTACTGAACAAATGGTCATAGCTCTTGAAGTATGGATATTTAGTAGACCTTTTTGCTTCACATATTTGTCCCTGTCATGTCTTTGAATACTGACCATTGCTCCTGGGACGCCATGTATTAACATATTAGAAGAGCTAGAAATATGCACATCCTGCCCGTAATACAAAGAACCTCGTTGCTTGCCGGAGTGGCCGAGCAGCTCTAGGCGCTTCAGTCTGGAACCTCGCGACCGCTACGATCGCAGGTTCGAATCCTGCCTCGGGCATGGATTTGTGTGGTGTCCTTAGGTTAGTTAGGTTTAAGTAGTTCTAAGTTCTAGGGAACTGATGACCTCAGATATTAAGTCCCACAGTACTCAGAGCCATTTGTACCATTTTTCGTTGATTATTAATGGGAACAGGAAGGTAATTATATGGATCGAATAAAGGCTCAGCAGTCTTTTGTACTGTTGTTTCTGCATTTCAAACGGTTTAAGGTACAAATATTAATATGCATTCGTGATAAGGGGAACGAGTGATGGCTGCTTCGGCACTTCATCAACGACGTAGTCAGAACAATGTGATTATCCGACGGCAAAAAAGGGCGGTTGTCAGAAAACTCCAGCGATCCTCAATTACAAGCTCAGTTCAAGGTAGCTTTGTCTACAGTGTGTTAACGTATGTGCCGTATTCATGAGAGCGACAATGTTATCGCTTGAGCTTAGCCAGCAAAAGCGCTTTATCCCGCGGTGGCGATCATATCGAATGGCCGTTGCAGAATATCATTACGTCGCAACAGCCTCTGTGGCGATTTACCCGGTATGTATATACACAGGCGGTGCAAATTTCCACACCGTGCGTGCCGTGCTGATATTTTTTTCCCACTCCATCGATCCTGACTGTGGCTCGCTTGCAGCGTTTATCCGGTTACGCTGTGGAACAAAACAAGAATGGAAAAAAGAAAGCAAAAGAAAAAAAAGTTACCGACCAGCACTGCAAACTCTGCAATCAATAGGGAGCTAATGCCGCCGCGAACTGTGCTCTGCAATGCAAGGGTAGTCAGGCGTTTGTCGCGCCGAGCCGGGTCGGACTTGGGAGGCTGCCCGGTGCTGGGACACAGCGGCCGCCATCGTGTGTCAACCAGCGGGTGTTCCAATTACATTCTGTTTGTCAACTGGGAACACTTGTTTATACGATGTAGCGCAATGTTTACCGTGTAAAGCTATCCAGAGCCGTGGCTCGACTGTCAGAATGGAGCCCTTGCACCAGGAGGTGGCAAAATTCCTGCTCCGTCGCAAATTCTCTCTCCGTGCGCTTCCCTTTGGTAATAGCCATGTCGTACAGTTAGATGTGATGCACGTTCAGACAAGCAAATGATTAAATTTTGGAAAATTTGGATGGTTTATTCAAGAGAAAGAGCTTGACAAATTGTTCACGTCAATTATGTGTTGGTCCACCTCTACCTTTTACGCGATCAGTTATTCGGTTTCGTATTGAGTGACAGAGGTGCTCCATGTCCTCCTGAGAGATATCGTGCCTAATTTTACCCAACAGGCGCATTAAATCATCAAAATCCCGAATTGGTAGGGGGGTTTGTGCACCAAATGTTCTCCATTGGCAAGAAAGGGTTTGGCAAGCACGAAGGCAAGCAGTACACATGTGACATTACAGCCTTTATCACTGCGATTTTTAACATGTAAAAGTGTTTTTTCTGTATTCGCGTCAGTATGTGCGAACTTTTAACATATACCAATGAATGTTGTAACCAGATATCTTTGCCGCGCTCCTGAAAAGCGCAGAATATCACGATAGCTATAAGCCGTTATACGCTGCTATCGATCAGTAAAAAAAAACGATGCACCTATCTTTCAAAAATAACAATTGCCAATTTTTACTTCTGCAGGGAGCCGCGCCGCTCTCTAGCTGTTCTGTGAATGTGTTGCGAGTCGGACGCAAAAGTATTGTGCTCCATACTGATATAATCATTTTATTGTAACTTTAAGAGTTTAAGTGATTAAAAAATATATGTAGCCACAAACAAGCGAGAATGTTTATCATGAAAATTCGCTCCACCGCCACAATGGGTGGCCATGTTAATGTAAGTTTCCGTTTCATAATATAATACTTGAAGCCTTGAAGTATATTTAATTTCAAAGAAAATCTCTCAACCTTATTTTCATTAATTATACTTGTGATAATCTTTCCTGTTTAAAAGATCTATGCAGCTTATGATCCAGCGTGTGTTCTGTCGGAACAGGAGGCTGTCGTGACGACATCGTTATAGTATTTATTCCAAGTTCTTTCAGTTCCGTTTATATGTTCGTACAAATCCAATTAGTTGGTCCCTTAGGTTTCTTTCATGTAACTTCCGTCTATTTTCTCCGCGCGATCTTCCTCCGAAAAAAAATTTCTGTTCATTTTTTTTAGTAATTTTCGATATCGCGAATGAGAAAAGACAGCCGCCTCCTGCTCCGAACGGAACACCACGACTTTTCTAACGTCGGAGAGTACCGCACGAATTTTCCGCTAAAAGGTAATAGAATTTCTTAAAGCTGGATCAATTACACATGTTGCTGCTGTTCTCCGACGAATCTGGTGTGATTAATAGTAATTTATTCTGTCACGACAAAAAGAACCAATTTTATTTTTACCAAAGCAACAAAGCTTTCAATTAAATTACTAAAAAAAAAATCATACCAGACACACTATCGCCGAGAGTGGCCGGGCATTATCCTGCTGAAACGTTAAGCCCAGGATGGCGTGCAATGAAGGGCAACAAAACGGGACCGCTATGCTGTAAGGGTGCCACAGACGGCAACCAAAGGGGTCCTGCTATAAATGAAATGACACCCTGAACTACGCCTTCTGGTTGGCGGGCCGTATGGCTGGCGACAGTCACGTTGATATCCAACAGCTGTCCGGGGCGTCACCAGACCAAATTAATGCGCGGAGGAGATCATTATCAGTTCGTGACAGAATTGCACTATGAATTTACGTTTAGTAAGTATTTAAGTATGGTGCAGGCTTTCAAATAAGAATGAAATTACTGCGGTGGCCCTCAACTACGTACCCTCAGACTCAGAGCTGAAATATTAGACGTTTTGGCTGGTTTCGTTGTCTAGGGGCTGGGTATGTAGTTGCCGCAATACAAGTCAAATACTGCTGAGTCTACAGTATACAATATGAATATACACATGAACCGAATGGTCGAAGGTTCCTAACACCAGGAAATTAAGAATGTAACGTAGAAATTTATAAATGAAAGATTTCAGTTACATAAAATATGCAGGTATTATCATAAAGACTTCAAATTATGAGTACGATAGTAGGAGTACTTTTGAGAATGTGGTATATTTCCGCAAAACACTATTGGTGTCGATGGTCCAGCAATTAAATAAACTATAAGTTAAATAACAGATGAAACAATAGATTCCTACTTCACGTAATTAGTTACGAACAACAACATAGCTCACGAGATATTCACTTCCAAATGCGTACTACGTCTTCACTGCAGAAGCCTCTGAAGTCTCACAACTACACAAGTTGGCACTCCGAAGTATTTGCATCTCTTGCGATCACGAGCAAAGTGCTCCACTCCAAGTCTTTGGTTCAAATGGTTCAAGTTGGTAAATGGCTCTGAGCACTATGCGACTTAACATCACATCACACACATCCATGCCCGAGGCAGCATTCGAACCTGCGACCGTAGCGGTCGCTCGGTTCCGTCCAAGTCTTTCCTACGGCCGTACGTCGCGCCTTCACGTGCACCACTCTCCGTGTCCCGTGCGACTGTCCCTCGCGCCTCGCTCTCCAGCACTTCCCGTGTCCTGTGCGACTCTCGAGACGAAGCTCTTCTCCCACTTCCATCCAGTCTGCCCATTCACGAGCGCTGTGATTGGCTAGAGCACTCGCGCCATGTCTTCACGCCAACGCACCCACACAAACATAATGAAACATATTCTAAATACTGGATTTATCTTTAAATAGCTTGCAATTGATTAAATATTCCTACGGCTGGACCATAGATACGCTCTAACACACATTATTAAATACATAAACAAATTAAATAAATTTTGCAAAAAGAGACGTAATGTGTTATGGGATAATAGCAATCAGTGATTTTATAATGTTACTTAAAATCCGTCTCGATTGCAAATTATTTATTCATATGACCGGTTTCGTCACATGACGTAGCATGTAAAAGTTGCTGGATTTGGACGGGTTACTCCTGTAACTGAAATATCAGATCTGAAGATGGTTCTGAATGAACCGAAACCGGTCATATGAATAAAAAATTTGCAATCAAGACGGATTTTAAGTAACATTAAATTAAATAAACATATATCAAAGGAACAGCAACAAAGGTACGCCAGTAGACTAATGTCTCTATGCTTTCTAAAACACAGTAAATATTTAACCAATGAATAGCATATAGCGGATATAAACAAAGACATAAATGTATTAATATATTTATAAGCATGCTGCTACCGTTTTTTCGTGTGACTGTGGAGTACTTACGGCTTGACGCGATCGATAGTAATCAGCCACTTTGACCACCAATAATTCATTTACAATTAAAGTCACATGCCTGTAATTTATACCAATTTAGGTTTACACTAATAGCTTCCTAAAGACACGCCGATCGACGAAATCGGATGAAGCGTTTAGATTTTGGAAATTCGTTGTGTAATTTACCATCAGATACTAAACTTTAAACTAATAAGGATACTGAAAATCTGAATACACCATCAGAATCGTCGTGCAAATAATGGTAATGTACATATTTCTCTTTGAGGTATCATGACTCATCTGGCTACTATTAATTTCTATACGAACTGTGAAATGAATGCCATGATGGTTTCACAGAGTCTGCCATCTTTGGCTCTCCCAGCGTGTCTCCTTCATCGACACAGCGTCACCAAGGAATTCCCAGCCACGTGGTCTGGCCGTTGTGCGGCATCATGCGCTTGAAAACGAGCCGCAGCTTGCCGAGCGGCCCGAGTGGTGGCCGCCAACTCCGTACTTAGAATATTTCCAGGGCGCCATAACTCGCCCGTTACCTCACAATGGAAAGAATGTGTTTCGAATTAGTGCCCAATTGCAATTTCCTGCGGAATTCTGTAAGCTTATAGTGGAGTTCGCTACAATCCTAGACGGACTTAAATACAGGGTTGGGACAAAAACATGAAACCACAGTAAAAGCAACACATTACAATGCATAATATGGTGCAGGAAACCCATTGGCATTAGAAACGCATTGGCATTCGAAATGGCTTCCATTCGGCTCTCAATAGATACAGACCCTGTGTGGTTTTTAAGATAGGGTCGTACCATCCTTGCAGCAAAATAGTGGCAACTTCATGTAAGGGTGATGGAGAAGGATAGCGATCGCACGCAATTATTTCCAAAGTATACTACAGAGGCTCAATTATATTTAGATCTTGTGACTATGGTGGTGCGGGGAGACGTGTGAACTCATCCTCGTGCTCATAAAAGCAGTTCTGGACGATGCGAGCTGTGCGAGCAGGGGTCCTTCCGTCTTGGAACACAGTGTTGGCATTGGGGAACAAACATTTTGTCATGAAAGGACGTAATCGGCCAAAATGGACACGTAACCCTTGGCTGTAATGAGACCCTGAAGAGTAACCACGGGGCCGACGAAATACTACGATATGTCTCGTCATATCATCGCGGAATCACCGCCTTGTTTCATTCTCCGGACGTAAACTCGGCCAGAAGTTGTAAAAACCGTGAAACAGGACTTACCTGACCGAATGACTTTCTTCCACTGCTCTATATTCCCCTTTTTATGGATTCGATACCACGTTCTTGTGTTACCGGCATTTCGATGAGTGATGAGTGCTTCTAGAATTTCAGCTTCTATCATATTTTAGGCGTATACCGATGGGAAACCTCTTAAAATTTCTGAGTTACTTGTAATGTGTTTTGTTAAAGTTGACTGACAAATAATTTGCCTGGGACCATATATAAATGTACATGAAAATTTCATTAATGGATGAAATGAATCAAGTATAGTCTGCGAAAGGCCGGTAATGAAATTTTCATGGACATTAATAAGTGGCTCGTAGCCAATTCTTTGTCATTTAACTTCGAAGAAACACACTACATGCTATTCAAAACTTGTAACAGGTTCCCCATCAGTATGTGCATAAGATATGAGGACAGACAGATAGAAGAAATGGACAGTGTAAGTTCTTTGGATTACAGCTTGATAATACAAGCATCGGGAGGAGCACACCGCAGAACTTTTGAAAGCACCTAAACAAATCTCTATTTTAATGTGAATGTTGTTAGATAAAGCGGAGATAAAATTGAAACAGCTGGCATACGGTACTTACTTTCATTCCATAATGTCGTATGGGATTATTTTTTGGGGTAACTCATCAAGTCAAGCTAAAGTTTTCCCGGTACAAAAACTTTTAATAAGGGTTATGTTGGGTGTGAATCCAATAACATCCTACAGAAGCCTGCTTAGGGATCTACGTATATTGCTTACTGCTTCCTAATACATTTATTCCTTGACGAAATTCGTCAATAAAGAAACATCTCAGTTCATGAAATCAGCATTAGAAATAAGGGTGATCTTCACAAAAATTTAAAGTCACTTGCACAAAGATCCATTATTCAGAAACACTCATTTTCAATAATTTTCTAGAAACCATGAAAAGTTTATCAGTAAAATTCAGATCAAGAGAACCCTAAAAGATTTATTGGTGGCCAACTCCTTCTACTTCAATCGTGAATTTCTCAGTAGAAACAACTGACATTTGTGTGTGTTACTAATAATATAAAACAATGCGAATATCAGTACAGTCTGACTTCCCTACAAATTCAGTGCATTAACGATCATTGTAAATAAGTGTCGTGAAGGTTCTTCCATTCAGTGTTCATTGCCTCATTAATGAAAATACATTTAAATATTTGTTACTCTTTACGCATCCATGACGATCATTCCACATTGTAGCTGATTCGCGGTCAGCGTTGCTGCTCGTTCGGAACATCTTGTATATAATACCAACAGTTCCTTGGTGTACCATCTTACAGAACTGATTGCCCAATTACTGTACCGCAACAAGAAGGTCAACATATGAAGTGTGAAGGGGCACCGCTGTGTTAGGAGTAATGACATTATCAACGCTCCCGTTCACGACGGGACAAAGATGTACGAATATGTTCCCCACAGAGACGATCTCCAAGCTGTGTGGCAGCAAATTAGAACTTGTTTGAATAACAACAAGTGGCGCCTGTCGTACCAGAGTAGGGGAAGATAGGCATGCAGAAAGAAAAGGCGATTCTCACGCTGACAACACAAATTTCGGCTGTCCACTGCGCTACCACTTGGCAACCAATTTACTCCCATTGATTAGTGCTATGGGGACAATTCCAAGCAAGCAAAATAAAGATGATTCTTTCAACGAACGATGTGTCAGTAAATAAATATGAGTATAACTTTATAGCGGTTAGTCAACTTATGATTTAATTAACATGTTTAGAGCGTAATATGAAAATGGCTTTTAAAAAAGTCAACTCTGAGAATGGTCTACAAAGAGCTATCATCACTACTGCTGTGCCTACAAACACATTCTCCAGAGCTGAAACACTTCTTATAAACTCGATAAAGCTATTCTCACAGCTAAATAGGACAGTGATTTATTTCTGATAGCAGTCACTATGGAACATGACAGAATTCCAAAAAAACGTACCAAATACTTGGGCATAAAATCATACACGTTAGGCAAATACAATAAATCACAGATCATTTTAATATGCCAAACAGCAACCAATTCATACTGCATCATCTCTAAAGCACTCAATGGAAAGAGATGAAACACATTGAAGCACAAAACGTATCAGTGCGCCCATACAGCGTTCAAACACACACACACACCTAAATCATAGTCTAACCACAGAGGAAAAAAATTATAAAAATGCTCCGTTAGGAGCACAGATATTGAGATATTGCACGAAAGCGACTGCACTGTGGCAAACATGGGAAAGAAGAGAATCGAAGAGTTTGGAAAGTGGTGCTATAAAAGTACCGGTATGTCGAAAATGAGGTGGACTGATGAAAGAAGGACAGAATGATAAGACAAGTATTTAGACATCAGGGAATAACTTACATGGCAATAAGGTAGCTGTACAAGGTAAAAAGTGTGGAGGAAGGTAGAGACTGGAATATATGCAACAAATACATGTGGCGTCCAATAAGAAACATTATGAACCGTGCTTTATCTTCAAAGAATATTCTTTAGAATTTATTTTATTTACTGGCGATTCATCAAGAACATTAACACATTTAATCACACAATGTAAGCATCGAAGTAGTTACCAGGGAGTAACTGATGAAATCATAGGCAAATTCATTTTAACAAATGAGAATTTTATTCACTTTAATTGTGCCTAAAAGCAGTTTTTTTTAAATAAACAGATTTAAAACTATAATCAGAAAGCACCCTCTAAATATCAAAGTTACAATTCATTTAGAGGCAGAAAGAAACAAGTTTTGACTGTATGCGCTTTCGGGCAGAGAACTTTGCCGCTCCCTTTTGACACGGCCGTAGCTACGACCGCTCACAACAGCCTCTGAAAGACTACACTGGTGCAAATCTGCGACACACCAGATAACTTTAAACTACGAGTTTTAACAAATTACAGAAGCACACAAATTATGCACCCCTGTAGGAGGGATGGAAATGGTACAAAACACTAACAATTAAAATATTAACCTTGCCACTGAAGGTGCAACAGTATCATTTAAATAAAAGCCCATGAAATGCAATCTTATATAAAATTCTACAAGGTTGGTCAAACAATAGTTAAGATGCTAAATCTGAGGGGGGTGCGATGGGGAGGTTCCCTTGTCAGTTACAGACGTCATTTTTAAGGCTACATGTAGCGCCGCTACCAATCAGAATATCATGAAACTATAAAGTCTGAAGCAGCATTATTCCACAACTTACCACAACAAATTCCGCATTTTTTCAACGGAAAGTGACCGACAAAAAAATTTAATGTGAGCCGTGGTAAAAACTGCGGTTTTGAAGAGCGCGCCGCAGCGTGTAGTGTGAAGCAGTCGCTCTCCGTTTCTGGCGGTGCCGCCGCTGTGGCAAACCCAGCTTTGGTGTCTCCCTCTGGTGGGAAAGGGGAAAGGCTAACGTGCATTTAAGGGGCACTATTAGCTCGCCAGTCGGTCAGTCTGAGTCAGTCTCTCATCCCCAGCTTGCTAGTCTGTCTCTCGTCCGCATTTGTTAGGCAGTTAGTGTCTGTCTGTCGTTCGGATCAGTCGGCAAAATGAGAGTCTTTCCAGTCCGCCAGTAAGAAAGCGAGTGGTCGCCATGTCGGGGCTTAGTTCCTGCACCTGAGTGGCCGCGTTAGGCCGCCAGTCTGCTCGAGTTTGCTCAGGCAATGGTCATTGGCGGTTGGATCGATCGATTGGTCGGTCGCACACTGAGACACAAGATGACTTGTCCGCCTTGAGCGTCGGTGCATGTGAGGTCGCCACGTGAGTCCAGTGGCCGCGCCGTATAGCGGGTATAGTGACTTTGCGGTCAAACGAGAGCAACAGGAGTCAACCCAATACATCAGTCTGGCCGGTGCGAGCTGCGACGCCGTGAGACGGCAGATCGGCACGCCTTCCTGCGTCCGTTGAAGCGGCTGGCAGCGGACGGTTCGCGAGAGGGATTTGGGGGTGCTGCGCCAGGTCTTCTCGAGAAATCGCACTTTATTAGAAGTTAAGTGATTGGTGATATGTTGTTTGATTTACTCTTGTTAAATTCTACTTGTTTTCTTGGTGAGGTCACCAGCCGTTTTGCTTTGGGGTCGTCCCACCATTCTTCTCCGCTGCCCACCCGCGGGAAGGTGGTTGTTTATAAATTGGGTGGTCCGTTTTTCCCTTGTGGAGTAGGGGTGGGTTAGAGCTACCTGCGGTTCGGGTTGTTCGGTAATCTCCCTATCAATCTACCGTACATTTGTAGTTGCCTCTGTCACGTTTGTCGGATATGGTGTGTTGACGAATTTATTGCTTGGAGTGTAACGGCCTAATACCTGAAATATGTTTTGATCTTTGGAAATTTTGATATTATTGCCTATGATCTTGAGAGGCGGTATCTATGTACTTAAGGTAGTTAACCTTGCGAAAATAAGGAAACTAAAATTTTCACTCGAGACTTTAACCAATGACCTCTCGATCCGCAGCTGCTCACGCTAACTATGGGACCACGGCGCTCCTGAGCAAACTAACCTGGATGTTGCCTATGTTGCGCTTGGATTACTCAGTTTGTATATTTTGCTTATTTTTTTCGTAGTTCCACACAACTTCTTCCTGTTTTCTCGAATGATGTGTGTTCAGTTTTTCAAGGCCTATCCACTGTGCCAACTTATAACTAAATCTGAGGGGGGTGCGATGGGGAGGTTCCCTTGTGAGGTGCGTTCCAAGCACAGAGGATCGCAGTTATTGATAAGAGCCTTTGGAGACCTGACAGTGACCAAAAGCACTGCAAGTCGTTGGGCGAGGAGTCGGTAATCATCACAACAAAGTCTCACAAACCTGTCGGATCTCTCACGTGCCAGCCAGCTGCACATAGCTGTCACTCTAATGTTGGAACAAGTGGACATTCTCATTCGAGCTAATCGACGGATCACAATCAAACACTCACTGTCCAATGGGAAGTCTCTATCGGCAGTGCTGGCACACTCGCCCATCAGTTGGGGTACTCAAACAAGGTGTTTGCTCGTTGGGTTCCTTGCCGCCTAACAGAAGACCGTAAAGAGCAACAAAGAACCGCGTGGAATTGTTTGCTTGTTATGAGGCTTAATGCGACAATTTTTTGTAGAACATCGTCACAGGTGATGCGCCATTGATGATCACTTCGAACAGGAAAAAAGGGTACGCTATGGAGTGACATCACACCACCGCTCCTCCTAAGAAAAAGTTCAAAGCCGCATTCAAAATTACGGTGACACTGTTCTGGCAGTCTGAAGGAGTTATTCCGTTTGATGCCTTCCCTCGTTGTGCAACGATCAACACTGAAATTTATTCTGTAGCCCTTAGGAAGTTGAAGAAACTATGGTATCGTGCATCGACACCACCCAACTGGCGTCTCACAGTTGGCAACTGCACTCGAAGTTTTCGTTAGACACCAATACCTGTTGTGGAGTATATGTCGGGTCCAATGGTGTGCAACTTCTGAGCCACGCCTCGAGCTGCTCCGTACCATAAGCGCCCTCTGCAACTGCAACACTGGATAACCGGCGGCAGGCACCCAACCCACTGGTACTCGGAGCCATTTCTCTATGACACCATCATTCATGCTTTGTACAGTGAGCCTCTTCCCTGTTGATGTTCTGGCAGCTGGGCTCTGTTTCTTGCTGCATTATTTGTAATTAGTCTTCATCCGCTTGGAGAAGTACAATTTAAGTAAATCTTCTGTTTAATGCATTAACTTGTTTACTAATCACTGCTGCTCCTCGCCAACTTTCTTACAACGACAGTTGCTGCACCATATCTTCACCAAAACTATATTAATTAAATGTCAAAAATGGTTCAAATGGCTCTGAGCAGTGACTTAACATCTGAGGTCATCATCGCAGTCCCCTAGAACTTATAACTTTTTTTTTTGGACATCAGTCTACTGACTGGTTTGATGCGGCCCGCCACGAATTCCTTCCCTGTGCTAACGACTTCATCTCAGAGTAGTACTTGCAACCTACGTCCTCAATTATTTGCTTGACGTATTCCAATCTCTGTCTTCCTCTACAGTTTTTGCCCTCTACAGCTCCCTCTAGTACCATGGAAGTCACTCCCTCATGTCTTAGCAGATGTCCTATCATCCTGTCCCTTCTCCTTGTAAGTGTTTTTCACATATTCCTTTCCTCTCAGATTCTGCGTAGAACCTCCTCATTCCTTACCTTATCAGTCCACCTAATTTTCAACATTCGTCTATAGCACATCTCAAATGCTTCGATTCTCTTCTGTTCCGGTTTTCCCACAGTCCATGTTTCACTACCATACAATGCTGTACTCCAGACGTACATCCTCAGAAATTTCTTCCTCAAATTAAGACCGGTATTTGATATTAGTAGACTTCTCTTGGCCAGAAATGCCTTTTTTGCCATAGCGAGTCTGCTTTTGATGTCCTCCTTGCTCCGTCCGTCATTGGTTATTTTACTGCCTAGGTAGCAGAATTCCTTAACTTCATTGACTTCGTGACCATCAATCCTGATGTTAAGTTTCTCGCTGTTCTCATTTCTACTACTTCTCATTACCTTCGTCTTTCTCCGATTTACTCTCAAACCATACTGTGTACTCATTAGACTGTTCATTCCGTTCAGCAGATCTTTTAATTCTTCTTCACTTTCACTCAGGATAGCAATGTCATCAGCGAATCGTATCATTGATATCCTTCCACCTTGTATTTTAATTCCACTCCTGAACCTTTCTTTAATTTCCATCATTGCTTCCTCGATGTACAGATTGAAGAGTAGGGGCGAAAGGCTACAGCCTTGTCTTACACCCTTCTTAATACGAGCACTTCGTTCTTGATCGTCCACTCTTATTATTCCCTCTTGGTTGTTGTACATATTGTATATGACCCGTCTCTCCTTATAGCTTACCCCTACTTTTTTCAGAATCTCGAATAGCTTGCACCATTTTATGTTATCTAACGCTTTTTCCAGGTCGACAAATCCTATGAAAGCGTCTTGATTTTTCTTTAGCCTTGCTTCCATTATTAGCCGTAACGTCAGAATTGCCTCTCTCGTCCCTTTACTTTTCCTAAAGCCAAACTGATCGTCACCTAGCACATTCTCAATTTTCTTTTCCATTCTTCTGTATATTATTCTTGTAAGCAGCTTCAATGCATGAGCTGCTAAGCTGACTGTGCGATAATTCTCGCACTTGTCAGCTCTTGCCTTCTTCGGAATTGTGTGGATGATTCTTTTCCGAAAGTCAGATGGCATGTCGCCAGACTCATATATTCTACACACCAACGTGAATAGTCGTTTTGATGCCACTTCCCCCAATGATTTTAGAAATTCTGATGGAATGTTATCTATCCCTTCTGCCTTATTTGACCGTAAGTCCTCCAAAGCTCTTTTAAATTCAGATTCTAATACTGGATCCCCTGTCTCTTCTAAATCTACTCCTGTTTTTCTTCTATCACATCCGCCAAATCTTCACCTTCATAGAGGCTTTCAATGTATTCTTTCCACCTATCTGCCCTCTCCTCTGCATTTAACAGTGGAATTCCCGTTGCACTCTTAATGTTACCACAGTTGCTTTTAATGTCACTTAGAACTACTAAAACCTAACTAAGCGAAGGACATCACACACATTTATGCCCGAGGAAGGATTCGAACTTGGGACCGTAGCGGGCGCGGTTCAAGACTGAAGCGCCTAGTACCGCTCGGCCACACCGGCCGGAAATTAATTGTCACTGACGACATGTACAATTGTTTAGCAAAGAATGTTGTACAAGGTTGTTTGCCGTACTGAAGAGTAGGGGTGGAGCTCAAGTGCGGCATGCAACCATAAGGGCTGAAAACAGGCGTGAGAATTTCTCCAGAGACAGGTAACACGCTGCGAGGGTGGTGCTGGAGGGGAATGCAGCGAGAACACAGGGCGAGCACTTAACCTGTAGGCTGGCAGCTCACCGTGGGGCGAGGCACGGCTGGTGGCGTTAATGCGAATACAAACTGGCTGGTTATGCAGATGCCTGCCGGCCTAATAGACCCCGGCAAGTCTCCTGAGGTGAGGAGCAGGTAGCTCAGACTCCTCTCTGTAGGGGACCACCGTAGCCTGTGTCAGCCGAGACACGTTTTCTAGTATGGTATTTCAGTAATGTCCACATAATAGGTTTTGGACATTCGTTAAACCCAATAATTTATCTGATAGATTCCGTTACACACAACAAGTATTGTAAACAGGTGCAGCGGTACACTGACGAGACAAAGCACTGTGATCACTGTCCATAGAGAGAATGAAAACCGAGGTGGCGGAGTGGTTAGCACACTGGATTCGCATTCGGGAGAACGACGGTTCAAACCTGCGTCCAGCCATCATGCTTTACGTTTTCCGAGATTTCCCTAAATCGCTTCAGGCAAATGTCGGCATGGTTCCTTTGGAAGGTCACGGCCGACTTCCTTCCACATTCTTCCCAGATCCTATGGCGCCGATGACCTCGCTGTTAGGTCCCCTCCTCCAAGTTAACCAACTAAACAACGGGGAATGGTAGCCTGCTGGTGTTGCTGTGGCACGTGACGAGGTAAGGATAGTAGTTAAACGGACCAGAGATGAATTATCCTAGCGACGCTACAGGCCATAATTAGGGAAATCCCCTGTCTGTCGTTTTATTTGCGTTTTATTTGGCCTCAGAAGTTTGTAATTTTTTTTTTTTTTTTGCACGTTGGTATTCCGGTAGCTACGTGTTTACTTCTCGATTTTCATTTTCATTTGCAATTCACTGTCGTCATTTTGGCATTTTGAGGGAGTGAGTGGGGCTGTGGACGTAGAGGATGAAGTGGGAGTTGAAAAATCCGAACATTTACGAAATATGCCTGCGTTCAGTACTGGGTTGACAGTAGCGGAGACAGCCAGAACAAATTACGCCGTGTGCGGAGATAATTCCATTGGATAGAAGACGGCAAGAGAATGTGGTTTTCTCTTTTGAAGGAGGATCGTTTTGACGTTAACGACTCTCCACGTTCATGAAGAACTTAGGGGTTTGATGAAGATCCTTTAAACGCATTAATCCACAATGACCGTACTCGAGAACTGGCAGGTGTGATGAGATGTGGTGATTCAGGCACCGTGCAACATTTGCATGCAATGCGTAACGTTAAAAAATCGTGTGCGTTTGTATCGCATTCTCTAAGCCAAAATCACGAAATCCAGTGGGCGGCCAAATGTGCATTTCTGCTTGCTCTCCATCAATCGGCTCACGAACAATACCCACCATTTCTATCCTGTGTCGTTGGTGGTGACGAGAAATTGTGTTTTTATGCTAATAAAAGGAAAAGGAAGGAGTGGTTGAATCCAAACAAAGCAGCAACTCCCAGTTCAGAGACCTGCGCGTATCCACGAAAGACAATGCTGTGCATCTGGTGGAACAGCGACGGTGAGGCTTCCCCGAGATATAACCATTACTGCTGACATTTATTGTCAACAACTGAGACGTTTTGCAGACGCAATCCAAGAACAACGACCGGGAAGACTGCATGAAGTGATGCTACTCCACGATAACTCCCATCCGCATTCTGCTAAAAAAACGCTACACAGGAATGGGTTGAGAATTCATTCCGCACCCACCTTATTCAGCTGATCTTACGCTCATAGATTTTCATCTTCTCTGCTCTCAGTTGAACAACCTTCAAGGAACTTCTTTACCGGTGAAAATGCGCCCCGAACATAGCTCGACGAGTTCTTCACCCAGAACCATGTGATTTCAACAGTCGTGAAATCGAAAAGATGCTCCAGCGTTGGCAGACTGAAGGAGAATGTATTATTGATAACTGAAGACTCTGTTATGTGTATCTGTTGTATTTATTAAACTTATGGAAAAACGCTGTGAACTTATGTACCAACCCAATATTTAGGTATCGAGAACAAGTGTTTACATAGAAAACATAATTGTACAATGAAAATATTTACAGAATTGAAAGCTGAATCCATCATTTTGTTTGCACAGCAAATGTTTAAAAAACAGAGTAAGAAGTTAACTAGACATATTTGTGTTATCAACTGACATTAATTCTTAAATTTCATGATAAGTAATACAGGTAAATGAAAATATGAGTCGTACACAATTTTCGGTGTACTAATTTACAATCACATTATACAGGCAAATGTCTCTAGAAACCTAAAGGAAAGATGCTGTTTGAGGAAAGAGGAAATCGATACACATCTCAAGTCTTCAGAAGTTCAGATCGTTCATAGTCAAACTTGGAACACGGAAACAAGACGTGTTTTACATCAGCTTCACATTCACATGCAGAAGAATTATAAATATTGATTCATTGCATCTACACAGATGTACAGGAAACGATACATTGTTAAAATGGAGTCGAATGATGGTGGAAATCATAGAAAATGCGTCCTCTCAAACCGTGGCCTTGTAGGAATCTGAGCTGTAATACCTCGAAAGACTCTCGTTTCATTTGTTGGGACACACTTCACATCTCTTGCCATGGATGTTATCCGTGGATCTTGACTTCATGTAAGAACTACGACGCGAACTTCCTTATTATAGCGAATTCCAGCAGTGCAATACGCTCACAGCAGATAGATTGTTTGCCCTCTCCGTTTACAGCGAATATATCACATTACCACATCAAAAATATAACGGTCGGTTGTTTCATTCTATCTTCTGTGTTGAATACTTTTAGGAACAGTCTGGGAGTCGGACACGATTAATATTTTTAGGGGGGAAATTGAATGTACAACTTTAATTGCTTCCGAAATTGTCACATTTTCCACTGTAAAAATTGAAACACTTTATGGGTTAAATGATTTGGATCAGATGGCATAGGAATGCACATCCAGTATACACCTGGTGTGGAAGTTTGGATCCATTAGCATATATACAAATACAATGAGGCCACCGAACTTCAATGAGGTACTTAAATCTGCATTTTACGTTATCATTCAGAGAGTTTGTCATATTATAATAATCATCTGGAATCTGACAGCTGAATGTGTTAAAGACAAATATGAAGAACATCGTTGGATGTAAGGTCCGCCAGTTATGTAAAACACCGTTTTCTCCAAGCTCCCAAACATGTTTCAGCACCTCTGTGCCATCATCAGTGAGTTTCTGTTTTATTTAGAAACGGTGTTTTGCATAACTGGAGGACCTTACATCCCAAATTTTTAACTGCAAACATGGTAAACACAAGGAGCTGCAAATCCAGATGATGCATATGATGAACATCGTATAGACTGTATGGACAGGATACCGAGTCGAAGCTTATGCAGACGACAGGAATTTCAGGCATTTAGTGTTTATTGAACAAGGTATCTACTCTTATAGACAGTACATTACATGAAGGCCAATCCTTGAATGAAAATTTATTCTGACAGCTTTTAAAGTCTAATGCTTAACGGTATATCTTGTGACTGCACTGAAAGAGTTGTAGGCGTCGAACGCATGACGTAAGAGTCTTTGACAAAGAGTACTGTTACGGTCCGGCGCCTGGACAAGAGCGTCTCGGAACGACGAAACTGTTCACCTGCTCACGTGCTACTGTCGTGAGCGTCTAGGAAAAACGGTTAAAAGATGGTGAAACAGACTGATTAATTGTGGGAGCGATACCCAGTAGCACATAACAGCTCTACCATGATAGCATCTACTAGTAACTAAAGCAAAGAGCTTCTCAGCCACAGAATGCTTATTATTAAAATTTTAATTTTATAACTTTTGTCGAGTTGGAACTTATTACGTAGTTTTATTTCTCCCAGATTTAAGGTATCTGTACTGTAATTCTCTTGCTGAAATGGATATACAGGGTGACAATTATTGAACTATATGAAAGAAACGTAAATTAGTTACAAACTACGGCGTGCACACACTTTATTCTACATGTAAACGTTACTACAGATATTCGGATTTAGGTTATGACGTGGCATCTTTGGCGATGATGTGGCGCAGACGAATAGCGAATTCTGCATGACCCGCCGAAGTGTCGGAAGGTCGATGCTGTCGATGAGCTTCTGAATGGCTATTTCCAGCTCAGCATTGGTTTTGGGGTTCTGCTGTACATCTTGTCTTTCATATAGCCCCACAAATACGGATCGCATGTGTCAGATCCGGAGAATATGGCAGCCAATCGAGGGCCATGTCAGCGGCCTTGGGTACCCCAGAGCCAGAATGCGGTTCCCAAAGTGCTCCTCCAAGACATCACTCTCCAGCTTCGATGATGGCGAGCTCTCTCTTGCACGAACCACATCTTATCGAAATCAGGGTCACTTTGGAGAAAGGTGATGAGATCATCTTCCAAAACTTCCTTTACCGTTCGGTAGTCACTGTGTCATTAAGGGATATCGCACCGTTTTTTCTGCTGTTGGACATTGTATACCACACAGTCACCTGTTGAAGGTGAAGAGACATCTCGATCGCGAAATGCCGATTCTCAGTTCCCAAAGTGAGCCAAGTTTCCTTACTGATGAACCCATCCAAATGAAAGTGAGCTTTGTCGCTAAACCAAATCGTACAGCGCATACTAATTCCCATCATGTGCCGTGGCCAACCGTGCAGTTTGAACAGTTCAGAATTTATCACTATTTTATTGCATGTAGTTCAATAATTGTCACCCTGTACTTAAAAACCTCGCTGCTATAAAATTCTGTGGATGGCTTATCGAGAAATAAAATTATGCAAACTCCGTTATGGATTACCTTCGGCGATTTAAAATATCGGTGACTGCAGTCAAACAAAGATGATTAAAGTTTCCTGACATTTCAGCAGGAGAGGAATATCTGAATCTGAATAATTTAATCTTCTTACTAGAGAAGGTTATTTGTCTAGATCGAAAAATATATACAGTATGTATACAACTAGTTTCGGCAAGTTAAATTCCCGTCTTCAGATCACTTCTATACATACACTTTTATGCCGCTCTCGGTAGTGGACGGCCATTTAGTCATGGGTATATCTGGCGACAACTCGTTGAGGAAGACGCAACAGTGTAACGTTATACGTTACACAACCATTATGCAACCGCGAATCAATCAAATACATTTGGCCTACAGGATATTGCCTGCTGTGTCCGTGTTGACGGCTGACTGCACACTATGCTAATCATTGTACAAGTGCTGGGGGCACTTTGGAACTCAGTACTGATTCCTTCCGCAGGTTTCGTGTGAATTCTTACAACTACCATTCCTGACTATTATGTCTCTCTACGCACTCGTTACCCTTTACATCCTTCTTCCCAACCCGTTCTCCTTCATTTCGTAGTGATCTTAGCTAGTATATACTCCTTAAATTTCCCTCCTCCATAACTTGCTATACGTAAGAAAATATCTATTTTGTACACCTACAGATTCTTTTTACATTTTCTGCTATTATTATTATTATATCAGAATTGTTCTACAGACACTCAAATCATTTTATTACTCGTTGTTAAATTAAAATTATTGTTATTTCTTAATCAGCTATGATGTAAAAATAGATATTGTATGTGTGTCACCCAACTACGATATAAGAGATGGCCTCAAGGACCTAATTCTATCAGGTAAATAAGTAAATAAAAATAAACAAAAAGTAACGCTCAATGGTCCCGTTTGTCATTATATGAGATTTTTCTGTCATGTTTGAGTTGTGGATTATTCTTCGAATTTGCACATCACGATCTCATCGCCAACAGTCGACTTGTGCAGCTTTAGGTTAGAAGCGTCCTTGATGAATTTTGTTATTCGGGTGACATCCAGTGACTAGTCCACGTACGAAGTCACTGGGTATTCCTGACAGACCAATTCTGCTGTTACTTCTTCTGTACCGACACCACAATACTCCCCGTCACTTGTGGCATTTAATGGTCCATTTCGCACTATTTAGGGATGCAGAATAATTTTGATCAGATAGTATAACGTAAGGGTGGCAAAGGCCTTGCCGCAGTGGATACACCGGTTCCCGTGAGATCACCAAAGTTAAGCGCTGTCGGGCGTGGTCGGCACTTGGATGGGTGACCACCCAGGCCGCCATGCGCTGTTGCCATTTTTCGGGCTGCACTCAGCCTCGTGATGCCCATCATAACGACCGGGAGAGCGGTGTGCTGACCCCACGCGCCTCCTATCCGCATCCTCCACTGAGGATGACACAGCGGTCGGACGGTCCCGGCAGGCCACTCGTGGCCTGAAGACGGAGTATAACTTAGGGAAATTCCAACGTTTTCTAAATCACAACTACGACTTAGCAAGTTAACGAATGGAGCATTTTCCTTGCAGGTCGTGTTTTCCCTATTTTCATTAACGATTGAATTCATTTATGGCATTCACGTACATAACGCTTGCTGTGGAGCGTTATTTATTTTCCCTTGAAACTTCAGTTGATAACTCAGTCTCGAGGAAGAGACGGCGGTAGGAGACCGCCCTAAAATGTAGCAGGACTACCCGGCGTTTAGCAGCCGAGACAGTGCTAAAAGCGGCTCCTCTGCCCACAACCGTAATTAGAGCTAAATAATCGCTGTTGCATTGCCAGAAGGCTGGGCGTGGCTAAGCCCCACAAATCTGGCCCGCCGGCGCGTCACGCGAACACAGTCCTCAGTGGCGAGGGCGGGGCCTTCAGTTATGCCGCCGAGCACCAAAGTGGTAGACGTTCTGACTGCAGCGACCGATTTAGCGATTAGGGTGGGTGTGAATCATTCGTGTTTCTAAAAAAACTGCAGTTGGTCAGCTGACGTTGCCGTGCGAAGAAGCCAGTCCCAGAATCGTTTACATACTTCTGACTCTATGGTGCTGGGTTGACTGTATAGTGTCTTGTGGAAGAAATCCTTGATGGAATATCCTTTCGTATCAAAAACGAATCTTACAGTGTCTTCACGTCGATGCCCACCTGTTTTGCTTTCTTCCGTGTTGGTATGCAAACAGTCTAACGCGTGCACAATTTTGAATTGGTTACCAGCTCGTATCGTGGCCTGCAAAAAATTTTGATAAAAGCTTCTTACCACGTCTACAAAGTTACCAGCACGTATCGTGACGTTTCATAAAATCTTGTTTGCGTCCGTAATTCTGAGATCACCAACCATGTCAGATGGTGTCCACAGAGACGAACACTCCATTGCAAATGATGAGAACTGTTGATGGTTAATCAGTTGTTTTAAAATATTGACTTGTAGAAGTACCTGGTGGAAGAACTGACAACCCTTCGCCTACAAGAAAGGGTACGATAGCATTGTTGGCAGACAATATTGAGAACAACGGAGAGGCAATTTGATGTTTGTTTGGTTAGGTATAGGTAAAGAAGAAAACGGTAAAGTATGAACTGCGGATCACAACCGCGAATAGAGACATATATATCACTTAAAGTTTTCTGTTTATCGACACAGGAGGATCATTCCGAAACAAAATATTTCTACATAAATATCACTGAAAAGAATCATTCAGAAAGTAATACGTCAATATCCACATGACTACTCTGCAATTGACACATCAGTGCATGGCAGAGGATTCTTCGATTTCTCTACCGTTCCACTCCCTAACGGCACTTGGAAAAGACGAACACAGCGGCAATAAAATATTTTTACAGTCACTGCAGAAAGTTTGTCATCAACATTCCTTGAAAAGATCTCGCCGTAACGAAAAACACCCTTGTTTCAATGACTGCCATCCTAACTTTCTTATCATAACCGTGGCACTCCCCTATTTCGTGATAATACTACAAAATCTGCCCTTCATTCGACTTCTTCAATGCCCTCCATAAATGCTATCTGGTAAGGATCCCATACTGTAGCAGAGGACGAACAAGCGTTAGTGCAGCCAGTCTCTTTGGTAGACTTCTTGCACTTTCTAAGCGTCCTGACAATATAACGTCGTTTTTTTTCTCCCTCTCTTTTTTCCTCACATTATTTGTGTCATCGTCCCAATTTAAGCTGTTCTGAACTGTAATCATTTGCCTCGTAAACGAAACTTAACGAACTTCCTCTTGTACTCATGTCGATGACCTCACTCTTTTCGTTAGTGAGAGACAGTTGCCACTTTTCACACCATACAGATATCTTGTCTGAATCATTTTGCAATTGGTTTTGATCTTCTGCTGACTTTAATAGACGGTAAATAATAACATCATCAGTGAACAGTCTAAGAAGGATGCTCAGATTGTCTCCTAAATGGTTTAAGCGGAATGGGAAGAGCAGGGTATCACTTCTGTTTTACTCGAAGATTTTCTGTTGTTTACTACTACCGTAATTTTTCTGACACGAAACCGCGAATATGGGGTACAACTGAAGAGATACTCCACAGCCACGCAATTTTACTAGAAGTCTCTTCTGAAATACTGTGTCAGAAGCCTTCTGGAAGTCTGGAAATATGGAATAAATTTGAGATCCATTGTCGACAGCATTCATACTTCTCACATTTCCCATTTATTTAAATGGAAACGGCGGTAGACGCAAAAAGCGCATTACCACAGGTAAATATCGAATGATTTCAGCGACATACTTTAATTCATCCTACATATTCACCACCATTAGTTAAGCACTATTGTCAATGATGAACAAAAGCCTACATACCATGTTCGTAAAAACGGGAATCAGTTGAGGCTAGTGTTACAGTTTTGACGCCAACATCTGTCTCTGGGAATTGCTGGCAGCATAGTCATACTCTCATAGGCTCAAAGAGATGTAAATCTGGAGCTTCTAACTTAGGTCTGTACGATGGACGCGTTAGAAGAGTCCCCACAAATCTGGCAATGAGATACACGTGGAGTAACTGTTCTTGTGTTGCAGTCGGAAGTTGTCCGTTTCTAGACTGACTAGAAAATTCGCATTTTCAGCCTCGTCAGTGTTGTCTTTCAGCTTTGACAGCTGTTTTAGGCTCTGAGGCACCTATAAGAACTTCCTGTTCCAGAAGGGTTCGCACACCAGTTTGCTTGTAGATGGGCTATATTGTAATTTGTTAGAGAATTCGTATGTCGCCATTCGCTGGGCTGTATTTTGAATTCTGGCTCATAGAGAATTGTCACATTTGTATGATATCTGTTAAATCGGGTGTGACTTCATTATAAGTGACTTAACAAATAGCTGAGGACATTAAACACCCACTTGACATTTTTCTGACTAAAGAAACCATCTATGCAACGTGAATAAAGCCCAAAGAAGATGATATTATTATGCGGACTGTCCTTAGGAATGATTTACCAGAGAGACCATACTTAACACATCGGAATTTCTTTTCGCATTTGAAATGGTATACTATTGATTGAGACCTAGTAATGTAAGGCTGTCGAGGAACATAATATGCAGACTACGAAGCAGCTGATCCCCAGAAACTATCGAGGCTAACTTACCTTCTACTATTTGAAAATAATATACTAACGCAAAGAAATGCTTTCTTAACTGCTCGGAGCAGAAGCGGCACCAATTGAACTCTCGGTTGAATTAAAGCACGAGAAAATTTCTGTAACAAGCCATTAGTACGAGCCTCACAGTTGTTCAATACTACCACCTTGAAAAATCATATTCTACTTACATTAAAGCGATGAAAGGAACGAAATAGTAATCAAAATTTTGTTTTTACTTCAGGAATATTATTTGATTCCGAAAAGCACAAGGACTCTACAACAACCAGAGTTATGTTACACTATTTCTTTGTTGGCCTCTGCACAGCCATACAAAAATATACACCCTCACGTAAATTAGAAAAAAATATAAAATACCAAACATTTTGGTGAATGAGATATCGGCTTGGTAAAGCCGATTATGAATCAAATAAAACGCAACTAAAACGCTTTCTGGGCCACATCGATCGATTGTTACTCTGCTACTCATTCGCTAACGTTGGCTAAGCAACCACAATGATCCCAAATAGCTCGCCAGGCCTTAAAATAAAGAAACACGTCACCTAGTGTTGCGGAATCTGCGCATAGAGAGGAACCATTTATGCTTGTTATAATCAGTTTTTCAATACAAGCTCATTGTTGCTTTCATGCACGTCTGCCTCTCACTCAATATTTGAGAGATTAGTAATTTTTCCTACACTCAGTACTAGAATACGAGAGCGTGATGAAAAGAAATGCCAATTTTTTATGTGTAAACTCATCAGGCTTTTTAAATAAAACAAATGTTGTTAGCATTCTACAAATTTATTTTTCACGTTTACATATTTGCAGCCCACTGGCGCTAAACAACTTCGAACTGTAGCGTGTAACATGGCGGTGTGTAACGTAACTATGTCGGTGCATGAGAAACAGCGTGTTGCAATCGAGTTTATAATTAGAAGAGTTCTTCCGCACAAGGAGCACGCACTTTTTCAGCTTGAAAAAGCTACATCACAGATGAACACTGCACTCCGACCCCTTGGGTTCATCGTCATTGATCATCCTCAATTCAGTCGTCATTTGTTGCCAATACCTCAAGAAAACCGGCGAGGACTTCCCTTGATGATGAAGCGGTGTAGCAGAGGTGTGGTTGTGGCTCCTTCAACAAACTCAAACACTCTACAGTAACGGTATCAACAAAGTGGCTCGTCTATGGGAGAAAAGTGTTCGTCGGTAGGGTGGCTATGATGAGAAATAAATGTGTATACGTGGAGATGAACTTCAAGGGAATATTATAGAAATGGAATAGGACGTAAATGAAGATGAGATGGGAAATACGGCTGCACAATTATAACACGAATTCTTCACAGATGAATGGAAAAACTGATGGAAGTCGACCTCAGTGAAGATCATTTTGGATTCTGGAGAAATATAGGAACACGAAAGGCAGTACTGACCCTACGACTTACCGTAGCAGACAGGTCAAAGTAACGCAAAGCTACGTTTATAGTATTTTCAGACTTAGAGAAAGCTTTTGAAAGTGTTGATTGGAATACTCTCAGAAATTATGAAGTTAGCAAGAAAAAGATACAGGGAGCGAAAGGCTATTTACAACTGGTACAACTGGCCGACAACATTGCAATTCTGTCAGAGACAGCAAACGACTTGGAAGAGCAGTTAAAAGGAATGGACAGTGTCTTGAAACGAAGACATAAGATGAACATCAACAAAAGCAAAACAAGGGTAATGGAATATACGCCAATTAAATCAAATGATGCGAGGGAGTTAGATTAGAAAACGAGGTACTTACAGTACTATATGAAATTTGCTTTTGGAAAATAACTGATGACAGCCGAGGTAAAGAAGATGTAAGATGTAGACTAGCCATGGGAAGGAACGAATTTTTGAAGGCGAGAAGTATGTCAACATTGAATGCATAATTAATTGTTGTGAAGTCTTTTCTGAAAGTGTTTGTAGGAAGTGTTGCCACAAATGGAAATGAAACATGGATGATAAAAAAGTTAGACAAAAAGAAAATGGAAAATTTTGAAATGTGTTGCTATAAAAGAATTCTGAAGATTAGATGGTTAGGTCACGTAACTAATGAGAAGGTACAGATCAGAATTGCGGATAAAAGAAATATGTGACACAACGTGACTAGAAAAAGGGATCGATTGATAGGACACATTCGTAGATGTCAAGGGGTCATCAATTTAATACTGGAGGGAAGGGTGGGGAGTAAAAATCGTAAAGGGAAAGCAAGATAATGAATATGGTATGCAAATGCAGATGGGTGTAAGTTGCAACAGTTACTCGGAGATGAAGAGCTTGCACAGAATAAGGTAGCCTGGAGAGCCGCGACTTCGGACACAACATCACAGAAACAACTGAATGAAGGAATGAAACGTAGAATGTTTGCGTCGTTCGTTTTATTTGAAAAGCTTTAAGAGTTTTATTTTTTTTTAAACTTTAAGGTTTATCTTATAAAAAATTCGGAGACATTACTTTTCAACACGCCCTAGTGGAACAGGAATGGAGACCGATAGTACCGGAAAAATGTACCCTCCGCCATATACTGTACATTGGCTTGCCAAATATTTATGTAGACGTAGATGTATATGTGGATACCGGGTGTAGATTAAGAATCAACTCCAACACTGTGGCAAGCAGCGAGTGTTAACTTTGTTTCTCCACGGTCTGTGGACATAATTAGCGAAAACAAAGCAATGTAGTGAAACAGAGACCCAGAAAGGTGGCGTGTGTGTGTCTGCTCTCTGTGTGGGCCTTAATGGGAGCCGAAGCGTGGCCCGTGCGGCCGATACGTTTCCCCGGGCTTCCCGAACTAATTACCGAGGCCCTGCTCCTGGGGCTTGTTTACCGTAACCGCGGCGGGAGGCGTAGAGGCGCTCCCAGAAAGGGCCTGCTCTGCCCCTCGCCTCCCTTGATTCTCCTTCCGCCCCCGCTCGAGAAAGCGTCGGCGGCGCCGCAGGCGCCACCCAGGGACACGAGATCCGGAAGGCGCACCGCCGGCCGCAATTTCCTCACGTATTCCCCAGCACCCGCCCACCCACCCACTCACCCACACACACACACACACACACACACACACACTGCTTACATCACTCCTAACTGGCTCGAGGAATTACGTCTTGGAACTGAGTACTGTTTCCATTTGCAATCGATCTTATCCAATGTATCTCATTCATTGGCCACACATTTGCGAAACTTTAACACACAGAGGTTAACAGCTTGAGAATTTGAAATAATCAGCCATGGTATACCATAATGTTCTATTTTAGGTCCTCTATTGTTTCTGATATACACAAAACTTCCTCATCTTCCAATTTCAGAAGAATGCAAATTTCCTTCAGCACCCTCCCCCCCCCCCCCCATCCCTCCCCACACTGACACACACATACAAACACACACTATAGTGAGGGTTGCCTCTAATGACATGCATGTGAATATGGGGGAGTATGATGACTTTTGAAGATAGGGTGTTTATTCATGTCAGGCATTGTGACATCATTGAATCATGCTGTTTTCGGCGAAATAACGATTTAATAAACTTTTGCAAACGTTCGCTCGCTCTATTTCATACAGTTTTCTGTACGTTGAAGTCGTTTAGTAAATTTCGTACTTTCGTTTTCAGCTGACGTTTCTTATTGTTTCTAGTGAAATATATCAGTAAATTTTCATTCAGTTTTGTAACTTCGTTGATTGTTCCAGTGATGACTTGAATTTTTGGTTTTATCTAATAATTTTGTGAAGTTTCGTTGGTATTGGTATTAGCTGTGGTGTAGTGGTATTAACACAAGTAGTTGCTTTCTTAGTAGAGAGGGATTTTCGAGACCGCTACTGTTAGTTCTAAAAATAGTTCTACTGTTGTAACTGAACTTATATAACACAGACGTATAGTTTTTTTTAGTAACTGTAAAATTTTACCATGAGTGAGAAGTGTGAGCTCTGTCGTAGGTTTGTGAGTAGCTGGTTACGGTGTGGGATTTGTTCAAATTATTTTCATTGGGGGAATGCAGTGGAGAAGCCAGTGGACATTCTAGCTAGATCCTCTCCTGGGAATGCAGTATCTGTAGTAGAAATAAGTTGATAGAGGAGCAGGAGCGCAAGATCTGTATCTTTCAGGTGCAGTTACAACGCGCAAAGGAGGAACTAGATAGGTTGAGGAGGGTGAAGGGTGGTTGGGACTGGGAAGTGGCAGTTGGCAAGTACGCAGCTAGGATGAAGAGGTATTCAGACAGTTTTACTTTGCGTAAATGCAATAGATTTGACCAACTGTCAGAGCTATAGATGTAGGAAACATGCAGCAGTCCTCAGCAATTAGGAGGCCTAGGTCAGCAGTAAAGATTAACAGAAAGAAGTAGGTTCTGCTGCTAGGTAGTACGCACGGTAGAGGTGTGGGCCAGCAGTTGCAGAAAGTGTTGGGGAGTGAGTACTAGGTCACCAGCATTGTGAAGCCCAATGCAGGGTTGGCTCAGGTGACTGATAGCATAGGGGACTTACATAGGAATTTTACGAAGGAGGATTAGGTAGTGATAGTGGGTGGAGCACGGAGAAGCCTTCATAGGGACGGGAAATATAATGCAGGTGGTGACCTGCTAAAGATAGCTACCCGAACTGTTGGCACTAATGTGTTTTTCGTGCAACTGTTTCAGCGTCATGATGGGCCTCAGTTTAATGAGGCTGTTATGCGCGTTAATATGGTGCTGGAGAGGGCGCTGATGGCTAAGGCCATGGGTCACATTTCAATGGTGGCAGTTGGGTCTATCAGTAGATCGGGTATCACTAGGCATGGCCTGCACCTCAATAGGTATGGGAAGGGAAGGCTGGCAAAGCTTAAAGGTGAAGAGTGTAGTGGGTGTTAATCGGATCACTCATGGAAATATTCCTTTAGTACTTGGTGTTAGGGCTGCAACTTTTTTAGACTGGTCAGCTGATAGGTATACCTGCTTAAAGGAAGTCCCTTTAACTAAGGACTCACCTTCATAGGACGTCATGTTTCCAAGCAGAGAAGGAATTAGCATATTTCATCCAAATATAAGGTGAATTAGAGATGAAGTTAGTGAATTGCTTATAGATGTTGACTCTGAAATTATTGGTATATCGGAGCACCACTTAAATAATTTGACAATTCAGAGGATTCCTTTAACAGGATACAGATTATCTGGCTGATTTTCAAGGACTTCCTTGCGGGGTGTGGGAGTGTACGTAGGCAACAGTATTGTTCAAATGTTCAAATGTGTGTGAAATCTTATGGGATTTAACTGCTAAGGTCATCAGTCCCTAAGCTTACACACTACTTAAACTAAATTATCCTAAGAACAAACACACACACCCATGCCCGAGGGAGGACTCGAACCTCCGCCGGGACCAGCAGCACAGTCCATGACTGCAGCGCCTCAGACAGCTCGGCTAATCCCGCGCGGCGAAACAGCATTCCTTTTGAGTTCATAGACGTATCACGGCACTGCACTGAACAGATACTTGACTGTATTGCAGGGGCAGTTGAATTTAGTGAAGCTAAACATGTAATTGTTGTTGTTTATAGGTCCCCTAACTCTGACTTCAGAGCATTTCTGCTCAAGCTAGAGAGGGTTCTTGATTCAGAATTAAGTTATATGTGGTGAATTCAATATAAATTTTGTATATGATGGTGCAAAAAAAGGATATTGGTAGATCTCCAAAATTCATATGATCTGATGCAGACTGTGTTTTTTCTAACCATGGTGCAGGGGAACAGTAGGACAGCCATAGACAATATTCTTCATTACTACACTCCTGGAAATGGAAAAAAGAACACATTGACACCGGTGTGTCAGACCCACCATACTTGCTCCGGACACTGCGAGAGTTCTGTACAAGCAATGATCACACGCACGGCACAGCGGACACACCAGGAACCGCGGTGTTGGCCGTCGAATGGCGCTAGCTGCGCAGCATTTGTGCACCGCCGCCGTCAGTGTCAGCCAGTTTGCCGTGGCAAACGGAGCTCCATCGCAGTCTTTAACACTGGTAGCATGCCGCGACAGCGTGGACGTGAACCGTATGTGCAGTTGACGGACTTTGAGCGAGGGCGTATAGTGGGCATGCGGGAGACCGGGTGGACGTACCGCCGAATTGCTCAACACGTGGGGCGTGAGGTCTCCACAGTACATCGATGTTGTCGCCAGTGGTCGGCGGAAGGTGCACGTGCCCGTCGACCTGGGACCGGACCGCAGCGACGCACGGATGCACGCCAAGACCGTAGGATCCTACGCAGTGCCGTAGGGGACCGCACCGCCACTTCCCAGCAAATTAGGGACACTGTTGCTCCTGGGGTATCGGCGAGGACCATTCGCAACCGTCTCCATGAAGCTGGGCTACGGTCCCGCACACCGTTAGGCCGTCTTCCGCTCACGCCCCAACATCGTGCAGCCCGCCTCCAGTGGTGTCGCGACAGGCGTGAATGGAGGGACGAATGGAGACGTGTCGTCTTCAGCGATGAGAGTCGCTTCTGCCTTGGTGCCAATGATGGTCGTACGCGTGTTTGGCGCCGTGCAGGTGAGCGCCACAATCAGGACTGCATACGACCGAGGCACACAGGGCCAACACCCGGTATCATGGTGTGGGGAGCGATCTCCTACACTGGCCGTACACCACTGGTGATCGTCGAGGGGACACTGAATAGTGCACGGTACATCCAAACCGTCATCGAACCCATCGTTCTACCATTCCTAGACCGGCAAGGTAACTTGTTGTTCCAACAGGACAATGCACGTCCGCATGTATCCCGTGCCACCCAACGTGCTCTAGAAGGTGTAAGTCAACTACCCTGGCCAGCAAGATCTCCGGATCTGTCCCCCATTGAGCATGTTTGGGACTGGATGAAGCGTCGTCTCACGCGGTCTGCACGTCCAGCACGAACGCTGGTCCAACTGAGGCGCCAGGTGGAAATGGCATGGGAAGCCGTTCCACAGGACTACATCCAGCATCTCTACGATCGTCTCCATGGGAGAATAGCAGCCTGCATTGCAGCGAAAGGTGGATATACACTGTAGTAGTGCCGACATTGTGCATGCACTGTTGCCTGTGTCTATGTGCCTGTGGTTCTATCAGTGTGATCATGTGATGTATCTGACCCCAGGAATGTGTGAATAAAGTTTCCCCTTCCTGGGACAATGAATTCACGGTGTTCTTATTTCAATTTCCAGGAGTGTAGATAGGGATTCTGTTAGTTAAAGGGTGAATGGCTTTTCAGCCCATGATGCACAAACACTAAAAGGCTTTTGTACTCAAATAAATGTCACATATAATTGAAAACTATGTAGGAAAGTTAATCCAACAGCAATAGGGACTTTTTTAAACCATGTCAAGGAACAAAGTGGCAGGATGTTTATAGTGCCGATTATATAGATGGTAAGTATAATGCTTTCCTTAACACATTTCTCATGTTCTTTGAGAGTTGCTTTCCATTAGAACGTTCTAAATGGGATATTATCAGTAATAGGCAGCCTGGGTGGCTGACTAGTGGGATAAGGATATCATGTACAACAAAGTGGGAATTATATCAAAACGTTAGAAGTAGTCACAATCAAGCAACAGTAGCCCATTACAAATAATACTCCAAGATGCTTAAAAATGTATTTAGGAAGGCAAAGATTATATGGTATCCAGTTACAATAGCTAATTCACAGGATAAAATTAAAACCATATGGTCAGCCGGGAAGGAAGTGTCTCGTCACCAGCACAAGGTCGACGATACAAAGTCAGTTCATAGTAAAAATATTTCTGTTACTGATAGATCAGATATATGCACAGTATTTAACAATAATTTTCTGAGCAATGCTAGTGAATTAAATAAAAATTTAGTTTCTACGGGCAATCAAATAACTTCCCTGGCAAATGGCTTTCCGAGATTGATGTCTGAAATACTCCTCTGTGACAGAGACAAGTGGGAGACTGAGTCTAAGTTAAATCACTGAAGACGCAGGACTCTCATGGATGTGATGGAGTGCCTAGCAGAATATTAAAGTACTGTGCTGCGCATGTTAGCCCAGTACTTAGCCGTAATTTTTTTCTTTAGGAATGTTCAGTTTCCTGAATGAATAAAGGACTCAGTAGTAAAGCCGCTTTATAAAAAGGGAGAAACGGATAATTTTCAGAATTTCAGACCTATTTCTATGTCATCACTTATTGAAAGGGCTGTGTATAAGAATAATTGATCATTTTATATCACACGATTATTATCAAATGTACAGTTCGGCTTTAGAAGTCGTTTAACAACTGAAAATGCTACATTCTCTTTTCTCTGTGAGGTACTGGATTGGTTAAACAAAAGGTTTCGAATGATAACATATTCTTCGATTTAACTAAGGTGTTTGATTGTGTTGATCACAAAATATTGCTTCAGGAGGTGAACCATTACGGAATACGGGGAGTAGCTCACAATTGGTTCACCTCTTACTTTAGCAACAGACAGCAAAAGGTCGTTATTCACTATGTTGAGAATGGCTGTGATGTGGAATCGGAGTGGGGTACAGTCAAGTGGGGGGTGCCCCAGGGATCAGCGTTGGGGCCGCTCCTGTTCCTTATCTATATAAATGAAATGCCCTCTAGTATTACGGGTAACTCTAAAATATTTATGTTTGCTGACGACACTAGCTTGGTAGTAAAGGATGTGTGCAACACTGGCACAGTTTCAAATAGTGCTGTTCATGATCTACGTTGATGGCTTGTAGAAAATAAACTAACGCTAAATCACTCTAAGACTCAGTTTTTACAGTTTCTAACACGCAGTTCAACAAACCCTGACGTTTCACAGAAAAAGACATATGATTAGTCAAACTGAACAGTTCAAATTTCTAGGTGTTCAGATAAATAGTAAACTGTCGTGGAAAGCCCACGTTCAGGATCTTGTTAAAAGACTTAATGCTGCCATTTTTACTATTCGAACGGTATCTGAAGTGAGTCATCGGTCGACACGAAAAATAGTCTACTTTACTTATTTTCATTCTCTTATGTCATGTGGTATTATATTTCGGGGTAACTCTTCCCATTTAGAAGAATATTTTTGGCTTAGAAGCGGGCGGTTTGGGAAATAAGTGGTGTAAGTCATGAACCTCTTGTCGACCCCTGTTCACAAGTCTGGGTGTTTTGATATTGGCCTCTCAATATATATAATCCTTACTGTCATTTCTTGTTGAAGCAGCTTTCACTCAGTTAATACTCAGCAGAAATCAAACCTCCATTAGGATCGGACTGCTTAACGCTTGTGCGGGAAGGTGTGCAGTATACTGGTGCATCCATTTTCAATAAGCTACCGCTCGAATTAAAACATCTTAGCAGTAATCCACGCGCTTTCGAGTCGAAATAGAAGACTTTCCTCATGGGTAACTCCTTCTATTCTGTCGAGGAGTTCCTTGAAAAATTAAGCTGATTCTTCTTGCATTGTTGACTGCGTTTACTTGAACTTATGAACTGACATTTTTCGGGTTCATAAATACTTTATTTTTATCTGTTATTCCTTTTATGCTGTAATTTTATGTACTGACATGTTCCATGACATTGGAGATTGCCGGCCGGTGTGACCGAGCGGTTCTAGTCGCTTCAGTCTGTAACCGCGTGACCGCTACGGTCGCAGGTTCGAATCCTGCCTCGGGCATGGATGTGTGTGATGTCCTTAGGTTAGTTAGGCTTAAGTCCCATAATGTTCAGAGCCATTTGCACCATTTGAACCTTGGAGTTTTTGATCCTCAATTTGGTCATCCGGAACTTGACCTGTAAATAAAATTAAAAAATGCATACATCTCATTCAAGTCGATCGCAAATGGTTCCAGATCTGAATATTGTTAGCATTCACACTCTGTCATATCCACTCTGTTATTATACTTGGTTAAATGGTTTTGTGTAACAGAAACAGCCTCGTGCGAAACTCAAAATACTATTGACTACTATGCACAGCAGGTTTATGGTTGTATGTTACCGAACGTGAATTATTTATGGAGGAATGGAAAAACTGGTAGAAGCTGAACTGTGGAAAAATAAGTTTCAGTTCAGTAGAAATGCATGCACATTCCAAGCCATATTCTCCCTACGACATATCTTACAAGTTAGAATTACGAACGGCAAACCTATAGGCCTAAGGAGCATCAAAAAGTTTCCGTTTGAGGACGTTGCTACTACACAACGTGACTGCGATGCGGGTATGTAAGAATCGACATGTAGGCAAGGGATTAATGTGTCATCCGTGTCTTTCCGACGAGCGTGCGACAAATGAACTACGGCGCTGTTGTTACTGAATGCGTCCAAAAAGGACCAACGTGCTGTTACCCTTTTCTTGGCTGCCGAAGGATCATAATCCATCGGACAACGAAGAATGCGTATGGGCGGCATGTCTGTCGACCAACGCCGTTGATGAAGCGTGCTGCTGCTTCATATCGAAAATGTCATAAAGCAGGAGCTACGCCAAGTGAGTTGGGAGACACTCTATCACCCGACCTATAGCCAGATACGAGTCCGTTCTAGTGCTTCAGCATTGTAAAAGGATTAAGCCTACATTTTAACATTAACAATGCAAGACTAGCTATTCGACGATCTTCCGTCAAACCAAGACTTCACAGATGTCTGTAACAATATATTCGTAGAATTAACTTTTTTTACCAAGATCTTACAACTATTGGAGAGACTGACGGTCATCTCTTCCAGGGCAATGCTTGAGGACACCCCTCTAATGCGTCGACGACAGTATTACGAGCAGCAGCAGCAGCAGTAGCACTCCGTCTTCAGGCCACAAGTGGCCCATCGGGATCATCCGACCGCCGTGTCATCCTCAGATGAGGATGCGGATAGGAGGAGCGTGTGGTCAGCACACCGCTATCCCGGTCGTTCTGATGGTTTCCTTTCACCGGAGCCACTACTAATCGGTCGAGTAGCTCCTTAATTGGCATCAGGAGGCTGAGTGCACCCCGAAAAATGGCAACAGCGCATGGCGGCCAGGATGGTCACCCATCCAAGTGCCGGCCACGCCCGACAGAGCTTAACTTCGGGGATATGACGGGAACCGGTGTATCCACTGCGGCAAGGCCGTTGCCCCAGTATTACGAGCACCCATTTTTATTTTTCAGTTTCAGTTTGAACAGCCATTATTTTGGAGAGTACAGTAACACAATGAATATCTCAGACATCTCTCGAATTCCCATACTGATTCGTTTCGGTGACTAAAACCGATAAGGCACATGCCAAACTCCGATGTACTCGCTTTTATCGATCGGCCCCTGTATCTACGCCATTGCTTACAGTACAACGTCTGACACATAGGCTTGCGTAAGCCATGAATCACTTGTATTTTCCGAAATGCAGTTTGGGACGACCAGCCAATCTGTAGCGTAGCCAGAGGTCAAGGTCACGTTCGAAGGAGGTGGCTGGTTCTGCCTTGGAAAATCTAACGGCTGTAAATACGAAATATCCGTCGTGGTGGGTGTAGATTTCCTTAAATGGTGTCCACGTCAAGGGTCAAAAGTAACTGGTGGAATCAGCAAGTTCAATCCTTAAAAATTCCTCATACTGTTTTGTAAGTTGAAGGTGGAGGGAGGGGGTTATCAACTGCGTCGGAACTTCATGTAGGATCAGCGGCGACGAATGAAAATGTGTGCCGAATCAGGCCACGAAACCGGGATCTCCTGCATACTAGGTAGTTGCGTTAACCACTGAGCCATCCAGATAGTTTATCACAAATGCGCGGACTATCTTGGTACGCTCCCTGAATGACCCACACTCCCAGCCAGTGGCACGTTCTCAATTCTCGCTGATTTCAGATTCCCGCTGGAGGTCGAAGGTAAATAAGCATCCATACTGAATATTGTAGATTAATTGATCATCGAGTCGAATCAGCTATATGAATGCGTGGTATCTGTTTTTTTTCGGATATGTCCTAAAGACCATAGATCACACATTCGTATAATCCCTCATACATTAGTATGTAATTAATTTAGTATCACATAAGATAATGAGAAGATCGAAACTGACTGATTGCTAAATAAATGGTAAAATTTCAGTCGTAGAAATGGTAGAGTTTAAGAAGGCGTTCTTATAAACTATAAATATGGGGAAGCACTCTATGCAGGTAATATTGAAGCGTAATTCTTTATAAAATTCATCCAAGCCATCTGTATGTCCCCTTTCAGGAAAAATGAGTTTTACGGCCGGCCGAAGTGGCCGTGCGGTTACAGGCGCTGCAGTCTGGAACCGCAAGACCGCTACGGTCGCAGGTTCGAATCCTGCCTCGGGCATGGATGTTTGTGATGTCCTTAGGTTAGTTCGGTTTAACTAGTTCTAAGTTCTAGGGGACTAATGACCTCAGCAGTTGAGTCCCATAGTGCTCAGAGCCATTTGAACCATTTTTGAGTTTTACCTGGTCCTACACTCCCTATGAACGTACAGTGGATCCTTGTTCATGTGGCCCTCATTATGCATCAGTTAATCCAGATTTTCTGTATTTGTAAGTACAATGCAAAAATAATTTGTATATAGACATTTTATTATTTACAAGCACGTGATTTCTGTGGCCTAATTTCCCAGGTAATGAGTTGCAGTTGTCAAGAGTGTCTCTCCTTAGAACCGTTTTCCCTGGTAATTCGGCAGATATCTGCAATTTCGTTTTTGAAATGTATACCTGGAGTCGACCCAAAAAAATTTCTGCTCATCACGTCTTTTATGCGACACCCGGTATTGATGGAAAGCATCAGTTTATTTCCTATTACAATGAAAGTGACTTAAAGTGCTATTTTATGTGCCCCTTCGATAGAGCGGTCGCAGCTTAGTCTTACGCGACATTAATTTTATTGATGTGTATTAACAGACACAGCCTGTACTCCAGCAACGAATTGTGTGCCGCTCTGTCGTGCACTGTTTGTTATGGCAATGCACCGGGGCTACTTGGGCGCTGCTGGAATACTAGCCGTTCTTCATGTTTTACTGAACCTCTTAATATATACCGATAAAACGATTATCACACAGACTCTGACTGAGACAGGTACTTCGGATGCACCCGTAAAATTCCGTTTTAAAAATTAATTTGTTCGTAATTGGAAGCAAACTGGCGTTTAACTGACACCCTGATCCATAGTATACTGATGAAAAAAAAATCGTAACATCTGGAAGGGGTTGTGCGGTATAAAAGGAAGTTGGTAGCCGTGTTTCTAAAGATGATGTATAATAACATTTTGCGCCAATCATACAAAGAGTGGCCATAGTTGCGTCACAATGGGGCACAAATCAAGTTTACTTCAAATACACGCTGTTACAGTCGTGAGCGTTAGCTACGTTTGAGATTGGACGTGCTGAGTTGATGTTAGACAAGAATGTATTCAGGCTGACAAAGATGCCATTATAACACCCCACTGAGTTCGAGCGAGGTCTTATAACAATACTACAAGAAGATAGGTATTCCTTTTGCGATACTGCAGAAAAACTTCGTAAGAATGTAGCCACTGTACATGACTGCTGACAGCAGTGTTCACGAGAATGTACGGTTGGAAGAAGATCGATCTCCGGACGGTCACGTGGCACTACCTAGGAAAATCAATCGTATTCGGCGTATGGCTCTGACGCATCGTACTGCATTTTCAAGAGAAATTTGTGCAGCAGTCGGCACCACAGTGGCACAACGAACTGTTATAAATCGGTTACTTTAAGGACAGCTGGGAGGAATGCATTCTACTGAACCCAAACAACCGTCAATTGCGACTTCAGTGGTGTCAAGTGAGAGCTGATTGGAGGCCTGGGTGGAAGGAGGTTGCGTTTTCTGGTGAAATAGTTCTGCCAGTGATGGCCGTGTGTTGATAGAAGGGAGGCCACTTGAGTATTTGCAGCCAGCTTGTCTGCGTGCTTGACACACTGGACCAACTCCTGGAGTTATGGTCTGTGGTGCGATTTGTATGACAGCAAGGCCACTCTCGTGGGTATCCCACGCACCCTTGCTTCAAATTTATACCTCATTCTGGTGATTCGACCTGTTTTGCTGCCATTGATGAGCAGCTTTACAGGGTTTTTTTTCCAACAGGATAATGCTCGCCATATTCCACTGTTGTAACCCAATACGCTCTAGATAGTGTAGATATGTTGCCTTGGCCTGCTCAGTCACCAGATCTGTCACCACTCGAGGACATATGGGACACCATCGGACGAGAACTCCGGTGTCATCCACAAACAGTATTGACCGTTCCTGTGTTGCCTGACCAAGGGCAAGAGGGATGGAACTCCATCCCACAAACTGATATCCACCACATGTACATCAGTTGGCATAATAACTGTTTATTTGGACCCAGAGGCAGAAACAACTTTGACCCAACTACTACTAGTGAATAGCTACGTGACATACTGCAAGAAACGACATATGATCCTGGCTCAAAAGACTTTGATTACTTTATTGTCTAAAGCTGGTTTTTTCTGTATCTGATCAAGATTTGTGTGAAAATAATGTGTAATTTTTCTCTCTTCGCGTAAGTAGTCTGTGTCATTCTTTTTTTTCCCTCATTTTCTGGAACATCCGGTTTTAGGAGTATCCCTCTCTAGTCTGAACAACGAGGATTCATTGTACTTTTTCTAGATGGTGCAGAAGTATATTGATCCACAATGGCAGAAAATAAAGCGATTTATCTAAACTGCTGTCGGCTTTCTCATCATTGTTTACTAGATGGTCAGTAAAAAAGTCGCACCACACAGTAGATGAGGGAAAAATAATTTAACCGGAGTAGATAACTCTTTATTATCTGAGTATTTACAGCTGCTGAAATAGCCAGTTATCAATGTTAGACAGTTATTTCAGTAACTGCCAACACAGTGCGCCATCTGTTTACCAATGTGCGTACGTCGTACTTCAGTAGTCTTCTTCCCATTTGGTCTCATTCTGTCTTAGGCCGAATAATGAGCACATTGACCACGTGATGTTAATGATACCATGGACGTAACTGGTAAGTAACAGATGCTTACCATCTAATTACTGACAAATATACTTCTACAGGGCCAATCACATTAATGTGACCACTTACTATATTCGACGTCAACCTATAATAATCAAAGACAGCAAGTGGCAGCACTAGTATTGGGTAGCATGTAATGTTTACTGGATGACATAGAAAATAATGCAGTAGTAGTCGTAATGTGGAAATTGAGCGATATATCTGGTGTCCAAAAGAACAGGAGCTTTGGCTTTCGGGTCGGTAGTGGAAGCGTTTCATAGATGGCTACATTTTTAAACTGTTTGTGTGCCGTTATGGTTAAAATAGTTCAAATGACTTCTAAGCACTATGGGACTTAACATCTGAGGTCATCAGTGCCCTAGACTTAGAACTACTTAAACCTAACTAAACTAAGGACATCACATACATCCACGTCCGAGGCAGAATTCGAACCTGTGACAGTAGGAGCAGCTCGGTTCCGGACTGAAGCACCTAGAAACACTCGGCCAACAGTGGCCGGCTGCCGTTATGGTTAAAGCATATCGTGCATGGCAAAATTACGATTGCCTAGGCAATTCTCGTGCATCACGGGCAGGAATGACAGGAGTGAAGGCTGCAGAGATGTGTACAGGCGAATAGATAAGCAACCGTTGAGCAACGGACCAGCCAGATGAACCACGAGGTTACCAATATTGTCCCCTCGACGACCGTCAGTGAATGTTGCTGTGTATGGGCCTGTGTAACAGCCTCTTGATTCATGCACCTGTGGGGACTGCTTTACGTTGGCGATGAAAACTCGGATTTCCATTCCAATAAAGCAAGTGGACATCCACTGAGTGCAGACAGGTTGCTTTCTCAGATTAATCACATTTGATGCTCCATCAGACAGATGGCCTTTGGAGTGTACAACGTGAAACGTCTAAAAGCAGTCGGTAGTAACAGCAGCGCCGTCCAGCCACATCAGCAATTCAGACTCAGCACTACAAGGTGGCAGTACCAGCAGTTGGTCGGCACTCCACGCCGACAAACCCAGCCCATTTCGTCCTGGTCTTCACCAGCAGCACGTGAGCCGTCATACATTGGCAGCACCAGCCAAATAACGTCAGGTTTTCAAGCAGCTGCCTATCGCGACTCTAGGGTTCCTCACGTAGGAACGTCACAGACAACGCCGTAAAAGATACATTGTTGTTGTATGTAGTTATATGGATATTCATCGAAGGATACTATAATTGAGTTTTGGTTTTATTAATGAAATAATTCTTTTAAAGTGTCTTCGATCGTCCCTCAACACAAAGATACGTAAATCTCCATATCAAATTACATCGGAATCAGTTCAGCGGTTTAGTTAAGAAAACATGAGAGAGATATTTGTGCATTTAATATTAGTATCGAAGTACGTATTGTATAAGCATTGTATTTTAGCTATTACCCACACCTCTGGTCGCACGTTAATAACATGAATTGAAATATGCGTGTAGCTTTATTGCCCGAGAGACAATGGGCCACTTGGTGCAAGTCTTCTTATTGCTGCAAGTTCGGCTACTTGCCCGTTAATAATGATGAGATGATGATGAGGACAACACACGTTCCCAGTCCAAAGCGAATAATTTCCTATCCGGCCGGGAATCGATCCCGTGATCCCGTCATCGAGAGTCAGCAGTGCTAACCACTTTCCCTTTCAATTCTCATGCTGTATTCTACAACGTGCTTTATCCTTTTTCCTCCTCTTCTTTTTCGTTTTTTAATCTTCATGCTGGAAACAAAAACTTTTCATGATGAAAATGGAAAGAAACATAAATTAGAAAATACAAAAAGATATTCTTTCTTCGAGATTCTGATACTCGTTGGGGTCCACTAAAGATCATTTGCATTCGAAGCGTCCCTTCCGTCATCATTGTATTCCAACTTGTGTACTTGGTCAATGCAAGCCAAGAGATATGAATGAAATCTTTTGGAACTGCTCAATTTAATTTCTGCGGCAACTATGCCACACGATGCAGTGTTACAGCTGCAGGAAAGATGGTGGTCTAATATGTCCACAGTAGCTGTTTTAATCGAGTAATGACTGAAATGAGCAACATGCCAGGCATGCGAACGATGTTTTGTCCATGGGGAAATGCACCAGCCCTGTTGTAAAATGACGTTAAAGTCGATGGCGGTAGGGATCGTACTGGTACTTGAAGCCTGTTTCTTCCTTGTCCTTATGTTTTGATCCAAGCAAAGGAATATATGTCCTAGGGCATCCTGTAACTGAAACTCTCTGCATAAAGAATTTGGTCTTACACTAATGTTTTGCAACTTAACTTTGTTGGAACTCTCAAATAGGTTACGTCTAGCTAAATGGATTTGACCTCTGGCTGTAGAAATTTCTGATGAACGTTTCGCCAAAGTCTGCTCCAGTCTGTCGATGGTAGCTCCTGTCAGTGTGTCTACATCTACATCTACATATACATTGATATTCTGCAAATCACATTTAAGTGCCTGGCAGAGGGTTCATCGAACCACACTCACAATTCTCTATTATTCTAATCTCGTATAGCGCGCGGAAAGAACAAATTTCTTATTTTATCGTGGTGATCGTTCGCTATGTAGGTCGGTGTCAACAAACTAGTTCCGCATTCGAAGGAGAAAGTTGGGTATCGGAATTTCGTGAGAAGATCCCGTCGCAACGAAAAACGCCTTTCTTTTAATGATGTCCAGCCTAAATCCTGTTTAATTTCTGTGACACCCTCTCCCATATTTCACGATAATAGAAAACGTGCTGGCCTTTTTTGAACTTTTTCGATGTGCTCCGTCAGTGAGACCTGGAAAGGATCCCACCCCGCGCAGCAGTATTCTAAAAGAGGGCGGACAAGCGTAGTGTAGGCAGTCTCCTTAGTAGGTCTGTTACATTTTCTAAGTGTCCTGTCAGTAAAACGCAGTCTGATTAACCTTTCCCACAACATCTTCTATGTGTTGTTTCCAATTTAAGTTGTTCGTAAATGTAAATCCTAGGCAATTAGTTGAATTTACGGCTTTTAGATTAGACTGATTTATCGTGTATCCGAAGTTTAACGAATTCCTTTTCGCACTCATTTCACACACATTTTACTCCGATGACTTTATTTGTCGATAAACGACTTCGTCATCTGCAAACAACATAGGACGGCTGCTCAGACTGTCTCCCAAATCGTTTTTACATATAAGGAACAGTAAATGGCCTATAGCACTTCTGTTTTACTCGATTACTTTCCGTCAATTACTGCGAACTGTGACCTCCCTGACAGGAAATCACAAATCCAGTCACATAACTGAGACGATATTCCATAAACACGCAATTTCACTACGAGCCGCTTGCGTGGTACAGTCTCAAAAGCCTTCCGGGAGTCCAGAAATACGGAATCGACCTGAAATCCAGTGTCAATAGCACTCAACACTTCATGTGAATAAAGAGCTAGTTGTGTTTCACAGGAACGATGTATTCTAAACCCATGTTGACTGTGTGTCGATTGACCGTTTGCTTCAAGGTAATTCATACTGTTCGTAACAATATATGTTCCAAAATACTGCTGCATATCGACATTTACGATATTGGCCCGTAATTTATTGGATTACTCCTACTACAGCAGCGCGGGATTAGCCGAGCGGTCAGGGGCACTGCAGTCATTGACTGTGTGGCTGGTCCCGGCGGAGGTTCGAGTCCTCCCTCGGGCATGGGTGTGTGTGTTTGTCCTTAGGATAATTTAGGTTAAGTGGTGTGTAAGCTTAGGGACTGATGACCTTAGCAGTTAAGTCCCATGAGATTTCACACACATTTTACTCCTACTACCTTTCTTGAATATTGGTGTGACCTGTGCAACTTCCCAGTCTTTGGGTACGGATCTTTCGTCGAGCGAACGGTTGTACATGATTGTTAAGTATGGAGCTAATGCATCAGCATACTCCGATAGGAAGCTGATTGGTATACAGTCTGGACCAGAAGACTTGCTTTTATTAAGTGATTTAAGTTGCTTCACTACTCCGAAGATATTTCCTTCTACGTTACTCATGTTGACAGCTGTTCTCAATTCGAATTCTAAAATATTTACTTTGTCTTCTTTTGTGAAGGCATTTCGGAAGTGGTAGTTGCTGAAGCGCTTATTGGTATAAAAAAGCTATGGAATGATAGATGGATTCCTCCCTCATGAAAACTGCCATAATGAAATACGGCTGCACATAATGCGGCGAGGTATCCGTGTCAGCCATCAATACTGGAGGTGACATGTCGTCCGGACCACACGAGCTATTGACGCATATCAGGGGATTTGTTATCATGAGTGAGAGTAACAACACTAAAATAAAATATTGAGTTTCTAAACTTATTGAATAGAGTTAAACTTCTGAAGAAAGAAAATAATTAGTTTGTAGTTTTTGCAGCGCAACTTTTATAATATTTGTATACAGAATAACGTCATCTCTCCTCACGTGTCTGCCTATTACTGGGGGCTGCACTCGCTTTTCATACTCAGATGCAGCCAAACTAAAGGCCTCACACGTTCTACATGTAAAGTAATGACATCTCTGTGGTTATCGTACAGAGTTTAAATGATGCTGTCGTCGCGAGTCTTCAGGAAAGTCAGAAACTATAATGAAAACGTGTCTATCAGCGATTAAAAGGGGACGTGATTAAAAGGGGACGTACTTGTGACTGATATTAGTATGGAACTATGGATAAAATACACTGAGTATCCCATTATCTTGTACTCATTACGTTGACTCGTATTATGTAGAACATTTTCACAAAAATGATGAACTTCAAAATTCAAACGGTAACTAGCTTTTATGTCTGAATATTTCGAGTTATGTTCATCAAATAAGTATATCTTACTACACTTTTTAAGGTTGCCTGTGTTATTCCTCAAACTTCAAGCTATAAAAATTTCATCAAAATCGGTTAAGACGTTTAGTCGTGAAAGCGCAACAGAGTTACTTTCGCATTTAAATATTAGTATGGGTTGCACTTTTCAGAAGCGGGGGCCGGCCGCGGTGGTCTCGCGGTTCTAGGCGCGCAGTCCGGAACCGTGCGACTGCTACGGTCGCAGGTTCGAATCCTGCCTCGGGCATGGATGTGTGTGATGTCCTTAGGTTAGTTAGGTTTAAGTAGTTCTAAGTTCTAGGGGACTGATGACCTCAGATGTTAAGTCCCATAGTGCTCAGAGCCATTTGAACCATTTTCAGAAGCGGGACGGTGTTGTAGCCTGTTCCCAATGTTATTCAGTCTGTACATTGAGCAAACAATAAAGGAAACCAAAGAAAAAATTGGAGTAGTAATTAAAGTTCAGGAGAAATAAATACAGACTTAGAGATTTGCAGATGACAGTTGAACAGAATGGACGGCGTCTTGAAAGGAGGATATAAGGTGCACATTAACACAAACAAGGGTAATGGAATGTATTCGAATTAAATCTGGTGACTCTGCGGTAATTAGATTAGGAAACAAGGCACTGAAAGTGGTAGTAAGTTTTGCTATATGGGAAAAGTAGAGCGAATGCAAAATGTTGACTGTGAATGGCAAGGAAAGTGTTTCTGAAGAATAGAAATTTATTAACATCGAATACGGATCTAAGTGTAAGGAATTTTTTGGATATTTCTGTCTCGAGTGCAGTCATGTATGGAAGTGAGACATGGACCATAAACAGTTTAGGTAAGATTTGAATAGAGATATTCGAAATGTGGTGCTACAGAAGAATACTGAAGGCTAGATGGGTAGATCACGTGCCTAATTAGGAAGTACTGAATAGAATTCGGGAGACAAGAAACTTGTGGCACAGCTTGACTAAAAGAAGGGATCGGCTGACAGGACACATTCTGAGACATCGAAGTTGGGCCAAGTTAGTATTGGAGGGAAGTGTGTAGGATGGGATAGAAATCGTAGAGGTAGATAAAGAGGTGCATATCGAAAGCAGAGTCAGAAGGATGGATGACGCGGTAGTAATTCTGAGATGAAGAGGCTTGTACGGATTAGAGTAGTATAGAAAACTGCCTCAAACCAAATGAAATTTTTCGTGAACGCTGATTTTGAAACTAACTTTGTATCGTCCCCTTTGAAAATTTATAAATGACTGTGCTCGTAAACATCTTACGTTATTTGATTTTCAAACAGCTGAACAAAACTAAACGTACTCAGACATTTCTCCCTTTACTTATTCTAATCACCACTAAACTGACACACAATGTTATAGTGCAACGCAAACTGACTTTCACAAATCCCTACAGAAGAATGGCCCTGACTAACAATAACCTATACGTTTCATGAATCACTTACCTCGCAAAAATCTTCGTTAATCGAACTACAGCAATACATCGAGCGCCAATACTGCCATGTAAATAAAAGATTCTAACTACTGAAGGCACTAACTACTGATAGGGACAGTTAGCAAATGAAAGATTTTGATAGAGAACAAACAATGTACTTACCTTAATAATGTGCAAAAGTCAGCATATATATATATATATATATATATATATATATATATATATATATATATATATATATATGCTGACTTTTCCTTTTTGTGGCGGACACACGTCCAGATCGTGCTCACATAGCACATCGTAATCTCTCAAAACTCTGGCACCTCTCTCTCCACATCCACCATTGCTGGCGGCTCACCTCCAACTGCACAACGCTACGCGCTGTTCACATCCAACTGCCCAACACTACAATAGCGAATATTCCAACAATGCCAACAAGCCACAGACTGCAGACAGCACAGTCAGTGATTTTCATACAGAGCGCTACGTAACGTTACCAACATAAAACCCTAAACATCCTACTTACAACTTTTTGAAGTTGCTTAGATGACTAAATTTCATATTAACTGATGGTCCCCACATTGTATGAAAAAATGTTCAAATGTGTGTGAAATCTTATGGGACTTAACCGCTAAGGTCATCAGTCCCTAAGCTCACACACTACTTAACCTAAATTATCCTAAGGACGAACACACACACACATGCCCGAGGGAGGACGCGAACCTCCGCCGGGACCAGCCGCACAGTCCATGACTGGAGCGCCTAAGACCGCTCGGCTAATCCCGCGCGGCCATTGTATGAAACACCGATATCCTCGAAAGCATCATTAACTGAAATGTTCTGGAAACTTTGTCAGCTCAAGACTGCTTCATTTATATGGTCAGCTCAGCTCGACAGTATGGCATAGTTCGGCAGATATTGCTCCCAGTTACTAAGAATCGAAGTATTTGCTACGTGTTCTGCAACTGCTTCACTGATAACTGCATCCACAGTAACTTAAACCAGATGCGGAGGGATGTCGTTGGTGCATTGTTAGTACGACGTTATTTTTGGCATTTATTTATAAACGTTAAAAATAACCGTTATCGAAAAATAACCGAAATAACTGATACCGGAAAGTAACTGTTTAGCCCACCCCTACCATGTAGGTGGAAATTGTTGAAGAACGCCGTGGCGCGGCGCGTCGGTGACCCGCATTGCAGGCAAGCTATGCGGGCAGAGTACACAGAGGCTCCGACGCTATCGCGGCGCGAGACGAGGTGCTGCGTCTGCACTGGGACCATTCCTGCCCCCTCCTCCTCCCTCACCCCACCCACTCACACCCACCCATCCTCCCCCCCCTTCCCCCTCACAACAGCCGCCATGTCACTGTATCCCCACCACCTCACCCCTTTGCTCGTTGTCCCTGTACCGAAGCGGAGCGACCCTCGAACTGCATACACGAGCCAGACGCCGGCATTCACGTCCCGGTAAAAGCGACGCAACGCCAGTTTTGAATCTGTGTTGTCCGCATTATCACTGTTTCATTTTTAGTCGCGCCGCTAATCAGGGCATTACAGTTACATGAAACATTTGTTTTATTCAGACGTTTCGTCCGATACGCGGCAATACTTCAGCAGCGGAAAGCTACCTCTATTATTACGAGACGAGTTTTATCCGCATGTGTTTGCTCGTTCCTGATTACCGTAGTAAATATTCCATACTGTGCCCTGGGCAGGGGAATTCCTTTCATTCTTTTTTAACAGGATTGTGATTAAAAATCTTTCCATATTACTGTTACCGTCTGAATTCGTAATATTCGTGCATCTGTGAAGTGTTTCACATTGCATGTTTCAAAATTAACGTGTTAATCTCATACTGTCTTCTACGAAAAAAATTATCCGCTCAGCGTAACAACATACGTCAAGATCCTTACATTGTTAAGAGGAATAAAGCAGAAATTTTCCTTCGTTGCATTTTGTTGCTATTGTAGTCTTCATTCCGGATAAAGATGTGATGCATCCTCCCACATGCACTTCATGTTGATTTTTGCAAAATATTCAGGAACAACAGTGGCAATATGAGGCCGCTTACTATGGTGGTGCAGTATCCAGCTTGCTTCAGGGAAATGTGGTCATTTGAGCCTGATGTGGACTTGCAATGTTTTCAGAACACCCATGTAATGTTGTCCAGTTTCTGATGTGTGTGCGGGTACAATATGCTGATAAACCATTTCATGAATATCAAAAAATGAGATGACCATAAATTTCCCAGCAGAAGCAACCACTTTTGCTTTTTTGGGGGGTTGGTGATGAAGGAAATTTCCACACTGAGCTTTGCTGTTGGCTCTCAGGATCAAAATGATGTAGCCAAATTTCATCAGCAGTGATTACATTTGAGGGAAACTCCAGATCTTCCTCTAACATCAACTTTAACTGCATGCAGACCTGCACGCGAATGTCCTTTTGTTCGGGAATCAACAGTCTTGGAACACATCGCGCACAAACACGTGCCATATGTAATTTTTCAGTCATCAACGTGTGGGTGTCACCCAATGAAATGTTAACTATTTCAGAAAGTGATCTTGCGGTAATTCGTCGATCTTCTCTCACAATGACAGCAGCGGTATTGATGTTTTCTTCCGTAAGAGCAGCAACTGGAGCACCGGGTCCACCTTCCATTAAAATTGATTGTCTCCCCTCTTTAAACATTCTAAATCACCTTCGATTTGTGCTGTATGGAAGAGCAGCCTTTCCATAAGTCTCCTGTAACGTTGTATAGGCCTCAGCTGAAGATTTGTTGAGACGAAAGGAGAATTTCGAAGCCGCATATTGTTCCTCGTGTGTTACTCCCATTGCAGCAGTAGGCGATACTGAACATGTGTGACCTTGCCTGCCTCTCACAGGCGGGTACCAGCAGTCCCAACAATGAAACTACTACGGCGTGTTTGTTGTACATTAATCTGACAGAATATCGTAATATTAAATTTTAGAGCGAGAAATTACGACCATAAAAAAATTATGATCGTTCTTTATTGAAAAGCCCTCGTATAAACCTAAAACAACGACCCAACAGCACATAAGGAGATTATACAACTTATCAATAACGGCATTACTCTACGTCGCTAGTGAAGTTCGTTCGACAATAATTATTAATGAAATTACTTTTTAGATGCTAGGTTTGGATTTGGTGGTATCAATAGAGACGACCCAGAAATGAACTCTCCAACCCCAGTTGAACTGTAAATTTCCTACTTTTGTACCACCGTTTTTTTGCGGTGCAGTGGGGAAAATATTGCTCCACCCAGACCCTAAATGAAATGCTGATCACATCATTTCGCAGTCAGTAAGTCATCCTAATTTATCCGTAACAGTAATTAGTATGAACAGGAGCAAACCGAATTAGGATGAGTACGAGAAACCCATTTAATTTAGCATCAACGTAAATTAGTGGAGTATACAACGATCAGCTCTGACGAAACTTATTTATATGTAAAAGGGTACATTGACAAATCACAGTCTTGCTCACATGACGAAACTCAAATGTCTTAAGTGCGTAAATGTAATGTTAAATATCCTAAGGAGGTAACTCCAACGTAGCAGCGTAATCGCTAAATGTTTGAAGAGAACAAGACAGAACGCAGTAAAATACTATACTATTGCATCGATATTCCTCCTAAATATTCACCACAGTAAAGACTCCAGAGCAGAAACTCCTCAGAAACTTGTTGAATTAAATATTACATAATCCCCGAGATATTTTGAGAGGTGGTAGTGTTAATTAAACCAAGAACAGAGGCTCTCTTTAAATTGATGCCTAAAGAGCTGTCAGCACTTGCTCAACTTCGCTATTGCGAAACACATCTCTTCTACGATCGAGTGCTCACAGCTCTTTAGGTATGCATTTTAGAGCCTATATTTACTGACCGTTTTTGTCTTGTTTTGACCTCTACTACTTCCTCCAAAAATATGGAAAGCATAAAGCTTGCAGTCGAAGATGAACACTATCGAAGATGAGCAAGCGCTCATAGGTCTTAAAATGCATATTTTGGAAGCCCTTGATTATCGGATTATTTTTCTTGTTTTGGTGAGCACTACCACCTCTCAAAGTAGTGATCACTTTTAGAACGCCCTGTTCTGTTCCAAAACTTATTGCTTGTAATTATTATTTCTTAATTGGATCTCATTCTGCATCATCCCATTCGTAGTAGTCCCCTTTCGAGGAAATACATCGACCCCATTGTTTATGCCGCATTTGAATTCTAATTGATCAGTCGCGAATGATAGAAAACAGGGCTAAAAATCAATTAAGATGTGGGCTTGGAAATTCTTGCTTCCAGCGAGGCGGACGTGACCGACGTAGCTTATGTGTAATGTTTACTCTGCTAACAAGAGCGGACTATGCCGCATCACGAGGCCCGAGAGCCGTTACAAGCCGCAACCGTTGGACACAGCAAACATAACGGAGTACGGCCTGTTCGTCACGTAGGCATCACGTTCTGCCACGTGACGCACACGCAATGCTCGAGAGTACTGGAAACTTCTAGAACGAGTGGTGCCGGGTTCACTACCGGTATAAAAAGGCTAGCCGCCATAGTGTTGGGGGAGTGATGGCAATGATGGCAGTGATGGAGCAGCTGGTCAGTCGGTCAGATATGGTTTAGCTGGAGCTATGATGCTGTGAGATTGTAGCGCAGTGCAGCGTAACCACGAGGGGACTTAGACTCATTTCGATGTAGTCAACACTTAGTCTGGTGCGCCCGGTGGTACTATATTGGGACTTAGGGAGCTATGAGAAGTTACACTACTAAGAAGGCAGTTAGTAGACTTTGTATATAGACCTGTATATAAAACGGATGTGCCAGGGGTGCTCCCGTGTACATATCCTCATCCATGATTCATGCTTGCACCCACTGTACCCTGAGGTCCAAGCCGAGTTCCGTACTCTAACTCACCCTATAGCCCCCTTTTCAGTAGAGCAAGTGCACAGAAGGCAGCCCAAGTAACTTCTTTGACACGCATTCTTGCAGTCCTTCCCCTCCCTCTCAGGACTCGTCAGTGGGACACGACAGTTCTTTCTGTAGGGGGTTTAGTACCATTTAGGTGCTTGTGGAACCACACCCCAAAGTCACATACAGTGGCTGCAATGGCTCTTCGTGCACAACACGCGGCTTAACCGTATCCCGAATTCAGCAATTTTGTGCATTCGCTGCACCCTGTCGTGTAAAACGAGCCTCGTCACTCCATGCCCGGCCACATGTCATCCACTTCGGACCGTGCCAGAAACACAAGCACAAATTGAGAACATTGAATGTGCATGCAGGTTTCAGTTACTTCACGTCTCCATCTTTTATGGGTACTAATGAATAATTGTTCACAAAACTTTCCGTACTGTTGACCATGGGATGGGCAATTCTGGTGACGCTACAAGACCACTAACAATATCCGGCGCACGTGCTGTGTGGTCCGTTACAGCAACAGCCACCTTGTCAATAATTTCCACAGAGATGGGACGCCTTCCAGGTGGCACACCAAGCTCAAACCTGTTTGCGAACTGCACAATCAAATTCTTTAAACCATTTAATGACATCGGCATCTCCTCATGCTTTCCAGTCGGCTATACCCTCTCCATGCAGCACTAAAATCTCTGTCGCGCACATAAAACAGTTTCGTTAACAGAACATGGTCTGTCTTTTGATCACTCACGACATGCCTTGTCAAGTGACGGAGTGGATATCATACCGTCACGTAAACAATGTACAGCGCCAGATTTGCACCTGAGGGCCACAATTGGGATTAATTTTTTCCAGCGTAAATCGGTTCCGCATTAACGCATTAGAATCTCCACCAAGCTTCGCTGCCATGCGATGATTACAGGCCACACTGGACTTCCGTGAGCACCAGCATTTTAATTACAGCCATCCGGTATTGGCATTTAAATCACTACTCAGCCTCTGATTATGACAAGAGCGATACCCCATTTGTAGACGCGTTTCTCAAGAAACATGCTCCGGATAAGGTAATACGTAGTGCCCTGTTTCATTATGCACCCCTGGACTGCTTCGTTTAATCGACTGCATTCGTCTCAGTGCGATGTTCCTCCACGGGAGGGGGAGCGTTCATTCACAAGCTTGTTTTATAAGCTTTACGCGTGGTAGGCTTTCGATTCCAAATCATTTGACGGTCATGGGCAGTGCCCTACGCTACGAAATGTAGCGTCATATGGCATCAGAACTCGCTAAGGATGAGTTATTAAATTAACTAGAATGACACCACTTCAAATTATTGCATGAAAAATGATTTAGAACAGTAGCTATTGGATGTTCAAATGGGTTCTTGTTGTTGTTGTTGTTGTTGTGGTCTTCTGTCCAGAGACGGCTTTGATGCTGCTCTCCATGCTACTCTATCCTGTGCAAGCTTCTTCATCTCCGAGTAACTACCGCAACCTACATCGTTCTGAATCATTTTGCTGTATTCATCTCTTGGTCTCCCTTTACGATTTTTACCCTCCACGCTGCTCTTCAGTACTAAATTGGTGATCCCTTGATGCCTCAGAACATGTCCTATCAACCGATCCCTTCTTCTAGTCAAGTTGTACCACAAACTCCTCTTCTCCCCAATTCTGTTCAGCACCTCCTCATTAGTCACGTGATCTACCCATCTAATCTTCTTCTGTAGTATCACATTTCGAAGGCTTCTAATCTCTTCTTGTCTAAACTATTCGTCGCCCTTATTTCGCTTCCATACATGGCTGCACTCCATACAAATACTTTCAGAAACGGCTTCCTGACACTAAAATCCATACACAATGTTAACAAATTTCTCTTCTTCAGAAACGCTTTCCGTGCCATAGCCAGTCTACATTTTATATCCTCTCTACTTTAATTCATCTACTACTTAAGTGTTTCATTTCCTAATCTAATTCCCTCAGCACCACCTGATTTAATTCGATTATATTCCACCATCCCCGTTTTGATTTGTTGATGTTCATCTTTTGTCCTCCTTTCAAGACACTTTCCATTCCGTTAAAATGCTCTTCCATGCCCTTTGTTGTCTCTGACGCGACTACAGCCTCAAGGTTTTTATTTCTTCTCCGTGATTTTAATTCCTACTCCAAATTTTTCTTTTGTTTCCCTTACTGCTTACTTAATATAAAGAGTAAACAACATCGGTAACAGGCTACAACCCTGTCTTACTCCTTTCTCAACCACTGCTTCCTTTTCATGCCCCTCGGCTCTTGTAACTGCCATCTGGTTTCTGTACAAATTGTAAATAGCCTTTCGCTCCCTGTATTTCACCCCTGCCACCTTTAGAATTTGAAATAGTGTATTCCAGTCAATGTTGTCAAAAGCTTTCTCTATGTCTACAAATGATAGAAACGTAGGTTTGCATTTCCTTCATCTGTCTTTTAAGATCAGTTGTAGAGTCAGTATTGCATCGCGCGCTCCAAAATTTCTACGGAATTCAAACTCATTTTCCCCGCGGTCGGCTACTACTAGTTTTCCATTCGTCTGTAAAGAATTCGCATTAGTATTTTCAGCAGTGACTTAGTAAACTAATAGTTCGGTAATTTCCACATCTGTCAACACCTGCTTTCTCTGGGATTGGAATTATTATATTCTTCTTGAAGTCTGAGAATATTTCGTCTGTCTCATACATGTTGCTCACCAGATGGAAGAGATTTATCATGGCTGGCTCTCTCAAGGCTGTTAGTAGTTCTAATGGAATGTTGTCTACTCCCTGGGCCTCTTTTTGGCTTAGGTCTTTCAGTACTCTGTTAAATTATTCACGCAGTATCATATATCCCACTTCACCATCATCTACGTCCTCTTCCACTTCCATAATACTGCCCTCAGGTACATCGCCCTTGTACAGATCCTCTGTATACTCCTTCCACCTTTCTGCTGTCCCTTCTTTGCTTAGGGCGGGTTTTCCATCTGAGCTCTTGATATTCATGCAGATGGTTCTCTTTTCTCCAAAGAAATTAACTGTTTTTGGCGATCTGTTTTCAGTTGGTAACTTTCTTGCTTCTATCACTGATTTCACTTTCGTAGAGGAATACTTGGCGTTTGCAGATACTCTTACTTCACCTGATAATAAAGCACAGCAACATAAAAGATACACTTCTCTCAACCAAACTGTGCTTAAACCTCACCAAACAGTACTCGTTCTTATACATGAAAGTACAACCAATAACTAACTCATATAACCAACTACATGAAATCGAATTAAGATTTTTTATATTTGTGTCTGAGAGAATTACTAGTTCCTCAGTGACGAAACTATTAAGTGTGTTTGTTACGTTATAAGGTGCTGGTAATGAAATTAACTTTCTCTCATTATTCAGTTCCATATTATCAATAAATTTCACGTTAATTATTTCGTTATAATCCCAAAAATGAAAATAACTTAAGAACCTTTCGCTGTAATTATAAAAAAAATCGGTGTTTTCGTTTAACAGTAATTATCAAGAAAATACGGGAATCTTGCCTGATTTTCGGTATCAACAATGTTTTTCATCTACCTATTTTTGCTGGTATTTAACGTCCGTAAATGTGATGATAAAATATAATACTCAAAAGTTAAATTTGGTTCTAATTTATATCCATCGGGAACATAGTCACGCAGGAATCTAAATACTGATTCAAAACACGTGAAATCATACTCCTTACGAGCATTTCTTCCAACACAACTTCTGCTCTTTTCTCTCTCTCTCTCCCTCTCTCTCTTCTAAAGTCGTTTTTGTTTTATCGTCCGGTACTGCTTCCCAGTAACGAAAATTGAGGTCAATTCTGCGTGACACGAATGTGTTCTCTGTTTCATTGTTTTTGTTGTCTACGTGGCACATTTACATCTACATCTACATGACTACTTTACAATTGAAGTGCGTGGAAAAGAAAAACGAATATTTAAACCTTCCTATGCCTGTTGTGACTTTCCTTGTTTTATTTAGATTGTCGTTTCCCTATATAGGTGGGCGCCAGCAAATATTTGCAGATGCTGAGGAGAAATTTGTTGATTGTAATTTTGTGAAAAGTTCTCGCAGCAACGAAAACTACCTTTATTTTTCTTGTTTCAATGACTGGCACTCGAGCTAACGTATCATATTCATGACACTCTATCCCATAATCCGTATTAACACAAAACGAGGTTCCTTTCACAGAAATTTTCGACGTCCTCCGCCAATCCTACCAGGTAAAGACCCCATACCCCGTTGCAGAATTCCAGAAGAGGACCGATAAGAGTAGTGTAGGCAGTCTTTTAGTAGATCTATTGCATCTTGTAAGTGGTCTTCTAATCCAGAGCAATCCTTGGTTCGCCTTCCCCACAAATTATCTATGTGAGGATTGTAATTTAAGTTGTGCGTAATTGTAAAGTAACAGCCTGTAATTCATGTGATTCATCGTGTAACTAGAATTTTTAAATGATTCCTTTTAGTACTCATGTGAATGACATCACACATTTCCCTGTTTAGAGTCAACTGCCACTTCTCTCACCATACAGATTTCGTACCTCGGTCATTTTGCAGTTGGGTTTGATATTCTAACGACGTTATTAGACGGTAAATGACAGCATTTTCTGCAAACATTCTAAAAGATCTAATCATATTATCTTCCAAATTGTTTATGTACGAGAGCTGAAGATTAGGAACGACAGTGCGCCTATAACATTTCATTGAGGAACGTAAGGTATCACTTCCATTTTACTCTATGACCTTGGGTCAATAGTACGAACTGTTAACTTTCTGACAGGAACTCGGGAATCAAGAACACATCTAAGACGACACTCCAGAGCAACCCAACTTGAATAGAAGCCACTCTAAACTAACGGTGTCGAAATCCTTCTGGAAATCTCGAAATATGATATGTGTCAATAGCACTCATTACTTTGCGTCAATAGAGTCAGTTGTGCTGCACGATAACATTATTTTCTAAACCCTTTCTGTATATATGTCAATAGATCCCGGTCTTTGAGATAATGTGTAGTTTTGGTACACAGTATATACTCCAGAATCTTGCTGAATATCGACGTCAGTGATATGGATCTGAAATTCAGGAGATTACTTCTACTTCCTTTCTTGTGTATTAATGTGGCCTGTGCAACTTTCCAGTCCTTAGGTAGGGATCCTTCGTCGAGGGAACTATTATATATGATTGTTTAGTGTGGAGTTATTGTATCAGCACACTCTGGAATAATATCTGGACGGAAGGCTTGCCTTCATCTGGCGATTTATGCTGCTTCGCTACATCTAAGATACCTAATTATAAATTACTGATATTGGCAGCAGTCTTGATTCCGAATTCTGGAATATTTGCTTGATCCTCTTTGATGAAGAAATTTTGAAAAACAGTTTCTGTATGTATGCTGTAATGACACTGGCTCTGAGCACTATGGGACTCAACATCTTAGGTTATAAGTCTGTAATGACACTGTCATCGGTAATATTATGATAGCTATCGTGTTGTGAAGGTATTATTTGTGTTGCTGGTGCTTTTTACACGCGACCAGAATCTCTTTGAATTTTCTGCGAGATTTTGAGATAGCCGGCCGGTGTGGGTGAGCGGTTCTAGGCGCTACAGTCTGGAACCGCGCGACCGCTGTGGTCGCAGGTTCGAATCCTGCCACGGGCATGGATTTGTGTGATGTCCTTAGGTTAGTTAGGTTTAAGTAGTTCGAATTTCTAGGGGACTGATGACCTCAGAAGTTAAGTCCCATAGTGCTCAGAGCCATTTGAACCATTTTGTGAACCATTTTGAGACAGAGTTTCGTTGTGGAAACTATTAAAAGCATCCCGCATTGAATTCCGTTCTAAATTTCGAACTTCTGGAAAAAACTCACTCTTAGAGATTCTGTGAGTTTTTAAATGTGGCATGCTTCTGTTGCCTCTGCAACAGTGTTATGACCTGCTTTAGGCCCCAAGGGGGACATGTTCCAACTCTTATTAATTTATGTGGTATAAATCTCTCTGTTGCTGTCGATCATATTTCTTTGAATTTAAACCGCATCTGGTATATACTTACAGTCTTTGAAAGGAACGGAGACTGTCTCTTAGGAAGGCGTCAAAGACATAATTATGTTTTTTATGTAGTTATAGTTGCCTTTTATGTTTGGTGGATTTGGGTATTACGGTATTCAGCGTCCTCAAAACGACTGGAAACTAACCCCTGTATCCGTCATGATGTTCTCTACTTGCTGAGGATTCTTTTTTGCTAACAGCTCAAGTATGCTATCGTAACCATTTACGCCTCAAGTGAGCTACTGAACTAACTTCTCAAAATAATTTTCTTAGAAATCAATTCAATTTCGACTTTTTATGCCTACAGAGGACTTTAAATATGTATCTTCGCTAAAAAATCAACGGTAGATTGAAGCCACCAGCGACTATAACTGCTTGAGTAAGGTACATGTTTATAATACAGTAAAATTATTGAACCTTTTAGCACTTGTATCATCTGAGTCGGAGGTCTGTAAAATGAGCCAATCATGAATTTATATCGAATGAAATTAGAAGTAAAAAGCTTCAAACAGCTTCGCTATTTTTCAGGATTTGTTAGATTACCGGTTTCAGCAAACTACGTTACCATCTTTGGCTTTTATACATAAGATTTCAATGTACCTCGGCCATGTGTATATTACCCCGTGTGAAATCATGGAAAGACATTGGAAGAACATTTTATGACGTGACACGGTTTAATGTGCACATGCTCGAGATTCTTTTAAATTTATTGCATAAGATTCGAAGATGGCAACTTAGTTTGCTCAAAATTAGCGATCTTGGCTGTTTGAAGTATTTTTCTTCTCTTGTCGTGTTGCTCTAAATCGCCCCATAAATGAAGAATGGTAAGCATTTATAATTTATTTCTGCTGTCAAATATAAACTCTACACATACTATCTCATTCTCAACTTCGGTTTCACTAGAGGACACTGTTGTACCTACAGGATAGTGTACGTTGGACAGCTTGATGGTCGGTTCTTTAGTCAACCGAGTGACTTTATAATTATATGGAATGATGAATTGTAGACATAAGCCGTTTGCTTAGTTTTCTACAGTCCCTTTCTTTGTCGCAGCTGTTATTGATAATCCGCGTTCTACACATTTTAGTGCTATATATCGTATGAATGCTATTTGGAATATATTGCTAATTCTTGAGGTACAGATTTTAATGGTGATTAAAATTCTATGTATTTTCATGACTATGTAACATGTGACAGTTAATCCATACTTCGTCGGTGTTGCACCACGTTGAACCTTCAAAGATAAGAAGCTCTTTTACAATGGAAAATATTACAGTTGCAAAGGAACTGAGTATGTTTAATGACTTAACAATCTTACCTGTCTTGAAAACGTAAATTTGTATTAGTTTCCAATAACTTCTATTTCAAAGTCCATTTAACTTTTTACTGATTTTTATAATATTACTGCTTAATTTCATTTCACATACTGGTTACTAATGTAATGTAACTCATAGCTTCTTAAATAGAGTATTGACAAGATTTTCTCAGTTTCAACGATTTTAAATTTTAATGGAGGATTTATTCCTAGGTACATCACTATGGTGTATCTTGGAACACGTCATCACATCTGGCGAAAACTTTGTTTTCCGGAATAATTCTGTAATTCTATAAAAGGACAGCAGCACATAGAACGTGAATGCAATCATTTGAAAATAGAATAACGGAATATATTAAACTTCTATTACAGAGCTCGGTAGAGACGAAAGCCAGAAAACTCCCCTATAAGATAAACTACTAATAACGGCACCAAAAACACCACCATCGACTGCATTTAATCTGTCCTTTCTTGACACTATTAGGAGCTTTGTAAAAATTTCGGCTAAATTTATATCCGGTTTAGCAAGCATTCAGTAACTATAGAGACTTGACCATTATTGCCATGTGTTAGCGCATGGTCCTTTCTTAACACAGCTACGAAAATTTACAGCTATAGTACCGATGGATCCTAGGTCTAACCTCGTCCTGTGTTTCACCTGTACCGTTTGAGACCGAACCCCTTTTTTATACTTTCCCGAGATGCTCTAAACTAGAAAAGAGTCCAGTGCACCCCATACAGCTACCCGTGTAACCACTACCTGCGTGTAATGGATTACTGATATTAAGCAGAACACGAAACTTTTTCACCCTATGACGCAGGTCGAGAAATCTGCAGGCTGCATGGTCGCAGAACCATTTGAGCCTCTGATTCACACTCCCAACCCATTCGGCTCTCTACCAGAGGTCAGCAATCGGTCCTGTCATCGATACTAGAGATGCTGAGCTCTGACTTCATCTTGCGTGAAAAATTGACAGTCTTTACCACTTCAGATAGCTTCCGGAAACCAGAGAGAACCTCAGCCGACCGAAAGTGGCACACACAATTAGCACCGACATGAACCACCACCTGCAATTGGCAAACTACACTAGTTATTTCCCAACAATTATGGGCATACCTTGTATAACACCACTGCTGTATTCAAGCAGTCGTTCGCTGTGAGGACAGCTTTACTGACGAACAATTTCGGAAATAGGCTGACTATATTATAAGTCAACTGCTGACTTTCAGAATAAATGTATAACTTCGTTACATTGCCTAGTGGTCGATTTTTATGTAATTCAGCTAAGTGGGCAAATTTCCGTTTATCACATTTGTTAATTACAATCAGTGCACTTTACTGCTCCAAACTGCAAATAGCAGACTGATTAAAGTAATAGGTTTGAGTGCAGCTTTTACGGTTACTGGAAATAAAAGGATTAGACGCACTGGCTGTACTAATGTGACGTACATTTTAATAGGACTTTATTTTCACGAAAATTAACTGTTCTGAAAACTAAATTTATGTTAAGTGCCCTTTACAGTATTAAATAGTACGTTATTTTGTATCCAATTAACTTCTTTACTTTCGGGTCGCTTTGAAATTGTTCGAGATTGAACCATGTTAATATAATTTTCAGTTATGTTGCTAAAAGAAGTCGGCCTGCTGCTGTAACAGTCGAAGCGCATGAGAGGAAATCAGTAGTTGACATGGGTGTGAGACATAGTGGTACTCTCTTGGTGGTGTTATTCAATCGGTACATTAAGCAAGCTATAAAGAAAATCAAGAAGAGATTTAGAAAGTTGTGTTACAACTACGCATCTCGTGCGTCGCTTATGTGCTTTTAGGTCTGACAACGGCTTGAAATCTGAAACTGGCAATACGTTCAAGTAAAACAAAGTATGAGCCAGACTCCAATTTCTTCAGTTTATCTGTGAACAGTGACAGTAATTACTATACGACACAACATAGGCACTCATAACAAACATGCATATAGATGTACGTGTAAGCAAACGCTTCACATTTTCATAGGTTAATCTTTTCTTTTTTTCCACAGGTACGTATCTGCTCCAATGATCCGTGACATGCTGTCCGCTCGTAAGTATTTTATCTATCAAACCCAAAGGACAAATGGAGGAGATTTACAGAAATGTTTGAAGTTCGATGAGTTTTCAGGATGATCAAACTAATCATCAAATCACTTATTTGTATTTTAATAAAGTTTTCTAATAATGTAGAAAACCAATTACAGGCACTCCACTAGGAAGGTTCTATTGCTCTGGTGTAGATATCTTAGAATAAAGGTTGATGAAAAGGGACATTTACAGCTTGCATAAACTAAGAAAAATATGACATATTTTCCTCGAAGAATCTCTTTAGAATTTCGACTTATTGTCGACAAAAAACAGGGACCGAACGATTATTTACAGCTTACACAGAAACCAGGCTGTAGTTTTACGAATAAGCAGTAGTTACGGAAGAGACACAAAGTTTTAATCTACCCCAGATATCATTCGGTCTGTGCATTGAGTTAATAGATTACTAAAAATGTTATTTCATTAATAATTTCATATCTACACAGGTAATGGCACGAAAATGAACGGGCACGTTCGAAACTAGGCAGAAATACTACTTTTCTTTTTTTTCCAAACCTGTTCGACACTACTATGTCCTCTTTGATGACGATAGACACTGACTGTAAAACGAAAACAAGTTAACTAAAAAAAAATAATGTAGTAGAAAACTCACATTTCTGTGACTGATTTATAAATCGGGCACCTGGGTCCCATTGTCTGGCAAGATACGTCATGTGAGTGCGTTTCCTCAATAAAACGTCACAATTCGTGATCGAATCGTTACTCGCGGAGGAGGGGTCTAGGAATGCGGGGAGAGTTTCCACAGTCATATCAGTAACAATGAAGAAGCGCACCACTTGCAAAATGATTCATTCCTAATGAAGCTAGTATGGAAGTCTGTATCCGTATCGTGGTCGCCGTACGATAGCGTGAATACTGTCACAAGTAAATTACGTTTGAGAAGTGCAGTTATTAGCGAGATACGGATGAAGAATATTCCAGACCTAGCATGACGTTCAGCATAATGTAGCTTGCGCCAACCTGACTTCTTCTTGTGTGTCATCCGTCTTATGTCTGTAGTACCACACTGCACACGCTTAGAATATCTGCTTCCATTCCCTCACAGTCCATGATTCGCTACGATACAATGCCGTGCTCCGAAATAAATTTCTCGGGAAATGTTTGCCTCACTCTAAGTCGATATTTGGTAGTAGTAGAATCCTTATGGTCAAGATTGAATTTTACTCCAAAATTAATTTCCGTCGTTACTTTTTCGATGTAAAGATATAAAAGTGTGTGCGAAAGACTGCATCCCTCTTTACAGAATTTTTTAACCCAGCATTGGGTTCTTGTTCTTTAATCTGGTTGCCCCTTGATATTTTGTACATTGCTTGTTACTTGTCTTTCCCTGAGAATTTCGAACATCTCGCGCCACTGTAAAGGATGGCTCAAAAATCAGTAGCACTTAAAAATGCACTAAATCATGGAATAAGTAGGAAGAGAGGTAAAAATGGACACAAATGCCTAAAATGACGTGGGGCTTTACTGAAACCTAAAGCAATTGCAAAGAATGGCTGACAGATGGCCCTGAACAACAGACCGGCAGTGACGCAGCATGAGAATCGTGTATCAAATGACGTGGAGTCAGATCATCTGTGGCCTTGTTGATAAACACCTGCTGGGAGGTACGACTTTTATGCAGATCAGTACTCCATCCAGTATTGCTCCGCGTGTGAAAAACCTCTTGCGCACATTATTCGGAGACGATCGCGTGCTGAGGCGCCAGGAGCGTCATGCTTGGCCCCCAGGTCCCCAAATCTCAATCTGTGTTTGTTGGTTGTGGGGTTACGCGAAGTCGGAAGTCTACCGCGATAGTACGACCGCATTATAGGTAATAAAAGACGAAATCATACGGTAATTTCTCACCATACCTGTTGATACTCTGTACAGTGCATTTCTCGACATTGGCCCCCGACTACAGGTATTGTTGATGAATGCCATAAAGAACATAGGATTTGCTAAAAATCAATTTTTATGCTAATTATTGCTCGTGTCATATTAATAGCCATATGTTGGTCATTTTACGCACTTTTGTTTTGGTTTCAATAAAACCGCATGTTATTTCAAGCATGTCTATCAATTTCTACCTCTCTACCTATATTATTCCGTGAAATATTGAATTTTCAATTGTTAACAGACTTTTGGGTTATTCAGTACATTCTCGAGGGCGTTCTTCCGTCGACATATCTTGCGAGGGTTTCTTGATTTTTCTTACGTTCTACGTCGGTTGTCTAGTGTAACCGCAGAGCTGACACTGGCGGCTTTAGATTTCCTAAAGACGAATTTATCACAAATCCTCAACATTCGTTTCCAGTGTGATATGTGCACCAGCTGCCCATCACATGATACATACTGTCCCCGAAGCCGTCTCTTTACCTATTTATGACGAGACTGCACAGTCGTTCCACCTGCCAAATGGCATGATACGCTCGCTGGCATTACTTTGTTTGATTCAAGTAATTTGCATATAGGCATAAATACAATTTCTCCCATCACAGGCTCATTTCCAGTCCATAGAATTAGACAACATTGTCCGTGGAGCGCAGCGATTTGCTGCTATAATTTGTTTAAACCAGCAGTCGAGATTGCAGTAATGTTTGTTCATTGTGATCGGTTTCGGCTTAAAAATGTTAAAGCTATGCTCACATTTTTTGGGCCCCTTATGGCTGCCGCTGGCAGCTCCTCGATTTTTCACGTTATATCACGATCGTATTTCAGCCAACTGACTTGTCAAAGAGGGCAGAGGAGCGGACAGTGCACTCTCTTGCCTTTTGCCGTGCGAAACTGCTCCTAAAAGCGAAAATATCAATAATAATCAACAGCATGAGGAGACAGAAGGTAATGGAAACCACTGCATTAAAGAAACATAATGTGTATACACAGAATATGCGACCTGTAACTGAAACGTTGTCATGATGATTTCTCCATTGTCGATAGAGTCTGGATCTACTTCTACATCTACGTTATTACTCCGCTATTCACAATAAAGTGCCTGGCAGAGGGTTCAAAGAACCACCTTCAAGCTGTCTCTCTACCGATCCACTCTCGAACGGCGCGCGGAAAGAACGAGTACGTAAATTTTTCTGTGCGAGCCCTTATTTCTCTAATTTTATCGTAATGATCATATCTCCCTATTTAGGTGGGTGCCAACAGAGTGTTTTCGCAATCGAGGGAGAAAATTGGTGATTGAAATTTCATGAGAAGTTACCGTCGCAACGAGAAACGCATTTGTTTTAATGATTGCCACTCCGATTCACGTATCATGTCTGTGGCACAATCTCCCATATTTCGCGATAGTACAAAACGAACCGCCCTTCTTTGAACTTTTTCGATGTCATCCGTCAGTCCCACCTGATGCGTATCCCACACCGCACAGCAATACTCCAGAATAGGGTGGGCAAGCGTGGTGTAAGCAGCCTCTTTAGCAGACCTGTTGCACTTTAAGTGTTCTGCAAATGAATCGCAGTCTTTGGTTTGCTCTACCTATAACATCATATATGTGATCTTTCCAATTTAGGTTATTTGAATTGTAATCCCTAAGAATTGAGTTAAATTTACAGCCTTCAGATATGTGTGACTTACCGTGTATTCGATATTTAGCGGGTTTCTTTTAGTACTCATGTGAATAACTTTATTTTATTCAGGGTCAATTGCTACTTTTCGCACCATACAAGTATCTTATCTAAATCATTTTGCAATTGATTTTACATGATGAGTCTACAAGACAGTAAATGACAGCATCATCTGCAAACAATCTAAGAGGGCTACTCAGATTGTCTCCTATGTCGTTAATATAGACCAGAACAATAGAGGGCGTATAACACTTCCTTGGGGAACGCTGGATATTACTTCTATTTTACTCGATAACTTCCCATCCGTTACCTAGAACTGTGACCTTTCTGAAAGGAAATCACGAATCCTATCGCATAACTGAGACGATATTTCATAGGCACGCAGTTTGGTTGGAAGATGCTTGTGAGGAACGGTGTCGAAAGCCTTCTGGAAATCTAAAAATATGTAATCAATTTGACATCCCCTGTCGATAACACTCATTACTTCATAATTATAAAGAGCTAGTTGTGTTTCACAAGAACGATGTTTTCTGAATCCGTGCTGACTATGTGTCAATAAATCGTTTTCTTCGAGGTAAATCATAATGTTTGAACTACAAATCGACGTTAGCGATATGGGCCTGTAATTCAGCGGATTACTCCTATTTCTCTTTTTTGGGTAATGGTATGACTTGAGCAATTTTCCAGGCTTCAGGTACGAAACTTTCTGTGAGCAAGTAGTTGTATATAATTGCTAAATATGGAGCTACTGTATCAGCATGCTCTGAAGGAAACCTGACGGGTTTACAGATTGGACCGGAGTCCTTCCTTTTATTAAGTGATTTAAGCTGCTTTGCTACACAGCGGATATCTACTTCTATGTTTCTCACCTTGGCAATTGTTATTGATTGTAATTCAGGAATATTTACTTCGTCTTCTTTGGTGAAGGAGTTTCGGAAAACCGTGTTAAATAACTCTGCTTTAGCGGCACAATCATCAGTGACTTCACCATTGTTATCGCGCAGTGAAGGTATTGACTGCGACTTGCCACTGGTGTGTTTTATGTATGACCAGACTCTCTTTGCGTTTGCTGCCAGATTTCGAGACAGAGTTTCGTTGTGGATAATGTGTATAGTTTCCTGATTTTTGCGTGAAAGTATTAAGGATCGCTGATGTCACATATGTCAGGAAACACTACTTCTACATCATATGAACCAAATCCATCATTCGTTTCGGAGCGATTCGATTACCTACTGTAGACATCCACAGAAAAATACGGACTGTAGAGCGAGACACAGTACAACAAAACATCACTCCATCATGTTTCTCTATATACGTGATGGTGAGAAAAACTTTGTGATTAACTTCTGCTTCTGTCGAGGTAAATGCTAGTGTCGTTCAAGGGAATGTGCGTCACTGCGTTGACACGTGTCACAAGTGAAGTAAATACACGAAAGTTGATTAATGCTTGTTTTGCACAATTTTCCACAAAGAATATAATCTCTATGGTTTCATAGTCATTTCGTTTTAAGGAGGATGATTATCGGCTAAATCACTTGGCTGTCAACACAATCAAGGTGAACCCTTTGAGCAGAACGGAGCCCGGCTTCTGATTACGGACAGAAGCGATGCAGCGAACAGGTACTCCATCATGCCATCAAGCTACATAAAGGAGCTCTCTCCTTTGTCAGTGACCTACACTAATTAAGCTTACGTTAGCGCTGATGGTGGCTGACTTAGCTGCATCAGCCACAGAGCTCAATGGTGGCAGGAAAATTAACGAAACACCTGAGAGGCGACGTCGGTGGACGTCGATGTCGAGAATAATGTTATTTGTTAAAGAGTACTCCCAGATTCTTCTCGCTCCAGCCTTCAACCCATTTCAGTTAATACGGCTGCTGAGCCTGCGATATACCAGACAACTTTCATGAGACATCTTACCTTTCCCGATGATGAGCTAATACTGTATACTTTTATTTACGACGAAGATAGGTAGTAAGATCTGCATACAATGGCGATAATCTGTGTAAAACTTCTTCCTTTTTTTAGAACACACAATTAGTCTGTAAAAACAACCGCCCTATATCATGGGTTAAAAGCGCCACTGTTGTTTTCCACAATTTGAACAAAGGATTGAAATTTACGTGGGTGTTTTAGAACATGAAAATTAATGATAAAGCACAACAAGCGACGAACATTTAGCTTACTAAAACCGGAACTCGCGGCAATTTTTCGTAGCTGCCTTTCCGAAAACCACTGCGAATAATGCCTGATACTTTCTGGCGAATGAAAATCGTGTCCACACCAGGATTCTATCTTGTAACTTCACCTTTCACGGTGAATGCTCTTATTAGCTGAGCTATACAGGAACGATTCACAGCTGCAGTGATACATCATAATTATGAAAATTAAAAACTGGGCTGTTCCGCCGGTCACACGATATATGCTAAAAAATGTTGTAGGGTACGATTTAGGTGAGTGGTAGTTCGGCGTGGGGGTGAACAGTAATGCGGATGTTGTTGCTGCTAACAGTGAATAATAAGCGTGTATGGACCACTCTTGTTTCCAAACAATATATAAATCACATAGCAAAGGCAGAAGCACTGTTATGCAGACGTTTTCAGCGCGTTATAGGAAGTAAGCAGGTTAACAAATCAAACGAAATACGATTACTCAGTGACAAGGCATCAGAGAGCACGAGTCCCTTATACAAAAATACTGCCTGAACACCTTCGAAATTTTGTTTACGGATTCTGGTTCGTTCCGCATACAAGTGGAAATACAAATATTATACTAACAATCATACTTTTCATTAAACGTATCTTTAAGTGAAAATCTGTGATATTGTTCTATTGACAGACAGTCAACATGGGTTTAGAAAACATCGTTCCTGTGAAACACGACTAGCTCTTTATTCACATGAAGAGTTGAGTCTTATTGACAAGGGATTTCAGATCGATTCCGTATTTCTGGATTTCCGGAAGGCTTTTGACACTGTACCACACAAGCGGCTCGTAGTGAAATTGCGTGCTTATGGAATATCGTCTCAGTTATGTGACCGGATTTGTGATTTCCTGTCAGAAAGGTCACAGTTCGTAGTAACTGACGGGAAGTCATCGAGTAAAACAGAAGTGATTCTGGCCCTTTGCTGCTCCTTATCTATATAAACGATTCTGGAGGCAATCTGAGCAGCCGTCTTCGGTTGTTTACAGATGACGCTGTCGTGTATCGACTAATAAAGTCATATGAAGATCAAAACAAACTGAAAAACGATTTAGAAAAGATATCTGAACGGTGCGAAAAGAGGCAGTTGACCCTAAATAGCGAAAAGTGTGAGGTCATCCACATGAGTGCTAAAAGCAACTAGTTAAGCTTCGGTCACACGATAAATCAGTCTAATCTAAAAGCTGCAAATTAAAGTAAATGCCTAGGTACCACAATTGCGAACAACTTCAATTCGAAGGAACACATAGAAAATGTTGTGGGGAAGGCTAACCAAAGACTGCGGTTTTGTGTAACAGACCTACCAAGAAGACTGCCTACACTACGCTTGTCCGTCCTCTTTTAGAGTACTGCTGCGCGGTTTGGGATCCTTACCAGATAGCACTGACGGAGTACATCGAAAAAGTTCAAATAAAGGCAGCACGTTTTGTATTATCGCGAAATATGGGAGAGAGTGTCACAGAAATGATACGGGATTTGGGCTGGAAATCATTAAAAGAAAGGCGTTTTTCGTAGCGACGGAATCTTGTCAGGAAATTCCAATCACCAACTTTCTCCTCCGAAAGCGAAAATATTTTGTTGACACGGACCTACATAGGGAGGAACGATCACCACGATAAAATAACGGAAATCAGAGCTCGTACGGAAAGATATAGGTGTTCATTCTTTCCGCACGCTATACGAGATTGGAATAATAGGGAATTGTGAAGGTGGTTCGATGAACCCTCTGCCAGCACTTGAATGTGATTTGCAGAGTATCCATGTAGATGTAGATGTAGACGGGACATGGCAAGCAGTATGTGCTATTTCGTGTAAATAAGTCTTCAACTCCGTAACAAGTAGAAGTTACGCTTTGTAGCGCCTTTTGTTCTAAGCTGATCTCCCAGAAATTTGATCCGAAAGCTGGTACAATATGTGCTATGCTTAATACTTACATTTCCGTTTTCTCACATTATTACGGAACATTGAAAATCCTGAAAACCGTTGTATCATATGAACTTTTCAAGAGCTATCGTACGCTCTCAATTTTAATGTGTTGGCAGATTAAAAGTATCAGTCATGTTACAATAAGGTTACCATTTTACGAAAAATTCTTACACGAAAATCTTGATTTTGTGTTTTGAATCATTTATTAAAAACAAATATATCAGTATGCTTTCGCAGCCTAGTCCACTTAGAAAATTACTGATTCAGGCTGAAAAGTAGTCGTTTAAGATCAAAGCTGAGAAAATTAAGTCGTAAATAAGTCGAAGAGGAGCTTTTCTACTGTTGCTGGCTAGCAGGAAACCAATACGATAGAAGATGGACTGAACGCTCAGTTCAGCGGATAAAATTTACTCTTACGAGGAAAGAGGTAAAAGCTTCACGGATGGATGAAAGGACAGGCTAGTAGATGAAAGACGAAATCATCAAAAACGCGTGGACATGGAAGGAGTTCTCTGTAGGGAAGCTTTAGACTGAAAAGAAGAAGATGCGAAAAGTAGGAAATCCAGACTGGCTACGTACTGGAACCCTGCGACGGAAATAATCGCTAGCAGAAGTAATACAGCGCCCTGTGAGAGCAGAGCGACCTTTATACCGAAGAGCAATCGACTATTCAGCACCAGATCCTTTAATATCGCTGTCGTACGGAAGGAAAGGACCCTCCCATTCTAGTAGCACGCGATGGCGTGAATATTGTTGGGAATCGTCGTTTTACAGTTCTCCGGATAAAATGTGGTCAAAGTGAGCTGACGGCTGGTCACAATGACCTCCTAGTGGCACAGAGGGTCTGTGTTGCCCACTCAAATGTCAGTACGTACGAAACAAAATACATCCAGTGGTTTTCATTTCGTCAGATGTTGAAAAAAATAGCCTTTGTATTTTATGATGTAACAAAGAATTAGTCTCGTTCTCTTCTCTTGAGTGAAGTAGTGTGTTGCAGATATTGTACAATAATTTAAAAATCGTTGTCTTTGGTTTTCTACCTTGTTTAGGGCAGATTTTCTGATGCAGTATTATAGTGCGAAATTATCAATTCTTTGTCCTAGTACCATTATTGATTAGCTTCAGTGTCAATCTTTATAATTAATTATTATTTTGTTGAATTACTGTCAATACGTCAGTTCAAATATGTACCTTGTTTTTCGGGAAACATATCTCCTTCAAGCTAGAATCATCTTTACTTTGCTGGTTTTTCTGTGTCGGTCGCCTCAGCTGTGGTAAGTTCTTATAAAGTCTTATCCATTTCTATACAGTATGTACAGTAAATACAGCACTTCTAGCAAGTTCCGATCTCAGGATGCTGTCAGACGCATCTGTCACGTAAGGAGAACTTTCTGTTAATGATACCCATAAAATATCCTGAGTCGAGAATGGCGAATAGTGCTGAGTAAAATATTTACTTCGATAGAAAAGCCAGTGTCTTTCGAGAAGTTAGTTTCAAAGAAGCATTCTATGTGCATTCTTTCTAATAAGCTTTAAGAAGTGTGTAAGTCATAGTAAGTGAACAATGCTGTAGTTTGAACTCCCATGGATGATGTGGTTAAATATACCAAGGCTGAGGCTGGTAAATATTTGACAAAACAGCTGCCACAACACTGACTTGAACTGATTTCAGAATACGACGGAAAACTAATACAAATGGCTCTGAGCACTATGCGACTTAACTTCTGAGGTCATTAGTCGCCTAGAACTTAGAACTAATTAAACCTAACTAACCTAAGGACATCACACACATCCATGCCCGAGGCAGGATTCGAACCTGCGACCGTAGCGGTCGCTCGGCTCCAGACTGTAGCGCCCAGAACCGCACGGCCACTCCGGCCGGCGAAAACTAATACAGAGGAGGCTTCAACAAGAATTAGATTCGTCACTTCCAAAGTATAACTGTCTAATAATCATCACTCAGACATGAAAGAAATGGTAATTAAAACCCCTTGAAATACTGCAGGGGACTGTTAAAGACCATGTGTAGAGAAAGTCAGAAATGAGGAAGTTCTGGAACAGGTCTTGAAAAATGGCGTGGCTTGGAAACGAGCAACCAATCCCACACGTCCGGCTCCGACTGTACTTAAACCTTCGAACTGCTACGACAGGCAACCTTGTCTTCACAATCATAGTGAATAAGTTAAGGTGGGAGGGGTACAGCAAAACTATGTTTACATAACAGTCGATTACATTTCTCAATTAAATAATCATATTTTCTTAAACACCATAAATACAGGGTGTTACTTGTATAAATGTAGGAATTTTTGTTGGTGACTGAGTCAGTACGCTGAGCAACATTATATGAGTATTTATATATTTTGGAGACTAATAATTAAAGCTATAAGGAGTAGTATGTTTTTATGTTTGTTAGTACTTCCAAGTACATGTGGCAAGGGCAAGGCATTAATGCTTATTTTCCCGTAGGCAGCAGTTCAGGTGTTAAAATGTGGATTCGTGGATACAAAACCCTTAGTCCATACTAACAGGCATAGTCCACTTAGTGTACATTATGGTCACGCAGAATGCATCAGATCGTGATCCTTTTGGCGTATTTGTACGAAGACTGTTCGACACAGAGAAAAAACAACCAACACTCTAATGTGTGTACATATTAAGGTATTACATATAAAAATACTGCCCTATATTACAACACACATACGTATATATAAAGCCCCACAGAAACTGGTGTAGGCACGAGCCTTCAAATACAGAGTTATGTAAACACGCAGAATACGGCGCTGCGGTCGGCAACGCCTATATAAGACAACTAGTGGCTGGCGCATTTGTTACGTCGGTTACTGCTACAATGGCAGGTTAACAAGATTTAAGTCAGTTTGAACATGGTATTATAGTCGGCGCACGAGCAGTCTCTGAAGTAGCGGTGAAGTGGGGATTTTCCCTTACGACCACATGAAGACTGTACCATGAATATCAGAAATCCGGTAAAAAAACATCGCTGCAGCCGGAAGAAGATCCTGCATGAATGGGACCAACGACGACTGAAGAGAATCGTTCAGCGTGACAGAAGTGCAACCCGCCAGCAAATTGCAGCAAATTTCAATGTTGGGCCTAGTGTCTGAGTGCGAACCATTCAACGAAACGTCATAGATATGGGGTATCGGACACAAACGCCCACTGCTGTACCGTTGATGACTGCACGAGACAAAGCTTTATGCCCAGCCTGGGCCCGTGAACACCGATATTGGACTACTCATGACTCGGAGCATGTTGCTTGGTTGAACGAGTCTCATTTCAAATTGTATCGAGCGGATGGACTTGTACGGTTATCGAGACATCTTCGTGAATCCTTGGACCCTGCATGTCAGCAGGGGACTTTTCAAGCTGGTGGAGGCTCTGTAATGGTGTGGGGCGTGTGCAGTTGGAGTGATATGGAATCCCTGATTCATCTAAATTCGATTCTGATAGCTGACATGTACAAAATCATTCTTTCTGGTCGCCTGCATCCATTCACGTCCATTGTGCATTCCGGCGGATTTTGGCAACTCCAGCAGGACACTGCGACACCCCACACGAGCATAATTGCTGTACAGTGGCTTCAGGAACACACTTCTACGTTTAAACAGTTCCACTGGCCACAAAACCCCTGAGACATGAACATTATTGAGCATATATGGGATGCCATGCAACGTGCTGTTCAGAAGATATGTCCACAGTTCTGTAAATGACCCTTTTCACTCCCACCCTCACCCTTCTGGATTGCGGGGTATCCTGCTCCCACAGTAATTTTATTCAAATAATGAGTCATGCATATACCTATGTTGGTTGAATGCGCTCCAGGATCCCTTGATTTATCGTTTTATGGCACAAATTTTCAACTCCGCCCTCAGTCATTTGGGTGCTAGAGATGTCTCATTGTCGTAGTAATTTTTCCCAGACCGTAAATGATAAGTCTGGTAGAAATTGTTTTAGGCGTTAGTGTCTCTTTTGCAACCCTTCCGTCATAGAGTGGAACATCATCGGGACTTTTAAAATGAGCCGATTGTTACCGAATGATCTTATATGCCGTCCACTACCAGCCACAAAGGACTGTAGGCGCATGTTACTTACACACTATTTCTACACAATAATTATACAGATAATTAACATAAGTACAAAATTTGTTGAGACTTCTCCAGACGATCCTCTACGTAACCCCCTTTCATGTCAGCTCTTACGGCAGGCAAATGGTTCTTACCCTCACAGCGCTTCTTTCCAGATAGTAATTGATACGTGTACCGAGTTTGGTTGAAAACGATCCAGTAGTTTAAGAGGACATTTGGAACATACATAAAATGACTTATATAAATTTACTAGCATTTTCCCAGCGGCTTCGTCCGCATATGTGTCTACACGTATACTGAATGCACCTCCTCCTCCCCTCCCTCTGTCCACCTTTTCTTCCCTCTGCCCACCTCATTCTTCCACCCCTATCTATCTCCTCCTCCCCGCTCCCTCTATTTTTTCATCTCCTCATCCCCATTCCAGTGTCTGTTTCCTCCACCCCCTTTATCTGACCAAATCTTCCTCCTCTTTACCTCTAATCATTGCCCCTCCCGCCACAATACACAGGTAAGGGACTGGTAAATAATTGACGATTTATTCTTTTAACAAGTTAGTAATTAAAAGGACTAAAATTTGGTCTGATCTTTCTTTTAATGGTGTAGAAGTACAGTGCACCTATAATAAAAACTACATAAATCAGTATCTAAGATAAAAATAAATTTTCGTTGCGTTATAAATTCATCGGAATTTAAATTTTTGTCACAATGTGGTCACAATATACTAATTATTTTGTTAAAGTTTCATTTCAATATGTGGTAAAATTTTTGTGTTATTACATAGCAGAATCCCAGTAAAAAATATAGACCATGATGTCCAAGCCCCTTAATATGATAATTTTTTTATAGGAATGTCAGCGATAAATAGGTTTGAAATTATGTTTAAAGTTTGCTAGATGCCGCTATGTGCTCTCATTCAAATGTTGGATGAACATACTCTGGATAATTTGTGTGCCGTGAACCCCATCACCCACACCCAGTTTAACTAATAGAATTCTCATCTCCGAAAGACGGGATGAGCACAGTCTGGGTAATTTGGATTCCGTTTTAAGAGAAGCTAGTTATCTCTTGCACTACGTATCGTACAATGGCAACGATTTTGAACATACATTCAGTCGTATGTGTGGATACTGTCTCCAAAATGTGTCACAGTTAAGGGGTCTTAGGAGACACAGAGTAATAAAACGTTTTGCCAAATTTTTTTCTGCTATTATAGCAAAAATGTAGTGAGTCATAATTTATTCCCTTCATTATTTTGAGGCGGATGTCAGCGAAAAAAAGTTTCGGAAAGGTTTGAAATTATGTCTAAAGTTTGTTGGAAGTCGCAAAGTGTTCTATTCTCAAATAATGGATGAATGTAGTGTTGGCATTTGCACGCTATAATTGTTGTTGTTGTGGTCTTCAGTCCTCAGACTGGTTTTGATGCAGGTCTCCATGCTACGCTATTCTGTGCAAGCTTCTTCATCTCCCAGTACCTACTGCAGTCTACATCCTTCTGAATCTGCTTAGTGTATTCATCTGTTGGTCTCCCTCTACGATTTTTACCCTCCACGCTGCCCTCCAGTACCAAATTGGTGATACCTTGATGCCTCAGGACATGTCCTACCAACCGATCCCTTCTTCTAGTCAAGATGTGCCACAAACTCGTCTTCTCCCCAATTGTATTCAATACCTCCTCATTAGTCACGTGATCTACCCAGCTAATCATCTTCTGTAGTATCACATTTCGAAAGCTTCTCTTCTCTTCTTGTCTAAACTATTTATCGTCCATATTTCACATCCATACGTAGATGCGCTCCATACAAATACTTTCAAAAACGACTTCCTGACACTAAATCCATACACCATGTTAACAAATTTCTCTTCTTCAGAAACGCTTTCCATGCCATAGCCAGTCTACATTTTATATCCTCTCTACTGCGACCATCATCAGTTATTTTGCTCCCCAAATAGCAAAACTCCTTTTCTACTTTAAGTGTCTCATTTCCTAATCTAATTCCCGCAGAATCACCCGACTTAATTCGACTATATTCCATTATCCTCGTTTTGCTTTTGTTGATGTTCATCTTATACCCTCCTTTCAAGACACTGTTCATTCCGTTCAATTGCTCTTCCAAGTCCTTTGCTGTCTCTGACAGAATTACAATGTCATCGGCGAACCTCAAAGTTTTTATTTCTTCTCCATGGATTTTAAGGGGCTACGGAAAGGCTCAAAATCATGAAAAGTTCGATTTTTACTTTTTTGCGTTTTCTGAATCTGCAGACTATTACCTTTTAATAGATATATAATTTATTCAATTCTGAAGACTACAACTATTTTTAAATTTTTTTTTAAATGTGTTCTACATGGGTGTGACCCACTGTGGCGCTGTTAAACTGCTGTCAAATGGTGTTATTATTAACGTCCGTGTTCATCAGGTACATTTTAGTGATGTGAGATAAAGTATGTGTTGTGGCTAACCTGTGATGGTTCAATATATATCGCTGGTGTGATTGTCGATTGTTTCATGTTTATTTACTCTGTCGTTATCTCGAAAATATTCGTAATTAATTCTGTTTCTTGAGTCTCTGTTTTGTTGAAGTATAATAATGAGTAAAAGTAAAGTTATTAGAAATCCTCTGAAGGCTTTTAAGAAAAGGAGAAATGTTGGAAATCCAAAGGTATTTAGAAATATGGGAATGAAGATAGGTTCTAACATGGTACGAGCGATGCTTGCTTTAGACAAGGAACGCCTTCGGGCTGCAGACAGGGCTGTAAAGAGTCTAGAAATACAAGCAAGAGTAAACAGCAGGAGGAACAAGAGGAAGCTTGAGGAGGAGTTTGCAGAGGATGAAGATAATCCATCCTATGGACCTGGAATGCACTAAAAAGTTAATCCAATCTTTGTCGCTCGATTCCCAAAACTTTTATTTTCTCATACTAATTACATGTTTTCTAAGGATCTTCCAAACATATTTGTTTCAAACTTTCAGTAAATGTTACACAGTACCTTCTGCATAATTAACACAGTCTTTTTCCAAAAAACTGTATATTTTTGAATATATAAATAAAAAATTGCAAAAAAATGTTGTGAATTTTCATTACAATTGAAAAAAAGTCATCTTTAATAACTGAACTAAAATTTTGTAAAATCCCTGTGTTAAGTTGTAGCCCATATTACAATAAATAATCTGTAAAAAGTTCAACTTCCTACCTCAAATACTTTGTGAGGAAAGATGTAATTTATAAGCGTTATTTTAACATTGCAAGTATAGGGCGTTCCGGAGCCCCTTAATACCTACTCCGAATTTTTCTTTTTTTTCCTTTACTACTTGCTCAATATACAGATTGAATAACATCGGGGAGAGGCTACAACGCTGTCCCACTCCCTTCCAAACCGCTGATTTCATTTCATACCCCTCGACTGTTATAACTGCCATCTGCTTTCCATACAAATTGTAAATAGCCTTTCGCTCCCTGTATTTTACCCATGCCACCTTCAGAATTCGCGGTTCAGGCGCTCACTCCGGAACCGCGCGACTGCTACGGTCTCAGGTTCGAATCCTGCCTCGGGCATGGAAGTGTGTGTTGTCCGTACGTTAGTTAGGTTTAAGTAGTTCTAAGTTCTAGGGGACTGATGACCACAGATGTTAAGTCCCATAGTGCTCAGAGCCATTTGAACCTTCAGAATTTGAAAGAGAGTATTCCAGTCAACAAGTTCAAATCTCTCTCTAAGTCTACAAATGCTAGAAACGTAGGTTTTCCTTTCCTTAATTTTTCTTCTAAGATAAGTCGTAGGGTCAGTATTGCCTCACGTGTTCCAACATTTCTACGGAATCCAAACTGATTTTCCCAGAGGTCGGCTTCTACCAGTTTTTCCATCCTTCTGTAAAAAATTCGTGTTAGTAGCTTGCAGTTGTGACTTATTAAACTGATAGTTCGGTAATTTTCACATCTATCAACACCTGCTTTCTTTTTGATTCGAATTATTATATTCTTCTTGAAATCTGAGGGAATTTCGCCTGTCTCATACATCTTGCTCACCAGATGGTAGAGTTTTGTCAGGACTGGGCCTCCCAAGGCTGTCAGTAGTTCTTATGGAATGTTGTCTACTCCCGGGACCTTGTTTAGACTTAGGTCTTTCAGTGCTCTGTCAAACTCTTCACTCAGTATCTTATCTCCCATTTCATCTTCATCTACCTCCTCTTCCATTTCCATAATATTCTCCTCAAGAACATCGCCCCTGTACAGACCCTCTATATACTCCTTCCACCGTTCTGCTTTCCCTTCTTTGCTTAGAACTGGGTTTCCATCTGAGCTCTTGATATTCATGCAAGTGGTTCTCTTTTCTCCAAAGGTCTCTTTAATTTTCCTGTAGGCAGTATCTGTCTTACCCCTAGTGAGATAACCTTCTACATCCTTACATTTGCCCTCTAGCCATCCCTGCTTAGCCATTTTGCACTTCCTGTCGATCTCATTTTTGAGACGTTTGTATTCCTTTTTGCCTGCTTCACTTACTGCATTTTCGTATTATCTCCTTTCATCAATTAAATTCAGTATCTCTTCAGTTACCCAAGGATTTCTACTGGCCCTTTTACCTACTTGATCCTCTGCTGCCTTCACTATTTCATTCCTCAAAGCTACCCATTCTTCTTCTACTGTATCTCTTTCCCCCATTCCAGTCAGTTGTTCCCTTAGGCTCTCCCTGAAACTCTCTACAAGCTCTGGTTCTTTCAGTTTATCCAGGTCCCATCTCCTTAAATTCCCACCTTTTCGCAGTTTCTTCAGTTTTAATCTACAGGTCATAACCAATAGATTGTGGTCAGAGTCCACATCTGTCCCTGGAAATGCCTTACAACTTAAAACCTGGTTCCTGAATCTCTGTCTTACCATTATATAGTCTATCTGACACCTTCCAGTATCTCCAGGCTTCTTTCATCTATACAGCCTTCTTTCATGATTCTTGAACCAAGTGTTAGCTATGATTAAGTTATGGTCTGTGCAAAATTCTACCAGGCGGCTTCCTCTTTAATTTCTTAGCCACAATCCATATTCACCTACTACGTTTCCTTCTCTTCCTTTTCCTACTGTCGAATTCCAGTCACCCATGACTATTAAATTTTAAACTCCCTTCACTACCTGAATAATTTATTTTATCTCATCATACATTTATTCAATTTCTTCATCATATGCAGAGCTAGTTGGCATATAAACTTGTACTACTGTAGTAGGCGTGGGCTTCGTGTCTATCTTGGCCACAATAATGAGATCACTGTGCTGTTTGTAGTAGCTTACCCGCACTCCTATTTTTTTTATTCATTATTAAACCTACTCCTGCATTACCACTATTTGATTTTGTATTTATAACCCTGTATTCACCTGACCAAAAGTCTTGTTCCTCCTGCCACCGAACTTCCCTAATTCCCACTATATGTAACTTTAGCCTATCCATTTCCCTTTTTAAATTTTCTAACCTACCTGCCCGATTAAGGTATCTGACATTCCACGCTCCGATCCGTAGAACGCCAGTTTTCTTTCTCCTGATAACGACGTCCTCTTGAGTAGTCCCCGCCCGGAGATCCGAATGGGGGACTATTTTACCTCCGGAATATTTTACCCAAGAGGACGCCATCATCATTTAATCATACAGTAAAGCTGCATGCCCTCGGGAAAAATTACGGCTGTAGTTTCCCCTTGCTTTCAGCCGTTAGCAGTACCACAACAGCAAGGCCGTTTTGGTTAGTGATACAGGGCCAGATCAGTCAACCATCCAGACTGTTGCCCCTGCAACTACTGAATAGGCTGCTGCCCCTATTCAGGAACCACACGTTTGTCTGGCCTCTCAACAGATGCCCCTCCGTTGTGGTTGCACCTACGGTACGGCTATCTGTATCGTTGAGGCACCTAAGCCTCCCCACCAACGGCGAGTTCCATGGTTCATGGGGGGGACGTTATAATTACGGTGCCTTAAGACAAAAAACGCACAGTTTCTGTTATACTTGTCTTATAGTTGTCTTACTATTCTTAGCTACATTGTGGCAGCATCTTAAATTTTAAATTCGACCAATAACGAAGTGGGATACTGAAAGTAATTTTTATCTCCTCTGGAAGGCTTTACATCGGCGACCTGCAAATGGGAGTAGGTGACCATTAGAGCACTTTTGTAATCTTGGAGTAGATATTTTTGATAGAGTAATTAATTAAAAGTTCATATTGTACACACAGTAACTTTTCCAAAAATCTTGTTAGCTCAGGTCTCTCCGCTTTTAGTGTATGGATTTTTGTTCTGTATATTCGCTAACAAAGGTGCCATGAAGCACATGTCCTGTGGTAAGGACCTATGTGCATGAGTCGTATAATCAGATTACCTAGCGTTTGTAAGCTATTATCGCTAACACAAAATCTTCTGTTATACTCCACGGCTTTTATAAAAGACATTTTTTCATGTCTATCGCCGAAAAGGTGCTAAAATCTTTGTTGTGATGCCGTTAGTTTCAACAAGTGGTGTCATTACCAGGCAGACAGTAGTTTAAAATGATGTGTACAACATGTTCATCATTCTGCCATGCATTACATATCGAGTTAGTGCTGTGGAAATAAATGAGACTGGAGTACGGCACGACATCGCCTAGCCCGAAACACTGCTGTTTGGTAACAGCTCAGAGACAGGTCTACAGACGCCACGTGAACTCGTCCGTGCCTGTTGATCGTACACCTCACCTGGTCCACACTTACTCTAACAAGTGAAACCCAAATAATGTGATCCCGTACTTCGTGACCTTAAAAGCATGTGGCTGACTCCTATTTACAGGCGTGAACTAAGCAGTCCATTAGAACATTGGTTAATCAAGGCTGTTTATAGGTAATCAGACTGGGCTGTTTTTTAAACGCTAGTCACCAGTTTTGGAAAGGCCTCGTCGCTACAGCTGTGAAGGCCGAGTTACCACTGTTATGGTAGGCCGAATTTGTGAGTTCGTGAAATTGCTTCTGGTGCAGTACACCGTTAAGACGATTTCTCTCTGCCACTATTGTACAGCAATGAACCGGGGTCGGGTAACAGGATAACAAAGTCACAAAAATGAGTTAAAAAGGATTACTTACCTTTGTCACTAGTTGAATGATTAAGTCTTCAACACTGCATGTAGTATAGCACAAAAAAGGCCCTCAATGGCTAAGTGCCGATAATCGTAGGTAAACTTCACAGTACATAGCAATGCACAGTTCACTAAACGACGTTCCCTGTCCAAGTCAGCCCTGGACGATGATCTACACTCCTGGAAATTGAAATAAGAACACCGTGAATTCATTGTCCCAGGAAGGGGAAACTTTATTGACACATTCCTGGGGTCCGATACATCACATGATCACACCGACAGAACCACAGGCACATAGACACAGGCAACAGAGCATGCACAATGTCGGCACTAGTACAGTGTATATCCACCTTTCGCAGCAATGCAGGCTGCTATTCTCCCATGGAGACGATCGTAGAGATGCTGGATGTAGTCCTGTGGAACGGCTTGCCATGCCATTTCCACCTGGCGCCTCAGTTGGACCAGCGTTCGTGCTGGACGTGCAGACCGCGTGAGACAACGCTTCATCCAGTCCCAAACATGCTCAATGGGGGACAGATCCGGAGATCTTGCTGGCCAGGGTAGTTGACTTACACCTTCTAGAGCACGTTGGGTGGCACGGGATACATGCGGACGTGCATTGTCCTGTTGGAACAGCAAGTTCCCTTGCCGGTCTAGGAATGGTAGAACGATGGGTTCGATGACGGTTTGGATGTACCGTGCACTATTCAGTGTCCCCTCGACGATCACCAGTGGTGTACGGCCAGTGTAGGAGATCGCTCCCCACACCATGATGCCGGGTGTTGGCCCTGTGTGCCTCGGTCGTATGCAGTCCTGATTGTGGCGCTCACCTGCACGGCGCCAAACACGCATACGACCATCATTGGCACCAAGGCAGAAGCGACTCTCATCGCTGAAGACGACACGTCTCCATTCGTCCCTCCATTCACGCCTGTCGCGACACCACTGGAGGCGGGCTGCACGATGTTGGGGCGTGAGCGGAAGACGGCCTAACGGTGTGCGGGACCGTAGCCCAGCTTCATGGAGACGGTTGCGAATGGTCCTCGCCGATACCCCAGGAGCAACAGTGTCCCTAATTTGCTGGGAAGTGGCGGTGCGGTCCCCTACGGCACTGCGTAGGATCCTACGGTCTTGGCGTGCATCCGTGCGTCGCTGCGGTCCGGTCCCAGGTCGACGGGCACGTGCACCTTCCGCCGACCACTGGCGACAACATCGATGTACTGTGGAGACCTCACGCCCCACGTGTTGAGCAATTCGGCGGTACGTCCACCCGGCCTCCCGCATGCCCACTATACGCCCTCGCTCAAAGTCCGTCAACTGCACATACGGTTCACGTCCACGCTGTCGCGGCATGCTACTAGTTTTAAAGACTGCGATGGAGCTCCGTATGCCACGGCAAACTGGCTGACACTGACGGCGGCGGTGCACAAATGCTGCGCAGCTAGCGCCATTCGACGGCCAACACCGCGGTTCCTGGTGTGTCCGCTGTGCCGTGCGTGTGATCATTGCTTGTACATCCCTCTCGCAGTGTCCGGAGCAAGTATGGTGGGTCTGACACACCGGTGTCAATGTGTTCTTTTTTCCATTTCCAGGAGTGTATAATCAACTGGGTGAGAGCTGCTCTTTTATCTTGCGAATAGATTTCTGACCGTTGTCGTACGGTCATTGGCGGATTCTACTCGGTCGGCAATTCATCGAGGCGAAGTCGATATCTTCATCCTCAGCGCCGCCCGTGATGGTGGAATTCGCGCAGATGGCACTGGTACGAGTTCGCCTCTCTGCGCCTGTGGTGCTTTTTCCTTGACTATTTCTTGTTCGGACGACACAGTAAGCTGTACCGTAATCATAAATATGGGAGTATTCCATATTGGACTGGTTAACTGAAATGTATTCAATGTGCAAAATTTACAAGGAAAACGAAAATTAGGATCTGAAATCAGGTGGAGAGAATGCACTATATACAGTGTGTCCCAGTACCAAAACTGCTAATGTGGAATTCCAGGCGCTGCACTCATGGACTGTGCGGCTGATCCCGGCGGAGGTTCGAGTCCTCCCTCGGGCATGGGTGTGTGTGTTAGGATAATTTAAGTTAAGTAGTGTGTAAGCTTAGGGAGTGATGACCTTAGCAGTTAAGTCCCATAAGATTTCACACACATTTGAATTTTTTTTTCTTGTAGTTCCAGACTGTTCTGCTGTTTTGTGATGACCTTAGCAGTTAAGTCCCATAATATTTCACACACATTTGAACTTTTTTTTTTGTAGTTCCAGACTGTACTGCTGTTTTGTGATGAATTGGGCGATACGATCCTTGAAGATTCAACAACCACTGTGTAGGCCATAGTGCTCGCGTTGGTGCAGCAGGCATTCTGCCGCGAATGTGTCTGGCACTCGTCGGAAAATGACAGTGGAGCAGAGAGGCACAATCAGCTTTTGTGTTAAGTTAAGGATATGTGCGAGTGAAAGGTCTGATGTGGTGAAAAGTGTTTATGGTAGTGACTGTCCAAGTCGTTTAAACGTTTTTCGGTGGTGTGTTCTATTTCGTGACGGCTGGGAGAACATTACGGACGCACTTGCAGGCAATGAAGAACGTGGCAGAGTCCAGCACTGCAAACACCTGTTACAGTCAGCCCAAAGTCATACTGATTTCATGAAGTCGGTTGTAACTGGTTACGAGACATGGTGTATCCAATACGAGCCTGTTACAAAGCGGAAGAGCGCTGCGTGGTTGACCTTACAGAAGCCGAAACCAAAGAGAAAACGAGAAAACAGCCGAAGTTGCAAATTTCACTTCTGTTTACTAGTCATCAAGTAAATAAAAGTGAAATTAGGAACTCTGGCTTTCTTCCGTTGTACTGATTAACACAAGTCGCTGCGCTGTAATTACTCCACTTTGCTTGAAGTTCACTTGCAGGAGAGTCATAGGGAAAAATGCCAAGAGTTTTCTTCGATTCCATGTATCATGCACCAGGGCTTTGTACCAGAATGGCAAATAGTTAATTCTGAGTACTATCTCGGCGTTCTCCATAGGTTTTGGGCGAGGACTCGTCGAATTCGATCCGAATACCGAGAGGCAGGTTCCTGGTCACTCAACCACTATAACGATCCAGCCAAAACACCGAAGGCCATGGGCGATTTGTTGGCCAGCTAGCGGATCCCAGTTCTTGGCCACCTTCCCTATTCGTCGGATTTGCCCCATCCGACTTCTGGTTGTTCCCCTAAATTGAAGATGGCAATGAAATGCCACTGCTACGACACAGTTAAGGACATCCAAGAAAATTGTACTGCAGTACTAAATGCAGCTACAAGATGGACTACAGCGACTGTTTTAAAACACTTTTAAGAAGACTTTAGCCTATTTTGGGCAAATATAGTGATTTTATGAACATGGCGCGTGAAAATAGCCGTATAGCTAACAAAACTGTGGTCGCAGGTTTCAGACGTTATAATGGTTCAAATGGCTCTAAGCACTATGTGACTTAACATCTGCGGTGATCAGTCACCTAGACTCAGAACTACTTAAACCTAACTAACCTAAGGACATCACACGCATCCATGCCCAACGCAAGATTCGAACCTGCGACCGTAACAGAAGCGAGATTCCGGACTGAAGCACCTAGAGCCGCTCGACCATAGCGGCCGCCTCAGACGTTATAAAACTTCAGTTAAAAATTAAAATGAAATGATTATGTGGAAGCCACTAAATGATTGTAACGGACAAAAGAAAGTAACACCATTAAAGAGCAGGAACAATGGAGCATACTGGTGTGGTACCTAGCTCTTAGGTCACAGAATCTCAGCCGTGTATGCAGATGGTTGCTGGCGTCTATCATCTGACCATAAAAAGTGTGTCGATTAACTCAACAGTAAAGACACAAGGATTTCAAAGTTTGTTATCACTATAAAAACGTGTAGATTTAGAGCCAGACCTTCGCCAACATAGTTCCTGTCACGATGTTCTATAGGTGGACACCAACTACTCAGACGCTACGTTGTTGTGTCCGATTTAACTCCATCCCAACAAGGAAACAGCCGACTTCAGGGTAGACACTAATTTCTATTGACGCCCTAACCGTTCATACTGAATCTGTGGCCGTCTTACAAGTGAGATCTCAGGAAATTCTCCAGATCTGTTAGGTTGCCTCGACCTGATAGGTCCTAATCACCGCCTACAGTCCTTACTCCTTCCTTCAAACCAAGGAGCCTCTAAAATGCTCACCGCCACCTTGTTGAGCACCAGTAATTGCAATGTGCGTTACATTATACAAATTGAATACTGATATTTTTATGTCAGTCCCGCCTCGGGGACGTATTTAACAAAAGGACGCAATGTTATTTTATTGTAAACTTTAACTTACTTCCTCAAAGAAATAAATGTAGTGTCACATGTCGTATTCTCAGCTGGGCAGTGAGATATGGGATAGCCTAGCTTTGAGGAGGATTGTCCCTCGAAAACTGTAGCTACGAACTCGGGGCCGGGAAGTGTACGTTACAGTTACAAGCTATAGTGAGGATCACGTTGTAATGCAGATAGCGGGAAAAAAGCATTCTATACTTTCTTACTAGTCTCGATGCAGTCTAATGCTGCAATGGCTACATCCCGTGCCGACAGAATACACTTCATTAGCTAAGAAGCTGATAATGGTTCATTTCAGCAAATGGCGACGCCATATCGGCTGGATTTGGGAAAGGGGTGGTGGTGGGGAGGGGCGGGGGGAAGAGGGTATGCAGTTCATCTTGAAGGTTCCGGCCTGAGCGAGCCGATTAGTTCTGCAGCCATCACCCCCTTCCCTGGCGGGTTCGATAGCTCTGCTAACACGTCCAGCTACCAATTAGCTAATTGCCGGGTTCGTCAGACCGGACGAGTCGTACCGGCGGTAAAAGGAACGCACTCCGCCTCCATGACAGCCCCCCGCCCCTTTCCCACCAGCTACTACATCGATGTTCATTCGATATCGCCTAGTCGACTGCCTCCGGATCAGCGACAAGCAGACCGTGAACTGGCTTGTCGATCAATCACAGTTTGCTTTCGAGCAGGATTTCAACGGTGACACAGACATATCTTGAGCTTATGTTCGAAATCTGGACGCATGATCTCACACATAATCCAAGCAGTACACGTTCTCCATTTATTAAACCAGGCAAATGATGCGACACGTTTCACCAGCGTGCTGCCACATTGATACAACTTCAGTGATCAGTTTAAGGTCAGGTATCGTGTAGAACAACAGAACAGGCATAGGAGACAGGGCAATAATTTGAAAAAAATTAACCTGATACTATATCAATAAAAAAACCGAATAACGGACTTGTGTTAGCTAGAGAGAGACTGGGCAGGAAATAATTCATGAAAAAAACCGAATCGAACCGAGTCCTTTTTATATGTGTGATCTGTTCTTTTGAACGTGTCCGAATTCCCCAGCCTCTATGAATCAAGAAACAAAAGAATTAAAGACATTAGCTGCCGGTGAATATTCATTTATATTAATCGGGCAAACTGAATCCGGGATTCCTGGTTACTAGTCAGATTAACATTCGGACACAGTGGCCATCTGAACTGCGTGAACTAATCTAGCATGGCACGCCTCCCGTCAGACGCAAATTCTCAAACTATACCATACACTACTCACGTGTGCCCTGGCACATTATCCTCATTATTCATGGCATCCCGTCAGTCCTCGTAACATTTCGAGTTTGGTGTGCATCTGGACTGAAGACGTCATTGCTTATCATCCGAACATGTCTGAAAGAACAGACACCATTTTGATCCTGCAGTCACTGTGAATCAAGATTCAAAGAGACGCTAGCTGTCAGTGATTATTAACTAATATGGATGGGGCAAGTTTAATATTTATGTGGGAGTGGGATTTGGTTCACGTGAGATGCTGCGAGTAATGAGGCTGATGAGCACTACTACACTAACAGTGTGTAGTATAGGATGAGAATTTGGCCCTGACTGGAGGCATTATAGGGTAGTCTGCACAGTTGTGTGACCACTGTGTCTGGACTGCATAGTGGTCAGTGCATCTACCTAGTAAGCAGGAGGCCCAAGCTGCAGTAACAGTCCGCTACAAAATTTCAACTTGCCCCACTGATATAAAACAATGCCCACTGGCAGCTAATATCTTTAATTCCGTTGTGTCTTCATGCATAGTGGCTGCTGGATCAAAATAGTGTCAATTCCCTTGATCGTATCGGAAAGAACAGACACCAGGTATATAAATAAGACAAGGTTGGTTAATGATCCCATGAATGTAGATGCACACCAAGCTCGAAAACTTATGGGAATTGGCGAGATACCGCGAGTAATTAAGCTAATGAGCAGGACTACTACATCAGTAGTGTGTTGTACAGGTTGAAAATTTGGGCGTGATGGGAGGCATGTTAGCATAGTCTGTTCAGTTCTGCTGACCACTGTGTATAGATGGCATAGTCGTCAGTGCATCTGCCTTGTAAGCAGGAGAGCTGGGTTCGAATCCCAGTAAAGGAAAATTTTTTCAACTTCCCCTATTGATATAGATCAGTGCCCCATGGCCTCTAATGTCTTTAACTCCTTTATATCTGAATCTTTTTCTTTCCAAAAAAACATTAGCAAGGTATCAATGTAATTAAATAAAATTTATGTGCCGAACGTCTTCTTGTAATAACACAAATATTATTTGAACGACATTTAAATGTATGACGACCTAACATAAGCTTTCTTCGGGTCAACATTACTGATTTTTATGACAATTTTACTTAATGTAATTGGCGATACAGGCAAACCCGGCAGCAGCAGCAGGTCCTGTCCCTGCACAGCATTCAGTCATTTTCTCTACTGAGTCTGTGAAGAATAATATCTGCGTGTTTAATTGTGTTTCGTATTTTTCGAGTGCTATTGTCGTTTGAGTTGACAACCTTTATGTGTAGCAACAACTAGAGGCAGTGAAGAGCAGTACTTAAGTTGCATCTAGCCAGTACTTGAAGTAGTCTTCTAATCCTTGTTGTATGTACGTACATACACAGAAATGGATAGCGACTCTCTCTTTTGTATACGGATGCAGGGTGAATTAGCCATTGTCCAAAAACAGTTTGCAGTTCCTACCCAGTACTTAACTCTGTCCTAACAGGCCATGAAGGCCCAATGGTATCGGCCAAACCCCGGCAACCTTAGCTCACTGGCATCAGTGGATGCGCATACGGAGAGGCATGTATTCAGCACACCACTCTCCCCGCCGTTGTCAGTTTTCGTGACTGGATCCACCACTTCTCAGTCTGGTAGCTCCTTACTTGGCCTCACAAGGGCTGAGTGCACCCCGTTTGCCAACAGTGGTCGGCAAACCCGAACGTTCACCCATCCAAGTGCTAGTGAAATCCAACAGCGCTTAACTTCAGTCATCTGTTGGGAACTGATGTTACCACTGCGGTAAGGCCGTTGGCGTTCCGTACCCAGAGATAACCATATTTTTATTCGCACAGGTCAACTGTAGGTAAAGAATCGATTGACGAGCGACGAGTGAGCCCAGCGAGTGATTTTGTTGTCAGACGCGTTCGAGGTACTGAGTAGCGTCGTTTTTGTTGTGTGATAGCGGGAGGAGGTATATAGCTTCGGCTAAGTGTGACAAAGTATCTTCACCAGAAAAAGCTATTACAACTGCGGAGTGTCGATATTACATGCGGCGACGGATTGCAGTGAGGGTAGCGTATATAGATTATTATGAGAACGTGTGATGATATTTCGATGTACTTGAGCTGTGTTGCGCTTGGACGTGAATTATATTGGAAGGAACACATTGAAAATGTTGTGGGGAAGGCTAACCAAAGGCTTCGTTTTATGGGCAGGACACTTAGAAAATGTAACAGACCTACTAAGGAGACTGTCTATACTACACTCATCCGTCCTCTTTTAGAATACTTTTGTGCGGTGTGGGATCCTTACCAGGTAGGACTGACGGAGAACATCGAAAAAGTTCAAAGAAAGTTAGCACGTTTTGTATTATCGCGAAATACGGGAGAGAGTGTCACAGAAATGATACGGGATTTGAGCTGGAAATCATTAAAAGAAAAGCGTTTTTAGTTGCGAGGAATCTTCTCACGAAATTCTAATCACCAACTTTCTCCCCGAATGCGAAAATATTTTGTTGACACCGACCTGCATAGGGCGGAACTATCACCACGATAAAATAAGGGAATCAGAGCTCGTTCGGAAAGATATAGGTGTTCATTCTTTCCGCGCGCTGTACGGCATTGGAATAATAGAGAATTGTGAAGGTAGTTCGATGAACCCTCTGCAGGCACTTAAACGTGATTCGCAGAGTACCCATGTAGATGTAGATTTAGATGAATGGATGTGTGCGAAAAAGGTAGTGACTGTCTCCTATCCTGTTTAATGAGAATATATCGCTTGGGTTAGTCGAAATTATCGCGACATAGATTGCTGCGAAACCTCTATACCGTAACTATAGTATTATTCAACAGCCAAAACCCGTCTGAAACAACTCCCACGGCAGTTAAAACTGATCAACTCTTATTCATCATGTGATAGTCATTAAAATAAAACATTAGGCTGCTACATTGTTATTTAATCGAAGTTGGGAACTGTATTGGCCGTGGTTGGCAGCGTCATGGCCGTGTGGTACCAGCAAGTTCACGTCTCACGTACGGATCGCTTTAGAGTGAACTGCGTCGTGCATTCGGGAAAATGGGCACCCGCTTGATCACCTCACTTCAATGAACATTCAGCTATCAGAACATCCATCTGAACATGTTCAGCATGTTGCATCGACCGTTAAAGTTTGAACGTTTCAAGATCCCTAACTGAAACTGACAGAATTTTCATTTGAATTGATTAACACGCTGTTGGTTGAAGTACATCAGCTACATTAGAAAAAAAATGTAGTTCTGCTTTTATGGAACTACAGCTCGTTGCTGCATCTCTCTGGAAAATAACTAAATAAACTAAGTTTGTAGTTCCACAAAAGAGTAACTTTTTTACGTTTACCTATCGAATAAAGATTCATCTTTCACTTACAGTTAAAGTGACGTTATCTGAAACAGCCTGCATACTGAGATACAGCTATTACTAGGAGGCTATCTTCTCTATTCATTTGTCTGATGTACGGCAAATACTCTACAAATTACAAACAAAAAAATTACGATTAAAAATCATGATACCACTACCATATAATGCGACAGATTAATTAGCTATGAGAAGGAAATTCGTAACTCTGTTCACTAATTAAAATTATATTATAAAGATCATCCCCAAGTTGCTCAAAGGCTCCTGTAAGATATGTCTCTCTCACACACATAACAGCGTACAATCAGCCGTTGTTGTGGTTGCTGTGAAACGTTAGAGACTATGATATCCACAGTTCATGAATTCCAACATTACATTGGCAGAAGGACCAGAAACTTCTTTCAGTCTTATTATTCGTTTTATTTTTATATCTTTTTCATGATCTCATTTGAGGTAATGGTGAGTACTTTCATTTGCAAAGTGTAACATACGTAAAAAGTGTGCCATTAGTGAAAATGTAGAATACATGTATTAAAGCAGACGTATAAATTCTTAGGACTTTGTATGTTCATGTCACATTGATTCATTACACTTGTTATAACATACAATAGATTACAATGATTATAACATATCTGAACTTACATGAACCATTCTCATTTGAATGTACAGAGTGCTCGGAAACTGTTTATATACTTTGAGGTTTGCACTTTATATGTACTTTTACCATATATAATGATATCATAATGAACGAATATGTTCGAAATCAGTCATCATTAACTCAAAAGTGAGCACAACTGAAACAGAAAAATAAAGAAATAATAAGTTTAATATTTTGGTTTAGATGTCGAAAACTTGAATTCGATGCTTCTGTACGCCTTCCTTCCGACAATTTCTTCCACTAATGAACTCTCATAAGAAGAATCCTCAGTGGAGCGGGACGTGATGAGGCACTGGCTGAAAGGGGTGGGAGCAACAGGGAGGAAGGGGTTGGAGGCGTGGGGTGATGGAGGAGGAAGCGGGGGAGGCAGAGTCAAGGGATTCTGAGCGGCCGCCGGAAGTCCACGCTAAGAGCAACTAATTTGCCGGTAAATTTGCTCTGGACAGTTCCTGTAGACAGCAGTCAGCTAGTTCTTCCCAAGAATGACCTTGTGTTCCAATGTAATCAGGCTTCTCTGCAATGCGACAGTGTGAAAGCCAGCGTGGCCAAGTGTGCAGTAATTTTCCATTTTATTAGTGGAACATACGTCTTTGCTGTAATCCATTTCGGCACGACAACTAGAATGAGCTCTGTTTTTACCGTGAAATAAACTTTGTCAGTTTCTTACTACCCTCGTTGTTCAGTCCGTTATCTCCGCGTTCAGTTCCAGTTAATATACTTATTTGAGGATGCAGAGCTTAAGCTACATACCTGTTTTTGCAATCGTAGTTTGTAAAAATCTCGGAAGTGGACTAGTTATGGGACTCATATCGTTGCATCGAATTTTTTGTTAACAATTACCACGCCTACCGACAAACACGATCACAGTTACATTTATTGCCAAATTTTATGTACGAGGGTTTAATGAGAAGTAATGCCTCCACCTTCGTTAATTGGATTTAGACGGGAATATTTTAATAAATCAAACGCAGAAATAACCCTTAGAATGTGATCTTTAATTACCAATATTCACTTTTCCATATAATCACCAGACAACTGGATAAATTTCTGCCAACGATGAACAAGTTTTCTGAAGCTGTCACGGAAGAAGCCGACACTCTGTTTCCGCAACCACAGTCTCACAGTCCTCTCAACGTCGTAATGGTGTACCCACGTTTCGTCTCCTGTCATAATTGAATAGAGGAAGGCGTCACCTTCACTCTCGTAACGCGAGAGGAGGTCCTGGCAAATGTCAAGTCTGTGCGCTTTCATTTCAGGAGTCAGCATCCGGGGTACTCATCGTACACAGATATTCCGATAGCTAAGCAAAGCAATAATGTGACCCACACGTTCTTGTAAATGCCGATTGTGCTTTCAATTCCTCTCAGAGTTATGCGAAGATCATCGGGAATCAACGTCTCAACATTTTGCTTGTGAAACTCGGTGATTGCTCTCACAGGACGTCCAACTCTTTGTTTGTCACGCGGGTAAGATATTCCCGCCTCAACATCTTTAAACTTACTCGCCCAACGACTCACAGTACATCAACACAATCACCATGACCTGCTTTCATTCCCTGATGAATCTCCTTTGAGGTAACACCTTCTGCTGTCAAGAATTCAGTGACTGCACGTTGCGTAAATCGCATTGACCGACTGTCCTCGCAGGGTTCCATACATTACACTGTAACAACACAACCGTTCAATACTAAGGCTTCCCGCCAACTGGAGCAGGAGAGAAGAGGCTACAGAACAAACCAGTACCTGCCACATATCAATTATGCAAACTTTTGAAGAGTTACGAAGGTGAAGACATTACATTTCAGTCAACACTCGTATTATTTATGAGACAAAAACTTGAAATGAGTGAGTCCCACAATTTACTTTCTCTACATTGCGAAGAGTGATCAGCAGGGATTTGCAGTGAATTGGTGGGCGACTGTAATCAAAACTACTGTCACAGCTTCCTCCTTGTATAACTACCTCAGTGTACCCTGTTTTTGTGAGAGATGCGCAAACATATGGGAAAAAATGGTTCAAATGGCTCTGAGCACTATGGGACTTAGCTTCTGAGGTCATCAGTCCCCTAGAACTTAGAACTACTTAAACCTATCTAACCTAAGGACATCACACACATCCATGCCCAAGGCAGGATTCGAACATGCGACCGTAGCGGTCGCGCGGTTCCAGACTGTAGCGCCTAGAACCGCTCGGCCACTCCGGCCGGCAAAAATTGGAAAACCAGACACACATTACAATGCCTAATACGGTGAAAGAAAACAGTTTTGTATTCAAAACGGACTCCAGTCGTCTCGGAATGCAGAAATACGGGTCTTGTACTGTTTTTCTATTAAGGACATTTGAATCACTCACGAGTGCTTTCAAAATTCCAGCCCTCCCTGAAGTTCCCCGTTCGTGAAGCTCCCTTCGGATTGTTTTGGTGCTGAAAAGATTCGTGACCGCAACATTGAGCTCTACAGTGACTTTTGGTGATGTTGTCCTCTCCTTTGTCGTCATAAACCTCTTCATCGACCGACCGTCACTCAACGCACACTTTCGTACGCGTTCTGACGTATTCGGTATAAATCTTTATATGGTGCATCCTGAAACACAAAACACTTCGGCTTCCTTGGTTCAAATGGCTCTGAACACTATAACTTTTGAGGTCATCAGTCCCCTAGAACTTAGAACTACTTAAACCTAACTAACCTAAGGACATTACACACATCCATTCCCGAGGCAGGATTCGAACCAGCGACCGTAGTGGTCACGCGGTTCCAGACTGTAGCGCCTAGAACCGCTCAGCCACTTCGGCCGGCTCGGCTTCCTTGATTACGGGGGCACCCACCACACTAGCACCAATAGTTTGGCCACATTCGAAGTCACTTAGGTGGAACATAACGCCCTCACGATTTTTCAGAATACTGTTGTGACCACGACTGACCCAGGCAATGTATTGACGACATTACACAGATGCCCTTCTTGGTCAGATACAACAGCGCAACATGCAGGCATGGCTAGCATCTTCATTTATGTTCAAGAATGCATTTCTCACTTTATTTTCGAACTTTGTCTAAACTCTGTACATCCCGCTTGGTTGTACGATTTCCCATTTGCTCTTCGTGCACATGAGTTGATCAGATGCTAGTGTTACGGAGATATTCCGTGAGCAGGTAGGAATTCTCAGAGGTAAGAAGACAAGGGAGGGAAAGAAACTGTTGAGCACGTTAAGAGAACCAGGATTTGCTATACACTGCAAAACGATCGTGCTGCCGCAACGTACATACCGCGTAATGGCCGCTAAGAGAAATGAAGAGAAATCAGGGCTCGTTTGGAGACATGTGGACAATCGTTTTTTCCTCGCTCCTTTTCCGAGTGGAATAGTAAAGTTAATAAATAGCAGTAGTGCAAGGGTCCCTCCACCATGCACCATATGGTGGCTTGCGGAATGTGTATGTGGATGTAGAACTGGAACTTGAGATCAGGCTTTGTTGACGCCTACTACAATCTTCTGTATAATTGGACTTTTACTTGTACATGAGTAGTCCATATTCGTTGCAGCCGGGCTCGTTTTGCACATCTCGTTCGTCTGTTTCTGCTTCTGATATTCGCTAAAAGGGGTGTCCTGTTACATGGTCAGATCATGAACTTGAATCCTTCTTCTGGGTCCGCAGCTCGTGGTCGTGCGGTAGCGTTCTCGCTTCCCGCACCCGGGTTCCCAGGTTCGATTCACAGCGGGGTCAGGGGTTTTCTCGGCCTCGTGATGACTGCGAGTTGTGTGATGTCCTTAGGTTAGTTAGTTTTAAGTAGTTCTAAGTTCTAGGGACTGATGACCATAGATGTTAAGTCCCATAGTGCTCAGAGCCATTTGAACCAACCTCCTTCTGGGGACATGATAAAAGCACTCTGTACGATATATCGGACAAGACTGAAGATGACCTCATGGTAAGAGTATGTCACATTGTTCACATTACACCGGGGTTGATCGAACAGATCACGCAGAGCTTTGTGGTACCTGGTCGTGTCTACACAGAAACTACGAAACATCACGCTGAACTATTACTGTGACTGTGGCAGATGAATAAACCTATTACAAAACTGTATCTTCTTAGACTTTTATCAGTCAAAAGACCACCGATAAACAGGATGCCATATTGGCACAATTCGGTTCAGTCCTTTACCCACTATGATTCTCTACCTCAGAGTCTTGTTTTTGCTGTTCGCCGTCATACCAGGAAGATTTTATCGTCACGGGAAATTTTCTGTGTACTTTAATCGCGCGCTTGTTCGACTTGTTAGTTATTTTCCACTCGACGCGACTTCACAGCTAAAAATCTAAAAACATTTTGGCGCGTTCCACATAGACTGCTAATTAACTGCACGCCTGCGCAGCGCAGATAATTCATTTCACGTTCAACTGGAACTTTGATTGCCTGCGAAATCCGGCTTCCAGCTGCAGCTAAATATCTCCGGCCTGCCGCCAGTAATACCCCGTACAGCACATACCGTCTGGAGAGACCGTACAGTATAGCGAGTGACAAGTGTTGCCAGATCCTATGTGCAGCAGGTCAGGAGTTAGGGGCTAGTGCTTTAAACGATCGGCGGGACATGGACCTAATGGGAAAGACATTAAAAAAAAAGAAATAAAATTTCAGTCGTTAATACTTCCTTATCATATGTTACGATCTGATGCTTTGGTAATTTTAAACAGCAAAATAGCCTGGAGAAAGCGGCAGCTGGGGCCGTGAAGACGTAATAATTATAATTAAGCAATGACATCATTATTTCTAACAAAATGTGTACAAATTCAGTCTCCAGATCACTTTCTTTAATTTCCATAGCACCGGGTTCGAGCCAGCTGCCCATCTTCAGATCATTTGTTACAGCTACAGAGTAACTTGTCGAATGTGGAACTGAAAGATGGCAAGGGACTTAGATAACCAGTTTAACGGAATAGATACATTCCAAACGTTACAGAAGCTCTCCTGCGAACCTTGCAGAACTGTAAGTTTGGAAGGTAGGGTAGCTCAGTTGGTAGAGCACTTGCCCGCGAAAGGCAAAGGTCCCGAGTTAGAGTCTCGGTCCGGCACACAGTTTTAATCTGCCAGGAAGTTTCATATCAGCGCTCACTCCGATGTAGAATGAAAATTTCATTCTGGAAACATCCCCCAGGCTGTGGCTAAGCCATGTCTCCGCAATATCCTTTCTTTCAGGAATGCTAGTTCTGCAAGGTTCGCAGGAGAGCTTCTGTAAAGTTTGGAAGGTAGGAGAAGAGGAACTGGCAGAAGTAAAGCTGTGAGGACGGGGCGTGAGTCGTGCTTGGGTAGCTCAGTTGGTAGAGCACTTGCCCGCGAAAGGCAAAGGTCCCGAGTTCGAGTCTCGGTCCGGCACACAGTTCTAATCTGCCAGGAAGTTTCATATCAGCGCACACTCCGATGTAGAGTGAAAATTTCATTCTAAAAGTTAAGATGATTGAATGAATGCTTTAGTCGTTCTACACAATCTCCCCCTCTCTTGAATACAACACACAGAACTCTCATATAACCATGTGAAACAGACATGGCCATATTTAAGATGTTGTTCAACCTACGTGTAATATTACCTCGAATGTCTGCTACGTCGTCAAAGCCTTGACTCTTCCAATACTTTTTCGTTTTGTGGTACGTTCTTATTGATAAAGTCAAAGAAAGACCTGTGATGATTTCTTTAAGGAAAGAATTGTCTAATTTTTGTATTTCAATCAGTTCGCCTCTCGCTTCCAAGCCTCGCTCTTTATGTTCGGCAATCATGATGTACGGGACAAACATTGCACACACTTTTCTTCAAAAGATTCTGGACCATACCTTGAATACTCCATTTAGAGAGAAATGTTGCCTCAATACGATTTATGACACATCAGTACTGACACCCTACGGACGAACGTCCGCTACTTAACACTGTCTGCGAACGTCTGACCGGTGGAATGCACATCTGTTGTTTACGGTTGTTACTTCAAGCTGCCACCATGCTTACTGCGCTGAAGTCGCTTAGGCGCCAGGAATAAAACCAGTCTCGGAAATGTTTGACTTACAGTGTACATAATATGAAGCACTAAGCAAAACTAACATAACGATAAATTTGGTTATGATACAATAGTACATAAAACTGAAGACAACCTTACTTTACCATGATGGCATTTAACACAGAGCGAACGAGTCACTAATGCAGGATATGACAGCATTTGCCATTTTTTCTACAAGCTCTCGTGTTTTTTTCACCTCTAATTTCGCCACTTCTGTTCCTTCCGCGTTGTACGCTTCCCTCGCGTATTTTTTTTCCCACTCTTTACCTAACTCGTGCCGCCGGAACAGCCATCGTCGAGTGAAATTTCATTCTTCTTTGATCCGAGCGTGCATGAATTTTTAGTGCTTAAATTTTGCGCTGCTCCGTAACGCTCTTTAACAAAAATCCTCGTCCCAGTTATGAAGTAATAATTCAGCAGGCCCAACACTTGGCGCCGACCGCCGACCCGACTAAAATATGAACAAAGTTTTTAGAATTTCATCGCGGAAGAACAAGAGTTCGCTAACAGCATTTTTCTTGGCTCTTCAACTCGCTCTTTGATAGCGTAACTAGATTTCTAAGGTAGACGCTCAGCGATGAAACTTTTTCCTCCCATTGTTTCCTGAAGTCACCATCGGAAGATGCGAACAACTTCCATACAATTTTCCTGACCATTGCACTCAGTTTCCTTCGTTTCTCAAATAAAATGTTTTCTTAAGGAAGCAAAGCAGTAGATAAATTATTTCGTAAAACGCTCTCGAGCTACATGTTTGTTCGAAGAAAATGAATAAAATTTTCATTGAGTTTCACAATTTGTTGCTGAAGTGAAAATTAAAAGTGCTCAAATGCGATGGACATTTAGGCAGATCAGCGTCGGAATGGATTAGATAATTCGTGTGAGGGAAATTCTGGAGCAGATATCTTATCTAAACAGGGAAACCAAGAATATTTGTTTCTGGTGTTGCAAAACCGGATTGGCCAAGAAAGAAAAATCTGGAATATTTTCCACACAATACATCGTTTCCCAGACAGATAGTTTGTTTTGTTATGTCTAGAATGTATTACATACAAATACTTTCGTCATTTGATATTAGATCCAAGTATTTGCGAAAAACTGATGAGACCTATAAAGAGTCAGCGGAAGTTCTTAATTAGCTGATGGTTAGTGCATTATGTAGCTACACTAATAACTAGCATTAGTAAAAGCTTTATTGAATGTTTGACGAGTAGCGGAGCAAGTTTTAAACCTAATTTAAAATCATTTCTCCTGGACAACTCCTACTTAAAAACTGATAGCCAGTAAATGAATAAATAACTAAAAAAGTAAAACACTCGTTTTTAAGTGTAGTTGCATGTGTAGGAATAAAATGATGTTTTCATTAATGCTACCACTAATCATGTAAACATACCCTGTCAAAAGACTCGTTCCACAACTAACTAACTAAGTAGTGACAAAGACATCGAAGCCGTGTAGCAAGGACTGTCGCTTCATCTCGCACAATCACGGCAACGAAAGGGGCATGTACATGACAAGTAATTGTAAACAGAACGGTTGAAATTTAAACACTTGAAAAGTGGCGAGGTCATTTAGAAATATATCTCAACATTGAAAAGGAAAAATGTCAACGACTGTGGGGGAATTGAAGAATCATCCGCTCAAAAGAAGAGTTCAGTGTGAGAATACAAGTTCCATGTCATAGCCACTTTGCCACCTTACTCGGTATAAATCAAAGAAATTTGTTTTGTTTTTTATATTTAACTCTCAGAATTTACCGTTTAGAGCACAACATTGTTTGGCAGTGAATCATGAATACCGGAAGACAATCGAAACGTTTGGGATGTTAGTGCTATAGAAGGATGTTGAGAGGTGGACTGATAAGCTAAATAAGGAAGTTCTACATAGAATCGACAAGGAAAAGAGCACATGGAAAACACAGACAAGAAGAAGGAGCAGGAGGATGAGATATGTGTTAAATAATCAGGAAATAACTGCTATGGTACTGTAGAGAATGAAAACCCAAAGGGCAAGATTCGAATGGATCCAAAACATAATTGATGTCGTATGCTGCAAGTCCTGTTCTGAGATGAAAAATTTGACACTTGAGAGAAATTCGCGGTGGGCTGCCTGAAACCAATCAGATAACATGTGATTAAACAAACAGAAAAAGAAAAAAAATATAATCAAAATATCCACGGGTGTGCTGCCGGTCTATAGTGTCCAACGGGCACAATATTTCGGCGATCATACATGTCGCCATCATCAGGTGAACTGACGGACTGAGCTCCTGTGAACGTGCCGGCACGGAGATTCGTACGCTAAGGCTGCTCAGTTCCCTCGTGCCGGCACGTTCACAGGAGCTCAGTCCGTCAGTTCACCTGATGATGGCGACATGTATGATCGCCGAAATATTGTGCCCGTTGGACACTATAGACCGGCAGCACACCCGTGGATATTTTGATTATCAAATACGCCGGGAGAAACTCAAGAATCAAAAAAAAATATAGCTTGTGAGTGCAGTTGCTCTGAAAGGAAGGCTATGTTGACGCACATTCTAGGAAACGATGCTCTACGACCATACCAATAAAAACAGTTCATTTCAGTAATTTACAAGCACATTTTACGACATAAAATACTGCACAAAGATCTTTTTACTGAACTGAAGATAATCATTTATGATTCGTCTGCTGAGATACTGAAGCATCTTCTGTTGCGTTTCTTAATAGGGCTATACAGTTTTGCTAACAGCATTCGATATTCACTGAAAAAGCCTCATGATATGTGATATTTGCAACAGTTTACAGTGAAACTACTTGCAAAAAGACGAGAGATTATATTAATCTGGGTGTATCAGTGTAACTTGTTTAAATTGTCAGTAGAACAGCACATAGTTCTCTTTAATAATATCCTCGGTCGCTGAAGTATTGCATTAGCTTCTGATGCGACGAGCATTGATTATAAAAAGAGGGCCGTTTTTTCATAACTCACTTTTTGGAAAATTGTAATTATTCAGGAAACACAAAAGAAGGTTTAGGGGTTTCTATGTGGATGAAATTTTGCAAACTTCACATGTGATATATTAATTTCTAAACAGCAATTGATACACCCATAAACCGAAAGAACAATCCGCATACATATCTTTGAAAAAGACCGTGAAATATCATATAATTTCAAAACTTGCTTTCTGCATAACATATTCATGTAGAACTTTCTTATCATCCACTCACCAAGCAAATACTGTAAGCAAGTATATTCCATAAAACTTCAAGTATTACTGATGTAGAATGCAGTAATTATATTAAGGCAAACATTTAAATATTTTAAATTAATCCAATTAACATCTTTATAGTCCAGTGTCTCACTCTGTTTCCCCAACATCTACATTTTCCATCACATAACTTAAATTTAGTGCTATTCACGGCAACATTCCCCTTCATTATGTTTTCATAGAAACCCCCCCCCCCCCCGCTCCCTCGGCATCATCTATGTTTGAATGAACTTCATCAACTTTGCCATACCTTGACTCTTTTCTTTATTGGTATGACTCATCATTTTCATTTTCTGGATTGCGTCCACCGCTCTGAATGCTTTCTGTTCTTTCTTGAGGATTTCTACCATAGATGCTCCCCACAATATGTATATCTAGCAGCAAATTGAATTTTGAGGTTGCAATGCATTCATATGCAGTAGCTTCCGAAAATCTGGAAAGCAGTCAAACAAATTCTATTAATTTCCAGAACTACATAAACAATGCTAGTCTATTTCAACTGCTGAATAAAAATATTAATGAGAAATACTTCCACTTCATCGCAGGTTACGTTTGCAGCATAACAGCTTCTAGGCCCTCTTATCGACATATAATCACTTGAAAGGTGACCGTATCTGGCATCCAACGGTCCCATACTTTCTTTACCGATCTTCCATTGGTTCTTTTATATGACACTCTTCTTCTGTTCCTTCCTCTTTCAGACTCTATTACAGGTTCAGAGTATTTTCAAATCAATTTATTTGATAATAATCTTTCAAACACAAGCTGAGGATACATACAACGCCTTTGTCCGCTCATTCAGGCAGTTTTGGCGCTAAGAATGACCTGATCATAATGCAGATGGATAAAAGGCGACACGTATTCCTCTTCTGCGCTTACCATTTCATCCCCGATTACCATTTGCACCATAAGTCCTCAAATATTTGCTAGGTGTATTTCAGTCTCTGTCTTCCTCTACAGCTTTTGCCCTCTACAGTTTCCTCTAGTACAATGGAAGTTATTCCTTGATATCTTAACATATATCAGTCATCCTATTCCTTCTTTTTCGTATATTCCTTTTCTCTACGATTCTGCTGAAGACCTCCTGATTCCTTACCTTATCAGTCCACCCAATTTTCAACATTCTTCAGCAGCAACACATCTCAAGTGCTTCGATTATCTTCTATTCCTGTTTTCCCACAGTCCACGTTTCACTACAAAACAATGCTGTGCTCCAGACGCACATTCTCAGAAATTTTTTTCTCAAATTAAGACCCATACTTGATAGTAGTGGGCTTCCCTTGGCCACGAAAGACCTTTTTACTAGTGCTAGTCTGCATTTTATGTCATCCTTGCTCCGACCATCAAAGGTTATTTTACTGCCTAGGAAGCAGAATAGGCCGGCCAGTGTGGTCGAGCGGTTCTAGGCGCTACAGTCTGGAACCGCGCGCCCGCAACGGTCGCAGGTTCGAAACCTGCTTCGGGCATGGATGTGTGCGATGTCCTTAGGTTAGTTAGGCTTAAGAAGTTCTAAGTTCTAGGGGACTGATGATGTCAGAAGTTAAGTCCTATAGTGCTCAGAGCTATTTGAACCATTTTTTTGAAGCAGAATTCCTTAACTTAGTGATCCCAAATTGTTTCCTCACTGTCATTATTTCTGCTATTCCTCATTACTTCCGTCTTTCTTCGATTTACTCTCAATCTACACTCCTGGAAATGGAAAAGAGAACACATTGATACCGGTGTGTCAGACCCACCATACTTGCTCCGGACACTGCGAGAGGGATGTACAAGCAATGATCACACGCACGGCACAGCGGACACACCAGGAACCGCGGTGTTGGCCGTCGAATGGCGCTAGCTGCGCAGCATTTGTGCACCGCCGCCGTCAGTGTCAGCCAGTTTGCCGTGGCATACGGAGCTCCATCGCAGTCTTTAACACTGGTAGCATGCCGCGACAGCGTGGACGTGAACCGTATGTGCAGTTGACGGACTTTGAGCGAGGGCGTATAGTGGGCATGCGGGAGGCCGGGTGGACGTACCGCCGAATTGCTCAACACGTGGGGCGTGAGGTCTCCACAGTACATCGATGTTGTCGCCAGTGATCGGCGGAAGGTGCACGTGCCCGTCGACCTGGGACCGGACCGCAGCGACGCACGGATGCACGCCAAGACCGTAGGATCCTACGCAGTGCCGTAGGGGACCGCACCGCCGCTTCCCAGCAAATTAGGGACACTGTTGCTCCTGGGGTATCGGCGAGGACCATTCGCAACCGTCTCCATGAAGCTGGGCTACGGTCCCGCACTCCGTTAGGCCGTCTTCCGCTCACGCCCCAACATCGTGCAGCCCGCCTCCAGTGGTGTCGCGACAGACGTGAATGGAGGGACGAATGGAGACGTGTCGTCTTCAGCGATGAGAGTCGCTTCTGCCTTGGTGCCAATGATGGACGTATGTGTGTTTGGCGCCGTGCAGGTGAGCGCCACAATCAGGACTGCATACGACCGAGGCACACAGGGCCAACACCCGGCATCATGGTGTGGGGAGCGATCTCCTACACTGGCCGTACACCACTGGTGATCGTCGATGGGACACTGAATAGTGCACGGTACATCCAAACCGTCATCGAACCCATCGTTCTACCATTCCTAGACCGGCAAGGGAACTTGCTGTTCCAACAGGACAATGCACGTCCGCATGTATCCCGTGCCACCCAACGTGCTCTAGAAGGTGTAAGTCAACTACCCTGGCCAGCAAGATCTCCGGATCTGTCCCCCATTGAGCATGTTTGGGACTGGATGATGCGTCGTCTCACGCGGTCTGCACGTCCAGCACGAACGCTGGTCCAACTGAGGCGCCAGGTGGAAATGGCATGGCAAGCCGTTCCACAGGACTACATCCAGCACCTCTACGATCGTCTCCATGGGAGAATAGCAGCCTGCATTGCTGCGAAAGGTGGATATACACTGTACTAGTGCCGACATTGTGCATGCTCTGTTGCCTGTGTCTATGTGCCTGTGGTTCTGTCAGTGTGATCATGTGATGTATCTGACCCCAGGAATGTGTCAATAAAGTTTCCCCTTCCTGGGACAATGAATTCACGGTGTTCTTATTTCAATTTCCAGGAGTGTATATTCTGTAACCATTAAACTGTTCATTCTATTCAACATGTCCTGTAATTTTTCTTCACTTTCAGAGAGGATAGCAGTGTCGTCAACGAATTTATCACTGATATCCTTCCCCCTTGAATTTTAATCCCACTCTTCAATCTTCCTTTTTTTTTTTTCAATGCTTCTTTGATATATAGATTTAATTCGTATATTACACTCATTTTAATCCGACCACTTCGTTCTTGGTCTTCCTGTCTTATTGTTCCCTCTTGGTTGTTTTACATATTGCATATCACCCGCCTCTCCCTGTAGCTTACCATTAGTGTTCTGAGAATTTGCAGCATCTTGCACCAATTTACATTGTCGTAGGCTTTTTGCAGGTCGACAGATGCTATGAACGTGTCGATTTTTCTTCTGTCTTTCCTCCATTATCAATGTTACTTCTGAAAATGTTACGAAGACGAAAACTGAAAATGGCGTTAATAAAGTCAAAACACTATCACCCTACAAAAATTAGCTGCAAGAAGCAAGTTTTGCTACTTCAGGTTGATGGTAGAATGCAGGTTTCTAATAACGGAAGATATTTGCTAGCTTCTAACCATAGAAGTAATTGGGTTTTGAAAAACTGTTTTCTGAATAAGATAAGCGGCTGTCTGAAATCCCCATTGTTGTTGTGGTCTTCAGTCCTGAGACTGGTTTGATGCAGCTCTCCATGTTACTCTATTCTGTGCCAGCTTCTTCATCTCCCAGTACCTACTGCAACCCACATCCTTCTGAATCTGTTTAGTGTATTCATCTCTTGGTCTCCCTCTACGATATTTACGCTCCACGCTGCCCTCCAATGCTAAATTGGTGATCCCTTGATGCCTCAGAACATGTCCTACCGACCGATCCCTTCTTCTGGTCAAGTTGTGCCACAAACTTCTCTTCTCCCCAATCCTATTCAATACTTCCTCATTAGTTATGTGATCTACCCGTCTAATCTTCAGCATTCTTCTGTAGCCCACATTTCGAAAGCTTCTATTCTCTTCTTGTCCAAACTATTTATCGTCCATGTTTCACTTCCATACATGGCTACACTCCATACAAATACTTTCAGAAATGACTTCCTGACACTTAAATCTATACTCGATGTTAACAAATTTCTCTTCTTCAGAAACGCTTTCCTTGCCATTGCCAGTCTACATTTTATATCCTCTCTACTTCGACCATCATCAGTTATTTTGCTCCCCAAATAGCAAAACTCCTTTACTACTTTAAGTGTTTCATTTCCTAATCTAATTCCCTCAGCATCACCCGACTTAATTCGACTACATTCCATTATCCTCGTTTTGCTTTTGTTGATGTTCATCTTATATCCTCCTTTCAAGACGCTATCCATTCCATTCAACTGCTCTTCCAGGTCCTTTGCTGTCTCTGACAGAATTACAATGTCATCGGCGAACCTCTAAGTTTTTATTTCTTCTCCATGGATTTTAATACCTACTTCGAATTTTTCTTTTGTTTCCTTTACTGCTTGCTCAATATACAGATTGAATAACATCGAGGAGAGGCTACAATCCTGTCTCACTCCCTTCCCAATCACTGCTTCCCTTTCATGTCCCTCGACTCTTATAACTGCCATCCGGTTTCTGTACAAATTGTAAATAGCCTTTCGCTCCCTGTATTTTACCCCTGCCACCTTTATAATTTGAAAGAGAGTATTCCAGTCAACATTGTCAAAGCTTTCTCTAAGTCTACAAATGCTAGAAACGTAGGTTTGCCTTTCCTTAATCTTTCTTCTAAGATAAGTCGTAAGGTCAGTATTGCCTCACGTGTTCCAGTATTTCTACGGAATCCAAACTGATCTCCCCCGAGGTCGGCTTCTACTAGTTTTTCCATTCGTCTGTAAAGAATTCGTGTCAGTATTTTGCAGCTGTGGCTTATTAAACTGATTGTTCGGTAATTTTCACATCAGTCAACACCTGCTTTCTTTGGGATTGGAATTATTATATTCTTCTTGAAGTCTGTGGGTATTTCGCCTGTCTCATACATCTTGCTCACCAGATGGTAGAGTTTTGTCATGACTGGCTCTCCCAAGGCCGTCAGTAACTCCAATGGAATGTTGTCTACTCCCGGGGGCCTTGTTTCGACTCAGGTCTTTCAGTGCTCCGTCAAACTCTTCACGCAGTATCGTATCTCCCATTTCATTTTCATCTACATCCTCTTCCATTTCCATAATATTGTCCTCAAGTACATCGTCCTTGTATAGACCCTCTATATACTCCTTCCACCTTTCTGCTTTCCCTTCTTTGCTTAGAACTGGGTTTCCATCTGAGCTCTTGATGTTCATACAAGTGGTTCTCTTATCTCCAAAGGTCTCTTTAATTTTCCTGTAGGCAGTATCTATATTACCCCTAGTGAGATAAGCCTCTACATCCTTACATTTGTCCTCTAGCCATCCCTGCTTAGCTATTTTGCACTTCCTGTCGAGATTATTATGAGATGTAAAGTCAGAAGTGTCTTTCTGGTGCTTTTACCATTCGTAAAACCAAACATCGTGGTCTAATAACTCCTCGATTTTGTTTCCCACTCTTTTGTACATTAGTCTTGTCATCAGATTGGTCTCTTGAGTTTTCGGTCTGATTGTGCAGTAAACGCCGGCCGCGGTGGTCTCGCGGTTAAGGCGCTCGGTCCGGAACCGCGCGACTGCTACGGTCGCAGGTTCGAATCCTGCCTCGGGCATGGATGTGTGTGATTGTCTTAGGTTAGTTAGGTTTAAGTAGTTCTAAGTCATAGGGGACTGATGACCACAGATGTTTAGTCCCATAGTGCTCAGAGCCAGTTGAACCATTTTTGTGCAGTAAACCACATATTTCACTGCAAGTACTCTCTGTGGAATGGTACGCCGTGTAAAAGCAGGCCGGCCGCGGTGGTCTAGCGGTTCTAGGCGCTCGGTCCGGAGCCGCGCGATTGCTACGGTCGCAGGTTCGAATCCTGCCTCGGGCATGGATGTGTGTGATGTCCTTAGGTTAGTTAGGTTTAAGTAGTTCTAAGTTCTAGGGGACTGATGACCATAGATGTTAAGTCCCATAGTGCTCAGAGCCATTTGAACCATTTTTTTGTAAAAGCAGGCTGAAGTTTTCAGAGGTTAAAACAATAAATTAGAGTCGGACGACGATTCGGATCCCGATATGGGCATCTAAGTTTAAGTTTCCTGTATGCCCCATTAACTGCCTGAGGTAAATGCCGGGATGGTTCTTATCACACGGTCGATTTTCTTCCCCGTTCTTCGCTCCATCCTCTGAGATCATATAGTCGACGATACGTAAAACACTGATATTCCTTTTTTCCTCAGGATGTACAAGGGATATCCATAAAGAAGCCGTGACAATGAAAGTAGGTGACGACCTTGATCCTTCTGTATATTCCCCACATATTTACCCTTCATGCAACACATTTCTCCTGAATGTGAAAGTTTCGTTGGAGACGTTGGTTATAGTGTCCGGCATTTTGACTGTTCAGAAACTATTCCACCGCGAAAATCACCTGGTCGACATTCTGAGAACAACCTATCATGGTATTCCTCAACCGGGAAAAGACGAAGACGTCAGTGAGTGTCCTGTCGGGGAAGTACAAAGCAAGCGGGATAGAATTCGATCGCCCTGCGAAGCAGTACGTATGGCTGTCTCCTGCATAGAATGAGCTGCGGTGTTGCCGTCCAGCACAAACAACCGTTCTTAAAAATGTCCGCAACTCTTCATCCTGGGTCAACTTTCCGTAATCTCATCAGGAAATTGCAGTGGTATGATTTACCATTTACGAGCATAATCTGCTAGTTTCATGCTATGGCAAGCCCAAAAAGCAGGCAGCATCACCTTGTTCGAAAAGTCTGTGGTCGTCGCCTTTACAGGCGGTGCCGAGTCCGCATGAGCAGTGGCGTCATTTGTCGTATTGAGTATGGTGTGCACGGTATTGTAAACTGCTCCACATCTGATTTTCGCTTTTTCCACTATCGCTTCGGTTGTAATACTCCCAGTTCTTCACAGGGAAATGGTGTGTCATTTCTTCGCCGTTCTGAGCAATTTCATCAGACTAGAAGCGTCTGCGCGACCTACCCATTGTATCACCTGAATATCACCTGAAGCTGCATTTTTGCCACAAACTTCCAATAATAACTCAGTATGTATTTTTAGTACTGTTCGTTCTCAAACGCAGAAAACGTTACGGTCGTAACTGCACAGTTAAGTAGACTACACCACAATTCAACATCGTCCATACATATCATGTTGAGTTACGGACAGAAAAATTCTTTTCGTATTTTGCCAAAAAATGTTGTGTTATGTTTCTAAAACTATGCAATAATTATAGAAAATGTGCACTTAAGATTGAATAAACGCAATTCATTACGTAAAAAAATAGATCGTTATGAACTCCTCGACTTTTGGCTATGGATAGCATTGGGCCTGTTGTTATGTTAAGAAGTCCAAGATGGCATGTCGGACAATATAGAATACTTGGTCTTCATTAAAACCCTTCTTGACTGTGCCTGTGCTGAGAACGAAGATTAAATTTTTCATTTATGCAAGTAGATTAATGTGAAAAGAATTGTCTGTACCGTATAAACAAACTGTTGTTTCAGAATTTTGTTTTGAAGTTAGTAAATTTAACAAATTTGTTATCGAATAAAATTATTTTTTGACTTACTGGTAAGTAGTTCTTTTAAGATTTTAAAATAATAGCAAACCCAGAATTGTATTCTGAATGCATAAAACGCTTTTTCCGAAATGTATATGACTGGTAGCATTTTACAAGCCCATTATCTCCCAGGTATTCCATGATGTGAAATGTACGATATCTCCAAATTGCGTATTCGGTACCACAACAGCTATACCCACTACTAGAAGCACAGGAAATTTGTGACAGACTAGGACCGAACCCGGTTTACACACTTATCGCAAGCAGTCGCGTTAAACACTTCGGCTATCTGAGCACGCTTCCAGGACTGACCCATGTCCGAAAGAACAGACACCGTATCCATATTAGTATATAGTTCTGGCAATACCGGCCATGACCTTCTTCTTCTGTGCAGGTGCACACATATCACCCGAACTCTTCCGGGACTTGGTAAGAATTTCTTCCACGAATAATGAGTATGTGGAGTAGGGACACTACGAATGTAGTGTGTGGACATATATGGTGAGAATGTAGGTCTCGCGGGAAGAGTGGGAGAGATAGTCCCTGCAGTCGCACTATCTTCTGTGCCCTCGGTGGCTCAGATGGATACAGCGTCTGCCATGTAAGTAGGAGATCCCGGGTTCGAGTCCTGATCGGGGCATACATTTTCACCTGTCCCCGTAGATATATATCAACTCCCGTCAGCAGCTGAAGGTATTAATATATAGTTATAATTTCGTTCTATCCATATCCATATCGATGTAAGTACAAAGCTTTATAGGTCGCAGTGTCTACTTCCCGTAGCGCTCGTTCAGTTATGTGATACCCGTTCAGGCAGAGATTATTTTTCACGTCCGGTTGCCTTGCCTTTGACATGAAATACTTTAGTGTAATGTCTGTATTGTACGATGCAATGTTCTTTCTACCGATCGTCTGCAGTGTCTGTTCCTTTGGACAGGCATGGAAGTTCGAAAGGGCATCCAACTATAAAGACAGTATTAAATATAGACATTGCAATAATGTACTTCATATTAGCCTAAAGTGCCACATTTTAATATTTTGTGGTAAGTTTTCTTATTTCATTAAGGAAATACAAACATTTATTGCCAAATAGTTGAAGGTTGACAAGTGTATTTTCTCATTTTGAGTGAAATGAAGGGCAATCTATTCAGTTGTTAAAAACCATTCAACTGCCCAGATCACATGAAATGTTCTTTTATCCAAGACAACTGGTTTCAAAAGACTATGCTGTCATCTTGAGGTTTTCAAATCTTTTGTTGTAAATGAACTCACATCCAGGGTAGGGAAAATAAATTTGGAACGGTCATTTGGAAACCATTTGTGGGAGCATTAACGGAGGAGGAGAAGACCTCCAGCTACTTCCAACAGGATGGAGAAGCTGCCCGTACAACGGTCGAACATTTACAGACTCTTCACATCTGACAGAGCTGTTACCAGAGATCAGTCTGGTCGTGGCCCCAGCTGGCCACCCACGCCACCTGATTTTTCTGTGTGCCATTACATTATGTGGGGAGCCCGCAAGTCTAAGGAGTACCACAACTACCCTCATAGTCTTCAAGAACTGCAGCAGAACATTTCGGATGAGACTGCAGCAATTCCACCAGTCTAGCTTCGATCTGCCTTCAGAAACTCGGTGACCAGACTCAAAAAGTGTTAAGAGATGAGTGTTGCCTACCTTCAACATCGGCTGTAGTCAGGTTAGTATTGTATTTCCATTCTTCAGCTCTGTTTCACTGCACCCTGGAACTCCGTTCACAGGGCCACTTTTATTTGCCCCTCAGCAAATGGGGAGCGTGTCTCTTCTAAGACTCGTCACGCACATTTTCTCTGGTATTTCGGCAAATATGTGCAGACACATTTATGCAGTGTGTAGCTGGAATCAGCCCAAACAAATGTTGCTGAGTCCAGTGTTGACGGAAAGTGGCAGTTTGTTTCCCGTTACAAACTAAATGATTTTTAAAGCACACTTTTACATGCCCATTCAATTTAGTGGCCTCAGTTTAGTCTAGTGCCGTCCGCCTACGGTAGCTCAATCGTCAGCGTGACGGATTGTCACTCCTCTGAGCCCGGGTTCGATTCCCGGCTGGGTCGGGGAATTTTCTCCGTCCAGGGACTGTGTGTTGTGCTGTCCTCATCATCATTCTATCACGCTCATCGACTGCAGGTATCCGAAGTGGTGTCACATTGAAAGACCGGCACCCGGCACCCGATGGGGGGCCCTAGCCATACGATTAAATAACTAAAATAAGTCTAGTGCGATATTTGTTTCATCAATATATGTTAACAGGAACAGTAAAAGAGAAAGAACAATCAATATTTCGGTAGGGTCTGAGCAGCGCTTCTGTATGGCAGGAGCAGGGTGAGCCTAGGTGGTGCTGTCGAAGCATGAATACTGGTTATTCCTCGTTTTTTACTGCCCCTGTTAATGCAGGTCTATAAAACGAATTAATAGATAATTTTGGACCGCTGAATCGAGTGGGCGCATAAAATTCCGCTTTAAAAATCATTTTGCTCGTAACTGGAACAAACCGGCGCTTTCCGTTGGCACTCGGCTTCGCATAAAATATGCGATGAGCAATATTTGTTTGGAATGGCTCAAGCTACTTTTTGGAAAAACTGAATTCTAAATATCTACCGAAAACCAGCGAAGATGTTATTAACGACCCATAGGAGATACACTCTGGTGCATCTGACGAGTGAGCTGGTAGCCCCGAAATCAAACATCACACAACTGAAAGAGATTGTGGATCCTTTTTTGCAGTAAGAGAAAAAAATTATTCCTCAGCTGAAATAATACGTCTGCGTTCCCGCGTTCCATCAGATGGAAAGTGTATCCGTGAGGGTTGAAATTTTATATTTACGTCCACGTAAAACTAGCAATGTTTCAGGCACTACCGATAACGAATTCCATTGCAGTGGAGACCGAAACCTTACAGTGTGTTACTCCGTGACGGCATCACATTACCAGAACGCCTGAAGCCGACAACGGCTGCGGAGGACTACGCCCACTTATGCAGAATGAAACTGGTTGGCTGCGGCAATAGAAGGAGAGATACGCGCGAAATTTGCGTGCGAGCGTTGCCGGCAACGGCATTAGCATAGCACAGTAGTGCAGCGGCGAGCGCACGGCGTCGGCCGTGATATCGCCGCGGCCGCGCAGCGCGCCGGATGGCCTGATGACGGTTAATGACGCGAGGAGGGGGCCATGGCTACTGCACCGCACCGCACCGCACCGCACCGCAGCCCATAAGCCGGAGCCAACCCCGCGGCGCCAGCGCTGACTGCCAGCCTGCTACCGGGCCGCGGTGCTCAGCTGCAAGGGGACTACGTTAGCTCCACGACAAACGGCACTAAAGCGCACATCGCCACTGCGTGCAGCTGTAAAACTCGGAAGAGGTGCACTAACAGAGGAGTGAGAAGGAATCCTTACATATTAAAAAAAGTACGAGGGGCGTTCAATAAGTTATGCAACACAGATTTCTTTAAGCTGATTGCTTTTATCCAGAATACAAATACAACATATTATCCTCACTCTTTTGGCTAACTACAAAACAATGTTTTTCAACGTAATCTCCCTTGTCCCTTGAATGCGACGACCTTACGCCACATTGCTGGAGGGCCTATATTCCCACATGGTACCACTCTACTGGTCGACGCTGGAGCCATGGTCTTGCAGCATCAATAACCTCCCCATTACCCAAGTACTGCTTCAAAAAATGGTTCAAATGGCTCTGAGCACTATGGGACTTAACTTCTTCCATTTGCCCCACATCCCGCATCTCGCCCCTTCCGACTTCCATCTGTTTGCCCTAGTGCATTCTGTGGGAAGCAGTACGCCGGCCGGGGTGGCCGAGCGGTTCTAGGCGCTACAGTCTGGAACCGCGCTGCTGCTACAGTCGCAGGTTCGAATCCTGTCTCGGGCATGGATGTGTGTGATGTCCTTAGGTTAGTGAGGTTTAAGTAGTTCTAAGTTCTAGGGGACTTATGACTTACGATTTAAGTCCCATAGTGCCAGATTCATTGTTTTCTTTTTTCTCTTTATTGTGATTTCATTCACCTGCCCCATACGGGCAGGGGAGGGCTGTCAGCGGCACAATCCGCCGCTCTTCAGCCGAGTGACATGACAACTAACATAAGAATAAAACGTTAAATACGATAAACAAGGGGAAAATAAACCGAGTAAAGGGAGAAAATGGAGGTAAAAATAGACTGACATGGAGACGTTCATGGGGGACAGTTAAAAAAGTCACCAGAAAGTTGTAAACACAGTTGGCGAGTCTTAAAACACAGAGAAGACACTCAACGCGCATGCACAGGTTAAAAGTCGGTCGCAGTATTAAAACCACTCCGCAACAACACACTTAAAACCCACTTGGAGCACACACGACGAAGAATAAAACTGCCAGGTGGGGTCAGAGCCATTTTTTTGTCTTTAAGGTCTTCTCTTAGGTGACGAGGAGCCCAGCAGGCATACACCTTTGAGTATCTCAAATGATGGACGAATGTTTCAGCACTGCCATGTTTCCGTAGACATTCTGGAAGTGCCAAAGAATATGTGCGGTGCTCTGGTTTTCCGTCAAAAGAAACTCAATAACGGTTCTCTACTTGGAACGCACATCCTTTACAGACACCACGCAGAAGCCTAAGTATAGCGCCGACACCTATCGGAACTTCATGAAACTATAAGGCCTGAAGTGGGAATATTTCAGGAAGTCCCAAATATTTCTGGAAGTCCCACAGCAAAGTCCCCATTTTTGAACCGAAACTGGTACAGAAAAAATTGTTCAAATATCTCTAAGCATTATGAGACTTAACATCTGAGGCCATCAGTCCGCTAGACATAGAAATACTTAAACCTAACTAACCTAAAGACATCACACACATCCATGCCCGAGGCAGGATTCGAACCTGCGACCGTAGCAGAAGCGCGGTTCCGGACTGAAGCGTCTAGAACCGCCCGGCCACAACGGCCGTCCACAGAAAAAACTGTGTTGTATTACTTACTGACGCCTCTCGTACAAGGAGACCGGCGTCATCGTCGGAAGTGCAATACGAGATACGAGTAAGAGTATGTATCCATGAACGACATCTCTTCCTGAACAAATCAACCGAATTCAACCAATGTTGGTGCAGAGATCACTTACTATCTGAAAAAAATCACTGTGGGGGCTAAGAATCACCTAACTGTCAAAGCTGTTGGGGGTGAAATAGAAATGTAGCCCATTTCGCGCGAATAACCGGACTACATGCATCCACTATTTGAGAATGAGAGCACTAAGTCACTTTTAACAAAGTTAACACATAATTTGAAACCTCTACGAAACTTTTCCTCGCTGACAGCCACTGCCAAATGATGAAAGGAAAAAAATTTATCGCCTACTACATTTTCGCTGTTCACGCAGTATATCTGTCGAATCAGGTATGACGTTTTAATTTATTATTTCTTTACTACGAACAGTATTCGCAAACACATTTTGCAGACAGTATCCACACATTCCGCTGGATGTACATACATAATTATATCACTGTATGATACAATGTCAGGGTAATATTCGATAGAGATATGGGTGAACTGCTCATATGGGTACAAAAATATGTGAAATATGTTAAATGTCGTACGTGAAATATGTGTGACATATGCATATGCGGGCAAAGCAACGGGTACAAACGGCTTAATAACCACTACAACGATTTGAACCAAACTTTGCTCTCATACCAGTTACAATCTGGAAAGAAATACTGTGGAGGTAAGATCAAACAAGGAGATGGACAGACGGAGAGGGAGAAAGCGGAAAAAGTGATAGACAAAAAAAAAATGGCTCTGAGCACTATGGGACTTAACAGCGGAGGTCATCAGTCCCCTAGAACTTATAACTACTTAAACCTAACTAACCTAAGGACAGCACACACATCCATGTCCGAGGCAGGATTCGAACCTGCGACCGTAGCGGTCGCGCGGTTCCAAACTGAAGCGCCTAGAAACGCTCGACCACTCGGGCCGGCAGTGATAGATAGAGAGAGGGTGAGTAGAAGTGGGTAGAAAGAGGTGGAGGGAAAGATGGACAGAGATAAGGTGATAGGGAAAAGGATAGAAAGAGGACCAATTGTATGGAGATGGTGGGGGGGGGGGGAGGAGGAGGACATGGACAGCGAAAAGAAAGGAAGGATTTGGAAAGGGAGAGGGGGAGCGGAAGATGGACAGAGAGGGGTAGGAGGACGTGGAGAGAGAGGGTATGAGGAAGTGGAGAGAGAGAGGGATGAGATGAGAGGAGGAGATGAACTGATAGAAGACGGGAAGATATATGTACCCGGACAGCTCTGGGTACTCAGGTGGTATGATCATGTTTCCACATGGCGCTGAAGTCCATATTCTGGAGATGAGCAAAATAGAAGGATGCTCAAGGAATACACGGAATACGTCAATAAAATCTGAATCATTAACACTTCTGGAACAACTGAATACACCCGTAAAATCTGAAGAGTGGATACTGAAAAGCTTGTAAGTGCAGTTCCCTCAGCGAAAAATAGTGAAACTTTCTTTACACATAATTCGTTTCTATCCACGAAATTGAGATAGTATTCTGATACCGCGAATTATGCTGTCCATTTCAACACAGAAAAAAATAATGAAACAAATTAGAAAATAGTTATTTACTAAGGACGTTCTAATTGCCATACCACGAAGCCGACTGCTTCTAGGTGCCAATACGGTAGTTCTTGTATCAAGGACCATTAATACAGCGACGCTGCAGTTTATTTGTGATAATACACGTACAGAGTTCATCATCTTGCGTGCCTTTTACGACTGACGCCGCTTCTCGCTTCCCGTATTCCTCTTCATCACATCATGACAGTCTCCTTCTTATCGTCCTCTGACAGCCATCACGTCCCGGATTTCTCGAACCCAGCTGCTCCTAAGCCGTGCACGCATTCTTTTCTCCACTGCGATCCACTGCCACACTTCCATTGGCCATGGGCTATCACACATCTTTTCCAGATGTCCATACCATTTTAGACGTCTCATTTCTATGGTGTCCAGTAATGGCTGATTTACACCCATAGCCTCTCTTACGTTGCTGTTTGATACACGATCCAGCTTGGAGATGCCACAGCTTCGTCTCCAAAAATCCATCTCTAGTGCAAACAGCTTGTTTCTCTGACGCCTGTTTATTACCCCTGTACCGATGTTATCAACATCTGAACGATATATCACATGTTTGGTACTATTTTTATTTTGTTGTTCCAAAGGAATGAGGTCAGTAGCCTTACGGCCCTACCCTGTTTTATTCTTTATATCATCTTAAATTTTTCCGTTTGATTTCACCATAATTAACTGGTACTTAAAACACGTACACAGATGGATCCGTAGTACTGTCGTTAGCAAAAAACATTATTTATATCTTTCAAATTTATTACAAAAGAATAACATAATTAAAGTCAGAAAACTAGTCTCTCGGTATTGACCTGTGTTTCGTACACACACCTTTCAAGTGAACACTGAGAGAGATGGCACAGTGGTTACCAAACTGGACTTCCTTCGAGGGGACGAAATTCGTGATCGGCCATCGAGATTGAGGCTTTCCGTGATTTCCGTAAATCACTCCAAGCAAATGACGGAATGGATATTTTTAAAAGACACAGCCGATTTCCTTCCCCGTCCTTCCGTAATCCCAGCTTGTGCTCCGTCTCTGATGACCACGTTGTGCACGAGACGTTAAACCCTTCGCCTGTTGAGGAAGAAATGGCAACAGCGCCTTAAGGTATTTCTGTTTTGCAACTGATAAACCTACCACGTGGTTATAATTAAAGTGCAGCTACTCAAGGAGGTCCAGTATGGGTTGCAGTTACCGGCCATCGTATGGCAGGCAGATATCCTACAGCGTGAATGCGGAACTGCTTTACGTAGAAAAGAAAAAAGGAAAAAGTTCCAATTTTGGCCACCAGGTGCAAACCTGCCGCAATGGATGCATGAAAAACGTACAGAAGAGTTTCCATTTGTAATGGATTACGAATGGGACGTGGGTAAAAAGGTCAAACAAGCTAGAAAGGCATAATGTCAATTTTATTATTAACCGCTGCTTACTCAATTCCTTCAGTATGGACACCAGAGATATCGACGAGATACTGCATCCGCGAAACGGCGTGATCATCAGTTGCTCGAAAGCAGTTCAGGTAGAATTTGAACAACGTGTTTCTGTATATTGGCCTTCAGAGCAGGTGGGGCCGAATGTGATGGTTCAAATGGCTCTGAGCACTATGGGACTTAACAGCAGAGGTCATCAGTCCCGCCGGCCAGTGTGGCCATGCGGTTCTAGGCGCTTCAGTCTGGAACCGCGTGACCGCTACGGTCGCAGGTTCGAATCCTGCCTCGGGCATGGATGTGTGCGCTGTTCTTAGGTTAGTTAGGTTTCAGTAGTTCTAAGTTCTAGGGGACTGATGACCACAGATGTTAAGTCCCATAGTGCTCAGAGCCATTCATCAGTCCCCTAGAACTTAGAACTAATTAAACCTAACTAACCTAAAGACATCACACACATCCATGCCCGATGCAGGATTCGAACCTGCGACCGTTGCAGTGCCGCGGTTCCGGACTGAAGCGCCTATAACCACTCGGCCGCAGCGGCCGTCCGGGGACGAATGTGTCACTTCTTTCAGATATGTCCAGAACCATAGGTCACATGGATTAAAATCATGTGGTCTAGCAGCCGTTTTTCTTCTTTTTTTGTCATCTTTTTTGTAGTCCTTAGTCTTCTGACTTATTTGATGCGGCCAGCCACTAATTCCTCTCCTGCGCCATCCTATTCATCTCAGAGTGACACTTGTAACCTAAGTCCTCAATTATTTGCTGGAAGTAATCCAATCCTGTCTTCCTCTACTGTTTTTACCATCCACAGCTCCCTCTGGTGCCATGGAAGTTATTCCGTGATGTCTTAACAAATGTTCAACCATTCTGTCCCTTCCGCTTGTTAGTGTTTCCATACATTCCTTTCCTCGCCGATTCAACAGAGAAACTCCTTATTCCTTACTTCAGTCTACCTAATTTTCAACATGTTTCTGTAGCACCACGTCTCAAATGCCTCGATTGTCTTCTTTTCCGGTTATCCCACAGTCCACGTTTCACTATCATACAATGGTATGTTCCAGACGTAGATTCTCAGAAATTCCTTCCTCAATTTAAAATCTGACACCGGTAGACTTCTCTTTACCGCGAATACCCTTTTTGTCAGCGATAGTCTACGTTTTTTATTTTCTCCTTGCTCCGTCCGTCATGTGTTATTTTGCTACCTAGGTAGCAACATTCCATAACTTCAACTGCTTGGTATTACCAATCCTGATGCTTAGTATGTCACTACTCTCATTTCTACTACTTCTCATTACTTTCGTCTTCCTTCAGTTTACTCTCAGTCTATATTCTGCAGTCATTAGTGTGTTCTTCCTCTTCAGCAGCTCCTGTAATTCTTCTCCACTCTCGCTGAGAATAGCACGTCATCACCGAATCTTACTATTGATATCCTTTCACCTTGAATTTTACTTCTACTCTTCAGTCTTGCTATAATTTTCATCATTGTTTCTTCGATGTATAGATTGAACAGTAGGGGACAAAGTCTACACCCCTGTCTGCACCATTTTTAATCCGAGCACTTCGTTCAAGGTTTCCCATTCTTACTGTTCCATCTTGTTTCTTAAACCACTCCGCCTACAGGCCACAATTGGCCCATCGGGACCATCCGACCGTAGTGCCATCCTAAGAGGAGGATGCGGTTAGGAGGGGCGTGGGGTCAGCACACCGCTCTCCCGGTCGTAATGATGGTATTCTTGACCGAAGACGCTACTATTCGGTCGAGTAGCTCCTCAGTTGGCATCACGAAGCTGAGTGCAGCCCTGAAAATGGCAACAGCGCATGGCGGCCTGGATGGTCACCCATCCAAGCGCCGATCATGCCCGACAGCGCTTAACTTCGGTGATCTCACGGGAACCGGTGTATCCACAGCGACAAGGCCGTTGCCATCTTGTTTCTTAAACATATTGTGTATTACCCGTCTTTCCCTATAGCTTACCTCTACTTTCTTCAGAATATCGAACAATTTACCCCATTTGACACTGTCGAACGCATTTTCCAGATTGGCAGATCCTATGAACGTGTCTTGAGTTTTCTTTATTCTGGCTTCCATTATCAACCGCAACGTCAGAACTGCCTGTCTGCTGACCTTACGTTTCCTAAAGCCAAACTGATCATCTTCTAAGTGATCCTCAATTTTCCTTTCCAGCAACATGCATACATGAGCTGTTAATATGATCATGCAATAACTCTCGCACCTGTCATGTCTTGCAATGTTTATAATTTTGTGGATGATGTTATTCCGAAAGTCAGATGGTATATCGCCAGTCTCGTACATTCTACACATCAACATGACTAATTATTTTGTTGCCAGTTCCCTCAGTGATTTTAGAAATTGTAATGGAAAGTTATCTATCCCGCCTGCATTATTCGGTATTAAGTGTTCCAAGCTCTTTCCAATTCTGATTCAAATACTGTATCTCCTATCCATTCTACATCGACTAATGTTTCTTTTTTTTATCATCTCATCATAGAGGTCTTCAATGTACTGTTTCCTCCTATCTGCTCTCTCCTCTGCATTTAACAGCGGAACTCCCACTTCACTCTTAAGGTTACCATCTTTACTATTCATTTCCCGGAAGGTTATTTTGACTTTCCTATACGGTGACTAAGTCCTTCCGACAGTCATTTCTTTTTCTATTTCTTCACACTCTTCCATCAGCCATTTCGCTTTAGCTTCCCTGCACAGTTCTTTCCTAAGTGACTTGTATTTCTGTACCTGAACTTTTTGTACTTCCTTCTTTCAACGATCAACTAAAGGATTACCGCAGTATCTATAGCCTCAGAAAACTTCAAGCGTTTCAATTCATTCCTTAGCACACCCGTGTCCCAATTCCTTGCGCACTGATTCTTCCTGACTACTCTCTTAATCTTCAGCCTACACTTGAGCACTACTAAGTTGTGATGTAAGTCTGTATCAGCTTCTGGATGCGCCTTATAATCCACTATCTCATTTCCGATTCTCTGCCTCATCATTATTTAATCTGACTGGAATCTTAACGTATCTCTAGGACTTTTCCAATTAAAGCTCCTCCTCCTCTTGTGATTCTTGAACAGAGAGTTCCATATTAATAGCTGAAATTTCTTGCAAAATTCAATTAGTCTTTCTCCTCATCCATTCCTACTACCAAGCCCATAATCTCCTGTAACGATTTCTTCTACTCTTTCTCCTACAACCACATTCCAATCCCCCATGGCTATTACACTGTTGTCTCCTTTGACGTACTTCAATATGCTCATATACTTTCTCTATCTCTTCAGCTTGCGACGTCGGCATATATACCTGAATTATTGTTGGTTTGGTGTCTATTCTGATTATAATAACCCTATCACTGAACTGTTCACGGTAACTCACTCTCTGTCCTACCTTTCTATTCATAATGAATCCTAGTACCGTCAAATCATTTTCTGTTGCTGTTGATATTACTCTATACTCATCTGAGCATAAACGCTTGTCTTTTTTCCATTTCACTTCACTGACCGCCAGTAAATCTAGATTGAGCCTTATGCTTTCCCGTTTCAGAGTTTGTAGTCGCTACCATATTCTGACATTCCACTACCCTCCCCCTGCCCCCCTACCCCTACCTCGTAGAACGTTAGCCTTTCGTTGGTTATTCAATTTTTTCATCCAGTCTATGAATATGGAAAACTTCTGGAGATATCACGTTCGTGGAAGGTTCCATTAAGCATTCTTCAAAGGCAAACGTCCCGCGAATATGGCGTGCTTGTGAATCCACTCCTTACTATCGCATACGGCCAGTCGAATGGCTCTTTGGACAACACAACGTGCGGGGCACTACCACAAATTTGGCAATTCTGTATATTCACTGCACTCTGTAGTGTAAAATGTGCCTCGTCACTCCATAAAATATTTATCTGGCCTCAGTCATGAGCTTCGATTCAGAACCCGAAGTGCAGATTCAGTACGTTGCTGCGGATCATGAGGTTTCAGTTGCTGCATCATCTTGAACTTGTACGGATACCATTCTGAAAGGGACTGTGATGTATGGGTTGGTCAGAGCTGTGGCAGTTGCCAGGGCATGTGCTGCATGGTCACTTACAGCAACAGCAACGTCCTTAATAACTTCCACAGTAATAGTTCGCCTTCCTCTTTCAGGTGCAACACCGAGTACGAACGTGTTTTCGAATTTCATTATCATCTTCTTTAAACGGGCCTCTCCTCAGACCTTTCCGTCGGCGATACTCTCTCAATTCTGCACTGTAACTGCTGCCGCTCACATAAAACAGTGCACGATCTCTCTTGTGTGTAGCTTTTCTATTCACTCACTTTATGGCTTGTCAAATGACCGAAACAAGGCATCTCATGTGCCAGACATTACAACCTTTTATAAAGTCTCAGGTGTTGTCTAGATGTTACCGCTAGAGTCTCCGTTACTGTCTTTAAAACCTTTTAAGGCACTTACCTTAACGGTCTGTTCTATATGGAAGAGTACTGTCAGCGTCTTTTGGCTGCATCCTGAGTGGGAGTGGGAAGGGGTTGGGCAGTCCCTATCTAGGGACTGTCTTCGACTTCAGTGCAGGTGTTAGAATGGTACAGTTGTCACGTACATATCTCGGGTACTGTATTCCACATTAGTTTCATCTACAAAATTGTAGTGGAATGGCGGAAGACGCGCAGAGGAGCCATGCTTACGTCAGAGACTGGTAACTGCCCATAAAAAAATAGAAAGCATTACTTCTAAATAGGTGGAAAGACCGCTTATGGATTGATTACAAAATTGCCAAATAATCACTGGAATTGGTGACTTTGGTTAGATACCAGGGAGTGTGGGACTGGGATGATTAAAAGCGACACAACAATGTAACAAGCAGATGTCTGACTGAGATTAACTGGAAGAACAGTGTAGCCCTCCAAGAAGGAGAAGACGTGTGAAACCTTCATTAATGTATCAGGTTTGATTCGACAGGGAAACAGTTGTGCCCAGCGGAAGTTCCTGTGTGGCCATCTTCAGAGCTCGAAATATGTGAAGAACCAGTTACAATAAGGTAACACGCATGCCTTATTAAATGTACAGTTTCATAAACTTTAAACGTAAGTTAAAACATTAAAAACACTTCTGTATGCCAATAGTCCCAATTGGATTCTTTGTGTCAGAGTCTAAGATCGCGCTCTGGCTGCTGTTTACAGTTAATACCCAACTGGTTTCAGTGTAGGTTATACCAATCTACAGAGTACTCCTTACATATGTATGATGCATTGACAACATGTATTAACGTTATCTTACCTTCACAGTTTGTGTGTTTTGCCATTCCTTTTATTATTTTATAATTTTTAAGAATTTGCGTACAGAAAAACAGCCACGTGGTTGTGACTAAAAACAGTGACTAATGTACTATACACACATCCAAAAATGTTTCGCATCACCCCGGTTCCCAGAACTCGTGGAGACAGACGTTCACTGTGGATATTGTATCACAGACACAGTCCCTTTGACTGTTCAGATATCTCACTAAACCAGACCAAACATGTAAACAACCATGCATGACCAGCTCCTATTAGACGGAAGAGGTCCGACAGCCGATTAGTTCCAGTCTTTCCATCAGGAAGGAGGTACACGACTCGTGTTTTCTGTAGACGGTCAGTACCGTGGTTTGATCGCGTCCGCATTGTTACTTTGTGCCAGGAATGGCTGTCAACAAGGGAACTTTCCAGGCGTCTCGGAGTGAACCAAAGCGAATTTGTTCGGACATGGAGCAGATACGGAGAGACAGGAACTGTCGATGACATGCCTCGCTCAGGCCGCCCAAGGGCTTCTGCTGCAGTGGATGACCGCACCTACGGATTATCACTCGGAGGAACCATGACAGCAACGCCACCATGTTGAAAAATGCTTTTCGTGCAACTATAGGACGTCGTGTTACGACTCAAACTGTGCGCAATAGGCTTCATGATGCGCACCCTTACTCCCAACGTCCACGGTGAGGTCCATCTTTGCAACCACGACACCGAGCAGCGCGGTACAGATGGGCCCATCAATATGCCGAATGGACCGCTCAGGATTGGCATGACATTCTCTTCACCGATGAGTTTCGCATTTGCCTTGAACCACACAATCGTCGGAGACGTGTTTGGAGTCGACAAGGTCAGGCTTAACGCCTTAGACACACTTCCGAGCGAGTGCAGCAAGGTGGAGGTTCCCTGCTCTTTTGGGGTGGTATTATGTGGGGCCGATGTATGCCGCTGGTCTTCATGGAAGGCACCTTAATGGCTGTACGATACGTGAATGCCATCCTCCGACCGATAGTGCAACCATATCGGCAGCATATTGGCGACACATTCGTCTTCATGGACGAAAATTCGCGCCGCCATCGTGCACATCTTGTGAATGACTTCCTTCAGTATAATGATATCTCTCGACTAGAGTGGCCAGCACGTTCACCAGACATGAACCCTATCGAACATGCCTGGGATAGATTGAAAAGACCTGTTTATGGACGACGTGACCCACCAATCACTCTGAGGGATACACCGTTGAGGAGTGGGACAAACTGGAACAACAGTGCCTTGATGAACTTGTGGATAGGAAGCCACGACGAATACCTACTTGGTATTAGAAGTACCGATGCGTATAGCAATCTGGACCACCACCTCTGAGGGGCTTGCTGTACGGTGGTACAACATGCAACAAGGTGGTTATCACGAGCAATAAAAAGAGCGGAAATGTTGTTTACGTTGATCTCTATTCCAATTTTCTCCACAGGTTCCGGAACTCTCGGAACCGAGGTGATGCAAAACTTTTTTGATGTCTGTAGTTATATGTGGTGGTAACTATGTAAACTATCCAGTAGCTTCAGTTACTGCTGGACGTTTTACAATCGAACATAGTTCCAAAAAATGAAAATCATCATGTTCAAACAGCAAAGTTAATAAAATTTTATGAAATTTCTGTTACATACCAAATACAGTTAAAGGAACGGTAACAAACAAGAGTGGTGCTATAGGTCGTGGTACAATCAGCACTATGTCCAGAGGCCAGAAAACTTTCTGCTGTGAAATGTCCTCTGTTATGAGTTTCGTACATAAATCCATTCTAATTTACAAAATTTGATGTTAAAACTAATAAACTGTCAACTACATCATGTAATAATGTGGAAAATATATTATATTTATCTCTAGAAATTTCGTACTCATATGCGATCTAGGAGGAGTCTAATTATAACTAGATGATTACTGTCAGATTAGTGCATCTATTGGAATTGGCGCATAGTTGCCGAATATCAACGATTTTTAAACAGTTTCCTGAACTGGGAGCTTCTCGTCGCCGCCTGCTCGTTAAACAGCGTCAGAAGAGAAGACGCCTGATGATAGAAGATTTTACACTTCTCCAACAGATCAGTACGTTTCTCTTCTCACGTGGATAGAGCATCGTTCTATGTGAGAACAAACTTGATGCACTGTACCCACTTTCAAAGAAGTGAGCAGCGAATTTAGAATTTTCTGTCGTGTTTTTACGATGTAATGCGACATGTTCGCTGAACCTGTCTTTACATGTTTTTTGGCACTGAAGATAACCATACAGTGACCAAAATCTAGATACGCAATAAACATTACTTGCGCCTAATTACTGTACCGTTTACTACTTCATTCACCTGGTACTAGAGTATCGTTACTAAATCTGAGCAAGAAGAGACGCATTTTTGATCGCGGTTCCGTTAAACAAGAGAGTAAGTGTAACAGAGATGGTCATCCAATTCCAGTGGCAGATGCTGCAAGCGACGAGTTGTGCAAGACGGTGTGTTTTGTTGTTAAAATGCCTACAGCCTGTAAAAAGGCTGTAACAGAAGTAATAGCTAATACTTATACGGGTGAAAGTACACGAGAATAGGAGCAAAAGCGTTGTAGTTATCGTGAAACCGCAAAAGAGCGTTTTGCGTAGTAGTTGAGAATGTAAGGTCACGATCTGTAGCTGGTTTCAATATCAAATTTGCCCTAGCTAGTGCAAATGTTTTTGAAACCTAAAACTTTGGATTACCCAAACGCGCGGAGAATCTGATCGTGGCACGGACCCTTGTTATGTGAACTGTTGCATTCTACTGCACATGATACAGCGAAATTCTTCCACAGTTGGTTAACCTCTATTACTGCCCCTTCCGAGCAATTAGCTGATTGCTTCCAGTCCCATCGATGACACTCTACTGAAGCGCGAAACTGAGATACGGTTTGGCAGTCACGAACAGTAGCCCTCATTTCACCCTCAGTTTACGATGTATTGTGTTGGGGTACTTGCTGCTGCATGAAACACCAACACATTCTGCCAGGGAACGAAACAGCGAAGAGAAACCAAACAAATGAGTACTAGCCTTCAAAGTAATGCAATTATGTACCACGAAGACGATAGCACATTTCGGAATTTGTGGATTATTAGAAATAGCGTCTGTGGTACACGATAACGGGCTCTTGATATTTTTTATGCAGTTTGATGAAGAGCCTGCTACATGCCCATTGACAGTAGTAACAACGAGAGTTCGTTGTTCTTTCCATCACTAGGATATGGTCTATAACCAAATTTTAGATTCACATATGTTATTTACTGTCTGATGTGTTGATGCTTTAGGTTCTTTGATGACATTTAGAAAACTCTCCCACTACCATACCAAACCTTATTTAAACCACGTAGTTCCTAACGAGACCAATGTGGTTACTGCCCCACAAACGTAACAGTGGCGATGCCTGTAAGGAGCAAATCGTTCGCTTTAGAACGCTGTAGATGTCGAAGAGGAACATACACGACGTTCATGTGATCTAAGTTATCAAGTATTGTGCATACTCCATTCTCTTCTATGGAATCAGCTCAATAAGAGGAGACATCTGAGTGACAGAATGAGTACGTTGAAGCCCTCTTTGAGGGTGAAAATTTTTCGTCGTCATATAAGAAGAAACTGGAGTCGATATGGATGATGTAGAGGACCCAGCGTTAGTCAGAATGTAAAGGAGCTCTGCAGGACATGGGATCAAATAATGCATAAGGGACAGATAACACTCCATTGGAATTCATAAAGTCATTCGGGAATTTGGCAACCGAATGCCTATTAAAGGTGGTGTGTAGAATGTATGAGACTGCCGACATGCCATCACACATAAGGATAAACACCGTCCACACAATTCCGAAGACTGCAAGAGCCGACGAGTGCGAAAAATATCGCACGATCAGCTTAACACCTCATGCATCCAAGTTGCTGATAAGAATATTACACAGAAGAATGGGAAAGACAACTGAAAATCTGTCAAATGAGGACGAGTTTTACTTTAGGAAAGATAAAGGCACCGGAGAAGCACTTCTTACGTTGCGGTTGATAATGGAAGCAAGACTGAAGAAAAATCAAGACGTGTTCATTAGATTTGTCAACCTGGAAAAAGCGTGTAACGACGTCAAATGAGGGAAGATTTGAGAACTTCAGAGTAAAATAGTTGTAAGCTATAGGAAAAGCCGGCCGTAGTGGCCGTGCGGTTAAAGGCGCTGCAGTCTGGAACCGCAAGACCGCTACGGTCGCAGGTTCGAATCCTGCCTCGGGCATGGATGTTTGTGATGTCCTTAGGTTAGTTAAGTTTAACTAGTTCTAAGTGCTAGGGGACTAATAACCTCAGCAGTTGAGTCCCATAGTGCTCAGAGCCTATAGGAAAAGGCGGGTGGTATCGAACATGTACAAGAATCGAAAAGGAACAATGACGTTAGATGATCAACAACGAAGTTCTTGGATAAAAAAGCATGTAAGACAGCGATGCAGCATTTCGCCGCCACTGTTCACATATACTCCGAAGAAGCAATGATGGAAAGAAATAAAACATTCGAGAGTGGGACTAAAAGTCAGTGTGAAAGCATATATATAATAAGATTCACTGACGACACCACTATCCGCAGTGAAAGAGATGAATAATTACACGACCTATTCTAATGAGTTCCGAATATGGATTGAGAATAAACCGAAGAAAGACAGAAGTTAGGAGATATGGCAGAAATGTGTATAGCGAGAAGCTTAACATGAAAAGTGGTGAAGTTTATGAATTCAGCCACCTTGAGGGTGAAGCAAGGACGAAATACAAAGCAAACGAGCACAGGAAAAAGAGCGTTCATGGCCAAGCGAAATCTACTAGTATCAAAAATCTATCTTCATTTGCAGAAGAAATTACTTAAAATTTACGTTTGGAGCACAGTGTTGTATGGTTATGAACCGTAGACGGCGGGAAAACCAAAAGAGAAGAGATTCGAAGCTTTTCAGATGTGTTGATACAGAATACTGTTGAAAAATTAAGTGGACTGATAAAGTAAGGAATTAGAAGGTTCTCCGTAGAATCAGTGAAGAATGGAACACATGGAGGACAGTGGCAAGAAGAAGGGGTTGGATGATAAGACAGATGTTAAAACATCAGGGAATAAGCTCCATTGTACTAAAGGAAGGTGTAGAGGATGAAAACCGTAAGGGGAAGCTGTGATTGAAATACATCCAGCAAATAAGGACTCGGGGTGAAAAGAAGAAGAAAAATGTTGGATCGGCTTGAAGACATGGCAGAATGATAGAAGGGAACTACCGTGTTTCAATGTACGCATGACCACATTGTAAATCAATTTTCCGGTAAGTTGGCCTATCAATGCGGACTGTCCGCCATCTCAACAAGGAATCAAGTACCACACGCAGAAATGAAACCCTGTAACGACCAAGATCTTAACGTACAGGGACTGGAGTGAAGCGCCGCCTTCTCAGTGGCTGGCTGGTGTGGCCGAGCGGTTCTAGGCGCTTCAGTCTGGAACCGCGTGACCGCTACGGTCGCAGGTTCGAATCCTGTCTCGGGCATGGATGTGTGTGATATCCTTAGGTTAGTTAGTTTTAAGTAGTTCGAGGTGGCTGATCACCTCAGATGTTAAGTCCCTTAGTGCTCAGAGACATTTGAACCATTTTAACCTTCTCAGTGCCAGAGGGTTCCAAATCCAAAAGAATAGAGTGAATAGAACCGGTGTTCTGGCAAATATAAAGAAGGAAACAGCATGGAATGGACACTTGGAGTCAGTGATGACTCATACAGTGACACAAAAACTTGCATATACTGGGTGATCAAAAAGTCAGTATAAATTTGAAAACTTAATAAAACACGGAATAATGTAGACAGAGAGGTAAAAATTGACACACATGCTTGGAATGACATGGGGTTTCATTAGAATTTAAAAAAAACACCCCATATTGCTAGACGCGTGAAAGATCTCTTGCGCGCGTCGTTTGGTGATGATCGTGTGCTCAGCCGTCACTTTCGTCATGCTTGGTCTCCCAGGTCTCAAGACCTCAGTCCGTGCGATTATTGGCTTTGGGGTTACCTGAAGTCACAAGTGTATCGTGATCGACCGACATCTCTAGGGATGCTGAAACACAACATCCGACGCCAATGCCTCACCATAACTGCGGACTTTTTTACAGTGCTGTTCACAAGATTATTCCTCGACTACAGATATTGTTGAGGAATGATGGTGGACATGTTGAGCATTTCCTCTAAAGAACATCATCTTTGCTTCGTCTTACCTCGTTATGCTAATTATTGCTATTCTGATCAGATGAAGCGCCATCTGTCGGACATTTTTTGAACGTTTGTATCTCTTTGGTTCTAATAAAACCCCATGTCATTCCAAGCATGTGTGTCAATTTGCACCTCTCTATCTACATTATTCCGTGGTTTATTCATTTTTCAAATTTATACTGACTTTTTGATCACCCAGTATTGTATTTAGTGGCCAAATAGTACAGACGTTGGACAGTAGCGGACTGCAGACTTGTAATTTGGTCTGATGAGTCGAAGCTTTTTTTCTTTTCAAAGGACAACTGAGACCGGAAGCGTTTCTTTCTTGCCTTGTGGCCGTTCTTTGTACAATGACTTGGCCCCTCACCGTTAGGCTACCGTGAACATGAACCAAAATACTTATTTCAACATTCTTAGTAACCAGACGTTGGCTTTACTTCTACATCTATTATATACGGGGTGAATCGCCTAAAAATTTCACCTCAAGTATTGCGGTAATAGAAAGTGCTATTGAATCCGGTTTTTACGGAACGGATTGGTAGTCAGGTGCTCATACTGTTAGCCAATACACAGATTGGAATAAAACTTATAAAGTATATTTTTTGAAAAAACATACACTTTTCAGTGGAGTATGCCTGTTGCCTTTAAGAAACTGAAAGTAGCTTAAATTAGAATGTCATTGGTGTTTGTTGCAGAATTCTAGAGCGAGTCATTTACGAGATATAGTGTTTTGAAAAGTTCCCACAGTGACACTTATACAATGCCTGTGTTGGCACAAACTAAACAACAACACAAGTGTATGCACTAGTTACGTGGATTCTGACCAGTAACGAGACAATCGTCAACCACAAGTTATACGAGTATTTAAGATGACAACCTGCACACACAGTACACGCTTCCAGTCTGGTATGGGACGACTGCTGCAAATGTGCTATCCTACGTCGTTGAACAACATCGGGCGTATTTGGTAAGACCATGAAAACAGCGTCTTTCAGCTTTCCCCACAGGAAAAAGTCTACAGTCGTCAAATCCGAGGAACGGTGCGGCCAAGGTACAGGCCCACTGCGTCCAATCCAACGAGTTGTAAACAGTTCGTGAAGATATATTCCAGTACTTCGCGCACTATGGGCAGGACAACCATCATGTTGATACCACAGATTCCTCCTAGTCTACAGAGGAACGTCTTCTAGCATCTGTGGAAGATGTTGTGTTAGGAGGCTGCGATACGTGAGCGCATTCAGTGTTACGTCTACTGAAAACTGGCCTGTGAGCTGATGAATCGCTATTACACATCACAATACCACACGATTACACGTCATGGATGCTGATGTTCCGTATGACGAAGCCAACTGGGATTGACAACAGTCCAACATACATAATATATGTAGAGTATCCTGTCGCAACGCCTATGTACAGAAGTCAACGCGATTCTCATAATCAGTTCCGTGCTACTTTAGACGGAGAGAGATGTGATAGTGGTGGAAACTATCTCGATGAAGAATGCGTAGGACACTTGTCTGATTCATGTCACTTCCTCGTGCGATTGCACGGGAGCTAAAGTGAGGATCAACTGCAACAGCAGCAAGAACATTAATTTTCCCCTCTTCTCTCGTCACTTGTTTCCTTCTGTTACGTTGCCTAGGTGTTGGACAACCGCTTTCACGTAACTGGTTGAAGAGGTATATAAATAATTGTCGAGATGGTTGATGTCTATTGGAATATCTTGCAACATACGCCCTACAAAAATGAACCGTATTCTTTCTACACTCTCCATACACTATGAGCATGTCGGCTTTTTCTTCATTGGTACATCCCATCGTCCACTCTTGATCTGCTGCCTTGACTGTTACACACTAAACGACTATCAAGTCGCAGTACACTCAAGGAACACACAAGCACACTGGAAGCAAACACTACAACATGACACCTAGCAACAATGCAGGGTGAATGGCACAAACTAGTGTCCGTGTGATAACTATTCAAAATAGGATATCTCGTAAACGACACGCTATAAGCCTGCAGTAAACACCAATGACATTCTGATTTACCCTACTTTCAGTTTATTTATGTCAGTAGGCATTGTTCCATTTAAAAAGTTTACGTCCGCCCAAAAAAATACATTTTATAAGTGTTATTACAACGTGTGTATTGCTTAATAACACGAGCCCCTGACAACCAATCCTTTGTGTGAAAACCACACTTCAGTAGCGCTGTCCACTTGCGTAATATCTGCGGTGCAAGTATTGCGTGGTTCACCCGTATATAAAGCAATGTTTGAATGTTCAGGATATCAGTCACTGCTAGATTGCAGCAATGTCGTGGGAGACTTTAATGTATCATAGTGCAGCCAATTTGAACAAAAATTTGCGAATTATATACATCTAAGTTCCTCGTGAATTACTCTATCTAGTAGTGTGAACTGTATCAAAATCCCTACAGTTGTTTTTGATATTAGCCTGAATGTATAGAGATAATTCACAGCGGAGAACTTGAAATTATGTAAGTATACATAGAATATACAAGAAGATAATATACGACACATGCCTGCCTCCAGAAAGCATAATGTGATCATAACTATTCGCGAATAAAAAATAATTAGCAGTTGCGCACAAGAATTTATGTATATTCTTTGTTATACTCAACTCTGTTCCGTGATAATCCACTTCCTGAGTTCAAACAACTGCGTGTCATATTGTGTCGACCATAGGAAAACTAGAGCAGCTCAGTTTGGCAGGTTCTGGAATGTGATAGAACAGACGTTTGTTACAAAATAGGATCACAGATCCAAGATATGATGAACAAACTCTGGATTTAAATGATTAGCAAACATATCTAGCGGAAACTCTTAAGCTAAAAAGGGATAGTTGAAATTGGAGTAATAGTAAGAACAAACTGTTATTAGAAAATGTGCTATCGATTATCGGTTACGTTGAGTGAACTAATTATGTAGATTTGAAAGGACTGCACAAGATTAGAGGAGTCGATCAGAACACAGCCTTTTAAAACAAGAAGAGCCTTCAATGGTCAGCTGAAACAATATTTTCAGCCGTTATGGAAAATGGCTCCTTTGAATGTTATTTATTCTTACTATTTCACCACAACAGTTTCAGTGGGCTTAGAAAGAAAATAATGAAACCGTCGAAGAAAGCAATTGTGTTCCGCTCCATTTCTGTCCTTGCCGTCAATATTTGTTCCGTTGCAGCACTACCGGATCGATCCTTCTGTTTTCATTGCTGCTGCTAATAATCCGATGAATGTAGTTAGTTAGGAAAATCGCAAAAGTAATCTCAAGTTTTAATAATCCATCTTGTGGGCGAATCCTCAGCTTGGAGAAAACTTTTGATTATATCTGCCAAGTTGTGATGAGCCGCGTGCTTCAGCCGGAACAAAGACGGCTGCCCACCTAATTATAACTGCGATCTCGGAGCACCGAGACATCGCCGCAAGAATTCTGCCGGAGAACAAACCCAGCGCTTCCAACATTTCCCCGTTACTGTTCACCTCCACCATCTACCGAGTCAGTCTTTCAGCCCTTTTCGACTACAGAAGAATAGCGAAATGGAACAGAAATATAACATTTAGAAAATCGTCCACGCAACCAGTAAGCAGAATTTAAAATATTACTACGTCATAGATTAACCAACCACCAGAACTGTTTATAACCTGTAAGGACATTACCCAAAACCAACAGAACTCTTTATAACCTATAAGTGAATTACCCCAAAATATCGACTATGTAGTAAAAATATGTACTCATTGCAGGCCACTGAAGATGCCTTGCAGAGAACAAAGGCGAAGCACGTATGGCACGAAAATTTTGTTTCATTCAGTTGTAGTTAGACTGTCCAAAAGGAAAAAATTATCAATCTACCGTAATAGCGAAATCCGTTTGATGATATTGACATCGTGTCATAAACAGGTCTAAATAATCTAAAAATGAATAAATTTGGATAAACGTAGTTAACGTACAGGGACTGGGAGAAAATACGGAAGCACTGTGAGAAATGCGTGCTTGAACATAAATGAATATGCTGGCCAAACCTACAGATTGCGCTGTTGTATTTCACCAGGAACTCCACCTGAACCATATCAACAAATGTTGCAAGTGTCAGGTGTGGCCACAACAGTGTCCTGTGTAGTTGTGGGTGCATTATGTAGGAGTCAAGTGAATTCAAACGTGGCTGTTGCTGTAACCAACAATACCGAAATGTCTGTAGTTTAAAGACGCACATTGTCGAATATTCATACCGCATCAGCAAAATCGGAAAAATGTCATTCGCTAGAACAGAACGCGGATGAAAGTGTGCGTTGAGTGATCATGATGGGAGGTCATTCAAGAGGACTGTGACGAGAAATAAGATGATAGCCGCAAAAACTCGCTGTAGAAGTGAATGTCGCACTCGCGAATCCTTTTAGCACTGAAACAACACGGACGGAACTCCATCAACTGGGATATCCAGGGAGATCTGGAATTCCAAAATCGTTCATCAGCGATGCAAATGCGAGTAATAGGAAAACATGGTACCGAAACCATAAACCTGGTCTATGGGGCGATAGGAGAATGCCATATGGTCGTAAGAGTTTTGTTTCACACTGTTTACATCTGGTCGAGTCCCAAGAATGAAACGTGTTGGAGGTTCACTGATGATTTTGGCAGCCATATCATGGTATTCCATGGGCCACATGGTTACTCTGCATGGTAACATTACCGTCAACGATTAACCGATCGTTTCGGCTGGACAGGTACGTCCCATGGTACAATCTTTGTTCCCCAATGGCGATGCTGTGTTCCAAGACTACAGGGACCCCGTTCGCACTGCGCGTATCTTCCACGACGGCTTTTTGATCATGAGGATGAATTCGCATCTACCATGGCCACCACCGTCACCAGGTGTAAATGTTATTCAGCCTTTGGGGTCTGCTTTGGAGTGAAGTATGATTGATCGCTAAACACCCTGTCATCATTACCGGAAATAGCCACTACTTTGCAGAAAGAATGATACAAGATCCCCTTGGAAACCACACAGGACCTGTATTTACCCATTCCGGTATGTGTAATAGTTGTTCGGAATATTAACGGTTTTACTACATCTTAATAACCATGGTAGTGTGTTGTATTTTGTTTGAATCTTCTCATAATGACAAGTAAGAAGGAGCGATCTGAATGTACTTTAAATCTTTTTGTAGCCAAGAGAGGTAGACCCGTGGTCTAGGGGCGCCGGCACGGTAGCTCAGCGTGTTCGGCCAGAGAGCCGATTGGCCTCTGTAATAAAAAACTCAGTGGAAGGATCAACCACCGAACTTGAACAGGATGTCTTGCGACGTCCGCAACGACCAAACACAACGATCAACAACGAATAAAAAAAAAATAAAAAAAGGGGGTAACGTCTTTGATTCATAATCAAAACGTCTTCGGTCCCGGGTTCGATCCCCACCACTGCCTAAATTTTTGATAAATAATCAGCATTGGCGGCCGAGGACTTCCGGCATAAGAAGTCAGCCTCATTCTGCCAACGGCCTTGTCAAAGAGGGCGGAGGAGCGGATAGAGGTTCAGGGCACTCTCTTGTCCTAGGGGTGGGAAATTGCCCCTAAAGGCGGAAGAATCAGCAATGATCAACGACATGAGGATGCAGAAGGCAATGGAAACCACTGCATTAAAGACACGTAACGTGTATCCACAGGACATGTGGCCTGTAATTGAAGAAGTGTCATGATGATCTCTCCATTGGCAAAAGATTCCGGAATAGTCATCCATTCGGATCTCCGGGAGGGGACTGCCAAGGGGGAGGTTACCATGAGAAAAAGATTGAATAATCAACGAAAGGATAACGTTCTACGAGTCGGGGCGTGGAATGTCGGAAGCTTGAATGTGGTAGGGAAACTAGAAACTCTGAAAAGGGAAATTCAAAGGCTCAATCTAGATATGGTAGGGGTCAGTGAAGTGAAGTGGAAGGAAGACAAGGATTTCTGGTCAGATGAGTATCGGATAATATCAACAGCAGCATAAAATGGTATAACAGGTCTAGGATTCGTTATGAATAGGAAGGTAGGGCAGAGGGTGTGTTACTGTGAACAGTTCAGTGACCGGGTTGTTCTAATCAGAATCCACAGCAGACCAACACAGACAACGGTAGTTCAGGTATACATGCCGACGTCGCAAGCTGAAGGTGAACAGATAGAGAAAGTGTATGAGGATATTGAAAGGGTAATGTAGTATGTAAAGGGGGACGAAAACCTAATAGTCATGGGCGACTGGAATGCAGTTGTAGGGGAAGTAGTAGAAGAAAAGGTTACAGGAGAATATGGGCTTGGGACGAGGAATGAAAGAGGAGAAAGACTAATTGAGTTCTGTAACAAGTTTCAGCTAGTAATAGCGAATACCCTGTTCAAGAATCACAAGAGGAGGAGGTATACTTGGAAAAGGCCGGGAGATACGGGAAGATTTCACTTAGATTACATCATGGTCAGACAGAGATTCCGAAATCAGATACTGGATTGTAAGGCATACCCAGGAGCAGATATAGAGTCAGATCACAATATAGTAGTATTGAAGAGTAGGCTGAAGTTCAAGACATTAGTCAGGAAGAATCAATACGCAAAGAAGTGGGACACGGAAGTACTAAGGAATGACGAGATACGTTCGAAGTTCTCTAACGCTATAGATACAGCAATAAGGAATAGCACACTAGGCAGTACAGTTGAAGAGGAATGGACATCTCTAAAAAGGGAAGTTGGGAAGTAAAACATAGGTACAAAGAAGGTAGCTGCGAAGAAACCATGGGTAACAGAAGAAATACTTCAGTTGATTGATGAAAGGAGGAAGTACAAACATGTTCCGGGAAAATCAGGAATACAGAAATACAAGTCGCTGAGTAATGAAATAAATAGGAAGTGCAGGGAAGCTAAGACAAAATGGCTGCAGGAAGAATGTGAAGACATCGAAAAAGATATGATTGTCGGAAGGACAGACTCAGCATACAGGAAAGTCAAAACAACCTTTGGTGACATTAAAAGCAACGGTGGTAACATTAAGAGTGCAACGGGAATTCCACTGTCAAATGCAAAGGAGAGAGCGGATAGGTGGAAAGAATACATTGAAAGCCTCTATGAGGGTGAAGATTTGTCTGATGTGATAGAAGAAGAAACAGGAGTCGATTTAGAAGAGATAGGGGATCCAGTATTAGAATCGGAATTTAAAAGAGCTTTGACTTACGGTCAAATAAGGCAGAAGGGATAGATAACATTCCATCAGAATTTCTAAAATCGGTGGGGTAAGTGGCAACAAATCGACTATTCACGTTGGTGTGTAGAATATATGAGTCTGGCGACATACCATCTGACTTTCGGAAAAGCATCATCCACACAAGTCCGAAGATGGCAAGAGCTGACAAGTGCGAGAATTATCGCACAATCAGCTTAACAGCTCATGCATCGAAGCTGCTTACAAGAATAGTATACAGAAGAATGGAAAAGAAAATTGAGAATGCGCTAGGTGACGATCAGTTTGGCTTTAGGAAAAGTAAAGGGACGAGAGAGGCAATTCTGACGTTACGGCTAATAATGGAAGCAAGGCTAAAGAAAAATCAAGACACTTTCATAGGATTTGTCGACCTGGAAAAAGCGTTCGACAATATAAAATGGTGCAAGCTGTTCGAGATTCTGAAAAAAGTAGGGGTAAGCTATAGGGAGAGACGGGTCATATACAATATGTACAACAACCAAGAGGGAATAATAAGAGAGGACGATCAAGAACGAAGTGCTCGTATTAAGAATGGTGTAAGACAAGGCTGTAGCCTTTCGCCCCTACTCTTCAATCTGTACATCGAGGAAGCAATAATGGAAATAAAAGAAAGGTTCCGGAGTGGAATTAAAATACAAGGTGAAAGGATATCAATGATACGATTCGCTGATGGCTTTGCTATCCTGAGTGAAAGTGAAGAAGAATTAAATGAACAGTCTAATGAGTACACAGTATGGTTTGAGAGTAAATCGGAGAAAGACGAAGGTAATGAGAAGTAGTAGAAATGAGAACAGCGAGAAACTTGACATCAGGATTGATGGTCACGAAGTCAATGAAGTTAAGGAATTCTGCTACCTAGGCAGTGAAATAACCAATGACGGACGGAGCAATGAGGACATCAAAAGCCGACTCGCTATGGCAAAAAAGGCATTTCTGGCCAAGAGAAGTCTACTAATACCAAATGCCGGACTTAATCTGAGGAAGAAATTTCTGAGGATGTACGTCTGGAGTACAGCATTGTATGGTAGTGAAACATGGACTGTGGGAAAACCGGAACAGAAGAGAATCGAAGCATTTGAGATGTGGTGCTATGGACAAATGTTGAAAATTAGGTGGACTGATAAGGTAAGGAATGAGGAGGTTCTACGCAGAATCGGAGAGGAAAGCAATATGTGGAAAACACTGATAGGGAGAAGGGACAGGATGATAGGATATCTGCTAAGACATGAAGGAATGACTTCCATGGTACTAGCGGGAGCTGCAGAGGGCAAAAACTGTAGAGGAAGACAGAGATTGGAATACGTCAAGCAAATAATTGAGGACGTAGGTAGCAAGTGCTACTCTGAGATGAAGAGGTTAGCACAGTAAAGGAATTCGTGGCGGGCCGCATCAAACCAGTCAGTAGACTGATGACCAAAAAGAAAAAGCCAAGACCAGGTTCAGAAGCCCGCCGGAGTGGCCGAGCGGTTCTAGGCGCTGCAGTCTGGAACCGCGCGACCGCTACGGTCGCAGGTTCGAATCCTGCCTTGGGCATGGATGTGTGTAATGTCCTTAAGTTAGTTAGGTTTAACTAGTTCTAAGTTCTAGGGGACTGATGACCTCAGAAGTTAAGTCCCATAGTGGTGGTGGTGGTGGTTAGTGTTTAACGTCCCGTCGACAACGAGGTCATTAGAGACGGAGCGCAGGCTCGGGTTAGGGAAGGATTGGGAAGGAAATCGGCCGTGCCCTTTCAAAGGAATCATCCCGGCATTTGCCTGAAACGATTTAGGGAAATCACGGAAAACCTAAATCAGGATGGCCGGAGACGGGATTGAACCGTCGTCCTCCCGAATGCTAGTCCAGTGTGCTAACCACTGCGTCACCTCGCTCGGTAAGTCGCATAGTGCTCAGAGCCATTTGAACCATTTGAACCAGGTTCAGAGTTGTTTTTTATTGACCGGTTTTGAAAGGTAAGTCTGTCATCTTCAGATCCTTATAAACTGTTTTGGTTGTAAGTCATGTTCCATTGGTCGTTCATTATTCAAGACATGTTAACATTTTAGTGGAGAGTATATTGCACATTCCCCACAGGTTTGTCAAAAATAAAATTGCAAACAAGTTTGTCACAAGTAAAAGTACGAGGGTTGGAACTTTAATAGTGGCAACTGTTTATTTACAGCTCGTACAAAATAGATACGTGTTTCAAAGTTTTACTGGCCTTCAAAGTAGTCACCAGCATTGTGTATAACCCGTTGTCCGCGATGTGTAAGTCGTAGGATACTCTTAGCAATGCCAGTTGTGTTGAGAGTTCGATCGGTGTGGTTTATTTCCCGGCGAATTTCTAGCTGTTCTGAAGCGAATGCCGTGAAGTGTTTCCTTCAGTTTAGAAATCTAGTTGAACTCGTGAGGGCTCAAGTCATGGGAGTGCTGTAGCTAGTGTAGCACTTAGCAGCCCCATCAGTCAAACAAATCAGTAACGGCTTGCACCGTACGTGCTTGTGTGTTGTTCTGCAAAATGATGGTCAGGTCCTGCAGAAAGTGTCATCACTTCTGTCTCTATGCTGTTCATTTTTGGAACGCAACCTACGGCCAGCTTAGAAACAGAAGTGATGACACTTTCTGCAGGACCTGACCAACATTTTGCACGACAATGCTCAAGCAGGTACAGTGCAAGCTGTTACTGATTTGTTTGAGTGATGGGGCTGCTAAGTGCTATACCAGCTACAGCACTCCCCTGACTTAAGCACTCGTAAGTTGAACTCGATTTCTAAACTGAAGGAAACACTTCACGGCATTCGCTTCAGAACTGCTATAAATTCGTCGGGCAATAGACCGCGCCACTATAACTGTCTGCACAACTGGCACTGCTAAGAGTATCCTACGACCTCCACATTGCCGGCAACAAGTTATACACAATGCTGGAGACTACTTTGAAGGTCAGTAAAACTTTGAAACACATATCTATTTTATACGATCTGTAAATAATTAGTTACCACTATTAAAGTTCCAACCCTCGTATATAGAGCTATGTGTTTTGGGTGTTTCCATTATTTTGCCAACCTCTTGTATATTGTCATCTACGACGTGTTGTCGCAAAATTTTAACTGTCAACTTTAATAGATCACGCAGTGACCATGAAGCTTTAGTCGTTCTCTAAATACTCAGATTTCAAAACAACACATTTTTCCAAATAATGCACGACTTCGCGGAGACATCGGCTCTAAATAGTTGCATTTTGACTTTTCAGATAATTTTTCATTCCGAAAATCACCCTTTCACCATTCTGGACATGCCTGCCAAGCAATATTTTCTTCACTCAAGTAAATACGATGGACTAACTTGCTCTCACATCAGCAAATGGTTCTGAGCACTATGGGACTTAACATCTGTGGTCATCAGTCCCATAGAACTTAGAACTACTTAAACCTTACTAACCTAAGGACATCACACACATCCATGCCCGAGGCAGGATTCGAACCTGCGACCGTAGCAGTCGCGCGGTTCCGGACTGCGCGCCTAGACCCGCTAGACAATCGCGGCCGGCTCTCACATCAGCAGGAAACGAGAATGGGTAGGAGAGGGGTAGGGGAGAAGAGACGACGCAAAATGGCACTCGTGTCACAAAATTCAGCTATCAATACACGGTTCTGAAGTGTAGACGCGTATGTCCTCCACTAGTCTAGTCATCCAGCGTGACACTAATGTTGGGAGAGCCGGAGGACGGGGCAGGTTATCTTCCATCAGAAAAATTCCCGATGTTTATTAATAAACTGTTATTTATTAAATATGAAGGAAAACTCAGCTTAAATGTCCAGCAAAATTACATATGTGGAGTCATTACTAGTCATCTAATAAAACTCTTGTCAATGTGCCGCTGACTGATGCCTGCGCAGAGTCCGGAGCTTGCCTACGATGCCTACAGAGCCTAAGTCTCGGAGACGACGGTCGAACACTGCAGCATGTAGACTCGGCCGTAAGTGGAGACTGTACACTACTCGGCGTTCTGAAGAGAACAGTCCGGCGTAGCTGAATGCTCCGGTATTTAACGGGGAATCGACCAATCGCTGTCTACACACTTGATGACCATGGCTTTGCAGCTGCAGCCCCTGGCGGATCTCGGTATAATTGGTATTTCCAACCCATACAGCTGTTGCGCTACGAGTTTTCGAGAGAGGCTTATCGACTGTGGTGCAGCACTCTCTGGAGTACTAAGTACCGCCACCACATCCAGTGCTTCAGTTTACTGGTCAGCGGTACAGTCCTTGTAGAACCCTGGCATGTTTTGTCACTTGCCTCCATTCTTTTCTGCTCATTGCTTTACTTCTTCAATTCCAGATTCTCATGCTTTGAGGCCCTCCTCCTTGTCTAGAAGTCACTGTTTCCTGGATTTTCCTCCTCTCGTTCTTCCATCTGGCTTTCATATAAACACTTTTGTAGCACCTCAGTTTCTGGCGTGCCGTGTGCATGACCAGTGCATCTTTTTCTTCCTTGCATCATTTTCACTACAATATTCATCTGTCCAAAAAGTGTTTGTAGTTCTGCGTTTGTCCAAATTCTCCAGCTTTATTGTTCTCTCGCCGCCTCACACATTTTTCTCAGAATCTTCCTTTCCCATCTCAATAACCAGCCTTTGTAGTCATCACTCAGCCTTCCGATCCACACTCCTACTTTCTTACTAACATTTATGGGCTGCAGTACATTCTGCAAGGAACAAAAGTATGTTCCCGTTTCCAGTACTTTCTTGAATCTCTGCTGCTAGTAATGGAGAGATTTTTTAAGGCAAACGACGCCCAAGGCGTGGCCACAACGGCTTCACTGGCCAGTTCCCACCACAAGGAAAGAGAGCCCAAACAAAACACAAAATGGTTCAAATGGCTCTGAGCACTATGGGACTTAAAATCTTAGGTCATCAGTTCTCTAGACTTAGATCTACTTAAATCTAACTAACATAAGGACATCACACACATCCATGCCCGAGGCAGAATTCGAACCTGCGACCGTAGCAGTCGCGCGGTTCCGGACTGAAGCGCCTAGAACCGCTCGGCCACCGTGGCCGGCGCCTAAACAAAAATAATTTGGTAATTTCAACCATATAATCGAGTTGCCTACCAAACATTGAACTTGTTGATAGTAACCTGTGAATGGATGGATGTTTAATTTTCAAGTCATAAAACTAAACTGATCATTTTATGCAACTTAAATAATTTTCTCCAGCCAACGAGTATTATTTGGACGGAGGACCATCAAATGGAGGGTGCAGCGAAATTTCACATTCTCCATTCGCTTTAATGAACAAATTGCTCAAAACGGCGAACAGTTCCTGGCCATTTCGTTTAAATGAAAGCTGAAGTCACACAGTGGCGAAGATTACCAGTTTTCCCTCGTTCGGACAATTAGCGCCCAAACAGGTGTCCCAACCTGAGAGGCAAAGAGACAGAGTTTCCTTTGGGGCAAGGCTGCACCCACGGTTCGTTGCCTCCTGCTTTAATATTTGCTACAGGTACCTACTTGTGAACTGCTAATGCACTCTTCGGTGAGGGAACCGAGTTTACAAATAGTGCCGACAGCCACGCTCCGAGGTCATCTGGTTGCTCATGTCGGGAACCTTCAGTAAGAGGAAGCAATCGCCATTTTGTTACTCACGTGTTGTCTCTCAGCACATGAGGAGTGGCCATGAGTCAGAGCCGTCCTTGTGGATCACTGGCTTCTACCGAGGAATTACACCGCTTACACAGCGAGCACCCGCCATCACGATCTTAAGAATCGTATTGAGGTAAGCACCGTCATTTGGCCCCTGTTCCTGTTTTAGCTATACGGATCTCGTGAGTAGCATCTTATCATTCATTCGTTCAACCATTCCTCGCTCTCTAGGGACTGGACTTAATCTCGTTTAACGTCAGTGTGTATTAATGTATTTTCTTGATTTAACTCCTTGTCCCACAGCACGGTATCTCCGTGCCGAGTTACTCAGATTTGTGAATTCATTCTAGAAAACTTGTGACAGGTGTACCTCACTTTCCAGTGTTTTATTACAATATATAATCCCGGAAGAAAAATTGGTACATGTGGAAAGACGACGTCGATTTTCATTTGATGACGACGTGCCCCACCTGGGGGATAGTAGGCATACCCAAAATGGTTTCAGCGTCCGCCAGCAGATAGCGTACATCCTCATCTACAGCTATATGTATACTCCGTGAATCACACTTAAGTGCCTAGCAGAGAGTTCATGGAACCACTTTGATCATACAATGAAGGCTTTCATGACCGGATGTTTCAGCTCCCGAGAATTCTTTCGCGTTCTATGGCCGTGGTCCACGGAACTCTTTTATCCCTGACGTTTCGTCCAAAGCTACGTTGGACATCTTCGGAGGTGCTCCTGGTTATGCTGAGTCAAGACTCAGAGAATAGCGTACCATCTTCTTCAACTGTAAAAGCAGATTCTACTTGCATGCACGTGATCCTCGTTTGTCCATAGGACTTAGACCTGCTGACCGCTGTCTCGTAGAGAGCATTCGTCCAATACACACTGACCCAATCACGGGCCATGGTCTGGTGTGCGACAACCTAAAACACCTTTGGTGTCTCCAGAGGTGACGCTAACCAGCGCTCGTTACATGCAGAATGTGGTTACACCAACTCTGTCATCGTCTTGTTACAGGAAGATGAGGTACTGTTCAAATAGCATAATGCTCGGCCTCATAGTGCCCTTCGAACTCAACGTGCACTGCGAGACGTGCAGCGACTTCCTTGGACGGTACGATCTTCATCCCCAATCGCGCATGTGTGGGATATGATGGGACGGGAAGCGAAAACAACTCTTACAGTACTACGTTAACATTCGAGCAGCATGGAACAATGTAGCCGAGGACAGTATTCGCAATCTATTCGATCGACTGAGTGGCCATAAACAGCGCCTGCACTGCAACCCGTAGCTACACCATTTGCTAACATGGGTGTTCCAGCATGGGCCGATACCTCGTAGCTCCGAGCCGTTTGTGCTACTGATATGTAAATGTAATCTTTTCATGTAGTTTATATGCACTGTTGTAACAATAAATCTTGAGTAAATTTGAAACGTCTGAAAGGGTGAACTAATTTTTTTCGGCACTGTAAATACCTATTTTAACCATATTTATTGCCTATCATGTCTGCAACTTTCCCACTGTCGCTTCATCATTAAATGAAACTGCACTATGTTATATAAAGTATTTAGACACCCCCGAAAAACATACGTTTTTCATATTAGGTGCATTATGCTGCCACTACTGGCACATACTGCACGTCAGCAACCTCAGTAGTCATTATGTGAGATAGTAGAATGGGGCGCTCTGCAGAACTCATGGATTGGTCAGCTGATTGGGTGTCACTTGTGTCATACGTCTGTACGCGAGATTTCCACACTTCTAAACATCCCTAGGCCCTCTGTTTCTGATGTGATTGTGAAGAAACGTGAAATGACACGTACTGCACAAAAGAATACAGACTGATCTCGTCTGTTGACTGACAGAGACCACCCACAGTTGAAGGGGGTCGTAATGTGTAACAAGCAGACATCTGTCCAGACTACCACACAGGAATTCCAAACTGCAGTAGGATCCACTGTAGATACTATGACAATTAGGGGGGAGGTGAGAAATCTTTGATTTCATGGTCGAGCGGCTGCTCGTAAGCCACACATCACACCGCTAAATGTCAAACGACTCCTCGCTTGGTGCAAGAAGCGTACACATTGGACGACTGAACAGTGTAAAAACGTTGTGTGGAGTGATGAATCACGGTACATAATGTGGCGATCCGATGGCACGGTGTGGGTATGGCGAATGCCCGGTGAACGTCATCTGCCAGCTTGTGTAGTGCCAACAGTAAAATTCGGAGGCGGTGGTGTTATGGTGTGGTCGTATTTTTCGTGTAGGGGGCTTGCATCGCTTGTTGTTTTGCGTGTCACTATCACAGCACAGGCCTATATTGATGTTATAAGCACCACTGTTGAAGACCAATTCGGGGATGGCGATTTCACCTTTCAACACGATTGAGCACCTGTTCATGACATACGGCCTTTGGCATAATGGTTGTACGACAATAACATCGCTGTAATGGACTGTCCTGCACAGAGTCCTGACCTGAATGCTATACAACACCTTTGGGATGTTTTAGAACGCCGACTTCGTGCCAGGCCTCACCGACCGACATCGATACCTCTCCTCAGTGCAGCACTCCGTGAAGAATGGGTTGCCATTCCCCAACAAATTTTCCGTCACCTGATTGAACATATGCCTGCGAGAGTGGCAGCTTTCTTAAAGGCTAAGGGTGGGCCAACTCCACATTCAATTACAGCATTACCGATGGAGGGCGCCACGAACGTGTAAGTCATTTTCAGCCAGGTGTCCGGATACTTTTGATCACATAGTGTATCAAATAGGCGACGAAACTCCAGCCGAGATAAGATGTATAACACCTTTATGGTCCAGGGACTGTAGATCGGCAGGTGAGTGCAACTTCCTGTCTGAGTGGCGAAGGTAACAGGCAGAAAAACACCATACTGCATCAGTCACCGAGTTGAACTAGTTTTTACGTGCTGTCCTGTTATCCTCCGTAATTGTCTAATCTAGATCTTCAAGCTCTTCCACTCTCATGTTTTTTTTCCCATTCATTTTTATTGAAGTCCATCCGCACATGTATCTTCTGTCACCATAATATATCCAATTTCAGTCCTAACTTCCTTGCCATTTCTTCGAATGCAGCACCTTTCAAAGCTCTGACGTTCCTTGCATTTAATGCTACATTGGCGTATGCCATCACCTGAGCCTAACGGTTAAATATTATTTCCCCTGGGTTTGTTGACGTATGCCGAATTACCTTGTCTAATGTTAAGTTAAAGAGCAGCGTCGAAGCCACATTTCCCTGCTGCAACATCCTCCCTTTATCGACCTCTCCTGACAACACTTGTTCTTTTCTGACCTTGCCGACTGTTGTTTTCATTGCCGTTTCCGTCAGCCTCACTAATTTTAACAGGATTATAAAACCTTTCATACTTTGGATAATCTTATTCCTCCCTGTGCTCGTTTAAAACCAATATGTAGTCCATTGTGGATCTATTACTGCTAAATCCTGTCTGATAATCTCCCAGTATCGTTTCCACCTGGCGTTTCAGATGAGTGGCTAAAATCTTACTGAACGCCTTATACGTTGTATCTAAGAGTGTGATCCCGCCATAATTGCTGCACTCTAACTTCAGTAATGGGCAAATTATTCTCAATAACGCCAGTACTGCGCAGTCCATAACATTTCACACTTTGGATAATCTTATTCCTCCCTGTGCTCGTTTAAAACCAATATGTAGTCCATTGTGGATCTATTACTGCTAAATCCTGTCTGATAATCTCCCAGTATCGTTTCCACCTGGCGTTCCAGATGAGTGGCTAAAATCTTACTGAACGCCTTATACGTTGTATCTAAGAGTGTGACCCCGCCATAATTGCTGCACTCTAACTTCAGTAATGGGCAAATTATTCTCAATAACGCCAGTACTGCGCAGTCCATAACGGCCATGGCAACAAGATGGTGAGCATTCCAAGTTACGGCCCCGTTTCATTGTCCACTGCCCACTTACTCCAAACTCGCGTTACTGTGCCAGAGTCAACTGCTAGAGCAATAATATCTCGGTGTGAATTATGATTTTTGTGGAAGCAGCTTAGTTGACGTCGTTATAACTAGAGCTTTTTGACACAGTAAAGTCATACTCTGCTATTTGTTTATACCCTTTCAATGTTGATTTTCTGGCACTATTCGTCCGTCTTCTATTTGCAGTCTTAATCACGTGGTGCTGACACACTTATCACACGTCCTACGAGATTGGATTCAGTCGGCTCATTCTATCTCAGAGTTCCAGTTTTGTCAAACTCTAATGCTGAACTTATACCAGTGTCACATACGCTTCTAATACGAGTGCTGTTCACAAACGAAGGTCCGATCGGTCGCGAAATCGAAACCACAGTGACATTAAAAAATGTTTTATTCGCATCAGTATGTTACAACTTCCAGCTACTTTTCCACACAGTCGCCGCTCCGACTCATGAGATTTTCAATACCCTCGGCTCAGAAGGCAGCGGCCTGTGTTTTCCGCCACTTCTCTACACTGGTCTGCAGTACGTAGTCTGTGCCAAAATGTTGTCTTCATAGTCGGTGGTTCATATGAGCAGAGGTGAACATGAGAGGGAGACAAGTCTGGCTTTATGGTGGGTGATCAAACACTTCCCATCGAAAGTTCCTTGTAGTTTCCGAGAAGTGGCATGAAGAATGAATGCATGACAATTACGTTATGTGGGATTGCATGAAATCAGGGGAAACCCCGCAGCGGGCACCCTAACTTGGCGGGAGACACTATTGTTCTATGCATTTTTAAGTGCTTACTGTCGGCTCAAAGCCGAAAAGAGAGACGTGACAAGATCGACAGTCATACTAGAGACACTGTTCAACACATCTGTTCGTCGGATTTTTACTGTGGTTTCCATTTCACAACTATCCGTTCATATTTCCCGAAAAGCCCTCGTAGAGAAATTAATTGTAAAACACGTTCAAGTTTCTAAAGTAGACGGTACGCATGAAGATACTCCTCAGATGATAATAAAAAGACCTAACCAGAGATTAAAGCCACATGAAGTGTTCAGCGGATTCCTGAGAAGAAAATGAACGAACAGAAATTGGCAGCAAATTCATACGCTCACACTGTCCGTTTTTATCCTGTGAAAAAATCGTGAAACGTGTATTTTGGCTAACTTCACTTGCTTCTTTGATCCTCAATTGAATTCTGCTAGAGAAAAAAATTCTCCATTAACGATGGATAGGATCGAAAAATCGTAGTTACTGTCGACTGTCATTTATACCTCTAGGGTCGACCACATGGGGCTTTGCATTTATATGCCATTAGAATCACGCGGCTGCAATTTCCCTCATTCCTCAACTCGCAGACAAACCGGACAATCTGCCGGCGTCAATGAAATTTTAGAGGTCTGAATATTCATCCGGTGACAATTGGTCATGCGGAATCTGGAATGACTACATTAGGACACACGTCTCCCAATTCCCTTAGAAACAAACTTCTCAGCAGTTACTGTCAAGGGTTTTGCACTAACTGCGTAATCAATGTTGTGGAAAAAGTAAACTATAAACATCGTACTCGTTTAAGGTCCACGGCGTGTGTTCCTCAGATACATCAGTGGCCAGTTTGTAAGAGATGAAAATGAACTAAAATAATAAAGAAGACGAACAAAGCGCGCGCGTAAGCCACTTGACATCTAACAGGGAAAGTTCACATACAAACATTTGTATGGATTCCGTAAGAGATATTCCCGAAAATAAATTTAATTTGTAATAGCCGCTTCGCGATATGAGCCTAAGATGAATCTCATCCTAATGGGGATATATTCTTCCCTGCAGGAGACAACTGAAATGTTACTCTCCATGAAATTCGCAAGCCTGTAACGACCGATAACGACCTGCACGATTCAGTTATAACAGATGTTCTGGTTTCGTGAGCTAAATCGACCAAGGAAACTTTCGCAAACTTCGGATCTGCGGGCGCGAAATTCTCGGATTTTTAAGCCTTTGTCGCCCAGTGAACAAGTTAGTGGGGCCTCCATTAATGAATTCGGATATTCCGAAGTAATCGCTAAACTTCTTTCTCACTCTCGTCGCCAATTCAGTTAAACAATATAAGTCGCACACTCTTTAATCTCGCTAACATGGAAATGTACTTGAAACTGTAAAATTGCTTCAGTTCCAGTTCTGTATCATTCTGTGCTCCAAGTTCCTCACCAACACGATATAGACGATCACAGTTATTCTCATGCCAGACACAATTGTCGACAAATTTTTTTATTGTTAATCTTGTTATATGAAGTAACATTCGTTTGAAACCGGCATAAACAACTTCTCGCTAGCCGAAGTGGCCGTGCGGTTAAAGGCGCTGCAGTCTGGAACCGCAAGACCGCTACGGTCGCAGGTTCGAATCCTGCCTCGGGCATGGATGTTTGTGATGTCCTTAGGTTAGTTAGGTTTAACTAGTTCTAAGTTCTAGGGGACTAATGACCTCAGCAGTTGAGTCCCATAGTGCTCAGAGCCATTTGAACCATTTGAACCAACTTCTCGCTAGAAACGAGATCTTTTTCGTGAAAAATAATGTTCTTGAGAGAGAGAAACTGCGAGAGAGATACAAGAGAAGAATGATTTCTCATAACCTAAAGGTATGGAGAAATAATTTACTTCACCATGCTTGGCACGAATGTTGCCTGTTTTCCGTTATTTTCACATGTCACCGTCATCTACATACATACTCTGCTAAACAAATGGTTCAAATGGCTCTAAGCTCTATGGGATTTAACATCTTATGTCATCTGTCCCCTAGACGTAGAACTACTTAAACCTAACAAACCTAAGGACATCACACACATCCATACCCGAGGCAGGATTCGAACCTGCAAACCAAGGTGCGCCGCATAGTGGAGGGTATCTTGTACAACCGCTACTCATTTCTTAACTTGCATACAGGGCGAGAGACAAACGAGTGTCTTAGATCCTCCGTACGAGCCCTAATTTCTCGCATCTTATCTTCGTGGTCCTTATTCGAAACTTACGTCGACAGCAGGAGACTCGTTCTGCAGTCGGCCTCAAATGCCTGTTCTCTAAATTTGCGCTATAGTGCCTTGCGGAAAGAGCATCGACTTCCCTCCAGGGATTATCATTTGTAATAACGGAGCATCTCTGTAAACTTGCTTGCTAATCGAATTTACCGGAGACAAATCTAGCAGCACGCCTCTGAGTTGATCCGATTCCTTCCTTTAACCGACATTCTGCGGATCCCAAATAATCGAACACTACTGAAGATTGGGTCGCACTACCGTCCTACACGCCTTCTCCCTTGTGGATCAATTACACTTTCCCAAACTCTTACAATAAAACAAAGCCGAGCAGTCACTTTCTCTACTACCAATCTGACGTGCTCATTCAATTCCACATCACTTTGCAACGTTATGCAGAGATATTTAATCGAAGTGACTGTGTCAAACTGCAGCCTGCTGATGTTGTATTCGCTTAGGGTAAAATATTATCGAATATGTCACCGATAAGCGTAGCGACTCCGAAATTCATTAGTGGATGAACGCCTACATGGGTCGCTTTCAATTAGTTCTACGTGGCACCCTTTCCTCGTCCTCAGTATCTAGGCGTACCAAAAGCTTCCATCTACCCATTATTTCTTTACAGATAAAATAGCTCCTTGAATTCCACATCGTCGAGGAAGATAAGATTGTCATGTGGTGCGAGTTTGAAAAAGTATTGAGCTACTTCCTTAGTTTTAGAACTAATCCTAGAACTGTAATAAATGAATCAACTTTGCACTGGATACTATTGATTCCATATTCATATGACTATATAATAAAAGATTTTTGTGTGTGATGATCATCTGTTGCTACAGTCCGGCTCCGGTACCTGAGTGGTCAGCGTGACAGAATGTCAATCCTAAGGTCCCGGGTTCGATTCCCGGCTGGGTCGGAGATTTTCTCCGCCAGGGAGTGGGTGTTGTGTTGTCCTAATCATCATCATTTCATCCCCACCGACGCGCAGGTCGCCGAAGTGGCGTCAAATCGAAGGACCTGCACCAGGCGAACGGTCTACCCGACGGGAGACCCTAGCCACACATTTCATTTTTCATCTGTTGCTACTGAAACTCGATATGAAGTTAAACAGATTCATGTCAGAAGTTGATGGTCAGACATGAAATTCAGTGAAAAAGTGTATAACAATCTGAAATAATTTGTTATGTGTATCTTCTATGATTCTTTTTCGGATTTTCTGTTCTGATTTTTTTTGTCCTGAATTGCAAAAATGTAAACAGAAGTACTGAGTATGAACACAATAAGACATTTAGCATATCTTTAAAAACCGGAATTGAGTTGTTTCTACAAGAAAAATGCATTACATACTTAAAGTACATCGGTATCTCACAATGAAGGACAGTGCGACAGAAAGAGAATGTTTCAGTCACGTTTGCGCTTCCATTGGTGGGAAAGTAGTCTCTTCGTCGAGCTTACAAGGTAATATCACGAAGGTAGCTTTTGGAAACTGTTTTGAGGGATGTAATTTTCGAAATGAAGAAAGTAATTTCAGGAAGTTTGAAACTTCCCCTTTTAATAATTTTACATGACTGTGCTTAAACTGACACACAATATTTTTTAGCGCAACGCAATCTGACTTTCAACACACAATATTTTGTTAGCGCAACGCAATCTGACTTTCAAAATTCTCTACAAGAGAATGGCCCTGACTAACATTAAACTATCTCTTTCACAAATCACTTACCTCACAAAAATCTTCGCTGCTCAAGCTACTGCAATACAGCGAGCGCCACTACTGCCAGCTAAATAAAAGATTCGAACTATGGAAGGCACTAACTACTCATAGGGATAGTTAGCAAATAAAAGATATTAATAGAGAACCAACAATGTATTTACCTTGATATCATGACAAATTACAAAACTCCGCCATCTCTCTCCCCACATCCACCACTGCTGGCGGCTCACCTCCAACTGCCCAGCGCTACGTGCTGTTCACAGCCAGCTGCCTAACACTACAATGGTTGAGTATTACAACAATGCAAAGCAGCCACAGACTGCACACGGCACAGCCGGTGATTTTCATACTGAGGTGGCGTTATCAATAAAAAAACCTAAACAGCCTACTTACATAGCCCCCATGCTCCCCACAAAAAATTTTACAAATTGGGTTGGGCAGTGCCCAATACAGATTTGAAAAAATTTTTCATAATTACAATAACTAAGAAATCAAATGCACACACTTATTGATACAATGTTGGTCAAAAGCTAAAATTTTCTCACAGTCCATAAAGACAGTCCTGATCATTCATCACATTGCAGTGTTTTTCTCAAAGTCTGAGCAGTAAAAGAAAATGCACATAGACGTAGTGGATTTCCATGCAGTCTTGAAGAAGTATCGTTGTCCTTCCAACGGAAAGACAGTGCTGACTCTTGACATGCTGACACGTAATGGGCCACAACAGAGCAAACCCACAGCGTAGTCTATCGAAGTTTTGAAGAATATCGTTTGGTAGGTCATCACAGAGCAGACCCACTGTAGTCCTGGTAGAGATTATGGTATTGGTGGGCCACCAGAGGCGCAGACCCACTGCAGTCCTTGTAGAAATAATGGTATTGATGGATCATCAAAGATGTAGACCCACTGTAGTCCTTGTAGAAATAATGGTATTGGTGGGCCACCAGAGGTGCAGACCCACTGTAGTCCTTGTAGAAATGACGGTACTGGTGGGCCACCAGAGGTGCAGACCCACTGTAGTCCTTGTAGAGATGGCCAGCAACCATCTGTTGTGACTGTGCAGGTGCACAATCACCATCGAAGAGTCTTGGGGATAATGTAGCAAGTCCATAACCACCACTTGTGCACTCACAAAGTTTTTGGAATTGTCCTCAGAACCAGCAATGCTGTTATCCAGTCCCTTGCTGAATCATTAAATCACATGCAAACACTATCACTCCCTACTTCTCACATATTGTCCATATACTATGACCAACAGAAACGTGTGCAGTGAAATGTAACTTACAAGTTACTTAATTTGATGACCTGGTGTCAATTACAATTTTATAACATAAGAATACAATTACAAGGGTACAGAAAACATCATTAAAAACATAATAGTAGAGATAACATTCGTAGTAATAGGGGCTTTACAAAAGAATAGAAATAAACATATACATCAGTGTTACAAAAATAATGACATAAGTACTTACATAAAGATCAGAATAACTTTTGAAACATCACCTCCACATATGAGCAACAAAACAGAATTTACCAAGTAAATAACATAGTATTAGAAAAATTCTACAACATAGCTCTAATCAGCTAAACACATAAAGACAGGAAAAACACAAATACACAAGGGTACACAAACACATAGAGGGCTGACACAAAAGGAATGGATAGGGTTCGTTTTCAGTGTAACTTTTGGTACTGCAGTATTGTGCGAACAAAACCTTTTTTGTTCTTGGAGATCTCCCTGTGTTCATCATTATTCCCAAAAAGTCCTATCTGTACCTCTTTTCTGTATTCCAACCATAAGTCTTTCAAAATAAATATGGCTCATTGTACAATACTCATTTAGGCCCAAATCTTTTTTTTTATATACCTTGTCAATGCATTGCTTCCAATTCATCATAGTTAGTTTCTTATAAAGTCTACCCCCTCTTAAGCTAACTTAAATCTACTGAGCTCAGATATATATACCAAGGGACGAGGCAATGCAGCATCACATAAAACAATCAACATCAATGACAAAAATTTCAAACTGGCAAAGCAAGCTACAGTAAATCTAAATTACCAAGCAATTCAACATTACAACTAATATGAGGCAATGCGCAGCAAACAATAAAATAATCATTAGTAAAACTGGCTTAACAGCGTAATACAAAGTCAAATTCAGTAACATTATGCCTGGCAAACAGCAGAAGCAAAAGCAATAAATTATATCTAAACATGACAACGCTCAAGCAGAAAAATATTACAGTAAAGACAACAATGCAGATAAGGGAAATGTATAATCACATCTTAATGTCTAAGTAATTAAAGTGGTGCACCACAAAAAGTTATTCTACCAAAAAAAATTACCCAGTAGTTGAAAAGAAAATTCCGTATGCAATACCTGTGAAGTGAAATATTTTTTTTTTATGCTCCTTCGTTTTTTTTTTTTATTTACTCGATCTGTAGACAGAAAATATTTACATTAATACATCTATAAAATTTTATTTTTACCAATGCTGCAGTGCAGCTAGAAACTAGATATTAGACAAAATGGGCAAAGCAAGGCGTGAAACGTCATTCACTAGCCATATGGCATTTCTCTCAATTAGCACGACAATAGCCGTGAAATGTTTCTCATCGTTTTCAAGTTCGACCCTGTCGTTTTTGCGATGCTCTCTACAAAGGAAGGGTAATGGCCTCCCCTTTTTTTTTTTTACCTGTGCCGCTGAAAAAGGGGCTCGCAATAATGGCCCCCCCCTTTTTTTTTTTCCAGGCGTCTGACTCAGCTGTGTGCCCGCGACGCATTACGTGCAGGTGGTCACTTAACTTTCGTACGGAAATATTTACGACAGCAGTTTTCACTACAATGGCAGTCTTATATTACAAAAATTCACAGGGTGAGAATTTGCGTTACCAATCTGTAGAAACAAAATCTTATTGATATAGCAGTGTCCAAAAAAATTTTCGTCGGCATTGTGATACATTCACGCATTTACACACATTTCATAACTCTTAAAGTACGATCTTGGTTTCCAACAACCTTTTCCACAAATCAGAGTGCCCTAATCACTATTCATTATTCCTTACCTTATTACACATATATAAATTCGTCGACGCTTCTTCAATACTTCATCATTAGATACATAGCATAATCAAATTCTTCATATAACATTAGCTTATTAATCATAAACATACCTCAACAACATAATACACATCGTCGTCGTAAAAATAACATCATAACACCTCAGTCAAATCTCAAAATCGTCGTAGCTTCCTCCAATAGTTTCAAAACCTAAAAAAAATTCTCTGCTCATGTCAAAAGTGTCATCTGCCTCAAACGTACTTTAAAAATCATGATCCCATACCAAATATATCATTCAAAGCTCTCATAGTATCACAATGGTTCTGAAAAAATATGAACAGTTTACAAAGTACAAACAAAATACAATTTCATAAGTGTGAAGTTATTCAACTGTGTAATTACGTAAGCATCTGTCACTGACGTAGTAAAAAAAATGTTTGTCTCTCTCAGTTAAATGATCTGATAGCTGTGTAATACTGTGTTGGAGAAATATGGTACCGATGTGTAAAGTTGTATAAGCAAATACCATATTAGCTAGGGCTCCTTGTGCTTGCCAAACACATGGAACAGAAAGTAAGTGTGTACCCCCCTGAGGATTAATGTAATTATACCCTCAGGTGTTACAGATTACAGCAATGGAGTGAAATATATCTCAGAAAACTTTCTTTGTAATTCAAAAATCTTTAAAAATAAATGTTTTAAGTACAAAATTAATCACTCAAATACGTGTCCTGTAGCGCTAAACTGTGCGTCATGTTGTAAGATAATCTCTGTGGAAGTCTCGTAGTTATCGTCCTCCGAAAGCTAAGTTCTGCAGAAGTCAATGTACTTACCTGATGATACACAAAAGTGAAATGCTTTGCGTATAGATATCTTAGTTATGCTTATTGTTGTGATGAAGAAAGTACTGTGCTGTAACGTATTGTTGTGCCACGAAAAAGGCTGCCTCATTATTGCTATACCACAAAAGTTACTACTAAAACATGTTTTTCTTTCCAGAAGAATTCAGAAAAACAGTGCAGATATAAAACAGATACACCGCAAAAGCAACATTGTAAACTGTCACTCATTAGTAGCGTCGTGATAACATCGTGTAGCTGTCACATAAACTAACCTCTGTGTCATCTGGTATCTCACAGAAAGCACTTTAATTTCAGAATGTATTTTCAAATAAACCAAAATGTTGCATTAAAATCTCAAGTTAAAAAAGCACATTATCTCTCAATAAACGGTTTTACGTGTGAAATGTGGTGTAAACCTTTGCTCTTCCTAGTATGCAGAGTTTCAACTTTAACGCAATTGTCAAGTAGTATACGTCGCTAAAGAATACTGGAATTTTTTTTCTCAAGGTTAGCGCTATGTTATTTTTCTCGGAGCCAGCCGGCGCAGGTGTCTGCCTGCGGTGCGGGTCATTGTCTGTCTCTCCACTGGCGCGCGTCGCTAATGGGATTCGGAGACCGAACCTCCACAAATTCGCCTTGCCGAGAGGGCCCAGCTCTGTTAGAATCCCGCCAGTTCTGATGCAATTCAGGTCTGTCGTTATGTCGGTAGTTTACATAGTTTCTTGTTTGTCGGTTAAGTGGTGGAGAATTTCTCCCGGAATCGTAACTGCGCGCTGGACCGTTGCGTCTAAAGTTATTCTGTCCCTCGTAATAATAATTGTTTTGGTTCCCATATTGTCTGTTTCTCTGATTATCTCTGTGATAGTCATTACCGCGGAGAGGTGATCTTTCCCTGTAATTATTACTACTCTGCCAACGGTTGTTATACGGGTGGTGTCTGTTTCGGTCACGATTTGTGTTGTGAGAATAGCCTTGTCGCGTCCAGTTATTATTTCTTTCATCGCGTAATTGCGACGGATGTAATCTGTAATTGTTGTGCTCCTGCGTTCCGCGATTGTCAGTGTCAATTTCCAGTTCTTGTAACAGTCCCTGAAAAGCTTCAATGTCGTCTTTGCAACGTCCTGCCAAAATAATATGTCTTAAATGTTCAGGTAATTTGATTAAGCAAATGCGGATGAGTTCTGAGGGGCTGTATGGGTTTGACAGGTACTGATTTTTGTGCAACATGTCTTCAAAAGCCGGCCGCGGTGGTCTCGCGGTTCTAGGCGCGCAGTCCGGAACCGTGCGACTGCTACGGTCGCAGGTTCGAATCCTGCCTTGGGCATGGATGTTTGTGATGTCCTTAGGTTAGTTAGGTTTAAGTAGTTCTAAGTTCTAGGGGACTAATGACCACAGCAGTTGAGTCCCATAGTGCTCAGAGCCATTTGAACCATTTTGTCTTCAAAATATTTCACAAGACTGGAGAATTCAGATTGTTCGAAATGTTTCATCATTATGATGCCATGTTTTACTCGGTCTTGTGTGGCTTGAGACCAGTATGCGGAGAGGAAGGCATGGTAAAATTCTCCTTCACTGTGGCAATCGTGAATGACCGATCGCATTCTTACAGCTGGTTCATTCTCTAAGTAGCCACACATAAATTCTAATCTGTGTTCTAACGACCAGTTGGGAGGAAAACAATGAGAGAATTGATGGAGCCATGCTTGTGGATGAATGTCGTTGGCAGAATTCTTAAATGTTTTAAATTTACGTGTAGTAATGAACAGCTTATAGTCAAAATCATCGTGTCGGCGAGTAGCATACCGGTCATTGTTACGTCGTGTCGGCGGTTCCATCTCAAAATTCGGTGTGCCTTGCCAATTTCTTTCATAATTTCCGAAGTGTCTTGTGTTATTATTTTGTGGTTGTTCCGTATTTCTATGTCCCTCTTCCCGTGTTGGGGCGCGAGTGTCCTCTGAAATACGTAATTCCTTTATTACCTGTGTCAGCTGATCTTGTACTTCGCGGATTTCTCTTTGGTGTTGCGTATTAATTTGATTTTGATTTTGTTTGAATTTTCTAATTTGTTCATACTCTTCTGTGTCAGTGAAGGCTACAGGTGTTGTGTCATTCAGATCATCATCTACCCTCGTAGATAAGTTAGTGAACTGATCTGAAAGTTCGGCTACTTTATCCGATAATGTACTTATTTCCTCAGTGTGTTTTTCTGCTGTGTCTTTTAAGTTTTCCTGGGTTTTTGCAAGTTGCGTAACCGAATCGGTAGATGCAACTGAGTCAAATTTAGCTTGCAAGGTCTCATGATTTTCATGAACAGTAGTTTGCAGTTCTTTTATGGCTGCTTCGTGATTCTGTAGTGCATTTTCATGCCGCGAAAAAATAGGTTGGAAATGTTCACAAATTTGTGTTTTTACGTCATTACAGACTTTTTGACATTTCGATTCAATGTGATGTAACTCATTAGTTAAATCCTCACGTGTTTGTTCAAGTGTGGTATCTAACTTTTTAAGATTTTGTTCCACTGTGTCTAACTTTTGAAGATTTTGTTCCATTGTGTCTAACTTTTGAAGATTTTGTCCCATTTGTTTCATTTCTCTCTGATTTTGTTCCATTTGTTGCATTAATTGCAATAATAATGTATTAGTGTCTGGAATCTGTTTCTCTATGCTTTTTGGCAGTGCATTTTCACCGGCAACATTCACATTTTGACAAGCAGAAAATGTGTCTTGACTTATTTGAGAAAACGGTGAGGATCCAAAACCTGAATCTACAGTATTTGTGAGATCGTCTCGTGTCATTTCGGATTCCTGAGCCGAGCTATTGCCGACCGATCGATCGATAATGCTTCCCTGTTCTCTAATTGTTTCGCTGTCTACACCATTGTTTGCAACCCGCTCCATCTCCCTATGCGCAATTACCAAATTACTACTTTTAACATTAGTTAATTCATTACTCTGCGGCGCTAACATACTGCTTTCGTCTTCGCTGTCGTTTCTCAATTTACTTTGGAGCCTAGTGTTACGCTTTTCACACGCCATTATTGTCACAGTATTTCACACGACAACACAGAAAAAACACAATTTGAAGAGCATCAGAAGATTCCAGTGAGGTATCCTAGGCTAAGGGTCGACATATGAAACTTCCCCTTTTAATAATTTTACATGACTGTGCTTAAACTGACACACAATATTTTTTAGCGCAACGCAATCTGACTTTCAACACACAATATTTTGTTAGCGCAACTCAATCTGACTTTCAAAATTCTCTACAAGAGAATGGCCCTGACTAACATTAAACTATCTCTTTCACAAATCACTTACCTCACAAAAATCTTCGCTGCTCAAGCTACTGCAATACAGCGAGCGCCACTACTGCCAGCTAAATAAAAGATTCGAACTATGGAAGGCACTAACTACTCATAGGGATAGTTAGCAAATAAAAGATATTAATAGAGAACCAACAATGTATTTACCTTGATATCATGACAAATTACAAAACTCCGCCATCTCTCTCCCCACATCCACCACTGCTGGCGGCTCACCTCCAACTGCCCAGCGCTACGCGCTGTTCACAGCCAGCTGCCTAACACTACAATGGTTGAGTATTACAACAATGCAAAGCAGCCACAGACTGCACACGGCACAGCCGGTGATTTTCATACTGAGGTGGCGTTATCAATAAAAAAACCTAAACAGCCTACTTACAAGTTAACTTTACATCGACAGCACGGTCACTAGAGATGGCACACAAGCTAGGATTATGAAAGGATCTGGAAGAAAACTAGCCATACCTTAGTCAAAGGAACCATTCCCACACATACCAGGAGCGACCTATGGAAATCATAGAAAAAATAAATCTTGATGCGTGGACGGAGATTTGAACCTTCGTCCTCCCCAATGCGATTGCAGTGTGCTAATAGCTGGGTTAGAATTTTTGGAACCCACGGCGCAGATTACATACAGACCGCGGTCTTTCGGGCATTTTGTATGCTTCATAGCTTTATTTTAAGGTGCCGAAATAAAGGAAAAAAGTCGACGCAGGTAAGTTAATCATTGATACAGAGGAATCACTGCATTAATTTCATCCATAGCTACACTATGAATTCTTAATGTAATCGAGTTTGGATCATGTATGAATATCGCAATGTGTTCTCAAGGATGAATACTGTTTTACGTTGCAGAATAATTCTGTGGAGGGTGTAACTTTTCCTATCTCTCTAATCGGTTATGCAAATGACCATGATTGCGTGAGCCTTATTGCATTGTAAATATAAGGTAAGCGTTTTGGAAACAATTACTCATTGGCGGGGAAATTGTATAACAAGCCACTAATATACTAACAGCTTACTTCACCATCTTATTATGCAAATATTGAGTGATTGCTGGAAGCTAGTGAAAATCACAAACAACAAAGACAGCGAAAAACACCACGAAATTTTGAAGAACCTGCAACAAATCAATGAAGTTATTTCGAAATTATGTCGCTAGTTCAACTGGACAGAAACTTTCTTCATTAACAAGCTTGTTATCAGAAAAAAATTTCTTACGCAACTTTTCTAAACAAACGTGTGCTCACGAAATAGTTCGCACATGAAAACAACAGATTCATACGAGAAATAGTAGGTGTGGTTTCAAATAACTAGGGAAAGTCAAATGTAATAATTTCAGAAAATACAAACAATCATGACGGTAATAGAAAGATGAGGTTTCCCTATTACAATCAATATTGTGCTACCTTGCAATAAATTTTACTCTCGGAATTCATCTACTTCACAAATACCGATTACAAAATTGCACTGTTTTCAGTAATTTAGAACTGTTCGCATGAAATAATAACGACAATAATTTAACATTGTAATGCGAAGAAACACTCGTTCACAAAATCTATGAAGAACTGAAAAGTATGAAAATTGTAGTTTCAGTTTGTCAGTTTTATTGCACGCAAATTATTTTACTTTTACTTTAACACCACTTTCATTCAAATTATAATTATTTTCACTGTCGCAGATTGTTCTAACGGACAACCTAACTAATTCAAACATCACTACTGAATGATTTAGATAGTTCCTCCAACAAAACAAGACTGTCATTTTGAAACACATTCCTTTCTTTAATCGACAGATTATATATTCACTAGTGATCCTCGATTTCGTTACAGTAGGATGACGCAGGAGCGTAGTATAGGTAACATTGACAGTTTTACGTGACTAGCGTTATTATTCAGTTCGCAGTGAAATATTCTTGGTATATGTCCTAGGGGTCTTAAGTCAATCTGAAGTCGACTGTCTTACAGATTGTCAATGATGTTTGAGGCAACAGTGTTGGCGCTATGAGAATTCTGCGCTAGTTCGAGCCATTACGAGAACACTCTGTTTAACTGGACGCGATACTGAGGCAGGCGCTTGATGTTAATTGGAGCTTAATTCAATCTGCCAACATCGCTCCCACGTCGCTCCCACTGTGTCTCGGAAATGTGACTTGGCCTCACATTGCCCAACGTCTTGCCTTGCACACGCACACACACACACACACACACACACACACATACACAAAATCACTCTGTGCCGATGTTGGTACTGGAATGCCGAGCGCGTGGGCTCTGACGTAACAAAGCAAAGACCAGTGGCACTGCAACCAACGTAGTTTTCCCTCTGGCAATATGAAAACATCTAACTTTTCCTAACACGCCCTAGCGTCACAACTCAGTAACGTAAAAATTTACATAAATTTGCAAACGATGTTAAACGTAGGCTAACAATTTTGAAAAGGCGTATCAAAACAAATTTTACGTAGGTTGAACGTCGAAGTTACGGAAAAGTAAATATTTTCATGTTTATAATATTTGATTATACTCAAGAAAAATATTTAAAAAATATCTCACATCGGTGTTATAGTATTAAAAAGTTTACTAGGTGGCGATGCAATTATAAGAACGCCGCGCGGGGTAGACTCGCAGTCCGAGGCGCCTTGCCACGGTTCACACGTCCCCCCCCCCCCCCCCGTCGGAGGTTCGAGTCCTCCCTCGGGCATGGGTGCGTGTGTTGTCCTTAGCGTAAGTTAGTTTAAGTTGGATTAAGTAGTGCGTAAGCCTAGGGACCGATGACCTCAGCCGTTTAGTTCCATAGAAACTTACCACCACCATTACACGAACATCCAGTTAAACCGTAGCTGACTCGTTGGTAGTACGAAGAATATTATTAACGTCCAAAGGCACTGCTCTGAGGTACTACAACCACCTTTCCAACGCCTCAGTGTGTTTTAAACCCAGAACAAACGTTTCAGTGTGTTTAAACTCACACCTTTTCATGACTGGTAATTCACGAACGTATCGAGCTCCTCCTGTGGTTGAGTTTCACACAGCTCCCAATACACACCATATGCCGTCAGCTATGTCTCCAGATCTGAATCGCATTGATTATGCCTGGTATGCACTGAGGGAAAGAGGTACAGTCCTTCAGTGGCCACCATCAACCATTCCAGATGTCAATGTGGCACAAAACCCTGTAATACTGCCTATCATTTTCACACGATATATTGTTGCTACTGGAGAATGATGGAGATGAAGAAATGGCACCGCAAGATCTTGCTGGAACTGTGAAAAAAGATGGACTCAAAATAAGATATAATGGTACGCTTACGCTGCAGCCTCGCTGCTAGCTCATCGCTTCTTGCTGCTTCCACATCACTGCTAGTGTAGTATTTAATCTTCACCTATCCACATTGTTGGATCGGATCAGGGATGGCCGGCCGCTGTGGTCTAGCGGTTCTAGGCGCGCAGTCCGGAACCGCGTGACTGCTACGGTCGCAGGTTCGAATCCTGCCTCGGGCATGGATGTGTGTGATGTCCTTAGGTTAGTTAGGTTTAAGTAGTTCTGAGTTCTAGGGGACTGATGACCACAGATGTTAAGTCCCATAGTGCTCAGAACCATTTGAACCATTTTTGGATCAGGGATGGGTGCCGAGGAATAGGTAGGCGCTGAGACAGAGATCAAAGTAATGAGAAGCACACGTTATATTATGTAACGTTGATCACTTAACTTTCCTCTCCAAGTCCAATGACTATTCCACATTGTTCCGTTGCACAGGCACGTTTGTCATAGACACAATAACAGAGGGGCAAACTAGTAACGCTGCGAGGGTTTCGATTGTCTGGCTTCAGTACGGCGTCTTCGTAGGCCGGGTCGGTGATGGTGTCACTCGCGCTTGCAGCAGAGGGTGTGTCTACGAGGCGGCTGCTTATTGGCAGGGCACGTTTTACTGGCCAACCTCAGGACGTAAAATGCCTTGCGCAGTGTCAATAGTGTAAGACGCCAAAGACACTGTTAACTGTGAATCGAAAACGATGTTCCTCGAATCGCCTGACAGCAATTTCTCAGCGACAGAAACGTGGCCTTTAGCAAGGTCAAAAAATTGAAGGCAAGGACTGCATCTCATGAATGCACACGTTCACATTCACTAGCTGAATATACACAGCGCTTTTTCATATACTTAAGAATGGTGTAACGAACATTCCAATATATGTTAAATATAATCTGCCGGCCGCGTTGGCCGAGCGGTTCTAGGCGCTGCAGTCCGGAACCGCGGGACTGCTACGGTCGCAGGTTCGAATTATGCCTCAGGCATGGATGTGTGTGATGTCCTTAGGTTAGTTAGGTTTAAGTAGTTCTAAGGTCTAGGGGACTGATGACCTCAGATGTTAAGTCCCATAGTGCTCAGAGCCATTTGAACCGTTTTTTTTCAAACCAAATATTATCTAATCTGGAAGATACGTTACACAGCCAAACACAGCAAGGTGGCGAGTTGCACAGCACTCAAGTGCAACTGAGCTACCTACAACTTTTTGTCTTGTACGAGATACCTACACACACACACACACACACACACACACACACACACACACACACACACACTCACACATACACACAAACATACACACACATACACACACACACACACATACACACGCCAACGCACGCATTCAAGCAAACAAAAATACTCTGGAATGCTGAGCGCGGATGCTCTGACAAATATGAGCGCCTCTCTATAAGACCTACTACTTGGTTACAGTATTTGTCGCTCACATAATCCAGAAGTATACATTCATCCTCCAAACGGGATATAAGCTGACACACGGCTCCATTCGGACAGTAGCATCACATTAACAGTGGTCACACGGTATCAACAACACGAAGACCGCGAAAAACAAAACTGAAACATAGAGAACATCACAATTGTTCGTAAAGAATAATGTTAAGTGTAACAGCTTTTTGAAGTTAGTGTCACTGTTATCAGGTTTCCTACGCGGATAAAAATCTATTTATGACAGATGTACCGAGCGGTTGTAGGTGCTTCAGTCTGGAACCGCGCGACCGCTACGGTCGCAGGTTCAAATCCTGCCTCGGGCATGGATGTATGTGATGTCCTTAGGTTAGTTAGGTTTAAGTACTTCTAAGTTCTAGGGGACTGTGAACCTCCGATGTTAAGTCCCATAGTGCTCAGAGCCATTAGAACCTTTTTTTTTTTTTTTTTTTTTGGACAGATGAAGTACATGAAATAGGTGTCTCTAACTCAAGATTTTTTTGGTTTCAAAACGACTACAATGACACTTTAAAATCTCCTAAGCTGATAACGAACACTATTGCCTGTATAGTTTCGTATGTAAGGTAATGGAAAACTGCAGTTAACTTATAAAGAAGATTACTTAAAAAATATTCACACAAACCATCCAAGCGTAATGCAAAGGTATGTGGGATGCATAGGAAATACGACTATCAGCAGATATTGTACGCATACAGAGCAGCGAGGCTGCAGCGTAAACGAACCCTAACGTGAAGGCACTTCATCCTGGAACCAGGTGTCTGTGCGAAGGTCAAGTGGCAGGAAATGTTCAGAGCTTTTGGTATCTCGGAGAGATCATAACAGGTAAGCTGTATAGTAAAAAAAGCATTACAGACGTGATCTAAATACTAAAGAAACTGCAGTCTGTTGCATAAACAACTTGTTGATGGAATAATCTATCGATCAGTACCAAATATAAGACCTTATGCATCAGAAATACTGTTTGCAATGGAGACGATCGTCTTTGACGAGAGTATCTGCTTTCAGTTCGAGAAGACATTTGGAGCACGACGAAATGTGACGTTTGGCTACACAATAAAAACAATAATTTAATGTGAGAGTACAAACAATTTTCAGAATGATGTAAAATAAAATACTGAGAACCTTTTAGGGCAGATCGGCAGAATGGAGGACAATACGATGGCAAAGGAGATATGTATGGCAACGAGGTTAATAGGCAACAACTGAATAAAAAGAGGCAGCGAAGGTTGGAAATCCGTAACGTTATTGGTTGTCCGATCGTGGAGCAGAAACTGACAGCGATTATGCTGTCAGTGCCACGGCCGGACAGAGCTGTCTCGGGTGAGATGAAGGTGGGCACGAGGTTTTCTCCGGTGGGTCCCCGCAGGCGTGAGTGCGGTTAGTTGGGGAAGGCTCAATGGCGGTTGCAGTGAACGAAATAGCACATGGATAGTGCATTTTTTGAAAATTCTGCTACAGACGCTTCAGACATACACCACAAAACCAAATACACCATAAAAATCTCGGCAATGAAATGAGTTAATTGTAACTTTAAGCATGATTCTATGTTAAGTATAAAAAAAGTTTCACTTCTTTTACTATGAATTTTACTTTGAACAAGTGAAATTAATAACTGCACACCATTGATGGTGTTGACATCACATGAAATACTAAAGGAAAGATGCCAAAGCAGCAAAAACCGTAATAGGTTACTTGTCAAGTGTTGCAGAAATCCAAAATGTTACAGAGAATTTTAGAATAGACAAATATGCAAATGTACTAAGTCCTTGATGGTTACACAGTGTATCAAGTCAGCATGAATCATGTAGTTCCTCATTTAATCATCCCAGATATGAAGCTACGCACAGTGAACTATTAGATACGATTTAATTAATTATTACTGTAAATTCCCGTTAAAATTATATAATTAATCCACGATAGAAGAGTGAATAATTAAAATTACCATATAGGCATCAAAGGACAATTATCTAGAGAACAGAGTGACGCTCTGTTTTCAAGCTGGCCGTCCGTATTTTGTAATTTTGACGTAATTACAATACAAACCATAAGTATGTATATTATGAATTTTGCTAATAAATTTTAAAATATTTTATTGGTTTTCTAATGAGAAGTCGCAAAATTACCATAATAGTTAGGAGTTATATTAAGCCCTTACATGAAAATAGCCGTCAGCTTAAATTACGTTAATTGTTTCAATACTTAACATGCCGTCAGTTCCACAAGAAAGCGTACGCAGTGACTTGCATGAAATAAAAGACACAGTCCCTTTGACTGTTCAGAGATGTCACTAAATCTTCCCAAAGATGTAAATAACCATGCATGAGCTGCGCCTATTACATTGACGGGGTCCGACAGCCGATCAGTACCAGTCCTTCACAAAGGAAGGAGATACACGGCTCGTGTTGTCTGTAGTTCAACCATGCCTAGACGGTCAATACAGCGGTTCGATCGCGTCCGCCTTGTTACATTGTGCCAGTAAATGTCCAGGTGTCTCGGAGTGCACGAAAGAGATGTTGTTCGGACATGGGGCAGATGCAGAGAGGCAGGAACTGTCGATGACATGCCTCACTCAGGCCGCCCAAGGGCTACTACTACAGTGGATAACCGCTACCTACGGATTATGGCTCGGTAGAACTCTGACAGCAACGCCACCATCTTGAATAATGTTTTTCACGCAGCCACAGGACGTCGTGTTATGACTCAAACTGTGCGCAATAGGCTGCATGATGCGCAACTTCACTCCAGATGTCCATGGCGAGGTCCATCTTTGCAACCACGACACATTGCAGCGCAGTACAGATGGGCCAAAAACATGCCGAATCGACCGCTCAGGATTGGCATCACGTTATCTTCACCAAGGAGTCTCGCATATGCCTTCAACCAGATACACTTTCGAGCGAATGCAGCAAGGTGGAGATTCCCTGCTGTTTTGAGATGGCATTATGTGGAGCCGATGTACGCCGCTGGTCGTCATGGAAGGCGCCGTAACGGCTGTACGATACATGAGTGCGATCCACCGACCGATTGTGCAACCATATCGGCAGCATATTGGCGAGGCATTAGTCTTTATGAACGACAATTCGCGCCCCCATAGTGCACATATTGTGAATGACTTCCTTCAGGATAACGACATCGCTCGACTAGAGTGGCCAGCATGTTCTCCAGACATGAACCCTATCACACACGCCTGGGATAGATTGAAAAGGGCTGTTTCTGGACGATGTGACCCATCGACCACTCTGAGGGATCCACGCCGAATCGACGTTGAGGATGGGACAATGTTGACCAACAGTGCCTTGATGGACTTGTGGATAGCATGCCACGACGAATACAGGTATGCGTCAATGCAAGAGGACGTGCTAGCGGGTATTAGAGGTACCGGTGCATACAGCAATCAGGACCACCACATCTGAAGGTGTCGCTGTATGGTGGTACAACATGCAATGTGTGCTTTCCACGAGCAATAAAAAGGGCGGAAATGATGTTTATGTTGATCTCTATACCAATTTTCTGTACAGTTTCCGGAAGTCTCAGAAAAAGAGGTGATGCAAAACTTTTTTGATGTGTGTATATGTTTACTTGAAAATATACGTTATTGCTAATTCCGCAATTACCTAATAGTTAATCCAATCGCCGCCATTATCGATTGGTACCTTAACCCTCTGTCCTATAAATCACCCTCGTTTCCAACTTCTAAATATCGTTTGATCCACTTCGCAACAAATGTCTTTCACTACCGAAGAGTTTTGGCAGCAGATCCATTTGAAAGCTTCGGTCCCTTTTGATGATTTACAAGGAACACTGTCTCGTGACGCTTCCGATAATTTCACTCATTTTAAACTGCAACTGACATAATAAAAATTCTAACTCTCACACTGTTTATCTATACACTGTGCTAAAGCGCATTGATTACAGACGCGAGACCACTACCAGGTGTCGCTCCCGACGTTACATTTAAAATAATGGCACACATTTTCTTGTGGGATTGACTATATATTCAGTAGCGTTTGAAATCACAGATAGCATTTAAGAGCTGGCAGCTGCACTCGAGAGCTGTTTGGTCTATGGTCGGTGGTGATGGAGGCTGTATCGGTGGGTTTGTTTGGCTGCATTCGAAATAGTGTGGGACGTGAAGCAGACGCGCTAGTTAAACTCTTTAACTAGTGAACTGTGGCGAGCGCCGCTATATACCTAAGTTTTCACTCTGCTAAATGTTACTGTGATTTCGGTGATTCAGTTTCACTGCCCATACGATCTTTAATTGGAACATGAGCTTGCTGAGAAATTTTATCTACTTTGGCGCAGTTCGTACAGGATCTCGCATGTGACTCAGTTGTTTACATGTCTTCAGTGATTTTTATGATCTTCTTTTTATGAATGACATAAGATCATTTTACAAGTCTGCGATTATTATCACTAGTCAATACAATTGTCCATCTTCGTAGCTGTTTATATTTTTATTTTCTAAGATTATACTTTAACGCTAATGGGCACAGCTATCATCAGAATCACATTTAAACTCGCGGTACACAGTATGTCATCAATCCACAGGTACACTTATCAGTGTACACTTTTACAGTGTACAGATGTACACTTGTCGTGGTACAAGTGTACACCTGAACTGACGAGATCCTGTGTATAGAGATGTTAAATATGAAACGGATTGAGACGTATATTTTTAAAAAATAAGAATAGAAGTAGCAGATCAAGACAGATAATTATATCGATTATTTTGGATAACGAACTTAATTTCCACGTCACGATTAATAGTGAGAAACTATTCTTTCGGACTTCGAGTATTTGCTTTAGAATTTTGTAATTAATCGTCTGCTACATGAATTTAGAGCGGCCCGTGTTAAATGCTGCTTTGTTTTCATTTGAATCTTCAATTGTGTAAGCTACCCCTAGCAAATATATGAATTATTTTCAGTAAACATTAATTTGATTTAAACGATAATTATTATGTTTTAAAAACGTTATTAATCCTATGTCATTTATCCATGCAGTTCGTTTATTTACTTAATATTCCTTTTGCTGACAGGCCTACTAAATTACAATGATCAAACTGTTAGGTTTCAATAAATGCATGGGCTTTGGAGCGCTGGTGTATAGTTGTATTTCAATTGCATTCAAGCGAATCAAGCTAATGATCTAGGTGGTCCATTCTCCACATCAATAGCGAACTTTAAAACAGCTGATGTAGTCGCAAAGTAATTGAAGAACGGGAAAAATTCCGTAGACGATAGCACAAGACAAATCGAGCTAGAGAAAACGTTATGCATGAACTGAAACTTGCAACAAAATTGGGATCACAGCAGAGAGAGCCATAAAGGGAGAAAGGAAGTCTACGTGCTGAACAATTCACTCGTGATCCTAAAGCATAGAAACGAACCAAGTAAATCAGTAACGTAAGTTGCTAGTGGGAAAAGTCCATTCGATTCGGTAGGCTGCCTTCCAGTATTCAACAAATATCCTCCATCTATGGTACTGCTGCTTTAGCAGCGTCAATGGAAAGACACTCCAAATCCTTTTTTCCATTCACTGTCGTTCGTTTATAGAGCTTCCGACCTCCTGGCTTTAGTATTAGCTGGGAGCAAACTACAGAACGGTGAGAGCGTCGGAGATTCTTTTTTGAGGCAACCAGCACACAGGTTGGGCGGAGTGCGCACGCATCGCATCCCGGTTAGCAGTAATTAGGCCAGGGCCAGCAGCAGGCGCCGTAATGAAATGGTCGCGGCCTGTGCTCTAATTAACCGCGCCCTGTGCGCCATTACTGCCGCTGAAGAGCGCGCCACCTGCGCTTCTGTGGCAGCCAGCGCACGCAGAAAGCGCTGAAACGCCCACACTTCTGAAAGAACCAACTCACCGCCTCCGATTCATCCCCCAGAGCACGAGGCCGTTCGATAACCAGACACCTAATGGGCAGATTCCATCTCTGTACCGGTGCGTCACAGGGGCAAATATTGGCTCCTATTTATTCTTAATATACAAAGGTAATATTGTTAAATGGAGGCAAATTGCAGGGAGCAAAGAGGGCATATGGGCATACGGCCTGAAATGCGTTCCAATGGAAGTACACCCACTTCATGGAAAAGATAAATATTTGACAATGTCGGTTTCAATACAAACGTCAAAAAAAGGTTTGCATCAGAACTCCTGAAGATAGACGTTCACTGTGGATATTGTATCACAGACACAGTCACTTTGACAGTTCAGGGAAGTCACTAAACCCGCCCAAAAATGTAAACAACCATACATAAACAGCGCCTTTTAGACGGAGGGGGTGTGATAGCTGATCAATTCCAGTCATTCCACCAGGAAGGAGGTACACGGCTCGTGTTGTCTGTAGTAACGATGCTTGGAAGGTCAATACCGCTGTTCGATCGCGTCCACATTGTTACTTTCAACCAGGAAGGTCTCTCAACAAAGGAAGTGTGCAGGCGTCTAAGAGTGAACCAAAGCGATGTTGTTCGGACATGAAGAAGATACAGTGAGACAGGAACTATCGATGACATGCCTTGCTCAGGCCGCCCAAGGGCTACTATTGCAGTGGATAACCGCTACCTACGGATTATGGCTCGGAGGAACCCTAACAGTAACGCCACCATGTTGAATAATGCTTTTGGTGCAGCCACAGGACATCGTGTTATGACACAAACTGTGCGCAATAGGCTGCATGATGTCCATCTTTACAACCACGACACCATGCAGCGAGGTACAAATGGGCCCAACAACATGGCGAGTGGACCGATCAGGACTGGCATCACGTTCTCTTCACCGATGAGTGTCGCATATGCCTTCAACAAGACACTCATCGGAGACGTCATTGGAGGCAACCCGGTCCGGCTGAACGCCTTAGACACACTGTCCAGCGAGTGCAGCAGGGTGGAGGTCCCCTACTGTTTTGGGGTGACATTATGTGGGGCCGACGTATGCCGCTGGTGGTCATGGAAGGCGCCCTGATGGCTGTACGATACGTGAATGCCATCCTCCGATCGATTGAGCACCATATCGACAGCATATTGGTGAGGCAATCGTCTTCATGGACGACAATTCATGACCCCATCGTCCACATCTTGTGAATGACTTCCTTCAGGATAACGACATCGCTCGACTAGAGTGGACAGCTTGTTCTCCAGACATCATTGAACATGCGTGACACAGATCGAAATGGGGTGTTTATGGACAACGTGACCCATGCACCACTCTGAGGGATCTACGCCGATTCACCATTGAGAAGTGGGACAATCTAGACCAACAGTACCTTGATGTATTTGGGGATAGTATTCCATGACGAATACAGGCATGTATCAATGCATGAGGCCCATGGTAGTGGGTATTAGATGTACCAGAGTGTAGAGCAATCTGGACCATCTGTCAAAAGGATGAATAACCACTTTATACATTGCGGACCACTACGAGTCGTGGAGGGATGTGGAGCCATACCGACTCCAAAGCTGTGGTCAGTTGAGTTACGTTTCACAGTTGGGGATCCGCGGCTCGAACAGTCCGATGAAGGTGGTCCCACAGATTCTCCATTGGGTTTTAATCAGAAGGGGTGGTGTTGTTAATCAGGGGAGTAGGGTAAACACATTCTGGTGCTCTTCGAACCACGCACGTATACTGTGAGCTGTGTGACACGTTGTATATCCTGCTGGTAGATGCCATCGTGCCGATGAAAAACACACTGCATGTAGCAGTGGATACGATCCTCAGGGATACATTCACGTTTGTCTTGATTGATTGTGCCCTCCAGAACGGCGAGATCACCCAAGGAATCCCAAGAAAGCATTCTCCAGACTATAACGCTTTCTCCTACAGCCTGGACTCTTCAGACGATTGTTGCAGTTCCGTACACTCCAATGGCCGTATGTCCGATGCATAAACCGTGATCTATCAGCATAGGCCACCTATCGCCACTCAGTGGACGTCACATACGGCATTAGTGGTCAAATTCCAGCCTCCGTCGCTGAAGAACAGCCGTCAGATAAGATGCAGAGGCCCATGAGCAATAACATTCGCAGAACGGTCATTGAGGAGATAGCCCCTTGGTTCATCTGGAGGTCAGTTGCAGAACTCCAATTCTGTTCGCCAGTACAAATCCCCGCAGCCGTCGTCCGACACTATAATAAATGGCCCGTGGTGGTGCACCAGAGTTGCCTCAGCGCCGGGTTTGGATAGCGCCAGGGAATACCTTAACCACGGCGGCACGCGCACTGTTTACAGATTTAGCCGTTTCGGTATTACTTCCACGCTTGTTCCAAAAGCCAATGATCATGCATTTTGGGAGTCAGCTTAACTGCACCATTTTCGTAATACTACGACGACTGTATCGTTTGCTGCATTTCCAAAATACGCTTTATATACTCTCCACTGCTAGTGCTGCCCCTTGCCCTCTGTGAGTGGTTGTTGTTCTCTGACACTGGACATAGTTAGTGGTCACATTAATGAGACTGGACTGTGTGAGTAAACACAATACGCCTCTACAAGGAAGGACGATGAATACCAGGCCAAATGAGGATTGAACATCATTCGTTAATGCACATTTGAATTACAGTTTATTAAGATTACAAAATTGCACAAAAATCAGCAAACTTTAAAAGGATGACTCCCGAAAATCAAAGGATATATTTACCAATTTCTAAATTAAGGCAAGGCCGACAATTAGGTATGATGAAATTTACCACAAATAATCTTACAGGTTTCATTTTTATCTTAATTGTTTCTTTTATGATACAGTAATAACCGGTTTTGGTCTTCAAAGGCCATTTTCAGAATTCATTTACACAGATAATGATAAATTGGGTCTTTTCTAACACTCACTTCTTTAATGACGACTGCCAAGCGTTGTGTGTCTTTTAATTCTTTGTTTCTGGCGCGGCTTTGGACGATGGTTTCATCCTTCCATACGTGGATTGTCACGTGCTGGCTGGTTTCATCTTTTGACAGAGTTTAGGAGATGTTTTACTGATTTTGCATGATTGGAATCGGATGCTCAACTGCCATTTCATCCAAGGTTTTACCGGGAATGACGAGTTTATATGCTCACTTGCACCTTGAAACTGGCACATGAAGTATTAGTTTTACATACTTCTGGGGTATGAAACCGTTCGTTGTACACTGAAAACACACTAAACAGCTATTGCGGATTTGAACTTTCACTCAGTTTAATATAGTCTATTTTACCGTCTCTGATTTTAAATTGTTTGATTGTCCTTCACATTACGTATGATGAAATTTACCACATATCCTCATCATTGAGCATTTGAGAGTAAAATTACGTAATCTTACGGTATAGGCTTTAAATAAAATTTAAAATAAACTTTTAAAATATTTTAGCTTCATAAACTCACAGTAACACCCAACTGAACCATAACTGGGAACGATCAGTGACATTTAAATTGATTTAAAGAAATTTGAAGGTGAAACTTTTGCTTATACTATAGCTGTAGTAAGAAGCCTGAAGATTAATTTTTTTACAAAATATTCGGAGCAACCTTCTGGAGTTGCAAGCTGTTCGCACGGGGCAGTACGACCCGTCACACTCCACAATAGTACGGCCCAATACCTAAAATTAACTAGTTCTATACTGTACAAGACTGTTGTTACAAACGCATTAAAATTAACACGCGCAGTATAGCGTAGCAACAACTAGATGAATCTCACATGCTGGGATTAGATTTAGGGATTAGCTGCACCTCTTCCTCCAGTACCGCACTGTACAAGTAAAAAACTGAATCCTGGTACCAGGTGGTATAACAGAGAGCTGCAATAAGTTAATATAATTTTCCTTCATTTACATTTTTTGGTTGCAAGACACGCACTATTACTCTTAATCAGAAACTTCCAGTAATGCTAAAAGAGGCCAGGCTGGTCAACTCCATAAGGCTAGCCACAAGAATACAGATGAAGCGTTTAAAGACACGTCAAACTTCACAATATTCATAACGGAAAAATTTACTGGATGTCAGGTTGTATGCCCTTATCCACTTGTCTCACTGAAGAAACAACGCAATAAGCAGCGAGCATAAAATTAGATGCTGAGCTCTGTCAAACAAATCAAATGATTTAAGTAGTAAGATGGTAATTAGTGAGCATCGGCTTCTCCCAGACGTCGACTCAGTTAACGAGCATCACTAAAAGTTAGCCCACCTTGGGAGACGCACAACTGCTCTAACGTGTCATAATTGCAGTTACAACAGCGATGCTGCACTGCTAAATGTAAGCAACAATTTCACCCTCCTCGTCGACTGATAATGGTGTGGTGTCACCGCCAGACACCGCACTTGCTAGGTGGTAGCCTTTAAATCGGCTGCGGTCCGTTAGTACACGTCGGTCCCCCGTGTCGCCACTATCAGTGATTGCAGACCTAGCGCCGCCACACGGCAGGTCTAGACTTCCTAGCACTCGCCCCAGTTGTACAGCCGGCTTTGCTAGCGATGGTTCACTGACAAAATACGCTCTCATTTGCCGAGACGATAGTTAGCATAGCCTTCAGCTACGTCATTTGCTACGACCAAGCAAGGCGCCATTACCAGTTACTATTGATGCTGTAAAACATGTACCGTCAAGAGCAATGTTCACCATTTATGGATTGAAGTTAAGTATTCCACAGCTACGTCCTTTTTTTTGCAGGTCTCACTTCCTTGTCCTGTTCCAGACCTCACGCCAGCCTGCGTGAGCTAAAACGCGTGCCTTCCGACTTCCTCTCATAGTGGGTTGGCTCTCTTGCCAATCCACAACAAATGGAGAGACGTAAACATACAGCTTGCGGTCCCGCCGTGACGGCACGTACAGTAGAACTCAGGTACCGATGGCGGTTTGCAGCACCAGTCCTTAGCCCGCGGTGCGAAAGGATCCTCTTGCAGGTTTTCCGCACGCCCCACCACATCCTGCCTCGTTGCAGACTGGAAGAGAGCGGGAGCTTCAGAGACCTCTGAAACTCTCGTAGATGAAGATGCAGGCGAGTCGCCTGACGTATTCGTACCTCCGACTTGGAGAAACACTCTCTCAACACAGTATTTTGATGTTGAAGTCTTCCTTCAACGAAAGCCAATAATTTGTTGAAGCATTCAGCATTCATCCGCATTCATTCGGAAATTCATTTGGATCCTCCGGCATTACTTCTGTCATTATTATGCTCTAAGCATCGCGTTTCCCTTCTTTTCTTTGAAGCCACGGTCGCATACAGCACGTATTTTTTCTTCGACCTTGTATTCTCCTCCTAGCGACCATTGACCTTGTCGTTAGTGGGGAGGCTTGCGTGCCTCAGCGATACAGATGGCCGTACCGTAGATGCAACCACAACGGAGGGGTATCTGTTGAGAGGCCAGACAAGCGTGTGGTTTCTGAAGAGGGGCAGCAGCCTTTTCAGCACTTGCAGGGGCAACAGTCTGGATGATTGACTGATCTGGCCTTGCAACACTAACCAAAACGGCCTTGCTGTGCTGGTACTGCGAACGGCTGAAAGCAAGGGGAAACTACAGCCGTAATTTTTCCCGAGGACATGCAGTTTTACTGTATGGTTAAATGATGATGGCGTCCTCTTGGGTAAAATATTCCGGAGGTAAAATAGTCCCCCATTCGGATCTCCGGGCGGGGACTACTCAAGAGGACGTCGTTATCAGGAGAAAGAAAACTGGCGTTCTACGGATCGGAGCGTGGAATGTCAGATCCCTTAACCGGGCAGGTAGGTTAGAAAATCTAAAAAGGGAAATGAATAGGTTGAAGTTAGATATAATGGGAATTAGTGAAGTTCGGTGGCAGGAGGATCAAGACTTTTGATCAGGTGAATACAAGGTTATAAATACAAAATCAAATAGGGGTAATGCAGGAGTAGGTTTAATAATGAATAAAAAAATAGGAGTGCGGGTAAGCTACTACAAACAGCATAGTGAACGCATTATTGTGGCCAAGATAGACACGAAGCCCACGAAGTTTATATGCCAACTAGCTCTGAAGATGATGAAGAAATTGATGAAATGTATGATGAGATAAAAGAAATTATTCAGGTAGAGAAGGGAGACGAAAATTTAATAGTCATGGGTGACTGGAATTCGAGAGTAGGAAAAGGGAGAGAAGGCTCTGAGCACTATGGGACTCAACTGCTGTGGTCATTAGTCCCCTAGAACTTTGAACTACGTAAACCTAACTAACCTAAGGACATCACAAACATCCATACCCGAGGCAGGATTCGAACCTGCGACCGTAGCAGTCGCACGGTTCCGGACTGCGCGCCTAGAACCGCAAGACCACCGCGGCCGGCAAAAGGGAGAGAAGGAAGTGGGTGAATATGGATTGGGGGAGAGAAATGAAAGAGGAAGCCGTCTGGTAGAATTTTGCACAGAGCATAACTTAATCATAGCTAACACTTGGTTCAAGAATCATAAAAGAAGGTTGTATACATGGAAGAATCCTGGAGATACTAGAAGGTATCAGAGAGATTATATAATGGTAAGACAGAGATTTACGAACCAGGTTTTAAATTGTAAGACATTTCCAGGAACAGATGTGGATTCTGCCCACAATCTATTGGTTATGACCTGTAGATTAAAACTGAAGAAACTGCAAAAAGGTGGGAATTTAAGGAGATGGGACCTGGATAAACTGACTAAACCAGAGGTTGTACAGAGTTTCAGGGAGAGCATAAGGAAACAATTGACACGAATGGGGGAAAGAAATACAGTAGAAGAAGAATGGGTAGCTCTGAGGGATGAAGTAGTGAAGACAGCAGAGGATCAAGTAGGTAAATAGACGAGGGCTAGTAGAAATCCTTGGGTAACAGAAGAAATATTGAATTTAATTGATGAAAGGAGAAAACGCAGTAAATGAAGCAGGCAAAAGGGAATACAAACGTCTCAAAAATGAGATCGACAGGAAGTACAAAATGGCTAAGCAGGGATGGCTAGAGGACAAATGTAAGGATGTAGAGGCTTATTTCACTAGGGCTAAGATAGATACTGCCTACAGGAAAATTAAAGAGACCTTTGGAGAAAAGAGAGCCACTTGTACGAATGTAAAGAGCTCAGATGGAAACCCAGTTCTAAGCAATGAAGGGAAAGCAGAAAGGTGGATGGAGTATATAGAGGGTCTATACAAGGGCGATGTACTTGAGGACAATATTATGGAAATGGAAGAGGATGTAGATGAATTTGAAATGGAAGATACGATACTGCGCGAAGAGTTTGACAGAGCAGTGAAAGACCTGAGTCGAAACAAGGCCCTGGGAGTAGAAAACATTCCATTGGAACTACTGACGGCCTTGGGAGAGCCAGTCCTGACAAAACTCTACCATCTGGTGAGCAAGATGTATGAGACAGGCAAAATACCCTCAGACTTCAAGAAGAATATAATAATTCCAATCCCAAAGAAAGCAGGTGTTGACAGATGTGAAAATTACCGAACTATCAGTTTAATAAGTCACAGCTGCAAAATACTAACACGAATTCTTTACAGACGAATGGAAAAACTGGTAGAAGCCGACCTCAGCGAAGATCAGTTTGGATTCCGTAGAAATGTTGGAACACGCGAGGCAATACTAACCCTACGACTTATCTTAGAAAATAGATTAAGGAAAGGCAAGCCTACATTACTAGCATTTGTGGACTTAGAGAAAGCTTTTGACAATTTTGACTGGAATACTCTCTTTGAAAAGGTGACAGGGGTAAAATACAGGGAGCGAAAGGCTATTTACAATTTGTACAGAAACCAGATGGCAGTTATAAGAGTCGAGGGGCATGAAAGGGAAGCAGCGGTTCGGAAGGGAGTGAGACAGGTTTGTAGCCCGTCCCCGATGGTATTCAATCTGTATATTGAGCAAGCAGTAAAGGAAACAAAAGAAAAATTCGGAGTAGGTATTAAAATACATGGACAAGAAATAAAAACGTTGAGGTTCGCCGATGACATTGAAATTCTGTCAGAGACAGCAAAGGACTTGGAAGAGCAGTTGAACGGAATGGACAGTGTCTTGAAAGGAGGATATAAGATGAACATCAAGAAAAGCAAAACGAGGATAATGGAATGTAGTCAAATTAAGTCGGGTGATGCTGATGGGATTAGATTAGGAAATGAGACACTTAAAGTAGTAAAGGAGTTTTGCTATTTAGGGAGTAAAATAACTGATGATGGTCGAAGTAGAGATGATATAAAATGTAGACTGGCAATGGCAAGGAGAGCGTTTCTGAAGAAGAGAAATTTGTTAACATCGAGTATAGATTTAAGTGTCAGGAAGTCGTTTCTGAAAGTATTAGTAGGGAGTTTAGCCATGTATGGAAGTGAAACATGGACGATAAATAGTTTGAACAAGAAGAGAATAGAAGCTTTCGAAATATGGTGCTACAGAAGAATGCTGAAGAATAGATGGGTAGATCACATAACCAATGAGGAGGTGTTGAATAGGATTGGGGAGAAGGAAGTTTGTGGCACAACTTGACTAGAAGAAGGGACCGGTTGTTAGGACATGTTCTGAGGCATCAAGGGATCACAAATTTAGCATTGGAGGGCAGCGTGGAGGGTAAAAATCGTAGAGGGAGACCAAGAGATGAATACACAAAGCAGATTGAGAAGGATATAGGTTGCAGTAAGTACTGGGAGATGAAGAAGCTTGCACAGGATAGAGTAGCATGGAGAGCTGCATCAAACCAGTCTCAGGTCTGAAGACAACAACAACAACTTTTACCGTTTAAACACGCCGCGACAAGATTTTGTTCTAGTTTATAGTTTGGGCCTAGAACGCTTGGAGCGCTTCAGTAGACTATAATCTTTCATGAACAATTTCGTTCAGAACGTAGAAAGGGATTTAGAAACCGCTCGTCGACGGCTCTAGGCAAAGATAAGCGCACACGAAAGTCTGGCGTGATTTGGCGATTCGCGACACGGATTAGAAAGCAAACGAGGGAATACACCAGCAAGTGGCAATTATCTATATGTACTAGCCTTTTCCCTCCACGTTCAAGAGGGCGGTAATGTCGTGTATCACACATCGATACTAGGCGGCATTCCTTTCACTGCTGTTTCTGACTCTGTCTGGTGTTGACAAGTGTCGTGTAGTGCAACGCTGAGAGATGATGTCCCGGTACATGGACCAGCGACATTATCTTTGCATACGGATAGACATATGCCAATGGGTGGGCGACGGGGCGGCTCTGCTGGGAACCGAATTCCTGGCGAAAGTATCTGCACCGTTAACTGTTAGCCACAGTTTTGTCATTTGTGTGACACAAGGTTGTTTACTTGATTCAGTAACCACGAAAAGTGGTTGCGCCAGTTACTTATACAAGAATAGGAGAAGCATGTGTTGAGAACTTTAGTATGTATCGCCAGTATCAGCACCAAGCAGGCCCGCCTCATAACATTGCGGAAAATTCTCCACGGCTGCCACGCTTGTAGGCGTTATTTTCTACGGACCCGCGTCTGTGGCCACAATGTTGTCGCTGGTTTGTCGTAAAGGTCGCCACGGTAGTGGTCTGGGATTTCTGTTATCCATCCCGTCCATGGATTACGCTGTTTTTACGATGGGTGGAATAATCATCCTTGACAACACCCACCTTAGGCTATGGAGACCTTCCACGGTATGGTCGCAGCGAACCACTAACGCCGATTCAGCGACCTTTATTGGCGACAGCCTCCTTTTTGCGAGAGACCCTGCCTCGCATGCCTCGCTTGCTGGAAGGCATGCCTTTGCTGGTGGGAAGGATGATCTGGCTGCCACATGATGGTGCTACCGCCCTCTTCCTCATTTCCATAAAGAGGTATATCGACAAGATCTACCCTGGCAGATCGATCGGACGATGTGGTTCACTCACATGGCACGCCCGGTCGTCGGACCTCAGTCCTTTAGATTTCTAGCTCTGAGAGCACCCGAAAGAATTCACGAATCCGCAGTTCATCCCGGACGTGCATAGAGTGGAACACCTAGAATGAAATTTTCACTCTACAGTGGAGTGTGCGCTGATATGAAACTTCTTGGCAGATTAAAACAGTGTGCTGGACCGAGACTCGAACTCGGGACCTTTGCCTTTCGCGGGCAAGTGCTCTACCAACTAAGCTACCCAAGCACGACTCACGCCCCGTCCTCACAGCTTGGAAGGTAGGAGACGAGGAGGTACTGGCGGAATTAAAGCTGTCAGGACGGGGCGTGAGTCTTGCTTGGGTAGCTCAGTTGGTAGAGGACTTGCCCGCAAAAGACAAAGGTCCCGAGTTGGAGTCTCGGTCCGGCACACAGTTTTAATCTGCCAGGAAGTTTTAGTGGAACACCTCATTCGTGATGCCTGTGACTCCATTCGATTCCAGTACGGTACGTTTGAAATTGTGCGGCCGTTGTTGCTGGTAGTGTTTGAGCACGATTGGATGCCTTAAGGGAATACGTTATCTAATGGTGTTCTCATCGTAGTGGGCAATGTACTGCACATGCTTGATGAGTTAATAATTACCATAAATACCCTGTAGGCTAGACACCATGTATTTCGGGCTGTATGTTCAAATCTGAGTTTTCGTTTCTTATCCTCTCAGGGATCATTTCCTGCACTTTGACCACATTTAGGAAAATCACCCTGTATTCAAACGCTCTGAATTAATCATACATATGGGAGCTATACAGTGTAGTACTCCACATTCATAGTAAGATAACGAGCAGTTCAGAGACATGTCACCAATACTTCTAAGGAAATTCAAATGTCAGGCAAGAAAAGTTCTGGGCACCATCTTATTACTGTGCCAGAAGAAACCAGTTCATCAACTGCGACATATTCTTGATAGGTCACCGCGCAGCATAAGGCACCTTGCCATGGTTCGCGCTGCCCCCCCCCCCCCCCCCCCCCGTTCGAAGTTCGAGTCCTCCCTTGGGCATGGGTGTGTCTGTGTTGTCCTTAGCGTAAGTTAATGTTAGATTAAGTTGTGTGTAAGCCTAGGGACTGGTGACCTCAGCAGTTTGGTCCCATAGGAACTTACTACAAACTTCCAATTTTTTCGTGATAGGTCGAATCATCTCGATAATCTATGACCTAGTGTTAGAATAAATCATTCATTTAATCTAACACAGGCAACCATAGCGGTTCCAAATTGGTTCTTGTGTTATGTATCTCTTAATCAAGGAGTCAAGATCGCTCATAGTCATTTATTTAAAAATGATGACCGATTTAGGCCTTTATGCTGGCCGTCTTCAGATGATGGCACCATATGGCTCAAGTCGGTGATGCACCTAGCATTTTCGTGGTGCTACCCGCCAATTCCATCCATAGGGAGCCGTGATTGAACACGCCACCACCAATTTTATTTAGCCTATCCTTTCTGAGCACCAATAGGTCCTTCGCAGAAATTTCGGTTGACCTTGTCTTCGGATTTGGCCAGCTTTCAGCGCCTGTAACGATTCGAGCTATCTATTAGCACATTGTCATACCGATGGTTCCTAGATCTACGTTCTTCCTATGTTCGACCTGCGGCCTTTGAAATTGAAGCCCTTTTTGTGTTTCCCCGAGATCCTCTAACCTAAAGAACCGTCTAGTCCAGACCAAACAGCCCCCGCTACCCGTGTACTGAACTCCATACCTATTTACTGGAACCTGAAACCCCACCACCTTATGGCGCAAGTCGAAGAATCTGCAGCCTACACCGTCGCAGAAGTGTCTGACCCTCCGATTCCTGCACCAGAGGTCTACAACAAGTTCTATCGACTATGCTGCAAAGGTGAGCTCTGCTTTCATCTCTCAAGCAAAACTGGCAGCCTTTAAAACTTCTGATACCAGCTCGAAAACAGAAAGAATCTCTTCCAGGCCAAACCGGCACACATCATTGGCACCGACGTGAGCCACCACCTACAGCTGGCTGCACCCTGTGCTCTCCACGGCATCTGGAAGACCGGTTCCACTACTGGACTGACTCCATCCGGTATGCTCACGGAATACACACTGGCTTTCCTCCCCTCTTTGGTAACCACACCCCTAAGGGGCCCCAGAACGCCTGACATTGGAACTAATCCAACCCTCTGTGACTGCCCAGATTTTTCAGGCTGAGAGGTTTTCTTTGAAACACTACAAACGACTGCATATGGCTGAGGGACAGTGTAAACCACAGACATATCCTGGAACTGGTTTGTGAAACAAAGCGTGGAGGCCTTACATTTGGCGCCCGCAGGAAGTCTTTCGCCGCCTGATTCACCACAGGTGAAATGAGACTTCAGTGCGAACAGTAACTGGGCTGGCCACCGGTGCAGACTATTGGCGGACTCGTTGATCATGCTGAACGTCCGTCGGATCCCCACCTCCGCCACACAACAGTGATGCCAACGCACAGTAGCCTCAGACTGTGTAACTGAAGCCAGCGCAGCCTGGAGCTGAGAGCGAAGTGTCACCCACTTGGCTCACATACACACATAGCAGTCACAGTCCCTATCCATATGAACGACCGTGGAAAATTACAGTACACAGACAAACAAAGTGCTATCGACACATGCTGCGCAACTCTGCTCCAGACACTGACGAAAAGGAAAGAAGTGCGTCTAAATAACTCGCGCCTGGTTAAGAACTTGCAATATCTCACAAAACCTATTTACTTTGCGACACTAATAAATACGCGAGAACTATGACTGTTTAATATTAAATTAACAAGCAGAAATTCGAAAACAGAACTTTCAAAGCACACAGATGAAGCTATATAGTTCGTTTCTGGTTAGGAGCTCTTAAAATGCCACAAAATCGGGTACTTCTCTGTTGCTCCTCCGTCTTGGCCGGCAGCCGCTGATTGAAAACTAAAGCTAACCTGTGATCACCAGCTTTAAAAAAAAAAAAAAAAAAAAAAAAAAAAAACGAACAAACGGCTACCGACACACGCTACGAAACTATGTTTTTACTTTTTTTTAGTACGCCGAATTCACTTTTACATCTGAAGACTTCTTTCCGTTGAGAACGACACGCTGTGTTCTCTTCCTTAGACACTCTCCAAAAAATCACACAGTTGGTCTGATATTTCGTACCACGTATTTCATTCATTAGGAGACAGTGTGGAACTGTATCGAATACCGTCAGGCACCATGGCGTCTATCTGGGAGCCGGTATCTAGCGTCTTTTAAGGTCTCTTGGACGAACAGAGCGAGCTGGGTCTCACTCCGTCGTTGTTTACGAAACCCATGTTGATTCAAATGGTTCAATGGCTCTGAGCACTATGCGACTTAATTTCTGAGGTCATCAGTCGCCTAGAACTTAGAACTAATTAAACCTAACTAACCTAAGGACATCACACACATCCATGCCCGAGGCAGGATTCGAACCTGCGACAGTAGCGGTCGCTCGGTCCCAGACTGTAGCGCCTAGAACTGCACGGCCACTCCGGCCGGCCCTGTTGATTCCTCCAGGGGGGGGGGGGGGGTGTTCTGCAAGGTTCTGTTTGTAGAACATGCAGAGGTGAAGAAAGGGATTGCGTTACAGAGCGAAACTGGGTGATGTTAATTATTTGCTGCTGTTCATGCACAGTTTGCTAGCTACTCTTTCAGATGAAAAGTGCGCAGTCTGCATTCTACCGCATTAACGGATTCCGGTAAAAACTGTATCATTAAAGTGAGATCCCGAATTCGGCATATTGTAGTGCGACGGTGATATTTTGCGGCAATAGTAGGGTACCGCCGTAAGCACAGACAATATCCACACATTTTGCGTTAGAGACAAGGCGGGACACACGGCGGCCATTTGCACAGTGAAACAGTCGAATGAAATTGCACTCTGATGCGCTCGCAGTTTCCCTCAGTAGACAAATGTCAACTGTAAATTCAGCGAGGCGATTTTAAGGGAGCAGAGTGAATTTAATACTGCGAGCCGCTATCGGTAAAACTAATGTTCGGGAAATACATTGTACGTCACTGTCATACGACATCTCCTCCTCGCTGTTGAGTTGTTACGCTGCTAGCATCATTCTGTCGTCAACAATGGAACATCCGAGGTGATGAAACTTGACAGGTATGTAGAGGTGTCAAAATAATGTTGCACGTACTTTTGTTTTTGCTCAGTTTCATTTTTAAGAAGTAAAACACATCCCGAAAGGTAATTAGGTGCATTAAGTTACGAGCAAAATATTAGGAACTGTGATATAATTAAAAAAATATATATGTTTCATAAAGTTGTAGAAATGTAAATAACGTTCTTGATAATTTGTAATCACCTTCCGTAATATTTTGTAATTTCGGAAAATCAATTAATTTTGAAAAATTAAAACTGCTCATACAATTAAAATTAATGAAGTTTTTACGCCGTGCCTAATCATGTGGGATAAAAGTCGCTTCTGAAAAATGGTTTCTGGAAAATAAATTGTTCACAATATGCTTTCACAGTATTTTCAACATATCTAGTGAAAACATCTAGACATTCATTTACTCTAATTATTTATATTGCTTATTTTTGTTTAATGCTTTAAATTTTTATTTTATAGCCGGCCGCGGTGGCCAAGCGGTTCTAGGCGCTACAGTCTGGAACCGCGCGACCGCTACGGTCACGGGTTCGAATCCTGCCTCGGGCAGGTTTAAGTAGTTCTAAGTTCTAGGGGACTGATGACCTCAGATGTTAAGTCCCATAGTGCTCAGAGCCATTTGAACCATTTTGTTATTTTACGTTTTACATTAATGGTTTTCTTTTTTATTTTACTTTATCGTTTCGCATATGTGTATTTTGTTGAGTGAAAATAGTAAGTAAATTACTATTGTGATGGTTTAGTACAACAATAATGATAATATGTAAAAATGGTAATATATAACATGCATATGAGATGAAAGACATTTCTTCACATAATACACATGAATGACAACACAATATAAAACAAAATTCTATCAGTATTTCAAATTGTTGCGGATGACCTTCTAGATATCACGATTTATTCTAGGAATATTTCAATCCTAGTACTTTGGAATACGTTGGAGAAGTGGACCGATAATGTGTTAGTAGATTGTAGCTTGAGTGGATTATTTCTCAAGTGAAAATTGACGTAATCATTCAGCATAACTGAATCTGAAAATTTTCTCATAAAGTTGTTCCTACATCGAACGCCGCATACGTCCAACGACTGTACCTGTCTCGACGAGCCTTTTGGCATCGTCAGACGAGCAACTTCCTTGTCCTGCAAACTAAATACGTGAAGCGTAAAATAATAATTTAAAGCATAAATCAAAAGTAAGTAAAATAAATAACTACGATAACAATTACCGTCCTGATATTTTAATTAAGTATGCTGAAAATACTCCAGTAAGTCACTGTGTGCAGCTTATTTTCCAAAAATTGTATCCAAGAACCTATGTCTTTTACACACGGATGGATGTGGCGTAAACGATTCTTTAATTTATATTGCAAGAATTTTTTTTCTTCGAAATTAATTAATTTTGATGGTGTATTTTGCAAAATTTCAAATTATTAGAAAAGTTGATTATATAGTTTCCAAAATCGTTAATTACATTTCAACTATTATATGAAACAGTTTTTAAATATCGTGGTTTCAAAGAAATTCCGTCTAAACCTAATATTTCGTATTTCCTTTCGGGGTGTGTTTCATACCCTAAAATTGGACAAAACCGAAAAAATACGTACTGCATTATTTTGACCTCTCTACTGACCCTTCAAGTTTCAGCAACATCGTTTATTTACACCTGGTAATGTTCCCTGTAAGCTCTGCTGCTGGTGTATAAATACCATTGCTAGTGCAAGCTATGGTCAACAGCAGATTCCTTTTACTTCTTATGCTGATCGTGCCGACACTACCAACCTTTCAGGTGTAGCCTTTTAAGTTTTAAGATCTCTGGGTGGCACGAAATGTACTACATGCTTGGACATGCAGGTGACTAAATTTTCATAGCAAGAGTACAAATAACGACACCTACATTCGTAGCACATTTCTTATTCAGTAACCTGAAGATATGCCACGCGTACGATGGGGAAACAAGTATCAGAAAGTGTATGTACTGACCGCGTCAGGTTCGTGACTATCGGAACTGTGCTTTATTGCTGCTCACGAGGTGTGGATCCCGCGACTGCCATATGACTATGTAACTGATGACTTCAGGACGGAAACCATACACAGTGCTAAGCAGGAGCTCCACGACTACACGCGACTAGCACTCAAGAGGACAGAAACATTATTCGTTCGCCAGCGTATAGCCGCGCCATGGACCTTGAGGCAAGAAGTGTGCTGGTTTGCAGTAAGTCACGTATCTAGAAGGATAGTACAGCAATGTATAAAACACCACTAACTTTCAGTGTGGTGGCCGCCGTTGCGGCTTGCCCTCGGGCTATAGCACAGGCGTGCCTCCAGTAGTGCCTCCAACGACGATATGAGTGACATCATTTCGTATTTTCAGACGAGTCCCAATTCGTCGTAATGCGTTACTATGGAGATATGGATTAGTGGAAACTCGAAGCAGAACGTACGTTGCCAAACTGCTCTTCTTACCGTCATGTGGGCTTCGGATCTCGCTTGATTGTACACTATTTAATCAAAAGTATCAGGACACACCCAAAAACATACGTTTTTCATATTAGGTGCATTGTGCTGCCACCTACTGTCAGGTACCCCATATCAGCGACTCAGTGAGACAGCAAAGTTGTCGCTCCGCGGAACTAACGGACTTCGAACGTGGTCAGGTGATTGGCTGTCACTTGTGTCATACATCTGTACGCGAGATTTCCACACTCCTAAGCATCTCTAGGTGATGTGATAGTAAAGTGGAAACGTTAATGGACACGTACAGCACAAAAGCGTACAGGCCGACTTCGTCTGTTGACTGACAGAGGCCGCCGACAGTTGAAGAAGGTCGTAATGTGTAATAGGCAGATATCTATCCAGACCATCACACAGGAATTCAACGAGTTTAATTTTTTTACAATTGTCAGCACCTTTAACCCACATTGACACAGATTCGGATTCATTTATTTTACGATGAGTCTTGGCCCTGAGAACGAAAGACATTGTCAACAGGTAATATGATTTACCCATCTACATCTACATACATACTCCACAATCCACTCCGTGCGTGGCGGGGCGTATCTAGTACCTTATCTAGTATCTTATCTAGTATCTTATCTTCTACTGGTATCTTATCTTCCTGTTCCACTCCCAAACAGAACGAGGGAAAAATGACTGTGTGTATGCCTCTGTACGAGTCCTAATCTCTCTTATCTTTGTGGTCTTTCCGCGAAATGTAAGTTGGCGGCAGTAAAATTGTACTGCAGTCAGCCTCAAATGCTGGTTCTCTAAATTTCCTCAGTAGCGATTCACGAAAAGGACGCCTCCTTTCCTCCAGAGACTCCCACCCGAGTTCCGTAACACTCACGTGAGGATCAAACCTACCAGTAACAAATCTAGCAGCCCGCCTCTGAATTGCTTCTGTCCTCCGTCAATCCAACCTGATAGCGATCCCAAACGCTCGAGCAGTACACAAGAATATGTCGCATTAGTGTTTCATAAATGGTCTCCTTTACAGATGAACCACACCTTCCCAAAATTCTACCAATGAACAGAAGACGACTATCCGCCTTCCCCACAACTGCCATTACATGATTGTCCCACTTCATATCGCTCTGCAATGTTACGCCTAAATATTTAATCGACGTGACTGTGTCAAGCGCTACACTAGTAATGGAGTATTCAAATATTACGGGATTCTTATTCCTATTCATCTGCATTAATTTACACTTATCTATATTTAGAGTTAGCTGCCATTCTGTACACCAATCACACATCCTGTCCAAGCCATCTTCTATCCTCCTACAGTCACTCAACGACGACACCTTCCCGTACACCACAGCATCATCAGCAAACAGCCGCACATTGATATCCACCCTATTCAAAAGATCATTTACGTAGATAGAAAACGACAGCGGATCTACCACACTTCCAAATCTCCCATATCTCTATCGTAGACCTCTGCGATGTGAAATGTCCGATAAGCGATGACGTCCCGGCTGTTGAAACTTTCAAGCCCTGGCACTTTATCGATTCAAGCGTCGCTTAGAAAAGACTACAGAAATGTTTGGCTTATGAGGAGATACGCTATCATTGAACCGCATTATTTGTTAGCTCTGAAGCATAATGTGCACTTCTGTCTGATGGTAGCACTTTGGAAATCACGAGTGATTACTTCAGCTTTTTTCATGCGATTTTTAACAGCCACCATCCGCGGGATGCTCTACACTCCCTGCCCGTCAATAAATGAGATTTGCGTGGTCTTTGCTTAGGTGTCGTTGCTGTAGCTCTTTTCCATTTCGCAATGACATCAACAACAGTCGACTTCGGCAGCTTTAGAAGGATTTAAAGGATCCTGACGGATTTGTTACGCAGGTGACGGTTTGAAATCCGATTCATTTATATTTAGCTACCTAAAAGGTATCGTGCAAGCTGTGAATTTAGCTGTTGGTTTCGGTACAATCCAAAATATATGCATCATTTCAGTTTAATTGCACCAAGTTATATTATTAATAATTTCGTTTAGTCGATCTAGCTGAAGGGAGTGTTTAAAATGAATGCTGGTTCTTGTTACATACACGTAATAGTGACTCTGTTTAGCGTGTTCACGTTTGCTGTCGCTGTTTCTGGATGCCCTGAGACATATGCAAAGAAGTTTCTTCCGTGTGGTGATGTATGAAGACGGTAAGTGATGCTTCAATCTCTGCCTCACCTTGTTTTGCTAGGATTTTCCTTAACTTTACTCCAGCTTACACTGAAGAGATCAGTGAAGGTCTTTGACAACAAATTGACTTGTATCAAACACCTTCTCTGAAGGTACAAAGAACTTCAGAGCTCTGAAGGAATGTCGAGTTGGGGATATGATTTTCATTTTATTCACAATCGTCAGTCTTCAGTCATATTTGATCGCAGCGGCCGACATACACTCCTGGAAATGGAAAAAAGAACACATTGACACCGGTGTGTCAGACCCACCATACTTGCTCCGGACACTGCGAGAGGGCTGTACAAGCAATGATCACACGCACGGCACAGCGGACACACCAGAAACCGCGGTGTTGGCCGTCGAATGGCGCTAGCTGCGCAGCATTTGTGCACCGCCGCCGTCAGTGTCAGCCAGTTTGCCGTGGCATACGGAGCTCCATCGCAGTCTTTACCACTGGTAGCATGCCGCGACAGCGTGGACGTGAACCGTATGTGCAGTTGACGGACTTTGAGCGAGGGCGTATAGTGGGCATGCGGGAGGCCGGGTGGACGTACCGCCGAATTGCTCAACACGTGGGGCGTGAGGTCTCCACAGTACATCGATGTTGTCGCCAGTGGTCGGCGGAAGGTGCATGTGCCCGTCGACCTGGGACCGGACCGCAGCGATGCACGGATGCACGCCAAGGCCGTAGGATCCTACGCAGTGCCGTAGGGGACCGCACCGCCACTTCCCAGCAAATTAGGGACACTGTTGCTCCTGGGGTATCGGCGAGGACGATTCGCAACCGTCTCCATGAAGCTGGGCTACGGTCCCGCACACCGTTAGGCCGTCTTCCGCTCACGCCCCAACATCGTGCAGCCCGCCTCCAGTGGTGTCGCGACAGGCGTGAATGGAGGGACGAATGGAGACGTGTCGTCTTCAGCGATGAGAGTCGCTTCTGCCTTGGTGCCAATGATAGTCGTATGCGTGTTTGGCGCCGTGCAGGTGAGCGCCACAATCAGGACTGCATACGACCGAGGCACACAGGGCCAACACCCGGCATCATGGTGTGGGGAGCGATCTCCTACACTGGCCGTACACCACTGGTGATCGTCGAGGGGACACTGAATAGTGCACGGTACATCCAAACCGTCATCGAACCCATCGTTCTACCATTCCTAGACCGGCAAGGGAACTTGCTGTTCCAACAGGACAATGCACGTCCGCATGTATCCCGTGCCACCCAACGTGCTCTAGAAGGTGTAAGTCAACTACCCTGGCCAGCAAGATCTCCGGATCTGTCCCCCATTGAGCATGTTTGGGTCTGGATGAAGCGTCGTCTCACGCGGTCTGCACGTCCAGCACGAACGCTGGTCCAACTGAGGCGCCAGGTGGAAATGGCATGGCAAGCCGTTCCACAGGACTACATCCAGCATCTCTACGATCGTCTCCATGGGAGAATAGCAGCCTGCATTGCTGCGAAAGGTGGATATACACTGTACTAGTGCCGACATTGTGCATGCTCTGTTGCCTGTGTCTATGTGCCTGTGGTTCTGTCAGTGTGATCATGTGATGTATCAGACCCCAGGAATGTGTCAATAAAGTTTCCCCTTCCTGGGACAATGAATTCACGGTGTTCCTATTTCAATTTCCAGGAGTGTATAACTGTAGGATCGCGAGTCATTATTAAACATAAAATATACATAAAACAGTTACATGTGCCACGCTTTCACACAAGTGTTATTAAGTAATTAATTATTCCTCGCCGTGATTGAGTAAAAAGCTACATTGTTCCGTCATTTATAGCTCACACACAGCTCTTCTACAGTCACAAATCGCTTGGAGAATCTCAACAACTTTAGATGAAATCGGACGTTCACTAATCCACCTTGATATGTCCTCTTTACTGTTATACCTTGCGTATTTCCAAACCTCACTTTAAGACAATCGATGTCCAGAAAGACTGACGTAGTTTTTCTCTAATCATTGTCTTTCAACTGTTCGCTCCACTGATTTTGCACATATTAGTCTCTCTGGGCGTAGCATACATGCACCAAAAATATCCATGCACCAAACTTACAAGCCGGCCAGAGTGGCCGAGCGGTTCTAGGCGCTACAGTCTGGAACCGCGAGACCGCTACGGTCGCAGGTTCGAATCCTGCCTCGGGCATGGATGTGTGTGATGTCCTTAGGTTAGTTAGGTTTAATTAGTTCTACGTTCTAGGGGACTGATGACCTCAGCAGTTAAGTCACATAGTGCTCAGAGCCATTTGAACCATTTTTTGAACCAAACTTACATGTACACAAATTTAAGTACGTAAGATAATATCGATAATATTAATTAAAGGAAAGGGAGGAAATAATTGAAGAAACATGCCAGGAAAATTCCTTCCCAATATCCAACTCAGCTATTCCGATCTATTTGTCTTATACACGATAGTTACAATTAAACTTGCGCTCCTTGAGTGGGCCCCGAAGAAAAACGTATGATCATAAGAGAATGAAACTTGTCGGAAACGCTTGTAATGACGCGTGAAAGAGAAATAACGAATAAACCACTGAAAAAAGAAACACGTTTCAATTTTCATATCAGAGGGTAACATTCGTTAGTTCTGTACCACGTTTACATTCCAGGATACAAATGTTGCTCAATGTGGCGACTATGAGTATCCATGACGACTATGAGCATCCACAGCACCCTGGAACGGTACTAGAAATTGCTTTACTTCTGCGCGTAATATCTCCCTCGCGATGATCATCTTGAACCTCCAACGTGTGTTAGTTGCCCGTTGATAAACCTTCAGGTACCATCATAGCCGCCGGCCGGGGTGGCCGAGCGGTTCTAGGCGCTACAGTCTGGAACCGCGCGACCGCTGCGGTCGCAGGTTCGAATCCGCCTCGGGCATGGATGTGTGTGATGTCCTTACTTTACTTAGGTTTAAGTAGTTCTAAGTTCTAGGGGACTGATGACCTCAGACGTTAAAGTCCTATAGTGCTCAGAGCCATTTGAATCACTTTTGAACACCATAGCCAGAAATCACACGGGCTCAAATTTAGTGATCTTGGTGGTCACGGAGTTTGGAACCATCGGACAGTGATTCTGTTGTCTCCAAATGAGTTACAGATTAACCGAGTGATCTGACGAGCATTGTGAGGTGGAGATCCACCGTTCATCACAACAGTTGAGTCCAAAACACCTCTCTCCCGCAGAAGCATGATGGCGAAGCGGATCACAGTAACGTGTGCCGTTCACGTTGCATGTCCTTCGTCCTCGGGGTCTGCGTCCCTCCTACGTCATCTTGCCAGTAACGGCGCCTAACGGCAAGTCATGACACTAACAGTACTAACAATTCAAATCCTGTATTGCGCAGTCTATGCAACTTCTTATAGAACTGGATACCCATATAGTAAATTGTTTTACATCTACACTGGCCTAAGTAGTGAAAGTGTAATTATAATCCACCAAATATTTCCAGAGCGTTGTACTTCCCACATGTAAACTACTCTTCCCATATGTAAATTATTCGTTGCTCCAGCATGCGCGTAGAGCTTGCGATATTAGTCTCTGCACTGACTTCTGAACGTTACTCTCCGTCATCTTGACGTATGTGCCAAGAGAACGTGCTATGTACTCGCTTATCAGCCTGCATAACAAAGGAAAGCTCTCAGCGCGTCGATAGGCGCCAAGCGATTTTTCTGGAGGAAGCTCGGCCGCCGACGGTTCGATTTCCGCCCAGCCCCTCTGCATGCTGCCATCTCCGGCTACCCCGTTCTCCAACGCTCCTTCCAGATCCGACGCCGTTTATCTCCGTTCCTCCCCCTCCCACCGCCTCCTTCCTTGCAGGCTTCCGCACGTTCTTCCCCTTTCGTAGCAAAAGGTCCCTCATCAATTTTCTCACCCGGGGGCAACATTTACGGGATAAAGTTTTTGTCTTCGTCTCCTACCGCCTCAGTCTTCAACTCAGCACACTTACAGGGCGCTTTCAGCGTCCATTAAATCATCATCTACGCCAGAGTTCGGATGAAGGTGAACTCAGTTGTAAATTAAAAATAAGAGACTGCAGCCCTCGCCCATTACAGTTTGGTATTTGTACACTTTCAGTGCACCGTAACAATTCTTTATCTATAAGCATATTCCTCGTTACTACCACCAAACGTTATTGAAACACAAACACTCTCTTCTATTTCTTATGCAAGGCAACTGCATCCAAATAAAAAGTAACTGAAAAAAAATTACAAGAGCAAAAAAATTTTTTTTTATTTCAGTGGCCCTTTTACAGTACAAAAAACAAAACTCCTTCAGAACAGGTCTTGAATGCCGAAACGGTACCGACCGACCGCCGTGTCATCCTCAGCCCAGAGGCATCACTACCTGCGGATATCGAGGGACAGGACATGTAGCAATCACACCACTCTCCCGGGCTTCGTCTGTTTTCATGACCGGAGCCGCTATTTCTCAAGCAGGTAGCTCCTCAATTGGTCTCTCAAGGGCTTAGTGCACTGCGCTTTGCAACAGCGCTCGACAGACCCGGACAGTCACCCATTCAAGTGCAAGCCTAGTCCGATAGCGCTTAACTTCGGTGATCTGACAGAAAGCTGTGATACCACTGTGGCAAGGCTGTTAGCGATTCGAATCTAACGTCAATAAAAAGTGCAACATTTTTCAGTGGCAATGCTATTTGAAGCAACCCGTACACAAAAATAGCAGAATACAAAAAGAAAGTGCTTTAAATGTATTACTCTGCGTGAAACGATCATAAAATATAACGATAAATTACAATGACCTACACGGTGTAGCTCACCTTTTGAATCACCTGTGGAGGCGTAACTAAAATGTGGAGTCTTAGAATAAAATTGTTGTGGACATCATGATGCTGAGACATCAACATTTCGGATGTCAAACTTACACAGAGTTAAGAGTAAATACCTATATAAAGGAACTGCCTGTTGTGCAAATATGTGCGGCCCCATCCATAACAAGTAGAAGAACAAGTTCAAGTAAGGGACAAGAGCAAAATGTATCTCTCAAGACATCTTAGTGGAAGTTATTCCTGGAACATTCGGTAAAATATAAAAGTGCAGAAAAGGATTTTATGCTAATAAACAGAAGGCATTTATAAGCAGACTACATAGAACCGAAATAGTGCTACTGGAAGCACGACTATACGAATGTAAAATAAGTAAATATGGCAATAGGTGGTGTGAACACCACGGATGATGTGCACAAGGCTTCTCTGATTAGCATTAGCTTACAAAGCGGCAGATACAGCAGATATAGGATGACGCGAAGTAGAGATAAACCGATACTTCGTGAAGACGTTATGGCAAAAATCATAGCTTACGACACGCGTAAGGAGACACAGGCAAACATAAACGTGTGATAAAATGATATAAATAAATTTGCACATCTGACTGGGAGATCCGTTTATACTCATTTCGTGCACAGAGAGAGACACAATTCACTTGGATGCCAAACTGTGCACATGGCAAGAAATTAAAGCATATACTCGTACTTTCGTATCTCCATTACAGCAAGCAATAGTTCAGAATAAAAAATCTCGTGGCCCCTACTGATGCAGTTATAAACTAATGCCACGTAGAACATAACGGAGATTGTAGGCAGAACGAAATTTTCGCTCCGCAGCAGAATGTGTGCTGATATGAAATTTTCTGGCTGATTAGAACTGTGTGCCGGACTGAGACTCGAACTCGAGTCCGGACATGTAGTTTTAATCTGCCAGAAAGTTTCAAAGATTGTGTGGTTTTTTCGTCGTCACGAAATGGCAATATTACCTTTGTGACAAAAAGTGCACCATATGAGTATCTTAACGATGACTGTATGTAAACTGACATCAACCACAATGATCATCATAAGTTTCCTGGTCTGCGAGCACGTCCTGGTTGTCCACATTTTTTTGCAGCTTTCCTCAGATTGTTGTGTTAACATCATTTAAGCAGTTCGCCCAGACTCTGAGTCCCGTTCAGTTCGTGCCTTCTCGTCCCCTGTAAACACCCCTCTAAGACGAATTTGTTTTTCTTTTTTAATTGTTTCGTGCTTTCTCTGCGCATATGCAATTCTTTTTGCAGCTAAATCCAGTAATTGCCTTTCTACGTCTTCATCTGCATCTACATACATACTCCGCAAGCCACCGTCGGTGCATGGCGGAGTGTACCCTGTTCCAGTACTAATCATTTCCTTTCCTGTTCCACTCGCAAATAGGTCGAGGGAGAAACGACTATCTATATGTCTCCGTATGAACCCTAATTTCTAGTATCTTATCTTCGTGGTCCTTACGCACAATGTATATTGGCAACAGTAGAGACGTTCGGCAGTCAGCTTCAAATGAAGGTTCTCTAATTTTCTCAATAGTGTTTCTCGGAACGGACGTCGCCTTCCCTTCAAGGTTTTCCATTTGAGTTCCCGAAGCATCTGCGTAACACTTACGTGGTGTCCGAACCTGCTGGTAACAAATCTAGCAGCCCGCCTCTGAATTCCCAATCACTTCTCCGTGTGAACGCTACATGCCAAATTTGTTTCCATTCTCCGCCGTGATCACATTTCGAAAGCTTCGAATTGCTTCCTGTCTTTGCTTCGTATGCTGTTCGTATGGTAAGACGCTGTACACAGAATACTTAATCAATCGTTTCCTTGATTTTAAAACTGAATTAATGCAGTGTTGACCACAGTAAAATATTAATTGGCAATGGTATCCGGTTCCGGTCAAAATGTATTTATCTTCAGAGCATGTAAATGGAAATAAGCGTTTAGCGCATTGGCCGCGAGGCCCCTTACGGGGCAGGTCCGGCCCCCTTTGTGCAGGTCCTATTACACTCGACGCCACATTGGGCGACCTGTGTGCCGGATGGGGATGAAATGATGATGAATACAACACAACACCCAGTCCCTGAGCGGATAAAATCCCCGACCGGAGGACGGTAATCCGTCACACTGACCACTCAGCTATCGGGGCGGACATCTTCAGACCATGGTATACCACGGTGGCAAGCGGTGGTGGTGAGCGGAGTTAATTATCGTGGATCCACGAACGTCAGCTGTTCAGTAATAAGGCAGCGATTATGAGTGACTTGAATTCGACAGTTCCTTGATAGGCTTCTTAACTTGCGTAGCTCCATATGTCTAAGCGCAGGCAGCGGAAGTGGAGGAGTTGGGGCCTCATAGCCTTCCTGATGTGTTCCACAGGGTTCAGATTGTACGAATATTGTGACCAGGAAATCAAGCTGACGTAGCTATGATTCTTACTGGACCACTGCAGCGTGATTGTTGCCTTGCGAAACATATTTTTGTCGTTCTGTAAGGTGCCATCGCTGTTAGGAAAGACGTCAAGCACGAACGAATATATGAGGCACCACAGTACCATTCACAGTTGTCACAGTTGATACGGAATCTTCGGCTACTATCACAGGTGCTACGGAAGGCCAGGACAGATCGCTGCCTACAGTAGTGGAAATCAGTAAAAAGGCAGCGTTCCCGCGAAAATAATAGTACAATGTATGAAGCATACATGCATCGAATTTATTACGAATGTAGTAGATACATGTAATACATGAATAATCATCACGGTATTACATTGTTTCTTTCATAACATGAGTAACAAAGTAGGGAATTGTCGTTCATCGGATGGACATTGGTATAAATGCATTCATTTTCCTGTTTTGCTATCGCATTATTAGTACTTTGTCCAACCTCCGTTCTTACAAATTACCTCAAAATTATCTTCAGCATTGATTTTGTTAGTTTTTGTATTTCTTACAGTGAAACTGTCGCCCACTCTTCTCGTATCGCTCTTTTCAGCTCACATGCGCCCTCATAGTGCCTACCATTGCGATGAACACGCCTTGCAAGTATTCCCGAAAAGTTTTTCAGGGGTTTAAAATCCAGGCTAGGTGCAGGCCAGAGAAAGAACATCGATATCTTTAACCACTCTATGGTTGTAGCAGAAACAAGTACAGATGCATTATTTTGTTGAGACGTAAGACTCCCGTCCCCTAGGTACTGATACATTCGAATCAGTTCTGTCTTTATCATCTCAGTGTACATGTCAGAGTTCATTGTAGTTTTCAGCCAAGCAGTGCGTGATTTACCTTTAGCGCAGAAGGCTGCCCAAATCGCAATACTTCCATCACCAAAATCTCTTCTTATTTTTACCTGCTGCTCTGCTCAGACTATGTCAATAATATTGAAATCCATTTGACCCAGATAAATTTTTCTCATCACTGTAGACCACTTTAGCAGCAAACTCAGATGTAGGCTGCTTTTGTGTGAGTGTTGTAGAAGGGTTCTGCAGTCATTTCTTGAATGCAAGATGTTTGTCATCCGACAAAATTTGTCATTCAAGTCTATTAGTTACTAGCAGAAGTCAATAAGTAATAAGCTGAGAAAAATAACGGTTTCTGGCTCTTGCTTTACGCAAAAGTAGGCATTTCGGTGGCTCAGATAATTTTCTACTTTGCCCATATTTTCGGTACTGTCCATATAGTGCACTCAGTCTAACGAAATTATCAATCTCTATACTTTAAAGGGTCAACTTCTTAGCGAATTTACGATTAGAGAGTCCCACTTCCTCGTACGCGCCGATTTCTATTCTTTCAACACTAACATCACACAGAGCCGAATGCCTTTATACCGAGTTCGAGCCTCCAGCATCTGAATCATTGGTGACTTGTTATATGCTGTACTACTGACATCAAATGCGGTATCGTTTCACTGCATCTGTCGGTATACTGGATCTCAGAATATACACTGTGCACAACTACTGCAACAGACAATATTAATTTTCCTACAAATATCCATACTTTTATACTGATTCCCACCTGTATCCTTCTCCACAAAGCGGACAAGCCATCGACCTTCTCATTATGTGTTGAGGCGTGGACTTCCTACACCTCGTCGCTTAGTTTTGGTTTCATTCAAACACTTTCCACAGTTGCCCAAGACAACAGTGCCCGAACATCCAAACAGCTTCACCGTTTCACAAGCGCTCGGCCGCAGCAATCGGCCCTTTGTCAAATTCTATTATGTTAGTTCATTTCCAATTTGCGACAAGTACCATCTCTAGACTGACCAGGAAGTATTCGTGCTCGGTGTGGTCAGTGGTCATGATGAATATTTTGTCTGCAAAAGTCGACATGATCAGGGCTGTCAGCTTCGACAAATGTAAATAAAACCTTATTTTTGTGACCATAACTGGGAAAGCAGGGATTCATAAACAATATTTAATGAAAAGTAAAATGCAGTCTTGATCGCATAAACGCATTTGTTTAAAAATGGTGACCGGTTTCAATCTCTTTTAGACCATCATCAGATCATATTACGAAGATGACAGACGGATGCGGTGGCATGGAGCAGAAACCGAATCTGCACGCAATATTGCTGTTCCGCGTTACCGTCACTGCCTGTCACCTTTGGAGTATGATCCGATGATGGTTTAAAAAGATTGAAACCGGTCACCATTTTTAAATAAATATGTTTAGGGGATTAAGACTGCTTTTTAATGTTTATCAAATAAATAAAACAGTTCATTGTGTCAGTTACTTGCTTATTTTTCCACTTCACATTTCGATCATTCACGCAATCATCTTCAGGTTTAGAAATTTGTAGTTATATTGCTGGTGTTAGTGAAGAGAATAGACACCTTTTCGCAGCAGCAGACGAAGTGCATCAAAAGTCGCGACATAATCTGACTTGCACATGCGTCTGTGCTCTTAATTAACGCCAGCAATGTAACGACACATTTCTCTACCAGAAGATTATGGAGAGAACCATCGAAATGCGTAGCGGAAAAGTAGAAAAGTGACTTACGCAGTCAACTGTTTTATTTATAGTGGTCATAATATTATGGATCATTACCGTATGTATCTGCATTGCAGAAAAGTAAACAGAATAATAATTTAAAACAAAGAATGAATGTTAAAGATAGAAAGCTTGGCAGTAATAAGCATTGTAGCATGGGTCAACTTAAAGTGGCTAAGAGCAGAGCGGCCAGAGAGAAGATCGTCAAATCATAATGTCATGTGTGCATTGTTTCTGGAATAGCTTCAGATAAAATTATCGTTGCACCTCTCCTCATCATGTCACAGTTTTCATTTCTAGAAAACATTCTCGGGAAGGCATTACATTTGATGTCATACGCTCCTCCTTTTGATGTGCAACTCTTCCTCACCACCTCTTAAAGGTGCCTGACTAAATGGATGTGCTGCCTGCATGGCGCAGAGGAGACACAGCGGAATCTACACTGAAGAGCAAAAGAAACTGGTACACCCAGCTAATATCGTGTAGGGCCTCCGCGAGCACGCAGAAGTTCCACAGCACGACATGGAATGGACGCGATTAATGTCTGAAGTATTTCTGGATGGAACTGCAGGGCTGTCCGTAAATCCATAAAAGTACGATGGGATGAGATATCTTCTGAACAGAATGTTGCAAGGCATCCCAGATAAGCTCAATAATGTCCATGTCTGGTGAGTTTGGCGGCCAGCAAAAGTGTTTGAACTCAGAAGAGTGTTCCTGTAGCCACTCTGTAGCAATTCTAGACGTATGGGGAGTCGCATTGTCCTGCTGGAATTGTCCAAATCCGTCGGAATGCACAATGGACATGAATGGATGCACGTTACCAAACAGGATGCTTACGTACGTGTCACCTGCCAGAGTCGTATCTAGACGAACCAGGCGTCCCACATCACTCCCACTGCACATGTCTCACACCATTACACAGCCTCCAACACCTTGAACAGTCTCCTTCTGACATGCAGGGTCCATGAGTTCATGATGCTATCTCTATATCCGTACACACCCATCCGCTCGTTACAATTTGAAACCAGACTCGTCCGACTAGGCAACATGTGTCCAGTCATCAACAGTCAATGCCGGTGTTGAAGGGGCCAGGCGAGGCGTAAGGCTTTGTGTCGTGCAATCATCAAGGGTACACGAGTGGGCCCTGGGCTCCCAAGGCTCATGTCGATGCTGTTCCGTTGAATGGTTCGCACGCTGACACTTGTTGATGGTCCAGAACTGAAACCTGCAGCAATTTCCGGAAGGGTTGCACTTCTGTCAAGCTGAATGATTCTCTTCAGTCGCTGTTGGTCGCTTTCTTGCAGGATATTTTCCCGGCCTCAGCGATGTCGGAGATTCGATGTTTTGCCGGATTCCTGATATTCGCGGTACACTCGTGAAATGGTCGTACGGGAAAATCCCATCTTCGTCGCTACCTCGCAGATGCTGAGTCGCATCGCTCGAGCGCCAATTATAACACCACGTTCAAACTCATTTAAATCTGTTAACCAGCACGAATATCTAACAACTGCGCCACACACTTTTTGTCTTATATAGGCGTTGCCGATTGCAGCGCCGTATTCTGCCTGTTTACATATATCTGTGTTTGAATACGCACGCCTATTCCAGTTTCTTTGGCGCTTCAATGTATTTGGTGTGGCACTGTGTTTTTGGATGTACACGCACATTCTCTCTGCGTTGGTGCTCGATAATGACAGTACGAGCTGATTTCAGCATCAGCCTTTCGTGAGCTTACAAACACAGACAGTAACGAGCACAGGCCTGAACAGGCCCTGCCACTAGAGGCTACTGACGACCAAAGCATTCCACACAGCCCGGCGTCGTCTTGCCGAAGTTCCCAGTCACATTTCTGCATAATAATTTCACGTACGCCTGTGAGAGCAGCCATGCTCCGGAGCTGTGCCTGCGTTTTTGCACAGACACTCAGCACATTACTGCTGAACTTTTCAGGCCGGATGTTCCTCGTGCCCGACAGGCAACTGCAATCGACAGCACCGGCTACACAAAACATTTCGTAATCTGCTTTGAGATTTTCTGCCGTTTCATCCCGTTTCGGCAGCGCGTTGTTTCTGACAGGCATCGCGAGCAGTTCTGGTTTCCGCACGGTGGCGTACACAGGCAGCTGCGCCCTGGGGGCCCGTGGACAGCGAAATTGAAGCGGATGTTTGTTCCCGCACGCCGAGCCGACTGTAAAGGCGCACAACAGAAAAGTCTTCTTCCATTAAATATAAAAAATTACTTGATTCGTGTAGTGACCCTCGGGCTAGTAGCTACACACAAGACTGCTCGTTTCCCAGTGTGAGTTTGTCACTTCCTGACGTACGAGCAACTTCAGCCCGACTCGAGAAAATAAGGCCGGCCGCTGTGACCGAGCAGTTCTAGGCGCTTCAGTCCGGAGCCACGCTGCTGGTACGGTCGCAGGTTCGAATCCTACCTCGGGCATGAATGTGTGTGATGTCCTTAGGTTAGTTAGGTTTAAATAGTTCTAAGTCTTGGGAACCTCAGATGTTAAGTCCCATGGTGCTTAGAGCCATTTGAACTATTTTTGAGAAAATAAGCGAATAGATTTGCACTCTGTGTCACTTAAGCGGCTTCGGTCGAATGAAAGAGAGTGATGTTCTCATTGCAAGCGAAGTATACGAATTAAAACAGCCAAGTTAAACACCGCATACTACTGTGCAATTGATTTTTGATATTGGACTGTGTAATTTTTTATCTTTTTTACTAGCACTACTGGTACAGGTTAATAATCATCACCACTGTATGAAAGTTCACATATTAAAATTAAAGCAATAACAGCCCTCGATCGCAAAAATTAAGTCTTTTGACCTAGGTTTCGACACTACTATGATGTCTTCATCAGAAGTAAAACATTCGAATTGGGCTATAACATAAGTACAAAAATTATGGGACTTTTTTTTTACATAAGTGTAAGTACTGACTAACAGAAGAACAAAGAAACAGTACTTAAACGTCACGTATTAAATAAAAATCAGGCGATAAGGCTACAGTCACAAAGTTTTTGAAACAGAATACGTGGAAGGCAAGCCGCTATGGGCTGCTCACACATGTCGAGCTACAGGTAGCGTCAGACTGAGGCGCCCGCGTTAACAATTGCGGGCAGAGTGTCATCTAGTAGTGCAGATACAAACAGGCTACTTAACATTCAAAATATAGACAGATGAATATTATGCGGAACATTATTTAGTACATGAAGTAAAAGGCAATATTTTATCTGACACCAGCAGACATGGTAATATTTTGTCTACGTGAGAGGTCAGAAGTACATTTTAAAGGCTGAAAACGCCGTTATGGAATTACAGGGGGAGCTGAATGACTCAGCGTGTGAAAAACGATATAACATAAAATGCAGCCAATATAAACCATTTAGTAAACAAAATATTATGAGTCGACTTAGATAGAAAAAAACATTTCGGTAACTGCGAGAAGAAACACGAAATCAAATATCAAGTAACGGCCTTAGACCTTTAAGAAGCTTTTTTACGTAATTGTAGCGGCTCATTAAGAATTAGGCCATCATTTCGAGAAATATGCTTAAAAATTTCTAATTCTTCGAGAGTATTTATTCTACGCCCTTTTTTCTCGGTGTGCATAATATTGATATCGTGAACAGCTCTAGGCGCGTGACCTGCAATCAGAATGTGACCGGCAAAGTACAAAGTTCACATATTATTTGCGCATAATGTCAGGTCATTTCAGCATGCCAATGCTGTCAATATAATTCTGTTAGAAGTGAAGAACAGCAGGTGTGGCTCTGAGCACTATGGGACTTAACATCTGTGGTCATCAGTCCCCTAGAACTTAGAACTACTCAGACCCAACTAACCCAAGGACATCACACACATCAATGCCCGAGGCAGGATTCGAACCTGCGACCGTAGCAGTCGCGCGGTTCCGGACTGCGCGCCTAGAACCGCTAGACCGAACAGCAGGTGTCTGTACGCCAGAAGTCGGGTGTCTGATTTGGAAGCACAGTCATACACTGGCGGAAAAAACTGCAACAACACAAAATAATTAATGTTGAGTAATGAAATTTCGCGAATTCGTTTGTCTAGGTAACATATGTAAGTGATTAACATTGGAAGATCACATATTAATGCAAGCACGAGATAAACTATTCTAATACATTAATAACCAGTGTCACTGCCATACTGTTGAATGCAAGCATGGAAACGTGCATGCTTTGTGTTGTACAGGTGCCGGATGTCAGTTTGTGGGATGGAATTCCAAGCTTTTTGCACATGGTCTGTCATTACAGGAACAGTTAGTGCTGTTTGTGGACGACGCTGAAGTTGTCATCCCGTTATGTCCAATATGTGCTCGATTGGAGACAGATCAGGTGGTAGACCAGGCCAAGGAAGCAAGTCACCACTTTATAGTGCAACGTGATTTACAACAGTGGCACGTACGCGAGCTTCATCCTGCTGGAAAACACGCCCTGGAGTGCTGTTGGGTGCGCATGGCAGCACAACAGGTCGAATGATCAGACTGACGCACAAATTTTCAGTCAGGGTGCGTGGGATAAAGAATGCTCCTGCTGTCATACGAAACCGTACCCTAGACCATAGCTCCAAGTGTAGGTCCAATTTGTCTAGGTCATAGACAGGTTGGCTGCAGGCTCTAATCTGGCCTCCAAATTAACACACGGCCATCAGTGGCACCGAGGCAGAACCAGCTGTAAACAAGAAACAAAACAGGCCTCCGCCCTGCCCTCAAAAGAGCTCGCTATTGACACCGCTGAAGTCGCAAATGGTGTGGTTTTGGGTCGGCGGAATGCACACTACAGGGCGTCTGGCTCTGAGCTGTCCCCTTGAAGTACCTATTTGTAATAGTTCGTTGTGTCACTGTGGTGTCAACTGCTGCTCAAAGTACTGCTGCAGATACAGAACGATGGGCGACAAACGTACACTGAACATAATGGTCTTCCCTCAGGGTAGTGCCGTTTGGCCGTCCAGAACCTGGTCTTCTTGCGACTGTAGATTCCCGTGAACAATGCTGCCAACTTTCATGTGCGGTGGGTGTATTCCTGCCAAGTCCTTCTGCAATACCGCAAAAGGAAATCCAGTAACCCTGTTACTCGACCTAGTTGGAACTCAGTGATGTGTTGATAACAGTGACTTCGTCGACTTTAAGACCTTCTTGACTAACATCAGCTCCCATTTCCAGTGCCAAGGCAACTAACGTACACGACCGTTACAGAGTGTATTTGAAGCAAAAATGATTTGCATCTTCATAGTGAAGCTCCAAGCGGCACTCTTATGCGACTGGCGTGAAATTTTAGTAGACATTATCCTTCAGATGCATAAACATGTTTGTAAGCTTTCGTTTATGTCGCATAACTCTTTGGTGTTGCGATATTTTTCTGTCAGTGTACATTTATACATATCATAAATTAAAGTCTCACGTCACGTTTTTCTGTCTGTATGTCGTGGCTGATCTCAGGAACCCCTTTGGGATTTTGATAAGGTTGTCACTTATACAGGGTGACCAGAAACAGCCTGGAAAGCTTTTAAGGGTGTTGCATGGCAGGCTGCTCTGGGAAATAAATATTATGAAAATAATTCGATACGATACACGGTTTCCGAATTAATTGGCAATTAAGTAAGTCAATCAGGTAGCTGCGCGCTGAAGTACAGGTAGTCCGCAAGATAGAGTTAACATTATTTCTCCTCATCGCGTAGATAGTAGCGCACGAGACTCCTCATCCTTTATCTCGGGTCGAAGCTCACTACTGTCAGATCAAATTTTTCTATCGATCTCTTGTCCAGTTTTAGGGAATCAAACGATGATCACGTTTGGCGACGCCGTCCGCGGTGGGCCGCTAGAATTTGCACGCCCAAAGACCTAAGCCTAAGTATATCCGAAGTAGCGATGAAGTGGGGATTTTCTCGTACGACCATTTCACGAGTGTACCGTGAATTTTAGGAATCCGGTAAAACACCAGACCACCGAAATCGCTGCGGCCTGAAAAACATCCTGCAATAAGAAGACCAACGACAACTGAAGAGAATCATTCAACGTGACAGAAGTACAACACTTCCGCAAACTGCTGCATGTTTCAGTGCCGGGCCATCAACAAGTGTCAGCGTGCGAACCATGCAACGAAACACCATCGATATGGGCTTACGGTGCCGAAGGCCCACTCGTATAGCCGCGATGACTGTACAACACAAAGCCTTATGCCTCTCCTGAGCCCGTCAACGCCGACATTGGACTGTTGGTGACTGGAAACATGTTGCCTGGTTCGACGAGTCTCGTTTCAAATTGTATCGAGCGGATGGGTGTGTACGGGTATGGAGATAACCTAATGAATCCACGGACCTTACGTGTCACCAGCGCACTGTCCAAGTTGTTGGAGGCTCTGTAATGGTGTGAAGCGTGTACAGTTGGAGTGATATGGGAGCCCTGAGACATCTACTTACGACTCTGACAGGTGAAATGTAATACTGATCACCTGTATCCATTCGTGTCCAATTCCTGGAGCATAGTTGCTCCAGAAACACTCTTCCGCGTTTAATCACTTCCGCTGGCCATCAGACTCCCCAGACACGAACATTATTGAGCATATCTGGGATGCCTTGCAACGTGCTGTTCAGATCAGATCTCGACCCCCTCGTATTCTTACGGATGTATGTACAGCCCTGCATGATTCATGGTGTCAATCGCCTCCAACACTGCTTCAGACATTAGTCGAGTCCATGGCACGTCGTGTTGCGGCGGTTCTGCGTGTTCGCGTGGGCCCTTCACAATATAAGGCAGGCGTCAAAGTTTATTTGATTCTTCAGTGTAATGATGGATCTGAAATATATGTTTGTTATCTGCTCCATTTCTAATTGGCGTTTGGACTGACTTCTCGTTGGAATGATGGGATTTTCGGACTGGTCAGCCATACAACTGGCGGCATCTAGCGGGAAGACCAGTAATTTGTCACCACACCTCCAGAGAGCAGTGAAGCTCGACCAGAATCTGGCTCTGCATATCACAAATTAAAATTCCCCAGGCTAGTCTCAGGGAATTCTGTAGGAATACCCGCATTTTTTATGAGATAGACTGATTCGCGGAGTAAGGTTTGTCTATGCATATTATAAATTGAAGTTCCTCACGGCGTTTCCGTTTCTGCACGTGAAGATAACGGCAGGAACGCGTAATGACTGCAGTAGTAGCAGTAGCACTATTAGACAAATTCGTAGTCGTATATTATGACCCGACTTAAGTCTAAATATTGGTTTGCCGTATTATGTTTTACTGCTGAAGTTGGCTCACAAGGAGACATCACCAATTGGTACTCATACTTAAAAAGAAAAGAAAAGAGCACATTTGAAGATGGCAGCAACAGCAGTTGATCCTGCGCGAAAATTTGGGCCGTAATTCTGATAGTGCGCAGTTATGACCTCCTGAAAGTACAGCTTTCAAACGTTACGGCGCACAAGTCGTTTGTCACTCATTCTCTGTCCCCTAAAGTCGCCTAATGCCCGAGCGCGAAGTTGGGCGCAGCGAACTGCCAAGAACTGTCATTCTGTTCGCGAGAAGTTGTGACGAGGGAAGAGGATATAGTCGCCAACATGTTTGAAATATTTATGGAGAACATATGTTATCTATGCGATAAATACTAAGTAATATTACTTAGTAATGAACCAACTTAAAGAACAAACATGTTAAATATTACTTCAACCACATTCTCGTATCGGTGTCCTGCAACTACATATACGTCTCAAAAACAAAATGAATAAACCTAAGCAACTCAAGAATTATTATGATATGACTGACTTTTGATTCACAATTTCACTTTGAGGAATAGCGTATCTGTAGCGTAGGTACTTCGCTTTAACAGTGTCAATGTCCGCCCCCCGGTAGCTGAGTGGTCAGCGTGACAGACTGTCAATCCAAAGGGCCCGGGTTCGATTCCCGGCTGGGTCGGAGATTTTCTCCACTCAGGGACTGGGTGTTGTGTTGTCCTAATCATCATCATTTCATCCCCATCGACGCGCAGGTCGCCGAAGTGGCGTCAAATCGAAAGACCTGCACCAGGCGAACGGTCTACCCGACGGGAGGCCCTAGCCACACGACATTTCATTTCAACAGTGTCAATTTTAAAATGAAAAGAAAGACTAACGTTCAACACCGATGTTAATAACTAAATAGCCTGCCTACTTCTCGCGTCAAAGACTCATTCGTTATACTCATTTACGTACATTGCGTTTGTGAATAGTAACACAAAAACGTTCCAAGCAACAAGGTCTCTGGCATCAGCTACAGGTTACTGACAGCGAACTTTGACGCAGTTACCAAAGCACGTTACCAATTTCAAAACAGTAGTTTACAAAACTCTAAAAACTCCACTGTACAGTACTTCCCTCTCGGCCGTTAGGCGGCTATCGTGGGAGGAACGGAGCGAGTGACAAAGAAACGCAGCTCCCGAAAGTTTAAAAACTTTACTTTCAGGAGATCATAACAGCGTACCGTCAGAATTATGGCCAAATTCTCGTGCTGGATAGAATACTGGGGGCGGTATTATGCAAGTGTGCTTCTTTCTCCTTAAAATATGAAATAAAGTTGATGATGTTCTTTTCTCATATGGTATAACTGGTTCTGGCCGAGGGCCAGAAACTGTAAATTATTAATGTCTTTACCCTGTTATGTTTATTACGGAAAAGGTTGCATTTTATTCTTTCACTGAATGGGAGACATTTTTGTATTGAGTGTGTGGAGCACTACTTACGGATCTTCACGGCCCACAGGAATATTTTGTTTCATTGAAAGTGTATATTATATTAGCAGAAGTATTGTAAGTAGGCTGTTTTATATTGGTAACGCCACGTAGCGCTCTGTATGAAAATCACTGGCTGTGCTGTGTGCAGTCTGTGGCTGATTGGCATTGTTGTAATATTCGCTGTTGTAGTGTTGGGCAGTTGGATGTGAACAGCGCGTAGCGTTGCGCAGCTGGAGGTGAGCCGCCAGCAGTGGTCGATGTGGGGAGAGAGATGCCAGAGTTTTGAGAGCGGACGGTCGGGACGTGTGTCCATCAGAGACAGTAAATTTGTAAGACTGGATGTCATGAACTGATATGTATATATTATGACTTTTGAACAGTATTAAGGTAAATACACGGTTTGTTCTCTATCAAAATCTTTCATTTTGCTAAACATGCCTATCAGTAGTTTGTGACTTCCGTAGTTAGAATCTTTTATTTAGCTGGCAGTATTGGCGCTCGCTGTATTGCAGTAGTTCGAGTAACGAAGATTTTTGTGAGGTAAGTGATTCATGAAAGGTATAGGTTATTTTTAGTCAGGGCCATTCTTTTGTAGGGATTATTGGAAGTCAGATTGCGTTGCGGTAAATTATTGTGTGTCAGTTTAGTGATGATCAGAATAAGTAAAGAGAGAAATGTCTGAGTACGTTCAGTTTTGCTCAGCTGTTCGAAAATCAAATAACGTAAGGGGTTTATCAGCAAAATCATTCATAAATTTTTCTACGAGGAGGTTTCAGAATTTAACTGTAACTTACACCTATTTTCTGTGAATTTCAAGCCTCTTACACAACGTCACATTGCCGATCATTATATGTACGTCAACAAGTCCTACGAAGGTATTATGTTTTTTTTCCTTTTTTCTTCCATTATGAAATGCTATGTCAGAATATATCCGTCTTCCCACCAAGCTGATCGTGCTCCAACAAATCCTCAATTTTCTTCACATTTACTCTTTTTAACGATTTGTGTGCATGAGCTATCAACCTTTTTCCTATTTCTCTGCCCGTGATATCTTTAGGACTGACCTGATGATATTTTACCCAAGGTTAGGTAGCATGTCTGCAGTAACTTGAATAATCATTTCCCCTGATGATTTTATAAATATTGAAGGAACATTATCTGCGTCTTCTGTCTTGTTTGATCGGAAGTCCGTAAGCCGTGGAAAAATTTATCACCGATTAACTTCCTGTCCATGGACGGAACGTTTGCTATAGACAAGTCTGGCGAGCTCCGACACGAAACAATAATTATGCTACAAATCTGTCTGTTTGCAGAATTAATGATCCTAAGTGAATTTTATCCATAGTGGATGCTGTTGAACTTCGTGACTGTTCCGTTATAGATGTAGAAAAATTTCCGGTACCAGTCACAATAAAAGTTTATTTGTTGGTCACAAGACCGGTTTTGGGTTTGCCCCCATCCTCAGGTGTTTATACATTCAGGTGCTTCATTTTTGTGTTTTTTTTTTGGGGGGGGGGTTGGTAACTTTGGCAGTGTTAGTTGAAAACGGCCGTAAGGCCGAAATTGCAATCGTAGTAATAAATATTTCATACAGTCAACGGCGACTATAATGTCTTTTAAGAAATTCATGTACATGTTTAGATCAATAAAGATGGTTCAAATGGCTCTGAGAACTATGGGACTTAACATCTAAGGTCATCAGTCCCCTAGAACTTAGAACTACTCAAACCTAACTAACCTAAGGACATCACACACGTCCATGCCCGAGGCAGGATTCGAACCTGCGACCGTAGCGGTCGCACGGTTCCAGACTGAAGCGCCTAGAACCGCTCGGCCACTTCAGCCGTCCAATAAAGATGAAGCATCATTATTATAAGCATCTTTATTATAATGATGCTTTATTTTTATTGACCACCAGAAATATAAACAGGTATATGAATGTATACATGAATGTATAAACACCTGAGGATGGGCACAAGCCCGTAACCGGTCGTGTGACGAATAAATAATCTTTTATTGTAACTAGTAGCGGAAATTTTTCTACACCCTGTTACTGATCCATTCCATCAAATTAATAAGGGAAAGTAGGAGGAACAGTCTGCATGTAGGCAAAAATTATTCTAGAAACATTCATAACTAGCAAAGTAAAACCTACTGTTTGTAACGGTGCCATAGATTATCTACTTTTACCGTACTAAATCATTTTAAGTGTAAAATACAGTGCAAAGAAATTTAATTGAAAATATTCCAAAGATACTCTTGCGCACGATTCCTCATCTCATACAGTTATTATTTGCAGTGATTGGGCAACTGTGTCCTCGAGAACTAAAGCTAAATATTAAATACACATGAGTGAAAAATCGCCATTTAAATTTAAATATATCTACCAGTTTACATTAGGATATTTGAATACTGAAACGAATTTAAACAGGAACGAGGAAGGTGTGATAACTTTCATTACAACAAAATTCAGAATATCCGTTTCTTGGATAAGCAGTGATCCCAAACATAGTTTTCTCCAGTGCATGCAGCATGTTTCTAAGTAGAGCAGCCAGCACACCTGTACCACATTTCTTTTTCTTTACCCACTTCACCACAGACCAACATAACTCATCAGCTTCTTTACTATGTGATATCAATGCGCCAGTAAACTATTATTATGATCATCTTCGTCGTCATCATCACCAATAATGGAAACGTCTCATACCTCTGGTGATTTTAGTTTTTCTTCCTTCTGGTCATCTTTCCCTCCTTCTCTGGCTGCTCAATAAAGCAACCACGTACGTTCTTGTTTATCAACCCTGTCCGTTGTTTCTTTAATTCCTTACTCTTTTCTTCATCTCCGCGTTTTCCAGGTTCTTTTTCAAGGGGGTGTGCACCTGTTTCCTATTAGCGCACCGCTACCCTACTTTACTGTTATAGACTAACGCCATCTGACCTTGTCTGTCAAATTATTATATTTAGGCAGCAAATCTAGCCAGTAATATAAGGTTTTAACGACACTTTCGGATAAATCAGTAATAAGAGTAAGCTTACAATCTTATCTGCTGAAAGTAAGAAAAAACTGGGCTGTTTTGTTCGCCTTATATGCATTACTTCACAGCTTAATGGCGCCTGTCTTCTTATTCCACTTCGTTAATTGCAGGAATCAGAAGAGGGTAAAAATAGTCAGAAGTCGTTATGTTTACCACGATATTGAAATGAATGCGTACGATTACCCACTGCGTACATTTGTCCAACTCTCCTATAAGCCGTCGGTACACAAACCATAGTTTGAAACGTTGAGCGCCGAGTTCATCGTGCTGCTCGACGCTCAGAACCGATGCGACTTGTGCACACGGTACGTCTTCTCAACGTGGTATACGCCATAGCAGTGCGCTCCAGCGGCAGTTGTCGGCTGTATCCGGTTCGCACATAATGCTGTTTACGAAACGGACTGGCTTAAAATCCCTACATTAGCTCTATTAAAACACACGTTTGCTTCCTTGTCCTTATGCTAGCCATGTTATTCTGTGGTACAGACTTCAGTTTCCATGAACACATAAGGCAGCAAGGAAAGAACCATGTCCAGTCAATAAGGAAATTGGCTTATACAAGTTCCATTACAAATACTGCGATAAAAATTTACAAAACTTCTCCGCATAAAATAACAATTATTTCCTCATTCTCACTTTTTAGTAAAATCCGAATGTCATTCTTACTTGAACAGTGTTCCTATTCAGCATCAAAATCTTTATAACGTGTGAAATACAAAACTTAAAACAAGAAAGTGCAAAATATCTTAGAAAGTGTAAAATATCTTGCTGAAAGTAGTGCAAGCTGTTTTGTAGATTAAACCAATCGAACAAACTCACCCCTCATGATAAGTGCACTTATATTTAAATAACATCAATTATTATAGAATATACTTATTAGATTAGTAAAAGTCATGTTGTATCAGAAGCCATTGGAAAAAGCATAGGCCAGTTAAAAAAAGTTTGGGTCCAGTAAGACGCAAACGAACAACACATCAACCGATACCTTACGATCCTACGAGTGTGCTTATTGCGCTATACCGACTATAGCCGTTACGTCTCCTGAAAGACTTAATCGTATGTAGATTATTAACTGACATTTAATTTTAAAAAATTTTCCACTATTATCGCTTTTCTTACGGATCCACCATAGGACGTTGTTTTGAATCAGCGTACTTACATGATACTGATGTTACAATAATCCTTTCTCGTCATTTTATTAAAACATATAATACAATTAACGACGTGCTTTCGAGAGATCCTCAGTTTGCTGATCATTATAAACGCTACACATACATACGGACTTTAACTGAAAATGGTGTCTCGCGGCTGTGTCCTGAAGATAAATGGCGTGCATACTTCTAAATAGCACTCCGTCTTCAGGCCCCGAGTGGCCTGCCGGGACCATCCGACCGCCGTGTCATCCTCATTGGAGGATGCGGAGAGGAGGGGCGTGGGGTCAGCACACCGCTCTCCCAGTCGTTATGATGGTATTCTTGACCGAAGCCGCTGCTATTCGGTCTTGTAGCTCATCAATTGGCATCACGAGGCTGAGTGCACCCCGAAAAATGGCAACAGCGTATGGTGGCCTGGATGGTCTCCCATCCAAGTGTCGACCGCGCCCGACAGCGCTTAGCTTCCGTGATCTCACGGGAACCGGTGTGTCCACTGCGGCAAGACCGTTACCCAACGTCCAAATGCACATTTAGAATGTCTGTCACGTTGTATATTGTTCCGCCCGTTCAGAAAGTCTCCCCAGCATGTTTTTTCCACGCTGTGACATCAGTAACTCGGCAAGCTCAACTGTCAATGTTCGAATGCACAGTCCGTGTGCCGACGGCTGTATCCTTAAGAGTCCACACACATTTACATTCATTCATTGCACTACTAAAGGTATTTCGCTTTCTAGACTTCAGTTTGGTGACTAGGAGAAAACAGTGCAGAAGATATACTGGATACAGTTTGTAATTCGGTGGGACAGTGCGGCGTAGCTCAATTACAGTTACAGGATGAGAAAGTCAGATTGCGAGTGCAGCTGTGATGGCATCGACACTTGGAGCGGTCGCAGATAAGGCGGAATTACAGAGGAGAGCTGCTGGCTGCGTGACGTGACTATTCGAGGTGGCTTTGCACGCACCTTCACAGCCACCAATTGCAAAGAACTCTGGTAGCGTGGAGCGAGGAATGTGATTCGTATCTGTCGCAGTAGAGGGTATGAATGCTACAATCAAGGTCCATTACCAGTCCTAAAGTGGTACTTCCATCAAAAGTCCCGAAAAGTGTTTCGTTTAAGTTCATTAACCAGAAACTGAGTCAATTACCAAAATAGCTTTCTAGGGTTATAATATTTGCACTTGACTTAATATTCAGCACATTACTCACAACTACTGATAAAGTTGCACATCAAATGTCAACACGCATGGAGTTACGATGATAGTTTTCTGAAGATCTGTCACTTAGCGATGTAGGAAGGTAGCGCAAGTGGCGAAAACACTAGATTTGGATACCAGAAGACTGCCCTTAGAGAAACTGAATCCTTCAATGTTAATTTGTGGACTGACATCTTGTAAGAATCTGCATATGGCGGGTGGCTGAATTTAATCACTCTTGTCGATTGTTGCCGCCAGTACATCATTATGTCTGGAATATCAAAATGGGAAAAGTTTTACAAATATCGCTACTTGCCAAAAAATTTGTCCACTTCTTAGATTATTTAACTAGCAACATGTTTTGAGGTTACTTCTCATCATCAAGCTATAAGAGCAGTGCAAACTTTTTAAATACAGTAGATATTAAAGTGTCTTTGTATACTTTTGACAGCCGGCCGAAGTGGCTGTGCGGTTAAAGGCGCTGCAGTCTGGAACCGCAAGACCGCTACGGTCACAGGTTCGAATCCTGCCTCGGGCATCGATGTTTGTGATGTCCTTAGGTTAGTTAGGTTTAACTAGTTCTAAGACTAATGACCTCAGCAGTTGCGTCCCATAGTGCTCAGAGCCATTTGAACCATATACTTTTGACATGTGCTGTGGCCATCCTGTGGGGGGAAAGAAGGATAACCTAACAAGAGGCTATGTCACTTTGTATGTGGGTCTGCCAATCTCATGAAAAATTTTTAAATAATAAATCAATTGTTGTTGTGGTGAGGCAGTCCTCTTATGATTTGTTGATGTACATCAGTGTCCATGGCTCTTTTGAACTTGTTAGCCAGTGTTCACAAGCTTATCAAGGTAATTTGAAACATAACAGCACAAACAAATCAACTACACAGAAAACAAGATGGCAGTCTAAACAAAGCTAATATCGTTTTGACTATCAGTATATCGATAATTATGTGTTCAGTCACTTGCAATGTCTTCTGCACATCTAGCATTCACACCATTGATGTTGGCTGGCAGATATCATCTACTATATATAAAAAGCAGAGTGTATCTCTCCGAAACCCCTGAATCGATTTCAGCCAATAGTAGGCGTCACAAGTATTAACACTATGGGGTTTATAACATCCTAACTCTAATAGGAGCTGAGATACAGGCAAAAACTTGCTTTTTCGAGCCCCTGGCATATAGGCTGCCCTACACAACAGGTATATTGTGTGAAAACAGCCACATCAAGTAGCTTTGGAGGGTTGTCTACATGGCAAAGGCAAGAAATGGTTTTCTGTCTCCTGACACATAGGTTGCCCTGCATGACAAGCTTGTCATGTTGGAGTAATATCAGATTGCTTTATCAACCTGCTTTGCACGATGGCCTGTACATCAGGGGCAAATTAATGAGTTTGAAGCCCCTGATGTGTAGCCCTGCGTAACAGACATGTTGTGCGAGCAGTGTCGGCCTGTGTTATTGAAGTGTAATGGACAGAGGAGGGGATGGATAGAACAAGGGAGTGGAGGGTTAGATGGTTCAAATGGTTGAAATGGCTCTGAGCACTGTGGGACTTAACGTCTGAGATCATAAGTCCCCTAGAACGTAGAACTACTTGAACCTAACTAACCTAAGGACACCACACACATCCATCCCCGAGGCAGGATTCGAACCTGCGACCGTAGCAGTCTCGCGGTTCCGGACTGAAGCGTCTAGGACCGCTTGGCCACCGCCGCCGGCGGAGGGTTACATGCATGAGGCAGGTTGAAGGTGTAGAGCGGCGATCGGCAGATGGAAAACAAAGGGGGGATGCGGAAGTGGAAAGAGAGGGGGAGAAGATGATATGGTCAGAGGGAGGGTGAAGGAAGATATGGTCAGAGAGAGGGTGGAGGAAATGGACAAGAAGAGGGGGAGGAAAGAATGAAAGCACCGAAAGTCTGGGGAAGAATAGATAGGCTGATAGAGGTGGCAATATGAGGATGAGGTGGAGAGACAGATGGTGGAAGACAGGGAAGAGGAGTTGTGTTCTCTATGTTTCCAACAAATACATAATGCATAACGAAGCTGTGAATAAAAGTTATATGTATATAAATGCCTCAAGAACAGAATTATTATTTAAAATTTTGTCATGTCAACAGCAGACCAACACACAAAGTGACATTGCCTTCTCTCACTCCACAGGATGAGAGCAATACATACCCAAACTGTACAAAGAAAAGTCGAAATCTATGTGCACTGCAGCCTGATTTTGATATGTAACCTTAAGACATGTTGCTAATTAAATAATTTAAGTACTCAACGAAATGTATGATTGGTAACGGTAATTAATTGTAAAACCTATTCATATTTTTGAGAATGTCAGTATTGCTTTAAGTTACTGTATAGTCACTGTACTAAAGAGAGGAAGAGAGGGAGACAGAGAGAGATAGAAACCGGAGATCAGGATTAACGAGGATCGGATGAACGGGATTCCAATGTTGTTTTCCCAATAATCAGTTTCCTTTTTAAAAACTGACCTTAATTTTTGACTTGCTCTTAAGTTAGCCGGACCGTTTACACAATATGCGAAAGAGTGACAAGAAATTTCTTGCGAAATAGCGATATATGCTTACCTCCCTAGTTATCACAAAAGGAATTACCTGCGGAGGAAGCGAGAGACGAGATTAAGCGTCACCGCCGCCGCCGCCGCTGCAGCGATGCGCAGTAGCAGGGTGTTCGGGGCGCGGCGTCTGGCGGCGGCAGGGCGGCCGTACGTCCCTATCTGTGTCGGCTGACCTGTTTTCTTCTTGCCACGCCCTGCTGGCGCCGCCCCCGCGCCAGGCCACCGTTCCTCACCACCGCCCCGCCGCCCACACCGCGCACGGCGACAAGCGGCAGAGTGGGGCGGCGCCTTGTTTGCGCCGTGTACCGCTAGCCAAATTGCCTGCCGATGCCAGCACGGTCGCCATCTTTCATCGCAGCCTTTTGTCCTCCGCCTCGGTTTCCCTCCGGTTGCGTACGGACCGCAAACTGTACCGCAGTCCACCGCGTGTTTCTATTGCTTAGGATCCTTTCGAGCTCTATAACGACCAAATATTCCCTGGTGCTAACAATTTCGTGATTTATCGACTCTCCTATATTTTATTCGACCACGGCTGCAGTACGACTGCAAACTGCTGTACAGTGGCGTAAAGCTACATCCCGGCAGATAGCTTCTAATATAAGTGAATTTCTGGAGAGAAAGATAACATGCCATACTAACAATAGATAGCAAAGTAAATGTCTGAGAGATTTTAAGAGAAGTGGCTGCTTGCTTTAAAAAAATAAAATAAAATAAAGAGAATGAGGATTGAATCCCGACCGCTAAAGTTCGTGCTTTTATAGTTTGTCTTCAGTAGATCTCTGCTATAAGGACCTAAAGCTAATATATCTTTAAAAATTTAATTTACCTGTATAAGAATCGTGACAGTGGCCAAACAATATGCATCCTAATGATTTGAGTACTGCCTTATAGGTAATCTCTAGTCTCTAATTACGGTAAGACGTATCCCATCTTCTTCATTCATGTACAAGTGGATGATAAAGTTTTCAGCATCTGTCTGGATATTATCAGATCCGTAGTTTCAGATGAAAAAATGAAAACACCGTCTTCTTCCTCTCCGTTTTCGTGTATTTTACCTACGAAGTGAAGTTCGTAATGCATTGCGTGCAAAACTCATGAATCTGGCTCGACTGTTCCAGTATTGATTTCGTACATATATTTCTTCCACACAACTACAGTATGGTAGACTACATTCTGGGAACTAAAAGAAAGCCATATCATTTGTATTTATCTTTATGTGTGTTCAACAGACTTTTAAATGCAGTCCCACTCACAAGGGGCTTGTCTAACCCTACGTGTCGAAATCTGCCCCTGCATTTTTTGTACGGGAGAATACACTGAATGAAATACAATGTCAAGATTATAGCTGCTAAGAATTGCTACAAATACATTTCAAGAAAATGTCAAAATCTGCCAAATTCGTAGCTCACTAGGCGACGGGTGGAATGTTTACCTCTGCTGTAACTGTAGCAGACAGCGCAAGCACAAAATGGCTGGTTCATGTCGTTGGTTGACGCCACATCGGTAAACAAATAATACGGCGCAAAGCGATGGTAATTTGTACAGTTAATTTCATTTCCATAGATAGTTACTCTTTGTTCAAATTTGTAACCCATTTAATATCCATGATAAATAGCAGTTGTCTTTGCAGTATCACTAAGCTTTAACAATGGAGATAAAACTTAATTAATTTTCTTTGTGATTCCTCCGTGTGCTCTTGCTAATAGTAGTTGTCTTCGTGTGGGTTTGAGAGTTTCACATTAATGTGGAGTCCAGTTAATATTTTCAACCTTGCAAAGATGAAATATGAAGAACGTGGTACGCTATCGAAATCAGCTACTTATCCTGAAGATCTCAATATGTGCTATTATTACTAGATAATTTAAAAACATTCATTTGAATGATGTCACATTTCCTTACAAGTTGTGAAAGCAATACAGGAAACAGGAAATACCCCGCAACAATCCATGAATTGTGGTTAGTACGATGATTGTTGGGTGAAATCAAGTCCATAGCAAAAATAGAGTGCCTTCAAAGTACAAAGAAAACGTGTAGAGTAATAAATTGCAGCCGGCCGCGGTGGTCTCGCGGTTCTAGGCGCTCAGTCCGGAACCGCGCGACTGCTACGGTCGCAGGTTCGAATTCTGCCTCGGGCATGGATGTTTGTGATGTCCTTAGGTTAGTTAGGTTTAAGTAGTTCTAAGTTCTAGGGGACTGATGACCACAGATGTTAAGTCCCATAGTGCTCAGAGCCATTTGAACCATTTTTTAATAAATTGCAGTGGAAAAGAAAAGACTATAAAGTGTTTGGGCCAGCGAATGAGGACGTAAATGCTTACATATAAACAGTGCTCAAAGGCAGTTTCGTGTCACAAAATCGGAACACGAATTGTATAAATAGAAGAACGTTTTACAGTTAGTGTGACATATGCCGGAAAATGAAACTTGCAAAAGTGTGAAAGAAAAACTATTCTAACGATTTAGAACTATTCGCGAGAGTCATTACACTAGTACCAAAAAGAAATATACGATACTGGGCGCTCTGAATTGCAAGTGAGATGAACACTACTGATTTCCAGGCTTCTTCTACCTAGTTAAACAGATTCAAGAAATTGCACGGAAAAGGAAGTCGAAAAATTATGAATTTTATCTGAACTAAACGTGTAGAGGTGACGTCATTAGTAGCTAATATTATAGAGAAATTAGTAGCTGAATTGAAGACGAAGCTTCTTATTAGCTCCTTAAATGCTGCGCATTTTTATCATTTCGAGAGATAAGAAGAGTCGCTTGTGCAATCGATGATTGCTATGACAATCGTATACGACAAAACCAGTCATAGATGTTAGTGAGTTACTGTTTCCAGATTATTGTCTGCCTTCAGGAACATAAAGGCAAATGAGGACCAAAGATAAAAAAAAGACTGCTTTCTTTCTAAAATCTTGTAATCGATGAAGAAAAATCAGGAAAAATGGAGAAGAATAATTTTCAATGTTACATCCGAAACGTCTTCTTCCCATTTGGAAAAAGTAATTCATTGCTTTTGCTGGACTCCTGGCCTGGACACATTGACACCCCCGTCTTTGGAGGACGAAAAGACTTTTAATACAACACGGACCCCACCCAGAACCAACAGTGTGATTCCGCCTCTTGATAAAAAAAAAATTTGCAACAGTCTAAAATATTTTTCAAAAAACTGTCGAGAAATATAATTTCCGTTAGCTCTTGGGCATTTCAGGATTATCAGCGGAACAGTATTATTAAACTTCAGTCATTTCTACAATCTACAGCATTTTTCAGAAAACTGCCGGGAAATATAATTTCCGTTAGCTCTTTGTCATTTCAGGTTTATCAACGGAACATTATTATTAAACTGCAGTCATTTCTGCATTGACAGTTTGCATCACCACATTTCACGAATTTGAGCACGTACGACTGGTACGGTACGCACACAACATGCAGAACAACGGCCGTGAACATTTGTTACTCCATTCCAGTTCTGTCTAAATAAAATTGGTATTTACTGTGAAGTGCACGAATGCATTAAGTTTTCTTTTATGAAGTGAGCCTGGTGTAAGGAAAATGGTTTTTTTCGTCATTCAACAGTCACTTCCATTTTTCTGACAAATAAACAACGAAGTGTATTTCATTGCTAGCAAAATATACATTATTGAAAAATTATCATAAGAAGTGTGCCACAGGAAGTCATGTAAGATATTTAATGACAACAGATTAAAGTCCCGATTGATGGAAGTCGTCTGTATGGAACATCACACACTTCCTTCCTTTTGTTTCCTCTGCAAGTCACATGTATAAGAACTACATTTGCAACAGTTTAGCTGTCGGAACGAAATGCAAGTTATTCAAAAGACTAATGATTGCAGACATTTCTGGTATATTTTAATGCTTAAAATTCACGTGTGTACACTTTGGACTTCGCGATTTGCAGACCTACATTCTCTTGTCACGGCTGTCTCTGCTCATCCGTCGATTCGCGTGTCAGGTAGCAAGGGCACTTCAAGTGTAACGGCCATCATTTCAACATAATCAAACAGTAATTTACATTTAAAACAGTCTTGGTTGCTACCAAGAATGTTTCTAATTCAAATATTTTACTGTACCGGACAGCCTAATGGACTGGAAGGTATATTTTACGAGAAACGGAAAGTCTTCTCATTATGAAGGCGTGCTCCAGAAACGAAAAGAATAGAGACAATCAACAGTAAAATAAAATACCCGCCTGACGGACTATAACACACTATCTAGGAGAGTGATTGATAGCTTAAGTCTCTCATATTCTTTCTGACATAGAGTTTCCACTGCAGTCCCCGTGGAAGGCAGGGGTCCAGTTCGAGCCCTCCTGCAATATCTCCAGTTCCAAGCAATGCTGTTGCTGTCTACGTGTCGTTAGACTACTTTCCTTCTTTTCCTGACCAGTTGGAGATTTGAGTACATGGAACTGAACGCACCTGTTGGTCGTTGATGTACCTGAGCCTCAGACCCACATTTCACTTCCAAGCTAAAACAAGTATGCTAGCCCAAATCGTTTAAAAAGTAATATTAAAAGGTTTAATACTGTAGCTTGAGATCATTATTTAATTTTATGTTCCTTACGATAGTGAACGCTGTTTGCTGCCCTCAACTATGATCACGGTGACATTAATTCAAAAAATGGCTCTGAGCACTATGGGACTTAACATCTGTGGTCATCAGTCCCCTAGAACTTAGAACTACTTAAACCTAATCAACCTAAGGACATCACACACATCCATGCCCGAGGCAGGATTCGAACCTGCGACCGTAGCAGTCGCGCGGTTCCGGACTGAGCGCCTAGAACCGCTAAACCACCGCGGCCGGCCGACATTAATTCACAGCTTTCACTGGAATACATATTATAATTACACACATATAATACGAGTACTCTTTCAATGTTTGTGTATCTATTCGTGAATTTATTTCTTCTGACATTCAGGACGCTTCTTAAATTCAATAACACATTCTTCTTTAGCATTACAGTGTGCATAGCAGTTCAGAAGTACATAATAGTAATACTAAACATAGATACAATAATAACTACTTCATATTTCAGAAATTTCATTCTCATTAACATTGTATTACGCAATTTCCTCATTGTGTTTTTCACTAATGCGAGCAATGATATGTAACAGAAATAAGTGGCAGCTGTACAGATGAAATCAAATGAGAGCAATAAGTTTCTTGGTTTGGGAAAGAGCGTGAAATGATATGTTAAGCAGCGTTCTCTACTATTCATTGCTCCTGGTACCACTTCCACTCATGGCTTTCAACATCCCCCTCCCCCCCCCCCCTTCCTCATACAACAACAGTGTATCTGTACATAAAGCTATCGGTGAAGATCTTGTTTTGCGAGCTGCAATTAAGCCGGCAGAAAGTACGTTTGGAGATAACTTCCCAAACAGTTTCAATCCACGCCCCTATCAAATGATACCGTTGCCCATAGAATACCTGATGATGTTCAGCTTCATCTTTCCACGTAGTTTCGTGACAAGCTGTTTTCAATTCAGTTCGATCAAGCAATAGAGATGCTCATTTCAGTGCATAAGTTCGATTTTGTGATGGTATGTCAGCAACAGAATTACTTTTTTGCAAACCAATAAAACGGAAAGCAACTGCACCCTCATTATTTACGGTGCACGTTCAGTGTCTGAAAGATTTCATCGTATACAAGAACTTGCGAAAAAAAAATCATCACGGTTTGTCCCAAACCATTCCGTGATCGCAGAGTAATGGTTTCCAAAGAAGTGAGCCCTCAACTGGATACTGCACAAATGACGGCCGTAACCATAGTGAATTCAAAAATAGAATCCTAAGATCAAGAATTATTTCTGCAGTTTGTACAGACATCGGCGCACCACAGTCAGCGTTACTGTTTTATTGCGAGACAGGATTGTTGTCCCTTGTTTATGAATTAAGAAATGAAACAGCTATTCTTCTAGGAAAGAAAAGCCGACCCGAAGACGAAAATTTGTAGGTGATTTATTTATGAGAAATCGAGCTACTTGGTCTAAAAGAATCGTTTTTGTAATCACGGGAAATGATTAAACCCCGCTGGCAGATAATTTCAAGAAGTAGTTTCTTGCTGAGGAAACCTTGATGGCGAGTTACGAGTGGGTTAAGAATCCGTCTCAAAATACTCTCAAACATATCTCAGCTGTCGAAGAAGAAATCTCTAAAGAGTTCACGATAAGTGACGAGATCAAAAGAAAATTTAGTAATAAATAGCTCTTGGAATTTTGGGCAGGAGTGGTTGATGAGTTTTCTGCACTGAAAACAAGAGCATTTCGTATACTATTACCATTTTCAATTTCATACTTTAGCGAATTCTGATTTTAAGCATAAGCTGCTTTGAAGACCAAACCAGATCTTAACTAAACATAAAAAAAGAACTCCTAGTGTCTGTTTCTAGTAATAAACTCTCCTCCGAAGAACTTTGCTCTGCAAGCGAGGCCCAAGGGAGTCACTGATAATTACTGAAGTTATTCTTAATTTATCCTTGAAAAGTTAATTACTAAATGTACTGACCAATACTGATACAATCCTATTATAAGTGAAATATGTCAGTGCAAATACGAATTTTAATTTTTCATTATGTCAGAATATATTTCGCTCTGATAATTCCTGGCAGATTAAAACAGCGTATCATACGGAGAATAGAACTCGTGACCTTTGCCTTTAGCGGGCAAGTGGTCTACTAACTGAGCTACCCAAGTGCGACCTACTACAGCTTCAATTCTGCCAGTACCTCGTCTCCTACCTTCCAAACTTCACAGAAGCTCTCCTGCGAACCTTGCAGAAGTAGCAGTCCTAGAAGAAAGGGTACTGCGAAGATATGGCTTAGCCACACCGTGGGGAATGTTTCCAGAATGATATTTTCACCCTGCAGAGGAGTGTGCGCTGATATGAAACTTCCTGGCAGATTAAAACTCTGTGCCGGACCGAGACTCGAACTTGGGACCTTTGTCTTTCACGGGCAAATGCTCTGCCAACTGATCTACCTAAGCACGACTCACGACCCGTCATCACAGATTACATTCTGCCAGTACTTCGTCCCCTTTCTTCCAGGAGTGCTAGTTCTGCGAAGTTCGCAGAAGAATTTCTGTGAAGTTTGGGAGGTAGGAGACGAGCTACTGCCAAAAGTGAAGCTGTGATGGTGGGTCGTGAGTCGTGCTTGGGTAGCTCAGCTGGTAGAGCATTTGCCCGCGAAACGCAAAGATTCCGAGTTCGAATCTCAGTCCGGCATACAGTTTTAACCTGGCAGGAAGATTAATATCAGCGCTCACTCCTCTGCAGAGCGAAAATTTTATTCTATATTTTCCTCTGCTTTTGTTTCAGTAAATTAATCAGTTTCTGAACTCGTATTTTTTTTTTCTTTTCAATAAGTTCCCGCCCCCCCCCCCCCTCCATTGTGCTACGACCAGATGAAACTACAGTCATCTGTCCACAACTGTGTGTTCTCTCGTTGCTCTGGGAGGTGTCTCTTCTGAAATGCAGCAGATGAAATGAATAAAAAAAATTACTTGGCACAGTACTTTGCCGTAGGAATGTTTGATAATTTACGACTGTCATTGACTTATAAAGCATCAATTTATGTATTAATTAAGAAACTCTTCTCTTAAAGTGCAATGTTCAACATTTATAGAAGTGCATTGCCATCTCAGACTTGACTAACTATTTAGTCCTAGTCACTGCAGTTGACTGCTTCAGCAGAGGTCACAAACAGGACCACAGCACTTCCATTGACCTCTTTGTCATGGCGTTGATGTCCTGAGAGGTGCTATGTTTTCTTCAATCGGTTATCATTTGTCGTTGCGAACTGTAGCGAGACTTCACTAATGTCTGCGGTATCGATGTGCGTAGCGACTTAGGCGTTGTGCTGCGATCTTTTGACAATGCAACACATTGAGTATTACCACGCACCCCTAGGGTGGGTGAATGGATGCCTCACAGATTGAGAACAGTTTGGTTAAGTTAGCAGATGAGATGGAAGAAAGAAAGAAAATCACAGATTCGGCAGAGATACTGGTTCCTGCTGGAAAGGAAAAGAGGTAAGGTATGCAGAGGGGGCGGCTACGCTGATAACTTTTATCTCCTTTCACATACAGGGTATTGTTTCCTGAATCAGCTCTCTTTGTACTCTCGGTTGTATATGGATCTCACCATGAGACGAGAACAATCCTGTATCTAACCCTTGACTAACTGGAAGTCTGCTACAGGCAGGGCAAACATTCTACCTACTCGATCGGGTTAACAATTTCGTCGCTGCGAAACAATTACACAAGAATGGATTGGAATATTGCTAATCTATAATGATAGCAGCCCAGACAGATGGGCGTCGGAAATTGTTTCAACGGCACCCCCCCCCCTCCCCTCCTAAAATGCGAGTTAAATTGGGCACCTAAATGACGCGCGGGCCGAGGCAGCGACGGGAAAAGACAAAGCACGACAGAACGGGGGCGGTGGCGCGGAATTTATAGCTCCCCCTCCCCTGCCGACTCCTGCCACTTCTTCGGGAGGTCGCAAATGAAGTTCCTTGTGCGGACTGAATTAGGCGCGCCCAAATTAAATTTCACGATTGACTTCTCCGAGAATCTCGGCACCCTTCACTAACCTCTTGAAGCTGGACACAGTCTCAGACCGAATTCGCCTTCTGTCGAGTCTCCACCCTTCTTCTCCAGATAGCGCCGAATGTTCCCTGCTGTAGTTTAAGTTGCACCAGTAGCGTATTAAAAGGTAAAAGGCAAAACATCTACATATGGCACGGCATTATGCAGTATTGGTTCAAATGGCTCTGAGCACTATGGGACTTAACATCTGTGGTCATCAGTCGCCTAGAACTTAGAACAACTTAAACCTAACTAACCTAAGGACATCATACACATCCATGCCCGAGGCAGGATTCGAACCTGCGACCGTAGCAGTCGCGCGGTTCCGGACTGAGCGCCTGAACCGCTAGACCACCGCGGCCGGCTATGCAGTATTACAAGTGTCGATTTGACTTTCTTTTAACCTCAGTCATCGGAATCTATGTTCTTAGAAATCTTACGGTCTTTTTTTCTAATGGAGAGGACGACGCGTTTTAGGAATTTATTCCCATTATCATGTAATGTCTACGTATGTGTTGTTCTCCCTCTCTTGCCCTAAAGTTGTCTTTTTGTGGTTTTACTACAGTCGGAAATATGAAAATATTAATCTTACGATTTTTATACGCTGATGTTAGTAAACAGAAATTTTTGGGCATATGATTACAGATATTACACCCCCTTCACTGTGCAAAAATTCACACACACGCATCTCATCATTCACATCGTTTGTTTAAGTGAAATCAAAATATAGTTGCAAGGTATTACTACACCATGGCTTCCCAAAGAGTTCAGTTTTTCGTAGATTAGTCTACATTATTTACATCAAGTTGTCGCTTGAATCTTCTGTCATTATCATCGTGGACTATTTACAATGATCAATTATGGTTTATTATTATTTTAATATTTTGTTGCAAATGTTGGGAGGAATGATTGAAAGAATGATGTTATTTGTGAGTATACTATAGTTATTATGTACAGAAGAAAAATCTGAAGACATTAATCGCTTCACTATCTAGCTTGGCATTGAGAATTTTTTGCCATGACCTTCTGTGTTCTCCAGTTCCCCCACTAAGTTCATTGTATGTCACTTTTGCAAGGGATGGTGTATTTTAAGATCTTCCTGATGTAATCTACGAATAATGGAACATTTCTTACTCTGTTCAATACTTACGGTAACGCACCCTCTCGTAATATCTTTGTACCATATTTCCTCTCACGTAAACAAAGAATGTGAGTGATGATTTGCGCGTGGATAAATGTCTGCACCATCAAAGAGGGACAGTCTGTAAGCAGATACACAAAATATACTATCGTTTTATTTTAGAGTGTAGAAAATCACTAGATTTATATTTTTCGATTTGAATAAATATCACAAAAAGACGAGTGCAGTGCAGAACAACAAACACGCAAACATCGTAACATTTACCAGTAGAAATAATTGCATTTATTAATGGGAATAAGTCCTAAAACACGTAGTCTTTTTTTACGGGGGAAAAACGTAATTCGTGCAATATTTTATTATTAAATCCTTGATTTCTTTTTAGACCTGGTTTCTGAAACTACATGAAATGGAATGAGCACGTATTGTCACTTGTAGGGAACAATAAACAACTAATAGGCAAGTTTCCGAGCTACCATTGTTTTAACAATAACATATGATAAATTTTAAAAAATGTCGCATCTCAAAGCGCCGTTTAGTGTTAGTTTGCGAAACTCTTCAGACGTCCGTTGTAAGCTGACCCAACGCAGGGCTTGCTACAATGAACATTTGTGACAGGCCGATAATCGAACGCGGACGCTTGCCTTGCACTGAAAGGCACCCTTAATTGTGTGCGCAGTGAACGTTTCGAGGGTCAACCCACAGCTTCAGTCTGTCGCTGGTTCCTCGTCATTGCCTTCAAAGTATCCACACCATCCCTTTTCCCAGAATGGTTGGTCTGACGACTTTACATGACCATCAGTCTACAGTTGAAGCTTTAAGAGGGTCCGTGCGACCTGATAGGATAGCGGCATCGATGGCGCATGGTCGACCAAAGGCTAGCGAATTGGTTCGGAACCTGGTCCGACACACCGTTTTCCTTGCAACTCAGTCATGTTTAGGGACAGCTGCTAGTCTTTACTCGATTCTCTGAATGTTTGTAAGGCACTAAGTATTACTGTTTTATGACACCAGGTTACAAGCACACGTAATTCATTGTTTTATTATGTTGTGCAGTGTTGTTTTCTTTTTACATTACAAAAGTCATAACAAGCCTAAAAACATGTGATCTGGCGCTTATTTTTAAGGTAATTTCATTCTAATGAGGCACTGGAATTCGAAAGTATGAACAGAGAAACTAAGGAAAAATAAGAGGCGAGTGTAAACGGGGGGAAAACGAATGGAAGCGTACGCCGTCCGGAATCGTTTTGCACAGAGCACAGTTTAATCGTTGCAGTCACTTAGTTTAAGAATAAGGTACAAAAAGTATATGAGTAGAAGGGATACATCGTGGTAAGACGGATATTCTGAAACCAGTTTCTGAACTGCGAAACACTTTCAGGGTCAGATTAGACACTTACTGTAATTTATTGGTTATGAAATGTAGATTAACACGAAACTTTTACAGAAAGGTAGGAAGTTAAAGAGATAGAACCAAGATAAATGAAGAGAATGAAATAATATTGAAAATTTGAAGCTTTTGACCTGCGAACATTTCCAAGGTCAGATGTGGTCTCTGGCTGTGATTTATTGATTATGATCTAAAGACTAAAAGTGAAGTTTTGCAGAAAGGTAGTAAGCTAAAAGGAGAGGACCGTGATAAATGAAAAGAACGAGTAGTTGGAAGTTTCAAAGGGAGAATTACGCAACGACAGACTGAAATAGGGAAAGAAATACAATCAAACATGAGTGGGTAGCTCTGAGATTTGAAATAATAAAGGCAGCTATGAAACAGCCAAAAAGAAAATGCCCAGCGGATATCAATGAATAACACGCGAGTTACTGAATTTAACTAAAATGGCTCAAACGGTTCAAATGGCTCTGAGCACTATGGGACTCAACTGCTGAGGTCATAAGTCCCCTAGAACTCAGAACTACTTAAACCTAACTAACCTAAGGACAACACACACATCCATGCCCGAGGCAGGATTCGAACCTGCGACCGTAGCGGTCGCGCGGTTCCAGACTGTAGCGCCAGAACCGCTCGGCCACCAGCGGCCGGCTGAATTTAACTGACCAATGTAGACAACATAAAGGTACAGCAAATGAAGTAGGCAAAATGATGAATAGTCGTCAAACGAATGATACTAACAGTGCAAAATGATAAATCCGGATTGGCTACAGGGCAAATAAAATAGGCGATGCTGAGCAACAAGATTAAAAAACGAGACAGTGAAAACAGTAGATGACTTCATTTTACTTCGGGTGGCAAAATAAAATGAAACACTAAAAGTAATAGATGAAATTCATTAATTAGGCATCAAAAGGCCGAAGTAGAGGTGAAATGAGAAGGAGACTGCGAACAGAACGAAAACCACTCCTGAAAAAAATTGTTAACTTAGAATATAAATTCAATTGTTATCAAGTTGTTCCCGTACAGCTATTTGTCTGGAGTACAGTCTTGTACTGAAGTGAAACGTAGTTAATTAACATTTCGTATAAGAACAGAATAGATGCTTTTGCAGTGTTATGCTACAGCAGCATGCTGAAAGTAGATGGATAGATCGGTTAACTAATGTCTCGAATTCGAGAGAAAGGAAGTGTTATGGCACAGCTTGACTATAAGAAATATCTACATGATACTGTATCCTCAGGCATCAAATAATTGTTGGTTTGGCAATGGGAAGACGTGAGCAGAGGTTGGGGGGGGGGGGGTAAAAATTGTGGAAGGAGACCCGAGTTTGACTACAGTACGCAAGTTTGAATGAATTTTGGTTGCGATATTTGTGCAGAAATGAAGAGGATAACGCTTGATAGACCACTACGGCAGCCGGATAAGAGCAGTGTTCGGAATGTTTACGACAATTTGTTTTACTAAAGGTCATCGGCTTTCGATGATCAATCGTCTATTCTCAGACCCTTTAATCAGTATAAATGCCATATAGCAACTGTTTACATTAAAATGGATGAAAATGGAGGACTTATCCTACGAAACCTGTAACTTTTAACAAAGGACAATTTGAAACAGTTTTTATTTTATTTACTATACAAAATTCATTGTAAATAGATATTTCGGCAAATTAATTAGGAAGAACGACTCAAATACACTGCATAAATCGTAAAATTCACCGATACTTGCCACTATTATTATTTGTTTCCATAAACGGCAGCAGCAAACGCAGGAAATACCCTGTAGAAAGAGAATCAAACTGTACGTAAGAAACGATAATCCATCGGTGGACATCTTGATTGAATTATTCTGCTAGCGAAATGAATATTAGGTCATTTCGGAAGCTAATAGTTTTGAACAGTACGACAAGCACACTGTTTCCAATCTCATTCTGCGGCGTGTGAAGTTAGACTCTGAAGATAACCACTACGTTAGTGCATTCGCTTACATTGTGCAGTCTCCTTGATATTGTTTTGACTAACAGAATAAAATACTGTACCGTGAAACAAATTTCCAGTTTCATTCCATTTATAACTATGTATTAATTATGAGTGTTTAATATTTTTTCTAGACTATATGCGCCGAAAGGAAAATATTTTGATGTTGCATCACTAGTTAACTCGCTATTCGAGCAGTCACCACTACCTTATGGTGACTCTGGAGGCTATTTCAGTACTGGATTTAAATTGAGTTTCTCGTGAAGCAATAACTTCGGAGTGCCTTCGACGAAAGAAATGACGAACAGGGCTACAACATCGACCACTGGATAACGCATTCTGCAAGAAAAATGAAACGGATTATTTTTTTGCCAGCTTCGTAATCTGAAATAGCTTTTTTTACAGGAAGTCTGTGTTACAATTTCGCCCTCTCTCCAGCAATCGTCGTAAAACGGAGGTGCTTCTTTTGTCGGGGAAAAAAACTCGCACATTTTAGCGCTGCTGGCAGAATGGTGCCACGTCCTCATCTCGGTGAAAAAAAGAGAAGCGTTTTCATCAGAGCCGTGGGTTGTTCCTCGCAGAGCAGGTGCGGCGGGTGCGGTAATTATGCTGTCAGACGACGGGTGACGTCACCGCCACAAGTTTTCTCTGCTTGCGCTGGGGGCCAGCACTGGTACTTGCCTATTAAGCCACGGAGAGGAGCTTACGTCCGGCTCACTTTCCGTTATACTCGGAAACAGCAAAGTAAAACCTTGGTCCTCAACCTATTAGGTTGGCGCGTAAGTTCTTAGCGTTTATCCATAAGTTTAATAAAGACAACACACATAACAGTCGTTTACTCACATAACAAAGGTTTTACTCTTAAATAAAATATTCTGCTACACTAATTTACAACAGTCTGGCAAACTTGGGGTGGTAAATCTTCGATTCTGCAACTCTAGAAATCATATGGTTTTCAGTCGAAGAACTCATCCAGCCATGTTCGGAGCGTATTTTCATCCACATAGGAAATTCCTTGAAGATTACAATTAATAAAATGTTCTGCGGTATTATGCTGTGGGCAAATTGATTTCACCTTAAAACCCAACGTTTCTTCCCCATTATCCCCATCATCAAGCGGGATCGTAGCTTCTTTGAATGTCCGATTGACACCCTGGCTCGCTACTGAGTAACACAATAGAAGATAGGGAAAGTCGACGTTGTTCACGAGCAAATTGATGACCAGCAGGCAGGGATGCAAATACTACCACCCTCTCATTTTTAAAATTTTGGATTACAGCATGCATTGCCCATACACCCGATTTATTTATTTAACCTTCCCCACTGCATAAAACTATCAAACGATGGTGGAATGATGACAGTTTATCACACTTGCCAGTTCTCGAGTACACTGACTGTGGATCATTGCGGATTAATGCGTTTAAACGATCCTCGACGAATAATCTTGACTGAACTTACCTAGGAAACTTTCGTTCCTTGTGTGTTACATAGTAATTTCGCTGTTTGGTTTTTAGTTATTAGGTTGAATTGTGTCTTTTAGCCAAGTATCAATATACCTTAAATTAATGTTGTTGTTTTGCCCTTAAGGCATGAGATCGTCATATTTTTATATTGGGCCTTCAGCCGAATTTTACTGGAGAGGTTTTAAGATAAGGCCTTCTGCCTTTTAGATTGAAACTCTTTCTGGGCCTGAAGCCATTAAACATATTTTGTTGATATGAGGCCTTCAGCCGAGAATTAATATCTCTTAAATTAATGTCCTTATCTTGCCCTTAAGGCATGAGATTGTTATTCTTTATTTTATTTGAAACGTTTTGAGATATAGCCTTCTGCCTTCTAAAATTGCAACTGTTCTTCTAGGGCTCAAGCTGTTAAATTATTTGTTGGTGTTCGGCCTCCAGCCGACTTTTAATATTTCTTAAATTAATCTTCTTCTCTTGCCCTTAAGGCATAAGATTGTTATGTTTTGAATGGGCCTTCAGCACAATTTTCATGAAATGTTTTAAGATAAGGCCTTCTGTCTTTTGATCGAAACTCTTCTTATTGCTTACTATGCGACCTCCAGCCTAGTTCGATTAAAATTAAATTGCTAAAGCCTTCAACCGATTAGATTTAAGATTTAGAAAATGTTCTTGGGTGAAACCTCCAGAAAAACCTTGTATTTCAATTTTGCTTAAGCCTTGTGTCTTCGATTTTAAATGTGACCTTCAGCTGATCTAAAGTTAATCAAAGGAGGTCAATTAACACTTTGAGTGTTTTACATCCTTGTTGTAATATTATGTGTTGATACATAAAGTTTTTATGTTGCGTGCAACTGACAGGAACTCATTTTGGCCCCTTTCCACAACCTAATCCGCTATGTGCTGCTAGCCCAGTCATTTCACAGTTATTATCTAGTTGCTATTACATTATATTGAGATCAACGCCACAGAAATTTATAAGCAGTTCAATATATCGCATTAGCTGTTAACTCTACTCGATATTCCTCTTTTGTCCACGCGACAGCAGCAGACTGCGTGTCCTGTAGTGCGATCTAATGATACATTTATCAACTAGTAAAATTTTGGTCAAGAGTACTCACCACCGAGGCGTTTTATTCAGAACTGCCTACAGCATGACAGCAGTAGCAGAGAAGTCAGAAAGAAGCATTAGGAAGAGACGCGGAAACCTTGTTGCCAAGATAGGGTTTGGCAAGCTTTAACTTACTGTAATGTAAGCCAAGGATGGCTTGCCCCGAAGGACAACAAAATGGGGCGTCGAATATCTTCGACGTACCGTTGTGCTCTAAGGGCGCCGTGGATGACGGTCAAAGGGATCCTCCTATGAAATCAAATGGCACCCCGGACCATCACTCCTGGTTCTCGATCTGTATGACGGGCAACAGCCACGGCTGTCTATGGTATCTTTAGACAAATTTTCTCCCTTGAATATCGTTGACTGTCTTCAGTGATGACTCCCGCTTCGAACTGAGCCCCGATAACCAGCGAAGATGTGTCTGGGGACGACCCGGGCAGCGGTGGGATGCCAACCTTGCTGTCACCCGCAACATGACCCAGCAACCAGGAAATATGGTCAGGGTTACCATTTCATTTCATAGCAGCATCCGTCTCGTTATCGTCCGCGACACCCTTACAGTACGGTGATATGGCGACGATATTCTCCTCCCTTTTTGTTGTCTTCAAGGCAAGCTATCCTTGCCTCACATTTCAGCAACTCAATGCGCGCCCACACACAGTGACAATTACTACTGCTTGTCATGGTGCTTGCAAAACCCTACCTCGGCCAGCAAGGCCACCGGATCTATCTCCAATGGAGAACTTCTGGAGCATTACGGGCAGTGTCCTCCATCCATCTCAAGATTTTTGACGTCTTAACACGCAAACTGGACAGAATTTGGCACGATATCTGTCAGCACGACGTACAAAAGCCTGTCAGTCCATACCAAGCTGAATAACTGCTTGTATAAGAAAGAGAGTTTGACCGACGCAAAGCTGACTTACTCGATTTGTGAAGCGTTTTCTCTTCAACAGAAATACAATTTTTTTCAAATTGTAATCATTTGTTTGTCTGTCGGAGATAGTAACGCCTCTAGTGAGAATGGTACACCGAAGGAAACCCAGACAGGAACGTCTACTACAGTGCTAGAATCCAGTACTGTAAGGGCTCACTCACATTTGACATATTCCTTCTGCGCTCAAACAAAATCGTTGCTTTTGACAGAAAGAAGCGGAAGGCACAAAATCGGAAAACCTCTCCTCATCACCGGCGAAGAAAGCTGTCGAACAGAAACAGCATATGAAAGAAATGCAAAACAGAAGGGAAGGGTGTTCATTAGACTGTTTGTTCTATTCAGTAGGCCTCGCACTTCTTCCTGGTTTTCACTGAAACCTGTCACTGATATTCTTTTTCCCTGAATTTTAATCCCACTCAAATTCAGGAGTCTTGATTCTGCCAAAAATGGCATGAGTGCAATATCCTTAACATGTTGCGTGTATCAGTCGTGGTAATAAGAGTGTTCTGTGCAGTTGTTGTTTTATTATGTCGGAGCTAAGAGAATTCGAACGAAGGCAAATTGTTGGTGCTCGTATGGAGGGCACTTCCGTAGCCAAGGTAGCCAAAGTGTTTGAAGTTTCAAGAGGCACCATATCGAAGATTTATACCGCATACAGGGTAAGCGGAAAAGCATCTGCTACGTCAAAACACGGACGAAAGATGTGCTTAATGATCGTGGCAGATGACTAGTGACAGCTTGTGACAAAAATTAAGAGGACGACAGCCGCAAATGACACTGCACACTGAATATCGTACTCTGGAACCTTGTCTGTACCAAAACAACAAGAAGGGAACTCCAGAAGCGACCTGAAATTCGAAAACCACTCACCAGTGACGCAGATGCCCGCAAATGGAAAACATGGTGCAGAAGCCATGAGACTTGGACAACGGAGCAATAGAAGAAAGTCATTTGTTCGGATGAGGCTTTTTCACACTGTTTCCAAATTCTGGCCGGCTTTGCGTCCCAGGAATGAAACATAACGGGGGTTCGGTAATGATTTGGGTAGCCATATCGTGATATTCCACGGGCCCTATGGCTTCATTACTGTCAAGGATTATGTGACCATTTTGGCTGATCGGGTACATCCAGTGGTACCATTTTTGTTCCCTGATGGTTATAATGCGTTCCAAAACGACAGGGTACCTGCTCACACAGCTTGCATTGTCCAGGATTTGGTTTTTTGAGCACGTAAATGAATTCTTGCGTCTCCCTGGCCAAGACAATCACCAGATCCCAATGTTACCGAGTCTTGATAGTCTACTTTGAAGTGGAGATCACCATCCACCCCCATCACCGTCACCTGAACTTACCACTATTTGCAGCAAGTATGGACAAGGTTTCCTTTGAAACCATACAGGACCTGTATTTATCCATTACGAGACCACTGGAAACTGATTACACGTCAGCGCCTCATGGGAGTGTGATAAGACCGCTATTATTAGCTGTACACACAAATGATAAGGAGGACAGGATGGACAACAATCTGTGATTGTTTGTTGATGATGCTGTGATCTACGGGAAGGTATCGTCGTTGAGTGACTGTAGAAGGGCACAAGATGACTTAGACAAAATTGCAACTAGTTCTAAATGTAGAGAAATGTAAGTTACGAAAATGAGATAGATAAACAAAAATTAATGGCAAATACAGTGTTAGGAGTGTCCTGCTCAGAATTAGAAGGCTGTATGCAATGGAACGAGCACGTGACGATTGTGGTAAGTAAGCCAAATGGCCGACTTCCATTTACTGGGAGAATTTTGGGAAAATGTGATTCTTTTGTAAATGAGACTGCATATAGGGCACCAGTGCTACATATTCTAGAGTACTGGTAAAGTGTTTGGGAACCCCACCAGTTTGGATTAAAGGAAGACTTCAAAGCATTTCAGAAGTGGGCTGCTAGATTTGTTACCGGTAGGAAAGCGATGATCTTTTCGAGGAACACTACTGAGAAAATTTAGGGAACTTGCATCTGAAGTTGACTGCAGAGCGATTCTACTGTCACCAATACACATTTCATGTAAATACCACGAAGATAAGATACGAGAAATTAGAGCTCATAGACACGTGCACAGTGGTTTTTCCTTCTCTCGGTTAGCGAGTGGAACGGGAAAGAAAATAACTAGTAGCGTAGCAGGATACTCTCCGCCACGGAAGTACAGTGGCTTTTGAAATACACTGAAACGCCAAAGAAGCTGGTATAGGCACGCGTATTCAAATACAGAGATATGTAAACAAGCAGGATACGGAGATGTGGTCACCAACGCCTTTGTAAGACAAGTGGCTGGCGCGGTTGTTAGATCGATTACCGCTGCTACAGTGGCAGGTTATCAAGATTCAAACGAGTTTTAATGTGATGTTATAGTCGGTACACGAGCGATGGGACACAGGATCTCCGAGGTAGTAATGATGTAGGACTTTCCCCGCTATACAATTTCACGAGTATACCCAGAATATCAGGAACCAGGTAAAACATCAAACCTCCGACATCGCTGCGGGCGGAAAAAGATCCCGCAAGAACGGTACCACCGACGACTGAGGAGAATCGTTCAACCTAACAGGAGCGCAGCCCTTCCGCAAACTGCTGCAGATTTCAGTGCTGGCCATCAACAAGTGTCAGTGGGCGAACCACTCAACGAAACATCATAGATATGGGCTTTCGGAGCCGAAAGTCCACTCGTGTACCCTTGATGACTACATGACACAAAGCATTACGCCTCGTCATTGGACTGTTAATGACTGGTCGGAAGAGTCTTGTTTCAAGTTTTATGGAGCGGATGGACGTGTACGGGTATGGAGACAAGCTGATGAATCCGTGGACCCTGCAAGTCAGCAGGAGACTGTTGAAGCTGGCGGAGGCTCTGTATTGGTGTGGGGCGTGTGCAGTTGGAGTGGTATAAGATCCTGATATGTCTAGATACGACTCTAACAGATAACACGTATGTGTTATCCTATCTGATAACCTGCATCCATTCATATCCTTCGTGCATTTCATCGGACTTGGGCAATTCCAGCAGGACAATGCAACACCCCACACGCTAATAATTGCTACAGAGTGGTTCCAGGAACACTTTTCTGCGTTTAAACACTTCTGTTGACCAACAAACTCCCCAGGAATGAACATTATTGAGGGTATCTGGGATGGCTTGCTAGAGTGTTGTTCAGGAGAGCTCTCCACCCCTTCGTATTGTTACGAATTTATGGACAGCCCTGAAGGATTCATGGTGTCAGTTCCCTCCAGCACTACTTCATACATTAGTCGAGTCCATGCCACGTCGTGTTGCGGCACTTCTGTGTGCACGGGAAGACCCTACACGATATTAGGCAGGTGTACCAGTTCCTTTGGCTCTTCGGTGTATTATACGTAGATGTAGACTCAGCATGGTAATGTGTATGTGTTTCTGACTTTCCCATATTTTTGTCAACGTGCTTGTACGAAGGAAGAGACTGAGCTCCGAATGTCGTTAAAGTTTAATATCACACAACAAGAGAATGCTACCTGCCTTTAGTTGCTACTTTTGATCCTGGCGAGGTCGCCAGTTCGAGCGAAACAAAGCTGCTGTTCCACCCTCGCCGCAGGGTAAAGTGCTCATCGGGTTCTGAGGAGCGACGCCTTTGAATACATTAGTCTGTCAGGCGAAAGGTCGTGCTTGGAAATTATTTATCTCTTCATCACCGCGAAAGCAAGCCCCCACACACCTCAGTGTCAGCCACCTCTGCCGTAAACGACGATTGAAACAATCGCGTTAAGACCTAATGGCATTAGGTGCGAGGCGGAGCGCTAACTCGAGTATAAACCGCACATCATAAGCGCCGACGCGGCAGAGATGGCGGTAATCCACGTGGGTGTGGCCGCCACACCCCGGCGGGTAATTTCAGCGCGCACCTCGCGTGTAATTAATAAAACAACGCGCGCGGCGTTAGCGGCAGCGTGTCGCGTCGCATCCCGTGTCAAAGACCCGCCGCCGCGTTGCAGAGTTCCCGCCGATGGTGGCGCGCTGCGATTAGCACCACGCGGTGCCACAGGGACTGTGCTAATTGGTAATCAGGTGAGCGCAAATCGCCCAAGCATTAAAGTACGCACCGCAGTAAAATGTGCTACACCCACAAAGAAAACATACAGTGGCGTGCAAAAAGTCTCAGGAGGAACGTCGACATACGTCAACAGCTGACAGTGTGATAGACATGGGAAAAACCGACCGGATAAAACCGATATCGGTGTTTTAATTCCGAATAATCGATATTTGATATCTGGTAGTCAAGGAAGGCAGGATTCGGTTACGATTGTGGACGGGGTCGTAATCAATTACTATTGGTTGCCTTTTCTTTTAAGCACACACAATTTATTTAAAATCAACAACAAATTGGAATAGTGGCAATAATTTAAGAACTGTTTCATCGCTGATGGCCTTAATGGGAATAAATCAAGAATAGATTAAGCTTGTTGTGACTTACAATTACAGTTATTAAAACATAAAACACACATCATCAAAGATCTTAAAGCTCATTGCTAAAATCAAATTAGGATTTTAAAACAGCTGTGCTCACAGCTGAAGGCCTTAATGGCAATAAATTAAGAACTGGCTCAGATGGCTCTGAGCGCTATGGGACTTAACTGCTGTGGTCGTCAGTCCCCTAGAACTACGTAAACCTAACTAACCTAAGGACATCACACACATTCATGCCCGAGGCAGGATTCCAACCTGCGATCGCAGCGGTCGCGCGGTTCCAGACTGTAGCACCTGGAATCGCTCTGCCATAAATTAACTGATTAAACTTGTTCCAACTTATAATTACAGTTATTAAAATATAAAAGACAAGTGACCAAAGGTCTTAAAGCTTGCCGCAAACAAGGCAATTGCGAAATTAGAATTCTAAGACATGTAACGACACTCACGGCTGAAGACCTTAATTGCAATTAATTAAGGTGCAATTTTGTCGTACGATGACATGGTTGGAGACCGTGACTGATATTTGAAGACAAATGTTGATGGTGTTGGGACAGGAAACAGCAACAAATTTACTTTCAGTTACTTTATTCAAAGGGTACCGTTACCGGTTTTGAATCGTTATGATTCATCTTCAGACGGTGTACATGTTTTCCTTATAACATGTGGTGCGTTTTTTACAGATTAACTGTCGTGAAATGCCGGTTTGGAGTGTTTGTTTTCATAACATTTGTCCAACAGGTGTGAATACATTCCCATTGCATTCTTATTGTTGCACACGTAAATTTTTCTCACTGGACACTTTAGATTTGTCACTGAAATGATTTCTACCACGCACCACCATAAATTAAGAATTGTTTCACGGCTGAAGGCCCTAAACACCAAGAATGGCAATTATTAAAAAAATTAACAAACATTCATAAAATACAGCCACAGTAAATAATGTTTTGAAAATAAGCCAATGTGGTGATAGTTAGAATTTTAAGGCAAGTAACCACAGTCACAGCTGAAGGCCTTTAACGCCAAGAATGGCAATTATTAAAAAAATTTAACAACATACAAAAAAACAGCAAATATAATAACAGAGGTTAATTCAAAAGGACAAGCAACTGATCACCAAACAGGTGAGACAAATTATGGTAATTTGGTAATACAATAATAAAATAATAACACAATAAAAAAACACAAGGGCCAGTCACACACCGTGCCCCAAGGATCGGCCTCTGAATAGGTCAGGCCAAAAACACTTTCGCGAGCTGCATTCACACCACAATATGGTAACTCAGACTAGTGGCAGTCTAACGAGTGACTAATGATTATCTTGCTGAGGCTACCTGACGTCCAATAAACCAAATGCAAAGATGTAAAAATACGCCAAAGCCGCAACCGGTGGTCTGGACTGCGCCCGCAGAATACTGTGCATGGAGCGCCCGGAACAAGAACGGTATCGCTACCAACAAGGCAGAAGAATCGCCAACCAACCTACAATCAAGAAAGCAGTCGAACGTACACGCCTCACCGGACAGCGGCGGCCAGGCGAGGAAACGTCACTGCCGTTACATACATTAACCTCCAGGGCAGGTAACTGGGGCATTAGCGGATACCCAGCAGGAAAATACCGGTGGTTGAACTTATCAATTGTAACAAGGTTAAGAAAGTAAATAGTAATTAGAAACCCAGGAAATCTAATCAGATCCGCCCTTCCCAAGCACTCCACTCGCTGCTCTTCACTTTGGCGACACTACGAGCAGCAACACGAACCCAAGCCACAGGAGAATCGCGAGATTTCACAATGGTGGAGGTTTATCTACTCGAATTGAAATGCACTCAACTTAAAGCCTGCAGGATCCGGTTCCGACGAGGTCGTGCACCCTCGCAACCACAGCCCTTCGATCCGGCAGTCCATGTGTGCACCCAGCAGTCCCAGCATGTTCTCACTCTGCGCGGACCTGTCTCATCCTGCATCCCCAACCGAACTGCTCACTCACACGACACGGAAAAACAACATCACACCAAAGATAGAGCCACAGTTACTACATATCGATAACGCCACTGCTGCCACTAGCAGACAGGCAACACTTGCGTAACCAAGTGGTGCCAATCAACACAAGAAGAAGACAAACAACCGCAACCATGTCAACTAAACGATACAGTCTGGCCTCCAACAGAGGATGGAAACCTACAACAGCACAACGTGAGCCGGAGCACGGGTCAATTCTTTTGGTATTTGTTTGGTCTCGTTTATAACAGATGTTTTGTTTTTACTAGTAACCAAGTAAAAAACTGAAATATCAGTTAACCTAAGCACTTACAAATTAGAACGAAAACCAGAGTTCTTGAACCTCAGTTTTCACCCTTCTGTATTGACAATTGTGGTGTCACCGCCAGACACCACACTTAGGTGGTAGCCTTTAAATCGGCCGCAGTCCGTTAGTATACGTCGGACCCGCGTGTCGCCACTATCAGTGATTTCAGACCGAGCACCGCCACACGGCAAGTCTAGAGAGATTCCCTAGCACTCGCCCCAGTTGGACAGCCGACTTTGCTAGCTATGGTTCGCTGTCTACATACGCTCTCATTTGCCGAGACGACAGTTTAGCATAGCCTTCCGCTACGTCATTTGCTACGACCTAGCAAGGCGCCATATTCAGTTACCAGAATGTATTCTGAACAGATAATACTGTGAATCATGTACCGTCAAGAGCGACGTTCATCATTAATGGATTAAAGTTAAGTATCAAACTAATTACGTCCGCTTTCTGAATTCTAATTCCTTGTCATGTTCCAGACCTCACGTCAGTATAGTTCTTCCCTCCTCACGCCAGCCTGCGTGAGCTAAAACGCGTGCATTTCGGCCTACCCTAGTAACACGGTGTTGGCTCTTCTGCCAACACAACAACAATTCTTATTGCCCAAAGTGAAGTATTATACCCGATTACAAAACGATTCTTCAGCAGAGGTCTAAAAATCAGAATCAGTAGGAAAATACTCGTGATCTTTTGTAGTACCCAACCTTCTATCACTTTTAGGGAATAGCAGATAACTGTGGCAGGACTAAGTGTTCTTTAATTTGGATATTTAATGTAATATTTTGGTTCTACATACCTTGAAACTGAGAGAGTTAACATTTTTCAATCTTTTTTTCCAGTTTTACTTTTATTACAGTAAATAATAACAATAAAAAACTGATACTCGATCATTTCAGAAACCGATTATTTTCAGCGGTTTTAACAGTCAGGTTGAAACAGCGTGGGAATGAAAATGATATCATATAATCGGTAAATGGCTGTTTAGTAATAACTGCCATCCCTTATAATTCAGACATTTTCTGAAGGAATAAAATTTTAAAAAGTATTGAAAAAAGTTCGAATGTTTTTTAAATTATTTGTCTAAAAGTAAGAATTGAAGCAGATTAGAGAAGCATTTGATGCGCCTTTGAATGTTGCTCAAAATCATATACAGTAACTGAGATGCTTTATATATTACTGATGTCAGGAGGCCACCGAGTGAAATTACACCAGACAAATAACCTACATTACCCATACATACTATGAAAATTGGTACATGTGTGCGTTGTGTTACACATCTCCTTCTAAAACACTGGACCATTTTCAACCAAACGTGGTATACATATCCGTTACCGTCAGGCAACAATCACAGAGATTATGAGAACCAACTACCTGTTATAGTTCAGAAGATATGATGTAAAAAAAAATTTGGTGCATCTAAAATTGCCTCATCATGCATGACGTTTAAATTTATCGCTTCTGTGCTACTCACCCTGTTCGTAATAAATTTCGCAATTATTGTGCACATATGCCGTTAAACACACCTGCAGAATTATATCAGGATACCACACTGAATTCGAGAGATGTGGCGTCATAAACACAGAGGTGCGGAAAACAATGCCGCATCTTGCGTGAAGTTTTAGTGCATTCATAGTTTATTTCGAGGACGTTCGTACAGTAGAGTCAACTTGAGGAAATCCCTGACACCAGGCAGCGTTTTTGACAGCTTTCGACAGCAGACCGCAAACGACTATATGCGAAAACATTAGCCATCTATGGAGCGATGAAGAGGCGTTACCATAGAAACGTTTACAAAATCGTGTTGTATACACGTGTGGCAGCTGCATTTATTCAATTGCTCAGTCTGGTCCGAAAGTCCTCTCACGCCCCTCTTTTTCTGGTCATGATGTGTATTTATTTATATATTTATTCATTTGCTTATTTCGAACACGTCATAGCAGACGTGTGAAAAACTTTGATACTTTGTTCCAGCTTATTTAATGACCCAGAACATCGGTATGGGCACTAACATTGTCACGGAACACAATGATGCGGCACTAGGTCCTGTGCGAAATTTTCCGAAACATAGGCAGTGTGATTTCCTTGAAGGCCTCCCAAACAGCTTTTTTCAGATCGTCAATTGTCTGGTATCGTTGTTTCGCGACGTGATTGTTAATTATTCCCCACAGGGAATTACTGCAATATGTCAGATCCGGACTTCTGGGAGGTCACTCGATCGGCGCTGGAAAATACTCTGATCCCTTCCCTATCCACCATCCACGAATTCTCGAACACGAATAGCGTAGTGAGCAGGAGCCCCATCTTGCTGAAGCCAACTATCACCAAGAATGTTCAGTCTCTGGAGCTCTGCAATAAACCATTGACGCAACATTTGCATTGTCAAAGAAATACGGCTCTATGACTGACTGCTGGACGTTATAGCCTAGATCATAACATTTGTTGGATTATTCTCTACCTCCCCATAATGATGTGAGTTTTCCTTGCTCCAGAACAAGAAAAGAAAAAATAATTCCCCTCCGACTAGATCGATAAATTGCATATTCGTCTGAAAATAAACTTTTACCCCGCTGTGGGAGCGTCACAAACACATCGAATAATCTTGAGTAAGCTTTATGTTTTCCCCGCATGTCTCAACTCATTTACGAATGTTGGCCTAAAAGGTTTTAAATCCATATCTTTTTATGTGCGTGAGCATAGTCGTTTTTGGATTTCCAAGTTCAACAAATCTTTTCCACGATGATTTTATGGGAGATCTGGTCACAGTATCCGCCACTGCTCCACGTGTTGATGATCGACCTGTCCTCTTTTCGTCCAAAATGGATTCGTTTCTGAGTAGGTTCTGTTGCAATCGCAGAATCGTTCGTTTTGGTGGAGCTTCTTTATGGAATCGCGCAGCAAAAGTGCGTTGCATATCTTTTATCTTCTCTGTGTGTGTGCACGTTCATGAGCCTATCCACTCGCCAGAACGTTCTTTCACACGGTAGGTGTTAGTGTCCGGTACCCGAAATAAAATAAAAGACATATGGAGTATAAATATACATCATGACCAAAAAAGAGGGAGTAACAGTATTTTCGGAGCTCGCTGAACATTAGGCATATTTCTTTGTATAAATGTTACATAATTTCAAAGGCGTTTTCACAAATACGTAGAAATGAAACTTTTTCGATATTACACCAGAAATACAGTTCATTTTTGGTATCGTTTGTAACAGAAAATTGACAAAATGACTACTGGGCAATGCCTCGTTTGTCAACTAGTGTTCCTATAAAATTCTAAAAGTCTATGTTTCTCATTGATCTTTCATTTCTCAATTGGCACCTTATTTGCTCTAAATGATTTCAATCACAATTCAAAAGCGTGTCAAATGTTTCTCTAATCTATTTTATTTCTTACTTTTAGAAACCAAAAGCATCAATTATGTATAAGCAAGACTGTTGTTTCTTGAAATGCAGCTGCAAGAGTCATTCCAACATTTTCATAGTTAAGCTAATTTTTATCGTAGTCACCGTTAAAATTTAAAACGTTTGCCGTAGCGCTGCACAAGCTTTCCAGTGCCTTCTTGATACCCAACTGCCGCCAAATTGGTGAACCAGTCACTGGCATCCTCTTTCGGTTCGTTGTCGTTTCTACAGTGTTTATCGGAGAAAAACGTAACTGTCTTCAAATTGGGAAAAAGGTGGTTATCACTTCGGACCAAGTCTGGGCTTCGAAAACTTCCCATTCAAATTTCCGTATCAAGTCCTTCGTCAACGCAAGAGAATTCCTCCGAGCGTTATCGCGAAAAAGCATAATGCCGCTGCATAACGATCCATACAGTTCGTTATGAACGACGCAGCGTACAGGGTGAAGGGTGCGACGTTAGGCCGCTGCATTTATGGTGTCCCATTGAGGCCTAAATTTCATATGTAGGACGCCCTTTCGATTCCAAAGCACTGACATAACCACTTTACTTCTCATAATTTGTGTGTCTCTGGTTTTGTTGGAGGTAGAGATTCCACTGACTGGTGCTACGTTTCTGGACTCTCATGTGTAACCAGGCTTCGCCAGCGTCATGCTTGTTGTACCGATTCAGAAAACTCACACCAGCGCACATTCTTTGTTTTTTGTATTCTTCCCCCAAAGTTGAGCTCAAATCACTAATAGTTGGAGGTGTAGCCAGTTAAATTCCATATCCAATCCAAGCCTTGAGTTCGTCACAAATGAAGGTCAAGCTGCTCGCTCTTCGTCACGAATACTCGTTCGTCCGCCATTAAATATGCACCATTTTCGAACTGAATCTTCATTCGTAAGATTTCGATAAATTTCAGTCTACTTTTTTTTTCATTCAGAAACTGTGTTACGCTACGAATATCACAGTTGGCAGGATTCTTCATTTCTTCAAGCAATCTCAAACTGTTGCAAATAGGCAGTAAACGATCAGTTCCTGCTATGTGTCATACCGGCTCCAACGGTTACTGTGGCCTATGACACGACTTGCATTGTAGCTTACCGTCTACAAATAGAAAAAACAAATATGATTATGAAAAATTAAATATGCCAGCTTGAATATTAATACTTAAATTTGTGATCCGCGTAGAGGACCTTGTGTAATAACTAACTGCAGGTCCTCTCGAACAGTATCCAAAAAACAGTACCTTCGCTGAGAAGTGTGCACACAGGCACTGCAATATCGTATTTATCCGCCGATATCAGGCAGTGACTTTGAATTAAAATGTGCTCCTCCTGTACGGCAATTACATAATGTGTACGAGTGTCAGGCTTTTGAACATGAACGAAGACGTATGGGAGCTAGAGTCTAGCCGTGATGAGTACACGGATAGACAAAGCGGTTAAGGCCGCCAGCGTAAAGCTGGAAATCTAGGTTCGAGTCCCGGTCCGCCACAAATATCCTTTGTTGTCATTCCATTATGCAGCTGATGGTTTTCCTTATTCGCAGCTGCAAAGACATTTCATGTCTTTCATGGTGGCTGTAATCGCTGCAGTGCCTATTTCTTCGGAGATGGATGCATATCCGAAGGAACAACGGATATTACTTCTTAACCACACAGGCACTGCAGCATCGTAGCGTCGTCTTTAAATGGACTGCCACGCGAAATTATATATCAACGGGCTGCGAAAACTTTGTTTATGGCCTTGCAAGAGCGCGCATTGGTACTGTGTTGCAGGGATTTTAATGTATGGAAGGATTGCATTCATTTACCTTCAAACAATCAAATTGTTAATAATTAACTTTATTTTTCGAGGTGATGATTAAAATTTTATGCTGTTTGTCGTATATTTACATTATTTTACCTTAGGCTAAGAGTACATTTCAATAAGTATACGTGTCATAAATAGACGCCATTAACAGTAACGTAGGTCCCATTTACCAATATACATTTTTCCGAAAATGCAGCTTTTCTTTTACCCCTTCGAAAAGTAACGCGATGTCAAGCCCTCTCAATTTGCGCAGAAATGGTTTGCCTGCGAGCCATTTCTTCACGTTTGTCAACACTGAAAAAACAGACTGAGCCAAGGCGGGCGAATACGCGAAATGAGGTAGAAATTCTTTACGCATCTCACAGCTATTGTTGAAAGCACTGCTACGCTGTTCTGTCGAAACAGATGTTTCTTCTTCGCCTTATATATGTGTCTTCAATTGTTTATCGAAGCGGTACAATTTCTCACTATAGTGTCGTCCAAGGATAGTTTTTCCATTTCCTGAACTAAGTTGCGCACTTTCATTCGACGATCAGCGAGAACATTGCAGTGGACGTTCCATTTTATTTCTTTGGCAGTAACTCCTGTCGGGCGTCCTCGAAGTTTCTCATAGAAAAAGCGGGAGCGACATCATTTGAATTCGTTGAACCCATATCCAACAGTTGTCACTAATGCGGTTTCGCTTTTATCACGTCTCAAGTTGTCTCATGCGGGAGTTGAAAGCGACCGACTAAGCAGTATTGCTCTTTTCCCGTCTAACATAAGCAGTGACCATGCAGCACAATTACATGAAGAGCTACCTATGAATCTGCCTCAAATTTTGTAATAGCGTCAAGCAGTTGATGGTATACGACTGTAATACTTACTTGCGTTAGTAATGACATCTGTCCTCAAACCCGAGTACTTATTGTTCTAGCGTCCGTGAGTTACATACACTCCTGGAAATTGAAATAAGAACACCGTGAATTCATTGTCCCAGGAAGGGGAAACTTTATTGACACAATCCTGGGGTCAGATACATCACATGATCACACTGACAGAACCACAGGCACATAGACACAGGCAACAGAGCATGCATAATGTCGGCACTAGTACAGTGTATATCCACCTTTCGCAGCAATGCAGGCTGCTATTCTCCCATGGAGACGATCGTAGAGATGCTGGATGTAGTCCTGTGGAACGGCTTGCCATGCCATTTCCACCTGGCGCCTCAGTTGGACCAGCGTTCGCGCTGGACGTGCAGACCGCGTGAGACGACGCTTCATCCAGTCCCAAACATGCTCAATGGGGGACAGATCCGGAGATCTTGCTGGCCAGGGTAGTTGACTTACACCTTCTAGAGCACGTTGGGTGGCACGGGATACATGCGGACGTGCATTGTCCTGTTGGAACAGCAAGTTCCCTTGCCGGTCTAGGAATGGTAGAACGATGGGTTCGATGACGGTTTGGATGTACCGTGCACTATTCAGTGTCCCCTCGACGATCACCAGTGGTGTACGGCCAGTGTAGGAGATCGCTCCCCACACCATGATGCCGGGTGTTGGCCCTGTGTGCCTCGGTCGTATGCAGTCCTGATTGTGGCGCTCACCTGCACGGCGCCAAACATGCATACGACCATCATTGGCACCAAGGCAGAAGCGACTCTCATCGCTGAAGACGACACGTCTCCATTCGTCCCTCCATTCACGCCTGTCGTGACACCACTGGAGGCGGGCTGCACGATGTTGGGGCGTGAGCGGAAGACGGCCTAACGGTGTGCGGGACCGTAGCCCAGCTTCATGGAGACGGTTGCGAATGGTCCTCGCCGATACCCCAGGAGCAACAGTGTCCCTAATTTGCTGGGAAGTGGCGGTGCGGTCCCCTACGGCACTGCGTAGGATCCTACGGTCTTGGCGTGCATCCGTGCGTCGCTGCGGTCCGGTCCCAGGTCGACGGGCACGTGCACCTTCCGCCGACCACTGGCGACAACATCGATGTACTGTGGAGACCTCACGCCCCACGTGTTAAGCAATTCGGCGGTACGTCCACCCGGCCTCCCGCATGCCCACTATACGCCCTCGCTCAAAGACCGTCAACTGCACATACGGTTCACGTCCACGCTGTCGCGGCATGCTACCAGTGTTAAAGACCGCGATGGAGCTCCGTATGCCACGGCAAACTGGCTGACACTGACGGCGGCGGTGCACAAATGCTGCGCAGCTAGCGCCATTCGACGGCCAACACGGCGGTTCCTGGTGTGTCCGCTGTGCCGTGCGTGTGATCATTGCTTGTACAGCCCTCTCGCAGTGTCCGGAACAAGTATGGTGGGTCTGACACACCGGTGTCAATGTGTTCTTTTTTCCATTTCCAGGAGTGTATGTTCAAGCAAATTTTAGTGCAGTTTGGAGGCTGTGCTCTTACGCCTTGAATATCTCCATATGGTGAACATTATGTATTTCGCCTCCTTTTATTTATTACATGGAAAAAGCGATAGAAAACGTAAAACGGTGCAAGACGTACGAAATCCTTAAAAAATAGAGTAACCTATAGGGAAAGACGGGTAACGTACAATATGTACAAAAAGCAAGAGGGCACTGTAAGAGTGGGAGACCAAGAACGAGGTTCACAGGATAAAAAGCGTTTACCGCAAGGATGTAGTATTTCGCCCCTGCTGATCAATCTACACTTCGAAGAAGCAATGGCAGACATAAAAGATAGGTTAAAGATTGGGATTAAAATTCAAAGTGAAAAGATATGAATGTTAAGGTTCGCTGCCGACATTTCTATCCTCAGTGAAAATGAAGGAGAATTACGGGATGTGTTGAATGGAATGAACAGTCTAATGAATACATGACAAGGACTGAGAGTAAACAGGAGAAAGACGATAGTAATGACAAGTAGCAGAAATGAGAGCAAAGAGGAACGTAGCATCAGGATTGATGATGGTTGGGTTAAAATGGCTCTGAGCACTATGGGACTTAACTTCTGAGGTCATCAGTCCCCTAGAACTTAGAACTACTTAAACCTAACTAACCTAAGGACATCACACACATCCATGACCGAGGTAGGATTCGAACCTGCGACCGTAGTGGTCACGCGGTTCCAAACTGTAGCACCTAGAACCGCTCGGCCACCCCGGGCGGCGATTGGTGATCACGAAGTAGATGGAGTTAAGGAATTCTGCTACTTAGGCAGAAAAGTAACCCATGACGGACGGAGGAAGGAGGACATAAAACGCCGGATAACATTGGCAAAGGGGGCATTCCTGGCCAAGAGTACTGTTATCACAAATGGTTCAAATGGCTCTGAGCACTATGGGACTTAACATCTGTGGTCATCAGTCCCCTAGAACTTAGAACTACTTAAACCTAACTAACCTAAGGACATCACACACATCCATGCCCGAGGCAGGATTCGAAACTGCGACTGTAGCAGTCGCGCGGTTCCGGACTGCGCGCCTAGAACCGCGAGACCACCGCGGCCGGCTCACTTCCTATATTTCATAAAAATCTGTGTATCGTGTGCTTATCATAGCCCATAGATGTGACTGCTATGAAGTGCGACTGCAGGGACTTATCCCTTGCACGCTTCCAGTGAGACTCACATTCCCAACTGTCCACAATTCCACATATGTAATGTACCTTATAGACATTTGCCCATCCACTCATTTCAGCTGTTCACATAGAGGTATATCAACAACACCAGTCGGCTGCTGAGGGTTTCATTTTGTCATCATTTATTCCAGAGGAAAGCTGCACGGTCATCAACGGTATTCTGTTCTTTCGAGAACAGTTACTGTCTTCATATATATAGTTAAAGGCTACCCAGCCATCGTCCTTCGTCTGTGCGAATGGGCACAGGTTGCCCAAACTCTTACGGGAATAGCCAAAGCGTGCGCGAGTAATGAGTGGATGGGCAAATGTCTATAAGTTACATTACATATGTAGAATTGTGGACAGTTGGGAATGTGAGTCTCACGGGAAGCGTGCAAGGGATAAGTCCCTGCTGTCGCGCTTTTCATCTGTGTCCTCGGTGGCTTAGATGGACAGAGCGTCTGCCATGTAAGCAGGTGATCCCGGTTCGAGTCCCGGTCGGGGCACACATTTTCAGATGCTCACATCGAGGTGTATCAACAACACCTGTCGGCAGCTGAGGGTTTCAGTTAGTCGTCATTTATTCCAGAGAAACGCTGCACGGTCATCAACAGTATTCTGTTCTTTCGAGAACAGTTACTGTCTTCATACATAAAGCGAAAACTGTAAATTTCAAAACACATTACGTTTTCATGGGAATTGTTCATCGGAAAAATTAGGTGTACTTACGAAAAATATCTATTGTAAGAACATCACATGGCATATATGCTATTTTGTCAGGAAAGTGTACCCCATTGCTGGCTTCTAAACGTAAGAAAATTGACACCTAGCGCCATAATACAGGCTTAACCAAGCAGAAGACAACGTCGAAAACATGAAAACCTGTAAGAACTGTAAGTGCACAGCTCCATTGTTCAGGCACAACAAGACCCAGCATACAAGAGGTGATCAAAGAAGCTACAAGCCAAAGTCCAAGGTCAAAGGTCAATGAAAAAGTTACAAGATATGTGTGCAGTACAGTGACAGAGAGATACAAATGCACTCAAATTAGAAGAAAAAGAATGCAGTAAAAGAAAATACAGTTGTATATGTTTTTTCCATTAGCAGTTCCTGCTGTTTTATTCCTACTTTTAATTTTATTTCTGTTATTAGAGAGCTAATAGCAGAATGGTTCCTCACTTCTTCTACAAACGATTATATATGCAAATACAATTGGTTATGGCATGAATATAAGTATTTTATATTGCTCAGACCTCTACCACCTGCTATTTTTAAAATTTTACATTTTTAAGATTGCTGGCAAAGTACAAGGTGTACTTGTACAACTTTGCTTCCGCCGTTTGCCGATAGGTGGTGACAACGGTAAGTAGAGATTGAAAGAAACAGATCGCAGACGTCAGGCAGTTAGCTTGGACCTCGGTCAACATAACCTCATTCAACTATTAGTGAATTTGTATCTGCATTATAAAGTCGTTCTTGATTGAACATGTTAGTTTATGAGCCTAATTCTCGTCATTTGCGAGAGGCTCTACTGTTTTGTTTCAGTATGAAGAAAATAGCGGCTGAGACTCAACGAGTGCTCTCAAGTACGTATAGTATGAACGCTATTAGTGAAATAACGTGTCATGAGTGGTTTCAACGCTTCAAGAACGGCGATTTTAACGTCGTAGACCGGCATAGTGGTGGAAGAGAGAATTTTTCGAAGATGCAGAATCGGAAACATTGCTGAGCGAAGACTAGCGTCAAACTCAAGAAGAATTGGCACGATTAGTGGGAGTGAGACAGCAAGCAATTTCAAAACGTCTCAAGGCAATGGGCATGATTCAGAAAGAAGGAACTTGGGTCCCGTGTGAGCTGAAACCAAGAGACGTTGAACGGCGTTTGTGTGTTTGTGAACAGTTGCTTCAGGTGCAAAAATGGAAGCGATTTCTGCATCGTATTGTGACCGGGAACGAAAAATGGGTTCATTACGATAATCTTAAACGCAAAAAATCATGGGGATATCCCCGCCTTGCTTCCACGTCGACGGCCAAACCGAATATTCACGGATCCCAGATCACGCTCTGCATTTGGTGGGACCAGCACGGCGTCGTGTACTATGAGGTGTTAAAACCAAGTGAAAGAATCGCAGGTACTCGTTATCGAACGCAATAAATGCGTTTGAGCAGAACATTAAAAGACAAACGACCGCAATACAGTGAGAGGAACGATAAAGTGATTATGCAGCATGACAACGCTCGACCCCACGTTGCAAAATAGGACAAAATGTACTTGGAAAAGTTAAAATGGGAAGTCCTACCCACCCTACGTATTCTCCAGACATTGCTCCCTCTGATTATCACCTGCATAGATAAATGGCGCATGTCCTGGCTGACCAGCATTTTCGATTTCATGACGAAGTCATAAATTGGATGGAATCGTGGATCGCTACAAAAGATGAACAATTTCTTCGACGCTGGATTCGTACACTGCCCGAAAGATGGGAGAAAGTAGTGGCCAGCAATGGAAGATACGTTGAATGATACATGTGTAACCAATTAGTTTCATTAAAGCCTCAAATGTTGGGGAAAAAACGCCGGAAGCAAAATGGTACACCTTGTAGTTGCTGGGAAATTAGTTCAGTGATTGTGTGTGTGAAATCTTATGGGACTTAACTGCCAAGGTCTCAGTCCCTAAGCTTACACACTACTTAACCTAAATTATCCTAAGGACAAACACACTCACCCATGCCCGAGGGAGGACTCTAACCTCCGCCGGGACTAGTTTCACAGACCATGACTGCAGCGCCTTAGACCGCTCGGCTAATCCCGCGTGGCAATTAGTTCAATAAAACTGGTTAGTTATTGGTAGTGAGATCACACAAGTTGTAATAAAATGCATAATTGTAGTTTTTGTATGACACCATTAGAATTCATTTTAGCCTTGGTGTCTCAGTTGGTTGTTGTTGTTGTGGTCTTCAGTCCTGAGACTGGTTTGATGCAGCTCTCCATGCTACTCTATTCTGTACAAGCTTCTTCATCTCCCAGTACCTACTGCAGCCTACATCCTTCTGAATCTGCTTAGTGTATTCATCTCTTGGTCTCCCTCTACGATTTTTACCCTTCACGCTGCCCTCCAATACTAACATGTCCTACCAACTGTCCCTTCTTCAAGTTGTGCCACAACCTCCTCGTCTCCCCAATTCTATTCAATACATCATCATTAGTTATGTGATCTACCCATCTAATCTTCAGCATTCTTCTGTAGCACCACATTTCGAAAGCTTCTATTCTCTTCTTGTCCAAACTATTTATCGTCCACGTTTCACTTCCATACATGGCTACACTCCATACAAATACTTTCAAAAACGACTTCCTGACATGTAAATCTATACTCGATGTTAATAAATTTTTCTTCTTCAGAAACGCTTTCCTTGCCATTGCCAGTCTACATTTTATATCCTCTCTACTTCGACCATCATCAGTTATTTTTCTCCCCAAATACCAAAACTCCTTTACTACTTTAAGCGTCTCATTTCCTAATCTAATTATCTAAGCATCTCCCGACTTAATTCGACTACATTCCATCATCCTCCTTTTGCTTTTGTTGATGTTCATCTTATACCCTCCTTTCAAGACACTGTCCATTCCGTTCAACTGCTCTTCCAAGTCCTTTGCTGTCTCTGACAGAATTGCAATGTCATCGGCGAACCTCAAAGTTTTAATTTCTTCTCCATGGATTTTAATACCTACTCCGAACTTTTGTTTTGTTTCCTTTATTGCTTGCTCAATATACAGATTGAATAACATCGGGGATAGGCTACAACCCTGTCTCACTCCCTTTCCAACCACTGCTTCTCTTTCATACCCCTCGACTCTTATAACTGCCACCTGGTTTCTGTACAAATTGTAAATAGCCTTTCGCTCCCTGTATTTTACACTTCCACCTTCAGAATTTGAAAGAGAGTATTCCAATCAACCCTGTCAAAAGCTTTATCTAAGTCTACAAATGCTAGAAACGTAGGTTTGCCTTTCCTTAATCTTTCTTCTAAGATAAGTCGTAGGGTCAGTATTGCCTCACGTGTTCCAACATTTCTACGGAATCCAAACTGATCTTCCCCGAGGTCGGCTTCTATCAGTTTTTCCATTCTTCTGTATAGAATTCGCGTTAGTATTTACAGCTGTGACTTATTGAACTGGTAGTTCAGTAATTTTAACATCTGTCAACACCTGCTTTCTTTGGGATTGGAATTATTATATTCTTCTTTAAGTCTGAGGGTACTTCGCCTGTCTCATACATCTTGCTCACCAGATGGAAGAGTTTTGTCAGGACTGGCTCTCCCAACGCTGTCAGTAGTTCTAATGGAATGTTGTCTACTCCGGGGGCCTTGTTTCGACTCAGGTCTTGAAGTGCTCTGTCAAACTCTTCGCGCAGTATCATATCTCCCATTTCATCTTCATCTACATCCTCTTCCATTTTCATAATATTGTCCTCAAGTACATCGCCCTTGTATAGACCCTAGGTAAGCAAAGAACGGAAAGCAGAAAGGGGGAAGGAGTATATACTCCTTCCCCCTTTCTGCTTTCCCTTCTTTGCTTAGAACTGGGTTTCCATCAAAGCTCTTGATATTCATGCAAGTGGTTCTCCTTTCTACAAAGGTGTCTTTAATTTTCCTGTAGGCAATATCTACCTTACCCCTTGTGAGATAAGCCTGTACATCCTTACATTTGTCCTCTAGCCATCCCTGCTTAGCCATTTTGCACTTCATGTCGATATCATTTTTGAGACGTTTGTATTCCTTTTTGCCTGCTTCATTTACTCCATTTTTATATTTTCTCCTTTCATCATTTAAATTCAATATTTCTTCTGTTACCCAAGGGTTTCTAGTAGCCCTCGTCTTTTTACCTATTTGATCCTCTGCTGCCTTCACTATTTCATCCCTCAAAGCTACCCATTCTTCTTCTACCGCATTTCTTTCCCCCATTCCTGTCAATTGTTTCCTTATGCTCTCCCTGAAAGTTTGTACAACATCTGGTTTAGTTAGTTTATCCAGGTCCCATCTCCTTAAATTCCTACTTTTTTGCAGTTTCTTCAGTTTTAATCTACAATTCATAACCAATAGATTGTGGTCAGAGTTCACATCTGCCCCTGGAAATGTCTTACAATTTAAAACCTGGTTCCTAAATCTCTGTCTTACAATTATATAATCTATCTGATACCTATTAGTATCTCCAGGATTCTTCCAGGTATACAACCTTCTATTATGATTCTTGAACCAAGTGTTAGCTATGATTAAGTTGTGCTCTGTGCAAAATTCTACCAGACGGCTTCCTCTTTCATTTCTCTCCCCCAATCCATGTTCACCCACTATGTTTCCTTCTCGCCCTTTTCCTACTCTTGAATTCCAGTTACCCATGACTATTAAATTTTCTTCTCCCTTCACTACTTGAATAATTTCTTTTATCTCATCATACATTTCATCAATTTCTCCGATATCTGCAGAGCTAGTTGGCATATAAACTTGTACTACTGTAGTAGGCGTGGGCTTCGTGTCTATCTGGGCCACAATAATGCGTTCACTATGCTGTTTGTAGTAGCTTACCAGTACTCCTATTTTTTATTCATTATTAAACCTACTCCTGCATTACCCCTATTTGATTTTGTATTTATATTCCTCTCAGTTCGTTACACTATGTTTATCCTCACGCTCCTGATATGGATATGATTTTGGAATTGTTTTGGTTGCTGTTTTGTTTTTATACTCTTTGTTTGTAATGCTCGTATGTCGTAGCATTGAACAAATGGTTGGTTTTTTGTGATTATGTGACACTGTAGATCCATGGATATTTTAATAACATTATGTGATTACCATATTACATAATACTGTATATATTTCGCAGTCTTTCATTTGGTCACTCTTTCTTGAATCCCCAAACCTCTGATATCAGTCTGCCTTTCGAGTTGTTTTGCTGTTGCCAGTCTGAATGAGTTTTGGCAGCTGCTTTGCCTCATATAATTGTCTGTCATTACAAGTCTATGTATGTGTCTATACATTGTAATTCTTACCAAGTGGTCGGATTGCTTTTATTATGTACCCTTATAATATCATATGACTTTAGTGCAGCATCATGTCTATATACATACATATTCATATGTGATAGTTTTCACCATATGGTTGGTTTGTTTTTTATCATGTCACATTAGTTTATCATGTAGCATTGTAAGAAAAAAAATGGTTCAAATGGCTCTGAGCACTATGGGACTTAACATCTATGGTCATTAGTCCCCTAGAACTTAGAACTACTTAAACCTAACTAACCTAAGGACATCACACAACACCCAGCCATCACGAGGCAGAGAAAATCCCTGACCCCGCCGGGAATCGAACCCGGGAACCCGGGCGTGGGAAGCGAGAACGCTACCGCACGACCACGAGATGCGGGCTAGCATTGTAAGAGTATGATGTGATTATTATATTACTTAATACTGAACAGAATAAAAACAATTGTATAGAACTGTATCTTTCATTGTAGTTCTCTTACTATAATTTAAGTGCATGTGTATCTTTACGTGACTGTACTACACCCTACACATATTTTGTACCTTGTTCTTTTACCTATGACCTTTGACTTTGGCTTGCAGCTTCTTCAATCAACTCTCTTGTGTTAGCCTATTGGGTCTCGCTGTGCCTGAGCAATGGTGCTGTGCTCTCACAGTTCGTACAGGTTTGCACGTTTTCACCGTTGATTTATACTTGGTTAAGCCAGTATCACGGCGTTAAGTATCAACTTTATTACGTTTTCAAGTCAGCAATGGTGGATACTTCCCCGAATAAACAGCATGAAAGCACTGTCAAGTTGTTACAGTATATATTTTTCGTAAGTACACTAAATTTTTCCGATGAATAATTCTCGCGAAAATGTAATGTGTTTTGAGATTTACTGTTTTCACATTGTTTAAGTGGCACTGTGAAGATGGCCCATGGTCGAAACTGGTAGTGAATAAATGTATTGCAAGACAGTACAGTATATACCATGAATTTCTCAAAGTTTAAAATCGTGTATGGGAAGATAGTTATAAAGTTAGTGAAATAAAATTTTGTCGCACGTTACCTTCACGTATTACGTGGAAACAAAATAATACACTTACAGACTATAAGAAAATTTTGCTGTAAAGGTACGCTGCATTTCATCGGCGCTACGGTCTCCCTGCGAAGGTCTGTAATCCTGATTAAACGAATTAGTACTTAAATCAAACTGAAAATTAATGATTCCGTAGGACAGGTGACAGAATATGCGTGACTCGAGATAGGAACGAAGTAATTCATGTGTCGTCAGACACCAGATTAATCTGGGCTTCGATGTAATCTCCACAGGTGCACTCAAAACTGTCGAGATTCGAACTCACCGCACCAGTAAAGAGCTCTTAAAAATCTATTAAGCAGAAAGCGGTGATAAATTCACGGTGCGTGCGCTGAGATCTCGGACACGCGAAGTGGAGCACCGCCCACCCGGTGACCAAACAAAGTGGTGGCTGAGAGGCCCCCCCTAGATTTACATTTTCCGATCACGAGAGAGGCAGACGGGCAGAGGGTGTTTGCGTTCGTCCACTGCTGGCCGGCCAGCCATCCGAGATATGCTATGTCGGTGTGTGTGTGTGTGTGTGTGTGTGTGTGTGTGTGTGTGTGTGAGTGTGGTAGGGTGGGGATGGGGGGGGGGGGAAATTGCGTGGGTGTACGGGAGGGAAGGGCGTGTAATTCCATGCCTGTAGCTGAGCGGTGCGCGTTGGTCGCTGGGCGCTGCGCCTGCCCTTATCTGGCGGCGGAAGGGCTCGGCAGGGCTCGTTACAGGATTAGGGACGCTGCCGAGGGCCCGCGCGTGACTGCGTGCAAACGAGGCGACGCACGCAAGCGGCTGCGTGCCTGCGACGGTCCACTCCCCACATACTTATGTGACTGGCGTGCGTTCACTTTTATTTTCCTCCGCAACTGGCGGTGATGATTTAGTACTACAGTAATGTACGCACGTGTCCAATCCCCATGGTGTATACTGAGCTGCGGCGTGCAAGGGAGAGGGCAAATAATCTTCGCACAGCAAGGCGGAAGTTGCCGAAGATGACCGATACCACTTCGCTCAATGACACAGTCGTTAATGCGGATTGCTTAGTCACGCTGAACTCAAAGCGATAGGCATAATGTTACAACATTTTATGTGCTGTTGTATATTCAACTGACCAGAAATCCTTAATCTTTCTATTTTACTTCACTGACGCCCGCTGTATCTAGATTGAGCCTTTGAAGTTACCTTTCAGCGTTTTTAGCTTCCCTATCTCTTTCAAACTTTCGTCTGGTAGGATTAAATCCTTTCACAGGCCATCCAGCTTTTTTTCTCTTGGGTATCTCCCCCGTGGCAGACCCCTCTCGCGGGTCCAAATGGGGGACAAATTTGTAATCTTTGGCCAGTGAAGACATCATCATGGCCCCCTTTCCCATTCGCGCACACATTACGTGCTGTTATTAGAGTGGTTTCCATTGTCATCTACATCTTCGCGCCACTGATCATTGCTGATTCTCCCAACTTTTACCGGCAGTTTCCCACCACGAGGGCAAGATGTTTCCCCGAAACTCTCCTCCTTCCTACGCCAGTTTATTTGATAAGGCCTTATACCAGACGTCTTCAGCCGCCATTATTGATGATCGTTAGTCAAATTTTAATCACCTGCTGGGTTCTAACCCAGAAACCACAACGTTTTGATTACTAGTCATAGACACTGCCATTACATCACCTAGCTTAAAGTTAGGCAAACCTACCTTTATAGTGCTTATAGCCTTATAGAAAGCTTTTGGCAACGATGAGTGAACTAAAAATTCTTATTGACACTTTGAAAGTAGCAGTGATAAAACACAAGGAGCTAAAGGTTGTTTGCATCTCTACAGAGACTAGCCTGCAGTTATAAGAATCGAACGACAAAATGAAGTATTGATTGAGAAGAGAGTGAAACAAGGTTGTAGCCTATCCCCAATATTATTCAGTCTGTACATTCAGAAAAATGTAAAGATAAACAAAGGAGAAATTGGGACAGGAATACTCCGCGGTTTGCCGATGACATAGTAATTCTATCAGAGATAGTAAAGCACTCGGAGGAGCTGAACGTAAGAACAGCAAGAAACTATTCATGAAAGCAGACAAAGGTTAGTGGAATTAAATCAGGCGTACTTCAGGCAACTGCATTATGAAATGGGACACTAAAAACAGAAGACGAATTTTGTTTTTTTGGGCAGCAAAATAATCGATGGTGGCCGAAATAGGGAGGATGTAAGAAGCAGGCTGCCTACAGCAAGAAAAGTATTTCTCAAAAAGAGTACTTCGTTCGTACCGAAGCGTCTTTTCTGCAGGTCTAGCCTTGAACAGAATGAAATCGTGAACAATAGGCAGCTCAGGCAAGCAGAGAATAGTAGCTTTGGAAATGTGGTGCACAGAGGAATATATGTGTGTATGTTCTTTCCGACATGTCCGAAAGAACAGACAACATTTTGATCCTGCAGCTTCAAAACATCAAGACACAAAGAAATTAAAGACATCAGCTTGCACTGGGCAAGTTGAAATTTCGTGCCAGACTGGGATTACAATCCGGGTCTCCTGCTTGCTAAGCAGTGAGCTGACCACTACACCATACGGACGCAGTGCTCACTACAACCGCACAGACTACCCTAGTATGCCTCCCATCAGACCCAAATTATCAAACTACACTACACACTACTGATGTAATACCTCTGCTCATTAGCCCCATTACTCGCGGTATCTCGCCTGTTCCCTTAAGAATTCGGGTGTCCAGACACCAACATATTATTAAGGCGTTGACGGGCAATGACCCCTCCAGTGCACATGCACACCAAGCTCTAACTCTTACGGGTATCGGTTAAATGGCGCGAGTAATGAAGCTAATGAGCAGGGGCATTACATCAGTAGCGTGTGTTATAAAGTGAGAATTTCGGTCTCACCTAAGACGTGCTACGGAAGTCCGTGCAATTGAGGGTGATCACTGTGTGCGAATGGTGTAGTCATCAGCGCATCTGCCTAGTAATTAGGAAACATTAATTTTCAACTTGACCCATTGATATGAATCAGTACCCACTGGCAGCTAATATATTCAGTTCCTGTATGTCTTGATATACAGAAGAATGCTGAAAGTGAGGTGGGTAGATAGAGTAACTAACGAGGAGGTATTGCTTCGAATGTGAATAAAGAAATGTATGACACGACTTGACTAAAATTAGGGATTGTTTAGTAGTTCATATTCTGAGACATAAAGGAATCGCCATTTAGGTAATGAAGCGGTGGGGAGGGGGGAGGGTGTTGGGGCCAATCATGAGTACAATAAGCAGACTCAGATGGATGTAAGTTGCAGTAGCTATTCAGAAATGAAGGGGATAGAGTAGGGTGGAGATATGCATCGTACTATTTTTCGGACCAAAGACCAGAAAGACAACAATGTGAAGAATCGGTTAAAGTTATCGTCATTCACGATTAACTATCTCACGAATGGATCAATACCGAATGAAACATGTTCCCAGGTGACATGAAGAGTAACGATGTTCATATATTACCAAAATTAATTTCAATGTCTTCCTAATAACATTATCGCTGAAAGGTCCTACAGTATTTTATAGAACATAAAATCCTTAGTAATAACTTTCGTCTGTTACCAGGAGAACTAATTTCACAGGTTTAACAGTACTTTTACCATGAAAATACTGCAAATTTATAACGATGAAATGATGCGTCACATATGTTTCTAAACTTTGAGAATGTTCCAAGAAACTTTCTCAAATCACAATGCCATCGCTCTGAGTAGATTATGTGATCTTGAGGTGTCGTCTTTCGTCACGAGCATGATAGCAATTTGAGCACTCGCAACTTTGCTCCACCTTCATCATCAAGAGCTCGTTCATTTCAACAATGAAGGAATTACACACTCCGCCGCTCCCTCCAGAAGGGAATTTCAGAGTGTAAGCGCCCGGCACTACCTCCCCCTGTGAAGGTAGTGAAGAAGTTTCGGGCTTGATCTGATGTCGCGAGTGAAGTCGTTAGAGAAGGAACACAAGCTGCGAATGATGAAGGAAGGGGACAATAATCGGCCATATCATGTCAGAGGAATCCTCCCAGCACTCGCATTACGTTTATTATGGAAAACTCAGAAAACATAAATATCGGTGCCAAGATGGTCATTTAAACAACTACCTTCCTTCAGTGCCATCTCCCTTGCTTCTCCTTGCTGTTTTATGTTCTTTATTGCTGCTCCCTGTTAACCTCGCAGCTTTAACGGACATCTTCACGGTTCAGTGGGAGTAAAGCTGCTGTACGTTGCAGATATAGTGATGATGAGGCAGCTGCAGTATCGATAGTTCGCTCAGCAGTGCTGCATTGCATACACCTTGCCGGCTAGGATTGGGATCACGCCCAGCGTCCCGTAGCCAATTAGCCGTGTGTAAACACACCACCTGTGGCCTTCATAGGGGCCACGCAAGTCGAGCTGGAGTACCGCAGGGGTCTGTGCTAGCACCCTTGCTGTGTTCGGTATGCTGTCGGCGCTTAGATGAACCATAATTGCCACTATATCGTTTTCAATTCACAAGCTTCAATTAGAGAACCACACCCTTTCAAAGCAACCATCCTGGAATTCGCTTTTTTCGGTTTAGGGAAATCGCAGAAAAGCTATTCCTGGATGGCTGGATGGAGATTTGAACCGTCGTCCACTCTAAATCGAATGCAGTGTGCTAACCACTGTGTCTCCTCGTAAGATATATGACGATTTTTGTAACTCGGAAGACGTATCCAGCAGAATGCCCAATTCTGTGGTCGCTGACTGGCAAATATCTCTGCATAACTATTGATAGGCGCCTCACACGTAGACAGCACATTCGTGACAGCAGGGGTACAGGACTGGAGAGAGTCTGCACACTGTATCCCTCCCCCCAGGGTCCTCGCCATTCTTTGGCGAATTCGTGCTTGGCTACCACGGGGCCCCAACCTTTGCAGCATTTTTTCCCTTCCGTTCTGCATGTCTATCCTCTTGCTCTTCTTTTTCCCCTCCCTTGGGAACATTCCGGGGTATTACTGGGAATGTGCTGCATCCTGTTGCTGACCTGCTAAGAGTCTCAACTTTCTTTTTGGCTCCTTTTTCCTTTCTTTGTTTCCCTTCTCTTCTCGTTCCTCCGCTTCGGTGTTTGAGGATCCTCTTTTTCCTTCTTCCTCCCTGTGCGCTCCTGAAGACTGACCCACTCGTCTTGACGCGTAAAAGGTGACTGGGTAACGCTAATTCCTAGTCCCTAGGCCCACGGAGAAGTGATTGCCTTGCCGGCCGAAGTGGCCGTGCGGTTAAAGGCGCTGCAGTCTGGAACCGCAAGACCGCTACGGTCGCAGGTTCGAATCCTGCCTCGGGCATGGATGTTTGTGATGTCCTTAGGTTAGTTATTTTTAACTAGTTCTAAGTTCTAGGGGACTAATGACCTCAGCAGTTGAGTCCCATAGTGCTCAGAGCCATTTTTAAGTGATTGCCTGATCTGTAACCTTCCCAGACTGCCCATTGGTCACTCTGTCTGGTGTTCGGGAGGTGTGATCTGAGGCGTAGGGGGCCCTCATTTGGAAGGAGTGCGCCATTGGAGACGCTGGTAATCATGGGGGATTTCCTCAATGAGTTACTCATCCTCTCCAGCGACGTCGACGAATCGAAAACGTAATCAGGATCCTTATTTGCAGACCCTGCACCGCTGTTCCTTGTGGTATCACGTACTGAAGACGGTCAGTCCTTCGCCACTGTCAATCCGTTTATTATTTAGAAAGGTGCTGATGCCATTGCTGACCCTGTGAAATCCTGCTCTCGTTTACGGAACGGCACTTTTCTTGACTTCTGATGCTCAAGCAAATGGCTACCCTGTTCAAGTCGAGGCTCACATAACTTTCAATTCTTCCCGTGGTGTAATTTACACCAGGCTGCTTGATGGTCTAACCGAGGCTGAAATACAATCTTACCTCTCTGATCAGGGTGTCATTACCGTTCATCATGTCATGAAAAAGGTCGATTCCTCCTTGGTGCCCACCCGCACTCTCCAGGAAAACCGTCACTTGCACACTCTTGGTGGAACCGATGTCATGTTTCTGTTGGTCACTGGTCATGTCGGTCTGCCAGGAAACGAGGCTGCTGACGCTGCTGCCAAGGCCGTAGTCCTCTTACCTCAGCCCGCGAGTACCTATATTCACTCCGATTATCTCTGCGTTGCCATTTGTCAGGAGGTGGTGTCCTTTTGGCACCGCCAATGGTCCTCCCTTCACGGGAATAAGTTTCGGCTCATTAAGTCTCTCCTGGCGCCTTCGACGACCTCCTCTTGTCCCTCCCGCCGGGAGGGGATTATTTTAACTCGATTGCGTATTGGACACTGCTTTTTAGTCATCGTCATTTGCTCAATGGTGCTGCCAATCACTTTACACACATTGCGCCCAAATTTTAAATGTCCGCTACTACCTTCTGGAATGCCCTTTTTTTACTAATTTACTTTCCATCTTGGGTTTGACATCTGATTTATCAACTGTTTTAGCAAATGACGCGCGGGCTGTCGCCCGCGTTTTACATTTTATCCACCAAACCAATGTAGTGAAGCCCATTTAATTTTTAATTTTGGATCTCCATTTTTGTATGGTGTCTTTTTAGCCCTTCTTCCAAGTGCCTTGTTTAGCTGTCTCCTATTCTTTCTGTTGGGACTGACATATAGTCGTTTCCCTTGTCTCTGAGTTTGTGAGCTATAGTTTCAGCATGGGAGCGTATGACCTCAGTTGTTTTTTGCGCCGTAAAACGAAACAAACAAACAAATTTATCCCTTACTTAATCTCATTTTAATGCTGCCCACTCCTGATTGCGCTGTAGTCAGCAGGATTCCGATCAGTTATTACGGGACCTTAGTACGGAAATGACGTTCGCTCACACGTGAATCTGCTGCAGTCGGTGCAGACCGAAGTGCTAATACTCGCTGTGCACTATTCATGGAGCTTCCCAGCTTCATGAAGTGGCAGCATCCTGATTCTTCGAGATCGATCTTTTCACTGTGCACGCCGTTTCCATTCCGTTGGCACAGCAGTGTGAAAAACGTCTCATCGCGAACCTCATCGACCAAGGTCACTGTCATCCGCCCGCAATGAAACAGGATCTTCAGCGCGACAAACATGCGTGGTAGCAGTTGGGTGAAAGCAACAGAGCAACCCAGATGAGAAAGCAAAAGCGAAATAACAACAAACAACCCAACCTGCAATGCCTGCAGGAACAGCTAGCAGTGCTTAATCATTGTTTATAACAACACCCAGGAGTCATACAGTTTCTTTATTTACAACGCCTTTTAAAAAAAGGCGAAACACCGAGACGAGGTAGAAGAAACAAAATGAAACTTCATGGATTGACAGGGTATGTGATGTTACGTCAGTAGTTAAAAAATCGTGTCAAATTCACAAAAAAATTGGTTTTATGAGACCGCCACTCTGGCCTGTTTGCAAACATTGATTCGGTCGGGAAGGGCGTCATTTGAAACTTCCTGGCAGATCAAAACTGTGTGCCGGACCGAGACTCGAATTCGGGACCTTTGCCTTTCGCGGGCAAGTGCTCTACCGTCTGAGCTACCCAAGCACGACTCACTCCCCGTCCTCACAGCTTCAATTATGCCAGTGCCAGCGAAAGGGAAAGGTCCCGAGCTCTAGTCTCGGTCTGGAATACAGTTTTAATCTGCCAGGTAGTTTCATATCAGCGCACACTCTGCTGCAAAGTGAAAATCTCATTCCGGAGGGCGTCATTTAGCCGTACTATACTTTCCTGAGGGAAGTTAGCCGACAGCTGTCGCAACTTCTCCTTGATATCCTGGACAGTGGCAAAAGAACACACCTGAAGTCTGAGTTGGTCCTACGCGTTTTCTGTGAGAGACAGATGGAACATTTACTATATGGCAGTGTCCGTGTTGATCAAAAGCTTGACGCAATATTCCTTCGGATATGCATGCATGTCCGAAGGAACAGGAGCAGCGGCAGATTTGAGCCCTTATGAAATACATGAATGTATTTGCAGTTACGAATATGGGCAATCATCAGCTGTATAATGGAATGACGACAATTAAAATTTGTGCGGCACCTGGAATCGAACCTGGACTTCCCGATTATCGCGAACGGTCGCCTTATCATTAGGCTCTACAAGCACGACTCATGGCAGGCTACAAACTCCCGCCGGCCGAAGTGACCGTGCGGTTAAAGGCGCTGCAGTCTGGAATCGCAAGACCGCTACGGTCGCAGGTTCGAATCCTGCCTCGGGCATGGATGTTTGTGATGTCCTTAGGTTAATTAGGTTTAACTAGTTCTAAGTTCTAGGGGACTAATGACCTCAGCAGTTGAGTCCCATAGTGCTCAGAGCCATTTGAACCACAAACTCCCATATTTCGTCAATCATTTGTCTACAACTTGCAGTTGTATATTCTTTATGTATATTCCCATATAGGCGATACATTTTAACTGAAATTCGCTTGCCCGGTGTCGGTGAATTTTGCTGTCGATGGGAGTTCCTCAACATCACGCAGAGAGCTCATGGAGGCATGTGCCGTTTGTGGACGAGGAATGTGCTATTGTAAAAACTTGCCACGAAACTGTAAACTGTCGCTTCGTGAGGTAACACGTGAGGTGACAAGGTGTCCATAATATACAGTTGCCCCATCAGAGTTCCCTGTCACTACCAGCCATAACCTGCAGTCGTACTCGATAGTTTATGAGACGTATGACAATAAAGACACGTTACGAAAGATCTAGCCCGTCTGAGGGGGATGAAGAATAATGTGATAAAGCACAAGTAACGAAGGAAATGAAACGGAATGTGTTATGGGTGACTAATAAATTTAAAAAAAAATAAAAAAAGCTTCGTAAATATGAGAAGAAGGGAGCACGTTCCTTGGTATTTCGCTGAGGAAAAACTGCTGATATATGTTACGTTCTGGAGGAACATTATGAAGGTGGGAAAATTATGAGTTTCAGCTTTTTCTTAAGAGCGACATGGCATTCAGTTGTGCACAGGGTGCAGGGTAGGTTGTTCCAGAGGCGGACGGCAGCAACGTCTATGGTACCAGGTAGGTGGTCAATGGTTAGCACAACTTGGTAGTTCAAGCACGTCCAGCGGTCGCCAATAATCCTCACAGACACACTGAGGCTGAACTGGTTCGCTGCAACCATACCATGGGGCTGTCATTAGCCGGAAGGTGGGTGATTTGAAGGCTGAAGATTGTAAAGGTATCTTCATCTGTAAAAAGAATGGATGACAGAAACGTCACTGTAGAGGCATCTCCATAGGTAATAAGGCTTGCACTCATTGTGATATGTATAACGGCAGCTGTCGTGGAGAGTCTTTCACACGGTCATCTGGCCTACCTCAAGCTGGCGAGAAGCCTGCCTGCTGCTGATACTGCTGTTGCTGTCACAGAGCTTTTATCCCACCTTTAAATGGGTGTATCTCCCTTGTGTATCTGGAATAATCCTGGAGATTCTACGAGGTATCAGATAGATTATATTATGGAAAGACAGAGATTTAGGAACTAGGAACCAGGTTTTAAATTGTAAGACATTTCCAGTGGCAGATGTGGACTCTGACCACAATCTATTGGTTATGAATTGTAGACTAAAACTAAAGAAACTGCAAAAAGGTGAGAATTTAAGGAGATGGGACCTGGATAAACTGACTAAACCAGAGGTTGTACAGAGTTTCAGGGAGAGCATAAGGGAACAACTCATGGGAATGGGTTCAAATGGTTAAAATGGCTCTGAGCACTATGGGACTTAACATCTATGGTCATCAGTCCCCTAGGGCTTAGAACTACTTAAACCTAACTAACCTAAGGACATCACACAACACTCAGTCATCACGAGGCAGAGAAAAACCCTGACCCCGCCGGGAATCGAACCCGGAAACCCGGGCGCGGGAAGCGAGAACGCTACCGCACGACCACGAGCTGCGGACACACACACAGGAATGGGGCAAAGAAATACAGTAGAAGAAGAATGGGTAGCTCTGAGGGATGAAATAGTGAAGGCAGCAGAGGATCAATTAGGTAAAAAGACGAGGGCCAGTAGAAATCCTTGGGTATCAGAAGAAATATTGAATTTAATTGATGAAAGGAGAAAATATAAAAATGCCGTAAATGGAGCAGGCAAAAAGGAATACAAACGTCTCAAAAATGAGATCGACAGGAAGTGCAAAATGGCTAAGCAGAGATGGCTAGAGGACAAACGTAAGGATGTAGAGGCTTATCTCACTAGGGGTAAGATAGATACTGCCTACAGGAAAATTAAAGAGACCTTTGGAGAAAAGAGAACCACTTGTATGAATATCAAGAGCTCAGATGGAAACCCAGTTCTAAGCAAAGAAGGGAAAGCAGAAAGGTGGAAGGAGTATACAGAGGGTCTATACAAGGGCGATGTAGTTGAGGACAATATTCTGGAAATGGAAGAGAATGTAGATGAAGATGAAATGGGAGATACAATACTGCATGAAGAGTTTGACAGAGAATTGAAAGACCTGAGTTTCATTAGAACTACTGACGGCCTTGGGAGAGCCAGTCCTGCCAAAACTCTACCATCTGGTGAGCAAAATGTATGAGACAGGCGAAATAACCTCAGACTTCAAGAAGAAAATAATAATTCCAATCCCAATGAAAGCAGGTGTTGACAGATGTGAAAATTACCGAACTATCAGTTTAATAAGTCACAGCTTCAAAATACTAACACGAATTCTTTACAGACGAATGGAAAAACTGGTGGAAGCCGACCTCGGGGAAGATCATTTAGGATTCCATAGAAATACTGGAACAGGTGAGGCAATACTTACCTTACGACTTGTCTTAGAAGCTAGATTAAGGAAAGGCAAACCTACGTTTCTGGCATTTGTAGACTTAGAGAAAGCTTTTGACAATATTGACTGGAATATTGTCTTTCAAATTCTAAAGATGGCAGGGGTAAAATACAAGGAGCGAAAGGCTATTTACAATTTGTACAGAAAGCAGATGGCAGTTATAAGAGTCGAGGGACATGAAAGGGAGGCAGTGATTGGGAAGGGAGTGAGACAGGGTTGTAGCCTCTCCCCGATGTTATTCAATCTGTATATTGAACAATCAGTAAAGGAAACAAAAGAAAAGTTCGGAGTAGGTATTAAAATCCATGGAGAAGAAATAACAACATTGAGGTTCGCTGATGACATTGTAATTCTGTCAGAGACAGCAAAGGACTTTGAAGAGCAGTTGAACGGAATGGACAGTGTCTTGAAAGGAGGGTATAAGATGAACATGAACAAAAGAAAAACGAGGATAATGGAATGTAGTCGAATTAAGTCGGGTGATGCTGAGGGAATTAGATTCGGAAATGAGACACTTAAAGTAGTAAAAGAGTTTTACTATTTGGGGAACAAAATAACTGATGATGGTCGAAGTAAAAAAAAAATGGTTCAAATGGCTCTGAACACTATGGAACTCAACTGCTGTGGTCATAAGTCCCCTAGAACTTAGAACTACTTAAACCTAACTAACCTAAGGACATCAAACACACCCATGCCCGAGGCAGGATTCGAACATGCGACCGTAGCAGTCGCACGGTTCCGGACTGCGCGCCTAGAACCGCGAGACCACCGCGGCCGGCGTCGAAGTAGAGAAGATAAAAAATGTGACTGGCAGTGGCAAGGAAAGCGTTTCCTGAAGAAGAGAAATTTGTGTATGGAAGTGAAACATAGACGATAACTAGTTTGGACAAGAAGAGAATAGAAGCTTTCGAAATGTGGTGCTACAGTAGAATGCTGAAGATTAGATGGGTAGATCACGTAACTAATGAGGAGGTATTGAATAGAATTGGGGAGGAGTTTGTGGCACAACTTGACAAGAAGAAGGGACCAGTGGGTAGGACATGTTCTGAGGCATCAAGGGATCACAAATTTAGCATTGGAGGGCAGCGTGGAGGGTAAAAATCGTAGAGGGAGACCAAGAGATGAATACACTAAGCAGATTCAGAAGGATGTAGGTTGCAGTAAGTACTGGGAGATGAAGCAGCTTGCACAGGATAGGGTAGCATGGAGAGCTGCATCAAACCAGTCTCAGGACTGAAGACCACAACAAACAACAATCTCCCTTACGCATTTCAGGTCATATGTCCACATTATCTCTCTTACTCCTGGCACCATCAGGGATCTTTTCTTGCAATTTTTCTCCATTTACCAAAATCAATGAGAGGTAGTCATAAAGTTCTGATCATCACTTTGAGAAAAACTGAAATTACGGAATTGATTTTTCGTTTGGTTAGAGGTATACGTTTCCAGTCCTGGTACACATCCCAGTGCCACAGTATTGTAGTACGCCAGTAGAGAACCCTGGCCAAAATGGTGCAGCTCGTTGACAAATTGGAGTACGAGTTGGTCATAAAGTTTTAACACTCACATTTCTGACTACCACCCACACTTACCTCCAAGCAGCAAGTTACGCTTGGGACCAACCGTAGCCTGCAGCTCTCTCACTAATAGGACAGCACTAGCGATGGAGTGGAATTCGGCACAGAGAGGGAAACCTGCGGGTGCCCGGTCGCCGCCTTGTAATGGAAACACAACACGGCCCGCGAGCCCAGCGCTTGTATGCGACGCCGCCGTCAATTTATTCCATTAAGTGCGACACGGGACAGAGCCGCCTGCGCCGAGGTCTCCCCGCAGTTTACAAGCACCGCTTTGTCACCGGCGCGCTCGAAATTAAGCCCGCTTGACAGACGACGCGGCAGCCATTGTCTACAATCGTCCTAGGAGCAGCCTGCCCTTTCCTTCTATTGCGGCCTGTCCCTCGAGGCGGTCAATATTGCTGGTGCTCGGCACAGCCGTGTTAACCGAGTGCAACGAGCGTCAACCTAGTGTGCCGAGGACTGCTTACCGCAAGCTCACTTCTGCGTGTTGCCTCAGGGCGAACAAGCGCGCCGAAGGTTACGAAAGCTGCAGAACGACCAACACTGGCCGAAATATTTCCAAAATTTGCGAGGACCTGGATAATACCGTACACAATAAGTCATCGAAAAAGCACGCCTGAATGTACTGGGTGGTGATAATTAAAGTACAGCTACCCACATATGTCCAGTGTGGCCTGCATTTATTATATGGCAGAAAAACTTGGTAGATATTCTAATACAATAATGCATAATCGATTTACACTAAAAAAGTTAGTTTCACTTCGGCCACATAGTGCAAATATGGCGCTGTGAATACAAGAAAGGCGTATAGAAATGTTTACGTAGTTAACGGATTAGGACCGGGACGTGCGAAGAAAAGTTCAAAGACGTGAGAAAGGGTGCAATGTTGATTTTATTATTAACTTCCGTTTACACAATCTGTTCAGTTTGAGGTGCATCCGTAAAACGACGTGACCAACAGTTGCTCGCAGTAGATCCATTGGTGTCTGCTTCCCAGTAAGCAGTTTTCATAATGATCCCATTATTAATCAGATTGCCGCCAACATTTTTGTGATGGCAGAAGATCCCTAGTTCTTCTAGGGGGTCGATGAACATTTCCCTCTTACACTTACGCAAGAATGTCACATCAGATGTCGTAGTCAGCAAGTTATATTTTGTTGTAAGTAGACGAACAACCATACTCGATTTCTTCGTGGTATCTTTTCTGCCCAACGCGATCTGTTGCCCAAACTTTATTTCCAGTCTCTCTCAGGTTTGGCCAACGTAACAGGTCCCACAGTCCGGGCAATCAATTTAATAAACTCTAGAAGCATGAAATAGATTCATTGTATCTACAGTATGTCGCACGATACATCCTACGTTATTTTTGGTTCCAAAAGACACTGCTACATTGTACATTCTAAAGACATGTGGAATCCTTGCACTGATTTTTCCATAGTAAGGTAAACTAACAAAACTAGTATTTTCTTTAGGAGCCATATTATGTAAAGCGTCATCTTATTTTTATATTTATTACTATCTATGTTCGGGTATATACCACCTACAAAGTCATGTGGATAGTTATGCACTTTTGCAAAGTGACTTATTGTTGTCATTTCATCATCGTGTTCGTTTTTCGACAGCGGGTTTTTGAACAACCGATTGCTGGCATATTCTAAAAGTGCCTTCTTATGTTTAATTGTGTTGTTTCACGTAAAATCCACAATATCATAAGTGAAATTTTCAATGTGAAAGATACAAAATGTACGCCTGCCATTTTCATTCCGTACAGTAGTATTGAATGAACTGTGACAGAAGCCAGAAAAACAGAGGAGTGACGTACTAGAACATGCATTGGATAGTTGCATGTACTCTAATGTATAAGCCATATAGGTTATGCCACGAGTTGTTGCTTTTCATGGAAATGGAAATGACCGTTTGGCGTCATTGGCCGTGACGCCCCTTACGGGGCAGGTTATTACATTCGACGCCACACTGGGCGACCTGCGCGCCTGATGCAGATGAAATGATGATGAAGACAACGCAACACCCAGTCCCGGAGCGGAGAAAATCCCCGACCAAACCGGGAATCGAACCCGGGCCCCTTAGGACGGCAGTCCGTCTAGGCTGACCATTCAGCTATCGTGGCGGACGTAGCTTTTTATACTAGCGCCTAACTATGTACTTCTTGTATTTTTTAGCATTGATAATGACTAGACACTAGCGGAAATCTGGATTTGCCTAATAAAGCTGGAAGGAAAAGGACGACTAACTGCTGTGCTCTATCATTTGAAAGTCATATCACTGTCGTTGACTATACCCACATTCCTAATGGAAAGTAACTTGAATCGAAGAAACGAAGTCAGCGTGTTCGTCGGCACAGAAATGCAAACGAATTTGTCCTTCTCCATGACAACGCAAGATCCCACACAAGTCTGCACACCCGAGAGGAGCTCACAAAACTTCGTCGGACTGTTCTTCCCCCTCCACCCTACAGCCTGAACCTCGCACCTTCCGACTTTAACTTGTTTGAAGGATGCACTCTGCGTGAAGGAGTAAACGGATCGTGGGGAAATTACTGATGAAGCTTTAAGTTGGCTCCGACGTCGACCAGTACAGTGCTACCATCATGGCATACAGACCGTGAAAAATAATGTGGCGAAAGGCCGTCGCATTTAACAGAGATTATGTTGAAAAACACGTTTTTGTGGCCAAAATCAAAAATTGTGGGGAATAGCGTGGTGTATTGGAATCCTGAATGAAACCAACTCGGTTTTAGAGAGAAAGTGTGTAGCATTTCTTGTTGAACGCTCCTCGTAAGCTGAGCGAATTATTCAGCACTTGAAAATTTGTTTGCACCTTAGTATGACCTCACCCACATAGTTATAGGAAGTGTTGGGGAGAGGTACCACTCGTGTCTAATGGAGATACTCCTGTTAAATTATAAGCTTTGGAAATTATAAGCTTTGTAGTCCTATGCGTAACCTGTGATTTACCCAAAGTAGGTATCTTCATTCCTGAAGAAGACATACACTCCTGGAAATTGAAATAAGAACACCGTGAATTCATTGTCCCAGGAAGGGGAAACTTTATTGACACATTCCTGGGGTCAGATACATCACATGATCACACTGACAGAACCACAGGCACATAGACACAGGCAACAGAGCATGCACAATGTCGGCACTAGTACAGTGTATATCCACCTTTCGCAGCAATGCAGGCTGCTATTCTCCCATGGAGACGATCGTAGAGATGCTGGATGTAGTCCTGTGGAACGGCTTGCCATGCCATTTCCACCTGGCGCCTCAGTTGGACCAGCGTTCGTGCTGGACGTGCAGACCGCGTGAGGCGACGCTTCATCCAGTCCCAAACATGCTCAATGGGGGACAGATCCGGAGATCTTGCTGGCCAGGGTAGTTGACTTACACCTTCTAGAGCACGTTGGGTGGCACGGGATACATGCGGATGTGCATTGTCCTGTTGGAACAGCAAGTTCCCTTGCCGGTCTAGGAATGGTAGAACGATGGGTTCGATGACGGTTTGGATGTACCGTGCACTATTCAGTGTCCCCTCGACGATCACCAGTGGTGTACGGCCAGTGTAGGAGATCGCTCCCCACACCATGATGCCGGGTGTTGGCCCTGTGTGCCTCGGTCGTATGCAGTCCTGATTGTGGCGCTCACCTGCACGGCGCCAAACACGCATACGACCATCATTGGCACCAAGGCAGAAGCGACTCTCATCGCTGAAGACGACACGTCTCCATTCGTCCCTCCATTCACGCCTGTCGCGACACCACTGGAGGCGGGCTGCACGATGTTGGGGCGTGAGCGGAAGACGGCCTAACGGTGTGCGGGACCGTAGCCCAGCTTCATGGAGACGGTTGCGAATGGTCCTCGCCGATACCCCAGGAGCAACAGTGTCCCTAATTTGCTGGGAAGTGGCGGTGCGGTCCCCTACGGCACTGCGTAGGATCCTACGGTCTTGGCGTGCATCCGTGCCTCGCTGCGGTCCGGTCCCAGGTCGACGGGCACGTGCACCTTCCGCAGACCACTGGCGACAACATCGATGTACTGTGGAGACCTCACGCCCCACATGTTGAGCAATTCGGCGGTACGTCCACCCGGCCTCCCGCATGCCCACTATACGCCCTCGCTCAAAGTCCGTCAACTGCACATACGGTTCACGTCCACGCCGTCGCGGCATGCTACCAGTGTTAAAGACTGCGATGGAGCTCCGTATGCCACGGCAAACTGGCTGACACTGACGGCGGTGGTGCACAAATGCTGCGCAGCTAGCGCCATTCGACAGCCAACACCGCGGTTCCTGGTGTGTCCGCTGTGCCGTGCGTGTGATCATTGCTTGTACAGCCCTCTCGCAGTGTCCGGAGCAAGTATGGTGGGTCTGACACACCGGTGTCAATGTGCTCTTTTTTCCATTTCCAGGAGTGTATTTTGAAATCATATTAATCTATTTGAAACCCCATGTACTGTTGAGTACAAAACTTACAATGGAGAAGCTCTTCTGAAGACATTGGGATTTGAGTCTACCCCAACCAGTACACAATTGTTATTGAGACGCCCGGTGCAACTTCTGTCGAAATAAAGATCACGTTACACACGAAACTACTCATGCACCATAGCACTAGGACATGACTTTGAAAGGCAATATTCAATAATGCATGCATACTGCCGAGAGAGGTGCCACAACTACATTAGTGTTTTAAAATATTTCAAAATTTGAAACATGGTTGAAGCAGCAACTATTGAAAATCTTCACGGTAAATGATAACAGCCAAACAGTTGCAGGGCAAAGATTTATTGAAATCCTTGACCACGGTTTCGGTATATCTAAATATACCTTTATTAGAAGCAAAAATACACTTAAATCACATCCTTCAGTGGAGGAGCATAAAACAATCGTGCCAAAAGCCTCGTCAGTATTTAAAATTAAAATATCGCCTCCATCTGAACAGCATATTTATATACTGACGATGCCTTTGGCACGATTGTTTTACGCACCTCCACTGCAGAATGTGATTTTAGCGTATTTTTGCTTCTGATGAAGGTATATTTAGATATACCGAAACCGTGGTCAAGGATTTCAATAAATCTTTAACCTGCAATGTTTGGCTGTGAAGATTTTAAAATATTTATTGTAACAGACTTAGCTGTAAATAGTCATACTTGGTTGCTAGTTTCGACCGCATTTGATGATCATCTTCAAATCTGATTAATCACGAGCTGTGAAACGTCAAAATTCTTTACAAAAGAACGTAGTCCTAAGCTATGCGTTGTGGATGCGTCATGAACATCCATGACGCGTGAATATGATATTTCTTAAAGAATTTGAACTTCCCACAGCTCAAGATTAATCATATCCGAAGAGAATCAATATATGTGATTAAACTAGTTGCCAATTGTGACTTTTTGAAACTTAGACTGTTATAATTAATATTTAAAAGAAGCTTCAATGAAGTTATTAGTAAGTCTACTTTGTTAGAAGGTAATCACACGGTAGGATCCAGAGGCCGATGCAATTCTCTACCAAATCGTGTCATTCGGATACGATACTGTCAGCTTTCCAGATCTAGAAGCCTCTGTTTCTTATTCAAGTAGATCTGCAACTGGCCTCATGAAACAAAGTGGGCCCCGTTTCAGTTCTTACACCACGGAAAATTCGCTGCCACTATTGGTAACTATACCTGGGTCCTCCAAGGGTCACTGACCCTCGCCGCTCAGCTACGCCAGCGAACACAGTGTCTTCCAAGAAACGATATTCGGCTGTATTCAGCTGCTAGACACATCAAAAGTTTATTGGAGCTTTGTTATGATACGTTAGAAAAATACGCATTTAATTCAGTTTGCAAGAATTTGGAAGTAAGGTTTAATGGAGGATAAAAGACTATTTCACCGTGATTCAGGAGTGCCCTGCTATATCGTATGTATATCATTCCGTCACTTTTATCGCCTTTTTAAAGGCGTTATCCGTCCTGAATAGCGCTGAGTACAGGCAGAGAGCGGCGGACATAACTCACACTCGAGGCCGTAAAAGTCGCACCTAAAATGAAAATGCGTCATGTGACACGAGGTGTCACAAGCGTAACGTGCAGTGGCATTTATGGATAGCTCCATTTGCCCAGCTGTAGCACGTGGAATGTGAAATATGGCTTGTGAAGTGGCCAGATTTACTGAAGCTAAACGGCATTGCTGTAACAAATTTTGCAGGTTGTGGTGCTCTCGCAGCCCCAGACTATACGATAGACGGTCGTCAGCGGTAAGGCTTAACGTCCCGCGTCTGCCTACAGAACTGCTTATGGGACCGTCTACACAGCTGCACAGAGATTGCACTTAATGGTCAGAAATTAATCTGTACAATTTCAGCAGACAGCGACAAACCGTTACTACGAAATGTTTGATGTTCAAATGTATGTGAAATCCTATGGGACCTAACTGCTAAGGTTATCAGTCCCTAAGCTTACACACTACTTAACCTGAATTATCCTAAGGACAAACACACACACCCATGCCCGAGGGAGGACTCGAACCTCCGCCGGGAACAGCCACACAGTAAATGTTTGACCTAAACAGACAATTATCGACAAAGACTTCAGGAAACTCAGAGAGAATAGGAATTCATCGCTCTTCACTCAATAGCAAATATTGAGCTCTACTGCTGTCACAGAACCCTAAGGTATTGACCATTCGAGTGGGTACAGCAAAAGCCGTGACATCTTGGAAAGGGAAACATCCCATATGATCACGCAAGTTAATTTAAAGAAAATTAAAATGTCATGTGAACAGAAATGTCATACTGAAATCACAATTAATAAGGGTGGCTCAATTAAAAATGATAATTTGGGATCGACACCACACACTTAAATATGAGATTGAGAGGAGGGACCATCTATCTACACTCCTGGAAATGGAAAAAAGAACACATTGACACCGGTGTGTCAGACCCACCATACTTGCTCCGGACACTGCGAGAGGGCTGTACAAGCAATGATCACACGCACGGCACAGCGGACACACCAGGAACCGCGGTGTTGGCCGTCGAATGGCGCTAGCTGCGCAGCGTTTGTGCACCGCCGCCGTCAGTGTCAGCCAGTTTGCCGTGGCATACGGAGCTCCATCGCAGTCTTTAACACTGGTAGCATGCCGCGACAGCGTGGACGTGAACCGTATGTGCAGTTGACGGACTTTGAGCGAGGGCATATAGTGGGCATGCGGGAGGCCGGGTGGACGTACCGCCGAATTGCTCAACACGTGGGGCGTGAGGTCTCCACAGTACATCGATGTTGTCGCCAGTGGTCGGCGGAAGGTGCACGTGCCCGTCGACCTGGGACCGGACCGCAGCGAGGCACGGATGCACGCCAAGACCGTAGGATCCTACGCAGTGCCGTAGGGGACCGCACCGCCACTTCCCAGCAAATTAGGGACACTGTTGCTCCTGGGGTATCGGCGAGGACCATTCGCAACCGTCTCCATGAAGCTGGGCTACGGTCCCGCACACCGTTAGGCCGTCTTCCGCTCACGCCCCAACATCGTGCAGCCCGCCTCCAGTGGTGTCGCGACAGGCGTGAATGGAGAGACGAGTGGAGACGTGTCGTCTTCAGCGATGAGAGTCGCTTCTGCCTTGGTGCCAATGATGGTCGTATGCGTGTTTGGCGCCGTGCAGGTGAGCGCCACAATCAGGACTGCATACGACCGAGGCACACAGGGCCAACACCCGGCATCATGGTGTGGGGAGCGATCTCCTACACTGGCCGTACACCACTGGTGATCGTCGAGGGGACACTGAATAGTGCACGGTACATCCAAACCGTCATCGAACCCATCGTTCTACCATTCCTAGACCGGCAAGGGAACTTGCTGTTCCAACAGGACAATGCACGTCCGCATGTATCCCGTGCCACCCAACGTGCTCTAGAAGGTGTAAGTCAACTACCCTGGCCAGCAAGATCTCCGGATCTGTCCCCCATTGAGCATGTTTGGGACTGGATGAAGCGTCGTCTCACGCGGTCTGCACGTCCAGCACGAACGCTGGTCCAACTGAGGCGCCAGGTGGAAATGGCATGGCAAGCCGTTCCACAGGACTACATCCAGCATCTCTACGATCGTCTCCATGGGAGAATAGCAGCCTGCATTGCTGCGAAAGGTGGATATACACTGTACTAGTGCCGACATTGTGCATGCTCTGATGCCTGTGTCTATGTGCCTGTGGTTCTGTTAGTGTGATCATGTGATGTATCTGACCCCAGGAATGTGTCAATAAAGTTTCCCCTTCCTGGGACAATGAATTCACAGTGTTCTTATTTCAATTTCCAGGAGTGTATAACAGAAACAAGTGGTCAGTGTAACAATCATGTGTATTGAAGTAAACATTAATAGGTGAGCATCCGATTCTTGTAACAGAATGAACATTTAATAGCTATGCAAGGGTTTATGATTGTAAAATCTACCCTTGAAAGAGATGGGTGGTCATGGTAAAAGAATAATTACGAGGATATTTCGCCGATACAGCCAGCGACTGCAAGAGTGGTTAGTTGATTACAGAGAGAACACAGAAAAGTAAGTACTAACACCAGAAAGCTCACCAACATTGATAATGAAAGCATCCAGCTGGCTGTGAATCGTTGAAACTGTATAACTGATTCATGAAGGGACTGAATGAACGTCAAGTTCCTACCACACTGGTACTTGCAACACTGGTCAGTCTTTCCAGGCTCGTGTAGCTGAACGCAAGAGGCAGGGGCAGGACCTGCTGGAGACTCTGAGTCTGGCCTGGATTCTGTACTCAGTTCTTCTTTCTCATCCACCCTACAGCCCGGATCTCGCACATCTGTTTGATCCAGTGAAGAATGCACTCTGCGGCAAGCAGCACGTGTATGAGGGAAGGTTATTGATGCAGCAAGACGTTGACTTCGAAGTCTACCAGTACAGTTGTAGCACGCAGGCATACAGGCCCTCCAAGTAAGGTGGCGTAAGAGATTATGTTGAAAAAAAGGCTTTTGTAGCCAAAAGAGTAAGGAATAATATGGTGTATTGGGATCTTGAATTAAAATTACCTGCTTACAGAAATAAAAGTATTGCGGTTAATTGCTGAACGCCCCTCGTAGAATCGATAATCTACAATAAACAATTTCGGAGAATGAACGCACTACATGATTGTCGTCAGTATTTCTGTAAGTACTTACGACAACACAAGCTAAAAGGAGGAAAAGTGTGATTAATTAATTTGTGGAAATTTTGATTCCTTAACGATCAGAACTACTCCTAATGTTAATTCCAATTTTTAATTTCTTTTCGAGTCAATAGCAACATAAAAGGGCCTTTAAAAAAACTTTTCTGTGGTGCTTAAATGTAGTTGTATAAAAAGTGGAACATAGTGTTCGATTACCTATCGTATTCAGATTGACCATTTCATTTAATTTCTCAGACACTGATTCAACATTATAATCTGTTTACGTAAAGATTACGTCAGACAAAATCTGGCCCTTATTGTGAAGATGCTTGTGCTTGGTGAATGGGCCGGTCCGCAGTCTATACCGTTTTGCTCCCACCTCCAAGATGCATGGTACAGCTACCCACTAGGAGGCGAGAGAATCGTATCGTCGATAAAGAAAGATGGTACGGGCTCAACTCGGAGAGTGTCAGTCGGCGCGCTCTGCATTGCGCCTTGACGTAACTGTTAGCCAGTCTTGAATGCTTTCGTACTGAATTGATGAAATCTCACTAGGTCCGTTGTGGCGCAGGGCCTGTATTGGAGCACGGTGTGCCGTGTATTGATTGCCACATTGAATTTTAAACTGGGCCGGCCAGTGAAGCCGCGGTCTGCGGCGGCGTTCATGGTGCAAAGTAAAAGGAGTTTGTTTGATGGCTTCAGTGTGGATAAATGGAGGCGCTTTCTAGATCCTGTCTTCATGATTGTCGAGCACTCACCGAACCTGTTTTTGGAGGCTACAGCGGTGTATTTTGAAGAAAGTGAGCCAGCCGGTGTGGCCGAGTGGTTCTAGGCGCTTCAGTCTGGAACCGCGCGACCGCTACGGTCGCAGGTTCGAATCCTGCCTCGGGTGTGGATGTGTGTGATTTCCTTAGGTTAGTTACGTTTACGTAGTTCTAAGTTCTAGAGGACTGATGACCTCAGATGTTTAGTCCCATAGTGCTCAGAGCCATTTGAACCATTTGAAGAAGGTGAGCATCGGCGGGGTTACACTGAGGTAAGAAAACTCATGGGATACCTCCTAATATCGTGTCGGACTTACTACTTCCCGGTGTCGTGTAGCAGCTCGACGTGGCTGGACTCGACAAGTCGTTGGAAGTCACTTGCAGAAATATTGAGCCCTGCTGCCTCTAATAGCCGTGCATCATTGCGAAAGTGTTGCCGGTGCAGGACTTTGTGAGCGAACTGCCCTCGCGATTACATCCCATATATGTTCGATGGGATTGCTGTCGGACGATATGGGTGACCAAATTATTCAGTCGAGTTCTCCAGAATGTCCTTCAAAGCAATCGCGAACAACTGTGGCCCGGCGACATTCGTAACATGATGTCCACGAATTGCTGAAAATGGTTTCCAAGTAGCCGAACCTAACCCGAACATTCCAATCCATGTAAACACAGCCCTCACCATTATGCACAGTGCCCTTTTGACAACTTGGGTCCATGGCTTCGTGGAGTTTGCGCCAAACTTTAATACCATTAGCTCTTACGAATTAACATCGGGACTCATTAGACGAGGCTATGATTTACATTCGTTTAGGGCCCAACAGACATGTTCACGATCCCAGAAGAGCCGTTGCCGGCGATGTTGTTCTGTTACCAAAGGCACTCGTGTCGGTCGTCTTGCTGTCATAGTCCATTAGCACCGAATCTCACCGCGGTGTCCTAACGGATACGTGCATCGTACGTCTCAACCTGATTTCTACTTTCATTTCACACAGTGTTGCTTGTCTGTTACCACTGGCAACTCTACGCAAATGCCTCTGCTCTCGATTGTTAACTTAAGATCGTCGACCAGTGCGTTGTCCATGGTCAAAGGTAACGCTTGAAATCCGGTATTCTCGAAACACTCTTGACACTATAGATCTCGGATATTGAATTCCCTAACGATTTCCGAAATGAAATGTCCCAGGCGTGTAACTCCAACTGCCATCCCGCGTTCGAAGTCTGTTCAATCGCACCAGCCGACAGGTTTCGCCGAGCGGCTCTAGGCGCTACAGTCTGGAACCGCGCGACCGCTACGGTCGCAGGTTAGAATCCTGCCTCGAGCATGGATGTGTATGATGTCCTTAGGTTAGTTAGGTTTAAGTAGTTCTAAGTTCTAGGGGACTGATTACCTCAGAAGGTAAGTCCCATAGTGCTCAGAGCCATTTGAACCATTTTATATCGCACCGTGCGGCCATAATCACGTCGGAAACCTTTTCACATGAGTCACCTGAGTACAAATGACAGCTCCGGAAATGCACTGCCCTTTCATACCTTGCATATGCGACTCTACTGCTATATGCATACGTCCACGTCGGTATCCCATGACACTCGTCACCTCAGTGTATATTTCAGTTAACGATTTCTTTTGTAATATTTCTTGCCTTTGAAGTGACAAAAACGATTGAAAGTGGTGTTCTCCCTTAACTGTGTCCGTGTTACGCTTTAATTGAAGTGAGCTGTTAGGAATTTGCTTCCGCGTAATGTTATGGCATCTTGTTCCGCTGCTTGTACAGCGTTACTGATTTTGAAAAATTTTACTGTTCCTTTTGAAATCGTAAAGTAGAAGTACAGCTTTGATTGTCTGTTGTTAATTTAAAGCTCTTTTATTCACAACTGTGCCTGCTCGTAATTTGAGAACAGAGCAGCTAACAGTGTGAGTAGCCATTAAAAATTTTAGATCCAAGCCGTTAACTTTAATTGCTGCACTCGTCGGCCTGGTTTAAAGTTTCGCTTGTTGTACAGATTTTTTTTACTCACGTCCTGCCCACTGCTCCTTTGGGCAATCGAAATCTTTCATCACGTTTCAGTGGTGTTAATATTAGTCCATTGGTTGGTTAAAAGCCACATGTAGTTCCGAGGTCAGATGGGTTTTCTTTTAGAGGGTGTTTTATTCCAAATCAATGGTTCACGGAAATATTTTATGTCTGTTAAATGTTTTATTTTACGTGTGTTTTGGAAATTCCTGTCCATACTGTTGTAAAACGTTGTGTAAAGCTGATCGAGGGCGGCTGGTGTTGGACGTTCGGTGAGGACCTGTAGCTGGCTGCTTCCGCAACTAGAATTATTTGTTGAACGCAATTCTGTAATGATTTAATTTGCCGTGTTGGCGTTTTTAATTAATTTTGTAGAATGTTTTTAGTAAATTATTGAATTGAATGTTCGCTCCATCTGCGAATGTGTTTAAGCGCCTTACACTACCGAGTTTGAGCTTTTATATCTCCGATTCTTTTCTATTAATTTTGTGTTTCTATGGCATTAAGTAATTTGTTGTAATAAGTTGACCTAAGTAAGTAATCTGAGTAGAGTAATATAATCAAAGTACAACGTAAGCTGAGTCTAAAGCTTAAAGTAAATCGGTCACAGGTAGTTGAACGACTAGCACAATGTACCGTACGTTAGGACAACTGTTAATGGAAATATGGAACACAGGGTAATGTACTGCTATTTGTGTTCTAAAACTGGCGGCTACTTTCATGGAAAAACACATAACACAAATGTTCTTTAAATATTCACAATATGAAATTTCTGGTTTAATTTCTTATTAATACACTCCTGGAAATTGAAATAAGAACACCGTGAATTCATTGTCCCAGGAAGGGGAAACTTTATTGACACATTTCTGGGGTCAGATACATCACATGATCACACTAACAGAACCACAGGCACATAGACACAGGCATCAGAGCATGCACAATGTCGGCACTAGTATAGTGTATATCCACCTTTCGCAGCAATGCAGGCTGCTACTCTCCCATGGAGACGATCGTAGAGATGCTGGATGTAGTCCTGTGGAACGGCTTGCCATGCCATTTCCACCTGGCGCCTCAGTTGGACCAACCTTCGTGCTGGACGTGCAGACCGCGTGAGACGACGCTTCATCCAGTCCCAAACATGCTCAATGGGGGACAGATCCGGAGATCTTGCTGGCCAGGGTAGTTGACTTACACCTTCTAGAGCACGTTGGGTGGCACGGGATACATGCGGACGTGCATTGTCCTGTTGGAACAGCAAGTTCCCTTGCCGGTCTAGGAATGGTAGAACGATGGGTTCGATGACGGTTTGGATGTACCGTGCACTATTCAGTGTCCCCTCGACGATCACCAGTGGTGTACGGCCAGTGTAGGAGATCGCTCCCCACACCATGATGCCGGGTGTTGGGCCTGTGTGCCTCGGTCGTATGCAGTCCTGATTGTGGCGCTCACCTGCACGGCGCCAAACACGCATACGACCATCATTGGCACCAAGGCAGAAGCGACTCTCATCGCTGAAGACGACACGTCTCCATTCGTCCCTCCATTCACGCCTGTCGCGACACCACTGGAGGCGGGCTGCACGATGTTGGGGCGTGAGCGGAAGACGGCCTAACGGTGTGCGGGACCGTAGCCCAGCTTCATGGAGACGGTTGCGAATGGTCCTCGCCGATACCCCAGGACCAACATTGTCCCTAATTTGCTGGGAAGTGGCGGTGCGGTCCCCTACGGCACTGCGTAGGATCCTACGGTCTTGGCGTGCATCCGTGCGTCGCTGCGGTCCGGTCCCAGGTCGACGGGCACGTGCACCTTCCGCCGACCACTGGCGACAACATCGATGTACTGTGGAGACCTCACGCCCCACGTGTTGAGCAATTCGGCGGTACGTCCACCCGGCCTCCCGCATGCCCACTATACGCCCTCGCTCAAAGTCCGTCAACTGCACATACGGTTCACGTCCACGCTGTCGCGGCATGCTACCAGTGTTAAAGACTGCGATGGAGCTCCGTATGCCACGGCAAACTGGCTGACACTGACGGCGGCGGTGCACAAATGCTGCGCAGCTAGCGCCATTCGACGGCCAACACCGCGGTTCCTGGTGTGTCCGCTGTGCTGTGCGTGTAATCATTGCTTGTACAGCCCTCTCGCAGTGTCCGGAGCAAGTATGGTGGGTCTGACACACCGGTGTCAATGTGTTCTTTTTTCCATTTCCAGGAGTGTATAATTTAACCTCTGCTCACAAAAAAGTGTGTGTGTGTGTGTGTGTGTGTGTGTGTGTGTGTGTGACAAAAAGGGAGAGAGAGAGAGAGGGAGAGAGAGAGAGAGGAAGAGAGAGAGATGGAGAGAGAGAGAGAGAGAGAGAGAGAGAGAGAGAGAAGGTAGAAAAAGAGTTTGCAATGTTATGCCAAAGTTGTTGGTGGAGGGTATATCTGCAACCAAAATTTCAAATTTTCGTACTAACGTGAATATTCTGGGCTTGAAATCAGCCTGAGATGTGTAACCAAAAAGAAAATGATGCTCATTCGCTAAAAATCAGTAAACAATTGCTTTGATTAAAATGCCTTCGTATTTACAATAATGTTTCTGTTGTAAGGATGACGCATCAGATACTAGTCTTGTTCCAGGAAGACGCATCATATATTAGTCTTGTTCCAGACAATATATGACGGCCACAAAAAAGAACAGCAAAAAGTCGTAAGCGTTTTGAAACTCCATTATCGTTACTCTCCATTTATAAAATGCCGCTTCTTCTTTTAAATAGCTCAAATAATATAATACAAATTTTTGCTAATCTTTTCCAAAGTACGTTATAAAACTCTCGATGCGTGACTCCTTTAATCTGCTAACACCATTAAGAGTTTTACTTTTAACAGTAAGAAAGAAAAAAATGAAATTTCAAAAATACAGAAACAACACTAAATTTATAACTTAAATTTACGTAATCACTAGAACTTACCACTAATTTACCTCTTGTAATGATTAGTTAAGGTGAGAAATGCGAAGATCCGCAGAGTTTTGGAGTCTTACGTTCAACATTTGCCCCCGTAACAACCATCTGCGTAAATCAGGTCAGAAGTCAAAGAGCTGCAAGGACATACCAATAGGACTATGCCCACTATAGCGCTGTGATAGTCGAATCAATCTCTGGGCTGAAGACAACTTCACTTTATTATTAAAAAGTTTCCTCAGTCTAATAGATTTTTTGAAATCTAGTCTTTGTTCTAACTACTTAACTAGTGGATCAACTTTACAGTAGTTCAGAAATTCTGTTCGCAAAACATTGTGCGCCGGATAAGAAGGAAGTAAGCTCGGTTGTGAATCAGAAACGCACGCCTTCGGTGTGGTGGCCGCTCTCAAGGCGCACAGAGGCAGCACTGCGACACCAAGGTCATCGTCAGGGATGGCAGAGTGCCCACGCCGCAGACATTTGCATAACGAGTCACCTCAGTCGTTCCCCCAGGGCAAAACAAAGCAACACCGGAGCGTAGGAGAAAGAGCAAGTGAAGAAGAAGGAGCAGTAAGAGGAGGAGGTAGAAGATGAGAAGGATGACGCAAGCTGTGATGAATTGCGGCTACGGGGACGCCTTTTACCGAGCTTCCTCCCTGAAACACGAGGCGGGTCAGCGGAGAAACACGACGCTGCTCCAAGGGTTGGCAGCAGTGACCTATGCCGTCCATCGTACCCCTCCAGGATGCGCCAGCGTCGGCTGCTCTGGGCGATAATGCATAGAGAGGGAAGGGCTCAGAAAATAACCCTTAAGGGTGAGTAAACCTCGCATCACCGCAGGGTTCCGTGCGAAATAGGCGAACACTTGACGGAAAATCTTATCGGTATTGTGGGCTTGAGCAGCTTACATTTCAGTACAAACAAAAGTATTCCGTTCCTTCATATGATCAGTTACGAACGCTCACTGCCATTGTCTCGACGACCGCTTCTGCTGTACTGGAAACTTAAAAGTGTATTATATACATTATTTTTAATTTTCCATGTTTTCCTATTTGGTAGCTCCTCTATCTTTTTACATATATACAATAGAGTGGTAATCTCATGTTAACGCACAGACTGAAAATTGTTTTTGTTCATTTTCCAGTGTATATTCAATTATTCTTAAATCAACCAGGACATTCCATGGACCCACATAAGTTACATGACATCATAACGGTTTGCGACGTCCTTTTTCAGGCAGCAGGTCCAGTTTAGTGTTTTATGTATCTACTATATGTGACATTTGTAATATCGGTAACTGCGCGGAAGCAAAACGCCAAACAAAAGCAATACGAAAATGCGCTGGACAAGTCTCTTTTTCGTTGGAATAATTATATATGTTGTAGCTATCAAACAAGGTCGTTGTTATTGGTTACTAAGCAAGAAGTAATAGTCTTAACGCTTATGAAATAGTAATTTATATAGGGAAAATCGTTAAAACTGAAATGACAGAACATGTGATTGTCTGAATCCCCTATGGTACCCTAAATCTCCATATAACTTAGGTTTGTCGGATAACTGATTGCAGGAATATATATCGTGAGTCCAAGTGAGTCTGTCGTGCAAGATCGACAACGCTGGTACGTTTAAAATGGTTGATGAACTTTATACAGTCATTGACATGCGATTCATGACGGGTTAATCATTTCCGTGAGTTGACATTAATTACATTTTCTCTGGGTATGTCATATGTGATTATTCTTGATTTTGTACGTTATTTCATATGTTTAATTCGTTTATTTTTCTCAGTGAGAGAGACGGAAGTATTAATGGCTCTTCCAAGTTGTCTTTATGTTGTTAATGGACGCTTGCAATGAATACTATTTATTGCCAATAAAAGAGAAAAACTCTTATTTAAATACCAGTTCCTAAATAAGTACAAGATGTCCTTTGTGTTTCATTGACTTTCCTTGCTGAATGAAAGTGCCTGTAACTGTCAAAGTGAAAATAGGCATTTATCTTCTTTGGCGTAATCTTTGTGAAAGTTGAATGAGTAACAATAACATATGAGGTTGGATCCGCATCTATATCTGTGATCGTATTTACAAATACACTCCTGGAAATTGAAATAAGAACACTGTGAATTCATTGTCCCAGGAAGGGGAAACTTTATTGACACATTCCTGGGGTCAGATACATCACATGATCACACTGACAGAACCACAGGCACATAGACACAGGCAACAGAGCATGCACAATGTCGGCACTAGTACAGTGTATATCCACCTTTCGCAGCAATGCAGGCTGCTATTCTCCCATGGAGACGATCGTAGAGATGCTGGATGTAGTCCTGTGGAACGGCTTGCCATGCCATTTCCACCTGGCGCCTCAGTTGGACCAGCGTTCGTGCTGGACGTGCAGACCGCGTGAGACGACGCTTCATCCAGTCCCAAACATGCTCAATGCGGTCCCCTACGGCACTGCGTAGGATCCTACGGTCTTGGCGTGCATCCGTGCGTCGCTGCGGTCCGGTCCCAGGTCGACGGGCACGTGCACCTTCCGCCGACCACTGGCGACAACATCGATGTACTGTGGAGACCTCACGCCCCACGTGTTGAGCAATTCGGCGGTACGTCCACCCGGCCTCCCGCATGCCCACTATACGCCCTCGCTCAAAGTCCGTCAACTGCACATACGGTTCACGTCCACGCTGTCGCGGCATGCTACCAGTGTTAAAGACTGCGATGGAGCTCCGTATGCCACGGCAAACTGGCTGACACTGACGGCGGCGGTGCACAAATGCTGCGCAGCTAGCGCCATTCGACGGCCAACACCGCGGTTCCTGGTGTGTCCGCTGTGCTGTGCGTGTGATCATTGCTTGTACAGCCCTCTCGCAGTGTCCGGAGCAAGTATGGTGGGTCTGACACACCGGTGTCAATGTGTTCTTTTTTCCATTTCCGTGTGTGTGTGTGTGTGTGTGTGTGTGTGTGTGTGTGTGTGTGTGTGTGTTTACCAAGGAAAACATTAAACAATGTATTCATTGGAAAAAGCCGAGCGGGGTAGCCGTGCGGTCTGGGGCGCCTTGCCACTGTTCGCGCGGCTCCTCCCGTATGAGGTTCGAGTCCTCCCTCGGGCACAGGTGTGTGTGCTGTCCTTAGCGTAATTTAAAGTTAGATTAAGCAGTGTGTAAGCCAGGGTCCTACGACCTCTGCAGTTTGGTCCCAAAGGAACATACCACAAACTTTTCCATTGGAAAAAAAGTATCAACATTTACTTAAACAATAGAACCATTTTCTCAGGTAATACGCTGGACTATGTTTTTGAATTTTACAAGCAATGAAAGCCTTCGAGTGACTAATTGAATTAATTAACTTTCTCTTATTTCAGCATGATTAAAGAAATATAACTCCATTAATACTTGAGTATAACAGGTAAAGCTCTGAAATAATTAAGTTCACAGGCGTTGACATGCGCATTAAATCAGTGTAGGTGATAATACGTCTCTTCTTAACAAGCCAGCTGGTGCCTTGGAATAGTAATAACAACCTCTAGATTGCGGTAACAAAAGATAAAAGATGCAGAATTATATCAGAGAGACAATCTTAGTTAAAAGGAACATTTAAAACATTAAAACCTGAGCTTAGACAACTAGTAATAGTAGCCCATAAAAACACAGGAGATGCCAGTTATACTTGGTTAAACAACTCATGTACTCTGAGAACATTTAAGTGGTTACAGCAGAATATGGATAAAAGATAACAGTGGTAAAGTGCCCAGAAACAATGTTCTGCTCTGGCACTCCCAGAACTATCACAATAATTGAAGAAAGAAACGGTGGTTACTAAAGGCCCCAGATGAAGCACTAAGTTATAAACGTCAAACATGGTACTCAATCGACCCAGATCGTGATATGCATGATCATAGGTAAAATGCCAAGATTCACAATAAGACATGATATTCATAAACACAAAGGTAATATATTAACCACGGCAAGCAGAAAAGGTAAATTTTCACTGAAAATTTTTGGATGAGATATGAAGCGATGACAGCAACAAGTTGAACATAAAGCTATCACCGAATAACTTTCCTCTATCCTCGTCGTCCTGAAGTAGCGGATTCGTAACATCCAGTATCGTGTGCCAGACTTGATCCACTCAGGTGACATCCTTCTCTAAGCGCTTCAGCCAGGCCTAAACTGCAGAAAACGCACTGGAAACAGAAAGGCGCGAATTCAGCCACATCGTAATGTGGGAATATACCACGCCTAGCCTATCACCAGTGCTAATTTCATAGCTCACTCCAGCACAAGATTGACTCGGCAAGCTCGACCGATCCGCTTAAGTTGGTGTTCGCCCAACTGCCCCCTGTAAATGGAGAAGGTAAATACATTCTCACCAGTTAAGAAAAAATATACTGAAGCATACTACCGATCCCACGTGTTTTCAGGGGTCATACAGAACAGATATAATTAGAGTAATACAACAACAGTTTTTTGTGACTGAATTCGTACACAACGGTAACGAGAGGTGGGCCTCAGAGTTGTGTGGCAACGGTCGTCGTAGGAAAGCTGGACATAGCAGAAATGATTGGTGATCAAATTAACACAGCAAACAGAAGATTTACTTAATTTTTGTTTCCCCCAAGTGTACAAAGATTCATTATAAATAATGCACCAAGAATTAGAGTCCAGCTCGTACAACAGCTCACTGTAGTAAGCACAAATGATGGTGTCTTAGCGATGAGAGCCCATGTGCAAGCAGTGGCTGCCCCTGGCTGTTCTGTCCCACGTTCGCAGCGGGAACACGTGGTACAGAGTCACTGGAGGTGTGGCTCAACGGGTGTCCACCATAGGGTCCGCCAGATCCACTATTGATGTCGAACGGAAACTTTCAGCTCTGTTACCAACTTCACGACGCGCGTGGAGTGATATCAATACGTGATATCGCGTCATTAAAATCGAACTTTACAAGAGTGAAATCACATCTTATGATAGAGACAAGTCTGAGACAAGAAATTAGAGTTTAATATAAGTAAATATTACAAAGTACTACCAAAAGAAGAGATGGTCGTACAGTAAACAAATGTCGTGTGACTAGGGCCTCCGGGCGGGTAGACCGTTCGTCGGGTGCAAGTCTTTAGATCTGACGCCACTTCGGCGACTTGGGCGTGGATGGGGATGAAATGATGATGATTAGGACAATACAACACCCAGTCCCTAAGCGGAGAAAATCTCCGACCCAGCCGGAAATCGAACCCTGGCCCTTAGGATTGACATTCTATCGTGCTGACCACTCTGGTACCGGCGGCGGACAGTCGTACAGTGATCGGATGTCATTTTACAGGAAGTGCAGAATCGGCCATCTGTCCATGAGTCACGCTCAGCTCCTCAGCTCCGAAGCAAATGTATCGAAGTTCACCGCTAGCAGAGATTAGGCGACTTTGAATTTTCATGTAGGCTTGGTATACTGAAGAAGAGGGTGTGATACATCGTCTCCCTAGTCCGTAGTGTTGTTTAAACTAGTTTTTGTCACAAAACCAAAGATACATTTATGTTCCCGTTACAATAGCAAAATTTTTTGTGGATAGAATTATTATGAGTCATAAACTTTAATGTTTTTAATCAAATCTTAGCTTCGAGTGATCACACTTCTGGACACCCGCTCACAGGACCAGTTCTCTTGTGTCACCGTTTCGGCCAACATCCTCTTGCTGCCTGTCGATCGTTGCATAGAGGGGCCAACCTAGATGTAAGCTTTTCGCACCCAAGCCACGATCGTCTACAAAGCACATTTCCAGAGATCCGCTGTTGTTGACATGAGAGGTGAGGTCCCAAGCGTTTCACGATGGCCACCACCACACAAGAGGGTGCTGGCGACGTGGAGGGTGGTCCGCCAGCGGCCACGGGTCATTTACTGTGCGCGCCTGCGTCTTTCACAGCACACAACAGCCTCTGGTCGATACGGACTGCCCACACAACGAGCTTCAGCGCGCTGGCTACGGCGCTAACACGACAGCCAAGCCCGAGTTTCGCAGATACTAATGAGCCCTGAGCCAGCAACTCCCCCTCCCCACCCCCCACCCCCCACTTCGCCTGTAGGCAGCGTCTAGTGTTACCTGACCTGTGGTGGTGGACGACGAGACGGGGAAGGGGGACACTCCTTAGCGAGCGTGCCACAGCTCTGTTGCACGCATAGAGCCAGACATGGGACCTCTACAAAGACGAGACACGCAGCTGTAGACAGTATGCACCAATGTTGAATGTATCCTTTGACACTCGATTAATCAGTCAGTTGCTGTAATTGATTCATTCTTCACTTTTTGATAGATCAAATTCATAATTATAAATGAAAGCTCCAAATTTTGTTCTGCTGTAATAATTTATTACGTCAACACATTTTCAGCTTACAAGGCCATCATCACACCAGCTAATGAAATAAATTAATACTGTTACACATCTCCACTTTTGAGCTTTTCATTTGTAATTATTAACCTACAAAACAAGAATAATTCTATAAATATAAATTAATTTTTGTTATACCATGTTTTTAAACCAGACTAATGAATATAAGGTAATTTCTCTAAGTCCCAGATAGATTCCTAACCCCATACAAAGAGGCCTGAATGTGATTTCGAATTTTTAATAGCCATGAAAATACTTGTATGATTTAAAACGTAAAACGTGGGGCACATGCAATACGTAACTGATCATGAATATTTCACCTCTTTGCTATTATCCGTTGCACGCACCCCAAATTTTTTGTCTTAACTCTTACTTTCTCAGCTATTAAATATTTGTAAGATTTAAAGCAAAAAACTTGTGACACATGTAATAGATAATAGGAGAGAGGAGAACCATTCATGTTCAGCTATGTATTGCATATTCTCCAAGTTGATCGTATTAAACCTTACAAGTAATTTCATAGTTAATAAAAATTCACAATCGCAAATTTTCAGAACTATCTATATGGGATTAGGGATCTGTATGAGCTACGCGAAATTATTTATTAGTTCTCTGTCCGATTTAAAAACTCGAGATATTAAAAATTCATTTTCATTTTATTAGTTATTTTCAGCTTTTTAGTTTTGTGTGTGTGAAATATTGCAATTAGTTTCAGACGTTTAGATTTGATTACAACAGATACATGTAGGTTTTAGGTTTATTTCAATTTCCTCTCAACCAGACTCAGCTAATACATTGCTTCCTCCAATGTATATTTCGCAAAAAGACTAAGAAGGTAAAAGCGAGAGGGATTCCAACTCACACAGAAGCTTACCAGCAGTTCTTCTTCCAGTTAAACCTTTGCAACTGTAACAGGGAAAGGAGGAATGGGCAGTGGTACAGAAAGTAACCTCCACAACACGCCAAGCAAAAAATGAGTTAATATTGCATTGACATCAAATTCTGAGCTATGTAGGAAGTATCAAGACTCTAGACTATCAGGAAACGACAGTAGTAAACAAATAAAGATAAGAAAATTAGTTACTATAGCATTGTCATCCACTTTGAGCTATTTTTAACATTTCCAGTCACTGACTCATTCGGAAGTTAGTTTAAAATCAGCTGCAAAATTTCTGCCGAACAAGCAGACAAGAAATCGTCATCGATCTCCCTTTCCTCTATTTCTCTGCGCAACTATGCCCATCCACTCACTTACTGCATGGAATGCATTGCGATACTGTCCTCCCAACATTCTGGTTCTGCAGGGCACCTGAGATGTCAGCCATTAGCAACCCTCTTCACATCCACCCAAACCCCTACGGATCAGACAGACAAGAAAGCAAGATAACATGGCATTGTCATCCACTTCTGAGCTAGTTGCAAGTTTCTACCTCGTCAGGAAGTTAAGTTTAAAACGAGCTACAAAATTAGTACTGAAAAGACAGACAACAAACTGACGTAATAAAAATGAGGTAAAGCGACACACGTGTAGATTTAACTTAAAATATGAGACTGAGTCAATAGGTATCTACATCTGTTTTTATTATTGGTTTCAACAGTAGCACAAAATTGGAGTAGCATGGTTTTCCGACAAAAATTTACCCTAAACGGGGTTCAGAGTTACACGTATTTCTCTAAAAGACATTATCGACGTCTCTGACAATTAAATTACTGATATGTAATATTCATTATTGTAATATTGTCCATTAGCCATTTTCCAGTGGAACACACAGTACTTGTCAAAATTTAAAAAAATGTCATACATGTATACAGTCGTGTTTCAGAAGTGATGATCAATATTCAGTGATATGACAGGAATGACCAATCGAAACAAAATGTGAAATAAACTTGGGCTATAAAACGCATACCTTAAGAGCTATGAACAATCCTTGATCTTCGATACCGTTAATAAAATCTCTTCTACTGCAAGCTCTTCACTTTCCATAGTTTGAGAAGTGGCATTGTGGACCAAAACAAGAACAAAATGTCCAGCAAATGTATAAAATGCGTACCTTACGAACTACGAGCACTTTTTCATCTTTGCTACTTTTAAACTCTTCTAATGAACATGTGGTGTCACCGCTAGACACCACACTTGCTAGGTGGTAGCTTTAAATCGGCCGCGGTCCATTAGTACATGTCGGACCCGCGTGTCGCCACTGTGTGATCGTAGACCGAGCGCCACCACACGGCAGGTCTAGAGAGACGGACTAGCACTCGCCCCAGTTGTACGGACGACATTGCTAGCGACTACACGTACGAAGCCTTTCTCTCATTTGCCGAGAGACAGTTAGAATAGCCTTCAGCTAAGTCCATGGCTACGACCTAGCAAGGCGCCATTAACCATATCTGGAGAGAGTCTCACTTGTATTATCAAGAGAAATGTACCACAAGGAATTAAAGTTAAGTATACGAGAAGCTCCGTTCTTTTCTTTATAGCTTTCATCACGTATCCTGTTTCAGACTTAACGCAAGACGGCGTGAGTTGACGCGTGCCCTTTCGGCTACTTCAGTGTGGCGTAGCTAGCTTGTTACGCCACAACAGAACAAGTGCTCACAAGACTTAAGATGTGCATTTTAGAAGACAACATTACGTGACACTTTTTCTCGTTTTTATCCGAACTACGACTTTTCAAAACATGGAAAGCAAATAGCATGCAGTACAACAGACTTGTTTCGAAGTATCAAAGATCAAGAGTTGGTCATAGCTCCTAAGTTATGCGTTTTAGACCCCATGTTTAATTGACGTTTTCCGAATGATCATTCCTGTCATCTCCCTGAATATTGACCATCATTTCTAAAACACCCTGTATATCTCACTATTAGAGGGCCCATCTCGACTGTTTGAGTATATAACGGATAGATATCTATCGTATAAATAACATTAAAATATACTGACAGAAAACAAATCGCAGTACCAAAAATTAATTAATATAGAGTAATGAAATTCCGGAAATATATTTGTCTAGGTGACATATTTGAATGATTAACGTTACAAGATCACATGTTATCGTAAGGACGAGATAAGCCATGGCAAATTTGGACTGCTGGTACAACAATAACCGGTGTAATCACCAGAATATTGAATGCAGGCATGCAAATGTGCATGCACCGTATTGTGCACGGCGGATGTCATTTTGTGGGATGCAGTTTCATGCCTGTTGCACTTCCTCAGTCACTACAGGAATGGTTAATGCTGTTTGTGGATGATACTGGCGTTGTCGTCCGATGGTGTCCCGTATGTACTCCATTGGAGAAAGATCTGGTGATCGAGCAGGCAAAGGCAAGATTCCGAAATGCTCTAGATAATGTTGAGTTACAACAGTGGTATGTGGGCAAGCGTAATGCTATTGCAAAACACCCCTGGAACGCTGTTCGTGATTGGCAGCACAGCAGGGCAAATCAACAGAATGACGTACAGTGTTACAGACAGGGTGCGTGGGATAAGCACAACAGTTCTCATGCAGTCGGACGAAATCACGCCCCAGACCATAGCTCTTGGTGTAGATCCAGGGTATCTAGCACACAGAGAGGTTGGTTGCTGCACTCAACTGGCCTCCTCCTAATCAACACAGGGCAGTCACTGACACTGAGGCAGATCCAGCTTTCATCAGGAAACAGACCTCCAAGCTGTCCTTCAACAGGCTCTCACGTGGCACCACTGTAGCCGCAGACCGTCGTCGTTTGCGTCCAGTGGGATGCACACTACAGGGAGTATGGCTGAGAGCTGTCCTTGAAGTGACCGATTGGTAACAGCTCCTTGTGTCACTCTGGTGCCACCTGCTGCTCAGTGCAGTACTATACACCAAAGCTATACGCCGAACACGATGGTCTGCCCTATTGATAGTCATGTGGAAGTCCAGAGCCGAGCGTTCTTGCAATTGTACGAGGGTTGTCCAGAAAGTAAGTTCCGATCGGTAGTGAAATGGAAACCACTGGGAAAGTCCGGTAAAGCTTTGCACAGATGTTTTGGGCAGTGTCTCTAGAATGCCGGTCGATAGTGTCGGGTCGCCCTTTTAAGTCTTGAGTGAACAGTGAGCACATAAAGTGTAGGGAATAGCGTCTCCCGCCAGGTATGACGGCCTGGTTAGAGATTTCGCCTGTGTCATGCAGCCCACATAACACAACTGTCGAGCAGTTCCTTATTCATGCCAATTCTCTACCGCACACTGCAGGGGCAATGAAGACGCCCCTACAGCACTTCCGATGAGAAGTGTTTGATCACCCGCAATACAGTCCATAATTGGCTCCCCCTGAGTGTCATCACTGTACACAAGAACCACTGGCTAAGGAGACAAAATTGTTGCACACAAAACGAGCTGCAGAACAGTGCAAATAACAGGCCGAAAGCGCAGACGGCTGCTTTCTATGACGAGGATATTGGAAAGCTGATACAACACTACGACAAGACTCGAAGTTGGAGCGGCGACTATGTAGAGAAGTAGGTGGAAGCTGTACCTAAATGTTGCAAATAAAACTTCCAGGTTTTCACTGTGGTTTCCATTTCGCGACCGATCGGAACTTACTTTCTGGTCAACCCTCGTATATTACTGTGACCACCACTGCCAGCGATCATGTACAGTGGCTACATTCTTGCCAAGTCTTTCTACAATATCACACGACCTCGTTCAAAATGAGTTGTTGATAATGGCGTCTTTCTCGCCTTAAAGGCGTTCTTGACCATCATTAACTCAGCACGTCCAGTCTGATGGGTAACATGCTCACGACATATTGCAGCGTGTATTTCAAGCAAAAATTAAAACTGAGGAGACATCATACACATGTAGAAGCACACCTAACAAGGGAACCTCCCCATCGCACCCCCCTCGGATTTAGTTATAACTTGGCACAGTGGATAGGCCTTGATAAACTGAACACAGATCAATTGAGAAAACAGGAAGAAGTTGTGTGGAACTGTGAAAAAATAAGCAAAATATACAAACTGAGTAGTCCATGGGCTACATAGACAACATCAAGGAGAACGTGAGCTCAGGAGCGCCGTGGTCCCGTGGTAGCGTCAGCAGCTGCGGAAGGAGAGGTCCTTGGTTCAAGTCTTCCCACGAGTGAAAATTTTACTTTCTTTATTTTTGCATAGTTATTATCTGTCCGTTCGTTCATTGACGTCTCTGTTCACTGTAATAAGTTTAGTGTCTGTGTTTTGCGACCGCATCGCAAAACCGTGCGATTAGTAGACGAAAGGACGTGCCTCTCCAATCGGAACCGAAAACATTTGATCGCAAGGTCATAGGTCAACCGATTCCTCCACAGGAAAACACATCTGATATATTCTATACGACACTGGTGACGGCATGTGCGTCACATGACAGGAACATGTTGTCGACCCACCTAACTTGTACACTTGGCGAATGGGTAAAAAGATTCTTCTACCTTGCCCGATTTATGTTTTCTTGTGGATGTGATAATCACTCCCAAAAAAGTGATGAAAACATAAGAGTTTATCACATAAACTGAAAATAAAAAATTAAAGTTTTTACTCGATGGAAGATTTGAACCAAGGACCTTTCGTTCCGCAGCTGCTCACGTTACCACGAGACCACGGCGCTCCTGCGTTCCCAGTGTCCTTGATGTTGCCTACCTTCCCATGAACTACTCAGTTTGTATATTTTGCTTATTTTTTCCCAGTTCCACACAACTTCTTCCTGTTTTCTCAATTGATCTGTGTTCAGTTTTTCAAGGCCTATCCACTGTGCCAACTTATAACTAAATCTGAGGGGGGTGCGATGGGGAGGTTCCCTTGTAAGTATCATTCAAGCCGCACAATTCCTTGGCGCTGCCAGTCTGTTTTCGTCAGTGTACTTGCTGTGGCCACGGGGTACTGCCAGCGACCTCCCGCAATACAGCCATCTCTACATGGTTGCCTACTGAGCAAATGTAAGCAGCACAACCATAGCACAGTTCCGGTCAGGCTCATGGACGCATTAGCTCTGCCAAATGACATTAACGTGGTTGCATCGTTTTACCACGCCAGCCACTTACAGTGAACTAGAGTAGGACAACATCCTTCTGCTCGTCGGGTATTTAGGAAGCCGCGTGGCCCAACGAAAACGAGTTGTCACGGACTTGTCTTCGAGTTCTTTGCGAGTGTCAGTGACAACTCTAGATATTCACCATTGTCGTAATAGGTGTATTACTTAAATTCTGTTCTGTCACTCCATAGTCCTCTAACCACCTTGATAAACTGTAGACAGTAATTTCTGCCTGCAATACAACACATGGTGATCGCAGTCACAGCACTAACACACATGTTCACCGATTACAACTGAAGCTCTTATGAAGAACGCATATCCAACATATCAATGAAAACAAATACATAAAACTGTACATGTAGATTGTGTTGAGGCAGTCCACTTGATCTACGTTTCATTTCCAGATAAGTTACGACTTTTCCAATGGTAAAGCTACGTAAATAACACGCTGAAATAAGACGTTTAAATCTTCTGCAGAACGAACTAGCTGCTATTTACGCCTATTATGTAAGTCTTTACCTTCGAAAAAAGATCACGGCCAAATCCTTCCTTCTTCCTTATCCAGTCCAAGCTACAGCTCTTTCACTAAAAATCTAAAGGTTAATAGATTACACTCTATTCTTTACCAGATCATATATGCATATATGACCAGGGTGGAAACGCCAGTACCCATATGACAATATTTGCATACTATGCATTTGTGCACAGAGATCATGCTACTAAATAAAACAAAATGTAGATGATGAGCGATTGATTCAAAGACTGGTAGCTGATTTTCAGCGAAAATAAGTATTATATATGTTATATCCTAGCCAGTAATGCCACCCGAGCCCGCTGCCAAAAGGTTGGCAGCATCAAAGTCCGGACGCCGTCCGCATAAGCAGCGCCAGCGAGACAGGAAATCGCCGCAAGTCTGCGCGCGCCACCGCTGGCTTCTGGCTTCTTAAGCGCTGGAGTCGCGAGCGCTAGGACAGTTCTGTATTCGCCGCTCAGTTGTATACTCGCCACCGAATTGTGTACCTGCTAGTCAGTTGTGTGTTCATCGCAGCAGAGTTGTTGTTTGTCGTCAGCCGACGCTGACCTAGCCGCTCCGACTCGAACTAGACAGATTTCTGTAGACCATGTTCACCACTGTGTTCTGTATCGTCGTTAATAAAGATAAGTACCGACTTTCATTTAATCCGAGTGTGTGGGTTTTCATCTTTCTGTTCACTGTTCCAGCGGACCGGTCGGCCCGCTATTAAAAGTGTGGCGGTGACTTCGTAGGCCGTTTCTACAGCGAAGTGTTGTCACTATGAAGGCCGTCACAAAAATATATTGCATATAAATATAAGAAAGGTCTGATATTTTTTCTGTAACAGATTGATTGTCTGTAACTGGAATCAGTCACGTCCGAGATGAAAAAGTTTTTCGTCTGCTCTGATTTCCTGTGTGTTCATAAATCTATTCAACTTATATATCCAGCAAACAAATATGCATAAGACTCCACCTATAAAGGTTGTGGAAGGAGGTGTCGTTCTTTTTCATACCAGGAAACAGAGAAAATTAGATAAATGCATCTGCAGATGTGTTAAAGCCATCAGCATTTGCAGCTGAAGACTTCTGGCGTAAGAAGTCAGTATAGTTTTTCCACTGGCCTTGTCAAACAGCGTAGAGGAGCGTATAGAGTTTCAGGGCACTCTCCTGCCATTCGGGTGGGGAAAATGCTCCTAAGAGGCGGAAGAATCAGTGATGGTCAAGGGCATGAGGATGCACAAGACAATGTAAACCACTGCGTTAAAGACGCATAAGGCGCATCCCCAGAGCATGTGGCCTGTAATTGAAAATTGTAATGTGTCTGGCTATTGGCAAAAGACTCCAGACTTATCCTTCTATTCGGACCTCTACAAAGAGATTTCCATAAGGAAGATACCAGTGAGAAAAACATGGTATAACTGAGCAGAGAGGGAGTGTGAGAGCAAAGCAGTGTATAAGGAGAGGATGAGGAGGAGGGATGGGAGGAAATCGTAGACAGTGACCTTGAAGATAGCAGGTAGAATTGCCTAATGCAACCTGACTCTGGAGGTGTAGCACGACATTCAAGGTCAAGATTGGCCAGAATCTGTAGTGATACCCTACTCTTTAGTACATCACATCCTTCCAAACCGATTCTTCCATGTGATTTTCTTAGACTTTAGTCTACTCTTCATCATTTCTAAATTGTGATCTAAGTCTATAACTGCTCCTGGGTATATTTCATAACCCTGAATCTGATTTTGGGATGCTGTCTGACCATGATGTAATCCAGCTGGAATCTTTCCATGTCTCTGGGCCTTTTCCACATACATCCCCTCCTCTTGTAATTTTTAACATTGTATGTTTTAATATTGCCTAAAATTTATTGCAGAGTTCAGTTGGTCTTTCTTCTATCTTATTCCCACTCAAAAGGCCTTTTTCTTGCGTAACTCTTTCTTCTATTCTTTCCCCCATGATTATTAGATTTTCATCTCCCTTTACATACTGAATTACCCACACAGTATTCTCATTTACTTTCTCTACCTCTTCATCTTCTGTCTGCGATTTTGGAATGTATTAACTATTGTTGATAGCCTTGGTATTGCTGTCGAGTCACTGAACTGTCCTCAATAGCTCACAGTCTGTCCTACCTTCTTACTTGCAACGAATCCTGCACTGGGTATACCATTTTCTGCTGCTTTTGATATTACCCTATATTCGTCTGACAAGTAACCCTTTACCTTTTTCCATTTCACATCAGTAACCCCCCCTCCTCCAATTATAGGTTGAGCTTTGCATTTTCCTTTTCAGATTTTATAGCTGTCAAACTACTGACATTCCATGCTAGGATTCTGGCCAATCTTCACCTTGAGCGCCGCTACACTTCCAGTGTCAGGTTATGTTAGGCAATTGTTCTTGCTACCTTCAAGGCCACTCTCACCCCTTCCATCCCCTCCACTCCCCATCCCTCCTGGGCCCCTTCTCCTCCACTACTTTTCTCTCAGTCTATCACCCATCTACATCATCACACTCTCGCAGCTGCTCAGTAAACAACTGCTACTTCACACATGTATTCTATGCACTGCCAGCTGTAGCCATAGGGAGTGTTTAATCTGAATATGACGAGCATAAAGACCACAAGCAGTCATCATTTTAAATAAACGTCTGTTGATGTAGTCTAGTCTGGCTTTTAATTAATAATCCTAAGTAAGTACTTACATAATATCCATTCTACTAGGAACTTTTTAGATGTATCTCGCCACTGCTGAAGATTTCATAAATCAGTAAGGGTTACCGGTATCCTAATTCACACCCCCTGTACAAACAAACAAATCCAAAGTCACCTTTCAGTGCAAGCTGTGCACTAGCTTGAAAAATAATAATGTGCTTCCTGAGCCCGTGGGTCTTCCGATATTTTAATTCATATATTACTTTCTAAAGATTATTTTTATAGTACAGTGCAAACAAATTTGGCGCTACCTTTACATGAACACAGTACACGTGTTATCACATATAAATGTGCCAATGAGTATTCAAAAGTCTGTGCAGATTACTGATATTGTAATTCTTATACTAAATACTACACACCACTTCCATCGGCGAATCAAGATATGAGTAACTACATAACAACACGTTGTTCCAACTTTGGAACGCAGTACACCATCGATTCTGCATGGTACGGGCTCGACACGTACTTTGTAGGTTTCTGGAGGTACTTGGCAGTGGACGTCTACGCACAGGTCTTGCAGTTTGTGGGCTGGTGTTTCATAGGCACGGTGCTGGCACCTAATAGCATCCAAGACGTGTTTCATCTGCTTCATATCAGGTGAAATTGGGGGCCAAGGCACGAACGTGAATTCATTATCGTACTCCTCAAGTCACTGTAGCATGATAGTGATCTTTTTTAAAGGGACAGTTATTGTGATGTAGGATGCCGTTAGAGAGACATCAAGTAGAAATAGATGCAGGTGTATCACTACAATACTCATATAGTCTGAAGCTACCATTACATCTTTTATTACCACTACAGGTTCTAAGATATTTTTTGTAAATGTTGCACTTTACTTAATACTGCCTTCACTGTCCCACATCCATGGCACAGCCCATGTTTCTAACAGCCGTCCGCTTAGACAGAATATCCTGATACCACCACTGACCTTGTTTAACAAGAGGTATAGTTTATCTTATCAGGCGACATGTTTCCATTGATCCACTGTTCAGTCTCGATGATCCCATGCCCACTGGAATATTAACTGACGATGCTGTTAGCTCAGTACTAGAGAGAGCTATTTTCAATAACGTGCACTGAACTATGTTCTCCAAAACACCTGTTCCTGTACCAGAAGTGTACTCCATCATCAGATCTGACACAGATCATCGCCTTGTAAAACTCCACGATGGTTTTACATTAATGCTGGTACTTGGATGCTAGCTTCTTCATTTTGCTATTGTGTTTGTTTGGCATCACATTCTTAATCTTGACAGTATTGGTGTGTAGCCTTACCTACCATGCTACGTGCCTAAGTGATACGTGTCTTACAAAACTCCTACTACCACTACCTCACATAACTAAGTAACTTCCAAAAGTCATGAGGAAGGTCTCTTCAAATCATAACAACTTATACTTGACATTTTAGGTTCGTAGAAAACGCCCCTACGATGTCATTCAAGGTACATTAGTACTCAAACGGTTTCCCAACTCCAATTCGAGTTAGCCATACTTTCGTGATTTATTCCGGTCACCATATAATATTACTTGCTGTCCGATTTCATACAAAGTTTATGTGAATCAACAATTATTAATGTTTGCACCTACTTTCCAATTCGTGATTGTGTTTACTGCTCCCGCCTGCGACTTATTTTACAGACTCCTTCAGACCAACGACCATACAGCAAGCTCCATAGTTAGATCATAGGGCATGCCATTTCCACCTGTGGGTTTCGGTCTGGCAGCGATGAATAATGACAAGGCCTGATACGTGGAAACCGTGTTGATAGCTGTACAGTTACAATCGATCCTGCTTCACAAAGTGGGCAAGTTTCTAAACTCCACGTTCAGTGATGAAGCGTGGGCGTCCAGCATCGTCATGCCTGCTCGTGGTTTCATAGTAATTGAACCATTCACATAGATTTTTATGAGTCACGCGAACAGCCGACAAGTTTCTCTGATTCCGAGGTGCTCGTCCTCTGGCCCTCGACAGTAATAATTGTCATACTGGTTTATGTCAGTTGATTTCCTCATTTATTGTCAGAAACCGATCTCTGAGGAAGTATGCAGTGTCATCCACTGACTTCATTAATGCTGCCCCCTCTATTATCAATTATCTTCATCCACTGCATGTTGAACTGTGATAATATGTATCTCCTTTAATTAACAGTCCCAATTTTACAGTTTAAATTAGTAACCAGTGTTGCCTGGGTATGTATTTATTCCTCCGGTAACCCATCTCCTCCTTCCCTCTCTCTTGGTCCCTCTGCATCTGCCCCAATCTTGCTGTCCATATCCTCCACCCCCACACTCTATCTCCTCCTGTCCTTGTCTCTGTCCATCTACCACTGCCCCCCCCCCCACCTGTCTAAGTCCACCTACTCCTCCTGATTCTCTCTGTTCATCTGCCCCTGCCCCTCTATCCACCTCCTCCACCCCCCTCTGAGCACATCCTCCTCCCCCTCTGTGTTCAGCCCCTCCTGTCCCCGCCCTGCCTCCTGCTCAGTCCCTTTATGTCCTCCCGCCCCTCTCTCTGTCCACCTCTTCCTTTCCCCTCCTGTCACCACATAATGAACCCTACTCCAGTCGCCCACAGCATTTACAGATACAAATTTGGTTCAAATCTATCCAAGTGCTTAGGAGAAGCTTTCATCCACGGATTTCCCAGATTAAGCACAGATCTCGTATTTTTCAAATATATTTAACAGCGTTCCCACATATATTTACGCATTTTCACTTGTAAATTTACCGAATTTTGTCGTGCGGTTTTGTTCTCATGCAGCTGTGTTGTCATATCTCACGTACAATGTGAGGAACAAGGATGTAATTTTTCAGTAGCCTACATTCAGTAGTATATTTTGATACTGTATGCGAAATATTTTGCGAATAGAGTTAGTGATACAGACGTAGTGAACCGTGCATCTACTTTCAAAACCTTTTCTTAAAGAATTTACTTTATTTACTAGCGATTCATCAAGAACATTAACACATTTAATCACACTATGTGAGCGTGGAAGTAGTTGGCAGTGGGTGATGAAAACAAATTTCTTTCAATAAATGGAAAATTTATTCCTAAAAACCCTTTCTTTTTTGTAAAAAATAATTTAAAATTATAATCAGAAAGCAACTTCTAAATATCAAGTTACAATTAACACGGCCTTAGTCACGACCGCTCACAACAACCTCTGAAAGACTACACTGGTGCAAATCTGCAACACACCAGATTATTTTAAACTAAAAATTTTAACAACTCACTCGAACACATCACTAGGCACCCCGTAGGAGGGATGGAAATAATACAAAACACTCACATTAAAAAAATTACTTGCCACCGAAAGTGCAACTAAAATGACCATTTAAATACACTCCTGGAAATGGAAAAAAGAACACATTGACACCGGTGTGTCAGACCCACCATTCTTGCTCCGGACACTGCGAGAGGGCTGTACAAGCAATGATCACACGCACGGCACAGCGGACACACCAGGAACCGCGGTGTTGGCCGTCGAATGGCGCTAGCTGCGCAGCATTTGTGCACCGCCGCCGTCAGTGTCAGCCAGTTTGCCGTGGCATACGGAGCTCCATCGCAGTCTTTAACACTGGTAGCATGCCGTGACAGCGTGGACGTGAACCGTATGTGCAGTTGACGGACTTTGAGCGAGGGCGTATAGTGGGCATGCGGGAGGCCGGGTGGACGTACCGCCGAATTGCTCAACACGTGGGCCGTGAGGTCTCCACAGTACATCGATGTTGTCGCCAGTGGTCGGCGGAAGGTGCACATGCCCGTCGACCTGGGACCGGACCGCAGCGACGCACGGATGCACGCCAAGACCGTAGGATCCTACGCAGTGCCGTAGGGGACCGCACCGCCACTTCCCAGCAAATTAGGGACACTGTTGCTCCTGGGGTATCGGCGAGGACCATTCGCAACCGTCTCCATGAAGCTGGGCTACGGTCCCGCACACCGTTAGGCCGTCTTCCGCTCACGCCCCAACATCGTGCAAAAAAATGGTTCAAATGGCTCGGAGCACTATGGGACTCAACTGCTGAGGTCATTAGTCCCCTAGAACTTAGAACTAGTTAAACCTAACTAACCTAAGGACATCACAAACATCCATGCCCGAGGCAGGATTCGAACCTGCGACCGTAGCGGTCTTGCGGTTCCAGACTGCAGCGCCTTCAACCGCACGGCCACTTCGGCCGGCTCCAACATCGTGCAGCCCGCCTCCAGTGGTGTCGCGACAGGCGTGAATGGAGGGACGAATGGAGACGTGTCGTCTTCAGCGATGAGAGTCGCTTCTGCCTTGGTGCCAATGATGGTCGTATGCGTGTTTGGCGCCGTGCAGGTGAGCGCCACAATCAGGACTGCATACGACCGAGGCACACAGGGCCAACACCCGGCATCATGGTGTGGGGAGCGATCTCCTACACTGGCCGTACACCACTGGTGATCGTCGAGGGGACACTGAATAGTGCACGGTACATCCAAACCGTCATCGAACCCATCGTTCTACCATTCCTAGACCGGCAAAGGAACTTGCTGTTCCAACAGGACACTGCACGTCCGCATGTATCCCGTGCCACCCAACGTGCTCTAGAAGGTGTAATTCAACTACCCTGGCCAGCAAGATCTCCGGATCTGTCCCCCATTGAGCATGTTTGGGACTGGATGAAGCGTCGTCTCACGCGGTCTGCACGTCCAGCACGAACGCTGGTCCAACTGAAGCGCCAGGTGGAAATGGCATGGCAAGCCGTTCCACAGGACTACATCCAGCATCTCTACGATCGTCTCCATGGGAGAATAGCAGCCTGCATTGCTGCGAAAGGTGGGTATACACTGTACTAGTGCCGAAATTGTGCATGCTCTGTTGCCTGTGTCTATGTGCCTGTGGTTCTGTCAGTGTGATCATGTGATGTATCTGACCCCAGGAATGTGTCAATAAAGTTTCCCCTTCCTGGGACAATGAATTCACGGTGTTCTTATTTCAATTTCCAGGAGTGTAGAAACCCATGAAATGCAGTCTTACATAAAATGTACAAACATACTGTACATTACACATAAACCGCCTCTCAAGATGATAGGCAAGATCAAAACATATTTCAGGAATTCGGCCTTTACCCCTTAAGCAATAAATTCGTTAACACCGAATCCGACAATCATGACAGAGGCAGCTATTAACGTATGGCAGATTGACAGGGGGATTACTGAACAACCCGAACCGCAGATTGCTCTAAACTGCCCCTACTCCACAAGGGAAAAACGGACCACCCAATTCATAAATAACCACCTTCCCACGGGTGGGCAATCGGAGAAGAATGGTGGGACGACCCCAAAACAAAGCGGCTTGTGACCTTACCAAGACAACAAGAAGAATTTAACAAATAAATGAAACAACATATCTCCAATCACTTAACTTCTAATAAACGGCGATTTCTGGCGAAGACCTGGCGCAGCACCTCCAACGCTCTCCCGAACCGTCCGCTGCCAGCCGCTTCAACGGACGCAGGAAGGCGCGCCGATCTCCCGTCTCACGGCGTCGCATCTTGCACCGGAAAGCCCGATGTCTTTCTTAGACTCCTGTTGCTCTCGTGTCAACCGCGAAGCCACGACCCCTTTCTATACGGCGCGGCCCACTGGGAACCTCACATGCGCCGACGCTCAAGGGGGACAAGTCATCTTGTGTCTCAGTGCGCGACCGACCAATCGATCGATCCAACTGCTAATAACCATTGCCCGAGCAACTCGAGCAGGCTGACGGCCTAACGCGCATACTCAGATGCAGGAAGTCAGCCCCGACCGGGGGACCACTAGCTGAGTTCTGTTACTGGCGTAGTGGCAAGACTATCGTTTTCTGGCTTTAAAATGTGATCCAAACGACAGACATACTAACACTCCGACAACAGACAGACACTAATTGCCGCACAAATGCGAGCGAGAGACAGACTAGCAACTGGTGACGCGAGCCTGACTCCGACTGACCAACTGCCCAGACTCGCCGCCTAGTGAGCTCATAGCGCCCCTTAAATGCACGTGAACAGGCTACCTTTCCCCTTTCGCACCGGAGGGAGACACCAAAGCTGCGATTGCCACAGCGGAGCCACCGCCAGAAACGGAGGGCGACTGCTTTACACTACGCGCTGCGGCGCGCTCTTCAAAACAGCAAATTTTACCACGGCTCACGTAGTAAAATAAAACGTCATGCATGATGCAGTAGTGTCTCACACATCTCAATCTTTATGACGTCAGATCTCCATGATTATGTGTCCCACTGTGATATAATTTTGCTCATAAATTCAGTGATATGTTTGAATACTGCTGCAAAAAGTGTAGCCAGTACAGTTAATAGTAGTAAAGAAGTAATAAATTAAAATAATTACTGCAAATTCGCACGTTGCGAATTGCGCTACTTTTCCATCCCGCATCCTCTTCCCTTTGATAGGTAGGTAGTTCTTATCCCGGAGCGATTCTTTCTAGACAGTATGTAATATGTACATCAAGTTTGCTTGAAATTTGTTCATTGGCTTAGGAGGAGACAGTCCATCCGTTGCATTTTCATAATATGTATGGATGTTCTCCTTGTTAGTATAGTCAAAGTATTAAAATGGTTCGAATGGCTCTGAGCACTATGGGACTTAACATCTATGGTCATCAGTTCCCTAGAACTTAGAACTACTTAAACCTAACTAACCTAAGGACATCACACAACACCCAGTCATCACGAGGCTGAGAAAATCCCTGACCCCGCCGGGAATCGAACACGGGAAACCGGGCGCGGGAAGGGAGAACGCTACCGCACTACCACGAGCTGCGGACTCAAATTATTAATTTGCATAATTTACACTACTGGCTATTAAAACTGCTACACCAAGAAGAAATGCAAATGATAAACGGGTATTCATTTGACAAATATATTATACTAGAACTGACATGTGATTACGTTTTCACGCAATTTTGGTGCATAGATCCTGAGAAATCAGTACCCAGAACAACCACCTCTGGCCGTAATAACGGCCTTGATAAGCCTGGGCATTGAGTCAAACAGAGCTTGTATGGCGTGTACTGGTACAGATGCCCATGCAACTTCAACACAATACCACAGTTCATCGAGAGTAGTGACTGGCGTATTGTGACGAGCCAGTTGCTCGGCCACCATTGACCAGACTTTTTCAACTGCTGAGAGATCTGGAGAATGTGCTGGCCAGGGCAGCAGTCGAACATTTTCTGTATCCAGAGACGCCCGTACAGGACCTGCAACATGCGGCTGTGCATTATCCTGCTGAAATGTAAGGTTTCGCAGGGATCGCATGAGGGGTAGAGCCACTGGTCGTGACACATCTGAAATGTAACGTCCACTGTTCAAAGTGCCCTCATTGCGAACAAGAGGTGACGGAGACGTGTAACCAATGGCACCCCATGCCATCACGCCGGGTGATACGCCACTATGGCGATGACGAATACACGCTTGCAATGCGCGTACACCGCGATGTCGCCAAACACGGATGCGACCATCATGATACTGTAAGCAGAACCTGGATTCATCCGAAAAAATGACGTTTTGCCATTCGTGCACCCAGGCTCGTCGTTGAGTACACCATCACAGGGGCTCCTGTCTCTGATGCAGCGTCAAGGGTAACCGCAGCCGTGGTCTCCGAGCTGATAGTCCATGCTGCTGCAAACATCGTCGAACTGTTCGTACAGATGGGTGTTGTCTTGCAAACGACCCCATCTGTTGACTCAGGGATCGAGACGTGGCTGCACGATCCGTTACAGCCTTGCGGATTAGATGCCTGTCATCTCTACTCCTAGTGATACGAGGCCATTGATATCCAGCACGGCGTTCCGTATTACCCTCCTGAACCCACCGATTCGATATTCTGCTAACAGTCATTAGATCTCGACCAAAGTGAGCAGCAATGTAGCGATATGATAAACCGCAATCGCGATAGGCTACAATCTGACCTTTATCAAAGTCGGAAACGTGATGGTACGCATTACTCCTCCTTACACGAGGCATCACAACAACGTTTCACGAGGCAACGCTGGTCGACTGTTGTTAGTGTATGAGAAATCGGTTGGAAACTTTCCTCATGTCAGCAAGTTGTAGGTGTCGCCACCGGCGCCAACCTTGTGTGAATGCTCTGAAAAGCTAATCATTTGCATATCACAGCATCTTCTTCCTGTAGGTTAAATTTCGCGTCTGTGGGACGTCAATTCGTGGTGTAACAATTTTAATGGCCAGTAGTGTAAAATATTAGCTAAATCTTTAAATGAATGATTGCAAACTCTTTGGGTATCATAAGGTGCGCTGTTACTGCCATAGCATTAAAAAATAGATAAGCGGTAAGTGGGACCATTTAAAGAAGGAAATTCTGTAAATTAATTACTTTACCCAGACCGCTTTATGGCAGCGAAGCCTGGGTGCCGACTCAAAAGTAACCGAACAAAATACAGTCGGCAGAAATGAGATTGTTACGGAGTGTTAAAGGATGTTCAAGGATGGATAGGGTACGAATAAACACATGAGGAAACTGTTAACTAAGTAATAACAAAATATTAAATAATACAAAGAATGGTATCGATCACTTGCAAAGAAGAAAGACGCCACATTTCGCAAGGCAGCGTTGGATTACATGCCGAGGGGAAGAAGGCATTAAGAACGACCCAGGACGCGCAGGAGACAACTATGAATGTTTAAAGGGCAATAATTCCTGATGCGTGATGTGTACAAGAACAAGACTTCGGAATGTACTGTAGGCCGGTTTGAAAAATCAGAATGCGAGGAGAATATGTACGTAGCTGTACAAAACTGTCCAATCATCCTATGCAAAATGCCTGTGAGGGTTCCTGCTGGTGTTGGTTATGAGCACTTAAACTCTGAGGTCATCAGTCCCCTAGAACTTAGAACTTAAAGCTAACTAACCTATGGACATCACACACTTCAATGCCCGAGGCAGAATTCGAACCTGCGACCGTAGCGGTCGCACGGTTCCAGACTGTAGCGCCTAGAACCGCTCGGCCACTCCGGCCGGCTCCTGCTGGTGTGATACGTCAGCCGACAGCTCTGCCTCTGCCTGTTTGCGAGTAGAATTTGCTGTGGTGATGACGTAGTGGCGAGATGTCTCCCGCCGGACCCGGCCTTTGCGTGGACAATGGTCTGGCGCGGCGATTGTCTCCTAATCATATCAGGGGGAGCGGGCGGCCGGCCGCTCAGCCCGGCCTAGGCTCGCCAGACAACAGCGCGGCGCCGGTGCCAGCGACAGATAAACCGCACCCTTTACGACCTCCGCCGGAATTACAGCCGCATTTCGGCCGTAATTTGCGACGCCATCTTCAGGCGCTGCGTCGGTGCCCTCTATAAACGCGGCCCCCTCCGGTCCATTTAAAACTCCAAATAGCAGAAGGAATGTCCTCGTCCATTGTAGCCAGACCGAATTCCGTCGTATGATTACTGGACAACAACTCCAACAAGTCCTGCAGCAGTATCTCTGTAGGAATTTGAGCGTTTTCGTACGTACAATTCGGTTGGTTGGTTGGTTGGTTTCGGGGAAGGAGACCAGACAGCGTGGTCATCGGTCTCATCGGATTAGGGAAGGATTGGGAAGGAAGTCGGCCGTGCCCTTTCAGAGGAACCATCCCGGCATTTGCCTGGAGTGATTTAGGGAAATCACGGAAAACCTAAATCAGGATGGCCGGACGCGGGATTGAACCGTCGTCCTCCCGAATGCGAGTCCAGTGTCTAACCACTGCGCCACCCCGCTCGGTACAATTCGGATTCAATGACCACTTCTCCCGGTGGTGGATTAAGAGCATTTCAAGGAGCCATTTAAAGCACAACATCGCGACGAAAGAAAATACCACTGCTCTGATGAAACAGCATGCGTTTCATTTTATTCCAGTCCGGTACTTTGGCAGTTTGCCGAAACACTGTGTATATCCTGGAGCAATATAAACTTCGTTTTGTGTGTGAGGGTAGAGCAGGAGGAGGGAGGGGAGCGGGATCGGTCCTCTACCACGATTTCGTCTTCCATGAGGACCTTTTCGACTCAGAGTAGCAGAATAACATTTAAAACCAACGTCCTCAGATATATTTCAGTCATCCCCTACAGCTTTCATCGTCTAGTGCCATGAAATGTTCCCCGGTCAATTCTTCTTGTCGGTGTTTCCCACATATTTATTTCCTAGGAGATTTTGTGGAGAACCTCCTCATTTCTTATCTTAACAGTCCACTCTATTTTACAAATACTTCTTTAGCACCACATAACAAACGTTTAGATTCTCTTGTTTTAGGTTCTTCCACCAATTCACTTCCTCACAATGCTGTGCTCCAGATGTACTTATTCACAAATTTCTTCCTTCAGTTAAGGCCTCTGTTTCATACTTACAGATTTATTTTGATCAAGAATTCCCTCTTTTTCTGTTCTATTTACTTAACTTTGTCTACTTATTGGTCCCCGATTTTGATGTTAAGTTCATCATCAACTTCATTTATGTTACTCCTCATCCCTCTCGTCTTTTTTCGATTTACTGTCAGTGAATATTCTCTGTTTAGGAGACCACTTCATTCAACATGTCATGTAAGGTTTCCTCAGTGTCACCGTAGACAGGAATCCCTTCATCATTGTTATCGTCATCATCATTGTATTCCAAGTATTATACGGCTGGCGCCGCTTCTCGCTTTCCGTATTCCACTTCCGAAGATCACACTGGTCGCCTTCCTGTACGAGGGACGTTCGATAAGTAGTCCAGTACATCTTTCTCTCGGCCAGTTGCGGCTGAAAAAATACGGATATGTTGCGGACATCGTGGCAGTGCTATGCGTGGCCGTCAAAATGGCGTCTGAAACGGAGTTGCGTTCCGACAGAGAGCTGTCTTTCAGTTTTTTCTGGCGGAACCAGAGCATCGTAGATATTCATATGTGCTTCCAGAATGTCTAAGGAGACTTGGCAGTGAACAAAAGCACGGCGAGTCGTTAGGAGAGGCGCCTGTCATCATCGTAACAGGGACGTGAAAACCTGTCCGATCTCCCGAGTGCTGATCGGCCGCATACAGCTGTGACTCTTGCAGTATTGGAATGTGCGGAGACAAAATTATTGACGGCTCATACCTGGTTGCACAACGATACGTCTCTGTTGAACGTGCTGACATACTCGTCCACCAGTTGCGGTATTCAAGGGTGTGTGGCCCAATGGCCGAACAAAGTATGGTACCCTATGTTTGGCCTAATGAAGGATGTGGCACAATGTTTACTCCAATGCAGGATGCACTCCGCGAGAAGGAGCACTTTGATAAGGGGGAGCCGGCCGCTGTGACCGAGCGGTTCTAGGCGCTTCAGTCCGGAACCGAGCTGCTGCTACCGTCGCAGATTCGAAGCGTGCCTCGGGCATGGATGTGTGTTAGTTAGGTTTAAGTAGTTCTACGTCTAGGGGACAGATGACCAGATTTTAAGTCCCATAGTGCTTAGAGCCATTTGAACCTTTTTTTAATAAGGGGGAGGTTATTGATGCATCACGTCTTTAGTTTCAACGTCGACCAGTAGAGTGGTATCATGCGGGCAAGGCCCTCCCAGTATGGTGGTGTAAGACCGTCGCATTGAATGGAGATTATGTTGAAAAATAGAGTTTTGTAGACAAAAGAGTGATAGGATCATAAGTTGTATTGGAATCCTGAATAAAACCAACCTGCTTTCATACAAAAAAAATGTCGCTTTACTCATTCAACGGGTCTCGTATTTCTCTGGCATCCATCACATCCCTTTTAGTCGGCTTTTTTTCCTCAGTCTTGAACCTATCCTTTATTTCCGTCTCCGCTTCTTCACAGTAGTGGAGAAAGACTACATTCCTATCTCATAGACTTTTTAATCGGAGCACTTCATCCTTGCTTTCCATTCATATGCATCCCTCTTGGTTCTCCTACGTAGTGTATAATATCCGTCTTTCCCATTGCCTGGTCTTACTTTTCTCAGAATTTCAAACATCTGTCATTATTTTATATTGTCTATCGCCTCTTCTATGTTGACAAATCCTATAAAATGCCTTGATTTTTCTTAAGTCTTGCTTCCACTGCCAGTCAAAACGACAGATATGAGTCCTTGGTACCTTTCCCTTTCCTAAACACAAATTAGTCGTCACCTGGCGGATCCTAAACCTTCTTTTACGTTTTTTTTTTTTTTTTTTTTTTTACATAACTCTCGTTGCAGCATGGATGCATTAGATGTTAAGCTGAATGCGCGATAGTTATCGCACTGGTCTGTTCTTGTTATGTACCGAATAGCTTATATGATATCATTCTAAAAGTCTGATGAGAAGTCTCCAGTCTTATAGATTCTACATACACAAATTAATCGTTTGGTAGGCAATTCCGTAAATGATTTAGGAATTGTGAAGTAATGGTACCTATCCTTTTTGTCTTATTCGATCGGAAGTATATCAAAACTCTGCTGCCAAACGCTACTTGTACTCATACATTGGATCCCATATATCTTCCAATTAGACTCCCCTACCTTTCTCGATCACATCGTTAGATAGTTTCTTACCCTGGAAGAAGCCTTAAATGTAATCTGGTCACCCACCTGCTATCTCCTTTGTGTTTAACAGATGAATGTCACCTACGCGCTAAATGTCGATACCTTTATTTTTAACTTTCAGGAATGTTTTTTGACTTTCCTGTTTGTTGAATGCAGCCATTGTAACCATAATTTCTTTCCCGATTTCTTCACATTTTTCCTGTAGCCATTTCCCCTTCGGTTCACTACACTTATATTTTTGTGTTCGTGTCTAATGCTGAGCATTTTTGTACTTCCTCCTTCTGTTGATCAATTTAAGTGTTTCTTCTGTTACCAAGCGTTTCTTCACTGTTACCTTACTTGCACCTACATTTATCTGTCAAATTTCTGTAACGGCTCTTGGGAGAAATGTACCTTCCTAGTCATGAGACTTGCCCTGTTATGGTATTCATTACTGAGGTATCTACGGCTTCAGAAAACTTCGAACGACATCATGATTCTTCAGTCTTTTAGTATCCCTTTCCACGGTGATTCTTCTTGATCGTTTTCTTAAACTTCAGCCCATTCTTCATCATTACTGAATTGGGGTTCGAGTCTACATCTAGTCCTGGGTACGACATCCAATTCTCTATCCGGTTTAGGAAATTCTATGTCACCATGATATAATTCAGCTGGTAACTTCCCGTGCCTCCTTGACTTTCCCAGGTATACCTCCTCCTTGCTTTACTTTTCAACAGTGTATTTGCATTTACCAGCTTAGTATTATTTCAGATCTCTGTCTTTCTGCCATCTCATTCCTTCTGCTGTGCTGAACCCATATTCTCCTACAACACGGTGTTCAGTTCCTTCCCCTGTTTCACCATTTCAGTCTTCCATGATTATTAGTTTATCATCTTCCAAGTTACTCGTCCAGTGCCGTCATACAACATATTTCTTCATTTCCTGCTCGGAAGTATATCTGAACTATTGTTGTTGGTGTTGATTTGCTGTCGAATCTCATTAGAACAGACCTATCATTGAATTGTTGAAACTCAAACAAAAAAATTATCATTCCTGTTAATAATGAACCCTGCTACCGCTACAGAATTTTCGCTTGTGTTGATGTTACCCTATATTCTTGTCGCCAGAACTCTTTATCTTCTTAAATTACAATTAAATCAATGCCATTAGCCGCTCACAGGCGTTGATATACACCAACGGGGACAGTTTAAAATGTGTGCCCTGACTGGGGCTCGAACCCGGGACCTCCTGCTTATATGGCAGACGCTCTATAAATATTTTTTCCCCTTTTGTTCGTTGTTGATCGTTGTGTTTGGTCGTTGCGGACATCACATGACATCCGTTCAAGTTCGTTTGTTGATCCTTCCACTCAGTTTGTTTATTACAGAGGCCAACCAGCTCTCTGACTGAACACGCTGAGCTACCGTGCCGGCATCCATCTGAGCCACCGAGGGCCAGAGGACAGCGCGACTGCAGGGATTTATCTCTGGCACGCTCCCCGTGAGACCCACATTCTCAACTTATAGTGCCCCTGCCATTATACCCATTACTCGCAGCAGACAATCCACCGAGTCCCGTAAGAGTTCAGGCAATTCGTGTGCATCCGCACAGTAGAAGGTCATCAGCCGGTTAGCCTTAGCGATATGAAGATGGCATCTGTTCTTTCGGACATGTCAGAAAGAACAGATGCCATCTTCATATCTTTATCTTCTGTATCCCCAACTATATTTAGACTGAGACTTTCTATTTCACTTTTCAGTTTTCTAGCCCCTCTACCACATTCAGAATTCTGTCATTGTGCGCTCCGACATATAGAATGTCACCGTTTCCTTGGTTATTCGAACATTTTCGCATCGCACCTCCACCAGGACACTCTCCTCGTGCAGATTCAAAAGGGAGTCTAATCCTAAATCTTTTGCCAATGGAGAGGTCACCATGACTTTTCTTTTTCATTAACAGGCCACATGTCCTGTGGGTATACATTAAGTTTCTTTCACTTCTTTGCTTGCTTATCCCGTAGCTCATTGGTGATTCTTCTGCCTTTTGGGGACAGCCCGTCATTCCAGCGACAAGAGGGTGCTTTCGACCTCTGTATGCTTCTCCGTCCTCTTTGAGAAGGCCGTTGGCTGAATGAGGGTGGCTCCTTCTGCCTGAAGTCTTCGACCGCCGATGCTGATATATTTTATTCAGTATTTAAGCACTGCCTGGAATTAAATGCAAGATAAAAGATATTTTGATTTGAAGGCTGTGTCCCTACATAATGATGACCTGCTTGTACTCCATTTTAAGGGAACATGTATACCGTAATGGTGGCTTGCGGATCCGGTTACCTGTAACTCGGAATTGAGAGTAGTGCGCTCCCTCCTGTTATATCTGGTACTGCAGGATGTGCTGACGAGTAAACGGGGCCTGGTCAGAGCAAACGAAGAGGTTTGTGTAGCTAGATAGTGGTCAACAGGCTAGTCAGATCGGATTTAGTTTTCTGGAAGGGTGAGACACTTGTAGCTGTGGTCTGGAGTACGTATAGAGTAGGGAGTGTGAAATTACTGTGTGTTGATCGGTAGCGTTTCAGGATTTCTAACTACTGGAGAAGTGACAGGATCGTTAGCGCCAAGTATTCTGTATGTGTTGTATATACGGAGTCCAATATGTATGAGGAGGGAGAGCAATTTTGTTAGTTGGAAAGGGGTGGTAAACTGATATGGTAGTGTACGGCATTCATTCATTTGAAGGAACTGATCGAGTAGAGCAGGTATCCAGGTAACTTCGCTATCCACATATCCAGCTGTAAATAAATTTTAAAAACCACGTATTTATTGAAGCTTTTTTCTGCATATTTAGTAGGTAAGTTTTCCACATTACTTCTGAATCATAGGCTAGTTAGACTAATTTTATTGGATTATTTAATTATATATAGTCAGAGGCTGCATGTGGTCCCTCCTACAGCTGTTTCACGGTGACAACAACGGCTCAGTCTTTTCCTTCAGGGACACTAAGGCTGTTAGTGAGCATCCATATGCTATTTGCTCCTCTCCTCACCCCTCTATAGGCATTACAAATTTTTTCTCTCTTGCAACTGTGAGCTTGTAATGAAAACACCCGCCGTATAAGAGGATTTTCCACACAGTATAATGAAAGAGACACTGTGAACATTCATCTTACCTTCATTCTACGACAGTGAAAGCAAGAAAAGATGGAGTTTAATAACCTGTCAATGTCCAAGTCAGTTGAGAATTCCGGTTGAAATTACGGGGGGAGGAGACTCAGCCGTGATACAGCTTAAAGCACCGCACCAGCATGTGCTTTAACGAATTAGATAGGACGGAGTATCAGTATCAAGATGGTCGAGAATATCAACCAGCACTCTTTTCGTGTGTGAATCCTCAGTTTTGGTCGCAGAGCTGCTGGGTGCATTTGGTGGTTCCGTTTAGTTCGCAACTGCTTCCGTTGCTAAACCATCAACATCTGAGATTTTGTTCTTTAGAGGAAATGACGTGGAGGTTTTAGTACGTGAAAAAGTAGTTACTGCTTCGAACGTTCGCGCAGAACTGCTGTTAACAACCACTACCAAGGACGCGGGTAGAAATAATGTACGCGAGCTTTTAACGGACGCATCTGTGGCTTTTAAAGGCATTTAGACTAACGAGCTACCAATTTTAATTAGTGTCGCCTGCGTAGTTGAGACACGCAACGCAACTGCAGCTCCCTTTGAGACACTTTTTTGTGTCGTTCGTACAATTAGTTTTCTTGAGTTAATTTATTCAGATGTTTATTACAGAGACGGAAAAGTTCTGTCAGTCTCCAAATAAAAGGATGTCACAGAAATAAATGAGTCTACATCCATTTTTCGTAGCATGTTGCTACAAAATGTTCAAAAAAAGTTTCAACATATCATATACATGTCTCTTGACGAACCCGTTGTTGTCTTTGTTGTTGTTTTGGTCTTCAGTCCGAAGAGTGGTTCTGTGCAGCTCTCCACGCTACCATATCCTATGCAAGCCTCTTTATCTCCTAATAACTACTGCAATCTACACGCATTTGAAGCTGATTACTGAATTCGTGTCTTGGTTCCTCTATACCTAATCCGAAACAATGACCCTGGAGTAGGCGACATACCCTCAAAATTTGTGATGTCCTTGGGCGCGCCAGCAAAGACATAGCTAAACTCTTCCATTCATTGTGCAAGATGTATGGGACAGATTTCAAGAATAATTTCATAGTTCGAATTCCAAAGAAAGAAGGTGCTGCTAGGTGTGAACATTATCGGTCAAAATAATAAGATATTGTTGCAAAACACTAACATTAATTATTTACATAAGCAATGTAGGAATTCCCGAGGCAAAACTAACACGACGACATATCTTAGATGAGACAAAGGCAAATGTATGTTTACGGCATTTGTAAACTTATAAAATGTTCAAATATGTGTGAAATCTTATGGGACTTAACTGCTAAGGTCATCAGTCCCTAAGCTTACAAACTACTTAACCTAAATTATCCTAAGGACAAACACACACACCCATGCCCGAGGGAGAACTCGAACCTCCGCCGGGACCAGCCGCACAGTCCATGACTGCAGCGCCCTAGACCGCTCAGCTAATCCGGCGCGGCTGTAGACTTAGAGAAAGCTTTTGACAATGCTGACTGGAATACACTGTCTTAAATTAGGAAGGTACTAGGGGTAAAATACAGGCAGCGATTATTTACAGCTTGTACAGAAACAAGGCGGCAGTTGTAAGAGCCTAAGGGCATGAATGGGAAGCAGTGGTTGAGAAAGGAGTGAGACAGGGTTGTAGCCTATCGCCAATGTTGTTCAATCTGTACATTGAGCAAACAGTGAAGTTAACCAAAGAAAAAATTGTACAACGAACTAAAGTTGAGGGAGAACCAATAAAAGTTTTGGGATTTGCCGATGACGTTTTGTCAGATATAGCAACTGACCTGTGATAGCAGTTAAACGCAATGGACAGTGTACTGAAAGTAGGGTATATGATCAACAACAACAAAAGCAAAGCAAAGTTAATGACACGTACTAGAATTAAATCCGGCAACTATAAGGGAATGTGGTTAGGAAGTAAGACGCTAAAAGCAGTAGATGAGTTCTGTTAATGCGACAGGAAAATAAATATTGACGGCCGAAGTATAGGGCTACAAAGAACGTAGATTGGCAATCGGAAGAAAAGCGTATCTGTCGAAGAGAAAATTGTTAACATTGGATATAAATTTAAATGTCAGGATTTCCTCTCTGAAGGTTTTGCGTGGAGCGTAACTTTATCGTTAAGTCAAACGTGGACGATAAACAGCTTAGACATGAAGAGAAGCTTTTGGAATGTGGTGCTACAGAGGAATACTGAAAATTAGCTGAGTAGATAGCGTAACTAATGAGGAAATACTGAATGGAATTGGGGAGAAAACAAATTTGTGGCACAACTAGACTTAAAAAAGGATCGATGGACAGTAGACGTTCTGTGACACTAAGCAATCATTAATTTAGTATTGGGAGGAAGTGTGGGGCATATCTGTCGTCCAGTGTGCTGACCACTACTCCACTTCTTTCGGCGTTCCACGACGAGTACCGATAGTGTACCTCCAGGTGAACAACCTTAATACGTCACTGAAAGTGGGTGACAGGGATTTTAAGAAGTTACTACGAAGTTCTGCGTGTTCTTTTTGCATTGTATATTCCAATAAATAATTACTATTAATAACAATACTATAATAATTTTGCCTTTCTACATACACCTCGTCATAGTAACTCCTGGACACTCCGCCACAGCTATACAAATATATTTCAGTATCACCATCTCACGTTAAAAAATCATGGACATTAGAATTTGTGTGCCATGTTCAAGAGCACAACGTTTATCGTGATGTGATTTGTGTAAGAAACACGCAGGATTATTTCATCTAATTTCTAGGATCTTCTGTTACGAACAGTAATTGCTTCATGTATATCTGTAGCGATAGTGTGCAACAAATACAGAAATGTCTTATACCAAACAGCACAAAGATTTCATTTCTGCTACATGATTACCCACTTGGAAGACGAGGCAGCAGACCCTTTAAATGAGTCATGGAAAAAAAAAGAACAATAGTAACTGAACACAAAATTTTTCTTTGTTGTTCGATTTGTAACAATCCCAATCTCAATCTAAAATGTAGTCAATGTTATTAAATCAAAAAGATATGCAAATAATTATTACCTTATTACTTTCTCTTCGTTTTAAGGGTGCTGCTTCCTCAATTGCTGGTCAGTTAATGAAAAGCCGCTCTAGTAGTTGCTTGATTAAGACATCATTAACTTCCCTGCCAACAGAGAGGCAGGTACTCTGAACGTTATTCTGAAAACCTTCTCTTCTTATTATGAGGTTCACAATAAGAAATTGACCAATTCGGAAATGCATTTAGTCACAGGCCCAATAATATAATTTTTTTACGGCAGAGCACCAGCGGATTAACAGTATTAATTTCTTAGATATTTCTATCGCCATAAGTCAACATTGAGTTGTATTTGGTGTTTGTAGTAAACCTACATTTGCCGGTGTAATTATTACAGCTGCGTTATCTAATCCTGCTCAATATATAACGGCATTTTCTCGTTCAGCAATAAGCAGACTCCTTAAATTGCCATTGCATGGTAATGAAACAGAGTAGAAATTTGGCTGGTTGCAAAATATAGCGAGGAATAAGGGCTATCACAACATCGTCGTTGACAAAATTTACAATCTGAATTAGTCTACAAAGAATCAGAACAAGGTGCTACATTAAAACAATATGTATCGTTTCCTTTCGGTGGCCAGGGGTTATAGAATTTAAGTAACCTTTTTTAAAAAACGTAATATACGCATATTGTAGAGATCTCAGACATCACTTTTACGCCTTCTAATACACGACGTTAACATAACACATGCAGTACACCTAAACGGTGGCATATATAAAATTTACTGCTCTCATTATAGAGCTAGCTATTTTGTACAAACCGGGAGAAAATTTAAAAAGCTATATAAGAGACACAAGGAAAACCGTAGGAAGTTCAAATGGCTCTGAGCACTATGGGACTTAACTTCTGAGGTCATCAGTCCCCTACAACTTAGAACTACTAAAACCTAACTAACCTAAGGACATCACACACATCCATGCCCGAGGCAGGATTCGAACCTGCGACCGTAGCGGTCTCGCGGTTCCAGACTGCAGCGCCTAGAACCGCACGGCCACTTCGGCCGGCTCCGTAGGAAGTAAATCCACCTTCGCATCTCACTTTACACAAGATGGTCACAGGGTAAGCAATATCGAAAACAACTTTGTAATATTCCATACAATGAAGAAGGGCTATTTTATGGACATTTATGAAACAGAAATTTAGGCTCGTCTGAAAAAATCCTAGGGAAATGGAATGGCTCTGAGCACTATGGGACTTAACTGCTGAGGTCATCAGTCCCCTAGAACTTAGAACTAATTAAACCTAACTAACCTAAGGCCATCACACACATCCATGCCCGAGGCAGGATTCGAACCAGCGACCGTAGCGGTCGCGCGGTTCAAGACTGTAGCGCCTAGAACCGATCGGCCACTCCGGCCGGCTCCTGGGAAAAGATGCTTAAAGAGCAATGCACATTGATAGACAACAATATCTTGTGTATCTGCCACCTAGTTATTGACAAAACTTCTATTAAAGATACACCGTGCAACGCGGAGTAGCCGTACGGTCTTGGGCGCCTTGCGGCTCCCCCCGTCGGAGGTTCGAGTCCTCCCTCGGGCATGGGTGTGTGTGTTGTCCTTTGCGTAAGTTAGCTTAAGTTAGATTAAGTAGTGTGTACGGTAAGCATAGGGATCGGTGGCATCAGCAGTTTGGTCCAATAGGAACATACCTCAAATTTCCAAAAGGTATGCCGTTAATTCTCAGCTGCACCCAGTTGTTTATCAATATACTATTGTAAGCAATCGACGATTCGTCCAAGCTACGCTATAGCTCTCAACAGTTCTCAGTGGTTTAAATTTTGCTCGCTAGATAACGTACCCTTGTGCGTGACTTGGACGCCGCGTCCATTGTTACCGTTTTACACTTTCATTAAATCTAAAGCATTAGTTTCTGCACATTATTTGAAAAATGTGGAGTTGTAATTTTGAAACACGTCCGAATATAACTCTTCTTAAACCAAACTATGGTAGCAACTTCAATGTATCAGATAGAACAATTTTTGTAATTATGACACTAGCATTTTCCCCATGACATCACTGGCCGCGAAACTTTTCTTTTAAATTTAAATCCACTTGACTTATACTGTTTTGTGATTTGACATTGCTTCTCTACAGCGCAACGTAGCTTACATATGTTTTCTGCACATATACTGTACTTACATAAGCACTGTCTCTCGTCTCCTATTATATAAAATATTTATAAACCAGTGACATTATATATTAATTTATGGTAGTTCCAGACGCTTTTGATAATAACCTAATATAAATACCGAAAACCGACGTATGGACTTAACAAAGTTCTAATTAAGCAATTGGAGAGACTTTTCATTAATATTAACTTGTGACAGTTGATGGACACAGTGTATGCTTAGTCAAGAGTTAATTAATTCATTCCTCAAAACAAAATCTGCGATTATATTTTGTACCAGTTGTAAGAAAGAGAATGAAACTGTCTGTTACACGTGTGTCACAGGTAACCGGGTCTCCCTTCTGTTTTTGTTTTATAGTGACAGTTGCCCGAAATTACCTATACTTTTTTAAATAAATTCTGCAGCCGCATTCTATGAAGGCATCCTCAGACTGTGATAGGTTTTCATTGATGTTAGTGAGGCCTGTCCAGCGCACTCGGTAGCCTGTCATCGGTTTCGTTTCCGTCTTTCGGATCACAGCCTCCGTGGCCACTCAATTGCCGGTGGTAGCTGCAACAAGAAACTTCGTCATTCTTCATACGTTACAAAGTTACTCTCCCTTTAACCCCCACTTCCCTCAGCCCTCTCCCCCCTTCCCCTCCACAGCCGCACTACTGACTGCCATCGTTCGGTACGTTTTGGGAAGGTCACATAAGCTCTACAGAAAATTTTTATGGCTCGTCTTCGCTAAAAGGCTTCCGCGAAGGTTCTCTGACTCGCAGCTAACCGAAGTCGATTTATTGATGAAAGGCCGCCTGGCTTTCCAGCCGAGAAATTGAACGCGACCTGCCCTCGGTCCCATTTTCTCTTTTTTTGTTTTAGCTCGCCAGCCTCAATGCCGTGGGAAATTGGTTTCCGGGCCTCCATGCAAGCTGACCCTTTCATGCGCAGTATTCGAGCGCGGTGCCAGAAAATTGGGCTGAAAGCAGTGAGGCAAATTTCTTCTTTACCGAACTTGGAGAGCACGCCGAAACATAAAGGAAAAGTGACCAGACTGCCAGCTCCATTACTGTCAGCACGGCGACGGCGGTACACAGGGCACCGGAATTTCTGTGGTGTGAACGAGTTGCAGAAGTTAGGATCGCCGACGTGTTTCTGTTTTCTACTTACAACTACCAAGCATTGAGCAAACCCTTTCATTCTTTCTAAATCCGCTATCAACCAGTCCTAAAAATCGGGGGCGTCATTGGAAGAGCTCAAAATTTTTTGTAACGTTTTAACGGTTATTACTAATAGTATAATCATATCGAGAAATACCGTCTTCTTTCTTCAAGCGTGAGTAATTTGTCTGTTATGTCCCCCTATTCATTGCCTCTGTTGTCTATGGCTAGTTTCTATTTGATCTCTCCACCTCTACCTTTGTCTACCTATTGATCTTTTCTCTTTCGATATAACTCATTATTATTTACGTATTCTATTTGCTTTCATTATTTGTAATAGAATCTCTCCATTTATTTCTATACTCCTTAGTCTATTCACTTATGCTTTTAAGTCCTAGTTTTTGTCTGTTGTAGTTCTTATCATCGCAGCTGCCCTTATTAATACCCACATTTCTGCAGCATGTATTCTTTGTTCTTTGCTTGCTATTGTTGTCCAGGTCACACTGCAATTAAGTACAGATGGTATGCCCATGGTTTTGTACAAATTTACTAGTGTTTCTTACCTCTCCTTTTCATTCAATATTCTACGTATGGTCCCACTGATATAATTTTATCTTTCAGTTTTTAGTATCTTTTTAGTTTGCGAAGGAGACACTATTTCCCAAAAATCTGAATTAATTCACTTTATTTTCTGGTCATTTATTACAGTTTTGTGTGGGCACAGGCCATGATCTTCAAAAACCACCACTTCGTCTCTTTTTAGGTGTAAACAATTAATTTATAGATGTTGACATTTATATTAAATTTATTATTTGCTTTTTGATGGAGTCCTTGATGTCCGCTATGAGAAGCTGATTATCAGCAAAGAGTGCTGTCATTAGATAATCTTACTGGTGAAACTTTCGGATGTAAAACCAGTTCTTTTAGCAACTGTCTCAATATACCTACTGTTTATATAAACCAGAGTATGTATGTGTATGTCCAGGATCTGCTCCCAGATCCCTGGATCTATTTCATCCACATTTTCCACAAAAACAGAAGGCTTCACAAGTATCAGTACTGTGAGGTTTACAATGTCTGACCTAGGAATGGAGAGTAAGCGGCAAAATCCTTTTTTTTTTTTTTTTCAGCACCAGCACATAGGCTTGCCTGCATGACAGGCATGTTTCGTCGGAACAGTATCGGTGTGCCAGATCAACTTGCTTTGTAGGGCAGCCTACATGATTTTCAAGCCCCTGAGGTGCAGTTGGCACTACATGATAGGTGTACTGTGGGAGTAGTATGAGCCTCCTTTATTTGGGTCAAATAACTGATTTTCAAGCCCCTGATATGTAGTTGCACTCCATGATAGGTGAATTGTGGGAGTAGTATGAGGCTGCTTTATAGAAAGAACTGTATTAAGGCTCTACAGCTGCTGATGAGCATGGCTGGGGAAAGATTGTGAGGCAAAGGAAAGGACAGACAGAGCTAGGGGGAGAATTAAATGGAGAGAGAGGCAGGAGGCAGGAGGAAGATTTAGAGTGGTGTCAGTCAGGTGAAGAGGAGGCAGAAATGAGAAGAAAGAGTGGGAGGATGTGGTAAGAGGAAGGAGGGTGAAAGATATGGTCAGAGTGTGGGGGTAGAGAAAATAGACAAAGGGAAAAGGAGGAGCAGATGAAGAGACAGAGTGAGGAGTTGAAGACAGATTGGTCGAAGAGGTGAACAACAGAGAGGGCAGTGGTGGCCACAGAGAGGGAGAGGAGGACGTGTGGAGGACTTGTCACCAGCTAGAAGACCGCATTCGACAAGTATTGGTTGGTGAATGGCTTTTGCACCAAGTGGAAGATAAGGAACATTTTATAAATAACGCGATATGGTCTGACGAATCTAGCTTCTCTCGTGAAGGTATTTTCAACCTCCACAAAAGCCATTATTGGTCGGAACACAATCCACATGTTGTCCACGAACGTGGCATTCAGGAACGCTTTGGCATAAACCTGTGGGCTGGAATCGTGGGAGTGGTGCTTTTGGGACCTTACCTATTTCCGGATAAGCCAAAAGTGCCCCTGTATCGTTCGCTTCTTTGCAGCACTTTACCTGACGCAGTAAAAAACATTCCACTTGGTATTCGACGATGAACTGTTTTTTCAGTACAATGGTGCACCGCCACAATTTGGAACGACTGTGCATAACTGTTTAAATATTGCGTTTCCAGGGAAATGGATTGTTCGTGGAGGTCCAATGATCTGGACTCCACGTTCCCTTACCCTTAATCCACTAGATTTTTATTTTTGGGGACTCTGAAAGGAATAAGTTCATAGTGCTCCACCCACGGATGTACACCATCGGGTAGCTCGTGCGCGTGTTGCTTTAGCTACGGTGGACGCAGGTGGTTGCGTAGGGTCCAACAAAGTATGATCCAGCGAGTGGCGAAGTGTTTGCAAATAAAAAGTGGTCGCTTTGAAAATATTCTTAAAAGTGATCGTGGCTCGTACTTGTAGGTACCGGTTCTGTGAAGATAATCCTGAATGACAAACATACAAAATGGAATTATTGTGCATAGCATAATGTGCAATCTAGTGTAGCCTACGTATTGTGTCTTTTGAACCACATTGGATACAGACGATAATACTCTCTCAAGTAAACTACGGGCATTAAAATTGCTACATCGTGAAGATGACGTGCTACAGACGCGAAATTTAACCGACAGGAAGAAGATGCTGTGATATGCAAATGATTAGCTTTTCAGAGCATTCACACAAGGTCGGATCCGGTGGCGACACCTACAACGTGCTGACATGAGGAAAGTTTCCAACCGATTTATCATACACAAACAGCAGTTGACCGGCGTTGCCTGGTGAAACGTTGTTGTGATGCCTCGTGTAAGGAGGAGAAATGCGTACCATCACGTTTACGACTTTGATAAAGGTCGGATTGTAGCCTATCGCGATTGAGGTCTATCGAATCGCGACATTGCTGCTCGCGTTGGTCGAGATAGCAGAATATGGAATCGGTGGGTTCAGGAGGGTAATACGGAATGCCGTGCTGGATCCCAACGCCCTCGTATCACTAGCAGTCGAGATGACAAGCATCTTATCCGCATGGCTGTAACGAATCGTGCAGCCACGTCTCGATCCCTGAGTCAACAGATGGAGACGTTTGCAAGACAACAACCATCTGCACGAACAGTTCGACGACGTTTGCAGCAGCATGGACTATCGGCTCGGAGACGATGGCTACGGTTAACTTTGACGCTGCTTCACAGACAGGAGCGTCTGTGATGGTGTACTCATCAACGAACCTGGCTGCACGAAATGCAGAACGTCATTTTGTCGGATGAATCCAGGTTCTATTTACAGCATCATGATGGTCGAATCCGTGTTTGGCGACATCGCGGTGAACGCACATTGGAAGCGTGTATTCGTCATCGCCATACTGGCGTACCAGTCGGCGTGATGGTATGTGGTGCCATTGGTTACACGTCTCGGTCACCACTTTGAACAGTGGACGTTACATTTGAGATGTATTACGACCCGTGGCTCTACCATTCATTCGATCCCTGCAAAACCCTACATTTCAGCAGGATGATGCACGACCGCATGTTGCATGTCCTGTACGGACCTTTCTGGATACAGAAAATGTTCGACTGCTGCCCTGGCCAGCATATTCTCCAGATCTCTCACCAATTGAAAACGTCTGGTCAATGGCGGCCGAGCAAATGGCTCGCCACAAGAAGCCAGTCACTACTCTTGATGAACTGTGCTATCGAGTTGAAGCTGCATGGGCAGCTGTACCTGTACACGCCATCCAACCTCTGTTTGACTGAATGCCCAGGCGTATCAAGGCCGTTATTACGGCCAGAGGTGGTTGTTCTGGGTACTCATTTCTCAGGGTCTATACCCAAATTGCGTGAAAATGTTATCACTTGTCAGTTGTAGTATAATATATTTGCCCAATGTATACCCGTTTATCACCATTTCTTCTTAGTATACATCTGTATCATCTGCGTGCAGAATCGCAGAGGTTCTTACATTCCCCACTAGAAAATTAATATATATGGAGAACAACAAAGAACCTATAACATTCGCTATGATTTATGCGTACATTATTTTCACATCCGACGATTTCATCTTCTTAAGATCTGTGTCTTGATTCTGTCTGCCAGGAAGGCCTGAATCAACTAATATGGCTACTTCCACATTCTTTTTGTCTGTATTTCTCTTATAAGTAATATTTACCTTGTTCTACAACTCCCAGTGTATTTTGTTTTGAAAGACTGCTGCCCTTCCTTGATTGTGCTGCACTTTTGAGTACATGGTCATGCGCTGAATATACGAACATGTGTGACACGTATGACGTAACTACTAAAAATAAAAATTTTTCAGGCGATTTCCAACACCAGTAATGTACTTTTTTTAAGATACGACATACAGCTTTATTAACCCTTAACTATATTCGCTATTTAGGCTGACGTAAGTTAACTTTGTCGGGTAGCTTTCGATCCCAAACCGAGAACCATCAAAAATAATTTACGTTTCTGTAAATTATTGTTAAAGAATCAATAAAAGAAAGGCTTCTATTTATGAAAAATCAGTCTTTATTAAAAACAAAAGAAAACATTCTACCAATTAAGGCTCTTACATTGCTAATGCTCTCTTAAACAGAATTTTCGGAATTAACTTTAAAAAAAAGAAAATCGACTTTGACAATATTGAGAAATATGTTTTGAGTTAAATAATGATCTATTAACTAAATTATAAAAAAAAAACTATGACTTTCAATAACAGAAATGGGAGCAGGAACATGAACGAATAAACTAAGCACTTTTTTGTCTTTCATCACAGTCAGAACATACCTTATTCTGAATGGGATGCATTTTGCACATATATCTTTGACATTTGTAACATGTTTCTGTAGTTCTTGTGTCTTTGAGATGTGGACATATGTGGCATCATGACACTTTTGACTTGTTAGGCTGAACTTGGAATGCAAATTCCCCGAACCTGCTATCATTTTTAAAAGTTTTGCAATGAATTTCGTACACTGCTAACTGAAAGTCGCTACAAAAATTTCTAGTTTTTCTCTTATTGCTATTTGCTTTGATCAGTACCATGCCGAGATGTTTCAAAAAATATCGATGCACCATCGTTTTATTCTTATTTAGAATGTTTTATTCATAAAAATATCCAGACTGTCCTGCTGTTTCTTGGTTTTCTTCGCGAACATTCTCTTCTTCACCCGATTCATCGTCCTCTATTTCACTGTAAGTTTCATGATTAGATATTTCTGTCTCATTGTCACTGAACCCGCATGCTTCCTGAAAAGTATCTGCTGAATGCAATGAATCAGCAGTCTACATTAATAATACAAAAATTTTATCATCGTTCACACGTCGCTCCAACCTACCTGAAACAATTAAAAACAATTTCTGATGACAAATGACAAAAGAAACATTTACAATTTCGTGTGGTAGATTTAGACACTAACTGCCACGTATCAAGGGAAATAATGGTCACTGATTATCGCGCTCCTGCACAATGCACAAAGATAGCCGATACTAAGACTACATATAAGCGCACAGACAACGTTGCAATAGGAACGGGATTGTAAGCAATGTTGTTAAGGGTTAATCACCTTTTATTACAATCGGTTTCGGTATTGCACCTTCATCTCGGTATGTAATTAATATTAGTATTTTCATAATGAAATGATACCTGTTGTAATACCGGTTGTAACAAAAGATCATTAATACATGTGTGACATCCAATCCAAGAAAGAATCTAAAAATCAGATTTTATACAAAAATACTTTCTAAGAATAATAAAAACAGTAAGAACTATGGTTAGATTTAATTTTATATTCACACTATCATTTTCTTGTACTAACGCACTTTACCTTTTATTTACAGGTGAGTCAGTTCAGAGAAAAGGCACAGAAGGAAGATTACCAGCGTTGCTGACTCCCAGGTAATGCACATACTTTTCACTGCAACGGGTTGTGATTCCCGATAAACACATAAACGGGAGAAAGATCCTGGTTAAAAGAAATAAAATTCTGACTTTTAAGACTCTCTTCATTAATATTCAACCAACAAACGGCTAGCACACTTTTTTCCAAGCGCAAGTGATTCAAGTAACGACTTTATACCGGATGCCACAGCAGTTATTAGCATTACGATCCGAAATGCCTCATAGGTTTAACGCACTGTGCTGGTACGAAAACGTATTTACCTCGTCACCGGTATTGGAGTTGTCATCTAAAATACTAAGCGAGAATCCTGTCAACACAGCCTGTAATATAAACCGAGCTACAAATGTTTACGATAAAATGCCAACTGTCGTCATCAGTCCATCCTAATCTCTGCCTGAGTCCCCTCAATCGTTTAAGGCCGATAGCGGAATGCTTTGTCTGAAAAGAACACAACTGATGCCCTGTCCGTTCCCAATCGCAGCTTGTTCTCCTCCTACAATAAACTGACGGTGATGTGAGACACTAATGTTCCTTACTTTCTTCATTTGTTTAGGTGCTAAGCATATCATATTAATTCCACCGTAGAGGACAACGTTACTTTTGTAACCTAGAATGCAAAAACTGGTGACAAATGGAATTACTTCATGAAGTGGCACCGAGCGAGGTGGCGCAGTGGTAAGACACTGGACTCGCATTCGGGAGGACGACGGTTCAATCCCGCGTCCGGCCATCCTGATTTAGGTTTTCCGTGATTTCCCTAAATCACTCCAGGCAAATGCCGGGATGGTTCCTCTGAAAGGGCACGGCCGACTTCCTTCCCTAATCCGATGAGACGATGACCACGCTGTCTGGTCTCCTTCCCCAAAACCAACCAACCAACCAACCATGAAGTGGCGTTAGTGTATGTATCTGGACGGAAATTTTTCATTGTCTCCCGCAATATTTATTAATGGTAACCCGAATATCAGATCAAAGCAATTCGTCCGAGGAGACAGCAATCCGATAATTTGCTTTTTATTTGAAAGTCTTTAGCAACTGAGGCATCTGCAGACGTCTCAGGACTAAATATCATAGTTTCAAGCTAAGTTTCCTACTCGTATCTCCTCAGGTGTCTTCTACGTCTGGTACATTTTATTCCTCATCCAGTCTCATACTACGTGGAAGATCAAAAGTTTCCCGTATAATTTTTGTTTCTCTTGGTATGCGAAATTATTGAACATAAACCCGTTTTCTTCGCAAAAATCTAAACCGCGCGTCTGAAATACTTTTACCAGCAGTAGCAGATTAAGGCAGTTGTGTAGGCTGAAATTGCAGTTAATTGGTAGGTTCATGTATTCTTCCACCACATGTTATAGGTGTTGTCTCCAACGACTTGATCCAAAACATTCTTCCACACTTACTGTAGCATGTGTTTGCAATTAGGAGGAAGCAATTAGTTTATGCTTGATGGGGCTTCAGTACATAGCAGTCACATTGTTCAGTATGCAGTGGATGGCATCTATTCTGGCAGATGTATGGGTAGCGGTGGACCATTTTCGTTGGCTGCACTTTTGCACGATCTCATTCCTTTATACTACTCTCTGTAAAAAGCATTGTCGGCAAAACAAGTGGAGCCTCAGAGGACATATTCGGATGTCAATGTATGTTCGTACACGAACACACAGTCGGCTGCCATTTAAATGATTTAGAGCAACAATTCTCCGGATCAGATAGAACTATCATCACAGTGCATCAGTGTTGTTCGTGTTTAGGTTGTTACCAAGTCTGGTAGGGTATATAACGAGCGAGAACAGCGTCAGATGTTGAGTGATCACTATGAAGAACACAAAAATGCCGTGTACTCTTGTGAGTGTTATCAGCAGCTGACAGAGTTAAAAACAGCCCTCATTGAAGGTCTTCATTCGGTCGACTGGTCTAATCGTGCAATATCCAGGTATCTAGTTCATCCGTATATCAGACTGGATGGGAACGAGAGGGCAGACGTAGTCACGATCCACCATGAAACAGCAGGATCGACGTATTGCGTACGAAACACATTACCCATACCTGTGCCTGCCATCGTAGAACCAGTAGTAGACTCCCTGAAACATTCTACGTCATCATGCACCATTGAATGGAAACTTCCAGTGGTAGCTTGCAGCAGTCCGACTAAGAATTTACCGTCCTACGCGAAAGCGGCCCTTAACACCGCACCACAATAGGCTGCATTTGGAGTGGTAACGTGAAGCGTGGACTACTGATGGATGGCGTTGCATGGTGTTCGGCAGTGAATCGTGGTTCTACACTATCCCGGATGACCATCGTCGGGTAGTAGGGCGGCGACCTGGGGAGCGGTCCTATTCTTTCAATGTTTTGGTGCGGCACAGCGTTGTTACTCCAGGCGTCATAGTATTACGAGCCTTCGGGCATGATTCACCTCTCAGCTGGTAGTGACTGACCGAGCTCTGATGGTACAATGGTATGCCACGGACATCTTGCTTCCTCATATGTTATGTTACATCTCGTGTGACGGCATCGCATGGCCATGTTTCAACAGGACAGTACTCGTCTGCACATGGCACGTGTCTCTGTAAACTATCTACGTGATGATGCGGTACTTTCTTGGCCAGCGAGGTACGCAAATCTGTCTCGAATAGAACATCTGTGGGGTGTGAGAACGTCAACTCCGCGCCAATGCCAATATCCAGAGTATCAAGCAGTAAGATCACCTGCGGGCAGCTCGCATCAGGAGGAGATACAGCGGCTTAATGACACCCTTCCCTACTGAAGCCTTGCATGCACACAGGCCACAGAGGGTGCAACGACATACTGATAAGTGGGCTCGTATTCTCAGTGTTTGTAAATTTGACCCGTTTTGCAGTTACTGTAATAACTTCACATACCTACTCAATTCATTTCCTGCTTTCCCTCTGGGTGCTTCACATTTTGCGTCAAGCTGTGTAGCCGTGTTATGCAACCAACATACGTTCGCAGTTGAGATACGGTTCATCAGCGTGTCATGAAAACCTGTAAAAACATTCGACACCATTCGGGGGCACGTGGTAGTTTATGATCCGACGAGTGGTCGCGTGGGTAGATGCAAACAGGAGACATTATGAATATTTCTGTGAGTTTATGACTTCATAAATTTGTAAAATATCCCCTTATTACTATCTCAGATACTTTCCCATCGATAAGGAATGTGGAATGCGCCTTCAAGTATCTGCAGAAGTATTTCCGATACGGCGGTGGTTCAATAAGCAAGGTAATTCTGTGCAAGGTGATGTGGTTACGTGGACGTTGCAGGAACGAACTTCATCACGAGACGATGTACAGTCACGTTCCATTTCAGAGCAGCGCTCCTTATTACCTCACAGTGCGAGCGCAAAATTGATCGTCGTAAATATCTTCGCGGTAAACTGCAACAACATGCTGTTAACGTCATACGGACGAGAAACGTGTGATAGTGCCGATAGAGAAGTTAGTGGAAGATGCAAGAAAATGTTGACAAGTAAAAGTTAAGCAAGTCAACGATATGCCAATTATAGAAATGAGGATGCCGAATAGAGGATTCAGGTATCCGTCCCAAAGGAGAATAAGTTGCAAACAACATTTATTTAATTGACGATGTAGGTAAATGTGTTATTAGGCAGTCATATCTGTGATATTATGGTCATAAGGACTGCTTTACTAATGTTTCACAGTTTTTGTGGCAGCGAACTGTAATTCCAGAGAAACTCTGAGAAACACTGTTCCATGTTTTAAAATGTGCCGGAATGAACGATTCGTAGTGTGTGAACAAAATGGTTCAAATGGCTCTAAGCAGTGAGGGACTTAACATCTGAGGTCATCAGTCCCCTAGAGTTAGAACTACTTAAACCTAACATCATACACATCTATGTCCGAGGCAGGATTCGAACCTGCGACCGTAGCAGCAGCGCGGTTCCGGGCTGAAGCGCCTAGAACCGCTCGGACACAACAGCCGGGTGTGAATAAAGAACACACTTGTGGAAACAGCATGCTACATCAAATTTTATACGAAAATTATTAAAGTGGGCAATAGTTTCTTTCAACGAACCGTGAATTGATAACCCATTACGCTGGAAATAAATGTTACGAAGTGAGAGTGTGGGAAGATTACTGTCAAACAACAGTGACGGTCAACGTTTAATTGTTGTGAATGCATAGAACTGGACTATAATATTGGACACAAGTAACACAGCAAGCATTTAGCTCTCTAACCCGAAAAAGAAAACAGTTCATGTTTCTGCTGCTAATAAATAAACGTCAAGTGTCGTATAGATTGGTGGAAGCCTTTCGAAGTAAAACGCTAAAGAATAAAACTGAGATCGTACCATTAATCAAAACCTGGTCCTCAGTGTTAATCACCAAAACCGCTAGCTTCTAGTTCTTGAACTGAAATACAAGAAGTACAAGGTTTTACAAAATTCTGTAATGATAATAATAACAAAAATAATAATAACAAATGATCATAAAAAGGCCGAATATACCAGCGAATATTTTCTATCGACAGGAACAGTTTTCCAAAACGAAAAGGAATTTGTTTGCAGTTCCTAAATAATAATTTTACTTATAAGAAAATGAACAAGCCATGTTTATGTTAATGACACGAAGAACTGGTCAAATTTTTTGTAGATGAAATTGATGTGTCCATTGCGTCAGTTTTGTTTGTAACTTAAAACTACCCCGTTCTCTAAGGTGATTAGTTACTCCTGACCATTTTCCTTTCTTGATTGCTCTTGAGAACCAAGCGATGAGAATTTTGTATTTATGATCCATATTTGGTTCCTAGATGAGGTTTAACGCTCAGTGTTACAAAACAAATATTTTGTAAACTCCATTATATTAGTGCCTTTGGGCTGGGCAAGAAAACACCAAGTGCCAAATAACCCAGGCAAATGGTTTGTGGTTAGCGTGAGGAAAAATTTCCAACCTGGCAGCAAAATGTGATCGACCTTTCTCATATTTATGGTGATAATCGCTTTCTTTCCTAGATACACATGTTCCAAACAGTCTACATCTACATCTACATCCATACTCCGCAAGCCACCTGACGGTGTGTGGCGGAGAGTATCTTGAGTGCCTCTATCGGTTCTCCCTTCTATTCCAGTCTCGTATTGTTCGTGGAAAGAGAGATTGTCGGTATGCCTCTGTGTGGGCTCTAATCTCTCTGATTTTATCCTCATGGTCTCTTCGCGAGATATACTGCTTGACTCCTCGGTGAAGGTATGTTCTCGAAACTTCAACAAAAGCCCATACCGAGCTACTGACCGTCTCTCCTGCAGAGTCTTCCACTGGAGTTTATCTATCATCTCAGTAACGCTTTCGCGATTACTAAATGATCCTGTAACGAAGCTCGCTGCTCTCAGTTGGATCTTCTCAGTCAGTTTGCTTTTGAAGTTGTGACATTATATCACGGCAAAAAAATATGTGATGACAATCGGTTAGAGAGAGAGCGTTGATGGCCAAGGAAATATAAAAAAAATCTGTCGACACACAGTCGAACAAAGAGTGGACATTATCATCTGCAACAGAAACAGGAGACGATGAATCAACAGAAACAGCCGTGGAAAACAGCAACATCACCGGTGAAGGTAGTTATATAGAAGGTGCCATTGAAGCGCCGTGATCATCCGAGATGAGATATACTGTACATCTTGTTTCTGTTCTTATTTTAAAAGGTCATTTCATTCAGCGGCTGGTACAGACGTGTAGCGTGTGGGAGCACTCCAGTAGTAAGGTGTAACGTTTTACTGCCTCACATCCCTGTTTCCCGGACGTTAACAAGACATTGGTGCCACCATTGAAAGGCAACCAGTTCGCCTTGCTGAGTAGTAACAACAGCTCTTTCGGATGTGTAAATACGCAGTGTGAATTAAATTCGAAGTCTACAAAGAATACAGGTTGTCAAACGCCCCCGGTAGATGTAAGTAGCTGTGCCATTGCGCTTCGAAATGCGGGTCTATTCGGAAAGTAAAGTCCGATCTATCGCGAAATGGAAACCACAGTGACAGTTCGATGAAACTTTGCATAATGTGTTGGACGGTGTCTCTAGTATGGCCGTCGATCGTATCACGTGCCTCATTTCTTCAGTTTTGAGCGCACAACGAGCACGTAAAGGTGCCTAGAAAATAGTGTGTTCCGCCAAGTATGGCTGCCCGTGAGAGATTTCGTTTCATTTCATGCATCTCACAGAACTTAAATGCCAAGCATTTCCTTCTTCACGACAATCTTCGGCCGCACACTGCCACGGCAATGAGTGCAGCGATTCCGATGGGAAATGTTTGACCGCCCACCATACAGCTCAGCCTTGCCCCCCCCCCCCCCCCCACCCCACCCCTCCTGATTTTCATCACTGCCCACATAAACTGCTGGACATAAAGACAACAGTGGCAGAGAGAAGAAGCTGCAGATCAGCTTAGAGAACTAGCAGAGAGCGTTCTGTGACGAACGTGCTGAGAAGTTGGTACAATGCTACGACAAATATCACAATCGGAGCAGCGTCTATGTAGAGAAGTTAGCTAGAAGGTGTAGCTAACTGTTGCAGACAAAACATTTTTGTCTTACGCAATAATAAACCGCTACAGCTGTATTTAGTCCTTGAGTTTTATTTCACCACATTTTTGAATCTCACTGCTGTTTCAGTTTCGCAACCGATCGGATGTTACTTTCCGAATAGCCGTCGTACAGTTCTGAGATGGATACATTAACATGTACGTAATCTGTGACTGGAGTGCAATATGTAATAATGGCTTTACATTTAAAGAGAACGTAACCAGTAGCAAAAAAAAAAAAAAAAAGGTTCAAATGGCTCTGAGCACTATGGGACTTAACATCTTAGGTCATCAGTCCCCTAGAACTTAGAACTAGTTAAACCTAACTAACCTAAGGACATCACACACATCCATGCCCGAGGCAGGATTCGAACCTGCGACCGTAGCAGTCGCGCGGTTCCGGACTGCGCGCCTAGAACCGCGAGACCACCGCGGCCGGCGTAACCAGTAGCAATTCATTGCCAGCTACCGGAAGTACATAGAGCAAGTCTAAAGTCATTAAACAGATATAGGAATTTGATAAAGGCAAAACAGATGTGCGAGAAAGACAAAGGTCGCGGAAGGAAAGTACGTCCGCATCAGACGTCAACGTGTGCAACGACAAAGCACTAATTCAAGCTGATCGCAGCATTAATGTGCAGCCTACTCACCAGCAGTTAATGCGGCACCGGGGGGAGGGTGTTCCGTATCAGAGGACGAAACGTGAGTGTGCATCATATGACATCTGAGAGAACGAAAACCTCGATGTAACAAACATCTCTCGTCTCTTTCAGCCTCTCAGACCGCCCGTTCCGCCCTCAAGAAAATCAAAATAACGATATCCGGCAAAGAAAGTTACGACCACAGACTTTTGGGACACACAGAATGTGCTGCTGATTGATTTCTTCATCCTTGAGAGACCCTATATGCTGCCAGTTGTCGTGGCACGCTGGAACGGTTGTAGAAGACAATGCGGAGGGAAGGACGGACAGACCTTTCGAAAGGTACAGTTGTTGCACGACAACGCTCGACTGTATACGCCAATTCGGTTCATTTGCCCGAGAGTGACAACTAACTGCACTGGAACACCCTCCATGAACCCTTGCGCTGCTTTGGAGCCAGCACATTCAGTTGCTGAGTTGGAGGATTGGACGCCAAGGTGTAAAGAGAAATTTTCACAGACTTCAATAATAATACTTTATTACAAAATAAGTAAAAAATAAACAGTATATGATTAAAAGCAACCATTACAGGGCATTTATTAACTGACCATAAGTGAAAAAAATGTATAAGGCAGTAATGAAAGGCAATCAAGAAAAATTTTAAATTAATCAATTACTCAGAGCAATCGCTATCAAGATAAAGGAAAATTGCCACCATGGGTAGTTATACAACGTTCTTCGGTTTACAATTAAATTTATTAAGTCAGAATCAGAGCGAATTAAACGAAAATTTGAAACTAGTATCCCACCTAGTCAAAAACTTCTGATCTAATGTCTCAGACAGCTGCAAGATTTAAAGAATTTAACAGCTACGCAAATCCATCAGCGCAGCGATATAGTCCCATATTAGTAATTCAATATTTAATGAATTTAAAAAAACTATTAATTAGAAAACAAATTCAGGATAACAAGAACTTAGATGAGCTCAACGACACGTAATTATCAGGTAACCCAGTGATGATTAATCAAAGGAGAGAGTAGAGAGATTAATTAATTGATTAAAGCTTCCCTCAAAAATTTAGTTAATACAATTATAACACAATTCTGGCTTAATAAGTTACAGGATACAAACACATTATGCAAGAATACGCATTGTAGGTTTCTGTCGGTGGATTTGTTATAACAATTTCATTATTACTATGGTTACAACTTATTCCATTCGGACCCAAACTCTTCACAGGCATCGGTCCAGTCACAGGCCACCAGAACATACAGGATACCCGGAAGCCAGTTCTAGAAAAAACAATAAAATTTCCTCACAGCTTCCTTTCTCATCATCCAGCAACTTACCTCAGCGAAGGTGCGCTTAGTTCTCGAAGCCGTTCCGTCCGCCAGCTGTAGTAATTGCACAGTCAGCCTTTGGCCCCAACAAGACATATCGACGGCCCACTTCCGTGCTGGTAGCCCGCACGTCACACAGTTCCACTCTCCGGAATCACTGCATCAGAATTGCTCCAATGTCCAACTCGCCACCGAGCTTTCGCGACCAGTATTTCAAACCCAAATATGTGCACCAAACCCACCGTCAAAGATCCTGGCGTCCTGGCGGCAGGCCGCTATCATCGATAGCAGTTGGATATCGGCTCACTCCATGCATCCTGCATCTCGCATCAAGCGATTTTCATCTCCATTGATGATAAGATCTGAGTTGCTAATTCACTTGATTTTCCTCTTCACACTTCTAGAATTCTTGAGTTTCGGTCCTGCTGTTGACATCATCTTCAGGATTCTTCTACTGTACCCCAGTGGCTAAACACGGTAGAAAAACTGCCTAGCATTGCTTATAAAAATTAATGTTGCCGAACTTTTAAGGAGGAGTTAATGAGTAACAATCTTCAGGCTGCTATTGGTTTGCCTTCGTCATTGGGTAAAATCCTAAGGAGTTGTCGAAGTGGCTTCTTACACTACCCAACTATGATATTATTGCACTTGGCTTGCCCTGGTTGTTAGCGGAAACACATGTTAACATTGCAGTAAACACGTACGGTCGTGACTAAGGAAAACACATTGCAGTGTGAATGATTTCAACCCAGCTGCGCATATACTATGAAGTGATTCAGTGTGTCCTCATCAAATACCACCATAAAAACTCAGGATATGCAGATCGAAGCTCCCTCACTCCCAGGCGCAATAGTATTGTAGTCGACTTCTATGTTTCTCGCGCATTGTAGCTGTATGCTTACATTCTTGACGATGTGTAGCCATGTATCCAGATGACTGTAGCTGTCGTGCCTATTTATCAGGTTTGATTCCATGGGAATAACTGTGCCGTACGGTCTGCACTGCACGTAATATCGTCTGTATTTTACTGCAGACCTAGATTTCGACTAACGGCATAGCTATGATCAGTTCGTTTGCATCAATTGATGCCTGTACATAGTAAAGTAATATTCTAATGTGCGTCGTGATAACTACACTGAGTCTACGTGAACACCTGCAACGCACTGCTGATAGCTACGCTGTTAGCCGAAATTTAGATCTTCAATAAAATACAGATGATATTACGACCGATGCTACCGATCCTTTCTTTCTGTCTTGCATCTCTATTTATATTGCACTCATTCTTCGAGAATTCAACTGCTTTCCGGATTTACTTTGTTTTCATCTCTGTCGTCCGTTAAAGACGCACCTGGTCGGTCGCAACGTAAGAAGCGATGTCGAGACTGCACTCAAGTGGTTCAAAACCGATACACTCTTATACCATATTCGACGAATAGGTTTAAAAAATTTCCATCATCGTGAACAACATTTCGGCGCGTAACACTAAGTCTTTAATTAACTAAATTAAGGGGAAACGTGTTATCAACTCTTCCCGTTTTCTTTCACTGGATGTTAAGAATTTATACTACAATTTAGTCACAGAAACAATACAGATAATTAGAAAGAATTCCAGTAAAATTATAAGTCAAGAGACTATCGAATTCATACATCTTTTACAAGTTTTAACTACTTCACTTCAGTTATATGTTTTATGTTCAAAACTGCTTCAGCTGTGGGGTCCATCATATCAGATACTATAGCTGGTATTGTTATTAGTTACCTACAAAATAAAGCCATCGTGGGTAAAGTGTTTATTATTAACGTTACGTAGACGATACATTGTTGTCCGTTGACTGTTTCGAGGAAGATATAGAAGAAATAGTGAAAAAATCTAACGACGTCCACAGAAAAACTGAGTTTACCGAAGAGAACAAAATTTATAGCATTTATAATTCCTTGATTTGAAAATTAAAAAGCAGGGCAACAAGCATGCGTACACGGTCTACAGGAGACTGACAACAAATGATGCTGTAATTCCCAATGATTCATCCTCTCCATGGGCTTATAAAGAGCCTGCTTTTCATAGTTTACAAAACATGACAGTCCATGTACCAATGAGCAGGATGAATGAATAGATGAAACGAAAAATTATTAAGAAGACACTAGTTACAACTGGATACAAAGTAGATACTAGTTATAAATTACTGCGTAAAAGTGATAAAACTCGAAAGAGTAAACAAAAAAAAGAAAAAATATTGTGGTCGTTATGCCGTACTGTGGAACAGTCTATCAAAATATGACGAACATTTTTAAACCTCACGCTGTCAAAATATTCGAGACAAATGATCTTCTTAGATATACCCTGACTCCTGACGTCGGTAAAACAATGAACTAGTTAGAAAAATAGGGAGTTTATAAAATACATTGTGGGTCCAGCAATGCAAAATCTATTGGACATATGGGAAGAACATTATCGGTCAGATACAAAGAACATAAAGATGTATTCGTACTGAATAACTACGAACAAATCAACTGTCGCGAATTATTTGTACGAGACAGGCCATCTCCTTATGCTAATAGAAGACAGAAGTCCTGCAGATGGAGGAGAAAGTACTTGATGGAAGAACTGGAAATCCCCGTTCATAAAAAGAACCATAACAACATTCATAACGCAGATGTCCAAAAACAAGAAAACGAGATTTGTTACCGGCCTTTTAGAATTACTTTAAAACTGGTGCACAGTCACAAATTTGTAATGCCTCTTTGACTAAGTAGCTGGAGGCTGACGACCGTAGACCACAACCATCCAGCCTCTTTGGGAATGAGGAGAAGTAGCGGCCAATAGAACAGCATTATGACTGAGCCTTGCACAGTAATACCGCGGGCTTCTCATTTGACAACCATCCCTGGATATCAGGAGAAAATTCAGCGGCCTGGTGCTATGTGCGCTGTGAGACGGGACGACTACTGACAGAAGTCGACGATTTCAACGTAAGACGATAAGACAAGTACTCACAGCCCAATGTCTTTTTATTGTAATTTAATGTATGAACGCCGCAAATATTTAGGTAGCCTTTTTGCTGTTTTAAACTAATGAGTTAAGTTTGGCAACCTGATGGGAGCATGTCTCTCGAAACGTATTGAATCGTGTGTAGGACAGAAAATGGTTAATGAAACCATTTACTGCAGTTAAGGTATAAAAACCCATAATCACATCCATAAAACTGTCGAAGTTAAATTAAAACATTTTTTATTGCACAGAAACATTTTACTGTAAAATAAATAGGTAGTAAACATTAATGAAAAATGTGGATGGCTAATCAAAGAAAGTAAAGAAAAGCAATGGAGAAATATAAGCAAAATGTAAATATAAGCAACATATAAATCTTAGCCAATATTAATTTCCTACAGTCACTGAGATCCTGTTTAGTAGTGCCCACCACTAAACACTGTGATTTACACATCAATAGCCCGTCGTCTACACCCCGGCGGACAGCTGCGTCCAGCATCTCCCGATGCTTTATAAGGGACCGTCTGCATTAGTCTACTGTATTTCGAGGTCTTCTTCTGTGTGGTGCTTTCCTTGAGCACCTGGTACGGACAAATATCTCCTCCTTGTACAGGTATCACGTGTTTTCCCTGGGCTCCCGTTGCGAGGTTTCAGAAATAATCACTAGTGCCCTGTCTTTCATATGCAATTATGATAATAGTTTAATCAATCATCTTGCCATACCTGATGATGGAAGCTAGCCTTCTGAAAAGCGGCCTGGTGAATAAATTAATTCACAGTGCTAGAGATTGATTTCTTCCCCACTGCTTATTCCTGAGGTATCGCGGTCGTAACCCTTCCAGTGTTTCAAGAAGCTTAAGCTTATGAATATACACTCCTGGAAATTGAAATAAGAACACCGTGAATTCATTGTCCCAGGAAGGGGAAACTTTATTGACACATTCCTGGGGTCAGATACATCACATGATCACACTGACAGAACCACAGGCACATAGACACAAGCAACAGAGCATGCACAATGTCGGCACTAGTACAGTGTATATCCACCTTTCGCAGCAATGCAGGCTGCTATTCTCCCATGGAGACGATCGTAGAGATGCTGGATGTAGTCCTGTGGAACGGCTTGCCATGCCATTTCCACCTGGAGCCTCAGTTGGACCAGCGTTCGTGCTGGACGTGCAGACCGCGTGAGACGACGCTTCATCCAGTCCCAAACATGCTCAATGGGGGACAGATCCGGAGATCTTGCTGGCCAGGGCAGTTGACTTACACCTTCTAGAGCACGTTGGGTGGCACGGGATACATGCGGACGTGCATTGTCCTGTTGGAACAGCAAGTACCCTTGCCGGTCTAGGAATGGTAGAACGATGGGTTCGATGACGGTTTGGATGTACCGTGCACTATTCAGTGTCCCCTCGACGATCACCAGTGGTGTACGGCCAGTGTAGGAGATCGCTCCCCACACCATGATGCCGGGTGTTGGCCCTGTGTGCCTCGGTCGTATGCAGTCCTGATTGTGGCGCTCACCTGCACGGCGCCAAACACGCATACGACCATCATTGGCACCAAGGCAGAAGCGACTCTCATCGCTGAAGACGACACGTCTCCATTCGTCCCTCCATTCACGCCTGTTGCGACACCACTGGAGGCGGACTGCACGATGTTGGGGCGTGAGCGGAAGACGGCCTAACGGTGTGCGGGACCGTAGCCCAGCTTCATGGAGACGGTTGCGAATGGTCCTCGCCGATACCCCAGGAGCAACAGTGTCCCTAATTTGCTGGGAAGTGGCGGTGCGGTCCCCTACGGCACTGCGTAGGATCCTACGGTCTTGGCGTGCATCCGTGCGTCGCTGCGGTCCGGTCCCAGGTCGACGGGCACGTGCACCTTCCGCCGACCACTGGCGACAACATCGATGTACTGTGGAGACCTCACGCCCCACGTGTTGAGCAATTCGGCGGTACGTCCACCCGGCCTCCCGCATGCCCACTATACGCCCTCGCTCAAAGTCCGTCAACTGCACATACGGTTCACGTCCACGCTGTCGCGGCATGCTACCAGTGTTAAAGACTGCGATGGAGCTCCGTATGCCACGGCAACCTGGCTGACACTGACGGCGGCGGTGCACAAATGCTGCGCAGCTAGCGCCATTCGACGGCCAACACCGCGGTTCCTGGTGTGTCCGCTGTGCCGTGCGTGTGATCATTGCTTGTACAGCCCTCTCGCAGTGTCCGGAGCAAGTATGGTGGGTCTGACACACCGGTGTCAATGTGTTCTTTTTTCCATTTCCAGGAGTGTATGAAGGTGTAAGGTGTAACATATATTCTTTTACTGTATGCCATACATTAAGAATTTCTGAATCGGAAGGATACTATACCTATTCAAAGACTATTAAACCGCTAAGTATTAAGAGTGCAACCCAACTGTCCAGCACAATGTAAGGCAAGTGATAAAATGGCTCTGAGCACTATGGGACTCAACTGCTGAGGGCATAAGTCTCCTAGAACTTAGAACTACGTAAACCTAACTAACCTAAGGACAACACACACATCCATGCCCGAGGCAGGATTCGAACCTCCGACCGTAGCGGTCACGCGGTTCCAGACTGTAGCGCCAGAACCGCTCGGCCACGACAAGTGATAATAGCTGCAGGCGAACATTAACGTCTTTTGTACAGGGTGGTCAGAAAGAGTCCTAAAAGCTGATAAGGGTGTTTCAGGGTATACTATACTCAGAAATAAGTGTCAGGAAAAAAATTAGATACCTTTCGCTTTTTCCGAGTTAACTGGCATTGAAATTAGCTGTATATTGTAACCTGTGTGAGGGTCTCCTGTCTCCTGCTTCATTATGAAGTAGCTGACAATTTGTGGTGTTCTCTGCTGTTTGCTTCTTCCGGAGCTGTTTCATTCTGACGATATATCGATAATATGTGGATGAGTACGAGTGTTTTGCAAAACAGTATGGGATAAGTGATTCCTTTAAGAGATGTCAGTGACTTTTGCACAAAATAATTTTGGATATTTGGTTGCATCATTGTAAATTACTAAAAGTACTAAATTACCGACGTTTCGACCGACTTGCTGCGGTCCTCTTCAGGGCGGTTCACTACTGAATACTGCTGAATGTCTTTCGTTATATGCCATGATCCTATTCGGTTATCTGGTAGCTACCGACTCAAATATCTGAGATGTCGTTCGACATTTTGAAGAGGTTGTTATGGAGGGGTAGTAAGCTGCTTTCTACCAATCATCTACTACGGTTGCCTTCCAATCAGCCACGAGGATAGCACAGGCAATAGCGTACCGTGCAACTACCTCTCCATAGGCCGGCTGGAGTGGCCGAGCGGTTCTAGGTGCTCCAGTCTGGAACCGCGCGACCGCTACGGTCTCAAGTTCGAATCCTGCCTCGGGCATGGATGTGTGTGATGTGCTTAGGTTAGTTAGGTTTAAGTAGTTCTAAGTTCTAGGGGACTGATGACCTCAGAAGTTAAGTCCCATAGTGCTCAGAGCCATTTGAACCAATAACGCGGCCCAACGCCCAAAATTATTTTCACCAAAATGACACCAGCCGTGGAAGCCAACGAACTTTTATGTCACAGACCATTTTTAGAATGTTTCGGTGATCGACTAAACCATCCAAGCACTGCGTTCAACACTTGGTGCCGAAGCTGGGAATATTGTTAGATCTGCATGGCAGAAAATGCCTGCAGTTAACGGGAGAAAGTTTGGATAAGGTAACAACAAGATTTCTACCGTCGTCCGCATAGACTATTCGCCTTTTACCGCAGGAATCTGAACTACTGTTCTGTCACGCCCACTGTGGCAGCAACTTTCAAAAACATGTAGCGGTGTGTCGAACTGTGTATACAGGCGGGAGGTATTCACATCCACTACGTCTTGTAATGCAGCTTCATTTCTGAACCATGAAGATATGTCATGTACAAATTTGGTTTCATATCCTCTTTTATGAATATTTTATAACACTTTTCCTGGGCTTTTTACGGGCGTGACATCGGTTAACTTCACAATGACGGAAGAACCTGTAATGTGCAATCACTAAAAAGTAAAATGGTGGGAACAGTTCAATATAGGGCTTTTCGATTGCATTCTGTGAAACAACAGTTGGGCCTAGAGGTCCGCTGCTAAAGCGGTGCCTGGATATCAAGACGTCGCGGGATCCAAAACTTGTCGAACTACAGAAATTTTCACTTCGCCTTTGAGCCAGCTTTCAGTTCTCAACGATGTGAGTAGTAGCCATAAATGACGTGGATTGGATTTCACATTAAACTGTAGGTCTTGTTTCCCCAATTAGTTAAGTGCGATTAACTAGGGGCATGTAAGTCGCCGAAGTGGCGTCCAGTCGAAATACTTGCACTCGGACACCGAGCACCATGACACTGTTATTAGTGAACCAATATACGATATGCATATGCATATCGGCCAACAATATACGATATGCATATGCATATCGGCCAATCCCCACTCCCATGAACAATAGGCCTTGCCGTTTTTGGGGATGCTTGCGTGCCTTTTCAGTAGTTGCAGGGGCAACAGTCTGAATGATTGACTGATCTGGCCTTGTAACACAAACCAAAACGGTCTTGCTGTGCCGGTACTACGAACGGCTGAAAGCAGGGGGAAACTACAGCCGTAATTTTTTCCCGAGGGCATGCAGCTTTACTCTGTGGTTAAATGATGATGGCGTCGACGTGAGTAAAATATTCCGGAGGTAAAATAGTCCCCCATTCGAATCTCCGGGTGGGGACTACTCAAGAGGACGTCGTTATCAGGAGAAAGAAAACTGGCGTTCTACCGATCGGAGCGTGGAATGTCAGATTCCTTAATCAGGCAGGTAGGTTAGAAAACTTAAAAAGGGAATAGGATAGGTTAATGTTAGACATAGTGGGAATTAGTTCGGTGGCATGAGTAACAAGACTTCTGGTCAGCTGAATATAGGGTTATAGATATAACATCAAATAGGGGTAATGCAGGAGTAGGTTTAATAATGAATAAAAAATAGGAGCGCGGATAAGCTACTACGAACAGCAAACCGAACGCATGACACGAAGCCCACGCCTACCACAGTAGTACCCGTTTACATGCTGGCTAGCTCCGAAGATGATGAAGAGATAAAAGAAATGTATGATACGATAAAAGAAATCATTTAGATACTTAAGGGAGATTAAAATTTAATAGCCATGGGAGACAGGAATTCGATAGTAGGAAAAGGAAGGGAAGGACGTGCAGTAGGTGAATATGGACTGGGGTAAGGAATGAAAGAGGAAGCCGCCTGGTGGAATTTTGCACAGCGTATAACTTAATCATAGCTAACACTTGATTTAAGAATCATGAAAGAAGTTTGTGTACGTAAAAGAGGCCTGGGGGCACTGGAATGTTTCAGATAGATTATATAACGGTAAGACAGAGATTTAGGAACCAGGTTTACATTGTAAGACATTTCCAGGGACAGAGCTGGCATCTGACTATAATTTACTGGTTATGAACTGTAGATTAAAACTGCAGAAAGAGACCTGAATAAACTGACTGAACCAGAGGGTATAGAGAGTTTCAGAGAGAGCATTAAGGAACAATTGACGAGAACAGGGGAAAGAAATACAGTAGAAGAAGAATGTAGGTAAAAAGACAAGGGCTAGTAGAAATCCTTGGGTAACAGATAAAATATTGAATTTAATTGATGAAAGAAGAAAATATGAAAATGCAGTAAATGAAGCGGGCAAAAAGGAATACGAACGTCTCAAAAATGAGATCGACAGGAAGTACAAAATGGCTAAGCGGGGATGGCTAGAGGACAGATGTAAGGATGTAGAGGCTTATCTCCCTAGGGGTAAGATAGATACTGTCTACAGGAAAATTAAAGAGACCTTTGGAGAAAAGAGAACCAATTGCATGAATATCAAGCGCTCAGATGAAAACCCAGTTCTAAGCAAAGAAGGGAAAGCAGGAAGGTGGAAGGAGTATATAGAGGGTCTATACAAGCGCGATATACTTGAGGACAATATTACAGAAATGGAAGAGGATGTAGATGAAATGGGAGATATGATACTGCATGAAGAGTTTGACAGAGCACTGAAAGACGTAAGTCGAAACAAGACCCCGGGAGTAGACAACATTCCATTAGAACTACTGACAGCCTTGGGAGAGCCAGTACTGACAAAACTCTACCATCTGGTGAGCAAGGTGTATGAGACAGGCGAAATATCCTCAGACTTCAATAAGAATACAATAATTCCAATCTCAAAGAAAGAAGGTGCTGACAGGTTTGAAAATTACCGAACTATCAGTTTAATAAGTCACTGTTGCAAAGTACTAACACGAATTCTTTACAGGCGAATGGAAAAACTGGTAGAAGCCAACCTCGGGGAAATCAGTTTGGATTCTGCAGAAATGTTCGAACACGGGAGGTAATACTGACCCTACGACTTATCTTAGAAGATAGATAAAGGAAAGGCAAACCTACGTTTCTAGCATCTGTAGACTTAAAGAAAGCTTTTGACAATGTTGACTAGAATACTCTCTTTCAAATTCTGAATTTGAAAGAGAGTATTCTAGTCAACACTGTCAAAAGCTTTCTTTAAGTCTACAGATGCTACAGTTGCAATTTTTACGGAAACCAGAAGGCAGTTATAAGAGTCAAGGGGCTTGAAAGGGAAGCAGTGGTACAGAAGGGTATGAGACACGGCTGTGTCCTACCGCTGATATCGTTTAATCTGTATACAGCGTGTATCATAATTAATGGCGTAAATGCATACAGTTGAAAGTACACGATACTAGAAGCAAGAAAGTTGCAGTTAACATAGGGAAAAAATGCCTATCTTAAGAGCTACGAGCAATTTTTCATCTGCGATAGTGTGAAAAAAATCTCTTCTAGTGCAAGCTCTTTGCTTTCCATATTTTAGGAAGTGGCAGTACGGACTGCATCTAAAGTCGGTATGTTCGTTATTATTTTTTGTGGGTATTCTCTCGTGTACATATAAATTTCTAATTCACAAAATTTAGACACAAGTAGTAACTTAAAAACTTTATTGAACTTTTAGATCACGAAAACAGATAAATCGGAAGTAACATATGGAACAACGAAAGATAACCATAACAAATTTTAGTTAATAAAATAATATCGCTGTTCATCTGCACAATCTTTGTAAGCACATAGCGTCATAAGAGTGGAGTTGTTAAACTGCTGTCACGTCGTAATTAACATTTAATTTCAACATCGCGTCACCATTTACGATCTTATTAAAGCGGTGACAGTTACACAACAGTCCACGAACTACGCAATATGGACGTCACATTAATCTAGACGTGAGTACTAGACAGCTACTTCAATATGAATGACATTGGCATCTGTACCTGTTCTCACCAAAATTGTAACTGCAGGTACATAAAAATCGCGATTAAGCGGAAACAGTCTGTCGAAAATAAAAGCACTCCGTCTTCAGTGCACGAGTGGCCTACCGGGACCATCCGACCGCCGTGTCATCCTCAGTGGAGGCTGCGGATAGGAGGGGCGTGTGGTCAGCACACCGCTCTCCTGGTCGTTATGACGGTATTCTTGACCGAAGCCGCTACTATTCGGTCGAGTAGCTCCTCAATTGGCATCACTAGGCTGAGTGCACCCCAAAACATGGAAACAGCGTATGGCGGCCTGGATGGTCACCCATCCAAGTGACGACCACGCCCGACAGCGCTTAACGTCGGTGATCTCATGGGAATCGGTGTATCCACTGTGGCAAGGCCGTTGCCGTCGTAAATAAAGATTACCTATTATAAGTAGCTATTTGGTGTATCTACACTAACAATCATGTCGTTTTATGACATATATTATGCTGCTGGCTCCAAGCAGGGGTACAAATAGCGAATGTCACAACCACTGTTCGTAATGTACGAAACTAAACGGCTCTTCTAACATTAATGTCTGTGTTAACTCTCTATTGGTAACCGTAAGCGCTAGCAGTAGCTCCCTCTATTACACGATACTGCAGGCAAAGCACTGTGTCTTTCACAACGAATTCCTTAAAATGATTCCACTGTTTCTGTGTAGTTTTTCGGTTGAACGCGTCCTTGTTTTTCGGACAGTGTCCTGCACCCCTCCTTAACATTAGTGCTGCCTTCAAACTAAAAATGGATACGAAGAATCGTTCACGATGTTTCAGTTTCTGCAGTGTGGAAAATGCACTCGACCCTTCTGCTGTGAACTTTACTGTCTAATTACGGAACATTCTTGCTGACTGAGACACGCGGCAGAAGGCTGCTCTGGGAGTGTTAATTAGTGCCGTCTGAAAGGAAGGCCCTGTCATTAGCCAAATTAAGGGGTACGCTCTAACTCGAAAGCCACTTTTCCCGTGTTGGAGTTTCCACAGATATCCTTCTGGGCGCGCCTCTAAGAGGATTGTCCCGCAATTTTCCGTACAAAATATTAGGCTGCAATTTGCGAAGTTTTTTTCGATAATTGGATAACCGTCTCAAGACGAGTGACGACAGACCAAACTGTCAGAGATACAATACCGCGTATTCACCGCGGGAAGCTAATCTCCTGCAGAAAGTTGTGGAGCCATTGCGGTATTCGGTGCTACTGTTATTGGGTTAACAAAATTGATTAGCTACGGGCTTGTTATACATTTGAACTTGGTTCCTCTTAAACTGTAACGAGAAGCTAACAGTCCTAAGAGTAATCCGTGCGGCGGGGATCAACGACTTCATGAATGGCATCAGCTCCGTATACCACTTTGAAATTTGACCCGAAAAATCAGTTTGTTTTTGAGCTGGCGATTCCTTTAAGTAGAACAGAACACAGAAGAACAGAAAGGAAAACTGAAGACGTACGCTAGTACTTAAGTTTTCCCCAGGGAAAGAAAAAGGTATCAGAGAATCAGTTCTGTGTTTGCGCTTAGTAACGGAGGACAGGTGAAAAGTCAGCGTATGTTTACCTGGAGGTTCGTTCGACAGTGTAAGATGGAATAAGATGTTCACCATGACCATACTTCTTTGCGATATATTTTTCTGTGACGTTATTTTTACCTGCCATACACGTCTCCTGCTAAAAGCAAAATCTTCTGGATTTTAGTTTGTGAATTGTTTGTGCCTTTTAGACAATAAGCTCTACTACCATTTGATTCCCATATTTATCTGGTTCTGCCAACTTATAGTTTCCTGCACTGTTAAAAACGAGACACGGAGGCGCGGAAGGCAGTTTGTATGTCGTGACCATTAAGCTGCGTTTACACCTGTGCGCTTTGAGCCCAGTCGCCGAGCGACTGTAGTTGCCCCACACGCAAGCAGAGGCATGCGTGTGGGTGCATACCTCTTCCTCAGTATGTGTATGCGAGTGGTTCCATTCACACCTGCGTTCAAGCTTACAGTGACGAGTTACACTGGTGCAATCTTAGTGCGTATTTTTCATGCAATATGGCTGCACTTTTTCTTTCGTATTTCACTGTAACTATTTGCATTATACCTTCTCTGTTCTTTAGGTGTAATGGCTGCCTGGTAGTTGTGGTAAAGACAGTTTAAACAAAAATATTTGCTTCATAGGGAACGTCTAGATTCATGAGATAAAGTTTGCTTTTGTCATCACCGCGACTGAAGCCCAACTAAGTCAACGACACATAACTGTGCGTCAGAGTTCCATAAAAGAATCCTAGTGTCACGAGTGCTACTCCCGAATTCCGGTATGCGTGACCGCTTCGTCGTCTAGTCCAGTACTTTCAAGTGACTGACACAGATTCCAGACCAAATAAATATTTGTCAGTCCGAATCAACTGCCTATTAGTGTATACTAACAGAAAGACTAAACATGTGATAAGACAGTTACAGAATGCAGAAATTGATGTGAAACAACTAAGAATGAAGTTACATGTGTTAATGCTAAATAATAAATAAAATTCCGGTAATCCGTCTTAATGACAATCCGTGTTAACGCATACGCAAGCACAGTTAGTCCCTCATCGCGTTTATACAGGGTGTAAATTTTAAGTTGACAAACCAGAATAACTCGAAAAATAAGCTTCACACGAAAAAATGTGTAGAATCCAAAGTTGATTATTTTCGAGGAGGACATCTGGTGGTGTTAAAATTAGCCAGCCTCCCCATCCCCCAGGGGGCGGAGTGGGAGGCAGCTTTAAAATTTCAAATGGGAACCTCCTTTTTTTATTGCATAATCAGATTCTACATAAAAAAATACGCACATTTTCTCTTAAACATTTGTTTTGTTTCTTGGTAGTTGGCGCTGTAATTTAAGAAAGTCCATGTTGTCATTTTTGCGTGGAAAATGGTTACGGATAAATAAAAGATACTTATTTACCTCGTAAATTTTGATTTGTTAAACTAGAACTCTCTCCCCATAGGATGGGGTTTGAGAGAGAGGAATTAGAGTTTTACAAATGTTGACGCAAATACGGTAGTAATTTTTTCCGCAGATTCGGATAAGTTTTGTTTGTTTCGTGGTCATGAGGCCACACAACCTTTAATTGTCAAACAAATCATCTGACTAGCCAGTTTTAGCGAATCAAAATTTACGAAGTAAATAAGTACTTTTTAGTTATCCGTAACCATTTTCCACTGAAAAATGAGAACATGGATTTTCTAGAATTACAGCGCCGACTACCAAGAATGGAAACAAATGTTTAAGACACGATGTACGTAGTTTTTTTATGTAGAATTTGATTCTGCAATAAGAAATGGGGGTTCGCATTTGAAATTTTTAGTTACCTCCCACCCAATCCCCATGGGGATGGGGTGTCGGGCTAATTTTGGCACCAGCGGATGTCCCCCTCGAAAATAATCAACTTTGGATTTACACTTTTTTTTCATGTGAAGCTTATTTTTCGAGTTATTCAGGTTTGTTAACTTAAAATTTACACCCTGTATAAAGCGCTGCTAGAACATTTAACGTCTATGATACAGAACTGAAATGTAGTCCAGAACGCTATACATGTTCCTAGAAATAATCATAAATTGTTTGACTGGGAGAGAAAGGTATCTGCTACAGACGCAAAGAAACGTAACGCATTGCTCTGGCACAGTACGCGCTAGTACCATGGAAGTTGTCTGTTCCATTTAGCATCGGGCAAACCGCGGTAGCTAAACTCCCTGACATTACTGAGGGAATGCCGATTATAGCTGCAGCAGAGGAAAGTTTGCCGCGTTACTGCGTGGTTTGCCTCCAGCTGTAATGCATGCTCGCCGGCGCCGGCGAAATACGATTATCGTTGGCCGCATGTTGACTCTGCCTAGGCAAACTTGGGCCGTCTGCGCAGAACCGAAAGCACTTTCAGCGTAATTGCACAAGCCTTGCGCGTCATTTCTCCTGATGAGCAAGCAAAGAGTCCGCGCAGTGGTCAAACGACAAAATCGAAAAAAAAATTACCGTCGTGATGGCGCCGCAGAATCGTAAAGAGCCTGAAATAGATGAGAGAGTAATTCGGGATCTAGGGTTAGTCACATGAATTTACTGCTCTTAGTTTTTTTTCCAAGCCATCTAAGAAAGCCTCCGCCATTTCTTTCTACACAGCTGCCCCAATACAACCTAATCGTCTCAATTTCACTTGTGCGTTGCTGGGTGCGATTAGGGGCTGGTGTCTCATTATTGCACCACAACAACACCCAGGAACCTTAACCCACTTCATTCTCTCTTTTACGCCAATGACTCTTTGATATCTTCTCGATCATAATTCTGTCCATCTCTACAAATGCTCAAATGTCGCATAAGCTGCATATCAATATATGTAGCGATAGTCCGTCGTTAGCTTTGTATTTGTTTCTTTGGCGTGCGACAGGTGGCAGTGGAAAGAGAGAATTCTGAGTATCCCCGTTGTACAATAATAGAAGCCTGGCTTGCTCATCAGAGAGCGGAGCGTGACCTGAAGTACAAATGTTAAATCGAGTGGTGTGCGGACATGTGCGTCGCGTAATTGTGGAAAAGATAACTTCAGTGCCCAGTTGTAGACTATTCGTGCGTGAAAATTTATCCAGTTTATAACGGTGTTGGCAAAGCAACCTGTATGTGTGCTATGAAGAAGCAGTCTCGGCTACAGGGTTAAAATTCTTTTATTGTTCACACATACGCGTTTGATATTTATTTAGGTATCTTCGGACTGGCTGATATTTGGCAGCGACTGGTACACGGGATACCGCGCATAAAACATCCCAGCAGGCAAATGCCCCTTGTCAAACCTTTAAAAACACTGCGCTGTGCCCTTACCACGGCATGTGGCGCAATCCAATGCAAACCATATGGGATCAGGCCTACACCAAGACTTTACATCATAAACATGCCGGATGTGTAGTGCATGGCACTGGATATGAAAACATACAAAGCCCCTAACACTAGTGCACCAAACTCTCGGCAGATGGCGGCTGCATGCCGTGTGGGGACGTCGCATATTTTCATATCCAGTGATAAGTGTGCAACCAGACTATGCGCTACGCCTCCGGCATGTTATTGATGTAAAAACACTGGAGGCCTGATCCCGTTTGGTTTGCACACGACTGCGCCACACACACCGTGCTACGGATCGCAGCGCAGGTATTTCAAACCAACCAGAGGATTGCTGCAGTTCCTTACTGGACATGAACCGTATTCGGTGTATCTACTCAGGTTCGGGATGCGGACTGCACCATCGTGTGACTGTGGCGCCATACAGGGCACTCCAGACCATGTGGTGTACGATTTCCCCCTTTTCGATGACGATGCATCACAACCCAATCGCGACACACACCATCCGCTCAGGCAACAGGACGCATTCCAAATTCTAAACGAACTATCGAACGAAATCTCAAGTAAAGTCCTAAGGGAATTCCAAATAAACAACCAAAATTAGTATAGCAAACCAATCTGGACTCCACGCACCCATCTTGTTCCGCCGGGGCGTGGACTTGGCTAGCCGCCTCACAGATGGGATCCACCATGTCTCGAATTAGGGGGAGGGTGCATAAATCACCGATCATAATCAATTACGACAGTAGTAATAAGAATTTAGGTTAGATGAAGGTCAAGATAGGATAAACTGTAGTATACAGGGTATTCCATTGATCGTGACCGTGCCAAATATCTCACGAAATAAGCATCTAACGATAAAACTACAAAGAACGAAACTTGTCTAACTTGAAGGGGGAAACCAGATGGCGCTATGGTTGGCCCGCTAGATGGCGCTGCCTTAGGTCAAACGGATATCAACTGCGTTTTTTTTAAAATAGGAACCATCATTTTTATTACATATTCGTGTAGTACGTAAAGAAATATGAATGTTTTAGTTGGACCACTTTCTTCGCTTTGTGATAGATGGCGCTGTAATAGTCACAAACATATGGCTCAAAATTTTAGACAAACAGTTGGTAACAGGTAGGTTTTTTAAATTAAAATACAGAACGCAGGTACGTTTGCACATTTTATTTCGGTTGTTCGAATGTGATACATGTACCTTTCTGAACTTATCATTTCTGAGAACGCATGCTGTTACAGCGTGATTACCTGTAAATACCACATTAATGCAACAAATGCTCAAAATGATGTCCGTCAACCTCATTGCATTTGGCAATCCGTGTAACGACATTCCTCTCAACAGTGAGCAGTTCGCCTTCCGTAATGTTCGCACATGTATTGACAATGCGCTGACGCATGTCGTCAGGCGTTGTCGGTAGATCACGATAGCAAATATCCTTCAACTTTCCCCACAGAAAGAAATCCGGGGACGTCAGATCCGGTGAACGTGCGGGCCATGGTATGGTGCTTCGACGACCAATCCACCTGTCATGAAATATGCTATTCAGTACCTCTTCAACCGCACGCGTGCTATGTGCCGGACATGCATCATGTTGGAAGTACATCGCCATTCTGTCATGCAGCGAAACATCTTGTAGTAACATCGGTAGAACATTACGTAGGAAATCAGCATACATTGCATCATTTAGATTGCCATCGATAAAATGGGGGCCAATAATACTTCCTCCCATAATGTCGCACCATACATTAACCCGCCATGGTCGCTGATGTTCCACTTGTCGCAGCCATCGTGGATTTTCCGTTTCCCAGTAGTGCATATTAAGCCGGTTTACGTTACCGCTTTTCGTAAATGAAGCTTCGTCGCTAAACAGAAGGCGTGCAAAAAAACTGTCATCGTCCCGTAATTTCTCTTGTGCCCAGTCGCAGAACTGTACACGACGTTCAAAGTCATCGCCATGCAAATCCTGGTGCATAGAAATAGGCTACGAGTGCAATCGATGTTGATGTAACATTCTCAACACCGACTTTTTTTGAGATTCCCGATTCTCGCGCAATTTGTCTGCTACTGATGTGCGGATTAGCAGCGACAGCAGCTGAAACACCTACTTGGGCATCATCACTAGTTGCAGGTCGTGGTTGACGTTTCACATGTGACTGAACACCTCCTGTTTCCTTAAATAACGTAACTATCCGGTGAACGGTCCGGACACTTGGATGATGTCATCCATGATACCGAGCAGCATACATAGCACACGCACGTTGGGCATTTTGTTCACAATAGCCATACATCAACAGGCTATGGACCTATTCCGCAATTGGTAAACGGTCCATTTTAACACGGGTAATGTATCACGAAGCAAATACCGTCCGCACTGGCGGAATGTTACGTGATACCACGTAGTTATACGTTTGTGACCATTGCAGCCCCATCTATCACACTGCGAAAAAAGTGATCCAACTAAAACATTCATATTGCTTTACGTACTACACGAATATATAATAAAAATGGGGGTTCCTATTTTAAAAAACGCAGTTGATATACGTTTGACCTATGGCAGCGCCATCTAGCGGGCCAATCATAGCGCCATCTGGTTTTCTCCTTCAAGCTAGAAGAGTTTCGTTCTTTGCAGTTTTTTCGTTTGATACTTATTTCGTGAGATATTTGGCCCGATCACTATCAATGGACCACCCTGTGGAGCTGCAGAAAATTCAAGATCTTGGGCCAGCCCGGTGCCAGGATCATATCTACTGGGATAAGCTCGGTGGGCACGGCAGATAATGTAGATTTGTACATCATGCTGGCAAACCTGCCACGCTGCAGGTAGTGTACACTAGTTGAAGTATTACACAACGTAGTGAACAATTAGAAACAGACATCAATGAATCACCGTTGTATGTATGTTAGCAAGTCAAAGTAACAGGCGTAGTCAGTAACAAGAGCACAATCTAGAGAAGTGGAATAATAACAGCAACACATAACCTGAAGTAAATAATATAGCTGCAGCAGTTGCAATGTAAATATAGAATTAGGTCCCACTAATGAGTAATGTAGTGGGCTGATTATGTATCAATCGTTATCTTGAATAACACTTTCATCCTATGTCCTAAGTTATTTGTTGGATGTTGTGAGGGTATAACATCTTCCATGATTTTACAAGTAATAATTCTGATGGATGTAGTGGACTAGTCGGAAAATCACCTACTGTAGTGGTGAAAAAGCGTGACAAGTTTCGCATTAGTGGAAAGAGGAGATTAAGGATTAAAGTTATCCCTAGTTGGAATCATATTTTTTTAGATTACATTTTGTTGCTGTTGTTATGTACTTTTTCTATCTGATATATTTGTTTTGGGCTTCGCGCGGCGCCGAGTTTGGTCGAGCAGCGCTTGGCGTCACCTACAGGTGCAGTAAAGAAGTGTATGTGCCGTACCCTACTCCAAAGAATGACAATGACGTGAAAGTCTGACATACAAGAATGTCAAGGGCATTAAGCCTTTTTGTATGTTCATGTTAAGAGCTTGTCTGTTCAAATGGCTCTGAGCACTATGCGACTTAACATCTGTGGTCATCAGTCCCCTACAACTTAGAACTACTTAAACCTAACTAACCTAAGGACATCACACAACACTCAGCCATCACGAGGCAGAGAAAATCCCTGACCCCGCCGGGAATCGAACCCGGGAACCCGGGCGTGGAAAGCGAGAATGCTACCGCACGACCACGAGATGCGGGCAGTACTGATAATTGCTGTAACGAGTAAGAAAGGAGAATCTATTGGGAGTCCGTCAACTTTTGTCACGGCAGAAGAACTTGACAGAAGTGGACTCTCGCTATGTATTCCAGTCTCTGCCTCAGCCTCTGTTGCTCCCTCTAGTACCATGGATGTTATCCCCTGGTTTACTAACCCATGTCGTATCACGCTGCCTTCTTCATGTCAGTGCTTTCTGTAAGTCCGTGTATCCGCCGATTCTGCCGAGATCCTCATTCTCTATCTTATAAGTCAACCTAATTTTCAACATGTTTCCATAGCACCACATCTGAAACTCTTTGATTTCCTTCTTTTCCGGTTTTCTCCCTGTCCATGATTTACTACCATACAGCATGCATTGTCAGCAAGTTATTCCTCACATTATGGCCGATGTCTGATACTTGCACACACCTGCCGGCCAAGTACGATCTCTCTACCTGTGCTAATATGCTTCTTATGTCCTGTTTCCTCCATCCGTGATGTGTTATTACGCTTCCAAGGTGGGAGAATTGTCATTACTTAAGTTTAAATAATAAAATAAGGGAACTCAGAACTCACATGGAAATGGACAGATTCAGCTGTTCACTTTTTCTTGGCGTTGTTCGAGAACGGAGTAACAGAGAATTTGTGTGAAGGTGTTCAATGAACCCTCTGCCAGACAATTACGTGTGATCTGTGAAGTAGCCACGTAGATGTAGATGTAAGTGTGTGGGTGTTGTATCTCTAAGGCGCGGATGGTAACCCAATTTGGAATTTGCTTCAACAAGGTAGGGAGCTAAGCTACACTATTACGTAGACTGAACATGTTTCAGAAAGAAACAAGATACTCCATAACTCTGCTATATATATTTGCGGTTCCCCTACATAAAGGTAAATTGCAGTTATGTGAAAATTGACCTCCAGGAATCTATTACAAAATTGTCATTAGTCAGCCAGAAACGTACAGGTACATTATTTTAAGATTTCAAGTCAGGTCTCTGGAATAGTATACCTCACGACAAGCCCCAAAGAAAGTGTCTCTCCCTTCAACAGATAATATATATAGCAACGCTGCAGTGCATTTCAGTTGTGACTATTGCCTAAAGATAAAAGCTGTATACTCTGAAGACAGGTAGCGTAAGTGTAATTTAATTTAAGATAACAGGCAGAAACAACAGAAGGAATCCCAGTATTTACTTTTATTATCATGCAGTAGTTTATTGTTGAAGTTATCATACTAATTAATTTACAGGAAAAGCTCAGCAAATATCTGAAGCGGCACGTAACATAAATATTAGTTTTTTTAAAAGGTCGAACTGTCTAGAACGATTTTTAGACAGAACTCCACGAAACAGTAGCACATCCACTAAGGATATTAAATTCGCAACTATCATGCGAAGTATGTCTAAGTACTACTCTAGTGTGGCAATACTTATCAAGTCGGCTTGAAGGAAAAGTAATTCAGAGCTGTTAATCGTAGGTGTAGATAATACAATAGTGTTGCGCTATGTCTTAAGCAAATGGCAGTCTTTGGACAGATCCCCAGGGTCGTTTCGTACGTTATAAGAGTTATTATTTCAGATCCTGTGTAGTTGCCGACTACATATAACTTTCCGCACGGGTTTATCTTCGGTGCTGAAGAGCTTAGAAATTCGGCCGCCTAGGCGGCCGTTGACGAAGTGTGTCAATCAAGTGTTTGGCCTGCGCTGCGACAGTATATGTTACTCTCCCATCCCACACGTCTGTCATTTCTATTGGTGAGTTAACACTTGGTTACGTGTGAGTGGATGAGTCAATTTTGGGATGTGTTTGTGTTTACAGAGTAGAAGTGCCGCGTGCTTCTCTGGTTTGCTTTGTCATGTTTATCATATTTTTAAAACCAGTTGTGCATCCCCTGCATTCTGTCACCGCATCCGTCAATAAGTCTTCCTCCTACCCTACTTCGTAAAACTGTGTGACGCATATTTTGCTCTAAATACCCAGTGTAACGTTTAATAATGTGAAGCAGCGAAGAAGATAGTGACACGGTTGAATAGACGTATACGAGCGACATAAGCATGCGAAAGGAGACGTGGTTATGTGAACAGGAGTAGAAAGCCGGTGTTTAAAACAGGCAGAGGTTTGAGATATTTTAGCTGCAAAAAGGGATGTAAAAGAAGGAATATATCTTATAAACCAAAATTGTTAAATCATCCGTGTAAATCGCGAATACTTGATTTCGAAAACGTAGAATATATTTTAGTAAGAAACTGTTTCCGTGTTCATTGGCTGTATACTTTGGCTTCAAAACTCTCAATGAAAGTGTTCCTTTAGACAGATCACACCATGAAATACGTAAATTTAGGAATCATCTACGAAGCAACGGACACAATCAGCTGCCTGTTGTAAAGTTTATTCGATTCTGGCGTTAAACGAATTAGGTCCACGGATTTAAGTATGGAAACCAGATTTAGACGTTCACACCGTTGTATACAGTTCCCAAAAATTCAGAAGTGAAAATTGCGTAGTAACTCATGTGTAACATAAGCAAAATGAGTTTCTGGATGTGATAAAGCCAACCATCGCCTTTTAAAGTGTGACGCAATGTTAAGATAGCATCTAGGCTACTTTCTTTGTGTAGATATTCCTTTGGGGGTGTATTGTTTATAATTTTTTGTTTGGGGTGATGTGTTAGTTCGTGTATTTACTCGAACGATGTCTAGTAGAGGTGGCGATCCACTGAGGGAGCATTGACTTGGGTTGGGTTGAGTGTCAGAATTTGTCTGCGGTAAGAGATTGTCCTGACATGCATGTATAATCCGTTCATCATAACAAACCTGTTGTAAACAAACACAAACGCATTGATTCGTCAGAAGCCGAAGCACACGTACACTGGTGTTACGCCGTTGGAAGTAGATTCTCATCATGCGTTACATATCTTAAAACGTACGTTAAATGAAACTTTAAGATATTCAAATGTATTAACAGCTATCAACGTTTTTCTTAATGAAGCTTTAGCTACATAGTTTTTATATAAAAAAATCGTGTAGTCACAGCGTCTGCAGCGTTGAGCTCAGTGTCACCCTGTTAATGCACAGAATAAAAATGGCTGAAGCTGCTTTCTGTTCCGTAGTGAAACACGCGCGTGGAACACTGTTAAAAAGTGCCGAGAAATAGGCTGTTCTTAATGTTCTTCATAAATTTACGGAGGTAATCTGCTTTTAAGTTTTCCCAGAGTTGTAATACTGCAGTTGACCAATTTCCTTGTATTAAACGTGTAACGCAGTTGGTAGCTCATAGGATAAGAACCAAATGCCGTTATTCGTTCGTTGGTTCAAATCACCTTAGTATCATTTTTTCCTGGTCAATCTGAAACACCTACATCTCGTTATTATAAAACTCATCATTTTTTTTTGTGACTAATGCACGTCTTCTTGCTTCAGATTGCATACTGGACGTGGGATTCGTTTCCATTTAAAATAAAAATTCTTAATTACTGATTTTTATGAAGGACTGTTCATAAAAGTTGTTTAAATTAAAACATAATTTAATTTTTAAGGCAAAAATGAAAACCAAATCGCCTTTATTTGGACTATGTCCATCGTTTTATACCACAGAGGTGATAAGTATCGCAGAAACATGAAAAACATTTTCACAGCATCGGGCGCATCATACAAATGCTGCATTTTTACATTTTCTACTGTACCATTACAATATGAACCCAACAAAACTGATCTGGAGCCAGCGGTGGGATTTGGCCCGAGAAGTAACATGACAGTGAAGCTGCCAGACGTGCTAGAACTAACGCACGCAGCCTTTTCACACGTCACTGCCGAACGCTGGCGGTATATAGAACGGCTCGTCATAGAAGAGAAAATGCTGCGCCTTGTTTGCTTTGTGGATTCTGTTGTTGATGGGCTCGTGATCAATGTAGCGGGTGACACTTGCAGAGCTGAAATGTATTTTTTCGGATTCGGATACGGAAGAAGCTAAGATATTACCAGACGAGTGATTGTAATACCTTCAGCGCCTTCAATATTTAACTATACATTGAAATCCTTCAATACTCTTACGTTACACACAGCTTATACAGAAAAACTACCCTGTGGTTAAGTCAGGAATATTCATCGTTCTTGTTAGTAATAACAATAGTACGTTAGCTAAAAACGATGTGTTGCGGTTTTCCTCTAGTCGTCTAAGGATCGTGTTGTGGGAGATCTGCAGTGTATATTATTATTCTTAAAAATTAAATGACATTCGAAGCTGTATTGCTCCTCTGCTCGTCTCTTTTTCGTGTGAACTGCAGTTGGCCACGTCAGAGCAGGCTAGCTGTACCAGCTGACCGGCCAGTGCTGCCAAAGTTAAATGCGCGGGTAAGGTTGTTGTGCCGTATTATCGATAAGTCGATGGGCGCGTAAGGCACAGCACAAAACGTACCCTTCTTATCGTACTCGATAGTACTGAAGACAGCTTGGCTGGAGCTCCGCTTGAAACGGAAATCCAATGACGTTCCAGCAAACGCGGAAGAACACTCAGTGCAATGTTTACATCAGATTTATACTTATGATGAACGGATTATAGATACATTGGGCTTTTTTATAGTTACTTTCATTTTCCTAATTAAAACTTAGCACTATGGGTTGATGTTTGAAGGCATTGACAGGAACATTCGTGGCACTAGAAACTTCTGTTTACGTGCATATCCCAGGATGGTTGGATAAGACGCAATTCTAAGTACAGTGTTGTTCCTCGTAGGTAAATAATCTTCCGTTTAATAGACAAAATGCCGTATTAGTTACCTTTGCGGATGACACTAGTAATCAGTCCAAGAACACTTTCAGTAACAGAAATGGCAATGTTCAAAGAGTTATCCAATTTCAGAAAGTCAATATATTCAGTTCTGCACTTGTAGAGGTACTGCACAAATAAGTAAATCATGTAGTGTGATAAACAGGGAGGAGACTTCAATACTTAGGTGTCGACATCGATAACTTTAAAATAAAAGAACATAGTTCGCCGCAACTGCACTCAGAATAACTGAAGATCAGTTACCTGTACACGCTATAACTGTTTGCACATTTTTGACTTGGTTTTTGCGTTTTCGGGAAAAGCACATTTGACTGTTACGATGATCTGTAAATTGGTCCTGGCCCGAAAGTGAAATTTGCAACTTTGGCTGATTTTTCCTTGTACTGATAAACAGGAGCTGCTGACTCAGTTACTCAAACGTGCTGGAAATTAGTAGAATCTTGCTTATCCTAACAGTGATCTCTAGCGAAGCCCAAGTTGTCAGTTTAGAATCATCAGTTCTCCATTATCGTCTGTCGGCTTGTCGGGAGCCGACTATTTTGTAACTTATTTTCTTATTATGAGGTGTCACACGCATTCATTTCAGTTATGTTGCATAGTTCACGACAAACAAGACAATCGTACCATATCATTAATACTTCAACGTAGAAATCGACGAAGTGCTCTTTCTCACTAGCACAGACGTACTTACGCAGCAAAATCAGAAAGTGAAAGGTCCGCACACGCGAGCAATTCCTGTGGGTCTATCACCTGTACTATCACACATACTGTACGGATTCGTATTGCTACGTCACTGCAACCCACTTTGTGTTAGAGATGAGACAAAAGCAAAAGATGAAAAATTATCAGTTCATGTATTTGTTTCCCCTGCAAACCAACTGGGTTTTTTTTCCGAAAATTATTTGATGGCACTGTAGCATTCATTACTAAGATTGTAGTTGCTTGCTTTTCCCATGACAGAAACTAAAACTTTCTGTTACATTGTAGATTATAAAAATCAATTGTTCCGCTAACTTGGCTTCCCACGATCGCTCATAACCAGGCCTTATCAGCAGAGTTCAAAGCTAGAGCGTGGCCAAATAATTTGATCAAAATTTACGACTTTGCAAGATTCCCTTCCTCGTTGGTCGTTAACACATTCCTAGAAAATAGTGAGGATGTCCAGGTAGAAAATTTGTTACGTTAACTGTAGCTAGCCATAAAGATATGTCAACTAGAACATATAGCTTACCGTCTGTACGCGTCCTCAGTCATGATGCACCTTTACTCAGTCTCAGTGCAGTAGTACGGCGGTAGAAAAGCCAAAACAGCGGTGCAGAACATCGATGAGATGGAATGTTGTGCGGAACAGCAAATGCTAAAGTTGTCAAGTCACATCAGAAGCTAAAGAAATCTTGATTGGCCTGACGATGATGCATTGCATTTGCTACCTAGAAAGAACTACGGCCCGACACTCTATCAGTAGGCTGTACTGTTCAGTTTAGCATCTGCTAATGACGTGCTACGGTATTACAAAGATTAGACTTCACTGTTCCATGACTAGCAGCATGTACGTACAAAGGAAGAAAATATCAGTCAAGGGCCGTACGCATGCACAATTACATCGACTTACCGATCAATTTAGTGGCAGCCTACACACGTTCCGACGGACTGCACTCGGTGATTACAGCACCACCGTGTTGTGATTAAAGTTCGTCGTGTTCTTGTTCTATCACATCCCGCTTGGTTTTACATAGATAGAAACGATGGTTTTCCTTGGCTGTTTTAGAGGTAATAAGGCCATAAAAAGGAGAGAAAACTGTGGGCAAAGAAGTGGTTAATGTAAGGAAAGAAATTCAGCTATGTTCTGTTACTTCAGCAGTTGTGATCTGATGATTTCATAATTACCCAAGATTGGATGAATCATGCGTTTCGGAGCCTCTGAACATCATGAATCCATTCTTAACGAAAGGGAATAGTCATAAGAGACGCTGTAAGCTGAGTAGAAGCTGTTGGCTGCTGCTATTTCTAGCGACTGGCAAGAGTTAACATGACCTCAAATTTAGTGCAGTTGTTTCTGCAAAGTTATTAACTAAAATGAGTCCTGAAACCTGTGATGTGATTTATAGTTACCTTACATAATCATGTTAAAGCAAAATAAATACATTCGCGTGAATGTTATTCACATAGGTATGTAGCATAAGCGACGATACGTGAGTTCAAGAATCTATACATCATGTAATAAATTCAACAAATGCGTAAAAATGAAGTATTTAGCAACTGTTAAACATGTAAAAATCCCACACTCCAGTCTTCATAGCAGAGGGGTTGTTTCACTGACAACTGCCATTAACAAAGGAGCAAGTATATTTTACGAATTAACGTCCTCCGGGTATCGACATTTCGGTTTATTTCCGATAAGTGTCCGAAATAAAAGCTAAAAAAAGGAAAGGTCTGCGTACTTTCATTTTATGTCACACGAAATGTTTGTGCATTTATTTAAAAAAGGTTTCGTTTCTTGCTTGTATATTGCTATATTCCTCTCACGGCGTGTCCCATAACATCTGCAGTCGTTAAATTTCTCCAGAATCTCTGTCCCTGTAGTTTCGTCCGCCTGTCATCCTGCCATGTATATGACAGAATTTAATTCCACGCGCAGTGCCAAAAGACGAACGTTTCTCGGGAGGTTTACACGACAGCGCTACACACGGCACAGTTTGTTAGGCGGTGTGGTGAGGGTGTCGTGTGCCGGGTGTCGGGTGGTCCTGCCGTCCCGACAAGGCACTTTAGTTCGTCGGTCGGTCGGTCGGTCGGTCGGTCGGTCGGTACTTGCTTATGTCGGATCCTTCACTTTTTCGATATGACTGACTGAGTACGCCTAGTGTTCTCTTGTTACCTATTTCCGTGTGTGTGTGTGTGGGGGGGGGAGGAGGGGGGCGGCGTTTAAATATTTGTGTTTGTTTATCGTTTAAATATTTGTTTGCCGGCCGGAGTGGCCGAGCGGTTCTAGGCGCTACAGTCTGGAACCGCGCGACCGCTACGGTCGCAGGTTCCAATCCTGCCTCGGGCATGGATGTGTGTGATGTCCATAGGTTAGTTAGGTTTAAGTAGTTCTAAGTTCTAGGGGACTTATGACCTCAGAAGTTAAGTCCCTTAGTGCTCAGAGCCATTTGAACCATGTGTGTTTGTTTATCTTTTAAATATTTGTTTCTTTCCAGCAATTTTTGCTTCATTTTACGCTCCAAATACTATCCAATGAACGACCAGACTAAAACTTTGATGGAGATGCTTACGTGTCAGGTATGTTGGGGAACGCTGACACAACCCATTTTCAGATGTAAGTTCGAACACCTGATGTGCCAAGAGTGCTTCGAAAAACTCTCGAAGTGTCCCACGTGCCGAGCAACGCTGCGGCAGAAGCTGCGCTCTCTTTCCATGGAACACCTGGCCGAAGTTGTGCGCACCCCTTGCGAGTACAGCGAGGATGGCTGCCCCGAGCTGCTTCCGCTGAAGACGAAGCGACGCCACGAGGAGACGTGCGCCTTCAGGCCTAACGCCACCGCCGCGGAATGTCCGCTGCTGTACTCCTGCCCCTGGCTGGGCAGTCGGGCAGCCGTGGAGCAGCACGTCCGCTACGAGCACCGAGACGAGCTGGTCGCGGCATCGGATGGAGCCTTCAGGGTCGGGGATTCTTCCATAACAGTCTTAGAGTTCGACACGGCCCTGTTCGTGGTGCGCGCAGAATCTGTCCCAGAGGCCGATTTCACGTCGCATTACGTCCACGTCGGCCATGTAGCACAGGGCTTGCGCGCTGCGAAACCTCGCTACCGCTTCAAGGTGCGGCTTGATCCAGACGGGCCCTTCTACAAAGGACACGTGACGGACTACAGCCAGCAGGTGCAGGATCTGGCGGCCGCGGGCGGCTGCCTCTTCTACGTGAGTCAGGTCGATCAGCCCAGTAAGGTATCCTACTCCGGCACCATAAAAAAACTGCTAGTCTAGGTTTTAATAAAGTCATGTTTGTTCTCACGTATGTTCTGAAACTTCCGTATTTAATTTAAAGCTTAATTGTTTTATTAAAATTCACTTACGTTATTACTTATAACACACAAAATAAAAAGTTAAATTGAAACTGTATGACAATCCAGATTATGATAATATACGTAATGCCTCGAAGCCCCAGAACAAAGTAAATAAATCCTTGTTTTAAATGAAATTTCGCTCTTCGATTTCTAGCGAAACCTGTGAAATACTTTCTCATCAACAGTTACTTGGATCAGAAATACGTCAGTTCATCAGCGCACGCGATTGCGACCTCGTGGTCATTTTCTAGAAATATGGTATCCATTGTACACTCATCATCGGCTAACGTAACATGATTTCAGAGCAATATTTGGTGTGTACATTGCCGTGGTTGACGAGGGCACCAACCCATTACTCATTAAGACTGTTTGGGCTAAGACATCAATATCTCAAATACGTAAGAAAGTGTTTAGAGCGAAACCATTACATACTGGCAATGCGGAATACTCATTTAATTGCGTTGGCTTTCGCGGCCAGAGTCAGTCGACATAGAAGTTTTCTGCGTATAGTACAGCGTCATAATGTAAAAAACTACTGCTAATGACCCAGGAGGAGGCCGCTGCAAATCGTGGACGAATCGTTGGTTTTCCTCCAGCAGCAGCAGTTATCTACATTGACGCGGTGCTATACCCAGAAAACTTTTGTCGACTACTCATTTATACATATCATTGCACCAGTATCAAGTAATAGGGAAGTTCAGGGTGCGTATGTTCAGATGTTTGAAAAAGCGTATAAGGATAAGATTTATTCTGTACTTTACCGGTCACTTCAGCATTATGTCTAGTGTGAATCTTTTTCTACAATTCATTAACGTCGTACAAGCTCAAACGTTTACAGCGAATTAAGTCTTCTTTCGAACATTTACCACAAGTAAAGGATTACCACGATTTTTCAGATAGTGAAACACACTGACTTACGTAACACTCGGATCCGTAATTTCCATCGACAAAAACAATATTTTTGTTTAGGAAGCATCAGACTGGCGCCTACAAGGTAAGCAAATAGAACAGAGGTCTTAAATCTAAGATTAGTTTTCGTTTTCATGTGCAAGGTCAGCTTGAGTCCAAAGCGTAGCAATGACCTTGGCCTTTAAACAGTAACGAGTATTTCCTTTTCTTATGGTACAGTGACGTGAGATTCTATTTGCCTCGCGCATTTAGTCAGTTACATAACTTTATTTCTTGATTTATATCAATATCTCTATCATGTATTGCGTACACCGCCATCGTAAGAAAAGAAATGCATGACACAGAACACTAGTAATGTCTCTTATCACCTGATCTTCTAAGGGGAATACCCATTAATGTATTGAAGTATTTGTTGCCTTTCTGTGTAGGAAAAACAACGAAAATTTAGTGTAATGTGGTTTTCCATATATGAAATATTTTACATGTGTAATACTGATACTTTTCGTACCGAACAGTTGGTCTAATACCGTAGCCCATGGTAGCAATACAACGCTGTGTCGTCCATTTCACAAAGTACGTTACTGCTGTGTGAAGTCACTTGGAAAAAAAATATTTAAGAAAGTTTTATACGGCCTCTGTTTCATTCCTTTTAATAGTTGTACATTCCCTTCCATAAAACAATCTTTTGTTCCAAAACTATTTTTGATAGTCCCATGGAATTATTATTTGCAGTTTCCTATTAATTCTTTACTAAATGTTTCAGTAATATCACAATCTAGATGTAAGAATTTGTTGATCAGTGCTAATGCTTGATAATTGCTATCTTACTTAGTGGTTCATTGTAAGTGCCAAAATTTCGGTCTGTGTAGGAGAAATTTTGTATACTTTGTTAGTCAAGGGCTTTTACTAGCCTTACTAAGTACCGTCCTCTTAATAATTTTAAACATTTTGATCGCCTCTAAAAAGAAAAGTACGTACACAAACCATTTTAAGTGATGAGCTATGTTACGAAGAAAACACATTTCCTCATTTGCGCTTGACAACTGCTTTAGTGCTTCCACCATGACAAGTTTGGATGAGAATGGACATAGTTGTAGAAAGCCTTACCCAGTCGTCACACGGAGTGCGCACTCAAACGTCAGTTTAGCGTGCCAAGTTTCTGACATAATGTGGGAAAAGTACGAGAGTATTTCCGAGAGCGCAGAGCAGTATCAAGAGTATCAAGCATGACAGATGTTCTGAATTCGCGTTTGAACATAGAGCAGTCAGATGGATGAGCGCCACATAACGTCATATGCATGCCATCTCTTTCAGTACTAAATCGGGCGATGCAACATTAGCTTTCAGTGGAAGACAATATTTCGCGAGTTTTACGTTACAATTTACGTCCTATGAACATACACCCTCTCAAAGCAACATCAAATCGTGGCTCTCTCGAAGCCCCGTCGGTTATTGGTACGATTTGTTGTAACAGAAACACGGGAACTTCATATTGGTGGTAAAAGAAAGTTCGAATTATATTCTGCGTGTTATGAAAGTGGTTTCAAGGCAAAGGAACACTTAAAATCAGGTTTTCCATAAGATTTGTTACAATTAAAATTAGGTCATAACATGCCTGCTATTAAACGATTCAGAACGTATTACAATAAAAGTTGAGCGTAATTTAATGAATAGACGATAATAGTTACAAAGTGATGTGTGACGGGCATGCGCCTCGATATGTCGAAATATTTTTATTCACTTTCGCATTTTCTGACAGATGGCCCTAGTAGTCTGGTCCCTTCAATCCCACAATCCAACCTTCGCGTTTTCTAATAAGTTCTGAAACTTTATTAGTTTAATAGAAATTGAATGCATAATATTTGATGTTATGTAAATATTAGCTCTCTCTCTCTCTCTCTCTCTCTCTCTCTCTCTCTCTCTCTCTCTCGCAGGTATTTTTTCTCATACCTGAAGTAATTTTTACGTGATAACTGTTTCTATTCAGTAACAAAATCTCTGGAACACGTGAAATACGGGAGTTAACCTCGAAATGGAAGTCTGTGTACGCGCGCGCGCACACACTTCAATTTCGAGCGTATTTCACGTGCTCCAGAGATTTTGTTACTGAATAGAAACAGTTATCACGTAAAAATTACTTCATGTATGAGAAAAAGTACCACCACAGCTGTATTTTGAGAATGTCTTCATTCTGTCACACGACTAGTTGGGGTGGCACATTGCGGCAATCCTCAGGCCCCACCTCTGCCAAGAGTATTTCATTTACCTGGCGCAGTTCCCTTGCTAATAAAACATCTGGGTTATCTTCAATCAGGATTCTATACTCACCACCGTCGAGTACAGAATCTGCGTTTAATAGCGCTAATGTAATAATTTTACGCCCGTCCGTTTCGTAAATAAAATGTTTAGCGAGCCAGATACTGGTGACAACTGCATCTGGAGCGTGTTGTGATCAGATATAAGACGCTGCGGCACATACACCATACGCAGAACCAGAATAGTTTCTGACCGTTCAGCAGTACGGTGGAGATAGTCATTTCGTGTTACGGCGGCTTTACTCGTCACAAAACTGAGCGTCTACACACATTTCGCTCCAGTCATGTTATCGACAGACAGCTCTTTCAGTATTTTTAACGGCTGTCACTGCAACTGCAGAGCGTACGGGGATCAACCAAGAGTAGGGCTAGAGAGCAATAGGCAGACTGCCAGAGCAATTAGGTGAAGACTGGCGAATTTAAAGTGCCTCGTCTGGCGAGGGCGCCTGTGAGGCAGGCAACCGCGCGACACAGACGGGCGGAAGTTTTAATGAACTCTGCAGTCGACAGGGATGGGGGGATCGCACGCAGGAAGGCAAAACTCGCCTGTTCTCGATCCTGCTCAATCGCCGTATCGTATAGACAGCTTCCAGCGTTTAGTACTGTTCTTTCCTTTGCTGGTCGTTGTCCTAACCTGTGACTGTTCCCTACATTTGGCTACGCAAAGTATTGTACCACAGTAATGTGCACCTAAAGTACATAACACTTGACGCTTGTTATGGCCTGTGCTATTCTGAGGTTGCAAAATTTGTCAATCAGGTCCATGAGCGCAAATCTACATGTTGTTGCTGTATTAATGCAATTTTAAACGTAGCAGATAGACCCGTGAAAATTTTTGACCAATTAGAAAAAGAAACAGTGCGTTAAAATGATAATGTTTGATTATAGAATTTTTCCGACTCCAGTCTACAGTCGGACGTGTCTGCTTGCTTGATGGTTTCGTGTATTAAGCATTTAATACCGTATCAGTAATCACCGCCTCACATTTTAATCTCTCAAGAAAAAGTTTCAGCAGAAATGATTTAACATTATTCATCTTTCCTCCAAGGAGTTCCGCCGTACCCTGCCTCGGTTTCAGTCTCTCCCTCATTTGTGGTTACCTGTACGAAGATTCTGTACGTTTACAATGAAGAGACCAATGATAGGCTACATAATTCGAGTGAGACATTGTTTGATTTTATGTATCACATGCACACAGTAATAATCCACGATATCGTACAGTGATTTTAAGACTAGATATAGAAACCACGACAGTCCTCCAATGGGTAGCTGTCGCCTGATTTCTGGGCCACTTATTTAATATCCTACCACAAAGGTGCGTCCAGCTGTGTTGTATACTCTGCCGCCATTGTTGGGCATTAGTTGCTGTAATTCCTCAAATAAAACTATACAATATAAATACCACACACATCCAAACATAGGACACAGGGTTCTTTACTGGCTCCACATTGTGTGAAAATAACCTACTTCTGTCACGCATTATTTCTTTTGTGCACGTTTTGCAGTTTATCATGGGGACTATTTCCTTAACTACTTGCAATATTTCGTAAAGTTTAGGACATTGGTGCCTATAGAAAACAGTCCTTAAGAAAAAGGAAAGCACAAGATTCTTCTTCGAAGGTAGGTTCAATTTAATCCAATAATATGTATGCAGAGGAGACGAAGCTTTTCATCTGGTCTGTTACACGTTCACTGGGACACTACGTCTTAATTCTACATATTAATTGAATCGGTTACTATGAAAAGGTCGCAAGTCCATAAAACATAATTTTGAGATATTCAAAGAAAACTTTTATGCTTAAATCGTAGAAGACAGGAAGTACTTGAACTTTTATACTCAGGTGTACCTGGAAACCATTAAATGTAAATCTTCAAATCATCAATTTTTATTTTCGCTTTCTTCAGATTATTCTTTTGTCATGGATTCATGACCTTTATGAACCAAATTACAATAAATAGTAAAACTATAAAATTTTGGGAATATATTAATAAACAGAAAACAGTACTTTATCAATGATTATCACAGATAAGCATTGTTGCAACATTTTCTGTAAGTTTCACACATTTAATCTTCAGTTGTTGTAGGCCAAGGGAATAGATCAATATAGTTTTTGTGGTCTCTGAGATGTACTGTTCGTTTTTTATATCGTTCATTTTAACTTTGTTCATAGGACATTTCACTCCATGTGCTAAGGTTTTGGGAGGTCTACTTGCTAGGGGTTTTAAAAGTCTGAGTTTTGAGTCAGTCGATCAGTGAATGATTGGGCTACTAATACCACTGGGTTGTGGCTGTCATACATATTGTATGTGAAATACTGACATCGACTTTAAATGAACTGTCTTTTCCCACTGTTTCTAAACTTTAGGAACTGCATTTAAAGAGATCTGGCAACCAGTCCTTACAGTTCTTAAAAATGTTATCAAGGTAGTTGACAATGAATGAGTTCTTTTTATTGGTAGCATGAAGAATAAGTTCAATATATTCTTTCACAGTGTAAACTGTTATCAGTTCGTCGTAAATTCCTTCTCATATCCCCTAACACCCTATTAAAAGGTAGGAAAGCATTAAAATTTTTTCAAACATACTAGATACAGAAATGTTCTGTCCTTCGTAGTTAATGTACGCTTTTCCTCCAAATCTAGCCTTTATTTTGTTTATATCTATCATATAGTCCCCCTTAAACATCCCAACAACCACCACCTATTTATCATAATGGCGTTTCAATTTCGTCTTGTTATGTGTATTACCTTCATTTGTGTCAATGCTCTCTTTTCTGATTAAATTGCCAATACTAATGAAAGAAGAGACAACGACACAAGATTTGTCTTACAATGTGGTGCCAACAATAGATCATGAAATCGGTACTGGAAAAATTTCATTCTTGCTAATGTAGGGGCATAAACCATAGGCTACTTCCGGTGATTTGCAAAATATTCCATAAATCTGAGATGTAGTACGTGAACTAAGAATTTTGGCAACGACTTTAAAGGCATAAACTCGTGACCTTATCAACGCACACATGCGTCTACAGATAGAGCATGCAAAAGTACTGAAATCTGAATTTGTGATAAATTGGTCTCACGACCTTTTCATGATAACTCATTCAATTATATTAAAGATAATAAAAATTCTGATTTAGTTGAAATGAAGTTTTGGACTGCTAAATTGGTAGTGACGATGATAGGTTACTTAAATATGTGCACTTAAATTCTGAAAAGTACAACTTGCGGGAAATTGCGAATAAATATTTGTCGTATTCAAATGTGCCTTTGGACATAACTGAAGTGTAGTCTTCATACAGATGCGTATCTTCGTCTCGCCATTCTTTTTAGTGCTTATTGCTTAATTAATTAATCTACGCTGATTATATTTTGACCAATTTCTTCTGCAAAAAGAAACTTAAATTCTTTTTATTGCATGAGGTTAACATGGAAATGATTCGTTTTATATAAATATGATACCGTAAATAAATCCTACATTTCATCATTCCGTGGAAAATTATGGAAGTATTGATAAAATTTGATAAATTAATCAGAGCGTCCGCTTTGATAATGGCAGTGAAGAATGTAAACAATGTGATGCGTATTGCCTGACAGCCACTAAATGATTAACTACTAGGAAGGGTTTGGGAGCCAGTAGAAAGAGTATTAATGTTTACACAATAATTTGAATAATCCCTGGTAAACTGATACGTAGGATCCTCTCAGTTGCTTAGTCTTTGTTCTTAAATTACTTAACCTAAAATTACCTTTTCCCGAAATTCTTGGTGTGAAATTTTTATTCCTTGGACACCAGTGATTATCTAGACTAATACAAATCTGGTAAAACATTTCACCAAAATGAAAATTAACGGGAGCAAAATCATTTATAGACGCTGGGAAACAGCGTTACCAACATACACAAAATCTCCCAAACAATCTTGGAAGCAAAAAATTTTCCAGGTTTTTGTGAATTATTAATGGTTTCCTTCAATTTAAATAGTAGGGCGTGGTAGCTTGCTCGACAGTGACTAAAATTTTATATATAGCAGTCATTCTTCGTTAACGAAATTTCAGTGTAATCGGAGAGACTACAGAATTTAATAAAGTATTTCTAAAAATCGGTTTTCTCCGTCGTTCAAAAGTGCACTGTTGTACTCGACCAACATTTTCTCACCAGTCTTAAACTAACACAACTCCAACACAGCACATTCGCGTCGTCTTTTCCGTTTAATGGTGGTAACTCCACACATTTACAACGGCGTAATCAACACAGTAAACTATTTCGAAAACATGTACTGTAAGCTAGTATAATAAGATATTTTACTGAAGTTGTTTGGAAAAGCCATCGACGAACTGTTGGACAAGCGGCACAGGTCAGTTGACTGCAGAAGTAATTTATTAACTTTAGAATCATTACTGTTACATTAAACGTCTCTTCCTAATGACAGGCAATTATTTGCATTTATCACCTAGTAGATGTCAAAGAAAGGAACAAAGTAGTCAAAAATGGTGTATGGGAAGTTCATGTTACTCTTTAAGGTTTCACAACTGTCTGTCGATCGGGTACATTAGCTGACTTATGGTGAACCGTAAGGGAACTGCAGCAAACTTCAAAGAAAATTGAAGAAACGATACATACCCCCTTCCTTCTGTTCTGCATATGTCTGGTTTGTAAAGGGCTGAAGTGGTGACAGGCGTACTTTAGACAACAGCACTGCTGATTCACTACAGAGCTAGTTCATTTTTACGACATGGAAGTAACCTAGTTCTTCCCATCAGCTTTTCTGAGCGCTGTGTTTACCATATTACAGTCAGCCGTATAAGGGTACAAAGAACGTTACTGTAACGTTTAATGCTGCGAGATTACGATACAACGCTCGTCACTGTATGCGCTTCAAAGATGCTAAATGATATCCATTAAAATTGCAACACTAGGAAGGACATAAATACCAAAATTCTGTTTGTGCGTGTACAGTATAGTACAAGAAATAAATATGTAGATGGTTTGTGGACATAATGGTTAGAAATTTAGTACGGAAATCAACCGTATGGCTGCAACATTGCCTTTAATCCGAATGCACATGGCGACAGAGCTTCGATGACAATAAGGGGTCATCATTCCACGATACTTTAACTCTGCCAGTTTGTGAAGTTTGGTGTCTGGCGAGTGATGGAGTGCCAACTAATGTTCCGTTGTCGGATGATGTATGAACGAAGACGGTTCCCAGGTAGCTCTGAACAGCAGAATTTATTTCCCGAATGAAGCAACCAGTAAACGTGAACAGAAACAATCTACAAAAGTACACAAGTAATTGGCTTCATCCGATAATACTGTAAGCGAATACAGTTCTACTAACATGCAAGAGAAAAGTTTGTCACCATCAATTACTCTCCACGGTCGGAATCAGTTGGTGTGGCGATCGGTTGTATACTGGCGTTTTATTGACCCGGTAGTGCTCTATCGATGATTCGTTTACTCGGCGGTAGACTCCACAGTACACTGTCGGAGAGTTTCAGGCGACAGTCCTGTACAGGCTACCTGGCGTAGGGCTACCAGGGAACGGCCGGCGTCACGTGGCTTTGCGGATGCGAAATAGTGCCTGCTTTGTCCACTGATCGTGGCGCTTTCCATGCTGCAGCGGCTGGCGCAGTGAAGTTGAACTGTCTCAGCTGCAGGCAACTGACACGACGGCAACCCGCGGGACCCTGCTGTATGGCGTCTGTGCCGGAGGTACATTGCTTTGCTCTTCCCTTCGGAAGAAGATAGCGCAGCCATCTCGAGCCGTAGGCGACGGCCTTAGTGGAGGCGAGAGCCAAGGACATGACCACTCCAATCTTTCGAATAGCAATGACCAGACGCTTTCATTAGCTTAAAGTTCTGGAGAAAGTGCCGGGCTGGTTAGTGGTCGAATGAGCTCTCTATAGAGGTAAGTGAAACCAGCGTGCACAATTAGGTTACGCACAATCTAAATACTTCATAGATATGACAGGTAGTGAGTACTCATCCGTCGTTGCACGTCAGAAGTGTCACGGCTGTTGAAGTACCAACCGTACAAACTAAACTTTGTGTATCCATTGATCCAGTACCATCAGTTCACATTCTAGTTCCGTATGTCAATGACGAATGTAATCCGACACTAATTTTTACGTATCACCAAAATGGAAGTGTGTGAACTTTCAAAAGATTACACAATAATTTATACATCTGACACAGTCAACTGTAATGTACAACAATTCGGTGTAGTCATTGACTTATTCTATAAAACTTCATTGTATTCAGACACTCTTCTCGGAGAGAACGGTCTTCCACTCGACTGACATAAGTGCGAAACTCCGACGGCGCGCAGTCGCACCCACTCGTGGCGCGCCTAAACGTTGAAGTCACGCCAGCAGGCCGCTAAGCAGATATCGATGCTAGCCAGCATCACTTCCTAACTTGGCGCTAATGACCGTAGCACTTTTGCGCCCTAAAACCATAACAAAAAAGCTTCCTAACTTACTTCCTTCCTTCTACATATAAAAATTTGCTGATTGGTTCCAACATTCTAACAGCGCTTGATAACTGGTTTGGTACTACCGTCATCACAGATAAGCGTGAATAAGAAGGAAGTCAACGATTGAAAGCTTTGTCCCAATACATTTCCGTCATCATATATCGACAGTTACGGTTCTTTCAGTGTTCTTAACGACCGGCACAGTAAATACAGAGAGCTATAGACGACAGTCTACACTGAAGGGCCAAAGATACTGGCATATCTGCGTAATATCGCGTAGGGCCCCCACGAGTACTCAGAATCGCCAGAACACGACGTAGCATGGAGTTCACTAATGTCTGAAGTAGCGCTGGAGGGAAGTGACACCATGAATCCTGCAGGGCTGTACATAAATCCGTGTAGTACGGGGGAGTGGAGATCATCTCTGAACAGTACGTTGCAAGGCATCCCAGATATACTCGATAATATTCATGTCTGATAAGTTTGGTGACCAGCGGAAGTGTTTAAACTCAGAGGAGTGTCCTTATAGCCACTCTGTAGCAAGTCTGGACATGTGGGGTGTCGCATTCTCCTGCTGGAATTGCTCAAGTCCGTCCGAATGCGCAATGGATATGAATGGACGCAGCCGATCAAACAGGATGCTTACGTACGTGTCACCTGTCAGTCATATCTAGATGTGTCAGGGATCCAATATCACACGCCCCACACCACTACAGAGCCTCCACCAAATTGAACAGTCCCCTGCTGACATGCAAGCCCCATGGATTCGTGAAGTTTTCTCCATACCCGTACACGTCCATCTGCTAGATACAATTTGAAAGAAGACACTTTCGACCAGGCAGCATGTTTCCAGTCATCGAGAGTCCAATGTCGGTGTTTACGGACCCAGGCGAGGTGGAAAGCTTTGTGCCGTGCAGTCATCAAGGGTACAGGAGCGGGCGTTCGGCTCCGAAAGCCCATATCGATGATGTTTCGTTGAATGGTTCGCACGCTGATACTTGTTGATGGCCCAGCACAGAAATCTGTCACGTTGAACGATTCTCTTGAGTCGTCGGTGCTACCGTTCTCGCAGGACTTTTCCGGCCGCAGCGATATTGGAGAATGATGATTTACCGGATTCCTGATATTAACGGTACACTCGGAAAATGGTAGTACGGGAAAATTCCCACTTCATAGCTACCTCGGAAATTCTGTGTTCCATCGATCGTGCGCCGGCTTTAATACCATGTTCAGACTGAATTAAATCTTGATAACCTGCCATTATGACAGCAGTAAAAACTGCGCCAGATACTTGTTTTATATAGGCGTTGCCGAGTCTGCGTCGTATTCCGCCCGTTTACACATCTTTGTATTTGAATACCCTTGCCTATACCATTTTCTTTGGCGCTTCAGTGTATATGGATTACGGCTGACAGGAATACGAAAACGCTACGGTCGATAACGTGAAGATAGCCGCGTGTGGAAAGAGACGGGTGAATTTAAATGCACCACTTGGTGGTGACTCCTGTGATCCAGGCAACCGTGTGGACAGACGGGCGGAAGTTTTAATGAACCATGTAGTCAACGATGAGCGGGGCATGATGAAGGGGGGCGGGGGAGGGTCGAGAATAGCACACTACAAAGCAAAACTCGCCTGTTCTCGATCGTGCTCAATAGCCGGAACATATCGACGGCCGCTAACGTTTAGCCCTGCTCTTTCCCCTCCTATTTGCTGTCCTAAACTGCGACTGTTCCCTACATTTGTAAGTGTAAAGTACTGTTAGCACAGCGGCAGTCAACTGAAATAAATGATAGCTATTACGCCGGATGCCGTCATATTACATCACTAAATCTCCGTAAGTTTGGGTGATGAACGCAAATCTGCGTGTTAATTGCCATATGAATACAAATTATTTACATGGCATGTCGGCTTATCAGTATTTTTCGCAAATAAGGAAAATACGAGGATACATTATAATCAGGAGCAGGAGAATCGTCTAAATATACTCTCCTTCATTGTGCATTGCTGATTGAGTCTCATTCCTGAATTTATCATCATGCATTGAGTAGCATAGCGTTCATCACCACCCGCTTTTTTCCCTCTCAAGCAAAAATTATAGGGGAAATGAGTTACGGACATTTCCCTCTTCTTTACTTCATACAGTACGTACCTATCCTGTTCAGATTTCAGTCTGCGTCATCCGTGGTCTTGTGAATTGTAGTTCAGTACTTAGAATTCCTTCTGGCATCCTGTCTATACGTACGAACCATTTTTCTGTATTTTTTTCTTTATTAATTCCTAAGCTGAACAAAATCCGAACTCAGCTCTACAGCTAAGGCTAGAAACTTAAACGTTCCTGATAAGTTTCATTTCAGTTGCCTGTATATGCGTTTCTTCTTTCTTTTTGTATTTTGTTGCCTAATGAGCTTACCAATTGATGTGTCAGGTCAGAGGGGTTTTCTGAACACAACTTAGACAAAGCAGTTCAAAAGGCTGGAGTGGGAGGGGTAGGCTAGCAATAGAACAGTGCATCACCATTGACTAGACATTCATTTATTGAACACAAGTCAGGTATTACCCAAAAGGAACAATCAGTACAAATTAAGAAATAATATTCTTTTCCTTTAAGTCACTCAAACATTTAAACAGGCAAGCAGCAGCGATCAAAATTACATAATCCTCAACAACCATATTACATCTAAGACATTTAAGATTAAACAGTAATATATGACATCACAGAGCTGCAGTCCCACGTTTTAAACAGCACGTTTCAGATGGACTGCACTGCAACAGTATAAGTCCCTCAGAGGATCTCCCACACAGGAAGTTATTGCCGCAATCGACAACATATCAACATCATTCCATGTACAGACCTAAAACAGACTAAAGGCTCTCTTGAGTTTGGTAGAGTTAATTCCCTTTCAACATAACATACATCACAAGTCTAGCCCTAGGACGGCACCGACACCCCGCAATGTAGCACGCGAAAAACTGCAGCTATGAACTCATCACGTATCCTTACAAAATCCAAGAACAGATAGCCGGCTCGCCAATAGCGGAACATTGAACCACGCGCAGCGTGCGGGTTTGCGGGATGCCGATCTCGCCCTTAACCTCAACACCAGTTCAAACACTAGTCAGCCTACAATCCTGAACCACCATACACATTCCTTCAGTTACTGCATAGAAAGCCAATGTGATAGGCAAACATACCAGCATATGATAAAAGCTTAAGCAATTTCCCTACTAGACAACCCTTATGAACAGTAGCCGTATTTTTTTTAACGTGAGCACACCCACAGTCAAAAGACAACGCCAATCGTAAGGACAGTAGCATGTAAGCAAGTATCAATGGTAACTTCTGCTTAGATTGGCTACAAATCAGCGCGTGATTTAACACACCAGAGAACAGTCTTCACAACATAACCATCAATACAAAACAAATTATTCACACGTGTGCTCCCCCACGATTTCGATTCGCAAATTCATAGACAAAACGTGGAGAACGTATCACTTACACCAACATAATGTTGCTTTCTCACTTACCCCAAATAACAGACTCCCTTAGTTTGCACAGCAAAGAAACAGACCTAATGAAACCACAACAGTTTCCGCCTCTAAATTGTCACAGTACAAATGAGACTCAATCACAAATGTAATTTTACATCACCAGTTCCCGTATAGTCAATACAAGAGCCTGATATTTACCCGTTTATAACGGCAGGCAGCAACCTCGTACGGAAAAGAGATTAGACAAGCTCTTACCAATTCTCTTCTCCGAAAGCAGCCACCGCAACTCTCGGGAACCACTGGGACATCCAATGCAGATACCGTTATTCCTTCACACAAACTACAGGTCGTCCGCTGCTTGCTACGGCGCCTTCCGTTCAGAGCCAACTTGTACATCTCCATGCTATAGGTCCGGTCCCACACTGGGTGCGTCAAACCGACAACCGTCTTCCACAACGTCCCGGAGCACACACCCCCAGGACCTCGCCTCGGTACTCCTCGCGTAGGCCCCAGAGGGCGCTGCTTACCGCCCTGACCGTGGCAGGAAAGATAAATCACCAGAGTGGCACTATCGATATGAGCCGCCATGGCTCACCAATATTTTCCTTATATCAATGTCACTACTCTGTTCTGTAAAAGTAGGCCTGTCTTATTACTTAGATAGGATGTACCATTTGGCATTCTTCAGTCACCGAATGTTAGAGTTCACAGCATAGTAAAATTAAATGATTAAAAAGTAAATAAAATAACAATCTCAACTCCCTTCTCGGTCAAGACACGATTAAGCAACTAATGACGATAATCTAATTTCTTTCATTTTACAGACCTGAAAAGGATCTAAAATTCTTTGAATTATATGCTTGGAACCTTAGTACGTTTACGTCCTCGAACTCTAAACTTCAGTTACAGGGAAAGATCCACCCAGCGTGAAAGTGTTTAAGCATTTGTGATCCGAGATCGGGAAATCTTAATGAGTAAATCTGCAATCTTCTGCGACAGTTACCTTTGAAGATAAAATCTGCGATGATCTTGTCCAAGTCTTGTTTCTCTCCACAAATTAACATTTTGAGCCCTCTGTTGTCCCCAGTTAGGTGTGTTCAGTCGCCTTGTTCTGACAACTATGGACGCCACAAGAGTTCTGGAGAGGACGAAGCAGAAGGGTCGAAACGTCGACTAGTGAAGAAGAAATTTGAAGAGAAATAGAGAACATGGTGCTGCCTGGTGGATTTTACCCAGGATCTTCGTCCAGTAGTCTGCATATTGATTTCACACCAGTCGCCAAAAGCCGTGTCTTGACCACTGCACTGTCATACTCGCTGACTTAGAATCTTTACATTTCCCTCTAAATGAAAATGTGCACGGGCAATTCACCATCCACAAAAAGTTTTGGTTGGTGTTTTACACGTTATAGACGGAACGAGAACTCGTGTCCATAACAAGATTTCTACTTCGACACAAAAACAACATTTAGAAAAACTAGGCTAGTTATTCTGTCAGGTTAAAACGCCATTTAAAATCACTTCCTCGTTAATATAAAGTACTTGTTTTTAGCAACATTCAGAAGCTCGGGACTCATTTTTCGTTTTAATGGAGACTATTCAAAATGAAATTCCAAAACATAAACGTCATGGTTTACTGATAATCGCTTAGGTAAATCAGATGAGATGACATTTTATTTGACTTTAGCTACTGTGTCATACATATAAAATACATACATGTAAAATTGTCTCTCACAATATCTTAGTTATTTGAGTGACTAGGTGCAGATTTCTCAACATTAATCCATGGGATAGCGGTAAGCACTCTTTTGATTTCTGGACCGCTTATTTCATATCCTGACACAGTAGGGAATTAGTTGCAGTTATTTCTCAATTACGTAAAACCGTCCAAAATAAATGGAAACACATCTAAATATCCTAACCACCATTTTCTTTCACTAGTGTCATGTTAACGCTTAAGAGCGTACCACAGTGTACTCCCGCGCTTTGTCTCTTCCGTATTCATGATGTGACCATTAAATTTGAACACTTACTTAAGCGCAGTCCATACGACGAACTGTAGCAACATTGATAAAAGAATTAACGACTATCTGAAAACTTAAATCTTACACCGGTCCGGTGCGACATTTTATCCAAGTTGTTTCGAAAAGCCATCTACGAACTGTTCAGTGAACAAACCTCCACTGCTCTGTTGCCTATTAAAAGGAGATCAGCGCTCTCCAGTTGCATTGTGGCTGCGACATTACAGAGTTTTTAATGATACTCAGCTACACTTATGACCTCGTAAACGTAAACGAAAAAACAAACTAGTCATTCCTCAAAATTGAGAAGAAATAAAAGAACCTGTTTATATAGAACAAGAAGAAAATTAGCTGTATTTTACTCGTAGAGGCACTACGCATGTCTGCTGTGCGATTACTTTAATTGAATTACCTCCTCCAGAGTAAACAAGCCGTATCAGTGCTTCAAGGGAAACAGAAAAGGATGTTACACTACACATCTTCCTTTTATTCATTATGTGTCCCACTCGTGGAAGGCTGCCACCACGTGGGGTGCCGTGTTTAGTGTAGTACAATCTGTATGACGGCTGAGGTATTACAATCTAATAAGGCACGTTGGTGAAAGTCGACCACTGGTTCATTTTCAGACTCGGAAAACTGATCATATAGCGGCCTGAAACCTTATAACGTAACCACTGGAAGCTTACAACCTATCAAAGAAAAAGCTCCTGATCATATACTCGTCAAATGTATACTTGAAACCGCCGCATCAGGAAGCATAACAAAACTAACGAAATTTTGTTTATTGTGCATGCACAGTATATTAGGAAGAATTCACTACTAAATTTGTAGATGATTTTAGGTACACAGAATGCGAAATTCAGTACAGAGATCAGCCGTATTTGACTGCAACAGTGTCTCTAACACGAGTGCGCACCACGACAGACTGAGCTTTGATAACAAATAATGGTACATCAGTCCATTATAGTTCAACTGTGTGGTAGTTCTCGATCTTAGTGTTTGGCAAGTCGTGCTAATCTTTCTTGTTCTCATGATCAGATGTTTTGAGGTCGATAGTCGAATACCCTCTGTATCGAGGTGAGACGCATAAGCAACGTGCAGTCATAAAGATCTCGCAAGTAGGAGACACACGCCTGCGCTCCAGACATTTCCAGTGTCGATATGGTACTTGTTTTGCTACCACCATGCCCATTTCCTTACTGAAGGTAGGTGACGTGGTTGGACGATCCTACACAGTAGAGCGACAATATTTCTCTCTTAGGGAGCTAGGAGCATGGAGTCGTAGCATCCGTTGGGTGTAGATATCCTGAACCCATTGATTCCAAATTCACGTCGCTGTCATGCGATCCACCTTTCAAACTCTTCGATTCTCTTCTGTTCCAGTTTTCAGCTGTCCATGATTTACTAGCACCCAGTCCTGTGGTCCAAACATACTTACTCAGAAATTTCCTCCTCAGGTTGATATGTATCAGTTGACTTCTTTTGGTCAGGAATGCATCTCCCCTTTTTCAGTGCTAGTCACCTTTTTATGTCCTCATTGCTTTGTCCATCGTGGGGTATTTTGCTTCCAAGGCAATAGAATTCTTTATCTTCATCCGCCTAGTGATGACCAATTTTGATGTTAAGTTTCTCGCTGCTCTCATTTCTGCTACTATTCATTACTTTCGTCGTTTCTCATCACTCCAAATCCACATTCTGTATTCATTTGACCATTCCATTCAACAAATTCAGTAATTCTTTATCTTTGCTGAGTGTAGCATTGTCATCATAGATATTCTTTGACAGTGAATTTCAATCCCGCTACTGAACACCAATGGCGAAAGACTAAAACCCTGTTTCATACCGTTTTTAATACAACCATTTCATTCTTGGTCTCCCAGTCTTGTACCTACCTGTTGGTTCTTGTACAAACTGCATATTACCCTTCTGTCTCTAACGCTTACCCCTATTTTTCTCAGCATTTCGGAAATTTCGCAGAATTTGACATTGTCGAATGCTTTTTTGGGTCAACACATCCAATGAACGCGTCCTGACTTTTCTTCGGTCTTGTTTACTTTATCAAGCCCAACGACAGGAATACCTCTCTCGTGCCTTTACCTTTTCTAAAACCAAACTGACTCTTATCTAACAGATCCTCTGTTCTCTTGTCCACTATACTCTGAGTTATTATTGTCAACAAGTTGGATGTATTAGTTGTCAAGCTAATTTGGCGATAATGCCCGCACTCGTCATCTCTTGTTATCTTCTGAGTTGTGTGGACGATATTTTTCCGAAAGTGTCCTGGTTCGTCTGCAGTTTCGTAGATTCTACACAGAAACTTCAATAGTTGCCACTTCATTAAATTATCTTATAAATTACAAAGAAATGATATCTATCCTTTCTGTTCCATTTGATCTCAAATCCTCAACTGTTCTTTTAAAAACTGACTCTAATACTGGACCTCTTATGTATTCCATATCGACTCTAATTCCTTCTTATATCGTTTCATCAGACGAGATCACCCGCTCCCCTACTTCTTTCATAGAGGATCAATGTACTTTTTCCACCTATCCGCTCTCCAGAGTTTAACACTGCGCTCTTAATATTGTCATCCTTATTTTTAATTTCACATAAAGTTCTTTTGACTTTTCTGTATGCTAAATACATCCTTCCGATCCTCATTTCTTTTTCTATTTCTTTACATTTTGCCAGCATCCAGTTCGCTTTGCCTCCCCTGCAATTTTATTTATTTCATTCCTAAGTGATTTAAATTACTGTGCTCCTGTCTCACCTGAACATTCTTGTACCTCCTTCTTTCGTCGCTCAGCTGAAGTAATTCCTCTGTTACACAAGGTTTCTTCGTATTTACCTGCAATGTACCTGTGTAAGTCTGTCCGACGTTTGTGATGCTCATCTTATGGGTGTCCACTGAACTGCCTACTCTGATATACCTTATCTCATTATCTACACTCTTGGCGTACTTCAAATCTCATCACTCCCCCGTGTTTCACTGTCCCACGTCCTTCCACTCTTTTCCGAAAGAGTCTCTACAACTTCAGTCGACTCTTCATAATTATTAAATTGAAATCTGAGTGTATATGTGATCCTGGGTTCACCTTACAATCAAAGATCTGAATTCAGAGTCCCTGTCTGAACGTCAGGTAATTCACCTCGCATCTACCGTGGCTCTGGGTCTTTTCCAAGCATACCATCTATTACCATCTGAAATTTCTTGTCTTTCTCCTTTCTCATTCCTACAGCCTGTCCCATAGTCTCCTGTAATACTTTCTTCCGGTCCTCCCCCTAAAACAGCGTTCCCGCCCCACATGATACTTAAATTTTCGTCTCTCTTTACATATTGAATCACCTATTCGACATCCTCAGATACTTTCGCCGTCTTTTTATCTTCTGCTTGCGACATCTGAGTGTATACATTAACTATCGTTCTCGACGTTTGTTTGCTGTCTAAACTGTGAGAACAATTCTGTCAATGATCTGTTCACAGTAGCTCAGTCTGCGCCCTACTTTCCTATTCATAATGAATCCTACGAGTACATCCGTTATTTCGTTTTCTGCTGCCTTTGATATTAACCAGTATTCGTCTGATCAGAATTGCTTATCTTCCTTCCATTACACTTCAGCGACCACCCTATATCTAAACTAAGTCTTCGCATTTCCCTTTTCAGATTTTCTAACTTTCCTACCACGATTAATCTTCCGACATTCCACGCCCCGACTCGTTGGTTATTTAATCTTCTCCTCATAGTTACCGCCGTCTTGGCAGTTCCCTACCAGAGATCCGAATGCGGGACTGGTCCGCAATCTTTTGGCAATGGAGAGATCATCATGACTCTTTCTCAATTACAGGTCACATAAAAAAAGATGTGCATCACCTTGGTTCCGAGAGTTCCGGAACCTGTAGAGAAAATTGGAATATAGATGAACGTAAACATCATTTCTACCCTCCATTGCTCATGAAAACCACACATTGTGTGTTGTACCACGATACAGCGAGACCTTCAGAGATGGTGGTCCAGATTGCTGTACACACCAGTACCTCTAATACCCAGCAGCACGTCCTCTTGCATTGATGCATGCCTGTATTCGTCATGGCAAACTATCCACAAGTTCATCAAAGCACTGTTGGTCCAGATTGTCACACTCTTCAACAGCGATTCGGCGTGGATCCCTCAGAGTGGTTGATGGGTTACATCGTACGTAAACAGCCCTTTCCAATCTATTCCAGGCATGTTTGATAGGATTCATGTCTGGGGAACATGCTGGAAACTCTAGTCGAGCGATGTCGATAGAGACACAAATTGTCTCCTTGAAGACGAATGCCTCGCCAGTATGCTGCCGATATGGTTGCACTATCGGTCGGAGGATGGCATTCACGTATCGTACAGCCGTTACGGCGCCTTCCACAACCACCAGCGGTGCACATTGGCCCCACATAATGCGACTCAAACACAGCAGAGAACCTCCACGTTGCTGCACTCGCTGGACAGTGTGTCTAAGGCATTCAGCCTGACCGGGTTTCCTCGAAACACATCTCCGACGATTGTCTGGTTGAAGGCATATGCGATACTCATCGGCGAAGAGAACTTGATGTCAATCCTGAGCGGTCTAGACAGCATGTTGTTGGACCCATCTGTACCACGCTGCATGCTGTCGTGGTTGCAAAGATGGACTTCGCCGTAGAAGTGGGGAGTGACGTTGTGCATCATGCAGCCTATTGCGCACAGTTTGAGTTGTAACGAGTCCGGTGGCTGCACAAAAAGCACTATTCAACCTGATGGTGTTGCTGTCAGGGTTCTTCCGAACCATAATCCGTAGGTAAAGGTCATCCACTACAGTAGTAGCCCTTGGGAGGCCTGAGCGAGGCATGTCATCGACAGTCCGTGTCTCTATGTATCTCCTCCATGTCCAAACAACATCGCTTTGGTTCACCCTGAGACACCTGGACATTTTCCTTATTGAGAGCCCCTCCTGGCACGAAATAACAATGTGGATGCGATAACATCGCAGTATTGACCGTCTAGGCATGGTTAAACTACAGGCAACACGAGCCGTGTACCTCCTTCCTGGTGAAATGACTGGAACTGATCGGCTGTCGGATCCCCTCCATCTAATAGGAGCTGCTCATGCATGGTTGTTTACATCTTTGAGAGGGTTTAGTGATATCTCTGAACAGTCAAAGGGACTGTTTCTATGGTACAGATACACAGTCAACGTCTATCTTCGAGTTCTGGGAAGCGGGGTGATGCAAAACTTTTCTTGATGCGTGTATTATGTGTCTTTTTTTAAATTTCTTTACTTTTGGTCTAAGTTCATGAGCAATAAATTTTGGTTAGAGTGCTCGTCTGCCACTGTAAATGTCTTAGTTTACAAGCTGGTTTAGATACACTTGTCTTCCAATTATATAATCAACCTGATATCTTTCACTGTCCGCAGATCTCTTCCACTTGCACAGACATCTTTCATGATTCTTAAACAAAGTGTCAGCGATGATTAAAGTATGCTCTATGCAAAATCCTATGGTTTCAGCTTCCCCTTTAGTTCCTTTCCACTGTTCTCGTGCTATTTTTACTTTTCTTATTTATCCTATTCCCGAGTTCTCGTCTCACAATAAAATTTTCATGTTTCTTAACTATCCGATTAACTTCCCTGATCTCATGATATATTCCTTCAATTGCTTCTTTCTCTGAGGAGCTAGCTGGCATACACTCTCGTACTGCTGTAGTGGGTTTTCACTTCACATCGATCTTGGCTGCGATAATTCTTCCACTATGCTGTTGGAATGTAGTCAAATTAAATCGGGTGATGCTGAAGGGATTAGATTAGGAAATGAGACACTTAATGTAGTAAAGGAGTTTTGCTATTTAGGGAGTAAAATAACTGATGACGGTCGAAGTAGAGAGGATATAAAATGTAGACTGGCAATGGCAAGGAAATCGTTTCTGAAGAAGAGAAATTTGTTAACATCGAGTATAGATTTAAGTGTCAGGAAGTCGTTTCTGAAAGTATTTGTATGGAGTGTAGCCATGTATGGAAGTGAAACATGGACGATAACCAGTTTGGACAAGAAGAGAATAGAAGCTTTCGAAATGTGGTGCTACAGAAGAATGCTGAAGATAAGGTGGGTAGATCACGTAACTAATGAGGAGGTATTGAATAGGATTGGGGAGAAGAGGAGTTTGTGGCACAACTTGACTAGAAGAAGGGATCGGTTGGTAGGACATGTTTTGAGGCATCAAGGGATCACAAATTTAGCATTGGAGGGCAGCGTGGAGGGTAAAAATCGTAGGGGGAGACCAAGAGATGTATACACTAAGCAGATTCAGAAGGATGTAGGTTGCAGTAGGTACTGGGAGATGAAGAAGCTTGCACAGGATAGAGTAGCATGGAGAGCTGCATCAAACCAGTCTCAGGACTGAAGACCACAACAACAACAACAACATGCTGTTAATAGTGCCTTCCTATTTTTTGCTTGTTTTTGTGCTAATAACCCTGTACTGACCTAACGAGAGGTGCTGTCGTTCTTGCCACCGCGCTGCAGTAATTCCTGCTGCATGTAACTTCAACCTATTCAATTCCACTTTTAAATCCTCTGATTCACCCACCCACTTAAGGGAACTAACATTCCGCGCTCCAGTACGTATCATCCCAGTTTTGTTTCTCACGATGATAACACCCTCCTGCTATGTCCCCACCCGGCGATCTCAGTGGGGAACCATTTTCCCTCCGGAAAATTTTAGCCAGGAAGATGCCTTAATCATTAAACCGTACAGAAGTGTTACATGCCCTCGAGAGAAAAAAACATCATGGATGTGGAAACCCGGACTGGAATTTGTTTCAGCGCGTGGGAGGGTAAGACAGTTCAAACTGGGGGTCCTCAGTGTACCAGTCATTTAATGCATTGCACGGAGGTGATCCACATCTGCTTCACCTCCTTTTTCGCTGGCAACCACACTGTTTGACAAGCTTTTCCTTTCTTCAACAGTTAACATACAAGTACAACGATGAAGGTGTTTTTCCGTTGTGACTGTTTTTGTGAAATATGAAAAATAAATGATTCTAGACAGCTATCTTAAATGGAGGTTAAAGTAATAGGCATATACATTAGAAAAAAATTCCAGCCTTTGCAAATCCTAGTTAATGCAATTACATTAATTAAATATTTACAGGTAAAGCTGAAAAGCGATTCGAAGTTGTATCAAAAACAAATGCCAGTTTTCGGATAGGTCGGACGAAGTACTACAGTTTTTACACAAACGTGTGGCACATTTGCTAAGGATACTGAATTCAAACGAGTGTTGTGCAGTATCTAAGGAAAGGTAAATTCTTGGAAGAACCACAATGTTATTGGGTAAATTAAAATTATCATTTCAGATACCGTGCATCTGTTCAGTTACCCACATCGTATGTTTGGTATGACATCTTGAAAGCCAAGGTAAGGCGCAAATAGATACTTATGCCGATTTTTTTCTTTATATGTGACTAGAGTGTGACAGGAAACGAATAATAGTGGTACGACGTACACTCGATCGTGAGTTTTCACAGCAGTTTGTGAACACTTTGATGTAGGAACATTTTTGCATAATACAGAGTCGCGTAGGAAAGCTGATTATATGTAAGAAGTGGTCGTAGCTCTGATACAGTACTGCTCGAATTTTAAAATTTACCACACTATTCGAGAAAATCTATGTTTCTCTCTTGGCTTTGGTTCCTTGCTGTACGACGGCTTTCTACAGCTGTGCGCATCGTTTTATCTTCAGCTCTGAAGAGCTTAGTAATTCAACCACCATGTTAGCCGTTGAGGAAGTGTGAGAGCAGACTGCTCGGCAGTGTATGTTGTCTTCCTACACGTGATATCTGTCGTTTATGCTGGTGAGTTATGACGCGCTAAGTGCAAATAGATCAAATTCCGGAAATATTGAAGTCTGCAGCTTTGAAGTGAAGTGTTGCGTGCTAATCAGATTTGCTTCGTCATATTTATCGTTGTATTACGTTGTATTATGTTGTCAACTATGGTTTCTTAAATTCTATTGTTGCAGACTGCAATGAATCTTTCTTCTATGTCGTAAAATCGCGTGGCATGTCAGTTTTTTATACATACAGTGTAACGTTTTGTGAAGTGTTCCAAAGTAGTGATGTAGCTCATATAAACTTCGGAACAAAATATGTATGCAAAATGAAGCTAAAGATCAAATTCTGTCATTTCAATACGTAGAGGCAAGTAATTTAAGAACAAAAAGTTGCAATTAGGAGGGAATGTATTTTTGGTAAATTAACTTAATGATAGGTGTAAATCGCGAATTTGTAACACCGAAACACGAGAAATATTTTGTATTAAGCAAAGTGTTTAGTTCCTGTGTACGTTGACCGAAATTCACTCTCAATGCATTCATCACAGTAAAGTGCAGACTAAAGTAATAAAAAGGGGTTTGATGTCAATTGTGATGGGCTGTAGGTAGCAACGAACGTGGGTAGATTCCTGTAATGATGAATTTCATTAGATTCAGACGTCACAAGAGTTTGGCCTCTGGGTGTAGGTACGGAAAGCAATTTCAGATGTTGCCATCGTTGTAGTCAGGTCACAGAAATTCTGAAGAGACATTCGTGTAGTGATTCGTTTATAACATACACAAAATGAGCTTGTTGTCAACGTGACGCATCAGTATAATAGGTGTGAAGTCATATTACGTGGATGAAAGATGGGATGGCTTTTAATGGAGTGGTTCAGATGTGGATAGCGCCTGGGATGCTTGGTTTGTAATATGCTTTTTCATTTTCTTTTAAGATCGTTTAGTGGAGCGACGTCTAATGGGAATAGAGGTTGAGGATAACGATAAGTTTAAGGAAAAACGTTTGTTGTTTACCAGATGTCTACTTGAGGACGTAGTGATCTAGCTATGACAGGGCCTACACATACACAGGGTGAAGAAAAATTCGTGCAGCATAACTTCGCAGCGCGATTCCTCAGATACTGCCAATAGTAAAAGTCTCAATTTCGTCCTGCGCGTATTTCGGGAAGTAAATGGATGTTAAAGATTCAGTCTGGAAACATTGTGATAACAAGCATGGTGACTACCTCAGTTAGTAGATAGTACTGCTGTACAGTTCGTGCAGTGAACAGCGTTTTGGGGTAGCATGCAGGAAGTTCGATTCTGGGTACGAGAATTGTTTTTATTTCCTAACAATAGTCTGCGTGGTCCGGTATCTAGCGTCTTAATCGTCATTCACTCTTGTACAAAAGGTTTGTGGTTACGTACTGTTGTTGTTACGGTCTTCAGTCCAGAGACTAGTTTGATGCAGCTCTCCATGCTACTCTATCCTGTGCAAGCTTCTTCATCTCCCAGTACCTACTGCAACCTACATCCTTCTGAATCTGCTTAGTATATTCATCTCTTGGTCTCCCTCTACGATTTTTACCCTCCTCGCTGCCCTCCAATACTAAATTGCTGATCCCTTGATGCCTCAGAACATATCCTGCCAACCGATCCCGTCTTCTGGTCAAGTTGTGCCACAAACTTCTCCTCTCCCCAATCCTATTCAGTACTTCCTCATTACCTATGTGATCTACCCATCTAATCTTCAGCATTCTTCTGTAGCACCACATTTCGAAAGCATCTATCCTCTCCTTGTCTAAACTATTTATCGTCCACGTTTCACTTCCATACATGGCTACACTCCACACAAATACTTTCAGAACAGACTTCGTGACACATCTATACTCCATGTTAACAAATTTCTCTTCTTCAGAAAAGCTTTCCTTGCCATTGCTGGTCTAAATTTCAGATCCCCTCTACTTCGACCATCATCAGTTATTTTGCTCCTCAAATAGAAAAACTCACTACTTTAACCGTCTCATTTCCTAATATAATTCCCACAGCATCAACTGATTTATTTCTACTACATTCCATTATCCTCGTTTTGCTTTTGCTTTTGTACATCTTGTCTCCTCCTTTCAAGTCACTGTTCATTCCGTTCAGCTGCTCTTCCAGGCCCTTTGCTGTCTCTGGCTGAATTACAATGTCATTGGCAAACCTTAAAGTTCCCATTTTTTTCTCCATGGATTTTAATTCCTACTTCAAATTTTTCTTTTGTTTCCTTTACTGCTTGCTCAATATACAGATTGAATAACATCGGGGTAGGCTACAACCCTGTCTCACTCCCTTCCAAACCACTGCTTTCCTTTCAGCCCCTCGACTCTTATAACTGCCACATAGTTTCTGTACGAATTGTAAATAACCTTTATCCCTGCCACCTTCAGAATTAGACAGTGTATTCCAGTCAATACTGTCAAAAGCTTTCTCGAAGTCTAAAAATGCTAGAAACGTAGGTTTGCTTTTCCTTAATCTTTCTTTTAAGATAAGTCGTAAGGTCAGTATTGCCTCACGTGTTCCAGTATTTCTACGGAATCCACACTGATCTTCCCCAAGGTCGGCCTCTACCAGTTTTTCCATTCGTCTGTAAAGAATTCGTTTTAGTATTTTGCAGCTGTGGTTTATTAAATTGATAGTTCGGTAATTTTCACATCTGTCAACAAATGCTTTCTTTGGGATTGGAATTATATTCTTCTTCAAGTCTGAGGGTATTTCGCCTGTCTCGTAAATCTTACTCATTAGATCGTAGAGATTTGTCAGGACTAGCTCTCCCAAGGCTGTCAGTAGTGCTAATGGAATATTGTCTTCTCCTGGGGGCCTTGTTTCGACTTAAGTCTTCCAGTGCTCTATCAAACTCTTGACGCATTATCATATCTCCTATCTCATCTTCATCTACATTCTCCTCCATTTCCCTAATACTGTCCTCAAGAACATTGCCATTGTATAGACCCTCTATATACTCCTTCCACCTTTCTCCTTTCCCTTCTTTGCTCATAACTGGGTTTCCATCTGAGCTCTTTATATTCATGCAAGTGGTTCTCTTTTCTTCAAAGTTCTCTTTAATTTTCCTGTAGGCAGTATCTATCCTACCCCTAGTGATGTGCACCTCTACATCCTTACATTTGCCATCTAGCCATCCCTGCTTAGCCATTTTGCACTTCCTGTCTATATCATTTTTGAAATGTTTTTGTTTTTGTCTGCTTTATTTACTTCATTTTTATATTTTCTCCTTTCATCAATTAAATTCATTATCAGCCGGCCGAAGTGGCCGTGCGGTTAAAGGCGCTGCAGTCTGGAACCGCAAGACCGCTACGGTCGCAGGTTCGAATCCTGCCTCGGGCATGGCTGTTTGTGATGTCCTTAGGTTAGTTAGGTTTAACTAGTTCTAAGTTCTAGGGGACTAATGACCTCAGCAGTTGAGTCCCATAGTGCTCAGAGCCATTTGAACCAAATTCATTCTCTCTTCCGTTACCCAAGGATTTCTATTAGCCCTCGTCTTTTTACCTACTTGATCCTCTGATACCTTCACTATTTCATTCCTCAAAGCTACCCATTCTTCTACCGTATTTCATTCCCCCATTCTTGTCAGTCGTTCCCTAATCCTCTCCCTGAAGATCTCTACAACTTCTGGTTCTTTCAATTTATCCAGGTCCCATCTCCTCAAATTTCCAACTTTTTGCAATTTCTTCAGTTTTAATCTACAGTTCATAACCAATAGATTGTGGTCAGTCCACATCTGCCCCTGGAAATGTCTTAAAATTTTAAACCTGGTTCCTAAATCTGTCGTACCATTATATAATCTGATACCTCCTAGTATTTCCAGGCTTCTTCCATGTATACAACCTTCTTTTATGATTCTTGAACCAAGCGTTACCTATGATTAAGTTATGCTCTGTACAAAATTCTACCAGGCGGCTTCCTCTTTCATTTCTTCCCCCAAATCCATATTCACCTACTACGTTCCCTTCTCTCCATTTTCCTACTATCAAATTCCAAACACACATGACTATTAAATTATCGTGTCCCTTCACTATCTAAATTTCTTTTATCTCATCAGACATTTCATCAATCTCTTAATCTGCAGAGCTAGTTGGCATACAAACTTGTACTAGTGTGGTAGGCCGCATGGGATTAGCCGAGCGGTCTAGGGCGCTGCAGTCATGGACTGTGCGGCTGGTCCAGGCGGAGGTTCGAGTCCTCCTCCCTCGGGTATGTGGGTCTGTGTGTTTGTCCTTAGGATAATTTAGGTTAAGTAGTGTGTAAGCTTAGGGACTGATGACTTTAGCAGTTAAGTCCCATAAGATTTCACACACATCTGAACATCATCTGAACTACTGCGGTAGGCGTGGGCTTCGTATCTATTTGGCCACAATAATGCGTTCACTATGCTGTTTGTAGTAGCTTACCTGCACTCCTATTTTTTTATTCATAATTAAACCTAATCCTGCATTACCCCTATTTTATTTTGTGTTTATAACCCTATAGTCACCTGACGAGGAGTCTTGTTCCTCCTGCCACTGAACTTAACTAATTCCCACTATGTCTAACTTTAACCTATCCCTTTCCCTTATTAAATTTTCTAACCTACCTGCCCGATTAAGGGATCTGACATTCCACGCTCCGATCCGGAGAACGCCAGTTTTCTTTCTCCTGATAACGTCCTCCTGAGTAGTTCCCACCCAGAGATCCGAATGGTGGACTATTCTACGTTCTACGAACACAGATTTGGAAGTATAATCGTTTTTATCAGTCAGCGTTTAAAGAAGTCTTTTGCTCATCGCGGACACGAATTGTTTCGCACCATTACATCTACTAGATTCCAAGCCTGTTTTCTGTGTGCGCCCCCCCCCCCCCCCCCCTCCTCTATGATCCTATCGAAATTATTTGTAAATCATGTTGCTAGCGCGAATGGTGAATTAAGACCCTAAAGAGATGCAATGGACCTGAACGTCGGAAGAAGAAGAATAATAGAGGGGGGGGGGGGGGGGGGTTATACACAAAACAAGATTGGAATCTAATACATGTAGTGTGACGCTTAAGACGCCAGATACCTAACTACGCAGACTACGTCTAGCAAATAAAAACAAATAAACCTCGTCCCAGGATCGAACCTTCTACCTCCTGCATGCTAACCCGTCGCGCTATCCACCAACTGCACAGTACTTCTGATATTTCCTGACAGAGGTAGTTGCCGTACACATGGTTACACTGTTGCGAGATAGCTGATCTTTAACGTCCATTCATTGCCCTAAATATGTGCAGGGCGAAATTTGTAACAGACGTTTTTCTATTGCTAGAAAGTGAGGAATCTTTCTGCGATTTCACAATGTGTGAATTTTTCTTCACCCTGTATATTGCGCATTTCATAGTTAGTTGTCAATAATGAAACGCTTACCTTCCCATTATGGTTTGACGTATGAAGACATTACTAACATTTCCGAAGCAACGAACTCCTGCGCCCGCGAAGATAGCGTTGGAATATCACATTTAAGTCTAACAAACTTATTAGTGACTGCAGTCGCCTCAAGTCTCATGTCTCCACCTTGTTGACGCCATTGGTTTTTTGATAGTGTTTTCTTTATTAATAACGCTGTCTCGATCTAGATAAAGTTTCAGCAGACAAAAATGGGTTGAGTATCTTCAAAACGGGCATCCAAATTTTGTAAGTTGGAGCGCTGGTGCACTGATACATGACCAATGATTTCTATGTTCCTACTGCTTCTTTATTTTACGCTTGTATTTGAGGTGTTTTAATGAATTATTTTATGCCACTAGCATAGTTTTTGGTGCCAGCATTATTAATTTACTAATATTTTCGACGCCAATGGGCTATTCGCTGTCTAGTCATGAAATTATGTATTCTGAATCGCTTTGTCGATCGCAATATAAACCTCAGGAGAACGTAGGTGAGGGAATATTTAAATGCCAAATCCTATGACTGGTGTTGACAAAATAACTGTCAAAACACAGCCCTCCATTCTTGCAAGGTAGAGGCTGCTTTGGTTTTCACATAATGAAGTTCCGTAAAAATCGTATAATATAAAGTTCAGTGCAACTTCTTTAACAGAATCAGAATGGTTTCATGAGTATACTTGGATCCAGAGACCAGCATTATTTTCCATATACTTTTTGCCTCGATTGTTAAATGTAATTAACAGTCGTAATTTCGACTGTTACGCCTGTCTCAGGTAATGACTGCTGCGATTTTAGGAATAGATTCTGCTGAATAATTTTATTACCTTACCAGGTCGTGCCAATGCACATTCATTCCTGTTGTGGACAAAGTTCTAGTGTCATAGATATTTACAAATTTCATGACATAAAGCAACGAAAATTGACATTACACACAACCATTAATATTTCAACATAAAGTGACGAAGTGCGCCAAACATTTGTATGCGGGAGGATCAGAAAACGAAAGGAATGGCCGTTTACACAACGCAAGTCTGTAGCCAGCACCAATAATCCACATTTAAACGAATTCGTATCAGTTCCTCACCGCGTCGTGGTAGTGCGATATAGACGAGCTCGTTAACACACCAATATAAGAACGCCAATGTGCTGTATATAGCGATAAAGAGCTTTGATGCCTTAAAAGCAGAAAATGGAAAGGATTTTCCCCTGCAAATTAAATGAGTTTTCCCAAAATTGTTAGGTGATTCTAGCGCTCATTAATTTACGGTAGCAACCTTCCTTAATTTTCCCTACGATGGCAAGTAAAACACGTCGTTACATCATAGGCTATACAGATCAGTAGGTGTGCCACAGCTTCCCGCGATCGCTGGTGACTGGCGTAACCAACGTGAAGTTAGAGGTTATAGTGTGGCTAATTAATAATCGTATCAATATATTTCGTTGGTCAATGACACACAGGTCGAAAATACTTGACACAAGTCTTGTCCATGCAGAAAATTTAACCTTTGTGACTAACGGTGCTAGTTACAGATTTATGACCTAGAAAAAGTGTTGCATACTTACTGTTTAACGGCATGAGCTAACCTTCATGTGCACATTGGTATCCCCCACACAACAACGCCGCACTTCACCTACAAAAATTCGCTGATGTCGCAGGTCATCAGTGACATGGCGTACAGTGCAGTATGTAGTTTTCGCCAGGACCAGCCATATAAGGTCAACCCACCTACCTAAAGAAATCTTCTAAATTCGCCTGAAGCAGATGAGACCATATGGAAGCACCCGATCACGAATTAACACACAATACTTCACCTGATCAGTGAGGTGTGCTATTTTGTTTTGGCTCTTGTAGCTTAGTGCTATGTTACTCTACCATGTGGATTTCAGTGGCGTGTGTCTGTCTGTGTCTGTGTCTGTCTGTGTCTGTGTCTGTCTGTGTCTGTGTCTGTCTGTGTCTGTGTCTGTGTGTGACTGTCTGTGTGTGTCTGTGTCTGTGTCTGTGTGTGTCTCTCAATAATTTGGAGACGTCTTCTTTTCAGAAAATTCTGCTGTGGTGCGCCCTTGAGATTCTATACAAAATGGAATACTTCTGTCAAGACCTGCTGGATATGCTTCGATGTCAGGTGTGTTGGGAAACTCTGACACGCCCCATTTTGAGATGCAAGTCCGAGCACTTGCTGTGCCAACAGTGCTTTCAGAAAGTTACTCAGTGTCCCTCGTGCCGAGAACCACTGCAGGACAACTTGCGCTCTTTTTCCATGGAACGGCTGGCGGATATTGTGCGCTCCCCTTGCAAGTACAGAGAAGTTGGCTGCCCCGAAGTGCTCCTCCTGAAGACTAAGCGACACCACGAGGAGACGTGCACTTTCAGGCTGTGCAGTCCTGGGGCCGTGGAGCAGTACGTCGGCTGCGACCACAGAGACAAGCCGCCGGCGGCACCGGACGGAGTCATCAGGCCCACGGTGTCTTCCACAACCGTCTTAGAGTTCCAAGTGGATAGCTCCGAGGTGCACGCTGCATCTGTCCCGACGACGTTCCTCACGCCACATTACTCGTACGTCGCCACGTGGCACAGGAATTGCGTGCTACAGAACCTCGCTACCGCTTCAAGGTGCGCCTGGATCCGGATGGACTTTCTACAGGGGACGGGTGATAGACTAAAACTACAGCCAGCAGGTGCAGAAACTGGCGGTCTCATGACGCTTACTCTTTGAGAGGTCAAACAGGCCAGCGAACTCTCTCTTTCTGGTGCCATAAAAAAAACAGCCGTCTCTGATTCTAGTCAAATGACAGTGTCGTTATTGTATGTTCCCTTGGTTACTATTTAATTCAAATAATTTTATTATTAATTTTATTATTTACTTTATTATAAAAACTAAGTCTGCTGTAAACCTGACATTATTTGTAACGTTTTAATTTATTGAATAAACCTAAATTTAAATTCTTGCCTCCTAGCCGTAGAGCTTCAGCGTACTGCCAGTATTTGCTAAAACACCTTAGAGCACAGAAACGTACGTACTAGCCGCTTAACTCAACGCTGGCGATAACTGTCTTCACGTGGGACAGAATCGTTAGCGCTACCGACGTCTTCTGTACAGAGAAACGCGAACATAAGTAGGACATGGTACTAGACGCAACGAATTGAAATAAGTTGTCCCCTTCCTTTGGATCCTGAAACCGTATCGGCACAGGAAATGTAAGTACTTGTATTGCTTGAGTTCTGTTTCAGCTTACAAATAATTCGGGGTTGAAAGTACCGCTAAAGTCGTAAGGTTCTTACAACACACGATCGGTTTTAGGTTCTTAGATCTCTATCTTCAGGTGTCGTAGCTTCGTGTTAGAACCCCGAGAGCAGCGGTGGACGCGTACAAGTCGTGGTCTGCCACCAAAGTACGCAGAGTAAACCAGTTGTGTGTTAAGTAACTGTAGCGGTATTTTCAACCTCTAGCATAATACTCTGATGCGGATGTACCTCATACAGGGTTGTTTGTTACAAATAATTGTATATTCACATGATACATATCAGCTTTGCGTACCATAAGTGAGTTAAACTTTACAAAATCTGAGTTTTCTATACTAGTATAAAAGTATGCTCTCCCGTACATTCTATTGTGTAGGGTTGTGCCCCACAGCTCGTAAGTATTTAAAGCCATTATTACAATCAGTTTAAATGCTTAAATTATTCTCTGAATCTTAAGGCATTCTAAACAATTTCCAAGGTGATTTTAAACATATGGCAACAGATGTCACTACTAGACAGCAGTGATGAATTTCGTCATTTGACTCCACATTTTCAGTATCATCTGTTCCAAATGACTTTAGATGGTACATGACAATTTGTTGATTATAACAGGTTGTAATACACTACTCACTAGCATGTCTGTGCTGTTTAAATAAGACGTTTTTATGGTTACTTACCGCAAGATAAACACGAAATCCTTAGATCACTTTGTCCCTCTATCAAGAGCAATTTTTCTCCAGTTGAAATTTGTGAATTACAGATGTCTGCTGGCCATTGGCGGCGAAAAATATATAAGCCAAGTCAGTACACAAAATATATCGCCATTCGTCACATATTGATAGTTGCAGACTTACCAGAATTTGGAGATGAATTATCTATACAAAGAATCTTGATCGAAACGTAGACTCCTACGCGCCCTTGACCGGTTGTTTAAAATAAAAACGCTTCTCCACAAGTGACAAATTGTTGATTGGCTGTTACTTTTCTTTTCGACTATGGTTCCATTTTTGGTTCCATTTTATCATCAATGGCCAATCTTAACATGAAAGAGAAATATCGTTATTACGAAGATCAATTCAAGAAAAAATGTTTATTATTAATCTGTTGAAATAACGATCAGAAAATATGAGGAATTGAACTTCCAGTAGATTGGGGTTAAATTCTAAAACTGAATACCTTCGGAATTACCCTTCGCCTTGTAGTGGAGGTAGGCTACCACTGGTCTATGGAGAACGTAGACTTTCTGGTCATTCAATCACGTTGTTTCCGTTCCTAAAGGAAAATTTTTTGTACCAATCAAACTGGTCCCTTCAACCTGGTATTGAATTGTAGTTGACCGAAAATCTAGTTTCATGAATGAGATTTTTGCACTGGTGTGGCTATAGTAGACAGTCGTTGCACTGTATGTTTGTGTGTTCTACCATAACACACTCATGAGCATGCTATAGGAACGTAGAAGGTACTTTCTGTAAACATACTATATAACGAATTGAGATAAGAGGTTTACTTCTGTTTACTGTAATCTGTAAATCTGTCTTCTGGTGGATTGTTACTATTGTATCTTACATGTATTAAGAGTAACACAAACAAAATAACGGCTCTGAGCACTATGGGCCTAGAACTTAGAACTACTTAAACCTAGCTAACCTACTGACATCACACAGATCCATGCCTGAGGCAGGATTCGAACCTGCGACCGTAGCGGTCGCGTGATTCCAGACCGTGGTGCATAGAACCGCTCGGCCACTCTGGCCGGCCACAAACAACCGGTTCCAGTTCTAATGTACAACATCTACAGGACCTATGATTCTGGTGACAAGTGAAAAATGCAGCCATATCAATATATTTCACTGTCGGCATAGTTGATAGTTCGCCGATTACGTATTTTCTTTAATTTTTTTGCAACACAAGAAATAGGGAAATTCCAGTGAAATACACAAACGTACCTGACACATACTGTAAGGAATTTAAGAACAGCACTACTACTCTACCATTGGCGATGTTCTGCGTTAATAAATGGAAAATATGTTGTGACACTTCAATAGGTGGTAAGCGCAGCATCAATATAGACAGTAGGTACATATTCCATGTACTGAGAATATGACCCGTTCTACTTCAGTAATTGCAGTGCTCTGAGGTGGTAAGGTTTTTTAAGACATTTTAGTGGCTCAAAACTATTGAAGCCAGCCGCCGTTAAAACACTGACATAACAGCATATTGAAAAAGCTTTTAAGGTCGCGTTTAGTAGACTGTAGAATACTCGCAACTGCATTGATGAGGCGCACATTCTTTTCAGCAGCGGATTATACATTGCCTGGGTACCATGAGGACGAGCTGCAGGAACAAGAGATCCTAATGATCACGTGTTCGGCTATACAATGCTTGCTCACTAAGGTACTCTCTCCGCTAAAAAGATGAACCAGAAGGAATTATGCAAATAGTACGGAAATTGGCTGACATATACTTACACAAAAAATGATTACAATTATAGAAAATTGGATGATTTATTCAAGAGGAAGAGTTTCAGAAACTGAGCGTGTCAATAACGCGTTGGTCCACTTCAGGCCCTTACGGAAGCTGTTACTCGGCTTTGCATTAATTGATAGTTATTGGATGGCCTCCTCAGAGACAGCTAGCGAAATTCTGTTCAACTGGCGTGTTAGATAGCCAGAATGCCGTGATGGCTGGAGGCCCTGCCCATAATGTTCCAGACGCTCTTAATTGGGGAGAGTTCTGGTGACATTACTGCCCTAGGTAGGATTTGGGAGGCATGGAAACAAACAGTTCACAGACGGGAATTATCGTGCTGAAATGTAAGCCCAGGACGGCTTGCCATGAAGGGCAACAAAACGCTGAGTAGACAAGCGTTGTGCCGTACTGTTAGGATACCACGGCTAACATCCGAAGGGGTTCTGCTGTGAAACGAAATGGCATCTCAGATCATCACTCTTGGTTGTCAGGCAGTATGGCAGGCTACAGCCAGCTTGGTATCCCACCGCTCCCTGGGGCGTCGTCGGTTCTCAGTTCGAAGAGGGACTTGACACTGAACTCAGTTCTGCTACAGTCAGTGAGATTCCAGGCCAAAGACTTGACGGTCAGAAGACGTCCCAGACAGCGGTGCGATACCAGCCTGACTGTTGCCCGCCTTACAGCTGGACAACCAGGAGTGACGGTCTTGAGTGTCGTTTCGTAGAAGGACCGCTTTCTGTCATCCGTGGCACCTTAACAGTGCAGCCATACTTCGTGCTGTTCTAAACCACTTTCTATTGTCCTTCGTTTCGAGCCGACCAGGATTACATTTCAGCAAGATAATGCCCTCCCGCACACCAGTTTCTACTGGAGAGGAGTTGTTCGCGAACTAATGGATCCAGACGCACGGTTCACCAAGATAAACGGAAAAAGCGAGGAACGAATTCTAAGGAACAGTCTTTCATAGTTCACTCCGGTCACAGATTTCTGCTTACAGCTTCCGGGAATTGGAAACGGTCTCGTTCCAGCCGGTCTCGGTCTCGGTCTCGTTCCAGCCGGTCTCGGTCTCGTTCCAGCCGGTCTCGGTCTCGTTCCAGCCGGTCTCGGTCTCGTTCCAGCCGGTCTCGGTCTCGTTCCAGCCGGTCTCGGTCTCGTTCCAGCCGGTCTCGGTCTCGTTCCAGCCGGTCTCGTTCCAGCCGGTCTCGTTCCAGCCGGTCTCGTTCCAGCCGGTCTCGTTCCAGCCGGTCTCGTTCCAGCCGGTCTCGTTCCAGCCGGTCTCGTTCCAGCCGGTCTCGTTCCAGCCGGTCTCGTTCCAGCCGGTCTCGTTCCAGCCGGTCTCGTTCCAGCCGGTCTCGTTCCAGCCGGTCTCGTTCCAGCCGGTCTCGTTCCAGCCGGTCTCGTTCCAGCCGGTCTCGTTCCAGCCGGTCTCGTTCCAGCCGGTCTCGTTCCAGCCGGTCTCGTTCCAGCCGGTCTCGTTCCAGCCGGTCTCGTTCCAGCCGGTCTCGTTCCAGCCGGTCTCGTTCCAGCCGGTCTCGTTCCAGCCGGTCTCGTTCCAGCCGGTCTCGTTCCAGCCGGTCTCGTTCCAGCCGGTCTCGTTCCAGCCGGTCTCGGTCCAGCCGGTCTCGGTCCAGCCGGTCTCGGTCCAGCCGGTCTCGGTCCAGCCGGTCTCGGTCCAGCCGGTCTCGGTCCAGCCGGTCTCGGTCCAGCCGGTCTCGGTCCAGCTGGTCTCGGTCTCGGTCCAGCTGGTCTCGGTCTCGTTCCAGCCGGTCTCGGTCTCGTTCCAGCCGGTCTCGGTCTCGTTCCAGCCGGTCTCGGTCTCGTTCCAGGTCCCGTGGGTACTCATCACAGTTCCACTGCCAACACTCATACTTCAGTATAGAGCTCTTCTTGTTCGTTTCGTTTCGTTCGCTTCCCATTCTAGATCTGTTTCACACCTTTTTTGAACTCTGAACTTCTGGTTCTTTTCGTATTCTATTCAGCGTCCATGACCGGTAATTAAAATGTATTTTATAATTACGTAAATTACATAAACATTAAGTGGTATATAATACATACATCTTTTCAGGCAACAAAACGACGTATCAGCTTACCTCACTATCTCGATAAACAGCAGATGAAATACTGCCTTTATACAAGACAAGATGTTTTGCTGTCACACATGCAAACGACGTCGGCACGGCACACACGAGTGGCCATTTTGCGTCTTTTATTTTTTGATACAAGGTAAAAGAGCATATTCTTTGTTACGGAAGGCAGACTGACTTACAACCGAATGAAGCCCTCGATTGGTAATAGATTGTATGTCAAATTTTGTAAAGAAAATACGATAACTCCTTTATAATTTCAGTGATTCACGGTGGCGCACGAAAAATCGGCCCCGAGTAGTAGACTGTTCATTGTCACTTACCAATCGCCATCTATTGTTTCGAAGTTGTATGCATTAGATGATTTGTTATTTATTCACTGCCTAATTATTACATGTTTATCTACTCTGCTCGTAGCGGTCAACAAATGGTGCGTAACTGGCGGGCAGTGAGTACTCGGGGCCGGTTATCGTGCGCCACCTTATATTATTTCACTGTGGTCGCCACATAACGCTACAGTTGGCTAAAAGTGATGTTTTGCACAATCACGAAAATTAAAAGTGTGAGAGAATTGTCATGAATAAAAACTCTGTACTCCAGGGGGAGGCAAGTGCCCCCTCTTGGCGTCTTCCATCTTCAGTCACCTACGCTACTAATTCTGTTTCTTAAAGAACCATATAACAAGCACAATGAACGGTGAAAGAGTAAAAATGAACGGTTCCCAAAAAAGAGCGATCACCAGTGAACTAGTTCACAAGGATGAAAGACTTTACCCATCTCTAGTTTCTACAACTTGTCTGTCTTTTAAAACCAAACTACGGCCAGCAAGGTCACGTATCTCTCCCCTCTTAAGAACGTTTGCAACATTATGGGTACGGCCCTCCAACCAGCTAGGGATTTTGACGATCTAACGCGCTAATTGGAATAATTCGGCACGATGCCCTTCATTGGCGACAACCCGTTGTAGAGTGCACACCCGATGTATGTAGTCCACTAAGATTAGTGTTAAATATGTTCTACGATACACTGTGGAAGGAATGTAGGTAGTCTTTTGGTCTGCAGTGGAGCTGAATATGGTCTAAATGTTCAGCCGAAACTAATAGACTGTAATAAATATCACTGATACGGCTGTCATAGATTTTCCTCTGCTTGTTACTTGTTCTATACTCATCTCATGAAATTACAACTTCGAGAAGGTAGAGCTAACACAAAGACTTTCCGACAATCATTCTTCCCACGCGCCATTCTCTAGTGAAACAGGGAAAGGGAGAGCAATAAATGGTTCCAGAAGTAACCTCCGCCACACACCAGAAGGTGGCTTGAGGAGTTTGACGTAGATCTTTGCCTTTAAAAATTTAGTTCGATCTGCCAAACATCTGTAAACATCAAAACAATTAAGTTGTGAAGTAGTGAGGTAGATAATACAGGCAATCCTTGATTGCAAGAATCTGAATTGCTTATTGCTACCACATTTTAAAATAGAAAAACTCAAGTATTATTAGGATTTTATGTTATTGATGGGCAGCTGCAGGCTGTTAACTATACCGAAGAACAGCCTTGCGAAGAATTCTAGCTGAGAACTTTTCAACAAAGTAATAAGCAACTGACTCCGAAAACTGATATCGAAAAATGTAATGACCATTTTTATAACTAGAAAGTAACGGCACGCCATCATTCCCTGACGTGTTGGTCGACAGACCGCACAATGCTCAAATCGAATCACTTTTCCAGGATACCTCAAAGACGTTGGATTAAGTAGAGTCCTACACTAACTATAAAGTAATGTCTCCAGCGCCGCAGGTGCATATACATGCGCCACACTGACGAGGGGACCACACGCCAGCTAGGTTTGTGGCTTTTTCTTATTTTTACTGTACACGAAGTTCTGAACTCGAATACCAATCCTCCAAAAAATTTGAAGAGCGTCTTTAATACCCTAAAGCTGATTTTTCGACAGGCATGTTAGCTAGGTGGGAGAATGACTGCTACGAGGGTGGCCCAGGATCGGTTATTCGCCGAGGTAAATTTTAAACAAAGATGCGTGTTCCACGAGAGTTTATGAAGCGTGAAATACATAAACAAGGAAAACTTTAGTTTGTACTGATGTATTCTTTATTTAAACAAACTTCACTGCCGTTCATAAAATGTCGGTAATTACAAATTTTGTATTAGCAATGAAAACTGGATTTTTGTGTAACTGTAGACAGGCGTGAATTTTTCATGAAAACCACAATGAGATATGTGATAATTAAACTTCCTGGCAGATTAAAACTGTGTGCCCGACCGAGACTCGAAGTCGGGACCTTTGCCTTTCGCGGGCGAGTGCTCTACCATCTGAGCTACCGAAGAACGACTCAATCCCGGTACTCACAGCTTTACTTCTGCCAGTACCTGAGGTAAAGCTGTGAGTACCGGGCGTGACTCGTGCTTCGGTAGCTCAGATCGTTGAGCACTTGCCCGCGAAAGGCAAAGTTCCCGAGTTCGAGTCTCGGTCGGGCACACAGTTTTAATCTGTCATGAAGTTTCATATCAGTACACACTCCGCTGCAGAGTGAAAATCTCATTATGTGATAATTAGTATCAATTTTATGAATTCTGCACTTAAGTGGTGTAGGTATTCGAACTGAACGAAAAAATGACCGAAACGAGACTCCAACCAGCGATCCTGTGATTACGAATATCCAGCTTTAAAGATAACCTGTTTTCATATTCGTTTGTTGTATGCTTCACGGAAATGGTCCTAGAACATGCACCTTCGTTTCAAAATTTGCATCAGCGTAGTATGGAACCCACACCGTCTTACGGAGCAGGCAATTTTTGTGGCACAGTCACACTGGCTGTCGAAAGCTCGGCTTAACTTTAGGGTGTTAAGGGTGCTCGAAAAAACTTCAAAATCTGTTTTGTCGGAAATTTTTGGTAGTTGCGTTAAACTGCTTTGGTATTTTGATATTTGAGTTTTGAAATTCACATGCCATAAATATAACAATACAAAAATCAGATTGTTGTTCTTCTTGTGGGTACGTCGCCGTTCACTTTAATCACCCTGATAAGGAGACCTCACTTACCGTGAGGCCATTTCATAGGATGGCCTACGGCTGTGTGTCTGAGAAGGACTTTGAGGTTTGATTTTATTGAGGTTATAAATATTTAATTTATAACATGCTGCTACACAAGCAGCTCCAACTCTAACTAATACAATCCTAACAGTACAACGCGCGATAACAGTACTGATAAGGATAAATCGCATAACCTAAGTCGCCTAACCTATATATTTTTGTGCAACACGAGCCTAGTAATACTAGAGCTCGTGTTGTTGCACTGTCGGCTGCTGCTGCAAGACTGACTCTAACGAGCGAGCAGCGCGGCGGGCCAGTCCTTATCAGCTCTTATATTGCGCAACCGGAAGTAGCAAAACCACATTTTCTGCAACACGAGCTAAGTAAATATACAGGACGCTGTAGCACAGACAGCGAAAAATTCTAAGTCCCAATCAAGGTCACGCGCTGCTCGACGCGTAACACATATCTAAGACGTACTTAACTGACGGTCCCATAGCACCCCCAATAGCAGAGAATGAGCACTGTATTTGGGCAGCGCAGCAGATTTTTTAGGGCCAGTTTCATTTAATGAAAATGCAATGAAAAAGCAACACATGGGCAAAAGGAAACATGGTCCGTAGTAGGGTGAAATGTGTACAATCTTCTTTTAAATCGTCGGTAAGCTAGTTTCGACGACTTGTCATTTTCAAGTACATGTGCAATGTTACATATTACACGTTGTCATGTTAATGTGAATCATTCGCAATGTAAGGTCGAAATATGTATATTTTTTACGTGTAGTGAAAAATAATTTGACGGTCACGACATGTAATATTATACTCACCCGAAAATGACAAGTCGACAGTAGCTAATCGCACGATTTCAATAAAGATCGTCTAGACTGCAGCCTACTACGGACCGTGTTTTCTATTATTAAGTATTTGTATGTTGTGGATTCCAACAAAAACAAAATTTCAAGCAATATATTCAAACACCCATTCCCCAGAAAATATTCCTCGTGAGGAAGGCCGCTGCAGCGTGGCCGAAACGTCGATTATTTTGGTACTTCAGCATTTTAAGTATTTTGTAAGATGACGCAGCACTACACTCACAATGATTTTTTAATACAGTAAATACTGTAGGACGACGAAGAACGAGAAAAATTTGATGCACAGAGAGAAACCAGTACCTCTTTCCCAGAGATGCTCTGATATGAGTCACTGTGTGTACCGATGCATCACCAGGCCGCGGAGTTCCGTCCTTTGCACGAGGGGCTCACCTCAGGAGAGTCCCCTGAGTGGACAGTCGGTTTGCGCAGCCGCCCTCCGCCAGCGATTCAGCAGGAAAAGCGCGAACAGCAGGGACCCCGGAGGAGCACCGGCGTAAATGAGGAACAGCCGGCGGGTAGAGACCACCAGCGTAGGCGACCCACCTGTATCCTCCACACCCTACTTCGTATCGTTTATGAAGCTGGATTTGAAATCTACTAATACCAGTACTGTTGGCACCTGTTTTGATCAAAACCAAGGTAGAATCTTCCTATTCGTTAGTCAGGGGTCTGAAGATGCGTAGCAAAACGCTGAAACTGGTAGCCAAATAAAAAATATTTGGAAACTAGGCGAGTGAAAAGTGTTCAATTTGGCATCCAGAGTTAAACGAGTCATTTTAGTTTCACGTTCAGAAAAATTCTAAGGGTTTTTTTTTTGTTTATTTTTTTTTTTTTTTTTACAAAAATATTTTGATGTATGTTACTAATTCCTACCCATAACCTTTGACACATCACAATAATAGAAATTATCCTACGGAATAGAGTTGTCAAGGAGAAACTTTCTTAGTTCGTTATCAAATTTTATCAATGGTAAGTGATCAAAAATTGTATGCTGCAGCATTGTGCATCCCTTTTTGTGCTAAAGACAACATTAATGTTCAATAATGAGTCATTTTTCCTTCTAGTATTCTAATGACGTACATTATCGTTCCTTTGGAGCTGTAGTGGATCATTTACAACAAATTTGATGAGGGAATAAATATACTGCGAAGCAGTAGTCAGGATGCCCAACTCCTTAAACAGATGTTTATAAGATGATCGTGGATAAGCACTGCATAATATTCTTACAGCGCATATTAGCGCAGTAAAGACTTTTTCTTAAAAATGAGCTGCCCCTGAACATTATTTCGCATGATATTATTGACTGAAAATATGCAAACTATGTCAACTTAATAATTTGCCTCACCACAAAACTTTCAGTGATTCTAGGAGCAAATTTGCCTAAACTAAGTTGCATTAGGAGTTCCAAAATGTTTCCAGTTAACATTCTAATCAATATGACCGCTAAGAATTTTGAAATTTACATCCTATTTTATTACGTCACCATGCGTTTTACTTGCCATAGGTATAATCTTAGAACTGAGGGTATCATTGACAGGAAACCAGTCAATGATGATGTTAACAACTTTGTTTACCATTTGTTCTGCTTCTATACGTATGCTTGGATTGATTGCAATACTAGTGTCATCTGAGAAAAGAACTAATTCTGGTTATTTTGTACAATACACGCATGATGGTTTACATATATGAGAAACACTAATGGACCTAATATTAAATTTTAGAATGTGTCATATCTGTTTCTTGCCAGTCAGAATTATGTCCCTGGACTATATTGCTCGAATTTCTATGTGCAGCTTTCTGCATTATTTTGCTAGCTACGACATTAGCCATTGGTTGGCTATACCATGAGTACCATAAAACGTCAATTTACCTGGGAGAATACTGTGATTGACGCACCAAATGCTTTAGAGAGGTCGTAGAAAATACCAACCGGCGCTATTTTATTGTTTAATGCTTTTAAAATATGGTGAGTGAACGTGTAAATGGTATTCTCAGTAAATCAACTCATCTGAGACCAAAACTGTGATTTGATTACGATATTATTGTTGCTAAGATGAGATACTGTTCTAGAATGCATAGTCTTCTCAAAAAATTTTGGAGAATGTCAGCAGTGAAACAGGTAGATAGTTATTAACCTCTTATCAAGTTAAAGAGAGAAATTTCAGTCTTCATGGGAACAAAATTTAATACTGTATTGGAAACACTATCAAAACCGGCTGAGCTTTACTTTTTGAGAGAACGTATAATTTTCTTAATTTCAGAAGTTGGTGATAAGCTCATATAATCGTACAAATCTCCCCAATCTCTTGGAAAACCATTTTTTAAAAAAAAACAATATGCTCAAAAGTAAAATTATGTATTACTGGAGGTGCGGTGATGGTATATTGTTGCTATATGATGGGATTAAGAGGAGAGTGAAGGACTGCTAACATTGTCCAGTTGTTTCCACAAAAATGTAAAATTCACAGTAGAGCACTAATTTACCATGATCTTAAGGAACCGTCAAACGCAGAATATTTATTGCGTAGTACTGACTATTGAGCAACAATGTTGACAGTCTGAGAGCCGTGTTGAGTGTTTGCGCAATATACTTGTACTGGAGGAAAATTCAGAACTTTAAAAATATTTATGCTGGCTCTGTATATTAAGCAATATATCGTACCGTGTAAGGTAAGCATTGCGTAATAAACAGCAGTTCGTGCCGAGATCGAGATAAACTCAATTCACAGCGAACGATTTTCCTCAAAGAACTGAAAAAATATTAGGGAGCGTCCTGGAGAATGTATATTTAAGCACCATGCGGTACTCAAAGAAATGACATTTCTCACTGTTTAGGAAACGCAAGGTGAGTCGTTGTGCAGAACAGCAGAGGAAACTGAAGACAATGTCATGACAGTAAGCAGAACTGTTTTACTTGAAGTAATTTTCAAAACTGGCAAATAAGATTAGGTTTATCTTCCAATGAGAATATACAGGGTGTTACAAAAAGATACGGCCAAACTTTCAGGAAACGTTACTCACGCACAAAGAAAGAAAATATGTTACGTGGACATGTGAAACGCTTACTTTCCATGTTAGAGCACGTTTTATTACTTCTCTTCAAATCACATTAATCATGAAATGGAAACACACAGCAACAGAACGTACCAGCGTGACTTCAAACACTTTGTTACAGGAAATGTTCAAAATGTCCTTTAGCGAGGATACATGCATCCACCCTCCGTCGCATGGAATCCCTGATGCGCTGATGCAGCCCTGGAGAATGGCATATTGTATCACAGCCGTCCACAATACGAGCACGAAGAGTTTCTATATTTGGTACCGGGGTTGCATAGACAAGAGCTTTCAAATGCCCCCATAAATGAAAGTCAAGAGGGTTGAGGTCAGGAGAGCGTGGAGACCATGGAATTGGTCCGCCTCTACCAATCCATCGGTCACCGAATCTGTTGTTGAGAAGTGTACGAACACTTCGACTGAAATGTGCAGGAGCTCCATCGTGCATGAACCACATGTTGTGTCGTACTTGTGAAGGCACATGTTCTAGCAGAACAGGTAGAGTAACCCGTATGAAACCATGATAGTGCAATGTTTACAAATGCGGAGTTGGCAATTCTTCGTGCAGTTGACGATAACCGTAATGTCAGCGTCAGAGGAGTTGCTGCTGTACAAGGTAACGTTGACCACGTCACTGTATGGAGAGTGCTACGGGAGAACCAGTTGTTTCAGTACCATGTACAGCGTGTGCAGGCACTATCAGCAGCTGATTGGCCTCCACGGGTACACTTCTGCGAATTGTTCATCCAACAATGTGTCAATCCTCATTTCAGTGCAGATGTTCTCTTTACGGATGAGGCTTCATTCCAACGTGATCAAATTGTAAATTTTCACGATCAACATGTGTGGGCTGACGAGAATCCGCGCGCAATTGTGCAATAACGTCATCAACACAGATTTTCTGTGAACGTTTGGGCAGGCATTGTTGGTGATGTCTCGATTGGGCCCCCATGTTCTTCCACCTACGCTCAATGGAGCACGTTATCATGATTTCATACGGGATACTCTACCTGTGCTGCTAGAACATGTGCCTTTACAAGTACGACACAACATGTGGTTCATGCACGATGGAGCTCCTGCACATTTCAGTCGAAGTGTTCGTACACTTCTCAACAACATATTCGGTGACCGATGGATTGGTAGAGGCGGCCCAAGTCCATGGCCTCCACACTCTCCAGACCTCAACCCTCTTGACATTCATTTATGGGGGCATTTGAAAGTTCTTGTTTACGCAACCCCGGTACCAAATGTAGAGACTCTTCGTGCTCGTATTGTGGACGGCTGTGATACAATACGCCATTCTCCAGGGCTGCATCAGCGCATCAGGGATTCCATGCGACGGAGGTTGGATGCATGTATCCTCGCTACCGGAGGACATTTTGAAGATTTCCTGTAACAAAATGTTTGAAGTCACGCTGGTACGTTCTGTTGCTGTGTGTTTCCATTCCATGATTAATGTCATTTGAAGAAAAGTAATAAAATGAGCTCTAACATGGAAAGTAAGCGTTTCCAGACACATGACCACATAACATATTTTCTTTCTTTGTGTGTGAGCAATGTTTCCTGAAAGTTTGGCCGTACCTTTTTGTAACGCCCTGTATATGGCTGGTGATATCGATATCGAATTGACATTTGTCATGTCACTTGGAGGTGTAAAAAGATTTCAGTTTTTAAGTCAATTCGATCAAAATAAACTGCTATTTGGATCACATAGTTTCATACTTGCAAACTCGCTCAACAAAACCTATAGCTGGGCTATCTACACACATAATATAGTTTATACGCAACTCTGAGCGCGAATTTTACTCGAACCTATATAAAGTACGTTTTCTTACAATAATTGTCACACTGAGGATATACATCAAGAGAATTTTGAATCATACTCGGTAAATAATTGCTTTATTTCGTTGGCAGCAGTTGTTACAGTAAAGAAATGCATAGAAAGCTGCACGTGCACTCGATAAATTGCAGGGTTGACTTGTTTAATTTCTAATTAGTTCTTACTGTTTATGGATCTATAATTCAGTGAATGAGCCCTTAGTCCATTCAGATTTAGCTTTCGAGACATATTTCGTCGGTTCTACATAATTTATGCTAGTTCTTTGCAAGATCATCAGCTAAATCCCTCCATTATATGAGTGCTCCATATCGCCGAATGCCGACACAGACTTCTAACTTACTCGTCCCAAGAATAAAAATTGCTCGACAATATTGTGCCTTTCTCGGCCTCTCACTTCCGTTTAATATACCGACACAATATTATTGCTCAATAAATATTGTGTTTGTGAGCCCCATCAGAATCACGAACCTGCCAACGAAAACATATGTTCCACATAGGAAACAAATATACACAGAAATAATAGACAACACACTATGGCATTCCGTGACAATCATGCAGCATTTAGGGGCATATTACACACGCTTGATCTAATAGAGTAAACAATGGTTACACAAAAAGAATTGATTGTTTAGACAGGTAAGTACACAAAATGAGACACCAAATTGCCACACTTTCTACAAGCTAAAGATTCCCAAAAATTCAACGACAGTGGCGTGTACAAAGTATTATGCCACAGGTGTCCTGCTTGTGGCGTGGGGGAAAGGGGAAGAAATTTCAAAAAAAAATGGTTCAAATGCTCTACATAATCACCGTTAAATGCGACGCATTGCTTTTTCTAATGATTGGATGACTTGCCGGAGCCCTTAGTTGTAGAGGTTCGTGTTTTGGCAGTTCAGGAAGCGTTGCACGTCGAAAATCACCTCGTTGTCATTCTTGAAAGCAGATGACGTAATTGCTCAAACGTGAGAGAAGAGAGGAAGCAGGCCTGGGTGCCGTATCACGAGAACACTGGGGCCCCAGACACTATTTGGCAGCACAAAGAAGCGGTCTGTATATACTTGTTCTGTGCAGTGTGAACTGGGGCACTGCGGTGTAGCAAAAACGCTCCCTTGGACAGCTAATAGCTTTCCCCGCCACTTCCTCTTCGCAGTCTTCTGTAGACTCGTCAGGTGATTTTGCTATAATGCTTCTGTCACCGTTTTTCCCTGACGCATTAGTCAATCTCAAGGGCGGGGCGGGAGGAGGTCATGAACACTCCTCATAAAATATTGCGTATTAGTAAAAGCGTATCCGTTTTTATATACACAAATTTTCAGATATTACAGCTAACTTTCGACGAATAAAATAGAATAGAAACAACTTCTTGGAATACACTCTACGTTTAATGCAGGGAATTTTCAGTCGCTTCATTGAGGTCATACCGGCGTGCTTGGGCTTGCGGCCTGACGAGTAACGTTTAAGCCACATGCAGTGAGTAATCACAGGCTGGCCGTACGTGCTGTCAACAAAAATTCCCACAAGACCGTTGCCAGAAAAGCCAAACTACAGATAGCTGAGTAAGTGCAGACAGAGGAGAATGACCCTCCACCAAGAAAAAATAAATGTGGACGGAAACGAATGTCAAAGTAGTGGTCCCCTCATTTTGACGCTCGTAGAGCCACAATATGCAAACCAGTGTCAATAATCCTGTCGCTTAGTGAAGTACTGGTAAGGATTTGTGCTTATTTAGATTATACTGGGTGGTTGTAGTGAAACCGACGGTTTTCTTCTGGATGCTGCAGCGCGAACTGCAAATATCCCAGGCCGCTGAAGCATCGTAAGCATGTTCGTTAATCATTAAAGTTAATGAAAACTATAAAAATTAAATTCCACATATTGCCACCAGATGAAAACATGGCGCTGTAAGCAGTTAGAATATGAAATGTTTTCTGTTTGAATGTCAGTATGATGTTTGTAGTTTGGCGGCGCGTGCTGATTTCCTTCTTGAAGTGGGTGGTGGTGTAAATTTTAAGAATACAGGCTTTCATTACGAAAAGCAACGGGTATGAGAAGAAAGACTGCGCACTGTTCATAAAATTGTTTTAGCAGAACGGCAGCAACAGTAGCGCTGCGTTGTGGGAACATCGCCGACTAAAACAACTAGGAAGAGACCTCATGTCAATAAATAAGCTAATGAATATGATCCAGATATTTGAAACAGGTGAATTAGGTGGTGCAGCAGGGCCAGGGAGGCGACCCAATGGCAGTTGTTGATGATGATGTAGCTATATCTGACAGTGCAGTACATGCTTCAAATTCTGCAGCCAGTGCCCGAGCTTCCTTATGGAAAGAGTCTAATTGTGTCTTCCTGATCAAACGTTCAAAAGGTTTTGCGGTTCGTTTTACATTAGTATCTCCACAAGATTTAGAATATGCACCAAGTAGAGCCACCGAAGTAGGCTAGGTTAACGTGACTGTGCCTTCTTCTTTTTTGGCACGCATGTCAATAGATGACTTGCGGAACAGGGAATATTCTCTGAACGTAAGAGGCACATTTTACTCTGCAGAGTGCTGTGAATGCAAAATACTGTGTGCCTCATATGGGGTTCTACTCCACTACATGTTGTGCAGAACTTCCACTGCACTCAGCTAACGCGGCTGTGTTGTGTGTATTCACAAAGTCCTTCATTCCTGGTCCGTGTCTCCTAGAGTAGGTGACACCTCGTGGACCTGTTATGTGTACAGTGACATCTTGTAAGGTGTCAGGCAAATCCAACACCTTCCATGAAAACCCTGACATGATAAGCAAATCCAGTAGTATGTCACATAGCTCCGAATAAATCGTGACATTAAATTAACCAAAGTAATACGGGTAACGAGTGATCAAATGGAATACCACAGACTAACACAAGAATGCCTAAATGCATGTCATACCTTCCCACCGTGAGACAGACGCGGTTCCGAGGAGAGAAACGAGAACAGAAGCCGAGAGCAGAACCGTGTTAAGCGAGAAGGCCCTACGATAAGGGACGGACACCCACGTTGCCAGCTAACCTCTAGGACCACCCCCCAGCCCATGTTAAAAGCTAGAGCCCTCCAGAAGAACAGTATAGATTTTACGATAACACAAAAAGGGCTACCCCAGCCGCAAGTTTTAGTGTAAGACTATTTCGCGTCTCTGTTACGTCAGGACCACCCCCCAGCCCACGTTAAAAGATAGAGCCCTCCAGAAGACCAGTATAGATCTTACGATAACACTAAAAGGACCACACCAGCTGCAAGTTTTAGCGTGAGACTTTTTCGCGTCTCTGTTACGTTGCAGACTTTAAAAACATTGCCCCACCACGAAAAGTATAACGTTTCTCATTGGATAGACAGAATTTTTGTAGGCGGAGCTTAAGGTTAACATTGAGACCCTGATTGGTCAGATGAAAACAGAGCCAGATATTTTTTTAAACCAACTTCGCTAAATTGTAGTAAGGAGAAGTTAGGAGAGAGTTGCTTGCGAGACGGCGAGGTGAGTGGAGCTGTGCTGCCCGCCGCCCCCTGACGAACACCGACAAGGTAATGAACGCACGCGATGCCGCATAACAGCGCATAAAGCTTCACTCAGAACTGCAGAAGTCTCATCTGTTACACCCCTTTTTTGCGTAATACTAGTGTCGATCGTCAATTAAAGCTCATGGTGTTCACATTTGCCACTTGAAGTAAAAATCTGAAACGCGATTATTTTTCGGTTATATAGTTACTGAGAAGCCACATCAGCCACTGTAATTTACGACAAGTTATATAAGTAATTAAAGATAATTGAGGGTCACTGTAGACCATTTTGATAGTTTTCTCTTTTTTCAAACTTAATTTAAACCTAGATTATAGATGTGATATGGCATAGGTCATCCTTCGATCCATTGTCGAACTTGGAAACCCATTCAGGGAATATTCGTTCACATTTTTTGAACGCAGGTGGTTTTTACCATCCTGTATTAAAACATTTCCTTTTGTCAATAGTGCAATTTATAAACAATGTTTTGTGAGTAGAATATAATTTCCAATGGTAAACTTAACTGCTTTTTCGACGTTATTTTACCAGCTAACTAAAAATGGGAAAGCCTTGAACCCCTTCCACTAAATTTAGTTAGCATTAAGATTCTTTTACAGGGAGTGCAGTGGAGCTGACGCTGAAATCATTAAGTATTTGGTTATATCATCGCTAGTCTCACTGAACTCTTCTGAACTCTACATGTCATGTGTGGTCTGGCGTCCCCTTACTAGCAACAGGTCCCAGGTTCAAACTAGTCAATTCCCTAAAAAACACGCTCAGAGCGTCGTTGCGCGAAAGTGGTAGGGAGACACGATATAGAACAACAGACACCACGCAGAATGTTAGAATCTGCACATTATAAAGACCTCCTTGTGGAACAAGTCACTCCAGCTTTTGCTGTGCACCGGGGCGCTAAAGAACAGTTTTACAAACACAGTGTTGTCTTCCCAGTGCGGTCTAGCAGCGGCTGCGCTGAGTCCGCATTACACGGAGGTGTAGGCACCTCGTGAGAAATCCACAGACGCGGCTCTGGTGTTGTTACTGTCTGTTGTTGTGGGCAATACCCTCACGTTCACAATGCCCAATAACACACAAACATGCAGCCTTCCATTCCATGGTACATCGCCTCACATCCATACCAATGTCAAAACAGAATTTCCAAACAGAAGTAGACACAATTAAATATATTGCGAATTACAAAGAGGAAAAATCTTGCCCTACATTTGTGCCCGCTCTGCAATAGCAACTACACCAAAAACCAACTGGTATACTATACCATATGTAGGTAATCTATCAGGAAACTAGCCAAAACACTGAAAGCCCAAAACTATAAAATATCATTTTATGTAAGAGGTACTACGTCTAATCTCCTATTCAACAGCAAGGACAAAACAGATAAACTAAGCAACAGTGGGGTCTACAAAATAACATGCACTGACTGCAATAAACTTTACATTGGTCAAACTGTCGTGGCCATATCAACAAGGCTGATGAACATGAACGCAGGTGGAGATTAAATAAATCAGACTCCGCCTTTGCTGAACATGTACTCAAGGGACACAAATACGTAACACACACGGAAGTGCTACACATAGCCAACAAAGGCAGAAAAATCAGCCTACTAGAAGCACTTGAAATTAACAAACACTTAACCCTAAACCGCAGTTGGTCCTAAAACACCAACTGCAACTGAGCACATCACCACTCTTAAACTTTACACAATAAAGTAAACCTGCTAATAACCACAAAGTGTCCCAATAGTAAACAAATTCACACCCTAATATAATGTACTATCCCTTATCTCTTTACATTCCTAACTTTAACTCAACTATTTGGTATATATTAATGCACATTTTTCTAATAACAAAATGTAACCGCCAAAGAAAACATCGCTGTTGTACAACCAACAATTACTGTCCAGTGCAACTGTTCACAACAAATACCAAAAAAATTGTAAATTTATAATAATGTGTATTCTAAATCATTCTAATTGTTGCCATACATGGTACTTACAAACCATAAAAAGTGATTTTTTGTTAAAGAAGAGTTTTACAGAACAAAAAGTCAAAAGACCCGTTTGACAATTCCAAAGACAATTCCACAACTAAAGATCGTATGTAAGTGCGTTGTATCTTAGTCACGAATGTTTGGTTCGTAAGAACACAAGCTCCTTGTAAACAATAGCCAGTAGTTATCTGTAGACGGCCTAATAAACCGAAAACTAGTTCATACAAATAAAAATTAGTAGAACAAAAAACCGCCTAAGTGTTATTTAACCCTCAATATGGAATTGTTCTTTCAAGAATCGACGGAAGAATCCATAAATAAGATTTCTTGATTGGTGTTAGTTACTGAAAGACTTTCTAACGCATTAAAGTTTCGAAAAGAATGAATAATTTTCTGTGTTGGTATTGCTTGTGCCTTTTTAGATACCGAGAAATTGAAGTAGATATGGATCTTCAAGTGGCACTTTTGTTTTCTGTTAACATAGAAGAGTGGCTGAATGACGTATCGCGTACTAAGTTTGCAGTGAATTTTCGCAAAATTAACATACGTTCCAATACAGGTGGCAAGACGTCGTCTCTCATCCGCTAAGAGCAAAACACTTTAGAACAGTGGTCGGGCGAATGGTGGAAACTGTATGTTATAATAATGTCGTGTGAGGAGGGCCTCCCGTCGGGTAGACCGCTCGCTAGTCTTTCGATTTGACGCCACTTCGGCGACTTGCGCCTCGGTGGGGATGAAATGATGATGATTAGGGCAACACAACACCCAGTCCCTGAGGGGAGAAAGTCTCCGACCCAGCGGGGAATCGAACCTGGGCCCTTAGGATTGACAGTCTGTCGCGCTGACCACTTTATTTCAAATGGTTCAAATGGCTCTGAGCACTATGGGACTTAACATCTGAGGTCATCAGTCCCCTATAACTTAGAACTACACATCCATGCCGGCGGCAGCATTCGAACCTGCGACCGTAGCGGTCGTGCGATTCCAGACTGTAGCGCCTAGAACCGCTCGGCCACACAGCCACTTTTTTTTATCTCATTTTGCTCTATATTGTTCGTTCGTGGCGGACGTCCTATGACACTCGTTCAGGTTGTTCGTTGATCTGTTTACTCAGTTTTTTATTACAGAGGGTAACTAAACCCTCTGACCGAACACGCTGAGCTATCGTGCCGGCGATCACTCAGCTACCGGAGGCGGACAACTGTATGTTGTGGAGGACAGACGGCACCTGTTTGTCTGCCTTACCACTTTAGAAAATGATTAAGTCACCTTTTTGCTAAAATTATATGATATACGGAACAAAAGAATTACATTCAATTTAATCTAATGTTTATTGTTTTTGAGGCATGCTGCTAAAGGCTCCATGCGCTCTAAATACGTAGAATAAGGGTTATATTCACTTAAGACGCTTTATTCTCCACAATCCAGAAATGCTGATACTGACAACAAGCCACAGAATTGGTTCATGAATTTTGTGACGACGTCAATGACACTTTCCTCCCTTAACCGCCACTGGCAGAGGCTGTTAGAAACCGCGGTCGGTCGGATTAACAGGGCCGAAATTAGATGAGGCGGAGGGCGAGGGAGCCGGAAACGTCATTCCGCATTAAAACGACCGTCCCAAAGTTCCAGCGGCCTACCGGTCACAACACAGTGAAATAATTGCCCGCGCCAAGACAAAGTTTCCATCCGGCGAGTCGTAACTCTCGAGGCGACAGCCGGGCTCTGAAGGGAAAGGGAGGAGTGGGAGGGGAAGGGGAGAGGGAATGTACCTTTCTCAAACACGACCGACTCCCCATTTGCAGTTAATAGCCAGGCAATTATTCAGCGTTTATCTTGCAGATTAAATCCCGTCGCTCCCGCTGTCGCTCCTCTGGCGTTGCAGGACGGCGGCACTGATGACGTTGCTGCATGGTGGGCCTCGGTTTTTAATTCTCGAATCACGCCGCTCCTTTTCTTCCGAGGATTCTTCTCGTTTCCGGCGGAGGGTCGGAGATAAGGCGGCGCAGTGGACGGCGCTAGACGCGTCGCTACGTCGGCGACTGCAGCGAACGCTCACTAGGAGTGGGACACGCAACGCAGTTCCGCCCCAAACCCCTCCCTAGCGGACGATCCTCTCGAGTGGAGAGCCCCGCCCACCCCTCCAAATCTAATTAACTCCGCCAATGTCCTTGCCGACGCAGGCGCACCTCGGACTTGGCCCGCTGTGCATATACATTTATACGTAATGGAGTTACGCGGGAGACAGCTTCTTTTATATGAGCGGACTCGCCTTAGTTGCGCCGCTTTAACGGGCTGAAGGTGGAGGTGGAGGGCAGCACCGCCGAGGGCAAGTTTCGGCAACCTTCTACTACTACTTTCTGCCTCCCCTTCCCGCACCACCTTCCTCTGCGTTATTCGTCCGTTGCCTTCATTTTACTACCGCAGCAGGTCCACAGACACTAAGAAAAGGCAGCTTTTTCGCGCGAGATGGCCGTAATATTTTCTGCGGAATGTATCAAGGCATTCGCCGAATCTCTCGTGGCACAGTGGTAGAACTCGTGGAGAACTCCGCGAAAGAAGTGTTGCGCCGATTCTCGAGACTAAGTAATGCATGTGCCCCTGTTGTGACCTACGATATTGAACCAGTTGCGGCAAGTTCTTTTTCTGCTGTTTCTCGTTTTTCGGGTATTGTAGTGCAAATAAAATAAGTCACAATCCCAAAAAAACGTATTAGTATTCTGAGTACACGGTGCTGTCCGCATGTAATTATGAAAAATAATAATTTCAGAATGCTATGGCTGTAGTGATTAGCCTCACGACTCCTTGGTTTGAAACTTCGTGATTAAGTTAAGCAGCCAGAAAACATGGTCAATTTAAGAAATAATTCAAAATCCAAGATCGCTTAAATACTGTTTACCGGAGAACCTTGTTCAAAAAAGGGTTCTGTTATTGCTAAATGGTTCAAATGGCTCTGAGCACTCTGGGACTTAACATCTGAGGTCATCAGTCCCCTAGAACTTAGAACTACTTAAACCTAACTAACCTAAGGACATCACACACATCCATGCCCAGGCAGGATTCGAAGCTGCGACCGTTGCCCTCTTGCTGTTAAGTGCTTTGTAAATTTTACTCGTTAATCACTGCAATATCATCACATACTATATCTTTTCTGAGGTTTCATTTTGTTTCCTCCTCCCTTTCTAGATGCTTTATTTTTTTGCGAGGAAGAATATTTTCAGCCCATGACAGTAATGAAATAACTAAGGTATAAGTGTCTGAGGAAATCTTAGCGAACTAGTATGCGGGTGACCCCTAATCTTTGAACTGCATCCTCAAGCAATGACTGGTTCCACTAAATTAGGCCCTCCCACGCAGTGGAAGAACGGGTTACTACGAACATTTTCTTGTGCTTCGCTGCGAAATGTAATATAAGAGGTATAACAAAGTATCAAGATTGACGATGGAAATTTGGTTGCTTATCAAATACGTTCCGTTAGCCACAGAAGGACCCATAGGCGTGGACAGACACGTTCATTTGTTGCTCACTGCTCACAGTATTTCCGAGTTTTCGATACGCTTATCTCCTCACCTGTTGGAGCTTCTACATTTAGCACTGAAATACTGGGTTATTGTAATTAAACCTTCAAACGGCTGTAGAAATAACACCACTGGTCAGAATGACGTCAGATTGCAACGGAATATTACGGAGAAGGGGGAAAACATAAGGCAGAAGAAAAATAAATAGTTACAAAATGTAGCAATAGACGGCACTGTAAGCATTATAATTTGACAGTGGTCGACTACAAATGACAAACGAATCATACAACAATGCCTAACGTGTACGTTTGACGTTAAACAAACTGTACTACTGAGTGCGCATGGGTGTACGGGTGTGGTACCGTTAGTTACGTAAGTCCATCCACCACGGCTAGGTCATGTCTATCGGATGGGAGAAATCGGTTTTTAATTCTGCTGAGGCCAAAAACCGTATAAAAAGCATCACTCACATCGGTTTGTAACTGTCCTGAGGCCAAAAACCGCCAAACACCGCATAAAAAGCGTCAATAAAAATCAAATCTGATTATTAATTTCCATGTGACTGGCGAAAACCATGTTTAATATGTAGTCCACCGTTCTCTGCAAAAAGTTGAAATCGAGAAACAGCATGTTCCACAACTGATTGAAGTGTTTCCGGGGTCACGTTCAGAATGCATTGCGCAATGGTTGCCTTCAATGCAGCTGAGTTTGCAACCGGAACACTGAACACAGCATCTTTCAGATAGCCCCACAGTCAAAAGTCACACGGATTAAGATCGGGACAGCCAGGCTGCAGGGAAATGGCCGCTGATAATTCTAGAATTTCCGAAATGGCGCTTCAGCAGCTGCTTAACTGGATTTGCAATGTGCGTGGGTGCGCCATCTAGCATGAAAATGCACACATCCACGCTGTTGGAGAGCTGTAATGACGCGGTTGGGCAAAAGACACTCGTAGCGCTTACCAGTGACGGTACAGTTAACAGGACCGGAAGCACCTGTCTATTCGAAAAAATACGACCCTATGATAAATGATGCCATAAACCCACACCACACAGTAATCTTTTCAGGATGAACTGGTACTGGTTGATTTGCTGCCCATATTCGACAATTCTGTGTATTGACATATCCTGGCAGATGGAAGTGAGCTTCGTCTGTCCATAAAATCTTCCACGGCCAATCATTGTCCACTTCTACGCGAGCAATAAATTCTAAAGCAAAGGTCTCTCTTCCTGGCAGGTCAACAGAAAGCATCTCGTGCATATGAGGAAATTTTGAATGGATAGCAAAGAATGGTGTTTCGTAGGATTTTATGCACCGTGCTGACGGGTCTGTCCAATTTTCGTGCAATTCTCCGTGCACTACACGTTTGCACACCACCACTCGTCTCCTCCTGCATTTCTGTGGTCACTGTTTCCCCTGACGTCGAATCAATTCGTTTCCTCCCTCGACCAAAAAATGTGTGTGAAATCTTATGGGACTTATCTGCTGAGGTCATCAGTCCCTAAGCTTACACACTACTTAACCTAAATTATCCTGAGGACAAACACAAGCACACATGCCCGAGGGAGGACTTGAACCTCCGCCGGGACCAGCCGCACAGTTCATGACTGCAGTGCCTGAGACCGCTCGGCTAATCCCGCGCGGCCCTTCCTCGACCAGGTTGCACACCAACACAACCCGTCTTTTCGAATTTCCAAATCATTTTCTCCAGACCCACGGCAGTCGTCGGAGCAACGCCTGTTTCCAAACCCTTCAGTGTCCGGAACTTCCGCAGAGCGACATGTGCACAGTCATCATTCCTGTAATGCAACTTTACAAGCGGAGCGCGATCCTGCATTCAGACAGTCATGGCGAACATCGCAGACGCGAAAGAAGAAAAAGCCGTGTACCCGGCGTGTTTCTACCAACTTCAATGCGTCGTACACATGACACGCTTTTTCATTTACGTATTCTGACAGCACCATCTATTGATTAATTTTCACACAATTTTTTCTTTCTTTCCCCCGTTCTCTGATGATATTCCGCTGAAATTTGACGTCATTCTGGCCAGTGGTGTTATTTCTAAAGCGTTTTGAAAGTTTAACTTTAATTATAATCACCCTACACATACGCCGGCGGAATTCTCGTCGCCTCCCATCGCCAGTGGCCCAGGAAGAAGGAACCTCGTACAGTGGCCGACAGAGAAACTGACATGGGGGTATTCTGCATCAACGGAGGGGGTTGTCTTGCACATGCCCTCAGCTCGCTTAGGAATAGACACCTGGTGGACAATGAGAAACGTGCTCATAATTCGTAGACCCCTGTAGACAATAAGATGGGGCATAAACACAAAAGCGTCAAGAGCGCACACAGGGAGAAGCGTGAAACTATAGAACCATGAAAGGAGTAAGCCTTCTTTAAAAAAATGTTTTTCAGACAGTAAGAAGGTTTCTTATAAACCACGAACGTCACCAGATTCTTAGACGTAGCACAAACATAAGGCTGAGACTGTCCTAGCCTCAAGCAGAGAAAGCCGCTGTAAAGGATGCGTGGCTGCTTTGAGAGCAACTACGGAATGCAGAAAAACATAGGAATAATTTTCTGGTTCTGGGAAAGGCCTCGACAGTGAACACGTGAGAAAGATTCCAGTTGTGGAGTCAATTAGCAGCCCACACAAATTAGAAAATTTCCACTCTGCGAGTGACCGTGAAATGGCACAGCATATTTAATCTGCCAGTGACAACGCTGGGAGAACAAGTGCAGGAGAGCGGTGGTAAGTGAAGGAACAGTCGGAGGGACTGCGCGAAAGCAAGATAGCATGGAGGATCTTCCACCCATTGCCTGTTTAATCTGATGATTTCGATTCTGGTTCTTACTCACATGCTAATGCTCGTCATCAGTTTGTGACTCATTCTTTTCCTGTTCCATGTTAGATAGACAAATCCTTACGAGAACTGCTTGTAAATGAAGCATTCGACTGAGCATTGCAATTTCCTTGCCTGACATCCGTTAACCGAAGAACGTTCCAGGGCTCTCTTCAAAGCCGCGGCATAGAGATGAGAGATGCCGAGTCGCCGGCGCACTTCTCCGAGGCGCCGTCATCACCACACGACGAATGACTACGAAGAACGCTGAGATAATACATTACCCCCTCTATACCTTTAATAAATGCGTCGCGTCCATACCCAGTCAAATCGGCTCTGAGATTGATTCGAAATTCGTGTAAAAGGTGACGTAATAAAAACAAACATTTCATGTTTTAATCCTCTAATTAGTCTGCTCCACAGTTTGGGGGGGGGGGGGCGACCTAATCAATAATATGCATGACATATCACGCCAGAGACGGGAATTTTCAGTTCACCCGGCACTGGGCGATCTCATCAGTGATCTGAATGTCATGTCATGCCATGCCATGCCATTCCAGAGGTGAGATTTTTGACTTCTCTGCAATACACTGTCACTTAATTTCTAACATTCTTCAATTGCACAGTACTTCAAATTCTTCCAGTTCTCTAGGACTGTGGGAGTACACTGCCAATTCTATACTCAAGACACACATTTTGTGGAACTTCACTATTTCCATATCAGTATAGGTGGAATTCATATATTTAAGAGTTTTCTTCATCTGAGCCAGTTTGAGATATCACTTTTGCTTGGGCCATTCTGAAAAGTAGAAGTCTTTCACCTTTTCCAGTACTGTGGTTTTCTAGTTTAGACGTTAAGCAAGGTTTTTACTCTCCTTAGTGCCATCCTCTGTTATATATGTTATTGCTATATTTACACTTAAGCCGTATTCTATGAATAGCATGTTGTCCATCGCTCTGCACATCGTACATCAGACAAGAAGGGCTACATCGACTGTGGACTTTAGCATTGGTATGTTCCGCGGTGTCTTTTATTCCCCCTCTGCAATTTTCTTTCACAACCTTTATTGCTTATTATACGTACGTACACCTACATCTACATGACTCCTATGAAATTCACACGTAATTGTTTGGCAGACGGTTGATAGAAATACTTGCACACCATTTCTCCACCTTTCTACATTTAAATATCACGTGGTAAAAATTAACACCTGAATATTTCCTATTTCCACACCATTTCTCCACCTTTCTACACTTAAATAACACGTGGTAAAAATTAACACCTGAATATTTCCGTGCGAGTTCTGATCCGGAAAAGAAACATGGCGATTAAAATGTCGTGAAAAGATTTCACTGCTACGATGAGTGCTTTTGTTTTAATGATTGTCTCCCCAACTCGCTTATCAACTCTGCGACAGGCACTTCCCTATATCTACGCCAACTGATGGTGTGCGGCGGAGGGCACTTCTGGCGTCACCTGCGGATCCCACCGCGGGGGAATAATGATTGTTGGTAAACATCCGTATTAACACAAATTTCTCGAAATTTATAGTTCGGGTCATTTCGCAAGACTAACATGTTGTCCGACTCTTCGTGGAACGTATTCTTTCGGAATTCATCCATATTATAAAAATGTATGTTCGTTCCACATCTCCTCCTAAACCACTGGACCCATTTCTACCAAACTTGGTACAAATACGTGCGAAATGAGTTAAGTGTGATTAATATTTGTGCTATGTGCGTGCTCTGGGCCGGCCGCTGTGGCCGAGCGGTTTTAGGGCTTCAGTCCGGAACCGCGCTGCTGCTACGGTCGCAATTTCGAATCCTGCCTCGGGCATGGATGTGTGTGATGTCCTTAGGTTAGTTAGGTTTAAGTGGTTCTGCGTGTAGGTGACTGCTGGCCTCAGATGTTAAGTCCCATAGTGCTTAGAGCCATTTGAACAATTTTTTTTTTTTTTGCGTGCTCTGGAAAAGACGCTCGTCAAAAGCTCCTCGAAAACTCCTTGACTTATTTCAACCAAATGTCGTATACATATTACTTACTGTCTGGAAATATATAAGGACAAGTAGTTTATTGTTGGGATAAGGGTGACAACCTTGTAATGGTGAGAGGAGCTGGGTAGGAGGAGGAGATTGACTTAATGGTGGTAAAGAGATTATGAGGGGGAGGTGCAGATGGATAAAAAAATGGCTCTGAGCACTATGGGACTTAACTGCTGTGGTCATCAGTCCCCTAGAACTTAGAACTACTTAAACCTAACTAACCTAAGAACATCACACACATCCATGCCCGAGGCAGGATTCGAACCTGCGACCGTAGTGGTCACGCGGCTCCAGACTGTAGCGCCTAGAACCGCACGGCCACTCCGGCCGGCGCAGATGGATAGAGAAAGGGGCAGATGGAGAGGGAGCTTGGGAAGAGAAGATGGACATTGGGGGAAGAAGAAGATGGACTAACAGAAGATTGGAATAAATACATACCCTGCGGAACGCCGGGTGCTCATCTAGTTTCTATAACAAACCTGTGCGTGACGCAAAACGCCTGGCTCGTGCCGACTGCCACTGCTGTGCATCGAGCATCTTCGTAACGGTCTCTTGCCAACTAAATCATCCCGTGACGAGAAGCGCCGTTCTTCGTTGGATCTCGTCTGTCCTTTCTATTAAATGGCTCTGAGTACTATGCGACTTAACTTCTGAGGTCATTAGTCGCCTAGAACTTGGAACTAATTAAACCTAACTAACCTAAGGACATCACACACATCCATGCCCGAGGCAGGATTCGAACCTGCGACCGTAGCGGTCACGCGGTTCCAGACTGAAGCGCCTTTAACCGCACGGCCACACCGGCCGGCTCCTTTCTATTAATCCAACCAGCTAAGGATGGTAATCTGATGAGCACTTCTCAAGAATGGGTCGAACAAGTGGTTTTAGAAACATCCCTTTCGCTAATGAACTACTACGTTTCCTCAAGATTCTTATTATGAGTCTCTGTCTGGCGTCTATCCGTTCCACTGGTTCTATTTTTTTTTCTTTTTTTTGGGTCGTACCTCTTACGGCCACTAAATATGGTTACTCCTAGGTATTTTACTGTTTTTAGAAACTTTTCATCCCTAGTGTAATAGTACAGGGTGTTTCAAAAATGACCGGTATATTTGACACGGCAATAAAAACTAAACGAGCAGCGATAGAAATACACCGTTTGTTGCAATATGCTTGGGACAACAGTACATTTTCAGGCAGACAAACTTTCGAAATTACATTAGTTACAATTTTCAACAACAGATGGCGCTGCGGTCTGGGAAACTCTATAGTACGATATTTTCCACATATCCACCATGCGTAGCAATAATATGGCGTAGTCTCTGAATGAAATTACCCGAAACCTTTGACAACGTGTCTGGCGGAATGGCTTCACATGCAGATGAGATGTACTGCTTCAGCTGTTCAATTGTTTCTGGATTCTGGCGGTACACCTGGTCTTTCAAGTGTCCCCACAGAAAGAAGTCACAGGGGTTCATGTCTGGCGAATAGGGAGGCCAATCCACGCCGCCTCCTGTATGTTTCGGATAGCCCAAAGCAATCACACGATCATCGAAATATTCATTCAGGAAATTAAAGACGTCGGCCGTGCGATGTGGCCGGGCACCATCTTGCATAAACCACGAGGTGTTCGCAGTGTCGTCTAAGGCAGTTTGTACCGCCACAAATTCACGAAGAATGTCCAGATAGCGTGATGCAGTAATCGTTTCGGATCTGAAAAATGGGCCAATGATTCCTTTGGAAGAAATGGCGGCCCAGACCAGTACTTTTTGAGGATGCAGGGACGATGGGACTGCAACATGGGGCTTTTCGGTTCCCCATATGCGCCAGTTCTGTTTATTGACGAAGCCGTCCAGGTAAAAATAAGCTTCGTCAGTAAACCAAATGCTGCCCACATGCATATCGCCGTCATCAATCCTGTGCACTATATCGTTAGCGAATGTCTCTCGTGCAGCAATGGTAGCGGCGCTGAGGGGTTGCCGCGTTTGAATTTTGTATGGATAGAGGCGTAAACTCTGGCGCATGAGACGATACGTGGACGTTGGCGTCATTTGGACCGCAGCTGCAACACGGCGAACGGAAACCCGAGGCCGCTGTTGGATCACCTGCTGCACTAGCTGCGCGTTGCCCTCTGTGGTTGCCGTACGCGGTCGCCCTACCTTTCCAGCACGTTCAACCGTCACGTTCCCAGTCCGTTGAAATTTTTCAAACAGATCCTTTATTGTATCGCTTTTCGGTCCTTTGGTTACATTAAACCTCCGTTGAAAACTTCGTCGTGTTGCAACAACACTGTGTTCTAGGCGGTGGAATTCCAACACCAGAAAAATCCTCTGTTCTAAGGAATAAACCATGTTGTCTACAGCACACGTGCACGTTGTGAACAGCACACGCTTACAGCAGAAAGACGACGTACAGAATGGCGCACCCACAGACTGCGTTGTCTTCTATATCTGTCACATCACTTGCAGCGCCATCTGTTGTTGAAAATTGTAACTACTGTAATTTCGAAAGTTTGTCCGCCTGAAAATGTACTGTTGTCCCAAGCATATTGCAACAAACGGTGTATTTCCATCGCTGCTCGTTTAGTTTTTATTGCCGTTTCAAATATACCGGTCTTTTTTGAAACACCCTGTACATTCGTACTGCACCGCTCATCTTTCCTCTGTGCAGGCATCTTCTCACGTTGCTAACTTCTTATCGACAAATGCATCTTCTGCAAACAGCCTCATGGAGCTTCCAACGTTCCCCCTACATCACTGACGTAGTGAGTCCCAGGAGGAACGGTCAGTAATCACAGATACGGCAGGAATGATCATTTGAAGCAAAAAAACTTCATATGGACATATTCCCTATGCCGAATGCTTTCCGAGATAGAACATATTTAATGTCCATTGTTATTTACTTAACTCAAAATGGTACAAATGGCTCTCAGCACTATGGGACTTAACATCTGACGTTATCAGTCCCGTAGACATAGAACTACTTAAACCTAACTAACCTGAGAACATCACACACATCCATGCTCGAGGCAGGAGTTAAACCTGCGACCGTAGCAGCAGCGCGGTTCCGGACTGAAGCGCCTGAAACCGCTCGGTCACACGGCCGGCATTTACTAAACTGTACGCATTATCGTACACGCCACACTGCAGCCGTCGTTAAATGTTCGAATACCCCGTCGTCAGTTTCAGTGCATTTCTTGCACTCTTGTGAGAACATGTTCTGTTGCTTGCCTGAGTGCCTCTGCATGTTCCCCAAAGACGGTAGCAGCATCCATGATGCGACCACCTCAGGCTGCATCCAACCCTATAAACAAAAACATAGTCACGTAAGCTCTGGCGACCTTGGTGACCAGTTAATTGTACTACCACGAGCATTCCAGTGATTAGGCTAAGTGCGATTGAGATGTTTCCCCACACGTCCGGTAAAATATGGAAGGTCTACGTCATGCAGGAAGGACGTTGTCGTCCACCGGGTCAAAGGAAATTTTGTTGACGCTTCGACAAACGAAAATGCTAGTAATTCAGTCCCGTCATTCATTCTCCTAAAGTTCAAATGGCTATGAGCACTATGGGACGTAACATGTGAGGTCATCAGTCCCCTAGAACTTAGAACTACTTATACCTAAGTAACCTAAGGTCATCACACACATGCATGCCCGATGCAGGATTCGAACCTGCGACCGTAGCAGCAGCGCGGTTCCGGACTGAAGCGCCTAGAACCGTTCGGCCACTCTTCTACAGTGACAGGAGCTATCAACATCTCACCCATCGTACCACACCAAACATGGATGGAAAAACGAACTTGGAAATTCGTTTCCGCTGTAGCGTGTGGATTTTTCTGCGACCATCGATGGCTAATACGTCTCTTCTGTTGATTCAATTCCGCGTAAACGTGGTTTCATCTGTAAATCGTATTAATGGAAACTAATGACGATTGCCATTTTAACAGTGACAAAATTCATGCCGTGTGGCATTGTTCCCAACGTGAAAACTGTTGACACGTTGTATATGAAACGATGCGATCAGGAATTCTACGTGTCGGTAAGCGCCGACTGTATTCCTTGACAGCATCAGGAGCACTACCATCGCAGAAGCCGTGACCATGCAACTTGTCTTCATATTCTTCATTAGGGCAGATGCGTGTTGTTTTAGCCAGCACGTGTACAAACGCAGTTTTCGATTCTTCTCTCTGATAGACTCCGTCTCTCGTACTATTTCACACACAACACACCGTAGACAGCGTCACGTTCAACGGGCTAGTTTAATGGTAGAAAGACATTCTGGGCGAAGAGGTTGAAAGAAACGAAGTAGGCTGGACTACAATAAAACGACGCGGAGGTTGGGTGGATTAGACATGTACGTGTGCGCTCCTAGCCCAGAAACAAATGTACATTAAATGTGTTCTATTTCGAAAACCTTCGAAATACGAAACCCGTTTGAAGCTTTTAGCTTCACATGAGTGTTGCTGTTATGTTCCTGAATGTTGACGCTTCCTCCTGAGAAACCCTGTATATTTTGTATACAGCGAATGTCATATCACAGTTCCTCGGTCTACTCGTGAAATTGCTTTACATCTGTCGATCTTGTTCCGTTGAGAGCAAACTGTTGCGTTCTATCTGCAACAAAGTCTTCAGTCCAGTCACAAAATCTGGCCCGATACTCGGTAATCTTGGTTATTTTCATCTATTTTGTTTTCAGCGCTAGCACAAAACGACCTGAACATCTCCGAACTTTTTCGATGCTCTCAGTCAGTACTGTATTCTACGGTAAAGATCCCATTCCGTGTAACAGTAGTACAGAAGAAAACGGACAAGATTAGAGTGGTCACTGGTTTTAGTAGATCTGTGGCACCTTCTAAGAGTCCCTTCAGCAAAAGGCCGTGTTCGGTTCGCGTTCCCCGCAACGTTTTTTATTTGGCGGTTCCAGTTTATGTTGTTCGTGGTCGTAATTCCGAGCCTAAATCGACAATCTTTAAATTTGTGTGGTGTATCGCGTAGGCGAACCTGAACGGAATTTATTACCACTGATGTGGAGCACCATACACTATGTGCTGTTTAGGGGCAACTGCCACTTCTCGCAGCATGCGCATCAAAATCGAATGGTCGGCACTGTCAGTGGGGATTTTGCTGGACTCATGCACGCGCACCTCAACCCCCCACCTCCCAACCCCACCACCCCTCGCCGAGCACCCTCCCTCCCACGCATGAGGTTCCAGGCCGGTCGGTGGCTCACCACCTCTCGCAACATTTTTGCTGCCCTCGCTCCGAACAGCGCACAAAATCCCGCGGAAAGTTGCGATGCGCGTGTCGGCGGGGTAAGCCGATTTCCCGCCCCGTGCAAATACCGCTAAGTGGAGGCCGTCGCCATCGCAGCTGCTAGCCGGAGCCTCAAAATACCGACTGCAGCCCGGTATCAGCAAAAATGCCCACGGCCACTTCCCAGGCTTCGCGCTGTGGGAATCTCCCGTCACGCGTTAGTTATTTGCAGCTTCCCGAAAGAGGGATGAATAACAAAGAAGTGTGAAACGAAAAACATTTCAAGCCGTACTAGCATCACCGAAAAACGGCACCCACATAAACACCTCCTTTACCGAATTCCGCAATAGCTGAAAGCATAACACGGTTAGTGAAATCTTTTATTTTCGTTAGCAGCAAGTCGTTTGCCGATAATATAGCCGTAAATGGAATGGCCGGCCTGGGTGGCCGAGCGGTTCTAGGCGCTACAGTATGGAACCGCGCGTCCGCTACTGTCGCAGGTTTGAATCCTGCCTCGGGCATGGATGTGTGTGATATCCCTAGGTTAGTTATGTTTAAGTAGTTCTAAGTTCTAGGGAACTGATGACCTCAGAAGTTAAGGCCCATATTTCAAAAATGGTTCAAATGGCTCTGAGCACTATGGGACTCAACTGCTGAGGTCATTAGTCCCCTAGAACTTAGAACTAGTTAAACCTAACTAACCTAAGGACATAACAAACATCCATGCCCGAGGCAGGATTCGAACCTGCGACCGTAGCGGTCTTGCGGTTCCAGACTGCAGCGCCTTTAACCGCAAGGCCCATAGTGTTCAGAGCCTTTTGAACCATTTGTTGGGAATGGAATGGACCCGAATACCACAGACAGTGTCTGTTCAGGTGGTTCCAGGGTATTTTGTGTATACAGTAATATAAGGTATATACGGTGTCCAGTGATCCGTTACACAGTAATAATGCATTTAGGATTTAAGCGATTTTACCAACTGAAGAGGTAAAGTCTGTAAATGAGCCCACGATCACGTTATGACACTTTATTTGTAAAGGTCCATCTTGATCACACAAATTTTACAATTCATAATTATCGGTTTCGGCTACTACTATCTTCAAATCTGTTATAAATAGAAAAACAGTGATGTAACCAACTAAGTTCAGTTAGCTGAAGTAAAATCTATAACAGCCCTCATGATACATAAGGTAGTTTAAAAATATTTACATGATTAATACCAATGCATACCAACCATACACACCACAAAATATGTAGGAATCAAGTAAGTTACATAGTAAGTGCTCGTGATGCCCTGGATGCGTCCAGTATTTATACAAGGAAGTGAGGCCAGCAGTATCACTATAGCTAGAGTACGTGAGTAACTAATACTGTACGTCTAATAATTAAAATGCAGTATGCCGAGCGGTTCTGGGCGCTACAGTCTGGAGCCGCGCGACCGCTACGGTCGCTGGTTCGAATCCTTCCTCGCGCATGGATGTGTGTGATGTCCTTAGGTTAGTTAGGTTTAAGTAGTTCTAAGTTCTAGGGGACTGATGACCTCAGAAGTTAAGTGCCATAGTGCTCAGAGCCATTTGAACCATATTTTTTGCAGTATGTGTAACATTAATTAAAATTACTTCATATGGCAAATTGGGCGTCTGGCAATAACACATGAACTGACATACGATATGTGGAATTAGATCCACACTTAAAATCAACACTCAGTATGGATTTAATTATTAATTATTTGACAATTAGTTTCGTTGCCTCATTGGTAGCATCTTCAGGCCCCTATACACGTAATTAGATACGGCATCTAAATGTATGCATTGTTATAGGAGTCACTAATTTCAACTGGCTTCCGTAGATTTCTAAAACTTCCCTGTAGACGTGGACTACCCACATCTCTCACGACAATGTTAGAGGTATGGAGAGTCCACGTCTACAGAGAAGTTCTAGAAATCTGCGGAATCCTGTTGAAATTAATGATCCTTAAAACAGCACAAATGTTTGAATGGCTTTATGTGTATAGGGGCCTGAAGATGGTGCTAATGAGGCACCGAAACTGGTAGTCGAATAAAATAATTATTAAAATTACTTTGTTGGTATTTATTTTCTTTTCCAAAGCTAAGCACAGGATCGTCATTCAGCCCTTCCATTCCATTCAGTGAATCCAAACACGAGGTACAGGGGTTGGGCAAAGACATGGAAGCACGACAAGAAATGAATGCTTGAACATAAATTCAGATGCTAGAAAAGCCTCCAGGTTGCACTATTGTGTTTGACCACAGAGAGTACTTGTTCAATATCCACAATACCTTACAGACAGTGTCAGTGTGTTCAGATACCTAAAGCGCTTTGCTGTGGCTTACGTTCGAATATTAGTGGTTGTACGCTAAAACAGATGTTTGTAGTGTGTAATCGATATAGGCAAGGGTTTGGGTCTATGTTGCTCTAGTGGCTAATATAATAAATCTAGGAATGTTTGTAATTTCTTCCCTCGAGCAGTTCCTATTTTCGACCAGTGAACGAAATTTGGAACTGTTATTGAACACCGGTTTTCTTTGCTATTTATAAAGATTACTTTACGTTTTTGATACGGGAATACGCAAGGGAAGAGAGATTGATTCGTTGCACGAAATGGATAGTTTGTTATCACAAAAGATGCTGTTTATGCACTCAGACATACAATTTCGTACGATAAACATCTTTAGAAGACGTAAAAGTCTCGAAAAGATTGTTAATTTGTGACACTCAAGCGGTTCGTAGTAGTGAAACTGCCTGGCGCTGTTAGAAACGAAAAATACATTTAAGTTAATTGTACTTTAGAGAATTTTTGTGGGGGATGAACTGACGAACACTCTTTTTGTATTTCTGTTTTTGCACTGATAACTTTTATGTCAAATACTGGCTTTAGTATGTTACAACAATTTAAGTGTGACTTGACTTCAAGCGGAGCATGAATTCAGGAAAACATACAACAAATTGCGGCCTTTCCACAACCTTTTAGGACATACACAGGTCCTAATGTACTAAGCTGACGAAATTTAGGCCCCGTATCTTACGATTCACTGTTTTATACCAGATTGTTTCACGATGGCATTACAACAATATCTTGAAAATGTTTCACTTGCGAAGTTATATTTCCGGAATTTACACCGTTCACTGTCATCAACGAGGCGTCGCATTTTCTCAAGGGTGCGTCGGTCGACATCGTGGCGTCAGTTATTAGAAAACTATTTCTTCGCTTCTTGTTCGCTTCAGGAACGATCAGATCGTGGCTTAGAGGAATGCACTTCATCTTGGACAAAACTACTCTTAGTTCTGCAACAGCCAGACACAGCGGCAGGTACTACGGCGCAGTGCGATAACTAAACAGGTAGGTTAATTGTGCATTGCACACGACAGCTGGCTGTCGACGGAATGTTACCTGGCAAATGAACGAGTATTCCTAACAACAGTTTCGTGTAGCCAATTACGTGCGAACATGACGGGAGGTCCGATGGGAACACACAACGGACAAGGCTTGGCCGCGATCAATTACGCCGCTGCACGCAACAAGACTCCTAACTATTACACCCAAATGATGAGCCAGACAGCGTATTTCGCACAGTGTTTAAAATGACAATAACAGGTATCACAATAACGGCGTTGAAGTCTCACAATTTTCATCCTTTAATTTCGGATTTTTTACATATGTAACTATTAGACCAAAAATCTCGACGACTGACATACCAAAGACAGTCGTAAAATTTTAATTATCAGCTATAGAAAATAAAGGTACTTAATTAATTTTCACGCTATAGTTTGACATTGCTATATTGTTCGCATGTAAGTATTTGTGGCCGTGGTACACCCGAATATCCGCAACCCTAGTATTATAGAACGGCACTAGAGGGATAGGGTTGCAATTTAATCCAGAATTTTGGATCACATTTTCGTGATCTTGAACTTCAGACCAGCTAGCTTGCGAAATTCTGGCCCTGAAATTTTCTTAAAGCAACAGGGTTCGAACCTGCTACCTCCGAAAAGGAGGTGTGTTTATAACCAAATAAATAGATTGTGTAGTCTATAATCTACTGCATACGAACTGAATATCAAAATAAGTTAGATGATATAGATTGATTATACAAAAGGTAAGACAGAGATCTCGGAACCAGATTTTAAACTGCAAGTGAGTGATCGTTCGACACGAAAATTAGTCTACTTTGCTTATTTTCATTCGCTTATATCGTATGGTATAATATTTTGGGGTAGCTCTTCTCATTCTAAAAGGGTATTTTTTATTCAGAAACGGGCGGTTCGGGCAATAACTGGTGTAAGTTCACGAACCTCTTGTCGACCCCTGTCCACGAGTCTGAGTATTTTGACATTGGCCTCTCACATATATATTCCTTACTGTCATTTCTTGCTAACAATATTAACTTATTCCCAAAAATAAGCAGCTTTCGCTCAGTTAATACTCAGCAGAAATCAAACTTGCAATTTGATCGGACTTCATTAACTCTTGTGCAGAAAGATGTGGATTATACTGCTGCATCCATTTTGAATAAGCTACCATTCGAATTCAAGGATCTTAGCAATACATCACGCGCTTTTAAATCCAAACTGAACAGTTTCCTCATTGGTCACTCTTTCTATTCTGTCGAGGAGTTCCTTGAAAAATTAAGGTGATTCTTGTTGCATTGTTGATTGCGTTTACTTAAACGTATGGACTGAATTTTTTGGGGTTCATAAACATTTACTTTTATCTGTTATTACTTTTATGTTGTAATTTCATGTACTGACACGTTCCATAACGTTGGAGATTTGCTCCTCAATTTGGTCCTACGGAACTTGACGTGTAAATAAATAAATAAATAAATTTGGAGGGGCAGATTCTGGAGTATGACCACAATTTATTGGTTGTGAACTGTAGATTAAAACTAAAAAAAATTGCAAAAAGGTAGTAAATCAAGGAAATCGAACCCGGATAAGTTGAAAGAACGAGAGGTTGAGAGTTTCAGAGGGATCATTAGGCACCGAGGGCTAGAAAGGAAAGAGAAATACAACAGAAGACAAATTAGTAACTTTAAGAGATGAAAAATTGAAGGCAGCAGAGGATCAATTTGTTAAAAGGAGAAGACCTAGTAGAAACTTTTCGATAACGCAGGAGATACTGAATGAGATTGGCAGGAAATGCAAAATGGCTTAGCAGGAATGGCTAGAGGACAAATGAAATGATTTACAGGATGTATTGGCAAAAAGAGCATTCCTGGAGTCTACTAGCATCAAACATAGACCTTAATTTGAGAAAGGAATTTCTGAGAAAATAAATTTGAAGCACAGCATTGCATGGTAGTGAAACATGGAATTTGGAAAAACCGGAAAAGGAGAGACTCGAAGCATTTGGGATGTGGCGCTACAGAAGAAAGTTGAAAATTATGTGGACCAATAAGGAAAGGAGTGAGGAGATTTTCCGCAGAATCGGTGAGGAAAAGAATATACGGAAAACACTGACAAGGAGATGGGATAGGATGGTAGGACATCAATTAAGGCAATAGGGAATGACTTCCACGGCGGTAGGGGGAACTGTAGACGAAGACCGAGATTGAAATGCACCCAGTAAATAATGGAGGACGTAGGGTGCGCGTGCTACTCTGAGATGAAGAGGTTGGAACAGGAGAGGGATTTGTGGCGGTCCGCATCAAACCAGTCGGAACACTGATGAATCAATTAAAAAAAGTAAAGAAAAAACAGAAACTAGAGGCCGGCCGAAGTGGCCGTGCGGTTAAAGGCGCTGCAGTCTGGAACCGCAAGACCGCTACGGTCGCAGGTTCGAATCCTGCCTCGGGCATGGATGTTTGTAATGTCCTTAGGTTAGTTAGGTTTAACTAGTTCTAAGTTCTAGGGGACTAATGACCTCAGCAGTTGAGTCCCATAGTGCTCAGAGCCATTTGAACCAGAAACTAGATCAGTTATAAGAGTCGAGGGCATGAAAAAGGAACAGAGGTTAGGAAGGGAGTAAGACAGGATTGTAGCCTATCGCCGATGTTATTTAATCTTTAATTTGCACAAGCAGTAAAGGAAACCAACGAAAAACTTGGAGAAGTAATTACAGTTCAGGGTGAGGAAATAAAAACTTTGAGGTTTTATCAATTAAATGGCAATTCTGTCAGAAATCGAAAGACTTGGAAGAGTAGTTGAAGGATGTACGGTGAACATCAACAAAAGCAGAACAAGTACAATGGAATGTAGTCGAATTAAATCATGTAATTCTGAGTGAATTAAATTGAAAAACGAGGCACTTAAAGGTGTAGATGAGTTTTGCTTCTTAAGCATGAAAATAACATGTTGACCGACGTAGAGAGAATATGAAATGTAGACTGACAATGGCAAGAAAGGCGTTTGTGAAAAAGAGAATTTTGTTAACATCGAGTATATATTTACGTCTCTGAAAGTCTTTTCAGGGAGTATTTGTATAGAGTGTAGATGTGTATGAAAGTGAAACATGGTCGATATACAGTTTAGACAAGAAGAGAATAGAGGCTTTTGAAATGTGGGGCTACAGAAGAATGCTGGAGATTAGATGGCTAGATCGCGTAACTAATGAGGAGGCACTGTATAGAACTGGGGAGTCAAGAAATTTGTGGCACATCCTGACCAAAAGAAGGGATAAGTCGGTAGGACACATTCTGGGACATAAAGAGGTAGGCAATTTAATAATGGAGGGAAGTGTGGTCGGTAAAAATCTTAGAGTCAGACCAATCATGAATTTCAGTAAGGGGGGGAAGACGAAACGGAGGGCGGGGGACAGGGAGGGGGTTTTCTTACCACGTCTGACCGGTTTGTCGCTGTCAGCCATGAATTGTTCTGCTATGCCAACCGCTGGAGAATTGCATCAAACCATTCTTTGGACTGAAGACAAAAACAACAGATATACAGGATGAGTCACCTAACGTTACCGCTGGATATATTTCGTAAACCACATCAAACACTGACTAACCGATTCCACAGACCGAACGTGAGGAGAGGGGCTAGTGTAATTGTTTAATACAAACCATACAAAATGCACGGAAGTATGTTTTTTAACACAAACCTAGGTTTTTTAAAATGGAACCACGTTAGTTTTGTTAGCACATCTGAACATATAAACAAATACGTAATCAGTGCCGTTTGTTGCATTGTAAAATGTTAATTACATCCGGAGATATTGTAACCTAAAGTTGACGCTTGAAACCTCCGACGATCAGTTGCGTGTTGTAACAAACACGGGCCACGGTCGACGAGCAGCATCTGCAGGGACATGTTTACGATGACGACTGTGTACGAGTGTGGCTGTAGTGCACTGTTGTGGTTTGGTCTAGCTGTCGCAGTGTCCGCATGTAGCGCTTGCTGCTATTGTTATTCTGCATTCGTCTCCGCACGCAGACCAACTGTAGTACACCGTGTTACCAGACGTCTGTGATAGTGTAGTGTTGTAGGAACTGTGACCATGGTGTATTCGAACTCTGAAAAGGCGGAGATGATACTCATCTATGGCGAGTGTCGACGAAATGCAGCTGAAGCCTGCAGGGTGTATGCAGAACGGTACCCGGACAGAGAGCATCCAACGTGCCGCACATTGCAAAACATATACCGCTAACTGTACGCAACAGGTATGGTCGTAGCACGCAAACGGGTCCGTAACAGGCCCGTCACAGGAGAAGCGGGTGCAGTTGGTGTGTTAGCTGCTTTTGCCATGAACCCACACATGAGTATACGGGACATTGCGAGAGCCGGTGGACTGAGTCAAAGTAGTGTCATGCGCATACTGCATCGTCACCGCTTTCACCCGTTTCATGTGTCGCTACATCAGCAATTACATGGTGATGACTTTAATCATCGAGTGCAATTCTGTCAATGGGCATTAACAGAGAGTGCGTTGCAGTTCTGCCTGTTAACCGATGAAGCGGGTTTCACAAACCAAGGGGCAGCGAATCTACGGAACATGCATTACTGGTCCGTGGACAATCCTCGCTAGCTCAGACAGGTAGAGCGACAGCGATCGTGGACTGTAAATGTATGGTGCGGAATCATTGGCGACCACCTCATTGGTCCTCACTTCATTGCAGGGGCCCAAACAGCTGCAACATACATCGCGTTTCTGCAGAATGATCTGCCAACGTTGCTCGAAAATGTCCCACTGGAAACGCGTCGACGTATGTGGTATCAGCATGATGGTGCACCTGCACATTCTGCAATTAACACTAGGCTGACACTTGACAGGATGTTCGACGGGCGTTTCATAGGATTTGTAGGACGCATAAATTGGCCAGCCCGTTCTCCTGATCTTACACCTCTGGACTTCTTTCTGTGGGGTACGTTAAAGGAGAATGTGTACCGTGATGTGCCTGCAACCCCAGAGGATATGAAACAACGTATTATGGCAGCCTGCGGCGAAATTACACCAGATGTACTGCGACGTGTACGACATTCATTACGCCAGAGACTGCAATTGTGTGCAGCAAATGATGGCCACCACATTGAACATCTATTGGCCTGGCATGTCGGGACACTCTATTCCACTCCGTAATTGAAAACGGAAACCACGTGTGTACGTGTACCTCACCCCTCATGGTAATGTACATGTGCGTCAGTGAAAAAGACCAATAAAAAGGTGTTAGCATGTGGACGTAATGTGCTGTTCCAGTCTCTTCTGTACCTAAGGTCCATCACCGTTCCCTTTGGATCCCTACGTATTTCGGTGCTCTCCGATACACACGATAGAACAGCGGAGGAGTGGTACTGAAGCGTCAACTTTAGGTTACAATATCTCCGGATGTAACTAACATTTTACAATGCAACAAACGGCACTGATTACGTATTTGTTTATATGTTCAGATGTGCTAGCAAAACTAACGGGGATCCATTTAAAAAAACGTAGATTTGTGTTAAAAAACATACTTCCGTGCATTTTTTATGGTTTGTATTAACCAATTCCACTAGCCCCTCTCCTCACGTTCGGTCTGTGGAATCGATTCGTCAGTATTTGATGTGGTTTACGAAATATATCCAGCGGTAATGTTAGGTGACTCACACTGTATAAATCTGAAATTGAATCTGATCCAGGATTTCCTCGGTTTCTCGGTTTCGTAAATCGGTGAAGGCCAAACCAAAGATGGCTTCTTTGTAAAGGATTCTACCGATTTCCTAAGCACTCCTTGCCCGATCCCAGCAATTCCTCATCCTAAAAGTATCGTTGTTGAAGTGAAGCATTAATTTTCCCTCATTTGCTACAGCATATTCCAGTTCCACGTTAAGACATTTTTGAATAATAAAAACGTAATCTGTAGCAATTACTTTTGGATTGAGTTCGATAAACATTCACATTGTTGCTGACTGATGAAACTACTACTTTTGGAATACTGGTACACTTATGAGACTGCCAGCCAGGGTGGCCGAGCGGTTCTAGGCGTGTTAGTCTGGAAACGCCGACCGCTACGGTCGCAGGTTCGAATCCTGCCTCGGGCATGGATGTGTGTAATGTCCTTAGGTTAGTTAGGTTTAGGTAGTTCTAAGTTCTAGGCGACTGATCACCTCAGCTATTAAGTTCCATAGTGCCAAGAGCCATTTGAACCATGAGACTCAAGTAAATATTTCCCAGAAGAAAGAACAGAGCATATTTTTCTTAAAGTGAAAAATCGTCAGATGGAAATGTTTGAACTTCATCAAAGTGAGAGTTAGAGGACTGTTACTGTCCATGAAAGATATGTGAATGATTTGGAACACGTCGGAAGTTATTTGTGAGTAAGTTAGTCGCAGTTACAACAAAATGGTAAACTGAAATCGTAGCCATCCCCTTACCTCCTTTTAAATTACTTTGCGGCAGTCGGCCATACCTAGGGAATGGTTAACAAAATTTGACGGCATTGCCTAATATGACAGCATGTCTTTCCTTAATGAGTATTAAAATTAAAGATACTCAAATTTAGGTGGAAAAATGTTGCCTTGGAAGTATAACAGTACAGATCACTTATTTCCTTTGCTGTCATTTTGCAAGTAACACACTACCTAACTATACTTAGAACCGACCATGCTCGTTTTAAGTCATATTTTTATTCCACTTCCACTCTGGAGTTTGCCACTGCTGTGTTTCGTTGCTTGAATTAATATTTCACGTTATAACTGTCCACAGTGGCCTCTTTACAACTGCTCAAATAATTTGTTCCGCCAGCGGAAGCTACCGACTAAAACCGTGTCTAGTGTGAGCGCCAAACCGTGCCGCTCTGCCGGTTCGCGCGGACAAACAAGAAGTTCCGCGCAATATCGGTGTATCAAAAGAAATGGGTCGTTCGTGCGCGCTCTGTTTAGACAGGGTTTCTCGCTACCAAGCCAGGGTCGGACCGCAGTATACTGACAGCAGATGTGTAAATTAATTGACATTCTGTCACGAAATGAGTTACGAATGGAATCATCTGGTCATAGAAAACTTTTCACCGACTACAACCTGAATTGTGGAATCCAAAATACAGGGCTATTACAAATGATTGAAGCGATTTCATAAATTCACTGAAGCTCCATTCATTGACATATGGTCACGACACACTACAGATACGTAGATAAACTCATAAAGTTTTGTTCGGCTGAAGCCGCACTTGAGGTTTCTGCCGCCAGAGCGCTCGAGAGCGCAGTGAGACAAAATGGCGACAGGAGCCGAGAAAGCGTATGTCGTGCTTGAAATGCACTCACATCAGTCAGTCATAACAGTGCAACGACACTTCAGGACGAAGTTCAACAAAGATCCACCAACTGCTAACTCCATTCGCCGATGTTATGCGCAGATTAAAGCTTCTGGATGCCTCTGTAAGGGGAAATCACCGGGTCGGCCTGCAGTGAGCGAAGAAACGGTTGAACGCGTGCGGGCAAGTTTCACGCATAGTGATGTGAAAGATTCAGTGTTTAAACCTCCTCTACCAAGAAACGTGCCAGAACTGCGAGCTCGCATCAACAATGCTTTCGAACTCATTGATGGGGACATGCTGCGCCGAGTGTGGGAGGAACTTGATTATCGGCTTGATGTCTGCCGAATCACTAAAGGGGCACATATCGAACATTTGTGAATGCCTAAAAAAACTTTTTGAGTTTTTGTATGTGTGTGCAAAGCATTGTGAAAATATCTCAAATAATAAAGTCATTGTAGAGCTGTGAAATCGCTTCAATCATTTGTAATAACCCTGTACAATTAGCACACAAAAAAATTAAGACGTGGAACCAATCGCATTCCAGGGTGAAATCCCGCTCAATATAATTTTGAACAACCAGCCTGTTAATCACTTCTTACCCCGTCACCTCTGTATTCTACACGTCGGTAGCGCAGTCGTCCGTTCGAGGAGGACATCATGTGCTTCTCCATCAGTATTATGGCTCTTTGCAGGAATTTTTTAATAATTTTACGTCCTAGGTAGGATAGGAAATTTGAAATATAGAAATTTTTTTCAGTACATCATTAAGAGCGCTGCACGCTTCAGGAACAATCATTAAGACGCTTTGCTTGGATAAGTCTCAAACGCGTGTATAAATCCCAAATGCACAGTGTTGTTGCTAGTCTCTCTTTCGATCATACTATTTCTGTAAATATTGTCTTGTTTCTTTATTATTGGTTCAATCAAATTCATGAAGTGTTAAAATTGACGAAGTCATCTGACGACATGCGATAAAAATGCACAAACTCGTCATCACTTTTCTGGCATGGAGGGCGGACAGAGAAAGGGGGAGGGCGGTGGTGGGCCATTCCACGTATGACCGATTGTTGCAGCCAGCCACGAATTGTCCTATGCAAACCTCTTCTTCATCTAAGAGTAACATCTGCACTCTCACTTCAATATAGTCTAGTCTCTGTCTTGTTCTAGAGTTTTTATCCTCTACAGCGCACTATTGTACCATGGTTGCTACTCCCTGATGTCTTAACACATGTCCTATAATCCTTCACTTTTTGATTTTCTCCCTATGGTTCTCTCACCGAATCTGCTGAGGATCTACTCAATCCTTGTCATTCCACCTGATTTTCAGCATCTTTCCAATGCACCGTTTCTCAAACGCTTCGATTCTCTTGTTTTCTGAGTTTCCTTCAGTTCATGATTCACTTCCATGCAGTTCTGTGCTGCAAAACGAATATCCTCGGAAATTTCTTCCAAAAGTCAAGGCTGAGTTTTTCTTTTGGCAAGGAATGCCGTATTTTCCAGTGATAGGCTGGTTTTTATCGCCGTCATGAGTTACTTTGCTTCGGAGATAGCAGAATACCTCCAGTTCCTCTACTTAGCGGTCCCCAACTCCTACTAACTTTCTCACGAATCTCATTACTGTTACGCCTCATTACTTTCGTCTATTTTCAGTTTTTGGCGATCGATATTCTGTTAATTTCTTCCAGTGTATCCTGTAAGTCTTCCTCGCTTTGTCCGCAGCTCGTGGTCGTGCGGTAGCGTTCTCGCTTCCCGCGCCCGGGTTCCCGGGTTCGATTCCCGGCGGGGTCAGCGATTTTCTCTGCCTCGTGATGACTGGTTGTTGTGTGATGTCCTTAGGGTAGTTAGGTTTAAGTAGTTCTAAGTTCTAGGGGACTGATGACCATAGATGTTAAGTCCCATACTGCTCAGAGCCATTTGAACCATTTTTTTCTTCCTCGCTTTCACTGACCATAACAATGTCACCGGCGAATCTTGTTGCTGATATGCTGCCGGCCACAACGGAAACATAAATCACTTTTACTTTTCCGAGTTATCGTTCTTGTGGCAGGTTTGATGCAGCCCACCACGAATTCCTCTCCTGTGTCAACCTCTCCATCTGATAGTAACTCGTGCTTCCAGCGTCCTCATTTATTTGCTGGATGCATTCTAATCTCTTTCTTCCTCTTAGAGCAGTGGCCGCCAATTTTTTTCTTTCTTTTTTATCTAGAGTCAGTACTGACAATGTGGGTCACCATTATAGATCGCATTGTATCGATCCTTTTATTAATTAGTAACCTACACAGGTTAGATCCTTATGAGCTCCCAACAGCTTAGCTACAGTGAAGGCGCGATATATAGGCCCCTTAGTACTCGTCGTTAAAAGTCGAAACCATTCGGAACACTGTGGGTTGACTTTTCTGTTTCATATTTCTGCCACCCTCAGCGACCCTATAGTTGTGATACTGACGAAATTTTGTCGTCGTGTCTGTGTGAGTGGACGATTAATTGATTAATAACTGCAACTGTAGTATCTTTAAAGACCTCATGTAATATGAGACACAATCGCAGAAGGTTAGTAAATGTTTTGCATGCAATTTTTCTTCTACTCGCTGTGCTGTTTTACAACAGTTTTAATTTAATTTCATATTCCTTGCTGCAAATACGAACCTCATTTGAAGCTGATCGTCTCTATAATGCGCATTCACGAACACACGTTACTTCCATGTCAAAATTTATATCATAGTAGCTGCCTGGTATATTCGCGCACCCGCTTGAGTAGTCAGTTCTGTAAGAGAATCCCCCTCTCACACTGCAGGAGCTGTGCTATAACTCTCTGCCCAGAGATAAACGGCCAGCTTTACTCATCTCACGGCCCAATGAAACAAGGTCAACAAAATTAAGCACACGTTGAAATTATACTTCCTCTAACTTTTTTCTTTTTTACTAAACATGAAAACTTCTTAAGACATAAGTTCTTAACGTGAGTTGACATTTGGATTCGGCTGTTAGCTGCTAGATGCATATTATAAAATTCTGCTGAGAACAGCCAGCCCCACGAATAGTTTGACGACCACTACTATAGAGTTTTTACCCCCTATAACTCTTTCCAGTGCCAAGGTTCCGTGGTCTCTTCACATGTATCCTAATATCCTGTTCCTTCTTCTTGTCATTGTCTTACATAAGTTTCTGACTTCGCCGATACTGCGGAGAACCTCCTAATCCCTTACCTAATTTTCAACATTCTCTACAGCACTGCATCTCAAATGCTTCGATTCTCTTCTGTTCCGGTTTTCCCACAGTTCATGTTTCATTACCGTACAGTACTGTGCACCAAACGTACATTCTCAAAAATTTCTTCCACAGGTTAAGGCCTATGTGTGATAATGCTAGACTTGTTTTGGGAAGGAAAGCCCTTTCCGCCAGTGATAGTCGTCTTTTTTATGTTCTTGTTCCGTTCACCTTGAATTATTTTGCTGCATCGGTAGCAACTTCGTCTGCTTCGTGAACCCCAATTTTGCTTTTAAATTTCTCACTTTTTCATGTCTACTGTTTCTCATTATTCTCGTCTTTCGTCGATTGACTGGTTAGACCATTTCATTCAACAAATTCTGTAATTTTTCTTCACCTTCATTGACCCTCAATTTTATTTCCAATTTTGAACCTTCCTTTTATGTCCGTCATTGCTTCTTCTGTGTATATATTGAAAAAATGACTTCATCCCTGTTTTACACCCTTTTTAATCTGAGCACTTGGTTCTTGGCCTTCTAGTTGTTCCCTCTTGGTTCTTGTACGTACACGCGAGACGGACGGTTTTTAATGAAATAATACTCAGCCAACTTTAAAATTAATGCATCTTTATTTACACAAAATGAAAGTTCATTATTTGCCATTTTAGTTAACAAAGTTATCTGTGAAAGATGGTATTATGAGATGTCTATCATTTCGAATGCAGGACTCAAGTCTCTTCTCAAAATCCTCCATCACACGGACTAAAATCTCTGCAGGGATGGCAGCAATTTCTTGAATGATTGCATTCTTCAACTCGTCCAAATCTCGTGGTTTGTGGTTATATACACAGTCCTTAAGGTAGCCCCACAGAAAAAAGTCACATACTGACAAGTCGGGAGACCTGGGAGGCCAAGGAACATTGCCAACACGTGAGATAATCCGGCCAGGAAACATCCATCTAAGAACTGTCATTGAAGTGTTTGCGGTGTGCGATGTTGCCCCATCCTGCTGAAACCAAACGCGTTTTAAAGGGATTTGTCGTCTTCTTAGTTCTGGTTTCAAGAATGTTTCAAGCATACGAATGTAACGAACCGATTTAACGGTAACTGTGACCCCGTTCTCTTAAAAAAAAAAAATAAGGTCCAATAATGCCAACAGAGCCAAGAGCACACCAGACCGTAACTTTATCTGAGTGTAGAGGACGCTGGTGGATACGGTGTGGATGCTCTGGGGCCCAGTAACGTAGGTTTTGCTTATTCACGGTCCCGTTTAAATGAAAATGAGATTCATCGTTCATCAATAAAATTTCATTTTCATTCGATCCCAAAATCACTTGAATTCTGTAAGCGAAGTCTTCTCGTACAGCAAAATCGGTTTCCTTAAGTTGTTGGACAATGAGCATTTTCTAGGGATGCAAAATTCGTCCAAACTATTCACAATTGATTCGTAACTCACTAGCATGACCTCTAGCTGACCGTTCTGGGGTTCTGACCGCCGTTTGCCTTACACTGTCAACATTTTCTGAGTCGTTACTCTGCGTCTCGGGCCAGGATGCTTCTTATCCAGTATGTTTCCAGTTGATCTGAAGTATTCCACCCATCTGAGGATTGTGTTACGGCTCGGAACAGCTCCATGTCGACCGACATTAAACCGCGCACGAAACAATCGCTGTGTAGCAATAATAGACTCACCACTTCTCACGAAACTGTCATAGACAAACACTCGACGTTGCAAGTCCCACTGCCCCATAGTGACTGAGTAAATGAAATGGCGTCTCGTGTGGGTTAGAACTATCCCCACCACGACCACCTCCCACCACCGCGCCCTCAGTACTACGCAGTTCAAAACCGTCCGTGTGTCACCCTGTATATTACCTGTCGTTCCTTATCGCTTACTCGTAAATTACTTAAAGGCGTATTTCGTCTACAAAACTCTTGTGCGCTTGTGTCACTACAGACGAAGATTTCTATTCCCGTCAGTTTATGATAAATAGATATGAGAGCATGCCTAAAGTTTACAGTTTTTTCTTTCATTTTTATTGAAGCGTGTGCACACACGCGGAGTGGAACATTACTGCATATGTGTAGATACTCTGCCCCTCCCGCTCAGTCCGGAACCGCGCGATCGCTACGGTCGCAGGTTCGAATCCTGCCTCGGGCATGGATGTGTGTGATGTCCTTAGGTTGGTTAGGTTTAAGTAGTTCTAAGTTCTAGGGGACTGATGACCACAGATGTTAAGTCCCATAGTGCTCAGAGCCATTTGCATCATTTTTGAACTCTGCCCCTCCACCGAGCGAGGTGGCGCAATGGTTAGCACACTGGACTCGCATTCGGGAGGACGACGGTTCGAACTCGCTTCCGGCCATCCTGATTTAGGTTTACGGTGGTTTCCCCAAATCGCTTCAGGTAAATGACGGGATGGTTCCTGTGGAAGGGCACAGCCAACTTCCTTCCCCATCCTTCCCTAGTCCTATGGGACCTATGACCTCGCTGTTTGGTTCTCCGAATCAACCAACCACCCAACGAACCAACCAACGAACCTGCTCCTTCCTACCCCGTTCTGCGTTGTATTACCCTACCAGCCGACGTAGCACTGCAAACACATAATTCGTCCCTTTAACCAAGTGTTCAAACAATTTAAGAGCAACCGTTCCGCGCGAAACGCGAACGACTGTCTCTTCGCATTCTGGCGGTTACGCTTGGCCACTGTAGAAAGAAAAATTCAACGTTAACGCCACTACCAGATAAAATGCGCATTACTTCGAAAATTCCAGAGAACCAGTGACATATAACGGGAACGATTTACTGCGTCATACAACTGTCGGTAGTATTACCCCTTACAACTGCAGGGACTGGTAGTTGAGCCTCAATTACAACCGTGAAATAAGTTTCAGGGAAGAATCCAAATAAATATGCTGCATATACGAAATAGGAAGCTACAAAAGTCATTTGACCATTTCTTGAGTACCAGTAACTACCCGTACCCACAATTCACCACCCGATTCACTAAAAATCGAACTTCCGTGTGTAAAACTGCTTCACACTTCTGATTACTTTTAATGTGGTAAGCATTTGACGTTAAGTGTATAAAAAGCTTATGATGGAAAGAGTGAAACTCTATTTATGTTGTGCTCCGCTATAAGAAAACCTATTTCTTCACACATCTCAATGTTTATGACGTCATGTCTCCTCAATCGTGTATCGTATACTACCCTTGCCTTTCCCTTCCCCTGTCTTCTTTCCCCTCCCTAAAAATCCACGCAACTTTTTAAGTATTTTACGCCGTTTACATTTTACACACCTATTGTTCTACACATATAATACTTTAACGAAAATTTTTAAATAATTATGTTTTCTCTAATTGTAGCAAGATCTGCTTTGTTAAACTCATGACATGCCCACCGCTCCCTGCTTCCTGATTCCATTCCCCTCCCCCAGTCGCCTTCACTTTCCCTTCTCCTCCCCCCCCCCCCTCCAAAGCCCCTATCTCGACTGCATACCTGTTTAAAACACTGACCGCGCTTGCAAAACACAGTACGCTGAAATGAATTTCTCAATAAACAAGACGAGTTGTAGACGCAACTAATTAGATAAATTCTACATGTATGTACAGTTCCTTTTTCCTACTTATTGTAGAATATTAGACGGTATTTATTTTATTTTGTTTTAGATCTGAAGACGTTCCTGAGAGATCGAAATATGTCATATAGAGACCGAACAAAAAACGAGAATCATTTCTAATTTTTAAGTTCGGTCGATAACTGTAGTAAATATTTATAACCAAAATTTTGTTGTTCCTGAAGCCTTTATTTGGGCAACTTGCAACTGGAACTGGATGCCAAGAACCGTGTTAGTAATAAACAGGGTGAACCAGAACACCGACAAACTTTCTGAGGTGGCAGTATGGATCAAAACAAGAAAAAAAAGTCCAGTAAATATCGACTCTAAAGTTCAAAACATTATGAGATATGCGCATTCGTTTATCTTTGCTACTGTGAAAGACCTCTTTAATATGTGATCATAGTTCTTAAGGTATGAACTTTAGAGCCCATATTTACTGGACACTTGGTCTTCTTTTGATCTACATTACTTACTCCAAAAACAAGGAAAGGAAAGAGCTTGCAGTAGGAGGCATGTCACACACTATCGAAGACGAAAAAGTGCTCATAGCTCTTAAAGTTTCATTTTAGAGCCCATGTTACTAGACTTTTTTCTTGTTTTGGTCCGTGTTCACAGCTGAAAATTGATCTGTGGAGTTCTGATTCGGGGTGCATATCGCGCCTCACTCTGAGACCCGTGTAAGAATAATAGAGGAAATAGATAAGGTCTCAAGAAGAAATGTCGTCGTCCTATAAGCCCGAGTGTGTCACCCACATTCGGCTGGGGTGGCCGAGCGGTTCTAGGCGCTACAGTCTGGAACCGCGCGACCTCTACGGTCGCAGGTTCGAATCCTGCCTCGGGAATGGATGTGTGTGATGTCCTTAGGTTAGTTAGGTTTAAGTAGTTCTAAGTTCTAGGGGACTGGTGACCTTAGAAGTTAAGTCCCATAGTGCTCAGAGCCATTTGAACCATTTTTTTTTTTTTTTTTTTGTCACGCACAGCAAATTTCAACTGTAGACATATGAATGACACGTTCTGCGTCACGCATAGATTTAATGTTGATTAATTCGAGACAGTACGGACATAGTAGAGTAAATCTGTACATTGCTTTCACGTAACTGGATAACTTACTATAAGCGACAAACTCGAGATAATAGGGAAGATTACTGACCCATTCTTCAGGAACCGAAGTCAGAGAAAGTAGTGTTGGGGACTGGAGACAAATCGATGTCGTAACTCATCCAAAAGCTGTTCTGTTGGGTTCAGGTCGGGAGTCTGGGCCGGCCAGTACATTTCAGAAATCTCGTTGTCCCCAAATCATTGCCTCATGGACGCTGCTTTATGGTAGGGAGCATTCTCATGCTGATACAATCCATCATCGTCTATGGACTGTTCCTGTGCTGTACGCTGTGCAAGATGTATTAAAATGTGTTCACATTCTTCCACATTTAGCGTTTTTAAGGCGCAGTAAGGGAATCACACCGATCCACAAAAAACTACCCATACTGTAACATCAACTCCTCCCCGTAGCTAACTGTTGGCACTACACATGATGGCAGGTAACGTTCTCCAATTATTCGCCAAATTCACTGGATTCCATTGGGTATCCACACAGTACAGAGTGATCCAAATCAGTCGTTTGCAGTCCAGTGGCGAAATTTTCACACGAAGCGTCGCGTAACATTCAGTACGTGATTTCCGCCTGTGTATAGGTTTAGTAATTTTCGCGTTTCCACTTCATAATCACATCAGTGTCAATCGACTTGGGCACCTTTAGTATTGTCGAAACGACCCTGATAGTATTCTTACTCATTCGACATCCAGTGACTACTCCACATTCGAAGCCACGAAGCTCTCCCTACCGACTCATTGTGCTCTCGCTGCTTCTCCGCTGTCAATACTGTAAAAAAAATGGTTCAAATGGCTCTGAGCACTATGGGACTTAACATCTGTGGTCATCAGTCCCCTAGAACTTAGAACTACTTAAACCTAACTAACCTAAGGACATCACACACATCCATGCCCGAGGCAGCATTCGAACTTGCGACCGGAGCGGTCGCGCAGTTCCAGACTGAAGCGCCTAGAACAGCTCGGCCACCCCGGCCGGCTGTGCATGACACACTCGGGCTTATAGGACGACGAAGTTTCTTCTTGAGACCTTATCTATTTCCTCTATTAATCTTACACGGGTCTCAGAGTGACGCGCAATATGCACCCGGAACCGCAACTGGTAAACCGTCCATTTTAACACGTGCAATGTATCACGAAGCAAATACCGTCCGGATTGGCGGAATATTTCGTGATACCATGTACTTATACGTTTGTGACCATTACAGCGCCATCTATCACAAAGCTAAAAAAGTGGTCCAACTGAAACATTCATATTTCTTTACGTACTACACGAATATGTAATTAAAAAGTGGGGGTTCCTATTTTTAAAAAAAACGCTGTTGATATCCGTTTGACCTATGGCAGCCGGCCTCGGTGACCGAGCGGTTCTAGGCGCTTCAGTCCGGAACCACGCGGCTGCTGTGGTCGCAGGTTCGAATCCTGCCTCGGGCATGGATGTGAGTGATGTCTTTAGGTTAGTTAGGTTTAAGTAGTTCTAAGTCTAGGGGACTGATGACCACAGATGTTAAGTCCCATAGTGCTTAGAGCCATTGGAACCATTTTTTGACCTATGGCAGCGTCATCTAGCGGGCCAACCATAGCGCCATCTGGTTTCCCCCTTCAAGATAGACAAGTTTCGTTCTTTGTAGTTTTTTCGTTTGATGCTTATTTCGTGAGATGTTTGGCCCTGTCACTATCAATGGACCATCCTGTGGACACAAAACTCGATCCGAACAGGCCTCGGAAGGCCCAACGGTACCGATCGAATACCGTATCAGTTTCAATTGTCTTATAAAATATTTTTGTAATTTTTTTATGCTTTTACAGACTACATAATTATCGTTTTCTCCATTCTTGATAATGCCAGACATTACCGCACTGTAGATTTAGATGTGCAAGTTTCGTGCTGAACACTAGCGGCGCCGTGCAGTCGAGAGTGGAGCGCCGTCCATGAGATTTACGCAGTGAGCAGTAGCAGCAGCGGCGGCAGCAGACGTGGAAAAACATGGCCGCTAATTGGGTGGCAGGGTAATGCGCTTCCCGTGTCGGGGGCGGGGGCGGAGGCGCGGCCCCCGGCGTCACCAGGGGCGGCGCGCACCTGGTCGCCGCGGCCTCCCTTCCCTCATCCGGCGGCTCGTAAATACAGCGTCACTCATCCCACAGTGGCCCCGCCGCCGCCCCACCCCCGCCCGCGGACTCGCCTACACCTGTACTTTCGCACTGCACTCTTTCCTAAAGTCGTCTGATGCGGTGAAAGACTGCTTCTGTTTCCGTTGTTGTTTTGGGGCCCTGACAAAGCATCACTACTCAGTCCTCACGCAAAGGATTTTATTACGCTTGAACCTCACGTCTATCCTTCGTAATAACTTCATGCGTTTCCTTTTCAAATATACACTGATGGAAAAAAAATCGAACACAAACAATAATTATGTTAGAATAATGAAATCCGCGAATACATTTGTCTACGTAATATGACGGGGTTAAAGCCGAAGTGGTGTAAGTCACGTTTTTAAAATTGTTGACATAAGTGCTGCAACACAATTTTGAAATATACATCTGTTAAATGGAAGAATGGTGTAACTCACAGTTTTGTTCTTACCCCCATAGATGGCGATAGCAGTTTCACTTGTGAATGAAACGGCCGCTTTGTTTACAAGCATTGCGGTGCAAGTCTGATTTACGCCATTATTCCTCTAAGTGCTTCTAAGGTGTGTTTTCGTACTGTGTAGTTTACGTGTTTTGGTGAAGATGGATCCTCAATTTGATGAAGACATAAGTAGTGAACCCAGTATATTGCAAAATGCAGGATCTAGTGATGATTATGATCCTTCAGAGAATGAAATGTTTGGTTCTTCAGGTAAGCTTAACTCACGTAGTCTATCATTTTGCCAATTACGTTAGTAACACATTATCATGTCTTTGAAGTTTAACAATGACTGGTCTATAAACGTAATTTCACTGAAAATAATAGCAAACGTGGTGCGCGAGCTAAACGATGTAGCATAATTTCTGCAAAACAATTCGTAAAAATAATAACACTATTGATACAATACCTCAAAACATTGTAGCATAACATTCGGAAAATAATTATGCGTGTTTGGTTGGTTGCAGAGGAAGAAGTGGAAATAACACAACATGAATTACCAAATCGAAGTAGAAAGAGGCAAAAAAGGGGGAGTACGAAGCAGGAAAGAAACAAAAAAAGAAATTTGGGTCAGGCATATGAAACTAAGGAAGGGAGAAAGATTCCTGAAAAGACGTTCTCAAACATAAATTGTAACTGCAGATTAAAATGTATAGATAAGATATCAGAAGTGGCACGCAGAAGTTCATTCGAAACATTTTGGAATTTAGGTTTTTTTTCCTGTCAGAATGCTTTTCTATGTGGGTTAATTAAGCAAGTCCTCAACACAGGAGTCCTAGAAATGGGTCAAGATTGCCAAAGTCAACCAGCAATCAATTTGATATTCAAGTTGATGGAACTAGTGTTAAAGTATGCAAACATTCCACATATCAGATGGGCGGAAGACCAGAGCTGTACAAAGGTTGAAATTGGGAGAGCAACCAGGATCGGACAAACGTGGAAGTGGGATACCCGTGAACAAAATCTCTGATGAAAGAATGGATATTGTCCGGAAGCATATTTCATCATTCTCCTCACACCAGTCTCATTATACAAGAGCTCAAAATCCAAACAGAAAATATTTATCCCCTGACCTTAATGTACGTCTTATGTATAACTTATACAGAGAATACTGCAAAGATGGGCGGAAGACCAGAGCTGTACAAAGGTTGAAATTGGGAGAGCAACCAGGATCGGACAAACGTGGAAGTGGGATACCCGTGAACAAAATCTCTGATGAAAGAATGGATATTGTCTGGAAGCATATTTCATCATTCTCCTCACACCAGTCTCATTATACAAGAGCTCAAAATCCAAACAGAAAATATTTATCCCCTGACCTTAATGTACGTCTTATGTATAACTTATACAGAGAATACTGCAAAGAGAAAAAAATCTTACATATTAAAGAGGCCATTTACCGCAGATGTTTCAGTCATGACTTCAACTTGCACTTTCATGCTCCACGTAAAGATACCTGTGTGAAGTGTTGTTGTTGTTGTTGTGGTCTTCAGTCCTGAGACTGGTTTGATGCAGCTCTCCATGCTACTCTATCCTGTGCAAGCTTCTTCATCTCCCAGTACCTACTGCAACCTACATCCTTCTGAATCTGCTTAATGTATTCATCTCTTGGTCTCCCTCTACGATTTTTACCCTCCACGGTGCCCTCCAATGCTAAATTTGTGATCCCTTGATGCCTCAAAACATGTCCTACCAACCGATCCCTTCTTCTAGTCAAGCTGTGCCACAAACTTCTCTTCTCCCCAATCCTATTCAATACCTCCTCATTAGTTACGTGATCTACCCACCTTATCTTCAGCATTCTTCTGTAGCACCACATTTCGAAAGCTTCTATTCTCGTCTCGTCCAAACTAGTTATCGTCCATGTTTCACTTCCATACATGGCTACACTCCATACAAATACTTTCAGAAATGACTTCCTGACACTTAAATCTATACTCGTTGTTAACAAATTTCTCTTCTTCAGAAACGCTTTCCTTGCCATTGCCAGTATACATTTTATATCCTCTCTACTTCGACCATCATCGGTTATTTTACTCCCTAAATAGCAAAACTCCTTTACTACTTTAAGTGTCTCACTTCCTAATCTAATACCCTAAACATCACCCGACTTAATTTGACTACATTCCGTTATCCTCGTTTTGCTTTTGTTGATGTTCATCTTATATCCTCCTTTCAAGACATTGTCCATTCCGTTCAACTGCTCTTCCAAGTCCGTTGCTGTCTCTGACAGAATTACAATGTCATCGGCGAACCTCAAAGTTTTTACTTCTTCTCCATGAATTTTAATACCTACTCCGAATTTTTCTTTTGTTTCCTTTACTGCTTGCTCAATATACAAATTGAATAACATTGGGGATAGGCTACAACCCTTCCCAACCACTGCTTCCCTTTCATACCCCTCGACTCTTATAACTGCCATCTGGTTTCTGTACAAATTGTAAATAGCCTTTCGCTCCCTGTATTTTACCCCTTCCACCTTCAGAATTTGAAAGAGAGTATTCCAGTCAACATTGTCAAAAGCTTTCTCTAAGTCTACAAATGCTAGAAACGTAGGTTTGCCTTTTCTTAATCTTTCTTCTAAGATAAGTCGTAAGGTCAGTATTGCCTCACGTGTTCCAACATTTCTATGGAATCCAAACTGACCTTCCCCGAGGTCGGCTTCTACCAGTTTTTCCATTTGTCTGTAAAGAATTCGCGTTAGTATTTTGCAGCTGTGACTTATTAAACTGATAGTGTGAAGTGTGACAAGTACAAAATACAGATTTCCACTTTAGAAGATGCAATAGAAAGAGCGAACGTGGAAGTACAACACGAACTTCATCTTCTAAAGGCGGAGGCTGCTAGAACATCAATGAAATTAGATAAAGAAAAGTCACAGAAAGATAAATTGTATTATGCCTTCACTTTTGACTTGCAGAAAGCTCTACCATTCCCCAAACTGACCACTTCTGTGGCCTATTATAAAAGAAACATGTACTTATACAATTTTGGTTGTCATGAGCTGTCAACTGATATTGGCTTTATGTACACATGGGATGAGACAATGGCCTCACGTGGGTCACAAGAAATAGGTTCTTGTGTTACAAAACATATTACTACAAGAGCTTCAGCTTCAAAACATGTTGTCATGTATAGTGACACTTGTACGGGGCAAAATAGGAATTTGAAATTTGCATTGTGTCTCATGAAATTGCTTCACACCAGTGTTAACATCCACATTATGGACCATAAATTTATGGTTAGTGGCCACACCTATCTCCCTAATGATTCAGATTTTGGACCTATAGAATCCTATGCAAGAGGTAAAACAGTTTATGTTCCTGCTGATTGGTGCTCCATAATCGCAAAATCAAGAAGAAAGAAAACTTTTATTGTTATGCAAATGTCACGTGAAGACTTCAACTGTACGAAGAATCTTGAACAAGCTATTACATGAGAAAACAAAATGTCGCTAAAAAACCAGTGTCGTGGCTTAATATGCAGTGGATTCGTTTACTGAAGAACAAACCTTTTATGCTCTATTACAAGCAGACTCTTAATGGGGATTTTCCATTCTCCGCTCCATGTCTAAAGCCAGCCAAACCAGGAAGGCCAGTTTCACTTGGACGTATTGCTATGGAAAACCTGTACCATGGACCAAGACCTGTAACCAAGGAAAAGAAAAGGGATATTCTAGATCTTCTACCATACATTCCACCCATCAACCATGCTTACTTCCAGTGACTTACAACAGCTGAAGCAACAGTAGATGATGCAGGCCCGCTGGATGTTGTTCATACTGAACGTGACTGAACATTGTCATAGCTAAGAAAGGATATTTCGTTGTACTGCTCTTAGTTATTTCTGAAATATATCATTTGTCATTAAAAATACGTTTTGGTTTTATTTAAATTAACTGCAAATACGAGATAGGTTAAAGGCAATATGGTGTAAGTCATTTGGGCCCTTCAAAAGACACATAATTTTGTATTAAACCGTTTTCAGTTATGAACACATTGAAACGATGACACCTTCCTGTGAAGTAAAACACAAAAAGTGGTATTGATTTCTTGTGGTGTTTATTATAATGCTTCTCACAAAACCTTCTGTTTCTCAAAATGCATAAACATGACCACTTTGGCTTTAACCCCCTCATATGTTTAAAGTCATCAACACTCCAAGACCACAAAATAAGCCATCGTATATGTCGAGTTTTAAAATTAAATCCCTTCAGCCACGGTCTAATAGCCTGGAATATTTTATTAATTGTGACAATTCCGGGCGTCAAAGTTTACACTGTGGGGCTTAACTTGCAAGGTCATCAGTCCCCTAGAACTTAGAACTACTTAAAGGTAACTAACCTAAGGACATCACTCACATCCATGCCCATTGGTCCTCCCACGTTTCCTATCTTTCGGCTCGCTGTCTGCGATCGCTCAACACCCTCCGTGTCCTGAATGGTACCTCCTGGGGAGCGGACCGACTGGTCCTTCTCCGCCTCTATCGCGCCTTAGTGCGCTGGAAATTGGACTATGGAAGCATAGTTTACTCCACTGCTCGGCCGTCTATTCTTCGGCGTCTCGACTCTGTCCACCACTGTGGATTGCGTTTAGCGTCTGGAGCTTTTTACACCAGTCCTATGGAAAGCCTTTATGTTGAGACTTCTGAACCTCCGCTGTCCAATCAGCGAGCTGTCCTTCTGAGTCTCTATGCTAGCCATCTGTCTTCCATACCTGCTAATCCGGCCCGTGACCTTTCTTTCGACGCCTCCTTGGATTTAGGGTATGCAAGCCGCCCTTCCACTCTACTACCACGGGCAGTTCACCTCCGTCAACTGGTACGTTCTCTTTCCTTCCACTTTCCTAAAACTTTTAGCCATCGACATCTTTTAAGTGGCGAACCTCCCCTGCTTTGCACCCATTGCGCTCAACTTACTTGAGTACCCCTATTTTACTCCGTTACCCACCCGTCTACATCAGTCGCCTGATATACACTCCTGGAAATTGAAATAAGAACACCGTGAATTCATTGTCCCAGGAAGGGGAAACTTTATTGACACATTCCTGGGGTCAGATACATCACATGATCACACTGACAGAACCACAGGCACATAGACACAGGCAACAGAGCATGCACAATGTCGGCACTAGTACAGTGTATATCCACCTTTCGCAGCAATGCAGGCTGCTATTCTCCCATGGAGACGATCGTAGAGATGCTGGATGTAGTCCTGTGGAACGGCTTGCCATGCCATTTCCACCTGGCGCCTCAGTTGGACCAGCGTTCGTGCTGGACGTGCAGACCGCGTGAGACGACGCTTCATCCAGTCCCAAACATGCTCAATGGGGGACAGATCCGGAGATCTTGCTGGCCAGGGTAGTTGACTTACACCTTCTAGAGCACGTTGGGTGGCACGGGATACATGCGGACGTGCATTGTCCTCTTGGAACAGCAAGTTCCCTTGCCGGTCTAGGAATGGTAGAACGATGGGTTCGATGACGGTTTGGATGTACCGTGCACTATTCAGTGTCCCCTCGACGATCACCAGTGGTGTACGGCCAGTGTAGGAGATCGCTCCCCACACCATGATGCCGGGTGTTGGCCCTGTGTGCCTCGGTCGTATGCAGTCCTGATTGTGGCGCTCACCTGCACGGCGCCAAACACGCATACGACCATCATTGGCACCAAGGCAGAAGCGACTCTCATCGCTGAAGACCACACGTCTCCATTCGTCCCTCCATTCACGCCTGTCGCGACACCACTGGAGGCGGGCTGCACGATGTTGTGGCGTGAGCGGAAGACGGCCTAACGGTGTGCGGGACCGTAGCCCAGCTTCATGGAGACGGTTGCGAATGGTCCTCGCCGATACCCCAGGAGCAACAGTGTCCCTAATTTGCTGGAAAGTGGCGGAGCGGTCCCCTACGGCACTGAGTAGGATCCTACGGTCTTGGCGTGCATCCGTGCGTCGCTGCGGTCCGGTCCCAGGTCGACGGGCACGTGCACCTTCCGCCGACCACTGGCGACAACATCGATGTACTGTGGAGATCTCACGCCCCAGGTGTTGAGCAATTCGGCGGTACGTCCACCCGGCCTCCCGCATGCCCACTATACGCCCTCGCTCAAAGTCCGTCAACTGCACATACGGTTCACGTCCACGCTGTCGCGGCATGCTACCAGTGTTAAAGACTGCGATGGAGCTCCGTATGCCACGGCAAACTGGCTGACACTGACGGCGGCGGTGCACAAATGCTGCGTAGCTAGCGCCATTCGACGGCCAACACCGCGGTTCCTGGTGTGTCCGCTGTGCCGTGCGTGTGATCATTGCTTGTACAGCCCTCTCGCAGTGTCCGGAGCAAGTATGGTGGGTCTGACACACCGGTGTCAATGTGTTCTTTTTTTCCATTTCCAGGAGTGTATATCTTCCATTTTAGCAGATGACACGCTCTGAGCCGATCGCGTTCTCGAGTTCATTAGTGTCAGTGAGATGACGTCGGTCATTTGAAGCTCTTTTTGGGGAAAACAGCCTCCCTCCCTTCTGTAGTGGTTTTCTAAACTTTCCTTCTGGTTTTTAGTTTCCCTACTTTTCGAGTTTCGCTCCCATTGCTTCTGATTTATTTTTTTTTTTTATCTAAGCCACAGACCGGGCGCTAATGACCGTAGCAGTTTTGCGCCCTAAAACCATAACCAAAAAAAATCCATGCCCCAGGCAGGATTCGAACCTGCTACCGTAGCGGTCACGCGGTTCCAGACCCTAGTGCCTAGAACCGCTCGGCCACAGCGGCCGCCCCTACATTTTACATTTAAAGCAGTGTGGCCAGTACAGAATAAGGTCTTGTACTGAAACTCAGCTTCAGAGTGTAACATTTATTGCTAACTGGCCCTCGCAGTAACCATAATACGGTCCAATGTCGGTTGGAGTCAAATGGGAAAACATTACGTCATGATGCGTTGTTAACACATGCTGGGTGTGTGGATAACGACGTGAAAGATCAGAGAAATACTTGAATATTTCACAGGTATCCAGCCCGGTCGCTTAAAAGGAAACGTTGCGTTTTCTGTTATGTGACTGGCTGGAAGGGCAACAGATAAACCATACATACACCAAAGTAGCTGGACTCCACATCCGTAATGTCCTTTCAGTTATTCTTGGAAGTTCGTTGCTCTGACATGTACTTAATGCGACAGTTCAAATGGTTCAAATGGCTCTAAGCACTATGGGACTTAACATCAGAGGTCATCAATCCCCTAGAGTTAGAACTACTTAAACGCGCCTAGAACCGCTCGGCCACAGCTGCCGGCTAATGTGACAGTCTGTTCATTTTTAATCTATAATCTTTGTACTGTGTTTGTGAAGAAGTGAAGTGGCTTACATTTACACAAGAGCAATAAACTGCTCCGACGTAGCTTAAATTCACGAAATTATTCAGTAGATCTAGAGAATCCTCGATCCTCGTTACAGTCACGATGGCCGTAATCAATACACCTACGACTCAAGGCGAGTGAACAGAACTCTAGCGATATGTCCCACAAGCGTTTACATGTCCAACCCCAACTCTCACTGAAGTGTTACGCTGTAACAACAGGCCCACACCGTCACGTCTTCGAAAGCAGTTTCGAGAGGACAGGTTGCAAGAGGTAGTTGATAAAAGTGTCGAGAAGCAGTATGACTTGCTGGTATGAAGTTTAATATACAGGGTGTCCCAAAATAATGTACACACTTTTTGATATTTAATATATCTATAATTAAAGCAGACAGAAGTACAATTTTTGCGGGAAATAATTCAGAAGGTGATGAAAAACGTAACAACGCTTTCTTTTGCTTCAGGATTGTAAACAAACATGGCGTTATCGTTGGATCAATAGCAATGAGTGCTTAACTGTAACAGGAAAATGGAGAATGTGAGTGAGGTTCGACGACGTTGCAGGTTGAATTTGGAACACCACCACCAACAAGGGTAACAATTACAAGAATCTGAGAATTTTTATGTGGAAGTAATGGTTCAGGATATGAAGATGGAACATTATGGAAGAAAGAGAGGTTCAATAGATAATGAAAGTGTTGATTCAGAAATCTGTGAGAAATCTGTGAGGCAATACCGAGGAAAGTGGGAGTGGTCTCGATTTCACGTGATAGCAGAGATAAACCTTGTCAAAAATAAAAAAAAGTAACTATCGATTATAGTACGTCAAAGATAACTTCTCATCGATTCTACAACACCACAATCCATATATCACTGAGTTTCATGGCTTCTTCTTTTCTGTTAAAATTATCAAATTATCAAAGTTAGAGCTGATGACTGGGCCTTCTTTGGGCTTGGTAACGACTGATTTCTCCATTCCTTATGCATCATTCTTTTGCTTGTTGAAGAGACGACGACTACGACGACGACGCTTAAGGGATTAAACAGACGGTCCTATGCGGCGGATTTTGCGCTTAAAAACATTATCTCTGCGAAATTTAAACTCTGCTCTGCTGCAGATCTTGAATATCCGGATACTTGTGTAATCTACGATGTGCTGTGACATACGTGTCTCCCACGTAGTAATTCCTTCGTTCAAAGACTATACAGTAGTGACTTCTTATCGTCACCGGCACTCACTTTAATGTAATAGCATGTAACATTGTCTTTTCTACACTCGCGCCATACGCTGCATCTATCAGAAACGTACACATCAGATCTTCAAATTAGACAGCTCTTCCCATGACGTTTGGGCACCCGGATTATATTATTCTGACCGAGGTCTATAATTTCGATCATCAGACTCAGATACTACCGAATAATGTTGGTCATACTTGGAATCTGTGAAACACACTGTTGGAATGGTGACCATCCTGGATATTCCCGTCATTACACCTCTTAGCTACAATGGTTCAAAATGGCTCTGAGCACTATGGGACTTAACTGCTGACGCCATCAGTCCCCTAGAACTTAGAACTACTTAAACCTAACTAACCTAAGGACATCACACACAACCATGCCCGAGGCAAGATTCGAACCTGTGACCGTAGCAGCAGCGCGGTTCCGGACTGAAGCGCCTAGAACTGCTCGGTCACATCGGCCGGCTGATCTGCAATGAAGGCGGCGGCAGGGATGTACAGGTTAAAAAGTGGAAATACCTGGAACCCTTTAGGATATCCATAACCCCACATCAGTATCATGAATAATGAAATATAGCCTTGGTCGGAGAAACGATAGCTAACTGTACAACAACTTCCATTCGCTTCAATAAACTTTTCAAGGTGACAGTTGGCATGGGAGCAGTGGAAGAACGAACCACGATACCGTTCAGGCGACATAGTCTGATTTACTGACGGGTCGCAAACAGACAAACAGACGAAGATGATGGGGTGCGGGTATGAGACTAGTGAGAGAAATTTCTCTCGGGAAGTTAGCCACTTCGTTCCAGGCGGAAATTTTTGCTGTCAGAAGGTGTGCGGAGGAAAATCTGTGTAGGTGCTACAAGGATGGTAGCATCTAAGTTTATGCAGACAGCCAAGCCGCTCTGAAATCTCTGTCAGACTCTGCGAGGAGACGAAATACTGTTACAGAATGCCATGAAACCCTTATGAGACTAGGGGAAAGCAACAGGGTAAACCCGCTTGGCTCCCTGGTCACTCACAAATTAATGGCAATGACAAAGTTAATAGGCTGGTCAGGACAAGTGTGAAGACTCCATTTGTTGGACTGGAATCCGTCGCACCTAGGCGATGGTAAAATCAAAACATCGAAGAGAGTTTTAACAGCCAAGATCGTAATTCACACTATGTACTCGTTATTTGTGATTATCGTTTTCAACAGTTAAGACTGCCATCTTCCGATCTGTAAAGCGACGAATTTAGATAGATTACATGTACAATCATTTTACCATTGAATTTGCCATTAGAAATCAGGAAATGGAAATTCGACATTTTCGTACCTTCAAAAAACTTGCTGCTATACGTCCTGTTCCATTACGACTGTATCACACATGTCCGGCTGACATTATAGTGGATAGTATGTAACAACATTCCACACAGGTTTGCTAAAAAGAGAAACAGGTTTGTCACAAATAAAAACAATAAACCAAAAAAGCACCTTGTACAACTAGGGACGTCCACACACATATAACATTCCACTGGTGTTCATGGACCTGTTTTTATTTGATGTGGGAGTTGCTTCATACTCTCCATTTATTTGTAATGGCAAATACAAATAATGATTGTTCTTGTGTGTGAATGAATCACTTTACAGATCAGAAGATAACAGTCTCAACTGGTGAAACCAATAATCAAGAATAAATTATATTGAATTCTATTAAAAGTTTCTTAAAAACAAATACAGATCGCTCCTTTCATTCCCTTATTATCAGAAATTTCAATCAATTCAAAACTACATAACTAATTTAGGAGGCAGCATGTAGAATATTGGGTTAAGGTTCAAAAAACGAAATCAAGTCAAGCCAATGCGCCACAGCCAAGTTTGAAAAGCAGTTCTTTAATCCTGTTCAAGGAAAAGGAGACATGTAATACTCATGGTAGCACTAACGACTGGACATGGGAACTTTAACAAACACTTACATACGATTGGTATATAGAAAGAAGCCCCTGAGTGTAGACTCGTTGGTGACTGGGCTGAAACTCCACAACGTTTCTTGTTCGAAGCAATGGAGGTCAAAAGACACAGAATATTCGCGTCATTAATTATTGAAGAAATCATATCTAATAAATAACTCGTAAATTGTCTTCTCCTAATCTTTAAGGGTACCGACTGGCTTTACTGCAGTCACAGGGAGAGGAAGCGCAAAAGAAAATCAGTTTCGGTGCGGTAAATAGTCAGCAAAGGCCTCTGTTGTTTTGTCTCCCTGAGCAAGTCTATCGATCAATCAAACATACCATATTAAGCTTTCCACAACTATGGGCACTGGCGCTCGTGTGTTCGTGTGTTTCTGGCGGTAGAAAAGAGCAGTGTTGTTAATTTAGTGTATTGCTTTTATTACTTCTACAGCTTACGGGAGGTAATGATAATTTATACAGGAGGTAATCTTCATTACACCGTCCTGCTACCCTCCCATGTGAATTAATAGCCCAATAATCTCAGAGTGCTTTTCTCGAGCGCAAGTTTCTAACGGCTTTACATAATTGAGAGAACGGTGGGGCCTAAGCGCGCAAACTGTTGTGCCCAGCTCTTGATTTTACCGTAGAGCTCTGTCAACAGCTAACAATAACGGTGTATGGAACTGCCTGACGACGCATAATCCTCTGCTGTACGCCACACTCCGAGTTTTCAATCAGCCGGCAAATGGCCGCATCAAGTGCGATTATTATTGAGTCAGGCATCACCTCTGAAATTTACTGCCGGTAACAGAAGCAGTGACAATACTCCAGCCCGAAAATTATGGTTATCGTTAGACACTTTAATAAGAATGCCACTACAGTTTTTCGTTTACTCTGTGGAAGTGAAGATGGAACATCTTTCTGGTCGAACCCCGATACTAGAAATATTGTTAAACAGAATGAGGTTGTCATTGAAAATACGTCACTAATATCTAAATATAAAACAAAAGGGTTCAGGAGTAGAAAAACAGCTCTTTGCTCAACGTCAGGATGAGGAAGATAAAGCAGTAAAATCGCGCAAGTTTGCAAAAGATCATCGAAACGTGGGTAGTTTCAGAAGTAGGTGAACAGACGCGAAGAAAGCTTGCTACCACATAACGGCTCTCTCGGCTTCAAATACTAACCAATCATACCTTAGCGTAAATCAGCTTGACATCGAAAGAGAATCGACGGCAACAAATAAGGATCACTGGTGACCTGGGCCAATACATACACAGCATGCGCTTATATTACATATTTATTTAGGAGCACCATCATGCCATAATCTATTTATTGCCTTCATTTGCCAAAATTTCTTTTGAAAACAGTATTTATAACGACAGACTCAAAAACAATTTCATCAAAGAATTATTTTTTTAAAAGCGATAAAGGCGTTACTAAGTGAAAGGTTACCAAATCCTTAGACTTTTTCAAATCCTTTAAAAGGAGGCTGGATTAACAGACGGTTCTGCATATCAGCCATGGGCTCAACCCATCTGAACAGATTTCAATCTTGCCCAGTTCGTCGCCCACTTATTGGATGTCTTAACCCAAAACAAGCCAAATTACTCTTAGATGGGATCTGCAACAGAGCTCGCGTTAATATCACGCAATCCTGGCATTAAACATCACAAGAAGCAACTTACAATACACACAACTGATAAGACACGTTAATAACTTACGGAGCTGATGTTAAATTACTCATTTACTAAATGAAACAAACAGTTCAGATAAAACTACCGTAGGGGCTATCCCTCTTTGCCAATTAACCCACTCATCCAAACCCATTCATGTTACAGTACGAACAAGGGAGGCATGTAATATCTAACCTGAAACGACACGCTAACAGTTCACATCGAAGATGAAACATAGAATACACACGATTTCTGTATTGCTGTAGCGGTCCACTGAACATTCCTAAGGGGGCAATGATATAATTTCAAATTACAGGTAGCAGGTCAAACCGACACGGTCAACCATATTCAAAATATAACTTCAGTTGAAAACCTCATTTGAAGCGCAATTTCGGGAAAGTATACATGAAACGAAATGTGGAATGCGCTCACAGTACAGTACTTTATATTTCACTGCTGAAATGCTTGCAACTGGGGGAAAAAGTATTCGATCGTATTTCCCCGACCAGAGCTATATTTCACTTTCAATATATTGGTGTGAGATTATACACATCCTACTGGGATTTCCAGTTTGTAACATGTACGCTCCAGCCGCTTCCTCCATTGTAACCCAAACGTGTAATGGAGGCATGTCCAGCATGGTCTTCATCCCAGCTGCGAGTGTGCTGCTAATTCCCCCTGTTGTGGTTACAGCCACAGTCACAGTCCAGTACCTTATAATTCACTGCTCATGAATACATCATGTTCCCCACACGGCTTAGGCAACCACCACAGATTGTGCTGTCCACTCATGTGCTCTCCCACGTAAAACTTCATCAAAGACAGGCGGCTTAAAGCCCCACTGTCCAACATCCTCGACTCGTGGCTTCCAAAAACAGCTCCTCTCTTCGCAAGACACAATGACGCCTCACGTGCTCTCCGCTGCCAAGACTCACTCCGACTCACTCTATATTTCACTGAGCGCGCTGCCCAGTCTTATTGCAGAGCGTAGAGTGCACGCAGAATAACGTGGCTGGTAGATGTTCGCAGTCATGGACTGTGCGGCTGGTCCCGGCGAAGGTTCGAGTCCTCCCTCGGGTGTGGGTGTGTGTGTTTGTCCTTAGGATAATTTAGGTTAAGTAGTGTGTAAGTTTTGGGACTGATGACCTTAGCAGTTAAGTCCCATAAGATTTCACACACATTTGAACATTTGGCAGATGTTCAGTGGATTGGGCAAGTATGGGGAGAGCGGTTGTGGGGTGGTTGCGCGAAGGTGTCAGCATGGTATAGGGGAAGTGCCGAGGAATGGGTGGGAAATGCTTTTCTAAACTGAAGCTCACGTTCACATACTCTGTAAATATTATGCGGATGTCCCACTCCCATGACCAGCCAGAAAGATATGCTGTCGCTTCTGCTTTGGTTACTATCCAAAAAGAAGTCTGGTGCAAAAGCAACGATTTAGTTTTGTCTCACTTGTTAAATGTAACTTTCAGAGAAGTGTCATGAGTGGCGACCAACACCTAAGTTTCTTCTGTGGCCGTGTTAAAATTGGCTTCTCTTGCTAAAACACAGCAGAGTTTACACAATGTCACCTCACTAACACGTGCAGCCGCAGTTGTGAGAGAATTCTGAATTAGGGGTCTCTTAAGAATATTTAGAGAGGAACTGAGGAAAAGTAATCTCCAATAGCTTACGAAAATGCACACCAACGAACAAAAAATAAAAATATAATGTATTCACTTTCGTTGTTGAAAAACCTACATCATTTGTCGTTTCACCAACTGACGATGGTCTTCAAAAATTATATTCTTTCACTGAAAGACACTGTATTTAGTGGAATAATCGGTAGATAATAAAGTTTGGCATAATAGCCATGCGGGGAAACACTCTCCTCTCTGCTTGCTATCATTTGCCAGAGTCTCGTTTCGATATCTCAAACTGTACATGAAATACCAGGAATGCTGTGAATGTTTCATTCTCGCTTTATGAGTCTGCTACAGAAGATCAGTTTTCTCGCGATTGGCAACAAATACACCTCCACTCATGTCTAAAGAAAAATTCAATATGTTAGCTAAATTTCATAAGCAACAAACGTAAAATCTTAGCGACTCCCCACTTTTCATTGCAAACTTTCTCTAATTCGCGTAGCATGTCGCCAGCCGGCTGAAAGCGGACAAAGTCACCCCCCCCCCTCCCCCCAAAAGAACTCGTCCATCACTTCCAGAGAAAAATTGGTCACTACGCATCGGGCACCGTATCTCTTACGGACGCTACCGCCCGCATCTCGTGGTCGTGCGGTAGCGTTCTCGCTTCCCACGCCCGGGTTCCCGGGTTCGATTCCCGGCGGGGTCGGGGATTTTCTCTGCCTCGTGATGGCTGGGTGTTGTGTGATGTCCTTAGGTTAGTTAGGTTTAAGTAGTTCTAAGTTCTAGGGGACTGATGACCATAGATGTTAAGTCCCATAGTGCTCAGAGCCATTTCGGACGCTACCGACCGTTCCCCGTAGGGCAACTGGCCCATTCGAAAATGACAAAGTTATGGCGGTTTCCTTTCTTAAAAATAAAGTAGGACTTGAATGTAATTGATATTCATTGTCCTTACATCCCGAGCGCTTAAGTTCGGTGATAGTTCAGCTAGAGTAAACTACGCTGTAACAGCCCTAAAAATCGCCTCTAAAATTTGTAACCAGTATACGTATAGTAACTGGAACCCTACGATTCACTTCTGACCGCCTTCAGTAATGTTTCGCCGTTACGAATGCCTCTCACAACCGTGGAATACAGCCCAACGCCAAACAGTCGCCATACTCTGTGTCGTTTTGTTACCCGCTACGATAGAAGCGCACCAAGAGGCCAGCAAGAGATATTGTTGGATTCGGCGGGATCTTGTAACAGCGAAAGTGAATCGTAATTGTTTCTATTGGTTTGTAAAATTATTTTTAGCACATGGGAACGTCTGTAGTGCAATAAATTACAACAAGATCAAGATGGCACCACATTTGCTTCTTTTCTTAAGGACATTGGGAGGTATGAAACGGTACATTACAAGACTATTTATGATTCTGTTTGAAATTACATATATTTACCGAAGAAAATGGTGTTTTGTTCAGAAAAAAAGCTAATAAACAAAAGAAGATTTGACCTCTTGCATAAGGGCGTCGAATATCTACTCAACAAGGTGAGGTTTTGTTCACTACACTTCCAAACAACTCGCTAAATGTGGAACGGAAGAAAGTAGACTCCATAACACACTACTGCGTGTCAAGGAAATGTCTACCATAATTAGGACAACGACAGTAAAATACGCTTCTCATGCATACCTTTAATATTTGATTATATTCCCTTGCTTTCAGCGGAACAAAGTGTAATTATACTCCATTCTAAAATATTTATTCGTGAATCAATTGTAAAAAAATGGTTCAAATGGCTCTGAGCACTATGGGACTTAACATCTGTGGTCATCAGTCCCATAGAACTTAGAACTACTTAAACCTAACTAACCTAAGGACATCACACACATCCATGCCCGAGGCAGGATTCGAACCTGCGACCGTAGCAGTCACGCGGTTCCGGACTGAGCGCCTAGAACCGCTAGACCACCGCGGCCGGCAATCAATTGTAGCTTACGTCACTGCATCAGTGAGATCCTGCCGTTTTCACATTTAGTTCACGATCATTCATGTCTCTTGATCATCTTCTAATGCTTGGAACGCAGAAACATAACAACTATTTTGTAAATCACATGGAAGCAGGATGAAAGACAAACATTATCCTTCCGAATCTTTCTCATCGCTTGATGCGCTTTGTCGCTCCAGCGGTCAATCGGTAACGTGTTGTTTTTTCGCACTGTTTGGGGTCGATGTACCTATTTCAGTATTACTCTAAGACAGTGCGTCTAATGTTTTTTTTGTATTATTCGCCATGTAACTGAAAGTTGTCTTAACTTTCTCAGATGTATTTTCGGACTAGATATATGGGTGCAACCGAAGGCCAATAAATTCACACACACAAGGAAAAAAAAACTGCACACTGCATGAAAGTACTGAGAATAAAAGAAGAGTGTCAACTCACTATGAGTGTAAACGATTGATCGCTGAATTAAAATCGCTATATTCTTCAAGTAATATTACGGCCACTGCGGCTGTGTTAATAACTTCCTAACAGTCCTTAGAAAAATACTAATAATAACTACAGCAGCCGTAGTCTTGCACAGTTATAAACATGCCAGTCTAGAACGAATACATTATAGTGACCGACTAACACAGTCGGATGACTTTCCGGTTACTCAAGAGACCAGGGTAGGTCGTGGATTCCGTACGTTTAAAATACTGCTCCACGAGTGCGGTACACATTTGTCCCCCGGGCAAGTTTCACACATGGCATTGCCCCTGCCCCCTCCAAGCCTGTTTGGGATACTAGACTGAAAAGGACGAAGTCCTACGACAGCTCATCAAGGCGTGGAAGTAAAGAGAGGTTCAACAAAACACAAGAAGCTGCCACAAGAATGATAGGCTCCCTGGTCAAGTGGTTAGAATTGTAGACTGCTAATGTGGACGTTCCGGTTTCAATCCCAGAGTTTTCTGTGGTTGTGAAGTCTAGAAACAAGACCCATTCAGCCTTGAGACACAAAATGAGAAATCGCTAGATGAACTAAGTAGCGAAACTGATACGCAAACAGCTAGTGAATCCAGTTAACTTGCACAGAAAAGAAAGAGCACTTACACGGAATTCAGTATATACTGGGTAAGCAGCACGTTTTAGACTCTTGGACAAACTTTGACGTCCGTTAGATAAAATAAGGATAGTCATGGTTCGTTAAGGAATTAACACCGATGGGGCAGTTAAAACCTTTGCACTGTCTGTATACAAATTTCATCCTCCTATCCAAATCTTGTTGTTGTTGTTGTGGTCTTCAGACTGAATCTTGTTTGATGCAGTTCTCCATGCTAGTTTATCTGTTCAGGTCTTTCATCTGTTAATAGCTACTGCAACCTACATCCATTTTAACTTGCTTGCTGTATTCGTGCGTAGATCTCAGTTCCCTGTCAAGGTACCCTTTGATACCCAACTCTTATAAACAGAGTCCTGATTCTGTACTTTCAAAATTTCAAAGAGTGTCGTCAGTGTTTTCAAAAGCTTTCTCTCCTACTAATGCTATAAATGTAGGTTTGCCTTTCTTCAACTATTGTAAGTCGCTCGGTGAAAATTGCCGCGATTTATCTTCCCCGAGATTAGCTTTTACTAGAAGTCTCATTCGTCTGTAAATAATACGCGTTAGAATTTTTCAACCACAACTTATTAAACTGATGGTTCAGAAGTATTCCTTCAGCATCTACCTTCTTTTGAATCTGAACTATTAAATTGCTCTTGAAGTACTGGGTCTGTATCATATATCTTGCAGAGCAGGTGGAGAAGTCTTGTCATGGCTCTCCCAAGGATGTCAATATTTCTAAGGTAATTTCTACTCCAGAATCTTTGGTTCCACTTAGTTCCCTGAGTGCCTAGTCAAATTCCCCTCGTAGTATCATATTTCCCTCCTCACCACCTTTCTCGTCTATTTCTATAACATTGCTTTCATTCCCATTTTATAATATTTCTACATTTTCCCTTCCATTGGCTCACTATGGGTTGCCATCTGAACTCTTGAAATTCACATAGCTGCTTTTCTTATCTCCAGAAATTTTCGTGTAGGGGGTACCTCTTTCCCCCAGTAGCACTTGCGTCTAAAATCTTGCATCTTTCCTCTAGCCATTTCACATGTTCTCATACTTTTGTCGTCTGCATTCCATTTCACTTCCTTCATTTGCTAATTGAGTGTTACCAGAGCTGAAAACTATGTTCATACGAACAAACTAGCCATTCCGAACATCTATCGTCACGTTGGAACTTTAATTTTTTTAGGACAATGCTCATCTACAAAATGTTTTGACAACAAAAACTCTTAGGTGTCTGAAGTACAAATCTTTGAAACAGCGACGCTGTACATCTCACTGCCACAGTCTAACTTACGACTACTACAACAACTACTAAAGAAATATATACTTGGGAACCGTTTTGAGTCGAATGAAGTGGTTACAGCAGTGATATATAACAACTTGGAAGGCCTTACAGAATCACACGTTATGAATGGAGTCTATTCTTTAAAAAACGAGAAATACACTAGCCTAAAATGAGAACTACGTCAGACAACAAGTGAATTCCTTGATCACACTATCCCTCGTTTCCTGGCAGGGAAATTTTCCTCTTTTCCTAATCAGGGAAAAGCAAGGTTAAGGTTGGATTTCTCATCAATTACACACACAGGCTGAAATCAGGACTAGACGGTGTGGTCGTACACTTTCAAACGTACTATCTCGCCATCCACTTTTCTCTCGTAACTGTGTCATAAGAAAAACTTGTCTCTACCCGTACACTTTATGGTTTGTACCATGGATCAAATGTCTTTAATGTATTTCATGCAATGCTGCCTATGTCATATACATTTGCTACTTACACGAGCAATGAGCCAGCATAAACACCCACTTCGGTTGTCCTACATTCTCACGAAAGAGCCACGATAATTTAATTACATCCTGTTACGATTCAGTTCTGAATTAAGGACATTGCGCCGTCCAAGCTCGATATACAGTTGCCGTATTAACACGTAAGAATATTTAAGCTATCTGTCGTACTAATATTTGCATCACTGGATAGCTGAATTACTAAGCCATAACCACGACGTCCGAACTCAGCAACTTGCTTCCTACCTGATGTGACACTGCTAACAGCCTGTCTCTATAATGAAGTAATTGACAGTTTTTTTTTCAGAGTACTTGCACAAAGTGTTAAACAAGCTTACAAAATAAATCCGACTTTCAGCAAAGAGAAAAAAGACGAAACAGCAGAACGTAAAACACTTTGAAAGAAAAATAATGTAAGAGCTGACTGTTTTCATTGCTTTCCCGAGTTTTACGGCTTTTAATAAGACTTCTTGCTTTTTATGGAGTTTCGTTTATAGCTGTCCTGTTTCTTACGAGAGGGCACTGGTTGGTGTTGTGTTATTGATCGCTCTCACAGTACAGTCGTAGTTATAAACCCAGCACAACAAACCAAAAAAGTACCAGAAATAAGATATGATCAGCGTTCTTGTTTTCCTCGTACTATTTTATAGCCTGCTCCGTTCACTACAGCATGTGTAGCCATCATTCGCGTTACAGGAGTTCTGTCCGTCTTCTCGTCAATAACACAGGGGCTTTCTTTTATTTATCATCGAGCATCACAGCACAGTGTTTAGAACAGTAAAATCAGGAATAGCGGGATACGAATTCACTGTTAGGCGATCTGGATTTCGATTTTGCACAGGTTCCTGAAATCACACCAGGCAAACTGTTCTCTCTCTCTCTCTCTCTGAGACATTGACTGTGTGTGTGTGTGTGTGTGTTCTTCTGGCTGTTTCGATGCACTCCGTCACGGTTTCGTCTCCCGTGTTAATTTCTTCATCTCAGACTGGTAGTTAGGCTCACAGATAGCCCACCACGCGATCTATGATAGGGAGCATGTACACTACTGGCCATTAAAATTGCTACACCACCAAGATGATGTGCTACAGACGCGAAATTTAACCGACAGGAAAATGATGCTGTGATATGCAAATGATTAGCTTTTCAGAGTTTTCAGAGCATTCACACAAGGCTGGCGCCGGTGGCGACACCTACAACCTGCTGACATGAGGAAACTTTCCAACCGATTTCTCATACACAAATAGCAGTTGACCCGCGTTGCCTGGTGAAACAATGTTGTGATGCCTTATGTAAGGAGGAGAAACGGATACCATCACGTTTCCGACTTTGACAAAGGTCGGATTGTAGCCTATCGCGATTGCGGTTTATGGCATCGCGAAATTGCTACTAGCGTTGGTCGAGATCCAAGGACTGTTAGCAGAATATGGAATCGGTGGGTTCAGGAGGGTAATACGGAACACTGTGCTGGATACCAACGGCCTCGTATCACTAGCAGTGGAGATGACAGCATCTTATCCGCATGGCTGTAACTGATCGTGCAGCCACGTCTCGATCCCTGAGTCAACTGATAGGGACGTTTGCAAGACAACAACCATCTGCACGAACAATTCGACGACGTTTGCAGCAGCATGGACTATCAGCTAGGAGACCATGGCTGCAGTTACTCTTGACGCTGCATCACAGACAGGAGCGCCTGAGATGGTGTACTCAACGACGAAACTGGGTGCACGAATGGCAAAACGTCATTTTTTCGGATGAATCCAGGTTCTGTTTACAGCATCATGATGGTCGCATCCGTGTTTGGCGACATCGCGGTGAACGCACATTGGAAGAGTGTATTCGTCATCGCCGTACTGGCGAATAACCCGGCGTGATGGTATGAGGTGCCATTGGTTACACGTATCGGTCATCTCTTGCTCGCATTGACGGCACTTTGAACAGTGGACGTTACATTTCAGATGTGTTACGACCCGTGGCTCTAACCTTCATTCGATCCCTGCGGAACCCTGCATTTCAGCAGGATAATGCACGACCGCATGTTGCAGGTCCTGTACGGGCCTTTCTGGATACAGAAAATGCTCGACTGCTGCCTGGACAGCACATTCTCCAGATCTCTCACCAATTGAAAGCGTCTGGTCAATGGTGGCCGGGCAACTGGCTCGTCACAATACGCCAGTCACTACTCTTGATGAACTGTGGTATCGTGTTGAAGCTGCATGGGCAGCTGTACCTGTACACGCCATCCAAGCCCTGTTTGACTCAATGCCCAGGCGTATCAAGGCCGTTATTACGGCCAGAGGTGGTTGTTCTGGATACTGATTTCTCAGGACCTATGCACCCAAATTGCGTGAAAACGTAATCACATGTCAGTTCTAGTATAATATATTTGTCCAATGAATACCCGTTTATCATCTGCATTTCTTCTTGGTGTAGCAATTTTAATGGCCAGTAGTGTATTTATATTTAGTTCAGCGTTGTGTTAGAGGATTCACTTCCGTAATTCCATGTCAAACTTTATACCAACAGAGCACTCTTGTTGATGAAAGCTTTTTAATTTAGGACACAGATTTCTTCTGATATCTCCCTTCCTTCGGCCTTTTTGAGTAATCTTATGTCCGAGGTGTGTGAAACATTCGCATCTTCGAGTGCTTTGTCTTCGCTGCTTATAATGCTTCGCAAATGTTTCTTCCAGCATCTGCTGTTCTGTATTATTTTCGTCCTAGTTACGTCCACTATTACGCCGTATTCTCTCCTAATTATTCTGCTCATTCAAATGTGATAAGCGTCCCTTACTTTCATTTAGCAGAAATTTTGCTAGATATTTAGTTTTCCTGATGCAGCAGCAGATTTTTGGGTCTAGGGTTTCATAAAGACGGGAAGGAATGAAGTTCTTTGTCATTTACGTGACTGACACGAAAGCTGTATTACAGAAACACATACTTCTGCCACATATGAAACTTCTACAAGTTCTAGCTGATCCCTAACTGTTGAATGCGGGCGCGCTTTGACACCCATAAAAATGAATACACGCACGCCTGAGAAGACGCATGTGGGGAAGAACTACAACGTCACTTTAAAGTTGACCGTACCGTATCGTGTTCAAAGATTTGGAGGGCAGTACGGCCATGCAACATCATGCCACTCCACAAATTTACCTCTGCACGACCTAAACGATCATTCTCGACAACATACGATACTGTTTTTGGGTGCATGAGGTGCTCCCATCTCTCATCTGTGAGATTACGTCCAGCATTGTCAAACATGATCGTTTTGGTGGTCCAGGTGTAACGGTGTGGAGAGGCGTAATGGTGTGTGGGCCTACTGATTTCCACATCTTTGGACACGGCACATTCATCTCTCAACGTGATTATGGCATCTGAAGCATCGCCCACTAGTGTAATTAAGTACGCGTCTCGTTCTCGCAAGAAAGTAGACTTAAACTCATCTACGAGGAAGAAAATCTAAAAGAGAAGGAAGGCTGTGCAGATGTCTAGACGTAGGACTGAATTATTCTATTTTTTACCTTCATGGTAATTACGTACCCCTTATGTTGAATGAGATTATCTGTCTCAGCACTTTTCTTTCAACGATGGTAGCATGTAAAAAACTCAGGAATTTTTACCGTGTGTCATCTGTAAACATCTAAGTAAAATCGGAGTTTCGTAACGCGAGAAGATCGTAGCGTTATTTAGGAAGACTTGCAGTGGATCGGTGATTGGTCTAAAGTCCGATAGTTTGTGACAACACATTTGTTTCTAATTTAGGTATATAAAAATAAGCTATAAATTAAAATAAATAAATCGCCTCCTCTTTTTTTGTGCGTGAGAGAAGAGAGTGAGACGAACATTACTTAAAATTATTTTCTCTGTAGAGGAATAATTTTGGGGCACGTTATTTTAAGGAAATGCCTTTCAAACGACGGTTACTGGTAGTCATCAAGACGCGACTACCGTCAGAGAAGCTCCTTGGTTTGTAGAAGGACCGCGGGAGTACAGATATACGTTCCTGGGAGGTAGTTAGTGGTTAGGACCAGCCAGATAATGACAACCGAGCAGATCTGGCGAGTTCACTTAGGACTCGCTGGTAAGACTATTTGTATGAAGGGCCGCTTAGGGTGAAAATAGAAAATAACGCCTACCTTGATAGTTTGCTGTTTTCTTGATGGGACTGAGTTTTCAAATAGGACCCATCATTGCCACTCGATCTAACTTTTGTCGGTGTCTTGGAGTACTCTGTGTCCATCACAGAAGACTTTGTGGACGGACAACCGACAGCTGCCTTCAGCAGAACACCGCGATGTGCTGTGACTTACAGGGTATGTAACGCACCATAACGCTCCACTGTTGGTACTCGATGGTAGCATTTCTCTCTCACACTCGACTCAGCCTCTTACAGGTTTCATTAATTACATATTATAGATTCTTGATAACACGTGAACTTGATACTGAACACTAGTTCACTACCGAGCGAGGTGGCGCAGTGGTTAGACACTGGACTCGCATTCGGGAGGACGACGGTTCAATCCCGCGTCCGGCCATCCTGATTTAGGTTTTCCGTGATTTCCTCCAGGCAAATGCCGGGATGGTTCCTTTCAAAGGGCACGGCCGACTTCCTTCCCCATCCTTCCCTAATCCGATGAGACCGATGACCTCGCTGTCTGGTCTCCTTCCCCAAACCAACCAACCAACTAGTTCACTCTTCACTCCAGACTTCAGTACTTAATATAATTTTTTCTGATTGTCTAGTATACCTTGAACGAATGTTGTTGTTGTTGTGGTCTTCAGTCCTGAGACTAGTTTGATGCAGCTCTCCATGCTACTCTATCCTGTGCAAGCTTCTTCATCTCCCAGTACCTACTGCAACCTACATCCATCTGAATCTGCTTAGTGTATTCATCTCTTGGTCTCCCCCTACGATTTTTACCCTCCACGAAGCCCTCCAATTCTAAATTGGTGATCCCTTGATGCCTCAGAACATGTCCTACCAACCGATCCCTTCTTCTGGTCAAGTTGTGCCACAAACTTCTCTTCTCCCCAATCCTATTCAATACTTCCTCGCCGGCCGAAGTGGCCGTGCGGTTAAAGGCGCTGCAGTCTGGAACCGCAAGACCGCTACGGTCGCAGGTTCGAATCCTGCCTCGGGCATGGATGTTTGTGATGTCCTTAGGTTAGTTAGGTTTAACTAGTTCTAAGTTCTAGGGGACCAATGACCTCAGCAGTTGAGTCCCATAGTGCTCAGAGCCATTTGAACCATTTTTTTTTAATACTTCCTCATTAGTTATGTGATCTACCCATCTAATCTTCAGCATTCTTCTGTAGCACCACATTTCGAAAACTTCTATTCTCTTCTTGTCCAAACTATTTACCGTCCATGTTTCACTTCCATACATGGCTACACTCCATACAAATACTTTCAGAAATGACTTCCTGACACTTAAATCTGTACTCGATGTTAACAAATTTCTCTTCTTCAGAAACGCTTTCCTTGCCATTGCCAGTCTACATTTTATATCCTCTCTACTTCGACCATCATCAGTTATTTTGCTCCCCAAATAGCAAAACTCCTTTACTACTTTAAGTGTCTCATTTCCTAATCTAATTCCCTCAGCATCACCCGACTTAATTTGACTACATTCCATTATCCTCGTTTTGCTTTTGTTGATGTTCATCTTATATCCTCCCTTCAACACACCATCCATTCCGTTCAACTGCTCTGCCAAGTCCTTCGCTGTCTCTGACAGAATTACAATGTCATCGGCGAACCTCAAAGTTTTTATTTCTTCTCCATGGATTTTAATACCTACTCCGAATTTTTCGTTTGTTTCCTTTACTGCTTGCTCAATATACAGATTGAATAACATCGGGGAGAGGCTACACCCCTGTCTTACTCCCTTCCCAACCACTGCTTCCCTTTCATGTCCCTCGACTCTTATAACTGCCATCTGGTTTCTGTACAAATTGTAAATAGCCTTTCGCTCCCGTATTTTACCCCTGACACCTTTAGAATTTGAAAGAGAGTATTCCAGTCAACATTGTCAAAAGCTTTCTCTAAGTCTACAAATGCTAGAAACGTAGGTTTGCCTTTCCTTAATCTTTCTTCTAAGATAAGTCGTAAGGTCAGTATTGCCTCACGTGTTCCAGTATTTCTACGGAATCCAAACTGATCTTCCCCGAGGCCGGCTTCTACTAGTTTTTCCATTCGTCTGTAAAGAATTCGTGTTAGTATTTTGCAGCTGTGGCTTATTAAACTGATTGTCCGGTAATTTTCACATCGGTCAACACCTGCTTTCTTTGGGATTGGAATTATTATATTCTTCTTGAAGTCTGAGGGTATTTCACCTGTTTCATACATATTGCTCACCAGATGGTAGAGTTTTCTCAGGACTGGCTCTCCCAAGGCCGTCAGTAGTTCCAATGGAATGTTGTCTACTCCGGGGGCCTTGTTTCGACTCAGGTCTTTCAGTGCTCTGTCAAACTCTTCACGCAGTATCGTATCTCCCATTTCATCTTTATCTACATCCTCTTCCATTTCCATAATATTGTCCTCAAGTACATCGCCCTTGTATAGACCCTCTATATACTCCTTCCACCTTTCTGCTTTCCCTTCTTTGCTTAGAACTGGGTTTCCATCTGAGCTCTTGATGTTCATACAAGTGGTTCTCTTATCTCCAAAGGTCTCTTTAATTTTCCTGTAGGCAGTATCTATCTTACCCCTAGTGAGATAAGCCTCTACATCCTTACATTTGTCCTCTAGTCATCTCTGCTTAGCTATTTTGCACTTCCTGTCGATCTCATTTTTGAGACGTTTGTATTCCGTTTTGCCTGCTTCATTTACTGCATTTTTATATTTTCTCCTTTCATCAAATAAATTCAATATTTCTTCTGTTACCCAAGGATTTCTACTAGCCCTCGTCTTTTTACCTATTTGATCCTCTGCTGCCTTCACTACTTCATCCCTCAAAGCTACCCATTCCTCTTCTACTGTATTTCTTTCCCCCATTCCTGTCAATTTCCTTATGCTCTCCCTGAAACTCTGTACAACCTCTGGTTCTTTTAGTTTATCCAGGTCCCATCTCCTTAAATTCCCACCTTTTTGCAGTTTCTTCAGTTTTAATCTACAGGTCATAACCAATAGATTGTGGGCAGAGTCCACATCTGCCCCTGGAAATGTCTTACAATTTAAAACCTGGTTCCTAAATCTCTGTCTTACCATTATATAATCTATCTGATACCTTTTCGTATCTCCAGGGTTCTTCCATGTATACAACCTTCTATCATGATTCTTAAACCAAGTGTTAGCTATGATTAAGTTGTGCTCTGTGCAAAATTCTACCAGGCGGCTTCCTCTTTCATTTCTTAGCCCCAATCCATATTCACCTACTACGTTTCCTTCTCTCCCTTTTCCTACACTCGAATTCCAGTCATCCATGACTATTAAATTTTCGTCTCCCTTCACTATCTGAATAATTTCTTTTATTTCATCATACATTTCTTCAATTTCTTCGGCATCTGCAGAGCTAGTTGGCATATAAACTTGTACTACTGTAGTAGGTGTGGGCTTCGTGTCTATCTTGGCCACAATAATGCGTTCACTATGCTGTTTGTAGTAGCTTACCAGCACTCCTATTTTCCTATTCATTATTAGACCTACTCCTGCATTACCCCTATTTGACTTTGTGTTGATAACCCTGTAGTCACCTGACCAGAAGTCTTGTTCCTCCTGCCACCGAACTTCACTAATTCCCACTATATCTAACTTTAACCTATCCATTTCCCTTTTTAAATTTTCTAACCTACCTGCCCGATTAAGGGATCTGACATTCCACGCTCCGATCCGTGGAACGCCAGTTTTCTTTCTCCTGATAACGACATCCTCTTGAGTAGTCCCCGCCCGGAGATCCGAATGGGGGACTATTTTACCTCCGGAATATTTTACCCAAGAGGACGCCATCCTCATTTAATCATACAGTAAAGCTACATGCCCTCGGGAAAAATTACGGCTGTAGTTTCCCCCTGCTTTCAGCCGTTCACTGAATATTACATTGAAATGATAAAAGACATGGGATACCTCCTAATATCGTATCGGATCTCCTTTTGCCCGGAGTAGTGCAACAACTCGACGTGGCAAGAACTCCACAAGTTGTTGGAGGTCCCCTGCGGAAATATTGAGCCATGCTGCCCCCATAGCCTCCATAATTGCAAAAGCGTTGCCGGCGCAGAATTTTATGCACGCATTGACCTCTTGATTATGTCCTACAAATCTTCGATGCGATTCAAGTCGGCCGATCTGGGTGACAAAATCTATTCGCTCGAACTGTCCAAAGTATTCTTCAAACCAGTCACGAACAAATGTCGCCGAGTGACATGCTGCTTTGCCATCCACAAAGATTACATCGTTCTTTGGGAACATGAAGTCCATGAATGGCTGCAAATGGTCTATAAATGGTTCATTTGGAGCAGAGGACCCAGTCCATTCCACATAAACGCGGTCCACACCATTATAGAGCCACCACGAGCTTGCACAGTGCCTTGTTGACAACTTGGGTCCATGGCTTCGTGGAGTCCGCGCCACACTCGAACCCTACATTCAGCTCTTACCAACAGAAATCGAGACTCATCTGACAACGCCACGATTTTCCAGTCATCTATGATCCAACCGATATGGTTACAGGTCCAGGAGATGCGCTACAGGCGATGTCGTGGTGTTAGCAAAGGCGCTCGCGTCGATTGTCTTCTTCCATAGCCCATTAACGCCAAATTTCGCACCACTGTCAGATATGGTTGAAATGACTCTAAGCACTATGGGGCTCAACATCTGATGTCATCAGTCCCCTAGACTTAGAACTACTTAAACCTAACTAACCTAAGGACATCACACACATCCATGCCCGACGCAGGATTCGAACCTGCGACCGTAGCAGAAGCGCGGTTCCGGACTGAAGCGCCTAGAACCACTCGGTCACAGTGGCCGGCTCGCAGCACTGTCCTATCGGATACGTTCGTAGTACGACGCGAATTGAATGCTGCGGTTATGTCACACAGTGTTCTTCGTCTGTTAACACTGACAGCTCTCCACAAACGCTTCTGCTTTCGGTCGTTAAGTGAAAGCCATCTATCACTGCGTTTTCCGAAATGACAGCTCCGCCAATTCGCTGCCATTATATGCCTTGTGTACGCGATACTATCGCCATCTGTGCGTATGCAAAACACTATTCCATGACTTCCGTCACCTAATGGATATCATAAATTTTTGTGCAATTTCTCGGAAGTGCTGCCTTCTTTAAAGTCTGGACTTCCTACCTTTTGTGTTTCTGTTACCCTGCTCTTGTGTTGGTTTCCATTTATTTATTAAATTCCACACTGGATCTTTTATTGTAGATCTTGGTACACGTACCCTGCGCCATCTTTCTGGGTTAAATGTTCCAGTATAATCCAAATGCCTTGTAATGGCATTTCAAACACTCGCAATAATTTTCTAGTGTGGCGTAATGGTATTTCAAACACTCGCAATAATTTTCTAGTGTGGTTCTTTGAAATGTCCGTGATGACTTCTGTCTTTAGTTCTTCGTGACGATCTCGTAGCCTAAAGCGTCTGGGAGTGCTTAATATCTGTCTTAGGCTACTATTTTGTATCATTTGTGGTATCTTGATAATTGTCAGACTGGATTTGCTCAGGAGAAACATCCATATAACATTGGCGGTAGTATTACGCTTTTGTAAACTTTTAGTGTTCATATGTGTTCTTCATAAGAGAGGGAACATCTCATGGAGGAAACCAACCCTAACAGCTTTCTTCGTTATGATGTGTTAGTCTGTTAACCAGGATTACACCAAGATACCGCACGTGTTCCGTCCATTCCATTTATTTCTTAAGTCTGGACTTGTAGTTAGAATTTGGATTCAAATGGTTCAAATTACTCTGAGCACTATGGGACTTAATATCTGAGGTCATCAGTCCCCTTGACTTAGAACTACTTAAACCTAACTAATCTAAGGATACCACACACATCCATGTCCGAGGCAGGATTCGAACTAGAACCGCTCGGCCACAACGGCCGGCTAATTTGGGTTCCTCTTATTGTTATGAATGTTGAACTTTCCTTCTTTTTCACCACACCACTATGGTTACGTTTAATGAATGAACGTTGAAGGTGTATTATTGAGTCACACATGCATGCAGGATCGAGTGGAGCGCTTCCAAGGCCACGCGATATGGCATCACCTTCATTGGGTGCGATTCGTCAGAGGGAACAGTGAGCGGATGAAGTGTGACACAAGTTGATGTTGGACGTAAATAAATGTAACGTATTGCACATAAACGGCATTACGTCATTGGCGACAGATCACTCGAAACTGTGACTATCGTAAAATAACTAAGTGTGACCATCCGGAGTGACCATATAAAACAAACCATAAGAAGACTAAGATTCATTGGGAGAACCTTAGGGAAATATAACTCTCCTCTGACAGAACTTGTTTACAAAGCAATCGTCCGACCCATCCTTGAGTATCAGTCGTCAGTGGTGGACCCTCCCAAGAAGAATTAACGGAAGAAATAGAGAAAATCCAACTGAGAGCGGCCAGTATCGTTACGGGTCGTTCATTCGAAGAGAGAACGTTGCTAGATGTTTAAAAAAGTCCAGTGGCAGTCGGCAAAAGAGGCTTCGTTCATCAGGGAGAGATTTATTGTAGAACCGAGCGAGGTGGCGCAGTGGTTAGCACACTGGACTCGCATTCGGGAGGACGACGGTTCAATCCCGTCTCCGGCCATCCTGATTTAGGTTTTCCGTGATTTCCTTAAATCGTTTCAGGCAAATGCCGGGATGGTTCCTTTGAAAGGGCACGGCCGATTTCCTTCCCAATCCTTCCCTCACCCGAGCTTGCGCTCCGTCTCTAATGACCTCGTTGTCGACGGGACGTTAAACACTAACCACCACCACTTTATTGTAGAAATTTCTAGCACGTACGTTTCGGGAAGAGTCGAGCAACATATTACTTCCTTCCACATAATTCTCACGAAATGATCACGACGAGAAAAATCAGATGCCTTTTGAAACTCTACCGACAGTCAATCTTCCTAGGCGCTACTCGTGAATGAAACAGGAAACGGGGGGCTGGGAAGAGAGTTGTATCTGAAAAACACTCCAACACACACTGTAATGTGACGTGAACAGTATAGACGTTGATGCACACTATCTGATAAAAATATTCGGACATCTCTTGGGGTACATCAGCATGGGTTCTGTCCGCACTTCACCTTTACGATGGCTTGAAGTCTGCTGCGGACACTAAGTGAGGTGTCCGAATGTGGAAGAATGGCAGCCCATTCTTCTTCAAGAGCCCAAACCAGAGAAGACAGTGATGTTGGCCGTTAGGGTCTGGAGCGAAATCGACGTCCTGACTAGTCCTAGACTTCTTGCATTTGGTTCAGGGACTCCAGGCAGATCGGTCCATTTCAGGAACGTTACTCTCCAGAAATCATCGCTTCGCAGGTATTGCAGGGTGCAGTGTCATGCTGTCATAAACAAACACTGTTTCCGAACAGTTCGTCTGTTGTACGCAGTACTCGTAGCTGTGAAGTGTGTCGTATCGTTTTGGATTTAAAATTTTAGAAAGCGTTCTTGACTGGAGCACAGCGATCGGTGTAAAATGTTAAAAATCAATAAAAACAGTCTCGACGCGTTGTTAATTTTCTTATTTGTTGGCAACCGGCTTCGGCCCTTTCCTCTGACCACCGTCAATGTCAGCAGCGACAACCGTACTTCTACGTATCTCGCTCCTTCTGGCGCCACCAGCAACCGTAATGGTGGTGTAAGCCTGAAGAAGGTTGCCAACAAATAAAAAAAATCTGAAAACCCGATCGAGACTTTTTATTGATTTTTAACTTTTGCATATAGCACTTTCTAAAGTGTCGTAAGGGACCGCACCGTAACCAAGAAAATCGCCCAGTGCCAAACATCACATCCTTGTCTGCAGCTCATGGTGTAGTGGCTAGCGTTGCTGCCTCTGGGTCCCGGGGTCGATTCCCAGCCGGGGTGGGGATTTTCTCTGTCCGGGAACGGGTTGTTTCTGTTGTCCTTATCATTCCACCACCATCATCATAATTCGTAACAGTGGCTAGACTGCATTGTGTAAAAAAAAAATTGGATTGTGTTAAAGCCACATAGCGGCTCTCTAGGCATCAAATACTAACGTATGATAGCGTAAATCAGCTTGACATCAAAAGAGAATGGAAGGCAACAAACAAGCATCACTGGTGACCTGGGCCAGTTCTTACACAGCTTCCGCTTATATCACACATTTATTTAGGAGCACCACTGTGCCATAATTTGTTTATTATCGTTATAAGCCAAAATTTCTTTCGAAAACAGTATTCATACAGACAGACTCCAAAACAATTTTATCAAAGAATAATTTTTTAAAAAGCTATAAAAACTTTACTAAGAGAAGGGTTACCAAATCCTGAGACTTTTCAGATCCTTTAAAAGGAAGCTGGATTAACAGATGGTTCTGCATCCCAGCCATGGGCTCATCGCATTTGAACAGATTTCAGTCTTGCCCAGTTCGTGGCCCACTTATTGGATGTCTTAACCCAAAACAAGCCAAATTACCCTTAGATGGGATCTGCAACAGAGCTCGCGTTAATATCACGCAATCCTAGCATTAACCATCACAAGAAGCAATTAACCATACACACAACTGATAAGACACCTTAATAACTTACGGAGCAGATTCAGTTAAATTACTCATTTACTAAATGAAACAAACAGTTCAGTTAAACCTACCGTAGGCGCTCTCTCTCTTTGCCAATCGACCCACTCAACCAAAGCCATTCATGTTACAGTACGATCAAGGGAGGTATGCAACAACTAACCTGAAACGACACGCTAACAGTTCACATCGAAGACAGAACATAGTACTCGCAATATGTCTGTACTGCTGTAGCGGCACACTGAACATTCCTCAGGGGGCAATGAATTAAGTTCAAATTACAGGTAGCAAATCAAACCGACATGGTCAACGGTATTCAAACTATAACTTCAGTTGAAGATCTCATTTGAAGTGCAATTTCATGACAGTATACATGAATCGAAATCCGGAATTCAGTCACTGTACAGTACTTTATAATTCACTGCTGAAATGCTTGCAACTGGGGAAAAAAGTATAACCAATATTATTCGATCGTATTTCCCCGACCAGAGGTTCACTTTGAATATATTGGTGTGAGGTTATACACATCCTAGAGGGTTCCAGTTATTTCCAGTTTTTAACATGTACGCTCCAGCCGCTGCCTCCATTGTAACCCAAACGTGTAATGGGGGCGTGTCCAGCATGGTCTCCATCCCAGCGGCGGCTGTGCTTCTAATTCCGCCTCGTGTGGTTACAGTCAGTCACAGTCATAGTACAGTACATTATAATTCACCACATGGCTTAGGCAACCACCTTGAATTGTGCTGCCGGCCGCTATGGGTGTTTGTGTTGTCCTCATGATTCCATCATTATCATTCGTGACAATGGCTAGACCAGACTGTGTAAAAAAATTGGATTGTGTAGAAACTGGGACTCTGTACGGGTGCTGATGAGAGTGCAGTTGAGCGCCCAACAAACCAATCATCATCATCACATCCTTCCTACATCACTGCTGACACTACATACGACGGCAGGTAACGTTCTCCAGGCATTCACCACATCCAAAACCCTTTCATCGGCTTACCAAAGGGTACAGCTTGATTCATCAATCGAGATTATCCGTTTCCAGTCATCCACTGTCCAGCGGCGTTGCCCTTTACACTAGCCCAGCCGTCGTTGGGCTGTGGCTACAGAAATATGTGGTTTATGACGAACTGTTCGACCTGTCCTATTCCTTTTTTGAATCACTACATTCAGTCATTGTCCTAACTGGACTGCTGGTAGCATTCTGGAACTCAATAATGATTATTTCTGCCGACTTCATGCGACTTTTTTACACCCACACTTCGCAGTGCACGGCTGCCGGGTCTCCGTTTAGCTATGGTTGTTCGATCGCGCTTCCACTTCACAGTTGCATCACCAGCAGTCGATCTGATCACCTTTAGGAAGGTTTCAATATGGCTGATGGATCTGATACTCAGGTGATGGTTCAAATGGCTCTGAGCACTATAGGACTTAACTTCTGAGGTCATGAGTCCCCTAGACCTTAGAACTACTTAACCCTAACTAACATCACACACATCCATGCCCGAGGCAGGATTCGAACCTGCGACCGTATCGGTCACGCGGTTTCAGACTGTAGCGCCTAGAACCGCTCGGCCACCCCGGCCGGCCTTACTCAGGTGACCTATAACGATTAGTCCACGCTCAAAGCTATTGAACTCTCCCGACCGACCCTTTGTGCTGCCACTGATAACCTAGTCACCACACGGTAACCTCGCTTCCTTTGCTACTGGCAGCTCTGCCTCTCGTAGCACCTCGTTGCCAACAGCGTATCTGACCGTTTTCTGTAAATTGTATTAAATGATTAATTATATCATTTTATGCTCTTAACATGCTTTTCAACCTCTTGAATTTCAGTATTCCTCTATAAAAACTGAAATAAAATTGAAATAATTTGAAATACCACTAAAACGCTGTTTGTGACGTTACTGGCTATCTCGCTGCTGTTACTGTCATAAAGCTAATCCACAGTGATATTTTGGAATTTACGTTTCGGAAATGGGTTACAGATGGTGCGTAGTTCCATACTGTACAAATAAAACTACACTCCATCCGAACAGGCCTTGGAAGGCCCAACGGTACCGACCGGCCGCCGTGTCATCTTCAGCCCACATGCATCACTGGATGTGGATACGGAGGGGCATGTGGTCACCACACCGCTCTCCCGGCCGTATGTCAGTTTCCGAGACCGGAGCTGTTACTTCTCAATTAAGTAGCTCGTCAGATTGTCTTAGAAGGACTCGGTAGTTCGGATGGTCACCCAGCCCGACAGCGCTTAACTTCGGTGATCGGTGTTACCACTGCGGCAAGGCCATGGGCTTACTGTACAAATACATCTTTAAAAATTAATGAAAAGTTGTTCTCGAGTGCTCCAGAGAATGAGAAGATGCATAAAATGTGATTGCACTGTACCGGCAAAATCCAACTACGTCGACGTACAAGTTCACTAACTTATCAAAAATGTGTTGCACTGTGAAGTTAACATTAACTTACCTCCAGGATACGCTCTCCCATTTCTACAAAGAAGGATGGTGTCAATCATCGAAATTAAACACCCAGCGAAAAATCATCGCTTTACCCAACTACTCTTCACCAGTTCGGAGCTCAGCTGTTAGAGTGGTAGGCCGTCGAATTTTACGAGTTCATATCCATGGATCGCTGGTTCGAATCTAATCCGAAAGAATATTTCATCTTATTTGTAAAACGACCCTACAATCCCCTCACATGAAAACCAAATCACAATCACAAAACTTCACCACACCGATCAGAAACAGAATGTTATTGTATTTTCCTTGCTGTTAACACGCTCTTACATTTGCAATCGTTGTTCACACACTTTGCTTTCAAAAAGATATTTTCTAGATAATGTGAACACACACTTTTTACTTTATTAGAAACAACGTTTTTATCTTCGTACTGTCCAACTAAGGTTCTTATCGTTTAAACTTTTTCAGTTTTATCATCTTAGATAAATCTGAAATAAGTCTGCTTCAGACACCAACGTTAATTTACGCTCACTAACATCATAGCCCTTACGTTTGTGTCATCTGCATGTCGTACACGCTTTCTATCTCTCCGTATAACCTCATCGGCCTACACCTCGTTGTTGGGCTGGCGTATGGTGATAGATTCACTACTAGCAATGCTTTCCAAAAAAAAAAAAAAAAAAAAAATATTATTGTTGGCAAAATAAATGCGTTTATTCTCCATTGTCCATTTCTCAGACCAAGACTGATGTGAAGCTGTGTGTAATACATCCTACAGCCTAAACAACTGCTACGATCAATTCTTGCTGAAGCTATTTTCGCCTTTCGTGAGCAACGTTTGAAAATCTATGACCCTTCCAGGATTCGAACATGTGACCTCTTTGTCTGTAACGGATCCGTTATCCTTTGTGCTATCGAACGCCTGCAAACAGCAGCTTCTCTGGTGGGCGTCTTCTACAGAGGAAATCAGCACTAAGTTTTGACGAGAATAATTATGTTGTGCATTGGATCGTATCTCATGACTGATAGTGTGCAATCTAGTTATAATACATGGACCCATTTGCAAAAGTTCTAAAATTCCTTAGATCTGAGCATGTTTAATGATGTTGCAGGGAGCAGGGAAAAGAATGTCCGTCGTTGCACATATCGCCACTCTAAATGGGTGGAGCATAAATGCATCAACTATCGTAAGGCTTCCACTATCAGCGTTCATAAGATTCCTTTCTATTGTAACTTAAATGCTGTAACTGCGTTTTCCAACACTAGTTGGCTAAACTGTCTGCATAAAATATATGTAAAAACTCGTAGCTTCGGCTAACGCTCCTATAATAGACGAATAATTTCGTCTTAATCTTAGCATGTGACATCACCAGAGCATCAGCCAGTAACAGAGGGTTTTCGATCACGTGATCAGATCTTGATATTTAATGATTTTTAAGCATTAATGTCATAAAAATAACAGATATTTTGTGATAATATAATATGGTCTGTAAATGTCATTTAAATGTCCTAATCAATCAGAATAACAACAATCCGAATCATACTTTTAACACAGGAAAATAGACTATTACGCATTGCGCAGGCGTGTCCGAATACTATTGAGCTGATAATGTACAGGGTCGTCAAAGCAGAAATGGCCCGGAAAATAGTTCATGCACCTTGAAAGTAATCTGCTGAACTGCTATTTTGTCCAAAACTGACATTTTGAGCCCGTGGCTCTGTACAAAATATAGGTATGTTTATTTATTTAAACAGCGCCGTTACCGGTTTCGAAACGATAGGTTCATCTCCTGACGGCTAGTTCACGTTTTACATTAAATTTCTTGTTTTGTTTCCCCACCTGACGAAACTTCCTTGGGGTGGTGACGTCAATGAAGAATCCGCGGCATACGTCCCAGTCCAGACTGCTTATCATCTTGCAGCATCGAAAACTGTATAATGCGCTTTTTTGTGTATGTATATGCACATAATGTTACACACCATACACACACTTAGAAGTTTCCTCACATGGAGGTATTATATACACTCCTGGAAATTGAAATAAGAACACCGTGAATTCATTGTCCCAGGAAGGGGAAACTTTATTGACACATTCCTGGGGTCAGATACATCACATGATCACACTGACAGAACCACAGGCACATAGACACAGGCAGCAGAGCATGCACAATGTCGGCACTAGTGCAGTGTATATCCACCTTTCGCAGCAATGCAGGCTGCTATTCTCCCATGGAGACGATCGTAGAGATGCTGGATGTAGTCCTGTGGAACGGCTTGCCATGCCATTTCCACCTGGCGCCTCAGTTGGACCAGCGTTCGTGCTGGACGTGCAGACCGCGTGAGACGACGCTTCATCCAGTCCCAAACATGCTCAATGGGGGACAGATCCGGAGATCTTGCTGGCCAGGGTAGTTGACTTACACCTTCTAGAGCACGTTGGGTGGCACGGGATACATGCGGACGTGCATTGTCCTCTTGGAACAGCAAGTTCCCTTGCCGGTCTAGGAATGGTAGAACGATGGGTTCGATGACGGTTTGGATGTACCGTGCACTATTCAGTGTCCCCTCGACGATCACCAGTGGTGTACGGCCAGTGTAGGAGATCGCTCCCCACACCATGATGCCGGGTGTTGGCCCTGTGTGCCTCGGTCGTATGCAGTCCTGACTGTGGCGCTCACCTGCACGGCGCCAAACACGCATACGACCATCATTGGCACCAAGGCAGAAGCGACTCTCATCGCTGAAGACGACACGTCTCCATTCGTCCCTCCATTCACGCCTGTCGCGACACCACTGGAGGCGGGCTGCACGATGTTGGGGCGTGAGCGGAAGACGGCCTAACGGTGTGCGGGACCGTAGCCCAGCTTCATGGAGACGGTTGCGAATGGTCCTCGCCGATACCCCAGGAGCAACAGTGTCCCTAATTTGCTGGGAAGTGGCGGTGTGGTCCCCTACGGCACTGCGTAGGATCCTATGGTCTTGGCGTGCATCCGTGCGTCGCTGCGGTCCGGTCCCAGGTCGACGGGCACGTGCACCTTCCGCCGACCACTGGCGACAACATCGATGTACTGTGGAGACCTCACGCCCCACGTGTTGAGCAATTCGGCGGTACGTCCACCCGGCCTCCCGCATGCCCACTATACGCCCTTGCTCAAAGTCCGTCAACTGCACATACGGTTCACGTCTACGCTGTCGCGGCATGCTACCAGTGTTAAAGACTGCGATGGAGCTCCGTATGCCACGGCAAACTGGCTGACACTGACGGCGGCGGTGCACAAATGCTGCGCAGCTAGCGCCATTCGACGGCCAACACCGCGGTTCCTGGTGTGTCCGCTGTGCCGTGCGTGTGATCATTGCTTGTACAGCCCTCTCGCAGTGTCCGGAGCAAGTATGGTGGGTCTGACACACCGGTGTCAATGTGTTCGTTTTTCCATTTCCAGGAGTGTATATAAAGATAGCGGTATTACAACCATAACAATGCCGAAGACTTCCACTCTCAGAGATATTTCGTTATGTACTTGTATGTGACAGTAAAAATTTACAAATTGCTAATGTTATGTTATTCAGTATATACGTTGAAAGATAACTGATTAAAATTAAGATAAGCAAATAAAGCAGTCAGTTTTAAAGTGTTACTGCAGTGATACTACGTACATATTATGGTAACATAGGAACAAAAGTAAATAAGGGTGTGACGTATTCAATAAATGTTACAACTGTGGAAATTTATGGCATACGTTGAAAGCACAGTAAATGGGTTGGGATAGATGTCCAGATATAAATATTACAAATATTTAAATGTTGACTTTTTTATTTTAAACTGGAAAGCACGTGAATGAAATTTTGAAAGGAGGCTGCATTGGCTAACTCGGTTTGTTCACTGAGGAGATTTTGTGGTTATTTGCTTTTATGTACATATACTTCAGTCTGCTCAAGCAAATTCATAAGGCTGCCTTTCTCAGCATGGTGAAATACTTGTACATGGTCTACAACACTCTTTATTCCATGACCGCTGGTAGTTGTGTGCATGGCAAATGTGGATTTTGAAATGTTGTCCAAACGTATGTCTTCTACATGCTCTTTGAACCGTGTCTCAATGCTTCTTTCAGTTTGTCCTATATAGTAAGAGGGGCAGCTATACATTTCACAATGTCGACTACTTTTTCCAGGTCAACAAATCCTATGAACGTGTCTCGATTTTTCTTCAGTCTTGCTTCCATTATCAACCGCAACATCGGAACTGCCTCTCTGATGGCTTTACTTTTCCTAAAGCCAAACTGATCGTCGTCTAAGATACCCTTAATTTTCTTTTCCATTCTTCTGTATACTATTCTTGTCAGCAATTTAGATGCATGAGCTGTTAAGCTGATTGTGCGATAATTCTCGCACTTGTCAACTGCTTCAGTCTTCGGAATTGTGTGGGCGATATTTTTCCGAAAGTCAGACATTGTACACACCAACGTGAATAGTAATTTTGTTGCCACTTGTCCCAATGACTTTATAAATTCCGCTGGAATGTTATCTATCCATTCTGCCTTATTTGTTCTGACGTCCTCCAAAGCTCTCTTAAATACTGATTCTAATACTGGATCGCCTATCTCCTCTAAATCGACTCTCATTTCATGTTCTCACACATCAGATATTCCCCCTCATAGAGGCCTTTAATGTACTCTTTCCACCTATTCCTCTCTCCACTGCATTTAACTGTGGAAATGCCGATGCACTCTTAAAGTTAGCACCCGTGCTTTTAATTTGACCGAAGTTTGGTTCAAATGGCTCTTAGCGCTATGGGACTTAACTGCTGAGGTCATCAGTCCCCTATAACTTAAAACTACTTAAACCTAACTAATCTAAGGACGTCACACACATCCATGCCCGAGGCAGGATTCGAACCTGCGACCGTAGTGGTCGCGTGACTGATTTTTTTTTTTTACTTTTCTAGATGCTGAGTCAGTCCTTCCGACAATGATTTCTTTTTCGACTTCTGTCCCTTCCTAAAGTGCATGAATTATTTTTCAGGTCAGTTTTATTTTCCCCAGATTTTAGATGTATGTGTGTGTTAATTCATTTGCTTCTGCTTTGCACATGGGTTGAGAACTTCATGCTTTTGTACATCACGTGTTTGTATTTAAAAAGGCGTGAGTTACCCTACTCTGCAAAAAATATTCACAAAAGTCACGCAAGGTTCCTGAAGGAAAATGCAAGCGAGAAGGCGCGTTAAATTATTCCCCCCAGAGAGGCGACGCACTTCCGCGCTTTATATTTTAACTCCCCATTACCCTTACCTTGTGAGTACTGAGAATTAAACTCGACGGCGCGACATCCTTCCATAAAGGAAGAAAAATTACGGCCCTTCCTGTTCGCGGAGGCGCCGGCGCGATCCTAAACCCGCTTCTGCAGGAGGCGGCGCGAGCCATTAAGGCGTCCCGCGGGAGATTCGCGTCGTAATAAAGAATACCAGATAGCTGGGAGCGGCGATAGCGACGCGGCGCGCGGGACCAGCGCGTAAATTGGAGACACGGTGCGGGGAGCGCCCGCGAAATGTTCATACGGCAGGCAGGCAGACAGCCCCGCTGACGTGCGGCTGCGCGGCCGGGAAATTTGCGGCGGCGCGCCGGAGGCCGGAATCTCGCGGAAAACGGGTTTCAGGCAGCCCCATGGTGCACGAGGTACACCGCACAGCGAGGGGTCTGTCAAGTAACATCCATCCGGCAGATAACGAACGCTAGATTCATTTGGAAAACTTTATCAGCTAGCATTTAGCCTCACGTGGAACAAATGACTCTCTTTAACTCAAACATTTCATAATCGTACCGGCGCTTTTCCTGTAAAATTTGAGAGTTCGTTTCCTGACTCGCATATCTCCATCTCAGACAGGCAATCAGTTTGCAGCTCCGAAACTTGCCTACATCTTTTCCGATCATATTTTCTGTGCTGTCGATAGCTGTCGCCAGCAGACTGGTCGGCAAGGATGTAGCGCGCCTATCACGAGAGAGTACATAGAGAGACACCGACAAGCAACATGCCGCCAACGCCCTCTCGACAGCACTTATATAGGCCACCGCCGATGACCGGATCCAAGCCAACGCAGGCTCCCGACTCCATCTCCTCAAGCTCCTTTCTGGCCGCACATGGGGTGTGGACCCCTCAGCCATCCTCCTCACCTATAAATCCCTCATTCGCCCTATCCTCTGCTACACCCACCCTGCCTGGATCTCCGCCCCTCCTACCTTTTACAAATCCCTTCAAATCCTGGAACACCATGCTCTCCGTCTCGCCTATTGTATCCATCTCCCCTCACCCACATGGATCCTGTACGACCTTACTCCGTTCCCCTACCTCCTCCTTTTCCTCGAATGGATTCGGATCCTCGACACCTCCCATAAACTAGATCCCCCTCACCCATTTGTCTCTCCCATCCTCTCCCACCCCCCTCTGCTGCCGCACCTGTATTCCCACGTCCCATCTGCTTTCCATCTCTCCACTCTCCTTACCCTCTCCCAAGGTGGCTTCCCCCTCCCTGATGATGCCCTCATTCCCTCCATCTACCCCTCCTATCAACTTTGATCCTCCTCTCCCACTTCCTGTGCTTTTTCCCCAGGGCACCCTCCCTCTCTTCTCTCCCTCCTCCCTTCCTCCCCCCTCCTCCCCAGGCTTCCCCTACCCCCCATACCTTCTTTCCTACCCCCATCTCCTCTGCCCCTGGTATCTGAACTCTCCCTTCTCCCTTTTCCCCCACCCTCTTCTCCTGTTTTGGCAGGTCCCCGGACTCGCACATGCCTCGTGAACATTAGTGTGCTGGAGAATGTCGCCATCAGTTTTATGTGTGTGACGTCGTGTTTTTGCTTTAGTGTTTTTCGCCACCCACGCTCCATCGTTCACGTGTATCGTCACCATCATCAGTGTTCGTGCACAGTGCTGACAAGTTTTTGTTTTCTTCGCGTGTGAACGGCTTCATGTTTTTCAATTACTGTGTCTACTGTTATTTTGACCACCATTATGTTCTGTTACTTATGTGTCTTCATTGTTTACCTCTATCTGTACTGCCTGAGGCTGAAAAGCGGCGTAAAATTGCCGCTTCCAGCCCACCTTGTATAAGGTGCAAAATTACAGTAAAGGGGAAAAAAAGATGACTGGAGGGCTTCAGTCACTCACTAACTAAGGCACACTACAGTTTGGTGTCTGTCACTCATTTGCAGACTGACTCACTCAGACTACGACAGTGCATAGCGACAAGATCGAGACTAGCAGCGAGACTAAAGTGTGTAATAGCCAGATTACCGATATTGTCTGCAAGACAACTATTACATGTGTGCTTGTACCACAACACATGAGTTCTAATCAAGATAAGTAAATACTTCCAGTTCATTAAAATAAAGGTACGTGTTAATCCACATGTGAATTTGTGTTGTAGAAAGGGGAACCAGCCACCTATATCAACATTCTCTCCCTTGCTTCCTATTATATTATATACATTTTCTTTCTCTTTTTTTCGATGCTGCGTTCAACCTGCTGAAGACGGTATAGGAAAATTAGTCTTGTTTCGAGAGTGGCGTATCTCCCTTCCGTGTTTATTTCCAAACTGTTGCATTCCTGTTGAATCAATAGGAACAACTGAGAATGGTCCATTTCAGGACGACGTTGATCTTTTGCAAATAATATTTTCTGATTTACTTGCAGTCGCCACCTCTTCCACATGATGTGGAACCACCGAGCGGAAGATTTGGGCAGGGAAAGTTTTATTATGTAAATGAGCTTTCAAAAAATTTCAAATGGCTCTGAGCACTATGGGACTTAACTTCTGAGGTCATCAGTCCCCTGGAACTTGTTAAACCTAACTAACCTAAGGACATCACACACATCCATGCCCGAGGCAGGATTCGAACCTGCGACCGTAGCGGCCGCGCGGTTCCAGACTGTAGCACCCCTGCCGGCAAATGAGCTTTCAAGTGAATTAGAAACAACTCATTGACATTATGCTAAGCCATTTTATAACAAAGCCTTTTTTTTAGTCCCAGTGTGTGCTGTTCTCTAGAAATAATGGATTATTAAAAAATCTTAAACATGGTTGCAAGCAAATGTTTTAGTAATTTTATACGTAATGTATACTAGTAAGTCTATTACATTTTTTAGTAGCCTCGTAAAGGAAATTTCATTCTCACTTTAATGTAAATTGCTGTTGTTTAAAACAAGCAAGATTCAGTTCTTAAGCGCATGTATTTAGCGGTTCGTCCGCAGCTCGTGGTCGTGCGGTAGCGTTCTCGTTTCCCACGCCCGGGTTCGATTCCCGGCGGGGTCAGGGATTTTCTCTGCCTCGTGATGACTGGGTGTTGTGTGCTGTCCTTAGGTTAGTTCGGTTTAAGTAGTTCTAAGTTCTAGGGGACTGATGACCATAGATGTTATGTCCCATAGTGCTCAGAGCCATTTGAACCTTTTTTTTTTTTTTTTTTTTTTTTTTTTTTTTTTTTTTTTTTAATTTACCGCCCCATGCAGCCCAATTTTTCCTGGTCGCTTGTTCCTGTATACCCGAACAGTTGGCCTTTGTATCTGGCATGGCTTGTACTAAACTTACGCAAATATTTTATCCTGTGACTTCTGTCATAATTTTATGGTGACAAGAGCCTTTACCCGTGGACGTCTACCACTGGGCATTTATTCTGGAGTACGCTGAACGTAATCTGGCTGCTACCTAAAGCCATGGCATGTATCAATTTTGTATATGACAAAAGCCGCTCGGCTTCAGCTAATGTTATGTATCACCATGTGATGTAACAAGTGAGTACGCTTACCTCACAAATATGTTTCTGTTGATTAATATTTAATTATGTTTTTAAAAATAATTTTTGTAACCGATTATATTCATTTTAGGGCCCACTCCTTCTGAAGAAGATATTTTTAGAAATATCGAAATGTAGGTCAATTAAGGCGCAAAGGAATTAAAGACATTAGTACACAGGGCAAGGACTATTTCGGACAAGGATCATCTCGGCTCCGAGACTAACCATCTGACGACGGTATTGAGAACAAACGGATATTCCGATCGTGATATCAGATCTACTCTGGCGAAGAAACCTAGGAAAGATGCTCTTCGAACAGATGAAGAGGACCACCACATCGCGCGGCTACCATTCTGCGGTGCAACGACCAGCAAGATCGGCAGAGTCCTGAGCCGGCAGGGAATCAGACCAGCCTTCCGGCCACCCTGGAAGATTAAGGAGATGTTGCGACCCGTGAAAGATAATCTTGGCCTGAGAGTACTGGGAATTTACAGCATTCCTTGCGAGTGTGGCAAAAATTATGTGGGCCAGTCTATAAGAACTGTTGCCGATCGTTGTGTGGAACATCAGCGTCACCTGAAATACAGGTATCTAGAAAAATCAGTTTGTTAAATAAACGTAAGATTTTATTCCATGAAACAAGACTACCTGCTTACGCTTCAAACTATTGGGACTCTGTCATCAGGGAAGCAGTTGAAATTAGGTCCTGTGAAAATAATTTCAACAGAGACTCCGGTTATGCACTCAGCAGTGCATGGAAGCGCGCAATTGATAAAGAAAGAGCTCAGAGGGAGACTTCTTACATTCCTCGCAGTTCTCCACCCGTTGCGATGGATGGCGCTGCTAGCAACGCTGGATAAAGCGCGCAAAGAAAATCTATGGACATAGAGGCCGCCACCTCGGTACACGCCGTTTTCACTGTGACGTCATCCAGCCAATGACAAGCCGTCCACTGCTTATAAAACCGGAAGCCTCACCGGTCCACGACTTACCGTCCATAATGCAAATTCCCACAACTTCTACCCCTCTGCAGGTGTGCCCCAGGGCTCTGTCCTCTCCCCTCTCGTCTACCTCCTGTACAAGGCAGATATGCCCCCCCCCCCCCAGTACACCTCTTGCAATATGCCGATGACACCGCATTCCTCGCCCTCGTACTACCCTCTAACGGTCGCAAAGCCTTCTCCAGAATCACCTTGACTTTTTGCCGCATGGTGTAACCAGTGGTTCCTGACAATCAATCCGTCCAAGACCCAGGCAATCATCGTAGGTCGTACCACTCGCTCCTTCCGGCTCCTGGATTTCTCCCTTACTGTCTGCACCCGTCCTGTCCGCTTCTCCCCGACTTTCACCTACCTTGGCCTCACCATTGACCGTCACCTCACCTGGATCCTTCATCTCCGCTCCATCCAATCCAAAGCCCACAACCGCCTCCGACTCCTCAAACTCATCTCTGGCCTGACATGGGGGTTACACCGCTCTACCATCCTCCACACCTAGAAATCCTTAATCCGTCCCATCCTCTGTTATGCCAGTCCCACCTGGATATCTGCCCAGCCCCCCCCCCCCCAAATTTTATAAGTCCTTCCAGATCCTTGAGCGTCATTCACTCCGCCTCGCCTTCCGTATACACCTCCTGTCCCCCATGCAGATCCTCTATGACCTCATTCCTTTCCCCCATCTGCTCCTATTCCACAAACATATCCACATACTCTACACCTCCCGCCGCCTTGATCCCCCTCACACCCTGTTTGCTCCACTCCTCTCCGGTTCCCTCCCCCTGCCACGCCTTCACTGTTGTGTCCCCCCTACCCTCCATCTCTACACCCTTCATCTCTTTTCCCAAGGTGGCTTACATCAACTCCCCCTCCCAGATGATGCCCTCTCTCCCTCCATCTATCACTCCTATCAACTCTGATCCTCACCCCCCCTTCTTTCCTCCATCCTTTCCCTGGGCTCCCTCTTCCCCCCCTACCATCCTGTTTTCTCCCCACCAAACCTCTCCCTACCTCCATTCTCCCCCCCCCCCGAGTCCTTTTGTATTCCCCTCCTCTGCCTTCCCCACTCCCCGTCGCGTCTGCACAGCACTACCCGCCCCTCTTATGGGTCCTCATCCTCCATCGGCTCCTTCCCCCCCCCCTTCGCTTTTCCTCTCCTCCCCCCTTTTTCACTTTTCCATCATCTGTCCAATTTCCCTCCACCTGCTCTCGGCTGTGGTATGTCACATTTGCCAACTTTTTAGTGCAGTGTTCCAGTGAATGTTCAGTGTTGTCCGTCTTTCTAGTGTTGCGAACAGAAACCATGCTGTCGCTGGGTGTGACTTTTATGTCTTTTGCGAACAGAAACCAGACTGTCGCCGCGTTTTTTTAATTGTCTGTCTACTATTTTACCTGTCTGCTTCTTATGTATTTTATTAGCATCATCATCCCCTTGTTCTATGTTTTAAGTTCCACAAGGTTTTTTTTATCCCTGTTACTATTTAAGTATCCGATTTTATCGCCTGTTTTTAATATTTATTCTCTTCATCTTATTCAAACAAAGTCTGTAGGCTGAAAAGCGGCATACTAAGCTGCTGCCAGCACGCCCCCTTCGGGGGGAAAATTCAATAAAGGCAAAAAAAGGCGGTCCACGACAGTCAGTTTTACCCCTGACGAAGATGACGGAGGTAGTTATCGAAATTTGACGCGGCAAGTAAACCGAGAACTTTTTATGCAAGTACTCCGTGGCGAAAGACTTCGTAGTCATAGACATTCGCTGCCTGTGGGCATCGATTTATGTCAATGAAAGCTGAAAATTTGCACTCGACCGGGATTCCAACACAGGTCTCCTGCTTAGTAGGCAGTTGCGCTGACCACTATGCGATCCGCACACAGTGGTCAACACAGCCGCACAGAATATTCAAGCCCGCTCTCGTCAGTCCCAAATTCTGAACATATACCACATACTACTGATGTAGCGCTCGTGCTGATGATTAACCTCATTACTCGCGGCATTTGGCCGATCCCTGTAAGCGTTCCGAAAAAACAGACACCACATATATAATTAATAACCGTTTTTGTGTGAAGTTTATCACTTCTCTTCCATTTTTGCTGCCTCATACAAACATTTCTTCGTAAATCCAGCGGTTTAAGTAGTGCTTTTGGTGATGTAAATAGTGAAGATTTTTTACATTAAATAGTTAAAAAATGTACTGTCTTTAGAGATCAACACAGAAATACTTAGTGATTTTCCTGAAAAGTTACTTAACTCCGAAACCGAAATGATATTGCCTATATCATACTAAGGACCAACATTTTTCTATCCATCCTGTTCATATTTAGATCATAAACATGGAGCCATGTATTAAAAACTAGGCTACAGGAACAATGATTAGGTAAATTATTTAAAATTTAGTTTCCTGAAAAGTTTTATCTTCTTGAGGAAGGAGGCTTTAGAAATAAGCCAGGTGTGATTTTCATGCATTCCAATCGAATTACTTGTGAGCAACATTTTTTGTTCTTGCGGTATCTCTTCTTTCCAAGAATTAAAAAATGATACAAGTAAAATAAATGTTTAGTCTAGAACGTCTTCACCGATTCCGTTTCCTCACGACCTTAGTGTAATCTTGGCCAACACGGTCACCAACGATACAAAACGATGATATTCAAATTTTCTTTCCGAATGAGGATAACACTGTTGTAAACTTTTGTTACATACGGAATACAGGTGGCATTGCTCCTACTTGCTTTGTGCAGCTGCGCAGAAATACTAAACAGTGAGTACGCTTCATGCAGTGTGACAATCCTTGTATGCCTTACCACTGGTGTTTCAATTCTGATTGCCAATAATTTGAAAAACCACATTATTTTCCAGTGTATCAGTAAACAAGAACTCTGTCACACGGTTCCATATATCCCAAGTCTTAGGCACTTGCGTAAGCACATCATAAATAGTTATGCAATACAAACTACTAGATCGAAATAACTACGGGTGCCACTGTAACAGATGGAAGGACAAATAATAAGCCTAAATGCGCTTAAAGCCTAAGCCCTGAAATGGATGATGATTGTGAGATGGCTTAGCCGCATCCTAAGGGCTATCAAATGTTAGCGGGCATACTTAACTTTCAGCACTACGGTTGGAAAACATCTCTCCATACAAGCGACCTGTCGGCTATCACATCACCCCCTACTCTCCTCCCCACTAACCCCCCCTCCCCCCCACCTCTCAGGCCCTACTCTGTTACCTGGCAGTCATTGGGCGTTCGCAAATATTTAAGAAGAGACAGATACCGAAACTGAAGTTTTGTGAAACATATTCGGTGGATTTGAACACGTATCGTGCCCCATGTGTCAAATTTGATAGGACACAGTAGTTATCTGATAAGTGCCCACTCATTGTTTCTAAGGTTTAAGGATTAGTCTGATGCTTCAATTATATGTCTATTTCATTAGTATTCAAAGGACATCGTTTGTGAATAAGAATGACGCATTTTTGAACCAACGATTTGGTACTTCGCATGATAAAATACATGGTGTACAAAGAGTTATTCCAAAAAGCATTTTTATCCTTATGAGAATGGCTTAATGTCTTTATTGAACATTAAAATATGGTATAGAAAATAAATCTAGGATTACTGAGAAAATGTTTTTGGACAGGAATAAAAATGATCCGCTCAAAATGCCCCATTAATACTCATCCAAATGGACTCTCGGGCAGCACCCGATCCATGAAAGAGAATTACAGTTTCCCGTGAACAAAGTGATTATCAAACAAACCAAAGTTACATGCTGACTTCTAAAGTAAAATATCTCCTAAAGCGTTTCAAAAGGCTAAATCTGCAGGTTGGCAGGACCTCAGACAAACGGTACTAAAAACGAGTGAGAATTCTGTGATGAATAAAAACTCGATACCTCCAAATTCCAGGATGGGGAAATACCTTCTCTGGTCGCCCCACCTACTCTCCTTCCGACACTCGTGCCCTTTCACTTGTCAATTTTCGATACTAATTTTGATACGTGCTGTGCACCTGACTTGCAGATGGACGTCCCTGGCGCCCCTCTCAGCTTGGTGCCCCAAGCGTGGCCTTGTCGCTTGGGCTTTAAACCGGCCCTGACTGCTGGTACTACAAGGAAAGCTCACCAGCCAAAACCGATTCCGCCCATGGACTTGATAATCCCTTGGATTCGGTTAGGAAGTGAGTCCACAAGATTGTACAGGTACGTCGCATCCAGCATAAGCCACTCACTCGCTGAGGACTTGACCAAGCAATTTCACCAAATTGTAGGGATGCTGATGTCGGCGCTACAACCTCTGTTATAACATGTCCCACAGATTTTCTAAGGGGGTCAATCGAGCTGATTTTGCAGGCGAATCGAGATGTATGTAATAGGGTGGGGGAGTGTTCAGAAAACCAGCCACATGTTATTCCAGCCTCATGAACTATGCTGTTGTTGTCTTCGTGACAGGGGTCACATCAGTGAGCAGACCCAATTCATGATATGGAAAACACCCCCAAAACATCACAGACCTACCTCTGGCATGAACATCTCATTTGGCCTTTGGTGCACTCTTGTGAGTATTTGAATATAGGCATAAATGGTGTTTTTCAGGCCATACTTCCTTTCGCGAGCTATTGGCCACTTTTATAGCCCACTGAAGCCGCGCAACTGCACCTGCTTGCAAGGTGACAGACCCCAAATAATCACTGCACGCAGTTCCCGTCGCATTGTTCTCTCACTAACAGGTTGTGATGGACTTTGATTCACCTCCTGCAGAAATTCCAGTTGTGTCTGGAACTGATTTCGATTCACAAGCCGCGAAACGCGTCTTCGGTCATTCTCTGTCTGTGTCTTTATCCGACCGCAATTCTGACTTCGTGGCCACGTGTGTTACACCACTGCTTGTAGACACGACGATTGCTCCTTTTCGCCACTCTGTGACGTCCTTACATTTACCTATGTTTACGTACAGTGCCCGCTTAAAACAGAAATGTCTCATTGATCGCTACTTCTCTATACTCACGTAGAGGCAATGCGCACACATTTAAACTTGTGACTCGATGGCTGCGCCATCTGTAAAAGCTTAAAGATTCATCTGCGCATGCACCCTGGAATAACTGGAATGACTATTTTTTTCCGGTGACCTTTTGAAATACCGGGTGATCAAAAAGTCAGTATAAATTTGAGAAATTAATAAACCACGGAATAATGTAGATAGAGAGGTAAAAATTGACACACATGCTTGGAATGACATGGGGTTGTATTATGACGCTGGGCAGCAAAACGTCAGTGACTGCGCATGACAATCGTGTATAAAAGGAGTTGTAATGAGAGAGAGAATCAGATGCGCCAGAAGTCGCAGCATGTTGACGTTACCTGAGAAGACACTTTTAGTGAAGCTGTATTATCAGAATGGGGAATGTGCTAGTTCAGCGTTACGATTCTATAGCCATAGGAAGGGGATTCGAACGGGTAAAGGTCCGTTGACAAATGCAGCTGTGGCGAGAATGATTTCGAAGTTCGAAGCCACGGGTTGTTTAGATGATAGATGCCGTAATGGCCGACCGAGCACAAGGCGTAATGCTGCTGAGACAGTTCAGGAAGAAATGGGGACCGTAGCGGGTTCGTCTTTGCACGGGGAAGTCAGCGCTCGTGCAGTCGCACGTCGCACCGGCATTCCATACACTACTGTTTGGTTGGCACTTAGGCGTACCCTCCGATGCTATCCCTAGAAAATCCATCGGCATCATGAACTATTACCTGGCGATTTAGTGAAGCGGAGGGCATTTGCGGTAGGGGCGTTTCAAAAGATGGCGCAAGATGACGATTGGTTGAGTAACGTGTTGAGGACCGACGAAGCTCATTTCACGCTCCGAGGGTCTGTCAACGCCCACAACTGCAGAATTTGGGCTACCAAGAAATCTAGAACTGTCGTGGAAACTCCATTGCACGACAAGAAAGTCACAATATGGGTTGGATTTATCACATCCACCGTTATCGGGCCTTTTTTCTTCGAGGAAATGCGTGATTTTGGTTTTGTAACTGCTACCGTGACGGGTGAGAGGTACGCCGATATGTTACAGAATCGCATCATCCCCAGCCTAGCTGATAAATACCTGATGGAACGTACGATGTTTATGCAGGATGGCGCTCCACCCCATATTGCTAGACGCGTGAAAGATCTCTTGCGCGTCGTTTGGTGATGATCGTGTGTTTTGGGGTTACCTGAAGTCGCAAGTGTATCGTGATCGACCGACATCTCTAGGGATGCTGAAAGACAACATTCGACGCCAATGCCTCACCATAACTCCGGACATGCTTTACAGTGCTGTTCACAGCATTATTTCCCGACTACAGCTATTGTTGTGTAATGATGGTGGACATATTGAGCATTTCCTGCAAAGAACATCATCTTTGCTTTGTCTTACTTTGTTATGCTAATTATTGCTATTCTGATCAGATGAAGCGCCATCTGTCGGACATTTTCTGAACTTTTGTATTTTTTTTTTGGTTCTAATAAAACCCCATGTCATTCCAAGCATATTTGTCAATTTGTACCTCTCTATCTACATTATTTCTTGATTTATTCAGTTTTTAAATTTATACTGACTTTTTGATCACCTGGCATGTAAAGTAGGAGATTTGCGTTGAAGAACCTAAATCGTCAGCGATCGACCCTGATCAGCTCAGACCCTGAGGGCACTGCCTGGGAAAGGAAAGTGTTGTGTACATAGTTCCGCGTAGTCAGCGCGTACACAACTTTCCCACTAGAGCGCGCCCCGCTAAGCACAACAGCGCAGGCGCAGCGCTCGTCCGTCTCCGCACTACGAGATGGCGCTACCTAACAGACGGACCAAATTTTACTTCCGCCGATCCGCGTATTAATATGTAACGCAGCCAATGAGATTGCTGCTAACTTAGAACCTTTTCTCCTCACGGATCACACTCGCACAGTGATACCAGAACGCTCGAGGTATTATAAGAGTGTACAGACCTCCGATTAGTCAGTCTGCATTAGTCTGCATTTGTCTGTACCAGTCTATAGTCAAGTTTCAGTCTGCGCCTAATAAGATTATCAAATTCCTGTGCATAGCCATGAAGAGAAATGTATAGACACTTTGTCAAGTATCAGAGATATGTGAGAATAAGATTAACGTACCAAGACCAAAGGAACTTCAGATTGTCAATTGTAAATAGCATCCAGAATCTAGTTAAGTAAGGTTTATGATTGTTATTATTTTAATAAATGTGTGTGAAAATTAATCAAGTTCTGTTTAAAGTTGGTCACCGTCAATCTGCTACTCTAAGCGTGCAAGTGGCATTTCTGTCGTCTGACCTAACGGCACAAGATAAACACGCCACGATAAGACCACGAGACATATTGCTGACACTCGCCTACTTCGTTAGAGCGACAAGTCAAATAATCTGATGGGGTGTGTACCGAAGGTCTTACAGTACGTACACCACAGAAAGCATCCGCGTTCGAGTCCCTATAGGTAACACCGCTTAGATAGGAAAATTTCAATGCAACCGCACTCCACCGTCGAAAGCAACTTTCGTTGTGAGAGCAATGTAGCCTACACAAAACACTGTAAATGCAGTACACCTTCTTTCTGACACTGTAGTCAAACAGGAAACAGAAATCTGGAGAAAGGAATCTCCCTCTTCAATTCGTGGCACAGTCGGAAGTATGAACCTCGCGCGGCGCTACGAGGGCAGTGAGTGATGGAAACGATCAGAGGCGAATCTGCAACCCGCACGCAGAGCTGGGCGGGAGGCGCGCGAGAGTCGTAACGATAAGGCTGCAGGCGTTTCGGCTGAACGCCGCGCATCGGAGGCAAATTTCGGGAAAATTGGATCTCGGGAGCGGCTGCGGCGGTGGCGCCGTGCGGAGACCGTGTAGCGGCGGGAACAAGCAGCTGCGCGGGTTTTCCCCTCGCTAATACAATTTTCCCGGCGCGAGTGAAGGCCGTCTGCGGACGGCCGTTGCTTCGCTAATGGTGAGCTCTGCAGGGCTGCGTTTTCCAACAAGTGGCTGCGGCTACGTTTGCTGCACGTGTGCTTAGCCGCTGACACTGCTAAACGCCTGAGTCAGTCATCTTTCATTTTGTTGGGTGCATCTCTAGCCCGTCACGCGTTACAGTAATAATTGAGAGCATTCAATCGTGTTTCTGTCCTACGCACAGCTTAACACTGCGTTTCGAGAGCTTGTGCTCTCATCATCAGATTGATGTAAAAATAGGGATGGCAAAAACCGACCTGTTAAAATCGATAATGGTACTTCAGTTATGAACAACCGGTTATAGCAGGTACATAAAATCGATATATCAATTTGCCACAGCAGTGGTGCTAAAATTTTGAATTTTTAAATAAAGTTCTTATAAACATTTGTTTAGAAGGAAGTTTTGTTGCTTCTGAAAGATTGGTATCGCCTTTAATGATCCTGATGAAAAAACTTACGAAGCAACACAGTATAGAACGAGTATTTATGAACAGACTGGACCATAAATACTGGCCAACGGATTAATTCATTACTGAGATTTTATCTATTTTCACGTCATTTTTCCTGACAATTTTTTTTATTTTTTCTACTATCTAAACTGTTCATTTGCATTTTTGGAAGGAGCATTTCTCGTTTTGCCAATTTAAAATAATTTGTATTCAAATTCCCATTAAAAAGTAAAAGTGTACATTTAACTAAAATGGTCTTCATTAGAAACAATTAAAGAAAAAGAACGCCACAAATTTAACACAAAAGCTTGTTATTAGTCTGTCATTTCTATAAAATAATAAAACCGAATGCAAGTTATGTTAGTCCGAGCCAGTCTTCGAATTTTTCAGTCTTCGTTAGAGTCTTAAGTTTATTTTTGAAAATAATAGCAATAAAAAACCTGAAATCGGTTATTTCACAAACCGGTTATTTTTAACGGTTTTGGCCGCAGCTCGTGGTCGTGCGGTAGCGTTCTCGCTTCCCACGCCCGGATTCCCGGGTTCGATTCCCGGCGGGGTCAGGCATTTTCTCTGCCTCGTGATGTCCTTAGGTTAGTTAGGTTTAAGTACTTCTAAGTTCTAGGGGACTGATGACCATAGATGTTAAGTCCAATAGTGCTCAGAGCCATTTTAACGGTTTCAACAGTCAGGTTAAATTGGATATGGAAAAGACCGAATAACTTAAAACTGGCTGTTTCAGCGATAATCGCCATCCCTATGACAAGACACTAAATCGCCTGTCATCACTGTTTCAGAGTTTTAACCTCATGAATCAAGACGTTACAACCTGATGATGAGAGCGTTTTCTACAAAAATAAGGTGGAATTCTTCAAATCATTACTGTAAAAACGTAATAACCACTATCTCACACACCTAACGGATAATATTAAATTCAGAAATATCACAATTAATAGCGAAAACTTGCACGGGTGAAAGTACAGGATAATAGATGAAGAAATTTTGTAACAAATACGAGATCCCAAACGAACCGATCATGAGGCACTGGCGAACCGCTGTGTAAAACATTGTCCTTGTTAGTTGAAATATATTCGGCCTGTTATCTAGATCGCGGCCAGCGTCAATCACGGCGGTGTTTTCCTGGTGCTCGTGTGATGGCAACGCGTCATTTTCACGAAGCCAACTGTGTGTTAGTTTCACATAACCAATGAGAAGCAAGAAAAGAAATGTTCTCTTTTTCGCTGTCGCTATTGGTTTCATTCGTCATTGGTGCTGTGACAGAGTGTTCTGCAGCAGAAGTCTAGATGTGGGTGAATGTGCACCTGGAAAGGAGTTTTTCCCCGGAATGGAAATTCTAGTGACTGACCCGTAGTGTAGTACAAGGTGTACGCTGGGAAGGAAGGTGATTATTTATTTACGAATTGGCGGACGATTGTGTTACGTAGCCTCGCCCGTGATCTAGGTCGGGTTGGAAGGTGATTATTTAGTTGTGTGTTGAGGTAGCCAACGAGGATGGTATTATGACAGCGATCTGAGCTACATTTCCTGAAAAGTGCTCGTAGGTATCCAAAAGGTAGTCAGTCACCACACTTTATGCACCTCTCACATCCGTGTAAGTTCTTATTTAGGCTACATCTTGTGTACCATACATATTTACTTGGTTTACAATAAGGATTACTTCGTCAACTCAGGTGGATACTAGCGATATTTTTTCCGAGTACATACCGGCCTTCGCGTTTACATTAACGTGAATATGTGCATTCTTTCATATCTTGCAATAAAAAACGTTGCCTCTCTGCTGCTATCTCATTCGCTACACGGAATTAGAAACTAACACAACTATTTTCGCTCCCGTCATACCTCATGATCAGCGCTGGCAGTGGCATCGACCCCGATCTAGACTTTTATCATTGATTTGAAATGCAAACTTTTCGCACCAATCGCCATCGAATTAGGCCCAAACTTCACTCACAGCCTATGGTTTGAATCACATCAAAGTAGAAGTTTTTCAGAACGCTTGTGGAGAAAGAAGCTTTTTGTATAGAACAGGGCTTCTACAGACTACGCTTCCACAGATGCTGTGAAATGTATTGATTGTAAGCATAAGCAATGACTCAATCCGCCTCTATTTACTTGACAAAAAAAAATGATCCAAATGGCTCTAAGCACTATGGGACTTAACATCTGAGGTCATCAGTCCTCTAGACTTTGAACTAATTAAGCCTAACTAACCTAAGGACATCACACACATCCATGCCCGAGGCAGTATTCGTACCTGCGAGCGTAGCAGCAGCGCAGTTCCGGACTGAAGCGCCTAGAAGCGCTCGGCCACAGCGGCCGGCCATTTACTTAACATCGTTGGCTCACGATTTCTGCTTTCTACAATGTGCAGCCTGAATTACAAACAGCACAAAGTCATTTTTAGTTAACGGTATATACACTCCTGGAAATTGAAATAAGAACACCGTGAATTCATTGTCCCAGGAAGGGGAAACTTTATTGACACATTCCTGGGGTCAGATACATCACATGATCACACTGACAGAACCACAGGCACATAGACACAGGCAACAGAGCATGCACAATGTCGGCACGAGTACAGTGTATATCCACCTTTCGCAGCAATGCAGGCTGCTATTCTCCCATGGAGACGATCGTAGAGATGCTGGATGTAGTCCTGTGGAACGGCTTGCCATGCCATTTCCACCTGGCGCCTCAGTTGGACCAGCGTTCGTGCTGGACGTGCAGACCGCGTGAGACGACGCTTCATCCAGTCCCAAACATGCTCAATGGGGGACAGATCCGGAGATCTTGCTGGCCAGGGTAGTTGACTTACACCTTCTAGAGCACGTTGGGTGGCACGGGATACATGCGGACGTGCATTGTCCTGTTGGAACAGCAAGTTGCCTTGCCGGTCTAGGAATGGTAGAACGATGGGTTCGATGACGGTTTGGATGTACCGTGCACTATTCAGTGTCCCCTCGACGATCACCAGTGGTGTACGGCCAGTGTAGGAGATCGCTCCCCACACCATGATGCCGGGTGTTGGCCCTGTGTGCCTCGGTCGTATGCAGTCCTGATTGTGGCGCTCACCTGCACGGCGCCAAACACGCATACGACCATCATTGGCACCAAGGCAGAAGCGACTCTCATCGCTGAAGACGACACGTCTCCATTCGTCCCTCCATTCACGCCTGTCGCGACACCACTGGAGGCGGGCTGCACGATGTTGGGGCGTGAGCGGAAGACGGCCTAACGGTGTGCGGGACCGTAGCCCAGCTTCATGGAGACGGTTGCAAATGGTCCTCGCCGATACCCCAGGAGCAACATTGTCCCTAATTTGCTGGGAAGTGGCGGTGCGGTCCCCTACGGCACTGCGTAGGATCCTACGGTCTTGGCGTGCATCCGTGCGTCGCTGCGGTCCGGTCCCAGGTCGACGGGCACGTGCACCTTCCGCCGACCACTGGCGACAACATCGATCTACTGTGGAGACCTCACGCCCCACGTGTTGAGCAATTCGGCGGTACGTCCACCCGGCCTCCCGCATGCCCACTATACGCCCTCGCTCAAAGTCCGTCAACTGCACATACGGTTCACGTCCACGCTGTCGCGGCATGCTACCAGTGTTAAAGACTGCGATGGAGCTCCGTATGCCACGGCAAACTGGCTGACACTGACGGCGGCGGTGCACAAATGCTGTGCAGCTAGCGCCATTCGACGGCCAACACCGCGGGTCCTGGTGTGTCCGCTGTGCCGTGCGTGTGATCATTGCTTGTACAGCCCTCTCGCAGTGTCCGGAGCAAGTATGGTGGGTCTGACACACCGGTGTCAATGTGTTCTTTTTTCCATTTCCAGGAGTGTAAAAAATGTAGCTGCAGCAATAAAAGATGTTAAAGAAAATAAGGTTCAACTTCCAAATGCTGCGAAGCGATTTAACCTACCAGAAAGCACACTGCAAGCTATGCTGATCGCAAAGAAATTATTAAAGGCACTCTCGACGTACGTATGGAAGATCAGTCAGTCCGCGAATTTTTTCTGTTAGATTCGAAAGACGTGAGGTATGGATTCGTAGATAACTTTAAGAGCGTATGGTAGATGACAGCGCATGCCTGCCGTATTCATTTCGACTTGTAGATTGCTGATGACTAATGTTGCGAAATGGAGTGATTTCTTTTTAAGCAAATAAATCTTGTGATCGTTGTATGCAGTGTATTGGAGAATGATGTCAGAAGGTTTTGTACATGATTTAGGCTTTTTCATGTGATGACTGCAAAAGAGTTCAAACTTAAATGAACCCTTATGTTGTCGAGCTAGAGTCGATGTCATTCTGGAGAAACGGCCTCTTGTACGTGTGCTACTGTTAAACAAAATATTACAATGTAAGAACCCTTATTTTCATAACCGAAAACTATATTATCTTCAAGAAAATTTACAATAATTGGCTTTTTAACTAAAAGAAACGTTATAAATAACAACGAAATCTTTTTTCTCTTAACGAATAGAGCTGTTCCTAATTGTTCTTAATTTACGTCACCCTCAAGAGCTTTTTGCTCCATATTTCTCAACCTTTTTTTTAATTTATTGCACGTCATATAGTAGGTATATAGTAAAACTGATTCTCACGTATCCCTAAGAAGTCTGCCACCGAAGCTCAGTGGTCTAATTTTGCAAATACTTGAGTTCAAGGTTGTGACTAGCATCTTATGTGTTTATAAATGATTTAATCTCGACATTGAGCGAAGCCACAGAATAAAACTGACTAATGACTCGTACTGTCGATACTGTGGAATGGTTGCATTGTCTTGCCCTAGGTGGTAGTTGACAAAAAGAAACTGCAGCAGGGACTGTTATCGATGAATTTTGATGAAATAAACACCCAGAAAACAATGTACAGGGGCATTATAATTAAACTTTAGCTGCATAATACGGCCCCCATGAAAAACAAGTTATCCTAGAGCCATGAAACTTTGTGGAAATATTTGTAAGGACGTGCGGAAGAGAAATAACAAGTAAACCATTGAAAGAAAAACTTCAATGGGGATTAAATCTGGGCAGTTTGGAACGATCGGCCAATGTTTAGATTTGCTTCTGGGAGAGATCGACGGCCAATTGCGTCACAAATTGTTGAAGAAGTTGCTGTTTCCATGGCTGATAATGCTGGACGTAGAGCGCGATCTTCAAACAGCGCACGATCTGTGTCACAACAGCAGAGCATTCCATGGTCGACCTTTCAAAATGTGCTCCGAACAACCTTGAAACAGTATTAGTACAAACTCACATTGCTCACCACTTTTGCCACGTGACGGAGACATTCGAACAGACTTCGCTTTTACGTTTCTTCCAAGGGTCGAAGTTGACGAGAATATTTTGGAATATTTGGAATATTTTGTGAAATAAAGAAACACACTTTATGCTCCCTGGGGCAGAGAACACTCACAATTGTCGTATTTTAGGATTGTCACCTCCAACGAACGTTCATGAAGGTATCTTACATACTGAACGCATAACTGTGTAGTGTGGTTTCACAGCATAGTTCATTATTGTTCATTTTTGTTTGAGAAACACAGATCCCAAGAACCAAGGACATGCAGCGTGAATGGCACACGTTTCTGTGATCTGCTTCGCCAACATGCTATCCCTCCAAAACGAGAGAGGAGCACTTTGGTCTCAAATGTTTTGACGCACGATGTAACTCGCCATGCTAGTGATGTCACTCGGTTACTCCGAAACACATTTGGAGGAAGCCGAATCATTGCGTAACTATCAAGATCACCAGGTTTGAAAATTCTAATGGACCCGTCAGCTCCAATCGTTGGAAGAAACGTAAAAGCGAAGTCTGTTCGAATGGCTCTATCACGTGACGAAAGTCGTGAGCAGTGTGGGTTTGTACTAATACTGTTTCAAGGATGTTCGCAGCACTTTTTGGAAGGTCGACCATGGAATGGTCGCATATCGAGACACAGATCGTGCACTGCCTGAAGATCGCACTTTACGTCCACCATTTCAATGGTTTACTCCTTATTTCTCTTCTAAATGTCATCACAAATATTTCCGCAAAGTTTTATTGTCCTGCGATCACTCGTTTTTCATGTGCGCCCTCTCAGTTACAGAAAGTTTAATTTTAACCGTCCTGTACGTGGGCATCAATGTGTTTCCGGTGACCAAGACAATAACAATCGTATGGTCTGTATATTCATGAACTAAATCTGAAACGAGAGACGAAAATCTATATAATGAGTTTAAACTTCATTCATCGACAACAAGAAATCCTGAACTATACATGAAAAAGAGAAAACTTTTTACCATTTACACATTTTATTTTACTATTATATTCCAAGTCAGTGTAAAACTTCCTGAACGAATTGAATTAAAAGGAGAGGTTAGTATTGCTGACTGTAATGCTGAATAAATTGAATAATAATAGCCGGCCTGTGTGACCGAGCGGTTCTAGGCGCTTAAGTCTGGAACCGCGCGACCACTTCGGACGGTGGTTCTAATTCTGCCTCGGGCATGGATGTGTGTGATGTCCTTAGGTTAGTTAGGTTTAAGTAGTTCTAAGTTCTAGGGGGCTGATGACCTCAGATGTTAAGTCCCATAGTGCTCAGAGCCATTTTGAATAAAAATAAAGACTGACTTGCATGGTTGACTGCAACGCAGAAGATCCGGGTTCGATTCTCGGTACTGCCAGAGATTTTCTTCTTCGTGGGAGGACAGGAATGGGTCCACTCTGCCTCCTGATAACGGAGGTGGAGCTCCTTCAATGAAAAATAGCAGCTCCAACGCTGTAAAACCGATAACGGCCAGGTGAGCGCCTTGATGACCCCACCCCCATCAACACCACATAAAGCCATCAGCTGAGGATGACACGGTGGTCGGTCCCGACTGGCTGTTCTGAAGCCAAAAGTCGGATGATGGGATAAAACATTGTCACCACTGACCCCTGCTCGCATTAATGCTGCCTGTCGGTGTTGCGGACTTGTGGCACATTAGGAAACTGAAGCACAGACAACTGGGGAATCACTGTAGCAGTAAACTGTGCCACAAATGATCTTTTGACATAAACGACTTTAACAAAAGAGCAGACTGTCATGACCCAGTGTCAGGGAACAAGCATCTCGGCAATGCCGGTAGCCTGTTGTGCTACTGAATCAACGAATGTTGAAGGACGGTGAATCCACAAGCTGGTGTTAGATGTCCGCACCTCATCACAGAGCGTGGAGAGCAGACTCTTTCCCTTTCTGTAATGCAGGATAGGCGGCAACCTGTGGCAAATCTGGTGACTGAGTACAGTACTGGTGCAGACGTAATTGTTTCGGATCACAATGTTGTTGAACATTAGGCTCCTCGGCAGACGATTACTACGTCTTCCAACATTGACCCAATGACATCGTCGATTACGATTGCAGTCGGCGTGGAATCATCGAGATTGGACAGAGGATCAGTTGAAACGTGTCGACCAGACGGATGAATCACATATCTCGTTACACCAGCTCGATGGTCTTGTCTGGATGCACCGTCATCAAGGGGAATCACTGCTCGTAATATGCACCATGCTATGGCGCAGGTCGGCTGTAGCTATACTGAGCCGTTGGGGACATTCACTTGTTCTTACACAGGACCTGTGGTAATACTCCAAGGCACCATGACAGTTGTAGACTTCTGAACGTTATGCCAACCAGCTGCATCCCTTCATATTTGACGCTCCCTGGCGGCGATGACGTCTTTTAACAGGATAACTGTACGTATCATACAACAAGTATCGTGCAACCCTTGTCTGAGTAGCATAATACTGAACTCGTGTTGATGTCTTGGTCCCAAAATTCACCTGATCTGAAGGTGATGAAATCCACGGGTCTCAAATTTACGGGAATTGCGTGACCAGTGCATAGACGTACGGTACCACATATCTCTGGAAACCTACTATGGACATGTAGAATGCATGTGAGTCGTAATCGCTCCTGTATCACGTTACAAATGTGGACCAACGCCCTCTTAAGCAAATCGTCTTAACTTTTTGGTGCATCAGTGTACTGAATTATTGTTTCACATTCTTCCTAGACCCTTCACTTTATTACTTCTTTCCACTGATTTCTTTTGTTGTTTCGCCCCTTTCTCATTGCTTTCATCTTTTATAAATTTATTCTTAATCCATATTCTGTACCATTAGATTATTCATTCCATTCAATAGATTCTATAATTACTTTTCACTTTCAATGAGGATTGCAATGCCATTAGCGAATCTTATCATTGATATCTTTTCACGTTGAATTTTAATTCCACTCTTAAATGTCCCTGTTATTTCCATCATTGCTTGTTCGTTGTATAGATTGAACAGAACGGGCGAAAGACTACATTGCGGTCTTTCAAGCATTTTAATCCCAGCACTTCGTTCTTTGTCTTCCAGTCTCATTGTTCTCTCTTGGGTGTTGCACATACTGTTTATCCCCATTTGTCTCAGAATTTCTAGCTTCTAGCACCATTCGAAATTGTCGAATGCTTTTTTCAGATCGACAAATTCTAAGAATATGTCTTGATTTTTCTTCAATCTTGCTTCCATTATCAACTACAACGTCAGAACTGCCTCTCTTGTTTTACCTTTCCTAAATCCGAACTGATCTTCGTCTAACACATTCTCGATTTTCTTTTCCATTCTTATGTTTATTATTCTTACGAGCAGCTTGGGTGCATGATGTACCACCAGTCTCATGCATTCTACACAGCAACGTTAATAGCCGTTTTGTTAGCATGTGATTTCAGATATTTTGATTGACTGTTATCTGTCCCTTCTGCCCTTCTGTCTTATGTGATCTCAAGTCGTTCAAAGCTCTTTTAAATTCTAATTCTAATACTGGATCCCCTATCTCTTCCATGACGACTTCTGTTTTCTCTTCTATCACATAATCAGACAAGTCTACCCTCTCATAGAGGCCTTCAGTGTACCCTTCCCATCTATCTGTTCTTTCCATTTAACAGTGGAACTGCCACTGTACTCTTAACGTTACCGCCCTTGCTTTTAATTTCAGCGAAGGCCGATTTGACTCTTCTATATGCTGAATCAGTCCTTCCGACAATCATATGTTTTCCGATTTCTTCACATTTTCACGCAGCCATTTTGCTTTAGCTTCCTTCCACTTCGTATTTATTTCATTCCTAAGTGAGTTGCATTTCTGTATTCCTGAATTTCCATCAACTTTTTTCTTTACTTCCTTCTCCTATCTTTCAACTGGAGCATTTCTTCTGTTACGCGTGCTTTCTTCGCAGTTACCTTCCTTGCACTATCTTTTTCTTTCCAGCTTCTGTGATTGGCCTTTTTTGAGACGTCGATACCTCTTCAGATGAAGTGCCTACTGAACTATTCATTGTCGCATTACTTATAGCCTCTTAAAACTTCAAGTGTGTTTCTTCATTTCCCGGTACTTCCGTACCTCACTTCTTTGTGCATTGATTCTTCCTGAAACGTCTCTACACTTCAGCCTGCTCTTCATCAGTAGAGTGTGATCTGAGTACATATGAGCTCCTGGGTACACCTTACATTCCAGTATCTGATTTCGGAATCTCTTCCTGATCAAGATGTAATCTAACTGGAATCTTATCGTATCTCGTGGGCTCTCCCATCTCAGACTAGCTGTGTGACTCGAGGGTTCCTAACAAACGGAATACAGCACGTCAATCTCAACGGGGAGAAGTCTTCATACTCAGAAATAACTTCGAGCTTACCACAAAGGCAGAGTTATAAGACCCAAAGTTTTTCATTATTTATATTCAGGGTGGTCGGAAATTCCCGTTACAAACTTCTAGGACCTGTAGTGGGGAGTGAGTAAATAATGTTTTGAACAGGAATCCATGTTCAGAAACGTATCATTTCCGTGCTACAACCATTTGAAACCGTGTTGCTAATGCTACAATTTTTACAAGTAGTTGACTGGGCGTGATACGGTAAATCACTTGTTTTACAGTTCCAGTCATTAACAGACAATGAGAGACTGCTCGTGGAGTTGTTGACGGGTCTCATCAACGTGATGCACTAACGCCTCTTCCAGTTCTGGGCGTTTGGGGCCTCCCTGGAGCGCCACAGTCACGCCTGCTGCTGGTGAAGATATCCTTTCTTGAAACCGCTGCATGATTGTGGCGAAAAGGGTACGCGATGTAGTCTGAAGTTGTGGAAAACTATCTTGATAAAGGCGACAAGCAGCTCTTCCATTGTCGTGAGCTTCGCCATTCAGGAAGATCGTGTCGGTGTTTTCTGCAAACTTGTTCCCAACCATGTTGCTCCAACAATGACAGACGCGTGAATGAGGCTCAGCCAGGTCAGTGAGGTAGGACAGGATGTCAAATGACATCAGCCGATCTGACGTAAGCACCCATCACTATGACTATCCTGTTGAAAACCTACCTAGCGTCGGCCGGTGTGGCCGAGCGGTTCTACGTGCTTCAGCCCAGAACCGCGCGACCGCTGCGGTCGCCGGTTCGAATCCTGCATCGAGCATGGATGTGTGTGATGTCCTTAGTTTAGTTAGGTTTAAGTAGTTCTAGGTTCTAGGGGACTGATGACCTCAGCAGTTAAGTCACATGGTGGTCAGAGCCATTTGAACCATTTTGAACCTACCTAGCAAACATGTTTTCAAACGGTTGTAGCACGAAAACGGTAGTTTCCGGACATGTGTTCCTATTCAAAATATTATGTACTCACTCCACACTACAAGTCCTAGAAGTTTGTATCGGGAATTTTCGACCATCCTGTATATATATATATATAAAACCTAATGAGTTCCGCTGGAAGTTCCATGACGTTTTGGCAGATTGTGCTGTTGTACACAGGGAAACCGCAACGATAGAAAATTGTAGCGATGTAACGGAGATGTGCAGACGACAGACACTATTGGCAGGAAACGGTAGTTGACTCTCAATATAAACAAATGTAACGTATTGCACATAAATATAGACACACATTATTGCACGAGTGCATGACTGCAGAAGAAATTCTGGAACACTTTAATATCTGACACTCAGTCAGGGATCCATAGCAGGTGGGTTTCATCGAGGAAATGGAGAAGATCCAAAGCAGAGCAGCGCGTTTACTTAAGTTTGATTTACGAAACGCGAATGCGTCACGGAGATGCTCTGCCAGCACTAGTGGCAGACGCTACAAGAGAGGCATTCCTCATCGCAATGTGCTTTACTGTTAAAGTTTTGAGAACACACATTCCTGAAACAGTCAGCCAATATATTGCTTCCTCATACGTACATCTCGCAGGAAGACCAAGAAAAAATTAGAGCGACTCGAGCTCCCACTCAGGCTTACCAGCAATCGCTCTTCCCGCGAACCATCTGTGACTGCAATGGGCAAAGGGTAATTGGCAGTTGTACACAAAGTACTCTTCGCCACACACCGTGCTGTGGGTTGCGGATAGCAGATATAACTGTAGACGTAAATGTGAAACTTTTGTTCCAAGGTATCACGGTCGCACTGCGTCATCCACCATGTCAGTTGACTTGGTAGTGTTTACTTCGAAAGTTCTAGCTTGTATCACTAACTATCCTGTCTTTATATTGAGCCTTTATTGTTATAGCGGAAACAGCAATGATTTATCAGGTCTCGTTGACGATGAGGTCATTTGGGAAGGAGTCCAAACTTGGACTGAAGGAGGACAAGGTTCAAAACTGTTGTTGCCTTGATCCGTTTAGGGCAGGATTTCCCAAACTGTGTTCCACGAGAAATGAACAGGTGTTCCGCGTAAAATTATTAATAACATGGCGTTCCTTAATAGTAAAGGTCGCATTATGTGCTAGTTATTTCTGATTACCGGTTTCAACAGTTAACCTTGTAATCTTCTGACCTTTAAAAAAATTTTTTATTACTTCCTGTTCCATTATAACTGTGTCACACAAACCATGTTGAAATTCTAGTGGATATTATGTCGAATATTTCATACAAGTTTTTTAAAAATAAAAACGAGTTTGTCACAAATAAAAACAACACACTTTTTGACAATCCCGGAAGGGCGGAGTGGCGGCGCGGTTTGAGGCGCCATGTCACGGATTGCGCGGCCCCTTCCGCCGGAGGTTCGAGTCCTCCGTTGAGCATTGGTGTGTGTTGTTCTTAGCATAAGTTAGTATAAGTAGTGTGTAAGTTTACGGACCGATGACCTCAGCAGTTTGGTCGCTTAGGAATTCACACACATTTGAACATTTTTTTGACAAGCCCGATGTTAAATTTTCACAAACCTGTGTGGAATGTGCAACATAATATCCACTATAGTGCCAGTATGGTATGTGTGACACAATCACAGTGCAACAGAACGTATAACAAGTTTTTCAGAAGTCGGAAGATGACAGTCTTAAATGTTGAAACCGGCAATCAGGAATAAATAGGACTGAATGCGACCTTGCCTATTAAATTTTCGCAAAAGCAATTACACATCGCTCCTTCTTACTCCAAATTATAAGAAATTTCATATGATTTCTGTGTTATTAGTTACGATTTAAAATTTAAGTAATCACTGAATAAAATAAGTTGCTTCGATTTTTTTTAAATTAATTAACCTTAAAAATAAATATGTTTCAATACAACACCTGGATTCTCAAAGTTTTCCGTCAGAGGAATAGTTTGAGACTCCTGCATTAGGTAAATCTCGGGAAACAGGTCTTGATAATCGAATAAGCTGCCGCTTTTCTTGCGGAACATAACGACTATCATTTTCTGTTTGAAAACGAATACAATTAACACTACTTTTATTGCTATTCGTGTGTGTCGCACAGGTACCTAATTTTCTTACATCGAGAAGCCGTTACTCAATTAAATCTCTCCTCGCATACAAGTTCCTACATTTGTCACTTTCCGATATAATGACACCGAACAGCCATTCGACACCACACGTAGATCTGATACGCGAAGCATCACAACCAAACATTTCCGTTTCCAATATTACCAGCATCTCATTTCGCACGGACAAGAACGCAAGTACAACCTCGTACAGGTTTTTCAATAACAGCGGAGATATGCCATAGGAAGGGCGATACAGGAAAGGACAGCGAAAAGTCTCTATCGCAGACACGTTTGGAGCCGTGGCTATTCACTTCAGATGACGGCCGCATAAGAGACCGTGTACGGGCGCGCACGGCAACACAAGCCCTGCCTATGTACAGTGGTCGATGCTGGGCGCATGTGCGCTATTTTTCGTTTAGTGCTATCCATCCGCAGGCTACGTGGTGCCTTGTTTACACTGGGAGATTAATTCTGCGCCCACTCGTCCCTTCCCTTCACACCGCTTCCAGTTTCTCTTTTCTATCCCCTCCCCTTCTCTCCCTCCCTCCTACCCCCATCTCCCCTCTCACTCTCTCTGTCTGTCACTCTCTCACTCTCTCTCTCTCTCTCTCTGTCTCTCTCACATAGTACAGGCGCTCATCCTCCCTCTCTACTTCTCCATCCTCCGTCTCGCTGCACGCGAGTTTTCCGACCAGCTATGCGAACCGGGCAGTAATCTGCAGAGACCTCGCGGCACCCCCGTGGCTCGCACCAACTGCCCCTGGAAACGGCTGCGGCCGCACGCGGCGCTTTCCACCGCAGCCGCCCGGGAATAAACCGGCCAATCGGCTCCCTGCTGAGGCCCCAAATATTGTCGGACCCGGAATCCCGCGACGCCAATGGCTTTCAAAGGCAGCCTGTGAGGCCCTACCTGCCGCGCCCGTATTCGCTTCTGAAACGCCCGCTGCTGGATCTCTTTCGCGATTCTTTCCCGTCTCTTTTAGGGAAATCCCATTTCGCTTCTTGTGGTGTGCTGCAAGGAACACCTGTTCCAATACCAGAGAGAATATTGTTCTATAAACGTTCCGCAGTGTAACGAGACCTTTTTGAAAATGAAACGTTGATAAAGAAGACAGTCCGCTACGTTAGGACTGTGCCCCATCACCACAGTTTTGTCTTATACTTGATGCTGTTTGCCTGTATGTCGTCAATTTTTCAAATACCTGCAGGTCTGTTTTACTTTGGAACAATACGGAAAAAAAGGAAAGGTCTTCTCGGTAATCACTTTCTAAAGCTTAAGTTAACTGAAGGGACCATAACCAATCAAAGAGTACTCCAAGGTTTCTGCCTCTCTTCAGCGCTCTTCAATAAACCATGTAGACGAAATAATTAACAACTGAAAGGAATATATGCACCATAGAATAAAACTGAATAACAATTTGTGCACAAATACTATGCTTTTTGCAGATGATCAGTTCATGCTATAGAACGATGGAGATAAATAATTACATATGCTAAATACCATTTGTAGAAGTTATAATTTTCAGGTATGTGAGAAAAAAACTAAATTATGGTATGACAAGGAAAATATCCGGTTAGAGCCAGGATAATTAACAATCAATCAATAGAACACGTTTTGAATTTCACTTACCTTACTTGCGTATTGCTCGTCAGTGTGGGATCCGTATCAGGTCTGGAGATAGAGAAGATCCAAAGAAGAGTGGCGCGTTTCGTCACAGGGTTATTTGGTAAGCGTGATAGCGTTACGGAGATGTTTAGCAAACTCAAGTGTCAGACTCTGCAAGAGAGGCGCTCTGCATCGTGGTGTAGCTTGCTATCCAGGTTTCGAGAGGGTGCGTTTCTGGTCGAGGTATCGAATATATTGCTTCCTCATACTTATACCTCCCGAGGAGATCACGAATGTAAAATTACAGAGATTCGAGCGCGCACGGAGGCTTTCCGGCAGTCGTTCTTCCCGCGAACCATACGCGACTGGAATTTGAAAGAGAGGTAATGACAGTGGCACTTAAAGTGCCCTCCACCACACTCCGTTGGGTGGCTTGCGGAGTATGAATGTAAATGTAGATGTAACTACTTTCTAGAGCTTAAGTTAACTGAAGGGACCCTAATCAATCAAAGAGTACTCTAAAAGCTTCTGCCTCTCTTCAGCGCTTTCCAGTAAACAATGTAGACGAAATAATTAGGAACTGAAAGGAACATATGCACCATAGAATAAAATTGAATAACAAATAGTATGCTTTTTGCAGATGATCAGTTTATGCTACAGAAAGATGGAGATAAATAATTACATATGGAAAATACCTTTTGTGGAAGTTATAATTTTCAGGTATGTCAGACAAAAACAAAATTATGGCATGACAAGGAAAATATCCGGTTAGAGCCAAGATAATTAACGATCAATCAATAGAACAAGTTTTGAGTTTCACTTACCTCCATTGTGATATATCTGTTAACAACGATGATGACGGGAAGCAAAAGCTTCATTGATTTCCGTGTAAGCCGGCCGGAGTGGCCGAGCGGTTCTAGGCGCTACAGTCTGGAACCGCGCGACCGCTACGGTCGCAGGTTCGAATCCTGCCTCGGGCATGGATGTGTGTGATGTCCTTAGGTTAGTTAGGTTTAAGTAGTTCTAACGGACTGATGACCTCAGAAGTTAAGTTCCATAGTGCTCAGAGCCATTTGAACTTTTTTTTTTTTTTCGTGTAAGTCTGGAACAATTCGGCGAACATTAAATGGTGGCGTGCAAGAAGAGACTTATATTTTATGAGACTATGGTTGTTGCTGTGTCGTCCGACCAAGACACAGCCAGGGCAGAAGCACCACAGGCGCAAATACACGAGAAGGTGTCAGTGCCATAGAGACTCGCCACTTGCGCGAGTTCCACCAGCGCCACGGGCGGCGCTGAGGATGAAGATATCGACTTCGCCTCTACCAATTGCCAGCTGAGTAAAATCCGCCAATGACCGGACGACAGCGGACAGAAGCCTACTCGCAGGACAGAAGACAGCTCTCGCCCACTTGGTTATAAATCATTGTTCAAGGCTAACTTAGACGGGGACTGCCGTTTAGTGAACTCTTAGAAGCGAACCGGCATTTGTTGTAAATTGCATTTTTTATGTGCTGTGAAGCTGACCTACGATTATTTGCACTTAGCCATTGAGAGACTTTCTTGTGTTATGTTGAATGCAATGTCTGCGGATTTAATTATTCACTAGTCACAAACATAAGGAAACCTTTTAACTCATTGTGTGCCGGCCGCGGTGGTCTTGCGGTTCTAGGTGCGCAGTCCGGAACCGTGCGACTGCTACGGTCGCAGGTTCGAATCCTGCCTCGGGCATGGATGTGTGTGATGTCCTTAGGTTAGTTAGGTTTAAGTAGTTCTAAGTTCTAGGGGACTAATGACCACAGCAGTTGAGTCCCATAGTGCTCAGAGCCATTTGAACCATTTGAACTCATTGTGTGACTTTGTTACTAATTTGTTGAAGTGTTTTAGAATCTCCGTTTTCCTATTCTGTTACCTGTCCTGGGACATACCTGTGTAACAGTGGCAGGAGAAATTGTCTGATCGGTGTACTGCATCAAAAGCCGTTTCACGAACTCTCAAACTCGGCCTGCCGTAACAACAGTGGCAGTTCGGCCTCCACTGCAGTAGCGACGAGGCCTTCACAAAACTGGCGACGAGGGTTTAAAAAACTGGCCACGACGGTTTACAAAAGTTATGCCAACATCGGTGCATAGAAGCTGGGCGTAAATGAATTAAACAAATTATCGAGACAAAACACAATCATCTGAAACGTGGTTCCTCAGATCCGTAAAAGGACAAAACCGGCAATGAAGAGATAAGACAACAATAACATGACAGAATTTCCCAAAACAAGAGAAATTAGGAAAAGACATGTTTTTAGAATATAGGACAACATAATTCCGAACTTTGTCAGAAACGTTGGTCGGCAAACGAAAAGGTGTTGGAGAAACTCAGGCCGCGACAGACCAACTTTTGTATTCCGCCTGGAAGGCATCGCGTGGGTCTGCTCGTGTACACTGAAGGGTAGGCCGAATGTAGGAAGTGATTAGTAGCCGGAAAAGGTGAAATTCTCTAGGTACTGCTCTTAGAGATGGTTTTTGTGTATCACAATATTAACTGAATACATAACTTTGCACTGAGGTGCGAAGCCTTAGACCCGCCGTAGGTAGTACATAGTCTCAATAGCAAGTGAAGTGTCCCGGCCGTCTGCTCTTGATCAAATGTACATAATCTGGAAGGGGGCTCTCCCGCTCCGCCTAAGGTGCGCTGTCGTCGGTGTCTGTCGTAGTGCCAACCTAGCAGAGCGCACCTCCGTTGTGGCATCGTAGCTATCGATACCACACCTACAGCCCTATCCTGGAAGAGGAAGTAAGTAGTTTTAGCAGTTGTAAAATTCAGTTATCCGTTGCCGAAACAACCAACAATACCGTATGAAAAGGCACTCAACAAAATACACTGCTGGCCACCGTAAATGCAACACCAAGAAAGACAAGAGGTAGCACAACAAAATTTATTTTGTAGATAACATGTTGACCAAGTACACATGATTACGTTTACAGACGTCTGTGGCATGTGGTTCCTGCCAGAATCAGTAGCCAGAGTAACCGCCATTGTTGGAGATCACCGCTGCCACACGTCTCGGCATTGAGTCAAAGAGACGTTGGATGTGTTCCTGGGGTACAACAGCCCAAGCAGCTTCCACACGTTGCCAAAGATCATCTGGTGTGGCAGCTGGGGATGTAATCTGGGTCACTCGTTGAGCAACCATGGACCACATGTTTTCTATCGGCGAAAGATCCGGAGAGCGAGCCGGCCAGGGAAGCAATTCAATCTGGTTATTGACGAAGAACCTTTGGACAATGCGTGCCACGTGTGGTCGCGCATTAACCTGTTGAAATATGGCTGTGGCCGAGCCCTGAAGGTAAGGAAGGACAACTGGCTCCAGCACCTCGGATATGTGGCGCCGGCTATTTAAAGTACCGGCAATGCGTACTAGAGGCGTGCGAGAGTAATATCCAATACCGCCCCATACCATAATACCCGGTGCAAGACCAGTGTGGTGGTGCATAATGCAGCTGTCCAGCATCCTCTCTCCACGGTGTCTCCACACTCGAATCCGACCATCGTGGTGCTGCAGACAGAAGCGTGCCTCGTCAGTAAAGACAACGTCATTCCATTCTGCCGTCCACAGCCGTCTGTCATCACACCATTGGCGACGGAGACGTCTGTGGTTCTGCGTCAATGGTAGACGAAGTAATGGACGTCTTGCGGACAGACCACTCTGCTGTAAACGGCGTCGAATGGTACGCGCAGACACTGGATGATGCGTTACAGACGCAATGTGCTGTGCTATGGTTCGGGATGTCACTGAGCGATCCGTCACTGCCATGCGCACAATTTGCCTATCAGCACGTGCAGTGGTGCACCGAGGTGAATACGATCGATCACGTCGGTCCTTCGTACCCTCCTGCATCCAGCGGTCACATATCCGCATTACAGTTTGGTTTCGTCCAACACGACTAGCGATTTCTCTGTATGATAATCCACAATTTCGGTAAGCCACTATCCTTCCTCTTCGAACTCGGATACTTGATCAAACGATGTTCGCTGTTGTCTACGAGGCATAACTGATCGTCTTGTGAAACAACCACAAGGTAAACACACGTGCCGAACGTACACTCCTCGAAATCGCCAAGCCTTAAATGGCGCTATGAGGTGGCGCCACAGGCGCGCGTGCGTCTGCGCTGAAATTCTAATCAGTTGCATATCCCATCGCTGCAAACCCAAGGTGTAAATTTCACTTGATTCGGATGCTTCCTTCAGGGTGCTGCATTTACGGTGGCCAGCAGTGTAGGTGAATCATTGGTTATATTCGAAATAAAACGGTTACACTTGAAATTAATATTTTCCAATATCGGTATGCTAGGATTATTTTCCAGATAACTGGACTGCGTACTTCCAATTAATATACAATTTAACACCGTTTCCATGGCTCGAAACACCATAACATTCCTCTGTAAATATTCCTCGTCAAAGTTCTACAAAACTAAAGATATGCTTCTGATTTTCAGCACTTCTTAAAACTAAAAGCCTTTTCCACAAACATATAAACAGTCGATTAACATTCCATAATTTGCGCAACGGAAATAACCTCCTTTATAGATGTGTAAGTTGGTATGCGTCATTCATAACCAGGTTCATTTTCACCAAAGTATTGTTTATGTGGTCATCAGTCCAAAGACTGATTTAATACAGCTCCACGCTACTCTGTCCTGCGCAAGCCTCTTCATCTACGAGTAACTACTGGAACCTACACCTCTTTGAACCAGCTTACTGTCTTTTTAAATTTTCTAACCTACCTGTCCTCCTGAGCAGTCCCCGGTCAGAGATCCGAATGGGGATTGCTTTACCTCTGGGAACATTTTACCAAAGAGGATGCCATCGTCACTTAACCATACAGTAGAGCTGCATGCCGCCGTGGAAAATTGCGGCTGTAGCTTTTCAGCGGTTCGCAGTACCAGCACTGCACGGTCATGTTGACTGATGTTACAATGCCATATCAATCACCGAGACTGTTGCCTTCGCAATAACTGAGAGGACGCTGTCCCTCTTTAGCAACCACAGTCTCGTCTGGCCTCACAACAGATACTCCTCAGTTGTGGTTGCAGACATGCATTACATTTATTATTCATTTGTTTATTTCATTATAACACATAATCGTCACAGTAGACGTGGTATAGCTTCAGGTTTTCTGTTTCGCTAGGAGCCTCGGATCAGCTGAGTATTCTCCCCTCCTGGAAATGGAAAAAAGAACACATTGACACCGGTGTGTCAGACCCACCATACTTGCTCCGGACACTGCGAGAGGGCTGTACAAGCAATGATCACACGCACGGCACAGCGGACACACCAGGAACCGCGGTGTTGGCCGTCGAATGGCGCTAGCTGCGCAGCATTTGTGCACCGCCGCCGTCAGTGTCAGCCAGTTTGCCGTGGCATACGGAGCTCCATCGCAGTCTTTAACACTGGTAGCATGCCGCGACAGCGTGGACGTGAACCGTATGTGCAGTTGACGGACTTTGAGCGAGGGCGTATAGTGGGCATGCGGGAGGCTGGGTGGACGTACCGCCGAATTGCTCAACACGTGGGGCGTGAGGTCTCCACAGTACATCGATGTTGTCGCCAGTGGTCGGCGGAAGGTGCACGTGCCCGTCGACCTGGGACCGGACCGCAGCGACGCACGGATGCACGCCAAGACCGTAGGATCCTACGCAGTGCCGTAGGGGACCGCACTGCCACTTCCCAGCAAATTAGGGACACTGTTGCTCCTGGGGTATCGGCGAGGACCATTCGCAACCGTCTCCATGAAGCTGGGCTACGGTCCCGCACACCGTTAGGCCGTCTTCCGCTCACGCCCCAACATCGTGCAGCCCGCCTCCAGTGGTGTCGCGACAGGCGTGAATAGAGGGACGAATGGAGACGTGTCGTCTTCAGCGATGAGAGTCGCTTCTGGCTTGGTGCCAATGATGGTCGTATGCGTGTTTGGCGCCGTGCAGGTGAGCGCCACAATCAGGACTGCATACGACCGAGGCACACAGGGCCAACACCCGGCATCATGGTGTGGGGAGCGATCTCCTACACTGGCCGTACACCACTGGTGATCGTCGAGGGGACACTGAATAGTGCACGGTACATCCAAACCGTCATCGAACCCATCGTTCTACCATTCCTACACCGGCAAGGGAACTTGCTGTTCCAACAGGACAATGCACGTCCGCATGTATCCCGTGCCACCCAACGTGCTCTAGAAGGTGTAAGTCAACTACCCTGGCCAGCAAGATCTCCGGATGTGTCGCCCATTGAGCATGTCTGGGACTGGATGAAGCGTCGTCTCACGCGGTCTGCACGTCCAGCACGAACGCTGGTCCAACTGAGGCGCCAGGTGGAAATGGCATGGCAAGCCGTTCCACAGGACTACATCCAGCATCTCTACGATCGTCTCCATGGGAGAATAGCAGCCTGCATTGCTGCGAAAGGTGGATATACACTGTACTAGTGCAGACATTGTGCATGCTCTGTTTCCTGTGTCTATGTGCCTGTGGTTCTGTCAGTGTGATCATGTGATGTATCTGACCCCAGGAATGTGTCAATAAAGTTTCCCCTTCCTGGGACAATGAATTCACGGTGTTCTTATTTCAATTTCCAGGAGTGTATATGGTGAAATGGTTACTCAGCTACGCTTACATTCTTTAGTGCTCGCTAGTACTCAGCAACGCACATCTAAAAAATAAAACCAAACAAAAGACTTCTTAAGTTGCATTAAACATAGATATCATTATAATAAAATCATTATATTAATTATATGCTGCACCATATTTGGTGTAGGCGGCGAAATTCATAGATATCATTATAATAAAATCATTATATTAATTATATGCTGCACCATATTTGGTGTAGGCGGCGAAATTCTCTGCCATACTGCACAAATTTTCTGCTACTACTAATTGTGGAGAGTAGTTCTTACCCTCAAATGCGATTACTATTTTAAATAATCCTTTCGAGTAGCCCACAAAGTCCTCAAAAATCAGAGCTGTTCGTGTAGATATGAAGTGACCTTCATAACGTTAATTGAATTATCCGTCTGTGCCTGATAGAACGTGGCAATAATATTAAACAGGAAACATTACCGTAAACACTTCTGTGATATGCTGCGTCATATCGTTTGAACACGAACAAGCGTTTGGTTTCTTAACACCCAAAACTTCTCAAAAGGTACAAAAGGCTGCTTTCCATTCCATGGTACACTGCCTTGTACAACCGATTTTTTTGTTTTTTTTGCGAGCCATCAGTCGTCTTACTCGTTTGATGCGATCCCTCCATTAATTCCTCTCCTGTGCCAACCTCTTCATCTACGAGTAGCATTTGCAACGTACGTCCTCAATCATTTGCACGATGTATTCCAAATTTGTTTTCCTCTACATTTTTTCATACTGAATTAAAGACCATCAAACTTATCGCTTTAAATAACGCCTATATCTCTGTCACGATTGATTATATTCTAACCAATAGAAAAATGCGTAAAACAGTGCAACTTACGCACGCTGGCCAACAGAAACCATTTCATTAGTTATCATTCTGGTACACTATCCCATACTTTGGCAAAATTTAAGACAGTCTTACAAGTCTCCTAGCTACAGGCTTGTGTTTTATGAGAACAGTTCCATAGCTAAATTATAACTCAGAAGTAAAGATAAACGTTTATTTAATCACCTGCTAGTGCCGTGGAGAAGCACTCGTATTTGTTGACAAAACTGTGACATAGAGGTTATCGGAACTTGAGAGAACCTAGAGACAGGGAATGGTTCAACTTTTACGAAAAATCTTTTAACCGGAAACCACCCATGAGATCTAGTATGTGATATTTTAGATCTTGCTAAGAAAATATAAAAGTGATACAGGAAATACTGGAATTGAATGAACATATGACACAACAAGTGAAATGACCGAGCACAATTCTCTTTTTCCTGTTTGTTAAATTAAGTTTCATTGGCACTCATTACGGCTGAAGATAGTGAATTTAACTTTACTTTTCACATTTTTTTAAAGGTAACGATTTCCACACCACATTAACTTTATTTCTCATTTTTATCAAGTGTGTGGTGCGTATCAGTAATATCTGTAAAAGTAGCGCGTCATATTAATCTACGATGGAGACTTTCATTCGACACCTGACAGTAGCTTATTAAGCCGAAAGCCGGCTTGTAATCAAATAAGTAATATTTTGGAGAACATAAGAAATGTATCCAGAATGAGATTTTCACTCTGCAGCGGAGTGTGCGCTGATATGAAACTTCCTGGCAGATTAAAACTGTGTGCCCGACCGAGACTCGAACTCGGGACCTTTGCCTTTCGCGGGCAAGTGCTCTACCAACTTTCAGGAGTGCTAGTTCTGCAAGGTTCGCAGGAGAGCTTCTGTAAAGTTTGGAAGGTAGGAGACGAGGTACTGGCAGAAGTAAAGCTGTGAGTACCGGGTGTGAGTCGTGCTTCGGTAGCTCAGCTGGTAGAGCACTTGCCCGCGAAAGGCAAAGGTCCCGAGTTCGAGTCTCGGTCGGGCACACAGTTTTAATCTGCCAGGAAGTTTCATAAGAAATGTATTTCGTATTTAATATAAATGATTTTAATATTAACTTCGGACTCATTGGGAGTTACAGAAAGTCTGCTTTCACCAAGCACAATTGCAACATAGCCTTCACTCGATGTTCTTCCACTCGTGCGTGCCGGTCTTTTCTTTTAATATGCAAAGGTCTTTCGAGAGTTTTGAATCCGCCCTCCCTAGTACTCTATCCTTAAACTTACATGGATACACGTGGCTGCTGTCCTACCAGGTGCGTACTAAGCAGGTCTTTGATGTCTTAACAGAGTGAGGTGATGCGTTACACTAAATAATAAACTGCACAGGAACCATATATAATACAATTAGTTACTAAGATACTCTGATAAAACACTGAACTTGAATTCGTGAGAAATGAAAGCAGTTCTTTGTTCCGGACTTACTTTTCCTGACACCTTTTCTCGGTCGCATGCTCAATTGTTGCTTACCAAGCCTTCAGTTTTCGCCAAATCTTCGCGTATCTTTTATCTTTCTCCACATTGTACTCTCGAGTTTTGAAGATAAGTAAATACCTGAAAGTCAGGAACGTAGTACCCAGGTTATAAAGAGTATAAGACTGGGACGTAGGCCTTTTGCCCCGAGTGTTTAATGTATACATTGAAGAACCGAGGATGTACATAACGAAATGGTTCAGAAGAGGGATTAACCATGGTGAACGGATATCAATGAAGGGATGCACTGTTGACATTGTTGTCCTCATTCAAAGTGATGGAAGACTGGCATGATGTACAGAGCAAGGAGAAGATAAAAAGCAGACCACCACAGGCAATAAGGACATGCCTGGACAAGAGATGTCTACTAACATCGCGTGGCCCTTAATTTGAGGAAGAAATTTGAGAGAAGATATGGTTCAAATGGCTCTGACCACTATTGGACATAACATCTGAGGTCATCAGTCCCCTAGAACTAAGAACTGCTTAAACCTAACCAACCTAAGGACATGAAACACATCCATGCCCGAGGCAGGATTCGAACCCGCGACCGTAGCGGTCGCGCGGTTCCAGACTGAAGCGCCTAGAACCGCTCGACCACACCGGCCGGCTGTGAGAATATACTTCCAAAGCATATACTTCCAAAGCACAGCATTGTATGATATTCTATCATGGACTGCGGGAAAAGCTGAACAGAAGCGTATGGAAGCATTTGAAATGTAGTGCTGCAAAAGAATGTTGAGTATTTGTTGGACTGATAAGATAATGAATGTTTGCATAGAATCTACAAAGAAAGGTAAATATGGAGAGCAGAGACGAGAAGAAGGGAGGGGATCACAGGACTTTTTTGTTAAGACGTCACGGAATAACCTGCAATTAGATGGAGCATTAGAAGATGGTAAAACTGCAGAGGAAGACAGAGACTGAAACAAAAAAATCTATGCCTTGTTTCTTCACGTTACCAACGTTCCTGTGTTAGATCTTGAATAGGTGATCATTCAAATAGTTTCCTTGTTAAGACGCGCAGTTTTGCTTGTGAATGGCTCTTACTGCTGTTTTTGGGATAGCGATTTATATTCTAAGTACATATTCGTTCGGTTCTCAGCGTACGAGGTCATGAACACACCTTGTGAGTGTGTAAGGCGTCCGGATTTAACGCACCTTACATGAACTTTATCCACAACGACAGTACGAAACAGTACGAGAGCCTCAGAAAATAATAATTACATTATATCAAAAAAAGGCAGTTGCAGTTAATCACATGTACCCGAAAACTAACAAAACAATCTCTACCAATAAATGCTCAGTGGCATAAAACAAACAGGTTAAAGCGAAACGCATTTTGGAGACGAATCGAGCAGGTGTCTAATGATATCGTAAAACTCCCATTAGCAAGAAAACGGCGAGCTTCAGCGCAGAAAGGGATAAGGTCAGAACAATACATTATTCCTTTTAGCATAAATAAGGCCGCGACCAAGAAAGAAAAAGAAAAATGTTTATTCACCTCTAGCGAGACGGTAATTGGCCGAAGCCATACTTGGTGGCGCACACGCGACACGGTAGGGAGATCCCCATTATATAAAAGCATTTTGAGACCTAAAATTAAGGCTCTCTCTCTCTCTCTCTCTCTCTCTCTCTCTCTTCTCGCGGCGCACCGCACAAGTGTGTGGAAATAATCAAGGCGCTGAGAGCTTGCTTTCTGCGAAGTGAAGACGATACGCTTAATGTATCGTGGTGACAGATAGCAAATCTGTAGTTAAATATTCATGAAGGTATTTTTGTGGGCAAAGAAATTGTGCACGTTGCTCCAATCCATAGTGAGTGTGCAATTGCCATTATATCGACTAGGGAAAGATTAACGTGCTACGGAACGCAGAAAAGTTGCGACTGAGTGAATTTAGTCAAGGCCAGAATAGGAAATTACCGTTTCAGATCCAGCACGGAGGTAAACTACAATCGCGCATTAGGCCACAGTAAATGTTGAGTCTAGATTTTGCTCACTCCATTGAATATCAAAATCTAGGATACTAACCTACCTTCACATTGAGTACATGAGAGTTTTTTCATTGGTTCTCCACCAACTCGGTGCACTGACCAGCTGTCACAACGTAGATTTAAGTGAGCTATTGAGGATTTTTAATATTCATTCTTTCCTGTGACAGAAAATTTTCATGTCTAGAGATAACGAAAAAAATGGTTCAAATGGCTGTGAGCACTATGGGACTTAACTTCTGAGGTCATCAGTCCCCTAGAACTTAAAACTTCTTAAACCTAACTAACCTAAGGACATCACACACATCCATGCCCGAGGCAGGATTCGAACCTGCGACCGCAGCGGTCGCGCGGTTCCAGACTGTGGCGCCTAGAGATAACGATTTTAATATTTGTCATTTTAATATGTCAAAGAATTAAATATTTTGTTATTGATTATCGAAAGTAATTGAACATGATTGTTGTTTATCAGTTAACCCCTGAAGCAACAGTTGATAAATTATATTGATAAAGTATACGTAGAATAAAAAAGGGGAAAAGCTGTTTTGCCTTTCTAGAATAGACCCCAAACTTTCACTTCTATTAATTCATGCATTCTATGTACCTGACAGCAGAATTTCTAATGATCTTTGTTATGATCCGCACCTGATATTAGCTGCCTTGCAGGGCCAGGGTCATATTTATTCAGAATGTCTGTTTGACACCCTGGGCTTGAGAAGACAGTTCAGAGGGTTTGGACATTTGCGTGCTAAGTAATTAGCTAATTTTTCACACATTAGTACACTCACAGTGCAGATAGAGAGGTCGGATGTACAAGTGTTATCCTATTTCAGCTGCGCGTAGTATTTTCTGAGGTGGAGATCGTAGTTAAGACCAGCATTTTCCTAAGTGAGCGTGGAAAATCGCCTAAGCAATGAGGCCGGCTACTGTACCAGAATAACAATCATTGATCTTCCCACGAGGGTTCGATTGATGTCAGTCTCACCACTCTCCTTCACAATCTAGCGCTCTGCGTATTACACAGTAGGAGCTGGATGACCATAAAGAACTTATACCATTATAAAAACCATAGTGTATTCGATATTTCTTCGTACACAAAAAGTTACAAACGTTAACCTTAGACCAGAAAGAACATTTCATATCATCACCTGCCATAAACCTTACTGTATTATCTTCAGTGGCTGCGAAAATAACTTTCTCTCTCGATGTAACACACTATAACACGCATGTTGCACCAAGTAAAATTGGAACCGACGACAGCTTGAAAAATAATCGTAACACAAGCCGAATGAAGTACAGTTTCCGAAACTGGACAGGCCGACAAGTAGAAAAGCACATCACACTGCAATCTGTCAGCAAGCCTCGGGCGAAATATGATGACTCCCGCATTATCCAAGCGTCAGCGGATGGCGCCACAGAGTCGGTCATTAAATTTTCGCTCGGCACATGTATTTCATTTGTATGGTAATGGCGCGCGTTTGTGCAGCGCGTTGCACGTCCGCGGCACGGCTGCGACACTGTGTGCGTGGCTGGAGCTTTCAAGTTACCAAATGAAATTACGTTCGTGTGCGCGATTATTGTAGCGCACTTCACGCGGGCGGAAATGAACTCCACGGCGCTCTAGTTGCAGTACGGAGAGTCGGAGAACTTTCCATACTGCAGCAACAACAGTTGCAGATTCTCACTGTAACTAGGTCGCAAGAATCCACTCGAATACGGTGTAATTCCGACGGAATGATAAATATCTGAAAACGTTTACGAGTTACCGATTGTCATTAGAAGCTGTACTTCATCGTATTTCCTTCCCACGTACTTCCAAGTAAACGTTTTTAGAGATCAGTTTCTCCCTGTAAAAAACAAAGTTTTATTGCGCAAACAAATACGGCAACCAGCCACTTATTTTTAAAGATTTATTTATGCCAAGACACGTTCCAGGTTTTTGGCGATCGTCAGTTGGCGTAACACATCTTCTTCAACACAACGAACTTGCAGTTGCGATGTGTAAAATAATGATTCCTCTAGCTACCATGTAGTCTGGCTTGATTGGCTGCGTTCAATAGTAAAGAAGACTTACTTTATTCTGTAAACTGTAGCTTCTTCCTTTTAATTTCTATGTGTAATGCATACATTTTTATCTCAGTTATTGTTGGTATTATTGTTTTAAGTTTTTTGCAATTATTCGCCTAAAAATATAGATGGTAAAAGCAGTAGACAGTACACGATTCAATAGACAATGCCTTACAAACAACATCACTCTAAGGCACGTAAAAACAATGGTTCAAATGGCTCTGAGCACTATGGGACTTAACTTCTGAGGTCATCAGTCCCCTAGAACTTAGAACTACTTAAACCTAACTAACCTAAGGACATCACACACATCCATGCCCGAGGCAGGATTCGAACCTGCGCCCTAGCGGTCGCGCGGTTCCAGACTGTAGCGCCTAGAACCGCTCGGCCACCCCAGCCGGCTAAGATACATACAAGTTCGGCTGAAGACAGAGTCGAGTATCATGAAAAAAGTACAGAAATATGGTGAAAAATTACAAATAAAATAATAAAATCGCTTAACGTTTATTTATAAAGTGTGTGTTTATTTTGGAAACTGTCATTTTGGTAGTTCTAAATCAAAAAGCTTTATAAAATTGGCGTACATATTATTTACGTCGTTTTTACCATTTGTTTACACGTTCTGAAGTCGTTCTCTTTTGTTTTTCTTTCGTTGTTAGTGCAGGTTGAAGACGAAAGGAACTTGTTTGCACATTTACTTTTCGCAATTTTTCGCCCTTTATGAACACGTTTTTTCTTACTCTACTGCTGTGGTTTTTTTTGTTTTTTTTTTCACTTCACCTCACTTTTGTATCGTTTCAAGTGTCCTACACTAAGAAGATTGTTTGTGTTATGCTTATTACTCTGCTTTCTGTGTGGGTTGCGGGAATCACAAACGTAAGACTGCTAAATTTCTCTCTCACTTTTTATGTCATACACACATGCAGTGATAGGAAAAGGCTGAAAAAAATCCAAAGAACAAAGATGGCATTTTTAGAAGTTCAACAAACACATAACAAAGCCACGAATTACTTTCGATCTAACAACATACATCAGTTTGGAGACTGGTAAACCACAGTGGTAGGTTACACGTAAAAGAAACAAAACTGCTCGAAGAAGGTCAAACACAATTTCTGTGCACAAATAGGCGACATATATTCTGAGGGAAACAGAGTGTCACCGTCTTTTCTATAAAAATTGTTATACATTAGTTTAACAAATGCGGTAACAGCTTTGGTTTATCCAAATGGGAAAACAGTGACTTACATGCCGATGATTGCAAACCGTACAAATAAACTTTATTCCAGTGCAACTGCTTTACGAACTGATTTCAGTACTCACGTAGGGGTAAACAGTACATGAAGAATACAAGCAAACAACATTTTTAAGAGAGTGAAAACGATTTATTTACGGATTAAATACTCGATACGATATCCATAGAAACTGTTGCACATGTTAAAAGAGTTTGCAGAGCGCAAACAAAAACCAGATTCGTGTGTTTCTACGTGAAAGTAGCCACAGGCTTCAACAACGTGTCTTTTCCTGTCACTTGATTCTCTTGGTGTTCTGTGGTGCGAAGTTCCCCGCTGAAAAAAAAATGTTCATTAGCATCGAGAGAGCGTGCAGGTCATCTATTACATCACGTCCTAACTATCGCTCAAGGAGCGTTTCATCCATTATAAAATAGTTTGTTGATTGATTCGGGGGATGGGACCAAGCAGCGAGATCATCGATCCCATCGGATTAGGGGAGAGTGGGGAAGGAAGTTGGCCGTGCCCTTTCAAAGGAAACAATCTGGCATTTGCCTGAAGCAATTTAGGGAAATCACGGAAAACCTGAATCAGGATGCTCGGACGCGGGTTTGAGCCGACGTCCTGCCGAATGCGAGTCCAGTGTGCTAACCACTGCGCCACTTCGCTCGGTGACTATAAATATGCATCATCTTAACCAGAATTGATCTGGTTCAGTGTATCATCCTCCTTCTTCCCCGCTATTTACAGGAGATAACAACCTGTCTGTCCAAAAAGGTTCGAGATAGTGTTATTGAAAAATAGAGAAACGGTAAGATGGTTGTTTTAATACTTGATCTGTTGTACACAGTTTCCTCCCACTTGAGTACAACGCACAGAATGTCCATACAACCTCGTGAAACTGTCAGAAATGTCTTTTTTGTGATTTTATTTAACTCGCGCCTCACGTTGCCTTCAGTGTCGGTTATGTCGTCAAAGCGTTGACCATTCATGTGAATTATCGCACTTTTCAGTTTTGTGGTAGGTTCATAGTGGTAACAGTAAGTCTCGTCATCCGTGACGATTTTTCCAGGGAGGAACTGTCCTCATTTTTCCTTTCAATCAGGTCGCAGCAGGCGTCTACGCGTCGTTGCTTATGTCCAGAAGTCACGGTGTGCGGCACAAACAGTACAGACACTTTTTTTCGCTTCAAAACATTCTGGATAGTAATTTACAATAGTAGAAGCCAAGATCGCTTGATTTGAAATAGTTTATTACATGACCAGTTTCGACAGTAAATAGTTATCATTATCAGACTCTCAGACCAAAAAATATAATTCCACATTATACTCATGAACATACTGAGAACATACTCCAGTTGTACTAATACAGTCCCACACTGCCTTCTCAAATATATAAAACTCGCTGAACAAAATACATATTTGACAAACCAGTGTGGCACTGTATCATTGTAATTGGCTCATGTTCTCAATGTGCCGACAAGATTGATGTGTAATTATATTTCTGGGAGATCTGAGAATCTGAAGATGACAGCTAATTACTGTCGAAACTGGTAATAAAACAAATCATTTCACATCAAGCTATGTTTGCTTTTAAATATTACAAACTAAAATATTAGATCGCCCCAACAACATGTATGTTAACACTTAATTAAGTGGTGTTGCTGCATTACGATTTTTAACAAAACAACAGTGACACACTCCCGTCACATATCCACTACTTAGCACTGCCTGCTCACAGGTGACTGGTCCAAGGCACATCTGTTGTTAGTTCAAGCTGCCGCCGTTGTTCCATCATTGACGTCACTTCTAAGCCAGGAATAAAATCAGTCTCGTAATGCTTTGGACGGACGGTGTATTACACCCTCGTTCAGCCGGTTTTTACTGACTGAAGCATATCACGCTTGTGTTTGTCGCATGTAGAATACTGAACCCTTCTGTTTAGTTCCGTGGGATTTTTGTCTCCCAACAGCTTCCCGAACAACTACCGGGTCTTTGTTCGCGGACGTGCGTCCACGGGTCCAATCTGCCCTTTACTGCTAGCCATCAAAAGGCGCAGATAATGCTGACAGATAATTTCGTCATGGCTGTAGAGTTTCCCGGCGAAGCACTCGCCCTTTTAGAGCTCACCATTCGACTTTATAGAACAACGTTCGTTCCGATATAGGGCTCTTCAGCCAGCAATATAACAGGGAAATAGGGGCGTAATACCCCCGGAACAGAGACAAAGCGCCGTATTGATGCATAACGAGGCTGTAATAACGGCAGTAAGGCAGAACATCACGATAACACAATGCCCTGTCCTCAGATCGCATAGCCACTTTTTAACGATAGGAATAACCTGAATGCACGCAGCATTGTATCAGTTTCGTCTGACCGCATATCTCATGTTCTCCAGTGCGTGTGCAGGAGTAAGGTACTGTATTTAATTTTTTTGATATGCTTCTTCATTTACATCTATTCTCAACATGGGACCTTAAGATGCGTGGAGGATAGTATTTCTGGTACCACACTTTTATCCCTTCCCTGTTCCATACGCGAATGACGGTGAAAATAATGATTCTCGGTAAATCTCAATATGACATCAGTCTCATTTTGGTCATTTCGTGACGTGGTTTTTCTTTTGAATCATCAGTCTTCTGACATTTGACGCGGCCCGCCACGAACACCTCTCGTGTGCCAACCACTTCATCTCGTAGTAGTACTTGAAACCTACTTCCTCAGTTATTTGCTGGATGTATTCCAATCACCTCTGTTTTCTTCTAATGTTTTAACCCTCTATACCTACATCTAGTACCATGGAAGTATTTTCGTGACATATAAACAGATGTCCTACCACCCTGTCCCTTCTTCCTGTCAATGTTTCCCATGTATTCCTTTCCTCTCCGATTCTGCGGAGACCCTCCTTATTCCTTACCTTATCAGTCCACCCAGTATTCAACATTCTTCTGTAGCACCACATCTCAAATGCTTCGATTCTCTTCTTTGCCGGTTGTCCCACAGTCCATGTTTCATTACCATACAATGCTGTGCTCCAAACGCACATTTTCAGAAATGTCTTCCTCAAACAGAGGTTTGTGTTTGATACTGGCAGACATATCTCAGCGAGGAATACCATTTTTCCAGTGATGGCTTTCTTTTATGTACGTCGTAGTCAGTTCGTCATGGTTTATTTTGCTGTCTAGGTAGCAGAATTCCTTAACAGCATATACTTCACGATCAACAATCCTGATATTAAATTTCTCGCTGTACTCATTTCTGCTACTTGTAATTACTTTCTTCTCTCTTCGATTTATTCTCAAACCATGTTTTCTACGCGTTAGAATGTTCATACCATTCAGTAGATCCTGTAATGTTTCATCATTTTCACTGAGAACAATGTCATCAGCGGAACTTATCATTGATATCCTTTCACCTTGAATTTTAATTCCACTCTTGAACCTTTCTTTCGGTTCCGTCTTTGCTTTTTTAAGGTGTAGATCGACCAGTAGGGACAAAAGACTACATCCCTGTCTTACATCCTTTTCAATCGGAGCACTTTGTTCTTGGTCTTTCGCTCTCATTGCTACCACTTGGTTCTTGTACATGTTGCATATTACCCGTCTTTCCCTGTAGCTTACTCCTATTTTTCTCAGAACTTCGAACATCTTACACCATTCGCCACTGTCGAACACTTTTTTCAGGTCGACAGATCCTATGAACGTATCATTATTTTTCTTTAGTCTTGCTTCCATTATCAACCTCCACGTATGTTAGAGGACGAGACATTTTTCGCAATTCCTTCCAGAATGTACGCTGTCGGAATTTCAACAATACACCTCTCCGTTTTGTACAATCCATCTCTTGGAGCGTGCCGGCCGCTGTGGCCGAGCGATTCTAGGCGGTTCAGTAAGGAACCCCGCCGCTGCTACGGTCGCAGATTCGAATCCTGCCTCGGACACGGATGTATGTGATGTCCTTAGGCTAGTTAGGTTTACGTAGTACTAAGTGCTAGGGGACTGATGACCTCAGATGTTAAGTTCCATAGGGCTAAGACACACTTTAACCATCTTGCAGCGTGTGCACTACAGTTCGTCGAGCATTTCCATCACTTTATTGAACGATCCGTGACGAAACGTATAGGTCTTCCTTAGATATTTTGCATCTCTTCTGTTAGCCCAACCTGGTAGAGGTCCCTGACTGACCAGCAGTATTTTGCAATAGGTTCTGTATGCTACTTATTTCGTAGATGACTCACACATCCTTAATATTCTTCAGATGAATTTCTGCCTGCAATCAGTTTCTCCTACAATTTGTTTTATGTGGTTCATCCACTTTAGGTGACCCCAGACAGTTATTCCCTGCTGTAGTATGGAAATTACAGTTTCCAGCTACGTCTCGGAAATAGTGTAACCGAAGAGCGGAGGATTTCTTTGGCTATTTATGAGCAATACTTTAAAAATCATCTAAATTCTGGATTAACTGCCAGTTCCTGCACTAAACATCGAACCTCCGCAGATCTTCCTGTGTTTCGCTGCAGTATTCTGGCTTTGCTGCTTTCACTCAGATAACTTCATCGCCTATGAAAAGTCACATGGAGCTTCCAATGCGATACCTACCTTTATCTTCGTGACTACCCTGCAATTCGCACACTTAACTATTTGCAGCGTGTTCATCTAATCACCTGCAGATTATCTCTCTACCGTTCCGTACTCGAACCGCACCTGCGAAAAATGGGCACCTAAATCTTCCGTGATTTGTCTTATTTTATTATGACGATCCTCATATATGTAGCAGTCATAGGAATATATTCGCGTTCGAAGGAGAAAAATTGTGATTGAAATTTCGTGTAAAGATCTCGCCGCAACTAAAAACGCACTTTAATGGCAGCTACCTCAGCTCGCGAATCAAATACGTAACGCATTCTCCTCTATGTCGCCATAACACAAAACGAGCTGCCCGTCTTTGGAATTCTTCGATGTCTTCCGTCAGTCCTATCTGGTAAGAATCCCATCCCATGCAGCAGTACTCGAGAAGAGGACGGACAAGCAGCGGAGTATAGGTAGTCTCTTTATTAGGTCTGTTTCATATTCTTATTGTTCTGCGAATAAACCACCGTCTTTGGTTCGTAGCGCCACAACGTTATCCATGTGATCGTTCCAATTTAAGTTGTTGTAATCCAAATTTAATGGACTCTTCTCATTTACATGATTTCAAACTTTTCATTTAGATTCAAACGCCACGTTTTGCACCAAACAGATATCTTCTCTAAATCATATTGCAATTAGGTTTAATAGACGGTAACCGACAGCGTTAGCTGCAAACAGCCTAGGGAGGCCGCTCAAATTATCTCCTAAATCGTTTATATACACTGAGCATCACAAATAAAGGACCATTTTTTCGAGACCCCATAGTTGTTTCCCACTGTGACGTAATTCTGCCCAACGCCGCCTAGAGCGCATCGAACGATGGAACACGATGGGAGCCGACCGGAGTGGCCTAGCAGTTCTAGGCACTACAGTCTTTAACCGCGGGACCGCTACGGTCGCAGATTGGAATCCTGCCTTGGGCATCGATATGGGTGGTGTCCTTAGGTTAGTTAGGATTAAGTAGTTCTAGTTGTAGGCGACTGATGACCTCAGATGTTAAGTCCCATAGTGCTTACAGCCATTTGAGCCAATAATCCTGAGAAGAAGGATACAAAAGGCAAATACTGGGAAGTCCGATCGTAAGCAAGATATAATAAGACAGAGATAAAATCAAGGAGAAGTTAGAGGAGAATGAGAAGGGTAAGGTGGGCGAGCCGTTCTGCCCAGAATGAGTTTAGGATCCCTGTATCATTGTATGCAGTGGGAGACGCACCCTCCTCACCATCCGTTACATCAAGAAAACAGGCAGCACAAACAAGATCATACAATTTTAGGAAAGATGAAACATTAGAAACTACAAGGTAGGCAGTAAAGTGCTTATTCCTTTGTTGTGCTCCGAAATTATTGCAAACTAGATCCCGTTAGCCTCAATACGCTTTGGAAAGAGGTCCAAGAAAAAAGTTGGTTGCACACGGCCAAATCTTCAAGTAAGTATTGTTAGTCAGCAAAGCAGTAACAGTAGATAAAATGCCAATGTTCTAGTTTTCTAGGCGTTCTTCGTGAATATATACTGGACAGCTGCCGGGTCGTGACCTGTACTGCCGAAAAAGGGTCGATACCGCTGCCTGTTTTCTCGCTTCCTCCACAGATGTCGAAGTATTTCCTTTCCGACTACTAGTTTCATGGTTAAATAGAAATACTTTCCTTGCTATGGAAACTTTAAAAAAGTTCGACTACAAGTGACCTTTGTATCTAGACGAACCTGTCACACGTGGAATCGGCAGGTTCCGTTACAGTTTACACCAATGCAATTTATAGGTCTATGTCCTACACACAGAACCACACCAGAAAAGTCAAGCACAAGTTGTTTAGTAAACAGTACATCACCCAGATGGCTTCCATAATTGCCAATGCACTGCTGAAGACGTCGCAGGAGTTCCTCTTTACAGTCTCGTTCATTTCTTCATCTCTTCCCAAGTTGCGGCTTTTGACTAATGAGTATAGTGGTCATTGTGAAAAATCCTTTGTTCTTGAGATGACCCCACAAGAAAAAAGATTCATGGATCCCGCCAGCTGTAGGATAACACAGAATCGTGAGAGTGATCTATGTGGAAAGTGGCACATCACTGTAGCCAGTGAATTATGGAAAGCATTGGCTGTAGCCCCGTCTTGCTGAAACCAAATAGCATTTCCACGACAACGTCTCTACAATTGTGGAAATAAGAAATTGTTAATCATGGCCACATTACGCTTTTAACTGCCACTCACTGGCCACTTGCAGCTTATCAGGATGAAATGGTAAATCCTAAAAAATGGTTCAAATGGCTCTGAGCACTATGGGACTCAACTGCTGAGGTCATAAGTCCCCTAGAACTTAGAACTACTTAAACCTAACTAACCTAAGGACAACACACACATCCATGCCCGAGGCAGGATTCGAACCTGCGACCGTAGCGGTCGCGCGGTTCCAGACTGTAGCGCCAGAACCGCTCGGCCACCAGCGGCCGGCTGGTAAATCCTGTTTCACAATCTTTGCAAAGACGTGCGAGGGATTTTTAATACGAGGTGTGGCTAGAAATAAACCGGACTAGTACTGGTGAAACAATAAAACGAATGCAATAAGGCTGAAAGTCGCGTGGCCTGTCACGTGACTCTCGCTCCGCCTACTGCTCGAGTTTCATCTGCCTCCTGCACTCAGTCTGCCCGTGGCGTCTGTTTTAAGTGGTTGACGTTTTGTCTGTGCGTCGGAAAATGTTGAGTGTACAAAAAGAACAGCGTGTTAACATCAAATTTTGTTTAAAACTAGGAAAATCTGCAAGTGAAACGTTTGTAATGTTACAACAAGTGTACGGCGATGATTGTTTATCGCGAACACAAGTGTTTGAGTGGTTTAAACGATTTAAAGATGGCCGCGAAGACACCAGTGATGACACTCGCACTGGCAGACCATTGTCAGCTAAAACTGATGCAAACATTGAAAAAATCGGTAAACTTGTTCGACAAGATCGCCGTTTAACAATCAGAGCAGTGTCTGAGTTAACAGGAGTTGACAAGGAAAGTGTTAGGCAGATTCTTCATGAAAGTTTCAACGTGAACAAAGTGTGTTCAAAAATGGTTCCAAAGTGTCTCACAATTGAACAGAAGGAACGCCGAAGAATGATTTGTTCTGACGTCCTGGAAAACATTGAAAGTGATCCCACCTTTTTACAAAATGTTATTACTTGCGATGAATCGTGGTTTTTTACTTACGATCCCGAAACTAAACGCCAATCGATGCATTGGAAAACTCCTGGTTCTCCACGACAAAAAAAGCACGAATGTCAAAATCGAAATTCAAGGCAATGATGATTTTTTTTTTTTTGACATCAAAGGGATTGTGCACATTGATTGGGTACTAGGGGGACAAACAGTGAATCAGCATTACTACATTAGCGTCCTGGCTACCCTACGTGAGCGAGTACGGAGAAAACGGAACGATTTGTGGAGAAAAAAGTCATGGATCCTTCACCAAGACAATGCCCCAGGTCACAGTGCGTTGTCAGTGAAGACGTTTTTGGCAAAACACAACATTCCCATCTTAGATCATCCACCCTACTCACCTGATTTGGCCCCCTGTGACGTTTTTCTTTTCCCTAAAGTCAAGTCAGCTTTGAAAGGAACTAGATTTGAGACCGTTGAAGCAGTAAAAGAAAAAGCGACGGAAGTAATGTATGGACTTACCGAAAATTATCTGCAGCATTGCTATGAACAGTGGAAAATTCGTATGGAGCGGTGTAGAGACCGAGGAGGAGAGTACATTGAAGGAGATAATATGAAATTGTAAATAATTGTAAATAAATGTTTTTTCCAGCATCAGTCCGGTTTTTTTCTAGCCGCACCTCGTATCCTGAAATGGCGACGGACAGAGCGCAGTGAGCTCGCTTGCAGAGCACCACGAACTCGTCGATTATTTTCCGGATTCGAACTTTCATTTTGGGTCCGTTATGCTTCATATTGGTTGCAGAACATATTTCAAGCCATTCTTTTATCCGCCTCGATGTTGCCCTTCTGTCTGGAGCACGGAAACGGAAATCTCATCCACGACGCGGTGCGCGTTGAACATTCGCAACGCTCTGCGCACTGCCTAAGTACGTACCTTTACTGGCCAACGTTCAACACTGAACTGTCTGTGGGTCCCATTAAATGTCCTAAAAGCGCACCACATCTACAGCTTAGCAGGGTGGCCAATTGAAAATACGCTATTTCCCATAGGCCAATCTGTGTTTCAACTAACTCCTTAAATTATCTCCCCTCGGAGGCTCGAGTCCTCCCTCTGGCATTGGTGCGTGTGTCGTCCTTAACGTTAGTTAGTTTAAGTTAGATTAAATAGCTTAGGGAGCGATGACCTCGGCAGTTTGGTACCACAAGACCTTAACACCAATTTTTCCAATTAGATACACATTTAGTAAATATATTTACTTACTTTATTTCAGTTACAGTTGGTATAAATCTGTGACTCGCTCCTCAAATTTTTCAGCAATGAATAGCCCAGGTCGGATTACTGTAAATGTTCCTTTACTTAATCGTCCAGTTATATCAGCAATTTTAACTCCTAGTATGGTTACTGCCCATGAATGTGAAACATCTCAACCTCTGGTTAGGTTTTTGAACCTGTGTATTTAGAGATACGATTGTTCCGCTACTATATCTAATAACCGATCTTTTTCTGGTTTTATATATCAAATTCTTCATCTACAAATTCTGGATATTCATAAGTTTAGTATCACTATCTTGATGATTCAGTCGTCACGTAAATATGCTAGTCGTAGTGATGGTGACGTAATAAATATCTAAGTAATAGGAAGTGGTCTTCAAACAGTTTCAATATTTACTACCACAGAAATTTTAGGTAACGATATTCATTCAAAACGTGTGGATAATTCATCGACCATATTCAGATGAGCATAAAATGTTGTTCACTGTGTGATATTCATTAAACTACATCGTACCTTTTAGATGTAAGTCGTATTGCTAATGTTGTGGTCTTCAGTCCTGAGACCGGTTTGATGCAGCTCTCCATGCTGCTCTATCCTCTGCAAGCTTCTTCATCTCCCAGTACCTACTGCTACCTACATCCTTCTGAATCTGCTTAGTGTATTCATCTCTTGGTCTCCCTCTACGATATTTACCCTCCACGCTGCCATCCAATACTAAATTGGTGAACCTTGATGCCTCAGAATATGCCCTACCAACCGATCCCCTCTTCTAGTCAAGTTGTGCCACAAATTTTTCTCTCCAATTTTATTCAATACCTCCTCATTAGTTATGTGATGTACCCCTCTAATCTTCAGCATTCTTCTGCAGCACCACATTTCTAAAGCTTCTATTCTCTTCTTGTCAAAACTGTTTATCGTCCACGTTTCACTTCCATACATGGCTACACTCCATACAAATACTTTCAGAAACAACTTCCTGAAACTTAAATCTATACTCGATGTTAACAAATTTCTCTTCTTCAGAAACGCTTTCCATGCCATTGCCACCCTACATTTTGTATCCTCTCTACTTCGACCATAATGAGTTATTTTTCTCCCTAAATAGCAAAACTCATTTACTACTTTATACTACTTTAAATCGTTCTAGTTAAATAAAAAAGCCTAAAGTGAAACTCACGGTTGTGTAAATTGACGGTTTTAACCCACTAATCAAATATTTTTACAGTGCTCATTTGTTTATTGATTAACGTTGTCACCTTACATAAACCGAGCGAGGTGGCGCAGTGGTTAGACACTGGACTCGCATTCGGGAGAACGACGGTTCAATCCCGCGTCCGGCCATCCTGATTTAGGTTTTCCGTGATTTCCCTAAGTCACTTCAGGCAAATGCCGGGATGGTTCCTCCGAAAGGGCACGGCCGACTTCCTTCCCCATCCTTCCCTAATCCGATGAGACCAATGACCACGCTGTCTGGTCTCCTTCCCCAAAAACAACCAACAACAATCACCTTACATAACTAGCTAAGATTTTCACTCCATGATCTTTTTTTTTATTTCATACTAGCTAGTTACATATAAAAAATACGACGATGTATAATGAGTGTCACAAATGAACTACATTTTATACTGGTCTGAAGACGGCTCGGTAATGAGCCGAAACCCGTAATCCGCAAAGAAAAGTTGCAATCTTGATATAGGATTTGTATTCACACATGTTTCAAATCAACAGATAACTCCCTCCACTGAAAATGTCAAAAGATATTCATTCAGTTGGCATGCACAGTCACATCTGAGCACTCAATCGTCAACATGCATGGCTGCTTTAAGTTCCAAATATCGGTTGTCTGAACATGAGGGGCAACTAACAAATCTCCCCCCGACCAGCTCATTTTCCTGCCTTGAATAATCTATTTTATGTTTGAATTAAGCCCTCTTAATCCTTTAGTATCGGGCCACTAATAATTACGATTTACCCGGAAAGAGTTGTATAATATCCTATTGAAAAGCTGCAAAGTTTTTATTTCCAACTACTTCCAATCTGGCTTGCGTGAACAGATCCTAACCACGTTACACTACCTCAGAATTTTACTAAACTCTTTGCATCCCGTCTCTGATAGGTCTTTCCAATTCCCCTACTCCTATTTAACACTCAGAATTTAACCACATTCAGCCTTTGGGAAAATCGACCTAGCCTATCTGTTCCATTGCGAGCATCACAGTGGCAACTTTTGTTAGTAATGCCGTAGGCTGCTTGTCCAGTGTCGCCTAAATCAACCGAAAAGACAAGTAATTAAGCAGGGATGTGAGCTAGAGTGCGGGCCAACCAGAGCGCGCCACGGCAGTGACGTCTGCGACCCACGCCGCTGTTCCGACACGGTCACCAGCAATAATTGAACAGGCTTAGCGATCGACGGCTGCTCCAGCTGCTGGGGTCAGCCAGGATTTGCCGGCAGCTACGCCAGACCTCATGCGGAGTTCCTAATTCTCAGCACAACCTCATCCTGAAAAACGTATCTCGGCAATAAATGGATAAATTATCTGGGAACAATAGACACCGGAAATGACAGTAGTATCGAAAAAGATCGGCCTTACAATTCGCGCTCGCGTTATGGCGACCCACACTCCTATTTTCTCTGCGTGCAGTGGTGTTTCTCTAAAGGCATGTGGATTTTCTTAAGACCGAATTTGTGAATTTTGGGAATTAATGTAGCCAGATAGGTGAAACCAAACCTCAACAGTGAAAACGTTTCGAGCTAAAACACTAACTCCATGTCCGTTAACAAATTGCTGAAACCATTCGCAATACACTACTGTGCTATTCGTTTCGCATGGTCCGTACAATGTAATTGTTGCACAGCAGTGATTTTATATGGATACATCCCCAGTTCTTTAGTTACGGCCTTATGCGCTGCTGTACGAGAGACTTTAGCCTCTTGCAACAATCTCCTCACTGATTTTGTTGGACTCCGCAACATGATGTCCGAAATGTCGTCAAACTTCCATTCTGTTAAAACTATGGGTCTGCCAGTTAGTGGTGCATTATGAACTGAACTTGTTGTCTGGAGTTCGCGAATTAAATCACGTACAGTGTCGCGATGTGAGCACCTCAGAGCAGGAGAGCGCAACAGTAAGCTTTCTCACTGAACTCAGCTTACACAAGTACTAGGCAGTAACCCAACAAACAGCTGCGACGCACACGCAACGCTACTACTCCAGCCTACCACTAAAGGTCCTTGGAACACGCGCAGGCGAGATTGAAATGTGCTGCCAACATTAAGCCCCTCGCAAATGGAGACACGCAGAGCTCATCGCTGCGGAGACACTTTGCGGACGCACCGTACTACACTATAAGCGCGAAACTCAGGCACAATAAGCTGACAATTTAGATTTGCGTCTTTTCAAATGTTCAAATGTGTCTGAGTTCCTAAGGGACCAAACTGCTGAGGTCATCGGTCCCTAGACTTACACACTAACTCGAACCTCCAACGTGAGGGACCGCGCAATCCGTGACATGGCGCCAAAACCGCGCGGTTTGCGTCTTATCTCATAACGCTTTCGTGCGTTATCTGTCCTTGAGCGGTAGAGCCTTTCCGATATAAAAAAAGTCTGACTAGCATTAAACACTGCATTCGCCACTATCATTAACCTTTCTGTCATTCGCATCATTCGGTTTTTCATTAATTCCTTTGCATATCTATTGTATAATACTGCACTATGTTCCTGAAATTTCAGAGACTTACCTCGGCCAGTCGGAGAGAAAATTCCACCCTAAAACTTATGAAGACGCCCACAGTTTCTACAGTCACTAAACTCGCTGGACACAGACAGTTGCTGCCACGTACCGGCAAATATGAACACGGAAAGTGCGTCTTTTCTCCTACCCGCTTCATCTCCACTAGCTCTCTCCTAAGAGAAGTTAGACTGCATACAGTGGCATTTCGAGACTTTTTTTGCTTCACTCAATCCTCAAACGGGACACGAAACACAGTTGATCACTTTGGTGCCATGTTTTCTCCGCCGTACGCAGTACAGTGGTTTGTTGAGTATTTAGGTAGAAATAGATCTGTCGTCTGCGTTCGACAGCGAGATCCTGTAACTTCGAGTCTTATCCTCAGCTGACGGGCAACAGCTAAGCACAACTCGAGGCACCTTGTGGCTGCCGTAGCTCAGTCGAGCGCCGGCCGTACCACACTGATCCCCTGCGGCGCGTGCCCTGCTCCCTGCACGACCACTCAACTCGCTCCGCGACGTTTCGTGCTCCCGCGCACGTCCTCAGCACCGTGCCCGACTCGCAGATGCGCACAGCCCAGTTACTGAATCCGCCGCACCGCACTACGTCGTGCCTCTTTTCAACCTCCACCCAGAGAACAAAGGGCTCTCGACATTCTATTCTCCCTCCCTGCACCTTTACGGCCCTTGTGCAGTCTGCTGCTATACAACTCGCCTCCATTTATTACGTTAATCCCGTAACACTGTTAAATAGTATTGTAGCTGTTTATTTTCCTTATCAGTGCCATCGTATTACACTTCACAAATTACACTATTCCTCCTACTCAGTAAGTTGCCATCAGGAAATCTTTCTAAATTTTCTCTTTCATTGTCAATCTGAAGATCAGAATTTCTTCTTCAATCCAGTACAATCGTGTATCCATATTTATTTTCATCCATTATCTTTTCAAATTATGTTTTGTTGTGAGCTTTCCAAGCACAGTTCACGAGCCGGTAGAGCACTTGCCCGAGAAAGGCAAGGGTCCCGAGTTAGAGACTTTTTTATTTTGCCACGATGTTTCAGTGAAAAAGTGTTTACTGATGATAATCAAATAGTTGCTTGTCAAATCCACTATAATAGAACTGGAAGAAAAAACTACAAAGGAACAGTTAAAGAACATGACCGAATGAATAAGGTACACTGTCAGCACAGTTGATCGCTGACATATTCTGGGTGTCCTTCGCAAGTGCCCATTACATTTCCGAAATCCTGCAAGCAACAAGTAATGGGCGTACCATATTTTGTTTCCGGGAAAAATCTGCTGTATGAAAAAAAAGACAGAAAAGAGAGAGCGAGAGAGGATTGATTATCCACAGTGCATCAAGTCGCTAGATAATAATAAATGGAAATTTGTAGTAAGTTCTGTGAGACCAAACTGCTGGGGTCATCGGCCCCTAAGCTTACGCACTACTTAATCTAACTTAAACAAACTTACACTAAGGATAACACACGCGCCCTTGCTCGAGGTAGGACTCATACCACCTAGAGCCACCTCTTCACTTTAGCATACCGGAAATTGCTAGAAATCAGCTAGAAAAGGGATTAGCATGAGCGAAGGATAATCTCCATTGGGCTTTAGACTCCGTGAGTAAAGCCAAAGGTCACCAAGGTTTTTTGTTTTTTGTTTTTTATCAGCCTTCTCGCTGTTCTCATGCTGCCCGTCACGAATCGCTCTCCTATGCCAACCTATTCATGCCAGAATAACACTTGCTTCTAACTTCATTATTTTCTGTGTATATTTTAATCACTACCTTCCCTGACATTCTGTACCTTCTAAACCTCTCTCTAGAACCGTGGAAGTTGTCAAATGGTTCAAATGGCTCTGAGCACTATGGGACTTAATATCTGAGGTCATCAGTCCCCTAGAACTTAGAACTACTTAAACCTAACCAACCTAAGGACATCACACACATCCATGCCCGAGGCAGGATTCGAACCTGCAATCGTAGCAGTCGCGCGGTTCCGGACTGAAGGGCCTAGAACCGCTCGGCCACCGCTGCCGGTGTGGAAGTTATCCCTAGGCGCCTTAACACATGTCCTGTCAGATTGTCCGTTCTTTTAATCAATAGTTTCTACTAGCTCCAAGCCTCATCAGTTATAAGGAGAATATTCTCATTTACTAGCAGTCCAACAAATTTTCAACATCCTTCTATAGCACCACATCACAAACCCTTCGATTATTTTATATCTTCCGACATTACTTTCGTTTCTTCTTGAAAATGTTATTTATTTGGTAGCGAACCGGCTTCCAGCTTTTTATACTCTCGTCAAATGAGAGCTGAATGAAGCTAAAAAAAAAGGAAATTATGTACTACTTACCTTGTTACTCACACTACGAAATGAGGGAACATGAAGTGTTCACAAATTATCTGTTTGAGTAATATCTGTGTTGGTAGCACATCGCTTTGTCTGTGTTTGCGACATTCGGTTGTCACCTGACGACGTCCAAAGCAGCCAAAAACTGGCTGGCGATCAAGTACATAATATTTTGAAGAAAATCAAGAATACATTTCCTATTTAACATCGTTATCGTGTCCAGTCAAGTAGTCAAATTAATTTAATATTTCGTCTTAAGTTTATTTGTAATCTCATTACTGACACTCCTCATACGCGAGCAGAAAACGTGTTCGTCCACATCTGAAACTCTTCTTAACAGGCATTTCTTCCAGGGGGCAGTGCAGCTTGATTTGCGCTTGAGGGACGTCACGACACCGCGACGAAGGACTTGGCTTTGTTATGCGGAGTAATTTCCCGTCCGCTGCGATGACGAATGACGGCGATATTCAGTCCTCTGCTGTGATGCGGTGTCTCATTTCACGAAAAGTGACAGCCGCTATGTTTTCCGACAGAGCAACCGCCACTGGGGAATCCGCCGCGCTAGAGGACGAGTCCGTTGTAATGTGATTCTGTGACCCGGCGTATTGCTCTGAGCGGGACGGAGTGTTGGAGGCGGTGGAGGGGGGTAAGGGGTGAGGAGTGGGAGGTGGTACTCTGGGGGGAGGGGGGAGTGGTAGGGGGTGGAGGACAGCATCCAGCATCTGGCGCTGTCCGCCGGCCTGAGTGGTGACGTCACGCAAACGAGGCACTGGAAGGACGTCTGTGGCAAACGAGGTGTGGCACCAGCGCAATACACCACGTGTCACCTAGGCTCCGGTCTGCCGATATCTCGTGACCCGCTGCCTCTGCCATTGAATAACTCCATGAATTCACTTGACTAACAAATGTCTTCGACTGTCAGCTGATAACTGATTGAAAGGAAGTTGTAAAAGTCCATGCTACTTGTGCATGTGGGGCAGCGGCCGAATTTTCGTTTATTATTCAGACTACTAGTTTCAACGCTACATTTGCATCATCTTCATATCCTCTTTATCAAGAAACAACTTATATCGTTACGATTACTGTGTCTAATAACTTTAGTGATGTAACCAGTAAGATACCGCAAATGCTTTAACACCATAGAGTCCGCCCCTGGTAGCTGAGTGGTTAGCGCGACGGAAAGTCATACCTAACGGCCCAGGTTCCATTCCCGGCTGGGTCGGAGATTGTCTCCGCTCAGGGACTGGGTGTTGTGTTGTCCGTATCATCATTTCATCCCCATCGACATGCATGTCAGCTCGAAAGACTTGCACCAGGCGAACGGTCTACCTGACGGGAGGCCCTATCACGCGCATTTCCATTTCCAACACCATAGAAGGATCAAAACACAACCTAACTACCCTACGAGTGTACATGGAAACTTGAAAGACAATTTGGATAAAAGTACGTTAACATAAAAACACACAGTAGAAAAAGGTACATAGATGAGTCAGCTTAAGTTGATCCCTGACAGTTGCAGCAGGTTGGGTGCGACAGCTTCACGGGACTTAAAAATTGGAAATTTGTGGTAATGTCCCTAACCTTACGTACTACTTAACCTAACTTAAAATAACTGACGCTAAGGCCAACAAACACACACCCATGCCAGAGGGAAGCCTCGAACCTCCGACGGGCAATTACGTAACGGCATTTTGTAAACGTCTCTATGCCAACAAATCTGTGTTGTCGCAACTCTGTAGGCGGATACTGGTTTTGTTTGAAGCTGTTAGCGCTTTTCAGTTGAAAGCAGGCAACAACGCAGCGAGCTGTCAGGAATCTTCTTACAGCGTCTTCGCTGTAGTAGTCATACGTATGGTTATTAGGATATGTGACAAAGGTGGAATCTTCTGAGGTAACTATTGGCTTACTTCAAAACTATGGCCGTATAAAACAACATAGACACCAACAACTATAAATTCTGAAAAAGGCAAAATATCAGACGTAATCCAGCTGAAAAATGTACGGTGATACACAACAGATATGTAAAAAGTTGTAGAAGTTGTATAAGGTAGGATAAAAGGCAGTAAGGAACCCAAATGTTGCACAGCAGCCGAAAGCAAAATATAAATGAACAACAACATACCTAAATACGCTGCTTGGGATAAACGACCTCTAAGGAACAAAAGTAACAATATACTTTACGGTCATTGGTTAATGTAAAAGATCCGTAGATAAACTTGAATGCTGCATTCGCAGGTCTAAAAACCATCCTTTTGTATATAATCCACATTTAATAAAAATTGTCCTACGTAAAATTTGTAAAATAATGTCACGATCATTTTATCTGCAGCAGTACTTGGACGGTGTGGTACCACTACACTACGTTATCAAAAGTATCCGGACACCCCCAAAAACAAATGTTTTTCATATTAGGTGCATTGTGCTGCCACCTACTGCCAGTTACTCCATATCAGCGACCTCAGCGGTTATTAGATATCGTGAGAGAGCAGAACGGGGCGCTCCGCGGAACTCACGGACTTCGAACATGGTCATGTGACTGAGTGTCACTTTCGTCACACGTCTGTACGCGAGATTTCCACACTCCTAAACATTCCTAGCTCTACTGTTTCCGATGTGATAGCGAAGTGGAAACGTGAAGGAACAGGTACAGCACAAAAACGTACAGGCCGACCTCGTCTGTTGACTCACAGAAACTGCCGACAGGTGAAGAGGGTCGTAATGAGTAACAGGCAGACATCTATCCAGACCATCACAACTAATACCCACCTGCATCAGCATCCACTGCAAGTACTATGATAGTTACGCGAGAGGTGATAAAACTTGGATTTCACGGTCGAGCGGTTGCTCATAAGCCACACATCACGCCGGTAAATGCCAAACGACGCCTCACTTGATGTAAGGAGCGTAAACATTGGACGACTGAACAATGGAAAAACGTTGTGTAGAGCGACAAATCACGGTTCACAATATGGCAATCCGATGGTAGGGTGTGGGTATGGCGAATGCCCGGTGAACGTCATCTGCCAACTTGTGTAGTGCCAACAGTAAATTTCGGAAGCGGTGGTGTTATGGTGTGGTCGAGTTTCTCACGGAGGGGCCTTGCACCCATCGCTGTTTTGCGTGGCACTATCACATCACAGGCCTACATTAATGTCTTAAGCACCTTCTTGCTTCCCACTGTTGAAGAGCAATTCGGGGATGGCGACTGCATTTTTCAACACGATCGAGCATCTGTTCATAATGCACGGCCTGTGGCGGGGTGGTTACACGACAATAACATCCCTGTAATGGAATGGCCTGCACAGAAGCCTGACTGAATCCTGTAGAACACCTTTGGGACGTTTTGCAACGCCGACTTGGTGCCAGGCCTCACCAACCGTCATCCATACCGCTCATCAGTGCAGCACACCATGAAGAATGGGCTACCATTCCCCAAGTAATGTTCCAGCACTTGATTAAACGTATGCCTGCGAAGGTGCAAGCTGTCATCAAGGCTAAGGGTGGACCAACACCATAATGAATTCCAGCATTACCGATGGAGAGCGCCACAAACTTTCAGCTAGGTGTCCGGATACTTTTGATCATATAGTGTAAATGGCTGTAGCTCTTGACTGCATTGACTTAATTTTTTTACACCACCGAGGGACTGCATACCTTAGTATTTGACATACACTTCAGTTTGATAACCGTTCCCGATTCGAAAGGCTTATAAGAGTTGTACAGATGAACAACGAAGTAATCTTATGAGGGTCCCATTTTTACCGACTGTGGTATGGAATTCTAAAAATTAGTAGACGTTAAAAAATACATTCTATCACTATTTTTGTATATACTTAAAATGAGCTGTTATAAAAACGCGTATATTGGTGAGAGTGCATTATTGTTAGAGTGTGTGGCTGGTCTAGAGCAGTAGCGGGGGTGTTTTGTGGAGGGCCAGGTGAGTAGTGTGGATGGTGCCGCTGGCGTCGGACGGCGGGTTGCCTACTCTAGAGGCGCGGGGCGTCGTGTCGCCTGGAGAGCTCGCTGCCCGCCGTGCAGAGCCCCGGGGCGCTCGCCTTGTTAGACGGGGTAGGACAGGCCGTCTGCGCAGACAGAGGGGACACGCGTCTACATCAGCGGTCCCCGAACTTTTCCTCTGACGGAACACTTCCAGAATTCTGGTACTTCTATGGACACCTTCTTTCTTTCGCAGGTTAATGAAAATAATAAAATTTTGAAAAATGGGAAACTTCTTTTATTCAGTGATTATTTTAATTTTAAATCATAACTAATATCATAGAAATCTCATTTTTTTAAAAAAAGAAGAAATTAATTATTTAATTCAAAGATAATTAATAATTATTTTTTTGCTTAACGTATAACGACGAAGTAGAATAAAGTTTTCAGTGGCTCCAGTCACTTTGGATCCTTACATTACACACCATCTTGATAGAAAGTTGAATTCTACTGTCCGATACGGTGTCAAGCCTGTTCTTGAACTTTGTCTTCGTTGTCGCATAATCAGAAAATCCTGCTTCATATAAATGTGAAGTGGTAAACGGAAGTAGAACAACAATAGCTTATTTGCATAATCTCAAATATTCTTCTGATAAATTCGCCCAGAAATCACATAATGCCCCTCTTGTGCCGCAGTCTTCTGTTGCTTACGTGAGGGAAGCCGTGTACGCCACCAGTCGTTAACTTCTAGTGTCTGCTGCTCGTGGTCTAGTGGTTAGCGTGGCTGCTTTTGGATTATGGGGTTCCGGGTTCCATTCCCGGCCCGGTTCGGGATTTTATCCAAGCGCCTACTGGGTGTTTGTGTTGCCTCATCATTCGGGAATATGGTGATACTGGACAGTGAAAAGTTGGGAATTTGTACAGACACTGACCACCACGTATTTGACTGCCCTACAAACCAAGCTCATCATCATCCAAAACTTAGGTCGCGTGAGCTCGTACTTTAACAGGTTGTGTGCAATATTTATTGAGGTGAAATGTGCGGAGCAGCCCAGCATTAGCCTAAATGAGAGTGGGAAACCAGGCTGACCGGTGCATCTGCCAAGGACGTCCGGGCCTGGTTCACCATGTCTCGCAAGCCAGCGACCCGAGCGCTATACGAGCAGGGAGGGCATTTCTACTAGCGTCAAATTTAAGCCTTACTGTGAGAAGAAATTTGTCGGAACTAACACTTCCAGCACAGCATTGTATGGCACTGAACCATGGATTGTAAAAAAAAAATGTAAAAACAAAGTCTAAGCATTCGAGATGCGGTCGTACGAAAAGATTTTGGAATTTAGGTAGACTGCTAAAGTAAGAAATAGGATTTTCCGCAGAATCAGCGAGGAGAGGAACATACGGAAAATATTGCTCAGAAGAAAGGAAGGATCTTAAGAGATGTGTTAGGACATCAAAGAATAACATCTATCTTACTTGAAGGAACTGTGGAGGAACAATCCAACAAGTAAATTTGCAGACTGATAAGAAATAAGGATGTTCTCCACAGAATCAACAAGGAAATGAGTCTGCGACAGAGAGTAGGAAAGGGAACGTGATGGTACGATAAGACAAGATGGAGTGGTAGAAGACAAACACTGTAAGGAGAAGGGGGGAGAGGATTGGAAGACTTGTAGCAAATAATAGAGGGCAAGATTATTGTCTCCACCTTTATTGTTCAACTTCTGCTTGAATTGCGAAAGGCTTAGGTGGAAAGAGGAGTGTGTATGCATGGGAATAAAATAGACAGTATAAGAGTTGCTGACGACATTGTATTGGTGGTGGACAATAAACGAACTATAAACAAAATTCCAAAAGAAGTGAATTAAGCTTGTGTGGAATGTGGGATAAGAATCAGTATTGCAAAAACAAAGGGTATGACGCCTGGAAAAGGAAGACGGCGCAAATATCAAGATAGGAGAAGTTATTACTAGCCAAGTAAGAGTGTTTAAATAACTTGGAGGTACGATCACTGAAGACTCGCATTGCTATGGTGAAGGAGGCATTCAATAGAAAGAAGAGATTTCCAATGAGACAAAATAGATAAAGGTCTGAGGAAAAGGGTTGGCAAGTGTTTTGTCTCGAGTGTGACACTTTATCCGGGCAGAAACATATTCAGTGAGGCGAGAGCTGAAAAAAAGCTACAAGCATTTCTGATGTGGATGTGAAAGAGAACGGAGAGGATAAGCTGGATGCAAGGAGTGAGTACCTAAAGAGTATTGGAAACGGTTGGTGAGAGGAGAACGCTGCGGCAGGTTATAAGAGGAAGGAAGAAAAACTAGAATCAGACAACCCTTTGGAGCTGACGTCCTGGTAAGGTCTAGTTTGTGGGAGGAGATTGAGAGGAAGGAGGAGGATAGACGACATAAAGGGAATCAGAAATTAGACGGGCGTGAAGAGGATAGCAGATAGGAGAAGACAGAACTGCGTGGAGAGCTACCAAGTGATTAATTTTTCAGTGACGGGGTTTAATCATATAGAATTTTTTAAATGACACCATATTCGGCGTTGACTATAGAAATTATTTATTTCATAATTGCCATTATGGCCCTTGGGTCATTCTCAAGTGGTAATGCAAAAGGGTTTGCGTCAGCACATTTCATACTTTAAAATCCTTCGACATGCATACAAGTCATCGTCAAAAAAGCAAGCCTTTTCATTATTTTAATGTTACTATATTTCTACAGTGGAAAAACTTATTTTTGACGATGAATTGTATACATGAAACTTCCTGGCAGATTAAAACTGTGTGCCGGACCGATACTCGAACTCGGGACTTTTGCCTTTCGCGGGCAAGTGCTCTACCAACTGAGCTAGCCAAGCACGACTCACGCCCCGTCCTCACAGTTTTACTTGTGCCAGTAGCTCGTCTCACTCTAGAATTGTATAAATGTCAGAGGATTTTAAAATCTGACATGTGCTGAAACAAATCTTTCACAGTGCCACTGGAAAATAGCCTAAAGGATGAAACTGCAATTTTTAAATAAATAATTTCTACAGTCAACGTTGAGTATGATGTGCTTTAAAAAAAGTCAGCATCTGAAAATAGTGCATTTGGGCAAAACACCGATGATGGTGATTTGTTTGCCGGCCGGAGTGGCCGAGCGGTTCTAAGCGCTACAGTCTGGAACCGCCCGACCGCTACGGTCGCAGGTTCGAATCCTGCCTCGGGCATGGATGTTTGTGATGTCCTTAGGTTAATTAGGTTTAAGTAGTTCTAAGTTCTACGGGACTGATGACCTCAGATGTTAAGTCCCATAGTGCTCAGAGCCATTTGAACCATTTTTTTTATGATTTGTTTAAATGCTACTCTGGGAAGGAAAGATTTAGTAGCACAGTAGTCGAAGCCTTGGCGAAGGCATCAAACCAGTCACAGGACTGATGAGAATGAAAATCAACAAAACCGCATGCTACTGCCATGCCCGAAAGCTTTAAATTTGTCGCTTGAAATCACAGATGCCCTGCATATGGCTCTCAAAAGAAGTGTGAGCGATATTAGGCCTTGCGGAGATATTTGGAACGCACTCAAGCTATTTATTTCTCTCAGACACCAAAGACCGACGGAAAAAAGGGGTTGTCACCCGACACAGGTTCCACCACCGTCTCTTCCCGCATATCCTTTCAGAAGCCCAATTAAACGCGGCATGTCGCATGTGTGTCGATGCTTTTATTCCCGGGAAATATTCACCAATAAAGTCGGTATAAATGTTTCCCTCAACCGAGTATAGTGGCCGGCGAGGTGGTTAATCCACCGTTTAATTTTTTTGTAAAAAGAAAGCTCTATGGCGAGATTAAAATTCGGAGCGACGGCGCAGCAGGTTGTGTGATTGGGCCCGAATTACGGCCAGCCTGCTGTGCCGGTCGGCGTCCTTTGTCTGCGGGGCAAACCCACTAAAAAGGCCGGCGGTGGGGGCGGGACGGTGGGTCGCGAGATGAGACACGTCCGTGGCGAACCACGCCACACCGCACGACGCGCCACGACGGGCACCGCCGGCCGCTTGATTAAAAAAATTCGCCGTGCCAGAGCTCACCTCGTTTATTTCTTTGCTGATTCCGGCGCTATTTTTAGGCGCCGTAATTTTTAATTTCAGCTTTTAGTGTGGCGAGCGCGGTCTCCTGAAATAGAGCAGGGCGCGACCCTGGCGGAGTCGAAGCCTGCGCTGCGCCGTCGTGACGGACAGTATATAACGAATTCTGACGGTCACTTACGCCTAGTTTACACCGGAACAGACGGCATATAGGCAGTATTAGGGAACAAACATCAGCGAAACACTCATTATACGAGGGTGGTTTTTCAAAAATGGTTCAAATGGCTCTAGGCACTGTGGAACTTAACATCTGAGGTCATGACTCCCCTAGACTTAGAACTACTTAAACCTAACTAACCTAAGGACATCACACACATCCATTCCCGCGGCAGGATACAAACCTGCGACCGTAGCAGGGTGGTTTTCACAACTGTGGTAAATTTCTATGAATAAAATGGAACATTTTAGTTCTGTCTCCGTGGTTCGTAAGCTTAAATAGTCTAAGGATCATATGCAGTATTTCAACAATGTAAAGCGTACAGTTCATTGTTGACAGCTGTCTGAATTGGCCAGTGTGCGTACCTCATCTGTACTCACCGCCACAGTTTCCGCGTCCAGTTGGCGGGCGAGATAAACATTGATGATCCATCATTGTTATCTGATGTTATTAGTCAACCCAGTGGAAAGGGATGGACAACGACAAGGGAGCCACTGATCTGAATGTATACTGGAGGTAAGTTGGTAGTTGTTGCAACACAATCAAAAGATTTAGAAACTAAAGAGATATATCCTGAAATTACGTCAGAACAACATACTCTTAACCGAGGGAAACCTCCAGTAACATAAAAACTTTCACAGAACGACATATACACTACTGGCCATTAAAATTGCTACACCAAGAAGAAATGCAGATGATAAACGGGTATTCATTGGGAAAATGTCCGCAGCTCGTGGTCTTGCAGCACGGGGTCCCGGGTTCGATTCCCGGCAGGTTCAGAGATTTTCTCTGCCTCGTGATGACTGGGTGTTGTGTGTTCTTCATCATCATTGACGCACGCAAGTCGCCGAAGTGGCGTCAACTAAAAACAAATTGCAATACGGCGGCCGAACTTCCCCGCATGGGACCTCCCGGCCAGCAATGCAGCCACGGCCGTTCGGACGACAGACTTTTCCGTGTTCGCGCACGCATCAAGACGAAGAAGACGCTAACTTTAATCTTTGTAACGGCTGCTGCTTTATTGAGCAGTTTATGAAATCCACATCTACATGATTACTCTGCAATTCACATTTAAGTGCTTGGCAGAGGGTTCATCGAACCACAATCTACCATTTCACTCCCGAACAGGAAAACGAACACCTAAACCTTTCTGTTCGAGCTCTGATTTCTCTTATTTTATTTTGATGATCATTCCTACCTATGTAGGTTGGGCTCAACAAAAAATTTTCGCATTCGGAAGAGGAAGTTGGTGACTGAAATTTCGTAAATAGATCTCGCCGCGACGAAAAACGTCTTTGCTTTAATGACTTCCATCCCAACTCGCGTATCATATCTGGCACACTCTCTCCCCTATTACGTGATAATACAAAACGAGCTGACCTTTTTTTCACCCTTTCGATGCCCTCCGTCAATCCCACCTGGTAAGGATCCCACATCGCGCAGCAATATTCTAACAGAGGACGAACGAGTGTAGTGTAAGCTGTCTCTTTAGTGGACTTGTTGCATCTTCTAAGTGTCCTGCCAATTCAACGCAACCTTTGGCTCGCCTTCCCCACAATATTATCTATGTGGTCTTTCCAACTGAAGTTGTTCGTAATTTTAACACCCAGGTACTTAGTAGAATTGACAGCCTTGAGAATTGTACTATTTATCGAGTAATCGAATTCCAACGGATTTCTTTTGGAACTCATGTGGATCACCTCACACTTTTCGTTATTTAGTGTCAACTGCCACCTGCCACACCATACAGCAATCTTTTCTAAATCGCTTTGCGACTGATTCTGGTCTTCGGATGACCTTACTAGACGGTAAATTACAGCATCATCTGCGAACAACCTAAGAGAACTGCTCAGATTGTCACCCAGGTCATTTATATACATTAGGAACAGCAGAGGTCCCAGGACGCTTCCCTGGGGAACACCTGATATCACTTCAGTTTTACTCGATGATTTACCGTCTATTACTACGAACTGCGACCTTCCTGACAGGAAATCACGAATCCAGTCGCACAACTGAGACGATACCCCATAGACCCGCAGCTTGATTAGAAGTCGCTAGTGAGGAACGGTGTCAAAAGCTTTTCGGAATTCTAAAAATACGGAATTAACTTGAGATCCCCTGTCGATAGCGGCCATTACTTCGTGCGAATAAAGAGCTGCGTTGCACAAGAACAATGTTTTCTGAAACCATGCTGATTACGTATCAATAGATTGTTCCCTTCGAGGTGATTCATAATGTTTGAATACAGTATATGCTCCAAAACCCTACTGCAAACCGACGTCAATGATATAGGTCTGTAGTTGGATGTATTACTCCTACTACCCTTCATAAACACTGGTGCGACCTGCGCAGTTTTCCAATCTGTAGGTACAGATCTATCGGTGAGCGAGCGGTTGTATATGATTGCTAAGTATGGAGCTATTGCATCAGCGTAATCTGAAAGGAACCTAATTGGTATATAATCTGGACCTGAAGACTTGCCCGTATCAAGCGATACCTACTTCTAAGAAACTCATGCTAGCAGCTGTTCGTGTTTCAAATTCTGGAATATTCTATTCGTCTTCCCTGGTGAAGGAATTTCGGAAAACTGCGTTCAATAATTCCGCTTTAGCGGCAAGTCGTCGGTAACAGTACCATCGGCACTGCGCAGCGAAGGTATTGGCTGCGTCTTGCCGCTTGTGTACTTTACATACGACCAGAATTTCTTCGGATTTTCTACCAAATTTCGAGACAATGTTTCGTTGTGGAACCTATTAAAGGCATCTCGCACTGAAGTCCGTGCCAAATTTCGCGCGTCTGTAAATTTTAGCCAATCTTCGGGATTTCGTGTTCTTCTGAACTTCGCATGCTTTTTCTGTAGCCTCTGCAACAGCGTTCGGACCTATTTTGTGTACCACGGGAGATCAGTTACATCTCTTACCAATTTATGAGGTATGAATCTCTCAATTGCTGTTGCTACTATATCTTTGAATTTGAGCCACATCTCGCCTACATTTGCCTAGTAAGTTCGGAAGGAATGGAGATTGTCTCTTAGGAAGGCTTCTAGTGACAGTTTATCCGCTTTTTTAAATAAAATTATTTTGCGTTTGTTTCTGGTGAATTTGGAAGAAACGGTATTGAGCCTAGCTACAACGACCTTGTGATCACTAATCCCTGTATCAGTCATGGTGCTCTCTATTAGCTCTGGATTGGTGTGGCTAAGAGGTCAAGTGTGTTTTCGCAACCATTTACAATTCGCGTGGGTTCGTGGCCTAACTGCTTGAAATAATTTTTGGAGAAAGCATTTAGGACAATCTCGGAAGATGTTTTCTGCCTACCGCCAGTTTTGAACAAGTATTTTTGCCAACATATCGAGGGAAAGTTGAAGTCCCCACCAACTATAACTGTATGAGTGGGGTATTTATTTGTTACGAGACTCAAATTTTCTCTGAACTGTTCAGCAACTATATCATCGGAGTCTGGGGGTCGGTAGAAGGAGCCATTTATTAACTTAGTTCGGCTGTTAATTATAACCTCCACCCACACCAATTCGCACGGAGTATCTACTTCGACTTCACTACAAGATAAACCACTACTGACAGACACAAACACTCCACCACCAATTCTGCCTAATCTATCTTTCCTGAACACCATCTGAGACTTCGTAAAAATTTCTGCAGAACTTATTTCAGGCTTTAGCCAGCTTTCTGTACCTATAATGATTTCAGCTTCTGTGCATTCTATTAGCGCTTGAAGCTCAGGGACTTTCCCAGCACAACTACAACAATTTACAACTACAATTCCGACTGTTCCTTGATCCAAGCACGTCCTGTATTTGCCATCCTCTCAAAATGACGGCAGCAGATATCTGTTTACAGATTTTGGTACCTCTCTATGGGAGGTATTATAATTACAAGTTTGCTTCCGTTTCTGTAATATTTTAAGTGCTTCAATTCGCAGTTGAATCATTACATACTTCGAAATAAAATTGATATGAAAATTATGGGTAGAGCACATGTTTTTCCTCATCAAAACGTCCAGAATCTGTCACCTAATTTCACACTCACTAATGATTTCTCGACTCATCCTTTCTTTGCGACCTTGCGCGGCCGCCCTAGCACTCGTCACTGCACTTGGCGTTCTTGCGAGGGTTCGTAATTCTATGTGTTACAAATTTGTCGACAGCGATTGAAAATGGAAAAAAACGAGTTTCGTTCTGTTATTGAACATTTTCATTTGAAGGGTTGGACAGCCTCACAAATCAAAACAGGATTGGATGAAGTTCAGGCGGACACTGAAACCTCATTGAACACCATTTAACTTCGCATTAATGAATTTAAACGTGGTCAGACAAGCATCGAAGAAAAAGCACGCTCCGATTGTCCGGTTGATGTCACCACAAAGGAGGTCATAGAACAGATCCATATTCGGTCATTTAAGACCGGCGAATAAAAATTCGTGAGACTTCTGAGACTGTAAACATCTCAGCTGAGTCAGTGCATAGTATCCCACATGGAGAACTGGCTATGAAGAAACTGTGTGCGAAGCGGGTGCGGCGATTGCTCACAGTCGACCAAAAGCACGTTCGGCACAACACTTAAACACATTATCTAGCGATGTTTAATGACAATCCGCAAGACTTTTTGCGCCGATTTGTGACTATTGATCAAACCTAGAACCATCACTACATACCAAAGTCAAAATGGCAGTCAAAACAATAGACAGGGGCTAATGAAAGGGCACCGAAGAAGCCAAAGTCCATTTTGTCAGTTGGTAAGGTGATGGCCACTGTTTTATTCCCAAGGAATAATCCCCATAGATTAATTGGGAAGAGGCATAACCGTAACTAGACCCCATTAAGATTCACTGCTGGATAGTTTGAAACTAGTTCTGGCTGAAAAACAGACCAAAGGTGGTAAAAAAAAGTGATCTTTCACCCGGCTAATGCAATGTCACCCACATCAGCGGTAACAATAGCGGAAGTGCATGGATTGGGCTTTGAATCGGTTCTTCTTCCAATCTGTTCACCAGACTTACATCCGGGTGACTTTTTCGCGTTCCCTAACTTGAAACTTTGGCTTTCTGAGTACAAATTTTCAACAAATGAGTTGCAGCCAACGAGTATTTTGCGGATTTTGACGGAAACTATTTTTCAGATGGGATGAAAAAGCTGGAGGCTCACTGTGATAAGTGCCAATCCCTTAAAGGAGACAATGTAGATAAGTAAGGTAAGTTTTTTGCGAAAAAAATTCTTTTCTTGCTTTTTTACCAGACTTATCAAACCACCCTCATATACGCAACATGTTTTGCTAAAATGAGCATATGGTATACCCTATCTAAATATTAAACGATATGGAAATGTACATCCGTCTTGAGGCGAAACACGGCCGCGGTGGTCTAGCGGTTCTAGGCGCGCAGTCCGGAACCGCGCGACTGCTACGGTCGCAGGTTCGAATCCTGCCTCGGGCATGGATGTGTGTGATGTCGTTAGGTTTAATTAGTTCTAAATTCTAGGGGACTGATGACCACAGATGTTAAGTCCCATAGTGCTCAGAACCATTTGAGGCGAAACATTTTTACACTGAAGCGTCAAAGGAAATGGTAGAGGCATGCGTATTCCAACACAGAGATGTGTCAACAGGCAGAATACCGCGCTGCGGTCAGCAACTCCCCAAGACAAAAAATGTGTGGCGCAGTTGTTTCATCGGTTATTTTTGCTGCAACGGCAGGTTATCATGTTTTAAGTGAGTTTGAACGTGGTGTTAAAGTCGGCGCACGAGAGATGGGACACAGCATCTCCGTGGTAGTGATGAAGTGGGGATTTACCCGTACGACCATTTCACCCGTGTACCGTGTGTATCAGGAATCCGGTGAAACATCAAGTCTCTGACAACGCTGAGGCCGGAAAAAGATCCTGCAAGAACGTGACCAACAACGACAGAAGAGAACCGTTCAAGATGATAAAAGTGCAACCCTTCCGAAAATTGCTGCAGTTTTCAATGCTGGGGCATCAACAAGCGTCTCCTCACAAACCATTCAACGAAACATCATCGATATTGGTTTTCGGTGCTGAAAGCCCACTCCTGTACCCTTGATGACTGCAGGACACAAAGTTTACTCGTCGCCTGGGCCCGTCAACACCAACATTGGACTCTTGATGACTGGAAACATGTTGCCTGGTCGGACGAGTCTCGTCTCAAATTGTATTGAGTGGATGGAAGCGTACGGGTATGGCGACAACCTCAAGAATCCATGGACCCTGCTTGGCAACAGGGGACTGTTCAAGCTGTTGGAGGCTGTGTAATGGTGTGAGGTTGTGTAGTTGGATTGACATGGACCTCCGATTCTTCCAGATACGAATCCGACAGGTGGCACTTACGTAAGCGTGTTGTCTGATCACCTCCATCCATTCATGTCCATTGTGAAATCCGACGGACTTGGGCAGTTCCAGCAGGACAATGCGACACCGCACTCGTCCAGCATTGCTACAGTGGACGAAAGCGCCCAGCTTGTCCCCAAAAGAAAACCTCATCAAGAGGGCAGATCCGACCACACTTTTACTTCGTTGTTGTGTATGTTCCTGGCCTTCCGAAAATTACGGAAGACGATCATTGTGGGTCCAGGACGATCCAAATCTCGATATGCCGTACATTCGATCGGGCTGGGAAGCATGTTTGGAGAGCCGAGATGATTAAGGTGATCACTCACGACAAGCGAGAAATCCAGACTCAAGTCCCGGTCCATCACAGGCTATCGTGTGTCACCAGTCAGTAATATTACCATGTCTAGTACAGCTGATATCAAAAGAATTCACGATTAAGAATAAATTTCGTAATATGAGGGGCATCCATAAAGTAAGATAAAGACATAGTTACACGAAAACTTTATTGGTCACAGGCACAGTAATGTATGAGCCATTGTATTCCTCTGGCGTAGAAGTCTGCCGACTGCGAATGGAACCAGAGTGTGACAATCGTCTTCAGCTTTTCATCGTTGTCAAAATGCTGGGCAGAGGACAGAAATTTCTTGAGGTGTAAGAAAAGATGGAAATCGTTGTATGCTGGATGATCAAACAGCTCCCAGCCGAACTTATGCAAAACAGCTGCTGTGCGCCGAGCCGCATGAGGACTAGACTTGTCATGGAGCAGCACAACACACGCAGTAAACATTCCACGCCTCTTGTTCTGAAAGGCATGTCGCAGTTTCCACATTGTCTCACAGTAAGGGTCAGCGTTCACTGTTTCACCTCTGGGCAGGAAGTGACCAAGCATAATACCCTTCCTGTCCCAGAACACTGTGCACATCACTTTCTGCACCGACACAATCTGAATTTTGTCTTGACCGGAGATCCACTCTGACGCCTATGTATTAATTGCTGCTTGATTTCTGGGGTCAAGTGAGAAATCCACTTCTCATTGCCCGTGACGAACCTGTCGAGGAACTAGTCGCCGTCTGAGTTTAATTACGCTGGCCACAAAACTCCCTAGTCATGAACATTGCTTAGCATATCTTGGGATGTCTTACAAAATGCTGTTCAGAAGAGATTTCCAGGCCCTCGTACTCTTACAGATTTATGGACAGCTCTGCTTGATCATAGTGTCAGTTCCCTCCAGCACTATTCCAGACATTGGCCGAGCCCATGAGATGTCGTGTGGCGGCGCTTCTGCGTGCTCGCGGGAGCCCTACACGATATTAGGCAGGTGTAGCAGTTTCTTTGACTCTTCAGTGTTTAATGTCTGTTCCTTCGATCACGCATGCATTTCTGAACTAACACACATTACTGAGGATCTGCAGTTGTATTAATACGATATGAATCCAGAAAGTAAGTTTCCGAATGTTGTTCCCATCAAAGTAGTCTATTTAACAGGGAAAATTGCGCATGTGCAACAGATCTATGACATGACAATCAAATGCCAACCGGACAGGGGCCGCTTGGTGCCAATACAGCGGCAGGAGGCCCCAAAACGGCGTCTCTTATTCGTTCTCCCGTCGCCTGTGAGATACGGTCAGTGATAAGATTCTTCGGTGCACAGAACATAGCGTCCATCTAAATTCATCGTCAGCTCTGTCGGGTCTACGTGCAGAACATCATGAACAAACTGATGGTGCGTGGCTGGTGTAGGCTTTTTTCCGAAAGTCGTCAAAGTGTTCACAGTGAAGAGCGCAATGGGCGACCGTCCCTCAACAATGATCACCAGGTTCAGCTGGTGCGGCAGCGCATTCTGGAGAACCGTCGCTTCAAGATTAGGGGGAGCTCAACAGCCGTTTTCCGTAGATGTCACGATCCTTGTTGCATGAAACTGTCACGAAGCACCTGCTGTTCAAGAAATTGTGTGCGAGATGGGTGCCGAAAATCATGACACCTGAACACAAAACGAAACTCTTTGGAGCAGCAGTGACATTTCTGCAGCGGTATCGTGATGACGGCGACGAGTTCCTAGACAAGTTCGTCACGGGCGATGAGAAATGGCTTTCTCACTTGACCCCAGGAATCAAGCAGCAATCAATGCACTGGTGTCACAGTGGATCCCTGCTCAAGACAATATTCAAACAGACTGTGTCGCTGCAGAAAGCGATGTTCAGAGTGTTCTGGGGCAGGAAGAGCATTATGCTCATTGATTTCCTGCCCAGAAATGAAACAGTGAACGCTGACCGTTACTGTGTAACAATGTGGTAACTGTGAACTGCCATTCAGAACAAGAGGCGTGCAATACTTACTGTGTGTGTTGTGCTGCCCCATGACAGGGCTTGTCCTCGTGCGGCTCGGTGCACAGCAGCTGTTTTGCATAAGTTCGGCTGGGAGCTGTTTGATCATCCAGCATACAGCAATTTCCATCTTCTCTTACACCTCAAGAAATTCCTGTCCTCTGCCCTGCATTTTGACAATGATGAAGAGCTGTCACACGCTGATTCCATTAGCAGGCGGTAGGCTTCTACGACACAGGAATACAAAATCTGATCTCACAATATGACGCCTGTTCTTTTGGCGACTATGTCGGAAAACTCAAACTTTGCTGTGTTTGTTGCCAATAAAGTTTTTCATGTAATTATGTTGTCTTTGTTTTAAAAGAATAGGGAAACTTACTTTCTGGATGCGCCTCATATTACAAAATTTACTAGCAATTGCGAATTAATTTGACATCAGCTGTATTAGATATGGTAATATTACCGACTGGTGACACACGATAATCTGTGATGGACAGGGACCTGAATCTTAATTTGTCGCTTATCGCGAGTGGTAGCCTTAACCACTCGGCTATCCATGCACGTTACCCAGATCGATCGCATACACGCGTATCGATATTCGGATCGGTCCCGAATCCACACTGATCGTCTTACTGAACTTTCGGAACACTACGAACATACACAAGTTTGGGTTTATTATCAAATGGTTAAAATGCTCTGAACACTATGGGACTTAACTTCTGAGGTCATCAGTCCCCTAGAACTTAGAACTACTTAAACCTAACTAACCTAAGGACATCACACACATCCATGCCCGAGGCAGGATTCGAAACTGCGACCGTAGCGGTCGCGTGGTTCCAGACTGTAGCGCTTAGAACCGCTCGGCCATTCCGGCCGGCGATTTATTATCATGTTATTCTTTCCAGAATCTTCGGATCTGCCCTCTTATTGAGTTCTTTTTCTGGGGACTAGCTGGGCGCTTTCGTCCACTATCAAGCTTGCGCAAATCTAACGAGGGTAGTTCGCGCGTTTGCCGCTGTAAATGTTCATGGCTGTCTTTCAATAACGTTTCTGTGATAGTAAGCGTTCACTGGTGTTCCACTGGTGCTAGCGGACTATGACAATGTTGTACTTGGCCATTCATGGCCGTTATCGGAATCACGTGATGAAGTTGCATTATACGTTGGTTACTAAGGAAAAGGTATCGCATTGTGAAGGGTCTGAAGACAGTTGTGCATTTAGTATCAAATGATTCAAGGTGTCCTCGTGAAATATAACAACAGAAACGGTAAGCTACCGTAGCGCCCTCACTCTCAAGTGCAACAACGTTGTAATCGGCTTAATAGGAAGGCGGCGTCTTGTTGTGTTTATATTTACGTTCGAAATACATCTGTGGCGCCCTCGTAGGTAAGACGGACGGCAATCAAGCCGCCGGCAGCCTGAGGCTATTTTAGGACTAAAATTGTTCTGGCGTATTGCGACACATAAACACAAACAAGGCGAAATTACGCCCCACCCTCCTATAGGCAGTACAGCGGTGACTGCTTCCTCCTATCACGGCAACATCATTAAATCGCCAGTGACGAACATTCTAGACACTTAACATTGGAAATATTCTTGTTAAGTCTGTGAAAGCTTCACAGTGCACGAAAGTGTCCAGCCAATTCCCAGAAGATGGACTGAGTAAGAATGCTGAAATTTGTAAAGAATAACCAGGAATAAAGAACCCTAAATGGAAGAACCGTTAACTTCACCGACTAGGAGCGCGAAAGCCTACGCCAACGATGTTGGACTATGAAGTACGACTGTAAAGTGAGCTCAGATTCCAGTCTCAGTAACGGCCTCAGTTGTTTATATTTGTCATCCAAAGATACTTAACGAATGTTAATTTAGATAAGATCAGAGATGGTTGATTATCATTTTTTGTCAAGAAGTATTATATTTCTTTCTACGTTCCCCTCTGTCGAAGATACGGTAAAACACTTCAAACTGAGTTGTGGGGACATATAAAAAATGTAAACGTTGACTAGTAAAATGTATATTAACAACAGTTCCAAAATGTATGCTCACTTCTCTTACGAACACATCTTCAAAAAAGTGTATGAAACTGTCTGCCTTTAAACTCTCTGCATGTTACACCGCCTACATTCTGATTTTTAAGAGAAAAGATTATAAAAAATGTGAGAAATCAGTTATGACATGAAAAGTGTTGTAATCAGAAACGATGTTTCGTTTAATTAGATTCCGTGCTAATCTTGGGGAATAAACGCCCACGCCAATAAAGATATTACTCTGTCCTAGCCTCCCTTTCCTGCCGTTTTGATTTCATTGGAGATTCCAGTCTTACTGGAGAGCGACTCGTAAAAGGAATCATAATGCTCGCTGAGAATTTCATTTTCTCATATTACCCTCGTAATTTATTGCAAGCAGTTACAGGGATACGCCTATATTTAATGTAACAGTACAGTTCCCAGAGATAGCGTCGACTCATTCCTCAGCGGAAGGGCGTGGCGCTGAGATAAGGCACAAACGAATTCTCGATACAATCAGCTTACTCTCCATCTTTCCTCGCTTCTGAATAATCTGTGAGAACACCGATTGGATCATTCCACGAAGAATCTAATCAACACCTACTCGAAATAGCTCGATATTCCTTGAGATCTTTTCGATACCCACCATTAGATATCCGTCAGATTGTTATTCCAGTAAGGCAACCGACTTATCTTCATTCTCCTAGTACATTTAACAGATGCTAGGTCTCACCCCGTTACAAAACTGGCTTGCAGAACAAAACAAAATCAGTCGCGTATTTTCCGTAATTACAAGTTGAGGGTATTCCGAAATTTTGAATTTGCACACGTGTTGTTTTTTCGTCCGTCTTTCGGCTGATTTGGAGCTATAGTCCATCTTCCCACCTTCCGCTAATCTTTTCATTTCTGCATAGCACCGGAGCACAGTATCCTCAGATAACACTTTCCCTCCTGCTGCAGTCAGTGCTAAAGCACGGTAACCATTCCTCGGTGTATTAGCAAATATGTCGTATCCTATTTCGCTTCCATTTAGGGATTTTCCATATACTTGTTCGTGCGTTTTTACATTTTGTACATTTTTAATGTCAGGAGTTCACTTCTGAAGTGACTATCATACACCAAATAAAGAGAGTCGAACTCTCGATACAATATATGCCCTTAACAAATAGATTAATAGCAGGTCTCTGCAGCAAATTTTTGTCCCTTTTTCAAATTTTATGAGACGTATGGCCCACTCGCAAGACAACTTCAAGATGAATAAGATCTAGTTGTTTAAGTCGTCGTGCAACTTGTTACGTCATCCAGCGACGCATTAGTACTGCTTGACAGACTACTTGCATGTTTAACGGTAAAAAAAAAAAATGTTGGTTGTCTAGATGAATTTTTTTATCTTCTACAATGTACAATATCTTTGTCAGATAATTACTGTCTATGATCTTCAGTCAGTATATTCACTGCCAAAGTAGTCAAACTTCAAAAAACTTCGGTTGCCCTTAAGTTCAGTGAGTCAAGTTGTTACAGCTCTGCTTTACTGAACAGTATGAAATTTATTTTAAGTGAAAACATGATTCTGCTGTGCTCGTCTCGGCAAAAGACAAGCGAAAGCTGAGTCAGTTGAACACTTTTGATATCAAGGAACATCTGCTATAATGCCATGAATTTTAAAACAAACAGTTCAGCTTAGTATTTTCCTCTGTCCCAAACTTAGACTAATCTCATAAACTGTTTCGTACCACTCTACACGTAATCTCATTCCATGCATGAAGTCCGTTTTTTGTTTCGTTTATGTTTATTTCCAATGCATTTTAAACTGGTAAACAGATGGATGGTTCATTATGTACACATTTCCTCTAAATTTATGTGTAAAAATTCATATTTGCTGGTATAAACCTTCTGCACTGTCATCAGTTTTAATGTATTTAACTTCGTCTCTATTACGCTATTAGAAATAACCTCAGTTCGTCAGCTTTTGATGAAAAAAGCCCGATCAAGGGCTGTGTTACAGTGAACTTACAAAAACTAAACAAAGAAATATTCACAGAGATGATAACTAAGTACATGTTTCAGAAATACGAAGGCTATTCGGAAAATAAGGCAGGACTGGTCGTGAAATGTAACCATGGAACCTACAGTGAAAATCAAAATGTTTTTTGGAATAGTTAGCTACACCTTCCAGCTACGTCTCTACATAATCACCGCGCCGATTGAGCCATTTGTCGTAGCACTGTGCGAACGTCCCAATACCGTCTTCATAGAAGGCAGCCGCCTGTACTTTCTGCCAGTTCTCTACGCTGATCTCTAGGCTATTGTCTGTACTAAAATGTTGTTTTCATAGCCAGCGGTTCATGTGAGCAGAGACGAAAATCAGAGGAAACCAAGTCCGGGTTGTATGGTCCATCGGCCGAGGATTGTCATGAAGGAGGAAATGGATGACAATTGCTCGTACGTTGTGTGGGCTGCAAGTAATCTGGCGAAACCGATACTTGGTGGGAGACACTATTTCTAGGCATCTTTAGTGCTCACTGTGCGCCCAGAACTTAAACGAGTGACGTGACGCGATCAACAGGTATACTGGAGACATTGTCCAACATATCTATGCAAAACGTCATCGGATTTTCACTGATTTCCATTTCGCGACCAACTGGACCTTAATTTCCGAATAGTCCTCGTAAAAGACTGGTGGTTTAGTTCAACTTCAAGGACAAATAGGGTATGAGACAGATGTCTGATTGTTACAAGCAGAGCATGCTGAAATTAGCAACTAAGGTTGAGAACATGTGAAGTAGCTAAGTAGCCTGGTGTTTTATTATGTTCACATCTCCTCTAAACCTATAATTCATATTTGTTGGTATAAACCTGCCGCACTGTCTATCAGTTTTAATGTATTCCGCTTTGCCTCGACTAAATTTCCTATTAAAGGTGGCCTCGCTTCATTAGCTTTTTATGCAAAAAGTCTCCTAAAATTGTTCACATTTACGTTCTGAAATGGTCATAGATGAGAAAATGTGATTTCATTTTTACATTCATTGTGACTTGCATGTTTTAAGCCATATGATCACATCTGTTTTATACACTATGCAGTCACATTAATTCGATCACCTGTGAGAAGCCTGAATAACTACATTTTGCAGCTCTGACAGCCGCGATAAGCACAGAAAGACTCAGTGAGGTTCTGGAAGATACCGACAGCGATTTGCAGCCATGCCGACTCTAGAGTCGTGGCCAACTACGCTGTGTTTCTCGGTTGAAGAGCGTACAACTCCTATGATTAGGTTTTAATCTGGGGAGTACGGTGGCCCGGGAAGTACAATAAACTCTATCTGGAGCTTTTAAAACCACTTACGTGCAGTGCGAGCTATGTAACACGTGGCATTGTCCTGTTGATAGATGCCATTGCTCCGACGAAAAGCAAACTGTGTGCATTGCTGGATATAGTCCTCAAGGATAGATGCCTGTCCCCCCCCCCCCCCCCGCGCAAAATGACGACACCATACAGGTAATGCCACGAGAACATTCCCCAGACCATAATGCTCCTTCTCCGGCAGGACATTCCGACGATTGTTGCAGGGTTGCTTTCGGACGTCTCACGTCGTTCACAATGGCCACTTCTCTGATGGAGCTTAAAACGTGATTCATCTTAAAAGGCCACCTGTCACTACTCAGTGAACGTCCATCTGCGGCACTGGCGTGCATATTTCAGCCTTCGTCGCCGATAAAGAGATGTCAGCATGGATGCATAAACCAAGCGCCTGCTGCGGAGGCTCAAACGCAGCAACTTTCGATGAATGGTTTCTGAACGTGGTCTTATGGACTGCACACGAGCGATGGAACACAGCATCTCCGAGGTAGCGAAGAAGTGGGGATTTTACCGTGCAACCATTTCACGAGAGTACCGTGGATATCAGGGATCCGGTAGAACATCAAATTTTCGACATCGCTGAGGCTGGAAAAAGAACCTGCAACAGTGGAACCAGGGATGACTGAAGAGGTGCAACCCTTAAGCAAATTTCTGCAGATTTCAGTGCTGAGCCATCAACGTCAGCGTGCGAACCATTCAACGAAACATCATCAATATGGGCTTTCGGAGCCGAAGGCCGACTCGTGTGTCCTTAATGACTGCACGACACAAAGATTTACGCCTCTCCTGAGCCCTTCAACACCGATATTGCACTCTTGATGACTGGAAACATGTTGGCTGGTCGGACGAGTCTCGTTCCAAATTGTGTCGAGCGTGTGAACGTGTACAGTGTGAACGGGTACAGAGATGACCTTATGAATCCATGGACCCTGCATGTCAGCAGGGGACCGTTGAAAATGGTGGAGGCTCAGTAGGGGTGTGGGATGTGTGCAGTTAGAGTGATACGGGGCACTTGATAGGTCTAGGTACGACTCTAACAGGTGACACGTACGTAATCATCCTGTCTGATCGCCTGCAACCATCCATGTCCATTGTGCATTCCGATACTCCTACGGATTTATGGACAGCCCTGCAGGATTCATGGTGTCAATTCCCTCCAGCACTACTTGAGACATTATTCGAGTCCATGCCACGTCATGTTGCGGCAGTTCTGCGTTCTAGCCGGGGCCCCATACTATATAAGGCAGGTGTACCAGAGTGGCTCTTCAGTGTATAACCAAGGCGGCATGCGAATAGTTTACAAACTTAGCAGTTATAGAAATATTTTCACCCTTAGCCCGGAAGCCAATGATCATATTCTTTTGGACGTCAAATAAATGCTTCATTACCATATTATAACAATGACTGCACTGTTGTCCTGCGTCCATTCCGCCGCCCCCCCCCCCCCCCCTCGCGATACAATTTATATGCCCACCACCGCTAGTGTTGCCGCTTAATGTCTGTGACTGGTTATTGCAGGTTGAGACGAACATAGGCCATGATCACATAATTTGACGGGACCATGTATTTTAATAGCTCATACGCCGCTTTTCTCAACGTCTGCGTGTTTATTTATTAAGGGCAGTGCGAGTTAATTAACATGTCAGTTCGCGTTGCAGAAGTAAGGAATTCGTCGTAGCAACGGAACAACGCGTTATAATTTTCGTGTTGGAAGCGCTATGCCGCAGTCATTAGCGACATATCACAGCTGTATTACCGTCATCTTACAAAACTAATCAAATACATGTTCACAGAGATGGTAACAAAGTGTCTATGTATCCAAAATAAAATGCTGGTGGTTTATTTCAAGTCCAAGGCTATGAGACATATAGAAAATCGTTACAAATTGAGCGTACTGAAATTAGCGAATAAGCTTGGTAATGTATATAGTAGCTAATTCAAAAAAGTAGCAATCAAAATATTAGAAAGAGTAAAAAAGTTATTAATCAAGTAGAACAGCCCAAATACAGAGTGACACAGAAAAACGGGAACATTTCCACAATCCAACAAAACTAGAAGTAGTGAAGAAAATAAATTGCATTTATAGTAATTGAAATCTTACAACTTTACCATTTACGAAACACTGATGGCATTTATCATTTTTTTTAAAATTACGTCCTTTAGATAGCGTCCTCCTGTATGAATACATTCGTGAAATCTGCTGTTCAGATTCCTCGTTGGCCGCTGCAACATCTCAGTTGGAATACTGTGAATTGCATCCCGAATTATCTGTTTTAACTCATCCAGGGTTCTTGGTCGAGTCGCGTAGACTTTGTTCTTGAGGTAGCACCACAAGAAAAAATCACAAACGAATGAGTCTGACGATCTAGGGAGTCAGGAAACGTGGCCGAATCTTGAGATGACACGGTTGCCAAACAATTCTCGCACATATGCCATTGATTGCCGTGCAGTGTGTAATGTCACTCCATCCTGTTGAAACCAGGCTTCTTGAACGTTTGGAAAGTTGTTCAATGCAGGTGTAATGAAAGTTAGCAACATCTCCACGTAACGATCGGCATTGACAGTTGTTGAGATTCCCTGTTCATTTGCGAAAAAATACGGTCCGATAATCCCATGTGATGGAACACCACACCATTCTGTCACTTTACTAGCGTGTGTAGGGTGCTTATGAACGTCATTAGGATTTGTGTTTGCCCAGTAACGGTAGTTCTGTTTATTCACATAACCTGTGAGATGAAAATGTGCCTCATCCACAACTTGTTTAGAAATTCATCGTCATTGTTTATTTTTATTATCATTTGTTGACAGAATCCTAGTTGTAACCGGTAATCGTTGTCCTTCAATTGTTGCACCATCCGTAGTTTGTACGGGTGAAATTTTAAATCAAGGTGAAGAATTCTGCGAACACTCTCCCGGGACATTCCAACCGCTGCTGCTTGCTTACGAATTGAACGCCATGGGCTCCGTAAGACAGACTCGCGTACAACATCAATGTTCGCTGGAGAACGAACACTTCTTGGTCGCCCTGTTGGTTTCTTCTTGAGGGCAGATCCAGTCTCTTCAAAGTTATTAATCCAACATTTTATCGCATGTTTCGACGGAGCGGCATCATGACGTTCTAAATTATAAAAACGTCGAAACTCTTTCTGCATCGCTACTATCATTGTTTTTATAAAACATTTTTATGGCTAACGCACGCTGTTGACCGCGCACGCTGTTGTCCGTTCCACTGATATATGATTACTGAAATGGCGGACTGTTTACTCGATAACTGTCACAAACCCGCAGTGCTGCCACCTACCCATGGCAGCCACTACTCATTTCAAACATTCACGTTATGCTGTGTCACCCTGTACAAGAGCAAGATTCACAATAAACATCGATCTGAACAGAACAGGGTCTAAAGTATCTAACAAGTCTAAGGTTATTTTACAGGATGAATGAGAAGGGGTTCATCAAAAAGCTGAGAATAGGTTGTGGCAAGCTGCACTCACTTTCATTTTCATAATATATGTGGACTGGTACGTGGACTATTTGGCGATTAGTACGAAGTGTCCGGCCACCAAAGCCGACCAGCGAGCCTTTACTGTAGAGTGCAATATGTTCCTTTTATTAAAACTGCGTTCGTAGATGACTTTATCATTTTGAATGCAGGGTTGTGAGTAGGATGTCTAAACATTCCAGCTGCAAGAGTTTCATGTTCTTGTGAACAATAGTTCGCGTGTTACTAAGTTCTCTTGAGATTTGTTTGAAGTTGCGATTGGGTACAGATCAAAGCTACGAGTACCAATTTTGTTATGAGGGTCTATGTAGATATTACTCGTACGTTTATGAGTTTTGTGATTGGCGTAGTAGAGTTTTAGTTATTCGTGTTAGTGTTCGTGTTCGATTGTGTCACTGCAGATTATCTAGTATCCGTTTTGATCCGCCGTTAAAATTGTTAATGGCGTTGTGTAAGACCTAAGGAAATTCAAAGCAGAAATATGGGCAAGTTTGAGATTCTTCAGATGGATAACGCCGGACTTAGATATTTTGTCTAAATCGTAAAAACAAAATTTTGTCAGAAAAATTCCCAAGGGGACACCTTTATACATAGAAAGAGCCAATTTTCACTGAGGAGAAACGAAGTGATCTCCTATTAAGAAAAAATTTGCAGAGTCGGTAGATGCCCGAACTGAGTAGCGGAAACCGACTGAATGCTTCATTAAGCGAATACTTGGTCGTTACGAGGTGTGTGGTAGTGTAACAATTAGCATGTGTTTTGTATGTGGTCCGTTTACTTCATAATTAGATTCTCTGATGCACAGAAGGTAGCACACTAACGGACTATGAATGTTTCGGCCAGGCAGGGACATGAAAAGTACTTTGAAAACTTTAGTGCGAGTGTCGGACACTGTCTCTGGAGGGACGCACAACGCAGAGGTTTTGAGCAACTCTACGACGCGAACTGTTCAGGTGACCTCTGTCATGTGAATGCTGGCGTTTGATTTTGTAACAGTTTTATCGAACTGCGAGATTAAATTATTTTTACAGATGAGTTCAAGTGTGACACTCTGAACATTTTCGTATGCTTTCAGTTCCTTGCTGTAAAAACTGCGTCGCAGGACTAACGGATTTCGGCCATTTGTGAGCGTTGGCGTTTTAAGGCGAGCTAACATTTTAATGAACTTTTACCATTTTTCATTTTTCAACTCATGCGATCTCAGGGTTTTGATAGAATTTATACTAGCTTCTTCCGCTAGAGCTAGTGAGTTCTGTTGAAGAAAATACGAACTATCAGATCACGACTGTTTACTGTTACAATCCTACTTCAATATTCGCACCCTGTTTAGTAAATTCTGCTACAAGAGTCGAAATTCTGGTTAGGCGTAGTGTTTCGGCAGAACTTGGAACTTAAGTGTATTGTCGTTTCTTCCTATACCCTTGTTGTAAGTTACCCAACGAACATTGCACGTCTACGGCTTGGGGATGCTCTTGTTAGAAGAAAACATTCACAATTTCTGTTGATATTGTTGCAGATTAACTTTTTTTCATTCCCATCCGCACACATGAAAGTGTTGAAACGGTGCATAAATGTATGCTTCTCCGCCGTTGAAATGTAGCTAACAGTTCGTAAGCAAGTTCCACCGTACTATGAATGCGCCGTTTAATATTATTCCTCCACTTTAACCAAATAAAGGGCGGGGAACGCTGGTAGACGTAATGAAACGAGTAAAAATGTGCGGAGCGTTATCCGCGGCTGGGTACTGGGAGCAGCCTTGCAAACGCGGCCAAGCCCAGGGGGCGGGAGGCGGCAGCGGGCCGCGCCGTAATGAAGCCGCCGGGGGCCGGGGGCGGCGCTCTTTGTGGATAAATCCAGGGCGCGCGCCACGAAACTTCCCCGATATTTTAGCGTCTGACGTGGCCGCAGATCGTTATCCCCTTTTTTGCCATCTTCTTTCTTTTTTCATTTGGGCTCCTTGCCCACTTCGCTCTCGCACACCCCTCCCCTTCCCACCCCTCCCCCTTTTTCCGACCCCGTGCACCCTTTGTTCTCCCTTTCGCACTTTGCCTTTCTTTTCTTTTTTTCTTTGCATTTCCTGAAGAAGGAAATAACAGGGGCGCGTAAAATGTATAAATCTAAAAATTATTACCAGTATGATAAAACCTTTCTCTACTAAAAGATCTGATTGCAAATCAGACTAGGCACACAGAGAGAAGGGAGATGATTAGGATATTTTATTCAGTACTTCTCTCCTGGACAATTTTGTATCATGCCTCTAGTTCTGTTCTAAGCTTTGCTAGACGTTATGCTGATGATTGTAAACGTGCTTAAACCCTGTAAGTGCAGACTGACAGTACGATAGAGACATAATTCCTGACTATATCCCTAGCTATTTATTGCGTTTTTCCGCCAGTGGAACTACGACCATCAACAAACGATCTCTGCCTGTTCTTTTTTTCAAATATCAGTCTGTTCCGCTTTTTTGCTGATGGCGTTGCACTTTTCAGTTTTTTCTTCTTCGTCGTCAGTGACCTTCATCCTGTTAACTTGTTTCTACACATCCTTTTGAAAGTACATGGGTGGTACATTATAGCTTAGTGTCTATTTCATTTTGTATTATAGTGTTGTTATTAATATCTTCGACATTCTATAAATAATTAAATCGTTATTTCTACAGTTATTTTCTGGTGATGCATGTATATCCTGATCTTCTCAACAACCTTACTTATACCATCCATAGTGTTCCTTCTTTCTCTTTCGTTAAAGCCCATTCTCAGTTCTCATAAATCAACGTAGTAATAGCTGTGTTTCTGCAAAATACCATCATGGTCTCACATATCAATATTTTTTTCTGTAGAATGTACGAACAGTGCAACTGAATATTCCTTTAATTTAGCAAAGGAGGTGATTAAACGCATTTTTCTCTATTTGACAAAAAACGTTACGTTAAGATATGTGTACCACCATAGTTTTCTCCCTTTCCGTTCCATTGTCAAATGATGCATGGAAAAAATGTTATCAGAATTTCTCAAATTCATCTTATTTTACTATCAAGGTCATTTCGTGGCCTATAAAAGGAAATAAGTAACACGAGATATGACCGTTCTCTTAACCTATACAAGACTGTTTTTCCAAAGGTATGTGGCTTTCAACAGCTATATATCTATACAACAACACAATAATAATGAAATTCTCAAAGAAACTATTACCAAATAATTCTTATATTACTTTATAATCAAATGTTGCAAGAACGTACAGCCTAAACAGGTACGCAAGTGAGTATTGGCAGAGATTATTACGTTACGTGGACAAAATAACATGTGATTGTGATCAACAGGCAAAAATGTAGTGCGTGGGGAGGGTGGCCGAGAGAAAGGAGGAATCAGTGGAATATGGGTGGGAACAGCTACACTAAATGAAACAAGAATATTGTCTTATGGTGAAAAGTAGATGAAGAGCGAGCAGTAAGTTAATATATTTCTCACCAAAACGTAATATTATTGTTGTAAATTGTATAACTGTTCCCCCTTTTTGCCTGTTCGTCACATTCACCAGTTATTTTATCCATATAGCATAGTAGCTTGTCCCAGTAGTCACTTGTGTATCATTTTTGGACAGTACGTCCTTATACTTTTAATCTTTATACTCAAAGAAACATGAGATTTATTTCATCATAATTTCATAGTGTTTTTGTATGATCTATAGCTGTAAAAGGCGATATATCTTTGGAAACACAGTCTCCTTACAGGTACCAATTCTCGCTCATTCTGTGTGGACCATATATTTACTCTTCAGATTTTTGATGATATCCTGGCGAAGTCGAAAGCCGTTTCATGTCAGACTATAATAAACGTTACTCTGAAACATAGACACCGTGTATTTCAGCTTTTGAAATAGTTTTATACACCGACCTCGATCTCTGAGCCGAAATGTTTTAAGGAAATACCGGACATAAAACATTTCATGGAATTAAGCAATATTCACTAATACGTAAAATTTAATGGCAAAGTAACTTTCGCATGATGTGTTACATCATATAGCTCAATGAAACTTGGACCATACATAGTATAGAACTGCTACGTACATAATACAGAAGATAAATGAAAGAAATACGCAATGAGATGAACAGAAATAACACTTGCTTACAAAGGCAATAACTACGCAGAAATCACCGCGATTAATGACATTTATAATGTTCGATAATGTTCCTGGGTGCATTACGTGTAGCAACCTCTCCCCATCTGGGGATATATATTGCACACAGGAACAGTGTCTAACAAGATCGTTTTGGCGTTGCAGGTGTCATCGTGTATGGAGGTATGACGTCTCTGGGCGTTCTGACCTTCAGACCCAGGAACATTATCGAACATTATAAATGTCATTAATCGCGGTGATTTCTGCGTAGTTATTGCCTTTGTAAGCAAATGTTATTTCTGTTCATCTCATTGCGTATGTCATTCGCTGCGTTATTCAGTCGTTTGGTATTTAACTAATTTGTAAATGAAAATGATAATCTTATTTCATTACATTGAGTAATCACTAAATATTTTTTTCTCCTGGCTAAAGATTTGGTCAAGTTTCTAAAGAAATCCAAGTTAACGTTGTGTTAAAGTGTTGTCTGTAAGCTGTGTGTCACTAAATCACAGTTCATACAACAGATACTACACAGCTATTGATTATGATGGAAACAGTTATCTTCAGCAAAATGATCATAAAAAACACCGAACATCAGCCGCACACAACACTGACGTATGTTAGCTGAAAAATATTCTTCGCAACTCGTGCGTAATTAATTTCGGCTCCATACATCAGCAAGAAAAAGTTTGTTATATGGATCGTGCTATGAGCACTGTTTGTAAAGAACCAATCTGATTCGAACTATTTTCATTAAAATGAGTTCGGGACCACCGGTGCACATTTATTTTTACGCATTTTTATTACCTTCGGCAGTTATGTCTGCAGAGTTGCGTAATTTGAATTTGCCGCTGAGATAATTGTTAAGATGGCGGCAGACAATTGATAGAGATTATCTATTGTTAGGTCAACTTTCCTTTGAACAGGATAAGTATTTGAATTAATGCCAATTAAACTTTACTTTCACATTGTGCACTATTTAGACTAATTTTCACCAAGCAAACCTTCGATTTTTTCCTAAGAAATACAGATAAAAACGCGATACAAATCGCTATCATCAATGGCTGCGCTACTTGCAGCGGAAAGAAATAATTGACACAGATAATGCTTATTGAGAGAGGAATTAAAGTTACAAATAATTATTCACTCATATTTATAATAATAATGAACTTTATTCTCAAGTAATAATTAACAAATAATTACAATTTCTTAACAGGCCTCAGTTTGATATGCGTCCGCAACCTACAAAAGCCAACCAACAAAAGGTAAAAACAAAGGAAGACAAACGCAGATCATAAAAGGAATTTACAATTATCATTGTCTTTGTATGATACACATCGGTATGTCCAATTACATCATAAAATATTATATGAATAATTAATATTTACCATCATTTATTTCACTGTTTTTTCATATGTCGGATAGATAATGTTTATAACTGTTAGAGTTTCCTTTCGTCGCACTGTAGCTAAAATTTATCTCGTGAATGTTACAACACGATACACTCACCGGTCACTGTAACACAGTACTGCTATCCTATGTGCGTTTTTTCGGGTGTGTAATTGACCCTGACTTTACATTTGTATATAACAATGTGTGACCGAATCTAACTGCGCACGTGGAGAATCTCTTGGGAGGTGATATTCGGCGAATGGTCTCCCAGTTCCCCCGACTTAAATCCCATCGAGAGCGTGTGGGATTCATTCCTGAAACGTATTGCAGCACACTCCTGCAGCAACCATTATCCATCAATTGTCAACCACGCTGGTGGACAAATGGAACGCCCTATCACATGAACGTCTTAACAACTTACAGGGCATGCATTGCCGCCCGTGGTGTTCACAGTCCCAATTAAGAACCATATCCCGCATTTTCTAACGTTCAGGGGATCATCATAATTCGAGGTGACTTCAGTGTAATTAATGTCTTTGAAAAAAAAAATCATTTCCATTCATCTCATTGCAACTAACAGTGACGGTGGCCACCAATAGTCATAATTGAATGTCATTTCGCCCAGAATACGGAACGAATCGACAGATTAAGACCTGGAAGGCGCATCTTGCGGTCAAAACGAGCATCTCTATACTGTAGGTGTTAACATTTGTTGACATTTCGCAAACACGGATGTGATTTCCTGGATTTTTACTAAGTGTAACAGAATACCAGTGTATGCAGCTGTTTTCATATTTGTATACCCTTGTTAAATATATTTGCAACACGTGAAAGACTAACGAGGTATGGATAACCTCTCCAACAATATCAGAAAATCCCTCCCTTTTTCTTCTTTTGTCATTCTCTATTCCAAGCAGTAAAACAGACAAGATCCATTAAAGTCCTGGTTCTTTTCAACCTGTTTTAATTTATTTCTGGGACATTGTTGTAAACTGGCCCAAACAAAATTAAAATTTTGTGTGTGTGTGTGTGTGTGTGTGTGTGTGTGTGTGTGAGCGGCTGAGCGGGTGAGTGCTGGTCCCCCCCCCCTTCCCCGTCCAACCCCCCCCCCCCCTGCACACATTTTATGTCGTAGCCTAAAATTGTAGAACAACAGCAATTACTTCGTGCTAAATACCTAAAAGTAAGGTTCTTGTAATCATTCATCTTAGCTTACCAGCTCTTAATCTTGGAAGGACATAGGTCCACGATTACAGCCTATGATGTGTAACGAACGCGGACATATTTTTAGAAACCTGTTGCTTAGTTTCATTGCTTAATTTTCACTTTTCCTTCTTACAGGTATGTATCTCACGCTGCAAGGCACATTCTTTTTTCCTGCTGGCTCCGAATTGGCGGTTGTAACAGCCAAGTAGAAGCAGCAACGTCACGCTCAGAGATTTTGGTGAGTTTACGGTATCATCTAACGTATTCAATGAATCACAAAAGCTTTATTTATTCAATTTCCATTCACAACGTAAGAATTTGTATAAAGTGGCAACTCACTGGGAAAATATCAGTTACACTCGTAGAATAGACACGAAACGTACCGCAAGCCAGAGACTGCAGACATCGACCTAGTAGCAACATTCTCTAATACTGCCCTTGAAGGTGATGTTACTATCACAAATCGTTTTTTCCAGTACCCAGCACTAGTACGTCTTATTGTACTGTCTAAGGTAATCATGAAGAGAAAAGGAAGCTCGCAATACAGTTGCTGAATGTAATGGTAGAAACAGCTGTAACTGGTAATGACATTTGCTTCTGCTTGAAACATATTAGTCACACTTTCTAAATAAACTATTTTGCTTATTAAAGAACATAAAGTTGTTCGATCTATAAATCTTGCATATCTCTATGAAGACCCAAACGGATGTACAATCGGCACACTACCCAGAGTAAATAAATCATCTAGTGGTCACTAGACGTGTGTATGGTTTGTGGATCTTACGGGCGCCCAACGGCGAGGTTATCAGAGGGTCACTAGACGTACCTAACGTACAAGCATTCACAACGTGCTGATTATTTGCGACATAATTACAAATTTAAATTGCTTGTGCTCGCTTCTGAACTGTATGATTACGATTAATAATGAGTTCGTGTAATAGTATTGACAAAAGCGTGGCAAAAATAGTAAATAGAGAGGATGGACAAAAATACGGAAACACCGGGAGAAATACATCCATGAACATAAATGCTGTTGCTAGTGAAGCCTGCCGGCTCCACTGTTGTAATGGATCACTAACGGCTATTGTGCAATGTTCTCACTACGTTTTGTCAGTCGTGGTTGGAACAGTGTTCTGTGTAATTTGAGTGCATTACGTTGGAGCTAAGAGAAATATGTTCAAATGTGTGTGAATTCCTAAGGGACTAAACTGCTGAGGTCATCGGTCCCTAGTCTTACACACTACTTAACCTAATGTTAAGAACAACACACACACCCATGCCCGAGGGAGGACCCGAACCTTCGGCGGGAGGGGCAGCGCAGTCAGTGACATTGTAAGAGAAACATGTGTAAATTATTGGACCTAATATGGTGGGTACTTCCGCAACCAAGGCATTCGAAGTGTTTGTTTATTTCACGAGGCACCATAATGAAGATTACTCTCGCATACAGGGAAAGCGGAAAAAGCATCATCCGCTAAGTTACAACCAGGACGAGAGTGTGTGTTGAGGGATCATGACAAATGGTTATTGAAAAGGACTGTGCCGAAAAATAAGATGACAACAGCCGCAAATGTCACTGCAGAACTAAAGGTCGCAATTGAAAATCCTGTCATCACCAAACCAACAAGGAAGTAGCTACGTTTCCAGGGATCTCAACCATTATGCAAATTCCTGTAACAGGAATAAGTGGTGCCTAAGCCACAAAACCTGGCCTATGGAGCATTGGAACAAAGTCATTTCGTCAGACGAGTCATGTTTCACACTGTTTGAAACTTATGGTCGAGGTTACGCTCCAAGAGTGAAATATGGCAGGGTTCGGTGGTGATTTGGGTAGCCATATCGTGGTATTCTATAGGCCCCACGGTTACTCTGCAGGGTCAGTTATGGCCGATGATTAGGTGACCATTTTGGCTGATCAAATCCATCGCATCGTACAGCGTTTTTACTCAATGGCGAAGCTGTATTCCATAACGATGGGATTGTTGTTCATACAGATCGCATCGTCCAGAACTGTTTTTGTGAGCCCGAGACGAACTGTCGTATGTCCTCTGGCCACCACAGTCAACAGATCTTAGCATTACAGCATTGCTTTTGAGAGAAATGTGCGTGATCGCTGTCCACCTCTATTACCGTTAACTTCCCACTTTTTGCAGGAAGAATGGAATGAAATTCGTGTGACCTGTAGTCATCCATTCCGAGACGACTGCAAAAGATTTGGAATGCCAGTGGGTTTCCTACGTCGTATCAGGCGTACTAATGTGTATTGATTTTGTGTTTCCATATTTTTGCCCAACCCCTCTATATATGATCACTGTATATGGTATTGAGCATTGCACTTCCTTCTCAAAGTTATGTATTTTATGTACTGAGGCGTAATTGCTTAAAATTTCTGTCATTGGTAATTATTCATCCTGTGATCTCCCCCCTCCTTCCTAATCCCAGTTATTGTCCACAATAAGCAAAGTCTTTTATGAAAAATTTGAGATGAGCGAAGATTACAGTAAACTTTTTAGTTTACTTACCTTTTCGTGCAGAGTTGGCTCCAGTTCTTCTAGTGTAGGGGTATGATTCTCGAAGCTGAAATTCTCACATTTTAGGTCCTCATGGTTGACTTGATCTAAATAAATTTGAGGATTGTGGTTTCAGAATTTTTGTTGTTACTCCAATATATTTTGTCAATTTTAGTATATGATACACTCTTTTGAATTTTCACATTAACAAAGACGAAATTACGTTGTTCGCCCAAAATAAAGAAATACATCCCGTCACATCAATGGTATACTTACTACTACTTCAGTCCGCGGTAATAACAATATTCCAAACGGTTTACAATTTTTCTTGACAAATGAATTTCTATCAGTTTCGATAATTATTTCATAAACTAATCCAGAAATAAACCTAATTAACAGTAATAGATTACGTAATTAATATCAGAAATTTCAAGTGTGCCAAATAATTCGTAATTCCAAATGTTTCTTAAAAATGTAATTTTAACCATACAGTCAGAACTAGTATTTATCGATTATAACATACAAAATAAAGTAATTCCTTTTCATAAATTTCAGCTTGAAATATAATATACTGTGTGTAAAACCACACGAAAGTTTTCAGAAAATCAGCTGAGATAATATTCACCTTTAAAAAATTCTAAAAATAATTCTAGTAGCGACAAGTACAGTCGAGGAAAAATAATGCTAGAGGAGGATGTCTCACTGAAACCCCCACATCTTGCCCTCTTATCTTCTATCCAGGAACCTTTCTACGTCATTGTCATTACATCCTTATGTCTTGTCCATCCTGTATCGTATCAGCGTAATAATAGCATCTCTCCATTATAAATGGTTCAAAAGGCTCTGAGCACTATGGGACAGACTGTAGCGTCTAGAGCCGCTCGGCCACTTCGGCCGGCTCTCTCCATTTCCCAAGAATCCCCTGTCAATGATGAAGACCTGTCAAGATGTTACCTACATTCACTACTGAAACCAAATTAGCGCTTTATTTATTTTCTACGAAAAATTAGTTGGAAACCATGTAACACTTCGGATAAAGAGCAGCATTATCCGTTGCCACCAGGCCGTCTCATGGGGAACTGAAATAACAATAAGGAAAACTGTAGTCAACTGAAGGTCAACCAAAGTAGGGGAACGAAGGCTAAAGCCAAAATTTGTATAAAACTTTTGTTGTTGTCTTTGAAACGAGATATAACTGCCTAAAATCTTTGTTTGAACGTATTTTTGTACTGGATGGAAAAAGGTTTTCTAACAAAAAAGACACACATCAAGAAAATGTTTTCTAAGATTTAGAATTCATTATGTTGATAAAAGTATCACGTAGAATTAGCCATGACACAATATACACGTCTTTTAAATTAAAAAGATGTTATTGTGATTTGCAAACAAATGTGATCTGTTCATACATTTTAAATACTGTATAATAAAATAAATTAAAGTGAAAACTTACACCAGAAACTAAACTTTAATATGGAAAATAACATTTTATTTCTATCAAGCTATAAAAGTTAGTTATACAACACTTGTCTAATTTTCAAAGATGAAAGTGAAACAAAAACCGTTTTACTTGTAATGCAATGAATCCTTATTGTCTACAAAGTTTACGGGTATGTGCGCAGTCGTCCCATCTTTCGAACTGGATCCAGTTTCCTCAAAAAAAAAAAAAAAAAAAAAAAATTCCCCGCAAATATTATCACTTGCGACAACCCCATGTGAGGTGTCGTGGACGTCTGCTGATCCCTTGCAACAGATTTTAATCTCCTCTGCAGTATAGTTCCAGGAACATTAAAAAACGACCGACAGCATATCTATCTTCATTACAGTCTCAGAAAAGTCCCCTCTAGCGTACTAAAACGCTTTTCCTTCAACCTTGCCATCGTGACCTAAAAATAAAGACAAACTTACTTGGCCTATAGCAACCCGGTTTTGATACAGCCTGTACTACACGAATAATATTGCCTATTAAAACCTGGTGGAAACAGAAACCGGCTTTACTGAGCGAGATTTCATTATTATAATACAATTTAGAGCGTACGTCTCCAATAGCAATACTATAAGTAGTTCGGTAATGCTACTTCTTACATTCTACGCTACAAACCGATACTAGAAATTACACCATTCAACAGTTTTGACACTCCAAAACGAATAGAATTTATTTGTGACACAAACGCAACAGCTGCACTGAAGAGCCAAAGAAACTGGTACACCTGTCTGAACCGGCCGATGTGGCCGAGCGGTTCTAGGCGCTTAAGTCTGGAACCGCGCGACCGCAACGGTCGCAGGTTCGACTCCTGCCTCGGGCATGGATGTGTGTGATGTCCTTAGGTTAGTTAGGTTTAAGTAGTTCTAAGTTCTAGGGGACTGATGACCTCAGATGTTAAGTCCCATAGTGCTCAGAGCCATTTGAACCATTTGAACACCTGTCTGATATCGTGTAGGGCCCCACGAGCATGCAGGAGTGCCGCGACATTACGTGGCATGGACGTGACTAATGTCTGAAGCAGTGCTGGAGGAATTGACACCACGAATCCTGCACGGCTGTCCATAAATCCGTAAGAGTACGACGGGGTGGAGATCTCTTCTGAAAAGCACGTTTCATGGCATCACAGACATGTTCTTTTCTGGGTAATTTTGTGGCCAGCGGAAGTGTTTAAACGCAGAAGAGTGTTCCGGGAGCCACTCTGTATCAATTCTGGACATCTGGGGTGTCTCATTGCCTGCTGGAAATGCCTAAGTCCGTCGGAATGCGCAATGGACATGAATGGATGCAGGTGATCAGAAAGAATGCTCACCTGACAGAGTCGTGTCAAGAGTCCCATATCACTCCAAGCGGACACGCCCCACACCATTACAGAGCCTCCACCAGCTTCAACAGTCCCCTGTGACATGCAGGGTCCATGGATTCGGCTCTGTACCCGTACACATTCACCCGCTCGATACAATTTCAAACTACACTCATCCGATAAGGCAACATGTTTCCAGTCATCAACAGACCAGTGACGGTGTTGAGAAACATGTTTGCAGTCATCAAAATCCAGTGACGGTGTTGACTGGCCCAGGCGAGGCGTAAAGCATTGTGTCGTGTACGAGTTGCCCTTCGGTTCTGAAAGCCCATATCGATAATATTTCGTTGAATAGTTCGTACGCTGACACTTGTTGATGGCCCAGCATTGAAATGTGCAGCAATTTGCACTTCTGTGAAGGTGAACGATTCTCTTCAGTAGCCGTTGGTCCCGTTCTTGCAGGCTCTTTTTCCCGCCGCAGCGAAGTCGGAGATTTGATGTTTTACCGGATTCCTTATATTCACGTTACACTCGTGAAATGGTCGTGCGGGAAAATCCCCACTTCATCGCTACCTCGGAGATTCTGTGTCCCATCGCTCGTGCGCCGACTATAACACCAGGTTCAAACTCACTTAATTCTTGATAAACTGCCATTGCAGCAGCAGTAACGGATAAACAGGTGCACCACACGCTTGTTGCCTTGTATAGGCATTGTCGACCGCACTGCCGTACTCAGAGTGTTTACATATCTCTGTATTTGAATACGCATGCCTATACCAGTTTCCTTAGCGCTTCAGTTGAAACGTTCCCTTAGAAAAGTTATAAATGACTGTGCTTAAACTGACACACAATATTTTTAGCGCAACGCAATCTGACTTTTAATAATCCCTACAAAAGAATGGCCCTGACTAACATTAACCTATACCTTTCACAAATCACTTACCTCGCAAAAATCTTCGTTACTCGAACTACTGCAATACAGCGAGCGCCACTACTGCCAGCTGAATAAAAGATTCAAACTACTGAAGGCACTAACTACTGATAGGCATAGTTAGCAAATGAAAGATTTTCATAGAGAACAAACAATGTATTTACCTTAATAGTCGTAGTATTGTAAATATTGTTGTAATGTTTTTGACTCGAAATAAAATAAATAACCTTAATAGTGTTCAAAAGTCATAATATATATATCAGTTCATGACATCCAGTCTTACAAATTTACTGTCTCTGTCCAGATCATCCGCTCTCAAAACTCCGCCATCTCACTCCCCACACCCACCACTGCTGGCGACTCACCTCCAACAGCACAACGCTACTCGCTGTTCACATCCAACTGCCCAACACTATAATAGCGACTATTGCAAAAATGCCGACCAGCCTCAGACTGCACACAGCACAGCCAGTGATTTTCAGACAGAGCGCTACGTGGCGGTGGCGTTACCAATATAAAAACCTAAACAACCTACTTACACAGTGTATGTCAGTGAAGTTGTATCAAATGGCGGAGTGGCATGGATTTTAATACAAGCAGAGTTTGTTTTCACTGTCTGACGTGAAACCTAAGAATCACCATATGGCCCATACTTCCGGCCAGTCCGTAATGAATGCATTTCTATTTATACTATAGTGTGGAGGAACATTCTGGTGAGATTTCACAGCGCCGATAGCGTCCAGTTTTATGATATATGCAGGGTTGGCCACAGATGAAAGTGACAGAAGTGGGACGTCCAGATGGCCCATCGTTTATAAAAAATAAAAAAATAAAAAATAAAAAAGTAGCATTTTTGGTGCGTGCTGGGAGATGTATGAGCCATTTATGTGTCATTTTTGTCAGGCAGCAGTTGGCGAAAGGAATAGAATATAAAACTGTAATCCAAGGGTTGTGGGAGCGAATCATAATGCGGAATTTTTTGAACTTCCAATTTTAACGATATCTGCACTGCAAATAAACCGAAATTATGCTCCGTATACCGCTTTTATTAATACTGTCATAAAATGTATGAAAAGTAGAGGCAAAGGCAGATTTACAGCTGAGGACTTTGGTTACAGCATACACGAGGACCTCGCAAATACACTCATGTTGAGAAAAAAAAAAGACAGAGCACCTTGAACACTACAGATAGGACGTTGATATTCACAGGAAATGTACATCAGTATGTTCTGGAGAAATGATTAGCATTTGAACCATGTCGGCCCTCGGGTTCAATGTCAACATCGATATCACGGCGCAACACCGCCCACCGGTAAATTGTGCCTGCGGGTCTCGTTGTGCCTATAAACCGAAGGTGACTTGTGCAGATGTGCAGGATGCATCGCAGACGTAAGCGTGAACCGTACCGTCAAGTCAGTGAGTTTGAGCCTACCGGAGTGGCCGTGCGGTTCTAGGCGCTACAGTCTGGTGCCGAGCGACCGCTACGGTCGCAGATTCGAATCCTGCCTCGGGCATGGATGTGTGTGATGTCCTTAGGTTAGTTAGGTTTAATTAGTTCTAAGTTCTAGGCGACTGATGACCTCAGAAGTTAAGTCGCATAGTGCTCAGAGCCATTTGAACCATTCAGTGAGTTTGAAAGAGGGCGCATTACTGGCATGAGAGAATGTGATGCATCCATCCGGGAAACTGCTGCTCGTCTGGGACGAAGTGTTTCGGCAGTGTAGCGGGTGTGTGCCGAAAGGTTCACGGAAGGCCGTAGAACACCGCCCAAACCACCCCCCGAAAAAATCTTCCTCATCCGAATGGCATTGCAGGACAGATCTGCCTCCTCCTCGGCTCTGGCGCAACAGTGGAACTGTCAGTCCTTCGCCGTTTATTACGGCATTGCTTACATTGGCGTCGTTCACTTCCCCGCCTACCTCTGACGAATGTGCAGAGACATGTGAGACGGCAGTGGTGTAAGGAACGACGTCACTGGGGTCAGATAGTGTTTTCAGACGAATCCAGGTTCTGTTTGTTTCAAAATGATCAACGCATTTTGATTCGCAGCAGACAAGGGGAGCGGCGTCACAGTGACTGCATCCACACAAGACATACTGTTCCAACTCATGGCTTTATGGTGTGAGGTGCTATTGGGTACAGCCACAAATCACAATTGGTGGGTGTCCAGAGTACTGTGACCAGTGTGACCTTCCTGAATGACATCCTGCGACCCGCAGCCATTACATTTCTGCACCCCAGATGCCATTTTTCAGCAAGACAATGCACGACCACAAGTTGCTGCATGAAAACGTCCCTTCTAGGGTCTCAGAATGTCAGCCTTTTGTTCTGGCCTGCCAGATCACAAGACTTGGCTCTGAGCACTATGGGACTCAACTGCTGAGGTCATTAGTCCTCTAGAACTTAGAACTAGTTAAACCTAACTAACCTAAGGACATCACAAACATCCATGCCCGAGGCAGGATTCGAACCTGCGACCGCAGCGGTCTTGCGGTTCCAGACAGCAGCGCCTTTAACCGCACGGCCACTTCGGCCGGCGATCACAAGACTTGTCGCCAATGAAAAAGTGTGGGATGTAGGGAAAGGATGGGTGCAGCGCTGTGGCCCAGTGCCAACCACCACAGATGAACTTCCGAACCAGGTGAACACAGCATGGATGGCTACACCACAGGACGCCATTCGCGCCTTATACGCGTCGGTGTCATCACGCTTGGAACAAGCTGTCAGGACCGAGCGAGGTGGCGCAGTGGTTAGACACTGGACTCGCATTCGGGAGGACGACGGTTCTATCCCGTGTCCGGCCATCCTGATTTAGGTTTTCCGTGATTTCCCTAAATCGCTCCAGGCATATGCCGGGATGGTTCCTTTCAAAGGGCACGGCCGACTTCCTTCCCCGTCCTTCCCTAATCCGATGAGACCGATGACCTCGCTGTCTGGTCTCCTCCCCCAAACCAACCAACCAACCAAGCTGTCAGGGCCCATGGCGCACACTAAGCCAACCAGGCAACAGGACACATGCTGAAGCGAGATGTCTGAAATGCTAATAGTTTCTGCAGAACATAGTAATGTACATGTCTTATGAGTATGAATGTTCTACATCTAGTCGCTTAAGCTGTTTTGTTTCTTCTGAACATGACTGTACATTTCGAGAAAAGAAGTATATTACGTACATGCCAACTTCGTGTATAAAATTAGATTGTTTTATTATTCTACAGTCAATAATTTAGACGTCCTGGAATTAGACTCATCGTGAAACCGGGGTAGTAATTTTCTCAGCATCCTGCACACGTTATAAACGCTGCATTTTCATAGTTACTTGGCTATTTTAAAGTTTCTGTAGAAAAACAAACTTGGTTTGCATTCATTGAAGGGTCTGTCTCATCGCACACTTTGACAGAAAATCATTGATAACGCTGATCGAAGGTCAAGATGAATCAAATGGGATACGAAGTCCTGTATGCTTTAATTAGAACCCCGACTTGGAAAGTTACTTGCAGAGAGCTCTTAGACGCAGTAAGCAGATTCATGTTTTCTTTTGCTTTGCCTTTCCATTTACGTAATTATTAAGAAACAATATATTTATCATTTCCGTATGTTTGCACTGTGTGTAACGTTAAAATTGGAAATAATAAAAGAAATTGTCTGCATAGGGACTCGACGCAACGACCCTCGTATTACCGTTCTTCTACTGCTCCAACCGCTGCACAGAAAGTACGCTAACATAAATGGCTCACGACACACCCGACCCCAGCCAACACTGCTAATTTTTTTTCTGAACGCTAGGCCATCTGTAGGTCCCATTTCGTAGTTTCATTTCTGGCCAAGACCTGGGTATACTATTAATTTGCACGAAATCGTTGATGACGAGTAGACGCGGTATCCTTGTGAGGGTGGTCTGAATCATCATATCGGACAAAGAGTGAAGCCGCACCAGCTGACAATATGCTAATATCGTGGAACATCGCTTGGAGCCCTGATAATTGCCTCAGTTCGATGAGGAAGAGACAAGTTTCTTCATGTGTACCGTGTACATGAAAAGCTGTTAACTGGTGATTAGATATCGTAGAGCTATCAAATAGAGAGGATGTTGATTGTTTCGTTCCATCCACTGTTCCAAATAAACCAATACATTCTCTGTGGGATTATGATCATATGATTTAGCGCGTCATTCGAAGTGCTGCTATGGCGCCTGAGTGTTCGTCAAACCAGAAATGTAGCGATACAGGGGGGAATGTCCATACCATTCGCATCGTGAAAGTGTGAAACGTCCCCTTTGAACAATTATACAAGACTGTGCTTAAACTGACACACAATATTTTTAGCGCAACGCAATCTGACTTTCAAAAACCCCTACAAAAGAATGGCCCTGACTAACATTAACCTATACCTTTCACAAATCACTTACCTCACCAAAAATCTTCATTACTCGAACTACTGCAATACAGCGAGCGCCACTACTGCCAGCTAAATAAAAGATTCAAACTACGGAAGGCACTAACTACTGATAGGCATAGTTAGCAAATGAAAGATTTTAATAGAGAACAAACAATGTATTTACCTTAATAGTCATAATTGACATCCAGTCTTACAAATTTCAAAACTCCGCCATCTCCCTCCCCACATCCACCACTACTGGCGGCTCACCTCCAACTGCGCAACGCTACGCGCTGTTCACATCCAGCTGCCGCTGCCCAACACTACAATGGCAGACAACAATGCAAACTAGCCACGGACTGCACATAGCACAGCCAGTGATTTTCATACAGAGCGCTACGTAACGTTGCCAATAAGAAAACAAACAGCCTACTTACAAGTGTAATTACTGGCTACCAAGAATGTTGAAATAAACAGTCTGGTTCACGTTCACAGTCACCTTATGGAGTGGGAACACCTAATGTTACGAGAAATACCCGAAAATGTTATATAAATAAATCACGAAGGAAATATCCGAATGGGATGGAAATCTGTAAATGTCACGTACATGTACAGACTAATAAATGATTACAGTTTCAAAAACAATACATAATTTATTCAACAAAAAGAGCTTCAGAAATTGAGCAAGTAAATAACGGGTTGGTCCGCTTCTGGCCCTTATGCAAGCAATTACTCGGCTGGACGATGATTTATGTAGCTGCTCGATGTCCTCCTGAGCGAAGTTGTGCCAAATTCTGTCCGACTGGGGCGTTAGCTATCAAAATCACTAGGTGGGTGGAGGGCCCTGCCCATAATGATCCAAAAATTGTCAACTGGGAAGAGATCCGGTAACCTTACTAGCCAAGATAGGGTTTGAAAAGCACTGATGCAAGCAGTAAAAAGTCTCACTATTTGTGAACGGGCATTATTTTGCTGAAATGTAAGCCCAGCAGGCTTGCCTTGAAGGGTAACAAAACAGATCATAGAATATCGTCGACGTACGGCTGTGCTGTAAGGATGCGGTGGATGACAACCAAAGGAGTCCTGCAAAGAAAAGAATTGCCCCCCCCCCCCCCCAGACTAACACTCCCCTCGTTGTCTGGTCGTGTGGCAGGCGACAGTCTGGTTAGTATCGCCCAGCCATCCAGGACGAATCCAGACATGTCTTCGCTGGACACTAGGACTCCATTCGAAGTGGGATTCATCACTAGGTTTCTCAGTAGTGGTTCTAAGTGCCGTCGATACTGTAAGGAAACTACTCCTTGACTTCAGTCGTTGCACGTGTGATTCGTGCCCATACAGAGGATGGGTTCTCTCCAGCTCTTCTTTCTTCATTCACAGCTATTTCTCTTCGAACATGAGATGATGCTATTCCTGCGAGGTGACAAAGCCATTCGAAAGGAGTAGATTTCAAGAAACTTGTTATGCTTCTGCATGTGTCATTGGCCAGTGGCATTCTACTGTGTATCGTAACTCCTTCACAAACTTGTGCTGCATTTCAATATTGGTATAGGATTCTCCACCATGATTCCAGTCAAAAATTTGTCTGGAACAGCCAGATCAGGTGCGTTTTGAAAACGCATGTATGGGAACGAGGATCTGACAACGCTGTCATATTGTGCAGCGCAGTGTTCAGAGGAGCCCGTATCACCCAGCAGTACCGTCCAGTTGTCGTAGCTCACTCAGTAAACCGCTGGGACTCAAACTCACATCCACCATGGAGCTATGGTTAGAATCCTCGTCAGTCTAGTTTTATTGTATTTTTTTAGACTTCCGTTCCCTAGTTCTCGTCGTCCATAAAAAGAACATCATTTTGCCACGTCACAGTAGCCTATCACATGACAGTGGGCTCCTTTAAACTGCATCCATATGTGTACTAAATGCACAGTGCACAGTGCACATCACTAACTCCTCCTGACACCTTCATGTTGGTCAGCTTCACTATGGAGTATACAAATAATGAATTTACACTGCTGGCCACCGTAAATGCAACACCCTGAAGGAAGCATCCGAATCAAGTGAAATTTACACCATGGGTTTGCAGCGATGAGATATGCAACTGATTAGAATTTCAGCGCAGACGCACATCACGCGCGCCTGTGGCGCCACCTCATAGCGCCATTTGAGGCTTGGCGATTTCGACGAGTGTACGTTCGGCACGTGTGTTTACCTTGTGGTTGTTTCACAAGACGATCAGTTATGCCTCGTAGACAACAGCGAACATCGTTTGATCAAGTATCCGAGTTCGACAGAGGAAGGATAGTGGCTTACAGAGATTGTGGATTATCATACAGAGAAATCGCTAGTCGTGTTGGACGAAACCAAACAACTGTAATGCGGATATGTGACCGTTGGATGCATGAGGGTACGACGGACCGACGTGGTCGATCGTATTCACCTCGGTGCACCACTGCACGTGCTGATAGGCAAATTGTGCGCATGGCAGTGACGGATCGCTCAGTGACATCCCGAACCATAGCACAGCACATTGCGTCTGTAACGTATCATCCAGTGTCTGCGCGTACCATTCGACGCCGTTTACAGCAGAGTGGTCTGTCCGTAAGACGTCCATTACTTCGTCTACCATTGACGCAGAACCAGAGACGTCTCCGTCGCCAATGGTGTGATGACAGACGGCTGTGGACGGCAGAATGGAATGACGTTGTCTTTACTGACGAGGCACGCTTCTGTCTGCAGCACCACGATGGTCGGATTCGAGTGTGGAGACACCGTGGAGAGAGGATGCTGGACAGCTGCATTATGCACCGCCACACTGGTCTTGCACCGGGTATTATGGTATGGGGCGGTATTGGATATTAATCTCGCACGCCTCTAGTACGCATTGCCGGTACTTTAAATAGCCGGCGCTACATATCCGAGGTGCTGGAGCCAGTTGTCCTTCCTTACCTTCAGGGCTCGGCCACAGCCATATTTCAACAGGATAATGCGCGACCACACGAGGCACGCATTGTCCAAAGGTTCTTCGTCAATAACCAGATTGAATTGCTTCCCTGGCCGGCTCGCTCTCCGGATCTTTCGCCGATAGAAAACATGTGGTCCATGGTTGCTCAACGAGTGACCCAGATTACATCCCCAGCTGCCATACCAGATGATCTTTGGCAACGTGTGGAAGCTGCTTGGGCTGCTGTACCCTAGGAACACATCCAACGTCTCTTTGACTCAATGCCGAGACGTGTGGCAGCGGTGATCTCCAACAATGGCGGCTACTCTGGGTACTGATTCTGGCAGAAACCACATGTCACAGACGTCTGTAAACGTAATCATTTGATACTTGGTCAACATGTTATCTACAAAATAAATTTAGTTGTGCTACCTCTTGTCTTTCTTGGTGTTGCATTTACGGTGGCCAGCAGTGTACTTATGTTCATGTCATGGCTGCTTAGACACAGTTTAGCAAAGTTTAAAACCTGTGATCTGGGCATCTATTTTATTCCACAACCATATCAAGTGAGCCATTTTAATTGCCAGTAAATTAGCATATTACACAAATATTCTAGCATTTACTTTTTACAAAATTGTTTTATATAACCGAAGATAAATGCATCAGATGAGCGTATCTGATAACCAAGATCTACCACTGCTGCTGCTGCTTGTGCACATACCGCACGGTACCCTCAACAGCGCCATCCCGATACGCCGCCCGAAGTAACGCCTTCAGGAAAGCGGTAATCAAGTAATGGACAGAGCTCGTCCAAGAACTAGACGTACTCCACAAACTGAGACGCTATTCGTGAAAGCGTTCACCAGTCACCTCGGCGAAGTACCCGTATTATTGCAAAGATGTTCCAGGTATCACAAAGATCGGTTGTTAACGTGTTGCACGTTGAAGAACGGCCCAACTTCCAAAAGAGCCATTATTTGTCGAAACATACCCTACGTATCACACGTGAACGTGGCTTTCAGACACGGTTTAGCATAAACCTGTGGGCTGGAATCTCATCGGAGAAGTGTTTTTGCGGACGAGTCGAATGCGCCCCTGTATGGTACATTTCTTTGCAATACTTTGCCTGACGCATTAAAAAACTTTCCACTAGGTGCTCAGCGACAGCTATGGTTTCAGAACTATAGTGCATTGCCATACTTTGGAAAGAATGTGCGTAACTATTTAAATGAAGCGTTTCCAGGGAAATGAATTCGTCATGGAGGTCCAGTGTCCTGGTCTCCACGTTTTTATCTGTGTAGACAAAGGAACAACGATCTAATAGCTCGCGTGCATGCTTCTTCGCCAGTGGCGGATCCTGGTTTGCTGCATAGGGTCCACCAAAGTAAGATCCAACGAGTGGCGAAGTCTTTGCAAATGTAAGCTGGTCGCTTTGAACATCTTAGCTAAAATGAACACTGCTCGTACATGTTCATACCGACTTGGTGAAGATAAGCCTGGACGTCAGTGCTACAGAATGGAATTACTGCGCGCAGGATATTGTGAAATCTAGTGTAGCATATATATTGTGTTCTTTGTACCTCATTGTCTACAGATGGTATTCTACATCTACATCTACATACATACTCCGCAATCCACCATTCGGTGCGTGGCGGAGGGTACCTCGTACCACAACTAGCATCTTCTCTCCCTGTTCCACTCCCAAACAGAACGAGGGAAAAATGACTTCCTATAGGCCTCTGTACGAGCCCTGATCTCTCTTATCTTATCTTTGTGGTCTTTCCGCGAAATGTAAGTTGGTGGCAGTAAAATTGTACTGCAGTCAGCCTCAAATGCTGGTTCTCTAAATTTCCTCAGTAGCGATTCACGAAAAGAACGCCTCCTTTCCTCTAGAAACTCCGACCCGAGTTCCTGAAGCATTTCCGTAACACTCGCGTGATGATCAATCCTACCAGTAACAAATACAGCAGCCCGCCTCTGAATTGCTTCTATGTCCTCTCTCAATCCGACCTGATAGGGATCCCAAACGCTCGAGCAGTACTCGAATAGGTCGTATTAGTGTTTTATAAGCGGTCTCCTTTACAGATGAACCACATCTTCCCAAAATTCTACCAATGAAGCGAAGACGACTATCCGTCGTCCCCACCACTGCCATTACATGCTTGTCCCACTTCATATCGTTCTGCAATGTTAGGCCCAAATATTTAATCGATGTGACTGTGTCAAGCGCTACACAACTAATGGAGTATTCACTATCATTTTTTGTTAACGTTTTTTGTATCATGGACGAAACAAAGGGGTCCTTTACGTCTTTACGAAGTTCATGTTCTGTCTTAATGTTTAAGTAAAGGTAACTGATAGGAATACGGAAGACATGGCACGGTGAACGTGTAAACTGGATTTAATTCCATACTTTAACTGAAAAAAAAAGAATGTTTTGCGCGAACGCGACCCGAACATCGGCGAATCTGCATATGCGTTCCCCAGAGCATTGCCTCCTCTCATTGAGCTAATGGGGCAGCTCCTGCATAGCCCAGAATTCATGGTACCTGTTCTTGGCCGTAGTGCACGTAGTTACAGCGTTCCCAGAGCCTCGTTTTTAAAAACACGTTTCTATTAAATCTATTCTTGAGACTACGTTTTGCTAGATACACTTTCTTCTTGAATTGGCATGAGGAATAGCATACCGACAGCCAGGTGCGGCCTTTTTTCTTCATCCTATATACGTACGTGTCTAGCGGCGAGCAAGTGGTAATCGAACAAACGACAGGTGGACATGTTCTCGCTGCAGAAGCGCCGTCTGAGAGGAGACAAGTGAAGCGCGATGAATGTGGGTCGCGGCTAGGATGTGTGTGCCGATTGATCGGCTGGCTGCGCGGACAGTCGCTTGTTTATTTATACAAGTTCCGGCACTGGACCCCCCTACATTCCCCCACCCCCACCACCACCGCCGCACAGGCAGAAGGGTGGGGGGAGGGGGGCATTATTAATGGCTCGCCTCGGCTCGTGGCCGCCTGGCATTTCGGATCGCCGGACTCTGGCCGGCAGAGATTCGCCCATCTGCTGGCGCAGACCCCCAATCCCCGTCGCTGCTTTTCCGCTACCTGAGTCCCGCGGGGGTTGAGCTTCCGGCTGACAGCAGTGGCAAAACGATATTTTTCCGTGATACCTTCTGGCCTGATCTGTAACGTCGTTACACCGCGCCGCAGCAGCAGTTTGTTTGCCGCGCGGAAGATGAGAAAAACTGTAGATACCTATTTTTCTTCGTGTAGACTGCTGTAACGTTATACATTGCAGCTATTGTTGGTAACTCCGTTACACAATAAGCGCCAAAGAAATAGGTATAGGCATGCGTATTCAAACACAGAGGTATGTAATCAGGCGACGGCCGTTGTGGTGGAGCGGTTCTAGGCGCTTCATTCCGGAACCGTGCTGCTGCTACGGTCGCAGGTTCGAATCCTGCCTCGGGCATGGGTGTGTGTGATGTCCTTAGGTTAGTTTTAGTAGTTCTAAGTGTAGGGGACTAATGACCTCAGATGTTAAGTCCCATAGTGCTCAGAGCCATTTGAACCATTTATTGTGCCGCGCGGGATAAGCCGAGCGGTCTGGAGCGCTTCAGTCATGGACTGTGCGGCTGGTCCCGGCGGAGGTTGGAGTCCTCCCTCGGGCAATGGTGTATGTGTTTGTACTTAGGATAATTTAGGTTAATTAGTGTGTAAGCTTAGGGACTGATGACCTTAGCAGTTACGTCCCATAAAATTTCACACATACATTTTCTGTGATCAGGCAGAATACGGTGCTGCGGTCGGCAACGCCTAAACAAGACAAGTGTCTGGCGCAGTTGTTAGATGGATTACTGCTGCTACAATGGCAGGTTATAAAGATTTAAGTGTGTTTGACCATGGTGGTGTTAGCTGGCAAATGTGGGATGGGACGCAGTATCTCCGAGGTAGCGATGAAGTGGGGACTTTCCCGTACGACCATTTCACCAGTATACAGTGAATATCAGGAATACGGTAAAACATCAAATCTGCAACATCGCTGCTGCCAGAAAAAGATCCTGCAAGAACGTGACCAACGACGACTAAAGAGAATCGTTCAAGGTGAGAGAAGTGTAACACTTCCGCAAATTGCTGCAGATTTCAGTGCTGGGCCATCAACAAATGTCAGCGTGTGAACCACTCAACGAAACATCATCGATATGGGCTTTCGGGGCCGAACGCCCAGTCGTGTACCCTTGATGACTGCACGACACAAAGCTTTACGCCTCGCCTGGGCCCGTCAACACAGACACTGGGCACTCGATGACTGAAAACATGTCTGGTCGGACGATCGTTTCAAATTGTATCGAACAGATGGACGTGTACAGGTATGGAGACAACCTCATGAAACCAAGGACCTGCATGTTAGAAAGGAACTGCTCAAGATGGTGGAGGCTCTGTAATGGAGTTGGGTGTGTACAGTTGAAGTGATATGGGACTCCTGATACGTCTAGATACGACTATGACAGGTGAAACGTACGTAAGCATCCTGTCTGATCACCTGCATCCATTCATGTCCATTGTGCATTCCGAAAGGCTTGGGCAATTGCAGCAAGACAATGCGACACCCCACACGTCCAGAATTGCTACAAAGCGGCTCCAGGAACACTCTGCGGAGTTTAATCACTTCCGCTGGCCACCATACTCCACAGACATTAACATTATTGAGCATATCTGGGATGCCTTGCAACGTGCGGTTCAGGAGAGATCTCCACCCCCTCGTACTCTTGCGGATTTATGGACAGCCGTGCAGGATTCTGGTGTCAGTTCCCTCCAGCACTACTTCAGACATTAATCTTGTCCATGCTACAGCGTGTTGCGGCACTTCTGCGTGGTCAGGGGGCAATACACGGTATTAGGGAGGTGTACCAGTTTCTTTGGCTCTTCAGTGTAATTACAAAACAGAACAAAAAAGATGTTAATTAAAGAAAGTCTGCAGTCTTGTGTGAATAACCTTCTTCTTCTCCTCCTTCCACACTCATAGCGTTAAGCACTTCCTGTTGCAAACCCGTATTTTCCTTGTTCTTCCTTTCCCTCTCTTCATGTTTGTTCGTTAAGATTTCGAGAGGAACTCTTGGCCTACTCATCGTGTTAATGTATTCATTGGTTTTAGTTCCGTTTTGATGGATTTTATTTCCTAATTTACATATGTTCATTTCTTTGTAAACTCTCTAACTTTTAATTACGTTCAGTCTGATATGTCCTTGTACTGATCGGAGGAATCTCATTTCGACTGCCTTAATTCTCTTGGTCATATACAATTTTAGTCGTGTCTCTTTCCTTGTTTTGTTTTTCATGCATCTATTGTTTGTATCACAAACAGGGTTTTCAGATGAGGCGTGTTGCTCTGTAACTTACGGGATAATAAACGAGACGAATCTTATTTAAATAGGTAAACGTAAGGAGCATTACTCTTTCTGTTTATTGATCTGTTTTCCGGAGACTTACAGCAATGAGTCATAACTTTCTTGTAATCTAACGTTCGTATCCCAACTGAACATCCCCCCACGGAAATACCAGGTCAGTCACATTTTGTACATTTCTCAGGAAAGGACATTTAAACTTTCAAATTACACACAAAAAAAAGCCCCACCGAGTGTAACTAATGTAATTATGGTACCAAATTTAATGATTGTAGAGTACGTACATAGAAAAAAACGTGGTAAATCAATCACTTTTTGATAAGCTTTCGTCCCTTCTTTTTGATGTCTAGCATTGGAAGTACCTTCTTATTGGTCTTGAATTTTGGTTCGTTATGTGGTACACTGTAGTAAAATTCTGTTACGCCTTGACCACAAAATTTTTTAACTTCTTGAAAGTCTGCATATTTTTCATATGGTGTTGGCTCAAATGGCTCGGAGCACTATCAGTCCCCCAGAACTTAGAACTACTTAAACCTAACTAAACTAAGGACATCACACACATCCATGCCCGAGGCAGGATTCGAACCTGCGACCGTAGCGATCGCGCGATTCCAGACTGAAGCGCCTAGAACCGCTCGATCACTCCGGCCGGCATATGGTATTGGTTGGAGCTCTTAAAATGTACCTCCAGGGTTGGTTATGTGCAAAACAGTTGTGGTTTACGCCTCAAAAAGTTTCATATAGCATAACACTTGCCATTACATGATAGATGAGGCCATAAGGAGTAGCCAGAATCCTGCGGCTCTACTCAGACTCGACGTCTACTTGTGAATCAGCAGAACGTTCCAAACGTACTGGTGGTCAGACTCTTATGTAAGTAATCCCGTATTTGAACGGCTTATCTTCCTTCACTACCAGAGCTTCTCTGAGCTGTCGTGCCTTGAAAGAACACGATGGTTTCTAACATGCTTTTAGAAAGGTCGTTCCATCTCGTACACTTTCTTGTTCGGCAAGAATGACTTTGAAAGGCCTCAGATGCATTCTTGCGGTTTCAGAGCATGAACCTCGGTCTTTTGGCAACTCTGCAAAAAATTTCCTGTTAATCAGACCAAAATTTTTGTCACATTCCATGTAAGAGTATCCTCTTACTGGATATACTATTTTGACACCAGCTAATCTCTAAATGGTATGAACGAAATAGTGACGACATATAAACACAACATATTTCTTATGCTATTCTGAGCACCAATGACAGATTATTACAAGAAACCTAACTTTTGGATCAAGGATTTAACTCACATAACAGTGCAAAAAACTATCAACTTCAATCGCGCCTTTATTTCCTAAACTTTCAGTGCAATTGTAAAGTATTAGATCACTGTTGGAGATTTTGCGAATGAAGCAGTAAAACGATAATTTCATGCATATCAATGAAGACGTTTTGGCAAACAGGAATTTCACACACAGTGTCATTTCCTTTGATTCTTACAATGTGCCGTAAAGAGCAATCTCTGGCATTGGAATCGTCATTCCTTGGCCTTCTACGTGTAGTTAATGTCACAGAAATTAAGCTGGTTAAATAGGAAGATTTGTCGGTCCACTCAACTAACAAATTAAAGTTCTTGATAAGCTGTTCTCTTTCGTGGATGTTTGATTTGTTTTAAACAGTCAAACATTGAACATTTGCAATCACTGCTCATGAGACATTGCCCTAGGGTCCTACAAACATTACCCATTCTGCCATAACTTTTTCTTTTTTTAGCTGACCGATTAACCGATGGCTTCTCACATTCATCTTGTGATGATCCATACATGTTAAAGATTGTAAGAGAACCACATTACTGCCACGCTTCACACTAAACACTATTACTAGCACAGAGTAAAAAACTCAACCCATCGTGTTTGCACCCGCAACTCAACTGACCTAACAGATGTATTGCAAGTAGTTGAAGCAAACCTTGGACTTGCCCCATTCCTTCCGTGAGAAGATTGACTCGGTACGTTCTTTCCGTTACCGCCAAAGGTAGAACCCTTTGTATCTCGATACCTTGCCACGTCATTTGAAAGTCATTTTAACCACCTTGTGGTACCGATGGCTGCCCAAGCGAATTTTCCATAAAGTCATTTTCTGCACGAATGGACGAACTTACCCCGTTTCTTCCTTAGGGTCTCCAATTGGTAATAACGGAATCTTTATGCGATTACTTTATCGTCCGTCTGTACGTCTGTGTAGCACGAACTCCTTTTTCTCAGGAACAGATAGAGGTATAAGGTTGAAATTTATGTCAAATATCATGGTCTATGATCCCTTGTCGGTGTAAATAATATAAGCTTATCAGTCTATGTTATCCAAACACAAGGCCAGTTTTTTGTATTCGCAAATTCATTCATCACTTCCGGTTGACATAAAATCATTGAATTCCGCAAGATGCGAGGTTTCACAGTATAAATAAAGAAAAAATCTGAAAAACGTTATATTCTATTTATATCCCATAAAATAGTTTTTGCATTAAAAACTTATATTTTATTCGTAATAAGTCAAAAGCAAATTGATCTGGTTTTCAGAGTTAATTCGCGAGGAAGGTATGTGTATATAATACATAAATATTCCATGCCAATTGGCTGAGCTACAATTAATAAAGTCCTATGTCGCCGCCAAAACGGTGGCTTTGGCATCTAGCGGTGATAGGCGTAAGACGGGCCCACTTAAAACATCACATCTGTTTGTCTGTCTGTTCGTCTGTTAAGACCCCTCTATCTCAAGAACGGATAGCCTTAACAAGATGAAATTTACCTCAAATACTAACATTATACGGTCCCTTGGGCGTGTAAAAACTTTAAGCTTCTAAATCAATTCAAGCAAAAGATACAGCCGTTTATGTTACGTATTTTCATACTCGCTAACTCACTCATCAACACTTGTAGATGAACTTCCTGTACACATAATTAAGTTTGTATGGAACTCTCGGAGTGCTATCATTTAGCGGATGTATCGAAATCGTGTACAAATTAATGTAAATTAAATTTCTATCGTTTTTAATTATGGAGCTAGAAATATTCGAAGTTTTAGGGGAGTGTGCAACATGCCCGACATAATCGGCTGTGTCCATATCGATGCCACGATCATTTTCCCAGTACACAACTAAATGCGCCTTATAAGGGACCTTCGTACAAGAGGTGTTTCTGGTGTAATAAAGTCGTGTTCGGCTAGATCGCAGAATGTATCCTTACGCTCCCGTATAACAAGAGATTGGTATGCACAAACAAAAGACGCTTGGTCCGTCACGGGTATTGATGTTGAATAAACAATCCCAGATGACTTCAAACGGGGGATAGATATTGTTTTCACTTATTTGTTACAGAGAAAAGGATCTTATCTGAAACGCCCTGTATACCTGAGAATATTGCTTGCTTCTTCTCCTTATCATTTTCATATGTTATGTAAGATAATAGAGAATTAAAATATTGAACTTGTTCCAATATTTCACTATCAACAAAAATTTTCAGTCTTTGCGCATTTCCGTTAAAAGAGCTTTAGGTTCTATAGTGTACATATTTTGTTCAACACATAAATTCCATGTTGTTGGTCACCATCTTTTTCAGCCAAAAGTGTGTTAATATGTGTATATAAAAGATAGGATGGTGTCTCTAACAAAATATCTGCATCACACTGGGATTTCGTTTTTCGTATTGGATTGTCGAAATATATACTAAAAACTGTGGATGATTCTCCAGTTCTTTGTCTGACCCCTTTGTTTGTCGATATGGGTTTTTCATTTACCGTCCGAATCTTGGGCGACGGCGCTATCTTGTACAGGCTTTTGTCGAAATATATACTAAAAACTGTGGATGATTCTCCAGTTCTTTGTCTGACCCCTTTGTTTGTCGATATGGGTTTTTCATTTACCGTCCGAATCTTGGGCGACGGCGCTATCTTGTACAGGCTTCTCAGAGAGCTATCAAATGTAATGGATAACCTCTCCACAGATGCTACATACCATAACTATCAAAAGGTTTTTCAGTCTAAAATACTGACTGGGTTTGTTTGTTGATTCTCCTCTTTTCCGGTAATTTCTTTATAACAAATACAGAATGTGTCCTAGACCTTGCATTTCTACAGCCCACCTTTTCTTCGCGTAAGAGACATTCGGATGTACTTCTGAGCCAGTTATTCAAACTTTTAGCGCACAGCATGTATGTAATGTTTAGCAAGCGGATCCCTCTATAATTTACACAGGTTTTCCCGTCTCCCCTTTTTAATCATGTGGTGCATGATTTTCACTGCAGTGATCAGCTTTTAACGGTCATTTCTCTGGCTTTTGCAATCAACCACAAGGCTGCAAATGCACGGCATAAAACCAGTAGGGAGTGCGCACTGCAGTGGACTCTGTGCATTTGTAGCCCCAGGACTGATTAATATCGCGACCATTAACAGCTGTCCACTGTAGTGGAAATTATGCGCCACAGGGCTAACAACTGGACTGCTTTTGTCTTTTCCCCATGTTTTTTGTACTATTAGTTATTTTCCAACGCATGTGGTAACATTGAGATGTAAGGTCAGATTACCAAACTTGAAACAACGTTATTTATGCAATTTAAGAGCGTAGAATAAAAAAGGTGATTAAAAAAGGTGCGTATTTAGATCGTGGCATTACAGTAATGCAATCCTGTAAGTATAGAATGAAGATGACGTTAAGACGGAAGTCGCAGTTGATTGCCTGTTGTTCAGATCGGAAAGCTGATCTTTTTCTAGTCATGGACTGTGCGGCTGGTCCCGGCGGAGGTTCGAGTCCTCCCTCGGGCATGGGTGTGTGTTTGTCCTTAGGATAATTTAGGTTAAGTAGTGTGTAAGCTTAGGGACTGATGACCTTAGCAGTTAAGTCCCATAAGATTTCACACTCATTTGAACATTTTTGACCTTTTTCCTCTCTAGAAGGAGTACATATGTTTATCACTGTAGGATGTCAATATTTGAGAACTATGGTGCCGAAGATACTTCATATTGTGTTTGGAGTCCAGATTTGTTATGCAGACTATAGTGTTAAATGGAAGCACAGCGCCACTGTTTGGTATGTTGAGCAGGACAATATACCCTACTGGTCCGTTTTAAAGGCAGAATCTGTGTCCAGAAATTCGTACTTTGGCCGCTGTGACGTGTGATAGTTTAAAAGATTGTGATGGATTAGTGTTATAAATTTCTATAAGGAACACGACAAGAGCTTCACCCCGTACAGTACATTAAAAAAGAAAAGGACTTCAAAATTTTGGCCTCTAACTTGATAACAGACTGTTGCTTAGGGAGTGTTAGATGTTGAAGTAAGTGCGGCTGTGGGTTAGTGTGATGCAATCCACGTCTGTGATTTTACAGGAGTACCATAAACCATAGCCTTCGTAGTACAGCACAGAAAATAGTGAAGAGATCTAAGATATTCTCACCAAGGTGTCCATGGAACACATCCCACTCACTAGTCCATAATTTCGATACATGGCGCCCAGACGGCGCACCAAATTCACATCAAAACGAGCTGGAGCCCCATCGCTTTGCAACCACCTTATCTGACAAATCCAATAGCGCACGGTGAACTTGCCTCGCAAAGAGTGGTAGATCGGCCCCGTCAGGATGGTTGGCATTAGATACGTTCCAGTGACCTGATTACAAATTGTCCCAGCTCATCAGTTAACACTTAACCTGTCATTTTAAGGTTTTGAAATATCTGATGTATAAAACTATGAATGTGTAACTAACTGTTGAACTATAATGTTCGCAACGTTTAATACGCTAAACTTTAAAGTTAATGCTTATACTTCTATTGTAAAATGTGTGCGTTTCAATAGTTTTCTGTAGCCCTGGAATTCATAAAGGAAACTGCTTCTCATAGCCTTGAAATATGTAAAAAAAATGTATTTCCGATACGGCGCATCCGCTCTGCTCCGCAAGTTAAGTGAGATGCGTTTGTAATGATGTACTTTGCAATGAAGTTGGCGTAGATTTGCTGCTGTGGGTAGAAATTGTGGGAGACGTATTCAGGTGGCGTAAATCCTACAGTTATAAGCATTTCATGAAAGTTTATTCTAGTCAAAGTAATAGTAACGTGACACGTCGTGTCGAGCACAAAGCACACAAATAGTAACATCAAAAAAATTTTACAAATATATAATAAATCGTGCGCAGAATGTATTTATCATCCAGTGGAAAGAGGATGAAGCGAAAACATCTTCCTATGACGCAGCAGTGGTGAAATCGGTGATCGACCAAGGGTATTATGTTAGTTTAAAATGTTATTTGTCACTATTTCTGCAAGGAAACAGCGTTGGGGTACTTACTTTAGGATTCACAGTCTTGGTTTAGGCACCAGTTTGACGGATATGTGCATATGTACAACGTGACATTGTGATATTTAACATAAGTACTGATTTGCTGGCGTATTATTGCAAATGGTTCAAATCGCTCTGAACACTATGGGACCTAACTTCTAAGGTTATCAGTCCCCTAGAACCTAGAACTACTTAAACCTAACTAACCTAAGGACATCACACACATCCATGCCCGAGGCAGGATTCGAACCTGCGACCGTAGCGGTCGCGTGGTTCCAGACTGTAGCGCCTAGAACCACTCGGCCACCCCGGCCGGCTATTATTTCAAGGAGCATAGATATGGAAAATCATTTATTTTAGGCTTTGTTGTGTTTTAAACCTAATGTGGTAGTGTAGGGAAGCAGCCTACTCACGCTGTAGTAAATGCATATCAGTCTTTCCATTGTGTGCCAGCCAGTCTGCTGTAACTAGCTCTGACGTCATAAATGTTGCGCAATACTTTAATAATCAAGCAAATAACCTAAAACTTTTCTGGCATGTCAGAAGTAATACTAAATTAATATGTGTTAAATATCAGTTCGATAACTTCAGCCATTTCCGAGATTTGGACGTTTTTCTGTAAAAATCATTGGCGCAACAGAAAAGAGCTAGAGACTTCAAAATTTATATTTAGATTCATCTTTCATAATGATTTAATAAAAACAGTACTTTGCATTTCACAAATTTAGATTTTAGTGGAAATTCATGATTTTCTGGTTTTCGTCTCAAAACTGAAGGAAGCAAGATAGATTAAGTAGGCTAGTAATTAAGGCTAGGATGTTTAGATTTAAATAGGTTGGAGGTCCGCTATGACAATGAAGATGTGAAAAGTTTCTTTTGAATACCTATAAAATTATAGCGATAGCGGATCTCAAAAGGGACAGTTCAGAGCTCATCTGCTGCGTGCAGTGCAATTAAATTAATTCTCTCGCCCAAAATATTTAAGTTAGTCACGTCAAAATTTTATTATCAATACTTACCTGCGTGCTGAATGCACATTTAAATTAAGAGCTTATTCGGCCATCAGCAAGAGAAGCTATAATTTATTATGTAACTTGAAGTGGTGCGTTACTAGCCCAGTGGCTAGTCGGGACAGCCGATTTGATCAGGCGTTCCCTTAGCCGTCCGCACCGCGGATTTATATATAAGAGCGCTGCGCGAAGAAGCAAGGCCCCAGTGCTCTCCAGACGCTGAATGACACGCCATCTGTGTCGGCAGTCGCGTCGTGCCGGTATCACTGCTACTAACAGCCTCGGATGCCGTATTCAGTTACTCGAGATGCGCGTAACCATGAAATCATTTCAAGTGATTTTCATTTTCTAGCTTCAGTTTGCGTATTGTCGTATTTTCACGTGCCGTCGCGGGACAGACATTCTACCAACAATTTAGCGTGGCGTTTGATGAAATACTCTCATCAAATTATGGCGAGCATTCATTTCAACATTTAATTCGGACATTTATAGTTGCATCAGCGCATTGGACTCTGAACTGCTCTGTTAGTTAGGTTGTAGGGATATTGGTGTTTTCATGTGTGACTTTGAGAATATACTCAACTATTTTGGAAAATCGTTTTTTGATTAGAAATCCCGGACAATCTCCAAATTCCTCAGAGTTATAAGCTGCAGCTATAAAATTCTTCTCAGGTGAAGTGGGCACTAGGAACTCTTTTACAAGCTTCACGTTTTGTTAAATCGCTTTCTGGGGCTAACACGTAAATAGAGAGCCAGTGTTGAGAACGGCGAAAGACAGCTTTAACAATATTCTAGTAGCCAGAAGCTGATTCAACAAACAAACGTTTATGCAGCAATCACATAATTACCAATTCTTACTCGCCGCCCCACAGTAGGCAAGTCGGAACACGAAAGCAACAACCTACTGGTGGTGACAAGCAACAGGAGATTAAGGCAACAGTTGATTTTTATTTCGCGCTTTCGAAATTTCATTGAATAGTATTTAAAGTAAAACTCGTATTCGACAGCTAGCTATTACCACTTCGTCAATTATACTGTGTAGTAAACATAGGTTTTCAACTATTTTTAGGATTATATGTTTTATACGGTTTCCCATATTCCATAAGAAGTTGACCACCTGTTTAGCAGGCCACATGTGTTTAGGCTTGAAAACAAGCATTGGGGTTTCTACTTTAGATATACCAATCATGATTTAGCTACTGATTTCAAGTAGATGTTGCACTTCCTTGCGTTGCTAACGTATTTTTGCAAAAAATGGTTCAAATGGCTCTGAGCACTATGGGACTCAACTTCTGAGGTCATCAGTCCCCTAGAACTTAGAACTACTTAAACCTAACTAACCTAAGGACATCACACACATCCATGCCCGAGGCAGGATTCGAACCTGCGACCGTAGCGGTCTCGCGGTTCCAGACTGTAGCGCCTAGAACCGCACGGCCATGCCGCCGGCTATTTTTGCAGATAATTGAGACATGAAAATAAATTGTGATGCTTCAAAAGCATCAGCGATGTGGAAAATTATTAATTTGGTTCAAATGGTTCTAAGCACTATGGAATTTAACATCTGAGGTCATCAGTCCCCTAGACTTAGAACTACTTAAACCTAATTAATCTAAGGACATCACACACATCCATGCCCGAGGCAGGATTCGAACCTGCGACCGTAGCAGCCGCGTGGTTCCGGAATGAAGCGCCTAGAACCGCTCGACCACAGCGGCCAGCTCTATTAATTTGGTGAGGTAAATGTAATGTTTGACTGACTTCGATTTCAACGACTTTTTGACGTGGTGATAACATTGTTTCCCTCATCGACAAGTATATTTTAAACTGTAGTGCCAATGTGTGGCACTTGACAGTCATCACAGGTGAGGAAAGTAATTAATTTCAGCCTTCGTTCGAATTTTACACGTACGCTTTTAAACAAGGTGCGAAAAATAAATTCAGAGTGTTTTGATACTTCTGGGTCCTTTGTAAATGCTCGTACTTCAAAATACTCGTACTGCAACCTACAGCTTTAATTAATTTTTGATCTTGTGTGTGTGTGTGTGTGTGTGTGTGTGTGTGTGTGTGTGTTTGTGTGTTTAGAGAGAGAGAGACAGAGAGAGAGGCAGAAACTGTGTGTGTCAGTACATAATTCAGAGGAAGAAAACATCTCAACATCCTATATTTCTAACGGAGAAATAATGTACCCATTTTATGTTATGGAATATTAATTAGTATTTGAGAATGTACTTATTATTAATGTTAATTCACAAAATTTCTGTATGTGGGCTAGTGACAATAGTGTCTTTTGACAGTTGTAAAGTTTATAATTAATGTGAAACTGGGGATACTAAATGCACTGTACACCCAATTATGACCTATTCCAGCACTTTATGATCCTCGTTATCATCATCTTCATTAAGAACAGTATATGGCTTCAGGTTCAGATAAGACTGCCGGAACACCTCCAATTATGAATTATTACTGCGACATACATGATGCAGACACTAAATTATGTCGTCAAACCTAGATAACCACTGAGCAGCGCAGAGCAACAAAATTTCCTTTATGCTTTGAACCTGCACGGAAATCAGTATCAGAAAAATCGGTGGGACAGATTTTCGTTAGATTACATAAATCTGGCCCACCATAAGATCCACAGATTGTAAGGTGAATGATAACACACTATGATCTCAAAATCGATGTGCTTTAGGCCCTTATGGTTCTCAGCGCCTCAATTAATCGCGAGTAAGGTAGATTCCAGATTCATTGGAAGAATCGTCTGGAAATGTAATTCATCGATAAAGGAAGTAGCTTACAAAACACTCGTTCGACTAACAAAATACTCAGACGCAGTATGGGATTTGTACCTCTGAGAAAGGAACAGAGAAGATCCAAAGAAGAGCAGCGCATTCCGTTACAGGTTCATTTAGTAAGCACGAAAGCGTCACAGAGATGATTAACCAACTACAGTGGCAGACGCCGTAAGAGATGCGTTGTCCATCACGTTGTGGTTTATTGTTGACGTTCGTGAATTTATGTTCCTAGAGGAGTCCACAGCCGGCCGGTGTGGCCGTGCGGTTAAAGGCGCTTCAGTCTGGAACCGCGTGACCGCTACGGTCGCAGGTTCGAATCCTGTCTCGGGCATGGATGTGTGTGATGTCCTTAGGTTAGTTAGGTTTAATTAGTTCTAAGTTCTAGGCGACTGATGACCTCAGGAGTTAAGTCGCATAGTGCTCAGAGCCATTTGAACCATTTTTAGAGGAGTCCACAAACACATTGCTTCCTCCTACGTGTATCTTGCGAAAAAACAAAAGGTAAAATTTGTTAGATTCGAGATTAAACGTAGGCTTACTGGCAACCTTGCCTCCTTCGAACTATTCGCGAGTGGAAAAGGAAAGGGGAGATGTGACACTGTTAAATTCAGTACCCTCCGCCATACACCATACGTTAGCTTAAGGAGTGTAGATGTAGATATTTACTTTCATTTGGATGTTACCGAAGTAATGCATATCTTAGAAATTACAGCATTTTACGCAAGTGACTACATCGTTTTAATATTACGCTGGGTAAAGAGAGAGGTATGTACGAGGGTTGCCTAGAAAGTAAGTTCGGATCGGTCACGAAATGGAAGCCACAGAGTAAATCAGAAATGTTTTATCTGAAGCTGTTAGCTACAGCTCCCAGCCACTGCTCTACATAGTCACCACTCTGACTTAGACATTTGTCGTAGTGCTTTACCAACTTTCCAATACCCTCGTCATAGAAGGCAGCCGTCTGTGCTTCCCGCCAATTCTGTACGCTCATCTATAACTCGTTGTCTGTGCGAAAATATTGTCTTCATAGCCAGTAGTTAATGTCAGCAGAGATGAAACACAGCGGGAGCCAATTACAGGCTATAGTGCGGGTGATCGAACACCCCCATCGAAAACGCTGCAGATTGCGACCGAGAATTGTCGCGAAGTAGGAACCGTATGACAGTTCTGCAGTGTGGGCTGCATAACATCAGGCGAAATCTCTGACCAGGACCTCATACTTGGTGGAAGGCACTATTTTCTATGCATTTTTATGTGCTCACCATTCTCTCAGAACTGAAAGGAGCGAAGTGGTGCAACCAACAGGCATACTAGAGACGCTGTCAAACACATATGTACAAAGCTTTTTTAGATTGTCAGAGTGGTTTCCATTTCTTGACCGGTCGAAACTTACTTTCTGGACAACCCTCGTATTTGTACGCAATTTTACACCAATATCTTTGGCTTTCAAGATAAGGTTTCGGAAATAATGGCTATCTTTGAGAATATTGCATCTACATTCTGACTGCTTGCTTCATTTTAATACTACACTGTGACTGGCTGGAGAGGGGAGGGAAAAGTGGAGAGGAAAAGAGTGATTGAGGAGGGGAGCTCGATGATTCCATAACGCGTTCAAGTTCAAGATTAAGGTGAAAGGCCATTACTACACCCCTGCACCTAGGCAGCTCCTGTCCTTACATGTAGCCAACCTGAGAGGCAAGGGTCAAAGTAGTCCAGAACATACAGAGATATCACTACTAGTGGACATTAATAAGAGGTGCGACCTCGCCTTTATGAGAGCTGGAACAGTGCCAGAGATACTTCCAGTGACGTGTCTAGATGCCTGTGAAGGGATGGCAGCCCATTTTTCCTCAGAGTCGAAACTAGGGAAAATACTGATGTTGGTCACTGGGTCTAGAGCAAAGTCGACACCCTGAATCACACCAAAGGTGTTCTGTTAGGTTCCGTGCTAAATACACTTCTTTAATCCTTCTGCATCTAGCGTTTTCTTAAACGCAATAAGGAGACCACACCCTAACGACGATAAACTTACCGTAACACCACCTCCTCAGTACTTCACTATTAGCACTGCGCATTATGGCAAATCATATTCTCCACACATTTCCCAAACATAAGTTCTTCCTGCGAATTTCCACACAGTAGAGCTTGATTTATCAAGCTAATTTACTCGTTTCTAGTCATTCATTCTCCAGTTGTGTCGCCCTTTACAACATATCAAGTGTCGCTTGGCAATGAGTTCGCAGATGCGTGGCTTATGAGGAGCTGCTCGACCACCGTACGCTATTCTTTTTAACTCTCTTTTTATATTTTGCTATCTCAACTGTCGGTAGCACACTGGAGGATGAGTAATGCTCTCCGCTGATTTTATGCGATTTTTTAGATCCACCCTCGTCAGTGTTCGACTGCCCATGTCCGCAGTGCATGAGATTAGGGTTTAGCTGCCGTTGCACCTTCGCGTTTCCACTTCACAAACACATCACCAACAGTCAATCTGGGCAGCTTTAAACTGACTGAAATGTTCCTGCTATATTTGTTACTCAGGTCACATCCAGTGACTTGCCCTTGATCGAAGTCACTTAACCTTACCTTTCTGCTGATATAGCTTTTCTACTGACAGATTGGTTCAAATCGCTCTGAGCACTATGCGACTTAACTTCTGAGGTCATCAGTCGCCTAGAACTTAGAGCTAATGTAACCTAACTGACCTAAGGACATCATACACATCCAAGCCCGAGGCTAGATTTGAACCTGCGACCGTAGCGGTCGCTAGGCTCCAGACTGTAGCGCCTAGAACCGCACGGCCACTCCGGCCGGCTACTGACAGAACTCATCTCCTTTTATACTGGCTGGCCCACCTACCGTGATATGCGATCAGATTCCTATGACATGAGGATGCCCAGATACTTTTAATCACATAATGTAGACAAAGGGTCTGCACCGTATCCTTCGCAGACTCGAATTTCTTGCTTCTACTCTATCGATATTGCGAAGGGGACGACCGTTCGTAAATGAACTATCCTCAGCTTGTACCGTAGCGTCAACTATGTATTAAAGATGAATGCTACAGCCAACTCTGAACCTCTGTACATTATATTTCAGTACCTGAGTTATTGCGAATTACGACGCAGTTCTCCTCTGGCCATGCATGCATGACCAAAGGAATAGGCACTGCGGTGACTACAGCAGACATAGCATATATGAATAAAGATGGACAACCACCAGCTACCTAATGGAATGACGACATGAAAATTTGTGCCAGATCTACATCTACATCTGTACTCCACAAGCCACCTGACGGTGTGTGGCGGAGGGTGCCTTGAGTACCTCTATCGGTTCTCCCTTCTATTCCAGTCTCGAATTGTTCGTGGAAAGAAAGATTGTCGGTATGCCTCTGTGTGGGCTCTAATCTCTCTGACTTTATCCTCTTGGTCTCTTTCGGAGATATACGTAGGAGGAAGCAATATACTGCTTGATTACTCGGTGAAGGTATGTTCACGAAATTTCAGCAAAAGCCCGTATCGCGCTAATGAGCGTCTCTCTTGCAGAGTCTTCCACTGAGTCTATCTATCAACTCCGTAACGCTTTCGCCATTACTAAATGATCCTGTAACGAAGCGCGCTGCTCCCCGTTGGATCTTCTCTATCTCTTCTATCAACCCTATCTGGTACGGATTTCACACCGGTGAGCAGTATTCAAGCAGTGGGTGAACAAGTGTAGCGTAACCTACTTCCTTTGTTTTCGGACTGCATTTCCTTAGGGTTCTTCCAATGAATCTGTCTGGCATCTGCTTTACCAACGATTAATTTTATATGGTCATTCCATTTTAGATCACTCCTAATACCTACTCCCAGATATTTTGCGGAATTAATTGATTCCTTTTGCTGACCTGCTATATTGTAGGTAAATGATAAAGGATCTTTCTTTCTATGTATTCGCAGCACATTACACTTGTCTACATTGAGATTCAATTGCCATTCACTGTACCATGGAACAATTCGTTGCAGATTCTCCTGCATTTCAGTACAATTTTCCATTGTTACAACTCGGGACTCGAACCCGGATTTCCCACTTATCGTGTGAGGTCGCCTTACCATTTGACTATCCGTGCACGACTCACGGCCACACTCAAACTTCCATACGTCGTCAACCATGTGCCTGCAGCCTGTACTCGCACATCCATTATGTGTACTCCTGTACAGGCAAGACCCTTTACTTTGAAGTCGCTTGCCCGATATCGGCGGAAAAATATCATATTGTTGAGCCTTGTTGTTTCACATAACATGCAATGTTTCTTCAGTCACGCCTGCATGCCCAAAGGATTACTGCGTCACCTAATGCATGTCCAAAGGATCATTGTATCGTAATGCATGCATGCATGTCCGAAGAGACATTGCATCGTTAATTCAGAGTAACACAATCACTGCAATTTCGTATTTACCCGCCGACACTGGGCTTGGGAATTTCAAGTAAAATGTCTTGACTGTACGGGAATACGCAATGGATGTACAAGTACAGGCTACGGACACATGCTTAACGACATATGGAAGTTTGGGATTGGCCGTCAGTCATGCTGGGATAACTAAATGGTAAGCTGACCGTTCGCGACAAGCGGGAACTGCTGGTTCGAATCCCTGTCCGGCACAAATTTTCATTGTCGTCATTCCATTACACAGCTGATGGTTGTCCATATTCGCAACTGCGATTCTATTTCATGTGTACATTACATCTAAGTAGTTTGGCACGCACGTCTGTAATATAAAAGTTCGCAATGACGCATCAGCTGCCGTATTAACAATGCTGTTCACCAGGGAGCGGTACAGTCGAGAATTCTGGCTGAAGTACGCAGCTCTCTAAATACCATTGCGCAAATTGTAGTCTTAGTCGGAAACCATCTGTTACTATTGGCTAGACTTTCTGCAGTTGGTACGGATGTAACTCGTGAACACAGATACTTATCCATGCTTTATCATGGGATGTGCTCAGCGCTTGCGCCACGTGGCGAATGCTTGTACATGGTTCCGCATCGAAGCCTTCTGAAAAGTCCTCTTCAAAGGAAACCTTCTGAGTTGAGCGTAGACGTTTTTCACACTCAATACCGGACAAAAATGCAGAACACTTGATACACTAATCAGTAGGCCTATCATTCCGAAGTATGAGTGATTTCAGGTGTGATTTCAGGAGTGTCGTAGGACCATTGCTATTCACAAGATATATATAAATGACCTTGTGTATAACATCGGAAGTTCACTGAGGCTTTTTGCGGATGATGCTGTAGTGTATCGAGAGGTTGTAACAATTGAAAATTGTACTGAAATGCAGGAGGATCTGTTAAGAATTGACGCATGGTGCAGGGAATGACAATTGAATCTCAATGTAGACAAGTGTAATGTGCTGTGAATACACAGAAAGAAAGATCCTTTATCATTTAGATACAATATAGCAGGTCAGCAACTGAAAGCAGTTGATTCCATAAATTATCTGGGAGTAGGTATTAGGAGTGATCTAAAATCGAATGACCATATAAAATTAATCGTCGGTAAAGCAGGTGCCAGACTGAGATTCATTGGAAGAATCCTAGGGAAATGCGGTCCGAAAACAAAGGAAGTAGGTTACACTACACTTGTTCGCCCACTGCTTGAATACTGCTCACCGGTGTGGGATCCGTACCAGATATGGTTGATAGAAGAGATAGAGAATATCCAACGGAGAGCAGCGCGTTTCGTTACGGGATCATTTAGTAATCGCGAGAGCGTTACGGAGATGATAGACAAATTCCAGTGGAAGACTCTGCAAGAGAGACGCTCAGTAGCTCGGTACGGGCTTTTGTTGAAGTTTCGAGAACATACCTTCACCGAGGAGTCATGCTGTATATTGTTCCCTCCTACGTATATCTCGCAAAGAAACCATGAGGATAAAATCAGAGACATTAGAGCCCACACAGAGGCATACCGACAATCTTTCTTTCCACGAACAATACGAGACTGGAATAGAAGGGAGAACCGATAGAGGTACTCAAGGCACCCTCCACCACACACCGTCAGGTGGCTTGCGGAGTATGGATGTAGATGTAAATGTAGAAGAAGTGCAGTAAATTTCTCAGCACTGGACAGCACTACCATACTTACAGGAAAGCGTAACAACCACAGAAAACGCACTTTGTTATGTCCACACAGTTTCGAAACAACTCCAAATGGAAGACAGGTACCTAGTTAAAACATTCTGGTTTCTCGTAGTCTTCTCTCAGTTGTGCAAACTTTGAAGGGAGTATATCTGCTGGGAACCCTTTACACACATAAGCCTACAGAAACACTGTTGTTTCCATCGACTTAGATATATGCAAGAAGCATATCCGCCATTCCGCTACCGATATTTTGCTACATGTAATGTTGTCAATATCGTTAGCGCACTGCTACATAATTATCCAATTATAAAAGAGAACAAAGGAATAAGTGATGTGGCGAAGTAGTCCATATGCAGCCATGGCATTTATTCGGTGCACTACACTAATGGCTAATGGGTTACATAATTAACTGCGCTACCAAAAGCAGTCACAACAAGCATTGAGCATATTTTCAAATTTATCACTTTCGCCTCCCCTACAACTTACTAAACATTGCTGGTAACTTTCTGATATATTCTGCATAAATACGATCACTGAAGAACGAATATGAGTACACACGGCACATATAACGTGCAGTGCAATACGTGCTCATATTCTCTCTAATTTTTATCGTAAACACCCAAGAAAATGTACCCTGAGAACAGTAATAATTCCTATTCTTACATAAATGAATCAATTCTAAATATGATGACACACATGTCATCGTTGTACATCTGCGTTTAGAAATGAGAGTGGACTGAAACGCACAAGTAATGTAAAATAAATGGTGGAATAAGTTCCGCTTGTTCCAACAAATTGAAAAGTCTGTGGTGGACAAAATGGTTCTGAGCTTCAAAAGAAGAACGGAGAGAAACGACTGGGTGACATGTACACAAGAAATTAAAAACCTAATAACGGGTTGCAATCGTCCATCATGTCTCTCGTGGAACAAACTGGAACTGAACCTGACAACAAGAGACAGAGGGAGGAAATATTAAACTGCGCTTTTGAAACTACATTCACGAATGAGGATGCTGTCATGAAAATGTTTGACCATAGCATACGCATTCAGAGAAAATTAATTAAATCATTGCTTTCGGTACAGACAAACAGGAGGGACAAAGAACTATGACGGAACTCCCATTAGATTCAACAATGAATACGCTGCAGGATTAGCTCTTTTTCCAGCGCATATCTGTCAGGGGTCTCTCACGCAGAGAACAGTCACGCTCAAGTAGGAAATAGCGCAGAGCGCTCCTGTTTACAAAAGGGGTAAACAACGAATGAACAGAATTTCAGACCAATAGCACTAACGTATGGCTGGTATACTCTCTTTCAAATTCTGAAGGTGGCTGGGGTCAAATACAGTGAGCGAAAGGCTATTTGTAATTTGTACAGAAAGCAAGAGAGCGCACGGAGGCTTTCCGGCAGTCGTTCTCCCCGCGAACCATACGCGACTGGAACAGGAAAAGGAGGTAATGACAGTGGCACGTAAAGTGCCCTCCGCCACACACCGTTGGGTGGCTTGCGGAGTATAGATGTAGATGTAGATGGCAGTTATAGGAGTCGAGGGACATGAAACTGAAGCAGCGGTTGGGGAGGGAGTGAGATGGGGTTGTAGCCTATCCCAGATATTATTCAATCTATATATTGAGCAAGCAGTAAAGGAGCAAAAGAAAAATTTGGAGTAGAAATTAGAAAACATGGAGAAGAAACAAGAACTCTGAGTTTTTCTGACAACAATGTAATTCTGTCAGAGACAGCAAAGGACCTGTAAGAGCAGTTGAACGGAATGGACAGTGTCTTGAAAGGAGGATATAAGATGAACATCAACAAAAGCAAAACGAGGACAATGAGATGTAGTCGAATTAAATCAGTTGATGCTGAGGGAATTACATTAGTAAACGAGACGCTTAAAGTAGTAGATGAGTTTTGCTATTTCGTGAGCAAAACAAGATGGTGGTCGAATTAGAGAGGATATAAAATGTTGACTGGCTATGGCAAAGAACGCGTTTCTGAAGAGATGATATTTGTTAACGTCGAGTAGAGATTTAAGTGTCAGGAAGTCTTTTCTGAAAGTATTTGTGTGGAGTGTAGTCGTGTATGGAAGTGAAACATGGACGATAAATAGTTTGGACAAGAAGAGAATAGAAGCTTTCGAAATGTGATGATGCAGAAGAATGCTGAATATTAGATGGGTAAATCACGTTACTAATGAGGAGGTACTGAATAGAATTTGGGAGAGAGGAGTTTGTGGCACAACTTGCCTAGAAGAAGGTATTCAATGGTAGGACATGTCCTGAGGCATCAAGGGATTACCAATTTAGTGTTGGATGGCAGCCTGGAGGGTAAAAACCGGAGGGGGGAGACCAAGAGATGAATACACTAAGCAGATTCAGAAGGATTTAGGGTCCAGTAGTTACTCGGAGATGAAGAAGCTTGCACTGATTGCACTGATTGCAAGTGGAAACTGACGACAAATTTTCGTGTACAGTACTGTAACTAATTTTCAAAAGTTATCTTCATCTGTGTAAGGGACAAAAATGACTATATTTTAAAAGTTATTATTAATAAAAATAACAACAAAACAATTAAACGCATAGTTACGTAGTGGTCGTCGTTTTCATTATTTTTGTATGTATAAAATTGTGGCCTGACATAAACCAGTGCCGCACTCTATGCCGCACTCTACTCTGAAACAGTTTCAGAATTTCGCAGTGTGCATTTTATGACGCGTTAACTCTTTGAGAAGCAGAAGAGAACTGTATCTCCATTTTCTTAATTAATTTTCCTACTGACAACATATCAACCGTCGTCTTTCATTAGATCAGGGACTGCCAAAGTGGATGCCGAATGTCAGCTTTAAAGGCCACCCAGTTCAGCGAGTATGATAAGAGGAGGTACACATGTATATTCCACCAATTTCTTCCCTGCAGACATCTTTGTCTTGCAACGTGTGAAAACAGCATTTTACGAACTACTACGTAGACGTGGATACTGGCGCAGGAACTAAACTTTGCACTCCTTAAGAAAATAAAAGTATATATTTTTCAATGCAACTCATTTCAAAATCAGTATAAGACACTCTTGCAGTTACAATTTCGAATCACACCTCGTAATATGAAATGTGCAAGAACGACTTATGTATAAGAAATACTGCAATGATTATCCGTCTGATTATGGATGTAACTATTTTCTAAATTTATTTACATGCAGTGGAGGAAAATACTAATTTACCTTTTGTCAGGAAAAAGAAAATAATGTAGGTAACGTAATGTGACTTACCGGGGATAGGCAAAACAATGTTAACACCTGCGATTCTTCTTCGAATACTAGATATAATGATTGTACAGTCTCCAGTGAGATGTTATGCCACTCTTCGATCAGTACCTCTTCTAACTTCTACAGTGACGACGGAGGCGGAAATCTGCTCCGGAGACTGCGCTCCAGTACCGCCCACAAGGGTTCGATAATGTTCAAGTCCGGGCACTGTGCTGGCCAGGGAAGACGCTGCATTTCTGTTGCATGCTCCTTATACCACGATTGTACTGTCCTGGTTGTGTGAATGGCTGCATTATCGTCCTGAAATGTGGCATCATTCTTGGGGAACAACATTTGAATCGTGGGGTGCACCTGATCACCCAAAATGTTCGCTGTAACACGGCCTTTGAGAGTAATGACGGGACCAGGAGAATACCATGACCTGGCTGCCCATACCCCCACTTTCACCTCCATGCTGAACCGTTGGAATCAAGCAATCAGGATTGCAGGCTTCTTTTGGCTTTCTCCAGACGTAAACATGGCCCGTTGTTGTAAATAACGAAAACGTTGTCTCGTCGGGCTATATGACGTGTTTTCACTGATCAGCCGTCCTCGATTTATGCACCTAACACCATGTTTTAGGCTCCTTTGCGCTGGTTGTCGCCACTAATGGTTTCGGTGTAGCAGCTCGTCCATGAATACTCGCTTTATGGAGTTCTCGGTGGACAGCGTCTATAGATACGGGGTCTCGAAGATGGCGAGCTGCATCACACCAGTCTCTGCACTGAAGACAATAACAACAACAACAACGACAACCACTAACGTTCATCCCGTCGTCTGGAGCATATACTTTTGAGCCAAAGAATCCGGGAACCCTATGTAATGCAGAATTGGCCACTTGATGTCACGAGAGGCTGATCACACAATATAAAAGGAGGCGGGGAATATAGTGTTGTCAGCGGAGAAGCGGTAACAGCAGATTGGGTCCACCACGGAAGCTCCGTGCCTTCGAATGTGGACTACTGGATATCATCTGGATAATAAATCCACCAAAGTCATTTCAACCCTTCTGAAGCTGCCCAAGTTGACCGTCGGTGACGTGATTCTGGAGTGGAAACACGAAGGAACTACAACAGCTAAACCAAGGCCATGCTGACCTCATGTATTGACGGATAGCGAGCTCCGATCATTGTAGAAGTTGGTTAAAAAAAGTTTAAATCAGCGGAAGGTATCACTGCACCCTACATCCTCCTGAATCTGCTTAGTGTTTTCATCTCTTTGTCTCCATCTGCGATTTTTACCCCATACGCATCCCTCCAATACTGTACCGGTGATCCCTTGACGCCTCAGAACGTGTCGTACCAACCGATCCACTCTTTTTAGTTAGGTTGTGCCCCAAATTCCTCTTCTCCACAGTTCTATTCAGTACCTCCTCATTAGTTATGTGATCTACCCATCTAATCGTCAGCATTCCTCTGTAGCACCACATTTCGAAAGCTTCTATTCTCTTCCTGTCTAAACTATTTTACCGTCCATGTTTCACTTCCATACGTTACTACACGCCACACTAATACTTTCAGAAAAGTCTTCCTGACAGTTGAATCTATACTCGATGTGAACAAATTTCCCCTTTTCAGAAAATCTTTCTTTGCCAAAGCCAGTCTACATTTTATATCCTCTCTACTTCGACCATCATCACTTATTTTGCTCCCCAAATAGCAAAATTCATCTGCTACTATAAGTATCTCATTTCCTAATCTAATTCCCTCAGCATAAACTGATTTAATTCGACTACATTCCATTACCCTCGTTTTGGTTTTGTTGATGTTCATCTTATATCCTCATCTTATATCCTCCTTTCAAGACACTGTCCGTTCCGTTCAACTGCTCTTCCAGGACCTTTGCTCTCTCTGACAGAATTACAATGTCATCGGCAAACCTCAAAATTTTTATTACTTCTCCATGTATTTTAATTCATACTCAAAATTTTTCTTTTGTTTCCTTTACTGCTTGCTCAATATACAGATTGAATAACATCTGGGATAGGCTACAACCCTGTACTACTCCCTTCTCAACCACTGATTCCCTTTCGTGCCCCTCGACTGATATACCTGTCATCTGGTTTCTGCACAAATTGTAAACAGCCTTTCGGTCTCCGTATTTTAGCCCTGCCATCTTCAGGTTTTAAAAGAGAGTATTCCAGTCAACATTGTCAAAGGCTGGACTGTGCCCTTCTCTAATGTCGGCTCTTGGAGAAGAATGGGATAAAATTACTCCACAGACAGGCAGACACCTCGCTGAAAGTGTCTCCAACGGAGTTCACGTCGTATAAAGACGAAGGTTGGACACACTCCAAATTAATGTCCACTAATCGCTGCCCAGATGCTGTCGGACAGTGTATTTTAAGCTAGAAAGCTATGTCGTTCAAATGTGTGTGAATTCCCAAGGGACGAAACAGCTAAGGTGATCGGTCCCTAGGCTTACCCACTACTTAAACTAACTTATGCTAATAACAACATACACCCATGCCCGAAGGAAAACTCGAACCCCCGGTTGTAGGGGCCGTCCAATCAGTGACATGGCGCCTCGAACCGCGCGGCTTCTCCGCGCGGCATGTCCTTCGTGAAGGAAGAAGTCGTTAGTTTGAAATATTGCTCACAGATTGCTTTATTCACGTGCGATATCCTCCAAATTATTGACAAGAGTTACCAGATGAATTTCGTCTAGTTAAATTTCCGAAAGGCTTTCGCAACTGTATCAAATTGCCTGGCGTCTGCATTTATGAGCATCCGTATTATTAAACGCATAACCTACGGCACAGTCCAAGTTGCAGGTTGCCTACCCGACAGCTTCTAGCGGCAAAAAAATTTGATTTTCAGTGTCTCACATATTTACTGACTGGATTTAAAAATATGAAATGCTGTCACAATCTTCAGAGGCATAGTTTTGTTTTAGAGGTTTAATGCAATAAGACATGTATTACGTATCGAAACTCGGTTTATGTCTTAAGGCAGCGTAACTCATGGCACGCATATTACCCAAACTATATTCACCCAGTATCCGAGAAAGAGAGCACTTAGTGACCACCAACCAAATCTAGACACAATTTCAGACCTTTGGAGAACTTTCCAAATACTCTCCATGTTTCATACCTCCTGATGTAGCCTTGTCTAGTACTAATTTTATTTTATTTCATTAGTTTTGTTTATTATTGAAAACTGTTATGTAGTCATCCTATTCCTATTTTGTGTTAAAGGTTTTCCTGTCTACTCCATTGTTATTTATGTAATGTTCAGTTTTTACTTGTTCACTGCATTACCACCACACTGTCAACGATGTTACTTACTGTATATTTCTACTTCAGTTTAGACGTGTTACTTCTCTTCCAATATTGTTTGCAAACATAGTAACTTCTTTGGTGATAATACTCAGTAAATGTCTGAAGATGGCCTTGTAAGCCGAAAACCGGTTAACACAATAAAAGTAATATTGTAGTATAAAAGCAAACTGTTGCTTTTCATTTATTATTTCCAAATACTCCTTACAAAATAATGTATGGAAAACAGTTAACCGCTTACTACATTTTCACTGTTCATGCAGCAAGGCTTCAGTATCAGACATCATGTTTTAATTTATTACAATTATACGACTAACCGTACTCACAACTCATTTTGCAGATAGTACTCATACATACGTATGCCACTGAATGTACCAGCATAATAATATCAACACCTAGTTCGGGAATAGTGACATCACAAATACTGAGATGTACTATAAAGTAGCTATTGCTTAAAGCGGAGCGCAAATTACCCAGAGCATATTAATCCAGATTTTCACAATAAGAGCAATTAAAGACTTCAGTTTCTGCGAACTCTGCGCAGGCCGGACTGGCCGAGCGGTTCTAGGCTCTACAGTCTGGAACCGCTCAACCGCTACAGTCGCAGGTTCCAATCCTGCCTCGGACATGGATGTGTGTGATGTCCTTAGGTTAGTTAGGTTTAAGTAGTTCTGAGTTCTAGGAGACTGATGACCTCAGCAGTTAAGTCCCATAGTGCTCAGAGCCGTTTTTTTTTTTTTTTTGGGGGGGGGGGGAGGTGGAACTCTGCGATCCGCGTAGCAACATCAGTGGATGCAGTAACTCCGGACATGCTTACAAAAAGTATGGGACGAGTTTAACCACAAATTAGATGCCTGTCATATGTCTGGTGGAGAAGAAACTGAACATTTCAGATAAATAAATTAAAACTTTTATCCAAAAAGGAATTTTAAAAATTGCCTCAAATTTCTATGCCCTTGCATGGAATAGATATTTTCTTCTAAAAGTTGCTCAGTTGCCTAAGTAAATATTTACCTCAAGTTCCTACCTTCATTCGAATAGAATATATAGTCTGGTGAAATCACATGAATCGTTTTGAGACTCTGTGAATTGTCTACCCCTGCATTTTCCTTTGACGTTGACCAAACAGAGATTACAAAAGCTATGATTATGCTACTTTATCTGAAGATCCATTGTGATACTGCTACGACTCATCAAGCATTACGCTTCAGGTTCTGACAAAGAACGGTATGTAAGGTGTAATTTTACGAAAAAATCGACCAATAAGAACACACTGAGTTTTATTTTAAAATCACACTTTCTTTTCTGTAGACTTAGAATTTCCATGGCCTCGATATATGTAACCTTTATTTTACCAGCGCGTCACTTTGGCATCACTGTGACGTTCGTGGGTGAGCGCGATTTCCAAGAAAGCGGTGCTCGTTGCATGTAAATGGCTTTTCCGTTTGTGGGTCACGAGACCGTCATATATCTTCGCAGCTGTCCTGGATTTTCTTTCCGTTAGCCGAAAAAAACATCCCTATTTCCACGCGGCAGGGATCGCCTCTTCATCCCTCTACAGCCACGTTTGCGGTGCCGCACAGATATCCCCCTCGCCGCTGGGGAAAAGGAATTTGCTGACGCAGGCACTCGCAGGCGGCAAAGAAATGCATACAGCTCTTTGTATTACTTCAGGACCTCAATAAAACATTTTATTTCTGTTTCATTTTCATTGTGTATAAAACTGATAATGAGACAAATGCCATCCACAATCACGCTAGCGGATAGCATATTTAGGGTCAATTTCGTAATTAAATATCACAACGAAAAAGGAAACAACTGTTTAGTAGGAGAACAAAGTATTCTTTTGATAAAATCTTTAACTTCCTTCTCGCTCTCATACCCTCCCTTCCTTCCTTCCGTCCCACCCTCCTCCCCCACTCGTCCCCATACCCTCTCCCTTCCCCCTTTCCTAAACCGTACATGTTTCTTGGGAATAGGCCAGTCAGAGTACATACCCAAAACGGGTTCGCAATCGCATGGACGTCAGCGTGCTCGTCCCTTATTGGCTGTCATTTCATGGACGTTAGCTTCGCAGTGGTGCTTTTCGACCTATGGTAATATGAAAAATCTTGCTCAAATGGTTCAAATGGCTCTGAGCACTATGGGACTTAACTGCTGAGGTCATCAGTCCCCTAGAACTTAGAACTACTTAAACACATCTAACCTAAGGACATCACACACACCCAAGCCCGAGGCAGGATTCTAACCTGCGACTGTAGCGGTCGCGCGGTTCCAGACTGTAGCGCCTAGAACCGCCCGACCACCCCGGCCGGCAATCGCGCAATTTCACGTCCTCAAACCTGCTGTGATTTTGCTAACAGTTTTTTTTTTTCACGCAGACTTAGCTGTTCACCCTGTAGAGCCTTATCTTTTTTTTCCAAATGTGTCAGATTTCTTTTGCCAAATTGGTTTAATCCTATGGCGTTTGCAACAGCACAGTCACTCTGATGTAATGAGAGTAGTGCAATTATTTATTTACCTATTGTGAGGCGTTTTGAAACACTGACAAAAAATACATAGAGTGTATAGAATAGAATTTACATTATAAAATCTTATAAACAGACATCTGGAGCACTTACGTAACTTATCGACTTTGGAGTCACCAGCAGGAAATTTTCTGGTCTACGACATTTGTGATATGGGGACGCCCATTGCCATGAGGCAGCAGCACCATTTGTCACAAGGAACTTGGCGCACAATCCGCAACAGTGGTTTTCGATAGACATGCTGCCCCTTACACATTTTCCATTCTCCGATTAATGTCTCCAGTGCTTGTCCTTCGGCATCCAAGACAATAATGATATGTTTTTCTCCCGTTTATCTCTTGCCTACATGTTGGTGCTTGTATACCCACATCGTAATCGCGCTACGTTGCATATACCCTGCAGCAACGCCCTCAAACGGAAATTTCGCCCCATGTTGTTTTGTTTTTTTTTTTTTTTTTTTTTTTTTCAGTTCATTCTTGAGTCAGCGCATTAGTAAGGTTAAACTCGTCTTTCACAGCGATCTTTGGTGTTATTGTCAGCGGCGTCTAGAGCGGATTTGATTATGGTCTGCTATATCAATATGTTAATATGTTGATGGCATGGTAGATTTTTATCAACCATGATCCTTTTGTGAACATTCGTGAGAGCATTTATGCGTCGTAATTGAGAGAGTGGAACGTGAGTTAACACTGTGTTGGTTTAATAACACGAGGAATCATTGTCATGGCGTTATTTAGTTGGACATCTGCCTTTCGTGCATGTGGGCTATTTAGCCAAATTGGGATACAATATTCAGCTGCTGAGAAAACAAGACCCATAGCAGAAGTACGAAAGGTGGATGCCGATTCTTCCGAGGTTGTACAACATGACTTTTGAATGATATTGTTTCTTGTTTCCAATTTTTCCCCGTTTTTGGAAATTAGGAAATCTTTGGTAAGTTCCTATGGGACCGAACTGCTGAGATCATCGGTCCCTAGGCTACCCCGCGCGGTCCCTATTTTTGTTAGATGCTCTTTGAGAGATAGACCTATGAATGGATACCCCCAGTATCGCGGTGTTTTATTTTGAGTAACTGTAGTGTTTCCAAACAGTACGTTGAGTTGTCTTCCAGCGAGTGGAAGCACGAAGCTCACGTTTTGCTAGCGTTTGGCTGGAGTCTCCATTTGCTAAAGCACTTTTCCACTACATCATTGTCCTCCGATAGGATTTCTTCTATGTGTCAAATTGAGATACATCTTGCTCCAATACAACCTATGTATGTAAAAACATCTGTGACGGATCAGTCTGATGAAACAGTTCTTTACAGAGTTTATTACATCACAATGTACTATATAAGTTTTTGTGTGCCAACAAGTTTTATAATTTGGCGCTTACACAAACTGAAAACTAAGCGTGTACTTTGGAGTCACTCGTAGAGATCCATAACAAAAAATCGATTTAGTGTGTGTCCAGTATCAAATTAGGACAAGATGGGGTAGTATATGTCAGGCGATTGTACTGGCCAAAACCATTTTCTATATTCCAGAGTTACGGACAATACATTTCGCGCCACAACAGACTGAATTACGTAGGAATCAGATCTAATCACGCAAATTTGAATCAAAGAAACACGGTGTTTCGGAGTGGCAACTAGATACCTGTTCCTTTCGGTGCACGGGATTAACTTTGCAGGGCTATGCTTTATTTGCAAAGGAGTAATATCACATCTTTTTATTACATATGTATTTAGGCTGCTATGTCTCTAGCGAAAATAATTAAAGTGAGAGTGTTAAACTACCTCAGCAGCAGATTCAGGTCATATCCGACAAAGCAATTTCTGGTTGTAAACCATGATTTTATTCGGTTTTTTTTTCCGTAACAGTTGGAGATGCAGTAGTCAGGACACAGATGGGATAAAAGTAACATGAAGGACGCTGTCTGACTTCTTGAAATGACTGAGTGACAAATATTCAACTACAGGAAATACATTAGGTGATAGACAAAGCTTTACAAGATATGAAAGACATGGCCATGAAACCGGTTCGATAAAATAATAAGTTTTGTGGAGAAAATTCAGAGGTGAACAGGAAACAGTATTGTACGATCATGTAAAAAATTTAGTTAGTTTGTGCCTTTCTTTTCTTAAATCTAGTCCGCCGTAGGATGCCGGGTAGGATCCCACCAAGGGCGCAGGCACAGAGGCGATATAAAAGCTGACAATAAAGAAAGAAAGAAAGACGGCTTCATAATTACTCACGAGAGGTACTTTAATAATTAATCGTGAGAGGTGCGTGAATTGTCGTTCACGTTGTTCCCATCTTCTGCTACAAGATTGCTTTTCCTTGGCCCAAGACTACAAACGGGCGTTGCTTTCTCAGTCCCACTTCTGTAGTTTCATTTCGTCCGTGAAACAAAGCGAAGAAACGACTACTACCGAACAGGCGCCTATTGCCAAAATGACTTATGTGGTAACAGTGCTCTCGCTTAGTTGATAGTCGTTAGGCTTTTAGACGGCTATACTTATCTAGTAAGCAGACCACCTGGCAACCTCATTTCACTGCTTTTTTTTCTTTTTTTCTACGTGAAGATCAAAACACAAATATCAGTTGGACGAAGCAATTAGATGCAATAATGAAAAATTCTCAAGAAAATAGACTTTAAATTTCCTGACCGTCCTTTATACCGTAAAGTGTGCCCGGTTTTTCGACAGGCAACGTGGCTTTGCAGTAGAATGCTAGCCTCGCCTGGGCGGCCCGGGTTCGATTTTTGCTTGAGATAGATTTTTAAACAAATATGGAAGTTCTATAGCCACTTCCACTAAAAGTGAAATCTATATAAATGTAGATGTTCATTTTTTCAGTCTTAATCTTCGAACCACCGATTGCTTTGAAATTTTGACATAAAGGTTAATTCGAATTAGTGCGTGTCCTTACAAACCTACCGTAGCGCCACATGTAATATATAAATATACGGTGAAGCGCTAAATAAACTGATATAGGCGTGCCTGTTCAAATACAGAGATATGTAAACAGGCAGAATACGGCGCTGCCGTCGGCAACGCCTATATAAGAGAACAAATGTCTGGCGAGAGAACAAGTGTCTGGCGCAGTTGTTAGATTGGTTACTGCTGCTACAACGGCAGGTTATCACGATTTAAGGGAGTTTGGACGTGGTGTCATAGTCAGCGCACGAGCGATGCGACACAGCATCTCCGAGGTAACGATGAAGCGGGGATTTTCTTGTACAACCATTTCACAAGTGTACCGTGGATATCACGAAGACCGTAAAACATCAAATCTCCGACATCGCTGCGGCCGGAAAAAGATCCTGCAAGAACGGGACCAACGACGACTGAAGAGAAGCCCTGCAAAATTCATGGTGTCAGCTCCCTCTGGCACTACTACGGGCATTAGTGGAGTCCATGCCACGTCGTGTTGCGGCACTTCCGCGTGCTCGCGTGAGTGCTGCACGAATATTAGGCAGGTGTACCATTTTCTTTGGCTCTTCAATGTATGTGTAGTAATTGTAGGGGAAATATATATAGCCTTGTAAATATTCGTTTATTCAAAATCTTAGAGCTCTTAAAATTTTTCTCCGACTGCTTCGAAATTTTGACAAATTCGAATACGCGCATGTTCTTAATATTTTATATATATGTAAGAGCGAGAGAGAGAGAGGAGAAACATTTCCGAAACACTCGAAAAGTTCTTGATCGACGTACTTAAATTATTACACAATGCTCTAATGAACATTCGGATGTAAATAGGCTATATATTTCAAAAAAATGGTTCAAATGGCTCTGAGCACTATGGGACTTAACATCTATGGTCATCAGTCCCCTAGAACTTAGAACTACTTAAACCTAACTAACCTAAGGACATCACACAACACCCAGCCATCACGAGGCAGAGAAAATCCCTGACCCCGCCGGGAATCGAACCCGGGAACCCGGGCGTGGGAAGCGAGAACGCTACCGCACGACCACGAGATGCGGGCCGCTATATATTTCAATATATCTAGTATATAAATATATATGTAATATATACAACGGGAACATTGTTACCGTAAATCGCTAAAGAAGTCGACTTACTTACTTCAAATTTTTACACGTTACTGTAATAAAGGTTCACGGTGGTTAGCATACAGGAATGTTGTATTTATGGCATATGAGCTTATGATTAGAATGGTACTAAAGAATCTTAATTTTCAGTAACAATAAACAAGGCTGAAGGTTTGATAGAGGGAGGGGTGATTAGTAGATGGACACAGACAGGGGTAGAGAGGGTGGAAAGAAGATGATGGACCGAGATAGGGGATGGGAGGAGGTAATGCACAGAGAAAGGAGGAGGTGAAAATGGACAGGGGAGGAAGAAGATTAAGATATATCTCCAATTCCCAAACATATTAGAAGCGTGTACCTTATGTTTTCTTTCTTCCCCCTCTCGAGGTTGTGCCACAGCAGCGTGTGCCAGGAACAACTAGTACGTAAATATGAAAAAAGCGTATTTTTTTAATTTCAGACGATCTTTATTACCAACATTTCATAAAAGATCGATGATTAATAACTTACATTTCCAATGAAAGCTGAATATTTGTATGTGTTTTCTAATTGGAAATAAGACGATGTGTGCTTTTCGTAAAATACGACAACAAGGTGTGTTAGTTATCATATATTTGATTAATTTTATACGTAGATGACGCAGGTATCCGAACTGAACGGAAAAGACTAAAACAATATTGCCGAAACGAGATTCGAACCAGCTACTACCAGTCTCGAATGTTCCGATTTTTTCATGTGTAAAAGCTTCACAGAAATGCTCGTAGAACATAGTTTTGTTTAAAAATTTGCATCAGCAAGGAATCGAACCCAGGGCAGCCATTTGGCAAGCAAACACTCTACTACAAAACCAAATTGTCTGTCGAAAAACTAACCTTTCTTTAGGGTTCTAAAGACGTTGTGAAGATTTCAATTTCGATTTTCTTCACGTAGCACAAATACAAAAACTACAAAAATCCGATTGCCGTGTGGTGTCCTTGTAATTTGAATCCTCATGCGAACATTGACTTCCCATTCATCACTGGTTGCACAGCTCAAGCACCAGTAGGCCTTACTTATGTAGTAGGTATTTTGTTATTATTCTAGCGGAAATGAAACACTAACAGATGCTGAAACATCGAGGGTCTAAAGTTCCTTTGCTACTAACCCTCCTAGAGGTTCTTTAATCACTCTACGATTGTTCTCTGTGCTTCACTTCTATTGCACCTACTTACAAAACTATACAATTTGCTAAATCTGTGTAAAAACAGCAGCGCAAAAGTAATTATGCAGTGGTGGTAGGGGGGCGCAGGCGGCGTTCTAGGATCACCTGTGTACAGCTCTGTGCGCAGAGCAACTGAAAACAGAGCATCGGTTCAGTAAGTCACAAGTAAAAGCGAGTACGGACTTTTGCTATAATTTCATAAGATGACATGAAGGCTTAAAGCTATGGACAGCTGAATTCATGAGATGGCGGCGAACAGCCACTTTCACCATGGAACATTTTGACAGATACTTTGACAGCCTAGGTGAGCTGCTGTACAAGAGGAAGTTTACAATCTTTTGCCTCCCAGAACTTTAAACGACCAAACTGCAAAGGATGAAAAACAATAAAAATCATTTAAATAAAAAACTTTTCAATCAACACATTTTTAAAACGGACTAAAAATTATAAAATAATTGATCCTAGCCCATACAGATTCATAACCCCATGCGGATAGTCCTGAAAGAATTTTTAATGGCTTTCAAAACATTGTGGAATTTAAAATGATAACCATGGGGCACGTTCAATGGAGGTGACCTATTCATGTATCAGTTATGCATTGGAAGCTACGCACGGTTTTCGCTTTAAAATCTACAAATATTTTCAAGATTATCAATTCACAAGCACAAATTTTCAGGACTGTTTGTATGGGGTTAGGAATCTGTATGCGGCCAGGGGAAATTATTTTATACGTTTTAGTTGGGTTTAAAAACATGTGATATTAAAAAGTTTTTATTTACGTAAAAATTATTTTCTGCTTTTTAATGTTGCATGTGTCAAATTTTTCAATCGCTTTCCAACATTTCAATGAGATTGCAACAGAAACATGTGTACATTTCTGGTTTATTTCAGTTTCTCTCCACCTTGATTAGCAGTACGTTGCTAGGATTATACCACCAAGAGGTCTCGAAGGTAAAAATTAGAAAGAATGGAGCTCACACTGGGTCTGACCAGCAACCGTTATTAGCCTCAAAAATTCGCAAGTGGAACAGGGCAAAGGGGAAATAGCAGCGGTACACAAACTACCCTTCGCCACACACCAGACAAGAAAGCTGGTTAATATAGGATTGTCGTGGAGTTTTCAATTATGTTGAAACTTTTAAGTCTCTAACTCGCTCGGAAATGATAGTGGTAAAGAAAGAACCCTGCGCCACATAACAGACAAAAAAACGAGTAAATATTGCATTGTCGTTCACTTCTGAGCTATGGGGAAAGTTTCAAGTCTGAAGCTCATCGAGCTTCAGTTTAAAATCAAGTGCAAATGTTCCGAACAAACAGACAAAAAGCGACCTAATAAAAAGGTCTTAAAATGCCAATGAATGTGTATCCTTCTGACATCGATTTTTCTGATACGTTAATTAATGTAAAGAAGAATACTTCCGTTCAACGTTTGTACTTGAAAGAGCTTACGTGTCCGATACCATCCAAATTTCCCCTACTTAGATTTTGCTTTGTTTTCATGTACCATGCCTGCAGTTCTATACACAGTGGAATCTCCACAACACGGTAATGCAGCACGCTGCTTGAGCGTCTTAAACAAAACAACGCAGCCCGCCGATAAATTCGGTATGCGCTCTCCCATATTGATGTGACTTTTCGTAATAGCCGGACGCGGTGGCAGAGCGGTTCTAGGCCCTCAGTCCGGAACCACGCGACTGCTACGGTCGCAGGTTCGAATCCTGCCTCGGGCATGGATGTTTGTGATGTCCTTAGGTTAGTTAGGTTTAAGTAGTTCTAAGTTCTAGGGGACTGATGACCACAGCTGTTGAGTCCCATAGTGTTCAGAGCCATTTGAACCATTTTTTTCTTATTAGCGGGCACGATACTGTGTCGTGGCGATTTCGTTACGTACCGCGGCTTCAAAGATGGACCTGCAAACTAAAATAATATCACGTAGGTAATTTTATTTTTTGGAAGCGATAAATTAAAAGACCCCTCATGTCTCCTTTTTTAGTTCTAATAAATTTTGTTATATTGGGTGTCTATATCGTATTTACTCATAATATGGCGACTGCAAAAACCTCTCGCGGTACAAAAGCTCCACACAGCTTTCCCAGTTCTGCTGCAGTTGTGTAGAAGGTGCTATAGGTAACGTTTTAGATAGCATTGATGGTGCGAAACCCAGCTTACCCTTTCCTCAGATGGTGTATTACCAACTGTGGATGAAGGGCGCAGGGTGATTCGGTATTTGTAGATTTCCGGAAAGCGTATGACACGGCGTCCCATTTCAAGCTGTACGAGCACATGGAAAAAGTTCACATATATGTGAGTAGCTCGAAGACTTCTTAAATAATAGAACCCAGTATGTTGACCTCCGCGGCGAATGTTCATCGGAGACAACCGCATCGTCAGGAGTGCCCCAGGGAAGTGTGAAAGGACCGCTGTTCTCTATATACATACACTCAGTCGCAAAAGTATTCGGACAGTGGGAAGTTTCACAATGAGTACTCGAGAAACACTGACTATGAAACCCAAACATATTTATTAGCAATATATATGCGTAACAACATTAATTACAAAAGAATTATTGTATTATTTCGTTGCCAAAACATAAATAACAGAAAAGTTAACAACAAACATGAAACATCCTGCACATCCAGCTGCTACAAAAGTATTCGGACACTGTCCAATTAATGTTCATAAGTTGTACGACGAAAATATCAATACCTTGTGGGTCCACCTTTCATTTTCAATACCTCCTCCATTCTACTAGGCATACTTTCCACGAGTTTTTGGTGAAATCTGGGCCTATATTTGCCAATTCTTGGCGCAGTTTCTCTTTCAAGGTCTCCTTCGTATAGATGTTGTACGCGCGGAGGGTCCGTTCAATTTATCCTACAAATGTTCGATTGGGTTAAGGTCTGGTTATTGGAGGGAGGGGGGGGGGGGTGCAATACTTTGGCGCAACTGAAGAGCAACCACATTTGTAAAATATGCGAGGTATGCTTATGATCATTATCCCGATAAAAATGAAAGTTGTTCGCAATACCTAGATGTCGTGCACTGTGCTTCAAATGTCCTCGCAATATACTCAAATACGCTTCCTTGTTCATCGTATCATCAATGAACACTAAATCACCCACACCATTGCCGGACATGCATCCCCACACCATGATGCTCCCACCTCCAAACTTTACTGTTGGTTTGAGGTTTCTGGGATTCAGCTCTTCATTGGTCTTTCGCCACACGTTTGCCTTTCCGTCGCTTTGCCATAATGTAAATTTACATTCGTCGCAAAATATCACCCGATTCCACCAAGCCTGATCGTATTCGGCGAATTACCTCGCAAACTGCATACGTTTCTTCTGGTTCACTGCATTTATGAATGGCTTTCGCCGTGCCACTCGACCATGGTACTGCGATCGTCGTAGTTTTCTCCGCACGATTTCTGGATGAACTTTTTATACCAAGGTCTCCCTCCACCTCACTTGCAATTCGTGTGGCAGATAGTTCATCTCTCTGTGAAAATGTCCGTGGCCGTCCTGTACTGTAACGGAGTTCCAATCGGTCTTCTTTCTCGAACCGTTTAATAACGTCGTGAAATGTACCTTTCTTCATGTTCACTGTTGCGGCAATTTCCTTGCAGGTTTTCCCCTTCGATTGATGATAAATGACAAGTTGCCTTTGCTCGAACGTAGAACACTTCCCTCTGCGTCCCATCATCGACCTGCACAGGCTCGCGATATTTGTTTACTAGTCATCGCTATCGTCTCGCGGAAATGTCGGACACGCTGCAGTCGCGTCACCCTCTCTCGGAATGAACTATTCTCTCACGGTGTCCGCCTTTGTCCGAATACTTTTGTTGCACCTTCCCATGCCGTTTTCAGGAAATATTACGTAACAGACACATGTCCAACAACAATTCTTCGTATTTGACGCTTGTTTCACGTTGCGACATCGTACCCAGAGTCCCAAATACATTACAAAGTGCAATTTCTGTATTTGTTCATGCGGCAAACTGCAAAATTATGCGCCGTTACGTGCTGTCCGAATACTTTTGCGACTGAGTGTAAGTGATTTGGCGGACAGGATGGGCAGCAATCTGCGGTTGTCTGCTGATGATGCTATGGTGTACGGTAAGGTGTCGAAGTTCAGTTACTGTGAAAAGGTACAGGACGATTTAGACATATTTCTAGCTGGTGTGACGTACGGCAGCCAGCTTTTAATGTGCTGGCGTACGCTGGCGACAGTACACCATCCGGCATAGAGGTTACGAGAGTATCGATAGAGGCCAACGGCTAGACTCGCTGGAAACGCATTGCCAATGACCTCTCGGCCGCCATTATTTAGGAACGCCGCTGCGGACCGGAGGGCCAGTTACTTAGGCAGTTCGTTCCAGTTTAGCCAGTTAGTTGGAGCCCGTTACGCCAATTACTTCGAGTCTGTACGCCGTGGAGTTCCAGCGTGTCACCGTAGACGCAGCCGCAAACTTAGTGTCTAGCACAGAGACAGGCAGCACTTAGTAACCTTGTTGTGAACATAACGGACTTCTACTTCAAAAGCGCTGAGACTGCGTGGACTATAACTACTTAAGTAGTTCTTTCCTTATGAATAAAGAACCCAGTCATTGATTGCGTGCAGTTTGTGTTACAGAACGGGGATACTGGCCAACAGCCAACATCCTCTCCTTGCTTCCCACTGTACATTTCTACAGAAACAACGAGACGACATAAAAGCGGCTGAAGAGAATACAACATTAAATGTCGAAAAATGAAAGTTAATGCAGATGAGTAGGAAGAACAAATCTGTAATGTTCGGTTACAGTGTTACTAGTGTCCTGCTTTAGACATTAAAGTCTTTTAAATATCTGGGAGTAATGTTGCAAAGCGATATGAAGTGGAACGAGAATGTGTGAACTGTGGTAAAAAACGCGAATTATCGACTTCGGTGTATTGGGAGAATTTTAGGAAAGGGTGGTTCACCTGTAAAGCACACCGCATATAGGACGCTGGTGCGACCTATTCTTGATTCCTGCTCGAGTGTTTGGAATCCGTAACAGGTCGGACATAAGGAAGACATCACAGCAATTCAGAAATGGGCTACTGGATTTGTTACCGGTAGGTTCGAAAAACACGTAAGTGTTACGGAGTTGCTTTGGGAACTCAAATGGGAATCCCTGGTCGTTCTTTTCGAGAAACACTCTTGAGAAAATTTAGAAAACCGCCATTTGAAGCTGACTGCAGAACGATTCTATTGCTACCAGCATGCAATGCGCTTTAGGACCACGAAATAGGATTCGATAAATTAGGGCTTATGCGGAGGTATATAGACAGTCGTTTCTCTCTCGCTCTATTTGAGAGTAGAACAGGAAAGGCAATGATTAGTAGTGGTACAAAGTACCCTCGGCCGCGAACCGTACGGTAGCTTGCACCTTATCTACGTTACCGTAGTACGTACAGTACATTGGTTCGCAGCCGAGACTGGGTCTGTTAAGATAAACCTTTCATGGACTAAGTTGGTGAACCGCCACGTCTGTGTGAAGCTCTCGCTGATGAAGTCCCTCGAAGCAGTTGTTGTGGTGCATTGGATTTTTCAGAAGTTACAAGGAGGCGACCTATGACTACAAAAGGTGGTTCAGGTAGCTAACTTAATTTGAATAGGTCCTTTAATGGCATTACGAAACGTCTATTTACAAATACCGTAAAATAGTAACAGTTTAGTATCATGAAACGATTCCTCACAAAATGTTGAATCCGAGAGTATGGTAAAGCCTACTATAACGTAAAAGCAAGCTCCGAGTAGTCATATCGCGAGATCGGCTTGCAGCCGGAATCTTTTGCTTACATCATAAAACTTCGTAGATCTCCGTACATCTTTAATGAGATAACAGTGTTCATTTGTTTACTGAAGTTACTGGTTTACTGCACAGTGTTGGATTCCTGATGACCCATAGGCTCCTTTTGGTACCAATTATGCCAAAAGTGTATTTGAATCATTAATATTTAATAACATAAATTCGCCGTTTCGCGCGATATCTCATGTAGTTCTTCTACGTGTACACTTCCGAACAAGACCTGTGGTGTCAGCGCCAGACACCACACTTGCTACGTGGTAGCCTTTAAATCGGCCGCGGTCCGTTAGTATGCGTCGGACCCGCGTGTCGCCACTAGCCCCAGTTGTACAGCCGACTTTGCTAGCGATGGTTCACTGTCTACATACGCTCTCATTTGCAGAGACGACAGTTTAGCATAGTCTTCAGCTACGTCATTTGCTACGACCTAGCAAGGCGCCATATTCAGTAATTAGAATGAATTCTGAACAGACAATATTGTGAATCATGTACCGTCAAGAGCGACGTTCATCATTAATGGATTAAAGTTAAGTATCAAACTAATTACGTCCGCTTTCTGAATTCTAATTCCTTGTCATGTTCCAGACCTCACGTCAGTATAGTCCTTCCTTCCTCACGCCAGCCTGCGTGAGCTAAAACGCGTGCATTTCGGCCTCCTCTAGTAACACGGTGTTGGCTTTTCTGCCAACACTACAACACCCATTCTCACCGCTCACATTCTTTCCCCGAGTCTCGTGATCACCACCGCTCCGTATGGTCAAATTATAACCACTAACTCCACGAGAACTTACTTCCTACTCGTTGCCGTGTTATTTTGCAGGCAGTGAAATTACTTCATCTGCCGAGTTCCAATAATGTAAAATTTAAAAACAATAATAATTCTCCAAAACAGCAGGAACTTCACGCCGCCCTGATCTGTCTAATAGAGAGCCATTTAAGTGGTGTTACGTATTAGTTAATAACCGCAGGGCAATGAACCACATAAATAAAAATCCTCTTCATCGTCATGGGTGCCCTGTCCAATCTCTCTCTTCTATATTAATTGTTAAAAGCTATTTTCTCGCAACACAAGAGACAAAATTCTGATAGGAATATTGCAAGCCTGACGACAGAAATTAGCTTCTGACACATGGGCTGCAGTCAAGTCATAGAGGCCATATGCCTCTGATCAGCGCTGACGGTATGCACTCCGTCTTCAGGCCACAAGTGGCCCATCGGGACCATCCGACCGCTGTGTCATCCTCAGTTGAGAATGCAGATATGAGGGGCGTGTGGTCAGCACACCGCTCTCCCGGTCGTTACGATGGTTTTCTTTGACCATGCTGACGGTGTACTGGGTGAAAATTAATAAAACCGATAACCTGCAGGGACGGATTCCTGATAGAAAATGGAGGATAAAAAGGTCCTATGAACGTTTGTCCGGAAATGCATAGTTGCCAAGGTAGATGGCGCTGACGAATGACAGTTGCCCTGACCACGTACCGTGTGTTCCTTGTACGTTGCACGCTGTATGACTGAGGCAACGTATTGTAACCAGCAGGTGGTTCGGTATTCATGCCGGGGACAAGCTGAGATAGTGTTTGTGTACGGCCCAGCAGACGGAAACGGTCGATAGGTTGCACAGCTGTACCGAAAGACGTGCCCTCATAGACACCAACTACATCACACAACATTTCAAGTTCTTTTTGGGCGTTTATGTGATCGTGGGTCCTTTCAGACAGACAATCGCGTATAGCGGCGGCGAACTGTGCGTATACCAGATCTGGAGGTCAGACAAATGGTTCAAATGGCTCTGAGCACTATGGGACTGAACTTCTGAGGTCACCAGTCCCCTAGACTTAGAACTAATTAAACCTAACTAACCTAAGGACATTACACACATCCATCCCCGAGGCAGGATTCGAACCTGCGACCGTAGCGGTCGCGCGGTTCCAGACTGTAGCGTCTAGAACCGCTCGGCCACCCCGTCTGGAGGTCTGGCTTCTACATAACATTGAGACGAACCCTAGTACAGGTTCGAGGAAAGCGTCCTGCCAACATGGTGAAAGCTGAAGTACGATGACGTGTATCCTGCATATTTGTATCCTGCATAACATTGCATACCATCGAGGCCACTTTTAACATCTGTAGTGACGATGCAGCTTTCTACTGTATTCCGGGATGATTTGTTGTTGCATTCACACCGTCCATTTCGGGAAACATGTTCATAGGAACTTTTTTCCTCCATTTCCTGTCAGGAATCCGACCCTTTATCGGTTTTATTAATGTTCACCCTACACGTACATGAAAATAATTCACACTATATACATTCTTTCCACTCGTAAAATTGTGATCAAACGCCCCTCTAACACAGAAAATTCGATGCTATGAGCTCTTTTGGTTTACTTTGGACAGACGGGTGCGTAATCGCTATCATCCTCCATCATCGTTTACAGAACTTGCCAATATTTTGCAAAATGGTTCAAATGGCTCTGAGCACTATGGGACTTAACATCTGAGGTCATCAGTCCCCTAGAACTTAGAACTACTTGAACCTAACTAACCTAAGGACATCACACACATCCATGCCCGAGGCAGGATTCGAATCTGCGACCGTAGCGGTCGCGCGGTTCCAGACTGTAGCGCCTAGAACGGCTCGGCTACAGAGGCCGGCCCACTGCCAGTAACAGTAATACTAAGTAGGTCCTGAAGCAAAATACACTACTGGCCATTAAAATTGCTACACCACGAAGATGACGTGCTACAGACGCGAAATTTTACCGACAGGAAGAAGCTGCTGTGATATGCAAATGATTAGCTTTTCAGAGCATTCACACAAGGTTGGCACCGGTGGCGACACCTACAACGTGCTGACATGAGAAAACTTTCCAACCGTTTACTCATACACAGACAGCAGTTGATCGGCGTTGCCTGGTGAAACGTTGTTGTGATGCCTCGTGTAAGGAGGAGAAATGCGTACCATCATGTTTCCGACTTTAATAAAGGTCGGATTGTAGCCTATCACGATTGCGGTTTATCGTATCGCGACACTGCTGCTCGCGTTGGTCGAGATCCAATGACTGTTAGCATAATATGTAATCGGAGGGTTCAGGAGGGTAATACGGAACGCCGTGCTGGATCCCAACGGCCTCGTATCACTAGCAGTCGAGATGACAGGCATCTTATCCGTATGGCTGTAACGGATCGTACAGCCACTTGTCTCGATCCCTGAGCCAACAGATGGGGACGTTTGCAAGACAACATCTGCACGAACAGTTCGACGACGTTTGCAGCAGCATGGACTATCAGCTCGGAGACCATGGCTGCGGTTACCCTTGACGCTGCATCACAGACAGGAGTGCCTGCGATGGTGTACTCAACGACGAACCTAGGTGCACGAATGGCAATACGTCATTTTTTCGGATGAATCCAGGTTCTGTTTAAAGCATCATGATGGTCGCATCCGTGTTTGGCGACATCGCGGTGAACGCACATTGCAAGCGTGTATTCGTCATCGCCATACTGGCGTATCACCCAGTGTGATGGTATGGGGTGCCATTGGTTACACGTGTCGGTCACCTCTTGTTCGCATTGACGGCACTTTGAACAGTGGACGTTACATTTCAGATGTGTTACGACCAGTGGCTCTATCCTTCATTCGATCCCTGCGAAAGCCTACATTTCCGCAGGATAATGGAAGACCGCATGTTGCAGGTCCTGTACGGGCCTTTCTGGATACAGAAAATGTTCGACTGCTGCGCTGGCCAGCACATTCTCCAGATGTCTCACCAACTGAAAACGTCTGGTCAATGGTGGCCGAGCAACTGGCTCGTCACAATACGCCAGTGACTACTCTTGATGAACTGTGGTATCGTGTTGAAGATGCATGGGCAGCTGTAGCTGTACACGCCACCGAAGCTCTGTTTGACTCAATGCCCATGCGAATCAAGACCGTTATTACGGCCAGAGGTGGTTGTTCTGGGTACTGATTTCTCAGGATCTATGCACCCAAATTGCGTGAAAATGTAATCACATGTCAGTTCTAGTATAATATATTTTCCAATAAAAACCCGTTTATCATATGCATTTCTTCTTGGTGTAGCAATTTTAATGGCCAGTAGTGTATAAACCATTACATAGTAACTGTTGTGTTGTACTGTCAGTCCGTTTACTTGTTGCGAAGTGAATAATCAAATTTTCTGATCCATTGCGGGAACTATCTGTAACTCGGGGAAAGCATCGTCATGACATATGTGATGTAGAGGTATGTCTCAAATTTACTGCCATTGAAACATAGCAGAAAGAGCAAAGTATGCCGTAGCGGTTGGACCACGTGAGGAAGAAGACGATCAATAAAATTTTTCACACGGTACAATCTCCACAGTACTTGAAAAAAAAACTGAATTATTGATAACTTATGTAATCAGAATTACAGTCTACAACAACACTACTATAGCCAGAATATTATTTTATTAGTTTTAAAAATAGTCATCAAACTTTTATTGCTTGTTTTATGTAATTTTAAGTAAGATGTGCAGTGAAAGACATGGAATAAGTGACCACACATGTTCCATGACAATGTATCTAAAGAACTGATGTATCACAAACGCTGAAATTGTTTGGTAGAGCATGAAATGTACTTCCCTTGTCTTTTTGTTTGACTCAATTAGGTGTAAATGAAACTGCTGTGGACTTTGTGATGCAATGTCAGTCGAGTGGTAAAAAAAATATTCAGTTAAAAAAAATGGCTCCAAGCACTATGGGACTTAACATCTGAGGTCATCAGTCCGCTAGACTTAGAAGTACTTAAACCTAACTAACCTAAGTACATCACACACATCCATGTCCGAGGCAGGATTCGAACCTGCGACCGTAGCAGCAGAGCGGTTCCGGACTGAAGCGCCTAGAACCGTTCTGCCACAGCTCTTCAGTTCCTAGTTAAAACTGAAAATAACGTTCCCTTCTGGTAGTTTGTGGATACCCCGACCCCAGAATCACAGTTTTCAAATGTTTTCAGCTGCATGAAATTTATTCTGTCAGGTCATTTATCTCGTTATAGTATTTGATTTGTGCATTTCGAGATCCCAACACACACAAACATACATAGCACGCTTATGTGTGGCTGTTTATTAAAAATAATCCGGCCGGGGTGGCCCAGCGGTTCTAGGCGCTACAGTCTGGAACCGCGAGACCGCTACGGTCGCAGGTTCGAATCCTGCCTCGGGCATAGGTGTGTGTGATGGCCTTAGGTTAGTTATGTTTCAGTAGTTCTAACTTCTAGGGAACTGATGACCTTAGAAGTTGAGTCCCATAGTGCTCAGAGCCATTTGAACCATTTTTATTAAAAATAGAACCTGCAACATTTTGTCAACTTTACGTAATTCCAAAAATAGTCAGTTCCCCAAGCTGATTTTTCCATTACCCAGCGGTCTTAAATAAAGCGCAGACCATACACAGACCCCAGGTCAATTTCTAAAGTGGAAATTAGCAGAAAGTTTTTCAAAACCTCGTAATTTCGCCGATCTTAGCAGCCACAGGCATATTATCGCTGAAAGTCAGCGACAGCGTATTAAAACTAGTTTCACTGAGATTCGTGTACGCACGAGCGAAGAGTAAACATTTAATGTTTTATCCTCCCTCTAATCAAGTAGGCACTAATTTCAAACATATTTAAAAATATCTAGACCAAGAATATTAAAACAGGAAGGGGGGAGTGATAGAAGCGTTACGAAATAGTGAGAATGGTAATGTTGTTATAAAAACAATTTAGTTTTGCGACAGAAACACAGTCAAACCCCCTCGTTTTTACCCCTCAAAAAACTTCATTTTACTCCCTATGGGGAGTTACTCCCAGGTCTGGAAACCACTTCTCTACACGAAATCTATCTACTGTTGAATCAGTCAGCAGGTAACTGGTTGTCAGAAGTGCAAGCATGTACAACTTCAACTAAGGTGACAGGGAGTTTTTCACGCATTCAGACTTGTTGAAAAGTTTTCTGACAAACTAGGAAAAGGTGGCGCTCATAATTTAAGGAAAATGGCGCTAGCATCGCCGCTACCTCTCCAAGAGGAATGTTTACAGCTACGTTCGCGGCTTTACGGGGCAAAGAACCCGTTTCTCACGGAGACGCATGGACACTTCCGTGGCGACGTAACGGCCGCGCCTTCAGTTCTGCCCGCAGTGAGAACGGCACGCTCGCGAGGGGAAGGAGTCAGGCGCGGCCGTGATATATTGCCTACCCGGCGGCCGGTAGCCCGTAAAAATGTAATGATTCGGCCCGCCGAGAGCCAACGCGCGGGCGATACTTTTTCATTTCTTTCCTTGATCCTCACGTAAGAGGCATCGAAAGAGCGAACGCTTCCAGGAGTGATGAGTCTCCCTGCACGGCCGGGCTTTCGCGAATGCAGGCCTGTACGTGAAATTCATCGTGATTTGCGCTGTAAAATGCTTTTAATGTATACCGGATGTCAACAATATCCATTAATTTTCCACGTCTAGTGTCGTCCCTCATTCAAAAGTACAGTATCGTACAGCCTTATACTGTCACGCTGTTCTTCATCAATTTTATCTTTACTTTGTGTGTGTATGTGTGTGCGTGTGTGTGTGTGTGTGTCTGCAAGAAGTAGTTATCAGTCCCATAGCTCATCTGAACGATTTTTAGGGTCCCGTACCTCATTCGGTAAAACCAGAGCCCTTATAGGATCACTTCCGTCCATCTGTCTGACAGTTCAGAACCCTTTAGGAATGGGTAGAGGTATCAAGTTTAAAATTTGTCACATATTAAGGTCTAAGGTCCCTTGGTGATGCCCAAAAGTGAAGAGTCTATCTAAATCAATGAAATTAAAAGACACTGTCATTTATGTCACTCATCAAAACCTTTAGGGTACTTCCCGATGGCCTAGAGCCATGAAATTTGGCAACAAGCAAGTTTTAGCACTAAAAGTACAGGAAAAAAATCCGAAAAGTGTTAAACTGCAGTTGTATCACTCTCTGTCTGCTCGTCTGTCAAGCCCCCTTTTTCACAGGAACTAGCAGACGCATGAAGTTGAAATTTATCACATACTGAGGATTATCGTCCCTTGGTGGAATAATAAATTTTAGCGTCAACATCAATGCACTCAAAAGAAACAGCCATTTATGTCACAAATTTTGCTAATCGCCAACTCACTTATTAAAGCCTACAGGGTACTTCCCCTTGACGTATAGTAATGAAATTTGAGAAGAAGAAAAATTTCACAGTACAAGTAAAGGAAAAAAATCAGAAAATTGTTAATTTGTAATTAAATCACACGAAGACAAGGGTTCTTTTGCTCCCAGATATGCTCAACAACGTTTATGTCTGGGGAGTTAGGTGGTGAGCGTGAGTGTTTAAACGCAGAAGAGTGTTGCTGGAGCCACTCTGTAGATATTCTGGATGTATGGGGTGTCTCATTGTCCTCCTGGAATTTCCGAAGTCCGTCGGAATGCACAATGGACGTGAATGGATGCAGGTGATCAGACAGGATGCTTACGTACGTGTCACCTGTCAGAGCCGTATCTACACGTATCAGGCGTGGCATATCACTCCAACTGCATACGCCCCACACCATTACAGAACCTCCACCAACTTGAACAGTCTCCTTCTTATATGCAGGGTCCACCGATTTGTGAGGTTGTCTCCATGCCCGTACACGTCCTTCCGTTCTATACAACTTGAAGCGAGACTCGTCCGACCAATGTCAGTGTTCACGCACCCAGACGGAAGCGTAAATCTTTGTATTATGCAGTCATCGAGGGTAAACGAGTGAGCTTTCGGGTCCGAAAGCCAATATCGATGATGGTTCGCACGCTGACACTTGTTGATGGCTCAATAATCAAATCTGTAGAAATTTACAGAAGGGCTGCACTTTTGTCAAGGTGAGCAACTCTCTTCAGTCTTCGTTGGTCTGTTCATGCAGGGTCTTTTTCCAGCCGCAGCGATGTCAGAGATTTGATGTTTCTCCGGATTCCTGATATTCACGGTACACTCGTGAAATGTTCAGGGGGAAAATCCCCAGTTCAACGCTACTTGGAAGATGCTGTGACCCATCGCTCGTGCGCCGACCATAACACTGCTTTCAAACTCATTTAAATCTTGATAACCAGTAATTGTAGCAGCAGTAACCGATCGAACAACTGCGCTAGATACTTGTTGTCTTGTATAGGCGGTGCCGACCACAGCGCTATATTCTGGCTATTTACATGTCGTTGCAATTGAATACACATGTCTATACCAGTTTCTCTGGCGCCTCAGTGTATATACCCATTATTAGTTTCAGTCAGTGCCTTCATGTTGGTCACTTACAAGTTCCTACTTATGAAGCTATACTTAAAACTATTTCTTTTTTCAACCTGACACTTTTTAAATAGAGGAAGATGTCCATAAGAAATGATTTGAGGCTTGCTTTGCTATCTGTCTTACATTTCACATTATTGTGCAAATCATTACGAATGTTTTTTGGTGCATATGAATTCCTTCCCAACTCATTAACTGCCTTAAGAATGAGTAATAAAAATCAACTTTACTTCTAGTATGCCGCTCAAATTGTGATGGATTACCTATAACAAATTTCGTTAGCGTATAAATGCACCGTCAAGGTGCAGTCAAAATACTCAACTTCCTGAAGAGCTTCGGCACCTACAAAATGTCTTTATCTTTACTGAGCTTTAATTCATTCAATTTATTTGTGACAAGCTTCTGTATCACATTTAAAAATTTAAAACTTCGCTCAAATCAACGCCAAGGGCTGTCTGCAAATCGAGCCTTAGATTCCATTTTCGCTATTCTTATATTTTTCTTGCGTTTTTTCGAGTTCCGTAACTACGTCGGTAAAAACGGGACTCTTCTGCAATAGCTTTTTCCGCGTCTGTCATGGAACGATATGATATTCGGCTTCATTCCCATCGAGGAAGTGTGGGGTGCACCAAACAACACTTATTAAGCGCGCTGTTGCAGGAATGAAACGCCCAACCACAAGAACTTACCAACCTCGTAGTCAGCTTAGGAGGACGTTGCAAAGCATGAAGTACCCTCCATGGAGATCAGACACCCTATTAAAAACCGTGTTCCGCCTTTTTTAATGCGCAGGGAACCACGAGAAATGGAAGTGACTTAAACGTAATTATTTTCTTCCAACAAAAGCATCGTTTCTGTTAGTCTCATTGCGTATTTCTTTTATTTACCTCCTGTACTATACAGTAGGACTCCTTTCTCTGTAATGTCCAAGTTTCATCGAGCTATGTTATTTGGCAGTGACCTACCGTGCGAAAGATACTTTCGTCCTTAATTCTTGCTCACCATATAACTACCAACACTTATCACTATAACTTATCATTTTATTTCGGTACACTTCCTACTGATTTCAGTTGCAAGCTACCTAGAATGTTATCTTACAGTCTTGTAATTCTTCTCTTAACCAGCAAACGTAAATATCGTCTGTGCAGGGAAACAGCGACCATTGTAATTAACGTACAGGAAAACCACCTCAGGTTGTGTATTTATTTGACCTGTGTATTTATTTGACTAGTTTCACTCATGAGATGCAGTCATCTTCATCTCTGTCGAAATTACACGATATAACAGGAGCAGCAAGTACTTTTGGTCAGTTTTGCCCAAGACATCCCAGAGTATTTGAGTGCATCTGTTGGTCGCTTCGTCTCACAGTGCTTTTATTAACTGCCTTGGTGACAAAGTGTTTGTTGTTTGGAGCATATGTCGCTCGAGGTGGTTCAGCAACGAATACTGTAAGCCCATTTTGCGCGTATATGATCTGAAGTACAACAGGGAGAGCTGCTATGTCTTAATGGAAAACTAAGAGCTGTATCGATGTGTACAAAGTGAGAAGTTGTTATACCACCTGAACCACGCTCAACTAGACTGATAAATGTAAATATACGAGCGAGTACATTTTTCAAAACACTTTAAGAGCTTTTACCGACCCCACTAACGTCTTTTCTGAGAGTAACTCGCTAGTCAGTTTAACGCTATTTGCATAGTCGTATATATGTCAAAGTGACTCATGTGCGAAACTAACCTGATTAGCATTATACCATTATTTTTCAATGCGATTACAAGTTGTACACATTCCACAATGATAATTCTTGTGGCAAATAAAAAGTATCATGACAGCCCTAAAAAGTTATTTAAATACCAATCGCCAATAGCCAGCCAACGAATGAAACATTTAGTAATACCCATTACAATCGAGCTGGGTCTTCTGCGTAAGGGACACAGCTACAGAAGACCCAAGGTGAATGGTGAAAACGTTAGAAACGTCTTGCTGAAGTGTCAGGTTTATTTATAGCCTACATTTGTTTCGTCCTTCGTACATTACCTTCCTTCTTGCTCTTATTTCCGCTTCTCATCTCATTTCAGGAATTACGTATGATTCTTTCGCCCCTTTCTTCGTTCTAAATGCAGTGGACACTTGGATTTAATATATTTCTTCGCCTTAGCTTGTACCACTCATCTTCTACTAAAGTGCCTTCATCGGTAGGACACCACATAGATGTTTTTAATACAAGCAGTTTGGTATTAAAGCACTCACCTTGTGTGTTGCACAGAAACAAACGTTACGCCGCCCGATGGTTGCTATCGATCACCCTGGCAGCCCCATCACTGTATCATGTTTCTCTGCTTCATTTGGTCGGAGCGTCTCTGTGGTGCCTCTATAGAACGCAAATATTTGCGGAGCACTCGCACACCGTTATTGGGAGATATTCGTAGTTCGCGATTTTCTGTATCGAAACAAATACCACACAAGTCTGACAAAAACAATTTACCTTTCGTTAATTAAATCTCACACAGTTTTAAATCGAAGAATGAAGCATTTTCAGTTAAACTTCCGCCGTAGGATTTTATATTTTGACACACCGGAGGTAGCTGCTTTAGAACCTTGACATATTACGGGATTTTTCATATCAGTATACCGTCAATGTGAGGTAATAAATGTATTCCAAATAAATGTACAACAGTACTTAGAAGCACTGATTTGTAGAATGCTTTCACTGATTTCGCCGAAATGAGCGAGGTAGGCAGTGGATGAGAAATTGGATTCGCAACATAGCACCCTGAGGAAAGCAACAGTGGCCGAAACGTTGGACAATTTTACATACTGGCAATGCGGTCATATAGCCCGAAGAATTTTATTGACACAAACTGGACTCGAATTCAGGAGGAGCAGGATTCGAAACCCGTGTGACGAAGATTTACTTTAATGTGATTTCCTGAAATCAATGAAGGCGAGTAGAGGTATGATTCCTTTAAACGGACACTGCTGATTCTTTTCCTCGTGATTAGCCTAAACAAGACTGTGGTCCGTCTCTAATGACCTCCCAGTTGACTGTACGAGGTGTGGCTAGAAAAAAACCGGACTAGTACTGGTGAAACAATAAAACGAATGCAACAAGGCTGAAAGTCGCGTGGCCTGTCACGTGACTCTCGCTCCGCCTACTGCTCGAGTTTCATCTGCCTCCTGCACTCAGTCTGCCCGTGGCGTCTGTTTTAAGTAGTTGACGTTTTGTCTGTGCGTCGGAAAATTTTGAGTGTACAGAAAGAACAGCGTGTTAACATCAAATTTTGTTTCAAACTTGGAAAATCTGCAAGTGAAACGTTTGTAATGTTACAACAAGTGTACGGCGATGACTGTTTATCGCGAACACAAGTGTTTGAGTGGTTTAAACGATTTAAAGATGGCCGCGAAGACACCAGTGATGACACTCGCACTGGCAGACCAATGTCAGCAAAAACTGATGCAAACATTGAAAAAATCGGTAAACTTGTTCGACACTTTCCTTGTCAACTCCTGTTAACTCAGACACTGCTCTGATTGTTAAACGGCGATCTTGTCGAACAAGTTTACCGATTTTTTCAATGTTTGCATCAGTTTTTGCTGACAATGGTCTGCCAGTGCGAGTGTCATCACTGGTGTCTTCGCGGCCATCTTTAAATCGTTTAAACCACTCAAACACTTGTGTTCGCGATAAACAATCATCGCCGTACACTTGTTGTAACATTACAAACGTTTCACTTGCAGATTTTCCTAGTTTGAAACAAAATTTGATGTTAACACGCTGTTCTTTCTGTACACTCAAAATTTTCCGACGCACAGACAAAACGTCAACTACTTAAAACAGACGCCACGGGCAGACTGAGTGCAGGAGGCAGATGAAACTCGAGCAGTAGGCGGAGCGAGAGTCACGTGACAGGCCACGCGACTTTCAGCCTTATTGCATTCGTTTTATTGTTTCACCAGTACTAGTCCTGTTTTTTTCTAGCCACACCTCGTACATTGAAACACAATCTTGCTTCTTTTACTATCTCAAAAAAACTTAACACAGCAGCATTTTGCAACAACTCCTCTTGTCATTACTGTCGAAAACGCAATGACATTGACAGCCAGAAATTTCACGTTGGCGTTGCTTGTGTACATGCACATTTCAGGCAAATGGCGCGAATGTTCCTTGCTTTTTTTTTTACGTTTCGCATTGGTGTGTCCGTTGCGCAGAAGATTTCACACGGTCGCAGTTCCGTTAATAGCACCCAAAAAAATGGTTCAAATGGCTCTGAGCACTATGGGGCCGGCCGCTGGTGGCCGGGCGGTTCTGGCGCTACAGTCTGGAACCGCGCGACCGCTACGGTCGCAGGTTCGAATCCTGCCTCGGGCATGGATGTGTGTGTTGTCCTTAGGTTAGTTAGGTTTAAGTAGTTCTAAGTTGTAGGGGACTAATGACCTCAGCAGTTGAGTCCCATAGTGCTCAGAGCCAGCAATATGGGACTTAACATCTATGGTCATCAGTCCCCTAGAACTTAGAACTACTTAAACCTAACTAACCTAAGGACATCACACAACACCCAGCCATCACGAGGCAGAAAAAAATCCCTGACCCCGCCGGGAATCGAACCCGGGCGTGGGAAGCGAGAACGCTACTACACGACCACGAGCTGCGGGCTAATAGCACCCGCCTTGACCGTAAGTTTGTTAGGCTGCTTGGCTTTTGGCGATTGGTATTTTATAATTTGTAAGGATTCCATTATTTTTTTTACAACAATAACTGTCGTTGTGGAATGTATACAACTCGTAATCACTTTGAGAAATAATAACATACAAATATGAGTGAAATAAAACACTCTCTCACATTATGTACGTCTTTCTCCGTGCGCGTCCTGAGCGAGGTGGCGCAGTGGTCAGAGGACTGGACTCGTTTTCCGGAGGACGACGGTTCACATCCCCGTCCGATCAACAAGATTTACGGTTTCCGCAATTTCCCTAAATCACTCAAGGCAAATTCAGGGCACAATCAGTTTCGTTCCCCATCCTACCGTAATCCGAGCTTGCGCTCCGTCTCTAATGACCGCACTGTCGGCTCTGGTCTTCCTTATTCCTTGCTTCCCTCCTTTCAAGAATGTTCACCCTCACATTATAGTCACCACTTCGTATCACGCCGTTCTGGAGTCTCTACCTTAAATAACTAACCCATCAGGAATCAAAAAAGGCAACGATTTCTTATGAGGGTGTGCACTGGACAGGCAAATGACAACGAGAAAAGTATTTCTCAGTCGTTTCTCCTGATCGACCATACATTCAGCGCACTATCAAGACGCAGTATGTATTACCAAGTTTCCATGTGTTATATTATTTGGTTGGAATAACTGTCTCGCAATAAACCTTGTTTCAGATTTGGAAATTTTCAGCATAGGGCCAATCAGTCAAAACCCTTGCAATATTTGAGAAACAGCTCATTTGCAAGATAATCTGTACTCAAACCTACCAAAGTTGCTATAACCGCATGAAACTAAAATTTACAGTTCTGGTATGGAGAGCAATATTCTATTTATATTTACAAAAGTCGAGGGCAAAACCGGTTTCTGCTTGGCAGATAAAGGTAAAACGTGAATGGTAACAATTTTTCATATGAACTGTTATTAAATGTATTTTTTTTTCAATAACGATTTCGTCTACTGTCTTCAAGTAAGAGCTATAACGACATAGACTGCTAAAACACGACTTCAGTTTTAGGGATACACTTTATTCACAAAACACTGTAAAAGTCAAATTGTTTTCCGAAAGCTAGAACTCTTCCTACTACGTTCTGAAGTGAGTCAAAGCTTTATCATTTCTCTTAAGAGGACACCGCCCTCGTGTCAGTCACGGTTACATATTTAACATGTATTTATAGATCATACCTCACTCTGCATATGAAATAAGTAAACATAATGACACGAGGGTGATGTCAAGATGAATGAATACGCTATGGCGCACTTCAAAATGAAATAAGACGTGACCAACTATTAAAAAAATTCATTTCACAGATTTTCGAGAACAGAGTGTGACCCTAAAATTGAAGTAGTCTAACAATTTGTGTGGATACACCTCTTTCTTTATAGTGGCACAATAGTTGAGATCACGAGCGCAAATAAATCAATACATTTAAAAAAAGTAAAGAAGAAAAAAATTCAAAAATTTAGTATGAGTGAAGAACGCAAATACACAGAAAATAAAAGTTCAAAAACTTAACTAAAATGCTTCATATGTTGCCGGATACCTGTGGCTGCCCTACAAACTCTTTATTTCTCACTGCGAACATAATTATACTTACGTCCATTTTTAATATGCGTCGAGTTATTGTAAACGTTTGAGATCCTGCTTAATCCTGATATCCTCATTTCACGAATACGTGCATTCAGCAGCCTCAGAGCAAGGCGAATCGCCATATTTGTTAATTGACAGTGATTTCAAGACTTAAGAAAATCAAGACGCATTCATTGATTTTGATGATGTAGAAAAATCGTTGCCGGCCGCGGTGGTCTAGCGGTTCTGGCGCTGCAGTCCGGAACCGCGGGACTGCTACGGTCGCAGGTTCGAATCCTGCCTCGGGCATGGGTGTGTGTGATGTCCTTAGGTTAGTTAGGTTTAAGTAGTTCTAAGTTCTAGGGGACTTATGACCTAAGATGTTGAGTCCCATAGTGCTCAGAGCCATTTGAAAAATCGTTCGACAATGTAAAATAATGTAAAATGTTCGAAATTCTCACGAAAACAAGTGCAACGTGTAATAAAAAAACGTAATATTCAATACGTAGAAGACCCTAGAGCAACGGTCGCTGCGCGGAGTGGCCGCGCGGTTTAAGGCGCCATGTCACGGACTGCGCAGCCCCTCCCGTCGGAGGTTTGGGTCCTCCCTCGGGCATGGGTGTGTGTGTTGTCCTCAGCATAAGTTAGGTTAAGTAGTGTGTAAGTCTATGGACCGATGACCTCAGGAGTTTGGTCCCTTAGGAATTCACACAAATTTGAACACATTTTTGAGCAACGGTCGGCAATGGTAGGAGTAGTTCATATACGCACTGATGAAGCGGTAGCAATCATGTTCATTTTCAGGGAAAGCATGATTATAACAAAAAGATATCAAGTCGTGCATATACCACACAACTTCTAATGCAGGTACGGGGGCATTGATAGATGTGCGTGAAGTTATCTCTAGCACATACTGTAAGGTGGTATGTAAAGTATGACGGTACCCCTTTCATCGTTTCTTCTTTTCAGCCTAGGGTCACTCCATCGGCACCGTTATCGGTTTCGACTTCTATTACGTCAACATCAGATAATTTGAATATATTACACGATGACTAGTCAACGACCCATATAGCTGAAAAGTTACTATGTAACCAGTAAATCCATGAGTCTTTAAAGAAATTAACTGCTGTAAGTAAAGCAGGTGCATACTTCTGTTTACAAATAAGTTTGAATGTGTAAAATATTTGACGTCAAGCGAAAAGAAGTTTAGAAAATATTTGAAATTATATTTGAGGTTCGTTGTAAGCAGCTAAGTGCTCTGATTGAACAGATATCAGTTGATTATGGTTTGGGTACTTTGAGCTCCGTTGAAAAAAAAAAAAAAAAAAAAAAAACAAGTTCCTCATGCATTTCAGTATTTATCGTGTGATTTCTCCCGAACCACTTGCCGTACAATGATATCATCATTTCGTAGGTACGTTCAGTGGTATATATGGATACTGTCTACAAAATATGTTGCAAGTAGTTAGTAGTAAAGAAGTAACAGATTAAAAAGTAGTGCATGATACTGAAGTTCTACTGCATGAACAGCGGAAATTTAGTAAGCAATAAACTTTCGTGGGACAGAGGAGGGAGGTCGGGGTTTGGGGGAGGACGTGTCACCGAGAAACAGTTTGTCAACGTCTGAAACTGTGTGTAAAGCTTCTTGGAAGTCGCCAAGTGAACTCATTCTCAAGTACTGAATGAATTTACCACCGGTACTCTGCGCACCGTAAGTTATGCTACATCGCGCTTTAGACTGAGGTAACAAGTCATAGGATACCTCCTAATATCGTGTTGGACCTCCTTTTGTCCGGCTTAGTACAGCACCTCCACGTGGCATGGATTCAACAAATCGCTGGAAATCCCATGCAGAAATACTGAACCATGATGCCTCCATAGCCGTCCATAATAGCGTATTTGACTGTTTTCTGGAAACTGTCTTCAATGATTAATTATGTCATTTTATGCTCCTAACACGCTTTTCTTCCTCTTGAATTTCAGTATTCTTTTATAAATATTAAATGAAATTCAAATAATTTGAAAGCCCGCTATAATGCTCCATTTGAGTCTGTGACGTCACTGGCTACCTCGCTGCTTCTATTGTCGTAATGCTAATCAGTGATGTCTTGTGTTGGATTTTACGTTTCGCAAATTGCGTTACAAACCGTGTGTTATACCATAGTTTACAAATACGTCGATAAAAGCCCCTGCAAAATTGTTTCCGAATGTTCCAAAAACGAGAAGATGCGTAAAATGTAGTTGCACTGTACCGGCAAAGTACCACCATGCCGACGAACAAGTTCGCTAATTTCACTAAAACTGCGTTGCACTCGGAAGTTAATATTAACTTACCTCCGAGATATGCTGTCCGCCTGTTAGAAAGAAGGAATGGTTCAAATGGCTCTGAGCACTATGGGACTCAACATCTTAGGTCATAAGTCCCCTAGAACTTACAACTACTTAAACCTAACTAACCTAAGGACATCACACACACCCATGCCCGAGGCAGGATTCGAACCTGCGACCGTAGCAGTCGTGCGGTTCCTGACTGAGCGCCTAGAACCGCTAGACCACCGCGGCCGGCTGTTACAAAGAAGAATTGCGTCATTCAACGAAATTAAACTCCTAGTGAAAATCATCATTTTATCCAACACCTCAATTATTTGATAGCTCATTTGTTAAAGCGGTAGACTGTCCAATTTATAGATATTGTCCATAGGTTACTGGTTCGTATCTCACCCGAAAGAATAGTTTAACTTATTTGTGAAGGGACTCGACAATCCTTTCATATTAAAACCAAATCACAATTAAATAACTTCGCCGCGGCGATCAGAAACAGAATATTACTGTATTTTCTCTGATGTTTATTTGCGCTTGCATTTACAGTTGCTGTTCACACACGTCACGTTCGAAAATATACTTTCTCGTTAATGTGACCACAAACCTTTTATTTCATCAGAAGTAATGTTTTTATCTTCGTCATGTCCAGTTAGAAAGGTCCTTATTGTTTAAACTTTTGCAGTTTCATCGTCTTACATTAAGATGAAGTCTGCTTCAGACGCTAACGTTAGGTTACACCCACAAACATCACAGCCCCCACGTTTGTGTCACCTACATGTTGTACAGGCATTATGCGCCTCAGTATAACCTCATCGTCCTACACCTCGTTGTACTGTGGGCGTATGGCGATATCTTCGCTACTAGCAATTCCTTCCAAAAAAGTGAATTGCTTAATGCAAAGTAAATCCATTTCTCAGACTACGACTAATGTGAAGCTCTATACGTGCCACACTCTAGACAACTGCTACAATAAGTTCTTGCTAACGGTATTTTCGTATTTCTTGACTAACTTTTTAAAATAAATGAGCCTTCCAGGATTCGAACATGTGACCTCTTTTATCTGAATGCGCTATCCGTTGCGCCACCGAACACCTGCTTGAGATATTTTCTCTGGTGAGTGCGATCTATGGACGAAATAAGCACTAAATTTTGCCAAGAATAATTTTATTGTGGTTTGTGTCGCAGTTCATAACTGGTTAGTTGACGCTCTAGTTATAATATATGAACCCACTTGCAAGAGTTCTACAATTCCTTAGTTCTTAATGAAGTTGCAGGGAACAGGGAAAGAATGTGCATCGTTCCACGTATCGCCGCCCTATATGGTTGGAGCATAAACGCATCAACTTTCGCAAGGTTTCACAGAAGTCTTTCTATAGTTACTTTGTTGTTGTAATTGCGTTTTCCATCGCTAAATAATGAAACTCTTTGCAGAAAAAGTACGTAAAAACCTCGTAACTTCGTCTAACGCTTCTGAAAGACACGCGTAGCTTCGTCTTACTTCTAGTCTCTGACGTTACCAGAGAATCAGCAAATAACAGAGCGTTTTCGATCACGTTACTAGATTCTGACTTTAAAAAAAAATTATTTTTAAGCTTTAATAATACCACATATCTTGTGAGAATATTGATCGTAAATGCTATTGAAATGCTCTAATCAATCACAATAATAACAATCCGACCCATATATTTAACGTAGGAAAATAGACTATTGCGAAAGTGTTGCCGGTGCAGGATTTTGTGCGCCTCTCAATTATTTCCCATAAATATTTGATAGGATTCATGTCGGGTGGTCTGGGTGGCCAAATTATTTAAACATGTTGTCTGTTTGCCATTTCTGTTGATATGAATACACTCTCTGCATTCCGTAGGGTAGAACATTTATTAGTCATGTCCCAGAAAGTACGTGTAAAATTCTTCAACACATTCGCATCGTTTTCCGATATATTGGGTATCTCTCCCAATGGTTGTCAGACGCATTTTCTCTGGTTTTTCATCAGATATTCGCCGTTTCGTTTTCGGAACGTGTAACTGGAGTCAGCCCAAACAAATCCTGCAACTGTACTCCTTGTTATTCGTATTTTGCTTTCCTTGTCAATACACATTGATAAGACGAATATCGCACTAGACTAATTTGTGACCTGTTGTCGAACGGGCATGTAGAATTCCACTGTAAAAATCACTTTGTTTGTAACTGGAAAGACACTGGTCCTTTCCTTCGACACTGGGCGTAGCTCAGTAACATGACCGGTTGTCATCCATAAAATTTCTATCGTTTGTTTGGGAACATGAAGTCCACAAATGGCTGCAGGCGGTCTCCAAGTCGCTGAACGAGATCAGTTCCGCTGGACCAAAGAATCCAGTCTATTCATTTAAAAAAAGCCCACACCATTATGGAACCACCACCAGCTTGCACAGTGCTTTGTTGACAGCTTGGGTCCATGGCTTAGTGGGGTCTGCACTACACTCGCACCCCACCATCAGCTCTTACTATCTGAAATCGAGATTCATCTGAGGAGGTCACGGTATTCCAAGGGAGGCGCTGCAGGCAAAGTCGTGCTGTTAGCAAAGGAACGCACGTCGGTCGTCTGGTACCATAGCCCATTAACGTCAAATTTCTCCGCACTTTACAACGGATACGTTCGTCGTACATCCCACACTAATATCAGCGGTTATTTCACGCACTGTTGCTTGTCTTTTAGCTCTGACAACTCTACACAAACGCCACTGCTCTCGCTCGTTAAGTGATTGTTAATGGCCACTGCGCTGTCCGTGGTGAGAGTTTTTTTTTTTTTTTTTTGGTCATCAGTCTACTGACTGGTTTGTATTCTACACACCAACGTGAATAGTCGTTTTGTTGCCACTTCCCCCAATGATTTTAGAAATTCTGATGGAATGTTATCTATCCCTTCTGCCTTATTTGACCGTAAGTCCTCCAAAGCTCTTTTAAATTCCGATTCTAATACTGTATCCCCTATCTCTTCTAAATCGACTCCTGTTTCTTCTTCTATCACAACAGACAAATCTTCACCCTCATAGAGGCTTTCAGTGTTTTCTTTCCACCTATCTGCTCTCTCCTCTGCATTTAACAGTGGAATTCCCGTTGTACTCTTAATGTTACCACCGTTGCTTTTAATGTCACCAAAGGTTGTTTTGACTTTCCTGTATGCTGAGTCTGTCCTTCCGACAATCATATCTTTTTCGATGTCTTCACATTTTTCCTGCAGCCATTTCGTCTTAGCTTCCCTGCACTTCCTATTTATTTCATTCCTCAGGCGACATGTATTTCTGTATTCCTGATTTTCCCGGAACGTGTTTGTACTTCCTCCTTTCATCAATACACTGAAGTACTTCTTCCGTTACCCATGGTTTCTTCGCAGCTACCTTCTTTGTACCTATGTTTTCCTCCCCAACTTCTGTGATGGCCCTTTTTTGAGATGTCCATTCCTCTTCAACTGTACTGCCTACTGCGCTATTCCTTATTGCTGTATCTATAGCGTTAGAGAACTTCAAACGTATCTCGTCATTCCTTAGTACTTCCGTATCCCACTTCTTTGCGTATTGATTCTTCCTGACTAATGTCTTGAACTTCAGCCTACTCTTCATCAGTACTATATTGTGATCTGAGTCTATATCTGCTCCTGGATACGCCTTACAATCCAGTATCTGATTTCGGAATCTCTGTCTGACCATGATGTAATCTAACTGAAATCTTCCCGTATCTCCCGGCCTTTTCCAAGTATACCTCCTCCTCTTGTGATTCTTGAACAGGGTATTCGCTATTACTAGCTGAAACTTGTTACAGAACTCAATTAGTCTTTCTCCTCTTTCATTCCTCGTCCCAAGCCCATATTCTCCTGTAACCTTTTCTTCTACTCCTTCCCCTACAACTGCATTCCAGTCGCCCATGACTATTAGATTTTCGTCCCCCTTTACATACTGCATTACCCTTTCAATATCCTCATACACTTTCTCTATCTGTTCATCTTCAGCTTGCGACGTCGGCATGTATACCTGAACTATCGTTGTCGGTGTTGGTCTGCTGTCGATTCTGATTAGAACAACCCGGTCACTGAACTGTTCACAGTAACACACCCTCTGCCCTACCTTCCTATTCATAATGAATCCTACATCTGTTATACCATTTTCTGCTGCTGTTGATATTACCCGATACTCATCTGACCAGAAATCCTTGTCTTCCTTCGACTTCACTTCACTGACCCCTACTATATCTAGATTGAGCCTTTGCATTTCCCTTTTCAGATTTTCTAGTTTCCCTACCACGTTCAAGCTTCTGACATTCCACGCCCCGACTCGTAGAACGTTATCCTTTCGTTGATTATTCAATCTTTTTCTCATGGTAACCTCTCCCTTGGCAGTCCCCTCCCGGAGATCCGAATGGGGGCTATTCCGGAATTTTTTGCCAATGGAGAGATCATCATGACACTTCTTCAATTACAGGCCACATGTCCTGTGGATACACGTTACGTGTCTTTAATGCAGTGCTTTCCATTGCCTTCTGCATCCTCATGTCGTTGATCATTGCTGATTCTTCCGCCTTTATGGGCAATTTCCCACCCCTAGGACAAGAGAGTGTCCTGAACCTCTATCCGCTCCCCCGCCCTCTTTGACAAGGCCGTTGGCAGAATGAGGCTGACTTCTTATGCCGGAAGTCTTCGGGCGCCAATGCTGATTATTTATCAAAATTTAGGCAGATTTTCAGATAACGGGGATCGAACCCGGGACCGAAGACGTTTTGATTATGAATCAAAGACGCTACCCCTAGACCACGGGTCTGAAATTTGATATTCTCGGCACACTCTTGACACTGTGGATCTCGAAATATTGAATTTCCCACCGATGTTCGAGTTGATAGTTGTCTTATTCTGTTAACTTTTAACATAATATTTTAATACTCTTAAGGAGTACGTTAGAAATTTTCAAATCCGGGCAGTAATTAAGCTGTTTGTTAAAAATCAAATTTTTGCTCCTCCTGTAGCCCTTAGATAGGCAACCTTCAACTGGACCTGTGCACAAGAACCATGAGCCCAGTTAGGCGTTTAGTAATATGAGTATTTTCTATACGACTCATACCACTCAGGTGAACCGATGCTAAAAAACACATGGTATTTCAAAATAGAATCACTCGACTAAGGCGACTTCCTTTCTTAAAAATGAGGCTTGATTTTTTAAAATATTTTAATTGATGTTTTCAGATAACGAGCGCTATTGCTCCGCATAATCGTGTGTTCGTTTTGTAATTTTTCTCGGGTGACACCCATCTATAAGGGTCTCAAAATCAAAATCTCCTGGAAGATTCCGTTACCAGCACAAAAATCGTAACTGAGGCTATTGATTAAGCAGCTGAAGATATCAAAAATTTTCCACTGCCCTGTGCGCCTCTAACCGAACAAGTCATCATGCAGCGAAAAGATTCTAAAAATATGTAACACGTTTTCATACAAAATAATTCTGTAAATTAAACCATTGTTCACTGACCTAAAAACATGATTATCTTCGAGTAAATTACAGACCCTAAACCTCATAGTAATAACTTATTAACGTTCGTTACAAAAGATGTTAAAAGTTACAGCAATAGGTCTGGTGCAGACAATCAGTCCAGTATGAGTACAATAGAGTGATTGGCTATTACAGTGTCGTATTTTTCTTGTTCCCTCAGAGCGAAAGGCGTGTTTTGAATGCCGTAGCTCCACCATATTACTTTAGTTTCCCCTGTATCGCATTCCAAGGAACTTGAAGCTGAGCCCAACATGCAACTTTTTTTCAAAATTATTAATAAAAGGAGTTTTCCCCGCTCCTCTCGCACTTCTCCCATTACGCAACAACAATTTGAGATTCATTGATCTAGCTTTACGTTTGTAGGTTCGAATCCTGCCTCGGGCATGGATGTGTGTGATGTCCTTAGGTTAGTTAGGTTTAAGTAGTTCTAAGTTCTAGGGGACTGATGACCTCATCAGTTAAATCCCATAGTGCTCAGAGCCATTTCAACCATTTTTTTTTACGTTTGCAATTAATATTGTTATATCGTCACCACACTCAAATCCAAATCCGAAACCAGAGTCGTCAGAGAAGTTTAACATTTAACACAGAAAGCACAATGTTTCTCAACAGCAACGTATGGCCAAAACACAACTGAACTGCTGGACGGCGAGTGCTGCTATTAATACACACACTGAATATTCCAGAATACATAAACAGTGTAAATATAAACCATTTCTAGAACCAGAACTGATCAATATTGAACTACGGATATTTAATTGGTGGGGGTCGGGTTTGAACTTGCATCCCGCTACGCTAACCGCTACGCCACACTGCATGCAGCACAGATCGAATTATTTTAGCGAGAATAAGAAAACAGTATGTAACTGGACCGTTCCACGATTACAGAAGACTACGTTTTCTGCATCAAACACAATTTTACAACAGTATATCATTTGCATGTAAGCACATACAGACATTGAATCAAGCCCACAGCGAATATTGACAAAACTCTGCAAGCTTATTGTTCATCATCATTATGAAGGGTTGTAGCAGTTTGAGCCTGTACGATCTGAAACACAAACGCCGCAGCAAAAAGCGCCAGACCTACCATTGGGGCTTGTATAACTTTCAGGCGGCAGAAACAAGTCGTCTGTCAAAAGCATGACTAACTACCTTTCTTCACCGTGGATCGCTGCAAGAAATACAGGAAGAGAGTCAGAGTTGTGAAGCCATGTCGACTTCCTTGCCGTGGTCAGCTGTGCCAGATTTCTCAGATGAGGATCCATGGTGCGAACAACCCGATCAAGGTGGTCACAGAGATTCTCTATTTTGTTTAAATCCGCGGAGTCTGGTGACCAGGGCTGTACGGTAAAATCATCCTGGTGCTCTTCAAATCATGCATGTACACTACGAGCTGAGTGACATGTTGCATTGTCCTGCTTGTAGAAATCATCGTGGCGAGGAAAAATAAACTGTTTGTAGGGGTGGACCTGGTCCCCAAGGATAAGTGCATACTTATGTTGATCCACTGTGCCTTCCACAATGGCGAGATCACCCATGGAATGCCACGAAAACATTCCCCAGAATAAGACGCTTTCTCCTCGGACTTGGACCCTTGAGACGATTGTTTCAGGGTGTTTACTTGCAGACATTTCATGCCGTACACGCCAACAGCCATTTGTGAGATGGAGCCTAAAATGCAGATCACCTTACAAGGCCACCTATCGTCACACAGTGGACGTCCAGTTGTGGTACTGGCGTGCAACTTTCAGCCTTTGTCGACGATTAAAAGCAATTCCCTTGAATTGTCCAGGATGTTCCTCAAATCAGTCGCGAACAGTTATGGCCTGGTGACATGACGCTTAGTCGTCCATAAAAATTCCATTTATGAATGGCTGAAAATGGTCTCCAAGTAGCCGAACATAACGATTCCCCGCTACAGTCGCAGGTTCGAGTCCTGCCTCGGGCCTGGATGTGTGTGATGTCCTTAGGTTAGTTAGGTTTAAGTAGTTCTAAGTTCTAGGGCCTACCCCCATGAACCATGGACCTTGCCGTTGGGGGGGGGGGGGAGGCTTGCGTGCCTCAGCGATACAGATGGCCGTACCGTAGGTGCAACCACAACGGAGGGGTATCTGTTGAGAGACCAGACAAAGGTATGGTTCCTGAAGAGGGGCAGCAGCCTTTTCAGTAGTTGCAGGGGCAACAGTCTGGATGATTGACTGATCTGGCCTTGCAACACTAGCCAAAACGGCCATGCTGTGCTAGTACTGCGAACGGCTGAAAGCAAGGGGAAACTACAGCCTAATTTTTCCCGGGTCCATGCAGCTTTACTGTATGGTACCATGATGATGGCGTCCTCTTAGGTAAAATATTCCGGAGGTAAAATAGTCCCCCATTCGGATCTCCGGGCGGGGACTACTCAGGAGGACGTCGTTATCAGGAGAAAGAAAACTGGCGTTCTACGGATCGGAGCGTAGAATGTCAGATCCCTTAATCGGGCAGGTAGGTTAGAAAATTTAAAAAGGGAAATGGATAGGTTAAAGTTAGATATAGTGGGAATTAGTGAAGTTCGGTGGCAGGAGGAACAAGACTTTTGGTCAGCTGAATACAGGGTTATAAATACAAAATCAAATAGGGGTAATGCAGGAGTAGGTTTAATAATGAATAAAAAAATAGGAGTGCGGGTAAGCTACTACCAACAGCATAGTGAACGCATTATTGTAGCCAAGATAGACACGAAGCCCATGCCTACTACAGTAGTACAAGTTTATATGCCAACTAGCTCTGCAGATGATGAAGAAATTGATGAAATGTATGATGAGATAAAAGAAATTATTCGCATAGTGAAGGGAGACGAAAATTTAGTAGTCATGGGTGACTGGAATTCGAGAGTAGGAAAAGGGAGAGAAGGAAACATTGTGGGTGAACATGGACTGGGGGAGAGAAATGAAAGAGGAAGCCGTCTGGTAGAATTTTGCACAGAGCACAACTTAATCATAGCTAACACTTGGTTCAAGAATCATAAAAGAAGGTTGTATACATGGAAGAATCCTGGAGATACTAGAAGGTATCAGATAGATTATATAATGGTAAGACAGAGATTTAGGAACCAGGTTTTAAATTGTAAGACATTTCCAGGGGCGGATGTGGACTCTGACCACAATCTATTGGTTATTAACTGTAGATTAAAACTGAAGAAACTGCAAAAAAGGTGGGAATTTAAGGAGATGGGACCTGGATAAACTGAAAGAACCAGAGGTTGTACAGAGTTTCAGGGAGGGCATAAGGGAACAATCGACAGGAATGGGGGAAAGAAATACAGTAGAAGAAGAATGGGTAGCTTTGAGGGATGAAGTAGTGAAGGCGGAAGAGGATCGAGTAGGTAAAAAGACGACGGCTAGTAGATCCTTGGGTAACAGAAGAAATATTGAATTTAATTGATGAAAGGAGAAAATATAAAAATGCCGTAAATGAAGCAGGCAAAAAGGAATACAAACGTCTCAAAAATGAGATCAACAGGAAGTGCAAAATGGCTAAGCAGGATGGCTAGAGGACAAATGTAAGGATGTAGAGGCTGATCTCACTAGGGGTAAGATAGATATTGCCTACAGGAAAATTAAAGAGACCTTTGGAGAAAAGAGAGCCACTTGTATGAATATCAAGAGCTCAGATGGAAACCCAGTTCTAACCAAAGAGGGGAAAGCAGAAAGGTGGAAGGAGTATATAGAGGGTCTATACAAGGGCAATGTACTTGAGGACAATATTATGGAAATGGAAGAGGATGTAGATGAAGATGAAATGGGAGGTACGATACTGCGTGAAGAGTTTGACAGAGCACTGAAAGACCTGAGTCGAAACAAGGCCCCGGGAGTAGACAAAATTCCAATGGAACTACTGACGGCCTTGGGAGAGCCATTCCTGACAGAACTCTACCATCTGGTGAGCAAGATGTATGAGACAGGTGAAATACCCTCAGACTTCAAGAAGAATATAATAATACCAATCCCAAAGAAAGCAGGTGTTGACAGATGTGAAAATTACCGAAATGTCAGTTTAATAAGTCACGGCTGCAAAATACTAACGCGAATTCTTTACAGACGAATGGAAAAACTGGTAGAAGCCGACCTCGGTGAAGATCAATTTGGATTCCGCAGAAATGTTAGAACACGTGGGGCAATACTGACCCTACGACTTATCTTAGAAGCTAGATTAAGGAAAGGCAAACCTACGTTTCTAGCATTAGTAGACTTACAGAAAGCTTTTGACAATGTTGACTGGAATACTCTCTTTTAAATTCTAAAGGTGGCAGGGGTAAAATACCGGGAGCGAAAGGCTATTTATAATTTGTACAGAAACCAGATGGCAGTTATAAGAGTCGAGGGGTATGAAAGGGAAGCAGCGGTTGGGAAGGGAGTGAGACAGGGTTGTAGCCTGTCCCCGATGTTATTTAATCTGTATATTGAGCAAGCAGTAAAGGAAACAAAAGAAAAATTCGGTGTAGGTATTAAAGTCCATGGAGAAGAAATAAAAACGTTGAGGTTCTCCGATGACATTGTAATTCTGTCAGAAACAGCAAAGGACCTGGAAGAGCAGTTGAACGGAATGGACAGTGTCTTGAAAGGAGGATATAAGATGAACATCAATAAAAGCAAAACGGGGATAATGGAATGTAGTCGAATTAAGTCGGGTGATGCTGAGGGAACTATATTAGGAAATGAGACAATTAAAGTAGAAAGGAGTTTTGCTATTTGGGGAGCAAAATAACTGATAATGGTCGAAGTAGAGAGGATATAAAATGTAGACTGGCAATAGCAAGGAAATCGTTTCTGAAGAAGAGAAATTTGTTAACATCGAGTATAGATTTAAGTGTCAGGAAGTCGTTTCTGAAAGTATTTGTATGGAGTGTAGCCATGTTTGGAAGTGAAATATGGACGATAAATAGTTTGGACAAGAAGAGAATAGAAGCTTTCGAAATGTGGTGCTACAGAAGAATGCTGAAGATAAGGTGGGTAGATCACGTAACTAATGAGGAGGTATTGAATAGGATTGGGGAGAAGAGAAGTTTGTGGCACAACTTGACAAGAAGAAGCGACCGGTTGGTAGGACATGTTCTGAGGCATCGAGGGATCACAAATTTAGCATTGGAGGGCAGCGTGGAGGGTAAAAATCGTAGAGGGAGACCAACAGATGAATATACAAAGCAGATTCAGAAGGATGTAGGTTGCAGTAGGTACTGGGAGATGAAGAAGCTTGCACATGATAGAGTAGCATGGAGAGCTGCATCAAACCAGTCTCAGGACTGAAGACAACAACAACAAACAACAAGTTCCAGGGGTACTGATGACCGTAGAAGCTAAGTCCCACAGTGCTCAGAGCTATTTGAACCATAACGATTCTCAGTCAATAATCGGTTCAGTTGGCCCAGAGGATACAGTCCATTCGATGCAAATGCAGCCCATACCACTATGGAGTCACTACCAGTTTGCACAGTGTCTTATTGACAACTTGGGTCCATGGCTTCGTGGGGTCTGCGCCACACTTGAGCACTACCATCAGCTCTTAGCAACTGAAATGGCACTCTGACCAGGTATCGTTTTTCCAGTCTACGGTCCAACCGATATGGTCACGAGCCCAAAAGCGGCGATCGCGTTAATCGTCTGCTGCCATAGCCCAAAAACGCCAAATTTCACTACACTGTCCTAACAATACGTTCGTCGTACGTACCACATTGATTTCTGCGACTATGTCACGCAGTGTTAATTGCCTGTTAGTACTGACAGCTTTACGCAAAAGGCACTGCTCTCCCTCGTTGAGCGAAAGCCGTCGGTCGCTGCGTTGTCCATGGTGGGAGGTAATGCCTTAAATCTGGTATTGTCAGTACTCTCTTGACGCTGTCGATCTCGGAATACTGAATTCCCTAAGGATTTCCTAAAAGAAGTGTCCCATGCGTCTAACTCCAATTACCATTCCGCATTCAAAGTCTGTCGGCCGTAATCACCTCGGAAACCTTTCCACACGAATCGCTTGAGTACAAATGACCGCTCCACCAATGCACTGTCCTTTCGTATCTTATGTACGCGATACTACCACCAGCTGTATATGTGCATAAGCTATCTCATAAGTTTTGCACTTCAGTGCATTTTTTCAGTTTCCCAGGGTATTTCCGGTGCAGCTACCTTCAAAATGGTTCAAATGGCTCTGAGCACTATGGGACTCAACATCTTAGGTCATAAGTCCCCTAGAACTTAGAACTACTTAAACCTAACCTAAGGACATCACACTCACCCATGCCCGAGGCAGGATTCGAACCTGCGACCGTAGCAGTCCCGCGGTTCCGGACTGCAGCGCCAGAACCGCACGGCGACCGCGGCCGGCTGCAGCTACCTGTTTATACTTGTATTTGTCTATCCAACTTCTGTCACAGCTCTTTTAAGAGATGTCCGTTGCACTTCAGCTGAAGTGTATATTGTGGTAATCACTATCGCAATACCTACAGCTTTAGAGGACTTCAAATGCATTTCCTATCCTAAAGCGCTTCAGTATCCCACTTCTTTCCACGATGATTGTTCTAAGGATTCTCTTGAAATTCAGTCTTCTGTTCATCGTTATTAAACTGTGATTAACGTCTACTATCAACTTAAAGTTTTTGCAGAAATCAACTAATCTTTCTCCTATCTCGTTCCTACTACCAAGTTCATATTCTCCCGTAACTTTTCCTTCTATACCTTTCCCTTTCACCACGTTCCAATGCCCCATGGTTATTAGGTTATCATCTGCGTTTACATACTGAGCAACTCGTCCACTGCCCTCATGTCCCCTCTACATCTCTTCATCTCATGACGTCGGCATGTACACTTTCACTGTTAATCTTAGTTTCCTGTCGATTCTGATGAGAACAGATCTATCTCTGAATTGTCCAAAGTAACCCACTCCTGGTCATATAGGATTCTACTCCCATTTTACCATTTTCTGCTGCTGTTGATATTACCCTCCAATCGTCTAACCAGAGGTTTCCATCTTCTTTCTATTTGTATTCGCTGCCCTCGCTGTATATAGACTGAGCTTTTGCATTTCCGTTTTCAGATATTCTAGCATTCATACTACATTCGAACATCTGATATTCCACAATTCGACATGTAGAATGTTGCTGTTTCGTTTGTTTTTCAAAATTTTTCTCATGGTCACCTCCTCTTGGCAGTACCCTCCCAGAGATCCGAACGGGGGGGCTAATCCGAAATCTTTTGGCAATGCAGAGATTATATGACATTTTTTTCAGTTACAGGTCAAATGTCGTGTTTCCCCACATGGTGTATATTTAATGCTGTGGTTTCTATTGCTATTTACATTCAGATGCCGTTGATTATTGATGAACGCTCCGCCTTTTAGCGGCAGTTTCTCACCCAAGTACAAGAAGTTGCCCTGAAACTCTTCCCCCCCCCCCTCCCCACCCCCCACTCTCTTTGACAACGCCGTAGATATAACGAGGGTGACGTCTTATGCCAGAAGTCTCCGCTCGCCATTACTGATGATCTTCTTTGGAACAAGCTATCTGGCATTCCTCGAGTATTTATTAATTCCAGTTCTAGCAGTGCTTTTCCTGTTTATCCTCTCGCTGTCCATCGCATCCACCCTCTGTCCACCTTCTTCTATCGCCCATCTCCTCCCCTTTCTATGTACTTCCTCCTACCCCTCTCTCTGTCCATCTGCCACTCCTCCCTCTATTGCTACCTCCCTCTCCTCCGTTTCTCTGTCCATTACCGCCTCCCCCTCTCTCTGTCCACTTACCCCTCCCTCACACCTGTAGCCATGTCCTCCCCTCTATGCTTGTCCATTTCTTACTGCCTCCTTGTCTCTCCACGTTATCACACCCACCCAGGCTGCTCCTTCTTACTCATATAATATTTCTTTCCAGATCGTAAGTAATATGTCTACCAAGTTTGGCTGAAATCGATACAGGGGTTTAAGAGGAGTGTTTTACCCATCGATTTGCACGCATATGTCCATGTCACATATATTTCACACATATCTAATATACTTCACACATATCTGAACACAGATTCACCTGTGTCTCTAGAGAATTTCACCCAGAAATTTCGTTTCCACTGCGGGTACGTGGACACTGTCTGGTAAATGTGTTGCAGATAGAATTAGCAGCAAAGAAGTAATAAATTCAATAATTCAAACGTCGTACATGAGGCGGTAGTTTTTCGCATAGAGTTTATGAAATATCTCATGAACTACGTGTTTTACTTGAATGTCTGAATTAGTGCTCGAAGGAATTTACACCATAAATCCGTAAGAGTACGAGGGGGTGAAGATTTCTGAACAGCACGTTGCAAGGCATCGCAGATATGCTCAGTAATGTTCATGTCTGGGAAACCTGGTGCCCAGCGAAAGTGTTTAAACTCTGTTCCTAGAGCTACTCTGTAGCAATTCTGGACGTATGGTGAACCGCATTGTCCTCCTGGAATTGCCCAAGTCCGTCGGAAGGCATAATGGAAGTGATGGATGCAGGCGATTAGACTGGATGCTTACGTACGTATCACCTGTCATTGTCGTATGTAGAGGTATCAAGGGTCCCATGTCATTCCAAGTGCACACGACCCTCACCGCTACAGAGCCTCCAGCACCTTGAACATAAAGGGTCCATAGATTCATGAGGTTGTCTCCATACCCCTACACGACCATCCGTTCGATACAATTTGAAACGAGACTCGTCCGACGACGCAACATGTTTCCAGTTATCAACAGTCCAACGTCGGTGTTGATGAACTCAGGCGAGGCCTAAGGCCTTGTGTCGTGCAGTCATCAAGAGTACCCGTGTGGGCTTTCGGCTCCGAAAGCCCATATCTATGATGTTTCATTGAATGGTTCGTCCGTTGACACTTGTTGGTGGCCAAGTATTGAAATCTGTAGCAATTTGCAGGAGGACTGCACCTTTGTCACGGTGAACGATTCTCTTCAGTCGTCATTGGTCCCGTTCTTGCAGGATCTTTTTCGGCCGCAGCGATGTCGTAGATTTGATGTTTTACCGGAATCCTGATACTCACGGCACACTCGTGAAATGGTTTTACCGGAAAATCACATCTTCATTGCTACCTCTAAGAGGCTGTGTCCCATCGCTCGTGCGCCGACTATTACACGGCGTTCAAACTCCCTTAAATCTTGATAACATGCCAGTGTAGCAGCAGTAACCGATCTAAAAACTGCGCACGACATTTGTTGTCTTATTTAGGCGTTGCCGACCGCAGCGCGTATTCTGCCTGTTTGCATATCTCTGTATTTGAATACGCATGTATATCGCAGTGTATTTGGCTCTTCAGTGTAGAATTTGCCGACCTAAAACTCATCATTCCCATTAGCTACAAGGCACAGAATAATGATGTACATAAGTGTCTTGCACATTGAGATCAGGCCGTGGACGCATATATCTGTAATTCCCACTTAATGGGCTGAAAGTTGGTTGCCTAACAGCTTAAACGAGACTCCAACTAATGACGAGACAAGCAGTTGCATACGAAGTATCTCTATTTTGAACCGTGACGATGCAAAGTGCACTTGAACAAAGATACGTAAGTTCCTCTGAAGACGGTCGTGTCCTCAGTACCCCCATTAAGGAAGAGGCGAAGAGGACTGCAGCTAACCACATCCTGCAGCATGCAGGCTCTGGGTCGCCTAATGAACGCACATCTCTCTGGGGAGCGCTCCGCAAAGTTGGCCGAACGGACAACTTGTTACCGACGTTACGACCACCGCTGCGTCGACACAAAAGGGACCCCTCTTTAATCTGGCCTGCTATTTCGCTCCCTGCCGGCCCAATAACAAGCATATTTAGCGCGCACTTCCCGTTTTACTTCGCGAGCCGTCTGCTCACAAACAAAATAAAAAATGTTATTAAAAACGGGAAACCACGAAACAACGAGCGGAGACTTTTCTACACTCTCGTGTATCTGTAAAGTAATGAAATACTGAGATTAAAGAGATTACTTTAATCTAGAATGCGGTCTTCCAGGACGATAATTCTGGACCCAGAACTGTAGTGCAGAACGCCTTCCATTACTGGTGAGTGGAAAATGAATGACGTAAAACTGTGTTACGGAATCAGAATTTTCTGTTTTGCACGTACTCTGTAATCGTACTCTAAAATCACGATAAAGTACGTAGTAGAGAGGACTTCCGATTGTTTTTTAAAAGACATAGTCACCGCTGAGTGCAAAAATTATTTATTTGCACTATATAACAAGTGGCATACTGAAAAAGACTGTGCTTTATCACGTGTCAAATCTTAAAATAATCTGACATGTACATACGTCATCGTCGTATTTCTATTATGAAACGTCCCCTTAGAAAAGTTTATGAATTACTGTGCTGGTAAACCCCTTACGTCATTTGATTTTCAAGCAGCTGAGCAGAACTGAACCTACTCAGACATTTCGCTCTTTACTTATTCTGATCAACAATAAACTGACACAATTTTTTTAGCGCAACGCAATGACTTTCAAAAATCCCTACAAAAGAATGGCCCTGACTAACATTAACCTATACCTTTCACAAATCACTTACCTCAGAAAAATCTTCGTTACTCGAACTACTGCAACACAGCGAGCGCCACTACTGCCAGCTAAATAAAAGATTCAAATTACTGAAGGCACTAACTACTGATAGGCATAGTTAGCAAATGAAAGATTTTGATAGAGAACAAACAATGTATTTACCTTAATAGTGTTCAAAAGTCATTATATATATATATATATATATATATATATATATATATATATATATATATATATCAGTTCATGACATCCAGTCTTACAAGTTTACTGTCTCTGTCTAAAGAGAAAACTAGAGCGAAAGTCAACACACGGAACGGCATAATCCGTAAACTTACCAACTCACACTGGGGAGCAAACCCTGAAATTCTACGTGCATCATCCCTGGCATTGTGCTTTGCTCCAGCTGAATATGCATGCCCAGTCTGGAGAAGATCGACACATGCTCAGAAGCTAGACTCAGCACTGAATGCCTCATGTCGATTAATCACGGGATGCCTGAAGCCTACAAACCGTGATCTCCTTTACATGTGTTCTGGAATAGCCCCCCCACAGATCAGACGGCAAACGTTGGCGATGGACGAACGAAGCAGGCAGTGCGAAGATAGAAGACATCCCCTGTACGCACATCAGCCAGCGGAGGCAAGACTTAAATCTAGGAAAGACTTCATAAAAGTTGAACGTCCACTAACCGAAAGTCGTCTACAACTAGAGAATCAATGTGGAAACAGAAATTGGATAAAGGCAGTCTGAAAAGTTGGAACATTAAAGAAAAACTTCCTGCTGGATCACAATTGGAATGGAGAGTCTGGAAGAGCCTAAATAGACTTAGATGTCAAATGGGAAGATCACAGGATGACCTGATCGAGTGGGGATACGCCGAAGAAGAGCCCTGCCAATGTGGAGGAAAACAAACCATGACACACCTGCTGACCTGTCCATCTTTGCTGGCCCCATGCACTTTCCAAGACCTGTGGTTGGCCAACGACGCTGCAGTCAAGTGTGCCGAACACTGGAGAGAGATATGAGCCTTGCTTTAGACAATAATGACGACTTACAATATGTGAAGATCATGAATGTATATATGATTTCTTATTTGTTATTAAACAGTATATCACAGATTTCTTTAATTTACTAGCAGTCCATATTCTATGCTCATTAGACTGTTCCATTCAACGGGCACTGTAATTCTTTCTCACTTTTACAGAGAATAACAATGCCATCAGCGAATCTCATCGTTAAAATCTTCTCATTCCCAATTTAAATTTTACTTTGAATGATTCTTTTATTTCCATTGGTTCTTCGATATGCAGACGAACAGCAGATGAGAAGACTGGCTCCACGCCTTTTGACCTTCCTAACCGAGAACTTTTTTCTTGGTGTTCAGTCTTTCTTACCTTAGCACACATTGTATATTTGTTAAAACGGTTTGTGAGGTGTCCCTTTTTTCAGGAGATTTTACAAATCTTACGTTTACTGTAAGTTGGCAGATAGCCGAAGTCACTTCGCTGCATTAAGCAGTGCTGCACAATAATCCGGCATTAGCAGGAAGCCGGTTCTCACAGTGTCAGCCGTAGCAATCGGACCATATGCGGCGATGATGATGAGGGGAGTCGGGAACCACTAGTGTCCACTTTAATAATGTTTACTTACCCAGTATTAATGATTAAAACCATCCTTAGGTATATCTGGTACTATGAGAACGCTGCAAGTCATCAGGGCCTCACCACAATAATAACACTGTGCCGTACACTACTAAATTCAGTAAAGAAATGAATACTGCTAACTTACCAAAGATTCACGAAGGGCTACAAAGTGTTACGATGTATGCGAGAGATATCGGCTGCACGCCAAGGTGCTGGCGGAGCTGACGACAGAGTTTATTCAAATTATGTTCGAAAACGATTTTCTGGTTTACCAAGCTCTAGGATCTTATAAACTTCGTGAAATTAGTCGCTTCTTAATAATAAACTGTTAGTGTTTTGTGTTGCAATAGCACCCCATAACTTTTTCGTGTAAACTAGCTACCCGCAACATTAATTGGAACTGCAAGTGACCTGTTGCATCTTCTGAAGAATCCAATGCTCTCCACATATGCTTTCGGGGACATTATCTAGGAGAGCTTCACAGAGTACAGGTAAGAGGAAACTCTACAAACCAAGTCACTAAGGTCGTCAGAGAAAAGATCACCTTAACTACCTTAACTAATAGACCCTGGTGGGAAGGCTTCACCAGTACACTATACATCACTCTATACCACTTTCAATGGATTCATGATTGAACAGAGAAACATATATGAACGTTCAAATAAGCAAGGAAATTTGGAGCTTACTTCTATCATCAACAGTAGCCTCGGAACTGCTTCTGTTCTTGTCCACATTATTCTTGTTTAACCTAACCTAACCTAACCTGTAACTTGGATTCTGGCCATCGGGTCGATCTAAGCTTGGATGAATGGTATGGATACACCATCCAAGTTCCTTCAAGTCTATACCACAGTTCCTCCATCACAGAGACTGTCGACTGGTGGCGTGCCCAGCTTTCGGCAACTCACGACTGGATACAATCGATGAGTGAGAGATAAGGTGGACGTTCTGGACAGGGTAACAGTCGAAACGCTGCTTTGAGACAATTTTGAACAGCAGAGGCGAAACACAGTCTGGCATTACCTTGTTGGAGGATGTCACGGAGACTACGTAGTCTCCACCGGCAATATGACGCCAGAAGTGTAACAGCTGCTGTCCAAATTACCGGCTGCGGTAACCAAATGTGATGGTGTTGTGTACTGAGCGCACCCCACACTACCACTGCAGTTGCTGTGTCTTTACAACGATGGGGATTGCTGCGTTCGTTCTCCTCGAAGCCTCCACACACGGGTGCGTCCGTCATGATGGTGCAAGCAGAACAGAGACTCGTTAGAAAACACAATGGCGTGCGACTGCTGTCTCCAGTTTTGTAGTTAGACGCACCAGTGAGCATGTCTCACCCGTTAGATGAAGCCAAGCTGTAGTGCCCGTGTTGCGCCAGACGTTGTCAAACAGTCCGTACGGACACTTTTCTTTCTGCTAACAATCCCACTTCCTCACTCAAAGTATGTGACATGAAATTATTTAAAAACAGTCTTGATCGCCGCCAATGTTAACTTTTCTTTCCGACTGCTCTAAATATTTTAAATTCTGCCAAAACCTGGATCAGTTAAACATTCATAATTTTATACAACATTGTCGGAGAACAGCGATGTCTATTATCATAAAATTATTTAAAAACAGTCTTCATGGCAGCCGATGTTAACTTCGTGACGTGGCTACACGATCCGAACAATATGCCTGTCCTCTCGGGCGCTAGTCGCATGAGGCTGTTGACATCCTACATGGCGTTGATTACAGTACTCATTAAACCATCGACTCCATATTCACATGACAGTGGTATCGACCAGCGCTACCAGCAACATCGTGAAACGATAAACTGCAGTCTCAGTAGTCCGCGATCTTGCTACTGGCAAAATTCCGACACACTCTGGTTGGCGTTCATCCTAAAACGAAGCTTAATACGATTTTCTAACATTAAAATGCAATTCATGAAAGTAAAAGCCATCTACGTAAACACTTTTTATTTATCTACACTTACCTCAGTACTCCACAGACCACCTGACGGTGTGTGGCGCGTGGTACTTCAGGTATAACTAACTAATCACTCTTACCGTGTTCTATTTGCGAATGTCATCTGAGAAGAATGATTGTGTCTAAGCCATTGTAAAAGCTCTAATTTCTCGAATTTTCCCGTTGTGGTCATTTCGAGAGATGTATGTGGGAGGATTTACGGTCACGAAGTAGATGAAGTTAAGGAATTCTGCTACATAGGCAGGACATCAAAAGCAGACTAGCTCTGGCAAAAAAGGCATTCTTGGCCAAGAGAATTCTACTAACATCAAATATCGGCCTTAATTTGAGGAAGCAATTTCTGAGAATGTACGTCTGGAGTACAGCATTGTGTGGTAGTGTAACATGGACTGTGGGAAAGCCGGAACAGAAGAGAAACGAAGCTTTTGAGATGTGGTGCTAAAGACGAATGTGGAAAATTAGGTGAATAATAAGGTAAGGGATGAAGAGGTTCTGCGCGGACTCGGAGAGGAAAAGAATATGTGGAAAACACTAATAAGGAGAAGGGACAGGATAATAGGACATCTATTAAGACATGAAGGAATGACTTCCATGGTACTAGAGGGAGCTGTAGAGGGCAAAAATGTAGAGGAAGACAGAGATTGGAATACATCCAGAAAATAATTGAGCGCGTAGGTTGCAAGTGCTACTCTGAGACGAAGAGGTTAGCACAGGAGAGGAATTCGTGGCGTGCCACATCAAACCAGACGACTGATGACCAAAAAAGAAGTTGAAGTAAGTAATGTGCTTTCAAACTCTTCCCAGGAAGCATTCCTTCCAAATACCACCAGGAAACCCTAGTAGGTCGGCAAAGGGCATACTGGTGCGATTTTCCAAGGAGTCCTGGTCGCAGGTGATGCTCCAAAAACGACCAACTTTACGAAAGAAGCGGCGACACTTTCTGCGCAACCCATCCATCATTTTGCACGTCAATACGCGGGTGCATACGGCGCAAGCTTTGGCTGCTCTGTTCGGTCGATGGGACTGGGTAGTATTGTACTATCCACCATACTCCCCGGACATAAGTCCTGTGACTTTAATTTGATTCCGAAGATGAAGGAACCGCTTCGTGGCATTCGCTTCAGAACTGTTCCAGAGATTCGACAGGCAGTAGACCGCTCAATTCGCACTGTCACCAGAACAGGCTGCTACGTCGCAGGTTCGAATCCTGCCTCGGGCATGGCTGTGTGTGATGTCCTTAGGTTACTTAGTTCTAAGTCTAGGGTACTGATGGCCTTAGATGTTAAGTCCCATAGTGCTTAGAGCCACCTGAACCATTTTGAATCTTAAAAAAAATAACCCAATAAAACTCCGATCCTACCTAAAATCGCTAAGCGGGTCTATCCAGTTACTCGTTGACCAGTCCGGTGTAGCAGTAGGACACACCAAAAGGAAAGCTGAAGTTTTAAATTTCGCGTTTAAGAAATCGCTCACAAACATACCGTCATTTGACCATCGGACAGACTCTCGTATGGAGGACATAGCAATAGGCAACCCTAGCGCAGAGAAGCAACAGAAAGAGTTGGAAACAAATAAGTCGCCATGTCGACACGGAATCCCAATTCGGTTCAACGAAGAGTTCTCTACGGCATTCTCCCTTTACTTAGCTCGCCCGGCGCAAAGTCCCAAGCGACAGGAAAAAAGCGTAGGCGACTCCAGTATATAAGAAGAGTAAAAGAGCGGACCGCAAAATTACAGACCAATATCTTTAACGTCGGTTTGCAACAGTATTGTTGAACATGTTCTCAGGTAGAATGTAATAAATTTCCTTGACATGGAAAAGTTTCTGTCCACGAATCAGCACGGTTTTAGAAAGCATCGCCCGTGTGAAACTAACTCGCCCTTCTCTCACGTGGTATCCTGCGATCTGTGGATGAAGGGAAACAAGCAGATCCCATATTACCAGATTTCCGAAAAGCGTTTGACAAAGTACCCCACAGCAGACTATTAACGAAGGTACGAGCATACGGAATAGATTCCCAGATATGTGTGTGGTTCAAAGGCTTCTTAATTAACAGAACCTAGAATATTGCCCTCGAGTGTTCGACGAACACAAAGGCACCGTCAAGAGTGCTCCAGGGGAGTGTGACAGGATGGCTATTATTTTCCAGATACATAAATGATATGGTGAACAGAGTACGCAGCAATGTGTTGATGATTCTGTGGTACACGGGGCGATGTCGCCGTTGAGTGACTGTAGGAGGCTACAGGATTACTTAGACAAAATTTCTAGTTAGTGTGCTGACTGGTAGCTAGCTGTAAATGTAGAGAAATATGAGCTAATGCAGATGAGTAGGAAAAACAAACTTACTTATAATGTTCGAGTACAGCATTGGAAGTGTGCTGCTTGACACAGACATGTCTATTAAATATTCAGGCGTAACGTTGCAAAGTGATACGAAAAGGAATGAGCACGTCAGGCGGTAGTCCGGAAGGCGAATGCACGACTTCGTTTTACTGGGAGAATTTGGAGAAAATGTAGCTCATCTAAAGGGTGTTACAAAAACGTACGGCCAAACTTTCAGGAAACATTCCTCACACACAAATAAAGAAAAGATGTTATGTGGACATGTGTCCAGAAACGCTTAATTTGCATGTTAGAGCTCATTTTAGTTTCGTCAGTATGTACTGTACTTCCTCGATTCACCGCCAGTTGGCCCAATTGAAGGAAGGTAATGTTGACTTCGGTGCTTGTGTTGACATGCGACTCATTGCTCTACAGTACTAGCATCAAGCACATCAGTACGTAGCATCAACAGGTTAGTGTTCATCACGAACGTGGTTTTGCAGTCAGTGCAGTGTTTACAAATGCGGAGTTGGCAGATGCCCATTTGATGTATGGATTACCACGGGGCAGTAGCCGTGGCGCGGTATGTTTGTATCGAGACAGATTTCCAGAACGAAAGTGTTCCGACAGGAAGACGTTCGACGCAATTGATCGGCGTCTTAGGGAGCACGGAACATTCCAGCCTATGACTTGCGACTGGGGAAGACCTAGAACGACGAAGACACCTGCAATGGACGAGGCAATTCTTCGTGCAGTTGACGATAACCGTAATGTCAGCGTCAGAGAAGTTGCTGCTGTACAAGGTAACATGGAAAGCAAGCGTTTCCTGACACACGTCCACATAACATATTTTCTTTCTTTGTGTGTGAGGAATGTTTCCTGAAAGTTTGGCCGTACGTTTTTGTAACACCCTGTATAAAGGAGATGGCTAGTGCAACCCATTCTTGAGCACTGCTGGAGTGTTTGGGAACACTGCACCAGGTCGAATTACAGGAAGACGTCGAAAGAATTCTTAGCCGGGCTGTTATCTTTGTTATCAGTAGGTCCGAACAACATGCAGGTATTACGGAGAAATTAAATGGGAATCCCTGGAGGGAAGACGTTCTTTTCGGGGCAGACTGTTGAGAAAATTTAGAGAACCGGTATTTGAAGCTGACTGCAGAACGATTCTGCTGCCACCAACATACATCCTGCGTAAGGACCACTAAGATAAGAAAAGAGAAATTCAGGCTCAGACGGAGGCATATAGATAGTCGTTTTTCCCTCACTCTATATGCGAGTGGTATTACAGGTACTAGCCCTGGTACAGGATACCCTTCGCCCAGCACGGTACGGTGGCTTTCGGAGTATGTACGCAGATGTAGATGTACGAAGTAAAGTAAACATCATTGACACCATTGTGTATCTCCTTCGGAAAAAAGTAATGTGACCTAACAGCCAGTCGTTTGATGTCTCCAGACTCATATGACCTCGAAATTTCTTTCTCGAACGACTTCACTATTTTTTTTTTACCTTTGGTTATTAATTTCAGTATGCACTCGTGCTTTCGGTATTTTTACGTTAGCAGAAATAGAATTTCCCATTGCATCATTATGGGGATATATTGGGAGTGTAAAATAAATATCAGCAAATTAATTACCTTGTTATCTCTCACATTTCAGGTCACCTTTAAAGGACGATGTAAACACATTATCAGACACATTACCGACCAGCTGAGTTTTCAGACATAAAAGCGCGTCATCATCCATCATGGCAGAAGACAGGCCGCAGGTCGCTGGATTAATTACTTCGAGTGCGCCGCGAGTGCAGGCCTCGCTGAACATCACAGGATCACAAAAACTCTCTGTAATTAAAAAGGAGCAAAAATGTGTCAGTGAGGGAACTCGTAATCCATGCATAATGTCAATACGTTTTAATGCATCCAGCGTAAAATAACGTAACCAAGAAATATAATTTTTATCATATTCAAGACAAATACGCATCCAAGTAAGAGGGACGCCCTAAAAGTCAGCTAAATGCATTTTTTTAAAAGTTATGGTCAATTATTATTGGCCTGGGGACGAAAAAAACCTTTTTCTATATTGCAGTATGGGTTGCTAACAGGAATCTGGTTCCTATAATAGTCTCCTAACTTCCCAATGAAAATTAGTTACTGTCATTATCATATTTTAGCTGATTGTTTTCTCAATTTATCAATCCTTATGTCGCAGTGACCCAGATCATCCGATATTCAGTACAAAGTCTTGCAAAAGTTTGTATATGTGCAGTTTATTAGTATTTCTCAAATGAGAATGGGTTTTACTAGAGCTGATCTCTACCAAACCTACGGTTCGGTCTTTTTGATACAGTACACAACTGACATTGTAAATGGTAGGAGAGCATTGGCTGGGAAACAAACATGATTCAATCTGTGAGAGGGGAACTGGGAGCCTACGAACTCCCGGTGTTTTTCGTTTGTTTGTCTTGCACGTAATTAGAACCGCACATCGCTCAGTGTTAGTATGCTACGTATTTTATATCCTTACAAAATATAAATTGCATTTCATACGCAATAAAACTTAGTTGATTGCGTAACTTCGTCGCCTTCATGTAAGCAAAACAATAATTTTCTATGCAAGTGCAGATTATATGCACGCACGTAAAAAACCTTTATAATTGAAGTTACTTTCTACTAAGTAGAACCTTCTCATCATGTTCAGAGGCAAGAGTTTTCTGGTATTGGTGACAACTGCGAAAGTTGTCTATGAATAACAGAAACATGTTTTATATGCATGGCCGTTGTCACACAGAAACTTGTATCATACATAAGTCTGTAGGCTTTCATGGCCATTGTCACCGAGGGTAAAATCTTTTGGGTTGTTAGAGCGAGTCATGTTTCTTATAAACTATCGACTTTTCGACGCCTCTGCTCGGATCTTCTTCTAGATCCTGTGGTGTCCCCTGTTGATTAACACTCAGTTATCCTGAAGAAGATCCTACCAGAGGGATTGAAACGTCGATTGTTTAGAAAAAATATGACCTGGTATAATTGGCCAGAAGATTTTTAACGCCATATCTTCTATAAGGTCGACGAAGTATTGAAACAGTGATATTTTTTCCTAGCGCTATATGATAAATCTGCATTGTTCTTTCTATTTTTACGTTACAAGTCAACAGTTTTCAAATAAAAGCTGAATTAAAAATTGACAATTTCAATTTTGCTGTAAACACTGTTTACTTTTTAAGTAACACACACAATGATATCTATGTAGAACAAATATGTTCCAAGGTTACACAACCCTTTGTATATCTTCACTCAGTAGACGGTTCATCGTTTCCAGTTTCTAGAGGAATCCACTAAGAAACTTATTGCATAAGCAGAACGATCGAAATGAGGTAACGCCTGATAGATATGCAACACACATAATGAGCAGATAATGCGGTCCCCGTCTTAATTGACCAAGGCTATTAGGAAAATTGTTTTACTCTACCCCTCTTTACGATAGTCTACAATACTCTACGATACTTTCAAAACTCGGTTTACAACATTTTTTTCAGTCTTGATTGACATAATGGACAGTCATGACGTTTACTTTTAATGGTCAGAAGGACACTGTCAACATTCGACAAAAAACTCGCACCAGGACACATCACGAAGTGTTTGGTTTCTCATTGTCTCCTACCAAAACGTTGTTCCTCCTGCCCAGAAAAGATGGATGGTATGTTACCGCGCTTTTCCGTTAGCTGTTACGCCTCTCTTTGCCTTGTATGAACACCAGTTGAGTAACAAAGGTGTTTCAGTGACGCAAGTCACACGTAGTAAGGATTCACAGAGTAGTAGGCACGTACTTCTGACCGCAACGTGTTCTAGTTTAAAGCGGATTCTTTGTTTCCTGAAATTTTGTACCTTTAAGAAACACTTACAGCAAGAAGCACAGTATTAAGTGTTCAAATAACTTGGGAAGACACAGCTGGGAAACTTCCTCGATAACCAGCGAACCCACGTCATTTTTAAGGCTCAAAGACTTTGATGTGCATGATAACTTGAAGCCTCAGTGGGTGGGGCTACGGCAACCAGGAACCAATAGATGGCGTATACAGGAAACCATTACACATCGTAAACAATTAGCGCCACCACAATGCCAAAGATTAGCAGCTTAGTGGGCATGGTTACGTATGGAGTCAGTTGCCATAACTATGACAACTCCTACTGACCCATGCCAACTAGTCACTCCATCACTGTTCGTAACAAGGAAACACTTAAAACGAAGAAGTACACATCACACCAGAAGAAATTGGGCCTTCCCCAAAACGTCAACAGAAACACAGCCGTGGCACAAAAGGTTTACTGCTATTGTAACAGACAGTCGTATCAGATATAACGCGGCTGAAAGGATCTATAAGAAGAAAAAGCCATGTACAGCAAGACGTTCAGAAGTTGAAGAATCTGTCTTTGGCAAAAAGCTTTTAACCTCAGTCTCCTGAAAGATGATGGTCAGGGTTCTCATATGACAGTTCCCAAAAAGGTGTCAACAAGACACAACGAACAAGACCAGAAATGAATCCATCACACTCTCAAGGGCTTCACCACCCTGAATAACGTGTAAATGGCGGCGTTGTTTTTGGTGAAGTATCACGCCCGCGCAAGTATCCTGGGAAGATTGTCGAAACTGATGGCACCATGGTCAAAAAGGGGAAAAGAGATGGCTAGACTAGGATGATTTAGTCTGATACGAACAAAGTAAAACTGTGTTGCAACGGAACTCACTATTCAAAAAATAATGAGCGCCCAGCACCCATGTGACTGATATAAAACACTGAGCTAATTCTACTTGAGTAAATATAGGTAATTATAACAAGTAAAATTTATTTTTCTTGATGCGCTCGTTAATTTATTCAAACATTTGAGTTCTTAATGTTGTTTCCAAAATTAAGGAGAGTTTATTTTAGTTCAAGTATTACTGCTTCACGAGGAATTTATTTATGAAGAATTTATTCTTTGGAAAGGAAATTATCCCCATTTCTGATAAAATAAAATGTTCCTCCTCTAAAATTGCTGCGTTCTACCTAAGTGTCCCTGTCCATGTTAAGTTATGCCAAGCTTTAAGGAAAGTGTTAGTTGAGTTACACACATACGTATACAATTAATGAGTCCTACATGATTTTGTAGTCAGAAAGTTAAGCCACCCGTCACCTTTACCAGAATTTCTTCAATTATTGCACAAAAAAAAACGGAAAAATAAAAACTGAAATCTAAACTGACTAGCCTCTGTCTTCGCTACGCGTAATCCACGTCAACTGCAGAAGCCCCTTTTGAACATGTAGGATCACATTCATTTATGTGATCTGCATAACTGTGGCCACTTTAAAAAAAATTTGCACTAATGTACATTCCTCTCACTGTTTCTAAAGATGTGTTTATATCAACGTGCGTCTTTGTTCGCCTCACACGCAAGTAGAGGCATCCAATTAGGTGTACGACTCTCTCTCTCGACAAGTTGCGCACGCGTGATCCCATTCACACCTATACAGACATTCAGGCTGTTTCAGAGATCGAGCTATCTCTTTGCTAGAGGCAGCTGTCGTTGCAGCCGTAATATTTTGAAACAAAGACGAAATCTTAGAAAGAAGCCCAAGCACTGGGATTATTAATGCCTTTTGCGTAATGTATGTGTAAGAGTTGTAGAAGAGATAAAAAAAAAGGCTGTTACTGGTCTGTTTAATTATTGTACTCGAAGTTCATCCTGTTGTCACTGGTACCGAAGAAAAATACAAAATATAGAGACGGTATACCAGTAGCGACAATGTTAGCCCTGACACATTCTTGTATTCTTGTTATGGGTAACAGTTACCTCAGTTAGACGTTCCATTTCAAGGACATCCTCTCTAAGGTTCTCCAAGTTCCTACAGTAAGCCAGGTTTGTGACCAGTTAACGGCTCATTCTCTGAAAAACGAAACACTCATTTCATGATTAATGTTTGTAGCCAAAAGGCCCAGAATATGCGAATATGTATTCATTATTTAACACGAAACGCAGAGAAGGTATACGTAAAGGAAGAGCTGAACACGTAACACATTTCTACCGCAGTCTTGTTATGAAAACTTTCATATATTGGCCAAGATCGCTATGTTAATACGTAAGTGGATTAATAGTTTCGGCAATATAAATTGTCACCTTCAGATCCATAAAACCGGGCAGTGGTATTTACACCATACAATGATTTACTCCACTCTGTCACAAGAAGAACGTACAACGTGCATAAAGAAGTCTAGGCCTTACAATAGCATGCCAGATGAGCAACCATAATGTGTGTACGACTTTGAAATTGTATGGCTTGGACAAAACGGATACATGCCGCATAGTGTCGTTTTATGGTTTAATGCCATGTTGGCTACAACAGAGTAATGTCGTTTCATGGTTTAATGCGATGTTGGCTACGACAGAGAATTGCTCTGCCGCCGCCAACATGGCATTGTTTACGAAGCGACGTTATGTGACATGTAACTGCTTTGTTCATGTCGTACAAATTCTGAGTTGCATGTTCAGAAAGTTTTTAGAAAATGTATATTTGAAAAAAAAATTCAGGGTATCGTTGATACATTTTTGACTATTCTTCCACATAATCGCCATCTCGTTCAGTTCGTGTGGTGAGCCGTGGCACAAGCCTCCATATGCCCTCCTCGAAGAGCTCTCCCGCCCACTCCTTCCCCCATTTCAGAACCTCTTTCTATACCTGATCGTTGGTTGAAAATTTAATTCCACTCACTTGCACCTTCAGGAAAGTTAAAAGATGATAATCTGAAGACGCCAATTTAGGGGAATACGAGGGTAATTCGAAGCATCCCAACCAAATGAGTCCAAAAGCGCCTTCTCGCTATGTCTGTGAGAGGACGGGTTTTGTCGCATAACAGGCACACTCCTCTAGTCAGCATTCCGCACCTCTTGTTTTTAATGCTCCTTTTGAGTTTATTTAGAACCATTATACCGTTGTGCGCCGAAGATCTACCTGAGGCAGAAATATGACCACAATGATGCCTTTTCCACCTCAAAGTACTTGGGCCACGATTTTTTTGCCTGAAACTGCTGTTTCGAATTTTTTAGCAGTTGGAGAACTGGTGTGAGGCCACTGTGAGGAGTATTTTTTTGTTGTGTGTCAAGTCATCCATGTTTCATCTCCAGTCACAATAGAGCTCAGAAAATCTCCACCCTCCACGTAGCTCAAGATACATCGGGCGCTACTGACCCATTTTTCTTGTGCTGCTCTCAGCTGTTTTGAGAGCCATCTTGCGCACAGTTTCCTGTATCCCAGCGTTTCTTTGGGTGTCTCGTATAGAGAGTTTTGTAGAGCTGTGGAATAGCATAAATTTAACCCACTGTCAGTCAGCGGTCTTCCGCTCCTCTGTTCGTCATCAACATTAGTTCTGCCTCCGCTAAACTCCCTACATCACCTAAAACCACTCGTTTTATTCCTAACACCTTCACCGTAAACCATTTTGATCCGCAAAAAAATTTCGGTAGATGTCATTTCTTCGGCGAGTAGTAAGCGAACTACAAGAAAACCACAGCCCCTTTTGCTCACAGAACACCTATTTTCTGAACGTGCCACGCACATACCTTATGGCTGCAGTGTGGTATATTATTGTAAAGTTTCGACTTTCTTGTGCGCATTGTACGTCCTACTTGTGACGGTGTCGTGTACACGGTTGTATTATGTAGCTATTACTGCCCAGTTTTATGGATATGAATACGGCAACTTAAATTGCCGAGTGTAGTAATCTACTGATGTGTAAACATAGCGATCGTGGCAGATAAGTAACAGTTATCATAAGAAGACTAATGTAGAAATTTATAAATCATCTTCTGCACCAGTCTGGTCACGTCACGTAACCGTATCACATTTCTGTTTACGTGTAGGTCAGTCAAATTCCATCATGTTGGTGTGTGTTGTCAAAGCGTTTAGTAAGATTTTTTGGTTTAATTTTTGTTTACCTTCAGCCTCCAAACTCTAGAGAAGAATGGTTAGACATCACGTGAGAGTTTAAAGTAGGTTGGAATTTTCCGCGTTGTTTGGGGGCTTTTGACGGCAAACATATAATTCTGCAGTACCCATACAATAGTATACGATTTCGTAGTTCTTTTGATTGTTCTCGTCGATGCAAACCGTTCATGAACCGAAGCGGCTTATAAAGAAACGAGGACAGCATCGTCACATCAATGGACCCAGAATCACTCCTCTTCTTCAGTATATGTTCCTCGGAAGTACGAATGAAGGCTTTCAAAATGGTTCAAATGGCTCTGAGCACTATGGGACTTAGCTTCTGTGGTCAGCAGTCCCCTAGAACTTAGAACTACTTAAACCTAACTAACCTAAGGACATCACACACACCCATGCCCGAGGCAGGATTCGAACCTGCGACCGTAACGGTCACGCGGTTCCAGACTGAAGCGCCTTTAATCGCACGGCCACACCGGCCGGCCAATGAAGGCTTTTTCTTTTGTCCAAATTTCTCTTTGTTGTTTGCAGGTTGTTCATATATGTAACAGTAAAGAGTCATTTTGTTTCAGTGATTGTAATCAGCGGAATTTAAGAGCCACAAGCAAGAAAAGTCAGATACTAAGAGTCAAATGCCATGTGTTCCTCGTTAAACCTCTCGGTCAAAGTGCTAAAACAAAGAAAATCTGAATGCATGCAAATAACTAAATCTTAAACAGTGGGACGTAGTAAAACAAAACACCAACCGAACAGTATTGCGTACAGACGCACTACGTTGCACGTGTCTCCCCATATAGGATGAAGATACCTCTGCGCCTGCGCATGGTGGCCAGTGCACACACATCAGTGGCATGCGTGACTTTTCGTCGTTGCATGCGGCCATATGCCTCTTCCAGTAAAGGCTGCATATACCTAGTGCACGCGCACAGGTATAAAAGCACCTTAAGCCGATTCTGCGCAGAACTTCCCCGTTTTTATATTATTCCACTTAATTTTCATCATCCCTCTACAGAACTACATCCCAAGCTCTTGGAATCACTTCTTCTCAGTTTCCACTACATCTCTTGTCTCACTTCCACATAATTCTGTGCTCCAGACGCTTGTTCTCAGAAATTTCTTCCTCAATTTAAGGCACATGTTTGATACTAGTAGACTTCTTTTAGCCAAGAATGTCCCCTCTGCCTGCGCTAGTTTGTTCTTCATGTACTCTAATCTTCGCCCGACAAACGTTATTTTGTTTTCTGGGTAACAAATTCCCTAACTTTTTCTAATTCTTGGTGCCCAAATTTTGCTATTAATTTATGACTAATCTCGTTTGTTACTCCCCTTTACTTTCGTCTTTCTTGAGCTTACTCTCCATACAGATTCTATGCTCAGTAGGTTGCTCATTCCGTTCATTATGTCCTGCAATACTTCCTCGCTTTCACTGAGTGTAGCAATGTCATCAGCGAATCTTATCGTAGATATTTTTTCACCCTGAATTTTAAGCCCACTCCTGAATCCATCTATTATTTCTGTCACTGCATCTACAGTGTACAGGTTCATCAGTAAGGGATAAAGGCTTCATTCCTGTCTCACACAATTTTCAATTGAAGCACGTCGTTCTTGCTCTTTCATTATTGTTCCCTCTTGGTCCTTGCATGTACTGAACGTTGCCCGCCTTTCCCAATAGCTTACTCCAATTTTTCTCGGATTTTCGAGCATCGTGTATCATTTTACATCGTCGAACGCTTTCTGTAGGTCGACAGAACTTATGAAGGTGCCTTGATTTTTCTTAATTCTTGCTTACATTATCAGGTGCAACGTCAGAGTTCCCTCTGGCTGTTTTATCTTTCCTAACGCCAAAATGAGAGGAATAGGAGTAAGCTATAGGGAAAGAGGAGTGATATACAATATGTACAAGAACTAAGAAGGAGCAATAAAACTTGAAGACGAAGAGCGAAGTTCTGGTATTAGAGATAGTGTAACACAGGGATGAAATCTTTCCCCCCTTCTGTTCAATCTTTACAGTGATGGAAGTAAAAGAGGGATTTAAGAGTGGGATTAAAACTCATCGTGAAAGTTTATCAAAGATGAGATGACATTGTTATCTTCAGTGAACGCGAAGGACAATTACAGAATCTTTTGTATGGGACGAACAATCTAATGAGTACGGAATATGGAGTGAGAATGAACAATAAAAGGATAAAAGTGATGAGTTGTAGCAGAAATGGGAATAGCGGGAACCATAACATCAAAATTGGTTATCACGAAGTAGACGTACTGAAGGAATTCTGCTATCTTGGTTGGAAAGTTGCCAATGCCAAACGAACAAAGTAGGACATAAAAATCAGACTAGCACGGGCGTCTTTACCTGGGCAAGAGAAGCCTATTGGTACATACGCCTTAAATTGAGGAAGAAATTTCTGAGAATGCACGTTTGGAGCAGAGCATTGTATGGTAGTGAGTCATGGACGGTGGGAAAACCGGATCAACAGAGAATCGAAGCATTTGATATTTGGTGCTACAGAAGAATGTTGAAAATTAGGTGGACTGATAGGATAAGGAATAAGGAATAAGGAGGTTCTCCATGCCATTGGCAGAGATAGTAACATATGGAAAACACCCACAACAAGAAGGGACAGGATGATGGGACGCATGTCACAATATCAGGGGACAACCTCAATGGTACTAAGAGAGCAGTAGAGCATAAAAACTGGATTGGATGAAAGAGGTTTGAATACATCCAACAAATAATAGGAGACGTGGGTGCAAGTGCTACTATGAGATGAAGAGGTTGGTGCTGGAGACGAATTCGTCGCGGGCCGCATCAAAGCAGAGGACTAATGACCGGAAAAAGGAACCAGACTGACTGCCATATAACACATCCTCAATTTTCTTTTCCATTGTATAATACTGTATATTATTCTTGTCAGAGCTTTTGGAATCCTAAAATAAATAACACGTGCTGATTTTGTGTCGACGAATTCAATTACATTCTCCTACACGTCGCCAGTATAAAGAAATGACCGTAGTAAAATTTTGTGCATAGCGGGAACGACATGGGGACGGAGTAATACGGGAGGGCGGAACTCGTCCCGTCGTTTATGGCCTATTTTGGATCGGCCGGCGCCAGAGAAGCGTCTCATAAACCGGATGGCACTGCGGCCGACGGTCTGCCCGTTCTTCCAGCCAAGGCTTAGCTTGGTTTTAATTAAAACACTCTGGCGGAGAACGCTGCAAGTCGGCGTCGACTGTTTCCGCCAACGTTCGCGCCCTCCTTTCATGCCTCGGCACACCCTGTGCTGATTGGAGCAAAGACCCACCCCCCCCCCTCCATCTATTGTGAACGTGCTCCGAATGCTCGATATTATCAAGTGTTTACGCTAGATTATCCAAGACACACACACACACACACACACACACACACACACAAACGACACAGTAAAATTAATCTCTCGCCAACTTTTGTTTTACATAGTAATCCATTATATCGTGGAGACGATAGTGCAACGTTATAATGCGAGACCGAGAGCATCGAACAAGCCTTTATGGAGACAACGGTCTGAGATAATTACGGTGAGATTAGGACTTCAGTAAGAGCGTTCAGGCGTCCACCCAATCAGATATAGCCAGCAGGGCACAAGTTTAACTCAGTCAGTGTAATACAGTCTCGTTTATATTCAAAGGAGAGGGGAAGGGAGGAAGAATTGCGACCCAGAAGCTCCTACAATTCGACTACGGAGCTAAACATGCTATGCCTTGACAATAATTTGCCGTGTCCGGCCGTATAATACCTATTAATCGTATTTCGACGTGTACGAGCCATGGGGTAGATATATCTTCGGAGTGAGCTTTCTGATGCACAGAACTGATTTTGTGATGTCATCACAGTGTGGCACCGTGGTCCCGTGACCTCGGGACGGCGTAGATTTGTCCGCGACGCGTCCAGTGCATTATGAATGTCATTATAGCGCTAGTACAGACAGATTCCTTTCGTAGATGATGTGGATTTGGTATAGGCGTTTTGTAAATACCGTAACAATTTGCATTTGATACCAGGATTACTCTGGGCATCGCGTCACGGCACCATAGACTCAGTGTGTATTTACACTGTCCGTTGCCGCGTTACGTCAATTCGCTTAGCCCAGTACCGAACGACGAATGAGTCTCCATCCGCGATACAAAAAATCAAAGTATGGTATCAGAATTGGGAAACTAACTTCGACAAAGTTTATTAACGGCCAAAGAAAACTTCATAATGTATATTTTCCTGGTCAGCTTTGTTTGTTTAAGTGCACAGAAGTGAAAAAACATTTCAAAACATGGACATTTATTTGCTAGGGAAAAACACATCAAACAATAGTTATAAAGGGATTAATAGAGCCTGTTTACTTACAGAGGGTTTGAACTAGCACAGCCTTAAAAATTTTGATGCGCATGAGCATGTATCCCTGGTTTTAATGTGCGCGAGTGTCTCGCGCATACCATACGTGCCCTCTCTCGGCGAAACTGTCACACCCCCTCACGCTAGTTCACAGGCTCAGTGCTGATAATATGCCGTGTTCGCATCGACCATCTCTTCATAATTATGCTGTAGAAATAGAGGTGATATTTTAATTTTAACTACTGACGACGCCTTTGGCACGATTGTTTCATGTACCTCCACTGCAGGACGTGATTTTAGTAAGTGACCAAAAGTTTTTGTGCTTGTAATACTTTGGTAATTTTTATGGTTACTTAAAGCTATAAGTATTCATTTCTTCTTCCATCTGAGTTATGGTGCTTAGTTTTTTGCTAATGAAGGTGTCTTCCTGTCCAGGTGTATTTAGATATACCGAAACCGTGGTCAAGCATTTCATAAAATCTTTATCCTGCAACTGTTTGGCTGTTATCATTTACCGTGAAGATTTTCAACAGTTGCTGCTTCAGCCATGTTTAAAATTTTGAGATAGACAATACTTAACTTTGTATCACAAGAACGTGTCGCAAGCGATGGGCGACAGGCAAAGAGTGTCTTTTTCTATATACTATGTCTACACAAGCAATGGATATGGATCACTGATAACTGCTATCGTAGTGCTCTCCTAGTGCTGGTCTAGTACTGTGCGTCCGAGGCTGGCAGGAGTGGCGCTTATATTCTCTTCTTGTAGAGGCCGCTCCTGTCGTGGCGCGGACTATTGGCTGACGTCTCACGGCCTTCTCTTCTCGTGCATTCTTCATCTCCATGCCGTCGCTTGTTGTTATCGGAACAGTATGTCCTTCACGTATTGATTTCAGCACTTCGATAATTCTGTATATGACGGGGTTTTCTGTAAAATAGGTGCTGAAGTGTTTAAGTACTTTTAGAGCAGACAACGAGTATTTGATTAGGAAATGCAGAGATGTTGTCATCTGCGAGTAGAAGAGTTGTGTTCCTAGTATAACAATAAGTTCTGCGCTCATAGTACGTGCCTGTGCTGGTAAGCTGAATCAGACTTCTGCAAACATGGTATGTAATTCGCGCTTCATCGGACTCATTGGTTTTGTACCGCAGTATCGTTATAGATTGCTTCCGGTTGCAGTCCAAAAAAAGCACCAAAGTTTTATGATTGAGGAGTCCCTCACGCTCAAAGTTAATGTAAGTAGTTACGTTCACCTGAGAAAATTTTAGCAGCAAGGAAATGCTACAACTGTTTAGTCTAGTTATCTCCATTGACATGCCCTGGTCTGCGCAAGCAAGAATTCTAGTGACGCAGAAGAGGCTGTATGCTTACGTTTGAGGTGATTGATTGCAGATTTTTCGATTCACATTGATTCCTTATCAGCAGAAATTTGGTGCAGAGGTGAAGCATATTACTCCCACACGAGCTTTCAAGGCTTTATACTTGTATTTATTATTTCTGTTAAGATAACTGTCAGGTTCAAATCCATAAAAGCCCCTTCTGCAGTCAATATTCGACGTAGTCTCTTACAGTAAACCGTTAGTGCTATACCACTGTTCAAGCACACCCAGGTCCCGTCATAACTCTGATTTTTTTGACAGCCACTTCGCACGTCTTAGCCACATAAATTCGTGTTAGCTTACGTTCAATGAAGAATCGCCGCTCTCTTTGTAGGGAAGCGATATGGCCTTTGTACTGTTATTATAGGCATATCAACTCCAAACTTCGAGAACAATACTGCATTTGACTTAACTGTAGATATATTCAGTTACCTTTCTGTGAGGCCCTGCTGGACTACAAACACTGCGGTTGTCGGTGTGTCTTACAAGGGAACCTCCCCATCGCACCCCCCTCAGATTTAGTTATAAGTTGGCACAGTGGATAGGCCTTGAAAAACTGAACACAGATTAATTGAGAAAACAGGAAGAAGTTGTGTGGAACTGTGAAAAAATAAGCAAAATATACAAACTGAACAGTTCATTATACGATAAGCAACATCAAGGAGACTGGGAATGCAGGAGCGCCGTGGTCTCATGGTAGTGTCAGCAGCTGCGGAACGAAATGTCCTTGGTTCAAATCTTCCATCGAGTAATAATTTTAATTTTTTATTTTCAGTTTATGTGACAAACTCTTATGTTTTCATCACTTTTTTGGGAGTGATTATCAGATCCACAAGAAAACCTAAATCGGGCAAGGTAGAAGAATCTTTTTACCCATTCGCCAAGTGTACAAGCTAGGTGGGTCGACAACATATTCCTGTCATGTGACGCACATGCCGTCACCAGTGTCGTATAGAATATATCAGATGTGTTTTCCTGTGGAGGAATCGGTTGACCTATGACCTGGCGATCAAATGCTTTCGGTTCCCATTGGAGAGACACGTCCTTTCGTCTACTAATCGCACGGTTTTGCGATGCGGTCGCAAAACACAGACACTAAACTTATACAGTGAACAGAGACGTCAATGAACGAACGGACAGATAATAACTATGCAAAAATAAAGAGAGTAAAATTTTCACTCGAGGGAAGACTTGAACCAAGGACCTCTCGTTCCGCAGCTGCTCACGCTACCACGGGACCACGGCGCTCCTGAGCCCACAATTTCCATGATGTTGCCTATGTGGCGCATGGACTACTCAGTTTGTATATTTTGTTTATTTTTTCACAGTTCCACACAACTTCTTCCTGTTTTCTCAATTGATCTGTGTTCAGTTTATCAAGACCTGTCCGCTGTGCCAATTTATAACTAAATCTGAGGTGGGTGCGATGGGGAGGTTCCCTTGTTAGAATCTTCTAGAGATGTTCATTGCACGTAAATATGTTTGGCAAGACATCCCGGGCTTAAATTTCAGCAAGATAATGTCCGCCCGCACACGGCGAGAATTCCTGACGCTTGTCTTCGTGGTTGCCAAACATTCACTAGGGCAGAGCGGTCACCGGATCTCTCCCCGTTGTGAACATTTGGAGCATTACAGGCAGGGCCCTTCATCCAGCTCTGGATTTTGACGACCTAACGCGCCAGCTGGACTGAATTTTCCACGATATCTCCCAGGAGGACATGCAACAACTCCACCAATCAATGTCCAACCGAATAACTGCTATCATAGGGGCCAGGCGTGGACAAATGCGTTACTGGCCTGCTTAGTTTGTGAAGCTCTATCACCTGAATAAATCATTTAATTTTTCTGGTATCGCAATCTTATATCGTAATCATTTATTTGCCTATAAACGTACATAACATCTACCCATCTCCAGGCCATTCGGATAATTCCTTTATGGTGTGTCGTTTATGTTTTTTTTTTTTCATATTGTAGTTCGTTTCTGCAGATAGACATTCCAATGAACTAATTACTAAAGCAAATTGCAGTCGTATCTCCCTCTACAGTTCATTTCGGCGCCTTCAGAGTTTTGCTCGCATGTTTATCAATGCGCGCGTGACATATGGTGCTCAAACTGAATATCTGTAGCAGTCAGAAACTCGGAGTAATACTCTCGCGCCGACCGGAGTGGCCGAGCGGTTCTAGGCGCTACAGTTCGGAACCGCGCGACCGCTACGGTCGCAGGTTCGAATCCTGCCTCGGGCATGGATGTGTGTGATGTCCTAAGGTTAGTTAGGTTTAAGTAGTTCTAAGTTCTAGGGGACTGATGACCTCAGACGTTAAGTCCCATAGTGCTCCGAGCCATTTGAACCATTTGAATACTCTCGCCATTGATAAGTGTTTGTTTTCTATATGTCTTGTACTTTTTGTACAGTCGGCTTATTAAACCCTATGGGTAACTTATGGATAACACTGTAAATAAGAAGAAACACGAAAGATCTTGGTGTATTTAGGAACACTAAGTAAATGGTAAACTAAAATGGTTGCTCAAAACGAAACTTTCGATGTCGCAGAATTATTGTGTGTTATCAGTTTTTAATTTCGGCAGTGAGAGATGGACGTCTAACGTGCAAACCATTAGTTGACTTTATCTCAGCTTTAAGGGGAGATATGCATTACAAGAATAAATAGGAGAAACAGCAAAACAAAGAAAATGGATCAGAGAAGAGATTGTAGGAGAAGGCGTAGTTGTGACTGTAATGAAATCTGGAATGGAGGGCAGGTAGCCACACGAATGAATGATAAACAGAGGAACGAAAAGGTAAGAAAAAACCAAGGCGACGACGTAATTGAAGGTGAATGGATGGCATTGTGAAACATGCAAATAAGGTGTGCATAGCTGATGACTGTAGCATGTGGAGGCGTGAAGTCTTTTATTCATTACTGTTTGTGAAATGGCTGATGATGTTGCTGCTGCTGCTCCTGCTGCTGCTGATGATGATCTCGGCGATAACGACGACACCCATGTGACGTTCTAATTTAGAGTTTTAATCTGTACAATAAATCTCTCATTAATTATTTAAATCATGTCACATCAACAGATTTCGTTATTAAACATGTGACTAAGCTCTCATTAGACCCTACTAAGACAACGTACGGTATAGTAGATGGAGTGCAATGGACAAAACTAAAAATAATGGAAACGACGAGAACCAGGAGGTGGAGGGGGGGAGAGGGAGAGAGGCCATTTGAAACGGCGGAGTGTACTTGGGTTGAGTGGACACAATGAGAGAATCGATCAGTACGTCTGCTAAAGAGTCGTTACGGGAAGTCTGGAGTGATTTATAAGACCTCTTAGGCGCTTCACTTCACTGAGGCGCCGATTTTCTCACCCCAGTCTTTAGCAACAGGTGTCTCTGAATGAAGGAAACAGCTTCCTGACACCAACGAAATTACATGAGCCAATAAATACCTGTGTCTGCATTCCAGATGCATATAAGATGTACCTCACAGTAAAAACGTCTTCATAGTTCAAGACAGAGCTCGAAAAACAACGAATAAACAGTAACACGTAAAGCGAAGGATACGTTAATTATTATCAGCATGTCATGCGCTGAAAGACGAAGGTTGAGTTTTCAAGTATCACACAGAGCTTCTGCAACGCACAGTGTCTGAACTGAAGACAAAGAATCTTTAATACACTTCTTTATGAGTGCAAAAACACCTTGTAATGTTATACTACTACGTATATGATTTTCTAACCGAGGGAGGTACTTTATAAATCGTTCGAGCTCTACTTTAATATTTCCCGTTCCAGAAAGGGTTTATAGGGGACAGAGAGAAGATCCAAAGAAGAGCGGCGCGTTTCGTCACATATCCGTTTAGTACTCTCAAAAGCGTCAGATACTCATCCACACCCAGAGGAAGACGTTACAAGTGAAGCTTTCTGCATTACGGTGGGTTTAGTGTTAAAACTCTGAGATAATACTTTCTCGTGCGAATATCGCAAGCTCTTTCCAGCTAGTTGTTGTAATTTTCCTGCAGAATCACATTTCCGCAAGTACAAGGGAGCTTACTCCTACTCTGCTAACATCCAGGATTCACATTCGTATTTCAGGACAATCTTTACAAAGTGACTTGTAGCAAAAATTACAAATAGATAATTACCCCACACAGTCACGGTTCACAAACGTAGCCATTATGGCCGAAAATAACTGTACAAAGGTACTTTTACAAATATTTTCTTGATTTGAAAGCTGATGTGCTTATTCATTAGAAGGTTCTTCTCATCGTGGAAGGCGCTCTTGGCCGTGTTATTCTTCTCTTGATTTCCTTAAGGCATTTGTTGCTTTCCTCCACAGTAATACGGAGATAGCGAAATTCGGTTACTTCATCGAGTTTCCCATTGCCTAAATATCTTTAACACAATGAAAACAAAATCCAAATCACCCAGCAGATAGAATCAGGCCAATAACTGTTTACAGTCATAGCTTTCAATATCTGACCCCTGGCCAGATGCAGAATAATGACAGTAAGATTAACTTTTGCAATTAAGTGCAGAACAACAGCCGGAAGACACCTCTCTCTATTTACATTAAAACTCAACCGAATTTATTTCTATGACCACTAGCGTCACCAACTACTCAGTAAAGCAAAGCAACTAAAACAATCTATCGGACTGTCACCACAAATTACTCAATACAATTTAATATACAATATGACTTACAAAACATACCGGGTAAAATAACAAGGTAATTTACGATACAATGTTACAAACAAACTTATTCATAGTGGCACATCCACAACTCTTACCTGGATTGTCCATAATGAATATATCAGCTGCAATTGTAATCCCTTAATTTGGATCAAGGCCTTGATTTGAATAAAGCAACCGTACAAGTCACGTAGAAAAATTAACAAATTTATGTAATACTATGAGAGAGCCTTTGTGGGTGAGGCATGAAAAAGTCAGGATCGATCGGTAAGACTCGAGGTACACGGGTTCGTATAAGCACTATGCCATCCGCGTGTCGAGTACACCCCACAATGATCCGTATAAGTGATTTAGTGGTCACAGTAGTAATCGGTGTAGTTGTGAGGGCAGTGTCGGAACTCTGTGGATTCGAATGTGGGCAGGTTTTTAGATCTCTTATGGTGGGTGCTTCCGTAACCAAGGTAGCTGAATTGTTTGCTATTTCAGGACGCAGCGTACCGAAAATTTATACTGCACACATTGTAAGTGTGCCTCTGGCCAGGGGTCAGATATTGAAAGCTATGACTGTAAACAGTTATTGGCCAGATTCTATCTGCTGGGTGATTTGGATTTTGTTTTCATTGTGTTAAAGATATTTAGGCAATGGGAAACTCGATGAAGTAACCGAATTTCGCTATCTCCGTATTACTGTGGAGGAAAGCAACAAGTGAAAGAGGCCGAGCTAGGGGAAGATCAGTTTGGATTCCGTAGAAATATGGGAACACGTGAGGCAATACTGACCCTACGACTTATCTTAGAAGCTAGATTAAGGAAAGGCAAACCTACGTTTCTAGCATTTGTAGACTTAGAGAAAGCTTTTGACAATGTAGACTGGAATACTCTCTTTCAAATTCTGAAGATGGCAGGGATAAAATACAGGGAGCGAAAGGCTATTTACAATTTGTATAGAAACCAAATGGCAGTTATAAGAGTTGAGGGGCATGATAGGGAAGCAGTGGTTGGGAAGGGAGTGAGACAGGGTTGTAGCCTCTCCCCGATGTTATTCAATCTGTATATTGAGCAAGCAGTGAAGGAAACAAAAGAAAAATTTGGAGTAGGTATTAAAATCCATGGAGAAGAAATAAAAACTTTCAGGTTCGCCAATGACATTGTAATTCTGTCAGACACGGCAAAGGACTTGGAAGATCAGTTGAACGGAATGGATAGTGTCTTGAAAGGAGGATATAAGATGAACATCAACAAAAGCAAAACGAGGATAATGGAATGTAGTCGAATTAAGTCGGGTGATGCTGAGGGTATTAGATTAGGAAATGAGACACTCAAAGTAGTAAAGGAGTTTTGCTATTTGGGGAGCAAAATAACTGATGATGGTCGAAGTAGAGAGGATATAAAATGTAGACTGGCAATGGGAAGGAAAGTGTTTATGAAGAAGAGAAATTTGTTAACATCGGGTATTGATTTAAGTGTCAGGAAGTCGTTTCTGAAAGTATTTGTATGGAGTGTAGCCATGTATGGAAGTGAAACATGGACGATAACTAGTTTGGACAAGAAGAGAATAGAAGCTTTCGAAATGTGGTGCTACAGAAGAATGCTGAAGATTAGATGGGTAGATCACATAACTAATGAGGAGGTGTTGAATAGGATTGGGAAGAAGAGAGGTTTGTGGCACAACTTGACTAGAACAAGGGATCGGTTGGTAGGACATGTTCTGAGGCATCAAGGGATCACCAGTTTAGTATTGGAGGGCATCGTAGAGGGTAAAAATCGTAGAGGGAGACCAAGAGGTGAATACACCAAGCAGATCCAGAAGGATGTAGGTTGCAGTAGGTACTGGGAGATGAAGAAGGTTGCACACGATAGAGTAGCATGGAGAGCTGCATCAAACCAGTCTCAGGACTGAAGACTACAACAACAACATTGTAAGTGCATTTTCTTTTTTTCTTTGGGGGGGGGGGGGGGGGGGGGAAGTTGTAGGTTCCTAAGGGACCAAACTGCTGAGGTCATCGGTCCCTAGGTTTAAACACTACTTAATCTAACTTACGCTAAGGACAACACGTACGCCCATGCCCGAGGGAGGAATGGAACCTCCGACGGGTGGAGCCACGCGAACCGTGACAAGGCGCTGAGACTGCGCAGCTACACTGCGCGGCCTGGATATCGTCATCCGCAGAGTCACAATGCGGACGAGAGTGTGCGTTGAATGATCTGACCGACCGTCATTGAAGACGACGATAGCAGCGAAAGTCACTGCAGAACTGGATGTCGCACTAACAAACCCCACCAGTACCAAAACAACACGAAAGGATCTCCATAAGCAGCGAGCTGCAGGGTGAGCTGGAATTTGAAAAACACTCATCAGTGATGCAAGTGGAAACACGGTACCGAAGTCATAAACCCGGACTACAAATCAATGGAAGAAAGTCATTTGGTCGGATGACTCTTGTTTCAGACAGTTTACGTCCTTGGAGTGAATCATGGTGCGGGTTCGGCGATGATCTGGGCAGCCACATGTGATATTTCATGGGCCCCGTGGGTACTTTGCAAGGTCTCCTTTCTGCCAAGAATTATGCGACCATTTTGGCTGATCAGGTCCATCCCATGGTAGAGTGTTTGATCCCCAATGGTGATGCGGTGTTCCAAGAAGACAGCGGCCCTGTTCACGCAGTTCGCATCGTCCAGGATCTCAAGGTTATTGAGCCTTTGTGGTCTGCTTTGGAGAGAAGAGTTCGTGATCGCTATCCATCTCCATCATCGCTACCTGAACTTGCCACTAATGAATGATTGTAGGATACTCTTGAAAACCATTCAGGACTTCCATTTATCAATTTCGAGATTACTGGAGGCTGCTTTGAATAGCAGTGGTTCTCTTTCACCGTATTAGGTATGGTAATGTGTTGTGTAGTTGCTGATGACTCTTCCAGGCTGTACAGCAGTTGTCGAAGAAACTTTTCGGTTCCTGAAGTTTCGTCCAGAGCTGTGCAGGACATCTTCGAGGGTGCTCCTGGCGACTCAGTCCGCAAGACTCAAAGTTGCCAGCGGCACCTCGGAAGATGTCCAGCGCAGCTCTGGACGAAACGTCAGGAACCGAAAAGTTTCTTCAATACCGGCATAGAGCCCGGAAGATTCATCAGCAGCTATGACATCCGGTCATGAAAGCCTTCCTTGTACGAATGTTTTGTGTTTTTGGTGTTTGCGTATTTATGTCCATCTCCTGTATATCTTCAATGATATGTAAAGTCGCCGCATTGCATTTTCTCAAAGAGTTATCTTCAATTTGTCCCTCAAGACACTCTCTACACCCTTCGACATTTGTCGGTACTGTTTTCTTACACCCTCCATATCACGGTATTGCAAAGGTGCAGCTACTTTCCGTTACTTCAGAGCGTCAAGTAGTTTCTCTTCCAACGTTAAGACGAGAAATAGATTTCTCCTGCCGCTGAATTTCCACCGACCGCATCCAGTCAATTATAATTCTCTTTCAAAGAATGTTTTCCAAAGTTCCTATTAGTTATTCTTCATTCTTTACATTTTGCTTGAGTCTGTAATCGTTGGCTGTATTAAGGGTTTCAGGACGCTTTACACAGAGTACCATATCCACTCAAAAATATTTATTTGGAATAAGCTATTTTTCAGACCACCTCTTGCATTAAAAGAGAGTACAGTACATGAACAACAACAAAAAAGAGTAGTATTCAAAGATCTGTGACCGACGCCCGAACAACATGGAACTGTCATGAATCAAGATTAGAAGATAGTGCATTGAAATCTGAATTTGCCAAATAAAATCTGCCAAAAAAAAAAAACCGACGACTGATTGCTGCGCTCTATAATTTATAAATAATATCAGAGTCGTTGAGTGCATCCACTTTCCTAATGGAAGGTTACCTGATGAAAAAAAAAACTGTGACATGAGTCATACAATGCTAGCTTTCACGGCCGGTATGCACATCCATGGTGAATTTTGTTTTATGGGTATTACGTCATCGTCAAGGGCGTCTTTCTGCGCCTAATGTGCAGTCTTCTAATGCCGGAGACATCAGAAGCTGTGAAGACTCAGATATTGTTGGATAATGGTCTAGTGGCTATAAAACATAAATTGTGAAGTGACATGACTGTGTACGACGTCTAGGTAAATTGCAATAGAAGTAGCTTCCAATTTTTCCTAGGCTACTTTTCAGAATTGTATCCACGCATACCTAGTTTTTCGTAAACTATATATATATATATATATATATATATATATATATATATATATATATGTGTGTGTGTGTGTGTGTGTGTGTGTGTGTGTGTGTGTGTGTGTGTGTGTGTGCGTCTGTGTGTGTGTGTGTGTGTGTGTGTGTGTGTGTGTGTGTCGCGAGAAGAGAAAAAAAGACACAGAGAGAGACTCTTCGGGAAAGTCTTTTACACCCTTTATTTCATACTACACTGCTCCTGAAAGTTCAATTTATGAAACTTGAAGTGGTTGACATGCATACTATTCTCAAGAACGCTCCTTTGTGACTGCTTAAACATATTTTTATAGCTGTTAACCTATACGTTGCGGGCATCCATATAATTGAAAATTCGTGAATTGTTATATGGTATCGATTCTGTCTTCGCTTTCTGTATCCAGAAAGGGCCACAGGTTGCTCGTAAAGTCGTATAGATAAAATCAACATTTACGATGCATTAAATATAACTGAATGCATCAGATGTCAGAGGTACGATGTTCCTAAAACGTGTCGTGGAACCGTAAAATAAAGTGTTTGTTTACTCAAATGAACACCTCGGTGGTAAACAATGGTACGAAAAAGTTGGTTGCTTCGAGAAATTGAGCAGAAAAGTTTCAATAACATCACGAAAGTACGATATTTCAAGTATACTCATTGTGAGTTTTTAACGAGATAATTTGTTCCCAAATATTTCTAGAATAACGAAATATTTTTAAATCGTAAATTTTATCCTAATTTTAGTCTTAAAAGTACGTCAATGGTAAATTAACAGTGTTTACTTCCAAACTGAGTGCACTTAACTGGGGTTGGCGTTGATCGTTTACTTACTGAGCAAGTTGACGAGTCACTATGTTAAAACCTAACAAAAATGCAAATTTTAAAAGTCCGAATTGTTTCAGTTTACGATATTAAGATTGTTTTTGTCACGTTTTGTAATAGTAGAGTATAACAGCTCCAAAAATTTAATTTATGATTCACGGCAGTAGGAAATTAATTTCACTGCCGCTTTACTACAACACGTAAGGAATGTTAAGGACAGTCCGTAACGCAGGTGGTTAATGACGGTGTTTCCTGCGATATTTTTGTTGTTAAACTAAGTTAGAAACAATGACTGCTGTATTCTAGGGAAATATTCTTATCAACTGGGTAAACAAAATACATGGCAAGAGGTACTACTGGAAAATAAAGTTGTCGGTTGTAACTATCTAAAACGGACGCCTTCAAATCAGCGTATTGTCACGAAGCTGTGTCTAAAGGTAACAGGTTGATATGGTCAGAAGCAGTAATTTAAAATTCTGAATTTATTGCCAAGGAGACAGAAGTTGTTTTAATAATTACAACAGTATCAGCCGTCTCGTACTTCATAAAATAAATCACATCAAGACGTTGCATGTTCTCGCAACGATGCTGTGGCGTTGGGATAATAATGAATTCTTAGGTATAACTGGTAGAGACAATCAGCGTTTTCACCCGAGTTTTCCGGACTATTTCTTATGCATTTCCTGATACCTAATGAAATTTTACGACCAGTTTAGAGACAGCATGCAATCACTGCATCGCGAAGTAACTGACTGCCTTAGAGACGTTCATTACGACCACATAAAGTACTTGCATTTAAAGTTATTTTTTAAAATTAAGTTTTACGTAATCCTAGTACCAGTGAGAAATCATGCTTTATATGAAGCTACACGCATTTTAAATTACCTGGTACCAGTAACAAATCATACTTTATGTCAAGCTACATGCATTTTAAATATAGGTAGCTAAGCTCTACCTAAACATATATTCTATCCAGTCACATTAATATCATCACCTGTCAGAAGCCTGAATAACAACCTTTTGTAGCGCGGAACGCTGCGAGATGTCCAGGTAGAGTGTCAATGAGGTTCTGGCAGGTAACGATAGGGATGTGGGGCCATGCCAACTTCAGCACCGTGGCCTGCTGTGCCAGGTTTTTTGATTGAGGATCCATGGCGCGCGCTGCTCCGTCGAGGTGGTCCCACAGTTTCTCGAATGGGTTTAAATCCGCGTAGTTCAATGACAAGTGGAGTACGGTGACCTCATCCTGCTGCTCTTCGAAGCACGAACTTACTCTGCGAGCTGGGACACCTTGCATTGTCCTGCTGGTAGATGAAATCGTACCGAGGAAGCACATACTGCATTTAGGGATCAAATGCCTTGCTTAACCCGTAGGACAGGACAGATAGAATAAATTGTGAAAAGGGGCCAAAATAAGGGGCTGTCAGTTACACTCGAACATAGAACTTTATTATTTGATCAAAAATTACAAGAGCCCAAAAATTTTTTTTAAACACAGTTTTAATCTTTAGGACTTAATTACCGGCTGAAAGCCGTTTAATTTAAAAACGGCTGAAGGCCAATAACTTAAAACACAAGCATTATCAGAAATTTAAAAGGCAAGCCTTATCTTAAAACTGTTCTTTAGGTAGGCAGAAGTAAATAAGTTAAATTCAAATCGGCTGAAGTCAGAAGACTTAAAAATTAAAAAAAAAATTAAATGCCAAAGGGCTTACGTAAAACAGTACTTTAAACTAGGCTGAAGACCTTAAGAGTATAACAATTCTAATTTAAAGCACAAAACCGGCTAGAAGCCATATAAGAACCAACAAGAACATTTTTTTTAAAAAAAGCAGTACACATAAGGGCACCCAGATGTTCGAGGGTCGGCCTGTAATTCAAACACTGACGCTCGCTTAGATGAGACAGGCAGTCGGGCCAACCATTCACGATCCGACGACAACCCAACCGACCGACAGTCAGCGGATCCACCGACAAGATAACTTCCACATCACCCGACCGGGGCACAACAGGGAGTACAACGGAAGTTATTGGCGCCCACAACCAATGGTACACGGAGCTGTCAAACTACGCACCCTGCTGGACAGCAACAACACGATGAGGAAACTACTTCAACGCCCAGGGCAGGTAACCGGGACGTTAACGGCCACAGGCCAGAAGATTCCGGTGGTGCACTTCAATTCGAATAACCAAATGCAGTGAAACTGCACGGGAGGGTGGCTAGAATTTTCCAACTTGAAAACCACGTTGTTGCCCGCGGGAATATCCAACAGCCGACAACGAACTCCAAACGACACAATGTGAGCAGCCTTGACTTGCTGGTGAGTTAAATCAGAACTCAACTTTCGTGTCCAGGTTCGGTGAGCCACGGACCTCGAAGCAATGGGAACAGCGCCACATTCTCCGACACCGCGTAGAGAGCGCCAGCGGGCCCCGGCCAAACTATCCCCGCCGAGAATTCCTCACTTCTCCACGCCAACCGACTGACTGCCACATATCAGCACGGAGACAGCACTAAAATAACTAAGCAGTCGACATCACAGGCTACACACAGTTTCACGAACATTTGCACGAAGGACTAGATAATACTAACGGCAGCGACTGTGCAATAACAAGGACGAATAATGAGTCGGCACACGCAGGCGATCGCCGGCGAACACACACGTCGTACGACGACTGACCGACGACCAACCAAGGTGGTCCGCACTCAAGTGATATGTATCGGCAACCGTCGGGCGAGTCATGGCTGTCCGGACCTCACTGCAGCCGACCGAACTTTTGCCGCGTCCTAAGTCAAACATATCCAGATCAGAACTGCACTGCTAGCGCCTCCCAATTCACTGGCAGATCCGAACTAATTCCGAACACACGACAACCGGGAAGGTTTAAATGGTTCAAATGGCTCTGAGCACTATGGGACTCAACTGCTGAGGTCATTAGTCCCCTAGAACTTAGAACTAGTGAAACCTAACTAACCTAAGGACATCACAAACATCCATGCCCGAGGCAGGATTCGAACCTGCGACCGTAGTGGTCTTGCGGTTCCAGACTGCAGCGCCTTTAACCGCACGGCCACTTCGTCCGGGGCAACCGGGAAGTAACAGCAGTCAGCAAAGGTAATACGCCAGGGCTTATATCGATAAGCGCCGCTGCTGCCGCTCACGGCTTAAGGGATTTATTTGGTTCAAATGGTTCAAATGGCTCTGAGCACTATGGGACTTAACTTCTAAGATCATCAGTCCCCTAGAACTTAGAACTACTTAACCTAAGGACATCACACACATCCATGCCCGAAGCAGGATTCGAACCTGCGATCGTAGCGGTCGCGCGGATTTATTTGGTCTCCAAGAATGGAGGCATAGTTGTGCTGATCCATTCTGCCTTCCAGAATGACGTGATCGCCAAAGCAATGCCACGAAAACATCAGCCAGACCATAACGCTCTCCCTTCCGACCTGGTCCCTTCCGACGATTGTTGTAGGGTGTTTGTTTACAAACGTTTCACGGCGATGGAGCATGAAAAGTGATTCATCTGAAAAGGCAAGCTCTCGCCTCTCAGTGGACATCCATCTGCAGTATTGGCGTGAAAACTCTGGCCTTCCTCCCGATGAACAACACTCAGTGTGGGTCCTTGAACCAGGTGCCTGCTGCAGAGGCCCATGTGAAGCAATGTTCGTTGAAAGGTCGTTGACTATTGGTAGTCATCTGAGCGGACTGCTGCTCAACATTTACACATCTATCCTCCCGTACATATCTCCGCAGCCGTTGTTCACCTCTGTCATCTGCGACCTGTAGTGTTCCACAGTTGCCTCCGTGCCGATTTTGGATAGCACCATTTTGCCATGAACGATAGACTATAAACATTGTGGCGAGTGAAAATTTTACAAACTTAGCCGTTGCGTAAATGCTTCCATCCTTGGTACGAAAGCTAATGATCATGCCCATTTGCACGTCAGGTAAATTGCTCCGTTTCCGCATTTTGACGACTGCGCTGCCTGACGCATCTCTCTGGACACGCTTAATATGTCTTCCATTGCTAGTGCTGCCATGTGCCGTCTGAGAGTGGTTTTGCCCATTGACATTGAACACAGGCGTTTGTCACATTAACGTGACTGGACAGTTGTATTAAAATATTATGCTAAGCTTAGCCTAAATTTTGTGATTTCATCCATGCAACTTCTTCTGGAAAGCTCTTTCGAAAATGTACACAGTGCTGTTTAAAATGCACAAAGCTTCAGGGGACACAAGGGCGGAACGGCCTGCCTACATCTACATCCATACTCCGCAAGCCAGCTGACGGTGTGTGGCGGAGGGTACCTTGAGTACCTCTATCGGTTCTCCCTTCTATTCCAGTCTCGTATTGTTCGTGGAAAGAAGGATTGTCGGTATGCCTCTGTGTGGGCTCTAATCTCTCTGATTTTATCCTCATCGTCTCTTTGCGAGATATATGTAGGAGGGAGCAATATACTGCTTGACCCCTCGGTGAAGGTATGTTCTCGAAACTTCAACAAAAGCCCTTACCGAGCTACTCAGGATCTCTCTTACAGAGTCTTCCACTGGAGTTTATCTATCATCTCCGTAACGCTTTCACGATTACTAAATGATCCTGTAACGAAGCGCGCTGCTCTCCATTGGATCTTCTCTATCTCTTCTATCAACCCTATTTGGTACGGATCCCACACTGGTGAGCAGTATTCAAGCAGTGGGCGAACAAGTGTACTGTAACCTACTTCCTTTGTTTTCGGACTGTATTTCCATAGGATTCTTCCAATGAATCTCAGTCTGGTATCTGCTTTACCGACGATTAATTTTATATGGTCATTCCATTTTAAATCACTCTTAATGCCTACTCTCAGATAATGTATGGAATTAACTGCATCCAGTTGCTGACCTGCTATATTGTAGCTAAACGATAAAGGATCTTTCTTTCTATGTATACGCAGCGCATTACACTTGTCCACATTGAGAGTCAATTGCCATTCCCTGCACCATGCGTCAATTCGCTGCAGATCCTCCTGCATTTCAGTACAATTTTCCACTGTTAAAACCTCTCGATATACTGCAGCATCATCCGCAAAAAGCCTCAGTGAATTTCCGATGTTATCCACCGCGTCATTTATGTATATAGTGAATAGCAATTGGTCCTACGGTACTTCCCTCTGGCACACCTGAAATCACTCTTCCTCCGGAAGACTCCTCTCCATTGAGAATGACATGCTGCGTTCTGTTATCTAGGAACTCTTCAATCCAATCACACAATTGGTCTGATAGTCCATATGCTCTTACTTTGTTCATTAAACGACTGTGGGGAACTGTATAGAACGCCTTGCGGAAGTCAAGAAACACGACATCTACCTGTGAACCCGTGTCTGTGGCCCTCTGAGTCTCGTGGACGAATAGCGCGTGCTGGGTTTCACACGATCGTCTTTTTCTAAACCCATACAGATTCCTATAGAGTACATTTCTAGTCTCCAGAAAAGTCATTATACTCGAACATAATACGTGTTCCTAACGTGTGGAGCAAATTTTGTAGGTCTCAGTGATGAAAAATTTTTTTAGAAACGTTAGGAACCGTTGCTTCAAACATTTTTGTAGTAAAATTTACAAATGAAGATACCAACCATTGTCGTACCAATGAACTAAATCAGTGTCTTTAAGTCCGTTTTCTTCTCTCTTCTTCGATGACAAATCTTACAAGTAAGCTGGGCTTCGTTGTCCTCAGTATATATGTGAACAAACGAGTTATGAGCCCACTGCTTGCACTGTTTCCTGAAACTTAATGGCAAGCCAGAAATCCAAGGAGGCTTTTTACAGCCATTTTCGTTTCGTTATGGAATGGGTGCGGGCATCGTTTCGTTCTGTGTGTTGATACGATAAAACGCGCAGTTGTTTTACACTCATACCGAAACGTCGCTTTTGCAGATCCTTAAGATATTTAACAAGTTGTAACTTTTGCTCCGTATTGAAAACGTACTGATATTTTCGGTAGCTTTCGTCACTTTTTGAAAGGGGATTGTCCGTGTTCATTTTTTCGTACCTTTTAAAGTAGTCAAAGGCACGAAACATTGTTTCAGTGCTTTTTCGTGGGTCACCCTTTTATTAATTACCGATTCAACAACTTGCTCCATGTTTTTCGTGGGCTAGTTTTGTCTCTCCGTTGTACGTACATGATCACGTGCCATCTGCAATCTAGAAACCACGCGGTAGATTTCCTCAAATGAGGAACGGTCTATACCAGTTGATCGTTCAGCTACTAACGCATATCTACTCAGAAAATATTCAGGAAACATCGTAAAAAAATTTCCAGCTTCATTGTAGACAAAGACAGTTAAGAATATGCTGATTTAGGTGGACTAAAAGCTGATTGTGAAGAAAAAAATATAACAGACTTACCTTAGTTGGAAATGGTCCGGAAAGTTATAATAGATCAGCAATTTCGCTCACATTTGTAGGCAGACTACGTAACTGGCAGGTGACAACAGATGCAACCTTACTGAACTATAACAGACATTGGTTTGTTAAACGCTTATCAGTCTGTGCGCCCTCTCGAGCCTCTAGAAAAAAGACCGTTCTGACCCCGCAGCCCAATGCCGCCCGGCCCCACTTAAATAGAGGTTGATTTGTGATTGGAAAGAGAATTACATAAAACTTAGTTTAGTTGGACAATCATAGAATATTTATCGGCAAACATGGCAATATAGAGTGAATCCGAACCACACCACCAAAATTTCGACATTTATTGAGGGATATGTTCTGAGTGTGTTGCTATAACGACCCCTTCGGCACCTGCGGATCGCTTCAGAGTTGTAATGTAAGTCTTATTTATTAGAAAATTGTTGAGGCTTTCGTGGCCACTTGTTGACAAACTGCCTATTGGCTTCTGTCTCGGGTTCTTCGGCCGACGTCCATCTAATGATTTTTCTGACGTTTCGCCAGCACGAGTGGCTGGCATTGTCAAAGCTTCACCCTCCATTGCCGGTTCACCACCGGCAATGGAGGGTGAAGCTTTGACAATGCCAGCCACTCGTGCTGGCGAAACGTCAGAAAAATCATTAGATGAACGTCGGCCGAAGAACCCGAGACAGAAGCCAATAGGCAGTTTGTCTTATTTATTAGGTTTGTTAACCGAAATACCTTTGCACTTTTGAAAATACCCTCACGACAGTGAAAGTGCTTTAAGAAGCAATCATCGAAACATACGAAACACAAAACGCAGAGTGATGAAATAACCGTCAGACAGACGCAAAAGAACTGTGATGTTGGAACAGTTCAGTATAGCGTCGTTGCGCTGCTGTTGCAGTGCATTCAGTGAACCACAAGCGAGGTCAAAATCGACCATCTCTTCATCAGTAAACCGTTTCAAACTGCTGTGTATCACTGTTAGAGAGCAGCTAATACAGCCAGAAAATTACAGGCGAGACAGGACTATCAACAGCGCGTACCATCAGTAAATGGAATGACTTGAATTTTACCCTCACTTTGCAGTAGTGGACGTGACGGTATTCAGTACACGAGGAATATGACAGATGACGCCTCCAGTCGCATTTCTTTCCTGTTTTATCGAATCACTCATTGCGTTTCGGATTACGTGGGTTCATCGTCAGGTGCAAATCGTCTTAGTACATTATTCACTTCCGCTCTTGAGTGAGGTGATGCGAAATGTATGTTTCTATTATAAGAATAGATATTGTACTTCGCGAATCAAACGACGGAAAATATAATGAGAAACGGTGGAAAACTCAACGAAAAATCAAAGAAGAACATTTTTAATGTTTCAATGTCATCAGACGTTGGTTCACCCATTCTGCAATCACATACCATGTCATTCAAAGTACGCACTTGTTTATACATTTCAAACATGGAGGCACAATAAGGGGAGGTGGCGCTACAGACTTTCGCTGTACATTGAAGTCGACGCCGCTTTGTTAGTAGGCTCTAAATATTAACAGACTGAGGTTAACAATTGCTTCTTGTTCTTAATTTTTGTTGTGTCCACGAAACAGTTACTTTCAGTAGTAAATATTACAGGGCTTTGGTGAATAACAAAGTGTCAGGAAGGCATTTTCAGATGCTTTTATGGTCTTTAAAAAAGGCAATTTAGAGCACGTAAAAGATGTATTGCCCTCGCTAATGTAACTTTCTTTTTTACACGTTTCGAATAATCAGAAAGCGAAGTATGCGACGTGAAAAGGCTGCTTTTGTAATCCAACATTTTCCTTAATACGGAGTGACGAAACTGACGTCCCGTCTATGCCCTCTTTCCGGAAATGCTGAGAATATACACTCCTGGAAATTGAAATAAGAACACCGTGAATTCATTGTCCCAGGAAGGGGAAACTTTATTGACACATTCCTGGGGTCAGATACATCACATGATCACACTGACAGAACCACAGGCACATAGACACAGGCAACAGAGCATGCACAATGTCGGCACTAGTACAGTGTATATCCACCTTTCGCAGCACTGCAGGCTGCTATTCTCCCATGGACACGATCGTAGAGATGCTGGATGTAGTCCTGTGGAACGGCTTGCCATGCCATTTCCACCTGGCGCCTCAGTTGGACCAGCGTTCGTGTTGGACGTGCAGACCGCGTGAGACGACGCTTCATCCAGTCCCAAACATGCTCAATGGGGGACAGATCCGGAGATCTTGCTGGCCAGGGTAGTTGACTTCTAGAGCACGTTGGGTGGCACGGGATACATGCGGACGTGCATTGTCCTGTTGGAACAGCAAGTTCCCTTGCCGGTCTAGGAATGGTAGAACGATGGGTTCGATGACGGTTTGGATGTACCGTGCACTATTCAGTGTCCCCTCGACGATCACCAGTGGTGTACGGCCAGTGTAGGAGATCGCTCCCCACACCATGATGCCGGGTGTTGGCCCTGTATGCCTCGGTCGAATGCAGTCCTGATTGTGGCGCTCACCTGCACGGCGCCAAACACGCATACGACCATCATTGGCACCAAGGCAGAAGCGACTCTCATCACTGAAGACGACACATCTCCATTCGTCCCTCCATTCACGCCTGTCGCGACACCACTGGAGGCGGGCTGCACGATGTTGGGGCGTGAGCGGAAGACGGCCTAACGGTGTGCGGGACTGTAGCCCAGCTTCATGGAGACGGTTGCGAATGGTCCTCGCCGATACCCCAGGAGCAACAGTGTCCCTAATTTGCTGGGAAGTGGCGGTGCGGTCCCCTACGGCACTGCGTAGGATCCTACGGTCTTGGCGTGCATCCGTGCGTCGCTGCGGTCCGGTCCCAGGTCGACGGGCACGTGCACCTTCCGCCGACCACTGGCGACAACATCGATGTACTGTGGAGACCTCACGCCCCACGTGTTGAGCAATTCGGCGGTACGTCCACCCGGCCTCCCGCATGCCCACTATACGCCCTCGCTCAAAGTCCGTCAACTGCACATACGGTTCACGTCCACGCTGTCGCGGCATGCTACCAGTGTTAAAGACTGCGATGGAGCTCCGTATGCCACGGCAAACTGGCTGACACTGACGGCGGCGGTGCACAAATGCTGCGCAGCTAGCGCCATTCGACGGCCAACACCGCGGTTCCTGGTGTGTCCGTTGTGCCGTGCGTGTGATCATTGCTTGTACAGCCCTCTCGCAGTGTCCGGATCAAGTATGGTGGGTCTGACACACCGGTGTCAATGTGTTCTTTTTTCCATTTCCAGGAGTGTATTTTGCTATGTCTGGACGGTTTGCAATATTTCCTTCTCACAGCGTTCAAGCAGAGCTCTCTGTGAGCTGTACTGGTAGGAAATCTGAAGTCAAATTACAGAAATACGACCATTACAGTAATAACAACCAGCGCTACTAAAATTTGTGTATATAAATGAAAATATCCCTTGGACGACTCCTCTTACGAATGAAATCTGATTCTTTTACACTTTAATCAGAATGTTTTTTATTCCTGAAAATTAGACAAGCTGCCATTTTTTATCAAAATACTTCCACCAGAAATTAATTTTTGGCACTACTAACATGGTAGACGTCAGCTTCAAATTTGTAACATCAGGACAACTCCCCATATCATACCTCCATGATTTGAAAATACTACACAGATGCAGTTTAATATGGAACGACCAAAGGCGAAATTTATCACGTAGTGTCAGAGATTTGCGTTTTAATGAGTTGATGCATGCAAGGAATAAATTTAATTACTCAAAAAATATGTCTAGTGAAACCTGTCTGATCAATTAACATTGATTCAGGCCTTTTGATTTTATGAAAATAGATATCCAGGAATTATAACAGATTTAGGGTCTTATTACTGGCTTCATTGTGTATTACTACCAAATTGTTTTCAGTTCTGTAGATAATGTGTTTGGTTTCTCTCATGTACTATGAAATGACTTATTTTTCAAATTAATTGAGTCTGAAAGTATTCGTGTGTCCTTGGAAATGGGTTTTGAAATTTCTGCCTCTTTTTTCCTATAGTTGGCAAGACAACTGGGACATGATACTTTATTCATTCCACTGTTGTTGAATCTTTGGGTATGTGTTTTTATTTTGTGAAGTTACTACTCCACAAAATATTATTAGTGCAGAATGAAATTGTTGTATTGATTGTTTTGAATAGCTTACCAATTTCTTACGTTTTGGAATGCATAGAGAAGTGTGTACCTTGGGTGACATGATGTGCAATTGCAGAACTTTTGCTGACATTAAAACCTTAAAAATTGTCTTCCTTGATTTTTCGGTAAATTTTCATATTTTACTTTTTCTCATTACATTTTCCGCTGTCTGAGTCTCAAAATGCAGTATCTAATATCTAACCTTCCCATAACAGCTACATATAGCACATTTCGCGTCACCTCACTCGCGTATCGAGACCATTTCCAACAGACGATGGACACATAGCGACCGAAATTCATCGTCTGACTCTATAAAACACGAAGGCTTGAGTATTTCTACTTCCTTTAGAAACAGTTGCTTTCAAACATACCACTGACATTTGCCGTGCAATACAGATACGAAGATAAATGAAAGTAGTATGAAAATAATGAAGGTAGGAAATAAAAGGAAATGCAGTAACTCTGAGTATTTCATATCACAATACTTAGAAAACATCCAGTTTACGTGTTAGATAGTACAAAATCACGCCTACGTTTGTATGAGATTGGTTGGAACCGTTTTCAAGAAGGTAGTTACCGTGCGTCTCTAGAATGGGACGTTTGATGTTTGCGCCTTTGATGCATGCTACCTGAGAAGCAGTTTGCCAACGGTTTCCACCATTTGGGGTAGGCCCGCTAGCACGGGCTATCAAGGGCCCTACGTACGGCATCACTTAGGGTAAAAGTCTATTACACTCCAGCCCCAGCTAATTACAGGTAATCTAATTCCTCGGTTACACGCTCGCCGAATTATTGTCGGTAAAGGAGCCACTGGCGCGGTCTACAGTCAAATTAACCGTTAAATTAACGTAGGCTCCTTAATTGAGCGTAGCCAGGGTCACAAAATTTCGTGCTAGTCTGTAAAATCAAATTCTCGCTGCCTTACACGTCTTACGAAATGCTAAATTTCTTGTCATCACACATAAACTGAGGCTATTATCACTAGAGCAACATGGGAAGAAGGAATATGTAATCTTTCTTTGTAGAGATTTTTGTGTAAGGAAACCACAATATAAGCATAGTATCCTTGAACAGTTTGAACTTTACACAACCTGACAAAAACAGAGGCTAAAGCTACAGAAGAAATTCACAAGAAAGACTTTTAGTATTTGTTTTATTAAATCGTTGTTTCGACGAATATAATTCTTTGCTGACATCCATATAGCCAGACTGTATTAGTCCACTGAATCAATATATTTTTTTTTTCTTTTTGCGAAAACAAATAACATTTTTCTCTTATTTATATATTTGATTTGTAGTCCTGTTATCTTGCAAGAGTACCGTATGATTACTGAAATCCATTGTTTAGTCTATCGACAGATGAGTGCTCATACTGGTGACATAAGATCATTGGTTGCAATTGTTCCTGACCCTATCCACTAGCGTTCTGGAGCTTCCAGGATTCTAAAGTGTTCATGAGTGTATGGCTCTGGTACTAATACGTGCATGCATTAGTGTAAGTATGCAGCATTCTTTAGAAGGCCTAGTGGTGTATGCCCTTTCTCTGTATTTGGCGATGTTTATTATAGGTTTCGTTGATACCTTGAAATTATTGTGCATAAATCCGTAAGAGTACGATGGGTGGAGATCTCTTCTGAACAGCACGTTTGCAGGGCATCCTAGACACGCTAATTAATGTTCACGTCTGGGGAATTTGGTGGCCAGCGGAAGTATTTAAACTCAGAAGAGTGTTCCTGAAGCCACTCTGTAGCAATTGTGGATGTGTGTGGTGTCGAAATGTCCTGCTGGACTTGCCCAAGTCTGTCGGAATGCACAATGGACAGGAATAAATGCAAGTGATCAGATAGGACGCTTACGTACGTGTCACCCGTCAGAATCGTATCTAGACGTATCAGGGGTCCCGTATCACTCCAACTGCACACGCCCCACAAAATTACAGTCCCCTGCTGACATTCAGGGTCCATGGATTCATGAGGTTGTCTCCATATCGGTAATCATCCAACCGCTCGATGCAATTTGAAACGAGACTCGTCCGAGCAGGGAATATGTTTCCAGGCATGGACAATCCAATGTCGGTGTTGACGGGCCCAGGAGACGCCGTCGTAGTGATAATTACCTATGTGACCAAACTGCTAAAGTCGTCGGTTCCTAGGCTTAAACACTACTTAATCTAACTTAAACCAACTTACGCTCAGAACAACACACACAACCTCCGTCGGGGGGAGCCGTGTGAACCGTGGCAGCCGCGCGGGATTAGCCGATCGGTCTGGTCATAGACTGTGCAGCTGGTCCCGGCAGAGGTTCGAGTCCTCCCCCGGGCATGGGTGTGTGTGTTTGTCCTTAGTATAATTTAGGTTAAGTAGTGTGTAAGCTTAGGGACTGATGACCTTCGCAGTTAAGTCCCATAAGAAAGATTTCACACACATTTGAATTTTTTTTTTTTTATTTTTTTTTTTTTGAACCGCCCAGGCTGGGCGGCTACCCCGCGCGGTTCCACCAGAAGAGGCGTAAAGCTTTGTGTCGTGCGGTCATCAAGGGTACACGAGTGGACTTTCTGCTCCGAAAGCCCATATCGATGATGCTTCATTGAATGGTTCACACGCTGACACTTGTTGCATTGAAATCTGCAGCAGTTTGCGGCAGGATTGCACTTCTGTCACGTTAAACGATTCTCTTCAGTCATCGTTGGTCCCGTTCTTGCGGGATCTCTTTTCGGTCACAGCGATGTCGAAAATTTGAAGTTTTACCGGTTTCCTGATATTAACGGCAAAATCGTGAAATAGTCGTACGGAAAAATCCCCACTTCATCGCTACCTCAGAGATGCTGTGTCCCATCGCTCGTGCTCCGACTATAACACAACGCTGAAATTCTCTTAAATCTTGATAACCTGCCATTGTAACAGCAGTAACCGGTCTAACAACTGCGCCAGACACTTGTTGTCTTATATAGGCGTTTCCGACTGCAGTGCTGTATTTTGCCTGTTTAAATATCTCTGTATTTGAATATGCATGCTTATGCCAATTTATTTAGCGATTCAGTGTATATCCTTCCAGTACCTAGAAGGTTCACCACTCCCGGTTTTTAGGGGAACTAACTGTGACACTGATAGCATACGTAATGAGAAAGGTAGTTACGAGGTGGCTCCCGATAGGTAACGGCGGGTACGACCTTACCTGACCAGAGCTACTAGGAGAACTGACGTAGTCGGCGCTAACGCACGGTAGTTTTACAACTCTCGGCCACACTGATACCGCATGTTCTTGAACCAGTCTTCTATAAGCTTTGTACATCTGCACCGGCGTATTCTTGCTGGTTCTATTGGGCCGGATATGTAGTAATCTTAATAAATAGTCCCCTGTTCGTAGCTTTTCCTTTACTTGCTTTGGTGTTTGCATTCCAAAACATCGGTTTGTCCGAGATCAGACGTAAGTACGAGGGTAAGTCAATAAGTATCTGTAATCAATTTTTATAATTTATTACAATAAGAGCACACAATTTTTATTGATATCATTTTCCAAGATAGTCACCCTGATTTTCAGTGGATTTGGTCCACCATTGCGAAAGCTTCTTGCTGTGTCTAGACAAGACAGTCTAGACACAAGGGAGGTAGCCGAAAGGGCACGCGTCAACTCAAGCCGTCTTGCGTTAAGTCTGGAACAGGATACGTTATGAATGCTATAAAGAAAAGAACGGAGCTTCTCGTATACTTAACTTTTATTCACTTCTGCGGTACATCGCTCTTGATAATACAAGTGAGACTCTCTCCAGATGTGGTTAATGGCGCCTTGCTAGGTCGTAGCCATGGACTTAGCTGAAGGCTATTCTAACGGTCTCTCGGCAAATGAGAGAAAGGCTTCGTACGTGTAGTCGCTAGCAATGTCGTCCGTACAACTGGGGCGAGTGCTCGTACGTCTCTCGAGACCTGCCTTGTGGTGGCGCTCGGTCTGCGATCCTGACAGTGGCGACACGCGGGTCCGACATGTACTAATGGACCGCGGCCGATTTAAGCTACCACCTAGCAAGTGTGGTGTCTGGCGGTGACACCACACTTCTCATACCCTCTGCATCAAGTAACCATGTGCCGCTTCCTTCACCTGTTGACCGGAACTGAATCTACGGCCCCTCAAAGCTTTTTAAGTGGATAAAATATGCTTACGGTTCATCCCGACACAGTCTGTTGTTGAGAATCGAGGCACAGGCGTGCTCAATCCTGGCATCAGTAGTTCATCCTTCACTCTCATTTGATCACATTTGAACTGTTCAGTCCACTGGTAAACACTTCTCTGTGACAAAACATTGTCCCCGTATTGTGCTGAAAATCTTCTATGAATTGCCGCTCCTGGTACACAACAGACCACAAAAACGGATTGCGGAACACTGTTCTTCTGTGATGCAAACATAGAGTAGCGTGGCCATCTTTCGGTCGGAACAGCGCAAAGCGGACTGACAACGCAGCAACCTACCACAGGTAAATACAACGGTGCCCTCTAGCGGCTGGAGAACGCACAAGACGTAGAGCCAACCTAACGACAATTAGAGGACTACAGCAGACACTTATTGACTTAACCTTGAATTTTGTTTGGTATTTCACAGTTATGTTTTATATACTATGCAACACAATTAAAGGGATAGTATTTCGAAACTCCTTGATTGCCTGCCATTGCGACCTGTAAGTTTCAAATTTAGCTAAAAAGGTGCCTACAACTTTCTTCTGTGATGGTGCGCAAGCGTGGCGCCCTGCCACATTACCCTTGGGTTCGACGATGCTTCAAACAGAAGAGTGTCGAATGCGAGAAAAGGTGAGAGCTCAGAAATTCATGTGACGTGTAATGTGGGTTCATTATGTCTCATTGGCACCACATTCCACCACAGTTCTGCCCAAAGTCACCGTGGACGTGTCATACGATTGAAAGCTCGTCACACCCTCTCTTATCCTCCTTTCGCCCCTTCTTTTGACGCTTCCGAAGTCGAGGGCAGAACAGCGACTCTCAGCGTTGAAATCATCCGGTCTTCTTATGGGTGGTCAAGGATCACATTTCAGACACACCGCCAATCAGACACGAAGAGGCCTCATGGGATGGCATAAAGGGCATCAATGAACCCACCCCTTCCCTTACGGCGTTGATTCCCACACACTTTGCGGTCGAAAACGACAGTTCCTTGTATAATGAGCAACAGGACGACCTTGTTGAAACCCTTTGACACTGCTGACACCACGTGGACGCTTCAACACTTCTCTAAGGATATCATGGGCCTGCAAACCAATTAATGTAATCATGTCTCTCTGGAGTGCAGTGTAACCGCAATCTATGCTCTAGAGTACTGTGTGGAACCACTAGAGAGTTCTGAGTCATTCGGCGAAAGTGGAATGCGGTCCAAAGCAGCAAAGGATGCTTATACATTTGCAACTCTCCTGTTTCGAGCCCTCCTGTGGCGTGATCATGGAAGGTGTGACACTGCACGCATAAGTAAAACGGCAGAGGGTGCCTCAAACAACCCCAAATCCAGCAGCAGCCTCAGTGACAACTGTCTTTGTTGACGACTTTAAAAATGTACCTATACAGAGGAAACACATGGTGAGAGTCGTCGGCGCCAGCAGGTAGGTATCCCCTTGACACTCCTCCGATCCTTCATGACTAGCAGGTAGCCAGGAATCTCTCACAGGTTTTCTCTGTATATCTAAATTGGCGAACTTCACAGTGTGTTACGTTGACAGTGGCGTTGGGCAAAATTATTGTGAAATTTGGTGCCTACATGGCATCATTAACCCACCTACACGGCACATAAAAAAAATGGTTCAAATGGCTCTGAGCACTGTGGGACTTAACAGCCATGGTCATCAGTCCCCTAGAACTTAGAATTACTTAAACCTAACTAACCTAAGGACAGCACACAACACCCAGCCATCACGAGTCAGAGAAAATCCCTGACCCCGCTGGGAATCGAACCCGGAACCCGGGCGTGGGAAGCGAGAAGGCTACCGCACGACCACGAGATGCGGGCACGGCACATAAACTACTGAGCTCTGGCCTGTCCCCCGCACGAGTTTACACCTTTCTGTTCGTTGCTTAGTCGAGACTGATGGTGACGTCACAGGACTCCAAGCATTTGCACCATTACAGAGGAACATTGTAGGCACATTTTCCGCCAAATTTGAAATTTACACATCGTAACGGGAAACAGTTACAGAGTTTCGAAAAAGTAGTCCTTAAATTTTGTTGTACATTGTAGTTTATTGACGTAGTTTGCAGGTGGGGATATTCGGCCTCCAAATAATTGTTCAAGCTGAAACCTGTAGCTGTCATTCATGTTACAGAGTTGGCTACTAGATTCGCTCAACGACCATTATCAAGCTTAGCTAGCATAAACGGCAGGGAAGATATACAATAATTTGAACAAAAATAATTGCTCTTTTTAAGCCCCCCCTCCTCCCCATGGAATGCAAAAAATCTCTCACAATATTTGGTGTGCGCAATAATTTTCGTGTAGAAGCAAGTCTACATCGACAGCTAGTAACACACTCAAAATATCGTTAACAGTTATTATTCTGAGAAATTTTTTATGTACTATAGTGGACTTCAAGAGCAAATTACTTTTTTTTTTCAAATTATGGTATAACGTTCCTGCCGTTTATGCCAGCTAAGCTTGATAATGGTCATTGACCGAAACTAGTAGCGAGCTGTGTAAAATAAATAACAGCTGAAGGTTTCACCACTAATTTTAACAACTGCTTAGATTGTTAAGTTTACTGGTCGTCGGTGAGTGGCACCAATATGCCCTGTAGGTATATAGAGACAGACCGCTTTGTTCCGTCTCCTTGGCAACAGAACGACTGCCAGTGCATTCTGGTCCCCTGCGCACAAAGCCAAAACACTAAACTGCGAGGACATATTCTTGGAAGCTTAACCAAAACTCAAACAAGGATCTGAGCAGACAGGCTTAGCACACAGATAACCCGGTAGAGGACGGAAGCAAACTTCAGGGAAAAAAGCACCTCGCGACGCGGGAGCAATAAACCGATACGCTAGGGCCCGGAGTTGGCCCCTGGGGGTCGTACTGGCGGATCCGCGTATGCAAACAGCCGGCGGCGGCGCTGGACTGATAACACGGCACGGGCGCGCCACCGAAATCACTGCGCGGGGAGGCGGGCGCAGAATATCGGATTCCTGCGGCACGTCGAGCACTGCATCGGGAATGCGTCGCGTCTTCTTCGGCAGCCACCGTGGCTGCAGGGAAGGGATCGTAACGAACTTCCTGACCAGGCGGCGGGGAGCTGCGAATCGACTTTCGTATCGAAGCAGGAGTCGTGTTTGTTTCTATATTGGTTAACGTTAAAATATGCGGTGTAGAAGACCTTAAGGGAAGTAACGGAAGGTTTCTGAAAATAGCTCGACAGTAGAGCAACTTAGGCATTATATAATAAAAGCAGATTCCATATAACTAAAACACTGTTGATAGGATTTACAAAGTGCTTAAGAGAATCTAACATTTTCACTATAATGTGGCGATATTGACTAAGGTGACGAAAGTCATGGGACAGCGTTATGCACATATACAGATGGCGCAAGTATCGTGTACGCGAAGTATAAACGGGCAGTGTATTTTCAGAGCTGTCATTGGAACTTGGCTGTTTCATGTAATAAACGTTCCGACGTGGTTACGTCCGCATGACAGGAATTAACAGACTTTGAACGCGAAATGGTAGTTGGAGCTAGACGCAGGGGACATTCTATTTCGGAAATCGTTTGGTAATTCATTATTCGGAGATCCACAGTGTCAAGAGTGTGCTGAGAATACCAAATTTCAGGAATTACCGCTCACCACGAACAACGCAAGGTCCGACAGCCTTCACTTAACGACCGAGAGCAATAACGTTTGCGTAGAGTTGTCAGTGCTAACAGACAAGAAACACTGCGCGAAATAACTGCATAAATCAATATGGGACGTACAACGAACGTATCCGTTGAGATAATGCGGCGAAATCTGACGCTGAAGGGCTATGGCAGCTGACGACCGACGCGAGTGTCTTTGCTAAAAGCACGACATTGACTGCAGCGTCTCTCTAGAGCAGGTGACCATATCTGTCGGATCCTAGACGATAGAAGCCATGCCCGGGTCAGATGAGGCCCCATTTCAGTTGGTAAAGGGGTTCGAGTGTGGTGCAGATCCCACGAGGCCGTGGAGCCAAGGTGTCAACAAGGCACTGCGCAAGTTGATGGTGGCTCCATAATGGAATGGACTGGGTCCTCCGGTCCAAATGAATCGATAATTCACTGGAAATGGTTATATTCGGCTATCTGAAGACCACTTGAAACCATTCATGAACTAAATGTTCCCAAACAACGATACAGTTGTTATATACGACAATTCATCACGGAACAGGTTCTCATTTGTTCGCGATTGATTTTAAGAACATTCTGGGCAATTCGAGCGAATGACTTGGCCACTCAGATAGCCTGACATGAGTCCCATCGAACATTTATGGGACATCATCGAGAGGTCAGTTCGTGCACGAAATCCTGCGCCGCCAACACTTTCGCAATTATGGATGGCTATAGAGGGAGCATGGCTAAATATTTCTGCCGGGGGACTTCTGACGATTTGTTGAGTCCATTACATGTCGAGTTGCTGCAAAAAAATGGCTCTGAGCACTATGGGACTCAACTGCTGTGGTTATCAGTCCCCTAGAACTTAGAACTACTTAAACCTAACTAACCTAAGGACATCACACACATCCATGCCCGAGGCAGGATTCGAACCTGCGACCGTAGCAGTCGCACGGCTCCGGACTGCGCGCCTAGAACCGCGAGACCACCGCGGCCGGCGGTTGCTGCACTACTCTCGGCAAAAGGAAGTCCGACTTGACATTGTCAGGTATCCCATGACTTTTGTCACCTCACTGGACACTGCTCACCATTAAAGTAACACAAGGATGGGCAGCAAACGACGAAATTGTCATTATTGAGGAGATATATATTACTAAACGGCTAACCTGGTTCATCCTTAAGATTAGTTTGTTGCACAATCGTTGAACAAACTCTGAGTTCGAAAATGATAATTTCCTTGAGGCAGAAAAGCTTCTACCCATAAATCAGCAAGAATTTACAAAGCATCATTCATACGATACCCAGCTTGCCCCTTTCTCACGTAATATATTAGAAACCACAGATCGAAGGAAATAGAAAGATTCCATTTTCCTAGATTCGACACGGTGCCCCACTACGAAGGTCTGAGCATATGTATTCGGTCTCCAGATATGTGAGGAGCCCGAACACTGTTTAAGTAGGTGGCTAGTGTTCGTCAGAGGCAAGGACATCGTTAAGAGTTCCCTACGAAAGACCGCCCTTATTCTCTATATACATGGCTGATCCGACGGACAGCGTTAATAGCAATTTAGTACAGGACGATGTTGCTGTTGAGTGGCTGTAAGAAAATATAAGGTGACAGACAGAATTTCTAGTTTGTGCGATGAAAGGCAGCTAGCTCTAAATGTAGAAAAATGTAAGTCAATGCGGATGAGTAGGTAGGATTGATGGAGGACATCGAAAAAGTGCAAAGCAGGGCAGCTCATTTCGTTTAATCGCGCAATGGGGGTGAGAGTGTCACTGATATGATACTCGAGTTGGGGTAGTAGTCACTCAAACAAAGGCGGTTTTCTTTGCGGCGAGATCTATTTACGAAATTTCTATCACCAATTTTCCCTTCCGAATGCGAAAATATTTTGTTGACACCCACCTTCGTAGGGAGAAATGATCATCATAATCAAATAAGAGAAATCAGAGCTCGAACGGCGTTCCTTTTCCCCATGCGCCATTCGAGAGCGGAATGGTAGAGAAGTAGTACAAAAATGGTTCGATGAACCCTCTGCCAGGCACTTAAGTGTGAATTGCAGAGTAACCATGTAGAAGTAGATGCGTTGGTGGGTTCACTGAGCTGTTCCAGTACTCTTAACAGTGGGGGTACTTATTCTTTACCCCAAAGGAAAAAGTCACAAGGGGTTAGGTAAGGCGACCTGGCGGCCAGGGGAACAGAGCCGTATTATCTTCACCTCTACGCCCAATCCCGCTATGCCGGTGGTTGTCCCCTAGGTAGCAACGAACATCGATGCTTCAGCGAGGGGGTACCACGTCTTGTTGGAAGAGCAGATTCTCGTAATCAGCGGTAAGTTATAGAAACAACAACAACTGCAACGTAAGACATTCCCGTCACAGTCTTTTCACAGAAGAAAAACATCCCATATGGCTTCGTCTGTGATACTGCACAGAAATTGTAAACGTTCGACGGATCTAGTTTGTGTCTCAGAATCTCATGAGGATGTTCAGTGCCTCATGCCCTGCACTCTAACATTGTGGCAGTTAATGATTACAGATAAGTGGAAGGTTTCTTCGTCGCTGAATAGCAACCTCGAGGCGACTTGTTCATCTTTTCTTGCTCTGTCGCTATTTTGTCACAGCGCTACATTCGTAACGCCAAATTGTAGGCACAATGCGAACTCAGTAAGTTACGGTTCTGTTCATGCATCAATCATATTTGTACATGTAATACTTTGGAGAATATAAAACATTGGAAACGAATGAATCATTTATAACAGCCTTGTATTACGCTTAAGAACTGTGTACACACCAGAGACAGCACAACTCGGAACGCGCACATTACTCGCACTATATCCATCCAGCATTTGAAAATGAGTGCATTACGCGACTTAAGGCATGATGACTGACGTTTAGATTTATTACTTATTTATTTCTAACTCTGTTCACAAAAAATTTCGCAAACATTATCCACATAGACCACTCAATGTAACTGCAAAATTATATCGTTGTACGATATGTGCGTATGTTTGAAAACTTTTCAGGAAATGTGTTGGAACGTGGTAGACATGCCCATTGTAAAGGCACACGAACTGAGCTTACAGTCAGTGAAACTAACGTAAAACGAGGTCGAAAATGTAACACTAAGTTAAAAATTTGTTCTAGTAGGCGTTATTCCGGAGACTGGTTCGACCAGTTCTGTCTCCCTCCAAAATTTTTACCTTCCAAATTTCCCTCCATTACCAGATTCATTATTACTTGATCCCTCAAGATGTGTCATTCAGGTAGTGCCATAAATTTCCTTTTCCCTTAACTCGATTTAGGGACTGCTCTTTAATTAATCGTTCTATCCATCTAATCTTCAGCATTCTTCTGGAGCGCTACGCTGTACACTCGAAATACGTTGACAAAGGACTTCTTAACGTGTAAATTCAGTCTTAACAAATTTATCTTTTACACAAGGGCTATTAATGCAGGTCTGCACTTTCTACCCTAAATACTTCGGCCAGCATTATAAATTTTGGTGCCAAAATTGCGAAACTCATTCAGTACATTTAGTTTCTCCTTTTGTCATTCCCGCCATCACCTGATTTAATTCGAGTACATTCCGTACCCTTGTTTTACCTTTGTTGGTGTCCATTTTAACTCTCTTTAAGACACTTTGCATTTCCTTCAACTGCGCTTGCAAGTCTTTCCATGCCTCTGACAGAATTACAATCGCATCAGCAAACTTTATGGCCTTAATCTTAGCAGTGTAAAAAAAAGTCATGGTATATCGAGCAATTGATCTATGGATAATGTAATTACCCAGTTAGTAAAAACATCTGTAACACAATCTGTAACTACCAATGTTTGATCTCGTGAACTGAAACTGGAGTAAACTGAACTACAATTCCTTATGGCTCGTGTATTTGTGTTGTAATCTTGAACAATACAAGTGGTATAATTACGATGTAAACTAAATAAGCTAGCCTGTGAAGCTACATACTGTACAGGAGTAAGCAGTGTTACAATGCGTCACGTCATAATATGTGACACGCTGTTCCATCACACAGAGCTAACAGAATAAAAATGCTCCACAAAACACTAATCAAATTTTAAAATAATAAAATTAAAATGTTTCTATAAAAAAATAGTCTGTGCATTTATGTGCGAAATTAAATAAAATTCTAAACACGCAAATGAAACGCTAGACTCATGAAAATAAAACTATTTGTATTTTAAATGAAAACTGAACTGAATTTTACCCCAGCTGATCTGGTAATGACCGAGTGAGGAGGCGCAGTGGTTAACACACTGGACTCGTATTCGGGAGGACAACGGTTCAAACCCGCGTCCGGCCATTATGATTTAGGTTTTCCGTGATTTCCCTAAATTTCTTCACGCAAATGCAGGGATGGTTCCTTCGAAAGGGCACGGCCGACTTCTTTCCTCATACTTTCCTAATCCAATGGGACCGATGACCTCGCTGTTTGGTCCCCTCTCCCGAATCAACCAAACAAACCAACCCACCAACTTGCTACTGAATTTTCAAAAGCAACACCAACTATACATTATCTTACTATTTCGACAGTTCTTTATCTGGCCGTAACACATTTCATGGTTTAGCTGCGGCAACGGAAACTCAGTACTATTCTAAGAGATAGTAAAATATGCAGCGCAGCAGCAAGCTAGCTAAATAGGAAAGAAGAAACCTTGTGCAATGCAGTGCAAGGACGTGCAACTACTCGAAGCAGATCATGCTTCGCTTTTGAAGGAACTGAGTTGTGCTCTGTGCACGCACATAATCAGAAAATATGAAACTTCTTTAATGAGGAGACGGTGCTGTAATTTCAACTTGCTAAATGATTGGAAGTATTAACAGAAACTTCTGTCGGTTCTTGGCAGAATAAATGAAAAGCACCAGTTTGCTTTTGTTCTACAAATGTAAATGTCTGAAGATGGCCATGTAAGCCGAAAACCGGTTGACAATAACAGTAATATTGCAGAACAAAAGCAATTGATTGGAAGTAAATTACCCTTTAAAAACTGTATCATGACAACTGATAGTCAAAAGTCAACAGTTAGAATGATCTTTGCAAAAATTATCCTTTATAATAGAAATTTCTCTGCCATGAAATTAATTAATGAAAATGGTAAAGGAGTGCTACAACTAACTTCTGAGTACAAATCATGTAGACTGATAACTTTACTTATTCTCACCTGAACGATGAACTAACGCAAACCAATAAAGAAAAATCCTGCTAAAACTTCCAGTTTTCGAATCACATCATAATTACGCGCTAACAAGCAATGTAGCAATAACTTCAATTCATATCTTCACTTGTCAGTTTAATCTTTACCAAAGCATATTCCGAAATTAATCATCGTCTGTATCTTTATCTCTGTTCCCTACAAGCTGTTTCAGAACGCTCAGTAGCATAACCAATACCCGACTCTCTCACTAGCTGAGCTGAGAATGTCTACTGCAAGGAGAACACTACTGCCAACCAGAGATCACACTATACTCAGGACCTGTGGCGTAACATATCGACTACTGAAAACTACTGTTTGGAAAATGTTTAGCGTACAAATATTAAATATGACACATCCAGTGGAAATATAAAGTTACAGAGGGGCCGAGTGGAACCGCCTCTTCCTGAAGTCAGGATAGCGTTGGGGTAACTGTTAAATGTCTCTGACCCTAGTAAAACAGTGTCAAAGCTCTATTATTTACTGACCAAGTTTCCAGTCGTCTCGTTCCACATCGGCCTTGTAGCCGGTAACTCATGCAGCTGCGTGTTGGATTCCCGCTGACGGCTGCCGAGTCAGCTCGTCGTCTGCAGGTACAAGCGAAGAATGAGTGACCTCGCGCCGCGGTACGTTGCTGGCGCGGCTATGGTCCAGCACGAATGGTCTCGTACTAGCTGCTGGAGTGTGCTCGATCCCATTCCGAATTCTATGTTGACCCTTGATGAGCCACCTGCGATGTGGTGTTGTCGGAAATTGTGTGGTCGGTCGATCTTGTTCCTACGAATCAGGCAGGTTTCAGCACCAGGCGGCGCCTAAGTGTTGAACATGGACGTGAACCCCATGAGGGCCCGCTGCCGGGTTCCTCGCTGAAGTTCGGTACTGTCAGCACTCTGGGATGTGATGCTGCAGCTTCTCCATCAGCAGTGTTAGGCAGTGAACAGTATGAAGTTCACCAAGCGGAGACCGCCATCTCAGGTATATCTTTGACTGGTTCATAGACTGTTCTGGAATATCTGTGAAACGAAATGAGCGTTTGGCGTCATTGGCCGAGAGGTCCCTTGTGGGGCAGGTCCGGCCGCCTTGGTGCAGATTTTTTTATATTCGACGCCACATTGGGCGACCTGCGCGCCGGATGGGGATGAAATGATGATGAAGACGGCACAACACCCAGTCCCTGAGCGGAGAAAACCCCCGACCCAGCCGGGAATCGAACCCGGGCCCGTATGACGGCCATCCGTCACGCTAACCACTCAGCTATCGGGGCGGACTAGAGTATCTGTGATTCGCTACAGTATCGCATGCTATTACTGTTAATGCCATCGATCTCAGTGATCGATTTCTTGAGAGATGGAGAGCTCGAGCATTTAAAGGGAGCTAATGTGAAACTAGGACGCGATACTCGGTTCGTAACGACCGCATGTGTCCTTATTCTACTATATTCACTTAACAGGCTCTTGACTGCTTTGTAGCTTCTCTTATACTCTTTCTTGTGAAATAGATACAGTTTCTTTCGACATCTCTTACAAGCTATCGAAAATAAATCTAACGTTTCCGTTGGTTTTCTTTCCGGTGCTATTTTCTGCCGAGCTCGTACTCTCTCTCCCTCGGCTCGGTGTTTTGTTGTAACGTGCTCAGGCCTGACCCACTTTCGACATACCGCTTATTTCCTGGTTCTGTCTCTGCCTCTGGCGTAACCGCACTTTGCTTGTGGCAAGGTGAGTGAATTTTCATAAAATTTGCTAATTTTCAACCCCTTACTTTTCTGTGCTATAACAATGCTCACATCACTTTCCTTAAATACCAAAACTAAACCAGGAAACTTACATACCTCACTCGGCGAAGGATTTTTGGTAATGTACACATAAAAAAAAATTGCATCACCCCGGTTCCCGGAACTCCTGACTGTGGATATTGTATCACAGACACTGTCTCTTTGATTGTGCAGAGATGTCACTAAACCCACCCAAAGGTCTAAACAACCATGCATGAGCAGCGCCTATTAGATGAAGGGGTCCAACAGCCGATGAGTTCCAGTCATTCCACCAGGAAGGAGGTACACGGCTCGTGTTGTCTGTAGTTCAACCATGCCTAGACGGTCAGTACCTAGGTTCGATCCCGTCCGCATTCTTACTTTGTGCCAGGAAGAGCTCTCAACAAGGGAAGTGTCCAGGCGTCTCGGAATGAACCAAAGTGATGTTGTTCGGACATAGAGGAGATACAGAGAGACAGGAACTGTCGCTGACATACCTTGCTCAGGCCGCCCAAGGGCTACTACTACAGTGGATGGCCGCTGCCTACGTATTATGGCTCGGAGGAACCCTGACAGCAGCGCCACCATGTTGAGTAATGCTTTTCGTGCAGCCGCAGCACGTCGTGTTTCGACTTAAACTGTGCGCAATAGGCTGTATGACGCGCAACTTCACTCCCGATGTCCATGGCGAGGTCCATCTTTGCAACCACTACACCATGCAGCGCGGTATAGATGGGCCCAACAACATGCCGAATTGACCGCTCACGATCGGCATCATGTTGTCTTCACCGATGAGTGTCGCAAATGCCTACAACCAGGCAATCGTCGTAGATGTGATTCGAGGCAACCTGGTCAGGTTGAACGCCTTAAACGCATTGTCCAGCGAGTGCAGCAAGGTTGAGGTTCCCGGCTGTTTTGGGGTGGCATTTTGTGGGGCCGACGTACGCCGCTGGTGGTCAAGGGAGGCGCCGTTACGGCTGTACCGATCGTGAATGCCATCCTCCGACCGATAGTGCAACCAAATCTGCAGCATATTGGCGAGGCATTCGTTTTCATGGACAACAATTCGCGCCGCCATCGTGCACATTTTGTGAATGCCTTCCTTCAGGATAACGACATCGCTCGACTAGAGTCACCAGCATGTTTTCCAGACATGAATCCTATCGAACATGTCTGGGACAGATTGAAAAGGATTGTTTATTGACGCCGTGACACACCCACCACTCTGAGGGATCTACGCCGAATCGCCGTTGAGGAGTGGGACAATCTGGACCAACAGGGCCTTGATCAACTTACGGATAGCATGCCACGACGAATACAGGCATGCATCAATCCAAGAGGACGTGCTACTATCAGAGGTACCGGTGTGTACAGCAGTCTGTACCACCACCCCTGTATGGTGGTACAACATGCAATGTGTCGTTTTCATGATCAATAAAAAGGGTGTAAATTATGTTTATGTTGATCTCTATTCCAATTTTCTGAACAGGTTCCGGAACTCTCGCAACCGAGGTGATGCGAAACATTTTTTGATGTGTATAGATCAGAACTTTGGATTGAACTGATAAGGCGACATGAAGCTCTCTGCTACCATTCGGGAGGACGACGGTTCAATCTCGTCTCCGGCCATCCTGATTTAGGTTTTCCGTGATTTCCCTAAATCGCTTCAGGCAATTGCCGGGGTGGATCCTTTGAAAGGGCACGGCCGATTTCCTTCCCTAACCCGAGCTTACGCTCCGTCTCTAATGACCGCGTTGTCGACGGGACGTTAAACACTAATCTCCTCCTCCTCCTCCATCTGCTACCGTAGTGCAAAGAGATATTTACAAACACTGCGTCAAAGGGCGAAGTTAGCGCAAAATCGTAGTTTAGGAGCCCTGAAGCTAATCGGTTCGGCAGGCTGCCAATGCAAAGCAGGACTCTGAGAACGGCGTTCAACGCGCCTCAGCGGCGTGACGTCTGCATCCACCCCCTCACCCTTTCTCACGCCTTGCTCTTGGCAACCCAGGCGAGGCCACAGAGAGAGAAACTCATTAGCGGGAGTCGCTACTTAAATACGGGCCCGGCACGCCTCCCGCCGGCAAATTACGCAGGATTACCCGCCAAGGGCGCCTAGTCTGCAACCTCCCAACTGCACCCTGCCGGCGGTGTCACGTTTACGATTCCGACAGAGCGTCCCCCGCGTCAGCTCTCACAAAGTTCACACGTGCGGGAAAATTTTTGGGCGAGTACAGCCGTCTTTATTCCAATGAGGAATAATAAATGAGATGCATAATTCTACACGTCAGCATATAGGTGTTCTGTAATGCGCCAGTATCGCCACAGCACTGGAAGCTTACATGTAGCGCACACCTCACAAATTATTTAAAAAAAAAAAGAATAAATACAAATAATAAGTTACAACAAGGGAAGAAAAGACGGAATAAATAGCAGTATTGCCCCAGCGAAAGCCATCAGGAGTCAGGAAGAGAAGACCAGCACTCTACCCAACGTCAAACCTGGCCATCGGGCGCTGTGCCGTCATCCTCTCGAAGATCCTGACTGATCCGCAGCACAAAGACAGCACCTCGGAGGAGATAAAAGCGAGCTCCCGCACCCAACTTCACTCGCAGACTGTGGGGACCATGTTACCCTCTAGTTCAACGTTCCGATGAAAAGCAGACATCTGCTACGCCAGACGAACGGTTGTACATCACAGCCTTCTCCTCGTGGTACCAGTCAAGCCGAATGTAGTGGCCGACTGTTTGCGCGTCGAATATGCGGGCTTGGCCGCCTTTTACCTGGATGTCAGGCTTGCGGAGTCCTTCTGGTGTACAAAGGTGGGGCTCCACCGAGTCGTCGAAGCCCCTTTGCGCACGTCCAAGCGCGAGGTACTTCACGAGCGTCGTGACTTTTCACGTGGGACCCGTGCGTTTATCCACAAGCCTAGATGACGTAGTTGGCGGTCTCCACAGCTGTGCAACCCAGTGGCATCGGTTGTCGGCCACCCGACCGCGACTGCGCCGCGCTTTGGAGGGCAATGCGTTTATAAGGGCGCGGATGGCGTTGGTGTAGTCGCACCCAGATAGGAGTCGGCTGGAGTCGGCGTCCCACTGGTGCTGCCCCCGGATGGCGACGGGTAGGTGAGCCGCCCACATCTCCCCAACATGCTCCGACGTCTTGAGGAGATGGCCGTACACTTCAAGTGTCGCTCGAGCGCCGCAACCTCGCGCTGCACCTCGCGCAGGCCGCGTCGTCCGCAGCTGACCCCATCTTCTGCAGCGTCAGGAGTCGGGACTGCCGTAGGGTGGGACATATCCAGCGGGCGGATGGAATTTCGAGCCCCCGTGGGCCACAGGAGCATGGACGTAGCCAAAGGGCGTGTCCGTAGGGAGGCGGAATCATCTCCTGTCGACTGCTTGCACCTCAACGTCCGCGCTGTTGAGGGCACCGATCCGGGTGTGACTGAAGGCCAGCCCGTGGTACAGGGCCAGCAGCAGCACATGCACGAGGGCGTAGAGGCGCTGTTGAGGCTTCAGAGGATCGCGGGTGATGATGTTCAGCTGTTCCTGCAGATGGCGGCGAGGATGGAACAGGCACCGACCAGAAGAGGAGAACTGCAGCCCCAGGTAGCGAAAGGTCTCACCCACACTTCTAAGGCAAGGCTGAAACACTTCCGCGCATTGATAAGCTGCCCCAGATGGGCGAGGGCTGCGGTGGCTGCGTTGATGAAGGACTGCAGGCCACTTTTCGTCGATGCGAACAGCAGGACATGATCAGCGAAGGCCGCAGCGTTGACTCTGCAACCTAAAATCCGGGCTCCTATGTGGCAAGGCAAACTGTGAAGCATAGTGTCTATGGCCACGTTGAAAAGAAGAGGGAGATAGGATCCCCTTGACGGACCACCCTTGAAGGCTGCAGGGCCGCGCTCACGCTGCCGCCTCCCGTTATCACCGTCGTGCTGTCCCTGTAGCAGCCCTCAACGTATGGCTCAAAATGGCTCTGAGCACTATGGGACTCAACTGCTGTGGTCATAAGTCCCCTAGAACTTAGAACTACTTAAACCTAACCTAAGGACAGCACACAACACCCAGCCATCATGAGGCAGAGAAAATCCCTGACCCCGCCGGGAATCGAACCCGGGAACCCGGGCGTGGGAAGCGAGAACGCTACCGCACAACCACGAGATGCGGGCAGCCCTCAACGTAAGCATAGTCTAGCGAGTCGAACGCCTTAGACATGTCGAGAGACGCGACAAACACAGAAGTGCAGGAGCAGACTGCGCCGACGAGAGCCTGGTCTAAGATGGTGTTTTCCAGCATCCCGTCCCGAGGGATGAATACCCGCTGCCGTTCCTCTACAGCACGAAGACGCATCAGGGGCGAGGCCAGAATCTTATATAAGGTCCTCGCCAGCATTGAGCATATGGTGATGGGGATGCCGGTGAAGTCGTTTTAGGGAATAAGGTGGTCCGGCCAAGTAGGAGGCGACCAGGGAGTTCTCGCGCGAGAATGAGGAGATTCATGATGATGAGCACCAAATCGTGCAGCAGGCAGCGCAGCTCGGCGGGAGTTGGGCCGTCTGGACCCGGCGCAGAGCTCCTGGGGGCAGGGATGCAGCGACCTCTTAGGCTACCTCCACAGGCACTCGAAGTCGACAGGCTGGGAATGCGGCAGGAGGCGGTCACTAATGTCGCCAGCGGTGGACAGCGCCTGCTGCTGGAAGAGGTCGGCCCAGACGTCGTGCAGGCCGGGGATGTCAGGTGCCGGCTGCAGCACAGTGCAATCCAGAAGACCCCGCACACAACGCGCGTGGGACTCCCGGAAGGCCTGGGAGCGTACGAACTCCCACAGACGCAGCTGCACTCGTCACTGGGGCGGCTCCTGTCGCTTAGTGGGCGGCTGCAGCTTAGGGCGCGACGTGATCTTGTGATTCTTCCCCCCCCCCCCCTCCTCCCTCCTTGAAGCCGACAGTGGCCGCTCCCGGATGCCCTCGCCACTGTCGTATAGTATTTTATAGAAGCCTATATAAAATACTACACTACTGGCCATTAAAATTGCTGCACCAAGAAGAAATTCAGTTGATAAACAGTTATTCATTGGAGAAATATACTATACTAGAACTGACATGTGATTACATTTTCACGCAATTTGGGTGCATAGATCCTGAGAAATCAGTACCCAGAACAACCACCTCTGGCCGTAATAACGGCCTTGATACGCCTGGGCATAGAGTCAAACAGAGCTTCGATGCCGTGTACAGCTACAGCTGCCCATGCAGCTTCAACACGATACCACAGTTCATCAAGAGTAGTGACTGGCGTATTGTGACGAGCCAGTTGCTCAGCCACCATTGACCAGACGTTTTCAGTTGGTGAGAGATCTGGAGAATGTGCTGGCCAGCGCAGCAGTCGAACATTTTCTCTATCCAGAAAGGCCCGTACAGGACCTGCAACATGCGGTCTTGCATTATCCTGCGGAAATGTAGGCTTTCGCAGGAATCGAATGAAGGATAGAGCCACGGGTCGTAACACATCTGAAATGTAACGTCCACTGTTCAAAGTGCCGTCAATGCGAACAAGAGGTGACCGAGACGTGTAACCAATGGCACCCCATCCATCACGCCGGGTGATACGCCAGTATGACGATGATCAATACACGCTTCCAATGTGCGTTCACCGTGATGTCGCCAAACACGGATGCGACCATCATGATGCTGTAAACAGAATCTGGATTCATCCGAAAAAATCACGTTTTGCCATTCGAGCACCCAGGTTCGTCGCTGAGTACACCATCGCAGGCGCTCCTGTCCGTGACGCAGCGTCAAGAGTAACCGCAGCCATGGTCTCCAAGCTGATAGTCCATGCTGCTGCGAACGTCGTCGAACTGTTCGTGCAGATGGTTGTTGTCTTGCAAACGTCCCCATCTGCTGACTCAGGGATCGAGACGTGGCTGCACGATCCGTTACACCCATCTCGACTGCTAGTGATACGAGGCCGTTGGGATCCAGCACGGCGTTCCATATTACCCTCCTGCTGTGATCTGACACGTCTCGAAACTGATCAACTGATTTATGTCAGAACAGTATTAGAGTCTCCTCCCCTCTCCCTAGCTTGTACAAATTTCTGCGAACGCCCATGACTGGCTGTCGCTAAACTGTCACCACATTATTACAGTTCACGGTAAATTTTAAATTGAGTCGTACTATCAAGTTTCAATCTCTGGACAGAACGAAATACCACAATACACTCCGTAGGACTGTGACATACATTGAAACATCGCCCCACGCCCTCTGCGCAAGAGACCGTTTGCAGATACATAAGTAATCTACTGATTCGTTTGCTCAAACTTATTCTAAAAATACATGCATAACTGCAAACGTAATGTGACTGCTATGTCATAAAGAATGTACGAACTAAACTGACTATATGCTATCGATAAATTCAACATTACAGACAATATTTCGCTGAGAGTGTTTACCGCCAGTTAGTAAAATCATGTATTTGAGAAAAGAGAGAGAAATGGCTTCGATTTCAAGGGAATAAAATATCTGCTAGTTGCATTTAACATTCAGTACTGTATATTGTAAAACGCACCAAACTAACTGTACAATGAATAAAATCTACCGCGCAAAACCTTAGACTTAAGTGATTCATCAACTAATTTTGGAATATGTTAAGAGTAACGATGAAACGATAATGATTTCATCATGAAGCAGAGATGTTAAACGATGAGAACTATAAGATTCATGATTTTTTATTGATTCGTTGGCCAAAAATCGACTGAGAAACATTACATTGGAAAAAATCATGCAACTTTTGTTAATCAATAGAAAGAAAAACCCGTCCAAGTTTTAATTATTTTCTTTTTCATTCGATGACTAGTTTCGAGCCGACAGTGATGTCGTACCTCGAAATAGGTTGCAAAAATAAAATAATTGTGATCTGTAGCGACCTCTATCAAAAAGTATACACGGTGGTCCGAATTAGTCTGAAAAGCTTGTAAGGATATTGCAGAGCAGGTTATGCTAAGAAGTAATTCCTACGTAACAAATTCTATACATTGCGCCGTTTCCAAGTTAATTACCCCGAAGTTAGCCAATCATGCCGTTGCGCGCTCAGTTTCAAGCAGCCCGCTAGACACAATTGGTGTCAGTTGTTCTCATAGCGTAAATAATAGCGTACGAAACTACTCAGCCTCTGACTGGTTCGATCCTTACTACTGTCCTGTGTTCAGTTTTCATATACCTCTCGTCTTTGGTTTTAGGACACTAAATACCAACCTACCTTGCAACACCCTTACAAGCTTTTCAGACTATTTCTGACCACCCTGCATATTAAATTAGTGTTAAGGCGGTAGAGAATATCTTCCATTGTACTAGAGACAGCTGTGGAGAGCAAATTATAAGGGAAAACAAACACTATAGTACATACGACGAATAACTCAGAACATTGGCTATCTTGAGATGAAAGGTTTGCTACAAGAGAAGGTGGCGAACCGGACAAAGCGAGTCACAGACAAAGAACCGTAATTGGTGGTCGGTGTGGCAACCGGGACATTTTCTGATATTTCCTTCTTGGCGTTGTAATTTTCTGACCATTATGTGTGACACGTACCTTAAAGCTGACGCTGTATCTATAAGAAGCACCGAAGGATCGTCTTCATACATAGTCGCCACTGACGTCATGGCAAAGTGGACGATCTGAAACAGTTGCAAAAAATAACTAATTTAGTTTTTTGGTGGCACGTGAGGCAGTCATTCTACACAACGTGCCTTATGTACTCTTCGCGTGCGTTTGTAAGTAGATCGTGACAGAAAAAGCGGCACCATCGCGAATAAGCGTCGAGGAAACTACGGAGCACCAAGCGCCGTCTCCTAAGGAGACGCCGGCTTGGGTGACCGAGAGGTTCTAGGCGCTACAGTCTGGAACCGCGCGACCGCTACGGTCGCAGGTTCGAATCCTGCCTCGGGCATGGATGTGTGTGATGTCCTTAGGTTAGTTAGGTTTAAGTAGTTCTAAGTTCTAGGGGACTGATGACCACAGAAGTTAAGTCCCATAGTGCTCAGAGCCACTTGAACCATTTTTTTTTTCTAAGGAGACGACCAATAAATAAAGAAGAGATTTCCGTTTCTCGTCATAATCACTCGTAGTATATTTCTGTACAAGTCTGACAAAATAATTGCTATACACACAATGAAAATGGAACATATTCAAAAGAAGGTGCTGTTTATAAAGGAATATAGATCGACTGAAAACGAAAAAGCGGAAGGATAGTAATCCTTCATCCGTTAATTACATGTTCCACAGATCATTTGAACGATTCTTTTGTCGAAATGTGGAACGAGTCATTTTACGGGATATGCATAGATGATTAGTGTTAACATTAATGAACACATGATTGATTATTCCTTCTCATACAACTACACTAAAAAACAATTTCTTTTTCGGGCTAGCAGTTTTTAAATAGTAATTTGTCCATGGAATATAAGGAGTTGTCCAGAAGAAATGATTGTAGGTGCTTTGCTACCGAAAATGGTTCAAATGGCTCTGAGCACTATGGGACTTAACTTCTGAGGTCATCAGTTCCTTAGAACTTAAAACTACTTAAACCTAACTAACCTAAAGACATTCCACACATCCATGCCCGAGGCAGGATTCGAACCTGCGATTTTAGCGCCTAGAACCGCTCGGCCACTCTGGCCGGCGCTTTGCTACCTCTCAGATATTTTATGTTACTGGGAAAATGATCGAAAATTCTTGTTGCTGCAAATTGAGTGCCCTTCTGAAGAAAAATAATGGTTAACAAAGGTCTTTTCCCCTCTAATATTGTAGATATGGATATCACTATTCGTTTTAAATTGCGATAGATTATTTATGAGGAATTTCAATAGCGAACATATGTCCTGTGACGGTGCAGTTAAAATGCCTAACTCTCGAAAGGTATCTACATACGAACACAGGTGAACACCACATATTACTCCTATTGCTCGCTTTTGTGCAATCAGTACTTTCTACATGGTGCGCTACCCTACTAAGTTATTCCATAAGACATTGTTGAACGGAAGTACATGCAAAATATGTCAGGAGATTCATTCGTTTGTTTCCAAGATTACTAATTACACGAAGAGGTAAAGTAGCTCAACTGCATTGTACACCCAAAAATTTGGGTCTTTCTACTCTATTTTTTGCCTCCTGTTGACGTGATACATCAGTTGCTGGCATGACTGTTTGTTTTACTCAACTGAATGTAGTGTGTTTTCTAAAAATTTCGGCAGAGTTCTTTTTGAGAGGACCACTTAACAGTTCTTTGAGAAACATCATTATCATTCTCTTCTGTGGTTGTCTCTCTAAAGGAATGTGTTGCAACACTAGTATCATCTGAAAAGAGTACCAATTCTGCTTGTTGAATGTTAAGCGGAAGGTCATTCACACATACAAGGAGTAGGAGTGGACCCAAAATTGACTCCTGTGCGACTCCCTTTGTGATTTCTCATCAGTCATTAAAATTCTCTACTGTTGCAACACTGTTTGAATAATTCAGCACAATGTTTTGCATTCTGTTTCTTAAGTGCGATTCAAACCAGTTGAGTGTAAAGCCATCGATTCTATAAACCTTGAGTTTTCCTATGAGTGTCCCACTCCGCAAGTGAGACATTTCAGAAAATGATAACAGAGCAACAATGGTACGGCTGATATGGTTTTGTGAATGCTTTCTTAACTTATCTGATACCATTTATCGATGAAGCATGTGCTATAGACCAATTTTATTTTGAATCCTTGCGCATTGCACACGCGTATAAATACACATTCGTACACACAATGCGTTACCCCAGAAGACAAGAAGAAATCGGCTAGTAATACGCAGGCCATTGTGTGGAATGCATAGCAGAATGACAGTGTGCTGGAAAAGTCTCTGCTCGAAATGGCGACAATGGTAGTCAATGCATCTACAATAGTACTGATATTGCGATACAGTGTGGTCATAGTTGAACTTTCGCTTCCTCAGCCAATGCTGACGGAAAGATATTTGTCGTAAGGGTACCCAACTTTATAGGAATGACGTTCAGTCTGTGCGTTGTTGGTATTAGCTTCACTCATAAAGCTCTTTTATCAAAATAATACCAATAGTGCATCTGCTCTTCGTGGATATCGACGCATTAGAGTGATAAGGAGAAGTCCTCATTCCGCACCGGAGTTGAAAAACATGATTCGGAAGTTCTAATTAACTTCGATTTGGGAATTGCTCCTGGGAGAGACAGCTGGCCAATTCCGCCACAGCTTGTTGAAGTTATTGTCACCGTGGCTGAGAATGCTGGACGCAATGGGCGGTCTTCAAACCATGCAGGAGATGTTTCATGACACCTGAATATTCCATGGAACACCATTCGAAAGAGGCTGCGAACAGTTATTGTTTCGGGCAGCGGTAGATGAATATCTAGTGCGGTTCCAGGCTGTCGTGCTTGCCGATGGTTGTCACATCGAGCGACATTTGTAGGCTGTAACCTTGAACGTAAACATGGTATGCACTTGAAAAATATTGCCCTCTCATGTAGAAATTAAAATGTGTTTCTTTCAATGATTTATTCGTTATTTCTCTTCCCCATATTCTTACAAATGTTTATAAAAAGTTTCATTGTACTGCGCTCACTCTCATTTTTTGGGACGGCGCTCTTAAGTAGCGAAAGTTTGATTATAACAACCCTGTACATTGTGTGATAATCATTCCTTTTTCACGAGCTTGCTAATTCGGATTTGAAAAGTACGTATTTCCATTACAAAATATAAATTATCTTGCTCACTGCAAGATCTGTGAAGTATAAAGATTTGTTATAATGTCTCGTTTCAGGAATTACGCTAACGGTAGAAAATATGCAACTCCAGAAAGTTTGGCACAAGTACAAACAAACTCGGAAGACTTATGGGCTGATGCACCAGAACTGAGTTATTAAAATGCAGAAGGAAAGAGAGGAGGAGGGGGGGGGGGGGGAGATAGTGTACACGTAGAACCTTACGTCTGCTGTGATGTCGGAAAGTTAAGTATCGATGAAGGCATGTGGAGAATCGTTAGCCCAGTAATGAGAATTATGGCGGTTTAAAATTCCTTCCAAGAGACACACGGTTTCACCACTCCTAATTATGCTTGAAAGCAACTTGAGGAAGTTCCAGAAACAGGCTAGCACAATTTTTCGCTGGCGAAAATCTTCCGCAGACATTTCTGGGCGGTAACGTTGTTTCCATTAACAAGATTACAACTCCTTTTTAATTACACTTCGGATTATTTTCAAGGTCTGCCTGACGTGTCGAGTTTTTTGGGTTATGGGTGAACATTTCCTGAACCAGTTGTACATTTTCCCCTGGCTGTTCTAGGATGACAACGTCTTACAACATCTGCTACATAGCCCGCAGTTACCAGTTTTGTGTGGCAATCCCTGATGATGCTTGGATGTTAAGTAGCGCGAGGCCTCTACAAGGCAGCAGTATCACTGGACGCCACATTTCATATCGACATGTCACTTGTGCCTGCTGCTGCACTGACAGACAACTATTCACGAAGATCACTCTCAACCACTTCATGGAAAGAAACGCAGTAGTTGTTGGACAAATAGTCTAATATACTTTGAACTCATTACATACCTACAACAGGCACTTATTTGTCATCTACTTACACAGTGTGTATCATAATATTAATGGAGTAAACGCACACAGTTGAAATTACGCGATGCTAGAAGGAAAAATTCTCAATAAACATGGGCTCTAAAATGTATACTTAACAGCTGTGGGCACTTATTCATTTTCAATACTGCGAAATACTTGTCTTCTTCTGCAAGCACTTTGCTTCCCACGTCTTTGGATAGGGTAATTGGACCAAAACAGGAAAAAATTGTCTAGTAAACATGGGGTCTATGTTGCAGTTCGTAAGATAAACAGTTCTTCAGTAGAAGAGGACCCGTTCACATTAGCGAAGATGAACAAATACCCTTAGCTCTCAAGTTATGCCCTTTATGGCACATATTTACACGACTTCTATTTCCAAACTGCCACTTCTCAAAATAAGGAAAGCAAAGAGTTTGCAGTAGCGAATCTGAACAAGTTCTCATCGCTCTTAAGGTTTCCATTTTAGAGTTTATGTTTACTACACTCTTTTGCTCCGAATGATCGTTCCTGTCACATTCTTGAATATTGACCATTTGCATGACTTGGCCAGAAATGAGTGATGGAAGTGGAAACTACAGATGGCCAAGCGTTTAGGAAAAACTAGCAATTTTGCCGCGAGATGGGAGAGGTATGAGCTATTTATGATGGCGTGGTTTCCATGCCGCGGTTGGCGCAATGGAAAGATTACGAAACTGTAGTAGTAAGATTGTGGGGTCCAGTCAAGCAGAAACTTTTTTTTTCTTATATTCAGTTTTTACGCCAAGTACACAGCAAATAAACTGAAATAACGCCCGTATATTCTATTTATTCATTTTACGTAAAAGACATCAAAAGAAAAGGTAAAGAAAATTTGGGATTGCAAATAAATTACCATGAAGGGATTTAATACTTACACGAGAACTTTGTATATAAAACTAGATACTTTTACTATTTTACAGCTGATGACTTATACATGCTAGGGTCAACACAAAAACAGGTCTGTCAGTAACTTCTGAGCGTCTTTCACACGTTATAAATGTCGCTTTGTAAAAATTAAATATTGTTTCAAAGTTTCTATAGAAAAACTAAACTGGTTTACATTTATAAACCGTTCTCTCTCATCGCACAATTTTGCAGCATACCTCGAACAACGGAAAATTTTACCAAATACTGGCGAAGATAGCTGGTGATATACAATGGAATGTATTTTGATGCAGTCTTCTCCGAGGTGAAGATGAAACTAACGAAGTACGCAATCCTGGACGCTTTAATTAAATACCTTCTTGAAATATTTGCAGAGGCCTCATGGACGCTGAAGTACAATCCTTTCTTGGAAATTTATTTGCAAGCCCAAACTTTCCATTGCCTTTCCTTTTCAAGCCTCTTATGAAAATATTAACTGATGCAATATGTTGCGAATTATTTGGGTTTATTTGCAGCATAAGTAAAGTAAAAAAAATTGAAAATAAAAAATACAGTTTCCGCATACGTTCCCGATCCCATCTTTCCGCTGATCAAAGGGTTGCCTGAGAACGACACCAATATAAAAGACTAATTATTTATTTTATTATTTATTATAATTTATTCTTTTACCATCACAGCCTATTATCTGAAAAGCTAAATTAGGTAATGCAAATAGCATATTCTTGGATAATAATAATTTCCTGATACTTAATTTTTTAATATTCTAATTGCTTCTACTACTACAAAACTACAGAAAAAGCCTTAACCAGTTACCCAACTACTAATATTACACTACTGGCCATTAAAATTTCTACACCAAGAAGAAATGCAGATGATAAACGGGTATTCATTCGACAAATATATTATACTAGAACTGACGTGTGATTACATTATCACGCAATTTGGGTGCATAGATCCTAAGAAATCAATACCCAGAACAACCTTCTCTGGCCATAATAACGGTCTTGATACGCCTGAGCATTGAGTCAAACAGAGCTTTGATGGCGTATACAGGTACAGCTGCCCATGCAGCTTAAACACGATACCACAGTTCATCAAGAGTAGTGACTGGCGTATTGTGACGAGCCAGTTGCTCGGCCACCATTGACCAGACGTTTTCAATTGGTCAGAGATATGGAGAATGTGCTGGCGAGGATAGCAGTCGATCATTTTCTGTATCCAGAAATGCCCGTACAGGACCTGCTACATGCGGTCGTTCATTATTCTGCTGAAATGTAGGGTTTCGCAGGGATCGAATGAAGGGTAGAGCCTCGGGTCGTAACACATCTGAAATGTAACGTCCACTGTTCAAAGTGCCGTCAATGCGAACAAGAGGTGACCGAGACGTGTAACCAATGGCACCCTGTACAATCACGCGGGGTGTTACGCCAGTATAGCGATGACGAATACACGCTTCCAATGTGCGTTCATTGTCGCCAAACACGGATGCGACCATCATGATACTGTAAACAGAACCTGGATTCATCCGAAAAAATGACGTTTTGTCATTCCTGCATCCAGGTCCCTCGTTGAGTACACCATCGCAAGAGCTCCTGTCTGTGATGCAGAGTCAAGGGTAACCGCAGCCATGGCCTCCGAGCTGATAATCCATGCTGCTGCAAACGTCGTCGAACTGTTCGTGCAGATGTTGTGGTCTTGCAAACGTCCCCATCCGTTGACTCATGGATCGAGACGTTGCTGCACGATCCGTTACAGATATACGGATAAGATGCCGGTCATCTCGACTGCTAGTGATACGAGGCCGTTGGGATCCAGCACGGCGTTCCGTATTACCCTCCTGAAGCCACCGATTCCATATTCTGCTAACAGTCATTGGATCTCGACCAACGCGGGCAACAATGTCGCCATACGATAAACCGCAATCGCGATAGGCTACACTCCGACCTTTATCAAAGTCAGAAACGTGATGGTAAGCATTTCTCCTCCTTACACGAGGCATCACAACAACGTTTCACCAGGCAACGCCGATCAACTGCTGTGTGTGTATGAGAATTCGGTTGGAAACTTTCCTCATGTCAGCACGTTGTAGGTGTCGCCACCAGCGCCAACCGTGAGTGAATGCTCTGAAAACCTAATCATTTGCATATCACAGCATCTTCTTCCTGTCGGTTAAATTTCGCGACTGTAGCACGTCATCTTCGTGTTGTAGCAATTTTAATGGCCAGTAGTGTACCATAAGCACTACAAAATCTGTTCTTTCATTTACTTTGATGCATTTAACCTGTAAACGGTTGTTTGAGCTACTGCATCCGCACTCATACTGCCCCGGTCAAGAGCCAATGTCTGCTGGATTCCTTGGGCGTCGGACAGCACGTCAGCAGTGCTTCCGCTATAACAAGCAATTCCACCAACCACTGTTACGTCTTAGAGTGCACACTTCCACGACACTTGCACCAGCGCAATGCAAATTCTTGAGAAACTATTGCATTCGGTGGTCGCTGTTCTCACTTGCATTCTCCCCATCTGCAGAGTATGACGCGTAGGCAGGATCGCGACATACCGACATGTGGCTGAATGTCCCGTGAAGTCTTCCTTGATCTTCCAGGATACTGCGGCTACAGTACCGCCCAAGATGCGCCACGTAGACTGGCTCCTTAGTGCTGCTTTGGGGTCCACCATCCTTAATGCCTGATGGCTTTACCTGCCGCATCTTCGTAGAGCGCGCAGTCCGACAATGTGTGCTCTGGTGTGCCCACCCTGTAGCAGTCGCAGCTGTTTTTTTTTAAATCTTTTGATTTTGGATGGATACCTATATACCAATCCACTCGATGGGCTAAGAAATCTCATTCTTAGTCCCTCCCTGATATTAGGGAGAAATTCGTACGTTCTGCTGTCTTTGCCTGAAGTGTCCCATTCATTTTTCCACACCTGTAATACGCGACATTTAATAACTTTTTCGTATTGGCCTCATTTCCAACCATTCTTCGTATTTCCATTTCATTGCCTTTCTTTATCTAGTAAAAGTGTCCCTTTCCCTAATTTCCGAGTCCAGTGGGCGTATAATTACACTCATGCTCATAAATTGAGGATAATGTTGATACATGGTGAAACAACGCTCTGGTGGGCGGTATGCGGGTTTAAATCACCTCGCGGTATAACCATGCGGTGCATTTGACCAGCGGTCGTCGCACGGTGCCGCTGGCGGCGGTCCACATACGCACAGTTGTGTTGGTGCATGTCAGAGTACGGTGCAGCGAGTAAGTGTGTAGACGTTTTCACACGTCCTAATGGTGACTATGTGTTGAAAATGGCTCAAAGAACACATATTGATGACGCTATGAGAGGTAGGATACTAGGGTGACTGAAGAGGCTGATAAAACACAGCAGGTCGAAGGATGGGCCCTCCGTGTGCCACAATGTGTGATCTCAAGATTATGGCAACGATTCCGGCAGACAGGAAGCGTGTCCACGCGCTACAGTACGGGACGTCCACAGTATACGACACCACAAGAAGACCGATATCTCACCATTTAGTGCCCGCAGACGGCCACGGAGTACTGCAGGTAGCCTTGGTCAGGACCTTACCGCAGCCACTGGAACAGTTGTCTCCAGAACAGAGTTAACAGACGACTGAACAGATATGGTTTATTCGCCTGGAGACCTGCAAGGCGCATTCCACTGAGCCCTGGTCACAGGAGAGCCCGTAAAGACTGGTGTCAAGAACACAGTACATGATCATTGGAACAGTGGTTCCAGGTTATGTTCACGGACGAGTCCAGGTACTGTCGCCGGGTTTTCATCTGGCGTGAACCAGGAACCAGATACCAACCCCTTAATGTCCTTGAAAGGGATTTCTATGGAGGTCGTGGTGGATGGTGTGGGATGGGATTATGATTGGTGCACGTACACCCCTGCATGTCTTTGACAAATGAACTGTAACAGGTCAGGTGTATCGGAACGTCATTTTGCACCAGTATGTCCGCCTTTTCAGGGGTGCAGTGGGACCCACTTTCTTCCTGATGGATGATAACGCACGGCCCCAACGAGCTTCCATCGTGGAGGAGTACCTTGAAACAGAAGATATCAGGCGAATGGAGTGGCCTGCATGTTCATCAGACCTAAAGCCCATCGAGCATATCTGGAGTGCTTTCGGTCGACGTATCGCTGCACGTCTTCAAACCCCTAGGACACTTCAGGAGCTCCGACTGGCACTGGTGCAAGAATGGGAGGCTATACCCCAGCAGCTGCTCGACCACCTGATCCAGATTAAGCCACCCCATTGTGCGGCCAGTGTACGTATGCATGCTGATCATATCCCATATTGATGTCGGGGTACATGCGCAGGCAACGGTGCCGTTTTGTAGCACATGTGTTTCGGGACGGTTTTCTCAACTTATCACCAATACCGTGGACTTACAGATCTGTGTCGTGTATGTTCCCTATGTCTCTATGCTACTAGCGCCAGTTTTGTGTAGTGCCACGTTGTGTGGCTCCATATTCTGTAATTATCCTTAATTTATGAGCATAAGTGTAGAATTACTAACAAAGCATCATTCAGGGTAGTGCAATTAGGTACCCGTTAATCTCTTTGCGTTAATGATACTTGCTTCACTAGCTCCAATCTATGAACCCAAACGTTTGCACCTCTTCGTACGACTGATGCTAATATACAGGGTGTTCGGAAATCCTGTTACAAACGTTTAAGACTGGTAGAAGCGAGTGAGTAGAAAATATTTTGAGTTGGAACTCACGTCCGGAAACGTACCATTACCTTGCTACAACTACTTGAAAACATGTTGGTAAAGCGGCCAGTTTTGCAAGTAACCGATTAGGGGTGACCCAGTACATCACTTGTTTTACAATTGCTTTCACTAACAGCCAAATAAATCGCTCGTGACGGATTCTCTTCAAGCACGGTCTCTTCCAGTTCGGATGTGCGGTGTCTTCTTGGAGCACTCCTGCCGACAGTGAGCCTTTTTCGAAGCAGCGGCGTAATTGTGCCGATAAGAGTGGAGTCGGATGTTGCGGAGAACGAACTTAATAAAGGCGATGAGCAGCTCTTTCATCATCGTGGGCTACGCCACTCAGAAGGATCACGTCGGTGTATTCTGCAAAAGTGTACTCAACCACTTGGATCCAACATTCGCGGACACGTGAATGAGGCACGACCCAGATCAGAGAGGTAGGATAGACGTCAAATGACATCAGCCGATATGACGTAACCACGCCGACGCCTCCCCCTCCCCCATCCCCTCCATGACTGTCCTGTTTCTGTTGCATACATAAGTAGCAAAAACGTTTGAAACGGCTGTAACACGGAAACGCTACGTTTCTGGACGTGGGTTCTTATTCAAAATATTATGTACTCGTTCTCCTCTACAAGATCTAGATGTTTGTAACGGAAATTTTCGAACATCCTGCACACTGGTGATATGCTCTGTTTCTAAGGCAAGCCGAAATTGCCTGTTGAAAATGGTTATAATTTTATTCCTCACGTTTGTACCTTTTCTTTCGCTTCCCCTATATGATGCGCAATATTACGACGTTTGTCCAGAAATACCGCTAGAAATCTCCTTTCTGAACGTCTCCTAACCGATACGTCATTTAATTTTATTTGAGGAATTCTTGCTACGTTCTGTTTCAGAAGGAGCTACTTCTTTTTGTGAGGTGCTAGTGACAGTTTGACACCAGCCCTGTGGTTCGCGGAGTGGCTTATTATATTTGTCTTCTATAATTCTTCTGGAGTACCACTTGCAACGAACAGCACGTCATCTGCAATGGTTGATGCGTCACCCGACGCGCACCAGAAATGCTATTTATTTATAAACTCTCGGCCATCTGGAGCTTCCACTCCTCTCATTTCTGACCAAGCCCTGCATATGCTATAAATATGCATAAAATCGGTGATGACGAGTAAGCGCGATCCCCTTATGAGACTGCATCACGTACTACCGCTGTCTATTCCGCACCTAAATCAACACCTAATCACTTCTTTGTGATCCTGCGTCAGACCACCTCCCCCGTTCCTACTGAAAAATTCTCCGACAACGTCGCTTTCATTGTGGGTTCTCGCCGTCCTTTGTGCCACCCTTACGCGGACCGCCGCCATCATGTCTTTGTCTGTCTGTCTGCCGAATAAAGCTGCCAGAGAACAGACGGAAAATGCGAGGGCACAGCGCTTGCTGCGTTCGAACGACGTCCAAAATTCACTCGCCCGCCGGCGTCCCTGTGTGTAGCGCGGCAAATGACGCGTGTGATCACCAACGGCTCCCGTTTCCGCCTCACTACGTGCGAGGATTCCGGCCAGCAAAAACACGACCGGCCCGGGCTTGCCTCATTACAGAGCCTCTCTCTGAAAACACGCTCTCACACAGCCTTTATACACACACAGGCGAGCGCGAGCGCACGCCTGCTCTCACGCACACAACACCATCACCCACACCAGCACTACCAATAAAAAACTTACGTTCTAATGTCTCTGAGCAAAAATGAAACGTAATCTATCCATGCCGTCACACTTCTGTTGTATTAAGCACCGTACTAGGCTTAGCTTTCGTAATCCACACAAGTCGAAACAGTTAGGTTTGTGAATAAGTTCGTAGTGTTTCTCCGTAAGTTAATTAAACGCAACAAAAAAGAGAATTTAGTCATCAATAACATATTTATCTTCACTGTTTACATCAGCCTGCCAACGCTGCGACTGTAGAAATCACGTGGTTTTGAGGCGAAGAACTCGTCAAACAATGTTAGGAGCGCATTTTCATCCGGAAAGGAAGTTCCTTGAAGGTTGTTCGATAAAGAGCGGAAAAAGTGAAAATCTGAGTGTGCAAGATCAGGTGAATAATATGGGTGCGTAAACCCAACCCAACTCCCCTTATAGCGTTTTTTGTCAGTCAGGCACAAAGCGGGCAGGCGCTATTGTGAAATAGCATCACTTGAGGCTTCTCTTCCTGGTCGTTGTTCATGGATTTCGTCTGCAAGTCATCTCAGTTGTTGACAGTCAGTGACAGCAGTGATGGTTACATCTCGGGGACGCAATTCAAGTATACCACACCGTCGCTGTTCCGCCAGATGCGTAATATACTACTGGAAATTAAAATTGCTACACCAAGAAGAAATGTAGATGATAAACGGGTATTCATTGGACAAATATATTATACTAGAACTGACATGTGATTACATTTTCACGGAATTTGGGTGCATAAATCCTGAGAAATCAGTACCCAGATAAACGACTTCTGGCCGTAATAACGGCCTTGATACGCCTGGGCATTGAATCAAACAGAGCTCGGATAGCGTGTACAGGTACAGCTGCCCATGCAGCTTCAACACGATACCACATTTCATCAAGAGTAGTGACTGGCGTATTGTGACGAGCCAGTTGCTCGACCACCATTGACCAGACGTTTTCAGTTGGGGAGAGATCTGTAGAATGTGCTGGCAATGGCAGCAACGAACATTTTCTGTATCCAGAAAGGCCCGTACAGGACCTAAAACATGCGGTCGTGCATTATCCTGCTGAAATGCAGGGTTTCGCAGGGATAGAATGAAGGGTAGAGCCACGGGTCGTAACACATCTGAAATGTAAAGTCCAATGCGAACAAGAGGTGACCTAGATGTGTAACCAATGGCAGCCCATACCATCACGCCGGGTGATACGCCAGTATCGCGATGACGAATACACGCTGCCAATGGGCGTTCACCGCGATGGCGCCAAACACGGTTGAGACCATCATGATGCTGTAAACATAACCTGGATTCAGCCGAAAAAATGACGTTTTGCCATTCGTGCACCCAGGTTCGTCGTTGAGTACACCATCGCAGGCGCTCCTGTCTGTGATGCAGCGTCAAGTGTAACCGCAGCCCATGGTCTCCGAGCTGATAGTCCATGCTGCTGCAAACGTCGACCAACTGTTCGAGCAGATGGTTGTTGTCTTGCAAACGTCCCCATCTGTTGATTCAGGGATCGACACGTGGCTGCACGATCCGTTACAGCCATACGGATAAGATGCCTGTCATCTCGACTGCTAGTGATATGAGGCCGTTGGGATCCGTATTACCCTCCTGAACCCACCGATTCCATATTCTGCTAACAGTCATTGGATCTCGACCAACGTGATCAGCAATGTCGCGATTCGATAGACCTCAATCGCGATAGGCTACAATCCGACCTTTATCAAAGTCGGAAACGTGATGGTACGCATTTCTCCTCCTTACATGAGGCATCACAACAACGTTTCACCAGGCAACGCCGGTCAACTGCTGTTTGTGTATGAGAAATCGGTTGGAATCTTTCCTCATGTCAGCACGTTGTAGGTGTCGCCACCGGCGCCAACCTTGTGTGAATGCTCTGAAAAGCTAATCATTTGCATATCACAGCATCTTCTTCCTGTCGGTTAAATTTCGCGTGTGTAGCACGTCATCTTCGTGGTGTAGCAATTATAATCGCCAGTAGTGCATCATCTTTTTTTGATGCGCGCAGGTCTTTGTACGGTGATTTTCTGCCTTGTAAGAGCCCAAACAAGTGTCATTTTTCCTTATGCTAGCATAAAGACACCATTTCTCGTCATTAGTATGGATGGGGAAAGAAATGATCGGTTTTGTTCACGAGCCAATTGATGACGAGCAAACAGAGATGCACTTAAGGCCTCCCGTTAATTTTTGTGACTTTGGCTTAGAATACGCTGTAGCCACAAACACGATTTTTGAACCTTCCCCATTGCATGCAAATTTCGCACGATGGTGGAATCATCACAGTTCATCACATATGCCATGTGATCGAGGACAATGACGTGGGTCATTTTGCATTAATACGTTTAATCGATCATCAAACACCGAAGGTCTCCCTGAAAGTGAGAGTCACTAACGTGAAAACGATCCTCCTCAAAACGAGAAAACCATTTTCTTGCCGCTCTCTGTCCAATGACACTATCCCCATACACGGCACAAATACTCCTCCCTGCCTACGCTGCTGTCACCCCACCAATTGACTCAAACAGAAGAGTACGTCTGAAATGTTCATTTTTCCCCACTTGGCACTCCATTTTATAGCATCCACAGCTCCACTCACTACCTCCAAAAGAAACATGATTATGTCTAAACTCAAATAGCAACAGTGAACTATAAATAAAAAGTGACAGTCGATAAATAAGCTCGTAGAAACCGGAATACCAACATGCAAAACAAAAATGCTACAACTTACGCATCGATCTAATAAAAATAGCTGCACAAGTGTTCAAAGTCAAAGAGGGCACAAGAACGTAGAATGCAAAGATGGAGGTAAATAAATGCAACGTACTCCGCATAGACAGGCGAAGAGATCCTTTATACATTTTATTCAGTGTTCTTCAAAAATGGTTCAAATGGCTCTGAGCACTATGGGACTTAACATCTATGGTCATCAGTCCCCTAGAACTTAGAACTACTTAAACCTAACTAACCTAAGGACATCACACACATCCATGCCCTAGGCAGGATTCGAACCTGCGACCGTAGCGGTCACGCAGGTCCAGACTGAAGCGCCTAGAACCGTACGGCCGCACCGGCCGGCTCAGTGTTATTCGCATCTGCCTTTATTTGACTATGCACTCGACACACTAAGCTGCCAGTTTACAGTCAATTCCAATATTGGCCATTAAAATTGCTACACCACGAAGATGACGTGCTACAGTCGCGAAATTTAACCGACAGGGAGAAGATGCTGTGATATGCAAATGATTAGCTTTTCAGAGCATTCACACAAGGCTGGCGCCGGTGGCGACACCTACAACGTGCTGACATGAGGAAAGTTTCCAACCGATTTCTCATACACAAACAGCAGTTGACCGGCGTTGCCTGGTGAAACGTTGTTGTGATGCCTCGTGTAAGGAGGAGAAATGTGTACCATCACTTTGATAAAGGTCGGATTGCAGCCTATCGCGATTGCGGTTTATCGTATCGCGACATTGCTGCTCGCGTTGGTCGAGATCCAATGACTGTTAGCAGAATATGGAATCGGTGGCTTCAGGAGGGTAATACGGAACGCCGTGCTGGATCTTAACGGCCTCGTATCCTAGCAGTCGAGATGACAGGCATCATATCCGCATGGCTGTAACGGATCGTGCAGCCACGTCTCAATCACTGAGTCAACAGATGGGGACGTTTGCAAGACCACAACCATCTGCACGAACAGTTCGACGACGTTTGCAGAAGCATGGACTATCAGCTCGGAGACCATGGCTGCGGTTACCCTTGACGCTGCATCACGGACAGGAGCGCCTGCGATTGTGTACACAACGACGACTCTGGGTGCACGAATGGCAAAACGTCATTTTCTCGGATGAATCCAGGTTATGTTTACAGCATCATGATGGTCGCATCCGTGTTTGGCGACATCGCGGTGAACGCACATTGGAAGCGTGTATTCGTCATCGCCATACTGGCATATCACCCGCAGTGATGGTATGGGGTGCCATTGGTTACACGTCTCGTCACTTCTTGTTCGCATTGACGGCACTTTGAACAGTGGACGTTACATTTCAGATGTGTTACCACCCGTGGCTCTACCCTTCATTTGATCGCTGGGAAACCCTTCATTTCAGTAGGATAATGCACTACCGCATGTTGCAGGTCCTGTACGGGCCTTTCTGGATACATAAAACTTTCGACTGCTGCCCTGGCCAGCACATTCTCCAGATCTCTCACCAACTGAAAACGTCTGGTCAATGGTGGTCGAGCAACTGCCTCGTCACAATATGCCAGTCACTATTCTTGATGAACTGTGGTATCTTGTTGAAGCTTCATGGGCAGCTGTACCTGTACACGCCATCCAAGCTCTGTTTGACTCAATGCCCTGGCGTATCAAGGCCGTTATTACGGCCGGAGGTGGTTGTTCTGGGTACTGATGTCTCAGGATCTATGCGCCCAAATTGCATGAAAATGTAAGCACATGTCAGTTCTAGTATAATATATTTGTCCAATGAATACCCGTTTATCATCTGCATTTCTTCTTGGTGTAGCAAGTTTAATGACTAGTAGTGTACTTTAATGCGACCCGCTTGGGAATTGTAGGTGCTTTGGGTTTACTGTCATCGATCATCGTGCATACAGCACTGACTTGGCCCCATTCGATTTTCATCTGATCCCAGAACTTTAAAAGTACCTTCGAGGACTTCACTTTGAAGGTGATAAGGCGGAGTACCAGAGATGAGATTTCGGCTCTGTCAATAAAGTCAAACACTCTACAGCGATGGCATCAACAAACTGGTCTCACATTGGAAGAAAAGCTGTTATTGGGAGGGTTAAATACGTGTTTCGCTTTGATGATGTCTGACCGGCATATTTACAAGAAGAGGGCGTGGCTTGGGGAAGAGAATGAGCATGGCTTAGGAATGGGATGAGTGGTGGGGATGGGAGGGGATGGAGCGGAGGGGACTTGGGGAAGTGGATGTGATACGGCAGGGGGGACGGAAGTTCATGGTCAAATTTTACCCAGAATCGGTGTTGCATTCTTACTGATGAGAGACAGTCACCCAAGGCCCTCTTCAGAATGAACACTTTGACGAGTGTCGGAAAATGGCCCATACCAGCGATGCACCACATATTTTCTCATGACCTTCAGCCCATACACTTGTTATAACTGATGACGAGAATCAGTGAGCACTATGTCCTCAGCATTAAGAAACTTTATCAACGACCGAATCTCTAGTTGGCCAGAGAGATAATAAGAGTCACCATTTTCAGTCACTGCTGCAGCATGACTGACAACTGTCGGAACTTGTCCAGGTGTCGTATATCACAGCTGCACTATGTTTCGGGCTGACGTTTACTTTAAAAAATTGGGAAACTTAATTTCTGAAAGACCGTTGCAAATATGGTGAGATTCTAGTTCAATGGATCCTTATCGTCAGTCAATCAGCCTAAGTAGCATACACGACTGGAATAGCGAAGGGACAGATGGTGGCTGTGGTACATGAAGTGCCATGCACCAAACGTCATCAGGTGACTTTGGAAGTATAGATGTACATGGGGAAATACAGCAAGGGTAGGTGGTTCATCATTGGTATCTCAGGACTTAAACTCTGTTATGAAGCTTTAAGAGTCGATACTGCATGTTTTGTACAGTGTCGTTTGCCTTTAACGTCTCGGAGGCTGCCAGCTCGCAGTAACCATGCTAAAGTCTAATATGTATGCAGACATCACTGTAGGACAGGCTTAACATGTACATGTTCATAAACAGAACAAGTTGTTACTCAGATCGCCGGCGATAGCATTCACCTCGTCCTGTGCAATACTCAAAATAATTTATCTGCAGTTTTCGTCGCCACAATTTTCACAAATGCATTGCTATCGATGCAGCAGAATACCTTGGTCGTTTCCTGGAAATCCTGCCCCATTCAAACTAACTTGCTGATAAAGCACTCTTTCATATCCTCCATTTTCTTTCACTGATTTTTAGGTTGTAAAATGTAGCATATCTTACGTCACTATCGTCACAGCAGTCCTTTAAAATGCAGTTCTTCCTTCGAAACGCATTGGACTAAAACAGGAAAATACAGCATTGTGACTGGAGACAATGTAGCCCAAATATTCCTAACTTAACAGGCTACAAACACAGACAGCCTTAGCCTAATGTCTATTAGTAATTTTTTCATGTTTCACTTTGGCTCAAGGCTCTTCGCTGAGTTTGGCGTAACACTGAATTTTTCGGTCAAGGCTGCTTCTGGTCGTCCACTATAGCGGTCAGGTGTCTTTATCGGCTCCAACCTGTCTGGGCCCCTTTGAGTAAATGCTCACTCTGCTACAAAAATTCTCCGGCTCACAATAAAGCGCATTCGGTCATTCCCACTATTCACGCACGAAACCACTACCAGCTTCGCAGTCTGATGAAACCATGGCATCCCGCAGTAGGGGAAAATCTTGTGCCTTGGCAAACTTTCCAGACTCTCTCCTCTAGCCAGTCCTTCAATAGAAATTGAAAATATTTTCGTATTACATTTCCGAATGATGGCATTCACTTTTTATGTACTGCAGTCATTTTCTGAAATTATAAAAATTACTCAGGAGGATTAAGATTTTTCCAAATGTGAACAGACAGTGTCCAGTCACATTAACGTGACCACCAGTCACAACCCTGAATAATCAACTTTTGCGGTGCAGACATCGACATCTACATCTACATGATTACTCTGCAATTCACATTTAAGTGCTTGGCAGAGGGTTCATCGAACCACAGTCATACTATCTCCCTACCATTCCACTCCAGAAACAGCGCGCGGGAAAAACGAACACCTAAACCTTTCTGTTCGAGCTCTGATTTCTCTTATTTTATTTTGATGATCGTTCCTACCTATGTAGGTTGGGCTCAACAAAATATTTTCGTATTCGGAAGAGAAAGTTGGTGACTGAAATTTCGTAAATAGATCTCGCCGCGACGAAAAAGTCTTTGCTTTAATGACTTCCATCCTAACTCGCGTATCATATCTGCCACACCCTCTCCCCTATTACGTGATAATACAAAACGAGCTGCCCTTTTTTGCACCCTTTCGATGTCCTCCGTCAATCCCACCTGGTAAGGATCCCACACCGCGCAGCAATATTCTAACAGAGGACGAACGAGTGTAGTGTAAGCTGTCTCTTTAGTGGACTTGTTGCATCTTCTAAGTGTCCTGCCAATGAAACGCAACCTTTGGCTCGCCTTCCCCACAATATTATCTATGTGGTCTTTCCAACTGTAGTTGTTCGTAATTTTAACACCCAGGTACTCAGTTTAATTGACAGCCTTGAGAATTGTACTATTTATCGAGTAATCGAATTCCAAAGGATTTCTTTTGCAACTCATGTGGATCACGTCAGTGAGATTCTGGAAGGTACCAAGAGGGATGTGCAGCCACGACAGTGCCGTGACCATCTGTGGTTGGTTTCTTTGTTGAGGATCCATGGCGCGAACAGCCCAATCGAGATGATTCACAGATTCTCAGTTGGGTTTAAATACGGAGAGTTCGGTGGCCAGGGGAGCACGGTAAACTCATTCTGATGCTCTTTGAAACATACACGTACACTGCGAGCTGGGTGCCAGGTTGTATTGTCCTGATGGTAGATGCCATCACCCGAGGGAAACAGACTTCGTGTAGGGGTGGACATGACCCCAAGGATGGATGCTTACTTGTCTTGATCCACAGTACCATCCAGAATGACGAGATCACCTAGTGAATGCCCTCCGGCTTTGATCTTTCTGAAGATCGTTGCAGGGTGTTTGCTTACACAAGTTTCACGCTGTACCTGCCAGCAACCATCTGTCCGACGGAACATGAAACGTGATTCATCTGAAAAGGCCACCCATACGCACTCAGTGGATGTCCAGTTGCGGCATTGGGGTGTACATTCCAGGCTTCGTCGCCGATGAACAGTAGTCAGCACAGGTGCACGAATCAGGAGGCCCAAAACGAGAAACATTCACTGAACGGTCGTTGAGGGGAGACAGTTGGTAGCCCGTTCTTTCATCTGGACAGTCAGTTGTTCAACAGTTGGACATCGAGTCACCCGTACTCATTTCCACAGTTGTCATTCCTCCCTGTGGTGCACCACAGTTGCTCGGCGCCAGCTTTGGATAGTGCCATTGTGCCATGCACGGTATACTTGAACCACGGCAGCACGCGAACAAACTTGACCCGAATTCGGATAAATCTTTCCGTTTCCGCATTATCACCAAGACTGATCTGTTTACCACGTTCTCCCGATATGCTCTGCATACCCTCCATTGCTAGTGCTGCCACCTGCCGTCTCTGAGTGGTTACGGCACGTTGATATCGGACACAGAAGTTGGTCGTATTAACGTGACTCGACCATGTATGTTCCAAGATACAATGTGGTCACGTACCTATGAACAATTAGTATTCTACTGAAATTAGAAAATGTTGCAATCGATAAAATCTTGTCTTGTACTTAATCGTTTATCTGCTACATTATTATTCTCCTACACATCAAAAGTCATGGAGTGAAATAAAAAAAGCAGAAGTATTATCTACACCCAGCTGCAACTCAAATACATTTTGAAAAACGAGGTACTGGAAACGAACACAAATTTCCACTTTCAAGATGGGTAGAACTATTAAGATATTAAAGAAACTTAGTTCGTTTCACAGTATCACATGTCCCATGGTAAAAGACCTGATGTTTCAAGGTACACGATGGTGCACAAGCGGGGAAATATGGCTTAACTGTCGACATGTTATGTAGATAGTTCTAAAGAATATGTAATATTGTACCCCCCACAAAATTCTGTACCTCAGGAAATAACAACATATTCTAAATACTTTTAATGTAATGTCCAGCACTTAAATGTGTAGAACGTGAAAATTTGCAAATGCTGCACATAATGCAGCTTCATATCTAACAGTATCAAAAACAGTAGGAAATGGCCGAAACTGTTTATGGTGGTCTCGAGTATGCAGTGATTCTAAAATCTTTCCCTAGAGTGAAGTGTCGACCAAAAAACATCGTGTGCTCCCAGGCACAAATATTTCCCCTACAGCTTGGTAGTTTTACGTCTCCTGCTACTCCCCCACTTCCTCTTCACATATGATTGCATCTAAAGAATGAGAATGACAGAAAATGCACGAACACAAGGTTATAGAAGCATGCATGAGTAGGGTAAGATAGATACTGCCCATAAGAAAATTAAAGAGACCTTTGGAAGAAAGAGGCGAAGCAGTATGAATATCAGGACTACTTTTGACAAACCATTAATAACAATAAGAATAGAAAGCTAAAGGCATAAGAAATACAGGATGTACCAAAAAGGATCATCCGATTTGGCACATCTATATTTATGAAACTAATAAACATATACAATGAATTTTGTTTTTTGATGAACGGGAAACTCAAAAAGATTTTTCATACCTTTCCATGTGTGTTCAATTTTTTCCCTTGAGATGCACGGCATACGTCAATGTGGTATTCAAATTCTTTCCATACTGCATTGAGCAGGTCTTAAGTTACAGCTTCCACAGCTGCTGTTATGCAATATCTCAGTTCATTCTTTGTCCTTGGTAACGAAGTTTTTTATAAGCTCCCACAAGAAATAATCACAAACAGTCAGGTCAGGTGACCTTCGAGGAAAATAATGTAAGGCTGAATCATTTGGTCCAGTGTGACCGAATGACCGAAAGACTTGCACCCGGCGAACGGTCTACCCGACGGGAGGCCCTAGTCACATGACATTTACATTTTTAGTGGGCAATGACGAGTAAATAAGGAGCAGTGTCATTTTCGTAACAACAATACTGACTTTCGCCTCGAATAGTATATGATAACCAAGAGAAACCTGGACAATAGAATCTGTGTTGCCACCTCGATCGGGCTGTTCGCGCCGTGGATCCTCAACCAAGAAACCTAGCACAGCTGGTTATGGCACTGAAGTCGTCAAGGCTCCACGTCCCTGTTCGGTAATTCAGAAACCTCATTGACGCTCTTCTTTCACGTATTGCAAAACGTGATTACTCAGGCTGTTGACGAGTGGTATCATTAATGTGACAGGACGCTATACATATATGATAGGAAAACGACTCGAACACCATCGCTTTTGCCTGGAAGTCTAATGTCTTCATCATTGCACCACCTCTTCTCAGCAGGATACATAGAGGAACGTTCAGTACGAATCGTTGGCTTTGACCAGTCACGCAGGAAACCCGCGACAAACTTTGTAAACAATATGGCGAGTGCAGCATGATGTTAGTGGCAATTTTTTCAAAAGGCTCAGTGCATACCGATTTGTGACCACAACGAGGTTATTTAATATCTTATTCGTTGGCTTCGGCAACTCAAAACCAAACTGTTACCTTCCAACCTAATCTACAGGTTGGTCCATTGATCGTGACCGGGCCAAATATCTCACGAAATAAGCATCAAACGAAAAAAACTACAAGGAACGAAACTAGTCTAGCTTGAAGGGGGAAACCAGATGCCACTATGGCTGGCCCACTAGACGGCGCTGCCACAGGTCAAACGGATATCAACTGCGTATTTTTTTTAAATAGGAACCCCCATTTTTTATTACATATTCGTGTAGTACGTAAAGAAATATGAATATTTTAGTTGGACCACTTTTTTCGCTATGTGATAGATGGCGCTGTAATAGTCACAAACATATGGCTGACAATTTTAGACGAACAGTTCGTAACAGGCAGACTTTTTAAATTAAAATACAGAACGTAGGTACGTTTGAACATTTTATTTCGGTTGTTCCAATGTGATACATGTACCTTTTTGAACTTATCATTTCTGAGAACGCATGCTGTTACAGCGTGATTACCTGTAAATACCACACTAATGCAATAAATGCTCAAAATGATGTCCGTCAACTTCAGTGCATTTGGCAATACGTGTAACGACATTCCTCTCAACAGCGACTAGTTCACCTTCCGTAATGTTCGCACATGCATTGACAATGCGCTGACGCATGTTGTCAGCCGTTGTCGGTGGATCACGATGGCAAATATCCATCAACTTTCCCCACAGAAAGAAATCCGAGGACGTCAGATCCGGTGAACGTGCGGGCAATGGTATGGTTCTTCGACGACCAATCCACATGTCATGAAATATGCTATTCAATACCGCTTCAACCGCACGCGAGCTATGTGCGGACATCCATCATGTTGGAAGTACATCGCCATTCTCTCATGCAGTGAAACATCTTGTACTAACATCGGTAGAACATTAAGTAGGAAATCAGCATACATTGCACCATTTAGATTGCCATCGATAAAATGGAGGCCAATTATCCTTCCTTCCATAATGCCGCTCCATACATTAACCCGCCAAGGTCGCTGAAGTTCCACTTGTCGCAGCCATTGTGGATTTTCCGTTGGCCAGTAGTGCATATTATGCCGGTTTACGTTACCGCTGTTGGTGAATGACGCTTCGTCACTAAATAGAACGCGTGCAAAAAATCTGTCACCGTCCCGTAATTTCTGTTGTGCCCAGTGGCAGAACTGTACACGACGTTCAAAGTCGTCGCCATGCAATTCCTGGTGCATAGAAACAATCGATGTTGATGTAGCATTCTCAGCACCGACGTTTTTGAGATTCCTGATTCTCGCGCAGTTTGTCTGCTACTGATGTGCGGATTAGCCGCGACAGCAGCTAAAACACCTACTTGGGCATCATCATTTCTTGCAGGTCGTGGTTGACGTTTCACGTGTGGCTAAACACTTCCTGTTTCCTTAAATAACGTAACTATCCGGCGAACGGTCCGGACGCTTGGACGATGTCGTCGAGGATACCAAGCAGCATACATAGCACACGCCCGTTGGGCAGTTTGATCACAATAGCCATACATCAACACGACATCGGCCATTTCCGAAATTGGTAAACGGTCCATTTTAAGACGGGTAATGTATCACGAAGCTAATACCGTCCGCACTGGCGGAATGTTACGTGATACCACGTACTTATACGTTTGTGACTATTACAGAGCCATCTATCACAAAGCGAAAAAAGTGGTCCAAGTAAAATATTCATATTTCTTTACGTACTACACGAATATGTAATAAAAAATGGGGGTTCCTATTTAAAAAAATACGCAGTTGATATCAGTTTGACCTATGGCAGCGCCATCTAGCGGGCCAACCACAGCGCCATCTGGTTTCCCCCTTCAAGCTAGACGAGTTTCGTTCTTTGTAGTTTTTTCGTTTGATGCTTATTTCGTGAGATATTTGGCCCGGTCACAATCAATGGACCACCCTGTATACCTTGGCCTAAGCTATAAAGCTGTCACCACAACAGGTTTTTTTGCCTCTATATTCGTTGGCTGCGCCAAATAACAACAAAAATGTGAACATATGTACGAAACAGTAACTTGACAGGAGCCATTAACATTATGTGACTGTCCAAAGTCAACGACTCGTATCGAACTTTTCTTTTGAGGCTCTGGGACCAGAATGGCAACCACACCACTGCAAGCACATGACCATTTCTCATGCCTCCACGTGTTTTCCACGCGGCTCAGCTTCTCTCGGCCTGAAGATTCCTCACTCGCCTCCACGCGAGCCTGCAGTCACAGAATGTGACCCAATGGATTTGTGGTCCTTCCATGTGGCTACGTGGCTAAGGAAATATGTTACATAGCTACGATATAATGCACTGTGAGCGGGGTGGTCATTGAATGAAGCGCATCGAGCTTGGACACACTGCAACTTTGCAGCCTAGACCACGCGGCTGAAATACGAGTGGCCATACATACCGTGCAGACGGCTTTGTACACTACTGGCCATTAAAACTGCTACACTACGAAGATGACGTGCTACAGACACGAAATTTAAGCGACAGGAAGACGGTGCGGTGACATGCAAATGATTAGCTTTTCAGAGCATTCACACAAGGTTGCCGCCGGTCGCGACACCTACAACGTCGTGACATTAGTAAAGTTACCAACCGATTTCTCATACACAAACAGCAGTTGACCGGCGTTGCCTGGTGAAACGTTGTTTTGATACCTCCTGTAAGGAGGAGAAATGCGTACCATCACGTTTCCGACATTGATAAAGGTCGGATTGTAGTCTATCGCGATTGCTGTTTATCGTATCGCGACATTGCTGCTCGCGTTGGTCGAGATCCAATGACTGTTAGCAGCATATGGAATCGTTGGGTTCAGGAGGGTAATACGGAACGCCGTGCTGGGTCCCAACGGCCTCGTGTCACTAGCAGTCGAGATGACAAGCATCTTATCCGTATGGTTGTAACGGATCGTGCAGCCAAGTCTCCATCCCTGATTCAAGAGATGGGGACGTTTGCAAGACAATAACCATCTGCACGAACAGTTCGACGACGTTTGCAGCAGCATGGACTATCAGCTCGGAGACCATGGCTGCGGTTACCCTTGACGCTGCATCACAGACAGGAGAGCCTGCGATGGTGTACTCAACGATGAACCTGGGTGCACGGAAGGCAAAACGTCATTTTTTCGGATGAATCCAGGTTCTGTTTAAAGCTCCATGATGGTAGCATCCGTGTTTGGCGACATCGCGGTGAACGCACATTGGAAGCGTGTATTCGTCATCGCCATACTAGCGTATCGCCCGGAGTGATCGTATGGGGTGCAACTGGTTACACGTCTCGGTCACCTCTTGTTCGCATTGACGGCACTTTGAACAGTGGACATTACATTTCAGATGTGTTACGACCCGTGGCTCTACCCTTCATTCGATCCCTGCGAAACCCTACATTTCAGCAGGATAATGCACGACCGCATGTCCTGTACGGGCCTTTCTGGATACAGAAAATGTTCGAATGCTGCCCTGGCCAGCACATTCTCCAGATCTCTCAGCAATTGAAAAGGTCTGGTCAATGGTGGCCGAGCAACTGGCTCGTCACAATGCGCCAGTCATTACTCTTGTTGAACTGTGGTATCGTGTTGAAGCTGCATGGGCAGTTGTACCTGTACCCTCCATCCAAGCTCTGTTTGACTCAATGCCCAGGCGTATCAAGGCCGTTATTACGGTGAAGTGGTTGATCTGGGTACTGATTCGTCAGGATGTACGCATCCACATTGCGAAATGTAATCATATGTCAGTTCTAGTATAATACATTTATCCAGTGAATACCCGTTTTTCATCTGCATTTCTTCTTGGTGTAGCAATTTTAATGGCCAATAGTGTAATAAAATGAGGTTGTGTCGATGATCTTCAGCAACTTCCACTGAAGCCGAATCATGCTCATTCGAATCGACCAGTCACCTATAGTGTGTAAGGACAACACGCAGCATTAACAGGCAGAGAGGGCACCGTCAGGGGTCAGCCCCCACCCTCCCCCGACCTCTTACAGACCGGCGGCCCTAGGAGACAGGCTATCCGAATTAATGGAGCCGCGCTGCGCCGAGCCGATCCTTTCGCCGGCCGAGATAGATGTCGGGCTGCGTGCTCTACATGCGGCACCCGTAAATACAGTCCATTGAGGGCGGCCGCCGTGACGCTGATGTATGGTCCGGCAGGGCGACGCCGTGGACCGGCGGCCGCAAGAAGGCCCCGCCGTTATTGATGACTTGGGACCGCCACGGCACTGGCGCCTGCCACAACAGCAGCGCCCCGGAAAAATCCGCCTCCTTCTTCCTCCTCCTCCTCCTCCTCCTCCTCCTCTACCCCTCCATCATCCTCCTTCTCTCTCCCTCCTTCCTCACCTCTTAGTTAACTGGTCTTTTTTTCTCACGCCGTCAGCTGTGCTGAGGTACAGAGTCGTTTATCCAGGCCCCAGAGATGAAGTATCTGGCTATCCGTCCACATAACCCCCTGAGTCAGTCAGACCACCACCACTCGGCCAAATCTCGTGGCTATGATGTAATACCCTGACTGCTTCTGCTGTCTTCCAATCTTTCGCGCCACTCGGCGATGTCTGACCGAGTTTCAGACCTCACATACCCCTCGTAGACCACGTGGCATTGTAATGGGGAATAGAGGGAGAAGGGAGATGGATAAAAATGTGAGAATGTAATACTAACCTCACCACACAAAATACTGATCACCTGCTTGAAAGATCAATACTAGTCGCTTTGGAGCACTAAGATAGTGTGGTGCCAGGTGCTCACGTCATCCACCACTACAAACTTAAGCTTTTCTATGTCCATCCTTTATCCAGTAACGCTGGCTCTGAGCACTGTGGGACTTAACTTTTGAGGTCATCAGTCCCCTAGAACTTTGAACTACTTAAACCTAACTAACCTAAGGACATCAAACACATCCATGCCCGTGGCAGGATTCGAACCTGTGACCGTAGCGGTCGCGCAGTTCCAGACTGCAGCGCCTAGAACCACTCGGTCAACCCGGCCGGCAGTAATGCTGGCAACTGATGGGTTATGCATGGTGATCATATCAACCCGTGCCGCATCAAAAACAGCCTGAAGATGACGCAATGAAGCTTTGAAACTGGTAGAGACAAAATAAAATTAAATCATAAGGTTGGCTGTAGGTGTTTTCATTTTTTGTCACTACTGCTTAGTCCCGTCTCACAAAGAATAAGATTCATCTTAAGTTAGTTAGGTGACGCGCTTGACTGCTGTCTGGGAGGGAGTGGGCATATATCGTGACTAGCTTCATCCATGGCTTTCAAGAAGCCGTGTGAAAAAAGCGCGAGATGCACTTCAAGTTATCGATGTTTTATGGTTGTATTTTCTGATTATGAGAAAACAGAAGGAGCGATCTGTTTTACTTGCTGAAAACATTATAAAGCCAAGATCGCATAAATATTCTTTATTTAAAACAGGCGGTTTCTTTGCTCTCATCTTCAGGCCTTAAACACTCTTTTTGTTATGAAACGTGTTTATTTTAAGTTGGACTTCACGCAAAGGTGTCATGTGGATAAAAAACAGCACATTATAAAAAGTTTGCGTAAATATTTTAGTTACAACAAACTTTTTACGATGGGCTGTTTTTTACCCACATGACAACTCGGTGTTAGGTCCAACTTAAAATGAACGAGTTTCGAAATAAAAACTTTTTTAAGCACTGAAGATGAAAGCAAATTATGTCGAAACCGGCTGTTTTAAACAAAGAAATATTTATGCGATCATGGCTTTAGAATGCTTTTTGGAATCCAATGACCTTCCCATCCGCCCTCCACAGCTTCCCAAACATTTCGACCATGCGTTTTCTTGTAACATTAATCTTGCACACCTGACCTTTCCTGTAAGAAACATCAGTGCACCTTCTACCACCCTAACCATAATTCCACTAACCTTCCACGCCCAGTTCTGTCTATGAGGTGCTTCCCCTATTCACATTTCAGATTCTTTTTATGCCATATTCTCTTTACTCGTATCTCCCTAAAAACCCCTACATTTACAAGGAATCATCACGGCAGTCTTCCTGATAGATTGTAGAACCATGCACATCATCTTGACATGCATTCCATGATTATTGTTTCATGTTGCTAATAGTCTTCCGCCTGTAAATTGACTTTTTCAGTCATGATTTCACTAAATCAATAAAATAACAGTGATAAATGTTTGGAGGCGCTACCAACCATTTATCCCAAAGAAAGACCGCAGTAGACTGAAACTATTACAGACTGAATAGGAGGACTTAATGATGTCAAGACCATTATTCACTTACACAAGACCTTAGTCTGTCTTATATTCGTCCATAAAAGCCTTGCAAAGGCTAGATTTTATTACTTCCTTCAAATCATTGAATAACTCTATCCTGATTACCATTTCTATCTGCTCCCACACTTGTCCTACACCAGTTAATAAATTTCGCACAGCCGGCCGGTGTGGCTTAGCGGTTCTAGGCGCTACAGTCTGGAACCGCACGACCGCTACGTCGCAGGTTCGAATCCTGCCTCGGTCATGGATGTGTGTGATGTCCTTAGATTAGTTAGGTTTAAGTAGTTCTAAGTTCTAGCGGACTGATGACCTCAGGTTTTTAAGTCCCATAGTGCTCAGAGCCATTTGAACCAAATTTCGCACACCTGCACATTTTAAACATTTGCAACATCTTCACCAATACTAAATCTCCAGTCTCCCCTTCGCATCCCACAGTCTTATAAATTCTGACCTGCTGGTGCGCCTTCACTAGCCCACCACAAAAAATGATTCAAATGGCTCTGAGCACTATGGGACTTAACATCTATGGTCATGAGTCCCCTAGAACCACTTAAACCTAACTAACCTAAGGACATCAAACAACACCCAGTCATCACGAGGCAGAGAAAATCCTTAACCCCGCCGGGAATCGAACCCGGAAAGCTGGGCGCGGGAAAGGAGAACGCTACCGCACGACCACGAGCTGCAGACTAGCCCACCACATCTATCTCCAAACACTCTATAGCCTTTCTCATTCTCATTTTAATAGCCGTCCGCCCCCTCCCCCTTCCCGATCCTGAACTCACCCCTAAAATCTTCCCATCATTCTAACAACTGTAGCTTTTCACACCTTATCCTTTCCATAAGAATGTATCAACCCATCTTCAACCATACAAACTACTAGACTACAACAAACCTCCCAACACCTATGTACTACCGACACTGATGTGATAAAAGTCATGTCATAGCGATGTACACATGTACACATGGGGTTAGTATCGCGTACCCAAGGTACAAAACGACGGTGCACTGCCCTAGATGTCACTTGCAGTGAGGTGATTCATGAGAAAGGGTTTCCGACTGATTATGGCCACACAACGGGAATTAACAGACTTGAAACGCAGAAGGATAGTTGTAGTCAGAAGCATCTACATCTACATCTACATTTATACTCCGCAAGCCACCCAACAGTGTGTGGCGTAGGGCACTTTACGTTCCACTGTCATTACCTCCCTTTCCTGTTCCAGTCGCGTATGGTTCGCGGGAAGAACGACTGTCGGAAAGCCTCCGTGCGCTCTCGAATCTCTCTAATTTTACATTCGTGATCTCCTCGGGAGGTAAAAGTAGGGGGAAGCAATATATTCGATACCTCAACCAGAAACGCACCCTCACGAAACCTGGCGAGCAAGCTACACCGCGATGCAGAGCGCCTCTATTGCAGAGTCTGCCACTTGAGTTTGCTAAACATCTCCGTAACGCTATCACGGTTGCCAAATAACCCTGTGACGAAACGCGCCGCTCTTCTTTGGATCTTCTCTATCTCCTCCGTCAACCCGATCTGGTACGGATCCCACACCGATGAGCAATACTCAAGACTAGGTCGAACGAGTGTTTCGTAAGCTACCTCCTTTGTTGATGGACTACATTCTCTAACGACTCTCCCAATGAATCTGAACCTGGTACCCGCCTTACCAACAATTAATTTCACTTCAAATCGTTCCGCACGCATACTCCCAGATATTTTACAGAAGTAACTGCTACCATTGTTTGTTCCGCTGTCGTATAATCATACAATAAAGGATCCTTCTTTCTATGTATTCGCAACACATTACATTTGTCTATGTTAAGGGTCAGTTGCCACTCCCTACACCAAGTGCCTATCCGCTGTAGATCTTCCTGCATTTCGCTACAATTTTCTAATGCTGCAACTTCTCTGTATACTACAGCATCATCCGCGAAAAGCTGCATGGAACTTCCGACACTATCTACTAGGTCAGCATGGGACATTCCATTTCGGAACTCGTTAGGGACTTTAGTATGTCGAGATCCACAGTGTCAAGAGTGTGCCGAGAATACCAAATTTCAAGTGTTACCTCTCACCACGCACAACGCGGTGGCCGACAGCCTTCACTTAAAGACCGAGAGCAACGGCATTTGCGTAGAGTTCTCAGTGCTAACAGACAAGCAAAACTGCGTGAAACAGCGGCAGAAATCAATGTGAGACGTACAATGAACGTATCCGTTAGGAACAGTTCGGCAAAATGTGCCGTTAATGGGCTATGGCAGCAGGCGAGCGACGCGAATACCTTTGCTAACAGGATATCATTGCCTGCAGCATTTCTCCTGAGCTCTTGACCGTATTGGTTTCGCCCTAGACGACTGAAAACCCGTAGCCTGGTCAAATGATTCCCGATTACAATTAGTAATAGCTGATGGTAGGATTTCAGTATGGCGCAGTCTCTACGAAGCCATGGACTCGAGTTGTCAACAAGGCACTGTGCAAACTGATGGTGGTTCCATGGTGTGGGCTATGTGTACATGAAATGGAATCGATCCTCTGGTGCAACTGAATCGATCATTGACTGGAAATGCTTATGTTCTGCTACTTGGAGACCCTTCGCTGCCATTCGTGGACGTCACGTTCCCAAACAACGATGTAAATCTTATGGATGACAATGCACCATGTCACTCGGCCACAGTTGATCGCGACCGGATTGAAGAACGAAGCGAGCGCATGAATTGTCCACCCATATCGCCCGACATGAATCCCATCGAACATTTATGCAACAATTCTGCACCACCAACACTATCAAAATTATCGACGGCTATAAAGTCGGCATGGCTCAGTGACTTCTAACGACTTGTTGACTCCATGCCGCATGGAGCTGCTGTGATAAGCCGGGCAAAATGAGGTCCGACACGATATTAGGAGGTACCCCACAACTTTTATCGGCTCAGTATATTAGGTAAAATAATTAAATGTAGTGTGACTAGGGTATCCCGTCAGGTAGACCGATCGCCTGTTGCAAGTCTTTCGATTTGACGCCACTTCGGCGACTTGCGCGTCGATGGGGAGTATATTAGGTGTTTCCCCCATACACATCCCAAACATTCTTTATATCATGTCCTTTTCATTCCCGTCTCCTTAAAAAAACCAACTTTTAAAGGTACCCTCACCACAACCTTCCTGATAGATCGCAAAACCATGCATATCGTAAAATAATTGTTTCATGTCGCAAGGAGTTGTCTTTGTCTGTTAAATTACTTTTTCAGTAGCAGTATAACGGTAGATACTCCACTGGCAGACCGCCACTAATAGAGCAAAGAGAAACAACTATTAGGTAAAGAAATTAAATAACCATAAATTTCCCAATTCGAGAGGGGAGACGTTTATGTGCTCCAAACGAGTTCCAATTGTATAAAATGTGTTGTGTGTGTTTCAGTATCTTGTCTGTTCCCACATTTTATTTATACTAGTAATGAGAAATGCTTTCTCACAGAGAGTGTTCAGAGCTGCCTAAAATACTGGGGTGAGGCATCAGTCTGTGATAAAGCATCGGTTGTTAATTTACGATAAGGATTTCATGGACACTACTTGAGAAGCACAGTATAGTACAAAGTGCTATGCTACTCGTGCTGGTCTACTTCTCAGCCACGTAATATAAACACTGGTTGACACTTAAAAAATTAATTAATTTCGCTTCTACGAACAAAAAGGTGCGGTATGCGAGCGACCCAGATTGGTAGTCGGAATGCAGACAGTAATTTTCGAGAAACACGAATCCTTTGTCCTTTATATGGAGTAATTTCGACACCGGGCAACGTGCCGTGAATACTTGCAGCGGCGAAAGAGCTCTGACACCGACCACGTGCGAATCTCTAAAATCAGGGCGTCATTCCTAAGATGCCAAACACTGTGCCGTTATTGTAGACTCTCCTGAAACAAGGCCGTTGCTGTAATTCTAGCAGCAGCGGCATCCCTTACTAGCGTTGTGGATGTAGATGATGGTAAAGTCTAGAGCAGTGTCCCTTTCTTTAATATAACAAACATTGCGTCCATTATGGCAGACAATATTTATAAATAACTGCAGATTTTGTAAGAAGCTCTACGAACTACTCGCAGATAGTGCTGTTGTAAACAGAGAAGTCTCAACCCTAGAAAATTATATATAAATGCGAGACGACATGCAATGGATCGACGTTTGGAGCAGTGATTGACAGTTCTACAGCAACGTAAATAAATGCAACGGCTGCGGATAAATAGGTGGAAATATTCGGTGTAGTATGGTTACACAATTGTTGAGCAATCACTGTACGCAGTCACACCCGTTAAATATCTGGGAGTATGCGTTCGGAGAGATTTAAAGTGGAACAATTGCATAAAATTAACTGTATGACAGGCAGATGCCAGACTAAGATTCACTGGAAGAATCCTTAGGAAGCGTAGCTCCACACGCAGGATGTAGCTTACAAAGCTCTCGTTCAACCGGTACTTCAGTACCGACCGTCGGTCTGTGACCGTTACTAGGTACGACTGATAAAGGAGCTCGAAAGTTTCACCGAGATGCTGACCCATCTACAGTGGCAAACGCTACATGCATCACGAAGTCGTTTACTGTTGAAATTCGAACCGTATAAGTTCCTACTAGAGCAAAACAATATATCGTTTCGTCGTAGGCATATTTTGCGAAAAGATCACTAAGGCGAAGTTAGAAAGGTTCGATCTTAATACGGAAACTTATCAGCACTTATTCAACCCACCCACCATTCGTGAATGAAACAGGGAGGTGGGCAATGACAGTAAAACAGGAAATATAGAAAGTACTATCCGCTACAGTCGATAATACGACTAGTGATGTGCAGATGCAGACGCAGGCATTTCACCATAGCTTACAGATTTTCTGTTGTACTTTTATACGCAATGAGAAGAAATACTCAGGCGATGTTCATGAAGTGTGGTTTTGTATTAGGATATCCAATGGCTTCCTTTCCGAGTAGTCAGATATGGATGGTTTGGGCATCTACACTACTGACTACTAAAATTGCTACACCAAGAAGAAATGCAGATGATAAATGGGTATTCATTGCAAAAATATATTATACGTGAAATGACATGTGATTACATTTTCACCCAGTTTGGGTGCATAGATCCTGAGAAATCAGTACCCAGAACAACCACCTCTGGCCGTAATAACGGCCTTGATACGCCTGGGCAGTGAGTCAAACAGAGCTTGGATGGCGTGTACAGGTACAGCTGCCCATGCAGCTTCAACACGATACCACAGTTCATCAAGAGTAGTAACAGGCCTATTGTGACGAGCCACTTGCTCGGCCACCATTGACCAGACGTTTTCAGTTCGTGTAAGATCTGGAGAATGTGCTGGCCAGGCCAGCAGTCGAACATCTTCTGTATCCAGAAAGGCCCGTACAGGACCTCCAACACGCGGTCGTGCATTATCCTGCTGAAATGTAGGGTTTCGCAGGGGCCGAATGAAGAGCCACTGGACGTAACATATCTGAAATGTAACGTCCACTGTTCAAAGTGCCGTCAATGCGAACAAGAGGTGACCAAGACGTGTAACCAATGGCACCCCATACCATCACGCCGGGCGATACTCCAGTATGGCGATGACGAATACACGCTTCCAGTGTGCGTTCACCGCGGTGTCGCCAAACACGGATGCGACCATCATGATGCTGTAAACAGAACCTGGATTCATCCGAAAAAATGACGTTTTGCCATTCGTGCATGCAGGTTCGTCGTTGAGTACACCATGGCAGGAGCTCCTGTCTGTGATGCAGCGTCAAGGGTAACCGCAGCCATGGTCTCCGAGCTGACAGTCCATGCTGCTGCAAACGTCGTCGAACTGTTCTTGCAGATGGTTATTGTCTTGCAAACGTCTCCATCTGTTGACTCAGGGATCGAGACGTGGCTGCACGATCCGTTAGAGCCATGCGGATAAGATGCCTGTCATCTCGACTGCTAGTGATACGAGGCCGTTGGGATCCAGCACGGCGTTCCGTATTAGCCTACTGAACCCACCGATTCCATATTCTGCTAACAGTCATTGGATCTCGACCAACGCGAGCAGCAATGTCGCGATACGATAAACAACAATCGCGATAGGTTACAATCCGACCTTTATCAAAGTCGGCAATGTGATGGTACGCATTTCTCCTCCTTACACGAGGCATCACAACAACGTTTCACGAGGCAACGCCGGTCAACTGCTGTTTGTGTATGAGAAATCGGTTGGGAACTTTCCTCATGTCAGCACGTTGTAGGTGTCGCCACCGGCGCCAACCTTGTGTGGATGCTCTGAAAACCTAATCATTTGCATATCACAGCATCTTCCTCCTGTCGGTTAAATTTCGCGTCTGTAGCACGTCATATTCGTGGTGTAGCAATTTTAATGGCCATTAGTGTAATATCATCAATGCCCTTGAGAGCATTGCCGATTTATTTTAAAATTAAGAATATGGGATGTTTCCCGTAACCCGCCGTAAGCACACTCCTCTCGACAAAAAGAAAATGTGGTAACGGTTATTCACATAAGACTTAAGTCCCTGTTTATTTAGTGGATGTTCTAAGAGACCGAAAGAAGGGCTTCACCTAGTTGAAGCACGTAATTTTGTTTCCATATTTTTGTACCTCCCCCCCCCCCCCCCCCTTATGTTCGCCCAGACGTGCAGGGTACAACATCGCAACATCGCCATGTACCTGGAGTCAACAAATGGGCTTGTGTGCATCAAGACGTCCACGCGGACAATACGACGACGTCTTCATCAACCACGCACTGTCAGCATGGCGACCATTTCTGTGGATCCCCTTGAGACAGCAACAGAAGGAGACGCGCCGACCATGTTACCTCAAACGACAACGCTGAACATAAGAGTGACACAATGTCGTCTTGAGAAATAACGAGTTTCTGTTTTGGGTACTGAATCACGATGGCCCATTCGTGAAGAATCTGGGGAGAACGAAAGTTACATTATATCTGCCATCGCCAAAGATGTCCAACATGTGGGATAATGGTATGGGATACATTTAGTGTACGATCACCTTCTCTCCGCGTAGCCGGTAATGTGGACAACAACAGTTACATTCCTGACAGGCCGGTGATTGTACATCTTCAAGGTTGCCGTTATATTACTGCAACAACATAACGCGACACTACATACTGCCTCTGTTGCCCTGACATACCTTGATGGGCTGTTCTATTGTTACCATAGCCAGCACGTTCTCCAGGTTTCTCATCCATTGAAAGTCTTTGGTAATTGCTCGCCGCGAGACCAGAACACCACCACCCGCCAAACCACTGCGACTGATGAATTCTGCTGTAGAGTTGAAATAGCACAGAACGACGTAACCACACCTTTCATCCAAGTTCGAATGGGGCCTGGCCGGGTTAGAGCTGTTGTTAGTGCCTGAGGTGACAGCTCTGTGTACTTAATTTCGCAGCTCTATATTCACAACTCACTTACCGATTTCATTATTCATGAGCTGAGTACCTGGCGTTGCTCAGGTCTGTAATTCCAATCTTCTGTTAGTCAATTTCCTCCTCAACCATCCATTTACTGTCCGTCTCCTCCTGCCTTGATCTCTGTTCATCTCCTTCTACCTCTCTCTCTGCCCATCTGCTCCTCCCCCTCTGTCCTCTTGCTCCTCCCGCCTCTGTCCATGTCCTCTTCTTCTAATTCCATATCTTCGACCCTCTCTTACTCCAACTCCTACTCCACCCTCTCCCTGTCCATTACCTCCACCTCCCCTCTTCATCTCATTCTTCTCCATCTCGCTGTTCATCTCTTGCTCCCACCTCCCTCTACCTCCTCCTGTTTCCTTTTCGTGTTCAACTCCTGCTCTCCCCTCTGTCCATCTCCTCTTCTTCCCTTTCTCTGTACATTTCCTCCACCCTCCTATCTATGTCCATCTTCTTCTCCCCTCTTCTCTCTTCATATCATTGCCCCTGCCCAATAGGATACTGGTGATTCTTAGTCCCATAGCATTTCTTTCCAGATCGTAAATAATGTGTGTACAGAATTTAGTTGAAATCGTTCTTTGCGCTTAGGATGAGCTTTTCACCCCTTCGGTTTGCCCGTGTGCGCATATGTCAAATATATTTCACATATATTTACATTTCACACGTATTTGTACAACTGTTTCACCTGAATGTCTTGCAAATTACGCCCTGCAATTTCATTTTCACGCAGCTGAATGATTATGATGTCATATTTCCTAAATATGTGTCGTACAATGATATAATTTCGCAACTACATCCATTGGTATATGCGGCTACCGTCTGCGAAATGTGTTGTGAATAGTTAGTAATATCTAAGTAATAAATAAAAACATCGTGCATAATGCGGCAGTTTTCCGAGTATCTAAGTATTTGACTACATATCTTGTGAACTATGTACACTCCTGGAAATGGAAAAAAGAACACATTGACACCGGTGTGTCAGACCCACCACACTTGCTCCGGACACTGCGAGAGGGCTGTACAAGCAATGATCACACGCACGGCACAGCGGACACACCAAGAACCGCGGTGTTGGCCGTCGAATGGCGCTAGCTGCGCAGCATTTGTGCACCGCCGCCGTCAGTGTCAGCCAGTTTGCCGTGGCATACGGAGCTACATCGCAGTCTTTAACACTGGTAGCATGCCGCGACAGCGTGGACGTGAACCGTATGTGCAGTTGACGGACTTTGAGCGAGGGCGTATAGTGGGCATGCGGGAGGCCGGGTGGACGTACCGCAGAATTGCTCAACACGTGGGGCGTGAGGTCTCCACAGTACATCGATGTTGTCGCCAGTGGTCGGCGGAAGGTGCACGTGCCCGTCGACCTGGGACCGGACCGCAGCGACGCACGGATGCACGCCAAGACCGTAGGATCCTACGCAGTGCCGTAGGGGACCGCACCGCCACTTCCCAGCAAATTAGGGACACTGTTGCTCCTGGGGTATCGGCGAGGACCATTCGCAACCGTCTCCATGAAGCTGGGCTACGGTCCCGCACACCGTTAGGCCGTCTTCCGCTCACGCCCCAACATCGTGCAGCCCGCCTCCAGTGGTGTCGCGACAGCCGTGAATGGAGGGACGAATGGAGACGTGTCGTCTTCAGCGGTGAGAGTCGCTTCTGCCTTGGTGCCAATGATGGTCGTATGCGTGTTTGGCGCCGTGCAGGTGAGCGCCACAATCAGGACTGCATACGACCGAGGCACACAGGGCCAACACCCGGCATCATGGTGTGGGGAGCGATCTCCTACACTGGCCGTACACCACTGGTGATCGTCGAGGGGACACTGAATAGTGCACGGTACATCCAAACCGTCATCGAACCCATCGTTCTACCATTCCTAGACCGGCAAGGGAACTTGCTGTTCCAACAGGACAATGCACGTCCGCATGTATCCCGTGCCACCCAACGTGCTCTAGAAGGTGTAAGTCAACTACCCTGGCCAGCAAGATCTCCGGATCTGTCCCCCATTGAGCATGTTTGGGACTGGATGAAGCGTCGTCTCACGCGGTCTGCACGTCCAGCACGAACGCTGGTCCAACTGAGGCGCCAGGTGGAAATGGCATGGCAAGCCGTTCCACAGGACTACATCCAGCATCTCTACGATCGTCTCCATGGGAGAATAGCAGCCTGCATTGCTGCGAAAGGTGAATATACACTGTACTAGTGCCGACATTGTGCATGCTCTGTTGCCTGTGTCTATGTGCCTGTGGTTCTGTCAGTGTGATCATGTGATGTATCTGCCCCCAGGAATGTGTCAATAAAGTTTCCCCTTCCTGGGACAATGAATTCACGGTGTTCTTATTTCAATTGCCAGGAGTGTATAATAATATAATTTTGCTGATATATACGAATACTGTCGACAAAATGTGTCGCGAATGCAATTACTAGCAAAGAAGTAATAAATTAAAACGTCATAGTCCATGCGTCTATTTCACTGCATAAACAGCGAAAATGTAGTAAGCTATAAACTTGTTTCCTTTCATCGTTTTGTGGGACTTGTCAGCCAGAAAAAGTTTGACGAATGTATCAGATTATGTGTAAAGCTTGTTGCAAGTCATTCCTTTCATCGTTTTGTGGGACTTGTCAGCCAGAAAAAGTTTTACGAATGTATCAGATTATGTGTAAAGCTTGTTGCAAGTCACTTGGTGCTCTCATCCTCAAATGCTGTGCGAAGAAAGTTTGGGTATTCGCGCGTCTTGAGCTACACTGCTTTTTCACCCCCACCGCTTTGATAGGTAAGTGGTTCCTACCCCCGCAGCGATTCTTTCGAGACAGTAAGCGCAATAATTAAAATTTGTTATTTGGTATCCTTGTAATTTAAAGGGCCAATAATAAGACGGAGGTATTACAGTGCTTAAAACGTATCTGCTCTGCAAAGGAACCCCAAGCGGTTTCAGTCTTTTTGCCCAGAGACGTAACCTACTGCACTGTTTAAGAGCATGAGGTCTGTGGCGAGTGGACTGGATGACACGGAACAGGGAGTGCAGCAAATGAAACAGCAGGACGCACTGGTGGTGAGAGAGACCTCGAGAGCAGCGGCGGCGCCAGACGGGCTGGCGGGACGTTTGCACAGCGCAGGCCGCCCGGATGTCGAGTAATCCGCGACACGGCCTGGCCACCATCCAGCTAATCTAATATGTATGAAAGCCAAACGCCGGCCTGATGGAGTGCCGCCAGCAGCGCGTCGTTGCCAGTGGGGCAGAGCGCCGTGGACGCCGTCCAGAAAGGTCTCTATCAGCGGATTGGACCCTCACCACTGCCGGAGCCCCTAGCACTCCCCTCGCACTGTCTTTCCTGGCGTTCTTCGCACGTCCACTAAAGTATCGCATCTGCGCGTATACTCTGCAAGTTACACTACTGGTCATTAAAATTGCTACATCACGAAGATGAAGTGCTACAGACGCAGAATTTAACCGACAGGAAGAAGATGCTGTGATATGCAAATGATTAGCTTTTCAGAGCATTCACACAAGGTTGTTGTGATGCCTCGTGTAAAGAAGAGAAATGCGTACCATCGCGTTTCCGACTTTGCTAAAGGTCGGATTGTAGCCTGTCGCGATTGTGGTTTATCGTATCGCGACATTGCTGCTCGCATTGGTCGAGATCCAATGACTGTTAGCAGAATATGGAATCGGTGGGTTCAGGAGGGTAATGCGAAACGCCGTGCTGGATCCCAACGGCCTCGTATCACTAGCAGTCCAGATGACAGACATCTTATACGCATGGCTGTAACAGATCGTGCAGCCACGTCTCGATCCATGAGTCAACAGATGGGGACGTTTGCAAGACAACAGCCATCTGCACGAACTGTTCGACGACGTTTGCAGAAGCATGGACTATCAGCTCTGAGACCATGGCTGCGATTACCCTTGACGCTGCATCACAGACAGGAGTGGCTGCCATGGTGTACTCAAGGACGAACCTGGGTGCACGAATGGTAAAACGTCATTTTTTCGGATGAATCCAGGTTCTGTCTACAGCATCATGATGGTCGCATCCGTGTTTGGCGACATCGCGGTGAACGCACATTGAGGCGTGTGTTCGTCGTCGCCATACTGGCGTATCGCCCGGCGTGATGATATGGGGTGCCATTGGTTACACGTCTTGGTCACCTCTTGTTCGCATTGACGGCACTTTGAACAGTGGATGTTACATTTCAGATGTGTTACGACCCGTGGCTCTACCCTTCATTCGATCCCTGCGAAACCCTACATTTCAGCAGGATAATGCACGACCGCATGTCCTGTACGGGCCTTTCTGGATATAGAAAAGGTTCGACTGCTGCCCTGGCCAGCACATTCTCCAGATCTCTCACCAATTGAAAACGTCTGGTCAATGGTGGCCAAGCAACTGTCTCGTCAGAATACGCCAGTCACTATTCTTGATGAACTGTGGTATCGTGTTGAAGCTGCATGGGCAGCTGTACCTGTACACGCCATCCAAGCTCTGTTTGACTCAATGCCCAGGCGTATCAAAGCCGTTATTACGGCTAGAGGTGGTTGTTCTGGGTACTGATTCGTCAGGATCTATGCACCCAAATTGCGTGAAAATGTAATCACATGTCAGTTCTAGTATAATATATTTTTCCAATGAATACCCGTTTATCATCTGCATTTCTTCGTGGTGTAGCAATTTTAATGGTCAGTAATGTTTTTGCAGTGCATGACAGATGGTACTGCAGGTTATTTTACATGTGGCTTGGAATCTCACTGACTCGAATATAACTGTCTTCAGTGATAAGTCCCGCTTTCAATTCAGCCCCGATGACCAGTGAAGATGCGTCTTGCGGGGCCCCGGACTGCAATGGGATACCAACCTGACTGTAGCTCACCATACGGGCTGACAACCGAGGATGATCCTCTGGGGTGGCATTTATTTCGTAGCAGGACGCCTTTGGTTCTCATCCGCGGCACCTTTACAGTACAGCGGTACGTCGACTACATTCTACACCCCGTTTTGTTGCCCCTAATGGCAAGCCATCCTTGACGTCTATTTCAGCAAGGTAATGCCCGCCAGTACCCGGCGAGAGTTTCCACTACTTGTTTTTGTGCTCATCAAAACCTACCATGGCCAGCAAGGTCGCCGGATCTCTCTCCAGTTGTGAACGTGTGGAGCATTATGGGTAGGACTCTCCAACCATCCCGAGATCTTGACGATGTAACGCATTAATTAGACATAATTTGGCACGATACCCCTCTGGAGGTCATGCAACAATTCTATTAACGAATGCCAAGGCGAATAACTGCTTGCATAAGGACCAGAGGTGGACCAACTCGTTGCTAAATTTGTGAATTGTTCTCTTGAACAAATAATCCAATTTTTCTGAAATTGTAATCATTTTTTTGTCTGTACATGTACCTCACATCTACTGATTTCCGTTCAATTCGGATAATTCCTTCGTGGTGCGTCGTTTATTTTTTTCTTAGAATGTAAGTATTTACAACTCACAAGAAAGCTATCGGGACTGCCAGGCAAGAATCAGGTTTTTTTTCTATCAGCTCTGTGTCTGATGTGTTGTGGGAGTGCTCGTCAGTGTTGATTCAGGTGCAACACGTTGTGACTGGGTTTTTCCGTGTTCCAGGGACGGCAGCTGGCGACACGTCCGACTTCCATCTGTCGCCGAAGAAGAGCGAGCCAGTTGTGCGGTTCGTCGACGAGTCATACGTGGTTACGTGTGTCAGCCGCGGCGGCGAGCAGATGAGCTGGCTGGGGCCCGACAAGGGCCGCATCTACGAGAAGGGAAGGTGAGTCGTTCCTCGCTGGCCGCAGTTTCGTTCGTGCAGATAAGCTTTGCCCTCTTTTGTATTCGAACACTGTCTCGCCTCGCGTTATTGTGATGCAAATTCATATCCCTAACCCCTGACGTACAGCTCTTGCTGCTGTGTTTATAAGGTAAGCTCACCGGAGAAAAATATTGTTCAACCGCTTGAAACGTTACACTGGCCACTATGGAGTACGCGTGGAGTAAAACCGGTATCAAGCGGTGACGTGATCTCCACCGCTGACGGCACTGAGGTGGTCTAGATGTGGCAGTCGGATGTATGGAGTCATAGCTGTAAATTGGGTCAACGTGAGGATGTAACAGAATTACGGAAAAGACGTATTTTATTTAGGCGCGGATCCAAGTGGCGTGTGGTTAGGGGAGGAGGGGGGGGGGGGGAGGCGTGTCGGGAGTTAAGGGAGGTCATTTTAACAACAGCGTTTACGTTTTACTTACACTGCCTGATTGTAAGCATCCAGAAACCCCTCTATAACAAGGAATTAACTACTAGATATCACGAGAGAGAGTATTGTGTTGTCTGTAGAGGAGTATTAACATTAGAATGGGACTGTCAGGAGAGCTCCGGGACGTTCAACGTGGACTGGTATCATGTGAGTACCAAATCAGTCAGGGATGTTTCAACCCTTCTAAAGTTGCCTAGCTATGCGTTTGGTGAAGGGATTGTGAATTGGAAACATGAAGGAATGACCGCAGCTAAACAAAGACTAGGCAACCTCATGAATCGGCAGAAAGGGGCCGTAAAGCACTGCAGACGTTCTTATATAAAATCACTTAAAATCAGCCGAAGGAATTACTTATGAGTTCCAAAGTGCCAGCAGCAATCCATCAAGCTCTGGGACAGTGCGTATGGAGTTGAATATAAAGGGGTACAATGGTCCAGCAGTTCCTCAAAAGTTATATATTTCTACAGCCAATGCTAAGCGACGCTTGAGGTTGTGTAAAGAGCGAGGGCACTGGGCAGTGGATGACGGGAAATGTGATTTGGAGTGATGGAAATGAGCGTTTGCCGTCATTGGCCGGAAGGCCCCCTGCGAGGCAAGTCCGGCCGCCTTGGTGCAGGTCTTATTACATTCGACGCCACACTGGGCGACCTTCGCGCCGGATGGGGATGAAATGATGATGAAGACAGCACAACACCCAGTCCCTAAGAGGAGAAAATCCCCGACCCAGCTGGGAATCGAACTCGGGCTCATAGGACGGCAATCCATGACGCTGACCACTCAGCTATCGGGGCGGACATTTGGAGTGATGAATCACGCTGTACCCCGTCGCAGTCGGAGGGAACGGTTTGGTTTTGCGTTTGCTGAAGAGCGTCGCCTGCCACCATGTGTAGAGCCGACGGTGAACTATTGAGGAGCTGATGTTACAGTCTGCGGATGTTATTCTTGATTAGGGTGAGGTCCCTTATTGCGCTTACAAATACACTAAATGCGGAAGGACATCAACACATTTAATAGCATTGTGTACTGCGTAGAGCAGACAAACAGTATGGAGACGATGGTTGTTTGTACCATCATGTCAACGTACACTGTCATAAAACATCATCTGAGAGACGATGGTTTGTGGACAATACCATTCCCGAAATGGACTGGTCTGTGATGATGATGATGTTTGGTTTGTGGGGCGCTCAACTGTGCACTCATCAGCGCCCGTACAAAGTCCCCATAATTTTTTTCACAGTCAAATCTAGCCACTGTCACGAATGATGATGATGAAATGATGAGGACAACACAAACACCCAGTCCTCAGGCAGAGAAAATCCCCAACCCGGTCGGGAATCAAACCCGGGACCCCATGATCCAGAGGCAACAACGCTAGCCACTAGACCACGAGTTTCGGACATGGACTGGTCTGCCTAGACTTTCGACCTGAACCCAATGGGACGGGCAGTCTTTGCTCCAGACCCGATAGTGCAATATCTCTACCTTCTCTGATTTCGGCTGTTGAGGAAAAGTGGGCTGCAGTTCCCCTTATTGCAAATCTTTCCATCAGAGTTCATTCCATCGTGAAGGAGAAGGGTGGACACACCCCACACTGATGTCCTATGATAGGTATTCAGATACTTTTTATCAGACAAAATATATTCGTTTCCATATTTCTCAGGTAACTTTCGGACAATAAAGTACCATTAAAACTTTGACCCTCTGAAGTGGCAAGGATTGTAAGAAAATACAAGCTATGTTGAACACAGGACACATTTAATTTGGTTTATCGCGGCCTGGCCGACTGTAGAGAATACTACAGCCAAATAAAGTCACCCATTCTCAAGACGACTGTATGTGTTGCCAACAATAAATACTACACGGTTCATGAACTTCTGTGTTACAAGATCCCACGATGACAGCACAGCTCTGTCGAAACCGGTAAAGAGTAACAAGATTTACTAGCGATACTGTTCTCCACGATATTTCAGAATAATATAACAGTTCAGCCTGCCCCCAAAAGTTGGCACAATGACAAATATATAAAACCACAGTGAGTTGAGAGAGGCAAGACAGAAGAGGAAAGAGCTTCCACAAAGAAAAAAATAACAGCCGTTCTCAAATATAAATCCTCCCATTCTATGGCCACGGTGGAGCAACCGTGATATATTATCAGAAGGAAAAACAGTCCTGCTTCCCGAAGCTGGAAGCGACTGAAAAAACACCCTTTCCCCTCTTTGCAGGTTCACATAGCATTGAAAAACATAGCGGTAAGTGAGTAATGTTTCTGCTGAGGGCCTACTTCTGATTTCTATATTTTGACAATAATGACGTCGAAATAATGAGAGTTTGTTGCTAAAAGAGCGGTTGGACAAAAATATGGAAACACCATTAGAACTGCATACTTGAACATAAATGCAGATGCTACCCAAGCATGCAGGTTGCGCTGTTGTATCTGACCACCAATATCACCTTTGTCGTGTCCTCAATATGTTGCAAACGTTAGTCGTGGACAGAACTGTGTTCTGTATAGTTGTCTTAGCTAAGTAAATTCGAACATTGGCAAATTGTAGACGCCGGCCGCTGTGGCCGAGAGGTTCTAGGCGCTTCAGTCCGGAAAAGCACTGCTGCTACGGTCGCAGGTTCGAATCCTGCCTCGGGCATTGATGTGTGTGATGTCCTTAGGTTAGTTAGGTTTAATTAGTTCTAAGTCTAGGGGACTGATGACCTCAGATGTTAAGTACCATAGTGCTTAGAGCCATTTGAACCATTTTTGAAATTATTGACACTCGTAAGGTGGGTGTTTTAGTAACCAAGGAAGCCAAAGTGTTTACTGTTTCAGGAGACACCGTATTGAAGATGTAGATCACATACAAGGAAAGGGGAAAAACATCACCCACCGAGTCAAACGTGCACAAAAGTATGTGTTGAGTGATCATGACAGACGGTCTTTGAAGAATATTGTAACGAAAAATAAAGGATGACAGCTGCACAAATCACTGCAGATTTGAATGTCACACTCGCAAACCGTGCCAGCACCGGGGCAGCACAAAGGAAGCTCCATAAGCAGGGAACAGCAGAGCGAGAATTCCAGAACTACTCATCAGTGATTCAAATGCCTAACTAGAAAACGTAGTGTCGAGGCCATATGGCTTGGACTATGTAATAACAGAAGAAAGTCATTTATCCAGATGTCTCTTGCTTCACACTGTTCAGAATTTTCAGCCGAGGTTAAATCCCAAGAGTGAAACATTGTGGGAATTTGGCGATGATTTGGGCCCAGAAACCAGTATTGGTTGAGATGTCGGCCGGTCTGACTCCCCATCCTCATCTGTCTGCTATGTAGAAGTAGACACTACCGGCAGTGCTGCATGTGGTTAAATCCGCGCAGAATACCGTGACCGATAGATGCACAGACACCAGGACACACGTGGGGACAGTGGTAGTGGTGGGGGCTGCGGGCAGGCGCTGTAGGGGAAATGCCGAGCGCTGGAAGGGAAGGGCCAATCTAAACTGAAGCCTACACTGATATTTTTTGTACATATTAAGCGGGGACCCTCCACGCCCACATTTTCATGGTGACCATCAAAAAGATCTGTCATCTCTTCTTCGGTTACTATGTAAAAAGAATTCTGCCGAAAATGCAGCGATTTATTTTTGCCTGTCTTGTTAACCAGAGACGTGTCGCGAGTAGCAAATTTTGAGTAAAACCTACACATTTCTCTTGTTGCTATGTTAAAATTTTGTTGTTCTGCCGAAACACAGCGGAGTTTACACAGTCTCACCTCACTAACATGTTGTGCAGACGCAATTGCGAGAGAATTCTGAAACATAGTTTTATTAAACTTATTTACTGAGAAGCTGAGGAAAATAAAAATCAGTATATTGTGAAAAAGCACATCCTGAGTGCAAAATAAACGTGTAATGTCTTCACTTAGATTGTTTCAAAATCTGCAGCATTACTCATTTCACCAGCTATCGATGGCCCTTAAAAATACAGTTTTTCATCGAAAAAGGCTGTAGTTAGTGGAATAACACGGTAGATAATGACGTGTTGCATAATAACCATACGGCAAAATACTCTCCTCTATCATTTGCCAAAGTCTCATTTCAGTATCTCAGACCATTTATGAAACATGAGGAATGTTGCGGATATCTGACTCTGGTTTTCAAATGGTTCAAATGGCTCTGAGCACTATGGGACTTGACATCTATGGTCATCAGTCCCCTAGAACTTAGAACTACTTAAACCTAACTAACCTAAGGACAGCACACAACACCCAGTCATCACGAGGCAGAGAAAATCCCTGACCCCGCCGGGAATCGAACCCGGGAACCCGGGGACTCTGGTTTTATCGCTGGCAAACGCAACCGCAAATTAGTGTGCTACGTCAGATCAGTTTTCTCGAGATTGGTGACAGATGGAGACTTCCACCCGGGTCTAAAGAAAAATACTCAGACAGCAAAATTTTTCTGCGTTTATGACCGCATTGTCAATATTTAAAACTACGATGTTTCGGCCACTGTTCCAAATGACCGCTTTTTGTAGACAATGACCTTTTTTGTAAACAAAAACACGCTGAAGAAGGTCACTTGCCACAGTGAATAAAACGTCAGTAGTGTTACATATTGACAATGCTGTCACAAACCCAGAAAAATTTTATTGACTGTGAGAATGGCCGCGGAAGCCTACGTTTAAAAATGCAACATGTTAGCTAAATTTCATACGTAATATGCACCAGACGCAAAATCATATTGACCACTATTTTTCATTGCAAACTTTTCCGAATTTCGCGCAGTGTCTTACTTCCACGTAAATATCACAGTAAAATGGTTCAAATGGCTCTGAGCACTATGGGACTTAACATCTGTGGTCATCAGTCCCCTAGAACTTAGAACTACTTTAACCTAACTATCCTAAGGACATCACACACATCCATGCCCGAGGCAGGATTCGAACCTGCGACCGTGGCAGTCGCGCGGTTCCGGATTGAGCGCCTAGAACCGCTAGACCACCGCGGCCGGCAATATCACAGTAGCTACGACCATGAACGAAATGATGCGCACATCATAATGAACCTGACACATAAAGCTACAAGTAAAACAAAAATGAATTGCTTTTTTCGAAAATTTTCTGTAAAATCGTTCGAGAAAGATTGCAGGGCGTCCGCCTCAATTCTGTCATCGCCGCCTGGCCGAGAGTTGGCGGATAGTGTTGGCCTACCCTTCTCAACAAGCGAATGAACTCGCCAAGCGCTTTGAACGAAAATTGGTCACCGCACGTCGGCAACCGTATCCTGCGCGGACTCTATCACGCATTCTGACACATCATTCAGCACTTCTTCACAGTGAATCAAGCGTTCTTTCAAATTTTGGATTGCAGCACTTGCGTTGATCACACGATCCTCTAAAATCTGCACATTGTCGACGGGTTGTGCGCAAACCAATGCCTTTAAATAATCCACAGCCAGAAATCTAATGGATTGAGGTCCTATGAATGGGGAGACTATGCTACTGGGTCTCCTTGACCAATCCATCGCCCATGATATGTTGCGGATAGGTACTATCACACTATCCCAGAAAATGATCGGTGATCCAGCGTGTAGAGGCAACACTCGTTGTCTTTTTGGAATGATCAGTGATTCATTACACAGAAATCAGTGCTGGCCGCTGTGGCCGAGCTGTTCTAGGCGCTTCAGCCCGGAATCGCGTTGCTGCTAAAACTTGGTTTGCATTCATAAAAGGTTTCCTCTCATCGCAAAACTTGGTAGAAAAGCACGTGTAATGCATAATTTCACCAAATACTGGCGTGGAAAGCTGGTGATGTGTATATGGAATATGTTTTGATGCAATCTGATCGGAGGTCAAAATAAAAACAAAGGGGGGACGAAATCCCGTACGCTTTTATTACAGTCCCTTGTTTCAACTTGTTTCAAAGCTACTTGCAGAATTCTCATGGACGCTGGAAGCACAATACTTTCCTGGAAATTTATTGGCAATCCCAAATTTTCCTTTGACATTTTTTTTCATGCTTTTTATGAAAAGATCAATAAATAAAATAGATTGAGCATTATTTCGGTTTATTTGCAATGTAAGTCACGTAAACACTGAAAATAAAGAAAAAGTTTCCTCACAGAGGTTTCACCTCACGATGTGCGGATCACCGTTCTGTACCCTTCCCGCTGCGCCGGCCGGAGTGGCCGTGCGGTTCTAGGCGCTACAGTCTGGAGCCGAGCGACCGCTCCGGTCGCAGGTTCGAATCCTGCCTCGGGCATGGATGTGTGTGATGTCCTTAGGTTAGTTACGTTTAAGTAGTTCTAAGTCTAGGGGACTGATGACCTCAGATGTTAAGTTCCATAGTGCTTAGAGCCATTTGAACCATTTTTGAAATCAGTTATCCACAGCACCTGTTAATTTGTCTATGGATCTACGGGTCTTTCCGGCCGGAGTGGTCGTGCGGTTCTAGGCGCTACAGTCTGGAACCGAGCGACCGCTATGGTCGCAGGTTCGAATCCTGCCTCGGGCATGAATGTGTGTGATGTCCTTAGATTAGTTAGGTTTAATTAGTTCTAATTTCTAGGCGAATGATGACCTCAGAAGTTAAGTCGCATAGTGCTCAGAGCCATTTGAACCATTTTTCTACGGGTCTGCCACCAATAGTTCTTGCTCATACATTGATACTGAAATGATCCTGATGCTTCACTTGCTCGAGGAGGGCTCCTGCCTCTGGATCACGGGGTCCTGTCCTCATCATTTCATCATCATCATAATCATTTGTGACTGTGTCTCGATTCGACGGTGTGAAAAAGTTGGAGTGTCTAAAAATTGGGACTTTGCACAGACGTTGATGAGCGCGCAGTTGAGCACCCCTCAAACCAAACATCATCATCACTTGTTCGAGGAATTGCATCTCGTCAGACGTGTGTATTGAATCCTGCAGGCATCACAGAACCTACACATTCCTCGTCACAAGTAAAATAGTCATATCTCAAATTGTATTGGTTTCCAGGTGTGTAATTATAGGAACTTTTCTCCTACTTTTGGCCAGTACTACCTCCTGTAGGAGCATGTGACACCGTTTTTCACACAGCTTGTACACCCACTAGCAGCCGTCAGAATGCTTGTTTCTGCTTCAAGATGTTGTTATCCAACACGGGACAGAGCCAACGCGTCATCATCAATTGTGTCCAGATTTATGGTACATGCAGAACTTCACCAGAAACGAAAGCGACAGAAGTGAGAATTCCAGATGGGAGTGCTTAGAAAAAAATAGTACTTTTGGTGCGTGTTGGGCCAGATATGTACCGTTTATGTTAGCTTAGTTCTTAGGCAGTAACTGGCGCAGCGGGAAGGTTCAAAATGGCTCTTAGCACTATGCGACTTAACTTTTGAGGGAATCAGTCGCCTAGAACTTAGAACTAATTAAACCTAACTAACCTAAGGACATCACACACATCCATGCCCGAGGCAGGATTCGAACCTGCGACCGTAGCGGTCGCTCGGCTCCAGACTGTAGCGCCTAGAACCGCACGGCCATTCCGGCCGGCGCAGCGGGAAGGGTACAGAACGGTGATCTGCACATCGTGAGGTGAAACCTCTGTGAGGAAACTTTTTCTTTATTTTCAGTTTTTACGTGACTTACATTGCAAATAAACCGAAATAATGCTCAATCTATTTTATTTATTGATCTTTTCATAAAAAGCATGAAAAAAAATGTCAAAGGAAAATTTGGGATTGCCAATAAATTTCCAGGAAAGTATTGTGCTTCCAGGGTTCATGAGAATTCTGCAAGTAGCTTTGAAACAAGTTGAAACAAGGGACTGTAATAAAAGCGTAGAGGATTTCGTCCCCCCTTTGTTTTTATTTTGACCTCGGAGCAGATTGGCTGGCTCTGAGCACTATGGGACTTAACTGCTGTGGTCATCAGTCCCCTAGAACTTAGAACTACTTAAACCTAACGAACCTAAGTACATCACACACATCCATGCCCGAGGCAGGATTCCAACCTGCGACCGTAGCGGTCACGCGGTTCCAGACTGAAGCGCCTAGAACCGCACGGCCACCACGGCCGTCGGAGCAGATTGCATCAAAACATATTCCATATACACATCACCAGCTTTCCTCGCCAATATTTGGTGAAATTATGCATTACACGTGCTTTTCTACCAAGTTTTGCGATGAGAGGAAACCTTTTATGAATGCAAACCAAGTTTGTTTTTCTATAGAAAAATTGGTTCAAATGGCTCTGAGCACTATGGGACTTAACATCTGATGTCATCAGTCCCCTAGAACTTAGAACAACTTAAACCTAACTAACATAAGGACATCACGCACATCCATGCCCGAGGCAGGATTCGAACCTGCGACCGTAGTGGTCGCGCGGTTCCATACTGAAGGGCCTAGACCGCTCAGCTACCACGGCCGGATTTTCTATAGTAACTTCAGAACAATCATGTAATTGAAATAATGGGATGTTTACAACGCTTGCTGGATATCATTAAAATTACTGCTTCTCTTGTTTATGCGAAGCGTAAGCCTTACACTGACATGGAAGAGACAGGTGGTCCAGTAACGCGGTCATAGTTTGACAAAGCACCGAGTGATTTGAGCTCAAACAAGTATGGAAAGGTCGAGGATATACCTTCGGACTTAATGAAATCCATAGGAGGTGTAGAAAATAGAAAGTTATTTCAGTCGGTGTCAAAAATTTGTGAAATGCGTTACTTACAACCAGATATCCAGAAAGACGTTATCATCACATTACTAATCTACGCACCTGTTGATAAATGTGAAAACTGTCAGACTGTAAATATGAGTAAAATTTTCTCGAGCTTCCAGATGCGTGAAGCGGTTAAAACACCAGAAGCTTTCGGCCGAATGGCCTTCGGCGACTGTTGTGAGCTTATTGTTGCTGTTCTATACGACGCTGCTTAAAAGTGTGCACAGTCTGTCCGGCATAAAACTGTCTACAACTACACGGGCTTTTGTATGTCCCTGGCGTTCTGGGGCCTACATCACCTTCTACAGGCCTCAAGAGTTGTTTGTTGGAGACCTGAAGACTGAATTGCTTTTAAGCCTTTTTCGGAGCAGGTGTATCTTTCCTATTACTGAGAAGCAGAAATGCAGAAACACCTGCGTCTTCGTATCCTCCTAGCTGTCCTTTTTCTTACAAGTTTTCGGCGAGATGGTTTGAGAAATTTGGCGGTTTTGGAGCCGTTTTCTTTTAACACTTCCCATAAGAGACTCAGTTTCCATGGCTGGTCTCCAGAGTCTGAAACGGCTTCCGCTCGATGAACCGGGGTCCTAAAAACAGAATGTTTCTATACTGGATGATGGTAGGTGGTAGGTGGTAGCTGGTAGCGTGCAGATATCTGTCCGTATGGGTGATATTTTGGTAAAACATTGTGGTTGAAACACCCTGTAGTTTTTGGGTGGAAAATGATGTCAAGGAACGGTACAGCCGGCAGGAGTCAGCACTAGTAGTGGGCGGAATATACCAGGGTGTCACTAACTATTGACGCCAAGTATAACTCCGAAAGTATGACAGGAGCAGAAACGTTTGTGGGACAAAAGTTGCATGGCACAATGGGGGAGGGGGGGGGGGCATAGTATGACGTTGGTTTTTTTGTTGCTACGTGGAGGTCGCTTCAGAGATATGGTCAGCTTTGTTTTTGTAGGCCGGCCGATGTGGCCGATCGGTTCTAGGCGCTTCAGTCTGGAAACGCGCGACCGCTACGGTCGCAGGTTCGAATCCTGCCTCAGGCATGAATGTGTGTGATGTTCTTAGGTTAGTTAGGTTTAAGTAGTTCTAAATTCTAGGGGACTGATGAACTCAGACGTTAAGTCCCACAGTGCTCAGAGCCATTTGAACCATTTTTTTGTTTTGTTTTTGTAAGTGGGGTGCTATAGTTTGGTACTTATTTTCTAATAGCGGCTATAGAGACGAATTGAGTAATGTATAACAGTAAGATCTTCGAAGTTCAACGAAGGTCACAAAGGTGTCATGAACGTCCATTTACAGAAGGTGTTCGAAGTGAGGACCATTGGTATCCATGCAGTGCTGCAATCTTCTTGTCATGGATTGGGTGGTATTCCTTATCACATCGGCACTTATCGAAGCACATGCTCTGACAGTTCTCTCTCGCATATCTTCTAGTGTAGTTGGAACGTATTTATAAACAATGTCTTTTACGAATCCACGCAAGAAAAAATCAAGAGACGTCAAGTCTGGCGAACGAGCTAGCCACGACATATCTCCTCTGCGTCCAATCCAACGATTTGGGAACTGTCCCTGCAATTCATTTCTAGCCATCAGAGAGAAATGTGCCGGACATCCATCGTGTTGATACCACATTCTGTTCCTTGTTCGTAAAGGTATCTCTTACAACAACAGACCTAACGTTTCTTACAGGAATGTGGTGTACGTCCTACCATTAAGATTTCCTTCGATGATATAGGGGCCTAGAATTCTGTCCCGCAGAATTCCACACCATAAATTCACTGACCACGGGTTTTTCAGTTGCCCAATAATGCATGTTTTGCAAATTAACATTTCCATGGTTCAAGAATGTAGCCTTGTCAGTAAATAAAATCAAATTAATAAATGTGTCATCCCACTGAATCTTAAGTTGAGCCTATCGGCAGAATTCAATGCGACGCATACAATTCGTACGAGTTAATTCTTGGTAGAGACTGATACGCTAAGGATGATATTTATGGCGATGCAGAACAGGAACAACACTACTCTGGCTCATGCCAGATTCCCTGCCGGCCGGAGTGGCCGTGCGGTTCTAGGTGCTACAGTCTGGAACCGAGCGACCGCTCCGGTCGCAGGTTCGAATCCTGCCACGGGCATGGATGTGTGTGATGTCCTTAGGTTAGTTAGGTTTAATTAATTCTAAGTTATAGGCGACTGATGACCTCAGAAGTTAAGTCGCATTGTGCTCAGAGCCATTCGAACCATTTTGAACCAGATTCCCTAACGATTTGACGCGAACTAACTCAAGGATCTCGAACCACAGCGGCAAGAGTAGCCTACCAATTTCCGATTCCTCGTTAGTAACTTTCCTTTGCCGGATATGTTCCCGATGCGTTCAACATCCAGTTGTTCTCAATTTATAATACACATATTTAAATTTACGACTTGTAGGGTAGGTACGTTGAGGATATCTTTCAACGTATAAGTCACTAGCTATCACTGAATTTCGTCAGCATTCTCCGTGAATGAGAAGCATATCGACTTTTCTTCGAAGGAATACATCATTCACATTTGCTTGATTCGACGATACTAGTCTTACCGTTCCTATTAGTGTTGTACTGCGAAACCGTCGAATGGTGTTTACATGTCAATGTAAACAGTGGATACGCCGTGTTCTGCGAATATTTACTATTTGCCCATTATACGAGAGATAATTGTCAGAGCATGTGCTCCGATAAGTGCCGAACTCATAAGGAACACCATTCAAGACATGATAAGGAGATTGCAGCACTGCCTTGATACCAATGTCATCACTTGGAACACCTTCTGTAAATGGACGTTCATGCCACCTTTTTTACCTTCATTGACCTTCAAAGACCTTACTGTTACACATCATTGGATTCGTCCCGATAGCCGCAATCAGAAAATAAGTACCTAACTGTGGCATCCCATTTAGAAAAAGAAAAACTAAGTTGACCATATCTCTGACGCGACCCCACTAGCAACAAAAAACCAACGTCATATTATGGCCCCCGTTGTCCCATGCAACTTCTGTCCCACAAACTTTTCAGGTCCTATCATACTTTCGGAGCTATTCCTCGTGGCAAACCGACCGCTGTGACCGAGCGGTTTTAGGCGCTTCAGTCTGGAACCGCGGGACCGCTGCAGTCGCAGTTTCGAATCCTGCCTCGGGCATGGATGTGTGTGACATCCTTAGGTTAGTTAGGTTTAAGTAGTTCTAAGTTCTAGGAGACTGATGACCTCAGATGTTAAGTCCCATAGTGCTCAGAGCCATTTGAACCATTTTTTCCATGTGGCAATAGTTAGTGTCTCACCCTGTACAGTGTGTCATGAGGGACGCGGAAAACATTGCATTCATAATGCGGAAACGGAGCGATTTATATGAAGTCCAAAAGTGGGTTATCACTGCCATTTGTGCAAAGGGTTAAAACATTTCCGAAACGTCTAAGTTTTCATACTGTTCGCGTGCATGGTGGTGCACTGCAAAACGGTGGTGGTGGTGGTTAGTGTTTAACGTCCCGTCGACAACGAGGTCATTAGAGACGGAGCTCATGCTCGGGTTAGGGAAGGATTGGGAAGGAAATCGGCCGTGCCCTTTCAAAGGAACCATCCCGGCATTTGCCTGAAGCGATTTAGGGAAATCACGGAAAACCTAAATCAGGATGGCTGGAGATGGGATTGAACCGTCGTCCTCCCGAATGCGAGTCCAGTGTGCTAAGCACTGCGCCACCTCGCTTGGTACTGCAAAACGGTACTATCCAAAACCAGCGACAAGACAACTGTAGTGCACCCTGGGCCACAGGTGACAGGGGTGAAAGATGGCTGCAGAAATGTGTACAGCCGAATAGGCATGTTGCGTGATTGAGTGCCCAAATGAACCAAGGGGCTACCAATCGTGTCTCTTCAACTACCGTTTAGAGAATTTTGCTGTATATGTGTCTCCACAGCAAGCGTCTGGTTCACGCCCTCGTGCTGAATACTGTTCATCAATCAGTGACAAAGGCTGCAATTTGAACGCCAATACCTAAACTGGATGCCCATTGAGTGGCGACTGATGCCTTTTCAGATGAATCACGTATTATGCTCCAGTGGACAGATGGCCATTGGTGCTGAAGGCGTGAAACGTCTGTCGTCTGAGAGCAAACGGGGGGGGAGTACCACGGTCTGGGTAATGTTTTCGTGACATTCCCTGAGTGATCTCGTCAGACTGGAAGGCACACTGGATCAACGCTAGTAAACGTCTATCCTTAGTAACCATGTCCACGCTACATGCAATTTCTTTTTCCTCAGACGATTGTATCTACCAGCAGGACAATGCAACATGCAACTTGCCATGTACATGGGTGATATGAGGAGCATCAGGATGAGTTTACCGTACTCCCCTGACCACGAAACTCCTTGGATTTAAACCCAATCAAGCATCTATGTGACCACTTCTAGTTGGCATGGCCCCACATCCCCATCAGTGCCTTCTAGAACCTCACTGATCTCTTCCTGCACATCCTGCAGTGGGCAGTCCTGCAAAAAGTGGTTATTCAAGCTTTTGTTAGGTTATTACTTCAGTCTGACTGGACTGTATACATCCTTCTGCAAGCCACAAACGTTTAATTCAGCTGATGAAATCGTCATACTCTTGATACGGTGCAGACTGTGACCAATGGGCAGTGTAGGGAGGCTGGCCGCATGTTTTCTGCAAATCTGTTGATGACCTAATGATGTAGAGAGTTATGTGTGGTACAGTCTGTGTTTATTATTCAACAGCTACGTACAGAACACTAGAGGTGTTTCCGCCTAAAAGTTCAGTCTACGAAGGAAAATTAGAGGACATTTTTCTGCAGTGGTAGGATGAAGTGTGATGAACAACAAATAAAAAATCCTGACCGCTATTGGGTGAACGTGGGTGGTGAGGGGGCATTTAAAGGTCGCATTTTTACGTTGCTCTGGAATATCTCGAAAACAGAGCCTTCTATCCAAAATGTTTTACAGTACAAAACTGAACTGCATTGAACTTCCTACAAAAAAGTTCCTTCATTTTTTTTTCTCAGGGACTAATAGTTGCAAGAAGTGGAAAAAATACACAGTATTAAAAATTATGTTTCAGTAGTATAAAATTTATGTTCAGTTTTAAATAAAGTGGGTCAATAACAAATATTAAATGTGTATACCACACCTCAGTGCAGGATAACCGTGCGAAAGGATTAATAGTGGTCTGAGGGTGAAACAGGGTGGAAAAGAGAGGATAGAGGTTAGAACTTTGAGTGAAGATAGGTCACCAGATTGTGGTCACGCACTTCCATCTTCCATATGTATGCAAACTGAAGAGTGAGCGTGCTATTCCCCATCCTCTCTACCCCACTACATCACATAAAGCAACAACTGGGTATTTCAGAAAGTTATATCATACCTCCTGCAGCTTACCTTGAAAATAATTGGTGGTACAGTGTGCAAACATGCCCAGATGAATTTATTTTCCAGAAAGTGTTTTCAGTATACATGGAATACAGATATGAATTAGTAAGAATACCAACACAAAAAAAGCATAAGGAGAGAATCTACATAAATCTCTGCACAGTGTTCTACACTGTTAGACGGGAAACTGACTGCTTGACATCCCTTTATTTTTTTATTTACATGTCAAGTTCTGTAGGACCAAATTGAGGTGCAAATGTCCGAGGTCATGGAATGTGTCAGTACATGACATTACAACATAAAAGTAATAACAGATAACAGATAAAAATAAATGTTTATGAACCCAAAAGAAGTCAGTCCATAAGTTTAAGTAAACGCAATCAACAATACAACAAAAATCAGCTTAATTTTTCATGGGGCTCCTTGACAGAACAGAAGGAGTGACCCATGAGGAAACTCTTCAGTTTTGATTTGAAAGGGTTTGGATTACTGCTCAGATTTTAGAATTCGAGTGGCAGCTTATTGAAAATGGATGCAGCAGTATACTGCACACCTTTCTGCACAAGAGTTAAGGAAGTCCGATCCAAATGCAGGTTTGATTTCTGCTGAGTATTAACCAAGTTAAAGGAGCTTATTCTTGGGAATAAGCTAACATTGTTAACAAGAAATTACAGTAAAGACTCCTGAGCAGGGGTCATCAAGAGGTTCGTGAACTTACACCACCTGTTGCCCGAACCGCCCGTTTCTGAGCCAAAAATATGCGTTTAGAATGGGAAGACTTACCCTAAAATACAATACCATACGACATATGTGAATGAAAATAAGAAAGCAGACTAAGTTTCTTGTCGAATGATCTCTCACTTCTGATACCATTCGAATACTAAAATGGCAGCATTAAATCTTTGAAGAAGATCCTGAACATGGACTTTCCACGACAGCTTACTATCTATCTGAACACCCAGAAATTTGAACTGTTCAGTTTCACTAATCATATGCCTATTCTGTGAAATTAAAACGTCAGGTTTTGTTCAATTGTGTGCTGGAAACTGTGAAAACTGAATCTTACTGTGATTTAGCATTAGTTTATTTTCCACAAGCCATGAACTTAGGTCATGTACTGCACTATTTGAAATCAAGCCAGTGTTGCACACAACACCCTTTACTACTAAGCTAGTGTCATCAGCAAACAGAAATATTTTAGAGTTACCCATAATACTAAACAGCATATCATTTATATAAATAAGGAACAGGAGGGGCCCCAACACTGATCCTGTATGGCAGCTGTAATGTTCTTCTGGGAAAAACAGCTTCCTCCAACATGACTGCTGCTCGCTTTTCTGTTTAGACAGGCTGTACTCTCCAACATTTCCTGCCCAATTCTCTTATGTGAGTAGATGGAATAGATCCTCTATCCTTAGTGTTCATATAATGACATTCTTTGCAGTTGATTTAGTGCAGTTTATTTGCAGTTGTTAAATGAGCTATTATATAAAAAAAGCTTCACAGCCAGAGCTGTCAAAAGTATACCACATTGCAGAGCCTGTCCCAAGTATAACAGACTGGCAAAATGTATTTGACAATGTTGACTACATTGTCTCCACTATCAATGACTGGAATATTTTTCACAGCATGAGTGGTATCAAATGTCCCACCCTCAGAATTACCAACATCTGAAGAGGCATAAATTGGTTCCCTCTGTAACAGAAATAGATCACCTAGATCTTATAGAATTTCAAAAATTTCAATGTAAGTCAAGCATTGCATTACGGCAGAACTAGACTTGAACATGGTCAGTCTTATTCCATCAGGCTTACTGATACACATCGTGCTGGATATACTGTGTAAGTGTGGTAAGCAGTACCATCAGTGCAGCCCACTCTACAAGTGCAAGCAATTTCTGAAAAGGAGAGACTTATTAAATCTAATAGTAAAACAATTAATGGTGAGAGAAGTGCAGTATCTTTCTGGCGATTCTTTAATTCACCACCATGTGTCTACATCTTGGCTACACAGCTTTGCAATATGTTGTCAACAACAGACAGCAGCAAGATGCCACATTTATCAGTTCAATCCCTTTCTTTTCCCACCAACACTGCATGGGTTACTGACAACATCACACTTACACATTAACCACTTCTCAGCCACTGTTTATAGGAACATATTTTATGTAAAAGGTCACTTAACAACTGCAAATAAGTACTCATTTAATAAACTAAAAATAACCCCACTGCATAAAGACAAGCTCAGTGGAATTATTTAGTCTACTCACATGAGAGAGTTGGACAGGGTTTGTGGAGGGAGGGGTTATAGTCCTTCTGTAAAATGGAAAGTGAGCAGCATTCATGGTGGGAGAAACTGCTTTTCCTGGAAAAAACATTACAGCTGCCATGCAGGCAAATTAAGAGAAATAAGGGGGCATACTTTAACAAGTATGATACAGACCACATACCACATTCCAGATAGTGACAATGAACTATTTACACAGGCAGAGGAGAATGGCCAATACAAGTCCATTAAAACATTTTCCTCCTGCAGCTGTAAAGTCAAAGAATGGCCTCTGTTCCAATTTTATCCAAACAACAGAAAGCAAATAGAACATTTTTGTAACAACAGTTCAAAGTTTCTAAGTGTCACAAGAGGAGTTCCATTACATCCCATACTTAGGACTGTGATGTTTATAAATTACGTAACTGGCTTACCCAGTTCTGTGCCTTGTCAATCCATATTCTAGGCAGACAACACTACATTTGCTTTTTCTAGAAGAGGTTCAGAACACCTAAAGCAAGAAAAGTGAAGAACTCTTCAAAATACATAATATATCCTTTGGAGACGAGTGCAAATTGCTAATTCTAACACTGTAAATATTTGTTTTACTCTGTACAGTAATGAGAATGATAACTAAACTCCTTCAGAAAATTACAGAAACTATATATATGTAGTATTGCTAACCAAACTTATGACTTGTGTAAATGACAAGTCATTGCTTAACTCTTATTATTATTTTTTATAGCCCCTGACCAATGGATTGCTGTTATGGTGCAATTTCTCAGTTCTGAAAGCATATCCCAACTGAGAAATCACAAACCCTGAGGAACATACTTTTAAAATTAGAAATACAAACTATTACATCCACTTACATACTAAGTTGTTTGGTGAATGCCAAGGTTAACCTGCAGAAGCACAAACAGTGAAGGTCTATACAAAACCATGATCCAAATCAAAGGCAGACAATTTAAATCCCAGTTGTAAGACTTAAAAATATGAAAACAGTTATCTCAATAGGAATAATGAGTTGCATCACTGAATGCCTTCAGGAACACTAAATAAAGATGGCTCAAGCCCAAAGCTTTGTACACTACAGAAGAATTTAAAACATGTGATACAGTCATTTTCTCTGTTACACCTGCTGTCTCTCCAATTGATAATATTATTGATATGTTTTCTCTGTGTTGATTTTTCTCATAGTAAACTGTATCATTTGATTTCTAATATGTGCATTGTCTACCAGTGTACTGTACTATCCATTTGTAGCTCATGTTATTTACAATACAATAAGAATATGCCCTAAATATCTTAATTATTATTTTCTCGAGGATTTTTCTCCGTCTCGTATAAGGCAAGCAACAAAACTGTAGTTTAGATCACTGAGAAAAACAAGACTGACCAGCTTGAGTGCTGGAAATCAGTCTGAGAGCACGCATCCATTTCTGACATGTATGCAGCCAAAACTGTTGTCAGCTGACAGAAAGAAGCAGACAGGCAAAAATTGGGAAACTTCTCTAATCAGTGGGAAGAACATCCTTGGACAGATAAAGGAAGATAATTAAGAGGAGGAATACCAAAGAGCAAAGACAAAAAGAAAACAGGATCTTCTAGAGCAAAAAAACCTTGTTCTTAAATAAGGGAATTGCTCACAGCTCCTCAGAAAACTGATCCGTCAAAAACAATGCATTTGCTTAAAGTGTATATCTGACTTTGAAGATGACTGGATACATTGTGATTAATATATGAATGGTGGAATGAAGACGTTGTGGATGAAGATGTAGGATGTTAACTTTGTGACTATTGCTGAATAATTTCAGGTGTGAACTCTGGAATGACTGTATGCTTACTCTTATCCACTGTATGAATAAAAGTATGAAATTAGCATATGTTCACTCTTAATCTTGTTATGTCTATTTACTTTTAAAATGATTAATACGGAAGAGCTTAAATGGTACATTGGTGTATAAATACACTCCTGGAAATGGAAAAAAGAACACATTGACACCGGTGTGTCAGACCCACCATACTTGCTCCGGACACTGCGAGAGGGCTGTACAAGCAATGATCACACGCACGGCACAGCGGACACACCAGGAACTGCGGTGTTGGCCGTCGAATGGCGCTAGCTGCGCAGCATTTGTGCACCGCCGCCGTCAGTGTCAGCCAGTTTGCCGTGGCATACGGAGCTTCATCGCAGTCTTTAACACTGGTAGCATGCCGCGACAGTGTGGACGTGAACCGTATGTGCAGTTGATGGACTTTGAGCAAGGGCGTATAGTGGGCATGCGGGAGGCCGGGTGGACGTACCGCCGAATTGCTCAACACGTGGGGCGTGAGGTCTCCACAGTACATCGATGTTGTCGCCAGTGGTCGGCGGAAGGTGCACGTGCCCATCGACCTGGGACCGGACCGCAGCGACGCACGGATGCACGCCAAGACCGTAGGATCCTACGCAGTGCCGTAGGGGACCGCACCGCCACTTCCCAGCAAATTAGGGACACTGTTGCTCCTGGGGTATCGGCGAGGACCATTCGCAACCGTCTCCATGAAGCTGGGCTACGGTCCCGCACACCGTTAGGCCGTCTTCCGCTCACGCCCCAACATCGTGCAGCCCGCCTCCAGTGGTGTCGCGACAGGCGTGAATGGAGGGACGAATGGAGACGTGTCATCTTCAGCGATGAGAGTCACTTCTGCCTTGGTGCCAATGATGGTCGTATGCGTGTTTGGCGCCGTGCAGGTGAGCGCCACAATCAGGACTGCATACGACCGAGGCACACAGGGCCAACACCCGGCATCATGGTGTGGGGAGCGATCTCCTACACTGGCCGTACACCACTGGTGATTGTCGAGGGGACACTGAATAGTGCACGGTACATCCAAACCGTCATCGAACCCATCGTTCTACCATTCCTAGACCGGCAAGGGAACTTGCTGTTCCAACAGGACAATGCACGTCACCATGTATCCCGTGCCACCCAACGTGCTCTAGAAGGTGTAAGTCAACTACCCTGGCCAGCAAGATCTCCGGATCTGTCCCCCATTGAGCATGTTTGGGACTGGATGAAGCGTCGTCTCACGCGGTCTGCACGTCCAGCACGAACGCTGGTCCAACTGAGGCACCAGGTGGAAATGGCATGGCAAGCCGTTCCACAGGACTACATCCAGCATCTCTACGATCGTCTCCATGGGAGAATAGCAGCCTGCATTGCTGCGAAAGGTGGATATACACGGTACTAGTGCCGACATTGTGCATGCTCTGTTGCCTGTGTCTATGTGCCTGTGGTTCTGTCAGTGTGATCATGTGATGTATCTGACCCCAGGAATGTGTCAATAAAGTTTCCCCTTCCTGGGACAATGAATTCACGGTGTTCTTATTTCAATTTCCAGGAGTGTAGTTGGATCACAATAAAAGATTAAGTAGGTATCCCCCCTTTTTACCTTAATTGCATACTCTTACCCAAACCTCCTTAATGTGAATTTATTTCAGTACCTCTCATAATCTCCATACCCTCGATTTCAACATTAGTGAACACCTCTCATTATCATTAGAGCAGCAAACCCCCTCCTAATTTCTCCTCTCATCAAAAATCCGTGCAAATATTCCTGTACCAGAATGTAAGCTCTCTATTAGGTAAAAGGTAGGCTGTCACCACATCAAGTTAATTTTAATTCAGAACCAGCTGTACGTTCTTAGTATTCAGTTAATGTTTGTAAAATGTCTATATTGCCATATTTTTAATTTCAGGGTACATGTTGAAGGTGGAAAGGAGACACTGTCACTTGTGTTCTCCAGAATTGAGAAGAAGGACAAAGGAAAATACACATGTGTCTCTCGCATACAGGGACAAGAACGTTCCTTACACTTCGAGCTGTTTGTCTACAGTATGTGACCAAGCCTTTTACATTTCTAGCAATATGTTTACTAACCTTATGTGTTCTTTACTCTGCCAGGGATTGTATGCTGAATTTTGTTCCTGTTGTCCAAAATCACCATGCACATATCATCAACAGTGAATGCCCCATAGCACTCCGTGTAGTATGCCTGATGTTATTTTCCCATCTAACAATTTCTCCCTGTTGACAACTCACTCCTTCTACTTGCTGGCAAATCTCAATTATTTTTTAAAAAATTCTGACCCTTTACATGACTCTCCCTATTCATAAGTGTGTGTTGTATGTAAAGAGATGTGAAACAGTACTTGAGTTATGGCTCCTCATTAACAAGTAATTGCTTCCACAGCTAACAGGGTGGGCTTTCTTTCCTCCATTTGAGGTAAAGCTCTGGTGTTCACATCAATATTTGACTGATAACTGTATTACTTTTTGCTTCCAAAAAAGAAACATATTGCAGTTACTGGGATTTAGAACATGAATGTGTCAGTTTAGTGGGAGCACTGTGAAAACAAGAGAAAGCATCAAGCAAATTACTAACCTCTTATGCCATTGTGGAAAACAAAGACATACATTGAGGGAAGCTTCAAGGCAAGTAGACTGAAACAGTACTTGTTGAAGTGTGCATCCAACATAATGTGAGGGAGGGATTAGTGTAGATTACTTCTCACCACAAAGACGAAGGTCAGATTCACACACAGGCACAATGAATAAGACTGCTAAAATGTTAAGCTTTTGAACAAGGTCTTTCTTCCAAAATTGGAAACACAAACACATTCACACAACCACAACTCTCACATACACATGACCACTGTCTCCATGCACTGGAACCAAACTGCAGCCGCATTTCCATATGACGTGTACAGCAATCTCTTTGCGTCAGTGGTGGGTGTAAGGTGGAGACATGGGGTGGAGAGGGAAAGGGATGACAGGGCAGCGGTGGGGGAAGTGCTGTGTTGCTTGTAGGAGCATGCAGGAATGTAGTGGGGACAGGATAGGACTTCTTAAGTGCAGCATTGGAGGCTACACAGAGGGGGGGGGGGGGGGGAGAATGGAAGGGGGGGGGGGGTAAGAAGTACAGAATTGGAAAAGACTAATGATAATATTGTTGGGATACAAGGAATGTCTGGTGCTGGAAAGAGAGCAGGGATATGTGGATGGCACAGGTTGTGAGGTAGTCATTAAAGTGAAGCACATCATGTTAGGCAGCATGTAGTGGTGTAGCTGTTTCTTAGCCAAAGTTTGTTGGTGGTCATTCATGCAGACAGACAGTTTGTTAGTTGTTATGTCCACACGCAACTTGGCACAGTGATTGCAACTTAATATGTAGCTCACATGACAGCTTTCACAGGTAGCCCTGCCTTTGAAGGGATAGGAGATACTTGTGAGTGGACTGGAGTAGAAGGTGGTGAAGAATTTATGAGCAGGTTTTGTAGCCAGGTTTATTTCAGGAATATGAGCCATGAGGCAATGGGTTGGGAACAGGGATAGAGTAGAGGTGGACAAGGATATTGAATAGGTTCAATGAGTGGTAGAATACCATTGCGAGATGGGCGGGGCAGATTGTTGGGGTATATTCTTCATTTCATGGCACAGCGAGAGGTAGTCAACACTGTGACAGAGAATGTGACTCAGTTACTCCAGTTCTGGCTGGTACTTAGTCACAAGATGAGTACCCCTTTGTAGGTAAATGTTAGGTATGTGGGAAGCAGTAAGTGACTGAAGAGACATAGTAGAGGAGACCTGGTCCTGGAAAAGGTTGGGAGAGTAATTTCAACCTATGAAGGCCCCAGTGAGACCCTTGATTATTTGCAGAGGGACTGATTGTCACTGCAGATGTGATGACCATGGGTGGCTAGAATGTATGGAAGGCACTTCTTGGTATAGTGACATGCAGCTTTCTACATCTACATCTACACTTCATAAATCACAGTGAGAGGCAAGGGAGAGGGTCCCTCCCATTGTACCTGTTATTAAGGTTTCGTCCCGTTCCATTGATATGTGTCTTACAGGAAGAATGATTGTTTGAATGGCTCTGTGATACAGTAATTATTCTAATCTTAATTCGAGTCCTCATGGTCCCTATGTGTGTGGTATCTAAGCGACTGTAGTATGAGGGCTATTTTTTTTCAACCTCCGATAGGCTATAAATAAAAGACAAGTTCATAGAAAACAATTATTTTATTACCAAAAGTTTTGTACACTTACGGTTACTTTTCAACGTAATCACCGAAAAGATTGAGACATTTATCATACTTGTGGACAAGATTTGCAATACCCTCTTCAAAAAATGTTGCTGCCAATGATTTCAAATGAGCATTGATGTTGTTTTGAAGATCTTTGTTGGTTTGAAATTGCTGCCCTCCTAGCCACATCTTCAGTTCAGGAAAAAGGTGAAAGTCACTCGGTGCCAGGTGAGGACTGTACCGTGGATGATCGAAAATGTCCCATTGAAATTGTTCAAGGAGCTGTTGGGTTGTGCCAGCAGTGTGTGTACAAGTATTGTCATGGATCAACACAATTCCTGAAGTCAGCATTCCTCTTCATTTGTTTTTAATGCCTCTCTGGAAACATTGTAAAGTTTCACAATAAGCAGCTCCATTGATAGTGGTTCCGGGCGGCATAAACTCCCAAAAACACGATAGCCATAACCTTTCTGTTGTTGAATGTTTGTTTGAATTTTTGTAGTTTGTTTGGTGAATTTTGATGCATCCATTGTTGTAATGTTGTTTTGTTTCTTGTGTGTCATATTGGATACAAGTTTCATCTCCAGTAACAATTGATTTCAGAAAGTTCTCTCCTTCATCGTGATAACAGTCAAGGAAATTCAAAGCTGAAGCCGTTCGGTGACTTTTGTGGGTGTCTGTCAACATTATTGGAACCCAACGAGCACAAAGTTTTTTTGTAGCCTAAATGTTCAGTAATGATAAAGTGTATGACAGATCTTGAAACTTCTGGAATTTCCATAGACAAAGCAGTTATGGTGAACCTACGATTTTCTCTAACCATTCTGTCAACACGTTCAACATGGTTGGCTGTAACGAAAGACTTGCGTCCTTGGCCCCCTTCATCATGCACGTCATTTTGGCCATCTTTAAACTTTTGGCACCATTCATGCATAACACCATCAGTCATGAAGTTAATACCATACACTTGGCTCATTCTCTGATGAATTTCTGCGCCATTATTCCCTTCTGCTAGCAGAAACCAAATTACACTTTGTAATTCACACTTGGTGGGTGCAACAATGATGGCAGCCATGTTTACATGGCTGTAGTGCAACATAGACTGATGCCTTGAGGTCGGCAATGGTGGAGTGTGTAGTGTGGGAGTTGCGCAGTAGACTACAGCACATGTCCACTTTTAGCCACTCACGTAGCTTCTACACTAAGTGACCGGAGGTTGGAAAAAAAATGGCGCTCATATATTCCTACATCATCATTTGGAACCGATTCTTGAAATTTTGTTAATAGATTTTCTTGGGATAGTTTATATCTGTCTTCAGGAGTCTGCCAGTTCAGTCCCTTCAGTATCTCTGAGACACTCTTCAATGGATTAAACAATCCTGTGACCACTCATGATGAACATCTTTGTATACATGCAATATCCCCCTTATAACATGGGCAGCCACAGTCATTGAAATTCATGATAAAATGAACTTGAATAAAACAGCAAACAGAGGTCAGTAAGAGGCAGAAGGGAAAAATGTGCCAAAATAAACGTCCTGGTGGTGTCCAAATTGTGTTTCTCTTTGTATGTGTGAGTGCACTCAGTCAAATTCTGTGTAAGAACAGGGTGTACAAGATTTCTCTTCAGAGTAAAGGTGTGATTTTGTAAAATATTTTGTATGACTGTTATTTTTAATAAATCATAATATGATTGCTACCATTAGACAAAGTAGGTTGCACCACTTCAAATGAAACATTGTACACATTTATTCTATCTTTTGCACTGTCCCATTCTGCAATTTTGAATCTCCTCTACCTGGTGAATAGCAATCTGTCCAACCATACCATTAGTGAACAATCAGTTTCATTTGACAACATGGTCAATATCTGCTCCCCTTCTGCTACAGAATGTGAGGGTTCTAGCAATGTATGAGGGTTGACTGAAAAGTAATGCCTCCACCTTCGTAACCCTTCAACAGTTGGCAGCATTGGTATGCAGTAGGTACTGGCTTGTTCCGTAGCATCTTCTCTACAGCTCTAGTTGGCAGGAAGCCTTAGCACTGAACAGTTGTGTTGTTACAGTGTAAATTATGGAACCCTGCACAGACGGTCAGTCAATGTGACTTAAGCAATGTGCAGTCATTGAATTCTTGACAGCAGAAGGTGTCACGCAAAGGAGATTTCATCAGAGAATGAAAGCAGTTTACGGTGACTGTGTTGATTTGAGTACTATGCGTCGTTGGGCAAGTAATTTTAAAGATGTTGAGGTGGGAACATCTGACCTGCATAACAAACAAAGAATTGGATGGCCTGTGACAGCAACCATCAAGTTTCACAAGCAAAATCTTGACAGATTGATTCGGAATGATCATCACATCACTCACAGAGAAACTGCAAGCTCAATTGGCATTTCACAATAATGTGTTGGTCACATTATTGCTTTGCTTGGCTATTTGAAGATATGTGCAAGATGGGTACCCCGGATGCTGACTCCTGAAATGAAAGTGCACAGACTTGAAATTTTCCAGGAACTCCTCTCATGTGGTGATGCCTTTCTCCATTCAACTGTGACAGGAGACGAAACGTGGGTACATCATTACACCCGGAGGTGAAACATCAGTCTGTGGAATATTGACCCAAAGATTCACCGCAGAAAAGGAAATTCAAGACACAGCCCTCAGCTGGAAAAATCATGGCCACAGTGTTCTGGGACACAGATGGTGTTATCAATGTTGATTTCCTTGATGGTGGAACAACAATAAATTCAGAGTGTTACATCACAATGCTGCAAACTCTGAAGTGATGGCTAAAAAGGGTCCAAAAGGAAAAGGGAAATGTTTTCCTGCAGCATGACAATGCCAAACCACACACTTCACATGCCACGACAGCAGAACTTCAGAGACTGAATCACCACCATACAGCACCCTCCATACTGTCCAGATTTAGCACCAACTGACTTCCACCTGTTCCCGATAATGAAAGACAATCTGCGGGGACATAATTATGCTTCTGATGAAGATGTTGAGAGAACTGTGAGGCTGTGGTTGCAGAAACAGAGTGTCAACTTCTTCCTTGATGACTTCAGAAAACTTATTCATCATTGGCAGAAATGTATCCCATTGGGTGGTGATTATGTGAAAAAGTGAATATTGGTAATTAAACATAACATTCTAAGGACTATTTCTGCGTTTGATTTATTAAGATATTCCCATCAAACCAAATTTACAAATGTGGAGGCATTACTTTTTATTCAACCCTTGTATTTTATACAAGAAGCTGCAGACTACAGTAACAAAATGGGCACATCCATATGTGCCAGCAGGAGATGTTGATATTCCAGGAGATGACTGGAATGGTCCATCATTTGAAACTGAAAATTTGCCATAGACATATGCTCTACCTCAATGGTCCTGGAGATAAATGCTTGCAAATATCTAGCACCATTATGAAAGCATTTTATTTTCATTGGCTTTTATGTTTTAGCTATTATATTTATTATTCATGTTACAAACTTGCAACAGTTCATAACAAGTTAGTTACAGTTCACAATTTATTTTCAAAACAATCAACCACCAATGTCAATACACTTTTGTACTCTCATGGGAACATTTTGTGTAACACATTTGACACTGGCCTCAGTCATCCTGGATTGAGTAGCTGAACTCCTGTTGTAAGTGCAAGCACTACAAATGTCTATGATGCTTCTTTTGAAATGATGAAACCTGGTTTATCTAATATTAAGGAGACTGGTCCTTGAATACCAGGGGAAACCTTGAAACATTGTCAGTTGTCTAAACAGTGTAACTCAGAGAATAAGATTTGTAGGCCCATATAATGCTAATCATCCTTTAACACATCTTTTGGAAACATTTTTTATGTATGAACCACAGCACTTTAGCTCTCACATTTCTTTTAATTGCATTTTTTGTTGCAAGTGAAATAAACCATGTCAATTATTTGTGTACATCATGGGTACACATTACTCAAAATACAAAGCAAATGGTTTATTTTTTCCTGTAAGTTCTTTACAGTATTATTTTTAAAGCAAGCTACTGAAAAGATTGCTTCAGCAATAATACAAATGAGAGTACAAGAGTAATTTTCTTTCAGCACCCATACATTTTGAAGACACGCCAGAGATTCAAGAGGTGAAAGAGAAATCAAATGCCTTGGTAAAATGTGAAGTTCAAGGAGATCCTGAACCAACTATCAAGTGGGAAGTTAATGGAACTTCAGTAGAGGGTAAGATACTATACATACATTTGGAACTTTTGCTCCAAACATATTTTTGATATTGTATATTTATTGATCATCTATTTTATCATATACAATGGTATAAGATTTGTCATATGTTGATACAAAAAAGCTTGAATAATAGTTCAAATGGTTCAAATGGCTCTGAGCACTATAGGACTTAAATTCTAAGGTCATCAGTCCCCTAGAACGTAGAACTACTTAAACCTAACTAACCTAAGGACATCACACACATCCATGCCCGAGGCAGGATTCGAACCTGTGACTGTAGCGGTCGAGCGGTTCCAAACTGAAGTGCCTAGAACCACTCGGCCACTCCGGCCGGCTTGAATAATAGTGTCTGTATACAAATCATACAGGCAATTAAATACATAAACAGAAACAAATCACGCAGATACAGATCCTACAGATAATCAAATACATACACCAAACAAATTCTAAGTTTACATTATATCCAATATATCTGGAGACACATGGCTACATTTACCTTAAGTTATGGATGTCCTCGAATTTATAAAATTCATGTACTCATCAACATTGTAAAATTTTTCACTTACAAGCATTTTCTTAAGTTCATTTTTAAAAACCTGCAGCTTTGATATCTTTTTAATTCTTAAGGGGAGGGTACCAAAAAGTCAGTTCTGTGTCTAGTTTCATACTCAAGGTATTCACTGTTCGAACAAAAGAACTAGGGATGGGATTTCAGAAAGCATATACTTTCGTCAGTTGATATAAGAGTCATAATTTTCGGTTCTATGAATATTTCTCTACAGGACTCTCTAGGACTGAGCGAGGTGGTGCAGTGGTTAGCACACTGGACTCGCATTTGGGAGGACGATGGTTCAAACCCATGTCCTTCCATCCTGACTCAGGTTTTCCATGATTTCCCTAACTCATTTCAGGCAAATGCAAGGATATTTCCTTTGAAAGGGCTCAGCTGATTTCCTTCCCCATACTTCCCTAATCCGAGCTTGTGCTCCATCTCTAATGACCTCATTGTCAATGGGGCGTTAAACATTAATCTCCTTCTCCTCCACTCCCTAGGTACAGCCCCTATTATAAATCTTATTGCTCGTTTTTGAATAATAAAGGAGTGTTTTTCTACTTCACTGCATGAATTTTTGAGCATTCAAAATATGTAACAGCATTTACTTAATTTTTTTATTGAGCCATTCTACACATTTATCCAATTGAAGTTGCTCATTTAACTAAATTCCCAAAAATTTAGTATCTGAAGTTTGTAGCATTTTCTGTTTGCCTGACTTCACTATAATATTAGGCTTTACTTTATTTGAAGTATGCCTGAAATTCTGTTACAATGGTTTCTTCTCATTAACAGCTAGACTCTCATCTCTAAACCATTTAATTGCTTCTTCAGTTGTTATTTCTATTTTTGTGTAAGTCAGCCACGTTCTGAGCTTTAACAAAGAGACTTGTATCATCAGCAAACAATCCAGCATCAGATTGTGTTCAATAATGTCAAGGACAACAGGGGTCCCAACACCAATTCTTGGGGCTCTCCACGAGTAACTTTCTCTCATTCAGAAAAGTAGGATTTACCTTGATGAGCTATTTCTGATTTCTGGTATCTATCACATATGCATGATTTAAACTATATACAACCAGTGCCACAGACTCCATAGCAGTATAGTTGTCAAGCAATATTTTATGATCAATAACATTAAATGCCTTAGATAATTCTAAAAACAATCCAAACTTTACTTCATTATAATCAGTGGAATTTAGAATAAGTTTAAGGAAATTATATACAGCAGTTTCAGCAAATCTATTTCTCCTAACCCATTTTGTTCATTGGAAATATTTCATTAAAATCACACATCAATATATTTTTCTCCTTTCCTCCCTCTCATGTTCTCACATAAAAGTCATAATAACAAATATAAACTTCCAGGATGTTTAATGTGAATACAATCTCTCATATCCATGGTCTATCGGAATCTTGAATCAATTACCACATTCTACATCTCAGTGCAATAAGAAGTACCCTCAGAAATGCACATCACAGTAGTTTGTAAAACATATATATACAGATGTGGATTTCAGCACACTATCTCAAACATAATCCATGGAACAAATAATGAATGATCCAAATTGAACTCTGCAGTACCCATAGATATTAATTTTTTTTTTCATATTATTCAGTTTCTAGATAGATAGATGGAGTAAATTCTCTACATTAAATTAAACTTCTTTAATGTTTGTAACAAACCAAACATCCAGAATGTCCATACACAGTGCTATGAGTATTTAAATTGATGACTTAAATGTTTTACACTGAAACAAACATTCTGATGTTAAAATTGGCTACTAGTCCACCATACTGCCATACTACACCATTTTGTGTCATGATGACCATGTGACTGTGGTTGCTGGTCCTACACTTCCATGTATTACTTTGACTTGGGTGTGACCCTCACCCCCCCCCCCCCCCCCCCAATGACTGACTGACCTAATTGCCACACATTTATGTTCTCATAATTATTTGGTGACACCTGAAGATAAAGCTTTATGCTTCAAAACTAGTTGCGCAACATATTAAAAAATTACTGGGAATTGAAGTGGATTTTTATTCTATAGATAATTATTTACATATAATAGTGTATTAATTGGATTTACCACTTTATGAAATAAATTATGTGTTGTAGCTCAACTAGAAGAGAGTGTATTAACAGGTAGTTAGTTGCAATGCTACAGCATTGATGTTTCCTTTACCTGTAAAGCAGTACACAGGCAGTCTGAGTTGTTAATTATTACACATCCTGAGAGGCATTTCTCCAAACATGGCTCAGATCTTTCCACCAACATTTATTTTAAATTCACTTCTGCACTATTCAAAAAATAAGCATGCGCTGAATATGACAGACATAAATCCAAGGCACATGTCCATGTAACGATTTCCCATGCATGGAATACAACCTTGTGCTCCATCTTTAAGAAACATGATACTAATAGCAAGATAAAATCAGAGCTTTCTTTCTTTTCATTCAGTTGAGTTTCTAAGCTCATGTCAACTGCAGCATAGTGACATCAGCTGTGAATTACAGGAAAGTTTGTGGGAAGGTAAAACATTCCAGCAATAGATTCAGGTGCACAGTATAGTTGCAGTCATATGACAGAGTCGTATAGCCTGTATTGTACTTACACCACTCAGTGAAGAATATGAATGAAATGAGACACACTTTTCAGCCTATATTTGGAGCCATTAAATGTCTCCTGCCACATTGTAAAAATTTGCATTCATTTTTAAATTTTTTTTATGCCTCACAGGTTATATGTTATTAATTTTTTGAATTGAAGACACAATTTTATGAGGATGTTTTCCTTAACAGGTAATCCAAAATATGAAGTTGGAGGAGATGGACTGTTCATTAGTAATGTTACACTGGATGACCGTGGTTATTATCAGTGTCAAGCTTTCCAACTCTCACCACATACCTCAAACATGCAGCAAAAGACAATTTTTGTCAAAGTTCTTCGTAAGTATATGTTCTTGTGTGTGTGTGTGTGTGTGTGTGTGTGTGTGTGTGTGTGTATGTGATGGTGCACATGACAATCTTTTTCTTTCTTTCTTTTTTTTAACTCTGCAATTTTCTTCCAAGTTGAATCACTACAAAAACAAAAAAATGAAAATAATGTTTTATCTTTAAATGTGGCTTATAAATAAGAGTAAAATTTGAATACTTTCTGTAATATAGACATTAAATTGTTTGCACTGAAATTTTAATCTTTACAAGTAAATAGTACACTCCAAAAGTATGTTGCTAGTACTAAATGGCGAAGCCTCAAAGAGAATGATAAGCTCAGCTTTTTCATTTATTTTTTATGCTAATATTCCAACTATAACAGAACCTCTATTGCGTAAAATAAGCAGTTTTATCCAAATGGGTGTCTGTGTGCTACAGTGCAAAAGAGTGGCACAATTCTCACCAGAAAGCACTAATTTCAATCACTTCTGCATTTTTTCCACATGAATGTATTATGTCCACAAACTATTTGCTCATGAGCACTTTTTTGCCAATATTAACTAAGTTGTTTGTATTTGTCTTTATCATCTCTTCAATCTCCTTCACATCACCAAAAAATGTTCCATGTTTCAGTGCTACAGATAGAAGATGACTCTGTCTTTCCACCTCTTGATTCCAGATGTCACTTCTGTGTACCTGTGGAAACAGCAGCTGTGATTTCTGTTCTAATTATGTGCTGTTTATTGTCTGTGCCTGTGACAAATCTGAGAATTCCATATTTTACTGTAATTACACACCTCTTCCCAAACTTCATATTTGTATATTGCTTCTGTGAAACTCTCTAACATTTTCTTTATATCTGATTACTGCTTTACTTCCGTATGCATCATTCTGATTAAAACAGTGCTGTTTGCATTTTCTCAAATTTGGTCCATGTGTTGCAGAACAGTTACTCAACTAATAAAGTAACAAAGTTACAGCTGTTCTCATATCTAGCACTGACTCAACCATCATCATACATAAGTATCCATCTTGCCTACATGCTCACCTAAAACAAAAGATACATTACTGTTTTAACAGGGCACCCATAACTTTTCTTCCCACTTATGTATTATTGAACACACTGCAGCTTCACATCCCATCAAGAGTGGGCATTGGCTGTCTTGCAAGTTAGAAAACATTATTACAGTTCTTTCAGTCATGCATTCATCGTGTTATATAGATGCTATGTTGACGGAGAACTTTCAAGAATGTGGCACAAGTCAAACTACTATTAAACTTCAGTAAACTAATTTGTGCTTATTCCAATTAAATAATTATGAGATAGAAAAAAGCTGATTTTTCACTTGTAACAAATACCAGCTCTTTATCTTCTACAGCTAGTTTAACATCTACATGGTCACACAGATATTTAGCATTGAACAACAGTTATCTACATTTCTAATAATAAAGGCATCTTTACAATGGATTTTACAACTTTTCACACTTACATTAATCTTCAATCTCTGAATCTATATAATTAGATAATCTGAAGAGTGAGTGACCAATCAGGTGAGATTTTAAACTTCTTTTGAATTTTAGGGACTCCCGATTTCTCACTCCATGTCTGATGGATGTGTGTGAATATCCTTGCACACCAACACAGAACCCTGCTCTGAATCATAATATCTGTCTCACCACTCTACCTTTGACTCCCCAATTTTATTTGTGTGTTCTTCTACCACAGTGTTCTTACCCTCACAAGTACTAAGATATATTTCATTCATGTAACAGTCACTGTGAGAATACTCTCATTCACACACTTTTTAATATTTGTAATCTGTCTAAATATCACAGTGTTTCTAATAAAAGTGAGGAAGTTGATGGAAGCTCTATGTTACCTACTTTTGTTATTGCCCTTGTCATGTATATTGTACAATTCCCATTCAACACAAGACCTTTTTGTACTTATCTTATGCATTCTGCTTTGAATTTATCAATCAGCTAAATATGTGGGGGCAGTCAAAATTTTAGCCAGTAATTAAAGTATATCTGTTTGATATGTTGATTCACTGACTGTGAATATTTTGACATCAGCTGTATCATGTATAAATCTACTATGCAATTGTCACATATAAAAATGTGTGCCAGACCAGGGTTCAGACCCAGATTTCCCCTATCACGAGCAGACACCTTAACCATTTCAGCTACCTATGTATGTTCCCTGGATGAACCAAAACATCCATACATCACATTGTTTACATCCTTATATTGCAGACCACTAAATTCTTTACCTAACATTTGTCACAGTACATGGATTCCTGCAACATAGAGAATGAGACACTGCCTCAGTGGGTAGAAGATATAACATTGTTGGTCTCAGTTCCTTGTTGTCTCATTCTCCCTGTTGCAGGAATCCAAGGAATGTTGTCAGCATCAGCTGGTGAATTTAGTGTATTACGATATAATGATTTAGACAGTGTCACATTTGGAAGTTTGGGTTGGTTTGGGGAGCGTGCACAGAAGTTTTTAAGGTGACCATCCCTGATTATCTGGAAATCTGGGTTCAAGTCAACAAATTTTTATTTGTCACTATTGGGTAGTAGAACTATACCTAACACAGCTGATGTCAAAGATTTTGTAGTCGGTAAAAAAAAATCAAATTACAACTTGGATGATCAACAGTGTCTGTTCTTTCGGACGTGCATATAAGTGAAAGAATAAGTTGTGGTCATCTTATCATATTATGTCATTGGGCTTCAGATTGAGATTTGCACCCAACAATGACCCCAGTACATCCAACTCTTCCCTACAATTTTCCCATTTTTCATTTTATCTTAAACCTGGAGAAAATGAACCACTAGTTCTGAAAACTAGAGTCAAAGTGTACTTCTATGTGTTGCTTTGTACTCTGTTTTGATAGAGTTTAATTAAATGCAGTTAACATGTCTGTTTTACCAGTTTTAAACTTGCCAGTTTTAAACCTTTACTTCTGATTTCCATTTGTCTTTTAAGACTTCATGAGGCATATCGCTAATAAGAGGAATAGTGTCTGTGAGTGGCAGATAAATTGTAATAGCATTTTAGTGCTTCAGAAAGAATTGTCAGACTTTAAAGACTGGTAATTATTTTCATTAAATTATTATAATACTGCAATTAAAAAATCCATAACTCTTCAAATTTGGTCAGCCATTATGTAAATTTTGAATATTGCTATCCCATGCTGCATGAAATATAATGATATAAAATAAGATATTCTAAGAAATTAGCTGCATTAATCAGATAGGAAGAGGATAAAACCCTACTGAGTTTTATGATGTTTTGTGTAAGTAATTTCATACTTTACAGTTAGCTCATGAACAAACATATGTTTCAATACCTGTAATCTCTTATGTTATTTTTCCTTTTCATTAGATGAACCAAAAGAAAAGAATAAGAAAGATACAGCATACGGTTTCATAAATGGAACAAAAAATCTGACATGTGAGGTTGTAGCTGAACCTCCCCCTGTATTCAGATGGATGAAAGATGATGTCACAATCAATGAAGATGAAAACATAACTATAATCAGTGATAATGACACAAGTGTACTGCAGGTAATGAACACTGTTTTATTTTTCCGGCGTTCATGTTCAGATGTGCTTCTATAAAAAAAATATTTTAACAATAATACTATCAGGATTAGAGCCTTTATGTATCCATCATGACTGGGCTTCCAAACAATTTCTTCTATGTAGTTTTTAGAGAAGGTATTTAATAATGTTTTGCAGTATGTCTTGTCATGCCCACTAGTTACAAAGGTGTAATTTTCTCAATTGATTGTTGGTTGATGAAAGTGTCTTCCAATTGTGACAGCATTATTGGTGAACTTATGTACTAGTGAAGCTAAAGCTTTGAGTTACATCTGGAGGTCAGTTTGTTGGTCAATAGAAGGCTCTAGTTATATGTTATGCCCAACTAGTCTTGCCCAAATAGTCTTGCATGCTGTTAATTTCTATTTCTGTGGATTTGAGTTTCCAGTCTGCTGCAACAGGTTTCATGTGGAACCATTTTATCCATGGAGCAAGCTTTACTGATAGATTTTATGTCATCCAAATGAAGCAGAAGGGATTCATTTGCATCAAACAAGAATTATAGTCCTTATCTCTGGAACATAAACTTAATAATATCAATATATGTCAATGCAAAAATTAAAGTTTGTGAACTGGCAAAGAAGTCTGCTCTACCAGAATCAACAGTCTGAACAATTACAAAATGTACAAATAAAAACCCTTAAGCTGTGAAAAATGTCATGCTATTTTTGCTCAGATGAAAACAATGTTAAAATTATGGTAGGATAATCAAGTAGAGTGAAAAACTGTCCTGCTAATCAGGACACAGTTCCCTCTCAAGCTAAGCTGATTTATGAGAGACTGAAAGATGAAGCTGGAGAGGTGGCCAAAGATGAAATGTTTAAAGCTAATAAGGCTTGCTTTATCCAATTCGAAAGATGTTGTAAAAGGCATCACAGAAATCAGAGAGGTGGCAAGCATTAATAAAAAGACTGTGTCGCTCTGTCCAGAGAAACTCTGGTGGAGGTGCCCATACCAACTAAACTATATTGAACATGAGTGAAACTGATCTGTTCTAGAAGAATATGCCTAAAAGAACTTTTATCACTCATGAAGAGAAAACCTTCACAGGTTGTAAAACCACCAAAGTCAACTGACAGTGATGACTGACACAATTGCAGCCGGTGATCGTAAATTAAAATCTCTCTTAGTTTATTGCTCATAAAATCTAATAGTTTAAAAAAATGCATGTAAGTCCGTGATTTGGAAGTTGAATGATAGAGCTTGGGTGACAGCTTCCCTTTTTGAGGACTTGTTTGGTCATCACCTCATATCTGAAGTCAAACATTACTGCCAACTAAACCAAATCCCATATGAAGTGATACTATTAATCAGCAACACACCAGGTCATCCTGCTGTTACTCTAATTTGACCCACATGTGAAAATCGTATATCTTCCACCGAATACAACCAGCTTCCTTCAGCTGATGGACCAGGAAGTCATTAAAAATATCTAAAGCTTACTACAGAGATGATCATTTGCACAAATACATGAAGCTATGAGACTTGACAACAAGCTCTCTATTCAAGATTTTTGGAGGCACTTCAATGTTTTAGATGCCATGAGAATTACTGGACACTCTTGGAATGACATTTGACAACAATCTTTAAATGGCATCTGGAAAAAAAGTGTCAATTTTTCTTTTCTCCGCCACTTAAACCCAGGGAAAATCAGCACCAGATCCTGATCAAACTGATATTGTCACTGAAGAAGTGATCAGTCTTGCCAGACAGTTAAATTAAGAGGTGGATGGTGATAATGATCAAGAACTACTGCATTCACACAGTCAGGAGCTGACAGTTGACAAGCTTATAGAAATGTGTGAACACGGGCAAAACATTGAACAACCTGATTTTTGTAGGCCCACTGCAATCCGAATATCAAATGACAGTTGCCATGTCTCAGTGCAATTGGAAAAGGGTTACAAATTTTAGATAAAATATACTCCAACCAAATACAAAACAGGGAATAAAGAAATTATTAACATGCTATGAGGAAATTTTGCATGAGAAGAAAAAAATTTGATTTGTCAGACAAAATTGTTGGATTTTAAGAATCCTTTTACATCACAGTAACTCTGTTTTAGTTTGTTGTAATGCATAATATTGTACTGCAATATAATGTATTTCATTGATGACCATTTCATTAAACATTTTACTTCTAAATTACATTGTTTTCTCTAGTCTCTGATCCTAAATAAACATAATTTTTATGTATTTACACAAAGTTGGACACCAACTTATGCGAATTCAGCTTAAATGGTTATTGAAAGATACCAACTATCCCATAAGTCTGGGGATATAACTGTATATGTAAATTATCCCCAAAACTCTCAAAGCTATCAGTTTTGGTTTTTAAACAGATTTCTGTACCTATGTGAGTTCCACTGTTTCTTTGGGAGTATTTCATACTCTGACATTTTGTTGCCAGTTCTTCTGAAGTTAACAGAATAGGGATTGTACAACTTGTTTTGACACAACTTTTTACATAGAAGGCATGTGGATGACATAAATGAAGATTAGAAAGCAATTCTCCTGCTGCAATCTCTCTTCAAACTTGCTGAAAAATTTGTATTTAATAAATTTTCCCCCTATTTTAACAAGAAATAGATGGTAAGTAAAAGATACTGGAAACATGATCATTTGTCAGTGCATTGTCCATCTATCAGAAAATTACCAAATTATGAACTTTTCTATAAATCATCCTCTAAAGCTGCCAAAAATACCAGATGTATCTGACATATCTTAAAACTGACACTTCCTCCCATTATATAACTTTGTACATTACTGACAGTGCTATCTGCACAACATTCACACACTGTTTGTGTGTACACTATACAACAGAATTTAAAACTAATGTTGACACACAAACCAGGTAAAGAGGATTATAAGGTTTAGCTTCACAAAATCATTTGTAGTTTGGAATCAAAATACTATGTGTTTCATCACTGTGAAGGATGTCCAGGAACATAAGCTCTGAAAATAATCTGGGTGATACTTTTGAACTGAAAATAGTATATCTCTCCATTTAAGCAATTTATTCACACTGACTGGCACGAACCTGATACTACATAACTGGAACTGGTAGAATTTGTTGAAGAACTAGTAACATTTTTTTCTATCTTTCTAACCATCACGACATGCTAAGAATGAAAGTAAGCTTTCCAAATAACTAAAGAAGATTTCACGTTGGGTGAGTTGGTTGTCCAGATAGTCATTGTTGAATACAGAGGAAATAAAAATATATTTATTTGAATACATACTGGCTATTTATAGGTTTTTCTGTAAAAATAACTAATTGTTTCTGTTCAAGAATTCCTCAACTATATAAGAGTTACTACGGAGGAAAGTCTTGAATCTACATTTGGGAACACTTCTACTCTATGCAAGACATTTTATTTCGATGGGTAGACTGTCAAATAGTTTTACAGCTGCACATTTCAGTGTAACAATGTACCCATTTGTCATTTACTACATAGGTAATGAACCAGTGATTGCATAATGAATCAGTGATTGCATATGACATGATACAGTTACTTAAATTCACCAACATGGAAGAAGGATATTCAATATTTTGATGATGGTTCTGCTGCCCCATGCAAACATTTTAAGAACTGTCTTAATTTTTTTGTGAAAGGGGTTTTAATGTTGAAGCAGAATGGAATTTTTTCAAACTAGCCATACAAATCACCATGTGATGGATTTGGAAGTACAGTTAAGCATTTAGTTGCACAAGCTAGCCGTACAGTCCAGTAAACATGCCAGATTTTAATAGTGAGTTATTTATTTGAGTATTAAAGAGAATATTTATGTGGTAATGAATTCCCTTTTGCCACAAACAAATAATTAAAAAAAGCAAACGTTCCTCAGGAAACACTCTTCAAAAATGAATTTACAGTTTTGGGTACAAGAGATCACTACCATCTCCTGTAATTGGCTTTGATTTTCATTAACTGGGTGACGTATACTATGTGACCAAGTTTACTGGCATGCTAAAACACCAAACAAATACATTCTGCTTGGAGGGCCCTGCCCAAAATGTTTCAAATGTTCTGAGTTGGGGAGACACCTGGCAACCTCCCTGCCCAAGGCAGGGTTTGTCAGACATGAAGAAACTCTCAGCAGAAACAGGCAGCAGAAACTCTCACTATGTGTGGGTGGGTATTATCTTGCCAAAATGTAAGCCCAGCAGGGCTTGCCGTGAAGGCAACAAAAGGGGGCATAGAATATCATTAGCATACTACTGTGCAGTAAAAGTGCTATGGATGACAACTAAAGGGGTCCCGCTATTAAAAGAAATTGCACCTCAGAACATCACTCCTGTTTGTCATGCTGTATGATTGGCGACAGTCAGGTAGGTATTCCACCATCTCCAGATCCATCTTCAATGGTCTTCGAGGCTCAGTTTGAAGCAGGACTCATAACTGAAGACAACTCTACTACAGTCAATGAGATTCCAGGCTGGAGGTGTGTCTGGAGATGCCCCAGACACAGGCAGGAGACCAACCTCACTGTTGCCAGGCATATGGTACAAGGTGTGCCATTTCTTTTCACAGCAGGACTCCTTCGGTTGTCATATGCAACATCCTTGCAGCACAGTGATACGTTGATGATACTGTACACCCTGTTTTGTTGCCCTTCATGGTAATCGTTCCTGGGCTTACAGTTCCATAACATAATGCCCACTCGCAGACAGAAAAAGTTTCTACTACTTGTCTTTGGGCTTGCCAAACCATACCTTGGCCAGTAAGGTCACTGGATCTCTCCCCAATTGAAAATTTTTGGAGCATTATGGGCATGACCCTCCAACAATCTCAGGATTTTGATGATCTACTGCACCAATTGGTCAGAGTTTGGCTTTATACCCCTCAGGGTGACATCCAACAACTGTGTTCACCAGTTTCAAGCTGAATAAGTTTTTGCATAAGGGCCCGAGGTGAACCACTGCATTATTTACTTGCTCCATTTGTGGAGTTCTTTCTCTTGAATAAGTCATCCAATATTTCTGAAACTCTAATCACTTGTTTGTGTGTACATGTACACCATATCTACTGATTTCAGTTCCATTTGGATAATTACTTCATGGTGGATTCCTCCCCCCCTGCTGCCCCTTCCCCCTGCCCTGCCCTGCCCTTAGTGTATGATGATGTTACTGAACTCCAGCTTGGTTAGTGTGTTGCTTGTGTACATTAATTTACAAATGTAAGCAAATTTTTTGCACAGTAATTGAAATAACAAAAAAATGAAAATAGAGGTTTCAGTTAAGATTTAGAATGTTAGCAAGGTGTCTGTATATGTGTGGATGGATATGTGTGTGTGTGCAAGTGTATACCCGTCCTTTTTTCCCCCTAAGGTAAGTCTTTCCGCTCCCGGGATTGGAATGACTCCTTACCCTCTCCCTTAAAACCCGCATCCTTTCGTCTTTCCCTCTCCTTCCCCTCTTTCCTGATGAGGCAACAGTTTGTTGCGAAAGCTTGAATTTTGTGTGTATGTTTGTGTTTGTTTGTGTGTCTGTCGACCTGCCAGCACTTTCATTTGGTAAGTCACATCATCTTTGTTTTTAGATATATTTTTCCTATGTGGAATGTTTCCCTCTATTATAACCATATATATATATATATATATATATATATATATATATATATATATATATATATATAGAGAGAGAGAGAGAGAGAGAGAGAGAGAGAGAGAGAGAGTGCTTCAAAAAGTTAGTAAGTTTTCATTCTTTATAATGTGCCCTTTGACAACTCAATATTTCTACTATTTGGTGAGTTCTCTCATTTCTAAAGTATTTACACTTCACCAGAATTTTCCTTACCAAAGCCAGAAATTTCAAAACGCAGGGTGTACCATAATTAATGACGTAAACACATACATATGAAAGTGCACGATACTAGAAGGAGAAAGGTCTCAGTAAACATAGGGTCAAAAATGCATACCTTAAGAGCTATGAGCAATTTTTCATCTTCGATAATGTGAAACAAATCTCTTCTACTGCAAGTTCCTTGCTTTCCATATTTTAGGAAGTGGTAGTATGGACAAAAATAAGAAAAAAATGTCCAGCAAACATGTGCACTAAAAAACATATTTTAAAAGTTACGAGCACTTGATCATTAGAAGAGTTGTATTTCAAAGTAGCAAAGATGAACAAGTGCTCATAGCTCTTAAGGAATGCATTTTAGAGCACATGTTTACTAGACTTTTGTTTCTTGTTTTGGTCCTACCAATTCCCAAAATATGGAAAGCGTAGAACTTGCAGCAGAAGAGATTTGTTTCACATTATCGAAGATGAAAAATTGCTTGTAGCTCTTAAGGTATGCAGTTTTGACCCTATGTTTACTGAGACTTTTTTGCTTCTAGTATTGTGTACTTTCAACTGTATACAGCTATGCCATTGATTATGATACACCCTATATATTATGTCATATTATGCAAAATCTGGTATATCTGGTACACCTTATACTGATAGGCTTAAATTACTCTTTTCAGTAGTGTGAACAGTAAATTTTAAGATACGTGGCCTCAAATATAAGCAATATTTGATTTATATAACAATTTAGTAACTTTAGAATCTGACAGCATATCAAATATATCTAGGAAAGTTTGTAATTCACAAATTTCTAATATGAAGACAATTCACTGACAAATTATCATGGTTCTATGGTCTTTCATTTGCTGTGTAATCCTTGTTAAAATATGGGTAACATAAGTTGCAACAGAATTTTTAGACAAGTTTGAAGGGTGATTGTGTCTTGGATATTTGTTTACTGACCTTCATTTGCATTATTCCTGGGTTGTGGACAAAAAATTGTGTCATGATAGCAAGTTTCAGAATCCTACCTCTATTAGGTAAGGAACAATGGTTTGCTAAACCTTAAGATTTTATTGTGTGCTTCCAGTCCCACAGAAAGTGACCCTTTTGAAAATGGCTTTTTACACTAAGTTACAGATGTTTAGATAAAACTTGGTAGAAGCTTGTGTAGGTCCCTTAGATACATTCTGTACAAATTTAATAAGTACACAAGGTAGTAAAACTGGGAATATCTTTCAGTGTTGATCACTTGACATGGAATGTCTTATTACCCAACATCTTGCATCTTTTAGAGATTCTTAGGTATGGGGACCACTACATTTATTCCTTAATGATATTTGTGGTTAATTATAAAAGCAAATTTATAATGAAATGTGAACTTTTCAACCACTCCATTTATCAATTATCAGAATATTTGGACTTCAGGATGTAAATTACAGTTCTCACTTACATTCATATTAAACAGATATTAACTTTAGCACTGTACAGACAGCTGACAGTGACTCCTGAAACCAGTAAAAATGTTTAGTACACAGTAGTGAGTGAAAACAGTAATCAAGTAATGTAAGGGAAAGAGTACTGCTATTCTCAAAGTAGCTGTTTTTCCACTGATATAAACAATATTCTTGCTTGTAAATAAAAAAGGAGCAGTCTGTAAGCAATTTCAGTGATTAATAATGTAAAATGTTTACCACAAGATTTAGGTGTTGTCAGTATACTTCACAGAAGCAGCCAGCAATGACTGCTTCTTCCTGTTGATACATAACTTGACTCATTACACATAAATTTATTTATTTATTTAAATTTTTGCATTTAGTCATCAAGATTATGGCTTATGCAAACACCAAATACATATAGGTTATGGGTAGTAATTACAACAATCAAACAATGTTTATCGAAATACATTATCATGTTTAAACATATTAGTACAACAAGAATCATTAGTTTACCACACACCATGCATAAACTCCATGTTTTATAAAATGATCTTGTTGATTAGAGAGAGATAAAAAAAAAATCACTTGAAACACCTTATATCTATCTCCGTTGTGCACTGTGATGAAATAAAGCAGTGTGCTCTTAATGTTACTGCTTCATAATTCATCAAGTGTATACAGACACCTTCCAAATTTTTTTGAGCTATTTTGTTATTAGTTTTCAGGGACTATGGACGATTATTGCACTCTTGTGAGGCCACTAATGTATGGGCTCTGGTATATCATTTTTAATTGAATCATATATCTAAGATAGTTGTGTTTGAACTTGGTGTTGTAGTCATGCATATTACTAGATTTAATCACAGCTTTCTCAGAAACAAAAAAAAAAAAAAAATGTAAGTAATTTAAGGTACAAGGATTAGATGGTGAAGCATATCTGTTGAATGAAAACTTCAAAGCAAGAATCTTTACATCTCATTTGATGTATAATCCTTAACCTTCTTTCTTATGGCAACAGTACTCTGTTATGGTGTACATCTGCAGCAAATCCCCGTACTTCTATACATATAGATACAGACTGTCACATAATACATAGTTTTCAAATTGTTGGTGGGCATCATTTTAGACAACTGGCTAAGATACAGGCCATTATTGAATTAACTTTACACAGTGTTAATATAGTTAATCCACTTAAGTTTTGAGTCCAAATGGATTTAAGATTAAAATAAGAATATATGAAAAGCAGTACCAACTAACTATAAGTTGATGTAGTACTGTAATGTTGAGGTGATGTTGTAGAGAGATTTGAAGCATCCTTGCAGTACAGACCTTTAAGCAACGTTCCTCACTCCTTTGTACAGACATAAACTTACACTAATACATTTAATAATTTTCCATCGGGATCTGTATGGTGGTGGTGATGGAGGAGGGGGAAGATCATGGGCACAGATTTGTGTTTTGAAATGTCTCGCATCTATAGCAGAATACGTATATTTCTGCATTGTTTATGATGTAGGGAAGTATGGAATGACTTACGAGAAATAAGCTACTTTTTTATACAAGTGTGTAATTTTCACAGACATAATCCACAAAAACTTACCATTTTTTATTTCTTTCCTTTGCAGTTGGTGATACACAATGCAAGTTCCTTTGGTGAATACAAATGCATTGCTACAAATAATTTCGGTAGCCGGGAACAAAAAATCCGCCTAAAGCAAGGAAATAAGCCAGAAGTTCCAACATTTAGTATTAAGGAACATACTGATGATACCATTGTTTTGGATATTACTGCACCAGACGCTGGGGATTTGAAGATACTTTCATACCGCGTTGAGTACATTCCAGTGCAGCAAGGAGCTTTGGCAAACTGGAATAATGCTAATGTTGTGGAATTGGAAGGTAATCATCAACTTGTATTCTTTCTTAACAAGTGAGATAAACCCCAATTATATCTGTTATTGTTTAGGACTTTGCCTTTGGATAAAATGTCTTTTTTTATAATTATACCAGAGAAGGAAAGTTGCTACTTACCATATAGCGGAGATGCTGAGTCTAGACAGGCACAATAAAAAGATTCACAAACTGATAGCTTTTGGCCATTAAGGCCTTTGTCAGCAGTAGACACACATACACACACTCACGCAAATGCAACTTGCACACACGTCTGCAGTCTCAGAGAGCTGAAACTACACTGTGTTGTTTCAGCTCTCTGAGACCGCAGACGTGTGTGCAAGTTGCAGGTGTGTGTGTGTGTGTGTGTGTGTGTGTGTGTGTCTACTGCTGACAAAGGCCTTAATGGCCGAAAGCTATCAGTGTGTGAATCTTTTTATTGTGCCTATCGTGACTCAGCATCTCTGCTATATGGTGAGTAGCAACTTTCCTTCTCTGGTATTGTTACATTCCATCCTGGATTTTGCAATGATCGATTATTTTATAATTATCATTATTAATTATCCACCATGAGGATTTAATGGCTCAATAATCATCAATGAAATCTCAACCGTGTCTTATGCAGACACAGAGAATAATGTCAACATAAAAAAATGCCATAAACATTTTACAAAATCAGAAATACATGCAAATTGTGATCTTCTGCACTTTCTCAGCAAAACATATTTTGTAGCTGCCCATTTGCTTATTACTATCATTAAGTATCCAGTGAATCTTCCCATTCCTCAAGCCCTCCCAGGGGCTCACCATTCTTTGGTGAGCACATGCTTCACTATCGTTGGGCACCAGCCTTTGCAGCACTACTTCCTCTTCTGTGCTGAAAACCTACACTTCGACTATCTCTTACCTCATCCGACTTTCTGTCAGATGGTCCTTTTGCTGCAGATGCTGCTTAGACTTGGTTCATCATTTTGGTCTTGATTTTCATTTTCACTCCCAGTGCTATCTTCACCTTCCATTAATAATTAAAGTGACCCCTTACTGAATTTGACCTGCCATCTTTTCCAAATTTTATAGACATGCATGTCGTGCAGGAAGGTCGCCCACTGTGGTGTATGCTCCACCTCTGTACCCTTCCACTCCAGCACCCTTGCTTTGTGTTGTCGTAGTATGCCCAAAACCCACCACGGTAGCCACCCCGTGACGGTAGGGGGGAGGGGTTGAGTCATCAAGTACCTGCATGTATATAGTCCCCTGGCCACACAGGGATCACAATGTTGGTGCCTGCGCTGCACACTCTGCATGTATCCCCATCAAGTATGTGCCCATTACTGGGGCATGGGGACTCCCAGCAATGGATTACTGGACAGGTAACCATAACTGAGGCTGGGTGGCACCCATGGGGAGAGCCCCCTCTCGGAGTTGGTAGTTGGTGGTACCATGGCAGATAGTTCGCACATGAAGCAACTTAAACTTTCTCCCATTGGTGGTCTCATGCCCTCTTTGAATGGAAAGACCTTTTATGATGCAACGAAACATAATCCCAACACTTTCCCTTCCATGGCCATACTGTGGGAGGAACAGAGGACTAGATGACAAAGAGAAAAGCACTTCCCCTAATGCCTGGTCTATACCAGGACTGATGGAGACACTCAATTGGCCACAAAGCCATCAGTTTTTGTCTGACACATTGAAGACAAATATAAGGAAGCTGCAGCCATCTTTAAGATGAAGAGCAATTCCCTCCTGATTAAAACATCATCTCTGACATTCACAGGTGCTGCTCTCTTGTGAAAAGTTGCGTGATATTCCTGTGACTGTCACTCCCCACAAGAGTCTCAATATGGTCCAGGGCATCTTCTTTACCATGATTTTCGTTTACAATTTGACGATGAGCTGCATGCCAACTTGGAGTGATGGGGTGTGCACTTAATCCATTGTGTCCATAGGGGACCAAGAGAAAACAGAGTTGCTACCACGGCCTTTATCTTGGATTTTGAGGGTGATACATTGCCTGAGAAGGTCAAAGTGATAATCTATCAGTGTGACATGAAACCCTATATTTTTCCTCTTGTGAGACGCTTCAAGTGTATGAAGTTCAGACATAAGTTTTCTCATTGCACAGCTACCCATGTCGGCAGAGATTGTGAATATCCATTACACATGAACATTCCCTATATCCCTCCCTCCCTCTGTGTAAACTGTGGCGAGCTCCATTCTCCCTACTCTCCAGATTGCTCTGTTTTTAAGCATGAGAAGGAAATACAGGACCCTGGACAAGCTCACACATCAAAAGCCCAGAAAAAAGTATGAGCATCTGGACCCCATACAAATGGCACAGTCTTACATTACAGCCACAACATCATCGCCTTCTGTGTCAATGCTGCTTTCCTCTGGTACACCTTAGAGCCGCCACTAATGCCTGCCCCCAGGTGGTTGCTGGCTCTTCTGGTGCTCCCACAGCATTCACTCCAAGAGCATTGGCTCCCCACCTACCAGAGAGACCGGTCGCCATCCCCCACCCGGACGTACCTCATCCTTCTCTGGCTTCTGTAGGTAGGAAGAGATCCAAAATCTGTTCTTGGCTAGCCTTGAGAGGCATCTAGGTTCAGAAGTGATATATGCCAATAGCTCAACAGTTAACGTATGAACAGGCTTTGGACACACACATGCACGGTGCAGGGAACTCCACTCTCTGACAGATGGCTGCATTGACTTCACTGCTGAATTGATGTCCATCAAACTAGCCCTTAGCCATGTTTATTCTTGCACTGCAAGAGTCTCCTAATCTGTAGTGACTCCCTTAGCAGCCTTCATGCTATAGATTAGTGCTACTCTCCTCATTCACCGTTTACGGCTATACGGAATCTTGTTTCACCTCCATCAAGCTGGACAGCCACTCCTTTTCATTTGGAACTATGGCCATGTAGGAATTTTGGGGAATTAATGAGTTGACTGGTTGGCAAAGCTGGCCAGGAAATGGGTATGGCATCAGCCGCTGCAAGTCTGGAACTCAGAATGGTCTGCCCTGATCTCCACAAACAAACCAATGATAATAAGGAGACCATGATCATGGATTTCCACTGTACTGTTGGAAGGACAATCTGCAGACACCATTATTGATTCCAGATAATGTTTTATGTAAAGTTGTTTCTTTTATTATATTCTGGTTACACATCTGTGCTAGATAAGCTCTTACATATTAACTAGTGCAGCACATTTTTATTCTTAAGAAAGACATAATACCATCACTTAAGACTCTTACAAATATACCTGGGCAAGCAGATATGAGTTCACATAGATATGCCCTGAAGTTTCATGATTTATGCTGTCCTCATGCCACATCTCTATACATGTTTTGATTTGTTACTAGCTATCACAAAAATTAATTTTGCAGCGTGGGCAAATATAAGGGGTGCGGCAAATAGAAGTGGCCCAGAGAACAGAGTTCCAGGGAACAAAGAACTACAGCACAGAAAAGGAAATACAGTACTAACCTGACAACAGCAGATGTTGAAAGTGACCACCATTCATCTTTTGGCACTCTGGTCAGCAAATTGCTGAAGGCGAACTGAAGCCGGATTGCTGGAATTTCTGCAGTCTCATCTGAAATGTTCTGCTGCAGTTCTTGAAGACTATGACACTTGTTGCGATGCACATTAGACACAAATTAATCACACACTAACAAATGAAATGCCCTGAGTGGTCAGCTACGGGCATGATCAGACTGACCTCTGCTAGCAAATCTGTCAGGAATGAAGATTGTGTAAATGTGCTCCAAGGTTTGGTCAGCTGTATGGGCAGGAGCAACTGCTTCATCCTGTTGGAAGTAACTGTAGGTCTTTTCCTCCTATGTCATTGCTGCCACAAATTTACATCCAATAATATCCACTCATCTGGGGCACTTTTATTTGCCCCACCCACACTTTTCTACAGAGAAAAATCAAGCAATAAGTGAATTCCTTCTTTGAAAACCAGAAGATCCCATTTTCTATTTCTGTCTTCCATTTGCTTTTCATTGTTCTCCATTCCTTTCCTTTCCCGTTTAATTAGGTAGATGAATGGAAAAGGAGCAATACAATTCACACTTCACCATTATTCTGAGAAGCACATGTAACTTGCCTAACAGTACTGCTTTCTTACCTGAATAATACGGAGGAACAGTGTAGTAACAGTAAATTACCATGTTTTTGCCATTGTGTCTTGAAACAAGGCTAGTCAGTATGATTGCACTATTACTTGCAGCTAGTATGGTAAAACTCTGTGTGTATACTCTTCAATGATGCATACCTGTGGCTGAACTTTACTTACTATACTATTCAAAACCTTCTACTAATTGTGGTGTACAATGGTAGCAAACATAAAATGGTTCATGGATGTGCACAGCCATAGGGTTGGAGTCCCTGCTCAATTTGATACATACAAATATGAGTAACAGGTAAGCCAGGCATAAAGAGCGTTCAAAAATTTAATGCCCATACTGACAGATATGATGTTTCATTAAGAAATCTGGTGTCAAAAGTGCATTTTTAGTGTGTTAGGAGTTTTGAGGATGTCACTGGATGTGACTGAGAATGAAATAACATTAAATGTACTTCACTCCTTTATTGTTCTTGCAAATGTTACAATAAAAGTTGAAAATGAGCACCATTAACTTCATTGCACAGCTTGGATCAACAAAGTTGGGTGTCCTGCGTTTGATGGAAAGTGTGCTGTGTGTTCTGTATGTGTGCAGCCATTGCAAGAATTCTCACAACTAATTCATCCTCTGAGTACACAGGACTGAAAGTAGAAGTTTACGCTGCACATACTGGTTTTCAAGGTCTGTCACGGTGACATCATTCTGTAATCCCACTCTCCTTCTGATACAATGGGATACCCCATCCAATAATTTCAGCAGGTGCTCTTGTAAAAGCAGTCTGTAAACTGGCCACTGGAATCAAGGAGGCAACAAGTAGGGCCCAAGTAAGTAGTTGCCCACACTACAGATCCAAATGTTTACTGAAAATTGTCTGTAACGACTTCATCTGACTATATATGAGAGTTATGATAATTGTGCAGGCTTTCCTGTGTAAATTGAGTCTCATGGACCAATGAAAATGCTAGGATGTAACAATGCTTTCTTCCTCAGAGCAACTTTGGTGTAATGATGTTTGAAGAAAGTACTTTTTGCTTAGCTCCTTCTCAACTGATGTAATTAAGTTTCATGTGATCTTTGTGCTGACTCATTATGCATTTACAATACCTGGTTGCTTAACAAACTATTTTTATTGTTAGCTTGACTATAATATTTGTCACCTTGGGTATTGAATTTTTTACAATGAAATAATGTTAACTAAAACAATTGTTATCAAAGAACATGTGGAAATACCCCATAGTTCTACAGTTTTACAGATTATTATGGGTGAGCATAAGTTGTGACACAGACACACATACACACACACACACACACACACACACACACACACACACACACACACACACACACACACACGTACAAAATCACTTCATAAACCAATGTGTTTCTAGACTAGTGGATTTTAGGTGTAATTTTTTCTTTGTATCAAACAATGAGGAGCAGTGGGCTGACACTGCATCAGTTGCCACTGCAGCATGCTAAGTATTCAATCTGATTATTGTTACTAAAAGAAAAGACAAAATTCTATCTATCTATCTATATCCAAATCCCGCTCCAGCTACTGCCGGGTCTGGGTGCTGATGAGTCCTCCCCATTTGGCTCGGTCCTCCCACCACTTTTCTTCTTCCACTTGCTGCCAGGTCACACCTCCCCTTTCTACAGATATTCTCACTCCCATTTTCCACCGTGTTCTTGGGCGCCCTCTAGGTCTTTTCCCATCCATCTTTAGTTCTTCCATTATTTTGGGGAGTCTCTGCCCATGCATCCTCTTAACATGCCCATACCATCTTAATCTCTTTCTTTCAATTTCTTCTCTCATACTTTCTTGTGTGAGGTCCTTTCTAATCTCTACAGTCCTTACTCTGTCCATTCTTGTTTTTCCCTTAACTGCTCTGAGAAATTTCATTTCCCCTACTTGCAGTCGGCTCCAGCCCCTTTCTGTCATTGTCCATGTTTCTCCACCATAGGTGACAATAGGGATGTAACAATTCTTATACATAAGGAGTTTTGCTCTTTCTGAAACTTTTTTATTCCAAATCAGGTGTTTTATTGTTTGGTATAAATTGCCTCCCTTCTGTAACCTCCTATTAATTTCGTTAGTTATTCTTCCATCCCTAGATATTTCACTCCCTAAATAGGTGAAACTTTCTACTACTTTGAGGGGCTCTCCATTCAAGGTAATATTTCCGTTGATTCCTTTATCTCTTCCAAATACCATTACTTCACTCTTTATTTATTTTTAATCCATACCTTTTCATTATTTACTTCCACGCATCAAGCTGTAACTGTACATCTACCTCTTTACCACCCCATATTACCATATCATCTGCAAAAATCATCTTTTTGTCTTTTTCTTTTACTATATCTTTAACTGCCCTATTCATTCCCTCCATCACAACATTAAAAGTGCAGGAGATAGAATACTTCCTTGCTTAAGTCCTTCAAAGTATTCAGAGTTCCCCAATGGTGTTCTAATTCTACAATTGTTTCCTCTGTACATTGTCTTTATAACATTAATGTATCCATCTTCTATATCTATCTTCTTCATTTCTTCCCAGAGTCTTTCCCTGTCAACTGAGTCAAATGCCTTTTCTGTGTCTATAAAAACCATTATCACCCTTTTGTTATACTCCCAACTTTTTTCCATCAATTGACGGGTAGAAAATATCAGGTCGATCGTGCTTCTTCCTTTACTAAACCCATGCTGTTCTTCACTCAGCTCCTTTTCTATCTTTTCACTTATTTGATTTAGTAAAATTCTTTCAAAAATCTTGGCTGTATGACTCATAAGGGTTATTCCTATGTAGTTTTTACAAAGTCTTTTATTGCCTAACTTGAAGATGGGAACACTGTCTCCTGTTCTCCACTCGTCAGGTATTGTACTATTTCTCCACACACTTGATAGTACTCTATACAGCCACTGCATTTCCACTGGACCTGCTGCTCTTATCGTGTCCACTGATACTTCATCAGGTCCTGGGGCTTTCCCCCCATTCATCTTCTTCACAGCTTTTTCCATTTCTTCCCATGTAATTTGTCCTAATTCTGATTCCCAACTTCTCTCAATTTCTCCATTATTTGTTGTTTCCCCATGTACCTGCTCCTCAGCGTTTAACAGCTTCTTAAAATGTTCTTTCCAGAGATCTTTTATATTCCCTGGATCTTCAATAATATTACTCTCCTCTGTTTCCATCTTTACTGGTACTTCAGAAGCCTTCCTTTTATTTGTCATCATTTTATAGAGCATTTTTGATAGGAGGAAATTACCATTATTGCAGAATCACTGTGTTTTTAGTAATATATTGCGAAATTCTAATTTGGAATGCATGATATAGAGCAATCTGTTAGATTACATGTAGCATTGTTTGTGATAGTAGTCTTCAGCAGTATTTGATAAGTTATCAGTAGCAATAAACTAACACAAAAATTCAAAAATGCAACTTTCTAGCTTAGTTACTATATCAACATTAGTTATATTTCCATGATGACACCAGGCAACAGTACTGAGTGCCATAGTGTGTGACATAAATATTCATGTTAAAACATAATCAAAATGTCAGGAGTGCACACAAATGTAAAAATAATACTACCCAGTGTTCCAGTACTCCATCACTAAGCAGTGGAATCCCAAAACTCCTAGAAAATTAATTACTTAAACAATAATAAATGGATCCTGCCAAAATGACATGCAATGCTCTGAATACTGGTGATTAGCGGCAATTCCTTCTGTGAGACATTGTTATCCACAGAATAATAGAAAACTGGATGATATATCCTGTGTCATAAGTCAAAGCCAACATTAAATATGTACTCACTGCAAAAAGAAATATTTTAGACACAAAACAATCAAATTAAATATTCAGAAATGAGTTTTGCCTTAGTTGTTAAGTATTAACTGTTTTTTTTAAAAAACTGAATTGATATTTATTTAAACATCTTCTAAATTACTTTTTGTTCTTAGCTCCACCATACAAAATAGAGGGACTCATGCAGGATACAAAGTATACTGTAAGGTTGGCTGCCAGAAATGAAGCAGGTCTGAGTGACTACACCAAAGAGCATTCTGTAACAACAGTCTCCAGAAAAACTCTGCTTTCATCAAGTTCTGCACGAAGTATGCATTTAGTGCACGTCTCCTCATATCTCCTGGTGCTTTGCCACTTTCTTTCTAGAGTTGGCATATATATGAACATTTTTATTCAGCTGTGAACATTCCTCCAGGTGTTCATATGTGATATGTGAGAAAAAAAATTCGAGTGTGGCACTATAATGTTGAAATAGGGAAGCAAGCTGGTAAAGATAAAGATGTTTCTGTACTGCAGAGTTTCACTGTTGAATAATATTTGATGATTAATTCCTGAAACTCAATGATGGCAGTGTTTCAGTTTTTGTAGCTGTAATTGGTTTCACTAGTAAAAAACTCAGCTCTATACTTTAATTTCCTTAGAATTCAAATAATGATCTATCTCTTACTCTTATTTATTTTAAAAAGGCAGCTAAAATTGTGTTGTTGGATAGTTCAAAAATGAAAATTAAAGTTGTGAAGTTATGGTATAAAACTGACCACTGCAGCAAATAAAAGACTGCACTAAAATCAAGAATTTTTCATAGATTTACACTCTTATGAGAAAAAAACACACATTTTTCTCCTAGTGTGACTTCATATAAATTTTTTTTTCCTTTAATTGTGCAAATTGTGCTCTTCATTGAGGTTCTGTACTCAATGATTTTATTGACATCAGCTCGCTATAATGATGAAAGTGGAATGCACTTAATTTCATCTTGTGTCTTGCTTTAGCTACGGTTTAACATGTGCCAAATGCAAATAATTTGTTGAAGAAAGAAATTTATGATGTTGTTTGAAAAAAAATAAATGAGAGGGACTAACACTTCACTTATTTTGTACCATAAAATTTTGTCTGTAAAAATTAATTAAAGAAGAATTTATTTACCAAAGGTACTGCTTGTAAGTAAACTTATATTTAAATTAGATATTCAAATACATTTTATTTGTCTACAAAATTTAGTATTTGATTCTGAAGTTTTGATTGATGATATCTTTAAGTATTTGTGCTGTGATTAGACAAGATATACATTATTATTCACTGTAAATGGCTGTAACATTTCAGTTTAGTTTTCTTATATTATGAAACTTACCTTGTTGTATCCAGAGAAGCTGAAATAGATCTCTGAGCTAGGGGGAACATTTTCCATTCTTTTAATAAGTTAACTCTCTGAATTTATTTATACTCTGATTCATACTCCCAAGGGGACCTTACACTGTGGCACTCCCAGAGTTTATTCATATTTACAAGATTTGAAGATCAGAGATCAGACATCAATTTCCTAAAGCACTAAAACACACTTCACAAGAAAAACTGAAAAAAAAGTCATGGCACCTTTAAAGATTAGAAGTTCCAGAACTCATTAAGTACAAAAAAATTTATACTTAATTAACAAATTTGTCTGTAACTCAACATGCTGCAAAACAGATTGTAATAAAAAAAATTGCTGGTTCAAATATCAGTAGCATCAAACTTTTCTTTTACTTCTTAAAAATTCCATACCTATTAACAAAGGGAAATGATAATTAACAAATACTGAATCATAAATTTCAATAAAAGTAACATTTTTTCTTTTTAATTACCATTTGCATGAAAATTTGAGCATTCACAATAAATTAAAATCTGGCACAAAAATGAGAAAGATCAAATATTTTTTTTATTTCTAACGGATGAACAGTGTTATTAACGTATACATTTTTTTCACTTAAAAAGAAAGCAGATCTGTATTAAATTTTAGTTTATTTTCATATGATTAATAATTAAAAAGATATGACAAGTAATTAATAGAAAAATGTTACTTTATTAAAAATTTGTAAATCAATATTTGTTTATTAACATTTCTATTTGATAACAAATATGAAATTGTAAAGCAGTAAAAAAGTATTATGCTAATAGGAAGATAGTGGCTTCATGATTACAATCCAACTATGCATTGTGCTTTCTTTCCACTACTGAAGAATTTGTTAACACATTACAAGTATTTTGTATTTAACAGCACTCAGAAATCTTCTAATCTTGAAAGGTAATTTTGTGAGGTTTTTTTAATTGGAATTGTGCCATACTTCTTTAGGAAACTGACATCCGGGCACTGAACCTCAACTCATATAAGTATGAACAAAATTGGAGAATCTCCTTTTGTCAGACCTTGTGAAACTAGTTTAACTATATAAGCACAGGGAAATTTATGTAGATATTAAGAAATGTTGAATGTGTTCCTGTGCATATGCTTGCATATACTATCTGCTTTGATGTATATTTTAAATGAGTGAAATGATATACCTGATTCAACAGGTGAGCTAGAGGCAAATGGATGTACATTAAAAATTCTGCAGTTTACAGTGTCCATGTTTGTTCTGATCAGAAATTTTATGTGTGAGTAATGCCATATGGAAAACAAATATATCATCTTGTGTGTTATACTTAACACATCAAAAGGGCACTAAAAGATAGTTTCAGTTTGTCTCACATTTTATGGAAAAATAACATTGATGTTGCAGTGATTGCCTATTATTATTGTTAAATGGTGTATATAGATATATATATATAAATGAATATAATACTTAATTTATTATCAAGTCAGAGTCAACTGTCTGCTGCATTTACATGGCAAAGAGCATCCACTCAATATTTGTTATTTACTTAACAATTGTTTTCCATAATACAAAAAGGAAGGATGATGTCAGAAACTAAACAGTCCTTATGCTATTGTACTATCTGTGATCTTAGAGAAATGAAGTAAATACTAAAAAAGTTCTAAATTACAATACATTAATTTATTCACAAATCTGAAAATATGGTAAATTTTGAACCAGATAAGCATCTTCTCTCACAAAACACATTTAGCATTTATATTTTCTGTGTCTGGAAATAATAAAGATACAGTCAGTTATCTCTCTGAACAAAATAACAAACAGCAAATTTTATATCAGGTTGTGTTTTCTCTTCTGAAATCTGTTTTCATCAATACTGTTTTAGTTGTGTATAAATCAATAGCATTTAAAAATAATACTGTGTATTCACAGCATTTTTGAGCATTTCATCGATTTCATAAACTTTATACGTTCACAGTTCTTCCAAAAAATTTAATTTTAAGAATATATATTGTTATAAATAAACTGGTATTCATAGAAGTGAAACATGTACTAATGTTCTCTATATCACGGGGAAGTGTAAAAATTCCTAGATGACAGGTTGTGCAATTGCTCACAATTTTCAACACGTTGCTTTATTCAGTCAAAAAGTTTTAAGTATTTATAACTATCTTAAGTAATCTTAAAACATATGTAGCAAACAGTTTAACAAAAATCTGAGGAATTATTTCTTCCATGATCATTCCATTACTGTTGAATTTGTAAAATATATAAGAATAACTCTTTATTTTTTAACTGTAAATATTGTAAAAATCTGCAGTCCTTCTTTGCCTTATTGTTTAATGTCCATTTATGAATAAATATGTTTGGATAATAGTAAGTGACTGATTATTCTAATATTATAACCTCCCCCCCCCCCCCCAATTGCTTTCCAAGTATGCTGTAAACTCTGTTGAATCATAAGCACTTTCTTTAATTTTATCCTGTGAATGATAAATGGTTGGACATGTTGCCACAAAATCAGTATAAAAACATGAAATCTGAATCTTTTTCACAGCTTCCTATAATTATTTTTATTATTATTGTGTACCAACCAATGAAATAATGAAGAAATATGTTGCTGCAATTTCATTTCTCAAATTACATCCAATTTTGTGGAATTATTTATTTGAAATATGATATTTGAAGAAGATCCCCATTAAACTGGATTCACAACTTCACAATAACTAAAGAAAATAGTCTTCCATCATTATCTTGATGCCGATGACTTTAAGTGTCCAATAACAATGTTATTTATTCAATGATTTCTGAAAAACTTACCATCTTGTACGTCTAAAGCAAGTCAATAAGATTCAACTGATTGAAGGTCCTTTACATAAAGTCTGAACCATGCTAATTTTGAACACTTGTTGTCTGTCTGATGTATGGAAGGAGAATGTATACATGAATTTTCATCTTTCCCTTGTCCAATCACACAGTCATTCACCAAGTGTTAAGTTTTGAAGACCTGGCTTACTGTCTTAGATTATCTCCCTCTAACTACTGTGTCACATCCAGACACCTTCTTGTGAGATCAGAAAGGCATATTCACAGAATGACAAGATGCAGTACCAAAGATTTCTGTCAGTCCCAGGAGAACTACTCTCTGCAAGAATCTTAGGTGTCTCTGTAATATACCAGATGGAACAAGTGAGTAGAAATAGCTGATGCAAAGTTACAGGGGCAATCAAGTTTGCACTGCAATACACTTTCACAGTCTCGAGGGAAACATTGCTGTGCTCCATGCACTGGCAATGTTAAACGTATTTCAGCTGCCATATGACAGACTGCCTATATGTACTAAAAAATTTCTTCTCCCACTGGAAAATGTTTCTAAATCCCTGTATTGTAGTTTTATTAGCAATGATGCTTAATTTGCTGCTCCTGTATCATCACTACATCCATTTGCATCCACAGCCCTGGCCAATAGTTGCACCAGTGGTTGATCTGGTAGGTCGCAGAATGAAAGTCTCTAGCAGATTACAACTGTGTGCCACACCGGCACTTGAATCCACTCAGTAAGAGCATTTGCTGTGGAAGGCATGATTTCAAGTAAGTTCTAGTCCTTGTCTGGTACACAATTTTCTGCTTTAAAGTGGAAAAATACATTCTGAAAAAAATCCTTTCTTCCCGGAGAGTTTGTTAGTTTGATAAGGCATGCAGGAGAGTTTCTGTGAAATTTGGAAAGTACTGACAGAAGTGAAGCTGTGAAGGTGGGTCATGAGTCATGCCTGCATTGCTCGGTTGGTAACAGTATTTTCAATGAAAGCAAGATTTCAGATTTGAGCCACAGTTGAGTATACTGCTTTCACTCACCAGAGTGTTTCAAAATGATGCACACACTGCAGCAGAGTGAAGGACTCACTCGAAGGACTCACTCTATGTCCCAGAATATTGGGACACTTATTATTTATTTACCATTTGATATTACAAGGGCATTCAATGACAGCAGATGTACATCATGGACATACATCTATAATACATCAAAACTAGAACTACCAGAACATATTTTGCACCTAAAACTGCCGATTCAAAAGTGGAATTTATCTTTATAAAGTTAAAATAAGAATAATTAAATACTTTTTCTCGAATTTAATTTTTTTTCCATTTATTACAAACAAGATAGAATTTTTAGACACATTTTATCTAATTAACAAACACAATTTTTATTGCAAATTGTTTTAGTAAAGAAGCTGACATATTTATTGTATACTCATTATTATAAAATTAATTACTGTAATATTTTTTGTAGTGCACTTATAGTCATGAAATCTGTTTGCCAAATCCACATACTGCAACGTATTTGTAAAATACTGCCAGACTTTTTCTTCAGTTTATTTGCACTCACTAATGTGAATTACACATCTTTAGTAGCAGGAACTACATACCACATCCTTAGTTATGTCCTTTGAACAAGAACCACACACTCACTGTTTGCACTTTTTACAGATGTAACTTGTCTTATTCCTACACTTCTTCATTTGACATTGTCTCCTCATTTTATTTCCTTCCGCAGAGTTTCCAGAGTCAGCTTCTGTTTACGCCAAGTTAGTTTTTGAGTCCATGTACCCCATATGAAGCTCCTCTGCTAGCTTCAGGATATAATTTTTATGAGTGATCTTCATCCCTGTTACTTTCTTTAAAATGATCCGTGAATTGATAGCTGCCAAGTCAAGAATATTATAAAATACATGAACTGGCCATCTACGAGTACCAGCTCGAATAGTGTATTTTCTTGCCATTTGATCCACCAAATCAACACCATAGGTTGTATTGTTGTAGCAATCTATTGTTTTTTTTTTTTTTTTTTTTTTTTTTTTTTTTTTTTTTTTTTTTTTTTCTTCCAGATCAGTTTAAAGTTCATCTTCTGAATGCAAAGTGCTATACAAAAGCACGTTCTTGTTTCATATACCTTGATATACGATAAGAGTGCCACTGGAATGTTTGAGGAGATCTGAATCAAGAGATCTGAGTCATAAATATTAGCCTTCATTGCCTTCACAGCATTAAGTATTCCTCTTCTTGATCATCTAATTGTTCCAACAGGCTCTATCAACTTCATTACTACACTTTCAGGACGAGTCTGGTCACATGATTTGTGGTAGTCTTTTCCTAAATAAGGGAAACCATTGCACAGAAACCTTGAGTCAATGTTGACAAGAAGCCAATATTTTATACCAAATTTATCTGGTTTGTTTGGTATGTACTGTGAGAATTGAAACCTTGTTTTGCTTGGAAAAAGCTGTTCATCAGCAGTCAGGTTTTCACCGGGAATATAGGTTGAATAGGAATTTTCAATAAATTTGCTCCAAACTTTTGATACTAAAGCTAATTTATCTGTCTTCATACATTCTGATCTTTGGTTTCTAATGCTGAAGCTCAAAAATCTTAGAATTTCTTGAAAGCAGTTTCTCCCCATAGTATCACTGAAGATAGGTGGGCCCCACTTTTTAGACCAGAGTTCATCAACTTTAATACGATTGGCTCCAAGAACACCATGAGCACAAAATAGAGCAATAAGAGCCTCCAGTTTCTCCAAACTTACAGTCCACAATTCATTTCATAGAACACATTTTGCCTCCATTTTGTACAGTGTTTTATGTCTTTCCGTATTGATTCATCAATAAACAGACACAATGTGCTCACTACATTGGCATCAGAAACATGCCACATTGAAAATGGTGTAGGTCTTGGATTTTCTGTCATGATGTTACGACTTGCCAATCTGCCAGATGTGGTCTTTCCAAACTCTGCTACAGTCCACTCCATAATGCCATCAGTACACAGCAACATATTTTGTGGTCCTGGTAGGCGTATGTTGATCTGTCCCTTCTGATATCTTCTTTTATGTGATACATTTTCTGCTGCTGTAATAGAACAATAGAAAACTTCAAGTTATAAATGTCTGTTCAGAGTAATTGTCATCTAAATCCTGAATTTTACATGAAAGTTGAATTTTGAAATGTAAATAACGCATTTCATAATTATTATTAACCTAGCTGAACAACTACATTTTCAGTATAATCTGAATCACTGCTTCCAGAGTGATCATTTGGATGACAGTAATCCTCATCCACATCTTCTCTTAAGTCTTCTGCATCTAGGTCACATTCTGCTTCAGACTTATCATCTGGAATATCATATAAGAAAGCGAACAATTCTGCATCGGTAAGTGACAGAGATCTACAAGCCATGATTACTATGTTGCTACGACCTAATGAATGACAATATGCCTGGAGATGCAAAGACAAGCAATGGGCATAAGTAAATTAAAAGAGTTTCATTATTATGCATATTATTGTTATTTAGAGACTGATTGTTAACAGATTTAATCTCAACCAGAGGAAGAAGTACATGTTAAGACATTTTAATACAATAATCAGTACAGCAGTCAAAATGACCGCTCTTGGGGTTCTAATTATACTTGTTAACAATGTCCTAACCATTTTTCCAAAAATAAATATATTTAGTATGAGTGGCTCTGACCTTTAATCTGGAAAAGTCACTGAAGCTCATTGCAATATAACAAAAACTTTCTAAAGTTAATATATAAATGAGATGGCATCTGTATGTATATTCTCATATAATTATTTTGCTGCTGATGCTGATGGAAGAAATCTTGTGGCTGCTTTGTGTCAGTACTCTCTTTTTCTTCTTCTCAATAAACTTCAAAATGCTTTAATCAATAATGTACCCCATGACAATGTATTTTGAGACTCACCACTTATTTTGGTATTTCCGTCATAAATATGTCAGCACACCTCTCTTTGCATCCTTTCAGTTTCACAACTCCTCAGAGTGGACAAATTACATTTGCCTTTCTTTATTTATTTGAAAACAGCTGAAAACGAGACAACTGCAGAGATAAAACTGCTCGAAGGAGCACCTAATCAATAATAAAGATTTCTTTACAAAAGAAAGGATGAAAAAATTACATAAAACCATGAGATAGAAAGAGTTATTTCACAGTCTGGGAAGGTGTGATATATTACAATATATGTATGCATGTTAATAAATACACGTAATGGTTATGTAATAATTAGCAGCAGAAACTGACATGGTTGAAAAAATATGATGACAGAAGCAAAAACTTCGGTCCACACACTAGACACTGGCTAGATAGTTGTGAATGTGTGGTTACTAAACACAACTGACTTCAGTGTGACATATGTTCTAGTTAGTCCAAACTTTTTTGAAATGTGACCTTTTAATTAAATCTTCATCTAACAGGATTCAAATTTAAGCCATGGCTTACCTTAACAAGACACACATTATGGTTTCACCACATTACATGTCACAATTTACAGAACATTCATACCCATTAAAGCAGATGTTCCACACATTGTACTAGGACTTGGATACAATACTGCACACATCTCAATGGTGAATTGCAAATTCTTTGAAAAATCCTTCGGAAATTCTGTAAATCCACAACCACAGGAGATTAGTGACATGTGAGCCCAATTAAGTGCAGACTTAATCAAAACATTTACATTTCAAACACATTTGTACTCTCTAATACATCATACTGAATTCAGTGGCCATTCATAATCATACATTTGAAATTATTTTGCCAATGAATTGTTTGCACATTCATGTTCATGAGAACGTTCTTGTTACTGCACTATCCAGTCACATTATTGTGACCACCTGTCAAAAACCTAAATAAAAACCATTTTCAGTGCATGCCACTGTGAAAAGTGCAGGATGAGAGTCAAAAAGGTTCTGGAAGGTACTGACAGGGATTTGGAGTCATGGTGACTCCAATGCCAAGGCCAAGTGCAACAGGTTTCTCAGCTGAGGATCCATGGCACGAACTGCTTGATCAAGGTGGTCCCAAAGATTCTCGAATGGGTTTAAATCTTGGGAGTTTAGTGGCAGGGAAAGTGTGGTAAACTCATCCTGGTGTTCTTTGAATCACATATGTACAATGCGAGCTGTGTGACACATCATACTATTCTGGTGGTAGATGCCCTCATAGCAAGGAAAAACAAACTGCATGTAGGGTGGACATGGTCCCCAAGGATAGACACATACTTGTGTTGATCCAATTTGACTTCCAGAATGATAATATCATCCAGGGAATGCCACAAAACATTCCCCAGACCATAATGCTCTCTCCTTGTTTGCTTTCAGATATTTCATACCACACATGCCAACTGACAGGTGTCAAATGGAGGATGAAATGTGATTTATCTGAAAATTCCACCTGTCACCACTCAGTGGACATCCAGTTGAGGTATTGGCATGCCAATTCCAGCCTTTGTCGCCAATAAAAAGCAGTCAGCATGGGTGCATGAACCAGATGCCTGCTGCAGAGGCCCATAGCACAACATTTGCTAAATGGTTGTTGAGGAGACACTGTTGGTATCACCTTTGCCATGCACAGCATGCTTTCATTGTGGTGGCATGCTAACAGTTTACAAACTTAGCATTTCAGAAATGCTTCTACTATTATTCTGGAAGCTTTTGGAGTCAGATAAATCACCACATTTCTGTATTATGGCAATAACAGCACTGTTTTTCACATCCCTCCTGACACACTTGTACTGCCACCTGCCAGACGAGTGGTTACTGGACATTGACATCCAACATAACAGTGGTTATATTAACGTGACTGGGATGTATATTGTTGTTTACTTCCAACTGTATCAGTTTTCACTATTAATCATGGGACTCCCAGTAGACTATTGAAGCTACAGAGTTGGTTGCCTGTTTTTCCTGGCCTTGCCCCATGCTCACGGAGTGAGTACGTTAATCTGGATTTGGCAATGTTAGTGGTAGAGGGTGGCCTGATGCCCTTTCTATCACCCCCCCCCCCCCACACACACACACAGATGGAATCTGTGTGCCCCATCTCTCTGTGTGGACGTTTTTTAAATGTTTGTGAGTCATGTAACTGATATGGAACATGGGTACCAGCCTAGTATTCACTTAATTGGATTTGCGAAACTGTCTAAAAAAACACTTCTAGGCTGGCTGCACACCGGCCATCACTGTTAATCCAGCTTCGATATGGGGCTGGCACACACCTCACTGAATCCCATATAGGGAGTTCTAATGTGTGCAGCTATCTGATTGGATCTGACATGAAGATCTATTGCACTTTTGAAGTTCCGCTTCATTTCAAGACAATGGAAATTTACATGACCTGAATATGCAAATCACAATGTCATGCAGGAATTCCAGTTTGACAGGTGCCTCTCATGACAACTACGGTGATGTTTCCAGGACTGCCACAGCCAGTGCAGGTACTGGAGTTGACACCTAACCTATAACTGTTGCATGCTGTTTAAGACGAATGCTTCAGCTGAGGTTGCTATTTATCTGACTTTGATAGCTACCTGCATGACTCTAAAAGTATCTTCTCTTCTTGCAACCAAGTTTCTACATTTGCACTTGTTTTAATCCGTTAATTTTTATTTAATCATTTCCACATAAACATTTGTAACTTAGCTCAATACTGTGTCAGCTTCAATAAACAAATATCATACATAAGAACTGTCAGAGTAATCTTCCTCTGTAAACTGCAACAGTAAATGTGATAGTCACTTTGCATAACAATATATCTGAACAAAAATGACAATAATGCTTACAGATGAACAATGTGAGATGAGACTCCAGTATGCTTCAGATGCCTCAGAGGAGTTCATCAGTGGTTAGTAGTTGATCGAGCTTTTTTCTGAAGCTCCAGAAGTATGTCAATACGATTAGACACAAATGCTAATTATATTGCATCACATCTGTACTCTTAACATTTCAGAAGCATGCGGAGAGCGACTGGTATTTAATAAAAATAGAATCGAATCCAGTGTTTGTCACAAATCCTTGAGCAGTCTGTTTGAAATTTGATGCTGCTAAACAAATCATTCATATATTACCACAAACTGTTGAACAACACAAGGTCATTCTTCACAATAGGAGGCTTCGTATACATAATTTCATTGTAATGTATTAGCATTACTTTAATGGTATGAATTTATGTATGAAACTATAGTAGACAACAAAAACCACAGATTGTTTTCCTATGAGCCCATGAATAAAATTTGCAGGTTCTCCTGAGCAGTTATATAGAAGAGTGCTTCTATAGATTGTGTAGTGCAAACAGGAATAACAGCACTTAAAATCTAACTGTTGGGTAAAATTCTATGATCTTAAAATGTTGTAACTCACCAAATAGTAGAGGTTCTGAATCACCAAAACCCTCATACACAAGAATGAGAGCTGTAGAGCACACATACACGCATACATATGCACATATATATACCCTAATGGCTACATTTTCCCAGCTGACTGCCACAAATGACATTCGACATGAAATTCCAATCACATTTTTTTTTAATATTTGTAAATTCAACACCTTCCCCCCCCATGAACCATGGACCTTGCCATTGGTGGGGAGGCTTGCGTGCCTCAGCGATACAGATAGCCGTACCATAGGTGCAACCACAAAGCAGGCTCAAACATGGAAATTGGATGTCTCTATAGGCCCCCTGGCTCAGCAGCTGTTTTGGCAGAACACCTTAAGGAAAATTTGAAAAATATTTCGAGGAGATTTCCTGACCATGTTATAGTTTTGAGTGGAGATTTTATTTACCAGATATAGACTGGGAGACTCAAGCATTTATAACGGGTGGCACGGACAAAGAATCCAGTGAAATTTTTTTTAAGTGCATTATCTGAAAACTACCTTGAGCAGTTAAACAGAGAACTGAGTCAACATATTATACCTTCTGGTGATAAACAGACCCGAACTATTTGAAACAGTTAATGCAGAACAGGGAATCAGTGATCATAAAGCAGTTACAGCATCGGTGATTTCAGCCGTAAATAGAAATATTGAAAAAGGTAGAAAGATTTTTCTGTTTAGCAAAAGTGACAAAAAGCAGATTTCAGAGTACTTGACGGCTCAACACAAAAGTTTTGTCTCAAGTACAGATAGTGTTGAGGATCAGTGGACAAAGTTCAAAACCATCGCACAATATGCAATAGATGAGTATGTGCCAAGCAAGATCATAAGAGATGGAAAAGAGCCACTGTGGTACAACAACTGAGTTAGAAAACTGCTACAGAAGAAAAGGGACCTTCATAGCAAACATTAACATAGCCAAAGCCTTGCAGACAAACAAAAATTACACAAAGCGAAATGTAGTGTGAGGAGGGCTATGCAAGAGGCGTTCAACAAATTCGAAAGTAAAGTTCTATGTACTGACTTGGCAGAAAATTCTAAGAAATTTTGGTCTTATGTTAAAGCGGTAGGTGGATCAAAACAAAATATCCAGACACTCTGTGACCAAAATGGTACTGAAACAGAGGATGAGAGACTAAAGGCCGAAATATTAAATGTCTTTTTCCAAAGCTGTTTCACAGAGGAAGACTGCACTGTAGTTCCTTCTCTAGATTGTCACACAGATGACAAAATGGTAGATATCTAAATAGATGACAGAGGGATAGAAAAACAATTAAAATCGCTCAAAAGAGGAAAGGCCACTGGACATGATGGGATACCAGTTCGATTTTACACAGAGTACATGAAGTAACTTTCCCCCTTCTTGCAGTGGTGTACAGTAGGTCTCTAAAAGAGCATAGTGTACCAAAAGAATGGAAAAAGGCACAGGTCATCCCCATTTTCAAGAAGGGACGTCAAACAGATGTGCAGAACTATAGACCTATATCTCTAATGTCAATGAGTTGTAGAATTTTGGAACGCATATTATGTTCGAGTATCATGACTTTTCTGGACACTAGAAATTTACTCTGTAGGAATCAGCATGGGTTTCGAAAAAGATGATCGTGTGAATCCCAGCTCACGCTATGTGTCCACAAGACTCAGAGGGCCATAGACATGGGTTCCCAGGTAGATGACACGTTTCTTGACTTCTGCAAGGTGTTTGATACAGTTCCCCACAGTCATTTAATGAACAAAGTAAGAGCATATGGACCATCAGACCAATTGTGTGATTGGATTGAAAGTGTTCCTAGATAACAGAACACAGCATGTCATTCTCAATGGAGAAAAGTCTTCCGAAGTAAGAAAGATTTCAGGTGTGCCGCAGGGGAGTGTCATAGGACTGTTGCTATTCACAATATATATAAATGACCTTGTGGATAACATTGGAAGTTCACTAAGGCTTTTTGCAGATGATGCTGTAGTATATTGAGAGATTGTAATAATGGAAAATTGTACTGAAATTCAGGAGGATCTGTTATGAATTGACACATGGTGCAGGGAATGGCAACTGAATCTCAATGTAGACAAGTATAATGTGCTGTGAATACACAGAAAGAAAGATCCTTTATCATTTAGCTACAATATAGCAGGTCAGCAAGTGGAAGCAGTTAGTTCCATAAATTATCTGGGAATAGGCATTAGGAGTGATTTAAAATGGAATGACCATATAAAATTAATCGTTGGTAAAGCAGACGTCAGACTGAGACTCATTGGAAGAATGCAGTCTGAAAACAATGGAAGTAGGTTACAGTACACTTGTTCACCCACTGCTTGAATACTGCTCACCGGTGTCGGATCTGTACCAGATAGGGTTGATAGAAGAGATAGAGAAGATCCAATGGAGAGCAGCGCCCTTCATTACAGGATCATTTAGCAATCGCAAATGTGTTACACAGATGATAGATAAACTCCAGTGGAAGACTCTGCAAGAGAGACATTCAGTAGCTTGGTAGGGGCTTTTGTTGAAGTTTCAAGAACATACCTTCACTGAGGAGTCAAGCAGTATATTGCTCCCTCCTACATATATCTCACAAAGAGACCATGAGGATAAAATCAGAGAGATTAGAACCCACACAGAGTCATACTGACAATCATTCTTTCCACAAACAATATGAGACTGGGATGGAAGGGAGAACCGATAGAGGTAGTCAAGGTACCCTCCGTCACACACCGCCAGGTGGCTTGCGGAGTATGGATGAAGATGTAGATATGTTCAATGGCTGCATGTGGGTTTTGTAGGCCTCATATTCGAACATTGTGTTTGTTTACCTGACCACCAAAACGGAAAGTTGCTTCATCCGTGAACACGATATGATATGCAAAAGTGTTATCATTCTCGATAGCATCACGAATCTCATTACAATATGCTGTATGTTTGTCTTTATCATCAGGATGCAGTGCTTGTAACAGCTGTAACTCATACAGCTTCATAACCAACCGCCATCTCAAAACATGCCAAACTGTTGTTGTAGGTAGTTGTAACTCCCAACTGGCACAATGGGTTGATTTTGAAGGACTACGTTGCAAAGCAGTTTGAATTCATGCAACATTTTCTTCAGGAACATGAAGGTAGCCAGAACTCTTTCCTTTACATACACATCCTGTATCTAGAAACTGTCAATACCATCTTTGAATGTTCCACCCATTTGAAGGATCAATTTGGTACCTCAACCTGAAATGTCTTTGTGCTGTAATCACAGAATTACACTTCACAAACTTGAGAACACAAAATTATTTCTCCTGCGGAGTAGTCATTTTAAACATAAGACTGTTACAAAGCAAAACAGAAGACAACTGACATCTAGTGGTTATTAATACAAACTAGACTATGTATTTGTTTCTCCAATAGCCAAGCTGGAGTGCAGCAATCGATAGTTTGGACAAAATAATACTTTGTAATATGTATATTTGTTTTGAAACACCCCGTATATCAACTATGCTGCAATTAATGCAAAGCATCCTGCGTCAGCTTGACAAATAACCAACTGTCTAATCCATGACTGGCAACCACCAAACTGCATCAAACTGCAAACTTGACCATCCTGTTGCCAAACATGCTGAACACCACAACAAAAATGACTTCAACAGCTGCTTCAATTACGCATGTCATTGGGTACTCCCTTCCAGCACAATTTTCTCTGAACACAAATCCTGGGCTCTCACAATCCCCCTGGCCTAACCATTGTCAATCTGTTCCCTTTTCTCTCTTGTTCTCACCACTCCTTCTGCAGGTCCATTTTCTCTTCCAAACCTTCGCCCTCTTCATCTTTATCATCTCTCCTTTTTCTCCCTTCCATTTCAATCCCTCCCCTTCCCCCCACAGTTCACCCCACCACCCTCCCTCTTGCTACATCTCTTTTTTCTTGTACCATCTGTATTCCTTGCATATTGTGAGACTACAAAGTCATCTGTCCAAAATACTGCCTCTTTTCTGCTACTCCCTAGTTGCGTCCTTCTCTACCCTCTCACTGCTTCCATCAATCTCAGGCAGCTTCTTCCACTAATCAAGTAGAAAAAAATGTTGAAAGTAATAAACTGACAACACCAAGGCAATGGTTTTAGACCATGAAAATTGTCCAGCTTGTTCTTTCCTAGGCCTTGCTACAAAGATTGCCTAAAGAGAATATCATGAGCAACAGACCTAAGTACTCCTCCCGCCCTTTATGTAGAGGTAATGTATTACAGAGCCTTCGGATTCAAAGATGGTAACTGGAATTGAAAGATCACTTGAGCCAGAAGTGTGGTGAAAGAATGAGGGTATGACAGAATTAAAATTAGGTCTGATATGTTTTACCACACATGACAGAAGCAAGGAGGAAACTCAGAAGTAACATACTGCAAACAAGTAAACGAATAAAAATTTTTTTCAAAATTACTGAAGGAATCTCACACAGGAAGTAAGACTGGTTTCAAAACTAAGCAAAAGGTATTATATGAAAACTCCATCAACATCTTAACACTCTGTAGTGGCCTGAAGCTCTAGCAGCTCAGAACCGCAATCAGGTCACAGCCAGTCTACCCACCAGACAATACCCCTGCTGACACTGCAATTCAACAGAAACAACAACTCCTGTACCACCATGCCCACATGCCAACAACCTGTGAATGGAACAGCCATCAGGAAGCTTTAGCACTTTGACCGACTGCTGCATTAGCAACAGCCAAATCACAGTCAATGGCCTCCACTCCAGGGGTTTCCAGGTGACACAGAAACATGGTTGTTCTGCAAACTCAGCTCAGTGTGGCAGCAGCATAGCTGGGCTCTACTATGATATACAACCCTTGCCAGTCATCACCATTCTTATGATGCAGCTACATTTGCAATTTCCTGCCTTGAAGCAGCAATTTTGTCAGACTGCCTAAGCCTGGGGCTGTCAGTATCTGCCACTGCCTCCAAGGTCCAGGCAGAGCCACGAGTTCCAGTCAGGTAGCAACAAAAACTGCCCACTGCTGCTCTCCTGCCTGCAGTTCTTTGTTCATCATCTGTGTAGTCCTGCTAGGCTTGCTTGCCTACCTCTGGCAACAACCTGGCTCAACACGGCCCACCTTCTATCGTCTGCCTGCTGCAGATGAACTGTTCTACATTCATCTGTGATGGTTAATAAAAGGTCTTGGCAACAGATTGGCCGCCTACATCACACCCACCTAAAGCAGAGAACTGCTAGGCCACACCCCATTACCTATGGTGCCACTCAGAACAGCTGTTGAAGACTGTAATGATGGACCAATAGAGGGCAGAAAAAAGAGGATTGAGCAGCAGTGACAACCAGTGCAAGATTTCAGGTAAGTGCCTACTTTAAGGTCTTTTTTTCTTTCAGGCAGCGGTTTTTTTCCTTTCCTTTCCTTTCCTTTCTGTTTGGGTTTATTGTACACCTGTGGTGTTAGTAGTAAGCAAAGACATCTGTTGGTGAGAAACTAACAACCCAATAGGCGATTCAACATTTGCTGGATGAGATAGCTAAACTCTATGGTGTTAATGAAGCTTTTCATTAGGAAAAAGATTATTTAAAGGGTGAAAGAAGGGAACGTTCAGCTTCTGCCATGTCTCAATGCATCCTTGATGTTGCTACTGCCTCATTGGCAGCCCCATTTCTGAGCAAGTCTGGGAAAGATGTTTTCATCTTTTTAGTAGTTTATATATGGCTGTGAAGTTGGGGAACTGGAGTAGTGAGCAGTTGTTAAGTGTGACTTGTTTAAAATTATTAGGGAATGTCAGAACATATGGCATGAAGTATGAAGTTACAGGATGCTCAGTCCTTCATGGACTTTCAGGAAATGTTAGAAGATCATTAGACATGAAAGACTACTTCCAGGTATTATCATGAACAAGTTTATGCTATATCAATAGTACAAAAACAAAGGGCATCAGTAAAAGGTCTTGTAGATCATATCAGGAAAGGCAGTATCAACACATATGAACTGAAAGATAAGGATCGTGCCAATAAGGCTATTCTGCAGAAAGTCGAATAACACGTGCAATTATAGGTATTTAAATCGGAGAACAGCAACTCATTCATATCCCATGCCAAATCCTCGAAAACATGGATTTATTGCACTATGAAGTGGTTTTTGGCCAAATAATGTCCACCCCTTTCAAATTCTGCCAGACAACACCCAGGTAGAGAGAGGCTCATATGAAATATTTTAATTTAAGTAATAGGTTGAATTTTCAGATGAAATTTTATTTGGAATGTTAGTAGAACTTTGGATTAGATTTCATCTACAAGGGAAGCGTCCATGCTAAATAATGGAGTATGTTTATTAGTTTGTTAACTACGTAGCTTTGGTGGTAGTAGTTGTGCAGATTAGTATCAAGAAGTATGTTGCCAGTAAACAATAGTGAGTGTATTTGTATAGGTGTAGCACACCAAGGCGTTTCACTTTAAGGTTAGAGATCCTTCATAATAGATGTTTTATAGGCCATTTCAGTCATTACAGATGATGAGGAATGTGAGGAAGTACTACTTTCCACCACAGAATTACTGCTGTGCTGAGCAGGGCAAGTTGGCATGTAGCACATCAGCTGTCTGCATAATTCTGATCATAATAATAAGCATCGTGTACAGCCCCCTCTGACACAGAGTTTTCCAAATCCTGCCTTAACCACCAAAAACCTGCAGGTCTGTAGTAGTCATGTCAGCAACACTAAAGAAGAGACTCCACCACAGTAAGTGAAGTAAATTTGTGAAAAGGGGGAAATTCAAAGGCTGATCTAGAAATTCCATGCTTGAGCAGCAAAATAGTGAGATTGTGTACAAAATAATGGGGAGAAGGACAAGCAATAAAAAAAGGTTATGAAAAAGTGTTTCACTCCAACTTTGTGCAGTAGAATGTAAGTGTAGAAACAATGATGATAAAATTAATGACTTTGTTGAAGCCAGACTCTTAAGTCATAGCACAGTAGTTTGGATTAGTCTAAAGAGGGAGAAAAAGTAGCAGCATAATGCTCTAGCAGCATGGAAAGCAGGCCAGAAACATAATCAGATTGCAGCCATGATCTGCCCACAGACAATGCCTCTGCCAATGCTGCAATTCAAGAGATGCACACACTTCCATACCGCCATGCCCACATGCCTAAGACTTGGGGGTGAAACAAGCATGACCAAGCTCTGACAGTTTGACTGACTGCCACATTAGTCTCCCTGCCACATTAACCAGCCTGCCTGCTGCAGATGCACTGTTCTATATTCATGTAGGATTGTTAATAAAAGGTATTGCCACAGATTGGCTGCTTACATTGTTTGAACCTTCATTCATCTTCAGCAGAGAAATGCTCACTCACACCCTCCCAAACTACACCTGTTACAATTTTAATGAGGAGGCATGAGCCTTGCATGGATAGCAATAGAAAAGAAAAATAGAATCTAAATGACTCTTCACAGTGTAACCTTAGTGTGATATAGAAATAACTGGATTCACATATACTGAGGTGACAGAAGTAATGGGATAGTTATATGCACTCGTACAGGTGGCGGCAGAGTCATGTACACAAGGTATACAGGGCACTACATTGGGGGAACTGTCATTTTTATCCAGGTCATTCATGTGAAAATGTTTGTGATGCCATTATGGCCTCATGGCGGAAATTGACAGACACTGAAGGTGGATCAGTAGTTGGAGCAAGATGCATGGAACATTCCATTTCAGAAATCATTAGGGAATTCAATATTCTCATACCCACAGTGTCAAGAATGTGCTGAAAATGCCAAATTTCAGGCATTACCTTTCACCACAAACAATGCAGTGGCCGTCAGCCTTCACTTAATGACAAAAAACAGTGATGTTCCTGTAGAGTAGACAAGCAACAGTGTATGAAAGAACCACAGAAATCAATGTGGGACAAATGATGAATGTTTCAGTCAGTTAGGTGGCAAATTTGGCATCAATGGGATATGGCAGCAGACCACTGACACAAGTGCCTTTTCCTTTACTAACAGGATGACATTGCCTGCAGCAACTCTCCAGAGCTCATGACCAAATCGGTTGGACTCAAGATCACTGGAAAACAATGACCTGCTCAAATGAGTCCTATCAGTTTGTAGGTGCTGATGGCAGGGTTTGAGTGGGATGCAGGCCCCATGAAGCCATGGGCCCTAGTTGTCAACAAGGCATCATGCAAGCTGGTAGTAGCTCCATAATGGTATAGGCTGTGTTTACATGAAATGGACAGTATCCTCAGGTCAAACTGAACCAATCATTGACTGGAAATGATTATGTCTAGCTACTTGGAAACCATTTACAGCCATTCATGGATGTCATGCACCCAAACAATGACAGAATTTTTATGAATGACAATGTGCCATGCCACCAGCCCTTAGTTGTTGATGACTGGTTGAAGAACATTCTGTAGAATTTGAGTGAATGATCTGGCTACCCAGATTGCATGACACAAATCCTATTGAACACATATGGGACATAATCATGAGGTCTGTTCATGCACAAAATCCTGCACTGGCTATACAGGCAGCATGGTTCAATATTCCTGCAGGGGACTTCCAGTGACCTGTTGAGTCATGACACATCAAGCTGCTGCTCTATGCTTGGCAAAAGAAGGACTGACAATGTTAGGAGCTGCCCCAAGACTTTTGTAACCTCAGAGTATTAGCAGTGTCTGTAACCCTGTGTTCCAGGAGAAAACATAGAAAATATATCGGCAGGGACCAAGCTGCCTAGAAATGAAACTGACCTTATTTCATCATACAACAAAGAACTTTTACTACGTGGACTGCACCACTCTCAATATGGAAGTGATCTTAAGACTCATAGCTGTAGAGTAAAGATGGGCACAAAGGTATAAGAATACAGATTTAATAGACAGGAAGTCAGATATGTACATAACATAACTTTATTTAAGAATTAAACAATGTAAAATCCAGAATGGAATGTAACAATACCACAGAAGGAAAGTTGCTACTCACCATATAACGGAGATGCTGAGTTGCAATAGGCACAACAAAAAGATTCACACAATTAAAGTTTTTGGCCATTAAGGCCTTTGTCAACAGTAGATACACATACACACATGCACACACATACACACACACACACACACACACACACACACACACACACACACACACACACACACACACACACACACACGTAAACGCAACTTGCACACACGTCTGCAGTCTCAGAGAGCTGAAACCGCACTGCAAACAGCAGCACCAGTGCATGATGGGGGTGGCGACTGGGTGGAGATAAGGAGGAGGCTGAGGCGGGGAGGGGAAGGGATAGTATGGTAAGAGTGGTGGACAGTGAAGTGTTGCAGTTTAGACGGAGGGCAGGAGAGAAGGTGCAGTGGGGGGAGGGGGTAAGTAGCGGAAAGGAGAGAAATAAAAGAAATAAAAAGAAATTAAAAGACTGAGTGTGGCAGTGAAATGATGGCTGTGTAGTGCTTGAATGGGAACAGGGAGGAGGCTGGATGGGTGAGGACAGTGACTAACGAAGGTTGAGGCCAGGAGGGTTACGTGAACGTAGGATGTATTGCAGGAAAAGTTCCCACATGCGCAATTCAGAAAAGCTGGTGTTGGTGGGAAGGATCCATATGGCACAGGCAGTGAAGCAGTCATTGAGATGAGGGATATCATGTTTGGCAGCTTGTTCAGCAACAGGGTTTTTTGGCCACAATTTGTCGGTGGCCGTTCATGTGGACAGACAGCTTGTTGGTTGTCATGCCTACATAGAATGCAGCTCAGAGGTTGCAGCTTAGCCTGTAAATCACATGACTGGTTTCACAGGTAGCCCTGCCTTTGATGGGATAGGTGATGTTAGTGACTGGACTGGAGTAGGTGGTGGTAGGAGGATGTATGGGACAGGTATTGCATCTAGGTCTATTACAGGGGTATGAGCCGTGAGGTAAGGGATTGGGAGCAGAGGTTGTGCGGAAAATGTAATTCAGTTGCTCCAGTCCTGTATGGTACTGAGTTACGAGGGGAATGCTCCTTTGTGGCTGGACTGTGGGACCTTGGGAGGCGGTGGTAGACTGGAAAGATAATGCACGGGAGACTTGTTTTTGTACAAGGAAGGGATGATAATTACAGTCAGTGCAGGCTTCAGTAAGACCCTCGGTATATTTTGATAGGGACTGCTCATCACTGCAGATGCGACGACCACAGGTTTCTAGGCTGTACGGAAGGGACTTCTTGGTATAGAACGGGTGGCAGCTGTCGAAGTGGAAGTATTGTTGGTGGTTAGTAGGTTTGATATGGATGGAGGTACTGATGTAGCCATCTCTGAGGTGAAGGTCAACATCTAGGAAGGTGGCTTGTTTTGTTACAACATTAAAAATAGAGTTTTCCTTCACAGTCAAGCTTCTTTCATTTCCACTAAAAGTTACATTTGTTCTGCTGATAAAAAGTCAATATCAAATTCATGAAGTGACTGGCTTCCACTTAAGACAACCGCATATGGTGATTTTTACATGTTTTTTTCTCCTGAGTATCAAGTGGAAGTGACATATACATGTACTGTCTAGAACAGGGATGTATAGACTTGCTAGCACCATGGGCTGTAAACCTTTCTCACTGGAACCATGGAAGAAAATCACATCATTTCTTTCACAAATATTCACTTCAGTTAACAAATATAGTCACAGCAGTGTAGTCTCAAAAGAACTGAGGTCTACGTGAACCAGCCTCCTCCTTTCTAGGAGGTAATAATAAGTTTAATAAAACTGAAAAATTACAAGAATGAAGGGTGAGGAGATGGTCCACTATAACATCAATGGTGGGGTGCATTTTGCCTGCATCCCAGGTCTACAACACCAAGTTTATTTGGTGAATGGTTTTTAATTATGTGCTTTAAAACTCAATAAAATTTAAATAAAAAAAGAAAAAATGATTGATTGCTACTTCCCTGTTATGTTTATCTGGCAGTGCTAAGTACCATAAAGTTGTCAACTCATATTAATGAACCCCTGAACCATGAACCTTGTGGCTTGCATGCCTCAACAATACAGATAGCCGTACTGTAGGTACAACCATAATGGAAGGGTACCTGTGGAAGTGCGAGACTAACCAAAGATTCCTGAAGAGGGCCAGCAGCTTTTTTCGTAGCTGCAGGGGAAACTGTCTGCTGCAGGGGAAACTGTCTGGATGACTGACTGATGTGGCCTTGTAAAATCTGCTGGCGAGGTCTTACTAAGCTGCACAGTGCATCAGGTACAAGCAAGCTGTCATTATCAGCTTGGAGGGGGTGTGGGATGAGGGGGAGGGGGGGGGGGGGAGGGTCAACCACCCATGTAATTCTGCAACTGGGCACCACAATAACTCCAGCAAAGCTTTCTGCAAGCCAGCATTCCTCCAACAATACAGTGGTCTGATTGCTACATGCCATAGTGCAACACTGCACTTCAGTGGCTGGCTACATAATAGGAAGTGGGCTCATTTCATGACACAATCAACCAGGACATGCACACTCCCCAGTCAGTGATTAACAGCACTTCAACTTGGACTTACAACTTACAACTTTCACCATCGTGATAACAGTCTATACATCAGTCGTCAGTCAAATGTTAGACTAAGCAGCTACAGCCCCACCAAGCAGCATCAACTAGGCAGGGAATAAAAAGTTACAGGCTTCAAACTGATACCACCAGCGGTCCATCCAGATTCTGAGGGTTATGGATTCAATGCAGGACATCTACATGGCCCTGACAGCCAAATGGGGCTCTTGGCAGTATATGCAAAGCCTGCAATAAACTCACTGGCAGCTGAGCTCACTCCAGTCCTGGATGAGAAAGGCAAGGCTTCCTCTGTTTTGATGTAGCAGCACACTGCTGCTCCAACACACACACTCACACTTCCAGTAAGTCACAGTCAGCTACACTTCCAGTAAGTCACAGTCGGCTCCTGGGTGTAGTTGTCAACCTCCTGTATGGAAGCCACGATTAATAAAGAATTTTGTTGTTGATTAAGTATTCTTGACTTTGCGCTCACCATGGTACTGCAAGATTCCTTCTCACCAGATATCACAGATGCCATTCTGCAATAGAAGTGGCCAGCCTGTGGTTCTGGTGTCAGCCTAACAGTTAACACACACAAGTCAGATTATTACTTGTAGTGTCAAACTCACACACAAGTCAAATTATTACTTGTAGTGTCAAACTTACATTTTGCACTCAGAAGAGCCAGTACCTACGAGCAGTATCCAAGATCAATTATCTGCAGCATCGCTTCAGTGTGGTGAGTGAAAATGAATGATTGTGGTACTGGTGTTGGTTCTCTTCCTGTTCTGTTTTTCTTTTTATGTGGACACATGCTTCACGTTGGACAAACCAGGTTTTCATTGTGGAGGCAATTCAGACATTGTGAAATCAGATGGTAGATATGCAGTAGACCATATCGAGTTGGACAAGATGGTGGACTCACAAGGAGAAGTCCTCATCTGGTACTTCAGTGCCTGTCCTAGACATTAGTACCACTAACTTACTGTTTTCTTTTTCTGGTAAGACACGTGAGGATGTGTTATTGTTCACAGGCAACTTGTTAATAGCCACTAAGCTAGGATGTAGGTCAGCCAAATAGCTTTTATGTATGGCCGTATTAAGTTTTATGTGAGACACTGGCGTTCTACAGATCGGAGCGTGGAATGTCAGGTCCCTTAATCGGGCAGGTAGGTTAGAAAATTTGAAAAGGGAAATGGATAGGTTAAAGTTAGATATAGTGGGAATTAGTGAAGTTCGGTGGCAGGAGGAACAAGACTTCTGGTCAGGTGACCACAGGGTTATAAACACAAAGTCAAGTAGGGGTAATGCAGGAGTAGGTTTAATAATGCATAGGAAAATAGGAACGCGGGTAAGCTACTACAAACAGCTTAGTGAACGCATTATTGTGGCCAAGATAGATACGAAGCCCACACCTACTACAGTAGTACAAGTTTATACGCCAACTAGCTCTGCAGATGACGAAGAAATTGAAGAAATGTATGATGAAATAAAAGAAATTATTCAGACAGTGAAGGGAGACGAAAATTTAAAAGTCATGGGTGACTGCAATTCGAGTGTAGGAAAAGGGAGAGAAGGAAACGTAGTAGGTGAATATGGATTGGGGCTAAGAAATGAAAGAGGAAGCCGCCTGGTAGAATTTTGCACAGAGCACAACTTAATCATAGCTAACACTTGGTTTAAGAATCATGAAAGAAGGTTGTATACATGGAAGAACCCTGGAGATACTAAAAGGTATCAGATAGATTATATAATGGTAAGACAGAGATTTAGAAACCAGGTTTTAAATTGTAAGACATTTACAGGGGCAGATGTGGACTCTGACCACAATCTATTGGTTATGACCTGTAGATTAAAACTGAAGAAACTGCAAAAAGCTGGGAATTTAAGGAGATGGGACCTGGATAAACTGAAAGAACCAGAAGTTGTACAGAGTTTCAGGGAGAGCATAAGGGAACAATTGACAGGAATGGGGGAAAGAAATACAGTAGAAGAAGAATGGGTAGCTTTGAGGGATGAAGTAGTGAAGGCAGCAGAGGATCAAATAGGTAAAAAGACGAGGGCTAGTAGAAATCCTTGGGTAACAGAAGAAATATTGAATTTAATTGATGAGAGGAGAAAATATAAAAATGCAGTAAATGAAGCAGGCAAAAAGGAATACAAATGTCTCAAAAATGAGATCGACAGAAAGTGCAAAATGGCTAAGCAGGGATGGCTAGAGGACAAATGTAAGGATGTAGAGGCTTATCTTACTAGGGGTAAGATAGATACTGCCTACAGGAAAATTAAAGAGACCTTTGGAGATAAGAGAACCACTTGTATGAATATCAAGAGCTCAGATGGAAACCCAGTTCTAAGCAAAGAAGGGAAAGCAGAAAGGTGGAAGGAGTATATAGAGGGTCTATACAAGGGCGATGTACTTGAGGACAATATTATGGAAATGGAAGAGGATGTAGATGAAGATGAAATGGGAGATACGATACTGCGTGAAGAGTTTGACAGAGCACTGAAAGACCTGAATCGAAACAAGGCCCCCGGAGTAGACAACATTCCATTGGAACTACTGGCGGCCTTGGGAGAGCCAGTCCTGACAAAACTCTACCATCTGGTGAGCAAGATGTATGAAACAGGCGAAATACCCTCAGACTTCCAGAAGAATATAATAATTCCAATCCCAAAGAAAGCAGGTGTTGACAGATGTGAAAATTACCGAACAATCAGTTTAATAAGCCACGGCTGCAAAATACTAATGCGAATTCTTTACAGACGAATTGGAAAACTAGTAGAAGCCGACCTCGGGGAAGATCAGTTTGGATTCCGTAGAAATACTGGAACACGTGAGACAATACTGACCTTACGACTTATCTTAGAAGAAAGATTAAGGAAAGGCAAACCTACGTTTCTAGCATTTGTAGACTTAGAGAAAGCTTTTGACAATGTTAGCTGGAATACTCTCTTTCAAATTCTAAAGGTGGCAGGGGTAAAATACAGGGAGCGAAAGGCTATTTACAATTTGTACAGAAACCAGATGGCAGTTATAAGAGTCGAGGGACATGAAAGGGAAGCAGTGGTTGGGAAGGGAGTAAGACAGGGTTGTAGCCTCTCCCCGATGTTATTCAATCTGTATATTGAGCAAGCAGTAAAGGAAACAAAAGAAAAATTCGGAGTAGGTATTAAAATCCATGAAGAAGAAACAAAAACTTTGAGGTTCGCCGATGACATTGTAATTCTGTGAGAGACAGCGAAGGACTTGGAAGAGCAGTTGAACAAAATGGATGGTGTCTTGAAGGGAGGATATAAGATGAACATCAACAAAAGCAAAACGAGGATAATGGAATGTAGTCGAATTAAGTCGGGTGATGTTGAGGGTATTAGATTAGGAAATGAGACACTTAAAGTAGTAAAGGAGTTTTGCTATTTGGGAAGCAAAATAACTGATGATGGTCGAAGTAGAGAGGATATAAAATGTAGACTGGCAATGGCAAGGAAAGCGTTTCTGAAGAAGAGAAATTTGTTAACATCGAGTATAGATTTAAGTGTCAGGAAGTCGTCTCTGAAAGTATTTGTATGGAGTGTAGCCATGTATGGAAGTGAAACATGGACGGTAAATAGTTTGGACAAGAAGAGAATAGAAGCTTTCGAAATGTGGTGCTACAGAAGAATGCTGAAGATTAGATGGGTAGATCACATAACTAATGAGGAGGTACTGAATAGGATTGGGGAGAAGAGGAGTTTGTGGCGCAACTTGACCAGAAGAAGGGATCGGTTGGTAGGACATGTTCTGAGGCATCAAGGGATCACCAATTTAGTATTGGAGGGCAGCGTGGAGGGTAAAAATCGTAGGGGGAGACCAAGAGATGAATACACTAAGCAGATTCAGAAGGATGTAGGTTGCAGTAGGTACTGAGAGATGAAGAAGCTTGCACAGGATAGAGTAGCATGGAGAGCTGCATCAAACCAGCCTCAGGACTGAAGACCACAACAACAACAACAACTAAGACATATTTAATGTATCACAGGAAATTGAGGAACACGCAGCCATTTGCAGTTCTGAGGGTGTACTGAGTAAAAAATAAATAAATAAATAAAAATAAAAAAAATACAGAAGCAAAGGAATAACTGTAAGTGTTGCACGAAGCTGTTTAACAATGTGTCACCAAACAGAGTGGGTCCATTAAAAACTTTGTGGACAGGATTTGGAAGCTGAATGCTAATACATACAAATTGACAGAAAGCTATGATGGCAACAGGATCCTTCAGTTGGAGACAGAACAGAGGGCATTGGATATATTTTTGGGAGGGGGATGGGTTGTCTCTCAGTGTGTCAAGAAATGCATGAGCAGTATTTCCCAAGAAGTTAGAAGAAGAATAGCAACTGAGACAGCACTTGGAGATAGAGACATGATAACCCAAGTTCAGGGTGGAAAAGAAATTTTCACTGTGGGAGTTAAACGTTAAAGGTGCAGATGAGCAGGCCATATACAGCAGAATGCTGTGAGCCACAGTATATGAAATGTGGGTGAATAGGGTACCCAGAATGGGATGTGATATTAGGTGGACATAAAGCGTAAATAGTTACTCGCCATTAAATGCCAATGAGGGCTCAGAGTCACAGTACAACACTCTCTGTGACTGTAAACACAGCCAGAAAATGGCAGTGGTGGAATTTTGATTAGGCAGATCAGTGAATGGAAGGAAACATAAGTTTTTATTGGACACAGATTTTCATGTGTCCACGGAAAGTTTGGGCCATGTGGGAAATTGGAGGTTGGGCTCACCACGGCGAAGGTGGATTGGATGAAAATGGTACGCATTAGCAAGGTTCAACGGTGGGGAGGGTCTGTGTTGGGACAAAAAAAATCAGGATTTGTATGGAAGTCTTGCCTTATATAGGTGGGGGTTGCTGGGCAATCTTGTTTGAACATAATACTAAATCTGACCTTGATCAGTGCACGATAGAACTCGAGGAGGCATTGTTCTATCTGGGAAAAACTGTTGACAGTGCCACATCACCACAATGTTCATCACTAGCGCAAAGGGAATCACTTAGACTGTGTGCAATGCCAGTAAGGGTCAACTGGCATGATAATTTAACATAAAGTACAGGAAAGCTGCTGTAGGTGAGCACAGCAATTATTTTGCCAGTAAACATACTGTGAAGGAGGGAAGGGAGATCAGGGTATAATCTCCCACAGACATTGAGGTCATTAGAGGTGGAGCACAAGTTCAAACCATTTCAAGGATGAGGAGGGAAATCAGCCATGACCTTTCAAAGGAACCATCCAGGCATTTGCCTGAAGCAATTTAGGGAAATCACAGGAAACCTAAATCTGGATCTGAGGACAAGGAGTTGAATCATCATTGTCCTGAATGTGAGTCTAATGTGCTAACCACTGCACTGCCTCACATAGTACATGTATTGTGGGTGGTAGAGCCACTAATGCACTAATGAAATGTCAGGAAATGGATAAAGCATGCTGTTTTGTACTCCGTAGAGTGGTAAAAATAAACGAGTTACACGGCGTGCAAGTAGTATCCATCAGGATAGATAAATCTTGGGTCACAGACATGGAACTGTTCAAAGGGTTTATGGTCACCAATTTGGAGATTTTACAGGAAGATGATTTTGATAACAAACTGGACAATACAATTAAGTAAACTGCCAGAATAACTGCATTATGAGGGCAAGGAAGTGCACTTGGAAGGAGCAGAGAGGTTAGCAATTAATCCTCATGTTTCTTCATCATCAGCACTGGTGACACAGCACAGAACCTCAACTGAGAATGAACTGCCTGTTTGTTGTTAAACGTACAGAATACCACACCACCTGCAACTGGTGATTGAATAATCTATTATTCAGTAGTTACACAATGGTATTATTGAGGCAGTACTAATTCATGGGGAGCAGCAGTGGTGATTGCACTGAAGAAAAGTGAAGGTGGAATGAAGGCATAACATTTTTGTTGTGATTATCAGTACCTTAACAAAAACACACATAACACAAACTGTTACAGGCACTTATCCAATCCCACATGTAATGGGAACTTTGGATACTCTAGGTTAACGCAGATATTTTTCTGCCACGGATCTGTGGAAAGGTTATCATCAATTAGAAGTATCATGACGGGGTCAGCCAATAACAGCATTTAGTGCCTCATCTGGACATTTTCAGTATCATCATATAGGTGCCACTGGGAATTAAAAGAGCATCATCAACATTTCAGCACCTCTTAGATATAGTTTTGTGGGGATTACCATATAGGCAATGTATGATGCATTTATATGGCATAACTGTCTTTGTGAAGAACACAAAAGATCATGTATATGCCTCAAATAGAGTAGAATAGAAATGTACATGCAAGTGCCTGGCAGAGGTCTCATCGGACCACCTTCGGACTATTTCTTTACCATTCCACTCTCGAGCAGCAAGTGAAAAAAATAAACACTCAAATCTTCCTGCGCAAGTTCTGAGCTACCTAATTTTATTACAACAACCATTTCTCCATATGCAGATGGATGAAAACAAAATATTTTCACATTTGGAAGAGAAAGCTGGTGATTGAAATTTCATAAAAGATACCACCGCAATGAAAAATTCCTTTCTTTTAATGGCTGCCATACCAACTCGTGTATCATATCCATGGCACATTCCCCCTTCTTTCATAATAATATAAAATGAGCTGCTCTCCTTTGAACTTTTTTAATGTCCTCCATCAATTCTATCTCACAAGGATCCCACACCACACAGCAGTACTCAAGAAGAGGACAGACAAGTGTAGTGCAGGCAGTCTCTTTAGTAGATCTGTTGTTCATAATTGTAAACCCTTGATATTTAATTGAATTAATAGCCTCTAAATTTGTATGATTTATTCTGTAACCAAAATTTAATGCCATCTCCACCAGCTCATGTGTGTGTAAGGTTAGCATGCTTGTGTGAATGAGTGTGTGTGCGATTCCTTTTGTGAATAAGACTTTTCCCAAAAGCTAAATGTGTAACAGTCTTTTCATATTAATATGTGAAACAAATACTAACAAAGAGATAGAGGAGCTGGCCAGTACTTACCTCAGCTCAGTACAGCCGATAGATTCACAAAGCAGAACAGAAAATTTACATTCCTAGCTTTCGGAACTTTGTTCCTTCATCAGGGAGGAGAGAGGGGAAAAAAGGGAAGAAGGGAAAGTGGATTCAGTTACTCACAACCCAGGTTATGAAGCAACAGGGAAAGGTAAACAGGAAGGGTAGCAAGGGTGGAGGCATGGTTGTCAGAGGGAAGCCAAAGATATTCTACTGTCATGTACTGTGCCAGCTTCAAACCAAAGAGGATGCATACGGAAGTAAAGAGGTATATAGTATAAAGATAAACACAACTATGTAGGATGAAAAGATGTGTGAATGGCTAAAGAGGAGAGGGAAAAAGGAGAAGACTGAAGAGCAAATGGGAGTGAGGTTGGGTAACGTAGGTTCAGTCCAGGGGGATGGCGGGATGAAAGGATATGTTGGAGTGCAAGTTCCCATCCCCGCAGTTTCGAGGGACTGGTGTTGGGTGGGAGAAGCCAAATGGCACATATGTTGTAGCAGGTTCCTAGGTCCCTAGAATTATGCTGGATGGCATGCTCTGCTACTGGGTATTGGATATCTCCTAGGCGGACAGTTCGTCTGTGCCCGTTCATGTGCTCAGCCAGTTTAGATGTCGTCATACCGATGTAAAAGGCTGTGCAGTGCAGGCATGTCAGCTGATAAATGGCATGTGTTTTTTCACATGTGGCCCTGCCTTGAATTGTGTATGTTTTACCAATAGTGGGACTGGAGCAGGTGGTTGTGGGAGGATGTATGGGGCAGGTTTTGCAGCAGGGTCGGTTACAGGGGTAGGAACCGCAGGGTAGAGAAGGTGGTCTGGTAATATTGTAGGGTTTGACAAGGATCTTACGGAGGTTAGGGAGGCGACGAAAGGCAACTCTGGGCGGTGTGGGGAGAATATTGTCAAGGGATTAACTCATTTCAAAAGGCTTAACCTTTAGCCCCACACCCAAATTCAACCACACTGCTCTGGTTAAAGATCTCCTCTCATTCACCCAGAACCTCAACTGGAAATATCACTTCACCACCCAAACACAGCCCCCAAATACTAAACCCAGTGTTGAACCCAGTCTAGAACAGTTTCAAATGCCTTCCCAAAGGGATCCTCCTCCCTCCCCCAAAACCATCCCTTGCAGACATTTCAGGAATTCCTCACATCCAGTGTTGCCTCCCAGTCCATCTTGAAGAACATCCGGACAACCCCCAACATCACCCCAGCTGAATTCCGTGCCATTAAGGAGCTGAAAACAGACCACTCTATTGTCCTCCTCCCAGCGGATAAAGGCTCCACAACTGTGGTACTCGACTGTGTGGAGTATGTGGCAGAAGGACTGTGTCAACTCTCCGACACCTCAACCTACAAAGCTGTTACCCAGGATCCCATTCCCTCCATCCAGACTGAGCTGCAGAAAATCCTAAAAATCCAAGGTCCCTCACAAGGCCTCACAACAGCTTCCATAGACCTACTCACTCCACCTGAGCCACGTACCCATACCTTCTACCTATTACCCAAAATCCACAAAGAGAACCATCCTGGCTGTCCAATTGTGGCAGGCTTCAAAGCCCCAACAGAACGTATCTCAGCTCTGGTAGACCAACACCTCCAACCTATCACCTGCAGACTCCCATCCTACGTCAAAGACACAAACCACTTCTTAGAACGCCTCAAATCCATTCCCACTCCCCTCCCACCTGAAACCTTTCTTGTCACTATAGATGCTACATCCCTTTACACAAACATCCCACATACCTATGGTCACTCTGCCCTTGAACACTACCTCTCCCAACACCCACTCGAAGATCTTCCAAAAACCTCGTTCCTTATCACACTTACCAACTTCATCCTCACCCATAATTTCTTCACTTTTGAAGGCCAGACCTACAAACAAATCGGGGAACAGCCATGGGAACCAGGATGGCTCCATCCTATGCCAACCTCTTCATGGGCTGCATGGAGGAGGCTTTCTTGAAGACCCAACAGCTGCCTCCCCTGGCCTGGTATAGGTTTATAGATGACATCTTTGTGGTCTGGACTCATGGTGAAGAAACACTCCTTAATTTCCTCCATAACCTCAACTCCTTTTCGAATCTGAATTTCACCTGGTCCTTCAAACCCCAAGCCACCTTCCTGGATGTCGACCTTCATCTTGTTGAAGCTCACATCCACACCTCTGTCCACATCAAACCCACAAACAAACAACAGTACCTTCACTTTGATAGCTGCCATCCATTCCACATCAAACGCTCCCTTCCCTACAGCCTAGGTATTCGTGGCAAACGTATCTGTTCCAGTGACGAATCCCTCAACAATTACACCAATAACCTGACCAGTGCTTTCCTCTCCCGCAACTATCCTGCAGACCTTGTCCACAAACAGATCTCCGGAGCAATACATTCCTCCCCGTCCAACAAACCCCCAGACCACACAGAAGCATCCCCCTTGTCACCCAATATTATCCTGGCCTCGAATACATCAACAAATTACTCCGCCAGGGATATGACTTTCTCAAGTCAAGCCCTGAAATGCAATCATCCCTTGACAATATTCTCCCCATACCACCCAGAGTTGCCTTTCTTCGCCCCCCTAACCTCCGTAACATCCTTGTCAAACTCTACAATATTACCAGACCACCTTCTCTACCCAGCGGTTCCTACCCCTGTAACCAACCCTGCTGCAAAACCTGCCCCATGCATCCCCCCAGAAGCACCTACTCCAGTCTCACTACTGGTAAAACATACACAATTCAAGGCAAGGCCACATGTGAAACAACACATGTCATTTATCAACTGACATACCTGCACTGCACAGCCTTTTACATTGGTATGACGACAACTAAAATGGCTGAGCGCATGAACGGGCACAGACGAACTGTCCGCCTAGGAGATGTCCAATACCCAGTAGCAGAGCATGCCATCCAGCATAATTCTAGGGACCTAGGAACCTGCTACAACGTACGTGCCATTTGGCTTCTCCCACCCAACAAAAGGTCCCTCGGAACTGCGGAGATGGGAACTTGCACTCCAACACATCCTTTCATCCCGCCATCCCCCTGGACTGAACCTACGTTACCCAACCTCACTCCCATTTGCTCTTCAGTCTTCTCCTTTTTCCCTCTCCTCTTTAGCCATTCACACATCTTTTCATCCTACATAGTTGTGTTTACCTTTATACTATATACCTCTTTACTTCCGTATGCATCCTCTTTGGTTTGAAGCTGGCACAGTACATAACAGTAGAATATCTTTGGCTTCCATCTGACAACCATGCCTCCACCCTTGCTACCCTTCCTGTTTACCTTTCCCTGTTGCTTCATAACCTGGGTTGTGAGTAACTGAATCCACTTTCCCTTCTTCCCTTTTTTCCCCTCTCTCCTCCCTGATGAAGGAACAAAGTTCCAAAAGCTAGGAATGTAAATTTTCTGTTCTGTTTTGTGAATCTATCGACTGTACTGAGCTAAGTACTGGCCAGCCCCTCTATCTCTTTGTCAGTATTTGTTCCACATCTTAATATGAGATTTTCCATTAATCATTGACAGTCTTTTCACTGTGCCTCTCTGCAACTCGATGTGTCACCTTTATGGTGAGTAGCATTCTACCCTTTTTTATGTAGCCTAGTTGATATCCCAACCTGGTGTTTCTGTTGTTTGTTTTATTCCATCTATGCTCTTTTAAACTTTGTTGGCTAAAAGTGTAGTGATTCTCCAGCTACCAGCCTGTCCTCACCCTCTGGAATGAGGGAATTAAATGACAATAAAGAAAGAAGAGAAAGGTTTACAACTAGTCTGTCTTACTCACTATAAATATGGTTAGTTGGTCTACAGCCAAAATATTAGCAGAATGTGAAGTATGGCTGCAGCTAAATCACTACAAATTTTTGGATCCTTCAATAGATGGTTGAAAACTGTTGCACTCAGCTAGTAATAAAGCTTTGTTCCAAATAATTTGATTTTGGCTTACTCATCAACGTTCTTTTATTTTTAGTCATGACACATTTCACTATACAACACCTTCAGATCAGTGCTACTAGAAATGACATCAATGGATGGAAACAGATTTTATACAGTAATGAAATGTAGCTTACATCTTGGTGATGCATTAAATTCAATTATGCATTGTAATGGAGATAAGCACACTAGTCAACACTGAATATCCTTCCTTAACATCAGCAGCAAAACTGGCTCATGCCATACAACATTATACCACTATGTGGAAATAGAGTAAAACTTCATTCATCAAATTATGATCTCTTTTATTTAAGTGAGTGCAAATGTGCATCAGGACCTATGCAACATGAATCAGCACTGGCTACATTTCAAAATATACTGTTAAGAAAACATTGAAAACTGAAGATGTCATGTTCAGGAGGAAAAAGGAAACTTTATTACAACACCAAAAGGCTACAAGGATCCTTCTTTAATGACTTCCTAGAGGAGAGAAATGCATGTAACAATTACAATAACTAATTTAATATAGAAATAGTTAATTAATTTATTAAATTAATATTAATGATAATTATGCACACTGTAACTATGGCTGTAGTTATTATCAGAAAAATATTGTAACATCCTTGTACAGAGGTAATGTACTGTAATAAGTTAAGAAAATATGCCACACAATGTAACAGAGTAGTCATCATGTATCTACATGCTACTAATAACATACAATATATGCTATTACAAAAAACCAAAGTGTATTATAAATACCTCATGCTCTAAATTCAGGTGAAAACTTGACCACCACATATGATGATCTACACTGAGTTACATGCTAGCATGTACCAATGGATACAACACAAAATGCACATCATATGTTGAGTCATATCACAGGTGTCCGCACTCCTCGACGTTCGCAGAGCGAATGACGCTCCGTGCTGTGGCGCAGCTGCAGCTAACAGTCCTTATCGTGACGTCAACGTCCGGTCCCTGCGCGCCAGTTCGGCGCCAGCGCACCTTATCAGAGTGTTGCGCAAGCACCAGGAAGTTAGTTTTTCAGCAACACGCTCCTAGTAAAACTAGGGAGCGTGTTGCCCAGGCCGTTTGAATCGCGCGCCACAGGCTACCCAGCCAATCACAACCCGCGCGGCAGCGAGCGCAGCGGCTAAGTCCGCTTCAAGGTCACCCGCCTAGCAAGCAACCAAGACTCGCATGGCCACCAACTTATAAGTGAATATTGTTTTTAATTAAAAAAAAAGTAAATAAATCTCACGGGATAGATAAGGATGGTTCTCGGGTAGGACAAACTTTATTGTCTGTAATATAACATACAGTCACCATTGATTTTTATTTTACAATTTCCATTACCAACTTTAGCCCATATAAACAGATACTCATCGGCATTTAGTTTCTTCTTCCTTCTAGTACTCAACACAAATGGCATACTGGGAACAAGTGTACCATATGGAACTTTTGCTAAGAGTCCTGTTGTCTCTGCTATACTCCATGTCTTCCATGTAAGAATATTTGCATCTGGGAAAGCTTCAAGGCCACCATAATCACAATGATTGCCCCATACTACAGCAAGTGTGAGCCATGTACTACCTCCAAACACGGCTTGTACATCACATGTAAAGTTCAAACGGAGTCCACGAAATACGTTTGGACCTCCAATTAATTGTTGTTTATTGAACTGTCCAGAAAGATCAATGTCTATCGCCTTCAAAGCATGATATACAGGAACACTGCGCCACCAGCGACGATGGTAACCACGTCGCTGAGGCATTGCTGTGGCACGTTAATACAGGTATGTGCTACCACATAATCCCACATAGAGCGACATATATGATGGTTAGGTTTCCATCTGAGATTCAAGCATGAGACATTCATAATACAGTTCGAACATTTTGTAGATATGACTACAGTGTTACATTGTATGGCATATTTTTCTGAATGTCACCTCACATGGTTTATTCATGACTTCCACAATTATCACAGTAGACAGGTTTTGTACAAGGACGTTGGTATAGTTTCCAGACAACTACAGCCACATTGACAACTGTTTGTTATTATCATTAATGCTGATTACTGTCATCAACTACTTTCATATTAAATTAGTTAGAGCAACTGTTACACACAATCCTCTCCTTAAGGAACTCATAAGAAAAGATCCTTGTATTCTTCTCGTGGTGGTGTAATAAAGATTCCTTTTTTCTCTTCATATGTAATATCTTCAGTTTTGGTGTTTTTTTAAGGAGTTTTTTTTTTCAAGTGTTATAGCCAGTATTGATTCATATTGTGTAGGTCTCTGACACACATTTGCACTCACATAAGTGAAAATAATTAAGTGATTCTCATTTTTCATGTAATATTTGAGGAAGGTTTATAAATTGTAATATATTTAAGGAAGGTTTAAAATTGTTCATAATTAAAACAACATGAGAGATCATAATTCGATGTATGAAGTTTGCCTCTAACACCACCTAGTGGTAAAATATGTTTACTGACAGGATACAAGGTATGTGTAGCACTGGAGCTGGACAAGAGAAAGGGATAGGTAGTGGGACGACAGGGACTAGCGAAAGTGATACCAGGGGGTAACAGGAACAAAGGATATGTTGTATGGAGAGCTCCCAATGCCACAAGTCAAAAACTCATGCTGGGAAGAATCCAGATGGCACAGAACATGAAGTACTCACGAATGTCAAGCACATTATTTTGGGTAACATGTTCAGCAACTGGGTGGTCCAGCTGTCGTTTGGTCACAGTTTGGCAGTAGCCATTCATGCAGATAGGCAGCATTTTAGTTGTCACAACCATGTATAAAATGACACAATTGTTGGAGCTTAGACTGTAGATCATACGGCTGTTTTAACAGGTAGCCCTGTCTTTGATGGCGAGGGAGATGCTTGTGATAGGGTTGGAGTATGTGGCAGTGGGAGAACGTATGAGACAAGCCTTGCATATTGCTAAATTGCAGGGTTATGGGGCATAAGGCAAAGGAGGAGCAGCAGGTAGTGTAGTGTCAGACAAAGATTTACATAGGTTGAATGGGTGGTGGAATACCACTGTGGTAGGTGTGGAGTGGATAGTGGGGAGGATGTGCCTCATTTCAGGAAATGATGAAAGCTACTTGAAACCTTGGCAGAAATGTTATTCATTCGCTCCAGTCCTGGAAGGCGCCATGTCATGAAACAAGTTCTCCCTTGTGGCCAGATAGTGGATATGTGAGGAGTGGCAGGTAACTGAAGAGACATGACATAGAAGATCTGTATCTGGACAAGATTGGAAGGGTAATTTCAGTCTGTGAAGGTTTCAGTGGCACATTTGGAGAGAGACTTCTCTTCACTGCAGATATAATGACCATAGGCTGTCTGGAAGGAGCTTCTTGGTATGGAATGGATGGTAGTTGTCAAAGTGGAGGTAAACTATGTGATTAAAAGTATCTGGACACCTGGCTAAAAATGACTTACAAGTTCATGGCGACCTCCATCGGTAATTCTGGAGTTCAATATGGTATTGGCCCATCCTTAGCTTTGATGACAGCTTCCACTATTGCAGGCATACGTTCAGTCAGGCACTGGAAGGTTTCTTGGGGAATGGCAGCCCATTCTTCACATATTCTTCATGGAGTGCTGCACTGAGGAGAGGTATCGATGTTAGTCGGTGAGGCTTGGCACGAAATTGGCATTAAAAAACATCCCAAAGGTGTTCAATAGGATTCAGGTCAGGTCTCTGTACAGGTCAGGCCATTACGGGGATGTTATTGTCTTGTAACCACTCCACCACTGACCGTGCATTATGAATTGGTACTCAATCGTGTTGAAAGGTGCAGTCGCCATCCCTGAATTGATCTTCAACAGTGGGAAGCAAGAAGATGCTTAAAACATGAATGTAGGCCTGTGCTGTGATAGTGCCAAACAAAATAACAAAGCATGTAAGACCCCTCCATGAAAAACACAACCACACCATAACACCGCCTCTGAATTTTACAGTTGGCACAACACAGGCTGGCAGATGATGTTCACTGGGCATTCGCCACACCCATACCCTGCCGTTGGATCGTTATATTGTGTACTGTGATTCGTCACTCCCCACAACATTTTTCCACTGTTCAGTTGTCCAATATTTACACTCCTTACACAAAGCAAGGTGTCGTATGGCATATACGGGCATGATGTGTGGCTTATGAGCAGCCACTCAAACATGAAATCCAAGTTTTCTCACCTCCCACCTAACTGTCATAGTACTTGCTGTGGATCCTGATGGAGTTTGGAATTCCTGTGTGATGGTCTGGATAGATGTCTGCCTGTTACACATTACGACCCTCGTCAACTGTCAGCAGTCTCTGTCAGTCAATAGATGAGCTCGGCCTGTACGCTTTTGTGCTGTACATGTCCCTTCACGTTTCCACTTCACTATTACATCAGAAACAGTGGACCTAGGGATGTTTAGGAGTTTGGAAATCTCGTGTACAGACATATGACACAAGTGGCACCCAATCACCTGAACACATTCAAAATCCATGAGTTCTGCGGAGCACACCATTCTCCTCTCTCACAATGTCTAATGACTACTGAGGTCACTGATATGGAGTACCTGGCAGTAGGTGGCAGCACACTACATCAGATAATTTTGATCACATAGTGTATGCTTCGTACGCTTGATGTGGACGAAGCAACTGATGAAGCTATCCTTGAGATGGAGGTCAACATCAAAGAATGGCGCTTGTTGAGCTGAGAATGATCAGGTGAAGCAAAGGGGAGAAGGTGTAGAGGTATTGGCGAATGTGGATAGGTTGCCCTCACTCTCAGTCCAGATACTGATGCTGCGATCAGAAAATCTGAACCAGGTGAGGAGTTTGGGATTCTGGGTGGTTAGGAAGGATTCATGTACATGGTGCATGAATAGGTTGGCAAAGGATGATGTCTTGCAGGTGCCCTTTGCAGTGCCAGAGATTTGTTTGTAGGTAATACTTTCAAAGGAGAAGTAACTGCGGGTGAGGATATAACTGGTGATTCTGACCAGAATGGAGATTGTTGGTCTGAAATCAGTCAGACATGGTGGAAAGTAGTATTCAGTAGTGGCAAGGCCATGGGCATTGGGGATGGTAATGTAGAGCATGGTGTATATGCAGACAAGGAAAAAAAAAATCCTAGATTTTTCCTGGTCAGAAATACACTTTCCCCTGAGTGAAAAATACCGTTTTTCCCACTGGATGAACATACAAACAGGAAAAGCTGATGGTTTAAAGTAATATACATATAGTACAGCTACAAGAAAGGCTAAGCTTTTACGTATAATATTGGTACCTTTTGCGTTTGTTACCCTTTAATACATTCAGACACAAAGTGCCAGTAAAATTTTAAATGATGATGTAAATGTCTGCTCTTCTGGGGTTGAAACTTTTCTACAGTGGTGGTCCACAAAGTATTAAGTTTCGGATGAGAGTCAAACGTTCTATGATTTAATAAATTCAGTACACTTCTCAGACACAACATCATTCATCTTCTACAAAAGAAAATTTACTTTGAAAGTAATGCTTCTCAAACCACCATTTACAATATTTTCCCATGACCTGTTAGGAAAAGGTTTGTCTGAGCAGTTGCAGAGAGTGCCAAAAGACAGGCGTTAACATGCATGCAGTTTTGATGATTTAGGAAGCTCATGCTTGGTGTTTGCTCTGCTCATACACATTTTGTCACATTTTTGTTTAGAATTTTGTGTATAGTGGGGCATCACATGATCATGTGCAGCATTGTGACATGTTGTTAGAAAGGGACATGCGGAGTTATTGTACTTAGCACAATTGTTTTATCACATTCAATCCACAAATGAAGGCAAAATTAGAAAGCAGTTCATGCTGCAATATTTGCTTTAAAACTAGACTCTACAACTCAAAGTAGCCTAACATTTTGCTCTGTACTGACTTTAACATAGATTTTTTTATTTGTACTCTGCAATACTGTTATGTAACATTTTCAATCAAATATACAGCCACACAGCACTGCAAAAAGCTAGTAAGAAGGAATATAAAACAAACAATTGCTTGTATACACTAGAACTAAAAACAATAAGTATTTATGACTTTTTCAAACTGTATAAAAATTAACAAGGTTACTTGAGAAGACAAGAAACTGTGTAGTTGGCAGCTTATCTTCTCCTCCAGGACTAAACATAAAGCTTTGTGGGGACTAACACTGATAACACATGATGCCGCCATTCTATAATTCACTGAAGAATGGCACTGTGTAAATTTAAGACGTCAACAACACAAATTAATAAATAATTCCATGCTTAGAGGAGGTACCAGACAAGTGATGAAACATGTCTTGTGATCAAAAAACATGTTTCACGGAAGGCAGGTACATGAAATTCTGTTAAGGCTTTTCAATGTGGTTTTTGGGAATCCAGTTTTCTTGGAATACCGTCATTGTATTATTTCATGGCTGGTTCTTTGTCATGGCATAATCCCATACATGCCAGAAGATGAAAACATGCATTTGAAATTTAGCGAACAGCTGAACCTAGCTAATAGCGTGGAATGAGACACTTAGTTTCTAATAAACTGACTGCCTCTAACGAAAAGATTAATAGAAACCAAATTTCTTTAGAAAACCAACAAAAATAACTTCATTGTTGTGCAAAGTGATTAATGGTTGATTGCCAATTACATGAAAACAAAATAAAATTAGAAACTGAAAGTAACAAAACATTTTAGTCTTCTGTAATTACATGAATACAGATCCCAGCCACAGGAATCCATTTGTTTTCATTTAACAAGAGAGCTGTAAATGAAGAGAAAACAGCAAAGTCACAAAACATAGACACATATCATGTGGAGACCACTCCTGACGACAACCCTGACTTCTCTGAGCATGTGTGAATCTAGTTGTGTAGGTGTGCCAGAAAAACTTTTCTGGGAAGTGTTTGGCTGCTTGCAACTACTGCTTATACATCCAAAGTCACACTTAAAGTGGCGAGAAGCAGATGAAGGCACTGCTCATGCATGACTTCAGCTCTGCGCATGTGCATGAACCTGCTGGGAACTGCTCAAACAAACCTAATTTTGACAGTTGTGATGCCACACTCATCCCAAGCAGTTTGCTGGTACAAAGTACTGCATAGTCTTGGTCCTACATCCATTGATACATTTTGCTGTTGGTGGACACTTGTGTGTATGCTGTGTTTTTGCATTTTCTTTGTAACAAATTTTATATTGGTGTTTTTCTCTCATTTATGTTTTATTACTGCAGTATTATTCTAAAGTAATGGGCTAAAGTAAAATTCTTTCCAAGAGTATCAGTTCTTACTGCTCAAAATTAAAGAAATTAACCCAAAACTAAAACAATGAAAGATTTTCAGAATCTCAAAAATGTTCTGGATTTCATGGTTTTCTCAAGGCATTTACACCCTGTAGAGGGAGATGGCATTGACAGTGTGTGTCTGATGGTAAAGGAACAGGGACTGTGGAGAGTCAGTGGAGGAAATGGTTGGTGTCCTTTATGTACGAGGGTAGGTTACGGGTAACAAGCTGAAGGTGTTGGTTCAGCAGAGATTCTCTCTATGGGGGCATAGTAACAAGCTGCAATGTGGCTTATTGGATGGTTAGAGATGCTGCTGGATTCCTGGAATGGTGTCACAGTGGCAGTGCCTGTAGTTGGACATATCTGACAGTTGGTGGAGGCCCTCGGCCACACAACCCCTGTGCTTCGCAACCATAGTGGTGCAGCCTTTGTTGATAAGTAGTATTATAAGGTAGGGATCAGTTTTTATGCAGTGAAATGCAGTTTATTTTGTGGATGTAGAGTGGATTCCACATTGAGGAATTAGGGAATGTTGATGGGACAAGTTTCACAGCTTGAAAATTCAAGTAAGTTGACAAGGAGTGATTCTGGGGTAGAGGGGATGGACCACAGTTGAATGGAGGAGTGAACCAAGTCACTCAGTGTACAATACTGGTTTTGGATTGAGTGTGGTTGATAGAGTTGGTGACAAAAAGTGTTTCCACTATATGGACCAAAAGACAGAGAGGAGGTCTTTAACCAGCTCAGGATGACTGAATTTTGGAGTGGGGTAAAAGGAAAGACCATTGGAAAGAACTGATACTTCTGTGAAACTGTGGATTTTGAACGGGTTTATGGCCCTGCTGTGGATCTGATTAGGTTCTGGATTCTTCATGGTGGGGGCCACAAAGTTTCCGTGGGTGTGGTAAGTGTAGTACATCTGCAGGGCAGGGTTTGGCAGCTATACGGAGATGTATGGAAGGTTTGATAGAGGCTCTTGTATGGGTGATGGATAATGACAGTCCAAGGTGGGAGTATGAAATTACAGATTGGAGAGTTATTTGAGATGGCAATCTGCTTGCTGCTTTAGTTTCTGGAGGGTAAGAGTTTGAAACTGGGAGATGGAATGCAGGAGAATTTTACGAATGGAGTGAATGTATTGCAAGGAGATTTGGGCCTCATTTACATGGTTTTTCAGGACTATGTTGGTGAGGACTACAGGTTGACGGAATTTGAGTAGGTAGAGGTCATTGTGGAAGGAAGGGTTATGGCAACTGATGGGTAATTTGATAGTCAGCCAAGTTGGGTGGGGGGGCTTTATGAGCTAGTGATTTGTAGTGGCTGTAACCTCTTGAGTCTCAAATGAACAGTGAGAGAAGCCCGAATAACAAGGGACTGGCATACGAGGACATGCATTGATACTATGAAATAGTGCATTGATAATGGCAAGGAACTGGCCAAAATTTAAATTTGCTTAATAACACCTGACTGAAAAGGACGACTGATTGCTGTGCTCCTTCATTTTGAAGGTGTTAATTTCAATAAGCATGAATGGCTGGAATGTGGAGATTTCAAAGACATTGTGATTCTGTTGGGATTGCAAAGGGGTTACACTAAGTATCACTGCTACCTGTGTGAATGGGACATTTGCACACGATAAAAACACTACACACAAAGGGAATGGCCTCCATGAACAGTTCTGTTGCCTGGGCCAAATAATTTTGCTGACGAACCTCTAGTGAATCTGAACAAAATTGTTCCCTACCACTGGGCATTAAGCTGGGGCTCATGACAGCATTTGTTAATGCTGTGCACAGGAAAGAGGCAGTATTTCAATATATGTGTAAGAAGTTTCCAGAAATCATCACAGAGAAGATCAGAAAGGGGATAGTCATTGGTCCACAGATATGCCAGCTGTTTGGGTACACAGTCTATTCTAACACCTCACCAGTTGAATAAGCAGTACTGTTTAGGTAACATGATAATATTGTTTTTGCGAAAAAGGAGAGATGAAAATTACAGGGACCTTATGTACAAGTTCATTTATGCTTATAAGGTCACTGGCTGCAACATAAATCTTGATGTGTTACCAGAGAAGTGTTCTGCATTTAGTGATGAGCATAGCAAGTGGTTCCACCAGCATATTTCTCTCAGCAAATAGTGGTACACAGGATGATGAACTAATTCTAGCTTGGCCAGTTTCTGATAGATGTTACAGAGAGATGCCCCAGCCAACACCTACAAGTGGAAGGCAAATGAACAGATCAGACAAACTAGGTAAGTTCGATTAATGTATAAATCTTATTGATTACAGTAGCAATATATGTGAAATGTAAAGTCCTGACTAACTTGTAACCTTGAGCTAGGGGAAAATTTTAATTGTGGTATTCACGTTCAGCACAACAGAATCTATAAAGACCATCTATTTTGCTCTCTGTAAAAATTCAGTGTGGACCAGTGTAATTATGGTTCATGCTGGCTCTATGAACAGTTTTGTGCCTAGTCCTATGATGATGCTTCAGACAAATAAAAACTGTGAACTACCATGAGGAAATGAATATGGACACTTTCAAAGAGTGGTTCATTACTCATTTGCTACCAAATTTCAGTTTTGATAGCATTTTTGTAATGGTCTGTGTGTCATACCATTCTGTACAATTAAATAAGGCACCGACAGCTGCTGCAAGGAGAGACAAAATAGTCAGCTCATTAAAATATTGTGAAATAGGCTTTGAACGGACTATGCGAAAAGTGGAACTTGTGGAATTAATGAAATGATACAAGCCACAGATTACATAGTATGTAATTGGTACGTTAGCAAAGAACCATGGCCACAATGTTATACATCTTCCACTGTACCATTGTCATTGCAACACCATAAAACTTGTTTGGGCTCAAATAAAAGCAGAAGTCAGGAATAAAATAAAACCTTTATGTTGTGAGACAGAGAGAGGCTGGTAAATGAGGCTGTAACATGAATAACACCAGAAAATTGGAAGAATGTTGGAAAAATGTGTGAAAAGAGATTAAAATGTTGAACACAGGGGAAGGCGTAAGAGAAGGAACCATACAAAACATTGTTAATTTCTTTATCAAATGATGAGAACAGTAGCAGCAAAGATACCAAAGCCTGTATGGTCCCAACAAAAGATGGTCAGTCATATGACACTGATTTTGGAGTATCTGTTCTCCCAAATGAAAATTAAAGGTAACATGTTCATTTATTTTGGAGTATCTGTTCTCCCAAATGAAAACTAACGGTAATATGTTCATTTGATATTTTATACATAGTATTTGTGCATTTTGTTGTAACTTGTTAACGTCAAAAATATATTTGTGTTTTTATGTACGGAGGCAAACACTGCTAGTACACAAGAAAAAGCATTTGATCAAAGAACACCTTACTTGGTAAAATGCTGCCAACAAAACTGCTGCAATGAATTTGTCTGGCATAGTTAGCCTTTGTAGCCCTGGCTGCTGTGGGGCCGAAGCGTGAGAGAGGACTGGTCCACTGCATTTCCATGTCGAATACCGGAAACTGCACTGCCAGCTGTCAAGAGCTCTTCATCACCATACGGAGTGTAGACTCCATTCTCTGATGGCTTATACCCCACCCTGCTCCCACTCCATTACTACACACCCCTTCTATCCCACCAATTCAGTTACATAGCCCTTTCCCCTTCCCTTCTTCTCCCCTCTCAGCACAGCCTTCAGAAGCTGCACCTAGCAGGCCAATTCTGTCCCCACTATTATGTGCAAACTTAGGCAACACTAGCATCTTCCCTCACTCCCATCTTGTTATCCTTCTGCCTCCCCACCCCATGCCTCTTTCCCACCACCACCACCCTCCCCAGCTAGATTGCTGCTCACATCAAACACAGTCAACATGTAGAGGCAGTGGTCTTGTGTGTGAGAGTTGTGCGTGTGTGAATGTGTGCTTGTTTTTACTTCAGAAGAAAGACCTTGTCCAAAAGCTTAAGTGTTTTTAGTATTCTTCCTCATTGTGCCTTTCTGTGATTCAAAATCTCCTCTATGTGGTAAGTAGTGATCTATCCATTCCATATTGTTGTCAGTCCCTGAATTAAAATTTTAATTATATTTTTCAGCTTCAGGTCATACATTTATTATCATACAGGTTTCTACTTCTTAGCGAGTCATTACTAGAAGATCTATATGAAAAAGAAAAAGGGGGATAGTAAGATACTGGGGAACTGTAAGGCTAAACTAAGACACCTTCTACATACAACTAAAGGCACTTTAATATGTTAGATAGTAACAGTTGTATTTTGACGAGTTACGACACTGAAGCACCAAAGAAACTGGTATATGCATGTGTTTTCAAATACAGTGATATGTAAACAAGCAAAATACAGCACTGCAGTTGTAATACCCCTTGGCGCGTGCTACCTGGTGGAAGTCATGGGTCAGTTCAATGACCTTCCTGTTGTTATTGGTCTAAAGTTAATATACACTCCTGGAAATGGAAAAAAGAACACATTGACACCGGTGTGTCAGACCCACCATACTTGCTCCGGACACTGAGAGAGGACTGTACAAGCAATGATCACACGCACGGCACAGCGGACACACCAGGAACCGCGGTGTTGGCCGTCGAATGGCGCTAGCTGCGCAGCATTTGTGCACCGCCGCCGTCAGTGTCAGCCAGTTTGCCGTGGCATACGGAGCTCCATCGCAGTCTTTAACACTGGTAGCATGCCACGACAGTGTGGACGTGAACTGTATGTGCAGTTGACGGACTTTGAGCGAGGGCGTATAGTGGGCATGCGGGAGGCTGGGTGGACGTACCGCCGAATTGCTCAACACGTGGGGCGTGAGGTCTCCACAGTACATCGATGTTGTCGCCAGTGGTCGGCGGAAGGTGCACGTGCCCGTTGACCTGGGACCGGACCGCAGCGACGCACGGATGCACGCCAAGACCGTAGGATCCTACGCAGTGCCGTAGGGGACCGCACCGCCACTTCCCAGCAAATTAGGGACACTGTTGCTCCTGGGGTATCGGCGAGGACCATTCGCAACCGTCTCCATGAAGCTGGGCTATGGTCCCGCACACCATTAGGCCGTCTTCCGCTCACGCCCCAACATCGTGCAGCCCGCCTCCAGTGGTGTCGCGACAGGCGTGAATGGAGGGACGAATGGAGACGTGTCGTCTTCAGCGATGAGAGTCGCTTCTGCCTTGGTGCCAATGATGGTCGTATGCGTGCTTGGCGCCGTGCAGGTGAGCGCCACAATCAGGACTGCATACGACCGAGGCACACAGGGCCAACACCCGGCATCATGGTGTGGGGAGCGATCTCTACACTGGCCATACACCACTGGTGATCGTCGAGGGGACACTGAATAGTGCACGGTACATCCAAACCGTCATCGAATCCATCGTTCTACCATTCCTAGACCGGCAAGGGAACTTGCTGTTCCAACAGGACAATGCACGTCCGCATGTATCCCGTGCCACCCAACGTGCTCTAGAAGGTGTAAGTCAACTACCCTGGCCAGCAAGATCTCCGGATCTGTCCCCCATTGAGCATGTTTGGGACTGGATGAAGTGTCGTCTCACGCGGTCTGCACGTCCAGCACGAACGCTGGTCCAACTGATGCGCCAGGTGGAAATGGCATGGCAAGCCGTTCCACAGGACTACATCCAGCATCTCTACGATCGTCTCCATGGGAGAATAGCAGCCTGTATTGCTGCGAAAGGTGGATATACACTGTACTAGTGCCGACATTGTGCATGCTCTGTTGCCTGTGTTTATGTGCCTGTGGTTCTGTCAGTGTGATCATGTGATGTATCTGACCTCAGGAATGTGTCAATAAAGTTTCCCCTTCCTGGGACAATGAATTCACGGTGTTCTTATTTCAATTTCCAGGAGTGTATATCACGAGCTGATGCGTTTTGCCTGCACGAGCTAGACAGTTATTCTTTGACTTTGCGTTGCTCCATGGCAAGTGAAGAAAAGTTAGAAAATTGGAATGTGACAGGAGTTTGTTATGAGACAGGATAACAAGAGGACATGTAGGAATGGCCATAATACAGTTTGTTGCTTTTCAAAGATAATTACATGTACTTAATTTTGGTCAAAGGATTCTGTGATGAATTATTATGTACTACAACCTTGTGTAGAACTAGATTAGGAACATTTGTAGATTTAGTTATTATATGCTTTACTATATAGAGAGTGATATGCATTTTTTTGTCGAGAGATATTATGGGGTATAGAATCTGATGTGTATTTTAGACTGGGTAAAGCTGAATTGTGTCCAGAACAAAGTAATATGCATTTATTTGTTGAGAGATATTATGGGGTATAGAATCTGATGTGTATTTTAGACTGGGTAAATCTGAATTTATGTCCAGAACAAAGTAATTACAAGAATAGTGAACAACTGAATTCTTATCATTAAAACCAGTTCACAATTTAAAATGCAGAAGGAACAGGAAGCAAATGTGCAGCCCAGTAGTGATGAAAAAAAAAAAAAACAGGAAAAAGGTAAATGCTGGCCAAGGAGAATCTAAAAATCCTATGGCTGAGCTCTTAAATCAAAATGAAATTTTTGATAAATACCGTACATAGTTTAGCTGCAGAACAGTCTCACATGTCTGCTATTCAAATGACTATGTCTGCTAAGCAAGTGAATATTTCAACAACAGTTGAGAATTTAGCTGCGGGACAGTCCAACATGTCTGCTACTCAGATGAAACTGTTTTCTGAGCAAGCAAATATGTCAGCTGTGCAGGTGGCTATTTCTGCATATGTAGAAACCATAGCTGTGGAATAGGCAAATATAGTGGCTAAAGTAACAAATCTGACCACCACTGTGAGTAATTTAGTTACAGAACAGGCAGAGTTGGCAGGGAAAGTAAATGATATAACAAATAAAGTGAACGAACTGCCCACAGGGGAAGATCAGCTGATGTGAGTGCTTTGACAAATGAACAGACAGAAATCAGGAAAGAAATAAACCGTATGAATCAAACCCATGAATAATTTCTGATCAAAATAAGCAGGGAAACAGTGAAATGGAAACCACGCAGGGAAGACAAAAAATAGTAGAAGTAGAGGTACAAAACCTGGCTTTAACAGTAAAGTAATTAGTGTCTGGATGTGAAGAGCAACTGGAACAAGAGTTGCATGAGAAGAAACCAGTAGTTTAAGCAAGAAATAGACAACAGGGAAGAAATAAACATTATGAAGCAAACCCATGAACAATTTCTGACCAAAATAAGCAGAATAAACAGTGAAATTGAAACCATGCAGGGAAGACAGAAAACAGTAGAAGTAGAGGTATAAAACCTGGCCTTAACAGTAAAGTAATTAGTGTGTGGATGTGAAAGGCAACTGGAACAAGAGTTCCAAGCAAAAACCCAGCAGTTTAAGCAACAACTAGATGACTGGGTAGTGGATAAGGAACAGGTGATATTGTCTGTTAATAAAGGTATCAAAGAAGTGGTAGAGAATATAGTGAGTGAAGGCCTAATGTTACCTCACCAAATAAATCAAGAGTTGGAGGAAGTTCGCGAGCAGATAGGAACCAAGTTCCAAAGATGTAAAGAAGAAGTTACACGGGATTTGCAAACGTGCACTCAAAGGATAGAAGGATTGTGGAAGGTGGCTACTGAAGAAAGAAAGGAAGCCAGCCCAAAGTGGAGAAAGGTGAATGCTGGGCTCGATGTATAATTATAGGGGGGATGAGCAGTACCTGGATAAAGCCCAAATGAACAGATGTATGGAAGTATGTCAACTATGAATGATTCTACCAGATCTATAATGGAAGACAAAATGTTAAGGCCTAGGAAATTCCAAATATTTTTTCCGGAAAAGTAGACATTAAATCCTGTCGTATTTATCAGATGATTCAGAGGAAGGTTATTACAAGCTTGGTCTGATCGACAGAAAATCGAATATGTATCAGGGTACATCCAAGGAGATGGTAGTCTGTGGGTGACTGACATTATAGACAAGTGTCACACCTACGAAGAATTTGAGAAGGCATTCCTCAATAGATATTGGCCAAGAGGTATTCAGGAGACAATGAAGAAGGAAGTTCATAATCCGGAATGTTTCTCTTACCAAAATGGGAACTTAAGGAGATACTTTGAAAAATATTTTAATAAAGTAAGGTATTGGGATCAACCAATAGATCACAAAGGTGTGATAATGATCATCAAAGCTCAGCTTCCGATGGAGATCAGGGAAAACTGCTGTGTGTTTCAGAAGATAATCTGGAAGAATTCATATCTGCAGTAGATTCAATCAATTTGGTACAAGAGGGACAAAGAGGAAGAAATAATTACAATATATCCTGTCAAATGGAAAATAGGCAGATAGGTTATAACAGTAATAACAGAAGAATGAATGGAAGACAAATGGATAATTTTCATCGAACCAATATGAATAATGTTTACAACAATGGAGCAAACTGTATGGGACAGCATAATTATGGAAGAAATTATGAGCCGAACAGAAACAGAGGCAATTTGAAAGGAGGTACAATCCTGTATATAATGACCATAGAAATCAAGGACAAAGTAATCAAACCATACACAACACAAGGCCAAGGCCAAAAAAAATCAAGCCTAGCAAGAACAACCACTGGTCATAGTCAACACAATCGATGATGACAACAATGGACCGGCTAGACCAAGCAATTTAAACCCAATCCAACTGGATTACACCCAGAGGTTCAGTCGATAAAAAATTAATGAGGGGCAATCAATCACCTGCAAACTGTATTAGATACAACAATGGAATGAAGATCATTGAGGAGTTAACAGAAGACGTAAATCCTGGGGAACAAGTTTCTAATAAAGTGCCACTACCAGCGATCCATGCCAAAATATTAGACACACTTATCAGAGAAATCTTGGATACCGGAGCTTCGATAAATGCACTCTCCAACAATTTATTTAAATGGCTATCTCAGAAGACAGAGTTACTGATATTGCTGAAATGAAACTGTAAGATCATTGGAGCCTTAGGTACCCACTCGCAATCAGTCCGGATACACACTTTGCTAGATGTAAGAATAGGAAATACAGTGATAACATGCATGTTCCTAGTAATTCAAAAATTAATAGAAGATTGTATCATTGGATTAGAGACTATGAGGGAGAAGGACTTAAAAATAGACTTCTCATCCAGTATAGTCAGTTTTTGTGAGAATGGGGAAATGGCACAAGTTGAAATGATCAGAGAAGAAAGGAGCATTGGAAATTATTGTCCTGGGCATGGTATTAAGCTCATTAGAAAAGAAAGGAAATCTAAAGATACAAAATAGGTAAGGGAGAATAATACACTTGAGACAGGAGAACAAGTGGAAGAAAAGGCAAAGGAAGCTGATGGATTGGAAAACGAACAAATTGATCAGTTGGTAGATCTTTTGGAAAAAAATATCCAGGTTTTTGAAGAAAGGCCAGGAATTTTTAAGGGATTTATGTGTCATTTGGAGGTGTTTCCTGTTGAGACATTTTGTAATAAATCATATTTAATTCCATGGAGTTTGAAGAAATCAGTAAGTGAAGAAATGAACAGGGTGATAAACTGGGACCTGATAGAACCATTGGTCAGTCCATATTGCAGTCCGCTGTAAGTTGTACCTAAACCAGAGGAACTGATGTTTCAAAAGAAAGAAAGGAAAGAGTGGGTGAACAGTCTACCGAAGGTGTCAAGTGATACGTCCACTTGGAAAGAAAAGATTAAGTTGGTTTTAGTGAACATGGCCAAAAGGGCCAGAAAGAGAAAGGTAAAATATGACAATAAATTAAAGAAAGTACAAACTTTTGCCATAGGGGATAGAGTGTCATTACGCACTCATCCACAGGCATTTTTATTGAAAAAAGGAGCAAGAAATTGCAATTAGTATTTGCTGGACCATTTGAAATAATAAGGATTCCACATCTTGGGGCATACCTATTGGCCTACCCAGTGACAGGAAAGGTGAAGGGAATCTACCCTCACCATGATATTAAAAAGTACTATGAGAAGTGAAAATTAGAATTAATCCAGTCTCTAGTAAAGATTGTATATATTAAGGAGATTTTGTTTCATTGAGATTTAAGCTGTAGGTAGGTTTAAGTAGATAAGTAAGTGCATTGATGTTTGTTTTCAGCAGAACCACAGAAGGAGAGCTGATGCTGATTGTATACTTTTGTGTTTACATAAATAACTTTTGTCTTTATTTCCAGAATGTATTTTAATTTTGTATGTGTTCATGTTCTCAATTAAGTATAAACAGTAATGTAGCTCATGCTTACTGGAAGCAATTATTTTGACAGGAAATGAGTCCAAGTATCTCTGAACATTGAACTTCACGCACTTGTCTAAGCATGCTAAGGCACAATAATTTTTCTGGGGATAATAGACAACAAAGAGGGGTTTGCATGTCATCTTGTGGTTGGCTTTACTACAATTAGGTGGACCTATGCTACATAACCAAATTTTCAGTATCATGTAAATGGTAAACTAGTGATCACTGCGCCGAGTTATGTCAGATTTGAACGCTAGCGAGAAATTACCATGTATTAGTGGTTAAATGTTTGTATTACTTGAGCAAATGGACCTCCAGTGAAGCAAGGAAACATGACATTGTAAATAAGGGAATATATGAGTGATTAAATTATGTATGATGTTATCAAAGTATAAGTGCAGTGTAATTGCGCATGCCCATGGACAATGTGTGACTGTTGATAGCAACCAATGCACCATAGTTAGGAACATTACAAGAATTCATATCTTGTGGCGACTGATCCATGGTGTAATTAAATGAAAATAGGATATAAAACCAGTGACATTTAACAGAAGTGTTAGAAATATTAAAGGTTGGTGAAAATTGAACAAAGAAAAATTCGATCCGAATTATCATGCCAGTGCACAGACATGTTAGCATGCCAATCTACTAACAATTTCAGGGCCAAGAAGATATTAGAGTGAAGGGTGAGAAGGCTCAGACTTTTCATTCTGTTTCGTGTCCACCACATCCCATTGCTGATCTCAATGCAAGCCCGTAACCACCTGGTCCACCACAAGAGACAACCCGATCCCGATCCATCGAATACGCATCCCAGTAGCATTGTGGGGGAGAGAGTCATCATTCAAGACCAGCCCGCCCAGCAGTACCCAGCTTCCCTATGAGATCAACCGACGTCACCCAGCTTCTCTGCAATAACTAATTGTGAAAAACTGAACAAGAGGATTGTGATTTAAATTTTTGAATTTCAATTCCAAGTACCAAAATGCAAAATGGGATTTGGAAACCAGGTTGGCAGACCTCACTCCCAGTTTTCCATGGTTTACCATGGAGGCTTTGCCCAGATGGGGACATCAGAGATCTAAAAAGGCCATGGCCCTACTGATCGCCTATTGTCAACGGTGTTAGGTAAACGTGGTCCAACCTGGAGGAAGAATAGTTGCATACATTTAGTACAGAGTGGGCTCGTGAAAAGTTTTAAACAAAATTTCACTCTCATGGAGGGCCATGTAATATCACTTGGCCTGTGCAATCCGGTGGAAGTCATAGATCGATCAGTTGATCGGTTCAATGACCTTCCTATTGTTATTGGTCTAAAGTTAAAATAGATCATGAGGTGGTGCGTTTTGCCTGCGCAAGTCAGAGAGTTATTCTTTGACTTTGCATGACTCCATGGCAAGCAAAGAAAAGTAAGAAACTCAGAATGTGACAGGACTTTGTTACAAGACAGGGTAATGAGAGGACATGTAGGAAGTGTGTACAATGAAACAGTCACTGTTAACAACCATATTGTATAAAAAAAATTTTTTTTAGATTCACAAGTGATATGTAATGTTAATGTGGAGTTTAGTAACAGCCATAATACAGTCTGTTGCTTTTCAAAGGTAATTGTGCGTATTTAATTTTGATCAAAGGATTCTGTGATGAATAATCATGTACTATAAGCTTGTATAGGACTTTGAACATTTGGTGGTCAGTGTTTCCTGTAGAATCCGCTTCAATAACAGGGTCAAGAGCATAGAGAAAGTTTTCTCTGCTAAAAGGAACTCATTTCACTCACAGACAATCATCAAATGACCAAATGAGAATGGCAGTGTTCCAGTTCAAGAAGATCCTACAGAAGTTTTCTTTGTGTTACATTTCAAGAATTTTAAAGGAAACCGTCGGAGTCAGCAGCTGCTTTGCCACCACGAGAGTAACTTGTGTACGTGTACGAAATTTCGTACATTGTGGGGGTTGTCAATGTCGCACTGAATATTGTACTTCACAGACATACAAACACAGATGCTACACACAGAAGTTTAATATTACCAGCTTGAAAAACATTAATTTCTTCTTTTGAGTGAGTAAATTAAATGTAGTACAGGCGGCAATGCCCATATAAGACAAATGTCTGGTGCAGCTGTTGGATCAGTTACTGCTGCTACAATGGCAGGTTATCAAGATTTAAATGAGTCTGAATGTGATGTTATACACTCCTGGAAATTGAAATAAGAACACCGTGAATTCATTGTCCCAGGAAGGGGAAACTTTATTGACACATTCCTGGGGTCAGATACATCACATGATCACACTGACAGAACCACAGGCACATAGACACAGGCAACAGAGCATGCACAATGTCGGCACTAGTACAGTGTATATCCACCTTTCGCAGCAATGCAGGCTGCTATTCTCCCATGGAGACGATCGTAGAGATGCTGGATGTAGTCCTGTGGAACGGCTTGCCATGCCATTTCCACCTGGCGCCTCAGTTGGACCAGCGTTCGTGCTGGACGTGCAGACCGCGTGAGACGACGCTTCATCCAGTCCCAAACATGCTCAATGGGGGACAGATCCGGAGATCTTGCTGTCCAGGGTAGTTGACTTACACCTTCTAGAGCACGTTGGGTGGCACGGGATACATGCGGACGTGCATTGTCCTGTTGGAACAGCAAGTTCCCTTGCCGGTCTAGGAATGGTAGAACGATGGGTTCGATGACGGTTTGGATGTACCGTGCACTATTCAGTGTCCCCTCGACGATCACCAGTGGTGTACAGCCAGTGTAGGAGATCGCTCCCCACACCATGATGCCAGGTGTTGGCCCTGTGTGCCTCGGTCGTATGCAGTCCTGATTGTGGCGCTCACCTGCACGGCGCCAAGCACGCATGCGACCATCATTGGCACCAAGGCAGAAGCGACTCTCATCGCTGAAGACGACACTCCATTCGTCCCTCCATTCACGCCTGTCGCGACACCACTGGAGGCGGGCTGCACGATGTTGGGGTGTGAGCGGAAGACGGTCTAACGGTGTGCGGGACCATAGCCCAGCTTCATGGAGACGGTTGCGAATGGTCCTCGCCGATACCCCAGGAGCAACAGTGTCCCTAATTTGCTGGGAAGTGGCGGTGCGGTCCCCTACGGCACTGCGTAGGATCCTACGGTCTTGGCGTGCATCCGTGCGTCGCTGCGGTCCGGTCCCAGGTCAACGGGCACGTGCACCTTCCGCCGACCACTGGCGACAACATCGATGTACTGTGGAGACCTCACGTCCCACGTGTTGAGCAATTCGGCGGTACGTCCACCCAGCCTCCCGCATGCCCACTATACGCCCTCGCTCAAAGTCCGTCAACTGCACATACGGTTCACGTCCACGCTGTCGCGGCATGCTACCAGTGTTAAAGACTGCGATGGAGCTCCGTATGCCACGGCAAACTGGCTGACACTGACGGTGGCGGTGCACAAATGCTGCGCAGCTAGCGCCATTCGACGGCCAACACCGCGGTTCCTGGTGTGTCCGCTGTGCCGTGCGTGTGATCATTGCTTGTACAGCCCTCTCGCAGTGTCCGGAGCAAGTATGGTGGGTCTGACACACCGGTGTCAATGTGTTCTTTTTTCCATTTCCAGGAGTGTAGTTGGCACATGAACAATGAGACACAACATCTCCGATATAGAGATGAAGCAGGGATTTTGCCATACAATCATTTCACGCATGTACTGTGAATATCAGGAATCTGATAACACATCAATTCTCTGACATTGTTGCAGTCGGAAGAAGATCATGCAAGAATGGGACCAATGACAACTGAAGAGAACTGATCAGTGTGACAGAAGATCAACCCTTCCGCAAATTGCTGCAGATTTCAATGCTGGGCCATCAACAAGTGTCACTGTGCAAACCATTCAACGAAACATCATCGATATGGGCTTTTGGAGCCAAAGGCCCATTCGTGTTTCCTTGATGATGATATGACACAAAGCTTTACACCTCGCCTGGGCCAGTCAACACCGACATTGGACTGTTGATGATTGGAAATATGTTGCCTGGTTGGTTCAAGCTGATGCATGCTCTGTAATGGTGTAGGGCATGTGCAGTAAGAGTGATATGGGGCCCCTGGTATGCCTAGATATGACTCTGACAGGTGTCACATACGTAAGCATCCTGTCTGATCAGTAAGCATCCATTCATGTCCATTGTGCATTCCAACAACCTTGGGCAATTCCAGCAGGACAATGCAATACCCTACACATCCAGATTTGCTACAGAATGGCTCCAGGAACACTCTCCTGAGTTTAAACATTTCCGCTAGCTATCAAACTTCCCAGACATGAAAACATTATTGAGCATATCTGGGATGCCTTGCAATGTGCTGTTCAGAAGAGATCTCCATCCCCTCATACTCTTATGGATTTATGGACTGCTCTGCAGGATTCATGGTGTCGATTCCCTCCAGTACTACTTCAGACATTAGTCAAGTCCATGCCACGTCATATTGCGGCACTTCTGTCTGCTCATGGGGCCCTACACGATACTAGACAGGTGTACCAGTTTCTTGGGCCTCTTCAGTGTATATTAGGTATTCAATATAGAAGTTAGCTTGATTCTGTAATTTAATTTCCTAATTTTTTTTATTATTTATTTATTTATTTATTATTATTTTTTAACAGATGAGGCCTGAAACTTTTCTCTGCCACTTCATTTTACATGTCCTGGCCTGTTAACAATGTTATTCAATCTGTACAAGCAGTAAAGGAAGTCACAGAGAATTTCTGAAAGACAATTAAAGTTAACTGAGAAGAAATAAAAACTTTGACGTTTGCTGATGACACTGTAATTTTATCAGAAATGGCAAAGGGCTAGGAAGAACTCTTGAATCGAATTGATATTGTCTTGAAGAGGTATTATAAAATTAGTTTCAACAAAACTTAAACTAGTGTAATGCAGTCTAGTTGAATTAAATCAGTTTGTGAGAGGGAATTAAATGAGAAAATCAAACACAAGAATTAGTAGATGAATTTTGCCATTCAGGTAGCAAAATGACTGATACTGGTCAGAGCAGAGAGGATATAATACACAGCATCAAGAAAGGCATAATTGAAAAAGAGGAATTTGTTAACATCTAACATAAATTTAAGTGTTACGAATATTTTTTGAAGGTGTGTAACATTGTACAAAAGCGAATTGTGAATAATGAGCGGTTAAGACAAGAAGAGAATAGCAACGGTTAAAATGTGATGATGCAGGAGAATGTTGAATATTAGATAAGTAGACTGACTAAATAATGAAGAGGTTTTGTTGTTGTTGTTGTTGTTGTTGTTGTTGTTGTGGTCTTCAGTCCAAAGTATGGTTCGATGCAGCTCTAAATGTTGGTTCATCCTGTGCAGACCTCTTCATCTCCAAATAACTAGTACAACCCATATCCATTTGAATCTGCTCATTGTGTTCATCCCTTGGTCTACTGCTACAGCTTTTGTCCCTCACAATTGTTTCCATTACACAACTGGCAATTCCTTGAAACCTCAGAATTGTCCTATTCTTCTTTTAGTCAAGTTGTGCCTCAAATTTCTTTTCTCTTTAATTTGATTCAGTATCTCCTCATTAGTTACACCCATCTAATCTTCAGCAATCTTCTATTGCACCACATTTGAAATTCTCTTCCTTTCTGGAATGCTTTTCACTTCAGTACAAAAGGTACACATTCTCTATCTTGCTTAGCATAGGTAGACTGTTCATCAACATTTGCTCTGGTGGGTACACCAAACCACAGGAAAATGAATACACATGCCTGTAAGTCTGCAACAGATTGATTTCATGAAGTGAACAAAGCACTAACAAGTCTGTGACATAGCAAAGCCACATATAGATACAACAGTTCAAAATTGGTAACCACTCGAGATCAGAAAACAAACTGAGTCAGCTTGGCTGGGCAATGGCATGATATAGCTATAAGGTACAGCAAGCAATGAGCCTGGGCCACAGGTTCAGCAGCAGTCCCACCGGGTGGCACCATGTGACTTGCATACCCTGGTAGTGACTCCCCTTACGACAGTGGGTTGCAGCTGCCACTCACAACCTTAGTACTTCTGGCATGTCCATGTCCATTCTAATGACCTCGATGTCGACGGGGTGTTAAACCCAATCTTCCTTCCTTGTGTATGCTAGGAGAGTAATCCAAATCACTGTCAGATACAAAAACAGTCCAGGCACAAACCTTCAGGAAAGACACCATAACATTTAAACGTAATGTAAATGGACAGATAAAAAAATCTACTCATCAAGCTGTGGTAGGAGAACACACAAATAAAAGGTATTATATGTGCAAGGTTTCGGCGCCAGTGGCTCCTTCTTCTGGCTTAAGGGCTGAAGGGGAAGGAAGAGGGGTGAAGGAAAAGGGCTGGTGAGCTTTAGGAAAAGGGGAAGAGTATGAAAAAGTCAGAACCCCAGGTCAAGGGAGACTTACTGGATGAGACGAGAAGGAAAAAATAATTGCTGGGGAGTGCACCAGGCAAGATTTGAAAACCTGAGAGCTTAAAGGTGGAGAACAGGGTAATACGCAAGACAGAGATTACTGCCACAACATTGTGCATGAGTTATTAAGAGTGAAAAGCTAAAAGTGTAGTGTACGTGATAGAGGTGGGATGGGGATAGAGAAAAATAGACAGGTGAGAAAATGGAACATCTACATCTATAAAACTAAAATGGAATGAAGGAAGGAACAGTTATTATGAAGAAATGCTTAGACCAAAAATACTAATGTAAACTATGGCCAGGTGTGTGGTGAAAACCAAGGACATGTTGTAGCACCAGTTCCCATATGTGGAGTTATGAGAAACTGGGGTCTGGGGGAAGAATTCAAATTTCACATATGGTGAAACAAGCACCAAGTTCACAGCTGTCATGTTGTAGTGCATGCTCTACAACAGATATTGTGTGTTGCCAGTATACACCCTCTGCCTGTGCCCATTCATCCTAACAGATAATGTTAAGGTAGTCATGCCGATGTAAAACATCGAAAAGTGTTTACATAACAGCTGGTATGTGACGCGTCTCTTCATAGGTGGCTCTCTCTTGTTTTGCTAGTTACAGGGCTGGTATAGATATGGTGGTAGGAGGGTGCATGGAACAAGTCTTGTAGGTGGGATGGTCACAGAGGTAAGACCCACAGGGTAGGGAGGTGGGTGCAGAAGGAGTATAGGGTCCAGTAAGGATGTTGCAGAGATTGGGTGTATGGTCCTAAGTATGGTGGGCAAAATGTCGTACAGAATGGATTTCATTTATGGGCATGATTTTAGGAAGTCATGGCCTTGTTGAAGTAGTTGATTAATACATTAAAGACCAGGATAATACTGGGTGACAAATGGTGTACCATCAAAAGGGGTGATTTCGGACACCGGGGCGAATTCGGACAGTATGGTTTATTTGCTCTTTGCCACTGCATAGAAACAAAGATTTACTTATTTTAACGCCCGTGTACCAGTTATTTTAAGCGCAAGATTGCATTTATCGCTTTCCACAACTTCTATTTTGCATCAGTTGTTTCCCTAGATGTATAACTGACGATCAATCTCAGTGTTAAAAATCCATGCATTATCGTAAAGTGGAAACTTTCTATTGTTGCATCGAGCGGGAAGTTATTGTAACCGTAATTGTTGACGCACTCCGTAGCTAACAGCATTGGGACAATTTCTGTACAAGTTTGTCGAGTTTCTTTTGCAGGGTATAAAATAATGACGGTTTTTGTAAAACTGTGTACTGTATCGGGTGATTCCGGACAATACCAAGAACGTATAACAGCAGGAGAGGTGTTACAGTACAGTGTAATTATGACCCAGAACTTTTAGATAAAGCTGTTTGTGATATTCAGAGTGGTAAGTTATCATACACAAAAGCGTGTGATCTGTATGATATACCTAAATAAACCCTACAAAATAAAGTGCAGGAAACACATCCGAAAAAAATGGGAGGACAACCAGTGCTAAATAAAGAAGAAGAAGAAATGTTGAAGCAAGGTATCTTGAGGGCTGCACATTGGGGTTTCCCTTCACTGAACTGGGTATTAGATATTTAGTTAAAGGCTACCTTGATATATCTGGCCAAAAAGAGAAGAAATTTCGTAATAATTTGCCAGGAGAAGAATGGGTGCATTTATTCCTCAAACGACAGTCAGAAGGTCTTTACGTTCACTTAAGTGAAAATATTAAACGAGCTCATGCAGAAGTGAACAAAGAGACTGTTAAGATGTTTTTCTCCAATATCAAGGCAAAGCTGGAAAATCTCCCACCTAGCAACATGATCAGCTATGATGAAATCATCATTCAGTATCACTACTTATTCGTAACAAAGGGCTACCTTAAAATGTGTAAAATGTCACCAAAATCAAATAAAAAGCATGTAGAATTTAAAGAAAAGGCAGTAACTGTCCAAATTCACCCTCTATATACTATAACTTTGGACAGATATTTAAAAAACACGTGTCCAAAATCACCCCAATCCATGGGGTGACTTCAGACACTTTATTTAACTGCCTCACATAAATATACCCACACATACACTTTCTGGTTCTGGGATATTTTATGCGTTACACATATACCCTACCACTTCCATATCAATCAATTTACTCTAACAATATATACAAAAGTTACAATCAAAATAACGACAAAACCGTCCGAAATCACCCCGTTTGACGGTACTCCTTTGTTTAGAAGTATCAGCAGTACCAGGATTGGATGTGATGGCACAGGAAATCTGCTTTTGAACTAGGCTGGTGGGATAGTTAAGTCCAAGGAATTCTGAGATGAGAATGGTGATGTATTGCTGTAAAAGTCTGCATCTGAACAAACACATTTGCCTCAAGTACGAAGGCTGTATGTGAAGGGCATTTTACATGGAAAGGACAGCAACTTCCGAAATGTAAGTGCTGTTGTTTGTTAGTAGGTTTAATGTGTCTCGTAGTGTGTAATTAGTCTTCAGTGAGGACAACATCAACATCAAGGAAAGTGGCAAGGGCTTCAGAATAGGACCATGCGAAATTTAACTGGGAGAATGCGTTTATGGAGTCCAGAAATTTTAACAGATCAGCCTCACCTTGAGTCCACATGGCAAATATGTCATCAATGTACCTAACCCTATCCAGGGGCTGAAGGCCTATGGGTCCCAGGAAAGTCCCCTCCAAGCAACCCATAGAAAGGTTAGCATATGCAGGAGTCATCCTGGTTCCCATAGCCCTACCACTGATCTTTTTGTATGTCTACACCTCAAAGGTGAATTAGTTGTTGGTAAGTATAAAGTTGATTAAGGTAAGCAGGAATGATGTCATAGGATTGGAATCAGATGTGTACTGACTAAGGAAATGTTCAGCAGCAGGCAGACCATGTACATGGGGGCTATTGGTATAGAGCGAGGTGGTATCAATGATGACAAGCAATGTGTGTGGTGGGACTGGGATGGACATTGATTTCAGATGACCTATGAAATGGGTGGTATCTTTAATATAGGAGGGAGTTGCAGGTGATGATCAACTACAGCAGATATACATTCTACGAATGCTTTGAAGCCAGCAGCTATGGGACAGCCAGGATGATTGGGTTAGTGGATCTTTAAGAAGATAAAAGGTAGAGTGGCACAGACCATAGTTTACATACTTCTGTCAGTCAGGTACCACAGTGTTAGACCACTTGTCTGATGGGAAGATAATGACGGAGGAATCTGATTTTAGAGAAAGAAGGTTGTCCAGAGGAGAAGTTGCGGTCACTTTGTATCAACCTGAGAAAGGGTTGTAAGACAATGCTGGGTGAGAGGAATCCTTGGAAAGCTTGTAGGGGATGATTTTGAGGCAGTGGTGGTGGATCAAGTAAGGATCGTAGTCAGAACTGTTCAAGCCAGAGTTCAATGTCAGGTTTTCTGTTGGGAAGGTTTTGGTATTGGGGTACAAAGTGAGATTTCCAATTAACTTTACGTCTGAAGGAAAGTCACCAAAGCAGCATGATTAAAAGCAGTTTTATGGCTGAAAGTGAGACCCTTGGACAATACAGATAATTCAGGAGAAAAGAGTGCTTCAGACAAGAGGTTGAGAACACTGTATAGTCAGTCTTTCCTTCTCACCCTGTCTGGTAAGTCTCCCTTGACTCGGGGTTCTAGATGACTTTTTTTTAACTCTAACCCTTTTCCTAAACCTCGCCAGTCCTTTTACTTCACCCCTCTTCCTTCTCATTCAACCCTTCTACCAGAAGAAGAAACCACTGGCTCTGAAAGCTTGCATACATAATACCTTTTATTTGTGTGTTCTCCTGCCACTGCTTGATGAGTACATTATTTTATGTATCCACTTATATTGTGATTTCAAAAATTGATTATTTTCGTTGATATAACATTTAAATTTGTACTTGATGTTAACAAATTCTTGTTTTACAGAGGTGTTTTCCTTGTTATAGCGAGTCTGCATTTTATGTCCTCTCTAATTTGACCATCATCAAATATTATGTTGCCCAACAGAAAAACTCATACACTACTCTCAGTTTCTCATTCCGTAATGTAATCCCCACTGCAAGTCCTGATTAAATTAAATTAAATTCCATTACCCTATTTTTACTTCTGTTGATGGTCATCTTACAAGCTGTTTTCAAGACACTATCCATTCCATTCAACCATTCTTCCTTGTCCTTTGTCTTGTCTGCACAAATTACAATGACTTTGGCAAACATCAAGGTTTTTATTTCCTCTCCCTGAGGTTTAATCCCTTTTCCAAATTTCTCCTTCGTTTCCTTCACTATTTGCTCTATGCACACATAGAATAACATTATTAGAGATATACTACGACCCTGTCTCACTCTTGTTTCAAGTATGGCTTCCCTTTCAAGTCCTTCACCTCTTACAACTTCGGTTTCATTTCTGTATAAGCTGTATATAACCTTTCTCTCCATGCTGCCTTCAGAACTTCCAGGAATGTATTCCAGGCAACATTGCCAAAAGCTTGCTCTAAGTCTACAAATTACAACCATAGGTTTGTCTGTCTTGAATGTAACTTCTAAGATAAGTCATAGGGTCAGTATTGCCTTCTGTGTTTCTTCATTTCTCCAGAGTCACAACTGATATTGTCAGCAATTTGCAGTCATGACTTATTAAGCTGACAGCATGATAATATTCACACCTGTCAGCACCTGCTTTCTTTGGAACTGCAATTATAGCATACTTACTGAAGTCTGAGGGTATTTCGCCTGTCTCATATACCTTGTACACCATGTGGGATACCTTTGCCACGGCCGGCTCTCCAAAGGATCTCAATATTTCTGAGGATATGTCATCTACTCCAGGGGCCAGTTTTGACTTAGATTTACCAGCACTCTGTCAAATTCTTTTCACAGTATCATATCTCCCATCTCATCTTCAAATACTTTATCTTTCCTTCCTATAATATTATCTCCAACCTAATATCCCTTGTATAGACCCTCTAACATTCCTTCCAACTTTCCGCTTTCCCATCTTTGCTTAGTACTCGCTTGCTTCTGAGCACTTGAGGTTCATAAAGATGCTTCTCTTTTCTCGAAAGATCTGTTTAGCCATACTACACAAGACATCTATTTTTCCACTACTTATACAAGCTTCTACAGTCTTGCATTTGTCCTCTAGCCATCCCTGCTTGACCATTTTACATTTTATGCCAATTTTATTTTGCAGACATCTGAAGAGGATCTGAATCAAATTGGGGAAATAATAGATTATGGCACAATTTCACTAACAGAAGAGATCTGTTATTAGGCCACATCCTGAGTCACTCAATGAGTAAGGTGGCAAAGTGGTTCGCAAACTGGACGTGCATGCAGAAGGATAACAGTTCAAACTCACCTCTGACCAAATTGATTTAGGTTTTCTGTGATTTCCCTAAACTGCTTCAGGCAAATGCCCAGATGGTTCATTTGAAAGCACTTTGCTGATTTCCTTCCCCTTCCTTCCTTTATAAAAGCTTGTGCTCCATCTCTAATGACCTCCTTGTCAACAGGATATTAAACATTATTCTCCTCCTCCTCCCTGAGTCATTGAGGAAGGGCGAGTCTGGTAATAGAGGAATGTGTGGCAGATAAAAATTGTACATGGAGAACTAGGTGTGAACACAGTATCAGGTTCAAATGGATGCTCATTGCAGTTTATAGAGATGAAGTGGTTCACAAAGGATAGATTACCATGGGCAGCTGCATCAAACGAGTTATTATTTTTTTCCTTATCTTGTTTCCTTAGGTTGTGTGTATGTGTGTGTGTTTGGGGGGGGGGGGGGGGGTCCAATCACATTCTGTTCAATGTCAATGTGTAATAAACACTCACAGATTGCACTCCTGCAGTGGAGCGCATATAAAGCATATCACGGAATGTGGACAACAGTTCAGTCATTGTCAGAACATAAAAACGGAGTGATTTATCTTGCACCAAGAAGAACATAAACATTGGCTTTTGGGCAAATACTGACAGCATTCCTGAAATAGCTTATTTTGTTAACTATTTGTGTGACACCATGCATGGAGTGCATGGCAAAATGGCGCTATCTAAAGCCAGCACCAAAGCAACTGTGGCGCACTGTGGGTCTTGGATGACAGGTGAACAACAGCTGTGGAGATGTGTACAGACAAACAGATGTGCAACTGTTGAGCAACTGACTACCCAGATGAAGCATGGGGCTACCAACAGCGTCTCCTCGATGACTGTTCAGCAGACGCTGTGTATAGGCCTCTGCAGCAGGTGCCTGGCTTCTGCAACCATGTTGACTGCTTTTCATCAGTCATGAAGGCTGTAATTTGCACGTTAAAAGGCTGGATGTCCACTGAGTTGCAACAGGTGGCCTTTTCAGATGAATCACTTTTTATGCTTCATCATACAGAGGGCCCATATGATGTGTAACACCTGAAAGCAACTGAGGAGGGAGCACTATGGACTGGGGAATGTTTTTGTGGCATTTCATGGGCGATCTCATCATTCTGGAAGGCAAACTGGACCAATGCAAGTATGTATCTGTCCTTAGGGGCCATGTCCACCCTACATGCAGTTTGTTTCTTCTTGCCGTGAGGACATCTGCCACCAGGATAGTACAATGTGTCACACAGCTGGCAATGTATGTGCATGATTTGAACCATGCTAGGATGAGTTTAAAACACTACCCTGTCCATGAAACTCCCTGCATTAAAACAAACAGATTCCGTGGGACCAACTCTCGCTTTCTCCCACACACAAACACACACACACACACACACACACACACACACACACACACACACACACACACACACACACACACACACACACTTAGTGCTATCCCAGAAAACCAGAATAGATCAATTTCTTATTCAAACAGTATTTCACTAAGTTTCATTATCCACTGCAAGGTTTACCAGTTACTGATGACAACAGTATATTAAGTTCTTATGGGAACAATTTATTTAAGAGAAATAATCATGACTTATTACATCTGCAAACCTTGTGAATATCAAAATTCAAGGATGCTGAAAATTGTTTGTTTCTAGACTGAAACAGTTTATTTGAAAGCACCCATTCTCCTCTTTCGAGCAGACATATTATTCTTCCTAAAAACGTATTTCTATATGAAATTTTCATGTTCCAGGATATTACAGTCCTGATAAGATAACTACTTCCAAAATTTACACTCCTGGAAATGGAAAAAAGAACACATTGACACCGGTGTGTCAGACCCACCATACTTGCTCCGGACACTGCGAGAGGGCTGTACAAGCAATGATCACACGCACGGCACAGCGGACACACCAGGAACCGCGGTGTTGGCCGTCGAATGGCGCTAGCTGCGCAGCATTTGTGCACCGCCGCCGTCAGTGTCAGCCAGTTTGCCGTGGCATACGGAGCTCCATCGCAGTCTTTAACACTGGTAGCATGCCGCGACAGCGTGGACGTGAACCGTATGTGCAGTTGATGGACTTTGAGCGAGGGCGTATAGTGGGCATGCGGGAGGCCGGGTGGATGTACCGCCGAATTGCTCAACACGTGGGGCGTGAGGTCTCCACAGTACATCGATGTTGTCGCCAGTGGTCGGCGGAAGGTGCACGTGCCTGTCGACCTGGGACCGGACCGCAGCGACGCACGGATGCACGCCAAGACCGTAGGATCCTACGCAGTGCCGTAGGGGACCGCACCGCCACTTCCCAGCAAATTAGGGACACTGTTGCTCCTGGGGTATCGGTGAGGACCATTCGCAACCGTCTCCATGAAGCTGGGCTACGTTCCCGCACACCGTTAGGCCGTCTTCCGCTCACGCCCCAACATCGTGCAGCCCGCCTCCAGTGGTGTCGCGACAGGCGTGAATGGAGGGACGAATGGAGACGTGTCGTCTTCAGCGATGAGAGTCGCTTCTGCCTTGGTGCCAATGATGGTCGTATGCGTGTTTGACGCCGTGCAGGTGAGCGCCACAATCAGGACTGCATACGACCGAGGCACACAGGGCCAACACCCGGCATCATGGTGTGGGGAGCGATCTCCTACACTGGCCGTACACCACTGGTGATCGTTGAGGGGACACTGAATAGTGCACGGTACATCCAAACTGTCATCGAACCCATCGTTCTACCATTCCTAGACCAGCAAGGGAACTTGCTGTTCCAACAGGACAATGCACGTCCGCATGTATCCCGTGCCACCCAACGTGCTCTAGAAGGTGTAAGTCAACTACCCTGGACAGCAAGATCTCCGGATCTGTCCCCCATTGAGCATGTTTGGGACTGGATGAAGCGTCGTCTCACGCGGTCTGCACGTCCAGCACGAACGCTGGTCCAACTGAGGCGCCAGGTGGAAATGGCATGGCAAGCCGTTCCACAGGACTACATCCAGCATCTCTACGATCGTCTCCATGGGAGAATAGCAGCCTGCATTGCTGCGAAAGGTGGATATACACTGTACTAGTGCCGACATTGTGCATGCTCTGTTGCCTGTGTCTATGTGCCTGTGGTTCTGTCAGTGTGATCATGTGATGTATCTGACCACAGGAATGTGTCAATAAAGTTTCCCCTTCCTGGGACAATGAATTCACGGTGTTCTTATTTCAATTTCCAGGAGTGTATTTCCATAGTTTTTCTGTTTTAAAAACTGAATACTGCTACTTAAATAAGCTGTTAGTATGTTAATTATTTCCAGTGGAAAGATTTCACTTGCTCAAAGATTCCTGGCAAATTTTAAGAATTCTCATTCACATTTCCGTTTTACTCTCACAAACTAGTACTTATTATTTGGGCATTCTCACTTTACACAGCTTTTGAATAAACCTTCACGCTTGTTGCATATTTGTCCCTTCATTTGGTTTGTCATTGTTTAGTAGTCTAGCTGCATCCAACCGTACATACACAGAAACAGTAAATTGCTTTGGTGAATATATAGACACACAAATAAACACAAACAAACACACAAAATTCAAGCTTTCCCAACCCATGGTTGCTTCATCTGGAAATAGGGAAGGAGAGGGAAAGACGAAAGGATGTGGGTTTTAAGGGAGAGGGTAAGGAGTCATTCCTATCCCGGGAGCGGAAAGAGTTAACTTAGGGGGAAAAAAGGAAGGGTATACACTTGCACACACACACATATCCATCCACACATATACAGACACAAGCAGACATTTGTAAAGGCAAAGAGTTTGGGCAGAGATGTCAGTCGAGGCGGAAGTACAGAGGCAAAGATGTTGTTGAATGACAGGTGAGGTATGAGTGGCGGCAACTTGAAATTAGTGGAGGTTGAGGCCTGGTGGGTAACGGGAAGAGAGGATATACTGAAAGGCAAGTTCCCATCTCTGGAGTTCTGATAGGTTGGTGTTAGTGGGAAGTATCCAGATAACCCGGACGGTGTAACATTGTGCCAAGATGTGCTGGCCGTGCTCCAAGGCATGTTTAGCCATAGGGTGATCCTCATTACCAACAAACATTGTCTGCCTGTGTCCATTCATGCGAATGGACAGTTTGTTGCTGGTCATTCCCACATAGAAAGCTTCACAGTGTAGGCAGGTCAGTTGGTAAATCACGTGGGTGCTTCCACATGTGGCTCTGCCTTTGATTGTGTACACCTTCCGGGTTACAGGACCGGAGTAGGTGGTGGTGGGAGGATGCATGGGACAGATTTTACACCGCAGGCGGTTACAAGGGTAGGAATAAACCAAGAGGTTACGAAGGTTAGGTGGACGGCGGAAATCCCCAAACCACCTTCCCTACCCTCTGGTTCCTACCCTTGTAACTGCCCCCAGTGTAAAACATGTCCCATGCACCCTCCCACCACCACCTACTCCAGTCCTGTAACCCGGAAGGTGTACACGATCAAAGGCAGAGCCACGTGTGAAAGCACCCACGTGATTTACCAACTGACCTGCCTACACTGTGAAGCTTTCTATGTGGGAATGACCAGCAACAAACTGTCCATTCACATGAATGGACACAGGCAGACAGCGTTTGTTGGTAAAGAGGATAACCCTGTGGCTAAACATGCCTTGGAGCACGGCCAGCACATCTTGGCACAGTGTTACACCGTCCAGGTTATCTGGATATTTCCCACTAACACCAACCTATCAGAACTCCAGAGATGGGAACTTGCCCTTCAGTATATCCTCCTGTCCCGTTACCCACCAGGCCTCAACCACCACTAATTTCAAGCTGCCGCCACTCATACCTCACCTGTCATTCAACAACATCTTTGCCTCTGTACTTCCGCCTCGACTGACATCTCTGCCCAAACTCTTTGCTTTTACAAATGTCTGCATGTGTCTGTATATGTGCAGATGGATATGTGTGTGTGTGTGTGTGTGTGTGTGTGTGTGTGTGTGTGTGTGTGTGTGTGAGTGAGTGTATACCTGTCCTTTTTTCCCCCTAATGTAAGTCTTTCCGCTCCTGGGATTGGAAGGACTCCTTACCCTCTCCCTTAAAACCCACATCCTTTCGTCTTTCCGCCGGCCGAAGTGGCCGTGCGGTTAAAGGCGCTGCAGTCTGGAACCGCAAAATCGCTACGGTCGCAGGTTCGAATCCTGCCTCAGGCATGGATGTTTGTGATGTCGTTAGGTTAGTTAGGTTTAACTAGTTCTAAGTTCTAGGGGACTAATGACCTCAGCAGTTGAGTCCCATAGTGCTCAGAGCCATTTGAACCATTTCGTCTTTCCCTCTCCTTCCCTCTTTCCTGATGAAGCAACCGTGGGTTGGGAAAGCTTGAATTTTGTGTGTGTGTCTGTGTTTATTTGTGTGTCTATCAACATACCAACGCTTTCGTTTGGTAAGTTACATCATCTTTGTTTTTAGATATATTTTTCCCACATGGAATGTTTCCCTCCCTCTCTCTCTCTCTAAACAAAGATGATGTGACTTACCAAATGAAAGTGCTGGCAGGTCGATAGACACACAAACAAACACAAACATACACACAAAATTCTAGCTTTCGCAACCAACGGTTGCCTCGTCAGGAAAGTGGGAAGGAGAGGGAAAGACGAAAGGATTTGGGTTTTAAGGGAGAGGGTAAGGAGTCAATCCAACCCCGGGAGTGGAAAGACTTACCTTAGGGGGAAAAAGGACGGGTATACACTCGCACACACACACACACACACACACACACACACACACACACACACACACACACACACACACACACATACACACACACACACACACACACACACACACAAATATATATATCCATCCACACATATACAGACACAAGCAGACATATACAGAGGCAAAGAGTTTTGGCAGAGATGTCAGTCGAGGCAGAAGTGCAGAGGCAAAGATGTTGTTGAATGACAGGTGAGGTATGAGTAGCGGCAACTTGTAATTAGCGGACATTGAGGCCTGGTGGATAATGGGAAGAGAGGATATATTGAAGAACAAGTTCCCATCTCCGGAGTTCGGATAGGTTGGTGTTAGTGGGAAGCATCCAGATAGCCCGGATGGTGTAACACTGCGCCAAGATGTGCTGGCCGTACACCAAGGCATGTTTAGCCACAGGGTGATCCTCATTACCAACAAACACTGTCTGCCTGTGTCCATTCATGCAAATGGACAGTTTGTTGCTGGTCATTCCCACATAGAATGCGTCACAGTGTAGGCAGATCAGTTGGTAGATCACATGGGTGCTTTCACACGTGGCTCTGCCTTTGATCGTGTACACCTTCCGGGTTACAGGACTGGAGTAGGTGGTGGTGGGAGGGTGCATGGGACAGGTTTTACACCGGGGGCGGTTACAAGGGTAGGAGCCAGAGGGTAGGGAAGGTAGTTTGGGGATTTCATAGGGATGAACTAAGAGGTTACGAAGGTTAGGTGGACGGCAGAAAGACACTCTTGGTGGAGTGGGGAGGATTTCATGAAGGATGGATGTCATTTCAGGGCAGGATTTGAGGAAGTCGTATTCCTGCTGGAGAGCCACATTCAGAGTCTGATCCAGTCCTGGAAAGTATCCTGTCACAAGTGGGGCACTTTTGTGGTTCTTCTGTGGGAGGTTCTGGGTTTGAGAGGATGAGGAAGTGGCTCTGGTTATTTGCTTCTGTACCAGGTCGGGAGGGTAGTTGCAGGATGTGAAAGCTGTTGTCAGGTTGTTGGTGACATGGTTCAGGGATTCTGGACTGGAGCAGATTCGTTTGCCACGAAGACCTAGGCTGTAGGGAAGGGACCGTTTGATGTGGAATGGGTGGCAGCTGTCATAATGGAGGTACTGTTGCTTGTTGATGGGTTTGATGTGGACGGACGTGTGAAGCTGGCCATTGGACAGGTGGAGGTCAACATCAAGGAAAGTGGCATGGGATTTGGAGTAGGACCAGGTGAATCTGATGGAACCAAAGGAGTTGAGGTTGGAGAGGAAATTCTGGAGTTCTTCTTCACTGTGAGTCCAGATCATGAAGATGTCATCAATAAATCTGTAACAAACTTTGGGTTGGAAGGCCTGGGTAACCAAGAAGGCTTCCTCTATGTGACCCATGAATAGGTTGGCGTACGAAGGGGCCATCCTGGTACCCATGGCTGTTCCCTTTAATTGTTGGTATGTCTGGTCTTCAAAAGTGAAGAAGTTGTGGGTCAGGATGAAGCTGGCTAAGGTAATGAGGAAAGAGGTTTTAGGTAGGGTGGCAGGTGATCGGCGTGAAAGGAAGTGCTCCATCGCAGCGAGGCCCTGGACGTGTGGGATATTTGTGTATAAGGAAGTGGCATCAATGGTTACAAGGATGGTTTCCGGGGGTAACGGATTGGGTAGGGATTCCAGGCGTTCGAGAAAGTGGTTGGTGTCTTTGATGAAGGATGGGAGACTGCATGTAATGGGTTGAAGGTGTTGATCTACGTAGGCAGAGATACATTCTGTGGCGGCTTGGTAACCAGCTACAATGGGGCGGCTGGGATGATTGGGTTTGTGAATTTTAGGAAGAAGGTAGAAGGTAGGGGTGCGGGGTGTCGATGGGGTCAGGAGGTTGATGGAGTCAGGTGAAAGGGTTTGTAAGGGGCCTAAGGTTCCGAGGATTCCTTGAAGCTCCGCCTGCACATCAGGAATGGGATTACCTTGGCAAACTTTGTATGTGGTGTTGTCTGAAAGCTGACGCAGTCCCTCAGCCACATACTCCCGACGATCAAGTACCACAGTCGTGGAACCCTTGTCCGCCGGAAGAATGACGATGGACCGGTCAGCCTTCAGATCACGGATAGCCTGGGCTTCAGCAGTGGTGATCCTACTCCCAACATCACCACAAATATCCCGCACGTCCAGGGCCTCGCTGCGATGGAGCACTTCCTTTCACGCCGATCACCTGCCACCCTACCTAAAACCTCTTTCCTCATTACCTTAGCCAGCTTCATCCTGACCCACAACTTCTTCACTTTTGAAGACCAGATATAACAACAATTAAAGGGAACAGCCATGGGTACCAGGATGGCCCCTTCGTACGCCAACCTATTCATGGGTCGCTTAGAGGAAGCCTTCTTGGTTACCCAGGCCTGCCAACCCAAAGTTTGTTACAGATTTATTGATGACATCTTCATGATCTGGACTCACAGTGAAGAAGAACTCCAGAATTTCCTCTCCAACCTCAACTCCTTTGGTTCCATCAAATTCACCTGGTCCTACTCCAAATCCCATGCCACTTTCCTTGATGTTGACCTCCACCTGTCCAATGGCCAGCTTCACACGTCCGTCCACATCAAACCCACCAACAAGCAACAGTACCTCCATTATGACAGCTGCCACCCATTCCACATCAAACGGTCCCTTCCCTACAGCCTAGGTCTTCGTGGCAAACGAATCTGCTCCAGTCCAGAATCCCTGAACCATGTCACCAACAACCTGACAACAGCTTTCGCATCCCGCAACTACCCTCCCGACCTGGTACAGAAGCAAATAACCAGAGCCACTTCCTCATCCTCTCAGACCAAGAACCTCCCACAGAAGAACCGCAAAAGTGCCCCACTTGTGACAGGATACTTTCCGGGACTGGATCAGACTCTGAATGTGGCTCTCCAGCAGGGATACGACTTCCTCAAATCCTGCCCTGAAATGAGATCCATCCTTCATGAAATCCTCCCCACTCCACCAAGAGTGTCTTTCCGCCGTCCACCTAACCTTCGTAACCTCTTAGTTCATCCCTATGAAATCCCCAAACCACCTTCCCTACCCTCTGGCTCCTACCCTTGTAACCGCCCCCGGTGTAATACCTGTTCCATGCACCCTCCCACCACCACCTACTCCAGTCCTGTAACGCGGAAGGTGTACACGATCAAAGGCAGAACCACGTGTGAAAGCACCCACGTGATCTACCAACTGACCTGCCTACACTGTGACGCATTCTATGTGGGAATGACCAGCAACAAACTGTCCATTTGCATGAATGGACACAGGCAGACAGTGTTTGTTGGTAATGAGGATCACCCTGTGGCTAAACATGCCTTGGTGCACGGCCAGCACATCCTGGCGCAGTGTTACACCATCCGGGCTATCTGGATGCTTCCCACTAACACCAACCTATCCGAACTCCGGAGATGGGAACTTGCTCTTCAATATATCCTCTCTTCTCGTTATCGACCAGGCCTCAATCTCTGCTAATTTCAAGTTGCCGCTACTCATACCTCACCTGTCATTCAACAACATCTTTGCCTGTGCACTTCCGCCTCGACTGACATCTCTGCCCAAACTCTTTGCCTCTGTATATGTCTGCTTGTGTCTGTATATGTGTGGATGGATATGTGTGTGTGTGTGTGTGTGTGTGTGTGTGTGTGTGTGTGTGTGTGTGTGTAAGTCTTTCCGCTCCCGGGGTTGGAATGACTCCTTACCCTCTCCCTTAAAACCCAAATCCTTTTGTCTTTCCCTCTCCTTCCCTCTTTCCTGATGAGGCAACCGTTGGTTGCGAAAGCTAGAATTTTGTGTGTATGTTTGTGTTTGTTTGTGTGTCTATCGATGTGCCAGCACTTTTGTTTGGTAAGTCACATCATCTTTGTTTATATATATATATATATATTTCCATAACTATATATATATATATATATATATATATATATATATATATATATATATATATATATATATATATATATATATAACAGAGGGAAACATTCCACGTGGAAAAAATATATCTAAAAAGAAAGATGATGAGACTTACCAAACAAAAGCGCTGGCAGGTCGATAGACACACAAACAAACACAAATATACACACAAAATTCAAGCTTTCGCAACAAACTGTTGCCTCATCAGGAAAGAGGGAAGGAGAGGGAAAGACGAAAGGATGTGGGTTTTAAGGGAGAGGGTAAGGAGTCATTCCAATTCCGGGAGCGGAAAGACTTACCTTAGGGGGAAAAAAGGACAGGTATACACTCGCACACACACACATATCCATCCACACATACAGACACAAGCAGACATATGTCTGCTTGTGTCTGTATGTGTGGATGGATATGTGTGTGTGTGCGAGTGTATACCTGTCCTTTTTTCCCCCTAAGGTAAGTCTTTCCGCTCCCGGGATTGGAATGACTCCTTACCCTCTCCCTTAAAACCCACATCCTTTCGTATTTCCCTCTCCTTCCCTCTTTCCTGATGAGGCAACAGTTTGTTGCGAAAGCTTGAATTTTGTGTGTATATTTGTGTTTGTTTGTGTGTCTATCGACCTGCCAGCGCTTTTGTTTGGTAAGTCTCATCATCTTTCTTTTTAGATATATATATATATATATATATATATATATATATATATATATATATATATATATCGTCTTTAAATATGTCTGCTTGTGTCTGTATGTGTGGATGGATATGTGTGTGTGTGCGAGTGTATACCTGTCCTTTTTTCCCCCTAAGGTAAGTCTTTCCGCTCCCGGGATTGGAATGACTCCTTACCCTCTCCCTTAAAACCCACATCCTTTCGTCTTTCCCTCTCCTTCCCTCTTTCCTGATGAGGCAACGGTTTGTTGCGAAAGCTTGAATTTTGTGTGTATATTTGTGTTTGTTTGTGTGTCTATCGACCTGCCAGCGCTTTTGTTTGGTAAGTCTCATCATCTTTCTTTTTAGATATATTTTTTCCACGTGGAATGTTTCCCTCTGTTATATATATATATATATATATATATATATATATATATATATGTGTGTGTGTGTGTGTGTGTGTGTTTGTGTGTGTGTGTGTGTGTGTGTGTGTGTGTGTGGATTGATTGTCTTTGTTGTTCCTGATATTCTAAAGATTATTTACATGACATTACGTGTTAAAAAAAGAGAACATATCTGTAGTAAACTGCTGATACACTTTTGCTGAATCGATGACATGAGGCAGTTCTAAGGTGGAAAATATGTGTGCCTCTATACTGCAATAAATAATTCTGTCATACTGTAGGAAGTCTGTTCCTCATTAAAATTAGAGTCATTCCATGTCAAATCAACACACTTTAAATAAAAATTTTACCTCACCCTCTTAGATTTTGCTAAAAGTTGGTATACTTATAGTGGGTGCTGAAACTAAGAAAATACCAAATTTCAATTTTTTACCTCAAACCATTCCTGAAATATGGTCATGTAAACTTTTCAAAAACTGCCCAAAAATGTGTGAACGGACTTTTTTTAAATTGCCCTAGGAGCTGCCCTAATTGAGCTAGAGAACTGGGAAAGGTGTCATTTTGCAGCATTTTTCATGCTCTTTCCAGTGATAGACAAAAACATAGCTTCTAATTAATAACCTTTTTCAAAATGTTAATTAATATTTTGATTTAATTTTTTTACAAAAAGTACATAATTGAAAATTTTCAAAATATTTCCATAACTACTTCATACTTTTGTAAATCACAGGGCAAAATATAAATGTGGGATGATGATGGGTTCATTGTTAAAAAAAATTATTCCGGACACTTGTTTTTCACTAACGGCCCTTGTTTGATCGAACTGACCTTTAAGGTAGTAAGTCAGTAGAGAACCGTATACATAAGGCTTGATGTCTGTACAATAATTCAGAGACTGGAGCCATTATTGAGATGATGTAGTCTGCATTGTTACCTTCTAAGGCTTTGTTTGCCTACTGCATTATTGTGCACTGTGGTTTTAGTGCAAATCAATTGTTACCTCTGTGTTGACCAGTCTGTATCTATTATATTTAATAGTTCATCTTCAAGTAAATCTATACATTGAAGGACAGTTTATTATAAATGGTTTTTGTATAAATTTGGAACCAAGTAAAAAGTGCAGTGCTGTAAGAGTGCAGTGTTGTAATCCATTGATGAAGTCAAATCATTTTATTAGAGACAGAAAAAAACTGAGAAATGTTACAACATGGATGCCCAAATTATTTCCTAAAATACCAAGTGGTGCCAAGATTTGTGATAAATGTAGGAAAGATGTAACCAAATTGAAAAGTACACCAGAGCCCATCAGTGATGAAAGTGTTGAAGAAGAATCTTCTGGATCAGAGATAATCATCTGAGACCAAGACCCTGACTTCACTCCAACCTCAGTAGCTGTTAAAACATTTAACACAACACTTCAAGAACTAGGTGAATCCCCAATTGACAATAGAAAACTAACATCTAGGCATTACGCCAAATCAAACGTGAAGAAAATCTCATCAATGACACGTAAACTTTTTGTTGCTCCTTGAACTTCTTCGTCAGATACTGATACTGATGAATCCGTTCTTGAAAATCATAAAAGAAACTTTAAAAATGTTATAAGTAGAGCAAAAAAACTAATGATTCTTACAAGTTTACGTGAAAAGTGGAGTGTCAGGAAAATAATGAGGGAGTTTAATGCTCCTAATTACATTGTTCGGCAGTCCAAAAAAATTTTGAAAGAGAAAGGATTCATGGAAGGTCCAAACCCAAAACCAGGGAAGTGTTTACCAACAGAAACTGTCAAAACTGTACATTCATTTTATGAAAATGATGAAGTTAGCAGGGCAATGCCAGGTATTAAAGATTGTGTGACAATTACAGAAACAAGTGGAAATAAAACAAAAATATCAAAAAGACTTATTTTGTGTAACCTTAAAGAAGCTTACAAGCATTTTAAAGACAAGTTTCCTAACATAAAAATAGGTTTCTCTAAATTTGCTGAGTTGAGACCAAAACATTGTTTATTAGCTGGCCGGAGTGGCACACACACTATCTGCGTGCGCACAACTCACCAATACATAAAATTAATGATAGAAAATGGCAAACTAAATACAGTAACAAGCAGCAGCTTAAACAATTATAAGCAGTGCATTGCAAAAATGCTTTGCAACCCATCATCAGTTGATTGCAACCTGGGAAACTGTGAATACTGCCCAGGAGAAACTGTCATATGTAAAATTTTAAAAGACTCTTTTCATGAAAACTTAATTGAACAAGTTCAGTTCCGACAGTGGATGTCAGTTGACCGATGTAATCTAGAAATTGTTCAGAAAACTTCTGAAGAATTCATAGATTTATTTTGTAGTAAGATGTCGACTTTGATTTGGCATGACTTCATTGCCAAGCAACAATGAACATTCCTTAACTCCACAAGAGAAAACCGTATGGAATCTGAATTTGTTGTCATATGTGATTTTTCAGAAAATTATAGTATAGTTCTACAGGTGAAGCTCAGAGTTTCCACTGGACAAGACAACAGATTACCATTCATCCTTTTGTTATATATTACCAAAAGGAAGACAAAATTGAGCATATGAGCTTTGTCATTGTTTCTGATTGCCTGGAGCACAATACAATTGCGGTTTACACCTTTCAAAAGAAGCTTAATTCATATCTAACAAATAAATTTCAAAATATTCCAAAAAATATGTACTATTATTCTGACGGTTCTGCCGCTCAGTATAAAAATAAGAAAAACTTCCTGAACCTTTGCCTTCACGAGGAAGACTTCAACATAAAAGCTGAGTGGCACTTTTCAGCCACAGCACATGGGAAAGAGCCTTGTGATGGAGTAGGGGGTTCAGTAAAGAGACTGGCAGCTCGTGCAAGTTTGCAAAGGCCATACCAAAATCAGATCCAAACCGCACAAGGTCTATTTGAGTGGGCAGTAGATAATACCACAAATGTTGATTTTGCATATTCCACTCAAGAAGACTACGCTGCTTCAGAAATATTCTTATAAAAGCTGACTTGAAGAGGCATTGACAATCAAAGGAACACAGCAATTTCACACTTTCATTCCCAACACTACATCAAAATTAATAGTCAAATACTTCTCAGGTGATATGCAGAGTTGGGAGAGGGAAGTAACTATATCACCAGACTCACTGAAGTTACAAGATGTATCAGGCTATGTCACCACTGTATATGGCAGAAACTGGTGGCTTGGGTACATTTTAGAAAAAAACGAAGAACTTGATGAAGTGAAAATAACTTTTCTTCATCCATGTGGACCAGCTAAGTCATTCTCTTATCCTGCACATGCAGATGTCCTATGAGTGTCAGTTGTGGATGTTCTCAAAAAAGTGAATCCATTTACTCTGACAGGGAGAACACACATTCTTAATGAAAGTGATGTAAACCAAACCCAGTCAGCTTTATTATAATGTAATATGTGAAGTTCCAGACAATTTATTGGGAAACTGCTTTCAACTCAAAACTTAATTTTTGTCTCAGGTTAGTGTTAATGTATATTTTATAGAAAGTTGTTTCAAAATTATTGTTAGTACCGATTGTGTTAAATTTAGCTATGTAGAGATACCTGTTACTCAAAAACAAGCTCTACGTATTTAATTTGTTTAATAGTTCCATTTCAAACATCATGGACCAGAACTATTATGTAAATCTTGTACTTATTCATACTTTATTTCAGTTCGTAGTTAAATGCTCAATTTCCTGTTTTTGTTATATCGGTTAATATACTGTTAGTGAAGTTGTATGAAATTAAAATAAGCAATCAACTTAATTATAAAATAACTGATTAGTTTTGGTTTAATAAGGTGATGTTTTGATATTTCTAATACTTTTTTTACTTACCTTTCAGTATATTTTAAAGAAATTTCTGTTTGTTAAAGGTCAATTTGGTTAGTGAAAACCAAGTGTCCAGAATATTTTTTTTTAACAATGAACCCATCATCATCCCAGATTTATATTTTTCCATGTGATTTACAATAGTATGAAGTAGTTATGGAAATATTTTGAAAATTTTCAATTATGTACTTTTTGTAAAAAAATTACAATAAAATCAAAATATTAATTAGTATTTTGAAAAAGGTTATTAATTAGAAGCTATGTTTTGTTGTATATCCCTGGAAAGAGCATGCAAAATGCTGCAAAATGACACCTTTCCCAGTTCTCTAGCTTAATTAGGGCAGCTCCTAGGACAATTTTAAAAAAGTCTGTTCACACATTTTTGGCTGGTTTCTGAAAAGTTTACATAGCCATATTTCAGGAACAGTTTGAGATAAAAATTTTAAATTTGGTATTTTTCTTAGTCTCAGTGCCCACTATAAGTATACCAACTTTCAGCAAAATCTAAGAGGGTGAGGTAAAATAGGTGTGTTGATTTGACATGGAACAGTACTGCATATACACAGGGAAAAGAAACAACCTGATAAGAAGGTCAGAATAGGGTAGAGAATATCAAAATGAGTAACATTTTCCAGATAATCACAGACTTCAAACACACCACTGTGAAAATACACACATTTCTAGTTATGTTAGATGCTAATTTCCTCTTACATTTACTTGGTAAAACTTCACTATTAAATTAACTATGCTGAACGTTAGGTGTGGCCACTGATATAGATGGATTAACTGTTAAATAATTTGGGTTAGAATCTCACTTTTGCAAAGAAAAAACGGAGGCAGGAGGAATCGCCATATTCATCAGGAAATGTCATGTATTTAAGAAAATTCATAAATTTTCTCTATGCATCATATGGAAGCATGTGCAACAGAAGTAGATTTCATATTAAATCCTTCATAGCAATAAGTGTATACTGAGCACTTGCAGGTAATTTTAAACTGGAAATGAAGTTCCTTGTGACGGAGTCCTTGCATAAAAATTTCTCATCTCACTTGCCACGTAAAGTTTGAATAAAATTCCAAGCTTTTGATGATAACCTCCATCATCTTCATCAGGGACTAAAACTGACTGTCGTGAACTGGCAAGGCTCTGTCTTTTATACCCACGGAACAGCATCTGACTGTCTGGATTACATGATGATGGCATGTACAGAGGTGGTGGCCTTTACATCCATAGATTTTGTTTCTATTCTCCATCTACTGAAGCTTGCAGCACCGTAAATTGCAGGTGAGCTGAAAGAAGTATTCCTCTGTGTTTATCCTTGTCAGGCACATGCTTCCATGCATTGCTAAGTGCACAGCCAGGGTCTCTACGGAAGTTGTTTTCGCACAGTCTAATTTGAACTGCTCCTCTGATCACAGTCTCAATAGTTCGATGTATGAGCAGGTGCTCTCATTTGTTTAAATAAAATCTTCTACTTATTTTACACGCTATTCTCTGCTACCACTCATGGAATTAATACAAGAAATAACAAAAATCTTCACAATGATTTAAAGTCATTTACTTTGGTCTCAAAAGATGTCCATTAGTCATGAACACACATTTTAAATAACATGCCAGTAGCCACAAAGATTTTAACTATGATGTTCAGTTCAAGATGAGCCCAAGGGATTTATTGGTGGCCAACTCTTTCTACTCTATTGATGACTTTCTTAGTAGAACTATCTGAGATGTGCATGTTATTAATAACACCAAGTAATGTAAGTTTTAGATACAAGTTCACTTTTTCACAAATTAAGTGCAGTGATGTGAACATAGTGAATAAGTACAGTCAAACAATTTTTTTAGTTGATGTCACATGGCTAAAATAGCCTAACAATTATCATATGAACTTCAGTGTATTGAACATTTACACACTTAGTGAAGTTTGTTTTTTTACAATTTCAAAATTTAAATGAAACTGCATGTAAGAATTTTTCAGTTATTCCACACCCATGGCCACTGTGTCACTAGGGATCTGTGAAAGCTACATATTTACTTTTCTGTTTAAATATTTACTGTATAAATTTCGTTTTTTCTGACTTGCTCTTGATCTTGGAGGATTTCCTCACTGTGGATCTGTTGGAATAAAAATATAGCGATCTAATGTAAAAAGGACCATACTCCTGTTACTTTGTTGATAATATGTACTTCAGAACCAGCCACGCACATAGGTGACATGTGGTAGCCTACTTTAAGGTGCCATCTTAGACATAATTAAATGTCAAACCCTCATGTTTTAATTTTTCTAATGTAGAGACAGCATGTTTGAATTTCTATCCTAGGCTGTACAGTATATCAGTAAATGTGAACTAAACAGTGATGAAAATAGAAACAGAAGTTAAATTTCAAACACACTTTTTTTCTCAAATCATGTAACAAGTGCTTGAAATTCCTGCCTCCAACACCACAAAAAATGTTGACCTCCTTGAAAAAATTATTGGTGCATGCACTCAAAAATTACTAGCATTCTTTGAATATTGTCACTGCAGAGTAGTATACCAAACACAGTGTAACACAACAGCAGTATAGTGGGACAAAACTGCACAGCCAGGCTCACTTCCCAGGCAAAATTCTGCACACTTGTTATTCATATTCTGTCATTTTATCGTTGTGCCTCCACAATGGTGGACCTCCAACTTTTACTGTATAGCATTCCACAACACACACTGACTTTACCATCAGTGCGATTTCTGTGCTCTGTTTGGGTGTTACTACAGCATCAAAACTATGAGTAAATACAGTAGGCCATGTAGAAGACTAGAAGTGCAAACACTGGAGAAAAGTTAGTGTATTTCCTCAAAGAATGAAACATTCTGTTAGGTAATCAATGCACAGGATTGGAGGCAATCATTACACCATCAACTTATTTCTTTTCAATTAGTTTCAAGAACAGAATTATGTATGATCATGATTGAATCTATGGCTACTGTAGACAAAATTGCTTGCTGCTCCCACCAAAATTGGATGTTTTCAAAGGATTCTCTTAAAAAGCCTAACTGAGTCTCAAAATAAAATTCTTTGCAAACTGAATTGTAAAAGATACACACTGGCAGTTCTGTGTGATAATATGAAGGTCTCTGGTGGTTGAAAGCAGAATATGTTATTGAGGGAACATCCATACTCTGACATACAATACAACCTTGTCCAGCATATGGAACATGACAGTGCAGGGTCTATATTAATTACATGGAATCAAATAACATCATGAGTTGCACTTTTATTTTTGATTTCTATTACTGGTTTGGCCATTAAAGACATTCTAAAGTGGTTGTTAATCCATCCAAATGAAAAGTGATGGTGATCAAAAATAAAAGTGCAGCTGGCTCTGTTATTTGATTCCAACCTTACTCATCTAAACAACATAGTACAAAAAGCTGTCCTAGCAAATCCAGGAGTAGAACCAAATTGGGACTGAAGGGATAATAAGTGCAGAACCCAATCCTATTTTTTCTAGGAAAATGTTGTTCCTACATCTCTAAATAAATTAGGAAAGATAGCAATATCCTTCTGCATATGTATCTGGTGAGGAACTCTTTGCAATTAAAATAAAATGTAGCCTATCACCACAGCTACAACAAATCCCTCAAACAAATTTTACAAAATGCCCAATACTTTCTAAAAATTCTGTAATCTGAAATGTAAGCTTTGAACTAACTACCTAGCAGTATGTAGAAGGATATGACAGCTATAACTTAGATTGGGAAATTAAATTTACTGGCATCATCAATGTCTTCTAAGAACTAAGTTATTTACTGATTAAAACAAGCTCTCCATCCAGACCATGAAGGCTCAAGGGATGCTGTACCAGACACTGTGACATCCTCTGCTCTACAGTATCACGGAGATGCTATATGGAATGGCATGGCATCAGCACACCACTCTCCTGGCCATTTTCCAGACATTTCAGGCAGTGGAGCCACTACTGCTTGGTCAAGTAGCTCCTCAACTGGCATCTTGAGGCTGAGTGCACCCTACACAGTCCTCCGACCAAGGAAAACTCCTTGACAGTACTGGCAAATGAACCCAGGTCTTCTGCAGGGCAGATATCTATGCTGACAACTCTGCTATAGAGGTGGACGACTTATTGATTATTACAAGTAAAACAAATTTACTTGAAACTTATTTACAGACTACCTCTTGCCTGTAGTGGTTAGCCGAATTATGTGCGCAAAGGAGCAGCAGCTGGCAGCACCAAGCATTTCTATGTTGTAACACTGTTTGTCACCCCACTTGCACAGAGTACAAATTGCAGCATTAATGTTTCACTAAGATTCTATATTTTTACGTATTATGTGGTGCATTGTAAATTATGTATACTGGTATTTTTTTAGGCTCCTTTTCAATACACACATGATCAGCAAGCAGCTGACAAAACAGTTTGGTAAAGTAATACTGTAGGCCCCTACAGCCTATGGCTGAAAGCATCCCAATTTATTAATATGTGTTAGCAGTTCAAATGATTTATAGTAACTGGAATGGAAACACTTAAGTCACAGATTCAATACGGCCAATTTGTGTTTGTATTTTATTTAGTAAATTAAAACCAAACAATGTTAGAAACATCAAATTTCATTGAAATCTGGAAAAAACTAACAGCTAATAGGAAGTTTAGGGTGCACATTACTACATAAGCTTGCATAATAGCTACAGAATAGCTGAGCCAACAAACTACTGTAGGATAATAAAAAAAGGTGTTGCTGTATAAACTGTGGCCTTCATCTGTGAAATCTGTTATCTTTCAAACTTAATTATCTTCCCCTTAAACTATGTAGTTTCCCACACTTTTACAATAAGTGGTGAATGGGGTTGAACAAGAAATTTATATTGGGTACAAATTTACATATAATTTTTACATGTAGTTCAAAACATTAAAATAATTCATAGTCTGCAATTTATTACTTAATAGTGCTCATGTACTGCATAAAGATTGCTGACAATAACCGTATTCTAAGCGTGATACATTGTACTGGCATTGTGTTAAATAAACAACTATTTTCAGTTTATTGTATTTGGTAACATAAGTTAAAAAATTTCAGCACTGATAATTGGTCTTTTACTTGTTCTTTATCGCTACGGTTTTCACTTATACTACTATTCTAACCTGAAAAATTGTGCTACTTTGAACGTGAAACAACCAGACATAGAACCGTAGCGAAGAACGGTAAAGAGCTGTGACCACTTGGGCACTGAATGCACAAATTTTCAATACACTACCTGCCGGTATTCTAACAAAGTAACGGTGGTACAGCAGAATCTTTTGTGATAAATTATCGCCTCTGTCGCTGTTTAGGATAACAGAATGAAACTCAAGAAGATAAAATATAAAGCACAATTAGCCATTTTCACGCTCGTTTGCTTGCAACGATCGGGACTTGAGTACACTATTAACACTTAGTGTTACTAAGGATATAGCGTGTAGTGACAAGGTGGACGTGGCATTACATCTTGGAAGGCAATATAATTATTTTGTTGATTTATAACTCAAACGGAATAGCAAATAGGGGTAGCGCAAGAAGCCTAACACTCTTACAAAAAATCTAAGGTTGTATCAATCTGGATGTACAGTGTGTAATGACGGAATCGTTTAAGAGAAGAAATTGAACATTAAAATACTCAAAATTCATACATGTAACACTATTCAACATATTCCAGACACGATGTCGTTGGCAACGCGTACATGAAATCGCGCTTCACTCTGATTACCGACAGTCAGTACAGCCTCAATGGATGACACTCAGTGTAATTTCAATGGGCAATCTGAACGAACCAATGTTCTCGAAGAGAAACAGAGACTTCCAGTTAGAAACAGTCATTCTTAGGATGTCTTAAGTAGCCATACCTTGAGCCTGGAGCAAGACGTCGAACACACACTGCGAACAACATAAATGAGAAACCCAACAATTGAAATATACTGACAATCAGATCACTGATCTTATTTACAGTACTCTACAAACAAATACAAAATTTGCTTTAGGTAGACCTACTAAATAATTTGATCGTTTTGTGGACACTTATGAAGAGGTCCAATGTATTATTGAAAAGTTCTCAAGATTTGTTTGTTGTCCATGATTTACTCATTATCGCCTGCCCCTGGAGCTCGAGCGAGATCGTGATCTTGAAGACGAAGATCGCGATCTTGACCGCCGCCGAGACGAGTAAGAAACAGATCTGGATCTGGACCTTCTGCGGATTTCGATCCGACGTCTTCCACCAGTGGACATTTCCACTCTCAGTCTACGACCACACAGCCGTATTCCATCGAGAGCTCGCACGGCGTCCTGGGCGTCTCTTGGATCGTCAAATTCAACGAAAGCAAATCCAGGAGGATTCCTTGCAACCCATATATCCCGTACTGGGCCATACCTGCCGAACATGTTTTCTAAATCGTATTTCGACACGGTTAGATCCAAGTTTCCGACGTACACCTTGCATGGCGAATTGTAGTACCGTGACATTATTGTCTGGACTGCAAAATGCGGCTCATATATGCACCACAGCAAATGAATTACAGAAACAGCGCCATGCAATAAGAAACAAGTGAACACAGAATATTTATGTAGCAAAGATGAAATTTTGTTGTTAAACTGTATTTATTAACTACAGCAGAGACGTCAAAAATATGACACATATAATTTATTTTTGGTATCATTCCTCTATTAATAAATACCTTACGGTAACTCAAGTTCTCAGTGCAGACAACTTACACTGGTATTAAAAAATTTCGTCATTGGGATACCTGGATTCCCGTGTTCGTGTTGTACAAGACTTTCGATACCATTATGACAAAACACCTCTTCACAAAGTAACTTTTGTTATCATCAAAATGTGTTAACCATTAGGAAGTCGGACTTCTGTGGAAATGATCATTTATAGCTGCAAATTACTCAGAACTGAAATACTGGTAACGTACAATTACTAAATAATTTTGACTAAGAACGTTAAATGAACATCTGCACCGTGAATCAGTCTCATCAACATCAAAGAAAGGTGACATTAGCTATGAACTTGAAGTAAATTTGCCGTGGGCGTCTACAGCAACTCTTGCAAGAGGGGGTAAATTTACGAAACTGCAATTTTTTATTCGATGAATTAGAAAACGCATTGTGCGCTAAGCTGAAAAGGACGCCACAGATGTCGACGTGCAGTCTGTATAATTAGTAGCAATCCTGATGCCGGTGATAGTACACAAAAATGTCCTAATAAACATGTATCTGCAAATGAGCCGTTTGAAAAAGATAGTGTGTCCAGTAGAAGAACCCCTGATCTGAAAATTAAATATCCTGAGAGTAAGATCGGTAGACTGGTCCAACAAAAGGTACATTTATTATGAAAGCTGTAAGAATCTGTAAGAATTTTATACAGAAAGTTTAAAATAGTTCGAAAGTTTCTAGCACATGGCGCTGTACACTGTGGAGCTCGTACAGGTACATAATTAAACTCGTTCTCAGCAAGCAGTTTTTGCAATCACATCACAATCTTTTTGAAATGTCCATCGCTCTCAGTACGGAGGTGGCGGAAACCAACAATGAAATTTGCCATCACGACTTGTAGTGTATCAACAGCAATAGTTTCAAATGTCACCCAGAGTGTAGACTCACGCTCCCCAGAGTGGTGGGATGGTTCAGGTAGAAGGTGTCTTTGAAAGTGCGCCGCAAAAAATAGTTATGAGAAGTCAGCTTGGGCGAATATAGAGGCCAATACATGCCTGCTCCTTTAAATTGGCGCTAAACCAATGCAATGACTCTATTCCAGAAGCATTTATCAAGAAAGCGAAACACTTGTTCGGTGTGATGTGGTCTGGCCCCATCTTGCATGAACCACTCGGTGTCTGGTCGACCGTTCAACGTGTGGCGACAAATGGTCTTCAAATGGTTCAAATGGATCTGAGCACTATGGGACTTAACATCTGAGGTCATCAGTCCCCTAGAACTTAGAACTACTTAAACCTAACTAACCTAAGGACATCACACACATCCATGCCGGAGGCAGGATTAGAAACTGCGACCGTAGCGGTCACGCGGTTCCAGACTAATGCGCCTAGAACCGCACGGCCACACCGGCCGGCGACAAATGGTCTCAAAATTGCAAAGCAACGTTCACTAGTGATCGTTTCTCACATAAAAAAAGGGCCAATAATGCCTCTGCCACTTACTGCAGCCCAAAAAGTAACTTTGGGAGAATACAGTTATTTCGCTTTACACAAGTGGGATTTTCGGATCCCCAAAATCGACAGTTTTGTTAATTCATGACTCCATTCAGGTGGAAGAGTCCTTCATCTGTGATGCAGCCCAAATCAAATCCTTCATTATCAACCTTCGGCAGTGGCATCAGTTCCTCCTCACGATCCAAGGTGACCTTGTTCCCATTCCCCAGCACACCTGTCCCGAAAGCAACACCATCCCCGATGCTGTCATTGCCTCTGCCATTCTCCTTTGCCATATTACCGTCGACATCCTTGACTCTGTAGAGTACCTGTAGGTAGAGTACCTGTAGGTAGCGACCACCTCCCAGTCCTTCTCACCGTTCGCAAAAATAGCCCTCTATCGCACAGCTCGTATAGTTAAGGGCTTCACTGCCTGTCCGTTTGAATATGGCGAGGAGCTTGTGAATAGTTTTTGCATCGGGTCCTTTCGGAACATTAAATCGCGTTTGAAAGCTGCACATTGTTGCCAGGACTGTGTTCTAACCTGTGGTGTTCCAGTACTAGAAAAACGTGTTGTTCAGTGGAATACATGATTTCAACCTCTTTCTTGGGTGCGCTAACTTCCTTCGTCGTTTCAAAGGTGGAAGTGATCGATACGAGCTGCGGCGCGCTATTTATGGGCAATTACAGCGCCGTCTATTAGCAGCTTTCCGAACTATTTCGAAATTTCTGTATAACTTTTGCATACAAATCTTACCGCTTTATCAGTAAACATAACGTTTGTTGCACTCGTCAGTCAATCTCAGTTATCAAGGTATTTAATTTTTAACACAGGGACCTCTTTGCTGGACACTCCGTAATTGGGGGTGTGTGCTTAAGAGCCGCCTCACACTTCAGTACGAAGTACTTTCTGGTCAGCATAAATTTATTCTACATATAAACTATTTAATCAAATCCCCATCCGACTCCTCCTCGTCCCACCCTCCACACTTTAGTCCTGTCAACGCCAGACCCCAAGTTCCTCGATGCCCGTACCCTCACCATGGAGATACGTAACTGATTCCACACAGGGACTTAGTACTCATCAAGTCCCCCTCCCCCTCCTTTCATACGATGCGAAAGGTGGTTATTCAGGCTTTTGACTGGTGGTCACGTTAACGTGACGACAGTGTACAATACTTCTTCAGTACAATTTACTGTACATTCGTACCTGACAAAGGTGTTCCACATGTCGTCATCGCATTTGGATGCAGTTGTGCACTCGTTCCTAGAATTGAGTTTCTAATCATTTCAAACATCCTCTTACCATCTCGCAACTCTTGACAAGACTGTACAATCCGCTACTCCACTTCTTCAAATGTCAGTGGATTGAGAGCAGCTGACCTTAGGGGCCAGAATAGAGATACGACTCGGCCTATTCATCTTGCAACATGCTGGCGTTCCCTACCGTTGTGCAAGACATTGTAGGCAACGGGTGAAATTTGAGCCCAGCTAGATGGGGAATTAATCGAAAAGTTTATATTTCATTTACATTTATACAAAGAGTTTTGGCCTACCTGAGATCAAATAAAGCAGAAGGAATACAGAGTCCGTCAGAAAAGTGTATACACACTTTAAGGAACGAAAAGTATTACTTATAAGTTTATTTTACATTTAATAATTGATCACACATGTTGTACAATCTTCAGTTTAGCAAATACTTAATTTAAATGTTCAAAATGGTCACCGTTGGCGGCTATACACATAATAGAACGACGAGAAGTCGTCTTAACTACGTCAGTCAATGTTACAGTGGAGATCGCTGCACATGTCGCTGTAACCTTATGGCGAAGTTCCTCCAGCGCGCGTGGCTTACGTCGATAGACATTATCTTTCACAGTTCAACACAAGTAAAAGTCTACAGGTGTTCGATCCGGCGACTGTGGAGGGAACTCAATGGGCCTTCTTCGTCCAATCCAATGCCCCAGGAAACTGTCATTCAGGAAAGCTTGTATGGCTAGGAAGTAGTGTCCTTTTGGTAGAAGACCTCGTCATCAGCTCCATAATGCGCAAGTATACCTGGCAAAATTGATGTGCTTAATATCTCCAGGTAAACTTTCCCAGTGACAACTCTGGCCATCCAGATTTATGTTTTCCGTTATTTACCTAAATCGGTCCAGGCAAATGCCGGGATGGTTCCTTTGAAAGGGCATGGCCGACTTCCTTCCCCATCCTTCCCTAATCCGACGAGACCGATGATTTCGCTGTTTAGTCTCTTCCCCCAAACAACTGCTACCCCCCCCCCCCCCCCCAGTGACAGCAGCATCAAAGAAAACGTATCCTACTAAGCCCATAGATGATAGTCCACAACACAAATGAACCCCTGGTAGACTGACCGTTTTATCCACATAAACATGCGGATTTTCCAGTGCCCAGTACTCACTGTTATGCCGAATCACCTTTCCCTTAAGTTTAAACTGTGCCTCGTCACTCCACACTCCCTTGGACACAAATTGTTCGTCATCAGTTACCATTTGCTGATACCATTCGCAAAATCGCATTCGGTGATCAGGATCGTCTTCATTAATCGTTTACAGTGACCGTGGAATATAAACTTTCCACTTCGCAGCTTTCAGAATTCTTCGTACACTTGTACTGTTAACCCCCACTTCACGTACGCATTGGGTAGCAGACTTCTGTGGAGAGTTAACAAACGTTTCCAACACAAGAGCCGACGATGCAGGACTTGTAGCTGTACGTTGTCTTCCTGATCTTCCTTTGTGAACATCACAAATTGTTCCATACAATTTTAATTTGTCAATGACGCGTTTAATTGTTAGGCGGGTTGGCGGTTCTGTTTCAAACTCCCGCCTCCACTGACGTTGCACTGCAACGGCATTAGCAAACTTGGAAAACCACTTCTCAATACATTCGTTGCTCGAATGCCAAGTGTGCTCCAGCCATCTTGTTTTCTCAGTACCGAAATGAAGGTACTAACATCAGTTGAGCCAAAAGACCATGCTACAATACACTCATAACTCAAATCTAACGACAATATGGATATATCGATAGAGCCTGACAAATTTTTCTTGCGGACTCTGTAGAAAATATTCCAACGGAATTTCTAAAAATCATTGCGGCAAATGGCAAGTTGATGTGTAGAATCTATGAGACTGCCGACATACAATTAGACTTTTAAAAAAAGATAGCAAGGGCAGACGGGTGCGAATAATATCATACAATCACCTTAACATCTCAAGCTGCTGAGAAAAATAATATATAGAAGAATGGAAAAGAAAACTGAGGATCTGGTAGATGACGATCAGTTTTGCTTTAGGAGAGGTAAAGGCACCAGAGGTGCGCTTCTGACGTTGCAGTTGGTAATGGAAGTAAGACTAATGAAAAATCAAGATACGTTCATAAGATGTAGACAGCTAGACAGTGTGAAATGGTGCAAGATATTTGCAATTGTGAGAAAAATAGGAGTAAGCTAGAGGGAAAGACAGATGATGTATAATATGTGCACGAACCGAGTGGGAACCAAGAACTATGTGCTCGAATTAGACATGGATGTAGTCTTTCGCTCCTGTTGTTCAATCTAAACACCGAAGAAGCAATGACGAAAATGAAAGGAAGGTTCAAGGGTGGGATTAAAATACAGGGTGAAAGGAAGTAAGTCATAAGATTCACTGATGACATTGTCATCCTCAGCGAAAGTGAAGAAGAATTACAGGATCTGTTGAATGGAATGAACATTCTGATGGGTACAGAATATGGATCGAGAGATAACTAGAAAACGACAAAAGTAATGAGATGCAGCAGAATTGAGAAAGCGAGAAATTTAAAGATCAAAACTGATGCTCACGAAGTAGACGAAGTTAAGAAATGCTGCTGCCTTAGGAGTAAAGTAACCCACGAATTTCGAAGCAAGGAGAAAATAAAAAGCAGAACAGCACAGGCTAAGAGACATTCCAGTCCAAGAGAAATCTACTAGTACCGAAGATAGGCCTTAATTTCAAGAAGAAACTTCTGAAAATTTACGTTTAGATCACAGCATTGTATGTAATGAATCAAGGCCAGTGCGAAAACCGGAGTAAACGAGAATCGAAGCGTTTCAGATGTGATGCTACAGAAGAATATAGAAAATCAGGTGGACTGGTGAGATAAGGAATAAGGACATGCTCCGCAGAATCAGCGAACCAGGGAACTGACACGAAGAAGGAAGAGCATGATGGGATATATGTTAACGCAACAGGAAATAACCTCCACCGTACTAGAGCGGATTGTAGAGGGAAAAAGCTGTAGAGGAAGACAGAGATTGAAATACACCTAACAAATAACTGACGACGTATGATGTGAGTGCAAGTGCTACACTACCGGGCATTAAAATTGCTACACCAAGAAGAAATGCAGATACTAAACGGGTATTCATTGCACAAAGATATTATACTAGAACTGACGTGTAATTACATTTTCACGCAATTTGGGTGCATAGATCCTGAGAAATCAGTACCCAGAACAACCACCTCTGGCCGTAATAACGGCCTTGATACTCCTGGGCATTGAGTCAAACAGAGCTTGGATGGCGTGTACAGGTACAGCTGCCCATGCAGCTTCAACACGATACCACAGTTCATCAAGAGTAGTGACTGGCGTATTGCGACGAGCCAGTTGCTCGGCCACCATTGGCCAGACGTTTTCAGTTAGTGAGAGATCTGGAGAAATGTTCTGGCCAGGGAAACAGTCGAACATTTTCTGTATCCAGAAAGGCCGTACATGACCTGCAACATGCGGTCGTGCATTGTCCTGTTGAAATGTAACGTCCACTGTTCAAAGTGCCGTCAATGCGAACAAGAGGTGACCGAGACGTGTAACCAATGGAACCCCATTCAAACACGCCGGGTGATACGCCAGTATGGCGATGACGAATACACGCTTCCAATGTGCGTTCACCGCGATGACGCCAAACACGGATGTGACCATCATGATGCTATAAACAGAACCTGGATTCATCCGAAAAAATGACGTTTTGCCATTCGTGCACCCAGGTTCGTCGTTGAGTACACCATCGCAGGTGCCCCTGTCTGTGATGCAGCGTCAAGGGTAACCGCAGCCATGATCTCCCAGCTGATAGTCCATGCTGCTGAAAACGTCGTCGAACTGTTCGTGCAGATGGTTGTTGTCTTGCAAACGTCCCCATCTGTTGACTCAGGGATCGGGACGTGGCTGCACGATCCGTTACAGCTATGCGGATAAGATGCCTGTCATCTCGACCGCTAATGATACGAGGCCGTTCGGATCCAGCACGGAGTTCCGTATTACTGCCCTGAACCCACCGATTCCATATTCTGCTAACAGTCATTGGATCTTGACCAACGCGAGCACCAATGTCGCGATACGATAAACCGCAATCGCGATAGGCTACAATCCGACCTTTATCAAAGTCGGAAACGTGATGGTACGCATTTCTCCTCCTTACACGAGGCTTCACAACAACGTTTCACCAGGCAACGCCGGTCAACTGCTGTTTGTGTATGAGAAATCGGTTGGAAACTTTCCTCATGTCAGCATGTTGTAGGTGTCGCCACCGGCGCCAACCTTGTGTGAGTGCTCTGAAATCTAATCATTTGCATATCGCAGCATCTTCTTCCCGTCGGTTAAATTTCTCGTCTGTAGCACGTCATCTTCGTGGTGTAGCAGTATTAATGGCCAGTAGTGTACTCTGAGATGAAGAGGTTGGCGCAGGAGAGGAATTCGTGGCAGGCAGCATCAAACTACTCAGAAGACTAATGACTCGAAAAAAAAAGTATTTCTACTAACTGCGACCATATTTAGGCCTACTACTTAAGTCAGTGTCCTCTAGTAAACACTCATTCGCAATTATCACGCAAACATCCTCAAGCGACCGCAGGAAATCCAGCCGCAGAAACCGAAAGCGAGCCCTTCGTCCATCACGTCTCCTCCGAAAAAGGCCCAATGAAACGATCACTTAGTCCCCTAACCACAAATTGGCAATTGTTTCGCATATGCCTCGTTTTTGCTTCTATTATTGTGCACTTCCACATGTGAGAGTTTTTCCTATTAACTGTGATCCGCCCTGTTCGCAGGATGTTTTACAATAGCTGTTACAGGCTTCGAGGGGTTGTAGAGTGGACTTAGTAGACAAAGTTTTGATAAGGAACCCATATCCGTCATCGTGCCGCTTTGGCGTAAAATACGACGTCTGATAAAAAAAATTCCGTAACTTTGACACAAAATTTTTCTACACTTACCTTTCACTTATTGGGCATGGTCTTCTTCGAAATACTCTCCTCCACAATTGATAGACTGCTCCCAGCGCCGTTCCCTCTTGCGGAAGTAGTCTTGGCACACCTCTTGCTGGATCGCGCTAAGTGCTGTCTGCAAATTTTCTTTTGTCTCGTCTACTGTTGCAAATCTTCGTCCTTTCAACGGTATTTTCAACTTTGGAAATACAAAAGTCCGCAGGGGTTAGGTGTGGAGAGTACGGACTATGATGCAGCTCAGTGATTTCGTTTTTTGTGCAATAGTCACGCACCAACAGGGATGAATGTGCGGATGCGTTATCATGATGTAAGAGCCGTGAACTGCCTCGTCATATTTCGGGCCGTTCCCCTTTTACATTCTGTCGCAGGCGTCGCAACACGTTCCGATAGTACCATCGATTAACATTTTTTTCCTGTAGCATGAATCCGTGATTAACTAATCCTACAAAGTCAATTTGACTTAACCTGACGAGCCTTTTTTGGTCTCAGAGAACCTTTTCCGAAGCACTGTGAAGACTGAACCGTGATCTCAACATCATAAGCGTACCCCCACGTCTCATCACCAGTTATGATGCTCCTAAGGAACATCTCGTTCTCATTTGCGCGATCAAAAATCTCTTCACAGACTTCGTTCTGGTCTTGACTCATGAGCCGTCTGACCAACTTGGCGACAGCACGATGTAGTCCAAGAAGCTGAGTCAGGATCTCGTGACATGATCCCACTAAAGTGTTACAAGGATCACTCCAAAAGAAATGCACATTATTTTTTTTAAATCCATCTTTTATTCTACATGTTTGAAAGTTTTACAGCGTGTAGATACATCCTTTAGAAACAATGTTTTCATTTCTCCACATAATTTCCATCCCTCTCAACTGCCTTACGCCATCGTGGAACCATCGCCTGTATACCCGCACGGTAAAATTCTGGACCAACCTGTTGGAGCCACTGTTTGGCAGCGTTCACAAGGGAGTCATCATCTTCAACACCTTGTTCCACGAAGAGAGTCTTTCAGTTTCCCAGGGAGATGATAGTCACATTGAGTCAGGTCGGACTGTAAGGCGGGTGTTCCAGTGTTGTCCATCTGAGTTTTGTGATCGCTTCCATAGTTTTATGACTGACATGTGCCCATGCATTGTCGTGCAACAGCAAATCATCCTGCTTTTGCCGATGTGGTCGAACACGACTCAGTCGAGCTTGAAGTTTCTTCAGTGTTGTCACATATGCATGAGAATTTATGGTGGTTCCACTTGGCATGATGTCCACGAGCAAGAGTCCTTCGGAATCGAAAAACACCGTAGCCATAACTTTTCCAGCAGAAGGTGTGGTTTTGAATTTTTTTTTCTTGGGTGAATTTGCATGATGCCACTGCATTGATTGCCTCTTTGTCTCTGGTGAAAAATGATGGAGCCATGTTTCATCACCTGTCACAATTCTTCTACGAAAATCATCTCCACCATTCTCGTACTGTTCCAAAAGTTCGCTTCATACCGTGTTTCGTGTTTCTTTGTGAGCCACTGTCAACATCCTGGGAACCCACATGGCACAAACCTTTTTTAACGCCAACACTTTCAGTATTTTGCAAACACTTCCTTCCCCTATCCCAACGTAGCGTGACAATTCGTTCACTGTGATGCCTCTGTCAGCAGTCACCAATTCGTTAACTCTCTGCACATTGTCTGGAGTGTGTGCAGTACGAGGCCTGCCGTTGCGAGGACAACCCTCAATATTGCCATGCCCGCTTTCATCACGTAACCTGCTTGCCCACCAATTAACTGTACTGCGATCGACAGCAACATGTCCATACACCTTTTTCCACCTCTTGTGGATGTTTCCCACTTTCTCGTCTCCACAGCACAGGAATTCTATAACAGCACGTAGCTTCTGACGATCGTCAAGTGTAGCAGCCATCTTGAAGATATGCCGCGACGGCGCCACTCACGGGAACAAGTTGAACTATGTCTGAAAAAAAGCGGGAAGGATGTATCTACACACTGTAAAACTTTCACACATGCAGGATGAAAACTGTGTTTTTACAAAAATAGTGCGCATTTCTTTTGGAGTGACCCTCGTACATTCTTCTGCAGTCTCTCGCACAGTCAGTCTTCGATTGGCACGTACGGTTTAGTTGACGTTCCTGACATGAGCGTCGTCGATAGATGTCGAAGAGCGTCCTCAACGAGGGTCATCTTTAACTCCCGTCCCGCTACTTTTAAACCGTTGAACCATTTGTAACACCGAGTACGGCCTAAGCCAAGGCCTAAGCCCTCATCACCGTGGCCTTTCTACTTCACTTACAAGGAGAGGCCGCCAATTATGATATATATATATATATATATATATATATATATATATATATATATGAATTACAAAAAACTAATTATAAAAAAAAATTACAAGGCGCGAGATTTGATCCGGCGACCTTTGGATTACGAACCCGAGCGCTTACCGCTGCGCCACGACGCTGGAGAAAACTATAAATCGTAGAGAGTATTTCACCGTAACGGTTTCCTTTAACTGTCCATTTTCTCGACTACGGCTGAGAAGTGCATCTTGGTGCTTTGCCACATTACACCTCTGGCCATGAGCTTTTATTATGCGCAGTATGAATCGAATCTGAATTTCACAATTGGCGGCCTCCCCTTGTTAGTGTGTCTCTGTAAAGGTTTTCTTGAGTTTCACGAAAAACTTAACGCAGATGCGTTGCTCCTCTAACTCTGCCATTTCGAAATTCGCAAACTGTGAGACAAACTTTCTGCTCAATAAGCACTGAACAATAACAGACATACAACAATGAAGCTTCCGGCAGTTACACTTTAAACACAGGCGTGTCGAGGGATGCCAACCGAATTTCGCTCCTTGGTGCGAAATTACGAAATTTCCGGAATTTTTTGAACAGACCTTGTACTTTAAAAATCGTGTCAGTTTCAGATCACGCGCTTCAGGACACCAACACAGCGGAGATAAATTGCTTTTATTATACAGAATGGTCAGAAACATTCTACAAAGCTTGTAAAGGTGTTGTATGGTAGGTTGTGCTGAGAAATAATTGATAAGAAAAAAATCGTGTGATGAGTCTGATCCATGTGGCAATGCTGTTGTTCGTTGCTCAAGTAGTATCCTTGACGCATTCCTACATACACGCGTCCAGGAAGCCTTTTGTACATCTGTAGAGCACCGCAGTCAACCCTCCAAGTTGCGAGCGTACCAGTTTCTCGCCTTTGTGTTAATCGGACGAAAATTGTAGGTGATGAACTGAGGTAATCCGGAAAACATTATCGATACGTGCTTTGTGCAGCTCTACCATCAAGTACCGTTCAGTGAAGCGGGACATGTAATGGTGATCTGACCTTCAGACTTATTTTGTTGCTACACGGTACATTTCTGGATACGAGTTCCTTATCAAAACAATCCCTAAAGGAGGGTAATAGGAGTTGCGAAACATATTGTATACAGGGTGGTCAGAAACAAACTGAGAAGTTTGTAATGGTGTTCCAGAGTATGTTGCATTCCGCCCGAACACGTCTCGGAAGGCTCAACGGTACCGACTGACCGCCGTGTCATCCTCATATGATAGCTGTCAATGGATACGTATACGGAGTGGCATGGGGTCAGCATATCGCTCTCCCGGTCGTTGTCAGTTTACCCGATCGAAGCTGCCACTTCTCAGTCAAGCAGCTCTCAATTATTGGACACAAAGGTTGCTTACCGACAGCGCTCGACAGGCAGGGCCGGTCACCCATCCCAATGTTATCTACGCCGGACAGCTCTTAACTGTTATCCAAACCCAACAGTGCTTAACTTCGGTGATCTGACGGGAACCGGTGTTATCACTGCGCCAAGGCCGTTATCTTAGAGTAGGCTGTGCTGAGAAGTAATTGTTAGGAAAGAAATTCGAGTTGGTGTGTCGTTTCCGAGTTAATCAGCATTGAAGCTAGTCAATCAGAACGTTGCATCGCTCGCCAGATTCAATTAGTGTCAGCTTTTCTCGTATATTAGATGATGGCGTACGGAACCGCTCAGTATTTAGCTCGGTTTCGATTCCTACTACGACTCCATGTTCAAGTTTAGTATCGCTCTCGAGTTTGGCTTTAGCAAACCAAACGAATTACACATTGGGCGGTACCACCTCTGGCGGGGTGCTTGAATTTGCGCGCGCAACCGCCTAAGTGGCTAACTTCGAGGCTAATTAATTCGGAAACGGCGCAATGTAACGATTTTTTTCTTATCAATTATTTCTCAGTGCAACCTACCATACGACACCCTTGCAAGCTTTGTATACTGTTTCTGACCATTCTGTATAATGTTGTTGTTGTTGTGGTCTTCAGTCCTGAGACTGGTTTGATGCAGCTCTCCATGCTACTCTATCCTGTGCAAGCTTCTTCATCTCCCAGTACCTACTGCAACCTACATCCTTCTGAATCTGCTTAGTGTATTGATCTCTTGGTCTCCCTCTACGATTTTTACCCTCCACGCTGCCCTCCAATGCTAAATTTGTGATCCCTTGATGCCGCAAAACATGTCCTACCAACTGATCCCTTCTTCTAGTCAAGTTCTGCCACAAACTTCTCTTCTCCCCAATCCTATTCAATACCTCCTCATTAGTTATGTGATCTACCCACCTTATCTTCAGCATTCTTCTGTAGCACCACATTTCGAAAGCTTCTATTCGCTTCTTGTCCACACTGGTTATCGTCCATGTTTCACTTCCATACATGGCTACACTCCATACAAATACTTTCAGAAACGACTTCCTGACACCTAAATCTATACTCGATGTTAACAAATTTCTCTTCTTGAGAAACGCTTTCCTTGCCATTGCCAGTCTACATTTTATATCCTCTCTACTTCGACCATCATCAGTTATTTTACTCCCTAAATAGCAAAACTCCTTTACTACTTTAAGTGTCTCATTTCCTAATCTAATTCCCTCAGCATCACCCGACTTAATTTGACTACATTCCATTATCCTCGTTTTGCTTTTGTTGATGTTCATCTTATATCCTCCTTTCAAGACACTGTCCATTCCGTTCAACTGCTCTTCCAAGTCCTTTGCTGTCTCTGACAGAATTACAATGTCATCGGCGAACCTCAAAGTTTTTACTTCTTCTCCATGAATTTTAATACCTACTCCGAATTTTTCTTTTGTTTCCTTTACTGCTTGCTCAATATACAGATTGAATAACATCGGGGAGAGGCTACAACCCTGTCTCACTCCCTTCCCAACCACTGCTTCCCTTTCATGCCCCTCGGCTCTTATAACTGCCATCTGGTTTCTGTACAAATTGTAAATAGCCTTTCGCTCCCTGTATTTTACCCCTGCCACCTTTAGAATTTGAAAGAGAGTATTCCAGTCAACGTTGTCAAAAGCTTTCTCTAAGTCTACAAATGCTAGAAACGTAGGTTTGCCTTTTCTTAATCTTTCTTCCAAGATAAGTCGTAAGGTCAGTATTGCCTCGCGTGTTCCAACATTTCTACGGAATCCAAACTGATCATCCCCGAGGTCGGCTTCTACCAGTTTTTCCATTCGTCTGTAAAGAATTCGCGTTAGTATTTTGCAGCTGTGACTTATTAAACTGATTGTTCGGTAATTTTCACATCTGTCAACACCTGCTTTCTTTGGGATTGGAATTATTATATTCTTCTTGAAGTCTGAGGGTATTTCGCCTGTCTCATACATCTTGCTCACCAGATGGTAGAGTTTTGTCAGGACTGGCTCTCCCAAGGCTGTCAGTAGTTCTAATGGAATGTTGTCTACTCCCGGGGCCTTGTTTCGACTCAGGTCTTTCAGTGCTCTGTCAAACTCTTCACGCAGTATCTTATCTCCCATTTCATCTTCATCTACCTCCTCTTCCATTTCCATAATATTTTCCTCAAGTACATCTCCCTTGTATAAACCCTCTATATACTCCTTCCACCTTTCTGCCTTCCCTTCTTTGCTTAGAACTGGGTTTCCATCTGAGCTCTTGATATTCATACAAGTGGTTCTCTTCTCTCCAAAGGTCTCTTTAATTTTCCTGTAGGCAGTATCTATCTTACCCCTAGTGAGACAAGCCTCTACATCCTTACATTTGTCCTCTAGCCATCCCTGCTTAGCCATTTTGCACTTCCTGTCGATTTCATTTTTGAGACGTTTGTATTCCTTTTTGCCTGCTTCATTTACTGCATTTTTATATTTTCTCCTTTCATCAATTAAATTCAATATTTCTTCTGTTACCCAAGGATTTCTATTAGCCCTCGTCTTTTTACCTACTTGATCGTCTGCTGCCTTCACCACTTCATCCCTCAGAGCTACCCATTGTTCTTCTACTGTATTTCTTTCCCCCATTCCTGTCAATTGTTCCCTTGTGCTCTCCCTGAAACTCTCTACAACCTCTGGTTCTTTCAGTTTATCCAGATCCCATCTCCTTAAATTCCCACCTTTTTGCAGTTTCTTCAGTTTCAATCTGCAGTTCATAACCAATAGATTGTGGTCAGAATCCACATCTGCCCCTGGAAATGTCTTACAATTTAAAACCTGGTTCCTAAATCTCTGTCTTACCATTATATAATCTATCTGAAACCTGTCAGTATCTCCAGGCTTCTTCCATGTATACAGCCTCCTTTCATGATTCTTGAACCAAGTGTTAGCTATGATTAAGTTATGCTCTGTGCAAAATTCTACAAGGCGGCTTCCTCTTTCATTCCTTCCCCCCAATCCATATTCACCTACTATGTTTCCTTCTCTCCCTTTTCCTACACTCGAATTCCAGTCACCCATGACTATTAAATTTTCGTCTCCCTTCACTACCTGAATAATTTCTTTTATCTCGTCATACATTTCATCTATTTCTTCATCATCTGCAGAGCTAGTTGGCATATAAACTTGTACTACTGTAGTAGGCATGGGCTTTGTGTCTATCTTGGCCACAATAATGCGTTCACTATGCTGTTTGTAGTAGCTAACCCGCACTCCTATTCTTTTATTCATTATTAAACCTACTCCTGCATTACCCCTATTTGATTTTGTATTTATAACCCTGTAATCACCTGACCAAAAGTCTTGTTCCTCCTGCCACCGAACTTCACTAATTCCCACTATATCTAACTTTAACCTAACCATTTCCCTTTTTAAATTTTCTAACCTACCTGCCCGATTAAGTGATCTGACATTCCACGCTCCGATCCGTAGAACGCCAGTTTTCTTTCTCCTGATAACGACGTCCTCTTGAGTAGTCCCCGCCCGGAGATCCGAATGGGGGACTATTTTACCTCCGGAATATTTTACCCAAGAGGACGCCATCATCATTTAATCATACAGTAGAGCTGCATGTCCTCGGGAAAAATTACGGCTGTAGTTTCCCCTTGCTTTCAGCCGTTCGCAGTACCAGCACAGCAAGGCCGTTTTGGTTAATGTTACAAGGCCAGATCAGTCAAACATCCAGACTGTTGCCCCTGCAACTACTGAAAAGGCTGCTGCCCCTCTTCAGGAACCACATGTTTGTCTGGCCTCTCAACAGATGCCCCTCCGTTGTGGTTGCACCTACGGTATGGCCATCTGTATCGCTGAGGCACGCAAGCCTCCCCACCAACGGCAAGGTCCATGGTTCATGGGGGGGAGATAATAAATAATAATAAATAATAATAAAAGAAATTTATTATAATGTTTTTAGTTAAATAAACAGCAATCTCATGTGGCTCAGACCTTGGTGCTAGTATTTCCATCTGACGCCATTTCACTATCGTGTCAGTTTAAACTGATGGTGTCACCAGTAATCGAAGTCATCACCACTGCCTTTCACTGAGGAGGGAGATAATTATATACACGTTAGTAATATGAGTAGTCTGTGGATTATAGCAAGACGGACGGAGAGGGGGCACTAAATGATATATTGCTTTTATAGAAAAAATGTTCTCGAACTGACGTTGCTCATTTGATGAAATCAAGCGAATCCATCGAGTTGTGAAATCAAGCTTGAAAACGTTTATAAAATATTTATTTGTAGTCCCACAATGGGGTTTGAAAAGAACTTAAAAATGTGAAACAGAAAAAAGAACGATTGAAAATATCGTGTAGGGTATCAACAAAAATAACGAACATCAGTACTGCTAGAAGTGGAGGAGCAGGCTGTAAACTTTGAAAGAAAATGGTTATTAGATTTGATTTCATCAGCAACACTTTCTTTGCGTACAAAACACACCTTATTTATCACTTTACTGGATTTATTTAATCTCTTTCATGCTTCCTGTTTTTTTTTAACGTTGACTGGGAAAACTAAAATTGAACAAAATGTGTTTTGAAAGACTATGTCTTTTGGTTTAGTGACTTAAAGGGCATCATAGGGTCTGTAACCGAGTGCATGAATTGGTCAATAGAAGCGACTGTTAACAGCCAAGCACTGAACCGAATCAATCCCCGTTCTTCAAGTTAGTCACATTATTCTGCAGCCGTACCAGCTGGACTGCTCAAATCCTCGAACTGCATGTGGCGCAGCGTTATTCCCCATGATATCGAGAATATTCCAGACCCTGGAGAGGACCTCTTTTCGAACTTGAAATTTCACGCACATGAATAATCACTTTAAGTGTATCTAATAATAAACCTTAGGTAGTCATTGCCTGGGATGATTAGGAGAGGGACTAGATAACTCAGGCTGCATTCATACTACACGTCACTGCAGAGAATTTATACCTGTGTCACATTTACATCTCTTTCTTTCATAAAATCGACTGTAACTTTTGATGTACATGCGTGGTTTGAAATGTAGCCCGCTGTCGTGTTTGTTAACGTCGTCATCTCTCACTTGATACTTCATATGATGTGATGGCTCCAGTGGTTAATTGTTATTAATTTCTATTGTCCAACGTAATATCATCTTTAAAAAAGAGCTGTGATTTTCTTAATAATTATTGTAAAATTACGTTTAAAGTTACGATGGGCACATCTCCTCGTTGTGACTTTTGTGGCGTATTTGGTTCTACCGAGTCATGTTTGTGACGTCTGTACTGTAGTTTCCTCATCCGAGGGTGGTTTGATAAGTGTGGTAAATTGCCATGAAAAAATGGAACGTTTTTGTTGCGTCGTCGTGGTTGGTAAGCATGTTTATTCCAACGATCATGTAAAGGATTTCAACAATATACAGCTTGTAGTTCATTCCTGACAGACGTATGAATTGGTCAGTGTGTCGATTGCAATTGAAAATGGAGCAAACCGAGTTTCGTGGTGTTATTGAATATTTTCACTTGAAGAGTTGGACTGCCGCACAGATCAAAACAGAATGGATGACGTTCACACGGACTCTGCACCATCATTGAAGACCATTTACTTTTCGATTGAAGAACTTAAAAGTGGTCGGACAAGCACTGAAGATGAAGCTCGCTTCCGCCGTCCAATTGAGGTCGCCACAAAGGAAACCACTGACAAAGCCCATGACATAGTAATGCAAGACCGCCGAATAAAAAGCATGAGATTACTGAGACTGTAGGCATCTCAACTGAGTCAGTACATAATATCCTGCACGCAGAAATGGCTATGAAGAAGCTGTGAGGGGTGGATGCCGCGATAGCCCACAGTCGATCAAAAATACATCAGGCACTATATTTCAGCACAAAAAAATGGTTCAAATGGCTCTGAGCACTATGGGACTTAACATCCATGGTCATCAGTCCCCTAGAACTTAGAACTACTTAAACCTAACTAACCTAAGGACATCACACAACACCCAGCCATCACGAGGCAGAGAAAATCCCTGACCCCGCCGGGAATCGAACCCGGATTTCAGCACAATGGCTGCCGATGTTTAATAGCGGTTCGCAAGAGTTTTTGCGCCTATTTGTGACTGTTGATGAAACCTGGGTCCATCATTCTATACCGGAATAAAAACGCAGTCAAGGCAATAGACAAAGGCTGATGAAAGAGCGCTTAAGAAGGCAAAGCTGGTGAGGTGATGGCCACTGTTTATTCTATTCGCAAAGAATAATCCTCAAATATTACTTGGAAAAAGGCGAAAGCGTAACTTTACCCTATTCTGCTTCATTGTTTGATCGTTTGAAATTTGCGATGGCTGAAAAAAGACCATGGCTGGCATGCAAAAGAGTGCTCTTTCAGCAGAATAATGTACCACGCCGCACAACAACAATAGCAATGGCGAAAATGTACGGACTGGGCTTTGAATTGATTCCTCTTCCACTCTGTTCACCAGACTTAGCTCCAAGTGATTGCTTCCTATTCCCTAATTTTAAACTTTGGCTTGCTTGGAAGAAAGTTCCATCAAATGAGAAATTGATAGTTGCAGTCAACGAGTATTTTTCAGAGTGTGATAGAAACTGTTTTTACGCTGGAGTGAAAAAGCTGGCGGATCACCGGACCAAGTCAAAGGGGACTATGCTGCGAAGTAAGGTGAGCTGTTTATGAAACAAACATTTTTTCATACTTTTTTACCAGATGTATCAAACTATCCTTGTATTATTTGCACTACAGTCGCTACTGTGTCTACCCTAACCACCTCCACCACGCCTGCAAGGACCTGTCATGGAAAATCCATGCCTGAACCTAGCCTGCCCTGTTCGACTGCAGTACTGACGTTAAGGGGGGATGTAGGCAAAATTGGTCAAAATGATAAAAAGATTTTTGCCATCAGATAGTTCTGTAGCATGTTAGAAACACTGTCTCCAGTTTTCACAGATGAACTTGAACAACAAATGATAAACAAGCTGTCTTGTTTCATTCACTGCACAGTGCCACGCCCACTTTTATAGAGGACACTCTTCTTGTTTGCGATATTTTATTACTTCCTGCTATCATAAACGCATCGGAAGAGTATAGAAAGCTGTGGACCCGTTTACGTCTTGTTATCTTTGCCTTCCGCTAGCTTTGGTAGCTGTTATTGTCTGTGGTGCAGAAATATAAACATTCCAGTTCTGCTGTTAGTGTGAGAATTACGACTGTGTTCAAGCTTTTTTGTATGATTTACCTTTTAAAATGCCAAGATATAGTGGTAAAGTGTTTAAGAAAGTGGCTAAAACTCGCTATTTATTTGTGAATAAACAGTTTCTCCTAGCGAGTCATCATAATTCAGCGAAATATAATTGTGAAGCTAAGATGATGAGCAGTTCACAGAAAAAACTAGGAACTGGTATAAAGTTTCATTCCATTAAAGACGAAGTGAATAGCAATTTTATGATAATTGAATTAGAAATTATGTTTTCTATTATTAGAAATTCGTGTGCATGTGGTAACTGTGGCACTAAATCCTTAAGGTTATATGAAAGCAGTGATACAGATGATATTGTGTGTAATATGCACTTGTTTTGTGACAGCTGTCAAACTGACATTCAATTCAAAACGTCGTCTGTTAAGAATTGGGTGTATGAAACCAACATAACATTCTGCTATGGGATGAGATGTGTTGGTGTTGGAAGGGAAGGTAGCAATTTGTTTTGTGCAATAATCAATAACCCATTTATGTCTGCTTCATACTCAACACTAAACAATCGTCTTCTGAACGCCTTGCAAACAGAATGTAATAGGAGTTTGTCAGCAGCAGAGAAAGAGGCAGTTTTATTTAACAAAGACATTCAGACAGAAGTAAATGAACCTTTACCTTTTAGAGATTTATGTGTTTCATGTGATAGCACATGGATGAAAAGGGGCCACATCTCCCTACACGATGTTTCATCAGTTATAAGTTTTGACACAGGAAAAGTTTTGGATTTGCAGGTGAAGTCTAAATATTGCTCTATTTGTGCATAGAGGAAGACGTTAGACAATAAGGAAGAAGACAGACAGTGGTAAATAAAACACAAAATAATTTACAGCAAGTATTATGATGGTTCTAGTGGTGGCATGGAGCCAGCAGTAATGAAATTAATATTTCATCACAGCGAAATGAGGCACGCAGTTAGATATATGAAGTATCTTGGTGATGGAGATTCTGGTGTTCTAATCTGTTGTAGAAAGCAACCCATGTGGAAATGGATGCAACATTGAAAAGCTAGAGTGCGTGGGGCACATTCAGAAGAGGATGGGCGGCAGACTTCTGAAACTGAAACGAGAACAAAAAGGTGTAGCACCCAAAGATGGAAAGCCACTGGGTGGGCCACAACGTCTGACTGACAAAGAGATCCACAATTTGCAAATATATTATGGCAAAGCAATAAGGCAAAACACCGGAGATTTGAAGGCAATGCAGAAGGCAGTGTGGGCAATATTTTTTCGTGAGTTGTCGCCTGATGAGAAGCCAATAAATGAATTGTGTGATATATCCTGGTGCAAATATAAACAGGCAAAAGCAGAAAACAAAACCTATTCACATAAACACAGTCCTCGTGAAGCAGTCTTAAACACCATTAAGCTAACATTCCAGTTTCTAGCTCATCCAGATTTGTTAAAGAAATGTACCCATGGTGGAAGACAAAACCCGAATGAGAGCTTCAACAGTCTTATTTGGAAGAGACGCCCAGAAACGACATTTAGCTCATCTACTGTTGTTTAAATTGCCACATATGATGCATGTCTGGTGTTTAATGATGGTAACATTGGAAGAATAAGGACCCTTACTGGACTAGGATTTGTTGCAGGTTGCTTCACGAAGAAGCTATTGAAGAAGATAGATACTGCGCGTATTGCACATTCTGAACTGTCTGTGAAGGATACAACCAAAAGGGCACGCCAGCAAAATCAGATATAAAGGAAACAGATCACGAAGAGCAAGACGACCAAATTTATGGTTATGGTCAACATTAAGGTACTAGTTTACAGTGTAAATCCTTATAATCTTTTACGTGCATTTCCCAGACCTTTCACTTTTCAGTTGATAAGGAACATTTTCCCCTGACCATTGGAGCTAGAAAAGTGAAATTTGCTGCAGACTTTGTTCACAGTATAACAGAACTTCTGTGATTCATATTTTTTCTAAGTGTATTTCTGGCAAAATTATTTACTTTCCTGTGAAATTAAAATTGCTTTGTTTCATCTGCATAATTTTTTAAAATAGATTGTAAGAACTCTAAAACTGATACTAAAAAACTGTTCCACACGTTTGCTTATCTGATTACTAAGAATTACCTACCTAAATTCATTTTTGTGGAAATGTTTCTTGTGTGATAGCATGTGTTGCGAAAATTTCCAGAAATGCCTTGCTCAAATTTTTTGAAAAAAAAAATTGGAAAAATTCCAGAATGTAGCCCGTAAGATAATCATCGAAAGTGTAAAATTTGATTCTGTTATCTTTCAAACACCAAAAACTATGTTAGATTATGTAAGCACGTCCATTTTCTCCTATTTCCTCTCTTAACACCCCTCCTTCCAACTCTAGCTCTGCGAATCGGTTAGTTGTACTGTCACAAGCTTGTGACACTTGTAACCTCCCCACAAAAATATTCGAAAAAAACTATATTTATTAGTAATGGAGCCACAGCTAAGTGTGACCTTCCCACAGAAATTTTTAAAAACAATATTTATTAGAAATGGTGCCACAGCTAACTATAAACTCCCCACAAGAATATTAATGGGAAAGACAATTAAATGAAAGCTCGCTATCTGACTCAAGTACAAGTTCCCATTAAATAATGAACGCTAATCCCATGATAATGAAACTGTAATGATAACCTAAACTCAATTCAACCGAAAAGTCGGTGTTTGCCCTGTGCGAAACGAGAATAAATTTCTTACCTTAGTGAAACAGCATGTCAAAATTCTGCTCTTATTGTTCTCTGGCGCTTGCATGAAAAGCATTGGAAGTACCTTTTAAAAATCTTTGTTAAAAGGAAATGGAAGGAAATTTGAATGATTGTCTCTAAAAATTGCTTTTAAATCAAAATTATTATTGGGGGCGATTTTTGAAAGTTAAATTACAATGACTGTTCGTTACATTATCTGATGAGCGCAAAGCTGCATGATTATTTATTTAAATAAATTATACCTCGTCCTGAATCTCGACCATTGCGATGCCGACGCCCGCCGACTGCTCTCCGCTACTGCTAGCAACCGACTCCAAGCACTACTGAGGACTGACTACTACAGACTGACTACTGCAGACTGACTGACTGACTGCTCGCTACTGCGAGTCGAGCGCAACTGCTCTGGTCAGAGATTCTACAATGTCTCAGCATCGCTGCCGCACAACATACGTGTTTCATAACCCTCCACTGGGGGGGCAAAAATTTGGCAGCGATGGTGAGTCATTTGGACTTGCCATCGTAACAAATTTTTCTTTTAATTAATTAACATTTACAAAATATTTAGATGTATCACATGAATTAAATGTTGTGCGCATGCACCGATTACAAAACATTACAGACAAGACAAAATATAAGTACAAAACAAATCAGGAAAAATGTATATACAAATTATTTGACAGATAACAAAGTGTACACACACTGAAAAATTCTTTAGCAGTTTCATAACAGGCAAAAAAAAAAAAAAAAAAAAAAAATCATGTTGACAAGTGTCATGAGTGCACATGCACTGCAGTGGAGAACATATCAGTAAAAGACGAAATGTATATACAAGAGTAACAAATGACATAAATCATAAAAGGTATACAGAATGAACACAAATCATATCGAAAATTGAGAAGAGTGCACAGGCACTGTAGTTCAGTTGAAAACATATTCACATAAGTGCACATGCACTGAAAACTTTTGAACATTTTTATAACAAATAAACGCAAGAGTAGAAAAAATCATCAAATCACAAAAAGTATATACAATATAGATGACAAGAGTGCACACATACTGCACTTCAAAACAAATCGAAAATGTCTTTAGTATTTTGACAACAAATGGCAAAAATCATGTCGACAAGTGACACAAGTGTACTCGCACTAGAGTTCAACAAATCGAGAAAAAAATGTATAGGCCATGAACATAAATGGTGTTAGTAAAAAATGATTTTCACTATTAGGATAGGAAAGGAAGGATTGCATCATGGTTGTAGCACTTTAGTTTGCACATAGCTGCACTGAAAGTCCATATCTTTCCACAGAATCACAACTAAATGATACAATCTGCAGTTCCGTTCCCAGAAGTATTTATCAGCGTATCAAGACAGTGAAACGTCGTAGTAGTATTCCATACTATCATTTGGCAGTATACCAGGTACACCAAACAGTGGGACCAGAATAACATCTTCATCGCTTACGGTGGTGGACAGCATGTCGTGTCAACACCACGCTCTTAAGAGGCGGCACACAGTGCTCCATAACAAAGTCTTGATTAGTGATTACATAAGTAGTTTCTTCGCCTACAGTGGTGGACAGCATGTCGTGTCAACACCACGCTTTTAAGAGGCGGCACACCAACGTAGAATTAGTGCAAAAACCAAATATAGTGCTCCATGATAATGAGGATGGACAAGACAAATGGATGTTACAATAATTTCAGGTAGTTAGGTCAGAAGGTAAAGGACATTAACTAACACACAAGTCTTGATTAGTGATTACATAAGTAGTTTGCGGTATCCATACTCTAGTCATTGAACATTTCTGTACCATGAATGTAGTATTACAGAAAAATGTTCATTAATTAATTTAAAGACAAGAGTGGTAATCAATCGCCATCAAGTATTGAGTATTACAAAACATTTTTCCTCATTCAAATGACATATCTACAAGTAACTATTAACACTCAGTGGCCTAGCAACTTTCGATTAGTACAAAATATTTATCATCATTCAGTATTAATATGGGAAGTCATCATTAAAAACACTAACAAAACGTTAAGTTACATTAATTATTGGCACTCAGTGGCCAGCAAGTATTGAATAGTATAAAACATTATTCATCATTCAGTATTCTTCATATCATTAAGAAATCATTATTAAAAATCAGTTAATTACAGTCATAGCATTAATAAGCATGGGCATTATAAGTTACATTAATTATGGGCACTCAGTGGCCAGCAAGTATTGAATAGTATAAAACATTATTCATCATTCAGTATTCTTCATATCATTAAGAAATCATTATTAGAAAAATCAGTTAATTACAGTCATAGCATTAATAAGCATGGGCATTATAAGTTACATTAATTATGGGCACTCAGTGGCCAGCAAGTATTGAATAGTATAAAACATTATTCATCATTCAGTATTCTTCATATCATTAAGAAATCATTATTAAAAATCAGTTAATTACAGTCATAGCCTTAATAATCATGGGCATAATAAGTAATTACATTAATTATGGGCACTCAGTGGCCAGCAAGTATTGAATAGTACAAAACATTAGTAGCATTAATAAGCATGGGCATAATAAGTACTCTCATTACAATAGATAGTGGCAATTATGTTTTGGTATCATTAAGAAGTCATTATTCAAGTGACATACAATTCAGAGCTGATCAGTGTTATTCAGAATTATCATAAACTAGTGACATTATCTGGGACTGTTAATACATTTTGTTTTTTTTGCTAGCAATGCATTGCTTTGGGTAATTATAAGGGAAAGCAAGAAGAAATAAGAGAAAAAATTGCTTCTAGGTTGTTCCTATAAATGAAAAGATTGTGTAACGTCATCCGTCATGAGTCAGCTGTAGCAAGGTTATCACATTTATAAATGATAGACACAAGTGGGTAAAAAAAATGCAAGTACTAGAATAGGTATAATAAGTAACAAGTTTAGTAAGTATCATAAAAGGCTTCTCCTGAAAGAAAAATACAAAATGGATTATTGAGCTGAAAGAAGAAACGCAGACTATGCTGAAAAGTAGTGAACTTCGAATTAACAGGTAGTGAAATGTGTATAAAAAATGTGTTCCATAGCTGTCCTATCCAAAACCTTCAGTCATCCTACTACGCAATATAACACCTGCTGTCAAAGTAAACTGCAACAAATACTTAAATAACTACATAGCATAAATACATAACTTCAACATTATCCTCATCTGTAAAGAAAAACTTCATTATTCATATCATCATAACTCCATCATTATCATCACCTGTAAACAAAAACTTCATTATTCATAGTACCATATTCTTCATCATTGTTCATTATCAGCATTCATTATCATCTGCAAAAATCATTTCATTATTCATCACACAACTATTCCTAATCCCTAGCATATTTCATCACTTAAAACTAAAATGTGTAGTTCTGTCTGACAGCTTGCATCAATCGCTTTGTATTCTGAAAGAAAAAATTAGTTAAGACTGCTATTCTGCGATGTGTATAATATATTCTGGTTAATGCTTGTTAATTCTGATCCATTTACTCGTCCTCATTAGCTTATTGCATCTTCTTTCGTTTATTCCGTAGGTGAAATTCCCACTTCTGTTTAATTCATTTCCTTTACGCATCATTTATTTCTGAAATTGATGAACAAAGATTAATGTCTTGCATTTAAATCATATACCCATTAAATAATGACTGGTTAATGGTGACACAATTAAGCATACAGCATAACATGACAGAAAAACGTAATATCTCAAAGCACAGACAGTGTTTAAAGGCAAAAAGTGTACAGAGAATATCATAATGCAGCAGTAAAAAAGGAAAATGTAAAACAGTCACGATGTTGAGATATCACAAGGCAAAATGTCAAAGTCAAATGGTGTGTGTTATACCTTAACTAGTTCACAGTGCATACAAACAAAACATGAAAACAATCGTACATACATAAGAAAGACAAAATGTGACATTCGTTGTGTTCAGCTTATATGTAGTGTAGTTAATAGATGCGATAATTAAAGACTTCAATGGAGAGAGAATTTGATAAAATTAATGCGTCATTATAGAGAATTGCATAATTATTCATAAAATGCGTAAGTTCATCTGAAAAAATGCACGGTCTAGTGTGTAACGACAAGAAGAGCGACCTGCTAACCTTACCTTGCCGGGCACTTGCCAAGAAAAAATACGATAGTCATCATCAGTAATTAGTCATATGAATATAATTGCATAAGTGGTCATAAAATGTGTAAACGGCCTCATAGCATGTTACATCGTAAAGTGGTTTCATTCGATAAAGGGTTTAATGTTTGACACATGATGGTTGCCTTTCGATTTTCTGGTTCTCAGAGTTTCGACGTGTACAACATTGGGGTGAGGAATGCTGCGAATCCGATATGGACCTGCGTATAGAAGTTCAAATTTACTGCACTTACCTTTTAATTTGCTGGATAAATAGTGTGTACGTACTAATATCTTCTGTCCAACGTGAAAGTCTCGGTGTCTACAAACCTGTTTTTGCTGTCTTCTCCGGCGCTCTGCGGCACGTTTGATGTTGTTCAGCGCAATGTCAATTATTTCGTGGTGTCGTAATCGACGAGATGTAGGAAAATTTACTAATTCTTTAATTTTGTTTGGTGGTTCAACGTTTTTCAGTATAACAGACGGAGGTAGCATAGTGGATTCATTTGGAATGGAATTAATTACATCTTGGAATGAGTGTATGTGTGTGTCCCAATTAACATGTCTTTTGTGGCAGTATATTCTACACAGTTTACCAATTTCTTTCATTAGTCGTTCACAAGGGTTCGAAGAAGCGTGGTACTTGGATATATAAATCGGAGAAATGTTTCTAGCTCGTAACATGCGTGTCCATATGACAGAACGAAATTGTGATCCATTGTCAGAAATTACTTTCATCACATGCCCTACATGAAATAGAAAATGTTTTACAAATGCTTTCGAAACAGTTTTAGCAGTAGCTTTGCGTAACGGAGTGAAAGTAACAAATTTTGAAGTGAGTTCAACAGCGACAAAGATGTAGCAAAAACCTCTATTAGTTCTCGGAATTGGACCAAAAATGTCTACTGCAGCCATATGTCTTAATTTAACAGGTATAATGGGATATAATGGAGGAATGTGTGAAGTGGTGTCTGATTTAGCTTTCCGGCAAATTTTACATGACGCTAAAACTCGTCGTATACGTTTTTCCATGTTTGTAAAATAACAGTTCTGTCTCAATATAAGAAAACATTTTCTTGCTCCGTAATGTGCGTAGCTTAAATGCGTGTACCAAATTAATTTGTTAACCAGTTCGTCAGGAATGCATAATAACCAATTGTTACTGTCTGGATGAGAGCGGCGAAACAGAATGTCATTGCGTACAGTGTAGTGGTTTCTAATCGTAACATTATTCTTATCTTGCCAAAGGTGTTTAATTTCTTTCCACACATTGTCTTTGCTTTGCTCTCGTGCTATGTCCTGTAATGACGATGAAATAAAATTTTCAAATGCAACTTGTTGAATGTACATGACGCTGAAATTTGCTTTGCAGAAGTTGGTTGCTACTTCTTGTTGATTGTTGCTGAGAGAACGCGATAATGCGTCTGCTATTACATTTTGTGTGCCGGGAATGTGAACTATTGTAAAATTAAATTCCTGCAAATAAAGTTTCCATCTGCTTAATCTGTCATGAGTAAATTTAGCCGAAAGTAAGAATTGTATAGCTCTGTGATCCGTGTAAACGGTCGTATGTCTGCCATAAAGAAAGTGTCGAAATCTCGTAAAAGCCCATACAACACATAATGTTTCTAGTTCAGTAACGGAATAATTTCGTTCAGCAGGTGACAAAATGCGGCTTGCAAATGCGATGTTTTTAATTACTGTAGAACCATCTTCTTCAATTTCCTGAAAAATATGTACGCCTAAAGCTGTGTTGGAACTGTCGGTGGCAATGGAAAAATTTCTGGTAAGATCTGGGTGCGATAAAAGTGGAGCATTCAACAAAGCATGTTTCAGGTTCACGAATTCAGAATGTGCTTGCTTATCCCATGACCAAATAGTGTTTTTACCTGTTAATTGGCATAATCTAGGTGTGTCTAAAGCAGAGTGATGAATAAATTTGCGAAAAAAGTTAATTAAACCCAAAAAACTGCGTAATTGCTTCTTCGTCGTAGGAACAGTAATGTCACGTAGAGCTTGAAGTTTTTCCGGATCAGGCGCAATGCCTTCTGCTGAAATTACGTGTCCAAGAAATTTTATAGAAGTTTTACCAAAATGTGATTTACTGAGGTTAACTGTGAGTCCTTGTGCATGGAAAGTTTGCAATAGTCGTTCTAAAATCAGATTATGTTCAGACCAGTTAGCTTCTGCAATAAGAATGTCGTCTACGTACGTCGTAATTCTGTCTTTAAGTTCTGTCGGAAGTATTGTGTTCAAACCGCGAATAAAAGCAGCAGAAGAAATAGTTAAGCCGAACGGTAATTTGCAAAATTGATAACAGTCACCAAAACAGAGAAAAGCTGTATATTTTCTGCAATTCGGATGAAGTTGAATTTGCCAAAATCCTGATTTCAAATCTAATGTGGAATAAATAGCTGTACCGTGAAATTTCTGTAGTAGTTCTTCTAATGTCTGTGGTCGATCTGTTTCATTAATAATTATGTCATTGATGTGACGTGAATCAAGTACAAGGCGAAGTGAGCCATCTTTTTTCTTAACAATATGCAGCGGGTTTATGTACGGACTAACTGCCGGTTCTATAATTCCTTGGTCGAGCATATCCTGCAATTCTTTTTTAACTTGTTCTCGATGGATATATGGAATGGGATAATGCTTTGCTTTAAATGTGTCGTGCTGTTTCACCTGAAATTCATACATAAAACCGGACATAGTACCAGGAATGTTGTCGAAAACTGGAGCTTGCTGTAAAAGAATTTTGTGTAATTGCTTTCGTTCGTCGTCTGTATTTGCACTGCTTTGTTTAACTTTATCGGAAATCATCTGCATTACGTCGTAGTCAGTTTCGTCTGGAGTATTGTAGTTATGTACGTACGTATCCGTGAACAATGTGGAACTACAGTCTATGTTACGTGTTGCGGAAATGACCTCTGTGCGGTTAATTGTTTGTTCTTCCGCAGATAAAGAATGCTGAAACTCTAAAGCTAATTGTACATTTTCGTCCTTCAACATTAAATAAGAATTTTGAAAATCAACCACTGCGTCGTGTTGTACGAGAAAATTAGTACCTAAAATTACGTCTGTTGTCAATAAAGGAACAATCCAAAAATTTGAGTGAAAAGTATGACCTCCAATACAAAATGATAAATGCGTCTGTAATTTAACGTCTACTCCTTTACTCGATACTGCTCCTTTCACTTTCGTTTTGCCTAAAGGTAATGTAGGATAAGTATTCTCTTTGTTGCACTCGTTAAAAGTTTCCTCATTAATAACTGACATAGGTGAGCCAGAATCAATTACTGCTGAAAATTTCGATGAACCTATTTTAATTTCGATGACAGGATGTGAAATGGTTTTCTGAACAACTGGTCTTTCCTGCAAAAGAGTGTCTCTGATATCGTCAAAAGTAATTACATTTTCGTGAACAACATTTTGCGTGTCAAAACTAGTGCTTGTGTTATTGGAAGATGCGTCCTGTACAGTATCTAGTCAGATTCTATCTGACGTGTTATTATTATCAGGAGGATGTTGTGGCATTTCTACAATCTGAACAGTTCTATTACTTCTTCCAGACGTGTTACGCTCTGGATGATACCTACTGTCGGGTTCATTCATGACAATAGGTTCTTGTCGATAATTCTGCTGTTGGTATGACCGACTGTTGTTAGATGTACGCTGAAAATTGTCGTCATTATTTTTACGTCTGTCGTCATAGTCATTCCTATACGGTGCATTGCGATAGGAATTGAAATACTGTGTTTTCTGTACGTAGTTGTTTCTCTGCTGCCGTGCGTTACTGTTTGTTGTACCAGGGACTATACGTTCACGCGGCGAAACATTAAAGTTGGGTTGACCTTGTGCATTCCATTGTTGGTTAGGTATGTTAACCGGTTGACTTTCATGCTGTTGTGGTGGAAAACGTCTATTGTTACTAAAAGGTGGTTCCTGTTGCTGGAAATTTTGATTGTATTGATAATGAGAATTTTGCCTGTTATTAAAGTTTTGGTGGTTATCATTCCTAAAGCGTCTGTTACTTCTACTATTGAAATTACGTGGCTGTTCGTAATTGCTGTACTTTTGTTGGCCTTGGTTGTTATACGAAAAATTTTTGTTTACAAAAGAATAATCAGATTGCTGCACTTCTAAAAGCTGCAGCAGATCTCTGAATGCCGAAATGTTTTCTTTTTGCTGACCCGTCAGGAGTGACACTCTTAATGACCGTGGTAATTTAGAGATACATAATTGAATGAGTGCGGATTCACTGTACGGTTCACTTAGGTACTGGTTCTGTTGCACCATGTGCTCAAAAAATTGCGTCACACTGGGAAAATTGGAGTTCTCATAATTTGGCAAACTAATTAGTTGATCTTTAATTCCGCGCTGTGTCGTCTTCGACCAATACGCTGACAGAAAAGCATTCTGAAATTCCTCTACTGAATAACATTGTCTCGCGATCGGCCTCATACGAGTTGCCGGTTCGCCTTCCAAAAAGCTGCAAATAAATTCCAGTTTGTGCGTTACGGGCCAAGTCGGTGGAAAGGCAAAGCTAAATTGTTGTATCCAATCTAGCGGGTGAATCTGTGTTCTGTCGTTTTTAAACACTTTAAACTTTCTCACTGACAGAAAATGTTTGTAATCGAAATTATCGTCTCTGTGCGATGGAACAGGTTCAGGATTATAAGAGAATCTATTGAACTGTGGTTGTTCGGAATCTAAGTCCCGTACTCTCTGTAGATTACCCAAATTATACGCATTTCGCGAGTCTGGCAAATGCTCGAAAAGTGGCGTCTGCTGTGATGTGTTATTAACTGAAATACTTTTCATCTCTGTTACTTCTTGCTGTAAACTTGAAAGTTTTCTACGCAAGGTGTTATTAGACGAATCGATCTCATTAATTGTCTGCTGTAGATTTTGAAATTCCGGTGTTTGATTAAATGAAACCGGTGAAGTATCGTCTGATTTATTGTCATTAGTACTTTCGATGACATCAATACGACTGGCCAATTCATCATATTTTTCAGTCAGTATTTTTACCTGATCATCGGTTTTAGTGTCAGTGGCATTAATCTGGTTTTGCAATTTACGTGTAGTTTCGTTCAGTTTTCTAACGTCAGCTTTGACGACATCGGAATCCTGTGTTAGCTCTAATTGTTCGATTCTATCGGTCACTGATTGAATATCTGCTGTGTGTGTATCTGTTTTCGATTTAAGGTCAGAAATCTCATCACCTAATTCCGCGTTCAACTGTTTGATGGAATTAATTTCGTCGGACACTGTAGCAATATTGTTGTCTATATACGTTTTTGCCTTCGCAAACATTTTACGTTTGTCTTCCTGTCTCTGAGCAGTGATTGTTTCCATTACTTGACGTTTTACTTTATTTTGATCATCAATAAATTTGCGGAAACGCGTATCACTGTTTTGTATGTGAAGACTAAGACGTTCGTTAATCTGAGTGTTCTGTTGTTCGAATTTCGCGTCTATCTTTTCATCCATTGTGCGCGAAAGTTCTGCCGTCATTGCTTTAAACTCGTCGCGTAATTGTGTAGCCTTTTCAGAGCATTGTTTAGCGACTGTGCCAATTTCCGCTCTAAGTGTTTCTGTTGCAGCTGTTTGCATTTCCCTTAATTCCAGAGCAACAGACCTAATTTCTTCGCTACTTTTTCTTGAACAAGCCTCAATTTCCTCGCGTAACTGTTCCTTAGTGTCATGACACTGCGCGGCAACGGCTCTAATTTGTTCACTAAGCTGCCTGGAATTGTTGTCTAATTTTTCATTTAACTGTTTGTTCTGTTCATTAAGTTGTCTGAAATCTTCGCTCTGTTGTCTGAAACTGTCTTTAAATTGTTTGTTATCTTCACTCTGTTGTCTGGCCTGTTCACTAAGTTGTTGTTTGAAATCTTCACTCTGTTGTTTGTTTGATTCAAGAATTTGTAGTAATAATGCCCTAATTGGATCCGACACAAAGTTAGCATTTCTATTCTCTGTGCTGTTTGACGGTGTATTTGCAATTGTCTCGCTTTCCTTAACCATTTGGTTATTCTGAGATTCACAAAAAGGTTTATCAGTCGGATGTACGCTGTCAGACATTATTTCGGAATTAAATAAATCCGTCGTACTTTGTGTATCCTGTTCATTTTCATTAGACAAATTTGTGTGTTCGTCACGTGAATTTAGTAAACCGGTTGTGTTAGGCTGGGCAGCGCTCATTACAATAGAGCGTCCCGCGTCATTGATTGTCGTCAAATCAACAGAGGACATAACCGAGTTCGTTTGTTCATCATTAAGACAGAAGTCATCATTAGTGGTTGGAACGCATTGATTGTCAGTGAACGCAGGATTGTCATCATTACACTGCGTGTCACTAGTACTATTGATGAAGTTATTTAATTCGGTTGTTTCGTTCATAATACCTCGCGATACACTATTCACAGTCTTTCGCGGCATTTTTCACAATAGTCACAATTATCCACAAAAGAAATAAGCACAATGCAAAAACAACACAAAAATACAACAGAGCAACGAATTGCCGTTGACCTGTAGAAAGAAAGTCACAAATTAGTAAAAGCGTTGCGCCAAATCCTAATTATATTTAAACAAATAAGAGCAGATATCTGACTGTTTTTCAAAAGATTCTCAACGAAATACGATCCTGGACTGGGTGTCGCCAAGTGTAACCTCCCCACAAAAATATTCGAAAAAAACTATATTTATTAGTAATGGAGCCACAGCTAAGTGTGACCTTCCCACAGAAATTTTTAAAAACGATATTTATTAGAAATGGTGCCACAGCTAACTATAAACTCCCCACAAGAATATTAATGGGAAAGACAATTAAATGAAAGCTCGCTATCTGACTCAAGTACAAGTTCCCATTAAATAATGAACGCTAATCCCATGATAATGAAACTGTAATGATAACCTAAACTCAATTCAACCGAAAAGTCGGTGTTTGCCCTGTGCGAAACGAGAATAAATTTCTTACCTTAGTGAAACAGCATGTCAAAATTCTGCTCTTATTGTTCTCTGGCGCTTGCATGAAAAGCATTGGAAGTACCTTTTAAAAATCTTTGTTAAAAGGAAATGGAAGGAAATTTGAATGATTGTCTCTAAAAATTGCTTTTAAATCAAAATTATTATTGGGGGCGATTTTTGAAAGTTAAATTACAATGACTGTTCGTTACATTATCTGATGAGCGCAAAGCTGCATGATTATTTATTTAAATAAATTATACCTCGTCCTGAATCTCGACCATTGCGATGCCGACGCCCGCCGACTGCTCTCCGCTACTGCTAGCAACCGACTCCAAGCACTACTGAGGACTGACTACTACAGACTGACTACTGCAGACTGACTGACTGACTGCTCGCTACTGCGAGTCGAGCGCAACTGCTCTGGTCAGAGATTCTACAATGTCTCAGCATCGCTGCCGCACAACATACGTGTTTCACACTCTATTCGTTCACGAGATATGAAAGACAGTACATAATGGCACCCAGACTGAAGCCGTGTTCCTCCACTTTTTGAATGCATTCGCTTTTTTCTATTACTAATTATCAGACCCGCTTTACGTCTCGATTCAGGACTTAACTAGCAGACAGAAAACGTTAGAAACAGGGTGAGGCAACTAAGCAGGACACAGCAAATACATTCAGAGTGAATCAGTATACCGAGATGCGGTTTTCGTCAAGTTATACCGGACAATATGGCGAATTTCCTACCGTTTACAAGTAACCTGTATCGTTTATAGCCGCCCAATTGCGACACCGGATTTTTACCCATATGTCAATTATATACTGTTTTCTGTGTAATTTGAAAGAAGCACCTGAGAGGGCTTTAAAGACATGATATGTCAGAAGAGGTTCCACAAACGTCTGCCCTATTATACCAAATTTAAGCAAACAAGTAACTCAGATACGGTTCGTGTGTTTGTTATCATGGCTGTCATACCAAGAGCTGAAAATAATCTTGAGCATTGTACACTTTGTTACAGTGACTGGAGAAAGAATACCACATTTTGTGTTTCATCTGAAGTTAAGGCAGCACAGGTACGTGTTATAACACTTTTCAAGCCTTCGGGGGTCGTCTGTGTTTCCTAGTAGACCTCTTGTTTTAATTTTCGTCGCAGATAAAAGTATAGAAGTGCTAAGTCTGACGAGTGTGCAGACCATTTTGCGTTTCTTGAACGATAGTTTCGATGCTATCCAAATGTTCTCTTCAGAGCATCTGTCATCACATAATCTACATGGGAGGGACATCCGTCACGTTGGTACCACACTGATAGTCTTATGTCCAGGTGGATATCTTCCAGTAACTGCGGCAACAGCGTATCTTAGGAAGCCCAGACACTTGAGTGTGTTTAGAGTATGATAGTAAAACAGAGGTCATTTATGCGGGTCTTTTAAAACATGCACCAAACGTTGATAGACAATGAACATTGTTTTTATACACTTCTGTAGTCCAGCGTGGGTTTTCGACTGACCATTACTGCGTATAGCGAAGACTGACTTGTCCTTGGCTTGTTAGCGATGCTTCCTCCTTAAAAGAAGATTTGACACTTCGCACTCTAGTAGATAACATTCGGAGACTAACCAATTTTGGAACTATGTCATGAAACTGTAGATGCAGCGAAATGTGAAGAGGAGGAAATGAAACTGAATGTAGTGTCTGCAGGACACGTGTTAAGCTGATCTCTCTCGTACCTCCAAAATGCCTCTTAGTGACTTTTACATATGCGTTACTGACGTTAAAACTGTTAGCTTCATTTATTTCATCAGCTGCTCTTCTTTTTCCTTGGCGTATTTTATCCTCCACACTTCCAGTTTCTAGAACTTTTTTATAACATTTGCGAAGACAGATCGTGAGTGCTTGGCACGTCTGGATACTCTTCAGCGTACTACCGCATCTCTAATAGTTTGGTGACATCCTCTGTAACCGATATTCACTGTTTCGGGTGGCGTACGCAATGTGAACGTCTCAATAGCTTCACGAGTAAGTTATCTGATTGCTACAACAGCAGGACACAGGCTGATGGGCTTCAAGCACACCGGTAAACACAACCGTTCCTGAGTTACGTGTTTGCTTACATTCGGTATAACAGGGCGGACGTTTGTGGGACCTCTTCTTCTGGTGGCAGGCAGTGGTTTGCGGCGCTGTTTCATCACGTTCCATACTTGTTATATCGTTGAAGTTATCTTAGAAGCTTATTTCAAATGCCACAGAAAAATGCTATAGATCCATTAGGAAAAGACGAAGTCGGTGTCGTACTTTGGCGGAAGCCAGGAAATTCGCAATATTGTCTGCTTGACGAAAACCACACCTCGATGTATTTACTCATTCTGGATACATCTGGGATGGCCTGTCTTAGCTGCTTCACCTTGTTTATGAATTCAACGAGGAAAATATTAGCCAGCAGATTAAAAGAGCCAATGGAGCGCTGCAAATGGCGAAGAACTGGTCATGTGACTCTCTTCATCTACACCTACGTAGATACTCCGCAATCCACCTTACGTGGCGCGGGGTACCCTGTGCCACTCCTAGTCATTTCAAGTCCTGTTCCACTCGTAAATACCTCCGTAACGTCCCCAATTTCTCGTGTCTTATCTTGGTGGTCCTTACGCGCAAAGTATGTTGGCGACAGTAGAATCGTTCTGCAGTTAGCTTCAAATGCCCTTTCTCTAAATTTTCTCAATAGTGTTTCTCGAAAAGAACGTCGCCTTCCCTCCTTGGATTCCCATTTCAGGTCCCGAAGCACCTCCACGACACTTCCGTGTTATTCGAACCTACCAGTAACAAATCAAGCAGCCCGCCTCTGAATTGCTTCAATGTCTACCTTCAATCCGACCTGGTACGGATACCAAACGCTCGAACAGTACTCAAGAAAAGGCCGCACCAACTTACATGCGGCTCCCTTTACAGGTGAACCACTCTTTACTAAAATTCACCCAATAAACCGAAGTCGACCATTCCCTGCCACAGTTCTCACATGCTCGTTCCATTTCATACCGCTTTGCAACGTTACGCCCAGGTATTTAAACGACTTGACTGTGTCAAGCAGGACACCAGTAATACTGTACCCGAACGTTACATGTTTGTTATTCCTAGTCGTCCGATGAGGCAAGTGTTGGGGGTGAATTGATTTGTCTGCGACAGTCGATGGAATGAGCGTAGTGAGATGGTCCGGCGTGAAGACCAGACAGAATGGCAGATCAGAGCTGCCACGTTTGGGCGTGACGCCACCATGACGGGAAAGTGAATGAGGTAGATTGATTTGTTGCTGCAAAAACACGGACTTTCCAGTGTGTGTCTAAAATGAATGGTACAGCACTCACAGCCTGTTAAGGCGGCGGAAGAACAGCGATCATCAAATGATTCTGCGTGGCAGGACTGGACGCTGGTGTCGCATCGCATTACCTCACGAAATTCCATTTCTTGCGTCAGTGTATCAGCAACTAACAAAGTACACGGTAGCTGGCTATAGGCGTGTAATTTGATCCGACGAGTCAAGTTGTGGAAGGCTTAGAGTGCACCAAAGGTCCGATGCGGTGTTTAATCCGCAAAGGCGTGGAGGGTTTAGTTCAGGCTGTAGGTGTTTTTTTTTTATGTTTCAGAGGTGGTCTTTGGTACCATGACTTGCTCGTTCAGGTTACTGTGAACATGAACAAAGATGTTTGACGTTTTCGGTGATCAAGTGTAGTTCTCCCTTCTATACCCTCATGAAGAGTGAACCTCCCTTCTTCCAAGATGACAACAACTGTATTCACAGGGAAGCACGCATACATTCCTGGTTTAATGAACACTCAGGCAATCTACCGTACATTGACTGGGGAGCTTAATCATTGGGTTGTTACCCACTGTATAGATACACAAGGGAAAGAATTCATGCGCGACCGCTGTAAGCGTCGGAGAAGATGTATTTTGCTACGCCGTAAGGCGAATGACGAATGATGGAAACTTCATTCAGTTTTTTTGTCAGTTATTTAATAGACTCTACCTTTAGTCCTCGTAGGGAGAAGACGTATTTTTTGTGAGAAGCATGTAGTAGAATGTGTAATATCTCAATAATAATTTTTATCGAAATATTAAGCGTGAGGATTCTTATTAGTGCAAAACCACAAAAGTTTTTATTTTCTTCCACGCATTATGCTAACGTCATGTCACTGTAGGTGCCTGCATGGCGGAAGAAAAAGCGTACAACTAAACTGCGTAAATCTCAACGGCGTAGAGAACGCAAAAATCAACGTAAGTTCACGCTATTACTGACTTACAATTCACAAGATTTGTAAATTAAGACTGAAAGATAATTCATTCACTTCAAAATGTATAAAAATTAAATTTGACAGTATTGTAATTAATTCGATTAACAATAATAATATTTATTATTATTTTTATGTATATTTGCACACCACATAACGTGTATGGGACTATTCGAAACAGTGGGTGAGACATAGAAGTTGGCGTCCCCACAGCTGGATAGCTGTAGTGAATATTGTCATAACTGGATGGTTTCGTTTGGATAGAACGTACCTGAATAAACTTTTGGACTCTCTCACTCGTCTAATTGAGATCATAAGCAAGTGGAGAGGTGGTGTCATAGGGTAAACCAGGGTGTAACGGGTATAAGTGCAGATATTTATACTGGTGATTGAGGACGCTCTACTGAAAAGCATTACATCAGTATTTAGGCCGTTTGTAGACTAATAATTATAGGCATTAGAAGTAGCATATTCTTAGCTTGGTTAGTACAAGACATTAGTGTTTTATTTTTCCATAAGCAGCACGTCACGTGTTGAAGTGTGCACATGTGGACACAAAATGGTTAATCCACATTGACAGGATTAGTCCACTTAGTGGTGCAGTTACAACCGTGCAGGAACCATCAGATAGTAAATTATGTGATACGTTTGCAGGAAGACTGTTCAACGCAGAGAAAAACCGACCTACAAAGTGATGTGTGTACATATTAAGGTACCACATATAAAAATATCTGCATCAATACCCGTTACACTCGTATAATACTCTGATTCGCCAAAACGTTATGATCACAGCTCACTGGTAGAGTGAATGCCACTTCAGAAATGTAATGGTTATGCGAACTAAAGATGATCGTGTTGTGTACCCAGTGTCATCCTATATCATCGTAAAAGGTGCTGGATCCATACGGTAATGACTAGAGCTCGGATTTACATGCACTCTAAAGTATGAATATATGCATGTACCTATGCATTAAAAATCTGGTGGATATACTATTAAAAACTTTAAAACATGTATAAGAAATGAAATGCATTATTTCAACTTTCTCATGTTTATTCAAATTGTAAGTTTATGCTTAAAATCAGTCATTCAGAAAATTAATATTTATTACTCTCTCTCTCTCTCTCTCTCTCTCTCTCTCTCTCTATATATATATATATATATATATATATATATATATATATATATATATATATATATATATATATTCTTACTGCAAGAAACAATTAAATTTTTTTTTCTGGAAGAAGCGATTTCCTTCTGTCACTTATAATCTTTATATATACTGTATATTCAAAGTCTGAAGGTGGCAGGGGTAAAATACCGGGAGAGAAAGGCTATTTACAATTTGTACAGAAACCAGATGGCAGTTATAAGAGCCGAGGGGCATGAATGGGAAGCAGTGGTTGGGAAGGGAGTGAGACAGGGTTGTAGCCTCTCCCCGATGTTATTCAATCTGTATATTGAGCAAGCAGTGAAGGAAACAAAAGAAAAATTCGGAGTAGGTATTAAAATCCATGGAGAAGAAATAAAAACTCTGAGGTTCGCCGATGACATTGTAATTCTGTCAGAGACAGCAAAGGACTTGGACGAGCAGTTTAACGGAATGGACAGTGTCTTGAAAGGAGCATATAAGATGAACATCAACAAAAGCAAAACGAGGATAATGGAATGTAGTCGAATTAAGTCGGGTGATGCTGAGGGAATTAGATTAGGAACTGAGACACTTAAGGTAGTAAAGGAGTTTTGCTATTTGGGGAGCAAAATAACGGATGATGGTCGAAGTAGAGAGGATATAAAATGTAGACTGGCAATGGGAAGGAAAGCGTTTCTGAAGAAGAGAAATTTGTTAACATCGAGTGTAGATGTAAGTGTCAGGAAGTCGTTTCTGAAAGTATTTCTATGGATTGTAGCCATGTATGGAAGTGAAACATGGAGGATAAATAGTTTGGACAAGAAGAGAATAGAAGCTTTCGAAATGTGGTGCTACAGAAGAATGCTGAAGATTAGATGGGTAGATCATATAACTAATGAGAAGGTATTGAATGGGATTGGGGAGGAGAAAAGTCTGTGACACAACTTGACCAGAAGAAGGGATCGGTTGGTAGGACATATTCTGAGGCATCAAGAGATCACCAATTTAGTATTGGAGGGAAGCGTAGAGGGTAAAAATCGTAGAGGGACACCAAGAGATGAATACACTAAACAGATTCAGAAGGATGTAGGTTTCAGTAGGTACTGGGGGATGAAGAAGCTTGCACAGTATAGAGTAGCATGGGAGAGCTGCATCAAACCAGTCTCAGGAATGAAGACCACAACAACAAGAACATGGTGAGAAAGATCTCTTTACTTCTCACGAAGTCGCAGAACAGTGCATAAAAGAGGCTATGTTACTTACAGAAAAAGCATTAAGTTGTTTTTCCGATTCTCCTTGTAGCATCTTATTCCCATCCCGAAGACACATGGAACCTAGATTCCATGCTTCAGTTTTCTCATTTATGCTACGAAGACACTTTGCTATTTCTCGTAATATACCTCGGGCGACAGCTGTTTCGTATACCTGTAGGCAGACGATAGAAGCATCCATTTTTCTTCCAAATGTGTGTTTGAGGCTGAGAGGTTACTGAAACGGGTCTTAATAAACACTAATCTGCTCTGCAGACTTTTCTCATTGGAAGCACTAGCTTCTGCTGGGGTATTTGCTACTTCATTTTTGTCCATCACGTCAGGCACCTTTTTCAGACCTTCTAAATGATTATTGTTATACAGAGCCGCTTCAGCCCATATTCTTATCTCGTGAGGATTGGCTCTGGTGTTAACGAGTATCTTGCATCACGTTGTTGTTGTTGTTGTGGTCTTCAGTCCTGAGACTGGTTTGATGCAGCTCTCCATGCTACTCTATACTGTGCAAGCTTCTTCATCTCCCAGTACCTACTGCAACCTACATCCTTCTGAATCATTTTAGTGTATTCATCTCTTGGTCTCCCTCTACGATTTTTACCCTCCACGCTACCCTCCAATACTAAACTGGTGATCCCTTGATGCCTCAGAATATGTCCTACCAACCGATCCCTTCATCTAGTCAAGTTGTGCCACAAATTTCTTCTCCCCGATTCTAGTCAATTCCTCCTCTCTAGTTATGTGATCTACCCATCTAATCTTCAGCAGTCTTCTGTAGCACCACATTTCGAAAGCTTCTGTTCTCTTCTTGTCCAAACTATTTATTGTCCATGTTTCACTTCCATACATGGCTATACTCCATACAAATACTTTCAAAAATGGCTTCCTAACACTTAAATCTATGCTCGATATTAACAAATTTCTCTTCTTCAGAAACGCTTTCCTTGCCATTTCTAGTCTACATTTTATGTCCTCTCTACTTCGATCATCATCAGTTAATTTGCTCCCCAAACAGCAAAACTCCTTTTCTACTTTAAGTGCCTCATTTCCTAATCTAATTCCTTCAGCATCGCCTGACTTAATTCGACTACATTCCATTATCCTCGTTTTGCTTTTGTTGATGTCCATCTTATATCCTCCTTTCAAGACACTGCCCGTTCCGTTCAACTGCTCTTACAGGTCCTTTGCTGTCTCTGACAGAATTACAATGTCATCGGCGAACCTCTAAGTTTTTATTTCTTCTCCATGGATTTCAATACCTATTCCAAATTTTCAAATGAATCTTGCATCATATCAGTAAATAATTTCACTCTTTATGGCCCCTTCACAAACTTTCCTCACAGAGTAAATTAGGGCAGCTACATCCTGGCAATTCGCTCGAATTTCCTCCGCCAACCGGTGGTCAGATGAAGTGCCTTAGAATAAAATATCCGGAAACCTTTAGCAGCCTTAATCATGCATGCAGCTACGTCGTAGCCATCACCAAGACATTTTCCTCATTTTCTTCAGCAGGCCACAAAACACTTAATGCATCACGAACAACCCTAGTAACCGTTGAATGGTTTATTTCTTCCAGTATTCTCGAGACAACGAGATGGAGTGTTCCTAGTTCGGATTCCGTCTTTTTCCCACGACGACGTTGGCAATAAATCTCCCACACGAGTTAGTTGTTTCATCTACAGATAACCACTAGCTTGAGACGTAGATATCGTCCCTTATTTCTTGTATTACCTGAAAAAGTTTTATTAAAAATAGTAAAGATCACGGATGTAATTTTGGGTCTCACTTTTTGGGGAACATGTTAACATAATTAATAAAATATATTTTTCTTGATCGTAAACTAAACTAAAGGAAATTCCATGCTACCACAGGCCATACATAATTTTATTTTTTCATTTTAAAATATATTTGTATAGTTCCTTTAAAAGTTTTACGTAAGTGACAAGTTTTTATAAAGCCCAAAATATCGGGGAGGGGGGGGGGGGGGAGGGTGGCGTAGTTAACAGACAAACTAAATTCATTAAATAGATTTTTAAACGTATCTCTTCATAAACTTTGCCACGGTATTTTTCCCTTATGATTGATTTATGTTCGGATATTTTTTCCTTTAACATTAGAAAGTCTTTATTATTTGACTTATTCAAACATACGTTTATTGAGAATAACACTTAACAGATATCTTTCGGAAAATTATCACTACCATCGTTTCAGCATCTCCTCGCAGGAAGTGTTGCTGGTAAGGTTGACTGGATCTTGGAGACATTTTTGACAGCATTTATATGAGAAGCTGTCCTTTAATGTTGTGTAATCTAGCACCTATAAGAATGGTGTAGAAATAGTGTGAGGCCATTTCAGTTAAATAAAAACAGCAATCATGAACTGGAAAATCGCACTGCTTTTTAAAATATTCTGAAATAGCAAAATTAAAATTTAGGTGTTTTTCACACACTTGGTAAGTACTATATTACCCCGTGCTGTTAGAGTAGGTCGAAGCAAATTAGTCTTGCTGCTCTTGTCCTTTGGAACTGTAATATTCTCGTCTCCTCTAACTCATACTTCAGAAATTACAAGTAACATTACACTAGTTACAGATTCAATAGTTAACTGAGAATGACACTTCTTAATTCTTAGAAATGTTATCGTTGCGGCACACAGCTTCGTTGTAACATAATAATAACGGTGTCGATTTTTATGATGCGACGGCTGCACCGAACTTGAGGATTTTTCGCATGATTATTGAGCGCTCTTTACTTTTTTCAGCTGTTGAGGCATACCTATTTTCATGCTGTATCAAATGTTCTCCGCATTTTTAGGCGTCCTTTTATGGATTTAGAAATATGATAGATAACAGTCCTTCTACACAAACACAGCAATAAAAGAGAAATTTTCTTCCTTACTTCTCCTTAAAAAAACTATGGTGAAACATTTGTATTTCAAGAAAACTTGCTGAAAAATTAAAATACACTATACGACAAAAAAAGGAAAGACGCTCCGCGAGGGAATTATTCGAATGGGACGGAATTCGGTAGACGAAACGTACCTGTACAAACAAATGATTACAATTTCAGAGAAACTGGATTATTTATGGAAAAGAAAAAGCTTCACGCATTGAGCAAGTCAATTACACGTTGGTTCACCTCTGGCCTTTTCACAAGCAGTTATTCGGCATGGCATTGATCGATAGTTGATGGATATTCTCCTGAGGTATATCGCGACAAATTCTGTCCAATCGGCGCGTTACATCGTCGAAATTCCAAGCTGGGTGGAGGGCGCTGCTCATATTGGTCTAAACATACTCAATTTGAGAGAGATCCTTTGAGCTTGCTGGCTAAGGCAGGTTTTGAGAAGCACGAAGACACGCAGTTGAAACTCTCACCGGCTGCCGGCGGGCATTATCTTGCTAAAATACACTGATCGGCACGAGAAACCCAACACCCAATAAATACTGGGTAATCCTTATGTAATTATCCGTTTAATCAAAATGAAGCACTTCAACAAATCTTTTGAGATGGGGTATGTTATTGGCGTGGCTTTTGGAGCAAACAGTGTAGTGCTGATTGTTTACTGCACTAGCGTTAATTGTTGTTTCCCACGCAACATGGCAAACGCATCACTGAATGTGAGCAAATAATGTTTTCCTGCTCTTGTAGCGCTTAGGGCGGGCGCACACGGGAGACTTAACTGTCGCGCAACCATCTCGTCTTTGTTGCTTTCCTGTTGCTTCTGTTTTTGAGAGCTCGCACACGATGAGCAACTGTTTCCTGACAGCGAGCCAATTGTCAAGAGTTTTTGTAGTTCAGTCCACCAGTGCACAGAAAAAAAGTGTGTGACATCTTATGGGACTTAACTGCTAAGGTCATCAGACCTAAGCGCTAAGGATCGTAGCGGTCGCGCGGTTCCATACTGAAGCGCCTAGAACCGCTCGGCCACTCCGACCGGCTGTAAGTGGAATGACCACATAAAATAGATAGTGGGGAAAGCAGGTACCAGACTCAGATTCATCCGAAGAATCTTAAGGAATGTATCTCTTCCACGAAAGAAGTGGCTTATAGGGCGCTTGTTCGCCGGATTTTTGATTATTGTTCATCTATCTGGCGTTCCTATCAGGTAGGACTGATAGATCAGATAAAGAAGATCCAACGAATAGCGGCGCGTTTCATCACGGAATAGTTTAGCTGGCGAGAGATCGTTACGGAGATGCTAAACAAACTCCACTAGCAGACGTTACAAGAGAGGCGTTGTTCATTAGGGAGAAATTTACTATTGAAATTTCTGGACAGCACTTTTCAGGAGGAGTCGGACAACATATTACTTTCCCCACATACATCTCACTTATTGACCACGAGGAAAAAATTCGAGAAATTTCCACTCGCACTATTCGCGAGTGGAACACGGTTGGAGGGATCAGATAGTGGTACCGAAAGTACCCTCCACCACACACCATTAAGTGGCTTGCGATGTATGATGTAGATGTAGATGTACGCTGCACAAGCGTTGAGGACTACACCTTCCACGATTTCCAGAACAGTATGAAGGTATAGGAAACTGGAGGCTTTGCAAGGAGACCGGGAATAGGCCCCAGAGGAACAACATTGCAGAGAGATGACCGCTTCTTAAAACTTCAAGTTCTCCGCAACCGTCACATCACCACTACTGAAGCACGAAATCGACTCCACCAGGTTTGTGGGGTAAGTGTTAGTGAGAGAATCATTCGAAGAATATTGGAAGACGTCAATATTCACTCCAGAAGACCTGCTGCAGGTCCAGAACTCACCAGAGAGCATTGCACAGCCCTACTACGTTTCGTAGTACATCAATGGGATCAAGTGTTGTTCACCAATGAGTCGCGATTTGCCCTCTGATCACCTGACGGAAGAGATGGCGCCTTGAGAAGGCCAGGGTAACGATGTTCCCCTTGAACATTCTCATCAAGGACGCCTTTTCAGGGCTGCAAGGATGGATTTCGACTTCTTGGAGCATGAGAGCCTTACGGCAAATCGGTATTTGGAGGAAATCCTTCCGGAGCATGTTGTGCGTTTCGCTTCATTTATTGGTACCAATTTTACACTAATGCATGACGATGCACACTCACATGTCGCGAGAATTGTGCAAGAGTTCTTGGATGAAACAGGGATTCATGATGTGGGTTGACCTGCTCTGAGCTCTAATTACAAGACATACGGAATGCCCTCCTGGAAGAATGGGATATGATTCATCAACAGGACATTTCCGCATTAATTAAGAACATGCCTGATAGGTTGAGTGCCATCATGCTTTTGAAGATGCGAACAAGGTGTCCAAGATCAAAAATGTTCAAATGTGTGTGAATTCTTAAGGGACCAAACTGAGGAGGTCATCGGTCCCTAAGTTTACACACTACTTAACCTAAATTATCCTAAGGACAAACATACACACCCATGTCCGAGGGATGACTCGAACCTCCGCCGGGACCAGCCTCACAGTCCATGACTGCAGCACCTGGGACCGCTCGGCTAATCCTGTGCGGCCCAGTGCACAGAGATGGATTGTTTTGAGACTGCAGTGGTTTGTGCTCTTGTCATTCGACAACGGACAAAGCAACGGAAAGGGGAGTACTGGATTCACCCGATTATGTCTGGAAGACTAAGTAAAGGGAAATTCACTTTAATATTTCAAGAGCTAAGATATTACCCAGAGAAATTATTCAGTTATTTCCGTATGAATGTACCATCATTTGACGAGCTAGTCACAATTCAGGCCATCTCTTACCAAAATACAAATATGTGACTGACGATTCTACCAGAAGAGAGGTTCGGTGTTACATTAAGGTGGGTTGCATGAAATTACACATTTTTGGTAGTTTGATGTTATTTATTATTCGAGAAAACCAGTTAATAACAGTAATCGTTACATTTTGTATAAAATATGTCCAAAACAACTGATTGAAACGGCAGAAAATGAGTGCAGGTATAAAGTTTATACACTGTTGCGTGTAGTGACATCGTACATAGTTTGTGATCCACCTGAAGGCACAGAAAAATTAGTCAGTTATGAGTTTACACTGTCGCAGTCATGAGGAGAAGTAAGGACGCTGCACGAGCTGTTTCCACACGAGCTGTTTCCAGCGGTACGTTGATGGTCTAACATAGATGTTGCAGCAAACACTAGCGCAGGGGTGGAGAAGTTAGAATACTGGACGCCACCACTGAAACTATCACGTGTGTCATTTCGTAGACACGTGTTCTGGAAACGTCTTATCACCCGAAGAATCTCAATTTGTGCGTCGATCATTCGGTGTGGCATAGTTACTAGAGAAAATGCAAAATGTGTTGCGGGGTCATCCACTGATGAAGCAGTTTCTTTCTTCCTTCGAAGTATATCGAGTAAAGTTTCTACATAACTTTTCTTCTTCTTCTTCTTCTTATTTAGATTATGGGAGGAATGTGGAGAACGAACAGTGGGTGGCCTTCGTACATTCTCTGTTTCCTTAGGTTTCTCATCGCTTACTACCGGTTCAGCATTTCCACTTGTTTCACATACTTCTAGGTTCGGTAGAAAAAATAAAATCTGATCGTAAATTTGTACTTTCGGCGCTTTCCGGCTGGTTGTTCTGACTTGGCCGATTTTTGCTCACGCAGTTCTCTTGCAAAGCATGTCCTTAGATTTTTCCACCTTTTTTGTACCAGCGTTCCTAGTAAACAAAGGCGATAATAAATTGAAACGCTTGACGTTGTAGATTTTAATTTATTTTTATGAACTAAAAATGAAAACTATTATAATCCCATTACTTTAAATCATTTACTAAATTTCATAAATTATTATAACTTCTCTTCAGGTATGTAGCAACTGGATCAAGTTTCAACGATCTTTCATACAACTACTTAATTTGTGATAGCACAATCCGCAAACCAGTCAAAGCAACATGCACTGAAATATGGAATGTTTTGCAACCTATAGTTAAGCCAGAGAAATGTGAAGAAGAGTGATTGCACATTGCTAAACAGTTCTATAAAAAGACCCATTTCCCCAACATCATATGTGCTATAGGAGGAAAACATATTCGAATAATACAACCTCAAAGTTCTGGCTCTGAATTTTTTAATTATAAGAAATTCTTTCTGTGGTGTTGATGGCATGGGTCGACGCTGAATATCAATTTTTTTCATAGATGTTGATGCAAATGGAGCAGCAGGAGATTCCTCAGTTTTTAATAATTCGAATATGGGCAAACGTAACCTCCTGAACATACCGAACGACCGAACGCTGCCTAACAATCCAAAAGGCAAACCAGTGCCTTTTTGTTTGGTTGTTGATGAAGCTTTTGGTTTATTGATGCACATTTTGCGCCCATTTGTTAAAAAAACGCTAACCCCATTAAAGAACATTTTCAACCGTAGGCATACAACTACTCGTCGTATGGTTGAATGCACATTTGGCATACTGGCGATCAAATGGCGTATTTTCTTGTTGTTACTATCGATTTCTGCGATACAATAATCAAAGCACGTTGTGCGCTCCACAATTTTGAGCGCCGAAGAGATGGAATCAACTTTACAGATATGACTTATGAGTGTCCACTGCAGACTACAGAAATTGGCTGGAACTATATCTGCTGTCAATATACGCAACTATTTTGCAATCTACCAGGTGATCAAAAAGTCTGTATAAATTTGAAAATTGAATAAATCACGGAATAATGTAGATAGAGAGGTACAAATTGACACGTGCTTGGAATGACATGGGGTTTTATTAGAACCAAAAAAATACTTAAGTTCAAAAAATGTGCGACAGATGGCGCTTCATCTGATCAGAATAGCAATAATTAGCATAACAAAGTAAGACAAAAAAAAGATGATGTTCTTTACAGGAGCCGGCAGGAGTGGCCGTGCGGTTCCAGGCGCTACAGTCTGGAACCGGGTGACCGCTACAGTCGCAGGTTCGAATCCTGCCTCGGGCATGGATGTGTGTGATGTCCTTAGGTTAGTTAGGTTTAATTAGTTCTAAGTTCTAGGCGACTGATGACCTCAGAAGGTAAGTCGCATAGTGCTCAGAGCCATTTGAACCATTTCTTTACAGGAAATGTCAATATGTCCACCATCATCCCTCAACAATAGCTGTAGTCGAGTAATAATGTTGTGAACAGCACTGTAAAGCATTTCCGGTGTTATGATGAGGCATTGGCGTCGGATGTTGTCTTTCAGCATCCCTAGAGGTGTCGGTCGATCACGATACACTTGCGACTTCAGTTAACCCCAAAGCCAATAATCGCACGGTCTGAGGTCTGGGGACCTGGGAGGCCAAGCATGATGAAAGTGGCGAGTGAGCACACAATCATCACAAACGATGCGCGCAAGAGATCTTTCACGCGTCTAGCAATATGGGGTGGAGCGCCATCCTGCATAAACATCGTAGATTCCAGCAGGTGTTTATCAGCCAGGCTGGGGATGATGTGATTCTGTAACATATCGGCGTACCTCTCTCCCGTCACGGTAGCAGTTACAAAACCAGAATCACGCATTTCCTGGAAAAAAAGGCCCGAAAACGGTAGATGTGGTAAATCCAACCCATACCGTGGCTTTCTCGTCGTGGAATGGAGTTTCTAGGATTTTCGGTAGCCCAAATTCTGCAGTTGTGGGCGTTGACAGACCCTCGGAGCGTGAAATGAGCTTCCTCGGTCCACAACACGTTACTCAACCAATCGTCATCTTCCGCCATCTTTTGAAACGCCCACGCAGCAAATGTAATCGCCAGGTATCAGTTCATGATGCCGATGGATTTTGTACGGATAGCATCGGAGGGTACGCTTAAGTGCCAACCAAACAGTAGTGTATGAAATACCGGTGCGACTGCACGAGTGCTGACTTCCCAGTGCATAGACGAACCCGCTACAGTCTCCATTTCTTCCTGAACTGTCTCAGCAGCATTACGCCTTGCGCTCGGTTGGCCACTACGGGGTCTATCGTCTAAACAACCCGTGGCTTCGAACTTCGAAATCATTCTCGCCACAGCTGCATTTGTCAATGGACCTTTACCCGTTCGAATCTCCTTCCTATGGCGATAGGATCGTAATGCTGTACTACCACAGTCCCCATTATGATAATACAGCTTCACTAAAAGCGCCTATTCAGGTAACGTCAACATGTTGCGACTGCTGGCGCATCTGATTTTCTCTCTCTCATTACAGCTCCTTTTATACACGATTGTCATGCGCAGTCACTGACGTTTTGCTATCCAGCGCCATCCGTCGAACATTTTGTGAACTTTTTTTTTTGTTCTAATAAAACCCCATGTCATTCCAAGCATATGTGTCAATTTTTACCTCTCTATCTACGTTATTCCGTGGTTTATTAAGTTTTCAAATTTATACTGACTTTTTGATCACCCGGTATTTTACGTCCCCTGGAGGATCTATTCCGTGGCAGTACGATGGACTCTGATTTCACTACGATTCAACAAAAGTGAAAAACTTACTTGTTCTATCCATAAAACATTATTAAGAAGTGTAATAGAATAACAATGTTAAAAACACATATATCAATAAAAGCCACTTTGTAATTTTTTTTAATGCAGAGAGTTGTCCCCAGATCGTACTCCACACGTTTACACACACTTCTTCCCATAGTTTGCTTTTAAAATTAGCGTTAGAATAATCTTTTAAGGTTTTATTCAACAATGCAGGCCTCTTTTCTCATTTCAAACGATTCAAATGGCTCTGTGCACTGTGGGACTTAACATCTAAGGTCATCAGTCCCACAGAACTAGAACTACTTAAACCTAGTTAACCTACCGACATCACACACATCCATGCCAGAGGCAGGATTCGAACCTGCGACTGTAGCAGTCGCGCAGTTCCACACTGAAGCGCCTAGAACCGCTGAGCCACTCCGACCGGCTGTAAGTGGAATGACCACATAAAATAGATAGCAGGAAAAGCAGGTACCAGACTCAGATTCATCCGAAGAATCTTAAGGAAATGTATCTCTTCCACGAAAGAAGTGGCTTATAGAGCGCTTGTTCGCCCGATTCTTGATTATTGTTCATCTATCTGGCGTTCCTATCAGGAAGGACTAATAGAGTAGATAGAGAAGCTCCAACGAATAGCGGCGCGTTTCGTCACGGGATAGTTTAGCTGGCGAGAGATCGTTACGGAGATGCTAAACAAACTCCACTGGCAGACGTTACAAGAGAGGCGTTGTTCATTAGGGAGAAATTTAATATTGAAATTTCTGGACAGCACTTTTCAGGAGGAGTCGGACAACATATTACTTTCCCCACATACATCTCACTTATTGACCACGAGGAAAAAATTCGAGAAATTTCCACTCGCACTATTCGCGAGTGGAACACGGTTGGAGGGATCAGATAGTGGTACCGAAAGTACCCTCCACCACACACTGTAACTTCCCCACAAAATTCTTTCACATTTAGTGTAACCTCAAAACAGAAAAATTCCTAAACCTCTCAACGGTAAAAAATATAATTATGTCATTCACATTCAGTGTAACGTCCCAACAAAGTAATTTCCGTAACCTGGTAATAATACAATGTGACTAACCTCTCAATTAAATTATTGTCACTCACTTATAACTTTTCAATAATTGACTGTGAATTTAACCTGGTAAATTTTGGACGTAAGCAGTGCTGAATAAAAAAAGATAAAATTCTTACCTCAATGAAGTCGCCGAATAACGCATATATATCTGCTCTTACAATAAATTTTTCTGGCACAGCCCTGTGCAATGCTGGCCGATAGATTTGTCATTTATGAAAGGAAACAGCTGATTTTTCTTTTGCAATAATCGGGATGATCATGGATTGAAGAAATTAGTAAATTCTTTAAATTGAAATGAATGGTTATTAAAAGTTATTTCTTTATGAGAAAGATTATTATTAGGAGATTTTTAAAACATTTACATGGGACTTGAGATAACAATACTACATATGCGCGAGGCTGCTTTTTCCCTTATACAATAATGCTCAGGCTCCGGCATCACTGCACCACGACCGGCCCAGCCAGCACGATACACCAGACCAGACTACTCGCTAGCAACAACTTACTGCTACAGCTACACAGTTCCTTCTGCAGTCAACACTGCTCTCTGGTCTGAGATTCTCTTATACCTTACATATCGCAGGCAGCGCGTGAGCAATACATCGAAATTACATCTGCTCGGACACCTTACAACACCATTAAGTGGCTTGCGATGTATGTTGTACATGTAGATGTACGCTGCACAAGCGTTGAGGACTACACCTTCCACGATTTCCAGAACAGTATGAAGGTATAGGAAACTGGAGGCTTTGAAAGGAGACCGGGAATAGGCCCCAGAGGAGCAACATTGGAGAGAGATGACCGCTTCTTAAAACTTCAAGTTCTCCGCAACCGTCACACCACCACTACTGAAGCACGAAATCGACTCCACCAGGTTTGTGGGGTCATTGTTAGTGAGAGAATCATTCGAAGAATATTGGAAGACGTCAATATTCACTCCAGAAGACCTGCTACAGGTCAAGAACTCACCAGAGAGCATTGAACAGCCCTACTACGTTTCGTAGTACGTCAATAGGATCAAGTGTTGTTCACCAATGAGTCGCGATTTGCCCTCTGATCACCTGACGGAAGAGATGGCGCCTTGAGAAGGCCAGGGTAACGATGTTTCCCTTGAACATTCTCATCAAGGACGCCTTTTCAGGGTGCATGACGATACACGCTCACATGTCGCGAGAATTGTGCAAGAGTGCTTGGATGAAACAGGGATTCATGATGTGGGTTGACCTGCTCTGAGCTCTAATGAAACAGGGATTCATGATGTGGATTGACCTGCTCTGAGCTCTAATTATAAGACCTACGGAATGCCCTCCTGGAAGAATGGGATATGATTCATCAACAGAACATTTCCGCATTAATCAAGAACATGCCTGATAGGTTGAGTGCCATCATGCTTTTGAAGATGCGAACAAGGTGTCCAAGATCAAAAATGTTCAAATGTGTGTGAATTCTTAAGGGACCAAACTGCGTAGGTCGTCGGTCCCTAAGCTTACACACTACTTAACCTAACTAACTTTCGCTAGGACAAAACACACACACCCATGTCCGAGGGAGGACTCTTAACCTCCGACGAGGCAGCCGCCCGGACCGTGACAAGATGTCGAAGATCATCTCCGAGGTCTGTGAAGTAACGTGGAAAGAGTATAACATCAAAACAGACGTGCATTACCTTTATGAACTTACTCAAAATTTCCTTGAAGTGTCCTTCTCTAACTTCATTTGTTAAATTTGCTTATCGTCATTCTTTTTTCATTGTTTGACACTGAAGTGGGACCATACCACAATATTCTATCGTACGATAGTGGATTAGAGTCATAACAGCGTCATAACTTTAAAATAAATTTCAGTTTTTGTAACAAATTGAAGTGTTGCGTTTTTAGTGCCTGTCCGTGTATAAGAAATATAAGCCCAGGATGACTCGCCATGAAGGGCAACAAAACGGGGCGTTGAATATAGCTGCCGTACCGCGGTATTGTAAGGCTGCCGCGGATGAGAACCAAAGGTCTTGCTATAAAAAGAAGTGGCACTCCAGACCACTACTCTTCTTTGACGGACCGTACGCCGGCCACAGTCTGGTTGATATCCCAGTGCTGCCGGGGTCTCCAGACACATCTTCGCAGGTCGTGGGGCTCAGTCAGAAGCGGGACTCCTCACTGACGACAATTCTGCTCCAGTCAATGAGATTCCACGCAGAAGATATGTCTGGAGACGCCACGGACAGTGTTGGGATGCCAAACTGCCTGCCGCCCTCTATACCATAGGAATGGTAAGAAACGATCAGTTAAAACAGACACCGGTATTTTAATTCTGAATAGCCGGTGTTATTTGGTATTTTTTTCGCCTCAGTCATAAAATTTGTCGTAGCAACAGAGCTAAGGTACTCGGTTTTTAAACAAAACTTATTTTTTAAAAAGAGTAATGTTTGTTTATTCTCAGAATTAACATTTATTTGAAATACTGGTTTATCACAAACAGTGGAAAAAGCGATCAGTGCTATTTTAATTAGAGTCCTGGCAGTTAGAAACTGGTAACAAACACTTGACTGGTGAGATAATATTAGAACTGTTGACGTGTGGCGTGGTCCATTAGACGATATGTGTGTACCTGCAGTGTGCGAGATTTGCCTCACCTCGTCTGCACAGTAGTTCTTCACCGTTATCCTCGAACTTCGGTTGTATTGCAGAATGGTACATCCCTGGTTTGGAAGTATTTTGCGAAGTGCGGCAGCAGTGAAGTGCAATGCTCCAATTGCTTTACAAGATAAAAAACAGGACGAGACATAAAAAACTTGCGATGTCATCTAAGGAGAAAATATCCACAATGTTCCTTGGAAAAGAAGGTAAATTTGATGGTTATACTGTACCCATAATTTTCTTGATACTCGGGGCAATAACTGAATCCCTAATTTTGTGGTTGCTTCAGGGTGAAAAATTGATGCCCACCAAAAGTGCTGATGCAAGGAAGTCATCAACATATGACATTTCGCTCACGCCGTCGACGCACCCACCTTATTTGCTAGACACAAAGAGACCTATTTGTGCCACAGCTTCAACCCCATATCGATCTAGATCTCTTACTCCTAATCTTCACTAGAATTTTTCAGTTATCGCTCGAAGTTTACGTTTATCAGTGGAAATAGCAGCAATAAAAAACCGAGAATCGGTTATTTCAGAAACAGGTTATTTCAAACGGTTTTAACAGTCAGGTTGAACTGGAGACGAGGAGAAAACCGTTTAACTGAAAATCGTTTGTTTCAATGATAACCTCCACCAAACGGTCTGGCAGCCAGGAATGATAGTCTGGGGTTCAGGTCCCCTTTGGATGTCAGCCGCAGTATCCTTACAGTACAGCGGTATGTCGATGATATTCTACGTCACGTTGATGGGAAGCCATCCTGGGCAAGGTAATGTCCTCACAAGCACGGCGAAGGTTTCTCCTGCTTGTCTGTGCGCTTGCCAAACCCTACCTTTGCCAGAAAGGTCGCCGTATCTCTCCCCAACTGAGAACGTTTTGAGCTTCACGAGCAGAGCCGTCTCGTGATTCTGACAGCCTAACGCGCCAATTGGACAGAATTTGTCATGATATCCCTCAGAAAGACAACTAACAACTCTATCAGTCTGTCCCAAGCCGAAAAACTGCTTGCATGAAGGCCAGAGGTGGATCAACGCTTTATTGACATACTCAATTTGTGAAGCTCTTTTTCTCCAATAAAACTGAAACTGTAATCACTTGTCTGTCTGTACATGTACATCTCATCTACCGATTTCCGTCGCATTCGGATAATTACTTCGTGGTGCGTCGTTCTTTTTTTCTTGGAGTGCTTAAAAATTCACAAATCAATGAAATATATACTAATTCCAAGTATATACACATCCAGGCAAATATACGGAAATCCGAATTCTAGTAACGACACCTGTAATATGGAAACATTTTTGCTCTCCTTAGATCTTCCACCCATGGATACGAAGACCGTAAGGTTGAAACTTCTTTATTTAAATGTGTGAATCTGTACTTAAATTTCTGAATGACTGAAAATATGAAACTTCTACGTTATTTGATTCTGAAACAGCTGAGTAAAACTGAACGTACTGAGCCTACTTTCTCTTTACTTTTTCTTATCATGTCAACACTGACCCACAATATTCTAGCACAACGGAGTCTGACTGCTCAAAAAAATTACAAACTGACTTCAAATAATTAATTCGAAAGAATGGCCCTGACTAACAAGAAATCTTAACAATAACCTATACATTTCATTAAGCACTTACCTCACAAAAATCTTCATTACACGCAACTACTGCAACACAGCGAGCGTCAATACTGCCAGCTAAATAAAAGATTCTAACTACTAACAGGCATGTGCTTAGCAAAGGAAAGATTTTGTTGCAAACCAAATAATGTATTTTTTACTTTAATAATGTGACATCCAGTTCAAATACGAATGTAAATCGCAATTGACATCCAGTACAAAGATATATAATCATGAATAATTTTCAATCTCCAAGTCGGATACTTCCAGATCGTTAGCCTGCGCTAACACTTCAGACATCTACCCTCCATCAATGCTAACTTCTCACGTTTAACATCTATCACTGCTGGCTGTTCACCTCCAACTGCCCAACAGTACTTCCATCACTGCTGGCGACTAACTTCCAACTGCCAACACTACTGGAGAATAACTTCCAACGAGTCCAACCAGTCCCAGGGTCTCATAGAAAGAAAGCGCAGTCAGAGATACATTGCAAAGCGCTACATAGCGCTGCCAACACAGGAGTTGCCCACTTACAAGGTTTTATGCTGATCTGGGGCTCGTCTGAAAAGACGATTGCGTCAGATGTACTCGCACTGTTACGTGTGGACAGACACTTGCCGTACTGCAGACAAGCCCACTATCTTGCTAAAGCTACGTGACGTGGCTGCAGATCCTATATGGCCGAACGAACAAAACGACTGTCTTCTCGGGCACTAGACGCGTTGGGCAGCTGAGTACCTGTATAGCGTTGAGATATCTGTTCTGAACTCATCGATACAAATTCGAGTAATAGTCGTGGCAACCTTGTAACCTCCCCACACGTAATAATTAAAAGTATTTAAATATGAATAATGAATGTGATTCTAATTTAATGTAACCTCTCTACAGAAATTCAATCACATTTAACCTCCACACAAAATTTGTTTCCCATTTAATGTAAGTTCGAAACAGAAAAATTCCTAAACCTCGTAATAAAAAATAAATTCAGTAACCTGGTAAAATTTAGACGACAGCAGTGCTGCGTCGTGGCCCTGTAAGATCATTCTGAATAAAAAGCAAAAATTCTTACCTCAATAAAAACGGCGAATATATCTGCTCTTACTTAACATTCTTCCGGCACAGCTCCGTGCAATGCTGGCCTATACATTTGTGATTTGTGAAAGGAAGCAACTGATTTTTTTGAAATGAATGCTTTTTTTTTTAAATTACTTTCTTCTTCTTTCGTTTCACCCTCTTTGGGGTACGCTGGATCAATCTTTTCTTTGTGCGTTGTTCTTTTCTTAGGGCCCAGTTTTTCTTCATTCTTTCTGATCTTCTTCTCCTCTCTTCTTCCGAGATGAAGGATTTGGACGTTTGTGTGGATTTGTCTTGGAACCTTATGTTTTCATCTTTAGTAATTAATTTAGCAGTTCGATCAATAAGTGAATTTTCTGAAATATTTAATTCCACTAGGTCTTTCTCAGTTTCTTTAAACCAGTTGGGCTTCGTTTTTCGGTTATGGAAGAAGTCAAAGATTTGTTTGGTTAATCTGTTGGAATTCATTCTGAGAAGATGACCATAAAAATTTATTCTCCTTTTTCGCATAGAATCTGAAGGTTTTTCAATTTTCTTGTAGAGAGTTTCATTTTTGATGTATATAATCTTATTGTCTTGAAATTTTGGCCCAATGATTTTTCTTAAAATTTTTCTTTTCTTTACCTCAAGTTTCTCCATTTGGCCTTTGAAATTCATGTTAAGTGTTTCTGCTGCATACAGTGCTTCTGGCTTAATCACTGTCTTGTAATGTGTAATTTTGGACCCCCATGAAAGGGATTTTTTTGTTGTATGTATTTTTTGTTAGTTGGAAGACCAATTCAAGTTTATTTTTTCTGGATTCCATTGCTTTGCTTTCCCCAGCATTCCAAGTAATCCATTCTCCGAGATATTTGAATTTTTTTACTATTTCAATCTTCTGTTCTTGAACTTTCAGGTATTTACATGAGTGCTTGATGTTTGTCAATATCTTAGTTTTTTCAGAGAGATGTGAAGACCAATTTTAGCTGCTTGTTTCTTTAGTTCAAGGATTTGCTCCCGTGCTTCTTCCATTGTTTCTGCAAACAGGGCCATATCATCTGCAAAAGCAATGCAATTTACTTTAAGGTTCTTCTTTTTGCAACCCAGTCTTATACCACTCTTAATATTTGTGTTCCATTCCCTGACTACTTTCTCAAGAGCACAATTGAACAGCAACGGTGAGAGCCCATCGCCCTGTCGCACTCCCGTTTTTATTTCAAAGGGTTCCGATAGTTCGTCGAAAATGTATTTGTGAGGGTCGCTTTTATAATATTAGTTGTTTTCTTATCCAAACCCATTTCTTCCAGGACTGATAACAGAGATTCTCTATCAATCGAATCATTTGCTTTTTTGAAATCAATGAAGGAGATTACGTATGTCTTTGCCCTTGAATTTTGGTATGCCATAATGTTTTTGAGGTTTAGTATTTGTTCCGAACATAATCTACCCTTTCTAAAACCTCCCTGGTAACCTGGTTTGCGGATCCAATTGCGGCTCTGCCCTGTTCAAAAGGACTTTAGAAAGAATCTTGTACGATATATCCAGCAGTGATATTCCTCTGTAATTGTTGGGGTCTGTCTTCAAACCTTTCTTGTGGATAGGGTGGATGAGAGCTGTTCTCCATTCTGCAGGGATCTCTTCTTCTTTCCAGATTTGATAGAAAACACACTTTAGGGATGTAACTGCATTTTTGTCAGCCTTTTTCCATAGTTCGGCCACTATTTGATTTTCTCCGGACGCCTTGTTGTTTTTAAGTTCTGAAATGACCTTCTGTAGTTCTTCAGTCGTCGGTGGTTCTGAATCCAGCTTCTCACGGATGTTTGGAATGGATTCAAATTTTTCAAGCATGGGTTCACAATTCAAGAGTTTCTCAAAGTAGCCTGCTAGTATTTTGCAGTTTTCCGTGTTGTTGTGAGCGATGGTCCCATTTACATCTCGAAATTGGAGGGTGGGTGCTTTTTATCGCCGCGAGGGATTAGCCGAGCGGTCTAAGGCGCTGCAGTCATGGACTGTGCGGCTGGTCCCGGCGGAGGTTCGAGTCCTCCCTCGGGCATGGTTGTCTGTGTTTGCCCTTAGGATAATTTAGGTTAAGTAGTGTGTAAGCTTAGGGACTGATGACCTTAGCAGTTAAGTCCCATAAGATTTCACACGCATTTGAACATTTGCTTTTTATCTTGATAACCTTTGTTTGAAAGTTCTGTAAAAGCTCCTTGTGTTGTTTTTAGCAAATTCTTCATCAATTTGGATGAGAGTTTTGTTTTCATGTGTCTTCTTAATCCTTTTTATATTTTTATCTACCAGTTTTCTAACTGTAATGAAATTCAGTCTACTTTCTTCTGTTTTCTGTGATTGCCATCCCTGTTTTCTTGTTTCAATGAGGGCATCACATTCCAGCGACCACCAGGCATGTTTTTTACTTTTTTTGTTAGGTGCTATCCGTTCAGTTGTAGTAATGAGGTTTTCCTTGATATCCCCCCAGCTTTGTGTCTGAACGGTTTCTGTTGCTTTTGTGAATTCATCTGATTTTAATATCTTTTCTGTGCTATACTTCCGACCCTTAATTTGTTTAATGCTGCGTTTCCTGTTTGGGATGACTTTGAACTTAATTTTAGAAAGGTAATGGTCTGAATCCAAGTTTGCACCCCTGAGTACCCTAACGTTCATGATTTCTTTGCTAGAAATCTTCGTGATTGCCACATGATCAAGTTGAAACTCCCCAAGGCTAGGATTTGGGGATACCCATGTCTTTTGTCTTCGTGGTAGTTTCTTGAAAGCTGTGGATTTAAGAATTAAATTGTGCGCTTGGCAAAGTTCTATTAGTCTCACACCATTTCTGTTTGTTCTCTTGTGTGCAGGATAGTTTCCAACTATTTTCTTATATCTTTTTTCCTTACCAATCTGTGCATTAAAATCTCCAAGAAGAATGATGATGTTTTTATCTAGAATCTTCTGAATAATGTCATCTAGATGATTCCAAAAGACCTGCACTTTTTCTTTCTTTTTCCTGTTATCCTCGTTTATAGGGGCATGTGCATTGATAATTGTGTAGATTTTGTTTGTGCTTGTGAATGTAAGACTTGAGATTCTTTCTGATTGGGAATCAAAGCCAACTATTGAGTTCAAGATTTGTTTGTTGATTATAAAGGCTGTCCCAAGATGTGGTACATTTTTCATTACTCTCGGTCCCACTTTCCCTTTGTATATCCTAAAACCTTCGGAATCGAAGGTATCTGTATCCATGTATCGTGTTTCTTGAATGGCTGTTATGAGTATGTTGTGGTTCTTTAGCGTATCTGTTAGATGTTTTAGTTTTCCAGTTTTCAACAATGAGTTTGCATTGAAAGTTGCTAGGTACGTTGATTGCCTATATTGAAATTTGGATGAGATTCCAAGACACTCCGACTTGCAATTTGTTTGCAGACTCCCCAGACTCCGAATGTCTGCTGACGTACTGGCATACGGTGGATCGTCCACCTGGGGTAAAATAGTTTACATCACATGACTGATGAAAGTTATTTTGGGTGTGGCCCAAAGGCCACAAAATGTACAACCAAGATTGTGAGTCCTGGAGGTAGTTCTTCCGCTCTCTCCGCCGTTGGGAATCTGAACTTCCTCTTCCGCCTTTGAGACCGTTGACCAGGTTTCACCTAGTAACCCTAGGCAAGGGCCCTTACAGGGTGCTACCATCCGGAGCCAGATGGACCCAGGTTCTTTTTAACGAGGTGTTACTCCTCCCCCTCCTCCTTCCTCATCACTTGCGAAATGAGGCCCTGGACTTGGGACCGGCAGTGCTGGAGTTTAAAAATTACTTTATATTACAAAAATTATTATTAAGACATTTTTTTAAAACATTTGGATGACAGTTCAGATACATTACTAGATATGCGCGACAATGCTTCTTTACCTTATACAATAATACTCAGGCCCTGGACTCCCGACCAGGGCAGACTCCAGACAAGCGCAGACAACCTCAGACTAGCGACTAGCAACAACTAACTGTTACAGTTACACAGTTCGTACTGCAGTCAACACTGCTCTCTGGTCAGCGATTCTCATATCGCAGGCAGCGCATACCTCTTACATAACTCTTCTCTGGGGGGGCAAAAATTTGGCAGCGATGGTGAGTCAATTGGACTTGCCATGAGCAACAAATTTTTCTTAATTAACTAAGTTTACAGTCACAGAATATATACATATATATAAGTGCAGAACATGAAATAAAATATAGTGCACATGCACTGAGTACAGAACATATCAAAAAATCACAAAATGTATACGCAATGAGTACAAATCACATTAACAAACGACATAAAGTGCATACGCACTGTAGTACAAAACATATCAGGCAATGACAAAATGTATACGCAATGAGTACAAATCATATTAGCAAATGACATAAAGTGCACACGCACTGTAGTATTTTTTTTACCATTTTACAAGAACTAGGATAGGAAAGGGAAGGATTGCATCATGGTTGTAGCACAGTAGGTTGCACGTAGCTGCACTGAAAGTCCATATCTTTCTACAGAAGCAGAACACCGAGACAATCTGAAGTTCTCTTCCCTGAAGTATTAATCAGTGTAGCCAAGACACTGAAATGTCGTATTAATATTCAATGTTATCATATTGGTAGTACATTAGATACACCAAACAGTGGAACCATAATAACATCTCCATCGCTCAAGGTTGTGGACAGGATGTCGTGTCAACACCACTTTCTTGTAAGGTACACCAATGTAGAATTAGTGCAAAAACCAAATATAGTGCTCCATGATCATGAGGATAGACAGGACAAACGGATATTGCAGTAATTTCTGGTAATTAGGTCAGAAGGTGAAGGACATTAAGTCTTATGCTAGTCATCATTGAGAATTACACTAGTCTACCAACCGATTTGAGTAATTGGTGGCACTCATCGCCTAGTTACTGAACATTTCTGTACCATGTATGCAGTATTACAGAATAATGTTCATAATTCATCTGATTATAGTGAACATTGGCACTAATTGGCCAGTTACAAACCATTTTTATGCATTATTCGGAAGTGATCATTCAAAACAAGAGTTAGTTAATGGCATACTATTTACATAATTCAGCTAGTTATAGTAATCATTGGCACTCATTGGCCAGTTACAAACCATCAGAAGTCATCCTTCAAAACACGAGTTAAAGAGTGTAGCATCAAGCTACTAGTATTCATATATATAGCATGTAAGTGACATAATACAAATATAAGAAACAGTGGTATTCATTGGCCAGTTACTAAACATATAGCAAGTATTGAATATTACAAAACATTTTTCATCATTCAAGTGACATATGACATATTTAAAATAATTATTGGCACTCATTGGCCAGTTACAAATCATCAGAAGTCCTCATTCTAATGGGAGCTAATGAGTGTAGAGCATGTATCCATTATTACAAAATATCATTCACTATTACTCAGAACTCATCATTCAAGTGACATATGACATATTTAAAATGTAACACACTGTAACTATTACTCAAGGTCTGTGATTAGAAAACATCATTCAGTATTACTCAGAACTCTCTTAAACTGGTAGCATTATTTGGGACTGGTAATACTTTTTTTTGTGCTAGCAATGCATTGCGTTGGGATCGATAATTAATTGCTGGGGCATAACAATATTTACTCTTGACTTATTGCTGCAAATGAGGATAGGTAACGTCATTCGTCATGAGTCAGCTGTAGCAAGGTTATGAAACAAATAGAGTATATGTGATCACATTCATGAATGACACACACAAATGGGTAAAAAAGTGCAAGTACTAGAACAGGTTTAATGACCAACTGCTTATAGCACATTAATTTCATGAATAGCTTCTCCTGGAAAAAAATACAAAATGGATTATTAAGCTGAAAGAAGAAACGCATATTATGCTGAAAAGTAGTGAAGTCCGAATTAACAGGTAATGAAATGTGTATTCAATATATATGTTCTCTAGCTGTCTTTTCCAAAACTTTCAGTCATTATACCATGCGACATAAGACATACTGTCAAAACGAACTGCAACAAATACTTAAATAATTACATAGCATTTCTTAACTAACAGTAAATATATAAACTTCATCATTATCCTCATCAGCAAAGAAAAACTTAAAAGTGGTGCGTTTAGTGGCCGTATAAAATTTATCACTATCATCACCTGTAAACAAAAACTTCATTATTCATATCACCATAACTTCATTATTATCATCACCTACAAAGGAAAACTTCATTATTCATATTACCATATTCTTCATCACTATTCATCACCATTCATTATCATCTGCAAGAAGACACTTCATTATTCATTATTCATATTACCATTTACTTCATACAACTATTCATAGTATAGAGTTTCTTATTTCTAGCATATTTCATCACTAAAACTAAGATGTGTAGTTCTGTCTGACAGCCTGCATCAATCGTCTCGTATTCTGAAAGAAAAAAATTAGTTAAGACCGCTATCATACGATGTGTATAGTATATTCTTGTTAATGCTTGTTAATTCTGATCCATTTACTCTTCGTGACGAGGTATTGCATCTTCTTTCGTTCATTCCGAAGGTGAAATTCCCATTTCATAGTAATCCACTGTGGTTTGTTTAATTTATTTCTTTTACACGTTATTGCTTTCTGAAAATGATGAACAGTGATTAATGTCTTGCATTTAAATCATATACCCATTAAATAAAAACTGGTTTCTAGTGATATAATTGAGCATACAGCATAGCATGACAGAAAACGTAATATGTCAAAAACATAGACAGTGTGCAGGTGAAAAAATGTACACAGAGTATCACAATGTAGCAGAAAAAAAAATGTAAAATAGTCACGATGCTGAGATATCATAAAGCAAAATGTCAAAGTCAACTGGTGTTTGTTACATCTTAAACATTTCATAGCGCATACAAACAAAATAGGAAAACAATCATACATACATGAAGAATGGAAAAATGTGCACGGTCTGATGTGTAACGACAAGAAAAGCGACCTGCTAACCTTACCTTGCCGGGCACTTGCCATGAAAAAATATGATAATCGTCAGTAAGTAGGCACATAAATCATAAAGTATATTCATTTAATAAAGGTTTTAATATTGGGGACATGGTGATTGCCTATACTTTTTCTGGTTCTCAAAGTTTCGACTTGTACTACATTGGGGTGAGGAATGCTGCGAATTCGATATGGACCTGCGTATAGAAGCTCAAATTTACTACACCTACTCTTTCCTCTATTAGATAAATAATGTGTGCGTACTAATATCTTCTGTCCAATGTGAAAGTCACGGCGTGTATAAACCTGTTTTTGCTGTCTTCTCCGGCGCCCTGCGGCACGTTTGATGTTGTTCAATTATTTCATGGTGTCGTAGTCGACGAGTTGTAGGAAAGGTTACTAATTCTTTAATTTTGTTAGGTGGGTCAACATTTTTCAGTATAACAGTCGGAGATAGCATAGTAGATTCATTTGGTATGGAATTAATTACATCCTGGAATGAGAGTATGTGTGTGTCCCAATCAATATGTTTTTTATGGCAGTATATTCTACACAGTTTACCAATTTCTCTCATTAGTCGTTCACAAGGGTTCGAAGAAGCATGGTACCTCGATATATAGATCGGAGAAATGTTTCTAGCTCGTAACATACGTGTCCATATAGCAGATCGAAACTGTGATCCATTGTCGGAAATTACTTTCAATACATGCCCTACATGGAATAGAAAATGTTTTACAAATGCTTTCGAAACAGTTTTAGCAGTAGCATTGCGTAACGGAGCGAAGGTAACAAATTTTGAAGTGAGTTCAACAGCGACAAAGATGTAGCAAAAACCTCTATTAGTTCTGGGAACGGACCAAAAATATCTACAGCGGCCATGTGTCTCAATTTAACAGGTACAATGGGATGTAATGGAGGAATATGTGAAGTCGTGTCTCACTTAGCTTTCTGGCAGATTTTACATGACGCTAAAACTCGTCGAATACGTTTCTCCATGTTGGTAAAATAACAGTTCTGTCTCAGTATAAGAAAACATTTTCTGGCTCCATAATGTGCATAACTTAAATGAGTATACCAAATTAATTTGTTAACAAGCTCGTCAGGAATACATAATAACCAATTGTTGCTGTTAGGGTGAGAGCGGCGGAACAGAATATTATTCCGTACAGTGTAATGGTTTCTAATGGTAACATTATTCCTAACTTGCCAAAGGTGTTTAATTTCTTTCCATACGTTGGCTTTGCTCTGCTCTTGTGCTATGTCTTGTAATGACGACGAAATGAAATTTTCAAATGCAACTTGTTGAATGTACATGACGCTGAAATTTGCTTTGCAGAAGTTGGTTGCGATGTCTTGCTGATTGTTGCTGAGAGAACGGGATAGTGCGTCTGCTACAATATTTTGTGTACCGGGAATGTGAACAATTGTAAAATTAAATTCCTGTAAATAAAGTTTCCATCTGCTTAATCTGTCGCGTGTAAATTTAGCGGAGAGTAAAAACTGTATAGCTCTATGATCTGTGTAAACGGTAGTGTGTCTTCCATAAAGAAAATGCCTAAATCTCGTAAATGCCCATACAACACATAATGTTTCAAGTTCTGTAACAGAATAATTGCGTTCAGCAGGTGACAGAATGCGACTCGCAAAGGCGATGTTTTTAATTACTATAGTGCCATTTTCTTCAATTTCCTGAAAAATGTGTACGCCTAAAGCGGTGTTAGAACTATCGGTAGCAATGCAAAAATTTCTAGTAAGATCTGGATGTGATAAAAGTGGTGCGTTCAACAAAGCTTCTTTCAGATTCACAAGTTCAGAATGTGCTTGGCTATCCCACGACCAAATAATGTTTTTACCTGTCAATTGACATAATCTAGGGGTGTCTAAAGCAGAGTAATGAATAAATTTACGAAAAAAGATAATTAAATCCAAAAAGCTGCGTAGTTGTTTCTTCGTCGTAGGAACAGTAATGTCACGTAAAGCTTGAAGTTTTTCCGGGTCAGGCGCAATGCCTTCTGATGAAATTATATGTCCAAGAAATTTTATAGAAGTTTTGCCAAAGTGCGATTTACTGAGATTAACTGTGAGTCCTTGTGCACGAAAAGTTCGTAACAGTTGTTCAAGAATCAGATTGTGTTCAGATCAGTTAGCTTCTGCAATAAGAATGTCGTCTACGTACGTTGTGATTCTGTCTTTTAATTATGTAGGAAGTATAGTATTCAAACCGCGAATAAATGCTGCTGAAGAAATAGTTAAACCGAACGGTAATTTACAAAATTGATAACAGTCACCAAAACAGAGAAAAGCCGTGTACTTTCTGCAGTCTGGATGGAGCTGAATTTGCCAAAATCCCGATTTCAAATCTAATGTGGAATAAATAGCAGTACCATGAAATTTTTGTAGAAGTTCTTCTAGTGTCTGTGGGCGATCTGTTTCATTAATAATAATGTCGTTGATGTGACGCGAATCAAGTACGAGGCGAAGTGAACCATCCTTTTTCCTAACAATATGGAGCGGGTTTATGTACGGACTAACTGCCGGTTCAATAATTCCTTGGTCAAGCATAGCTTGCAATTCTTTCTTAACTTGTTCTCTGTGAATATACGGAATGGGATAATGTTTGGCTTTAAATGTGTCGTGCTGTTTAACTTGAAATTCATACATAAAACCGGACATAGTACCAGGAACGTTGTCAAAAACTGGAGCTTGCTGTAAAAGAATTTTGCGTAGTTGCGTGCGTTCGTCGTATGTATTTGCACTGCTCTGTTTAACTTTATCAGAAATCATCTGTATAACGTCATAGTCGGCTTCGTCTGGAGTATTATAGTTGTGTACGCACGTATCTGTGAACAATGTGGAATGACAGTCTATGTCACGTGATCCGGAAATGACCTCTGTACGATTAATTGTTTGTTCTTTTGCAGATAAAGAGCGCTGAAATTCTAAAGCCAGTTGTACATTTTCATCCTTTAACATTAAATAGGAGTTTTGAAAGTCAATAATTGCGTCGTGTTGTACCAGAAAATTCGTACCTAAAATAACGTCTGTTGTCAATAAGGGAACAATCCAAAAATCTGAGTGAAATGTATGACCTGCAATACAAACTGATAAATGTGTCTGTAATTTTACATCTACTCCTTTACCAGATACTGCTCCTTTTACTTTCGTTTTGCCTAATGGTAATGTAGGATAGGTATTCTCTTTATTACATTCGTTGAAAGTTTCCTCATTTATAACTGACATAGGTGATCCAGAATCGATTACTGCTGAAAATCTGGATGATCCAATATTTACTTCAATGACAGGGTGTGAAATGGTTTTTTTGAATAACTGGTCTTTCCTGCAAAAGAGTGTCTCGGATGTCGTCAAAAGTAATAACATTTTCATGAACAAGATTCTGCGTGTCAAAAGCATTGCTTGCGTTACTGTAAGATGCAACCTGTACTGTATCTAGTCAAATTCTATCTGACGTGCTATTATTTTCGGGAGGATGCTGTGGCATTTCCACTATTTGTAGTGTTCTGTTATTTTGTCCTGACGTATTACGTTCGGCATGATATCTACTGTCTGGTTCATTCACGATAATTTGTTGTTGTGGATGATTCTGCTGCTGGTAAGACCGACTTTTATTAAACGTACGCTGAAAATTGTGCTCATCATTTTTACGTCTGTCATGATAGTCATTTCTATACGGTGCATTGCGATATGAGCTGAAATAGTGTGTTTTCTGTACGTACTGATTTCCTTGTTGCTGTGCGTTAATATTTGTTGGAGCTGACGCTATACGTGTAGGCGGCGAAACATTAAAGCTTGGTTGACCCTGCAGACTGCATTGTTGGTTAGGTATGCTAACCGGCTGGCTTTCATGCTGTTGCGGTGAAAAACGTCTATTGTTACCAAAATGTGGTTCCTGTTGCTGATAATTTTGACGATACTGATAATTAAGATTTTGTCTGTTATTAAAATTCTCGTGGTTGTCATTTCTGGAGCGTCTAATGAAAACTGTCACTTTCGGTAAAATTTATCATATCGGGTTTTCTTTACTCATTTCTAAATCCTAGATAGATCGATAGTAGAAGAGTTGTTTTGATAGATATAAGGGATAGTAGAAGAGAAGGCAGCAGTGCAGAAAACTAAAGATGAAATAGCACTACTATGGCTCAGGGCCCTGTGCACGCTACGGCACATATTCATCGAAGCGTGTTGAATCCCCTGAGGTCTCTTACGCGCTGCAAATAAATTTTAGTTTCTGCGTTACTGGCAATGCCGGTGGAAATGCAAATGCAAATCGTTGTATCCAATCCAAAGGGTGTATTTATGTTCTGTCATTTTTAAATACCTTAAATTTTCTCACGGATAGAAAGTGCTTGTAATCAAAATTATCGTCTCTGTACGTCTGAACAGGTTCAGGATTGTATGATAATCTGTTTGTCTGTGACTGTTCGGAATCTAAGTCACGTACTCTCTGTAAATTACCTAAATTATACTGGCTGTGTGAGTCTGACAAATGTTCGCAAAGTGGCGTATGCTGTGATGTGTTAAAGGCTGAAACATTTTTCATTTCTGTCACTTCTTGCTGTAAAATTGACAATTTTCTACGCAATGTATTGTTGGACGAATCTATCTCATGGATCGTCTGCTGTAAATTTTGGAATTCAGGTGTTTGATTAAACGAAACTGGTGACGTATCATCTTATTTAGTGTCATTATTACTTTCGATAACATCAATACGACTGGCCAATTCATCATATTTTTCAGTCAGTGCTTTTACCTGATCATCGTTTTTAGTCTCGCAAGCATTAATTTGTTCTTGTATTTTACGTGTGGTTTTGTTCAACTTTTTAACGTCTGCTTTGATGGCATCGGGATCCTGAATTAGTTCTAATTGTTCAAGTCTGTCGGTCACTGTCTGAAAGTCTACTGTGTGTGTGTCTGTTTTTGCTTTAAGATCGGAGATTTCATCATGCAATTCGGTGTTCAACTGTTTGATAGTATTAATTTCTTCTGATACTGTAGCTATATTGTTATCTACGTATGTTTTTACTTTCGTAAACAATTTACGCTTATCTTCCTGTCTCTGTGCAGTAATTATTTCCATGACTTGTCGCTTTACTTTATTCTGTTCCTGTATAAATTTACTGTAACGCGTTTCACTGTTTTGTAGGTGGTGATTAAAACGTTGGTCAATTCGGCTGTTCTGTTGGTCAAATTTCGCGTCTACTTTCGCATCCAGTCTACGTGAAAGTTCTGCTGACATTAATTTAAACTCGTCGCGTAACTGTGTTGCGTTTTCAGAGCATTGTTTAGCGACCGCACTAATTTCGTCTCTAAGTACACTCCTGGAAATGGAAAAAAGAACACATTGACACCGGTGTGTCAGACCCACCATACTTGCTCCGGACACTGCGAGAGGGCTGTACAAGCAATGATCACACGCACGGCACAGCGGACACACCAGGAACCGCGGTGTTGGCCGTCGAATGGCGCTAGCTGCGCAGCATTTGTGCACCGCCGCCGTCAGTGTCAGCCGGTTTGCCGTGGCATACGGAGCTCCATCGCAGTCTTTAACACTGGTAGCATGCCGCGACAGCGTGGACGTGAACCGTATGTGCAGTTGACGGACTTTGAGCGAGGGCGTATAGTGGGCATGCGGGAGGCCGGGTGGACGTACCGCCGAATTGCTCAACACGTGGGGCGTGAGGTCTCCACAGTACATCGATGTTGTCGCCAGTGGTCGGCGGAAGGTGCACGTGCCCGTCGACCTGGGACCGGACCGCAGCGACGCACGGATGCACGCCAAGACCGTAGGATCCTACGCAGTGCCGTAGGGGACCGCACCGCCACTTCCCACCAAATTAGGGACACTGTTGCTCCTGGGGTATCGGCGAGGACCATTCGCAACCGTCTCCATGAAGCTGGGCTACGGTCCCGCACACCGTTAGGCCGTCTTCCGCTCACGCCCCAACATCGTGCAGCCCGCCTCCAGTGGTGTCGCGACAGGCGTGAATGGAGGGACGAATGGAGACGTGTCGTCTTCAGCGATGAGAGTCGCTTCTGCCTTGGTGCCAATGATGGTCGTATGCGTGTTTGGCGCCGTGCAGGTGAGCGCCACAATCAGGACTGCATACGACCGAGGCACACAGGGCCAACACCCGGCATCATGGTGTGGGGAGCGATCTCCTACACTGGCCGTACACCACTGGTGATCGTCGAGGGGACACTGAATAGTGCACGGTACATCCAAACCGTCATCGAACCCATCGTTCTACCATTCCTAGACCGACAAGGGAACTTGCTGTTCCAACAGGACAATGCACGTCCGCATGTATCCCGTGCCACCCAACGTGCTCTAGAAGGTGTAAGTCAACTACCCTGGCCAGCAAGATCTCCGGATCTGTCCCCCATTGAGCATGTTTGGGACTGGATGAAGCGTCGTCTCACGCGGTCTGCACGTCCAGCACGAACGCTGGTCCAATTGAGGCGCCAGGTGGAAATGGCATGGCAAGCCGTTCCACAGGACTACATACAGCATCTCTACGATCGTCTCCATGGGAGTATAGCAGCCTGCATTGCTGCGAAAGGTGGATATACACTGTACTAGTGCCGACATTGTGCATGCTCTGTTGCCTGTGTCTATGTGCCTGTGGTTCTGTCAGTGTGATCATGTGATGTATCTGACCCCAGGAATGTGCCAATAAAGTTTCCCCTTCCTGGGACAATGAATTCACGGTGTCCTTATTTCAATTTCCAGGAGTGTATTTTAGTTGTGGCTGCATGTGCATTACTTAATTCTTGAGCCACAGATCTAATTTCTTCACTACTGCTCCTAGCACAAGCCTTAATTTCCTCACGTAATTGTTCTTTAGTATCATGACATTGCGCGGCAACTGCTGTAATCTGTACACTAAGTTGTTTGTGATTGTTGTCTTGTTCTTTCTTCGACTGTTTAAGACTCATTAATTTGTTTGTTCGACTCATTAAGATTGTCATATGTTTCATTAAGTCGTTTGACATTGTCGTCTTGTTCTTTCTTAGACTGTAGCAATACTGCCATAATTTGATCCAAGCCAAAATTAGTGACTCTATTTTCTATGCTGTGTAATGGTGTATGTGCATTTGTCACGTTTTCTGTAACCATTTGGTCATTCTGTAATTCTTGAAAAGGTTTGCCAATCGGATGTGCACTGTGGGTCACTACCTCGGAATCAAATAAATCTGACGTATTCTGACTACATTGTTCATCTTCATGAGAAGAATTTATCTGTTCACAATTCAAATTTTGCAAACCGGGTGTGTCAAACTGGGCACCGTTCATTGTATCGGAACGCGCCGCGTCATCAATTGTTACATTTACTCTGGACATAATTGAATTTGTTCGCTCATCATTAGAATTAAAATCATTACTAGTGGTCGGTACGCACTGATTGTCTGTAAATGGAGGATTATCATTAAGACACTGAGTGTCGCAAGTATTATCGGTAAAATTATTCGAATCGGTTATTTCACTCATTGCACATCGCGATGTACTGTTAACAGTTTTCCGCGGCATTTTTCACAAATCAAAATTAAACACAAAATGAAATAAAGACGAAGCAAAAAAATGGAACAAACACAATTACAACAAAGAGCAATAAATTGCCGATGATCTGTGAAAGCAAGAGTGACAAATTAGTAAATGCGTTGCGCCAGATGCAAACTACATTTAAGTAAATAAGAGCAGATATATGACTACTTCTCAGAGATTCACAAAGAAATACGATCCTGACCGGATGTCGCCAAGTGCAACCTCGCCACAAAATTATTAAAAGTATTTAAATTTGAATAATGAATGTGATTCTAATTTAGTGTAAGCTCTCTACAGAAATTCAATCACATTTAACCTCCACACAAAATTTGTTTCCCATTTATTGTAAGTTCGAAACAGAAAAATTCCTAAATCTCGTAATAAAAAATAAATTCAGTAACCTGGTAAAATTTAGACGACAGCAGTGCTGCGTCGTGGCCCTGTAAGATCATTCTGAATAAAAAGCAAAAATTCTTACCTCAATAAAAACGGCGAATATATCTGCTCTTACTTAACATTCTTCCGGCACAGCTCCGTGCAATGCTGGCCTATACATTTGTGATTTGTGAAAGGAAGCAACTGATTTTTTTGAAATGAATGCTTTTTTTTTTAAATTACTTTATATTACAAAAATTATTATTAAGACATTTTTTTAAAACATTTGGATGACAGTTCAGACACATTACTAGATATGCGCGACAATGCTTCTTTACCTTATACAATAATACTCAGGGCCTGGACTCCCGACCAGGGCAGACTCCAGACAAGCGCAGACAACCTCAGACTAGCGACTAGCAACAACTAACTGCTACAGTTACACAGTTCGTACTGCAGTCAACACTGCTCTCTGGTCAGCGATTCTCATATCGCAGGCAGCGCATACCTCTTACAACGTGACTGATAAGAGCAGCAGTATCGCGTTCACTGTCTGACCAAAAGCATCGGCACACCTCTATGTATCGCGGAACTGATTACTAAATGTCACGAGAGGTAGTCCCACCAGAATAAAAGGAATCGAGGAGTATTTTATTGTCAGTAGACAAGCAGTCATTGATTGTCATCTGTCTGACAAATACATCACGCACATTTCAATACTTCTCAAGATGCCAAATTCGAAAATTTGTGAAGTGTAAATGAGAAGGAACGACCACAGATAAAACAAGATCAGGCAGGCCTTACGTACTGACGCACAGAGACTGTCGAGCATTGCGGAAGGTCGTTGTAAAAAATAGGGTGAAATAAGTCGAAGGAATCTCTAGTGAGTTCCAAAGTGCTGCCAGCAGCCCAGATAGCACAATTACTGCGCGTAGGAAGTTGAAAAGAATGGGATACAATCGTCGAGCATCTCCTCATTAGCCACAAATTTCTGTAGACAGTGCTAACCGCCGCTTGAGGTGGTGTAAAAAGCGACACCACTGGAGAGTGGTGACTATATAACACTACCGTCTGCTACTGTTATACCCTAACCTCAAAACTGGAGGCAGTTCGTGTAATGAAATTATTTTTATTCAAGCAATTAAAGTATAAAGAAGCAGATCAGTGTTACCTTCTGAAAGGATTTTATTTGTTATGTTGACCGTGTTGTACCTAACGGAGGTGGCTTATCGGAAGTGAAAGTCAGAATTACGTATATATTTAAACAGTAACAAACAATATATTGCCTATCCACAGTGTCCAAATGATAATCACAACGGTCGCCAGCCTAATAAGGCGTAAGAATGAGTAACATTCTTATTCAAGAAACTGAAAATAAGTAACTTCAATGGGCAATCACAGCCTATACTTTGTCAAACGAGAGTGGAATGAACTATGGCACCTGCATATGCTCACGATAAAGAAAGTGCTAACAGTTATAAGAGAACATGGCTATTTGCATAATGGTAACAGAAAACGACAAATACTTTTGCCTTCAAGGCTTGGTCAAACTGAATGGTCTCAGTAATATTACTATCAACATTCACTGTAGAATCATAATATAGGCAAAGGTTCAATATTACTTTTCAAACATTTTCCTATTTGACAAAAAACTGTCAATGTAGTTCACTGCAAATTTAGTTACTGTGCATAGATTAAGTCTCTCACTACTAACACCTTTCTACTTAGAATGAAAATTAAATAGCGTTCACTAACAAATTACTCCTCACTGTCTTTTGAATAAAGAAGTTACTATTTTCATAGATAGTGGCCTTTCTATTAATCGTTACCTAGCGTGAGCACAATAGACCAACTGTTGACCCTGTTACACCATTAATATGCACTTTTAATACATGAGAGGAACCCAATATTGTACAGAATTTCACTTGAATAGCAAGAGTAATTGAAACTTTCTATAATCAAGTAACTTTGTGCATTTGAACTACTTTCAATGGAGAGCGGCCCTTAATCTTGACCACTGTAGCAGAGCAAACTAAACATAATTTCAATACACTAAGGAAACAAGCCCTTAACAAGCATGAACATGTAACTTTCGACAGTATCAGTTCTCAACTTTTACTGCATTGAAACACAAAATTGAGATATTTGTAAGATCTTTTCAACAAACAATATTAAATTTAGCACACTATTGCCATATTAATATCAATATGCTTTCAATAAAGGACACTCGGTAATCACTTTAGTTCAAACGGAGAGGAACCTGAGAGGTGTTATGATAAGGAAAAAATCAAGGTAGGTACATAAATTAAGTTATAAATTACCTTATATTTGAGCACACTAACACATCCACTGAGCTGATCCTTCACTGTACATTACTATAGCTCTTCTGTTCTATTACAGTGACTGCGCAATGTGGTGGCAAGTGCATGTTGGTAGGTGGATTTGCAGGTAGATTTGCTGAACTCTGTCATTTCTTGGTGCCGATGATAGATACCAATTTCAGAATAGTTCCAGCTCTTTAGTCATCCATCTGAGGCATTGGAAAGCGTCAGGAAAAGCCTCTCTCGGAACCAGCTCAATATACAACTTTTACATGAGCAGTTGATAGTTTCGTAGCTCGTCCCCCGACTGACTCTTGGTTCCACCTTTCTATCCATGCCAACCACATTTTGCGCGCGCTACTAAGTTCCATTCCGGAGGGAAAGCACACCAGCTTTTACATACAAAATAACTAAGAACCCTAAGTGAAGGTCAGCAGTTTACATAACAGCAAACAAACATTTTAAACAAAACAGATCATTTGCATATATTGGTAATTCTACACCAAATTATTTAAATTAAATTTTTTTAATTTTAAATATAACCAAAGAGATTATATGAGGAAGACAAAAGATCATTTGCTCATATTGTGCATATTGCAGAGATTACACTTCCTACACTCTAAAAGACATCAAAGTTTTTACAAAGAAAGGAGTATACAATTTTGTGTTATCGATTCAATCAAACACATTTACAGAAGCTCAACGATGTGAAGTTGAATAAAACAAAAGGCAAAATAAATTGGTAGAGCATTAGAGCTACGGTGTTGCAACTGGAAACGAGTGATCTGGAGTGATGAATCATGCTATACCTACGACAATCCAAAGGAAGGGTTTGGATTTGCCGAATGCGTGAGAAACGCTAATTGCCAAGACGTGTAGTCCTCAAATTGCGTTTAAGAAAACGCTAAATACGGAAGGGTATGAACACTTTTTAAAACATTGTGTACTGTGTATAGTAGAAAAACAGTTTGGAGGCTACGACTGTATGGGCAATACAGGGAACCTGTCATAAAGCAGCATCTGTGAGGTAATGATCTGTGAACAATAATGTTCTTGACATGGACTGGCCTGCCCAGAGTTCCGATCTGAACCCAGTGGAAGACATTTGGCATAAATCTGAACGTCGACTTCGCTCCAGACTCCGGCGTCATCACTGTCTCCTCTGGTTTCGATTCTTGAGGAATAGGGTCCTGGTATTCGTCCACAGACATTCAGACCACCACAGCAGAGTGCATGGTAACATACAGACAACGGGTCGATACATTCCATTTTAATGTCCACTAATACATATTCGGATACAGTTGATCGTTTGGCGTATACAGAACGTAGACAGTGTTTACTCCTGTCTATTTTGCGCAAGCCAGTCCGTTTCAAATGGTTCAAATGGCTCTAAGCACTATGGGAATTAACATCTGTGGTCATCAGTCCCCTAGACTTAGATCTACTTAAACCTAAGGACATCACACACATCCATGCCCGAGGCAGGATTCGAACCTGCGACCGTGGCAGCAGCGCGGTTCCGGACTAAAGCGCCTAGAACCGCTCGGCCACATCGGCCGGCTAGTCCATTTCAAGAATGTTATTGTCCACAAGGCATTGCTGTTTTATGAGAGGACATATTGTAATGCTTATCAACTGCTAATCAGAACTTGTCAGTTTGGCGTTTGTTGGATGCGGCATTGATTATCTACATCTACATCTACGTGATTACTCTGCTATTCACAATAAAGTGCCTAGCAGAGGGTTCAATGAACCACCTTCAAGCTGTCTCTCTACCGTTCCACTCTCGAACGGATCGCGGGAAAAACGAGCACAAATTTTTTCTGTGCGAGCCCTGATTTCTCTTATTTTATCGTGATGATCATTTCTCCCTATGTAGGTGGGTGCCAACAGAATGTTTTCGCAATCGGAGGAGAAAACTGGTGATTGATATTTTATGAGAAGATCCTGTCGCAACGTAAAACGCCTTTGTTTTAATGGTTGCCACTCCAATTCACGCATCATGTCTGTGACACTATCTCCCCTATTTCGCTATAATACAAAACGAGCTGCCCTTCTTTGTAGTTTTTCGATGTCATCCGTGAGTCCCACCTGATGCGGATCCCACACTGCACAGCAATACTCCATAACAGGGCGGACAAGCGTAGTGTAAGCAGTCTCTTTGGTAGACCTGTTGCACCTTCTAAGTGTTCAGCCAATGAATCGCAGTCTTTGGTTTGCTCTACCCACAATATTATCTATGTGATCTTTCCAATATACGTTATTTGTAATTGTAATCCCTAAGTATTTAGTTGAATTTACAGCCCTCGGATTTGTGTGAATATCGCGTAATCGAAATTTAGCTGATTTCTTTTACGGCTCATATGAATAACTTCATCCTTTTCTTTATTCAGGGGCAACTGCCACTTTTCGCACCATACAGCTATCTTCTCTAAATCATTTTGCAAGTCGTTTTGATCATCTGATGACTTTACAAGACGTTAAATGACAGCATCATCTGCAAACAATCTAAGACGGCTACTCAGATTGTCTCCTATGTCGTTAATATAGATCGGGAACAATAGAGGGGCTGGAACATTTCCTTCTGGAACGCTGGATATTACTTCTGTTTTACTCGATGACTTTCCGTCTATTACTACGAACTGTCACCTTTCTGACAGGAAATCACGAATTCAGTCGCACAACTGAAGCGATACTCCGTAGGCACGCAGTTTGTTTAGAAGACGCTTGTGAGGAACGGTGTCGAAAGGTTCTGGAAATCTAAAAATATGGAATCAATTTGACATCCCCGACGATAGCACTTATTACTTCATGAGTATAAAGAGCTAGTTGTGTTTCACAAGAACGATATTTTCTGAAACCGAACCGATTATGTGTCAATAAATCGTTTTATTCAAGGTACTTCATAATGTTCGAATACAGTATATGTTCCAAAACCCTACTGCAAATCGACGTTAGTGATATAGGCCTGTAATTCAGCGGATTACTCCTACTTCCCTTTTTGGGTATTGGTGTGACTTGAGCAATTTTCCAGTCTTTAGGTACGGATCTTTCCGAGCGAGTGGTTCTATATAACAGCTAAATATGGAGATATTTTATCAGCATACTCTGAGAGGAACCTGACTGGTGTACAATCTGGACCGGAGGCCTTGCCTTTATTTAGTGATTTAAGCTGCTCTGTTACACCGAGCATATCTACTTCTATGTTTCTCATCTTGGCAGCTGTTCTTGATTGGAATGCATTATGTTTGAATTTTAACAGCCAGAACACAAACTGCCGTAGCGAGTGGCAGGGAAACCGCACGTGCCACATCTCGTGGTCGTGCGGTAGCGTTCTCGCTTCCCACGCCCGGGTTCCCGGGTTCGATTCCCGGCGGGGTCAGGGATTTTCTCTGCCTCGTGATGGCTGGGTGTTGAGTGCTGTCCTTAGGTTAGTTAGGCTTAAGTAGTTCTACGTTCTAGGGGACTGATGACCATAGATGTTAAGTCCCATAGTGCTCAGAGCCATTTGAACCATTTTTGAACCGCACGTGCCAACGCAGAGGTTCAGAGGAGCCGCAGTGGTGTGGCGCACGCCGCCAGTGAGGTGGAGAAGGCGTGATAACGATCGACAAGCAGCCGCAATGCCTGCTGATGCAGCTGGCCCTTATCTGCCCTGCGCTGGCTGGCCTTATCTGGCTTCGCAGCGCGCCACGACGCGAGCCGCCAAACCCGCATCCGGTCCCTGGCCACAGGGCGACCGTCGTAGAGGCAGGATAACTTCTCCGCTGACGACACGACTGCGCGGACCACTCGAGGTGAGTGCTCTTCCACACACTATCTGCCTTTCGTCCAAAGGACATTCTTTCGATGCCTACTCTCCACACAGCTGAACGGCGTGGAGGGGCATAATCAGGACCGGCTCGAGAACATTTTGCGTAAACAGGAGACACTCCTCCTCCCCCTCCCCCTTCCCGCCACCCTTCAGATATTAACTTGCGTTTGCATGTTGCCTTTTACTCATGCCACAAACACAATAACACCCCTCTGTAGCAGGGACCGGATTTCCACACTGCCGACAGCACCAGTTCAATTTGACACGCCCGTCATGTCGTCAGATGTTTATACACTACTGGCCATTAAAATTACTACACCACGAAGATGACGTGCTACAGACGCGATATTTAACCGACGGGAAGAAGATGCTGTGATATGCAAATGATTAGCTTTTCAGAGCATTCACACAAGGTTGGCGCCGGTGGCGACACATACAACGTGCTCACATGAGGAAAGTTTCCAACCGATTTCTCATACACAAACAGCAGTTGACCGGCGTTGCCTGGTGAAACGTTGTTGTGATGCCTCGTGTAAGGAGGAGAAATGCGTACCATCACGTTTCCGACTTTGATAAAGGTCGGATTGTAGCCTATCGCGATTCCTGTTTATCGTATAGCGACATTGCTGCTCGCGTTGGTCGAGTTCCAATGACTGTTAGCAGAATATGGAATCGGTGGGTTCAGGACAGTAATACGGAACTCCGTGATGGATCCCAACGGCCTCGTATCACTAGCAGTCGAGATGACAGGCATCTTATCCGCATGGCTGTAGCGGATCGTGCAGCCACGTCTCGATCCCTGAGTCAACAGATGGGGACGTTTGCAACACAACAACCATCTGCACGAACAGTTCGACGACATTTGCAGCAGCATGGACTATCAGCTCGGAGACCATGGCTGCGGTTACCCTTGACGCTGCATCACAGACAGGAGGTGTACTCAACGACGAACCTGGGTGCGCCAATGGCAAAACGTCATTTCTTCGGATGAATCCAGGTTCTGTTTACAGCATCATGATGGTCGCATCCTTGTTTGGCATCATCGCTGTGAACGCACATTGGAAGCGTGTATTCGTCATCGCCATACTGGCGTATCACCCAGCGTGATGGTATCGTATGCCATTTGTTACACGTCTCGTTCACCTCTTGTTCGCATTGACGCCACTTTGAACAGTGGATGTCACATTTCAGATGTGTTACGACCCGTGGCTCTACCCTTCATTCGATCCATGCGAAACCCTACATTTCAGCAGGATAATGCACGACCGCATGTTGTAGGTCCTGTACGGGCATTTCTGGATACAGAAAATTTTCGACTGCTGCCCTGGCCAGCACATTCTCCAGATCTCTCACCAATTGAAACGCGCCTGGTCAATGGTGGCCGAGCAACTTGCTCGTCACAATACGCCAGTCACTACTCTTGATGAACTGTGGTATCGTGTTGAAGCTGCATGGGCAGCTGTACCTGTACACGCCATCCAAGCTCTGACTCAATGCCCAGGCGTATGAAGGCCGTTATCTATGCACCCAAACTGCATGAAAATGTAATCTCATGTCAGTTCTAGTATAATATATTTGTCCAATGAATACCCGTTTATCATTTGCATTTCATCTTGGTGTAGCATTTTTAATGGTCAGTAGTGTATTTGCGCCACGCTGTGAGCCACACGAGATTTATTACACACTAGCTGAGTACCCATCGTTGCCCGGTTATGTATACAGGGCGTCGCAAAAACACACAAACTTCAGGGATAGATTCCTTTATACAGAAAGAAGTAAAAATCCTAGTAAACGTGGGCTCTAAAATGTATACCGTAAGAGGTATGAGTACTTGTTTACTTCGATACCATGAAACAGATCTCTTCTACTGCAAGGTCCATATTTTGGGAGGAGGAGGTATCGGCCAAAACAAGAAAAAAAGGTCTAGTAAACATGGGATGTAAAATGCATACTTTAACAGCTGTGAGCAGTTGGTCATCTTCTCAAGTGTGAAGCACACCTCTTGTATTGAACAAGTGCTCGTAGCTCTTTAGGTAATCATTTTAGAACCCATGTGTACTCGACTTTTTTTCCTTGCTTTGGTCTATACTATCTCTTCCTACAATATGACAATCAAATAGATTTCAGTTGAAGAGTAGTAGAAATGTTTCATAGTGTAGAAGATGAACAAATCACTTAAGGTACGCGCTTTAGAGCCATCGTTTACAGACAGTTTTCTCTTGTTTTGATGTAAAGGGCCTGTCCCTGAAGTATGTCGTTGTTTTTTGGGACACCCTGCACATTCCAGTCTTCTATAAGCCCATCTTCCCTCTCTCTCAGTCCACATACCCCCCCCCCCCCCCCGGCCTGTCCATCTGATACCCCATCCTCTCTCTGTCCATCTACCCCTGCCCCCTCTGTCCATCTCCCTCTATCCCTTCCCTCCATCTTTTTCCCCCTCCCCTCTAGCTGTCCATCTCTTCTACCCTATCTATGCCCATCTCTCCTCCACCCTCTTTGTCTCACCATCTCTTCCTGCCCCCTTGTCTCTGCACGTTGTCACCAATAGGAGGCTGGAAGTTCTTAACTCCACAGTATTTCTTTCCAAATTGTAGCTAATATGTGAACCAACTATGGATGAAATTTTTCCGGGGACCTAGGCCGAACTTCTTAACTGTAAGTTTGCCCATGTACGCACGCGTCAAGATAGAACAATGATCCTTCCTCTGTTATTAAATGATTGGTTTCTTGTTTTTATAGATAATCTGATGATCCCAGAAAAGGATGAAACGCGTCGTTGGCATTAAATAATTTCGCAACCAGGACTATTTTTACCCTGAAATACCTTTTGAACTGGTTACAGCACCACCCTGCCATGGAATGGAATAATTTTTACAAATATATTTCACACGAATTTCGTCCTGCAGTTTCATTTTCATGCAGCTCGATGTTTACAAGGTTGCATATCCTGAACTATGTGTCGTACGATGATATAATTTTGCTGGTACATTGAACGGGGTAAGTGAATACTGTCTACAAAAATGTAGCGAATACTCTTAGTAACACACAAGTAATAAATTAAAAACGTCATGCTTTATTCAGCAGTTTTACAGCATGAATAGCAAAAGTTTAGTAAGCGATGAACTTTTTTTCTTTCATCATTTTGTAGGGGTCGACAGCTAGAAAAAAGGCGATCGTTTGAAATTATGTATAAAGTTTGCTGCAAGTTAGTAAGTGCTCTCATTCTCAAATACTGGATGACTAAATAAAGGGTATTCACGATTTTCACCCCCACCCCCACTCCCACCCATTTGATAGGTAGGTGATTCTTTCTCGACAGTACGTTATATGTGTACAATGTTTGGTTGAAATCGGTCCAGTTGTCTAGGAGGAGATTTGAAACATACATACATACATCACACATACGTTGCATACACACAAAATAAGTACATCCATTTGTATACGTAATATGTATGGATTTATCGATAAACATTGGAATAAAAATGTTGTTATTATATGTATAGAGTGGCTCATAATTAATAGCGAAACCTGCCACAGATGAAGCAATACTATAATAGAAGCAAAAATATTCTATAAGACGTGGATCCGCAACCAAACCGTTTGCGAGAGAATCTCTAATGTGTGGTTAGGGATTCGCCACTGACCTCTGTATGAAATATTGTACTAGTTAGCACAAATGTGTTTCAAATATTAACTTCTCGATAAAGTTCACTTCTAATTTGCCTCATCTTTCAACCATGGGCTACCATGGGACATGGCCAGAGGCACATTTTGCGAGTGATGCTAGGCGTCTAACGCACCGATATGGCTGAAGAATTGAAGCAGCGGACTGTACAGTTTTGTCAAGATTTACGAGACAATCTGGGGGTGTCTGAATGAATTCGTAACGCACTGGAGAGACGATTGCAGTACTACCTCAAAATGTGAGGACGACACCCACTTCAACAGGGATAATGTGCTTAAGTAGAACTGTATTTTTGATTATAGTAGGCCTTGACTGAAATTTGAGTCCAGTTGGATGGGACCTTAACAGAAAAGTTTGTATTTGAAATATGTTTGAACTAACCAGGGTAAACTTGATAGCGAAGCCAGTGTCGGTTCGTAATCACGCACCATAAAGTATCTCGTAGACGGCTCGTTTTGTGGGCTCATCGTGACTGAAAAGTGTTTTTTCTACAGTGTTATCCAGAATTAATAAAACACAATTATAGGTGCTGTAGAGGGGACTCAGGACGGCAACATCTGGTATCAAGAATGTCGAGAAATTCGCCGCTTGGAAGAAAAACGACTTTGAAAGATATACTGGACGTGTGTCAACCAAGTCGTACCTGCGCGAATTACATCATATTCTCGATGTGGTGAAGATGAGTTTCTTTGCATAAAATTTACCTGCGAACAGTATTCACATACACACGGTCCAGAAGTCCTGGAGTGTCCTGAACGACCTCCGCTGCAGCCATTACATGGACAAGGAGATCGTCCTGTGACTCCACAGGAGTCTCGTAAAGAGTGTGCTTCAAGTAGCCCCAAAGGAAAAAGTCCAGAGGTGTTGAATCAGGTGACAGTGCTAGCCAACGAATCAGTCCACTGCGACCTATCCACCTCTCCCCGAACGTCTGGTAAAGGTGCTCAACAACACTGTGTGCAAAGCGGACTGGTGCACCATTGTGGTAGAACCACATCGTCAGATGGATATGCAACGGCACACTCTCCAAATGCTGCACCAGTACGTCTTGCAGGGAGAGCAAGTAGCTGTGACCCGGTGGACGAGGCGTAGAGCACAAGGGCCTGTCAGGCGACCATGGATAGTAACAGCTCACAAATTAATACCGAGGCGAAGTTGAAACCCATGGAGATGTGTGTCATGAGGGTTTCCGGCACCAAAATGTGGATGTTACTACGGCTGAGCAGACCTTAATAGTGAAATGCGCTTCGTCTGTGAAAATAATGATGGAGAAGTCTGGAAATTCTACCCAACGGTGTAGGAACCATGCGCAGTAACTGACATGTGGCGCAAAATCAGGTGGTCTGGACGTGGTACGGGGAAGATGCTGTTCATGGAGAACTCGCCAAACGCCGTTTCGGTTTACATTCACGGAACGTGAGAAGTTGCTGGCATCCGTCGATGAGTTTTGGTCGACCAGCTGGAGGACTACCTCTTCCAGGTCATCAGTGCAGCGCGACAGGCTGATGTGTCGGCAGCTGGGCCAACACCTTGTAGATAGAGGTGGCTTAAAGGGCACGCGAGACTAACGCAGACGGGCGTGAAGTACTAGAACAGGATACGTAATTAATGCTATGAAGAAAAGAACGGAGCTTCTCATATACTTATCTTTAATTTCTTCTTGTACATCTCTATGGTGAACACAAGTGAGACTCTAATTACAATCACTGTAAGGTTAATGGCGCCTTGCTAGTTCGTGGCCATTAACTTAGCTGAAGGCTATTCTGTCTCTCGGCTAATGAGAGAGAAAGGCTTCGTACGTCTAGTCGCTAGCTCTGTCGTCCGTACAACTGGGCTGAGTTCGAGTCAGTCTCTCGAGACCGGCCTTGTGGTGGCGCTAGGTTTGCGATCACACAGTGGCGACACGCGGGTCCGACATGTACTACAGGACCGCGGCCGATTTAAGCTACCACCTAGGACGTGTGGTGTCTGGCTGTGACACCACACAGGCCACAACTACAATTTTTTAGAAAAGTTTCTTGAAGCAACTGATGTATTTCAGTCGAAGCAGGAGATCAAAATATCTCACTTCTGAGAACTAGTTTCATTTAACAGATGGTTTTTAATTACTAGTTATTAATTAAAACATTCATAAAGGCTCATCAATAACTTTCATCAATAAACCCATAATAATAAAAAAACTACACAACAAAATGCAAACAAAAACCAAAGATCCACTTAACAGAAATCCACACAACATGCACTCCAAACCAAATCAGTGTGCCACAGAAGTCAAACCTAAGTATGCTGCTCTCCCATAATAGGCCCACTATCATACCAAGTAGCAAACTTATTTAAAAAGAAGAATATCACAATAAGATTTTCCACAAATAATAAATTACAACAAAAAGTAATCCATGATGTAAATACCTCCAAGAGTCGCTACGGTAAATCAGGAATATACAAACTCAAATGCGATACATGCTGAAAATTCTACATTGGACAGAGAGGCAGAAGTTTCGAAGTTAGATACAAAGAACACATTGATGTTTTAAGGCTTGGCAATATGAACAAATCTGCATTTGCAGGCCGGCCGAAGTGGCCGTGCGGATAAAGGCGCTGCAGTCTGGAACCGCAAGACCGCTACGGTCGCAGGTTCGAATCCTGCCTCGGGCATGGATGTTTGTGATGTCCTTAGGTTAGTTAGGTTTAACTAGTTCTAAGTTCTAGGGGACTAATGACCTCAGCAGTTGAGTCCCATAGTGCTCAGAGCCAACCATTTGCATTTGCAGCCCATATTGCTGAAGAAAACCATTCAGTGAGAAACATTGAGAACAACTTAAAAATTTTACATCTAGCAGAAAAAGGTTCAAACGGTTCAAATGGTTCTGAGCACTATGCGACTTAACTTCTGAGGTCATCAGTCGCCTAGAACTTAGAACTAATTAAACCTAAGGACATCACACACATCCATGCCCGAGGCAGGATTCGAACCTGCGACCGTAGCGGTCACGCGGTTCTAGACTGAAGCGCCGTTAACCGCACGGCCACACCGGCCGGCTAGCAGAAAAAGGAGCCACTATGAATATATTAGAAGAAACAGAAATATACACACACACACAAAAACAGCACCCCAGGCTATACCCTTAATGAACAAACCGAGTTAGCTAACATACCTTTCCCAAAAAATTTCCAATAATTATTTTCCACCCCCCAAAGCAAATAATATTCCTACACCTATCCGCAGATCAAGTAGCACATTTATATGTAACTACAATACTCACGATGCCAAATGTAAATAAATAATGTTCAGTCTTACCTATACAGTACTCACAAAAAAAACTCTATCTTTGACTTGGAACATCTTTACAATCAATGTAACAGTATTCGCTCTAAAACTCACAAGATCATTGTCTCTCTGTACTAGTGTAAAAGGCGTTTCAGTTGAATAAGTGAATATATGATCTTTTTCCAAGCATGGGAATCTTTATAATGTTACGATACATCAATGCATCTTTGACACTCATATGTTTGTAAGCACTTTGTATCTATCAAAACATGCGGTGCATATTAGAAGTCTATTCTGTGACAAATGTAAAGTGTTCAGTGAGAAAAATTGAAGTGTGCAACGATAAGAATGCAGTGGGAATGTATTCACATCTGTTGGACGAAAACTATGAAAGCAAACACTCCAATCCAACTTTTCACATAAGTCACATCCAAAGCAAATCTGTAACGCAACCGTATATGTGGCGTGCTTATAATTATGTATTATTTACATTTTAGGACAATTAATTTGTAAAAGAAAAGCACCCATGTTCCAATAAAAGCATGACAACCGTCTGAAATTGAATCGTAATGATTCGAAACCGGTAACGGTACCTTTTGAATAAAGGAACTGAAAATAAATTTGTGGCTGATTGCTGTCTCAGCACCATCAACATTTGTCTTCAAATAACAGCCACGGTCTCAACCATGTCATCATATGTTAAAATTGCATTAAACTTTCATTATGCCTTGTCTAGACGAAATCCAATTACAATTTTGTTATATTTTGATGAAACGGAATTGTTTCAAGTGCAACTCGATAACATTCTGTTATATTTTTATTTTTCTAGTTATTTTGATTTTTTATGTTGTTAGCTCTTACCATCCCTTTTATCCCGATTAAATCAGAACGATGTGAACACAGTTTGCTTGCAACCAGGATCGGTAATTTGTGATGGATTTCCAATGTCCTCTGGATGCACTTTACGATCTGTATGAACATAGTTTGAATTTACCTACTTAACTTGAATCGTTAGATATGTAATGCTGACGTAGGGACTGTCTGACGCCATGAAAATAATACCATTAAACCCTAGAATAAAAGCAGCAGCTTCAAATGAAGCGGGATCTTCGGAACAGTACTTGCGTGGATGGTTGTTGTAGTGAGAATCAGAAGCGGACACGTCAGCAGACTATATGTTTGCAGAACGGCCATGCATTTCTTTTTTTACCCCCTAGGTAGCACTGATTTACAAGCCGTTCAGTGAATCTGTGGCTCTATGCCATATTGCTTATGAATAGAACAGAAATAAACCAAGATTATTCAAACAAATTATTATTTATAAAGTTTAAAGAATATCTCAAACATGTACATGAAGGCGTCGATCTGTAGTATGGACAACAAACGACTACAAGCTAAGTGTGTCCATGCGTGTTGTGGATTTAGGATCCTACATTATTGGTTCAAATGGTTCAAATGGCTCTGAGCACTATGGGACTCAACTGCTGTGGTCATTAGTCCCCTAGAACTTAGAACTACTTAAACCTAACTAACCTAAGGACATCACACACATCCATGCCCGAGGCAGGATTCGAACCTGCGACTGCACGCCTAGAACCGCGAGACCACCACGGCCGGCTCCTACATTATTAATATGCGCTCGAGTCACCGCCAATTAAAATAAATAATAAGTAGATCTTAACTGTTTTTCACATAAACAGAATATTTTAGCTTAAAATCCAGATTCTTTTAGCCCCCTAATTGAATTATGTATCAGCGAGTTTCCTATGGTGACCGCCGCCTCTCACATCCCCGTTTCCATTGTTTGGCTCTTTCCAGTCTCCTTTATTAAGGGTCCTCGTTGCCATTACTTATGTGGCCAATTTTGTTGTTTATATCATCCATACTTCCACGCGGGATGGGAATTTTCTGACAATGTTGTGATTCTGGGCGACACCCAGGATCAAGTATGCGCTTATACTTACCGATTTGTCCACAGTGGGAAGAAAAGTGCACTGGTGACGAATGATGACAAAACAAAATATTCGTTGTACCACGCCGTAAAGCTCTCCTGCCCTCCATTGTTGTTGACGGACTTGACGGACATATCTTTGAATGAGTTCAAGGATTCAAGTACCTGGCGTCCATATTGACCAATCAAAGTGAGGTGTGAAAGAAGTGGATTAACAAATGATAAACGCTAATTGCATTTTATTCACTCTGAACAATGAGTTCCAGCTGTACGTGACACTATATTTTAGTAGGGCCGAGCCCCTTGTAAAGGTTGTGAAATCCCGGAGACTTAGTCTTGTCTGCAAGGGGCAGTCAAACGAAAGCGAGGCAGATGGAAAAAAAGTAAATAAACTGTTTATTATTTCAAAAGTAATCACCATATCTGTTAATACATTATCCCACTGTGAGACGAGACGGCAATGCCTTCATGGAAAAATGTTTGCGGTTGTCCGCGGACTCACGATTGTTTCCAAGTGTGCACCTTTCTGTCCAAAGCAAATCGACAGCTACGAATGTCCCTCTTGAGGGATTCAAAAATACGAAATCGCATGGCGAAAGTTCGGGACTATATGGAGGATGAGTACGGGCTTCTCAGCGAAACTTCGGAAGCGTAGTCGACACAACCTTGGCAATATGTGGACGGGCCCACACTATAATGTGAAAATTGTTTACCCCAGGAAACCAAATATTCATATGTTACATTATAGCATTAATTTTTTTACAACAAGATATTGTGTCTTAAAGGCAGGTATTCTGCTTTTCGATTTCTCGAATGCTTGCTTGAAATAGATTGAACTGTGAGCAAACCACGACCATAATTCAGATTCTCATCGTAGAAAATTGATTGCAAAAACAAATGGCTACCAAATTCAACGAATAAAAATAATTTTAGAGCAGGATATAAATTCAAAATCCTTTCAAGAGCAGGAAGCAATGCTAACCATCTTGTACTGCTGTGATCTAGTAATTCACGGTAACTGACATTTAGAACATCACAGAATTCTTTGAGCCTTGGCACGCTTACAGCATCACCATCAAAATGCTCGTAAATTTTACAAACGATATTCTCGGCATCAGTTGGCAGCCTTCCAACAACTGTTTCGACACTGAAACTTCCTGGCAGATTAAAACTGTGTGCCGGACCGAGACTCGAACTCGGGACCTTTGCCTTTCGCGGGCAAGTGCTCACTTGCCCGCGACAGGTAAAGGACCCGAGTTCGAGTCTCGGTCCGGCAGACAGTTTTAATCTGCCAGGAAGTTTCACATCAGCGTACACTCCGCTGCAGAGTGAAAATCTCACTCTGGAAACATCCCCTAGGCTGTGGCTAAGCCATGTCCCCGCAATATCCTTTCTTTCAGGAGTGCTAGTTCTGCAAGGTTCGCAGGAGAGCTTCTGTTAAGTTTGGAAGGTAGTAGACGAGGTACTGGCAGGAGTAAAGCTGTGAGAACGGGGCGTGAGTCGTGCTTGGGTAGCTCTGATGGTAGAGCACTTGCCCGCGAAAGGCCAACGTCCTGAGTTCGAGTCTCGGTCCGGCACACAGTTTTAATCTGCCAGGAAGTTTCACATCAGCGTACACTCCGCTGCAGAGTGAAAATCTCGTTCTGTTTCGACACTGTTGTGCATGATATGTGCCACGTAACACGCACCTAAAACATAATTCTTACTAAGACTTGCTTATAATTTAGCAAAAACATTTTCTCTGCCACTTCGTGTACTCCATCAAACATACTGTTCGTATTGCCAGCGGATAAGTACTCAAACTTCGATTCTAGGCAGAGATCGTGCAGAACCGACATCACATTTTCAGATACTGGATTAGAACTTTCATTTTCAGTAGAAATGAATTCCAATATTTTCTATGTAACCCCGTTTTCTGAAATGAAATATTTAAATAATACTGGAAGAAACACTGTTAATTTGTGATTACTGGTATCTGTGGATATACTTAACAAAGTTTACATGGTCAAGATCATCTTTAACAGCTTGTTTGCACCAATGATTTAATATGTTATTAACAATGACATCCGTTTTTGTTTGTTTGCAACTAAACTTGAAATCGTAGAGTTTTCAGACATTTGTTGCGGAGTCCATGATTATGACACACGGTATGGTATGCAGAAGTTCCCTCAGCTGCAGCCAATGTAGCCGCTACATTTCGTGGAATTTCAAAAATTGCGACTATGCTATTCACTCATTCTGTCTTGCTGCAACTAAAGCTCGTAGTTGTAACATGAATAGAGCCGACTTTAATAAAATGTTGCACAGCAATTACAGTGAAGTCCCAGGGTTAACCCTCAATGATAATATTGGTTCAAATGGCTCTGAGCACTATGGGACTTAACATCTATGGTCATCAGTCCCCTAGAACTTAGAACTACTTAAACCTAACTAACCTAAGGACAGCACACAACACCCAGCCATCACGAGGCAGAGAAAATCCCTGACCCAGCCGGGAATCGAACCCGGGAACCCGGGCGTGGGAAGCGAGAACGCAACCGCACGACCACGAGATGCGGGCAATGATAATATTATATATTTCGTTATTATAATTAATGTGAAAGCTTTTTGATCGTCAATATGAAGGATCTGATTTCATGATAGCATGTTAATAAAGAATGTTTATGCTGGAAATGTTTTACGTTTTTAATTTTTTTGGTGAAGAAATCATTGATTTTAGAAGTTGTTGCAAAGGCGGCAGAAGAAGCCAGGTTATGTTTGTTTGATTTATCATGCTGAAGAGTATCCGAACTCCCACCATGTGCAATCAAGAATGTGGCATTGCAACTTTTACAGTAAACTTCATAACTAAACTTCGTCTCTTTGAGTAAAGGATATCATTCCTTAAAGAAGGCAGAGAAGTTCCATTTGCGTTTAGACATAATAGCTTACTTTAAGCAAATAACAACACACCACATCAACTACCAACACTGCAGCTCTGGTCGCGCGTACTGTCGGGTGACTCTTAGTGAACTGTTGCCAGACTGTCAATCACAGGCACTTATCAGTGACTTACACCTCTGGTACTCATTATAATAGTTTCTACTTACGTCAAAATCAGTATATGAATGCATGGTGTCTGTTCTTTCGGACACGTCATATAATTGGTTCACCTAAATGGGCAATGGATTCACCTTCTTCAAGGTGGATGCACGAGTACGTCCTGCGTGGAGGAAACTGGCAGGGACTGCTGATAGGTGGCGTTCGGTGGGAGTGTGGATCGGCCGCGAGGAGTGCCGAGACAGTCCGCACAGTTGCAGTAACACTGTGTCATACTCGCAGTTGGCGTAGTAGGTAGCGCAACTGCCTAAAAAGCGAGAGATCCTGGGTTCGAATCACAGTTCGGTACACAATTTCGTTTATAGCTGCTGTTTCCGCGCAATATCCCGATGCAGCTAACATCAGTAATCCCTTGCCGTTTCCTTCCTTTCTTACCCTCCTTCACCTTCAATTTACGTATAAAATCAATATAATTAATTTTCGCTATGAAATATTGATTAAGGTTTTTGTTACTCATATCGTTACGTACATTAACTGAATTTAAAAACATTTTAAAATGCCTGTCATTCAATTCGTTATTTGCAGCCTAAAGTGTGTAAGATTATTATAAACAACATTAGGTATTATATGTTTATATGAAGTGTAAATGTACGTAAATCAGTGACAAAAATCGCGTATCAGGGTAAAAAAATACAACTACAGGAATTTCAAGCAAATTAGCACACTAACGGAAATGCATAATTTGTTAATATCTCTCCGTCCGAAAAGGGCTCGGAAGGTCCAACGGTACCTACCGACCGCCGTGTCATCCTCGGCCGATAGCAGTTACTGGATGCCGCTATGGAGGGGCATGTGGTCAGCGAACTGCATTCCCTGCCATTGTTTTCGAGACCGGAGCTGCTAATTCTCAGTCACGTAGCTCCTCTATCGACCTCACGAAGGCTGAGCGCACCCTGCTAGCCAACAGCGCTTGCTAAACGCTGACGGTCACCCATGCAAGAGCTAGTCAAGCTCGACAGCACTTAACTTTGGTAATATGGTGGGGACTGGTGCTCCACTGGGGCAAGGCCATTGGCTTATTTAGTTACTACGGTACATTCTAAATCTAGTGATGTTAACTATAAGACAGCTGAACTCTAGATCTGCAATAAAACCAGACTACTACCTGACAGATTGCTACAAATACCTACCTTGTTATTTAAATCATTGTACAGTCGCTGAGCACACCGGTTCCTCATGAATTCCAATCTGATATCTAGATGGGTCCGCTTGACAATGTCTTTATCAAAGACGTTTAGTGTGGTTAACGCACTGCCTTATTTAATATTTTTCCTGGGAGAATCGAAAGTTGTTTTATTTTTTATTTTTTTTTACAAATCTTGTTTTGCCGGTAACATATCACTGCATTCCTTGATATCTCGTTATTGATTATGTCTAACTTCTTTCGCAAATCTTTCGTAATGAGCGTGCATGTAGATGCTGACACTTCATCATAATCCTCTACAACATGTTTTAAATATCTATACACATTTTGTATTTTAGATGTCCTCGACGCCAAAACTCAGTTGCCTTTTTGTGGTAATGTTGGGAATGTTTGTAAGCCAGACCTACACAGCAGAGGAGAAGTATCTCTTTCTTTCCGATTTCCCATTTTAAACTAACAGACACGTCGACTCAGTAAATCAATTGCACAAATAATGCTACAAAATGCACTTTTTTTACAAGGCAAACTGCCGAAATTAATAACTCAATAAGTAACGGAAAACAAGAACTTCACGAAAATCTGCACATTGCCTCGCTACTGACGCTCCACCGGCGATCGAACTAGGTAGCTAAGGGCGCTCAGCGTTGCCATTTTCGCATGTTACAGAGTGCTACGCGATACTAGGCACAACTGCGAAATCAGGCGTTCGCGCGCACTCGACAGTATGGCTGCCAGAGCTATAAGAACTATAAACTAAGCAGACTTCATTTACTTCAGTGTTCATAGGCCACACTAAATTACGACAATAATAACTGAGATAAGTGCCGATCCAGCACTTCTCACATGAAGAAATAGTTAAGACAGTTCGGTTTCTAACGTAAGAAGACCGTGTTAAGAAATATACGGGAATTATTCGTGTCCCAACACAAAATCTGGCGAAGGGGAGCACGCAAGCAGAAAAAGGGGACTGTCCTGTTTTTAGGGGGCGAATGGCAAGCTTATCCAAGCGGTATCATAAAGCAACGACCACTGCCGAACTATCGCTAATAGGGTTTATGTGAGAACACTGCACATCGTTCACTCTGCTGTCGGCTACTTACTTGCTCAACAAAGGTGTTCTTTGCTACGGCGTTGGAGGACCTCAAGGGTCGGCGGGTGGGTGCCGTTATACGGATGGGAAAAACCGACTAGTTAAAACCGATACCGTTTTTTTATTTCTAAAGAACCGATATTTTTCGGTATTTGTTGAGTCTCAGTTACAAAAGCTGTTTCTTTTTCTTTTTACTGTAGTCCGATCCACTAACGATGGCGGTTCGCACATGTCGAGACCAGGGAGTTCTTTGTTGCCGGCTCCAAGCGACAGTTGCGGTACGCGCATACTGATGCTTTGCGCTTGGTGAAAGAGGTTCAAATGGCTCTGAGCACTATGGGACTCAACGTCTGAGGTCATCAGTCCCCTAGAACTTAGAACTACTTAAACCTAAATAACCTAAGGACGACACACACATCATGCCCGAGGCAGGATTCGAACCTGCGACCGTAGCGGTCTCGCGGTTCCAGACTGTAGCGCCTAGAACCTCAAGGCCACTCCGGCCGGCGGTGAAAGAGGGTATCCTGTAAATTACGTCTCTCGCAGGCTTCTGTAGCATTTGTCGCTCAATACAGCCATGACAACTCGCAACAAATCGAATACAAAAATCAGTAAATAAATCGCTAAGATCACGTTTAATGCTCGCACTGCAGGGCAGTGTTGCCAACTCTAAAAAACCCGAGTCGCTAGATTCAGTATCAAAAGTCGCTAGAAAGTCGCTAAAACTGATTTTACTAGGGGTGTACTGAAAATTTCGTGCTGTGAATGGTGCAATAAGACAGTCGGGGGGGGGGGGGGGGGTAATAAAATATTAATAAAAATTGTCTCATACGTAATTGCTATATTGTCTTAATTAAATGACGCGTCGCTTGCAACAACATACATATAAAATACGCTAACGTTTAACTAAACATGTTATCACAACTGACGCAACACATAAATTGTTGTTTCAATCACAGTAGTCAAATATACTAGAAATATACAACTATATTTGTAACAAAAGAAAGCAAGAACTCAAATTAGGTTACAAAATATATACATACCGGTATGTGAGCTATTCATCCTCGTCACTCAGAAGATCGAATAACTCTTCCGTTTCATGCTCTGACAGAACTGTAGTTGATGTAGAGGGTTGAACGTCGCTCAAAAGATGATGTTGCAGTTCGACTGGTTTTGTCGCAAAAGAGTAACTTTTGTTCGTTCCGATAAGCTCCAATACGTCTGACGGTATGTCAAAAGATTCACAATCTTTATTTTGTTTCTTCTGCTGGTCTCTCAATATTATCAAAGACTTAATTGTCTTTAACGATAATCTGTTACGTTGTTTAGTTTTTATAATGTTCATAGAACTGAATATTCTTTCCACTTCTGCATTTGAATGCGGTAGGCATAGAACAGTCATTGCTAGCTGTGAAATGAAAGAAAAAGGATTCTCCCCTGCAGCATTTTTATACTGCAAAGCCTCACTCCAAAATCTAACAGTGTTAGTAGTGTTATTCCACCCAATTAAGTTGATATTATGCCATTCTTGCAGCATACCGTCTATGAAATCGCCACTAAAACCCAATTCTTTGGCTACACCCGCTACAGCACTATTTTTATTCACTTTAGTGTTTCTTCAACATTCAGCATTGACATTTTTGTCAGGATCGTAACGTTACTTGGCAGTCTTTGTTGAATTTCTTTTATGAGTTTCAGACTAAACTGAATGCATCTCTTCTTCAAATAAACTTTATTTTCTTCATAAAAACTTGACTCAGACAATTTCTGTTCAAACATAAAGCCAAGGTTCGGATTTGCGTACATACATTCGCTTGGAACTGGTGTTGTCAACAAATCAACGTTTGGAAAAACTATGTCTTGTCCGAGTGACTGCATGAGAAATAAAAGTGTATCTAGTAATTTAGTGGGGTCATTGTCTTCTCCTTCAAAAGATTTTATTGCTATTTGTACGTCTTTTAAAGCATGCTTAAGGTAAGATATGTAAAGATGATTTGAGTCGTCGCAATACATCTTGTACAAAAGATCGGCAGTGTAACAATTGTCTTGAACAATGGCAAGTGAAAATTGTAGCTTTAGTTCTTCCCACTGCTCCAGAACTCTTCGTATTGCTGGTTCAATTGAAAGCCAACGTGTTGCACAGACCTTCAAAATTTTTAGCGGCTGTTTTCCACAATTTATTGTCTCATAAACCTTTTTATATTCCTCTTGTCTTTTGCGTGAAATGGAGAACCAATTATAGGTTTCCCGTACAAGAAACTCTATGTTTCTAGGTATGGTATTCACTGAGGCGTGCGAAACTGCAGCTGAAGAGAAATGCAAATGCAACGGATCAATACCAAATGCTTCAAACCATATTCTCTCTTGAGTTGTTCGAAAAGCCCATGGTTTATTCCAACCAATGCAGAAGCATTATCTGTGCCAATTCCTACCATATTAGCGATTGGAAGTTTGAGATTTTTCAAAGAATTCACAAGAACAGCAGCCAGATTTCTTGCATCTGCAGTTTCTACTACAGCGAGTTTGAGAAATGCTGATCTAATGGTTTAGTTGTTTACACTATAGTACCGTATAACGATACCTAGCATTTTAGATTTTGATACATCTGTAGATTAATCTATTAGTACACTGTATTTTTGGTTACCTATATCTTCAACCAATGATTGTGCAAAATATGGAGCCAAAACTTCATTTATAATGTTAGTGCACTTTGTACGATGTAACTGCATTTTTTTAGCGTCCTCATCACCGAAAAACACCTTCTTGCACAGTATTCCTAAATGATCTACAGCTAAAATAGAACAATGTTCAGCAATAAATAAAGAAAGGGCGCCTTCCGCTCTGCTTGCTATTCTAACTGTAGTTTTCGGAACAATTTTCACAGGTAAGGTGGTTTGTGTGTGTGTGTTTTTTTTTAATCAATTTTTAGTTTATGCTTAATAGTTTTCGAATGCATTCTAATATCACGCAATTTAGCATAAAACTCTGTTGCACATACTTGACATTTTGCCTTGGGTAAGTCTCCAACGATTGGTTTCAGCCACCCATTGAATTCAGGTTCTGCTTCCCACGCATCCCGATATTTTTGAGCGTACTGTTCCTTCTTCTGCGGTAAATCCATTATGTAAGCCACCACAGCATAAGTTTCACCAATTTATAATCACTGAAAATACATTAAAACTCAGGCGAACTAGAGGTCATGAAACAATCCACTCACTCGGTAACTTGATATCAGTCCTATTGTTCATTGTTTAAAACGTAATAATGTCTGAGATACCCCCACCGAATTGTTCTTGCGTTACCACTGTGCATGTGGTAATAATTTGATTGAGAGTTAACATTTCGAAAAACTGGAGGTTGCTGGAGATAAATGTATTTTATTATACTCAATATTACGTATGTTTTTTGTCAATTCGAAAAATAAAGGAAGTTCAAAAGTTGAAGAATTATAGATCGATACGCTATCGACGATAACAGGCCAGTGGGTAATGAATAATTAATTGTTCTATAGCCAAAGTTTTCTTACTGTGTAGGCAATTCCCACGTTCAGGTTTACTAAATGCTGAACAATGCTACATGATCTGCTAAAAACTTAATTTAACTTAGTAAATCTGGAACATACTCAATGTAGTACCCATTCTATAGTTAAAATCTTAGTTTTGTTAATGAAAATACTGACCCAAAATTGTCTTGATTTGTACTTCAAAAGTCGTCAGTACTCCAAAAGTCGGCAGATAAGTCGCTAAATAATTTTTGTCGCTAAAAAGTCTTTTTTTGTCGCTCAGACGAAGGCAAAAGTCGCCATTTCTAGCGACAAAGTCGCTAAGTTGGCAACACTGCTGCAGGGAGCGTTCGCAGCAGCGGGCTCACAATACTGCTGGACGCTCATTGGCCGTCGGAGAACGCGTGACATAGTTTCGCAGAAGAAGCCTAAACTCCATCTGTAACAACCAAGTAAAAAAACCGGAATTTCAATTAGCCACTTACGTTTTTAAATAAACCGTTTTTGAAAAAGGAGTATTTTTTATTCGTAAAATTTGCTTAGACTTGAATTAGAAAATGGGAAAAGTGATCAGAGCTATTTCAATAACAATGCCGACAGAAACGAGCAACAAACACATAGAATAAGAATTGGTACAGCATTGCTAATACAATTACGTCCCTGCTTCGGTGTGTCGTGCTTAAAGAACACGTGTAGGTACAGATTGCAAGACTTGCCCCCACCTGATCTAAATGGTAGCTTCTCACTGACGTCTCTGGACATCTGTTGTATTGCAGAATGGCATCAAACCCAGCCTGGAAATATGTTTACGAAATAACACAGTAATGGAGTACAACGCCTCATTTTCTTTCAAAGATTCAAGATTTGTCCTTCATACCTATGAAATAATAAAAGTGGAAGGAAATTACGGTAAAAATAATCAAAAAATTAACAACAATAAAAATAGAAAGTAGCTGATACGCTGCCAGTGTCTACATAATATGCCTTATCTGTTAGTAGCCACTGAAAAAGGACAAATTAACACCAATAACAGTTCTTCAGCCTCAGTTTTCACGTTTTAGCATTAACCATTCATAATACCCAAATAGTTGTATGATTACAACACGGTATTTCTCGGGCGCAGAATTGCGTCGAACGGTTCTGCGCGGTTAGATAACAAAGCCGAAAACGTTAGATTGGTTGTGAAACCACTGCCGTCACGTTCCCGAATGACGTGTAGTCTACACGGCAGGAGTGCGTCATTCGAGCGTCAAGAGCGTGAAGCATTCCCAAGCAAGCGATGCTTATGAATTCAGAATATGGCAAATTCGAAGAGTTATTATGCACGTTTAAATGTGAGGTTAGTAAATAATACTAGGGTCATATAATAATTCCAATCCCAAAGAAAGCAGGTGTTGACAGATGTGAAAATTACCGAACTATTAGTTTAATAAGTCACAGCTGCAAAATACTAACGCGAATTCTTTACAGACGAATGGAAAAACTAGTAGAAGCCGACCTCGGGGAAGATCAGTTTGGATTTCGTAGAAATGTTGGAACACGTGAGGCAATACTAACCCTACGACTTATCTTAGAAGCTAGATTAAGGAAGGGCAAACTTACGTTTCTAGCATTTGTAGACTTAGAGAAAGCTTATGACAATGTTGATTGGAAAACTCTCTTTCAAATTCTGAAGGTGGCAGGGGTAAAATACAGAGAGCGAAAGGCTATTTACAATTTGTACAGAAACCAGATGGCAGTTATAAGAGTCGAGGGACATGTAAGCGAAGCAGTGGTTGGGAAGGGAGTGAGACAGGGTTGTAGTCTCTCACCGATGTTATTCAATCTGTATATTGAGCAAGCAGTGAAGGAAACAAAAGAAAAATTCAGAGTAGGTATTAAAATCCATGGAGAAGAAATATAAACTTTGAGGTTCGCCGAGACAGCAAAGGACTTGGAAGAGCAGTTGAACGGAATGGATAGTGTCTTGAAAGGAGGATATAAGATGAACATCAACAAAAGCAAAACGAGGATAATGGAATGTAGTAGAATTAAGTCGGGTGATGCTGAGGGAATTAGATTAGGAAATGAGACACTTAAAGTAGTAAAGGAGTTTTGTTATTTGGGGAGCAAAATAACTGATGATGGTCGAAGTAGAGAGGATATAAAATGTAGACTGGCAATGGGAAGGAAAGCGTTTCTGAAGAAGAGAAATTTGTTAACATCGAGTATTGATTTAAGTGTCAGGAAGTCGTTTCTGAAAGTATTTGTATGGAGTGTAGTCATGTATGGAAGTGAAACATGGACGATAAATAGTTTGGACAAGAAGAGAACAGAATCTTTTGAAATGTGTTGCTACAGAAGAATGCTGAAGATTAGATGGGTAGATCACATAACTAATGAGGAAGTATTGAATATGATTGGGGAGAACAGAAGTTTGTGGCACAACTTGATTAGAAGAAGGGATCGGTTGGTAGGACATGTTCTGAGGCATCAAGGGATCACCAATTTAGTATTGTAGGGCAGCGTGGATGGTAAAAATCGTAGAGGGAGACCAAGAGATGAATACACTAAGCAGATTCAGAAGGATGTAGGTTGCGGTAGGTGCTGGGAGATGAAGAAGCTTGCACAGGATAGAGTAGCATGGAGAGCTGCATCAACCTGTCTCAGGACTGAAGACCACAACAACAACAACTAGGGTCATAAAGTTTGACCTCTGCTTAAGACAGTATTACTACTCAGGGCACATATTGGTTGAAAGCACCGATGATGGCTGTTAATCAGTTGAAATCGATTTGCAAAAGTGAATAAATAAAACATGATTTGGCGACTGGTTGCTGCATATTTGGTAATTTTATGGTTTACGGTCGCTGCACGACTTGGGAACTACATGGAGCCCACCATTCATACTGAAGAACCGTTTCCGACGTGTTCGATAGGAGAAGAATCCAGCAGAAATCTAGCTCCAACACAATAATGCACACCCACACTCAAGTCTAAGAACCCGGGAACACATTGCCAAATTGGTTTGAATATCACTGCCTCATCCACCCTACAGTCCAGACCTGGCACCCCCGGAATTTCATCTCTTTGGGTCGCTTAAATATTCTCTATGAGGAACACATTTTGAAGATGACGAGAGTATCAGTCATGCAGTGAAAACATGGCTACGCCTACAGAACAAGAGCTTTTACCAACAGGGAACACTTCCACAGCGTTGGCGCACGGCCATAGAACGTGATGGTGACAACGTAGAAAAATAGGACATGGACAACACATGTTGATATATATTGTCACCAAATTCTGACTCTCAACAACACAAATGTTCTGAGAAAAAAATATGGGGCACTACTTATTGAATGACCCGCGTAGAAACAAAACTTTCACAGGGGATGGTAATGTCATCAACGAATTTTGTCGTTAATATCATTTCACCCCGAATTATAGTCCCCCTCTTGGACCTTTCAATTATTTCCCTCATTTCTTCTTCCATGTGTAGATTGAGCAGAAAAGCGAAAGACTGCAATTCCATCATACACCCTTTATTATCCGAGCACCTCATTTTGAACATTCCGTTCTTAAAGTTCCCCCCTGGTTCTTGTGCATACATTTATTTTCCTAATGCTTATACCTATTTTCTTTAAAATTTTGAACGCCTTACACCATTTTTTGGATAGAAAACAAATTAAGTGGCTCGACAAAAGGAAGGCCACGGGACCTGAGGTGAAGCCAATACGGTTCTATATAGAGTATGCGAAATAACTTGCTCCTCTTCTAGAAGCAGTGTACCGCAGGCCTCTGGAGGAGCGAAGAGTTTCTGATGACTGAAAAAAAAAACCACAGGCCATTCCCATTTTCAAGAAGGGTTGTCGAACAGACACCAAAAACTATAGGCATATATCTCTGTATCTGTCAGTTGTAGAATTTTGAAACGTTTTTCATGCTCACGTATTATGACGTTTCTGGATGCCGAAAATTTCGTCTGTAGGAACATCAAAGGACTTGGAAGAGCAGTTGAACGGAATGGACAGTGTCTTGAAAGGAAGGTATAAGATGAACATCAACAAAAGCAAAACGAGGATAATGGAGTGTAGTCGAATTAAGTCGGGTGATGCTGAGGGAATTAGATTAGGAAATGAGACAATTAAAGTAGTAAAGAAGTTTTGTTATTTGGGGAGCAAAATAACTGATGATGGTCGAAGTAGAGAGGATATAAAATGTAGACTGGCAATGGCAAGGAAAGAAGAAAAATTTGTTAACATCGAGTATAATTTAAATGTCAGGAAGTCGTTTCTGAAAGTATTTGTATGGAGTGTAGCCATGTATGGAAGTGAAACATGGACGATAAATAGTTTAGACAAGAAGAGAATAGAAGCTTTCAAAATGTGGTGCTACAGAAGAATGCTGAAGATTAGTGGGTAGATCACGTAACTAATGAGGAGGTATTGAATAGAACTGGGGAGAAGAGGAGCTTGGGGCACAGCTTGACTAGAAGAAGGGATCGGTTGGTAGGACATGTTCTGAGACATCGAGAGATCATCAATTTAGTATTGGAGGGCAGCGTGGAGGGTAAAAATCGAAGAGGAAGACCAAGAAATGAATACACTAAGCAGATTCAGAAGGATGTAGGTTGCAGTAGGTACTGGGAGATGAAGAAGCTTGCACAGGATAGAGCAGCGTGGAGAGCTGCATCAAACCAGTCTCAGGACTGAAGACCACAACAGGAACCAACTTGGGTTTAGAAAATAACGATCCTGTGAAATCCAGCTCGCTCTGTTCGCCCTCGAGACCCAGAACGCAGTAGACAAAGGCGCCCAGGTAGATGCCGTGTTCCTTGTCTTCCGGAAGGCATTCGATGCAGTTCCACACTGCTGCCCAATGAACAAAACATTAGCGTACGGAATATCAGACCAATTGAGTGACTAGACTGAGGAGTTTCTAGCAAACTGAACAATAAAGAGAAGTCTTATAGGACCGTTACATTTCACCTTTTCTCAATAAATATGAATGATCTAGGAGATAACGTCTGGAGATAACGTCTGAAGTTCTTCGAGGCTGTTCGCGGATGATGCTGTTGTGTACAGAGACGTTGTGGCGGTGGAACAAACGATAAAATGTTGCGAAATGCTGGGATATCTGCATTGAAGCAACGGTTGGTGCATGGAGTGACAGTTGCTGTTCAGTATAAATAAATGCAACGTATTGCGAATACACAGAAAGACCCTTAATTGTACGATTACATAGCAGTAGAAGACTCAGTGGGAGCAGTTACTTCCATAAAGTACCTTGGAGTATGGGTACGGAGCGATTTGAAGTAGCACAGCCACACGAAGTTAGATGCGTGTAAGGCAGATGCCAGCCTGAAACTCAACGATCCCCAGGAAATGTAATCCATCAATAAAGTATTTAGCTTACAAAACTTTCGTTCGACCAATACTAACATATTGCACATCCGTATGGGATTCGTACCACGTAGGACTGATGCAGGAAATAGAGAAGATCCAAAGAAAAGGGGCGCATTTCATTGCATGTTAACTTAATACGCACGAAAGCGTCACAGGATCAACCAACTCCAGTTGCAGAAGCTGCAAGAGAGGCGTTCTGCGTCACATTGTGGTTTGTCGTTAAAGTTCGGAGAGCTTACGTTCCTCGAAGAGTCCACAAATATATCGCTTTCTCCAACTTATATCTCGCGAAAAGACCTTGAAGATATAATAAGAGAGATTCGAGCAAACACGGAGGCTTACCGGTAATCGTTCTTCCAGCGAACTATTCGCGAGTGGAACAGGAAAAGGTGGAAGTGAGATTGGGACACAGAGTACCTTCCACCACACACCGCAAGGTGGCTTTCAGAGTATAGACGTAGGTACAGATGTACATTTTACACTGTCGAACCTTTTTCTAGGTCGACAAACCCTATGAAGTCTTGAGTTTTGACGTGCTGGTTCCATTACCAAGTACACCGACAGAATGGCTTCTCTGTTGTTTTCACCGTCCCTAAATTCAAAATAATCGTGATCTGACAGATCCACAGTTTTCTTCTCCATGCTTCTGCGTGCTATTCTTGTTAACAACTTCAGTACATGATCTGTTAAACTGACCGCTTTTAACACAAAATACTATGCCACTATAGCTAAGATCAGAATGTCTATTAGAATGTCAACGCTTGATGATGAATTATGAGCTAGACAGCATACGGGCACATATTTGAAAGATGGATCGTTAGGAAAATAGTGGCTGCAAACAAAGTGCAAATTTTGTAAAACGAGAACTAATGAGGAGACCTACCAAAATAGACAGAACGCATCACATGTAGTGGCAGAGCGAAGGTAAATTTTCTTTGACTACCACTAACGAATGCATGAGAACAGGTTGTCAAAACAATGCCTGGGGAAAGGAGTCAGTAATAGCATTGTTACACTGGTTTGGCAGTGGACGCAAGAACTGGATAAATATAGTGCAGAATTATTACTCAATATGTGCTAACTATTACAAAATTCTAAGAATGAACATTACATAACATTATGCCGCGAGCGTACTTCTGTACCAGAGCCGGCCACGACGTGTCCGACTTCACGCTTGTAGCGTGTGCGGGTCACAGGCGGGCCAAGTTCCGATCTGTCATTCGGCTTTGCTCGGTCCTTCTCGGAAGTACACAGAACAACGCGACCTTACTTTTAGCACTGCGGTGCGGCATTGTTTTGTCAGCACAACTCTCTTGAGTTCGGCAGAACCGTGCTGTCAGCGCTTTTTAACCTTCGGTACTGGTTGGTGGTATGAAGAATGTTCATAGATCCAGTCGCTGTTCAAACAAAAGGAGCCAGTCTAGCGATCTACTGTCGCAATCGTTTAAAATGAATGGGAATCACATAAGAGATGGAAGAGAATTCCCAGTTCTCATAAACGACGAATACTGGATATTTGGTATGAAACGACATTACAATATCAAGCAGAAATAACTTAAAAGATTAGTTGAAAATGAAAGAACAAAAAAACTTTCGACAGGCGTGATTTATTGTTCTGTACATTAAAAAGCACTTAATGCTAAATCCATAGGCCTGCAACAAGCGAAGAAATTTGTGGTACGAATAATAACGTTTCTGGATTCGCACGCGTTATTCCATTATCAGTTGCAACCGTTTTCAGTGGAAGTGAAACTGGAACTGGAACTGGAACTTGGTTAAGTCAAGGGGCTTGCCCGGAACGATTTTTCGATTTAAAACTAGCTCTTGTTGTATTTATGAAGGAAATTGGAGAGCAAGAACGAAAATTAGAACATCAGAATGGATTGTAGACGCGCGGTTTTTGAGTGGACATAACCGCACACTGCCCACAGTAAGACACTGCAAGATAACTTCTTTCTGATTTGATGAGGAAGCATTTAAAAAGAAAATCGCGTTGTAGAAGGGACACATTCTGAAAAAGACAGTCCACTTCCCTAAGTTCACTGGTGCTAAAGAAAACACGAGGTTTGAAGAATTCATTGTGGCCTTGGAAGAACTACACGGATAATTATATAAATATTTAGAAGACACTATCAACTTCACATCTGTTCCCGTGCTGTTTTCAAGAGTGTTTGCCATTTCAGTGGAAAGCGCCCCCGTACATATGTTGATGTAAATTATTGCTCTGTAAGGTAATTCCATGTTTAATGACTTTTTTTTACATTAAAACCGTCCAGGACGACTACATTTCTTTCCTCAGGTAGAGTATCGAAGTCTTCTCAATGACGTTGTAAAAGGGGTACAGTATTTTGCTCGCCACATTCGTGTGAAAGACCTTTTTCGGTTATAAAACTAAATAAGACAAGGTTATGTGATAACTTGAGTGCGAAAGTCTATAATATTGTTTGCGCTGTCTGTATGACAACAGTCTGTACCAGATAAAAATTGTGTTGTCTTTAGTGCGCCAAAAAATTAAGTAATACTGAAAATTGATTTTGTTTGTGACGTTTGTTGTTGAGAAATGTGAAACATAAAACCAAGCAGAATGCAACGTGACTGCACTCTCATTTAAATGCAGCACATTCCCAGGTTTCCCCCTTCTAGCGCTCAAACAGCGTGGGGTGGCGGTGGGGGAATGTGAAGCGAGGCTGAGCGTTACGACATTTGTGTCCGCGCATTGTCCATGGGGCGAAATCTCGGTCTCCCGTGTCCTATAACATCGACAAAAGTTGACTCTGAGGTTTACATTAAATAGGATGGCAGCCACTTTCACTCCTTCAACACAAATACTGCTGTACAGCTTATAGATAAATTTCCATATGGTCGTTGCTGACCAGCCACTCAAATATTATGTGGAATCTCCTCTCATCTGGAAAATAGATCACATTAGAATTTTTCCAAAACATAAGCTTAGAATGCTCCCAGACTTTTAATATAGATAATATTTTAATAAGTTACTCTCACCTCAGATGTAAAAGTTAAACAGTCATTCCCGTGAACCAGGTTAAAACACCCTTCAGAAAATAACTAACTCAAGCGACTTTACATGAACTTTCAAACTCCGAGACTATCAAACATGTCATACATTCAATTACCAACAACTTATGCTTAAAATAAGAAACTAACTGCTTGTAAGAGGTCAATTAACACATCCAACCCACCTCTGTGACCCAAAATTTGAAGAAAGTTGAACACAGAACCCACCAGGGTTAGCTCTTACCCAATATACAGCCTTATAAATAGGCAATATACCATTCACTTACAACACCCACAACGACAAGTGCCCAGGTGCGTCACTAGCTTTGTTCAAAATCACAGTACCCAGTCCGCGGAGTGGAACCGCTTATGAGCATTGATCAAACTCCCTTGTAGAGACAGCATCAAGAGACTGGAAACATGCACCAGACCGCCCAGACAGAGGTTGCTAACTTTTCCAACTAATCACATCTCATTCGTGTAAGTGGTTATGGAACAGATTAGTATAATAATTAAAATTAAACGTGCCAGTTGTACTTATAATCTTAATGAGTGTTATGACATTGATTGCAGGGGCAATACATTCACTAAGCACTTTTCTATTCTGACAGGATTTCATATAAAGTTGTGTGTAGGTGGGCACTGTGACATCAGGGGCAGGTATTAGCGCTAGGGAGAGTGAGGGGCCACCAAGGTGGTCGTTCCCTTGGGACGCAGGAGGCGGTGTCCTTTACGGGTTGCACAGCGAATCTACGGCCGAGGGAAAGCAGGAGAATCGGGCTTTGTGCGGACGGCCGGGCAGTCACCAGGCCAGCATTATGCTGCAGACTGCCAGGGTCAAAGACAATACAGTGGGACGCAGTTTCATTGTTAAAAATGCAACCCCCACTGTCCCTCACAATATAACCTGTGAGTCCTCAGGTTAACACGTGGATAGGACCATCGTTTTACAGTGTGTTCTGCAAAACATTAGCCTGGAGGCGGATAGGGAGTCAGGACATCTGTTTGGGGGGCGATGTCACTTTTCCTAATATTTATTAGGCCATTGTTGAATGTTGGGATTTATCTGTAAATCTGAAATTAATGAAGTGTTAAGATTCGAAGATTTTAATTTGGTTTTCAATTTCAGAATGAAACTTCATCAGTCTCAAACAAAGGTTAATCAGTCTTGCACAGTGTTTTAGTTATACAGAAACAGCAAAAAGAGACACTTCGCTCTCCTGAGATAAACCAATAGAGAAATTTGGAAAACGTTGTGAATCTGGAGGTCACATTCCTTGTTCGTCGTATTTGGCACATTTCCTCAGAACTGAGATTGCTTACTTTTTCAGCTGGGTGCTACCGATCTTCATACATTCTCTTCACACAAGATATTATGATCCAGTTCGTTTTCAGATGTTCCTGAACCTGTGTCGTCTTCTGCCATTGACTGATCGTTTCGTCAGAAACATACGAATCACTGGAGTCCATTTCAGTGTCAGAGTCTGCAGAAAACGTCTCTTCCTCCACTTACATAACTCGTCTGCTTCTGTTAGACACATTTGCAGGTATTTTTCAGCCATTTCGCTCTAGAAAAACAGCCTGAGTTAGGAAATAAAACATTCTAGGTTCCTTTTTGAATGTAATTAATGAACAAATTTGTATAGAGTAGCGCAGTTAAAAGTAGTCCGCATCCCCTTTTGAATGCGAACGCAATAGTTCGATTTCTGATATAGAATAAACAGTTACAATAATGGACAGTGTTATGCAGAATTTGATAGTTAGCATTCTTCTGCCAGCATTTCATTTTATTCCATCAGCGAAGTTGGACGATTTTCTCTGCGGTCTGCAAAATGACTTTCTCGATAGAAGAAAGAATTGAAATTGTGAAAGAATACGTGAAAACAAGTTCGATTAAGAAAACTCGCGAAATTTTCGGGTCAAATATCCGGATAGAGGGCTACCAGCAAAGAGAGCAATACAGAGCCTGTATAAAAACTTGTGCACCTGCGGATCTGTGCAAAATTTAAAACGACAAAGAATTCCTTCAGTTCGCCCACCAGAGCTGTTGCAGACGTTCACCGAAGAATTATTCAGAGCCCAAAGAAGTCTACATGTAAATTGGCCAACAGGCGCAAGCAAATAGGTGTTCCCATCGGATATTAAAAAATCTTAATTTGAAGCCATATCTTGTGACGGTTGTGCAGCAGTTACGGGAAGATGACATCTTTCCCGTCACGTGAATTCACAGAAAATGGCTCTGAGCACTATGGGACTCAACATCTTAGGTCATAAGTCCCCTAGAACTTAGAACTACTTAAACCTAACTAACCTAAGGACATCACACACACCCATGCCCGAGGCAGGATTCGAACCTGCGACCGTAGCAGTCCCACGGTTCCGGACTGCAGCGCCAGAACCGCTAGACCACCGCGGCCGGCTGAATTCACAGAACACGAGGTAATTGGTGACGGAGAATCCTAACGTTGTGCGTCAGCAACCACCCCACGATGAAAAAATCGGCGTTGGGAGTGGGCAACACAAACGCGCACCATTGCACCGATATTTTTTGACACTACCCTCATCACGGCTGCATATATGGAATTTTTGATACATTTTGTGCTCAACGCAGTGAATTTTAAAGACAATACAGTACTGGTTGTTCCAGCAAGACGAGGTAACATGCCAAACGTCCAAGGTGTCCCTGGGAAGAGTCCATGATGTTTTCACTGAGGAACGAAAATGTCAGCAAATATTAACGGACGCCACGTTCGCTGGATCTCTCAACATGACTTATTTTGTGGGGATGCTTTTGACTGTGGAGACACTTGGAGAGCAATGTCTATGAAAGAAAATTATACACGCTACAGGATCTGAAAGCCATCAGCCGTGTAGTTGCCGCCATGGGTATCCGAACTTTTCGCCAGGTGTATCTCATAATGCTTAGATGTGCACAGCTGTGTGTTGATGTTGCAGGGGTCAATTTCAGCCGCCGCGCGGGATTAGCCAAGCGGTCTAAGGCGCTGCAGTCGTGGACTGTGAGGCTGGTCCCGGCGGAGGTTCGAGTCCTCCCTCGGGCATGGGTGTGTGTGTGTTTGTCCTTAGGGTAATTTAGGTTAAGTAGTGTGTAAGCTTAGGGACTGATGACCTTAGCAGTTAAGTCCCATAAGATTTCACACACACATTTTTCAATTTCAGCGTCTTCTATAAATGTATTTTTCATTGTAAATAAATGATAAGCCAATCTCAGCTCTTCGTTTCTGTAATTTCACTGCATTTCCTGTATACTTACACGGGCTACTTTAATCTGCGCCACCCTGTATCTTCGCAAACTAGCAAACAACCAAGAAATAATGGTAAAATGACTGTGCCAGTATCTATAAATCAAATCAAAATTGATACCTTGTAAAGTTCATATCTGTCTATAAAAATGATTTCGAATGATTAAACTGTAGCTGATTAAGAAAGACAACCACACTAAAACGATTTGAAACCATGCTGAAAATTAAGCAATTTGGTAGCTGTGATTTTATGAACAAAGTTATTAAGTCTAAATTTCTACAAGCAAACTCACTAACACATAAATTAAGATTTGGCGTACTCCAGTAACTAAAAAAAATGTTATGTACGATAATTTAAAGAATAAGTTGGATTATCTTCCTGTGAGGCATAATAGAGCGAGTTCATTAGTTATCTAGCGCATCCTCAAGTTTCTTTTTCATTCTTCTCTATATTATTCTTCTCAGCAACTTGGGTGCATGAGCTGTTAAGCTGATGGTGCGATAATTCTCGCACTTGTCAGCTCCTGAAGTCTACAGAATTGTGTGGATGATGTTTTCTGAAAGTCAGATGGTATGCCGCCTGGCTCGTACATTGTACACACCAACTTTGATACTAATTTTGTTGCTACTTGTGATTTTTGAAAGACTGATAGAATGTTATCTATACCTTCTGCCTTATTTGACCTTAAGTCCTCCAAAGCTCTTTTAAATTCTGATTGTAATACCGGTCCCCTATGTCTTCTAAATCGGCTACTGTATCTTCTTCTACCATATCAGACAAATCTTACCCCTCATTGAGGTTTTCCATGTATTCTTTCCATTTATCCGCTCTCTATTCTGCATTTTAGGTGGAGTTCCTGTTGTACTCTTGATGTTAGCACCCTCACTTTTAATTTTTTCTTTTTCGATTTCTTCACATTGTGCATACACCCATTTACCTTTAGCTTCCCCACACTTACTATTTATTTCATTTTTCGACTTCTTGTATTTCTGTATTCCTGAATTTCCCTGAACATTTTTATATTTCCTTCTTTCATTGATCAACTGAAGCATTTCCTCTGTCACCCATGGTTTCTTCGCATTTACTTTCTTTGCACCTATGTTTTTCTTTCCAACCTCTGTGATGGCCCTTTTTAGATATGTTCATCCCTGTTCAGCTTAACTGCCCACTGAGCTATTCCTTATTGCTGTATCTGTAGCCTTAGAGAACTTCAAGCGAATCTTGACACTCCTTAGGACTTCCGTATCTCACTGCTTTGCGTATAGTTTCTTCCTGACTAATCCCTTAAACTTCAGCCTTCTTTTCATCACTGCTAAATTGTGAAATCTTCCTGTATCTCCCCGCCTTTTCCAAGTATACCTCATTCTCTTGTGATTCTTAAACTGGGTATTTGCTGCTTTTGGCTAAAATTTATTACAGAACTTAATTAGTCTTTCTCCTCTCTCATTCCTAGCACCAAGCCCATATTCTTTCATAGCCTTGTCTTCTATTCCTTCCCCTACAACCGCTTTCCAGTCCCCACGACAACTGGATTTTTATCTCCCTTAACGTACTGGGTTACTCGTTCAGCATCCTCATATACTTTGCCTATTTCTTCATCTTCAGATTGCGACGCCGACGTGTATACCTGAACTATCGTTGTCAGTGTTAGTTTGCTGTCGATTCTGATGAGAACAACCCTGTCACCGACATGTTCACAATAACACACTCTCTGCCCTACCTTCCCATTCATAACGAATCCTCCTCCCGTCATACATTTTTCTGCTGCTGTTGATATTACCTTATACTCATCTGACCAGAAATCCTTGACTCATTTCCACTGAAGTGACATTGATGCTAGATTGAGCCTTTTCATTTCCCTTTTCGGGTTTTCTAGCTGCTGTACTTTGTTCAGGCTTCTGACATACCGCGCCCTGACTCACAGAGCGTTATCCTTTCGTTGGTTATTCAGTCTTTTTCTCCAGCTCACCTACCACTTGGCAGTGCCCTCCCAGATATCGAAATGACGGACTATCCCGGAATCTTTTGCCAATGGAGAGATCATCATGACAATTTTTTTCAATTCCAGGCGATATATGCTGTGGATACATATGATGTATCTTTAACGCAGTGGTTTCCTTTGTGTTCTGCATCCTCATACAATTGATCATTGCTGATTCTTCCACCTTTAGGAGCAGTTTCCTACCCCAAGGACAAGAAAGTGCCCTGGACTCTGTCCGTTCCTCCACTATCTTTGACAGTTCCATTGGCATAATGAGAGTGACATCATATGCCGGAAGTTTTCGGCCGCCAATGTCGATTTTAATTGAAAATTTAAGCGGTGGTGGGGCTCCAACCAGGGACTGCGGAAGTATCGTTTTCTAATCAGTATCGCTACCCCTAGAGCACCGGTGCTAACGGAAATTTGCTTGTGAAGCTATTTTGTTGATTGCACTGATGGAGAAGATTTTTTTAGAGAAATATTTCAATGTTATCCATGCACGTGTACGAACGCAATGTTTGTCAGAACTATCAACTGAAGGATATCTTTGTCTCCTATATGAATAATAATATACATAATTTGTGTTAATTTCATCTCTTTGTTTCCATTACGTCACAAATTACGCAGTTGGTAGAATTGTCTGTATTTTTGTAGTGAGAGCATTTCGTAAATGTTAGAGTCTTTTTGTGCTGTACTGTCTTTTTTGACAATAATCGAAGTTTAAATTTTCAAGTAAAACCCTCCTCCATCATTTTTACTAAAGTTTTAAATATTTTGCCGTGTGCACATTACACCCCACTCTACGCACTGTCGCAGATTGTTTCTGGCAACCAAAAAAATATTTAGGGTAAATTATTTTTTTTTAGCTGCTGCATTTGCTGATTTCAATTCGCTTTCGAGAACGTCAGTATACCAGACACAAAATTACATGCTATGTTACTTGTCTTTCAAGGTTGACCTCACTTTGCATTCTTGTGAGCAAACAGCACGTCGTCGGAATTTTAAGATGTTGTACTAAGTAAGCAGGTTAGTTTCCAGTGAACAGTGAAGATAGTGTTAAAAATTTTCTCCTGTGTTGAGCAGTATTTTATTTCGTGGGTATTTCAAGTCAAACTTTGCACGTCATGTTACGTAACTTTCATAAAGTAGTTCGGTATTGAGTTCCGTTAAATAGTTTTCACCAAATACACAATTAGTTTCTTTTGGGATTTTAGGCGAGTTATTTTCATTTTTCAAATACAGCATTTCGCTAAGATTAAAGTTTTGCTTCACGACAATGTTCACATGCGCAACTCATGGCCAAGAAACAGTCAGTATTGCCCAGCAGTTGAATACGATATCTAAAGCACACATTACACAAAGACAAATTTTTTGAAAAAAGAATATTCAGTATCTCATATATAAAAGAATTACACAAAAAGCTTACAAAGTGAACATCCATGATGCCAGAAAGGGCAACCGTGACCAATGATCGGGTCCACATCATCAAGCTTATCAGCCAGGGGAGTTGCTCGACTTGTGCAATGCTAAGGACTGACAACAAGTAGTTCGTCCACGTTCTACAGGTGCACTTAATGATCGTCAACATCTACGGGTTTTGAGTGAAAGGAACTGTGGGCTGAATGTTCCAGACCTGAAATCGGCGGGCCAAGAGGCTACAGAACGTCATGTATCTCATCAAACTATTAGAAGACGATTCCATGATGCGAATCTTCATTTCCGACGACCTTGGTGAGCATCACGTCGTACATCACAACCTGCTGAACTCCGATACGGAAGGGCAAGCAACCACCCTAAATGGACACCACGGTAATGGCGTCGATATTGTTTTCGGAGGAAACTCGAAGCTGTTTGCATCTTGATAATCGCAGACAACGTTTTTGGAGACAACCTGGTAACACTGAAAGCTTCCCTCACACGTTCCACATGTGCAACAACGTGATGGTGGGGACTTGTTCTGCTGTGTCAGTATAATGGGGCAATGTATGAGCATACCTCTCGTGATGCTTCGCGGTGATCTCACGACTCTACAGTAGAGGGATGAGATTCTGTAACCACTAGCGACAACGCATCGCCAACATTTTGGTGACAATTTTGTCTCGATGGAGAAGAGACAGACAAGACGGCTTTACAGTTTTATTATTAGTATAGAAGATACTTGATTCATAGATTAGCAAACAGGCACGACAGCTTTAAAACAACATTGGTTGATTAGTTGATTTGGGGGAGGGGACCAAACAGCGAGGTCATCGCTCCCGTCGGATTGGGGAAGGGTGGAGAAGGAAGTCGGCCGTATCCTTTCAAAGGAAGCATCCCGAAATTTGCCTGAAGCGATTTAGGAAAATCACGGGGAACCTAAATCAGGATGGCCAGACGTGGGTTTGAAGCATCGTTCTCCCGAATGCGAGTCTGTCAGATGCACTGTGACGCTGCCGCTGCGGGAACAGCTCACACTCAGCATGACGTCATTGCGCCGCTCTCCCACTATAATCAGCGAACCACACGCGAGGTCCGTATTGGTCGATTCTTCATTAGTAAACTCTTCCGTATTGTTATGTATCGCTGTTAACGTGTAACTAACCGAGGCGCAACCGAGCGGTACTGAATGCAAACATGCGGATGAAAAGTAAAATTGGCATTACTGTTGGCAACATCAAGTACCGTGAGTGAATGGAACAAGCTAGTTTCCAAACAAGACAGAGCGCATACCTTCGGCATTTGATCTGACGTGCAAATATTTTCAGTGCAATATGTATATAAAGTTAAATAGTCGTGAAAAGTTAACCGAAATGCAATTATTCTTCAACGAGTCACTGGAGACCACGCGTCTCTTATGCCAAAATACTCAAGAAATATCCCTATAATGTCTCCGAAACTTTGTTGGTGGAATTCGGGTTGTAGATTGTATTATCGAAAGTATGGTATGCTAATGTCTGTCTATTTAGTGATAAAGTGTGTTTGTAATAACAATGTACGAGGGTTGCCCAGAAAGTAATGCAACGCATTTTTTTCTTCGACGATTCTTTATTGAACGTAATGAGAATTACACACACGAAAGAATGGTGCTTTATCGACACACCCAATTTTTCCATGTAATCTCCATCCCGTTTTATGGCCTTCCTCCAGCGCGAACCACGGGCGTGTATGCCCTGTCAGCACCAGTCCTTGTCCTGGTGGCGGGGCCAGTGCTTCACTGTGTGAATCACCTCCTCATCGTCCTCAAAATGTCTTCCGCGAATGGCATCCTTTAATGGCCCAAACAATATCAGCTCGCTGCAACGCATCAGACGTGACAGGGCGGATGGTCTCCCCGACCGCTGCCAATCCTGGAGCTCCGCCGAACCGCCGTCTGATGACCTCACCCTCCATGCACAGCGACTAACTATACTTCTGTTGACAGCGAGGGCTCCATACACTTTGCATAACTGTTTGTGAATACTCCCAACAGTTTCTTTCTCTGCAGTGAGAAATTCAGTGACGGCACATTGTTTGTGACGAACATCACCTACAGACGCAATTTCGAAAATGTCCTGCAGCTATGCTATCTCCCGGAAGTGACGGAAACTTAGCGCGCTCACTCAGAAGACTTCACATAATTTATACGTAACGTTTCGCATTCGTGTCATTGTTTTCGGCTGAGGAAAAAAATGCGATGCATTACTTCCTGGGCAACACTCGAAGTTACTACAGATATTGCACGCATTATGAACGCAAGACGGCAAGGAAGATAATGTATGAACTACGTAATTCCTTGAAATAATTACAATACAAATTAGTGTACCTAACGATAGATGTATATGTTACTTACATCGACAACGAGCAGTTCTAACAATATTTCAAATACTTCCTGCTCCCTAGTATAAGTGTTTCAAAATGTTGTATTATCGATCCTATGCGAGAAGCTGAGACACAACTATCATAGTACACAGTTATGACCCTCTGAATGTACAGCTTTTGAACTACACGCACAACGACTGTTTATCGCTCGCTCCACCCCACTGCTACCGCCAAACACCCAAGGGCGAAGTCCTGTACAGCACAGTGACAACCAGAACCCTCTTGTTCGCGGAATGTTGATGGCGATGTGGAGACATCCATTCAACGTATTTTGACAACACATGTTACTCTAAGTGCAAATAGTATGTAACATGAGTATGTGATACGTCGATGTCAAGCACAAGTAGGTGCACTGAAGCGCCAAAGAAACTGGTATAGGTATGCGAATTCAGAGATATGTAAACAGACAGAATACGGCACTGCGGTCGGCATCTCCTATATGAGACAACAAGTATCTGGCGCAGTTGTTAGACCGGTTAACGCTGCTACAATAGCAGGTTATGGAGATTTAAGTGAGTTTGAACGCGGTTTTACAGTCGGCGTAAGAGCGGTGGGACACAGCATCTCCGAGGCAGCGATGAAGTGGGGATTTTCCAGTACGACCATTTCAAGAGTGTACCGTGAATGTCAGGAATCCGGTTAAACAATGTATCTCCGACGTTTCTGTGGCCGGAAAAATACCCTGAAATAACAGGACAAACGACGACTTCAACGAATCGTTCAACGTGACAGAAGTGCAACCCTTCCGCAAGTTGCTGCGGATTTTAATGCTGGGACATCAGGACATCAACAAATGTCAGCGTGCGAACCATTCAGCGAAACATCATCGACATGGGCTTTCGAAACCGAAGGCCCACTCGTGTACTCTTGATGACTGCACGACACAAACATTTACGTCTCGCCTGGACCCGTCAACACCGTCATTGCACTGTTGATGACTGGAAAACAGTTGCCTGGTCGGACGAGTCTCGTTTCAAATTGTATCGAGCGAATGGACGTGTATGGGTATGGATACAAAAAAAAATGTTCAAATGTGTGTGAAATCTTATGGGACTTAACTGCTAAGGTTATCAGTCCCTAAGCTTACATACTACTTAACCTAAATTATCCTAAGGACAAACACACACACACACACCCATGCCCGAGGGAGGACTCGAATCTCCGCCGGGATCAGCGGCACAGTCCATGACTGCAGCGCCTTAGACGGGGTATGGATACAAACTCTTGAATCCATGGACCCTGCAGGTCAGCAGGGGACTGTTGAGGCTGGTGGAGGCTCTTAAATGGTGTGGGGAGTGTGCAGTTGGAGTGATGTGGGACTCCTGATACGTCTAGATACGACTCTGACAGGTGACACATACGTAAGCATCCTATCTAATCACCCTCATCCTTTATGTCCATCGTGTGTTCCGAAGAACTTGGACAATTCCAGCAGGACATTGCGACACCTCACACGTCCAGAATTGCTACAGAGTGGCACCACGAACGCTCTTTTGAGTTTAAACACTTCCGCTGGTCACCAAAACCCCAGACATGAACATTATTGAGCATATCTGGGATGTCTTGCAACGTGCTGTTCAGAAGAGATCTCCAGCTCTTTGTACTCTTACGTATTTATGGACAATCCTGCAGGATTCATGGCGTCAGTTTCCTCCAGCACTATTTCAGACATTAGTTGAGTCCATGCCACGTCGTGTCGCACCAGTTTCTCTCTTCAGTGTATTATTCTAATGGTATTCTCGTACTGTCATTCAGCACCTATATGCAGGCTTCAAAATCAAAATGAGTAAACTTAAGCAACTGAAGAATTTTTACGAAATGAACGACTTTCGATTTGCAATTTAATCATACCAATCACGTTGTTAGTGTCATGTTCCATGGATCAATTGGACGTTAAATCGTAATGATGTGAAACGAATCATTTCACATTCATATCGCAAATTAATTTGTAATTATTGCCACATACTAAACATTTATAAGATTTTTTTGCTGCAAATGTATTTCACTTTAACAGTGCAAACCTTAAAATCCAAAGAAAATAAACAACAGCGATGTTAATAGTGGAATAGCGGTACGCTACTTCTTTAACTACATTGCGTCTGTCAATCGCAACATAAGAAGTTCGAAGCAAAGAGATCTCTGACACCAGCTACAGCTTAGAAGTTAAGGTCTTCGTCTCATTCAACAAACCACGTTACGATGTAAAAACTGCGATGTAAAACAATGTTTCACGAAACAGAACAGTAGGGAGTATGACAAGCGGTCTACACGCATATTTTATAGCTGTACGTTCAGAAGATCATAACTATTTACTGTCCGCAGCTCGTGGTCGTGCGGTAGCGTTCTCGCTTCCCACGCCCGGGTTCCCGGGTTCGATTCCCGGCGGGGTCAGGGATTTTTCTCTGCCTCGTGATGACCGGGTGTTGTGTGCTGTCCTTAGGTTAGTTAGGTTTAAGTAGTTCTAGGGGACTGATGACCATAGATGTTAACTCCCATAGTGCTCAGAGCTATTTTTAACTATTTACTGTCAGAATTATGGCCCAAATTTTGACGCGGGATTGTTTTCTGCGGCTGATATTTTGCAAGTGTGCTTCTTTTCTTAAAATATGAGGTCAAGCTTGCGATGTTTCCTTGTGAGAGTTGTTGCATTATCCTCCGTTTCGTCTTGTACGTTATGGTGATGGAATAGTATATGCCATTTTCCTGTACTGTAGGTATATACTCTCAGAAACAAAGACGAGTGATGTAGCAAACGGAATAATGCACTATTACATTACAACTCTGTGATGAGTTACAAGAGACCAGGTGTCTATTATTCCAGAAAATGCAGAAAATAATCTTGCACAACCTCCGAAATTAATTCGTTGGAGTTTGGGTTGACCCTGTCTATAAAAACGAAGACACGCAAGCTTTTAAATCAAGTTTTTTTGTCGGCTTTGGAAACTAAAAATAAATAGTGTCATATTTTCTTTTTATAGAGTCTTTTGTGAGTGAAAACATAACTAACACCAATATGAAGCATTTCGCATTTGAAAATTTAAGGCGTCAACTCACTTTGGTGAGCTATGAGAAATAGAGCTTTACAACTGCCAACGAAATGTTAATAACTCCCAAAAATGTTGTTCATCGCTCAAGTCTCCAGATATGTGACATGATAAGAACAAAGCGAACTGTGAAGCTAAAAAGTTGTAAGCTCCGCAAAGCACATGCAGTAATAACTATTACCGAATCAGTGAAAGGCGTATTTGGATGCTACGAGGAAGGAAAAATGACAGGCTATGAGAAACATGAAGATAACAACCTCGTCGATATCCGAAAGTGTGAAGGGCCAGTAAGTTAGAGATAAAAGAACTAATTTTGTATCTGGAAATCTCGTTCTTTGTTTAAAACAGAGTTGAGGTTCTGGAACCATATTATAGCTTTATCTTCTGTAGCGACATAAATATTTTTCCCACGTACGCAAGTCCAGTTAATGGAACGATAAGTTTTATCAGATGCTGTCAATCATTCCAATAATCATGACTTAGAAATTTCGCCATACTTGGCGGATAACAGAACATTTACTGCAAAAGTTTTGCTTCCCGAACGTTGCCGCCCGTATATTACAGGGTCTCCAACGAAGGAATCCCTGATTTCAGAATGAAATATCTCGAATACTTAGATCGATAGACGAATGCAACAAAAGGTGTATTTTTTGTGAAAACTGTAAGAATTTTATATAGATGTGATATAGAAGTTGCTAACAGATGGCTCTGTACGCTGTGCAGCTCTCGTAGAGTATAATCGTGCCCAATTAAACTCGTACTCTGTAAGTAGTTTTTGCGGTCACATCACAATCTTTTGGAAATCAGCACTCTCTCCCGCAGCTCTTATATGTAGGCCTCGGGCGGTTATGGATCTTGAATAGAAACATGTGTAGGTACTATCTCAGTATTTTCTGCGTGTTGGAGCGCTACAAACTAGTCTCTGTTATAGATTTTGAATGGAATCATGTGCCTGCTCTGTCTCGGTATTTTCCGCGTGGTGGAGCGCTTCAAACTAATCTCTGCAGCAATCCTTCCGACGTATTTTCTTAGCTTTTGCTGAATAGTTCCAGAAAATGTGGCGACAATTTCAGGAGTAACCATAGTTTGCCCTGGAGCAGTCTTTCTTCGCTAGATCGTCAGCCACCGTGCCTCTTCGTTAGAATTTGGCGAAGAGTTTGCGAACGCTTTTCGCAATGGGTACTTTTGAAACCTTAAATAATGTTTGAAAACATCGTCCTGTTCCCGTAGGCCTGTTTTGTAGTCTGTGGTAATCCAGTACCAGAAAAACTCGTTGTTCAACGGAATACATGACTGCAGCCTCCTCCTTCGGTACGCTAACTTCCTTTCACGTTTCGACGGTGGAACTGATTACTCTCATCTGCGGTGCACTATTTATAGGCTCTACGTATTGCGATCACAGCGCCTTCTGTTCGAAACTTTTCTGCTGTATGTAGAAACTTCTGTATAACATTCTTAGAGCTTTCACAAGAAAAACACCGTTTGTGGCACTCGTTTATCCATCTTAGTTTTCGATGTATTTAATTCCTAAGTCAGGGACTCCTCCGCTGGACACCCTGTCAATTCGTCTTTTACCAGTTGTAAGTTTCCTTTCAATTGGGACATAAAGGTCCGCACTTGTATATTACATTTGATTCCAAATGGCGCTGAGCACTATGGGACTTAACTTCTGAGGTCATCAGTTCCCCAGAACTTAGAACTACTTAAACTTAACTAACCTTAGGACATCACACACATCCATGCCCGAGGCAGGATTCGAACCTGCGACCGTAGCGGTCGCGCAGTTCCAGACTTTAGATTTGACTCCAACATTGACCCGAGTAGTGTGGAAGCAGATACAAACAATGTTGTGAAGTGACATCCTTTTTGCTTACCATTTGTCATTTTTATTGCTACAATAATAGCAGCTCAGAAATTTGCAAAGTATTATTTTTACATTAAGCTTCTAAGAAACAGTGTTGCGGAGAAACAGAAATTTCTTGCTGATTTAGTCGTGGTCTTGCTTCCATGAAGTTTGCGAAGATAATCTCACAGGGCGAAAAAAATAGTCACCACAGCGCGTAGGCGCAGGCGAATCGTCAGGCCTTTACAGATGGCGCAGCGATCGAGCCACGTGCTCAACCGCGAGTGTAGTGCCTCTACGTCAGCATTAAAGGTAGTAGCGCTCACTGAGACATTTATGTTCCAAGTGGACATTGTACATACAAGTGGGTAAATGTAAGGACGTGACAGAGTGACAAAAGGGGTTATCATTTTTGGCCATGCCCATAGCCACACGGTGTATGAAGTTGACAGATCTGTCGGTTTTTTGCGGCGGATTGTACAACGTCTCTATAAGCAGTGGTATAACACCCTTGACCACAAAACACGACGCGAGTATTGTTGTCGGAAAAAGATCCTAACTGAGAGGGGAGACGCGTTTCACGGCTTGTGAATCAAAATCGCTTGCAATTGCGATAGGAATTTTTGCAAGCAGTGAATGAAGATTCGTAGCAGACTGTTAGCGAGAGAACATTGTGGCTGATGCAACGAACATTCGGAGACGGGCACCCTTGTTTTTCAAGCCGACAACAGTAAAGTTCATCTGGCTGGAAGAATACGTGACTGGTTGTCTGAACACATCCCCGCCCTATTACATTTCGACCGGCCTGCAAAATCACTTGAACTGAACCCCGCAGAAAATCTGCCGGACATGTTGAAACAGCAGGTAAAACGCCGACATGAGCATCCCTGCACATTGATGGAGCTGCGCGATGAAATCCTCAGCGGGTGGCTTAACCTGGATGTGACGTACCTGCACAACCTCGTGGACTCACTTCCTAATCGAATCCAGACGGTTATCAAGTCCGGGGGCGGTATTACATGGTATTAAATGTTGCTCAGCCTCATTACCCACCGGCGATTTGGTTGCACGTTTCGCTTGCATGACTGAGCCGTGTTGTTCATTTAACATGCAGTTCCCGTAAGGACTTAGACACTTGCGATTTGGCCGTATGACCCACTGCGCAACCGCTTGTCCCCACAACTGGTAGTAACGACTCAGCCTGTCGAGAGGGCGTAAGAAGATCCCTGACAGCTGGTAGCACTGTTACCAGCTTTCAAATGCGAAGCGCCAACGACTGCAGGGAAAAACAGTAACTGTTTGCAGAGCTGTGGAAACATTGAGACGTTGCCATAGAGACGTTTACAAAATTACTGATTGAGGTAGGCCCGCGAAGCTGCTGCGCCCAACTCATTGCAACTGTCAGGGATCAACTTACGCCAAAATTTTTATAGACAATATTGCAGTGTAGCTAGAGAGGGAGGGGTAATCAGTTGTCACGTCAACAGGTTGCGCTGCTTTTCTCTTTTGTTGTGCTTTGAGAATTTTGAATTACATACATTTCTTATGTGTTTTTAAGGAATTATGTCCACTTACCTACCTCAAAAATTACTTTCGACGTGGAACTTTCCCTGATTGAAGTAGAAAGTCATGCTGTAATTTGGGATTGCAACAATAAGATAGAAAAACGTATTGCTAGGGAGGAGATGTATAGCAAATTAATTCCAGTCTTCGAATATCCAATACTTTCGTTGACGTCGGTGACATCTATATTTTCTTTTCAATAACAAAACGGAAAGCAACGCTTCCTCGACAGGATGAATTTCCTAACTGGCTCATACAAGCACACAGATCAGTCTCGTCATAGAGCTTCGGCCGCGCAGTTCAATCGAGTGGATGGTGACTCAAGGGCTCCACTTAATCGCGTGATAGATGCATATTGCAGCAATTGTTCAGCGCGGAAAATCGCTGCGACGAAACCTCGAGTTTGAAAGCAGCCTCACAATGGAAAGCCGCAAGCAACCACTGCTTTAGAGCAGGGTCGGCCACAGTGCGCTAAACAGTGAGCTGTCAGCGTGTGCGCGAGACTCGACCTGTCTCGGCAACTACTCGATACGTTTCGGCTTTACTCGATCTTTCTCGGTATTGCGCGTTATTTAATTTAGAGACAATGTAAAGACTTGGTTGACGATGAAAGAGCTAAATGTACACTATTGGCCATTCAAATTGCTACACCAAGAGGAAATGCAGATGATAAACGGGTATTCATTGGACAAATATATTATACAACTGACATGTGATTACATTTTCACGCAATTTGGGTGCATAGATTCTGCGAAATCAGTACCCAGAACAGCCGCCCCTGGCCGAAATAACGGCCTTGATACGCCTGGGCATTGGATGGCGTGTATAGGTACAGCTGCCCATGCAGCTTCAACACGATACGACAGTTCATCAAGAGTAGTGACTGACGTATTGTGACGAGCCAGTTGCTCGGCCACCATTGACTAGACGTTTTCAGTTGGTGAGAGATCTGGAGAATGTTCTGGCCAGGACAGCAGTCGAACATTTTCTGTATCCAGAATGGTCCGTACAGGACTTGCAACATGCGGTCGTGCATTGTCCTGCTGAAATAAAGGGTTTCGCAGGGATCGAATGAAGGGTAGAGCCACGGGTCGTAACACATCTGAAATGTAACCTTCACTGTTCAAAGTGACGTCAATGCGAACAATAGGTGATCGAGACGTGTAACCAATAGCACCCCATACCATCAAGCCGGGTGATACGCCAGTATGGCGATGACGAATAAACGCTTATAATGCGCGTTCACCGTGATGTCGCCAAACAGGTATTCGACCATAATGATGCTGTAAACAGAACCTGGATTCATCCGAAAATGACTTTTTGCCATTCGTGCACACAGGATCGTCGTTGAGTACACCATCGAAGGCGGTCGTGTCAGTGATGCAGCGTCAAGGGTAACCACAGCCATGGTCTCCGAGCTGATAGTCCATGCTGCTGCAAACGTCGTCCAACTGTTCGTGCAGATGGTTGTTGTCTTGAAAACGTCCCCATCTGTTGAATCAGTGATCGAGACGTGGCTGCACGATCCGTTACAGCCATGCGGATAAGATGCCAGTATCTCGACTGCTAGTGATACGAGGCCGTTGGGATCCAGCACGGCGTTCCGTATTACCCTCCTGAACCCACAGATTCCATATTCTGCTAACAGTCATTGGATCTCGACCAACGCGAGCAGCAATGTCGCGATACGATAAACCGCAATCGCGATAGACTGCAGCCCGACCTTTATCAAAGTCGGAAACGTGATGGTACGCATTTCTCCTCCTTACACGAGGCATCACAACAACGTTTCACCAGGCAACGCCGTTCAACTGCTGTTTGTGTATGAGAAATCGGTTGGAAACTTTCCTCATGTCAGCACATTGTAGGTGTCGCCACCGGCGCCAACCTTGTGTTAATGCTCTGAAAAGCTAATCATTTGAATATCACAGCATCTTCTTCCTGTAGGTTAAATTTCGCGTCTGTAGCACGTCATCTTCGTGGTGTAGCAATTTTAATGACCAGTAGTGTAACAATCGGCAGACGATATGTACAGGCGTCATGGTTTTATACACCAAGAAGTACTCCGTGTTAAATATGCAGGCATGGAACACGTAACGGAATTGGTGTTGCAAATAGTAAATTTTCTGAAGTCGCACACACTATTACATCGTCAGTTGCAATAGTTTTTAATGAAAGCGAATGAAGAGTACGGAGATGTTCTATGTTATTGCATAGTACGGTGGTTCAGTCAACAGACATGCCTGGTACGAGTTTTCGTTTTGAGACCGGTTATTGTTGATTTTCTGAAAGAAAAAGGGAAGCAAGTACGAAAATAGATTGAAAATATTGCATTTTTACATAGTGCCGTCACTAAGACACATCAAGGTTGTAGCAAGTTTTTCTGATTTCATGCTGGAAGGGGATGGATCTAAGAGGAAACTCACATTGTGGCACAGATTCTATCAACGAACTTAAGAAGAAAATCGCATTGTGGAAGGCACAGATTTGGTCAAAGAACACTGTCCTTTTCCATAAGCTCACCGGTGTCCAACAAAACGCGAATCTACAACAATCCATTGTGGCGTTGAAACAATTCCAGGAATAGCTTTCTAAATGTTTGAGAACACTGGAAATCTTGCATCTGATATTGGGCTGTCTTCGAGACAGGTGGCCAGTTCATCTGTACATCTGCAGATGGAACTGGTACAGCTCCAGTGTAGTTCCCCTTTAATAGACAAATTCTTTTACTTTAAAACTGTGCAAAACTTCTACGTTATTTTTCCTTGAGAACAGTATCCAGGTCCACATAATTAGTGTGTGAACGTGACATCTATTTTTCATTATATGTTAATTTAAGGTGGATAGGGGGAGAAATGAAAGGAAAGGGAGGGGACCACTGCTCTCAGCTGTTTGGGGACATTACACCGTATCAGCGGTGACGAGTGAAAATGTTTACCGGACGGAGATTTGAAGTCGGGATCTCGTACTTAGCAGGCAGGTGCGTTAACCACTGCGTCATCCGGGACCACCGTTATCGCAGCTGCGCGGACTATCTCGGCAAACCTCACGGACGATGCACATTCCCATCGAATGCCACCTATCCGCAGTCCTTGTCTATTTCCTCCAAATCCGTTACTCCAAGATTTGCATAGGAGGTCGGCCATATTTGTGCATCCGCACAGGAGTACGTGAATCTGTTGCCGAGCTAGGCTTCTGAACTGTATGATTGCGTTGTGTCTGCTCTTTCAAACATGTCCGAAATAACAAACACTTCTCATTCATACAATCTGTGTTTCAGTCAGCATATATGCGTGAAATGAGTTTTTCGATTATGAAGCTAAATAAGTCACGATTATGAGGCAACCTGAGTGACGAAAATCTGCAAAAGTGTCTGCGTCTGCCTGCATGCTGACAGTTTGTTCTAGATATAAGTTTTATTTGGTCTCAGTGTGCCAAAAATAATAACACCAAAAATAGTTTTGTTTGTGATCTGTCCTGTTAAGAAATATGAAATCTGAAACACAGCCGCATCCAGCGCTTTCACAGTTTTCCACATGCTCCCCCTCTTCCCTCTCTGACGGCGTAGCGTGGTAGACTGGGAAGTATGCATTCGGGAGAGAGAGAGATCAGTGTGTGTGCAAGAGCATCGCTCGTCGGCAGAGTTTCTAGCTGTTCCTACTTTAGGGGATCGAAGAGCAAGTATTTAATAGTTTGTCACAAGTCATCGACAAAGTCGAGGAAAGCACACTCGAAAACGTCGCATTACATTGCCAGTTTAACGTAGCATGCCAGCTGATTCCTTGACCTAGAAAAAGCATGAAATTAATGTCTCAGTGCGCATATTTATCTGATTTGTCGCAGAACTATAATAAATTTTCTCATTATGAGGGTACTGAAGGGCGATCTGTTTCAACTGTTAAAAACCTTCAATAGCCAAGATCACACAAAATATTATTTTTTATTCAAGACACCCGGTTTCAAGAGTATTAGCTGTCATCTTCAGGTCTTCAACATTCTTTTGCAGTGAAACATTTCTATTTTACGCTGAACCTCATGCACAAAAAGTCAAGTGGAGAAAACTCAATATATTATAAACGTTTGTTAGCGCTAAAATGTCCGTCCCCGGTAGCTGAGCGGTCAGCGCGACAGAATATCAGTCCTAAGGGCCCGGGTTCGATTCCCGGGGAACGGTCTACCAGACGGGAGGACCTAGTCACACGCCATTAAAATCGCTAAAATATTTAAAAGCACACTGCACCTTGTCCAAAAGGCCGTGCCCATATACATATTGCTCACAGATGCTTGTTACATGATACAAATAGCGTACACAATAGCACATATGTCTACATGTGCGCCGGCTTGTGTGGCCGAGCGGTTCTAGGCGCTTCAGTCTGGAACCGCGCCACCGCTACGGTCGCAGGTTCGAATCCTGCCTCGGGCATGGATGTGTGTGATGTCCTTAGGTTAGTTAGGTTTAAATAGTTCTAAGTTCTAGGGGACTGATGACCTCAGATGTTAAGTCCCATAGTGCTCAGAGCCATTTGAACCATTTTTGTACATGTGCTGGACACATACTCTCAGATCTATTGTGTACCGTATTTGTATCATGTAACAAGCATCTGTGAGAAATATGTATATGGTCATGGCCTTTTGGAGAATGTGCTGTGTGTTTTTAAATATTTTACCCACGACAAACGTTTTTAATGCACTGAGTTATATCCACTTGACTTCTTGTGCGTGAGGTTCAACGTAAAATAGACATGTTTTACTACAACAGAATGTTTAAGACCTGAAGATGACAGCTAAGACTGTTGAGACCGGTTGTCTTGAATAAAAATAGTATTTCGTGCGATCTTGGTTTTTGAATGGTTTTTAGCATAACTAGCTCTTTCTGCTTCATTGTATGAAACGCGAAATGTATGGACAGTAATCTTTGCTACCTCGAGACTCTACTGAATCGTCGCAACAACGTGTTTTTGAGGTATCAGCATCAGATTTGCAAAGAAATAAATAAGAAATAAAAAAAATAGTTGTACCAAAAAAATGCTCTTTCTTCAATGTTTTTATAACAAGTAAAAGGCTTGCCTGATATCTATGTGAAAGAGATATGAGGACAGCGCTGTGTGTGTATGTGTGTGTGTGTGTGTGTGTTTGTGTTTGTGTGTGCGGCTGTGTGTCTGGGAGGAGAGAGAGAGAGAGAGAGAGAGAGAGAGAGAGAGAGAGAGAGAGAGAGTGAGAAGGAGAGAGAGTGAGAGAGAGAGGGGGGGATGGGAGGGGAGGGAGAGAGAGAAAGAGAGAGAGGGAGTGAGAGAGAGGGAGAGAGAGACAACGAAGTAATACACATTGTGTTATTGCTTAGCGTTAAAGAGTTAAGGTGGATCTACACTCCGGAAATGAGCATAGGGGGGTAAATACGGGTGGGTTTTAGGCAAGGTTATAGTGGAGATGGTTTGCTGTTGCCTTCATCGGACCTGTTAAGAAGTGCCAACCGTGTATTTGTGTCGTGTGCAGTATTGTGTTTGTGCTGGAAGGAGATGGTGAACTCGGTGTCGGCAGCCTACTCTCCTCGTATATTAATGGAACGGCTGAGCATAACGTCCTCATCCGACGGACGAATCACCACCAAGAGACACCAAGTAGAGGTTTAGAATTTAATCCAGGACATTGGCCCAAAGATTGGTTCCCAGGAGCCTTACGTTACCAGGTTTCTTCCCCTTGCCATCAAGATACTGACAGTAACAATCTCATCCACCACCTGGATTAAAACAGGTTTACTGTAGAACACCACCACACTGGTGTATGTTAGCTTCTTGGCTACGAAGGCCCGTTAAAGAGGCTAGACGGAGATAAAAAGCCGAGATACGACACGTGTATTCACTGCGAAGGAAGATGTAAAATCACAATTATCTTAACTCGCGAGCTTGTGCAAACACACATGATGCGGACACTTGTTACGACTGCAAACACGAAGTTAGAGAAAGAAATGATGAGAAGTGAGGCTTGCAAACAGTGTCTCGTGTGCTGTGTTAAACGCACTTCGGGAGGTGAGCTCTGTGAGTGCGGTTTCGCTTTTCTGAAAATGTTACGTCGCATAAGTTCGAGGGGCTGTATTCGTACGCCATGGAGAACTTTGAGAACTGAGTGTATTAACTTAACACGCAAATCAAAATGCGGTTTTCGGATGAGGAATATCAACATCTTTGCAATTAACGCCAAACCCCTTATCGTCGTACAATGTGTTATAAAGTAATTTCAAATAATCTTGGAGACTCTAAGAGACAAGCTGTCGTGGTGCTGTTGTAGAATGTTTAGTAGCCCATGAAGTTTTCCTCTTATTCCAGAATTTCATTGTGTATCTCACTGGTAGCTCGTAGAAGATCAAAGCGATTATCGAGATCTGTCGCTTGATGGGTTAGTATTGCAGGGTTAACAGGTGTGATTTTTTCATCGATTCGCGCACGAAGAGTAGTATTGTCATTGACTGGTGTTGAGTACACTCAATGGTGTACGGTTACGGGCCATTGGAGAAGGCAAAGGATGCCACGCAATCATGAGCTTTCAGCGAATATGTTGTACCTGCTATTTAATCGTCGACGGCCGTGGTGGCCGAGCGGTTCTAGGCGCTTCAGTCCGGAACCGCGCGACTGATACGGTCGCAGGCTCGAATCCTGCCTCGGGCATGGATGTGTGTGATGTCCTTAGCTTAGATAGGTTTAAGTAGTTCTAAGTTCTAGGGGACTGATGACCTCAGATGTTAAGTCCCATAGTACTCAGAGCCGTTTGAACCAACTATTTAATCGTCAAAGAAATGGACGAAGTGTGAAGTCCCTTTTCTGTTCGTATGGTTCTTTCCTGTTACTTTGCTTGTCGCAAACTTGGAAAAAAAAAGAAAGAAAAAGTGGTCACCGCCCGTGACTGTCATGCAGCGAGCATGGGTTCGATTCCCGATCGGGTCAGTTATTTTCTCGGCTTGGCCGCTGGCTGTTGTGTTGTCCTTAACATCATTTCATCGTCATCGATATGCAGGTCACCCAATGTAACATCAGCTGAGAAGGCTTGCGTTTCGGCGGCCGATCTTCCCCACGTGGGGACTTTCGGACATCAGTGTTATACGATCATTTCATTTCATTTCACAGATGATCATATTAATTTACTGGACACCTTTTACCCTATTTTTCGTGACACGTATGTGACTGCACATGTTGACTATGAACAGTTTTCATTTCGCCATGTACTTTCAGCAGTCTTTATAAACTATATTTCCGGAATATTTCTCACGTTTGACCCCCACCATCGGTTTTGTCTAATAACAAGGACAAAGTAACAGCTGACAACTGACGTTGTAACACCAGGAAGGTCAGTAAATATCGAAATTTTACTTATTTTGCATATGCAGTATAGGTGTAAGTACAGTAGTAATAATACATGATTAAATTAATAGGTCATTTGTGGATGTACAGATTGAGAAATGTAGTACACAGAAAGTCAAATTAAGCTTGGATAACAGTTGTGGGTAGTTTACTCCATACTGATCCAAATCTATACCAGGGCTTGCAGTCGTAGGGGCTGATTAAGGGTATCCTGCAAATCCCTCAACAGTCTGTAACTAGATACTTTCAAAGGATAAGAGATATGAAGAAGGTAGTGGCCAGGGCAAAAGTCAAACTGGGTAGGTCAGGACACCGCGAGAAACATGCAGTCTTACGTTTTCCTGTTGAATAATAACTTCATCAAAACTTCTAAGGCAGGGCACAAGCGCCGTTTTTAATGTCATAAATGTATTGTCTGTTATCCGTATTACTGGCTGTGCACCAATACCACACCTGACGCGAGTCTCAGTACCCTGATATGCCCATCGTGATGATGTACTCAGGAGAACGACGTGATGAGAGTTCCGCACTGTCGCCTGATAAACAAAGTGAGAGCCTACGGAATATCAGACCAGCTGTGTGGCTGGATTGAAGAGTTTTTAGCAAACAGAACACAGCATGTTGTTATCAATGGAGAGACGTCTACAGACGTTAAAGTAGCCTCTGGCGTGCCACAGGGAAGTGTTATGGGACCATTGCTTTTCACAATATATATAAATGAACTAGTAGATAGTATACAGCTTTACTGTATGATTAAATGATGATGGCGTCCTCTTGGGTAAAATATTCCGGAGGTAAAATAGTCCCCCATTCGGATCTCCGGGCGGGGACTACTCAGGAGGACGTCGTTATCAGGAGAAAGAAAACTGGCATTCTACGGATCGGAGCGTGGAATGTCAGATCCCTTAATCGGGCAGGTAGGTTAGAAAATTTAAAAAGGGAAATGGATAGGTTAAAGTTAGATATAGTGGGAATTAGTGACGTTCGGTGGCAGGAGGAACAAGACTTTTGGTCAGGTGATTACAGGGTTATAAATACAAAATCAAATAGGGGTAATGCAGGAGTAGGTTTAATAATGAATAAAAAAATAGGAGTGCGGGTTAGCTACTACAAACAGCATAGTGAACGCATTATTGTGGCCAAGATAGACACAAATCCCATGCCTACTACAGTAGTACAAGTTTATATGCCAACTAGCTCTGCAGATGATGAAGAAATTGATGAAATGTATGACGAGATAAAAGAAATTATTCAGGTAGTGGAGGGAGACGAAAATTTAATAGTCATGGGTGACTGGAATTCGTCAGTAGGAAAAGGGAGAGAAGGAAACATAGTAGGTGAATATGGATTGGGGGGAAGAAATGAAAGAGGAAGCCGCCTTATAGAATTTTGCACAGAGCATAACTTAATCATAGCTAACACTTGGTTCAAGAATCACAAAAGAAGGTTGTATACCTGGAAGAATCCTGGAGATACTAAAAGGTATCAGATAGATTATATAATGGTAAGACAGAGATTTAGAAGCCAGGTTTTAAATTGTAAGACATTTCCAGGGGCAAATGTGGTTTCTGACCACAATCTATTGGTTATGAACTGCAGATTGAAACTGAAGAAACTGCAAAAAGGTGGGAATTTAAGGAGATGGGACCTGGATAAACTGAAAGAACCAGAGGTTGTAGAGAGTTTCAGGGAGAGCATAAGGGAACAGTTGACAGGAATGGGGGAAAGAAATACAGTAGAAGAAGAATGGGTAGCTCTGAGGGATGAAGTAGTGAAGGCAGCAGAGGATCAAGTAGGTAAAAAGACGTGGGCTAATAGAAATCCTTGGGTAACAGAAGAAATATTGAATTTAACTGATGAAAGGAGAAAATATAAAAATGCAGTAAATGAAGCAGGCAAAAAGGAATACAAACGTCTCAAAAATGAGATCGACAGGAAGTGCAAAATGGCTAAGCAGGGATGGCTAGAGGGCAAATGTAAGGATGTAGAGGCTTGTCTCACTAGGGGTAAGATAGATACTGCCTACAGGAAAATTAAAGAGACCTTTGGAGAGAAGAGAACCACTTGTATGAATATCAAGAGCTCAGATGGCAACCCAGTTTTAAGCAAAGAAGGGAAGGCAGAAAGGTGGAAGGAGTATATAGAGGGTTTATACAAGGGCGATGTACTTGAGGACAATATTATGGAAATGGAAGAAGATGTAGATGAAGATGAAATGGGAGATAAGATACTGCGTGAAGAGTTTGACAGAGCACTGAAAGACCTGAGTCGAAACAAGGCCCCGAGAGTAGACAACATTCCATTAGAACTACTGATGGCCTTGGGAGAGCCATTCATGACAAAACTCTACCATCTGGTGAGCAAGATGTATGAGACAGGCGAAATACCCACAGACTTCAAGAAGAATATAATAATTCCAACCCCAAAGAAAGCAGGTGTTGACAGATGTGAAAATTACCGAACTATCAAATTAATAAGTCACAGCTGCAAAATACTAACGCGAATTCTTTACAGACGAATGGAAAAACTGGTAGAAGCGGACCTCGGGGAAGATCAGTTTGGATTCCGTAGAAATGTTGGAACACGTGAGGCAATACTAACCTTACGACTTATCTTAGAAGAAAGATTAAGATAAGGCAAACCTACGTTTCTAGCATTTGTAGACTTAGAGAAAGCTTTTGACAACGTTAACTGGAATACTCTCATTCAAATTCTGAAGGTGGCAGGGGTAAAATACAAGGAGAGAAAGGGTATTTACAATTTGTACAGAAACCAGATGGCAGTTATAAGAGTCGAGGGGCATGAAAGGGAAGCAGTGGCTGGGAAAGGAGTGAGACAGGGTTGTAGCCTCTCCCCGATGTTATTCAATCTGTATATTGAGCAAGCAGTAAAGGAAACAAAAGAAAAATTCGGAGTAGGTATTAAAATTCATGGAGAAGAAGTAAAAACTTTGAGGTTCGCCGATGACATTGTAATTCTGTCAGAGACAGCAAAGGACTTGGAAGAGCAGTTGAACGGAATGGACAGTGTCTTGAAAGGAGGATATAAGATGAACATCAACAAAAGCAAAACGAGGATAATGGAATGTAGTCAAATTAAGTCGGGTGATGCTGAGGGGATTAGATTAGGAAATGAGACACTTAAAGTAGTAAAGGAGTTTTGCTATTTAGTGAGTAAAATAACTGATGATGGTCGAAGTAGAGACGATATAAAATGTAGACTGGCAATGGCAAGGAAATCTTTTCTGAAGAAGAGAAATTTGTTAACATCGAGTATAGATTTAAGTGTCAGGAAGTTGTTTCTGAAAGTATTTGTATGGAGTGTAGCCATGTATGGAAGTGAAACATGGACGATAAATAGTTTGGACAAGAAGAGAATAGAAGCTTTCGAAATGTGGTGCTACAGAAGAATGCTGAAGATAAGGTGGGTAGATCACGTAACTAATGAGGAGGTATTGAATAGGATTGGGGAGAAGAGAAGTTTGTGGCACAACTTGACTAGAAGAAGGGATCGGTTGGTAGGACATGTTTTGAGGCATCAAGGGATCACAAATTTAGCATTGGAGGGCAGCGTGGAGGGTAAAAATCGTAGAGGGAGACAAGAGATGAATACACTAAGCAGATTCAGAAGGATGTAAGTTGCAGTAGGTACTGGGAGATGAAGAAGCTTGCACAGGATAGAGTAGCATGGAGAGCTGCATCAAACCAGTCTCAGGACTGAGGACCACAACAACAACAACAGTAGATAGTGTCGGAAGTTCCATGTGGCTTTTCGCGGATGATGCTGTAGTATGCAGAGAAGTTGCAGCATTAGAAAATTGTAGCGAAATGCAGGAAGATCTGCAGCTGATAGGCACTTGGTGCAGGGAGTGGCAACTGTCCCTTAACATAGACAAATGTAATGTATTGCGAATACATAGAAAGAAGGATCCTTTATTGTATGATTATATGATAGCGGAACAAACACTGGTAGCGGTTATTTCTGTAAAATATCTGGGAGTATGCGTGCGGAACGATTTGAAGTGGAATGATCATATAAAATTAATTGTTGGTAAGGCGGGTACTAGGTTGAGATTCATTGGGAGAGTGCTTAGAAAATGTAGTCCATCAACAAAGGAGGTGGCTTACAAAACACTCGTTCGACCTATACTTGAGTATTGATCATCAGTGTGGGATCCGTACCAGATCGGGTTGACGGAGGAGATAGAGAAGATCCAAAGAAGAGCGGCGCGTTTCGTCACACGGTTATTTGGTAACCGTGATAGCGTTACGGAGATGTTTAACAAACTCAAGTGGCAGACTCTGCAAGAGAGGCGCTCTGCATCGCGGTGTAGGTTGCTCGCCAGGTTTCGAGAGGGTGCGTTTCTGGATGAGGTATCGAATATATTGCTTCCCCCTACTTATACCTCCCGAGGAGATCACGAATGTAAAATTAGAGAGATTAGAGCGCGCACGGAGGCTTTCAGACAGTCGCTCTTCCCGCGAACCATACGCGACTGGAACAGGAAAGGGAGGTAATGACAGTGGCACGTAAAGTGCCCTCCGCCACACACCGTTGGGTGGCTTGCGGAGTATAAATGTAGATGTAGATGTAGATTGTCGTGGGGTACACCACAGGAAACAGCAACAACGTTTGGTGTGCTGACAGTCTATGGTAGTCCAGATGTCATAGTATTCTCCTTGTGAATAATTTTCTTGCTGCAAACAAGCCCAGTCTATGATTCAAGGTATATGATGAGGCTGTAAGATCCTGCATGGACAAGCGAACTGTATGTTTGCCCTCTGGGACGCTAGTCGTGTGGAACAGTATGGCCTACGTAAACCCATTCACAATATATACATCGACTGCAATTGAGCACTTAAATTCAATGGCGACAAGTGAAAATCTGTGTCAGGGCAGAGCGGCGCATTGTCATGAATGTTCGTCACGTTGAACACCTCCTGTAACACGTGTTTATAGGAGAAAGTATGCGTTTCCAGACCAATGATTATTGTACTTTTTTTGCTAGTTTCGATGAGGACTACGAACTACCAAAGCATTCGAACTTTTTTTGAACATCCCTTATTCAAACGACGGAATGATGAATTACAGTAATTGCAGTGCCATGTTCGTTCTGTATTGTATTTTTACCAACTTAAATACAGTGAAACGTCCTATCTCTTTACTGCGAATTTTATAACATTTTTACCAACGGCAGCACATACATGGCTGTATACTCTGTAGAGTACATTCACTGTGCAGCACATTTTAAGAAACACATTTAAAAAAGCTCGTCTCTCAATGCGACGTCAAAGTTTGAAACGTGACTCAAAGATACCTACAACGTTCCTCTGTAATGGTGCAAACACGTGAACACAGCGACGTCACTCCTGGGCTCGTCGGCGCTTCAAACAACTAAGTGTCGACATATGCGAAAGAAAAGGCCAGAGTTCAAAAGTTCGTCCGCAGCTCGTGGTCGTGCGATAGCAATATCGCTTCCCACGCCCGGGTTCCCGGGTTCGATTCCCAGCGGAGGGCGGGGTCAGGGATTTTCTCTGCCTCGTGATGACTGGGTGTTGTGTGATGTCCTTAGGTTAGTTAGGTTTAAGTAGTTCTAAGTTCTAGGGGACTGATGATCATAGATGTTAAGTCCCATAGTGCTCAGAGCCATTTGAACCATTTCTGAACCAGCTCAAAAGTTCATGTGGTGTGTAAGCGGGGTTAATTATGTTATTAGCACCAAATTTCACCACAATTCTGCCCAGTGCCACAGTGGACGTATCATACGATGCGAACGTCGTCGTACCACTACTCACGTTCCATCCATTCTTTTGAGGCCCTTGCAGTGGAGGTCGGAACTACGACGCCAGTCGTTGGAATCAGGCGGTTTTCTTACGGTGGCCGAGAGAGCATTTCGCACACACCGCCGCTCAGAATCGACACCAAAAGGCCTCAGAACTAAACTAAACTAAACTCCGTCCGAACAGGCTTTGGAAGGCCCAACGGTACCGACCGGCCGCCGTGTAATCCTCGGCGCACAGGCATCACTGGATGCAGATATGGAGGGGCATGTGGTCAGCATAGCGCTCTCCCGGCCGTATGTCAGTTTACGAGACGGGAGCCTACTTCTCAATCAATCAGCTCTTAAGTTTGCCTCTCAAGGGCTGAGTATACCCCGCTCGCCAACAGCTCGCGGCAGACCGGATAGTCACCCATCCAGGTGATAGCCCAGCCCGACAGCGATTAACTTCGGTGATCTGACGCAGAGTGGGTGGCTTAAACGGCGTCAATGAAACTACCAAATTCTTTTGGGCATTGATTCAAACACATTTCGAGGTCGAAGAAGACAGTTGAGCAACAGGACTTGGTTCGTGGCAACGCTGCTGACACTCCCCAGACGATTCAACCCTTTGCTGAAGGTACCGTGTGCAGGTAACCCCACTGAACAGGATAGCACCAGGCTACAGTGCTGCTCTTGTGCCTGCTAATAAGGCATCTGATCGGATGTTGGTCAAGGGATTGCCTGTCTGCAGGCGCCTAGTATTTTCGTCGCATTTCCTTATATGTATAAAAGATTTAGGAGAATATCTGAGCAGCCATCTTTGGTCGCTTTCAGACGACGCTGTCGCTTACCGACTAATAAAGTCATCAGAAGATCAAAACAAACTGCAAAACGATTTAGAAAAGATATCTGTATAGTGCGACAGTTGGCAATTGACCCTAAACAACGAAAAGTGTGAGGTCATCCACATGAATGCTAGAAGGAATCCGTTAAATTTCGGTTACACGATAAACCAGTCAAATCTGAAGGCCGTAAATTCAGCTGGATACCTAGGAATTACAATTACGAACCACTTCAATTGGAAGGGAAACGTAGAAAATGTTGGGGGGACGGCTAGCCAAAGACTGCATTTTATTGGCAGGACACTTAGAAAATGTAACAGATCTACTAAGGAGACTGCCTACACTGCGCCTGTCCGTCCTCTTTTAGAATACTGTTGCGCGGTGTGGGATCCTTACCAGATAGGATTGACGGAGAACATAGAAAAAGTTCAAAGAAGGGCAGCACGTTTTGTAGTATCGCAAAGTAGAGGAGAGAGTGTCACTGAAATGATACGAGATTTGGAGTGGACATAATTAAAACAAAGGCGTTATTCGTTGCGGCGGTATCTTCTCGCGAAATTCCTCCGAATGTGAAAATAGTTTTTGTTGACACCGACCTACATGGGATAAAACGATTACCGTGATAAAATGAGGGAAATAAGAGCTCGTTCGGAAAGATATAGGTGTTCATTCTCTCCGTGCGCTATACGAGATTGGAACAATAGAGAATTATGGAGGTGGTTCGCTGAACCCTCTAGCAGGCACTTAAATGTGATTTGCAGAGTATCCATGTAGATGTAGATGTACATGTAGATTTAGATGTCTCTGTACAGGTACATTTTTAAAGTGCTCAACAAAGACCGGAATGGTGGGCTCTTAAAGGAACCCTCCGCCATTTTGTGTTCACAATGACGCACCCCTCTAAGATCACGCCTTTCAAGGGTGCAAAACATGAGGGCTGAAAAAGCATAAGCACACTTCGCTGATTCGGATCAGGAGGGAATTTCGTCGAATGGTTTTCAACGGTCGCTAGTGGTTCCACCTATACACTAGAGCAAAAATCGTGATCGCACTGCACATCAAAGTGGTGCAACAGCATTCAATGGCTTTGCTGCCCACGATGTCCTCAGAGGAGTGTTGATTGTCCGGGAGGTGCCAGTGATGTCAAAGATTCCCATAATGTCCTCCTGTTGTTCACAGAACTGTGAACTGTCATTCTTGACCGCGAAATGTGTGGGAATCAACGGCCCAAGGATAGAGGTGGTTCCACTGACGCTGTTTAAGCCATCCCCAGAGGCCTTTTCGTGTCCATTCTGAGTGGCTATAGGAAAAGCACATGATTGTAACGCTGGGCGTCCTGGTTCTGATCTCCATCGTAGAGGCGTCAAAAAAGGGGTTGAATGTGGGAAGACGGAGTGCGACGACCTTCTGTAGTTTGACACGTCCACGGTGGTGTTGAGCAGAATTGTGGCCAAATTTGGTGCCAGTATAAAATCATTACACTACCTCATACCTCATACAGACTTCTGCGCGACAGCCTTTATTTTGCATAGGTCGATGCCTTGCTATTTGATGAGTCGGCAAGGCGGATGATGTTTTCGCAGGGCGCAACTCCTTTGCACAGCTAGGGCGATGGGCTGTAGGCACATTTGAGTCAAGTTTCAAACGTATACGTCGCAGTGGCAGGCGACTGCAGTGTTTCGAAGTAGTGAGTCTTTACTTGTGTTGCGCAGTGTATTATTGCCTTTTGCACAATTCTGCTTTTAATATGATTCTTTGAACTTTTTTCACACTTTTATCAATTCTGAATAAAAATGTCTTGCTTAGAGGGTTCTCATATTGCCATTCAGTTATTATACCGAAATATAAACTGAAGAAGTTGGTTCCTACGTGTCCTCAACGTTATTGTTTTCATCCTATATCTCGTAAGGGCTCAGTGAAAAATGTCGCGCTTATTCGGTATGCTTTCATTTTTTAAAAATCTGTAGCACTCTGTCTCAAAACGTTTTCCATACAACCATCGATACAGTTTGATACGTGTTTCGTAATCTACAGCTTATCTTCCCAGACAACATTCCATTAAGCTTGATAATGATGACATGTTGAATTGTAATCACAATAAAATTTTTATAATCCATTAGTGAAATAACATTCAGTGAATTAAGGAGATCAGAAGTGAAAGCAAGAAATGCCTGTACATGGAATTATTATCGTTACTACTCCAGTCTGTTCGTTAGTGATTATTATTCAACATGTCTGAACATACTGTCGTCGGACAACTGTAATGAAAAAGGCGAACTGTGTAATCGCCACCTACATTTGAAACGACCATAATGTAAGGTGACACATGAAAATGATAACGAATTTCGTTGCTTTCTGCAAGAATCCCGCTTTTATTCGAGACATTCGGCAATGAATAATATCAGCATCGTCCTATAAGACATATTCCCAAGAAATAGTTTTCCTGTCTCCTCTGGCACTTTATTTGTTATCAGCACTCGAGTGTCACATTCAACACACAATATCAATTTTCTGCATCTGGTGACATATTATCGAAATGGATATTGCCGTTGTTTGAGTACATGATAAGATAATAAGAAATATTGCAGTTCGAGGAAAGTATTAGAATACAAACGAAAGTTTTCGATTTACCGATCCGAATTTGGGTCTCTCAGTGGTGATTTTTAACTTGTGGTGTCATCAGATAAGTTTCGGCTTGTATCGGCTGTTGGATGACTTTGATTTGGAATTTGATAAACAAATTAAAATGCTGCTTGTTGTAAACGCTATGACGGACTGCAAAACAATAGCCGCTTTAATTAGCATATCGTCATGACTAAACATTTAGTTTCCACCTTCTTCAAATTTCATCTTTCATAACGAATTCCTAGTTCTGTCCGTTCACAACTGTATCATCTACTGATAGCAAACCATTCAAAGTGGGCAATTTTGATTTTGTAATCTAACGTTGCGTATCGTAATAATACACATCCCCCAATCAAACACGTTTGATTTTCTGTAGGCATTCCACACTTCAGTTCTGAAGTACATGACTAACTCTCGCCAGAAACATACACACGTTACGCCGTGAGAATAGAACTAATTAAGCAAGCAATAGAAATAATAAGAAGATGACAGTGTTCATTGTTAGATACAATTTGATTCTAGAAACGTATCAAGTCAAAAATACGTAACGACTTCTGAAGTTAGGCATAGCGTCCCACGTTAAGACCTTTGCGTAACAAGAGCTGCATATTGTCAGAAGAGGGTAAATGTTTCTGATTTCCTGCAGACACAGTTCTGCTACTGTACGGATGATTGCCGCATCACTGTGCGCCAGTGAAATGAAGACTACTGAAAATGTAGTCCAAAGAAGAAGTTCGCGGGACTGTACGATTCTTCTGGACAGTATGTTTAAATTGCACACAGATTCGCAGGCAAATTCAGGCGACGTATGAACAACATGCAATTTGGCATCCCGCCGTATTGAAAGGGTACCAGCAATTAGATTAGATTAGATTAGATTTACTTTCATTCCAATTGATCCGTAGTGAGGAGGTCCTCCAGCATATAGAACATGTCAGAAAAACAATAATACATGACAAATCTTTACAGCACAAACAAATAAGCTAATGCACAATTCCACAGGTCCCAAGTGGAATGATTGTCATTTTTTAATGAACACTATATGAAAGAATCATTTTACAAACACTAATGCACTGAATTTAAAATAAAAAATTATTTATTTACTTATAAGGTAATAAACGTGTAATACAACTACTATAATACTTATTTACAATGAACACATTGCTGCACCGAACTGGTGCAGAAGTTAGATTGTACTTACACACGGACACACACACAAACACACACACAAACACACACACACACACACACACACTTATTTACAATGAACACATTACTGCACTGAAATTGTGCAGAAGTTATATTTTATTAGTTGGTTCTACTGAGAAATTCATCATTGGAGTAGAAGGAGTTGGCCACCAATAAATCCTTCAGGTTTCTCATAAATTGAATTTCATTGGTTGTTAAGCATTTTATGGCTGCTGGCAAGTTATTGAAAATGTGTGTTCCTGAATAATGCACACCTTTTTGTACAAGACTAAGTGACTTTAAATCTTTGTGAAGATTATTCTTATTTCTGGTATTGATTCCATGAATTGAGCTGTTTGACCTAAGCCACATGTGGATACCGGTCTTGCATCATGTAATTTCCATCTTATTGGCTTCCTGAAATAACATCTGGGAAAAAGAGATTTTCCAACGATGGGAACATTCACACTGCGATTATCGAATGCTCCGTGATCGAGAAGCGAATTTCAGTTGTCAAGGAACTGAACAGTTTGTAGAGTGTCCGCATTGTTCTTTACAAAGACCTTGTGACTATGTTGAAAATAGTGTCACGTATCTGTCTCACTTCAGCGTTCAATAAAAGTCGCTTGACCTACCACAATATTGTGTAACTTACTTTTTAAAGTCCTCTCGTACAGTCAGAACAGTCCAAAGTAACACTTCATTATACTTAGTACACATGCAGTACTGCAGCATACTGTAGGTAATGCTCATACTCTGGTTGAAACGGGAATGTTATACCATGAAGCACAAGTCTCCCGCTTGTCGAAATTTCATCACTGAACGGGTCGGGGCAGATTCTACCCGAATTGGATCCATTGGTCTCTCTGCGTTAACGAAACAGCCACTTGGTCCCGCCCATATAATGACCCGTAAGTATTGAACTGAATCATAAGTTCGTAGCGTTTTCCCACAAATTTAATATAATGAATATAACAGAGACACGTAACAGAGACTTTGGTAACCAATCATCTCCTTTACTATTTACAACAGTCAACCAAAGCGGGTGCAAATTTTCAATTCCACGACTATAGAAATCACGTGGTTTTGAGGCGATTAACTCGTTGACCCATGTTCGGAGCGCGTTTCCATCCGGAAAGGAAGTTCCCTGAAGCCTGTTCGATAGAGAGATGAGAAGATGAAAATCTGAGGGCGCAAGATCATGTAAATAAGGTGGGTGCCGGATGACTTCCCAGCAAATCTCCTGTATATTGCTTTTCGTCAGTCTAGCAGAATGCGGGTGGGTGTTATCGCGGAATAATATCAATTCACGCAGTCTCCCTGGTAGTTGCCCGTGGGCTGCGGCTGCAAAACATATCAGCTGTTGACAATAAGTATCAGCGGTGATGGTTACACTTCGACGAAGCATTGCGTGGTACACCACACCATTGCTGTTCCGCAGGACTCATAACATTAAGTTTTGTGGATGGAGGCAGGACTTTGTACTCGGAGTTGGTGGTTTTTTTGGGCTCAACCATTCCTTTCTTTCCCTTGTATTAGAATAAAGACACTTTTTAGCCCGCCAGGGTAGCCGAGAGCGCTAACGCGCTGCATCCTGGACTCGGGTAGGCGCGCCGGCCCCGGATCAAATCCGCCCGGCAGATTAACGACGAGAGCCGATGTGCCAGCCATCCTGGATGTGGTTTTTAGGCGGTTTTCCACATCCCACTACGTGAATACCGGGCTTGTCCCCATGTTCCGCCTCAGTTACACGGCTCGCAGACATCTGAACACTTTCGCACTATTCCATGGATTGCACTCGACGCAGACAGTTGGGGTACACTAATTCTGTCCCGGGTGGGGGGGGGGATTGGGGGGGGGGGGGGTTAAGGGGTGGCGGCAGGAAGGGCATCCGGCCACCCCTTAACCATTAACATGCCAAATCCGATTAACGATGGCTGACCCTGAGTAACTGCGCGACAAGGCTCTAGCGATAGAATAAAGACACAATTTCTCGTCACTAGTAACGATAAAGGATGGAAATGGTCGGTGCTGCTCATTAGCCAATTGATGATGAGAAAGCAGATATGCACATATGGGCACCCGCTTATTTTTGTGATTTTGGCTTATACAGTACCCATACACCAAGTTTTTGAACCTTCTCCATTGCATGAAAACGTCAGCAAATGGTGGAATGATCACAGTTCATCACATTTGCCAGGTTTTCCAATATACTGATAGTGATCATTGTGGACTAATGCGTTTAAATGGCTTTCATCAACTACGAAGATTTTCCTGAACATGGAAAGTTACTAATGTCAAAACGATCCTCCTTAAAACGAGAAGACAATTTTCTTGCCACGCTCTGTCCAGTGGCATTACCTCCATGCACGGCGCAAATATTTATGACTGCCTCCGCTGCTGTCATCCCTCTAAACTCAAGACAGGAGAGTATATCGGAAATGTTCCGATTTCTCCACTTGGCACTCAATTTTCTAGCGTCCACAGCTCCACTCACTATCTCCAAACGACAAAATGACGATATGTAAACTCATATAGCAACAGTGAACTACAAATAAAAAACTGACAATCGATAAACAAACCCATAGCAACCAGAATACCAACGAGCAAAACACAAACGCTATGAACTTATGCACCAACCTAATGCATAAAATAAGCAGTAGCCTGAGACCCTTAAATAAAGCTCAATTGTGCTCTCCGTTATTATTATTTAGGATACAGTTTATAGCTCATAATTGTTAGTGTAATGAGCATAATTATGTTTATGCAAGTATAATCTTAATTACCATAATTTATTATACAAAACCACGGCCTGCCCTGCACCACTCAAGTAGTACGTTCCTATTTGTCCGCCACTATTAGCTAATAGGCCAACGGCCCTGCCACAGTGGTAACACCGGTTCCCGTCAGATCACCCAAGTTAAGCGCTGTCGGGCTGGGATAGCACTTGGATGGGTGACCATACGGTCTGCCGAGCGCTGTTCGCAAGCGGGATGCACTCAGCCCTTGTGAGGCAACCTGAGGAACTACTTGATTGAGAAGTAGCGGCTCCGGTCTCAGAAACTGACATACGGCCGGGAGAGCGGTGTGCTGACCACATGCTCCTCCATACCCACATCCAGTGACACCTGTGGGCTGAGGATGACACGGAGGCCGGTCGGTACCGTTGGGCCTTCATGGCCTGTTCGGGAGGATTTTTTAGTTTTATTAGCTAATAGGCCGCAGGTCACCATCAGTACTCTTCAAGGTAACCAGCACCAGGAGACAGACCTAGCATGTGTGCTTTCTACATCTTTCTACAACAACAGCACAAGCTGAAATTTCAAGCAATGCTAGCGATTTTGTTTTCCCAATTTGCAGCAGAGTATTGTACCCAACTGGCATTTTTGCAGGTCTTAACAGCCATAATTTATGATCCAAAAAGGCACCCTCCTCTTCCCCACTCACGTAATGGGGGCCTTTTGTTTCAGCTTACAGTTTTTGTGCAGTTTGTTACAATTCCATCGATGTTATCTCACTTTTCTAGAGGACACACGTAAATATGAGGCTGCAATGTTTAACTGCCGTCAAAGTGCATAACTTCCAAGTACACCAATGTATGACACTATTTGCAGTTTAGGGACAACTGGTTACAGTTTTCTCCCAGTACTCCAAACATGCACGTAAATACAGGACTGTATACAGTTAGCAATTATTACCACAGTGCATGCCTTGCAAGTACTCCAATGTATCAGACACTGTTTACAGATATGCATGAATTTGTTGCTAATTTAGCGATTTTTCTCTCAAGAAGACATACATAAATACAGGACTTAAAATGTTAAACAGTTAGCGTAGTTTGATATTTAAACAAATACAGAGATATCGCACGTTAAAAAAGAAACATGATGTGATATTTCAACAAATACGCAGATTATGGGGAAAGTCAGAAACACAGGAATCAGTCGCAATCCATTGTTTTTTTTAATTATTCTTGCATATCCAGATTTCAGCTATAAGTAGCCACCTTCAGTGCATTTTGAGTCAGTTATAATCCAACAAACTCGCAGCAGTACTTGTCACCATATCAATATGTAAGAATAATAAAAAGCCAATTGGATTGCGATTGACCCCTGTGTTCCTGCCTTACCCTATAATTTGCGTACAGTCGTTGTGTACAACCGTTCCTTGTGGTATCAAAGTTGGTTAAAACACTTCTCTAGTGAATTACCAAATTACACTGTCCCCCAAATCTCTGCACGGAATCAGTGCTCTGAACAACATGGAAGAAACACCAGTTCCCTTCACAGCAAAATTCAAATGGCTCTAAGTACTATAGGACTTAACATCTGAGGTCATCAGTCCCCTAGACTTAGAACTACTTAAACCTCACTAACCTAAGGACATCACACACTTCCATGCCCGAGGCAGGATTCGAACCTGCGACAGCAGCAGCAGCGCGGTTCCGGACTGAAGCGCCTAGAACCGCTCGGCCAGATTGGTCGGCCTTCACAGCAAAATCATTTCTCTCGTGACAAAAAATAAAAACACCTACAGCCGTCCTCATGATTTTATTTTATTTTGTCGCTACCAGTTTCGACGCTTCATTGCGTTATCTTCAGGCTGTTTTGAAGCGATACAGGATGATACTATCCCCATGCATGGTAGCGACAAAACAAAATAAAATCATAAGAACGGCTATAGGTGTTTTTATTTTTTGTCACGATTGTAAACGGTTGTCGTCCCAGAGACGTCCTGCCAAAATGATGGGCATGCAAAATCATTTCTGGTCTACTCCATCGTTCAACCACTCGCTCGCAGTCCTCAGCAACAGGATCCTGACTCTGGAATAACCTCCTCAGTGTATTACAAAATCTAATAACGTCTGCAGCTTCAAAAGACAGTGAATGACGTTTCTACTAAACCAACAACAGCGATTACCATTGTCCCTGTACGCAGTCGTTTTCCTTGTACTTTATCCTCTCCAACCAAATGTTTCTCATTTCTCAGTGTTCTTTTATCACTACTATTAGTAGTAGTAGTAGTAGTGGTAGTAGTAGTAGTAACAGTAGTACAAGCACTGCCAGTATTAACTTAATTAGTTCATAGCCAGTATAGGTATATTATTTTAATACTATTTGTCATATAAAAATTGTTGTAAAAAAGCACTGTATGTTTGAAACCCTGGTTTGATGTGAGAGAGGGCGTGATGGCTCTATTCAGTTGAAGTTAAATAAATAAATTAAATACATCTCCCTAGCTGTGTCCAACTTATCCCTTACCCCATCTCTCTCCTTCTCCTCCTCACACTATCTGTGTCACTCCCCCCTCGCTGTCTCTCCATCCCCCTCTCCCACTCCTCCCTCCATGTTACCACGCTCTCGCTAATATGACGCTTGTGATTCTTGCTCAAACAGTATTTCTTTCCAGATCTTAACTAATATATGTACGAAATTTAGTTGAAATCGTTCCATGGATTTAGGACGAGCCCTTTAATCGTGGCTTTGCCCACATTGGTACCTGTGAAATACACTCCTGGAAACTGAAATAATAACACCGTGAATTCATTGTCCCAGGAAGGGGAAACTTTATTGACACATTCCTGGGGTCAGATACATCACAGATACATCACTGACAGAACCACAGGCACATAGACACAGGCAACAGAGCATGCACAATGTCGGCACTAGTACAGTGTATATCCACCTTTCGCAGCAATGCAGGCTGCTATTCTCCCATGGAGACGATCGTAGAGATGCTGGATGTAGTCCTGTGGAACGGCTTGCCATGCCATTTCCACCTGGCGCCTCAGCTGGACCAGCGTTCGTGCTGGACGTGCAGACCGCGTGAGACGACGCTTCATCCAGTCCCAAACATGCTCAATGGGGGACAGATCCGGAGATCTTGCTGGCCAGGGTAGTTGACTTACACCTTCTAGAGCACGTTGGGTGGCACGGGATACATGCGGACGTGCATTGTCCTGTTGGAACAGCAAGTTCCCTTGCCGGTCTAGGAATGGTAGAACGATGGGTTCGATGACGGTTTGATGTACCGTGCACTATTCAGTGTCCCCTCGACGATCACCAGTGGTGTACGGCCAGTGTAGGAGATCGCTCCCCACACCATGATGCCGGGTGTTGGCCCTGTGTGCCTCGGTCGTATGCAGTCCTGATTGTGGCGCTCACCTGCACGGCGCCAAACACTCATACGACCATCATTGGCACCAAGGCAGAAGCGACTCTCATCGCTGAAGACGACACGTCTCCATTCGTCCCTCCATTCACGCCTGTCGCGACACCACTGGAGGCGGGCTGCACGATGTTGGGGCGTGAGCGGAAGACGGCCTAACGGTGTGCGGGACCATAGCCCAGCTTCATGGAGACGGTTGCGAATGGTCCTCGCCGATACCCCAGGAGCAACAGTGTCCCTAATTTGCTGGGAAGTGGCGGTGCGGTCCCCTACGGCACTGCGTAGGATCCTACGGTCTTGGCGTGCATCCGTGCGTCGCTGCGGTCCGGTCCCAGGTCGACGGGCACGTGCACCTTCCGCCGACCACTGGCGACAACATCGATGTACTGTGGAGACCTCACGCCCCACGTGTTGAGAAATTCGGCGGTACGTCCACCCGGCCTCCCGCATGCCCACTATACGCCCTCGCTCAAAGTCCGTCAACTGCACATACGGTTCACGTCCACGCTGTCGCGGCATGCTACCAGTGTTAAAGACTGCGATGGAGCTCCGTATGCCACGGCAAACTGGCTGACACTGACGGCGGCGGTGCACAAATGCTGCGCAGCTAGCGCCATTCGACGGCCAACACCGCGGTTCCTGGTGTGTCCGCTGTGCCGTGCGTGTGATCATTGCTTGTACAGCCCTCTCGCAGTGTCCGGAGCAAGTATGGTGGGTCTGACACACCGGTGTCAATGTGTTCATTTTTCCATTTCCAGGAGTGTATATGTCACGTATTTTACGTGTATTTGGAGACGTATTTGACCCATATCTAGTAAATTGCGCCCTGCATTTTCATTTCCATTCAGCATAATGTCTATGACTTCATAACCTGAATTGTGTACTCCTTAATGATGTAATTTGACAAGTACATCGAGTGGTATACGTTTCCACTGTCCGCGAAATGTGTTGTGTAGTAAGGAAGAAATAAATTAAAACGTCATACATGATGCGGCAGTTTTTCATCCACCTCAGTGTTTATGGTGAACTATGCGTCATGCAATGATATATTTTTCTAAGTATATTAGCGGCATATGGGATACTGTCTGCGAAAAGTGTTGCGAACACAGTTAGTAGCAACGAAGTAGTAACTTAAAATGTCTTGCATCATGCGGGAGTTTTCCACGCATCTCAGTACTTGACGACATATCACCAGAGCTATGTGTGGTACAGCAACATAGACTTTCGTAGGCTCATTTAGCGGTATGTATGGATTCAATCAGTGTTGATAGTTTTTGTAGCAATGGAATAATAAATTAAAACGTCATACACGTTGCGGAAGGTTTTCACACATCTCAGTGTTTATGACGTCATATCTTCTGAGCTATGTGTTGTTTCATTCAGTATTATATACGAATACTCTTGGAAAAGTATGTCGCGAACACAATTATTAGTAAAGAAATAATAAATTAAATGTCACTTTTCTTGCGGTAGCTTTACTTCAAAAATGTTCAAATGTGTGTGAAATCTTATGGGACTTAACTGCTAAGGTCATTAGTCCCTAAGCTTACACACCACTTAACCTAAATAATTCTAAGGACAAACACACACACCCATGCCCGAGGGAGGACTTGAACCTCCGCCGGGACCAGCCGCACAGTCCATGACTGCAGCGCCTTAGACCGATAGTTTTACTGCCTGAACACTGAAGATTTTGTAAGAGAAAAACTTTTTTCCGTTCACATTTTGTGAGGGTTGTCAGCGAAAAAAAAATTTGTATAGGTTTAAACTTATGTGTAAAGTTTGTTCTACGTCACCAAGTGCTGTTATTCTCAAATACTGTTGAGTAAACTATGGTTATTAACCCGTCATGGTCTACACTGTTTTCTCACACCCCACCACCTTCCTTTTGACAGGTAGGTGGTTCGTAACCCCACAACGACGATTTCCAAACAGTAAGTTTGATTAAAATCGGCCCATTGCTTTAGGAGATGTGGAAGTTGCATATGTTCATACATACAGGGCTATTACAAATGATTGAAGCGATTTCATAAATTCACTGTAGCTCCATTCATTGACATATGGTCACGACACACTACAAATACGTAGAAAAACTCAAAGTTTTGTTCGGCTGAAGCCGCACTTCAGGTTTCTGCCGCCAGAGCGCTCGAGAGCGCAGTGAGACAAAATGGCGACAGGAGCCGAGAAAGCGTATGTCGTGCTTGAAATGCACTCACATCAATCAGTCATAACAGTGCAACGACACTTCAGGACGAAGTTCAACAAAGATCAACCAACTGCTAACTCCATTCGGCGATGGTATGCGCAGTTTAAAGCTTCTGGATGCCTCTGTAAGGGGAAATCAACGGGTCGGCCTGCAGTGAGCGAAGAAACGGTTGAACGCGTGCGGGAAAGTTTCACGCGTAGCCCGCGGAAATCGACGAATAAAGCAAGCAGGGAGCTAAACGTACCACAGCCGACGGTTTGGAAATTCTTACGCAAAAGGCTAAAGCAGAAGCCTTACCGTTTACAATTGCTACAAGCCCTGACACCCGATGACAAAGTCAAACGCTTTGAATTTTCGGCGCGGTTGCAACAGCTCATGGAAGAGGATGCGTTCAGTGCGAAACTTGTTTTCAGTGATGAAGCAACATTTTTTCTTAATGCTGAAGTGAACAGACAATTTGCGAATCTTGGCGGTAGAGAATCCTCACGCATTCGTGAAGCAAATTCGCAATTCACCAAAAGTTAACGTGTTTTGTGCAATCTCATGGTTTAAAGTTTACGGCCCCTTTTTCTTCTGCGAAAAAAACATTACAGGACACGTGTATCTGGACACGCTGGAAAATTGGCTCATGCCACAACTGGAGACCGACAGCGCCGACTTCATCTTTCAACAGGATGGTGCTCCACCGCACTTCCATCATGATGTTCGGCATTTCTTAAACAGGAGATTGGAAAACCGATGGATGTGTCGTGGTGGAGATCATGATCAGCAATTCATGTCATGGCCTCCACGCTCTCCCGGCTTAACCCCATGCGATTTCTTTCTGTGGGGTTATGTGAAAGATTCAGTGTTTAAACCTCCTCTACCAAGAAACGTGCCAGAACTGCGAGCTCGCATCAACGATGCTTTCGAACTTATTGATGGGGACATGCTGCGCCGAGTGTGGGAGAAACTTGATTATCAGCTTGATGTCTGCCGAATCACTAAAGGGGCACATATCGAACATTTGTGAATGCCTAAAAAAACTTTTTGGGTTTTTGTATGTGTGTGCAAAGCATTGTGAAAATATCTCAAATAATAAAGTTATTGTAGAGCTGTGAAATCGCTTCAATCATTTGTAATAACCCTGTACATATATATGTGCATCCATTTGTATAATAATGCCTGGATTTTAAGGCCGATTTATTGCCACAGTCCTCAGGTAACCTGGAAGGGAGAGAAGTCTTGTGAGCCATCTGTGCGTGAATCGAGTAAACGTTGTAGTGTTTGTAATCGTGGATTAGCTATTTGTGTATCGTATTTTTAGAGGTGGAAATTGAGGGCCAACCTCGTATTTACCTAAGCGAGTGTGGAGAACCACCTAAAATTCATACTGCACCGCGCAGATTCGACGACCCGTGTCCGACTCGCCTCCTGTCTTACCAACTGAATGCTGCGCGTTAAGCTTTGCGGGCACCCCAATCCTCGCCCTCCCCAAACCCCAACCAAAAGAATCACCAATCACATGGGAGCTTCTAAAGGTTCCCTCATCCTAACCGACAACTCGGTGCTGACAGCTACGTAGCGCATGGTGGACCTCCCAAATTCTGATGTAGACATATAATCTTGATATCTGTCTCTCTACACGCAATTGCTTCTTTATATCACAGTAGGGTACACGCGGATATAATGTCGTCCATTTTCGATGATACCTGTACTGTTTTGGCTAACAGTAATTCACAGGATTATTCATTTGAAGTTTCATAGGTTTGTCGCTTATGGCTTACTTTATTTTGTTCTACATTAATTGTGTCCGTATTCCCCAAGCCATCTCGCTTATTGGTGTCTGAGTGTTCTGCAACGTTCAATATTTTCTGCTCCACTTCTAACCAGTGCGTGAAAAGAACGACTGTCGGCAAGGCTTAGTCTGAGGGTAAATTTCACCATTTTCTCGTGGTGGTCATTTCGCGTTCATGGATACGTTTTTCGTCCTACGGCGCTTACATTGTCAACCATTGAAGTTGTACGCCAATGCATTGTACCACATGTCACTTCTGTTCACAGAACAGTGTATTAACAGAATTAGTAATTAAGTTCAGAGGTCGTCCTTCTGTAACTGATCTAAAGCAGTTCGCTTTCCCTCCAGATTTTTCAGTCCCGCGTCAGTTTATTCTCTTTATTCCTTAATTTCTTCAGTTTGGTAAGCATTCCGACATGAGGCGTTTGCAGCACAAATTAGGCTTCATGAAGTCTGACGGCGCGAAACGTTCAGTGATGGGTATAAATCACGCTTATCTTGCAGCACTTTAGCGTGAGCTAGCAACCAAGTTGGAATGCGATCTGCAAAGCTGCAGAGACCTTAAACTCGGCCTTAGATTACGACGATATCGTATCTTCAAGCGAAGACTTTCACTTGCAGAGTTTGTGAAAGAGTCGGGGATCAGCTCCTGATTAAAACAGAGAATTTTTGTAACTCTTTGGCCTTCATTTCGTTTAAACTGAACAAAGAAAGACTCTTCAGGAAGTCAGAACAGAGAAATCTAGGAAAATCTACGTACGGAAATATTTTCATTAATGGGAAATCATGTCACCAGTGGGCTGCAACCGTATCTCCCGTGCACTTGTTAATCGTACATTACTGCAACTCGTCAGTTGCATCTGACTATTAGGGGGATGGAGAAATGAATGGAGAATAAAGGTTTCAATTTTCCAGTTGAGAAATATACACTCCTGGAAATTGAAATAAGAACACCGTGAATTCATTGTCCCAGGAAGGGGAAACTTTATTGACACATTCCTGGGGTCAGATACATCACATGATCACACTGACAGAACCACAGGCACATAGACACAGGCAACAGAGCATGCACAATGTCGGCACTAGTACAGTATATATCCACCTTTCGCAGCAATGCAGGCTGCTATTCTCCCATGGAGACGATCGTAGAGATGCTGGATGTAGTCCTGTGGAACGGCTTGCCATGCCATTTCCACCTGGCGCCTCAGCTGGACCAGCGTTCGTGCTGGACGTGCAGACCGCGTGAGACGACGCTTCATCCAGTCCCAAACATGCTCAATGGGGGACAGATCCGGAGATCTTGCTGGCCAGGGTAGTTGACTTACACCTTCTAGAGCACGTTGGGTGGCACGGGATACATGCGGACGTGCATTGTCCTGTTGGAACAGCAAGTTCCCTTGCCGGTCTAGGAATGGTAGAACGATGGGTTCGATGACGGTTTGGATGTACCGTGCACTATTCAGTGTCCCCTCGACGATCCCCAGTGGTCTACGGCCAGTGTAGGAGATCGCTCCCCACACCATGATGCCGGGTGTTGGCCCTGTGTGCCTCGGTCGTATGCAGTCCTGATTGTGGCGCTCACCTGCACGGCGCCAAACACGCATACGACCATCATTGGCACCAAGGCAGAAGCGACTCTCATCGCTGAAGACGACACGTCTCCATTCGTCCCTCTATTCACGCCTGTCGCGACACCACTGGAGGCGGGCTGCACGATGTTGGGGCGTGAGCGGAAGACGGCCTAACGGTGTGCGGGACCGTAGCCCAGCTTCATGGAGACGGTTGCGAATGGTCCTCGCCGATACCCCAGGAGCAACAGTGTCCCTAATTTGCTGGGAAGTGGCGGTGCGGTCCCCTACGGCACTGCGTAGGATCCTACGGTCTTGGCGTGCATCCGTGCGTCGCTGCGGTCCGGTCCCACGTCGACGGGCACGTGCACCTTCCGCCGACCACTGGCGACAACATCGATGTACTGTGGAGACCTCACGCCCCACGTGTTGAGAAATTCGGCGGTACGTCCACCCGGCCTCCCGCATGCCCACTATACGCCCTCGCTCAAAGTCCGTCAACTGCACATACGGTTCACATCCACGCTGTCGCGGCATGCTACCAGTGTTAAAGACTGCGATGGAGCTCTGTATGCCACGGCAAACTGGCTGACACTGACGGCGGCGGTGCACAAATGCTGCGCAGCTAGCGCCATTCGACGGCGAACACTGCGGTTCCTGGTGTGTCCGCTGTGCCGTGCGTGTGACCATTGCTTGTACAGCCCTCTCGCAGTGTCCGGAGCAAGTATGGTGGGTCTGACACACCGGTGTCAATGTGTTCTTTTTTCCATTTCCAGGAGTGTACATTTATTCTACAGGGTGTCCCAGCTATCTTGTCCACTCAAAATATCTCTGGAACAATAACAGCTATTGGAAACCGACTTTCACCGGTATCAATGTAGGGCTGGGGCCCATAAATGTACATATTTGGAAACATTCTAAAACGAAAGCATATGTGTTTTTTAACACAAACTTATGTTTTTTTAAATGGACCTCCTATATTTTTTCTCAGCAATCCATAGCATGACAAAGCACATACACAATGGCGTTGATTGCATCGCAATATTCCCATTACATCCCGAGATATTGAGACCCGAAGTTGACGCTTGAAACACCCGGCATGCGCTGCTAGCGCACGTCCTGAGGCTCAGGCGTGAACCCCATGCTGCCCGTAATCGCAATGTGATTGACAAGTAAGTGTCCCTCTTGATAAGTATGGAGGTGTGATTACACATGTCAATCACATCGCGATTACGGGCAACATGGCGTTCACGCCTGAGCCTCAGGGCGTGCGCTAGCAGCGCATGTCGGGTGTTTCAAGCGTCAAACGGCTGACGTTCTTCCCTTTAACTTTCCTGAACTGAGGATGTGGAAAGCTATTGATAATTTTAAGGAAACGGTGAGGTTTCTGAACCTCATGATTTCAAGTTTGGAGACCTAAAATCACTCTCCTTAAAAGCAATGAATATTTTGAAAGGCACTGATCACCCTTCGTGGAGAGCAGATCGAACCTGTCTACTCCCATGTTAGGCAGCCTTTGTGCAGACCTAGATCGGTTACGGGTGCACAGTCTACGGCCCTGGATGAAATTCTTATTTTAAAATGTTGGACGTGGGGCACCAAGACGAGATTCATCTGACCGTGGGACCGATAGGTCCAGTCATATTCCAAGCCTCTGTGATGAGACTGGTGACTCATAGCCCCACGTTAGGAATCTTTTTTTTTTCTTTTTTATTTATTGTGATTTCATTCCCCTGCCCCATATGGACAGGGGACAGCTGACAGCGGTACAATCCGCCGCTCTTCAGCCGACTGACATGACAACTAATACAAGAATAAAATGTTACATATAAGGCGATAAAAAAGGTGGACATAAAACAGAATAAGGGGAGATAATGGAGGTAAAAATATACTGACATGGAGACGTTCATGGGAGGATTAGGAATCTGTGCAGCAAGGCTATAAAAACATATCGTCACCAGAGACATATGCACGCCATACCATTACTTGCCCAACAACGGAACGCATTTTGAACAACTGACTGCGAACAACGCCTTTCGGACATATCCGAAAGAACAGACACGGTGCATTCATATAGTTGATTCGCTTTGTTGAGCCATGAATCCACCACTTTCACTGCGAGTGTACATTTACGTCTGATCTCCAGCGCGAATCTAAAACTAGCAAGCGTGGAGCACATGGATAGGAACTACGGACACGCGTCCCTAGGTAGTAGTGTGGGTCAGCCTGGGAGCACGCCTAGATAGTCCGCACAATTACGATAATCACTGTCTCCGCGTGGAACAGCGGTTAACGCGACTGTACAGTAAGCAGGAGATCCCACGTTCGAGCCCCGGTCCACCGTACATTTTCTCTCCCCGCCGCTGATTCCACATAAAGTCCCGATGCAGCTGATATCATTAGTTCTTTCACTCTCCTCCTTTCCTTTATCCCCCTCCATCTTCAATTTTCATTTAAGAGTTGTCTCAAAAACATTCGGAGCCATTACTTTTCAGCATGCCCTCGTATGTGTCATTCTGGGGGATGGCAGGAGACGTGGAGATACGGGGGAAAGAGCAAGTAGACCAAGCAGAGAATACAGGCCTGCAAGGCACTAATTGTGTCACAATGTGCCATTCCATTTCAGAATGTCATGTCGCTGTTTAGATAGGAAGCCATGTACACTACTGGCCATTAAAACTGCTACAACAAGAAGAAATGCAGATGATAAACGGGTATTCATTGGACAAATATATTATACTAGAACTGACATGTGATTATATTTTCACGCAATTTCGGTGCATAGTTCCTGAGAAATCAGTACCCAGAACAACCACCTCGGGCCGTGATAACGGCCTTGATACGCCTGGGCATCAGGCAAGAGTAGTGACTGGCGTATTGTGACGAGCCAGTTGGTCGGCCACCATTGACCAGACGTTTTCAATTGGTGAGAAATGTGGAGAATGTGCTGGCCAGAGCAGCAGTCGAACATTTTCTGAATCCAGAAAGGCCCTTACAGGACCTGCAACATGAGGTCGTGCATTATCCTGCTGAAATGTAGGGTTTCGCAGGGATCGAATGAAGGGTAGAGCCACGTGTCGTAACACATCTGAAATGTAGCGTCCACTGTTCAAAGTGCCGTCAATGCGAGCAAGAGGTGACCGAGACGTGTAACCAATGGCACCCCATACTATCACGCCAGTGATCGAGACGTGGCTGCACGATCCGTTACAGCCAAGCGGATAAGATGCCTGTCATCTTGATTGCTAGTGATACGAGGCCGTTGGGATCCATCACGGCGTTACGTATTACCCTCCTGAACCCACTGATTCCATATTCTCCCAATAGTTATTGGATCTCGACCAATGCGAGCAGCAATGTCGCGATACGTTAAACCACAATCGCGATAGGCTACTATCCGACCTTTATCAAAGTCGGAAACGTGATGGTACGCATTTCTCCTTCTTACACGAGGCATCACAACAACGTTTCACCAGGCAACGCCGGTCAACTGCTGTTTATGTATGAGAAATCGGCTGGAAACTTTGGTTCAAAAATGGTTCAAATGGCTCTGAGCACTATGGGACTTAACTTCTGAGGTCATCAGTCCCCTAGAACGTAGAACTACCTAAACCTAACTAACCTAAGGACAGCACACAACACCCAGTCATCACGAGGGTTTTTCTACAGAGAAGAATAAGTTGAAATATTAGACTGAAGCTGTTCACACCTCTTCTAATTGAAGAGAAATAGTGATTGTGTTGACTAAATCAGAAACTTTAACAGCTGTTTTTTAGGTGCCATATTTAACTGGGCTAGCCAAGTCGCTTTCTTTCGACCTTGACATGTAAATACGAAAGCGAAACACGTTTTCCGAAACTCGATTTTCGTCTTTCGGGAGGTGCATCATATGTAAACTTAGTGAAGGTCGCAGAGATCAACGACAGGACACAACCATAATCCTTAGCATATCTGAAATGTAAATCCTGCTGTCTAAATTGCCGGCTATACTTTTTTACATGAGGCATAATATGATCTTTTTACCAGCAACAAAAATTTTTCTGTGATTTCTGAGTAAGTAATCCGCTGCGTAATATTTCTTTATGTACCGAAAGTATTCCTACGTACTTCTTGCGGGTGCAGTGAATCGCTAATCACTTTCATATCCAAGCATTTTGTGCACTTGATACCAGTTTGGCGTATGTTGCATTCCGCCTACATTGTGTTGCAATTTTAGGGGCCGGGGTATTCAAAAATATGGATCCACTTTAGATGAATTATATTTCATGAAGTATAAATTACACATGAACAGCCAATATACCAATGAAAGGAGGAAGTTTCAATGTTTTTTTAACACAGGTTATAAATTTGGAATGTTTCCTCCCTTTCCTGCACGGCAAACATCTCTAAGTGAGAGCCAAACTCGTACCACATGGAAAGATGAATGTCGTGTGTTACGAACTTCACTGCAGCAGTAATACAGTTCCGCAAGTCAGCCAGAGCTGTCGGTCGAGGTGAACGTAAACAGCCTCCGTAACATAGCACCAAAAGAAAAAGTCAAAGGGCATGAGGTCAGGAGACATCCGTGACCAGAAGTGTGGATCCAGGTATCAATTTCCAATACGATCCAACCATCGCTGAGGAAGGTATTGACTTCAAAATCCTAGGACAAGACAGTGCCAATGGCGCTGAGCTCGATCCTATGGGAAAATGAAGTCATGTGAATCTTCGATATGTTGAGGAAAAAGCCATTCATCCAACATGTTCAGGTACGTTATTCCACTCAGAGTACCTTACGAAAAAGAGTTTTTTGAAATTGTTTGTACCAGATGCCTATGCTTTTCCTAGTTGGTTTTTCATTGCCGAACAGGAGACGAAATGTCCGCTGCACTATAACTGTCAACTTGCAAACTCAAGAACACAGAAGATCTTCTTCTGCATCATAGCCATCTTCCTTCGGTATGTAGATAGTCCATGTTCCATCTACAGGATGATTCACGAAGATGTGCAAATATTTTTATATGTTATTCTACAAGTAAACCTAAAGAAAAAAGTTCATATAAACATAGGTCCGCAAACGTTTAGTTACGGAGTTACGGCTAATAAAAGATTTTGCGTGAAATTTAGCAACTTCGCTAATATGAAACCATCGCAAAACTGTACGAGGTTAAAGTTAAGCACGATTTCCATTTAATTTGTTGTTATTGGTCTGCTGAATTCAATAAAACATGACCCAGACATGTATCTGCAGAGGAGCAAAGATTATTATACAAGTAAATTTGTTTACTTTCCATTAAGAATGTAGAAACGTTTATGTGATTCTTGGCAACCGTTAGTGAGTAGTTTCAGTCGTTTCCTAAACTTGAAATGAGTTAGTTTTCTGTATTGTTCAGTGAAAGAACATAATAACGACATAGCAATTGTTGTAGTTTGTAGATTATTTATGAAAGAGGGATACCGTTCAATTTTACGGCAGAGGAATACTCCGATACGTTCATTTATGGCAAATGCGATGGTAATGTTACAGCTGCAGTTAACGAATATCGCGTACGTTGTCCAACTCGAAGGATTCCGAATGCACGAACCATTAGTGGAGTATTTCGAATGTTGTGGGAGACGGTATCTCTACCCAGCGTTCATAATCAGTACGAGCGCTCGATAGGTGAATACGATGATGAGGATATTATGGGTGCTGTTCAATGTAACCCGGGTACCAGTACGCAACGTATCTCTCAACGATAAGGCATTTCGCAGTCTAAGGTATGGCGTACACTGAAGTACAATAATTTGTATCCTTACCATAAACAAAAAGTGCAGCATTTACATCCGTGAGAGCTGCCCTTCTCTTGGAGTTGTGCAACTGGTTAAATACTAATCGGCAGTTACACAAATACATTTTATTTACTGATGAGGCACATGTTACTCGAGATGGTATAAACAATGTACATAACGAGCTCGTATAGTCTGAAGCAAACCCACATGCAACAGTGCAGCGCAATTTCCAGCAGCGATTTAGCACAAGTGTGTGGTGTGGTATAATCAACACACACTTTATTAGACTATTCATTTTCCCAGGACGTCTAACTGGCGAGACGTACTTACAATTCCTTCAAGAAGAAATGCCCCGCTTGTTCGAAGATGTTCCACTTGTTACGCGATTGCAAATGTATTTTCTCCAACGCCGTTACTACACATTTAAATGAACATTTTCCCCCGAAATGGATTGGTCGTAGTGTTACACGTCTGTGGCCACCCAGATGGCCCCATTTAACACCAATGGATTTTTGTGTATGGGGATGGATGAAAGACATAGTTTATGAGGACAAAGTCAATACACGTGCAGCATTACTTGCTCGCATTATGAATGCAATAGACGTAATTAAGAACAACCCTGTGGAACTGAAACAAGTAACAAAATCTGTTCACACGCATACAGGGAAATACATTGAACTCGGTGCCGATATTTTTGAACATTTCTAGTGAATGTATTGTGAAATTGTATGTACAATGTACAACTTCCTTAACAATGAGCTTTGTTTTTTTCCGGTTTAACATGAACTAACGTGTGCTATGGAATTAACAAAAGCAGATTATCTGACACATTCATACAGTTTCAGTTAACGTTTTTACCATCATTGTTACAAAATTAAATTCTGTACAACTGCTGTTGAAAACTTTGTGCAATCGTCTGGAGTTTAAAAAACAAACTGATCCAAGTTGTTAATAAAACAAAATTTTACGAAATTACTTCTTTGCTTCTCTGGACATCCTGGAAAACTACTGCAGATATACGTCTGGAACATGTTTTATTAGATTCACCAGATAAATAATAACAAATTAAATGTAAATCGCGCTTTACTTTAACGTAGTACAGTTTTGCGATGGCTTCATATTAGCGAAGTTGCTAAATTTTAGGCAAAATCTTTTATTAGCCTTAACTCCGTAACTAAACATTTGCGGACCTATGTTTATACGAACTTTTTTCTTTAGCTTTACTTGTAGAATAATAGATAAAAATATTTGCATATCTTCGTGAATCACCCTCTATATGTCGTAAAATGGAAATTAATTAAACTGGATCCATCTTTTTGAATAATTCTGTATATATCAGTTTTACAGGATTGTAAGTAAGGCATTCTGATCATCTTTACCCGGGATTCAAAAATTAAGAAATAAGTATTCTCATATTTCAAACAAGTCTTAATAAACGTTTTATTTTGTGCGAATATAATTCTTACGTTTCCTTTTCTCATTTAAAAGTATGAAGTGTTTGTGTGTACCTGCTTGGTTTATTTGATATTATTTGAGAGGACATACTGGAAAGTCGTTAATTTTCGATTTGTCTCTTCCTTGGAAGAGAAAATAAGTGTAGGCCGTAAAATGTACGTGTTAAGAGCGGGGATTTAATTGATAAACTATCTTTCTCCGTGTGCGACAAAAGCATTTGGAAATTCCTATCTCTAAAGACAAAAATTCATTAATGCAATGAAATATTGTAAAATAGTTGCTTTACACACTGAATTCGTTTTGAAATTACTCTTCAGCTGTTGCTAGCGTCGTCTCTCTGAAAATGATAAGAGTTACACCGTAGACTATGACGAGGTTTCCTAAGTTCCGCTATATTTTATAATGAAGTATTTTGCAGCACATGAGGAAATCTCTCGAAGTAATGCAGAGAGTAGACTGACGCGCAGCGATGCACGCCAAAGACATCGTAAAAGTTATTTTGCCTTTGATCTGTTCTTGAGCGGCTTCCTATTCATGAATCGCGTATCCAGTAGGTGTTCAGTACTTAATGACTTTGTGAAATGTGTGATAAGGGGACTGGAATTTGATCGCACTAGAGGCGGAATTGCTAAAGAGACTGTCGAGCTGCCTGCCCTGCTATCAGAGTTGTACTGCTTTGCCAACCATTCAGATGCAACCTCTAGCAATGATTTCTCTTTCCTTTGTTGCCTGACACAACATTTGAGCTCATACGCATGACGAAAGGGTCTCAAACAACAGTGCTGCAGTTCGACTTACGTTTTGCTAGTTAACTTGTACCATAGGAGGTGAAAGCTGACCCAATTTCTTCATCCGTCAAAAACGTAATAGAAAAATATTACTTCCTGCACGCATGAAATGTACTTGTAGGTTGAATCCAAACTTCTGACTGATTTCTAGCGACTTCAGTGCCAACGGATCATTGAACCACCCTCGGACCTGATGGTCTAGTGGTAATGCACGTGCCTAGAAACCGAGAGATTGCGGGATCGAATTTCTGTCGATCTAAGGAAATCTTCAGTCTCCCTCTAATCTAGCTTTCACCTCTCAACAATATGAGGAATCGTGAGGTATGGGTCGTGGTTCGGATTCCACGTTAAACTGCAGGTTCTTTTTCCCCGGGGTACATTAGGGACACGCAAGTCGCCGAAGTGGCGTACAGTTGAAAATCAATCACCGATCAGTTTTCAACACCTTGCACGCCCTTTTGAACACAAGTACCTCCAACCGCTGTGTCTGCGACCTCTCACAAACCTTCAAGATTTGGCCAAGTGCGAGGAGGGATCGTGCACTTAGGATTTCGTACGAACTTAATTTTTTTCCAAATGGTTCAAATGGCTCTGAGCACTATGAGACTTAACATCTGAAGTCATCAGTCCCATAGATCTTAGAACTACTTGAACCTCACTAATCTAAGGACATCACACACATCCATGCCCAAGATAAGATTCGAACCTGCGACCGTAGCGGTCGCGCGGTTCCAGACTGAAGTGCCTAGAACCGCTCGGCCACAACAGCCGGCCTTAATTTTATATATACGTAGTACGTCCATTCCGGAAATCGATAATTTCGGCGACTTTTTCCTGTTATCGATGTCGATACTGGCAAGATATCGGCCACGGGAATTCCAGGCCCTTATGAAACACACTACAGAATTTCCTGAGACTAGACCGGACATAAAAAAGAAGCGAGCAGGGGACTTATGTTTATATATGTAGACAGAGAAGATTTAATAACATATGTTTATTTACGATACTTACTAAAACATAACTACAACTTACATTCTATGTTTCCAGGAAGCAATACTTTTCTATTATGTTTTTGACGGGTGATGAATGGAATGTTAACTTCTAACGACAAAAAGATATTTTATTGATATATAATGAAAATTAACAATTTTCGGATTTTGTCCTTTACTTGCACTGTCAAACCTAGCTTCTTGCCAAAAATCACGATTCTAGATCAACGGGAAGTATGCTATATGTCTTAATGAGTGAGTATCGAAATATGTGACATTAACGACAGTGTCTATCGATTTTCTTGACTTATAAGCTTACATTTGTTACACAACCAAGGGACAATGGCCTTTAATAGGCCTATTTGACATAAATTTTAACTTGCTACGTCTGTCCGTTCCTGAGAAAAAGAGTCTTAACAGATGTCGGATGGGAATTGAAAATAAAATTTTTTCGTATTATATAATGACAAATTAATGCCACAGACATGATACGGGAATTGGAGTGGTAATCTTTAAAACATAGGCGTTTTTCGTTGCGACGGGATCTTCTCATGAAATTTCAATCACCAATTTTCTCCTCCGATTGCGAAAGAATTCTGTTGGCACACATCTACATAGGAAGACGTGATCGTCACTATAAAATAAGAGAAATCAGGGCTCGCGCAGAAAAATGTAAGTGCTCGTTTTTCCCGCGCGCCGTTCGAGAGTGGATCGGTAGAGAACTGGAGGATGGTTCACTGAACCCTCAGCCAGGCACTTTATTTTGAATAGCATAGTCATCATACAGATGTAGATGTAACAATTCTCAGATTTTTTTGCTTTATTTGCGCATGGAAAACATGCTTCTTACCAAATTTCATGATTCTAGGTCAACGGAAAGTACCCTATCAGTTTTCGTGAGCGAATTTTCGAGTATTAAAATATGTGACATAAATAGCGGTTTCTTTTTACGGTGCAGACTTATTTTTTAGTCGTCTGTCTCCTGATTCCATGCGGTCCTCCACGAATTTCTATCCCGTGCCGAGTTTTTCATCTCAGAGTAGCACTTTCAACCTGCCCTCTAAAGATCCCTCTAGTACCATGGAAGTTATTCCCTGATGTCTTAACAGATGTCCTACCACTCTGTCCTTTTTTCTTGTCATCATTTTTCATATGTTCCTTTCCTCGTGTATTTTGCAGAGGGTCTCCTTATTTCTTACGTTATCAGTCCCTCTAATTCTCAGTATTCTTCTGGAGCACCACATCTCAAATGCTTCGATTCTCTTCTGTTCCTGTTTTCCCCCTGTTTATATCTCACTGCCATACCATGTTGTGCTCCAAACGTACATTCTCAGAAATTTCTTCCTGAAACTGAGATGAGGCATGTCTTTTTGCCATGCTAGTCTGCTTTTTATGTCCTCCTTGCTCCGTCCGTCATGGGTTACTTTGCTGCATAGATAGCAGAATTCCTTGCCGTCATCTACTTCGTGATCGCCAATCCTGATTTTAAGTTTCTCGCTGTTCTCATTTCTGCTACTTCCCGTTAATTTCGTCTTTCTTCCATATACTCTGAATCCGTATTCTGTATTCATTAGACTGTTCATTCCATCCAGCAAATCCTGTAAAACCCATCTGCAATTTCACTCAGGATAGTAATGTCATCCGCCAATCTTATCATTGATATCCTTTCACCCTGAGTTTTAATTCCACTCTTGAACCTTACTTTTATTTCCATCGCTGCTTCCTCGACGTATAGACTGAACAGTAGGAGCGTAAGACTACACACTTTTCCTACACACTTTTTTATCCGAGCACTTCCTTTTTCGTCTCCTAGTCTTATTGTTCCCTCTTGGTCCTTCTAAATATTGTGTTTTACTCGTCTTCCCCTGTAGCTTGCCATATTTTTCTCTGCATTTCAAATATCTTGCACCATATTACATTGTCGAACTCTTTTTCCAGCTCGATAAATCCAATAATGGTGTCTTAATTTATCTTCGGTCTTGCTTCCATTATCAACCGCAACATCAGAACTGCGTTTCTGGCGTCTTTACCTTTCCTAATCGTCTAACAGATCCCCAATTTTCATTTCCATTCTTCTGTATCTTATTCTTGTCAGCCACTTGGATGCATGAGCTGTTAAGCTGATTGTGCGATAATTCTCGCACTTGTCGGCGCTTCAGCATTGTGTGGATGATGTTTTTCCGAAAGACTGATAGTAAGTCGCCAGTCTCATGGCTTAGAAGCTTCATTTTTTCCACCGCCAAGAGACCGCAGACCTTAGTACAGGGTGGGGCAAATGAAAGTTGGCGCGATGAGTAGGTACGATTGAAAGGCAAGACCTACAGTTACTTCCAAAAGGATGGAGGAACTGCCTATACAGCCGGTCGAATCTTGGAGCACATTTACACAATCTTCACGCCTGACAGAGCTGTTAGAAGAGGTCACCTGGTCTGTCGTTGTATGTTTACTTTGTGTGGGGAGCCCTCAAGTCTAAGGTATATCGCAACAATCCTCATAGTCTTCAAGAACTGCAGCAGAACATTTCAGATGAGATTTCAGCAATTTCAGCAATCCAGCTTCGATTCGCCTTCAGCAACTTGCTGACCAGGGCCCAAAAGTGCCATGAGATGAATGGTGGTCACTTTCAACATTTGCTGTAGTCAGGTTAGTACTGTATCTTTTTCCCTCTGCTGTGTTTCCTTATACCCTCGATCTTTGTTCACTTTTATCTGACCTACCCTATGTATGATGTAAATTCCAACTTGATTCGTCTACCCGAGTCCGATGCTCGTGGTCTCGCGGTAGCGTTCTCGCTTCCCGAGCACGGGGTCCCGGGTTCGATTTTCCCTGCCTCGAGATAACTGGGTGTTGTTGTGTCGTCTTCATCATCATCATTCATCCCCATTACGGTCGGAGGAAGGCAATGGCAAACCACCTCCACTAGGACCTTTCCTAGCAGGGCGGTGCGGATCTCCCGCATCGTTCCCCTACGCTCTGTCACGGAGTATGGGACTTCATCATCACGTCTACCCGTTCCTGAGGAAAAGTGTTTTTAACAGTCCGACCGATAGACAGACAGACGAACAACAAAGTGATCTTATAAAGATTAACGGTTGATGTAGGAAACTCTAAGAAGCCGTTCGAATCGAGGCAGCAGCGGAAATGTTACAGCTGTGGCAGGCCAATGCAGGTACCTTCTTAAGCCACCTAGCCGTAATGAATGAGAGCTGAGTGTACCAGTAAGACACCAATGCAAAAGAAGCAGTGGAAACACTAAGATTCAACCCCGCCGAAAAGGGTGAAACATTATCGGACAAGATGAAACTACCTTGGTATAGTGCCAAGAGAATATGTAAGTAAGGGGCAAACTGTCACAAGAATGAAGTAGTGGAACCTCCTGACGAAGTTAAATGCAGCTGTCAAGGCGGAGCAGGGAGCTATCCAAGAGGGCGTTTTTTCTCCATCACTCTGCTCAAATTCGTTTTACAGAGGACGCGGTCATGCATGTTGCTTCTTTCAGCAATCAGATTTACCTAACTTTTCCTCAGGTCGCCCTCTCCTTGGGAGAAGCAACGATTGCATGGCAGTTATTACGAGGTGAGACGTTTATGAAAAATCAGAATGTAGATTTCTACAGCCGAGATCTCTACAAAGTCATCAACTGTCGGGGAAAATGTGTTGCATTTTAAAAAGAACATGTACAGAACACCACGATCATGTTTTATGATAGCGGTAATAGAGCTGATAATTACGCTATCTACTCACATTAATGTGCCCACCTGTCGAAAGCCTAAATAACCGCCATCTTTTGCAGCGCGGAGTGCAGCGGGACGCAGAGGAAGAGAGTCGTTGAGGTTACGAAATAGTTCAAATGGCTCTGAGCACTATGGGACTTAACTGCTGAGGTCATCAGTCCCCTAGAACGTAGAACTACTTAAACCTAACTAACCTAAGGACATCACACACATCCATGCACGAGGCAGGATTCGAACCTGCGACCGTAGCGGTCGCGCGGTTCCAGTCTGTAGCGCCTAGAACCGCTCGGCCACTCCGGCCGGCTGAGGTTATGAGAGGTACCGACAGGGATGTGGACCCCAGTGCCGTGGTACGTTGAGGATACATGGTGCGAACAGCCTGATTGAGCTCGTCCAACAGATTCACGATTGGGTTTAGGTTCGGGGATTCTGGTGGTCAGGGGAATATGGAAAACTCATCTTCATGCTCTTCGAACGACGTACGTATACAGCGAACTATGAGACACGTTGCACTGACCTGTTGGTAGATGCCATCGTGCCGAGGAAAAACACACTGCATGTAGAGGTGAACTTGATCCCCAAGGATAGATGCATACTTGTCTTGATCAGTTTTTTGTGTATGACAAGGTCAGCCAGAGAGTGACACGGAAACATTCCCTAGATCATAGAGTCCCTTCTTATTTACTTTCAGATGTTTCTCGCTGTACTCGCCAACGGTCATCTATCCAATGGAGAATAAAACGTGATTCATCTGAAAAGGCCAAACTCAGTGGTCGACCAGTTGTGGTACTGACGTACATATTCCAGTGTTTGGTATCGATGAACATCAGCAATGGTGCATGAACCAGGCACCTGCAGCTACGTTCGCTAAACGGTCATTGAGGAGACACTTTTGGTAGGCCCTTGATTCATCTGGGCGGTCAGTGTGCCAGGACACATCTTCATAGTCGTCGTCCACCCCTGTCATCTATGGCCCACCGTGCAGCTCAGTTGTCTCGACGCCAGATGTGGATAGTGCCGTTTCGCGAAGCACGGTAAACTTTAGTCATTTTGGCACGAAAATAGTTTGCGAATTTAGCCGTTTCAGAAATACTTCCTTCCTTGGCCCAAAAACCAATGATGAGCCTTTTGGCATTACGACAACGACTGAAATGTTTGCCCGCCCCCCCCCCCCTTCCCCTCTTCCCCGGCACACTTCTTTATATACCCTCAGCTGTCAGCTGCTAGTGCAACTACTTGCTGGTTATTGCACGTCGACGTCAAATATAGACGGTGGTCACTGTTGTGTACATAGTTCCGCGTAGTCAGCGCGTACACAACTTTCCCACTAGAGCGCGCCCCGCTATGCACAACAGCGCAGGCGCAGCGCTCGTCTGTCTCCGGACTACGAGGTGGCGCTGCCTTAGAGATGGACCAAATTCTGCTTCCGCCGATCCGCGTATTAATATGTAACGCAGCCAATGAGATTGCTGCTAACGTAGAACCTTTTCTCCTCGCGGATCACACTCGCGCAGTGATACCTGAACGCGCGAGGTATTATAACGAGTGTACAGACCTCCGATTAGTCAGTCTGCATTAGCCTGCATTAGTCTGCATTAGTCTGTACCAGTCCACATTAGTCTGTACCAGTCTATAGTAAAGTTTCAGTCTGCGCCTAATAAGATTATCATATTCCTGTACATAGCCATGAAGAGAAATGTATAGACACTTTGTCAAGTATCAGAGATATGTGAGAATAAGATTAACGTACCAAGACCAAAGGAACTTCAGATTGTCGATTGTAAACAGCATCCAGAATCAAGTTACATAATGTCTATACTTTTTATTATTTTAATAAATGTGTGTGAAAATTAATAAAGTTCTGTTTAACGTTGGTCACCGTCAATCTGCTACTCTAAGCGTGCAAGTGGCATTTCTATCGTCTGACCTAACGGCAGATGATAAACACGCCACGATAAGACCACAAGACATATTGCTGACACTGCCTGCTTCGTTAGAGCGACAAGTCAAATAATCTGATGGTGTGTGTACCGAAGGTCTTACAGTACGCCCACCACAGTCATATTAATGTGACTGGACCGTATAAAGCTTTATTACTACTTCTCGTTGGAAGAACAATAACGTTATTTGAGAAATCTTTTGTCAATTGCTGTTCTGCCACACATAAGGGAGGTATTTGTTTTAATATTCCCTGGTGTCGAAAACGTAAGGTCGAAAATAGCTTTCATATGATATTTCACTGCCAAGTAACATAGCTCGATGGAAGTTGGACCATACATAACAGGAACTGCTACAGTATAGTTCAGAAGATAACTCAAAGAAATACGTGATGAGACGAACAGAAATTACAGTTTTATTCTAAGACAACTCAGAGCGATTCATGATTGTCGTCTGGACATCGCAAAAGGCGGGACGTGGTTCCCGATAGTGTGCGTGATCACTACGGACTGCAAAGCATATATGCTCTGCAATGTGCTCCCATGTTGGCCGCGAGGATGGTAAGGACCTCTTGTGGCAGGGCGTTCCATTCCTTCACCCGCACTTTTGAAACTGCTGGATGGTTGTCTGTGCGTGTGTCCGATCTGCAATACGTCTTTCCAAGGCATTACAGGATACTCAGGGAGTGCAGTGTCACAATAAACTTGACTGTTGAATGCACCGTGTTCAAACATTTGGTGCTCAGAATGCCCATACAGCACTATGTTTCACCAAAACATAGCACTTTGACCAGCGAAACGATCATATTCGATCATATGACGTACCCTGATATGGCGAGCGGTAGGAACAATGTAATGCACACAAAAACGTTATCGAAAATGATTGTTTCAATGGTCCAGCTGTTACAGTATGAGAATGCATATCGTTTGATGGGCGTAATGTTTTTCAAGTCAGTGAATATGGTACACATTATTGTGACACTCTACTCCTTCCTCCTCTGCGTCGTTCCAGGGGTACATTCGGCAATGACTTCATTTTTGTGGAGGACAATGAGCGACAGCACCCAAAAGCGCTGGTGGAGGAGCTGTTGGACGATACGATGTTCGGTGAATGGAGTAGCCTCCCCGTTCATCCGACTACAATCCCGTCCATGGTGGGGAGACGTTTTGCAGCACGCCCAAATGCACCAATGGCTATCCAGCAATTGTCAACTGCGGTGGTAGAGCAATGGAACGCCATACCACATGGACTTCTTGCCAACCTTGTAACTATACTCTGTTCGTCTCAAGAATAAACCTTTTGTAAACATTACGCCTTGTGTTCTTCCGCGTTTGCTTTAATCTCATTGGATTTCGTTTCACGGGACGCGGAAGCCAAGCTGTGACCAGTAGAGTCAAGTACGATCATAAGGGTCCCTTTCATGCTGTGTCACACGCACATAGACTGTGCGATAATGCGGGACAACAGCTTTACCGGCGCATTGAACTTGGACAGCACTGGCCAGCCAGCGGTCCAGCTAAGCTGCCAAGATGCGAGCAGTTGCAGTTCAGTCGTAAAAAGAGGCGATCAAAGAAACAATATAGCTTCGAATATGATTTAATTTTTAAAGAGAATGAAATAATATTCGGAGAAGTTCTAGCACTACCATGCGCTTCTTACAAGGGAACCTCCCCATCGTACCCCCTTCAGATTTAGTTATAAGTTGGCACAGTGGTTAGGCCTTGAAAACCTGAACACAGATCAATCGAGAAAACAGGAAGAAGTTGTGTGGAACTATGAAAAAAATAAGCAAAATATACAAACTGAGTAGTCCATGCGCAAGATAAGCTACAACAAGGACAATGTGAGCTCTAGAGCGCCGTGGTCCCGTGGTTAGCGTGAGCAGCTGCGGGACAAGAGGTCCTTGGTTCAAGTCTTCCCTCGAGTGAAAAGTTTACTTTCTTTATTTTCGCGAAGTTATGATCTGTCCGTTCGTTCACTGACGTCTCTGTTGATTAGTGTCTGTGTTTTGCGACCGCACCGCAAAACCGTGTGATTAGTAGACGAAAGGACGTGCCTCTCCAATGGGAACCGAAAACATATTGCCCTCGAAATACATCTCACGTATTTAATGCACTCTCGTCCAAAGTAGCTAACAGTCAACTGCCAGCCAGGGAGCCTCGTTAGCAGGAATACTCTCTCTTCCGTGCGCTGTAGTCGACTGACGTGTGTTTCGATGTTTGTTTAGGTTGTTGTTTAGGTGTAGCGTCCCCATACTACGGCGCAGTTAAGTCGCATCGGACGGATGGACGTACAGATAATAATTGTCTGAAAATAAAAATTTAAACTTTTCCACTCGAGGGAAGACTTGAACCAAGGACCTATCGTTCTACAGCTGCTCACGCTAACCACGGGACCACGACGCTCTTGAGCTGGTATTGTCCTTGTTGTAGCTTATCTTGCGCATGGACTACTCAGTTTGTATATTTTGCTTATTTTTTTCATAGTTCCACACAATTTCTTCCTGTTTTCTCGATTGATCTGTGTTCAGTTTTTCAAGGCCTATCCACTGTACCAACTTATAACTAAATCTGAGGGGGGTGCGATGGGGAGGTTCCCTTGTTAGGTGACCAGACGGAAAGCATGAAATGTACTTGTTCTCACCTGACATAGTATTCTAATCACAAAAAAGAATGACGAAAATTTCTAACTTAAATATTTGGTAGCTTTTCTGAGTGAGGTGTGTGTAATTCAAAAGCATATTGCAGTGATTTCACGGTACCGTTTGATACTGAAGCCGCTGAAGGTATTAATTACAGTCAGTCACCTGGTAATCGCTTAACTCCTTGCTTTACCGAGGAATACATTTCAGTTTTGAAAGTGTCATCTTTTACATAGATAACGAGTCTGTCCACAACAGAATCTACGAACCTAACAAGCCGCCGTGTTTTCTCTTTTTCTCTTATGACGAGCCGTTCTATATCCCGTCAGCGTTCGGCAGTGACATGTGAAAAAGCTGCGTGCATTTGTTCCAGTACGTCTGGCATTTTAACAGTCTTGTTACTTCTCGGGCCAAATCCCGCAACTTGGCCGCAGATCAGTTCCGTTGGGTTCATATTGTAATGGTACAGTAGCAAATGTAAAAATGTAGCATTTGTATGACGTGATGATGTTTGGTTTGTAGGGTACTCAATTTTGCGGTCATCAGCGCCCGTAGAAAGTCCCAGTTTTTACACAGTCCAATGTTTTTTACGAAGTTCAATCTAGTCACTGTACCGAATGATGATGATGATGAAATGATGATGACAACATAAACACCCAGTCCCCAGACAGAGAAAATCCCCAACGCAGCTGGGAATCGAACCCTGGGACCCCGTGATCCAGAGGCAGCAACGCTAGCCACTAGAGCACGAGCTGCGGACTTTTGTATGATGTGCTCTCGATGCTGTGAAAATGATTGTTTCTCATATTTACTTATCTACCTCTGCGGTATAAAGCGATGGACATAGTCCAAATAAAGAGGATATGGTTTTTCATTTTTGTCTTAAAATTTAAATTGTTTTGTTTCCTTAATTCAAGCAACTTGTATGAACAGTCTTTCATAAAACATCAATAATTAAGAGTTTGTATTTGAAATGAAATCCCGAATTTTGTGTCCAACATATAATTAGAAACAAGAAGACGTGCATTATTCATAAAAAATGATGATGAGTTTTATAATTACGAGATGAAGATATTTCAAACTGAACGAGAAAAAAAATTATACAGCGGAGATTCAAACCAACGAGCCATTAACAGTATTTGATGTACGGTCCCTTACGCTACCGACTGCGCTACACGTACGATGCAAGTTAACACTCAAATGTATTACTTACGTAGAGTCACTGGGAAAACTTCGAAGCCGGTTATCTCCGTAAATTTATGAAAAACCTCAAGAACACCCTATTTTCCGGCAATTTTAACCGTATTCCACACACGTGTTTCACTATGGAACAGGAAGCAGACTCAGCCATTTTCATAATGCCGTATTAATAGCGCGGCAATTAGAGCACAACGTTGCAGAGGCTGTGACTACACGATTTTTGAAATAAAAAATACGTAGCTAAAGCGTGATTAAAAAAACGTTGATGGCTGTTAATACATTTGAATATCTTAAAGTTTCATTTAACGTAACTTAGTAATAATATATTTAATACATAAGTAGGGATTACTTCCAAGAGCATAACAACACAGTGTACGCGTGATACGGCTTCTGACCAATCATCGCGTTTGTGTTTGTTTACATCAGTTTTATTCTTTTGATGAATGGATTATAGCGTGGGGGCCAATTGCAGAGTACGTACTCCATCCGTGGTGATAACATACGCTATTAAAAACCACGTCCCGCCTTTTGTACTGTCCACTTGACATTCTTGAATCACGATGACTTCAGTGTAAAGACCGTCTCTGAATAAAAGTGTCATTTCTGTTCCTCATTACCTTCCGATGTTGTTCCTAGCTGGGCGCATGTGGCAAAGGCTGGAATGTTTTATTTTAGTTTTGACTTGAGCATAGCTTTTCTAATTTCTGACTATTGCTTTTTCGCAATGTAATTTTAAAGTTTATCAAAAGGGTCATTCTGATGAAGACACTCTTAGTAGGTCAATGCACTTGACAGTTATTTGCAACCGGTTGGCTGTAGAATTCTATGTTGAAGTTTCTACATGATACTGTAGCAGTTCTCTCCCTGTACGGTTCAAGTATTATCGAGCTATGCTACTAGTCAGTGACAAATGATAGGAAAGTCATTTTCGTCTTTAAGTTTTGCACACCAGTTAATAGAAGTGTACTGCAATTTTTTTAAAGAAATAGGAAGGTGAAAGTAAGGAACGTGAAAGTAAGAGCAGACATACAAATGCAGAGTAAGGGAGGTCTAAGCCCGCCCGGTTAGCCGTGCGGTCTAACGCACGGATTTCCGGATTGGGAAGGAGCGCCTGGTCCCCGGCACGAATCCGCCCGACGGACTTGTATTGAGGTCCAGTGAGCCGGCCAGTCTGTGCATGGCTTTTACGCGGTTTTCCATCTGTCTCGGCGAATGCAGGCTGGTTCCCCTTATTCCGCCTCAGCTACACTATGTCGGCGATTGCTGCGCAAACAAGTTCTCCACTTACGCGTACACCACCATTACTCTACCACGCAATACATTGGGCTTACACTCGTCTGGTGTGAGACGTTCCCTGGGGGTAGGGGTAAAGTGAAATGCGGTATTCGTCGTGGGTTGTGGACCATTGCGGCTGCGGCAGGGACGGAGCCTCTCCGTCGTTTCTAGGTCCCCGGTTAACATACAGTACAATACAACGGAGATCTACCGGACCATTGACCATTGAAAGGATCTGACACGAGTGTTCAGCACTGACATTAACAAGCGCTGTATGACATTAATCGTCTTTTCAAGAGTGTCAAATGGTGCTAAGAAAAGGTTCCAATAAAAAAAATGCTAGCTTCAATATCGCGGTTAACGTAAGTGTTAAGAGTAATAACTCTGCGACAAAATTACGTTGCCCTCTGTTGGGCACTATCATTATCTGAAAACGTCGTTCTTGAAATAAAAGGGATGTTAGGTCTTACGCGATTTACTAAATATATACCCGTACATTAGTCAATGAAACGAAGGCCATCGCTACAAGGAAGGAAACTATAGAAGGCCCAACACAAGCTATAAAAAGTAGATATTTTTATTTTTTTAACGCACCAATCTGTTGACTGGTTTTTATCCCTATCGTGTGCTAATCGTTGCATCTCTACGCAACTACTGCTCTCAACATCCTGTATAAACTATGTTGTATATTGCGTCTTGGTCTGCCCCTATTTTTTTGTTACTATTTTCTGCTCCTTCGACGTAAATTTATTTCTGGATGCTGTAGCAGGTTTTCCGTTAGCTTGTCATTCCTCCTGATAAGGATCTCCGTCAATAGACTTCTTCCTCACCTATTCTTCATTTCCTACTTAATCTGATAGTTTAATTTTTAACATTCATCGACTGCACCTCTTTCAAATGGCGCCGGTTTCTTCTTCTCTACATTTCTGATGATCCACGAGTCATCCCCGTACAATTAAGAGCCGTATACGTAATCGAGCTGCAGGTTTTTCTACTTGTTTTCCTACACTGTTCATTCAAATCAAATCTCAAGGGCCTGGAAATTACTTAAATGAAAAACAAGAAAATATTCCTGAGCGTGTTACTCGCAATTTGCAGTCCGCGCGTCCACATTTCAACCCTCCGTCGGTGAAAAATAAATTCCTACTCAGAACTTTGAGGGAATGATGAAGAAATGAAGAAAACTGAAAAGTTCACAGTTTATAATAAATGTATATGTTTACAGTATATTCAAAACCGTGTTATTTCACACACATGACTTGCTCATAGATCACGTAACTATTAAAAATGTCTTCAGTACTCGGCACATTCCGCAACCTCAATCTCCTCAAAACTCTATTACCTACAATTTTCTTTTCCGCGACACACTGTTCGAATAATTCAAAGGACAGTTTGGCTTTCGAAAAAGTGGAAGGTTTTAATATTCCACTCGGGAGATGGCTTTAGAATAAGGCCAGCAGCATGCTATAATGAAACAGTTGAGGCTTATAGCTATTTGCAGTTCACACTACAGTTCAGTTACTAATAACATGCGATCTTAAAGTTTCTAGGGATCCCTCAAAATGTGTCCCTACACAGACGCCCAAGTCTCGCACTCACAGATGTTGCTAACGGCATAACGCAATTCATCGTAAAACTCGCCACTGACTTGATGTCCGATGGAGACACACACAATTAACAAGTGAGCGACTCAGTCCTTAAGGCAGCTCCGGGATTGCTTACAGAGCCTCCGTACGGCCCAGTGCAGACTGCTTCTAAACCGCTTCTAAACTACCAGCAAATCTGCTTCTGTGTTCTAAAAGCACCCTCTTGTCTCACTAATTCACTGATGGCTTTCTGAATTTGGATTGCGTTCTTTAATTTGTCCTTCCGTAGATCCAGGTGTAAGGAACATTCAATTTCAATTTCATTCCTGCACCTTTGTAAATATAGTTGCTATTACAGTGTCGAGTCACATTAGTGTGACCACCTGCCAAGACCTGAATAATCATCTTTTGGGGTGCGTACGGCTGCGAGACGTGCGACGGTGAATCAGTGAGGTTTCTCGGTTGAGTGTCCATGGCGAGAACAGTCCGATCTATATGAAGACAGTATCTGTTCTTTCGGACATGTCCGAAAGAACAGATACCATCTTCATAGAGTAAAGGCTAACCGGCCATTGACCTTCTTCTGTGTTGGATACACACGCATTGCCCGAACTCTTACGGGACTCGGTAAGATTGTCTGCCGCGAGTAATGAGTGTAATAGGCAGGGACACTACGAATGTAGTGTGTGGACATCAAGTTGGGAATGTGGGTCTCACGGGTAGCGTGCAAGGGGTAAATCCCTGCAGTCGCAATATCCTCTGTGCCCGCGGTGGCTCAGATGGATGGAGCGTCTGTCATGTAAGCAGGAGATCCCTGGTTCGAGTCCCGGTCAGGGCACACATTTTCAATAGTTCCCCTTGATGTGTATCAACGCCTGTCGACAGCTTAGGGTCTTGATTTAATTATCATTTCAGTCCGACTTATGTATTCCCTCAGATTCTCGATTGTCTTTAAATTCGCGGAGTTTTCTGGCTAGGGGTGTACAGTAAGTTCATCCTGGTGTCCTCTGAACAAGCACGTGTACTGCGAGCTGTGTGACTCATTGCATTGTCCTGCAGGTAGATGCCATCGTGCTGAGAAAAAAAGAAATGCTTGTAAGAGCAGATGTGGTTCCCAAGGATAAATGCATACTTGTGTTGAGTCGCTGTGCGCCCCTTAATGACGAGATCACCTAGGAAGTACAACAAAAATATGCCCCACACTATAACACTACCTCATCCAGGCTGGATCCTTCCAGCGATTGTTACGAGGTGTTTTCTTTCCGGTATTGATGTGCAAATTCCAGCCTTTGTCGCCGATGAAAAGCAGTCAGCATGGATGGATGAACCAGGCACTTGTTGCAAAGGCCCATACGCAGCACTGTTCCCTGAGAGGTCATTGAGGAGATACTGTTGGTAGCCACTTGCTTCATCTTTGGCGGTCACTTGCTCAACAGTTGCAGGTCCTTTCGCACGTACACATCTCCGCAACCGCCGTTCATCGCTGTCATCTATGTCCCATGGTGTACCACAGTGGCCTCGGCGTCGGTTTTGGATATCGCTATTTTACCATGCACTGTATGCTTTAAGCACGGTGGCAGCTTACAAACTTAGCTGTATCAAAAATGTTTCCACTCTTGGCCCGAAAGCCAATAATGATGCCCTTTTGGACTTAAGATAAAACGCTCCGTTTCCGCATTACCCCAACAACTGCACTATTACCTGCGTCCTCACCGAAGCGATTCACGTAACCTCCACTGCGCCGCCTGCGAGTGGTAATTGCAGGTTGACGTCGAACATACGCGGTAGTCACATTAAGGAGACTTGACCGCGTATTTTCTAAATAGAACTTTAAGTTGCCTTTACACTCTTAATCGGCGATTCTGTCGTCGCTGTACGCTTACAGATTGCATAAATGTTGGTATATCAGAAACAGTGTCTAGACAGAATGTGCAGCTGTTACCTCTCTATAGATTATACGCAAAGTTTGCTAATTGTTATGCTTTTCTGATTTTTAATCCAAAATTTTTTTTTTCCTTTAAAGACTCGAAAATTATTCAAGGTAACTTTACAGAACATTTTTACTCGATACGTATTTTTACACATTAATAGCTTATTTTCTTCCTTTTACTCAGATTGAAGTTTTATGTTATGGTTTGATAAAGCTTATTGGAACTTTCGATATGCGTATGGTATACTGGTAGATACTGTACGCAAATAATTGTACGTAGGTTTTATTTAACTTGTTTTACGGCCATTGACTGACAATGTTGTAACGCTGGAAACAATGGGTGGAGCTTCCTCTATTTCAGCGATGTAAACTGCATGTCTTGCAGCAGCGGTTACATGTTTCCTCGAGTGGCGCCTTTTCATCACCAGCTTGAGTAGTCTTTATTTTACATATTTGTTGATGTACTACGTTTCTTTTTGTGCTTGCAGTTTGCATTCCTCTAACTACGTTCATGTTACTCTCTTCACAGAGTAAGCAGTCTGATGACGAACAGAACACTGGTCCAAATTGGTCACCAGTAAATAAATAAACACTTTTATGCGTTTGGGGCTGTTTTATTATAAAAAAAATTAATATTTCTACATCAGCTAGTTACATATTCTATAGAAATTTCAACTCTGTACCTTTAAACCCTGCCAGATGTACAATTTCGCAAAACATGGGTATTTGGTAAAAATATTTATCTCGTGATGTTCAGAGCCTGTGTTCTTTATTTCTTCATAGTTCTGCATTATTCCACTAACAAATTACATAACCATAATATCAAAATTTTAAGTTATGCAGTTGCGCAATCCTTTGACAGCCACACGAACAAAGAATCGTGCGCTGGGCTTGACCTTTGGGCTGGATGGAGAAGAAGAGAAAGTCTCTCTCTTTCTCTCTCTGTGTGTGTGTGTATATATGTATATGCATAGAGTCATACTTCTGCTCCGTGGAGAGGAACGTGGCGAAAGAGATGCATAATCACTTTCTAAGTTACAAGCAGAACTTAAGAAACGTTATACCGGATTAAGTCGTTTGCAGTTGAAGCCAGTATTTGGTCAGTTTTATATTTTTGATCCTACATCCTATGAATATATGCTATTTCAGAGCACCGAGACATTGATAATCACTCAAAAACGCGTCGTTTTTGGTACGACGCACTAAAATAAGGTGACGGGAAACGTCTTGTTAAAGACTTTTCAGATTATATCTTTTGAAAGATGAAAGCATGCATTTTCAGCGAAACGACGTATTGAATATTTCTCAAAACTACGTCTTTCTTGGCACACTTTATTGTAATCAAATGTCAGTTATTAACATATACACCTTTAAAGCCTTCAGGGCATAGTAAGACATAAAAGTATGTAGAACAACATCAGTTAGAAGTAGTGTAGCAGATAGAAGCACAAATATATTTTTATTCACCATAATGTTTCTAAAAGCTTCTAGGACTGTCTTATTAATTTCATAAAAATATCATCTGCAACATTAGATTTTATTTGTATATAAGGGTATCATCTCGCAGGAGTTTGATTTAACTTGCCAGTTTGCGGGAAACATAAATCTTTTATAAATATTGTGAATGGATGTTTGCAGAATCACATAAATAAATGCATGCATAAACGGATGCACACACAAACAAACACAAACACACACACACACACACACACACACACACACACACACACACACACACACACAAACATACACGCAGGAGCAGCACAGAACATATAACAATTTTAATGAAAAAAATGTCTTTTTTTTGTCGACAAGATTGCATTAGGACATGTTGTACTTTCCTACTACAAGTATTATATTTCATATGTTCTAAAAATTCCGTACTGGATAGCAGTGGTGATCAGATAAGGATCACCTTAGGATTATATTACAAAGTGTTAATGATGAGGTAATTTTAATCTAATGTGGAAGAGTAATGAGAATTTTTCCTCTAGCACTATCTGTAGTGAAAGTTTCAAAATCTGACCTCCTCACTAACTGGACATAGAACTTGCCTTTTTGTCTCTAATCATATTCACGAATATTCCAGTGTTTATTTACGTATTCTGCAGGGAGAACAATATGTCTTGCATATGGACGAGGGAGGAAATTTGAAATTAATGGCGCGAACGTAGTAAAGTTACGTGCCGGCATTTTCGTAAACAAACTGTGTAAGTCACAATGAGAAGCACGTTCTGTGTGACGTACCAGCTAGTTTCTGAGCGTGCATCGACCACGAATAAAACCACGTTTGGCGTGCTTCACGACGAGAAACATGTCCCGTGTGAGGACGGCTTAGCTCGCCACTGGTGCTAGCCAGCTAAGGCTCCTGCTTCGTCGCAAAGAACTTCTTTTTCAGTTACGTAGAAGTACAGCTATTTCATTGGAAAAAGAAAACTTCCCCCCTCATGTGCCAGTCCAGTTCCAGTATCTTCCTTGATTCAGCCATCCTAATTTGTCTTGTGTCCTGGGTAGTAAAGATCTGCTGCTATTGTGTCGTTGAGAGGCTACAATCGCTCATATGTAACGAAAGAACAACAATAAAATACTCCTAAAGTAAATGTATGGCTATTGTACGATTAAAGAGCGGCTGATCTTACATAGCCTTGTACACTCTATAACATTAGAGAAAAAGCTTAAAACAAATACCTACGAAAGGCCCTATTACTGAACTGACTCAACAAGTCGTTGGGAATCCCCTACGGAAATATTGAGCCATGCTGTCTCTACTGCCGTCTATAACTGCGAAAGTGTTGGCGGTGCAGGAATTTGTGCACGAACTGTCCCATAATTGTTCGATGGGATCTGGGTGGCAAGTCATTCGCTCGAATTGTCCGGAATGTTTTTCAAAGGAATAGCGAACAAGTGTGGCCCATGAAACACGTATGTATTCAGTATCAGCGATGGCGAGGCATGACAGAATCTCTGACCAGAGAGTTATTTATCGTTGCTAGTCTGCGCTTGACCGCTCGAGAGTTCAGTTGCATGTAGGGAGTCGGTAGTTGCAGTTGCGAGTTGCGAGGCTGTAGTTGTACGTAGCAAGTCGCGAGAACATGTAGTTCGTTCGTGCCAGTAGCGCGCGAGAGACAGTCGGAGTTGTGTGTGAGGAGTCGGCGGGCGTCGACATGGGTGTCTGGTCAAGGTTCAGGACGAGGTATATTTTTTAAATAAGGTAATGAAGCAGCATTGCGCGCATCTGATAATGTAATGTATGTTAACTGTAATTAATTTGTTCAAGAATTGCCCCAATAATAATTTTGTTCTGAAAGCAATTTTTTAAGAAAATAATCATTACAATTAAAACAATATTTCCTTTGCTTTTCCTCCCAGAATCAATTTATCAGGTTGATCATAACGTTAATTTTGTGGGGCTTAATAATTTTGCACATTGTTATTATCATTGAGTTTTATTACTGTGGGAAGCTAACATTTGGCTTTATTCCCATAAACATTTAAGTATTGTCAATTTTCAAAATTCTCCGGTGAGGTTACACTTTTTTTTCTTTTTCTTTTTTTTAAATTGACAATACTTAAATGTTAATGGGAATAAAGCCAAATGTTACCTTCCCGCAAAAATGAAAGATAATTTTTAAATGAGAATAGACATCGTGCTAAGTGTAACCTCCCCGTAATTATTTTTAAATGATATGAATTGAATAAAAAATGCAAATAGTGCCAAATGTTAGCTTCCCACAGTAATAAAACTCAATGATAATAACAATGTGCAAAATTATTAAGTCCCCACAAAATTAACGTTATGATCAACCTGATAAATTGATTCTGGGAGGAAAAGCAAAGGAAATATTGTTTCAATTGTAATGATTATTTTCTTAAAAGGATTGCTTTGAGAAAAAAATTATTATTGGGGCAATTCTTGAACAAATTAATTACAGTTAACATACATTACATTATCAGATGTGCGCAATGCTCCTTCATTACCTTATTTAAAAAATATACCTCGTCCTGAACCTTGACCAGACACCCATGTCGACGCCCGCCGACTCCTCACACACAACTCCGACTGTCTCTCGCGCGCTACTGGCACGAACGAACTACATGCTCTCGCGACTCGCTACGTACAACTACAGCCTCGCAACTCGCAACTGCAACTACCGACTCCCTACATGCATCTGAACTCTCGCGCGGTCAAGCGCAGACTAGCAACGATAAATAACTCTCTGGTCAGAGATTCTGTCATGCCTCGCCATCGCTGCTACTGAATACATACGTGTTTCACCCGGTGACATGGCTCATTGTCATCCACAAAAATTCCATCGTTATTTTGGAACATGAAGTCCTTGAATGGCTGCAAATGATCGGTTCAGTTGGACCAGTCCATTCCATGTAAACACAGCCCACACCATTATGAAGCCACCACTAGCTTGCACAGAAACGTGTTGACAACTTGAGTCCATTGCTTCGTGGGGTCTGCGCCACATTCGAACCTTACCATCAGTTACTACCAACTGAAAGCCATAGTTTTCCCGTTATCTAGGGTCTAACAGACACGGTCACGTGCCCAAGAGAGGCGCTGCAGGTGATGTAGTGCTGTCAGCAAAGGCACTAACGTCGGTCATCTACTGGCATAGCCCACTAACGCTAAATTTCGTCGCGCTGTCCTAACGGATATCTTCGTCGTACGTCCCACGCTGATTTCTACGGTTATTGCACGCAGTGTTGCTAGTCTTTTAGCACTGACGACTCTACGCGACAGTCATTGCTCTCGGTCGATAAGTGAAGGCCGTGCCTGAAATTTGTTATTCTCGGCACACTGTTGACACTGTGGATCATTTCTAACAAATATAGAAATATTGTCTAATTTTTAGATAGCTAATGAACGTGTCATGGTTTGTCAATCCTTTGCTATGCCCATTTCATGCGTATGATAAGTTGTTGTACAGCTCGAAGTCTCACTTCAGTTAGGCTCATCGTACTTGGCCAACAAGTGACTTCCTTATCAAACCTGTACTCGCCACCAACATTCATTTGATATCAATGTCTCCTCGTCTCTTGGTTTTTCCTTACATTATATGAAATGCAAGACAATCAGAAGTTGTATGTGAATGCCAGTGCGTACTTGGTGGTCTTTCTGTTTTCCTCCCTTACTTATTTCACGAAACAGTTGTTATGGCTTCAGTTATATTGTCTATTGGGATTTAAAACCTTACATTCATATGGTGTCTCTTCTGGATATCTATCAGATAATCTCTATCTACATTGAGCAATTGGTCAACATTCCGATGCTTCTACCGTCAGCGATAACAGGAAAAACAGCAGTTCTTTGTCCACATTGGAGAGCTGCTCCGAGGTGAATTCCCTACCACAGGATGACAAGTGTATGAGCACAACGTGGCTGAGAAGAAACTAGAAGCAGGAAAGTGAAAAATCGATCGGTGATTTCAGCGACAGGTGAACAAGCGCCCGACATGTAGTGATATCCTGTCATCTTGTTTTTAAAAGAGCATGAAAAAACGTGCGTCAACGATAAAAGGTGGACGATAAGATAAGTCAGGAGCGGCTGCAATCGGCGGCAACCTCTAATCTCTTCAGTCACAGGCAGTTTTGCATAGCTTTGTGAAAGACGGAGGTGTACATTTACTCCACAAAGAGAGACGGGTGTGTTTCAAGACATAGTAGTGAATTAGCGGCAGTGAGTCAGAAGTGGTTAAGAGTGTAGCAGGTGTTATCGGAAATAAACTGTTTTCTGCAAGGACCGATACCATCGGCGAAGAGAAGGTAAGTTAACAAAGTTACTTGTATTTTATGTGGAAAGTATATACACGGAAGTAGAGTGGTAGGAAATATAGAGCCCATCTCAGATTTTGAATTTAAGGGGAGATAAGGATAACATGGATTTTGTAAACGATATTCAAGATTTTTCAATAAAATAACAATTAGAAAACTGACTTTGGACTTTTATTGTACACGTTTAAGATTGTATTATGTATTTTTAAGTAAAAAACATGCACTCATATGACGCTACATGACATTGAGGAAAGGCTTTCGCGGAGTGCGAGGCGCCGCAATTTTCAACCTAGAACAAAAATTCAAATGCTGCTTTGAAACTGATGATATTGTCTAATGTATTACAGTAACGGTCATTTCCGCCGTTTGTGCAGCATGTGTCGCTTTTATTAATGTTGAGAGTCAACCGCCAGTCCCTGCACTAAGCATCGATCCACTGCAGGTATTTCGTAATTTCGTTACATGCTTCCGATCCACTGAAGGTATTTCGTAATTTCGTTACATACTTCTAGCGCTGCAATTTTCCAATAGACAACATCATTGTCTGCAAACAGCCTCACGAAGCATTCTTCATTTCTTCTGCGAGGCGTGATGGGATTGCACAATTGCTAGCAGAGTGTTTGCGAATGGCGTGTATCCGTTTCAGCGTTCTCTGTTTTGACTTCTGGCAATTAGTGAAACCCAAAGATGTTTCATGTACAACAATTCACGTAGGATTTAGATTAGCAATATTAAATGAATTAGCCTCGACTTTGATCAATGACCACTGCTGGCATTCACTTGACGCGATTTAAGGAAACCTGAGGAGGTCCTAATACGAATGGCAAGAAACGAATTTGATCTCCATTTCTCCACATTCATAATGTTTCGCCTTAACCGCTTTGTTAGTAACCACCACTCTCAACGCAAACGACTGGCTTAAGGGGGGGCATCACACCACTTGACTTTACAGCTGCTTGTAACGCTCAAGTTATGGGCTGTCGAGTAATATGACCCACATAACTTAGATTAATATGCGTCAGGAAATGGTGCTTGATCTATTGCGCAATTAATCCGCACTGTGCTACTGAATAAATCTACAGAAGTCTACGAAATGTGAGCGCGAATTATCACGACGGCAATTTAGCTGATGTGCCATTTTCCGCAGCGAATATATAAATATTTGCTTTATAAATTCAAATGCCGTTTTCCTGCTGCAGAGTAATACCGGATTTATTTATTTATGTTCACCTGGGCCCACAGCGTTGTAGACATCTTTTTGAGATATTGTATGATTATATTTTATAATTTCATGTACGCTACCAAGTTCGATTACTTTTATTTTACATGGGGCCTATTTCGGCTCAGTTGCCAACATAGGTAAATAAATGGTACATCAGGTAAATAAATGGTACATCAGGTAAATAAATGGTACATCAGGTAAATAAATGGTACATAATTTTGGTACATTATCTCTAACTTTAAAGACAGTGACTAAATGGATTTCATTATTATACGGTTTTGCATACAGATAGTGACAACAGCATCGATATTGCATGGGTATCAAAACCATCGGACGTATGTACAAATGTATAATGATGAAATCCATTTAATAATTCAATCTAGAAACAATGTACCAAAATTATGTCTCATTTACGCACAGATAACCTGATGATAGCAATCAGTCGAAATAGGCATTTTGTAAAGCAAGGCAATCAAACTTTGTAGCGGACTTGGAATTATAAAATATAATTGTACAAACGTATTTATGTTCCAGAAACGCTTCACCTTTTATATTACAATCATTTTCATTGGATTTAATGAGAAATGGTAAAGTTTCGTTCCTACGTGTGAAATAGATTCGAAAAATTTTCACGCCATAATTTTTACTTCAATAAAATGTCACAGTCACTCGTTCATCCTACCTGACCACAAAAGGAGAAAACAAATTTTAGCCGGCCGGGCCTACGGTCGCAGGTTCGAATCCTGCCTCGGGCATGGATGTGTGTGATGTCCTTAGGTTAGTTAGGTTTAAGTAGTTCTAAGTTCTAGGGGACTGACCTCAGAAGTTAAGTCCCATAGTGCTCAGAGCCATTTGAACCATTTTGAACAGATTTTAACAGGACCAACGGGCAACTATAAATTTTCAGTCATGTAAAATTATATTATTCCACATTAAATACACTGTACATGCCTTCAATATAAAAGGCGAAACACGTCTGGAACGTAAATAAATATTACACTGCTGCAAGGAAAGTTGCTGTTGAACTGAATGAAATTAATATTACGGCGACGTAAATGAAATTAGAATTTTGTGCAGATCTGCATCCAAAAGTCTATATGTCTTATCCCACGAATGATAAGGAAAATGAAGTTATTCCTAGACATGCTAAACTGTGTGGAATGAAAATACGCACATTGTGTGTGTGTGTGTGTGTGTGTGTGTGTGTGTGTGTGCCCGCGTGAATTTAATGTATCCATGTAAGTATGCTAGAGACACAACGATCCAGGCGCAAAATGTAGCTAGTGCCAGACAAAGAATCTGCTCGGTATATGTAGCCGTGGTTTCATTCATATACACGAGGATTTGCTAACGAATTTGCCTTACTGTCTGGAGTTCAGAATGAAGTTATGCCAATGTCTTTAAGGATCTCCCGTCTCACATAAAGCTGGAAAATTATTGACATACCTCGTTAATTGCCCTTTATACAAATTATCTAGCTTAAAGATTGAAAATTCCTGTTAGCTGCAAGTAGAATTCTTAATTGTAAATGCCACACGACAAGTAGTGCTGTAATGTAGACAGGCTCCCTTTGTCTCAGGTGTAGGTAATCATTTTCTTAAAGTACCAATGTATTCGTCGCAATATTATGCTACCAACAGGTAATAACAGTAGTTATTTAATTTAAGTGAAAATTATGATTTTTTTTCTTTTCTTTTCAAAAACAGTGGCTTTCCCCACAAATCTACTAGTTTACATTTATCTGTCGTAAGCGTGAATATCATCAAGCACTATAGTTACTGTATGTGAGGATTAAATAGTTAACAGGCGCTTTTATTCGCTTCATGCACATTACTCCGTATTGATTGGATCTACGGAACATGATAAATGAAAAAAAAGTTTTTAATTTCATAATTGAAAAGCAAAATTCTGTAGATATACGAACATATACTTCTAATTGAAACAGTAAATTACTATTAAATAACCAAAATTATGAAGTATATTGTGCATAAAATCAGAAAAACACGGCAAACTTCTTTTTCAAGTAATAAAAGGTAATAGCGCATATTCTAACAAGAAAAGTTGTGTTTTCCAATACGATGAAACACTCAAATTTCTCCTAAACTTATGACTGATGAAATGTTAGTTGATACGCTAATTTTGATCTATATTATCAAAATAACATGTTTTTATACATAGGCAGACTTCAGTTTTGCCTAGTTGGCGCCACTGCTCAGCCTACTGGTCAAGATTAGGCGTTGTAGTTTCCAAATGCTTGTCCGAATCTAGCGATTAGGGTTTCTGACGGTTTCCTTAATTACCTCAGGCTAAAACCGGTATGGTTCCTTCAACAAATACCAGGCCGATTTCCTACCACCCATTTCTGATGAAACGAGCGAATTCTCCGTCTATAAAATCCCACGTTACGTGTGAAAATTATCTGACAACAAGTCATTTTTATCAACTATTGGCCACAGTAACATACAGAAGAACAAACAGAATACTTAAAGATGTACGTACAAAAGAGCTCAGGAATCGGGAGGGAACGAGACAAGCATTTCTGTCACTGCGCGAAGTTACCAACGTGAGAAAAATCAGGATGCTTCTAAAACATCCTTTGAAACTAGGCCGTACAACTTCCAGCAGACTTTCTAGTTTCTCAGCTATCGTCAGCAAATTTTCCGATACTAACAGCATTTTAAATGTTTTTAACCGAAACACTTAATAATGGAAGTTCAACAACACAAGGAAAATATATGTCACTTTTCTTGATGTCAGTCTTCTGCCTTTATGCGATCCGTATTGTTTCCTACCTGTGCGAGAGTCTTCAGTTCACAGCACCACTTACAACCAAGTCGTTCAATTATTTATTTCATATTTTGGAGGACAGTGGTGGGGCAGGACACTGGGAGTTCTTTGGATGTGGTTGTGTGTTGGGGTTGCGGATGGAGTCATGTCAGCTTTAGTGGAATAGTAGGAACAGATCACGTTCAATAATTGAAAATTACGTTGGCGGGAAACTTAATTGGCACAAGCGGTCGGGTTTTTACATTCTTAGGATATGTGGTCCATGTGTGTGAGGTATAATTGGCACTGATGTGCTTCAGGTTGGGATCATGAACTTTCTTTGGCGGTAAATGAGAATGTATGAGTAATTACGTTGACAATAGATGATGCGGTTTATTTAATTTTTTTAAAAAATATAGGAGCATCGTCTCCTGTCCAGGTAGCATTTTGCGTTAGACGATTAAAACGTGATGACTAATTTGGGGTGTGTATAAATAATGAACAGTCCTTTCAAATCGTAAGTGCAGGTGAATATGCATTGAACAGGATCAATAGCGAACATCATGCAAAAACGTGCAAAATAAGACAATAATGATGTTAAAAGCATCACGAATGGCGAACCAGGTCGAAACCCATAATTTTGCGATACTCAGGAAAAAGAGTGGTGGGGGCTCATGCGTAAGTAAAAATGCTTCAGAGATGGGGTCGCAAAACAGGCAATACTGTGAGAAAGCTTGATGCAACGGAAACAAGAATTAAAAACGGTTTCACAGCATGATTGTCACAAGAGTAATCCAAAATAAAATACAGTAATCAATCATAAAATATAAAATGGCCATCGTTACATTATGTGTACTCGTTGTTAATGGATATAAAATGATACATTATGTGTACTCGTTGTTTATGGATATAAAATGAAACCAGCTCAGCCGACTACAAATAAGTTTCCATTCTGTGAATAATGGTTACGTCCACGAATCAGCATGGTTTTAGAAAGTATCACTCTTGCGAAAATCAGCTTGCCCTCTTCTCTCATTATATACTGCGAACTGTGGATGAATGGCAACAGGTAGATTCCATATTTCTAGATTTCCGGAAAGCGTTTGACACGGGGCCCTATTGCAGGCTGTTAAAGAAGGTACGAACATATGGGATAGGTTCACAGACACGTGGTGGATCGAAGACTTCTTAAGTTACAGAACCCAGTTTGCTGTCCTCGACGGCGAATGTTTATCAGAGACAAGGATATCATGAGGAGTGTTCCAGGGAAGTGTGATAGGACCGCTGCTATTCTCCATATACATGAATGATTTGGCTCACAGGGTTGGCAGCAATCTGCGGTTGTTTGCTGATGATGCTGTGTATACTGTAAGGTATAGTCATTGAGTGACTAGAGAAGGGCAAAAGATGACGGACACAATTTCTAGTTGGTGTAATGAAAGGCAGCTACATATAAATGCAAAAAAATGTTAATGTGGATGATTCGGAAAAGCAAACCCGTAATTCTGGAAACAGCATTAGTAGTGTCCTTGTTGACTCGTCGTTCAAATGTCTGGGCGTAACATTGCCAAAAGATAAAAATGCAAAGATCATGTGAGAACAGTAACAGGAAAGTTGAATGGTTTACTCTGGTTTATTGGGAGAATTCTAGGAAAGTGTGGTTCATCTGCAAAGGAAACCGTATGTAGGACGCTGATGCGGCCTATTCGCCGGCCGGATTAAAGGAAAACATCGAAGCAATTCAGGCGCGGGCTGCTACATTTGTTACTGGTAGGTTCAAAAATGGCTCTGAGCACTATGGGACTTAACATCTGAGGTCATCAGTCCCCTAGAACTTAGAACTGCTTAAACCTAACTAACCTAAGGACAACACACACATCCATGCCCGAGGCAGGATTCGAACCTGCGACCGTAGCGGTCGCGCGGTTCCAGAGTGAAGCGCCTAGAACCGCTCGGCCACTTCGGCCGGCCACTGGTAGGTTTGAACAACATGCAAGTGTCACAGAGACGGTTCGGGAACTCAAACAGGAATGCCTGGAGGGAAGGCGACATTCTTTTCGAGGAAAAATATTGAGAAAATTTAGGGGACCGGCATCTGAAGCTGACTGCAGAACAGTTGTGTTGCCTCCTACGTACATTGCGCCTAAGGACAACGAATATAAGATACGATAGATTAGGGCTCATACAGATGCATACAGTCGTACTTCTCTCGTTCTATTTCCGAATGGAATAGGAAAGGAAATGACTACTAATGGTATGGGGTACCCTCCTCCACGCACCTTGACGTGGGTTGTGGAGTATCGATATACATGTAGATATCTCAGTCAAAGCACTTTTACCGATATTAGTATCTCCAGGCTAATACAACTGCTTATTGCGTACCTGCCGGGATTGAAAGGTCGCATTATACCACTTGGCTGCGTCATGCACCCACCCTGAATACGAAAGATCACACGCAGCCAAATCTTCAACTCGAGTGTATTCCTTCTGAAACGCTTCATAATATTTCTCGTTAAAACAAATACGATTCTAATTACCATTAAGAAAAGGATCGACAAAATCGTTTCGTGCGACTTGCTCAGTGATGCAACCTAACAGTAAACGACAAGGCACTCTCACTACAATTTGTGACTGCTACACTATCCTTGTCTATACCAGGACAATGTACTTCAGGATAATATTATAGAAATGGAAGCGGATGTAGATGAAGATGAAATGGGAGACATGATACTGCGTGAAGAGTTTGACAGAGCACAGAAAGACCTGAGTCGAAACAAGGCCCTGGGAGTAGACAACATTCCATTAGAACTACTGACAGCCTTGGGAAAGCCAGTCCTGACAAAACTCTACCATCTGGTGAGCAAGATGTATGAGACAGGCGAAATTCGCCTCAGACTTCAAGAAGAATATAATAATTCCAATCCCAAAGAAAGCAGGTGTTGACAGATGTGAAAATTACCGAACTGTCAGTTTAATAAGTCACAGCTGAAAAATATTAACGCGAATTCTTTATAGACGAATGGAAAAACTGGTAGAAGCCGACCTCGGGGAAGATCAGTTTGGATTCCGTAGAAATGTTGGAACACCTGAGGCAATACTGACCCTACGACTTATCTTAGAAGAAAGATAAGGAAAGGAAAACCTACGTTTCTAGCTTTTGTAGACTTAGAGAAAGCCATTAAAAATGTTGACTGAAATACTCTCTTTCAAATTCTGAAGGTGGCAGGCGTAAAATACAGGGAGCGAAAGGCTATTTATAATTTGTACAGAAACCAGATGGCAGTTATAAGAGTCGAGGGACATGAAAGGGAAGCAGTGGTTTGCGAAGGGAGTGAGACAGGGTTGTAGCCTCTCCCCGATGCTATTCAATCTGTATATTGAGCAAGCAGTAAAGGAAACAAAAGAAAAGCTCGGAGTGGATATTAAAATCCATGGAGAAGAAACAAGAACTTTGATGTTCGCCGATTACATTGTAATTCTGTCAGAGACAGCAAAGGACTTGGAAGAGCAGTTGAACGGAATGGACAGTGTCTTGAAAGGAGGGTATAAGATGAACATCAACAAAAGCAAAACGAGGATAATGGAATGTGATGCTGGGGGAAATAGATTAGGAAATGAGACACTTAAAGTAGTAAAGGAGTTTTGCTACTTGGGGAGCAAGATAACTGATGATGGTCGAAGTAGAGACGATATAAAATGTAGACTGGCAATGGCAAGGAATGCGTTTCTGAAGAAGAAAAATTTGTTAACATCGAGTATAGATTTAAATGTCAGGAAGTCGTTTCTGAAACTATTTCTATGGAGTGTAGCCATGTATGGAAGTGAAACATGGACGATAAATAGTTTGGACAAGAAGAGAATAGAAGCTTTCGAAATGTGGTGCTACAGAAGAATGCTGAAGATTAGATGGGTAGATCACATAACTAGTGAGGAGGCATTGTATAGAATTGGGGAGAAGTTTGTGGCACAACTTGTTGGAAGAAGGGACCGGTTGGTAGGACATTTTCTGAGGCATCAAGGGATCACCAATTTAGTATTGGAGGGCAGCGTGGAGCGTAAAAATCGTAGAGGGAGACCAAGAGATGAATACACTAAGTAGATTCAGAAGGATGTAGGCTGCAGTAGGTACTGGGAGAAGAAGACGCTTGCACTGGATAGAGTAGCGTGGAGAGCTGCATCATACCAGTCTTAGCACTGAAGACCACAACAACAACAACACTATCCTTCTTTGTAATACACTTACGAACTGTTTTCCTAGACCTACAAGAGTGGCAACAAGTACACCACTAATAGATGCAAAGACCCACTCAAATTTAGTCATAAACTTCCCTTATGTCACAATATCCTGCAATTCACCCATCCTAGTGGGTCAACACTCACCTACCTCTGATAGTGGATACTGGCTCACGGCTGCCCCTTTTGACAGATCTAAGATACTGCCCACTTCTGAAAGTAAATCTGCACGAGCGCAGGACACTTCGTACGTTGGGACTGGAATATCCCTCTGAAATGTCCCTCTCACTGCTAAGGATAACGCTTGGTCGTGACTTCGTTTATAAAGTGGTACTGTAACTGTGATGACCGTTGAAAACTTCAGGACTTCCTTTCAAGAAAAACAGCATATAAAATTTGTTCCAAGAGACGCCTTTTTTATTCCGCGCTGTACTGCTTGAGACAGCACTTTACACGAAAGGCATCACACAAAATGCAATATTTGACACTCATGAGTAATAATAGGGAAATACCATTTTACACTCTTGCCGGTCATAAACGACCGCACTCGCTTCCAGCGTACTCATGTCTTTTCCTGATCAAAACTCAAAACTATTAATCCACTCTTCGACCGCCCTTGCCTGCGGCCTGCACCGAGTTCTTTCTCCTACCTCGCGAGAGCTCCTGTATCAAGTGTTTCAGCCATTAGCAGCATTCGTGCTACGTTATATGGTCGAGTTTTGCTCAGCCAGGAGCAAGCGAGGTCGTTGTTTCCAGGTGGTTTGTGATGCCGTAAACATATTGCACCATATTGCGACTTACTCAGTACCGGTTTAACGTGTTACAAGCCTCTTCTGGAAGTAGAGTGCAGGTTGGGAAGGAAGGCTAGTGTCGACTATTTAGTTTCCTCGTAGTTTCGCCCAAGAGGTGAAGGAGGCTTTCCCGGCGACGAAGATTAAGCACAAATCAGTTAGGTTCAGAGGCCATCCTCGGTTCCAACAGCCATCTGGCTGATATCTCATTTCAGACAGGGAAGAACATCAGCTCTGGTAACTGACGGTAGTAACGTTTTCCATCGCAGACCTGAAGACGAAAACATTAATACAGTATTTATCAACTACAGCAGCGACCATGGAAGGTAGTACAGGGACAGAAAGTTGGCTGAAACCAGGTGTTAATAGCCTTGAAATCCTGAAACCTGATTTGAATGAACGTGCAAAGATGGGCTAAACGCCAGTGGAGCAAACGTGTTTCTAGCCATTAGTAATGAAAATCTTCTCACAAAGTTCTTCCAACATCAGAAGCCGTATACCATGTCCCCCAGCTGTACCTGTGCCGTCGCGCCCTTTGGGATCACTAGATGAAAAAATTCCTCGTCCTCCAGTACGACGGTTCTTTCTCATCGAGCACCAAAACAATCTAACAATTGTACAGATTTTTCTCCCGCACTGGGAAAGAAAATTTCTTTCAAATATCTATTGACCTGGTCAGGCGTTAGTTTACCGGATTTCGATGCTGTTACGATATTTGTGGCTTCAAAAAGATTTTTTCTCGAATTCTCGGTCCAAACTCTACGTTAGTTTGTTTTTGAACTATGAAAAGGATGTGTTCAGCGTGAAAAACCAGTTTTCAGCGTCGTACACGAGGAAAAGGCTCGACGGCATTGGCACAGCAGAGAGACGTATATGGCTTTCGAAGCTGAAAAAACTTTTTGAAAAGATTTTCAGATCTGATTTTGCTGAGCGACTGTGATGTCAGTCTCCATTCGAGAAACAATATAATCAAGCTGCAGTCACTGACACATAATCGCTTTTCTTCACCAAGGTTTTCCAGCGTACTGAAATATGCCTATTACAAATCAGAATATTTAGAGATTCAAACGTCACAACTTGAAATTCTGCTGAATTTTGTTTTACACTAAGTTGTCCGTCGTGTGCATTATGTGAAAAAAATTCGTTCATTTTATGTGCATTGTGTAAAAAACGTTATGTTTTAAGTATTTCCTTACTGATAATCAATATTATAATGATTTTGTGTCATAGGAGTAATAATGAGTTACTTATCATTTTCAATTAACATAACACATGTATGTGAAATGGTAAACAAAAAAAATAATGAACATGAATGTAAATCGTAAAATATAAATTTAAAACACAAAACAAAAATAAGTAATATAAATATAACAATAGTGAACGTTTAGATAATTTGACTAGTTATATTGAAAATATTCCGACAACACATTGTGTGTAGCTTATTTTGCAACATCGGTATTTCAGAAACCAGCTTTGTTACACATTGACGTATGAGGCATCAAAGCTTCTTCACGTTGCAACAAAAGTTTTAATTTTTCAAATTAATTAATGGAGCTAGGGTGTTCTGCAAAATTTCAAATTATTGCAAAAGTTGATTATACAATTTTCAAGAGTGGTAATTACATTTTAACTTTTATATGAAACACATATTTACACATCACAATTTGGAAGATATTCCCTCTAAGCATAAGATGTAAAATTGCATTTGTGAGTGTCTTTTACCCCCTAAAAGCGAAACTGGGCAAAAATGAAAAAAATGTGTTGTTTTATTTTGACTCCTCTAAATTCCAGCCAAGTTACATCGTGGTCGTTTATTTACACTGGTAGTGTTCTCTTGGAGTTTAAAGTAGAAGAGGGAATCGGTTAAGGTAAGGCAGTTATCGCCTATTTTCCCGCAAGAGGTCTGGACCCTATTTGCATCCGCACTAGGATATAGCAGTCAAGCCCACAAATATATTACACAGGTGAATATTAATAAAACCGACAAACTGCAGGAGTGGATTCCTGGCAGGAAATGGAAGAAAAAAGGTCCTGTCAGTACGTATCCGGAAATGGACTGTGTGCGTCGAACGACTACAAATCGTCCCGGAACACACAACAGGACTGTTCCGCATTCACGTCGCAACAGATGTTCAAAGTGCCCGTCATGAGATTGCAAGTGAAAGGGATAGTAGCGGTTGTCTTGCAGGTTACACATAACCGTACTTTGGTTTACACGATGTTGGCGAGCCTCTTGCCTGGAGCTTGTACTAGGGTTCATATCAATATCCTGTAGAATCTGGCCCTCCATATCTGGTGTACGCACAACCCTCCACCTTCCTGCACATTCGTCTGCCTGAAAGGACCCTTGATCACACAAACGCCCAAAAAGGAGTTGAAAAGTTATATGATGTGATTGGTGTCTGTGACGGTACTTGTTTTAGTATAGTCATGCTGCATCTCTAGCGTTTCCAACTGCTTGCTGTGCCCAAACACAATCTCGGTTTGTTCCCAACTTAAATGCCAGACCATTCTGCTGCTTACAATACGCAGCGTTAATCACACAGCCTGAAACACACAAGGGACACACGGCACGTTGTAAGAAGAACTGTCTTTCGTCAGCACCATCTACCGACCGTCCCCGGTAGCTGAATGGTCAGCGTGACGGATTGTCAAATCTCTGGACCCAGTTTCGATTCCCGGCTGGGTCGGCGAATACTCTCCGCCCAGGGACTGGGTGTTGTGCTGTCCTCATCATCATCCTATCATCCTCATCGACTACAGGTCGCCGAAGTGGCGTTAAATTGAAAGACCGGCATCCGGCGAATGGTCTGCCCGACGAGGGGGGGGGGGGGGGGGGGCGCCCTATCCATACGATTAAATAAATAAAAAATAAACAATGGCGACGATGCATTTCCGGACACAGATTCACAGGACCTTTTCTTCCTCCATTTTCAGTCAGGAATCCGTCGGTTTTAATTTCACCCTTTATAGTCACTGACAGAAAAAAATCACAACACCAGGGAGGAGTTACGTGACATAAACGAAAGTTGTTAGGCGCGTTTAGACATCTGAAAGATGTGTCGATTCAAATTTAGCGCTAGCTGGATAAGACCGTCGCTAGTAGCGCCACTAGGAGAATAAAAGTCAGGTTTGCTTCAAATACACGCTCTAATGGTCGTGAGCGTTCTTTAGTTTTGAGATTGGACGTGGAGGATGATGTTGGTCATAATTGCTTTTAAGGCGACAAACACACCGTTATCAACACCTCACTGAGTTTGAACGAGGTCGTGTACCAGGGCAACGAGAAGCTGGATGCGATATTGCTGAAAGACTTGGCAGAAATGTAGCCACTGTACATGATTGCTGGCAGTGGTGGTCAAAAGAACGTACGGTCGCAAAAGTCTGGGGTCTGGACGGCCACTGGCAACACCGAGACTGGAGACCGTCGTATTCGGCGTATAGCTCTGGTGCGTCGTAACTGAATCTACAGCAGGTAGTCGTGCATCAGTTGGCACCACAACGACACAACGGACTGTTACAAATAGGTTACTTCAAGGACAGCTGCAAGCCAGACGCGCGTAGCGTGCATTCCCCTGACCCTAAGCCACCGCCATATGCGAGTTCAGTGTGTCAAGCGAGATCTCATTGAGGGCAGGGTGAAGGTCTGTTGTGTTTTCTGATGAAAACATAACAGATGCCTCGAAGCCAGTGATGCCCGTGTGTTGGTTAGAAAGAGACCAGTCGAGGGCCTTCAACCAACATGACTGCGTGCTACACACACAGGACTTTCACCTGGAACTATCGTTTGGAGTCATTTCGTCTGACAGCAGGAGCACCCTCGTGGGTATCCCACTCACACTGATAGCAAATTTGTATGAGAATCTTGTGATTCGACCTTTTGTGCTGCTATTCTTAAAACAGCAATCCAGGTGGTGTTTTCCAACAGGATAATGCTCACACGCATGCCCCTGTTGTAATCGAGCATGCTCTACATTGTGTTGACACGTTGCCTTGGCCTACGCGATGACCAGATCGTTTCCAGTTGAGTACATATGGAACATTATCGGGCGAAAACTCTAGCGTTCCCTGTATTGATTGACCAAGTGCAACAGGCATGGAACTCTATCTCACAAACAGATATTCGGTACCTGTAACACAATGCATGCACTTTTGCATGCCTTCATTCAACACTCTGGCGGCTACACCATTTATTAGTGTACTGGTATTTTACATTTTCAATGGCTTATCTTGCGCTTACATTAATCTTTGATCATGCAATGTTAATCACTTAAATATGTTACCTAAAGAGATGTATTTCCGAAATTTCATTACTCCACATAAATTATTTTTTGGTTCTGCGATTTTTTTCCTTCACTGTACGTGTGGTGTCCGTTCTGTCAGAAAGGTTCAAATGGCTCTGAGCACTATGGGACTTCTGAGGTCATCAGTCCCCTAGAACTACTTAAACCTAACTAACCTAAGGACATCACACACATCCATGCCCGAGGCAGGATTCGAACCTGCGACCGTAGCGGTAGCGCGGTTCCAGACTATAGCGCCTAGAACCGATCTTCCACCACGGCCGGCTCTGTCAGAATGTCCGACGGGTAAGCCACCACTGTTTTTGATATAGTGGCCGTAAATATCAATATTGAGGACGGTATCAACGGCAGCCGCAACTGGGTACGGAAATAAGACACTCGTGTAAATCAGAATGCCCGGGATCGTGTCCCAGTCCGGCAGATATTTTCAACTTTGTCCATTGAATTAATTCAATGCCCAGTTGCGACTGACGTCGGTACTTCCCTCGGAATATAGATAGGATGTTATAAAAGGTGGGGTAGAAACTACGGAAGGTTTGTTGGGGCAGAGAAACTGTGGGTGATTCGTCGTACAGCTATTGCTTGGATCTCGGAAGAATTGATCTTGCCTAGCCATTGGTTGCACTACAAAGTAAACTGTTTTAGATGACGTTGAGGTGATGGTTGGATTTTCTGGAGGATGGTGTATAAGAGTAGTCCAATGTTATGTGTACAGAGCAGGAATTGGATTGGTGGAGGGAGTTAAGGTACATCAGCAGCGGGAAGATGTATTTATTATTTTATTTGATAGGCATTGCTCTTCAAAATGTAAAAGTCGTTGCTGTGTCTTATTTGTGTCTCATATTTAGCCACTGGGACAGAACGTTTTCATAAAAAACATAGCACAAAAGACGTTGTCGGAGGGCTGTTGCCAATTAACGTGGGTGTCTGATGTTGCAGGGAGATGGGGGCAGCGGTGGTTGTCCGACTGCTGGCATGGTGTCTGGTGGCGGCGACGGCGTCTGCGCAAACTGACGGAGCAAGTGTGTATCTACTGACCAATCTAGCAGCTTTTTGCAAACGTGTCATACGAAACCCAAAATAAGATATGGTACCTCCTAACCAGCCTCCAACCAGTGTACTGCATACTCTCGAAATGCTTAGTAACCTAGGTAGGGAAGTCACCTACCGCTTTCCTACAACTTTCTCCAGGTATTTCCACTTTCTCATCCCATTTATCTAACATACTATAAGCTATTCAATTATGTCCTCACAAACTCCAACAAATTTCCCTAGCTACCAAACCTTTCTTCCTCATCAATCTAACAGCCACGTACTCCCTCGACCGGGCGTATGTCGTATTCAAACAACCTATTCACCCTAGTGGAAACTACCCTCTGCCACATCCTCTCTTCCAGCTCCGATGTCATGGAAACAACAAATATTTCCCTCTAATTCTTAATAACTAAGAAACCCATCCATTCCAGTAGCCATATTCTTCTCTCACCCATCCTGTCCAATGAGGATTCCAACCTTAACCTTTATTCAACTAATTCTATCAACAGTTTAACTCCAACACTCCGACCACTCAATCCTTTCCATACAACTACACACCCTCCTGTAAAGGCAGACATCTGCGTCAGTGCTCATCCCATCAAAATTTCTAACCCACAATTACTAGAAACGGTCATACTATTTTTACGTACAGTAACATCTCGTGAAAGATGTTTAGCATCAGTGTCAGAAAATATGCTATTCTCAGACATTTACCTCCTTGAGCCCCAGTAGTGTCTGCCCGAAACCCCCATTTTATTAAGTTTTTTTGATGTACCAGCGCCTTTTGCATGAACCCATCGACCCTAAGACGGATACTTCTAGTGGTACACTGAGGTACTTCTACAAATGTAGTGCATTGTGGGTTGTGGGAAGGCCACAGTTGGTGCGGAGATGCTGACTTGCCTTTTTTTTCGTAGTGGTCATATTGAGAATATCATTGATGGTGAAAGTAAGTATATCTAAGTTAATGTAACGTATATCTGAATTTTCACTATTGCTTTTATGAGTATTATAGAAATGACAGTTTGTAATTGTGATATAAGATTTGTTAAATTTTAGGCCATTTTTTTGCCATTTAGGATTACAAATTGTTTCAGGCGTTATGAGTTCACACAAGTTTGGAGATTTAGGATTTTTCCTAGGAAATCCGCATTTGCCTTTAAATATATCACATGAAACGATGGGAGGTTGAAAACTGTAATGTCCCAGTGGTTCTAAAGTGAAACCACCTCATTACAACAACTGACTGTTTACCTTTTCCTAATTTCATCTTATATTCGGACTATGACAATAAAGATTAATTTTGTGGAAAATTTTACATTTATATTTCAAAGTGCAACCATCTCCTTAAAATAGCTGATTGTTTACTTCTTACCAATTTCTTATTCTGTTCGTTGCTTACCGTGACAATGAAGGTTAGTTATGTGAAGCGCGCCCGGTTGGCAGTGCCGTCTAACGCACGGCCTTCCGTGCGGGAAGGAGCGCCTGGTCTCCGGCACGTACCCGCCCGCCTGATTTGTATCGAGGTCCGGTGAACCGGCCAGTCTGTGGATGGTTTTTAAGGCGGTTTTCCATCTGCCTCGGCGAATGCGGGCTGGTTCCCCTTATTCCGCCTCAGTTACACTATGTCGGCGATTGCTGCGCAAACAAGTCCTCCACGTACGCGTACACCACCATTACTCTACCACGCAAACATAGGATCGTCTGGTGTGAGACGTTCCCTGGGGGGTCCACCGGGGGACGAACCGCACAATAACCCTGGGTTCGGTGTGGGGCGGCGGAGGGGTGAAGAGGACTGCGGTAGTCGTCGTGGGGTTGTGGACCACTGCGGCTGCGGCGGGGACGGAACCTCTCCGTCGTTTCTAGGTCCCCGATTAACATACAATACAATAGTTACATGAAAATTTTCATAATTTTTTTTCGTATTGTTTGGACTCAAGTGGCCAATGAAATTTTAGAAATTATCTTGACTAAAATATCTGGTAAACTTTAAATTTTGTTTAAATATATCAATGTGGAATACTACATCAATAGTTAGTTAGATGCCCAGCAGGAAATCAGCCTGCACATACGTGACACTCATTAACATCAGTATCTGAGAGCGAATTGCTGCTTCCTTCTTATGTCATGATGGTATATTACACGCTATAGTTGTGATGTAATCGGCATAGCTTCACTTTCGCTACTAAACTTATGTTATTACCTCTTTTTAGATGTGAAGGTAGCTGATGACGGCCGAAACTTGTAATTTCTCGTTGAAATTATATGTTACTCTGCTGGAAAACAAAGCATTTTCGAAAGAAGTCCTACATGATTGAGCGCAACACAGTTCCCAAATGGTTTTGCTGTAAGCAGGCTAGCAGCTAGGCTGCTTCTTTTGTACGTTGTCCTGAAACGATGACGTGTGTTCCTTCCTGGGACCTTTTCAACTGACACAGCCCCTCAGCTTACACTTCGTGTCCAATGTTTTTGACATTCACTCACTGCTGTTCAGCTGTTAATGGCTTATGCTCAGCATATGATTCATATTGCATCCACCAGAAAGCGCTTTATTTATATCTACTTGTCCCTTAGCAGCACTTGTTTTCACGAAAAATGAAGATAATTAATTATGTCACATCTTCAGAAGGGCTAATTTTCAACTAGTGTGTCTGCAGTAAAGCGTTCCATAATGGTATTATTCCAGCAGTTGTATAAAGAAAACTGTGTATAACTTCGTCTCGGACATATTTAATAATAATTAGACAGTGTTTGTTGCGGTATATTCATGTGATATTTTCAAATTAAACGTCTCCTTAAGAAATTTCGTTATACGAGGTGAGTCACTAACTATTTCCACCAAGAATAACTCCGAAATTATGGTAGTAGCTGAAACGTTTGTGGGAGAAAAGTTGCATGGGACAACGGGGGCCATAATATGACGTTCGTTTTTTGTTACTAGGTGGGGTCGCTTCAGAGATATGATGGTCAAGGTTTTTTTTTTTTATATAAATGAGATACTATAGTTTGACACTTATTTTCTGATAGCGGCTATCGAGACGAATCCAGTGATGTGTAACAGTAAGGTCTTCGAAGGTCAACGAAAGTCACAAACGTAGCATGAACGTCCATTTACAGAAGGTGTTCGAAGTGATGACCATCGGTATCATGGATTGAGTGGTATTCGTTATCACTTCGGCACTTATCGAAGCACATGCTCTGTCAATTCTCTCTCGTATATCGTGCAAATAGTAAATATTCGTCGAGTACGGCGTATCGATTTAACGTGCCACTGACATGTAAACACCATCCGACAGATTCGCAATACAACGCTAATAGGAACGGTAAGACTAGTATCATCGAATCAAGCGAATGTGAATGATGTATTCCTTCGAAGATCAAGTCAATGTGCTTCACATTTACAGAGAATGCCAATGAAATGCAGTGAGAGCTAGAAACTTATCTGCTGTAAGATATCCTCAACGTACTCACCCTACACGTCGTACATTTAAATATGTGTATAATAAACTGAGAACAACTGGATCTTTAACGCATCAGAAACACATCCGGCAAAGGGAAGTTACTAACGAGGAAACGGAAATTGGTACTCTTGGCACTGTGGTTCGAGATCCTTGTGACACTTCGCGTCAAGTCGCAAGGGAATCTGGCATGAGCCAGAGTAGTGTTGTTCGTTTTCTGCATTGCCATAAATACTCGCATCTTTCTTACCATATCAGTCTCAACCGAGAATTAACTGTTACGGATTGTATGCGTCTCACTGAATTCTGCCGCTGGGCTCAACTTCAGATTCAGAGGGATGACAAATTTATTAATCTGATTTTATTTACTGACGAGGCTACATTCACTAACCATGGAAATGTTAACATAACATACATTATTGGGCAATTGAAAATTCCTGTTGGCTGCGGCAAATTGCACACCAAAACCGTGGTCGTTGAATGTATGGTGTGGGATTCTGTAGAAAAATTTCCGCTACCAGTTACAATAAAAGGCTATTTATTTGTCACACGACCGGTTTCGGGCTTGCGCCCATCCTCAAGTGTTTATACATTCATGTACATGTGTGTATTGCTGAAGATCACCGTATAAATACAGAAAAATTATTTGCTCGTGACTAAACAGATACAAGTGGGACAATTGTAAGTGGCAGGGCAGCATTTGTCGAAAATATATCTGTACTTACATAAAGATGAAACATCATTATTATAGTTAAGGTGTGGTGACAGTTTTCTCCATTTAGTTACACACCGGTCGTGTGACAAATAAATAACGTTTTATTGTGACTCGTGGCGGAAATTTTTCTATAACCTATAAAGGAACAGTGGCCGAGTGGTTCTAGGCGCTACAGTCTGGAACCGCGCGACCGCTACGATCGCAGGTTCGAATCCTGTCTCGGGCATGGATATGTGTGTGATGTCCTTCGGTTTGTTAGGTTTAAGTAGTTCTCAGTTCTAGGCGACTGATGACCTCAGCTGTTAAGTCCCATAGTGCTCAGAGCCATTTGAACCATTTTTATAAAGGAACCGTCACGGAGTTCAATAGCATCCACTATGGATAAAATTCATTTAGAATTACAGGCCCCTATTTCATCGAAGGAAATCTTAATGGTAGGAAGTACACCACATTCCTGCACGAAACATTAGGTCTGTTATTGGAAGAAGTACCTTTAGGAACAAGGAACAGATTGCGGTATCTATGACGATGGGTGTCCGGCACATTTTTCGCTGGTGGCTAGGAAATGAGTTGCAGGAACACTCCCCAAATCGTTGGATTGAACGTGAAGGAGATGTGTCGTGGCCGGATCGTTCGCCAGACTTGACGCCTCTGGATTTTTTCTTGTGGGGATTCGTAAAAGACATTGTTTATGAATACATTCCAACTACACCTGAAGATATGCGAGAGAGAATTGTCAGAGCATGAGATTCGATAAGTGCCGATATGATAAGGAATATCTATGACAAGACGATTTCAGCACTACATTGATACCAATGGTCATCACTTCGATCACCTTAACTGGACGTTCATGCCATCTTGACCCTAAAACACCTTACTGTTACACACCAATGGATTCGTCTCGATAGCCGCTATCAGAAAATAAATGCCAAACTATAGCATCCCACTTAAAAAACAAAGTTGACCATCATATCTCTGAAGCGACCCCACCTAGCAACAAAAAACCAACGTCGTATTATGTCCCTCGTTGCCCCATGCAACTTTTGTCCTACAAACTTTTCAGCTACTATCGTACTTTCGGAGCTATTCTTGGTGACAATAGTTACTGACTCACCCTGTATACTTACCGCTGCGGCGTACTGGGTGTCCCATTTATCTTGACAGCCCCTGTAACCACTCATCCAGAAGCATTACACGACATAAACGTCAGCAATTGGTGTGCACTCCATTCACACTAAACACAGTCAGGTGACATTAATGTGACCACGGCCTCTGTTCGACGTCAGCGTGCAATAACCACTTACAGACGGAAGGTAGCAGCAATAGCAGTAGAGCATAAGTATTTACATTTACATCCATACTCCGCAAGCCACCTGACGGTGTGTCGCGGAGAGTACCTTGAGTACCTCCACCGATTCTCCCTTCTATTCCAGTCTCGTTTGTTCGCGGAAAGAAAGATTGTCGGTATTCCTCTGTGTGGGCTCTAATCTCTCTTATTTTATCCTCATGCTCTCTTCGCGATATATACGTAGGAGGGAGCAATATACTGCTTGACTCTAGGTTAAGGTATGTTCTCGAAACTTCAACAAAAACCAGTACCGAGCTACTGAGCGTCTCTCTTGCAGAGTCTTCCACTAGAGTTTATCATCTCCGTAACGCTTTGGGGATTACTAAATGATCCTGTAACGAAGCGCGCTGCTCTCCGTTGGATAATCTCTATCTCTTCAGTCAACACTATCTGGTACGGATCCCACACCGCTGAGCAGTATTCAAGCAGTGGGCGAACAAGTGTACTGTAACCTACTTCAGTAGTTTTCGGACTGCATTTCCTTAGGATTCTTCCAATGAATCTCAGTCTGGCATCTGCTTTACCGACAATCAACTTTATATGATCATTCCATTTTAAATCACTCCTAATGCCTACTCCCAGATAATTTATATTAACTGCTTCCAGTTGCAGATCTGCTATATTGTAGCTAAATGATAAAGGATCTTTCTTTCAATGTGTTCGCAGCACATTACACTTGTCTACATTGAGGTTCAATTGCCATTCCCTGCACCATGCGTCAAACCGAGCGAGGTGGCGCAGTGGTAGCACACTGGACTCGCATTCGGGAGGACGACGGTTCAATCCCGTCTCCGGCCATCCTGATTTAGGTTTTCCGTGATTTCCCTAAATCGTTTCAGGCAAATGCCGGGATGGTTCCTTTGAAAGGGCACGGCCGATTTCCTTCTCAATCCTTCCCTAACCCGAGCTTGCGCTCCGTCTCTAATGACCTCGTAGTCGACGGGACGTTAAACACTAACCACCACCACCACCATGCGTCAATTCGTTGCAGATCCTCCTGCATTTCAGTACAATTTTTCATTGTTACAACCTCTCGATATACCACAATATCACCCAAAAAAAGCCTCAGTGAACTTCCGATGTCATCCACAAGGTAATTTATATATATTTACTAAGATGGTATCTGTTCTTTCGGACTTCTCTCCATTGAGAATGACTTGCTCCGTTCTGTTATCTAGGAATTCTTCAGTCCAATCACGGTGACCAAGCAGCTCGTTAGAATGAAATTACAATGAAATGAACACCCTTAGCTACTTACAGGCGTTGGCATACGTCAACGGTGACAGATGAAAATATATGCTCCGACCGGGACTCGAACCCGGGATCTCCTCCTTACATGGCAGACGCTCTATCCATCTGAGCCACCGAGGACACAGAGGATAGCGCGGCTGCAGGGATTTATCTCTGGCGCACCTCCCGCGAAACCCACATTCCCAACGTATTGTCCCGCACTACATTCGTAGTGCCGTCGCCTATTATACTCATTACTCGCGGCGCGTTGCCGATTCCCGAAAGAGTTCGGGCACTGTTTGTACATTCACACAGAAGAAGAAGATGGCCTTAACTATATATTTAGTAAGATGGTATTTGTTCTTTCGGACATGTCCGAAAGAACGGATACCATCGGTGACCAAGCAGCTCGTTAGAGTGAAATTACAAAGAAATGAACATCCTTAGCTGCTTACAAGCGTTGACATACGTCAACGGGGACAGATGAAAATGTGTGCTCCGACTGGGACTCGAACCCGGGATCTCCTGCTTACATGGCAGAGGCTCTATCCATCGGTGGCACAGATGGACAGAGCGTCTGCCATGTAAGAAGGCGATCCCGGGTTCGAGTCCCGGTCGGAGCACACATTTTCATCTGTTCCCCTTGACGTATGTCAACGACTGTAAGCAGCTAAGGGTGTTCATTTCAATTATATACTATAGTGAATAGCAACGGTCCTACGACACTCCCCTGCGGTACCTGAAATTACTCCTGCTTCGGAAGACTTCTCTCCATTGAGAATGACTTGCTCCGTTCTGTTATCAAGGAATTCTTCAGTCCAATCACACAATTGGTCTCATAGTCCATATTCTCTTACTTTGTTCATTAAACGACTGTGGGGAACTGTATCAAGCGCCTTGCGGAAGTCAAGAAACACGGCATCAACCTGGGAACCCGTGTCTATGCCCCTCTGAGTCTCGTGGATGGTTCTCCGCAGCAAGCACCTGGTTCATACACCCATGCCGACTGGTGCTCACTAGCGACGAATGCTGGAATTTGCACGCCAATACCACAACTGGAGAGCCACCGAGCGGCGACAGGTAGCCTTTTCAGATGTATTTTATGCTCCATCGGACAGGTGCCGTTGGCGTGTACCGCGTGAGACTTCTGGAAGCAAACACCCTGCAACAGTCGTCGGCATTTTTGGTCTGGGGAATGTTTTCGTGGCATTCCTTGGGTGATCTCGTCATTCTGGAAGGCACAGTGGATCAAACGAGTATGCATCTGCTCTTAAGGGCCATGTCCATACCTAGACGCTGTTTGTACTTCCGCAACGGATGAGTTTACCGTACTCCCGTGGCCATGAATATCCACAGATTTAAACCCATTTGAGAATTTGTGGGACGACCTCGATCGGGCTGTTGGCGGCATGGATCCTCAACCGAGAAACCTAACACAGCTGGCCACGGCACTGGAGTCATCTGCTCCACATCCCTATAGATACCTTCCAGAACCTCACTGACCCTCTTCCTACCGATCTCAAAAAAATGGTTCAAATGGCTCTGAGCACTATGGGACTCAACTGCTGAGGTCATTAGTCCCCTAGAACTTAGAACTAGTTAAACCTAACTAACCTAAGGACATCACAAACATCCATGCCCGAGGCAGGATTCGAACCTGCGACCGTAGCGGTCTTGCGGTTCCAGACTGCAGCGCCTTTAACCGCACGGCCACTTCGGCCGGCTCCTACCGATCTCGCAGCGTTCCACGCTGCGTAAGGTAGTTATGCCAATTTTTCACAGGTGGTCATATTAATGTGACAGTACACTATATATGCGTGTTCCATTTCCAACCTAAGGTCCGGAACTGAGTCTGGATCTGGCAATAGACTGAACGCCGTGTGCCAGTGGAGAATTGTATTACCAACTTAATTACAATGAATCGCTTGATTTCAACATTTGAAAACCTTACAAGGGGCATATGTGGACGCTGACCACGCTCTATTGGTTATGAACTGTAGATTAAAACTGAAGAAACTGAAAAAGGTGGGAATTTAAGGAGATGGGACCTGCATAAACTGAAAGAACCAGAGGTTGTACAGAGTTTCAGGGACAGCATACGGGAACAATTGATAGGAATTGTGGAAAGAAATACCGTAGAAAAGAATGGGTAGCTCTGAGGGCTGAAGTAGTGAAGGCAGCAGAGGGTCAAGTAGGTAAAAAGACGAGGGCTAGTATAAATCCTTGGGTAACTGAAGAAATATTGAATTTAATTGATGAAAGGAGAAAATATAAAAATGCAGTAAATGAAGCAAGCAAAAAGGAATACAAACGTCTCAAAAATGAGATCAACAGGAAGCGCAAAATGGCTAAGCAAGGATGCCTAGAGGAGAAACGTAAGGATGTGGAGGCTTATCTCACTAGGGGCAATATAGATACTGCCTACAGGAAAATTAAAGAAACCTTTGGAGAAAACAGAGCCACTTGTATGAATATCAACAACTCAAATGGAAACCCAGTTCTATGCAAAGAAGGGAAAGCAGAAAGATGGAAGGAGTATATATAGGGTCTAGACAAGGGCGATGTACTTGAGGACAATATTATGGAAATGGAAGAGAAATGAAGATGAAATGGGAGATATGATACTGCGTGAAGAGTTTGACAGAGCACTGAAAGACCTGAGTCGAAACAAGGCCCTGGGAGTAGACAACATCCCATTAGAACTGCTGACGGCCTTGGGAGAGCCAGTTCTGACAAAACTCTACCATCTGGTGAGCAAGATGTATGAGACAGGCGAAATACCCTCAGACTTCAAGAACAATATAACAATTCCAATCCCAAAGAAAGCACGTGTTGACAGATGTGAAAATTACCGAACTATCAGTTTAATAAGTCACAGCTGTTAAATACTAACGCGAATTCTTTACAGACTAATGGAAAAACTGGTAGAAGCCGACCTAGGGGAAGATCAGTTTGGATTTCGTAGAAATGTTGGAACACGTGAGGCAATACTGACCCTACGACTTATCGTAGAAGCTAGATTTTTTTTTTTCGTCAGTCTACTGACTGGTTTGATGCGGCCCGCCACGAATTCCTTTCCTGTGCTAACCTCTTCATCTCAGAGTAGCACTTGCAACCTACGTCCTCAATTATTTGCTTGACGTATTCCAATCTCTGTCTTCCTCTACAGTTTTTTCCCTCTACAGCTCCCTCTAGTACCATGGAAGTCATTCCCTTATGTCTTAGCAGGTGTCCTATCATCCTGTCCCTTCTCCTATCAGTGTTTTCCACATATTCCTTTCCTCTCCGATTCTGCATAGAACCTCCTCATTCCTTACCTTATCAGTCCACCTAATTTTCAACATTCGTCTATAGCACCACATCTAAAATGCTTCGATTCTCTCCTGTTCCGGTTTTCCCACAGTCCATGTTTCACTACCATACAATGCTGCACTCCAGACGTACATCTTCAGAAATTTCTTCCTCAAATTAAGGCCGGTATTTGATATTAGTAGACTTCTCTTGGCCAGAAATGCCTTTTTTGCCATAGCGAGTCTGCTTTTGATTTCCTCCTTGCTCCGTCCGTCATGGTTATTTTACTGCCTAGGTAGCAGAATTCGTTAACTTCATTGACTTCGTGACCATCAATCCTGATGTTAAGTTTCTCTCTGTTCTCATTTCTACTACTTCTCATTACCTTCGTCTTTCTCCGATTTACTCTCAAACCATACTGTGTACTCATTAGACTGTTCATTCCGTTCAGTAGATCATTTAATTCTTCTTCACATTCACTCAGGATAGCAATGTCATCAGCGACTCGTATCATTGATATCCTTTCACCTCGTATTTTAATTCCACTCCTGAACCTTTCTTTTATTTCCATCATTGCTTCCTCGATGTACAGATTGAAGAGTAGGGGCGAAAGGCTACAGCCTTGTCTTACACCCTTCTTAATACGAGCACTTCGTTCTTGATCTTCCACTCTTATTATTCCCTCTTGGTTGTTGTACATATTGTATATGACCCGTCTCTCCCTATAGCTTACCCCTACTTTTTTCAGAATCTCGAACAGCTTGCATCATTTTATATTGTCGAATGCTTTTTCCAGGTCGACAAATCCTATGAAAGTGTCTTGATTTTTCTTTAGTCTTGCTTCCATTATTAGCCGTAACGTCAGAATTGCCTCTCTCGTCCCTTTACTTTTCCTAAAGCCAAACTGATCGTCACCTAGCGCATTCTCAATTTTCTTTTCCATTCTTCTGTATAATATTCTTGTAAGCAGCTTCGATGCATGAGCTGTTAAGCTGATTGTGCGATAATTCTCGCACTTGTCAGCTCTTGCCGTCTTCGGAATTGTGTGGATGATGCTTTTCCGAAAGTCAGATGGTATGTCGCCAGACTCATATATTCTACACACCAACGTGAATAGTCGTTTTGTTGCCACTTCCCCCAATGATTTTAGAAATTCTGATGGAATGTTATCTATCCATTCTGCCTTATTTGACCGTAAGTCCTCCAAAGCTCTTTTAAATTCCGATTCTAATACTGGATCCCCTATCTCTTCTAAATCGACTCCTGTTTCTTCTTCTATCACATTAGACAAATCTTCACCCTCATAGAGGCTTTCAATGTATTCTTTCCACCTATCTGCTCTCTCCTCTGCATTTAACAGTGGAATTCCCGTTGCACTCTTAATGTTACCACCGTTGCTTTTAATGTCACCAAAGGTTGTTTTGACTTTCCTGTATGCTGAGTCTGTCCTTCCGACAATCATTTCTTTTTCGATGTCTTCACATTTTTCCTGCTGTCATTTCGTCTTAGCTTCCCTGTACTTCCTATTTATTTCATTCCTCAGCGACTTGTATTTCTGTATTCCTGATTTTCCCGGAACATGTTTGTACTTCCTCCTTTCATCAATCAACTGAAGTATTTCTTCTGTTACCCACGGTTTCTTCGCAGCTACCTTCTTTGTACCTATATTTTCCTTCCCAACTTCTGTGATGGCCCTTTTTAGCGATGTCCATTCCTCTTCAACTGTACTGCCTACTGCGCTATTCCTTATTGCTGTATCTATAGCGTTAGAGAACTTCAAACGTATCTCGTCATTCCTTAGTACTTCCGTATCTCACTTCTTTGCGTATTGATTCTTCCTGACTAATGTCTTGAACTTCAGACTACTCTTCGTTGTTGTTGTGGTGGTCTTCAGTCCTGAGACTGGTTTGATGCAGCTCTCCATGCTACTCTATCCTGTGCAAGCTTCTTCATCTCCCAGTACCTACTGCAGCCTACATCCTTCTGAATCTGCTTAGTGTATTCATCTCTTTGTCTCCCTCTACGATTTTTACCCCCCACGCTGCCCTCCAATGCTAAATTTGTGATCCCTTGATGCCTCAAAACATGTCCTACCAACCGATCCCTTCTTCTAGTCAAGTTGTGCCACAAACTTCTCTTCTCCCCAATCCTATTCAATACCTCATCATTAGTTATGTGATCTACCCATCTAATCTTCAGCATTCTTCTATAGAACCACATTTCGAAAGCTTCTATTCTCTTCTTGTCCAAACTGGTTATCGTCCATGTTTCACTTCCATACATGGCTACACTCCATACAAATACTTTCAGAAACGACTTCGTGACACTTAAATCTATACTCGATGTTAACAAATTTCACTTCTTCAGAAACGATTTCCTTGCCATTGCCAGTCTACATTTTATATCCTCTCTACTTCGACCATCATCAGTTATTTTACTCCCTAAATAGCAAAACTCCTTTACTACTTTAAGTGTCTCATTTCCTAATCTAATCCCCTCAGCATCACCCGATTTAATTTGACTACATTCCATTATCCTCGTTTTGCTTTTGTTGATGTTCATCTTATATCCTCCTTTCAAGACACTGTCCATTCCGTTCAACTGCTCTTCCAAGTCCTTTGCTGTCTCTGACACAATTACAATGTCATCGGCGAACCTCAAGGTTTTTACTTCTTCTCCATGAATTTTAATACCTACTCCGAATTTTTCTTTTGTTTCCTTTACTGCTTGCTCAATATACAGATTGAATAACATCGGGGAGAGGCTACAACCCTGTCTCACTCCTTTCCCAACCACTGCTTCCCTTTCATGCCCCTCGACTCTTATAACTGCCATCTGGTTTCTGTACAAATTGTAAATAGCCTTTCGCTCCCTGTATTTTACCCCTGCCACCTTCAGAATTTGAAAGAGAGTATTCCAGTTAACATTGTCAAAAGCTTTCTCTAAGTCTACAAATGCTAGAAACGTAGGTTTGCCTTTTCTTAATCTTTCTTCTAAGATAAGTCGTAAGGTTAGTATTGCCTCACGTGTTCCAACATCTTCATCTTCATCTTCCAACATCTTCATCACTACTATATTGTGATCTGAGTCTATATCTGCTCCTGGGTACGCCTTACAGTCCAGTATCTGATTTCGGAATCTCTGTCTGACCATGATGTAATCTAATTGAAATCTTCCCGTATCTCCCGGCCTTTTGCAAGTATACCTCCTCCTCTTGTGATTCTTGAACAGGGTATTCGCTATTACTAGCTGAAACTTGTTACAGAACTCAATTAGTCTTTCTCCTCTTTCATTCCTTGTCCCAAGCCCATATTCTCCTGTAACCTTTTCTTCTACTCCTTCCCCTACAACTGCATTCCAGTCGCCCATGACTATTAGATTTTTGTCCCCCTTTACATACTGCATTACCCTTTCAATATCCTCATACACTTTCTCTATCTGTTCATCTTCAGCTTGCGACGTCGGCATGTATACCTGAACTATCGTTGTCGGTGTTGGTCTGCTGTCGATTCTGATTAGAACAACCCGGTCACTGAACTGTTCACAGTAACACATCCTCTGCCCTACCTTCCTAATCATAACGAATCCTACACCTGTTATACCTTTTTCTGCTGCTGTTGATATTACCCGATACTCATCTGACCAGAAATCCTTGTCTTCCTTCCACTTCACTTCACTGACCCCTACTATATCTAGATTGAGCCTTTGCATTTCCCTTTTCAGATTTTCTAGTTTCCCTACCACGTTCAAGCTTCTGACATTCCACGCCCCGACTCGTAGAACGTTATCCTTTCGTTGATTATTCAATCTCTTTCTCATGGTAACCTCCCCCTTGGCAGTCCCCTCCCGGAGATCCGAATGGGGGACTATTCCGGAATCTTTTGCCAATGGAGAGATCACCATGACACTTCTTCAATTACAGGCCACATGTCCTGTGGATACACGTTACGTGTCTTTAATGCAGTGGTTTCCATTGCCTTCTGCATCCTCATGTCGTTGATCATTGCTGATTCTTCCGCTTTTAGGGGCAATTTCCCACCCCTAGGACAAGAGACTGCCCAGAATCTCTATCCGCTCCTCCGCCCTCTTTGACAAGGCCGTTGGCAGAATGAGGCTAGATTAAGGAAAGGCAAACATACGTTTCTAGCATTTGTAGACTTAGAAAAAGCATTTGACAATGTTGACTGGAATACTCTCTTTCGAATTCTAAAGGTGGCAGGGGTAAAATACAGGGAACGAAAGACTATTTACAATTTGTACAGAAACCAGATGGCATTTATAAGAGTCGAGGGGGACGAAAGGGAAGCAGTAGTTGGGAAGGGTGTGAGACAGGGTAGTAGCCTCAAGCAGTAAAGGAAACAAAAGAAAAATTCGGAGTAGGTATTAAAATCTATGGAGAAGAAATAAAAACTTTGAGGTTCACCGATGACATCGTATTTCTGTCAGAGACAGCAAAGGACTTGGAAGAGCAGTTGAATGGAATGGACAGTGTCTTGAAATGAGAATATCAGATGAACATCAACAAAAGCAAAACGAGTATAATGGAATGTAGTGGAATTAAGCCGGGTGATGCTGCTGGATTTAGATTAGGAAATGAGACACTTAAAGTAGTAAAGGAGTTTTGCTATTTGGTGAGCAAAAAACTGATGATGGTCGAAGTAGATAGGATATAAAATGTAGACTGGCAATGGCAAGGAAAGCGTTTCTGAAGAAGAGAAATTTGTTAACATCGAGTATTTATTGAAGTGGCAGGAAGTCGTTTCTGAAAGTATTTGTATGGAGTGTAGCCATGTATGGAAGTGTAACATGGACGATAAATCGTTTGGACAAGAAGAGAATAGAATCTTTCGAAATGTGGTGCTACAGAAGAATGCTGAAGATTTCGTGGGTAGATCACATAACTAATGAGGAGGTATTGAATAGAATTGGGTAGAAGAGAAGTTTGTGGCACAACTTGACTAGAAGAAGGGATCGGTTGGTAGGACATGTTATGAGGCATCAGGGGATCACAAATTTAGCATTGGAGGGCAGCGTGGAGGATAAATTCGTAGAGGGAGACCAAGAGAAGAATACACTAAGCAGATTGAGAAGGATGTAGGTTGCAGTAAGTACTGGGAGATGAAGAAGCTTGCACAGGATAGAGTAGCATGGAGAGCTGCATCATACCAGTCTCAGGACTGAAGACCACAACAACAAGCAATACTTTTTAAACGTTCGAGTTGTAGCACAATTCATGCTGGGAACAGGGCGGAAAATCAGAGTTTCGATTTATCACTTCACAGGCAAACTGATAAACCGCAGCAGAGATACTGGGGAAGCCCCGTCGGATAACGACGACAGAAGTGGCTCAGGATATTGCAATTACATATAAACCTAGATAACTACATCTGGGATGAAGTATCACAGTAAAAAGTTAAGAACCGAAAAGTTGAAGGCAGTTTTTGAAAAGTACATAAGAATAAATACTTAACCCCAACTATAGAACTTAAGTGGAAATTTTTGAACATATAATACTCGTAAATATGCACAGGAAAAATACCTATGCCTATGCACTATGAAACTAAAAGAATTAAAAAAATTGGAAATTACTGTCTCCTTCTTAACTTGGAAATTTCGTGGGAAGTGCAAGTGGTAGAACTGAAGATAGTGTAATAGGTATACCAACGCTCACAATACATGTAAATCGCCGGACAAATAAGTCTGTGTCTGTCTTACACTGTTCACTAACTACGAACGATGGGATACTGTGCGATTGTTTGGGCGGACAGACTTACAAGTGTCGATCAGGAAGGTTTCGTCTGAGGGCATTGTTGCATCGGATATGCAACATAGCGCGATTCCGATACGAGTATATAAGTAGCGACGTTTAGGCAAAGAACTAGTGTGGCATTCGTGTCTTTCCGACCTACGTGCGGTAAATGCGTGAACTACGGCGATGGCATATTAAATGGGTCCCAACAGGTCCAACGTGCTGCTATTGAAACTTCCTGGCAGATTAAAACTGCGTGCCCGACCGAGACTCGAACTCGGGACCTTTGCCTTTCGCGGGCAAGTGCTCTACCAACTGAGCTACCGAAGCACGACTCACGCCCGGTACTCACAGCTTTACTTCTGCCAGTACCTCGTCTCCTACCTTCCAAACTTTACAGAAGCTCTCCTGCGAACCTGGTTCGCAGGAGAGCTTCTGTAAAGTTTGGAAGGTAGGAGACGAGGTACTGGCAGAAGTAAAGCTGTGAGTACCGGGCGTGAGTCGTGCTTCGGTAGCTCAGTTGGTAGAGCACTTGCCCGCGAAAGGCAAAGGTCCCGAGTTCGAGTCTCGGTCGGGCACACAGTTTTAATCTGCCAGGAAGTTTCATGTCAGCGCACACTCCGCTGCAGAGTGAAAATCTCATTCTGGAAACATCCCCCAGGCTGTGGCTAAGCCATGTCTCCGCAATATCCTTTCTTTCAGGAGTGCTAGTTCTGCAGGTTCGCAGGAGAGCTTCTGTAAAGTTTGGAAGGTAGGAGACGAGGTACTGGCAGAAGTAAAGCTGTGAGTACCGGGCGTGAGTCGTGCTTCGGTAGCTCAGTTGGTAGAGCACTTGCCCGCGAAAGGCAAAGGTCCCGAGTTCGAGTCTCGGTCGGGCACACAGTTTTAATCTGCCAGGAAGTTTCATGTCAGCGCACACTCCGCTGCAGAGTGAAAATCTCATTCGTGCTGCTATTGTTTTCTTGGCTGCCGAAGGACAAGTACCATCGCATCTGAGAATGAAAAATACGTATTACGGCGTGCAGTTGGGGCCAAACGTCGGGGAAAATTTAACAAGGGATACTGCTGCTTCATGATGAGGCACGTCCCCGTATCGCAAATATCTTAAAGCAGAAAAGTGGGAGACAATTGAGCACCCGCCCTATAGTCCTGATCTCTCCCTATGCGATTATCGCGCCATCGGCCCCTTAAAAAAGGCCTTGAAGGATTGACGATTTCTGTCGGACAAGGATGCGTAGCAGGTAGTTGGTTGGTTGGTTGATTGATTTTGGGGAGGGGACCAAACAGCGAGGTCATCGGTACCATCGGACTGGAGAACGATGGGGAAGAACGTCGGCCGTGCCCTTTCAAAAAAAACCATCCCGGCATTTGCTGAAGCGATTTAGGGAAATCACGAAAAACCTAAATCAGGATGACCGGACTCGGGTTTGAATCGCCGTCCTCCCGAATGTCATTCCAGTGTGATTACCACTGCGCCACCTCGCTCGGTTAGCAGCCATTTACGGACTTCTTCAAGCAGCAGGACATAGTGTTTTCCCAAACGGACATTTTCAACCTGGTGCTTCGGTGGAATGATTGCCTCAATGAAACGGCGCATTTGCCTGGTAGGCATACCGATTCTGCACTTTACGACCTTGGAACGGAATCTTCTTAATCGCTCTTTGCACAATACCAGCGCGAGGATTTAGGGAGAAGCGAGTTATACACTACATTGTATGAGGCAGTGAAAATAATACAGGGTGTCCCAAAAAGAATGACCCGATTTTAACTTGTAATGACATTGAGACAAATGTCACTAGGTAACTGAAACAGCGCTAGATGTAATCGGCATGGTCTAGATTTTCAGAAAAAATCCGCTAGATGTCGCTACGAGCGCTTACCTGGAGCGTGCAGCCAGTCTCGCGCAATATGGCGTCCGCATAGAAGGCATATTGTGCTGTTGAATTTAGTCGTACTTAGTCAGTGATCGCAGTTAAGGGGGCGGATATGTTAAACAATGTGTTCACGTTCCTCCCTTATCTGGTGACATTGATGAACTAAAAACCAGAATATCAGCTGCTGTAGCTTCAGTGACAGAAGACACCTTACGCTCAATTTGGGATGAATTCGGCTATCGGCTAGATGTCATCTGTGCTGCCTAATGGAAGATATATTGAACATTTATGGTGGATTTTTATGACCGTCTGTCTTTTGTGAGTAATTTAAAATGCAATTTTTTGGTGTTAAGCCCTTCTTTCTAATAAATAATTCTATTTAAAATCAGGTCATTATTTTTGGGACACCCTGTACTTAGGATGTGCCCCTTCGATCCACAGATACGATAGAAGTGGTGATGACTGAAGAAAGGAGAATACCATGGAATGCGGAATTTAACTGGATTACAGTCTAGAAGTAAATAGTCCTCCAACCTCGTCAGAAATATCGGGTTGATGTCCAACCAGCAAGACGATGTTAATGTTTCTTACCAGACATAAGAGATTTGCTGGAAATGAGTCAGCGAGAGAGGAATTCGAAAGGAGTGATACACTTGTTAGGCCGCCTTTTCGCGTAGCAGAGAGCGAGGGAAAGTCTCTGAATGTGCCTGTGGTGAAGAATGCACGCTAAAAGATACCATATGTGCGTGTCCACTTCATGCCTAAGTGGTTGATACTCACAGGCAACAACTGAATCGCCACAAAGAACCGTTGTCAAGGAGATACTGGGGGGCGATACATGATAGATCAGTATCGCCGACTCCATTGCAAGAATGGCTTGGGTAGAGTGACACCTAATGAATCAACTCTTGTCCGCTGTACTACAGAAAGCAACCCCGCGAAGACGAAGGCAAATACCTGTGGCAGAAAGACTGACAATAATGACGATCGTTGGATATAATCTGATAAAAACTATCTGGACACCACTATGTAATGCAGAATTGACCAGTAGACGTCACAAGAGACGGACCTGCCAGTATAAAAGATGGCGGGCAGCAATGCGTTGTCAGTAAAGAAGCAGTAATTCAGAATAGGTCTGTCGTGAGGGCTCGGTAACCTCTAATGTCTACTAGTCATAGGATGTCACCTAGGCACCAGATCCATTAGGTACATTTCAACCGTTCGAAATCTGCACAATTCGACCCATGGTCATGTGACTGAGAAGGAACAACCGCAGCTAAACCAAATTCACGCAGACGTCCTGCACTGACGGACAGAGACTGTCGAGCACTGCGGACGATTCTTGTAAAAAATCGTATGAAATCAGCGAATGGAACCATTCGTGAATTTCAAAGTACTACCAACAGCCCAACTCGCACAATGTGCATAATGAGTCAAAAAATAGTGGCGTACAGTGGTGGAGCAGCTACTCACAAGGTACACACGTCTGTAATCAATGCTACGCATCGCTTGAGATTGTATAAAGAAGGATGCCAGTGGGCAATGGATGACTGGGAACGAGTGGTTTGGAATGATGAATCTGTGGAAGTCGGATGGCAGGGTATGGGTCTGGCTAAGGCGTGGAGAACGTTACCTGTCATCAAGTGAAGTGCCAATTGTGTACAGTGTACTGGAGAGGAACAGCTCGAGGACAATGACTTATCAGCGTGATAATGCACCGTGTCATAAGTCAGGATCTGTGAGAAAATGGTTGGTAGGCAATAACATTCTTGAAATGATGATGATGATGATGTTTGGTTTGTGGGGCGCTCAACTGCGCGATCATCACCGCCCATACAAAGTCCCAATTTCTACACAGTCCAATTTTTTACACAGTCTAATCTAGCCACTGTCACGAATGATAATGATGATGAAATGGTGACAACACAAATACCCAGTCCCCAGGCAGAGAAAATCCCCAATCTGGCCAGGAATCGAACCCAGGACCCCGTGAGCCAGAAGCAGCAACGCTAGCCACTAGATTACGAGCTGCGGACATTCTTTAAATGGACTGGCATGCCGAGAGTTCCGATTTGATACTACCTGAATATGTTTTAGGGTGTTTTAGGACATCGCTGCAGACTGCAGCATCTGGTTTCGGGTCTTGAGGAAGAATGGGTTGCCATTCCTGCATGGACATTGAGGCACCCCACTGCAAGTGTCCCCAATAGAGCTCAAGCTACCATAAAGGTTACGGATGGACTCACTCCATATTAAAGTCGACTAATAGGTTTTCGGATACATTAAATAGGAGCCATGACCAGGGTGACTCTGACTGCTAAGAGAGGCAAAGTAGTCGTTCCATGGAACTATAGGGTCAGGAGCCAATACCAGAGGGAGGTCCCACCACAACGTGCTCCCAGTGCCCGAGGAACCTGTAGCTTGTGGTTGCGGTATAGGGAACTGTGCTGTGCGTTTTGGAACCTGACAGGCAAAAATTACGTGCTCATAATAAAGTTGAAAAGTTTTTCAATTAAATATCATGTACCATAATGATAGACAATAATAGTTGTGGTGCAATATGGCAGTAGATATAATGAGGTGTGACAGTGAGGGTAGTTCTCACTGAGACACGGTCCGTCCTGATAGCTGAGTGGCCAGCGCGAGAGAGTGCCAAGCAAAGGGGCCCTGGGTTATCATCATCATATCATCGTCCGCCCCTGGTAGCTGGGGGTCAGCGCGACGGAATGTCATTCCTAACGGCCCGGGTTCGATTCCCGGTTGGGTCGGAGATTTTCTCCGCTCAGGGACTGGGTGTTGTGTTGCACTTTTCATCATCATTTCATCCCCATCGACATGCAAGTCGCCGAAGTGGCGTCAACTCGAAAGACTTGCACCAGGCGGTCTAACCAAAGGAAGGCCCAAGCCACACGGCATTTCCATCATATCATCCCCATCGACACGCAAGTCGCCCAACTGGCGTCAACTAAAAGAACCAGGAGACCGGTCTACCCGGCGGGAGGCCCTGGACACTCGACATTTCATTTCATTTACAAACAGACGGTCCAGTCAGGTTAATGCGACCACCGCCTATGTTAAATGTCACAGACGGCAAGGGGCTCGTAATGCGGAAACGGAGCGAAATGTCTGACGTCGAAAAGGGCATGATCATAACTAACGACCGACGAAGCAAGGAGGACCTAAAAAGAAGACTGTCACAGGCAAAGAGGGCATTCCTGGTAAGAGAAGCCTACTGGTAGCAAACGTAGGAATTATTTTGGTAAATTAATTTCTGAAAATATACGTTTGGAGCACAGCATCGCATGGCAGTAAATCACGAACAGTGGGAAAACAGGAACAGAAGGGAATCGAAGCGTCTGAGACGTGGTGCTACAGAAGAATGTTGAGAATTAGGCGGAATCGTTAGGTAAGGAATGAAGATGTTCTTCTCAGATTCGGCGAGGAAAGGAGCATATGGAAAACACTGACAAGAGATAAGACGGCAGGGCATGTATTAAGACGTCAGGGAATGATCCCCGTCGTACTAGAGGGAGCTGTAGAAGGCGAAAACTGTAAAAACTGTGGGGGAGGACAGTGACTGGAATATATCCAATAAGTAATTGTGGACGTCAGGTAGAAGTGCTACTGAGAGATAAAAAGGCTAGCGCAGGAGGGGGTTCCGTGTAGGACCCCATCAAACCATGCAGAAGACCGATCACTCAAAAAAGAAAGTTATTTTATCCAATGTAATATGGATCCATTAACTCATTACTTCCGATTACTAACTGGTACATCAATTGGCAAACTATAGTTATATTCCTTGTTAAAACTTCCTGTCTGACAAGTGAGAGGCCGCGGTCTATATATAAAACTGCTCATTTACGTTTCGGCTACAACTGCAGGAGACTTCGGAAGTAAAACGCAATTGATCCGGGGCTCCAGGGTCCACCGAATATCTAAAGCTGCATACAAAGGACTATCATTCCTCAGGTGATGCCGATTGCGAGATTATCTCTGCTGGTCCCATTGTTCGCTGTTAAATGTATTCGATCATTATTCTTTTAGCGCAATGTCGACATCCATATTTCATCTAACTTAACACCTTCTTTTCTAAGAAAATTTTTAATGTGTTTACAAACCTATGTGGCCTCTCTGTGCATATGCCCTTGATAATGGTTTGTCTTTGCTAAAATGCTCGTCTCACTGAATTGCATCTTGTGATTTCCATGCCGGATAACACGTTCTGCTACGATCCATTTGTCAGTGTGTCCCTGGAGGCAGTTCCTTTGCGATCGGTTAAGCAGATGTTTAACACTTCTTTTTGTAGTTAAAATGTATACTTGACCTCCACTACACGGAATTATATACATCGAAGGCGCCGCTAGTGCATGCTATACATCTTTTAAAGTTCTTAAGCTCTTATTGTTTGTCTTCTTGGTTGGACTACGGATTATCTGAACTACCTCATACTTGGCAATCACTTTTCCTATGCGTTCCGTTATCTTAGCAATCGGGAGAAAAACTTTCGCAAAGGACTTGGAAAGCAGTTGAACGGAATGGACAGTGTCTTGAAAGGAGGGTATAAGATGAACATCAAGAAAAGCAAAACGAGGATAATGGAATGTAGTCGAATTAGGTCGGGTGATGCTGAAGGAATTAGATTAGGAAATGAGACACTTAAAGTAGTAAAGGAGTTTTGCTATTTGGGGAGAAAAATAACTGATGATGGTCGAAGTAGAGAGGATATAAAATGTAGGCTGTCAATGGCAAAGAAAGCGTTTCTGAAGAAGAGAAATTTGTCAACATCGAGTATTGATTTAAGTGTCAGGAAGACGTTTCTGAAAGTATTTGTGTGGAGTGTAGCCATGTATGGAAGTGAAACATGGACGATAAATAGTTTGGACGAGAAGAGAATAGAAGCCTTCTAAATGTGGTGCTACAGAATAATGCTGAAGATTAGATGGGTAGATCACACAACTAATGAGGAGGTATTGAATAGAATTGGGGAGAAGAGGAGTATGTGGCACAACTTGACTAGAAGAAGGGATCGGTTGGTAGGACGTGTTGTGAGGCATCAAGGGATCACCAATTTAGTACTGGAGGGCAGCGTGGAGGGTAAAAATCGTAGAGGGAGACCAAGAGATGAATACACTAAGCAGATTCAGAAGGATGTAGGCAGCAGTAGGTACTGGGAGATGAAGAAGCTTGCACAGGATAGAGTAGCATGGAGAGCTGCATCAAACCAGTCTCAGGACTGAAGACCATAGCAACACAACAATTTGGGAATGTTGTTTCTCGTTAGTCCTTGCTGTTTTTCTTCTCGGAAGGAATGCTAGGTCCATCGCACGTGACAAATAGTGGTGCGCTCTATGCAGCTGCATAAAATCTGTAGCCTCTCGACCCCTTGATGCAGCTCCCGTTTTAGCTGCGAGGTTGTCTTCCGCAGTCAGATGTGAAACGTCAGGGAATTGTTTTATGCGGTGTGTCTCAAAATAAAGATTATGTTTGAAGAGCTCTCCGTGCATGCGCAAGAAATCGGAGGTGAGTGGCGGGTACGTTAATCGCTTACTTGGCCGTTAGTAATTCAGTCGATGTGGAGCGCTTCTCGGGAGCGGATCGCGAGAATTTTACGAAAACGGTGATGCGGTGACTGCAGCACGGAGGAAATTTTACAATGATCGTGGACTGCATAATGTAAATGACGCTCCAAGTGTTCTCCTTAACCGCAAATGGAGCAAACGTTTGAGGAGACCGGTTCAGCTCTGGCCTAACCGAAATCCGGCGACCTAGCTCGTCAAGAACGGGCGAATCCGTGGAGAGTGTAAATCGGTCCGTTCGTGACGATCCTAACTTCTCAATCTGTAATCGTGCAAGATCTTTAAATGTGCATAGATCATTTGCACGAATTCTGCACCTTTACAAAATCCAATTAGTACAATAATTAAAGTCTCAGGATGCCAGACATAGTCTGCTGTTAGGCTCATTTGCACCTGAATTGTCATCTCAATAGGCAAAATTGCTGCCACTGTAGTGCAACGAATACTAGGAAGAAGCATGAGAAACCCTTTCATTCGCGCCGGCCGGGATGGCCGTGCGGTTCTAGGCGCTACAGTCTGGAACTTTGCGACCGCTACGGTCGCAGGTTCGAATCCTGCCTCGGGCATGGATGTGTGTGATGTCCTTAAGTTAGTTAGGTTTAAGTAGTTCTAAGTTCTAGGGGACTGATGACCTCAGAAGTTAAGTCCCATAGTGCTCAGAGCCATTTGAACCTTTCATTCGCCGTAAGCTACTGTATGGGCTACGAAGTCGGATCGAGAAATAATTGACCCGTACTTTTTCGAGGACGGGAGCGATCTTGCAGTTACGGTGCATTCAGAACGTTATGTGACGATGTTAAATGACTTTTTACTCCATAAATTGCAAAACGTTCCTGGCTATAACCAAATAACGTGGTTTCAGCAGGACGGAGCCATAGCATGCAAGTCCAATGCCTCTATAATGCGAGTTTGTGAAATTTTCTCTGGTAAATTGATTTCGAGGAGGGATGAGGCAAATTGGCCCCCATGCAGTCCAGATTTGCGTCTCATCGATTTTTACATATAGGGATAAGTCAAATCCAAAGTGTATGTCAATAATCCGGTTTCTATGGAGCAACTGAAAAAAAAAAAAAAACAGCAGTAACGAAATGACAGCCATCTCAGTAGGTTTAAATGACGTTATTTGTAAGAAGAAAATTCCTAAACTGTATATTTCGATAATAAATACAGATTCTGCCGATAGTCTTTAACCTCTATTTTATTTTTCACACGCCAGTTATAAACTTTCTTTTGAGACACCCTCTATATTCAACACAGTTCGTCAGCCTGGAAGTTTTAACTGAAGTAAACAATGGTCGTGACCGAGCGAGGTGGCGCAGTGTTTAGCACACTGGACTTGCCTTCGAGAGGACACAGGTTCAAATCCGCGTCCTTCCATCGAGGTTTAGGTTTTCCGTGATTTCCCTGAATCACTGCAGACGAATGCCGGGATGGTTCCTTGGAAAAGGGCACGACCGATTTCCTTCCACATCCTTGTCACAATACGAGCTTGTGCATCGTCTCTAGTGATCTTGATGTCGACGGGACGTTAAACCCAGTCTTCCTTGCTTCCAACTTACAATGTATGATACTGTTGATTTCATAAAAAATTAACAGTTAATTTGAAAACGGCCCAAGACTGAAATTATACGACTGTGCTGAGAATAATAACTAATGTTAAGAGTAGCAAGTGGTTATGGAGTTATTACAGATAGTGCCGTAGATTGGCCGATGATAAACCACTCAGCTTTGCTTTCTGCAAACAGGACTGGTTTAAGTCCGAAGCCTTAGTTTAGCCGATGCTAAGCTAAGAGGGGCACCAGGGATGCCATAGTGTGAGACTTGTACACATTTTGTATCACAATTAGACTAGCGAAAACTGACACGACTGACAATGCACGAGGGAAAAGGGGTTGGGGGCGCCAAATGATAACTCGCTTGTGTGCAAAAATGTCCTCGAACTCACCTTGTCTACAATTGTAATCATATTGTTTTATACCTTATTCTGAATGCCCCCGAAGCTTCTGTTCACCAACGTGCTTTTTACATGGTTTGAAATTATCCCTAAGAGTCCTGTAGTATCGGCAAAGAACGGTGGCATACATTAACCGCCATACATATTTTACATGCTCCCCTACAAACGTTAGATACTGGAAAAATCTGATGGATACTGTATCGTTCGATAGTGATATCAGGCACCTTGAGTCGATTTTTATATGGCTAATAAAGGAAGTGCTTGAAACGGCACGCGTAGTGTTGAAGGGAAAGTAATTGTTTGGCGATTTTCATATGCGACTTAGTCTGTTTAAGAATGACTCACTACATCTGAACAATATACACTCCTGGAAATTGAAATAAGAACACCGTGAATTCATTGTCCCAGGAAGGGGAAACTTTATTGACACATTCCTGGGGTCAGATACATCACATGATCACACTGACAGAACCACAGGCACATAGACACAGGCAACAGAGCATGCACAATGTCGGCACTAGTACAGTGTATATCCACCTTTCGCAGCAATGCAGGCTGCTATTCTCCCATGGAGACGATCGTAGAGATGCTGGATGTAGTCCTGTGGAACGGCTTGCCATGCCATTTCCACCTGGCGCCTCAGTTGGACCAGCGTTCGTGCTGGACGTGCAGACCGCGTGAGACGACGCTTCATCCAGTCCCAAACATGCTCAATGGGGGACAGATCCGGAGATCTTGCTGGCCAGGGTAGTTGACTTACACCTTCTAGAGCACGTTGGGTGGCACGGGATACATACGGACGTGCATTGTCCTGTTGGAACAGCAAGTTCCCTTGCCGGTCTAGGAATGGTAGAACGATGGGTTCGATGACGGTTTGGATGTACCGTGCACTATTCAGTGTCCCCTCGACGATCACCAGTGGTGTACGGCCAGTGTAGGAGATCGCTCCCCACACCATGATGCCGGGTGTTGGCCCTGTGTGCCTCGGTCGTATGCAGTCCTGATTGTGGCGCTCACCTGCACGGCGCCAAACACGCATACGACCATCATTGGCACCAAGGCAGAAGCGACTCTCATCGCTGAAGACGACACGTCTCCATTCGTCCCTCCATTCACGCCTGTCGCGACACCACTGGAGGCGGGCTGCACGATGTTGGGGCGTGAGCGGAAGACGGCCTAACGGTGTGCGGGACCGTAGCCCAGCTTCATGGAGACGGTTGCGAATGGTCCTCGCCGATACCCCAGGAGCAACAGTGTCCCTAATTTGCTGGGAAGTGGCGGTGCGGTCCCCTACGGCACTGCGTAGGATCCTACGGTCTTGGCGTGCATCCGTGCGTCGCTGCGGTCCGGTCCCAGGTCGACGGGCACGTGCACCTTCCGCCGACCACTGGCGACAACATCGATGTACTGTGGAGACCTCACGCCCCACGTGTTGAGCAATTCGGCGGTACGTCCACCCGGCCTCCCGCATGCCCACTATACGCCCTCGCTCAAAGTCCGTCAACTGCACATACGGTTCACGTCCACGCTGTCGCGGCATGCTACCAGTGTTAAAGACTGCGATGGAGCTCCCGTATGCCACGGCAAACTGGCTGACACTGACGGCAGCGGTGCACAAATGCTGTGCAGCTAGCGCCATTCGACGGCCAACACCGCGGTTCCTGGTGTGTCCGCTGTGCCGTGCGTGTGATCATTGCTTGTACAGCCCTCTCGCAGTGTCCGGAGCAAGTATGGTGGGTCTGACACACCGGTGTCAATGTGTTCTTTTTTCCATTTCCAGGAGTGTATATAAAATGTTTGTGACAGATGTGTCATTGGATGAAGTGTCTATGCTATCCTTTCCAAGCTTTCAGTAATAAAACTCTTCTTCCACTCCATACTGGATTTATTGCGTGCTAGGAGTTTGATCTGCACCAATCTCAGATCTAATGGATGAATTTTCGAGAATGTCCGAGACGCATCCTTCGTAATTTCTAATAGTCATCTCAGAATGGTAATATGCACCTCACTTTTCCACAATACGAGTAGAACATTGTAATTCTTTATTCAGAATCGGATGATGTTTGCATTCCCTTCTCATGTGGTTTTCCTCTTGAACACTTCCTCTGTGATAATAATATCCCTTTTAAGATGCGCAAATCTTTTTATGTTCCTGCAATAGAATCTTTCTGGAATGATTTACACGGCATCAGTATAAAAAAAAAAATCTGCCCAGTATTTAAGTATCCTGGCGATAATGACTGTCGAAAAAATAAATATATCAAAGTAAAAGTCTTTACGAATATTAATGTTGAAGAAGGCAGCTGAAATAAAAGTTCTTGAACTTGGACAGATGCTACTCAAAATATTGACATGAACTTCTTTTCGTTGCTCCGCTGCAGTTTTATAAGCGATATAAAAAGCGACTCTAGGTGCCTGAAAACACCATCGAACGATACACAAATCAATGACGCACTGGCTATCGATAAGTACTATTCATCAATTTTCCAATATCTAACGTTTATAGGGGAGCATGTAAAATATGTATGGCGATTAATGTTTGCCACCTCCTTTGCCAATACTGCAGGATTCTTATGGATAATTTCACACCATGTAAAATGCACGAAGGTCATTTTCTGAATTTATGACGGACCAGAGAACAACATGGTTCTCCAGTAACGTGAAAGGTCAAAAAATGATTGAGGTGTATTCACGTTTAGAACTCTGAATGTTGTTTGTTTCTTGACTTAACGTTACGTCACACCGTGCACATCAGAGTCTCACACTGTACTGGCTCTTCGTACGATTTCTCGCGGATTTTATTACATTGGCTGACGATCGGAACATAGGAACGTTGTTATAAACACTAATTTCGTTACTTGTAATCACTGAAGTTGCTCAAAATTACATACAAGTTACCATTCGGTGTTTACAACTGAAACACGTGAAATAGGCTACACTGTCAAATACATACGAGGGTTGGAACTTTAATAGTGGCAACTATTTATTTACAGAATGAGATCTAATGGATGAAGGTTCGCAGGAGAGCTTCTGTAAAGTTTGGAAGGTAGGAGACGTGGTACTGGCAGAAGTAAAACTGTGAGTACCGGGCGTGAGTCGTGCTTCGGTAGCTCAGATGGTAGAGCACTTGCCCGCGAAAAGCAAAGGTCCCGAGTTCGAGTCTTGGTCGGGCACACAGTTTTAATCTGCCAGGAAGTTTCATATTTATTTACAGCTCGTAAAAAATACATACATGTTCAAAGTTTTACTGGCCTTCAAAGTAGTCACCAGTATAGTGTATAACCTGTTGCCGGCGGTGTGGAAATCGTAGGCTACTCTTAGCAGTACCAGTTGTGTTGACGGTTCGAGCAGCGCGGTCTATTGCCCGACGAATTTGTAGCAGTTCTGAAGCGAATGCCGTGAAGCGTGTCTTTCAGTTTAGAAGTTGAGTTGAACTCACGAGGGCTTCAGTCAGGGGAGTGCAGTAGGTGGTATAGCACTTACAAGGGAACCTCCCCATCGCACCCCCCTCAGATTTAGTTTAAGTTGGCACAGTGGATAGGCCTTGAAAAACTGAACACAGATAAACTGAGAAAACAGGAAGAAGTTGTGTGGAACTGTGAACAAATAAGCAAAATATACAAAATGAGTAGTTCGTGGGAAGATAGGCAACATCAAGGACACTAGGACCGCAGGAGCGCCGTGGTCTTGTGGTAACGTGAGCAGCTGCGGAACGAAAAGTCCTTGGTTCAAATCTTTCATCGAGTGAAAACTTTAATTTTTTATTTTCAGTTTATGTGACAAAACTCTTATGTTTTCATCACTTTTTTGGGAGTGATTATCACATCCACAAGAAAACCTAAATCGGGCAAGGTAGAAGAATCCTTTTACCCATTCGCCAAGTGCACAAGTTAGGTGGGTCGACAACATATTCCTGTCATGTGACGCACATGCCGTCACCAGTATCGCATAGAATATATCAGATGTGTTTTTCTGTGGAGGAACGGGTTGACCTATGAACTTGCGATCAAATGTTTTCGGTTCCGATTGGAGAGGCACGTCCTTTCGCCTACTAATCGCACGGTTTTGCGATGCGGTAGCAAAACACAGACACTAAACTTATTACAGTGAACAGAGACGTCAATGAACGAACGGACAGATAATAACTATGCAAAAATAAAGAAAGTAAAATTTTCACTCGTGGGAAGACTTGAACCAAGGACCTCTCCTTGTGCAGCTGCTCACGCTACCACGGGACCACGGCGCTACTGAGCTCACGTTTCCCTTGATGTTGCCTATGTGGCCCATGGACTACTCAGTTTGTATATTTTGCTTATTTTTTCACAGTTCCACACAACTTCTTCCTGTTTTCTCAATTGATCTGTGTTCAGTTTATCAAGGCCTATCCACTGTGCCAAGTTATAACTAAATCTGAGGGGGGTGCGATGGGGAGGTTCCCTTGTTAGCAGCCCCATCAGTCAAACTAATCAGTAACAGCTTGCACTGTACGTGCGTGAACATTGTCCTGCAAAAAGATGGACAGGTCCTGCAGAAAGTGTCATCACTTCTGTCTCTAAGCTAGTTGTAGGTTGTGTTCCAAAAATGAACAGCATTGAGACAGAAGTGATTACACTTTCTGCAGGACCTGTCCTTCATTTTACAGGACAATGCTCAAGCACGTACAGTGCAAGATGTTACTGATGTGTTTGACTGATGGGGCTGCTAAGTGCTACACCACCTACTGCACACCCCTGACCTAAGCCCTCGTAAGTTCAACTCTATTTCCAAACTGAAGGAAACACTGCACGGCATTCGCTTCAGAACTGTTACAAATTCGTCGGACAACAGACCGCGCCGCTCGAACCGTCAACACAACTGGCACTGCTAAGAGTATCCTACGACTTCCACATCGCTGGTAACGGGTTATACACAATACTGGTGCCTACTTTGAAGATCAGTAAAACTTTGGAACACGTATCTATTTTGTACGACCTGTAAATAAATAGTTGCCTCTATTAAAATTCCCACACTCGTATCTGTCGTTTTAATGGAAAAATAAGTGAAATGAGTCATATAAGCAATGCTGATTACAGTTTTGTTAACCGCACTTGTACTGCCTTATCCCAAGTAGTCTTACCATGTTTCCTGCCTCATATATGAGTGCACTGTTTTTTAGTATAGACGGAATTTCAATATATAATCCACTAGTCTGACTAAACACTTTATTTACATTCTCAGTTTAGTTCCGTATTGTGAATTATAGTAATTACGAAATGATGCGTCTTTATGTTAAACAATAGCATAGTAAGCTGACAGTATGACAGAGTTGTTACATATTTCTAACATTATAAAATACAGTACATTTTGCGCTTTTTTGTTGTTCAGTTGTCTGTAAATGAATAGTACTAATTACAGTTAAACGAATCGACGGTACATGTCCCTAGCAATAGACGAACGTATTATCAGCGAACAATTTGACACTAAGTTGCTGAAAATTACATTGCAGAGTTCAAAAGGTGAAATTACATATATGGGTCCGACCTAATGACATAACAGGAAATCAAATGATCCAAATTAGCTTCGAAATCGTATGAAAAATCGACGGTTGCGTTTCAATTTCCAGAAAGTACCAGTCACTCTTTCCCGCTATTCGATTATTTTCCATCATCAGAAAATTTTTTTAATGCATTTTTTTTTTTTTTTTGGTATCTGAAGTTCTGTTTTAGAAGAACTCGGTGATGGTTGTTCCTGTCAAGTCCCGAAAGTCTTCCACTTCATCTGACTACTTCTCCAAAATATCCGCTACTGTTGAAAACTGCTCTTTCAGATAGAAGTCGCGAATTTTTCTCCTTATAAACATTGTGAAAACTCACGGAATACCAAATTATTTTGTCTGCCAGATCTAATTTGTTTGGTGAAACGAAAATTGGAGTTTATTCGTCGTTCTCTTCAGATTCGTTATACTTCGATTAAAATTATTTTGTGACTGACGTTCTTTCTCGAGCGCCACGGTTGCTTGCTGCGGGACTTGGCTTATAGGTACGTAACAAAGCCTCCCTCCCACGCCGCGTCAGTCTGTCACAAAGTAACTTAAATCGGAATATAGACCCGCATCTAAACTAAATTTAATAGGAATATAGAGCCTCAGATTGTATTCCTAATTAGTAATCGCATATCTCTTTACTGGCAGTAATACGGAATTGCTTGCGCCCTATTCTTTTTCGGCTTCACAATAAGCATGCGCTCTGATGCTTAGATCTGCATATCCAACTAGCTATGTACTGAGACAAAGATTTCTTTAACAGACAGTTGAATTCTTCTGTTACAGCATGGCAGACTCCGAAATTCATACAACCACCTGACAACGCAGATTTCACCTTCACAGAGAATGAAGAATCCCCTGGTGGCATCATTATTAATCTCAACGAACATGCCACGCCCATAATCGCTTTAATCAACTACGCAGGTAAGACGTCTATAGCGGGTTTAACGCATAGTGCTTAATGTAGTTCGTTTTGCGTGCTTCTGTATGATACTAACCATTAATAAGTTCTCGACTGTGTTCACGTTTTCAATTTCCTTACTTGTTCTTCTCTTTGCTAGAGTAAGGTTCACTTGGAGACACTTTGCGGGAGAGTTGTCAAATTCTGTAAAAAAAAAAAAAAGGAGTGACGATTGATATTTTGTTTATAACAATACTAGCTGAGAAAGAAATTTCAATGTATTCGTAAAAACACCTTTGAAATTATGCAGCAGATTCGGTGCGAAATGATCTCGGAAAGTTTCCGTATGCCGGCCGCAGCTGCTTCGAGAGTCTAAAAACAATTTTGTAAGCTTCTCTATGGCAATGCCTCTTCATAGCTCTATAGACGGCTATTGTTCCCGCTGTCAAAAGCGCTGCCAGTTCTCAGTGAGTTTGCCGGCCTGAGTGGCCGAGCGCTTCTAGGCGCTACAGTCTGGAACCGCGCGGTCGCTACGGTCGCAAGTTCGAATCCTGCCTCGGGCATGGGTGTGTGTGATGTCCTTAGGTTAGTTACGTTTGAGTAGTTCTAAGTTCTAGGGGACTGATGACAACAGATCTTAAGTCCCATAGTGCTCAGAGCCATTTGAACAATTTTTGTCAGTGATTTCCTTAAGCAGGCTCCACTGCCGGAATGTCTCAGTAGCAAGAATGAATGTACTGAAGCTTCCTGCACGACGCGGCATTTTTCACACATCTCAATGTTTATTACGTCATACATCCTGAACTATGTGTCTAACAGTGACATATTTGTGTATCTCCATTCAGCAGCATACACAGACACTGTCTGCAAAATACGTTCTGAGTATAGTTACACTACTGGCCATTACAATTGTTCCACAACGAAGATGACGTGCTACAGACGCGAAATTTAACCGACAGGAAGAGGATGCTGTGATATACAAATGATTAGCTTTTCAGAGCATTCACGCAAGGTTGGCGCCGGTGGCGACACCTACAACATGCTGACATGTGGAAAGTTTCCAACCGATTTCTCATACACAAACAGCAGTTGACCGGCGTTGCCAGGTGAAACGTTGTTGTGATGCCCCGTGTAAGGAGGAGAAAAGCGTCCCATGACGTTTCCGACTTTGATAAAGGTAGGATTGTAGCCTATGGCGATTGCGGTTTATCGTATCGCGACATTGCTGCTCGCGTTGGTCGAGATCCAATGACTGTTAGCAGAATATGGAATCGGTGGGTTCAGGAGGGTAATACGGAACGCCGTGCTGGATCCCAACAGCCTCGTATCACTATCAGTCGAGATGACAGGCATCTTATCTGCATGGCTGTAACGGATCGTGCAGCCACGTCTCGATCCCTCAGCCAACAGATGGGGACGTTTGCAAGACAACAACCATCTGCACGAACAGTTCGACGACGTTTGCAGCAACATCGACTATCAGCTCGGAGACCACGGCTGCGGTTACCCTTGACGCTGCATCACAGACAGGAGCACCTGCTATGGTGTACTCAACGACGAACCTGGGTGCACGAATGGCAAAACGTCATTTTTTCGGATGAATCCAGGTTTTGTTTACAGCATCATGATGGTCGCATCCGTGTTTGGCGACATCGCGGTGAACACACATTGGAAGCGTGTATTCGTCATCGCCATACTGGCGTATCACCCAGCGTGATGGTATGGGGTGCCATTGGTTACACGTCTCGGTCACCTCTTGTTCGCATTGACGGCACTTTGAACAGTGGACGTTACATTTCAGATGTGTTACGACCCGTAGCTCTACCCTTCATTCGATCCCTGCAAAACCCTACATTTCAGCAGGATAATGCACGACCGCATGTTGCAGGTCCTGTCTGGGCCTTTCTGGCTTCAGAAAATGTTCGACTGCTGCCCTGGCCAGCACATTCTCGAGATCTCTCACTAATTGAAAACGTCTGGTCAATGGTGGCCGAGCAACTGGCTCGTCACAATACGTCAGTCACTACTCTTGATGAACTGTGGTATCATGTTGAAGCTGCATGGGCAGCTGTACCTGTACACGCCATCCAAGCTCTGTTTGACTCAATGCCCAGGCGTATCAAGGTCGTTATTACAGCCAGATGTGGTTGTTCTGGGTACCGATTTCTCAGGATCTATGCACACAAATTGCGTGAAAATGTAATCACATGTCAGTTCTAGTATAATATATTTGTCCAATAAATACCCGTTGATCATGTGCATTTGTTCTTGGTGTAGCAATTTTAATGGCCACTAGTGTAGTAGCAAATAAGTAACAAATTTAAACGTCATGCACTATGAGTTTTTCAGGCATCTTATTTTTTATGGCATATCTCCTGAGGTGTGGTGGGTAGGTGGTTCTTACCCCCACAGCGATGGTTGCCTGACTGTAACGGATATGTGTATCGAGTTTGGCTGAAATCGGTACAGCGAGTTAGGAGGAGATGTGGAACATTCTTACATACATAAACACGTACGTACTGGTACATATATTTTAAAACAGGTGTGGATTTTCAAAACTAAAGTGTACACATATTTTTTAGATCACACAAAAAATTACATTAGCCTTCCACATATCTAATAGATTGCACAAAATATTAATAATGCAGAAATATCCATCTAAAGAACACCAAAAGTACATGTTTCATAATTTTCAAAGGTTAATCGTACAGACTGATCCTAATAATTTCACTTAACTTTCGCCATTTTTAATAATTCAATTTCACTCTCTGTTAATTTCTTTATGACTGAAACATTCGCTCCACAAAGGCATTGGTACCAGGGATACCGAACAAAAGTCCTACTAGTTTGAAAATATTTGGTTCACGTTGCTCAGTTACTGAAGAAAAGAATTTAAGGCAGTTTGCAAAATAATCACTATCTTTGTTCAAACTCCCGGGAAGGTAATCTCGATGATTACTGAACTCAAATACTCGTAGGTTATCTACGCAACTATTTTCGCTTGGGTTAAGCAGTTCTACAGCCATTTCAAAATATTTGAATTAGTTCCCTTCCCATAGAGGCAATGCTGCAAGAGATGCATAACGGCTGTCATCTGACGTATCATAACTTTTTTACAGATACTGAAGCATATTGCAATAAAAAATGTTAACGTCTTTAGTTACCTTTCTGCTGCAGGGTTGAGGAGAGTTGGAGCTTGCCTCAAAATTTCAGCCTACTCCTAATTCAAAACATCAAAGAATGGTTTGGCTGGAACACAGAAGTGATTATATATTTTTAGACTATATTTTCAACATTATTATCTAATCTGTTACTTGCGAACTTAATTATGTATGTATGACCTGACTGGAACATTTATCTTTCATTAATTTAGGGTTTCTGTTTCTCAGCAACTAACATCCGGCATGTGTTTTTCCAAAGTTCACATTGGCACTGTCAGTATACGACACATTATTCACATCCAAATGGTGTTTTTTTAAACTCTGAATAACATATCAGCAACTGCCATAGATGTTCCACAGCATTGTGCGATTCTCTTGTAACGTAACAGATATTTATTGAAAAATGTCGTTTCCTTTTAAGAGCAAACAGTTGATAGTAAACTGTGGAAGAGCTTACCTTTTACAGCAAGCTGTCATACATAAATCTACTCAGCAACGCGCAGTTTTGTTTGCTACACTTCCAGCCAAATCAGTGAATGTGGAACTTGTATGAAATGTGATACGTACATTACTTAACGTAACAAATGAGCCACCACACCTGTAGTTGGAAGGAAAACCTCACAGACGTGACAATAAAACGTCGAAAGCAGTAAAACAATACAGAAGAAACGAGTTCCAAAATTGTTGCTACGTCTGAGCCGTAAACGGCAAGAATCTTCAACACATTCGCCTTCAAGTCGAAAGCAGTTGCATTCACAAAAATATTAGCTCATTAGAATATCGTGCGAAGTGTAAGAATGTGCGAATAAGTAGACTCCATAAGAAACTATTACGTGTCAAGTAAACTTCGTACCGCAATAATAACAGACAACAGAAATACGTATTTCTCATGCACGAAATGTGTGTTTATATTCTCTTGATTTCAGCAGAGTTAACCGCAATTATACACATATAAGAAAGTATTTCTTCACGTGTAAGTTGTAGCTTATTGAATCAGTGAGATTCGGCTGTTTTTATATTTATTTCACAATAATTCATGTCACTTGGTAATTTACTGATGCATGGAACTTAAAAATATAATAATTATTTCATTAATGAAGTAGTAAAATAATTAAAAGTAAACAGTATCCTTACGACGCATGTGACAATTCTTACCGACTGGAGCGCTAGTATCGATCAAGCCGTGCAACGGTTGCAACTTTTCCAGCAGATAGTGTCGCGAATGTATTAGACTGTGCTGAAACGGTGCAGTAGTACAGTAGGGCATCTGATATTGATGAAAAAGTACTACATACCAACAGCGTCACTTGCAGGAGCTGCAGTGTAAAATTTAAATATTGCCCTTTTTTACTATTTCTGTATAGAAGTAAACTAAACTAGTTTTTTTACTGTGTTCACTGCTTTTAATGTATTTACTTGTTGTCTTTGCAAGCCGGCCGGAGTGGCCGAGCGGTTCTAGGCGCTCCAGTCTGGAGCCGCGCGACCGCTACGGTCGCAGGTTCGAATCCTGCCTCGGGCATGGATGTGTGTGATGTCCTTAGGTTAGTTGGGTTTAAGTAGTTCTACGTTCTAGGGGTTGAGTCCCATTGTGTGCAGAGCCATTTGAACCATTTGTCTTTGCAAGAGGTACGCTAACATGTAGCTTTCATAAAAAATTGATGGTTAGCGATTGCTGCCGTAGCAGGATCTTGACAGACGAGCTGAATGCTACAAGCTGCGTTGGCAATAGTTGGCCGGCTTCCTACGGCCTCTGGAAATGGTGCTATGGTGACGTGACATGGCTGCCTTCTGCTCCTGCGAAATCTTCGCGGAGTTTGCCAGGACGCTAAATAACTTGCAAATCAGACAATACACATACGCGATCTTCCCAGACACAGTCTTTATCCAGTACATTTAAAACGTTTAAATCTCACGACGGGATCATCAGACCTATTAATCACGGATTTTGATGAATCTTAGGTACGGTATGCTGTAGAGCAACATGTCCTGAGGACCTGGCTCGCGGCTTTTTCGAGAATATCGATTTTGGCGTGTTATGAGTACTATAGCATTACTACTGCTTAAACGGAGAAATTAATGTTTTATAGCTAGTAATATTAAACTCGTTGTTTCTGGACTATTGTTTGTAGAGTCTCTGTTTGTATGCCTGTGAAGGAAACTATCTTGATCGGCGTCTAGTATTCCCACAGCATACGTAATTTCGTACACGTAGACAAGTTAATCTCGTGGTGGAGAAGCAGCTGCCGACTCCGACGGTTGCCTGTAAAATTCTTGAAATGTAAGAGAAAGAAAACTTCTATAGGATCTTCTCGAAATGGGACACTGCCATTCTCATTTGGTCATTCGATGATTGTCTGCGAGTGAAATGAGTTCTTTTTAGCAGAGAAAACTTTCTCTGTTCTTTTGACTGTGTTATTGAAGCAGGTTCTACAGCAAACATCGGCCACCAAATGTTCGAAGTCCCTTACAAGCTTGTAGTACATAACAGTTCATCACAGAATCCTTTAATCACAATTAAATACGCGAAATTACCTTTGAAATGCAGCAGACTGTATTATGAACGTTACTAAACTCCACATTAACATTACATATCACTGTGAATCTCAAAAAACACACATTATCCAATATGGCGGCTAACAATGACTGTTTCTTTGCACACACGTCCTCTCGTTTCCCTGTCTCGTAACAAAGTCCAGTCACATTCCGATTTTCTTACTTTTCCTCGCTCGCCATGGAGCAACGCGGAGTCAAGGAATAAACATTTCCCTTGCGCAGGCGAAACGCCCCACCTAGCGATATATCTTCACTTTAAACCGATAACAATAGAAAGGTTATTGAATCGATTAGTTTCTTCCGCCAGCTAGTACGGGAACGTTAATCGTATTTCGTTCAAACAAGCCTAGTTCGGGGGAGTTTGGCGCTACCGCGCTGCCGGTATGGGTTTAAACGCAGCCTGTTACCTTTCTTTCCAGTTTCATCGCACAGAATGTCATTTCATAGTAATATCACAAGAAATGATTCAGAAATAGTCATTTACACCGTAGTAATTTCATTAACAAATCAATCATTACAGCACACTTTCTTCAGATGTGTGTTCTGTTTGTTGTTCATAGTTAAAATTCCTCATACTATAACAGCTTCACAGAGTTCTCAGCGATGTACGAAATATTAGCAGCTGCTGAAGGATTCTAAGTACAGACAAAAGTACTCATCGCTAATCTCGACCTCCACTACTTAATTAATATCGATGAAACCTGGTGCCATTGCGCGTCGTCGTACATTAACTAGACCCCTTGTGGAACAAACAGCGAAAACTGATTTTTACAAGGCTAGTCATTCCTTCACAGCACGGTTTACTGTAACTGATATATGTAAGAACCATCCGGGTTATTTGGTAGGATTGTTGAGAAAAGGGTTGACGAGTTGACTCATTAATTAAAAGATTTAAGGGTGACCTGCAAAACAACTGGGAATGTCGCGAAAGTGCTGCACGAAGAGTTCTTAGAATCCGTAAAACGCTCGTAAATCGGACAAAAAAAATTGTCTACGTTATTGTTTTGTGGGTGTGGCAGATTATTCGGACACTTTACGCTTAAATCTTCGTAGATGAAAGACAAGTATGCACCCGCAGCGTAAAAAATATCCCAACCAAATGTACTCTTAGTTTGTCAACCCTGTGATTTTTATTTTTTCCAAGGCAGGTTAAAATTTTCACTAAAAAATTCAAAATTCTCCCGTCTTGCTAAAGAGTAATAGCGAAATCGCTTCGAGGGTGCATTCCATAATAAAACACCTTCCTTAATTCTGCATCAGTTTAGTGCACTTCCTTTCACGAGACTAATCAAATACGCGTCAAAGTTGATCGAAGAAAGAACAATAGGTTTTGACTTTAGACGAACTGTCCTTTGCTGTATCGCTTCTGTTACGTCCACGTGCCTCCAAGGCAGTAGCTTTCACCAAACATGCGTTATGATCTACGAATTTGTGTTTCGGGTGCTTCTGCGCAAATACAATCTGGAGTTATGTTCTAGTGAAGCAAGCGATAGCGAGTAAGACGACTCTGTAATTTATTCTGCAACAAACGGAATACACACTTGAAGAAAGTTTGCTGTATGATTTATTTATGGAGAATTACAGTGAAAATGACTATTTTTGAGTAATTTTACATGACGTATACTATTTAGTGATATTCTGTATCATGAAGCTGAAACAGAAAGAACACGTTCGGGATTTGAACCTGTGCCGCCAGCATGGTGGCCGTAAACTTTGGGCGCTACGCTCAGTTGCTCTAAACATGACTAAAGTTACAGGTATAGGAGGTACCAGTATGCATGAAAGACCAACGTAGATTATCTCTAGGGGCCGTCGCATGAAGAGTTGCCAGCCAGGTACTCGGGACATGTGTCTCTACAACATACCTAAGATATTAAAATTCCTGATTAGCTGGTCTGGTGATGCCTTTGTCAGCCAAAGGCAACAATGCGCTCATGGGTGAGGGGATCCCCTGAAAACATGGTACTAAGCTGTAGACTACTTGCAAACGAGACATCCTCGACAAACGCAAGCTACCTTACATAAAGCTGTGAGGGAACCATTGCAGTGGACATGTTTAAGTATACAAAAGCAGCGTCAGATATAAGTCTAAACGAGTATATGGAGACTCGGCCCTCCACCTAACGAAACAGAATCGCTCGAGTGAACGACGCAGACGCTCAAACTGGTGGAACTCCAGGAACGGACCCGAGCACACAAGTTACTTCCACTGACTATGTAAACTTAGTATAGCTAGACTAGATCCTGACCGGTCTTTAGACAACGTTAGTCATGTAAAAATCTGTGATTGGAGTAAAACAGATATTAGCTACAGCATGTTGTTGTTGTAGTCTTCAGTCCAGAGACTGGTTTGATGCAGCTCTCCATGCTACTCTGTCCTGTGCAATCTTCTTCATCTACCAGTACGTACTGCAGCCTACATCCTTCTGAATCTGCTTAGTGTGTTCATCTCTTGGTCTTCCTCTACGATTTTTACCCTCCACGCTGCCCTCCAATACTAAATTGGTGATCCCTTGATGCCTCAGAACATGTCCTACCAACCGATCCCTTCTTCTAATCAAGTTGTGCCACAAACTTCTGTTCTCCCCAATTCTGTTCAATACCTCCTCATTAGTTATGTGATCTACCCATCTAATCTTCAGCATTCTTCTGTAGCACCCCATTTCGAGAGCTTCTGTTCTCTTCTTGTCTAAACTATTTATCGTGTTTCACTTCCACACATGGCTACACTCCATACAAATACTTTCAGAAAAGACTTCCTGACACTTAAATCTACACTCGATATTAACAAATTTCTCTTCTTCAGGAACGCTTTCCTAGCCATTGCCAGTCTAAATTTTATATCCTGTCTACTTCGACCGTCATCAGTTAATTTGCTCATCAAATAACAAAACTCATCTACTACTTCGAGTATCTCATTTCCTAATCTAATTCCCTTAGCATCACCTGACTTAATTCGACTACATTCCATTATCCTCGTTTTGCTTTTGTTAATGTTCATCTTATATCCTCCTTTCAAGATACTGTCCATTACGTTCAACTACTCTTCCAAGTCCTTTGCTGTCTCGGACAGAATTACGATGTCATCGGCGAACCTCGAAGTTTTTATTTCTTCTCCATGGATTTTAATTCCTACTCCAAATATTCTTTTTTTTTTCTTTACTGTTTGCTCAGTAGACAGATTGAACAACCCTGTCTCACTCTCTTCCTAACCAATACTTCCGTTTCATGTCTCTCTGCTCTTATAACTGCCATCTGGTTTCTGTGTAAATTGTAAATAGCCTTTCACTCCCGTATTTTACCCTGCCACCTTCAGGATTTGAAAGAGTATTCCAGTCAACATGGTCAAAAGCTTTCTCTAAGTCTGCAAATGCTAGAAACGTAGGTTTACCTTTCCTTAATCTATCTTCTATGCAAAGTTTAATAGTGATGGAGGTTATTGATTGCCGCATGTTCCCTATCAAGGAGACGCCTCTTACAACTTAAACATTAGATTTTAAATCATTGTATTGTATTATTAGCGTTTGACAAATAGCGTTAGACTATCAGAATTGGACGTAAACTAGTACAATAACATCAGTAGAACAGGAATAAGGACTTGGATGTTTTTCAACGGCTCCACCACAGATCGACGTCGGTGGCAGAAACTTCTTTTCCAATTACCTTTACTGTCGTCTTCTTCTTAAAGAATAAGTTCCGTTAGAATTGGTTGATTTGAACATCACTTTATTAAGTAATAAAGTCTTCCTAAAACCGTGCGCGACAAGTTTCATAAAAGACATTTTGTGGTAAATAAGCAGATCAAGCTGCTAAGAGTTTTTTTTTTTTAATATTCTGTAACTACATTTTGTAGCAGTAACTACGCAAACAGTTTTGTTCTGAATCCATTTTATTAAGCCACTAGCGGTTTCGTGGCTTGTAACCACATCATCATGTGCATTCCTGAACAATAACAAATCATTAGGAATAGTGATTGAACTCCTACACATCAAAGTAATTACAGACCCATAAGCACCTAATTATGAGAAGAGATAAAACCAAAAGCGCACTTGCGAACATTAAAACGTGGTCAACAACATGGTAGACTATAAAAAAGCCCAATCTTCATAGTTCAAAACAGAACGTCCGTAGAGAGGAAAGCCAAGGGATAAAAAACTGAGTGACGGTGAACATTCTATACCATGTTACTACTGCGCGCCCGGTTTTAATTATGAAGGAGTGTGCCTTCTATGTTCTTCGCCAAGTTGTTTACCTTTTTTTAATATTTGTGAGTAAACTTCTGTCTTTGTTTTCTCATAATTAGGTGCTTATGCCTCTGCTACGACTTTCATGACTGCTACGACTGTCATTGTTTATTTCTTGTTGTTTAGATAGGCACCTGATGATGTGATTACAAGCCACGAATCCGGTTGCGCCGTAATAAAACTGGTTCAAAATACAGCTGTTTGCGTAGTTTTTGCTAGAAACTGTACTACTGGCCCGACCACAGAGTCGTTTGTAACCTGCCGGTCATCTTCTGACAGAATTTTTAAATTCTTTTCCATACCGAATACCGCATGTCTATAATTTTAAAATACTGGCAAGTTTTTAACACAAAAGCTTTTAGCAACTTGCTGTAATTATTCTACAACAAAATGTCTACTTAAGTAATTAAGGCATAAATCCAGCAAAATCCACATCACTGGCTGTTCCAGTTGATGGATTGGCTATATGTTACTAATAAGTACTAACATACAATTGCAAATAAAGATAAATTCGTCCCTTTGTAAACGGGCCGTTTCGAAATAAATGGCGTCACATATGCAAGACTAATAACGTTCTTACTCTGCTCTGTAGACGGCTGGAAAGATTACTGAAGTTGTCTAATTCATCTAGATCGACACTTCACGTATTGGAGCTGATGTCCTCCAATCAGAGCGCACCACGTCACAACAGAACTGTTGACCGTTGCCAAACTTCCAGTCCCTTGTCCGGCTTTTTTTCTTCATGTGTCTGGAATTTTGGATCGCTATTCTTGGGCGTGCCCCCTTTTATTTTAAATTTCTTTAGACGCCATAACGATGCACCTCCCATACAAACAGAGTTGCCATATCTAGCTGGTACCTCGTCGGGACACCCTGAGATGCGAGTGTAGAAACGACGTATAAAATTTATTTAATATAATTACTTTTTATTTGCAACACAATTGCATGGAACTTTTTGTGACAGAAGTAGTTGGTCCACCACATTTTTCGGGAGAATTTACCATTTACAGCAAGTCTCTTTTCCGTTTTACTTGTTTATAAAACTCAATGCTAATCATCTTGCAGTTAAACTGGCACGTAGGATTGATTCCACAGTCCCTGGCAGCAGTCGATTTCTTTCGTGAGTCCACTGGGTCAACATAAGCGAAAATACTCTCTCCACAGTGGCATTATGTGCAGGAATAGAAAACAAATACTAGCATAATTTTAGCACTTTGCTATTTGCGTATTTCGGTTTCCTCAAGAAAGTAAATCCAACTTAACACAAACATGTTGACATAAATAAAATTATCGTAGGCTGCATTTACATGTTGCGCTAACAGATGGCGTTACCTCAGTACTTGAGCCAAGCTTGTAAAAAAAGTATTTTACAAAACCGGGACAAAATTGAGTCTTGTCAGGTTGTCTGGACAAGAAGGTTCATAACGTTGACGGTCTCGATATGTCGGGCCGATGGCAACCCTACATATACAGCACTAACCAAACACTAAGGGATCCTTCGCACAAGATACAGCCGGCCGGTGTGGCCGAGCGGCTCTAGGTGCTGCAGTCTGGAACCGCGCGACCGCTACGGTCGCAGGTTCGAATCCTGCCGCGGCCATTGATGTGTGTGGTGTCCTTAGGTTAGTTAGGTTTAAATAGTTCTAAGTTCTACGGGACTGATGACCTCAGAAGTTAAGTTCCATAGTGCTCAGAGCCATTTGAACCATTTGAGCACAAGATACGATTCAGCGTCGGCCAGCGTCGGCAGAGACGTACCACGCTACTAAATGGAGCTGTGAAGGGCAAAAACTGTAGGGGAAAACAGAGATCTGAATACATCCAATCAATAACTGAAGAATGTAGGGTGCAAGAGCTGCTGTCGATGAAGGGGTTGGCACGGGAGAGGAATCGGTGGCGGGCCGCATCAAATCAGTCAGAAGACTGGTGACGCAAAGAGAAAAAAAATAAAGTTTTTGTTTCAAGTGCCATTAATACTGAGGCACTGTGGTTTATTCGTGGTGATACAAGTACGGAATCAAAGTAGTAATGTTGTAACTATTAGAATTGTAGACACGAAAAACCATTTCTCATAGCTTTTAATTTTTTGTAGGAGAATAACAAAATGAAATTCAAGGAATAAAATCTCTCATATTGATTTCATTTACTTACACAACTCCATTCTTGGGATCAGATGTTGCAAAGTTTACTGTAGAGCTCGGTGTACTGTTGAGGAAGACGTGGCAACATTGTCAGCGAGTATTTCTAATTTGCAAATAATGAACATGCCCGATCTTTCACATGAAGTACGGCAAAGCATACATCAGTCGTGGTCTTTTTTGTTTACAATACATTTGCTTTTTCCGAACTTCTCTTTCAGAGTAAGAACTTTAATAGCTTTTTAGATGCTTTAATCATACTGTATTTCGAGATCTTACATGCTTGCATTGACACTAGCGCCGCGCGGAGTGGCCGCGCGGTTTGAGGCGCCATGTCACGGATTGTGCGGCCCCTCCCGACAGAGGTTCGAGTCCTCCCTCGGACATGGGTGTGTTGTTCTTAGCAGAAGTTAGATGAAGTTCGTTTAAAAGTAGTGTGTAAGTCTAGGTTCAAATGGTTCAAATGGCTCTGAGCACTATGGGACTCAACTGCTGAGGTCATTAGTCCCCTAGAACTTAGAACTAGTTAAACCTAACTAACCTAAGGACATCACACACATCCATGCCCGAGGCAGGATTCGAACCTGCGACCGTAGCGGTCTCGCGGTTCCAGACTGCAGCGCCAGAACCGCGCGGCCACTTCGGCCGGCTGTAAGTCTAGGGACCGACCAGTTTGGTCTCTTAGGAATTCACACACATTTAAACAGTTTTGACACAAGTATTTCAGCAGCATCTTTACGATGAAAGCAGTCTGGACTGTATGCTTTGGAATTACGTGGAATGTGTTCGTAGCATTAGCTGACTTTGTGTAAGTCTTCCGGAACTTCGTTTCTCTGTATTTACAAAGTCTCAGTCGTCGCTTAAAAAGCTGTGACCTCTCACTCGAAGCTTGTGTGTTATCTCTAAAAGCAATCCCAGACTAAATGGAGGAAACCTTGAATAACACTTGGAAAACCAGGGGTAGGCACTGTTTCACACAAAGATCAAGCTAATCTAGTAATGAATGTTTGAAACATTTTCTCCTTGATTTGCACTTGGAACAAGGCTAGGATCATGCAACAGCATACCGGGAACACAACAGCATTGACAATGCGTTTTGTGGAAAAACGGCACTTGGATCGTTTGACTTTTCCACTCTTCAATTATTTAACTTTGGTTCTACTTTTGTCAACTTTATCTTCTGACTAAATATTGTTGGCTATTATCCTTTTTTTAATGGAAGCACTCAGTTCGAAAAATACCTTTGATTCAAAATTTCATTCCAATGATTTGGAACTTTTTATTTCGTCATCCGTTTTATAATCTCCTTTGTATCGACTGTGTTACCTTCACTGTCTGTCTGTAAATATCTTTATTTCTCTTCATCCATTTTCCTTCTTCTGCTCCTAAAATCTTCTCTAGTAACTCCATCTATCCTTTATTTTTCCAGTAAGACATTACAATCTAGAGAGAGCTGCATTAGTGTGGTGTGATGTTCGTGGGCACTCTTGCCAAGGTTATCGTGAGACCCTTATCAGTATCGAAAGCGATGATGAAAGTCATCAGTGCAGCAGAGCTTTTGAAACCCTCCAAGTGGGGCTGATAAATCGCATCTACTACCTTGTAGACAGAGAAGGTATTCGCTAAGATCTATGGACCTACACATAGAAAAAAAAGTCTTCTTGTTAATCGCTGAACAAGACTGATTCTGCTTAGATACAATGGTCAATGACGTAACGATCCGACTATAGGCGCTAACTTCCATGCTGTCATGCAGGAGCCACTGACCGCAAGAACGAATCAGTAATGTCGCATACGGTGATGTAGTCAGCGCTGTCGTTGGACTACAGAGCTACAGGAAGTGTTTCGTGGAGATGTAAGCGGCAACGTTTGCGCGGTGTGGAAGACGCCTATGTCTGACGAACGGTGTTTGCTTTGGTGAGTTGTGGCGACAGCGAAAGCTGATGAGCTACGTGATTGTATGAAGCTGAACTTGATGTAAATACTTCTCCGAAAAGTAAACACTGTAACAGGAGCAATATCATGCTCTACAGACTTCTAGCTGCATGTCTGGAATGACAGAGCTGGGTTATAACAGTTTTTTCCTCCCTTACCAATGTTCGCCTCCTGCCAGTCTTTATTTCCTTGTAAAATTGATTCCACAATACACACAAAATTCCTCTAAATACACAACACTGGCACATGTAAATTAAAAGAAATATATAATCAATTTGTCTTACATTAGTAAAATTGTAATGCTACACATAATTAGCGAGATTTTTATTGGGTAATAAAAAGGTTCTCTTTAACTGACAGCCAACTACAAGAATATTTAAAATTTCTAAAGTTTGAATGAAACATACGTGCTCCGGAATGATCAAGTAAATCTATCAAATGTTTGTGTAATTTCGCTTGCGAGAATGATTGTAAATAATTAGCTTGTTTAGTTAAGCAAGAGAAGGAAGCTTTTAACTAAGTATGCAAATACTTCCTATATTCTGAATGTACACATGAGATACTTTACTTGGTTCGTTTCTATTAACTGTCAATGTTTTTCGTGACCAAAACCTGCCAGGGTAGCCGAGCGCGCTAACGCCCTGCTTCCTGAACTCGGCTAGGCGCGACGGCCCTGGATCGAATCCGCCAGGCGAATTAATGACGAGGGCCGGTATGCCGGCCGGCCTGGATGCGATTTTTAGGTGGTTTCCCACGTCCCGCTACGTGAACATCGGGCTAGTCCCCACGTTCCGCCTCAGGTACACGACTCGCAGACATCTGAACGCGTTCGCAGTATTTCATGGCTTACACTAGACGCAGACAGCTGGGGTACATTAATTCCATCTTGGAGTGTTCAGGTCGCGTCATGAAGGGCATCCGGCCATCCTCAGCAACTAACACCACCAAATCCATAGTAACAGGGCCGACCTCGCATTGAAGCAGGACAAAAGGCCAAAGAAAATGATGATGTTTTTAGTGACCAAAGAGGTAAGCATGGAAATTTTCCGTGCCTGATGACGTATATAGGTGTTGAGGATGCTGCTCCAGCCAGTAGCAATGTCTGGCTTTTCCGATCACAAAATTCACTGTTAAATTATGGGTGGCTGATAAATGAGTGATGAATCACTGTAATTTTTCACTTTCTGAAATTCAGTTTTATGTAGTACAGTTCGTTTCACGATGTTGGGTATTAAATTCATACATCGTGCAGATCTCACATTCAGTTTTTTATTATAATAAAATGGGCAATCGTTTACTGATTATGAATTACAATGAATTCGCCATACTACGCCCTGATAGTTAACCACTAACATATGTTCTTCCTTCCACAACACCAGTCATATAAGTGACCTTTCAAATAACATCCTTTCTTCTTTAATAGTAGTACATCGAATACACACACTCTTCAGCAGGTCCTTTCATACGTTACCCTTTGAATTTCACCAGTACATACTCAGGTTAAATCACATTCCACACAGATGATAAATTTTTTTAACGTTCACTATAGCAACTTTACGTATCTCTCTCACGCAACAAGTTACCACCAGCCGCCTAAGACTCCTTTACTCGTCTTTCGACTCACTCACTTTCAAATGTGTACGCTTACTGTATACGCCGCACACCCTCTTGTGCATGACGTGCATCGTGCCACCAACCAACACAATGAGCGCCATTACTCTCTCTCGACTTCACTGTCCTTCAGATGTCTCTCTCTGACCGACTGATTTTATCATCGATATTAATTTGTGTGGACACAGAACTTAAATTCCGTAACATATGCAGGTCACTTTTACGTATATATAAATTTAACATTCAAAGAAAATTTCGTCTCAAGGTTTTCTTCTCAAGGTGGCGCTATGGTTGAGGCACTGGACTCACATTATTAGGAGCACGATACGTATCCATGCCTGGCATCTGACTTAAATGGCTTTTCTAAATTGTATAAGGTGCATGCTGGTCCTTCGAGAGAAAACACGGCCACTTAGTTGTCCGTAATGTCCGTTCCGAAACCCCTCCGTCTCTAATAATCTCGTTAAATTCTAAACTTGCTGTCGCTTTCTTTGGAGTGAACTGCAGTAGGTGCCCAGAGATTTTTAGCCAAATATTTCTTTTCTAGACATGTATCACATTCTTGAAAATTCGCTGTAGCGTAGGCTCAGGGCTGACGATCTAAATAACGTATCGACTCTTTCTGATTGTACTTATTTTAGAGGACTATGTTTCTAGTATAATCGGAAGGAATACATTCGGAATAACATATGATAATGAATCTCATTTAACTAGTTTCTTTCCGCAGGGACTACAATGCCGAAAAGCTCAGCGGAGACGGACCTGAAAATAGTGTATGCCTGGTCGGACGCTGATAATATGTATACCATGGCGGTGACGGGATCCTGTGACTATGACAATGGTGGCACGAAACAGTTCGACTGGAATGTCCAGATAGGTGATGAAAAAAATTCGGTCACGGTCAACCTGGTGAATATCAATGACAATCCTCCTCAGTTCATCAACCAAGAACGATCCTGCAAGGTCGAAGTAAGTATTCTGAAAGATCAACTTCTCATTGCAGTAGTGTTTATTAACTCCAAATTTGGACTTAAATATGGACTAATTCTTGAATATTCGGTAAAAAAACAGTGTTTTGACGTCAAATATTGCATATTTCCTTCTAGATACTCATGTGACAATAAATAATACATTCTGTTGCTTGCATATCAGCTAGATATAACGTTAACATGCTGATAGAAACATTCACTTGTTATTTAAATATTGTTGGAACAGAACTAGAGTCACATTAGTCACCAGTTTTAGTTTCAAAGTTTGAGCCTGACAGCTCATTGGTAGCTTTTGTTTATTACTTTAAAGAAAAAGGATGCATAGTAGGCGAACTCCAAAGCTCATTCAAGAGGTGTTAACTTTCTGGTGTATTCGAAAATCGGACATCAAATGCCTTAAGTAACAATTACACATAATTATCTTTTATAATGAACTGGTTTTCGATCTACAAAGCAAGCCAAAATTATAAATATATTTCATTGCATACCATGAAGCTACGTTAGTGCATTTAGCTTGCCACTGAGATGCTAACAACTTCTGAACCTGCTGGTCTATACAGTGAACAGGCGGCTCCTACAGGATCATGTGAAATATTAAGAAAAAGTAGCACAACAGAAACTATTGAACATCCGAATTTCAACGTTCGGTCCTATAAAACGTGAACTATGAATGCTGTAGCTCACGTACGTATACGGTTTCGTCAAACTGTGGAACCAAACGAAAGGTCACAATGAAATCTTGTTTATTACTGTGATATGAATGAAAATGATAGGAATCACTGAATATGCAGAATAAATAATTATGAAGTGCACAAAGGCTAAAATCACTCATTAATCATACACAATAATACCTTGGCACAGATGGATGGAATTAGAAATGAAATGTGAAACGTGTATGTACTCGGTAGCAGCGATGGTGAGGCATGATAAAATCTTTGACCAGAGTTCCTAGTCTGCGCTTGACCGCGCGAGAGGGCAGTTCAGTTGCGAGGCAGTAGCGCGAGAGTTCAGTTCAGTTGCGAGTTAGCTGTTGGAGAGTAGTAGCGCGTCTGAGATGACGTAGTTGCGGTCTAGTTGCGAGAGAGTCGCAGTTGTGTGTGAGTCGGCGGGCGTCGACATGGCACACTGGTCAAGATTCAGGAGAAGGTATATTATTTTTAAATAAGGTAATGAAGCAGCATTGCGCTCAGCTAATAATGTAAATTAACTGTAACTAATTTGAGCAAGAATCGCCCCAATAATAATTTGTTTTCAAACCAATATTTTAACAAAGAATCGTTTAATGAAAGAAATATTTCCTTTGCTATTCCTTAAAGAAAAGTTTCCCTTAAATTCAAAATTTTTGCAATGAATTTCCTCCAAGCTGTGGCGAAAAATAATAGCAGATGCAGTTTTACTAAGGTAATAATTTCAGTTTAATTAGTGAACAGGGCCTAAGATCGACATTTCGGTCTATTTGCATTTTCATTGTCACTGAGATTTTATTATCACTGAATTGACTTTCATGTTTTTTTTGTGAGGAACTTATACTTGGGTCAGATTGCTAAATTTTATTTAATTGTCATTGTCATTAAAAATTTTGAATTTAAGGGAAACTTTTCTTTAAGGAATAGCAAAGGAAATATTTCTTTCATTAAATGATTCTTTGTTAAAAAATTGCTTTGAAAACAAAATTATTATTGGGGCGATTCTTGCACAAATTAGTTACAGTTAATTTACATTATTAGCTGAGCGCAATGCTGCTTCATTACCTTATAAAACATAATATACCTCGTCCTGAATCTTGACCAGTGTGCCATGTCGACGCCCGCCGACTCCTCACACACAACTGCGACTCTCTCGCAACTAGACCGCAACTACGTCATCTCAGACGCGCTACTACTCTCCAACAGCTAACTCGCAACTGAACTGAACTCTCGCGCTACTGCCTCGCAACTGAACTGCCCTCTCGCGCGGTCAAGCGCAGACTAGGAACTCTGATCAAAGATTTTATCATGCCTCACCATCGCTGCTACCGAGTACATACACGTTTCAAATGATAGAATTAGACAAGTCTACGTAAACCCCAGTGGTTCCTGAATTAGTCAACACATTAAAGAAAAGACCCAGTAAAGTACATGTGAGCACCAATTCCCTTGCCTTATCGCGTGTCGAGTTCTACTGACATCGTGAATTAGTGTAGAAAAGCCAACCTCTAACTGAAAACAAACGATTCTGTGGTTCCTCTGTCGCGACGCATGCAAAGCCTAGCTTACACGACGACCCTGGGTTGCGCCACTCGTTGCGTGGAATGAGTTGCACGCAAAGAACAGACACCATATCCATATAAGTATACCAGTTCTGGCAATACCGGCCATGACCTCCTTCTTCTGTGCGGATGCTCACACATTCCCGAACTCTTACGGGATCTGGTAAGAATGTCTTACACGAGTAATGAGTGTGTTGGGGTGGGACACTACGAATGTAGTGTGTGGACATACAAGGTGAGAATGTGGGTCTCACGGGAGGCTTGCGCGAGATAATCCCTGCAGTCGGGCTATCCTCTGTGCCCTCGATTGCTCAGATGGACAGAGCGTCTGCCATGTAAGTAGGAGATCCCGGGTTCGAGTCCCGGTCGGAGCACAAATTTTCAGCTGTCCCCGTTGATATATATCGAAGCCCGTCGGCAGCTGACGGTATTAATATAATTTTAATTTCGTTCTAGGCGGCTGCAGGTCGTCAATGGTGTCATGTCCGAAAGAACAGACACCATATCCATATAAGTATACAAATAAGTCCATCTTCACAATAAAACTAAAGCCAAACATTTCGCTTCTTGTCTTCACGGTACATCCGTCCTCAATGACAATCCTAACTCTGACCTCACCAAGGCTCCATATATCTACTAGCCAAGGCACATCAGTTGCTCCCTTAACACTAAACTTCCAGTATTTACACTCTACCTCACGAGAAAGTTTAAAACCTCTCCAATCATTCTCTCGATACCCTCAGCGCAATCTCAACAGTGTCCTCTCCTAACGTAACTCATCCATCAGTCATGCAAAAGCTCATGCCGCTGAAACCTTTATCTAACAACATTCAACCATACCGTCTATCTATTCAAAACAACAAAATATCTAAGAGTAGCGCTCGATAAACTTTGCAAACCTTATCTAATAACCAACCGAAAGAGCCCACATCAGACTAAAATCACTAACCGACTAAAAATGAGGAATATATTTCACATCCATCATCCGGACAGACAACACTTTCATCTATGCAAGCGTCGCATGAACTTGTCTCATCCCAAATTTTACCACTCCTTGAAATCTATGAACAAGATGCACCCTGATTTTCTTTTCACATCTCTATATCTTCACCCAGTCATACGATGTACCAGTTTAAACAGTGCCTTCACCTTGTCAAATATTTAGAACACTCTCAGATATCCTATGATTTTCAGCTTCAACCGTATAACTGTACATAACATCCTCATAACTGTATCCTGAAACACAAGTATTTAACAAAACTACTTGATTTCAGACCTGAAGAGGACAGACAGTTTTATTTGAAACTCAAGTCACAGAATGTGCTTAATGTAAGTGATGGCAATGAGGACCGTCAAGTGTTGGAATACGTCACTGTACTGTGTGTGTGTGTGTCTGTGTTGCATTTAGTAAGTGTTCTTTGTGTTCTGATTTTTAGTTTCGCATTCATTACAAAACTGATAAATGTCAAGAAGACTGTATTGTCACAAGCCTACGTATGAAAATTTTGTAAATTAAAATTAACAATAATGATTTTAAATATTAATTTAAATTTTATAATATAAAGCCCCTAATATAAAACATGTATATTATTTTGTCGTAGGAAATTTAGGACGTTGAGACCTCGTTAAAAAACATGCCAAACTTATGAGACTTGTGATTTTCCTACAAATTTAATTTTGACGAACATCTGTTTTTCTCAAAACTTTGTTTCTGCTTTGGGCCTAGTTCATTTACCGAATTCAGAGACAATTTGTTTCTTTCACCCCGCCACTTAATATTTATTACAGACAAAACTCTCTCTGTGAATGTTGAAGTGGTGGGAATCGACAACAGATAATAAATTAATTTGTATAAATTTGTAGAACCATCATTTGCCTTGTTAAATATTTGCTGTCGTTTTCTACAGTGGATAATCCTGAAAAATTTACAGAAATATGCATTTGGTTATATAATTTGTTTATCAATGCAATTTTGTTATAAAGATCATCCATATTTAGACTGAGTTTTTGAAACTTTAATTTTCAGCTTTGTTATGAAAATGATCAAAGTCAACATTGCATTTCAAATTAATCTTGCTCAGTGTAAACTATCAGTTTGTGTCACTAAAATCAAACCATTAATTTATGTATTGTTAGGATTTATCAACAAATAATGAAAATTTAGTATGAATTTTATTAGTTCAGGTGATGACAAGAGTATAATTTTTTTCCTATTTCATGTTTAAAAAAAGAGATCATGTTTTCTCTTTGCTAGTCTGTTTTTAAGATTATCCACGCTGTTATGCACTTCCAAAGTCGTTACGCTGTTGCTTTCCAAGTATTTGACAGGTATATTAGACAAGTTTAAAATATAGCACCAGAAATGCAAGTAAATTTCAATCTAGTCATTGTCAGTATTGCGCATCAATAAGTTTAGCATATGCAACTACAGCTTCACGTAGGTACTGCTGCCTGGTACATGGAACAAACGCTGAAGAAGTTTTGGAGGCGCTGTAGGGAGGGAGCAGGATTTCTCCAGCCTTCACACGCATAGTCCACAACTGGCGACTCATGCGGTAAATGTGTGGACCGCCGTTAATCGACCACGTCGAGTTCTGATCATTATGAAGATGTAACACTCCAACGCGCAAGATGTGTTCTTATGAACTTCTGAGACTTGGTCCTTCCACGTTACTGTCGAGGATAACCGTAAGGTATTTTGCTGACTGAGTGCATGGTGTCCACTAGCGAACAGTTCAGGAGGAGCAACGTCTGATGGGAGTCTCCTAGTAGAAACCATCCATTGGCTCCTCACAGCATTAAATTCAATGCGCCTGTCTGCAGCACATCGCTGTAAACCGCAACTTGCTTGCTGAAACTGGTCGTGAATTGCGGCTGGATGGGGCTCCTGATGATGAGAGCCTATCTTCGGCATACATTTCTTCGCTGACGTCGGATGATGATGATGATTAGATTGTGGAGCGCTCAGCTGTGCGGTTATCAGCGCCCGTACAAAATCCCAACCTCTTCTTCGTCCAGCCTCTCCACTTGCATGAACTACGATAAAATGATGAGGACAACAACACAAATACCCAGTCATCTCGAGGCAGGTGAAAATCCCTGACCCCGCCGGGAAGCGAACCCGGGACCCCGTGCTTGGGAAGCGAGAACGCGATCGCGGGACCATGAGCTGCAGACTGCTGACGTTGGAGTCAGCGGTAAGCAATGTATAGGGTAGGGAAGAGTACACTTCCCTCCCTACCCCATCCGGAATGTCTCTTGTCATTGGTTCAAATGTGCGTGAATTTCTAAGGAACCAAACTGCTTAGGTCATCGGTCCCTAGACTTACACACTACTTGAGCTAACTTATGCTAAGAACAACACACACACACACACACACATGCCAAATGGAGGACTCGAACATCCGGCGGGAGGGGCCTCCCAGTCAGTGACATGACGCCTCTAACCGCGCGGCCACTCCGCGCGGCTTTCCATTGGTATTCCAGTTCCTGCAAGGGTGACGACAGTGTGGTAGATAGCTGGAGATGAACCGCAGGTAACATGGTGGAGGACCCTGGATGAACAGTTTGTACACTCAGGTGACAAGTCATGGGATAGTGATATGCACATATACAGATGGCAGTACTACCGCGTACACAGATATAAGCATAAAAGGGCAGTTCGATGGCGGAGCCGTCATTTGTGCTCCGGTGATTGCTGTGGAAAGCTGTCCGGAGTGATATGGCCGGGCTTCGGGAATAAACAGACTTTGAACGCGGTGTGCTGGTTGGAGCTAGACGCAAGCGACATCCCATTTCGGAAATCGTTAGAGAAATCAGTTTTCCGAGACCCACAGTGTCAAAAGTGTGCCGGAATACCAAATTTCATCCATTATCTCTCACTACTGGCAACGCACTGGTAGACGGTCTTCACTTAACGACCGTGAGAAGCGGCTTTTCCGTAGAGTTGTCGCTATTAACAGACGAGCAACGCTGCTAGAAATAACCGCGGAAATAAATGTGGGACGTACGACGCACGTATACGTTAGGACAGTGGGGCGAAATCTGACTTCAGTGGGCTATGACAGCAGAATGCCTTTGCTAACACCACATCGCCTGCATCGCCTCTGCTGGGCTCGTGACCGTATCGATTGGACCCTAGCCGACTGGAAAACCGTGGCCTGGTCTGATAAGTACCGATTCAACTTGGTAGGAACTGATGATGGGTTTCGAGTGTGACGCAGACCCACGAAGCCACGGGCGCAGCTCGTCAACAAGGCACTGAGCAAGCTAGAGGTAGCTCCATAAGGTGTGGGCTGTGTTTACGTGGAACGGGCTCGGTCGTCTTGTCCAGTTAAACCGATCATTGGCTACAAATGGAGATCATCAGCTACGTGGACACCATTTGCAGCCATTCGTGAACTTCATGTTTCTGAACAACGATGCAACTTTTGTTGTTGTTGTGGTCTTCAGTCTGAGACTGGTTTGATGCAGCTCTCCATGCTACTCTATCCTGTGCAAGCTTCTTCATCTGCCAGTACATACTGCAGCCTACATCCTTCTGAATCTGCTTAGTGTATTCATCTCATGGCCTCCCTCTACGATTTTTACGCTCCACGCTGCCATCCAGTACCAAATTGGTGATCCCTTGATGCCTCAGAACATGTCCTACCAACCGATCCCTTCTTCTAGTCAAGTTGTGCCACAAACTCCTCTTCTTCACAATTCTATTCAATACCTCCTAATTAGTTATGTGATCTACCCATCTAATCTTCAGCTTTCTTCTGTAGCACCACATTTCGAAAGCTTCTGTTCTCTTCTTGTCTAAACTATTTATCGTCCACGTTTCACTTCCATACATGGCTACACTCCATACAAATACTTTCAGAAAAGACTTCCTAACATTTAAATCTATACTCGATGTTAACAAATTTTTCCTCTTCAGAAACTCTTTCCTTCCCGTCGCCAGTCTACATTTTATATCCTCTCTGCTTCGACCATCATCAGTTAATTTGCTCGCCAAATAGTAAAACTCATCTACTACTTCAAGTGTCTCATTTCCTACTCTAATTCCTTCATCATCACCTGACTTAATTCGACTACACTCCATTATCTTCGTTTTGCTTTTGTTGATGTTCATCTTATATCCTCCTTTCAAGACACTGTCCATTCCGGTCAACTGCTCTTCCAAGTTCTTTGCTGTCTGCAACAGAATTACAATGTCATCGGCAAACCACAAAGATCTTATTTCTTCTCCATGGATTTTAATACCTACTGTGAACTTTCCTTTTGTTTCCTTTACTGCTTGCTCAATATACAGATCGAATAGCATCGGGGAGAGGCTACAACCCTGTCTCACTCCCTTCCCAACCACTGCTTCCCTTTCATGTCCTTCGACTCTTATAACTGCCATCTGGTTTCCGTACAAATTGTAAATAGCCTTTCGTTCCCTGTATTTTACCTCTGCCACCTTCAGAATTTGAAAGAGAGTATTCCAGTCAACATTGTCAAAAGCTTTCTCTAAGTCTACAAATGCTAAAAACGTAGGTTTGCCTATCCTTAATCTTTCTTCTAAGATAAGTCGTAGGGTCAGTATTGCATCACGTGTTCCAACAATTCTACGGAATCCAAACTGATCTTCCCCGAGGTCGGCTTCTACCAGTTTTTCCATTCGTCTGTAAAGAATTCGCGTTAGTATTTTGCAGCTGTGACTTATTAAACTGATAGTTCGGTAATTTTCACATCTGTCAACACCTGCTTTCTTTGTGATTGGAATTATTATATTCTTCTTGAAGTCTGAGGGAATTTCGCCTGTCTCATACATCTTGCTCACCAGATGATAGGGTTTTGTTAGGCCTGGCTCTCCCAAGGCTGTCAGTAGTTCTAATGGAATGTTGTCTACTCCCAGGGCCTTGTTTCGACTTAGGTCTTTCCGTGCTCTGTCAAACTCTTCACGCAGTATCATATCTCCCATTTCATTCCCATCTACATTTCCATAATATTGTCCTCAAGTACATCGCCTTTGTATAGACCCTCTATATACTCCTTCCACCTTTCTGCTTTCCCTTCTTTGCTTAGAACTGGGTTTCCACAGAGCTCTTGATATCCATGCAAGTGGTTCTCTTTTCTCCAAAGGTCTCTTTAGTTTTCCTGTAGGCAGTATCTATCTTATCTCTCGTGAGATAAGCCTCTACAACCTTACATTTGTCCTCTAGCCATCCCTGCTTAGCCATTTGGCACTTCCTGTCGATCTCATTTTTGAAACGTTTGTATTCCTTTTTGTCTGCTTCACTTACTGCATTTTTGTATTTTCTCCTTTCATTAATTAATTTCAGTATCTCTTCTGTTACGCAAGGATTGTTACTAGCCCTCGTCTTTTTACCTACTTGATCCTCTGCTGCCTTCACTATTTCATTCCTCAAAGCTACCCATTCTTCTTCTACTGTATTTCTTTCCCCCATTCCTGTCAATTGTTCCCTTATGCTCTCCCTGAAACTCTGTACAACCTCTGGTTCTTTCAGTTTATCCAGGTCCCATCTCCTTAAATTCCCACCTTTTTGCAGTTTCTTCAGTTTTAATCTACAGTTCATAACTAATAGATTGTGACCAGAGTCCACATCTGCCCCTGGAAATGTCTTACAATTTAAAATCTCGTTCCTAAATCTCTGTCTTACCATTATATAATCTATCTCAAACATTTTAGTATCTCCAGGCTTCTTCCATGTATACAACCTTCTATCATGATTCTTGAACCAAGTGTTAGCTATGATTAAGTTATGCTCTGCGCAGAATTCTACCAGGCGGCTTCCTCTTTCATTTCTTAGCCCCAATTGACCTACTACGTTTCCTTCTCTTCCTTTTCCTACTGTCGAATTCCAGTCACCCATGACTATTAAATTTTCGTCTCCCTTCACTACCTGAATAATTTCTTTTATCTCATCATACATTTCATCAATTTCTTCATCATCTGCAGAGCTAGTTAGCATGTAGACTTGTACTACTACAGTAGGCGTGGGCCTCGTGTCTATCTTGGCCACAATAATGCGTTCACTATGCTGTTTGTAGTAGCTTACCCGCACTCCTATTTTTTATTCATTATTAAACCAACTCCTGCATTACCCCTATTTGATTTTGTATTTATAACCCTGTATTCACCTGACCAAAAGTCTTGTTCCTCCTGCCACCGAACTTCACTAATTCCCACTATATTCCCTTTTAAATTTTCTAACCTACCTGCCCGATTAAGGGACCTGACATCCCATGCTCCGATCCGTAGAACACCAGTTTTCTTTTTCCTAATAATGACGTCCTCTTGAGTAGCGCTGCCCGGAGATCCGAATTGGGGACTATTTTACCTCCGGAATATTTTACCCAAGAGGACGCCATCATCATTTAATCATACAGTAAAGCTGCATGCCCTCGGGAAAAATTACGGCTGTAGTTTCCCCTTGCTTTCAGCCGTTCGCAGTACGACAACAGCAAAGGCCGTTTTGGTTAGTGTTACAGGGCCAGATCAGTCAATCATCCAGACTGTTGCCCCTGCAACTACTGAAAAGGCTGCTGCCCCTCTTCAGGAACTCTTATGGATGACAATACGCATGTCACCGGCACACAGTGGTTCACGATTGGTTTGAAGAACATTTCTGGACAATTTGACCGAATGATTTGGCCACCTAGATCGCCCAACACGAGTCCCATCGAACTTTTATGGGACGTAATCGAGATGTCAGTTCGTGCGTGAGATCCTGCACCGACGACAGCTGATCAATTATGGACGGCTATAGAGGCGGCATGGCTCAGTGTTTCTGCAGGGGACTTCCAACGACTTGTTGAGTGCATGCCACATGAAACTGTTGCACTACGCCGGGCAAAAAGAGGTCCGACAACTCCTAAGACTTGATGATGTTTGGATTGTGGGGGTCACTCAACTGGCGGTCATCAGCGCCCGTACAAAGTTCCGAATTTTCCACAGTTCAGTTGAGACACTTGACAAGTGATGATGATGAAATGATGACGACAACATAAACACCCGGTCCCCGGGCAGAGAAAATCCAGAACCCGGCCGGTAATCGAACCCGCGACCCCGTGATCCAGAGGCAGCAACGCTAGCCACTAGACCACGAGCTGTGGACGTATAGCAAGCCACTGTGCCGTACACTGTCAAACGTTGCCCAAAAAAAAAAGTTCAAATGTGTGTGAAATCCTATGGGACTTAACTGCTAAGGTCATCATTCCCTAAGCTTACACACTACTTAACCTAAATTATCCTAAGGACAAATACACACATCCATGCCCGAGGTTGGACTCGAACCTCCTCCGGGAACAGCCGCACAGTCCATGACTGCAGCGCCCTAGACCGCTCGGCTAACCCCGCGCAGCAAACGTTTCCAGTACATCAAGCAACATGACGCCTCAGTATTTCTGGGTTTTTAGTAGCTAAGCATAGCCTCTTCAGCGATTTGTACTTGCTGAGTATTCGAATATACAGGTTGATCCATTGATAGTGACTGGGCCAAATATCTCACGAAATAAGCATCAAACGAAAAAGCTACAAAGAACAAAACTCGTCTAGCTTGAAGGCGCTGCAGTCATGGACTGTGCCGCTGAGTCCTCCCTCGGGCATGGATGTGTGTGTTTGTCCTTAGGCTAATTTAGGTTAAGTAATGTGTAAGCTTAGGGACTGATGACCTTAGCAGTTAAGTCCCATAAGATTTCACACACATTTGAACACTTTTTTTTAAGGGGGAAACCAGATGGCGCTATGGTTGGCCCGCTAGATGGGGCTGCCATAGCTCAAATTGATATCAACGTGTTTTTTTTTTTTTTTTAAATAGGAACCCACATTTTTATTACATATTCGTGTAGTACGTAAAGAAATATGAATGTTTTAGTTGGGCCACTTTTTTCGCTTTGTCATATATGGCGCTGTAATAGTCACAAACGTATAAGTACGTAGTATCACGTAACATTCCGCCAGTGCGGCCGGTATTTTCTTCGTGATACTTTATCCGTGTTAAAATGGACCGTTTATCAATTGCGGAAAAGGTCGATATCGTGTTGATGTACGGCTATTGTGATCAAAATGCCCAACGGGCGTGTGCTATGTATGCTGCTCGGTATCCTGGACGACATAATCCAAGTGACAGGACCGTTCGCCAGGAAACGGGAAGTGTTCAGCCACATATGAAACGTCAACCACGACCTGCAACAAATGATGATGCCCAAGTAGGTGTTTTAGCTGCTGTCGCGACTAAGCCCCACATCAGTAGCAGACAAATTGCACGAGAATCGGGAATCTCAAAAACGTCGGTGTTGATAATGCTACATCAACATCGATTGCACCCGTACCATATTTCTATGCACCAGGGATTGCATGGCGACGACTTTGAACGTCGTGTACAGTTCTGCCACTGTGCACAAGAGAAATTACGGGACAATGACAGATTTTTTGCACGCTTTCTATTTAGCGACGATGCGTCATTCACCAACATCGGTAACGTAAACCGGCATTTGGGCAACGGAAAATCCACGATGGCTGCGACAAGTGGAACATCAGCGACCTTGGCGGGTTAATGTATGGTGCGGCATTATGGAGGAAGTATATTTGGCCCCCATTTTATCGATGGCAATCTAAATGGTGCAATGTATGCTGATTTCCTACGTAATGTTCTACTGATGTTAATACAAGATGTTTTACTGCATGACAGAATGGCGATGTACTTCCAACATGATGGATGTCCGGCACATAGCTCGCGTACGGTTGAAGCGGTATTGAATAGCATATTTCATGACAGGCCGCACATTCACCATCTGACGTCCCCGGATTTCTTTCTGTGGGGCAAGTTGAAGGATATTTGCTATCGTGGTCTACCGACAACGCCTGAGAACACGTCAGCGCATTGTCAGTGCGTGTGCGAACATTACGGAAGGCGAACTACTCGTTGTTGAGAGGAATGTCGTTACACGTATTGACAAATGCATTGAGGTTGACGGACATCATTTTCAGCATTTATTGCATTAACGTGGTATTTACAGGTAATCACGCTGTAACAGCATGCATGCTCAGAAATGATAAGTTCACAAAGGTACATGCATCACATTGGAACAACCAAAATAAAATGTTCAAAGTCTAGTACCGCCCACTCCGTGCTCGAAAAGCACACACCACGATATCTGACCTCAAATATTCTTGTCATTAGGAAGGAAGACTAGAGTTTAACGTCCCGTCCACAGCGATGCCATTGGAGACGGAGCACAAGCTATGATTACGAAAGGTTTGGAAGGTAGTCGGCTTTGCTCAAAATGGGCTCAAATGGCTCTGAGCACTATGGGACTTAACTACTGAGGTCATCAGTCCCCTAGAACTTAGAACTACTTAAACCTAACTAACCTAATGACATCACACACATCCATGCCCGAGACAGGATTCGAACCTGCGACCGTAGCGGTCGCGCGGTTCGAGATGTAGCGCCTAGAACCGCTCGGCCACCCCGGCCGGCAGTCGGCTTTGCTCTTTTCGATGGAACCATCCCCACATTTACCTGGAATGATTTAGCGAAATCATGGATCGCCGGACAGGCATTTGAACCGTCATTCTTTCCAATTTATTCTATGACAGAGAAAGGTTTCCTGAGCACACTGGCAATCTTTGGGTTCTCCATTTATACAATTACGGCCTCTACAAATTTTCGAAGGAAATTGTTCTTTGTCCTTCTGAACTTGCCACCTCTAACCTTCGGAACTATACAATATTACAGTTGTCTTGAAACTCGGTACAGCTTTCTGCAATTACGGGTAGAAAATGTCACTGAAATTTCTAATTGCTAACTAGTCTGTAAGGGATGGAAGGGATGTACTATGTTTTTACTAATTCCTGCTAAATTTTATGTTTTTAGGAAACAGTCGATAAATGATACAAATATTACAACAAGGGCATCAGAGAGATGGTATTATAACAAAATAAAATTACTATCAAATGTTTCGGTTGGTAGCTATCATATCTCACGAGCATTAGGAAAAGCATCGATTTTTACGGGAAGTATTACATAATCAGTATTAATCTCAGGGTCTATTGTTTTTATACATACCGGAACCATTTAAGCTACAATTTACAGTATCTTAATTACAATGATTCTTAATTATGTTGTTGCGCAATCTCTAAAGGAACTTGCGCTTTGGTCTAGCAGCGGTCAAGGGGTGACGGGTGTGGGTAGGGGTATGACGATGCCTTATGCTGTCTTGCACACGTAGTAAGCGGAACAACGTCTACCTTTTCCCACAGAGTTCATAACACAAACAGAGGAGTAACTCATCATTTAGAAAGAATGTATTGGTTGTACAAAAGCAAGCAATAAGAATAAATAATACGTGATGTTTACAGACAGTCGTCATGTAGCTCCATCTTCAAGGAGTTATGCGTTTTAATGGCACTATAACACTACATACGCTGAAGTGCCAAAGAAACTGGTATAGCCTTGCGTACTCAAATACACAGATAAGTAAACAGGCAGAATACGGTACTGCGGTCGGCAACGACTAGATAAGACAACAGTTAGTTAGATTGGTTACTGCTGCTACAATGGCAGGTTATCGAAATTTAAATGATTTTGAACGTGGTGTTACAGTCGGTGCACGAGCGATGGGAGCATCTCCGAGGAAGCGATGAAGTGGGGATTTTCCCGTACGACCATTTCACGAGTGTACCTTGAATATCAAGAATCCGGTAAAACATCATATCTCCAACATCGCTGATGTCGTAAAAAGATCCTGCATGAATGGGACCAACGATGACTAAAGAGAATCGTTCAACGTGACAGAAATGCAACCCTTCCGCAAACTGCGGCAAATTTCAATGCTGGGCCATCAACTAGGGCCAGCGTGTCGGAGCTGAAGGCCCACGCGTGTACTCTTGATGTCTGCACGACACAAAACTTCACACCTCCCCTGAGCACTTCAGCACCGACATTATATTGTTGATGACTGGAAACATGTTGCCTGGTCGGACGAGTGTCGTTTCAAATTGTATCGAGAGGAAGGACGTGTACCGGTATGGAGACAACCTCATGAATCCAGGGACCCTGCACGTCAGCAGGCAACTGTTCAAGCTGGTGAAGACTCTGTAATGGTGCGGGGCGTGTGCAGATGGAGTGATATGGGACCCATGATACGTCTAGATACGACTGTATGGTGATACGTACAAAATCATCCCGTCTGATCACCTGCATCCGTTCACGTCCACTGTACATTCCGACGCAATTGCGGTATTCCTCCAGGACAATGCGACACCCCAGACGTCCAGAATTGCTGCGGAGTGGCTCCAGGAACACTCTTGTGAGTTTAAACACTTCAGCTGGCCACCAAATTCCCCAGACATAAACATGATTGAGCATATTTGGGATGCCTTTCAACGTCCTGTTCAGAAGAGATCTCCACCCCCTCGTACTCTTACGGATTCTTGGTCAGTCCTGCAGGATTCGTGGTGTCATTTCTTTCTAGCACTACTTCAGACATTAGTCGAGTCCATGCTACGTCGTGTTACGGCACTTCTGCGTGCTCGCGAGGGCCCTACACGATATCAGGCAGGGGTACCTGTTTCTTTGGCTCTTCAGTGTATATTCGCTAATGAAATTCGTAATATATAATCCATCACAGTTTGAGAAGGAAAGTGATGTCCATACGAACAACATTAGAGCAGAAATTGACCTTTACTACCCGTTACTGAAGCTGTAAGTTGCTCAGAAAAGAGTTCAGTGTTCAGTAACAGAAGTTTTTAATCATTTGTAAAATAAAACGTGTGACAGGTAGGAAAGCAAGTTTTAAATATGAACTAAAGTCATTTCTTCTGGACATCTCCTTCTTTTCCAAAATGAATTTGTATTCAAAGCTGGTAACCTTTAAATAAATTAGTTTTTATGCACAATAGCTTGAATAGGACTAAAAATAATGTGTTCATTATTGTTAACGCAAACCCACAAATCCTGTAAACGGACGAGCTCCGCATCATTTCGATAAAAGAATCGTTAAAATGATTCAAGTGATCTGTGCAACATGTAGCTAAATAACCAAGTATCTAGGTTATTTACAACTTTTACGGAAACAAGACTGCACTTGTAAGAGTCGACGGACATGAATGGGGAGCAGTGGTTGAGAAGGGAGTGAGACGGGCTTGTAGTCTATCCTCATCGTTGTTCAATTTGCACATTGAGCCAGCAAAAGGAAACAAAAAAGATTTTGAATAGAAATTAAAATTCAGTGGGAGAAAATAAAAACTTTTAGGTTTGCTGTGACATTATAATTCCGTCATAGACCGCAAAGTACTTGGAAGATTAGCTGAGAAAAGTAACATCAGGTTATCAGAATGCATTCGAATTAAATCAGGCAATACTCAGGGAATGAAACTAATAAACGAGGCACGTAAATGTGGTAGACGAGGTTTGCTTCTGGGCAGCAAAATAACTTATGTTGGTTGACGTAGAGAAGATATGAAATACAGCTTGGCAATAGTAACAAAAACTTTCCTAAAAAAGAGGAATTTGTAGACATCGAATATAAATTGTACTTTTAGAAATTCTTTTCTGAAGGTATTTTTCTGTATTGTAGCCTTGTTCGGAAGTGAAATGTGGACAATTGGCAGTTGAAAACAGAAGAGAATTGAAGCTTTTCCGATGTGATGGTGCTGATAAAGATGAAGATTGGACGGGTAATCGAATAACTGATTAAGAGGCACTGAAACGAACGAGGGAAAACTGAAATTAACGATACTTCTCGAGAACATATTCCCTGAGGCATCACGGGATCCTTAATTGGCTAATGACGGGAATGGTATAGGGCAAGAGCTGCAGATAGAAAGGAAGTCTCGAATACTGTAAGAAAATTGAAATGAATGTTGGTTCCTGTGATTTGCACGGGAGAGCCTAACGTGGAGAGTCTTTGGACCGAGGTCATAACAAAAAGAAAAAATTAAATTATCTTCATTGTGCATTATTACTGCTGGTATTTTCAGTCTGTGTTGATTTTAAACCAATACGCCAACCGACCGAACGTAAAGTGTTAACTCAAATTTGTTTATTTTTTCACTCATGTAATTACTGGTCTCGTGTTTATCAGTGGAGCATATGTTTTCAGTTCCTTTTCTTTCCAGGAATATGTTGGTGAAGAGGAAGACTTCGTTGAGGTAAAGACAACCTGCTCTATCACTGTTCGAGATGCAGACGGGGATGTCGACAAGACAGCTATGACCGTCCTTGAGAATGGAGAGGTAATTTTACACCATAAAGCATAATTATATTCTTAGACGTTTGTTATCATCTCATAAACAGATCGACACCGACGCATAGCATGCCGACAGCCTCAAAATTTGACGTAGAATTTTACTCTTGGAACTTTCAGCCCGTTACCTATAAGGCTAGCAGCAAAATTGTTGCGAGTTGATCATTTCTCCCTGTTTGTGCTATTCCCTTTTCATGCTATCCCTGTTTCCTTTTGTTACTGTAAAGTGAAATATAAATGAAGTGAGACTATGTTACTGGCAAGAGATCTAAAACAGTTTTAAATAACGCAAAATTTATTGCGACACGCAAGCATTGCGCCAGCGATTGTAGTAGTATAGCAGTATAACAACGAATCGTGACTAGCTGCGCTATGTGCTCTATGGAAAATGGAGATAGATTATTATTCCTTGTCTTCAATTCGTAGAAGAGAGAGGAAGCGATATATATATATATATATATATATATATATATATATATATATATATATATATATATTTTAAGCCAGCAGCACTATATGCTAGTGAAACGCTCACACTCCACACAAAATGTAATTTAGAAAAAATACTAAAAGAAGAACGAAAATTTATGAGAAAGATTTTAGGTCCAAAATTAACAGAAGAAGGATACCGGATACAATCAAGAAGAACCACAGAAACTATATCAAACCTGGCAGCAGACATAAGAAGGCGAAGATTAAAATTTTATGGACATGTCACTAGACTTCCCCCCACACGACTCACCAACAGAATTCTCACTTACATAGAAAAAGTCAAATCAACAACACCATTGATTAGCCAAGTAAAATTAGATTTACAAAAAGCAAATATTGAACTTAAAGATGTCAAAGATAGAAAAACTTTTAGAAATAAGGTGGAAAAGTGGAATGTATTGTCGGAGAAGGAAGCACTAAAGAGACCAGGAACAAAATGGACAGAAGAAAGAAAAAGAAAACATGGAGAACGAATGAAAGAAGTATGGAAGAAACGACGTCAGAAAGCTTTGCGCGATCCTTCTGGGTCCATTCGCGATAAGTAAGTATATATATATATATATATATATATATATATATATATATATATATATATATATATATATATATATATATAGTGGAAGTAACGAATAGACGTGAAATCATTTAGTCCACGATAGTCATCGATTGTTGCAGCGACGATTATGCATAAAGAATTTTCTCGAATAACGAAGGAAGACATGGTCCTGTGAACAAATCTAGTAATTATTCTTGTACCACTTGTCACGGAAGAATTATATGTTTTTAAACAGAATACATTTGAGGTTGAGATGAAGTCGTCGCAATGTCGTACTGAATGTGCGAATTCAGTGTAAGGTAATATTTATCCAAACAGGAATTGACCGTAATCCAAGTTCGTACTGCCTGAACACTTTTCCACGACTTATAAAAACATCGAATACAGTACGTTCGAGTAAGTTAACGAAGAAGTGTGAAACTTTCCTTATACAGGATGTAACGGCTATTAAGTGCAGATATTTTTATACTTATGTGGTATCTTAATATGTACATACATCAGTGTGTTGATTGTTCGATACAGAGAAAAAAACAATCTTCCCGCAAACATGAAGCATAATTTACTGCATGGTCATAGTTGCCTGTCAGTATAGACTAATCATTTCGCGTCCACGTGTCCACACTTCAACACTGATTTGCTGTGCAGGGAAAAATAAGCACTGACCGCTTGTTCATGCCACATGTTCATGGAGGTACTGCACAGTTTAAAATCATACGACTTGTAACAGCTGCAATTATTAGTCTGCAAACGATATAAATACTGATGTAATCTTGCACTGTACAACGTCCTCAATTACAAACAGGAAAATTGCGCTTGTGCCTGTTACACCCTGGATAAGGTACATTTCGCGCATATTCTTTGACTTATTCGATCCTTTAACTTTCACATATAGCATTTGACATTTTTATAAGTCGTGGAGATGTTCTGGATGTTTAGTTAGTATGAATCCGCACTACAGCCAAGGCCCCCTTTGGTAAATACACTACTGCCCATTAAAATTGCTACACCAAGAAGAAATGCAGATGATAAGCGGGTGTTCATTGGACAAATATGTTATACTAGAGCAGACATGTGATTACATTTTCGCGCAATTCGGGTGCATAGATCCTCAGAAATCAGTACCCAGAACAACCACCCATGGCCGTAATAACGTCCTTGATACCCTGGGCACTGCGTCAAACAGATGGCGTGTACACGTACAGCTGCCCATGCAGCTTCAACACTTCCCCACAATTCATCAAGAGTAGTGACTGGCGTATTGTGACGAGCCAGTTGCGCGGCCACCATTGACCAGACATTTTCAGTTGGTGAGAGATCTGGAGAGTGTGCTGGCCAGGGCAGCAGTCAAACATATTCTGTATCCAGAAAGGCACTACAGGACCTACAATATGCGATCGTGCATTATCCTGCTGAAATGTAGGGTTTCGCAGGGATCGAATTAAGGGTAGAGACACGGGTCGTAACACATCTGAAATGTAACGTCCACTGTTCAAAGTGCCGGCAATTCGAACAAGAGGTGACCGAGACGTGTAACCAATGGCACCCCATACCATCACGCCGGTTGATACGCCAGTATGGCGATGACGAATACACGCTTCCAATATGCGTTCACCGCGATGTCGCCAAACACGGATGCGACCATCATGATGCTGTAAACAGAACCTGGATTCACCCCGCAAACATGACGTTTTGCCATTCGTGCACCCAGGTTCGTCGTTGAGTACAACATCGCAGGCGCTCCTGTCTGTGATGCAGCGTCAAGGGTAACCGCAGCCATGGTCTCCGAGATGACAGTCCATGCTGCTGCAAACGTCGTCGAACTGTTCGTGCAGATGGTTGCCGTCTTTCAAATGTCCCCATCTGTTGAGTCAGGGATCGAGACGTGGCTGCACGATCCGTTACAGCCATGCGGATAAGATGCCTGTCATCTCAACTGCTAGTAATACGAGGCCGTTGGGATCCAGCACGGCGTTCCATATTACCCTCCTGAACCCACCGATTCCATATTCTGCCAACAGTCATTGGATCTCGACCAACGCGAGCAGCAATGTCGCGTTACGATAAACCGCAATCGCGATAGGCTACAATCCGACTTTTATCAAAGTCGGAAACGTGATGGTACGCATTTCTCCTCCTTACACGAGGCATCACAACAACGCTTCACCAGGCAACGCCGGTCAATTGCTGCTTGTGTAAGATAAAAGGGTTAGAAACTTTCCTTATGTCAGCACGTTGTAGCTGTCGCCACCGGCGCCAACCTTGTGTGAATGCTCTGAAAAGCTAATCATTTGCTTATCACAGCATCTTTTTCCTGTCGGTTAAATTTCGCGTCTGCAGCACGTCATCTTCATGGTGTAGCAATTTTAATGGGCAGTAGTGTATTCCTTTAACCTGACTTCCCATACTAAGTACAACACTACGAGAGCTACGCTCTCAACCTCCACGTCGTGAGCCGTTCTGGCACACAGTTCTACTCCCCGCCCCTTATAATGACAAAAGAGTGTATGTTTCTTGTAGGTTCTCGCAATAATGCACAGAGTGCTGCAGATTCAACGCAGAAAAAGTATGCTGAAGCGGCCTAAGCTTACGTGTTGGTGCAACCACAACTGAAGGGTATCTGATGAGAGGCCAGACAAACGTGTGGATCCTGAAGAGGGGAAGCAGCCTTTTCAGTAGTTGCAGGGGCTACAGCCTGGATGATTGACTGACCTGGCCTTGTAACACTAACCAAAACGGCCTTGGTGTGCTGGTACTGCGAACGGCTGAAAGTCGTAATTTTTCCCGAGGGCATGCAGATTTATTGTACGGTTAAATGATGATGGCGTCCTCTTGGGTAAAATATTCCGGAGGTAAAATAGTCCCCCATTCGGATCTCCGGCGGGGATTAATCAGGAGGACGTCGGTTTCAGGAGAAAGAAAACTGGCGTTCTACGTATCGGAGGGTGGAATGTCAGATCCCTTAATCGGACAGGTAGGTTAGAAAATTTAAAAATGGAAATGGATAGGTTAATTTAGTAGCGGGAATTAGTGAAGTTCGGTGTCAGAAGGAACAACACTTCTGGTCAGGTGAATACAGGGATATAAATACAAAATCAAATAAGGGTAATGCACGAGTTGGTTTACTAATGAATAAAAAAATAGGAGCGCGCGTAAGCTACTACGAACAGCATAGTGAACACATTATATTAGCCAAGATAGGCACGAAGTCCGCGCCTACCACAGTAGTACAAGTTTATATGCCAACTAGTTCCGCAGATGACGAAGAGATTGGTGAAATGTATGATGAAGTAAAAGAAATTATTCACATAGTGAAGGGAGACGAAAATTTAATAGCCATGGGTGATTGGAATTCGATAGTAGGAAAACGAAGAGAAGAAAAAGTAGTAGGTGAATATGGATTGGGGGTACGGGATGAAAGAGGAAGCCCTCTGGTAGAATATTGCACAGAGCATAACTTAATCATAGCTAACACTTGGTTCAAGAATCATGAAAGAAGGCTGTATACATTGAAGAGGCCTGGAGCACAGGAAGGTTTCAGATAGATTATATAATGGTAAGACAGAGATTTAGGAACCAGGCTTTAAATCGTATGACATTTCCAGGGACAGATGTGGACTCTGACCGAAAACTATTGATTATACTATAGATTAAAACTGAAGAAATTGCAAAAAGGTGGGAATTTGAGGAGATGGGACCTGAATAAACTGACTGAACCTGAGGTTGTAGAGAGTTTCAGTAAGGACATTGGGGAAGAATTGACAAGAACGGGGGAAGGAAATACAGCAGAATAAGAATGGGTAGCTTTGAGAGATGAAATAGTGAAGGAATAGAGGATCAAGTATGTAAAAAGATAAGGGCTAGTAGAAATCCCAGAAGAAATATTGAATTTAATTGATGTAAAGAGAAAATATAAAAATGCAGTAAAAGAAGCAGGTACAAAGGAATTGAAACGTCTCGAAAATGAGATCGACAGGAAGTACAAAATGGCTAAGCAGGGGTGGCTAGAAGACAAGTGTAAGGATGTAGAGGCGTATATCACTAGGAGTAAGATAGATTCTGCTTAAAGGAAAATTAAAGAGACCTTTGGAGGAAAGAGAACCAATTGTATGAATATCAAGAGCTCAGATGGAAACACAGTTCTAAGCAAAGAAGGGAAAGCAGAAAGGTGGAATGAGTATATAGAGTATCTATACAAGAGCGATGTACCTTAGGGCAGTATTATAGAAATGGAAGAAGACGTAGATGAAGACGAAATGAGATATATGATACTGCGTGAAGAGTTTGACACAGCACTAAAAGACCTAAGTCGAAACAAGGCCCCGGGAGTAGACAACATTCCATTAGAACTACTGATAGCCTTGGGAGAGCCAGCCCTCACAAAATTCTACCATCTGTTGCGCAGGATGAATGAGACAGGCAAAATACCCTCAGACGTCAAGAAGAATATAATAATTCCAATCCCAAAGAAAGCAGGTGTTGACAGATGTGAAAATTACCGAACTATCAGTTTAATAAGTCACAGCTGCAAAATACTAACGCGAATTCTTTACAGACGAATTGAAAAACTGGTAGAAGCCGAACTCGGGGAAGATCAGCTTGGATTCCGTAGAAATCTTAGAACACGTGAAGCAATACTGATCCTACGACTTATCTTATAAGCTAGATTAAGGAAAGGCAAACGTAAGTTTCTAGCATTTGTAGACTTAGAGAAAGCTTTTGACAATTTTGACTGCATTCCTCTCTTTTAAATTCTGAAGGTGGCAGGGGTCATATACAGGGAGCGAAAGGCTATCTACAATTTGTACAGAAACCAGACGGCAGTTATAAGAGTTGAGGGACATGAAAGGGAAGCAGTGGTTGGGAAGGGAGTGAGACAGGGTTGTAGCCTCTCCCCGATGTTATTCAACCTGTATATTGAGCAAGCAGTAAAGGAAGCAAAAGAAAAATTTGGAGTAGGAATTAAAATCCATGGAGAAGAAATAAAAACTTCGAGGTATGCTTATGACACTGTAATTCTGTCAGAGACAGAAGAGGACCTGGAAAAGCAGTTGAACGGAATGCAGAGTGTCTTGAAAGGAGGATATAAGATGAACACCAACAAAAGCAAGACGAGGAAAATGGAATGTAGTCGAAATAAATCTGATGTTGCTGAGGGAATTAAATTAGGAAATGAGACAAAGTAGTAGATGAATTTTGCTATTTGGAGAACAAAATAACTGATGATGGTCGAAGTAGAGAAAACATAAAACGTAGACTGGCAATGGCAAGGAAAGCGTTTTTGAAGAAGAGAATATTGTTAACATCGAGTATTGATTTAACTGTGAGGAAGTCTTTCCCGAAAGTATTTGTATGGAGTGTAGCCATGCATGGAAGTGAAACATGGACGATAAATAGTTTGGACAAGAAGAGAATAGAAACTTTCGAAATGTGGTGCTATAGAACAATGCTGAAAATTAGGTGGGTAGATCACATAACTAATGAGGTGGTACTGAACTGAATTGGGCAGAAGAGAAATTTGTGGCACGACTAGAAGAAAGGATCGGTTGGTAGGACATCAAAGGATCACCAATTCAGTATTGGAGGGCATCGTGAAGGGAATAAACCGTAGAGGAAGACCAAGAGATGAACACGCTAATCAGATGCAGAAGGACTTACACTACTGTCCATTAAAATTGCTACACCACGAAGATAACGTGCTACAGACGCGAAATTTAACCGACAGGACAAAGATGCTGTGATATGCAAATGATTAGCTTTTCAGAGCATTCACACAAGGTTGGCGCCGGTGGCGACACCTACAACGTGCGACATGAGGAGAGTCTCCAACCGATTTCTCATACACAAACAGCAGTTGACCGGCGTTGCCTGGTGAAACGTTGTTGTGATGCCCCGTGTAAGGAGGAGAAATGCGTACCATCACGTTTCCGACGTTGGTAAAGGTCGGATTGTAGCCTATCGCGATTGCGGTTTATCGTATCGTGACATTGCTGCTCGCGTTGGTCGAGATCCAATGACTGTTGGCAGAATATGGAATCGGCGAGGAAGATAATACGGAACGCCGTGCTGGATCCCAACGGCTTCGTATCACCAACAGTCGAGATGACAGGCATCTTATCCGCATGGCTGTAACGGATCGTGCAGCCACGTCTCGATCCCTGATTCAACAGATGGGGACATTTGAAAGACAGCAACCATCTGCACGAATAGTTCGACGACGTTTGCAGCAGCATGGACTGTCATCTCGGAGACTATGGCTGCGGTTACCCTTGACGCTGCATCACAGACAGGAGCGCCTGCGATGGTGTACTCAACGACGAACCTGGGTGCACGAATGGCAAAACGTCATTTTTTCGGATGAATCCAGGTTCTGTTTACAACATCATGATGGTCGCACCCGTGTTTGGCGACATCGCGGTGAACGCACACTGGAAGCGTGTATTCGTCATCGCCATACTGGCGCATCAACCGGCGTGATGGTATGGGGTGCCATTGGTTACACGTCTCGGTCACCTCTTGTTCGCATTGACGGCACTTTGAACAGTGAACGTTACATTTCAGATGTGTTACGACCCCTGCGAAACCCTACATTTCAGCAGGATAATGCACAACCGCACGTTGCAGGTCCTTTACGGGCTTTTCTGGATACATCATCTTTATGCCAGTGACTCTTACATGTTTTTATTGCACTATTGCAATTTCGGCCTTACGCCATTAAATGCAGCTGAAAAATACAGAATATTTAAAAAATTATTTTACAGATTCATAATGTATCTCGACGTTATGCCGATTATTCAAAACATATTAACTATGTAGCCATGTTACTTCCATATTATGGTTTTAACCCATGTCAACGTAATGGAAGCTGGCACATTTGTATGTCGTTGTCAGTCCTGTTAAATACATTCGTGTCGTTGTTACACAGTGCAAGCACACGTATTCAGACATCGTAAAACAACATAATATGTAATTGCACATGTTCACTAACCCATGACTAGCCTCACATGCATTAGACCACAGCTGCAGACTACTGTTTGCATGCTACTAATAACCGTTTTGGCGCGTAAACGGATTACAGATGTTGTTTTACTATGTGTGGAGCGCCATTACAACAGCGACTGGCGTAAAGATGATCTCCTTCACAAATTTTTTTTATGTCTGCGAATCCCAGCTACAACAAGTGTATTAATATAGAGTGATGAAATTTCGGGAATACGTTTGTCTAGGCAACATATTTCATTATCATTGCAAGATCAGAGGTTGACGTAAGCGCGAGATAAGTCATTGCAAATGTGAAATGCCTGTACACTAAAAACTGGCTTTACAGCCAGAATGTTGAATGCAAGCATACAGTCGTGCATGCATTGTGTTGTACAGGTGCAGGTTGTCAGTTTGTGCGATGGAGTATCATGCCTGCTGCACGCAGTCGGCTAACACAGGGTTTGATTCTGTTTATGGATGACGCTGGAGTTGTCGTGCGTTGATGTCTCATACGTGCTTGATTGGAGTCAAATCTGGTGATCGAGCAGGCCAAGGCAACATGTCAACACTCTGCAGAGCATGTTGGATTACAACAGCGGTATGTGGGCTAGTGTTATCCTGTTGGAAAACACCCGCTGGAATGCTGTTCATCAATGGCACCCCAACAGGTCGAATCACTGACGTACAAATTTACAGTCAGGGTGTCTAGTATAACCACGAGAGTGCTCCTGCTGCCACATGAAACCCCAGCCCAGAACGTGACTCCACATGTAGGTTCAGTGCATCTAGCACGCAGACAAGCTGGTTGCAGGTTCTCGACTGACCTTGTAACTAACACACGGCCATCACTGGCACACAGGTAGAACCAGGTTTCATAGGAAAACACAACAGACCTTCACCCTGCCCTCTAATGAGCTCTCACATGACACCACGACACTATGAAGTCGCCAACGGTGGTGATTTTGGGTCAGTGGAATGTACTCTACAAGGCTTCTGGCTCGAAGCTGTCCTTGAACTAACAGATTAGTAACAGTTTGTTGTGTCACTGTGGTGCCAATTGCTGCTCAGATTGCTGCTACATATGCAGTGCGATGCGCCAGGGTCGTAGGACGAACACGAAGGTCTTCCCTCTAGGTAGTGACACAAGGCCGTCTGGATGTGACCACGGCTACCAGCGATCATGTACAGTGGCTACATTCCTGCCAAGTCCCTCTGCAATATAGCAGACGGAACATCCAGCTTCTGGTAGCTCCATTACACGACCTCGTTCAAACTCGGTAACGTGTTAGTAATGGCGTCTTTGCCACCTTAAATGCATTGTTGACTAACTTCAACTCACCACGTCCAGTATCAAAGGTAACTAACGCTCACGACCGGTGCAGCTTTATATGTAAAGCAAATCTGATTTGCGTCCTCTTGGAGCCGCTACTAGCCACAACTCTTATGCGACTGGCGCGAAATATGAATAGATATCATCTTGAAGACATAGAAACACGCCTTCCAACTTTCGTTTATGTCACACAACTCCATCTTGGTACTGTGACTTTTTTCCCCATCAGTGTATAATATAAATATTATTACAAATATACAGTGTGATTTTCTTAGTTTAATATTTATAAAGGAAATAAAGAGCCTGACAGGTGAAGGTAAAAAAATAGACATTCAAAATCTGCATGGCATTGCGGGTAAGGGGGATTAAAATGAAAACACATTTTGAGATTAGACGGTGCTGCCTTCGAAAAAATGGAAGATATAAATTGACAAAGAAACTAATTCCAGGTTTGTAAAGCAGCATGCTTCAACAACTGTTAAAGAAGGACTCTCCAGAGCAGACTGTTTACAAAAGACTCGTGCATACCATGTTTGAATATTCAGCAAATACGACTAACAGGGATGCTAACCAAACCTTACAACAGACGTACCCCCCTCAACACCCTCCAGACCATAGTGCAACTCGCAGTTTTTCACATTATAAAATCCTTGTCACATTTAAGAAAAGCCATGAATATAAAATAAATAAATAAACAAATAAGAACTGTGGCATCAACGTGGGATTATACCCTAGATCCTTAGGTCAGTAGTCCAGTATTTACAGCCTGAACCAACGAGCCCAATCATCTGTTCTCAATATCGGATGTGGTGTTAAAAAACTAAACTCCTTCCGAACAAGCCATGAAGGCCCAGCAGTACCAACCGGCCGCCGTGTCATCCTCAGCCGATAGGCGTTACTGGATGCGGATATGGAGGGGAATGTGGTCAGCACAACGCTCTCCCGGCCGTATGTCAGTTTCCGAGACCGAAGCCGCTACTTCTCAATCAAGTAGCTCCTAAGTTTGCCTCACAAGGACGGAGTGCACTCCGCGTGCCATCAGCGCTCTGCAGACCGGATGGTCACCCATCCAAGTGCTAGCCCAGCCCGACAACGCTTAACTTCGGTGATCAGACGTGAACCGATGTTACCACTGCAGCAAGGCCGTGAAGTGTTACAAGTCATGCATAATACTCGGTTTGCTTCCCGCTTCGCCTGCGTAAGTTACAACCTCATGCCGTTAGAGGGCTCCGAATTGTAGCGTGTAACATGGCGGTGTGTAACTTAACTATGTCGATACGAAAGGAACAGCATGATGCAATCGAGTTTCTAATCGCAGAAAACTTCGTGAATACATGGAGCACCATTTCCCTCAGCATGAAAATGTCAGCTCACATACGAGCACTGCGGCATCTGCAACAGTTCAAATGGTACAAATGGCTCTGAGCACTACGGGACTCAACATCTGAGGTCATCAGTCCCCTGGAACTTAGAACTACTTAAACCTAGCTAACCTAAGGACATCACACATATTCATGCCTTAGGCAGGATTCGAACCTGCGACCGTAGCGGTCTCGCGGCTCCAGACTGAAGCGCCTAGAACCGCTCGACCACACCTGCCGGCTTTTCAAAAGTTTGTGGAATCTTATGGGGCTTAATTGCTAAAGTCATCAGTCCCTAAGCTTACACACTACTTAACCTAAAGTATCGTAAGGACAAACACACACACCCATGCCCGAGGGAGGACTCGAAACTCCGCCGGGACCAGCCGCACAGTTCATGCCTACAGCGCCCTAGACCGCTCGGCAAATCCCGCGAGGCTCTGCAACAGTCCGACGCCTTGGGCGTACCTGATTTTCATCTGTTTCCAGAACTTAAGGAACCCCTTCGAGGGCGTCACTTTTATAGTGATGTAGCGGGCAACGTGAGGTGGTGATGTAGCCCCCGTCAACAAATTAAACATTCTACAGTGACACAGTGACGGTATCGCCAAACAGGTCTCTCGTTCGGAGGAACGTGTTCGCCCCCACGGTAACTGTGTCGAGAAATAAATATTTAGAAATAAAGAATAAATATGTATAAAGTTTATAAAATTTATTTCATTTAACAGTCTTTTTATGAGTTTCCAGATTAAAAATTCGGAAGCATTAGTTTTTAGCACGCCAGTGTATACATTTTTGGAGAGGGGGGGGGGGGGAACTTTGGTGTTTAGCAGCGTAGGAGGTTGCGGTTGTAAATATAGACCTGACGGATAATATCGATGGAGAAGGTGTTGAAACGAATGTTGGGAAGACATGGAGGGAGTGGTAGTTGGGGACTGGGTAAGGCCATAATACGAAGTGGAAATGGCAAAGAGAGGGAGGGGGAGAAAGAGGAAGGGAAAGATGAGGAGAGTAGAATGCTGCAGAGAAACAAAACTGAAAATTATGGGAGAAACATTAGGATCAGTGGACTCGAGTTTACGCATTGTGTCTGTTGTTTATCAGCCGATGACCATACAGCTACAGTAGTGCACTGTATTAAGTCCATGGTGTCGAGTTTCCGACTCAGATTGTAGACAATGTGCCTGACTCAGCTTGTAGACAATGTGCCTGAAATCCGAAAAACAACAGTATCTACTTCTTCTATTCCTTATTTGGGTAGGTTTTAGTTTTATATTCTGCCGTTCTTTGAGAGGTAATGTAGTGAATGTACTGAGTCATGTTTAAATTTAACGACAGTCCATTTACTATAAGTGCAACTAAGAAGCCTCTCAGTGAGGTACTAATGGGAGAAGCTACACCGATAGAAATCGAATATATTTCAACAGTCTACTTTTTCCGATCTCTGCCTACTTCAACTAGCAGACAAGAATATGTTTAATGGCCCCAAACGTCAATAAACGAGGTACTCACTCACGCACACTACTTCATCAGCCGTTAACAATGCGTGCCGTTTCTTCCATAACGCTTTCTCACTACAGACAATGTTGTGTGTGGGAGTCAAATGAAAACTTTAAAAGTGTGATTAAAAACTGATATTTCGTGCCATTGCTCAGTAGGTTGGCAGTACTATTACCAATGATGTTAGGAATGCTCTACAGGCGGCAGCATACTACAGACGAGCGAAAAGCGGCCACAACGTCAGATCAAAATGGCTGCCTCGCTTGAGATACGAACCAAGTAAGAACTGTGTTTTGCAATACGTTTTTCTGAGCAGTGAAAGTACGAAACACATTGAAATCCATAAACGAAAGAGGTTCAGGATTTTGATGCATGTGTATCACTGCAGCAAGAGAATGAGCGGAGCAGAAAGTTAGGAAATGGCGGGATGTCTGTGACAGACACTCAGCGCTCATGTCGGCACACCGCACTGTGACACCAGTCTATTGCAGCAATTGAAGCTATTGTGATGGAAAATCGCCATGTAACGGTGTATGAAATAGCCGCAAATCTGAACATTAGTCATGACTCAGCACATCACATCATTCATGACGTGCTTAAGATTCTCAAAGTGCCTGCAAAATGTGTGCCACGGCAGCTCACTCCAGAGCTAAAAGAGCGACGCTCAGGCGTCTGTTAAGGGGCTCCGGAACGCCCTATACTTGCAATGTTAAAATAACGCTTATAAATTACATCTTTCCTCACAAAGTATTTGAGGTAGGAAGTTGAACTTTTTACAGATTATTTATTGGAATATGGGCTACAACTTAACACAGGGATTTTACAAAATTTTAGTTCAGTTATTAAAGATGATTTTTTTTTCAATTTTAATGAAAATTCACAACATTTTTTTGAAATTTTTTATTTATATATTCAAAAATATACAGTTTTTTGGAAAAAGGCTGTGTTAAATTATGCAGAAGGTACTGTGTAACATTTACTGAAAGTTTTAAACAAATATGTTTGGAAGATCCTTAGAAAACATGTAATTAGTATGAGAAAATAAAAGTTTTGGGAATCGAGCGACAAAGATTGGATTAACTTTTTAGTGCATTCCAGGTCCATAGGATGGATTATCTTCATCCTCTGCAAACTCCTCCTCCAGCTTCCTCTTGTTCCTCCTCCTGTTTACTCTTGCTTGTATTTCTAGACTCTTTACAGCCCTGTCTGCAGCCCGAAAGCGTTCCTTGTCTAATGCAAGCATCGCTCGTACCATGTTAGAACCTATCTTCATTCCCATATTTCTAAATACCTTTGGCTTTCCAACATTTCTCCTTTTCTTAAAAGCCTTCAGAGGATTTCTAATAACTTTACTTTTACTCATTATTATACTTCAACAAAACAGAGACTCAAGAAACAGAATTAATTACGAATATTTTCGAGATAACGACAGAGTAAATAAACGTGAAACAATCGACAATCACACCAGCGATATATATTGAACCATCACAGGTTAGCCACAACACATACTTTATCTCACATCACTAAAATGTACCTGACGAACACGGACGTTAATAATAACACCATTTGACAGCAGTTTAACAGCGCCACAGTGGGTCACACCCATGTAGAACACATTTCAAAAAAAATTTAAAAATAGTTGTAGTCTTCGGAATTGAATAAATTATATATCTATTAAAAGGTAATAGTCTGCAGATTCAGAAAACGCAAAAAAGTAAAAATTGAACTTTTCATGATTTTGAGCCTTTCCGGAGCCCCTTAAGAGCTTTTGTAGCTCTTTCAAGAAAAAGGTGATGACTTCTTCGACACGAAACCTGTGTACACTACCAGAAACCCTAAACAAGGAGAGCAAGCGAGCAACGGCGCCATCCCTCGCCACCAAAATCCAAGAAGTTCTGGACGCAGAAATCTGCAGGGAAGGTTTTGCTGATTCTCTGTTGGGATTAATGAAGCGTCAGCTTGGAACACTGCACAAATAGGGCAAACACCAACATCAGAGTGTTATATTCCAGTATGTTAAAAAAAATCAGTTTCCGCCTTCGGTAAGATCAAAGTGACGAGGATTGTGAGTGTAACTGTCATTTTGCAACATGACACTACTCGGCCTCATACTGCAACGCATGCAATAATCAACGACCTGTGCACTTCGATGCTCTGCCGCATCCTCCCTACTCACCAGACATCATACCGAGTGATTACCACAGATCTGGACAACTCAGAGAGGCGACAGGAGGAAACGAATCTCGTTCTGATGAAGAAGTGCAGCAAGTGGTCACAAGTGAGTGCGCACACGACCAAAGCAATGCGCGCGCGCTGAAGAACTGTGCTGAACGATAGGGAGACTATCCCGAAAAATGGTATGCTCCCACTTCTGTTCAGTAAAACTATTTTTAAAAAATGTTTATGGTTTTCGCTTGAGTCCCACGCGTACAGTTGACTGTGACCAGAAATCAGTCAACTGGTCGCTACCGATTCAGATATTCCCATTACCCATCTCGTCGAGTGACTCCGTACAGAGCTTTCATAGGACCTCAAAGCATCTATTAACGTTTTCAAACAAGTTAATAACCACTTCTTCAATAAAACGAATATTACTATATTTTTCTAATATTCCAGAAAGAACTGTATTTGCTATACCGCAACACAAAAATCTTAAATGAAAATTGTGTTTGCTTCAGTTGTGTGGTGGGGGCCCTCTTAATGATTTTTGGTTTGTTAGACTCTCAACGGCGTGGTTATCAGCGCCCATACAAATTCCCAAGCTTTGCACATTTCAGTTTCGTCAATTCCTCAAAGATGTGAGCAGAACACAAACATCCAGTTCCCTGGCTGAGAAAATCCCCGACCAGGCCGGGAGTCGAACTCCCGTATCCAGAGGCACCAACGCTAACCACTAGACCACGAGCTTCGAATGGAAGGGCTCTTGTATTGGGTGGCACAGGTAGACGTAATAATTTTGTATGGGGCTATTCGGCTGTTCAGTAGACAACTGATATGGATGAAGGCAGCATTAACCTCTCAAACCCTTCACCCACACGCCAAACTACCTGCACCGCTTGGTCAAACGCGTAGCATTAAGTTAGAACTGCGTTAAGACTGGTGAAAAATGAGTTCGAAGTCACGAAACGTCAATTTTTTTCCATGCCACGTTTAATACAAGATTCTCATTCAAATGAGCAAAAAAAGGGGGAATGCTTTTTTTTTTTTTTTGAGGCAGTAAAAAGACATGCAAAGGAATTGTTTGACTCGTCATACTTTAGCCTTTATTTTTGATTTTTCAGTACAAAATAGAAGAAAAAAAACACTATAGCGCCCGTAATTATGGTCTGAACAAGGTCATGCGGGTTTGAAGTGCTCGGACTGCGTGGCAGTGTAGCCCCTCAGGAGTTATCTAAAATCAAAAATGGATAATTTCAGTCGATACTTATACATAATCACAATAAACTAATCTTTAACAAATTTCATATATTACAGGTATAAGTTCCCAAGAAAAGTGTTTACTTTTCGGGGGTCACAGCTAGAAGCTAACAGGTTGAACCGCTTTTATTTCATGCTGCACGCAGTTTTGAAAAACCGTTTCTCGAGAAAAAAGCTGTTTATAGTTCAGGGAAACCTTTGGATGTACTATTAGTTCAATTTGCAAGAAAAGTGTTTACTTTTCGGGGGTCACAGCTAGAAGCTAACAGGTTGAACCGCTTTTATTTCATGCTGCACGCAGTTTTGAAAAACCGTTTCTCGAGAAAAAAGCTGTTTATAGTTCAGGGAAACCTTTGGATGTACTATTAGTTCAATTTGCATAAAAATTACATGTTATTATATATTTTTTATGTCGCTGAACACAAATCTGAAGTTAGGTTTTCAAAATTCAGAATGGCTAATCTAATATGGCGATCCAAAAATTATGTTTCGAACGATTTTGACCAAAATTTCGCCAGAAAAAGCGTTTTCGTTACTTAGGTTTAGTCTATAACTCCAGGACCGTATTCAACCCATCCTCTAACTCGAATTGTTCCCGGAGAGCAATTCCCTCTTTCTTCGTGGCGAGAAAAACCGTTGTTCGTCAGATTTTTCCGCGGATTTGTTTGCATGCATACTGCAGTATAATTTTGTGGACGCGCGTCACGCCACGGCAAGTTTTCTACCTGATCCAGCCGCCTGTCACTGAGAGCGCCTCACGACGGCCGTGACACTGCTTCGAACAATGGGCTGTAGAAACGTTTGTAACGCACGGATTAAAAAACCTTTTCGTCCCAACATTCTAGATACATATAATGCTCAAAAAATGCAATTAAAAAAACATCGAATTTTCTACCACTTTGAATGAGAACCTGTCCTTAATCCAAATCAGAACGTACTCGTACTTTGCGTGATCAAATCTATCCGGACACCCCCCTGTTAAGCGGAATTCACCACTAGACGTTACTAGAGGCGGACCCGCCGCTATAAAATGTGGCGGGGCTGTCGAGTTGTCAGTAGAGAAGCAAAACGGTACAATAGGTCGCTCAGAAGAGCTCAGCGTCTTCGATCGTGGACTAGTCACTTGATCTCCTCTGAGCAGTAAATCCGCGACGGACATTTCGGCCCTTTTAAAGCTGCCCAAATCGCCCGTTGGTGATGTGATTATGCAACGGAAACGTGAAAGGGTAACAACAGCTAAACCAAAACAAGCCGAACCTCATGTACTGACGGATAGGGAGCGTCGACCATTGGAGGGTGGTTGTATAAAATCGCACGAAATCAGCGGAAGAAATCGCTAGTGAGTTGCAAAGTGCCACCAGGAAGTCTAAGTAGCACAGTGACTGCGCGTATAGAGTTAAAAGAATGTGGTACAATGTTTAGGCAACTCTACGTAAGCCACACGTTTCTGTCGTTAATGCTAAGTGACGCTTGAGACGGCCAACTGCACAATAAGTAACTGAATCGAGTGATTTGGAGTGATGCAGGCCTATGGAATAGTCTGACGTTAGGAAATGCCTGGGGAATGTTACCTGCCATCAGGTGTAGTGCTAGTGCGAAGAGTGCAGTACCGAGGAGGTGGTTTTACGATATAGATTGGTTTTTCGTGGTTAGGGGTGGTTGCCTTACTGTGCACAAGAAAACGCTAAAGTCGCAAGGATATGAACCTATTTTACAACGTTGTACACTAGTACAGTAGAAGAACAGTTGGAGGCAATGATTGGTCGTGCCAGCATGACAGTTCCCTCTATCATATAACATAAATCTGTGTCGCAATGGTCTGTAGACAATTACACACCTGAAATACACTCTTGCTCATAAATTAAGGATAACTGCAGAATGTGGTGCCACACAACTTGACACTACACAAAACTGGCGCTAATAGCTTAGACACATAGGGAACACACACGACACAGTCTACGGTATTGCTGATAAGTTGAGAAAACCGCCCCGAAACACGTGTGCTACAAAACTCCACTGTTTCCTGCGAATGTATCCCGACATCAATATGGGTTATTATCATCACGCACACATACACAGGCCGCACAACGGGTTGGCATACTCTGGATCAGGTGGTCGAGCAGCTACTGGGGTATAGCCTCCCATTTTTCACCAGTGCCTGTCGGAGCTCCTGAAGTTTCCTAGGGGTTTGAAGACGTGCAGTGCTACGTCGACCGAGAGCATCCCAGATGTGCTCGATGGATTTAGGTCTGGAGAACAGGCAGCCGACACTCCATTCGCCTGGTATCTTCTGTTTCAAGGTACTCCTCCACAATGGCAGCTCGGTGGGGCTGTGCGTTATCATCGATCAGGAGGAAGGTGGGGACCCACTGCACCCCTAAAAAGGTGGACATACTGGTGCAAAATGACGTCCCGATACACCTGACCTGTTACAGTTCCTCTGTCAAAGACATGCCGGGGTGTATGTGCACCAATCATAATCCCACCTCACACCATCAAACCACGAACTCCATACAAGTCCCTTTCAAGGACATTAAGGGGTTGGTATCTGGTTCCTGGTTCACGCCAGATGAGAACCAGGCGAGAATCACTGTTCAGACTATACCTGGACTCGTCCGTGAACATAACCTGGGACCACTGTTCCAATGACCATGCACTGTGTTCTTGACACCAGGCTTTACGGGCTCTGATGTGAACAGGGGTCAGTGGAATGCACCTAGCAGATCTCCGGGCGAATAAATCATATCTGTTCAGTCGTCTAGATTGTGTGTCTGGAGACAACTATTCCAGTGACTGCGGTAAGGTCCCGAGCAAGGCTACCTGCAGTACTCAATGGCCGTCTGCGGGCACTGATCGTGAGATATCGGTCTTCTTGTGGTGTTGTACACTGTGGACGTCCCGTACTGTAGCACCTGGACACGTTTCCTGTCTACTGGAATCGTTGCCATAATCGTGAGATCGCACCTTGTGGCACATGGAGGGCCCGTGCTACGACCTGCTGTGTTTGACCAGCCTCAAGTCGCCCTAGTATTCTACCCCTCATAACGTCATCAATATGTGTTATTTGAGCCATTTTCAATACAGAGTCACCATTAGCACGTCTGAAAACGTCTGCACACTTACTCGCTGCACTGTACTCTGACATGCACCAATGTATGTGGACTGCTGCCAGCGCCACTGTGCGACGACCGCAGGTCAAATGCACCGCGTGGCCATACCCCGAGGAGATTTAAACTCGCAAACCGGCCCAGACCGTTATTTAATCATGTATCAGCATTATCCTTAATTTATGAGCATGAGTGTAGATTAGCCTGTCCGGAGTCCCGACCTGAACCAAATGGAACACCTCTGGGATGGGTTAGAATGTCGACTTCGCTCCAGAACCCACCGTCCAACATGACATCCTTTTTTGGTTTTGGCTCTTGAAGAAGAATGGGCTGCCATTCTTCCACAAACATTCAGATTCCTGCCTGGAAGTCTCTCAGGCATACAGCCGGATTGATTGATGATTGTAGAACGAATTTTCGACGGCTTAAGGTGACATCATCATCAGGTTACTCCTGCTGACTGACATTCTGGACCAGTGGGTGCGATTTATATGCCGGTCGTTACCCCCCTGTACTGACCTCGTATATGGACTGCGCGATGCACCGGCCGCGGTGGTGGGGGTAGCACACGCTCGGGAGTCGAATGGCGGTCCTCAGTCTGCGCTCCACCTTCGTCGTGCTCGGTCTTCCGTTTCCGCTTCGTCTGGAGAAGTTTCAGTGCTGGAGCTCACGCTTGACTAAGATGAATTCCGCTGTCTTGTTGATGAAGTTCTCATCAGGTACGTTGTCCGCATATGGAAAATAGGCTATCTTTTTCGGTTGGTCTTCATCGGTTGGTCTTTTGCTTGAAGGCACGTAGAATTTGTTGATCGCTGCAGCCGTTTTTCTGGAACACGTCCCTGAGGTGGTGCAGCTCCGGTTATAGGGTTTCTTCGTGAGTTACACCAGATCTGTGGACCAGTGTGTTTAGCAGTCCTCCCCTTTCTAACGGCTGATGACAGACAGCTATAGGCGTGAAGGTACTGTTCCGTGTGCGTTTTCGTCCGTTAGATGCGGTGTCCCTTTGTTTTGTGCGGCTTTTTCCGCACCGGAACATCCAAGAATGGCAACTGACAGGTTTGATTCACCTCCATGGTAAACTGAATTTGGTTGTGAATAGATTTCAGGTGTTGCAAGGTCAAATGACTAGTGTATCTTCTACATCTCTGTCGGTTTTAATGGTGTTGACTCTAGGGACTTATCGTCAATGTCTTCGTGTACATATTGGCCACCACAGTTGACGGAGGATACCAACAGACAAACCGTCAGTCTGTTCATAGTAATGTCCGTCAAAAAAAAGTATGTGAACGTGACGGAAAAACTGAAAAGTTTGGTGAATGAGGGTCCAAATTTCTTTTCAGTAAGTTCCAGCGACTCCTTGAGTGGAACTGTGGTAAAAAGTGGCACTATGTCGGACCTCACTATGAGGTCTGAGGTTGTCAGTCTGAGTTCCGTAGACTTTTCACAAACTGAGCCGAGTTCTCGATGTGGCGTTCACATTTTCCAACCATCGGACTCAAAACTACGTCAAGTGATTCGCAAGCTGGTACTCACTGTTGTCTCGGACGTGTGCCCCCTTTGTGTGACAGATGTGAAAATTACCGAACTATCAGTTTAATAAGTCACAGCTGCAAAATACTAACCCGAATTCTTTACAGACGAATGGAAAAACTGGTAGAAGCCGACCTCGGGGAAGATCAGTTTGGATTCCGTAGAAATGTTGGAACACGTGAGGCAATACTAACCTTACGACTTATCTTAGAAGAAAGATTAAGAAAAGGCAAACCTACGTTTCTAGCATTTGTAGACTTAGAGAAAGCTTTTGACAACGTTAACTGGAATACTCTCTTTCAAATTCTGAAGGTGGCAGGGGTAAAATACAGAGAGCGAAAGGCTATTTACAATTTGTACAGAAACCAGATGGCAGTTATAAGAGTCGAGGGGCATGAAAGGGAAGCAGTGGTTGGGAAAGGAGTGAGACAGGGTTGTAGCCTCTCCCCGATGTTATTCAATCTGTATATTGAGCAAGCAGTAAAGGAAACAAAAGAAAAATTCGGAGTAGGTATTAAAATCCATGGAGAAGAAATAAAAACTTTGAGGTTCGCTGATGACATTGTAATTCTGTCAGAGACAGCAAAGGACTTGGAAGAGCAGTTGAACGGAATGGACAGTGTCTTGAAAGGAGGATATAAGATGAACATCAACAAAAACAAAACGAGGATAATGGAATGTAGTCAGATTAAATCGGGTGATGCTGAGGGGATTAGATTAGGAAATGAGACACTTAAAGTAGTAAAGGAGTTTTGCTATTTAGGGAGAAAAATAACTGATGATGGTCGAAGCAGAGAGGATATAAAATGTAGACTGGCAATGGCAAGGAAATCGTTTCTGAAGAAGAGAAATTTGTTAACATACAGTATAGATTTAGGTTTCAGGAAGTCGTTTCTGAAAGTATTTGTATGGAGTGTAGCCATGTATGAAAGTGAAACATGGACGATAACCAGTTTGGACAAGAAGAGAATAGAAGCTTTCGAAATGTGGTGCTACAGAAGAATGCTGAAGATAAGGTGGGTAGATCACGTAACTAATGAGGAGGTATTGAATAGGATTGGGGAGAAGAGAAGTTTGCGGCACAACTTGACTAGAAGAAGCGATCGGTTGGTAGGACATGTTTTGAGGCATCAAGGGATCACAAATTTAGCATTGGAGGGCAGCGTGGAGGCTAAAAATCGTAGAGGGAGACCAAGAGATGAATACACTAAGCAGATTCAGAAGGATGTAGGTTGCAGTAGGTACTGGGAGATGAAGAACCTTGCACAGGATAGAGTAGCATGGAGAGCTGCATCAAACCAGTCTCAGGACTGAAGACCGCAACATTGCAAGTAACTTCCTTGGCATTAAGTGTAGGCGCAAAATAGTCGATACGATTGTTTCAGACTTTCATTTTAAGGCTGACTGATTTGGCAAGTGTTGTATTCGAAGTAGCTATAAGATAATTTGCTTGTTTGTTACACTGCTTCTGTTCTCTTGGATTTGCTAAGCAAGTATAGGCGTCCACAAGGAATGGTGAGGGGGAGTTGGGACGGGAGGGTGGCGCTTGCCCCTCACCCATGGAGTACAGTGAGTGCTCTTATTCCAATACTGAGTGGATAACCATAAACCCTCTCGATTTCTTGTCTCATCTACAAGTTTTGGTTATTAAGTCATGAAACTGACCAACTCATTGATATAATAAATGGGAATTTCTAAAGTTTGGCCACTCCATGGAATTATTTCTACGAACGCCCAACTAAACAAACATGCTTTGTTAGAGTTACAGTATATTATTTTTAAAATTGAAATACTGACTTTTCCATGGCAGTGAATCACAATTTTTTGTATCTTTTTTTTAAATGCACTTATTCATAACGATGTTTTAAGTTGTGATGAATAGCTTAATGGTTTCAGCGGTTTTCATTTTTTAATGTCATCAGTTGATGAAATCAAATTGTATATTAGTATTTTATAAAATTAATTAATAAGCCAAAACTACTGTGTTATAAGCTTTTAATTCCAAAATACACAGCAGTTCTGAAAATGCTATATTTATTTTTAAATGAACACACCGCCATTTGACTGCATTGTTCTTTATTCAAGTACGACCCAGGTTTCGGCCTTTTATGTCATTGTCAAGTGACTGAGTTTATGTCATCAAAACATATTTCGGGAAATGACATAAACTGAGTCACTTGAAAATGGCATAAAAGGCCTAAACCTGGGTCGTAATTAAATAAAGACCAACTCAGTCAAATGGAGGTGTGTTCATTTAACAATTATTGTATGACTGTTCCTCAGCCACATCAAAAACTGTTGCTGTATTTATGGTCAGTTGTCACAAAATATCCCCTGTTATGGGCCACACCGCATTTTCCTTGTAGAGGTCTAGAGATGTTGATAACAGACGTGATGACAACATCGTGTAGCACTCTATTATTGACTTTTACGTTACAAATTATTTATTTTCCAGACCGCTACGGCATTCGAAGTGAGACAAGAGGGAAGTCCGAAAAATGGGAAAACTGAACAGGATTACGTATTGTATCTTGTGAAAGGCTTGGACTACGAGGAGTATGCAGTACATGTTCTCAACATACGAGCAAACGTAAGTACCCAATAGAAAAGAGTGTAACCACACACACACACACACATATATATATATATATATATATATATATATATATATATATATATATATATATATATATATATATATATATAGGGACATATCGTTTCATTATCGCTTTGAAGAAAATCAAATGCACTGGATACTGAAAGAGAGTAGTAAATTAATCCACAGAGAGTTCTCATGAAAATTCAAAACTATTTAGCCGTTCGCGTCAGTTCTGGTTGCAATTGAAATCACCAGATGCTTTAGCGTTCAAAAAGCTTCCAGTATCATTGTACCTACAATTATGAAATTTTTTCCCATATTACCCGTCAGTGTAAAAATTTCCAAAATGCGGAAACAGAAAGTAGTAGCACGTAGTTGAATATTATCTGCCGGAAACACTGGAAGCAAAATCCCACTTAGAGTTCTATTTCCTAAGAAATTGCGGTTCGCTTTCTCCAACCGCATCCCTCCCAAGAAAATAAAATGTCTCCCCCCCCCCCCCCCCAATCCACACCACATTTACATTGTACGTTCTTGCCTCTGTAGAACTATTTCACTTAGACTGAAAAGTAATGCCTCCACCTTCGTAACTCTTCAACAGCCGGAAGCTTTGGTATGCGTCAGGTACTGGCTTGTTCCATAGCCTCTTCTCTACAGCTCCAGCTGGTGGGAAGCCTTAGCATTGAATGGTTGTGTTGTTGCAGTGTAAAGTATGGAAATCTGCGCAAAGGTCGGTCAATGCGATTTAAGCAACGTGCAGTCACTGAATTCTTGACAGGAGAAGGTGTCACCCCAAAGGACATTCATCAGAGAATGAAAGCAGTTTATGGTGATCGTGTTGATGTGGGTTCTGTGTATCGTTGAGCGAGTAAGTTTAAATATGTTGAAGTGGGAACATCTGACCTGCGTGACAAACAAAGAGTTGGACGTTCTGTGACAACAACCACCGAGTCTCACAAGCAAAATGTTGACAAACTGATTCAGGACGATCGTCGTATCACTCAGAGAGAAACTGCAAGCACAATCGGCATTTCACAAGAACGTGTGGGTCACATTATTGCTTTGCTTGGCTATCGGAAGATCTGTGCACGATGGGTGCCCCGGGTGCTGACTCCTGAAATGAAAGTGCACAGACTTGAAATTTCCTAGGAACTCCTCTCGCAGTCAGGAGAATGAGGGTGACACCTTTCTCCATTCGTTGTGACAGGAGACAAAACGTGGGTACACCTTTACGACCCGGAGACGAAACGTCAGCCTATGGAATATCAACACAAAGACTCGCCCCAGAAAAATAAGTTCAAGACGCAGCCCTCAGCTAGAAAAATCATGGCCACAGTGTTCTGGGACGCAGATGGTGTTATCCATGTTGATTCAGAGCGATACATCGCAACGCTGCGAACTCTGAAACGACGGCTAACAAGGGTCCGAAAGGAAAACGGAAATGTTTTCCTGCAGTATCATAATGCCAGACCACACACTTCACGTGCCACCACAGGAGAACTCCAGAGACTAAATCTCACCCACGTACGGCGTCCTCCATACAATGCAGATTTAGCACCGTCTGACTTTCATATTTTCCCGATAATGAAAGACGATCCGCGGAGACATCAGTATGCTTCTGATGAAGACGTCGAGAGAACTGTGAGACTGTGGTTGCGGAAACAGAGTGTTGACTTCTTCCGTGATGGCTTCAGGAAACTTGTTCATCGTTGGCTGAAATGTATCCAGTTGGCTGGTGATTATGTAGAAAAGTGAATATTGGTAATTAAAGATCACACTCTAAGGATTATTTCTGCGTTTGATTTATTAAAATATTCCTATCCAAACCCAATTAACGAAGGTGGAGGCCGGCCGAAGTGGCCGTGCGGTTAAAGGCGCTGCAGTCTGGAACCGCAAGACCGCTACGGTCGCAGGTTCGAATCCTGCCTCGGGCATGGATGTTTGTGACGTCCTTAGGTTAGTTAGGTTTAACTAGTTCTAAGTTCTAGGGGACTAATGACCTCAGCAGTTGAGTCCCCTAGTGCTCAGAGCCATTTGAACCATTTTTTCGAAGGTGGAGGCATTACTTTTCATTCAACTCTCGTATTTTCAAAAATGTCTGTAAGCACTATGGGACCTAACATCTGAGGTCTTCAGTCTCGTATTTTCAGGAGATGGAAAGATTCTAGCAATAGTAAGATTAACCACTTGCAAGCGGTTAACACAATTGTGCTGAAATCGGTTAGAAAAGCACATTGGAATATTGTTCACGAACGAGTTGTCGGAGGGAAAGAGCTGATAGTGGAGTTATATGATACTGCTTACACAACAAACAATGCAGAGGATTTCTTTGAATCTGGTTTGCACATGGCAAAGAGGACTTTGAGCCATAATACTGTGTGACCAAAGATAATAAATATACGGGCAGCGTTTGCACAAATTAGGGAACAGCCTTGCCGCAGTGGACACACCGGTTCCCGTCAGATCACCGAAGTTAAGCGCCGTCGGGCGTGGCCGGCACTTGGGTGGGTGACCATCCGGGCCGCCATGCGCTGTTGCCATTTTTCGGGGTACACTCAGCCTCGTGATGCCACCTGAGGAGCTACTCGATCGAATAGTAGCGGCTCCGGTCAAAGAAAACCATCATAACGAACAGGAGAGCGCTGTGCTGACCACACGCCCCTTCTATCCGCATCCTCAGCAGAGGATGACACGGCGGTCGGATGGTCCCGATGGGCCACTTGTGGCCTGAAGACGGAGTGCTGCTGCTGCTGTTTGCATAAATTGCGACACCAGTAAGAATACATATGCCAAACATGAACTTTTGCATAAATCAGGTGTATGATAAAAGACGAACGGTCTGTATTACACAACTGTACGCAAATTTTACCAAACGTAGAATAGTTCGACTCGCCCGAGCGCTATTATTAAATCCTCTGTTTGTTATGGCATACATAGAAAAACAGTGTGAGGGAATATTCCCAGGAAGAGCTCCTTCCACGTCACTTGTGTCCAGGTGTACGGATACCTGCAGTTTATGTTGGAGAGCCGCAGAAAAGAAATTTACGACGAATCATATACACTGCTTGACACAAAAAGTGAGCACGCATAAGGGAAGGAGGAAAGGAAATGAAACTTCCCAAGTGTTGAGAGCGTGTTTGATGCTATTTCAGTGACTACAACTTCGAAATAAGTTTACAAGGAATTTCGCAGTATGATACCACTTACTGGCATGACGTCACACCTCCTCTGACCTGTATGCATGCACAGAGCCTGTCGGTAAGAGTTCTGTAGAGAGAAGTGCCACGTGTGGGCGAGCGTTGTTCTGCTGGAAAATAGCACCATGATAGGGTTGAACGAGAGGCAATACATCCCGTGCCCATGACGTACTGTCCTGTACCATTACCAGTTGCGACCTGAAGTCATACCCGATGACTCACCACACCCTGAAGCCACCCTAACATCACTGTGCCTCTCCAAAATATTGGAGGAGTAGGAACTGTCCTCACGTGTCCCCCGCCAGAATGAGAGGAGGCGGTAGTACTGCGTGGTCAGTAGAAGTGTGGTTGCGGTCAGCAGAGGCCAGTGACTTCGAAAGTGGACTAATCATCGGATTCTGTCTGAGTAGCAAAACAGATAAATCGAGACCACCGCTACCTTCCCTGGTTTCAGTTCATGAGATATTCTGGGCTTCCATTCCTCCACCGACATTCAAACGCGTCACTGAATTAATTGTCCCCAACACTCCCCAAGTCATCGCAAAGGCGAAGGGTGGACCTGCACCATAATAATGTTCACTAATTGGGTTCTGGGTGCTTTTGATGAGATAGTGTATTTTAAGTTATTTTTTACGTATAATATATCTCAGGTTCGCGACATAGTGTATGCCTAAATTACATATAACTGATGTCGTTTACTTTCATACATCACTGTAGTCCTACTTTTACAATGAAGTTAGGTGGTAAATATTTAGTTGACAATAATGCAGGAATGGTGTTTGTTGGCATACAACTCAGTCCCCTTTACATAAAGTAAGAACGATGGCATTTGTGGAAGAATGCAGTTAACTGCAGCGTTTGCGTTCAGTAGACTAGAGAGTCTCTTCCGTAAGAAAACTGAGCTGGTCATTGTTTTTTCCAGGATGGAGTCAATGAAACGACGATATCGTATGTTGTGGACGTGATCGACCTCCCTGATACACCGCCAGTGTGGGATACTTTTCTGCCGTCTATGAGCATCAATGAGAAAGACCCTCAAGTAAGTAAATCATTAGATTTAGTAATTAGCTGTATCTTTCCACCTGATCTATTCGCCCTCACATGATCCTATTTTCATCACGACCAATTAGTCACTGTTTACTTTCACACATCGTTCTGGAAATGGGGAGCCGCTCTCAGTGTCAAATTGAATAATGGAATTGAATAATATAATTATCACGATTTGAAGTTTTGACGTGTAAGAATAAGGTTAGTGCATAAGTTCGTAGGGCCGGCCGCGGTGGTCTCGCGGTACTAGGCGCGCAGTCCGGAACCGTGTGACTGCTACGGTCGCAGGTCCGAATCCTGCCTCGAGCATGGATGTGTGTGATGTCCTTAGGTTAGTTAGGTTTAAGTAGTTCTAAGTTCTAGGGGACTAATGACCACAGCAGTTGAGTCCCATAGTGCTCAGAGCCATTTGAGCCATAAGTTCGTAGGGTTTTTCCATAGATTTAATAACACAACAGATACACATAACAGAGACTTAAATCATCAGTAATACATTCTCCTTCACTGTTTACAACAGTCTGCCCACGCTTGTGTAACTTTTCCATTCCGCAACTGTATAAAACATGTGGTTTTGAGACGAATAACTCGCCGAGCCATGTTCGGTGCGCAAATTCATCCGTAAAAGTAAGTTCCTTGAAGGTTCTTCGATTGAGTGCGGAAAAGGTGAAAATCTGAGGGTGCAAGACCAGGTGACTAAGGTGGGTGCAGAATGACTTCCCAACTCCTATCTAGTGTTCTTTGTTATCCTATCAGGATAAGGGCCGGCGTTATCGTGAAGTAGCATAATGGTGACTGGAATACTCTCTTTCAAATTCTGAAGGTGACAGGGGTAAAATACAGGGAGTGAAAGGATATTTACAATTTGTACAGAAACCAGTTGGCAGTTATAAGAGTCGAGGGGCATGAAAGGGAAGTAGTGGTTGGGAAGGGAGTGAGACAGGGTTGTAGCCTCTCCCCGATGCTATTCAATCTGTATATTGAGCAAGCAGTAAAGGAAACAAAAGAAAAATTCGGAGTAGATATTGAAATCCATGGAGAAGAAATAAAAACTTTGAGGTTCGCAGATGACATTGTAATTCTGTCAGAGACAGCAAAGGACTTGGAAGAGCAGTTGAACGGAATGGAGGTTGTCTTGAAAGGAGGATATAAGATAAACATCAACTAAAGCAAAGCGAGGATAATGGAATGTAGTCGAATTAAATCGGGTGTTGCTGAGGGAATTAAATTAGGAAATGAGACAAAGTAGTAGATGAATTTTTCTATTTGGGGAACAAAATAACTGATGATGGTCGAAGTAGAGAGGATATAAAATGTAGACTGGCAATGGAAAGGAAAGCGTTTCTCAAGAAGAGAAAATTGTTAACATCGAGTATAGATTTAAGTGTCAGGAAGTCATTTCTGAAAGTATATGTGTGGACTGAAACTAGACGATAAATAGTTTGGACAAGAAGAGAATACAAGCTTTCGAAATGTGGTGCTACAGAAGAATGCTGAAGATTAGATGGGTAGAAAAAATGGTTCAAATGGCTCTGAGCACTATGGGACTTAACTTCTGAGGTCATCAGTCCCCTAGAACTTAGAACTACTTAAAATTAACTAACCTAAGGACATCACAAACATCCACGACCGAGGCAGTATTCGAACCTGCGACCGTAGCGGTCTCGCGGTTCCAGACTGTAGCGCCTAGAACCGCTCGGCCATTCTGGCCGGCAGATGGGTAGATCACATAACTAATGAGGAGGTATTGAATAGAATTGGGGAGAAGAGGAGTTTGTGGCACAACTTGACAAGAAGAAGGGACCGGTTGATAGGACATGTTCTGAGGCGTCAAGGGATCACAAATTAAGCATTGGAGGGCAGCGTGGAGGGTAAAAATCGTAGAGGGAGCCCAAGAAATGAATACACTAAGCAGATTCAGAAGGATGTAGGTTGCAGTAAGTACTGGGAGATGAAGAAGCTTGCACAGGATAGAGTAGCATGGAGAGCTGCATCAAACCAGTCTCAGGACTGAAGACCACAACAACAACAACATCAATTCACGCAGCCTACCTGGTCATTAATTTTGGATTGGGTCCGAAAGACGTCTTAGTTTTTGGCATTAAATGTCTTCAGTGATGCTTGCACCTCGGGGAAACAATCTCTAGTACATCACACCGTCGCTGTTCCACCAGATGAGTGATTTTTTTTTTTTATGTGCGTGCGCAAGTCTTTTTATGGAGAGTTGCTGCTTGGTTTGGGCTCAAAAATTCCTTTCTTTTCCTTATGTTAGCATAAAGCCACCATTTGTCACCACTAGTAGCGATACAGGATAGGAATGGCTAGTGTTCTTCACGCGACAATTGATGACGAGCAAGCCGAGATGCACATACGCCACCCGCTGATTTTTGTGATTTTGGCTTGAGCAAGCGGTACCCAAACACCCCATTTTTTAACCTTCTCCATTGCATTCAGACGTCGCACGGGGGTGGAATGATCACAGTTCGTCACATTTGCTAGTTCTCGAGCATACTGACGTGGGTCATTGTGGACTAATGGGTTTAAATGATCTTCGTCAAATCCTGAAGGCCCTCCTGAACGTGGAGAGTCACTGATGTCAAAACGATTCTCCTTCAAAGGAGAAAACCATTTTCTTGCCGTGCTCTGTGCAATGGCATTATCCCCATACACGGCACAAATGTTTCTGGCTCCCCCGCTGCTGTCAAGCCTCTATTGAACTCAAACAGAAGAATATGTCGAATATGTTAGAGTTTCTTGACTAGGCACTCCATTTTCTAGCATCCACAGTTCCGCTCACTAGCTCCATATAACAAAATGACAGTATGTAACCTCAAATATCAACAGTGAACTACAAATAAAAAATGACAATCGGTAAATAAACCCATAGCAACAATAACATCCAAAACGGAAACACTACGAACTTATGCATAAGTCTCATAAATTTTGAGAACATTCTTCATTGAGTGATGCCGTCTTTGTAGTACTATGTCTCCATCAACAAAATCTTCTCGTTTCACAAGCCGCGTTGCTTAGAACGAAACACTCGAGCTTTCGTACTGAGATGCAATGGCACCCCTTGAACGTTCCAAACAGGGCCTGAGTGACGATTGCGCGAAAGGCAAGTTGGGCGACTCCTATCAGCTTAATCCCGCTCAGTGACGTCATACGGCCCGCTACGAATTCCTTTCCTGTGCCACCCTCTTCATCTCAGAGTAGTACTTGCAACCTACGTCCTCAATTATTTGCTGGATGTGTTCCAATCTTTGTCTTTCTCCTCAGTTTCTACCTTTTACTGCTCGCTCTAGTACCATGGAAGTTATTCCTTGACGTCTTAACAGATGTTCTACCATTCCGTCCCTTCTCCACCTATTGTTTCCCTCACCGATTCTTCGGAGAACCTCCTCATCCCTTACCTTAACAATCCACCTAATTTTCATTATTCTTCCTTAGCATCACATCTCAAATGCTTAGATTCTCTTCTGGTATTCCCACAGTTCATGTTTCACTATCATACGATGCTGTGTTCCAAACGTACATTCTCTGAAATTTCTTCCTCATATTAAGGCTTATGTTTCGTAGTAGTAGACTTCTCTTGGCCAGTGCTATTCAGCTTTTTATGTCCTCCTTGCTCCGACCGCCATAGGTTATTTCGCTGCCTTGGTAGCAGAATTCCTTAACTTCATCTACTTCGTTACCACCAATCCTGACGTTGGGTTCCTCGTTGTTCCCATTTCTGCTGCTTCTCATCGTTCTCGTCTTTCTTCGATTTACTCTCAGACCGTGTTCTATACTCATTAGACTATTCATTCCATTAAGCTCGTCCTGTAACTCTTCACTTTTATGGTTCAAATGGCTCTGAGCACTATGGGACTCAACTGCTGTGGTCATAAGTCCCCTAGAACTTAGAACTACTTAAACCTAACTAACCTAAGGACAGCACACAACACCCAGCCATCACGGGGCAGAGAAAATCCCCGACCCCGCCGGGAATCGAACCCGGGAACCCGGGCGTGGGAAGCGAGAACGCTACCGCACGACCACGAGATGCGGGCTCTTCACTTTTACTTAGGATAGAAACGTCACCAGCGAATTTTATTACTGATGTCCTTTGACCTTGAATTTTAGTTCCTTTCTTCAACCTTTCTTTTACTTATGTCTTTGCTTCTTCGCTGTATAGATTCAACAGTATTAGTTAAGGACTACATCCCTGTCTTACACCGTATTTAATCTCAGCGCTTCGTTTGGTTTTTCACTCTTATTATCCCCTCTTGGTTCTTGTACATATCATATATTACCCGTCTTTCCCTATAGCTTACCCTTTTTTCTGAGAATTTCGAACATCTTGCACCATTTTACATTGTCGAGTGATTTTCCCAGGTCGACAAATCTTACGAGCGTGTCTTGATTTTTTTTCGTCTTGCTTCCATTATCAATTGCAACGTCAGAATTGCCTCTCTGGTAACTTTATCTTTCCTAAAGCCAAACTGATCGTCATCTAACACACCCTCAATTTTCTTTTCCATTCTTCTGTACATTTTTCTTGTAAGTACCTTTGATGCATGAGCTGTTAAGCTAGTAGTGTGATAACTCTTGTAGAACCTAAAGATTGAAATTTGGAAAATTTCTTAAGTAACCAAGTTTACTAAAATGAAATAAAATACGGTCCCCAGTCTAATTAGGCATAGTAATATGAAACATTACTTTTAAAGAATCTGTATTAAATTTTGGTAAAGGAAAGTTACCATTACTTTTTTCACAGAGAAGTGCAATGAAACTCTGCAATAATAAGACAAGTGATACAGTGAATACTAGCAGTCATAAATAGTATGTGCAAGCTCTCACAAGAACAACTGACACTTTATCTCTTCTCCACAGTAATGCTTCGTTTTATATAAATTATCTCATTATCAAATGTAGTGAAAGAGACTACTAAACCAAAAATGGACATGGACACAGTCCTGTTTCGTTAGTTACTTTTCATATAGTACAATGATAATTAAAAGTCACTGGCAATAGGATTTTTACGCTTACTACGAAGCAATACGGTTTCTCTTTTTATGAATAAACGCAATTACTCTAAGTTTATCTTTCATAGCCAAAGACTTAGATGGGGCCCTCAAACTGTCTTTCCAATTTTTACTACACAAAGCACACAAAACTCTAGAATTACTTCATAATGCCATTAGTAAAACTGACCATTACACGAAAACCAACTAAACACACTTTTCTGAGAATATTCGGTAGATGCAAATTTAGGTATTACTTTTCCACAAATTTCACTCGCCTTGCATGGATTTTAAAACAGTTAATGCCAGTGATTTTTCATACAGGTTCTTAAGTATGACTTTAAATGCATTTACACTCTAACTAACTTCAAGACAACGTGCTGTCTTATTGCCATTTATACAACCAGTAATTTTCACTAACAAATGCAGTTAATCTTTAAAGCACAAACACTTTGAATTAAAACAAATCAAACATTATATCGGTTTTCATAAATGCTATACTAACTACCTCCCGTGATTACAATGAACCCCACAGTATTTCTATACGTCTTGTTGCATTCAGAATTAAGCAATACCAACAATCACTTATTTTCAGTCGGCTGGCCATTAAAATTGACACACCAAGAAGAAATGCAGATAATAAATGGGTATTCATTGGAGAAATATTTTAGACTAGAACTGTCATGTGATTACATTTTCACGCAATTTGGGTGCATAGATCCTGAGAAATCAGTACCCAGAACAACCACATCTGGCCGTAATAACGGCCTTGATACGCTTGGGCATTGAGTCAAACAGAGCTTGGATGGCGTGTACAGGTACAGCTGCCCATGCAGCTTCAACACGATACCACAGTTCATCAAGAGTAGTGACTGCCGTATTGTGACGAGCCAGTTGCTAGGCCACCATTGACCAGACATTTTCAATTGGTGAGAGATCTGCAGAATGTGCTGGCCAGGGCAGCAGTCGAACATTTTCAGTATCCTGAAAGGCCCGTACAGGACCTGCAACATGCGGTCGTGCATTATCCTTCTTCGGAGGGATTGAATGAACGGTAGAGCCACTGGTCGTAACACATCTGAAATGTAACGTCCACTGTTCAAAGTGCCGTCAAACCGAACAAGAGCTGACCGAGACGTGTAAAAATGACGTTTCGTGCTCCCAGGTTCGTCGTTGAGTACACCAGCGCAGGCGCTCCTGTCTGTGATGCAGTGTCATGGGTAACCAAAGCCATGGTCTCCGAGCTGATAGTCCATGCTGCTGCAAGCGTCGTCGAACTGTTCGTGCAGATGGTTGTTGTCTTGCAAACGTCCCCAACTGTTGACTGAGGGATCGATACGTGGCTGCACGATCCGTTACAGCCATGCGGATAAGATGCCTGTCATCTCGACTGCTAGTGATACAAGGCCGTTGGGATCGAGCACGGCGTTCCGTATTACCCTCCTGAACCCACCGATTCCATATTCTGCTAACAGTCATTGGATCTCGACCAACGAGAGCAGTAATGTCGCTATACGATAAACCGCAATCGCGACAGGCTACAATCCGATCTTTATCATCGTCGTAAACGTGATGGTACGCATTTCTGCTCCTTAGACGAGGCATCACAACAATGTTTCACCAGGCAACGCTGGTCAACTGCTGTTTGTGTCTGAGAAATCGGCTGGAAACTTTCCTCATGTCAGCACGTTGTAGGTGTCGCCACCGGCGCCAGCCTTGTGTGAATGCTCTGAAAAGCTAATCATTTGCGTATCCCAGCATCTTCTTCATGTCGATTAAATTTCGCGTCTGTAGCACGTCATCTTCGTGGTGTAGCAATTTTAATGGCCAGTAGTGTAATTATGTAGAATGGATCCTAAGAGGTATGGAGATAGGAACCAATTCAAGGGCCGGACACACATTTTAAAATAATTTGCTTTATTATTGCAAATTAAACAACACTTAAATGTACTGGTTCATACGTTGACAAAAACCTGTCCTGTTAGATTTTGTTGAAGTGATGGCGCAATATTGGTGGCGAGTACATGGTGGCTACCTGGTTTCTCCTCTGGATGTAATTGGCTCTATTATCTCCTTCTTGGCGATACGTTTCCAACATGAGAGCCTTTTCCATTAATAGAGCACCACTTTGTCGCCGTACACACATCTGAGGCCTTTCCATATTACATCCAGGTACTGGAAGCCTCACCTGGCACCTGCGCAGCTCACTCTATTGCTGCTCAGACCAAAACTATCCAGTAGCTAGCCGCCGACTGACTGTGCTCTCTTACTTGGCGCCCAGACTGAGCGCCACATCCACCTTTTAGCCCGCGCCAACCACATTTTGGCGCGTGCCAACTCACTTCCATTACAAATGGAAAGTACTGTTGCTTTTCATTTTATACAATGCAAGTTCGTAGGTATGAACCAGCTTGTACATATTTGTAAACAAACACCTTTTAAAAAATCTTAACATTTAAATATATTAACATGTCAACACAAAAGCCACATAAGTATATAACATTTTCCTTCAGTTAATACAAGGAATAGTAAAGAGAAAATATTTTACACAACTTTCCACTTCGTTACAATAGGTCAAAGACATTACATAGTGAGAAATATATACTTGACATTAAACAGAATTAATCAGTACAAAATACTTACAGTATTAAACTTCCTGGCAGATTAAAACTGTGTGCCGGACCGAGAATCGAACTCCGGACCTTTGCCTCATATCAGCGCACACTCCGCTGCAGAGTGAAAATTTTAATCTAGAAATATCCCCCAGGCTGTGGCTTAGCCATGTCTCCGCAATATCCTTTCTTTCAGGAGTGCTAGTTCTGCAAGGTTCGCAGGAGAGCTTCTGTAAAGTTTGGAAGGTAGGAGACGTGGTACTGGCAGAAGTAAAGCTGTGAGGACGGGGCGTGAGTCGTGCTTGGGAAGCTCAGTTGGTAGAGCAATTGCCCGCGAAAGGCAAAGGTCCCGAGTTCTAGTCTCGGTCCGGCACACAGTTTTAATCTGCCAGGAAGTTTCATATCAGCGCACACTCCGGTGTAGAGTGAAAATTTCATTCTACTTACACTATTAATTATGGTGTTCAAAAATGGTTCAAATGGCTCTGAGCACTATGGGACTTAACATCTTAGGTCATCAGTCCCCTAGAACTTAGAACTACTTAAACCTAACTAACCTAAGGACATCACACACATCCATGCCCGAGGCAGGACTCGAACCTGCGACCGTAGCAGTCCCGCTGTTCCTGACTGAAGCGCCTAGAACCGCACGGCCACCGCGGCCGGCAATTATGGTGTTACATCACGACAGTAAAAGTTCATTATTTTTATTTATTTTTTATTTTTTCAAATTATCCAGTTCGGGACAGCATGTCCCATCGTCAAATGTATGTCAAAACCTAAGTACAACACTTCAAAATAATATGTGTTTGAGTGTGTTGTGGGAATCTCTCTGTAGGCATTATCTATAGCAGACATATCTTAATTTAGAAAGATGTACTTATTTCTGAGGCATGTCTGATGAGAGGACATGATTTTCTGAAGTTCAGTTATTTGAAATAAAATAATAAATCATTACAGACCAGTCTGAGGACTCAGAATAAGGCAGCCTAACAAAGGATCACGAATTCATGAATAGTCCACTCTTATGAAAGTGAGTATGTACCAAAAGTCGTGTATGACTAATTTTTAATATTTTCTAGTAGTAAATCTAGGAGGTAGCTCAAGCCTAGAAATAAGGTGTGACAAAGCCAAAAATCGCTCTATCATGTGGAATGTGTAATTCTAACATGTCCTCACATCGAATGATAATACTGAGCCTTTGATTAGCCTGTCTCTGACCTTCTGTATTGTCAAATGATTGTGATACTAGAAATACTTAATATTTTCGAGTTAATTTGACAGGTGCGTGTGAAAAGAAATGAGATCTATCTCCAGTACCCAGTGAAAGATAATTATTTTGTATAAGTATTAATCAAAAGTAAAAAATTTCCGATATATCAATGTCATCGCTACTTAGAATAGAATATAATAAGTAGTAACACCGAAATGTGTTTGCTAAACCCTTACATGTCGAACATGATGCGATCATGGAAGGCTACGATAGGAGCGGTTCAAAGATAATTGCTTCGCAAAGATTCAAGACCGAAGTTACTGGATCGAGATTGTCACCTTGACCACAGATTTTCAGGGACGACAAACGCGAAGATTGTGAAATATAATCCTTTCGTAGGAGAGCCTCTCAGACTCTTACAGATTTTTATTTTTTGGCTTGTAGACCTCAAAATATTACAGTTCAACACTAGGTTACCCTACATATAAAAACAATAGGTTTCGTATGGTCTAGCTCTCAGCTAATGTTAAATCTCAGTTTACAAGACATTCGATTAATAATACGATTTGTTGATGTTCCAGAAAGCGACTGTGGTAGCACACGACGGTGACATTAGTATTGACGCCGATATCTCTTACAAGCTGGAGGCGAAGAATGGTAAGTGAATAACAAATTTTACATCCACTTAAAACCACAAGGGATGAACAGAAAGAAATATCTTCAATTTGTTACATCGTAAAATATCGTGATAATGGAACAATTTTGGCTTTGGTGGTGATGGTCTAATGCCGTTCTCCAGTCATCAATCACCTAGTGCGAGGTAGTAATGCTAGTAGTAGATGAGTTTTCCTTTTTGGCAGCAAAATAACTCATCATGGTCGAACTAAAGAGAATGTAAAATACGTACTGCTAACAGCTTGATAAGCGTTTATAGAAATGGTAAGTTTGTTAGCACCGAATATAAATTTAAGTGTTATGAGCTTCTTGTAAGGGTATTCGTCTGGAGTGTACCATTGAAAACAAGAGAAACCTGGATAGCGCGGACAATAATAGAGCCGAAACAGTTCAGACAATAATAGAACAGAAACTTTTTAAATGTGACGAAGTCTTAAGGGGTAGATTGAATAACTTAGAAATTGCTAGTTTCAATAGTGCCCACTCTTATTATCGAAGTGGAACTGAGCATTTCTAAATCGTTTTTCTGAAAACATTTCGAATTATTTCCTAGTTGGGAAGAAACGATCTAGACCTAAATTTTCCTAGCTCTAAACGTTTAAAAACCTAGCCAAAATATCTTTGTAACGCGAATTCTCTTTAAAAAAAGCAACTCTTAACTTATTCTTATGTCGTTAAACCCATAAATCGATACGAAAACAGCTGCATATGTACAAAATATTTTAGCGTCGTTTTTGTTTACATACAGCCAAACTCGTGTCATTCATGAACTAATGCGTTCTCTAAGGGCCGGCCGGTGTGGCTGAGCGGTTATAGGCGCTTCAGTCTGGAACCACGAGACCGCTACGGTGGCAGGTTCGAATCCTGACTCGGGCATGGATGTGTGTGATGTCCTTAGGTTAGTTAGGTTTAAGTAGTTCTAAGTTCTAGGGGACTGATGACCTCATATGTTAAATCCCATAGTGATCAGAGCCATTTCAGCCATTCTCTAAGGTTAAACTTAATTCATCTTTAGAAATTGACCAAGAGTGGGAAATGTGGGTGCTGTTATATGTTGGTGAGCAGGTGGAATTGTTGCCAATCTTGTAGGAACCATTTTCTGTAGGGAGTGGGTGGGGGATGTAGTGGAGAAACATTGAGAAAATACAAGAGGCTCTCTCCTAGAACTGCAGAGTATGCAGCAGGAACATATTGATCAAGGAACAGGAAGAGGAAATCTCTGTCCTTTAGACACAATTTCAGGAAGTAAGGAAGAAACTCATCAATAGAGATAGACCAGAGGAGGGTAGTTGGGAACTGTAGTCGGTAGGAAGTGAGGGAAAAGAGAACGTGATCTAATAATCATCGACACTAAAAACAGGTATCCACCACCACCAGGATTAAGTGGGGAAGAGCCTAAGGTAGGACTAGGAGCGGGAAATGTGGAGCAAACTTCAACTGAGATGAGGAAGCCTAGGAATGTTCAAAATGTTAGGAAGAAGGAAGTTCTGCTGTTGGGTAATAGCCATGGGCGAGGTGTAGGCACTCAATGGATTGGAAGCGTAGGGGCGCCATACCAGGCCATGAGCGTTTTCGAAACAAATCGAGCGATGAGTGAAGTGATAGGAATGACACTGATGGAAGCCAACGCTGTGCGTCAATAGACAGGATTACGCCAGGCATGAACTACACCTTACCAGGGTTGGGGGGGGGGGGGGAGAGATTGGTGCAATGTGGAGGTTGGACCTTGGGTCACACATGTTTAAATACCTGTTGTCATGCATAAGAGAAGTAGGTATTTTAAGGATAAATCAAGATAACAGCTTCCCCTGCCTAATGTGTAACTCCAGCACTCAAAAGTATCTAAACTAACCACACATAAGACACATATTCTAACACATCATCTCATAAAGAAAAAGAAAGCACTGGAAAAAGTAATATGCGACCTTCGTCAAAACATTCTTTCCCTGTATTTCCCTGTTATTTCTTTGACTTCCTTGTGTACATTACAACTATCATATTTACTTTGATAAAACTCTGTTTCCTTGCACTGCTCCACTTTTTAATTTCCTTGTGCCTCCCTCATTTTTCTTCAGATTGCCTTATTTATCTTCCTGCAATCCGTTGGGTTTCTCCTATTTCTTCCTTCCATTAGACTCAGTATCTCATCCGTCATCCATGACTTCCTCTCCTTCATCGCTGGTTTCATGTACCTTTTCTTTTGTTTTTCTGCCAAACTGACATTGCTTGTAATGTCTTCTCTATTAATAGCTAAGTTGAGTTCCGTTTGTATATTCCGTTTTAGTATCAGGTCTTTCATTTTCCTCAAACTGCAGATTTTCTTTTTCTTTCTCTTCACTCTCTTCATTCTGACTTTAAAAACTCTTACAAGTGGTGTGTGATCAGAGTTTACATCTGCTCCTGGTAATGTTTTTCCTGATTTACATCTATTCTTGAAACCTTTATTTACTAGTAAGAAATCAGTCTGGTTTCTCACACATTTTCCAGGGCTGTCCATTGGAGACTTGCATGTATACAGTCTACTACGTGAAAGTTTAAACCAGGCATTCATGATCACTAGATCATTTGACACCCCAAAACTTTCAAGATTATCCCCTCTGGAATTCTCCTCTCCTAATCTAAATGGTCCCACCATGTCTGATGCTCTACCTTCCCCCACTTTCGAATTACAATCTCCCATCACAACTGTTAACTCATATTGTTAAATTTCCTCAAAATTCCATTTATATTATCATAAAATTCTTCCATCTCTTTATCCTTTTTGTCCGTTGAAGGGGCATACACTTGTATTATATTTACATCACTAGGGCTACCACTTGGCTGCAATAACATTATACAGACTGATACAGGTATGTGATTTTTCAGACATTGCTAGTTTCTCTGCTAGTATTACAGTGACTCCAAGTTGGTGCTTGCCATCTGCTCTTCCTGAGTATAGTACTCTGTGTCCATTTGTGTAAATATCTCCTATGTTTGGCCATCGCATCCCGCTAACTCCAAGTATCTCTGTTCACATGCTATCTATTTCTTGAATTGTGTTATGTATTTTCCTTCCTTGACTCACTGATTTTACATTCCAGATTGCCACTTTTATTTTTTCTTGGCATTTGAGTTTCTTCATGTCTGTACGCATAACTGTTACTCCCAGAGATCTGATTGAGGAACTTACTCCAGAAGCTAATTTCTCCATGGGTATTGCCATGATGATTACTAGGACATGCCAGAAGGTCTTTCATGTAGTCGTTGTCCAGTATGTTCTACATTCTTAGGCCGTTGACCATCTTCATGGTTCCTCCGTCTTTAGAACTAGTTTCCCAATTCTAGGGCAAAAGAGTGCCCCAATCTCAGTCTGCTATTGCCAAGAGAGAGGGGGAGACCCCTTATCACGAGAGCCACTTGGTCGCCAGATCTTAGTCAGTCTAAAGCAGGGTGCACCACAAGCAGGTGAGGATGGCATTTGCATAGAAATTACCCCTTACACCCCTACCAAAATCCTACTTTTCCTCAAACCGCACAAATCCTCTATTGATACCTCCTCCTACCGCCCCATATACTTCATCTCAGTGTTTAGCAAGGTCTTCGAATTCCTCCTCTTCTGAAGCATCCTCAACACCTGAAGAAACATCACCTCCTTCCTTTTAACCAGTGCGGCTTTTGTCTGACATTCTCTTCTGATGATGACCAGCTCCTAACCCTCACCCATCTACTATACCACCAACTAAACACCTGAAAACCTGTTATGTTTGTCTCAGTCGATCTAGAGAAAGCCTACGACCGTGTATGGCATTTCAGTCTCCTTTTGAAACTCTAGACTTGCGCACTTCTATTTAATTATGTCCATCTGAATGTATCCTTTCTCTCTTATCGCCCATCTGTTCCACAGCAGGTGTGACCCAAGGCGCTGTCCTCTTTGCTCCCCTCTAGCTCCTCGAAACGCCTAAACCACTCCCACCAGTCCACCACCTTCACTATATTGATAACAGCACTTTCCTTGCTCTCTGTCCTAAATTCCAGAAATACCAAAGATCCCTCCAAATCCACCTCAATCACTTTACCACCTGATGTAACTAATGGATTCTCAAGGTCAACCCTTCCAAAAAACCAGGCTATAATCATAGGACACACCATCCATAACTTCCATCTCCACGACCTCTACCTCACCATGTATGACCATGCTATCCAGCTAACTGACACACTAAAATAACTTGGACTAAAAATCGACTGCCAACTACTGTGGAAACCTCACCTACTAACCATCCAATGGAAAGCCCAAATAGGCCAAAACTACTAACTGACAGAGCTTGAGCATTGCACCCTTCACTGTGTGTGTGTGTGTGTGGTTTGAGGTTTTCGGGCGCTAAACAGCGTGGGCATCAGCGCCCAAACGCATAGAAACAGGAACACATGCGGTGAAGGGACGAAGACGGACAGCGAACAAGGAGAACGGCTAAAAGACACAGGCCTGACGCAGTTCCAAATCCTCACATACAGAGGCAAAACAAGAGGAAAAGAAACGCACTAAAAAAGGAAAGGAAACACAAGGAAAAGATAACAGAAACCGAAGTGAAACAAGTAGGTAATCGTGACTGGCGAACCTCTTACCTAAAATCTGGGTGAGCCAGTCACCCAGCAGCACAATAAAATCCTCTCCCTAAAATCCGAGGCAACAAATTGGACAGGACACAAAATCGTAAGACCTTAACCACAGTCGTTGCGTCGTCTTGCAAAATAGAGGGCAAATCCGGTGGCAAGGAAACCACCGCCCTCTGGTCAGAGAATAAAGGACAGTCAAGTAAAATGTGGCGGACAGTAATCTGGACGCCACAAGCACTGCAGATTGGGGGGTTCTCCCGCCGGAGTAAAAAACCATGCGTTAAGGGACTGTGCCCGATGCGGAGGCGAGCGAGGAGAACCTCATCCCGCCTGCACGACTGGTAGGACGTACGCCATGACCGCGTGGTGGCCTTGACCAAACGCAGCTTATTTTTACCAACTGCCAGCCATTCCTCTTCCCATTGACGCATAACACGAAAACGCCTCCATATCTACAAAACTTGAGCTGACCCATCTTTTGCTGTGCAAAAGTTGCATTGATCTGTGTCCCACCCAAGTTCTGTAAGTCCCTCCAGATCCTGGAACTCCATGCACTCCGCAAGGGTCATTTACCAGTTCATCAAATTCCTGCCTCTCCTCACTCACACTGAACACTTCTCAGCAATCTGCGCCCCCTGCAAACTTTAATAATCCTAAAATCTCCCCTCTACTTTCCAATCCTTGCGTGCTGCCACGCCTTTACCAACAAATCCCACCAACACTACACCTACACACCCTCAACATTCTCTCCCAAAGAAACTCCAGCCTCCTTCCCTTCCCAGATCATGGACTCTGCCGCAACATTTACCCATCCTAAGTCTACCCCACCCATTCCGCCTCATCGGGGCTATCTCTGCCTCCCCTCCTCATATTTCCTTACCCCCTTTCTTCCCTGTCTGCCTGTCTTTCCCTGCCCCTTTTCCCCAATCACTTTCATCCTCATCAGCACCCCATCAACTCCACCGCCTCTTTTGTCCCAACAGCCACTTCTACTCAATCGATATTATGCTCCACTCCTCCATCATTGTACCACCACATTGCTACCTTCCTCACCAGTCAATCTTTCCCCTTCGACAACAGACTTCCTATCGAAGGGCTTCAAGTTTCTAGTGAGAGGAAAGAGCTTCTTTTTTTTAGCTACAAGTGCAAGAAGTCAAATCTCTTGAATACATGAAAACTTTCATTCTGTTCTCACCTTTCTTGTTTTTCTTCCCAGTTAGTGGTTGTTGTCATTTGGCTGAAAAGCGGGTTGCTGTACCCCTGACAGTCCCCACCCTGCCCACCTACCACTTGGCCACATGTGGCGTGGGGGGGGGGGGGGGGGGGGATCAAATAATAATAAAAAAATGAGTAGGTGACACACAAATGGAAACATATCTACAATTTAAAACAAATTACATACATAATGGAACGGTACATACAGGATCAGCAGAATCTAAGTATATAACACAATTTAAGTAAAATCGAACATGCGGAAAGATAAAGGGCTGTGAACATACATGGTACAGAATAAGCACAAACCTCTCCACATGGACATTTCGTGTAAAGGGGAACTAGCCCATTATGGTCCATAGCAGACGCTGATTCAACTCATGTGGTTTCCATTCCATTCACGGCCAGACGTTCCCGCGCAAAGCAGCTATTGGCATCAGTTTGTGCTTTTGTGATACCTTGTAATAACATTGCAAAGTACTAATATTAATAATTGTTTCTATTTCTTACACGCTGATCGCATTTCCTGAAGAATAGAGAAACTTCTAAGAAAAAGGCAACGGTTGTAACAAAAGAGGAATGTAAAAATACCCGGTAAAGACTGAAGAACGACAGACGTAAGACTTCTATGTAAAGGCCTACGAAATCTAGATCACATAAGTGAAATAAAGCGATTTTTCATATAAAAATACGAAGCTGTGGGAAACCCACATACTAATGTATAATCAGTTGCATTCTAGAGGTTCCAGCAAGATGTAAAAGAGCAAAAGTCTCTTTAGAAACGCAGATGGACCATTATGGAACTCTTCCCTTAACCACGAGCTGAAATACTTCTCGACCATCCACTCTCAGATGTCTAGAACAAAGATATTGGTGGTTTATATAAACTATTTTTGGACAAGACTAGCGAAATCAATAGGACTTAACTTGGTATACATCCATCATTGATATACCTTTGTTGTTCAATACAAAGGCAAAAGAAATTGCTTGTGGTAGATTAGAAGACGATTCTGGTTTTGACGTTCATGTGTAACAGTTAGTTCAAAGAATCTTTGTAGTAATAGTTAATGTCATTTTTACATCATTATATTCTTTTTGGTGATAATTGTGAAGCAACAATGAAATAAGAACTTTCGGTAAAACACTGAATTTTTTCCTTGACATCACACACTACATTGTTACAAAGGCCGGCCGAAGTGGCCGTGCGGTTAAAGGCGCTGCAGTCTGGAACCGCAAGACCGCTACGGTCGCAGGTTCGAATCCTCCCTCGGGCATGGATGTTTGTGATGTCCTTAGGTTAGTTAGGTTTAACTAGTTCTACGTTCTAGGGGACTAATGACCTCAGCAGTTGAGTCCCATAGTGCTCAGAGCCATTTGAACCATTTGAACCATTGTTACAAATACCTGATATGGTACAGTGTGGAAAGCATTATATTCGGTGGGTGCATAAGTTCGTAGTCTTTTTATTTTGCATGTTGGTATTACGGTTGTTTTACGGTTTCTGTTAGAGTTTACATACTGTCGTTCTGTCATTTGGAGATAGTGAGTGGAGCTGTGAAAGCTAGAAAACAGAGCACCAAGTGGAGAAATCAGAACATTTCCGACGTATTCTTCTGTCTGAAACCAAAAGAGGGGTGACATCAGCTGTGGCAGCCGGAAATATTTGCGCCTTGTTAGAGAATAAAGTCACTGGGCAGAGCACGGCAAGAAAATGGTTTTCTCGTTTTAAGCAGGATCGTTTTGACGTTAGCGATTCTTCACGTTCAGGAAGGCTTACGGGGCTTGATGAAGACCGTTTAAACTCACTACTCCACAAGTGATACACGTCACTGCACTCGAGATCAGCATGCATTGGGGAAGGTTCAAAAATTAGCTGTATAGTTACCGTATGCTCTAGGCCACCAGCACAAAAATAAGTAGGTGGCCATATGTGCATCCTCCTTGTTCGACAGCAGTTGGCTCGTGAACAACACCGACCATTCCCATCTTGTACTGTTACTGGTGGCTAGAATGATGTCTTTATGCTAACAAAAGGAAAATAAAGGAATGGTAGAACCCAGACAAAGCAGCAACTCACCGCACAGAATCCTATGCGCATTCACAAAAGATAATGTTGCACTGTTCTTCCCTGGTGCAAGTCGCAAGTAGGGCGGCCATCTTTATACTGATACTGCAACGGTATGTATGCAACTGCACTATGCTGCCATCTACAGGCCATTCTGCACGCTGTTTGTAGCACACTTACCAACTTACGGGATAACGGCGCGAAATTTCGATATGTTATTACAAATTTAAGGTTTTCATTTCACTCATCCTCGTATTATGCGATGGAATAGCGACCGTATGGTGTAATACGAATTGCTTCCCCGAGATGTATTCATCACAGCTAAAATTTATTATCAACAGCTAAGAGAAGTCTTGCAGACGCAGTCCAAGAACAACGACCAGGAAGACCGCCTGAAGTTGTGCTACTCCACGATAACGCCCGCCCGTATCGTGCTAGACTGACGAAAAGCACTGTACAGGAGTTGCGTTGACAAGTCCATCCGCACCCACCTAATTCACCTGATCTTGCACCCTCGCCGTTTCCGCTCTCTATCGAACACTCTTCAAGGAACTCCCATTCCGGTTAAAAATGCGCTCTGAACGTGGTTCCACGAGTTCTTCGCATAAACACCAAGTGATTTCTACAGTTGCGGAATCTAAAAGTCACCCCAGAGTTGGCAGACTGTTGTAAATAGTGAACGAGAATACATCACTGAAGACTAGTGTCTCTGTGATGTGTATCTATTGTGTTTATTAAGCTTACGGTAAAGCACTATGAACTCGTGCACCAACCTAATACAATATGATGTAAGTGATTTCGAAAACACAAGATATTGGTTTCTGAAAATCATTCAACGCCGAACTCGTCCAAATGGTTCGTGCAAAGGAGAATATGTCCATATTTAAATGTGTATTAAGGACTATTCTCGTTGTAGATTTGATTTACAGATGTGAACAGGACATTGACGGAATATCAAAGGCGTTTGTATTGCAGTATATTACCTTAATACATACGTATGCCTGAAATAAGTTTTATTTTGATTGTGAAAAACTACATTTAACGGACATGTCCGTCTTTGCTTGTCTCTTCCTCATATGTATGTGTGGGAACGTGCCTATCATTACATAACACGAAAAAATTTTTGAAAATTGACACGTGCATCTCAATTATCATGAAATCAATTTAAACAGTAATTGCATTACGCTAACATGGTGTTGGTCACTAATGCGTCTTTTCTACTGTACTTTCGGTATTATACTGCGTAAGTGGCTTAAATCTGAACTTGGCCACTAATGAAATTTATGTGCTCGGCGCATTAAAGGAATAAAATTGACGGCACACGGTCATTAGAATGGTTCCGTCATTTAGATGATGCACTACTGGCCATTAACATTGCTACACCACGAAGATGACGTGCTACAGACGCGAAATTTAACCAACAGGAAGAAGATGTTGTGATATGCAATTGATTAGCTTTTCAGAGCATTCACGCAAGGTTGGCGCCGGTGGCGACACCTACAACATGCTGACATGTGCAAAGTTTCCAACCGATTTCTCATACACAAACAGCAGTTGACCTGCGTTGCCTGGTGAAACGTTGTTGTGATGCCTCGTGTAAGGAGGAGAAATGCGTACCATCACGTTTCCGACTTTGATAAAGGTCGGATTGTAGCCTACCGCGATTGCGGTTCATCGTATCGCGACATTGCTGCTCGCGTTGGTCGAGATCCAGTGACTGTTAGCAGAATATGGCATCGGTGGGTTCAGGAGGGTAAAACGGAACGCCGTGCTGGATCCCAACGGCCTCGTATCACTAGCAGTCGAGATGACAGGCATCTTATCCGCATGGCTGTAACGGATCGTGCAGCCACGTGTCGCTCCCTGAGTCAACAAATGGGGACGTTTGCAAGACAACAACCATCTGCACGAACAGTTGGACGACGTTTGCCGCAACATGGACTATCAGCTCGGAGACCATGGCTGCGGTTACCCTTGACGCTGCATCACAGACACGAGCGCCTGCGATGGTGTACTCAACGACGAACCTGCGTGCACGAATGGCAAAACGTCATTTTTTCGGATGAATCCAGGTCCTGTTTACAGCATCATGATAGCCGCGTTCGTGTTTGGTGACATCGCACATTGGAAGCGTGTATTCGTCATCGCCATACTGGCGTATAAATGGTTCAAATGGCTGTGAGCACTATGGGACTTAACATCTGTGGTCATCAGTCCCCTAGAACTTAGAACTACTTAAACCTAACTAACCTAAGGACATCACACACATCCATGCCCGAGGCAGGATTCGAACCTGCGACCGTAGTACTGGCGTATATATTTGTCCAATGAATACCCGTTTATCATCTGCATTTCTTCTTGGTGTAGCAATTTTAATGGCCAGTAGTGTATATTGAGGCTGTTGACCTGTACATGGACTAATTATTGCAACAAACTTCCAGTGTACTACAGAAACAGTAGCTCGCTGAAGCAGAGGTCTACACACCCTAGCAACCGGAGAGAACGGGATGATATTGCTCGTCATGCAACTAAGATCGGCTCTGAACGTTTCTCTAGCAACCACAGAGCACAGGACAAAGTGTACGGACAAAGACTGCATTCTAAACTGAGATGGGCGAAAATTTTAAATTTATTTATAACGCCCATAGCAACGCTGACACATACCTGTTTCGGCTAGACAGCCTTTCTTAAAGTCCTTGGAATGAGGTCTGGCCAACCGCTGCGTCATAACATCCGAATGCACTGTCGAGTCACTTTAATGTGACCACCTGTCAAATGTCTGAATAGTCATCTGCGAGACGTGCAAGAAGACATTTAGTAGATCCGAAAAGGTGCCGACAGCGATGTGGAGCCATGCGGACTCCTGTGCCGCGACCAGCTGCGCCATGTTTCTCGGTTGAGGATCCGTGGAGGGAGTAGACCGATCGAGGTTGTTCCACAGCTTCTCGATTGGGTTCAAACCCAGTGAGTCTGGTGCCCACGTGATTAGGGTAAACTCACCCTGTAGCTCTTCGAACAACGCACGTACACTGCGACCTGTGTGACACGTTGCGTTATCTTTCTGGTATATGCCATCGTGCCGATGAATGACCAACTGCATACAGGTGTGGACATGGTCCCGAAGGATAGATGCATACTTGTGTTGATCCACTGTGCCTTCCACAAGGACGAGCTCACTCAGGGAATACCACCTAAACATTTCCTAGAGAATAACGCTCTCCTCTGGCGTGGACCCTTGCTTTCAGACGTTTCATGCCGTACACGCCAGTGGTTATCTGTCCTATGGAACATAAAAGGTTATCCATCTGAAAAGGCCACCCTCTTTCCCCAAAACGTCATCATCTATCTGATGGTTTCAGTTTAAATTATTCGCAATTGTAATGCGTAAGTACACTCATGATCATAAATTAAGGATTATTGCAGAACGTGGTGCCACACAACGTGGCACTACACAGAACTGGCGCTAATAGCATAGCCACGTAGGGATCGCACACGACACAGATATGTAAGTCCACGGTATTGGTGATAAGTTGAGAAAACCGCCCCGAAACAGATGTGCTACGAATGCCACTGTTTCCTGCGCATGTACCCCGACATCAGTATGGGATTTGATCACCATGCACACGTACATAGGCCGCACTAGGGGTTGGCATTCTCTGGATCAGGTTCTCGACCAGCTGCTGGGGTATAGCCTCCCATTTTTGCACCAGTGCCTGTCGGAGCTCCTGAAGAGTCCTAGGGGTTTGAAGATGTGCAGCGATACGTCGACAGAGAGCATCCCAGACGTGCTCGATGGGGTTTAGGTCTGGAGAACAGGCAGGCCAATCAATTCGCCTGGTATGTTCTGTTTCAAGGTACTCCTCCACGATGGAAGCTCGGTGGGGCCGTGCGTTATCGTCCACCAGGAGGAAGGTGGGACTCACTGCACCCCTGAAAAGGCAGACGTACGGGTGCAAAATGACGTCCCGATACACTTGACCCGTTACATTTCCTCTGTCAAAGACATGCAAGGGTGTACGTGTACCAATCATAATCCCGCCCCACACCATCAAACCACAACCTCCATACAGGTGCCTTTCAAGGACATTAAGAGGATGGTATCTGGTTCCTGGTCCACCCCAAATGAAAACCCGGCGAGAATCACTGTTCAGACTATACCTGGACTCATCCGTGAACATAACCTGGGACTACTGTTCCAATAACCATGTACTGTGTTCTTGACACCAGGCTTTACGGGCTCTTCTGTGACCAGGGGTGAGTGGAATGCACCTTGCAGGTCTCCGGGCGAATAAACCATTTCTGTTCAGTCGTCTGTAGACTGTGTGTCTGGAGACAACTGTTCCAGTGGCTGCAGTAAGATGCCGAACGAGGCTACCTGCAGTACTCCGTGGCCGTTTGCGAGCACTGATGGTGAGATATCGGTCTTCTTGTGGTGCTGTACACTGTGGACGTTCCGTAATGTAGCACCTGGACACGTTTCCTGTCTGCTGGAATCGTTGCCTTAATCTTGAGGTCACACTTGGTGGTACACGGAGGGCCAGTGGTACAACCTGCTGCGTTTGACCAGCCTCCAGTCGCCCTAGTATTCTACCCATAATAACGTCATCAATATGTGTTCTTTGAGCCATTTTCAACACACAGTCACCATTAGCACATCTGAAAACGTCTGCACACTTACTCGCTGCACCCTAGTCTGACATGCACGAACACTGCGTATGTGGACTGCTGCCAGCGCCATCGTGCGATGACCGCAGGTCAAATGCACCGCATGGCCATGCCCCGAGGTGATTTAAACCCGCAAACCGCCCACCAGAGCGTTGTTTCACCATGTATTAGCATAATCCGTAATTTATGAGCATGAGTGTATTTAGCTGACTTCACAGCCTTAAATTTGTGTGATTTATCGTGTAATCGTAATTTAGCGGCTTCCTTGTAGTAGTATTGTAGATTACTTCACTTTTCCATTATTTAGTGTCAACAGCCACTTTTCGCACCATACAGATGCCTTGTCTGAATCATTTTGCAATTGCTTTTGATAATCTGATGGTAGCATCATCTGTAAACATTCTCAGAGGGCTGCTTGAATAGTTGGTTGGTTGATTGTGGGGAGGGGACCAAACAGCGAGGTCATTGGTCCCATCGGATTAGGGAAGGATGGGGAAGCAAGTCGGACGTACCCTTTCAAAAGAATCATCCCAGCATCTGCCTGAAACGATTTAGGGAAATCACGGAAACCTAGATCAGGATGGCCAGATGCCGGTTTCAGCTGTTGTCCTCCCGAATGGGAGTTCAGCGTACTAATCACTACGCCTCCTCCTCCGTCACTTATATTTAAGGGTTTTTCATAATTCATATTATACATTTCTAGAGGTTCTAGAGGGGACTTAGTAGATCAAGTTTTACATAGGAACACATGTCTGGAAACGTCATCCAAAGACGCTACAGAGAGTCAACATTATAGGTAACGGCACACAAATATGTGTGTATATACCGCGATAATTCCAATCTCAAGGAAAGCAGGTGTTGACAGATGTGAAAATTACCGAACTATCAGTTTAATAAGCCGCGGGTGCAAAATACTAACACGAATTCTTTACAGACGAATGGAAAACTTAGTAGAAGCCGACCTCGGGGAAAATCAGTTTGGATTCCATAGAAATGTTGGAACACGTGAGGCAATACTGACCCTACGACTTATCTTAGAAAATAGATTAAGGATAGGCAAACCTATGCTTCTAGCATTTGTAGGCTTAGAGTAAGCTTTTGACAATGTTGACTGGAATACTCTCTTTCAAATTCTGAAGGTGTCAGGGGTAAAATACAGGGAGCGAAAGGCTATTTACAATGTGTACAGAAACCAGATGGCATTTATAAGGGTCGAGGGGCATGAAAGGGAAGCAGTGGTTGGGAAGGGAGTGAAACATGGTTGTAGTCTATCCCCGATGTTATTCAATCTGTATGTTAAGCAAGGAGTAAAGGAAACAAACGAAAAATTTGGAGTAGGACTTAAAATCCGTGGAGAAGAAATAAAAGCTTTGTGGTTCGCCGATGACATTGTAATTCTGTCAGAGACAGCAAAGGACCTGGAAGAGCAGTTGAACGGAATGGACAATGTCTTCAAAGGAGAATATAAACGAACATCAACAAAAGCAAAACAAGGATAATGGAGTGTAGTCGAATTAAGTCGGGTGATGCTGCGGGAATTAGGAAATGAGACGCTTAAAGTAGTAAATGAGTTTTGCCATTTGGAGAGCAAAATAACTGATTATGGTCGAAGTAGAGAGGATATAACATGTAGACTGGCAATGGCAAGAAACCGTTTCTGAAGAAGAGAAATCTGTTAACATCGAGTATAGATTTAAGAATCAGGAAGTCTTTTCTGAAAGTATTTATATGGAGTGTAGCCATGTATGGAAGTGAAACGTGGACGATCAGTAGTTTAGACAAAAAGTGAATAGAAGCTTTCGAAATGTGGTGCTACAGAACTAATGAGGAGGTATTGAATAGAACTGGGGACAAGAGAAATTTGTGGCACAACTTGACTAGAAGAAGGGATCGGTTGGTAGGACATATTCTGAGGCATAAAGGGATCACCAGTTTAGTATTGGAGGGCAGCACGGCGGGTACAAATCGTAGAGGGAGACCAAGAGATGAATACACTAAACAGATTCAGAAGGATGTAAGTTGCAGTAGGTACTGGGAGATGAAGAAGCTTGCTCAAGATAGAGTAGCATGGAGAGCTGCATCAAACCAGTCTCTGGACTGAAGACCACAACAACAACATACAGTGATGAGGTTACAGACTTTCTAGGATTGTGGAGAAGGATAAATGTATCAATTTGGCGTAAGGGTCCCTGGACCGTAAACGAAGGAGTCGAAAGTTAGAAACGAAAACCTATCTGATACCTTTGACAGTGTGGAAAACATGAACTGGTACTGTTATTGCTAAGATTGTAGGGTAGGCAATTTTCAGATATAGTAGTATGGACCAAAACAAGGAAAAAAGTCCAGTAAACATGGGCTCTAAAATGCATACATGAGGAGCTATGAGCATTTATTCATCTTCGCTACTGTAGAATACATCTCCTCTTTGAACAAGTGCTCACAACTCTTAAAGTATTCATTTTAGAGCTCGTGTTTACTAGACATCTATTCTTGTTTTGGTCTATATTATCACCTCTGAAAGTTACCTACACTATAATGGTTCAAATGGCTCTGAGCACTATGGGACTTAACACCTGAGGTCATCAGTCCCCTAGAACTTAGAACTACTTAAACCTAACTAACCGAAGGACATCACACACATCCATGACCGAGGCAGGATTCGAACCTGCGACCGTAGCGGTCGCGCGGTTCCGGACTGAAGCGCCTAGAACTGTTCGGCCACAGCGGCCGGCTACCCTACAATGTTAGCAACAATAGTACCAGTACATATATACCCGTTTCAGAACGTTTTTCGTTTACAACCCGTTCGTTTCCGGTACAGGGACACTTACCTCATATTGGTACATTTGTCTATCTCCATCATCTTAGGAAGTTCGTAACATCATCACGGAATCAATCTGTTTACGCATAAGTTAACAGGTGCCGGCGCCTGTAACTTAAATGCTCTGTAGCGTCGCTGAATGACGTTTCCTGACATGTATTCCTATGCACAAGTACCAATTTCCGTCTACAATCTTTAGGAGTATGTAACATAGTGGAGGAGTATGTAACATAATGGACGTGCGGTTCTAGGCGCTACAGTCTGCAACCGCGCGACCGCTATGATCGCAGGTTCGAATCCTGCCTCGGACATGGGACATGGATGTGTGTGATGTCCTTAGATTAGTTAGGTTTAAGTAGTTTTAAGTTCTAGGGGACTGATGACCTCAGAAGTTAAGTCCCGTAGTGCTCAGAGCCATTTGAACCATATGTAACATAAATTGTGAAACACCCTGTAGATGATAGTAGAGGACCTATAACACTACCCTCGGCAACGCCATATATTACTTCTGGTTTACTCTACGACTTTTCGTCGATTACTTCCGAAGTGTGACGTTCCTGACGAATGCTGTAAGCACAGCTGGGACGATACTCCTTAATCACGCAGTTTGATTAGGATCGGTTTCGAAGACCGGAGTCCTTTGGAAATCTGGAAACAAGAGATCAATTTGATATCCCCTGTCGACAGCACTCATTATTTCGTGGTAATAAAGAACAAGTTATATTACACGCGAGTGATATTTTATGAATCCACGCTATGTGTCAATAGAGAGTTTTCTTCGAGGTAATTCATTACGTTCGAACAGCGAGTGTGTTCCAAAATCCTACTGCAAATATACGTTCGTGATGTGGGTCTGTAATTCAGCGGGTTACTCCTATTCCTTTTCTTGAGTGTTAGTGTGATCTGTATACAATCTGAAACGGAAGATATGCCTTTATTAAGCGATTTCAGTTGCTTCCCTACACCGAGGACGTCTTCTTCTAAGTTACACAAGTTGGCAGATGTTCGTGATTCTGGAATATTTACTTCGTCTTCTTTGCTGAAGGAATATCAGAAAACTGTTCTTAATAACTCCACTTTTGTGGCACTGTCATCGGTAACATTACCGTCACTACCGCGCAGAGAATGTATTGATTGCGTCTTGCCGCTGGTGCTTCACATACGACCAGAATTTCGTTGGGACTTCTGCCAGATTTCGAGATAGAACTTCGTTGCGGAAATCATTAAAAGCACCTCGCACTGAAATCCACATTAAATTTCGAACTTCTGTAAAACTTCAGCAATCTTTGAGATTTTGTGTTCTTTTAAATTCGGCACACATTTTCCGTTTATCTAGCTACAGTGTTCTGATCTGTTTTGTGTACCATGAGCGATCGGTTCTGTCTCTTATTAACTTATATGGTATAAATCTCTCAACTGTCGTCCGTATTATTTTCTCAAATCAAGCCACATCTGTACTACGGTTACATAGTTAGTTCGGAAGGAATGTAGACTGCCTCTTAAGAAGGCGTCAAGCGAATTTTTATCTGTCTTTTTTAAACAGATCTATTTTATTTTTATTTTCGAAGGATTTGGATTTTACGGTATTGTGTCTCGCTACAGCAACCTTGTGGTCACTAATCTGCGGGGATAGACCAGTCCCGGGCTGGAAACCCCTATTGTTTTGTCAACATGCAGATCGAGTACCTGTGTGACGTCGCTAGACGCAGTAAAACAGTATCCAAGATTATTCTGTGTATTACTCAGAATGCAGGTCGTTGCTGGTAGCCATGTAATCCGGAGGGAAATCATCTGCATCAGCTCGGAGTGGAAGTCGATGAAATTCTGGTGAGGCACTCCCCTTCGGTAACCCTGCTTGGAGATGGAGGTGACCGTAACGTGTGTGTTTGATTCACGCGCCGTTTAGAGGAGTACTCAATCCCTCCGACCACTGCTCGCGTTCTCTCACTAGATGGGCCGTGACGTCGGATGTCGAGGTGTCGTGCTGAATGCTGAACCTTGTACACTGGTACGGCAGGCCGTCAGACTTGTGCTGGGGGCTTTTCGGGCAGCTTTCGCCCAGGACCGGAGTCGTGTTGGTAGACCCCTGGACTTCCCGTCAATGCTGGCTGCTGTGCTGAGTTCAGTACTGGATGCAGGACTATATCGTCCGTGGCTACGGATCGCAAATCTTCTCGAGAGGCAGCAAGTGTAAGGCCAGCGCTAAAAGAATCTCAGACACAAGGTGTTACCGTACCATAACCAGAGACCCGAGTGCGAACGACATGAGCGCCATCGATCCCAATGATCAAGTGCCCTAGTGTAGCTGCGGTGGTGAGGTTACGCTCTATGACGTCATTCGTAATGACCGAATCGGTCCTCCTCTTCTCGAGCCGTCTGCGGTCTTAGTTCCGCTACATTTACTTAATAAAATTTGATGCAGTGTCTTTACTACTTAGCCAAACCCCTTCTAGGCGACACGGGTCTTACCTATTGTCTCTTACATGATGTTACGAAGGTAGTTCGGTCTGCACCCTTCTGACGATTTTTTGCTGAGCTCGCTCGCAGTCTCGCTGAAGTGTGTCGTAATTGCTGTCTTCCTGGCACAGTAATGGTGATGAAATATTTATGCTTCCCGGCTGACGGCTGTTGGTACTTCCGTGTGATTAAGTAACGTCGGCTGTTCGAACTTAGAAAATTTTACGCTCCCGTTTCCTTACCAATTTGCCACGTACTATATTCCTGTATCCGTCATGATGCTATTTACTCAGGATTATTTGTTGCTGAGAGGACACACATGGTTTCGCAACCATTTACGAGTGAGCTACCCACGAAGTTTTATGCCTACTACCGGCTCTGGACATGTATTTTCGACAACATATTGACCAGCTATAACTGCATATGTGAGGTACCTATTTGAGACGATACTGAAGTCTTCTTAGAGTCTTTCAGCTGTATCAGCCGGCTCGTGGGGTCGGTAAAAGGAACCAATTACTAATTTATTCCGGTTGTCAAGCATAACCTATACCTATGTTCATTCACAGCGATTATTTACTTCAATTATACAAGATAAAATAATTCTAACAGCAACAAACACGTTACGACCAACTGTATTTAATCTATCATTCCTGAACACCGTTAGTCCTTTGTAAAAAGTTCGACTGGCCCTGTCTCCGGCCTTAGCCAATTTTCAGTACTTATATCGATTTGAGCTTCGTGCTTTCTGTTAGTGCTTGGAGTTCTTGGTCTTTTCCCAACACAGCAACAATTTACAACTATAATACTTACGGTTATTAGGCCTACCGTTCACCTGTGTTTGACCTACATCCTTTGAGACTGAAGCCCTCTTTGTTCTTTTCCCGAGACTCTTTAACCCAAAAAACCGCAGAGTCCACTCCGCACAGACACCGCTACCTGTGTAGCCGCCTCCTGTATGTAATGGACTCCTTGATCTAATAACCCGATACCACACCACCCTATGCCGCAAGTAGAGGAATCTGCAGCCTACTCAATCGCAAAACCGACTGAGCCTTTAATTCAGATCCTCTATTCGCCTCTCCACTGAAGATCCACAATCGGTTCTGTCGACTGTGTCGCAGATGGTGAGCTCTGCCTTCATCTCGGAAGTATGGCTGGCAGTCTTTACCAGTTCAGATAGCCGCCGAGTGTCAGAGAGAATCTCTTCCGATCCAAAGCGACACACAGCATTAGTACCGACATAAGCTACCACTTGCACCTGGTTACACCTTGTGCTCTTCAAGGCATCAGAAAGGACTTCTTCCATATGTGGGATGACGCCTACCCCGGGTTTGCACACTGAACACATTCTAATATTGATTACAGTACCTCGCAACTAATTTGGAATGGGAGATGGATTTAGACATTAAAATATCTTAGAAGGTGATCTCGCAAGTATGGAAACTACAAACAATGGACGACCCACTTCATCAGGGGACAACGTTCAGGCTAAATTTACCAACTATTCTGTGAACGAAGGTGAACATGCAGACCAGAAGGTGCGTCTGAAAAGTTCGGTGAATTGTCTCAGAAAATAAAGGATAGAAGAGTTACGAACAAAATACCTTTACTGCTCTTCAAGGAAATCACCATTAGCTACAACACACTCCTGACATCGACTGTAAAACGGTTGGAAATCGTCAGCAAACGCTTCTTGTGGAATCACTCGAAGCACTGTGGTCAGGCGTTTTTGGATATCTAAACCGTCTGCGAATGTTCGCGAACAATAGTTCTTACACTGCCATTGCTTATCTTCAATGCTTCCGCTCTCCTTCTCAAAGACAGTCGCCGATCATCCACAAGCATCTGTCGCAGTCGTTAGACGTTGTTTGGGACTGTGCGCGTTGAACCGAACGCGACCCTTCTTCGGCCTCTGAAGCGTTTAAACTACTGAAATGCACACTTTTTTACTCACTGCTTCAACACCATACACTTGCAATAGCATACCAGGATTCTCTCTCACCATTTTCCCTAATCTGATTAAATATTTTACGTTTACGCGTTGGTCCATTTTGCAATGACACGAATGCGATGGACGCTTGCGGACAATTGGCGGCTGTCTTTGAGAACGAGTGCAGAAGAGTTGAACGTAAGCAAAGACAAGCACTTTTGTTCACAAATATTCGCAGTCGTTGCGGATATCCAGAAACGCGTGAGCCCGGTGCTTCGAGCGATTCCGCAAAGAAATACACTCCTGGAAATGGAAAAAAGAACACATTGACACCGGTGTGTCAGACCCACCATACTTGCTCCGGACAATGCGAGAGGGCTGTACAAGCAATGATCACACGCACGGCACAGCGGACACACCAGGAACCGCGGTGTTGGCCGTCGAATGGCGCTAGCTGCGCAGCATTTGTGCACCGCCGCCGTCAGTGTCAGCCAGTTTGCCGTGGCATACGGAGCTCCATCGCAGACTTTAACACTGGTAGCATGCCGCGACAGCGTGGACGTGAACCGTATGTGCAGTTGACGGACTTTGAGCGAGGGCGTATAGTGGGCATGCGGGAGGCCGGGTGGACGTACCGCCGAATTGCTCAACACGTGGGGCGTGGGGTCTCCACAGTACATCGATGTTGTCGCCAGTGGTCGGCGGAAGGTGCACGTGCCCGTCGACCTGGGACCGGACCGCAGCGACGCACGGATGCACGCCAAGACCGTAGGATCCTACGCAGTGCCGTAGGGGACCGCACCGCCACTTCCCAGCAAATTAGGGACACTGTTGCTCCTGGGGTATCGGCGAGGACCATTCGCAACCGTCTCCATGAAGCTGGGCTACGGTCCCGCACACCGTTAGGCCGTCTTCCGCTCACGCCCCAACATCGTGCAGCCCGCCTCCAGTGGTGTCGCGACAGGCGTGAATGGAGCGACGAATGGAGACGTGTCGTCTTCAGCGATGAGAGTCGCTTCTGCCTTGGTGCCAATGATGGTCGTATGCGTGTTTGGCGCCGTGCAGGTGAGCGCCACAATCAGGACCGCATACGACCGAGGCACACAGGGCCAACACCCGGCATCATGGTGTGGGGAGCGATCTCCTACACTGGCCATACACCACTGGTGATCGTCGAGGGGACACTGAATAGTGCACGGTACATCCAAACCGTCATCGAACCCATCGTTCTACCATTCCTAGACCGGCAAGGGAACTTGCTGTTCCAACAGGACAATGCACGTCCGCATGTATCCCGTGCCACCCAACGTGCTCTAGAAGGTGTAAGTCAACTACCCTGGCCAGCAAGATCTCCGGATCTGTCCCCCATTGAGCATGTTTGGGACTGGATGAAGCGTCGTCTCACGCGGTCTGCACGTCCAGCACGAACGCTGGTCCAACTGAGGCGCCAGGTGGAAATGGCATGGCAAGCCGTTCCACAGGACTACATCCAGCATCTCTACGATCGTCTCCATGGGAGAATAGCAGCCTGCATTGCTGCGAAAGGTGGATATACACTGTACTAGTGCCGACATTGTGCATGCTCTGTTGCCTGTGTCTATGTGCCTGTGGTTCTGTCAGTGTGATCATGTGATGTATCTGACCCCAGGAATGTGTCAATAAAGTTTCCCCTTCCTGGGACAATGAATTCACGGTGTTCTTATTTCCAGGAGTGTATTTGCTGACAGTTTCCAACAGGTTTACATCCGGTGTCAGAAATGTGTTGCTGCTGAATGTGATTAAAGAGCTATTAATCAAACGAAAAGCCTATTCTCAAGTTAAGAGCTGAAGATATAGCCATATTTCTCTACCGTTGTAATCTCTAACAGCGCTTGGGAAAAATGAACACTTAACTCTTCTTGTGCGACCTCAGATTTCTCTTACTTTATTATGATGATCATGTCTCCCTAAGTATGTTGGCGACAATAAAATTCTGAAGAAAAGCTTGTGACTGAAATTTCGTGAAAAGATCACACCGCAACGAAAAACGCCTTTGTTTTAGCTATTGCCATTCAAATCGGTTATCATATCCGTGACACTCTGTCCACCACTTCGCGTTTTGCCTTCTTTTGAACTATTTCCATGTCCTCCGTCCACCTTATCTGGAAAGATTCCCACATAGCATAGTAGTACCCTGGCAGAGGACGAACTAGTGTATGTAGGCAGTCTCTTTAGTGGATTTGTTACAACTTCTAAGTGGTCTGCCAATAAATCTATATGAGCGTTTCAATTCAAATTGCTCGCAATTGTAATAGTAATTACTACGTAATGTGACCTTTCTGACAGAAAACATGAACTCAGTCGCACAACTGATGCGATACTCCATTGTCATGCAATTTGATTAGAATTCTCTCTTGTCGAGAACGGCGTCCAAAACCGTCTGGGAATCTACAAATATGCTATGAATTTGAGACTCCCGGTTGTATGTGACTGCTAAATATGAGGCTGTTTTATCAGCATATTCTGAAACGAACCTTGTTGGTATGCTATCTGGAGCAGAAAAAATAGTCATTATTGCTTTAAGCTGCTTCGCTACACCGAGGATATCTACGGGTACTTCTAAGTTATTTACGTTGGCAGTTGTTCTCGATTCGAATTTTTATATACACTACTGGCCATTAAAATTGCTACACCAAGAAGAAATGAATTGGACAAATATATTATACTAGAACTGACATGTGATTACATTTTCACACAATTTGGGTGCATAGATCCTGAGAAATCAGTATCCAGAACAACCATCTCTGGCCGTAATAACGGCCTTGATACGGCTGGGCATTGAGTCAAACAGGGCTATGATGGCGTGGACAGGTACAGCTGCCCATGCAGCTTCAACACGAACCACAATTCATCAAGAGTAGTGACTGGCGTATTGTGACGAGCCAGTTGCTCGGCCACCATTGACCAGACGTTTTCAATTGGTGAGAGATCTGGAAAATGTGCTGGCCAGGGCAGCAGTCGAACATTCTCTGTATCCAGAAACGCCCGTATAGGACCTGCAACATCCGGTCGTGCATTATCCTGCTGAAATGTAGGGTTTCGCAGGGATCGAATGTGGGGTAGAGCCACGGGTCGTAAAACATCTGAAATGTAACGTCCACTGTTCAAAGTGCCGTCAATGCGAACAAGAGGTGACCGAGACGTGTAACCAATGGCACCCCATACCATCACGCCGGGTGATACGCCATTGTGGTGATGACGAATACACGCTTCCAATGTGCGTTCACCGCGATGTCGCCAAACATGGATGCGACCATCATGATGCTGTAAACAGAACCTGTATTCATCCGAAAAAATGACTTTTTGCCGTTCGTGCACCCAGGTTCGTCGTCGAGTAATCCATCGCAGGCGCTCCTGTCTGTGATGCAGCGTCAAGGGTAACCGCAGCTGTGGTCTCCGAGCTGATAGTCCATGCTGCTGCAAACGTCGTCCAACTGTTCGTGCAGATGGTTTTTGCCTTGCAAACGTCCCCACCTGTTGACTCAGGGATCGAGACGAGGCTGCACGATCCGTTACAGCCATGCGGGTAAGATGCCTGTCATCTCGACTGCTAGTGATAAGAGGCCGTTGGGATCCAGCACGGCGTTCCGTATTACCCACCGATCCCATATTCTGCTAACAGTCATTAGATCTCGACCGACGCGACCAGCAATGTCGCGATACGATAAGCCGCAATCGCGATAGGCTACAATCCGACCATTATCAAAGTCGGAAACGTGATGGTACGCATTTCTCCTCCTTACACGAGGCATCGCAACAACGTTTCACCAGGCAACGCCGGTGAACTGCTGTTTGTGTATGAGAAATCGGTTGGAAACTTTCCTCATGTCAGCACGTTGGAGGTATCGCCACCGGCGCCAATCTTGTGTGAATGCTCTGAAAAGCTAATGATTTGCATTTCACAGCATCTTCTTCCTGTTGGTTAAATTTCGCGTCTATAGCTCGTCATCTTCGTGGTGTAGCAATTTTAATGGCCAGTAGTGTAGATTGAAAGGATAACTAAATTTTAGTAAAAATGATAGGTCTGTAAAAATTGGACATACTACTACAAATTCGAGAGACTGCTATTAAATTTGCCTGATTCTGTGATTTGTGGCTCAGCGATGGTCTTTGTGCTTTCCACAGCTGAATACCAAGACTTATTCGCGATTGGAGAGACGGACGGAGTGCTGGAAATCGGATGGATAAATCGAGACGAGCTGAAGCAGGAAACGTTCGAGGTGCTGCTGACGGCGTACGAGACAGACGACCCTTCGTCGCTGGTCACACAGGACCTCGTGGTGATCGTGAAGGACGTCAATGATAACATACCTAATATCACAGCGACCAGCCTCAGCACAGCGGTCAACGAAAGCTACTCTGGTACTTTCGACTTCGGCATCACCATCGAAGATCCAGACCTGGTAAGTCTTCATTAACGGACATGCAAATCGCTTTCACCTCTTCACTCAGTCGCCATCTTCGAGAACAGTACCGCAAAGTTCCGGTTTTGATTATTCGTCAGTACAGAACCCTCAACAACTGGATTGGCAAAAATGATAGGGAATATTAAAATAACACAGCCGGCCGCGGTGGTCTAGCGGTTCTGGCGCTGCAGTCCGGAACCGCGGGACTGCTACGGTCGCAGGTTCGAATCCTGCCTCGGGCATGGGTGTGTGTGATGTCCTTAGGTTAGTTAGGTTTAAGTAGTTCTAAGTTCTAGGGGACTTATGACCTAAGATGTTGAGTCCCATAGTGCTCAGAGCCATTTGAACCATTTTTATTAAAATAACAGCGCGGTTCCTCGTGGGTACGAGCGTGATTCTGAAAGTCGTGAGCAACCGTTTGTTTCCACTTTCATTTTGGCAGTGTAGTGAAAACGACTGCACTTTCGTAAACTGAAGACTCTGGTCTGTGTGTCGATTCGTTGTGACGCCATTAACTTCCATCCGTGGCCACCAGTTACATTTACAAAATGGTTGACATAAATTGGAACGGTGGTCTGATCATTTAATATTAAAAGACTACGACCAAGGTATGGACGGGGGCAAGGAATTGATATATCAGACTTGATTTAACACATAAATAATTTATTCATAACATACAATACATAAAACCAACTACGTAAATCCTGCTTCGATGCTTACGATTGCCCAAAATGGGAGGGCCACCACTTTTGAATTGGAAAGACTTTAATTTAAGAAACTAAAACGCCTATTATAATTTTTAAAAATAATAATAACACAACACATAAGTTAGCGCTAAGTGAACGCACTTTTAAATCTTTAATTATTAATCACAAAGCTTGGGTTTACCACATTTAAATTCTCATTGCAATATAAAACATAAATACATGAATTCACAACCCAGCATGACTTCAAAATTTCTACCAGGACAACCTATGGTCCTAAAACTTTCGTATTACATTCCAGCCAATCACATTAATAACTTATAATCACGGTTGGTAAAATACAAAAGTTTGCACTATAATCAGTTTTAATAATCCACAATAACTCAAAAAAAACAACAAGTTCGATACGGAGGATGTATGCCTGTTTATACAATCTTTCGGACCAAAATACGCACGAGGGCCACGATAACAGAAGAGCGCTAGTTGCTTTTAGGATAGATTCTCCCATTAGCTTAATCACTGAGCAGATATTTACTTAAGCGACAGCTAAGATAGTTAATGCAAATAGAAGGTATTTCTAAAGGTTTTTTTCCTTCCTCCCTTTTAACAAGGGGGTTTTAGTAAGGTGAAAATTACGCTTTGAGGAGACGCAATAGCAATTTAGCGGGCACGCCTTCACTACTAAACTAGCCGCGTATCCGCTGTTCAAGCCAAACATTAACAACACAGTTCCATATTCCTGACACCCAAATAGTCGGGATCAAAACAAAACCAAAAATCCCAAGAGCGCAATATCCAGCATAGCTTCAGAACAGATCTTACTTCATGCGGTTGCCATCACAAATACAGGTATCGAAATGAAAAGAAGAACGTGTAACAACATTCCCTAATCAACACAATGTTCTTCTTTAGGTCCCGGTAGCGCTAGACAACGCTGACATGCCAATGTTAACAAACCTCTAAGCCAACACCCTCCAACTGACAAGCCGAAACCAATGTGACCCCTTATCAGCTCCGTGACAGGACTCTAACCCCCAACTACTGTCAGTGCAACTCACTTAGAATAAATACAGCGCAAATAGTCTGGCGGACACATATACCCAGGGATTAACAGAACGCTAGACTGAACTAGAATTAACCTTAGTAATACAGCACTAGATCTTGGGAGACAAGGAACTAACTCCCCACCCGAAATTCTGCAACCACAGGGCGAGAGGATGAACTACCAAAACATAGAAGTGCAAACGTACACAAATAACTACCAAAATACACCACTACACCGGTTAGCAACGATGCGTGGAGGAATCTGCACTGTCAGAATTGCACCAGTGAACAGAACAGAGGATTGCCACAGTGGTGGTCACAAGGCGGGAAAGACGACTGGATGAACTCAATCCCAAAGGACGATCAACTTGAAACATTCACACTTAACTTCTTTTCTCCTTTCCCTCGGTGCACTTCGTCGTTTTTCCGGGACTGCTGTGCACAATTGTAAGCCGTCCCCAGTCGTCTCGGCAGACACCAACCCAGCCAAACTGCTCCCGGACTCAAACCCTCGCCGAACGGCGGGTCCACCGCCCCATGATGGTTACTGTTTTTTTGCCTTCGGTGACGCAGGCGATGATTAGACTGCCATCCGCCTCCCGCGGACAACCAGTGAAGAGCGGACAGAGGGGCCCAACCAGGCCGGCGTTCCTCCACGGGTAGAATTGCGGGTTCGATAACAACACCCCTATGCGGAAGGCAGGATGTCGACGTCACCAGAGCAGACACGAAGGCCACTGCGCGACAACCTCCTCCAGCGTGTTTTTTTTTTTCCTTTATTGCTATTTATAACACCTCACATAAGGTGGGCTGGCAGCAGCATGTTACGCTCCTCTTCAGCCTCAAGTTGTACAATGAAAATACAAAGGAGACACAGAAGATACAACACAAAGCTGTGGGCAAAAAAACCATAGACACAGAAACAAAGAACATGAAGCCGTTCACGACGAAAAAAAACACTAAAAACTGTCGGTACGGCGCACAAACACTGACAACTTCGACGGCACAGGTGAACGAAGGAGCGTGATGGCGAAGAACACCAAACACAAAGACGATGGCGCACTCACGAGAAACAGATGGCGATGATCTCTGGCGTGCGAATGTCCACTTAGCGTGTGCGAGTCCAGGGACCTGCCATGAGGGGAAGAAGGTGGTGGGGGAGGGAGAGGGGAGAGCAAAGACGCCAAGGGCAGAGGGGATTGGGGGAGGAAGGAAGGTGAGGGGGTAGGCGAAGCCTGGAGGAGGAGGGGGAGAGAGGGAGGAGGGAGGGAAAGAGGAGAGAAGGGAGAGAGGGTGGCCATAGGACCAAACACAGGAAGAGGGAGGGAGTATCAAAGTTGGTAGGAGGGGTAGATGGAGGAGAGGAGGGCATCATCAGGGAGGGGGAGCTGGCGGAAGCCACCTTGGGAGAGGGTGTGGAGAGTGGAGAGATGGAGAGCAGCTGGGACGTGGAAGTACAGCCGCGGCAGCAGGCGGGGGGGGGGGGGAGGATGGGAGAGACAAGCGGGTGACGGGGATCTAGTTTATGGGAGGTGTATAGGATACGGATCCGTTCGAGGAAGAGGAGGAGGTGGGGGAACGGAATAAGATCGTAGAGGATCCGCGTGGGGGAGAGGAGAGGGATACGATAGGCGAGACGGAGAGCATGGCGTTCAAGGATTTGAAGGGATTTGTAAAAGGTAGGAGGGGCGCAGATCCAGGCAGGATGGGCGTGGCAGAGGATAGGGCGGATGAGGGATTTATAGGTGTGTAGGATGGTGGAGGGGTCCAGACCCCATGTACGGCCAGAAAGGAGCTTGAGGAGACGGAGCCAGGAGCGTGCCTTGGCTTGGATTGTCCGGAGATGGGGGGTCCAGGAGAGGCGACGGTCGAGGGTGACGCCAAGGTACTTAAGGGTGGGGGTGAGGGTGATAGGACGGCCATAGATGGTGATATAGAAATCGAGAAGGCGGAAGGAAGGGGTGGTTTTGCCTACAATGACCTCCTGCTCCAGCGTGACCGCGCTCGCCTATAAATAGTACAGGCTAAAGAGTCTGCTGCAGTAAACATGTGAGTCGGTCGTTTTACTATCCTACAGTTTCTAAGTACACCAAAGACAGAACTCGCAATCGATAGTGGGTACACTACGGGCGGTAGTTCAAACGAAAGAGTTTCATAAAAGACCAACCCTGAACAACCGCGGAATAACGAAATAGAAGGGAAGCAATAAGAGACAGCAACGAGATGCTAGAGCCCGATCGCGCCCAAACACTGTCGATTACCAAAAATATTGGCTCCACACGGCGCTCAGGAAACGAGCCGTGGAAAGATGGAAGTACACACGGCTCATAAATGTTTCGTTTCAACAGCGCACTGTCAATGAATTCCTTGCTATAGAGGAAAACTCAAGCCGCCACAGACTTCAGACGTGAGTGTGGAGATATGTGAATGACCGACAGGCGTGCTAGGGGACGAGTGAAACGCTTCAAATTTAGAAAAACGCGTATGAAAAGTGAGCGTCGTAGCGGTCTACCTCCAACCGTCCGTACGGTAGGCAACAAGGAAAGAGATGACGAGTTCGTTACAGAAGACAGACTTGTCGCTGAGAATGAAATCGCAACGCAACTTCCAATCTGATTCAGTTCTGTGCTGCAAAACATTCAGAAGTTGGGTTATCGGAACTTCGTATCCATGGCTCCCACATTTATAGACTAAAGAGTTCAAAGTTCAGAGAAGAACCAGTGGTGTGGCTTCGAAATGAAGGAGACGGTTTATATGACAGGCGATAAAAACTGGTTCCATTAAACAAAAGTTCGTGACATAGAAACTCGTATGCCTGGCACTCATTAATCCTGGTGTCCGGTTCACCCGGATCGCTTTTTAGGTTTAATTACCTAAATCGATAAAAACGGAACCCTTGTAGGACTACTTTGTTGTCGGTGTGTCTGGCCGACTGTTAAGAATTCTTTGTCTGGACGACGTATGGAGTTGAAATTTATGTCAGTTACTGAGATCTACGGTCGACTGGCGCTGTAAAAACCTAAGTTTCTAAATTACCGCAATCAAAAGATACGGCCATTTGTCACATACTCGTAAACTTGTAAAACTCACTCATTAAAACTTATAGGAAGCAACCTACAGGTTTTGATGACTGAGTTTTCGAAGATCAAAAAACTTGACGTAAATGTCCGTACCTTTTGATTGCATTAAAGTAGAAGCTTAATTTTTTTTCACCGCCAAGTGACCGTAGACCTTAGTATGTGAGATAAATTTCAACTTGACATGTTCACCCATTTCTTATTTAAAAGGGATCTTAACAGTCCGACAGAGAGATAGGCAGAGAGACGGACAACAAAGCGGTCCTATAAAGGGTTCCGTTTTTTTTTTTTCAGATTGAATGACGGAACACTAAAAATGACACAGATCATTAGGTAGAGCATATCTCCAAATTTCTTATCGTAATACCCGCCGCAGAGTAGTTGCAGAGCTCACAGCTAGGAGGCAAACGTTTCAGAACTTGTGGACGAATCATCCGCTCTGTACTGTCGCTTCGAATTAGTTGATACCTGCAGGCAGGCAAGCCTGTGAACAGATTTCCAAAGAGGGTTGCTGTCGTTGGGTACGCACGCACATCGAGCACACATAACGGCATTTGCCCCTCACAAAGTGTGTCCACACTGAGACATGCTCCTTACAAAGATTTGTGACTAGTTCTACATGTCTTGTAACATCCGCACAGTCATCTTATGAAACACCAGAGATACTTAGGGATAACGCTGTGTAAAAAATGGCTCTGAGCACTATGGGACTAAACTTCTGAGGTCATCAGTCCCCTAGAACTTAGAACTACTTAAACCTAACTAACCTAAGGACATCACACACACCCATGCCCGAGGCAGGATTCGAACCTGCGACCGTAGCGGTCGCACGGTTCCAGACTGTAGCGCCTAGAACCGCTCGGCCACCCCGGCCGGCAACGCTGTGTAGACACAGAGTCATCCTCAAGATTACAAAATGTTCCAATGGAACTAACATGAGCCTTTTATTATGGGTAAGAGCATCTTCGATCCCTATGACACGTTACGAAGTGACTTTATTCAATCGTACTGTGCGCTCCTTCGCTCAGTCAAGCAAAGTGGAATCACTCAAGCGGATTGGCTTCTGAGAACAGCATTGTTTAACCAATAATTATTTTGTCGATACCACAAAACCAACGTATCTCTCAGTATATTGTTTACCTTAATTTACAGCCTAACAATTGAGTTAAATGATACAATGACTTAAGATGGTCCAGTCAATCAGTACAGCCTGTAAAACAAAAACAAAACAAAACAAACAAAAGAAACTGGGGAAAGGGTGTCCCTCCAAAAGGTCATCAGTCGCATTTTCTCTGGTGTTTCGGCGAATATTTGTCATTTTGCTGTTGCAGTGTGTAGATGGAGTCTGCTCAAAAAAGTAAACCCCGCATGTATCGAGAATGGCCGAAATTTCTCAGGGTACTCCAAAACAGTGTCGGTATTTACATATCATGCATTTGCCATATCGACCCCACTCTCAAGGAGATATAAGAGCGTTTCATCCTCGAGGTATTAGTATTATTGTTATTAGCTTAGCGAATCGTTTGCATATGGAGTTCGTGTAAAAGTTGGCGAAGTATTCTGAAGCTATGTTGGAATAGACCCACTAACCAACACTCCCACCCACATACACATCAAAAAAAGTTTTGCATCAACCCGGTTCCCATAACTCCTGAAGAGAGACGTTGACTGTGGATATTGTATCACAGACACAGTCTCTCTGACTGTTCAGAGATGTTACTAAACCCGCCGAAAGATGTAAACAATCATGAGTGAGGAGCGCCTATTAGACGGAGGGGGTCCGACAGCCGATCAGTTCCAGTCATCCCACCAGGAAGGAGGCACACGGCTCGTGTTGTCTGTAGTTCATCCATGCCTAGACGGTCAATACCGCGGTTCGAACGCGTCCGCATTGTTACTTTGCGCCAGGAAGGGCTCTCAACAATGGAAGTGTTCAGGCGTCTCGGAGTGAACCAAAGCGATGTTGTTCAGACATGGAGGAGATACAGAGAGACAGGAACTGTCGATGACATACCTCGCTCAGACCGCCCAAGGGCTACTACTGCAGTGGATGACCGCTACCTATGGATTTTGGCTCGGAGGAACCCTGACAGCAACGCCACCATGTTCAATAATGCTTTTCGTGCAGGCACAGGACGAAGTGTTACGACTCAAACTGTGCGCAATAGGCTGCATGATGCGCAACTTCACTCCCGACGTCAAAGGCGAGGTCCATCGTTGCAACCACGACACCATGCAACGCGGTAAACATGAGCGTGAGAGTGAAAATCTCATTCTGGAAACATTCGCTAGGCTGTGGCTAAGCCATGTCTGCGCAACATCCTTTCTTTCAGGAGTGCTAGTCTTGCATTGTTCACAGGAGAGCTTCTGTAAAGTTTGGAAGGTAGGAGACGAGGTACTGGCAGAAGTAAAGCTGTGAGGACGGGGCGTGATTCGTGCTTGGGTAGCTCAGTTGGTAGAGCACTTGCCCGCGAAAGGCAAAGGTCCCGAGCTCGAGTCTGGGTCCGGCACACAGTTTTAATCTGACTGGAAGTTTCATATCAGCGTACACTTCACTGCAGAGTGAAAATCTCATTCTGGAAACATCCCGTAGGCTGCGGCTAGGCCATGTCTCCGCAATATCCTTTCTTTCAGGAGTGCTAGTCTTCCATGGTTCGCAGGAGAGCTTCTGTAAAGTTTGGAAGGTAGGAGACCAGGTACTGGCAGAAGTAAATCTGTGAGGACGGGGCGTGATTCGTGCTTGGGTAGCTCAGTTGGTAGAGCACTTGCCCGCGAAAGGCAAAGGTCCCGAGCTCGAGTCTGCGTCCGGCATACAGTTTTAATCTGACTGGAAGTTTCATATCAGCGTACACTCCGCTGCAGAGTGAAAATCTCATTCTGGAGAGTAATTTCTGTTGACCTAGAATCGAGACATTTGACAAAAAGCAAGACTTAACAGTACAATAAAAGGAAAAAATCCGAAAATCGTTATTTTGTAATTGTCAATTAAAAAATATTTTGCCTTTTGTTGCTCTGATACCTGTCTCTGTGTTACGGCTCCTTTTTCTCAGGGAGGGGTGTAAGTATCAGATTGAAATTTATCCCATGTTCTATGGTCTGTGGTCTGTTGGCAGTTTAAAAAATACAAGCTTCCAAGTCATTGCAATGCGTACGCTAATATCTGAATGCACTCAAGGGTAATGGTCTCGGAAGGTTGGGAATCATTGCACTACTGTTTATTGAGCGTCTCTCATACTTATTAAATAATCGAGTGAGGAAACTTGTCGCACTTCGTTGGATCTTCTCACTCTACTACTAATTCTGTCTCATAAGAGCGCCAAAGTGATGAGCAACAGTCAAGAATCCGACTATCGGAACACCTCGCAAAATTTCATACAACCTTTTTACACAAATGACTCACTACTGCGAAAAGAGTACTACGTGGATGAGACGCCTTTATCTCCCTTGAGGTTGGACTCGAGATGATAAAAGGACGACATGTAAAAATCAGCGTTGTTCTGGAACACGAGGTGGAATTTTAACCAACCTGGATACATTGCGGCTTACTATCTGAAAGAAATCACTGTGAGAGTACGTCGTCTACAGTACGTCTAGGGAGCGCGCGGGATTGGTTCGGGGGTGTAACGTACGCCCTAAGACAAGAAAAACGATGCGCCACTAAGTAATTATCCGAATTGGAGGGAAATCGGTAGATGTGACGTACATGTAAAGACAAACAAATGATTAGAATTTCAGAAAATTCGATGACTTATTCGAGAGAAAGAGATTCACGAGTTGAGCAAGTCAGTTACGCGTTGATCTACCTCTGGACGATATACAAGCAGTTATTCTGCTTGGCATTTATTGATAGAGTTGTTGGGTGTCCTCCAGAGGGATATTATACCGAATTCTGCCCGGTTGGTACGTTAGATCGTCAGAATCCCGAACTGGTAGGAGGGTCCTGCCCATAGTGCTTCGAATGTTCTCAACTGAGGAAACATCCGGTGACCTTGTTGGCCAAGGTATGGTTTGGCAGCAGAAACTCTCGCCGTGTGCGGGCGGTCATAATCTTGATGAAATGTAAGCGTAGGATGGTTTGCCATTAAGAACAAAAAAACAGGGCGTAGAATATCGTCGACGTACCGCTGTGCTGTATGGTGTCGCAGATGAAAATCAAAGGGGTCGTGCAATGAAATGAAATGGCCCCTGAGGCCGCCATTGCTGCCGGATGGCAGACGACATTCAGGTTGGTATCCCACCGCCGTCCGGGGCTCAGTTCAAAGCGGGACTCATCACTGAACACAATTCTAATCCAGTCAGTGAGGTACCAGGCCGAATGTGCCGAACACCACTGCAAATGGGCTTGTTGGTGTACAGAGGTGAATGGTAGTCAGCGTGAGGGACGCCGTGGGCTTCGCCCCCTCTCTGCGATCCGTCTATTAATGCTCGTTGTGATCACTGAAGCACCAGTTTCATCTCGAATCGGTGAATCCAGGGCTCTCGAGTGTCTCTCTGATGATTGCCCTGTCCTGATTTTCTGTTGTCTCTCAATACATGCCCGCCGCTGTGGCCGAGCGGTTCCAGGTGCTTCAGTTCGGAACCGCGCTGCTGCTACGGTCGCAGGTTCGAATCCTGTCTCGGGCATGGACGGGTGGATATCCTTAGGTTAGTTAGGTTTAAGTAGTTCTAAGTCAGGGGACTGATGACGTCAGATGTTCCCATAGTGCTCAGAGCCATTTGAACCACTTGAATCTCAATACATCGACCCCCTTCTTGACGCTGCATTCGCTCATTGTTCACCCACTCCCGCCATCATCGTCGAATGTATCCCTGGTATCGACATGTCTCCTGTTTTCTATCCTTACCACCTGCGCAGCAGGGTCACACATTCATCTGTCGGCCGACAAAGTTTACAATTCTGCAGTTTCCCTCGGTACCTGTACGAATACCTGTTTGTAACCAATTTGCATAATTCCCTCGTGGTGCGTCGTTTTTTTGTCTTAGAGTGCAAACGCGCAATAATGGAACACATGGAACAAAGTAAGCGAAACTTAATTCGTGTATGACATCACTGTTAAGAAACTGTTGGGTTAAAACACCCAGGCAGACGCGAAGTGTAAACTCTGAAACCCGTAAAAAAAACTGAAGGAAATTCGTTCAGAGCAGCTTACCAAATGAAAAATAATTTATAGCGAGGGTGAAAGACCTCAACCGTCCCTAGTTGTGGGGCAAGTATACGGATGGGGTGACACGTAAAATTTAGGGTATCGCTGTAACAAATGGAGTAATTTCAAACACACTTGGTACATATATGACTTATTAGTTGTACATTAGCTAATGAAGGTGTTGTGGATTGGCAGGAGCCAACCCACGGAGCTTGGAGGAAGCCGAAAGGCACGCGTTTAAGCTCACGCAGGCTGGCGTGAGGTCTGTAATCTATGATAGTGGCGACACGCGGGTCCGACGTATACTAACGCACCGCGGCCGATTTAAAGGCTACCACCTAGCATGTGTGGTGTCTGGCGGTGACACACCAGAACGCACAAAACATTCATTGGTATATGAGGTAAGAAGTGGAAAAAATCGAAGGCGACCGACAATTTCCTGGCAGTTGACATTTAACATCATAACTACTCTAATACACTCAGTAGGGTTCTCTAGGGACTTCGTAGAAGGAACAAAACGTATAATGAATCAATTTTTCGTGCATTTGTATTTTGATAAAATGAGAAAAAAAGGATAAACCGGCCGCGCTGACTAATAAACTAGTTTGTAAATTGAATGTAAAGTTATTTATTGTTTTCCATGTTTCGCAACATTTGTGTAGAAGCACTCTGAACGCAGACGACATTAACAAACACTTCTAAGTGCCTCTTCCGTGCGACCAGGCGGACAACGGGCGCTTCAGCATCGCTCTGGAAGAAAACGAGTGGAGCGACGCCTTCCTGGTGGTGCCAGCCAGCGGGTACCAGTCGACGAAGGTCACCATCTCAGTGCTGAACCCTGCGAGCCTGGACTACGAGAACATCGACTGGAGAACCATTACGCTCACGGTAAGGGACAATTGTTAATCACTATATTGCTATGCAGGTTCGAGAAGAACCATGTAGGACCCTGTGGTACGTCACGCCGGCCTTCGTCACTCGACTATAACATGAAATATTCTAAGCGTATGGACGTCACTACAAGCACGAATACACACGACAACACGTGAAGTTCTAGTACAGATACCAGGCTGAAGTGGCAGCCCGTACACCAGTCCATAGCAAGTCCTGCAGACAAACCATATCCCTAGAGTTCCGAAAATAATTTGACACAGTGCTACTCTGCAGATTGTTAACAACGGTTCAAGCGTACGTAATAGGTTCTCAGATACTCCGCAAGCAAGTATACGGTCCATAGCAAAGTAGTTGACAAAAATATTGTCTCTATTGAGGTCTACATCTACATCTACATTTATACTCCGCAAGCCACTCAACGGTGGGTGGCGGAGGGCACTTTACGTGCCACTGTTATTACCTCCCTTTCCTATTCCAATCGCATATGGTTCGCATGAAGAACGACTGCCGGAAAGCCTCCGTGCGTGCTCGAATCTCTCTAATTTTACATTCGTGATCTCCTCGGGAGGTATAAGTAGGGGGAAGCAATATATTCGATACCTCATCCAGAAATGCACCCTCTCGAAACTTGGACAGCAAGCTACACCGCGATGCAGAGCGCCTCTTTTGCAGAATCTGCCACTTGAGTTTGCTAAACATCTCCGTAACGCTATCACGGTTACCAAATAACCCTGTGACGAAACGCGCCGCTCTTCTTTGGATTTCCTCTATCTCCTCTGTCAACCCGAGATGGTATGGATCCCACACTGATGAGCAATACTCAAGTATATCTCCAACGAGTGTTTTGTAAGCCACCTTCTTTGTTGATGGACTACATTTTCTAAGGACTCTCCCAATGAATCTCAACCTGGCACCCGCCTTACCAATAATTAATTTTATATGATCATTCCACTTCAAATCGTTCCGCACGCATACTCCTAGATATTTTACAGAAGTAGCTGCTACCAGTGTTTGTTCCGCTATCATATAACCATACAATAAAGGATCCTTCTTTCTATGTATTCGCAATACATTACATTTGTCTATGTCAAGGGTCAGTTGCCACTCCCTGCACCAAGTGCCTATCCGCTGCAGATCTTCCTGCATTTCCCTGCAATTTTCTGATGCTGCAACTTCTCTGTATACTACAGCATCATCCGCGAAAAGCCGCATGGAACTTCCGACACTATCTACTAGGTCGAAGTTGAGTGTGACACTGATGTCAGGTGTTCGTGTGTAACAGGTCTAGGTGAAACAAGTTAGTTGCTGGACTTTTCTACCGGCCATCCGATTCCGCTGTGACAGTTCTAGAATCATTTAAAAGAAGTCTACGGCCGGTAGCGCGTAAATACCAGATCATGCAGTACTAGATGGGGGCAACTTTAACCAACCGAATATAAACTGGGACGTCTGTGGACTCATTGTGCCGGGATATATACAGACAGTCTTGCGAAGTACTTTTGAACACGTTTTCTGAAAACTATCTGAGCAGCTAATGCGGCAGCCCAAACGCAATGGAAATATTAGTTTAGTGGTGTAGTGATAGTGTTTTTGTTTTGTATGTTATTGTTCCGGTTGCTATGGGTTTATTTATCGACTGTAATTTTTTATTTATAGTTCACTGCTGCTATTTGAGTTTTTGCTATTTGAGTTTAAATATTATTATTTTGTCATTTGGAGAGAGTGAGTGGAAATGTGATCGCTAGAAAACCAAGTGAAGAAGTTGAAACATTTCCGAAATATTTTTCTTTTTGAGTTCCTAGAGCGGTGGTAGCAGCGGAGGCAGCGAGAAACGTTTGCGCCATGTATGGGGATAGTGCTATTGGACAGAGCACGGTAAAAAGATGGCTCTTTCGTTTTAAGGAGAATCTTATGACATTACTGACTCTTCGCGTTCAGGAAGACCTTCGGGGTTTGATGATCGTTTAAACGCATTAATTCACAATGATAATCGTCAGTGTATTCGTCAGCTGACAAATGTGATTAACTGTCATCGTCCCACCGTCGTGCGAGATTTGCATGCAGTGGGGAAGGATAAAAAATTAGGAGTATGCGTACCGCTAAAATCACATAAATCAGCTGGAGGCATATGTGCATCTCTCCTTGTTCGTCATCAGTTGGTTTGTGAACAAAATCGACCATTTCTATCCTGTATCGTTAATGGTGACGAGAAATGGAGTCTCTATGCTAACATATGGAAAAGAAAGGAATGACCGCACCCAAACAAAGCGACAATGTACCGTACAAAGACCCGCGTGCATCCACAAAAGGTAGTGTTATGCGTCTTGTGGAACAGGGACGTTGTGGTGTACTAAGAATTGCTTCCCCGAGGTGTAACTATAACTGCTGACATTTATTGTCAACAACTGAGGCGTCTTGCAGAACAATCCAAGAACAACGACCAGACTGCGTGAAATTATACTGCTCCACGATAAGGCCCACGCGCATTATGCTAGAGTGACAAAAAACGCTGTACAGGAGTTGAGTTAGAAGTCATTCCACGCCCACCTTATTCACTTGATCTTGTAGCCTCAGATTTTCATTTTTTCCGCTCTTTATTGAACAACTTCCAACGAACTTCCTTTCCGCATGAAAATGCGCTCCGAACGTGACTCGACGAATTCTTCGCTTCAAAACCACGCTGTTTCTACACTTGCACAATCAATAGTTGCCCCCGCGTTGGCAAGCTGTTGTAAATAGTGAAGAAGAAAGTATTATTGATGTCCAAAGACTCTGTTATGTGTACCTGATGCGTTAGTTCAATATATGGAAAAACGCTGTGGACTTATGCACCAACACAGTATCTTAGACCGGATCTTTCCGACAGTGTCAGTATAGAGACGGGGATTTGTGATCACGATGTCATTACAGTAACTATGGTTACGTAAGTCAATAAATCAGTCAAGAAGGCTAGGAGAGTGTTTTGGCACTAAACAAAGAAAAGTTTGAGGTCATCCACGTGGGTACTAAAAGAAATCCGATAAATTTTGGGTATCCGATAAATCGCAAAAATCCATGGGCTGTCAATTCTAATAAATACCTAGGAATTACAATTACGAGCGACTTAAATTGGAAAGACCACATAGAAAATATTGTGGGGAAGGTGAAACAAAGACTGCGCTTTGTTCGCAGAACACTTAGAAGATGTGACAAACACACTGAAGAGACAGCCTACATTACACTTGTCCGTCCTCTGCTGGAATATTGCTGCGCGATGTGGGATTCTTACCAGGTAGGATTCACGGAGAAAATCGAAAAAGTGCAAAGAATGGCAGCCCGTCTCGTGTTATCGCGCAATAGGGGTGAGAGTGTTACTGATATGATACGCGAGTTGGGGTGGCAGTCACTGAAACTAAGGCGGTTTTCTTTGCGGCGAGATCTATTTACGAAATTTCAGTCACCAACTTTCTCTTCCGAATGCGAAAATATTTTGTTGACATCCACCTACGTAGGGAGAAATGATCATCATAATAAAATAAGAGAAATCAGAGCTCGAACGGAAAGATTTAGGTGTTCCTTTTTCTCACGCGCCATTCGAGAATGGAATAGTAGAGAAGCAGTATGAAAATGGTTCGATGAACCCTCTGCCAGGCACTTAAGTGTGAATTCTAGAATGACCATGTAGATGTAGACGTAGATGTAGATGCTTGCGTCTCACTTAGACAGTGAACTGACGTCTCTTAGTTCCACTAAGATGGACATAGAGGAATTACGGGATAAGTTTAAACAGATTGCGGTCTTGAGAACTATATGCCTAGTAAGTGGATTGAGCAAGAAAAAGACCCAACATGGTTTAACAATGAAATGCGGAAAACGATAAGGAAGCAATGACTGTTGCACTATTAATTCAAAAGAGAAGGTGCAAACGATCACAGGCAAAAGTTAATAGACATTCGTGCGTCTGTGAAAAGCTTGATGGGCAAAGCATACAGTAACTTCTACCGTCATAACTCAACAAAAGATCTCGCCAAGAACGCGAGAAAATTCTGGTACAGTGCAAAATCGATAAGCGGGTCTAAAGTTTCCATCCAGTCACTCGACCGGTCTGGTATGGCAGTTGAAGATAGCAAATCGAAAGCCGAAGTTTTAAATTTCGTGGTTAAGAAATCGTTCACGCAGGAGCATCGTGCAATCATACCCTCCTTTGACGGTCGAAAAGACGCCGTCCGTACGACATAGTAGTAAGCGACCCAGGTTCATAGAAACAACTGAAAGAGTTGAAAAAATAAGTCGCCATGTCCGGATGGAATCCCAGAGTAGTCTACGCCCTTGGTCCCTTACTTAGCTTGCAATTATCGCGAATCTCTCGCCCAACCCAAAGTTAAAGTGACTGGAGAAAAGCCAGGTGACTCCTGCATATACGAAGGGTAAAAGAAGGGACACCCAAAATTATATCAGTTTCCTGTAGAATTCTTGACATATTCTCAGCTTGAATATAAAAAAATTGTCATGAGATCGGGAAGCTTAAGCCCACGAATCAACACGGATTCAGATATCATCGCTAGTGTAAAATTCCGCTTCCCCTTTTTTCAAATGATATGCTGTGAACTATGGATGAAGAGGAACAGGCATATTCTATATTTATAGATTTCCGGAAAGTATATGACACGATACCCTACAGCAGAGAAGATAATAATGGTAAGAGCATATGGCATTGGTTCCCAGATATGTGACTGGTTCGAAGACTTCTTAAGTAATAGAACCCTTTATGTTGCTCTCGACAGCGAATGTTCATCAGAGATAAGGCCATCGTTAGGAATGAAACAGGAGTGTGTGATAGGACCGTTATTACGTAACTGATGTGGCGGACAGGGCACGCAACAATCTGCGGTTGTTTCCTAATGCCGCGATGTGCGGTAGTTGTCAAAGCTGAGTAACTGTAGGAGGCTACAAGGTAACTTGTAGAAGGTAATTTGCAGATGGTGTGATAAATAGCAGCAATCTCTAAATGTAGAAAAACGTAAGTTGGTGCGGATGAGTAGGAAAAACACACCCGTAACCTTCGGATACAGCATTAGTACAGTCCTACTTGAAAGAGTCACGTCGTTTAAATATCTGGGCGCAACGCTACAAAGTGATATGGAATGGAACGAGCATATGGGATTGTGGTAGGGAAGACGAATGGTCGACTTCGGTTTTATGGGATAATTTTTGGAAAAGTGTGGTTCATCTGTAAAGAAGACCTCATTTAGGACGCTAGTGCGGCCTATTCTTCAGTACTACTGGCATGTTTGGAATCCTTTCCAGATCGGACTGAGAAAAGAGATAGAAGCAATTAAAAGGAGGGCTGCAAGTTTGTTAGCGGTTGGTTCGAACAACACGAAAGTGTTACCGAGAAATGGAATGGGTATCCGTGGAGGGAAGGCAACGCTTTTCAGGGAACACTATTTTCTGGGAACACTTCATTGGCATTTGAAGCTGACTGTAGAACTACTCTTCTGCTGCCAACATACGTTTCACGTAAGAACTGCGAAGATAAGATTACAGAGATTACGGCTCGTATGGAGGATGTATATAAACACATCAAAGAAAGTTTTGCATCACCCCGGTTCCCAGAACTCCTGAAGATAGACGTTGACTGTGGATATTGTGTCACAGACATAGTCCCTTTGACTGATCAAAGACAACTGTCGATGACATGTCTCGCTCAGGCCACCCAAGGCTACTCCTGCAGAGGTAACAGATCGGTTGAGCGACCTTTAGCAGCTTGAGCACCACTGAGCCCGGATCCTCTCTGAGATTTCGAAGTGCAGCCCTTTCTTCAGATGTTTTCTATTGCGTTGAGAAGGAGCTTTCAAGAGAGCACGGCAAGTTTTCCTTCTTATTTCTTCGGCAGCGTCCATAGGAAGGCGTCGTAGAGCTTCTTTAACACCACTCACGAATCTTATCAGAGGTAGTGCTCTACGTGTAGGTGCAAAATTGAGTCCTTAACCCAAAACAGACGGCGTCGCATCGTCTAAAGTTCTTCTCCGTGAAGTTAACAACGGAACGTCGTGCAGTTATTCCCTGTGATGACGGCTGATGTGGCACAAAACGATCAAATTTTGACATCTGTAGAGAACTTGAATCCTTATATGACCAGTCAAACTTTGCTGAAGTCACTCCATCAACCCTATCTCATGATACAGAAGATAGAAGTGCTGCAATCATCAGATGTACGTGGAACAGTTTTTCTGAAATGGCATCTAACCTTCGTCTCGTATAACAATTCTCTCCTTAACAATAGCATGAGTGGCCTTCTCCGTTATCCTCTGTGCAGTGGCATCTTAATAAAATGTGACACTCTGGCAAATTTTGGTCTTATGCCATGGCCCCGACATCTCATTAAAAAATTTAAAGAACTTAAGAATTTTGCTCTCTTACCTCGTAGCTTGTCAAAACTTCTTATATGTGGGGCCATCTCCTCCCCGTAAAGGCGTTTGATGTAAAATTTAATATTTTCTCGGCGAGTTAAGTGTTCGAAAAGATTTCGGGATGACAGCCGGTCGTCGTGATCATCGCTCCACAATATTTCAACTCGACATCTGCCAGTCTTCTTCAGGTGAACCATCGAAGACAGTGTCGGAAGCAAATAGTTTACCTAAATAGGCTGCACTTGTAAGGACAGTGTTTCAGAGACAATGGATACTCGACCCAGCAAATTAACAGGCCATTCTCAGCTACAACCAAGAACCGGGAAGTGGATAAAGAGGAGAACGCGCCACCAAAATCCTTAGTTTTTCTTCCATTCGTTGCAAATATTTCCTTCAAAATAGCAAGAATCCTTAGCAATTTTCATGTGAAAGGGATTTTCCGCCCACCACCTAAGATATCGGAACTGCTGCGATCAGTGAAGGGTAATTTGTTATTGCGGAAGGCGGGAATTTACAAAATACCTTGCCAGTGTGGAACGGCCTATATAAGACAAACAATATGCACAGTGGAAGAACGTTTCTCTGGACATAAACGTTGCACTCGCCTACTGCAACCCAGTAGGTCTGCAGTGCAGAACATTGTATCTCCAACGGACATTCAATAGAGTATGTTAAAACATTAATTTTGGCCACAGCAACAATTTTTTGGGACTCCATTACAAAAAATCCATTGATATATGCACCACGGAAATTCTTATGAACCGAAACACGGCTAACAGCTGCATAATGCGTGGATTCTCGTTATCTCCGAGATTTGCTCCAGACGAAGACGCCAGAATACTCCGATAACTGCGGCGAACGGCAACGCCGAAGACAGTTGATCCTTGCAGTTCCACCAGCGAGAGCGCTGCTGCTAGGCGGTGTGGCCCTTCTGTCACCCTGACCCTGATGCATACATGGCTATCGCGCCCCACATCTCTTCCTTCTTCACGACGACCACCCTTTCCCTGACAACCTCAGTAAGGCTAACAATTCTGCTTCCCATCTCTCTGGGGTCTTCTCCATTCCCGACGATCCCCACTTTGATTACTCCCTCTTCCCCAGAGTCTTTGTACACACCGATACCTCCATCTGCCACTTGCCCCCAGTTTCCAGTACTTGGATCAGTTACCCCCGTCAGATTTAAACATTCCCATTACTGCACATGGCATCAAACTCCGCTCCAAGTGCAACATCTGCCCCGATCACGACTGTGTCACTTACTGCCACCTCAAGAAGTCCCCTGCCTCCCTCCTGGCCGTCCTTGCTGCCTTGTATAACATCATCCTCTACACTGGCTTTTGCCCAAACCTGTGGAAGACTTCCCACGTCCTGCTATTCCCCAAACCCAACAAACCCCCTCTGACACCTCTTGCTATCGCCCTATCTGCTTCACCTCCATGTTCAGTAATGTCTTTGACTCCATCCTCTCCTGACATTCATCAGCACCTCAACCAGCACAAACTCCTTCCTCTTACCCAGTGTGGCTTCTGTCCCTCCTTCTCTGCTGATGACCAGCTCCTTAATCTTACCTATCTTCTTCCTCCAACTTAACTCCCATCGTTCCACTATATTTGTTTCTCTCAGCCTCCAGAATGCCTATGACCAAGTCTGACATCATGGGCTCGTTTTTAAAGTATAGACCTACGTCCTACCTGTCAATTTCTTCCATCTCATTCCTTCCTTCCTCTCCCTTCGTACCTCCTATGTCACTAACCACAATACCAACTCCCACACTTTTTATCCTACCGTAATCATGCCCCAAGGCTCTGTCCTTTCCCCTTTCCTCTACCTCATGCATACTGCAGATATGCCCAAACCTCCCCCACTTGTTTACCTCCTCAAATAGGCTGATGACACTGCCTTTCTGGCTCTCTATCCTCCCCTTCAACAGTCCCAACATACCCTCCAAACCCACATCGACTAGTTCACTGCCTGGACCAACCAGTGGCTAATTTGCATTGACCTTTCCAAGACCCAGTCAATCACCATAGGTTGTACCACCCTCTCCTTCCGGCTCCACTATTTTTATCTTACCATTTATGGTTGTCCTATCCACCTCACTGCTATCCTGATATACTTTGGTCTCACCCTCGACCATCACCTCCCTGGGTTCCCCATCTGCTTACAATCCGTCACTAAGCCCACAATGACTTCACCTCCTGAAACTCCTGTCTGGCCGGCCATTGGGACTGCATCCTTCCACCAACCTTCACATCTATAAATCATTGATCCATCCCATCCTTTGCTATCTCAGTATCACCTGGATTTCCACCTCACCCAGATTGCATAAATTTCTCCAAATCTCGAACACCATGCACTCCACCTCACTTTCTGTATCTGCCTACCATACCCCACACAGATCCTACATGACCTCATCCCGTTCCCACATTTTCTCCTTTTCCTCAAACACATCCACATGCTGTACATCATCCGCAGACTCAATCCCCCCTCCCCCCCACAAACTCTCCTATCCTCTCTACCCCTCTACCCCCCTGTTACCATGCCTTTACTGTTATGTCCCACTCTCTCTCTCGATGTCAGCATCATCCACCTCCTTTACCAACGTACCTTCCAGCACCTATCATTCTCCAATAATGAGCTTTGCCCTGATATCTACATCTCCTACCAACTCTAACCCCACCTTCACACTCTTCCTCGGAGCTCCCTTTCCTGTCCTTTTCCCTTCCCCTGGGCGTTTTTTTACTCCCTCCTACGCCCACTCCCTATTCTGCACAGCCCTTCTGCATCTCTGCACTCTATCCTGGCTGGTTTTCCCTCTCCCTCTCCCATCCCATCCATCACCTTTCCCTTGCTGCGCAACCCGCCCCCTTTCTTTTCATCCCACCATCTCCAGCCCCCCCTCCCTCATTGCTACCTCCTCTCCACTGTCTACCTTACTCTCAGCCCCCCCCCCCCTATCCTCCCTTGGAAAATACCTCTTGGCAGATTTTACTCTTTGTCTTGTATGCTCCGTCTCTTGCAGTGGTTTGAATAGTGCCAGTGCCGTCGATCTGGTGTGGGCAACTTTTATGTTTTGCTTGTGACTAGGTGTACTTTATTTGCTACCCACATAGCAAACTCAACTGTGTTTTTGTCTTCATGTGGCCTTTTTTAAACTGTGTCTTCTAATAAAAGTCTCTGCATAAGTGTATATTGTAACCCCTATTATCTCTCCCTTACTATATGTGTTCCTCTTTCTATCGCCTTTTATATATGTATCTTTCCATCTTTTTTTCCTGCCTGTAATATCTCTCTGGGTGAAGAGCGGCGGATTATGCAAGTATGGAGTCGGGGAATGAAATTACAATAAAGAAGAGAAAAAGGACATGCCTTTGTAAGTCTTCGATGGCTCACCTGAAGATGACTGGCAGGTGTCAAATTGAAATATCATGGAGTGAAATTTACGACAACCAGCTACAATCCCGAAATACCTTCGAACACTTAATTCACTGAGAAAGTTATAAAAACTTTAAATTTCAAGAGTAACTACACTTAGCAACTGCACAAACAGTTTAACGCTCGATGGTAAATGCCTACCATGGCGAACTGCTTTCAAGTAACTAAAGTTTACATACAAATTCCGTTAATGAACAAGATGTCTCGCCCCTAAAGCAAAGCTTACAGCAACAATGACTGCTCTTAATGTGCGTTTACATCTGTGCGCCTTGCGGCAAATCACCGGCACTGGTCCCAGACGCAAATAGAGGCGGCCAGGATAAACACAGGTCCGAATAGAATCACTTGTGGACACATTTTACACAAAAGGCACGCACCTATACGTGTGCTTCTCTTTGAGTGTGGTGTGGAGCAAGCAAAGCCGCTTTGCTACTAGACGCAGCTGGCCGCGGTGGCCGTGCGGTTCTAGGCGCTTCAGTCCAGAACCGCAGGACTGTTACGGCCGCAGGTTCGAATCCTGCTTCGGGCATGGATGTGTGTGATGTCCTTAGGTTAGTTAGGTTTAAGTAGTTCTAAGTTCTAGGGGACTGATGACCTAAGATGTTAAGTCCCATTGTGCTCAGAGCCATTTGAACCATTTTTTTTTTGACTAGACGCAAGGCGCACACGTGTAAACGCACCTATAAGTGAACAAAATTTCACTGCTCAAAAACCTTTAATAACACTTAAGACCGATACAGAATAACAGAATCAAAAGCCTGCTGTCATGCCTCTCCTCGATCAGGCAGGATATCAGGCTCATAAATACAGTGAATCTTATGGCGCAATGGCCAATGAAAACACAAGGTAAAAAGCGCGAAGTTCGTGAGACCTTCACGGGAAATTGCCTAGAACATTCAGGGTGCCGCAAACGGCCGAACCGAACTTAAACTAAAAGCTGTCTCTAGACGTTGTTGCTTAGATTTACTTATGCGATATTTAGAAGAAATCAGCTGGAGTAAAACATAAGGGAGGTACAGGCCCCTTGGCCAGTATCATATCCAACTGAAATACAGAGTGTATCAAAAATAATCATCCAATTTGGCACGTCTGTATTTCTGAAATTAATAAACGTATACAATGAATTTTATTTTTTGATGTACGGGAAACTCAAAAATCTTTTTTTTTCATACCTTTTCATAGATGTTCAGTATGCCCTCCTTGATTGAGATGCACAGCATACATCAGTGCGGTATTCAAATTGTTCCCACACTGCAGCGAGCATGTCTTGAGTTACAGCTTCCACAGCTGCTGTTATGCGATGTCCCAGATCTTTCATTGTTGTTGGTAACAAAAGCACATAAACAAGAGTCTTTATAAAGGCCCACAAGAAATAATCACATACAGAGAGGTCCGGCGACCTTGGAGGCCGGTAATGTAAGGCTGAATCATTTGGTCCAGTGCGACCGATCCATCGCATAGTAATCCTTTAATTTAAAAATTACCGCACATCCAGATGCCCGTGAGGCGGTGCAGCACACGCCAGACGGACGTCGGAGGCATGATGAGCTGTCCAGTTGCACGGCGAACAGATTTCTGCGGACTCCTTGTGAAACTATGTCGGATGCTTTCCACGTCTGTGTCAGACACTCTGGGACGGCCCGGCGAGTTGCTTTCATACAAACAACCTGTTTCTCGGAACTGTTCATGCGATCGTCTAATGCTATGTGCTGATCCACACCGTACCTAGTACGAAAGTCATGCCGAACAGTTACTTTTGAACCGCAATGCGCAAAACGTAGGACGAAAAACGTTTTCTGTTGTCCCGACACCATTTTTACTAGAACTGAAGCGGGCTCACACTGCTGCTACCTAGCGGGAACAAGGTGAAACTTGAGAGTTTGCTCTTTCCAATAGTACGTCGTTCACGCACATATTCGGGATTGGAGCCAGTGGTCGTAAACGTCACTCGGCAACGTTTCAACTGGACACCTGCCAGTCATCTTCGGGTGACATAATCGTTGGAATATTTCACATCATTAATATCAGCAACTGAGTCCGCCTTGATGCAAATTACCTTTTTATTCGTTTATTTCTTTATTATCCCAAACTACTTTCGGCGACAAATATCACCATCATCATGACATAATGTTTGCTAAGTAAAAAGACGGCAACAGAAAAAAAGAGCACAGAAAATATGTTGCAAACAGCGCCAATAATTGCTTAAAACATGCTGTAAAATACAATAAATAAGGTAGTATGAAAGTATCAATAGTAAACTATATTTCAAAAGACTAATTGCAAAAATGTAATTATGTTTTACTGTGTTTGTACAATCATGCCATTTTCTGCAAGTTTTAGATTAAAAAACCCCACTGATGATGGTGATATTTGTCGCCGAAACTAGTTTGAGATAATAAATAAACGAATAATAAGGTGTTTTGCCTCAAGGCGGACTCAATTTCTGATATTATTGTTTTTCTATGCAAACACGGACCAAATGGAAGAGTTCCTAGATAATATTATTTCACATGATGTTCTCTTTCATCCTGTTCGACTAATCAGCGGTAAGTTGTGTAGTGTGATTCATATTAAATTGGTAAACAAATAAAGAAAAGAAGACTGTGAATTCTTCCCTTTACATACGAATATAGTATTTCAGAGATTACTGCAAGTAGCCTAGATCTGTAGTACCACATCTGCGAAACGTACTGCGCAGAGAAAGTCGCTCTAAACGTGTGTAAAGATGAAACTAGCTTTATGTGTCCCATTTAGTACCCAACGCCACTGAACAGCCACATACCTTTCCTTATCCTGTCCACCATGCTTAAAATATTGACGCTACAACTAATAACCGCAATTCACAGGTTGTAGCAACGGAGGAGGCAGACAAAACCCACGTCACCACCAGGGATTTCATCATCGAGCTCAACGACACCAACGACGAATTTCCGGAATTTACGAGCGAGTCGTTTAAAGCGGAGGTGTCAGAGAGCGCGGACTTAGATTATCTCGTCACCACTATCAGCGCCACCGACAAGGATGAAGGTGACCAGATCAGGTGAGTAGCTGCCTGCTGTCTGCTTGTAAAGAATAATTCTGTCTATGTTAGGACATCAAAACGCCCAACATCAGTAACTTGACGCAAAATATAACTTGTTCCTCTGGGTATTCTAGCATTTTAATTAGGAATGAGTAACGAAGGGGGCCGGCCGGAGTGTCCGTGCGGTTCTAGGCGCTACAGTCTGTAACCGAGCGACCGCTGCGGTCGCAGGTTCGAATTGTGCCTCGGGCATGGATGTGTGTGATGTCCTTAGGTTAGTTACGTTTAATTCGTTCTAAGTTCTAGGCGACAGATGACCTCAAAAGTTAAGTCGCACAGTGCGCAGAGCCATTTGAACCATTTAGTAACGAAGTGGCGTCTCTAGCTCATCGAGAATTTCCCTATCAGCACATTATTGATGCAGTTAAAGAGCAGCACTTGAGGCAGCGCACTTGCCAACGATATAGTCGTATGACCACTTGTGGTAGATTGAGCAACTGCCAACAGAACCACATTTCGATGCTCCGAGCTTTTCCTATTCAGTGAAAAGTCATTCTGTTTACTGTGATGGACACTTTTAGCCTAACGTTGCCTCCTAATGACGCTGACGGGAATGGAAAGTGTTCCAAGTGTTCCACCATGGACATCTTGACCGTATGTCTTGTGCCGAACAAAAATACATTAGAAGGTACAGCGGTGGGATCTTTGGTTTGCTCCGGGAGGAGACCGGATGGATACTACACTACTGGCCATTAAAATTGCTACACCAAGAAGAAATGCAGATGATAAACGGGTATTCATTGGACAAATATATTATACTAGAACTGATATGTGATTACATTTTCACACAATTTGGGTGCATAGATCCTGAGAAATCAGTATCCAGAACAACCACCTCTGGCCGAAATAACGGACTTAATACGCCTGGGCATTGAGTCAAACAGAGCTAGGATGGCGTGTACAGGTACAGCTGCCCATGCAGCTTCAACACGATACCACAGTTCATCAACAGTAGTGACTGGCGTATTGTCACGAGCCAGTTGCTCGTTCTCAATTGGTGAGAGATCTGGAGAATGTGCTGGCCAGGGCAGCAGTCGAACATTTTCTGTATCCAGAAAGGCCCGTACAGGACCTGCAACATGCCGTCGTGCATTATCCTGCTGAAATGTAGGGTTTCACAGGGATCGAATGAGGAGTAGAGCCACGAGTCGTAACACATCTGAAATGTAACGTCCACTGTTCAAAGTGCCGTCAAATGCGAACAAGAGGTGACCGAGACGTGTAACCAATGGCACCCCATACCATCACGCCGGGTGATACGCCAGTGTGGTGATGACGAATACACGCTTCCAATGTGCGTGCACCGCGATGTTGCCAAACACGGATGCGACCATTATAATGCAGTAAACAGAACCTGCATTCATCCGAAAAAATGACGTTTCGTCCTCCCAGGTTCGTCGTTGAGTACACCAACGCAGGCGCTCCTGTCTGTGATGCAGCGTCAAGGGTAACCACAGCCATGGTCTCCGAGCTGATAGTCCATGCTGCTGCAAGCGTCGTCGAACTGTTCGTGCAGATGGTTGTTGTCTTACAAACGTCCCCACCTGTTGACACAGGGATCGATACGTGGCTGCACGATCCGTTACAGCCATGCGGATAAGATGCCTGTCATCTCGACTGCTAGTGATACAAGGCCGTTGGGATCCAGCACGGCGTTCCGTATTACCCTCCTGAACCCACCGATTCCATATTGTGCTAACAGTCATTGGATCTCGACCAACGAGAGCAGCAATGTCGCTATACGATACACCGCAATCGCGATAGGCCACAATCCGATCTTTATCAAAGTCGTAAACTTGATGGTACGCATTTCTGCTCCTTAGACGAGGCATCACAACAATGTTTCAGCAGGCAACGCTGGTCAAACTGCTGTTTGTGTATGAGAAATCGGTTGGAAACTTTCCTCATGTCAGCACGTTGTATGTGTCGCCACCGGCGCCAGTCTTGTGTGAATGCTCTGAAAAGCTAATCATTTGCATATCACACCATCTTCTTCCTGTCGGTTAAATTTCGCGTCTGTAGCACGTCATCTTCGTGATGTAGCAATTTTAATGGCCAGTAATGTATAACACGCAAGATATTACACTGAGGTGACAAAAGTCAAGGATAGCTGTATTCATTTGTACAGAAGGCGGTAGTACAGCGTACACGAGGTATAAAAGGACAGTGTATTGTACTCCCGTGGTTCTTGTGAAAAGGTTTCTGACGTTACTATGGTTGGTCGACAGGAATTAACAGACTCTGAATGCGGAATAGGTGTTGGAGCGAGACGTATGGGGCGTTCCACTTCGGAAATCGTTAGGGTATTCAATATTCCGTGTCCACTGCGTCAAGAGCGTGACGAGAGTACTAAATTTCAGGCACTACCTCTCACCACGGACAACGCAGTGGCCGACGGCTTTCACTAATCGACCGAGAGCAGCGACGTCTGCGTAGAGTTGTCAGTGCTGAAAGACAAGCGACACTGCTTGAATTAACAGCAGAAATCAGTGTGAGACATACGACGAAAGCATCCGTTAAGACATTTCGGTGAAATCTGTGGTTAATGGGATATGGCAGCAGACGACCGACGCAAGTGCCTTTGCTAACAGCACGATATCGCCTGCAGCGTCTCTCCTGGGTTCTTGGCCATATTCGTTGCACCCTAAACGTTGGAAAATCGTGGCCTGGCCAGATGAGTCCCGATTTCCGTCGGTAAGAGCTGATGGCGAGGTTCGAGTGCGGCGGTGACTCCACCTACTATGGATTCAAGTAGTCAAAAAGGCACTGTGCAAGCAAGTGTTGGCTCCGTAATGGTGGGGCAATGTTTACATGGAACGGACTGGGTCCTCTGGCCCAAATGAACAGACCATTGGCTGGAAATCGTTACGTTCGGCCACTTGGAGACCAATTGCAGCCGTTTATGAACTTCATGTTTACAAACAACGACAGAATTTTTATAGATGACAATTCGTCATTCCACGGGGTCACAGCTACTGTTCACGATTGGTTTGAAAAACATTCTGGACAATTCAGGCGAATGACTTGACCTACCAGGTCGCACGACATGAACACCATCGAACATTTACAGGACATAATCGAGAGGTCAGTTCGTGCACAAAATCCGGCACTAACAACACTTTTACAATTATGGACGGCTATAAGACAGCATGGCTCAAGAGTTCTACAGAGGATTTCGAAAGACTTGTTGAGTCTATGCCACGTCGAGATGGTGCACTACAGCGGGCGAAACAGGTTTGACACGATATTAGAATCTATCTCATGACTTTTTTCACCTCATTGTAGTTCACTTTATTACAACATAGATGTTGTGGAATACTTAAATTTGTTCACCCCATTTCCACAGGAATGTCTTAAGTATGTTTCACAAATCTTTAACATAATGCAGCGCGTCAGCAACCGTGAAATGTACAGAAAATAAACAATTTTTTTCAACCTTCAGTTGCAAGGTAATTTTTACTCGTTTACCTAGGTTTCGATTCCAGTAATGGAATCTTCTTCAGAACCTATAATTAAACCACATACGGACATATATTACTCACTGAAATGCATCATCAGTCTAATGATTGAATAATAAAGAAATCGTGATACTTACAAAAAATTAAATTATTTTGAGAGCCAAACACTGGCCATGTCACAGATTAAAAATTAAAACAATAAATACGCTTAATCATAAGATTATGTCTGTCAAAATTAAAACCATTAAGGCGAACGTGGTTGTATACATGGAAGAACCCTGGAGATACTAAAAGGTATCAGATAGATTATATAATGGTAAGACAGAGATTTAGGAACCAGGTTTTAAATTGTAAGACATTTCCAGGGGCAGATGTGGACTCTGACCACAATCTATTGGTTATGACCTGTAGATTAAAACTGAAGAAACTGCAAAAAGGAGGGAATTTAAGGAGATGGGACCTGGATAAACTGAAAGAACCAGAGGTTGTACACAGTTTCAGGAAGAGCATAAGGGAACAATTGACAGGAATGGGGGAAAGAAATACAGTAGAAGAAGAATGGGTAGCTTTGAGGGATGAAGTAGTGAAGGCAGCAGAGGATAAAGTAGGTAAAAAGACGAGGGCTAGTAGAAATCCTTGGGTAACAGAAGAAATATTGAGTTTAATTGATGAAAGGAGAAAATATAAAAATGCAGTAAATGAAGCAGGCAAAAAGGAATACAAACGTCTCAAAAATGAGATTGACAGGAAGTGCAAAATGGCTAAGCAGGGATGGCTAGAGGACAAATGTAAGGATGTAGAGGCTTATCTCACTAGGGGTAAGATAGATACTGCCTACAGGAAAATTAAAGAGACCTTTGGAGATAAGAGAACCACTTCTATTAACATCAAGAGCTCAGATGGAAACCCAGTTCTAAGCAAAGAAGGGAAAGCAGAAAGGTGGAAGGAGTATATAGAGGGTCTATAAAAGGGCGATGTACTTGAGGACAATATTATGGAAATGGAAGAGGATGTAGATGAAGATCAAATGGGAGATACTATACTGCGTGAAGAGTTTGACAGAGCACTGAAAGACCTGAGTCGAAACAAGGCCCCCGGAGTAGACAACATTCCATTGGAACTACTGACGGCCTTGGGAGAGCCAGTCCTGACAAAACTCTACCATCTGGTGAGCAAGATGTATGAAACAGGCGAAATACCCTCAGACTTCAAGAAGAATATAATAATTCCAATCCCAAAGAAAGCAGGTGTTGACAGATGTGAGAATTACCGAACAATCAGTTTAATAAGCCACAGCTGCAAAATACTAACACGAATTCTTTACAGACGAATGGAAAAACTGGTAGAAGCCGACCTCGGGGAAGATCAGTTTGGATTCCGTAGAAATACTGGAACACGTGAGGCAATACTGACCTTACGACTTATCTTAGAAGAAAGATTAAGGAAAGGCAAACCTAGGTTTCTAGCATTTGTAGACTTAGAGAAAGCTTTTGACAGTGTTGACTGGAATAATCTCTTTCAAATTCTAAAGGTGGCAAGGGTAAAATACAGGGAGCGAAAGGCTATTTACAATTTGTACAGAAACCAGATGGCAGTTATAAGAGTCGAGGGGCATGAAAGGGAAGCAGTGGTTGGGAAAGGAGTGAGACAGGGTTGTAGCCTCTCCCCGATGTTATTCAATCTGTATATTGAGCAAGCAGTGAAGGAAACAAAAGAAAAGTTCGGAGTAGGTATTAAAATCCATGGAGAAGAAATAAAAACTTTGAGGTTCGCCGATGACATTGTAATTCTGTCAGAGACAGCAAAGGACTTGGAAGAGCAGTTGAACGGAATGGATGGTGTCTTGAAGGGAGGATATAAGATGAACATCAACAAAAGCAAAACGAGGATAATGGAATGTAGTCGAAGTAAGTCGGGTGATGTTGAGGGTATTAGATTAGGAAATGAGACACTTAAAGTAGTAAAGGAGTTTTGCTATTTGGGGAGCAAAATAACCGATGATGGTCGAAGTAGAGAGGATATAAAATGTAGACTGGGAATGGCAAGGAAAGCGTTTCTGAAGAAGAGAAATTTGTTAACGTCGAGTATAGATTTAAGTGTCAGGAAGTCTTTTCTGAAAGTATTTGTATGGAGTGTAGCCATGTATGGAAGTGAAACATGGACGATAAATAGTTTGGACAAGAAGAGAATAGAAGCTTTCGAAATGTGGTGCTACAGAAGAATGCTGAAGATTAGATGGGTAGATCACATAACTAATGAGGAGGTACTGAATCGGATTGGGGAGAAGAGGAGTTTGTGGCACAACTTGACCAGAAGAAGGGATCGGTTGGTAGGACATGTTCTGAGGCATCAAGGGATCACCAATTTAGTATTGGAGGGCAGCGTGGAGGGTAAAAATCGTAGGGGGAGACCAAGAGATGCATACACTAAGCAGATTCAGAAGGATGTAGGTTGCAGTAGGTACTGGGAGATGAAGAAGCTTGCACAGGATAGAGTAGCATGGAGAGCTGCATCAAACCAGTCTCAGGACTGAAGACCACAACAACAACAACAACAACAAGGCGAACGTAGACGGAGCTACGCTGGCCAGAAATAAAGACCACACGTGAGCGGCACGGAAACTAGGCGTCGCGAGCAGTTCCGCGGCGAGGCATGGTTTCGACACTAATTTTTTAGTTACTGTAGCGGGGCTTCGCCCTCTTACTATAATATTTAAATGTAAAAAAATTTTTCTACCTTGGCTTTGTAGTTTGTTTTCAGGTAAATTGTTTAATGTTGCTATACCAATAGATAGGTTTATCCATTTGTAGGACGGCTTTCAGTCACATTTTGTTTATATGTATATTGGCTCTATGTAATTTTGAGACAGTTTGTCTCTCGCGCCTGCGCTTGCGCTCGCGCATGCGCTTGGCCGCGGCCGCGCCTCGCCGCGGAACTGCTCGCGACGCCTAGTTTCCGTGCCGCTCACAGTTGGTCCTTATTTCTGGCCAGCGTAGCTCCGTCTACGTTCGCCTTATTGGTTTTAATTTTGACAGACATAATCTTATGATTATGCGTCTTTATTGTTTTAATTTTTAATCTATGACATGGCCAGTGTTTGGCTCTCAAAATAATTTAATTTTTTTTAGTATCACGATTTCTTTATTATTCAATCATTAGACTGATGATGCATTTCAGTGAGTAATATATGTCCGCATGTGGTTTAATTATAGGTTCTGAAGAAGATTCCATTACTGGAATCGAAACCTAGGTAAACGAGTAAAAATTACCTTGCAACTGAAGGCTGGGAGTGTCGCCCAATCGATGATTCAGTCTTGTTGCCAGTCTTAGTGCAATTTGAAAAATACCTTTCCTTTCCAGTCGACTTAGCTCTGTTTGATGTACTGGGTCGTGGTGTTTATCTCTTGATGTAGTTTCCGGTTTTGGTGATGTGACGTCTCGTCAGTTGAAGATTGTTGTGATTTTTCAATGTGAGTATTTGTGTGTTCATGTTGGTTTTAGTATCCTTATGGTGTGTGGTCACTTTCTGTTGTTTGAAGTTTTCTATTTGCGTTTGTTTCTCGTTGCTAACTGTTTCTTGCATGTGAGTTCTCTTTTCGTGCGTATTGCCACCGTAGACGAAACGTACATTCTGTGTGTATGGTTTACAATTTCATGTGTTACATTCATATTTTTCTGAAGTTGTTGTTTCGCCATACATTAGCCTATTCTCTAGCGATGGAAGAATTAATTTGCTTTTATGTTGTTTCGGTGTGTCCGGATGTGCTGGCTTATGCCTGTGTCATTATTCTGTTCTGCATGGGCTTGGGCGTGCCTCGGACGTCTGTTGTCAATGTTATGTATTTCTGTTAAGTGTGGTGTGTTAGGACTGCGTCATGGTCGTGTTCTTGCTGGGCGTGACCGTATCTTGGATGTCTGTCGCCAGTTTTATGTACTTCTGTTGTTAGTAGTATGTTGTTTTTAAGGTATTCTTTACTCACGGCTTCCTTTTCCAGTTGTTCTACTCTAAGAAAGGTCGCCGTTTGGATTGTTGGCAACCGAAAAAGTTCGTGTTTAATGTGCCTCGCCACATTGTAGTCCGTGGCGCCGTAGAAACACGCTTCGTCGATGTAAAGTGTTAGGGTAAAATACTTTTCTCGCACAATGTTGCAACTATTGAGGGGGTTCATGTCCTTCGGAGTGTCTTTGGTTAGCAGCAGCCCAAGTTGTTGCCTCCAGGCTACTGCACATCGCCACACTCTTGTTTTGGTTGCTGGTGATTTGTGTTTGGTTCTGCGAGGTGAGATGCTGGTGTTCATATCTGTGTTTTGCTGAGGGGACGTCTGTACGTTTCTTTAGTTGATACTTGTATTCATATCCCTACTTAGATGCTCAAAGAGTGTTGTCTCGCTGCTTTTGTTTCGGTGTGTGCTGGTTAACATTGTTGCTGACATCATACTCCATTTTTTTATTTGTCTTTTGTAGAGTTCTTTATAAGTTGTGCATTCTAATCTGCCAGCTTTGTTACATGTTCTTTTCCTGTTATTGCAAGCAATACGACCAACAGTTATTTCTTCATGACATTCATGATTTCTTTACAGCGTAAATACATTGTCGAAAAAAAATTGGTACTGCCTATTTTTTGAGTCATCAGTCTTCTGATTGATCTGATGCGACCCGCCACGAACTGTCCACCTGTGTCAACCTCTTCATCACAGAGTAGCACTTTCAACCTACATCCTCAATTATTTGTTGAATGTATGCCAATCTCTGTCTTCCTCTACAGTTTATGCCCTCTACAGCTCCCTTTAGTGCGATAGAAGTCATTCCCCGATGACTTAACACATGTCCTATCGTCCTGTCTTTTCTCCTTGTCAGTATTTTCCCTATATTCCTTTCCTCTCCAATTCTGTGCAGAACCTGCTCATTCGTTACTTTATCAGTGCAACCAAATTTCAACGTTCTTCTGTTGCACCACATCACAAATGCTTCGATTCTCTTCCGTTCCGGTTTCCCCACAGTCCATGTTTCACTACCATACAATGCTGTTCTCCGAATATACATTCTCAGAAATTTCTTCCTCAAATTAAGGCCTATGTTTGATACTAGTAGACTTCTCTTGCCCAGGAATGCGCTTTTCGCCAGTACTATTCTGTTTTTGATGTCCTCCTTTCTCCGTCCGTTATTGGTTATCTTGCTGCCTAGGTAGGAGAATTCCTTAACTTCATCTACTTCGTGACCATCAATCCTGAAGTTAAGTTTCTCGCTTCTCACCACCTCCGGAGAAGATCGACACCTCATGCGAATGGGATTGCAGGTCAGATCTGTGTCCTTCTCAGCTTTGATTGTGTAACACATTGTACACTGTCAGGGGTGACAGTCCGCCGCCGTTTATTCTGACTTCTCCGCCTACCTTTGACGAATGGTGTATGTTGTACGGAACAACATGGGATAGAAAAGGTATCAGATAGAATTTTCGGACGAAACCGCGTTCTGTTTGTTTGAAAACGATGGCCACATTTTGGTTCGCCGCGGACAGGGGGAGCGGCATCACAGTGACTACATTTGCACAAGACATACAGCGCCATATCGAGGCTTTATGGTCTGAGGTGCTACCGGGTACAACCACAAACCACATCTGTTTCGTGTCCATACCACTGCGACCATTGTGACCTACATGAACGACATCCTGCGACCCGTAGGCATACACTCGCTGCCCCGCACCCCAGACGCCATGTTTCAGCAAGACCACGATTATTTGCTGCTGCTTCTAGGTGTCACAGGATGTCTGCCTGTTGCCATGGCCCGCCAGGCCACGAGACTTGTCGTCATTCTAAATTGGCAGGGGTTTTGTTGAACCGATGGGTGCTGTACTGTAACCCAATGCCAACCACCACAGATGAACTTTGGAATCAGATGAATGCAGCATGGATGACTATTTCCCAAGACGCCATTCGCACCTTATACGCGTCGGTGCCATCAAGCATGCAACAAGTTATCAAGGACCCTGTGCCGGCTAGGCAACAGAACACATGCTGAATCGAGGTGACTGGAATGTTAATCGTTTCTGCTGAACATGTACGTGATCTGTGAATATGAATTTCCTATCTCTATTAGTTCCAGGTGATCCGCTTTTTCTGAACGTGAGTGTATCTTTGGGTACCAAGCTACAGGTGTCACTTACATGTGCACGGAATTTCTATCTGTGGTCACGACGATTTGGTTTCGTTACAGTTACAGGATGGTTCCATCGACCCAGCTGCAGGTGGACGAACTCAGTGGAGAGGTGACCGTGAAGCGAACACTGGACTACGAGACCACTCCGGAGCTGATACTGCAGCTGACGGCCACTGATCTGGCTGACCACCGTGCATACGCTGAGCTGGTCGTCACCATCATCGACGTCAACGACGAAGCTCCTGACATAGAAGCGGTGAGTGCAAGTTCCCTTCACAAACACGCCATGCATCACTCCTCGCTGGCGGGATCGGATCGAGAGTTTGGTTGCGTGCGTGAGTGGGCAACGGGAGGGGGGGAGCGCACGGGATTAGCCGAGCGGTCTGAGGCACTGCAGTCATGGACTGTGCGGCTGGTCCCGGTGGAGGTTCGAGTCCTCCCTCGGGCATGGGTGTGTGTGTTTGTCCTTAGCATAATTTAGGTTAAGTAGTGTGTAAGCTTAGGGACTGATGACCTTAGCAGTTAAGTCCCATAAGATTTTACACACATTTGAACAATTTGTGGGAGGGGGGGTCACAATTTGTTACTGCCCCACTCCCCACAACAAATACGACTGCCAGCGTTCAATAAATAATATCCCAAATTATGTTTTACAGTCATTGATATACAGGGTAATTCGTCTGCGCCTACTCATGAGTTTTATGCAGCTTGCAATGCCTTCAGAAACACGCACGACATTTTTTTATTCTCTAGCTACGTGCAAGCTATTTGACAGACAGAATAATGGACTACCTTTTTGCAGAAAATTTCATCTAGTAAGTTTGTACTGGGATACGATTTCGCTAGAGGACACACTTTTCGAGACATTCAAGAAAAACGCGTTTGAAAGTCGCTTTTGTGTGTTTTTCTTGAATAATTCGAAAACTACTGCCTCTAGCGGAACCGTAGCCCAGTACAAAATTTAACTACATTAAATTTCTTACGACTAATACACTGATGAGACAAAACATTATGACTACCTATTTCATAGTTCACTTGTTCGTCTTAGGAACGAAATACACCACTGATTCTGCATATCAGTTGCCCGACAGTTTGTTGGTGTTTTTACGATATGTGGCATTAGATCTCAACACACAGGTCATGTAATTCGCGTAAATAACGCGCCGCTGGTCCTCGTTCGCGGTGATAGCGCGATAGAGATCCAGAAGGGTTCTATAGGATTTACATCACGCGAATTTGGTCGTCGAGACAGCAACGTGAGTTCGCTGCAATGCTCCTCAAACCAGTGTAGTCGGTTCTGGGTCCGAGACACGGACAATTACACTACTGAAAGATGTCATCGTCGTCGGGGAAGACGTCAAGCGAGGAGGGATGTAGGTGGTTGACAGTTGTCAGTACGTCTTCGATTATTACCACAGGTCCCATGCAAGTGCAGGAGAATGTCTCCCATAGGATAATACTCCTCCCAACAGCCTGCGTCAGAGGCTCGCTGTACATTTAGAGCCGCCGTTCACCTCGATGGCGGCGTTTGTGGAGATGACCATCGACCTATTGTAGCAAAAATGTGATTCACCTGAAGAGCCGACACGCGTCCATTGATCGACGGTCGAATCACGATGGTTCCGCACCCACTGCAATCGTAATTGACGATATCGTTGGCTCAACATGTGGTCTGCTGCGTAACTCCATTTACAACTATGTACGATGAACGGTGTGCTCCGAAACACTTGTACGTGCGCCAGCATTGTGCTCTTTCACCAGAGAAACCACCGCCATCCATCCTACTTTACAGAGCAGACAAACCTCCGAAACCTACGTTCTGTGAAGACTCGCGGACGTTCAACTATTTAGCGCCTAGTGGTAGTTTCACTGTCCTTCTGCGAAAGTAGCACGTAAACATCCCATCAGCTTCACCGTTTTCGAGACACTCGTTCATAGTGAAATGGTAGGAGCGGTAGGGGAGTGGTAAGGTACGGAGCCACTTCATAAACATATCTTGTAAACAGATTTATTGTTAGTCACTTCAAAACTTTTAAACACTTGAACACAGATGGTCGGTTCAGAAAACTTTAAACAAACTGATTACCAGTATTAAAGAACATTCGTAACCTTACAATTCCATTCACTGACAGTAAAATAATATCGATCATAAACAATATGTACAAAGAATTCCGAGAATCTTCAAGTATGATTTTTCTCCTTAAAATAAATAATTGCAACCCACGATTTAACAAGCGGCTGGACCGAGAAATCACTCAGGACAATCAACTAAACAACAGACACAGTCATTGCGAATCCATTGGCAACGAAGGCATAAACAGTAGTACTTTGAGGTGGGGAGGGGGGGGGGGGGGGGGAGGGAGGGTTACGCGCCGCAATATTGGTATTAGTTTCACAAATGGTAGGTGCTTCACTGCACTTGCTGGCCTTTGTCTTTAAAATAGCCCGCCTCTTTTCGCTTCTGCTTAGAATAACTTATGATACCTTAACATAAACTTATTAGCACCAGTCACAGACAAGGAGTCACAGCGCTTAATTGAGATGTTTAATAACGGCAACAAACATACATACTTCCCCCCCCCCCCCACACACACACACACATAGATACACAGAAAAATTGGAATGAAATGCAAGTATTAGAATTATCCCTTGGCTTTAAACGTCACAAACCCAGTTAATTTTAACCTTTTAATGTAGCCGTCTGTGAATTAAGCCATTAGATGATTGCTCCCTCTCATACAAACTTAACAAACCAACAATTTGAGTGACTTCCAGAAACTTCAGGTGAGAAGTATCATTTGACCGGTGCAAGCAAGCGCACTTGGCTTCATGAAACAATTCCCGATCAGCAGCCGTGCAAACAGTTTCGAACGCACTCAAGAAATTAACAAAAACGGCTCTGAGCACTATGGGACTCAACTTCTGAGGTCATTAGTCACCTAGAACTTAGAACTAGATAAACCTAACTAACCTAAGGACATCCATGCCCGAGGCAGGATTCGAACCTGCGACCGTAGCGGTCTCGCGGTTCCAGACTGCAGGCGTAGAACCGCACGGCCACTTCGGCCGGCAAGAAATTATCAGCTATTTCACAAACACCTCCTCGGTTTACATGAAGCCCACTTAACCGTACTAATATTGTAAATAATTCAGTGATCATATACCCAGCTAACCTTTATGTACACTACTGGCCATTAAAATTGCTACACCACGAAGATGACGTGCTACAGACGCGAAATTTAACCGACAGGAAGAGAATTCTGTGATATACAAATGATTTGCTTTTCAGAGCGTTCACCCAAGGTTGGCGCCGGTGGCGACACCTACGACGTGCTGACACGAGGAAAGTTTCCAACCGATTTCTCATACACAAACAGCAGTTGAACGGCGTTGCCTGGAGAAACGTTGTTGTGATGCCTCGTGTAAGGAGGACTTTGATAAAGGACGGATTTTAGCCTATCGCGATTGCGGTTTATCGTATCGCGACATTGCTGCTCGCATTGGTCGAGATTCAATGACTGTTAGCAGAATATGGAATCGGTGGGTTCAGCAGGGTAATACGGAACGCCGTGCTGGATTCCAACGGCCTCGTATCACTAGCAGTCGAGATGACAGGCATGTTATCCGCATGGCTGTTCAAAAATGGTTCAAATGGCTCTAAGCACTATGGGACTTAACATCTGAGGTCATCAGTCCCCTAGACCTTAGAACTACTTAAACCTAACTAACCTAATGACATCACACACATCCATGCCCGAGGCAGAATTCGAACCTGCGACCGTAGCGGTCGCGCGGTTCTTGACTGAAGCGCCTAGAACCGCTCGGCCACTCCGGCCGGCCGGCATGGCTGTAACAGATCGTGGAGCCACGTCTCGATCCCTGAGTCAACAGATGGGGACGTTTGCAAGACAACAACCATCTGCACGAACAGTTCGACGACGATTGCAGCAGCATGGACTATCAGCTCGGAGACCGTGGCTGCGGTTACCCTTGACGCTGCATCACAGACAGGAGCGCCTGCTATGGTGTACTCAACGACGAACCTGGGTGCACGAATGGCAAAAAGTCATTTTTTCGGATGAATGAAGGTTCTGTTTACAGCATCATGATGGTTGCATCCGTGTTTGGCGACATCGCGGTGAACGCACATTGGAAGCGTGTATTCGTCATCGCCAGACTGGCGTATCACCCGGCATGATGGTATGGGGTGCCAATGGTTACACGTCTCGGTCACCTCTTGTTTGCATTGACGGCACTTTGAACAGTGGACGTTACATTTCAGATGTGTTACGACCCGTGGCTCTACCCTTCATTCAATCCCTGTGAAACCCTACATTTCAGCAGAATAATGAACGACCACATGTTGCAGGTCCTGTACGGGCCTTTCTCGATATAGAAAATGTTCGACTGCTGCCCTCGCCAGCACATTCTCCAGATCTCTCACCTATTGGAAACGTCTGGTCGATGGTGCCCGAGCAACTGGCTTGTCACAATACGCCAGTTACGCCAGTCACTACTCCTGATGAATTGTGGTTCGTGTTGAAGCTGCATGGCCAGCTGTACCTGTCCACGCCATCCAAGCTGTGTTTGACTCAATGCCCAGGCGTATCAAGGCCGTTATTACGGCGAGAGTTGGTTGTTCTGGGTACTGATTTCTCAGGATCTATGCACCCAGACTGCGTGAAAATGTAATCACATGTCAGTTCTAGTATAATGTATTTGTCCAATGAATACCCGTTTATCATCTGCATCTCTTCTTGGTGTAGTAATTTTAATGGCCAGTAGTGTAATTATTTGACAAGTGCTAGCAAGAGCACTTGACTTCATGAAACAATTTCCGATCAACAGCAGTGTAAACAGTTTAAGTCAGTTGCTAAATAAAAAAAAATCCATACGCAATCAGGAAATTAACAGCTATTTACCAACACCTTGGTTTACAGCCGGCCGCGGTGGTCTCGCGGTTCTAGGCGCGCAGTCCGGAACCGTGCAACTGCTACGGTCGCAGGTTCGAATCCTGCCTCGGGCATGGATGTGTGTGATGTCCTTAGGTTAGTTAGGTTTAAGTAGTTCTAAGTTCTAGGGGACTGATGACCACAGCAGTTGAGTCCCATAGTGCTCAGAGCCATTTGAACCATTTTTGAACCTTGGTTTACAAGAAGCAATACAGTCCACTTAACCGTACGAGTATTGTAAATAATTCAGTGATCAACCATCCAGCTAATCTTTATGTATTAGTTGAGTAAAAGGAACTGTGTTTAACGCACAAAATATCTAATGTACAGTAAAAAAACAACAGCACATGGTAGTTCTTCAAATATGAACACTATACTAAATTACAGCCAACTGAAGTTCAGACAGTTCGTAACAGCGAAAGAAATTTGAACCTTAAAACGTCAACAAATTACAAATATCAGATCATTTAGACCAACCAGCTGTTTCATAACATATATATGCTCAGTAGTGCAATCCTGCTGTAGAATTGTATATAACAGCGTAACTGGGACTCCTACTTTTACTGTAACCAGGCTGTGGGATACATTAATGCTTTAAACAGTCTTTCAGCTATCAAACCAACCAAACAAACGCTCACTGCTGTTTGTGAACACCGGTGCAAACTGGCGCCTCAGACTGGGGTACAGTACTCTCGTTGGACTCGTGCTCAGCGACTACGCCGGCTCTGACCAGTCACAGTGGACAACACGCCCCTCACAGGACCGCCCGCTCGCGCTCTCACTCTACAGATAGTAGAGAGCCTGTATAGGGAGAGAGTGGCCAATCGGACGATACGGCGGCCATTTTTCTGCCAAACTGCGGGCGGGACTTTTGAATGGCCAGTAGTGGAGTAGTGGAGTATACACTCACTGAATCAAAAGCACAAGACAATATGGCGAAATCATTCGTTAAATGCCTTTCTTTACAGCTATAATACACTCATAGTAGCCTACTACGTACAGCACAGGAAAATTTGATACAGTGGCTGTAAAAATTATTTCTTATTTGCATTTATCTCCTTTAAAGTTCGTTTACTAGACATATTCCAATGAAAGTAACGCAAATAAAAAAATATAGTGTATAGCATTTGTTTTGTATCGGAAGCGCATAACACTAAAGATTTAACGTACCTGTATTACGTCAGATGAATGAAAGTCGTAAGCAGTTGTTTACTTGTGACATGCAAAAAGTGTGAGTCGTATTAGTACTTCTTGTCACGTCTCATATATACATGCTGAATAACTCTCGTAAATAACAAGCGAAAACGATTACAAAAATCAGTTAATGTTAAATGTAGGCTACTGTAATAACGACCAAATATAACAAGAAAACTACCATATCCCTTCTACCCCACAGTAAGTAGGCCTATTAAAAACTGTCTTCAAGAGTACCCACAATTATTTACTACGAATAATGTTTCAGCAACCACGACAACTGCGGAAAAAGTGCCCACAACTTGCCTGCGTCAACAGTCAGGCAATAATACTGAAACGAAAATAATGCCTAGTGTTCTGATTCGGAACGAAATAAAGTTTGATGCTATATAGTCGAATGAGCATGGCACAACAATTACAGAAACTTTCCGTTTCTAGCAAGGACTGTCAGATATTGGCTTCAGAAAAGCTTGTGATGCTACCAGTATGCACGCAAACGCTAATTACGTACTAAAAACGATATACAACTAAGTCGAACATGCATGCACAACGCATAACAAGTCTCCCAATAATTCAAATGCCTTTTAATCGTTTCCAAAAGTCCTCTGAACTTTAATTCAACTCAAAAGCACGGCGAACATAGGAAGCGCGAGAGACGCTTGGCAGAAAAATGGCGCCAAAGCTAATCAACCAAACACGGGCAACTTCACCTATGGCCACACTCTCTGTATACAGGATCTCTAACAAGCAGCCGCGTGACACGCCATGTCGCAGAGTATCGTCGCACCACCGCGAAACCAAACTTGGAGGACTCGAGAGTAACCGACACGCCGGGCGCACTTAAATAGTCTTCCAGTCAAATACACTCAGCTCAGCGTCTCTGACCAGAGGAGCACTACTCTAGCCGTGCAGCCAGCGCGCAATGCTGACACAGGTTCTGCGTAATAATAATCTGCCCTTTGTCAAAGTCGCTTATCTCAATGGATTTCCCCATTTGCAGGCCATATCTTCGCTAGGATGATCCCCCGTCCGAGTCTGCTCCGCTTACTTTTTTTTTTTTTTTTTAACCACGTCACGTGCCCGCAACACCGCCAGGCGACATCCAATGTCACGGTGGGCAGTAGTCATAATGTTTCGGCTTATCAGTGTAGATGGCACGTAGCGAGCAAGAGAATATGAAATTGTTATAAGTGGTATTAGAAGGCGCTGCAGGTTGCATATAATCTCTCAGTAGCGGCAGCTGAAGCAATCCGTATATGGGGAAACATCCTAATAGACACTTCAAATTTTGTATTTCTTCAGAATGTATGAGAAATTTTGAACAATTACGACAAATGGCAGAGCCGTAAAAAACCATCATAACGGCGCCTATGCATTAACTCGTTACAAGCAACGTGACGTAGTTAAAATCTTGATTGAGGATAAAGAAACCGTGGTGAACATCCATAAACGTATGTGTACAGTGTGTGGTTGCACGCAGCTGCGCGCTGGATAAAGTGTGTTAAAGCGCCAGGAAGTGCAGAATATGAGCTCCACGTTAGGTACCACCCATCACAATCACTGCTCCCGACACGGCGAATGCATGCTATTATTTGTGCGGACCTATGCATCACAACTGGATGTTTGGGTCTACAGCTATCAATGATCATTGGTAATATGTGTGAGTTATTGAGACTCTTTAATATTCGAAGTTGTGCTCAAGATGCGTTCTATGAATGGTCTCAACAGACCATATGATTCAAAGAAGTGCCATTTTAACTGAACTGTTGGAGCAGTTTGAGGGCAATGGAGAGTGCCTTTTGTCACGGATCATTACAGTTGCCGCACCCTGGACTTATCACTTTCAACCGAAGACAGAAAGGCTGTCACTGGAGTGTCACCACATGAAAACGTAAGGCAGCTCCCTCTGCTGACAAATTCATGATGACGGCCTTCTGGGATAGTGATGGTATCATTCTATTTATACAGAGGCATACTTCAAGGCTCTGAAGAAACTCTAGAATCGTTTTCCGATGTGGTCGTCCGCCATCCAAAATATGTGCTCAGCGACAAACTCACTGAAGTGCATTTATAAACGGTTCTGTGGTTTCACTGGTTTTGACGTCGCGCCAACTGCGCTAATAATTTTTATTCCACTCATTCACTCACAGAAAGGGCGCTTTTTGTTCTGTGATTTTTTGGAATGGTGCGGAGAAGAGAATGCTCATCTCTGCCCCTGTATCTATAATAATGACACCTAGTATGTCTATTTTAATTTTTTACTGTCGACTGCCAACGTTCCTTAAATTCACAGCATGGGTCCCCATCACAGTTCTTAGTGCATTAGTATAGGTGCATAAGATCTGTACAATGATTTATGTCCTGATGTGTCGGCAGCTGGGCCAACACCTTGTAGATAGAAGTGGCTGAAAATGCACGCGAGACTAACGCAGACGGGCGTGAAGTACTGGAACAGGATACGTAATTAATGCTATGAAGAAAAGTACGTAGCTGGAATAATACTTATCTTTATTATCTGGTGTGGTACATCTCTTGGTAATACAAGTGAATCTCTCTCCAGATATGGATTAACTGCGCCTTGCTAGGTCGTAGCTATGGACTAAGCTGAAGGCTATTCTATCTGTCTCTCGGCAAATGAGAGGAAGGCTTCGTACGTCTGGTCGCTAGCCATGTCGTCCGTACAACTGGGGGGAGTTCGAGTCAGTGTCGCGAGACCTGCCTTGTGGTGGCGCTAGGTTTGCGATCACACAGTGGCGACACGCGGGTCCGACATGTACTAAGGACCGCGGCCGATTTAAGTTACCACCTAGCAAGTGTGGTGTCTAGCGGTGACACCACATGTCCCTCATATTCCCATCGGGCAGTTCATTGGGATTCTTTCAAGTTGCAGCCCACATCACCTGATCAAAAGCTTCATTACGTAAAGTGGCACTGACCACTAGATGTCACTAGAGGCAGATCCGCCAGTATAAAAGGGAACGGCGGGTATTATGTTGTCAGTACAAAAGAAGTAACCACAATGAGTCGGTCAGGCAAGCTCAGTGACTTCGAATGTGGACTATTCATTGGATATTACCTGAGTAACAAATCAATCTGGAATATTTAAACCCTTCTAATGCCGCCCAAGTGGATTGTTGATGATGCGATTGTGAAGTAGAAAGCGGATTAGTAGCACCATGCCCCTTCTACAGAAAAATACTGACGAAATTTCAGTTAAAGAACCAGTTAATGCCACTACAGACACATATTTCACGATCATCTTCAGTTATCTGACTAGTTAGGATAAAGACTCACACCAATATCCAAGAATTAAGCGCAGTCAAGTGATGGGGGCCATGTTTTCTAAACTTTGGTGATTAGCAACTGCAACGTTAATAAACACTGACGAGACAGCAGACTCAAATGATAGATTATAACAAACAGCATTTTCATTATACGCAAAATTCGAGGTCGTACAGCAATTCTACTACACCACAAATAGATACACCGATACATCCGAATGACACTGAAAATAGGTATCTACCGTCAGTGACGAAAGTAGCAGAATACAGTGACAACACACGTAATTTCCCTATCGTCCAAAACAAGACATCACAATTATTTCAGTACGATACCTGTTTATATTATGTCAAGCTAAATCGTAAATCCACCTTGGAATTGTCCTCACAAGCAACGACTTCCTTCCAACGCAGAACGATGTCACTGGAACCGCCTGGTAATCTTTTAATAACTTTTAACATTCATCTCAAATATGAAGTGAGTGCAAAGACCGATTCATATTAAACTCGTATTTGGACAGCGTTTATATAGGGATAAAGATTACTGAAGCCATAATTCTATTTCTCTCTGTGTAGTCTAACGTTGCTACGTAAATAATGATGCGTAATGTAATCCACAGATTAACCACTACATCTTTGTGAGTATGATCGCTGACTTTTCCTATCAACTTCAAATAAATTCAGTTCTGATTTTCACTCACTTATAACTTTTCTTAACTTTTATTAGTATCGGCCTCTTGTGTAGTTTGCGGGTACCAACGCAATTAAGTTATTTTCACTGAAACCAAAACGTCCTAATACCAACTAGAGATTATGTTATGCGAGAAGCTAGTAATTTCGTTGAAACTTAAATCTTTGCTTTCATCGTTTTGTAAGAGTTTCTACTGGTTCACCTTTACGTAATAAAACTGTTTTCAGAGATTATTCGTCACTCAATTTCAACCAAAATACGTTTCCCTTGCACTTTGAAATTAAATATCCTTCACTTTTAGGGTGACACTTGAACTTGCAATTACAACACAATGAATTACAATCAATAGCTAGTAAGTAACCACACGTAAAGGTTTCTTTTGACCCAAGAAAATTTGTCTTTATTTGGGCTAGGTATCTCAATACGAGTTCAAATCTCGTAAGTGATCGAGTGCCAATAAAGATTACCCCTCCCCCCCCCCCTACAGAAACGGAAATTCAATAACAAACAAAAACATAGCAAATACCCTAGGCGCCACCGCCTCTTTTGTCTTAAATTTAATTAACAATTCAAACGAAATTGGGCCTCTTCAGGCGTTAGCACAACGCGACCCACTAAAGTTCCCTAAATTAAATCAGGCGACTCGTCACTTCTACTAACCAAGTTTTTTGTTTAGTTATGTATTGCTTGTAAATGGTTCCTTTCTATTCCCGTCACTTACCAACTGAGCCTACTGGTGCGCTCTCTCTTATCAAGGTGAAACAGTTCTAATATACACGAGAAAATTCTAGATCCGCTGTACGGTCGTGGCATCCAAACAACAACCAAAAATGTGTTCGAAGCTTTCACTACTAAACCACTCCCAAAAACGGCTAGCAACCCAATTACCTCTGGGTGAGCCGCAACCACTAATCATACAACACAAAAAGGATCTCAGGTTTTACCGAGTCCCTAAAAAAAATCATCAAATGAAATTCTCTCTCTCTAATACGGCTAATACTTACCTATCACAGCAAAATAACCACTCCTTCCTCCCGAACTGTCCACAGGACGAAAATCAGTCGACCGCCCAAAAACACAGTTTCGCCAAAGCAGTGTCTAATACGCGACTACTTCAAAATCCCGGAACCTACATATATTCCGCAGCTCGGCCTTGGGAGGAAAAATACAGTCGCAGCTACGTCTATCAACAGGGGCCTAAACGATAAAGTTGACACACCGTATCCGTAAACTGCACAAAATACTACACTGGCTTCACCAGCCAAACTCCTTCACCACTCCCAAGCCTTAAATATCAATTGCGGTGCCTCTATGCAACACGCAGTGGATCGGCACTATATCCGACCTAGACCTACCCCGAGATTAACAATATCGGTAAGAGATCTAATGGGGAACTAACTATTTTCTGACTTCATAGAATGGGAACCGTTTACATGAACAAACACACAACGCCACGCCAACTTTTGAAAGTTCAATTAGTATTCCTTTTGGCAGTCGGGTAACGTCGATAGCGACCGGCTGCGTCGCGTCGCTGACGCAGCATCTCCGGACTCTGTGATGGCGAGTTGTTACATCGCTGAAGCCGCACGCGTTCACCACCTGCTTTCTCTGAGGCGCTCTCGGGTCATCTAGAACATCTTATATCGCCTTTTAACGCACCATACACAGACGTATGATTATTGTATTCACCAGGTGTTATTGGCCATTTACCGGGTTTCTTGATGCAATAATTTACCAACAGCCGTATGTACTGTAGAAATTTATTTTATAAACTTCTTATGTGCTACCAGTTTCGGCATTACATTGATGCCATCTTCAGGCCCCATACGTCATAGTCGTAAAATCGCTATACACGGGAGGAGCCATATAACTGGATCCGTGAATCAAATCGTTATGTAACAGCTCTTGGCGGCCAGGCGACACGTATCTAGTTATATGGCTCCTTCCGTGTATAGCGATTTTACGACGTGTGGGGCCTGAAGATGGCGTCAATGTAATGCGAAAACTGGTAGCACATAAGAAGTTTATAAAATAAATTTCTACAATACATACGGCTGATGGTAAATTGATGCGTCAAGAAATACATGCCAGCCGCTGTCCCACGGTCCATAATGGATAGACGAAGATTTACCGGATCGGATGTTCAGCAGTTGTAATGGCGAACGGAATCCGTGCTTTTGACACAGCACAAGTGCGCTACCGCATCGAACAGCGCAAGTGGAGAAGCCCTTGGAAGGAGAGGATATTCGGCAAATTGACTGGTCTGCCCGTTAGCTTCGGCGTAAATCCCATCGAGAGCCCGTATGAGATGCATTGTGAAGACGTATTGCAGTACACTCACATACACCAACGGCTATCCAACAGTTGTCAACCGTGCTGGAGGAAGAATGGAACGCCCTAGGACCAGAACACCTTATCAGCCTTGTGGCCCCAATGATTGCACGTTGTAGAGTATGCGTTGCCTTCCGTGGTGATCACACACGCTGTTGAGAAAGATTTCCCGCCTTTTGTTATGTCCAGGGGATCATCACAAATCGCGGTGACTTCAGTGTGACAAATAAATACGTAAATGTCGTGTGAGTAGACCGTTCGCCAGGTGCAAGTCTTTCGATTTGACGCCACTTCGGCGACTTGCGTGTCGATGGGGATGAAATGATGACGATTAGCACAACACCCAGTCCGTGAGTGGAGAAAAATCTCATACCCAGCCGGGAATCGAACCCGGGCCCCTACGATTGACATTCAGTCGTGCTGACCACTTTTTTTTCATTTCATTGGTCATAACATTCCACAATAGTACATAATATTCAACTGACATTTAAAAGTAATAAAACAAACTAAAATTAATTACAGGTTCCTTGAAATTTTAGAAAAAATCCAAGTCTAAACCAGATAGTGATGTTCGTCACTTGATTGTATTTGTTTTTCAAAGATCAAATTGTCTCTCGTTTCTTCATGTTCTCAATCGCATCATCGAAAATGGAGTTCACATGACTGTTCTTTTGAGGAAGTTGGTGTATGTATCATAATAATTATTCATGCGTAGTAGCTCGTGATGCTGGTCGGAGATGTACGTCCAAAAATCTCCTTCGCTCCTTTCTTCACTGGACAGCAAGTAAAATACCGCGTGTCCCTTCAACCAGCTGACGGCATTTTTCTTCCATGTGGGGTATAGCTCTTCTTCCGGGTATAAAAGGCACGTTGGCGTTATCAAATACGGCGATTTTCTCTGCATAGTTGTTATTTTTTTTTATTGACAACCATATATTATTTGAATTTCCACAGACAAATTGATGTTCTTTTGTGTCAATTAGGTTGCAAGTGGTACACAAAGGGAAATCAGCCAGACGAATGGAATGTAGCCTGGAGTTCGTTGGAAATTTCCTATTCACAAAATAGTACCACAATGACCGCACTTTCGTTGATAAATGCGGGTGGTGTATCCAGATATCATGCCATGAGTGACCGACGTATTTTTGTTCTATGATGTTTTTGGTCTGAAAGTTCATTAAGTTTTGGTATATTTTCTTGACTTTGATGACATCTTTCTCGGGTGTTCCCAGTCTAATGTAGCTATATTCTACGAAGAAATTTTTTAGGTGCTAAAGTTCATTTGGAATGTGGTGAACGTCTATTGGGGCGTCCTGGCTGGCCGGTGCTATTTCATTTAATAGAAATGCGGCTACACTATTGACTGAGCGCTTCCACAGTTTATATGTTTTACAGACGTACGATGCTTGTGCTTCATTGTACACGTCTGTGAGATTCAATCCACTTTGTCAGTCGGTAGAGTCAACGTTTGGTACTTGACTTTGAAGATGTGGCCGCGGCTGACGAAGTGGCCAAAAGCAGCCAAAATCCTGTTCGCCACTTCCCTCGGCATTGGCAGGGCTTGCGCCACGTAATTTAATTTAGAGAATAAATCAGCTACCGGGGGCGGACGGTGTGATTACTGTCTCTGAATACAAGTATATTTTCTGTTCGCGTCATTTCGTATTTCTTTGAACTACCTTCTGTATTATACGAGGTGCATTCAAGTTCTAAGGCCTCCGATTTTTTTTCTCCGGACTGGAAAGAGATAGAAACATGCGCATTGTTTTAAAATGAGGCCGCGTTCATTGTCAATATGTCCCAGAGATGGCAGCACCGTACGGCAGATGGAATTTTACCGCCAGCGGCGAGAATGAGAACTGTTTTAAATACTTAAAATGGCGACGTTTTCCTTACTTGAACAGCGTGCAATCATTCGTTTTCTGAATTTGCGCGGTGTGAAATCAATTGAAATTCATCGACAGTTGAAGGAGACATGTGGTGATGGAGTTATTGATGAGTCGAAAGTGCGTTCGTGGGTGTGACAGTTTAATGAAGGCAGAACATCGTGTGACAACAAACCGAAACAACCTCGGGCTTGCACAAGCCGGTCTGACGACATGATCGAGAAAGTGGAGAGAATTGTTTTGAGGGATCGCCGAATGACTGTTGAACAGATCGCCTCCAGAGTTGGCATTTCTGTGGGTTCTGTGCACACAATCCTGCATGACGACCTGAAAATGCGAAAAGTGTCATCCAGGTGGGTGCCACGAATGCTGACAGACGACCACATGGCTGCCCATGTGGCATGTTGCCAAGCAATGTTGACGTGCAACGACAGCATGAATGGGACTTTCTTTTCGGCGGTTGTTGCAACGGAGGAGACGTGGATGCCATTTTTCAATCCAGAAACAAAGCGCCAGTCAGCTCAATGGAAGCACACAGATTCACCGCCACCAAAAAAATTTCGGGTAACCACCAGTGCTGAAAAAATGATGGTGTCTATGTTCTGGGACAGCGAGGGCGTAATCCTTACCCATAGCGTTCCAAAGGGCACTACAGTAACAGGTGCATCCTACGAAAATGTTTTGAAGAACAAATTCCTTCCTGCACTGCAACAAAAACGTCCGGGAAGGGCTGCGCGTGTGCTGTTTCACCAAGACAACGAACCCGCACGTCGAGCTAACGTTACGCAACAGTTTCTTCGTGATAACAACTTTGAAGTGATTCCTCATGCTCCATACTCACCTGACCTGGCTCCTAGTGACTATTGGCTTTTTCCAACAATGAAAGACACTCTCCGTGGCTGCACATTCACCAGCCGTGCTGCTATTTCCTCAGCGATTTTCCAGTGGTCAAAACAGACTCCTAAAGAAGCCTTCGCCGCTGCCATGGAATCATGGCGTCAGCGTTGTGAAAAATGTGTACGTCTGCAGGGCGATTACGTCGAGAAGTAACTCCAGTTTCATCGATTTCGGATGAGTAGTTAATTAGAAAAAAACTCGGAGGCCTTAGAACTTGAATGCACCTCGTACTGTACCAGTTCTTTCTGAGTATGGTCAAAGTTTCATAGAGCTATGTTATTTGGAAGTGACACAACAAGCGAAAGTTACTTTCGTTCTTAAGTTTTACACACCAGGATACTTTATGAATTACTTACATTTTTAGTTTTCCTGTTACTTTTGACTGTCCGGTGTTTCAGAGCTTTTTAGAGTACCTGAATTAAGCGAAACTGACGTGGCTGTTCTTTGATTGTTACAGGAGCCCTCCATTACTAATGTGACCGAGGTACCTGAGGAAGGTAAGGTCATAGCACAAATCACTGCCTCCGACCAAGACACGGCAGCAGTCCTGGAACTCTCCATCGACTGGGACGCCTCTTCCGCCACCAAACTCGGTAGAAAAGTGGACGAAGTCGATCAACTTCTCTACACAGGGTGAGTTCTCAGCGAAAGTCTAAACGGAGTTTCCCCAGGCCGTTATAGCACTGAACATATCTCAGAAATTTCAAGTCGTGCCGTCTTCCTCTTCAAGTTATCGATTTATCTGCAGGTTTGTAGCCGAACGTGCTTCATGTTTTCTAACGAGTATTATGTCACAGAAAGTTCTACATCCTCGATTGCCGGCCGGAGTGGACGAGCTCTTCTAGGCGCTACAGTCTGGAACCGCGCGACCGCTACAGTCGCAGGTTCGAATCCTGCCTCGGCCATGGATGTGTGTTATGTTCTTAGGTTAGTTAGGTTTAAGCTATTCTAAGTTCTAGGGGACTGATGACCTCAGAAGTTAAGTCCCATACTGCTCAGAGCCATTTGAACATCCTCGATTCGCCACAAATTGCATAATGTATTAATTCCCTTCGCGTCCTTGGAATTTCCGTAAACCGATAAACCATACATAAATGTATATAGTTCGACATAATATCTTAATATATTACTGATTCCATTACTTTGGTTCTTCTCATTTCATTAAAAGACTGCGGGCCGCAACTTTTCTCGCTGAGACAGGGTTTAGTTTCCTGTTACCACGACGTAGACCTAAGTTAAATTTCACCTACCTGCTTCTTATCTTCCATCTCAAAAAATCCACTAAACAATACGAGAGAGTGTGATGATAACTGTTTACTTTCTTATTGTGCCTTATTAAATTTTTACCTCGCTATAGTGAGGCAAGAAGATTTTCATTGTTTGGTGCTCAGTTGCCTAGTTGGCGTGCTGTACTCGGCTTACCTCTTCATTTCCTACGTCCTAATTTTATTGTTCAATAATTTCAGTCTCTGTCTTCCCACTGTTTTTACTCTCTGCAGCTCCCTCTAGAACCATGGAAATTATTCCCTGGTGTCTTAGCAGATGTCATATCTCCCTGTCCCTTCTTCTTGTCAGTGTTTTCTAGATATTCCTTTCCTCGCCAATTCTGTGAAAAACCTCCTCATTTTTTATCAGTTCACCTGGTATAGCACAACATCTCAAACTTCGATTCTCGTCTTTCCCGGTTTTCCCACAGTTCACGTACGACTACCATCCAAGGCTGTGCTCCAAAAATGTGTTCTTAGAAATTTGTTCCTCAAATAAAGGTCGATTTTTCGTACCAGTAGACTGCCTTTGGCCAGGAATGCCCTCTTCGCCTGCGCTAGCCAGATTTTTACGTCCTCCTTGCTTTGTCTTAGTTGTGTTGCTTGATAGTAAAATTCACTTCACCTACTTTTCAGTCACTTATTTTTATGTTAAGTTTTCAGCTAATGTCATTTCTGCTACTCCTTATTATTTTCGTCTGTCGTCGGTTTACCCTCAGCTCATGTTCTTTATCATTAGACTAGTCATTCCATTCAGCACGTCCTGTAATTCTTCTCCATTTTCACTAAGGGTACAATGTCACCAAGGAAACATATCATAGATATCCTTCCATCCTGAATTTTAATTCCACTCCTGAAGCTTTTTTTTATTAGCGTCATTCTTCCTCGAAGGATGGATTGATCAGTAGTGGTGAAAGACTGCTTCCTTGTTGGCTTATACCCCTATTTAATCCGAGCATTTCGTTCTTGTTCTCCATTCGTTATTGTACATTCTGAATATAGTCGTACCTATGCTTACTCCAATTTTACTCAGAATTTCGAACGCCTTGCATCGTTTTACATTGTCAAACACTTTTGTTAATCCGCGAGTCCTATGACCGAGTAACTGTTTTCCTTAAGCGTTGCTTCGATTAATAATTTCAATCTCAGAAATGCCTCTCTGGCCGATTTACCTTTTCTAAATCGAAAATGGTGGTCATCTAACGGATTGTCAATTATCTTTTGCATTCTTTAGAATATTATTCTTACTAGCAACTTTGGTGCATGAGCTTTTAAGCTGTTTGTTCAAAATGGTTGAAATGGCTCTGAGCACTATGGGACTTAACTTCTGAGATCATCAGTCCCCTAGAACTTAGAACTACTTAAACCTAACTGACCTAAGGACTTCACACACATCCACGCTCGAGGCAGGATTCGAGCCTGCGACCGTAGTGGTCGCGCGGTTCCAGACTGTAGCGCCTAGAACCGCTCGGCCACTCCGGCCGGCAGCTGTTTGTACGACAGTATTTGCACTTATCTGCTTTTCCTCTATCCAGGATTGTATGCATGATACTTTTCCGAAATTCTGATGGTACCATCCGAGTCTCATAGATTCTATAAACCACGTTTGATTGCCACTTCCCCCAGTACTTTTACACATTCCGAAGGAATGTTATCTTACGTCTTCCAAAGCTCTGTTAAACTGTAATACTCGATTCCCTATAAATTTCGTATTGAGTCACATTCCTTCGTCTGTCACTTCAGCAAGCAATTTCTCCCACTCATAGAGGCCATCAATATATTCTTCCTCCTGTCTCCTCTTTCCATGCGTTTAACATCGGAATTTCTCTGCCTTGGAGGTGGAGCCCCTCTGCGCCTACACCGACGTGTGACCATCACAAGTAATCTATTGTCATCTCCGTATTTGTTAGTTACTAGTCGAGGACTTCAAGGGATATGGGGTCGGGATGTTACCCGTGTGTCTGGGCAGGAATACCCACTACCATGATCGCATCCAGGAGATAGGTACTGGGCGAAAAGCGAACGAAGAGTAGAGGTTTCTGGGGCAGAGGAAAAAAAGTGTCAGGGCAGGCGCCAAGGGAAAAAACCTCCGCGATAGTCTGGTCGGATAGTAAGGGCAGTAGCGCTTTCTTGCTATCTGCAACAGATTATGCAACAGTAGGGTTGTTGTTAGTTTTGGGTATCGCACAATGTTCGGCACCGTTGTCATAAGTTAGGTCGTCGTAAAGAGTGTCAGTCCTTTCGAGGAGGGGTACTGCTGGGCTGGACACCTGCGAAGTCTCCTGGGCCAGCTACAGCGTCTCTACCTGTAACATGGCAAGGTTGCTATATATGTGGTCGATTGGTCATCAATTGATCATTGTGTAAGGATTTTGGTTGAGTTTGTTGACATTTAGTGTGCAATACGGCTTCCATGCGTTGCTGGTTGGTCGGCTAGTTTATATCTGATGGTGCTAGTTAATTTCACTGTGCTGTAGGGGTTCACCAGTATTTTTCTTCTCTGTGTGTTTCTGTTATCCATAGGCGGTTAATTGTAGTAGTGTTTTTCCACCTGTGGCTGTGATCGTAGTTACCCAAGTTAAGGATGAAAGGATTGTTAGCGTATCTCATTTTCTTGTACGATCGAGTGGCAAGTTTTTTGAATACCTCCTTGAGAATCTCAATGCGGTATTCTCTGTAAAGGTCTGCAATGTGTGTGTGTATCGTGGAGCATTGCTTACGATACTGAGCGCTTTGTTCTGTATGATCTCCGGGCGGCGCAGACGTGTTGGAGCTGCGTATCCCCAAACTGGAGTCGCATACGTCATCATTGGTGTAATGGTCTACTTAGTGTCGTGTACATGGAGCTCGACACCCTCCTATTGAGCCTGCTTTGTCTGATGGGCATGGGGTAAAGCTGCTTGAGCGTCGCGTTTGCTCCGTTGGTTACGTATTGTATGTGGTCCCCACATATAAGTTTCTGGCCCACCCAGGTACCAAGGTATGTGACTTTGTTACAAAAACGTATTGGGTGTATGTGGAGTGTTATTTTTCTGCAGTTTTGGTGTTTGTGCAAGTGTTTTGGTTTGCGTGCGAACAGAACAGCCTCGCACTTGTCGACGTTTACTTTAACACGCCGTCGTACCAACCAAGGCTCGGCGGTACTGAGTGCTGTCTGTAATCGTGCATTAATGTTTGACCATTTCCAGTCTTGCGCGAGGATCGCCTCTTAATGTTTCCGCCTTTGCTTTTGATTTCATCGAAGGCTGTTTTGACTAACTGTATGCTAAACCTGTTCTTCCGACGATCATTCCTCTTTCGATTTCTACACATTTTTCCTGTGATCATTCCGCTTTAGCTTCCATGCACTTCCTATTTTTTTCATTCCTTAGTGTTTTAAATCGCAGTATTCCTGTCTTCTCCCAAACATTTTTCTGTTTCCTTCTTTTGTCGATCACTTGAAGGGTTTCTTCTGCTACCCAAAGCTTCTTGGTAGTTATTTTCTTTGCACCTACGTTTACCCATCTAACTTCTGTTATTCCCCTTTTTAGAGATGTCTACTCTGGTATTAATTATCGCATTATTTACAGTCATAGAACGCTTCAAAAGCATCTCATCTGTGCTCAGAACTTCTTTATCCCACTTACTTCCACATTTATTCTTCTGGATAATTCTCTTAAAATTCAGCCTGCTCATCACCATTACTAAATTGTAATCTGAATGTATATCTGCTCCTGTGTACTTCTTATAATGCGCTATCTGATTTTGGAGTCTCTGTCTCAGCGTAATGTAGCCCAAGTGGGATTTTTCAGTGTCTCCGGGCCGTTTACAAGCATACTTCATCCCATTGCGATTTTGGAACAGTGTATTCACTGTGATGTTGGAAAGGTCTATTCGCTATACTAGCTGAATTTATTTTACAACTCGATTACTCTTTCTTCTGTCTCATTGCTGGTACCTAGCCCATTATTCTACCGCAAATTGTTCTTCTATTTGCTCTTATACTACAGCCTCCCAATCCCCCGCAGCTATTTGACGCTGAATTATCATTTCAGTGTCCTCATGTTCTTTCTTTACTACACATTTGAAATTACTGAATGACAATGGAAACACTTTGGATTCATAAGCGCTTCTTAGTTTCGATTTGTTTGGTCGTTTATCAAAAATTACAGCGTTTCCATGAAGCTGCGGCCGTTTTGACAGTGTTCGCCGAAATAGTCGCTTCTTCATATCTTTCGAGGTGCTGTAAGGAACAATGTCGACACCGAGGAACGCGGATTCCTATGAGAAACTATAGCCCAAGGTGAACGTGACAGCATTATATACTGTTTTGTCAAAAGTCATGAGATAGCGATATGCACATGCACATGTACAGATGGCGATAGTACCGCTTATAGAAGGTATAAAAGGGCAGTGCATTGGCAGAGCTGTCATTTTTTGCTGCCAGCGGTCAGCAAGGTCTTTGCGCGACTATTATCTCCGACGCCTCCTGCGCCACATCCGGGACGAACATCTCCTGCCGGACGAACAATGTGGTTTTCGCCCAGGCCACGCGACGACATCTCCTTGAAGAGGCCCTTGATGCCATCGAGCATCGGGAGTACTTTGGGGCTATCTTCCTGGATGTCTCGCGCGCGTTCGATTCTGTATGGCATGAGGGGCTTCTTTACAAACTCCTGGACCTCGGCGTGCCCCTGCCGAATGTCCGTCTCTTGAAATCCTACCTCGCCGACAGAAGCCTCCATGTACGGACGGACACCTGTCGACGCTTGGTCAGGGCCGGAGTTCCCCAAGGCTCCGTCCTTGGCCCCACACTCTACATCCTCTACACTGCTGTCATGCCCCGGATGGACAGAGTCCACCACGCACTCTATGCAGACGATACGACGCTGTACACACGGAGTATGGATGCAGCTCTGCTCCAGCGCCGCATGCAGGCAGCAGCTGACACACTTAGTCAGTGGACGAGAAGGTGGAGCCTTAGCTTCAATGGGGCTAAGACGCAAGCCCTACTCATCACAAAGAAGCATGTCCCAGCTGACCTCCCGCAGATCATCATCCGGTGAACCGCCGTACCTTGGGGCCCTACAGCTGAGTACCTGGGTGTGACGCTGGACAGAGGATTCACATGGCGACAGCATGTTGACGATGTCGTCAGAAAGGTCAGGGGTAGAATGAAACAACTATACCCCTTCCTCAATCCGCTACCACCTGAATTGGGTGTTGCGCTTTACATCATTCTTATACGCCCGTGCATTGACTACGCCGCTGTGGTTTGGGGCAATGCTGCAGCGACCCACGTCGGACGACTACGACGGCTCCAGAACCGGATCCTGCGGCTGGTGCTGCACCCACCTGCCTCGGGACTTCCCGTCAGTCGACCTCAACCGGGTGTCAAACATACCTACTGTCTGTGATAGGTTCCGCCAGGCTGCGCGGCTCTTCTATGAGAAGTCCGCTCAGTCCACAAATCCGCTCCTCCGAGCACTGGGTCACCGGGTGCAACAACTTAACGCAACCAGGTGGCCCCACCTGCTTCGCGACCAATAAATCACAAATGCGTCAGGAAGACACCATCCCAGCCGACTGCAAGGACATCATCATGAAGTCAGGACAACGTCCGACCACTCGCCACCTTGGAGGTATAGCTCTCACGGTTGGACTCCATCGCACAACAGGGGTCCATGTGCCCCTGCCATGCAACAGCAGCACAGCTGTCATTTGTAGTCAGCTACTTCTTTTTTACACGTTTTCCGCCGTGATTACGGCGGCACTAGGACCACAGAATGGTACTTGGAGCAAGACGCGTGGTATATTCAGTTTCGGAAATCGTTAGGGAATTCAATATTCCGAGACTGATAGTGTCAAGAGTGTGTCGAGAATACCAAATTTCAGGTATTACCTCCCACCACGGCCAACGCAGTAGCCGACGGCGTTCACTTAACGACTGAGAGCAATGGCTTTTACGTAGGGTTGTCAGTGCTAACACACATGCAACACTGCGTGAAATAACCGGAGAAATCAAGTTGGAACGTATGACTAACGTATCCGTTAATACAGTGCGGCGAAATATGGCGTTAAAGGGCTGTGGCAGCGTAAGACAGACCTAGGGCCTTTGATAACAACACGACATCGCCTGCAGCGCCTCTCCTGGGCTCGTGACCATATCGGTTGGACCCCATATAACTGGAAAACCATGGCCTGGCCAGATGAGTCTCGATTGGTAAGAGCTGATGATAGGATTCGAGTGTGGTGCAGAGCCCACGAAACCATGAACCCAAGTCGTTAACAAGGCACTGTGCAAGTTGGTGTTGGATCCAGAATGGTGTGGGCTGTGTTTACATGGACTGGACTGGGCCCTCTGGTCCAACTGAACTGATCATTGACTGTAAATGGTTATGGTCGACTACGTGGAGGCCACCTGCAGCCATTCACTAACTTTATGTTCACAAACAACGATGTTATGACACTGGGCCACATTTGCTCGTTGTTGATTTGAAAAACGTTCTGGACAATTCGGGCCCGACATGAATCCCTCTGAAAATTATGGGACTAACCGAGAGGTCAGTTGACGCACAACATCCTTTACTGGAAACATTTTCGCGATTATGGACGTCTGTAGAGGCAGCATAGCTCACTGTTTCTGCAGCGGACTTCCAACGACGTATTGAGACCGTGCCACGTTGAACTGCTGCAATACACTGGGCGAAAGGAAGTCCTACACAATACTAGGAGGTATCCCACGACCTTCGTCACCACAGTGTATCTGTTCCCAATCACCACAAGGACAGATCTTTTCTCCTCTAGCACGTATTTTAACCGTTTGTCTGTGGACAAAGAAGACCCGTCAAGGATTGCCAACGCAAGTTTCAGTTTACGCGGTAGAACGATTATAGTAGATTTGTTATGAGGTTGGGCTTAACAGCTATGAAATAATTTGTAAACTTCATTGTAGATGACAATCGGCAGTTTATTATTATGTATTTTTGTGCTCAGTGCTACCGATTTCGATCAGCAGACCATTATCAAGCCGAAGCAAAGCGTAACCAGCTTGTCATTACAAAATTTGAAAAAAAAAACTTCAATTTAATTCCTGTTACAATAATCTCAAAAAGACACAGATATGTAGGTGACGCACACAAGACGATCACCAAATGTATGAACGACTTTTGTGTGACTCCTACACATCTGTGACTCTCACCAAACGTATGATCGTCTTTTGTGCGTTTCCTACATATCTGTATCTGTTGGAGATTACTTCACGTCAAATATGTAGTGGCAAGCTGGTTACACTTTGCTTTGGCTTAGTATGGTCTGCTGATCGAAACCGGTAGTAGTTAGCATAAAAATAAACAGCTGATGGTCATCTACGATGAAGTTTCTCGATTACAGTAGTGTCCAAAAACTAGAGCATGCTAAAATGTTCACATACGTAGCCAAATCCATGAGTCGAAAAAGAGACATGCCATTTTCTGCCCGATGAGAGTGAAAAAGTGTGAAATTTCAAGGTTGAAAAGATGTTCTCCTCAGAACTTGGGACCTGCTTAAACTGGACTTACGAATTCTGGAGTCCAGCTGGCATGGCTGCAACATTGCTTTTCAAACAGGGGAGACGGCACAGTCAAGTTTCAGTTCCCAGCTGTTAAGATTCGATTCTAGTAGCTTCTTTTTATTAATCACCAGTTTCGTGACAGGCATAATGCGTCACGTCACGACTTCCCCAGCCAGCCCCTTTATTTCACAGTATCACTTGCGTCCTCAATTGTTCGTTTGATATATCCTGATCTCTGTCTCCCATTACACTTTCTACCCTCTACGGCTGCTCTACTACAGTGGAAGTTATTTTCTGATTTCTTAAAACATGTCCTATCATCCTGTCCCTTCTTCTTGTCAGTGTTTTCCACATGTCTCTCTCGGAGAATCTTCTCATTTCTTCTCCTATCAGTCCACCTCATGTTCAACATTCTTCTATAGTACCACTTCTCAAACTCTTCAATTTTCTTTGTTCCCGATTTTCCCTCAATCCATGATCCTCTTCCATACTATGCTGTGCTCCAGAAACACATCGTTACAAATTTCTTCCTCAAATTAAAGTCTGTGATACTAGTAGTCTTCTTTTGGCCAGAAAAGCTCTCTTTGTTTGTGCTAGTGTCCTTTTTATGTGCTTCTTGCTTTCTCATTCAACTGTTATTTTGCTTCCAACATGGTAAAGCACCTTCACGTCGTCTGCTTTTTAGTCACGCATTCTGATGTTAAGTTTAATCGCTCATCTCATTTCTTCTACTCCACATTCTTTGCTTCTATCTGCGGTATACGCTCAATCCATATTATATGTTTGGTAGACTAGTTATTTCATTCAACAAGTCCTCTAATTCTTGTTCACTTTCACTGAGGATAGGAAAGTCATCAGCAAATCGTATCATTTGTATCCTTTCACCCAGAATTTTAATCGGGCTAATGAACCTTTTCAATCCATGCACTATGATCTTGGTCTTCATTTTTACAGGTTACATAACAAAAATGAAATGTTGTACACTATCTCTTAACTGGCATAAGGTGGTGTTGTGGACCCTCCTTCAGGTCTATAATAATGTTACACTTATAAAAATACTGTACTGCATGGATTTTTGAATGATTTTAACATTTAATTTTTTTTCAGACTTATTGCCATAATCACAGTATTTTTACACAATACATCATCACTTCACAGAAGCATACCAAATGTATTCCAAAATACAGTAACTAATTTCAGATTTTTTGATGCTATTTCTTAGATTATTTTGGCTTTAAATATTTTTGCATGTACTTTTAAGCACTGTTAGATGGATATGAATGTATGTGGGATAGCACACATGGATAGTTAGTCACATGCCCACAGTGGGATAAGCCTTTTTGTGCATGATGTTCACACCTCATAACCATTGAAAATGTTGTTTCTCAGTATCCCTGTGGGTGAGCTATTGTTTGCTCTTAGAACAGGTTTTAATTTTGATGCAAGCAGAATTGCATATTTGGTTTTATTTTCTTGTCTCTTAGACCTTACTATAGCTTGATGATGATCACAAGATGTATTTTCAAATTAAAATGCTAAGTGTTTTTACAGGAGAGTAAGCCGTTTTGAAAATAATAAAATAAACCATAATATTTATCCTTTCTACCAGATCTCATCAAGTCTTCGTAAATTTTCTCACATCAGGATTTCAGCCTTCCATTCACCTTTTCCTCCAGTCTTTTTACTTTTTCTCTTCTCCTTTTCCTCTTCTTCTACTCCTTTTCCTCTTCTTCTATCCCTTTTCTTCTTTTTCTATTTCTTTTCCTCGTGTTTCTCTTCCATTGCCTCTTGTGGTGCTCCTTTCCCTCTTGTTCTATTCCTTGCTCTTCTTCTACCCCTTTTCCTCTTCCTATACTCTTTTCACCTTGCTCTACTCCTTTTTGTCTTGCTCTACTCTTCTTCGTATTGCTTTACTCCCTTCCCTCTTGCTCTAATTCTTTTCGTCTTGCTCTATGCTTTTTTCTCTTGTTCTACATTTTTCCCCTTGCCCTAATCATTCTCGTCTTGGTATAATTCTTTTCGTCCTGCTGTACCGTTTTTTCTTGCTGTGTTTCTTTTCATCTTCTACTCCTTTTTGTTGTGCTCTACTAGTTTTCGTCTTGCTCTTCCCATTTCCTCTTGCTCAAATTCTTTTCGTCTCCCATCACCCTTTTTCTCTTGCTCTACACCCTCTCCTCTTGGTCTACATCCTTTCCTCTTGCTGTAATCTATTTTCTCGTGCTCTAATCCTTTTCCTCTTGCTTTAATCCTTTTACTCTTGCTGTACTCCTTTTCGTCTTGCTCTAGTCCTTTTCCTCTTGCTCCTATTCTTTTTGTCTTGCTCTAATTTTTCTCTTGCTTCACCTCCTTTCCTTTTACTCTAATCCTTTTCCTCTTGCTCTACTCCTTTTCCTTGTTCTCTACTCCTTTTTCTCCATTCCTTTTCGTTTTTCTCTACTCCTTTTCCTACTCCTCTCCAACAGCTCCTTTTTTTCTTTCTTCTTCCTCCAATACTCTTCTTTTTTCTCTATTCCTTCCCCTTCACTTCATTCCCCTTCTATTGTCTTCCTTCTCTTTTCCTTTCTCTCCATGACCATTACTTACCCTTCGTTCTTTTAACTTATCCCATCTTGCATGTATTCATTTTACAGATTCTTCAGTATTACACTGAGCATCACATCTTCTAACATATCTGCTCCGTTAATACCCTACACCTTACGCACATGCCTCATTCAGCCCCTTCCCCATTATCATCTTCCAGTTCATCATTTCCCAATGCAAATCCTAATTGCTCACTGCAGTGTAAGCCTGCAGTATTTCGTTTAATATCATGACCTTAACAGCACCATTGCTTTTAAATTTAATAGTGGATTTATTCAGTTATAACATCGTCATTATAAGCCATCATTCTAAGAGTTTTGCAAGCACGTACATCAATTATTGTAGCTTATTTCTGTAGTTTCTTTTTTAAATGTTTCTGGCTCATGATCACTGTACCTCATCTCTGGACAGATGTCATAATGAAATAACAACAAGGGAAAGAAATACAGGATCAGTTCATATCATTTCACTTTACTTAATGAATCCAGCACATCACTTTCTATTTTTGAAAAAAAAAATGTAATTTCGCTTAGACCCATCTGTCAAACACTATGTGTCTTTCCGTAGCGCCTTCGAAATTGAGACTATTGAAGACAATAAGAGAAATGTAATGGCAAACTTAGTTACCACTGGATATCCAGAACTGGACTGGGGCAAACTTGACACCATCTACCTCGTGCTGGTGGCGCACGACACAACTACGGATCAGAAGTATCTTGATAACAGCAAGAAGACAGGTGAGTCACTTACTTTCCCTCTATCACAAATGGAACATGTGTATTTTCCTGCCTGTGCAGTACACTTACGGACAATCACTGAAACTCCGTCCAAACCCAACAGTCCTGTATACGATAACACTTAGGACGTTATTTTGCTTTTATTATAACATTCAGCCGTAAGAGAAATATTTATGCTACTTATAACACACTGAAAGCAGATTTTTCCTCCACTTTTCCTGAAGGACAGTCAGTAGTTGTTGCCAGGCAAATTACTCTGATGCGAAATCGGTTATATACGGGATTCAGGATGAAACCAGGTGATACACTTACTTTTCTTCTAATTATTGTGGAGTGGTCTTCTCGTTGAAGACAGCAGCACTGGTACTCAAGCCAGATTCTAAATTGAATCCAATGTACACGGTACGCGTTACTGCCTAAAATATACAATGTCTCTCAGTTCCGTTAGTGCTACGGGTGTCAAAAATGAAATTTATTCAGAATAGTTTCCCCCTGACCCAATACACAGCTGATATCGTTTTAGAAGTGTTTTGAAACAGTCAGTGTAGCAGTTAGTAATGCAGTACAATTTTCCTGGATGTCTTTAATTGTATCGTAACGGTGTGTCCTTTCATGGCCAACTTTTATTTGGGAAACAACCAGAAGTCGGCTGGGGCCAAATCTGGCCAATACGGCGCGTGATTCAAGACTGTTATCCGTTTTCTGGCCAAACACTCGAGCACGATATTCACTTTGTGGGATGGAGCATTCGGGTCGAATTCGAAAAATTCTCCCCCACCATTTTCCGACAGGTGTCAGACACGTACTGCTGCATTCGCAGTCAGTACGCCCGCTTCAGCGATGCTAGCACTTTGACCTTTTGCATGGCTGTTGTTGAAACTTCAATTTCGTAATGCTCCAACCCGCTACGAGATAGCATTGTACTGTGGAATTTCACACAACCAGTCCTAACGGAACTGGGACACACTATGTATTAAAATGGACACTTGCGTTCACTCGGCATCACCCAGAAGTAACGGTCTATTCTGAACCCACCAGACCATCATTACAACAGTTCCTGGCACTGCCTAGACACTCTTGTAGCTGTGATATCATTCATCATGACTGTTTTTTTGATTGTGAAGTCGTGAAAGTTGGTGCAACATGAAACGGATGTGAAGTATTCATTGACCCCTCCCGCCGGAGGCCCGAGTCCTCCCTCGGGCATGGGTGTGTGTGTTATTCTTAGCATAAGGTAGTTTAAGTTAGTTTAAGTAATGTGTAAGTCTGGGGACCAATGACCTCAGCAGGTTGGTCCCTTAGATATTCAGACACATTTGAAGTATTCATTGCCGTTGATTCTGTTTTTAGTCCAAATGACAATCACCATCGATGACAAAAACAACAACGCGCCAGTATTCAGTGAAGTGGGCACGCTGAGTGTGAAGGAAGAGGAGGCCGACCTCCCGATCGCATTCATAACCGCAGTGGACGCTGACGGCCCTGGTAACAACGATGTCACATACTCCATTAGGTGAGTAAACACTTTTTCCATCACAGTTACGGGTTGTCGAGCCTGAATTCGTAATACACATAGCTGCCAGATAGGAGTTTTCTTCACTTTAGCTCCCTAAAGGTAAAATCTAAGGTAAGACTTTTTATCAGTTAAAAATGTCGGTGGGTGTAAGCCATGTAAACAAGCAACTCCGAAAATAAGTATCTGCCAGTTGGATGGCGTCGAGTGAATCTGTCATCAATAATATTTCTGTTTACAGGCCAAACTCAAGTTATCTTGAATCGGTGCACAGCGTTGACTACTGCTGCAGCTCTGCTATAGGAATTTCTGAGCATTTCACTATGTTAAACATGTTAATGGACTGTACAGGACATTCCAATGGGAAGTCCAATATAGGAAAAATATACTATTTTTGTTTCTACCAATAACAAACGGATTACAAAGTGTACCGTCAAAAGTGTAAATACGTAATTACTTTCATGTGTAAGTGCTGTTTACAAGTGTGTAGTACATCTTACCAACCTTAAAGAATACTCCTTCTGCTCGCGTAGACACCAAAAAGTACGAGGGTTATTCGGAAAGTAAGGAACAATCAGTCGCGAAATGGAAACCACAGTGAAAATCTGATGAACCTTTGCACAGATGTGTTGGGCAGGGTCTCTACTTCACCTGTAGATAGCGTCACGTCGCATCCCACAGTTCTAAGTGCACAGTGATCACGTAAAGATGCCTAGAAATACACTCCTGGAAATTGAAATAAGAAAACCGTGAATTCATTGTCCCAGGAAGGGGAAACTTTATTGACACATTCCTGGGGTCAGATACATCACATGATCACACTGACAGAACCACAGGCACATAGACACAGGCAACAGAGCATGCACAATGTCGGCACTAGTACAGTGTATATCCACCTTTCGCAGCAATGCAGGCTGCTATTCTCCCATGGAGACGATCGTAGAGATGCTGGATGTAGTCCTGTGGAACGGCTTGCCATGCCATTTCCACCTGGCGCCTCAGTTGGACCAGCGTTCGTGCTGGACGTGCAGACCGCGTGAGACGACGCTTCATCCAGTCCCAAACATGCTCAATGGGGGACAGATCCGGAGATCTTGCTGGCCAGGGTAGTTGACTTACACCTTCTAGAGCACGTTGGGTGGCACGGGATACATGCGGACGTGCATTGTCCTGTTGGAACAACAAGTTCCCTTGCCGGTCTAGGAATGGTAGAACGATGGCTTCGATGACGGTTTGGGTGTACCGTGGACTATTCAGTGTCCCCTCGACGATCACCAGTGGTGTACGGCCAGTGTAGGAGATCGCTCCCCACACCATGATGCTGGGTGTTGGCCCTGTGTGCCTCGGTCGTATGCAGTCCTGATTGTGGCGCTCATCTGCACGGCACCAAACACGCATACGACCATCATTGGCACCAAGGCAGAAGCGACTCTCATTGCTGAAGACGACACGTCTCCATTCGTCCCTCCATTCACGCCTGTCGCGACACCACTGGAAGCGGGCTGCACGATGTTGGGGCGTGAGCGGAAGACGGCCTAACGGTGTGCGGGACCGTAGCCCAGCTTCATGGAGACGGTTGCGAATGGTCCTCGCCGATACCCCAGGAGCAACAGTGTCCCTAATTTGCTGGGAAGTGGCGGTGCGGTCCCCTACGGCACTGCGTAGGATCCTACGGTCTTGGCGTGCATCCGTGCGTCGCTGCGGTCCGGTCCCAGGTCGACGGGCACGTGCACCTTCCGCCGACCACTGGCGACAACATCGATGTACTGTGGAGACCTCACGCCCCACGTGTTGAGCAATTCGGCGGTACGTCCACCCGGCCTCCCGCATGCCCACTACACGCCCTCGCTCAAAGTCCGTCAACTGCACATACGCTTCACGTCCACGCTGTCGCGGCATGCTACCAGTGTTAAAGACTGCGATGGAGCTCCGTATGCCACGGCAAACTGGCTGACACTGACGGCGGCGGTGCACAAATGCTGCGCAGCTAGCGCCATTCGACGGCCAACACCGCGGTTCCTGGTGTGTCCGCTGTGCCGTGCGTGTGATCATTGCTTGTACAGCCCTCTCGCAGTGTCCGGAGCAAGTATGGTGGGTCTGACACACCGGTGTCAATGTGTTCTTTTTTCCATTTCCAGGAGTGTAGTTTCGCCCACCAAGTATGCGTGCCTGACGGGAGATTTCGCCCCATTTCATACAACCCCACGTAACGTAACTGTCGTGCTTGGCGTTCTTCATGGTAATTCTCGTCCGTACATCGCAGGGGCAATGAAGGACCCCTTGCAGCATTTTCGATGGGAAGTCTTTGATCACTCGCAGTACAGCCCCAACTTGCCTTCCCCTGATTTTCATCTCTGCTCAAACGAACCGCTGGCTATGAAGACAACATTTCGGCACAGACAACACTGCAGTCCAGTGTAGAAAACTGCCAAAAAGCACAGGCGGCTGCCTTCTATGGCGAGGGTATTGGAAAGTTGGTATAGCGCTACGACAGACGGCTACGTCGGAGCGACGGAGGGAAGTAACTGCCAGGTGTAGCTGGCTGTTGCAAATAAAACCCGTTTTGATTTTCACTGTGGTTTCCATTTCGCGGACGATAGTTCCTTACTTTCCAAATAGTCCTCGTTTATACTATAAGCACTTAAAAGGAAACGACACATAACAGCACAGCATAAGCTCGTAACACTGACCAACATCTCTGTAGCGAACAGGCGGCAAGCTTTGGTTTAAAGCTGCTAGAGTATACACCATACTGCCTTGCTAATTTTCCCACTTAGTTCAATGTAGGAAGTGGTCCAATATCAACAATATTACCCTCCGAACTCTTGTGTAGGAAGAAATTTGAGCTACAGTATGCAGTTGGCAAGGAGAGACGAAATAGTGACGTTAACTCTCGGATTATCTCACTGCGCCAGTGTACTGAAACAAACCCCAAATCCTTCTGCACTGTCTCAGTGAGGAAAAGCGGGTGAGTCTGCTAATGGTGATCGTTCCGTTGGATGTAGACCAGCTCGGTGACTCCCTTGTGTTATTCTAGAGTAGTAGGCTAAACGCTGGCACTAAATCCCACCATCTCGTTTCTCTTTCATAACCATCATCATCATCATCAACAACAACAACTACAACAACTACAACAGCAAAACCACAAAAACCACAAACTCAATACTCCATGTGGAATCATCACACTGAGTGCAAAAAATACAAACCTTTCCCAACCAAGCTGCTGCGGTTCTCCAGTTAGGTTAACAAGTAGCCAAATTTAAGCTGGATTGTCCTGATACATTACCCGTGTTAAAATGGACCTTTTACCAATTGCGGAAAAGGTCGATATCGTGTTGATGTATGACTATTGTGATCAAAATGCCCAACGGGCGTGTGCAATGTATGCTGCTCGGTATCCTGGACGACATCATCCAAGTGTCCGGACCGTTCGCCGGATAGTTAGGTTATTTAAGGAAACAGGAAGTGTTCAGCCACATGTGAAACGTCAACCACGGCCTGCAACAAATGATAATGCCCAAGTAGGTGCTTTAGCTGCTGTAGCGGCTAATCCGCACATCAGTAGCAGACAAACTGCGCGAGAATCGGGAATCTCAAAACTGTCGGTGTTGAGAATGCTACATCAACATCGATTGTACCCGAACAATATTTCTATGCACCAGGAATTTCATGGCGACGACTTTGAACGTCGTGTACAGTTCTTCCACTGGGCACAAGATAAATTACGGGACGATGACAGATTTTTTGCACACGTTCTATTTAGCGACGAAGCGTCATTCACCAACAGCGGTAACGCAAACCGGCATAATATACACTATTGGGCAACGGAAAATCCACGATGGCTGCTGTTCCTTATCTATATAAACGATTAGGGAGACAATCTGAGCAGCCGTCTTCGGTTGTTTGCAGATGACGATGTCGTTTATCGACTAATAAAGTCATCAGAAGATCAAAACAAACTGCAAAACGATTTAGAAGAAATATCGGAATGGTGCGAAAAGTGGCAGTTGACCTTAAATAACGAAAAGTGTGAGGTTATCCACATGAGTGCTAAAAGGAACGCGTTAAACTTCGGTTACACGATAAATCAGTCTAATCTAAAAGCCGTAAATTCAACTAAATACCTAGGTATTACAATTACGAACAATTTAAATTGGAAGGAACACACAGAAAATGTTGTGGGGAAGGCTAACCAAAGACGGCGTTTTATTGGCAGGCCACTTAGAAAATGTAACAGACCTTCTAAGGAGACTGCCTACGCTACGCTTGTCCGTCCACTTTTAGAATACTGTTGCGCGGTGTGGGATCCGTACCAGATAGGACTGACTGAGTACATCAAAAATGTTCAAAGAAAGGCAGCACGTTTTGTATTATCGCGAAATATGGGAGAGATTGTCACAGAAATGACACAGGATTTGGAATGGACATCATTAAAAGAAAGGCGTTTTTCGTTGCGACGGAATCTTCTCACGAAATTCCAATCACCAACTTTCTCCTACGAATGCGAAAATATTTTGTTGTCACCGACTTACATAGGGAGGGACGATCACGAAGATAAAATAAGGGAAATCAAAGCTCGTGCGGAAAGATATAGGTGTTCATTCTTCCCGCACGCTATACAAGATTGGAATAATAGAGAACTGTGAAGGAGGTTCGATGACCCCTCTGCCAGGCATTTAAATGTGATTTACAGAGTATCCATGTAGATGTAGATGTAGATGAACATCAGCGACCTTGGCGGGTTAATGTATGGTGCGCATTGTCAATGCATGTGCGAACATTACGGAAGGCGAACTACTCGCTGTTGAGAGGAATGTCGTTACACGTATTGCCAAATGCATTGAGGTTGACGGACCTCATTTTGAGCATTCATTGCCTTAATGTCGTGTTTACAGGAATCACGCTGTAACAGCATGCATTCTCAAAAATGGTTCAAATGGCTCTGAGCACTATGGGACTTAACATCTATGGTCATCAGTCCCCTAGAACTTAGAACTACTTAAACCTAACTAACCTAAGGACAGCACACAACACCCAGTCATCACGAGGCAGAGAAAATCCCTGACCCCGCCGGGAATCTAACCCGGGAACCCGGGCGTTCGCTCTCAACAATGATAAATTCACAAAGGTACATATCTCATTGGAACAACCGAAATAAAATGTTCAAACGTACCTACGTTCTGTATTTTAATTTAGAAAACCTACCTGTTACCAACTGTTCGTCTAAAATTGTGAACCATCTGTTTGCGACTATTACAGCGCCATCTATCACAAAGCGAAAACAGTGGTCCAACTAAAACATTCGTATTTCTCTCCGTATATGTAATAAAAAATGGGGGTTCCTATTTAAATAAACGCAGTTGATATCCGTTTGACCTATGGCAGCGCCATCTAGCGGGCCAACCATAGCTCCATCTGGTTTCCCCCTTCAAGCTAGACGAGTTTCGTTCTTTGTAGTTTTTTCGTTTGACGCTTATTTCGTGAGATATTTGGACCAGTCACGATCAATGAACCACCCTGTCCAACTAAAACATTCGTATTTCTTTACGTATATGTAATAAAAAATGAGGGTTCCTATTTAAATAAACGCAGTTGATATCCGTTTGACCTATGGCAGCGCCATCTAGCGGGCCAACCATAGCTCCATCTGGTTTCCCCCTTCAAGCTAGACGAGTTTCGTTCTTTGTAGTTTTTTCGTTTGACGCTTATTTCGTGAGATATTTGGACCAGTCACGATCAATGAACCACCCTGTATATAAATGACCTTGTGGATAACATCAGAAGTCCACTGAGGCTTTGTAGTACATCGAGATGTTGTAACAATGAAAAATTGTACTGAAATGCAGGAGGATCTGCAACGAATTGACCATGGTGCAGGGAATGGCACTTGAATCTCAATGTAGACAAGTGTAATGTGCTGCGAATACATACACTCCTGGAAATGGAAAAAAGAACACATTGACACCGGTGTGTCAGACCCACCATACTTGCTCCGGACACTGCGAGAGGGCTGTACAAGCAATGATCACACGCACGGCACAGCGGACACACCAGGAACCGCGGTGTTGGCCGTCGAATGGCGCTAGCTGCGCAGCATTTGTGCACCGCCGCCGTCAGTGTCAGCCAGTTTGCCGTGGCATACGGAGCTCCATCGCAGTCTTTAACACTGGTAGCATGCCGCGACAGCGTGGACGTGAACCGTATGTGCAGCTGACGGACTTTGAGCGTGGGCGTATAGTGGGCATGCGGGAGGCCGGGTGGACGTACCGCCGAATTGCTCAACACGTGGGGCGTGAGGTCTCCACAGTACATCTATGTTGTCGCCAGTGGTCGGCGGAAGGTGCACGTGCCCGTCGACCTGGGACCGGACCGCAGCGACGCACGGATGCACGCCAAGACCGTAGGATCCTACGCAGTGCCGTAGGGGACCGCACCGCCACTTCCCAGCAAATTAGGGACACTGTTGCTCCTGGGGTATCGGCGAGGACCATTCGCAACCGTCTCCATGAAGCTGGGCTACGGTCCCGCACACCGTTAGGCCGTCTTCCGCTCACGCCCCAACATCGTGCAGCCCGCCTCCAGTGGTGTCGCGACAGGCGTGAATGGAGGGAGGAATGGAGACGTGTCGTCTTCAGCGATGAGAGTCGCTTCTGCCTTGGTGCCAATGATGGTCGTATGCGTGTTTGGCGCCGTGCAGGTGAGCGCCACAATCAGGACTGCATACGACCGAGGCACACAGGGCCAACACCCGGCATCATGGTGTGGGGAGCGATATCCTACACTGGCCGTACACCACTAGTGATCGTCGAGGGGACACTGAATAGTGCACGGTACATCCAAACCGTCATCGAACCCATCGTTCTACCATTCCTAGACCGGCAAGGGAACTTGCTGTTCCAACAGGACAATGCACGTCCGCATGTATCCCGTGCCACCCAACGTGCTCTAGAAGGTGTAAGTCAACTACCCTGGCCAGCAAGATCTCCGGATCTGTCCCCCATTGAGCATGTTTGGGACTAGATGAAGCGTCGTCACACGCGGTCTGCACGTCCAGCACGAACGCTGGTCCAACTGAGGCGCCAGGTGGAAATGGCATGGCAAGCCGTTCCACAGGACTACATCCAGCATCTCTACGATCGTCTCCATGGGAGAATAGCAGCCTGCATTGCTGCGAAAGGTGGATATACACTGTACTAGTGCCGACATTGTGCATGCTCTGTTGCCTGTGTCTATGTGCCTGTGGTTCTGTCAGTGTGATCATGTGATGTATATGACCCCAGGAATGTGTCAATAAAGTTTCCCCTTCCTGGGACAATGAATTCACGGTGTTCTTATTTCAATTTCCAGGAGTGTAGAAAGAAAGATCCTTTATCATTTAGCTACAATATAACAGGTCAGTAACTAGAAGCCTTCTGGAAATCTAAACATATGGAATCAATTTGACATCCCCTGTCGATAACACTTGTTACTTCATGAGTATAAAGAGTTAGTTGTGTTTCACAAGAACGATATTTTCTGAATCCGTGCTGACTATATGTCAATAAATCGTTTTCTTCGAGGTAGTTCATAATGATCGAATACAGTATATGTTCTAAAACCCTACTGCGAATCGACGTTAGTGATATAGGCCCGTAATTCAGCGGATTACTCCTATTTCCCTTTTTGGGTATTGGTGTGATTTGAGCAATTTTCCAGTCTTTAGGTACGGATCTTTCTGTGAACGATTGGGTTTATATAACTGCTATTTTATCAGCATACTCTGAGAGGAACCTGACTGGTATACAATCTGGACCGGAGGCCTTGCTTTTATTAAGTGATTTAAGCTGCTTTGTTACACTGAGGATATCTACTTCTATGTTTCTCATTTTGGAGTTGTTCTTGATTGGAATTCAGGAATATTTACTTCGTCTTCGTTGGTGAAGGAGTTTCGGAAAACCGTGTTTAATAACTCTGCTTTAGTGGCACTGTCATCAGTGACTTCACCGTTGTTATCGCGCATTGAAGGTATTGGTTGCGTCTTGCCACTGGTGTGCTTTATGTATGACCAGAATCTCTTTGCGTTTTCTGCCAGATTTCGAGACAGAATTTCGTTGTGGAAATTATTAAAAGCATCTCGCATTGAAGTACGCGCCATATTTCAAACTTTTTATGTGGTATATATCTCTCAGTTGCTGTTGATACTATCTCTTTGAAAACATTCCATAACTTTTCTACACTTACATGATCAGATAGGAAGAAGTGAAGACTGCCTCTTAAAAAGGCGTTAAGAGCATTTTTATCAGCTTTTTTAAATAGATATTCTTTACGTTTCTTTTTGATGGTTGTAGGTGTTACAATATTCAGCCTAGCAGCAACTGCCTTGTTGTCGCTAATCCCTGTATTCGTCACAACACTCACTACTTGTCCAGGATTATTTGTTGCTAAAAGGTCAAGTATGCTTTCGCCATTTACGCTTCGAGTGGGCTCATGAACTAATTGTTCAAAATAATTTTCTGAGAAAGGTCGCCCACTGCTTGAATACTGCTCACCGGTGTGGGATCCGTACCAGATAGGGTTGATGGAAGAGATAGAGAAGATCCAACGGAGAGCAGCGCGCTTCGTTACAAGATCATTTAGTAATCGCGAAAGCGTTACGGAGATGATAGATAAACTCCAGTGGAAGACTCTTCAAGAAAGACGCTCAGTAGCTCGGTACGGGCTTTTGTTGGAGTTTCGAGAACACACCTTCACAGTATATTGCTCCCTCCTACGTATATCTCGCGAAGAGACCATTAGGATAAAATCAGAGAGATTAGAGCCCACACAGAGGCATACCGACAATATTTCTTTCCACGAATTATACGAGACTGGAACAGAAGGGAGAGCCGATAGAGGTACTCAAGGTACCCTCCGCCACACACCGTCAGGTGGCTTGCGGAGTGTGGATGTAGACGTAGAAGTAGATGAACAAATAAATTACTTATATTCATGCATTAAGAAGAAAATAATTTGTAATATTTGGAGATACAGGGAATACACTTTCACAGCAATAAATTATGATGTTCTGATGTAAGTTTTGGAAGTACTTTTACCCTAAATTAAACAAATAATAATAATAAGTAGGCATTTACACAGCCCATTACACGAGATACGTCCAGTTTGCTTATGGACGGGCATGCTACATTTTGTCCACTTGTTACCACTAACAGACAATCAGAATTTAGTTAAACTAGGCTTTGTTGGGCTCAAGAGAATTCAGCCTCTCACATATACAGTGTACGTAACGTCAGGATGAAATTAATAGTACGAGCAGTCATGCCAGGACCAAAGTGCTAGTAGCACAAACGAAAGTACTAGTAACGGAAGAAGGGAAGGAGCCAATGGAGATGCTTATACTGGGGCAGAAGCCAGTCAGTGTGTTACCACAATACTTGTTGACTGACACATATAATACAAATTGAATTTCCTCCAGACTAGAGATTTAGAGGGACTAATAACAAACGCTTACGGAGTCTAGGATAATGGAAGAGATCTTGCGGAGTACGTGAAACAAGTGGTAGATTTATTTCTGGCAGCTTTGGTTTTCCAGGTTGGGTGATTAAGTACTAACTTAAGCATGTCGATATCCTTCGGTGGTAGCCATGTGTTAAGTTGTAGAGGTGATAGAGTACGCAGGTGACTGAGAAAATAGACTTATCTGTAGTTAGGACTAAATCAGTGGCATTCTACTTGTGACGAAATATAAAATATTTCTAGAGTCGTAGGTAAAAATGTACTTAACTTTTCCTTTAGTGATTGAGATATAGTCAAGATTGCTTTGCGTAACGAAACAGATTCCACCTCACGTCACCTTGAGCATAGGGAGGAAGGCAACGGACGTTCTCACAGACTTCGCGAAAACGGAAAAATACACATCACAACTTCACTACGTTTTGGGATTCGTTCACATCTAATGTCCTAGGCATCTTGTCAGACAGAGAACAATGAAATGGAATGAAATTGTTCTATTGACATCGAAATTAAGAGCATTTTACGTAAAAGTACCTAATGATGTTTTATTTGTAACATCCTTCTGCTTTATAGAAATAATCTGTTACCGCTCCCCTCCCCCCTCCCTCCCGCACGCATACACACGAACGCCAGCAATATTGCCTGCATTCGGTCCTTTCCTTGTTTCCTTAACCCCATCACACATAAGCGACTAAGCAGCCAATTTCAACCATTATTTAGAATGTCACTGTGTATTTAAGCACGGACATAGAAACTGAATTCCTGTTTTTAGAAGCGATAGCGTTGATCTTCTTGTGTTGGCTGTTACTTGCAAAAAATAATAGCAAACCGAATAAACTTTATGAAACTTGTTTCAGAATGCTTTTACAGGGAGCTGCGTCCCATATTACAGAGTACAACACATTTTCCATTGACACCAAATGTGTTGAATACATCTTTCCAGTCTGTCTTTCGCAAAGCCTCCTACTCCTTTTTGAACTAAAATGGGTATATAACTAGTATGACCTCAGTAAAAAGTCCTGAAAACACTCCCCTTTTCACACAAGATTTTGATCCAAAAATGAATATTACACGATCTGCCTTCGATTTTATTCACGTATTCAGAAGTAAGAAGCGATTTCATAGAGCAACGAAAAATATAAGCCGAGCTTGGAGATATATTTAACTGAATGCAAGAATAACATTATAATCACAGCTCTTAATTTACTGGTAAATCCATTAAGTGTCTTCATGTTTTCCCTTACTGAACGCCCGCATCTCGTGGTCGTGCGGTAGCGTTCTCGCTTCCCACGCCCGGGTTCCCGGGTTCGATTCCCGGCGGGGTCAGGGATTTTCTCTGCCTCGTGATGGCTGGGTGTTGTGTGCTGTCCTTAGGTTAGTTAGGTTTACGTAGTTCTAAGTTCTAGGGGACTTATGACCATAGCAGTTGAGTCCCATAGTGCTCAGAGCCATTTGAACCTTACTGAAACGGCGCGTGAAATGAGGTCGCACGACCTCACCTTGTAAATCCTAAAACTTATTCACGAATGAACCTCAAATACAGTAATCACTCCAAACATATTCAGGATCCGCAAGGAGTTTCGAAGTTCACGGAAGCACTAACTTACCTTCTACTGACTGAAAATGCATGCGATGAATTGGGAAGGGAAAAAAATCTATGATACCATGTCACTATTTGAGACAGATTCAAAATAAAACATCTTTCTTAAATTAAAATTTTGTTATGTGTGTTTCTTGCAACGCAAACTATTTAAGACACTCGTCAATGTCAATTATTACTTCATGTTCGATTGCCAAACTTGCCAGATTTGATAATCTCAACGAGAACATTGCACATCTTATACCATTTTTCACGCGGATTTGTGTCGAGGTCCGGTGAACCTGCCAGTCTGTTCATTGATTTTAGGCGGTTTTCCATCTGCCTCGGCGAATGCGGGCTGGTTCTCCTTATTCCGCCTCAGTTACACTATGTAGGCGATTGCTGCGCAAACAAGTTCTCCACGTACGTGTACACCACTATTACTCTGCCACGCAAACATAGGGGCTACACTCGTCTGGTGTGAGACGTTCCCTGGGGGGTACACCGGGAGCCGAACCGCACAATAAGCCTGGGTTCGGTGTGGGGCGGCGGAGGGGTGAAGTGGACTGCGGTAGTCGTCGTGGGGTTGCGGATCACTGCGGCTGTGGCGGGGACGGAGCCTCTCCGTCGTTTCTAGGACCCCGGTTAACATACAACGCAATACAATACAATACCATTTTTCATTGGTTTCAATTTAGAGAAGCTTCTCTCACAACTGACATTAATTATGGCAACTGTAAGGAATATTCTCAGCATTACGACTGTATTAGGTAATCCTTTTTCAAGTTTGGACTCAAAAATAAACTTCAATAAACCCAGTGGGCCAGAAGCAATAAGTAATAAAATGGAACACGTATAGCCGTCTTTTAGATGTTATTTATTATATGGATACCAGTTTCGCTGATTCAGTGCAGTATGTTCAGGCCGTAACGGACGCCGAGGTGGTTAACTCCAATCGTATACAGGATACCATCAGTGGTTAACATCCATGGACTGGTTTCTGTAGACTGTAACAATGGTAGTTGATGGTTGGAGGCACAACATCGTTGTTACAGTCTACGGAAACCAGTTCATAGATATTGGCCACTGATGGAATCATTTATACGATTGGAGTTAACTCCCTCAGCGTCAGTAAAGACCTAAAATGGTGCACTGAATCACCGAAACTGGCAGTCATATAATAAACAACATGGAAAGAACGGATGCAGGTGTTCTATTTTATTACATAAGTGAATGCCGGAAGTCCCTCAAACCCTCAGTCAGAAGGATGGACATACAAGAATCAGTAGGCCTTAAGTTCTTTCATGTATGTTGTAGCTAAAAAGTTCGTAGACGCACGCATTGAAGCATAAATTCTTCTTTGTCGATATTTTGATGGGCTTAGTCGAAGTTGCTACCCTTATCGTCGACATCCAGTATTATTTCAGGCCTTAGGAAGGCATATTTTTCAGTCAGATTTGGCAGCTACCGAAACCTTTCTCGAACTTCAGCAGTTCTTTATCTAATGAAGAAATTTTTTTTTCATTTTAAATCGCCTTCATGCGATAAGCATTTCACCTTGTTTCGCCAGACATGTGCCTCCTAATTCTTCATGGAAGATCAATAGAAATGCCAAGTTCTTCACACAAGCTTTTACCGTGGCTTAATGCCTCGGGTAAAAATTCCTCTCGCTTCTCTTCCAATGCCAACCGTACGGCGCTTATTTTCTGGACACTAGATTTCTCCATTTGCAAAGAATTGTGTGCATCATTCACTTCACGCAGTACCAGTTGCCGTAGACCCACGAAACATAGAAACAAAAATGCCAGCATCGCCACTTACGAAGTCCGTGCGTCCATCCGGGTGGTCAAGCATTCGTCTCTTTATGTTAGCGTTGTCAAAATTTCTTATTAATGATTTTACGTTATGTTTACTGCACTGCCTCCTGCGTTCCAATGTGTGTCCCGCATCATTTCCAAACCGTGCCTGTAGCAGTAATCAATCAGGACCTTCCATCCGTGTGTAGACATAGAAAAGCACCCCGTCTTCAGGCCCATCGGGACCATCCGACCGCCGTGTCATCCTCAGTTGAGGATGCAGGTAGGAGGGGCGTGTGGTCAGCACACCGGTCTCCCAGTCATTATGACGGTTTTCTTTGACCGGAGCCGCTACTATTCGGTCGAGTAGCTCCTCAATTGGCATCACGAGGCTGAGTGCACCCCGAAAAATGACAACAGCGCTGGCGGCTGGATGGTCACCCATCCAAGTGCCGGCCACGCCCCACAGCGCTTAACTTCGGTGATCTCACGGGAACCAGTGTATCCACTGCGGCAAGGCCGTTGCCTAGACATAGAAAAGAAATAAGAATAATGTTCCAGTGTGCCGAGGAAAGTCAGTGAAATCACCTCCATCGAATCTGCATGCAGGAAAACTGGTTTCAATAAATTGTTTGAGTAGGTCACAATTTCGGCATTAGGCTAATACACTACTGGCCATTAAAATTGCTACACCACGAAGATGACGTGCTACGGAAGTGAAATTTAACAGACAGGAATAAGATGCTGTGATATGCAAATGATTAGCTTTTCAGAGCATTCACACAAGGTTGGCGCCGGTGACGACTCCTACAACGTGCTGACATGAGGAAAGTTTCCAACCGATTTCTCACACACAAACAGCAGTGGACCGGCGTTGTCTGGTGAAATGTTGTTGTGATTTCTCGTGTAAAGAGGAGGAATGCGCATCATCACGTTTCCGACTTTGATAAAGGTCGAATTGTAGCCTAACGCGATTGTGGTTTATCGTATCGCGACATTGCAGCTCGCGTTGGTCGAGATCCAATGACTGTTAGCAGAATATGGAATCGGTGAGTTCAGGAGGGTAATATTGAACGCCGTGCTAGATGCCAACGGCCTTGTATCACTACCAGTCGAGAAGACAGGCATCTTATCCGTATGGCTGAAACGGATCGTGCAGCCACGTCTCGATCCCTCAGTCAACAGATGGGGACGTTTGCAAGACAACAACCATCTGCACGAACAGTATGACGACGTTTGCAGCAGCATGGACTATCAGCTCGGAGACATGGCTGCGGATACCCTTGACGCTGCATCACAGACAGGAGTGCCTGTGATGGTGTACTCAACGACGAACCTGGGTGCACGAATGGCAAAACGTCATTTTTCGGATGAATCCAGGTTCTGTTTACACCATCATGATGGTCGCATCCGTGTTTGGCGACATCGCGGTGAACGCACATTGGAAGCGTGTATTCGTCATCGCCATAGTGGCATATCACCTGGCGTGATGGTATGGGGTGCCATTGGTTACAAGTCTCGGTCACCTCTTGTTCTCATTGACGGCACTTTAAACAGTGGACGTTACATTTAAGATGTGTTACGACCCGTGGCTCTACCCTTCATTCGATCGCTTCGAAACCCCACATTTCAGCAGGATAATGCACGACCGCATGTTGCAGGTCCTGTACGGGCCTTTCTGGATAGAGGAAATGTTCGACTGCTGCCCTGGATAGCACATTCTCCTGATCTCTCACCAATTGAAAACGTCTGCTCAATGGTGGCCGAGCAACTGGCTCGTCACAATACGCCAGTCACTACTCTTGATGACCTGTGGTATCGTGTTGAAGCTGCTTGGGCAGCTGTACCTGTACCCTCCATCCAAGCTCTGTTTGACTCAATGCCCAGGCGTATCAAGGCCGTTATTACGATGAGAGGTGGTTGGGTTCAAATGGCTCTGAGCACTATGCGACTTAACTTCTGAGGTCATCAGTCGCCTAGAACGTAGAACTAATTAAACCTAACTAACCTAAGGACATCAAACACATCCATGCCCGAGGCAGGATTCGAACCTGCGACCGTAGCGGTCGCTCGGATCCAGACTGTAGCGCCTAGAACCGCACGGACACTCCGGCCGGCTCAGAGGTGGTTGTTCTGGGTACTGATTTCTCAGGATCTATGCACCCAAATTGTGAGAAAATGTAATCACTTGTCATTTCTAGTATAAAATATTTGTCCAATGAATACCCGTTTATCATCTGCATTTTTTCTCGGTGTAGCAATTTTAATGGCCAGTAGTGTATATTTTATCCGTTGTCATACACCTGTCTGTCTTGCAGCCATTGTAGCGGCATTATCGTACACTTGACTTCTACTGTTCATAATGTCAAATCCATAACGTCGAGGTCACTTAGTATCATCTCACTGATATCTTTGGCTTCTTTATTTTTCGTTTCACTGAAATCTAGAGAAGATTCTATAGTGGCTGGAAATCAGACAAGATCGAGTATAATAGATAGTAGAACAAGGCGATTGCCGACCGCGCCACAGCTAGTCGCCTGAGAGTAAACACGTGGACAATAACAACAGCAACAACAACAACAACAACAATTAGAGAACGAGAAACAGCGGGGACAGAACGAGAGAGTAATAAGTTGATCGAGTAAATCAAGGTCGGAACTGGTCCGTCATGGTAACTACGCGGTCAGCGTGGCATGTTGCTAACCGAAGGGACCATTTCCAGACATTATCGGTGGACTTCATCCATTCGGTTAGAGAATACTTGTCTTCTACTTGACAATTACTCGCAAACCCTTGAATTAACTAAATTTTATAAATAGCAATGTAGTTTTGCAAATGAATCTATTTTATGGTCAACTCGAGCCCATAGTTATATCGCATTTGAAGGTTAGAAATGTCATTCAGGGTCACTCGAGTCAAAATCACATGAAAAAAGCATTGGGCTCACAAAGTCCACTTTTGCACGTTACGTTGTTCAGTTCTTAAATCAACATATTTATGGTTGACTTTATAAAGACATTAGACTATGGATAAAATTATAAAAGGTGTAAAATTTGAAGAAAAAAAAACACCAACAATTGTATCGTATGATGGTGCATGTATAGACGGAAGCTGAGGAGTAAACGAAAGAATAACTTTCCACTGTAAAAGAAGAGCTAGAACAGAGCCTCTTGAGGCCAGTGTATGAAGTAACAGGTCTATCTGTACTAAAAACGCTGCTGCTGCCTATTGAAAAATCGTAGTGCTAACAATCTCTTTAGTAAATGTTGCCTCTGACAGTAGAACGAATCTTTTTCCTTTTCGGGCTCAATATAACCCTTAGAGCTCTAGTAGTCTTAGTTTGTCGTATATTTGTTCAGGTCAGACCTTACAAGTCTACTCTGAACCACTTCCAGCTGTCCAGTGGCCTTGAAATTCCGCGTAAGTCTATGTATTGTCCCGACCACAATACAGTTATCTGATGTATACTTGAAAAAAGAGACAGCATTGGTCGTATATTTTTTACTATTGCAAAATCGATTTTCTGTCACTGAGTGACCATCTTCAGTGCTATATTGTATAACTTAAATTGGGATGCACTGTTGTCACTAAGCTTACGGCGATCACATAGACTATGTGATCGCCGTAAGCTTAGTGACAACAGTGCATCCCAATTTAAGTTATACAATATAGCACTGAAGATGGTCACTCAGTGACAGAAAATCGATTTTGCAATAGTAAAAAATATACGACCAATGCTGTCTCTTTTTTCAAGTATACCTGTTATCTGGTCGTTGTGCACAAGACAACATGGAGTCGCCAATCAATAAATTATCTGATGTAATGACCACACAGACAGGATTAATCGGCTTGGCCGCTCACAGTCGCTCCCCACGTCTGTGCCACATGGGGTGGCTCCCCCAAACTCCCTCCCCACATCCCCTTCGCCACAGATCAGCGGGTTAACTTGTATCGACATTATCACAAAATAAATTTTATTCGATAATTATGAACTTGAGCTGTTGATTTTTCCTTGAAGACATTGCTGTTTTAACTTTTGTTATACCAAACGTGAAGGCAGTTAACACTTTTTTCCTGTTTAGGTGTAAGCAATAGATTCTCAAGGTTCTTAGAAGTATTTGTGAACACCCTGTAGAGGGCATCAAAGTTTCTACGCTTATTTCCTACTTCTCCATTTCTGAGAAGTTCTGGCCAATGGCACTTTCTGACCAGTTATTTTTTTGTGTCTATTAAGATTATTGCAGTTGCTTTGGCTTCTAATTCTGTCTTTTAATTTCCAGTGTGAACTTAACATTTTTGATACACGTATAAAAACATGCGTCGTGAAGATTTTCTACGTTTACGTCTTAATCTGTCAATCATTTCACTAGGTTGCTGCTGGATTTAATAAAGTAAAAAATATGTAACAACGATGTAAACTCACACAAAGTTTAATTAAAACTGGTGAGATCTGCAATCGTATTATTACCATAAAAATATTTACTTATTGTTAGTACGTACTGATGATTAATCTGCATATTGTATGTTTCGTAATAATCTACCTACACTAGAGACTGAATTAATAACTGTCACTCATTTTGGATGTAATGAATATCGTGTAACTCCTGTAAAATTTACTTCCTGGTGCAGGATAAGACTTCAAACTCACAGTAATATAAAAATGGCATTTTTAGAATTCCTCCCCCGTCCTTCTCATCCCTTCCCTCGCCCCTCCCCCCACCCGTCAGGTAAATTTACGTGGAGCCCTATAGTTACATTTTAATAATGAATTATGTATTTGAATTTCTATTTATCTGCATTAAACGCACATATCCTGCTTAACTAATCGCCTGTTTCTCTCCTTGTTCTCTTTAAGGAGTTCAATGGTACGTTCACATCACTCACTTTTTATGTTTCTGTGTCTATTAACAGCGGTGAGCTGGAGATGTACGACGGTTATGTCACTATAAACAGTGTGACGGGTGAAATCAGGACAATCAAGAAGATAGATTGCGACAAAGAGGGTTACGCCAACATTTCATTGGTCGTCAAAGCCAGTGACGGAGAGCTCGACACCACAAAGACAGTAAGTATAGATATACTCCGAATGGATGACCTATCAGGAATCTTCCTTGTATACTTTTAATAAGATCAGATTGGATTTCCATAACACATACGAACAAATTATATATAAAATCGTATTTATACAACCACATAAAAGTGTGTGTGTGTGCGGGGGGGGGGGGGGGGGGGGTTCAAATGGTTCAAATGGCTCTAAGCGCTATGGGACTTAACATCTGGGGTCATCAGTCCCCTAGACTTAGGACTACTTAAACCTAACTAACGTAAGGACATCACACACATCCACGCCCGAGGCAGGATTCGAACCTGCGACCGTAGCAGCAGCGCGGTTCTAGACTGAAGCGCCATAAACCGCTCTGCCACAGCGGCCGGCCTGTGTGTGTGGGTCTGTATGTATAACTAAGTGGATATGAGTGACTGATTGGGAAAGAAAGAGAGAGAGAGATTGAGAAAGTCCTTTGTTTGATTCCGAGAAATGAATTATCAAGACGACGAAATAATGAGAGTGTAAGGCTGACCTAGAAAACTATCATGAGGTATAACTGCATACAATTAAAGACTTTAAATACAGGGAGTTGCTTAGCGGAAGTCCGTATCCAGATTCTGGGTAAAATGGATTCGATAAGTCTTTAATACGTTTCCAAAAGCATATTGCTCAAGAGTAGTGTTCCACAAGCTTTTGTTATTCACGTTACGTCCAGACGCTCCTAGACTCAACACAGCACATCATAATATCTTTCCCCTCAGAACTGTGAGAATCCTAATATAACTACGAATTGTTACGTCGTTATGTAACGTAAGAGGGCGGAGTAGCGACAGAGGTTTCGGGCACTGTCTTACCCTCGGGGTGGGACAGTGTCCCTAAAGGAGGAAGAATCGGGAATGATCAACGGCACGATAATGCAGAAGGCAATAGAAACCACTGCATTAAAGACATATCATGTGTATCCACAGAGCATGTGGTCTGTAATTGAAAAAATTCTTGATGACCTATCCACTGGCTAAAGATTCTGGAATAGTCCCCCAATCTGATCTCTGGGAAAGGACTGCCAAGGGGTAGATAACTATGAGGAAAAGGTTAAATACCCAACGAAAGAACAATGTTCTATGAGTCGGAGCGTGGAATGTCAGAAGCTTGAACATGGTAGGGAAGCTAGGAAATCTGAAAAGGGAAATATAAAGGTTCAATCTAGATGTAGTACGGGTCAGTGAAGTGAAATGGAAGGAACACAAGGATTTCTGGCCAGAGAAGTATAGAATAATATCAACAGCAGCACAAAATTATATAACGGGAATAGATTTCGTTATGAATAGGAAGGTAGGGCAGAGAGTTTGTTACTGTGAACAGTTCAGTGACAGGGTTGTTCTCATCAGAATCGACAGCAAACCAACATCGACAACAATAGTTCAAGTATACATGACGACGTCACAAGCTAAAGATGAAGAGATAGAGAAACTATATGAGGATACTGAAAAGATAACACGGTACGTAAAAGAAGATGAAAATATAGTAGTCATGAGGGGCTGGAATGTTGTAGAAGAAGGGGCAGAAGAAAGGGTTAGGAGAATGTGGGCTTGGTACTAGGAAAGAGAGAGAAGAAAGACTAATTGAGTTTTGTAACGAACTTCAGCTAGTCATAGCGAATACTTTGCTCTAAAATCATAGGATGAGGAGGGATACTTGGAAAAGGCCAGGAGATAAGGGAAGATTGAAGTTAGATTACATCATAGTCAGGCGGAGACTCCGACATCAGATACTGGATTGTAAGGCGTGCCCAGGAGCAGATATAAGATCACAATGTAGTTGTGATGGAGAGTGGGCTGAAGCTTAAGAGATTAGCCAGGGAGACTCAATACGCAAAGTAGTGGAATACGGAAGTATTAAGGATTGACGACGTACGCTTGAAGTTCTCTAAGGCTATAGATATCGAAATAAGGAAAAGCTCAGTAAGGCAGTACAGCTGAAGAGGAACGGACATCTCTAAAAAGGGCAACCAGGAAAGTTGGAAAGAATAACATAGATACAAAGAAGATACCTGGGAAAAAACATGGATAACAGAAGAAATACCTCAGTAGATCGGTGAAAGAAGGAACTATAAAAATGCTCATGGAAATTCAGTCATACAGAAAGACGAGTCGTTGACGAATGAAATAATTAGGAAAAGCAGGGAAGTTAAGACGAAATGGCTGCATGAAATATGTGAAGAAACCGAAAAAAGAATGATTCTCGGAAGGACTGACTCAGCATACAGCAAAGTCAAAGTAACCTTCAGTGAAACCAAGAGCAAGGGAGGTAACATTAAGAGTGCAATGGGAATACCACTGTTAAACGCAGAGCAGACAGTGGATAGATGGAAAGAGTGCACTGATGGCCACTATGAGGGAGACAATTTGTCTACTGTGACAGAAGGAGGAACAGGTGTCGATAGGGAAGAGATAGGGGATCCAGTATTAGAATCAGAAATTAAAACGGCTTTGGAAGACTTAAGATCAAATAAGGCAGAAAGGGATAGATAACATTTCACCAGAATTTCTGAAATCGTATGGGGATGTAGCAACAAAACGACTATTCACGTTGGTGTGTAGAATGTATGAGTCTGGCGACATACCATCTGATTTTCGGAAAAATATCATCCACACAATTCCGATTACTGTGAGAGCTGAAAAGTGTGAGAATTATCGCACAGTCAGCTTAACAACTCATACATCCAAGTTGCTGAAAAGAATAATATACAGAAGAACGGTAAAGAAAATTGAGGATGTGTTAGACGACGATCAGTTTGAATTTTAGGAAAGGTAAAGGCACCAGAGAGGCAATTCTGACGTTGCGGTTAATAATGGAAGAAGACTAAAGAAAAATCAAGACAAGTTCATAGAATTTGTAAAATGGTGCAATATTTTCGAAATTTGAGGAAAATAGGTGTAAGCTACAGGAAGAGACGTGTAATATGCAACATGTACAAGAGCCAAGAGAGAATAATAAGAGTGGAAGACCAAGAACGAAAGGCTCGGATTAAAAAGAGTGTAATACAGGGATGTAGTCTTTCGCTCCTACTGTTCAATCTGTACAATCGAAGAGCAATAATTTAAATAAAAGAAAGGATCAGGAGTGGAATAAAAATACAAAGTGAAAGGATATTAATGATACGATTCGGTGATGACATTTCTATCCTCAGCGAAAGTGAAGAAGAATTACATGATCTGCTGAATTGAAGGAAGAGTCAGTCTAATGCGTACAGAATATGGATCGAGAGTAAATCAAAGAAAGACGGAAGTAAAGAGAGTAGCAGACATGAGAACAGTGAGAAACTTAACATCAGGATTGACGGTCACGAAGTAGGTAAACTTAAGAAATTGTACTACCTAGGCAGCAAAATAACCAATGACGGACTGAGCAAGGAGGACATAAAAAGCAGACTAGCACTGGCAGAAACGGCATTCCTGGCCAATAGAAATCTACAGTATCAAACATGGGCCTTAATTTGAGGAAGAAATTTCTAGGAATGTACGTTTGGAGCACAGCATTTTATGGTAATGAAATACGGACTGTGGGAAAACCAGAACAGAAGAGCATCGAAGCATTTGGGATGTGATGCTACAGACAAATGTTGAAAATTAGGTGAACTGATAAGGAATGAGGAGGTTCGCGCAGAATCGGAGTGAAAAGGAATATGTGGAAAACACTGACAAGAGGGAGAGACAGAGTGATAGCGTATCTATTAAGACATCAGGCAATAATTTCCATGGTAGTAGTCGGAGCTGAAGAGGGTGAAAACTGTAGAGGAAGACACAGATTGGAATACATACCGCAAGTAATTGAGGACGTAAGTTGCACGTGCTACTCTGAATGAAGAGGTTGGCGCAGGAGGGCAGTTCGTGACAGGCCGCGTCGAACCAGTCAGAAGATTGTTGATTCAAAAAAAAAGTATTATTGTTACTATTATAAAACAGGAATAGACTCATGCATTTATTACTACCTTATTAACTTTAATTCAGAATAGCAATTAGACATTTTCATACGTATTTTTAAAGTAAATAACTCTACTCTTACTTTCAGCGTGGTACTTGAGCCTGCTTAGCTGCACACAGGCTGCTGATTTGTGTCAGAATCGTTACATAGCAAGGCTCATTTCTTCATCGACGGATTTTGAGCTATCGCTGTTTTAATTTCAGTCAACGTCGAGATGGCCAGTCTACACAAATATGTGTGATTGGTAATTGCTAAAAAAAAATGGCAATGACATATTAACTGCCATCTCGAGGATAGCTGGATATTCATTGCTTATTGAAAACCAAAATGGATGCAAAGGCATTTCGAAAAATTTTGATTTCGGTTTCTGTTTGCTTTCAAATCTGTCACTTCGTTCCGTAAGCCTAAATCTAAATTATTCAGACGACGTTTCAAATCCACCAATGGATTACGAACCTTGTCAAATTCTTCAACACTCTCCCCAAATTGTTTTTTGAAATTCTGCTCTAAGAGTACTAAATGTTCTTTAATTAAGTCCACCAACACCTCATTAACGTCAGTAAGTGGTCATATAGTTGGTAACATCTCACAGGATCCGTTTTCAATCATCTGTATCCAGAAATTCAACTTATTAATAAATCCTTGAATATTGTCCATGCTGGCCGGAGTGGCCGTGCGGTTCTAGGCGCTACAGTCTGGAACCGAGCGATCGCTACGGTCGCAGGTTCGAATCCTGCCTCGGGCATGGATGTCTGTGATGTCCTTAGGTTAGTTAGGTTTAATTAGTTCTAAGTTCTAGGCGACTGATGACCTCAGAAGTTAAGTCGCATAGTGCTCAGAGCCATTTGAACCATTTGAACCAATATTGTCCATACTAGTCCGAAGATTTTCATTTCTACCTTGCATTTTTCTGTGTAGTCCATTTAAGTGTACGGTAATATCGGGAAGATGTTCCAGCTTTTATACTCATTTATCATCTGCAAATAAATCCGCATACTCACGCCCCTCAGTAGTGAAAAATGTGCGTACCTCGCCCCTAAGTTCAGACATTCGCGGTAGCACTTTACTTCGAGGTAACCATCGGACTTCTGTATGTAGCAGAGGTGTAATATGTTTTGATCCCATTTCTTAACACTCTTGCTCCCGCGTATGTGCGTCCTTGGTTACAACCAGCCTTGCCCGAAACATACGGTGTTGCAAAGTACTTTCGCCCTAGCGGCTCAGCCCGCATCTCGCGGTCGTGCGGTAGCGTTCTCGCTTCCCACGCCCGGGTTCCCGGGTTCGATTCCCGGCGGGGTCAGGGATTTTCTCTGCCTCGTGATGGCTGGGTGTTGTGTGCTGTCCTTAGGTTAGTTAGGTTTAAGTAGTTCTAAGTTCTAGGGGACTTATGACCACAGCAGTTGAGTCCCATAGTGCTCAGAGCCATTTTGAACCTAGCGGCACAGACAGTGCAGTACTACAGATGAGAATACAATTAACTTACGATACGTAAAGTATAACAGTAAAAGTGAGTAAATAAACAACATTTAACTTCTATGAAACTATTACAATTACCAGCACGTTGTTTGCGGAACACTACTCTAGCACTTTGAAGACTGGCCATGTAGAAGAACATTAAGCCTAGAAATCCGGCCATTTCTGTCGTTATTTAAAGTGTTGCTGGATACGTAACTCATCTGTCATCAAGAGTAATACGTACTGAAAAAAGACCAAGATTTAAAGATTTATTTTTCCTTTGTAGAGTACTAATTGTAAAATAATGATCACAGAAATTATAATTATCCTCCCAAAGTAAAAGTGCGGGTGAGTTGAGCAATTTCCTCCCCTTGAGCTTCCAAAATTTCTTGCTCACACGACTAACTGCGAATCCTAACTTGTACATGCAGGCACATTCGTCAACAAGATCACAAACGTAGTGCCCTATGACTATAATATCAATGATGATGAAATTTGATTTGTGGGGCGCTCAACTGCGTCGTTTTCAGCGCCGGTACAAATTCCCACTCCCTTCACTGTCGCCGGCTGCTGTGGCCGAGCGGTTCTAGTCGCTTCAGTCCGGAACCGCGCTTCTGCTACGGTCACAGGTTCAAATCCTGCCTCAGGCACGGATGTATGTGATGTCCTTAGGTTAGTTAGGTTTAAGTAGTTCTAAGTCTAGAGGACTGATGACCTCAGATATAAAGTCCCATAGAGCTTAGAGCCATTTGTACCATTTTCCCTGTCCATTGTCGCCACTTTTCCGAATGATAGTGAAATTTTGAGGACAATAAAAACACCCAGTCTCTGGGCGGAGAAAATCCCCGACCCGGTCAGGTATCGAACCCGGGACACCGTGATCCAGAGGCAGGAACGCTAGCCATTAGACTACGAGCTGCGACATAATATCAATGAGTAATTGCTGGAATCCGTCTACTCATACTATTCCTGGGTGTAACACTTTGTACGTATATCGAATGGAGTGATCACAGGCGCTCAGTCGCGGATGAAGCAGGTGGTAGACCTCGGTTCATTTTAGAATACTGAGGAAGTAGACTATGTGATCGGAAGTATCCGGACACCTGGCTGAAAATCACTTAGAAGTTCGCGGCGTCCTCCATCGGTAATGCTAGAATTAAATATGCTGTTTGCCCACCTTAGCCTTGATGACAGCTTCATCTCTCACAGGCATACGTTCAATCACGTGCTGGAAGGTTTCTTGGTGAATAGCAGCCCATTCTTCACGGATTGCTGCACTGAGGAGACGTATCGATGTCGGTCGGTGAGGCCTGGCGCGAAGTCAAATGATTCAAAAAAATGGCTCTGAGCACTATGGGACTTAACATCTATGGTCATCAGTCCCCTACAACTTAGAACTACTTAAACCTAACTAACCTAGGGACATCACACACGTCCGTGCCCGAGGCAGGATTCGAACCTGCGACCGTAGCGGTCGCGCGGTTCCAGACTGTAGCGCCTAGAACCGCTCGGCTACCCTGGCCGGCGGCACGAAGTCGGCGTTCCAAAACATCCCAAAGGTGTTCTATTGGATTCAGTGCAGGACTCTGTGCAGGCCAGTCCATTACAGGGATGTTACTGCCGTGTAACCACTCCGCCACCGGCCGTGCATTATGAACAGATGCTTGATCGTGTAGAAAGATGCAGTCGCTATCCCCGAATTGTTCTTCAACAATGGGAAGCAAGAAAGTGCTTAAAACATCAATGTAGGCCTGTGCTGCGAGTGCCACGTAAAACAACAAGGGGTGAAAGCCCCCTCCATGGAAATACGACCACACTGTAACACGACCGCCTCCGAATTTTACTGTTGCCACTACACACTTTGGCAGATGACGTTCACTGGGCATTCGCCATACCCAGACCCTGCCATCGGATCGCCACATTGTGTACCGTGATTCGTCACTCCGCACAACGGTTTTCGACTGTTCAATCGTCGAATGTTTACGCTCCTTACACCAACCAAGGCACGTGTGGCTTATGAGCAGCCGCTCGACCATGAAATCCAAGTTTTCTCACCTCCCGCCTAACTGACATAGTACTTGCAGTGGACCCTGATGAAGTTTGGAATTCCTGTGTGATGGTGTCGATAGATGTCTGCCTATTATACATTACGAGCCTCTTCAACTGTAGACGGTCTCTGACAGTCAACAGACGAGGTCGGCCCGTACGCTTTTGTGCTTTACGTGTCCCTTCACGTTTCCACTTCACTATCACATCGGAAACAGTGGACCTAGGGATGTTTAGGAGTGTGGAAATCTCGCGTACACACGTATGACACAAGTGACACACAATCACCTGACCACGTACGAAGTCCTTGAGATCCGCAGAGCGCCCCATTCTGTTCTCTCACAATGTCTAATGACGACTGAAGTCGCTGATATGGAGTACCTGGCTGTAGGTGGCAGTTCAATACACCTAAAATAAAAAACGTATGGTTTTGGTGGTGTCCGGATACTTTTGATCACATTGTGTACCATCACTGTACAAAGGAGAGTGGTTTACAAACCACTCGTGAGACCTCTTCCATAATATAGCTCAAGTGTATGGGTGTGTGGGATCCAAATAGGATTACCAGGGAATATTGAACGAATACAGACAAGGGCAGCACGAGTAGTCACAGGTTTGTGTAATGTGAGGTAGAGTGCCACCGAGATACTAGAGGAATTGAATTGGGAGACACTTGAAGATGGTGCCTCACCACGCCTGGTACACGCGGCGCTCGGGGACCACACCACAGATACGACACCCCTGGATGGGCTTGTAACGGTCTGGAACCGGTCGTGTGAAAATAAAGTACACTACTGGCCATAAAAATTGCTACACCACGACGATGACGTGCTACAGACGCGAAATTTAACCGACAGAAAGAAGATGCTGTGATATACAAATGATTAGCTTTTCAGAGCATTCACACAAGGTTGGCGCCGGTGGCGACACCTACTACGTGCTGACATGACGAAAGTTTCCAACTGATTTCTCATACACAAACAGCAGTTGACCGGCGTTGCCTGGTGAAACGTTGTTGTGATGCCTCGTGTAAGGAGGAGAAACGCGTACCGTCACGTTTCCGACTTTGATAAAGGTCGAATTGTAGCCTATGGCGATTGCGGTTTATCGTATCGCGACATTGCTGCTCGCGTTGGTCGAGATCCAATGACTGTTAACAGAATATGGAATCGGTGGGTTCATGGGTTCAGGAGGGTAATACTGAACGCCGTGCTGGATTCCAACGGCCTCGTATCAATATAGCAGTCGAGATGACAGGCATCTTATCCGCATCGCTGTAACGGATCGTGCAGCCACGTCACGATCCCTGAGTCAACAGATGGGAACGTTTGCAAGACAACAACCATCTGCACGAACAGTTCGACGACGTTTGCAGCGGCATGGACTATCAGCTCGGAGACCACGGCTGCGGTTACCCTTGACGCTGCATCACAGACAGGAGCGCCTACGATGGTGTACTCTACGACGAACCTGGGTGCTCGAATGGCAAAACGTCATTCTTTCGGATGAATCCAGGTTCTGTTTACAGCATCATGATGGTCGCATCCGGTGAACGCACATTGGATGCGTGTATTCGTCATCGTCATACTGGCGTATCACCCGGCGTGATGGTATGACGGCACTTTGAACAGTGGACGTTACATTTAAGATGTGTTACGACCCGTGGCTCTACCCTTCATTCGATCCCTGCGCAACCCTACATTTCAGCAGGATAATGCACGACCGCATGTTGCAGGTCCTGTACGGGCCTTTCTGGATACAGAAAATGTTCGACTGCTGCCCTGGCTAGCACATTCTTCAGATCTCTCACCAATTGAAAACGTCTGGTCAATGGTGGCCGAGCAACTGGCTCGTCACAATATGCCAGTCACTACTCTTTATGAACTGTGGTATCGTGTTGAAGCTGCATGGGCAGCTGTACCTGTACACGCCATCCAAGCTCTATGCCCAGGCGTACCAAGGCCATTATTACGGCCAGAGGTGGATGTTCTGAGTACTGATTTCTCAGAATCTATGCACCCAAATTGCGTGAAAGTATAATCACATGTCAGTTCTAGTATAATATATTTGTCCAATGAATACCGATTTATCATCTGCATTTCTTCTTGGTGTAGCAATTTTAATGGCCAGTAGTGTAATTTACAACTGAGGCAGTATTTTCCCCTACGTATCGTTTACATAGGGATCGTCAGGATAAGATTAGAATAATTGCTGCACGCACAGAGGCATTCTAACAATCATTCTTCCCTGCTCCGTACGTGAGTGAAACAGGAAAAAGGCCTAATAACTGGTACAATGGGACGTATCCTGTGATACGCACCTCACGGTGGTTTGCAGAGTGTAGATGTAAATGTAGATGTAGATATTAGCTCAGCCATTCGCAGCTGTTATATACACTAAAGTTTCTTTCGAAATAATTCTAGAAACTGACAACAGAAGGCAGCTCCTGTCAAGGGACGGATAGCTAGACGTCCGTACATTGTTCTTATACAAAATGCGTCCGGTTGACGAGAGACAGGTGGCTCGCACGTCGAGGAAGTCGCGGCTCGAGCTACACTCGCGCGCGATCTTACGAACACAACGGTGTGCCCCGAGCTACGCTCACACTTGGTTTCCACTGTGCTAGAAGTCTATACACAAGTCGTGCGATTCGCGTAAATAATGTTCCTGTGGTTTGGGAGCCTAGACTGTGATCGCAGAGTATAAGGCAAACGATCGTGAATGTCCAACTATAGACTGCCATGGTTCAGCAACGTAAGTGGGTCTTTGCTTTGGTAGCTTTGAGTAAACATAGAAGCAATTCGTTTTCTGCACACAGTTTTATTTTATTGTTAATATATTGACAAGCAATAACACAGATCACTTCTCATGTTGAAAAGTGGCGAGGAGAGAGAAAGGAAATGAAAAGTTTCGGATAAATTACAACAGTTACGCACTTGTTTTGAGAATGGCTGAGATAAAAATAAAACAAACTGCGTTATTTTTGATACTTAAAGAAAGGAATCGTTTTTCAGTGCCATCCGAGGAACTACAGTTGTGAAATTCAGTTTCAAAATTATATCATGTGAAGACGATTGTAAATAAGTGTCTGAAAATGGATATTCATTACTTCTTTGAATGATTGATTTCAGAGCAAAATACAATAACTAATGTTGTAAATAATTAAGTAATATTTATTAGTACCAACCACTTGTGATTTTTAATCATAGTGATTTGCATTCTAGGGCCATTATTACTGTAAATTATATTTCATTTAGGCAGATCTGATTTTTTTCGCTTATATTCTTTTTATCCTATAAGCCTGTTTCAAAATGTAGACCTGTCCTATCAACATAGCACAAATGTTATTCATGAACAAGTTATTAGGTAATCAGCTCCACTATCGCTGCACAGACTAAGAGGGGAATGTGCCTGTTTCAAAAAGCAGAAGAAGGAAGTAAAGCGTATGTGACCCAGAAGAGACGTTCGTCTGGACATGTTCAGACTATGAACAAGAGGAACATCAAATAAAGTTGTAATTTCATTCTACTCGCGACATATCTCAGATTCTTCAGTTAGGAAGTGGCAGCACTAGGTGTACAACTTTCTTTTCGTTTGCACTATCCATGTTGTAGACAGCGTTTTGAAAACGGCTCTGTGGTTTTGTTTGCAGATATCAATTTCTGTAATCGACATCAATGACAATGGACCGGTGTTCGAAGACTTCGATACGGCTGTGTCCATCCCAGAACGCAGCGATGACGGCACAGAAATCTTGCAGATCATCGCTACCGATGCTGACATCACAGGTGAGTTTACTAGTCTAAATTGGGCTAAGACAGTTTCCAAGTGCAACTACGACGCCTGCGGAATGAAATATTAAGTGTCCTCGTTTAATATAACATTGTTTCGAGAGAAATGGACTGGCAGAGGGGACCACGAGCTCCGGCACAGTAGAAGGTGGGTGAGAACGGACGCAGCAAAAATGTGAGGGAAGATGTTAAATCACTTACTGTGTTGACACGCTATTTGGAATTAATTAATTCTGAATTGGCGTGTGGAAGAGGTTTACATTCGCTGGAATTTGTTAGACACGTGTCGGAGACATGACTGCATGTCAGCATAATACAAGTATTAAAATAACACTGTTACTCACTGCTCTATTAAGTTTTTATTGTGTCTCACTGTTTAGAGGCACAAAACGCGTGGTTGTTTTCAGCTCGTTACTAAATGCAAATGCCGGCCGCGGTGGTCTCGTGGTTCTAGGCGCGCAGTCCGGAACCGTGCGACTGCTACAGTCGCAGGTTCGAATCCTGCCTCGGGCATGGATGTGTGTGATGTCCTTAGGTTAGTTAGGTTTAAGTAGTTCTAAGTTCTAGGGGACTGATAACCACAGCAGTTGAGTCCCATAGTGCTCAGAGCCATTTGAACCAATTTTGAACTAAATGCAAATAAGTAGGAGGCCGAGTTGATAGGAGCTGAAGGAGTTCAGGTTGCAATAATATGCAGTACGGCACACTGTTAGAGTGAAGTATTACTGAAACTTCCTGGCAGATTGAAACTGTGTGCCCGACCGAGACTCGAACTCGGGACCTTTGCCTTTCGCGGGCAAGTGCTCTACCAACTGAGCAACCGAAGCACGACTCGCGCCCGGTACTCACAGCTTTACTTCTGCCAGTACCTCGTCTCCTACCTTCCAAACTTTACAGAAGCTCTCCCTGCGAACATTGCAGAACTAGCACTCCTGAAAGAAAGGATATTGCGGAGACATGGCTTAGCCACAGCCTGGGGGATGTTTCCAGAATGAGATTTTCACTCTGCAGCGGAGTGTGCGCTGATATGAAACTTCCTGGCAGATTAAAACTGTGTGCCCGACCGAGACTCGAACTCGGGACCTTTGCCTTTCGCGGGCAAGTGCTCTACCAACTGAGCTACAGAAGTTGCAGAACTAGCACTCCTGAAAGAAACGCTATTGCAATATTCTTTCTTTCAGGAGTGCTAGTTCTGCAAGGTTCGCAGGGGAGCTTCTGTAAAGTCTGGAAGGTAGGAGACGAGGTACTGGCAGAAGTAAAGCTGTGAGTACCGGGCGTGAGTCGTGCTTCGGTAGCTCAGTTGGTAGAGCACTTGCCCGCGAAAGGCAAAGGTCCCGAGTTCGAGTCTCGGTCGGGCACACAGTTTTAATCTGCCAGGAAGTTTCATATCAGCACACACTCCGCTGCAGAGTGAAAATCTCATTCCAGAAGGATTACTATTCAAGAAACACATAGTACAGTGAAAATTACTTATCTTCAGTATTATTCTCAGGGACTAAGCCTGATGGGCCCTCCTCAGAGAATCAGAACTGGCTGAGGGCCGATTATGAAAGTGCCTCTGCCTAGGTTGAAATCTAGCTAAGAAGTGAACGAGGCACACTCCAGTTCCGTCGAGCTGCACAGCGCGCTAGAGTGCCCTGTGCTCAGCAGATGACGGGCTGCCAACCTTGTGTTGGCGTTGTAGTAGTATCTGTGGCAATGATACTACAGTTATAACGGGTGTAATTTCGCTAACTTCTCGCTGGAACATATTCATTCCTTCTGTAATAGTTAACAGGGATGGACTGCCGTGTGCTGTGCCGTTCCACTGCGCAAGCGGAGTCACTTGTTCAAAACGGAGGTCGTGATACGTTTGTGAGACCCTGGTGTGTCGTTCGTTCTCTGACTGCAGTCCTGCACTTGCGTATTATGTAAATGTAACATACTACAGAAAATTTTTGTACCAACAAGCGCGTGGTTGTCAACAATGAACAAATGGCAAAAGTCTAGCTATTCTATGGGGATTTTTTTTTCTGTAATAGAAGAAAGTAACAAACGGCTTTTGACAACCTGAGAAATCATTTGTAGAGAAGATACGCAACAATAAATTTATCAGTTTTTAATATTGTCGCCGTACTCGCTTAACAGATAAACATGTACAAAAGGTTCTCTTTTTAAATTTTATTTATTGAAACTAGGTTGCCTACAATGTTTCGAATCTTAAATAAATAAAAGTTCAAAATGATATCCATAAGCTACACAAATGAGAAATATTTTCCATACTTCGTCAACTACGTGGAACCTATTAAATTAACTTATTGCTCCCGGAACCTGTTATCTGTTTATAATGGATCGTTTTAACCTCTTACAAAAAATTAACTGTCTGGCCCATCACTATGCGGCAGTGTGTAGAGTTAAGTGTCAAAATTTCCTTGCGGATGGAAGGCGTGTAATACCGTTGATTTGAGAATGAAAACACGGTTCAAGTAGTATCCATGCAATTGGCCCGTTTCAGCCATGGGCCAATTGCACGGATGATAAATAGATTACAGCCTACGTGGATCATGTTTTCAATCTCAAACCACGTTGAGGTTTTTGACCCCCACAAAAATAAAATTTTAAAAACACCGTTGATGTTCAATTTTCTCTTCAACCGAATCATAAAGTTGCGCTCTGCGGCGACCTTAGTCCTACACAACCAGATTAGGCTAGGGACAAAGACTGCAAACAATGAAGCACCCAAATACGGCACACAAGAAGGTCGTGCACCGGAATGCTACATTGCTGATGTCTTCCTGGTACGCAATTGTCAAATTGGAAATTACGTTTAAGAATGATTGCTTACTAACAGAATCGGTCGTGTTTCACTGCGTTCCCTAAAGCCGTCGGCACACGGAACGTGCATCCGGACGTTGAGCGTTTAGCGTGCCGAGTTTCTGACGTCATAGCGTGGAACAGCACGTTCGGGAGTCTTTCGGAACGTGCAGAGCAGTATCTGGCATGTCAGATATTCTGAGCATACGTCTGAGCGTTGACCCATGAGATGGCACAATGCCACCTACGTCACACGCACGCCGTCTTCCTTCAGTACAGAGTTGTGAGGTGCCATATTGGCATTCATTTCAAGCCTATATGTATATGTGCCGTTTCTGATCGCCAGCAAATTGAGAATCACTGGAAAACCAGTTGTTAACTGAGTGATTCGTTCCAATAAAATAATGAGAAACGTCATATCCGTGGCAAAAGAATTACTGTAACTTGCGTATTATGAGAGTAGGCTATTTGAAGGCAGCGACACACTGAAGATCTACCCAAAACGTATTGTTCTTGGTACAATTTGTTATAATTAAATTTCAATTAGTACCATATTCACGATTAAGGTTTTCAGCGAGGGGTAACATACGATATGTAGAAATAAGGGTTGTGTTGTTGGTGTAGAGTAATGAGCAGCGTCACTGTCATGACTTGAGTAGGTTGTTGGGGTGGGGGTTCGCATCTTGCCACATCCAAATTTTTTTCCCCTAATATTCGCGTTTTTATTAGGTTCTGATACTGTACTATTAGTTTAATGTAAGTATATACTATAATATTTGATGTTATGTAAATGTAAGTTCACCTTTTTTTGAGGGGTGACTTTATTCGAGTGGCTTAATCTACAGGACAGCTTGCGCTACTTGCATAAAGATATTTTGCTCCTTTTTCTTTCACGTTTCGTAGTTCACATGTTGCAAAGATTCTGCTACTGGGAAGGAACAGTGATCAAGTAAGACCGACCTTGAGGTTTTACTAAAATGTGGGAATGATGAGATAATGTTTATCTTATGCGGAGAAGTATTCCAAATTTGTACCGCACGGTTTGTAATGTAACTTTTGTAAGCCTGTTTCCCTATTGATTTGACTTGGTAGTTCGCTTTTCATGGACGATGGAGGAAATGTGCGTTTTAAAATAGCTAACGTGGGAATTTTACGCTCGCCCGTTGAGTAAACAGTGTGATTTACGAACTAGAAACATCCCTCAACTGCCTCTGGAGTGCATTGCGATCGCGTATACCACGTCGGGGCCCACGTACCGTATGCACAAGTCGCATCGTTCCTGAGCGTTCAGCAGCACGTTCAACTTGGCACGCTCAACGTTTACGTTCGACAGCACGGTCCGTGTGCCGACGGCTTAAGGGTATACTGCTGTTGTTTAGTATTATTATTGTTATGCGTTCGAAGAGACTAAACATCAAGGGTCGTCCGTCTCTTATTCATCCCCCAGGAGGGAATCTGTGTACCCTGTTTCCTTGCATCTGGAATGTATCCTAAGTGCAAGAGTGCGAATGTTTTCTAAATGTTTCTGTAGCGCGCCTCTGAGGCGGGCTGTGGGTACCACATCTAGTGGTATGAGGGAAACCGCCTGAAAATCACTTCCAGTCTCGTCGGCTCACTCACCAGCGCTAGTCGTCAGTCTGGGAGACGGATTCGACCCGTTCAGGCTAGCTTCCCAGTTTCCGGAAGCAGCGTGCTGCCGCTCTTTTATTTCTTTTTTTGTAGCGGAGGTAACATGACAGCTGTTGAAGTTCGTTGTTGATCCTTTCACTCAGTTTTTTATTACAGAGACCAACCAGCTCTCTGACCGAACACGCTGAGCTACCGTTCCGGCAACGCTGTCTGCTATCCGTGAGGTTTCGAAGGGTGTACATACTCGTACTAAACAGGTCTCTTTCGGCAGGTGGTAACGCCACGGGGAGCCAACAATATTGATTTCTGGAAGGACCCTTCTCCTGGAATCTCGAGGAACAGAATTGGAGCATTTAGTCCGACGGGCTATTCGAAATACAGATGTAACCCGTACAATCAACATGTCAAGACCACCTATAATTTCACTTGCGAGTCCTCCTGCTTAGCTGAGTGCTGCAATGCAGCGGGTTGGATATTTTCTTCGGTCGTGGACTGGGAGTTGTGTTGTCCTCGTCATCATCTCATCATTGCCGAAACGCAAGTCGCCCAATCTGCCGTCACCTGATATAAGACTTGCAACCCGGCGGCCGAACCTCCCCGGATTGGGTCTCCCGGCCATCAATGCCACACGACCCTATTTTCATTTTATTTCACTGACGAACTTGTGAAGCTCAGCTTCGACAACAAAGTGCACGAATCTTTCAGTGTCCAGAGTGAAATGAAAGTGTTCAAATGAAATGTAGGAAAATGAAGGCATTAAGAATTAAATAAATTAACTAAATCTCGTGCAGGTAAGTAGAGTATTATGAAGATGTACTGACAACTCCGGTTAACACGATTATTGTATGACACTACGGCCTCTGTAGCCGAATGGTTGTGTTTGGTATTACGTGTGGACAATGTATGGGTTGTGTATTGCCAAGTATCATATACTAGCGACGCCGGCCGCTGTAGCCGAGCGGTTCTAGTCGCTTCAGTCCGGAACCGCGGTGCTGCTACGGTCGCAGGTTCGAATCCTGCCCCGGGCATGGATGTGTGTGATGTCCTTAGGTTAGTTAGGTTTAAGTAGTTCTAAGTCTAGGGGACTGATGACCTCAGATGTTAAGTCCCAGCCGGCCGGAGTGGCCGTGCGGTTCTAGGCGCTACAGTCTGGAACCGAGCGACTGCTACGGTCGCAGGTTCGAATCCTGCCTCGGGCATGGATGTGTGTGATGTCCTTAGGTTAGTTAGGTTTAATTAGTTCTAAGTTCTAGGTGACTGATGACCTTAGAAGTTAAGTCGCATAGTGCTCAGAGCCACTTGTTAAGTCCCGTAGTGCTTAGACCCATAGACTACCTATTGAACCATGAAGGAACTTTGATCTGAAGTAATAATAATGGACTGGTTTCAACCCGTAAAACACCTCTACCCAGCTTTGCAGGGACAGTTGTTAGATACAGGCAGTATACAGGCAGTATACAGAGAAAGTATCTCAGGGTCCAGTGAAAAGGAGATACGGATATAAAGAAAAACTCCAGCAGAAAGGAACATTGATGGCAGGAGGCTTCCAATGTCTGAATACAAACCAAAAAAAGAAAATGCGTGGGCTGAGAGATAAGCATTATATTGTCAGTACGATTACGTAGATACGATGATTTTCAACAGTTTTCCATCTTGGTTCGGCAGTGGCAGTGGCAGTGAGTATCAAGTTTTACTCCGAAACAGGAAAATGCTGCAGACTGGTATTTTTCCAATTGCAAGAACAACAAACAGGTATGAGTAAATTGAAGGGGGATCGCTGCCGTCAGCTGCAGCGCGACATTAAACGCAATCAGCGGCGACAAGCGGAAATGTGTATCAGACCGGGATTCGAACCAGGGATCTCCAGACTGATAGGCAGGTGCGGTAACCACTGCGCCATCCAGTACACAGCGTTAATGCAGATACAGGCTTCACGGCCGATCCACATTCCCACCGAGTGGCGCTCATCCGCAGTGCCTGTCCATTATACTCCTGTTCGCTACTTACAAGGGAACCTCCCATCGCACCCCCCTCAGGTTTAGTTATAAGTTGGCACAGTGGATAGGCCTTGAAAAACTGAACACACATCAATCGAGAGAACAGGAAGAAGTTGTGTGGAACTATGAAAAAATAAGTAAAATATACAAACTGAGTAGTCCATGTGCAACATAGGCAACATCAAGGTTAATATGAGCTGAGGAGCACCGTGGTCCCTGGTTTGCGTGAGCAAATGCGGAACGAGAGGTCCTGGGTTCAAGTCTTCCCTTGAGTGAAAAGTTTTTTTTTTTATTTTCAGTCAATTATCGAAGTTCAAGCACTCACACATAATCAACTTCGCTCTCCAAAATTCCAGGACTTGTTCAGATTTGCTTGGACATGTGTAGGATTTGACGGTCTACACACGGGAAAATTTGAAAACGTTAAAAACATGTTTTGGCAGAGCACAGAGAAAACTGAGCGATTGTGAAACTGTTGCATTCATTTGTTGCAGTTTATGTGACAAACTCTTATGTTTTCATCACTTTTTTGGGAGTGATTATCACATCCACGAGAAAACCTAAATCGGGCAAGGTAGAAGAATCTTTTTACCCATTCGCCAAGTGTACAAGTTAGGTGGGTCGACAACATATTCCTGTCATATGACGCACATGCCGTCACCAGAGTCGTATAGAATATATCAGACGTGTTTTCCTGTGGAGGAATCGGTTGACCTATGACCTTGCGATCAAATGTTTTCGGTTCCCATTGGAGAGGCACGTCCTTTCGTTTACTAATCGCACGGTTTTGCGGTACGGTCGCAAAACACAGACACTAAACTTATTACAGTGAACAGAGACGTCAATGAACGAACTACAGATCATACCTTTGCGAAAATAAAATTTACAGTCGGTGGGGGGGGGGGGGGGGGAGGGAAGAGTTGAACCAAGGACCTCTCGTTCCGTAGCTGCTCACGCTAACCACGGGACCACGGCACTCCTGAGCGGATATCATCCTTGATGTTGCCTATCTTGCACATGGACTACTCAGTTTGTATATTTTGCTTATTTTTTTCATAGTTCCACACAACTTCTTCCTGTTTTCTCGATTGATGTGTGTTCAGTTTTTCAAGGCCTAACCACCGTGCCAACTTATAACTAAATCTGAGGAGGGTGCGGTGGGGAGGTTCCCTTGTTAGAGATTCCCACGTGAGATGTATTGTGTGTTTGTGAATTCCTAAGGGGCCAAACTGCTGAGGTCATCGGTCCCTAGACTTAATCACTACGTAAACTAACTTATGCTAAGAACAACACACACACGCACCCATGCCCGAGAGAGGACTTGAACCTCCGGCAGGAGGGGCCGCGCAGTCTGTGACATGGTGCCTCTAACCACGCGGCCACTCCGCGCGGCCCACAGGAGATTGGACGTATTTGTGCATTCGCACTGAAGAAAGTGGGTCCGTTGTCCAGCTAGGCTTCTCAATTACTTGAATGCGTGGTGTCTGTTCCTTCGAAAGAAGGGACCATGCAGATCATGTAGCTGTGAAACACTATATGTAAATTGAAGAGGGATCACAGTGCCAACGCACAAATACGTCCGACCTCCGGTGGGAATCTCTAAATAGTGAACAGAAGTATAATGATCAGGGACTGAGGATAGGTGGCCCTCGGTAGGAATGTGGATCGAACGTGAAGCGTACCGAGATATCCATACAGTTGCGACAAGGCTGTGTCTCGAATGGCGCAGTGGTTACCGCACCTGGCTACTCAGCAGGCCATCCCGGCATCCCGGGTTCGAGTCCCCGTCCGGTACTCATTTTCGCTCGCCGCCGCTGATTCCGCTTGATGTCCCGCAGCATCTGAGAGCAGTGATTCCCCTTCAATTTACATACAGTGTTTCACGGTTGTGGGATCTGTAGGGTGAAAATAATATGCTTCAAATAGTTCATGTTGTGCTTTATTTGGAAATGATGTCGCATGCTCCTTGACAGAGCGGGGGGGGGGGGGGGGGGGGGGGGAACGATGCGGAAGACCCGCACCGCAGTACTAGGCAACATCCTAATGGAGGTGGTTTGCCGTTGCCTTCCTCCGGCCGTATTGGGGATGAATGATGATGAAGACGACACAACGACATCCAGTCATCTCGGGGCAGGTGAAAATCCCTGACCCTGCCGGGAATCGAACCCGGAACTCCGGGCTCGGGAACCGAGAACGCTCCCGCGAGACCACGAGCTGCGGACGGGATTTATTTAGTGTATTCCAAATATATTGGTGTGTATCAGTGTACTATGACAGTATTCTAAGACATACTGCATAATAAATGTTGTAGTTATAACTAAGATGATTCTGCTGCTGCCATGTTACAGTTTCTTCTGAATAACAATGCACACATTACCAGTATTTGTTGTGTACTGCCGGCCGTTTGGCCGAGCGGTTCTAGGCGCTTCAGTCTGGAACCGCGCAACCGCTACGGTCGCAGGTTCGAATCCTGCCTCGGGCATGGATGTGTGTGATATCCTTAGGTTAGTTAGGTTTAAGTAGTCCTAAGTTCTAGGGGACTCATGACCTCCGATGTTAAGTCCCATAGTGCTCAGAGCCATTTGAACCATTTTGTTGTGTACTGGGAGAATACTTCTAGAACATTATGTGTTATGGTCTTTAGTCCGAAGACTTGTTTGATGCAGCTCTCAATGCCACTCTACCCCGTGCAAGCCTCTTCATCTCCGAGTAAACTACTGAAACCTACATCCTTCTGAATCTGCTTACTGTATCCATCTCCTGCTCTCCCTCTGCGATTTTTATCGCCCACACTTCCCTCCAATACTAAACTGGTGACCGAGCGAATTGGCGCAGTGGTTAGCGCACTGGATTCGCATTCGCGAGAGCGACGGTTCAGACCCGACACCGGCCATCCTGATTTGGGTTTTCTCTGATTTCCCTAAATCGCTTCACGCAAATGCCAGGATAGTTCCTTTGAAAGGGCACAACCAACTTCCTTCCCGGTGAGACCGATGACTTCGCTGTTTGGTCCCCTCTCCCCAAATTAACCAACTGACCAACTAAATTGCTGTTCCCTTGATGTTTCGGAATCTGTCCTATCAACTGATTCCTTCCTTTGGTCGAGTTGTACCACAAATTTCTTGTATCCCCAATTCTGTTCAGTACCTGCTCATTACTCACGGGATCTACCTATCTAATCTTCAACGGTCTTCTGTAGCACCACATTTCTAAAGCTTTTATTCTCTTTTTATTTAAACTGTGTATCATCCATGTTTCACTTCCATTCCTGTTGCATGCCGTAAAAATACATTCAGGAAAGACTTTCTAACACTTAAATCTATATTCTACGTGAACAAATTTTTCTTCTTCACAAACGCTTTTCTTGCCATCGGCAGTCTACATTTTACATCCTCTGTACTTCGGGCATGGACAGATATTTTGCTGCCAAAATAGCAAAACTCATCTACTACTTTAAGTGTCTCGTTTCCTAACCTAGTTCCTCAGCATCACTGAATGTAATTCGATAACATTTCAGTATCCTGGGTTTGCTTTCGTTGATGTTCATCTTAAAATGGCTCTGAGCACTATGGGACTTAACATCTGTGGTCATCAGTCCCCTAGAACTTAGAACTACTTAAACCTAACTAACCTAAGGACATCACACACATCCATGCCTGAGGCAGAATTCGAACCTGCGACCGTAGCAGTCGCGCGGTTCCGGACTGAGCGCCTAGAACCGCGAGACCACCGCGGCCGGCTGTTCATCTTATACCTCCTTTCAAGACACTCTCCAAATTCCATTCAATTGCTCTTCGAACTCCTTTGCTGTCTTCGACGGAATTACAATGGCATCGGAAGACCTCAAAATTTTTGTTTCTTCTACCAGAAGCCGCGCGGAGTGGTTCAAATGGCTCTCAGCACTATGGGACTCAACATCTGAGGTCATCAGCTTTCCCTTCTTTGCTTAGGATTAGCTTTCCATCTGAGCTCTTGATATTCATACAGCTGCTTCTCCTTTCTTCAAAGGCCTATTTAATTTCCCTTTAGGCTGTGTCTATCTTACCGCTAATGATATCTTTACGTTTGTCCTCTATCTAGTCCTGCTTAGCCATTTCGAACGTCCTGTCAGTCTAATTTTTTTAGACGGTTGAATCCCCCTTCGCTTGCTTCGTTTGTTGCATTTTTATATTTTCTCCTTTCTTCAATGAAATTCAGTATCTCCTGTGTCATCCAAGGATTTCTAACAGGCCTTATCTTTTTACCTTTTTGATCCTCTTCTGTCTTCACCATTTCATCTCTCAAAGCTACCCATTCGTCATCTACTGTATTCCTTTCCCCCGTATTTGTCAATATTTATCTAATTCTCCCTCTGTAACAACCTCTGGTTCTTTCAACTTATCCAGGTCCCATCTCAATTTCCTACATTATTACAGTTTTGTGGTGTGCATACTGTAAGACCTTCAGTACACACACCATCAGATTATTTGACTTGTCGCTCTAACGAAGTAGGCGAGTGGCAGCAATATGTCTCATGGTCTTATCGTGGCGTGTTTATCTTCTGCCGTTAGGTCAGACGATAGAAATGCCACTTGCACGCTTAGAGTAGCAGACTGACGGTGACCAACTTTAAACAGAACTTGATTAATTTTCACACACATTTATTAAAATAATAACAAGCATAAAAATTACATAACTTGGTTCTGGATGCTATTTACAATTGACAATCTGAAGTTCCTTTGGTATTGGTACGTTAATCTTATTCTCACAAATATCTCTGGCACTTGACAAAAGTGTCTATACATTTATCTTCGCTATGTACAGGAATATGGTAATCTTATTGAGTGCAGACTGAAAATTGACTATAGACTGGTACATACAAATGTAGAACTCGTACAGACTGTTGCACACAAATGCAGACTGGTGCAGACAAATGTAGACTGACTAATCGGAGGTCTGTACACTCGTTATAATACCTCGCGCATTCATGTATCACTGCGCGAGTGTGATCCGCGAGGAGAAAAGATTCTACGTTAGCAGCAATCTCATTGGCTGCGTTACATGTTAATACACGGATCGGAGGGAGCAGAATTTGGTCCGTCTCTATGGCAGCGCCGTCTCGTAGTGCGGAGACGGACGAGTGCTGCCCCTGCGCTGTTGTGCTTAGCGGGGCGCGCTCTAGTGGGAAAGTTGTGTACGCGGTGGCTACGCGGAGCTATATACGCAACAAGTTTCTTCAGTTTTACGCTGAAGTGTCAGAAGTCACGGGATATCTCCTAATATCGTGTCGGACATCCTTTTCCCTGGGGTAGTGGAGCAACTCGACTTGGCATGGACTCAACAAGTCGTTGGAAATCCCATGCAGGAATGCTGACCTATGCTGCCTCCACAGCCATCCATAATTGCGAAAGTGTTGCCAGTGCAGGATTTTGTGCACGATCTGACCTCTCGACGGTGAAGGAAGGAAGACTGAGTTTAACGTCCCGCCGACGTCGAGGTCATTAGAGACGCTCTCGATTATGTCCATAAAGGTTCGATGGGATTCATGTCATCATTCGCTCGAAAAGTCCAGAATGTTCTTCAGACCAATCGCAAACAGTTGTGGCCCTACGACATGGCGCATTGTCTTGTCATCTGTAAAAAATTTTTGGGAATATGAAGTCCATGAATGGCCGATTGCACTCAAAGAAGCCGAACATAAAAATTTCCTGTCAACGATGGATTCAGTTGGACCGGAGGACCCAGTCCATTCCATGTACACTCAGCCCACAGTGTTGTGGAGCAACCACCAGCTTGCAAACGCAACCCTACCATCATCTAACTGAAATCGGGACTCATCTGGCCAGGCCACGGTTTTCCAGTCGCGCTGTGCCGCTAAGATCCTGAATAGTGTTGAATGTGGCCCTTCTGAAATATTCTATTTCATATTTGCATGATAATCCTGCTGTCCTGGCCAACTTGAGCTGCAGTACCGCAGGACTAGAAACTACAGTCGCAATATGTCACAAACCTGCCGCTGTCGAATCCCTACACGTGCTGGTACACATTTATCCAACACGACACGAGGCACAATACGCTGTCATAAACAACCAACGGTCGAATGTGATTTTTCAATTAAGAACCTACTGCATAATCATTTCTTACGTGCAGCATGTAGAAGGCACTACTCTTACCTACTTTGTTCCGTTGCTTTCTTGCATGCCATCTTCACATGCTTCAATTTTAATGGCTACAAATGAATTATGAACCAAATCGTTGTTTGCTTAAGTTCATTCAGGTGTCCTAGATGGATGTTAGGATCGTCTTTTTCCTAAATACAAGGCCAGTTTGTTTACAACGGTGCAACCTCGTTCAGTTCATTCCTCGTGCTCAATGCTATTTTTCTTATATGCTTCTGTGCCCGCTGCGTAGTATATGCAGTACTGTTGATTCGAAGAGATGCTTATATAGGGAAGTCTGACAGAGAGCTTCTTTGGGTAGATTTCTTTCCGTTCATTACGCTAAAAGCCCGCTCACAAAAATACGTCGGTCCCAGCATCGACGTAATCATGGCTGCAAACTTATGAAGCTGTGAAAATTTATGTTGCAGAAAATTTTTATACGAGTCCATAGGACTTATTTTTATTGCGAAACGTATCATTCAACTGCCTGCCAGAGTGTCTATAAGTTTTAATTGTACCTGCGGTTCCAGCACGGAGGTATCATAAACTGATACTGGTGTCAAGACATAGATGAATTAAAGACATTAGCTGCCAGTGGCCACAGATTTATATAAGTAGGGCAAGTTGAAAATTAGTGCTCGACACAGTGCTCAGCACAACGATACGAACTACCTTAACACGCCTCCTGTCAGACTTAAATTCTCAAATGATACTGTACACTACTGGTGTAGTGCCCCTGCTCATTAGCCTCACTACTCGTGGCGTTCCAGTACGAGTTCGAGCTTGGTGTGCATCTGCACAGAAGGGATCATTGGCCGTCATGACCTTAATTATACTAGGTGGTCCATTGATCGCGACCGGGCCAAATATCTCACGAAATAAGCGTCAAACGAAAAAACTACAAAGAACGAAACTTGTCTAGCTTGAAGGGGGAAACCAGATGGCGCTATGGTTGGACACGCTAGACGGTGCTGTCGTAGGTCAAACGGATATCAACTGCGTTTTTTAAAATAGGAACCCCCATTTTTATTGCATATTCGTGTAGTACGTAAAGAAATATGAATGTTTTAGTTGGACCACTTTTTTCGCTTTGTGATAGATGGTGCTGTAATAGTAACAAACATATGGCTCACAATTTTAGACGAACAGTTGGTAAAGGTAGGTTTTATAAATTAAAATACAGAACGTAGGTATTTTGGTAAACATTTTTGGAATACAGTGATCAATAAATTATTATATTTTAACTGAACTTCAGTCTTGATCACAACACTTATGTCTCAATAACATAGGTGACCGGTTTCGGTTATATTTATATAACCATCTTCAGACCTGTGAATTAATTTTAGAAAATACTAGAAACCAATCTTAAAATAAAATGAAAAGTGTCTAATGACGACAAAATTTTAACAAGATGAAATAAAACTTATTATACCCATGGCTTCCTTGGAGGATGGTTGGCGGAGCTCTCTTCAGCTGCTACGAAGTAAAATGATGGTTATGAGTGCTGAGAATCAGCTTCAATATGCAGAGGCTCTGCCTACTTCCTCCCGCACTACTTCACAACTGCCAATCAGCGTTCATAATATGACGCTGTCGTCAAAGTTTCCTCTCACACTACTTCACAACTGCCAATCAGCGTTCATAATATGACGCTATCGTCAAAGTATAAAAATACAGAATACACTAATAACATAAAATTGATTCATTTAAAATGTCTGATTAACAGATAGTTAGTATGTGTAAAACTTATTTATATTTTAGATAAAAACGGTAAACTACGATGTGTAATAGCTGTGCCCTCTATGGGCAACCTTAATACTATTACATTGTCACTTAAATCAAAGATGTAAAAGTCCTTGGAGTTGTGGTATATATGGTATATATCGATTACACCGAGTCGCCTACATCACAATTGCGTCTTTGATGGATGCTGCAGAATCGTCTTACTTTAACTGTAGTTTTCATAGTAACATTCTTTATAACAGTAGGGTAGGAGCCAAGAGTACGTTCCGCATTATGTATGTCTGAATAACTCATGAGACCGCTGATTAAATATTTAGAACTCATCGATCTAATAGTTTTTACAATAATCAATTTCAATTTAATAAAAATTTTATATGTTGTATAGCATATTTTTCATACATAGCTTTTGCCATGGGTATAACTAATCTTATATTTTAAAACAAAAGAGTTGGTGCAGAAAGCTCGTAAAAATATTTTTCGCGAAAATCTAATTGTTCATTGAGCAACATTGATGATTTGGTTTTCAAATGAGCATGTATCTCGATTTCTTCTAAGATGTTCATAAGTAAGCCTTTATTTCCATAATGAAGAACTTGTAGATTTTGCTCTACTGTCCCCTCAGCATGATTATTAAATGTTTTGTGATGGCCGAATACAGATTTTGTTCGTGAGGTACCCAACGTATGTTCTTTGTACCTTACTGCAAAATTTCGACCTGTTTGACCGATGTATATTTTCTCACAGTCTCTACATTGGATCTTATACACTCCTGATCTGTTAAATTTTTCATTATCTTTACTTATGTTATGTCTTAATTTTTGTTGTAAAGTATTGTGAGTTGTGAATGCTATTGTTATTCAGAATTTTTGAATAAATTAGTAATTCTATCTGATATGTTTCCCATATATGTCAACTTCATATATTTTGGATTACCTATTAAATATAACCGAAACCAGTCACCTATGTTATTGAGACATAAGTTTTGTGACCAAGACTGAACTTTAGTTAAAATATAAGAACGTAGGTACGTTTGAACACTTTATTTCGGTTGTTCCAATGTGATACACGTACCTTTGTGAACTTATCATTTCTGAGAATGCATGTTGTTACAGCGTGATTACCTGTAAATACCAGATTAATGCAATAAATGCTCAAAATGATGTCCGTCAACCTCAATGCATTTGGCAATACGTGTAACGACATTCCTCTCAACAGCGAGTAGTTCGCCTTCCGTAATGTTTGCACATGCATTGACAATGCGCTGACGCATGTTGTCAGGCGTTGTCGGAGGATCACGAAAGAGCAAATATCCTTCAACTTTCCCCACAGAAAGAAATCCGGGGATGTAAAAACCGGTGAACGTGCTGGCCATGGTATGGTGCTTCGACGACTAACCCATCTGTCATGAAATATGCTATTCAATACCGCTTCAACCGCACGCGAGCTATGTGCCGGACATCCATCATGTTTGAAGTACATCACCATTCTGTCATGCAGTGAAACATCTTGTAGTAACATCCGTAGAACATTACGTAGGAAATCAGCATACACTGCACCATTTAGATTTCCATCGATAAAATGGGGCCAGTTATCCTTTCTTCCATAATGCCGCACCATACATTAGCCCGCCAAGGTTGCTGATGTTCCACTTGTTGCAACCATTGTGGGTTTTCCGTTGCCCAATAGTGTATATTATGCCGGTTTACTTTACCGCTGGTGAGTGACGCTTCGCCGCTAAATAGAAATCGTCCCATAATTTCTCTTGTGCCCAGTGGCAGAACTGTACACGACGTTCAAAGTCGTCGCCATGCAATTCCTGGTGCATAGAAATATGGTACGGGTGCAATCGATGTTGATGAAGCATTTTCGACACCGACGTTTTTCAGATTCCCGATTCTCGCGCAATTTGTCTGCTACTGATGTGCGGATTAGCCCCGACAGCGGCTAAAACACCTACTTGGGCATCATCATTTGTTGCAGGTCATGGTTGACGTTTCACATGTGGCTGAACACTTCCTCTTTCCTTAAATAACGTAACTATCCAGCGAACAGTCCTGACACTTGGATGATGTCGTCCAGGATACCGAGCGGCGTACATAGCACACGCCCGTTGGGCATTTTGATCACAATAGCCATACATCAACACGATATCGACCTTTTCCACAATTGGTAAACGGTCCATTTTAACAAGGGTAATGGATCACGAAGCAAATACCGTCCGCACTGGCGGAATGTTACGTGATACCTCGTACTTATACGTTTGTGACTATTACAGCGCCATCTATCACAAAGCCAAAAAAGTGGTCCAACTAAAACATCCATATTTCTGTACGTACTACACGAATATGTAATAAAAAATGTGGGTTCCTATTTTAAAAAATCGCAGTTGATATCCGTTTGACCTATGGCAGCGCCATCTAGGGGGCCAACCATAGCGCTATCTGGTTTCCCCCTTCAAGCTAGACGAGTTTCGTTCTTTGTAGTTTTTTCGTTTGATGCTTATTTCGTGAGAAATTTGTCCCGGTCAACTGTCAATTGACCACCCGGTATATTTTGAACTTGCGGCCACTATAAATCAAGACACAAAGAAACGAAAGACATTAGCTGTCAATGGGCACTGATTTATATCAATGGGACAAGATGAAAATTTATGCCAGACCGAGATTCGACCCAGATCTCGCGCTTGCTGGCAAATGCATTGACAACTACGCCACGAGACGCAGTGGTCTCCACAATGACGTGGACTGCCTTAGCACTCCTCCTGTCAAACCCAACTTCTCAACGTGTACTACACACACCCCCGCCCATTAGGATCGTCACTCGCGGCATCTCGCCAATGCCCGTAAGAGTTCGAGTTTGGTGTGCATCTGCACTGAATGAGTCATTGGCCATCATCGCCTTAATTGTACATCTGGTGCCACAGTAGCTGCAGGATCAAAATGGTGTCTGTTCTTTCAGACATGTTCGGAAGAACGAACACCACTGATATGATACTGATATGTCTGGCCTTCGCAATGAAGTTCCTAACCCGGCCATAATGCTGCTTTTCATCAATTTTAAAAGAGCTACTCTCCAGTTTCAGCACTGAACCATTAAGTACACTGATCAGCCCAAAAATTGTGACCAGTGCCCAACGCGAAGATGGATGCCGCCTGGTGGCATTGTTGACACGTGGCGCGGTAACAACAGTATGTAAGCGGAGCAGACACGGTCGAGGCATCACCCTGGCGAAGATATGGGATGCAAATGTAGAAATCCGTTGATATAAGCGACTTTGACAAAGGCCAGATTATTATTATGCAGAGCCTGGGAACGAGTATCTCGAAAATGGTGAGGCTGTTACAGCGTTTACGTGCTACTGTCGCTGGCTGGAGTGGCCGTGCGGTTGTAGGTGCTACAGTCTGGAGCCGAGCGACCGCTACGGTCGCAGGTTCTAATCCTGCCTCGGGCATGGATGTGTGTGATGTCCTTAGGTTAGTTAGGTTTAATTAGTTCTAAGTTCTAGGTGACTGATGACCTGAGAAGTTAAGTCGCATAGTGCTCAAAGTCGCCTAGTGCTCAAAGTTGCATAGTGCTCAGAGCCATTTTTTGCTACTGTCGTGAGGATGTACGGAAAGAGGTGGAAGAACAGTGAAACTACCACTAAGCGCTAAATGGTTGGAAGTCCACAGCTCTTCACAGAGCGTGGGGGTCGGAGGTTTGTCTGCTCTGTAAAGTAGGATAGATGATCTGTAGCTTCTCTGTCGTGAGAGCACAATACTGGTGCACGCACGAATGTTTCTGTTGTGCACATAGTTCCGCGTAGTCAGCGCGTGCAAAACTTTCCCACTAGAGCGCGCCCAGCTAAGCACAACAGCGCAGCCGCAGCGCTCGTCCGTCTCCGCACTACGAGATGGCGCTGTCTTAGAGACGGGCCAAATTCTGCTTCCGCCGATCCGCGTATTAATATGTAACGCAGCCAATGAGATTGGTGCTAACGTAGGACCTTTTCTCCTCGCGGATCACACTCGCGCAGTGATACCTGAACGCGCGAGGTATTATAACGAGTGTACAGACCTCCGATTAGTCAGTCTGCATTAGCCTGCATTAGTCTGCATTAGTCTGTACCAGTCTATAGTCAAGTTTCAGTCTGCGCCTAATAAGATTATCATATTCCTGTACATAGCCATGAAGAGAAATGTATAGACACTTTGTCAAGTATCAGAGATATGTGAGAATAAGATTAACGTACCAAGACCAAAGGAACTTCAGATTGTCAATTGTAAACAGTATCCAGAATCATGTTAAGAAATTTCTATGCTTTTTATTATTTTAATAAATATGTGTGAAAATTAATCAAGTTCTGTTTAAAGTTGGTCACCGTCAATCTGCTACTCTAAGCGTGCAAGTGGCATTTCTATCGTCTGACCTAACGGCAGAAGATAAACACGCCAAGATAAGACCACGAGACATACTGCTGACACTCGCCTACTTCGTTAGAGCGACAAGTCAAATAATCTGATGGTGTGTGTACCGAAGGTCTTACAGTACGCACACCACAGTTTCGGAGCACACCGTTCATCATACATTGTTGAACATGGAGCTCTGCAGCAGACTGTTCCCACGTACTCACATGTTGACCTAACGACATCGGCAGTTAGGATTGCAGTGGGCACAGGACCATCGGAATTAGAGCGTCGATCAAAGTAAATGTGTCGGAAGTTCGGTTGAATATCATTTTTGCTACACTAGGTCGATGGTCGTCTCCACTAACGCCGCCATCGAGGTGAACGGCGGCCCGACTCTTCAGAGTGCCACGGATGCAGGCTGGTGAGAGCAACATTATGCTATGGGAGGCATTCTCCTGCGCTTGCATGGAACACGCTGACAGCTGCGAACCACCTGCATCTCTGCATGCTTGATGTCTTCCCCGACGTCGATGTCATCTTTCAGCAGTATAATTGTCCGTGTCTCGGAGCCAGAATCGTGCTACAGTGGTTTGAGAGCATTGTAGTGGACTCACGTTAATGGCGACCAAATTCGCCTAATGTAAATCTTATGGATCTCATGTAGGCCGCTATCGGGAGCCATCACCGCATATGCAAATCAGCGGCCCGTTATTTACGCTAATTACATGACCTAACATCTAATGCCACATACCTCCACAAGCCTACCAACAAACTGTCGGATCCTTGATACGGACAATCAGTGACCTGTTTCATCCCAAAGGTGGACAAACAAGCTGTCATGCGGAGTGGCCGAGTGGTTTAGGGCACCATGTCAAGGATTGCCCGGCCCCTCCAGCCGGAGGTTCGAGTCCTCCCTAGGCACTGGTGTGTGTGTTGTTCGTAGCGTAAGTTAGTTTAAGTAGTGTGTAAGTCTAGAGACGATGACCTCAGCAGTTTGGCACCTTAGGAATTCACACACATTTGAACATATGAACAAACAAGCTGTTAAGCAGGTGGTCATAATGTTTTGGCTCATCACTGTATATACAGTTACATTTAAAACTACAGCGAACTTAAGATATTTTAATTCCGCTGATAGCAGGCCACAGTTTGCAGTTCCTCTGCAATACATATATGACATGTGACAGCCACATTTTACCACGAGCGCTCATTACCCAAGGGGCGAGCGAGTGTGAACGCTTGTACCGCCTCTTGAACAGGCTTGATCTATAGCATCGCAGCTCATACACTTCGATTCTCTTCTTTCCTCTGTTCCCACTGTCCATGATCTACTTCCATACAATGCAGTGCTGTGCTCCATACATTCTCAGAAATTTCTGCCTCAAATAAACCTGAGTAAAAACAAACATACAGATGAGTGTTGCGAAAAAGCAAAACCTGTCAATCATATTCCATTGAGGCTCAGGCACCGAGCGTAAAAATTCAGGATTACCTATTCCGTAAGTCTGCTCGCTCCTCGAATCTACATCTCTTTGTGGAGGAGACTGCTAGTGATTTTCCTGTCTGTTCACAGAGAAGTTCAGCACGATCAGGTACCAAATGCAGAACACCGACGACAACCAGCTCTATTTTGCGGTGGACAGCGTGACTGGCGTCCTGAGTGTGAGGCTAGCCGAGGGAAAGGTGCTCCGTCGAGAAGACAAAGAGACCTTCACCATCGACATCGTGGCGCGGGACAACTACATCGACGGCGTGCCTGGTGATGGTGAGTCATTGGCGTCCCTGCCCATCAGCCACCACATTGGCACTGTGCCGACTTTCTGGGGTCTCATCCAGCCCTATTTCGTCAGGTTCTAGTTTCGTACTGTTCTGTTCTATTCTATCGCTTGTCCCGCGCTAACGCAGGGTCGGCCATGGTCAATCGGATCTGGCATGTTAATTTTAAGGGGTGGCCGGATGCCCTTCCTGCCGCCACCCCGTACCCCCCAGGATGGAAATGGTGTACCCCAACTGTCTGTGTCCAGTGGAATCCATGAAATAGAGTCAATGTGTTCAGATGTCTGCGAGCTGTGTAACTGAGGCGGAACGTGGGGACCAGCCCCGTATTCACCAAGCGCGATGTGGAAAACCGCCGAAAAACCACATCCAGGCTGGGCGGCACAACGGCCCTCGTCGGCAATCCGCCGGTCGGATTCGATCCGGGGCCGACGCGCCTACCCCAGTCCAGGAAGCAGCGCGTTAGCGCTCTCGGCTACCCTGGCGGTTCAGGTTCCAGTTTCGTACCGTCACCACCTTGAAATGTTTCACAGTACGTTCTGGCGTTCGCACGAAATTGCTTGCAGGTTACGCATTGATAGTTTCAGGAGTTGCGACGCAGTCGCAGCAAAATATCCGCAGTTACCCAGGAAAGGTATTTTTACGAGGAGCGTTCAGTAAGTAATGCAACACCTTTTTCTACTGAGTGCGGGTTGGGTTTATTCACGATTTCAGGACACCACGTTATTCCCCACACTTTTGGCTACAGAGCCCTATTTTTCAATATAATCTCCGTTCAGTGCGTCGGCCATACGCCACCTTTCTAGGCGACCGTGTATGCCCACATGCACCACTCTACCGATCGATGTCGAAGCCAACGTCGTGCCACATCTATAACCTCCCCATCATCCATGTACTGCCTCCCGCGGGGTGTATCCTTCATTGCGCCAAATAGATGGAAGTTGGAAGGTGCGAGATCCGGGTTGTAGGGTGGATGAGGAAGAACAGTCCAATGCAGTTTTGTGAGCTCCTCTTGGGTGCGCAGACTTCTGTGACGTCTTGCTTTGTCAAGTTGAGCAGCGAGATGTTTGACTGTGATCAGCCGATCACCACGGATGACAGTGTGCGTTCATTCCAACATTGAAAGAGTCACAGTTGTACGCGGCCAGCCGGAATGCGGGAGATCGGGCAGGTTTGCGCGAACGTGTTGCGAAGATGAGAGACCCCTCGCCTAAACGACTCACCGTGCTGTTGTTTATTGTGCGAGCACCTGTGAATATGTGCGATGCTCTGGTTTCCCACCAAAACAATTCAATGACAGCTCTCTGCTTGAAATGAACCTCCGTTGCATACGCCTCTTGGAAGGCAACGTATAGCGCCGACACCTTTCGGAACTTTATGAAACTATGGGAGCTGAAGCGGGAATATTTCATTATGTCCCAGAAAAAAATTCCGCATTTTTTCAACGGAAAGTGGCAGAGAAAAAGAAAGAGGTTGCAATACTTATTGAACGCTCATCGCATATTTAATCCAGTTGCGGACCTCAATACTTTACATTATGTAATTAATTTCGGTCTGTTATGACTGTCATCAGACCTACAAAACAATAAGACAGAGGTAGGGGGTGCTGTACAAACTGTATCGCACTTATAGAGTAAGGCCAACAGAAATCAATTTAAGTGTAAATTACACTTCCAAAGTTGAGAACTGTTGCTTGTTAATTGGAAGCTGTGTGTGTGTGTGTTTGTGTGTGTGTGTGTGTGTGACAAAACTTCTCCCCAGCTGTGTAAAGCAAGTAAAGCAAGTACAACACAAGGAGGCCACGACCGCAGTTGGAGGCGGCCGGAGTGGGCGCGGACGGAATAGGGAACACTTAGAGCGGCAGGATAGCGCGACCCGCGGGCGCGGACCGACTAGGGAACGGCAAACACAACACCAGGCACCGGGCAGGTATAAATATGCGATCCGGTCCAGCAAGCAGCCAGTCTCAGGGATCACCTGATGAAGACGTCAAGTAATGACGTCGAAATATCGTGTTTGGAAGACGCTGATATCCGGCAGAAAACTCGATTTCCACGAGATGTCATCAAATCACCGGGAAAGTCTAAGAAATTACAAGTACTTTTGAGTTATGATTACACTGTCACCCATGTGTTCTGCTACTTTTGAACACGTATATAACTGTGTAAAATATTTCCGACCTGTGTGGTACCAATTAATCTAAACAGCACCCGATTATCTCTAATATTGAATGTGAAGAGCCGGCCGCTGTGGCCGAGTGGTTCTAGGCGCTTCAGTCCGGAACCGCGCTGCTGTTACGGTCGCAGGTTCGAATCCTGCCTCGGGCATGGATGTGTGTGATGTCCTTAGGTAAGTTAGGTTTAAGTAGTTCTAAGTCTAGGGGACTGATGACCTCAGATGTTAACTTCCATAGTGCTTAGAGCCATTTGTCCCATTTGAATATCAAGAATAAATACCAGTAATACTCAGAATATCTTCCTCATCAAACAATCACACACAAAGGCTAACTGCTGCAAACTAAAAATGTGCCCTGTTAGAGAATAGCATCTACTGAATTTACACGAAAGTTTGAAAACGATAACAGTTCCTAATTTCATCTCAGAAAGTTCGTTTAGGTCCTACAATTATATTTTTTTGTGCAACGCATAACTCTGCTCCGTCCGTATGATGCATGAATATGAAGTGTCGAACTGCATGTTCCCGAAATACACTACTGGCCATTAAAATTGCTACACCACGAAGATGATGTGCTACAGACGCGAAATTTAACCGACAGGAAGAAGATGCTGTGATGTGCAAATGATTAGCTTCTCATAGCATTCACACAAGGTTGGCGCCGGTGGCGACACCTGCACCGTGCTGACATGACGAAAGTTTCCAACCGATTTCTCATACACAAATAGCAGTTGACCGGCGTTGCCTGGTGAAACGTTGTTGTGATGCCTCGTGTAAGGAAGAGAAATGCGTACCATCACGTTTCCGACTTCGATAAAGGTCGGATTGTAGCCTATCGCGATTGCGGTTTATCGTATCGCGACATTGCTGCTCGCGTTGGTCGAGATCCAATTACTGTTAGCAGAATATGGAACCGGTGGGTTCATGAGGGTAATACGGAACGCCGTGCTGGATCCCAACGGCCTCGTTTCACTAGCAGTTGAGATGACAGGCATCTTATTCGCATTGCAGTAACGGATCGTGCAGCCACGTCTCGATCCCTGAGTCAACAGATGCGGACGTGTGCAAGACAACAACCATCTGCACGAACAGTTCGACGACGTTTGGAGCAGCATGGACTATCAGTTCGGAGACGATTGCTGCGGTTACCCTTGACGCTGTATCACAGACAAGAGCGCCTGCGGTGGTGTACTCAACGACGAACCTGGGTGCACGAATGTCAAAACGTTATTTTTTCGGATGAATCCAGGTTCTGTTTACAGCATCGTGATGGTCGCATCCGTGTTTGGCGACATCGCGGTAAACGCACATTGGAAGCGTGTATTCGTCATCGCCATACTGGCGTATCACCCAGTGTGATGGTATGAGGTGTCATTGGTTACACGTCTCGGTCACCTCTTGTTCGCATTGACGGCACTTTGAACAGTGTACGTTACACTTCAGATGTGCTACGACCCGTGGCTCTACCCTTAATTCGATCCCTGCGAAACCCTACATTTCAGCAGGATAATGCACGACCGCATGTTGCAGGTCCTGTACGGGCCTTTCTGGATACAGAAAATGTTCGACTGCTGCCCTGTCCAGCATATTCTCCAGATCTTTCACTAACTGAATACGTCTGGTTAACGGTGGCTGAGCAACTGGCTCATCACAATACGCCAGTAACTACTCTTGGTGAACTGCGGTATCGTGTTGAAGCTGCATGGGCAGCTGTACCTGTACACGCCATCCAAGCTCTGTTTGACTCAATGCCCAGGCGTATCAAGGCCGTTTTTACAGCCAGAGGTGGTTGTTCTGGGTACTGATTTCTCATGATCTATGCACCCAAATTGCGTGAAAATGTAATCACATTTCAGTTTTACTATAATATATTTGTCCAATGGATACCCGTTTATCATCTGCAATTCTTCTTGGTGTAGCAATTTTAATGGCCAGTAGTGTAAATCACAGTGCGGCGAAATTACTTTACTTTAAGCTGCTTTCCTAAATTAAACTTTTGTTTTTATGGAATAGAGTGAAGTGGCGAGCAAAAATTTGTACCAAGGGCGGAAATCGAACCCAGGTCTCGTACTTACTAGGCAGGCAAGTTGACCACTAAGCCACCTTGAGACAGCAGTTCACACACCTGCACAGATTACCGTGGCACACCTGCCTCGTCGGTCCAAGTTCTCACTGCACACAAACACGCGTGTGAGTGGGAATTTATAGCAGATTGGGGCGGCAGTGAGACTTTGGAACGAACAGGGAGGCGTGCCAGGGTAATGTGCTCCTGCCTAACAAGTAGGAGACCTGAGTTCGATTCCTGGCCTTGGTACAAATTTTACTCTATATACATAAAATCGTATCTGTATGAGAAAAGTAAAGTTTCTGAAACTGTGTCATTTCGTTTGTATAAGTAATCTGCACCTGAGCTTCAGGCTGGATCCCCACTTACATTTGATGCTGAGGTGATATTCCAGAATATGGGGAGCCTTGACAATTCTTTTCGTGTGTAAGGGGGAATTTAAAGTAGACTGGGACGGCAGTGAGAATATGGATCTAGGAAGGAGGCGTGTCAGGGTAATCCGCACCTGCCTAGCTAAAATGACATCCGGCTTCGATTCCCGGCCTTGGTACAAAATTTCACCCGCCACTTCAGTCTGTATACATAAAATCATACCTGTATGATACCAGCAAAGTCTCTGAAACTGTGTCATTACATTTGTTAAACTTTTGTTATCATTTTAAAAATGCAACTCACTGACCACGCTATAGCGCAAGGCGCGACAGTGCTAATTTAACCAGATTTACTTTTCATTTAACAGTGAGGATTAGCTTCAGTGAAATATTTGTAAATGAATAAAAGGGTATTTTGAAATTAGAATAAATCCTTTTAATGTCATGCAAGTGACTAGTACTAGCGTAAACCACAACTTCTCCTCAGCAATGTCGTACACTGTAAAAATTACTTTTACGCACAATATTTAAATTACGTTAAGTTTATTCTTTGGTTTCCTAACAAAGTACTCATAAGTAACAGTGGAGGGAAGAAGCTAATTAGAATATTCCAAACATGACTGGTAATTCATATTGGACACCAACACGTTAAACACAATGAAATCTTTGCCTTACAGTAACTACTGGGTTAGCGCCAGCAGCAAATAACATTTAATACAAATTGTCTCCTTGCAGGTGATCCTTCTCTCTATAAACCCCTCTTAAAATCATCCTTTGTCCTCAAACCTCAATTACACACCAGACACCACCTCAGATGAAATTCAATCTCTGAGCGCCACGTCTTCCATCCAAGCGCCTCTGTGACGACTCAACACACACTCTCTCTCTCTCTCCCTCTCTCTCTCACTCTCTCTTTCTCCCTCTCCCTCTCTTTCTTTCTCTCTCTCTCTCTCTCTCTCCCACAATCTACCTACGTACCTACCTATCTATCTGCAACTAACTCATTCGCACACCCGAGCTCTACTCAGTAATGCAAAATTAGGTAGCCAAAGAGTACGTATTCAGGCACGCAAAGATGTCTGTAGTGGCAAACTTAATATTTCTCATGATATATGCACAGTGAGTGCAAATAATTTTTCAGTGACATCGAGGCAACGTAAGTAAGTATGCTACAGTCAAAGTACGAGTGTAAGCCAAACAAGATTCGTTATTTTACGTATGTTTATAAGCACCATAAAGATCATTCAAACAGACAAGTTAACTCTTTGTAACTTCTCAGCACACTGAGGCGCTGCACCAACTGACGACATATGTGGAATAAACAAATGCACATACCGAGTCGATAAGAGTCAATATAACTTTGTACAAATGCGCTTACGAGAACGCTAGTACATTATAGTATACAGTTATGCAGAGGGAGAACGTTCTCCGTCCAGTATAGCGTGCTGCTTTCTGTCAGTCCAAATTCATCAGAAAATCGCATATCCGTGAAGATAAAGTGTTCGAGCAAAAGTTTCCGGACACCCATTAATGGACATTAATAATGGGTGAGTCCAACCATCGCCCTTAACGACTGCTTGAACTCTGCTGGGGGAAGTTTCAGTGAGGTGTCTATATGTATGTGGAGCAACGGCAGCACGTCCTTCCTCAAGGTCCAACTGCTTAGCTGGGTGGTAACGTGCTTGCCTCCCGTGCAAGTTGGCCCGGGTTCGATTTCCAGTCCGGCTGGAGATTTTCTTCGCTCGTGGACTGGGTGTTGTGTTGTCCTCATTACCGGCACGCATGTCGCCCAATGTGGCGTCGACTGCAATAAGACTTGCACTCGTCCGCCGAACTTCCCCGAATGGGGCCTCCCGGCCAACAATGCCATACGCTCATTTCCATTTTTTCCTCTTAAAGAGCCGAAACTAGATAACTTAGTGATGTTGAACGCTGTGGTCTGTTTCGAGCAAAGACGACGTCCTGACTTATACCAAAGGTGCTCCATCGGGTTAAGTTCGCGATTCTGGACCGGCCAATCCTTTCCAGGAATGTTATTGTCCTCAAACCTTTGATGGTTTGGGCGTTGTCATACTGATACAAAGAACCATCGTCTCCGAACTGTTCTTCTGTTGTACTCAATACACAATGCTGCAATATGTGCTCATATCATTTCGCATTTAACGTTTCCTTAAGCGCAATAAGGGGACCACACAATACCCCCATACCGTAACACTATCTCCTGTGCATGTCACTACTGGCACTACACGTGGTGGCATGTACTGTTCTTCAGACATTCGCCAAACCTAGACTCTTCTATCGGACTGCATTAGCGTACAGCGTGATTCATCACTCCAAGTCCCTCGTTTCCAGTTGTCCCCAATCGTCTCGTAGGATTGTTTACAGAAATATGTGGCTTCTGAAGCTGCTCGACCGTTTGCACCCCTTATTCCTAACTCGCTCCGCACATTCATTGTGCCAGCTGGATTTCAGATAGCACTCCTGAACTCACGAGTGCTTCCGTACGTCGGTTTAATCCGATTTTTTAGAAGCACCCTCCGCATTCTTCGAAGATCTTTGTTCGTCTGTACGTGATGTCTGACTGGTCTTGGTTTAGCTTTTGTAACTCCTTCGCGTTTCCACTTCATAATTACATTATCAACATACGACTTTAACAGCTTTAGAAGCATTGAAACGCCGGTGACGAATTTGTTACTCACGTGACATCCAATGTTTAGACCCCGTCCGAAGTTGCTGAGCTCACCTGACCGACATACACTATGTGATCAAAAGTATCCGCACACCCCCAAAAACATACGTTTTTCATATTAGGTGCGTAGTCCTGCCACCTACTGTCAGGTACTCCATATCAGCGACCTCAGTAGTCATTAGACATGGTGAGAGAGCAGAATGGGGCGCTCCGCTGAACTCCCGGATTTCGAACGTGGTCAGGTGGTTGGGTGTCACTTGTGTCATGCGTCTGTACGTGAGACTTCCACTCTCGTAAACATCCCTAGGTCCACTGTTTCCAAAAGCGTGCAGGTCGACCTCGTCCGTTGTCAGACAGACACCGTCGACATTGAAGAGTTGGGCAGACATCTATCCAGACCATCCCACAGACATTCCAAACTGCATCAGGATCCACTGCAAGTACTATGACAGTTAGGCAGGAGGTGAGAAAACGTGGATTTCATGATCGAGCGGCTCCTCATAAGCCACACATCACGCCGGTAAATGCCAAATGACCATCACTTGGTGTAAGTAGCGTAAACATTGGACTATTCAACAGTGGAAAAACGTTGTGTGGAGTGACGAATCACGGTACACAATGTGGTGATCCGATGGCAGGGTCTGGGTATGGCGAAAGCCCAGTGAACGGCATCTGCCAGCGTGTGTAGTGGCAACAGTAAAATTCGGACGCAGTGGTTTTATGGTGTGGTCGTGTTTTTCATAGAGGGGCTTTCACCCCTTGTTGTTTTGCGTGGCACTATCACAGCACAGGCCTACACTGATGTTTTAAGTACCTTCTTGCTCCCCACTGTTGAAGAGCAATTCGGGGATGGCGATTGCACCTTTCAAAAACATCGAGCACCTGTCAATAATGTACGACCTGTCACATGACAGTAACATACCTATAATGGACTGGCCTGCACAAAGTCCTGGCCAGAATCATATAGAACACCTTTGGGATGTTTTGGAACGCCGATTCATGTCAAGCTTCACCTCATCTCTACTCAGTGCAGCAATCCGTGAAGAATGGGCTGCCATTCACCAAGAAACCTTCCAATACGTGACTGAACGTATGCCTGCGAGAGTGGAAGCTGTCATCAAGGCGAAGGGTCGGCCAACACCATATTGAATTCCAGCATTACCGATGGAGGGCGCCACGAACTTATTTTCAGCCAGGTGTCCGAATACTTTTGATCACATAGTGTACTCTGCTCTTTTGCGTGTATACTGACAATGCAATACATCCTGACTGCTCTTATATTGACGTGTCCACCTCTCGTGACATCTAGTGGCCAGTTCCGCATTTCATAGGTATATTATTATTTATTTTACATCCAGCACTTCGATAATACAAAATAATAAAAATACTAACAAAATTTTGCCCGGCACTGTTGATTTTCTCTTTGATGGATTGTAGACTCCAGAATTCCGCTGTCTTTGTGGCCTTACCATTTGCCGCGTATAGATTTTTGCTACAAGGACTGTGCGGGTTTCTGCATACTAGGTGTTGTTGTGGATTCTGCATGTCTGCATATTTACGGGAGTCGTCTTCAGTCATGAAGCCCCACTTCTGAGGTTCGTCTTGCGTCGTGACACTGCTGTCCAAAATAGGTTTAGTGCTTTCCATGTCACATCGTCAGACGAAAAGCCGCAGAAGATTCCTTTTTGATGCTCTCCCCAAACCATTGGGTTAATGAATTTCTGTTCGGTGAGTTCCAGGTGCTGACAGAAATGCTGAGTTAGCATCAAGCTCAGGTTTTTGTGGTTCATATCCTAACAACTGTTTTCTGGGATCGATTTCCTCCTTTTTCTCCATTTCTGAGACTGCTGTTCTGCGGACGTCGGATGACGTTATAGCCACTGATAAATTTCGGTGACCGGAGTTGGCCGTTGGGAGCCAGTCACAATGTGCTCAGTGTCAATGAACGCTGATCCACCTGTATCAATGGTCGTCAGATGTTTTGGCTTAAGAACCGTAGGGAGGGGAGGGGGGGGGGGGAGTAAAGGGGCCATTCGAAGAGAAATTCTATATTCACCTAACCACGTCTCCCGATTGAAGCTTACCAAACACGCATATTGAAACTACACATTATAAGATATCACAAGAATATTTTTAAGCAAAAAAGAAAGTTGTTGTTATTGTTGTTGTTGTTATTGTTGTTGTGGTCTTCAGTCCTGATACCGGTTAGATGCAGGTCTCCATGCTACTCTATCCTGTGCAAGCTGCTTCATCTCCCAGTATCTATTGTAGCCTACATCCTTCTGAATCTGCTTAGTATATTCATCTCTTGATCTCCCTCTACGATTTTTACCCTCCACGCTGCCCTCCAATACTAAATTGGTGATCCCTCGATGTCTCAGAACATGTCCTACCAACCGATCCCTTCTTCTAGTCAAGTTGTGCCACAAACTCCTCTTCTCCCCAATCCTATTCAATACCTCCTCATTAGTTATGTGATCTACCCATCTAATCTTCAGCATTCTTCTGTAGCACCACATTTCGAAAGCTTCTATTCTCTTCTTGTCCAAACTATTAATCGTCCATGTTTCGTTTCCATACATGGCTACACTTCATACGAATACTTTCAGAAACGACTTCCTGACACTTAAATCTATACTGGATGTTAACAAAGTTCTCTTCTTCAGAAACGCTTTCCTTGCCATTGCAGTCTACATTTTATATCCTCTCTACTTCGACCATCATCAGTTATTTTGCTCCCCAAATAGCGGAACTCCTCTACTACTTTAAGTGTCTCATTTCCTAATATAATTTCCTCAGCATCAGCCGACTTAATTCAACTACATTCCATTATCTTAGTTTTGCTTTTGTTGATGTTCATCTTATATCCTCCTTTCAAGACACTGTTCATTCCGTTCAGTTGCTCTTCCAAGTCCTTTGCTGTCTCTGACAGAATTACAATGTCATCGGCGAATCATAAAGTTTTATATCTTCTCCATGGATTTTAATACCCACTCCGAATTTTTCTTTTGTTTCCTTTACTGCTTGCTCAATATGCAGACTGAATAACTTCGGAGAGAGGCTACAACCCTGTCCCACTCCCTTCCCAACCACTGCTTCCCTTTCATGTCCCTCGACTCTTATAACTGCCATCTGGTTTCTGTACAAATAAATTGCCTTTCGCTCCCTGTATTTTACCCCTGCCACCTTCAGAATTTGAAAGACAGTATTCCAGTCAACATTGTACAAAGCTTTCTCTAAGTCCACAAATGCTAGAAACGTAGGTTTGGCTTTTCTTAATCTAGCTTCTAAGATAAGTCGTAGGGTCAGTATTGTCTCACGTGTTCCAATATTTCTACGGAATCCAAGCTGATCTTCCCCGAGGTCGGCTTCTACCAGTTTTTCCATTTGTCTGTAAAGAATTCGCTTTCGTATTTTGCAGCCATTACTTATTAAACTGATAGTTCGGTAATTTTCACATCTGTCAACACCTGCTTTCTTTGTGGTTGGAATTATTATATTCTTCTTGAAGGCTGAGGGTATTTCGCCTGTCTCATACGTTTTGCTCAGCAGAGTTTGTCAGGACTGGGTCTACCGAGGCTGTCAGTAGTTCTAATAGAATGTTGTCTACTTCCGGGACCTTCTTTCGACTTAGGTCTTCCAATGCTCTGTCAAACTCTTCACGCAGTATTATATCTCCCATTTCATCTTCATCTACATTCTCTTCCATTTCCATAATACTGTCCTCAAGTACATCACCCTTGAATATACGCTCTATATGCTCCTTCTACCTTTCTGCTTTCCCCTCTTTGCTTAGAACTGGGTTTCCATCTGAGCTCTTGATATTCCTACTAGTGGTTCTCTTTTCTCCAAAGGTCTCTAATCTTCCTGTAGGCAGTATCTGTCTTACCCCTAGTGAGATAGGCCTCTGCAACCTAACATTTGTCCTCTAGCCATGCCTGCTTAGCCATTTTGCACTTCCTGTCGATCTCATTTTTGAGACGTTTGTATTCCTTTTTGCCTGCTTCATTTACTGCATTTTTATATTTTCTCCTTTCATCAATTAAATTCAATATTTCTTCTGTTACCCAAGGATTTCTACTAGCCCTCGTCTTTTTGCCTACTTGATCCTCTCCTTCCTTCACTATTTCATCCCTCAAAGCTACCCATTCTTCTTCTACTGTATTTCTTTCCCCCATCCTCGTCAGTTGTTCCCTTATGCTCTCTCTGAAATTCTGTACAGCCTTTGGTTTAGTCAGTTTATCGAGGTCTCGTCTCCTTAAATTCCCTCCTTTTTGTAGTTTCCTCAGTTTTAATCTACAGCTCATAACCAATACATTGTGGTCAGGGTCCACATCTGCACCTGGAAATGTCTTACAATTTAAAACCTGGTTCCTAAATCTCTGTCTTACCATTATATAATCTATCTGATACCTTCTAGTATGTCCAGGCTTCTTCAATGTATACAACCTATTTTCATGATTCTTGAACCAAGTGTTAGCTACGATTAAGTTATGCTCTGTGCAATATTCTACCAGGTGGGTTCCTCTTTCATTCCTTACCCCCATTCCATATTCACCTACTACTTTTCCTTCTCTTCTTTTTCCTACTATCGAATTCCAGTCGCCCATGACTATTAAATATTCGTCCCCCGTCATATCTGAATAATTTCTTTTATCTCATCATACATTTCTTCAATTTCTTCGTCATCTGCAGAGTTAGTTGGCATATAAACTTGTACTACAGTAGCAGGCGTGGGCTTCGTGTCTATCTTGGCGCCGGCCGGGGTGGCCGAGCGGTTCTAGGCGCTACAGTCTGGAACCGCGCGATCGCTACGGTCGCAAGTTCGAATCCTGCCTCGGGCATGGATGTGTGTGATGTCCTTAAGTTAGTTAGGTTTAAGTAGTTCAAAGTTCTATGGGACTGATGACCTCAGAAGTTAAGTCCCATAGTGCTCAGAGCCATTTTTTTTCTATCTTGGCCACAATAAGGCGTTCACTATGCTGTTTGTAGTAGCTTACCCGCACTCCTATTTTTTTTATTCATTGTTAAACCTACTCCTGCATTACCCTATTTGATTTTGTATTTATAACCCTGTATTCACCTGACCAAAAGTCTTGTTCCTCCTGCCACCGAACTTCGCTAATTCCCACTATATCTAACTTTAACCTATCCATTTCCCTTTTCAAATTTTCTAACCTACCTGCCCGATTAAGGGATCTGACATTCCACGCTCCGATTCGTAGAACGCCAGTTTGCTTTTTCCTGATAACGACGTCGTCTTGAGTAGTCCCCGCCCGGAGATCCGAATGGGGGACTATTTTACCACCGGAATATTTTACCCAAGAGAATGCCATTATCATTTAACCATACAGTAAAGCTGCATGCCCTCGGGAAAAATGACGGATGTAGTTTCCCCTTGCTTTCAGCCGTTCGCAGTACCAGCACAGCAAGGCCGTTTTGGTTAGTGTTACAAGGCCAGATCAGTCAATTATCCAGACTGTTGCCCCTGCAACTACTGAAAGTAATGTACAGGAACTACATGCATTTTTCTAAAGGCTTACAGAGCGACCAGCTTTCCGTACGTAAGCGGATACTGTGGCCACTGAAATCGCAGCCGGCCGCGGTGGTCTAGCGGTTCTGGCGCTGCAGTCCGGAACCGCGGGACTGCTACGGTCGCAGGTTCGAATCCTGCCTCGGGCATGGGTGTGTGTGGTGTCCTTAGGTTAGTTAGGTTTAAGTAGTTCTAAGTTCTAGGGGACTTATGACCTGAGATGTTGTGTCCCATAGTGCTCAGAGCCATTTTTTTGAACTGAAATCGCAACAGGATCCCGTCTTCGTTGTTCTGGCGCCGAGTACATTTTCTAGGCATCTTTACGGCCTAGTATCTGAAAGAATACCAAGCGGCTGCTGCAGTCCATTTTCAAACGGATTGTGTATTAGGTCAAATAAAGCAGAACAGACAGTTTTCAATAATAAAACTTAATTAGTTCAAAACTGTCAGAGGGGATAGGATGTCGGCTGATAGCTTTGTATATAAAACGGTTTAGATGCCAATTTAATATGTTGTATGATTTTTTTTTTTTTTTTTTGGGAAGTAACTGTTATTAAAGTAACCACTTGGACCACTTTTCCTGACGAGAACTGAGACCACTTTTCCCAACCGTACGCCATGTCGGCATTAATGATTACAGGAGAAACTATGAAACTGAAAGAAGTAACAAGGAACTACAAATGGAGGCCAAACATTGCTACTGTAAACATTGGTATTGAACAAAATTATTGCTCTCTATACAAGTAACATAACAAGTACAACGTAAATGACTTCTCGACAGCCAACAGCATTATTCACAGCAAAAGCTAAGTAATGGTCACTTTTTCCCGTTCTGGCTATTTTATCACATCTTTCCCTACCCATCTTGTTATTAATTGGTGATCTTCATAAATTAGTACATTGTATCAATAAGTAGCAATAACTGAAAAATGAGACATCAGAAACGAACGCAAATATTTACTAAATTATTTTTAATGTCTATTTCTTCTACTGATTGCGCTGTATCACAACAGCCTTCATTTGATGTCATATTATTTGCTACAAACATGTACCACATTAGAAGATGACTGTCTCTATAATGCGCATTCGCGAATCCACGGGAATTCCGATCGAAATTTATGACATAGCAGCTAGTAAGTTGTCAGCACTGGAAGACGAACAATGAAATATTCCCCCTCTCACTGCTATTAACCCCACAGTGACTGTTGCTTACCACTCGACCCCTAAGGTGAGAGGCAAATTTTACTTAGCTCACGACCGAATTCACAGCCAATTAAAATTAAGTCCATCTTAAAAAATATCATTGTCTCTAAGTGTTTTTGTTTGTTACTGACCAAGAAAAATCCACTCTTAGGAAGTTCTTAACGTTAGTTGACTTTTTGGTTTCTGCTGTTAGTTCCTAAATGCGTATTATTATAAAATACATACACTTAATTCGGTCCGTATCGTGGAATTTCGCCGAACTGTTGCTGCGTATTCTGCTGAAGAGAAGCATAGTGCCAGGGCAGATGTACGAAACACATTTGGCTATGAGCCGGACATATCTGATCCACTACCGTATTACGTACGATTGGTTATTAGTCGTCGACGTGGTGCAGTGTCGAGAGCCTTTCCGAAATCTAGGAAAAGAGAACAACCTAAATCAGAGCTGATTCTCTGAGGGAGACTGTTTTTCTTCCAGGAATTTCATAAAGTTCCATCTTTGGGATTCTGCAACAGACTAACCTTAGCGATTTTGGCCAGCAGTTCTGTGGATTAATTTTACCCCTTTTTGTAATGAGGAGTGACCTACGTTCTTTCCGTTTACGACAAACTGTTGGCTGCACAAGAGATTCTAAATGAATATGAGCTAGGAAAGGGCCTAATTCCATAGCGTGTTCAACATCAAATTTAGTGCGAGTTGCGTCAGGGCCTATTCCCTCGTTAACGTTGAGTGGTTTTAGTTGTTTCCCAGTACCTGACATGTGTGTGTGTGTGTGTGTGTGTGTGTGTGTGTGTGTGTGTACGCGGGAGCCAAACATTGTTAAACTAGTATCCTCATTCGCAAAAAGGTTTTCAAATTCGAAATTCCGTCTTTCAATTTTCTGTCTGCTGTTTTTATTTTCAACACCAGACTCATCCACAAGACACTGGATGGAAGTTTTAGATCCGTTCATTGGCTTTACATATGACCAGACTTTCGAAGGATTTTCCGATAGATTTTTCACCAGGATCTGATGGGAATTATTGTAGGCTCTACGCATAGCCTTCTTACGAATGCACGAATTGCCATTAAGTTTTCTGTGTTTTCAGCATTTACTTTTTTCATAAGAGTACAGCAGTCTCTTATTCCGCAACATTCTATATTTGATAAGTGCTGGCCAAGTCCTCCAATTTCTTTGTCCGAGCGAGGTGGCGCAGTGGTTAGCACACTGGCGTCGCATTCAGGAGGACAACGGTTCAAACACGCATCCGGTCATCCAGATTTCGGTTTTTCGTGATTTCTGTAAATCGCTCCAGGGAAATGGCGCAATAGCTCATTTGAAATGGCACGACCGATTCCCCTCCCCATCCTTGACATAATCCGAGCTTGTGCTCCGTCTATAATGACCGCGACGTCTGCGGGACGTTAAACCGAATGTTCCTTGTTTTGTTTCTTTAAGTTATAAACATCATTTTTCTGCGCTAGTCTGATTTGAATTGGATGTTCTCAGGTTATCATCTAAGTAAGTTGTTCGTGACCAAACTTTTCCGGATAACCTTTTTACCTTAAGCGACCATCGCTCCCGTAACAGCATCACGGCAGTTAATGTCTTTGCCATTAGTTACACCCTCGCAAAGATCGGGTATTGTTCACAGCAGGAAGGCAAAATATTTCTTTCACATGCATTGAATTTTTATTTACAAATTTGTAAATATTTTGTACTATTATATGTACTGGTAACAGCACATCTTTACGATGAACCTGTAATTAGTTGGGATATGATGTTTTTTTAAGTAGTCTGTCTTTGACTGTTTTGACTCTGCCTTCCATCTTTCCATATTTTGTATTACTCTGTTCATCTCTAGATAACTATCACACCGAACATCCTTCAGCCGGTGTAATATGAATTCCTGGTTTTTTAACTGTGAAACAACCAGGGGTAAAAGGGGAGACGAGAAGGGGAAAGGATAACGTGTATCTCTTACCTAAATGACACCGATTACTAGTATGAAAGCGAACATCCTCGTGATATTCAAAAGTTATCGAATCAATTTTGACATTAGTCTGGCCTCTCCATCCTCATGTTCTCATTATTATGCTTAAGCAGCTATTTACGTATTTACAACAAATTACATATTTGTATATATTACTTTATCTACAATGTCTTTGAATGTGGTTTATGTTACCTTGCAACAATGTCGTTGTATGAACACTATACTAACGTTTGTGAAAAGTACATCACCGAGGAGAAAACATGTAATTGGAATGATTAGAATTACGGAATAACTTATACATAGTCTTCGATGGTGCGATTGTGTAACGCCCCCTCCCATTACATTGTGCTGATTCTTAATTGAAACAGTCTTCTTTGCGGCGATCGGACATGTGAAGGTATGACTAATAGAGAGAACATCCTTCGCACGAAACCTGAAAGTTTTGCATAAAGCGAAAACATGTCTCCTCGTAAGTTTCATATCACTTAATAATGTCTAGACCCAACCATGCTAATACTAGCAGCTAAATCTAGTTGTGCATTCACACCGAAGTTTGTCATTGTTGTATTGCCTTTCAAATTAAATCATAACGCTACAACAGTTCACTGCAACCTTAATAATGGTTTTAAGAACAATACTGCCCGCCAAAGGATATTACTGACTAATAATGACGATGCTGATTTGTCCCCTCACTTCGTGTGTAATTATGCGTACTCTCCGCGAATAATGCGATGAGTCACTCACTGTTGCCCTACCATTCGACGGAAAACTTCTACGTTCATATTTCATCAACATCTGCTTATTGTTCATGTAATTTTGGTGCTACTAGACTGCATGCGAAGCCCCCCTCCCCACGCGGAACCTGAACAACGACCATCCTCTTCTCACTTAAAGGCCCATGGGCCGTAGCCTGTTTGTCGTTAAAGACTCCCTCGGCTCCGAATGCACCAGAGATCTTCCACTCACGTGTAACGGGTGCGATTGACTACGTCGTACTACTATCGGTAGTAGCACCCGTTAGTTGTGAAGTCAGAGCCTCAAAACGTTTTGGAATGGAGTTGAAGAAGACTTGGGAATTTCCTTCAGGCGCGGTTGCTGGAGGGTGGTCAGAGAAGGGGGGGGGGGGGGAGGGGGGGGGAGGGTAATTGTCATGAACCATGACCAATATTCTAAAAGCATTTACATTCTTACATATATCAATTCTCATATATTTTAGCTAAAATCCGGAAAATAAATTGGTTTAAAATCTAAGGGTCTCGAAAGTGATAAGGAATTCTAGAAAATTCAAAAAGCAATGCTTTTCCGTTGGTTGAAACTTGACAAGCAGTAGGAAACATTCCAGCTAAACTGGGAGCCTTCAGCTGGAGGTAATGTAAGACTAGCTTGCCTCGTTGTCACCCCCTCCCCCCCCTCCCCCCCCCCCCCCGCCCCACACAAAAAAATACTGACACTAATGATGAAACATAAAAGGTGGTATCCAGAATTCACAGAAATACAGTATGTGATTTAAAGTTATTACGCCTTATCTAAATCTTACTCTCCACCATCACCTTCACAGTAGTCCCCTTTGGCGCAAATATGCCAATCTTGCCCCGAAAATTTGAAATGTATCCTAGCATCTTCATTAGAGTGTTTAAGTACCCCTCTGCGGTTCCGTTTGAGCCTCTAGATTAGATTATATTAGATTAGTACTTGTTCCATAGATTATGAATACGACACTTCGTAATGACGTGGAACGTGTCAGGTTAATAAAAGGGGTCTATACAAGATATTACATTAGACAAAATATTACATGACACTCAATTATTTTTTTTTTGGGGGGGGGGGGCGGGGGGTTGGGAAATTACCCACTTACTATATCCAAAAATTCATATAATGAGTAGAAGGAGTTGCCATTAAGAAATTCTTTTAATTTCCTTTTAAACGCTATATGGCTATCTGTCAGACTTTTGATGCTATTAGGTAAGAGACCAAAGACTTTTGTGGCAGCATAATTTACCCCCTTCTGAGCCAAAGTTAGATTTAACCTTGAGTAGTGAAGATCATCCTTTCTCCTAGTGTTGTAGCCATGTACACTGCTATTACTTTTGAATTCGTTCTATCAGCTGCTTCAAATCTTCACCCCATCAACTTCACATTCAAGCAACTTCAGTTTCTGGCAGCGGATATGACAAGTCTTAGGTGGGTTTATGGAGATATGTACCATGAGATGTCCGAACGTAGGTCACGCTATTCCCATAAGTTATTGGTAGCTGGTTAATATACAGGGAGCTGGCGCCCGAAAGCATCCAAGACGTGTTACATCGATTTCAGATCAGGCGTAGCTGGTGATCAAGACATCAACGTCATGTCACTATACGCCCCTCAAATCACTGTAGCATGATTCTGGCCTTGTAACACTGTCAGTTATCCTGTTGGAAGATTTTATCGCCTGCGGGGAACAGAAGGGGCCCAGCTGGTCTGCAATAGTGTTGACGTAGCCAGCGGCTGTCATGGTGCTTTGGAATACAGCCACAGCTCCCGTGGGAGGCCAGGGGAATTTCGACATAACTTTCATATTCAGGAAGAGCAAGAACTCACAGGGGATAAGTCTGGTGAACAGCCGTCATCCTGTTTACCGTCAAAATTTGTTGAATAATGCAGGCCGTATGCAATCGTGCATTATCGTGGTGGAGTATCCAGTAGTTCGCACGCCACTTCTGTAGACGCTTTCTCCTCATGTCCTGCTCAAAAAGGCCTTAGAACATCGCGACAGAACTCTTTATTGACCCATCTAATCAGGGGAGGGGGTGGGAGGAGGGGGATGACGATGAATTATCAACAAGGTCTTAGTGTTACTCTTGTCGGAGTTTTGTGGCGTAAGTAAAAAAGTAGTGTACCACTGCCATGATTGCACCTTAGTTTCAGGATCATAAACCCAACATTCTTAGCCAATGACACCCTTTGAAAGGACCGCAGCCTTCCATGCTATGTTGTTTTCGATCGTCCTGAAGCAGTTTCGCCACAATCTTAACAGTCCTTCACGTGTTCAATTCTTTTGACATCATACGTTCACATGTACCATAATTTATTCCCTAGATGCTGCACAGGTCCTAGATAGTCTGTCTACAATCTACGAGAATTATCTTCTGAACGTTTTCTAGAGTGATACCAGCTGATTGCCGACCTAAAGGTCATCATTATTAGTCGATGTTCGGCTGTGTTTGAGACGCTTATACCTGTCGTACGCCTGCATCTGACCGAAAGCCTTCTTGAAAATTTTATGCATTTCTGCATCACTTTTTTCACAACTTTATACACGCACTCTGCAACCAGCGCAAAACCGCAAGCGCACGGAAACACGACTGTGGACATGTACTCACCAACACTTAATCAAACGTCTCGGGCCGCAGCCTTTTACCACACTGATTCAAGATGGATGCATGGGGAGACACCAAACCGTTGTCAGTGTACTCGTAACGATTTGTGCATAAATTACACATTTCTGGATTTCTTGAATACCACTTTGTATTTCGGACTAACGGGTTCCTCTTTCAAAGCGCAAACGGTATGATGTGTTGCTCTTTGCACTAGTAATAAGACATTCGTTTTCTGACTAACGGAAGCCACTGTGTAAGGCCTTCCACAACGTGTAGCTGCTGAGAAACCTTCTGTCAGTTGCCATAAGCAGACTTTTCCTGCACAGATATTAATATTTAGTTCGTGTTACCGTATTTTTTTAGCGTCTCAAAGGACAACTGTGGAAACCTAAATGAGAATTATGTATCAGGATGAATTCAGGTGCCATAAACAGTAACGTAAAAAGGCTAATTAAGAATTAAATATGTCTATTGTAAGTTAGTTGCCTGAAACGAGATTTACTGCTATCCTTTCCGCTGTGCATTGCAGGAGACTCCAACTCCAACTTGACAACAATAATCGTGACCCTAGAAGACATCAACGACAACGCACCAGAATTCTTATCGCCTGATGAAGTCATGGTGGATGGGTGTTTCGTATCGGACATGGGGGAAATCACTGAGGAGGTGTTGAAGGTAAATGTTTTAATGCTTAGAGTCACAAATAGTTAACGTAATATACTCACTGTTTACAGTATCTGTATTAAATAGCGCCATCTACACTCCTGGAAATTGAAATAAGAACACCGTGAATTCATTGTCCCAGGAAGGGGAAACTTTATTGACACATTCCTGGGGTCAGATACATCACATGATCACACTGACAGAACCACAGGCACATAGACACAGGCAACAGAGCATGCACAATGTCGGCACTAGTACAGTGTATATCCACCTTTCGCAGCAATGCAGGCTGCTATTCTCCCATGGAGACGATCGTAGAGATGCTGGATGTAGTCCTGTGGAACGGCTTGCCATGCCATTTCCACCTGGCGCCTCAGTTGGACCAGCGTTCGTGCTGGACGTGCAGACCGCGTGAGACGACGCTTCATCCAGTCCCAAACATGCTCAATGGGGGACAGATCCGGAGATCTTGCTGGCCAGGGTAGTTGACTTACACCTTCTAGAGCACGTTGGGTGGCACGGGATACATGCGGACGTGCATTGTCCTGTTGGAACAGCAAGTTCCCTTGCCGGTCTAGGAATGGTAGAACGATGGGTTCGATGACGGTTTGGATGTACCGTGCACTATTCAGTGTCCCGTCGACGATCACCAGTGGTGTACGGCCAGTGTAGGAGATCGCTCCCCACACCATGATGCCGGGTGTTGGCCCTGTGTGCCTCGGTCGTATGCAGTCCTGATTGTGGCGCTCACCTGCACGGCGCCAAACACGCATACGACCATCATTGGCACCAAGGCAGAAGCGACTCTCATCGCTGAAGACGACACGTCTCCATTCGGCCCTCCATTCACGCCTGTCGCGACACCACTGGAGGCGGGCTGCACAATGTTGGGGCGTGAGCGGAAGACGGCCTAACGGTGTGCGGGACCGTAGCCCAGCTTCATGGAGACGGTTGCGAATGGTCCTCGCCGATACCCCAGGAGCAACAGTGTCCCTAATTTGCTGGGAAGTGGCGGTGCGGTCCCCTACGGCACTGCGTAGGATCCTACGGTCTTGGCGTGTATCCGTGCGTCGCTGCGGTCCGGTCCCAGGTCGACGGGCACGTGCACCTTCCGCCGACCACTGGCGACAACATCGATGTACTGTGGAGACCTCACGCCCCACGTGTTGAGCAATTCGGCGGTACGTCCACCCGGCCTCCCGCATGCCCACTATACGCCCTCGCTCGAAGTCCGTCAACTGCACATACGGTTCACGTCCACGCTGTCGCGGCATGCTACCAGTGTTAAAGACTGCGATGGAGCTCCGTATGCCACGGCAAACTGGCTGACACTGACGGCGGCGGTGCACAAATGCTGCGCAGCTAGCGCCATTCGACGGCCAACACCGCGGTTCCTGGTGTGTCCGCTGTGCCGTGCGTGTGATCATTGCTTGTACAGCCCTCTCGCAGTGTCCGGAGCAAGTATGGTGGGTCTGACACACCGGTGTCAATGTGTTCTTTTTTCCATTTCCAGGAGTGTATATTACTAAACCGCTAACCCGGAACCCAGCAACAGTTACCTATCTATCGTCTTGCAGGAGCAACAAAAATTTGATTTTCAGTATTTCGCATATTATCGACCGAATTAAAAATTTTTAAATGTGTCGTAGTCTACACATCAAGAGGTATAATCTTACGTCAAAAGTTTAACAGAATCAGACAAGTATTACAGATAGCACCAACTGTGCTTGTTTCTTCATGTGTCGGTCCTGAGGCAGCGTAAATGACGGCAAGTATATATCCGGGCTTTCTATTTGAGAATGAGAATACTTAGCAACTGTCAACAAACTTTACACATAATTTAAAAACTTTTCGATACTTTTCCTCGCTGACACACTCAAAAAGTGATGAAAGGACAAAAGTTCATTTCTTACTTCATTTTCGCTTATCATGCAGTAAAACTTCAGCAGTGGTCATGACGTTCTAATTTAGTATTTCTTTGCTACCGACTCTATTAGCAGTACAGTTTGCAGACAGTATCCAATGTACTACTAAATGTAACGCCAAAACTATATCATTGTACAACACATAGTGCAAGAAATATGTTGTCGTACACAAATAGATGCGTGCAAAACAAACGTTTGCTTGAAATGGCACGCAGTAAAATTTCAATCACGCAAGATATTTTAATTTACTACTCCTTTGCTACCAACTCTATTCGCAACATACTTTGCAAACTGTATCTACCTATACTACTGATTTACCTGCAAAATTATATCATTCTACAACAATTAGTTCAGGAAATAAGACGTCATTAATATTTAGATGCCCGAAATATAGCACAAATTATCCAGACCATATTCACCCAGTGTTCGATAATGGGAACACTTGGCGACTTCCAATTTCAAACCTTTCCTCAACTTTTTTTCGCTTCCACGCTTAAGTCAAATACACTCATCAAAAAAAGTTTTGTATCACCTCGGTTCCGAGAGTTCCGGAACCTGTACAGAAAACTGGAATAGAGATCAAAATAAACATCATTTCCGCCCTTTTTATTGCTCATGAAAACCACACATTGCATTTTGTACCACCATACAGCGAGACCCTCAGAGGTGGTGGTCCAGATTCCTGCACACACTGGTACCTCTAATACTCATTATCACGTCCTCATGCATTGATGCAGGCCTGTATTCATCATGGCATACTGTCCACAAGTTCATCAAGGCTCTGTTGGTCCAGATTGCCCCACTCCTCAACGGCGATTCGGCGTAGATCCCTAAGAGTGGTTGGTGGGTCATGTCGTCCATAAATAGCCCTTTTCAATCTATCGCCGGAATGTCCGATAGGCTTCATGTCTGGAGAACATACTGGCCACTCTAGTCGAGCGTTGTCACTCACAAGATGTGCACGATGTGGACGCGAATTATCGTCCATGAAGACGAACGCCTCGCCTATATGCTGCCGATATGGTTGCACTATCGGTTGGAGGATGGCATTCACGTATCATACAGCCACTACGACGCCTTCCATGACCACCAGCGGCATATTTTGGCCACATAATGCCACCCCAAAACAGCAGGAAACCTCCACCTTGCTGGACTCTTTGCATAGTGTCTCTAAGGCGTTCAGCCTGACGGGGTTGCCTCCAAACACGTCTCCGACGATTGTCTGGTTGAAGACATAAGCGACACTCATTGGTGAAGAGAATGTTATGCCAATCCTAAGCGGTCCATTTGGCATGTTGTTGGGCCCATCTGTACCGCGCTGCATGGTGTCGTGGTTGCAAAGATGGACCTGGCCTGAGCGGGGCATGTCATCGACAGTTCCTGCCTCTCTGTATCTCCTCCACGTCCGAGCAACATCACTTTGGTTCACTCCGAGACGCCTGGACACTTCCCTTGTTGAGAGAACTTCCTGGCACAAAATAACAGTGTGGAAGCAATCGAACCGTGTTATTGACCGTCTAGACATGGTTGAACTACAGACAACACGAGCCGTGTACCTCCCTCCTGGTGGAATGGCCGGAACTGATCGGCTGTCGGACCCATTCCGTCTAATAGGCGCTGCTCATGCATGGTTGTTTATATCTTTGGGCGGGTTTAGTGACAACTTTGAACGGTCAAAGGGACTGTGTCTGTGATACAATATTCACAGTCAACGTCTGTCTTCAAGAGTTCTCGGAACTGGGGTGGTGCAAAACTGTTTTTGATGTGCGTATTTAACACATTAATTCATTTGTAAGGTCATCAGACGTTTGAAGCTCTTTTGCGCATGAGAGTTCGACTCTTTAATAGAATCGGGGACAGTACTGGTATTTCATAACACACTTCCATCCACTGCACAGAAGCATGGATCCAGGAGTTTTAGCTGAGCAATTCCTTTTAGAAAAAGGCAGTTTCCGTCACACAGTGGATTAACGCTAGCAGCTCCTGTTTGTTAACATGATTCGTTTGGCAATGCTAAACAAGCATGATTCCTTGGCGGCAGCCGTCAACGTTGTAAATACACTTCCGGAAAAAAAAAAATACGACGTCGGTTTTGATCCAATCACGGCATATGCCACCTGGGAGCTAGTGGATGTACTGATAATGGTTTCAGCGTCGTCCGCCAACAGATAGCGTAATGGCATAGCTACCAGAGCGGGCCATCTGTGTCTACCACTTAAATGGGAATACTCACAGCAAGATGGATCATTATGTTGCAACCAAGTAAAGCAACGACGAAACAATGCCACGGAGACTGCACAGAGAGCGAGGAGGGAGGGTTAAGGAGGAGGAGGTGAACAAAGAAAGGAGGACGTGGAGATTTACAGAGACAGAGGGAGAAGGAAATTAGGACATATATCGAATCCCCATACATATTAGAAACGTGTGCTTTCTCTTTTCTTTCTTTTCCATTTAAGTAGACTGAGCCACAGCTAAGCGTGGCCGGGTACATCTAGTTATCTATAGTGAAATTCTGTTTGAGAAAAGCTGACAAATAGAATAGAATCTTTATTTGCCTTTCAGTATGTTTTCCATACAATTGGCATCGTCAGTGTGTTCAATACATTTTTTTAAAAATTACAATAATTATTATTGTACATAATTGTGCCTGTGCAGGGCAAGCATATATGCATGGTAAAGTAATATTTATAATACAACAATTATTCATTCACAATAGTAATGATAAATCATAATAGTTAATTATACAATAGTATCAAGATATATTTATGGTACATCTTACGTATCCATGTAAAAAGTCTTTGTTGGTACATTACTGTCACAAACAGATAGGTATAATTCATGTGGCAGTTTTTTGTTTTATGTAGCATATCTCTTTTGTGTCACTGTTTTGAAACTCGTTAAGTGAGTAATATGGCGTACATTTGAACCACACTTTTATTGTTTGCTTAAACTTATTCATTGGTAGTTCGCTCACAGCCTTTGGGAGTTTGTTATAAAATTTCAAGCTAAGGTGTTTATGGCTCTTTTGTGTCAGATCTCGATAACCTTTGAATGTGGTGCACAGGCTGGCAGCTACCTTTAAATATTACGAAATGTAAAATTGTACGTTTCACAAAATGAAGTGAAATGGTATCCTGCATCTAGAATAAAAACGAGTTAAGACTGGAATGTGTCAACCTATGCAAATATCGTGGTGTAACAAGTTGTAGGCTTCTGATATATAAGATCGCTTAGGTTCAATCGTAATTAAAGCAGGTGACAAGATTTCGATTCATTGTTAGGGTACTGGATAAATACAAGCAGTCTATAAAGGAGATTGCGTTGAAAACACTTCTCGTAATACTCAGAGTTCATTTGGCTGTGATAATCTCCAATCTCCACGTTTCAATTTTGCCTAGAACATTAGCTCCGCTTGCTTTTCAAACCTATTTTGAAGACAATACTTGCCATTATCATTCTTCTGGAGGCACTTCCCCGCATAACAGTATCCAATACATCTTGCGGCCTCTATGAACATTTGCCGTATGGTTGCTGTAAGTCCACTACTTGTCAAGATAAAAGATGTTTTTTGAGCTTCCCTAATGCTCTATGAATAAATTGCGCAATTAGTGGATCGTCAGGTAAGTGGAAGGTATAGGTCCACAGTTTCTCAAGTACTTAATGGAACCACAGACCCACACTTTCCACTGATCTGACGATCCACTAATTGCCTCGTTTATTCATAGAGGAGGAATATTCCGCCCCGTCCATGTTGCAGCTTTAATGTCATGATTCATGTAAAAGTAATGTGCTCTTTGTCACTATTGATTGCAACTTTAATTCGACCACAACTGTAGCAAATGCTTTTTCTAATTTAACACTTTTAACCTGATGATGTGGCTTCTAGGCTATGAAACTGATTGTTAAATAAACTATTTACAATCGCAGCCAAGTGGTTGCTTTTCAAGATATCTGCTTATGGCTGCAGTTGCCCCTCATACAAGATAGTGTGTAATACAAAAACTACAAAATACAACGAAATCACATATACAATTGATTTATGTTGTACAATGGCTAAGGTATTGTAGGACATTAAAGATTAGTGATCAATACTGAAGCAAATATGTTATTTGTCAAAAGGTTTGTGATTTTTTTTTTTTTTTTTTTTTTTTTTTTTTTTTTTTTTTTTTTTTTTTTTTTTTTTTGCTAACTCCTGCTAGCTGAGACTGGGTTGATATGTGGTGGCGACAACAAAAGAGAGCACAAAAGCAGGAGGGCATATGCAATTTAGTTAAAATTCAAAATCAGGTTACAGGCCCCAAAGGTACTAGCCATAGTACCATAAAAAAAGCATGTTAAAATTACAGACGGGAAGTCCACAGAACGAAAACAATTCAAAACAAGTGACAGATTAAAAAATGAATTAACTGCATACAAGCCAGAACACCAAATACACTCTTTCTATAACAGTAGAATGTATATATGAAAGTTTCCTCTGACTACTCTTGCTCACTGTCTCTGGCAAACAACACAGTGATACAAAATCACAAATATAACAAGACATCAGGATTTTCATTACAATTCAAAATTACAAGAGGATGAGATAATGTTTCCAAATAACTTCCCAAAATGCACTGCTAGGAAAAAAGTTAGTACACCTGTTTAGAGCCCGCCCAGTTGGCCGTGCGGTCTAACGCACGACTTTCCGGGTGGGAAGGAGCGCCTGGTCCCAGGCACGAATCCTTTGTGTTGAGGTTCGGTGAACTGGCCAGCCTGTGGATGGTTTTTAGGCGGTTTTCCGTCTGCCTTGGCGAATGTGGGCTGGTTCCCCTTATTCCGCCTCAGTTACACTATGTCAGCGATTGCTGCACAAACAAGTTCTCCACATATGCATACACCACCATTACTCTACCTTGCAAACATAGGGATTACACTCGCCTGGTGTGAGACGTTCCCTGGGGGGGTCCACCAGGGGCCAAACCGCACAATAACCCTGGGTTTGGTGTGGGGCGGCAGAGGGATGAAGTGGACTGCAGTAGTCGTCTTGGGGATGTGGACCACTGCGGCTGCGGTGGGGACAGAGCCTCTCTGTCGTTTCTAAGTCCTCGGTTAACATACAATACAATACAATACACTCCTTTAGTGGTTTCCAGTTCACTGAAGATTTATTGTTGCAACAGTGCCTATGGAATACAGGAAATGAATACATTTACATATCAATAGTACAAATGGTCCTGAGGGACGAGGTACTGACCCATGCTGAAACACATATTTTATTATGTGGTGTAGCCTCCAAGACAGACATTGCAGGCAATGACTCTGGCATCCAGTTGATACTACAGACTGGTGAATACTGCCCTGGGATACGTTATGCCACCCCTGCACTACAAGCTCATATATATCTGAAAGAGGCATTGGTTGATGAGTAGCACAGTCAGTTCTCATCCCCTCATATCCCACACATGCTTGGCTGTAGACAAGTCCAGATATCGTGCTGGACAGAGAAGTTGCTACATGTCTTGCAGAGCACTTTCAGTTTCATGGGTGGTGAGTGGGAGAGCTTTATCGTGTTGGAACAACACATCGCCTTTGTGTTGCAAGAATGTTGAAAGAACAGGTCTAACAACATTCTAAACCATCCGAGTTCTGCTTATCATCCCCTCAGGAAACAAAAAAGATGGACAAGACCTGTAGATTATCAGACCCTAAACCATAAGGCCTGCAGTGGGGCCCGTGTGACTTGGAAGATGGCACTCTATGAGACAACACTTGCCAGGCCTGTGTCATACACACAAATGGCCATCACTTGCATGCAGGTAGAATCCACTTTCATCGTTGAAGGCCAAGGCATGCCATTCCATTTTCCAAGTGATCCTTTGATGACACAAGTCGAGTCATGCAGATTGAAGCTGAAGCATGAGTAGAAGATGGACCAGAAGTGTGTGTGCCCATAGTCCCACTGCTAATAATCGGTTTGCAATCATGTTGACAAGTCTGGGCTCTCAAGCCCTCTTATCTGTGATGTGGTAGCTGTACAATTTGCCACTGCTGGTCTTACAAAACGACAATCCTGGCTGGTGTCAGTGCCACATGGACATCCAGAACCTTATTTACAAGAGTGAGAATGTTCACATGACCACTATACCAGTATCCATTAGTTAGTTAATTAGTTACATGTTTCATTGATCGATCTCATGCACAACTGATGCAGCACATTCAACTTGCGTGGCAGTTCTCTGAAAGGATCAACCCACCCCTCAGAGCCGGCCGCGGTGGTCTCGCGGTTCTAGGCGCGCAGTCCGGAACCGTGCGACTGCTACGGTCACAGGTTCGAATCCTGCCTCGGGCATGGATGTGTGTGATGTCCTTAGGTTAGTTAGGTTTAAGTAGTTCTAAGTTCTAGGGGACTAATGACCACAGCAGTTGAGTCCCATAGTGCTCAGAGCCATTTGAACCACCCCTCAGAAGGCCACAATTTGACCCCTTTCAGACTCCCTCAGTTGGCTCCAGGAAGCACAATGTGTCTCCATGGCATGGTTGCCTGCTTTCTTCACACATTTGCACTACAATGACCCTTCTGGCTTGAGCATTCCCTACTAAAGGCTACACACAGATAGCGCTCTGGAACCTATGGCAGTACATTATCTGTTTGCAGATGACAGTGAAAGCATTATCAGTACATCTTCTATTCCCCAGGTGGCATATGCTGTCATCTGATAAAAATTGATGTTGCCTTTCCAAGTGTATTATTATTATTTTTTTTTTCCCAGCACAGGTTAGGGTATGTTGTAGGGACCGGAGGAAGGGTTGTGAGGAATTCTTGGAAGGCTTGGAATGGATGATTTTGAGGTAGTGGTGGTGAATGAAGTTGGAGTCATGGTCTGAACTGTTCAAGACAGGGTTTAATGTCAGTTTTGCTGTAGGAAAGGTTTTGGGGTTCGGTTGCAAAGTGATATTTCCAATGGATATTATGTGTGAAGGTCCTTCACCAAAGCAGCATGATCAAATGCAGGTTTAGGGCTGAAAGTGAGACCCTTATATAACACAGGCAATTCGAGAGGGGAGAGTGCTTTAGATAGAGGTTAAGTACACTGTACTGTTGTGAATGATTCTTGGGATTGCCTCACAATGCTTCCTCAGGTCCCTACAACATTACCCTAATCTGTCCTCTGCAGAACTCCAGCATCTGCATTCCCTAAAATCTGGTGACTCCATCATTAGCCTCACAGCAGACAAAGGATATACCACTGTAGTACTTGACCGAAAGGAGTAAGTTTGTGAAGATCTATGCCAGCTGTCTGACACCTCTCCATAGAGTGTCTGCCATTAAGATCCCATCCCTGTGATTCAAACTGATCTGCAGTCCCTTCTTAAAACCTCAGGCCCCTCACAAGGACTAACACCTCAATGCATAGAACTTCTCACCCAACCCAAACCACATACCCCCACCTTTTACCTTCTTCCTAAGATCCACAAACCCACTCATCCTGGCCATCCTATAGTTGCTGGCTTCAAAGCACCCATCAAACGTATATCTGCCTTAGTTGATCAACACCTGCAACCCATGGTACAAAGACTCCCCTCCTACATCAAAGGTACCAACCATTTCCTAGATCATCTCCCACCATTCACCTATCCTATCACCACTGATGCCACCTCCCTCTATACCAACATCCCCCACATACATGGCCTGTCTGTTGCTGAACATTTCCTCAGTCAGTGCCCACCTGATTCCAAACCTATGACATCCTTCCAACACACCTTAATCAGTTTTATACTTAACAACTACTACTTCAACTTTGAAGGGCAGACATATAAACAGATCAGGCGTATGGCCATGGGAACTAGGGTGGCTCCTTCCTATGCCAACCTTTTAATGGGTCGCTTGGAGGTGACTTTCCTGGGATCCATAAGTCTTCAGTCCCTTGTTTGGTTTACATATATATTGATGACATCTTTACCATATAGACTCATGGTGAGGCCGACCTGATAAAATTCCTGGAATACCGGCTCCCAATTAAATTTCACATGGTCCTATTCCAAATCCGATGCCTCTTTCCTTGATGTTGATCTCGTCCTCACTGAAGGCCAGCTACACACTTCCGACCACATTAAACCTACCAACAAACAACAGTACTTACATTTTGACAGGTGCCATCCTTCCCACTTCAAATGTTCCCTCACATACAGCTTTGGCATCCAAGGCAAATGTATTTGTTTGGATGCAGACGCTTTACAGCAATACACCACCGTTCTCAACTCAGCCTTCACTGCATGTAGTTACCCACCAGCCTAGTTAAAAAGCAGAATTCCTGGGCCATCACATACAATCCTGGTACTGCTGATCACTCCACAAAACAGCTTCGGAGCACACCATTGGTGACTCAGTATCACCCTGGTCTGGAATGTGTTAATCAGCTACTTTGACAGGGCCATGACTTCCTAAAATCATACCTTGAAATGAGATCCATTCTGTCTGAAATTTTGCCCACCACACCTATAATAGGCCAATGGTCTTGCCACAGTGGTAACACCAGTTCCTGTCAGATCACCAAAGTTAAGCGCTGTTAGGCTGGGTTAGCACTTGGATGGGTAACTATCCGGTCTGCTGAGCACTGTTGGCAAGTGAGATGCACTCAGCCCTTGTGAAGCAAACTGAGGAGCTATTTGTTGAAAAGTAGCAGCTCCAGTCTCGGAAACTGACATATGGCCAGAAGAGTGAGGTGCTGAGCAAATGCCCCTCCATATCCACATCCAGTGACGCCTATGAGCTGAGGATGACATGACAACTAATCAGTACCGTTGGGCCTTCATGGCATGTTTGGGAGGAGTTAGTTTAGTTACACTGAGAATAGCTTTCCGTTGCCCTCCACATCTCTGCAATATTCTTGTCAGATCCTATGTACATTTTACACCCATCTCCGTACTCTACGTCTCCTACCATTGTGACCATCCCTGCTGCAAGACTTGTCCTATTCACACTCCTACCACCACCTATAACAGCCCTGTAACTGGCAAAACATATACTATTAAAGGGAGAGCAATCCGTGAAATGACACATGTCACTTAGGCCTACCATCACCCGCAGTTCTGAGAGACCTTCCTGATATCTACCTCTTTTCCTAGACTTCTCCAGTCCCTTTCCTTCACACCTCTTCCTTCTCCTTCAACCCTTCTGCCTGAAGAAGGAGCCACTGATTCTGAAAGCTTGCCAATCACAACTGTCTTTTATGTGAGTGTTCTAGTGCCTCTTGGTGAGTAAATTTTTTATCTATCCATTAAATAATTTTGTAAGTAATTGTCAATAACAGATTATTTTCGTTGTTACATATAAAATAGGTGCTTTATTGTAATCTCTTAGACTTTTACAGTGACTCGTTTTCATCTCATTGACATCAGGTGTTCTGCCAGTGCTCTGTTCTTTTCCCAACGTGACATTTCGACACCAGAATGATGTCTTTGACAGGTTAGACTGGCTGTTCGCTGACTGAGTCCCAGATTTATACCTTGGTGGTACCTGCAGATGAAACTGCAGGCATCACCCAGGCATAAATACGGGGCCTGGTAAATCAGGCATCCAGCCTCAGGAAACACTTGGTGAAGACGTATGTCTCCCACAACATCTCAGTGGCAAATGGAATGGGAATACATTTTAAATGATTAATGGAAAATCTCATATAAAGATGTGAAACAAATACTAACAAAGAGATAGTGGGGCTGGCCAGTACTTACCTCAGCTCAGTACAGCCGACAGATACACAAAAAACAGAACCGAAAATTTACGTTCCTAGCTTTCGGAACAAATGTTCCTTCATCAGGTAGGAGAGAGGGGAAAGAAAGGGAAGAAGGGAAAGTAGATTCAGTTACTCACAACCCAGGTTATGAAGCAACAGGGAAAGGAAAACAGGGAGGGTAGCAAGGATCACCCGTGGTCTAGGGGTAGCGTCTTTGATTCATAATCAAAACGTCTTCGGTCCCGGGTTCGATCCCTGCCACTGCCTAAATTTTGATAAATAATCAGCATTGGCGGCCGAAGACTTCCGGCATAAGAAATTAGCCTCATTCTGCCAACGGCCTTGTCAAAGAGGGCGGAGGAGCGGATAGAGGTTCAAGGCACTCTCTTGTCCTAGGGGTCGGAAATTGCCCCTAAAGGCGGAAGAATCAGCAATGATCAACGACATGAGGATGCAGAAGGCAATGGAAATCACTGCATTAAAGATATGTAACGTGTATCCACAGGACATGTGGCCTGTAATTGAAGAAGTCCATTGGCAAAAGATTCCGGAATAGTCCCCCATTCGGATCTCCGGGAGGGGACTGCCAAGGGGGAGGTTACCATGAGAAAAAGATTGAATAATCTACGAAAGGATAACGTTCTATGAGTCGGGGCGTGGAATGTCAGAAGCTTGAACGTGGTAGGGAAACTAGAAAATCTGAAAAGGGAAATGCAAAGGCTCAATCTAGATATAGTAGGGGTCAGTGAAGTGAAGTGGAAGGAAGACAAGGATTTCTGGTCAGATGAGTATCAGGTAATATCAACAGCAGCAGAAAATGGTATAACAGGTGTAGGATTCGCTATGAATAGGAAGGTAGGGCAGAGGGTGTGGTTCAGTGACCAGGTTGTTCTAATCAGAATCGACAGCAGACCAACACCGACAACGATAGTTCAGGTATACATGCCGACGTCGCAAGCTGAAGATGAACAGATAGAGAAAGTGTATGAGGATATTGAAAGGGTAATGCAGTATGTAAAGGGGGACGAAAATCTAATGGTCATGGGCGACTGGAATGCAGTTGTAGGGGAAGGAGTAGAAGAAAAGGTTACAGGAGAATATGGGCTTGGGACAAGGAATGAACGAGGAGAAAGACTAATTGAGTTCTGTAACAAGTTTCAGCTAGTAATAGCGAATACCCTGTTCACGAATCACAAGAGGAGGAGGTATACTTGGAAAAGGCCGGGAGGTACGGGAAGATTTCAATTAGATTACATCATGGTCAGACAGAGATTCCAAAATCAGATACGGGATTGTAAGGCGTACCCAGGAGCAGATATAGACTCAGATCACAATGTAGTAGTGATGAAGAGTAGGCTGAAGTTCAAGACATTAGTCAGGAAGAATCAATACGCAAAGAAGTGGGATACGGAAATACTAAGGAATGACGAGGTACGTTTGAAGTTCTCTAACGCTATAGATACAGCAATAAGGAATAGCGCAGTAGGCAGTACAGTTGAAGAGGAATGGACATCTCTAAAAAGGGCCATCACAGAAGTTGGGAAGGAAAACATAGGTACAAAGAAGGTAGCTGCGAAGAAACCATGGGTAACAGAAGAAATACTTCAGTTGATTGATGAAAGGAGGAAGTACAAACATGTTCCGGGAAAATCAGGAATACAGAAATACAAGTCGCTGAGGAATGAAATAAATAGGAAGTGCAGGGAAGCTAAGACGAAATGGCTGTAGGAAAAATGTGAAGACATCGAAAAAGATATGATTGTCGGAAGGACAGACTCAGCATACAGGAAAGTCAAAACAACCTTTGGTGACATTAAAAGCAACGGTGGTAACATTAAGAGTGCAACGGGAATTCCATTGTTAAATGCAGAGGAGAGAGCAGATAGGTGAAAAGAATACATTGAAAGCCTCTATGAGGGTGAAGATTTGGCGGATGTGATAGAAGAAGAAACAGGAGTCGATTTAGAAGAGATAGGGGATCCAATATTAGAATCGGAATTTAAAAGAGCTATGGAGGACTTACGGTCAAATAAGGCAGAAGGGATAGATAACATTCCATCAGAATTTCTAAAATCATTGGGGGAAGTGGCAACAAAACGACTATTCACATTGGTGTGTAGAATATATGAGTCTGGCGACATACCATCTGACTTTCAGACTTTCCGAAGACGGCAAGAGCTGACAACTGCGAGAATTATCACACAATCAGCTTAGCAGCTCATGCATCGAAGCTGCTTACAAGAATAATATACAGAAGAATGGAAAAGAAAATTGAGAATGCGCTAGGTGACGATCAGTTTGGCTTTAGGAAAAGTAAAGGGACGAGAGAGGCAATTCTGACATTACGGCTAATAATGGAAGCAAGGCTAAAGAAAAATCAAGACACTTTCATAGGATTTGTCGACCTGGAAAAAGCGTCCGAGAATATAAAATGGTGCAAGCTGTTCGAGATCCTGAAAAAAGTAAGGGTAAGCTATAGGGAGAGACGGGTCATATACAATATGTACAACTACCAAGAGGGAATAATAAGAGTGGACAATCAAGAACGAAGTGCTCGTTTTAAGAAGGGTGTAAGACAAGGCTGTACAGCCTAGGTATTCGTGGCAAATGTATCTGCTCCAGTGACGAATCCCTCAACAATTACACCAATAAGCTAACCAGTGCTTTCCTCTCCCGCAACTCTCCTGCAGACCTTGCCCACAAACAGATCTCCCGAGCAATACATTCCTCCCTGTCCAACAACAATGTTCCTATCCCCAGACCACACAGAAGCATCCCACACAGAAGCATCCCCCAATATTATCCTGGCCTCGAAAACATCAACAAATTACTCCGCCAGGGATAGGACTTTCTCAAGTCAACCCCTGAAATGAGATCATCCCTTGACAAAATTCTCCCCACACCACCCAGAGTTGCCTTTTGTCGCCCCCCTAACCTCCGTAATATCCTTGTTAAACCCTACAATATTCCCAGACTACCTTCTCTATCCAGCGGTTCCTACTCCTGTAACTGACCCCGCTGCAAAACCTGCCCCATGCATCCCCCCACACCTACCTACTCCAGCAACGCTACCGGTAAAACATATACAATTCAAGGCAGGGCCACATGTGAAACTACACATGTCATTTATCAACTGACATGCCTGCACTGCATAGCCTTTTACATCGGTTATTACAACAACTAAACTGGCTGAGCGCATGAACGGACACACACGAAGTGTCCACCTAGGAGATGTCCAATACCCAGTAGCGGAGCATGTCCTCCAGCATAATTCTAGGGACCTAGGAGCCTGCTACACTGTATGTGCCATTTGGCTTCTCCCACCCAACACCAGTCCCTCTGAACTGCGGAGATGGGAACTTGCACTCCAACACGTCCTTTCATCCCGCCATCCCCCTGGACTGAACCTACATTAAACAACCTCACTCCCATTTACTCTTCAGTCTTCTCCTCTTTCCCTTTCCTCTTTACCCATTCATGCATCTTTTCATCCTACATAGTTGTGTTTATCTTTATATTATATATCTCTTTACTTCTGTATGCATCCTCTTTGGTTTGAAGCTGGCACAGTACTTACAGTGGAATATCTTTGGCTTCCCTCTGACAACCATGCCTCCATCCTTGCTACCCTCCCTGTTTTCCTTTCCCTGTTGCTTCATAACCTGGGTTGTGAGTAACTGAATCTACTTTCCCTTCTTCCCTTTCTTTCCCCTCTCTCCACCCTGATGAAGGAACATTTGTTCCGAAAGCTAGGAACGTAAATTTTTGGTTCTGTTTTTTGTGTATCTATCAGCTGTACTGAGCTGAGGTAAGTACTGGCCAGCCCCTCTATCTCTTTGTTAGTATTGGGAATACATTTTTTCACATAAAGCAGCTTTCAGATGTCATGTAATACCTTGTTGCTCCCATACTGTGTCATAATGGTTTGAAGTATTTTTTCCTAACATCAGCACAAGATGGTGTTGTCCAGCTCATTAACAGACCAACTTACAATAATCATCAGAAAAATGTTATATGCTTTCCAATAAAGATGGTCTCATCTTGCAACAAGCAGTAGATGTGTGAGGCAGAATTGGCAATTATTTCTCTTTATTGAAATCATGCATACCACAATCAATAATGCTGACAGCACTAGCTTCATGTACATTACTTATTCTTCCAAAATATGGCATATTAAGAATTTTTAATACATTTTAAATCAGGTAACACCTCACTCATATTCCTGGGTAGTCCAGTGATTTTATGATTGCTTTTATTCTCTTAAGTGTCTGTGAATGTTAAGTTAGTATTTATAGTGGCTGACCACCTTGCTCCCATTTGGCAAGTGTATATTTGCAGAACGCTCAGGCACCTGAGACAATAACAAACAAATTAATTGCATTTCCTACATATCATTTACAATCTGCTGATATAGTCTAAATTACAGCAATTTACAAATGCATGAGAAACTGGTTATTTTCCATTATATGATAAATGACAAGAGACAGGCTCAATTTGGAGCCTGCATTCTTTGTAAAAATTATTCTTGTTTCACAGTGAGATAGTAATTTATCTCTGCTTGAAAGGTATTTGGAAAACTTAAACTTATCATTTAATATTACAACAAACTGACTTCTGCAGCCCAAGCTGCCAGAGTTGACGCTCATGTGTACGTGAGGTGTGTTTGCTTGTGCGAATGAATGGTGTGTGTTTCTTTAACCTTTTCTGATGAAGGCTGTAGCTGAAACCTCATGTGAAGTGTCTTTTAACTCTGTCTGCCTGCAACTTAACATGTCATCTTTATGGTAAGCAGCAATTTATCTTTTCCTACAGTGTTGACTTCTACATGTTATCAGTAATTTCACAGTGTGAGATAGTGTAAAATCAGCTCAGACAAATTTTTAGAAATCTTGTAAAAATAATGTAATTTAATTTGACACCCAATGTGTGCTCTGATTTCTTCATAGGATCAAAATATTGGAGAAGTAAAAGCGTTAGATACTGATGCCGGGGAAAATGGAACTGTATCCTACTCCATCGTATCCATCACAGATATAAGTACAGGGGAAGAACCAGCACTTTTCACTGTTGATGAGGACTCTGGAATAGTGACAGCTGCTGTTGACCTCTTAGACTTGTGGGGCGAGTATGAGGTGTTATTCAAGGTAAGTTTATTCAAGCATAGGTAACTGCTGGTGAGTGTTACATATTGTTCGTGTTTTTTCTTATGACATCAGTACATTGATAGAGAATGAAGTCTTTCATGATGGCATTATTGTATAAAATATTCTCAGATTTCTTGCCAATTCAGTTTATTCAAAAACCTCAAAACTTCACTCGAATACTTCAATTGTCTTCATCAGGAACAACTGACTGTCTAAGCTGCTGCTGCAGTGGCCTTATGTACACTATGTGATCACAAGTATATAGGTACATTGTGCTACCACCTACTGCCAAGTGCTCCATATCACCAACCTCAGTAGTCATTAGACATCGTGAGAGAGCAGAATGGGGCACTCCGCAGAACTCATGGACTTCAAACGTGCTCAGGTGATTGAGTGTCACTTGTGTCATGCATCTGTATGCGAGATTTCCACACTCCTAAACATCCTAGGTCCACTGTTTCTGATGTGATAGTGAAGTGGAAACATGAATGGACATGTATAGCACAAAAGTGTGTACAGGCCAACCTTGTCTTTTGACTGACAAAGACCGTCGACAGTTGAAAAGGGTTGTAATGTGTAATAGGCAGGCATATGTCCAGACCATCTCACAGGCATTCCAAACTGCATCAGGATCCACTGTAAGTACTATGACAGTTAGGTGGGAGATGAGAAAACTTGGATTTTATGGTCGAGCAGCTGCTCATAAGCCACACATCATGCTGGTAAATGCCAAACAACGACTCACTTGGTGTAAGGATCATAAACATTGTACAACTGAACAGTGGAGAAACGTTGTGTGGAGTGACAAATCATGATACACAGTATGGCGATCCAATGGCAGGGTGTGGATATGGAAAATGCCCACTGAACATCATCTGCCAGCATGTGTAGTGCCAACAGTAAAATTCGACGGTGGTGGTGTTATGGTGTGGTCATGTTTTTCATGGAGGGGCTTGCACCCATTGTTGTTTTGCGTGAAACTATCACAGAACAGGCCTACATTGATATTTTAAGCACCTCCTTCCTTCCCATTTTTGAAGAGCAATTTGGGGATTGCGATTGCATCTTTCAACACGATCGAGCACTGTTCATAATGCATGGCCTGTGCCAGAGTTGTTACGTGATGATAACATCCCTGTAATGGACAGGTCTGCACAAAGACCTGATCTGAATCTTAAGGAATGCTTTTTGGGATGTTTGGATCGCCGACTTCGTGCCAGGCCTCACCGACCGACATAGATACCTCTCCTCAGTGCAGTACTCCATGAAGAATGGGCTGCCATTCCCCAAGAAACCTTCCAGCACATGATTGAACATATGCCTGGGAGAGTGGAAGCTGTCATCAAGGCTAAGGGGGTGCCAACACCACACCGAATTCTAGCATTAGCGATGGTGGGTGCCACGAACTTGTAAGTCATTTTCACCCAGGTGTCCGGATACTTTTGATCACATAGTGTACCTCGTAGACAGCTTCTGATTGGTGCATAATTACATAATGCTGTCAGCTGTCATAGATGGTGTCTGAGTCTGTGCTGGTTGTTCCACGACTCCCATAGTAGCGTCAACATTGTGATGAAGAACTCTGCTTCTCTGCATCAAGAGCTTGCTTCCATGCACTGCTAAGATTATATCTGCAGTCATGTTTGAAGTTCTTCTTACACCTTCTTATTTCCAGAGCCTCTTTAATTATAGAATCCCAGTATGCAGGAGCCTGAGACAAAACTTTTGTTTTGTAAAACAGTATCTTGTGTTGCTTTGTGAGGCCGTATGCAGCAACTGCAGGTTTCTCCAGTTCTTGATTTTTAATGTGTCACTGACATTCTGAACAACAATTTGAATTGGTATGGATGGACTGACCAATTTAATTGCTTTCACACTCACCAGGGGTGTTATAAATCCCAGGAGTTCTGTGGCCCAGATTGTCCTTCACAGGGCATTACATCTCCTTTATCTTCTTAGGAGGTCAGAAAATAGGTCTTATATCTCATCTTCCCAGGACTCTGCCTATTTTACTGGATGTAGCACACAGAAAGGCAGAAATAAAATTGCTCATCATGTAAATGCTGATCATTTTCATATATCCTTTTCACGCAGAATGCTGGCTCCATATCACTTGAACCATAGCCATTGTTTTGGAACATGTACTTCAGATGATTAATTTCAGAATCCAAGTGGTCCTCATCAGAAAGAGTATTTGCTCTGTGCACCAATGTATTTAAAACTGCTGTCTTCTGCACTGGATGATGAAAACACTGGGCACTAAAATATAAAACAGTGTGCATCAAGGTAAGACATACCGTCAGTCGCATTTTTGCCCCAGCCAGACTACCAAGATCTAAGCTCAGCAGAGCAAAAGTAGAGTGTTTTTGTGCGCTGCAAAAAGATGATGATCTTGTGGTACTTCTGGCTGGCAATAGAAATGCCACGGTTGTTCTTAATGCTTTTTAATATCACAGAAAAGTGGCACAGTTGTCTAGGATAGCATGTAAAAATTCCTAAAATTGGACACTACTCAGTCATAAAGCAGAAAAACAGTGGAGCTCCTGAAGAACTGTGGTGTACCAGAGGATATCATGAAATACTTTAGAGCCTGAGCTCCTACACCTTTCAGGCTTTAGGAATCACCTAAAGACCAAAAAAGAAGGTATTCCACTGAGACCAACTGTTAGCACTATTGATTCTCCTACCTACAAATTAACCAAATATTTAATTATATTAATGAGTCTGATAGTTGGCCATTGTGAACATCACTTCAGAAACTCTCAGATGTTCATTGAGAAAATTAAACAGATTAGTACTATCCCAAACAATATTTTAGTCAGCCTGAAGCTCTCACTATTTACAAAACTTCCTGTGGAGGACACACTGAAACTGTTGGCAGAGCATTTTCCTCCTGAAACAGTAATGTTGTTCCAACATGATATGACAACAACCTACTTCCTGTATGCTGGTAAATTTTACGAAATGATGGACGGAATGGCTATGAGTTCTCCATTATCTCCAGCAGTGACCTACTTTTTTTATAAAATATTTTGAGAAATACTCATTAAATTTGGCTGCCCTTCATCCATCTTCATGTTATCATTATAGTGACAACACATTTATGGTCAAGTCACTAGGCTTAGAAGCTCTTGAGCACTTCCTTGAACATATGAACAGCATGCACAAAACTCCAGTTCACAGTCAAGACAGAGAAAGAAAGAAGGCTACCATTTTTAGATGTTTTATTACAACAAAAGTCAGATGGAGGTATTGGCCACTCACTGTACTGCAAAGCTACACACACTGTTTTATATCTTAGTACCCAGAATTTTGATAGTCCAGTCCATAAGGGAGCAGTTTTAAATACAATGGTACACAGACCAAAAACTGCATTTGTTGAGAACCACTTGGATTCTGAGATTAATCATCTGAAGTACATGTTCCAAAAGAATGGCTATGATTCACATGGTATGGAGTAAGTGTGCTCCATGAAAAAGAAATGTGAAAAATGCTGATCATTTGCATGATGAGTAATTGTATTTCTTCCTTTCTGTGTGCTACATAAAGTAAAATAGGCAGAGTCCTGGGAAGATGTGATATAAGACCTTTTTTCTGACTTGCTAAGAAGATAAAGGAAATGTTATGCCTTATTAAGGACAGTCTCAACCTGAGGATTCCTGGGATTTATAACATCCCTTGTGAGTGTGGAAGCAGTTACATTGGTCAGTTCATACACACCATTTCCAACTGCTGTGCAGAATGTCAGTGGCACACAAAAAAAGTCAAAAACTAGAGAAATCTGCAGTTGCTGAGCACAGCCTCATAAACAAACACAAAATACTTTTTGACAGAACAGAAGTTTTGTCCTAGGCTCCTACATACTGGGACTCTTTAGTTAAAGAGGCTGTAGAACTAAGAATGTACAAGAAGAATTTCAACCAGGACAGTGAATATAATCTTAGCAGTATATGGAAGCCAGCTTTCAATGAAGAGAAGAGACAGAGAGATTCACTGCAATATCGACACTAATATTGGAGTGGTGGCACCATCAGTACCTGTATGTTTCTAACTCGAGAATAATAATAATAATCAGTGCAGACGTTGACACCAACTACGAAAGCATTGCATAATTACTGACCAATCAGAAGCCGACTATTGGCTATATTAGGCCACCACAGCAGTACTTTAAACAATCAGTTACTTCTGATGAAGACAGTCACTGCAAGCTTGAGGTTTTGTCCTGAATTGACAAAGCAAGCAGTTTGAGAATGTTTATACAATACTTTGATTGGTTACCAATACTGTTCATCACTTTGTCTTAGCTTCATTTATCATTAACCCTTATTTTATGCTAAGTTTTGCATTCATTCTAATCAACAGGTCTTTATTTGCTAAGGCTTATTAGAAAGTAGGGAATGTTTCCATCTGACGCCACTAGGCACATGCCGATCATGTATATTTTGGTATGTGCATCCTCGGCAGCTCAGTTGGCATCCATCCATAACAGCGGGAATGTCTCCTTGCATCTGTTTTTCTAATATTCACAGTTGAAATGTGCTCTGCAATCGAAAATCCTGCCAATTGTGAGGTGCAGTCTGTGATATTGTTTTTGTTGGCAATAAACCTAAAACCCATAGAAATTTATCGTGAACTGTGCAAAGTGTACAGAAACAACATAATGAGTGAATGTTCCATCCAGAAATGGTGCATTCACTTTAAAAATTTGCGAACCAACATTCATGATGAAGAGAAGGGTGGATGCCCGAGAATTGTGACTGATGAACTTGTCGCTAAAGTTGGTGAAATGATTCATGAAAACCATTGCTTAACAATAATGGAGCTTTGCTTTCTTTTCCACTACTTTCATGGACTTTGAACAGCAAAATGGGGCAACGTTGACATTTCTGGAGGCCTACCACAAACATGGTGATTCATTACTGGATTGAATCGTAACCGGTGATGAGACTTGGGTGAAACATGTCAATTGTGAGACAAAATTACAGTCCATGAAGTGGGGGCACACAAGGTCCCCCCAAAAACCAGCAAAATGTTTGCAAACCTTGTCAGCAAGGAAGTTGATGGCGACAGTGTTTTGGGATAGGCAAGCAACCATAAATTCTGCCTGGTACTGTCAAACGTTGCACAGCCTTAGAAGAGCAGTTCAAAACAAACACCAAGGAAAGCTGATGTCCAAAATTTTGTTTTTGCACAGAAATGCCTGAGCTCACATGGCAAACCACACTAAAGAACTCCTTAATTCATTCAAATGGGAAATTTTCCCTCATCTGCCCTACAGCCCTGATCTTGCACCATGCAACTTCCACTTGTTTCCCAAGATGAAGAACTGACTTGCAACACAGCACTTTGATGATGATGCAGAACTCCAGGTGGGCATGACTCACTGGCTGAAGTCTCAGGTGGCAGAATTTTAAGATGAAGGTATTTTAAATCTTTTCGATCACTATGATAAGTGCCTCAGTGTGTTTGGTGACTATGTGGAAAAGTGATATGTCAGTCACTGTTTCAGATGTATATAATAAAATGTACTTATTGTAGTTAGATTTTTTTAATGCCAAAACTTTCCCTATTTTCTGAATAACCCTTGTATTTTGTTCATCCCACTGTAGACAATAAACATTGTACAGATGTTGTCCAAATGTACAAACAAGTATGAGAGAGAGAGAGAGAGAGAGAGAGAGAGAGAGAGAGAGAGAGAGAGAGAGATGGACAACCTATCACAGCATATATAATGGAAGTTAGGAATTTAGGAATTAATTAAAGGATTTCTGAAGGCTAATGTATTTTTCTGTAATATAATTCCTGCTATCACTCTAATATTCTACCCGTTCATACGTTCTAGTGTGTTGCACTTAAATCAGATTTATGACATATTATTATTAAATGCTGCTTTTTTCCTTTCTTTCAGGCAGTTGATCTTGGGTCACCACCTCTGACTGGCAATATCACCTACACCTTTTGTGTTAAAGATGTAAATAACCATAAACCTTCCTTTGTCTACCCAGAAGATGGAGACACCATTCGCTTAAGAGAAGTAGGTGTTGGTAAAAGCAACTTTGCAACATTTGAGTAATTGTAATTGATGTGAGAATTTAAATCAGTAATTTTCTCTTTTGCAGGGATAAATTGTCCCACACACAACACTGCAGATGCACATCACACTAAAGCAATGTCATCACAACGTATAAAGTCAAACAGTACATTGTTTTGCTTATAGTCCTTTTAGATGTGGTATGTCATCACCTTTGTCTATCACATGAACTTCATCAACCAGGCAGTTTAACACAAAACCCAAATCATATTGGCACCTACTCAAACTATTACCAGGAGTGGAAGTTAGGTTCATCAAGGAGAAACAGCATATAGCAGCAATTGAAAAAGGTTACCTGGAAAATATAGTCAGAGAAATTTAAATTTTAAAGCCAACTACTTATTTACTTCCTCATATGATGCTTTTAAGTTAAATTATGAGTTCCTAGGAATATGCAAAGCAAGACAAGTATTCATTTTTCAAGTCACAGTATGACATGGGAATCAACAAAATTTGTTTCATTGGTGGAAAGTGGTGTGAACTCACAGCTGCTGCCCCCTGGAATGGGGCCAAATTTAAACAAGTCATTGTACTTTTATTGGGAAGAGACATCAGTGAGTAACATGGAACAGTAAATACTATACTGACCCATGAAATGCCTCTGTCTATTGCCGAAGAAATGTGTGTAATGGCTTAGAAGGAGTTAGGCCTCTCTAATAAACAAAACTGCCAACATAATAGGACATTCATCAGGTGTAATTATTAATTTTATGAAACTGGTGTCATGATATGTATAAAACAGGTAGAGTGGGTGTATAGAATGAGTGTTTAAGCACTCTTGAGCTCTTTGCCAACTAGTTGTTGTTGTTGTGTTCTTCAGTCCTGAGACTGGTTTGATGCAGCTCTCCATGCTACCCTATCCTGTGCAAGCTTCTTCATCTCCCAGTACTAACTGCAACCTGCATCCTTCTGAATCTGCTTAGTGTATTCATATCTTGGTCTCCCTCTATGATTTTTACCCTCCACGCTGCCCTCCAATGCTAAATTTGTGATCCCTTGATGCCTCAGAACATGTCCTACCAACCGGTCCCTTCTTCTTGTCAAGTTGTGCCACAAACTTCTTTTCTCCCCAATTCTATTCAATACCTCCTCATTAGTTATGTGATCTATGCCTCTAATCCTCAGCATTCTTCTGTAGCACCGCATTTCGAAAGCTTCTATTCTATTCTTGTCCAAACTATTTATCGTCCATGTTTCACTTCCATACATGGCTACACTCCATACAAATACTTTCAGAAACGACTTCCTGACACTTAAATCTATACTCGATGTTAACAAATTTCTCTTCTTCAGAAATTCTTTCATTGCCATTGCCATTCTACATTTTATATCTTCTCTACTTTGACCATCATCAGTTATTTTTCTCCCCAAATAGTGAAACTCCTTTACTACTTTAAGTGTCTCATTTCCTAATCTAATTCCCTCAGCATCATCCGACTTAATTTGACTGCATGCCTTCTAGTAAAGTCACCAAAAGATAAAAAAATACTTATGAAAAAATTAGATAATGCATCTGCATTGTGTGAAAATTGGTGATTGACCATGAACAATAAAAAGTGTGAGATCCTCCACATCAGTAGTAAAGGGAATCCACAAAATTCCAATTACATGATAAATGATACAAAATCAAAGGCTGCCATTTCAACTAAAAACCTAGGGATTGCAATTATGAACAACTTAAAATGGAATCATCAAATAGTAAATGTTGTGAGGAAAGTGAACAAAAGATTGTGTTTTATTGGCAGAACACTTTTGAGGTGCAACAAATCTTCTAAAGAGACTGCCCACAATACACTTGTCCATCTGCTTCCTTAGTATTGGTGCACAGTATCTGCTCCTTACCAGATAGAATTGACAGAGGACATTGAAAAAGCTCAAAGAATGGCAGCTTGTTTTGTATTAAATAGGTGAGAGAGTGTCAAAGATGTGATGAGCAAGTTGGGATGTCAATCATTAATACAAAGTCTTTTTTCATTGTGGTGAGATCTTTTTATGAAATTTCAATACTGATTTCTTTCTCCAAATGAAAACATTTTATTGATTTCCACCAACACAGGGAGAAATTATTACCATGATTAAATAGGATAAATGATAAAATAGGAGCTCACATTGAAAGATTTAGGACTTCATTTTTCTGACATCCTATTTGAGAATGGAATGGTTGAGAAATAGTCAAACACTTAAGTGTGAATTATAGAGTAATCATGCAGATATGGAAGTAATCCATTGCAAAGGGAAAGGACAAAACAAATTTTGATTCACAGAAAGAAGATTTGGTTTGTTTTTGAGACATACTCTGGTATGAGTAGTGTGATTGTATGTCTTGTGCTATATTCCTCATGAATCGTAATTTGACAGAAATGTGATACGTGAGCAAATATCTACATTGCTGGCTGTGAAACTATAGTATCCTTACTGAGTGAGGTGTTACAATCACTGTACTTTTATCTGAGAGGACTTGAGTTCAAATCCCCATGAGCCAATCTCAATTTTCTGTGGTTTCCCTAACTTACATATTGTGAATGCTGGAATTGTTCCTTTGGATAGAGCATGGCTAGTTTTCTTCCATATCCTTGTCCCATTTAACCCTTTGCTCATCTCTAATGATACAGTTATCAGTGGGATGTTGAGCTCTAAAATTCCTTTTTCTTTCAAGTACCTTTACATTGGTTTTCTCCTCAATACACTACTTTTGGCAGACTTTGCAAAGATTTTTATTGAGGCTTCTGATTATCCTTCAGAGCTAATTTGTATTTGGAGTAGTGTCATCATTCTGTATGATTTTTTTTAATGATTAAGTGTTGTGAATGTTCTCAAACTTTTCAGAGGTGCGCTGCTAAATTTGATATGTAAAGTGGAGAATGACATCCAGAAAGAAGTGTATACAGCTGGACTTGTTTCTTTATTGTTAGTGGGGACTTGTGTAGTGCTTTGATATTGTTTATGCATGAGTTGTCAACAACATTAAATACTCATCATATGATGACACTTATGCATGTGAATATATAGTTTCCCAGCACACACCACCAATGAAAAGTTGTCAGGTTTCAAGCCAGATGATGGTGTTAAAATACTGCAGTATTTCAGTTAGTGTAATACTCATTATCTTCTGATGAAGACTGTCACACTCATCAAAATGTTGCAGTATCTTATTACTACCGAACAGCTGGAAATCTGATAATCTTTCATCAATATATAAAAAATCTCATTTTTTTAAAAAAAATTGCACGTTTTGAAGCACAATAATTTCATTATTATTAAAGTGCAACTACTTACAGATGTCCAGTGTGGGACAAATTGAGTTAGTTATACTACACTGCCAGGAAAAAAAATTAGTGCTCCCTTTTAGAGGTTTCCAGTTCACTCAAGATTACTGTTGTAACAGTGCTTACAGAGTACATGAAGTGATTACATTTACAGATCGAGAGCAGAAGTGGATCTGAGGCACCAGGTATCGAACCATGCCTTGGGTGTTTAACCATCATAGTACATGATGTAGCCTCCATTGCCCAGCAATGTAGAAACTGACTCTGCCATCCAGCCAATTTTACAGATGGGAAATACTGTCCTGAGATATGTTATGCACTGCATGCTTGACCTGTTCACGTAGTTCCATATGAGTTGTTGGATGACCAAGTCACAAGAGCCACTTCTCGTCCCATAGTATCTCACGCATTCTTGATTGCAGACAAGTCCAGAGATCATGCAGGCCAGGGAAGTTGGTGCATGTCTTGCAGAAGATATTGAGTTTCATGGGCAATGTGTGAGTGAGCATTATCCTGTTGGAACAACACATCAACTTCCTGTTATAGGAACTGCAAAAGAACAGGTCTAACAATATTCTGCATATACCAAGCAGTGATTAACATCGCCTGAGAAACACCAAAGATGAATGCTAGTTGTAGCTTATCACACCATAGACCATAAGGCCTGTGGTGAGGCCAGTGTGTCTTGGGTGAATGCCCTCTACGAGACAGCGTTCACCAGGTCTTGTCATACATACAGACAACCATCACTTTTGTTCAGGTGGAATCTGCTTTCATCACTGAAAACGAGCTTGCACCATTTGATTTTCAAAGTGTTCATCTGATAGCACCAATCAAGCCATGCACATCAATGTTGTGACGTGACTGAAAGATCGGATAGCATCATGCTTGCCAGTAGTGCCACTGGTAATAACAGGTTTGCAACAGTTTGTATTGTAAGATCTGGGCTCACAAGCCCTCTTACCTGTGCTATGGTAGCTTTACATTCTACCACTGTTCTCCTACAACACAACAAGCCTGGTGGATGTCTATGCAACATGGACATCCAGAATGTATGGATGTATGAATGTTCAGGTGGCCACTGATACCAGCATTGTTGCACAACTGATGCAGCATGTACAATTTTTATGGCAATTCCAAAAGGACCATCCCACCACTTGGAAGGTCATAATTTGACTCTTTCAAACTTGCTTTGTTGGCTGTAGAAAGCACAAGTGCATCTGCATGGCATGGTTGCCTGCTTGCTTCACTTGTTTCCACTACACTGAGCCTTCTGGCTGTGAGCATTCCCTGTTAAAGGGAGACACAGATGGCACTCTGGTAGCTATGCCACTATACTGTCTGTTGGCAGACAATGCTCAAACCATTATCAGTACATCTACTATCTCCCAGGTGGTATATGCCATTATCAAATCAAAATTGACGTCATCTTTCCAAGTGTACTTTTTTTTTCGGGCAGCATTTATTAGGAATCAAATTAACTGAATTTTCTGTCCGTGCTACCAAACTGACTATAGTACTTGTTTTGAAACTGTGGGCAAAACAGAATTACTTAATTTTAAAATAAGTCTGATGTCCTAACTATGGGTTCATCTCTTAGTCCTATACTATCTGAAATTTACATGGACAATTTTGAACAAATTTTCTTACAGAGTGATCCATTGAACTGAAAAATAAAATTCTGATTTAGATATGTCAATGATGTACTGTGTTTGTGACCAGTACTGCTGAACAGTTAGATACATTACTACAAAACTTAAACTTGCAACATAAGAAAATACAGTTTACAATGAAGCTGAGAGGCTCGTCTATAAATTTAGATGTTAATACAAGAAGACACTTATTTAACATTTATAGAAATGAATAGCTGATAATACAGTAATCCCTTCAAGCTCCCAGTATCCATACAGTCATAAACATGCAGCATTCCATTCAGTCAGGCATAGCCTCATATCCTTCCCATATCTGACTCAGCCTTTCAAACAGAACAGCAGACCATCAAACATATTGCTTCCAGCAATTCCTATAGCTCTGCACTGATGGATAATACATTAAGAAAAAGAGAAAAGGCATATAATTAGCCAACTTCTGTACATTAGCCAACAACATCTTTCAGTAGTTACAAAGTCGGGTGCAAAATCTCATATACTGGCAAAATTTCAGACAACCTTGCAAAAAGTTAAAGTATCAGGACTACAGACCTTCATTTTATAATACCAATAGCATAGACTGATGACCATAGATGTTAAGTCCCATAGTGCTCATAGCCATTTGACCATTTGACCAATAGCATATCAAAAATTTTTAGTTAATAGTAAAGACAAACTGTAACTCTTGGCATACAGTGGTGTATATTAAATCACTTGCAAGCAGTGTGAAAAACTTTATATTGGTCTGTCAGGCAGAGCTGTGGTAATTATGCTCCTTAAAAAGGAGAGAAGCTGCAGATTAAGGAAGAAAGATTCAACCTTCATTAGAAGAAAACCATTCAGGTGATGTAGAATGTGAAGTATTACATTCTGTTAAAAAAAAAAAAAAATTCATAAAGATCACCCTACCGGAAATACTGTAAATTAACTAGCACATGACATAGAGTGCCAGTCTAGTATTAAATGATCAGACTCAATTTTCCTTTTCCCCTTTGTCAAATTATGTTTTCATTATAAAAGCTGTAAATCCGTCTTATATCTCACCTGTTGTTAAATGAACCACCACATAAAAATTTTATTTACTCCCTTTTTTAGTTATTGTAATTATTTCTATGTGACCAAAAAAGTGTAATATTTACATACGTAAACATTCTGTCAGTTTTGTATCTTGTATACAAATAATATCTGTGTAAGTTGCACATCTTGTTTATCTGTACTTGCAGCATTCATAAGATGGTCGAAGAAGCCGAAAGCCAGTTCACGACAGAATGAAACAATTTTGCAGAACATTAAGAGATTTTTTCCTTTTTAATATACAAAGGTATGAGTAGATACAAAAAAAAAAAAAGAAAAAGAAAAGAAAATCATTAACAAACATATAGATTAGGGCAGTGCTTAAACATTTACTGGCATAAAATTCTATATTACAGCTTCTACTAATATGATATCACTCCACAATTTTATATTGTGTACCACTGTAAAGCAACATGGTTGGGTAATACCTACTTTCAGGAGAAAAAACTCTAAGACTTGCTGATTCTGTATCTGTTGGCATGAGCCTGAGTTGGAATTTCCCCTCCTGAAGTTATGTATGGATTTTCCATTCTATCATCTTGTAATTTTGTCAAATGATTTTTTCCCTTTCAGTACATTTAAAATTTGCTCAGTTTAAAGTGGCACTGATACAAACTAAGAAATAATTGTAGCAGTCATAACCTGACAGTCACACACATCGATTCCAACATTTAAATTAAAATTTAAAAAAAAAAAAAAAAGTTGACAACTCAGGACATCTATCACTCCTGTTTCAAGAGTGTTGTAGCTGTGGATTTCATTAATCATAGTAACAGTCTACTTGTTCTCTTCTGAAAAGCATGTTACCAAAAAGAAAAGAAAAAATTGTTTTCTTATTTTATATTTTAATTTTTCAAAAAGTATTTGGCCTGTGACATTTAACATGGTATTGCTCCTCAGTAGTATATTGAGTATCACTTATTTTTTTAAATATGACAGTCTTTTATGATGGCTTGAACTCTGCTGGAGGCATTTTCAATGAGGCGTCTGTCTGTCCATTTCAGGAATGTTATTTTCCATAAACCATTGCCTCACAGATGACGATTTATGACTGGTGCATTGTCATGCTGATAAAAACAGCTGAACTATTCATTTACTGTACACAGTACACAGTGCTGTAAAATATGTACCTATCCTTCTGCACTTATGATTTTCTGAAGTGCAATAAGGAAACCAGAATCTAACCACAAAAAATACCCCCATACTATAACACCACCTCCTTTGTACTTTCCTGTAGGTACTACAAAAGATGGCAGCTAACATTCTTTAGGCATTTGCCAAACCCAGACAATTCCATCAGATTACCACAAGGTATAGTATGATTCATCACTCATTGTCAGCCATCCACTGTGTAGTGGTGTCACTCTATACACCACCTTAAGTGTCACTTAGCGTCGACTACAGAAACGTCTTGTTCGCGAGGAGCTGCTTGCGCGTTGTACCTCATTCCTTCAACTCCCTATTTACAATCACTGTACACTAGCTAGATTGCTGGTAGACTTCAAAATTGATAAGTGATTTCTTCTTCTGATTTCAGGTGATTTTTTACAACTATCCTCCACAATGCTTGACCATCCCTGTCCATTACCACATGAGGTCTGCTTGGCTTTGGCATAGCTGTAGTTGTTCTTTTGCATTTCCACTGCACAGTCACATCACCAACAGTCAAATTAGGCAGCTTTAGAAGGAATGAAATGCCACCAATAGATTTGTTACCTAAGCGATATCCAATTAATAGTTCATGTTCAAAGTCACTGAGCACTCCTGACCAACAACTCTCCTGTTACTGTTTCTCTACTGACAACACAACACTGCCTTGTTTTATACTAGTGGCTGCACCTCTCATGACACCTAGAAGTCAGTTCCACATCACACAGCAGTGTCTAGATACTTTTGATCAGATAATATATCTGCACATAGCTTTATGAGCTTGCATTATTGAAAGGTAACAATAATGTTTTATTGCCAGCCAGTCCAATACTCTCTTTTCATTGCAGACACAACGTGTTGGAAGCCGACTTTATGATTGGCAAAATCAACCATTACCAGATTTTGAAGTCACAGATGAGGATGATCCATCAACTGGAAATGGACAGGTGACAGTTACTGTCACAGGTAACATATTTCTGTGTTTCTAAAATCTGCATTAATAATATATGTATTTTGAACTGAAAAGTGTGTTTCATCATGCATATTTCTTCTTGTGTTGGAGATGCTCTTTATTTACAATAACATGTGGATCATGAATAACGACATACAGTACTGTGTTTTTGAACAAACAGCATCCTCCAATCCCCCCCCCCCCCCCACTCTCTCTCTCTGTCTCTCCCCCTCTTTATTGTTCGTTCTTTTAGAAAGATACATGAAATGATAGACAAGGTATACTCTCTTCATGCTGATGTGGCTGTTGTTACTGTCAAATTATTATAATTTGATTAACTTTCCTGCCACAAGTAGCCTAAATTTCACTGCATTAATAGCACACTCACTAATATTATTATACTGTTATTAGTGTCACTATTTATCACTGCACAGTATTTCCACTTTTACTTGCAAAATATATTATTTGCTAGGAAGAATTCAAGGAGGAGGTATGGTTACTTTAATCAGTCACATTTCGGTTCTATAATTGACAAGTAAAATAAATATGGTAATAATCATTTCACTACTCATAAACTATTATTATACATACCTTCATTGCTGATATCACTATTGCTTGCTAGTGTGAGAACACACTATCCAGATATAGGATGTTCCAACCATTATGTTGGAAGAAATTTAAATGACCATTATTTTGGCTATCAATGGGAGGACATGCGATAACATAAAGTTTATGACGTTAGATTCCTGGAAAACTACCTCATTTAAATTATAAACCTCTCCACAACTTGCTGAGTGATAATATTGTGGCGTTCGCTGTGCTAGTCAGTGGTTTGGTATTTAACTAATTTGTAAATGAAAATGATAATCTTATTTTATTACACTGAGTAATTACTAAATAATTTTTCTCCCGGCCAAAGATTTGGTCAAGTTGCTAAAGAACTCCAAGTTAACATTGTGTTAAGGTGTTGTCTGTAAGTTGTGTAAGTGTCACTAAATCACAGTTCATACAACAGATTCTATAAAACTATTGATTATGATGGAAACAAATATCTTCAGCAAAATGATCATTAAAACCACCGAATATCAGCCACGCACAACACTGACGTATGTTACCTGAAACAATATTCTTCGAAACTTGTGCATAATTAATTTTGGCTCCATACATCAGCTAGAAAAGTTTGTTATAAGGATCATGCTATGAGCACTGTTTTTAAAGGACCAATCTAATTCGAATTATTTTCATTAAAATGAGTTCGGGACCACCGGTGCACATTTATTTTTACACATTTTTATTACCTTCGTCATTTATGTCTGCAGAGTTGCGTAATTTGTATCTGCCGCTGAGATAATTGTTAAGATGGCAGCAGACAATTGATAGAGACTTTCTACTGTTAGAGGAAATAGGATAAGTATTTGAAATGCTTATTAAACTTTACTTTCATATTGTGCTCTATTTAGACTAATTGTCATCAAGCAAACCTTTGACATTTTCATAAGGAAAACAGATAAAAACGCAATAAAATCGCTATCATCAATGGCTGCACTCCTTGCAGCAGAAAGAAATAATTAACAGAGATAATGCTTATTGAGAGAGGAATTAAAGTTACAAATAATTATTAACTAATATTTATAATAATAATGAACTCTATTCTCAAGTAATAATTAACAAATAATTACAATTTCTTAACAGACCTCAGTTTGATATGCATCTTGCATCCGCAACCTACAAAAGGTAAAAACAAAGGAAGACAAACGCAGATCATAAAAGGAATTTACAATTATCATTGTCTTTGTATGATATACATTGATATGTCCAATTACATCATAAAATTATTATTATTATTATTATTATTTTCGATTATTCCCATTTAAGAGCGTGTTTGAACTTGAATTCCTTTATGATGATTGTTTATGTTTTTTCTGAGCCCAAATTTTCTTCATGTGTTCACTGTGTTGTTTCTTTCACTCCGCTGTCCATTTGCATCCTGGTCTCTTCTGTGTTGTGGTGTCAGATTTATGTTTTTTGATGATGTTCCTGAATTCAGTTCTATTTTCTGCATCGTTTACTGTTATTTGTGCTTGTCTGAGGTCCTCTTCAACTTCTTTTATCCATTTTGTTTTTCCCCTGCCTGAGTTGGCTTTAAGAATTCGCTTTGAAATTCTGTTTTCATTCATCCTGTGGATATGTCCGTAGAACTGCATTCTTCTTTTCCTTATTGTGTCCGTAATCTTGTCTGTGTATTTATATAATTCTGATGTTGGTCTCTTCTTCCAGATTCCTTGCTCTTGTATCGGGCCAAAAATTTTCCTAAGAATTTTCCTTTCTTGTTTCTCTATTTCTTTCATTTTAGTTTGCCCACCTATTTGTGTTGTTTCAGATGCATACAGTGCCTCTGGAAGTATGACAGTGTTGTAGTGCCTCAATTTTGCGTTAATGGATATGGACTTTTTGTTATAATAGTTCCACGTGAGTTTATATGCTTTCTGTAGTTTTTTTATTCTTTCCTCATTGGCCTTTAGGTTGATCCCTGATGGCTGGATAATTTCTCCCAGGTATTTAAAATGTGGTACTTGTACGATTTTCCCATGGGTTGTCACAATAGGCAATTTGTCTTGTGGCACTCTTTCTATGTACTGGGTTTTCTCATATGAGATTTGCAGGCCAGTTCTTTATGCAATTTCATGTAACTTCTCTATGGCGTTAGTGGCTTCTTTTCTATTATTTGTGAGGATTGCAAGGTCATCTGCAAAAGCTAAACACTTCACATTGAATCTATTATCTTTTCTAATGCCAATTTGGATTCCTTTGACTTCTTTTTCCCGTGTCCTGATGATTTTTTCAAGAATGATATTAAAGAGTAATGGTGAAAGTCCGTCACCCTGTCGCACTCCAGTTTGGATTACAAATGGTTCTGAGATATCCCCCATAAATTTAACCTTGGAGACTGTGTCAGTTAATGTTTCCTGAATGATTGCTCTTGTCTTTCTGTCAATCCTGAATTCTTCCAGCGTCTTACAGAGCACTACTCTGTCTATTGAGTCATAGGCCTTTTTAAAATCTACAAAAGTAACCACTGTGTTTCGGGTGTTTCTCATCTGGAGAATCATTTTCAGATTCCAGATCTGCTCTATGCATGATCGTCCCTTGTGAAAACCAGCCTGGTATTCTCGTATTTGTGTGTCAGCTTGTTCTTCAAATCTATTCATGAGAACTTTTGATAGGATTTTATATGTGACCGGTACGAGTGACATACCCCTGTAATTATTTGGTTCAGTTTTGTTCCCTATTTTGTGGAGCGGATGGATGAGTGCGCATTTCCATTCAGATGGGATCTGTTCTGTTTCCCAAATGTTTAATATGATTTTGTGAATTTTTCCTGTTAATCTTTCATCATTTAGTTTCCATACTTCTGCAATAATTCCATCTTCTCCTGGGGCTTTATTGTTTTTCAGTGTCTTGATAATTTCTACTATTTCGTTGATGGTTGGCAGTTTAGCGTCAGGATTTGGTGTAGACGTCTCGTAGTGAATGTCCTCTGTAGGTCTTTCACAGTTGAGAAGTTTGTTGAAATAGTCTGCGAGGATTTGGCAGTTATTCTTCGTGTTAGTTTCTAGTGAACCATCCGGTTTCTTGAAGCAAAGATTGGGTGGCTGGTATCCTGCAATATGTTCTTTAAACGTCTTATAAAAATTCCTGGTGTTGTTCTTCTTCAAGTCTTGTTCTATCTCATCTAGTCGCCGTTTGTCATAATTTCTTTTTTCCCTCCGAATAGTTTTCAATGTTTGTTTTTGGATAACTAGAAATTGTTGCCATTTTTCTGATGTTTTGTGACTATTGAAGTTTTTCCAGGCATTGGTCCTTTCTTCTATTGCTTGGTCACATATTATATTCCACCACCTGTGTTTTCTCCTTCTCGGGGGTTGACCCAATTGCATTGTGGATTTGAGGACGTCCACAAGTTCTGTCCATTTTGTGGTGTTTGTCTGACTAATTTCCTGTAAGATGTTTTCCTTGTTGAGTTTTATGTATTCGGGGTCTGGTCTCAGCACTTTGTTTAGTTTTGGCTTTTTTCTATTGGGTTGTAATCTGGTCTTTATCTGTAGAAGACGGTGGTCTGAGTCAAAAAATCCTCTTCTCGTTTTCACATTCAGAATTTCTACTGTGTTACTCTTGGAGATGGCCACATGGTCTATCTGGAATTCACCCAACATTGCGTTGGGCGACTTCCAGGTATACAGTTTCTTGTTGGGTTTTATGAATTGTGTTGACATAATTACGAGGCCAAAATTTTCGCAAAAGCTTATCAATCTTTCCCCATTCTTGTTAGTTCTCTTGTGAGCTGTATGGATTCCGGTGATTTTCCTGTATTTTTTCTCTTTACTTAATTGTGTGTTAAAGTCGCCTAACAAGATTATTACATGGTGTTTGGCAATTTTGTTTGTCGTCTCTTCAAGGTCATTCCAGAAGTCATCCACTTTCTGGCAGGTCTTCTTGTTATAGTTATTTGTGGGTGCATGTGCGTTGATCTCATAAAATATTATATAAATAATTAACATTTATTTCACTGTTTTTTCATATGTCAGATAGATAACATTTATAACTGTTAGAGGCATAATTTCCTCTTGTCACACTGTAGCTAAAATTTATCTTGTGGATGTTACAATATATATACCATTGATTGTGGTTTTACTACCTCCTTGATACTATTCCACAGGAGTAGTCTATGAAATGGCGTCTGTCAACCTCTCTTTTTATTCTGTTGCCATCATCAGCTGTAAAAACATAACACTCAAGTCTCTATACAATTAGGAGAATTTTCTCTTCCTTCTTTAGCAGAATATGCTCTCTGGAACATGAAATTTCACTTTTCAAATCTGTTGTTTATTCTGAGTGGAGGCCAGTGACCTTCACATCCTTGTTAATGACACATGATCACCTAGCATTATTTCTGAGCATGTCTTAAATCACTGCTTCATTAAGTCACCAAAATCAGCAGGTCACTTTTTGAAAATTTTACTTCTGACATGTTTTACACGTAGCTCATCATCAGAACAATTGCCAAAATGTAATGAAAGATTTGGCATTCATTGATGAAAAGATTCAATTGAACTATGCAATACTCCAACACAAAAACTTCCATCAGTCCAAAATGAATGATAGTAAATAATGATCACATAGAAAAATCTTTTTCATTCAGTCAAAACTATATTTAATAACTCACTGGAAATTACATGCAAAGGTAACCAGAAATTATAACACTGCACAAATTACCCATCAAATTTATAAAATACTCAATTCTCCCTTATATATATTACTGCCTTGAACTCTAATTAATACAATGTATGGTAACATAGTTAACTGCTGACCTACAGTTTCTGTATTCTCACAGTTACAAAATCCATGATGTTAACAATATCCAAAAAATTTATCTGGTAATAAATAAGCTTCTGAAAAATTTAAGAAACATAGGTAAATTTTTTCTGTTACTTTAATGAAAAGTGAATTTTTCTTTAGTATTAGTAATCACAAAAAATAAGGACAAACTTTGAGGTGGTGATCAATATAATTTTATTATTTCATATCCATAAATATACTGACAACATTTAATATTCCAAAGCTGAAATGAAAACAATTAGCCAAATGTGAAAGTAAATTATGAAAAATACATCAAATCATCTTTTGATTCACCATCAACCTGCTGTTCCAGTTCCAGTCACCCACTCTCACATCTTCCTCTTTCCTCTCAATAGGCCACTCCTTCTCGATCTCTCAATAGTCCCCAGACCATTGCTTTAGTTTGTTGTCTGGTGTTTCCCTCGTGTGACACAAACAGGTGTCATCTGTATAATATATGAACACCTTATTCTGTTTCATCTGCCCCTTTATTTTCACAAGGGTCGCACTCTGGATCAATTGAGGAAATTGCCAATTCAATGGCTCTGCTGCATGCACACTTATCAAATACTTTCTTCCAGATTCCATCTTTACACTCCAATTAATGGGTTAGGCATCTTTATACAGTCTGGAAAGTGTCACATCAAAGCAAAGTTAACATGCAAATAAAATCACTCAAAATGAAAGTATTTTTAATAAGATACGTAACTTCAAAAAATGACAGTTTCCCATTTATGGGGGTATTAAATACAAATGAAATATTCACAATAGGAAAATTACACTTATTCCTATACAGAGAATTTTAAAATGGCAGCTTCCCTGGTACTTTTTCCTGCAATACATAGTCTTGGGTGACATGGTTTCTCTATTGTTATGTTCACATTATCTTGAAACTACTTACTGTAAGCATGAAAAAAACATACCCTACAAGTTTAACAAAGAAAGTTAATCAAGTGATATATACCTTCATACAGACATATTTATAATTACTTCTGCTTGAAGCATTACTGAGCTAGGTTTTTTTACCTTTCTTCTTAAATCAACCTCCTTGGATTGTTGGATTTTATGATTATCTATGAAGCATCCTACGCTATACGGGAGTAATTATGTTCTGATCTTTCCATATTTATTGGTACAAAGTTCCTTTTTGTTGCATGCCTTGGTAAATTGCAGGAGTCCCAATATTTGACAGTAAATAAAAATTTCTTGAAGTTCACTTTTGGAACAGACAAACTTATTTGTCTACATAATTCTGATGAACTGACATAACTCACAGCTGTCAAAATAAAAAATAGTAAAATAATAGGTACTATTTTGTGAGAGCCAAGTATTAATGTCCACAGAGATTCCCAAAATAGACAGAGAATTTTTTAGGTAGTGAAATTTTCTAATTTTAACAATTAACAAGCTGTTATTGTAGTGTAAGTATATGTTTCTACATACAGAAAAATCAGATGCACTGAACTGTACTTCCAGATTTTTGAAAGAATAAAATTTTGAGATTGTAACATTTTAGAACACAAAATTTATAAATGTAAGTATCATTCAAATAAACATGAGATAGATGAAAAAATAAATAAACTGTTATTATTTCAAAAGTAATTACCATAAATTTTCTAATTTTAACAATTAACAAGCTGTTATTGTAGTGTAAGTATATGTTTCTACATACAGAAAAATCAGATGCACTGAACTGTACTTCCAGATTTTTGAAAGAATAAAATTTTGAGATTGTAACATTTTAGAACACAAAATTTATAAATGTAAGTATCATTCAAATAAACATGAGATAGATGAAAAAATAAATAAACTGTTATTATTTCAAAAGTAATTACCATAATTGTTAAAACATTTACACCACTGTGGGACAAGACAGACACTGCTTTCGGAGAAAAATGATTGTGTTTGTCTATGGAGCTGTGATTATACCCAGGCATGTTCCCCTTCATCCAAAGTCAATTGATGGTCACGATTCATTTTCTTTAGTGCTTCAAGAATAAGGAAGTCACATCGGGAGAGACTGGAACTGTACAGAGAATATGTAAGGATGAAACTTCTGCTGTATAGACAAAACTACCGTGGTAAAAATGTGGGTGGGCATTATCCTGCAACAGAGTGATGCCATCTGTCAACATTTCTCGACATTTCAACTTGATAGTGCACTTAACTTTTTGCAAAATGTCCATGATGTGTATTAATTGTGGTGCTGTGTTCCAGAAAGTTAATGAGCAATATTCAGCACTCAAAGACTACAATAATATCTTGGTCACATTCTAAATTTAATCCAGAAAGTATCATACATAATGGAATACTCATTTAAAAAATTATAAAAATTGAGATATGTATTTGGCTGCACAAGAAAGATGTAACTGTTTGGAAGAATTCTTTGTCATTTACATGTGTTCACTTGCAAACTCATCATGTTTCCATTAAATGAATTAACTCATTTGGTAAGACATTACTCTAAAAAAATTGAACTTATGCTAATAATGTGAAAAATACATCTAATCTGGAAAAAAGAAATGTAAAAATTAATATGTGGTTACATTTCAAGTAGAACTTACAGGAATTTTGCACAATTTCAGATCACTGACAGTATATATTTATTAACTCACCAAGCTTGTTAGAAAATATTCCATGATGCTTCAACAAGATGTCTAATAACTTTTGTTTCTGTTCCTTAGTCATACTTTGAACTTCTGAAACTTCTGAAACTTCTTCCTAACTTGCTTTTCTGTTTCTTGATCTTCAGTGTCATATGTCATCTCTCTTAAGACTCAACTGATTCATTTCCACTGTATATTTTCTCCAGCATTCTTTATTTTTAATTTTCCCATTGCGTTACTCTACTCAGTCTCTTTCTTAAAAGCTTGAGACACACATTATCATCTTCACAGTATACATTTTAAAAATATTTCTTTCATAAAGCCATTCCTAAAATTATGCTTACATTTAGTTCTGCTACCATGAAGAATTTCACTTTCATTTCCTTTCTTTGTACTAGTTCAGTAACCAATAACTGGTACTTTAGTGATTTGGTTGACTTTCCCATTGCCCCTAAATTCTCGTGTCTAAAATTGAATATAAACAGTCACAACTGCAATAAACTTTTTTTTCATGTAAGGCTATCAGTGTCAGTCTGTTTTAGACCCTCTTCAGACCCATACCATGGTGGTAGATGCTCGCTGTGAATGGAGCAGGTGCTACACCTCTATGGACACTAAATGCTCTAAACCGTACTGCAGCACAATTAGCATTCGTGGAAATGTAGTGCCAGCTCCATTCACAGCCACCATCTGCCATCGTGGTGGGTGTCTGAAGATGGTCTAAGATCAATACCAGTAACCTTATGTATAAAAAAAGTTTACTGCTGTTGTGACTGTTACATTCAGTTTTAAATAATAAATTAACTGCTTTGCTCCAGAGAGACATGTTCTCAAAAATTACTGGTATGTGTACTGGTTTTCTTTCCTCTCTAAAAATATCAGTCACTAATAATTCACTCCTGGTGTCCAAAAATGATTCTTCTTCATTTCCATTTATTTCCACTTTTATTACAGGTTGTACAGATTCTTCCCTTTCTTCTTTATCAAGCATAAAATCACCACCAATTGTTTGCAACAATCTCATCTGTCATATCCTATTCTTGTCAGGTGGCTCCTTCTTCTTTCTTCCTTTTACCACTTTAGATTCCTTGCCCCAGTTTTTGATGCTCAGTCTGGATTGACTCTTGAGTATATTGTGTAACTATCACTCTTCGTTTCCTTTCTTACATAAAAAATTTTAACTTCTTCTTTCTCAAGTACTGATTCCTGTTCTTAAATGTGTTTCACCTCAAGCTTCACATCACCTACTTCAACATTTCCATTAATTCCTCCAAATCACTATTAATATCCATATCAGTATCACCATCTCATTCTTTTTCATTTTTTTTTTTTTTTTTTTAAAATATTCCACTCATTATCATGCAAATTTTCATTCTTCACTCCAGTTTCTTCCTCTACATTGCGTAGTTCTTCAGTTATGCTCGCAGATGTGTTCGAATTTTCTTCTCCTTCTCCTTACAACCTTCTCCAGCTGAACCAGTGACTTCTAGTTTATCCAGTCCCACATTTTCTTCGTTCTGTACATTAACTATATTTTTAATTAGTTCAAATGTGTGTGAATTCCTAAGGGACAAAACTGCTGAGGTCATTGGTTCATACAGTTACACACTATTTAAATAACTTAAATTAAGTTATACCAAGAACAACACTCACACACCCATGCCCTAGGAAGGGCTCGAACCTCTGGCTGGAGGGGTCACGCAAACCGTGACATGGCACCTCAAACCACACAGCCACTCCGCACGGCTTTTACTTAGTCTCCTTATGCTAATTGGCTTTTTACTTTCTTTTAATTCACAAACATGTGCATTACTATTTTATACTATACATGTAGTGTTAACACCGTCTATTTATACTAAATTCTCTTTTTCCTTAAATATTTTCATTACATAGGTACACTTTTGAGCTGGGAGCCCACACCTTGGTCCAGCATCATGGCAGAAACCTTAATTACAATGTCTTTCATTTTACTCATCCCTCTCATCGTATATTTCAACATAAAAAATTCACAATTTCAGAACTTGACATTTTATAGACCTCCTTAATGCTACTCAGTAATTTGCTTTACAACATTTCAGTTACCTCTTCATCCTCATATTGATTGTCAAGGTATTCTAATTGTTTCAACACACCTTCAAAATATTCTCTCATGGACTTCCCATCTCTTCTGTAACTAGGTGCTCTCTTAAAACCAATTTTAACTTCTCTTTACTTCTCATTGGATCAGTATTCCTCCAGAAACAATTTATAAAATTACTTAACATTTTGCTTCTTTCTCTGATGTGTCACCACCACAATACACTGTCTCTAGTTGAAAGATTCCTTACACAATTAATTTTATTTTTTTCTTTCCATCACTTTGGAATAACATCCTGCACATATATCAAAAGTGGCATAGCATGTAGTTGTCTGTTTGGTGCAAATTTATTATCAACAAATTTATTTAAATTATTACTTCCAACACTACACATAACAAAGATGATAAACATTCCCAACCAACACCCATCTTTACTGCATCTACATCTACATCCATACTATGTAAACCACTGTGATGTGCATGGCAGAGGGTACAGCCCACTGTAGCGGTTATTAGGGTTTCTTCCCATTATATTCACATATAGAGCAAGGGAAGAAAGGTCATCTGAATGCATCTGTGTGTGCTGTAATTATTCTAATTTGTCCTCAGGATCCCTATATGAGTGATACATATAGGTAACCATAGTTTATTCCTAGAGTCATCATTTAAAGCCAGTTCTTGAAACACTGCTAGTAGAATTTCTCAAGGTACATCACATCTATCTTCAAGAGTTTGCCAGTTCACTTTCTTCAGCTTCACTGTAACACTCTCCCATGGGCCCTTCTCTGTATACGTCCAATATCCCCTGTTAGTCCTATTTGGTATGGGTCTCACATTCTTCAGCAATATTATAGAAGGAGTCTCACATGTAATTTGTAAATAATCATGTTTGTCAACTGATTGCACTTCCCCAATATTCTACCAATCAACAGAAGACTACCACCTGCTTTACCCACAACTGAGCCTATGTGATCATTCCATTTCATATCCTTACAAAATGCTACCCACATGTGTTTGTATGAGTTGTCCAATTCCAACAATGACTCACTGATATTATAATCATAGGATACTACTTTTTTTAATTTTGTGAAGTGCACAATTTTATATTTAAAGCAAGTTTCCAGTCTTGGCACCACTTTGAAATTTTATCAAGATCTGACTGAATATGTCTGCAGCTTTCTTCAGGCAGTACTCTATTATATATAACTACACCATTTGCAATAAGTCTGAAGTTACTATTGGTATGGCCCACAAGAGTCCCACCACACTTCCCTGGGGCACAGCTGAATTTACTTTACACCTGATGACGACTCTCCATCCAAGATAACGTACTGTGTCCTACTAAAAAAGTCCTCAATCCAGTCAAAAATTTCACTTGATGCCCCATATGATTGAACTTTTGATGATAAGCATAGGTGTGGTACTGTGTCGAATGCTTTTCATAAATCAAGAAATACTACTACATTCACTTCTATGCTATTTTGGCTCAAACAATGGAAAATCCAGGATGGAATGTAACAATACGAGAGGAGGAAAGTTACTACTCACCATATAGTGGAGATGCTGAGCCGCAATAGGCACAATAAAAAGATTCACACAATCATAGCTTTTGGCCATTAAGGCCTTTGTCAGTAGTAGACACACATACACACATGCACACATGCACACACACACTCATGCAAGCACAACTTGCACACATATCTGCAGTCTCAGAGAGCTGAAACTACACTGCGAGGAGCAGCACGAGTGCATGATGGGAGTGGCGACTGGGTGGGGGTAAGGAGGAGGCTGGGGCGGGAAGGGGGAGGGATAGTATGGTGGGAGTGGCGGACAGTGAAGTGTTGCAGTTTAGACGGAGGGTAGGAGAGAAGGTGTGGAGGGGGAGGGGGTAAGTAGCGGAAAGGAGAGAAGTAAAAATAAAAATAAAAGAAATTAAAAGACTGGCGGTGAAATGACGGCTGTGTAGTGCTGGAATGGGAACAGGGAGGGGGCTGGATGGGTGAGGACAGTGACTAACGAAGGTTGAGGCCAGGAGGATTACGGAAACGTAGGATGTACTGCAGGGAAATTTCCCACCTGCGCAATTCAGAAAAGCTGGTGTTGTTGGGAAGGATCCATATGGCACAGGCTGTGAAGCAGTCATTGGTATAAGGGGTATCATGTTTGGCAGCGTGTTCAGCTACAGGGTGGTCCACTTGTTTTTTGGTCACAGTTTATAGGTGGCCGTTCATGTGGACAGACAGCTTGTTGGTTGTCATGTCTACATAGAATGCAGCACAGTGGTTGCAGCTTAGCTTGTAGATCACATGACTGGTTTCACAGGTAGCCCTGCCTTTGATGTGATAGGTAATGTTAGTGACCGGACTGGAGTAGGTGGTGGTAGGAGGATGTATGGGACAGGTCTTGCATCTAGGTCTATTACAGGGGTATGAGCCATGAGGTAAGGGACTGGGAGCAGGGGTTGTGTAAGGATGGACGAATATATTGTGTAGGTTCGGTGGACGGCGGAATACAATGCTAGGAGGGGTGGGGAGGATAGTGGGAAGGACATTTCTCATTTCAGGGCACAATGAGAGGTAATCGAAACCCTGGCGGAGAATGTAATTCAGTTGCTCCAGTCCCAGATGGTACTGAGTTACGAGGGGAGTGCTCCTCTGTGGCCAGACTGTGGGACTTTTGGAGGTGGTGGGACACTGGAAAGATAACTCCCACAGCCTGGAGCTGTCTTGATGTCAGATGGAAGTCTGTTATAAAAGATTGTTCCTACCGTATGTGGACTACAGTCTGCAGCCTTTCTTTTCTTGAAGTTCTGTGAAAATTTTCCTTTCTCCATGTGTTGTATCTATGTACATTACTGTATGTCATGTTATATTCTGGATTTTGTTTCACAAACATTATTGCTGCAGGATGATAGAGGTTAGTGTTTTATATTTTCTGAAGATTTCTCTATGAGGTTCTCTCCATGTACCACAGGTACCACTTGTACTGCCTTGTTTTTGCAGTCTGAAGAGCCCTTCTGCAAAGATAGTTGGTGCCCCACCCCATATCTGAGTACCATACCAAAGACATGGGTGTATCATTCCAAAGTATATTTATCTCAAGTATCAGGGCCAGGAAAGCTGAGACCCATTTCAGTGGTTACATGATTGTACTGATTTTCTTACTAATATGATGGGTGTTTGGCAACAATTACACCAAAAAATTTGTTTGTTTGGGTAGCTAAGGTCCAATAGAGATGTAACTAGAGTTCTATTTATATTCTGACTATAACTAAACATAAATTGCATTGTCACTGTCTTCTCTTTATGTAAGAGTAGCTTACTTGCAGTAAGATACCTTGACAGATAATTATAATTGACTTCACTACTGTTTGTAGTAGTTTTCATATCACAGCCCCTGCTGACAAAGGATGTGTCATCAGTGTAGCTTAAAACCTTTGGGGTTCAATTAAATCGTTAATGTACACAAGAAACAGAAAAGGCCCCAATACACTTCCTTGAGCCACGGGTTTATTTGGTTGTTACCAACTATTAATTCCTTTTATAAGTTAGCTTGACAAACTGTTTCCTGTCTTTCAAATAGGAGATAAGTAGCTGTGAAGTTACCCCTCTCATCCCATATGCTTCTAATTTATGCATTATAATTGGAAATTTGTGATAAGGTCTTATGGGACCAAACTGCTGAGATCATCAGTCCTGAGCTTACAGACTACTTAATCTAACTTAAACTAACTTACACTAGGGACAAAACACACACACCCATGCTTGAGGGATGACTCAAACCTCCGATGGGTGGAGCTGCATAGAGCATGACAAGGCACCTCAGACCATGCAGCTCCCCTACACAACTGTAGAATTGTATGATTCACAGTATCAAAAGCTTTATTGATATCCTGGAAGAAGCATTTTACCTTGTCTCCTTCATCTAGCTTGTTTAATATTTTATGTATAAAAATTGCTACTGCTATTACCCTAGATCTTCCTTTTCTAAACCATGTGGTAGATCATTAAATAGATTATGTTTGATGAAATATGCCTCAGATTGATTTAATATTACTTTCTCTAATAATTTCCCAAGGTCTGAAGTTAATGATATTGGCCCATAGTTTTTTGTGTCAGTTTTTATCCCCTTCACGGAACCTCTGTTTTTTGTTTTATTTTGAGCAGTTTGTATCTTGTTAAATGGTATTGTAAATTGGTATCTCTAAAGAGTATTTAACAGTCTTTGATGTTCTCTCTCAGTTCAATGATTGCTGGAGGGAACTTCTCACCTTTGTGATTAATAGCATTGTTTACTTGTTTTACTAAAGCACATGTTTCATTTAAAGTTTTATTGAATAGTCTATAGAAATTTTCCCATTTATCTTTCATATTTGTTGCATTGTAAACCAGTTCACATTTTTCATTGCCTAATGCTTTCATAAGTTTATTATAATTAAATTTTATTTTATTCATAAACATATCAGTTTTGGATATATCCACAGTCCCTACATCAGTTTCCATAGAAAGGGCTTTGTGATCAGATATGTCATTTCCTATGGTGGTTATTTTTATGTACTCCTTTGTTACATTTGTGAGACTGTGGTAAGTGTACGTCTATGTTTCTACAGTAATTCTTGTAGGTTCTGAATTATTTGATAATACTTATAACACTGAAGTAAGCCAACATAACACAAATAATTATTGCTGTTATTTAAAGAGTCTATGTTGATGTCTTCAACAAACAGCACATGCTTTTTATACACTGATGATTTCCCCAGCACATCCTTCAGACAATTGAAAAATTCTTCAATACTGCTTCCAGGTGACCTGTACAGAGCTGCAATAATCAGGTTGTTGTTCCCTAGCATTAAATTTATTGCTGCAACCTGAAATATTGTATCCCGGCTAAGACACAAGTTGAAAATATGGTCACTATTTTTTATATACTTAAATTTGCCATATTTCGTGACAGTACCTTTTCCGTTAGACGTTTGCAAGGCAATATTAGTCTTGGCTTCAGTTGTCTAAGTATGATTCACAATGCATCTTTGTCGGCTGCAGAAAGACGTGGTTCAACGTGTTTGCCTCATTTTGGTGTTTCAAATACCATTTCTTCAAATGTAGTTTCTTTTTTTATGGTTAATACAAAAAAGATAGTAACATAATTCAAAATTATTTATGACGGCGACCTTCACATTGTTCTTCCGTCAACACACACCAAGAGTTAGCTGCCGACTGACTATAGTCAAAAACGACTCCAGCGTCAAAGATATTTTACACAACACACAAGTTTCCACTTGTAATCAGTCTCTTTGCTATTCTTCGATACATTTACTAATAGTAATCAATATGCTTTCACTCTCAAAAACATAAGTAAATTAACATATAATAAGGCAAATTACAATAAATTCTGACAAAAAGTATAAAAAAAACATTTACAATTTGGTATCGACAAATACAGTAAAAAAAAAAAAAAATAACATCTCCCAGATCCATTACAAACCTCAACCATTTCTTTACTCAGATCATCGGTCCATTTAACTTATTCACATGTTATATTATTTCTGCTAAAATGCTTACCCTGCCATCTTTACGTGTCCTTCTACAGTACAAATTTATGAATTCATAATTTCTTAGCATGTATCCATAAGCATCCTGTACCTTGTGACCTAATTCACTCATTATGAAAACATGTGGTTTTGATTAATTCAGGCATACATCCAAGTGCTCTGTTTTATTCAGTATATACTGAACATTCCAGTATGTAAGGATTAGATTGTTGTGTTTTACTCTAAAAAAGCATTCCTGTTGCCTTTGTGATTGATAACCTTGTTTAAATCTTATTCTACAATAATTTTACCTGTTTTCTCACATACGAGTTTTTTGCTTTCAGTATTTAGATGCATCCTATGTTTGGTATGCAGGCATTTGTCCATTTTATCTATATCCACTATTCTACATTTTCCAAATCAAGCACACATCTGTTTGACTTTGATGTTCAGTTTTTGTATCTCCTTGTTTACGCACACAAATTGTATATTAGGTCATGTTTGTGAAACACCATTGTAATTATTGTTTTGAGTTTTTTTTAACTTCTAAGAACTTTTCAAGTTTTGCTAAACAGTTTTGTGCCTCATTTCTTGTGCCAATGTTGGCACTAGCTATACACATGACATATTCATTTTCATCTTTTATTTTTTTCCTGCAGGTTGACATCAGCAACATTTTACATACTTGCACCCAGATTTATTATTCCAATTGCTTGGAAATCTTTGTTATTTTCTTGCAAAATACTTGCCACATTTATGTCATGGTTTTCTGTTAAGATAAGAATATTGTACCTTTTCTGCAACAGATTCTTGGTTCTGTTGCCACTGTGTCTCATTGCTGATTTGTTTGCTCCACTGGTGCAGTGTTTACAAACTTTATTGCCATCACTTTTCACTCTTTCATACTTATCACTAAAAATGTTTTAGTAGTAATTGTAGTCCACTTATTTGGAAAAGTTTGACTATCATTCATAAATATATGCAATTTTATAGCAATAATGGTTCACAACACTCTTTAGACATTAATTGTTTTGTATTCATATCTGAAACAGTTTGGCTATGATGTGAAACTATATGGAATTTTCGTGATGGCTCACACTTTTCAGGTGTAAATTTTTCCATATCACTCATTAGAATGTTAATTTGATCACTAAAATTTTGTATACACACTGCTTTTACTAGTATAATTTTCAGTTTTTTTTCATGTGAACACGACATATGTCTCTACAAGCTGCAATTTCATTTTTTTACATGTCTATATTCTGGTTCACCTGGTTTATTTACTGCGTATTTACATTTTCTCCTTTCATCAGTTAGATTCAGTATCTCCTGTGTTATCTAAGGATTTCTACTAGACATTGTCTTTTTACCTATTTGATCCTCTTCTCAAAAACACCCATTCATCTTCTACTGTGTTCCTTCCTTTCATGGTAGTGAATCATTGCCTAATGCTGCCTCAAACTCTCAATACCCTCTGGTTCTTTCAAGTTATCTGTGTCCCAGCTTCTTAAATTTCTATCTTTTTGCAATTTCCTCAGTTTCAATCTATAATTTATATCAAAAAATTGTGATCAGGGTCCTCATCTGCTCCTGGAAATGTCTTATAATGTAAAATCTGGTTCCAGAATCTCTGTCTTGTGATTATGCAATCAGTCTGTAATCTTCCAGTGTCTGCATGTCTCTACCACATATACAATTCTCTTTCATGATTCTTAAACCATGTTAATGATGATTAAATTATGCTTTGTGCAATACTCTACCAAGGAGCTCCCCCTTTCATTCCTTTCTCCGAGTCCATATTCACCTCCTATTTTTCCTTCTCCTCCTTTTCCTACTATTTAATTCCAGACCCCCAACTGCAATTAAATTTTCTTCTCCCTTAACTATCTCAAAAATTTCTTTTATCTCATCACACATTTCTTCAATCTCTTCTTCATCTACAGAGCTAGCTGGCCTACAAGCTTGTACTACTGTGGTGGGTGTGGGCTTCATGTACATCTTTGCTGCAATAATCCATTCATTATGCTGTTCGTAGTAGCTTACCCATATTCCTGTTATCTTGTTCGTTATTAGACCTATTGCTGCATTATGCCTATTTGATATTGCATTTATAACCCTGTACTCACCCGACCAGAAGTCATGTTTCTCCTGCCACCAAACTTCACTAATTCCCACTATATCTAACTTCAGCCTATCCATTTCCCTTTTTAAATTTTCTAAGCTACCTGCCAAATTAAGAGATTTGACATTCTATACTCAGACCATATAATGCCAGTTTTGTTTCTCCTGATGATGTCATTCTCCTGAGTAGTGCCACCCAGAGATCTAAGTGGGGAATATTGTACCTCCATAAAGTTTTACCCAAGAGGATGCCACAATCATTTAACCATACAGTAGAGCTGCATGCCCTTGGAAAAAATTTTATCTGTAGTTTCCCCTTGCTTTCAGCTCTTCCCAGTACCAGCACAGTAAGGCAGTTTTGGTTGATGTTACAAGGCCAGATCAGTCAATCATCTGGACTGTTGCCCCTGCAAATACTGCAAAGGCTGCTGCCCCTCTCCAGGAACCACACATTTATCTGACTTCTCAACAGATAATGCCCCCCCTTCCTCTCTCATGTCCCCACAAATAGTTCTACCCCAGTATTTGTATGAGTTGACTGAATCCAAATGTGACTCATTGATACTGCAATCATAAGATATCACTATTCTACATTTTGTGAAGTGCAGTGCAGAATTTATATTTCCATACATTTAAAGTAAATTGGCAGCCTCTGCATCAGGTTGAAATTTTTGTCAGATCTGACTAGATATATGTACAACTTTTTCAGATAGTACATCATTATAAACAACTGTAGGCCTATTATGTGCAAAAAGTCTGAGATTATAAAATTAATATTTTCTGCCATGTCATAAATGTACAACCTGGAAAGCAAGGATACCAATAAATATCCCTAAGGTTTCATTTACTCCTGCTGATGATTCATCATATAGAGGAGACATTTTTAGCCACAGACAGATATGACAAAAAGACTTCTATATATTAAGCTCTCACTCAGATACTGTCTTCTGAAGTAGAAAACTCACACACATTCATACAAGCAGAACTTACTATCACATGACCACTGTATGTGGCCACTGTGAATTCTTCATACTTCAGTGATACATATATAGACCATTGCCAAAAACAACAGTTTTATCGCAGGCGCAATATGCAATATGCTGATAAGCCAAAACATTACAGCCACTGCCCACTGTGACTGCCTGTTGGTGTTGCAGGAACATAATACTGAAACATGACACCACCACTGGGGAAGACACCAAGCATGAAGGGATAAGCTGGCTTGCAGCTGTCAGTGAGTCTATGATTACTACCACAGATCCCATGCAAGCATAGGAGAATATCTCCCATGGCATAATACTGCTCCCACCAGGCTGGCGCATGGCACATTTAGTAACAAAAGTATGTCAGTGGAGAAGACACGGACAGGGAATCATCCTATTGGCTGAAAATAGGGAAATCCATTGAGATAAATCACTTTGAAAAATGGCAGAATATTATTACACAGAGCCTGTGAATGAGTATCTTGAAAATGGTGAGGCTGGTTGAATGTTCACATGCTACTGTTGTGAGCATCTATAGAAAGAGGCAGAAGGACAGTAAAACTACCAGTAGGTGTTAAATATTGTAAGTCTACAACTCTTGACAGAACATGGACCTTGGAGGCTTGTCTGCTGTAAAGTAGGACAGACATGTGACATCTATGCTGAAAGAGTGCAATGCAGTGCATGCACAAGTGTTTTGGAACACGACATTCATTGTGCACTGTTAAACATGGAGCACTGTAGCAGACTACCCTATGTGTTCACATGTTGACCCAGTGACATCATCATTATGATTACACCGGGCACAGGACCACTGTGATTCAACAGTCGATCAATGGATCGTGTTGGCTCATTGGGTGAATCGTATTTTTGTGACATTAGGTCTGTGGTTGTCTCTACAAACACTGTCATCGAGGTGAGCAGTGGCTCAAAATGTGCAATACAACAACCTGGTGGGGGCAGTATTATGCTATGAGAGATGCATGGGATCTTGCATGTGATCTGTGGTAGTAATTGAAGACTCACTGACAGCTGCATACCACCTATATCCCTTCATGCTTGGTGTCTTCCCCAATGGTGGTGTCATCTTTCAGCATTATTACTGTCCATGTCTCAGAGCCAGAACTGTGCTATAGTGATTTGAGGAGCATTATAATGAACTCATGTTGATGTCTTGGGGACCAAATTTTCCTGATGTAAATCCTATGCAAGCCATCTGGGTAACTACTGGGTGCCACACTGTGTATGCAATTCAGCAGCCCATTATTTACGTGAATTACATGACCTGTGAATAGGCATCTAATGCCACATACCTCCACAAACAAACCAAGAAATTGTTAGAAGCCTGATATGCAGAATCAGTGATGTATTTCATTCCAAAGATGGACAAACAAACTATTAAGCAGATGGTCATGATATTTTGGCTCATCAGTGTTTATTGTGATTCTGTGTAATACATAAGTGTTTATGAAAGCAGTGTAATATGAAACGTTGAAGGGGAGATATTTTCCACCTGATCACTTGTACAGGTCTTTAAAAATAAGTCTTGCAGATTTTTACAAGAGACAGAATTGGTCAAAACTTGACATGCCTATAATGACATGTCTAGAAACTGCCTGTGTATTATGTAGAAGTAGACACTACAGGCAGTGCTACATGTGGTTAACACACATCCTGACACACACTTTAGCACTTTTTCACAGTGAGTCATGCATTCCTTCAAATACACTTGCCTCCTTTCAGACTGCATCACATGCTTTAATCACCTGCTCCTGTGATGTCTACACAAGGTTAATGGGTTAGACATAAACCAATGCCTTTAAATGTCCCCATAGTCAGAAATACAATGTATTCATGTCCAGTGAATGGAGTGGTCTTCCTGCTGAGCCTCTTCAAGCAATCTATTACAAATGGACATTGCTGTGCAGAACTGTCACACAATCTATAGAAGATAGAGGTGCTACAACATGCGAAAACCACAGCTGCTATCTTTCTCCAAGGATAAAGTTCTCAAAAGTGCTGGTAGTACATTGCACAACTTACTGCAACAGAAGGGAAACCTACATCAATGAACACTATGTTTCACTTGTCAGATGTAAAACAGCTCACATCTAAGCAGCTATTGGTTAATGGAAATGCAACCATAGTAACTTTTCTTTTTGTTTCAACTGGTACTACCTCTCATAGTAATATATTACACTCATTTGAAAACATGCTGTATAAGTGCTGCAGTCAGTAAATGGAGTGTTTTAGCTAATATCTTTCAAATTTTGTAAACTGAAGCTACTTTCTAATTTTGGTATTTTCCCTTGTAAAATCAATGTTTTCCATCCTAATATTAGTTACTTTTTCTGCTGCTGTCTCTGAGGATTTGAAATGATTTATTTCTGCTAATCACAATACTGCATGTTTGAACTTGCTGCTGTAACAGGAACTGTGAAATTTATCACAGTCACTTTTAATAAATAGCATCAACACAAAAACTAGGGTGTGTCCTTATCACAAAAGATATTTTTTTGAAATGTTTTGCTTGTAATTTTTTTCTTATGAGGATTCAACACACTTAGTTTGTTGTTAGTGCTTCCATATCAGTAATATGATAGTTGAACTTGCAGCATTAATAGACATTACAAAGACTTACTTTTGCAACTCTCAGTATCACAGTGTATTGGATATATCATAAACTGACACACCTATTGTGAAGCTATGCCACTCTCAACTCACAACAAAGGAGTCATTTCTTTCATATTTCCCTCAAAGAAAATTTAAAAATTAAAAATAAATATATGCTACACAATCTCACAACTTTTAGCCTTAATGGATCATAACATGTGAAGCAGATGCAAGAGAAAAAAATTGAAGGATCATTTTAGAGTCCTAAATTAAACAATAATCATTCACTAATCATTTATAACTGTATATATATATATATATATATATATATATATATATATATATATAGTTCACTCATTATTGACTGGCACTCCCCCTTTAACTGCTGCAGAGCAGCAGTTGGAAATATGTGTCAAGACTATATTACAGTCTGCCACCACTAGATGGTTTTGCTGCTTCCAATAGGTGGTATACTGCAGCAGCATATGTTCTATATCTGCATCTATATACATACTACACATGCTGCCTTCTGGTATGTGGCAGAGCATACCCTTTACCACTACTAGACATGTCCTTTCCTGTTCCCCTGGCAAACAGTGCAAGACAAAAGTGACTGTCTATGTGCCTCCATATGAGCCCTAGTCTCTCTGATCTTATCTTCGTGATACTTACGCAATCATTCTGCAATCAGCCCCAAATGTGGGTTCTTTAAATTTTCTCAGTGGTAATCATCAGAAAGAATGTTGCTTTCCCTCCAGTGATGCCCATTTGAGTTGCAGAACCATCTCCATAATACTTTTGTGTTGTTTGAATGTACTGTAAACAAATCTAGCAGCCTGCCTCTAAATTTTTTTGATGTCTTCCTCTAATCTGACCTGGTTTGGATTCCAAACACTTGAACAGCACTCAAAATTCTCCCAATAAACTGAAGTTCACCACTCCCTACTATCATCCTTACATGCTTATTCCATTTCATATTGCTTTGCAGCATCATGCTCAGATATTTAATTGACTTGACTGTGGCAAGCAACACACTAATAATGCTCTATTTGAACATTATGGGTTGGTTTTTCCTATTCATCTGCATTAACTTACATTTTTACACATTTAGAGCTAGCTGCCATTTATCACACTGACTAGAAATTTTGTCTAAGTCATCTGGTATTGTCCTACAGTCACTCAATGATAACACCATCTGCTACACCATCTCATTATCAGCAAACATTGGTAGACTGCTGCTTCCCTTGTCTGCCTGATGGTATACTTGTCTCTGATGAAGAGTCACTGTCGAGGACAACTTACTGGGTTCTGTTACTTAAAAGGCCTTAAAACCACTCACATATCTGTGAATCTATTGTGGGCTTGTATCTTTGATACCAGTTAGCAGTGTAGCACTGTGTGAAATGCATTACAGAAATCTAGGGATGTGGAATTCATCTGTTGCCATTCATCCATAGTTTGCCAGATATCTATGAGAAAAGGGCAAGCTGAGCAAATTTATTATATTCAAAGTGAGAATATGTTCAAGAATTTTGCAGCAAACCAATGTTAAGGATATTGGTCTGTAATTTTTTTGCTACGTTCTTTTTTTCTTCTTATATGCAGAGCCACCTACACATTTTTCTAGTTACTTAGGACTTTGTGCTTGTTTTGTAAAACCAAATCAAGATTCCATCAATCCTGGTGACATCTGCTTTGAACTCTTTCAGTCATTTGTCTGTGCCAGGGATGCTTATTACTATGTCTTCCGTATGGGCATCTGTGTGATGGTAAAATGATGGTATGTTTGTACGATTCCCCTGCATGAACTATTTTTTTAAATGAGAAATTTAAAATTTCCACTGTGCATTTGCTGTCTTCTACTGTCACACAAGACTGGTCAACAAGTAAATGGATAGAATCCTTAGACCCACATAGCAATTTTATGTAGGACCAGGATTTTCTTGGGTTCTCAGCAAGATATTTAGCTAAGGTATAATAATAATAATAATAATAATAATAATAATAATAATTTATTCAACATCAGATGACTCATTGCATATGTATAAAAACAGGTTACCATTCTTGATACATAACACAATATTACATTCTTCTGAAGACATCATTGTTTAACACAATGATTAAATTACAAATAAAATGGTGCTCAACACTTTTTACAATTTTTTGGAGCACTTCTTATTCTGCATGTCAGCAAGGTATTCTTCTAATGTGTAAAATGGATTTTGTCTTAGGAATTTCTTTAACTGAAATTTAAGCTTCGCTGGGGTAGGGTCATAACTGTACTGAGCAGTGTGTTGGCTAACTTTAAACTTGCATATTGTGGACCCTTTTCATAGAGTGCTGTTCTGTGGCTGTTGATGTAGAATTTTTCTTTATTTATGGTATTGTAGTGATATAAATTAGAACAAATGTTGAGCTGCAGTCTTTTAACAAATAATATGGATTTTTGAATATACATGTTTACTAATGTTAGTACACCAGCTTTTGGAAACAAACCACATTGTGATTCCTTATATTTTGCTCTGCACATGACTTTTATAGCGCTTTTTTTAAAGTAGCAATAGCTTATTTACATTTGCTTCAGTTGTTGCTCCATAATTCAGGTGGGAGGAAAATAGAGCATGGTTAGTAGTTTTTAGGGCAACAGGATATTTGCAGAATTTGTTAATCATATTAATTGCAAATGTATTCTTAGACAACTCATATGCAAGAGTGTCAACATGTGTGTCCCATTTTAGATTGCTTTGACTAATTAAACCTAGGAAATTTACACTAAACTCTTGTTTTTACTAATAGTTTAATTTCATCATTAAAACAATTGTTAGTTACATCCGTGAGACATGTTTTACTATGGCTTACATTTAAGTGGCTCTCATTAAAGTACTGAACAATTTCGTTTGTCAAATTATTACTATGAGTTTCCAGTTCATTAAATGATCCCTTTTTACATGCAGTGGATGTGCCACCTGCATAAAGAACTATTTTGGAACTCTTAGTGCAATATCTTATGTCATTTATATAATTCAGAAACAGAAGGTGACCCAGTACTGAACCCAGGGGCACCCCATACTTTATGTTAGTGATTTTGAATTTGTGAACACCACTTTCAGTTTCAAGCAGTAGAAATGTTTTCAGTGACACAAGTCAGATTTTATTAGGTCTGAGCAGTGCCTCTGATTCTAGTGTTCCATAGCTTTTCCAATAGGGCTGTGGTGTTCACACAATCAAAAGCTTTCTCAATATTCAGGTATATACCAGCAACATGTTGCTTGTTCTTGATGCCACTTATTATCTCTCCAATTAACTGAGCAACTGCTGTGCTTGTTGATTTACATTTTAAGAAACCATTTTAATTTTCAAACATTAGATTGTGCATCTGGAGAAAGTTTATAATTCTGCTGTATATGACTTTTTTTAACTATTTTGGAAAAGAGAGGAAGTATTGAAACTGGTCTGGAGTTTTGAATTTTGAGTTTGTCTTCTTTTTTAAAGATTGATGTTTTAGTCTGTCTAGGAAGGTGCCTGATTATATTATATTATTTACTGCTACAGACAGAGGTATAGAAACATTTTGTCTGCACACTTTTAATGCATTAATACTGAGGTCATCATCCTCTGCAGAACTGGAAGATTTTACAGAGCTAATGATGTTAACTATTCCTTTGCAATTTGTGGGGGCTAGATATATGCTATGCTCAGATGGAATGCCTTTAAAAACATACTGCAGGTTATTATGTTTGACATTGATAGCTTCCCCTACTGAAGAAAAATATTCATTGAATATGTTAGCAATTTCAAGTTGATCTGTTACTATCTCATTTTGATCAATAATAAAGTCCATACAGGATTTGTCTGTGCCTGTTCTAAACCTGTTTGTCACTCCCCAGACACCAGTGGTAACACTGTGTGAAGCCTGAAGCTTGTTTCCAAAGTAGTTGCTCCTGGGCTGTATTAATAAATCATTATATATTCTTGATAAGTTTTGAAGGCCTCCTTTACCTAGAGATTTTGCCTATTATTCACCATTGCACTATGGAATAATTTTAAATTTTCCCTTGCTTCAATGACATCATTATTTAACCAGATACTTTTGTTTATATTTTTAGTTTATTTAACTTTTTTGGCTACAACTGGGCATGTGGTATCAATACAGTATTAGAAGTCAGCAGCAAAGTTATCATAGGAAAAGCTATCATTTTCAAACCATGGTATGTGTGCTAACATACAGTTCAGTCTATTGATATTATCATTATACATAATTCCTTTGCTTAGATATAGTTTCCTTTTAGTGACAAAGGCCATCTCATTTGCCTCCAATTGAAGCTGTACTGCATGGTGATCAGAGATGACTAGTTTTAGAACAGATGAACTGTAGGAAAGGTATGTCATGTTTGTTATTATATTAGTAATGTTCAATACCAAAGGAAGACCAATAAATAAGAAAAACACTATAGGGAAAAGTACAGATAAAGGTTGACCAGAAAAATGTGTTGGTAATGTCCAATACCAAAGGAAGACCACTAAATAAGAAAAAATTGTTATTATATTATCCAGACATGTTTTGCTGTTGCCAATCTCTCTAGTTGGCTTATGGATAATTGGGGTCAGACTGAATTCATCAAGTAGGAAGTGTAGCCTTTTGGTGTTGGCATCATTGGTTGATAAATCTATATTTATATCCCCTGTTATTAGAGTATTTACAAAGTCATTTAATGCAGGACGCCCTTACATCAATAATACTGAAATTACTTACTTTAACAGTGAAGATTGCTATGTCACCCCCAGATTTGTATTTATTACTAAAGGCAGTACAAAATTTCATGGAGGGTGGTTGACTAATGCTAATTAGGTCTACAGTGTGCCAATGTTCATTTATGACTAAAATATCAGGTTTACCAAGACATGTAATAATATCCAGATCATCGTGCTTCTTTTTAAGACTACTGAAATTCTGGTGTATGGCATTAAGTCTGAGTTTTTCCTGTTGGATTATACAGTATGATTTTGGGCTACCAAACTGTCAAACAGGCTTTACAAGTTTCCCAGGCTTGCTTGCAGTGGCTGTTTGTGTGGCAGATTCTGATTTGGTGGGTTGTGCCATTCCATGGCAATGCATCTATTTACACCACTTTATGGAGAATTTCATCTAATTTTATTGACAGTTAATTTTCTGGCAGTATTTTTCCCTCTTTTATTCATGCGCATACCATGTGTTGTGTACATGTCTCTGTCCTGATTGCTCACATTTGCCAGGAACACATTGTGAAATTTATTACATGTTGTTTTAAGTCTGTCATATGTCTCGTGCATTTCAAAGTTCACTACAGATTGTTCCATTAGACCGTGTCTTGGTAATTTCCAAGAATGATTGCCTAATGCCTATCAAAGTCATGTGGTCCAAACGATACACATCGAAAATGCGATCGTAAGTCGATCATGCGACTCTCGTAGCGGGCGTTATGATCAATTATTTTTGATTGTCATTTTGATCTGTCCAAGAAAACAATTAAAGAAATGAAGTGAATCAGAAACACAAGAAGAGACAGAGTTGGTTGCTAGGAAAACCCAGGCGATCTATGTCAGCAGTTAGTGGGATGTCTGGTGTTTTTGACATTTCTTTGGCGGATCCTCTCACATGGAAATATCTAATTCCATATTTATCCAGCGTATAAAATTGTTCGACTTCTTGTTGTGAATATGGACTACTACTGGACGAGGAGCGGAGGGACTGTGTGGACTGTGGTGGTGTGAAGTATGTAAAACTTCGTAAGAACAGTTTCGATGCTGAAATACTACAATTTCATTTATGACAATGCAGAAAATGAACAAGTATCAGAAAGAAACATGGTTTGACTCTTCCAAATTATCCAACCAGGCCACTGTAAGGGACTTTCACGTGATGACAACACCAACGATGAGCAGAGTAAGTCACCGCCTTTGCAATTACAAGTATTTTTGTAATGCTCTTCTTTTGTCGTTGCTGTAGTGACCACCATAAACATACTCATAACGCCCGCCACCAGAGTCGCATGATCGATTTGTGATTGCATGTTTGATATGTATCGTTTGGACCATGCAACTTTGATAGACAATAATTTTTGGAAATTACCCGTGTCTCTGCCTAATATTAATGATAATTACTTTAGTGTCAATCAACTTACCGAGTGCCACTTCCATGTGCCTATTACGTCATTTGCTTGGGTTTTTGCTACATCATTTGCACTTAACATGATTATGACACAATCATCTGCACACACAGCTTCACTACAGCAGAAAGATGAGCTCCAGGTTGAATGTGAGTCACAATTGTAATGTCGTCCTTGATACTCGCGATGTTTTGCGCTATTCCACGACTGTGACTGTCTCCATATATTAGACTCTGTCCCTTCTTGTGTTTCTGGTTCACCTCATTTCTTTAATTGTTTTCTTGGACAGGTCTCTTCCATACACTTTCACAGATTTCACTTTTGTTATCTTGGACAGTTTGTTCACGTTCACTTAGGTTAGCACATAAGGATAGGGCTTGTTTTTTGAATTTGTTACTGGCAGCTTTTTGCAGTTACCTCGGCCTTTAGGCAATGATCTTCAAAAGAAAATTCGCACTTATGGTCACAATTTTTCCCATTTCTTATTTTCCTTTCATCTTTGAGGCAGCATTGAATAATACAGTTCCAGCTTGTCATGAACTTGTTGCTTTGTTTCACTGATGGATCAATTTTAGCACATCGGAAATGGGAAGAATGTTTACATTCCATGCACCTGATGCCAGTTTTTAACACTTTTTCGCATTTTCTACACTGTTCATTGTCTAAATTAGGGTTTTTACATTGACTAAGAAACATTGCACTTTTACTTGCTACCATCTTGACTGTTGTTGTCAGCTTGCGTATAGATACTTTTATGGGTGGATGAATTTCTATTAAGTTTTGCCTGTCTTCATTTGTGTGTCCTCTTTTGAACTGAGGGTGCAACAGCCTTTATGTTCTCAGCATTTTTCAAGTTGAGCTGTTGTGAGAATTTCCGTCCTTAATCTACTTACATTGCACATGCTTCAGTAGAGTATGATTTACAATCTGTTTCAAGTTTGCCCCATAATTTCTCTATGTCCATCACACTGGAACTAATTAATTGTCTAAATGTGACGTTAACAGCTCTTTCTAGTAAAAACACTCTCCTAGACTTCTTGATTGATTTATTAAATTTAACTACCAAAGTCACTATGAAGACATTGTGGACACTAATCCTTGTCTCTATACTGATTCATCATTCAGGTCATGCATACCTGTTTGTTGCTACAAGGTCTAAAATATTTCCATTGTATGTGGGCTGTTGAACTAGATGCTGCAGACAGGTTTTGGAAAACATGTTCAAAAGAACTTCACAAGACTGTCTGTCTGTACTCCCTGCAATGAATCCATAGACATATACTCAGTAGGTTAAAGTCACCTACAACTAATATTGCTTGTTTTGAGTATTTCTGCACTACTGACTTTAGACTTTCTTTCAGTGACTAAAACTGTCACAGTGAATTGGGTGACCAGTAAAAACATCCAACAATTAAGTTGATTTCACCTGGACTCCATGAATCACTAAATATCCCAGAGCTTTCTACTTCTGGTTGCAGCCAGCTCTCAGCCCGGAGAGTAATTCGAGTGTGAGAAGTTTCCTGGTTGACAGTACTTTTAGAAACATTGTTACAAATACTGCGATAGTTTATTGATGACATTTTGACAGTCAATGTGTCTTTATTCTGAACGCAATCTGATTTCACTATCTGCGCGTCATCTGGTGAATGTTTGTCACAGAATCTCCATTTACCACTTAGACTAAAGAATCCCCATCTGTACTCCACAAGTACTCTGTTACCCAAGTAGCTGCTTCCTTTGTGTAGTGCACCCCTGATTTATCAACAGGAGTCCTACAATTTCCCAGCCAATAATACAGGTCCAGAAACCTGCGGTCCAGACCACCACAGAGCTGACAAAGCCTCTGGCTGAGACTCTCTACTCAGCTCCACACCAGAGGACCTCAGTCAACTCTGGAAACAATACTGCAAATTGCAGGCTCTGCTTGTGCTTGATGCCTGAAGACAGAAGCATTTGCCAGCTCCCTGTACAAACTGAGGATGGCCTCAGAACCCAAGCGACAGGCGTCACTGGTGCCAACATTAGCCACAACTTGCTGACAGTTGTTCCCTCTCTACGTCTCGGACGAGTGCCCCCCCCCCTCCCCCCCTCCAAGCAGACATCCCAAATGGACATTGGCTCTCTTTCTGGCCCTGAATGCTTCCTGCCTAATGGGTTCCATATCACATCTAACATTGGAGCTCCTGATAACTAGTAAACCTCCCAGGATGAATGGGCAAGGCTAGACAGCCAGGTGCTCTGGCTTGTGAGTACGCTGGTGGACATTAACAAGACAAGATGAAAAAGGTATGTGCATAATGAATGCCCCATTCTGTCTCCACTGCACAGAAATGGAAGTGTGTGGAGATATCCTAACAATTGGTGCAACAGTAGTGTGTGGACCCAACAGAGTTCAATGAACCTCTGGTCACTGTCAATGAGTCATGGCTCTTCCAGTCTGTTGAGTGAATGGGAGCTGGGTACTCCAGTTCACTGCACCAACTTAACTGAAGCATTCAACAATGTTTCCACAGAAAATGGGGCCATGGTCTTCTGCTCCAGCATGGCAATGCACAGCCACAGCCATTGCCACAGTATGAGTGAACTAAGGTTTACTGTGCTGCCACATCCTCCGTATTCACCAGATATGGATCTTAGTGACTATGCCGTATTTGACACAATAAAAGAGGGCACACAGGCTAAGAAATTCACCACCAATTATGAAGTTCTTGCAGTGGTCCATCAGTGGCACTGTAATGCCCCCCAAAGAATAGTTTGTAGTTGCCACAGTGGTAGCAAAAGTGAAAAGTTATTGGCAGGGAATACTTATAATATAATCAGTATTCATTTGTTTAATAAATGGTTCCTGTGAACATAAAAAAATTTAGTTACAACTATTTTTGAATGCCCAAGATGATGTAAACCAGAAAGTATAATGTTGTAACTGCCATGCTATGTTGTATTGACAGGAGCTAATATCACTATACTGTTGTATATCAAGAGACTGGCCTTGATGTCTAGAAAATGTTCGTTACATAAAAGATTATAGTTATTTTTACATAAATTCCTGTTGCACACTAAGTTCCTTAATGACTCAATTTAACATTATCCTTTTCATTTATTTATTTATTTATTTATTTTTTTGTCTCACACACAATTAAGACTGAATTACAACAACAAAGTTTCAACCTCCTTTTCTTGTTAAATACTAAAGATAATAATGCTATTAAGCTAAGCTTATCATGGCAAACATTCTACAGAGACATACAAATAACAATTTCTCATGCTTCCACATTGTCTCCCTCTCAATAGCACAGAGCTTCTTGTTCTTTTTGGTTTTTCACCCTCTCTGTAGAGTTTGGTTGTTTGCCCAGAGGTGATGATTCAACTGGAGTGTCTTCAGGCTCTTTGTCATTTCATCCATCAGATATATTTGTTTCAATCAATTGACAGAGACATTCCTTACCTGGTTATTCATTTTGTCCAGAAAAGTTTGGGGAATTGTCAATTACTTTGCATAGGCCTACGTATGGGGGCTCTAATGTCTTTTCACTGTCAGCCCTTACAAACATGTGTTAAGTTGCTGACATACCTGCATATGAATGTTTTTATCCTTTTCTTTTGGGGATATTGTACAGATTTCAAATGATTCATTTGCTGTTTCAGATGCAAAACAAATTGAGTGCCATACTCTTGAAAAAAGTCCCTTGGTATCCTGATGGGTGAGCCATAAACCATTTCTGGAATTGTAGCATTACTGTTCTCTCTGATGGGGAATCAAAGACAAAAAAGATTACAGATATTGATTGAGCTTATTTGGCAGTAACATGGGCATGTGTGGCTGCTTGAAGTGTGTGATGAAATTTTTAATTTTTCCGTTTATTTGAGGATGATATGCTATAGTTTAGGTTTGGTTACGGCCACATGTTTTTGATAGTGTTTGGAATAGCTCAGAGTTGAACTGTCTTCCATGGTCAGTCACTATTTGATATGGCATTTCAAATCTAGTGATTCAAGAGCTGAAAAATGCTCGTGCTACTGCTTCTGCTTGTACGCCTTGAAGAGGTACTACTTCGGTCCAGTTTTTAAATCTGGCAATACATGTTAACCAATAAGTATACTCATTAGAAGAAGGCACTGCTCCTGTCAAGTCAAGGAGAGTTATTTTGAAGTATTTCTCTTTACCAAGAAAATGTCCTAAAGATGCTGGAACATGACATGTTATTTTGTTTTTCTTACAAGCAGTGAAGCCCAATTTTGAACATCCTTTATTATATTGATCCAGACAAACCGTCTTAAGATCATATTTACAATTGTCTTAATGCCCAGACGAGTCAAATCATGATAGTGTTGGGAAATGGGGTATCTAAATGGTTCAGCAATACAGGGTGTACATAAAGTCTGGGAACACTTTAAATTATTTATAGCACAAGAATTAAACATTGTACAGATGTCATTGATATTGCATTTTGAAGAGAAACTGAAAGGTTTTTCTTTTCTTTTCTTTTTTTTCACAAATATTCAATATTCAAACCATGAGTGACCTGGCTGACATCAAGACAGTAATCCAATTCTTGCCATACTCATCCCAGTATGGCATCGTTTCATGAAACAGCTGTCCCCTTCTGTAGCATAGCCAATCCATCAATGTGGCAGCTCCATGTTCTGGTACCCACGAACTTCATGATGAAAATGGGGTGGAGCCCCATCCTGCTGAAAGATGAATGGAGAGTTCAATTGCATATGAAGCATCAGCCATTGCTGCAACAAGTCCAAGTAAAAATAGCCAGTGACTGCGCTCTCTGTGAAGAAGAATGGCCCATACAGTTTTCGACATTTACCTTTGGGGAATCACACTTAAATTCAATGCATTTGTATGGATGCTTTGTACCCCAGATTTGACAGTTATGCCTGTTCACTGCCCTGTTAGTGTGAAAAGTGGCTGCGTTGCTAAAAATTAAGCAATCAACAATGTCATCGCCATCCTCATTCAACTGTTGCAGCTGCAAACGAAACTCAAAATGCTTGTCTTTGTCATCATCACTGAGCTTCTGCAGTAGCTACAATTTAAAAAGTTTCATAGACAGCTTCTTTCACAGGACTTTCCACACTGTCATTGGAGCCATTTCAAGTTCACGGGATGCACAACACACCAATTTCCTTGGACTCCTTATGAGTGCCTCTCGTATACACTCCACATTCACTTCACTCACATTGGGACATCTGCTTCTCTTTGCTGGCCAAAAGCAACCCTTTGTAACTAATTTGTTGTGCCGGTGGTAAATGGCCTTCCTTGTTGGTGGCTTCTTACCATACTTGGTTCTAAACATCCGTTGAACAGCTGTAGCATACTTGTTTTTGTCGAACTCCAACACACAGAGAGCTCGCTCCTCACCTGAACTCCCCAAGTTTGCAACTAGCATTGACTATCAACAAATTATCAAACTAAGCTGTGACAGTATACATGAAAAAAAAAACTTTCAGGGTTTCTTTTCAAAATAACATATGTTTGATATCTATACAATGTTTGGTTCTTGTGCAATAAATAATTGAAAGTGTTCCTGGACTTTATGTACACCCTGTATATGGGCGAATAATTGTTTTTGACACATCACAATGCAGTTGCTTTCCTTCATGTGTCAAATGGTATTTTAATTTAAGTGACATAACACAGCTGGACTGTAGCTGATGAAGTTCTTCATTATCTTCTTGTGCTTGGGCTATATTTTCATAGTTAACTGGAACTAATTCTTCAAGTCTTGATAAGTTATGACCAACAACATTTTCTTTACCTGATACATGGCACAGATCTGTAGTAAATTGCAAAATATACTGGAGATAACATAATTGGATTGGTGTTGCTTTTGCATTCTTTTGCTTAAATGCATATTTTAGAGAAGCATGGTTGGTATAAATAATGAAGTCTCTTCCTCACAACATAATTGAAATATTTGACAGCCATGTGTATACTGAGCAGCTCTTTGTCATATGTGGAATACTTCTGAGACACTGTGAACTGTATTGAAAAAAAAAAAACTGCAAACTAGGAAATGTCAAAAGCATGGTATTTCTCAGATTTCTTTGCATTTTTACAACTGAGCAATTGCTACTTCTGTCCAGGCAGTATGTCTTTGCTCACTTTTAGTTGTGCCTTTTAGGTATTCATTTAGCAGGGCTTGATTTTCAACAGCATGTCCCAAAAGCTAACAATAGAAGTTGATGTTCCCTAAGAATGCTCTAAATTCAAGAACTGTTTTGGGTCACTTTTAGTTTATTATTGCTGCAACCCTTTCTGAATCTGGATTTGTTACTGCAGGTGTAATAAAGTGTTCTAAGAATGTTAATTTTTTCATACCAAATGCTGATTTTTCCATTATTTATTATGAGACCATACTTATTCAACTATGAAAAGAGTAAATTTAGATATTCAACATGTTACTATGGAGAGTCAGATGCTATTAAAATATCAGAAATCTAGTTCTCCTACAATTTCATTTATAAACCACTGAAATGTGCTAGATGCATTGTGAAGGCAGAAGGGCATATAATTAAATTTCTAAAGTCCAAAAGGTGTAATAATTTCTGATTATGGTTTATCTTCTTCAGCCAGTGCAATTTGGTAATAAGCCTTTAGATTATCTTTTTATTTTGAAGCATCATCAATTCATACAACTGGGTACTGAACTGGGTGAGTCCTCTCATTCAGACAGTGATAATCTCCACAAACTTGCCGATGTCCATTTGGCTTCATAACAAGGTGTAATGGATTGTGATGGACATGCAATACCATTATTTGACAGAAACTGAAATTCTTTGCTACTGGTTTTCAACTTATCTGGGTCCAATCTACAAGCACTACTGCATTGTATACTGATCAGCTATTAGACATAGTGATATAATGCTGCTCTTTACACTTCATTACCATAGGTAATATGGATGCTTTTGTTAGTACAGGGAATATCTCCAAAAGTTTGGGAAACTAGCATGTTGCATAGAGTGAGCTTACTTAGTCTTCAGTATTCACAGCAGTTACTTCTGCTGAAATTTTCAATTTGGTGCTGCTGCCTATCAACTTTTTATTTTTGAGATCAACAAGTAAACCCTAATGATGAAGGAAATCAGCTCCCAATATACATTTTAATACACTGCTACAATAACTGGTCATTCAAAATTGCAGCTGAGCCCTATGTCAGTGGTTAATGGCTTTGAGCAGCAATTCTTATCTCTGACTCATTTGCAGCATAGATATTGAGGTTAGAAGGTTTAATTTTCTTGCCTTTTGAAACTGCCATGACAGATGAACTTGCACCACTATCTACAAGAAAATTTCTTCCATAATTTCAATATTTAACAAGTAGGCAGTATTGGCACCTTGATGTGGGTACTGGGGTAGAACACTCAGCAGCTGTTGTGTGGACACTTTCTAGTTTTCCTTTCTTTACCATAGGCAAGGCTGAACAAATTTTTATAGCCTACACTGTGTGCTAAATTTAAAACATGACAACAGTTTTTACAGTTTTCATTGAATTTTGTTCTGTTTCTATTTCTACTGCATGATCTTTGCCTGCTTGGTTTTCAAAGCATCTTAATCTCATTTTCTAGTTCTCCAATTCTTACGAGAAGATCTTGAACTGACATAGATGACAGTCTTGATGGAATGGACTGAACTAATGCAGTTTGAACATCCTCAACAGAGTGCATTTTGACAATCAGATATAACTAAAATACTTTGAGTATTATTGGTATGGCTACTGCAGTGACTAAATTTAACTACTTGCTCTCTCAGCTGGAGCCAAAATTTGTTGATAATATGTGGAATATAGTTACAAGTGATGCGAACAATAAATATTCTCCTGTGAAAGAATTACTTTTGACCATATTAAAAAAACTCTCTCTCTCTCTCTCTCTCTCTCTGTCTCTCTCTTTCTCTCCCCCTTTTCTTTGTTGTATTTAAACTCAGTATAAGACAAATTCAAGCTAAAAATGTCACATTGAAAACTTTGTCAAAAATTGCATCACAAATGTTGTCTTGCCAATCACACTGGGGTTTCCAAATTGTTGCACACTTGGTTCATTAAGGACACAGTTTAATGTGGATCATTCCATTTATTTATTTTTTTCTTTTGCACACAATGGAATCTGAATCACAGCAACATTAGAGTAACATTCTTATTTTTTTATTAAATACCAAGGATAATAACACTGTTATGCCAAAATTACATTGGCAATCATTCAAAAGAAATATACAAATAGTAATTTGTCATATTCATACATACCATTAAACATGGAATAGTTTATTCTTTAACATAGTTTATAGTTTATATGTTTTTCAAGCTTACAAGTGTTGCTTTAACTTGCAGGTGGGGCTGAAGATATCTTCACAATAGGTGACAGTAAGGATAAAAATAAATTCCAACTCTTACTCCTACAGCCACTTTCTGACTTCCCCAAAAACACAAGCTTTGACGTAAGTTTTCTTTTACAGACACAGTAATTGCTATAGAAATTAAATTAAATATACACAAAATATTTGACTGCTGAAGAACAATAATGCAGTAACAAAACTCAAATGGGCATGAAACTTGTGAAGGTTATCTATGACTACACATCATTTCCATAAAAGATAATTTCTTAAATGTTCATCATTTTATATTAATATATCCAAAAACAAAGATTTAAAGACATATTTAAATATGTCTGCTTGTGTCTGTATATGTGTGGACGGATATGTGTGTGTGTGCGGGTGTATACCCGTCCTTTTTTCCGCTCCCGGGATTGGAATGACTCCTTACCCTCTCCCTTAAAACCCACATCCTTTCATCTTTCCCTCTCCTTCCCTCTTTCCTGATGAGGCAACAGTTTGTTGTGAAAGCTTGAATTTTGTGTGTATGTTTGTGTTTGTTTGTGTGTCTATCGACCTGCCAGCGCTTTTGTTTGGTAAGTCACATCATCTTTGTTTTTGGATATATTTTTCCCACGTGGAATGTTTCCCTCTATTATATTAATATCATTAATTTTATATTAATAGATGCATGTTTCAAACTTAATACATAGCCCTTCCCTGATTCCTCATTTCTTATGTAGATACTGTTTTTGTATTAAACTGATCAGTATTTTCAAGGGATACATAAAAGTACACAAAAATTAACCTAACTAAAACATGTCATTAATTCTGAAATATATTTACAATTTACAATGAACTGATTATTTCAATTGAGGAAATGAATTTTCCTTTGTCCAGTTTTACTGTAATATATTCTAAGTGGAAATCTTTTGCAGAAACTTTTGTAATATCATACTCTAACAGTGGAACATAGAAAGTTTTAGGCTTTGGTTCTTGAATGACTGCTGTGATTAATTTTCCCTAATCAGTTTACATTTTCAATTGCAGAGTTGTTTAACTGCTTCTACATGCCATAATGATTTTTAATGATTGGATCTGTCACATGGAAGGTGTTTATTAAGTGACTTGGTAATTAAGTTTGTATTTGGATGTAGGCAGTTATGTGGGTTATGGATGTGATGATAACATGTGACAGATCTGGATCTGTCAGTCAGCCAATGTACAAATCAAATGTCATACATGACAGAGGGAATTCTGTAGGTCAGTGTTAATGTATATACTAGATGTATTTGAGAAGTAAGGGCTGGTTGGCTACAAAAAACATCTTCATTATAAAAAGCTTACAGTGACAGTTACAGTTTTCTATGAAAACACTTCACTTTTCTAAACAATTTTCATTCATTTTTAAGTGATTTTCGTAGTGTTGCACTAGCTTATTCAACTCTTTAGGGTCATTCAAACAGAGAAGCATACTGCCTGTACTGCAGAATGCACTTTTGTCTGCTGCAGTTGGCCATGTCTATATCTGCAATCAACATCTACAACCATTCTTTGCAAATGACTGTGAAGTGTATGGCAGAGGATACTGCCCATTGTTCTACTTGTTAAGGCTCTGTGCACATTGTAGTTAGTCACATCTTGTTCTAGTGATTCCTATGAAAGCTATGCATAGGGAGTTGCAGTGTGCCCCTAAATTCTTCATTTAAAGCTGGTTCTTGAAAGTTTGTAAGCAGATTTTCTTGAGATAGTTTGCATCTTTCTTCAAGTGTCTCCAAGTTCATTTCTGTCAGCATCTCTATGACTCCCTGCCCCCAAATCCACTATTCAAACAAACTTGTGACTATTTGTGTTTGTGTTGCCAGGACTTCTGCTGCAACAGATTGCCAGCTACAATGAGTAAAACCAACCCATAGAACATTATACACCATCGCCAACAGTACCTGCTCTCAGACAGCTGCCACTCCTTGCACACCAAAAAATCCCTCACTTGCTGTCTGGCAAATTGTGGTAGATGCATCTGCAGTGGTAAGAACTCTATTGCCCAGTATTCTGAATGCCACACAAAGGCCTTTACAGACAGGCAATACCTTCCAGACTTAATTCATAGACAGATCTCCTATGTCAAATCCTCATACACACCTGATCCTCACATCTATCCCAAGAACCAACTACAAAGAAGCAGCCCCCTTCTCACCCAACACCACCCCAGGTTGGAAAGACTAAACCACGTCATTCATGAGGGCCTTGATTGTCCATCATCATGCCCTGAAATGAAGGACATCCTTTCCAAGATAAATCCAACCCCTCTCAGAATGGTGTTCTGCTACCCACCCCACCTCCACAACATCCTAGTCCACCAATACACCAATCCCACCCCGTATCCTCTGCACAGGAGTCATACCATTATGGAAGATCCAGATGAAAGACTTGCCTAGCCCACCCACCTAATGCCACCTACTCCTATCCTGTAACAGGCTTATCCCATACCATCAGAGGCCAGGCCACCTGTGAAAGCAGCCATGTTACATACCAGCTCTGCTGCAACCACTGCACAGCAGGTTACATTGGTATGACAATCAACCAGCAGTCAACTAGAATGAATGGCCACCACAAAACTGTTGCCAAAAACGAGGTGGACCACCCAGTGGCACAACATACAGCAAACCACTACATGTGGGATATCAATGGCTGCTTCACAACCAGTGCCATCAGGAACCTCCCCTCCACCACCAGCTTTTCTGAGCTGCAGAGATGGGAGCTATGCTTACAGCACACTGTTCACTCCTGTAACTTTCCTGGTGTAAACATAAGGTAACCCACTGCCCACACCTCACACAATAGTGTGTGTTTGTGTGTGTGTGCATGTGCATGTGCCTGTGTGTGTGTGTATGTGTGTGTGTGTGTGTGTGTGTGTGTGTGTGTGTGTGTGTGTGTGTCCACACATCATCCCCTGCCCCAGTACCCCTGCCAAATGTATTTAACCTCATCAGCTGGCTGTGTGCTGTTGTCTCGTTCCCTAGTGCATGAAACCATGTGCCTGCCATCTACCACCTGTCCCCTCTACCTGTACCCCTAGCTAGCCCACAGACAGCTCCCCAGTCTCCCATGATCTGCTAGATGCTTGTCCCCAATTCCTCTGTGCCTCCCACTTATTTCCATCTTTTATCCCACCCCACCCCACATCGCCACCTCACCCCAGTACACTCACTGTAGGCTAGGAAAGAGCTACATTAGACTGAGCTCAATATAGGGAGACAGGTGGGTGCATGTGAGTAAGTGTGTGTGTGTTTGTGTGCATGTTTTTCCTGCAAGCCTCAAAAAGGGAGTGCATTCCAAAATCTAGCCATGCTCTCTACCTTACATTTGTGTACTTGTAGACGATGCAACACTTCTGCCTTTTGGTCAGTCATCTCCTTTATTCCTAAACAGTTCCTTAAACAGATGTATTAAAATGGAACACCTGTAGCCTCTTTTCTATGTTATTTGTTATATGGCTGCCAGTTTTGTTGATGCAACTTGCTGTTTTGAGGCCTTAACTGATGTAACACCATTTCTACAGGTCTATGGAAACCAGTTCATAGATGTTGACCACTGCTGAAATTGTGTATGCAATTAGAGTTAACGCCCTCAGTGTCAGTTAAGGCCTGAAGATGGTGTATTGAATCACTGAAAGTGGTAGCCATACAATAAATAACATTGAAAGTATGGTTGTATGTACTCAGTTTTATTACATAAGTGAACAGCCAAAGTCCCTCAGATTTTCTGTCAGAAGGATGGATATACAAATCCTTAAACCTATGTCTGCAAGATGATCATATGTGGGCACCACACATCATACCTACAGCAGAATTTTGAGCAATGAGGACTTTCTTTCTTAAAGATGGCATTGTCACATCAACATGGACACCTAAGAATTTGTAAGTGTCCATCCTATTTATTATTTCCACATCATGTGTTACACTTATTAGTATAGTGGCCCTAAATGTGCAAAACTGAATGTGTTGTGTCTTTTTAAAACTGGAATGAGAACATTTGCGGAAAACTAATCAATGATGCTTTTAAAAACATTTTTCACTAATTCTTCTGTTTTTGTATGTTTGCTTGGGATATTTACAATACTAATGTTGTATGCAAAAAGAACGAATAGTGCTTCTTGTATATTAGATGGAAGATTGTTAACTTATATGAGGAACCATAGTGGACCTATGATTGAACCTTGGGGAACCCCAGTCATGATTTTTTTTTAATCCCCATTCAGAATTACATCCCCAGGGTGTATTGGTTGAATTACTAAGTACAATTCTCTGACTTATTTTCATTAGATATGACATAATCTATTGGTTGGCTGTACCATCAAACCCATAAGACTGCAATTTATTTAGGAGAATATACAAACACCTTAGATAGGTTGCAGAAAATATCTACTGTTATTGGTTTTTTTATTATTTAATGCTTGTAAAATTTGTTGAGTGAACTTGTAAATGGCTTTCTCAGTAGAGCAACTCTTCTGAAACACAAACTGTGGTTTTCTGAGGATTTTATTGTTGCTAAGGTGAGATACTATTCTAGAACATATCACCTACCCAAAGAGTTTGACATTTGTATTATCACCTTTCTTAAAGATGAATTTAACATCGGGATCTTTCAATCTCTCTGGAAAAAAGCCATGGGTTAGTGATTCAGTTAACAGTTAGATGAAAGCAATTGATTTTGAGCCATCTAAAGTTAGTAGAAGTCTCTGTGTTGAAAACTCTGGTCAGCTGAATTACAAATCTAAAGTGTGGCTTTCAATGATATGTTAGTCCTATAATTTTTTCTGTAATTTATTGCTTAATTTAGACCAGAAATGAGTTTTTAGGATGAAAATGATAAGTTCTTCTGTGATTCTGACTCCATGAATAGCTGTGGATCCCTACATAACTGGATGAATAACACAGTAACGAAAGTGAAGGGAATGCAGGGCACAACATTTAAAATAGAACTGTGCCCAATAAAGCACTGTGGAGCTCAAACCAACTTCCTAGTTGAGAACTGTTTTACACTTTTTACTCTATATGGATTATATTGTGATTGATGATAGCTGCTAAGTCAAAGTCTCAGGTATTACAAACATATTAAAAACTAAATTATAAGTGAGAAATCTCAGTGTGCCATCTTAGTAGTTAATTTACAGAGAAGCAGAGAGCATGTGACTTTTAAGTACACTTGCATGATAAAAAGTTGTCATTTTAAAAATGTGGCTTCCATTCTTGTTTAGTAAGACCAGCACATAAATTTATTTTTCACAATAACTACACAAATACTTTTGAAACTGAAACAGCACTTCAGTTGTTGTAAGTAACAATAAAGAGATATCTTCTTAATAGTTTTTGTTAATTGTAACAACACATGGGCTTCTCAAGCTTTTTGCATGTGTTAGTCACCATAACAAGTAACTGTTTTCTTCACCAAAATTAATTTTTATGAAGTACATTTTACAACATTTCAGTTACAACTGACAGCAATGGATGGTGGAGTTCCAGTACAATCAAGAAATATAACGTTGGACATCAAGATCATAACTATTACAGAACAGCCCCCTATTTTCTCAAATCCACAGTGGACAACAAGTTTTCCAGGTAATCTATTTGTAAATTTTAAAAATGTGAATTTTGTTGTTGAACTGCTACTTTAGGGTATGAATGTACATCAAAACAGATATTGGAATCATATCATAAAAATTATTATTATTATCATGATCTTTGTGGTTACAGAAATTTATAATTCCACGTAAGACCAGATAAAACCAGAGTGCTTTGTAGAATACTTTGTTGCATCCTCAGTCACAGCAGTAAATGTGTTAATCGTTATTGTGCAGTCATTTGTGTTTCTTTGCTTGATCTTATTCTTATTGTTTAACAAATATCAATCCATATTGCATATCTTCTCCAATTAACACGCTTTTGCACTGTATCAAGGTGATTTTTATATTGTTTAGCTCAATATATAGGATGCTTGCCTAGTATTATCTTGGTCAAGCCATGGGCCTCTTTTGTTCAACACCCATTCTATAGTCTAATTTTGATAATGATCTTCGGCATGCAGCAGATGCCAAAAAAACCAAAACCAGATTTTTCAGAATTAATTTTTGCTGAACTGGCACTATAATAGTGCATTACCCAATGTCATTTTGTGTAACTGGTCCAGTTTGTGATGCCATCTGTTCATCTTAGCAACTTTGTTTCACTTAAACATAGGTTATAGTACATGACTGACTTAGCTATTGAGTTCAAATTGATGGGCCTCATGACTGAAGCTAGACAGAAGTGTTTACCTGGAAGGACAATGTGTCATTTGCTACAGAGATTTTGTAACAGATATTCATATGCAAGCCTCTTACTCATGCTATGCCTACCAAATGATTAATAGAAAAACACTTGCTTGTACTTTGCTTTATATAAATAACAAAGAGAAACAGAGGGAGTTTTGTGCACATCTCATTATAAGCAATGCATTGTTAAATGGGTTCAACTTTTATAGAATGAGTTTCTGTTTTAATGAACTTCTGTCAGTAACTGAGCTATACATACAGACATCCTCAAACACCACACAAATGCTCAATATCATCAGGTGGTATGCAAAACATATTTTAGCTATTTTGATTTCATTTTTATTAAGTAAACATCATGTAAATCATAACAAGTGAAGTATAATACTCTGGCAAAGGACAGAAATCCATCATGAAGACTGTTGGCAGATTTACAGAGAATTCAGAGTTAATGAAGAAGAAGGGTGCTTAAAGTGAGATAGCTGATTGTGCACAGAAGACTCTGCTGCAAACTCTGTGATTCTTTCTGAATTTTGCTCTCATAAACTTGGAAGGAAAAGGAAAAGAGACAGGACAACATCCAATCAGTCAAATGACTGATTTCATTTGAAAGTTTTTGATTTTAGCTTTGGACTTCAAAATTGAAACTTATCAAAGTTTATGTAATTTTGACATTTACTAGTGACTTTTCTTGATTTAGTTTGAGATTTCAGTACCATCCAGTTCTGCATGTCTGCATCTCCAATATGAAACAAACCTGCAAATTTACATGTCACAGTATTATTTTAGATATGTGTCATCTGCTGCAAATTTCAGGATTGTGCCATTTATAGAAGAAATAACATAAAAGAGATTGTGTGAAAATACAACAAATTCTAGTACATACTGTAGTCAATTTATATGTCCTGCAAGGCTAAATGAGACTGAACTAAAAATGACATATAATATTATGTGCAGAATAAGCTGATACACACTTGGTACAAAGCACCTTTGGTTATACAACCAGAAAACCGTGGACACAATATCCCATAAGCCATTGATCAAGGCCGTTGTGGTATCTGCAGTATTTCTTCACTTCTGAAAAGCATTTGGCTCTATACCACATGAATGCTTATTAATGAAAGGGTGTCATGTAGTGTGTGTATTAAAATAAATATTTGACTTAACTGAGGAGTTCTTGGTAGGGAAGATACAGCCTGTTATTCTGGGTCATGATTCTTCAACAGATGTGGATTTAACATCCGATGTGCCTCAGGGAAGTGTGTTAGGTCCATTGCCCTTCATGATGTGTATAATGACTTAGCATATTATATTATTAGTAACCTCATTCTTTTTCTGGTACACAAATATTCAGTCAGACCTTAAAAAATTGAAACTGATATAAAGATTGTCAACACACTTTCAACCCTTTACACTCCATAATGCAGACATAGTGCATCTAAGAGCACTCTTATTTAAAACACTGTCATGAGGGCAGCCAGCTCGCCACATAGAATTCTGCAAAACTCTTTGTGGAAAGAATAAGGCCACTGATCAACAATTAGGATTTACTTGAAAGCAAAAAATGCACTTCCAGTCATATAAGTTGGCAAATGCATCACAATACAAAACTTTTCCTTGTGTAATATTTTCTAAAACTTCAGGGTGAACTTTTTCAGTCATCATTCCATTCAAATTATTTACAAATGAATCACTGTCACCATCAAAATCACTGACATCAAAATCAAAATCATTGTAACTCTCATTTTCACTTAGACATTCCTCTAAAAGCTCTACAGCCTCTTCCTCAGAAAGGACTGTGCATGAAGAACTAGCCATTTTGCACATACTAACTTGAATGTAATAATTACAACTTCTTTCTCAAGTTAACACAGACTTCCCTAGATGGCAGTACTATGCAGCACTGATGTCTAATACAATCACATTCAAAAATGGAGCATGTGAGACCTGTGAAAAATCACATTGAATGAGGCTCGACACCTGAACGGAAAACCAAATTCACACTATCGAATACCACTCACCATCACAATGGAAATTGTTAAATGTTCAGAAATGTAAAACTGTATTAGAATCAGTCACAAGTGAAATAAGTCAGCTCATGTAAATATCTGAGTGTAGAAATTTTTAGAGATAAAGAATGAAATGATAACTTAGGCTCAGTCATAGGTGAAGCAGGTAACAAACTTGAGTTCATTGGTAGGGTATTGAGAAAATGTGATCAGTCTAAAAAATATATTGCTTACAAATGATCATGTAACCCATCCTAGAATACTGCTCAAGTGTGTGGGACACAAACCAAATACAATTAACAGAATATGCACACAGAAGGGTAGCCATATATTGTAACAAGTTTATCTGACTAATTGTAGAGCATCATGAGGAATCTAAAAAACATGGAGATAATCACTAACTATCACACAAAAAGCTACTTACAAGTTTCAAATATGTGTTAAGCAAGGGAGCTCGGAATATACTGAAACCCCCTACATATCATTACAGGAGGTGCCATAAACACAATATTGGACTAATTACAGAGCACAGTCATTATTCCTGTGCTCCGTAGGTGAGTGGAAGGGGAAGAAACTCTAACATGTGGTACAATGGGAAGTACACTCAGTCTTGCAGTTTGCTGTGGTTTTCATAGTATGAGTGTAGATCCACACTTTTGAGCTCCAAGTATTTATTTATTTACTTTTATTTTCATGTTGATTGATGACCTGGACTGAAATTTGTCACTGCAAACAATGGTCTGAGTTGACATTCTTGCAATTTGAGCATTTTTACATGCTTGATGATGAGAAAAATATTATTTGATAATAAATTCTATATGTCAGTAAAATAAGGTTGCACAATGATAAAGAAGGGAAAATCTTTCCCTTTGATGTTATTGTTGATGATGCTTTTGGGTTATCAAGTAATGTCTTATAACCTTACTCCAAAAACAGCCTTCATATGACAAAAATGTCTAAGCTTACAGGTGTACAAGAGCTCACCTAACAGTAGAATTTACTTTCAATACTTTATTGTTGTAGCATTTTCTGATTAAGATCAATAAAAAATTAAATTCTGAGCCCTCATTCAAATGATGTTAAAATACATCTTATGGATTTTATTTATAGTAAATGATTAACTGAACTGGCTTCAGTTTATTCTAGGAGTTTGGTCTCAGGACTGAGCTATGTGCTGTTTCCATGTATCAAGTAATAAGTCAAAACATGTCTCCATAGAATTATATTCAGTACGTAAGCACAGTTCAGAACACTAATTCACAGTAACAACAGACTTTGGGCACACACACACATCAAAAAAAGTTTAGCATCACCCCAGTTCCCAAAACTCCTGAAGATAGATGTTGACTGTGGATATTGCATCACAGACACAGTCCCTTTGACTGTTCAGAGGTGTCACTAAACCCACCCAAAGATGTAAACAACCTTTCATGAGCAGTTCCTATTAGATGGTGGGGGTCCGACAGCTGATCAGTTCCAGTCATTCCATCAGGATGGAGGTAAACAGCTTATGTTGTCTGTAGTTCAACAATGCTTAGACAGTCAATACCATGGTTAAATCATGTCTGCATTGTTACTTTGTGCCAGGAAGGGCTCTCAATAAGGGAAGTGTTTAGGCATGTCGGAGTGAACCAAAGCGATGTTGTTCGGACATAGAGGAGATACAAAGAGGGATAGGTACTGTTGATTACATGCCTCACTCAGGCTGCCCAAGGGCTACTACTTCAGTGGATGACAACTACCTACAGATTATGGTTCAGAGGAAGCCTTACAGCAATGCCACCATGCTGAATAATGCTTTTCGTGCAGCCACAGGACGCCGTGTTATGACTCAAATTGTGCGCAATAGGCTGCCTGATGCACAACTTCACTCGTGACGTCAATGGCAAGGTCCACCTTTGTAATGACGACACCATGCAGCATGGTACAGATGGTCCCAACAACATGCCAAATGGACCACTCAGGATTGGCATCACATTCTCTTCGCCAATGAGTGTCACATATGCCTTCAAACACACAATCATTGGAGACATGTTTGGAGGCAACCCGGTCAGGCTGAATGACTTAGACACATTGTCTGGTGAGTGCAGCAAGGTGGAGGTTCCCAGCTATTTTGGGGTGGCATTATGTGGGATTAATGTACACCACTGGAGGCCATGGAAGGCACCATAATGGCTGTATGATACGTGAATGCCATCCTCCAACCGATAGTGCAACTGCATCAGAGCATATTGACAAGGCATTCATGTTCATGGATGACAATTCGTGCTACCATCAGGCACATCTTGTGAATGACTTCCTTCAGGATGATGACATTCCTTGACTAGAGTGGCCACCATGTTCTCCAGACATGAACCCTATCGAACATGCCCGGAATAGATTGAAAAGGGCTGTTAATGGACGACGTGAGCCATCAACCACTCTGAGTGATCTACATCAAATCACCATTGAGGAGTAGGACAATCTGGACCAACAGTGCCTTGATGAACTTGTGGATAGTATGCCATGATGAATACAGGCATGCGTCAATGCAAGAGGACGTGCTATTGGGTAATAGAGGTACCGTGTATACAGCAATCTGGACTACCACCTCTGAAGGTCTCACTGTATGGTGGTACAAAATGCAATGTGTGGTTTTCATGAGCAACTAAAATGGTGATAATGATGTTAATGTTGATCTCTACTCCAGTTTTCTGTGCAGGTTCCAGAACTCTCCGAAATGAGGTGATGCAAAACTTTTTTTTTTTAATGTGTGCATTTTTCCAATGTTGTAAGTCTCATGTAAAATCACCACTTCCTCAGAATAACTTACTTGTGTTGAATAAATGAATTGTTATTTATGTAAGTACATCAATTATTTTCCATGCAGAAGTAACTCTAATCTAACACTAAAGTTCAATGATAAATTCTCACTATTGTTCCACAATACAAACCAGCTAAATCCAATATCACTTGAAGCAAAATTTAAAATGTGTGCCACTAAATCTTACCATTTCAAGTCACTAACAAGCTTTTATAATGGTTCACTTGCCTTCAGAGTTGCAAGATGATTATTATACAGACTTCTGATCAATAGTGCAAATGTGGTGCTACACCAAATTCTGCTTGCAACTGTCACATATTTCCCAAACTACACCATTTAAGGCTTTCCTATAGTCTAGGAAGCAGATGAAAGTGTGAACACAGAATTCTCACGATTTCTCAATTATTTGTCATATGTTCAGAACCTGTTCATAGGTTCCATTTCCTTCAACAAAACTTGCTTTCTTTGAGGATAAGAGGCAGAATAAATGGCTTCAAATGCTGGTTCAACATGAAGAGAAGAATTTTGCTTGCATGGGATATGAGAACAATAGTTCAGCTGTTGGGGCAGTTCCTCCTTGTGTAGGGGAGGCTTTGATTAGACTCCTGCCACTCCTCAGTTCCCCATACTCTTGTACACAATGAATGCATCATATCAACACCTTCCTGCCCCATTTCTTTGATCCTCTCCCCAAATATATTGTCTGGACCAGGCAAATTAAAGTTCTTCAGATGTTGAACAGTATTCTCTGTGTTGCAGAATAATACTGTAGGTTCTGATGTAAGTTACATGACTCCTCGACTGTCCATACTGTTGTTAGTTCCAGAATACAACTTTCCACAGTACTTTGCAACAGTGCCTTCCTTGTTTCCAATAGGGTTGCCATTCTCATCATCTAGCACTCACATTCAAAGATTAAATTGACCAGTGATGTTGGTGAATTGCTTGAACAGATCTAGTATTTGATTGTGATTTTGATATTTTTGTATCTAATCACAGATACCATTAATGAAGTGTGACCTGTCCCTTCTGCAGTTGCATTGTATTTCTTTGCACAGGTTCTAAAATTATTCTAGAGTTATTATTTGGGTATTTCATTCTAATTTCAGTAGCCAGTTTTCCAACTCACATGCAGCAAAATAGTAGGACAATGATAGTGTTTTTATAGACAGCACTTAGGGTGAAACAATTACTGTGCATCCAGTTGCTAATGGACAATGTGATCATGATGCACAATTAATGGAAATAAACAATATGGCACCTTTCAATCTGGAGACAGGTCCATACATAGCAGAGAGACTTAGTGTGAACAGGATAGTGTTTTGAGAGTAAGCTAAAAAGTGTGGTATGGAATGAGGTGTATGTGGAAAGAACTACTAGCATGAAATTCAATTTGTTCTGTAATGAATTTGTGTCAATAGTTGAAAGTTGCTTTCCCAAAAAATAATTCAAAAGAACCATTTAAAAAACAAGTAAGCCATGGATAACTGAGGGAATTAAAATCTTATGTAAGATCAAGAGGTGCTAAGTTGCAGATAGGCACAACAAAAAGACTGTCAGAAAATGAGCTTCATCAGAGATAGAACATACACACACACTCACACAAATGCAACTCACACACACACACATGACCACAGACTCTGGCTGCTGAGGCTACACATGATGGGAGACACAACCATGTGGTGGTGGTAAGGAGGAGACTGTGGTGGTGAAGGGAGGTATAGCAGGGTAGGTGTGGGGGATGGTAAATTGCTGCATGTAGGAGCATACAGAGACTAACTCTCTCTTTTTACTCCTCCCCACCCCCACCCCAGTGCTCTGTCTAGCCACCCAACTGCACCTAGCTGCCCTACCCTCCATCCTGTCCTGTACGCTTCCATAAGCAGCACTTTACTGTCTCCCATCCCCTACCCTGATATCTCTCTGCCTCACCACCCAAGCCTCCTCTTTATCCCCACTGTCCAGTTGCATTGTCCATCACATGCAGTTGCTAGCAGTGTGTCCTCAGCAGCCAGAAACTAAGGTCATGTGTGCATGAGTTGTGTTTGCATGTGTGTGTGTGTGTGTGTGTGTGTGTGTGTGTGTGTGTGTGTGTGTGTGTGTGTGTGTGTTCTATCTCCAATGAAAGCTTTGTTGGCCAAAAACTTAATTTCTGACAGTCTTTTTGTTGTGCTTGTCTGTGACTCTGCATCTCTGTTATATGGTGAGTAGCACCTATTCTTTTCATAACACTGTTACATACCATCCTGGATTTTCCATTGTAAACTTAAGAGGGAAATATAAAGTAAGTCCAGAGTAAGTCAATATTCAACATTACTTGCATACTATATAATGTACTTCAGTATTTTAAGGAAAGTCATTAAAGTGTTCCAAAGTATGCATGTCCTGACACAAATAAATAATGCATAAAATAAGATGAAAATTATATGAGACATTGGCCAATGGGAGACAGGACAGCCAGTCAGTGTACACATTCCATAAAAATTAAACTAAATAACAATGGTACAACTCACTTTTAACAAGCTGTAATATCTTTTAACAATCACTTTCTAAATGTAGTAGCAAATATAGGATTAAATGGTTCAGTTGAAAAAGAAGAAGCATGTATTAAAAATATCATTCTACAAAACTTTAAGAAACTAAAAGTAACACCAACATCCTTGACTGAAATTAATACAATTCTAAAAATAAAAGCAATGTGTGGTCGATGGAATTTCAAGTAAAATTTCGGAAAATTTGTTCCAACTTAATAAGTAATGTTCTTAGTGATATTTGCAGTCCATCACTAACACAGAGAATTTTTCCATGCAGATTAAAATATGCAATTATTAAATCACTTCATTAGCAAGGTACCAAGACAGACTTAAACAATTATTGTCCAGTTTCTTTACTGATATCTTTTTCCAAAATATTTGAAAAACTAAAATACACAAGAGTATATATACATGTAAATGGAATGCAAATATGTTGTATGGAATAATTTTCTAGAGTAACTCAGTAGTTAGAAAGAAAGTATTGATTGCACAAAAGCAAAGAGTAAGAATAAGATGCGGCATCTATCCACTGATGTCATGTAGGTATCTCTCCAGGAAGCTAGGCTTTTTAGCTGTACTGTCACAAAGCATATTTTCACTAATGAAATTTGTCATAAATAATCCATCACAGTTTGAGAAGAACAGTGATGTACATATATACGACACTGAAGGGAAAAATGTTGCGCCATAACTTCCATCATTAATATGTGGCACAGTCTTAGAATTACACAAATGAGTTGTTCCCCCTGAAACCTATTATCCTATTATGATATTGTGCTGTTATAGATCCTCAATACATGGCAGCAAAATATTGGGTGATGAATTTAATTGGTTTCAACTTTGAGATACGGATTTCTTACTTGAATCCTAAAATACATGTTCAGAAGTATTGTATCATATCTGTGGAATCAGCAAGAAATCAACAATATTGCACTGTTGTTATAAACACATCTTGTGAATGAAAAAATAGAATTTACATATTATCACTGCATATGTGGTTCAAAGATTCTGTTGCTAGGTATTGTGAACCACTTTGGTCAGAAGTATTTATAGCATAGCAGTATGACAGAATCTGAATTCATATAATGATTACTGCAGCAGTGTTATGTAATAATTAAAGATATGAGTGCGAATTAATATGTAATAAATAACAACTTACTAAATTTTCTTCAACTTTCTGCATCCAGATCTTCCCAGCCAAATACATCTATGCAAATGTCTTCCCAAAATTCTTTCTTGTGAATGACATCAGAATACTCCTTTAATGATTTTAAATATAAACTTGAATCTTTATCCACTGTTGAATAGGTCCCTGAAATAACCATTCATATTGCTGTTCATAACTGATTAACTGACATGTTTTGGGCTCTGCCACCATCAAAAATATCTGCCAAGGAAGAATGCAAACTCAAAGCCACAAATGCAGTTAATGATACATTACTTAAAGTAAGTTTTACAAAAGGTAGCACATATAGTACAGAAGCAGATGTACCAAAAATAAGAACAAAGTCTTCATACAGGATTTGGAGTCATGTGCATCACCCATTAGCATTGGAACTTAACTGAGTGCAGGCTGGTGTTACAAAGCTTAACTGGTATCACTTGATTCCAGATAGCCTGAATATGTAAGGACAGTGGTACTGTATTGTATCCATAGAAAAAGTTGAACTGTCTCCTATTAAACATATAAATAATAAAAGAAAAACCTAATTATAGACTTAAAAATGTGATAAACCAAGAGTATATACAACAGTTTGTACAAATACAAGATTTGTAGCTGACAGAAACTCCTGATAGGTGGTGACACTAAGTTGAAAAAAGATGATAACTGCATCACATTAATAGTGAATGATGAAATGTAAACTACTCATAATGCACTTTTCATACAAAAAAAAACAGCTTTATAAAAAGTATCTGTTACGAACTGCCACCAGGTGATAAGACTGAGTTGAAAAATTACATTATTTGTGCTACATTAGTAACAAGTGGCAAAGTAAAAGGTTCTCATAATGCAGTGTTCATACAAAAAGAATAAGATAAAATAATTAATCTGAATGACAGAATGCCACCACAAGCATAGCAGTAAATAAGCAGATTTAGGATGAGAGGAGGTATCTTTATTGCATAGGTTGTGCCAGTTTGACAAAATATTAAGTGCCTGAGCAGTTTTATACTAATCATTAGCTCAGAAGTCTGTGTCCATATTTATAATCATTTCAATCTGTTATTACAATACAAAGCTCAAATGAGGTACAAGGTGCTGGAGAGACACAAGTGGGATTTTTATGCGAAGTGTTCCACACCACACATGATCTATCACCCTGCTGATATATGTGCCAACTTTTACCTTATAAATATCTTGCAGTCACCATTCTTGATTTTCCTCACTTTAGTGGACCTGCTGTGCAGTGGCAATAGACTGAAGTGAAGTGTCCATTTGACAATGGACTTCTTCAGTTTCCTTAGGACAGATGCAGGAAGAGAGCTCCAGTCTATTCAAGTCACTAATATGGTAAAAGCTACTCTTCATCTCCTACCTGTACACAGAGCTTCACTTCCTGGTATACACAGATGTCTGTATACTTATCCTCCAATCTGCCTTGATGTAGCAGTGATGACTGTCATCTCTTTGCCATTAGTAGATCAGTCACATGGTCCTGTGACACACTCACTGAACTTATTTCTATGCTGAATGGTAATTTATTGTGGTTAATGTGACATATTCTATACTTGGAACTACTTTCTGTTATTTCATGGCCCGGTATCAGACCATTGACATCGTCATGTTCTTGACACCACTAACAATCAGGGCAGTCAGGCATGTGTACATTTTGTGGACAGTACCACGATTTGGATGATCTCTGGTGACTCTTCTTATGTAGAGCTTCTTAAACAGTTCCCAGAGGTAACCCAACAACAACTTACACTAGCACCAGTATGCCAAGGCCATTCAACAGTACAGTATGTCCTAATAAGACCATGATCACCAGCCCATTCTTGGCCATGCTGCTTGACACTGGAGAAGCTAAAAATAGCCAAACAAGAATTTCCTTTCAGGCTTGAATAAGGGATCCGGTGACCATTAAGTAGCAGCTGGGCTCAGTATTACTACACGTTTTTTCCAAAATGACCAATGGATGGCATCCATGTGGTGACTAGCAACCCCTGACTGCTACCCAGTTCCACATATTGAAGGCTTCATGTGCAACATCTATGTCAAGCACATCTTTTCCAACTTAGATTGGCTCTGAGCACTATGGGACTTAACATCTGAGGTCATCAGTCCTCTAGAACTTAGAACTACTTAAACCTAACTAACCTAAGGACATCACACACATCCATGCCCGAGGCATGGTCATCAGTCCTCTAGAACTACTTAAACCTAACTAACCTAAGGACATCACACACATCCATGCCCGAGGCAGGATTCGAATCTGCGACCATAGCAGTCACACGGTTCCAGACTGAAGCGCCTAGAACCGCTCGGCCACCAGCGGCCGGCTTCCAACTTCATGCATACATACTATCAGATACTGTAGTGCCAGGAGACATAGCTAAAACTGCCAGCACAACTCCATGTGGTCTCTTGAAATTTAAAAAAATGCCATTTGGATTATGCAGTGCTTCACAGAAATTTCAGCATTTTGTGGACAAGGTGATGTGAGATCTATATTTTTGCTACATATATTGACAATGAGTTGATTATGTCCAGTTCCAAACCCCATCATCTGGGATATCGCACTAGATATTTACACACCTTTAGTCCCACGGATTACTCAGTAATCCTTGAAAATGTGCGTTTGGAGTTTTAGAAGTCTACTCCTTGGTCTGCACAATCAATGCCCATAGAAATTGTTCACCACAAGAGAAGGTGGTCAACTTTCCACAAACTCTGACTGTTGATGAATTATGATGCTTTTTAGACGTCACCAACTTCTACCATAACTGCATATGCAATCAAGCATTGTTGGCTCACCACAAGAGAATGTGGTAAACTTTCCACAAACTCTGACTGTTGATGAATTATGGTGCTTTTTAGACGTCACCAACTTCTACCATAACTGCATATGCAATCATGCGTTGTTGGCTCACCTAAACCTAATAACTGATAGACTGCTGTGGAGTAATGAAGCTGAGACAGCTTTCAACAATATGAAGACAGCTATCACCAAGGCTCTCTGTTAGCGCACCATGTCCTGCAGGCACTGCTCTCCTTAATGGTTGATACGTCATTGACAGGAACAGTGCTGTGCTATGACAACAAATACACTCCTGGAAATTGAAATAAGAACACCGTGAATTCATTGTCCCAGGAAGGGGAAACTTTATTGACACATTCCTGGGGTCAGATACATCACATGATCACACTGACAGAACCACAGGCATATAAACACAGGCAACAGAGCATGCACAATGTCGGCACTAGTACAGTGTACATCCACCTTTCGCAGCAATGCAGGCTGCTATTCTCCCATGGAGACGATCGTAGAGATGCTGGATGTAGTCCTGTGGAATGGCTTGCCATGCCATTTCCACCTGGCACCTCAGTTGGACCAGCGTTCGTGCTGGACGTGCAGACCGCGTGAGATGACGCTTCATCCAGTCCCAAACATGCTCAATGGGGGATAGATCTGGAGATCTTGCTGGCCAGGGTAGTTGACTTACACCTTCTAGAGCACGTTGGGTGGCACGGGATACATGCGGACGTGCATTGTCCTGTTGGAACAGCAAGTTCCCTTGCCGGTCTAGGAATGGTAGAACGATGGGTTCGATGACGGTTTGGATGTACCGTGCACTATTCAGTGTCCCCTCGACGATCACCAGTGGTGTACGGCCAGTGTAGGAGATCGCTCCCCACACCATGATGCCGGGTGTTGGCCCTGTGTGCCTCGGTCGTATGCAGTCCTGATTGTGGCGCTCACCTGCACGGCGCCAAACACGCATACGACCATCATTGGCACCAAAGCAGAAGCGACTCTCATCGCTGAAGACGACACGTCTCCATTCATCCCTCCATTCACGCCTGTCGCGACACCACTGGAGGCGGGCTGCACGATGTTGGGGCGTGAGCGGAAGACGGCCTAACGATGTGCGGGACCGTAGCCCAGCTTCATGGAGACGGTTGCGAATGGTCCTCGCCGATACCCCAGGAGCAACAGTGTCCCTAATTTGCTGGGAAGTGGCGGTGCAGTCCCCTACGGCACTGCGTAGGATCCTATGGTCTTGGCGTGCATCAGTGCGTCGCTGCGGTCCGGTCCCAGGTCGATGGGCACGTGCACCTTCCGCCGACCACTGGCGACAACATCGATGTACTGTGGAGACCTCACACCCCACGTGTTGAGCAATTCGGCGGTACGTCCACCCGGCCTCCCGCATGCCCACTATACGCCCTCGCTCAAAATCCGTCAACCGCACATAGGGTTCACGTCCACGCTGTTGCGGCATGCTTGGCACACTTCAAAACAGACTGCTTGAGACTGCAAATATGAGGATCACAGGGGGGTAGGTTTGCTGGAAGATGTTACTTAGTGTGGAACAGTTGGCAGCCAGGTATCATTGTTAGGTTTGGGGATTCTGGACAGCTAGGAAGTATTTCTTCAGATGGCACATAAATAGGTAGATGTAGATATGATCTGGCACCCACCAGCTCATAAGAGGGAATCACCTACTTCAAAGCTGTAGCGTTATGCATCGATAATTCTCATATGAATAACTTGGAAATCTAGAAGTGTCATAGGGGAATAAATTAATATCTGACTATGCTGACTGTGAAGTGCTGCATGGACAGGTAGCACCATGTTCAGGTTGTTTCTCTCTCTATCGTAAGGATATTGCAAATTGAAAAGCTCTTCAACATAAATGCTTTCCACTTTTACTGACAAAGCCCTGGAAATGGTAATATTGTAAAAATTACAAGAAGAAGATTTTTGACATGTTTTCAGTATCTATAGAATGAATTATAGTTTGCTTAAGAATATTTCATTATACACAATATTGTCATCATTCTGTGTTCCTTGGTCCACATTCTGGTGATAACTGCATCAGCTTCATGTTAGCTCATTTGACTTTCTCCACCAAGTTTTGAGCCCTCTTTGTTGGTCATGGTGTGTGGTGTCCATGCACAATAAACTTCCTTTAAATGGAAGTTTATGCAATTCATATCTTACAAAGGGTATTTGAGGTTGTTCACATTTTTCAATAAATGCTGTGTTGTTATATATTCATTTGTATTACCGTGTTTTGGGGATAGTACCAATGACAGCATTCTTAAGAAAAATATATTCAAAGTCCATAATGATTAAAAGATATGTGGCCTACTCATAATGTTTACAGTATAGGCACTGCGACACTTCAAAAAAGTGAATCCGATCGGGTGAATGAGCTTTTTAGTTTTCAGTATGCTCAAGACAGAAAAAGACAAATAAGTGTGACACTTACTGATTTATGATATTTATTTTGCAGTCAGTGCATCTGAGTATTATTAGTAACAATGCTCTAGTCCCTAAACTTAGTTATAGAAATGTGAATAATGCTCAATGACATACACTTTGGGTATTTCAGCCTTCAAAAACTGCATCTTTGAGACATGAGGTGTAGTCACTTCCTAGCCCACTCAAGGAACTCATTGAGTGGCAATCTTGACGCTGGTAGTATAACTGAATCTTGGCAACAACACAGAATATTTTTGGCAGCTCTGTGACTGATGACTTACTTCTTGGTTAGCACAGTATTATCATGCTAAATTCACTTGATTATCTGTGCCATTTTCGTTGAATAATCAGAATGATTTTCACTTAAGGTGTGATATAAGGTTATCAGTGTATGATTTTGAGCCCAGAAAAGTCATCCTATGCAGAAATTGCAACTACTCTCATCTTTTGCATTGTGATTTATCTGTGCTGGCCAACACTGGGACAATAAGGGAGATATGGATAAGGCAGCTCTGTGCTAGCACTGAGTCAATATGGTCACCTGTAAAATGAAGGCTGCTTCAGATCACAGTTCCAGTCTTGCTGAAGGCTATATTTTTAGCTTTTCTGTAACAAAGCTACAATTGGCCAGATTGAAAATCAGTAAGGAAATGTATAGAAATCTTCCCCATCAAAATTCATTTCACTACTGTGGTTCACATCTATTATACTGAACAACATAGTGCTTAAGGTATGCACTTTAGAGCCCATGTTTACGTGACAATTATTACCTGTTTTGATCCATACTACCTCTTCCAAAAGTATGGAAAGCAAAGGGATTCAGTACAAGAGTTTTGTTTCACTGCATAAAAGCTGAAAGGCTCATAGCTCTTAATGTGTGCATCTTAGATGCAATATTCACTAGACTTTTTTTGCTTCAAAAGTTCATTCTTGTCATATACCTGAATATTTCTCAACCTTTCTGGGACAACCTGTATATTCTTTCACAATATCTAAAACAGTCTGACAATGCGCAGGTAGTTTACTGATTCCACACCTTTAGAAACCTTCTGATTCTGAGTTAAATTTTTCATCAAACTAGGTTTGAACTGCATTTTCATCCTGAAAGGAATTTTCTTCATGGTTGTCCAATAAGGAGCAGGAAACATATACACTTGAGCACATATCACATAGTAGAAATGTGTGATGAAGTTTTGTCAGTCATTTTGCTTACGCTGTGACCAAAAAGTTCTCAGTTCCTGGCAACCAATACCAGCTGTGATGGACATGGCCTTGGGGAGGAGTTTGTATACCAAAACACCGTATTTCAACCACCAGATGAAAAAATGTTATGTTGACATTGGCCTTTACTCAAGTATATATTTCTCATTAGGGTACAACCATTAATTTTTTGTTAAGAAGTTAACATAAATGCATCATAACTTACCACCAGTAACAATACTGCACAGGAATTCCCAATAAGTGAACTGATGTTCAAGCAAATATGAAGTAATGCAATTAGTTTTGTTGCTTTGAATTTGATCATGCAGTTAACCTGACTCTTGAACCTTGCTTATTAAATGCAAGTGTCACACAGCAGTTAAATCGTTCCACCTCATCATATACATCAGTTACTGAGACTTTCTGAGTGTTGAATGTCATTCATGACAGAAATATCTTTCTTAAAACAAGTAAATCTTTTTGCCACATGTTTAGCCCAAAACCTCTCATCCCATACAAAATACAAAGAATTCATGCTTGTGCTGCTGCCTGCACCACTGTATTAAACCCAAAGCAAACAATAAGTGACAAAGGTTAAAGTTTTTTCTACTCATGACTCTATTTCACAATGTTTATGCAATGTTCATAAGTTTCAAGCATGCAAAATCCTATACATAACTGCAAGGTAAATACTAGGACTTCAGACAAGAACTATATTACTACACTCATAGCACCACATCATGGCACAGTCATCTGGTCAGTAGGCATTTGATGTGAGGCAGTGTATGGCATGTGGCCGGTTGCTGGTAGCCAGTGGCCACAATAGAGCAAGGAATCTCTCATGCCTGTACTTTCTGATCTCAGCACAGCCACAAGCTGTTTTTCAGAAGTGTTTCTGGAAGTTTATTGCTATTATTGGTGAATTATCTATAATACTTCATCTGACCAATTACTTGAGCAGACAGCCAAAATGCAGTCTGAAAATTAATGGAGTATGTGGACTCAAATTCACAACTTCTTGTCTCCATTTCACTATGTTTACCACAAGTTTGTAACAGCTCATTTGCTCATTGTATTTCTCCCAATTCAGAAAACCCTCTTTCATTCTAGCCAAAAGCCAATATCATATATACTTCCAGAAATGTTTCTTGTTCATGTGATGCATGATTTGCAATAGCAGTGTTGCTGTGGAGTAAAATGATAGCCCTAGTTGCACCTTTATTTTTATTTTAAAAACCATGGGCAGGTTTGCCTCCAAGGCTATTATCCATAGGTTACCTATGCAGTATTAAAAAACAACCTACTGTGAAATTAGTTATACAGAAAATAATGTCGGCAGCAGGCATAATCAAAAAGAGGCATGAATAAAATAAATAATGTTAAAAAACAGCTCATGCACAAACATCACAAAAACAACACAAAAAAGTAAATAATGTTACATAAACTCTTCCACAATTTAATAAATAGCTACATACATGCAAATACGCTTCTCGGGTTTGCCGCCGGATCATATTGTGTAAATCGTACAATATTTCCTCGATGCAACTGCTCGACATCATCAGGTGGTGGTAGCTGCTGCTGTCACTGCTGCAAGGCGCGACTGATGATAATCGCGCGGCGGCGTCGGAATTTATCATGACGGGAGCAGGCAACACGCGTGCGCGAGAAGACGCTCATAGTTGGAGAAAGCGGCTCTCCTGGTGCCCCCTACTGGGAGCTGCAGAAAGGCCATCCACGCGTGCGCTTTGGGCAATAACTGTGCTGCCGGACGCTCTTGCGGATAAAGTTTGAACTAAATCTCAGCTACGCGTTGAGTCACTTGAGGAAACGGAAGTTCTTGTTTTCCCTGTTTTTGGTTTAATGGCAGCTCCCATGGTGGCCAACTATTTTATGGAAGACTTTGAGGAAAAAGCACTGCAGTTGGCAAGTCTCAAACCTTCTTATTTTTGGCGGTATGTAGACGATACCTTTGTGGTGTGGCCCCATGGAGTAGAGGCATTACCTGTGTTTCTCGGACATCTGAACTCGCTACATCCCAATATACAGTTCACTATGGAAGTGGAAAAGGATGGCCTCTTACCATTCCTGGACGTCTTAGTCAGAAGAAGAGCTGACAGTACATTGGGACACAGCGTCTATCGCAAATCAACTCATACAGAGCTATATTTGCAGGCCACAAGTTGCCATCATCCTGCTCAACGCGGTAGTGTCCTATGCTCTTTGGTGCATAGAGCACATGTAGTCTCAGATGCCGACAGTCTACCTGGTGAGCTACAACACCTGAGAACGGTATTCCAACAGAATGGCTATTCAGAAAGGCAGATACGCCATGCATTCCGTTCTCAGCAAACTCGACGCAGGGATGTATATGAAGATGCGGAGGCACCCACTCCAACAGCGTTCTTGCCCTATTTTGGCGGCATGTCTTCGAGAATAAAAAGAATCCTCAAAAAGCACGACGTCAAGTGTGTTTTTTGGCAAAATTGAGGAATTTATTGTGCTCTGTCAAAGACGACCTTGGCCTCAGAAAACGTGGCGTGTACAAAATCCCATGCCAATGTGGAGCGTCCGGCAGCACAGTTATTGCCCAAAGCGCACACGTGGATGGCCTTTCTGCAGCTCCCAGTAGGGGGCACCAGGAGCGCCGCTTTCTCCAACTATGAGCGCCTTCTCGCGCACGCGTGTTGCCTGCTCCCGTCATGATAAATTCCGACGCTGCCGCGCGATTATCATCAGTCACGCCTTGCAGCAGTGACAGCAGCAGCTACCACCACCTGATGATGTCGAGCAGTTGCATCGAGGAAATATTGTACGATTTACACAATACGATCTGGCGGCAAACCCAAGAAGCGTATTTGCAGCAGATCCGTCGGGAAAGCATGAAAAGTCACAGCTACATACATGTTACATATAGCTGCATTTCACATACAGCTATTTCTTAAATTTTGGACAAGTTTATACAACATTATTTACTATATGTATCATCTCTATGATGTGTTTATGATGTTTTTGGATGAGTTATTTTTCAATATTATTTATTTTATTTCTACATCTACATCTATGTCTATTCTCTGCAGAAACCAGCATGAGGTGTACAGGAGAGAGTATGTCCCATTGTATCAATTATTAGGGTTTCTTCCTGTTCTTCTCACATATGGAGCATGGGACGAATGATTTTTTGAATGCCTCTGTGCATGCAGTAATCATTCTAATCTTATCCTCACAGTCCCTGTGTGAGCAATACATGCAGAATTTTAGTATATCCCTAGAGTAACTATTTAAAGCTGATTCTTGTAACTTTATTAATATACTTTCTCAGTATAATTTACATCTTTCTTCAAGAGTCTGCCATTTCAGTCCTTTCAGTATCTCTGTGACACTCTCCCATGAATTAAACAAACCTGTGACCATTCATGCTGCCCTTCTCTGTATACATTCAATATCACCAATTAGCCCTATCTGGTACAGGTTCAATACATTTGACAATATCCTAGGATAGGTCACACAAGTGATTTGTAAGCCATCTCTTTTGTAGACTGATCGCACTTCCCCACTATTCTACCAATAAAATGAAGTCTACATTCTGCTTTACCCGCAACTGAACCTATGTGATCATTGCATTTCATATCCCTGCAGAGTGTTACATACAGGTATATGTATGTTGGTCAAGTCCAACAATGACTCACTAATATTATAATCATAGGATATTATGTTTTTTCATTTTGTGGAGTGCAAAATTTTACATTTTTGAACATTTAGAGCAAGTTGCCAAACTCTGCACCATGTTGAAATCTTATCGAGTTCTGACAATATTTATGCAACTTCTTCCAGATAGTACTTCATTACAGATACCTGCATCATCCACAAAAAGCTTGTTTTTACTATCAATATTGTCTGCAAGGTTATTAATATACAACATTAACAGCAAGGGTCCCAACACACTTCCCTGGGGCACACACTTCTACATCTGATGATGACTCTCCATCCAAGATAACATGCTATGTCCTTCGTACCAAAAAGTCCTCAATCCAGTTACAAATTTCACTTGATACCTCATATGATTGTAATTTTGATAGTAAGCATAGTTGTGGTACTGAGTCAAATGCTTTCCAGAAATCAACTGAGTACATCTGATTGCCTTCATCCAAAGCTTTCAGGATGCCATGTGAGAAAAGTGCAAGTTGTGTTTCACATGATCAATGTTTTTGAAAATCATGGTGGTCAGCACTGAGGAAGTAATTCTGTTAAAGGTACCTCATTATGTTTGAGCTCTGAATATGTTCTAAGATCCTACAACAAATCGATGTTAATGATACTGTATGGTCGTTTTATGGATCTCTTCTACTACCCTTCTTGTAGATGGATGTGACCTGTGCCTTTTTCCAAGAACTGGGCATGGTTTATTGTTGAAGGGATTTATGTTACATTATAGTGAGAAGAGAGTCTAACTCAGCCACAAATTCAGTATAGAATCTGATAGAGATTCCACTGGAACCTGGAGCTATGCTCAGTTTTAAAAAATTCAGCAGTTTCTCAACATCAGTGATACTAATACTCATTTCATTCATCTTTTCAGTGGTATGAGGATTAAATTGGACCAGTTCTCCTGGGTTTTCCTTTGTAAAGTAACATTTGAAAATGGAGTTAGGCATTTCAGCCTTTGCTTTGCTACTCTCAATTTCAGTTCCTGTCTCAGTTTGCTAGGTACTGGACACAAACTTTGATGCAACTAACAGCCCTTACACATGACAGTTGACAATATTCTGGTATGGTAGTCATTGAAGGCATCATGCATCACTCTCTTGACAGTCAAATGAGTTTCATTTAGCTTCAGTTTATCTGTAGCCCTACACTTTGTTTTACACCTAATATGCAGTAATTTCTGTTTGTTTAGAAGTTTCTTTACAGTAACTGTATACCATGGAGGCTCCCACCCATTATGAACTGTTCTACATGGTAAATATCTATCCAGTGCATAGTCAACTATTCTTTTAAACTTGGACCAGAGTTCCTCTACATGATCCTGACATTTGCTGCAAGTTTCAAGTTTCTCTTTGATATATGACATTACTGACTTTTTATCTACTTTACTGAACATATATATCTTTCTGCTTGTTTTAGTTGTGCTTTGTACTTTGGTAATCACTGTTACCAGGACTGTGCTGTGGTCACTGATAACAGTTTTGATGTGGACATCCTCAAATAGGTCAGGTCTGGTTGTCACCTGTAGATCAAATGTATTTCCATCATGAGTAGGGTTCCTAACTATTTGTTCTAGGTAGTTTTCAGAGAAGGCATTTAGTAAAGTTTCACATGATATCTTATCACATCCACCACTAACAAAACTATATTTTCCCAATTAATTGTTGGGTGATTAAAGTCTACATCAAAGAACACAGTATGATTGGGGAACTTATGTACAAGTGAAATGAGGTTTTCTGTGAAGTTTCTAGCTACATCTGGAGATGACACTGGTGGGCGACAGAAAGTTCCAGTTATCATTTTATGCCCACCCCTGATACTGAGTCTTGCCCAAACAATCTCACATGCAGTTTCAATTTCTATCTCAGTGGATTTGACTTTTTTGTCTACTACAACAAATACACTACCTCCACTTCCCCTTTGCCCATCCTTTCAATACAAACTTATTTTTTTCCCAAAAAACCTCACTGTTATCAATTTTCAGTTTCAACCAGCTTTCTGTACCTAGTATTATTTGAGCTTCACTGCTTTTCACAGGTGTTTCAAGCTCTGGCCCTTTGTTGCGAATGCTTTGGCAGTTTATTATTATTTTAATACTCTCAACTGCCGGTGGCATTTCTTTCAATCTGACACTGGTATTTCTGGGTTTCCTATAGCAATCATTATCTGGGTTGGATAGAGAGTTGCCTAATCTAAGAAAATCTTGTCTGCACCCCACACACAGTCAACTACCTGAATAGCAGCCTCTGATGTGTAGAGCACACCTGGCCTAATTAGGGGGAGCCTATAGTCCTTGAACCTATGGCGCAAGTCCAGGAAGTCACAGCCTACCTCGTTACAGAAATTTAAAGTCTCTGGTTCAGTCCTTCCATTTTACTCAGAACCAAAGGCCAACAATCAGCTCTGGAGATAATGCTGCAAATTGTGACCTTCATTGAAACTCCATGCACAAGGCTGGTCTTCAGAATCTTCTCTGTCAGTCACTGGAATGACCCAGGGATAACTTTGGAACCCAGATAACAGGCATCATTGTTCCAACGTGCACCACAATCTGCAGTTAGTTGCAACGTGTCCCCTCAATGGCTGCTGGAATAGCCTCTTCAACATGTTGAATGAGGCCCCCAGCCATACACTGACTGCCACTGATGTCCTTCCCTGTCCCTTACTGCCATTTCCCTAAGTGATGCCATCATTCACTGTATCTCTGAACTGCCAAGAATTAATAGACCCCATTGCTTTTGTGTTTGCTCCTCCTGACACTAGACAAAACAAGTTTCCCCAAAATAATTGAAGTGAGTCCCAGTTTCAGTGAAAGCAGCACTTTGAACTTGTTAGTTAGGGAGATCAGTACAACACCCTGAGTCCTCCCTGGTCCTCGTGCACCCTATACAGGATATCTATATCTACCACTGACATGCCACTTGCAGTCAAGTGGATGGGTCATGACAGATCTTGCACTTTCTGCAGAGGAGACACGATCCACAGGTGAGGATAGTACCTGAGTTATTTCTGTAACAGGTATCAGAGCAACACGAATCTCCAGAGCTCTTCCAACATGCCAATTTGCAGCAGCCATAAATTGTTAGACAGTACTCAGGGCAATTTTCAACTGCTTACAAACGTCAACCAACTCATCCCGTATTTGAGAATGGCTTTCACAATGGGGCTGCATTAATCTGTTTGCTGTTAATGGTACATGTTACTTTGTTCTTCTCTATATAACTAATTCCTTTGTACATCATATTCTGATAGTGCTTCAATAACTACAGCCCTAGGGTCTGAAATAAGTCTTTTTTTTATAATGAAACTAAAAGGGCAATTTGGACAGTCATTTTACTCCAAACTGCTTACAGATGCATGGGGTTTGGTATCACTCTGACTTCACAAACAAACAAAATTATTACCTCTTTCTGCTGACTGCTATTTTGCAAAGATCTTAACCGTCATTTCTCTGGTCCAGCATAATTACATCACACAAGCATAGGCTTTACTCAACTGCATGTCTTTCTTTCACAAGATTGTTTTATTCTGTAACAAGTATTCCCTGTTACTTATCTCTGATTAAAACACTTGCACTACAACAGCTGCAACAACATTCTCAGAACCATCTGTGGAAGCTATCTAAACAACTTACGTCCTGATGACATGTGGAGGTACCACTGTCTATCCATCCAACTCTATCACTTCTTAGCAGTATGTAGATCCTGTCTTGCTGATCTACTGCCTCACACTGTCAGAAACCCCTAATCTGCCATAGAACTACTAATTCCAAACATAGTCTCTGGGCTCCCACCACTGTCAATATGTGACTATATGCTGACAGTCATAGATATTCTAGTTGTTTTATGTTAATGAAAGATACAAAGGAGCTTTAGAAGATAATCACCAATTGAAAACATTTTTAATTGTTTATTTTTACAAAGGACATTGAAAACTGTAATTATTAAGCATTGTAGTAGCAGCTTCTACCTTTAGTGAATAAATATGTCATTCTTTTTTTCTTGTAACTTCTGTTTGCAGAGAATAGCAGCGGCATTAACGAGATCAGAATAATACCAGAGGCAACAGATCCCAACAATGAAAATCTTGATGAAGATGACCAACAGGCTATATACTATTATATTGTTGGTGAGTAGTAACATGAATATATTTGTGACAGATAACATAAAGAGATAGTAATGCACTGGCTGCAAGACAAGCAAAAGATTGAAACACTTTGTTACTTTAATAAAATGGCAAGGGATGTGTACATGTGACAATTTAACAGAAATGTTTTCTATATTAAATCATGAGGGGGAACAGTCAAGGATGTAGAACAAGTACAGCTAAATTATGTCACAGCTGTAGAATTACAATTAACTGGTTCCTTAACTTACAATGACAACTAACTATTATGAATGGCACTATACTCAATCACTTGATTGGAGTGTTTGTGTTAAGATAAAGCAATGTAACTTTCCCCAGTCCTGGGGACACCTTATGCATGGCTTCCTGTCTTTTGCACAGCCGACTTGCCTTTCCAACAGTGTTGTGAATTTGTATACATGGGCTTCCTGCTCTGCTGCTGAGTGCTGTGGATGCATACAGATGTGCTGCCACTCAGACTCTCACCCATATTTTTGTCCTGTAGAGCCAGCAGCTTCTCAAAGTTTGGGTTATTTACATGTATACTTGCAGATGTTTGCTGTTGGTGTCTTTTGTTGCTATTTCTGGCATCTCTTCACATTTCTATCTAGTCTGTATTGTTGTCATTAGATTAATGTTATCTTCATTATTCTTCTTGTCAAAGGTGGAGTACATTTCAGCACTGCTAAGAAATGGAAAAGCATCATATTTTCACAGAGGAGAAAATTCTTGGTATTGTAGAGCTAAAAAGGAGATTAACTGTTAACTGCTAAACATTGTTAGAATACTTTAATCTCGAAATAATTTCAGAACATGACAACATTAATATGGCTGTGCTGATGCAGGTCCTCAGTAATGTCCTCAGTAATGCTTGATGATTCAAAGTCTTGTCTCCTGAAATTGTCTGAGCTGTTAGTTTTGCTGTTCAATAACTGATGCAAACCATTAAATTAACCTTGAGAATATTTTATATTTATCAAGATCAAAATGCATTTTATGATGATCAGTTCACTCTATGCATTTTATATTACTAATTGTTTGTCAGGAGGACTGTCATTATTAAATCTAGTCTGAGGAGACCACTTTCCTTCAAGATAACACTACCAGTAAACCAAGTTAGTAAGTCCACCAACTGGTTTAAAGCCAGTGGCAATTTCTGGAAAATGTGCTATTATAATGAAGTCCTTACGCATGTTTCTACAAATGAAGCACCTTCACCAAAACACAGCTTAAAAGAAAATGGATAATTACAAACAGTTCTTTGTATCAGTGATTGGATCTTTAGTAGTCTATTAACACAGAAAGTTATGTTTATTACTACATCCATACTGCTCAAAATAAGTTCATAAAGGACTCACACTGTTTAATTGTGGTGACTTGAGTAATTAAGAATAACTTTCACACTCTGAACTTTACATGGTAGTGAACATTAACTGAAAACTTTTTGGTTAAGATGATTTTCAAGTACAGACTTTGATGCAGAGACATTGACTGAGTGATTACCAGGTACAAACTGCTGACTTATTGTCTGGTGATGGTGTGTATAAATATGTGTAAGGATAAAAGGTGAAGTTGGTTATTACATTATACTTTACAAAGACACCAAAGACCAAATTTATGCTGATTGCATTATAGTGCACCATGTAATAATGACTTAAATGTAACATAATTATTAGATTTAACTACATGCTAGATAACTGTAAAACTAATAAATTTAGATGGACTGTTTAGTTAATACAGTGTATACTTCTATGGGGATTTACCAAGTTTAATGTAAATTTTACAGGATAACAATTTTCCTTATTTGTTTCATTTTTTAATTATCACATTATGTGGATAGCCAGAGGTGTTTTCAAAGTTAGGCAAAACTGAACAACAAAATTATGAAACCAGTTCTTGGAATTAAAACTTAAAATTTGAAGTAATGAAAATATTATCAAGTGGGTGAGAACTTTAGTTAAGAATAATTTTTTAGGTAATGACTTTTCAGATAAAGTTAACTATTTACTGCAAAGAGAAAGATAGGTATTTCAAGCAAGCTGCATCCTTTTGTGGATAAACAAGTACTAACTCACAACATTTTTATGATCATGTGATATACAAAAATAGGCAATTACAGACATCTCCTGGGAAAGGACAACAAACTGGGTAATTTGAATCAGCATAACTTAACAAACTACTGAATAATAAGTAATAATGAAATATTGCCTAAATAAGATTTCAATAATTTACTTAACTGTAGTACATTTACTAGCAGTGTAACAGTAAAAAGGAAAAAAAATTAGTTGTCACAGGAGTAGAAATATAGTAAATGTAGTTGTTCCTGTCTTTTGTGTTTCAAGCAGGTATAAACACAATTGTCATTTTCAGTTCCACAGAATCTGAAAGAGTGGTGAAAGTCTTGGAAAAGGACCGTGCATTAGCAATATACTAAACCCCTTTTTTATGTTCTAGTATTTTACATTTTCCCAATTTTTATGTTCATTTTCATTAGTCCCAATAGAAGTCCTATTATGTAAATGGAATCTAAAGGGTGGGAGAAGGGAAAAGAAAGAGAAGGGACTATTGATGTCAGTTTCATCAGGACTTAATGCAGAATCAGTTGCAATGAGTGTGAATGTGTGCCAGACTGGAATTTGAAACTAGGACCTACCACTTACTTGGCAGTTGTGTTAACTATTGCACCACCTAGACACAGTGTTCATTGTTATTACGCGGACTATCTCAGCATGCCTTTTAGCTGACCTAAATTCACACCTAGCACCACCTATCCGTAATCCTTGTCCATGTTCTCCCTGTTCACCATGCTTCGATTCCTGCAGGAGGTCAGACATAACTGTGCATCTGCACTGAAGGTAGTGGATTTATTTCCCATTGAGAGTAATCAATTATAAAAATGCATGGTGTCTTTTGGACATGTCCAAAAGAGCAGAAACCACACATTTATAAAAGAAGTCTTGCTTTGTCATACAATGCTTTCCTGTCATTAATGACTTGTCTTACAAAATTTCCTACATTTTAAGTTTTCCTTGATGTTATTATGATCTTTAACATTGATTTAAATACCGTTTTCTGCAAAAAGTGCAGCATATTCCTGCACAAAGTCAGCCTTGGAACAAAGCAGAAGAAGCAGACTATACACAAAGTTATTGCTCATGTAACACAGCATTAGCAATTAAGATTTTCACTGCAAGTTGTTGGGTCATGGCCACCTCTATTATTTGTTTTCAGTGTTTGGATGAGTGGGAAAGTATCCTGAGTCCCTTAATGATAATCACGATCTGATGATAGTGACTCTAGTAGACTTTCACTGCCAGTTGTTGGGTCATTGCCACCGGTATTATTTGTTTGCAGAGTTTGGAAGAGTGGGAAAGTATCCAGAATCACTCCCTAAGTAATAATCACAATCTGATGACAGTGACTCTAGTAACAACTTTCCTTCTGATCATTGTGTTGTATTACAACAGCTTTAATTTAATGTCACTGTCATATATACAAATAAACACTACATTTGCAGTAAACCACCTCTGTAATGGGTTTTCATGAATCATTGTTACGTCCATGTGAAATACACTAATCCATACTAGGGACACAGTCTTACATTGGTATGATCTGATATCAGATGTAAACATTCTTCCTCAAGAAGCCCTGTAACTTGATGAAGTTTCCATGCTCTTTCTCACCCAGGATGTCCTTTAGTGACCTTGTTGGCAACAAGCTATAGATTTCATGCTTGTTGTTCTCTTATTACGAAAACTGCAAACTTTAGTGATTTAACCAATACTGTGTTAAAAGTTTTATTTACCATAGTTTTATAATTATTATCAATAATAAGTCTTGTATTAGACCATGAATATGTTTCTAATGTGGTTTCACAAAAGACTTTTGCTTCCCTGTTTTATTTACACTGTTGGACATGATCAGAACAAACAGTGAAACACATGTACACATTTGTGTTTGTCAGCACCCAGCCACTGCCCACGCACAAACATACATTTCCTTCTCATCACAATATTGTTTACAACCAACAGTTTTGTGAAAGTGTAAGTGTTGATAGTGGAACTGTGGGCCAATGGAAAAAAGAACTGCAAAATATCTTTAAACATTATGATCCAAAAAAATTTTAATGTTCATGAAGCTGATCTTTTTTGCATCACATTACCAAGTAAGGCCTTACACTTTAAAGGTGAGAAATGCCTAGGTGGGAAACTAAGTATGCAGAGAATATTTTTTTTTTACTTCTGGTCAAAGCTGATGGGTCTGAAAAATTACTTCATTTGGTAGATGGTAAATTGAAAAAGCCAATGTGTTTCACAAATGTGAGAACTCTGGCCACTAATTATGATTCCAACAACACCACATGTATGACCAATTCCATATTCACATCCACCATGCATGCACTGGATGCTAAAATAGGGACAAAAAATAGGAAAATAATGCTGCTACTAGATAGCTGTCCAGCATACCCTGACAGTCTGCAGCTCAGAATTATTAAGTTAGTGTTACTGCCTCCTGACTGTGTGAGTGGGCCTCAACCATTAGATCTACGAATCATCCATTCATTTAAATGTAGGTATAGAAAAATGCTTGTTGAGAAGGCCGTATGATAATAGCACGGACCCAAAATCTATGACCATTCAGTTTTGGATGCTATGCATTACATAGCCAAAACTTGGATGGATGTGACTCCATTAATCATTTGTAACTGTTTCATGAAAGCAGGATTTAAGTTCACAGAAAACACACAGACGCCACTGTAAAAAGACCTGTCTGAGTCTTGATTTTTCTGTGGTAGGCATATTATCTACATTTCAAGAGAATGTCAGTGTTGATAATTCAATCATCAATTCATTGAATGTACACTTCTTTGAATCAGTCTACTAAAAAGTGTAAAAAAGGGGGTTATGATGTACGTTTTACTTAGAAAAATTGACTTTCATTCAGTTGCACGTAAGTTTCATGACTTGTCTTCCATACTCAGCAGGCCTTCAAATTAATGGTCATCGTTCATAATATTCCTAATACTAAACATGATGGTATGTGTAGTAAATGAAACCAATCAATTTTATATAGATACCATTACCATTATGTAAAAATTAATGAATTCTAGTTTTCAAGGTGGAAAGAAATATTGGGCCCGTTAGACACTGAGAACCAGCAGTACACCCATGGACTGTAAATTGATTGAAAGTTTCAGTTTAAAAATTGCAGTCTTCTCATTATTTTATGTTTTCAAAAGACTGGAGTGGAAATGATTCATTACAATTCAAATATGTACCTTGATGAATTGTAGGTGATGATCATTGTTGACCAAATTAGCACCTCAATTTCATTCACTGCAGAAAGTACTGATGTGCCTCTTCAAATATGTTATATTCTTATGACACTATAAATATCTTTTTACACAAGCAAAATTCTTTATCAACACATTTGATTTATTAGTAGTTTCTACATTTTGTAATGTTATGAGCGGCAGACTCCATTACCACAGGGCAGTTTAAATCATATCAGACAGCTCTAGGGCAATATAAAAGTTTTTTGGGGAGCTGTCCAATGGATTGTGAGAAGCCAAACTGAGATTGTCAGAGCACTGAGCGCAAGTATAGGAGTGGCTAGCAAGCTCAAAAGAGCTGTGGTCATTGTGATTTTTCCACAGTGGAAAGTGGTATGTGTGAGTTCTGACAGCATGGTAGTAGAATGAGCTAAGATGGGATGACCCATGTGACTTGAAATATTATCACCAAATATTATAATGGAAAATATTTACAATTCCTTACAGACATGCTAGAAAAACAACAACTGGCAGCTTTAAAATCCTGGCAATGCCACAGACCAATTGAAAATTAAACTATGATTGTAAATTAAACACTTCAAAAGTTATTAACATTTACTATTATTATTATCATTATTATTGTTATCTGCCTTGAGATCCAGTAGGATCATGTAATGCATTCTGGCTCATTTGCGCATTCTTTCTGATCTTCCATGATTCTCTCATTTTTTCTGCATGCAGTATCTTTCTGTCCTCAGTTCACTTTGTCTCTGGTTTCCTTGGGACTTCATACTCTGCCCTAACATTCCACTTGTCTCTGTATATGTTTCTTTCTTCAATTTCTGTTGGATCAATTTATGTTTTTTCTAAGTCAAGTGTGACTTGTGTAATCCATGGGATTGTTTTTATTATTGCTATTATTATTAATAATAATAGTAATAAAAATTATAACTGCAAAGCCCATCATGTAATCTGTGTGATTTGTACATCAAAAGAAATCTTATCAACAGATTAAGTTTCTAATTAAAAAATATGCAAAAATTTGATTATCAGTTTGGTTTACTTATGCCTGTAGTCCCCTAACTATGGAATCCTCTACATATATACAAATGATTTTATCAGCATGAGTTTCTTCCTTTAATATTTTTTGGTTTGAGTGCAAGATGTGGTGATTTATGTGTCTGAGATTTGTTTAAAATTATTCAAATAATAATAAATTATTTTATTAAGATGTTGCAAACATATTGCAAAGATTTTCTTTATGTTTTATCATAAATATTTATATGGAATGATTGTGAAAATTATGAATAGTGATCAGGATGAAAGTATATTCATTGAATTGGTGAATGGTCATGTGACCGAAACTATACATATGAGTGAGGGCAGAGCTCATGGTTTTTAGTCTGTCGTCTTGCACCTGGATTTTTGGCAAGCTGTTTTCATCTTGGTTTTGTCTGGAGTTGGTCAGTTCAGGTGGTTTGTTGTAAAATTGTGGGTTGTGTGTTTACTGTGATTGTACCTTCATGCAGCAGTACTTACAATAATCTTGGGTACGTGTGATAACTTATAAATCTCAGGACTCTGACTTCAATCTTTAGAGGCAGTTTAGTTAGTGATGAGACAACTCATGAGCTGCTGGTATGTCATTGCAATGGTGAATTTCTAAAAATTGTGGTTTTAATGGATTTTTATTGTGATGGACTTAACTGATTTAGTTGGAATAACATTAATGGCTGTGACATTTAGATTTGCTGGGAATGATAATGCTCATGCTAACAAATGTTGAGAGACAGTTTAGATTTTTGAGAGTTTATTTCCCTGATGTACTTCATTATTTAGTTCATATTGTTGGGTGTAACAGCTGTTTGTACAAAGTAGACAGTACTGCTGAAAGATATTGACTGTTATTCAATGAGTTATTTGTATGTGGCCACCATTTGCATACATTGTGCATTTATGAAAAATAAGTGAGATTCATATCAAAGTTAAAATCAGTCTATTTTAGACAATATTATTATGCTTCAGAATTTTGACTAACAGATCCAACTTAGGTTCCCCTTATTTAATTATTCACTAATGTATCTCACTGTTAGTGTAAGGTTTTGATATAAACATTATTTTGTTCAGTTGTTGTACTACGGAGTAATGGTGTACAGCCAAACCCTCACAGAACTTATACTTTGTGAACAAAAGTATCCAGACATCCCTAGAAACATATGTTTTTCATATTAGGTGCATTGTGCTGACACCTATTGCCAGGTACTCCATATCAGTGAACTCAGTAGTCGTTAGACATCTTGAGAGAGCAGAATGGGGCACTCCACGGAACTCATGGACTTCATACGTGGTCAGGTGATTGTGTGTCACTTGTGTCATAAGTCTGTACGTGAAATTTTCACACTCCTAAACATCCCTAGGTCCACTGTTTCCAATGTGATAGGGAAGTGGAAATGTGAAGGGACATGTACAGCACAAAAGTGTTCAGGCTCACCTCATCTGTTGACTGACAGAGACCGTCGACATTTTAAGAGGGTCGTAATGTATAATAGGCAGACATTTTTTCAGATCATCACACATGGATTCCAAGTTGCATCAGGATCCACTGCAAGCACTGACAGTTAGGCGGGAGGTGAGAAAACTTGGATTTCATGGTCGAGCAGCTGCTCATAAGCCACACATGCTGGTAAATGGCAAACAACGCCTTTCTTGGTGTAAGGAGCATAAACATTGGAAGACTGAACAATGGAAAAACATTGTGTGGAGTGACAAATCACAGTACACAATGTGGCAATCCAATGGCAGATTGTGGGTATGGCGAATGCCCATTGAACGTCATCTGCCAGCACATATAGTGCCAACAGTAAAATTCAGAAATGGTGGTGTTATGATGTGGTTGTGTTTTTCATGGAGCGGGCTTGCACCACTTGTTTTGCATGGCACTATCATAGCACAGGCCTACATTGATGTTTTAAGCACCTTCTTGCCCCCCACTGTTGAAGAGCAATTCAGGGATGGCAATTACATCTTTCAACACGATCGAGCACCTGTTCAAAATGCACGGCCTGTACAGAGTGGTTACATGATAATATAATCCCTGTAATGGACTGGCCAGCACAGAGTCCTGACCTGAATTATATAGAACACCTTTGGGATGTTTTGGAACACCGACTTCGCACCAGGCCTCACCAACCATTATTGATACCTCTCCTCAGTGCTGCACTCCATGAAGAATGGGCTGCCGTTCCCTAAGAAACCTTCCACCACCTGATTGAACATATGCATATGAGAGTGGAAGCTGTCATGAAGGCTAAGGGTGGGCTAACACCATATTGAATTCCAGCATTACCGATTTCAACCAGGTGTCCAGATACTTTTGATCACATAGTGTACTAATGCTTCATGATTGTTTATATTGAAAGGGATACATGACATGAGGAGTAGGAGCAGGACCTATGAGTATCATTGTAATTTATCATGTTCCCATTGCAAAACTTTTCATTGGCAATTAAACTAGGCAGACACTTTATGACGGAAGGTTACAAAGGAACTGAGCATAAACTAGCCTGAACTGTATGGAACTAAAAACTGAACTGAATCTGTGCTGTGGGGTTACAGCCATATTACATATACATCATTTTAGCAATGAGAATAGTTTATTCATTAAATTCAGAAGTGCTTTCTTCCCCTTCTAATCATTTGATTGTATGCTTTTCAGCAATCTTCAGAGTAAAGCTACAGACCACAGCTAAAGAGCTTTAAACTGCAGATTCACAGACAACAGTGATGTTGATTGCCAACAAAGAGTGTGAATAAATTTAATCTGTGGTTACACAATCATTCCTGAAATATTGATGTATCATTATTAGCTTCACTGTAGTAACATCTTTTCCAATTTATTAAAGAAAGTGCCAGAGTCCATGATTTGTCCATGTTGGAACCACTATCTTTGTTAATTAAAATAGTCACCAAAAAGAAAATTCAACTGCTTCTTTCACCACCAAGTCCCAAAAAAATGAAAGCAATGGTAGAATTTTATTAACAGAGATAGCAGTTTCAACATGAGCAAATTGTGGCATCTGGTGCTTTCTTTAATAAACTTGTAAAGATGTCTTTCCAGTGCAGCTAATAATGATACATCAATATCCCATCACGGATTGACCATACAGCCCTAGGTTCAATTTACTCTTAGTCACCAATCAGCGCCTCTGGCAGTTGTGTATTGGTGGTTTAAAAAAATTATGCAAGAAGTAGTGAAACTTCAGTCTGCTGGCTCAATCTGAAGATAAGCTAAAATGTTAGTAGTAGCAGAAATAGAGTTTTTGCGACTGGACTCTGAATTTCAATGGATCAATTATTACAGCACAAAAAGTTGTAGGCGCACAAATGAGAATAGTGTTAACCTCGTTGTTAGAGCTTATGATGAATTGCAAATGAATTTCCCTGCAAGAGTCAGGTTAAAATTTTCCTTGACAATATAGAGTAACACAATGAAAACAAGGATTTTTGTCATAGCTATCCTTTTTTGATGAAATTAGTAGAGTTCCCAAATTTACCTTATTTTTACATGTTTATCTTATTTATTTTACACTTTCATAACATCTGTAATATTAATTAGCATAAGCAGTTTTCTGGTAAATACAACTCTTTGTATCTTTTTGTGGAAATTGCATGAATTATGTGATGTTAACAATACAATGATTTATGAATCAGTGTTCTAATTTGATTTGTTTTTTAGAATGATGAGCATGATAAAAAGGAAAACCACTGAAAAATGAGCATTATTGAATAATACAAATGTAATGCTATGAAGCAGTAAAAAACTGAAAGATGAACAACCAAAAATGAAATGTATACATGTATCATGTTCTACATCATTTATGAGTACTGCAATCAATGATACACAAATCTTAGTCTTTATCTTACATATGTACTTCATATTTCTGGACAAGAGTTTACCCAAGATCTGTGGTGAGAAGGGGGATGGTAGCTTGTATTAAAGTTGCTTTGATATGGAAAAATGAAGGGTGGAGGGAATGAAAACCATGTTTTTGCAAAATTAATCTCACAACAATTCAGAATTGCATATATTGATTATTATAGTTTGTATATTAAAAACAAAGATTCCATGACTTACCAAACGGGAAAGCGCTGGTAGATAGACACAGTAAAAAGACACACAAACACACACACAAAATTTCAAGCTTTCGTAACCAATGGCTGCTTCATCAAGAAAGAGGGAAGGAGAGGGAAAGACGAAAGGATGTGGGTTTAAGGGAGAGGGTAAGGAGTCATTCCAATCCTGGGAGCAGAAAGACTTACCTTAGGGGAAAAAAGGACGGGTATACACTCACACACACACACACACATATCCTTCCACACATATACAGACACAAGCAGACATATTTACAGGCAAAGAGTTTGGGCAGAGATATCAGAGGTGGAAGTGCAGAGGCAAAGATGTTGTTGAATGACAGGTAAGGTATGAGTGGTGCCAACTTGAAATTAGCGGAGATTGAGGCCTGGTGAATAAAAGGAAGAGAGGATATATTGAAGGGCAAGTTCCCATCTCCAGAGTTCGGATAGGTTGGTGTTAGTGGGAAGTATCCAGATAACCCGGACGGTGTAACACTGTGCCAAGATGTGCTGGCCGTGCACCAAGGCATGTTTAGCCACAGGGTGATCCTCATTACCAACAAACACTGTCTGCCTGTGTCCATTCATGCGAATGGACAGTTTGTTGCTGGTCATTCCCACATAGAATGTGTCACAGTGGAGGCAGGTCAGTTGGTAAATCACGTGGGTACTTTCACATGTGGCTCTGCCTTTGATCGTGTACACCTTCCAGGTTACAGGACTGGAGCAGGTGGTGGTGGAAGGGTGCATGGGACAGGTTTTACACCGGGGGCAGTTACAAGGGTAGGAGCCAGAGGGTAGAGAAGGTGGTTTAGGGATTTCATAGGGATGATCCAAGAGGTTATGAAGGTTAGGTGGATGGCGGGAAGACACTCTTGGTGGAGTGGGGAGGATTTCATGAAGGATGGATCTAATTTCGGAGCAGGATTTGAGGAAGTCATATCCCTGCTAGAGAGCCACATTCAGAGTCTGATCCAGTCCCAGGAAGTAGCCTGTCACAAGTGGGGCACTTTTGGGGTTCTTCTGTGAGAGGTTCTGGGTTTGAGGGGATGAGGAAGTGGCTCTGGTTATTTGCTTCTGTACCAGGTCGGGAGGGTAGTTGCGGGATGTGGAAGCTGTTTTCAGATTGTTGGTGTAATGGTTCAGGCATTCAGGACTGGAGCAGATTCATTTGCCACGAAGGCCTAGGCTGTAGGGAACGGACCGTTTGATATGGAATGGGTGGCAGCTGTCATAATGGAGGCACTGTTGCTTGTTGGTGGGTTTGATGTGGACGGATGTGTGAAGCTGGCCATTAGACAGATGGAGGTCAACGTCAAGGAAAGTGGCATGGGATTTGGAGTAGGACCAGGTGAATCTGATGGAACCAAAGGAGTTGAGGTTGGAGAGGAAATTCTGGAGTTCTTCTTCACTGTGAGTCCAGATCATGAAGATGTCATCAATAAATCTGTACCAAACTTTGGGTTGGCAGACCTGGGTAACCAAGAAGGCTTCCTCTAAGTGACCCATAAATAGGTTGGCATACGAGGGGGCCATCCTGGTACCCATGGCTGTTCCCTTTAATTGTTGATATGTCTGGCCTTCAAAAGTGAAGAAGTTGTGAGTCAGGATGAAGCTGGCTAAGGTGATGAGGAAAGAGGTTTTAGGTAGGGTGGCAGGTGATCGGCGTGAAAGGAAGTGCTCCATTGCAGCAAGGCCCTGGACGTGCGGGATATTCATGTATAGGGAACTGGCATCAATGGTTGCAAGGATGGTTTCTGGGGGTAACAGACTGGGTAGGGATTCCAGGCATTCGAGAAAGTGGTTGGTGTCTTTGATGAAGGATGGGAGACTGCATGTAATGGGTTGAAGGTGTTGATCTACGTAGGCAGAGATACGTTCTGTGGGGGCTTGCTAACCAGCTACAATGGGGCGGCCGGGATGTTTGGGTGTGTGAATTTTAGGAAGTAGGTAGAAGGTAGGAGTGCGAGATGCCAGTGGGGTCAGGAGGTTGATGGAGTCAGGTGAAAGGTTTTGTAAGGGGCCTAAGGTTCTGAGGATTCCTTGAAGCTCTGCCTGGACATCAGGAATGGGATTACCTTGGCAAACTTTGTATGTCATGTTGTCTGAAAGCTGACACATACTCCCGACGATCAAGTACCACGGTTGTGGAACCCTTGTCAGCCGGAAGAATGATGATGGATCGGTCAGCCTTCAGATCACGGATAGCCTGGGCTTTGGCTGTGGTGATGTTGGGAGTAGGACTAAGGTTTTTCAAGAAAGATTGAGAGGCAAGGCTGGAAGTGAGAAATTCCTGAAAGGTTTGGAGAGGGTGATATTGAGGAAGAGGAGGTGGGTCCTGCTGCCATGGAGGACGGAACTGTTCCAGGCAGGGTTCAATTTGGATAGTGTCTTGGGGAGTTGAATCATTAGGAGTGGGATCAGGATTATTTTTCTTCGTGGCAAAGTGATATTTCCAGTGGAGACTACGAGTGTAGGATAGTAAATCTTTGACAAGGGCAGTTTGGTTGAATCTGGGAGTGGGGCTGAAGGTGAGGCCTTTGGATAGGACAGAGGTTTTGGATTGGGAGAGAGGTTTGGAGGAAAGGTTAACTACTGAATTGGGGTGTTGTGGTTCCAGATTGTGTTGACTAGAATTTTGAGGTGTTGGGGGGAGTGGAGCTGGAAGTGGGAGATTGAGTAGATGGGAGAGACTGGGTCTGTGTGCAATGAGAGGAGGTTGAGGTTTGTTGGGAAGGTTGTGCAGGGTGAGTGAGTTGCCTTTCCGGAGGTGGGAAACCAGGAGATTGGATAGGTTTTTTTGAGGTGGAGGGTGGCATGCTGTTCTAATTTGCGGTTGGCCTGTAGGAGGATGCTCTGAACAGCCGGTGTGGATGTGGGAGAGGAAAGATTGAGGACCTTGATTAGGGATAGGAGTTGATGGGTGTATTCATTGGCTGAGTCGATGTGTAGGTGAAGGATTAGGTGGGTGAGGGCTATGGATTGTGCAGTTTGGAACTGGTATAGGGACTGATGGAAAGAAGGATTACAGCCAGAGATGGCAACTTTAAGTGTGAGGCCTTTGGGGGTAATGCCAAATGTCAGACAAGCCTGAGTAAATAAAATATGGGAGCATAATCTGGCTAGGGTGAAGGCATGTTTGCGGAGGGAATGTAAATAAAATTTAATGGGGTCGTTAACATGAGGCTAAAGTGAAAATAAAAATATATAGGGAGAGATAAAGGTGTGAAAAAAGTCGAAAAAGTGTTGGTTTTAGATGAGCTATGTTGATCCTGTGCTGAACTTAGGTTGGCGAACAATGATGGGTACAAAGGTTAGGTAGTTGTGTTGCCTCCAAAACACGTTAAAGGGTGGAGAAATTCAGGAAAATTTCGAAAAAACTGCGTGTAAATGTATTCAATGGACTGGTTATGTGCTGGCAGATTATGAAAATGAGGCTAACAATTGTCTGACAAAGAAATAATAACGTATAAGCCTGTGGGAAGCTGCTAAAAAATGATCGATTATGTGGGAAAAAACGGGAATGGAAATAAAACGAAAGTTGTTGGAAATAGCTGAAATGGTTGTTTAATGGGTGAAAGGAACTGAAGCTGTGAAATAGTATTCAAGAGATTACACGAAATGTTTGTAAACTGGGAACAGTGGATTTTATAGCAGCAGTAATGTTGAAAGCATTAAAAATTTTTAGGTTATGGTTTGGAAGTAAATTATGTATTATTGAGTATATTTAGGCAGGATAAAATATATGGTAGATTACGGAAAAAAGGGAAGATGAATACAAAGTGAAACTACTTGTACAAACAAAAAGAGAAAGTAAGACAACAGAAAAGATTTCGAAATGCAACAGTGACAATAACAAACGTAATTGTTGGGTTCAAATTAATTATATAAATAAAATAGAGAGAAACATTCCACATGTGAAAAATATATTAAAAACAAAGATTCCATGACTTACCAAATCGGAAAGCGCTGGTAGATAGACACAATAAAAAGACACACAAACACACACACAAAATTTCAAGCTTTCGCAACCAACGGTTGGTTCGTCGGGAAAGAGGGAAGGAGAGGGAAAGACGAAAGGATGTGGGTTTTAAGGGAGAGGGTACCTCCATCTGTCCAATGGCCAGCTTCACACATCCTTCCACATCAAACCCACCAACAAGCAACAGTACCTCCATTATGACAGCTGCCACCCATTCCATATCAAACGGTCCGTTCCCTACAGCCTAGGCCTTCGTGGCAAACCAATCTGCTCCAGTCCTGAATGCCTGAACCATTACACCAACAATCTGAAAACAGCTTCCACATCCCGCAACTACCCTCCCGACCTGGTACAGAAGCAAATAACCAGAGCCACTTCCTCATCCCCTCAAACCCAAAACCTCTCACAGAAGAACCCCAAAAGTGCCCCACTTGTGACAGGCTACTTCCCGGGACTGGATCAGACTCTGAATGTGGCTCTCCAGCAGGGATATGAATTCCTCAAATCCTGCTCCGAAATTAGATCCATCCTTCATGAAATCCTCCCCACTCCACCAAGAGTGTCTTTCCGCCATCCACCTAACCTTCATAACCTCTTGGATCGTCCCTATGAAATCCCTAAACCACCTTCCCTACCCTCTGGCTCCTACCCTTGTAACCACCCTCGGTGTAAAACCTGCCCCATGCACCCTTCCACCACCACCTACTCCAGTCCTGTAACCCGGAAGGTGTACACGATCAAAGGCAGAGCCACATGTGAAAGTACCCACGTGATTTACCAACTGACCTGCCTCCACTGTGACACATTCTATGTGGGAATGACCAGCAACAAACTGTCCATTCACATGAATGGACACAGGCAGACAGTGTTTGTTGGTAATGAGGATCACCCTGTGGCTAAACATGCCTTGGTGCACGGCCAGCACATCTTGGCACAGTGTTACACCGTCCGGGTTATCTGGATACTTCCCACTAACACCAACCTATCCGAACTCCAGAAATGGGAACTTGCCCTTCAATATATCCTCTCTTCCTGTTATTCACCAGGCCTCAATCTCCGCTAATTTCAAGTTGGCACCACTCATACCTCACCTGTCATTCAACAACATCTTTGCCTCTGCACTTCCGCCTCTGACATCTCTGCCCAAACTCTTTGCCTGTAAATATGTCTGCTTGTGTCTGTATATGTGTGGAAGGATATGTGTGTGTGTGTGTGTATGTGTGTGTGTGTGTGTGTGTGTGAGTCTATACCCGTCCTTTTTTCCCCTAAGGTAAGTCTTTCCGCTCCCGGGATTGGAATGACTCCTTACCCTCTCCCTTAAAACCCACATCCTTTCGTCTTTCCCTCTCCTTCCCTCTTTCTTGACGAAGCCACCATTGGTTGCAAAAGCTTGAAATTTTGTGTGTGTGTTTGTGTGTCTTTTTATTGTGTCTATCTACCAGCGCTTTCCCGTTTGGTAAGTCATGGAATCTTTGTTTTTAATATATTTTTCCCATATGGAATGTTTCTTTCTATTTTATTTATTGTAGTTTGTATTAGATTTGCTGAACTTTTTTCTGAGTGACAGGTAACATTCAGTTACACGCTAATTGTATTTACATTTTAGAAATTTTTAGTATAGGTTCTTGTTACAAACAAGAGAAAAACATTGCAATTTGGAAGTATAACATTACTGGAAGTTTTTAGAACTTGAAGGAATCAACATTATTAGTTCCAAGAAGAGAATAGCAAAAAACTTTGAGATTTCATGACAAATGCCTTTTGGCGCCTTTGATATTTGTCAGTTTCCCTTATACGGTTGATATTTTCAAACTGACACGTCTGTCTGTCTTGAGGGTAAATCATGAGTTCAGTTAGTGAAGATAATAATATTTTTTGTAATGAGTTGTTGGGTGAGGGTTGGGTGAGGGTTGGGGGAGCGTTGGGGGAGGAGCCAGTTGTCCTTCTCTGCCCTTTTCTGGGTATGCCCTTGTTCCTCAGTTTTTATAGTAAAGTTATAAATGGAAAATTATTCATTTCTATTAGGTGGAGATGAGGATTTGTTTCAGCTGAATAACACCTCTCGTGAATTAAAACTGAATGGTCAAGAATTAGATTATGAAGATGCTACAAGCCACACCATATATGTACTAGCAACTAATAGTGAAAAAAAACCAGAAGAAGACCCTGCTCTTGAGAACAATGATTCAGTGCTGAAATGCATAATACAAGTAAGTAGACTAACTTAATTTTTGTTCTTAACAGAAAATAAAACAACATTAGTTGGAATGTTGATATTAAATAGTAAAATGATGCAACTTGATTATTTTCTTACTTATATGCTAAAATGTAATAATAAGAAATTTTCTCATACTGCTTTGCACAAAATATGAAGCACGCTCTTATTGCTCTAGTTTTGATTCTTTCTTGTTCACTGAATATATTGCCATCAGATTTTTAAAAAATTAAACATTTCAATAAAACACTTTGATGATTTACACTGCTCAGCCATAACACCATAATGTTGTATGCAGTTGCTACCAATGCTGAACTACTTTGTACATCCAGAAAAAAATCTTTTTCATTGTTTTGCTGAAACCAATGAAATCTGAAACTATATAAATAACCTTTATTTATCAACACTCATCCAGTATTTTTCATATATTTTGCACAGATCTTTACACTGCCCATTTTATGCTGATGTACATTTTCTTTTAATATTGATTCTGACATTGCAGCTATGTTTAAATACCAGAACTTCTTAATCCACCTATTCCAACTTGTCATTCTGTTACCTTTGAACATAACTACAACCACTAATTAGTTTGTTTCTCTCCTGTGGTCTCTCTGAGATGTAACTTCAACTAAATTCATTTTATTTCTTGACAGTGAAAATGATACAGACTCCACAACTCATACACTTATACATATTTTTAAAACAAATACTTCATTGTTGATATTTGTGGTTTTAGATACTACAATTAAAAATATCTCATCAATTTAGTGTGACATACATGCAGAAGTGTTGCAGTCACAATTATTTCTTTCATACATAAAATCAGTCAGAAAACAATATTGTCATTTGAATTTATGTCACATACGCAGAATGAATAATGCTCTTAACAGTTTCATTAATTACACAGTTACAGAATTAAGCATGATGTTTGTATCATCTTTTTAATATACATCTCATTAGAGCTTTTGGCCATTGTTAACAGCAATTCTGTCCTTTAGAAAGTCTCAAAATTTTTTTTGAAAATTAGTAAATTTTGCTACCTACATTAGTTACAAAGTTGGATAATAGCAGTTCTCATGTTATTCCCAGTATTGTTTCAAGTATTTCTGATCATGCCTAAAAATAGTCCACTTGAGTTATCATCAGGGAGCCTTGTCTTATAGATTATTACTGCCAAATTATATATAGTGATGGGACTAATACAGTATTATTACACCATAACCTGCATAGTTACAGATGCATCTTGTATAAACATGGCACAGATTAGACTATATTAGATGTACTTTTCACTCCATGGATCCATAGTGAAGCTATCCTCAGGATGTATTACAAGTTTTTATGTCTGCTCCAAATATAAATGCATAATCAATTAACAATTCCCTAGTACTTTATGAGCAGAAAACAGAAGGAATGCCAATAACTATTACCAGAATATCCCAAGTTTATTTATTTATTTATTTACACATCAAGTTCCGTAAGACCAAATTGGGGAGCAAATCTCCAGGGTCATGGAATATGTCAGTACATGAAATTACAATGTAAAAGAAATAACAAATAAAAATAAAATGTTTATGAACCCAAAAAAAGTCAAGCCATAAGTTTAAGTAAACGCGATCAACAATGTAACATAAGATTCAGCTTAATTTTTCAAGGAATTCTTCAACAGAACAGGAGTGACCAATGAAGAAACTCTTCAGTTTTGATTTGAAAGCACATGGATTACTGCTAAGATTTATTAATTCTTGTGGTAGCTTATTGAAAATGGATGCAGCAGTATACTGCATCGTTTTCTGCACAAGAGCTAATGAAGTCCAATCCAAATGCAGTTTGGATTTCCACAGAGTATTAACTGAGTGAAACTTGTTTATTCATGGGAATAATCTGATATTGTTAACAAGAAACAACAGTAATATATATTTATATATATTGAGAGGCCAATCTCAAAATACCCAGACTAGTGAACAGGTGTTGACAAGAGGTTTGCAAACTTACACCACTTATTGCCCGAACCACCCATTTCTGAGCCAAAAATATCCTTAGAGAATGGAAAGAGTTACCCCAAAATATAATCCCATATGACATAAGCCAATGAAAATAAGCAAAGTTGACTAATTTTCAAGTTGAATGATCACTTACTTCAGATACCATTCTAATAGTAAAAATGGCAGCATTAAGTCTTTGAACAAGATCCTGAACATGGGCGTTCCACAACAGTTATCTATCTATCTGAACACCTAGAAATTTGGACTGTTAAGTTTCACTAATAATATGCCAATTCTGTGAAATTAATATGTTGGGTTTTGCTGAATTGTGTGTTAAAAATTGTAAAAACTGTCTTACTGTGATTTAGTGTTAATTTATTTTCTACAAGCTATGAACTTATGTTATGAACTGCACTATTGGAAACAGAGCCAATGTTGCACACAACATCCTTTACTACCAAGCTAATGTCATCAGCAGACAGAAATATTTTAGAGTTGCCCGTAATACTAGAGGGCATATCATTTATATAAATAAGGAACAGGAGTGGCCCCAACACTGATCCTTGGGACTCTCCCCATTTGATCATACTTCACTCAGACCCCACATCACAGCCATTCTCAACACTGAATAATGATCTTTAGCTGTCTGTTGTTAAAGCAAGAGGTGAACCAATTGTGAGCTACTCCCCATATTCCGTAATGGTCCAACTTCTGGGGCCATATTTTCTGACCAACATGATCAAACACCTTAGTTAAATCAAAAAAGTATGCCTAGCACTTGAAACCTTTCGTTTCACCCATCCAGTGCCTCGCAGAGAAAAGAGAATATAGCTTTTTCAGTTGTTAAATGACTTCTAAAGCCGAACTGTACATTTGATAGCAAATTAAGTTATATAAAATGATCAATTATCCTTACATACACAGTCTTTTCAATAACTTTAGCAAATACTGATGGCATAGAAATAGATCTAAAATTACCTACATTATCCCTTTCTCCCTTATTATAAAGCAGCTTTGCTACTTAGTACTTTAATCATTCAGGAAACTGACCATTCCTAAAGCAAAAATTACAAATATGGCTAACATGTTCACAGGACTTTAATATCTGCTAGGCATTCCATCACATTCATGAGAGTCCTTAGTGTTCAGTTATTTAGTAGTTATTGACTCAATGTCCCCCTTGTCTGTACCACAGAGGAGTATTTCAGACATCAATCTCAGAAAGGCATTTCCTGAGAAAGTTATATGATTCCCTGTAGAAACTAAATTTTTATTGAATTCACCAGCAATGCTCAGAAAATGATTGTTAAGTACTGTACATATATCTGATTTATCAGTAACAGAAATAGTCTTACTAGGAACTGACTTTATATCATTGATCTTGTACTCCTGACCAGACACTTCCTTCACAACTGACCATATGGTTTTAATTTTATCCTGTGAATTAACTATTCTATTTGCATACCAAGTACTCTTTGCCTTGATAGCCAGGTCAGATTCAAAATAGTACCTAAGTGAGATATGAGTAGAGCATGTGGCATACTATTCTTGATTGAGTCATGGCTGCTTATTTCACCCATAGCTGCGAGCAGCTGAGCCCATATGATACACCTTTTATACCTCTAGTGAGCTGCAACACCTCTGAGTCACTATTGATGCCATCCACTGGCAGGAATATTAAATCCCTGCCCCCTGAAATCAGCATGTAGGGATAAAAATGCCCTAGATGATACCAGTATCAATGGTGCGGTGTAGGTGGAGTGGCAGAACTCACCGTCAGTGACTCAAGTAGTGTAAACTTGGGGCCAACTTCATCAGGAGACTCGGCCAAAAACTGAGGGTGCAGTGGAGGCAACAGAGTGCCCTCAGCAATAGACTGCTGTGATGCCACCAGAGTGAGGGAAGTCTGAATGGAGTAAGTGGTTCTACTTCTATAGACTCCCAGACCATGACCCCCTTACCAACCTACCATTCAACATGGGCGGAGGGGCGGTTGTCACACTGAAGTGCAGCCGGTGCAGAGAGACAGCAAGAGACCTAGCTGGTGGCAACCCTGGTATCTGTTTAAAGAGTAAGAGGTAGAAATGAGGGCAATGGCATCTTTTGCGACTACAGTTGCAGCTGGAGCTGGTTGTTGTGGTGGGTCAGGCAGACTTACCCAGATACTATTTCAAACAGCTGATGTTGCCTGTGGCCTATGATGACTCCTTGCATCTGAGCCAGGTGCTGGTCACATGTACGTGACCCAACAAAGGTGTCACCACATATAGATGCATTGATACACAGGATGTAACAATGAAAACAATCAATTTTTGACAAAATAAGTTAATTGGGTAGATAAAAAATCTACTTACCAAGCAGCAGCAGAACACAGACATAAAAGAAGGTTGTAATTAGGCAAGCTTTTGGAGTGGCACCTTCTTCAGGCAGAAGGGTAGAATGGGAAGAAATAGGGGTGAAATAAAAGGACTGGAGAGGTCTTTCCTTCTCATCTCATGCAGTAAGTCTCCCCTGACCACGGTTTGGGTGACTTTCCCAAAATCTACCCCCTTTTCTAGACCTCTCCAATCCTCTTCCTTCACGCCTCTTCCTTCCCCTTCCAGACTTCTGCCTAAAGAAGTAGCCACTGGCTCCAAAGGCTTGCCTAATTACAAATTTCTTTCATGTGTGTGTTCTGTCACCACTTGATGAGTAGATTTTTTATCAATCCAATTACATTATTTTGTACACAGAATGGACACATTGTATGGGCCTAAGGATGTTTAACAGGGTGTGATGCCACTGCTGGTGCAGGATTTTGGCTAGATTGCTTCCAACAGTGGGGGTAGATCTGTACATCACAAGGAAGCTACCCAAAGTGTTCTCATATAAATAGTGTAAAATCCAAAGTGAGTGTTCACAGTGATAGGGAAGCCACCTGCTCTGTAGCCATGATTGTGGGGACTGCAGTGTTGGCCTCTTTCTGTTCAGTCTGCTGCATGATATAGGCATCTGTTTCTGGTATTCCACTGCCACAATTATGACAGGACTAGGGATTCTTCAATGTGCATGACATGCTTCACAACACTGAGGAGGGAGGGGTTTCTGACCTACCCAATTGACATTGCAAAAAATGCATTCAGTGGTGAAGTGGGAGAAGAATGATTGATGTACCTAAATCTGTAATGAAATGCTGGTAACCTAGATCCCTGTGAACTTGGGTGGGACTTAGAGACAGAAATAGAAGATGAAGAGTCAGAATCATCAGTCAATTGCTGCTTGTAACGGTGGCTAAAAATTTGTAAAATATTAATTTCATTTGTAAAACCATCTAAACTGTCAAAGCAACCTAAAAGATTTAGAATTGTAAGCACTTCAGCTGTACTGGGACCATACTTTGCAAAGCTTTAGCTGTGAACTCCCTGTGAGGTGCAAGGTGCACAATCAAATCTTGAATCGAAGATTACCCAAATGAAAATTTCAGTTCTGCCACATGAAATTGCATTTGTGTGTGAGAACCTATAAGCCAGCAGCCCATGCTGCATTGTCCATGTTCTTCTTGACATGGATTCAACTGGAGGCTAGCCATGGCATGGTGCTCTCCCATCATAGCATTCAGGTGACAGGTCAAGGAGATCACTGAAAGACAATTCACTTGGTTGCAGTTACTGCACCATCTCATATAAGGGAGTACTAGAAGATGAGAGCAATGCAATTTGTTGTCTTCAAAAAATGCCGTAAGAAAAACAGTACATTTCAAAATGGTGGACTTAGACTTCCCAGCTCCCCACAGCAGTGAACAGTGGTGGAGGTGTAGCCATGGCCACTGACTGATGTGGTTGTTGTTGCTAAGACACTAGCTGCAGGAGAACAGCCTAGAGAGTGGCCTGCTATTCTTTGTGGATTATTATTAAGGTACAAACTGTTGATGCTGTTGTTGCAGTCACAGCAGTTGCTGCCAAAGTTGCAAAAACTTGGGGTCTGTAACACAGGAACTGGGTGTGAGCACAATGCCATAAACAAAATAGGATGGGAACTCATCATTGCTCATGCAGTGTACTTTTCTAGGTTGAACTGCAGCTGCTTGCCTAGCTCATTTCGGTGAGTGGCTGAGTCAACATGACATGCCTTTTATGCCTCTGGTGGCTCTCTTCATGTGTGAGCTGTAAAGCCTCTGAACTACTAATGATATCATCTAGTGCTAGGAATGTTAAACATGTCATAAAACAAAAATATTTGATACATATATACAAAGAGATTTATGAATGTTCCTGCCATACACCCTTAGTGAAATGTTTCTTACAGATGTGGACTAGGTTAAAAAGATGTTGAACATATAATGCGAGAAAGCAGGGAGACATAACGATAAGCCTCAGTGAACATTCACTATACATACAATTGTGCTGTTCTTTTATAAGAGTCTAAAGGATGACAGACTGGGTGATGTTACTGTTTCACTTCACCATTTTTATGTTGTATGGATTCAGAAGTATCAGTGTTCTTCTGATCCACTGCACATGGTGATAAGACGTTTAGAGATTGTTCAGTAGTGATCATTGTTCAACAATTTCACATGTTTAGAGATTGCTATCCAACTACAAATTGTAACATTAGTATCCTCATATTCCACTTCTATAGATATTCCCTTACATTACTGTTAATGTTTTGTACTCACCTGTAGTTGCTGTATTGTGTAAGACAAATAACGTATAACAATTGAAGGGCTGGGTGGAAGAAAACACTAACTAACACGAGCATAATCTTGAGTTATTGCATGTTATATGTTTGGTTAAATCTGTAACTTGTAAATCATGATGGTCTTATTTGCCACCCCATCAGTTTTATTCTACCATTTTCAGATAATAAAGTTTTTCTTAATGTAAGATTGGAAGCAACCGTATTTAGATTAATTTGTGAATTCACTGTTAAGATTTAAGTTGTTACCAGCATACACTTTCTTTTGTATATACAGATGTTACTACACCTGAGTAGCTGCGTGCTTTGTTTTCATTTACACTGCGAGCCTTGACTAATTTGTATTTAGCCATTTGCACAAGAAACATAAACAGTAAAGCTATTTTGTAAGTACTGTAAGGTTGAGGCAGGTAGTAGGGGATTCTATCATTAATTCAATTCAAAAGGTTAATTTCATTCTCTCATTAAAGTCAGGCATTAGCCGGGAGCTTCGGCTGCCTGTAATTTTCTCGTCCCACAGTCTGACAACAGCAAGTTAGCACCAGGGTGGGAAATCTCGATCACGTGCCTCCCTCAGATCCTGACAAGGTAATGCCACCTAGGCGACGCTGACCAGGCCACGCTTCGGAACTTTCCATGCTGCCCCTGTGGGTTTCTCGGCTTCTTTCTGACCAATCAGGGTGGAGGAAGCCATGCAGCCGTGCCAGACGTACCCCATCACCCATCGGCAAGGCTCTCTCTTTGCCGCATGCCCTGTAGCTGTGAATACCACCTGCCTCTCCCGGTGCTGCAGTGCCGTGGACTTTGTCTCTGTAGCTGCCACGCAATTCACACTTGCCCAAATGGCAGACGTCACTATGCATTAACTTTGCTCAGGTTTGATGCAAACTATGCATCGCCTACCACTACACTCTGGCTCACCTTCGCCTCTCTAGGCCTGACTCGTGTTGCCCATTTGAATGCATTTTCTGCCCATAAATGTTCTTGTCACATAAAAATTGTCCAAATGATTCATTTCTGCCCACTGGCGGTGGAAATACACACTTCCAATTTGGTATGGAGTGACTGCTGCACACGTGCTAGGATTTCAGCAGATATGTCCAAGCAGGCTGCAGTAATACATGGTTGGATATCATAAGATTAGTTGGTACATCCTTGTAGACAGCATCTTTGAGCTTCCCCCACAGAAAAAATTCTACAGGCATCAAATGCAGGGAATGGGCTGGTCAAGGCACAGATCCTCTGCATTCAGTGCAGGGATTTGGAAACAATTCATGAAGACATAGTGTAGTACTTCATGCATTATGGGGTGGACAGCCATTATGATAGTACCACAAGTTCCTCCTAGCCTATAGAGGCATCTTTTACCATCAATTGAAGGTTGTCTGTTAGGAGTCTGTGATACTTGTTCACATTCAGTGTTCTGCCTATGAAAAACAGGCTGATGGTTCACTATCACACCACACATTTATGCTTCATGGAAACTGATGTTCTACCTAAAAAAGCCAACAGACATTGTCAACAGACCTGTAGTGCAATTTTGACGGTTTACCTGCCCATGATTGCTAAATGTGACTTTATCACTAAACAAGATACACGATACATCTGGAGAATCCTGTCTTAATGCCCATGTGCAGAAGTTAACACAATTCTCATGATCGTTTCCATGTAGCTCTTGATGGAGAGAGATGTGACAGTGTTGGAAACTATGTTAATGGAGAAAGTGTAGGACACTTGCGTGACTCATTCCATTTCCTTGTGTGATTATGTGGAAGCTCACATGTGGATCATCTGCAACAGCACTAAAAACATTAATTTCTCCTTCTCCTGCCATCACTTGCATCCTTCTGTTATGTTGCCTAGGTGTTACACTACCACTTTCATGTAAGTGCTTAAAGAGGTTGATAAATAATTGCTGAGATGGTTGGTTTCTATTGTATAGTTTACCACATACACCGTAAAAGAACAAATTGAGTGCTTCCTACATTCTCCTTACACCATGAACATGTCAGCTTGTTCTAAATTAATAAATACCATCATCCACTCATGACCTACTGCCTGGGACACAACACACTAACTGACTAGCAAGTCACAGTTCAATCAAGGAATGCACAAGCTCATTGTAAGCAAACATAACAACATAGTACCTAGCTACTAGCCAGGTTGAATAACACAAACAAATACTGGCATGGAAACTTCTTAAAATACGATATCTTGTAAACAACAAACACCACTGACATTATAATTTAACCTACTTCTAGTTTGTTAATATTCAGTAGGTATCGTTCCATTTAAAAAAGCATATGTTTCCACAAACATTCACTTTTGATGTATTATTACAATCTTTTTATTGGCTAACAATATGAGCCCCAGCTACCAGTCCATTTTGTGAAAATTGCACATCAATAGCACTTTCTATTTCCTCAAAGTTCGTGGTGCAAGTTCTAGATGATTCACCTTGTATAGAAGGAGTAAAGTTACGCTAAATATTACAATAAATAAATACATAAACCAAAGTAATATAAGAGTGGTAAAAGTTCAAACTTAACACACACTTAAGAAGGCAGAAAAGGTGAAAAATATGATACAGACATTGTTGTTTACGCTGTTCTTAAGTATTTCACCACAAACATGTTCAATCTATATATTCCAATATAAAATTAATTCAAACTAGTTCTGAAACATGTATTAAGGTTACCAATCATAATCATTTTGTCTAAGATTTATCTGTTACACACTCACTGAGAATTTATTTGAATTTGGGCAATTGCTCATTAAGACATTGAATATGTGCTGCAAATCCATTGAATAGCTTAACACCAAAGCAATAAAATTCTTTTTCGACCAGATTAAGAGTTTTTAATTCAATGCACAGACTTTTTTGGCACAACAATGTGTCGCAAGCAAAGGGTGACATGCGACATAAGCAATCTCTTCAGTATGTGCAACTCCAACACAAGTGAAGGTAATACAGTTCCTAAGTCACTGCTATACAAGTGCCTATTTTTGACACTGCTGTTGGAGCTGGCAAACTACTAGTCTTCATCTGGACTATGGTCGGGCACCGCAGCCCTTACATCCTCTTCATATCGAGGGTGCAACTGTTGTTGTCCTAGAGAGGGGTCGATCAAGTGTGATTGGCTGACGTCCTCTTCGCAGCCCTCTGTGTTCTAAAGTTCCCAACCGGTGTGGCAGCACTTGACTTTATGTCGGAACAGAAACTTTATTACAGAAAAAAATTACCAAGGGGAAAAAAATCTACTACAAGGTAGTTTTAATGATCTCCTTCTGTCAAAACAGGAAACTGTAAGACTGTCTATGACAGACACCACTCATTGTACGGAAAGATATTTTTCCAATGAAATTTTTTTAAGAGAGTTGGGTGCCCCAAGAATATAATTGCATATGGCATAATAAATGAAAGTAGACATAGGAGGAAGTTTCAAAGATACCTGCTTCAGCCACTGAAGCACTAATCCATATTGTAACCGTTGTTGAGCAATATAATTTAAAAAATTGAAGAATGTGAGTTGACCAGTTACATTTGCTGTCTATATAAGCACACAGGAATTTTTTATCCTCAGCTTTCACTATTGTTTGTTATCTTCACGTTGTGTTAATTTCTACAAGATTTCTTTGAGGTGCAGGGAATCTTATGTAATAGATGTTATATGGACAGAGCTTGAAGAAAACAAGTTTGTGATTTTTAGTGAAAACTTTGTTCAAGGCCGTCAATGAGAATTGTAGTATCGTCTGCAAAAAAGGTAAATTTACATTTTGTGTCGAAACAAAGTCATTAATGAAAGCAAGAAATAGTAGTGGACCCAAAATGAAGCCTTGTGGCATACTGCAACCGAAGGTGCCCCATACAAATGAGGCAGATTCTTCAGATGAGCCACTCGGCACTCAAGTTTGCTTTCAGCACTTTAAATATGAATTATATAATTATAGTCCGAGCTTTGAGTTTTTGGTGACTGCCAGCACTGAATAAAAAATACTGTGAAGGACTGTGTGATTATCTTTCACTCAGCCTGTTTTCAACCTCCATTGTATCTGTTAATGGCTCTTGTTGTGTTTTGTTAACTTCAATAAAAATACTTTCTCTAAGTTCATTTTTGTGTTGGTGATCTTTCTTTATCAGTTTGCTGTGGAATAGAAATTGCCACAGGTTCAACAGACTAACTGTTTCTCATCCTTAACATGCCATTAGCACACCAAAGATTACCTTCACAATTAAAATATATAGTGGTATATGTGACTCTGACTCGAATAAGAAGCTGTAAGCTGTCACATGAAAATTACACTGTCATTTACTGTTTAGACATGTTTTGTGCATATTGCAGCACTTTCTTTTCCAAAATTAATACAGCACAAGATGTAAAAGTGCCATGTACAATGTTAAGTGTAACCCCTGTGCATGATTTGTGCTCTTATTTTACACTGAATCATTTGGGGTACACAGATAAGAATTATAATATTTTGATGATAATGTGTTACCCAAACATGTCTGACATGAACTAATATTGTTAGTAGTGTTTCATGCAGACATGTTAATGTTATCACAATATGCCATATATTCACCATTTATACATGTTTTGTTTTCAGTTTCCCCAGCCATACATTTAGCATCTATATATTTATGGCTTCTAGTTGCTCTTGACAATGTCTCAGAAGCTGAAACTATGATAATGGAAATAATTAAAAACATGTGGTCAAGACACAGCAGTGTTATCATTTAAAAACATTGTACAAGAGTAATTTCTATCATTAAAAAATAGAAAGTCCAGGATGGAATAACAATAATATGAAAAGGGTACATTGCTACTCACCACATAGAGGAGGTATTGAGCTCCAGGCAATCACAATAAAAAGGACCATTAAACATTTAAGTTTCTGGAAAAAGATCCTCCCAATGTGTAAAACATACACATGCACACACACACACACACACACACACACACGGCTACTATCTGCAGCTGCATGTGGTGACAATACCATACAATTAAAGGCTAAAGGCAGCATCCAAATTGGTATGTCAAACAATTCTCACAACTCCACAGTGCTTGATATGAACCAAACCTCAGAATTTATATCATTTGAATGGCAAAAACTGTGAACAAGAACTACAAATTGTCACCTGATAGAACTCCTGCTGTTACGAGAGATTTTAACTCTTTGACTGCTGATCATATAAACATTGGTTTTTCTTAGGATGCTGGCCATTTTTAAAGTTTTTCAGCATTTATTAAGAAGAGTAGCCAACAATGGAAACCTATTAAGCTGTCAATATATACGATTTCATGTACCCCAACAAAAGATGGGAAGGATAGTCTACTGAAATTTTTGTGTCTTGTCAGTCGATGGGATTTGCTGTCAGAGTGCTAAGCCCAAGCTAAAGTGATTGTGAAAAGGTTAGGTAACATATTCTGTTTACAAAGAAATCATCCAATGGTGTGAGTCATTGCTGAACAGACAGGTCACAGAAAGTTGTAAGGGGTATTTGTCATTCTTTAGTGAGCCACAAGAGACTTGATCAAAATGCTCAGAAATGAGCATGTGAAAGATGTGAAATCCAGTAATAAAGCTGATCTCTGAAAATGTACAGCATGAATTCAAGGAAAGACAATGCTCTTTCTTTTAAGGAAATGTGAAGTTAACTCAAAAAAGAACTTCAAGCCATTATTCTGCTCTGATCTTTTTCTAATAATGACAAATTTGAAAATTAAAATAATGTTTAGCTTAACTCCCTTTCACAATGAACTTGTTCACACAAACATTTTTCAGCATTTAAAAAATAAAAAAGTGACATAAAGCTCAGGATTAGAACTTCCACTTTAATTTGTCTCTGAATGTTAATAGCTCAGTTTCTTGCTTATCTTTTGAGCGATGTCAATCACAGCTTCTTCATATTCTTGGCACAGCTAGTCTTGGACTATGATTTGTTTGCTGTTTGGTAAAAGAGGTTATTCGATTTCCATTAAGAAACAACTTCATTAATTTTTAAAGAAAAGTAACAGAAATGTAATTTGTTTTGTCAACATTTTAATAAACGCTTGTTAGATTCATTATTCACAGTACATTACATTGAACTAGTATGCACAACACAAAGAAATAGGCACAATTCCTGATGACACAGTCCCACCAGAAGCAAAGTGAACACAGATACATCAATCTATAGAAAGGTGTTACTTGTGAATTCCATAAAGTTAAATTTGTTTATTTTTCATTTACAATTTAGTGTTCTGGTACTAAAATTTTAAAATCTGACACAAATAATAATAATAATTATGAAAAATAGTAATAATTGTTGTCACTAGTTTCTTAAAGATTACAAAATATGTCTGACAAATTTTGCTGTTAAACCTGAAAAAAATATCTCTTTTACACATAGTTTTACATATTCACATAAGCAAGGCAGACTTTAATACTAGTTTGGATGCAACAGAAAATCAAGAATTAATGTTGTGGGAGAACTGTTAGCATATTGCATGGTAAATGTGTTGTATGTATCATGTAGCTTATTGGAAACTATAGGTGTGTCACTGACCAGTTCCATTAAAAACTAATGATGTACATATTTTAAGATGGTGCATGATTTTTGTGAAATTCATAAATTATAACAGCAGATGTAATGCCCACTGGATTTCCTGCATCTTATGGAAGAGGCTGCTGACACTTTAAAAAGCTGTTGTAAAATCAGACTAGTCATAAGATTAAATTACTTCAGTCAGAAAATGGTAAGGCAAGCTGAAATTACAGAGTGGACACCATTCTCAAGCTGGTAGGCATGCAGTGATGTTCAACAGTGCCACCCATACATACCACAGAAAGATGGTGCAACAAATAATAGAACCTTACCTTGGTCGAAATGACTCACTGCTTGTTGATTAAATCAGTACTACCATACTACCATCATCATTTTAGGCTGAAGTCAACAATGCATCACACTGAATCCAGAATCATAGTTTAACAAAAAGGGTTATTAGGAAATCTGCATATGACATATAAATGAAGAGATTCTCTGAGCCGGCCGCTGTGGCTGAGCGGTTCTAGGCACTTCAGTCCGGAACTGTACTGTTGCTATGGTCACAGGTTCGAATCCTGCCTCGGGCATGGATGTGTCTGATGGCCTTAGGTTAGTTAGGTTTAAACAGTTCTAAGTCTAGGGGACTGATGACCTCAGATGTTAAGTCCCATAGTGCTTAGAGCCATTTGAACCAAGATTGTCTGACAAATCTCATCTTGCATATTTAGCCAGAAGGTTGTCAAGATGGACAAGACAGTGAGCAAGAAATGTCCTAAATCAACTTAGAATTTTTGAATGTATGCCAGTGGCTCCATCAGTAAATAGAGTGCTTATCCATGTATGTAAAGTTATGCATAGGCACTTAATAATTTATTGTGGCTGATGAATTAGAGAACTAAAAGCAATCTATGTCCACAGTTAAATATATTCTCCTAAACTAACTTTATGAAATCTTCCTTATGATCAACAGCTTGTTTTCACAAACACTTTAAAGCTGTATGTGACACTTTTTTCACTATTATATGCCAAATACATTTGATCAACTTAAATTTTTTCCAGGTAACAGATGTAAATGACATGCCTCCAGAATTTGAAAATAATTTGATTGCTGGAGGATTTACTATTGACTTTGCAGTTGGTACAGTCATCTTGACTGTTAAGGTAGGTAACTGTTCTCTCTTCTGAGTACTTATTCCATAAATTTAACTGAAAAGTACTTCTTTGCTCTTTCAGTAAATTAAACAATACCTTAGGACCTCAGATTTTAATTTCCACTGTCACAGGAGCTGAAACTGAAGGCAGCAAAGTAGGATCAGGAATGCTGAACTCAGTTTTCAGGTCTTCCTTTATGAAGAAAAATCGTGGATTACTGCCTTAATTTAACAAACTCAGTGGAAGAGATATTATCATTAGTGGCATAGAAAGACACCTGAATCCAATAAAAAAACTCCATATGTAATATTACTAACCTGTTTATAGACTGAAGACCCTCATTAGCACCTTAAATTCATAGTCTGTTATGGAAAATAGTTTGGATACTTAATGAAGTCAAATAATAACTGTTGCAACATTGATGCTTTAAGTTATCATAGTCTGCACATTTATTGTGTTTAAATTGCAGATGACTAATGACCATTATACATTGTGCTTTGGTTCACAATTCACAAACACCATGTTAGAACATACACTGCCTGATTACTCGGTGGCAACACATTTTGTATATATCAGCATTCCACAGGTCACAGTTCATAAGGAAATGACCCATTATGCACATTTCTCAAAGTAAGTCACCAAAACATTTAATACAACAATGGTAAAAACACCAATACCAAGTACAAACTGACAGACACAATTCATATTTGTTATAACCAAAGAAGTTTGGTGACTGTATGATGTTCACAGAAATGTTAATGTGTGCAGAACTAACCTGAACTGTTAACACACATATCTATATTTTGTGATTACCAAGTGTGAACTTTTATGGACATGTTTTTGTTAGGCCCCGACAGGATTTTTGGGTGAGGGACGGTGGGGAGGGGGGATGGGGGAGGGAGAGTTTACTGTGTATAGACTGGTATAATGATATTTTGTAATCTTGGATATTACAGGTTATTCTATTCAAACTGTATACTGGAAATGCCTGACTTCATGTGGATGTCTTATCATGATAAGAATAAACTCTCTTACTCATGTTTATATTTAATTATTCATCCACATTACCAACATTAACTGAAGAAGTGCATTTATAAAATTTAACTGACACAAAGACAGTGTCCCTAATCATTACTACTCCACATAATACTACTTGCATCAGTTGTTATTACTGCATTAATACACATACATCATAAAATTTCAGTGATATGTCATTATTGCATATACCTCGTTATATTTTGTCAGTTCATTACTTCATATTGTATTACATGTTTCTGCATTACATACTCCTTACACTTCAAAACCACTGCTTTAATTCCTTACAAAAACTAATTCTGAAGAATTATATTTCACAGTAGTAGACAATCATATTATAGACAAAACTTTACCTTTATAACAGACAAAATATTAGTTACTTCAAACATTACTCTACTTTAAACAGCATATATCTCTTTACTCAAGCCTTAAGGGCTACATGCTGACAAACTTTTGTTCTCAGTAAACATTACTGTAGGGAACATTAGTTGTGGCCAAGTGGTTCTAGGCACTTCAGTCTGGGTCTGCACTGCTGCTACGGTCGCAGGTTCAAATCCTGCCTTGGGCATGGATGTGTGTGCTGTACTTAGGTTAGTCAGGTTTAAGTAGTTCTATGTCTAGGGGACTGATGACCTCAGATGTTAAGTCCCAAAGTGCCCAGGGCCATTCATTTCAACTTTAGTTACTTTAAACTGCAGGACCATAATGTGACAAAGTTTTACTGAAAAATAGTCTTTCACATGGGCAACTGAACTTGACTTTAAGCTGAATATATCATATTAACAATATCTCTACAGATTACGAATGAAAACACACACAGCACTGATGAAATATTGTACAATATTTACTATTTATTTCACAAACTGGTTTTTAGCTGTTAATGCCATCATCAGATAGCAGCTGAAAAACGGTTCATGAGAGAAATAATAAGTATTATAGAATATTACACCAGTGTTGTGTGTATTCTCATTCATAATGTTTTAAATATTCTGCCAAAAACTGACAGAACAGTCAACTAGTGCAATTTATGTGGATGGCAAACAGCATTGAATTCTTTATTCAAACTATTTCATTTACTGTTCCTGCATGGATATCTAGAGCTTGAAATATTTATGCTTCTTTCTTAGTTGTTCAACAAAACTTTTTAATAATTACCATATTCTTGGCTTACTTCAGGCTTTTATATTGCTTTATCTGTAAAATATTTGTTACTACTTACACAAATTTCATTATTACTAAACACAAGAATAACACAAGACATTTTTCTCAAATTTTATTGTCACAGCATTGTATTCCATCCTCTTATATATATAATACATGAAAATTCACTGACTGAATAAAATCTATCTTAAATGCAAGGGTAAAAACACCAATATTACACACCAGTTGACTGACACAGCTCATATTTGTAACAATCGAAGAAGTTTAGTGTCTAAATGTTAATATGTTCATAACTAACTCTGTCTTCAACACATGTACGTGTGTTTTACAGTTATTAGGCTTGAACATTTATGTATATGTTGTCTCTATTCTTATTAGGCTCCAGGTGAGGGTTTTGGGGTGGTGATGGTGGTGTGGAGGGGGGGGGGTGTAGTGCATTTAGACTGACATAATGATATTTTATGGTCTTAAGTTTTACACTTTAGTTTATAGAACTGTAGGGTGAAAATTACCATAGCAGATGACCTGTAGGTTCCAACAATGATTTGCTTTAACTAAATGTTAGATGGATAGAAAAATTTGTAAGTTCACAGTACTAGTTGATTACCATACTGCATGCCCGTGCAGCGAATTTCCTCCTTCCATAAAAGTTCACAGTATTATTTGACTAGCACACTGTATGCCCTCACAGTGAATTCCCTGCTTCAATTTATGCCACTAATTGTACTATAGCATGTGACTGTAACAATTCTGATTACTAATTTCCAATAATTAACTAGGTTTTAAGCAGAACTAAATAGACCATTATGATCAGCAGACTCATCGATAATAAAATCATGTGAAATATTGTATGAACATCATTTTGTCAGTTCCAGATGTTCCCTACAAATACACTATGAGCATTAATAGCTTCAGATGAAAGATAAGGTAAAAAATTAGTCATTTACAAGGAGCAGAACTATTGCAGATGGATTAAATCCATTTGCTATATTTCACTTAGAGTGACCAAACACTTATTAGATTTTATACAGTGTTTGTGACTGAGTTAGCCTCTCTTTAATCTGTAATACACTGTAGATTCCTCAAAGAAAACAATGTGCCCAGTAGTTGGAAGAAATCACAAGTCACATCTATCTTCTAGCAGGTTAGCAGGAATGAGCCATATAACTACTATCCAGTACCATTGACATCTGTCTGTTGTAGAATCTTAGCATTTATTCTGAGTTCATAATTAATTAAATAGATGAAATAGAATGACCAGTGCATCTTATCCAGTGTGGATTCTGAAAAAATCAGTCACATGAAACCCAACTTGGGCTTTCCTCTTGTAGCATCCTGCAAGCCATGGATCGAAGCAGTGAAAAAATAGCATTTCTCATCTTCCAAAAAGCATTTGGCATTTAGCCCACCAACACTTATTAATGAAAGTACAATCACATTCGTTATCAAATGGTATTTGTGACTGGATTCAGGATTTGTTGCTATGGAAGATATAGCATGTTATCTTGGATGGAGAATCAGTACTGCAAGTAGAAGTAACTTTAGGCATGGTCCAGGGGAGTCTGTTGGGAACTTTCATGTCCATGCTGTATATTAATGATGTGGCATACAAAATTAATGAAATATTATCTAGAGAAAGCTGAAAAAATGTTCACTTATATTTCAGCAAGATTTCAAAACACTGCAAACATTGGCAACTTGCTTTAAATATCCAGAAATGTAAAAATGTGCTCTTTACAAAACAAAACCAGACATATAGTATAATATTACTACAGTATCAGTAAGTCACAGTTGGAATTGGTCAACTGATACAAGTACTTCAGGCTAACAATTCATGAGGATATGAGACAGAATGATCAAGTAGTCTCAGTCAAAGGTAAAGTCAGTGGCAGACTTCAGTTTCTTATTAGGATAGTACAAAAAGGCAGTTAGTCTGCAAAGCAGATTGCTTACAAAACATATGTTCATCCTAGAACATTACTGAAATGTGTGGGACCCATACCAGATGGGACTACCAGAGTCTACTGAACATTTGTCAAGATCAACACAAATGATCACAAGCTTGTTTGACCTATGTGAGACTGTCTTGGAGGTGCTGAAAAAACTGACTTTGGCAACTCCAACTATCTCTTAAAATCCTACCTATAAACTGTTAACCAGTATTAAGTGAGAAATCTCTAAAAACAACCTTTCTGCATGGACCACAATAACAAAATTAGACTAATTACATACACAAAATTATTTAATTAAATGGATAAAAAGTCTACTCACAATTTGGCTACAGAACACAGACATAAAAGACAGTTGTAATTGGTAAGCTTTTGGAGCCTGTGGCATAACAGCTGGTATATGACATGTGCCATTTCACAGGTGGCTCTCCCTTTGATGGTACACAGTATGTTTTGCCAGTTACAGAATTATTATAGGCGGTGGTAGGAGGGTGCATAGGGCAAGTCTTCCAGTGGGGATGGTCACAGGAGCAGGAGCCATAGGATAGGGAGATGAGTGCAGAAGTAGCATAGGGTCTGACAAGAATATTGCAGAGATTGGGAGGGCAATGGAAAGCTGTTCTAGGTGTGGTGGGCATGGAGATTGGGAGGGCAATGGAAAGCTATTCTAGGTGTAATGGGCAACATTTCAGATAGAAAGGATCTCATTTCAGGGCATGATTTTAGGAATCATGGCCCTGTTGAAGTAGCTGATTAACACATTCCAGACCAGGATGATACTGATTCACCAATGGTGTGCTCAAAGCTGTATTTTGGGGGGATCAGAGTACCAGGATTGGAAGTGATGGCCCAGGAAATCTGCTTTTTAACTAGGCTGGTTGGGTAATTATATGCAGTGAAGGTTGAGGTGAAATGGTGGTGTATTGCTGTAAAGAGTCTGTACCTGAACAAATACATTTGCCTTTGATGCCAAGGCTGTATGGGAGGGAACGTTTGACATGGAAAGGATAGCAACTGTCAAAATGTAAGTACTGTTGTTTGTTTGTCAGTTTAATGCAGATGGAAGCATGTAGCTGACCTCTGGTGAGGATGACACTGACATCAAGGAATGTGACATGGGATTCAGATTAGGACCATGTGAAATTTAATTGGTAGAAGGTATTCAGAGATGTGAGGAATTTTAGCAGGTCAGCCTCACCATGAGTCCATATGGTAAAGATGTCATCAATGTATACAAACTAATCCAGGTACTGAAGACTTATGGATCCCAGGAAAGCCCCCTCCAAGCAGTCCATGAAAAGGTTGGCACAGGCAGGAGCCATCCCATTTCCCATGGCCATACCCCTGATCTGTTTGTATGTCTGTCCCTCAAAGGTGAAGTAGTTGTTGGTAAGTATAAAGCTGATTAAGGTGAGTATGGAGGATGTCATATCTTTGGAATCAGGTGGGCACTAACAGCAAGGAAAACACCACTTTCAGGTGGTTTAGGAGAAGGTGGGATACATTTCTGAAGTGAAGTCTGGCATGTTGTTGCAGCTTGAAGTTGGCTTGGTGGATGATAACGTTCAAGGAAACATGAGGGGCAGATGACTGCAGCATTTTTTCAGAAGGAGGGAAGTCTGGTAGAGTGGAAATTTGCTGATGAGGCATATATGTCACAGATTAGCCAGGTAAGAGTAAGAGATTGCTGTGTTTGAAACTATAAAAGAGCCTGGTGTAGGGTAGGATTGCATCCAAAAACAGGGACTTTTAATGTTAGCGCTTTTGGAGTAACTCCAAGGGACAAGCAGATTTCAAAAAACAGAATGTGGGACCTTAGGTTTGATAGTGCAAAGGCATATTTTTGGAAACAATGGAGATGTGATTCATCATGGCAAGAGAGGACAGTTTGGAGGGTTAGAAATCGTGGGAGTGGCAAAAAAAAAATTAATCAGAGGGTGGAAAAGATAGAAAAACAGAAGAAAAGCAAAGAAGAAGTCGGAAAAATCAGAAAAATTAGAAAAATTGTTAATAAGAGGTAATGAGTGGGCAATCTACATGATATGAACAAATGATTTTAAAAGAAAAAAGGAAAAAAACCGATCAGGAAAGTCGTGGAAACAGACGAAATTTTAAAAACTGGCAAACAGAAACAAAAGTCATAGGAGAAAATGTAAACTACTTAGCTCGGAGATTAAAGTTATGCAATATGTGGCAATAAAAGTCAATCAGAGCAGTTTGCCGAAATACAAACCCACAAAAACGCGAAAGAATTACACATAAATAAGTGGATGGTGGAAAAGAAAATAGCTGTCAAAACTGCAGATAAATTGGCGAAAGATGATCAAGAGAGAGTCATGCAGTGTAATGAACAGTTAATTGTTGTGTACAAATTCGTAAATAACAGTGGAACAAATATATGCAAATACAAATGGATTCATCTACGAGCACGGAAATCAGTACTATAAAAGAAGTAAGGCCAAAGTGTTGTTTAATGTTGGAGATACAGATAAATAAACCAATGGATTAGCACATAATGTAGAAAATAGACGACCATTTGAACAAGACAGACATCAACAAAGACTGGCAAGACGTTTAAATAAGAAGTTAAGATGGCCACATAGGTTAAAGTAACAATGAAAACAATCTTTCATTGTCTTTCCCATCTATTTTTCACTTCCTCCCCCCCCCCCCACTTCCTCCCCTTCACCCCCCCCCCCACACGCCCCTCCCACCTGTGTTACATACAATGCACTCAGCTTTTCAATCTTATTAACTCATGCATGATATTTAAGCAGTAATCTCTGTCTGCATATTACCATATCTTCCACCTTTAAGCTCTCAGGTATTCAAATCTTATCCGATGCAGTCTCCAACAATCAGTCTTTACTTCTCATCCCATCCCCTGACCCACAGTTCTGGGTGACTTTCCCAAAATCTACACCTTTTCCTAAACCTCTCCAGTCCTTTGCCTTCACCCCTGAAGGAGCCATAGGCTCTGAAAGCTTGCCAATTACAAACGTCTTTTATGTGTGTATTCTGCCACTGCTCGGTGAGTAGATTTTTTATCTATCCAATTAAATAATTTTGTCAATAATTGTTTTTTTCTGCTGTTATAATTACATACACAGACATTTAAGCACTCATTGTTCCCACACTTCGTACGTTAATGGAACAGGAAGAAAGCATTTTACATGGAACAATGGGAAGTAGACTTGTCACTACAGCACACTTTGCAGTATTTGCAGAGTGCAGATGCAAATGTAGATTCATAGTAAATAACTGATATAATCCAATTTATTGGCAAATCTTCACTGAAGATATGACATTAAAAGTTATGTAGCATGAGGTAAAAGATTATTGTAGACAATAATAATATTATATAGTATGTGGATATTACAGGTTGCAGATCGGTAATAACACACTTTAGCTCTCGAATGAACATTTATGTAAGCACAGAACAAGGTGAATACAACATGGCTTTACAAATTTAGCATGCTCAGCAGACATAGCCAAAGTAAGTCAAAGATCCTCAGGTCCAGAGATATAGATATGACACTTCATGCCAGAGGTGCCACAGAGCACCCCTCTCCCCCCCCCCCTTTCCCGGCAGAGCGGAGCATAGCAGAGGGAAGCTTTCTCACTTGAACACAAAATCCTCATGCCAGCATGGTGGTTAAAGGTGAGGTCCAGCACAAGAAGTGTGCGCCTCTGTGTATCCTCAGAAGCTGCATCGACAAGGTAATGTGCGCCGGACTGCTGCGCAGGTGGTGGAGTGTCGCTAGAGGCCACATCAGTGGCAGTGACGGCAGGCAGATTGGAGGTGTCAGAACACGGTTTGGCAAGGGACCATGCCAGTTTTAATCGGTTAACTGAAACTGCATTACAAACTCGCACGATGCCAGGTCTTTGTGTACAAACACCTTGAGTGGTAGGCAGGGGTCATCAAAGGTGGGAAACATGCATACGCAGTCATTCTACAAGGGCCAGATGGTTGGTTGCATCAGTTGGGGTGCATCCTTGATGAATTCAGCTGGCAGAAGGAGGGGTTCTCCATATAAGACCTCCACCAGTGAAGCATTCAGGACCTCCTTGTGGGCAGAATGGATGCTGAGTAAGACCCAAGGAAGTACCTCAGACCACAGCCCACCATGGCACATCAGAGCAGCTTCTAGAGTTCAATGCCATCTCTCAACCTGGCCATTCACCTGCAGCTGATATGCCATAGTGTGGAATTTTGCTACTCCGCACAGCTCACACAGTTGAGCAAAAAGTGTGGACTCGAATTGTCATCCCTGATCAATAGTAAGTGAAAGGGGGCAGCCAAATATCATGACCCATGCCGATAGGAAAGCACGAGCTATGGTCTCTGCCATTATGTTGACAAGAGGAATTGCCTCAACCCAACGGGTTGCATTCTCGATCATAGACAGTATGTATTTGTACCGTTCGGAAGGGGGGAGAGGAGTGACCCTGTCAATGTCCACGTCCCAAAGGTGACCGCTGTGGACGTCGAACTGTCCTAAAGGAGGCTGTGCATGTCTGTCCACTTCACTAGTTTGGCAAGGGACACACACGTGGGGGGGGGGGGGGGGGGGGGGGCACGATTGGTTCATTCACTGACCTTGCCAGGCCGGAATGGTATGGCTGGGGCATCGGCAGCAGACGGTGGCAGAGGATGTGGCGTGACAGCCATGTGATGCAAGAGATCTCGTGAAGCAAGAACATGAGTGTCTTGTAGATGCACCTGTGAAGGATCCTAACCGGCAGCAGGAGGAGGGAAACTTGACACAGGAGTGATGCAGTGTGAAGCTGCAGTAGAAGTGAATGATAGTTCCAAATGATGCAGCTCTATGGACAGGCCGCGAATCATACTCCATGTGTGAGCCAATTCAGCAGATGTGGTGGTAATGCAAGTGCGTAAAACCTCGTTATGTTGTGGAGCTCATCAATCTGTGTAAGCACATCCTATAAATCAGAGAGTCGTGCAGTAATACCCTCGAGCAGAGATGCACATGTGGAGAGGGTAGGTAAGGGGGCGGAGAGCAGAGTTGTGCGAACTTGTTTTGGCACAGAACGGTAGAACCAGATGCGTGGCAGAGTGCTGCAACCTGCAGGTCTGGTGAAAGTTCATAACGGTGTAGAAAGTCCAACCCGATCACAGGTGCATCCACATAGGCTACGTGAAAAGTTCAAGGAAGGGTGATGACTGATGATAGGTGAAGCGACATCTTGATGGAGCCAAGGACTGTGATAGGAGAGTGATTTGCAGTGATCTAAATGAGGTTAGCAGGAGAATGCATTCTGGTGCATGCTTGGCTGGGATAGCGCTTGGCGCCAGTGTCAACGAGAAAGTGAGTGACTGATGACAAGTCCATCATGTAGAGATGTTGCGCCACCATGAAGCCATGGTCGTGGAAACCAGTGTGGTTGAGGTGACTGGTGTCACTGAGACGGCCTGCGGGGGCATATGTCAGGCATATAAGAATGTGTGACCCTGTGCACATGAACGTTCGGATTACAGTTCGGCACATCAGACCAAACCAAAGGGGACTACTTAGCTGAGGGGTGAACCACGACATCCATCACTTGATTATCATCCACAATATCACTAAGCGGCGTGCTCTGTCCATGTATAAGCTGTTGCTGCATAGTTGCACTTGACTGTGGGGCTGGTTATGGTTAAGTGGTCGCTGGCATGGCTGGGGCCAGGTAATTGTTCACTTCTCACCAAATGCACATTAGGTACACTAGTAAATACGCAAGTGCAGTCAATAGGGTCCGAGGCACTAGCACAAAAGGACACTGGTAGATCCCTTGTTCCGAAGACAATGTGGACCGGCACACAAAGTCCGTTAATGATGAAATGAAGAACTAAATAATTCCCAAACACATGATGATGATGTTGGGGTCACCACTGTGGATATTACAGGTCATAGATTAGTAATAACACACTTTAGCTGTTGAATGAACATTTATTTAAGCACAGAACAAGGAGAATACAACCTGGTTGTACAAATGTAGTGTGCTCAGCAGACATAGCCAAAGTAAGCCAAAGATCCTCATGTCCAAAGATATGGCACTTTATGCCAGAGGTGCCACAAGTATAAAAGCAATAAGTGGGCTGTATTGAAAATCTTTTTGATAGGAAACATGTTCATATTAACCTGTCTTCATACAACACCTTACATTGTGCCCTGACAAGTAATTTAATTTTAGTCACTTAGATACATTTGTATCTATTTTAAAAACATAGTGTTCATCGTTAATGTGAGTACAATGGATGATTTTTAATAATAGTTTCAAAGAGGCTTTTAGCATACTTCTGCTGAGGATGGCTGAAAGAGCTTGGTGGTTAACTCAAAGATCACAATGCTCTTTCTGCAGGCTGATGCTGCAATAGTTTTTGCATGTCATAAATGTATATGTTTAAAATTGTTTTGTACTAAAATAGTGTTAAGAATTTTTGATAATTTAAAACATTTAATTTGTTGAAATATTTTTTCTTCGTGTATTTGCTTCCTGCAAAAATTATTTGTTTGCAAATAATCTGAAATCAATGCATAAAATTATAAGATTACATTCTAATAATGAACACTTCCCAACATGTTTTCATATAGGCCACTGATCCAGATCTGAATGACGTGGTAACTTATCGTCTGTACGGTGACATTAGTGCATCCACTGACAGTCTAACCAGTATTAAAGATAATGCATTATTGGTAGAAGAAAATGGTGATATAGTTCTCAATTTTGAACCACAAGATGAGTCACTGGATGGATTCTTTTCATTTGAAGTACGTGCTAGGGATTCATTTAGTCCAGATGGTAAGAATCTGAAAGGAGGTAACCATCCTTTTTTCTTTGGTGGAAATTTTATTCACATAGTTCCTAATTTCAACCACATTTTTTAAATTTATTTTTTATCTAAAAATGTTCCATTCATACTAGCAGTAAGTATTCATTTGCTGCCGAGAAATGTAAATATCTTAAAATGATAATATATGGTTGTGGGAAATTGTGTAGTTACAGATTCATGAGTGAAATAAATGTATTCATATAGCAATATGAATTTCATAATTTGAATTAAATGTAATAGCAGTAGCTCTGATAATTTTCATCAATTTTACTCTCTATGTGCATGTAGAGCAAGAGTGGGCAACCAGTGATGAATGGTTTCAATACAGCCATAGAAGAAATCTGTGGGAAAGATAGCATTGTGCTCTCATTTTACACTCAGCCTGTGAAGAATTTTCAGATATTTTCAACTATGCTTGGCACACTTCGGGTTTATGGCTTATGATGCAGACCAGTGAAAGTTTTGCTTGCTCAGTGCATGAGCAGTGCCATTTTGCCACCACTGGATTTGAGCAAGAAAGAGAAACATGTTTCCAGTCTGAGTGTGCTCATGTGTATATGGACAATGGGGGAAGTAGCTCACTACCTGGGAGTGGTGTGGGGAGAAATATTTTCACCTCTGGATCATTGCTGAAAGCACGCATGTTATTTACTGCTAACTGCCTACAACTGCACTATACACTGACATATCAAAAAAGGTTTATAATAGAAAACGATCTCATGAAAATTACCTACTACTCATGAAATGCGCTGATTTGAACAATGACAGTAGGGGCCATAACTTGATGAACAAACTGCTCAAAGCTCACATGTGAAATCCTATGCTAGTTGTTTGTTAATTTTGTGCAAATGTTGCTTCCTTCTTTACTGAGTTTATTTACAAATTATCGGTTATCAGGAAGATAAAAGTAAAAGCTGAATGTTGCCAATTCCAGGAGAAAGTGATGGAGAATTATTTCTTTAGCATACACAAAGGTAAACCTGTTTACTTGTTAGTGAATCACTATTTGTTGTGAAGGAGTATGAGAAGACAGTTTTCTACAAAACACATTGCTTAACAGTTTACAGTGTAACTGTAGAAAGACAAAATGAAAATAATAATTTCTAATCTGGGCTAGAAACAGCAAATGTTCACCAAATTGAGGACACCGTGTGACAATTTGGTTAAGGCTAGTTTCATAATGAGCAGAAGAACTGCCAAATCGTTAAGGCGTTTTGCTCAAGGTGAATTTGTGAAGAAGTTCCTCATGGACATTGCAGATGTACCATCCATCCACCCTCCCCCAAGAAAGAAAAAGAGAGAGAAAGTGTTTAATTTATTTAATGTACAGAAATTATGCACCCCTATATGATCAATCATCAAAAGTATTTTTGGACAAATATTTACAAAAATTCTTGCTAATTGTGTTGACAGATATGACCACACTAAATTTCAAACACTTGAATGACTTGCCTGTGACCAAAAATCACAGAACTTCTGCTTCTTGTTTGTAGTTGGGATTGCCTACCTAACTGCCAAACTTTGTTTCATACTCCTTCTCAAATTAATTTTAGTAACAATATTGTGAAAAGGAAAGTTTCTACTTACCATACAGTGGAGAAGGTCGTAAATAAGCTTTCAGCCAACAAGATCCTTGTCAACAAAAGACCACACACACACACACACACACACACACACACACACACACACATGCAAGGGCAACTCACACAGACATGGCTGCAGTCTCTGGCTTCAGCTGCCAGAGGCTGCAGTCATGTGTATGTGTGAGTTGCATTTGTGTGTGTGTGTGGGGGGGGGGGGGTGTTGTGTGTGTGTGTGTGTGTGTGTGGGTGTGTGTGTGTGGGTGTGTGGGTGGGTGGGTGTGGGTGTGTGGGTGTGAGAGAGAGAGAGAGACAGAGAGAGAGAGAGATAGAGATCTATTTTCAACAAAGGCCTTGTTGGCCAAAAGCTTATTTGTGACAGTCTTTGTGTTGTGCCTATCTGTAGCACAGCATCTCCACTACAAGGTGAGTAACAACTTTCCTTTTCATAATATTGTTACATTCCACCCTGGATTTTTCCATTGTTTAATTTAGTTAATAATTCTTGTCCAGTGTGGATGTATTAGAACACTGCAACTCTTGGAAATGAAGATAATTTATTATGAATTAGCTGCAACCATCAGAATCACTGTTGATACTCATTTGGATATGATAGATGTCTAATGTGAACACATGTGCATGGTATTGCATCCCTTTTTTTTTACAGGCATTGTGCATGAATAACCTGTGTTAAATGTTAATCTTTTTTTGTGGCATGAGAAACCTTATGAAGGGGACAGTCTCAGTCACATTAGAAACAACCGACATAGTAACTGAATAATATTATAATTCACCAGTATCAAACATTTCAATTCTCAAACTTACAAATATCCATTTTAAAGGAAATATGCATAAAAATATATTTTCTGACACAAACTCAAGTAGAGCTTCAATATGAACCCCAATTTCTCTTGCCTTATATTCGTAGTTCTTATGCAAGGTGTATCCCGGCAGCAGTAGGATCATTCTGTATTCAGCTTCAAATACCACTTCTCTAAATTTTGTCAATAGTGTTTCATGAAAAGAACATCATCTACCCTCCAGGATTTCACTCTTGAGTTCATGAAGCATCTCTGTAATACTTGCATATGGATTGAACCTACCAGCAACAAATCTAGCAGCATACCTCTCAAATGCTTCAGTGTTTTCTTTCCTCCAAACTGGTGGGGATCCAAAGCAGTCTAGCAGTACTCAAGAGTGGGTCACACAACTGCTCTATAGATGATCTCCTTTACACATGATCTATATTTTCCTAAAATTCTTCCAATAAACCAAAGTCAACTATTTGCCTTCCTTATTACCATCCTTATGTGCCAATTCCATTTCATATTGCTTTGCAACATTATGCCTAGACATTTAATGTGTCTGTGTCAAGCAGCACTGTTTATGAAAATTACAGAATTGTTTTTCCTACTAATCTGCATTAACTTTTCTTCTTTTAGAGCAAGCTGCTATTCATCACACCAGCTAGAAATTTTCCCTAAGTATCTTGTATCCTCCCACAGTCCATTCAATGACACCTTGCCATACACCACAGAATCATTAACTAACAGCAGCAGGTTCCTGCTAACCCTGTCTGTCAGGTCATTTGTGTACCAGGCGATCAAAAAATCAGTATAAATTTGAAAACTGAATAAATCACGGAATAATGTAGATAGAGAGGTACAAATTGACACACATGCTTGGAATTACGTGGGGTTTTATTAGAACCAAAAAAATACAAAAGTTCAAAAAATGTCCGACAGATAGTGCTTCATCTGATCAGAATAGCAATAATTAGCATAACAAAGTAAGGCAAAGCAAAGATGATGTTCTTTACAGGAAGTGCTCAGTATGTCCACCATCATTCCTCAACTATAGCTGTAGTCAAGGAATAATGTTGTGAACAGCACTGTAAAGCATGTCCAGAGTTATGGTGAGGCATTGGCGTTGGATGTTGTCTTTCAGCATCCCTAGAGATGTTGGTCAATCACGATACACTTGCGACTTCAGGTAACTCCAAAGCCAATGATCACACGGATTGAGGTCTGGGGACCTGGGAGGCCAAGCATGACGAAAGTGGTGGCTGAGCACACAATCATCACCAAACGACATGCGTAAGAGATCTTTCACGCATCTAGATATATGGGGTGGTGCACCATCCCGCAAAAACATCGTACGTTCCAGCTGGTATTTATCAGCCAGGCTGGGGATGATGCGATTCTGTAACATATCGGCGTACCTCTTACCCGTCACGGTAGCAGTTACAAAACCAGAATCACCCATTTCCTCGAAGAAAAAAGGCCCAATAATGGTAGATGTGGTAAATCAAACCCATACCATGACTTTCTCATCATGCAATGGAGTTTCCAGAACAGTTCTAGGATTTTCTGTAGCCTAAATTCTGCAGTTGTGGACATTGACAGACCCTCGGAGCACGAAATGAGCTTCGTCAGTCCACAACACATTACTCAACCAATCGTCATCTTCCACCATCTTTTGAAAAACCCACACCGCAAATGCACTCCGCTTCACTAAATCGCCAGGTAACAGTTCATGATGCCGATGGATTTTGGACAGATAGCATTGGAGGGTACGCCTCAGTGCCAACCAAACAGTAGGGTACGGAATGCCGGTGCAATGTGCGACTGCACGAGTGCTGACTTCCCCATGCATAGATGAACCCACTACAGTCTCCATTTCTTCCTGAACTGTCTCAGCAGCATTACGCCTTGTGCTCAGTCGACCACTACGGGGTCTATCATCTAAACAACCCATGGCTACGAACTTCAAAATCATTCTCGCCACAGCTGCAATTGTCAACAGACCTTTACCCATTCGAATCCCCTTCCTATGGTGATAGGATGGTAATGCTGAACTAGCACATTACCCATTCTGATAATACAGCTTCACTGAAAGCACCTTTTCAGGTAACATGAACATGTTGTGACTGCTGGCACATCTGATTCTCTCTCTCATTACAGCTCCTTTTATAAACAATTGTCATGCACAGTCACTGACGTTTTGCTGTCCAGCACCATCTGTCGGACGTCTTGTGAACTTTGCTCCTTTTTTTTTTTTTTTTTTTTTTTTTTTTTTTTTTTTTTTTTTTTTTTTTTGTTCTCGTAAAACCCCATGTCATTCCAAGCATGTATGCCAATTTTTACCTCTCTATCTACAATTTTGATCACCCGGTATATAGTGAGTAAGGGCAATCGTATCACACTTCCCAGAGGTTCTTCCAATGATACACTTGTCTCTGGTGGACATTCACCATAGCAGATGACATACTGGTTTCTATTACTTAAGATGTCGTTCAGCCGCTCACTTAACTGGGAACCCCAATCTGCGCACCTGGACCTTCGTTAACAGTCTGCAGTGACACATAATGGTGAATACTTTCTGTAAATCTAGCAATATGGAATCTGCCATTTGTCCTTCATCTGTGGTTTGCAGGGTATAATGTGAGAAAAGGACAAGTTGAGGTTTGCATAAGTTTGTTGTTGTTGTGGTCTTCAGTCCTGAGACTGGTTTGATGCAGCTCTCCATGCTACTCTATCCTGTGCAAGCTTCTTCATCTCCCAGTACTTACTGCAACCTACATCCTTCTGAATCTGCTTAGTGTATTCATCTCTTGGTCTCCCCCTACGATTTTTACCCTCCACGCTGCCCTCCAATACTAAATTGGTGATCCCTTGATGCCTCAAAACATGTCCTACCAACCGATTCTTTCTTCTGGTCAAGTTGTGCCACAAACTCCTCTTCTCCCCAATCCTATTCAATACCTCCTCATTAGTTATGTGATCTACCCATCTAATCTTCAGCATTCTTCTGTAGCACCACATTTCGAAAGCTTCTATTCTCTTCTTGTCCAAACTATTTACCGTCCATGTTTCACTTCCATACATGGCTACACTCCATACAAATACTTTCAGAAATGACTTCCTGACACTTAAATCTATACTCAATGTTAACAAATTTCTCTTCTTCAGAAACGCTTTCCTTGCCATTGCCAGTCTACATTTTATATCCTCTCTACTTCGACCATCATCAGTTATGTTGCTCCCCAAATAGCAAAACTCCTTTACTACTTTAAGTGTCTCATTTCCTAATCTAATTCCCTCAGCATCACCCGACTTAATTTGACTACATTCCATTATCCTCGTTTTGCTTTTGTTGATGTTCATCTTATATCCTCCTTTCAAGACACTGTCCATTCCGTTCAACTGCTCTTCCAAGTCCTTTGCTGTCTCTGACAGAATTACAATGTCATCGGCGAACCTCAAAGTTTTTATTTCTTCTCCATGGATTTTAATACCTACTCCGAATTTTTCTTTTGTTTCCTTTACTGCTTGCTCAATATAGAGATTGAATAACATCGGGGAGAGGCTACAACCCTGTCTTACTCCCTTCCCAACCACTGCTTCCCTTTCATGTCCCTCGACTCTTATAACTGCCATCTGGTTTCTGTAAAAATTGTAAATAGCCTTTCGCTCCCTGTATTTTACCCCTGCCACCTTTAGAATTTGAAAGAGAGTATTCCAGTCAACATTGTCAAAAGCTTTCTCTAAGTCTACAAATGCTAGGAACATAGGTTTGCCTTTCCTTAATCTTTCTTCTAAGATAAGTCGTAAGGTCATTATTGCCTCACGTGTTCCAGTATTTCTACGGAATCCAAACTGATCTTCCCCGAGATCGGCTTCTACTAGTTTTTCCATTCGTCTGTAAAGAATTCGTGTTAGTATTTTGCAGCTGTGGCTTATTAAACTGATTGTTCGGTAATTCTCACATCTGTCAACACCTGCTTTCTTTGGGATTGGAATTATTATATTCTTCTTGAAGTCTGAGGGTATTTCGCCTGTTTCATACATCTTGCTCACCAGATGGTAGAGTTTTGTCAGGACTGGCTCTCCCAAGGCCGTCAGTAGTTCCAATGGAATGTTGTCTACTCCGGGGGCCTTGTTTCGTCTCAGGTCTTTCAGTGCTCTGTCAAACTCTTCACGCAGTATCGTATCTCCCATTTCATCTTCATCTACATCCTCTTCCATTTCCATAATATTGTCCTCAAGTAAAGTTATTCTTTCTAAATCTTTGTTGATTTGTGGACAGGAGCTTTCCCATGACAAGGAAATCTGTCGCACTCAAACTTACAATATTTTCAAGAATTCTGCAGGGAAATGATGTTAATGATATTTGTCTATAATTTTTCAGTTCCATTGTTTTACCTTTCTTATGAGATACCTGCACTTTTTCCAGGCAAATTCAAAATAAATACAAACTAAGAAAGGGACCAGTGCCATAGTGTATTTTATGTTAAACTGAACTCAGATTCTTTCTGGAATAAATGATTTATTTGTGTTCAACTCTATCACTTGAGTCTCTGTTACAATGTTTTGCATATTGGAGTCTATGTGACTGTCAAACAACAGTATGTTTGTATGATTTTCTGTGGAGTGATTTCTTAAACACGAAATTTAAAACTGCAGACTGGTTGTTGAGTGACTATATAGAAGATTTCAACACACTTTGTGATTTTGTGTAGAATGAGAATTTCCTCATGTTCTTGGAAAGTTCTTTTCCTAAAGTATGACAGAGAAAGTTAATGTATACTTCGCACAGCACACTTTTCACAGATCCAGGAATTTCTACTGACTTTTGCCTGTTGACTTTTGTACATTCTTTTTGACTAGAGAGTGCAATAGCCTTTGCTTTCTCAGCATTTTGTTATTAAGCAACATTGGGTCTTTTTCATGCTTAATCCAATTACTTGGCACATACTTCCTCAGAGTGTAATTTGCAATCAGTTTAAACTTTGCCCAAAATTCCTCTATGTCCATCTCATTGGAACCAAATGAAGTTCATTCATTGTCTAAATTGGATGCTAAATATTTCTTATCTTCTCTAGTGAGCAAAAATACTCTCCTACCCTTCTTGATGGGTTTATTAACTTTTGCAATCATCATTGCCGTGATGACATCAAGATCATTAATCCCTATCTCTATACAACACTGTCTATAAGGCATGTTTGTAACTATAAGGTCTAAAATATTTCCATTGGATTGCATTGCATTGTCTTGAGCAGCTAATTTTACAAAATTAGCTGCTCAAGACAATTTTAGGAAAATGTGTTCAAATTACTCATGAGACTATCTGTCCATACCACATGCAGTGAATCTAAAGTCTCAGGCATAAAGTCTTGTAGACTCAGAAGGTATGTATGTCAATCATGTTCTGAGCCTATATCATTTACAGCTGTTGGGTATCTCTCACTTCTGTCAAGTTTTATTATAAAGGTACCCTCCAAACTATTGTTCTGCCCTGTACTCGACACTGTAGTGGTGGGTTCATTTTTCAAGATGATAATGTATGAGTCTACCATACCCACTGTGAACTCTTAGAATGCACAGATCCCCACTATTACTCCTCACACTGTATTGTGGTATAACTAACTGCTAGGGATCTAAAAATTCACTTTCTTTGACAAATGCAAGTTTAGGTGCAAATTCTGCCTCAGAACATGAAAATATGAATTTATGTAATAAAAGCTATTTCATAGTGAATTGTTTCCAGATGTACTATTGTATCAGGGATTGTTTGAAATAGCATTATTTTCAGCAGATGAAAACTGAAAAAATTACCAATTTTCTGTTACCGGTATAGCACATCTGGCATGGACCAGTTGGAAAAGATAATGTTCATCAGGATGGATTTTCAAAATAAATAGTAAACCTCTGATCAATCACAACATATTGGTGCACTTGTAAATTACATTCAGGTGCCATGTTACACAGTGGGTGATTAAATTGTCCCTATAAAATGTGTTGCATATGGCTATCTAGGACTCAGCAGTAGGACCTAGTGTCTCAGAACAAAGAAACACATGTTGTCTAGCTAAAGTTTGTATCATACAAAATTACCCATACTTACACATAGCCATTGGATGTGGTTTATTTTGAACTAAGGTTGAGTAAGATGCTTGTAGAGGTTGGGCCTGATATATCTTGTTTACAATGGTTCATTGTTTTCTTTTCTAATTTTGAAATGATTGAAGAGATTAATCCTGGTTCATCACTGGGTTTGTGTATGATTCTAGTGCACAAAAAGGGATTTGGTTTAAACAGAGTTTGAAAGACTTTTTGATAGGCAACTCCTTCTACTCCATGGATGAATATTTTAGCAGAGACTGTTAAGCCAGCTTAGGTAAAAATATCTGTTAGATTTCAGTTTTGACAGTGCTTGGTCACAACAGTCAAGATTAGGTATTTTGTGTATGAATATTTGTTAATAGTACATAACAGTGTTTCATTCTGACAGCGTGTTAATTCTGTAAATATTAGCTGTTCCAGTTAACTTCATTGTATTTACCTATTTCGACAATCCCCTGACAAATGATCAGGGTAGTAAGTATTATATTCAAATGTTTTATGGTTTTATGTTATACTTTCTGACATGTTCCACGCCCACAAGAATCATCTAATTTTTTGGGTCTATGTAACGAAAACTCAATCTAATCTATAACCTAATCTAATCCAAGTACAGAAGGAAAAGTGAGCCTCCTGTCTTCTTCCTCTTCTTCACTGTTTCCACTATCCTGTCTCTTCTTGAATGCCCTCCTAATCTGTGCTCCATTGTGACCATTGTTGCAGAATTCATTCCTTAAGTGTTGCAGTTTGTCTGGACAGCTTTCTTTATCACAGATGACAAACGCCTTATGTATCAGGGGGTCAGTGCTGTCTGCTGTTGCACTGGATGGTGGCAGCCTGTTGCACGCATGTACAGGTCTGCATGTGTCTTCTGCCTATATACTGAATGGTCCATTGTACCATCTGCCCTTTCCCATATTAGTACATCTGGGAAAGGGAGATAACCACTTTCTCTTTCTCCTCCATTTTGGCTACTATTATGATCAAATATCAAAAAGGTTAGAACTTGCTAAACAAGATTTTGTATCAGTATTAAAAACCGATGCTTAATTGGGGTGTGTCAATGGTGCACATTATCTTAATAGTGACACAGAACCTTGTTTAGCAAGTTCTAAGCAGTTTGATATCTGACAATGGCTGTAACTGAAATAGTGTAGTAAATAAAAAAATATTAAAGAATACAAACTCCTGTACTCACAGTGTTTATGAATCCATGCAGTAAATTTTTTCCTTTATCAATAAATTTACTCTTTTTCAGCTTTCTCTTACATTATCAACAATTTGATTTGAAATATGCAGATTACCACTAGCAAAAGATAAAATGTAGTCCACTTATAAATAAAATATGGATCAATACTACACTGTTGGTCTTTAAGAACAGCAAATAACAAAGTTTTACTTATTGTACATATACAGTATAATATGAAGAATATATGGCTAAATTTGTAGATGATTTGGGAGTTTATAGGGTGCAAAATGTAATACATAGAGCTGCCACTTCTACCACTAAAAGGGGCTTGAACCCAGCTGGGTTCTGAGTCAAACTGAGGTAGGATAAAAAAATATGGGTATGTCATTCCATGCCTCTTCAACTCTATGATAGATTTCATCAATCATAGTTGCAAGCAGCAACTTTCCAATCTCTTTACAACCTATGACCAGACGTTTTCACTGGGGGAGGGAACTGAGGGAAGTGCTGGTCACAACAACAGTCAAACTCCCTCTGTCCTGAGCTAGATCAAGACAGCACAGACAACATTGGGACTTGTGTTACTTGCTTGAAGAAAACTACAAAGATACGACAAAGCATTATCTTGTCAAAAAATAACATCATGCTGATACTGAAGATAGGAAACAGCCACCAGCCTTAACCCATTAGATATGCAGTGCCTGGTGTCTAATAATTAGAGGTGATCATCTTGTACCATCTTGCTAAGTACCTATTAGGCCAATACGATGACGATGAAGGCAGTTCATTCATTTTCCTCAGAGTCTCTGCGCACAGATATGTCTCATGTGGTGTTATATTGGAAACAGGACTCATCCAAAAAGATGATGTTTTGCCACATCTGAGACCAGTGTTCCCATTGGGCAGACCATTGTTGGCATGCCTGTCTCTGCTGCTGCTTCAAGGGAAGCCACAACAATGTGGTTACCATGCTGACAGTGTTTAGATGTTGCTTGTTGATACTTGTCTTGTTCCAAACATGCCATCTTCCTGATGGAAGGAAACTGACATGGCTTTACAATCCTGCCAACTGAACAAACAATATCCATCCTCTTGGTTGCTAATCACATGGAATTGCTGAGATCTTGCATGATGTTGAGTACTGCCCTCCTGAACCCCATGATTCCACATTCACATGACAGTTGTGATCCCTGGCAATGTGAGCAGCAAAATTTAAGGACAATAAACTGTAGTCTCAGTAAGCCACAATCTGTATAGTGTCGAACTCTGACATGTTGGTAGATGTTTGTAGTACTTAAATGAGGCATAACATGAGCTTCCTACAAACAAATTCAAGTAAAATGTGATTAATGACTGACAAACCCAGGCACAAAATTTCTTTATCTACAGGATATTGCTGGCATTACACCTATGTGCTTTAGGTGGTTGAGCTGAAATGTTAACTTGAATATCCAAGCATATTCTACATTTCAAGTGAATTTGAAGTTTGTTGCATGTCATCGTCATGATGTTACAATTTTAATAGCCTGTGATGTACTTAGGTACATAGCCAATTAATGATATGTTTTATTGCTTTCTTCTAGACGTATTTGGTCATTATGCAGATGCGGAAGTGCAGGTGCATGTAATATCAAATATTCATCGAGTCACATTCCAGTTCCTCAACAACAGGACATATGTTGAGAGCACAAGAGATATGGCAAGTAAAAGCTAGATATTCTACAATGTTTACAGATTCAATTATCAACAATTGTTTTTTCTGTTTAAGTAATTTGAAAACTAATAATAGAGAACTCATTAACCAGTTTCTTATGATTCATTCTTCTTGCAAATGTGTACATTAGATGTACTATTTTTCTGTGTTATGCACACCCTCTACATTGCACAAATCAAAGAAAAAAAAAACAGAAAAAATGTAACAGCTCAAAAGATCATGTGGTAAAACTGAAGAAATGTAGCCGAACCATACAAAGTACAATACATCACAAATAACACTGGATGTATTATTCCAAGCAAAGAATGTACTGTATATTTAAATTCAGGTGCAAAATGATTGTGGAAGTTACATACGACACAAGTAAAACCAGTCCAAGCAGCAATGGGAGTGATAATCTGTCTTGACATCAAATGAATACTATTCTTCTAACAATGCTACTTGAGTGCAGAATTGATCAGGAATAAGGATTGTGACCAACAACACTCTTCCTGAAAGTATCTCAATTATTCTGTGGTATTCTGCCTAGGAGATCAAGCAGGCCAGTCCATACACTGAAATGTTTACTGTTGAAGATGAAAATACTGTGTCAGGTCACTGATTCACTACAAAATGTAACACAAAAAATTCATTCCTAGAAGGTACCATGCTCAGGTACTACACATTGCCATAATTTCCAGGTTAACATTTGGTGACGAATGTTCTCTGTCTCATGTGCATAGAGTTAGCATCAATGAAACAGCATTTAGTGATTGTGACAAGAGTCAAATGGAAATTTAAAGCACCAGTTGTTCTCTTGCAACCAATAAGAAGTTACAATGACAGCAGCTGAGTTCATTATGTATTCAGTCCCCAAATCATATTATTTATCTTGAGGAACAAAGTATTCCTAATGATTGGAAAAAAGCACAGATCATCACCATTGTCAAGAAGGGTCGTCAAAGATACACATAAAACATTCCCCACACATCTCTGGTGATGGTCCGTGGTAGAATTTTGAACATGTTTTATGCTTGTATATTATGACATTTCTGGAAACTGTAAATCTCCTCTGTAGGAACCAACATGTGTTCTGAAAACAATGATCATGAGAAACCCAACATGCTCTGTTCATCCACCAGGTGTAGAAAGTAGTAGATGCAGGTACCCAGATAGGTCCTTAACTTCTGGAAGGCATTTAATACAGTTTACAGTTCTGCACTGCTGCCTAATGAACAAATTACACGTGTACAGAATATCAGACAGGCTGTGTGACTGGATCAAAGACTTTTTAGCAAACAGAACACAGCATGCCATTCTGAACAGAGAGTAGTCTTCAGACATAAAAGTAACTTTGGGCATGCCCCAGAGGAGTGTTGCAGGATCATTACTTTTTACAATATGTATAAATGACCTTGTAGATAATGTCAGAAGTTCCATGAGGCTTTTCACAGATGATGCTGTTGTCCACAGAGAAGTTACAATGCTAGAAAACTGTAGTAAAATGCAGGAAAATATACAGAATTGATGCTTGGTGCCGGAAATTGCAATTGACTCTCAACATAAAGAAATGGAATGTATTGTGAATACATAGGCAGACAAGGACTTATTCTATGATTAAAAAACTGCAGAACAGTCACAGGAAGCAGTTACTTCCATAAAATATCTAGGACTATGAATATGGAGCAATTAGAATTAATCTTGACTAAGGCACCTGCCAGACTGAGATTCATTTGGAGAATCCTCAGGAAATGTAGTCCATCAATGAAGTTGCTTGCAAAACATTTGTTCAATCAATAACTGAACATTGCTTGTCAGTACGGTATCCAAACCAAATGGGACTGATTAAGGAAATAGTGAAGATTCAAAGAAGAGGAGCATGTTTCATTACAGATGCATTTAGTAATTGTGAAAGTGTCATGGAGATGCTCAACCAACTTCAGTGGCAGTTGCTTCAAGAGTGGCATACTGCATCATGGTGTGGTTTATTCTTAAAGTCCTAAGGGCCTAGAAGAGTCAACCAGTATACTCACAAAAAGCCCATGAAGATAAAATTAGAAAGATTTTAGTCTTCACAGAGGCCTAGCAGAAATTGTTCTTCCCGTAAACCATATGCAACTGGAACAGGAAAATGGGGGAAGTGACGAGGACAAATGTAGATTTCACTTTTCACTCAGAATAATTTGCTACTTCTTACAGTAATTATTGAATTCACATCGGAAAACAGTTTTACAATTTGAATTTCAGTATAAATTAATTTATGGCCCTTGTAAGATGATATTTTATAATATTTTAATATATGTTGAATACAATAATTGTTGCAGCATGTGTTACTACCTGTTGAGCATTCTAGTTGGTTCAGTAAAGAGATTTTTTCTGAAGACTTAATCTTAAAAATTTAATATAACTAAGTTTGCACACTAGGGTAACTATTTTATTGTGCAGTTGTCAATACCCACATACTATGAGCACAAGGTGTCATGCACCAATGTCTACAACAAAGTTAAAAAAGACATGATTGTCAGTGGCACTTAAGGGTGTAGCTCCCAAGATACAGAGACCAACTTGTCAAAAGGCATCCTTCAATTCACATCTGATGGGTGCTAAAAGGTTTCAGTGACTGGCTTCTTACCAAATGAAGGCTCATCTGTTATCACTTCATGATATAAATCAAGGCTCATCCAGAAAGAAAATGAAACTTTATCAATCTGAAAGCCATTGTAAAAATTGGTACACCTACTTGTGAACACTCGCCAAGTGATGACTGATAAGTGCGCAAGTAGCTGATCATATTAAACGCACACCACCTTTGTGAAGTCATGTGAGTGCAATGCAGCCATTGTTAGTCACTGAGGGGAACATCCTATGTGCTGAATATGTGATTAAAATTTGTTGCTACAGCTTGCAGCCAACAGAAGGAACAACAATTGGCAACTCAAACATCTCTTGTCTGAATTTTATCTGCCTCACATGTGACACCTCTCCTCCATATCACTAAGTCAGAAAAATGATACCTCAAGACTATTAAGTTATCGCAACAGTCTCATTTCAGTTTCACAGCACAAGTTCCCACCCTACTCTTAGACATGTAGCTATTACTGCGTACAGATGCTGCCAATAGACTGCAGTGCCACAAGTTTTGTGTGATAATTGTGACATTATAGTGTTAACAACAGTAATTTTTGTGACAGTCCCATTATGATTCCTTAAGTTCCAGTTTTGTAATTTTCCATAGCTTATGGAAAGCATTTTACAGAAATTAGTGACATGCCTCTGCAAGTACTTCTCTCTCTCTTGTATAAATGGTCATCTCTCACTGCAATGTTGTAGTACATATTGGCACAGCACAATTTGAGTTACACAAAAAGTTTATGAAGATACTCTGCCCTGTCATTTAATCATATTACAGAGAAACAAGCATCATCTGGTCCCATCAAGGATGTATGTTTTATTTAAGTGTAATACAAAGAAATAATTTAACGTTAATGTTAAGCCCTTGAAGTCTTTGTAGACTCTTCTACAGTATTATAATCATGTTTTATGCTATTTTTTGAGAAAAGAAAAATACTGCTAGTAACAGAAGACAGTAATGATCATATGTATTGTGAAACAATCATCACAACATGAAACTTTTTTTTTTTAAAAAAAAAATCAGTATTGCAGAAATCATGCAGCCTGCAAAAGTTATTCAACTAAGGCATTTCATCAAATTGAAAGTGAGTGTTCTCCAAATTAACTATATTACCTAATTATAGTTTTAAAACTTTAATGTTACATGCTTATTGTATTTTTTTTCTTTTTAGTAGACTATTTTGTATGGACTGTGGAGTTGTATGAGAAGTAATAAGATGTTTGTAGATATGAGTATTGTCAAAATTTAATTGTAATCCATTTTTCTTGAAAAATATGGACAACGTTTTCATCTTCTAACAGAGCACCTGCACGATCATATTTTATGTGTTTCATAAACAACAGAGGGCTCATATAGAAACCTTTGGTAAACTGTGTTGATTGTTTTAAATTCTGAGTGCCTATTTCTATGTGACATGAAACAGAGATTCTCTTATGCAGATAAGACAAAAACTATAAACCTTCTGTATCTGCTATCCTACATTATTTCAACTTTTGCTTAGGGATATCATAGTCCACACAATCAAAAGACATAGTCAAATTGCAAAATATTCCCAATAATAATAATTTCTTATTTATTAATTCTAGTACAGACAGAGTGGCATGAGTGTATGCACAGGGATTTTCAGCAGTGGGCTAACTGGTCCTCATTTTTATAATGGTACTGTTAGTTCTTTAAATTATTAAGATTTGCTTCCTGAAGTGTTAGAAGAACTGGAAAATAGTCAACTTTTGGAATAAGTGCAGCCAGTTAAGAGAAACTGGGTATGGCAACAAGATGGAACATCCCTGCATTATGGAGTTATAGTGGCTGACTTTCTATGAAAAAACTTTAATGAATGGATTAGAAGCCTGGGTACTATTGCAAGGCCTCCATGATCCTCAGATATCACACATATTGATTTTTCATTCTGGGGTTTACTAAAAAATGATGCTTATTTCATAAAAATTAGTGATGTTGGGCATTTGAAGGAATGTATCCTATCAGAATTAGAAAAACCTACATTCCTGAAAGATTTGTAACCAAATTTGCAAATGATTGTTGAAAACATGCCATGTTTGCACAGAACAGTGTGGGGACCACTTGAGCATCATTTGTAGGTTCATTTAACTCTACATGCATTGTTGTGTTGATAATAAGTTTGTTTTTTCATTTGTTTAGTGTTATTGCACCAAACACATTATTTACAACTGACTTAAGGGCAACTTGTATATAAGCAGAGCAGTGGTGATATGAGCTGCTAACTGAAAAATCAACTGACACACGTGAATTCGAAAAAGGGTAGATGTTATTGCCATGTACCTGGAAATGGACAACTCAGTAATGGTGAAGATGTTTGGCTGTTAGCGTACTACAGTTGTGAGCATATATGGAAAATGATTGAAGGATTGTAAAACCATGAGTGGGCAATAAGATGTTGACTGTCAGTGCCTCATCACACAAATTGGAGGTCAGCCTTACCTGGTCTGTAAAGCTGGGTAAGCAGTGATCTGTTGCAGATCTAATGACAGTGTACAATCTTGGTACAAGCACAAGTGTTTTTTTCAAAGCACACAGTTCAATGCATGTTGTTGGACACAGGGCTCTGCAGCAGACAGCTCCTGAATGTTTCCATGTTGACCCAGTATCATCATTAATTACCACTGTAGTAGACATGGGAACATAGAGACTGACTGGACCATGGATTAATTGCAACATGTCTTCTGGTCAGATGAATCATGTTTGTTGCTACTCCAGTTCAGTGGTTTTATCTGGATATGCCATTATCCATATCAATGCCTGCTCAAAGCGTACCTCACCATGGGCACACACTGGTGGGTGCAGTGACGTGCTGGGGGTATCATTCACTTGTAATCTGTGGAATCCATGGCACTGAAGCACTGTAACAGCTGTTGACTACATAAACATTATTGTGGACCATTTGCTTCTCTTCATACTTGATGTCTTTCATGACAACAATGACTTTTTCCAGCAGTATGACTGTCCCTTTCACAAGGCCACAATCATGCTGTATGGTTTCATGCTGGTGATAGTGTACACACATTGCCATCTTGGCAACCAAAACCTCCTGATCTGAACCTGATGGAACACATTTGGGACACTACTGGGCATCAGCTCCATGCTCACAAACCAGCAGCCCATAATTTACACAAATTGCATGACCTGTACATAGACCTTTGGTACCACATGCTTCCAGAAACCTATCATACATACTTAACTAGTTTTGGGGATATGTCATTTAAGCTCATACAATTTTTACTTTTCTCTCATTTTATTATATTTCTGACTTATGACTCATCTGTAGGTGACAGAAATACACATTCTGTAGCCACTGTGGAAATTTTCATGGTATCTGCTATCATGATGTTTTGCTATTTGAGCAGTCCATCCACTACTGCTATGTTGTGCTCTTTGAATATATCACATACTTCATAAGGCTCATTCAATTTTGTACCTTCCATAGTAAGTGCTATGTTTCAATGGACTGGTACATCTGACTCTTTCTTGTTCCAGAGATATGTTAAGAAGTTACAATTTTATGTATGTAATATCTGAATTTTGCCTCCTTTAAGACCCTGCTATAAGTTTTATTCACATCCATATACTGGTAATTTCTTTGTTAGATATCTGAGTGCCTCATAATCTTTACACACTTCCATTTGTTCCACCCTGATGTGAATAATTTTTGCTGTGATGCTGTCTTTACTGAACTTTTTTTAAATACTTCCAAGCCATTTATATGTCCTAGTCTAGTCTATCTCTGTTTCATCATTTTACATGGGCTTACCATATACTCCAATTTTTTGGCAATAGTGATAAATAATTATTACATCTACAACTTACACAGCTCTTCATATTCTCAGGTATGTTAGTGATTACATGGTCTTTTATTGCATGCTGTATCTTTACATTTTGTTAAGATATTCGTACATGTCTGAAGGTTGAAAGTAAGTCTTGTAAGTTTCTTTCACTAATGTTTTGTCTCACCTTTTGTCATAAAGCTTGTGGATTCTCCTCTAATCCTGTTTAGTAATACTTCAAACTCCAACAGGAAGTTATCTGCCTTTGTGCAATAAGAGCAATATATGCCCAGAAAAAGACTTTTTTTCTCTGGGACTTGTATTTACACTGCTGTTGCTTTGAACACCAGTTGTGAACAAGTGGTACTTGGTAAAAATGCTGTCTATCACTTTATTATCCACACATTAATGAACAGAAAAAACTTGAAAATGGCAATTGAGAAATATAAAGATAGCAGAGAAACAATTCTGACTCTGTGGATACTAATGAAAGAATTGATAAATAAAAACTACACTATATTAATGATGTTAGTGCACCTAGAGGAAGCTATCAACAAAATAAAGTGGAACAATATGTTAAAAATAATGAGAATAATTACAATAAACTAGAGAAAAAGAAGTATAATCTAGAATAATCAACAAAGAGCATTAAGGTTGACCCCCAAGAAACACAAATATAACCAAAAACGGCACTAAAAAGGTATTTGATTAATTTTTGTAACTTTGGTGTAAAATAATATTTTTATTGCAATTTTCATTCCTGGCATGTATTACTGTGACTGGGCAAGGTTATGTAATTAAAATACCATGTATTGTTGTATAGGATACTTAAGATATTACATGTGTAAAAATTTAAGGAGTAAAATAGTAGAAGCCTTGAGTTGCTGATAGGCACATAAACAAGACTGAGAACTTTTCTAGGGCAACACCACATCATCATTCATCTTACATCCATAACTTCTTTCCTGCAGTTGCCCATTTCCCAGTTCTGTCCCCCTCCCCCCATCAGTCCAGTCATTCACATCATTGTTATTGGACACTGCAAAAACATACTGCTCAGGGTCCCCATGCTCCATTCCTATCCTGTGCACCTGCTATTCTCCCACACTTATATTTCATGCACCATCTGTCCCCCCCAGTCATCAGTCAGTCTTTCCCAACCCTTCCTCTCACTCCCCACAACTGATCTACAATTTCGTGAGTTGGTACCTTTACTCCTTAAATTATTCACAGTCTTCTAGCACTTCCAACTACTGAAACACTAACTATGGAATTCAGAGTATCATGGCAATATTCATTTTTGTTTCAGATGGAAGACATTTTCAGTGACGTATTCCAGTATGACTGTGGCATTGAGAGCACCAAGCAAAGTGTTGATCCTTCAAGTGGACTGGCACTAGCAGATTCAACTGATGTAGTTGCTCATTTCGTTGATGCTGTAGGGAAACATCCAGTTGAGAGAGATGTAATCACACGGTAAGCTCTCCACCGGAACACAATATCCCCAGAACAGTTTTCCACTGACTTTGTTGCATGCATAAGACTACCAGCAAAATCAGGATTTTAATGTTTCAGTTCAGGAAAATTCATGGTTTTGATCACCATTACATATTTCATTGAGAACTTCACTGCTACCTGTGTAAATTTTAAATGCCTTTCTGTGCCATATGTGAATGAGAGTCATCATACTTCTGTTGAAGATTTCTCCTTTTTTATGCATGGCATTTTCAAATTTAGTCTAGATCAAGAACTCCTACATTGAATTTAGAACATTTGATGTATACTAATACACACCTCAAAAAAAGTTTTGCATCACATTGGATCCAAGAGCTCTGGAACCTGTACAGAAAATCAGAACAGAGATCAACCTAAACATCATTTCTGCCCTATTTATTGCTCATGAAAACCACACATTGCATGTTGTACCACCATACAGCGAGACCTTCAGGGGTGGTGGTCCAGACTGCTGTACACACTGGTACCTCTAATACCCAGTAGCACGTCATCTTGCATTGATGGATGCATGTATTTGTGGTGGCATACTACCCACAAGTTCATCAAGGCAATGTTGGTCCAGATTATACCACTCCTCAATGGCGATTTGCCATAGATCCCTCAGAGTGGTTTGTGAGTCACATCATCCATAAACAGCCCTTTCCAATCTACCCCAGACATGTCTGAAAAGGTTCATGTCTGGAGAACATGCTGGCCACTCTAGTCAAGCAATGTTGTTATCCTGATGGAAGCCATTTACAAGATGTGCAGGATGGGGGTGCAAACTGTCATCCATGGAGATGAATGCCTCGCCAACATGCTGCCAATATGGCTGCACCATTGGTTGGAGGATGGCATTCACATATCATACAGCCATTATGGCACCTTCCATGACCAGCAGTGGCGTAAGTCGGCCCAATGTAGTGCCGGGGAACCCTCAACTTGCTGCACTTGCTGGACTGTTGTCTAAGGCATCTCCGACGATTGTCTGGTTGAAAGCACATGTGACACTCATCGGTGAAGAGAACGTGTTGCCAATCCTGAGTGGTCCATTCTGCATGTTGTTTGGTCCATCTGTACTGCACTGCATGGTGTCTTGGTTGCAAGCCATGGACGTCAGGAGTAAAGTTGTGTATCATGCAGCCTATTGCGCACAGTTTGAGCTGTAACACAATGTCCTGTGTCTGCACAAAAAGCATTATTCAACATGGTGGTGTTGCTGTCAGGGTTCCTCCAAGCCATAATCCATAGATAGTAGTTATCCACTGCAGTAGTAATCCTTGGGAAGCTTGAACAAGGCATGTCGTTGACAGTTCCTGCCTCTCTATATCTCCTCCATATCCAAAGAACATCGCTTTGGTTCACTCCAAGACACCTGGACACTTCCCTTGTTCAGAGCCCTTCCTAGCATAAAGTAACAGTGCAGACATAATCAAACCACAATATTGACCATCTAGGCATGGTTGAACTACAGACAACACAAGCCATGTACCTCCTTACTGGCGGAATAACTGGAACTGATCGGGTGTCAGACCCCTCCGTCCAATAGGTGCTACTCATGCATGGTTGTTTACATCTTTGTGCGGGCTTAGTGACATCTCAGAACAGTCAAATAAAATAGGAAAGGGCCAATATCCACAGTCAGCGTCTATCTTCAGGAGTTCTCGTAACCAGGGTGATGCAAAACTTGTTTTGATGTGTTTGTGATTGAAAACCATAAATTATTTGGTTAACGTATGAGATAAAAAATATATTGAATGCATAGGGAAAATCAGTTTTTAATGTAGGTATTACAATAGGCAAAGAAATTACTCTGGATTGTATTTTATATTCCGATGATGTCACAATTGTAACAGAGGAAAGTCATTGGAAAAAAATACAGCAGCAAAATTGGTCAGCCATTTTAATTCTCTGGGATGTGATATCACATGCAAGTATGATGATGAGAAAGCAAAAACAAGGAAGAAAAAGGAAAGATACATGGTACAATAAAGAGATACTTTAGAAAGAAGACACAAAAAGCAATTTGTGAAGATTTCTAAAGTAATGGCCATCCCCACATAACTCTATGAAAGTGAGTCAAGGGTCTTTTACAAGCAACAAGAAAGTCAGATCCAGGCAGCTGAAATGAAGGCTTTTGAAAAGATGCACCAAAGTAGATATATCAATAAAGAGTGACATATTTAACAGAAGAAACAAAATTGAAGACAACAGATGAAAATGGAGTGAACATCTTATCAGAAGGAACAATCGAAGACTACCTTATGCAGTCAGAAATTATAATGCGATATGATAAAGAAAGACAGGAATGCTGTGACAACAAGTGTAACAAGTGCCAACAGCTACCTGAACAATGTAAATCACAGTGGTAGTACTCCTGATCAGTGCCTGCATGCTGAACTATTTCCATCTTCCAGCAAAACTGGGTTTGAGCTAATTAGGCGAAAGTGTCCCTTTGTGAGACAACTATGTAGGCCCATTCTGCAGTGGCAGCCAGTGGTTCCAGAACAGCCAGCTACATTGGGAAGACATTGCCTGGATGATGCACTACCACAATCAGCTCTATTACTCTTTGCCATTATTAGGAAGTTGGACTTTGCAAAAGGGATGTTGCCATGTGGAGAGAGCTTGGTATTCTGTTTTTCCTACATCTCTCATGCTTGGAAGGTGTCAGACTTAGTGTCATTATAACAAACTTCATTCATACAGGCTCTAAAGAATTAAACCTGTGTCTGTTATTTTTGGAACTGAGTTTATTTGAGGATTCAGTTGGTCAAGGAAGTTATTCTTCAGAAATTAGATAATGTGACATGTTGCAAATAAAACTGTTGAATGGTGGACATGTGACATAACTGAAGTAAGGGGCATATCAGACAAGGCCAAGGATGAGATGGGCACTATAGCTGAAAAAGGTCTAAAGTTAAAGTACAGGAGAAGAAACATGAATATTGTTCTCTGGAAAGAAATAACGAATAAGATGTGAGCAGCACTCTGTCTGAGATAATTCCACTGTTATTAACATGAACCTTAATTATCTACATCCATGTACATTAGGGAAATGGAAAAATATTATTTAGTGCTCTTAGATATCTAATTAACTCTGAAAAATGTTGAAGATAGTTAATTGGAATTCATATCTGTAACTACATTTGTTGGGATGACTTTTCACTCAGTTTAGACCAAAATTCTTGCATACACATGCTTTTTTTCAGTATCACATGACATTTTGGTGGTCTATCTTTAAATTATCATCCTTATTTTCAGTCTTATGCTAGATGTATTGTATTGCGGTTCTGAAGATAGCATGTTATCTCAAAGGAATTAAAGATAAATAATTATTGTCATAAAAAATTCTTCCATAGTGGTACAAACTGAATCAACATGTTTATAAAATATTTCTGTCTCACAAATTTCATTCCTCTTAAGACCTACTAAGAATGTGATGCACCGCCCATAAAAAGTTAAGACTTTAAGAAATGTAAATCTTTATGATGGATTACCTGACAGAAAAATTATATGATAAAAAAAAGACAATTACATTTTTCAGGCAATTTTATGAGCAAGACACCTTCATCCAGCTGCAGTCAAGGTTTTGGATAGAGCTGAACCTTAACCTTAAGAGTTACCAGGAAGTAGGCAGCAAAGATGCTACAAACATAGAAGGCATTCTAACCATAATATTAATTGTGGTTTCAGCAGTGCTTGGAACAATGGTAATAGTGCTGTTCGTGGCATTCTTCCTCCGAACAAAAACGTAAGAATGATTGGAACTTTTTTGCATTCTACTGCTTAGGCTATATAAATTTTCTGATACTGATATTTGACAAAACTCTGTATCAGAGTCGCTTTTCCAAGTTAAGTAATTACAGGAAAAAGAACGATAAGTTTACTTTTATTATCCTGAGTTTCTGGTGCCTTTGAAGTGTATTCTGTAGACTTAGAGCAACATATATCTCTTTTAATAAGTCTATAAGCTTAATTGCACGTTCTATTATTATTACAATAAGCATCCCAATTGTTATACCAAGGGAAATTATACTGAGATTGGAAATTCACTTTGTTACAGAGACCCATAAACACACTAACCATTGCCATATTTTTCTTTCTCAAAATTTATTCTCCATATAACAATTATGAAAATTTTGGGACATGAACAAACAAAACTGACAAAGTGCTATCATCCACTAGCAGATGAATGATGGGTTGTATATAGATACATGTAACTGGTCAGAAAATGTATTTAACTTTCAAGGAACCATTCTTCATCAAATCATCAAGTCTCTTTCCCCATGACAACAGCATTCCATCTTACAGTGAAGAACTTTGAATGCAGCGTGCTCTGATAATGCTTCTCTATGTCCATTGTTGATGGTCAGTGATATACATTTCTTATTCTTTCAACAGGTGCATGTTACTTGAGTTTCAGGTGTGTTCCTACCAATCATAATCAGCTAGACTGCAAATGAAAGACTTTTTTAAGTACAAAAGTAAATAACATCATTCAGAAATATTATGTGCAATAATACAAAGCTGTTATTCATTCCTGACCATAAAAAATTTTAAACTGGAAGTTTAGGAGCAACCTACAGTTTTAGTGCGAAATCAAAAACAGTGCCCACCAAACAAAGAAAAGAGACCAAAATCCTGAACCTAATTAATACAAATATAAATGTAAAGTATGGTAAAAGCAACCACTCGCATTCACTATAGTGATCTGATGTGTGATGCATAAATGAATGTAACAGAAAACAGTATTCACACTAGCTTCCAAGCGAGTGCTGTGTTATTTGGCAAAAGTATGCACTATGCACATTAACATGCACAACCATAGTGAGACATTATTGGGAGCAGTTGCCTGTTGTCATAGAGGTGAAGAGTGGGTAGTGAATTATGCATGAGGTACGAAATGGGTAATGGGATAGTGTAAAGCAGGTCTTTTGACAGATGACTCAGAAGCCACATAACAGGTGACAGGTGACAGGAGTTAAGATGGCAGAGCATATAAGAAATATTAAGATGGAGAGTGATGGAAGAGAGAGAATGTCCACATGGAGGGAGTGGAAGGCTGTTGTGGGAAAATGCAGTACATTATATGGATGGGGGAGGAGTGGTGTAGACAGAAGAGAGACGGGAAAAGGAGAGAAGAGGCAGTGGGAAACAAATCAATGGAGTTTTAGGCTAGGGAGTTGCAAGAGTGCAGGATATCCTTGAAAGGCAGTTCCAACCTGTGGGCTTCAGTGACACTTGGGTAGGAGAGTAATATCAGCTGTTGAAGTCATTTGTGTTTTGGTGTGTGGCACATTTGACAACTTGATGGTCAAGTTTGGTGGCTCGCCACAATTTGGAAGTAGTCATATGAACAGTTGGTTACTTGTCATGCCCGCATAGAATACTGTAGTGTGATTGCAGCATAGTTGATATATAATGTGGCTGCTTTCACATGCTGCCCTGCCTTTTATTGCGTAGGAAATGCCTGTGATTGGACTGTGGTAGGACGTGGTGTATGGGTGTATGGAACAGGTCTTGCACCTGGGCTGTCGACAAGGGAATGACCCATGGAGTGCAGGATCGGGAGTAGGGCTGGAACATGGATGGACAAAGATATTCTGTAGGTTTGGGTGATGTGGGTAGGATTTTGGCTAGGAGATCCCGCATCTCAGGGAATGGCAAGAGGTAGCTGAAGCCCTGATGAAGAATAATGTAAAGTTTTTTAAGGACAAGACAATACTGGTTGATCAGAGGACTGCTGGTTGGTGGCTGTTTAACAAGTTTATTAGCATCAAAGGAGGAGATGGCACAGGAGATCTGTTTATGTATGAGCTTGATAGAATACTGTCTGTCAATAAAGGCTCTGGTAAGATATAAGGTACATTTTAGCAACTCTTGCTTTCTGCTGCAGATATGACATCCATAGGTTTTGAGGCTGTAAGGATGAGACATTTTGACATGGAACAGATGACAGCTGTGCTTGGTGCACTTTATATAAACAGATGTATTTATGGAGATGACTGAGAGGTGGAGATTGACATGTAGGAAGGTGGCAAAGCTCTTTGCTCTTTCCTCCATTACCTCAACATCTACTCCCAAATCCACTTCACCTGCCCCTTCTCAAATCAATGAGTCACCTCTCAGATATCTCCATAAATATGTCTTCACATCAAGCACAGTGCTCCACACTCAAGAACTCAGCAACCACAATCATCCCAGTTACTTCATCATTTTTAAACAAAGGCAGGCAAGGAAATTAATGACAAAAATCTTCAGGACATATATCTGTCACACATTGCCTGTTTATAAACAGAAAATACTCACAGTCTGCAACAGTGACCTCAGTGCTCTCATTCAAACTAATGATAGATTAATCAAGATGTATCCATCTGCTGGTGTTGCAACTGTCTCCACCAGCTTAGGGGAGTTACAGAAAATGATGACTAAATCAATGGATGAATTTTTGCATTCACTGCCAGGTTATCATGTGACACAACCTACTTTCTACCTTCAGTCCTAGCAAGAAGTGTGGTTTAGGGTTATTATTCTCTTGCACATTATTAGCCTCAGGATTACTCACTGCCAAATCTTGTACCTGCATATGGGAGTTTACTTACATTAGACTTTGCATACTCCTGATTATTTGTGACTTTTAGCTCATTATGACATTCTAATTTGAGTCATTTCTGCTATTTCAGTCTCACAATTTTACAAACATTAAGTAGTGCTGCTTAGATTCAAATTATTTGAATTTACCATTTAAAGTTCACTCCCATGCAATGCCATTTGATTAGATTATGAAACATATAAAACTATGAAGAAATGTGCAATACTGGGATTCAGTCTGAGTGAAAATCTTCAATTATGACAAGAACCTATTGTAACACTTACCAAGAATTATTTAATGTTATAAACTTAGTCACAAATAAATTTACTTGCTAAAATCAATTTGATTATGATTTTAAAATAAAATCCTAAAACAGTATGTTAAATTTTGTATATGACAATACATCTGAAATATCAATTGCCTACACAAATGTAAAACTGGTTGTGATATAGTTCTATTCAAATCACTGAATTTTTCATCAATCTGCTACCAACTGTGACCAATCAATTTATTCTGGATTGCTTACTTTAGATGAATATTGCTTTCTTTATCATTCTCTAAATTTTACACAACAATAGTTGGTTCTGGTGTAACGTAATAGAAACGTTTTGGTCTTAAGTCAAAATTGCTTGAAATTATGCATCCCTTTTCATCCAACTTTTTTACCTATATTTTCTTTACCAGCTTTCTTCATATGGTTATCATTTTCATATTTGATTTCTCTTTCAGAAATTGTACCCATCTTTGCTAACATGTATTAAAAGTCAGAACCACCTCTTATTGGCAGTCACATAAAAGGTTTCGTTGGAGACACTATCCATCAACTAATCCTGCAAAGGCTGTATGATAACACTGCTCATCTTAATTTTGACACATTTTTATAAAAGTCTTTTGAAGCAGTTGATGTACATGATTTGAAACAGGTCACAATATCTCACTTCTGACAGTTACTTTCACGTAAAAGAAATGTCTTGATTACTGTTAATTAGTTAAAACATTGATAAAGACATATCAATAACTTTCTTAATACTTTACCAAGACAAAATCCAATTATGGTTTTTTAATCCTCCAATGAGACAGAATCATTTGATGTATGTCATAATAACATTCTGTTTGATTATTATTATGTCACTGTTCCATTTATTTTTAGTTTTCCTCCCCTTTCAATCAGTATATTATAAAAACAATTTGCATGCAACTGGAACTGGCAATTTGTGAGGGCCTCCCAGTGTCATTTGGATGCACTGAACTGTCTCCATTATTAATCACCAACATAACATAAATTTACACAGTACTTTTATATATATATATATATATATATATATATATATATATATATATATATATATATATATATATATAACAGAGGGAAACATTCCACGTGGAAAAATATATCTAAAAAGAAAGATGATGAGACTTACCAAACAAAAGCGCTGGCAGGTCGATAGACACACAAACAAACACAAATATACACACAAAATTCAAGCTTTCGCAACAAACTGTTGCCTCATCAGGAAAGAGGGAAGGAGAGGGAAAGATGAAAGGATGTGGGTTTTAAGGGAGAGGATAAGGAGTCATTCCAATCCCGGGAGCGGAAAGACTTACCTTAGGGGGAAAAAAGGACAGGTATACACTCGCACACACGCACATATCCATCCACACTTACAGACACAAGCAGACATGTTTTATATATATATATGGATGGATATGTGTGTGTGTGTGTGTGTGTGCGAGTGTATACCCGTCCTTTTCTCCTCCTTTTTTCCCCCTAAGGTAAGTCTTTCCGCTCCCGGGATTGGAATGACTCCTTACCCTCTCCCTTAAAACCCACATCCTTTCGTCTTTCCCTCTCCTTCCCTCTTTCCTGATGAGGCAACAGTTTGTTGCGAAAGCTGAAATTTTGTGTATGTGTTTGTGTTTGTTTGTGTGTCTATCGACCTGCCAGCGCTTTCGTTCGGTAAGTCACATCATCTTTGTTTTTGGATATATTTTTCCTACGTGGAATGTTTCCCTATATATATATATATATATATATATATATATATATATATATATATATATATATAAAAACAAGGATGAGGTGACTTACCGAACGAAAGTGCTGGCAGGTCGATAGACACACAAACAAACACAAACATACACACAAAATTCTAGCTTTCGCAACCAACGGTTGCCTCATCAGGAAAGAGGGAAGGAGAGGGAAAGATGAAAGGATGTGGGTTTTAAGGGAGAGGGTAAGGAGTCATTCCAATCCTGGGAGCGGAAAGACTTACCTTAGGGGGAAAAAAGGACAGGTATACACTCGCGCACACACACATATCCATCCACACATCCAGACACAAGCAGACATGTTTAAAGACAAAGAGTTTGGGCAGAGATGTCTGTCGAGGTGAAAGTGTAAAGGCAAAGAAGTTGTTGAAAGACAGGTGAGGTATGAGTGGCGGCAACTTGAAATTAGCGGAGATTGACGCCTGGCGGATAATGAGAAGAGAGGATATACTGAAGGGCAAGTTCCCATCTCCGAACTCCGGAGGGGGGGGGGGGGGGTTGTATTGGGATACAACATGGGAACTATGCATGCAGGCATGCAGACTAGGGCTGGAGGATAGTGAAGGCCTATGCCTGCTGTCTGGCTACTCTACCTATAAACTTGGCCAAAGTTATCCCATCCCAGAAATGGAGCAGATCCTCCTTTCCTAAAGCCTTGAGCCTTTTCCAGAACCTCTCACCTAAATCCATTTCCTTCTTCAACATATGACACCCCACACTCCCATCTTCTACATGCTTGCCAAAATCTATATCCCCATACAACTTCAGTCCTCCCACCACCCCTAGGAACCAGTTACAAAGAAGCACCCACTTGAACCAGCTACAAAGAAGCAAAAACTTGAACCAGCTACAAAGGAGCACCCACTTCATCACCCAATCCCATCCCAGATTGGAACAACTTAACAGCATCCTTCATTGGGTATCTTATTATCTATCTTCACGCCCTGAAATGAGGGACAACCTAACTGAATTTCTTCACAACCCTTCTAATGTAGTGTTCCAGCACCCACCCAATCTCCACAACATCCTATTCCATCCCTATACCATTGCCAATCCCAACCCCTTGCAACACAGATCATATCCCTGTGGAAGGCCCAGCTGCAAGACATCGCTGCAAGACCCAGTCTACACATTCACCACTTCCCATTCCAGACCTGCCAAAGGTTTATCCTACACCATCAGGGATCAGGGTACCTATGAAAGCAGCCATTACATATACCAATTCTGCTGCAATCATCACACAGATTTTTATGTTGGTATGACAACCAACCAGTTGTCCACCAGGATGAATGGCCACAGACGAACTGTTCCATGATTAAAATGACCACCCTGTTGAACAACAAGCAGCTGAACATAACATGCTTGATTTCAATGGTTGCTTCACAACCTTAGTCATGTGGGTCCTCCCATCCATCACCAGCTTTTCTGCACTGTACACATGGGTTTTACCCTTGAAACACATTCTACACTCTCATCTCAGCCTCAGCCTATGGTAATCTATTGTCCCCACATCCCCACCCAACAGTTTCTGGCCCCTCTGTCCTATCATCTCTTCCCAGTTCACGTCCTGCCACCTTCATTATGTGTCACTGTCTGCCAGTGCACCCACTTGTCTTTCCCTTTGCTGTTCCTCTTCTTTTCCACTACCTATTCCCCTCTCCCTCCCACCCCCACAGCCTCCAGACGCTGCAATTGGCAGCTTTATCCTGCCACCTAGTGCATGCTTGCTCTTCCAGGCAGTGCTGACTCCCCCCCGCACCCCTGTTAACCCTCCCCCTTCATTACCCCATTCCAGATTGCTGCTTCCACTCAAAATGATACAGTTTTCATCTAGCCAGAGAGGACCCAGTGATAATGGACATGTGTGCAGTAGATGTGCTTATTTGTGTGAATGCTTTGTGTTTTTCTTGTCCTTCCTGAAGAAGGCTTTGGCCACAATCTCAATGTTCAACAGTGTTTTTTATTGTGCCTATCTGCAATGCAAAGTGTCATATTCATTGTGAGTAGCAGTCTACCATTTCACAATATTGTTGATGTCCCAACCTGAACTTTCCATTTTTTGAGTAAAATGATTGTTGTTAATGGGCTCACTTGTCCCACACCCATGACTTGGCATTCCATGTGTGTAAGCAGCCATTAACCAAGGCCTTAACAGTTTTGACTTGTAATGTTAACACTGTATTACACCACACTTTCCCCTCCTTTTTGCAGTGTGCAGCACCCAGTTATGAAGCAATACCCTCCAAAACTAGTCATGCCAGTTAAATAAATGTAAATGTCATGTGACTAGGGCCTCCCGTCAGGTAGACCTTTCGCCAAGTGCAAGTCTTTTAATCTGACGCCACTTCGGCAACTTGCGCGTTGATGGGGATGAAATGATTCTGATCAGGACAACTCAACACCCAGTCCCTGAGCAGAGAAAATCTCTGACCCAGCTGAGAATTGAACCCAGGCCCTTAGGATTGACATTCTGTCATGTTGACTACTCAGCTACCGGTGGCGGGTGTCATGCCAGTTAAAATGTCATTTACAACTTCTCAGTTTTATCAATATGATCCTCAGCTATGGTTATTCACCAAATCAGACTTTATGTTATCTGTATATGCCATTGATTCCACATCTTATACTCTCTATGAACAACCCAGAATTACTTCTGTCACGCTGACAATATCCATTGACTGGCACATTTCAAAAAGTAAATAAAGATATTAGATAAAATAAACAAGCCAGGGATTCCTGTAGCATAGTGTGTCTGTGTCACCCATTGTGATGTACAATTACAACCAATTTCCATAAATCTCTATTGTAATGCTTTGATAACAGATGGAGAACAAAGTAAGCAAATTTTTGGTTCATGCAATTGTCAACTATCAAACTTCAGTCTGAGCTGAGAGGGGTTTATGGGGAAACACCCACCTCCATTTCTCAGAGCTGGCAATACGCATCCATGTTTTGTGCTCCTGGAAAAGCCAAACTGAAGTAATAGTCACAGAGATCACTGACCCCTTATTCTGTTGTGAAGAGCATACTTGACATCTATCATGGTCCAGGATTAGTCTTTTGGCTCACTTAAAAGTAAGAAAACAGAAAATGAGCAATGCATATCACAAAATAAAGCATTTGTTAACATAGTAAGGTGATTAATCTGGTTTTCATAACCTCTTATCCATCGCCTCTTCAGTGTCACATCAGTCTGTAGTTGTGAAGCTGAAAAGCTTAATGAATACTGGAACGTATTTGCTCAATAATGTGGACAACACCACAATTTTGGTTTAAATTTTTCACACATTTATTATCTTTAATGACCTGTTATTTGGTTGATGACCAGTTTCTCAATCTCATATGATTAATAGTGCTCAAACCAGCTCAGCACTCACAAACAAACAAGAGTCCAGTATTAGAATTCATGAAATGAATTGTAATTTTATAGAAACACTGCCCACAGATCAGTAGTAACTCTAACGAGTCACAAAAGCAAGAGATTATGTGTAACACAAAATGCAGTCCAGATTTATACTGTGTCTCACAGTACACATACTGCCTTGCAGTAAGTAAAGTATCATAGAAAAGCACAAAGCAGTGTTTCACTTAGGCAAAGTCACCACTTGCAACAATCAATCATTCCAATGGCAATTATTCTCCAACCATCCTACCAAACACAAAGCAGTTCAGGAACAAAAAATTCTGAGTTTGTGTTAAAGAAAACCAACATTACCGAGTGTTCATGGATGCTGATATGCATATTTGTGTAGACTGGTTACACACAGCAGACTCAATGAAGTGTTCATTGTTTACTCACTCAACTGGGACTCTCAAAGATGCTATGCAGCTATTTTCTGGTCACAGACAGACTAGTCAGGGTGATGTCTGACTATTTAAGGGCTGTCATTTGTGGGACCATTTTATTTGTGAGTATAAGCACCATATCAAGAATTTTGATAAATTATGCAAAAATCTTAATTAATATCCTAATCACCTTGTGAATAAAAATGAGGTCAACAAAATATAGTCAGAATCTAACAATCACAGAGGCCAAGTCTGGTATGGAAAATGTAAATGCTTCTGAAATTTACTGTTGATGATTTTGTAAGTTAACTTGAGCCCCATTACCAAACAGTCAGAATGTCAATCTTTATAAGAAGTGGTGTCACTAAGTGTGGAAATACATATTGGTTCATAAGATATCTGGTGAATTACACTGCAGTAAAAATTTTATCTGCCCTTATCTTTTGATTAGCAACACTTTCATGAAAACTATGTGCACTAGAAGAATTATCACATTAAAAATAACATCCTGAACCATGAACCTAAATGAAATTCAGCCTAAACAACATTTTGAAAATTCCTGGCTGAAGCAATAAATAAAATAAGGGAAAGGCAACTGCTCACCTATAGCAGATCGATATTGATGCATAGAACATAAAAACAAGTAACAGAAGACTGCCATATTGCCATGACTACAGCAGCGTGCATTTGGTTGTCCAAGTGGTTGTATGTGTGAATGTGTGTACTTGTATTTGAAAAAGAGCTATTGCTCGAAAGCTAGTGTGAACGCTGTTTTCTGTTACTTGTTTCTGTGCTCCACACACTGATCTGCTGTAGATAAGTCCACACACTGATCTGCCGTAGGTAAGGAGGTGACTTTACCTTAGTTTGTGTGCTGCTAAATAGAATTTTGAAATATTTATGCATTTGCCACATTTCAATTATGTAAGTATCTTTATCCAAGTAGTAAGAAAACTAGAGAAAGAACACAGGAGTGGAAATCATAAGAGATGGAAGTAAATCTAACTTTGTATGTCTCAACATCTACAGCACAATTGCTTGCTGTGATTGGCAATGTCATAAAAATGGTAGCTCGGGTCTGGGCTCTACTGGTATCTTCAGCAACAATATGTCAAAACATCCCACCTGATTGTCTAAAACTGCCACAATATGGCAAACAGTGAATTATAAAAAATATTTTGATTGGCCAGTGACCGCTCCCTCAATAGCGAGAGCAATAAGCATTCACTTCAAATTTCAGAAAAATTACTGCAGGCAAAGTTTCAACCTAGGAATTTTTGCATGCATTGAAATGTTATTGATGAAGAGGCACAGTGCCAGAATATTTGAAGACGAGAGCACAGGTGCAAATTTCAAAAGATCATATATACACAAGTCAATACTGTTTACTTGACAATAGTGAGAATTGCAGTGTAATTATATAATATTTTATGTTTTTAGGTAGTATTGTAAATGTGTCTCAGAAGGTGTTTTTGAACATTCTTTAACAGCACATAGTACCAACATACCAGTAATGTTCTTTAACAGCACATAGTACCTACATACCAGTAATGGTTTGGTTATGAAATTTTGTATTTTGGATGTAATGTTAACAAAAGAAAAGAATTAATTCCAAATTTAGTACTGCCTTCAATGTTTTATTTGATATATTTATTAATGCAAACATAAAGTTCTGAGTCAGTGTTTTGAAACTGTGAACTGAGAACAAAAAAAATAATCCAAGATGGGCAACAATCACTTCATTATAATTGGCTCACTACTGAGAGAATACTATTCACATTTTTTTAATATAACAAACAATAATTACATAATAGAACATGTGAGATCCTGTATCTTTCATAAACATCTATTTTCTGAGCAAATGGTGAACAGGCTGCTTTTGATTTCCAAGATGGATACTGTCATGTGTGAAGAACTACATGACATGATAGAAAAACTGCAATCTCGTAAAAAAGCGCTGGTATTCACTCCAGTTTGTTTGTCTGATCCCTTCACTGATCACACAGTTATCTATTACAAAGAGTACAGTCACCTGTCTCAGTACACAGTCTATGGTGATTTATGGGTTTCTGCGTCATTAGTAAAACAATTATCTAAGGTGTATACACTCCTGGAAATGGAAAAAAGAACACATTGACACCGGTGTGTCAGACCCACCATACTTGCTCCGGACACAGCGAGAGGGCTGTACAAGCAATGATCACATGCACGGCACAGCAGACACACCAGGAACCGCGGTGATGGCCGTCGAATGGCGCTAGCTGTGCAGCATTTGTGCACCACCGCCGTCAGTGTCAGCCAGTTTGCCGTGGCATACGGAGCTCCATCGCAGTCTTTAACACTGGTAGCATGCCGCAACAGCGTGGACGTGAACCGTATGTGCAGTTGATGGACTTTGAGAGAGGGCGTATAGTGGGCATGCGGGAGGCCGGGTGGACGTACCGCCGAATTGCTCAACACGTGGGGCGTGAGGTCTCCACAGTACATCGATGTTGTCGCCAGTGGTCGGCGGAAGGTGCACGTGCCCGTCGAGCTGGGACCGGACCGCAGCGACGCACGGATGCACGCCAAGACCGTAGGATCCTACACAGTGCCGTAGGGGACCGCACCGCCACTTCCCAGCAAATTAGGGACACTGTTGCTCCTGGGGTATCGGCGAGGACCATTCGCAACCGTCTCCATGAAGCTGGGCTACGGTCCCGCACACCGTTAGGCCGTCTTCCGCTCACGCCCCAACATCGTGCAGCCCGCCTCCAGTGGTGTCGCGACAGGCGTGAATTGAGGGACGAATGGAGACGTGTCGTCTTCAGCGATGAGAGTCGCTTCTGCCTTGGTGCCAATGATGGTCGTATGCGTGTTTGGCGCCGTGCAGGTGAGCGCCACAATCAGGACTGCATACGACCGAGGCACACAGGGCCAACACCCGGCATCGTGGTGTGGGGAGCGATCTCCTACACTGGCCGTACACCACTGGTGATCGTCGAGGGGACACTGAATAGTGCACGGTACATCCAAACCGTCATCGAACCCATCGTTCTGCCATTCCTAGACCGGCAAGGGAACTTGCTGTTCCAACAGGACAATGCACGTCCGCATGTATTCCGTGCCACCCAACGTGCTCTAGAAGGTGTAAGTCAACTACCGTGGCCAGCAAGATCTCCGGATCTGTCCCCCATTGAGCATGTTTGGGACTCGATGAAGCGTCGTCTCACGCGGTCTGCACGTCCAGCACGAACGCTGGTCCAACTGAGGCGCCAGGTGGAAATGGCATGGCAAGGCGTTCCACAGGACTACATCCAGCATCTCTACGATCGTCTCCATGGGAGAATAGCAGCCTGCATTGCTGCGAAAGGTGGATATACACTGTACTAGTGCCGACATTGTGCATGCTCTGTTGCCTGTGTCTATGTGCCTGTGGTTCTGTCAGTGTGATCATGTGATGTATCTGACCCCAGGAATGTGTCAATAAAGTTTCCCCTTCCTGGGACAATGAATTCACGGTGTTCTTATTTCAATTTCCAGGAGTGTACATTCTATTTCTTTGACACACTTTAAAATGCCTGTCCACCAACTCTCTCATTCTCTCTCTCTTTCTGATCTGTGCTCAACTCTAATTGACTGTATACAGGGTCGAACAGCAAGGAATTTATTCAGCACTTTAAAAAATACTGGTAGTGGGGAAAACATGCTACAACAAGGCAAGACCACCTAGGATAAGAATAGAGGGTGAAGTTACAGAAGTGAAGTTTTAGACAGACCTTCTTGGACAATATAGCATCAAAATGCTATACTTAAGTAGGCTCCAGAATAAACTTAACACAGGAAGGATGGAAGACATCATAACTATGTACAAATCCCAGAAAGAAATTGTTTTGGAAGCAGAAAGAACAGCCCTTGTATAGGATGAAAAGAAGAAGAAATATGTAGATGAGTTTTGCAGTAAGCTGGAAGGCATGATTCATGAAAAGAAAAGAACATATATGGAATGTGTAAGTGATAAGGTGTCATAATCAAGAGACTTATATATCAAGATCAGACAACAGGCTAAAATGAGTGCCAGGATGGAGAGGAATGAACATCAGGACAGTATATGCAGGAATATGGATGGGACAATAGTATGAAATAAGTCTAATGAAGCATAGGAGGTTATTTAAAAAGTGAGAAGTAACATGAGAGTAAGGACATTGTAAGAAAAATTCTCACTCAAGAATGAATAGGACATCATTCAATGTTATTGCACCTAAATAAGTTGAACTACAATGGAGAAGAAGAAGTTAGTATCTTAGAAGAAAACATATAGAAATAACAGAGGAAGATATGGAGGCAGCAATGTCTAAAGAAAAGTAGATAGGACTCCAGGACCAGGAAGTATATGAATGTAACTTATGAGGTGTGGAGGAAGTTTAACAATAAGTTTTCAACAGAAACTTTTTGGGAAAGTAGAAGATCCCCTAAGGAATGAAATTTGTCATATGTTGATTTATAAAAAAAGATGACAAGAGGGTATGTAAAAATTATAGAGGAATACATGTTATCCCAGCAACAGCTAGAGGGTACGTACAAATTATAGAGGAATAGATGTTATCCCAGCAACAGCTAGGTTTTTTTCTAGTTTTATCAGTAAGAAAATAGAAAATGATGTGTCAGATTTTAGTGAAGAGCAAAGTGGTTTTAGGCAAGGACCATCCTGTCTTTATAACATTCACTGTGTCAACAATTATTGGAAAAATATAGAAATAAAAATAAAAGTGTATATATGACTCTGTGGCCATGCAGAAAGTCTACGAAAATGTCCCTAGAATGGGAAGCAATGAGGAGGGTTAATGAGACATAAATGAAAACTAGGTTACCCAAAGTATTTCCCTTAATGAAGTTCTGAAATAAGGTTGTGGACTGTCATCTGTTTTGTTTGACATTTATTTGGAAGAAGCACTGGATGGCTGGTATAGGAAATGCTCAGACATGGGAATAAAGATGGTGACAATGCTCTTCATTCTCTTTTATTTGCAGGTGACCAGACAATTTTCTCTCATAATGAAGATGATATGGAATACTTGGCTGAGAAAGCTTAAGGAGGGGTATAACAAACTGGGTTTGGGAATATATCTGGACAAGGCAGAGTGTATGTGTATGGGACAGGACTGACTCTGTGGAAATTAAGGCAGAGGAAGGAGAAATAAAATACTCTGAACACAAATATTTGGAAACAATAATGGATAATTCCATTACAAGAGACAAGGACATTACTTCCAGAATAACAATGGGGAAGAGAACTGATAAAGTTTTGCATGGGATAATATGGAATAATAATATTCAGTGGGACATTAAGAAAGAGTATTTCATGCTTTTGTGGAGAAAATAATTCTATACAGAATTGAGATGTAACCTCAGACAAGGAAAGCTAGAAATAAAATTAGGACAGTGGTAATACTATGTAACAATGAGCTATAAAGGAGCAGTGTTACAGCTGTCTGAATTCATAGTAGTTCATTGTGAGGCACAATTATGAGAGAAGACATCTGCAATTAACAAGGGAATATGTACAGAGAATTTCAACCACAGGGAGTGATGGAAGACAGAAATTTAGGACTGGTGACTGGAACAAATGAAGCCTGTGGAGGTCAGAAAGGGTAACTCCCGGGGTGAATCACCATAGAAGAAGAAGAAGAACAAGAACAAGAAGACAAAGAAGAAGAAGAAAATACTCTTACAACTTGTTCCATGTAAAATATCAAATGGTAACTCAACTATTAAAACAGGATAAATTATATACTGAGACACATGCATAAAGTTTGTATCTTCACAAGTGCTGTTGAATTTAGAAATACACTTGCCGTAGCTTTGTTGTGGTGATCTGACTACTTTTCTGAAACTGTTACAGGCTGCATTCCTGTTCCAGCTTTATGATATATGAATATTCCTCCATAATGATTTTGGTAGTTCAGATTTGAACAAAAGAACTCTAACATTCAGCAAACAAACATTATTTTATTAATTGATTTATGATCCAGTGCCCCATAATGATGCACAATAAAGCTCAAGAGACTGTTTGCCTTGAGACGCCAATAAGATTTTTCACACTGAAATTCTAGATAACTTATATGTCCTCAAGATTAATGTGCAACTTCATTTTATAATCTGGTATGCTCATGCTCTTGACCATCAGCTCTATATGCTAGCATAAGTTTTGTCCATGCATTGTGCCTCACAATAAACTACTATGAATTCAGGCAGCTGTAACACTGCTCCTTTATAGTTCATTGTTGGCAGTCAGCAGCATACTTTTCTTACTTTTCAACAGAATTAAACAGAATTATGTTGCTTGTCCTTTGTCATCATCCTACCACCAATGGGAACTTTATTGATATACAAATAAAAAGAAAATAAAAAATAACTATCACTTGTAAGTGTACATAGCCCTTATATGAAACTTCCTGGCAGATTATAACTGTGTGCCTGACTGAGACTCGAACTCAGGACCTTTGCCTTTCATGGGAAAGTGCTCTACCAACTGAGATTCTGGAAACATCACCCAGGTTGTGGCTAAGCCATTTTTCCACAATATCCTTTCTTCCAGGAGTGCTAGTTCTGTGTGGTTCGCAGAAGAGCTTCTGTGAAGTTTGGAAGGTAGGAGACGAGGTACTGGTGGAATTAATGTTGTGAGGATGGGTCATGAGTCATGATGGGTAGCTCAGTTGGTAGAGCACTTTCCTGAAAAAGGAAAAGCTCCCAAGTTTGAGTCTCGGTCCGGCACACAATTTTAATCTGCCAGAAAGTTTCATATCAGTGCAAACTCCGCTGCAGAGTGCAAATCTCATTCTGGATATGTAGCCCTTATACATCCTCACCATAACACTCTCATATCCAGTCTGCACTCCATATCCAGTCTGCACTCCCCCTCCCCTTTCACCACTCAACTCACATAACTGGACCATCAGAAGTAATATGGTTAGTTCCTATCATGTTCCTTATGGTAACAAACCATAAGATCCATAAATTAATTGTTTGTTATTTGATAAACTTATTTTGTAAGAAATTGTTTTCAAATGAAGATTATCTCATTCTTAGCAGCTGATAGTTATCAATGTGAAATGACCTGGCTATAACAGCCTTTCTTTTTTCTTATAAAAGAATAAAATGCATCTCAAATTCTTTGTGTTTACATATATTGTTTAGCAGCTTGTACCAGATATTTTATTTAAATTTTAAACCATTTTGCCTAACATAAATATCTCCTTCTTCCTCTCTGTCACCCTCGATCCCTCCTACCCTCTGCTCCCCCCATTCCTCCCCCCCCCCTCTCTCTCTCTCTCCATCTTTCTCTCATCTTGTAAAAAAGCTTATGGTTTTATACATAACGATGTTTTCCATCCAAAAAATCATTGTAAATCTGTGACTCATATATTATTTTTTTCTGTGTTCCATTTTTTCTTTCATTGGAGACCGTAACACATATTTCCATTGATAATGTTTTCTGTTTGGCAAACCTTCATGAATGTTAAAAGTAATGTACTTTCTTAAAGTATTTGAACTCTGTATTTCAGATTGAAACGTCGCTTAGAGGCTCTCCAAGAATTAAAATTTGGATCCCAAAATTCTGGCTTGAATCGTGTTGGAGTTGCTGTACCTAATACCAACAAACATGCAGTAGAAGGGTCAAATCCTATGTGGAGAACAGAAGCAGTTATTGATTATGACAATGTCAGGTATGCTCTAATGACAACAATAATAAACAAAAAATAGTTAAAAAATGGCTCGAAGCACTGTGGGACTTAACATCTGAGGCATAATTTTGATTGGGGTGACATGTGGGATGCCTACTTTGTCCCAGAAAACAAGCAATCATCACAACTCTGTCACTTAGGTCTTTGTGCAAAACCAAATCCATCCAGATTTTACTTGTTTGGAAAGTAATATCCAAGGTTTTCTTGGATGGAACAAACATTCTCCTGATTGTCCAGGATCACAGTTACTGTAACACACAGCAAAAACTATGGTAGGCAGGGGATGTGGGGTAACTGTGGCTAATCCACTATAATTCTTGTATTCGTACACATCAGCACGAAATATTTTTGCAGCAGTTGACCAGAGAAGTATTTGACCATCCATCCACATCCTTGTGTGTGCTCTCAATGGCTGCCCTTTCTCTCTCTCTCTCTCTCTCTATCTCTCTCTCACTCTCTCTCTCTCTCTGTCTCTACTACTACTACTACTACATTTGAAACTCCTCTCTGGTCAACATTTTCACCTTGAGCAAACAAACTGAATTTTTATAATTGTTTGCTTGTCTCTGTAGCTTAATTCATAAGAGTTGTAGAACTTCACTTGTACTTGAAGTAAAGACTAACATTATATGATAATATAATAAATTCACAGAACTTCACTTGAACGTACCTAAATCAGTGTCTGTGGTAATACTTATGGTACTAATGTATACATGGAAATTAAGATGATACTATGTATATTAATATGTTCTAAAGGAGAGAATTTTGTGTAAACGACAGCAGACTAAATCAAATATTAATCACTGCATTTAAATTATGTGTTTTTGTAAATAGGGTTGTATATGTTTCCTAAAAGCCCATTTCTTTTTTATATGGGCTTTCTCAGGGATTATGCTTGTCTTTTAGATAGGATTTATGGAATATAATCTGTGTGTGTGTGTGTGTGTGTGTGTGTGTGTGTGTGTGTGTGTGTGTCTATACGCATCTGAACTGTTGTTCTATTAGGTAGGCCAACATTTGTGTATAATACAGTACACAGGGAATTTCCAAACATTAAGTTGTAATCATGTGAACTAACATAATACAAGAGTCAACTAGGGAGAGAAAATCACAACAGCAGGAGTATTTTATTTGCTTGTCAATGATAGTTCTAATAAACATGAAATTAGCTTACATAGAAATCACTGAATCTGTTCTTACATCAACTGTAAAATGCAAGCAAAATATACTAAGCTCACTATGGAAAATGTAGCTAGAGTTTCTCAGAAAGTGGAATTACTAGTAATATAATAAGGATCATTAAATTCTTCCCAAAAAGCACCTGTTCTTCTGGGTAAACTGATGTATCAAAGGATGTACTAAAAACATTTATATTCTGGGTGAGTGACACACATATTTAGTAGTGTAACCAGTTCACAACAGATGCTACAAGCATATCACATAAATATCAGCTCATCTTTTGAGTCAGCTTTTGTCATAAAAATTTGCCTAGATTCCTTGTAAAAAGACCAGTGCCCACTTCCCACAAAAAGGCGCAATGTGCTCTTTATAGTTTGGCCTTTGCAAAGGGTTCTCTACCAGTTTCATAGGGGCTTTGAGTATGTTCCTTACAAAACATCATTGATAATCTTCCATAGTATGATGGAAGGTACATTCCTATATATTAAAATTAATCAGTTTTTGAAAATATAACATTACTAGGTAGATAAAAAATCTACTCACCAAGCAAAAGCAGGAGAAAATACATATAAAAGTTATGCAATTCTGCACGCTTTCAGAGCCAGTAGCTCCTTTTCCTAAAGAAAGGTAGAAGGGAATGGAACAGGGATGAAGAAAAAGGACTGGAAAAGTTGAGGAAATGGGGAGAGTTACTGAAAAGTTGCCCGCAACCCTGGTCGGGGAAACTTATGGGACCGGGTGAGAAGGAAAGACTGACTGTTGAGGAGATGAAAGACTGACTGTTGAGGGCTGTACTGGATGAAATTTGAAAACCTGAGACCTTCAAGGTGGAAGTAGGGCAATAAAAAGTCAGAAATTACTGACAGAACATTGTGCAAAGCCAATCATTCCAGCCACCCCAAAACTGTTGTCTTCAAGGCACCAACTGAATACCATAGCTGAACACATGAAACCTGTAGCACAAAGACTCCCTTCGTATATGAAAGACACCAACCATTTCCTAGATTATCTACAGTTTGTGCTAGTCCCACTCCTACCACACACCTTGAGTATCAGGATTGATGATACCTCCCTCTATAACAACATTCCCCTTGTACATGATCTGTCTGCTGCTGAAAATTATGTCAATCAGTGTCCACTTGATTCCAGACCTATGACATCCTTCCTGCTTTCCTTATACTTATGAACTACTACTTTACCTTTATGGGGCAGACATACAGATTGGTAGTGCAACCTTGGCAACCAGGATGTCTCCTATCTATGCCAATGTTTTCATGGGTTGCTTGAATAACATTTTTGCCATATAAACACATAATGAGACTGACCAGTTAAAATTTTTGGAACCTCTAAATACTTTCCCACAGTTAAATTTTGCATGGTCCTGTTCTGAATCACATGCTACTTTCCTTGATGTTAACCTCATCCTCACCAAGGCTCAGCTACACACTTCTGTTCACATTAAACGTGCAATTAAATAATAGTACTTCCATTTTGTCATCCTTTCCAGGTCAAATATTCCCTCCCATACAGCCTTAGCATTTGAGGCAAAGGTATTTTTTCAGATGCACACTCATTAGAGCAATATTCCACAATTTTCACTTTAGCCTTCACCGGACATAATTACCCTACTAATCTAATTTAAAAGCAATTTTCTTGGGCTATCACATCCAACCTTGGTATTGATGAATCCTCAAAAAAATGGCTTTAGGAGTGCACCCCTTCTCAGTCAGTACTGGCCTGGTCTTAAATGTATTAATCAGCTACTTCAACAGGGCTGTGACCTTCTAAAATCTTGATCTGAAATGAAGTCCATTCCATCTGACATTTTGCCCATCACAACTAGAGAATAGTTTTTTGTTGCCCTCCTTCCTCCCCTCCACTCACGCACATATCACCATAATATCCTTGTCAGACCCTATGCTCCTTCTGCACCCATTTCTCTATGCTATGGCACCTACCCCTGTGACTGTCCATGCTGTGAGACTTGCCCTAAGCACCCTCCTACCACCACATATACCAGCCTTGTAACTAGCAAACATACTGCCAAAGGAAGATCCAACACGTCTCATACCAGTTATTACGTAAGCACTGTTTGGCCTTCTATGTAGGTATGACTACCACCAAGTTATCAGTTAGGATGAAGGGGCACAGTTATACACCAACAGCACACAATATCCTGTGCCAGAGCATGCTCTACAACATGAAAGTCTGCCCCCCCCCCCCCAACCCCCCTCCTGACATTGCAATATCAGTCTCTGAAAACTCAAGAGGTGGGAACTTGTGGTACAACACATCCTTGCCTCTTGTCATGCACTGGACCTAAATTTGTGTTAATTTGTTCAATCTCAACATTTCTTTTCAGTAGTTATTCCTTTTCTTCACTCTCTTTTACTTTTCTATATCTTTTATTCTCATACCTGTCTATTCTCTCCCCAATCCCACCCTCCCGCCACCTATCTACCGTGTGTAATACACTTAGCTTTGTGCTTCTATTAATTCTTTCATGATGTTTTGTCAATAATCTGTTTTGATTGCTATCCAATCATTCACCTTTAAGCTCTCAGGTTTTCAAATCTTCTCCAGTGCAGTTCCCAACATTTGGTCTTTCCTTCTCATCCCATCCAGAAAATGTTCCTCAACAAGTGTTCTCAGTGACTTTTCTGTAACTCTTCCCATTTCCCAAACCTTGTCAGTCCTTTTCCTTCATCCCTCTCCCTTTCTCTTCGAGATTTCTGCCAGAAGAAGGAGCCACTGGCTCCAAAAGATTGCACATATCCATAACTTTTGTATCTGTTATCTCCGGCCATCACTTGGTGAACAGATTTTTAATCTATCCATTTATATTATAGTCCTAATTATTGAATAGACTCTTGCAACAATAGTAAACAAAACTTTGTGTTACAAGGTGCAATTGTCATACAAAATTCAGCATATAGTCACATAAAGTACAGTGTCTTTTCTTCATTTAATTAACCGATTTTGCATTACAAAGAAAAAAAAGGCCACACAGTAGATGTTTGTAGTTATACAGTTGTTCTAATCAATTCTTCACATTCCATATGATAGGACACAGACAAAAGAGTGATAAGGTAGATTTACAAATAGTTCTTAGATACTTTTTTTGTAGTATCCTGCCCACTCTTCTAATATAGGGTGACTAGGAAGCTGTTTTCTCGGATTGCTGGACAACAATTCAAGCAAATCATATTAATGGAGTTTATTACAGTAAGTTAAATTGACGATGCTTAACTCTGCATATTCACAAAGAGTTGTCAAAAGCAAATGCCGACATGCAAATAATCATTGTCCTTTGGTATATACAATTTCAATGCAAGCAAAACAATTCTGTTCATAAGTCACTGGTGTAGCATTTATATGATGGCTCGTCTTCCACTGTGGCTGTGGCTATGTGGGATGGAGCTTATATTCTGTTCGTATAGATGCCACTCCTGTCTTGGTGTCATCTTAGCCAGCATACTACTGGCTGAAATAGTCTCACAGCCTTCTCTCCTCTTCCGTTCTTCATCATTGTGGCAGCTCTTGTCAATACACTAGAACATTTTAATACCTCAAAAACTAATAGGGATTGTAACAATATTATGAAAAGGACAGCTGCTACTCACCATATAGTGAAGATGCTGAGTCGTAGATAGGCAGTGTGGCCTCAGCAACCAGAGACTGTGGTCATGTATGTGTGATTTGCATGTGTATGTGTATGTGTATGTGTGTGTGTGTGTGTGTGTGTGTGTGTGTGTGTGTGTGTGAAGGAGGGAGGGAGAGAGAGAGAGAGTGTATGTTCTATCTCCAATGAAGGCTTTGTTGCCTGAAGCTCATTTTCTGACAGTCTTGTTCTGTCTGCAACTCAGCATCTCCACTATATGGTGAGTAGCAACTATTCTTTTCATAATGTTGTTACATTCCATCCTGGATTTTCCATTGTTGAAATTAATAGCGAGTATCACAAAATACCTTGGGTTCAGTGTGGGGTGGCGGTGGAGTGGGTGGACTGCTGTGGCCTGTTGTAGGGTTGTCAACCACTGAGGGCTACGGAGGGTTGAAGCCTCTCTGACATTTCTAGGTCCCCGGTTTAATACACAATCATAAAATACAGAATGAACATACTGAGATCAGCTGTTCAAGGAATGAACTTCAGTATATTTTGTGTTAAAAGGCATTTCAAACTATCTTTACACCTGTAAGTTGTTGAAATGCTTTGCATATTTCCATTTACAAAAATTGTTAAGAAACGTTGAGAAAACTGATAGCTTTTGTGTACTACAGAAATATGTTGTGAGTTTGATGGTTGTAGCTTAGTCACATATGCTGTGTAGCCTTCCTTAAACTCCTGTCATATTATAATTGAGATTCATTGTATGTGTATATGTGTGTGTGTGTGTGTGTGTGTGTGTGTGTGTGTGTGTGTGTGTGTGTGTGCGTGTGTGTGTCATAAATTTTATATGATTCAGCAAGCCACAGAAAAGTTCAAAAGAGGACACTGCAATAAAAACTGATAATCTAACCTCCTCCCTCCCAAAATATATACTGAACAAAACATTAATGCTGCACTGACAATGTAAAGGGACCAGTGTAGTCCTTGCTGATCACACCTACTGTTTAATAATTCAATTAGTAGTTGTAAATAGTTTTTCTGATTGTTGTTGTTGTTGTGGTCTTCAGTCCTGAGACTGGTTTGATGCAGCTCTCCATACTACTCTATCCTGTGCAAGCTTATTCATCTCCCAGTACCTACTGCAACCTTCATCCTTCTGAATCTGCTTAGTGTATTCATCTCTTGGTCTCCCTCTATGATTTTTACCCTCCACGCTGCCCTCCAATGCTAAATTTGTGATCCCTTGATGCCTCAAAACATGTCCTACCAACCGATCCCTTCTTCTAGTCAATTCTGATTGTAAAAAAAGAAATTTATTTGCAAATTTGATGAAGTGCTTGAAAATAATGGTGCAACATAGAAAGGGTTCACATATCTGCACATCAAATATAGCTAAGCTACTCACACTTAATAATACTAAGGACATTATGCATATAGGGATGTCAGTTTTAACAAAAGCAGCAACTTTGCTTATATAGAGAGTGTATTGTGTATCTTGCTCTTGTGTTTGTAGCATCAATACTCACATACTAGCTACTCAATTTATGAGCACAGTTGTAATGGTTGTGCATGTGTTCCACATCTACTACTAAAATATTGGATCTATTTCAACCAACGTTGGTAAAAATCAATTAGTTCTGTATATTCTGCAGAAGCAGTTCTGATCTCGTTATGGGTTGACAGATAACATCCAATAATTTCAATCATTTCTTTTATTGGGTCAGTACTGTACAGGTTTTTTACATCCAAGGATGCTAATGCTGTATTATTTGGTGTATATATCTGGGACTGGATCAGACTCTGAATGTGGCTCTCCAGCAGGGATACGACTTCCTCAAATCTTGGCCTGAAATGAGATCCATCCTTCATGAAATCCTCCCCACTCCACCAAGAGTGTCTTTCCGCCGTCCACCTAACCTTCGTAACCTCTTAGTTCATCCCTATGAAATCCCCAAACCACCTTCCCTACCCTCTGGCTCCTACCCTTGTAACCGCCCCTGGTGTAAAACCTGTCCCATGCACCCTCCCACCACCACCTACTCCAGTCCTGTAACCCGGAAGGTGTACACGATCAAAGGCAGAGCCACATGTGAAAGCACCCACGTGATTTACCAACTGACCTGCCTACACTTTGAAGCTTTCTATGTGGGAATGACCAGCAACAAACTGTCCATTCACATGAATGGACACAGGCAGACAGTGTTTGTTGGTGATGAGGATCACCCTGTGGCTAAACATGCCTTGGTGCATAGTCAGCACATCTTGGCACAGTGTTACACCGTCCGGGTTATCTGGATACGTCCCACTAACACCAACCTGTCAGAACTCCGGAGATGGGAACTTGCCCTTCAGTATATCCTCTCTTCTCGTTATCTGCCAGGCCTCAACCTCCACTAATTTCAAGTTGCCGCCGCTCATACCTCACCTGTCTTTCAACAACATCTTTGCCTCTGTACTTCTGCCTCGACTGACATCTCTGGCGAAACTCTTTGCCTTTACAAATGTCTGCTTGTGTCTGTGTATGTGCAGTTGGATATGTGTGTGTGTGTGCAAGTGTATACCTGTCCTTTTTTTCCCCCTAAGGTAAGGCTTTCCACTCCCGGGATTGGAATGACTCCTTACCCTCTCCCTTAAAACCCACATCCTTTCGTCTTTCCTTATCCTTCCCTCTTTCCTGATGAAGCAACCGTTGGTTGCGAAAGCTTGAATTTTGTGTGTATATTTGTGTTTGTTTGTGTGTCTATCGACCTTCCAGCGCTTTCGTTTGGTAAGTCACATCACTGTTTTAAGCTCCAAAACAAAATTGAAATGTGTGAACTGATATAAGTTAATTGTTAAGAAATTTATTTAATTTATAGCATGGTGGCAACATGTTGTTCACAATCGATGAACTGTATTTTCATCTTTGTGAATCTTAGTACTCATCATTTTAACTGATATCTTTTCATGGTCATTAAGAAGATATTGGGGGCTGTCTATCATTTTACGTAGACCAGTCTGGAACTACTAAGCTGGATCTCTGTAAATTTCTTCTATTTCATTTTCTGCAAAGAATTAGTCTATTTTCCTAATGTCATCACCTTCATATGTAAGTACTGCCACATTCCTCTTGTGTGCTTCAATGACCACTACTTTATTCTCTAATTTTGTATAGAGATTATTTTAAGACACAGCTCTCAAGATTCACAACTTTACAATACTTTTAAGGTTGAATAATGTTTATTTTGAACTAGTTTTCAGCTTATTAAGTCATGTTCAGGAAACAACTGCCTAGCATCTGGAATGGACACTAATTCTTAGATGACCAAACATTATACATGAAGATACAATTATTTGCATAGAGCATTGTGCATCACACTTGTTTCTTAATGTTGCAGTTGCTCTTTACACAGTTCCCCCCCCCCCCCCCCCCCCACACACACACACACACACCCACACCCCACCCCCGCCCACCTGAGATAATGTTAAACTGGGTAGTCTTCATTTATGTTGTACAAAAAACCTTTTTTTAATTGTAAACTAAACTTTAGGCAATGGACAGTATTATACACAATAATTATAATACATAATCATTCATTATTACTGTATATAAGGTTATGTCACAGTTGTGAGGTTGAGGTTATGACATTGGTTGAGAACTGTCTCACTGGGCACTAGTAACTTATTTTGAGGAGAAAACATGTTTTATATTGCAAATAAATTTTTTATGTTGAAGTTTGTCTGGTAAGAAATGGGAAATTCTGTTATGTTTTTGTAGCAGTATGTTTCACTGTGGCAGTTTGTGGGTATGTGGCTGGTTGATAGCATCATGTGAAGTTTAAAAGTGGGAACATGTTCAGCTGCAAATAATTGTTTAGAAGCAGCTAGGGATTTTAAGCTAAATGTCTGTATATCTCAAGTGATTCTGATAGGCTGTTTTCTTCCTTTATTGATTAAATGTAGTACTTCTGTATGAATTTGGTATTTGTGTTCTTTCTTCAACACATGTTCAGCAAAGGTGGCATCTGAATTAAGTGATCTCCAGCTGCCTTTGTGTTGAATCAGCCTCATTGTTATGGACCTACCAATCTAACCAATATACAGCTTGTTGCAGTCATTGCAAGTGATTTTATAAACACCACTGTTATTTAATAATTCTGTTTTGCCCTTCCTGTTGAATAGGACATACTGCCTTTTACATAAAATGAAGTTCTGTAAATGCATGATTTGAGGGTTTTGGCCAATTTGTCAAATAGCTTTTCTAAATAAGGAATGGTACACCAGTTGGTTTTAGATATGACTCTTGCTGCAGAGGGGGCATACACAAAGGGCAACATTTTTCTTCTTTGTTTTTTGTGTAAAATGTTATCAATTAATTCAGGGGGATAGCCATTGTTTGACGCAATACATTTAATGGTGTCTAACTCTGTTTGACAATTCTCTTTTGACATTGGTATGGATGTAAGACAATGTACAATGGAATGGAAGGTGGAATGGAAGGCAGCATTTTTGTGAGATATTGGGTGTTGTGAACATGAGGGTATTACAGTATCTGTTGTAGTGGGTTTTCTGTAAATTTTGAAACTATGTATATTTGTAGTGATATCTATGTTGAAATCTAAGAAGTTAATGGATTTCTCACCAATCTCCATGGTAAACTATATGTTTTTGTGATGGGAGTTTAGGTGTTCAAAGAATGTGTTCAGTTGTCTTTTGGTTCCAATCCACAGACACAGTACATCACCTGTACCAAGAGCCAGCAAAAGAGCTCAATGGATAGAGCAGTTTTGTGCCCAGTGCCTTCTTTGCTTTGTTTAACAATGTTCTCCTCTAATTACTGAATGCCTCTCTTATATATCACCTTTGTCTTTACCCATTATAAACTGCATTACATATTTGCTTCACATTCTTACACTGAGCATATTAGTCTCATGTTTACTTGTCCCTTCTCTGATTATGTAATACATTTCATTAACTAGATAATCTAATTAATTGATGTGTGTGGTGTTTTATAATTTTTTTCTTGGAACAGCATGTCAAAGGGTACAACAGGCCCTCTGACTTAAATTCCTCTGATCATTTCTTGCCTAAGTGGCAGTCTGGAGGCCACTAATTACCTATTGCAGTCTGTTGTTTCATAGATTTGCCTTCTTCCCCTATTTATTTTATCATTCTTATTTTATTCATTTGGCTCTGTAAGCGTGTCAATATGTGTGTCATTATATTTTTATCTAAAATCACTACAACAATGTATCAGAATTATTGTCACTAAACCATTTCCTTTTTAAGAATCTATGTTTAACTTCAGTCATGTTTTTGATTTATATCATTTTATTACTGTAATAACTTATACACCTGGTAAGGCCACTATCGACTGTACATATTGTATTCTTCTTTTTATCCCATATCATACAATTATACAACTGATGAACACGAGTAAGCCTACAATAGCAACATCTAATGAGCTTATGACACAGTCCTTTTGTGCTGACTGTTCATCAGTTAGTTTCATACAATAGTGCTGTTAACAAGATGACTGCACTGACACTGTGACTCATTATATACCATATTTTAAATATGTGCAATGATGCTAAGCTTACCTGGAGGTAAGTTCTGGCCAACCATGTAGTCATGTGATTTTATAGTTTTTTGGATTGAATTTTTCCTTTAATAGGAATAATATAATTAACTATTTTTATGTATACAATTATACATAAAGCTCTGCAAACTTGCCTTTTATGTATTACATAATATCAAAGGAGATTCTTCTTCTTATGTAATTTATTATTTATGATGTGTGTGTGTCTACATGCAATCTTTTTTCAAATAAACTGCAATTTACTAATTTTTGGAAATGAATCACGAAATGATATTTTGCATTGTCGTTGCATATATAATGCCTCCTCAATACAAGGATGATAAGATGAAGATGTGAAATCACATCTAACAAACTTTGTAGAATATCGTAGCAGATCTTTTGTAAATCCTTAATAATTCTGCCTACTTGTTACAGTGATACAAAATTTATAAACTTTAAATTAATGGAGACATATCCTTTTTTTACAGCCAAAGTAGTGGTGATTCTGATATGATTGGCATAGAAGACAATCCTGAGTTTCAGCCCAGTAAGAACAAATCACAGTTCCTTGACGGTCCACAGCCAAGAAAACTTACTGGGATTCTCAACAAAGAATTCACTTTTCATCCAGATGACTCTGACGACAAATTAAAAACTGAAAGTCAGTACCTAAGCCCTGATTCGTTAGGTGAAGGACAACAACCAAGAAGAATTACTGAAACACTTAATAACAATTTTATTTTGCAATATGACAATGATGCTAATGATCTTAATCAGAAAACTCAAAGTGTAAATCCTCTTGCCAACGGAAATCTGACAAACACAGATAATTATGAAGGAAATGACAATTTTAGTTTCAAGCCAACAGAGTCTGTACCTGTTACACAGTTGTAGTGAGGCTGCCTCAGACACTGTCTCAGGGCAGTACTTATATGTTAAGAGTTATGATCTTCACTTCATTTCTTAACTCTAAATGATAGTGTGAGAAATATGTACTGCAACTTACTTCATTTAGAGTACAGCTGAGCACTTAAGCTGTTATGATTAATTACATTTTTTTCTGTGTATTCATGTTTACCTTTAAATGTCTGTGATTTTCCTTAGAAGTTGTAAATTTGCATGAGACTGACATTGCAGGTATCTTGTTGTACTCTTTTTTATAATCAAAAGAAATGTATTATATTATTAGTGGAGTGTTAAGATAAATATTTTAGTTACAAAGCTGAACTTCATACATTGTGAGTGTAATATATATAAATTAACACAGAAATGCATATTTATGACCAATGTATGAAATTAAATACATATTTCTTAAAATATTTTTAATATTGTGAATAGTTTAATTATTTGTTTGCTCACTACCAACTGTGATAATTTACCAAAAATAAATAGAAATGATGTGATGAATTAAAGACAAACACACATAAATTTAAGCAAAACGGATGTACTAATATAACACTTGCAACAGCTTTTACCATTAATGAGTTTTTCCTAAGACATTACTGAGAATCAGTCTGAGTTCATTATAAAAAAAAGAACATATTTGGCCTCCTCCTCTCTCTGGCACCTCCCCCTTTGTCTTTTGCCCTTTCCTCATAACAGGTGGCTCCCTTTCATACTGGGGTGTAAGCCACCTGCCCCTCCTTCCTAACCTTCCCCTCTTTCTTCCTGGAAGTATAAACTAAAAGTTCTGAAAATGAGATCATTTTCCTACCTTTTAAATGTATCAGCAGGACTGGAATTTCATCTCTTCCAGGTAAGTACTGGCTAACCATACTGTCCATTTTTCTAATCCAATATTTTTCTTTTCCTTTTCTTTTTAAAAAAAAATGAATTTTCTTTTCAATTCAAAGTGATGCAAACATATAATGACATGATTAAATAAGGAATCTACCCAGGATCCCACACCAAAAAAGATATAGCAGAACAGAATGAGAAGGAAATACATCCTGTAGACATTTTTACTGCAGCTATGGTTATCATTATTTATTTATTTATCCACCTCAGTCAATCAAACTGTACAGCCAGCCTCTTTAACAATTACTGATGCAGTGAACCTAAATTAAGACCACTGTTGAATGGTTTAGTAAAGTATAAGAACACTGAAATCTGTTGAAACATAGTGTCATATTAGCATTGACACTCAGTGTTCATTTACATTCATTGTCATGAGTTGATATTTGAATAGTATTAGATTATTTGTTAATTCAAAAAATGATATTTACCTCAGCCAAATGAGAAGCTAAATTTTTATAAATGGTGTATCTGTTTCCCTGCATTAAATCAGATACTGACATGGGGATCGGAAATCTTTGTTCTCCAAGTTATGTTTATAAAGTTTTCTTACTTTTTCCTCTACATTTTGCATACCAGAATAATGTGATTGAGATAGACTATTTCAAAAACTTCCTGGGAGTAGTATAGATTAACCATTAAAGATGGGTTTGATAATGTGCATGTTGTAGGCATGTCCTAATGGGAAATGCAGTATGCCAAAATTCATTTTAAGTTTATTTTGCTGGATGACAGGTTGAGCTTGGAGATACAATTTTCTTCTGTCCATCTGTGTAGTGAACCAGTAGCTGAACCATTTCTCATGAACATATTTCTGGATTAAAGAAATAAAATCAGTGTAATGTAAAGAAATGACTTGAGAGTGGTCTTTTGTAACACTATGCTTTGCTAATGTGTCCATGCTTTTGTTGTGTTACCTATCATCATGATCATTAATACATATCAAATTAATATCTTGATGGTTCGATTTTGTAATCCATATTTCATGCAAAACATCTTTTACATATTTACTTGCTTGAGTCTAGATGTTGGAATATTCCAATTTTTGTAATGTACTTCTGCAATCTGTTAGTATTATAATTTTAGAAATTTTTGTATTCTATATGTTATCCTACCTTAATATGTTATCCTTCCATAACTACCAAGATCTCAGCTGTATACATGATGTTTCATAATTCCCATAACAGGATTGTAGTGGATGTCAAGGGGAATTGATAGATAAAGTTCTGATAAGGAACCCATATTCAGAAATGTGCTGTTTGGATGGTGAACATCAGATTACTTTCAAATGACCCACTTCACAGTTCACTGTATAAGGTAGAGCTGCACAACTCATGCATCAAGAACATTTTCTGGATCATATCAGTTCGTCACATACCATTTTCATCTGACTCCAACAACTTCTCCGAGAAATGGATACCTTTGCAACTAAGCGACCTGACTGCAGTGCTCCACAGATGTGTTCCTGGGTTTGTGGATCATGTGTACGAAAGCATGCATTGCAGATACACATTATGCAATGAACAGCAAGGTCACCATGTAAAGCAGCCACTGTAGAACATACAGGTCAAACCTCTTTGTCTCCACTGAGTGGGTACTGTAAAGCAGGAGATTTGAATGTAATCCCCCATCAGGCTTTGTTTCTTTACTCTTTGTTGTCTTTCCACCAGCCTTCTTGTATAACTGTTATGTTCCTATCCCAATTCCTTCTTGTTATACTGGTCTCAACTGAATTAATCCAGCTTGTTTTAGGCATTCCTCTTGCCTTCAAACTTGGTCTCCATCATTCATTTTGCAATTCCCCCATATTCCATAGTCTTTACACATCCACCCAATTTTAGTCTATTCTTCTCAGTTCTGTCACTCAATGTTTCTATGCCAGTTTCCTTCACAACTTCTTCATTTCTCACTCCTCTCTTCTGATCATTGTCCAGGTCTCCCATGTGTATGGCAGCATGAGTACAAAGCATGTCTTGTACATCACTTCCTTACATTTCTTTAGCACTTCTCTTCCCCAGACTAAGCCCCTCACATACTAGTAAAATGCATTGTTCTGCTGCACCCTTCTACTGATTTGTAGCCCCATCCTTGTATTCTGCATTAACTCATTTTCTATCTATTTGAAGATGTCCTTAGTTACAATTTCTTGTCTTTTAATACTAATTTGTCCTTTCCCTTCTCTATCTCCTCTGGTTACCAGCATAGTTTTATTTTTTTCTCCAGACTGCATTTCAAGCTGTATTTCTCAATTTTTCATTTAATATGTGCAGTTGTTCTTGTACATCCTTACTGTTAGTTCTCCACATATGATACCATTGGCAATAACAGCATTTCTTTTCCTCTATATGCTTCATTTCTCTCTCTCATAATTTAATCCATCACCATTACAAATAATAATGGTGACACAACGCTTCCTTATATCAACCCCATAACATTCCTGATATGGTCCTACTCGAGTCTGGATTTATCATTAAGTAGGTATGGGAGTTGGAGAGCTAGGCCAAGTTCTGGGGGATCGAGCAATACAGGCTCCGACAGAGATAGTGAGTGGTGCACCTCAGAATAGATAACTCTCTCAACCCAAATATGTGCCCAAGGTACAGGGTACAAGGCCACGGTTGGATGGAGAATATCAAAAACCAATGTTGGTCCTGCATATATTTTTCCCACATGGAATGTTTCCCTAGAAAAATGTAATCAAACAAGCAAGAAGCCCAGAATAATACTGCATCTGATGGCCGTAAGCTACCAGGTAAACCTGCTGCGGGTAAGACTATTAAATGCCCAGAATTATTTTACCTTTTAAATATTAACAAACATAGATAAAGGACTACAACAACATAATCATTGAAGCAACAAGTAGCAGGTGTTACTAACAACAGTAATACTTAGTCGAAAGACCTCCTGCGACCCAGCATAGACAAACATTAAAAATAAGTTAGTTAAAACAGCAATATATAATATATATATATATATATATATATATATATATATATATATATATATATATATATATATATATATATATATATATATATATATATATATAACTAGAACTATGTTACCTTGCTGACAATGCTAATAATCAGTCACCAGACCGGCTGTGACACAACATATATATAAATAAACGGGGCTTAAACCGCAACATATATATATATTTTTTAAAAAACTAAAACTACATATTCAACCAAGTCACAAGCACCGATTACAACCGCAAGCGGCTGTAAAACATTTGGTACTAACAGTATTTTCAACTGTACGCTGATTGAACACTCAACGGTCCTCTGTCGAAAGGCTGTTCTTGTAGCTTGCCGTTAAACAAATTATGAATCAATGGTGCATGTTAATACAACAGTAAACATCAACAGCGCTCTGTTGAAAGATAGTAATCTTGCCGAGTTATTAATAATCACAGAGCAATGACGTAATTGGTTATAACAGTAATTTCAACTGTAATCCCATTGAGCACTCAGTGGCATTCTGTCGAAAGCCTCTTCTTGTTGCTTGCTGTTAAACAATTTGTCATTCAATGGTGCACATTAGCAACAACAGGAATATCAATGGCACTCTGTCGAAAAGTAGTAATCTTGTCAACAGTATTTAATAACCACAGAGCAACGATATATTTCGTTATAATAGTAATTTCAACTGTACACTCATTGAACACTCAATGTTGCTCTGTCAAAAGGCTCCTCTTGTTGACTGATGTTAAACAAATTGTAATTCAATGGTGCTTGTTAACAACAACAGGAAAATGACACAAATCCATAAGATGCAAACTTGCTGACCAAGTTGACAATATAGCATTTAGTGTTTAATACATACATGTGACCATAGGCAGATTCAAACTGTCGAATAGTGAACGTCACTCTACCAGGAGGCAATCTCACTGGTGCAACCTTGTGGACAGCAAAATAAATAGCAAACAACTGGCGCACACTAGCAACCAAGAGTCTAGTCTGCCTGAGGTAGTTTCGAATACCAACAGCCACAGTTTCACAGACCAACGGCCACAGTTTAAACCACCACATTCTCTTTAGGGGGGGAGGGGGGGGGGGGCTACACAAAGAAAGAGCAATCTTACCACAAGAAGCCAGGAACTCAATAATACAAACGGCAGAACATCATTCCTCCAGGCACAGCGCCTCACCACCCTTCCCGATGAGTCGCAATTGTAAACCTCGACTAGGCATGGCTTCCCACCTCAAAACAGTTCACCGTATGATACAATCCCGCTCGCAAAACATGGCCATCCATGCGGGCCACCTGCCATCAACTGCTCATACGCTAGTGGGAGGTGAGTGGGAATGTCAAAGGACGGCAGCATGACAGTTTAGGCCTTAATTTGACTAACAAGCACTCAAATGAACATATTGTTAGCAAGGTTTTTAACCAGAAAGTTGACCGGACCCAGTCTCTTATGGACCTGGCATGGACCAATAAAGGGAGGAAAGGGAGGGGGGGGGTGTGGGGGGGGGGGGGGTTACTTACCAACACTAGGTGCTCCTCTGGTCACATGGGCATTAAAGTTACTCACAAAAACCTGATCCCCTACCTTTACTCAGACCAGGACCCTACCAACATTATAGTGCTGAGCTTGCCAAAGTTATGCTCGCTTAATATTGCACCTAGCATTCTCCCAATTGTGCTTAATTTGATGGTGATCCAAATTTGCTGGTAAGAAGTCTTTGATAGTCCACATATTGGCTAAGGGAGTATTAATTGGATAAGCAAGCATGAGGAAGGTGGGGGTCGTGCCAGAACCCTCATGCTGAGCAGTGTAAAAAGCAAGATTGAGCCACGGCAATGACGAATTCCACTTGTCCTGTGCTTTGGCATGATAAATAATTAAGGCTGCCTTTAGGTTCTGGTTAATAAGCTCAACAAATGGAGGCTGGGGATAGCAAGGTGTGGTGGTAACATGTTTGATGGCATTATTAAAGCAGAACCTGCGAAACCCTTTTGAAATAAAGCAGGGTGCATTGTCGCTAACCAGGGTCTTAGGGGGGCCAAAGAGGATGAAAACTTTAGTAAGATGGTTAATGCTGCTGTGCGTCATAATCTCCCTGCTAGGTAGGAGCCACATGAAGCAGCTAAAGGTATCCATGATGACCAAAATATAGCAGTTCCCATTCTTGGTCCTGGGTAAGGTTCCCATGTGATCAATGAAGACCTTATCCATGGGGGTAAACTCTTGGTCGGATTGCAATAATCCCTGACAAACGTTATTTCCTGGTTTCCTGATTTTACAGGCTTCACATTGCCTAACTAATCAACAGACATCCTTATACATCACGGTACAGCTGACATGCTGGCACATTTTGGCGACCATTCTGGTCATCCCTAAATGCCCGCCTAGGAGTGAAGTATGAAAATACTTAAAGGTGGGCTGAACAAGGATCTGAGGCAAGCAAATCCTATCCTGAATGGACCTGCCAAACCGCTGAGACAGGCGAGCTCATAACCCAAATGGTCAATTTTTAAGTATGACAACCCTGGATAGTACCTTGGAGCCATGCTCCTATAAAACCTGACACGCTCTGCTCATAACCCAGAAAAAACCACGCTTTGCTTCCATTGATATGGCCCTACTCAAGTCTGGATTTATTGTTAAATAGGAATGAGAGTGGGAGGGCTAGGCCAAGTTGCAGGGGATCGAGAAATACAGGCTCCGACAGAGGTAGCAAGCGGCGAGCCTCAGAATAGCCAACTCTCTCAACCCAAATACATGCCCAAGGTCAGGGTGTAAGAGCACAGATGGGTGTGGAACATTGGAAACCAATTTCAGCCCTGCAATGATCATAAATACCAATGTTTCTTCTCTTCCGAAACCTTAAGTCAGAAGAATGTATATAAAAGAATATACCAAAATTATGGTCACTACGCAATCAAACAACCAGGGGCACAATTCTCAATAATGATGGTTTAATACCAGGTAAACCTGCTGCAGGTAAGACTGTTAAATGCCCAGAATTATTTTACCTTTAAATATTAACAGACATAGATAAAGGACTACAACAACATAATCGTTGAAGCAACAAGTAGCAGGTGTTACTAACAACAATAATACTTAGTCACCAGACCTCCTGCAACCCAGCAAATACATACATTAGAAATAAGGGAGTTTAAACAGCAATATAACTAGAAATATGTTATGCTGACAATGCTAATAATTAGTCGCCAACCTGTTGCGATTCAACACATACATAAATTTTATATATATATATATATGTGTCGATGGATATGTGTGTGTGTGCGAGTGTATACCTGTCCTTTTTTCCCCCTAAGGTAAGTCTTTCCGCTCCCGGGATTGGAATGACTCCTTACCCTCTCCCTTAAAACCCACATCCTTTCGTCTTTCCCTCTCCTTCCCTCTTTCCTGATGAGGCAACAGTTTGTTGCGAAAGCTTGAATTTTGTGTGTATATTTGTGTTTGTTTGTGTGTCTATCGACCTGCCAGCGCTTTTGTTTGGTAAGTCTCATCATCTTTCTTTTTAGATATATTTTTTCCACGTGGAATGTTTCCCTCTATATATATATATATAACAGAGGGAAACATTCCACGTGGAAAAATATTCAGAATAGCCAACTCTCTCAATCCAAATACATGCCCAAGGTCAGGGTGTAAGAGCACAGATGGGTGTGGAACATTGGAAACCAATTTCAGCCCTGCAATGATCATAAATACCAATGTTTCTTCTCTTCCGAAACCTTAAGTCATATATATATATATATATATATATATATATATATATATATATATATATATATATATATATAACAGAGGGAAACATTCCACGTGGAAAAATATATCTAAAAAGAAAGATGATGAGACTTACCAAACAAAAGCGCTGGCAGGTCGATAGACACACAAACAAACACAAATATACACACAAAATTCAAGCTTTCGCAACAAACTGTTGCCTCATCAGGAAAGAGGGAAGGAGAGGGAAAGATGAAAGGATGTGGGTTTTAAGGGAGAGGATAAGGAGTCATTCCAATCCCGGGAGCGGAAAGACTTACCTTAGGGGGAAAAAAGGACAGGTATACACTCGCACACACACACATATCCATCCACACATACAGACACAAGCAGACATATTTAAAGACAAAAAGCTTTTTGTCTTTAAATATGTCTGCTTGTGTCTGTATGTGTGGATGGATATGTGTGTGTGTGCGAGTGTATACCTGTCCTTTTTTCCCCCTAAGGTAAGTCTTTCCGCTCCCGGGATTGGAATGACTCCTTATCCTCTCCCTTAAAACCCACATCCTTTCATCTTTCCCTCTCCTTCCCTCTTTCCTGATGAGGCAACAGTTTGTTGCGAAAGCTTGAATTTTGTGTGTATATTTGTGTTTGTTTGTGTGTCTATCGACCTGCCAGCGCTTTTGTTTGGTAAGTCTCATCATCTTTCTTTTTATATATATATATATATATATATATATATATATATATATATATATATATATATATATATATATATATATTAAAAAACTAAAACTATGTAATCAACTAAGTCACAAGCACAGAGTATAACTGCTAGCACCTGTAAAACATTTGGTAATAACAGTATTTTCAACTGTACGCTGATTGAACACTCAACGGCACTCTGTCGAAAGGCTCTTCTTGTAGCTTGCCATTAAACAAATTGTGATTCAATGGTGCACATTAATACAACAGGAAATATCAACAGCACTCTGTCAAAAGATAGTAATCTTGCCAAGTTATTAATAATCACAGAGCAACGACATATTTGGTTATAACAGTAATTTCAACTGTACGCTCATTGAACACTCAACGGTGTTCTATCGAAAGGCTCTTCTTGTTACTTGCTGTTAAACAAAGTGTCATTCAGCAGTGCCTGTTAACAACAACAGGAATGTCAACAGTGCTCTGTCGAAAGGTAGTAATCTTGCCAACAGTATTTAATAACCACAGAGCAACGACGTATTTGGTAAGAACAGTAATTTCAATTGCACACTGATTAAACACTCAATATCGCTCTGTCTAAAGGCTCCACTTGTTGCTTGCCATTAAGCAAATTGTAATTCAATGGTGCACATTAACAACAACAGGAAAATTCAGGGAACACTACAAGAAAGTCGAAACATGAATCTGCAAGATGCGAACTTGCCAACCAAGTTGACAATATACCATTTAACAGTGAACACACACACGCAACCACAGGCAGATTCAAACTGACAAACAGTGAGCGTTGCTCTACCAGGAGGCAATCTCGCTAGTGCAACCTTAAGGACAACAAAATAAATACCAAATAACTGGCACATACTTGCAACCAAGAGTCTAGTCTGGATGAGGCAGCTTCGAATACCAACGGTCACAGTTTCACAGACCAATGACCACAGTTTAAACCACCACGTCCTCTTTAAGGGGAGGTACAGTACATAAGGGAAGAGCAATCTTACCACAAGAACCCAGGAAGTTGATAATACAAACAGCATAACATCATGCCTCCACGCACATCACCTCACTGCCATTCTGGATGAGTCAAAATCGAAAACCATGATAAGGCATGGCTTCCCACCTCAAAACAGCTCACTGTACAATACTATCCCGCTTGCGAAATGTGCCCGTCCACACAGGCTACCTGCCACCAACCGCCCGTACGCTAGTATGTCCTCTGTCCCCGAAAGCTGCCAGCCTCTGGCGAAGGAGGAAGGAGAGCATGGCTCAATACCTAAAGCAATCAGTACTTGTGACTTGGCTTTGGACACAGCTGATAATTTTGTCATACATAAGCATGAATAGCTTTTGTTGTTTCCCAACTCCTTTTTCTCTCCAAGGTTTTCCATGTCCTTTCTCTGGGAACACTATCATATGCCCTTTCTAAGTCAAGAAACTTCATCACTAGATCTTTTCCATACTCCCTGTGCCTGTTGATTAACTATCTCATACTAAAGATTGGGTCAACGTTTTCCACCAATTTTCTTTCCAATATTCTCTGCATTATTTTTGTTACTTGTGATATGTTGATCCCTTGATAGTTACCTTCCTTCTTAAACAGAGGAATTATTATTACTTCTGCTCATTCTTCAGGCATAACAGTTAAGTTTCCATACACACCTTAACAAACTATATAACCATTACAGCCCAATAGATCCATTTGTCTTAACATACCTGCATTTGATTCATCTATCTTAGCTGCCGTTCCTGTTTTCAGTCTTCTAACTGCTAATTCCACTTATAACACTGTAGTATCTTTCTCTTCTTATGGGTCCAAGTTCCCACACTTCTATTCTCTTTTTGTCACTATTTTCCACATTTAGTAGTTTGTCAAAGTACTCCTTTCATCTTGTCCTTATCTCCTCTCACATTATTAGCACTCCACTCTCCCCTTTTACCAGTTTTGTGTAAGTACTCATTCTTCTTGTAATTCCATACAACATCCATCTACCCACATTAATCTTATTTTACAGTACTCCTCCCAACTTTTCTTCTTCTCTTTCACTACCTCTTTCTTACATTTATTTTTTCTTGCCTGGTATTTTCCTTTGCTTCCTTCCTTTTTCTGTGTGTTCCACTTTTGTCACGCTTTCTTCTTTTCTTTAACTGCTTCCTTCACTTCTTATTCCACTATAGTGCTTTTTTATCCTTCACCCTTCCAGAGATTCTGCCACAGTTGTCCTCAGCAAAGCTTAACTTACCCCATTCCTCTTCCACATTTAGTGCTTGGAATTTTAAGCTTAAGTAATTCCCTGAACTTTTCCTGTGCCTTACTGTTTTTTAGTTCTGACACTTTTATTTTCTTCTCCCTTGCTGCCTTTGTTCATTCCATGCCGGCCGGAGTGACCGAGCAGTTGTAGGCGCTACAGTCTGGAACCGCGCAACCGCTGTGGTCGCAGGTTCGAATCCTGCCTCGGGCATGGATGTGTGTGATGTCCTTAGGTTAGTTAGGTTTAAGTAGTTCTAAGTTCTAGGGGACTGATGACCTCAGAAGTTAAGTCCCATAGTGCTCAGAGCCATTTGAACCATTTGTTCATTCCATTTTAGCCATCCTCATCTTTGTCAACACTACACAATGGTCTCCATCAAAAGTTTCTCCTGAGAGTGCATTTACATCCATAAACTGATTACGATTTTGCTTCTTCACCAGAAAGTAATTAATGACTATCTCTGCCCTTCTCTCTCCCCTACCATATCATGCATTGCCGCAAGCAGGGCTGTTGTGATCATGTGTCAGTTGTAGCAGTCGCTATAGGCCTCATGCTTGAAGCAGACTTGCACCAAACTTGTGAAGAGCAGTGCTAGACAGAGCAAATAAAATTGCACAAATACAGAGAAATTGAGCACGTAAATTTTTATTTGCTCTGAGATGCTAAGCAAGTTTGTCTCTGGTCTCATCATGACTGTAGTACTACATCCATCAGCAAGTGGAAGGGCAAACACAAACATAGCATGCCAGCTTCATACTGGGCAAAATCTGCCAATGATGGAACCAGTGCGGTGCAATTCTGCATTCAGCTAAGAGTGAGATGCATACATTGTCACTTCAGGTGTTTCCATAAGACTGCTACTCTCTTTGGCTCTGTTCCTCATCCACTCTCAACAGGCTGCTGGTGAAGGCAAAGGGGTCCCAGTAGCACACAAAATGTTCGCACTGAGATGTTTATATTTTCCCACCTCTGCGTTGCAAATGTTTTGAGTGAAATGCTCAGTCGATGCACTGTTGTTTTCATGTCAATTCTACCAACATTGAGAGTTGTTTAGCTCTTGGGGTTTTGTAAAATTCCTGGATTCATGTCTCATCGCTGTGCAGCCTATGAAAAGGATTGCGGAAGACTCCCAAATAAATTCCAAAGTACAGTGCAGTTTTAATACCAATATATTTCCAGGACTCTGGTGTCCAAGCCTGGTGAACTGTAATGGTTACATCAAATGTACCCAAAGTTGACATCAAACAACACAGAGTTCACAACAATCAACAAACGAGTGAGCCTACAATACATTTGCTCGCAACCCTAGCCAAAAAACGAATGCCCCAAGGTGCCTGCGTGACCTCTATTTATACTTTTGTTAACAATTACCTACAATGAAAATTACAATTTTATGTAAAATCACAATTAAAAGTTAAACCGAATATGAGCTAAACATTGCTAAAAATTTACAATCTCAATGCTAAAATTTCTAAATTTGTTTATAACAAATCAACTAGTGCCTGAATTTTAGTGCTAACATATATCGGAGATTCAATTAACATGCTTTATTTATATGTTCTATTTAATTTGCTGTAGTAATTTTATAATGATAGGTTACTGGTACATCCTGACTATGTGCTACATTTCTTTCGATTAGTTACAGTATTAATTTCACATTTATATTGTGTTTCTCACATAAGAACAATGTTAATCAGCAAAGCATCATTTTCAAATGATATGTATACTGAAATAGTGGTTATTTTTGTATGTAATTTGGAAACAAGTCACTTTACAATTGGACAATTAGGACTGGTGTTTATCTTTAATGCACTCCGAGGGGTTCTGATAGGTAGCAATGAGATACAGTAATATTTCAGCACACCTTTTTGTGAGTAGGTAGAGGGTGTGCAGAGCTTTTGGTTTTGTGAACATCAACATCAAAGAAATGAGTTTTAATTCCAGAAGTCTTAATGTCATTTTTTTTTCTTTTTGACTAAGGTAACCAATTGTGCATCATGGAAGCTGTGCCAGAGACAGAGGGAGAAAAAATGTAAAACAAAATGTAGTGGGAATTCCAATAGTCACAAAAGGAGCACTAGAAAATTTTTTGTGTGCCCATTCATCACAATTGTAGAATCAAACATCGAAAACAGAGTCAATCAGTGCAACAATGGGTGAAAGAAAAGAGGAAGAAACTACAGAACAAGAAGCTTTGAGTAAGGATGACAATCAGTCTACGTCCTCTAATGATAAATCTGAGCCAGTGATTGTGTTTTCATCATCTGAAACGAAAATTATAGTAAAAAAAATTCATTAGCTCCCTCAGAGTCAAATCCACCCAAACTGGGACTAGCAATTTATTTGAATGATCTGGTAAAATGGCCAGACATTAATAATGCTTCAGTGACAGAAATTCTGGTACAAAAGAGTCCTGCAGAAATACCTTCATCATTTGCATTCCCAGGATAAAAAGATGGTTGGCACTTTTCTTCAACATTAAATTCATGCTGCATGTGACAAATTCTGCAAACCAGAAGGATTTACCTCATGGAGTCATTGTAGTGATGACCTTTGAAAACAGGAATGCTCGGAGGATCACATTTCATCCCTCACAAAATGGATGGATTGATTGAAACAAAGGTTACAAAAGAATTGCACTATTGATGAAATGTTTAAACAGGAATAATTGCAGTGGTGTAATTTTTAGCACAAACAAAATCAGCACTTTGAGACTCTTCATCAACAATTTCCCAACCTGACAATGTAAATTTCCTGAGGCTGATAGAAATGATCACGTCTTTCAATGCACCAATGAAGGAACACATGTTGTATTTGTGGCGAGGTGAGTCATTGTCACTAACCTAGACACAAATTCAAAACGAATTGATTGAAATGTTGGGTAAGTCATAACTATATTTGTAATCATGGGTTAAATAATGAAATACCACACATTAAGTAAGGCAGGATGGGTGGGGGTGGCCAAAATAAAGACTGGGTGTAAAAAAAAAAATTGTGTTACGGAATAATAAAATTTATGAGTTACATTTTATATACCCACCAATTTTTATGCATTTTATTTAAGTATAGTAAGTGTCTATTCATCCGTAAAGCACCATTTAAAAATACATGGGCATGATTGCAGATGGGTTCCCTAGCATTCAAGTCTCCTGTGTTAATCAACAGGTGGTTATTGCAGGTGAATAGCCTCAGCTCTTAGATATTTATTTTGCAAGACTTTCTTGGTGTCTGATTTGATACACTGATTTTTACTGTGAACTAGGTGTGGCATTATCATTGGTTGATATTTAGTGTTGGCATGCATGATTGCTTGCTCCACTTACAATTCCCTTTTTTTACCATCATGCTTGTCTCCACATGCTGTTTGAGACAAAGCACCCCTTCACTTTTGTGTATTGTTTTAAATTCAATTTTATGATTTTTTTAAATGGTAACAGAAAGACATGACATAATATAAATGCAGTGAAATAAGACACCAAGAAATAGTTTTAAAATAAAGGTAAAAAATTATACATTACTGATAGGACAAAGTGTCTGTAATTCAAGTGCATCTGTTTGTGAGCTTGGTGGTGCTCAGTGGTCAGCTGCTCAGCAGACATCTGCTCATTCAAACCATGCACAGTGTTCAAACCAGATGAATTTTGATCAATCAAGGCCTTGTACAGTCTTGGATTGGATGACCTGTATGTGCAGTTCATATGACTGCATTATCTTCCCTAAGTGCTAACTCCCTCAACATTCTTTAAAACTAATATACAATCCTTAACATTATTAAAAATATCCTTCATTCTTTTTACATGTATGATAATTAAGGGAAGGATTCTAGATAATATTCAAGATTCAAAATTCTATGCTATTATCCTCAATTGCACCCGAGACATTAGGCATCAAAAACAAATGAATCAGTTACACTTAGATTTCTAGTGTTCCAGTTCCAACCATGGTCAAAAAATTCATTCAGTTTTTAGTAGTGAGAGGTACGACTGGAGAATGACTGATGAAGTCTGTAATAGAAGTGATGGAAGAAAACACTTTAAACGTCATGCATTGTCAAAGCCAATGGTGTGATAACATAGCCAAATGAAATGAAAATCCACAGGAGTGAAGGCTAGAGTTTTGTAGGGCAAGAAGTGAGCAGTGTTTATCTGTTGTGTTACTCACAGCTTGAACTTCGTACTTGCAGACATGGCCAGATGTAGTCCACAGGCAATGACATTTTTCAGCATAAGACAGTAATTGTACACTCTACTTTCAGCATCTACAGACAGGTGCAATATTCTCACTGAGATCTGCATGTGTCTTTAAATTACTTCAGAACAGATGTTATATTTGACTCTCTCAGCACAAGACTTCCATCTGGGAAAAGTCAGTAAAATGCTCGGAAATGTTGCCAGAACAACAAGGGTTTATTTTCCAATCTGAAGCACTGTCTTTAGTAAATAGTTTCCTCAGTACCTTCGAATTTGTTTTGTCCCTTATCATATAGCATGACTTCTTACATGCTATAAATGGGGTCAGTAAAGTCCAAGATGAAAATATGCAGTTATACGTCACACTACAAGAAATAAAAATGTATTGAATGACTTCCTCAAAACTATAGGGAGACAAGCGTCACATCTGATATGTCAGCAGCAAAAGAACTGCTGGTAGCTTTAGGATGTGATGCAAACTAGCTGATGTAGACACATCTGACCTCATCTCAAAAGTAAAACTGTTGTGGATTACAATTCCTCCTATGATGAAGACAGCATTGAACACGCTTAAGTACTTATGTCCACTCAGAGAATCATGCCAATATCACTGCAGCCTATTGCATTTGTCTGGTGGAAAAGAGACACAATTTGAGTGTTTGCTTTGTGCAAGGCATGCAAATTTCCATATTTGTAAGCATACCTAAGGGCAATTGCATAGTTTCTGGCTGTTAAAGTTTAATTTGCTTAGTTCCAAGTATTTTGCATACAGTACTGTACCTGTTCTTGTATTCATCATGATCTTAGTGTGATTTAAGATGTGGTTACTGATATCAATAAGAGTTCTACATGTGTCCAAGTAAAGTGTTTTAAGGCTTTAAGGAGCAAAAAATAACAGCACAGTTTCCGTTTGCTTTGTTTAACCTGCTGTTAGCAAAATACCTTACATACCTATCACTTTGTTCTGCAATTTTATGTGTTTACAATGTAGAAATTGATGATTTTACTTGAAGTTTTGTTTAATTTGTCCAATATAGAAAATGAGATATTTTAAAGCAAGTTTTTTTTTTTCAGTTTTTGATTCTTCTTCCTCCCCCCCCCCCCCCCCCCGCACCCCCACCTCCACCCCACCCCCGCACACCCCCAGCCCCACCACTCCCTCACACTCCACACCTCGCATGCCCATTTCTCTTCTACCGAAACTTTATCTACACTCCTGGAAATTGAAATAAGAACACCGTGAATTCATTGTCCCAGGAAGGGGAAACTTTATTGACACATTCCTGGGGTCAGATACATCACATGATCACACTGACAGAACCACAGGCACATAGACACAGGCAACAGAGCATGCACAATGTCGGCACTAGTACAGTGTATATCCACCTTTCGCAGCAATGCAGGCTGCTATTCTCCCCTGGAGATGATCGTAGAGATGCTGGATGTAGTCCTGTGGAACGCCTTGCCATGCCATTTCCACCTGGCGCCTCAGTTGGACCAGCGTTCGTGCTGGACGTGCAGACCGCGTGAGACGACGCTTCATCCAGTCCCAAACATGCTCAATGGGGGACAGATCCGGAGATCTTGCTGGCCAGGGTAGTTGACTTACACCTTCTAGAGCACGTTGGGTGGCACGGGATACATGCGGACGTGCATTGTCCTGTTGGAACAGCAAGTTCCCTTGCCGGTCTAGGAATGGTAGAACGATGGGTTCGATGACGGTTTGGATGTACCGTGCACTATTCAGTGTCCACTCGATGATCACCAGTGGTGTACGGCCAGTGTAGGAGATCGCTCCCCACACCATGATGCCGGGTGTTGGCCCTGTGTGCCTCGGTCGTATGCAGTCCTGATTGTGGCGCTCACCTGCACGGCGCCAAACACACATACGACCATCATTGGCACCAAGGCAGAAGCGACTCTCATCGCTGAAGACGACACGTCTCCATTCGCCCCTCCATTCACGCCTGTCGCGACACCACTGGAGGCGGGCTGCACGATGTTGGGGCGTGAGCGGAAGACGGCCTAACGGTGTGCGGGACCGCAGCCCAGCTTCATGGAGACGGTTGCGAATGGTCCTCGCCGATACCCCAGGAGCAACAGTGTCCCTAATTTGCTAGGAAGTGGCGGTGCGGTCCCCTACGGCACTGCGTAGGATCCTACGGTCTTGGCGTGCATCCGTGCGTCGCTGCGGTCCGGTCCCAGGTCGACGGGCACGTGCACCTTCCGCCGACCACTGGCGACAACATCGATGTACTGTGGAGACCTCACGCCCCACATGTTGAGCAATTCGGCGGTACGTCCACCCGGCCTCCCGCATGCCCACTATATGCCCTCGCTCAAAGTTCGTCAACTGCACATACGGTTCACATCCATGCTGTCGCGGCATGCTACCAGTGTTAAAGGCTGCGATGGAGCTCCGTATGCCATGGCAAACTGGCTGACACTGACGGCGGCGGTGCACAAATGCTGCGCAGCTAGCGCCATTCAACGGCCAACACCGCGGTTCCTGGTGTGTCCGCTGTGCCGTGCGTGTGATCATTGCTTGTACAGCCCTCTCACAGGGTCCGGAGCAAGTATGGTGGGTCTGACACACCGGTGTCAATGTGTTCTTTTTTCCATTTCCAGGAGTGTATTATGTCTTCTCTAAAACTCATAGAAGTCAGTAATAGGAATTTTGAAACATTTTAAATATGATTTTCTTCTGACGAAGACAAGATATGTCGTCAAACAGTGAAGACCAAACCAAGAATGTTTTATTTATTCTCAGATAGAATAATGAACAAATAAAACTGAAGCAAGAAACAAGTATAAAAGATGAGATATATAGCACAAAATCACTGTCTGCAGCTCGCAAAACTTTAAAAAATGACTCTGAAGAGTATGTTTCCTTGCTTTGTTACTTGTGCAAGCATAGTAGTGTAGAATTTTTTAATTGGATGCTTGTCAATATTTTGATTTATTTCTATTCACTTCGTTTCCTATCCAAGTATAAATACAGCATTCTAGGACTGAACACATGAATGTATGTTAGAAAAGTGTCAAACATACCGTGTAGGAACTACAGCACCCTATAACGTAGCAACGGGTCTCCCCAGTAGTGATCTGTAGCAGACAGCAACAATCAGGAGATCTGGTGCCTAGTGATTGTCAATGTTTGTTGCCAAGTGTGCAGTGTACTGTTAGCCAATGTTGACTGCATTGTCATCTGTTTTTGTCACTGAGCCGTACTGTCACTGCCTGTGTTTTGGTGTGCTATTTTCACTGTGGTTCTTTCAAAAATGTGAGATGAAGTAATTGTTGGTCCACTGCGGGGTTACCTTCTACTCCACTATGCAAAAAGAAGGCAGTTATCAGGAGCTCGGGGTGGAAACACAAAACATAGGTCTGTGTTAGCTGCTTGTTACCCCTACATCCCACCTCTCCCCGTAGCAAATCCTACCCGCTCTTCCCTCTCCCCACACTCCCTGCTAGCAGGATGCCAAATTATAGTTTGTGATTTTGCAATGGTTGTTTTTTTCTGTCATCTGCTTTATCCTTTACTCTTTAGTTTTCATAATTATGAACAAGATTTTCTCTAATAGAACTAAAGCACAATTTTTAAGAAAATAGCTTCATCAGATAGATATGTTTCACTGGAATTGCACACACTTAATTTACCTTTGTGGTTTGGTGTTTTGTTTATTTATGAATGTTGTGAAGTGATTGCAGTTTGTTAAAAATGGGTAGGCATAAATTCAATTTCCAGGAATGATGCAATGCCTATCTGAGGAAGAAGGGTTTTATGCTCATGATAAAAAGTATTTTTATGTGTCACCTTTGTAATGTGAACTCAACTGGGAGAAGAAGGACAATTTAGAAAAACACGTAAAAAGTAGTAGTCACAAGGCAAAAAGAAGCATCTGTAGTGGCTGCAGGAACTTTGTTTAAATGCCCCTGTAAAAAACATTCTGTCAAACTTAACTATGCTTGCCAAATATTTGACCATGTACAGTTCTGTTTGATGTGTCTGTCAAGCATAGATCGTGTTTGACATGTTTGTGAGAAATTTTGATTGACAGAAAGTCTGACCAGATGGCAGATGTTGTCTGTGTGAATGTTTTGCTGCAAATGTTTAGCAAAAATTGTATTTTTTACAATTTATCTCACTGTATCATGAGTTCCCACAACTATGGGAACTAAGATCAAGTATAAAAACAAAATACCACTGACGGTTACCAAAATGGTAGAGGTAAACTATCTTTTGCAGCCATATGTTATGCATGAAGAGGTTCTGAACAAAATCAATATTTTACCCATACAGTAACATACAAGCAGAAGTGGAATGAAATAAAAGAAATTTATGTTCTCCGGTTCTTCCATAGACGATTTGGACTGTATGTTCCCATGTTGTGGTATTTCAATGAACTCTCTTTAGAGGACCAAGTAGATCAGAACAAAGTTTTGCATACTGGTGTCTTCTTTTTCAATGTGAGGACAAAATAATGCCAAACAAGTTAATAAACATTTCATTGTCCATCAGCAGAAAGTTAATGTAATCATCAGGTTCTGACTGTAATATTTCCATTAACAGGTTTTCAGCTGTATATTTCTCTCTCATTTTAAACCCTACCCTGGACTAATGTCTTGTTTGCTTCTTCTTTAAAATACAGCTCCAGAATCAATGTTGTTGTTGTGGCCTTCAGTCTGAAGACTAGACTGTTGCAGTTCTCCATGCTACTACAAATGCTTTATCTGCATTTGTAGCCATTCCTACTAGTACCAGAATACAGCATACACAAAAATCACCTGCTTAAGGTTAAATTATTAAGCTTTCTTGGTACATGTACAGGCTTGTTTTGACACATCCATGGGTAGATAAGAGCGAATAGACAAGTTTACTCTTTTAGGAGGGCCTTAACAAGTTTTAAAAAGTTTCATTGTCCATTCAAAGAAAGTTACCATAATCATTGGATTCTGAGAATAAAATTTTCTTTGGTAGATTTGTGTGCATAAATAACTCATTGTAGGCCATTCCCTGGGCCACAGTATTGTTTTCTTCTTCTTTAAACAGTGTGCCAAAGTCAATGGCAGGACTGCTTCATATGCGTTTGTGGCAATTCTTGCTATTGTCTAAATACTTATGAACATGAACAGCACCTGCTTCAAAGTGAAGTTCAACTAACAAATATGGTTTGAATGTGTATGGGCTTGCTTTGCAAATTTGTGGCTAGATAAGAGTTTAATTGTATACAGGGGTGTTAAAAGGTGGGCTCCTGTTGGTGAGATTTTAGACAATTCCAACAAAAATAAAATTGAGAATAAATCTATACACCATGATATACTTAAAATGTGTTGAAAAGCAAACATTCCATCAACAAAACTAGATATTGTTGAAGTTAGGTCAGTTTGGAATAAATGTATACCCGGTGCTGGCTGTGTACCCAGTTCAGATAAACTTCATCGAGGATGTGTCAGACAGGCAAGTGACAAAATGAAAGAAGAAATGAAAGCTGCTGTGAAGGATGTTCCCATTGTGATTATTGCTGATGAAACTAGGACAAAGATGGGAAGAGTGTATTTTCAGTTTCAATTTGGATAGTGACTGTAATATTGGAACAGAAACTCTATCTGGCTTCCTGTAACTATTTTTTGATGTTGTTAACACAAGAACTGGTTCCCAAGCCACAGTAGATGCTTTAAAAGACTACAACATTAAATATGAAAATGTTGTGGGTTTAAGCAAAACGGACTTAGCTGGTGACATCTTCATGAAAGAATTAAAAGAGCTAAATTTTATTGTCAGTAAGGTGAAAAGGCATTTCTGCAATTTTGTGAAATGAAAACTGCATACCTTTAGTCCCTGGAAGAGAAATTTCCTCACCTGCCAAAAAGACTTTTTCCCAATCCAGTAATCACTAGGCAGAATTCCTGGCTGCAGTACATGGACACACTTATCAACAATTATTGAAGATTTTAGACCATTGGAAAACAAAATTTCTGTCACTGAGCTCATTTTTGATCATTTAAAAAATGAAGCTGCATCATATTTAGTCTTCTTACAGTGCAGATTTGTGAGTGACACATGTGCTAACACTGTCAGGTTAATTACAACACTAGAAGGTATGATGAGTAGTGGGAAATCCTTTGCATCACCCCACTCTGCACTGTTGCCAAATTTATTCAAGGTGGTGGATGCAATAGATGTGGCAACGTTACAGTGACAAAATGTTGGAAATTTCAAATTTTTACGGGATAATAGGTCAACTGGGCTACCTCCACTACCTAATCCCAAACCCCGCCTCCTGTCTCTCCTCCCCACCCCCTTCCCCACCTGGAAACTGGTGTGAAAATGAAACATTCTGCACTAGGGTGCTGGATATGATGAACGTAAGTCTTCATTTAAATGCTGTCAGCTCTGCCCCTTCCCCTCTCATGATGTAATACAAGATGGTAGCCTGGGGAAAAATGGCAGGAAATTCACTCAGTCTGTATCTAGCTGCTGGACTGGATGTACAGACAAAATTGTTTACTGTGTGTACCATATAGTCAATGTTTTATGTTGTCTTGTTGTATCTATAGAGCTGTAGCGTGGGAAGCAAGGAGAGGATGTTTTTTGGTGACCAGTATCCTCTTTCTACAACACAAATTGCATGCGTAGATTAACTGGGTTCTTTATTCATAGACAAAGAGCTACTTAACTTAAGCTTCCATTTGCTGTGATACAAGCTCTCCTGCATAGTCCATGTTAGCTTCACTGCTGGTGAAGTACAAAGACTGCTGGACATTATGTGCAACCTGATTGTGAGTTAGAGGCTGTGACGGTGGTTCTCACTCAGCAACATGCTGGAACTCACTCGGTGCAACAGACTCGAACTAACTTGCTCTCCGGTCTGTGGCAGTTTTCTAAATACTGGTGGCTGAGAGTGCATTGGCGGTGCGTTTCCTGTGAGTCTGGTTTTGGCCTCTATTGATATTTTTGCAGCCTCTATGCCACACAGTGTGCTGACACCGGCTTACACCAGGACTTTTCTCCCCCACGAAATCCCACACCATTATCGTATAGTGACACTGTGAATGACAACAGAGAGGAGGGCAGGACACTGGACATAGAGATGATCCGGGAGCTGTGACTGTGAAGGACAGCATACTCCTAACCATATCCCACCATCAGGCTTGCAAGGGAACAGAAACATCCTCCAGGAAACTGTTGCCAGGGCACACGTCCCGGCCTGAGGGCAGAAGTCAGCCAATCACATGCTGACCTACATCCCTTCAGGATAACAATGCGACAGCAGCAGCCACTAGATGAAGAGGACATAAGCGTCATGCCTGACTTGTTGGACCCCACTTTGATGGCAGCTTCAGTGTCAGCCACTTCATTATGAATCTTTTTGTAGCATAGACTAGTTTGTCATTTCTGAATAAGACTGATTGTTTTGTATGTCCCCTTTTGCTTATGGCACAATTATCGAATTTAAGAATTTTAATTGTCTTGTAGCAATACAACTCATTAATATGAGTTGTTTGATTGTTTGTCTAGTGAACTAAGTATGCAGGATTCCTTGACACAAACACTGGACTCGCATTCTGGAGGACGACGGTTCAATCCCGCGTCCGGCCATCCTGATTTAGGTTTTCCGTGATTTCCCTAAAACACTCCAGGCAAATGCCGGGATGGTTCCTCTGAAAGGGCACGTCCGCCTTCCTTCCCAATCCTTCCCTAATCCGATGAGACCGATGACCACACTGTCTGGTCTCCTTCCCCAAACCAACCAACCAACCTTGACACAAAAACATTGGCAAGGAGGATAGGATGATATTGGCAATGAAGGGTCTCACCTCATGCCCACTATCTGCTGCTACTGGAGGGCGTCATTACAACACTGTGGGACAACCACATGGAGATGGAGCCATTGCCTCTTCTGCCTCCTTTCGTACTACCGATGGAGCTGGACCTGCCCACACCACAGCAGCTGGCACTGTCTACATCCAGATATGGGCCTCAGGAGGTGGACGCGTACCCTTCTGGGCATTTTCTGGGGGATGCTTCCATCAGAGTGAAGGCTGGATGGTGGGGTATGACTGGAAGTCTAATGGCCCCTGCAGCCACAGCTGCATCAAAGCATCCACACTCCTGATTTACAGCCCCCCCCCCCCCTGGTTGTTGTGCTCCATATGTGATGATGATCCGTTGCTTTGGGAGGGGGAGGGATGTTATGGTGCAAAGTCAGTGCCGGCATGCCAGTCGGGAATGAATGAGAAGAGACGGATGTGAGAAGAAGTCAGCCAATTGCATGCTGACTGACCCCCCTTGCCGTGCCCAACTGGTGGGACTCCACTTCGTTAGCAGTTTCAAGGTTAGCCACTTCATTAGGAATCTCTATGTAGCATAGACTTGTTTGTCATTTCTGAAGAAGACATTATTTTGTATGTTGCCCTTCGCTTGTGACACATCTATCAAAGTTAAGAATTGTAATTGTCTTGTAGTAATAAAACTCATTAATAAGAGTTGTTTGATTGTTGTCTAGAAAACGGAGTATGCTGGATTCCTAGACACAATAGCAGCTATGGAGGATGGCAGGGGTGAGGGAAAATGGTCCCTCCGCTCCTCCTGGGGTGCCCTGATGGCACCAGCAGATGGCTGTGAAGGCCGCACTGTCCCATGAAGCTGTGAATCTGGGGGGAAGGAAAACAACAGAATCACGGGGAAAATGACATGTGTGAATCTGGTTCTGCTGATGGCACTGTGAACCATTGGGACCCGCAATTAAGTATATATAAGAACCAATGTGTTCCTGGATTAAGCCTCTTTCCCAATTCCCACGGTTGCCATAAACCCTGAAAAGAACAAGATTGCATGGCACAAAGCAATACTTGCAGACCATTGGCAGTGCCAGATGCTGTGGTAGGTGTAGCTAGTGTAGCAGTGTCCAATGGCTGCGGTCATGCAGAAGTTCTGCCAGTGATAGTCCGTCTCGTGGGTGGGACCAAGATGAGGTGACAAAGAGTTGCAGTGCCTGTCCCCATGTGTGGATGGTGCAAAGCTTGGCCATCTGTTGCCTGGAAGTGTGTATGAAGCACTATGCTTCTCCATTGGACTGCGGGTGAAACAAAGCACTTGTTAGATCACGAATGCCATTGTGTTCACAAAAATGTTCAAAATCACGTTAAGTGAACCGTAGTCCATTGTCCGACACAAGTACTTCTGGCAAACTTTCTATGCAAAATATGGTGGACAATGCTTAAATGGTGCTATGTCATGTGGTAGAAGCCATAGACACCACAGAGAGGAACTTTATAAAAGAGTCTACCACTATGAGCCAATGAGTGTTCCAAAATGTTCCTGCAAAAGTCAATGTGCATTCATTGCCATGGTGATTGAGTCTTATGCCAAGCTGAGAACGTCCATGGCAGGGCAGATTGGTTGTCCATGCATATGTGACACTGAGATGTCATTTGTTCAATGTGGGCGTCCATGCCCTGCCAAGTCCAGTGCCAGCACGCTAACTGCTTAGTGCGAACAATTCCCCAATGTCCTTGATAGAGCAATCCCAACAAATCCTTTTGGAATAAGCAAGTGCCATTGCCCGCTGACATTTTGAACTAGAGTCACACCTAGTTATACCGAATGGTTATGCTGATACACAAAATAGTGGTGCACAACTGAGTTCTGGATACTGTTCAACGAATGAGGCCAAGACATGTGAAGGCATTGCAACAAAATCTTGAGATCTGTGTCTGTATCTGTGGCTTGTGCAGATTTTCTGTATTGCAAGAGAAAAGCATCCAGCAGTTCAGAGTCCTAAGTATTGATTTGGCAACAAGATGTGGCAGATGTATCAAAAACAGAGTCTGGACCAATCAGAAGGGGAGATATTGTGTCTGCATTGCCATGCTTTGCTGTGGGTCTGTAAACAATTTCATACTGATACTGCAAAAGCAACAAAGCCCAGCATTGCAATTTATGAGCGGTGCTTGTAGGAACCAGTTTTAATGGAATAAACAAGGACTGAAAAGGCTTATGATCTCTAACTAAATAGAACTTCTGACCATAGAAATAGTGATTGAATTTAGTCACACCATACATAATAGTGAGAGCCTCTTTTTTGATTTGTGAGTAATTGCACTGAGGTTGAGTTAGCAACTTTGAGGCAAAAGCAATAGATCTGTGTTGTGAACCAATTCTGTGCTAAAGCACAGCACTGATTCTGTAGGAAGAAGTGTTGACTTGCAAAACTACCAGCTTGGCAGGGTCCAAATGTACTAAATATCTGTCACTAAAAAAAGCATTTTTGAATTTCTGAAATGCATCTTGACAGTCTTTAGTGCACACACAAGGTACATTTTTGAAACACAAGTGATGCAATGGAGATGCAATCTGAGCGGCTTTCAGTATGAACCGATTGTAGCATGTCATCTTGCCTAGTACTGACTGCAGTTCAGACACATTGCAAGGAACAGGCAGGTCACAGATTGCAATCAAATGAGATTGCAGCAGGTGCACACCCTGACTGTTTATCACATGACCTAAGTATTGTATTTTGGTTTAAAAAACTTCACACTTTTCTAGATGACATTTAAGTTCTGCTTCTGACAACACTCGAAAAAGAGTATGCAAATTGGCAATGAGTTCTCCTGGTGTACAACCTGAGATAACAATATTATCAACGTAGTTTGAACAAAATGGCACTTTTTCAGTCAGCTGTTCCAAGTAACATTGAAAAATGGTGGGTGTGGAAGCACTGCCAAAGGGCAAACACAAATATTTGAACATTCCTAAGTGTGCATTGACAGAAAACACTTTCTGTGATTCTTCATCCAATGAAATTTGCAAATAGGCATCTTGCAAATCTGTCTTAGAAAAGATAAGTCTTGCACCAAGCCTGTCCATGAGTTACTCTGGGCAAGGTAACGAATAAGTGTCAACTACCATCAGTGGGTTGTTTGTAGACTTGAACTTAACACAAATGCAGATGTGACCAGAAGACTTAGGTAACAAAACTAGTGGACTTGCCCACTGACTTGCTTGAATGGGAGCAATTACACCATTATCTTGCAATTCTTTCAATTCACTGGCTACTTTGTCTCTTAAAGCAATTGGAACAGGGCAGAACTGAAAAAATGTAGGCTGTGCATTCCCTTTCAATGTAACATGCACTACAAAGTTATTAGCTTTTCCCATTCCTTCTGAAAATAGTTCAGGAAACTCTTTAAACAAGCCATCTACAGTGTCTGGTGGTACAAATGTAGAGACCGACAATACATTTTCATGGATGCTAAGGCCAAACAAATCAAAGGCATCCAAACTGGAAATGTTCTCACTGTCTCTTGATTTCAACGCAGTAAAATTCACTGTCCTAGTGAGAGATTTGCAAGTGGCAGCAAACTACACTTCCAAGCACTGGAATTTCTTGTGTGTTGTAGGCAATGAGGTCCTCGCTAGATTTAGAAAGGAGAGGTGAGAATAGCTGTTCGAACGTGGCATGATTAAGCAAAGCTACTGAGGCATGTGTGTCTAACTGACAGTTCACATGATGGCCAGCAATTCATGAGACAAATAGTTTGTTAGACTGTCATTGCACAGCACTAGGGTGAGAAGGAGGCACAACCTTAATCTTACTTTTGTCAGAACCTGTTATAGGTTTGGAAAACACAACGTTCACTGCATGTGCACAAGCCTGTTTTTTTCTGGGAGTGGGCAAAATTGGATTTTTTGTGCCCTTGCAAACAAACTGCCTCCACATGACCTTTTTTCCACATGTGTGACACATTGCATTATGTGATGGACAGTCTTGTCTTTTACGGTGACTAAAACATCTAGGGCAAGACTACACTATATTCACATGTCTGTTTACATGTCTACACAGCTGTCCACACAGCTGTGTATTAGCTCACTGTTGTGGCCACTTGGGATGGTCACGAGCAAGGGGCGACTTGACCCAACAAATCAGGGCCTAGTCATACTTATCGCCTGCTATGACACCTGAATCATGTTGCCCCAAGATTTGCAACACTTGAGCAAGTGAAGGATCAGAGTACTTTAGGATCTCTTCCCATATTCCACTATCTGGGACAATGAAAGTTATAGTATCCATAATCATTAAGTCACTGTAAAAGCTGCCACAACTACACTTAAATTTACAATTCCTAGTCAGGCCCATTAATTCTGTATACCACTGATGGTATGTCTGTTCCAGCTTTCTCTGCAAGAGAAAAAACTGTTATCTGGCTGCAGCTACTTGAACTTGCTGGTCATAGTACTTCATTAATGTAGTGATTACTTCATCATAACTGAATTCGTTGGGAGATGCAGGTGAGAATAGTTTTTGCATTAACTGGAACACTTGGAACATGCAATCAAAAGAAAGTATTAATTCACTGTACCTTGAATGCTATGAACAGCACATTGAGTTTGGAATTGTGTCAGGTACTTGAACCATTGCTCTTCTGTATCGTTAAATTGGTGGATCAGTGGTGTGCTGGTCTGCAGCACTTTTTGGGTGTGTTGGTCTGTTGGCTTTTGCTATTGTGGAGCCGATGTTGTGCAACCAGAAGTTCTTTTACCATTGCAAGCAAGGTAGCAATTTGTTGGTTCTGAAACTGAAAAGCTCGTGTCAGATCCATCACATTTGCCATCTGCCACTGAGGCATGGGGGCAGGGGGTGGAGTGGTCGGGTCAGCCATGGTTTACACAAATAAGCCTCTCAAAAGAGGAATTTGATTAGGTCTGTGGCTCCCCTACTGGAGTATAAGCAAGAACACAACAAAAGTTCAGCAAGCACTGAATTATGATAACCCACGCAATCTGAAATACAAGAGAAGCAAGCAAATTTTTCTTCACTGAAGGATTCTCGCCATTATCTTTTATGTCATCTCATTGTCTCTGTAGAGCTGTACCATAGAAAGCAAGGAGAGGATGCTATTTGGTGGCCAGTATCCTCCTTCTATAATACAAATTGCATGCATAGATTAACTGAGTTCTTTATTCATAAACAAAGAGCTACTTAACCTAAGCTTCCATGTGCTGTGGTACAAGCTCTCCTGTATAGTCCACATTAGCCTCACTGCTGGTGAAGTAGAAAGTCCATTATGAACACTCTTCTGGATGTTATGTGCTGCCTGATTGTGAGTTAAAGGCTGTGGCAGCAGCTCTGACTTGGTGACATGCTGAAACTAACTCAGTGCAACACACTCAAACTAATTGGCCCTCCAGTCTGTGACAACTATCTAAATACCAGCAGCCAAGAGGGCACTGGTGGTGCTTTTCCTCTGAGTCGGGTTTTGGCCTCTGTTGATCTTTTTGCAACCTCTATGCTGCATGGTCTGTTAGCACCTGCTTACACCAGCACATAATGAATGAGACATCTGTGCTGGAGAAGGAGGAGTTTAATGGGTATATTAGCTGTAATCATGCAGCTGAGGACTGTGTCCATAGCCATCTGCATGGCGTTTGGAAAGAAATGATGTTTGATAAGTGAATGAAGGAGACAAATACGCTTCATCAAATAATGAAGATGCAGCAGGATGGGGATAAGTTACACTTTGCAACTCATGCTGAAATGGATGTGCTGTAACTGTAGGTCATTCGATAAAAGTCCAGTTAGTCTTCTGAAGCACAAGAGACAAGACATTCACCCACTCCAGAACGTAGCCTCTTCCAGCAGGGGTGGGGACTCAGGAGTAGGGAGGACAATGGTTTCACACCACCAGAATGTAGCAGTGGCAGGGCAGCCACCTGCGCTAAGCAGGAAATAGCCACAGTCTTCCTCCTTCCCATCCCCAGTGCATGGATACTCTTTGTCGTAGAACATGAACTGCTACAGGAGTTATTAAATCTGATGTTTAAGCAATGTGTGGGATATTGTCAGATACATAACTTGAAGATATCACAGAAACTAAATGTAAAACTGCCCAAAGATGGTGTGGTGAGAGAGCTCTGCAGATGATCCAAGAATATTTAAACAATTTGTGATATAATTACACTTTTTTCTGAGGAGTACCACCACCACACTTGAACACAGACTCTGAAAAATGATCATGACACACTTGTGAAATGATCCTTGAGACACTTCGTGCACTTTTGTGGGAAATGCCCTTGTCTTTGAGCACAAGCTGCTTCAGGAGCTACTAAATTCAATTGAATATGTCTCGTTTTTGCCTTGTGTACTGCCACATTTGAACACAGACTCTAAAAGCATCATTACACACTTGCAAAACCATCCCTGAGATATTTTGTGTGCTTTTGTGGGAAATACTCTTGTCTTTGACCATGAGCTCCTTCAGGAGTTACTATGTCCAATTGAATATGTCTGTAAATACACTCTAAAAACGATTGCTCCACAGTAGTTTGCTCCAGTTTTGCAGTGTGTACCACCACACTTGAATGCTTGAATGTCTCTAACATTTGGGAAAAATAATTACATTCAATATCTTATTCTTGTAGGTAGAATCAGTGAGCAAGATAAATGGCCCCAAGGCAAAGATGAAATACCTGTGTGGATACATGAGATGGTGGCTGCTGCAGAGGAAGCTGAAAGGCAGCACCATCTCACTCTTTCAGTAAAGGATGAGGAAATACTTGGATGGGTGGGAGAGCTACTGGAAAAACTGACTGAACTGCTTAATCCTTGGACCCAGAGTGGAAAAGGTGATTGTAATGCAACTGCCATCATTACAGCATGTAATTATTATTATTCTGAAATGTTATTTGTTTACAGCACATATTTTTTTTTAAATCCTGAGCATTGTGCTTAATTTCTTTTTCACTATTCGTACATTACTGAGGCACCACAGTCACCATCAGCACCACAACAGCTACCTGTCGCACATGTGCCTAGAGCAGTGGTTGTGGGAGCAAGAATGAAACACACACCTGAGTGGCATGCACCGCTGTGCACAAAGCACCATTCACGGCTGCAAGAGAGGTGGCAGCAATAGCTGCAGCCACTGCAGAATCTGCCCCTCCACACCATCGCTTACCCCCTGGCATCAATGGGTGCTTCAGTTGGAAGAAGAAGAAGAAGGAGGAGGAGGAGATGAAGAATAACAGCAAGAAGAACAACATCAGCACCCTCAGTTGGTGGTGGTGAAGGATCCAGCATGCAGCAGTAAGAGCAGCAGCAGCAGCAGCATTTCTGGACACCATCACTGCAACTAGGGTGTTCCCCCTGGTCCTCACTGCCACCACCTCATCCTACTGCAGCTGTGTTCACCCTTGCCGGCAATGGATGGTATGTGTGCCTCGCACATACCCTGTGCACCTCAACAACTCCATCATCAATAGGATGGACCTCATCATGCTGTAGTAGTAGTAGTATTATTAGTAATAGAGATGATCCTGTGACTAGCAGCAGTTCCCTCTCTCATCCTTTTAATAAAGGAATCAGGTCAGTGACACCATACCACACTTAGAATACTTGGTGATTGCAGAAACCTTTGAGAAGTGAATCTTGTTCTTTGAGAATCTGGCAAGGGGGTACCACAACCCTGTCAGTTTCCTAAGGGCGTGCCTTCCTGTAATGGAAATGGAGCTCCTCAAAGCAGTCAGTGATCTGTGGTATCCTGCCATTAAGTGCAGTGCAGTGCTCTATGTCAAATTATCGCTCCCCCTCCCCTCCCCCCTCTAAAGTTGCCTCTGGCATTCAAGAGACAAGTCTTCAGTATCCCTGGGAGAGAAAATGGCATGGTAATGTTGAACATGTCAATCGCCGAGTGGTTTCATGAACCCATTAGCATGGAAGACAAGTCTTCATTATCTTTGGGGGAGAAAATGGCATGATAATTTGGAACATGTCAATTGCTGAGTGGTTTCATGAACCCACCTTGAGTGCCATACTGGCCCAGTTTCTGAGATTGAAGTGATAGGGTCTGCTAAAGCACTCAGCCGAATACTACACCTGGACATCGATACACATGTCTATGATCTGGTAAATGGAGGGTCTACCTATATCAAGCTTCCTAAGGATATAGCTAATAAAGGGGCATGGATTAATGTCAAAAATAGATAGTGTCAGGGTTGTTTTCCTTGGTCATTCCTGGCTAGTGAGGGAAATTACAATTACAGAGATCATCCTGAGCATTACAGTACATACCATGTAGGGGATAATAGTTGTGGGTGTTATAACTTTGAGTTCCTCATCAAGATCCAGGACATACCTAAATTTTGAGGTGCAAAATACCGGGATATCAGTTTGTGTTTATGACCTAGAGAAGTAAAGCAAGTCAAATGAGCAGGACAAGCATATTGTTCACCTCCTCCATTTCTCAAAATTTGCTGGTGAGCATGAGATGCATTTAAACATGCTGCTCTTCTCTGAAAGTGATAATTATCATTATGTTTGGATACAAGACACATCCTGACTTCTTTCCTCCCAACTATCAACTGGTTGTTATGTAAAGCATATTTGTTTAAGGTGCCTCAGTTATTTTTCCTCAGACAAGTTATTAGCAGATCATCTAGTAGATTGTGCTTCCAAGGATCTGATACATGTTATTTTTCCTACTGAGGAAGAAAAATCATAAAGTTTAAAAATGCTCACCACCAGGAGCAATGCCTCCTCACTCCTGTGACTCGCTGTGAAGATGATCCCACAACATCACACACCGCTTTTTCAGAAAAACCAATACCATATGCAGTAGCATACCAAACTGTATCATCCTATGATTCAAGTCTGAACTGCTATAAATCTTATGTCAGGGATAATCCTGTGGTTTGGCTGCTCACTGAGCTCGAAAAACTTTCATGGAAGGTTGATAAGTGTAGTGGACTGACAAGGCAGCCAGTCCACAGAGACGGGTAGCCGAAAGGCACACGTACACACACGCTGACTGGCGCGAAGTCTGGAACAGGATTCGTAATGAATGTGATAAAGAAAAGAATGTAGCTACTAGAACACTTAACTTTTATATTGTCCTTTGGTATACAGCATTCTTGATGATACAAGTGAGACTCTATCTTGAGATACATGCAATGGTACAAATGGCGCCTTGCTAGGTCGTAGCCATTAACTTACCTGAAGGCTATTCTAACTGTCTCTCGGCAAATGAGAGAAAGGCTTCGTCAGTGTAGTCGCTAGCAACGTCGTCGTACAACTGGGGCGAGTGCTAGTACGTCTCTCGAGACCTGCCGTGTGGTGGCGCTCAGTCTGCGATCACTCAGTGGCGACACGCGGGTCCGGCATGTACTAATGGACCGCGGCCGATTTAAGCTACCACCTAGCAAGTGTGGTGTCTGGCAGTGACACCACAATAAGCTTTGAAGTGACAATTTTCCCACAACCAAATCAAAGGAGAATGAAGATGTGTATGATGACATGTATGACAAGCATATTTGTGGGCTGCCATTAGATAGAAAAATGGAAACTCCTCATTGGGATCAGTGTAATTTTTTGGGAAAGTTCCATGGTGCAGCTCATAATATGTGCAATTTGAAGTAGTAATTACCAAGGTACATACTGTTTTTTTCGATAGTTTAAGTGGGTATGACACTCACTTTCTAGATGAGCTGATTTCAGCATGGAGAAAGATCAGGTGAGCAACCTATCTGAGAGTGTCGAGAAACACATTTCATTCTATAAGCGAATGCTGCTGAGAATTATGCCCTGCTTCTTTGAAGTGCTACATTTTATGTAGGCACCACTCCAGAAACTCATTGAAACTCTACCTTGAGGGGATATGCATATCAGCTGAGCTCCATTTCCCAATGAGGAAAAGTTTCAGCTTGTGACTAGGAAAGATTTTTCCCATACAACTATGTGTATAATATGGCAAAATTCAATGAAACCAGGCTACCAGACATAACTGCATTCTCCAGCAACCTCATATGTGATGGCATAATGGGTGCAAAGTATCAGTATGCTGTGAATGTCTGGTGGGACTCCAAAATCTCCACTTTACAAGAGTATGCACGGCTTTACATGGACACAGATGAATTCTTGCTTGCAGTCATTTTTGAGAAGTTCTGGAGTCTATGCATGACCACATATTCTCTGGATCCCACATTTTATTATATGCACTTGGGTTGTCTTGGGATGCAGTGCTCAAGGAAATGAAGTGCAACATCAAATTATTGACTGATGCTGACGTGCTTCTTTTCTTTGATTCAGGAATCCATGATGAAGTTTCCCAATGTGTCCATAAGCATGCGAAGGCAAATGGTCCATGGATGGGTGACAGGTTCAATGCATCCCTTGATTTGAGTTATATAATGTACTTGGATTTAAATAACTTATACAGGCATGCCATGAAACAATCACTGCCAATTGGTGAGTTTTGATTGGTGCCCAAAGGCAAATGCAAGGGATTAGGTGAAAAAATCATGGGGGGTATGGCAGCTGATTCAAATGCAGGGTATGTTGTTAAAGCAGAACTCACATACCCTATTAGTTTGCATGATGATCATGTTGATTTGCCACTGTATCCAGGGCAACTAGTTACACAAGGAGGCTCCTTCTAGAAACTCATGACAATGCTGGGGAATAAGTGGAGATACATTATTCATTATTGTAATCTCCAGTAGTGTCTCAGCTTTGGAATGGAGCTGGTTAGAATCACCTGAGCCATCTCCTTCAAGCAGTCCCCATGTGTGGCCATGGGAAATATTTTTATGAATTAATGAATAATTCAATTTTCAGCAAAACAATGAAAAATTTGAGGGAACAATGTGAAATTTTGATTAGAATTTAATAGGATGGGCATTATGGCATAGGAAAATGCATTGCCAGACTAAATTTTGAGTGGGTCACTATATTCAATAAGAACTTGGTTGCTGTGGAGATGGTAAAGAGTGCAGTTGAGTTTACAAAAGCTATTTATTTGGGGAAGTCCATACTGGACCTATCAAAACTCAATGTGTGCCACTTTGATTATGAGTTTGTGAATACTTATTTTGCAGGTCCTAAATCACTTTAAATGGACACAGATAGCTTCATCTATCAAGTGAAGAACTGTGATTGATATGAAGTAATGATTACCACAGTAATGTATCTGATATGTCCTCACACATGGCCGATAATCCTTATGGTACTGCTCTGCAGAACAAGAAGGTTATTGGCATTATGAAAGATGAGGTGAATGGATAGTTTATTGTGGAGTTTGTAGATATACGATCAAAAATGTATGCATATCACACATTGGTGCCACCCAGAGACAAGCTAAGGGTGTTCGTTGTATGGCATCAAGAGCCCTCTCTATCAAGAGTATTTGTGGTTACTGAACAGCGGTGTTTGTGATGCTGCACCTCAGCTGCCACGAACTGTATGACGAACTAGTATTTGACTGAGAGGACAAGAGTTGTACACTGTTCTGCAATCTAAAATCGACCTGTTGCCTCATGACGGTAAAAAGGTCATTTGTGATGATGGGATAGAAACTCTCTCATACTCTCACTACTCACTTGTAGTGAGAGAAGTGGTGTCAGGACTCTGATTGAGTGAGAGGGAGAGAATGAGTGTGTGTGTGTGAGAGAGACAGTGCGTGTGTATGCAGAGTAGTAGAATTAATTGTAAAAACTTCTGCTATTGGGACTGTGGTAATTAGTTTCTAAGTTACACAATCCATCATAATTATTTAAAAGGTATGCTATTGCTACTTTGGAATTTAGTTGTAGTAGTAAAAAAAAGTATCTCCACATTGGTTTTTATGGTAGATTTACATATCTGGAAAAATTGTAAACACTCTCATCCAGTGTTATTTGAAAAAAAAAGAAACTCTCAACCAGTGTTGCTGTTGTAGTATGTAAGTTAAAAGTATCTCTGAATTGGAATAGCAGTGTAAAATTGTACCTCAAGAACTATATTGTACCTTAAGAACTAAATTGTACTGCAAGAACTGAATTTTAATCTCAAGAACTGAATTGTAATCTGAAGAACTGAACTGTATTTGTGTGAACTGAATAAAAGAAAAAAAATTGTTACCTTACATCTTTATTGTTGTCATTATTTAAGGAAAATAAGCTATCCCTTACTGCATTATGTATGTATGTATAAAGGCTGTGTATGATACAAATATCAGTTTTTCTGAAGTTGAGTGTTATTAAGAAGGTGAAGCTTAAGACACAGAATAACAAAATATATAAAACAGTTGCATGGATTTATGTGTATTGTGCAACATGAATTGGATTATGGGAGCAGGAGACACATGACCATGTCCACTTCTACAGACATATAGTAAACATATCCATAATTATATCTCCTGGCTTGAAGAAAACAACAGATGTAGTATCTTGATGAAACAGTATACTATCAAAATGGGAAGAGAGTGAAAATAAATCATACACATATTATGAAGCAAAAATTCATTTATTCCTCATCCAAATTAAAAGCAATTTTACATTTTCATAAGCAGACACTACACCTATTTTCACAAATCTTCTTCTTCTTCTTCTTCTTCTTCTTCTTCTTCTTCTTCTTCTTCTTCTCCTTTTTCTTCTCGAGTCAGTGAAGAGCAGGACACCTGTAGGATTCCAGGTCTTGAATAGCAGCAAACTTGAAGAAACGATGCATCCTAGAGATCTCCTTCTCCTTCATGTAGACGATGGTATCCATGTAGTCAAATAATCAAAGCAATGTCACCATATATTTATAGGGTATGCCAGGATCATTACAGTGAATTCAATGGCAGAAACATGTTAAACACTTCGCACTCTTCCATGTGTTGGTGCACTTCACATCCTTGAAAGACCTTAGTGATTCTGTGTTTGCTGAGAATGTCTCCATTATTCCAGCATCTTCTTGGTGCACTATGTAAGCAATATCTTTAACTTTGAACAGAGTATGCTCATCGTCATAGAAATCCTGAACATCTACAATGATGTTCAAACCTTGAGATGCCATTGTAGAATGCTCTGAGTATGGTGCAGCACCTGTTCATTTATACAGCTCGTTGCACAACACTGATGCTCAGTCACATAAAACTAGAGCATATGTTGCAGTGTGTTCTGGAAAATTTGCTGAAAATTCAAATTCAATTTGTGCATCTATAGGTCCAGACTTAATTATCTTAATTCTGTTTCAAGCAGTCTATTACGATGATTGGTGATAGCTCCTTGAATTTCCATGGACTGAGTAGACACCCTCCTTCTTCTTCAGGACATTCATAGTTAGAAGCACAAAACCTCACATATATGTCATATACTAGGTGGTATACACTGCTGTTGTAAACTGTCATATGGGTAGAATTCTGAATTCAGGTAGACTCTGGCATTAGTTTACTTGCAGTTGTCAAATGCAGTGGAATCATTTGCTATATTCCCTCCCCTCTCAGTCTCAAATGCAAATCTGATTAATCTAGGAGTCTCTAGCTGTGAAGGGGCTTTAATAGCACATGTTTTTCTGCTTGCAGTCTGTATCAATGGGAACTTGAAAATCTCCCAAGAGCAGAATGTTAGTGATAGATACATACCTGAATTCAGAACTTCTAAAAGCTTCAAACTCTCCTCATTTGATACACTGATGAGGCATTTTCCATATTATCTTCCTGATTGAGATTATATTTACCTCTTGATCACCTTGAATGTATGAGTTATTACCTATCATACTCTGTACCACAATGAGTTCCTGTTTAGCATTCATAGTAATCTGCCTCATGACCTCAAAGTAGGCCATCACCTATTTTAGAAGTATGCATGCAATAAATCATTTGTACTCTGCAACTGCTCTATCTGCTATATCATCTATGAACCATCCTGCATTTTCTAAACCATTCAGATCTGTGGGTGATGCAGAGACACATGTTCTAAGTATGATATTGCAGTAATATAGGCACTGCAATATCATACTTAAAACATATGTCCCTACATCTGCCACGGATTTGAATGGTTTAGAAAATGTGGGATGGTTAATAGACAATCTGGCATTTAGAACAGTTGCAGAGTACAAATGATTTACTGCATGCATACTTCTAAAATTGCTGATGGCATACTTTGAGGTCATGAGGCAGATTATTATAATGCTAAACAGAAGTTCATTCTGGTACTTAGTATGATGGGTAATAATTCATGCATTTGAGGACCTCAAGCAGAGAATATGATTTCAATCAGCAAGATAATATGGAAAACGTCTCATGTCAGTATATAAGATGAGGACAGTTTGAAGCTTTTAAATGTTCTGAATTCAGGTATGTATCTATCACTAACATTCTGCTCTTGGGAGATGCAGATTATGATCCAATTAAATGTATTCACAATTGTGAATAATGACAACCATCAGCTGCAGAATGGAATGAGGACAATGAAAGTTTTTCTGGTGCGGAACTCAAAACCGGATTTCTCATTTATCGCACGCAGTCACCTTACCATTTGGCTATCTGTGCATGACTTGTGGCCACACCAAAACTTCCGTATGTTGTCAACTATGCGTCTAAGACCTGGACTTGTACATCCATTATGTAGCCTATATTCCTGTACAGATCAGATGTTATACTCGAAAGTCACTAGCTGAGTATTGGCAGAGAAATACGGTATTGCAATATCTTATTTCTCTGCCGATACCAGGCAAGTGACTTTTGAGTACAACTTCTGACCTGTATGGGAATATACACAATGGATGTATGAGTCCAGTTCATTGATGCTTGGTTGATGACATATGGAAGTTCGGGTCTGGTTGTTAGTCATGCACAGATAGCCAAATGGTAAGGCGACTGCTCATGATAAGCAGGAAATCTGGGTTCGATTCCTGGTCCACCACAAATTTTCATTGTCATCATTCCATTCTACAGCTGATGGTTGTCATTATTCACAATTGCAAATACATATAATGTATGTTTTAATGATTGATGTTATGCTAACATTGCACTTTGGTCGAGCTCAGATCCATTGAGTTCATATTGTGTCTCTTGAAATAGGAATGCTGAAGTGTTATGTTTAAGCTTGGATCCCACTACAGCACTGCCATTGATTTTCTTGAATGATCTCTCCAAATAAGTGGAACTCTTTCATGGAAGCATCAGCTCTTCTTGGTGCTGGATGACAATCCTAATTTCATCATTCTTGTTAAATGTGGTTGAAGCATAAGGTTTATGTGAGAAGTATTCCTGACATAATTCACTCATCATACTCTGCTGGACTAGTTATGTTGAGTGAAGATGTCATTGCAGGGTTTCAAACCAACTGATTTAAGAAACTCGTAGTTCACATGTGTTAACAGTTTGTGGTTCGGCAGTGAAGTGACGTAGTGTGAATTGTGTACACTGGTTTTATACTCTACACCCATCCTGCCTTAGATGTAATTGTACAAATATTTCCTCAACACAAAAGTCAATAGGTTGATTATCCTGATCCACAATATGCAACTCCAAATAGTCCAATGTCTGAACTGTTACTGGAAGGTATATTTGCATTGGTGGGAGTCTCAACAATCTTACCTCCCACTGCAACAGAGGGCAAGAATCCATAAATTGTATGAACAAGACTTTCATTGAAATAGGAGTTCATTGCAATGTTACATTCAACTTAGATTATGCTGACAGGCAAGATGACCACAGTCTGATCTGAATTGTAATATTTACTAGGATCCTTCTTCAAACCTGTTCTTTTGTGAAACCCAGAAGGTGCCCTACTGAACCGTTCTGATTAAAGTCAATCATTGCATTCACTGTCCTCACTTCAGATTTAAGTGTATTGATGTTTGCACATAGCTGTGTACCTTTTCCAGACTGTTTTAAGACTTTGTTTAGATTGTCAACATCGTATGCACCAGGTTCTATTTCCACGAGGTCTTTTTCACCATTAATATCCAGATGCAAATTGTTGCTATCCTCACTGATATTTGGGATGATGTTGTACATTTCCAGTTCACCAATGCAATACTACATTCACCAGTGCACAAATGAATTGGCAGAAAGTAATTTGCACATAATGAAGATAACTGTTCTTTTAAAGTCAAAGTGTATGACATTGCATCTGAACCTCAATTGATGAAGGAACATTTAAAGCTCTACCTTATATACTCTTCTTCTTCTTTGTAATTGTCAAGGGAAACATGATGCCTAGATGTCCACAGAGGTGTGTATTAAAGCCTTGATAGCACTCAAAATTATAGAACACACATCTTCTGTGAGTGAAGTATCATTGTAATTCTTCTGGTGGTTGCAGGTCACCAAATGAGCTATAATAGTAGATGGTATTTGCATTTTTCATAATGGTGCCAGGACCTCCAGCAGCATCTAAATTCACAATATCGCATTCACCTGTTTTCCATACAGTCCTTGATAATGATCCTGTGTGAACACACCATGGAATCTTGGAATGTTGGCTTGTTTTCTAACAAACTTAAGAAGACCAGTATTTGTGTGAGGCCAATATGGTAGGACTGCTAATGGGCTTTTTCTTTATTTATGAATAGATCAAGTGCTTTCCTGTATGGTTTCAAGTATGGTTTTTTTCTGATGGCTGCAGCTTCCATCATGTGGTTACATCTTCTTGCTTCATCTAACTGTGCTTGGAAGTTTTGTGCATTCTTGAATGTTTGCACAATAGTTGCAGCACCACCAGTTACGGACCCTACCAATGTGAGAGCAGAGAGGGCTGGGATGGGGAATGGAAGAAAATCATAAGACTTCTTGGGAATTGGTAGAACTCAAGGTGCTTTTACTGATCCTCTTCTTGTTCCTGCACCCTTGTGCTTCAGGGCATTTTAGCTGCATACAGCACTGTCAAGCTACAATTCTTCAAACACCTTTGCTTCGCACCCTTCTTCTCCTTCTTCCTCTTCTTCTTGTTCTTCTTCTTGTTCTTCTTCTTGTTCTCTCCTAAACCCAACTTAATTTTTCCTCAGATGGTTTTACCAACTGCAAATGCTGCAATGCACTGACCATACCAATATCCTTTCTTCTGTGTAAAAAAATATATAAAAAACTAAGATGCTTTAACTTACCAAACAAGAAAGTGCTGGTTTGTTGATAGACACATTAAAAAACACACACAAATTTCAAGCTTTCGCAACCCAAGGTAGCTTCATCAAGAAAGAGGGAAGGAGAGGAAAAGACAAAGGATGTGGGTTTTAAGGGAGAGGATGAGGAGTCATTCCAATCCCGGGAGCGGAAAGACTTACCTTAGGGGGAAAAAAAGGACGGATATACACTCGGGCACACACACACACACACACACACACACACACACACACACACATATCCATCCGCACATAAACAGACAGAGGCAGACATATGTCATAATTAAAGTTAAACTTTCAAAATGCTGTAAAAATGACATCATTTGTCAGATTGAGATCAAATTACAAAGGAATATTATTGGAGAAGGGGGAAAACGTATGGTAGAAGAAAAAAAGTAATGTGAAAATTGATCAATAGATGGCACTGAATGTGTCAGAATACATAAATGAAAACACCTGTCATCTGCACGACTCACTGAAGTTGGTATGAACACACAGGTACATGGCTTTTCCTCCTTTCGCGTCTGCAACATTCACCATGACTGTCTCAATGCAGGATAGTGCTCTGCTTGCAAAACTGTGTTACAAGAATGATGATTGTGCACACATTACTCTACAGAATTTCCAGGCACTGAAGGGTTTGAAAAAAGGTATTAGTATGATGACTGCTGTGGGTCTGAGGAGAATGTTTCGGAAATCCTAAAAGATTTTTGTGTGTGTGTGTGTGTGTGTGTGTGTGTGTGTGTGTGTGTGTGTGCAACCTGGTGGAGGGAGGAAACGAATTGATTCAACACCAGTGAAAGCAGTGCCCACAGCAAAGCAGGAAGAGACGAGTGGTGGTGTGCATGGAGAATTGCCCGAACCTTGGACATACCCATGATCATGGTGCATAAAATCCTATGAAACATCATTCTTTGCTCTCCATTTAATATTATCCCTGTGCATGAGTTACTTCATGTTGACCTGGCAGCAAGAGAGACCTTTGCTTTAGAATTTCTTGCTCACATGGAAGTGGACAATGACTTCCATCCCACAGGATATGTCAATTCACAGAATTGTTGAATATGAACAATGAAAAATTCACATGCAAATCAACCAGTACCACTTCATCCTGAAAAGGTCACTGTGTGGTGTGGGTTTATGGCATCATTTATCATAGGGACATATTTTTTTGAAGAGATAGGTACTTCCAGTCCTCTTACCCATACCATCACTGGTAAATGGTATGATGTCTTTTGTGCAATCATGTCATTCCAGCTCTCCAACAATGGGATCATTTTTATGCAAGATGGTGCACCTTCACACATTCCAAATCCAGTTAAGCAGCTGCTGAAGTGCCATTTGGAAACAGTAGAATTATCAGCCACAATTTCCCTACAGCCTGGCTGAGCTGATAACCAGATCTTAATCTGTGTGACTTCTGGCTGTGAGGCTATCTGAAAGATGTTGTGTTCAGTGTTCTGATTGCAAACTTAGCTGCATTGAAGGCATGCATCATGCAACATATTCTGAATGTGACCCTGAAAACACTTCGATCAGTTGTGAACCATACTGTTTCTCAATTTCCACTTGTTGCAGAAAATTCTGAATGTGACCCTGTAAACACTTCGATCAGTTGTGGACCATACTGTTTCTCAATTTCCACTTGTTGCAGAAAATGGTGGACAGCATATTGAACATGTTTTGCACCAGTCACACAAAAATTAATAATCTGATTTGATTTTGATTGATGCTTTTTATGAGGTTTTTGGCCTCAGTACATTTAAAATCAATGTGATTGATGCTTTTTATGAAGTTTTTGGCTTCAAGACAACTAAAAACCATTGCGATCTATGCTTTTTATGCAGTTTTTCCCCCAGAACAATCAAAAAGTGACATAAGTGATGTTTTGTATGAGAGTTTTGGCCTCACGACAATTAAAAACCAATTTTTCCCATTCAATGTGATATGACCTTGCCATCATGGATGGGCTTACGTAACTATCAGTATCACACCGGTGTATCCATGCACAGTGACTAGTATGGTTTGTTTAATTTCAAAAGTACACCTTAGGCACTGTTGTATGATTCACTTGTCATTTGTAGTCAACCACTATTAAATTATGATGCTTACAGCTCCATCTATTGCTACATTTTGTAACTATTTATTTTTCTTCTGCCATACGTTTTCCCCCTTCTCTGATAATATTGCATTGCAATTTGACATCATTCTAACAAGTGGTGTTATTTCTACAGTGGTTTAACTTTAATTATAATCTCCCTGTATATATAGGTCAAATTGCAATAGAATATTATTGGAGAACGGGAAAACGTATGGCAGAAGAAAAATAAATAGTTACAAAATGTAGCAATAGATGGTGCTGTAAGTATCATAATTTAATAGTGGTACACAAACACACACACACACACACACACACACACAGACATGCACACCCCTCATATTAAAAGTAACTTCATCATTCATTTTGACAATGACTGCTGAGAGGTGTTTGAGGCAATTGTCTGCTGCTGCATGGTTATAGGTGCAGCATTGAAAATAATGATATTAATAAGTGTAATATTTGGACTATAAGGAGAGTGGTGTGGAATAACACACAAAAACCATTTGAAATTATATATACATATTATTTATTTAATATTGTACAATGGATTCACTATTTCAAGAAATCATCAGACTCTTTTATCTTCTTTGCACCTATATTTGCCAGATAAAGCTTTTTGGCATGCAATAAATTCTGTGTGCATCTTCTTCAAACCAATGGGTACCTCACAATACTTTGGTTTTTCACACACACATTTAATCAGTTTCTCTTTACGCTCTGCATTCGTGCTCACACAAAGGTTCTGCTCCAAATCATCAACATGTACACTATGCACTCATAGAAAATTTACAACATTACTGTATGCAGAGTCTATGCTTGGCAACCAATGACTCAGTCTCTCCAATACAAGGAGTAGCACAGTATCTACATCATATAAGTTCATAATTGAGGTGTGCTGTAAATAATCACGCTTGTCACCCGATCTCACACATAGTGCACATTCATCATACACTGTTGTAATAGATAGTGTCACACCAGTAAGGTGAATTTCCTGGGGGATACGAGCTGGATAATATTCCATGGTCATCTGTTGATTGATGTAGTGCTCAGTATGACATATTTTGTCCCAGTCAAACTCAGAAATAGACACTTTAACACCCTTTGATGCATTTTCAATTTCTATCATCACATGCATCCCCAGCCATGATGTGCTGCTTTACCCACATTTACACATTTCATTAAACTGTATATAGAACTGGAAAGCATGGCCACATTTGATACCTTTGTATCCACAGTAACTGCATGCTGCCCCTGCGCTAGCACAGGGATGTTCTGCTGGGATTGGTTGTATGTTGATGACCAGTACTGTCCCCAATCTTGCTGTTGTTTATGATCACCAGTAGCATTCAAAGCACTGGAGCAGACCGTGCATCCTTGTCACACAAATTGATGAGTGGCACAGACAATAACAACTCCGTGACCTGCTCCAGCAAGTGGGCTATGTGTGAAAACTTCCTATACACAGCATCTGCACTCTGTCCCTCCACTACCACAGGGATGTTCTGATGCGATGGGTTGTAAGTCAGTGACCAGTACTGATCTCCATCTTGCTATTGTTTAGGACCACCAGTAGCATTTGAAACATTATGAACAGGCCAGGCATCCTCATCACCCAAATCAATAGGTGGGATAGGCAATAACAGCTTCATGTCCTGTTCCAGCAAGTGGGCTGTGTAATCTACTGGATCCCATATGGTTGCTACAGGTTTGGACATGCTGGATGTGGGTGGGGAGGGGGAGAGTGGAGGGGAGGGTGTCAATGTTAAATTAATTGGGGTAGCCCAATTGACCTATTTTCCAATCAAAGTTTGAAATTCCTGCCCTTATGCCACTGCGACATTGCCACATCTAAAGCCGCCATATTGGGTTCGCCATCTTGAATAAATTTGGCAACAATGCAGAGTGGGGTGACACACAGGTTATCCCACTAATAAGGCATACCAATTTGCATGTTTTCTATTGGAGGAACTTGAGAATATCACTGGCAAGCTCTTCAACCCTGAAGTTCGTGGTGCAAAACTATATTTATGAAAGAATACATTGGTTTTTTTTTCCTTTTAAGCACATTTGTCATTCCATCAACACCTTGTTAACTGTTAGAGATGTAATGAGAAGCCTGATGTAGTACAACTTCTACTCTGTGAAAAGATTAAATACAATGAATTTGAAAGAGCTGCTTTATCTGAAATTTGGGCACCTGTCAACAGTGTGGATCCAGAGAGATACTTAAACATACAATTTAGTTGTAAGTGACATGAGGAGCTCAGTAAAGCCAAACACTATTGATACAACTTCAATGATTGCATTCAACAGATAAATATTTGTATATAGGGTTATAATGCGTGTTAATTTGAATTAGAATGAATACTATCATATAGTGTTACAGAAATAATCAATTTCCTACATTTTTTGTTCAAAAAAGACAACTGAATAGTGAAAAAGAAAAAATCAAATTTTTAGGTAAGCATTTTGTACGTATATATTGTTTAGGGTCATTTAAGTGTATAAACACACTGAAAATTGTGAATGCTACATAAATGTTAAATTCAAATTTCAAAATGCTAAATTTTCAAAGTTTATTTGCTATTGTCATGTAGCTCTTATTATAATCTTGTAAAACAAGTGCTATACTGTAACTAAATTTTAAGTGATAAGCATTCTCAAATAGCTGATTGTCTGCTTCTCTGGTATAATGTGTACACTAGTTTTTTTAATTATTATTAGCACAGGATGATTAATAATTGCTGAGAATTTCAGCAAAAATTCAGTAGGCAGTAATTTCTGCCACATATTAAGAGACTTCCTTTGTTTGTCACAAGTATAGCATTTGTAAGTGCGGATTCCATTGCAACGAGAAATAAATTAATTGTTGTAAGTGGCATTTGTTCAATCTTCATAAAATATATTGATGTGCATTACCAAAGCAAACACTTCCAAGGTCAAAAACTGATCTACTTATTGCTTGGTGCAAGTTTAGAAGGATCACAGAGTCATTGTTGTACAGAGTTCTTAACAGATTCAGCAATATTTCAGTCTTTGTTATAAGGAAAACTGTGTGACTTTTCCAAGTAAGACTGGTGTCAACATAAACACCTGGATATTGAATTTTTTATTTCAGTGGGAACAGAGGGACACAAATGGACTTGAGGTGAATTGTATGTTCTTCAGTTTCTAATGAATATAACCACTGATGACTTTTCAGACACTATCATAAGTCTGGTTTGAAAAGCCCATCTATGAAGATAATTTTTTGGGTTATCGAGCTGTCAAAGAGTACAGTTATGTATATGGCAAATAACAGTGAACTGAGAGTTGGTCCTTGGCGAAGACCTAGAGATTTTATGCAGGGACCAAACATTATATTGTCTCATCAGCTTCATCTGACATGTTGTTGTTGTGGTCTTCAGTCCTGAGACTGGTTTGATGCAGCTCTCCATGCTACTCTATCCTGTGCAAGCTTCTTCATCTCCCAGTACCTACTGCAACCTACATCCTTCTGAATCTGCTTAGTGTATTCATCTCTTGGTCTCCCTATACGATTTTTACCCTCAAATGCTAAATTTGTGATCCCTTGATGCCTCAAAACATGTCCTACCAACCGATCCCTTCTTCTAGTCAAGTTGTGCCACAAACTTCTCTTCTCCCCAATCCTATTCAATACCTCCTCATTAGTTACGTGATCTACCCACCATATCTTCAGCATTCTTCTGTAGCACCACATTTCGAAAGCTTCTATTCTCTTCTTATCCAAACTAGTTATCGTCCATGTCTCACTTCCATACATGGCTACACTCCATACAAATACTTTCAGAAACGACTTCCTGACACCTAAATGTATACTCGATGTTAACAAATTTCTCTTCTTGAGAAACGCTTTCCTTGCCATTGCCAGTCTACATTTTATATCCTCTCTACTTCGACCATCATCGGTTATTTTACTTCCTAAATAGCAAAACTCCTTTACTACTTTAAGTGTCTCATTTCCTAATCTAATTCCCTCAGCATCACCCGACTTAATTTGACTACATTCCATTATCCTCGTTTTGCTTTTGTTGATGTTCATCTTATATCCTCCTTTCAAGGCACTGTCCATTCCGTTCAACTGCTCTTCCAAGTCCTTTGCTGTCTCTGACAGAATTACAATGTCATCGGCAAACCTCAAAGTTTTTACTTCTTCTCCATGAATTTTAATACCTACTCCGAATTTTTCTTTTGTTTCCTTTACTGCTTGCTCAATATACAGATTGAATAATATCAGGGAGAGGCTACAACCCTGTCTCACTCCTTTCCCAACCACTGCTTCCCTTTCATGCCCCTCGACTCTTATAACTGCCATCTGGTTTCTGTACAAATTGTACATAGCCTTTCGCTCCCTGTATTTTACCCCTACCACCTTCAGAATTTGAAAGAGAGTATTCCAGTCAACATTGTCAAAAGCTTTCTCTAAGTCTACAAATGCTAGGAACGTAGGTTTGCCTTTTCTTAATCTTTGTTCCAAGATAAGTCGTAAGGTCAGTATTGCCTCACGTGTTTCATCTGACATATCATGTTGTATATGCTTTATATACTGATCTAGTAAATCTATGACCTGCACTTTGTTGGTCAAAACTTGTATGGGAACATTATTGTAGCACCTAAAACATCAAGTAAAATACCTGTCAGGAAGCCTCATACTGCAAGTGATTGCAGAATCCAGCAATGACATTATTAAGATTGTCTTCTGGGTCTCATGGACATCAAATGTGATGATGGTGCATAATTGTAATGTTCTAAGCACCAGGCAACTATCCCGGTATAAGTGTATATATACATGTGTGTGGCCACTTTATCATTGGATAATTATATATTTTTATTTTTATAAATATATTTTATGATTTTGGTTGGGGTGGCTTTAAATATTGAGGGCTAGCATGAGACTTTTAATTAACCTATACCGCAATAACACTCGTACGGACATCGGCTGCCCCAAATTATGTACGATATAATATTTTTTTAAACACAACGCACAATTCATTTCCTTCTAATAAATAGTTTGTGTGAGAGCTGCTACTTAGAAAAGAAAATATGCATATTCTTATGCAAACTGTAATTATTAACATGGGTCTCAGGGGGCTACTGGTTATTATGTACCAAACTACATAAGGATTAACTGAGATATTGTGGAATGTAATGATTTTCAATATTTCTTGTTCATTATTTGCAAGGCAAAACCGGAGAGAATCTCATCGGCCATTAGGCGGCCAAAATGAAACATACCGAACTCGTTCAGTGCTGTAAATTTTGGTAACTGAAATTAATTTTAACTTCGAAATCAATGAAAGATCAAAATTGAGAAGTCTTTCGCATTTACATTTAATAACATGAATTGTCAGCGTAAGGGCCGACTAAATGCTGTTAGGGGAGATGAGCTCCCTGCACTACGAAGTTCTACAAAAACTTTGTTAATTATAATTAATGGTTGTGATCATGCAAGGTGACAACAAAGTCAATAATACACGCTTTTAAATAACAATTTCTATTGTATTTTTCAAAATACAAATAAAACTTACATTAATCATCAGACAGCACTACAATGGCGGCCTACCGCCAGACGAAACAAAACATTGTCTCTGATCTTCATTGCCTATGTTACACAGAGATTATACCAAAAAAACTGTGTTTTGTTAATTACATTGATATTTGTGTTTTGATAATAATAACTTATGTTCTTCACTATTTGTTATACATCGTGCAGATGTACTTAGTCTTTAGATAATTTATCTTTCACAGATCTCATAGCAAAAACGTCTTTTCCTTTTATCCAAATGTCTATTTATGTGATGTAATGTCACATGGGCCCCCTAGTGAGGGTGTACTTAATGTGGTTTACTACTTTATGTACAGACTCACTACTGTCTTACATCACTATTTAAGTGTTCATGTTTACATGTTTAACATAGGTACATTTAATTCAATACACAGTTATGTGTACAATAATATAAATGATATATAGTTCATGCGTTTTAGGTATGTTTCGATCTCACTATAACAGGTGAGTTCATCTACTAGTTCCAACTCTATTTTTCATCAGGAATGTGAACAATCCAGTATCCTACAGACCTGGTACAAATTTGCTTATGCTCCCTCATTTGGGTCACAGGCATAAGGAAAAATGGGTCAAAAACCTCGCCCGGAGCATTCGGATTGTTGACATTCAGTCTCAATTTATATTGTTTATGCTGATAATAAGTCGATTGAATTAATCAACAAAGAAATATATATATATCTATATACACTGGTACATACATTATAACAAGAAATATATGTTACTTGAAATAATGTACACAGTACATTTGTCTTGAACTGTTAACTCATCTTTGCAGAAAATGTCTGTTTGTGCTTTCACATACACATATACATCACAATAAGAAATATATAGTCACTGTAATTACATATATCATACATTTGATCTGACATAAGCAATCAGTTTCTCAATTTCTGTGTCCTTTGCACACTATATCTGTTACAAATTTACATTGTAGTCTGTGTTTATTAATACATTGTGAACCATAAATACATTTCAAAATTGCAATGATGTAAGAGTCGTCGACGCTGGCATATTGTTGAGCTGTCGGTGAATCGTTGTTGGCGACGACAGAAGTGTGTGCGGCAGCCTGCCACTGTTAGCAACAGTTCATTGACCTCCACTGTGATGTCCACGCAGACAGCTGATGATCAGTCGACAGGCGTGGGGCACCAGCTGTGCAGTCAGGAACACCTGCTGGCCGCTCGCCTCACACAACATGCAAATATTTGACCACGTATCAGTTCATCAGCAAAACAAGACAAATACACGTATCGCAAGTGCTGAAAGAAATGTTATTAGTTTTCAAGCACTCCACAGTCATTCGTGTTTACTGTTTTTGTAGGCACTGATATAATGTACAAACGTATGAATTCCAGTTCTTTAAATAAGTTTCTGGCTCGAACTCACACATTTCACTACTCGCATTTAACTATTGTTTTTTGATAAGTGATCACTACTCAGCATTACACACTGTAACTGTGGTGAGTGTACATGCTAGTACCTTGCTGTGACACTTTTCACTTCACTATTTTGGCCTGCATCACTTCTAGCGTGCGTTTGTTGGCCCCAGAATCCACAGTTCACTGTGTGCTATCTGTAGCATCCATTCACAGTCCACTGGGAGTATTCCGTTCACAGAAACATTTTTCCACACTATGGAAGTCAGTACTATTTTGCATATTAAATTGTTTCTTGTGGAAGGCTCCACCATGTATACTGTTAATTTTATTTATCTTAGTTCACTGTACCCAAACAACAGTTTGTCACTGCTAAATACAGTCAACACTCAGTGTATTATCACACAGTTTACTGTTCACTTTTTCCATCACATTCCAATTAGTGATTCAGTTTATCCATATTGCACTAACTAAGCATCTGGATAGTCTCAATTGTAAATTGGAACATATTTTAACACCTATTACTTGAGCTACGTAAGAAATATGGCTCTGACTTTACATGATCATATTTCATACGTTACACTAATCGGAGTTTCTTCTAGATATTTCTTATCACTCTGTACTAAGTGATTGATCTATTTGGAACCTCTTATTTAAAGTGTCGACCAATTGGTCTTTCTAGACTCATGAGTTCAGTAGGTTTTTCTTTATATTCATTCAACACTGATTCACTGCTTTTATTGTTGCTGTGTTTGCAGTTGCCCTGCTTGTACGGGTGTAACTGCAAGCACTTCCAAGCTGGAATCTGTACAGATGTTAATTATCTGTCATACCTTCAGGTATTATCCTGTTTATAGTATAAATCATCCTACTTCTCGCATTCAGTAAATGATCCACTGCTAGTATGCGTTTCCGACAACCATGCACAATGCCACTCTTTCATTTCCACTTTTCTGCAAAGTGCCAGTATGCGGATTCATTTACTAGTACTTTGTTTGATTGCACACATTTAAATGCATGACCTTCATTCACAAGCAACTCACTCATACACATACTTAAAAATTACCACATACATAATAAGCACATACACAAAATCAAACATACATGAAATAAATCTTTACTACCTATATTCCTTTGGATCTCTTTTCCCATGGTTGGTCTTTTCGACCATGGCATAGAGTAGGTAGCACAACAGAATGTTTGATGGGGCTTCACATGCATATCAAATTTATTTCCCTTTAGTGATTCCTGGTTTCTCTGAGAACACTTTTACAAATTGATTTAATACTTGACTTAAGTCAGCTTCTTGTGACAGGCTTAAGTAAGATGATTCGGCTACTTATCTTTGATTTGTTGTTTGATAGTGACAGCTTCCGACTCCCAGTTGGGTTCCTGTTCATTACTGTTTTGATTAAGAATACAGTGATTGATATCCAATGTATCTGGATCATTCACAGTTACTCGGACTTTCCGGTAGTAGTTTATATACGCATCCGGAGTCCTTATCAGTGCCAGGTCAATTTGCCGGTTGCGAAAGGATAAAGTGCAGTTGGCCCAGGAAGGTCAATTCTAGCCTTCATTTCCCGCAGCGCCTCAAGTCCAAGGATGTAAGGTACTGTAAGATTCTTAACCACAAGGAATGAGCATAATATGGCTTCTTTTTCCATGTCAATCTCAGCCTGCATCTGATTCCTTATTACTTGCACTCTGCCCCATAAAGCACCTACGACCTTACAATTTTCCACTGGTAAACTGTGTAACTTCTTTACATGATCTATACATTTAAATAACTGCTCATTTATGCAAGAGGCACTCGCCCCTGTATCAAGTATTACTGTCACTTCTATGCCATTTATTTTTGCTCTGAATGCAGCCTGTAAATGTTCTACCTCCTGTTGCTCTGCAGAGCACCGATCAACTATTAATTCTTCCCTCATATCGCATCTGTTATTATAATGGAGTAAATGCGCACCCACATTCTGCCTGCCCCCCTCTTTAACCTTGCCGACCATCTGGAAAGGGCTTACAGAGTTGGCCAGAGTTTGACGGTCTGTTGCATCCTGCTGATACTTGGTCTATCACGTCTGTGATTTTCACCCCATCAGTCACAGTTTGCAATGTACCATGTGCAATATACTCGTGCAGCTTATTATTTGGTGGCTGAGGTGGGGGCGGTGACATCGGAATAACGTTAATATGATTGACAGGCACATGACCTGTTGGCATGGCTTGTTGTGCCCGTCAATTCGCTGGACCTCTCTGTTGCCACTGCTCATTGTTTGTTCTCATATTTTTGTTTACGAAGTCGGGGTTTCCTCCCCCTTCGCTCCATCTCTTTTGGTTATAATTGTTTCCCCCTCCCCCCCCCCTTTTTGGTGGAGACTGGTTCATGCTGGCATACTGGTTCACATTATAACCATTGCTACTCCAGTTGTTATTCACAGGCGGCCCATTATTCATTGAGTTCGCCTTCTTGGAGGTTCTCTCCATGCAAATATTAGTTATTTTTGCCATAACCATTTTTCGAGGGCTATCACTACCCTGATTTCTTGCTTTATTATTGCCTTGACCGTTATTTGAGTTCCCTTACTCATTCTGCCGGTCATCCTCATGTATTAAGTCCAAAGAATCTATTGTTCCCATGCACAGTTCCAGGTCAGTATCTGGTAAGTGCACTAATTTTTCCCTAATTGCTATTGGTAATTTGCCTTTTAGTATTCATAAAACATCTCTTGCTGGCATGTGTTCATCCCAATACCTTGTCTTGTTCAAGTATCATTCAAAGTATTTCCTTAGGTTGCCACAGCAAGGGTTAAAGGGTTCAGGGTTGTACACCTGTTTACGCAGCCTCTCCTGTACAGATCTAGACCAGTACCTGGCTAGGAATTTGCTTTCAAATTCCGAGAACGTCAGACACTGTTCCGCGATCTCCATCACCCACAGTGCTGCTTCACCCATAATAAATGAAACCACGAACTAAATTTTTTGATGTTCAGTCCATGACACAGGTAACATGTTTCTGAAACAAAAATCACATGATGTGTGCTTTTCTTTTCATCGTCAAATGTTTGAAATTGCTGATGTTTGAATAACGATTCCTCATGTTTTACTTGTGCTACAGTTGGTAGTATTCCAGCCTCGTTTGCAGTGACAATACCTGTATAATTCATCAGCAAGAGCGGTTTCATTCTCTCACAGTCGGATTTTTCTACCCCACATATATTAAGTGGTACATTTCCATATTGTATTTTCCTACCAGGTGTCATGCCAACTGATGACTGTGCCTCAAGCTCCAGCTGAGCTACAGCTTGCGCGACACAATAGTCAATCTTTTGATCTAATGTGCATGAAATTTCGTCCACTGTTTAAACAATATTTTTCACTTGATTTTCTAAGACACTATGTACCTTGTCCAATTGATCTATGCATTCATCTAATTGTGTTATCTTTTGCGGAATGTCTTTGTTTTGTTCAACCAATTCTGCGACTTGTTTTATGACATCGATCTTTTGTGACAAATATGACACTAGTGCCTTGTCACGTTGTTCAAACATTTCATTCATTTTTGCCAGGAACTGAGTGTCACACTCCTGTTCCCTGCATTCCTGTTCAAGGGGTTCCTGTCTTTCCTTTTCCTCACATTCTGCTCGATCTACCGCTAAAATTTCTTTGACTTGTGAAATTAATGTCTGTTCGTGAATCGTGCACTCTTGTCTTTCATTTTCTTCATATTGTTTAATCATGTTCATATAAATTTACACTCACTAACTGAACACAAATACACTCCTGGAAATTGAAATAAGAACACCGTGAATTCATTGTCCCAGGATGTGGAAACTTTATTGACACATTCCTGGGGTCAGATACATCACATGATCACACTGACAGAACCACAGGCACATAGACACAGGCAACAGAGCATGCACAATGTCGGCACTAGTACAGTGTATATCCACCTTTCGCAGCAATGCAGGCTGCTATTCTCCCATGGAGACGATCGTAGAGATGCTGGATGTAGTCCTGTGGAACGGCTTGCCATGCCATTTCCACCTGGCGCCTCAGTTGGACCAGCGTTCGTGCTGGACGTGCAGACCGTGTGAGACGACGCTTCATCCAGTCCCAAACATGCTCAATGGGGGACAGAACCGGAGATCTTGCTGGCCAGGGTAGTTGACTTACACCTTCTAGAGCACGTTGGGTGGCACGGGATACATGCGGACGTGCATTGTCCTGTTGGAACAGCAAGTTCCCTTGCCGGTCTAGGAATGGTAGAACGATGGGTTCGATGACGGTTTGGATGTACCGTGCACTATTCAGTGTCCCCTCGACGATCAACAGTGGTGTACGGCCAGTGTAGGAGATCGCTCCCCACACCATGATGCCGGGTGTTGGCCCTGTGTGCCTCGGTCGTATGCAGTCCTGATTGTGGCGCTCACCTGCACGGCGCCAAACACGCATACGACCATCATTGGCACCAAGGCAGAAGCGACTCTCATCGCTGAAGACGACACGTCTCCATTCGTCCCGCCATTAATAATAATAATAATAATAGTAATTTTATTGTCATTCGGCCATTACAGCAATAGACAACATCATATACATACTAAAATACAATTAATAGTTTGAAAGAAACAACAGGTTTCTTGTTAACATTATAGTATTATATTACAGTTGGTAAATTCTCTTATGTCATAGAATGGGTGGAGGACTAGCCAGTCATGAATTGTTTGTTTGAATAATTGTTCAGGTAATTCTTGAACAGATTGAGGAAGTTTATTAAATAATTTGTACCCCAGGATTTCGTAGCTGTTGAGTGACTTTGACAACCTGTGGTAAGGAATATAGAGGCACTTATTCCTTCTTGTATTGTGGCTGTGTACATTTTCTCTGGTTTTTGTTTCTGGTAATTTCTTTTTCGTATAAATTAGAACATAGTATATGTACAAGTTTATAACAGTCATTATTTTCTGTTCACAGAACAATGGTTTACAGTGTGCCTTATATGCAGAACCAGTAATTATCCTAATCACTTTTTTTTTGCAGTATTAATATGTCATGTACACAGCTAGAGTTCCCCCACAAAATAATTCCATATGTTATTATACTCTGAAAGAATGAAAAATAGGATGTTCTAACATACACTCCTGGAAATGGAAAAAAGAACACATTGACACCGGTGTGTCAGACCCACCATACTTGCTCCGGACACTGCGAGAGGGCTGTACAAGCAATGATCACACGCACGGCACAGCGGACATACCAGGAACCGCGGTGTTGGCCGTGGAATGGCTCTAGCTGCGCAGCATTTGTGCACCGCCCTGTCAGTGTCAGCCAGTTTGCCGTGGCATACGGAGCTCCATCGCAGTCTTTAACACTGGTAGCATGCCGCGACAGCGTGGACGTGAACCGTATGTGCAGTTGACGGACTTTGAGCGAGGGCGTAGAGTGGGCATGCGGGAGGCCGGGTGGACGTACCGCCGAATTGCTCAACACGTGTGGCGTGAGGTCTCCACAGTACATCGATGTTGTCGCCAGTGGTCGGCGGAAGGTGCACGTGCCCGTCGACCTGGGACCGGACCGCAGCGACGCACGGATGCACGCCAAGACCGTAGGATCCTACGCAGTGCCGTAGGGGACCGCACCGCCACTTCCCAGCAAATTAGGGACACTGTTGCTCCTGGGGTATCGGCGAGGACCATTCGCAACCGTCTCCATGAAGCTGGGCTACGGTCCCGCACACCGTTAGGCCGTCTTCCGCTCACGCCCCAACATCGTGCAGCCCGCCTCCAGTGGTGTCGCGACAGGCGTGAATGGAGGGACGAATGGAGACGTGTCGTCTTCAGCGATGAGAGTCGCTTCTGCCTTGGTGCCAATGATGGTCGTATGCGTGTTTGGCGCCGTGCAGGTGAGCGCCACAATCAGGACTGCATACGACCGAGGCACACAGGGCCAACACCCGGCATCATGGTGTGGGGAGCGATCTCCTACACTGGCCGTACACCACTGGTGATCGTCGAGGGGACACTGAATAGTGCACGGTACATCCAAACCGTCACCGAACCCATCGTTCTACCATTCCTAGACTGGCAAGGGAACTTGCTGTTCCAACAGGACAATGCACGTCCGCATGTATCCCGTGCCACCCAACGTGCTCTAGAAGGTGTAAGTCAACTACCCTGGCCAGCAAGATCTCCGGATCTGTCCCCCATTGAGCATGTTTGGGACTGGATGAAGCGTCGTCTCACGCGGTCTGCACGTCCAGCACGAACGCTGGTCCAACTGAGGCGCCAGGTGGAAATGGCATGGCAAGCCGTTCCACAGGACTACATCCAGCATCTCTACGATCGTCTCCATGGGAGAATAGCAGCCTGCATTGCTGCGAAAGGTGGATATACACTGTACTAGTGCCGACATTGTGCATGCTCTGTTGCCTGTGTCTATGTGCCTGTGGTTCTGTCAGTGTGATCATGTGATGTATCTGACCCCAGGAATGTGTCAATAAAGTTTCCCCTTCCTGGGACAATGAATTCACGGTGTTCTTATTTCAATTTCCAGGAGTGTATTTTTCAGGAACACAATCCATAAGTCGCCTTAACAGGTAAATAACTCTAGACAATTTACCACTAATATATTGTACATGTTGACCCCAACATAATTTATCATCAATGTATACCCCCAAAAATTTGACATAACTTGGATCGTCTGACAGAAGCTTGTCTCTAAGACTACAGACCATCTGCTGTGTTTTGTCTTCATTCAGCAGGAATCCATTTGCCTTGAACCAATAGGATGCTTGGTCAATTGTCTTTGCTCCACAAGTTTTAAGGCTATTGAAATCCTCACTAGCATGAAGAAATGTTGTATCATCTGCATACAACACAGTGGTGGACTTGGTAAATGACGGCAGATCATTTATCATTATCAGGAACAAAAAGGGGCCCAGCACAGATCCCTGCGGAACGCCTACCTTGACTTTCTCTATACTCGACATTTCTCTCCCTACACAAAAAACTTGCTTACGATTCTGAAGATATGATTTTATTAATTTAAGGCTGTTATGTCTAATGCCATAGAATTCCAGTTTTTCTAGGAGTGGCTTATGCTTTACACAGTCAAAAGCTTTGCTTAGATCACAAAATGTGAGTTGAGCATAGCCCTTATCCTCAAACACTTGATGTAAGTATTTGACTACAAAGTCTATAGCATCCACAGTAGACAACTCGCCTGTCGCGACACCACTGGAGGCGGGCTGCACGATGTTGGGGCGTGAGCGGAAGACAGCCTAACGGTGTGCGGGACCGTAGCCCAGCTTCATGGAGACGGTTGCGAATGGTCCTCGCCGATACCCCAGGAGCAACAGTGTCCCTAATTTGCTGGGAAGTGGCGGTGCGGTCCCCTACGGCACTGCGTAGGATCCTACGGTCTTGGCGTGCATCCGTGCGTCGCTGCGGTCCGGTCCCAGGTCGACGGGCACGTGCACCTTCCGCCGACCACTGGCGACAACATCGATGTACTGTGGAGACCTCACGCCCCACATGTTGAGCAATTCGGCGGTACGTCCACCCGGCCTCCCGCATGCCCACTATACGCCCTCGCTCAAAGTCCGTCAACTGCACATACGGTTCACGTCCACGCTGTCGCGGCATGCTACCAGTGTTAAAGACTGTGATGGAGCTCCGTATGCCACGGCAAACTGGCTGACACTGACGGCGGCAGTGCACAAATGCTGCGCAGCTAGCGCCATTCGACGGCCAACACCGCGGTTCCTGGTGTGTCCGCTGTGCCGTGCGTGTGATCATTGCTTGTACAGCCCTATCGCAGTGTCCGGAGCAAGTATGGTGGGTCTGACACACCGGTGTCAATGTGTTCTTTTTTCCATTTCCAAGAGTGTATACACAGAAATCTGTTTCCCCCAAAATGTCACACACACAAGGAATACACAAAATATACAAAACACACACAAAAATACTGAAATAATCTAACGAAATCTTACTAATTACTCCAAATGAAGCTATCACCTATCCTTTTACACTCACTTTATGACGTAATCCTTTCCAATACTTCTTGTGTCAGTACACACACAAGTGAACCTATCATTAATTGCACTGAAGTTTATTTGAAATCCACACAGCTGATTGTGTGACCTGTATTTCAAATACTATTCGCTGTCTAGCAAATTCTAGCACTGATTCACTCACTAGTATTAAGTTATAGTAAATGAATCTGACCAAATTTTCAATGTGGTAAAAGAACGTTATTCGCTTTATCTACAATATTATGACAAATTTGTGCCAAGAAAGTCAGCACAGTACATGGCCCCTGGATTCCTTCCTCTTCTCAGTTCCAGCCCAGAAGCAGATGCAGTTATACCCTTACCTTTAGTAATTAGTATTGCTTGCTGCTGAGTATATCTCGGTTGAGCCTATTGTATGTATTGATTCAGCTTCAGGGTCCATAAATCTTCACTGCGTCAGTCTTGTATAGGTGAAAGTTTTTATATTGGGTACATGGAACAATGTTACATATATAGTATTAGTTCTTACATTATACACATCATTGCATACATATATGTATTTTTTACCAATATTTTTGTAAAATATTTGATAAATACGACTATACCTCAGTTAATTTTATGTACTCAATATTTCTGTATATAGTGTTGGTACACAAAAATTCAAGCCCCGCATTCTTGGGCAGCACTTATCATGGTATAAGTGTATATGTATGTGTGTGTGGCCACTTTATCATTGGATAATTATATATTTTTATTTTTATAAATATATTTTATGATTTTGGTTGGGGTGGCTTTAAATATTGAGGACTAGCGTGAGAGTTTTAATTAACCTATGCTGCAATAACACTCGTACGGACATCGGCTGCCCCAAATTACGTACGATATAATATTTTTTTAAACACAATGTGCAATTCATTTCCTTCTAATAAATAGTTTGCGTGAGAGCTGCTATTTAGAAAAGAAAATATGCATATTCTTATGCAAACTGTAATTATTAACATGGGTCTCAGGGGGCTACTGGTTATTATGTACCAAACTACATAAGGATTAACTGAGATATTGTGGAATGTAATGATTTTCAATATTTCTTGTTCATTATTTGCAAGGCAAAACTGGAGAGAATCTCATCGGCCATTAGGCGGCCAAAATGAAACATACCGAACTCGTTCAGTGCTGTAAATTTTGGTAACTGAAATTAATTTTAACTTCGAAATCAATGAAAGATCAAAATTGAGAAGTCTTTCGCATTTACATTTAATAACATGAACTGTCAGCGTAAGGGCCGACTAAATGCTGTTAGGGGAGATGAGCTCCCTGCACTACGAAGTTCTACAAAAACTTTGTTAATTATAATTAATGGTTGTGATCATGCAAGGTGACAACAAAGTCAATAATACACGCTTTTAAATAACAATTTCTATTATATTTTTCAAAATACAAATAAAACTTACATTAATCATCAGACAGCACTACAATGGCTGCCTACCACTAGATGAAACAAAACAGGAGAGATAGTTCAATCAAAGCATTGTCTCTGATCTTCATAGCCTATGTTACGCAGAGATTATACCAAAAAACTGTGTTTTGTCAATTACATTGATATTTGTGTTTTGATAATAATAACTTATGTTCTTTACTATTTGCTATACATCGCTCAGATGAACTTAGTCTTTAGATAATTTATCTTTCACACATCTCATAGCAAAAACGTCTTTTCCTTTTATCCAAATGTCTATTTATGTGATGTACCATCACACAACCTTAACTTTAGCAATCATTCATACACCTTTGCTACGAGAGATGATAAAGCTATTGGTTTACACGCAGAGGCATTACTAGGACCTTTCTCTCTCTTTGACACTGGAGTAATGACCTGCATAATCTAAACTTATATGTAATGTCTCTATTGCTATATCTCCATTTAAGACCTGTTATTATGAACTTCACATTCTGAAGCAAATGGTAATCATCAATTTCTTGATGTGATTGTATCCCCATGCACTGTGGCCAGCTGGAGTGGCCGTGCGGTTCTAGGTGCTACAGTCGGAACCAAGCGACCGCTACGGTCGCAGGTTCGAATCCTGCCTTGGTCATGGATGTGTGTGATGTCCTTAGGTTAGTTAGGTTTAAGTAGTTCTAAGTTCTAGGCGACTGATGACCTCAGAAGTTAAGTCGCATAGTGCTCAGAGCCATTTGAACCCATGCAGTGTTACTGTATTCTCACTGTGGTACTGTGAAAAGAAAAAGGTGGTGGGTGGTTTTATAATACTATAAATCCTAATAGTACCATACATCATGAGCTGCTTGTGCTTGGTATGTTTTACCATGTTGGATCTTTAACTCACCTTTATGTTATTTTTGATTATGTAAGGTCACTTTTATGAATTGTTGTGATGGTCCAGCTACTCTGTCCCACTGGCTTGTATGAACTTTCTCTTCTTATGGACTTGAATAGTTTGGATGGTAGCACCGAAATACGAGGTCACAATGATTACTTTGAGCTACAAAATAAACTTCAAACTCTTGAGTTTCACTCCTCTATATTTTAAATTCTTCCTCTCTCTCAATCACATATACCTTTAACTACATCTTGAAAAAGTCTAAATCTTCAACACAATATTATACATGTGGCCCATAGGCCTTACACCAAAGTTCCACCTTTTTTCATCAAAAAGAGATTCATCTGTTTTGAGATCCCACTGATGTTGTTGGTGGCCCCCTTACTGCAAGCCATCCATTACACTGCCAACTTGAGTGTCAAAGTGTATCTATGTCCTTGGGCAGCAAGTGAGTGGCTTTTGTCACCTCATGACTTGCTGCTGCTCTTATTGTTACTGCTCCCAGACCCTCTGTACAAAATCAGGACCAGGTGTACTGTATCTGCTTATTTATTTACTTAGATTTTTTTCTTGGAGTCATCAATATGATGGCTTTTGCAAATGTCGAGTACAGTTACAAACATAAAATACGTTTAGATCCTACTTTTACAGGTAGTAGTTAAACAGTAAATTGATGCTTGTCAAAATACATTACATATTACACATATTATACAACCAATTATTTTTATACATTATTTTACAGCTCTTAAACTTAACCATTTAAAATTCGTTGAGTGAATAGAGACACTTTTCAACTAAGAATTCTTTTAGTCTTGATTTGAATTGCTTTTTATTACTGTTTTTCATGCACTCTGGCAGTTTATTATACCATATTAGTCCATTAGTATATGGGCTCTGGTCCATCATTTTTAATCTTGTTCTTTGTTGGTAGTAATTTTCTTTGGACCTGGTGTTTTGGTCATGTATCACTACAATTAGTTACTTCAGTTTCCTGTGAAACAAAAAAGTAATTAAATTATAAAGATACAAAGAGTATATGGTGAAGTACTTGTGTTGTCTGAAAACATTACAGCAAGAGTCTTTATAGCATAGTCCACGTATAAGCCTTAACCCTCTTTTTTTATAGCAATAGTACTCTGATAAGGTGAATTTCTGCAGCACAACCCCATATTTCCATACATAATACACAGTTTTAAGAGTGTGAGTGGGCACCATTTTGGACAGTCGACTAAGAAGATACAGGGCATTGCTGACTTTTTTACACACAGTGTTAATGTGGCTAATCCATGGAGGTTTGAGTCCAGATGGACCACTAGAAATTTACACTCATTTGCTTCCTCTGCCACTGTGCCTCATACCTCACTTTATGCATGATTGCTGTGAGTCGCCAGTTGTAAATATTAGCATCTGGGATTTATTTACATTGACCTTTAATCCTTGTGCATGAAAATACAAACTTAATTCTAGTATTCCATTACTTGCTGAAAATTTCAGTTCCTCACAATCTTTACCATGAAATAAAACTGAGGTGACATCAGCATAATTTACAATGCGTGAGTTAACGGGATGTACATCATCATTAACATATGATAAAAAGAGAAACAGTCCAAGAATTGAGCCTTGAGGGACTCCCTCTGTCACTGTTTCATTTGTGGATTTAAAAGTTATGATCTTCTTCTCAATTTGATGTGTAAGTTTGGTACACTGTTTCCAATTCACCAGGTAGGTGGATAGAAGTTTCATTGATGCATCACTCGTATTGTATGTGCACAGTTTTTTTTTTTTTAAGAGAAACTCATGATTTACTGAGTCAAAAGCTTTGCTTGGGTCAAGGAATATTCCAGCTGTGTGCATACCCCATTCTGTATTGCTATATACTTCATGGAAGAAACTGGTAATAGCAGTGAGCGTGCTTAGGTCTTCCTATACCCATGCTGCGATTCGGTAAGCATTTTGTATCTTGAGAAAAATATTGTGAACTGTAATAGGATAACTGTCTCAAATATTTTACTCAAGGTAGGGATTAGTGATATTGGTCTATAATTTTAAACTTCTTCTTTCCTTTTTTCTACACTACTTAACATACATGACCTACCACAATCACCTTTAGCTGGTATGATTATTAATAGTGGAGCAAGGTATTTGATAAAATGACTGATAAATGCCTTCTGGAAGGTTCAACTTTAATGCAGGATTGCACTACATCCCATGTTGCAATATGTGTGACAGAGCTTCTGGGTACATTTAGTGAGGATCATATGCTGAGTCACCACTTCCATCATGCTTGGTCTCCCAGGTCCCCAGGCCTCAATTCATGTGATTCTTGGCTGTGAGGTTACCTGAAGTCACTAGTCTACCAAGTTCATCTGAGCTCAACAGGGATTCTAAAGACAAGATCCAATGGCAATTTCTCATCATACCTAGTGATGTACTGCACACTGCTGTTCACAGCATTGTCCCTTGATTACAGGTAATATTGTTATAGATTTTGCTATTCACACACATTTAATCAAATATAACAGTAATGATGATAATGTCTGGCAATGTTTGCCAACAAGATAAAGAATGCAACCTATAATACTAGACTGCATACTCGCGGCAGTTCTGCTTTGCTGCTTTTGGTATGACTTGGAAAGAGAGAAAAATTAATGGATGATGCCAATGCATTGGTTCTCGATTGTGTTCAGGAGACGTAAGGTTTGATTACACGAAGGTGGTTTCACGACTGACCTTTGACCCAGATTGCCTTCACATAATCAGAATCTTTGATGAAAATATGTAAGGGACCTATTTGAATAATAAAAAAATGGAAATGAATGCAAAACAGTGAAATTTTGTAAAAAAGTTGTCAGATTGGAAATGGAACACATTAATGTCCTCCCAAATACAATCAAGATACCGCAATGAAGAGCGAACCTGTAACAAAGCTTACATACATTGAAAAAACCTGGTGAGTTTAAAAAAAAGAATAAGCAGAAATGTTCTGTAAAGTGAAGCATCAATATATTCTCAAAGAACAAAGGTGGTAAACAAATAGACATTAGCAAATATACAATGAATACGAAAATTACATTTTCATGTTTCTCTTATAAATGGAGTAAGTAGTTCAACAATCATTGCTTTTGTCTGTCCGAGATTTCTTAAAATTAAATGTTCTGCTATGCGCATAAGTACTTTTTAGCATCACACAGTTTACCAAAGCATTTTGCTTGGTGATTCACATGGTTTTTGACACTAAACAAAATATAACTTGTTGCGGTGCTACACAACACATCTTAACAAGTCGGCGACCAAATGTACAAAGGTAATGAAGTCTCTAGAACATTTCTTAACAAATAATGGATTGTTCTTTCAAATGTTTCGCAGCTTATTGCTATCGAGCACTACGGCAATGATTTAAATATCTTCACCCAGTGGGTCATAGTGTTTATTTGAAATATTTTAACACTGGACACGCATCTTGGTGTAGGCACACATTATAAAGTATTTCGTCTCTTTACATATGCACTGAGATCCTTAAAATCTTTACAAACTACAGCCTGATGACTGTTCCTTTCTTTTATGACAAGTATCTCATTTGCAAAGTATCTTAAATCCAATAATGTTACAAGGCATTGTTGATTAATGATGGCCAATATGCTGAGCATTTGTTATAAAGAACATTGTCTACACTAAAAATCAATTGTTATTCTAATTATTGATTTTGTATCATATGAAGAACCATATGTTGGTCATTTTGTGTACTTTATTTCTGGTTTCAATAAAATCGCATGTCATTTCAAGCAAGTCTATCAATTTTTACCTCTCCACCTACATTATTCTCTGAAGTATTGAATTTTTGAATGTTAGCTGACTTTTGAGTCACCCTGCAGTTATAGTCAGCACCTTAAAGCATTGTACCCTTCTTACTCTATGGCAGCTTCAGCATGAAACATAAATAACAGATCCAAACAAAAGAGAAATTACGTGATGATTTCTTTTCATAAAAGGAACAACATTTCCATTAAAGAATAGCAATGGCAGCAATAAATTTGAACGTTATTGTCATAAAATTATGTTATAACTTGCAGCTTAGGAGACCAAATGAAGATAGTGGCCACTACTGGACTTCCTTTCAACTTCTATTTGAAATTCTTGGGGAATACTCATCAGTTCTTCTGTTAACCTTATATTCTTTAATTCTTCATAAAGATCATCTAGATTACCACTCAAGTAATATTTCTCTCTCTCAACATATTCCAATCACACAGGGATGAATGAGGCATTGTTAATAAGGTTCTACAAGTCACAACTGACATTACATATGATTTTGCACTAAAACTTACTATTCATGGAAAATTTTAACATGAAAGGGACTTTTAACTATCATAGCAAAAAGGGTATCATGAGTGTCCAGCTTCATACCTATATTTTATAGAGCTAACTTATCAATCATGAATAAGAGACTCCCTTTTCACATTATTTTATTACAAATACCATTTTATTTGTTTTAAAGTACTTATTAACTGTATAATTTGATGCAGCATTGTCATATATACTAACCATGACCACTGCAGTAGTCCATTCTCTCTGCCATTGCACAAGCTGATTTTTCTAAATGAAAGTGCTTTCCAAAACAACAAACATATTTGTTATGACCACCTTGAACTGTGATTTACCTATTGCTATTATGGTCTAATGTGCTTACATAAACTACGAAGTGCAGTTAACATCTCAAACTACAGTCAGAAGTTAGTGTGGCCTTGGTGATACACCAGATAAGAAGTAAACACTACATTCTAACCTATACATTTTGCAGTTATTTACTTCTTTGTAATTTATATTAATATTTCTCATCAAACTTCTCTTCAACAACAGGTAAATGCAAATGTTAATATTGAAAGTTAGAAATTACAAGCATCTGATGACAATCTGATATTGTCATGAGCAGTAAATTACATTTCTTTACTTCTTTTATTTTGTGTTTGTATATGTTTATTAAGTATTTACGTTTGTCAACAACAGTGTTGTGTAAATACTGCTGTCAGAAACAATAAATGAGAAGTTCATGATGCCAAGGAAAAGAAGCATCACTCTAAAACTACAACCTCCTTCCTGGTCACCATGACCAACTATATCCTCAACCACAATTACTTATCCTCCAAAGGCAGCCTGCCACTGTGGCCAATCGGTTCTAGGCACTTTAGTCCAGAACTGCGATGCAGCTATGGCCACAGGTTTGAATCCTGCCTTGGGCATGGATGTGTGTGATGTCCTTAGGTTAGTTAGGTTTAAGTAGTTCTAAGTCTAGGGGACTGATGACCTCAGATGTTAAGTCTCATAGAGCTTAGAGCCATTTGAACCTTTTTTTTTTTTTTTTTTTTTTTCCAAAGGAATTACCTACAAATGGTGAAGACATCCTATCCACATTCCTCCAGGACCTCAACAACTTCACCATTTGCTTCATCTGGTCCTCCTCAACCAAACAGGCCACCTTCCTTGATTTTGAACTCCGCCACGAAGATGGTTTCATCAGTACTACCATTCACATCAAACTTACCAACCACCAGCAATACCACCACTTTGACAGCTGCCACCCATTCCACATCAAGAAGTCCCTTCCATACAGCCTAGGCACATCTGTAGTGATGAGCAGCCCCTCTTTCAATATGCCAAGAGTCTGACTGAGGCTTTCACAGACTGAAATCTCCCTCCCAACCTTGTCCAGAAACAGATCTCCCATGCCATATCTCCCCAGTCACTTGCTGTGCTCTACGTACCCATTGTCAAAGGAGCACTCCTTTCATGACCTTGTACCACCCAGTATTGGAGTAACTAAATCACATTCTCCACCAAAGTTTTGAGGTATCTGTCATTGTGCTGTGAAATGTGAAAATGTCTTCCTCATTACTCTCCCTACCCCTCCTACAGTGGTATTTGACCACTTATCCAAGCTACATAATATATTTTTCTGTCCATACTCTACCTCTGCCCCCAAACCCTTGCCTCACGGCTCATAAGCAATACACATAGGTGCAAGAGTTGTCCCATAACTCCTCCCACTACAACCTACTCCAGTCCTGTCACAGGGATTTCATACTTTAACAAAGGCAGGGCTAGCTATGAAAGGCAGGGCTAGCTGTGAAAGCCATGTGATTTAGCAATTTTGCTGCAACCATTGGATCACAATCTTTGTGGGCATGGCAACTAACAAGCTATCTGTCCACATGAACAGCCATCAACAAACTGTGGCAAACAGTACCCTCCACCATGCACCATATGGTGGTTTGCAGAGTATCTATGTAGATGTTGATGGTTGGCCCACCAGTTGCAGAGTACCCTGCCAAACGCAATGTGCTTTACTTTAATGACTGTTTCAGAGCCTGTGTCACCTAGATTTTCCTCACCAACACCAGATTTTCTGAGTTGCACTGGCATGGACTCTCTTTGAAACTTTTCCTTCATTTCCGTTACCCCTGTAGTCAACTTTCACTCTATGTTCCCTTCCCTGATTTCTCCACTCAGGGACTGGGTGATTGTGTTGTCCTCGTCATTTCATCAACAGCGTCATTCACGAAAGTGGGAGACCAGAACGAGTAAAACTTGGAAATTTCTATGGGTGTTGGTGACCACGTAGTTGAGGGCCCCACAAACCAAACAACATCATCATCATTATCCCCTCCCTTTGCCCACTCCAGTACTACACATGCATTCTATCCTGCCAAATCACCTACATAGTCCTTTCGCATTGTCTAGTTCTCTCCTTGACCCTTCCTGCTCCCACAGACGTCATTAGCATTTTCCCCCATCCTAACCAGCTCTCTCTCCCCCTCCCCATGACACACTTACTCTGTACCCCCACTACCCACCCCAGCTAGACTGCTCCTCACCTCTCAGAAGCAGTCACAGTAAAGCCTTAGTTCTTAGAGACAACAGTGGCCACATTTGTATGAGTTGTGCTCATGTCAGTATGTAAGCTTTCAAGTTACGATGAAGGATTCAGTCTGAATGCTGAATATTTCTAGCATTCTTTTCTGATGCACCTCTCTGAAATTAACTGTCTCTTCTATGCAGTAAATTTTAAGGACAGTAATTTTAGCAGATACTTTCTTAAATACTTTTGTTCTTTTATTGGTAGATATGAAGAACAACATTCTACATTGAGCATTTTGAAATAAAACTATGGAGGCATAATATATTTGGCAGATCATTGCGTAAATGTAGTATTTCATTACTTATTTTATTAAAGAAAGAATAAGATACAAAGCTATTTTGATATTTATTTTAGGTTGACAATACATAGTATGAAACTGAATACAATCCATAATTCAAGCTTCTTGCTTCCACAAATGTGCATGTATTGCTGAAGTCTGGTGTATCAGTTCCTATAAAAGAGAAAAAGAAGATGATACAAAAATTTTGATTCCAAAAATAAGGACAAATTAGTACTTTATGAATAATCACAGGTACATTTTGTTTTACTTTTCATCCAACTTTGTGGATTATTTTCATGATTATAATACATGTGTTCTGTATAATGGATAAGTATTTCCCAACAGTAACTTTTACCTTCCTTTATCTCACCATCAGAGCAAAAACTTTTAACTTCCTTGACAGTTACCACTACAGATAACACTAAATACAAATACTACAATCAATCTCAGTGGCAACAGTCAGTCACAGCTGATGAGATTTGAATTCTCCTGTCACATGGAGTCATAGTTCATAGACTCATCTCACATTTGGCCAATTATTATTACACCATTCAGAGGAAGAATCAACTTCCATTATCACCAGTAACATTAGTAAGTAAACACGACTACAGAATACTCACTGGCATCAATATAATTCTACCAGTTTATATATTAATTCTTTGTTTGGTGGTGAGACTATCTTCTCTGACAGCAACACAAATAATTGCTCAATTTTTAATATTTGAAGACCAACAACAAATATGCTCTGCCTGGATAGAAGTGTTTACTTTTAGTTAAATCCACTGGAATCCAAAATTAAAGCAGCAAACAGCTATTTCCCCATCCTGTGTCTAATTCATGATATAATCATACGAACTTTCAACAGATGTCCCTACAATCATGTTCTGCATGGAAGGTGACCTTCCAGTCAATGTACAGCCACACCAGCACAGACCTCAGGGCACCTATCAAATGGAGTAGTTTTTTCCAGGTAGTTCCACACCCATTATCACTGTGTACATAGCCACAGATGGTGCAGAATGGCACAGAGAATACACCTACCAGACTGTCTGCAGTGTAGGGCCATAGGAAGAATGGAAGCAGGATAGTCGCAAACTGGTGTGGCCCTACGGCTTAAAGTTAACTGTTCTGTTGTTTCTTGGATGTGGCGACAGTTAATAGAGACTGAAACTGTATCCTGAAGACCTGGGCAGGGCTGACCACATATGACATCAGAAAGAGATGAGTGTTATTTGGCTGTAAGGGCATAGTGAGACTGCCTTAGTACTGCACGGCTACTGGTATTGACATTGCAGCATCCACTGGATGCCCATATCAAGGCAAACGGTGTATAGAAGGATTTGGTGGAGTAGCCTTTATTGTTGGAGACCTGCTGTATGTCTATCTCTGTTGCATCTTCACAGAAGGGACCATCTAGAGAGGAACTGTCAACATGCCACCATGCCAGTGGCCCAATGTTCTTTTCACAGATGAGTCCCAATTTGGTCTGGAGAGTATTTTTGATGGATTCGCAACTGGAGGGAATGTGGAATATGATTTTGGGACCCAAACATTGTAGAAAGAGACCAATATTGAGGAGGATCCATAATGGCAGGGGCAGGGATTATGTTGACCACTTGAACTCCTATTCATCAAATTGCACGGGTGAATTGGTACAATTAAACTGCTGTCAGTTATTTTCATGACATCTTGGAACCTCATGTGCAGTTCTTGCAAGGTGCTGTGGGCCAGACTTCGCATTGATGGACATTGTTGCAGGCTGACATTGTTAGTTTCATTTTCTGTCTTTTGGACAGTTTTTTCTGTGTGAATGTTTCTTACGAACAGTACAGTGTTTACCAGTTTACATTTATGCTTTTGGTTAATAATGTTGTAGCATATATTCAAACATTTATGTGTGATACAATTTGTATTATTAATCAACACATTCTGAAACAGTTGTAGATAGCCAGTTGACTGAAGTTATATAAGAAACATCATCCTTTCATATACATTCCTTTTTCTATTTTTTGCGGTTTGCATGTGATGAGACCATCGTACTTCCACACTTGTCATCTTGACTTTTTGAGTACATGTTAACAACAAACGATCAGGATTGTTCTGCAGTAATTTAATTACCATCACTGCACAATGGTCTTCCACTGTTGTCTAATAAGTTTAGTAAATAAATACAACTGCTTCTAAGTAAAAATATTGAAACATTTATTTAAGAATTATAGAGATTGATTTATCTAAGGATATTACAGAAGTGGATATTAACAGCAATTACCATGCCATATTCTCAGAATTCTGATAAATTATCAGTAGTAACCGACTGAGACAGATGCAGCAACAGAGAAGTAACTGCTTTTGTGGCATTTACGAGTTCCTAACCAGGAGCAAATTTTATTATAACATCTGTGTGCTTTAATAGTTTAGTTTCTTGAGATTCTGTGTTTAAATTTAATATCTAATATCCACTGTTCTCGCATTTTCATTTGTGTCAGAAAGTAAACTGATTTTGTGATATATTACAAGTTCCTAATCAGGGGCGAGTTATTTAGTTTCACCTGAGTGCTTGGGTAGTTAGGTTTTTTATCTGTGTATTATTAGACACATTTCCTGCATTTTTGTCAGGGTCTGCAGTAGAGTTGTGCAGCACGTGCCAATAGTCTGTTTATCTGCATAGTGTAGTTTTCCACAGTCTTTAGTATGGACAGGGACTGCGATTGTTGTGTGCAGATGCGATCCGAGTTGGCGACACTTCGATCTCAGTTTCAGGCTGTGATGGGCGCCACTGTTGTGGGCCGGCCATGGGGATCCAGTGGACGTCCAGCATGTCCAAATCCTCCAATCGGTCCTCACTGGTGGCCGACCCAGTTACTGCTTGCACTGAGGCTCACCCGTCACCTGTGGTTGAGTGGGAAGTCACGCTGGGGCAAAGAAGGCAATGAAAGATTTCCCAGGTGGCCACACATAAGGCCTCCCTGGTTTTTCTGACAAACAGCTTGCAGGTGCTGTCTGTGGTTGACACTGTCACTGAGCCAGATGCTGCCGCATGTCCTGTTTCAGAGGAAACCATTCACCCACCAAGATCTGGGCAATCACAGAGGGTGCAATTAATGGTAGTTGGGAGCTCCAATGTTAGGCACATTATGGGGCTTCTTAGGGACTTGGTTGACAAGAAGGGTAAGAAGACAAATGTGCACTCCATGTGCATACTGGGTGGAGTCATTTCAGATGTGGAAAGGGTGCTCCCAGATGCCATGAAGAGCACAGGGTGCAGCCAACTGCAGGTTGTTGCTCACGTTGGTACCAATGATGTGTGTCACTTTGGATCAGAAGAGATTCTCTCTGGTTTCGAGTGGATAACAAAAGTGGTAAAGGCTGCCAGTCTTGCTTGCAAGATGAAAGCAGAGCTGACCATTTGCAGCATAGTCGACAGGACCGATTGTGGACCTCTGGTACAGAGCCACATTGAGGGTCTGAATCAGAGGCTCAGATGGTTCTGCGACCGTGTAGGCTGCAGATTCCTCGACTTGTTACAAAGGGTGGTTGAGTTTCGGGTTCCACTGAATAGATCAGGTGTCCACTATACGCAGGAGGTGGCTACATGGGTAGCAGGGACAGTGTGGCGTGGACTGGGCGGTTTTTTAGGTTAGAGGGTCTCGGGAAAACACAAGAAGGGCTTCAGTCACAAAGGGTGCAGTCTGAAAACAGGAAGAATGTAGATACAGGAACCATTGGTATAACAGTTGTAAATTGTCGTAGGTGAGTTGGGAAAGTACCTGAGCTCCAAGTGCTAATAGAAAGCAATGATGCTCAAATCATTATAGGCACTGAAAGCTGGCTAAAGCCAGATATAAGCTCAGCCGAAATTTTTGCAAAGAACCTAACAGTGATCCGAAAGGATAGGCTAAACACGGTTGGCGGTGACGTGTTTGTTGCTGTTAGAAGTACTTTAACTTGTCGCAAAATTGAAGTAGATACTTCCTGTGAGTTAGTATGGGCAGAGGTCATTGTTGGCAACCAGAATAAAATAATAATTGGATCCTTTTACCAACCTCCTAATTCAGATGATACAGTTGGTGAAAGGTTCAAAGAAAACTTGAATTTTGATTTCAAACACGTATTCGCCTCATACGATAATATTTGGTGGTGACTTTAATTTACCCTCGATATGTTGGCGAAAATACATGTTTCATTCCATAGGTACACATAAAATATCATCCGAAATTGTGCTAAACGCATTCCCTGAAAACTATTTCGAGCAGTTAGTTCATGAGCCCACACGAATAGTAAACAGTTGTGAAAACACACTTGACCTCTTAGCAACAAATAATCCTGACTTAATAAGGAGCATCAAAACTGGTTCAGGGATTAGTGAACACAGGGTTGTCATAACGAGATTGAATATTGTAATCACCAAATCCTCAAAAAATAAGCGAAAAATATAGCTATTCAAAAAAGGAGATAAAAATTCACTTTATGACTTCCTGAGAGACAATCTCCACTCATTCCAAATTAATAATATAAGTGTAGACCAGATATGGCTTCAATTCAAAGAAATAGTATCAGCAGCATTTGAGAGATTTATACCAAATAAATTAACAAACAGTGGAGCTGGTCCTCCTTGGTACACAAAACAGGTTAGAACACATTTGCAGATACAACAAAACAGACATGCCAAATATAAACAGATCTAAAATCCCCAAGATTGGCAATCTTTTTCAGAAGCTCAAAATTTAGCATGGACTTCAATGCAAGATGCTTATAACAGTTTCCACAACTAAAATTTGTTTCAAAACCTGGCAGAAAATTCAAAGAGATTCTGGTCGTATGCGAAGTATGTTAGCAGCAAGAAAGAATCAATGCCTTCTCTGCGTGATAGCAATGGAGATACTGTTGAAGACATCAAAGCAGAGTTACTAAACAAGCCTTTCAAAATGCCTTCACAAATGAAGAGGAAGTAAATATTCCAGAATTCAAATCGACAACAGCTACCAACATCAGTAACGTAGAAGTAAATATCCTCAGAGTAGTGAAGCAACTTAAATCAGTTAATAAAAGGAAGTCTTCTGGTCCAGACTGTATACCAATTAGGTTCCTTTCAGAGTATGCTGATGAATTAGCTCCATACTTAACAAACCTATATAGCCATTAATTTGATAAAAGATCCATACCCAAAGACTGGAAAGTTGTACAAGTCACACCAGTATTAAAGAAAGGTAGTAGGAGTAATCCACTAAGTTACAGGCCCTTATCATTAACGTTGATATGCAGCAGGATTTTGGAACATGTATTGTGTTTGAACATTATGAATTACCTCAAAGTAAATGGTCTACTGACACCTAGTCAACATGGGTTTAGAAAACATCATTCCTGTGGAACACAACTAGCTCTTCATTCACATGAAGTGTTGAGTGCTATTGACAAGGGATTTCAGATCGATTCTGTATTTCTGGAAGGCTTTCGACACTGTGCCAAACAAGCAGCTCTTAGTGAAATTGTGTGCTTATGGAATATTATCTCAGTTATGTGGATGTGGATTTGTGATTTCCTGTCAGAGAGGTCACAGTTCATAGTAATTGACAGAAACTCATTGAGTAAAACAGATGTGATTTCTGGCATTCCCCAAGGCAGTGTTATAAGCCCTTTGCTGCTTCTTATCTATATAAATGATTTGGGAGACAACCTGAGCTGCCGTCTTTGGTTGTTTGCAGATGCCACTGTAATGTATCAACTAATAAAGTCATTAGAAGATCAAAACAAACTGCAAAATGATTTAGAGAAGATACTTGAATGGTGCGAAAAGTGGCAGTTGACCTTAAATAACGAAAAGTGTGAGGTCATCCACATGAGTGCTAAAAGGAACTCATTAAATTTCAGTTACACTATAAGTCAGTCTAATCTAAAAGCCATAAAGTCAACTAAATAGTTAGGTATTACAATCACAAACAACTTAAATTGGAAGGAACACATAGAAAATGTTATGGGGAAGGCTAACCAAAGACTGCGTTTTATTGGCAGGACACTTAGGAAATGTAACAGACCTACTAAGGAGACTGCTTACACTACACTTGTCCATCCTCTTTTAGAGTGCTGCTGCGCAGTGTGAGATCCTTACCAAATAGGAATGATGGAGTACATCGAAAAAGTTCAAAGAAAGTCAGCACGTTTTGTATTATCACGAAACATGGGAGAGGGTGTCACTGAAATGATACAGGATTTGGGCTGGACATCATTAAAAGAAATGTGTCTTTTGTTGTGATGGAATCTTCTCACAAAATTCCAGTTTCCAACTTTCTCCTCCAAATGCGAAAATATTTTGTTGACACAGACCTAAATAGGGAGGAATGATCACCATGATAAAATAAGGAAATCAGAGCTCGTATGGAAAGATATAGGTGTTCATTCTTTCCACAAGCTATATGAGATTGGAATAATAGAGAATTGTGAAGGTGGCTCAATGAATCCTCTGCTAGGCACTTAAATGTGATTTGCAGTGTATCCATGAAGATGTAGATGTAGATGTAGATCATGTATAAGGTTTTAGCATCACAGAATATGGTCTACAGAAACAGAAGATAATGAGAGCTATAATATGTATTCTATAATTTATTAATCATTGTTAATTACAAAAACTGATTTTCTAATTTGAGTTTTTTATGATTTATGCCCAGTTAATGAGATGTCAGCTGGGTGAAGTGCAACTGTGTAAATTACAGACATTCTTTGGAGCTGGCCTTTATATGAATGCACAGTGTGAATCTTTAATTGCATGAAGACCAACTTCTTTGGCTCACAGTGTTGCCTGTCAGTTGACATAATTATCTCATTAACAGAAAAAGAAATATTGCTTTTGATTTGCGTTGATGATCAGTTGCTGTTTAGTTCAACTGGTGAAAGGCTATTGTATTGAGCTCTTTTACATTTGTAATTTCAACTGTAATGGCTATTGCAACAACAGTTAGAAAGCAATTGGGGGAAAGGGGGGGGGGGGGGTTTGAAGCGAGATTCACACTCAAGGAACAGTGTACATGTTACACATCAAGAGTTATGGTGATATTTAGTGAAATTATATATTTTAGTTATTGGACAGAAACACATCAACTGGGATAGTACAGAAAGTTTACCAACATTTAACAAGCAATAAGTTCAAAAACTGAAACTTTGTGGCAGATTCACTCTGCTGAAATTAATTCTGGTAACAATCCTCCAGGCTGTGCCTAAGCCATGTTTACACTATATCCATTCTTCCAGGAGTGCTGGTCCCACAAGATATCCAGGAGAATTTCCATGGTGTTTTACAGTAGGAGATGAGGCAATGGCAGAAGTATAGCTGTGAGGGTATGTCACAATTCATGGTTGGATAGCTCAGTTGGAAGCAGAAAGTTTTGAGTCCCAGTCTGGCATGCAGTTTTTATCTACCTGGAAGTTTCAAATCAGCATAACCTCTGCTCCATGGCAAAAATTCATTCTGGAATTCAAAAACTGGTTTCAGTAAAATATTTATCAATTGTTCTTTGTACCAATGATCTAATTCAAATAGGGGCAGTTCATTAAATAATACTGCAACCATCAATGTATTAAGGTAAATCAGGTATTAAAAAGCAGTTGATGGGTTTTGAATTTTGAGAATCAATATCTTTTCTTTGGTTTATAGACAGTTTTTGTCAGTGAAAAAATAAAAAAAATAAAATAAGAAAAGCGCAGTAGAACTTTTGTAGAAAAAGCCACCACTATAATTTTAATACACTCTTTCCCATTCCATTGAGACCAGAACAATCTGAATAGTAAACTGTTCTTAATTAAATCAGTGAGAATAAGTGGTGCCTTATCAGCATAAAACACCTCCACTCAGGAAAGATCAAACGACAACATTATATGCCAGTTGCTCTACAACTCCGCATGTTATGAGGTTGAGTTAGGGCCAGTGCTTTGACATATTGCTGAAAATAATACACCATTCATAGACAGAATCCTAAGAAGGAATGAATAACACCACAGGGTGTGCTTCAGTCACTTTGAAACATATATATCTATATTCACTCACACAAGTATATTGTGGAATATTATTATAAAGAAAATAGAATGGAGAAAAGAGAATACAAGAACATCTGCCATTACACTCTTCGTTCACTGATTCACACATAGAGTTTTGTATTAATAATTATCCACTCACTCACAGCTACAAAAATATAGTGATGAAATTGGTCCAGAGACCATAGATCCCAGCTTGAGGGCATCTCTAAAATTAAATTATACATGGGTTTAAGGTGGGATTATTTGTATTGGAAGATAATGCATAGATCAATGTACTTAATAACTATGACAAGCACTTATTGTTATTCGTAATGTAATTATTTGGTTATGATCTCCAACATTGTTTCACAATGTTTCTCTAATATTAAATTGGAAATAATAAAATTCACAATAATGTAGTGAATCATAGAACACAATAGCAGAATGAAACACCTATTACACATTGTAGGACAAAAGTGATGGGGAAAGAAATCAACCATGACCTTATCCAGGATTACTAATTAAACTCACGAGTGTGAGAAAAAAATACAAAATTAAAATGGCCAAACTGGAATTTAAATACTGTTGCTTTCAAATGCAAGAAATCACTGCCTTAACATTGCTCCCTTCCCTTCTTGCCCTCCCCCCCACCCCAATTGAAACACAAACTTGATCTAAGACACTTGATTTTGGCCAGAATTACTAGAAGGAAATGCTGAATTTCCTTGCAGTTTTTACCAGACATGTGTTTAAATTTCCCAAGCACATGTAGGAACAAACAAAATTACTGAACATTAAAATAAAGATAAGCAGAACTTATATCATTTATGATTTTATGCAGATTACGATCATTTGCATATTGTTCTTCGCACAAAGTGTTTGACAGAGTGTAATAAGTATTATTTGCCCCTGAATTTGTTAATACTTCAAAGCAACAGACTACTACTTGCACAGATTAAATTTCCTTTACTTTATGTCTATTCTCACAAACTTTTTGTCAACAGATTACTGGTTTTAGCCTATAATGACCATCTTCAGATCTGCTCTAAAAGACAATGTCCTAATATACTGCAGCCATAATGGCATTGTCAAATGATAAATGAAAAATCAGCACCAGCATTGTCAAATATATATAAATAATAACAAGTGCCATCTTTTCAGCAGCATTACTGTTCAAAACAAACTGCCATACAGTAGCCACAAGAAATTTGTGTTGTAAGTTCACCATATGCCTCTACTGTAGGCATACACAAGTCTTCAATGATTAATAGAACAACATAAAATAAAGGGGGGATACAATCGGTAAAGTCTGTAATTGACTTATAAGGTATAAGAGGCATTACATTAACAAAAAACAAGGAAATTAAAGAATGACAAAAGTTAGATTGTTAAAAAGAGGAAGAGTTAAGAGACAATAATTGACATATGCTCAAGTGTCAATATTATAAATAATGAAATAAAGAATAAACAGCTTTCATAGTGCACCAAATAATATAAAAACTATAAAACAAATAGTTAAAGAACCCACAATGAAAGAAAACATACTGCCGCACATAAACAGTGACCTCTGTTAGCGGTAATGCCAGAATTACGCATTGGTGAGAAGTGGTTAGAGGAACATGACCACCAGAGGGCCCCTCATACCCTGCAGCATGCCTTTGCAAGGAAAGAATGATAAAACTCCATACCAGTGCATGAACAAGATTATCTAGTTAATGCATTATATTATATAAGCAGAAAAGGAACAAGAAAATATTAGAGTTATGCGAACAAGATACGAAAATGGAGTAAATGTGTAAGGCACTGTATACTAGGTGAAACTATATATAACAGAGGCATTCAGTGATTAAAATAAAATGTCAAACAAAGAAAAAGTAGGCAATGGGCATGAAATTGCTCAGCCAGTTAAGCAGTTTTGTTGGTTCTTCCTTTTTTGCTTTATAAATTTCAAGCTCCTCTAACAAATTAAGAGCACGGCCTTTTTCCACTCTGTGGAGAATTCAGTTCTCAATGCTCCCTATAGAATGACCAGTTTCAGATAAATGCTGTCCTAAAGTAAAGTAAAAGAAATTTATTCTATATTCAGGTCACTGTTTTGTTTGCACAATGTCACAGCTTGTGAAACTTGTACAGATGTTGTGTACTCTACCAGGTAAGATCAGTTTTGCCAAATCAGCTGTAAACAAGACCACAAAAATCTCCAGGCCACTAAAATTTGTGAATCTTCTTGCTGTTGATAGTATTTCAAACAAACTTCTAAAATCTTGTGCCGATGTGATAATGGCCCCCTTGAGTTGTCTTTGTATCTAACTGACAAGAACAGGGGTATTTCCTGAAAGACTGAAGTAGATGTTAGAAGCACATGATAATAAAAATTGAGATGACCAGATGGCCTCAAATTCTGTGTCTAAGAGGTGAAGGGCACATGTCCAGTCTCTCCAGTTCCAATGTAAGACTGATTTTGTAATATCCATACAGTACTTCATTTTTCTGTATAGAGCACCAGTCATATTCCAGCCAGCAGCTGATTTTGACAGTCTTAAATGGGCATGCACCTTTGTAACACTACTGAAACTGACCATGGACTGGAGCACTATTAGCATCCCACATCAATAAATGAAATGTGTGGGTATTACAGATATATTAAGTTCAGCAAAAATGTCATAAATTGCACTTTATCTCTTTAGTTCTTAGGTAGAGTGTTACAATCTAATGTCCCTTCCTTCTCATTTTCCCAAAATGTTCTAAGGATATAGTTTACCACAGAATACTGAAGCAGCTTTGTAAGAATAACCTGCTGTGGAGTCTTCTCTGTTGGGAAAGTAATATATGAGCTCACATATTCGGTTCTGCATGAACTAACAAGAGAAATATCTTGTTTACATTTTCTGTGATCTTATCAAGGTCCTTTTTTAGGGCTTACAATTCTGCTATAGAAACTAAAGACATTCCCCAAGCATCTTAACAATATAAAGCAGAGGGCCGCAGTAACAAATGTTAGCACAGGAATAAGTCAAAATTCAGAGTGGGGAAATGTTAAATGTAGTATCCCACAAGTTTGGTGCTCAGCTCACTATTGTTATGGATTAATATAAATGATTACCCAAGATGTTGGAGGGTTCTTCAGAAATGGCGATGTTTGCTGATGAGACAAGTATACTGATAAATAGGCATAAGGTAATTCAGACCAGACACCACCTGGAAAACAATGAACAGGTATACAAGTTGTTCACAGCAAACACTTTAACTCTTTATCAAACAAAGACTTATATAATCCAGCTCCAAAGAAGTAAAAATCCCATATAGATCCCAGAAATAGAGATCAGTGGGCACACATTTGATGAGGCTCCATGTATGAAATATCTTCGCATCCAAATTATTAATCCAATAAATAACCACCAGTATGTAGTTTAGTTAATCAAAGAAAAATAAACTCTGTTCTGACTGCTTTGCACTCAGAAACCTCTCTCACTGTCTCAACTTGCAAACAGGACTGCTAGCACAATTTGTATACTTTCACTGACTTCTGTCCCATGACACAATCTTAAGGCAGCTGCAGCTAAGGCAAGAAAAATATTTATTCTACAAAAGTGTGCAACAAGAATATTGTGAAAAGTTGATAAATGAACATTTTGCAGAAGTGCCTTCACACCTAGGGATTCTTAGAGTTACATACCAATGCACATAAACCTACTCCCTTACCGTATCTGTGGTTAACAACTAGGATGAGTTTTGGAAGAATTCAGCAAGTAACAACCACAATATGAGAAGCAAAAATAATTTCCACATAGCCTAAGCAACTTCCTCTAGATTTTGAAATGGAGTTTTATAGTTCCATGCCAGTGAACTTCGGGCAGAAAGCTGAAAATCCGCAAATATGCAAAAAGAAAGTAAAAGTGTACCCCATTAGCCACTCAGGAATATATATTCCACATTACTTAAATGTTTGTATTACAAAGATCTTAACTTTTCCAGTATATAGAGAGCTGATAGTGGTATATATAATGTTACATAAATGCTTTGTCAAAAGTCTTAGTTGCGAATAGGAGAGCTTTTGTAAGATTGAGTAATAAGCTGTTGGTTGTATACCAGTTGTAAACCTGTTCCAGTATTGTTCTGGTTGTGACAAATGTGGGTGAGTTTGAGCCCTCTAGCAGTAGACTTGTCTCAACAGCAAATATTACAATTTTTGAAGAATTCTTCAGTGACAAAGATAAATCATTTATGTAGACCAAAAACAGGAGCCAAGCAAGCACTGAAACCTGTGGTGCACCATACTTAATGTTTTCCCACTCTGAAATTAATCTTCTATATTTAGTATCATTTGCTAACATGACAATCTGTATCTAATGTTAAGATATGACTCCACTGGACAATGAGGAGAACTTTAATAGCCTACCATTTAAGTTACCCTAATAGTATTTTAGAAGGACTGACTCATCATACAAAAAAGTCAAAACAACATTCAGTGAAATTAAAAGCAGGGTTGTTAACATTAAGGGTGAAATGGGAATTCCACCGTTAAATGTAGAGGAGGGAGCTGATGGGTGGAATGAGTATAATGAAGGCCTCTTTAAGAGAAAGACTTGTCTGATGGCATGATAGAAGAAGAAACAGGAATTGATATAGAAGAAATAGGGGACCCACTCTTAGAGTCAGAATTTATAAGAGCTTTTGAAGACTTAAGATGGAATAAGGCAGGAAGGATAGATAGCATTCTGTCAGAATTTCTAAAACCGCTTGGGGGAGTGGCAACAAAATGACTGTTCATGTTGGTGCATAGAATATATGAGTCTGGCATTATACCATCTGACTTTTGGACCAAAATCATCCACATAATTCTGAACATTGCAAGAGCTGATTAGTGTGAGAATTATTGCGCAGTCAGCTTAGTAGCTCATGCACTCAAGTTGCTGACAAGAATAATATGCAGAAGAATGGAAAAGAAAAGTGAGGATCTGCTATATGATGGTCAGTTTGGCAATAAGAAAGGTAAAGGCAACAGAGAGGCAGTTCTGACATTGCAGTTGATAATGGAAGCAAGATTAATGAAAACTCAAAACACACTCATAGGATTTTTTGACCTGGAAAAAGCATTTGACAGCATCAAATGGTGCAAGATGTTTGACATTCTGAGGAAAATAGGGATCAGCTTATAGTTGACAGGTAATACAAAATATTTACAACAGCCAAGAGGGAACAATAAGAGTGGAAGACCAAGAATGAAGTGCTCAAATTAAAAAGGTTATAAGACAGGGATGTAGTCCTTTGCCCCTATTGTTCAATCTATACATCAAAAGCAATGACAGAAATAAAAGAAAGGTTCCAGAGTGGAATTAAAATTCAAAGCGAAGGATATCAAATATCAACAATAAGATTCACTGATAACATTGCTATACTCTGTGAAAGTGAAGAAGAATTACAGGATTTCTGAATGGAACAAACAGTCTAATCAGAACAGAATATGGATTGAGAGTAAATCAAAGAAAGAGGAAAGTAATGAGAAGTAGCAGAAATGAGAGCAGAGGAAACTTATAATCAGGATGGTGATCACAAAATATGAAGTCAGGGAATTCTGCTGCCTATGCAGCAAAATAACCCATGATGGACATAGCAAGGAGGACATAAAAAATAGATTAGCACTGGCAAAGTTGGTATTTTTGGCCAAGAGAAGTGTACTAGTATCAAATGTAGGTCTTAATTTGAGGAAAAAATTTCCGAGAATGTGTGTTGGGAGCACAGCATTGTATGGTAGTGAAACTTGGGCTGTGGGAAAATGAAAAGAAGAGAACTGAAGCATTTGAGATGTGGTGCTACAGAAGAATGTTGAAAATTAAGTAGACTCATAAAGTAAGGAATGAGAGGTTTTCTGGAGAATCAGCAAAGAGAGAAATACATGGTAGGACATCTGTTAAAACGCCATGGACTAACTTCCATGGTACAAGAGGCAGCTGTAGTGGGTAAAAACTGTAGAGGAAAGCAGTGACTAGATTACATTCAGCAAATAATTCAGGATGTAGGTGGCTACAGGAGAGGAATTCATGGTGGCAAGAGAACCAATAACTCAAAGAAAAAGCAGTATTTCATTATCTACATTAGATTGTTCCAGCTTACAAACTGGAACAGCACAATGTAGATAATGAAACACAGGAGGGTATGGATGGGTAAACAGCCAAAGTGATGGCAGTCAAGCTGGTGAGCCATAGCCTACGTGATGTTACTGCACCAGTAGAATGTAAGCGGACAAGGGTGGCCACATGCCTCACCAATACACAAAATGTGTACAGTTGGGTCACCTGGTGGATAGGCTATACTAGCTGCAACAGCCTGTGAGCAAGCCGAGGTTTGCCTGTGCCCTTTGGGACAGCTTTCACACAGTCTGATCTACACAGTCAAAGCCTCTGGCAAGATTACAGAAAATGCAAAAAAGTTAATTTTTCTTATTAGCTGAACCAGAACTGAATTTGAGAGATCATTTATTTCCTGCTCATTAGAAGTGCCTCTATAAAAGCCAAATTGAGCTGTTGTTAAAAGGTTATTTTCAGAAAAGATGATACAGTATTCAGCTGTAAGCTATCTTCTCAAAAATCTGTGAGAACGTATTAAGAATGGACATCGGTTTATAATCAGAGGTCAGTCACTTATCACCAATTTTGTATATTACTGTTGCTACTTCATACTTAAGACTTTCAGGAAATGCAGTGACTCATTAAAAAGCAGCTCAAGGATGGCACTAGCAAGTCACCACAAAAATTTAGTACTTTCACTAACAAACTATTCTAGCAATAAAAGTTACTACTTTTTAATGGCCAGACCATGTTTGTGAATTCTCTAACAGTTGTTGTTATGTCCATCATATTGAAAACTGGTAAGCCTCTTCACCTCTACATAACTATTTCGACTGAAGCCTTTTTGCACCTGCTTACTGTACTCAAGTATGGTCTGCCTCTACAATTTTTACCCCCACACTTCCTTCCATCACCAAATTGATGTATCCTTGATGCCTCAGGATACATTCTGTGAGTCAATCCTTTCTTGTCACAAAGTGCTACAAATTTCTTTTTTCCCAAATTCAGCTTAGTATATCTCCTCTATTTATTCAGTCAACATGTATTATCTACAACATTCTTAACATTCTTTAAAAGCTTCTACTCTCTTCTTGTCTGAACTAGTTACCATCCATGTTTCGCTTCCATACAGTGTTACACTCCAGATGAATATCTTCAAAAAAAATTTCCTAACATTTCAGTTTATACTCAATACTAAAAAATTTTTCCTTTTCAGAAACACTTTTCTTGTTATTGCTGGTCTGCATTTTTTGTCCTCTGTACTTCGGCCATTGTCAGTTATTTTGTACCCAAAATAGCAAAACTGAACTACTACTTTTAGTACCTCATTTCCTAACCTAATCCCCTCAGGATCACCTAATTTAATTCAGCTACATTTAATTACCCTTGTTTCACTTTTGTTTATGTTCAGCTTACAACTTCTTTTTTAAAACATTATTCATTTCACCCAACCGATCTTCCAAGCCCTTCATCATCTATGATAGAATTATTTTTTTTTTTTTTTTTTTTTTTTTTTAACTACTTGGTCACTGTACAAACAGAATAACATTGAGAACACTGCTTTCTCAACTTCTGATTTCCATTAATCTCCTACAATGATTATAACTGCAGTCTGCAAGTACTGAGACAGCATTATCAACAGCTTTCTCCAAATATATGAACACCAGAGACATAAATTTGCCTTCCTTCATCTCATCATCTAAGATGAGTTGTAGGGCAAGTATTGCCTTTTGTGTTCTTAAATTTCTCTGGAAACCAAAGTGATCTTCCATGAACTTATCTTCTACCAGTATTTCTCTTAATCTGTGAATAATGTGTGTCAGTATTTTGCAATTATGACTAACTCAACTAATGGTTCTGTAAGATCCATGCCTGTCACCACCTGCTTTCTTTGGAATAAGAATTATTGCATTCTTCTTGAAGACAAGGACATTTCACCGGCCTCGTATATCTTGCATACTAGGCTGTCCTAAGGATCTCAATAAATGTGAGGGAATGTTGTCTACTCCAGGAGCTTTGTTTCAGTTTTAGCTTTTGAGTGCCCTGTTAAATTCTTCCCACAGCATTATATTTCCCATATCATCATCATCAACTTCCTGTTCCCTTTATAATATGCATGGTGGAGCAATATAAAAGAAATACAATATGAATTTAAGTGCTTGCAATTTAAAATGCAAATCACTTGAAAATGACATGACATTTTCCTTCACGCACATTTAAAGTCATTTACAGAAGTTTGCAGGGCTGGCACTGGAATTCAATTAACTTCCTCCTAAATTGATCCTTCAGTTCTTGGATATTGTGTGAAGGGTCACAATTGAATATCTAACATTTAAATTAACTCAAAGGAAGAAATCACATGTTGAAAGGTCAGGGAATCTTGGAGGCCTGGAAATGTTCCCACTCCTGGAAATGAGATGACCTGAAAGATGTTCAGTACCATACTAACGGAATGCTATGAGGTATAGCACATGGAACATTGTGTTTGCAATTACAGGAAGATCGGCAAGCTGTCATACTAGGAAATGGTTCAACATGTGAACATGTGGACATAGCATCACTGTGATCATCTTAAAAGAAGTAAGGCCCCATGGTTCCAAATTACGATATGTTTCTCCACACTACCACTTTCTGACTATGAAGTGGCATTTCATGAACCATTTCAGGTTTTTGATGTGATCATTATATAAAGCTTTGCTTGTTAACAAAACCTGAGAAATAACATTGGCTTCATCACTCATGTTCAGATTGTTGCATAGGATTGGGTTGTTGTTCATGAGTTTCAACAACTTCCAGCAAAAGCGTAGTCTATTTGTGAGGTCATCTGCATTCAGTTTTTTCCTATATGAATTTTGTATGGGTAGTATTGCAGTCCTTTGTGCAATATGGTTTGGGCCATCTGGATCCTACCCTCCACCACCAGCTTTTCTTAGCTGTGTAGATGGAAGTTATCCTTACAACACATTCTTCGCTTACGAAATTATCTCTGCCTCAACCTATGGCAACCTACTATCCACACACCTTTCACCCACAGTTTCCACCCCCTCTGCCTTATCACCACCTCTCATTTCACATGTCCCCTTACCCTTATTGTATGCAGCTCTCTGCCAGTGCACAGCGCTGTCTTTTCCCCTTCCCTGTTCCTCTTCTTCTCTGCTCCCCCTCCCCACTCCCCCTCCAGCTCCCAGCCTCCTGATGCTGCACCTGGCAATCTTATCACACCACTATCTAGTCCTTGCACATTTCAACAGACAGTACTCTTTTTTCTCTGCACCCCTATCATGCTATCCCTCCCATTTCCCTGCCCTCTCCAGATTGCTGCGTTCATTCAATTTCTGTCTGCTGGAGATAGCAGTCATATGTACATGATGTGTGCTGACTTGCATGAATATGTGTGTTTTCTTTTCTGAAAAAGGCTTTGCCCAAATGCTAAATGTGTAACAGTCTTTTCATTGTGTCTGTCTGCAACTCAACACGTCATCTTTATGCTGAGAAGTAATCCATCCTTTTCCTAATATGGTCGGCATATTAATTTGCACTACTATAGTGTATCTGTCCCCTATGATAATGTGTTCACTGTGCTGTTCACAGTAGTTTACCAGCATTCCTATTTTCTGTGTTATTATTAGACATATTCCTGCCTTACCCCTATAAGATTTCGTGTTCATAGCCCTGTAATCACCTGACCAGAAGTTCTGATCTTCCTCCTACTGCATTTTCATTAATTCTGACTATCTATTTCTTTTTTTTTTTTTTAATTCTCTATCCTGCCTACCTGATTAAGGGAACTAGCATTCCACACTCCAGCCCGTAGAACACCAGATTTGTTTTTCCTGAGGACAACATCCTCTTGAATAGTCTCCACCTTGATATCTGAATAGTGGACTACATTTCTGAATTGGGAACTATATTATCTCCAGAATACCTTACCCAAGAGGTTACCATCATCATGAAGCCATACAGTATATCTGCATGCCCTTGAGAAATGTCATGGCTCTATTTTTCCCTTGTTTTCAGCCATTCGCAGTACCAACCTAGCAAGGCAGTGTTGATCAAATCATTAGGCCAGATCTCTCAACAATCCATACAGGTGACCCTGAAACTACTGAAAAGTCTGCTGCCCCTTTTTCAGAAGCATATCTTCAACATGGCTGCATCTAGGGTATGGCTATCTGTATTGTATATGCACCTTGCGTAAGTTCACAGTTCATTGGGAGCTCTCTAACAGGTGAGTTGACAAAACTGATGTCTTTTGATGGATATGCATTGCCTGTCACTGTACGTTTACTGGATCTTCTTTTGATGGACAATTTTTTCACTATGTTTTCAGCTACTGTTAAGAAAAATCCATTGAATTTAGTAGTCAGTGATTTGAGCTGCTTGTCATCTGTTTCACTGTTGCTGCTATCTGAATGTTTGATATCATTTGCCTTGCAAGTTTATTTGTATCATGGTCAATAATGGTCCAAAGTGTCCCTGCCTCGTTCTTGGAATTTTGAATTTTTTTGAGCTAGGTACATAGCTTTTTTCTCTTTTTGATGATATGCTGAAGAATCTTGCAATACTACTTTATTAAATTTTTAAATCTTAATTAGAGCTAATTCTTTGTACTAAACAACACTCTCTCTTCATAGCACAAGATATTTTTATCCCACACATCAGTGACCCTTTTTCTTGGCTTCCAGTGTGAATGTCACAGATACCTTAATAAAGGAAACCTGATCCATAATGTTGGAACATTTTCGGGAAGAATTACATTTCTCATCTACTATATGCTCTTGGTAAACTTCTCTCCATTATTATTCATGTAAGTTCCAGCTGAATAATGAAACTGAGTTACCACTTACAACCCTAGGAAATTTTATTTTTCGTTTCTTAATTAAGCCTGATTGATGTGGATACTTTGTTGCTGATGTTTGACTATCATGATCAGATAATTTTTTTTCCATGGGACTCACAGCTATTTTATTAAAGACAGTAAGATTTAAAAAGAGCTTGTTTCTATTAATCAAAGTTCATACCAGCTACTTATTTTTTGTGTAGACATCACAGAGCTAAATGAAATCATTTTACACTAATGTTTACAAATGTGCCTGCTTTGCTCAGAAGAAAAAAACCTAGGATGAAGAAAGGAAATACTTACTCAGGCTATCGAGCGTTTCCCTTTTGTTGCATAGAAGGCATTAGGTAGAGCATACGTTGGCTGCTTCACTGCCCTGCTGTATGGCCATAACAGTGAGATCAAGAAACTGTGCACAGTAAGTATCAAGAAAATTGAAATAATCTCATCTTAAATAATTGAAAGTCTGTTGTGAAAGAGATTAAGGGAAAAAAATATATAAAATGAACAATGTTATCATTAGTACTGAATAAGAATAAAACTTTTTAACAAAACAAACAATGTGATTGTTAATTCTGAATAAGAATAAAACTTTTTAACATAAGGTATCAACATATGTTTGGAGAGACTCGGTAAAATATGTTTTTGTTGCTTTTAGGGAACTAATTTTCATGTTATCCTTTAAGTCACAACCAGAAAAAAAATTTTGTGGATTTGTCAAGTCATAAATGAAATAGCTATCCCAATCTTTAACTTACATCTCCAGAACTGACATCTGTTTTTACTAATTTTCTATACTTTTATTAATTTTACATTAGTTTTAATGGGTTTAAATGCTTTCTAACTTAAGTGTTTTTTTACCTTACATCCTCTTTCTACCATGTTGTCAATTACTCATACATCTGAGTCAGAATACATTAGGTTGTTGTTTTCTCTTTGTTCTTCTAACTATGAAAGAGAACCCCTATATATTTTCTCTCAATTTTGTTAATACCTCAATATGTCTTCTCCATCAATGCACAAACATTAACTCAGTTGCTCATGGATGCATCCGGCACCTCCAATATCAATATCAATAACAGAATAAACTCAAAAACTTCTTCTCTCTCCTTTACACAACTGAATTTAGAGGTATGAGCTCAGTAAATACACACATGCTATGCATATGCCTTAGGGAAACCCAGTAACCATCTTGTAAATATTTTATTATATATTTTTTATTATAATAAAAGATTCAGTGAATATAAAGTAATGTTATTTATATTTGGTGATCTGTACTGTTTGAGATTTATCAATACAGTATTGGTAGGCAAGTTACAAAAAATATATGATATTTATTTCCTGGGATCATATGAGCTAGAGCTACACATCCATAATGTGTGCAGAAATGTAATAGAAAGAAGAAATAGGTATTCACATGGAAGCATAAAACATTTTTTCTGTAGATTAATTGTATTAGAAAAGCACATGGTCATGTAACATGAAACTGTTCAGAAAATGGTCTAAAGCTGATGTGCTCCAAAATTAATTGCATCTCTTGTGAGGAAATTGTGTTGAAAGTTATTACAGGAAAGGTTATCTGTACCTGCAGAATTAAATGATAGAAATTCCATACAGTTGTAGAGCTAAATAAAACACTAGCTAAAAATTGTTACATTTACAGTAGATTAAAATAAGGAAAACATACAAGCACATCAAAACTAAATGAAAGTCAATTATATTTTATTTCTGATTAATCCACACAACTATGCCAGCAGTTATTTCTGGAACTGGTGGAAAGTAGTACCAATAAACAATCTCTTTGGAACAGTCATTGGTGATAGAGAAAAATGAAAATGTAGCAAACATTTGATACATTCACTTGCCTCAAATCAGCTTGTATGTTTGGTCTCTTCGAAGCAAGAGCCCATGATATAGCAGCCCCAGGACCCCTTTTTACAGTTAACACAGGATCCTCACCTGAAAACAGTACAGAGAAGTTCAGTGTAAGTCCTTTAGCATTTGCTACAAATTGTGCATTCAATGGAAAGAATTAATATGTATGAATACATACTCTCATGGTGATATAATGTAAAAATTATGCTCAGAATGGAGCAGTGACAACTTGACAATAGCTGGGGAGGACTTAGCTAAGACTTTTCGGATTTCTAATCACTTCTATACTGTGTACAAAAAACTGAGTATAAAGGTATTAAAGTCAAGTAGTTTGAGAGGGTAGGACACACTGGTTAGTCAAACAAAAAGCACAATTGTAATCAGTAAAGATAGAGGAAGGATTAACAACTTCCATTTCTAACATTATTTAGGCTTATTATAAGCTTAAATAATGTTAGAAATGGAAGTTGTTAATCCTTCCTCTATCTTTACTGATTACAATTGTGCTTATTGTAAGCCTAGATAATGTTAGAAATGGAAGTTGTTAATCCTTCCTCTATCTTTACTGATTACAATTGTGCTTTTTGTTTGACTAACCAGTGTGTCCTACCCTCTCAAACTACTTGACTTTAATACCTTTATACTCAGTTTTTTGTACACAGTATAGAAGTGAGTGATGAAGATGACATTTTTGCTCTTACTTTGTTTACCTTGGAAAATGTGCAGCTCTTCGAAGCTCATAACATGAACATAGTACAGAACTGTCAATCTGGTATCCAACATCATTCTCTTCCCTACACATTCTTATTGATTCTAATCTCTAAGGGATACAACATAAATATGTCTAGATTACTAACCTTTAAAACAAATGAAAAGTGTCAAAACTCTGTAGATGAGAACGTGATCCTTAGCATGTACTTACTGATTGCCATTCCCTTCATGTTAGTCAGTAATAATCTCCCTTATTACTGTCTGTCACTGCCCACTGACTGGTTCATAATTTAATTTGTTATTTTTCATCAGCAGTTTGTGTTTTCTATATGTCTGTATTCTTCTCTTTCTTTTTTTACCAATACTTTTCTTTCACAGCTCATGTTTTTCATCTTTACTAATCTACAGAGGCTACTTCGTTTGTCTTTGGCATGCTAGTGTAGAATGTGACACTAACTCAGCTAATTGCAAAATTCAAACATTTTGCACATTTATTCACACTTGTAAACTGACTTCTGCTTGTTTCTCTATGTACGAGCAAGATGTATGTCAGGTAAATTGGTTTTGATATTCTAGATTCTAATTTTTTACACACACACTAAACATGCCAGTCATGCCATTTTTCCACTGTCTTTATGCAATTTTATAATAGCTTGTGTTATGTTGATATGTCATGTATTTCCTAATCATTATGAGTGCCACAGAACATTTGTATTAGATCATAAACTGTAAACTACATTTGTGTTATTATTCAGGCAATCATTGCCTCTAATTTCAGTGTGTATCTACATAACTGAATGTACATTTTTTTTGAGTACTCAGAAGCTTACGCGTGTTATGCATAACAGTTCATGAAATTGTGTATGGTGTGACATATCACCTTGGTAAAGTGCTGTGTTACCAAATGTCTATCTAACTGATGTGTCTGAATTAGTTGAGTAATTTAGGATTGCAAATGGTCTGCTTGTTTTTGACATTATTTATACATGGATGAATATCGTGCATCTTCAAAGTGGGACAGTGGCTGCAGCTTTACCACAATTTATGGTATCTTCTTCATTTATTCTGTACTGTGGTGTTGGCTCGGAGAGTGGGTCACACCATGGAATGTAATACTATGTGACAGTACTGATGGCATCATCAAAGACAAGAGAAGAATCTCATTATCTGTTGGGTATGTATTCATTCTGTCATTGTATCTAAAGTTGTCAGTTTGATGTGTCATGCTGAGATTATTGTGATGTGCCCTGTAACAAGGTATTAATATTAACAGTCATTGTATTTGAGAGTATGAATACACAGCACACTAATTTTAGATGTGTCATATTCAGTGGCTACTGCAGAACCTGAAAAGTGAAATCCAAGCTTTTCAAGACTGGCAGGTCTGAATAAGTATCAAGGTGAGTGAATTAATATCCTGTAGTCATAGATCATGAATGAGCTGGTCATCTATAACCAACAGGAACACCACATGTTTCCCCTTAATCTATTCTACTACATAAAGACAACACATTGTTTAATATTGTTGCCAAAAATCTTGAAAAGTTCTTGAGCAGTTTACTTCACATTTTTATACAATATACTAAAAAACACTTGGGCTGACACATATAATACATAAACATACACATTACTTATAAAAGGGAAACATTGTTAGCATCAGTTTTCAAAAAAAATAGGGAAGCAGCCTACTCGTGCCATACAGAATTCATATTCTTTCCATTGTGTGGCAGCCTAGTCCACTCTAACTAGCTATCATGTCACAAATGTTGTGCAATACCTTAAAAGTAAAGTAAATGATCTGAAAAGTTAATAGCATGTCAGGAGTGATGCTAACATAATAATGTGTTAAGTTTCAGTTTAGTAACTTTAACAGATTTCAAAATTTGCACGTTTTATGTAAAAATCATCGGCGCAACAGGAAGGAGCTAGAAACTTCAAAATCTATATTCAGATTCCTTTTTCATTGTAAATTAATGGAAACAACATGCTGGATCTCACAAAGTAAAATTTTGGTCAAAATTCATGATTTTCTGTTTTTGTGTCCTAAAAGAATGGAAGTAAGATAGATTAAGTAAGTGATTAGATAAAGCTAGAATGTTTAGATTTAGGTAGCTCTTGCAATAAAGATAGCAACCAAAGATGAGGAAGGATGTGTGTGCTATGTTTCAATGAATTGTATGATCTCTCTCTCTCTCTCTCTCTCTCTCTCTCTGTGTCTTATTATTATTATCATTTTACAAATTTGAGGGAGAGGGAGGAATATTTTATACAAAACTGGAATACCAGCCATTCCTGTCTAAATATTTCCACTGAGCAATGTGAACATTTAACAAACAAATATGAGGAAAGGCAAGAAAAAAAAACATCTGTAGCTCAATATGGGTGGCATGAGATCATCTGCATGCATTTACGTCTATATACATTCAAATTAAAATAGAGTAGAAAAACTATATTCAAAATTAGTAATGAAAAAGAGAGAAGGGAGAGAGAGAGAGAGAGAGAGAGAGAGAGAGAGAGAGAGAGCAAGAAAGCATGAATTCACAAGGTTAGTAAAAGCAAAATATTTTGTAGTACCTGTATCTGTGTCATCCGTTTCTCCGTCAGTAATCTCTTCTGGTTTTTCTCGGTTCAGCATGTAATCTGGAAATGTAATATCTTTTGGCTGACAGACATAAATAAATGTTTGTGCAACAACAATTATAGTCACAAAGCAGTTCATAATGTACATTATTTTTATTTTCATACAAAATAAATCTAACTACTCTGGATTTTACATTCATCATTTCAATTCTACATAGGTATTGATTACAACGAATTTTTGCTATAAAGTGAAAATAACTGTTGAGACCATTAATCTAATCAAAACTTACGTTTAAAAACATGATCACTTGCCCTCTTCCCAATTTCAGTGAATGGCTGCTCTGAAATTAAAAAGATTGGTTTTCATTTATAATTTTTCATGAAAGATTTTATTTGCAATATGTAAAACTAAAAGAACTGCATCACTGTTTGATTTGCAGAAAGTGAAGCATGGAACACAGAATGCAAAACATCATCATTTAGTAAATATGAGTATGTCTCTAAAACATTATGTAATGCAAAGACTTTTTTCCAATAAAAATGAACTATTGTATTGATTAGCATTTGAAAACAGAACAACATACATGGAAAGTCAGTTGATAACACAATAAATTCTTCTCTTTAGAAATAAATACTCAGAAATAGAATATCGAACTCTGTAAAGGTAAATGGTAATACTGTAATACTGGTGAATCTAATGAGGAGGAAGACCATTAACAACTTTATTTTGAAGAGCAGAAAGACATATATGATGGTTGAATGAAAAGTAATGCCTCCACCTTCATTAATTGGCTTTGGATAAGAATATTTTAATAAATCAAATGCAGAAATAATCCTTAGAATGTGATCATTAATTACCTGTTTTCACTTTCCACATAATCACCAGTCAATTGGATACATTACTGCCCACAATTAACAAGTTTTCTGAAGCCATCACACAAGAAGTCTACACTGTTTCTGCAACCATTGTCTCACAGTACTCTCAGTGTCTTCATCAGAAGCATAATGATGTCCCTGCAGATCGTCTTTCATTATCAGGAACAGATGGCAGTCAGACGATGCTAAATCTGGACTGTATAGAAGATGCTGTATGGTAGTGAGATTCAGTCCCTGAAGTTCTGCTGCAGTGGCACATGAAATGTAAGGTTTGGAATTGTCAAGCTGCAGGAAAACATTTCCCTTTCCTTTTCGGACCCTTGTTAGCTGTCATTTCAGATTTTGCAGTGATGTGATGTAACACTCTGAATTTATTACTGTTCCACGATCAGGGAAATCAACATGAATAACACCATCTGCAACCCAGAACACTGTGGCCATGATTTTTCCAGCTGAGGCATGCATCTTGAATTTCTTTTTCTGGGGTGAGTCTTGGTATCAATATTCCACAGACTGACGTTTCGTCTCCTGATCATAATGGTGTACCCACATTTCATCTCATGTCACAATTTAATGGAGAAATGTGTCACCTTTATTCCTATAATGTGAGAGAAGTTCTTGCAAATTTCAAGTCTGTGTGCTTTCATTTCAGGAGCCATCATCTGGGGTACCCATCATGCACAGATCTTCCAATAGCCAAGCAAAGCAATAATGTGACCCACATGTTCTTGTGAAATGCCAATTGTGCTTGAAATTTCTCTCTGAGTGATATGACAATTGTCGTGAATCAATCTGTCAACGTTTTGCTTGTGAAACTGTGGTTGCTGTCACAGGACGTCCAAATCTTTGTTTGTCACACAGGTCAGATGTTCCCACCTCAACATCTTTAAACTCACTTGCCCAACAACGCACAGTACTCACATCAACACAATCACATAAACTGCTTTCATTCTCTGATGAATTTTCTTTGGGATGACACCTTCTGCTGTCAAGAATGCAATGACTGCACAATGCTTAAATCGCATTGACTGACCATCTGTGAAGGATTCCATACTTTACACTGTGACAACACAACCATTCAATTCTAAGGCTTCCCACCAGCTGGAGTTGAAGAGAAGAGTCTTACCACATACCAATGCTGCCAACTGTTGAAGATTTATGAAGGTGGAGGCATTACTTTTCAGTCAACCCTCATAAAACTTTTAATAAAACAATGGCAATGGAAAGAATGGAGGAAAAGAGAACAAAGAACATTCTACGTGGTAACATGAATCAGAAACTACCAACAAAAATATACTGTGAGAAGGTTGGTAGTCAATGAGTCAGAATAAGCAGATAGGAAAAATTGGAGAAAAATTAGTGATAAAAAGAAAGAAAGAATAATAGATAGAGAGGGCAAAGAAGAGCTAATACAAAAAGTAGACAATGCCTCTGTTTTCTATTTTGCTTTAACTGACATTACACAATTTTTTTATTTTCTTTTTTTTTTCTTTTTTTTAAATACAAATCCTCTTGGTTGGACTATAGCTTCATACAACACTGCAGGCACAAAATTATTACAATATGCAGTAAATAAACATGAGACTGCATGACAAGAGATGTGAAGAGCTTGAATTAATGCTATTTAGTGATGAGCATGAGCTAAACACAAAGTGTATACTTCTCATTGTATAATCTCTGAGATACATCTGAGGTGACTGTGCAGCATAGTGACAAGCATAAGCCAAACACAAAATGTATAATCTCTGACACACATTTATTCTTTGCTTTTTGTAAGTATTCTATTGTTGCTCGTATTTAGTCGCTAGGACTGAAAAATGTCAAGTCATAGTTACAGTATTTTATGTTGTGAAGAAAGTACATGTTTTAAATCTACAACATTTTGGTTATCCCAATGTGATATCCAATGTTAGTTGATGTCTCATACCATACTGCATCATGTGCTACATAAGGAACATCTGCATCAACCATGCCATGCATCTTCTACGTATTTCACCATCATAAGTTTGGAATGCAACCATCAACTGTTGACCTGCCTACAGGCACATTTCATGTTATGGTTAAGCCACTACCATTCTGGCAACAGAACTTGGTTTTATGGTTCTTGCATCTAGAGATTCAGTTTGTGCTAGCTCACATAACTGCTGACGGCACAAAATACAGCTACATTGTCACTGCTTTAAATGATGACATGGCTACAGAGGTGCTGGACATTCTAGCATCATTGTTACATGACCATCATGAATGCCTTCCTCATCTACCCATCACAATCTGAAACAAAACAGCTAGAGAAGTTACTCTGCACTGAAGAACTAAGCGTTTGCATTCCTTTGTAGTCACTGCACTACCTGTAGACTCTAGTGAGTAAAGCCATTAACAAGAACATTTTATGGAATATCTTACTGACCCATCTTCCACTTAATGCACAGAAGATACTGACAGCATGCACCAGCAATCTGGCCACATTCACACAAACTTATTGCACAAATTGCTAACCTGCAGACAGTGTTTCAGTCACCAGTCCCATCATTACTGCATACTAAGGAAGTGCTGATGCTCTCATCTCACCATGAGAGTCTGTTGGTACCATAGATGGTTTAGTTTAGAGGTAAGGAAATGCAGTCCCCTGTGTGAAATGGGAAATGAATCACGAAGTCACTAATGATGGTGATTGGCTCCTCAGATGACAATTGTCGACTGCTCATAATGAAACATTACATGAAGTTGCAGTTCTTAGTGGGCACAAGTGCTGATGTGTCAGTATATCCATCTGGCCAGCTACTCACTACAACAGTGATGACAGCCACCTATTCACCACTAGTGGTGCCACCTTCCTGGTGTACGGTCATGTCATACTGGTACTAAATCTCGGCCTCCGTCATAAGTTCAAGTGGCAGTTTGTTGGGGCAGATGTGGTATACTCTGTTCTCAAGCCACACTTTTTTTCTTTCTATGGACTCTTCCATGACCTCCATCATGGTTCCCTCCTTGACACTACTACAAACTTAGTTAGTCATGGATGCGTATATTATGCAGATGATACCACATTGCATACGTTCACACGTGATTCTCTGTTTGTATAACTACTGAAGCAGTTCCTGGAAATCACTTAGTAATGCATTTGATGATGTATTACATACTGACCATGTTAGTATCGCCAGTACACACTTGACCTCATCATTTAACAGAGTAGAGAAGTTGAAAGTAGCAGAGCAGGAGTTCCTTCATGCCTGCACAAGGAATTTGCTGCTTATCGAGCAGTAGCTGGGCGTCTCCACTCCATGTAGTCCTGATGAATAGCAGATGGACCCATGTAGGGATTATAGACAGCTCAACACCAGGACCATCCCTGCTCATTATCTAGTACTGCACATTGAAGACTTTGCTTTCAATATCCATGGCAGAAGCATTTTCTCCACATTGGACTTGGTACATGCATTCTATCAGATACCTGTTGCTCCAGATGATATAGCTAAAACTGCTGTCTGCCCCTCAATCGGACTCTATGAATTTTCCAGAATGCCTCTCGAACTATAAAGTACTGCACACATCTTTTCAATAGTTCATGGACGAAGTCAGGCATGACAACAACCAACACACTTACACCAAGCTTTTAGTTATCTCCATTCAACTGAATCACTTATCAATCCGTCAAAGTGCAATTTGGAGCAGCTGAGGTCCAATTCCTGGGTTATACCATCAATGCCTACAGAATATGGCCACTACAGGATAAGGCTGAGGCCATCACTACCTTCCCACAGACTTCAACAGTTTGAGAGTTGCAACGATTTCTCAGCAACATCAAATTTTACTGCTGATTCATCTGCCACCACACATTCTTAGATACTCCTTCGAGTGACTTGCTACAAGGGTCACCAAAAGTAAATGATAAACTGCTGTGGACTAGTGAGGCCGAGTTGACATTTACCAGAATGAAGATCACCATTGCAGATGCTATTCTGTTAGCACACCCAGTTCTGCAGGTGCCTCTTGCTCTAATGGTCTACACATGTACCTCTATAATTAGTACCATACTGCATCACTGAGAAGATGTACATTGGCAGCCCTTTGAATTTTTCAGCCATAAGTTATCATCATCATAACAGAGCTGGGTGAACCATGATTGTGAATTACATGCAGCATGTGCCACCATTGAGAAGTTCTGCCATAGGCTTGAGAGACAACAGTTTACACTGGTCCCAGATGACAAGCCATGATGCACCCTTTCAGTCAGTGACCAGGCACACCATCACCATGCCAACTGTGCCACCTTTATTATGTAGGACAGTTCACCTCCTGCATCATCCATATTGAGGGAGAACTGAATATACCAGTGGATGCTCTCTCTTGGATGGAACTCATCACACATATGATAGCTTTTGAAGCACTTGCTTTGGCACAGTAATCTGACGTTGATCTATATGATTTGCTGTCACAACCATCTAGTCTGCATCTCCATCATGTCCAATTACCATCAATAAGTGCACTGTTATACTGTTAGGTTGCTAAGCAAAACCAAGACTCTTTGTGACCAGTAACTTTCATCAACAGGCAATAGCATAATTACACAACTTAACTCATCCCAGGGTTTGTAGTATGGTGAGTCTAGTGAAGTGCGTGTACATGTGGTCAACATGAACAAAAACTGTGAGACACTGTGCACAAGTGTGTAACAAGTCAATGTAATAAAATACATCATCATGCCAAAGAATCCCTTGACACATTTGTCCCACTGAAGCAGCGATTCAATCATGTAAATCTGGGCACTGTCCACCCTCTCCCACCATTCAAAGGATGTACATGCTGCCTAAGAGCCATTGACTGCTTCACTTGCTGGCCTGAAGTGTTCCCTATGGTTGACACTGGCACAGAAACAGTTGTAACCACATTCTTTTATGGATGGATTGCCTATTTCAGAGTACTGCTACATATTACTATTGACCAAGGTGAACTGTTCAAGTCAAACCTATTCAGAGCAATCACTGTACTACTGGGCATGAAGTGTGTTAGGACTGCAGCATACCATCCAGCAGAGAATGGATTAGTAAAATGCATGCACAGACAATTAAAAGTACCCCTTCCTTGTCATGACTCGGACTAATGGGCAGAATCACTACCAATCATCTGTTTGGGCCTCTGCACATCAGTCAAGGAAGACCAAAAAGCCATGAATGCAGAGCAGGTCTATGGCCAACCAATTTGGCTGCCCTGCAGGTTCCTCAAAAACATGCCAAACAACCTCGTTGAGGCATTATATTTCAGCCACAGTCTGCATTCACAAATTTGGCAGCTAAGTCCCATTGCCCTGAGGGATGAGCAGACTCACCACCTCAATCAAGTCTTTGTCTGACACAACACAGTACACAAGCCACTGCACCCATCATATGAAAGATCCTATCCAGTTATCAGCAGAGTGCAAGTGATGTTTGAGGTTGGTGTTGTGGGAATGCCAACAACAATCTCTATGGACCACTTCAAATCTGCCCTCAGCACCTGCTACAGAGATACAAAGGCATCAACAGATAGACCTTCCATTGATAGGACTGACTTGCTCGATGCTCCACTGCCCTCATGGACCAGCCACAACAGACTTCAGATGCTCACACTGACAACTCAACAGTGGCTAGCACAAAGCCTGTCATTATACAATCTGGAGGTCATGTCCATTTTAACAGAAGATACTGTTATCATTAAGGGAGGAGGGCTGAAGTTATCATGCAATGTAGTGACAAGCATGAGCCAAACACAAAGTGTATATTCCACATCATTTGATCTCTAACATGCATTTGTTCTTTGCTTTTCTTTAGTATTCTGCTGGTGTTCATATCTAGTTGCTTGGACTGCAAAATGTCAAGTTATGTTATGGTGTTTAATGTTGCAAATAAAGTAAATCTGCTTAAACTCACAACAAGCTGATATCTATTTGATACTTACTGATATCAGATTAGTACATTATAGGAGGAAACTGCTGTGACAGCATCAAAATTAAATAATTACTCTACACAAAAGTATTTTATTAGTCAATACCATAAAAGACAAATATCAATGAGGTGGTTTAATTGTTAATATTACAATTTGTATCAATGCAATATTAAGATGAATTACTAACATCTGAATTATTTTGATATCAGGAAAAGCTGTCAGCTTACTATTTTAATATCAACACCTGACATAACCTTTCTGTAAAAAGTAGTTTTTCAACATAGATAACATAAATGTTATGAAAATGGTTTTCTCACTACTCTACCACTCAGAACCGTTTTTGAAATAGTGCTCAAGTTATCATAGTCAGTTATCGAAACATTTTGTTATTTCCGTTAATGAACCAAGTTCATTCTGAGATGTCAAAGACAAGCTGGTTTCTTATAAAACTTGTATATGTTTATTTACACATTCCTGAACACAATTTCATTATTTTAGTTCATTTGCATAAATTATTTCATGTAATTATTTAAGCACAGTGTTAGAAACAATAAAGCTATTTCACCATTACTTCAATAAAATCGTAAGTACACTACTAGATACTCATCTGTAAATGCAAAACACCTGAATTTAAAATATTATAACCTGAACAATTCCATCTTATACTTATTTTATATGAGTAATTCCGTGTTATTAGGTTATGTGTACCTGACACTCTTCTGAAATACTTCCATTCCTTCACAATGTCTCATTTCACTGATAGTTATCTTTGAATTTAAGCAGATGTTACAGCTACTGACAAGAACTAATATTTCATACCTTGGCAATGTTCATGTGTGCTATATCAAAGGTTCTTCACACAATTAGCTAGATACTTCATCTATAAACAACACTAAACAGTTATTTCCACTTGAAACTCAGTGCAAGCACATTAATACATGTGTCATTATAAACTTGTAAACAGGTAAGCTCATCAACCTCAAGATGGGAAAATCACAGTAAGAAATCTTATCATCATTGCAATGTAATTGTCCAGATAGTGTTTGTTACTAGACAATGATAATGTTCTGATGACCCTAGTGAGGGACTCATATGTAGTAAAATGTAAGCTTGTATACAAGACATAGGACCTACAACATAATTCACCTCTTTTCAACAAAAATTATTCTAGACAAAAAACAGTTGTCTTAATCATTTGGTAATAGGTAGAATTGCTTCAGTGTTTTTTGTGCCACCAAACTGCTAAATTTGGCATTTTTATTATATTGAAATTCAAACATAACAATATAGCTGAGTCAGGTTGATAAAAACACATGTTTGAAAGAAATGAAAAACCATTTACTTATTTTATTTTTTATAAAAATAAATAAATAATAAAAAATAATTTTTTATAAACTAAAATCAAGATTACTTAAGAGCTTGTAGGTTCAAAAAAATCTTGAATGAAGCTGCCAAATAGCTCTCTCACTCTCTCTCTCTCTCTCTCTCTCTCTCTCTCCCTTCTTCTTCTTCTTCTTCTTCTTCTTCTTCTTTTTTTTTTTACTAATGAGAAGTTTGTCATATGTTGCAGTTGGGATAAGTTCATGTAGAAACTCAGTCAAAACATTTAAAATGTAGGACAATGGAATTGTGGAACTGTGGTTTATTCATCTCGTGGCATATATTAGCAATCCATTTGGTTTGCAAACAATAGACAGTTCAAAAATTTACAAAACAGTTTGAATGATTTTTACACTAATAAATGATAACACAACACTAAAATGATATTTACTGAGGTGTGTACCACATTGTATTGAGCTCATATTTCCAGTTGCTCTTGCATGAATTGATCCACTGAGAAATAAGATTTCAGTATCAATGCCTCATTTAGCTTTCTTTTAAGTGGACCTAAATTCATCTGCATTAACTTATTCACTTTTAATTTTTTATGAATTTTCGTCCCCATGTATTGAGGTCTCTGGGCATACAATTGAAGTGGTGGGTGGGAAGCATGTAATTTTCTTTGTTTCTTGTACATATGAGTGAACAATATAGTTCCCATCAAACAATTCATGTCTGATACACAAAAAGATAATAATCTCATAAATATGTACAGATATGGTTGATTATTAGTTTAAGTTTTCTAAATAACGAACAACATGACTGACGGCACATATTTCAAATGATTTTTTTCTGTAATTTTAGTACACACACTATGTTTGTCAAGTCGCCCTGAAAAACCATACCATTCCTAATAATGAATTCAGAGTAGCTTGTATATGCTACTATTTGGGTATTCATGTCAGCTGTGTTTGATAATATTTGCACTGCAAATGCAAAGCTGCACAGTTTGTTTGTTAGGTACACAATGTGTGCCTGCCAGCTCAAATTTTCATCTAGACTGAATCCTAAGATTTTGACTGAGGGAGCTTTTTCTATGTCTTGGTAGTTGTGACTAATTTTAATCTGCTCACTGTTCAGTAATACCCAAATAGCGTTAGAAATGGTATTGTAGAGTGCGTGGAAGAAGAACCTCAGAGAAATGGAATCTGGGAATGAAATTGTAATTCCTTGATTTAACCAAATCAAAACAAGTACTACAATTCAAAGAAACTTTGTGGAGATTAAAGTGAACAGCTACAACAACTCAACTCCAGTGAGAATAAAGTTAATTTGTAACTTTTTATAAGACCAATTCTCATTGAATCTGAGGTAGAGCATATATAAATATTCAATTCCATTTGAATGTAATGTGCTAACAAACAATAGTATTACTATCATGTGAGAAAAGAGCAGTTACAAAGTCCAAGCCCAAGCATGTCTCTACCAACAGCAAATAAAGGTACAGTCTGATTAAGCAAAACAAACACCGTTCAGAGTACAGCACATGCCATAAAGAAGGGCTCATCAATATTAGTATACTACATGAGCATGCACAAATACTGAAGTGCCCCTTGGTTGGCTGTGGCTCGTAGTGCCACCACAAGATGTTATAGCAGCCACACGGATTGATGATGTATTTTCCAAACAATGTCCAGCAAGGCTACCAATCAACATCACTAGTTGTAATTCATGCAGTCATTCCTTCAATTTGTTTCATATTGCCTGATTCAATCCAGATTTAATGGGAGATTCTAAAAAAGCAACTAATTTTCTCAGTCTCCTGAAATGACACAACTTTTGAAACAGCCTGAATAAAGGTAAAACTAGTACCATTCTAAAGTGATTTCTGCTGCCCACTGAAGTTAATTATCATACTTTGTAAAATAACATCCTGTACTTGAAACCTTTCCTTTCATTTAGGTATTTCCATGTCAAAGGGAATTCCAGAGCAGACACAACAACAAAAAGTTGGGAAAGGCACTTACTCTTCTGCAGTTTATTGATAAGCAACACTCACTCACATGTGACACACAAAAATAAAGAAAGACATTTGAAGAACTTCTTATGGTCTCATGAATGCAAACCCACAGACACCTAAATGTACACATTCAATGCCTAGGGTTTGGTGTGATATTGACTATTTATGAGCACCTGCTCTGCCTGATTAGTGCACAGGAGAGGACAGGCTTCTGCCAACAGGGAGAGAAGCAGACATGTATGGGAAGAAATGGTCAAATTCGCATTCTTCTCCTCTCTTCCTTATTTGAATTATGGAAAATAAACATCCACTCATCTTTATCACAACATGCTGAGCAATGGGGAGACAAATAAAAAGAAAAGATAACTGCTTTATTATTCTTTCAAACTCGCATTCCTCTTTATAACTGAATGTTTAAACTCATAAATTTGCACATGCTTTGTGTATTACAAAATAACTGGCATAAATGTCTGTCTAGTATGTGAAAGGATGGAAGTTACAAAGTGTAAGTAACAGGGAGATGAACAGATAGTGAAAGAGAAGCATGGTAGGAAAATCAAGTTACAAAGATAATTCCCTAAGTTAAATATTGGTAGGAACAGTCCATTCAGCAGAATGAAAAGGGGAATAGTGCAGAAATGGGATGGAGAGGAGCCAAGGAAATAAATACCTAATGGCAGTAAATAAATATAAAATGAAGTGAATTAGGACTAATAAATAGCAAGGAATAGGCAAGAAGTATTACTACAGTTTGAGGACAAAAAAAAACGAGTAGTGGAGTAGGAACATAAAAGGAAAATGTAAATAGTGGAGCAGAGAAGGGAAAGTGGAAAGAATCAGAGACAGAAGGAGGAGTAAAACTAGTGGAGATGTAAGTAAGGGGAGCTGATAGGTACCAGGATACATTTAAGAAACAGTTTCCATCTATCCAGGTTAAATAAGCTGGAGATGATGTGAAATGCATTCCCAGAGCAAGTCTCAGTGCAAGTGATCTTCATCTGAGCTGGAGACCCACATAAACTCATACAGATGGTGTTGATAGGGCAGAAAAGCCCAGCTAGTTGTCATGTCCACCTGGAAAGCACTCCCCCAGGTGCTGTACATCAAGCTGGATGGTCCATCATAAGGCAGCCTGCAGAGTGCCAGGATGCTGAGGTAGCAGTGCTCCAGTGCCTACTGCTGGATTTTCACAATTGGTGGCCAATTTAAGGTTGACTCTAGCTGATGCCAGAAAGTTATGTAATCAATCCACTCAATACCCAAACAAACTGTTACACCTGAGTAATTACATGATGTAATAGTCCTTGCTATATCAGTAAGCCATGAAGTGGAACATCAGTCAAAGTTAGTGCATTTCAGGTTTTAGAATTTACGAGAGTGGTTTGAAAAGTTTACAAAATCACCAAGAGAGGTCAGCGCTAGCATAACGAGTTGTTCACATGATATTCAGTGGACTGTTGCCTGTAAACGCGTGCCACGTCAGTGTTCTTGGAAGAGAGGTGTGGCAGCGACATGGCTCTGTTGTTGTTCCCACATAGTGATTTACGAAGATAGAAAAAAAATTGAGATTCGAGCAGTGATTAAGTATTTTGTATCAAAAGGTATGAAAGCAAAGGACATTCATGTCTATTTACAGAATACACTCAGGGACTCTGCTCCTTCATATTCAACTGTTGCCAAGTGGATAAATGAATTTAAATTTGGTTGGGAGAGCTTAGGTGATGATCCGCACAGTGGTCGGCCAAGATGTGTCACAACTACAGAAATCATTGCAAAAGTGCACAAAATGGTCACAGTGGATCACTGACTGAAAGTGCATGAAATTGCTCATGCTTGCCAGATGTCATCTGAAAGGGTATATTATGTTTTAACTTAAGAATTAGAAATGAAAAAGTTATCTGCAAGATGGGTGCCACAACTCTTGATGCTGGATCAAAAATGCATGAGAAGGGGCATATCAGAAAAATGTTTGGCACATTTTTGGAGAAACAAACAAGATTTTTTGTGATGACAGATGAAACTTGGGTGTGCTACTATACCCCAGAGACAAAAAGAGTCATATCAGTGGAAACATGCTCATCCTCTGCCATAAAAAAACAAAGACAATTCCTTCAGCGGGAAAGGTCCTGGTATCAGTTTTCTGGGATGCGATGGTATTATGTTTGTAGATTATCTCCCCACTGGGCAAAAAATTACTGGAGAATACTATGCTAACCTCCTGGAGAAATTGCAACATAAGATATGTGAAAGAAGCCCAGGTGTACCAAGGAAGAAAGTCATCTTCCATCAAGACACACCCATCTTATTCACCTGATATGGCTCCATCAGACTTCCATCTCTTCCCAAAACTGAAAATTTTTCTTGGTGGATGAAGATTCAATTCAGACAAAGAATTGATAGCCCGAGTTGACATCTATTTTGCAGGCGTGGAGGAAACTCATTTTCAAGTTGGATTCAATTCTCAATTCACTGGAACATCGGCAGAGCAAGTGTATTAAACTACATGGGGAATACATTGAAAAATAAATACGTTTCAGTGATGTAAGTACTTTTTTTCTATTCCACCCCAAGAACTTTTCAAACCACCCTTGTACCATTCTTGCACTATATAATAAACACTGGGAAGAAACAATCAGAGACAAAGCAACAATTATTTATTTTTTATTCTTCTTTCCAGTTTGTTTTCCAAGGCCAGGTTTGTTATATAATGACTCAAACACTTTTTTCTCATTTATTTATGTCAAAATAGCTTTTTAAGAGAATTATCACATCATAATGAGAATGAGATTTTCACTCTGCAGCATATGCCAGGCTGAGGCTCAAACTTGAGACTTTTGCCAAAGTTTTAATCTGCCAGAAAGTTTCATATCAGTGCACACTAAGCTGCAGAGTGAAAAACTCATTCTGGAAACACATCCCACAGGCTGTGACTAAGCCATGTTTCCACAATATCCTTTCTTCCAGGAGTGCTAGTTCTGCAAGGTTCGCAGATGAGCTTCTGCGAAGTTTGGAAGGTAGGAGACAAGGTACTGGCAGAACTAAAACTGTGAGGACAGGTCGCATTTTGTACTTGGGTACCTTAGTTAGTAGAGCACTTGCCCATGAAAGGCAAAGGTCTCAAGTTTGAATCTCGGTATGGCATACAGTTTTAATCTGCCAGTAAGTTTCACATCAGTGCCCACTCTTATGCAGAGTGAAAATCTCATTCTGGAATCATCCCACAGGTTGTGGCTAAGCTGGGTCTCTGCAGTATCCTTCCTTCCAGGAGTGCTAGTTCTGCAAGGTTCATGAAGAGCTTCTGTGAAGTTTGGAAGGTAGGAGATGAGGTACCGGCAGAATTGAAGCTATGAGGACGGGTCACAAGTAGTGCTTTCGTAGCTCAGTCAGTAGGGCTCTTGCCCATGAAAGGCAAAGGTCCTGAGTTTGAGTCTCAGTCTGGCACACAGTTTTAATCTACCAGGAAGTTTCATCATCACCCCTTGTTTACAGAATGAAAACCAATATAAACTGAGATGACTCATAACATTTTTACAGATTAAAAAACACACGCACAGTCACAGAAGCAAGCACACTACTGTCTCCAGTAGTTCCATCTTTAAAAGTAGCTTTACCTCTTCTAATAATTATATTATTTGCATCTTGTCTTCATCAGTACCTGAGGCACATGCAAACTAAAATTGACTTTCTTTTATTGACTTCCCCTTCTCATCTTCAACTGCTTCCAATTCCTCTTTGAAATTCCACACAAATGCCACTTTATCTGGTTTATTTTATTTAACATTTAAACCATTCTACTTCTTTTAGTTATCATTTGTACCCTGTTAATCAATATTGCCACAAATGTCTCACAGTTGACATTCTCAAAGAAGACAGGTATATTAGCTGCTATTTGATCAAATATATTTCCATTGTCAGTGCCCTCTTGAACTGCTTGTTATAAGTAGTTGTCACAGAATGCATTTACTAATGTTTTGCAGGGTCTTTTGTCATACTCAAAACTTACTAAGCTGCAACTATGCAAATTAATATTTCAGTGATCAAAGTCTCCTCTAATGCTGACACTAAAGTTGAGGAACAGATGTACTACTGACCTGAGGGTGGGAGGGTTAATTTAAATAGGTTTCCATTGGATTGTATAACCATGTAAATTTATTGCATGATCATGAACAATATTTTCTCACTGTGGAAGCATTTTTAATACTGAAACAAACTAACTGCTTGTCTGTATGAGGTGATAAATGTCATGGGATATCCCTTATATCGAGTCAGACCTTCTTCTGCCCAGTGTAGTGCAGTAACTCAACATGGCATGGACTCAACAAGTTGTTGGTAGTACCCTGCAAAAATATTAAGCCATGCTGCCTCTATAGCTGTCCATAATTATGAATGTGTTACTGTTGCAGGATTGAACTGGCCTTTTGATTGTGTTCTATAAATGTTTGATGGGATTCAAGTTGGACAATCTGGGTGGCCACATGATTTGCTTGAACCGTCTATTTCAAACCAGTTAGGAACAACTGTGGCTGGTGACATCCATTAAAATTCCATCATTGTTTGGGGTCATGAAGTCCATGAATGGGGCCAATGGTCTCCAGCTAACCAAACTTAACCATTTCCAGTCAATTATCAGTTCAGTTGGACCAGAAAACCCAGTCCATTCCATGTAAACACAGTCCACACCACTGTGGAGCCATCACCATCTTGCACAATATCTTGTTGCCAACTTGGGTCCACAGTATTGTGGGGTCTGTGCCACACTCAAATCCTACCATCAGCTCCTACCAACTGAAATCTGCACTCATCTGACCAGGCTGCAGTTTTCCAGTCATCTAGTGACCAATCGAAATAGTCATGAGCCCAGGAGAGGTGCTGCACGTGTTGTGCTGTTAGCAAGGGCAATCGTGAAAGTTGTCTGCTGCCATAGCTGCTTAAACCAAATTTCTCTGCACTGTACTAATTGATATGATCATCACACATACCATATTGATTTCTGCAGTTATTTCATGCTGTGTTGCTTGTCTGTTAGCACTGACAATTTTACACAAATGCCACAGCTGCTGGTCATTAAGTGAAAGCTGTCTGCCACTGTGTTGTCCATGGTGATTCCTGAAATTTGGTTTCTCCACACACCCTTGACACTGTGGAGTTCAGAATATTGAACTGCCTAATGATTTACAAAATAGGATGTCCAACATGTCTAGCACCATCTATCTTCTGCTTTCAAAACCTGTTAATTCCCATCATGCGGTCATAATCACACCAGAAACCTTTTCACATGAATCACCTGAGTACAAATGACAGCTCCACCTAGCACTGTCTTTTTATAAATTGTGCACATAATACTACCATGATCTGTACATGTGAATATCACTAGCCTATGACTTTTGTCATCTTGTTTATGCCCTGGTGTATAGTTTTCATTGTTGATTTTCAACATCTCTTATTCTGAGAGGCTTCTTACACCATCCACACAAGTTCAAAGCTCTGTGCCATGCTTGTGATGATGTAAAGGCGTCTGCTGGTAAACTCCAACTGTTGTACACCACACAAGGAATACCTCAAACAAATATTAGTATTTACACATAATATTATACACTTAAAATTTAAGGCACACGTGTGCATAGTTTTAAGACGCATAGAATTTAACATAACATTAATAAAGAACAAAATCACTCATTTACATACTTTACACATCTGACTCTTAAGGGAAAATATTGAATTTAACTATGCAAAAATTCTGTACACTCACAAGGGTTTGTCAAAATTTTATGGTTACATCAGGTGGTGATCAGATGGTGTAAGTTAATTTTGTAATTTTTAATAATACATTGGAGAAATATAAAGCTCTTTTGGTAATGGACAGTTAACTTCTACAGTTTGCATCACTTGAATTTGGTAGTGGTATCCAGTCTTGTTGAAGAGTATTTTTATTTGCTTGTCATTCATCTCTTGTTTCTCCATTAGTCTAATTTTAACCTTACTTATTTTATGATAAAATGGGGCTCAAGATGATAAACAAATATTTCTGACAAAGGTACATTTTTTGTCAGCATTGACTGTTTTGTAGATCTCTTCCTGCTGTTCTTGCTGTAAATTTTGTCTAAACACCATGACTGTGATATAATTCACATTTTGTTAAAGACATTGCGTGTTCTATGAATCTGAGGGACAGTCTCCACCTATGCAGGTGGAAGCAGATTGTGTTGATGAGAAGACTCAACACAGGTTGATTCATGACATATAAACTGAGACTATGTTCTGATGATCACTATGACCACAAAAGATGGGATTACAGTACTTTCTGCTGGAAGAGAGAGAGTTATACCTGTTTCAGAGGACAGGCTATAATCAAGATTAGAAACTTCCTTACCACCAGTACTGAAAAATCAGACATTATGTTATCACCACAGCAGTTTAGTATTACTTGATCTTACAACAGCTAAATGTAAAGTTCCTACTTTGAAAAATGGTGTTGAGTCCTTAGTTACTACAAATAGCTTCTGTTTATCTCCTGCTGGTAATTTAATATTTGCATGAGTACAACAGCTTTTTTGAAAGAACAGGGTGATCACATTTTACTACAACTTGTCATTCAACTTCATAATCAACACTGTTACTTTAGAAAAACTTGAATCTTGGCCTATCAAAACGGATGTAACAAAATATAACAGGTACCTAAATATAAGTTGCACATGTTGTTGGGTGCAATCTGATATTTAGTGATACATAAGAATTTTTGCAGCCAAGATTATGTGTTGAAATATTTTTATTTCCTCAATGACCATCTTCAACAGAGTCTAGCTGTCATTTTCCCCTTCTGGACATAATATCACTGTACACACTATTTATGAAAGAAAGGCACTTTGGCTTGTCACATGCATAAAACAGGATAAATAAAAAGTCCATGGTACCAAAACTGTGCTCAGAGCGGAAGCAAGTTTGTCTGTGGAGCCATTATAACTACAGCTCATCACGAAAGACTGAGCAGGCATGCAGCAGAAGTGTTGAATGTACAATAATATTTCCAGAAGATCTGAAGATGACAGATTCTATTGAAACCACTCATTGAGGGTATAAAAATATTTTGACATGTGATTTTTGCTGCAAAAATTCTTATTTATTGACAAAGACGTAAATAATGCTATTTGAAACTAAATCACTAGGATGCAGTGATATAAAAGTATTTTGCACTGATCAGGGTATCACAGAGGCAAACCATGAACATTTCTCAGTCTAAAAACTTCATAAAAATTTCAATTGAAAGGTCCAAATTCACTACCTAGCAAATAAACTGAATAACTTATCATTTGTGACATGTATTTTGTCACGTGCCACAAACATGGTCACCAAAAAGATAGTGTATCACTGCTACTTTGAGATGGTTTTTAGTTAAGGGATAAACTTCTGGGAAATTCAGAGAATGTCAAGAGGCTCATAATATTACAAAAGAAAATAATTTGCAACATGAGTCTCCCCAAACAAAACCATTATTGAAAAAATTTAAAAACAGTAACCATTCCTTCCCTCTACATATAAGAGGGGTTGATTTTGTTACATAGAAACTAACATACACTTCACACCTTCTGTTTCCACAACACCTATGGCAACCACCACAGAGATAATTTTAAACTTCTGATGCACTGGTTAAAACTTTAGCCTAAATTCCAGAGTATATGAGATTTAAAATTTACAATAAAATTAGGTAATATATTTAACATGGAGCTTGGTACACTGGAAAGATTGCTCTTTACTCTTCTGTTGGAGAAGTGTTATTTTTCTATTGAAGAATTCAGTGATGACGGTTTCACAGCTTGAACAAGTGAATTATGTACACATTTCCAACATGAAATCAGAGCAGGACCAGTAATTTGGATATCAAATTCTTTACTGTAATTAAATCACAGTTGTGTTTTATTATGTAGTGACTAGTTTCAAACCACTCAGTTCATTTTCAAGACAGGCTTATTACAGCTGGACTGATAGTGCTTGGTTAGGCAATGATCAAATCACTTGCATGTGAATTACACTAAAAGTGCTTGATTAGGCAGCAGTCAGTTCACCTATTAGTGAACTGACTGTCATTTAACCAAGCACTATTAGAAAACTATTGGACAAGATCCCTCCTTCCAGCATTTTATAAAATAATAGAAAAATTAATGAAGCACAGAATCAACAAATATCTAAATGACCATAAGTTGCTAAATAGAAATCAGCATGGCTTCCAGGCAGGTAAAAATACAGAAACAGCTTGAATGTGCTACACTGAACAAATAATCAAAAATCTATAAAAAGACAACAGCGTAGCAGGAATAAATTTAGATCTCTCCAAAGCATTTGGCACTGTCAATCATGGCATTCTTTTAGAAAAAATGGAAGCATTAGGTATTCATGGGGCAGGGAAAAAGTGGTTTGAATCATACCTACAAAACAGAATGCAGAATGGAGGACTGATGTCAGATTTCTCCAACCTCAAAATAAATTTAGTATCAGGTGCAAAAAAAGTGGAAATAGGAGTGCTGCAGTGGAGTATTCTAAGTCCCTTACTGTTCCTTGTCTACATAAATGAGTTCCGCACCTCAGATGGTGCAGCAAAGGCCATACTATTCTCAGATGACACTAGTGTGATAATAGGTGCATCAAAGCAATTGCTGCAAACAACTACTGATCAAGTGATAAAGAATGTCCACACTTGATTCAATGCACACTGGTTGACATTAAATGCAAAGAAAACAAATTATATGCAGTTTTGGTAAATATGTCAAAATGAAAAATCTTGATCTGTTGTTGGGTGACAAGGCCATAGAACGGGTGGTATCAACAAAATTTCTGGGGATTCATGTAGCTGAAAATCTTAATTTTAATGACCATGTAATGAAACTTGTGCAGAAACTTAACTAGGCCTGTTTTGCTCTTAGAATAACTGCAAATGTCTGTACTGCAGAGAATGCCGGGATGGCACATTTTGGCGATTTTCAGTCTCTTGCAACATAAGGAAGAATATTTTGCGGTTCCACCACTTGCCGTCTAAAACAAATCTTTCTGTTACAGAAGAGAACTCTCTGAATAATAACACACAGTCATCCACAGACACAATGCAAACCATTATTCAACAAGCTTTAACTTCTAACAATACCTTCCTTATATATATGCAAATGTGTTTTATATGTTAGGGCCCACTTTGCAGATTTTTATGCAAATGACAACTCGCATAACTACAATACTCGAAATAGCACAGCATTTCACACTCAGCGAACAAAAAGAACACACACACAAAGGCATGTGAGCCATATTGGTACAAAACTCTACAACACACTGCCAGCTAACATCATAAAGCTAAAAGATGAAAACAGATTTAAAGTAGAATTTGTACTTGAACAATGATTTTACTTGGTAAATGACTATTTAGGCCAATTAATAATTCTGATAATATTTATATTAAGTCAAAACTGGAAACACTGTCTTTCAATTCCTAAAGTTACCATTAATTTTGTATATCTGATTGAGAACTGCTGAATGTGGTAAAATCATTACTGAATTATTGCAGTGAATATAAGGGCTTCCTTTTTGGAGAAGACAAAAGTAAAGCCTTAGGGCAAACAGACTATGCAGTTACAATACTGTTGGTATACATGTATGAAAAGTTGTGTTATTGTGTCTTGTATGACCAAGTATTATTCTTTGTTCATTTTTTGTACAATTTTGTATGTATTATTCTTTGTACTACTTAATGTGAAATTTTGTATGTTCCTTTTGCACAAATTGTTTCCCATAAATTTACATGTACTTTTGGACAACATCTATTCAATATTTATTGTCTACAGATGGATAAATAAATAAAATAAAGAGCTTTAATAGGCCTGGCTTGCAAGTGAACTTGCTAGTTCAAACCTAGTCACCAGCTTAAAGAAATATAACTGTGATGAAATTGGAATAATGAAGTTGAAGGGAATTGTATTTTGTTCTGTTTTTTGTATAATGAAAACTATGGAAAGCATTTGAATTTAACTTAAAAATGTTCTTATTGTAAATCTTAAAATGTTGTAAAGGAATACTTGGCATTTGCTCTCAAAAGAAAGCAACAGAACCACACAATACATCAGCCTTATTCCAACTTCTGTCAATCCAAAGTTAGCCAATATGCCTCAGCTAACTGACAATAAAATGATCTCTTATGGAACTTATCTTTTTCAACATATTCCTTCCAGATTATAAAATGAGACCCAGCACAACTGATACCATTCATTAGATAAGACAATAAATTAAATTCTCACATTAAAAAAGAGAATGAAAAATGGTAGAGTACAATAAAACAGAAGCTTTCAAAATGTGGTGCTACAGAAGAATGTTGAAGATTAGATGGGTACATCACATAACTAATGAGGAAGTATTGAACAGAATTGGGGAGAAGAGAAATGTGTGGCACAACTTAACTAGAAGAAGGAATTGGTTGGTAGGACATGTTCTGAGGCATCAAGGTGTCACCAATTTAGTATTGGAGGGCAGCATGGAGGGTAAAAATCGCAGAGGGACACCAAGAGATGAATACACTAAGCAGATTCAGAAGGATGTAAGTTGCAGTAGGTACTGGGAGATGAAGAGGCTTGCACAGCATAGAGTAGCATGGAGAGCTGCATCAAACCAGTCTCTGGACTGGAGACAACAACAACAACAACAACACCAACAACAACTATAACACCAAAATGACAAAGGCTGCCTCATAATCATCAATAATCAAATTATATTTCCTTGCTTTTGTTATTATTCCCTGTCCACACATTTAATTATAGTATACAATATTCAAAAAATCACAAACTAACAGCAACCCATTGCAACAAATTATGAAAAATAAAACTTCAGATAATGACCCATGTCCTCTCAGTTTCTTTCCATTCATACCACTCTTTGTCACTCTCTTCCTCTTCTCCCCTAATAGTCCACTCCTCATTCCTACTCAGTCAACATCAGTGAATCACTCTCATTCATTGTATAGTGTGGCCCTTCATTGACACATACAAGAGTCATCTAAACACAACTATGGAACGTCTCATTTCATTACACTTGTCCCTTTATTTTTATAAGGGTCACATTCTGGATCACTTGTGGAAATATCCAATTCAAACAACTCTATTTACTTTGCTCAAAAATTTTACCTTGATACTTCATGCAATATCATTTGTAGTTGAAATGTATTCACAGTTGTGAACATGGATGACCATCAGTTATATAATGGAATGCTGACAATGAAAATTTTTGCCAAACCAGCATTTTATCCTGGATTTCCCACTTATCATGAGCAATTGCCTTACCATTAGGCTATCTGAGCATGACTCAAAGCTAGAGCCAAATTTCCACATGTCATCAAGTGTGTGTCTACAACCTGCACTTGCACATCCATTATGTATATTCCCGTACTGGGGAGACATTTAAATTAAAAGTTGCTTGCATGGTTTCAGAAGATAAATACAATATTGCAGTGTCTATGTTGCTCAGAAGTACAATGCAAAGTTCCTTTGGACATGCATGCATGTAATACGCATGCATATAATACGATGTGCATTTTAGCATCAACAATCACGCCAATGACAGATGTAAAATGTAAGTTGAATTTGAGCTAAGGATAAGCATTTACTTTCTTAACATATTGTTTCAGAAGAAGTAAATAAAAGACAGGCTTGGAAAAGACTGAATGGAACTAACAATGGTGATCTTGACAAAATAGTTCTGAAATGTCAAAGCTCAATAATGTGCTAGAGGATTTAAGGCTATTATATGAGTATTTTCCAAGAAAAGGATCATGTAATGATAGTGGGTAGGATGGGAAAAGTTTGTACAAAGATAGGATCTTAAAATCCCACCAGACATATTAATGGATGCCGGCGTCCTGTCAATATGCTGCATACCTACATCCAGTGGGATCACTGGAAGTGGAGAAAACACAGTATATTCAGCCAGCAGGTCACATGAGCCCACCAGCTGGCAGATTTAATGTCAAACAGCCCATCCGGGACTCACTTCTGTCCACAAATGAATGTGTTCATTTCCATGGCCAATTGAAGTACTGACAATGATCATAAGCTACTCCAGTTGTTCTTTGGCCCACATATTTTACAACTGGGCCTGCCTGATTAGGATCTCAGCATTGTGCTGACCACCTATCGCTATTAACTCTATTTCAGTGAACTGTTATACCACTCAGTTAAGTGACTAATTTCAGCCTCACCTGCAATTTAAGTTGTGCTACTACAAGTTATTTTGACTTGTAGTCCTAGAAGACAAACAGGTTACTTGTCACACCACATTTAATTGCGATTGTAATGCTTATAGTACCATATTTTGGAACATTTTGTATAACTTGTAAGCTATAGTGTGTGTTTCTGACACAATTAAATAAATAAATAAAAACAGGATAAGAGACTCATGTGGACTTTCCATAATAATTCTTTATTTCAGTGTGTTCAGGCACGTATTAATAAATGACTTTCATGATCTGATTGGAGACTACAAAACAGGAGTTGAAGGAGATTCCAGTTTAGTTTGATATGATGAACAACCATGGTTGAAAAATTTTTGGAATTGTGACAATAGCAGCTTAATAAACACCACGTGTTGGTGCAACATTGAACCAGCTCAGCTCACCAGCAGCTACAAGTCCTGCCAGATATTTTGGATTTCTACCTATTTACTGACCCATGAAAGCATTAGGACATTTTTCTTCAGAAATGGTTGCCACTACATTTCCATGCGAGTGACATTCAGTGCCCACCACGAGAACAGGCTCAATCTTCAGTCATAATGTCTTGTGTAGAAATTGGAACCATTGTTGGAACCTTCACAGTTACCTCTTCCAGACATTTATGTCTTGCTGACAAAATATTTTTCTACTAATGGAAAATCCAGGATGGAATAATGACAATATTACGAAAAGAGCAGTTGCTACTCACCACATAGTGGAGGTTCTGAGTGACAGATAGGCATGACAAAAACTCTGTCAAATCAAGCTTTTGGCCAAACAGAACTTCATCAGAACAGACAACGCACAGACACAAATGCAACTCACACATAAACATACATGGCCATACTCTCTGGTAGACTCTGGTTTGGCTGCCAGAGACTTTGTTCATAGGTGTTTGAGTTTCTTTTGTGTGTGTGTGTGTGTGTGTGTATGTGTATTCCAATGAAGCTGTTTTGCTGAAAGTTTTGTTTGACAGACTTTTTGTTGTGCCTACCTGTGACTCAGCATCTCAACTATATGGCAATTAGCTACTGTCCTTTTCATATTTTCATTTTTCTGCTAAAATGCATCTCATAGTAGCTCTATTGGAATTTTTGCACCCTTGTAAATCAGATGCAACAGAAGAATGCTGAAGATTAGATGGCTAGATCATGTAACTAATGAGGAGGTACTGAATCGAATAGGGGTGAAGAGGAATTTGTGGCACAACTGGACTGCAACAAGTGATCAGTTGATAGGACAAGTTCTGAGGCATCAAGGAATCATTAGTTTAGTATTGGAGGGCAGCATGGAAAGTAAAAACCATAGAAGGAGACCAAGAGATGAAGACACTAAGCAGTTTCAGAAGGATGTATGTTGCATTAGTTACTTTGAGATGAAGAAGCTTGCGCAGGATAGAGTAGTATGGCGACCTGTATCAAACCAGTCTCTGGATTGAAAACTGCAACAACAACAACAACAACAACAACAAACAAACATCACATGGATGGATATGTGTGTGTGTGCGAGTGTATACCTGTCCTTTTTTCCCCCTAAGGTAAGTCTTTCCGCTCCCGGGATTGGAATGACTCCTTACCCTCTCCCTTAAAACCCACATCCCTTCGTCTTTCCCTCTCCTTCCCTCTTTCCTGATGAGGCAACAGTTTGTTGCGAAAGCTTGAATTTTGTGTGTATATTTGTGTTTGTTTGTGTGTCTATCGACCTGCCAGCGCTTTTGTTTGGTAAGTCTCATCATCTTTCTTTTTAGATATATATATATATATATAACAGAGGGAAACATTCCACGTGGAAAAAATATATCTAAAAAGAAAGATGATGAGACTTACCAAACAAAAGCACTGGCAGGTCGATAGACACACAAACAAACACAAATATACACACAAAATTCAAGCTTTCGCAACAAACTGGATGTGTGGATGGATGGATGGATGGATATGTGTGTGTGTGCGCGAGTGTATACCTGTCCTTTTTTCCCCCTAAGGTAAGTCTTTCCGCTCCCGGGATTGGAATGACTCCTTACCCTCTCCCTTAAAACCCACATCCTTTCGTCTTTCCCTCTTTCCTGATGAGGCAACAGTTTGTTGCGAAAGCTTGAATTTTGTGTGTATATTTGTGTTTGTTTGTGTGTCTATCGACCTGCCAGCGCTTTTGTTTGGTAAGTCTCATCATCTTTCTTTTTAGATATATTTTTTCCACGTGGAATGTTTCCCTCTGTTATATTCATATCATTAATTTGAACCCAACAATGACGTTTGTTATTGTCACTGTTACATTTCGAAGTCTTTTCTGTCGTCTTATTTCCTCCTTCTGTTTTTGCCAGTAGTTTCCCTTTGTATGGATGGATATGTGTGTGTGTGCGAGTGTATACCTGTCCTTTTTTCCCCCTAAGGTAAGTCTTTCCGCTCCCGGGATTGGAATGACCCCTTACCCTCTCCCTTAAAACCCACATCCTTTCGTCTTTCCCTCTCCTTCCCTCTTTCCTGATGAGGCAACAGTTTGTTGCGAAAGCTTGAATTTTGTGTATATATATATATATATATATATATATATATACACACAGAGGGAAACATTCCACGTGGAAAAAATATATCTAAAAAGAAAGATGATGAGACTTACCAAACAAAAGCGCTGGCAGGTCGATAGACACACAAACAAACACAAATATACACACAAAATTCAAGCTTTCGCAACAAACTGTTGCCTCATCAGGAAAGAGGGAAGGAGAGGGAAAGACAAAAGGATGTGGGTTTTAAGGGAGAGGGTAAGGAGTCATTCCAATCCCGGGAGCGGAAAGACTTACCTTAGGGGGAAAAAAGGACAGGTATACACTCGCACACACACACATATCCATCCACACATACACACACAAGCAGACATATTTAAAGACAAAGAGTTTGGGCAGAGATGTCAGTCGAGGTGGAAGAGTAGAGGCAAAGAAGTTGTTGAAAGACAGGTGAGGTATGAGTGGCGGCAACTTGAAATTAGCGGAGATTGAGGCCTGGCGGATAACGAGAAGAGAGGATATACTGAAGGGCAAGTTCCCATCTCCGGAGTTCGGATAGGTTGGTGTTGGTGGGAAGTATCCAGATAACCCGGACGGTGTAACACTGTGCCAAGATGTGCTGGCTGTGCACCAAGGCATGTTTAGCCACAGGGTGATCCTCATTACCAACAAACACTGTCTGCCTGTGTCCATTCATGCGAATGGACAGTTTGTTGCTGGTCATTCCCACATAGAATGCATCACAGTGTAGGCAGGTCAGTTGGTAAATCACGTGGGTGCTTTCACACGTGGCTCTGCCTTTGATCGTGTACACCTTCCGGGTTACAGGACTGGAGTGGGTGGTGGTGGGAGGGTGCATGGGACAGGTTTTGCACCGGGGGCGGTTACAAGGATAGGAGCCAGAGGGTAGGGAAGGTGGTTTGGGGATTTCATAGGGATGAACTAACAGGTTACGAAGGTTAGGTGGACGGCGGAAAGACACTCTTGGCGGAGTGGGGAGGATTTCATGAAGGATGGATCTCATTTCAGGACAGGATTTGAGGAAGTCGTATCCCTGCTGGAGAGCCACATTCAGAGTCTGGTCCAGTCCCGGAAAGTATCCTGTCACAAGTGGGGCACTTTTGTGGTTCTTCTGTGGGGGATTCTGGGTTTGAGGGGATGAGGAAGTGGCTCTGGTTATTTGCTTCTGTACCAGGCCGGGAGGGTAGTTGCGGGATGCGAAAGCTGTTGTTAGGTTGTTGGTGTAATGTTTCAGGGATTCCGGACTGGAGCAGATTCGTTTGCCACGAAGACCTAGGCTGTAGGGAAGGGACCGTTTGATGTGGAATGGGTGGCAGCTGTCATAATGGAGGTACTGTTGCTTGTTGGTGGGTTTGATGTGGACGGACATGTGAAGTTGGCCATTGGACAGGTGGAGGTCAACGTCAAGGAAAGTGGCATGGGATTTGGAGTAGGACCAGGTGAATCTGATGGAACCAAAGGAGTTGAGGTTGGAGAGGAAATTCTGGAGTTCTTCTTCACTGTGAGTCCAGATCATGATGATGTCATCAATAAATCTGTACCAAACTTTGGGTTGGCAGACCTGGGTAACCAAGAAGGCTTCCTCTAAGCGACCCATGAATAGGTTGGCGTACGAGGGGGCCATCCTGGTACCCATGGCTGTTCCCTTTAATTGTTGGTATGTCTGGCCTTCAAAAGTGAAGAAGTTGTGGGTCAGGATGAAGCTGGCTAAGGTGATGAGGAAAGAGGTTTTAGGTAGGGTGGCAGGTGATCGGCGTGAAAGGAAATGCTCCATCGCAGCGAGGCCCTGGACGTGCGGAATATTTGTGTATAAGGAAGTGGCATCAATGGTTACAAGGATGGTTTCCGGGGGTAACAGATTGGGTAAGGATTCCAGGCGTTCAAGGAAGTGGTTGGTGTCTTTGATGAAGGATGGGAGACTGCATGTAATGGGTTGAAGGTGTTGATCTACGTAGGCAGAGATACGTTCTGTGGGGGCTTGGTAATCAGCTACAATGGGGCGGCCGGGATGATTGGGTTTGTGGATTTTAGGAAGAAGGTAGAAGTTTGGGGTGCGGGGTGTCGGTGGGGTCAGGAGGTTGATGGAGTCAGGTGAAAGGTTTTGCAGGGGGCCTAAGGTTCTGAGGATTCCTTGAAGCTCCGCCTGGACATCGGGAATGGGGTTACCTTGGCAAACTTTGTATGTGGTGTTGTCTGAAAGCTGACGCAGTCCCTCAGCCACATACTCCCGACGATCAAGTACCACGGTCGTGGAACCCTTGTCCGCCGGAAGAATGACGATGGATCGGTCAGCCTTCAGATCACGGATAGCCTGGGCTTCAGCAGTGGTGATGTTGGGTGTAGGATTAAGGGTTTTTAAGAAGGATTGAGATGCAAGGCTGGAAGTCAGAAATTCCTGGAAGGTTTGGAGAGGGTGATTTTGAGGAAGAGGAGGTGGGGTCCCGCTGTGACGGAGGACGGAACTGTTCCAGGCAGGGTTCAATTTGGATGGTGTCTTGGGGAGTTGGATCATTAGGAGTAGGATTAGGATCATTTTTCTTCGTGGCAAAGTGATATTTCCAGCAGAGAGTACGGGTGTAGGACAGTAAATCTTTGACGAGGGCTGTTTGGTTGAATCTGGGAGTGGGGCTGAAGGTGAGGCCTTTGGATAGGACAGAGGTTCGGATTGGGAGAGAGGTTTGGAGGAAAGGTTAACTACTGAATTAGGGTGTTGTGGTTCCAGATTGTGTTGAAAGGAATTTTGAGGTTTTGGAAGGAGTGGAGCTGGAAGAGGGAGATTGAGTAGATGGGAGAGACTGGGTTTGTGTGCAATGAGAGGAGGTTGAGGTTTGCTGGAAAGGTTGTGAAGGGTGAGTGAGTTGCCTTTCCGGAGGTGGGAAACCAGGAGATTGGATAGTTTTTTGAGGTGGAGGGTGGCATGCTGTTCTAATTTACGGTTGGCCTGTAGGAGGATGCTCTGAACAGCCGGTGTGGATGTGGGAGAGGAAAGATTAAGGACTTTTATTAAGGATAGGAGTTGACGGGTGTGTTCATTGGCTGAGTTGATGTGTAGGTGAAGGATTAGGTGGGTGAGGGCAATGGACTGTTCAGTTTGGAACTGGTATAGGGACTGATGGAAGGAAGGGTTGCAGCCAGAGATGGGAACTTTAAGTGTGAGGCCTTTGGGGGTAATGCCAAATGTCAGACAAGCCTGAGAAAATAGAATATGGGAGCGTAATCTGGCTAGGGCGAAGGCATGTCTGCGGAGGGAATGTAAATAAAACTTAATGGGGTCGTTGTGGGGGTGTTGTGCGGGTGACATGGTACTAGAAGGTCGAAAGTGTAACATGAGGCTGAAATGAAAATGAATATAAAAATATGTGGGGAGAGATAAAGGTGAAGTAGAAAGCAAATGGAGATCTGGTGTGAAAAGAGGCGAAAAGGGGTTGGTTGGAGCTGGGTTATGTTGATCCCGTGATGAAATAGTGTAGGTAGATAACGATGTGCATAAAGGTTAGGTGGTTGTGTTGCCGCCAAAACACGTTAAAGGGTGGAGAAATTCGGGAAAATTTCGAAAAAACTACGTGAGGATGTATAAAAAGTAGTGGTATGGTGGTGGCAGATTATGGAAATGAGGCTAACAATTGTCTGGTGGAGAAATAATGACGTTAAAACCTGTGGGAAGCGGCTAAAAATGATCGGTGATGTGAAAAAACGGAAATCGAAATAAAGCAAAAGTTATTAAAACTAGCCGAAAAGGTTGTTTAATAGCTGAAAGGAACTGTTTGTGAACTAGAAACGGTGGATTTTATAGCAGTAGCGGAAGAAAAAATTTTTTTGGTTATGGTTTGGAAGTGGGTTACGTATTATTACGTATTGTTGAGTATATATCGGCGGGATAAAATTGTATAGTGGATTACGGTACAAAGGAGAAGGTGAATACAAAGGGAAACTACTGGCAAAAACAGAAGGAGGAAATAAGACGACAGAAACGACTTCGAAATGTAACAGTGACAATAACAAACGTCATTGTTGGGTTCAAATTAATGATATGAATATAACAGAGGGAAACATTCCACGTGGAAAAAATATATCTAAAAAGAAAGATGATGAGACTTACCAAACAAAAGCGCTGGCAGGTCGATAGACACACAAACAAACACAAATATACACACAAAATTCAAGCTTTCGCAACAAACTGTTGCCTCATCAGGAAAGAGGGAAGGAGAGGGAAAGACGAAAGGATGTGGGTTTTAAGGGACAGGGTAAGGAGTCATTCCAATCCCGGGAGCGGAAAGACTTACCTTAGGGGGAAAAAAGGACAGGTATACACTCGCACACACACACATATCCATCCACACATACAGACACAAGCAGACATATTTAAAGACAAAGAGTTTGGGCAGAGATGTCAGTCGAGGTGGAAGAGTAGAGGCAAAGAAGTTGTTGAAAGACAGGTGAGGTATGAGTGGCGGCAACTTGAAATTAGCGGAGATTGAGGCCTGGCGGATAACGAGAAGAGAGGATATACTGAAGGGCAAGTTCCCATCTCCGGAGTTCGGATAGGTTGGTGTTGGTGGGAAGTATCCAGATAACCCGGACGGTGTAACACTGTGCCAAGATGTGCTGGCTGTGCACCAAGGCATGTTTAGCCACAGGGTGATCCTCATTACCAACAAACACTGTCTGCCTGTGTCCATTCATGCGAATGGACAGTTTGTTGCTGGTCATTCCCACATAGAATGCATCACAGTGTAGGCAGGTCAGTTGGTAAATCACGTGGGTGCTTTCACACGTGGCTCTGCCTTTGATCGTGTACACCTTCCGGGTTACAGGACTGGAGTAGGTGGTGGTGGGAGGGTGCATGGGACAGGTTTTGCACCGGCGGCGGTTACAAGGATAGGAGCCAGAGGGTAGGGAAGGTGGTTTGGGGATTTCATAGGGATGAACTAACAGGTTACGAAGGTTAGGTGGACGGCGGAAAGACACTCTTGGCGGAGTGGGGAGGATTTCATGAAGGATGGATCTCATTTCAGGGCAGGATTTGAGTAAGTCGTATCCCTGCTGGAGAGCCACATTCAGAGTCTGGTCCAGTCCCGGAAAGTATCCTGTCACAAGTGGGGCACTTTTGTGGTTCTTCTGTGGGGGATTCTGGGTTTGAGGGGATGAGGAAGTGGCTCTTCTAGTACCATGTCACCCGCACAACACCCCCACAACGACCCCATTAAGTTTTATTTACATTCCCTCCGCAGACATGCCGTCGCCCTAGCCAGATTACGCTCCCATATTCTATTTTCTCAGGCTTGTCTGACATTTGGCATTACCCCCAAAGGCCTCACACTTAAAGTTCCCATCTCTGGCTGCAACCCTTCCTTCCATCAGTCCCTATACCAGTTCCAAACTGAACAGTCCATTGCCCTCACCCACCTAATCCTTCACCTACACATCAACTCAGCCAATGAACACACCCGTCAACTCCTATCCTTAATAAAAGTCCTTAATCTTTCCTCTCCCACATCCACACCGGCTGTTCAGAGCATCCTCCTACAGGCCAACCGTAAATTAGAACAGCATGCCACCCTCCACCTCAAAAAACTATCCAATCTCCTGGTTTCCCACCTCCGGAAAGGCAACTCACTCACCCTTCACAACCTTTCCAGCAAACCTCAACCTCCTCTCATTGCACACAAACCCAGTCTCTCCCATCTACTCAATCTCCTTCTTCCAGCTCCACTCCTTCCAAAACCTCAAAATTCCTTTCAACACAATCTGGAACCACAACACCCTAATTCAGTAGTTAACCTTTCCTCCAAACCTCTCTCCCAATCCGAAACCTCTGTCCTATCCAAAGGCCTCACCTTCAGCCCCACTCCCAGATTCAACCAAACAGCCCTCGTCAAAGATTTACTGTCCTACACCCGTACTCTCTGCTGGAAATATCACTTTGCCACGAAGAAAAATGATCCTAATCCTACTCCTAATGATCCAACTCCCCAAGACACCATCCAAATTGAACCCTGCCTGGAACAGTTCCGTCCTCCGTCACAGCGGGACCCACCTCCTCTTCCTCAAAATCACCCTCTCCAAACCTTCCAGGAATTTCTGACTTCCAGCCTTGCATCTCAATCCTTCTTAAAAAACCTTAATCCTACACCCAACATCACCACTGCTGAAGCCCAGGCTATCCATGATCTGAAGGCTGACCGATCCATCGTCATTCTTCCGGCAGACAAGGGTTCCACGACCGTGGTACTTGATCGTCGGGAGTATGTGGCTGAGGGACTGCGTCAGCTTTCAGACAACACCACATACAAAGTTTGCCAAGGTAACCCCATTCCCGATGTCCAGGCGGAGCTTCAAGGAATCCTCAGAACCTTAGGCCCCCTGCAAAACCTTTCACCTGACTCCATCAACCTCCTGACCCCACCGACACCCCGCACCCCAAACTTCTACCTTCTTCCTAAAATCCACAAACCCAATCATCCCGGCCGCCCCATTGTAGCTGGTTACCAAGCCCCCACAGAACGTATCTCTGCCTACGTAGATCAACACCTTCAACCCATTACATGCAGTCTCCCATCCTTCATCAAAGACACCAACCACTTCCTTGAACGCCTGGAATCCTTACCCAATCTGTTACCCCCGGAAACCATCCTTGTAACCATTGATGCCACTTCCTTATACACAAATATTCCGCACGTCCAGGGCCTCGCTGCGATGGAGCATTTCCTTTCACGCCGATCACCTGCCACCCTACCTAAAACCTCTTTCCTCATCACCTTAGCCAGCTTCATCCTGACCCACAACTTCTTCACTTTTGAAGGCCAGACATACCAACAATTAAAGGGAACAGCCATGGGTACCACGATGGCCCCCTCGTACGCCAACCTATTCATGGGTCGCTTAGAGGAAGCCTTCTTGGTTACCCAGGTCTGCCAACCCAAAGTTTGGTACAGATTTATTGATGACATCTTCATGATCTGGACTCACAGTGAAGAAGAACTCCAGAATTTCCTCTCCAACCTCAACTCCTTTGGTTCCATCAGATTCACCTGGTCCTACTCCAAATCCCATGCCACTTTCCTTGACGTTGACCTCCACCTGTCCAATGGCCAACTTCACATGTCCGTCCACATCAAACCCACCAACAAGCAACAGTACCTCCATTATGACAGCTGCCACCCATTCCACATCAAACGGTCCCTTCCCTACAGCCTAGGTCTTCGTGGCAAACGAATCTGCTCCAGTCCGGAATCCCTGAAACATTACACCAACAACCTAACAACAGCTTTCGCATCCCGCAACTACCCTCCCGGCCTGGTACAGAAGCAAATAACCAGAGCCACTTCCTCATCCCCTCAAACCCAGAATCCCCCACAGAAGAACCACAAAAGTGCCCCACTTGTGACAGGATACTTTCCGGGACTGGACCAGACTCTGAATGTGGCTCTCCAGCAGGGATACGACTTCCTCAAATCCTCCCCACTCCGCCAAGAGTGTCTTTCCGCCGTCCACCTAACCTTCGTAACCTGTTAGTTCATCCCTATGAAATCCCCAAACCACCTTCCCTACCCTCTGGCTCCTATCCTTGTAACCGCCCCCGGTGCAAAACCTGTCCCATGCACCCTCCCACCACCACCTACTCCAGTCCTGTAACCCGGAAGGTGTACACGATCAAAGGCAGAGCCACGTGTGAAAGCACCCACGTGATTTACCAACTGACCTGCCTACACTGTGATGCATTCTATGTGGGAATGACCAGCAACAAACTGTCCATTCGCATGAATGGACACAGGCAGACAGTGTTTGTTGGTAATGAGGATCACCCTGTGGCTAAACAGGCCTTGGTGCACAGCCAGCACATCTTGGCACAGTGTTACACCGTCCGGGTTATCTGGATACTTCCCACCAACACCAACCTATCCGAACTCCGGAGATGGGAACTTGCCCTTCAGTATATCCTCTCTTCTCGCTATCCGCCAGGCCTCAATCTCCGCTAATTTCAAGTTGCCGCCACTCATACCTCACCTGTCTTTCAACAACTTCTTTGCCTCTACTCTTCCACCTCGACTGACATCTCTGCCCAAACTCTTTGTCTTTAAATATGTCTGCTTGTGTCTGTATGTGTGGATGGATATGTGTGTGTGTGCGAGTGTATACCTGTCCTTTTTTCCCCCTAAGGTAAGTCTTTCCGCTCCCGGGATTGGAATGACTTCTTACCCTCTCCCTTAAAACCCACATCCTTTTGTCTTTCCCTCTCCTTCCCTCTTTCCTGATGAGTGGGAAAGTACAATACAACTTCTGCACAATTTCAGTGCAGTAATGTGTTCATTGTAAATATGTGTGTGTGTGTGTGTGTGTGTGTGTGTGTGTGTGTGTAAGTACAATCTAACTTCTGCACCATTTAAGTGCAGTAATGTGTTCATTGTAAATAAGTATTATAGTAGGTGTAATGTTTATTACCTTATAAATAAATAAAAAACTTTTTTATTTTAAATACAGTGCATTAGTATTTGTAAAATGACTCTTTCATATAGTGTTCATTAAAACACTTGGGACCTGTGGAATGGTACATTAGCTTATTTGTTTTAGTTGTAAATATTTGTCATGTATTGTTACATTTATGACATGTTCTACATCCTGGGGGACCTCTTCACTACGGATCAATTGGAATGAAAGTAATTCTAATCTAATCTAATCTAATATCACCTAACATGAGAATAAATGTGAGATAACTAAATCAGTGTTCTGGCATGGTTTGTGAAGTTAAGCAGAGAATAAGTATTGACAATGGCAGTAACAGTTACAGAATTAGTGATGACAAGATTGTTTGTTAGAATTAGGAAGGAGAAGAAATGGGGTATCCCACAAATTATATGGAAGAATACAACGATTCCACATTTATATAACAATTTTGTACTGCTACAAGTTTTCAATCTCATACTTGAGAAACTGGGGCTTATGAATGAAATGTGAAACTATTTCCTAACATAAATTTTTTTGCTTGTAATAGGCCTAATAGGCATTTGATATTGGCACTTTGTGAATTATATTCTGTCATGTTATTTATGTAAATGAGGTAGATAAAAATGACCATTTGGGCCATACAGTCTTGCTTTTTGGCGTGTGTTACAACTGCTGCAATATTAGAAAGGCCTATTTCACTTTATCTAGCTGACAGTGACAAAATAGACATAATCAAATAGAGAAACCACACCACTCTTGGGTGCTACTTGTATTAAGAGCTGTTTCCATATTGGACAGCAACATTTTGATTTTCCATGTAGCAAAAGGTTTGACTTACTTCGATGAGGTAATAGATTCTTTTGCAGAAAGGAGAGCATGCTGTGTAAAGCTGTAGCAAAATTAGAGAGAAAAAAAAAGTGCTCGAACCTAAGGATTGAAAAAATGTGTACTGTCTTGTTTGTTTCCTGTATTTAATGGTTTTATGTTCTCTACATTTAATTGTATGTCACACAAAAGAGAAAGTTATTAGCTAATAGGCAATAAAGAGCACAAAGTTTCTGAAGAATTCTTGTTCTCCCAGTCACAAATAATCCCATCCAGTATAAATTGTAACTTTTTTTGTAAGGAGAGTAGGATGTTAAACAGACTGACTGACTGGGAGTAGGAGAGGGACCATACGACATTTTAATTTATTCTGTCCTGAATACAGGTCTGATGGTTTCTACTATAAAATATACACATTTGAATTCCACATAACAAAACACAGTGACGTGCAATAGAAGAACAATGTGTGAAGAGGCATGGGCTGCACTTTGGCTCACTTAAGACCAAATAACATGTCTTACATTTCCTTGATCATATGTGTTTTACACGTCAAACTTTCAGAAAGATGTGCACTACAAAATGAATATATTTTTTTTAAAATCGATTTTTTAAAATTTTGGCATCCTATCTCAAATATCAAGATTTTGCCTCAGTTTCGAAATATCATAGATCTTGAGCTGGTCAGATGAGGCCACCAGCATGCTGAGTTAAAGCCAAGTGGCAGCCAGTCCAGTCTCACTTCTGTCCTCAAGCAAATGTCTTCATGGCCAATGAAAGCATTGAGAAAAAGCTCTGTGGTACACCAGTTATTTTTTTGATTATTTGTGTTTGGCTGGGCCTGCTTGCAACTTGAGTAAAGCAGCATCTGTCTACCACTATCTAATTTCAGCCTCATCACCACAATATCAGTTGTGTTTCAGTCTATTCAGATAACAGATAATAAATTACTTTTGAGATCTAACTGGTGACTGAAAAACAGGGCACATGACAAGATAGCCTCCCTGACTTTGGTCACCAGCAGGCACTTTGTCTGGTTGTTTCTGTGTCACAGTCAGCCATAACTTAATATCACTGTGAAACAGTTTAATTCAGGATTGGAAATAGTACCAACAGCTGACTTGTCTGTTCTGCTAGAGCAATTAATCATTATCAATAGTTGGCATTTCACTACACACAGCCTACACCTAAACAATGCTGGGAAGGGAAGGGAAGCTGATTAGTGAATGTACAGGGTTGTATTTCAGGCCTTTAGTCATGGTTAGAAAAAGTAGGTGTTTTTCAGAATTAATTCAGACAACATGTACCTCTACCAAAAAAAAAAAATTTTACGTCAGTTTAAAACCTTCCACAGCAGCCCACATAGGTTAGACTCTGACACACCAAAAGATCAACTTACCAGATGTCATAAAAAAATAAAACATTAATGAATGTAACCCTGGATATATCACACACTTAAAATCCTTCATTAAAACATGCAATAATTAAAAATCTGCAATAACAATTTAAATTTCAGTCTTCTGACTGCACAGTAATATGTGTCACATAATGCTAGTATAGAGAAATAGATATCCAACACATAGTATTATCTTCATAACAAAGGAGGAAACTCTTGTTATAGAACCATTTTATATGGTTTCATTCATTTATTCATCATATTCTGTAGATATCATCACAAAGGAGATGTGAAACAAGTCACGAAATACATTAACAAAAGTCAAAGAAATTATAGAAATTTAATCTTTATACAACAAGAAGTTCAAATGGAGTCAACTTAAGGACAAACTAATCAAGAAGCTCAGTTCAGTGAGTTATGTCCTTTAGAAGCATCTCTCATTGTGTTGGTCAAAAGACAAGAGTGTTGGTTTATTTTCTGTGTTTCCAGTCCCCCTGTGCCATTATCTTCTGGGGCAGAGCTCCGGAAGCAAATACATTGTTTGTTCAGCAGAAGTGAGCATCGCGAAGAATGTTAAAATAGATAACCATACATCTTGTAGAAACCTTGCAGAAAACTTTGTAGAAAACCTTTTCAACTGAACACACAGTCATAACACAAGGCATAAAACCAGTTTTTTGACTGAATACATGGTCACTTTACAAGATGCAGAAATAATTTTCATGTAGACTTTCCCCCTTGTCCAGCATTCAGAATAGTGCTATGTACTCTGATGGTTAGAATTCAATAATCTGCTATCCAACACAAAGCAAGAAATTAGGAATCTGTATCACTTCAAGAGAAAATTTAAAAAACACATAATATGAGGGAAAAGCACCCACTCACCTACAGCAAATCAATGCATGGAGCACAGTAACACATAGGAAAAACAGTATTCACACTACCTTTCAAGTACTAGTTCTTTTTCTGGCAATAGTACACACAGAACAACACAGACACTCAAATATTTGTGTGTATGTATGACTGTATGTGTGAATATGTATTTTCTGTTATACATTACTGTGGTCCAACCATTATGCTTGAATCATTTGCATATGAGTAGTTTGCTTTTCACTTACTTTATGAACTGCTCTCTCCAGGAATTTCCATTACAGAAAATTAAAAGCATACCTCGTTAGCCACACTTCCTACAAATTACCAGAATATCTAGATTCAGGGATTCAAAGGTTCTGTAAGATGGATGGCAAGTAGCAATGTTAGTTATAAAATTGTGTGACAAATAATAACATAGTATATACAGGACTTAGTATTTATACATGGCCCAGTCACATTAATGTGACCACTGTGTATGTTTGACATCAATGTGCAACAACAACCCACAGATGGCAGGTGGCAGCACAAGCAATTGAGGGTACATAAAGCATGGTGGGGAGAAGCAGGAACCTGTGCAATCATCATAATGTGGAAACAGAGCGATTTACCTGATGTCCAAAAGGGCATCATCATTGCCTTTTGGACCAAGGATGGAAGCATTTCTGAAACAGTTAAGTTTGTAAACTGTTTGTGTGCCACCATGGTTAAAGTATACTGTGCATGCCAAAATGGCACTATCCAAAACCAGCTCCAAGGCAACTATGTTACACCACAGGCCATAGATGACAGGGGTGAACAATTACTGCAGAGATGTGTATGGGAGAATAGAAATGAAAATGCTGAACAGCTGACCACCCAGATGAACAAAGCTGCTACCAACAGTATTTCCTCAATGACTGTTAAGCGAACTTTGCTGAGTATGGGCTTCCACAGCATGTGTCTCATTCATGCATGCATGGCAGTACTGTTACTGGACATCCACTAAGTGGTGGTAACAGGAGGACTTTTCAGATGAATCACATTTTATGCTCCCAGATAGTTGTCTGCTGGCATGCATGATGTGGAACGTCTGAAAGCAAAGGGTCCAGGCTGGAAAAGGGGAGCAGCATGATCTGGAGAACTTTTTTGTGATATTTCCTGGCTAATCTCATCCTTCCAGAAGACACAATGGATCAACATAAGTGTGCATCTGTTCTGAGGGACTATGTCCATCTCTAAATGCAGTTTTTTTTTCTTTTTTTTTCTCATAATGATGGCATCTACCAGAAAGACAAAGCAAAGTGTTACACAGTTCACAGTTTACATGTGTGGTGCAAAGAGCACTAGGATAAGTTTTCCATACTCCCTTGGCCACAAAATTTCTGGATTTAAAGCTAATCAAGAATCTGTAGAACCACCTCAATTGGGCTGTTCACACCATTGAGCCTCAATTGACAAACCTAGCACAGCTGGCCACAGCACCGAAGTTAGCATGGCTCCACATCCCTGGTGGTACATTCCAAAACTTCACTGACTCTCTTCCTACATGTCTTGCACTGCAAAATGTGGTTATTCAGGCTTTTGACAGGTTTTCACATTGGTTGGTTGGTTGGTTTTGGGGAAGGAGACCAGACAGCGTGGTCATCGGTCTCATCGGATTAGGGAAGGATGGGGAAGGAAGTCGGCCGTGCCCTTTCAGAGGAACCATCCCGGCATTTGCCTGGAGTGATTTAGGGAAATCACGGAAAACCTAAATCAGGATGGCCGGACGCGGGATTGAACCGTCGTCCTCCCGAATGCGAGTCCAGTGTCTTACCACTGCGCCACCTCGCTCGGTCTGGTTTTCACATTAGTGTGACTGACAGTGTAGATGTAAAAAATATTTTCTTTGAAAAGCACCATTGTAAACATGTCAATATTAAGCTAATTAAGCTACTAATGGTAGATAAACTGCATTAAATCTGAGGAACAGCAACTTTTTTTGAAGTAGCAGCTTTGCTATTAATTTAGTCTTCACAATTTATTTATCATGATAGTTTATTGTTAATACAGTACAGAGAATAAGTTTCTGTGTTGTCTTTGTCTCATGTTAATGTATAACTTGACTCATTCCACAACCTTGAATATTCCCCTTCTCAAGGGGATCTACTTAACATGGCATAAGAATGAATGAAGGAAGAAAGGAATGAATGTTTATTAACAGCAAATTATCACTACATCAGATCATGCTATTCATGCTGGTAACAGCTTAATATAACTGAATAAATTACAAAGAAAGCTGCTGTTTTGAAAAAAAAATCTGTTGCTTTCTGAGTTATACTATACTATACTGTGTAGCTGCTGTTTACCTACAATTGGTGGGTTAATATTACTTGATTACAATTTTATTTTTCACAGAAAATGTGGCCTATCATCAGTACATTCTTTCTTGTCATGCAAGTTTGCAAAGCACACAACTACTTGCCATGTACACCATGTAGATAAAAGAACTTATCAATCCTTCAATCTAGATATTAAGACAATTTGCAGAGAAATTCGCTAATGAGGTACACTTGTAATATTCTTTTGAACTGGTATGAATTCCCATATTATTGTTTAATGTTGATTCCATATTTCTAGATTTCCAGAAGGCTATTGATGCCACTCCTCACATGATACTTCTAATCAATTTTCACAGAAATTGCTTCAGTTGTGCAACTGGATTCATGATTTCCTGCCACATAGGTCATTGCAGATAGTAATGGAAAATGAATAAGTAAAATAGAAGTGAAACTTTCTGGCAGATTAAAACTGTGTGTTGGACCAAGATTCAAACGCTCATACTTCATCTTTTGTGAGCAAGTTCTGTATCAGCTGAGCTACCCAAACAAAACTCATGACCCACCCTCAAAGTTTTACTTCCACCAGTATCTCATCACCTAGACTTCACAGAATCTCTTCTGTGAATCATACAAGACTAGCATTCCTGGAAGAAAAGATATTGTGGAGACATAGTGTAGCCACATCTGGGGTGTTTCCAGAATGATATTTTCACTCTGCAGCAGGGTATGCACTAATATGAAACTTCCTGCCAAATTAAAACTGTGTGCCAAACTGAGATTCAGACTTGGGACCTTTGTCTTTTGCAGGAAAGTGCACTACCAACTGAGCTACCCAAGCACAACTCAAGACTCATCCTCACAGCTTTACTTCCACCAGTACCTCATCTCTTACTTTCCAAACTTCACAGATGCTCTGCTACGAGTTTGAGTGTTGGTCCAACATACAGGTTTAATCTATCAGGAAGTTTCATATCAGTGCACACTCTGCTACTGGGTGAATATCTCATTCTGGAAACAACCCCAAGCTGTGGCTACACCATGTCTCTATAATACCCATTCTTCAAGTAGTGCTAGTCTTGTAAGTTTTGCAGGAGAGCTTCTGTGAAGTTTGGAAGGTAGGTGATGAGGTACTGGTGAAAGTGAAGCTATGGGACAGGTCATGAGTCATGTTTGGATAGCTCAGTATGTAGAGCACTTGCCCAAGACAGATAATGGCTCCACATTCGACTCACAGTCTGGCACACAGATTCTGCTGCAGAGTGAAAATGTGATTCTTAAAATTACCCAACATTTCCCAAGGAAGTATTATACATCCTTTGCTGTTCCTAATCTATATAAACAATTTAGAAGACAATCTGAGCAACCCTCTTAATTGTCTGCTGATGATGCTGTCACTAACAGTCTAATAAAATCATCAGAAGAGCAAAACCAACTGCAAAATGATTTAGACACAATATCCATATGGCACAAAAAGTAGAAGCTGTCTTGGAACAAGAAAAAGTGTGAGGTCATCCACATTAGCACAAAAATAAATATATTACATTTTGATTATACGGTAGTTCACACAACTTTAAAGGCTGTCAATTCAGTTAAATACCTAGGGATTACAATTAAAAACAAACTTAAATTTGAATGATCACAGAGATAATATAGTGGGGAAGACAAATCAAAGACTTTATTTTATTCGCAGAACACTTTGAAATTGCTTGCCCTTATAGGATTGATGGAGGGCATCAGAAAATTCCAAAGAAGGCCAGCTCATTTTTATTATTATGAAATATGGGAGAAAGTCTCATGGATATGATAAGTGCATTGGGCTGGCAATCATTAAAACAAAGGCCTTTTTTGTGTTGCAGTGAGATCTTTTCATGAAGTTACAATGAACAAATTTCCCCTCTGATTGTGAAAATATTTTGTTTTCACCAACCTACTTGGGGATAAATTATCATTGTAATCAAATAAGGGAAACCAGGACTCACACATAAAGATTTAAGTGTTCATCTTTTCCACATGCTGTTAGAGAGTGGAATAGTAAAAAAACAGTCTGAAGGTGATTTGAAGAACCATCTGACAGACATGTAAGTGTGAATTCAGAGTAGTCACATAGAATGTTAAATGGTGGGACCACGTATTTATGACAGAAAAGGAACACAGTTTAAATTAAGGCATAACTTCAGCAGAGTTAGAGAAGACAAACTCATTGAAAAATCAGCTGCATAATTAATAGGGCTTGACACCAGAAAGGAATTGATCATTTTTGTGTATTTAAATCACCTAGTTGTAGCATGGTTATTTTTTCAATTAAAATAACAGAAGTTCAACATTAAGTGTCATCCAAAACTGTTAATATAATTTTGCATGGAGACATAAAAACAGAAACAAATAGTATAGGTAAAATGAGTACCATAAACACCATTCACAGTTTCAGCACATCCCAATCAGGCTACAGTGCAACATGGGTATCTAAAGCTGCAGAAAATACAATTAAGCATGTGGCAACAAATATCAGATCTATATAAGCATATATAACCAGTGGAAAGATAGATACTGCCCATAGGAAAATCAACAAAGACTTTGGAGGAAAGAGAAGCAGCTGTATGAATGTCCAGAGCTCAGATGGAAAACCAGTACTAGCAAAGAAGGGATAGCTGAAAGGTGGAAGGAATATACAGAGGAACTGTACAAGGAAATGAACTTGAAGGCAATATTATAGAAATGGAAGAGGAAGGTGCTGAAGATGAGACAGGAGATGTGACACAGCGAGAAGAATTTGTCGTAGCACTGAAAGACGTAAGTTGAAACAAGCCCTTGGAGTAGATAAAATTCCCTCAGAACTACTGATATTCTTGGGAGAGCCAGCCATGACAAAACTATTCCATCTAGTGTGCAAGATGTTTGAGACAACTTTAGGACAATGTACATATGGAAACACTGTAGTTTTTTAGTAGTTATGTATCCTTGTCAATATTGTATTTTTTGTCGTTTCCTTGTTACTATGTAGCACACAGATTCTGTCAGAGTTTGCAAAATTTTAATGCATCAGAATTCTGGAAGGGGGGAGAGAATGTATGTAATGGTACAGATTAATGCAACAATTGGTCCTTATGCTCAGTGTACAAACCAATGTGCAGGTCATAAGTAAGGAAATGTTTCATAATCACTGTTACCCTTTATTACTTATAATTCTGCTGTTTCACCAATTGCAAACATAATTAGATTTAAATAAATTATCTAATGTCAAATTACTGTTATTTCACATAAAACAGCTTTAGTAGAACATATTGGAAGATACCATGATAAATTGAAATTAACTTAAAATTATATTCAATATATTCACAAAATATCTATCTGTAATAACTTGTTCATCATATGTCCAATATTAAGTGAGAATGTTAACAACAAAAATAATCACAGAATTAAAATGTAAATTAGAATTACTCTGGCATTATTGTTTGAAAAATACATTACATAAATTTTCATGCTGAGAATGTATTTCTACTAAAATCCTGATTGTGAAAAATGTGTTAGTACATTTTATAAAAATCAACTCTGCACCAGGATTTGTTTAGGATGACAACCATTAATTGTTGTTGTTGTGATGGTAGTGGTCTTCAGTCCAATGACTGGCTTGATACAGCTCTCCACATGGCTCTATCCACACAGCCTTCTCATCTTTGAATAACTACTGTAACCCATATCCATTTGAACCTGCTTACTGTACTTGTGTCTTGATGTCCCTCTGTAATTACTACCCCTCATACATGTTCCCACACTAAACTAGCGATTCCCTGATGTCTCAGAATGTGTCCTAAAAGTCAAACTAGGACTAAGAGGGGATGCTGACTGTATACAGAGACAGTCAACATGAACAGTCACAGTTGATGCAGGGGAGAGTGTCACAGAGAGACATAAACTATCCACAAAAAGTGTACTTATGAAGTCCCAAGAACCAGTTTTCAATAATGACTCTAGGAATATACTACAAACCCCTACATGTGAGTTCCATAGGGATCATAAAGACAAGATTAGATTAACTACAGCAATCACAGAGGCATTTAAACTATGGTAATGTCAGACATGAAGACTGACACAAGTCAAAATGGTGTGAGCACTAAAGTTTAAGGATCTCTGTGTGTTATCTCGGTACCTTTGATCTTTGACAGTCAAATTTGGTTCTAGGTGTTGTACTGTGGAGTTCATACATGTGTTCAGTAAATCTATATTTACTGTGAAAGCTAAGTGTAGAGTGCATTCAAATCCAAAGTACATCATTTTATTGAAAATGAAATCCTAAATTTCCCACAGTGGTGATCCTGAACTGGATGATTGTCTTCTATATGTGTATTGCTGCAAACCGTTCACAATATGGCTTCCGGCAACTCCACTTCTGTAAAAAAAGAACCTCAAGCTCAACAGCAAGATTCTACTACAACACCTGTGGTGATTGCAAGTAATGTCAATAACATGGTCAACAGGAATGTCAAGATTTCTGCGTTTCAGCCACAAGTCCTCAGTTGTGGTTAAAGCAAGTGGAAGTTATCTTCCATTCCCATAGCATTATGTCAGACATGGAACAATTCAAGATAGTTATTGCACAATTGCACTTAAATGACAATGAGCAACCAGCAAACATGTTCCACCTTTTGCAGTTCTAAGAAAAATAATTTTGCAACATTTTGTGCTGCTGTCAGAATCATGGTTCATAAGATTGTTGACACTGAAGAGAGTGCCAGGGGTTCCCCTCCAAAGTGCTCCATTTGCTGCACGTGCTGGATTAACAGGGCCTACTATCATAACAATCTCTCAAATTGTTTTGGTTCCATCATTTACTTCAGCATGTTTTGGCTATTTTATCAGCCTTCACAGATCTGCCTAAAGATGAATTCATATTGTAATGTAACGGACTACTGAAACTACCAATACCAACTGCTGGCGAGGTGTGCGGTGCCGTCAATCAACTTGAAGGAGCAAGTGAACTTTAACTACGTAAACATAAAACTGAAATATTATTATTTTGTTACAAAACTGTTAATATGAGGGCAATCATGAGGTATATTTCCACAGAACTATATTATAAACACTTTTCATTTTTCATATTATGTTTTTCATATATGTATACGTGCAATGTGTAAAATATCGATATACAACCAAGGTTGGCAGTACTGCACAGTTTGTAAGGTCTGTGAACAGTAGCCGGTTGTTGGTGGGTGTAGAGACAATGGGCAGTTGGTGTTGAGACCTCTTGTACTATACTTGCTTTGAGAAGGTCAAGGATAGAAGGAACAAAATTATGTATTGGAAAAGCTGTTACATTGAAAATTATTGAATATCATCACGATCAGCACTTATAAAATAAAAGTTGGAAGTTTAAATATGTGTCAGTTCTTATGCAGCAGAATACACACCCTGGACCTCAAATTGATTTAACAAACAGCGGATGGCGAGATTCATCACTAGACCACGAGCGTGCAACAATGACCAATGAAGGTAAGAAAGTTATATTACTGTAAATTCAGATTGTGATGATACCTTTCTTTCTCCATGTCTTCAACCCTGTATGTACTCTGTTGTTAGAGTGAACAGCATGACAAGGACTTGTGGTCGGCTAGGCACACCAGGGAGACGGCAAAGGTTTAAAATGATAATTTGTAGCTTAATATACTACTACTGATAATAGTTAATATTTGTCCCCTGGAGAAAGAGGTGCATTACAATATGCAAAGCTGATGCTATTGTTATTGCCTTACACAGACATAAATGTGAGAGCAATGGTGATAGATGTTATGATGGGTGACCCTCAACCACATATAGAAGCAGCAGTTGCTTTGGGTGGATCCACATCATGCATTAAAATGCTACCGTCTCACTGGAATCATCTATGAGGAACTTGTCAATGAATTAGCTTCCCTCAATTCTAGATTGCAGAGGGAGGAAGAGGTAGCAGGTTTGCCCGTGCATGCCACATATGGAGGCGGTTTCGTCAACATTTTGGTAAAGCTGTAAGACAATGTTCCAAGTCATGTGCCTATCCAAACTCCAAAGACAAGTGGCAGTACATATGCACACTTGTCTTCACCAGTTGAAGCACCTCCAACCAATGTGAAATGACACAGTTTCTGCAGTGACAGGTTTGGCTACACTTTTTGTGAAAGACTGAGTAACTGGTGACTTTTTCCTAATTGATACCAGGTCAGAGGTAAGTGTGGACCCAAAATCACAAGCTCTGCATCCTTCTTTCATACCAGTACCTATTCTAACAGCAGCCACCAAATCACTGATTGCTACATTTGGAAGGATAAACTTGACTCTTTATATCGACAATAACTTCCCCCTACATGGACATTCACTGTGGCGGATATTAGCATGCTATCTTGGGTGCCTGTTTCTTACCTTATTTCTCCATTTTGGCTGATTTACTGAAACAGTGTCTAGTTAGAATGTCACACTCTACTGTTCACTCTACGACACCAGGTTGCATGTTGTGTGATGCTACCAGGTCACATCACACAAAGATTTCCATGCTAACCGCACCTTATGCTTCAAGCTAACAGTGTTAGCTATTACATTCACTTCGATGCAGAATGCACATGAGTGTATTAAGCAAGAAAAATCTGACATATCTCTCGTTGTATCGGCAGATCTCCACCCATTTCCAAACAACTGAAGCAGTCCACACCCAACTATATGGCCTTTGTTGCATGATCCTTAGCTGGAACCAGTATCTTGCCACCACACCCTCTCCTCTAACCAATGGTACAATGATGGATGATGACCTTGGCCTGTGAATACTATGGGAATTTCCAGCACTTACATACCCAGTCTTGACTAGGTGTAACTGCTGCCATTCAACTCAGCATATCATTCCCACTACTACTGGACATTCTGTCACTGCAAAGCTCAGATGCTTGCTTCTGAATAAACTGCATGCAGCTCACTCAGAATTTAATGAGATGCTTTCCAATGGTCTAGTGCTTTGATCTCTCACCTGGTAAAAAAGGGGAATGGCTACTGGCGGTTGTGGGATGATTTCAGAGGTTTAAATGCATCTACCATCTTAGACAGATACCCTGTGCCAAATTTGACTGATTTCAACAGTAACATGGCTGATGAAAGTGTCTTCAGTGTTGTCAGTTGCATTAAAGCTTTTTCTCAGATTCCATTGCCTAAGAAGGACAAACATAAAACTGCCATTACAACACCATTCAGACTTTTTGAGCACAACACTATGCCTTTCTCGTTGCATAATGCCACAAAACTTGGTAGTGCTTCATGCATGAGGTCTTCCATAGGTTGCCATTCACCTTTTGCTATGTGGATGATATTTTGGTCATTCCAATGGCCATGAGGAACACTGCCATCATTTATATCAAGTGTTTGAGAGGTTACAGAGTTTCAGCATTATGATAAATACTGAGAAATGCACATTCACCAGGCAACACATTCTGCTTCTCAGATATACTGTCTTGTGTGCTGGTATTATGCTGCTGCCTTAATGAATGACATTATGGAGCTGTCAACACTGACCACCTCCAGAGGTCTCCGATGTTTCTGGGGAATGATTAACTTCTACAGACATCATCTGCCTCACTTGTCTGTGCTTCAAAAACCTATTAGCCTCTTACTAATTGGCAAAAACATGTCAGGCAACCAACACATCCTGTGGAATCCCACAACCAAATCTGCTTTCAACTCCATGAAAACTGTGTTTGCTAAAGCTACATTGCTCCCACATCTAGCTGCATGAATGATGCAAGCCAGATAGCCACCAGGGCTATTTTGTAGCAATGTGTTTCCTCTACCTGGCAACCTCTGGCATTTTTCTCATAAGGTTTGTCCTCTCATTAGTAATGCTGGAGCATCTTTAATAGAAGGCTGTTGGTCATCTACTTGGCCATCAACCAGTTCCAGCCATGGCTTAAGGGACACTCTTTTTCTGTGTTTACAGACCATAAGCCCCTTGTGTCAGTGCTTCACTGAGTCAGGAAGCTCAACTCCCTGTGTCAATGTCAGCAGGCAGGTTTCATTGCTCAGATTACAACTGACATCTGACACATCTCTGGACAGGACAATGATGCCACTGACTGTTTTGTCTCTGGACTGAGTATTGATCACAGCCATTGATTGGAACACTCTAGCTGTTGATCAGTTTTTGAATCCCATCCTTCTTTGTCATCACCAGGCTCCATCATCAACTTGTTTGCATCTTGACCTCCTTCCTCTGCTAGGTTCTGACCAAATGGTATAGTGTGACACATCCTGTAATCAGGTTTGCCTCCTTATTGCAACTAAATGGTGTCACCATATTTTTTACATTTTTCTCGTCTTATCTCACCCAGGTTTCAAGGCTAGCATTAAATTAGTGGCTGATACGGTCTTTTGGGCTGGGCTGCCAAGGGATTGGGCAAAGTGTTGTCACCACAGTCAATATTAAAAAATTACCAAGTGTCTGTTCTCATCTCTTCTTTCCTCTCCTATCAGGGAGATTTTCACACATCCACTTGGGTATTGTTGGCCCACCTTCCTCCATTTTGTGGTTTCCACCACCTACTGACAATGACAGACAGATTCACAAGATGGCCTGAAGATGTTCCGGTTGCAGACATTTCTGCTCCCTCCATTGCCCAGGCCCTGATTACTTCTTAGTTTTCATGATTTGCATCACTCAGATTATTATTATCAATAGAGATAAACAATTTGAGTGCCTTTTGTATGACCAGATTATGCATCTCTATGGCCATAGTCACATTCATACTATGAGCTACCATCCCGCCAGCAACAGGATGGTAGGCCACCTACATCATACTTTGAATGTGGCCCTGACATGTTATTCTGTTCCTTGGCCTGATGCCGTACCTATGGTTCTTCTGAGCCTTCACACTACTGTAAAAGAGCATACCAGGTGCTCTATAGCACAGCATGACTATGGAGAAACATTGAGCATACCAGATGAATTTTTTTCCCCCACACCTCTCCCTAATCTTGATATTGGAGACTCTGAACTTTTCTTACAGAAACTGCAATTGCATAAGAAATTCCTTCCACTGTAGAATCTTGTATATCGTGGTACAAAAACTATTTTATGTTACAATGATTTATGTACATGCTCTTTTGTTTGGCTTTTTTCCCCAACTCTATTCAGTACTTCCTCATTAGTTACACAATCTACCCATATAATCTTCATCATTCTTCTGCAGCACCACATTTCAGAAGCTTCTATTCTCTTCTTGTCTGAACTTCTTATCATCTGTTTCTTTTCCATGCAATGCATTCTTAACACTTAAATTCATTTTCAGTGTTAACAAACTTCTTTTCTTCAGAAAATCTTTTCTTGTCATTGCCCATCTACATTTTATGTCCTATCTACTTCAGTCATCATGAGTTATTTTACTGCACAAATAACCAAACTCATCTATTACTTTTAATGTCTCATTTCCTAACCTAATTCCCTCAGCATTGCCTGATTTAATTTGACTGCATTCCATTACCCTTGTCCTTTCAAGGTACTGTCCTTTGCATTCAACTGGGCTTCTAGGTCTTTTGTTGCCCCTGACAGAATTAGAATGTCAAATTTTAGTTATAAGTTGAATTGTGTACACTTTCCAATAATACTGTGAAGTATTCCAACAGTAATTGTAATTATAATCATGGCTCAGCAATGGGGCCCACCCAGTTAATTGAGGTTACACCAAATTAGTAATGGTTAGTCTGCAATGAATTGTTTGAGAGTACTAGGAAGTTATAGACAGTGACTGTACTCATCCCTATTTGAAATTCATTTTAATCAGAGAAATTTTGAAGAAAAGTTTTGTTGTAATCTCATGCTAATAAAAGTGCATGCAAAAAGTTTTCTTGTTATCATTTTGCATGCAAAAATCCAGACAAGAATTAAGTTATTATCCACAGACAAGTATGTTTTCACTGTACATCAACATTATTATTACCTGTCTGTGATATGCATTGGCAATTTGTTCCGCTTAAATCACCCGGCATTTTCAAAGTCAGTTTATGTTAACGATTAAGATCACTCAGAATTATTGTATGGTTACATAACAATACAAAAGGAGTGTATGGGGGAAGAGTGTACACCAATTGAATACATCTGAGGAGTCGTACAAAAGCTGCTGAGCTGTAAGCAACTCTTGGCAGAATGAGCCATCATAGGTGTTAAAAGTTGTGGGAACAGACCCAATTAATAAATGGTTCCATATTATGTAAATAGAAGGGAGAGGGAGTAGAAAGGAAAGGAAAGGGTAGGAACTAACAATATCAGCTGCATCTAGACTTTGTGTAGAATCAGCGGTGACCAGCAAAAATATGTGGAAGATTGGGATTTGAACCCAGGATCTCCTGCTTACTAGGCATTTACATTAATCACTGCACCACCTGGACACAACGTTTATCACAAATGTGTGGACTATCTTAGCACACTATTCAGCTGACTCACACTCTCATTTAGCACCATCTACCCCCAGTCCCCACTCATGTTCTCCATGCTTGCTAATTTTAGATTCCCACCGTAGGTCAAATGTAACTGTGCATCCACAATGAAGGTTGAAGATTCATTGTCCATCAAAGTGAACAAATTATATGAATGCAAGGTGTTTAAAAGAACAGACACCACACAGGATTTGCATCTGTGATACATAGAGTGTAAACTGAAGGAGGCCATAGTGCCAGTAGTGTCAGTGTCGTCGTAACTGCCGCCTGCTTCACGTCTGCTGTGCAGCGAGCTGCCTTAATTTAAGTATGAACTGTATTTTTCTTACTTGTCACTTCTTCTTCCGTGTGTGTTTGCTTTTATGAAGCTTTAATTGTCGAGTGCTAGTAATAGTGTTCCATAGATTTCATGTTTGTTTTGAATACAGTCAGAGAGAGTCCCTTTAGTCAGCCACAGTGCCAGTAGTGCTAGTGTTTGTTTTGAATACAGTCCAGAGACAGGTAGTGCTATTTTCATTGCGTTCTACAAGAAGTGGCTAGCAATCACAGTTTAGTCAACAATCAGCCACCTTTAGTGAATTAGCAGTCTAGTTAAAAGTTGATTAACTCTCTACAGTAAATTGATTCCTTAGGATGGGTAGGATGTGTGACTGGTGTGTATGGATGCAGGACGAACTGGCCACTGTTCGTGAACAGCTGAGCGTGTTGATGGCCGCGGTCAGCCGTCTTCAGGCTGCTGCCTCAGAGTGTAGCGGTAGTGGGGAGTCTGGTGCATCGCATGGTACACCCCAGGTGTTACATGCTTCACCCACTGTCCCTGCTGTCGAGACATCTTCGCGGGTACCGGGCGCAGTTGAGCCACCCAAGGGGAGTGGCGGGTTCAGCGGCGTTCGTGGTGCACGAGGCGGGGGGTAAATGTGGAGGCTGGCCGTGTGGCATTGCCCACTCTGCCTGTGAGTGGATATGTGGCTGCTCCTTCAGTAAGGTCCGAGCAGGCACACGGGGGGAGGGGTTTATTAGTTATTGGGAGCTCCAACGTTAGGCGGGTGATGGAGCCCCTTAGGGAGATAGCAGAAAGGTCGGGGAAGAAGCCCAGTGTTCACTCTGTCTGCTTGCTGGGGGGTCTCATCCGAGATGTGGAGGAGGCCCTGCCGGCGGCGATAGAGAGCACTGGGTGCACCCGACTGCAAATTGTTCCTCATGTCGCCACCAATGACTCCCGCCGTCTGGGTTCAGAGGTAATCCTCAGTTCGTACAGGCGGTTGGTGGAATGGGTGAAGGCGGAAAGCCTCACTCGCGGGGTGGAATCAGAGCTAACTATTTGTAGTATCGTTCCCAGAACTGATTGTGGTCCTCTGGTTTGGAGCCGAGTGGAAGGCTTAAACCAGAGGCTCAGACGATTCTGCGGAGATCTGGGGTGCAAATTTCTTGACCTATCGGGTGGAGAAATGTATTGTCCCCCTGAATATGTCAGGCATGCACTACATTCCAGAAGCGGCTACAAGGGTAGCGGAGTACGTGTGGAGTGCACATGGGGTTCTTTTAGGTTAGAGAATTCCCTCCCTAGGCCCGACAAGACGCCTCCTGAGACGCGGCAAGGTAGGAGTAGGCAAAATGCAACAGGGAATAACAATATTAGTATGCTAATAGTAAACTGCAGGAGCGTCTATAGAAAGGTCCCAGAACTGCTCTCATTAATAAACGGTCACAACGCCCATATAGTACTAGGGACAGAAAGTTGGTTGAAACCAGACATAAACAGTAATGAAATCCTAAACCCAGATTGGAATGTATACCGCAGAGACAGGCTGGACAGTGAAGGGGGAGGCATGTTTATAGCGATTAGAAGTGCAATAGTATCGAAGGAAATTGACGGAGATCCAAAATGTGAAATGATTTGGGTGAAGGTCACGGTTAAAGCAGGCTCAAACATGGTAATTGGATGTCTCTATAGGTCCCCTGGCTCAGCAGCTGTTGTGGCTGAGCACCTGAAGGATAATTTGGAAAATATTTGGAGTAGATTTCCCCACCATATTGTAGTTCTGGGTGGAGATTTTAATTTGCCGGATATAGACTGGGAGACTCAAACGTTCATAACGGGTGGCAGGGACAAAGAATCCAGTGAAATTTTTTTAAGAGCTTTATCTGAAAACTACCTTGAGCAGTTAAACAGAGAACCGACTCGTGGCGATAACATATTAGACCTTCTGGTGACAAACAGACCCGAACTATTTGAAACAGTTAACACAGAACAGGGAATCAGCGATCATATAGCGATTACGGCATCAATGATTTCAGCTGTAAATAGAAATATTAAAAAAGGTAGGAAGATTTTTCTGTTTAGCAAAAGTGTCAAAAAGCAGATTAGAGTACCTGATGGCTCAACACAAAAGTTTTGTCTCAAGTACAGATAGTGTTGAGGATCAGTGGCCAAAGCTCAAAACCATCGTACAATATGCGTTAGATGAGTATGTGCCAAGCAAGATCGTAAGAGATGGAAAAGAGCCACTGTGGTACGACAACCGAGTAAGAAAACTGCTGCGGAAGAAAAAGGGAACTTTACAGCAGACATAAACATAGCCAAAGCCTTACAGACAAACAAAAATTATGCGAAGCGAAATGTAGTGTGAGGAGGGCAATGCAAGAGGCGTTCAATGAATTCGAAAGCAAAGTTCTATGTACTGACTTGGCAGAAAATCTTAAGAAATTTTGGTCTTGCGTCAAAGCAGTAGGTGGATCAAAACAAAATGTCCAGACACTCTGTGACCAAAATGGTACTGAAACAGAGGATGACAGACTAAAGGCCGAAATACTAAATGTCTTTTTCCAAAGCTGTTTCACAGAGGAAGACTGCACTGTAGTTCCTTCTCTAGATTGTCGTACAGATGACAAAATGGTAGATATAGAAATAGATGACAGAGGGATAGAGAAACAATTAAAATCGCTCAAAAGACGAAAGGCCGCTGGACCTGATGGGATACAAGTTCAATTTTACACAGAGTACGCGAAGGAACTTGCCCCCCTTCTTGCAGCAGTGTACCGTAGGTCTCTAGAAGAGCATAGCATTCCAAAGGATTGGAAAAGGGCACAGGTCATCCCCGTTTACAAGAAGGGACGTCAAACAGATGTGCAGAACTATAGACCTATATCTCTAACGTCGATCAGTTGTAGAATTTTGGAACACATATTATGTTCGAGTATAATGACTTTTCTGGAGACTAGAAATCTTCTCTGTAGGAATCAGCATGGGTTTTGAAAAAGACGGTCGTGTGAAACCCAGCTCGCGCTATTCGACCACGAGACTCAGAGGGCCATAGACACGGGTTCACAGGTAGATGCCGTGACTTCCGTGACTTCAGAAGACTTGTCTCCACTGAGAATGACATGCTGCATTCTGTTATCTAGGAACTCTTCAATCCAATCACACAATTGGTCTGATAGTCCAGATGCTCTTACTTTGTTCATTAAACGACTGTGGGGAACTGTGTCAAACACCTTGCGGAAGTCAAGAAACACGGCATCTACCTAGGAACCCATGTCTATGGTCCTCTGAGTCTCGTGGACGAATAGCGCGAGCTGGGTTTCATACAATCATTTTTTTCAAAACCCATGCTGATTCCTACAGAGTAGATTTCTAGTCTCCAGAAAAGTCATTATACTTGAACATAATATGTGTTCCAAAATTCTACAACTGATCGACGTTAGAGATATAGGTCTATAGTTCTGCATCTCTGTTTGACGTCCCTTCTTGTAAACAGGGATGACCTGTGCCCTTTTCCAATCTTTTGTGACACTACACTCTTCTAGAGACCTACGGTACACCACTGAAAGAAAGAGGGCAAGTTCCTTCCCATACTCTGTGTAAAATTGAACTGGTATCCTATCGGGTCCAGTGGCCTTTTCTCTTTTGAGTGATTTTAATTGTTTTCTATCCCTCTATGCCTCTGTCTACCATTTTGTCATCTGTGCAACAATCTAGGGAAGGAACTACAGTGCAGTCTTCCTCTGTGAAACATCTTTGGACAAAGACATTTTTGCCTTTAGTCTGCCATCCTCTGTTTCAGTACTATTTTGGTCATAGAATGTCTGGACATTTTGTTTTGATCCACCTACCACTTTGACATAAGACCAAAATTTCTTAGGATTTTCTGCCAAGTCAGTACATAGAACTTTACTTTTGAATACATTGAACGCCTCTTGCATAGTCTTCCTCACACTACATTTCACTTCGTGTAATTTTTGTTTGTCTGCAAGGCTTTGGCTATGTTTATGTTTGCTGTGTAGTTCCCTTTGCTTCCGTAGCAGTTTTCTAACTCATTTGTTGTACCACAGTGGCTCTTTTCCATCTCTTACGATCTTTCTTGGCGCATACTCATCTAATGCATATTGTATGATGGTTTTGAACTTTGTCCACTGATCCTCAACACTATCTGTACTTGAGATAAAACTTTTGTGTTGAGCCTTCAAATACTCTGAAATCTGCTTTTTGTCACTTTTGTTAAACAGAAAAATCTTCCTACCTTTTTTAATATTTCTATTTACAGCCAAAATCACCGATGCTGTAACCGCTTTATGATAGCTGATTCCCTGTTCTGCAGTAACTGTTTCAAATAGTTCAGGTCTGTTTGCCACCAGAAGGTCTAACATTTTATCGTCACAAGTCAGTTCTCTGTTTAACTGCTCAAGGTAGTTTTCAGATAACACACTTAAAAAAATTTCACTGGATTCTTTGTCCCTGCCACCTGTTATAAATGTTTGAGTCTCCCAGTCTATATCTGGTAAATTAAAATCTCCACCCAAAACTATAACATGGTTGGAAAATCTACTCAAAATATTTTCCAAATTTTCCTTCAGGTGTTCTGCCACAACAGCTGCAGAGCCATGGGGCCTATAGAGACATCCAAATACCATGTTTGAGCCTGCTTTAACCGTGACCTTCACCAAAATTATTTCACATTTCGGATCTCCGTCAATTTTCTTTGATACTCTTGCACTTTTTATCACTATAAACACACCTTCCCCTTCACTGTCGAGCCTGTCTCTGTGGTGTACATTCCAATCTGAGTTTAAAATTTCATTACTGTTTACATCTGAAGTGAAAAAGAAAACACTGACAGTGGTTGATTGGTTGATATATCTACACATGGGCATTTCAAATGGGGAGTCATGCTGGAGGCAATAAAAATATTAACTTTATCTTCTCTCTATATCAAAGTCTGTCTCCTCTCAAAAAGAGCCAGAGACTTTAACTTACAAAAATTTTTCCTACAGTTATGGAAATAACATAGACTTACAACATAGTAGATTAAAGATGGCCCAAAATAGTTTCAAATATACTGGCATAAAGGAGTATAAAAAACTACCCCTAGGAGTAAGAGAACTACCATACAATTCATTTGACTCATATGTATAGAACTTATTAATCGACAGATGTGTTTACAAAGTAGAAGAATTGTATAATAGTCTGGCATCCTAAACCAAATGTTTAATTTTTAATGTAAAATTTAATTATTGTGCCCATACCAAAACCCATATCATGTACATGATCAATGTTGATGAATAAATGAACAAATGAAATGTTCAGAAGAGTCACGTGTGAGCTGTTTAACTACTGGAGCTACGTGGTTGGTACAGCTAGTGTCAGTAATGAACTGTCTCCTCATTTCATTGCCACCAGGCCAAATGTTGATTTAGTATTGTAATGAAAGAGCCAGTCTTTAAAAGGTTTCTTTTTCATTGAATGTATTGGGTTAACTTAAATGTATCGTGAACAGTGAATTATCTGGTGTATATTAATTGGAATAGATTTTTTATTCAAATCCTTCATTGTACTTAATTGTCATGTTGTTGAGTATCAGCTAGGGCTTCAATTCATTTTTATCACTTCAGAATTGTGCTTGAATGATTAAAGCAGTTGTTCCATAATTGACCTTTTGATGCAGAGAGTATTTGTAATCATGAGGTCAAGATTCATAAGTTTCTCTTTATTAGTAAAACAAAAACAAGTTTGAAACTTCCTGGCAGATTGAAACTGTGTGCCGGACCGAGACTCGAACTCGGGACCTTTGCCTTTCAGGGGCAAGTGCTCTACCAACTGAGATACCCAAGCACGACTCATGCCCTGTCCTCACAGCTTTACTTCTGCCAAGTTTAATTTTGCAGTTACTTTCTTATATTAGCTTAGCGCAGTATACGTCTAAACATGTGTAGAGGAGTGCTACAAACCCATTATGTAATCTTTCTTTATATACAGAATGTAGATTGTTTTACTCCTATCTAACTTGTGTGGGAGGCACTAAAATGCTAATGATTTGCATCTCTAAGCATGTAGTACTCTTCATGCACATTTGATACTTGCTGTACGTCATGTTTATGACATTGATGTTTTAATGGTCATCAGTGTAGATTGAAACAAGTTTCCACAAAGAAATCAGCTTGCACAGCCTTTACTCAAAACATGTTTATTGAGGTTGCAGTGGATATTATGGACACAAATGCATAAAATCAAGTCACTGGAATTGAAATTTTTATTATAATCTACCTCTACAAGTTGTATGAAACCTATAGGCATCAAGCTTGCCTTGTAATGTTGAGCATTATCACTGCTAGAGTACTTGATTTTGTAGACACTGTGGTTATCAGTGTCTTGCTGAAATGCAGGAAAATACACTTATGTTCAGCACACTCCCTCCATACCCTCCTCACTCCACCTGACCACACCGATTATCACGTGTAACTGTTTCTTCGCATGTGTCTGACTTTACAGTATCCAAAACAGTGACATAACTCTGGTAGCTTTTGTGCTGTCTTTGCTGATATTGTCCATTAGTCTGATTAGACCAGCTTCATTATCTATGAAATCAACTACTATTTCTTATTCATTGAAATCCTGAAAATGTGCAGAATTGTCTGTTTCTTCTGTTACTTCTATACAGTTGCCACTACACTGCAGTCAGTCAGGACACTGTAACATTGCATTTCTCTGTGCAAATGTGTGTGTACATCTGTGTGTGTGTGTGTGTGTGTGTGTGTGTGTGTGTGTGTGTGTGTGTGTCTTGCACAATTTAGCTCTGAAGAAAGACATCCTTTAAAGGCTCTCGTTCATTTTATAAATGAAATAATTTACAAAATTTATCAATAGTACGGATACATTAGACACAGGAATGTTAATAACATATAATTCATGTAATTTAAATTATAAAGCCATCAATTTTGAAAAAGTTACAGTTGTTGGAAGAAAGCTAGTACTAATATTTATTCTAATTATTATAGTCAAATGTCAAAACCAAAAGTAAATACAAAAAAATTAAAATATTTGATATGGCAGTAGCCTGGCCATTCCATCAAAAAGAGAAAAATGATGGGAATCCTTATTGTAATCATAATCATTTAAAATCTCAAGTAAATTTTAATGTTATTCCTGTAGCAAACTCATTTGGAAGTTGAACTTGTAATTATATATCAGTCTTAAGTAAAAGGTATATTTTGTGTATTGTTAAGATCTTAAAGGGGACCACAGGAGTCAGTCTGTCTGTCATGTTCAGTTCATTTCAGTTTGTCTGTCAGTGAATGTCAGTAAGTTTGATTCGCTTGTTACAAAGAGTAAGAATGAATAAATGAAGAACTTCAGAAAAAGGAACTGAGTTGTCACAAAGATTTTTACACAGCAAAATGCTCGCTATAATATATAATATGATACTAACCAAAAAATCACCTCAACACTCCTGCAGTGAACATGAATAATATTTAAATGTGGCCAACAATCACTGTCACCTCCAAGTCAACAAGATAATAAATTATTTACGTAACTTTTCCGCCTCCAAAATTCATTTTCTCATTTTGCAAGACTCAGTATAACATGATGTGAATACTGTAAATACATAATATATCTGAACTAAAAGGTTACCTTGATTTTTCTTCCATATGTGAGGAGGAGCAATATAAATGGAAAGTAATCTCTGCCATGCACTTCAAAATGATTCACGGAGCATGCACATAGACATTGATGCAGATGTTGATGCAGATGTATACACAGATACAGATGTGTATGAAGCTATTAAAAACAGCTGTGTTGCTGAACGTTTTTGTAAATTAAATAATAGTGACCTGGTATGAATTTTCATCCAGCTTGAAGCCAGTTGACTATTTATATAATAAAATAGGCTGTCTATGCTACAGTGCCCTTCAACTACAAGGAAGTTGAAAGTTATTCTAGTGTTTAATGAGCATATACTTTTATTCTCACTGTAAACATTTAATAAATATTTTCTTTGTCAATAAAAGGACTCACCAAAACTATCAATGCCACTTGGTATGCGATAAAAATCTGAAACAAAAAAAAATAATGACAATAAGTGTGACACATTCTTAGTCAATATAGAAATAAATTTCATGTATTATGTCCATGACAAGATATAAGACATGTTGTCATATTTACAGTAGCTGCCTAACACAAAGATAGAGTTTTAAATCTGAAACAAATATCTGTGGTGGTAGGCGAATTATATACAGGATAGTCCATTGATCATGACTGGGCCAAATATTTTATGAAATAAGTGTCAAATGAAAAAACTACAAAGAACAAAACTTGTCTAGCTCGAAGGGGGAAACCAGATGGTGCTATGGGTGGCCAGCTAGATGGCGATGCCATAGGTCAAACGAATATCAACTGCATTTTTTAAATAGGAACCCCCATTTTTTGTTACATATTCATGCAGTATGTAAAGAAATATGAATGTTTTAGTTGGACAACTGTTTTGCTTTGTGATAGATGGCACTGTAATGGTCACAAACATAAGGCTCACGATTTTAGACGAACAGTTGGTAATAGGTATGTTTTTTAAATTAAAATACAGAATGTAGGTACGTTTGAACATTTTATTTCAGTTGTTAAAATGTGATACATGTACCTTTGTGAACTTATTTCTGAGAACTCATTCTGTTACAGCGTTATTACCTGTAAATATCACATTAATGCAATAAATGCTCAAAATGATGTCCGTCAACCTCAATGCATTTGGCAACACGTGTAACGACATTCCTCTCAACTGCGAGTAGTTCACCTTCCGTAATGTTCGCCATGCAATGACAATGCGCTGACGCATGTTGTCAGGCGTTGTCAGTGGATCATGATAGCAAATATCCTTCAACTTTCCCCACAGTAAGAAATCCGGGGACGTCAGATCCGGGGAATGTGCGGTTCGACGACCAATACACTAGTCATGAAATATGCTATTCAATACTGCTTCAACCGCACGCAAGCTATGTGCCAGACATCCATCATGTTGGAAGTACATCACCATTCTGTCATGCAGTGAAACATCTTGTAGTAACATCGGTAGAATGTTACATAGGAAACCAGCATACATTGCACCATTTAGATTGCCATCAATACAATGGGGGCCAATTATCCTTCCTCCCATAATGCCGCACCAAACATTAACCCGCCAAGGTCGCTGATGTTCCACTTGTTGCAGCCAGTGTGGATTTTCCATTGCCCAATAGTGCATATTATGCCGGTTTACGTTACCGCTGTTGGTGAATGACGCTTCGTTGCTAAATGGAACGTGTGCAAAAAACCTGTCATCGTCCCATAATTTCTCTTGAGCCCAGTGGCAGAACTGTACACGATGTTCAAAGTCATCGGCACACAATTCCTGGTGCATAGAAATATGGTACGGGTGTAATCAATGTTGATGTAGCATTCTCAACACCCACGTTTTTGAGATTCCCCATTCTCATGCAATTTGTTTGCTACTGATGTGTGGATTAGCCGCAACAGCAGCTAAAACACCTACTTGGGCATCATCATTCGTTGCAGGTCATGGTTGACATTTCACATGTGGCTGAACACTTCCTGTTTCCTTAAATAACGTAACTATACAGCGAACGGTCCGGACACTTGGATGATGTTGTCCAGGATACCGAGCAGCATACATAGCACACACCCGTTGGGCATTTTGATCACAATAGCCATACATCAACACAATATCAACCTTTTCCACAATTGGTAAATGGTCCATTTTAACATGGGAAATGTATCACGAAGTAAATACCATCTGCACTGGTGGAATGTTAAATGATACCACGTACTTATACGTTTGTGACTATTACAGTGCCATCTATCACAAAGGGAAAAAAGTGGTCCAACTAAAACATTCATATTTCTTAACATACTACATGAATATGAAATAAAAAATTGGGGTTCCTATTTAAAAAAACTCAGTTGATATCAGTTTGACCTATGGCAGCGCCATCTAGTGGACCAACCATAGCGCCATCCGGTTTCCCCCTTCAAGCTAGACGAGTTTCATTCTTTGTAGTTTTTACGTTTGATGCTTATTTTGTGAGATATTTCGCCCGGTCACTATCAATGGACCACCATGTATATACTTGAGAAGAACCAGCAGAGGTACAGCAAAAATTTACCCCAAAAATATAAGAAACCTTGGCTTCTGAGAATTGGTTTTATGCTTTAACAAAAAGAAGAACAAGGCTCTAGGAATTGGAAACATTTTGTTATTCAGTGCCTGTGTAATTCCAAGTAATGGTGCAATGTTTCTTTGGACATGCATGTATGTCCTAAAGATCAGAATAACATTGTTCCAATAAATTATGAGCGCATCACTGTAAAGGCACTGTAAATGGTCAGCTCTTTCCTTAGAGCTAAAATGTAACACCAAATGCAAACTGAGGAAAATGTGCAAGTGCAAGAGAATACTCCCTGCAAACTACATTTTTATATTATGATATACTAAGACAGGATTCTTGGTAACTAGTAACAGATCATTGTGGAAAATGTTCATAATATTTCTAGCCAAAAATTAAAAAGTGAATGTGTATAAGAATCCACCATTAAAATTAAAACATTTCATTAGTTATTACAATAAAAGAGCTGAAAGAAAAAAAGTAGATTAAATGTTGTAATGTGTCAAACCTTAGATTAGATTAAGTTCTTATCCCAAGGGCCCAAAAATGGGATGATTCTCATGGGTGTGGAACATGTCAGAAAGCATAACATAAAAATGTGAATTTGAATATAATACTCACTTCCCTGATTGTTCATCAGAAGATAGTCAAAATATGTGAACACATTATAGTAAATTGGCACTGCAAATATTTACAGAATTAATACACTGTCAGAATGAAACATAGTTATGCCCTTTTAATAAACCTATCATATAAAAAATACTTAACCTTGACTGTTGTGACCAAGTGCTATGAAAACTGAAATATAACAGACATTTTTACTTAAGCTGGTCTAACAGTCCCTGTTAAGATATTCATCTATAGAGTATCTATAAAGGCTTCCAAACTCTGTTTAAACTGTACTTTATCTGAAACCAATTTTTTAACAGTTGCTGGGAATTTATTGAAAATGTATGTTCCTGAATATTGCAACCCATTCTGGACCCAAGTAAGTGCTTTTAGGTCTTTATGTAGATTGTTCTTATTCCTAGTATTGATACTATGTATTGAGCTGTAGGTAGGAAATAGAGACATATTATTTGCAACAAATTTCATTAAGGAATAAATACACTAATGAGCAGTGGTTAGGACACACAGTTCCTTGAGGAGGTTTCTATATGATGTTCTTGAACTTACACCATAAGTGAATCTTATTACACACTATTGCACTCAAAAACTCTTCTCAGTTTACCCCAGCTTATGATCCCATATGACATACTAGAATGAAAGTAAGCAAGTTGTTTTTATATTTATATCTGCTACATCTGACATCATTCACATTGCAAATACAGACTTGCTTAAGCATTTCAGCAATTCTATTGTATGCCCTTCCCAATTGAATTTATTATTGACCTGTAATTCTAGAACTTTAACACTGTCAACCTCTTCTGCCCACTTGTTTTCAAATTTTATACACATGCTGGAAGGAAATCTCTTACATGTTCTGAACTGCATATAGTGGCTCTTTTCATAGTTTAATGACAGGGAATTTACTTTAAACCATTTATTAACATCAATGAAAATTTGAATAGCAGCCATTTCTAAATCTGTACTTGACTTGCTATTTATTGCATTGCTTACTTCATCTGCAAACAAAACAAACTTAGCATCTGTGACATAACAGATGAGAGGTCATTAATGTATGAGGGCTATTCAGAAAGTAGGGAACATTCTGGCATTAAAATAAAACTAAGCACAAGAAATACATTTTATTATATACACCTGAAAGAGCAACTGACATACTACGTTTCCACATAGTCACCAAACACATTGAGGCATTTATCATAACGGTGGACAAGGTTTGAAATACCTCCATCATAAAATTCTGTTGCCTGAGACTTCAGCCAGTGAATCATGTCCACCTGGAGTTCTGCGTCATCATCAGAGCACTGTGTTGCAACCAGTTCTTCATCTTGGGAAACAAGTGGAAGTCGCTTGGTACAAGATCGGGCAAATGAGGGAAAATTTCCCATTTGAATGAATTAAGAAGTTCTTTAGTACAGTTTGCCATGTGAGGTAGGGCACTGTGATGCAAAACAAAATTTTGGACATCAGCTTTCCTTGGCATTTGTTTTGAACTGCTCTTCTGTGGCTGTGCAAAGTTCGGCAGTGTTGTTGTTGTTGTGCTCTTCAGTCCTGAGACTGGTTTGATGCAGCTCTCCATGCCACTCTATCCTGTGCAAGCTTCTTCATCTCCCAGTACCTACTGCAACCTACATCCTTCTGAATCTGCTTGGTGTATTCATCTCTTGGTCTCCCTCTACGATTTTTACCCTCCACACTGCCCTCCAATACTAAATTGGTGATCCCTTTGACTACATTCCATTATCCTCGTTTTGCTTTTGTTGATGTTCATCTTATATCCTACCTTCAAGACAGTATCCATTCCGTTCAACTGCCCTTCCAAGTCCTTTGCTGTCTCTGACAGAATTACAATGTCATCGGCGAACCTCAAAGTTTTTATTTCTTCTCCATGGATTTTAATACCTACTCCAAATTTTTCTTTTGTTTCCTTCACTGCTTGCTCAATATACAGATTGAATAACATCGGGGACAGGCTACAACCCTTTCTCACTCCCTTCCCAACCACTGCTTCTCTTTCATGCCCCTCAACTCTTATAACTGCCATTTGGTTTCTATACAAATTGTAAATAGCCTTTCGCTCCCTATATTTTACCCCTGCCACCTTCAGAATTTGAAAGAGAGTATTCCAGTTAACATTGTCAAAAGCTTTCTCTAAGTCTACAAATGCTAGAAATGTAGGTTTATCTTTCCTTAATCTAGCTTCTAAAATAAGCCGTAGGGTCAGTATTGCCTCACGTGTTCCAATATTTAGTTCGACAGTACCGAGCACAATTTATGGTTGCTCCATGTTCAAGAAAATCAATAAGAAGCACACCTTGCCTATCCCAAAACACTGTCACCATCAACTTCCTTGCTGACAAGGTTTGCAAACATTTTCTTGGTTTTTTGGGGGGACCTAGTGTGCCCCCAGTCCATGGACTGTAATTTTGTCTCGCAATTGACATGTTTCACCCAACTCTCATCACCGGTTAAGATTTGATCCAGTAATGAATGACCATGTTTGTGGTAGGCCTGCAGAAATGTCAACGTCCCCCCACCCCCCCTTTCACTGTTCTCTACAGTGCTCTGTGAGCATGTTGGCCACCCATTGTGCACAAAATTTGTGGTAGCCTAGCTCTTGAGTGACAATTTTAAACAACAAAGTCCGTGAAACTCCGTAATTGTGAAGTGACCATTTTCACAAATCGTTTCATCAACGTAGGCAGCAAGATCGTTAGTCACAATGCTCAGGTGTCCACTCTTCTCTTCATCATGAACGTTGTTTCCACCATTTTTAAATTGAATGCACCATTTCCAGATGGAACATTCACTCATTACATTGTTTCTGTACACTTCGCACAGTTCACGATAAATTTTTATGAGTTTTAGGTTTTTTGCCAACAAAAACCATATCACAGACCGCACCTCACAATTGGTGGGATTTTCGATTGTAGCACACATTTCAAATTCGAATATAAAAAAAAAAACAGACACGCAGAGACATTCCCACTCTCATGGATATATGCTGACTGAGCTGCCAAGCATGCTCATACCAAAATATACATGATTGGTGAGTGGCTAGTGGCACCCGACAGGAACATTGCATACTTTCAGAACAGCCCTCGTACACAAGAAAAAACAAACTGACCCAAGATGCAACCTTGAGGAACACCATATGTAATTAATTCCCAGTCAGATGAAAACTGATTGCTTACTCCACAGGTATTTTGTAATGACGCCCTTTGTTTCCTATTAGTTAGGTAAGACACAAACCATTTTTCAGCACTACTAGCGACACCATAATATTCTAATTTACTTAAGGGAATTCACACAGTCAATGGCTTTGACAATTCACAGAAAATGTCACTAGCCTCAAATTTGTTATTTAATGAATTAATTATGCATAAATAGCCTTCTCTATATCAGAACCTTTAAGGAACCCAAACTATGACTTGAGCAATATACTATTTGTGGTCAGATGCTTAAGTAGATGCTTAAACACAACCCTTTCCAACATTTTTGAAAAATTCAGTAAAAGTGAAACTGGTTCACAGTTTGACAGTACCTCTTTATCTCCCTTCTTGCAAAGATTCTTACAGCATATTTTAGCCACTCTGGAAATGTTCCACTGATACGAGATTGATTACACAAATAACTTAAGGACAAGGTTAACTCACTTGAGTACTCTTTGATTAACTTGATATTAAGGATTTTATGATGGATGCTATTTCTTTGGGAGAAGTGAGTGTCACTTCCATTTCACTGAAATTATCTGTAGAGTCTGGTCTCAGATATTCCATTGCACTGTTTACTGAAGCTGATAACTGCAAGCTCTCAGTAACAGAAAGAAAGTAGTTGTTTAAGAAGTTTGCAACACTTCCTGGCAGATTAAAACTGTGTGCCAAACCAAGACTCAAACTCAGGACCTTTACCTTTTATCAACTGAGCTACCCAAACATTACTCATGACCCATCCTCACAGCTTTACTTCCACCAGTACCATGTCTCCTACCTTCCAAACTTCACAGAAACACTCCTGTGAAACTTTCAGAGCTAGCACTCCTGGAAGAAAGGATAAAGTGGAGACATGGCTTTGCCACAAGATGGTGTAATTATCTTTTTCTCATAATAAAGGTGCTTCGATTTCTGGGTTGTTATTGAAGTTGTTGTGGCCTTCAGTCCAGAGACTGGTTTGGTGCAGCTCTCCATGCTACTCTATCCTGTGCAAGCCTCTTCATCTCCCAGTACCTACTGCAACCTACATCCTTCTGAATCTGCTTAGTGTATTCATCTCTTGTTCACCCTCTACGATTTTTACCCTCCACGCTGCCCTCCAATACTAAATTGGTGTTCCCTTGATGCCTCAGAACATGTCCTACCAACCGATCCCTTCTTCTTGTCAAGCTGTGCCACAAATTTCTCTTCTCTCCAATTCTATTCAATACCTCCTCATTAGTTATGTGATCTACCCATCTAATCTTCAGCATTCTTCTGTAGCACCACATTTCGAAAACTTCTATTCTCTTCTTGTCCAAACTATTTATCATCCATGTTTCACTTCCATACATGGCTACACTCCATACAAATACTTTCAGAGACGACTTCCTGACACTTAAATCTATACTCGATGTTAACAAATTTCTCTTCTTCAGAAATGCTTTCCTTGCCATTGCCAGTCTACATTTTATATCCTCTCTACTTTGACCATCATCAGTTATTTTACTCTCCCAAATAGCAAAACTCATCTACTACTTTAAGTGTCTCATTTCCTAATCTAATTCCCTCAGCATCACCGGACTTAATTTGATTACATTCCATTATTCTCGTTTTGCTTTTATTAATATTCATCTTATATCCTCCTTTCAAGATACTGGCCATTCCGTTCAACTGCTCTTCCAGGTCCTTTGCTGCCTCTGACAAAATTACAATGTCACTGGCGAACCTCAATGTTTTTTTCTTCTCCATGGATTTTAATACCTACTCTGAATTTTACTTTTGTTTCCTTTACTGCTTGCTCAATATACAGATTGAATAACATCAGGGATAGGCTACAACCCTGTCTCACTCCCTTCCCAACCACTGTTTCCCTTTCATGCCCCTCGACTCTTATAACTGCCATCTGGTTTCTGTACAAATTGTAAATAGCCTTTCGCTCCCTGTATTTTACCCCTGCCACCTTCAGAATTTGAAAGAGAGTATTCCAGTTAACATTGTCAAAAGCTTTCTCTAAGTCCACAAATGCTAGAAACGTAGGTTTGCCTTTTCTTAATCTTTCTTCTAAGATAAGTCGTAAGGTCAGTATTGCCTCACGTGTTCCAACATTTCTACGGAATCCAAACTGATCTTCCCTGAGGTCCGCTTCTACCAGTTTTTCCATTCGTCTGTAAAGAATTCGCGTTAGTATTTTGCAGCTGTGACTTAGTAAACTGATAGTCTGATAATTTTCACATCTGTCAACACCTGCTTTCTTTGGGATTGGAATTATTATATTCTTCTTGAATTCTGAGGGTATTTCGCCTGTCTCATACATCCTGCTCACCAGATGGTAGAGTTTTGTCATGACTGGCTCTCCCGAGGCCATCAGTAGTTCTAATGGAATGTTGTCTACTCCCGGGGCCTTGTTTCGACTCAGGTCTTTCAGTGCTCTGTCAAACTCTTCACGCAGTATCTTATCTCCCATTTCGTCTTCATCTACATCCTCTTCCATTTCCATAATATTGTCCTCAAGTACATCGCCCTTGTATAAACCCTCTATATACTCCTTCCACCTTTCTGCCTTCCCTTCTTTGCTTAGAACTGGGTTGCCATCTGAGCTCTTGATATTCATACAAGTGGTTCTCTTCTCTCCAAAGGTCTCTTTAATTTTCCTGTAGGCAGTATCTATCTTACCACTAGTGAGACAAGCCTCTACATCCTTACATTTGTCCTCTAGCCATCCCTGCTTAGCCATTTTGCACTTTGTATGATTATTCATAGCATGAGCTGAGTCCCTACACGTTCACATTATATGTTCATATTTGCCCCTGCCCCCTTCCCCCCAAACATTATTTAGTTATTCCGACCCACCACATTTTATACATTTCCTATGAACAGAAGGAGATATCAAGAACAAACATTTCCAGTTTGTTTCAAAATTTATTTTTGCTGTCTGTCGGACATTTTATATCATTAAGTATGCAATTAAAAATTTTGATGGCAACATTGTACATCAGTTACTGTGCAAAGACAACCTGAATGTGGAGTAATAAGTTTTGATCTAATAATGTAAATACGTACATCATTGTTCCTCTTGAGCTATGGTGGATTATTTACAAAAAAACTTTATGGGAGTATAAATAAATGTGAAGCTGTAGTAAAAGTACCTAATTCCTTAAACAGATCTCAGCAAGATGACTGTGGGTTAGCACCAAATATTATTCTTGCAGAAAATTTTTGAGCAATGGAGACTTTATTTCTTAATGGTAAGTTACCTCAGAAAATTATTCCATATGACTTTATTTAAGGGGATACGGAATCGGATTTTGGGTTAAAAAATCGAATTTTTTTTATTGGCGTATTATATTCTGCCATGTTTCCTCTTTAAAATGACGTATCATACATAGCTCTACTACAATTATAACTATTTTATTTTTATATATTTGTGAGATCGGGTATTGCGCTTTAGTTATACACGTCTCTCGTGGCTGACCATGAACTTTTTGGCAGTACCTTTAAAGTGACATGAATTCAAATATCCCGGTTTCCAGTGACTATTTATACACTAGTTGCCCGAAAATGTTTCTCTCTGGTTTCCTCAAGTTACTCTTTGACTTTGTGGCGGGACTGTTTTGTAAACAGTGTGATATAAGAAAGTAGTTGTTGTTGAGTTATTTCGTATTTAGTGCTTCATTTTTCGCAGTGAAAATGCCTAGAGCTAAAGCAAAAGTATTGAAAAAGCGTGTGAACTGGCAAAAGAAAAGAAATAATGATTCATTAGCAAAGCAAAGCAGTTCATCATCATCACTGTTGGAAAATGTGAATCCACTTATTACTGATTTGCCGAACGAACTTACACCAAATGAAAACAGTGCTTCTCATAAAAAACTAAGAGATTTGGAAGAGAAATATAATTTACTTGATAGAGGGAATGAAGTTTTTGAACTCATTGATACGAATATATTGTGTGAAGCTCTTGAAAACAGTTTGTGCTGCAAAAAATGTCATGGAAACGTTTCTCTGAAAGTAGAATCCCATGTTGGCCTGGCTGCCCAGTTTAATTTAATATGCAGTGTTTGTAAATACAGCTGTAAGTTTCCAAGTTCGGTTTCAGTAACTGTAAATAATGGATACAAGAAAACTGAACTTTATAGTGTAAATATTAGGTTAGTATATGGATTGCGAGCAATTGGTAAGGGCAAAGCAGCTGGTGATATGCTATGTGGTGTTCTAAATCTTCCAAGTGCACCTTCAAAGTTTGAAGCTTACAATTATGTACTAGGATCTGCAGTTGAAGATGTAGCACAGAAGTCAATGCAGGTTGCTGTGGAAGAAGCAGTGGAAGAAAATGACGGCAGTCGTGACCTCACAGTGGCGTTTGATGGCACGTGGCAGAAAAGGGGCCACACCTCCAACAATGGTGTTGTAACAGCAACTAGTGTTGATACTGGCAAGGTTATTGATGTTGCAATAATGTCTAAATACTGTAGGTGCACAGGCAGGCTGAAAAATGAACACAGTGATGACTGTATTGCTAATTATTATGGTAGTAGTGGTGGCATGGAGGTTGCTGGGGTGAAGAAAATTTTTCATCGCTCTTCACAGTGGTATAATGTTCGCTATGTCAAATATCTGGGAGATGGTGACTCTAAAGCATTCAAAGAAGTTTTGGAAAGCAAACCATATGGGAACAGTGTAAATATAAGCAAACTTGAATGTATAGGACATGTGCAGAAGAGAATGGGTGCCAGGCTGAGAAGGTTAAAATCAGTTATGAAAGGGAAAAAACTAGATGATGGGAAAACCTTGGATGGCAGAGGAAGATTGACTGATTCCATAATAGACTACATTCAGAACTGCTATGGCCTTGCAATCAGGCAAAATACAGGCAATCTTGAAGAAATGAGGAGAGCTATATGGGCTTTATATTTCCACACTGCATCCACGGATGAGCATCCACAACATGGTTTGTGCCCCAAAGGTGAAAACAGCTGGTGTAAATACAATAGGGGACTAACAACAGGAGAGAAATACATTCACCACCACAGTCTACCATCAGCCATCATGGCAGAAATAAAGCCCATTTTCAGAGATCTGGCTGACAGAAGTCTTCTGATGAAATGTCTTCACGGAAAAACGCAGAACCCCAACGAGTGCTTGAATAGTGTGATATGGCATCGTCTCCCAAAAACAGTGTTTGTCGGAATTAATACACTACATTTTGGTGTGTATGATGCTGTGGCAACCTTCAATCTTGGAAATATAACTAAATGCCAGGTCCTTCAAAAGTTGGGTATGTGTGTTGGTTCCCGTACGGTACGTGCTATGTTCTTTTTAGATCAGCACAGACTAAGGCATGCTGATAATATAATCAAGACATTAGTGAAAAAAGCAAGACAGGTGCAGAGGGGTGCCAAAAGAAGACTTGAAGATGATTATGAAGACTGTGAAGGGGGTATTAGCTACGGATCAGGAATGTTTTAATCTTCTTTCTCCGTTTCCCGTAAGTTTACTTTTTACTTCATCTAGGAACATTATCTCAGGTACTGGTCAACCTAGAAGTCTGAAATTTTTATGACGTAGTGACATAGGTCCCTATTACATACTGAAACAACGATTTTTTAATTACTTGATTTACAAAAGACTTAGGGGTGATAGTCTGGTAAAAAGAGATGGAAAAAATTTACTTAAAAATAAATGTACAATATCTCTGTAAGAAAATACTTTGACAATAAACTGTTGTTTCAGTATTGTTGTAACATATGAATGCACATACAGTAAAATTTTTACCTCTCTGTCTCCAGTAGTTTGTGAGAAAATGTTCCCTATAGTAGGCATATATTAACATTGCGGGGATAGGTGATTCCGTATCCCCTTAAAGAAAGTACACAAAATGAGTCAACTTTCTCACATATTTCTCCTCAAGATTTGCAATGATTGAAAGTGGAAGTATGGCTGAACTAATCTGTTTTAGAAGTTACAAAATTTGTTTTTTTCCAGGTCAAATTCTCATCAATATGTACACCTCAAAATTTTGAAGCTTCTACTCTAATTATTATTTCCTTGCAATACATTAAACTTCTTGGTGTAGTACCTCCAGATGTGTAGAACTAAATATATTGTGTCTTTCAAAATAGAGAGTGAAACAATTCACAGAAAACCATTCAATAATAGCCTACACAGTCTGCCTGACATTCCATCCTGGATTTTTCATTGTTTGACTAACTCTGAGATACATAATGAACACAAAAAGCAGTGCAAATAATAGTTCCCCAAAGAAGGCAGGAGATTAAAAACAGACAGTATTAAAAAGAAGTTATAAATATTCAACATTTGGATTTGCAGCTCCTTGTGTTGACCATGTTTGCAGTTAAAATTGTAGGATGTGAGGTCCGTCAGTTATGCAAAACAGCTTTTCTTCTCAGTACCCAAACATGTTTCAGCATCACTGTGCCATCATCAGTGATGCATATGTAAATATAACATATATTTTCCGCAAGTAAGATCATAATAAACATTTTTTACTTCACCAAAACACAGTGTGATTGTGGTTTTTCTTACATTTGGGTGCCCCTGGCACCCTTCTCAGCTTGGTTCCCCAGGTGGCACTGATCATTGTGACACATCCTGAAAATAAATCTTACAACTGTGACACCTCTGGCTCTCAGCTTGACTCCCCAAGCAACGGCTCATGTCACTTGTGTCATAAACTGGACCTGCAGTAACAACTAGTAAAAGCCTATTTGTCAGTTTCCAAATTCTTACAATTTATGCCATGTATGTGCTACAAAGCATTACATTAGTTAAAGATGATTCTAACATCACAAATAGGAACACACAAATTCAAAATCGTGTTGTGGAACATAAAATAAATTTCCATATGGTACTAGGTGATTAACATTAACAGCAAAAAATACTTGTGACAAAGGACATTTCTTTCATAATTTGCTGCCAAGCAGTTTTAAAATGTTGGTGGGAGATGCTTTTAAAAAGTGACTTAAGCAGTGGCTTATCCATAAATACTCATACAAACTGAAACTAAAGCAAATAATAATGTAAGCTACACCTTTTCACAGGAATAAGTGTTGTATTAAACTGGATATCAAACCATAAGACCACTATGGAGTAAATTATTATCATACTGCACGAATTACAAAATTGCAGAATAGAATAAAAATCATTTCTGTGGGCACAAATCATAATGCAATTCTACTTGGATGACATTGCCCACACTTGTAAAATTATGTGTCACTAGAAAAGTGAATTTAAACATCAGCTTTAATTTGAGACAAATGCAAGATAATGCTTAAAGTAAAAATAAAAGAATCCTGTATAATCATTCACAGTATTAGTGTTAAAACTATTGGACCCTTTCACATTGTACAAATATCTGTTAATGATATGAACTGGAATAACAAGTCAAATTAATTACAGGAAAGACAAATGTAAGATTAAGATATGTTGCTAAAATGCCTGTTCACATTCTGATAGACACAAAAAAACACTATACAGGAATTGGGTTGGGAAGTCACTCCACACCCACCTTACTCACCTGATCGTGCTTCCTCAGATTTCCACCTTTTCTAGTCTCTATCAAACAGCCTTCAAAAACTTCTTTTCTGGACAAAAATGTGCTGCAAATATTGCTTGGCAAGTTCTTTGCCCCAAACCTACATGATTTTTACAGTTACGGAATTGAAAAGTTACCCCAGCACTGGCAGACTGTTGCAAATAGTGAAGGGAAATATATTACTGATGACTAAAATCTCTGTTATGTATATCTGTTGCGTTTAAACTTATGGAAAAATGCTATGAATGTATGCACTAAACCAGTACACATAGACTATGGTTGTTAGGCTACAAAGACACAATGATGAGCCAAAACATTACAACCATCTGCTTAATAGCATCTTGATCCACTTTTGGAATGCAAGACAGCAGCATTGTGGCATTAGATTTGACAAGCTTTGGTAGGCTTCTGGTGGTATGTGGCACTAGATATCTATGCAAAGATAACACCATTTCCATAAACTGTGGGCTGGTGGTTCATGGGCACAGAGTGGGCACCTGATAACATTCCACATGTGTTACATTGGATTCAGACTAGGCAAATCTTCCAGCCAGTACAAAGCTTGAGTACACTGTCACACTCCTCACACCACTGTAGTGTGATACTGGCCTGTGACATGGATAGTTATCCTGTTGGAAGATACAATCACCATTGGCAAAGACATCAAGTATGAAGGGATGAAGGTGGTCTGGGTTAATGTTCATGTAGTTCACAGATCTCAATTACTGGCAAAGGTTCGACGGCAGCACAGGTATTAACACAGTGACCATTCTCTTTTATTCTATGAGAACACCCACAGTAACTGGAATCAATGATCAGTCTCCACAAGCTCAGTTATCAAGCATTCAAAAGTGTAAAATTGTATCAGACCAATGTTAACAACTGATGAAAAAACTTCTTGACAGACTGTAATACTTTGTGTGGCCATAGCCTGAAAGTAGATCATGGTCTTTTGCAAACAACATTTTTCCACAGCAAATGAAATTGTTTTGGAAATAATTTTGATCATATCAATACTGTACAATATGTTTGTAACATAAAAGATCCCTGAACAGCCACTTAATCATTTACTACACTTTTTTGATTTGCGTATGTAGCAAGTAGTCATCAGTCTGAGTCTAGTCAATTTATGAGTTACTAATGGTTGTATGATGATGTAGTAGGTTGGATTCTGGAATCTGGTGTTTTACAGTTATGTTGGAATGAGGTGCAAGCAGCCATGATGTGCTGCATTAAATGTTGGTTTTTATAAATGTTTTCTTCAAATTATGCAAAGTGTTCTGACTGATGCCATGAAGTGAAAGAATCAACATACATTAAAAAAGTTGAATAGAGTTTCTGCTTCATTATTACATTTCACTGTACATATATGAAAGCAACAACCTACCCCTCTCAGAGGAAGCAAATCATGGGCCTAGACAAACTGCAGAAGAAGAATTCTATGTGAAGGATACCAAGGTAAGTAACTTTTATTGTTTTTAACAGCCACTTGCTCATTTTTTATTATCACACAAATGGGCCCATTGTTATTAAATACCTATTTTTGCTATATTAGTTGGTTTTCTATTACTGAGCCCAACAGAGCAAGAGGCCTGTTAAAATACAAGTAAGCAAAACCAAGCCCTAAGAATACTATATGCATAATGTCTTTTGGTTTATTCTTGTTCTTTTTATAATTCATTTTGGAATGTCTGTAATAAAGCATGTGTCTTGTGTTCAAGTTTAATAAAGTTACATTTCATGGAAAAAGTATGTGCATCTTACTTTGTCTACTCACTATCATGGCAAAACCCGCTCTCATGACCCATGACAACCGTACAGTTTCTATAAACTCAGGAAATGCTCACCATTACCTTTCTACCAAACAATAACAGTGATATCCAACAAATGTTATTGAGTCATTTTGCCTATGCTTATTCTGTTTCTGATGCACAGTGGGGTGCAATGAACAATTAGGAATAGTATAAGTATGAAGCTATGAGTGAGAGTGATAACAATTCTTTTCCCACTTGTGTACAAGAACATGTAGAGCATGCACATCACAGTTTCCATGTTATCTTCTTTACATCTTATGGCTTTCCTTATGTAAGATGAGTAAATAGCTTGATACAGACTGGTGTTCCTGGACTTGCACCACATTTTTGTGCAAAAGCATGTCATTGTGATCATTTCCTTTATGAATCCAACCATGCTTCCATGATGATTATTAAGGTGACAGACCCATTTCTTCCTCTTTTTGTAATCTAGCTGAGAGGATCACACATGAAGATTTCCAAATTATCTGCTGTGTTGTAACTGAGAAACAGGATTATTTATTTAGATTTTTTGCGCGGAGTCATCAAGATGATGGCTTTTGCAAATGTCAAGTACAGTTACAAACATAAAATACATTTAGATCTTAGCCTTACTGGTAGTAATTAAACAGTAAATTGATGTTTGTCAAAATACATTACATCTTACACATATTAATACTGCCAACTGTTTTTATACATTGGTTCACAGCTCTTAAACTTAACCATTCAAAATTGGTTGAGTGAATAAAGACACTTTTCAATTATGAATTCCTTTAGTTTTGATTTGAATTGCTTTCGATTACTGTTTTTCATGGACTCTAGCAATTTATAACAGTATGTCAGTCCATTAGTACATGGGCTCTGGTTGATCATTTTTAATCTGTTTTTTTGTCGGTAGTAGTTCTCTTTGGACTTGGTGTCGTGGTCATGCTTATCACTACAATCAGTTACTTCAGTTTCTTGTGAGACAAAAAAGTAATTAATTTACAAAGATTCAAAGAATATATGGTGAAGTACTTGTGTTGTCTGAAAACATCACAGCAAGTGTTTTTATAGCCTAGTCCATGAATAATCCTTGACCCTCTTTTTTGTAGCAATAGTACTATGTTAAGGTGAATGTCTGCAGCACAGCCCCATATTTCTATACAGCAGATAAGATGGGGATAGATTGCCCCATAATACACAGTTTTAAGCGTGTGGGTGGGCACCATTTTGGGCAGTTGGCTAAGAAGATACAGCCCATTGCTGACTTTTTTACATATAGTGTTAATGTGGCTAATCCACCAGAGGTTTGAGTCCAGGCGGATCCCTAGTAATTTACACTCATTTGCTTCCTCTAACTCTACGCCCACATATCTCATTTATGCATGAGTTGTGTGCGCTGCCAGTTGTAAATATTAGCATCTGGGATTTATTTACATTGACCTTTAATCCTTGTGCATTAAAATATGAATTTAATTCTAGTAGCCCATTACTTGTTGAAAATTTCAGTTCTTCACAATCCTTACCATGAAATAAAACTGAGGTGTCATCAGCGTGCGAGTTAATGGGGTGTACAACGTCATTAATAAATGCTAAAAAGAGGAACGGTTCAAGAATTGAGCCTTGAGGGACTCCCTGTGTCATGTTTCACTTGTGGATTTAAAAGTTAAGATCTTACTGTCAATTTGATGTGTAAGTTTGGCACACTGTTTCTGATTCACCAGAGATGTGGTTTAGAAGTTTCATTGATGCATCACTGATATTGTGCCCCCGCAGTTTTTTTAAGAGAAGCTCATGGTTTACTCACTCAAAAGCTTTGCTCAGGTCAAGGAATATTCTGGCTGTCTGCATACCCCATTCTATATTGCTATATACTTCATGGAAGAAACTGGTAACAGCAGTGACCATGCTTAGGTCTTTCCTAAACCCATGCTGCGATTCAGTAAGCATTTCGTTTCTTGAGAAAAATGTTGTGTGTGATAGGATAACTCTTTCAAATATTTTACTGAAGGTATGGATTAGTGGTATTGGTCTACATTTGAAACTTCTTTACTTCCCTTCTTATGGATTGGCTGAATTACACTTATTTTTAAGGCATTTGGGTATATGTTTTCATTAACAAGGTAAGTGATTTAGTTATTTCATTGGCGCATTTCTTTAACACCACACTTGAGATACCATCCCATCCAGATGAATGCTTGTTCTTTTGCTTTTGTATTGTGTTAAATATTTCCTGTTGATTCACCTCCAAAAATTCAGGCTCTATACAATCTGTGACATCATTTAGTGTGCCAGCCTGTAGATTTACAATAGGGGCTGGTTGGTCAAAAGGAGAGATAAAACGCTTATTGAATAAATTACATACTTCATTTGGATCTTTCACTTGATTACCCTCATGTCTAATGCAAATCGGTTCACTCTGTCCCTTGCTGGTGGCTTTACGAAGTTTGTTGATTAGTCTCCAGGATACCTTACCTACGTTTTCTGAAAGCTCTATTGTATCATTGTTTATCTGTTTCCTCAAGTGTAAGAAGTCTGTCTTAAAAGTTTCTTTGGCTTAATTGTACTTATCCTTAAATGTATGTAGCTTTGTTTCCTTACATAAACAGTCAAGATCATTTATATTCTGCCTTAACTTAATCAGCCTAGGTGTAAGTTTCAGCCTAATATTACTTTCAAGATGAGTGTTAGTTCATACCCTGGTTATTTCTTTGAGAGGGCAGCAGCAGTTGAAATGCTTCAGTAGTGTCCTATAAAATTTTACCATTTGTTTTATGACCTTTTGGTTTGGTAAATAGTGTCCCATTTCTCCTCTGATAATTTAGTTTTGAAGGCGCTGATGTTGGTGATTGTCAGGACCTGCTTCTTCTCAATTATCTTATACCTGACAATAGTGATCTGAGTAATGAAAATCAACACTTTGAAAGTTAACAGTGTCTTTTACATTTTTGTTGACTATTGCATAATCTGTCTCACTGGAGCTTGACTTGGTTACTAAGTGTCAGAGTTCACTATATTTGTGAGATTATATGAGTTTAATATATCTGTTATTTTCAAATAGGTTATACTACAGGAGTTTGCATCAATATTTAAGTCTCCAACTATGCTAAGGTCAGTGGGGTCTGGGTGTCTAATTGCCCTGTTAAGTCTATCAAGGTAGTATAACACATCTGTATTTGGTGGGTGGTACATACCAATAACTTTATGTTTAGTTAACCTGCCTGAATGAGCGTTTATGTGGACCACAACACCAGCCATTTCAAATGTTCCTTCTTTGCAGTATTGTTCAACAAATGAGATTTTCTTAAATGGAAAATTTTCATTTACAAATATTGCCACCCCACCCCCATTTGCGTTGCCTGCAGTAACTATCTAATAATACATAACCATCTAATTTGCAATACTCAATTTCATTGTCTTTTAGTACATGTTCAGTAATTACTAACAGGTGTGGTGAATTCTCATCCACAAATACTTGCAGCAAATTGAGTTTATTCCTAGATACTGCACATTCAGATGTATTATCCTAAAGGGCACTGATATTTTACAACACTTTATGATATGGTATTCTGAATCAGTCAAATTATTACACTGTAATGACAATTTACTCACTTCTAAGTTGGTTTCTTTGGCATGTGAAAAGGTTTCTTTCCAATCCAATGGGTTAAGTTCTCCTTGAAATTGAGACCAAAAAGCTTGCTGATTATAATCCAAGATGATTGGGTCTGTGGTTATGGAGCTCCTTATGAAGTTCTGTTATTTGGTTCACTAAGTTGAGCTTTCCATTTCTGTTTAAGAGAAGTCTGTGTCTGGTATGTTCTTCACGTTTCAGTTTGCTTATGTCTAGCAAGTGCACATGATTTAGTTTGTTGTGTAGTTTCTGCAGTTCTAAATTATAGTGCTCAGTTTCTGTATTAGCACACGACCACTGCAGGAGATAATGTCACACTGGTATGTTTATTAGGGTAACATTTGTGTTGTACAGTTTTGAAAATAGTTTCCCATAAACTGTGAATGCTGACTTGCTCTTGTTGTTTGACAGCATCCTTGGTTCAAATAACTTGATGCCATATGGGCATATTTTCAAGAATGTCTATACAGTACAGCATATGTTAGCTAAACTGCACATTTTTTGCCTGAAGACCCCAAAACTTGGTTTCCCATTGAAGACTCTGTGGTGTCACCTTACAAATAATTGATGATATGGCAGAACTGTTCATTAGTGTGCAACATCAGAGAACATGCATCTACCACAAGTGACATTATTCTGTCACCACCTGCCTTTTGCATGTGCAAAGTGGCTAATGCAGCATCGTCGCAAATGTTATGCAAATCACCTGAACAACAAGGTTGTCAGGGAGTTTAATCAGAACAGTTAAGTGGAAGGACACTGCACTGCTGCAACAACCATTTTCTGGAAGTCAGGAAGAAAATAGGTTTTCAGAACTGTGATTCAAATTCTTTTCTGTTTCATAGTAAACCCTTTGAAAGGAAACATATGGTTGGTGGTCCTTTGTAAGATGAGTGAAAGGTCCCATAGCAGGATGCAGAAACCAAAACAAAAGATTAATATCTGCCATGGCTTGAACAGCAAAATCTCCAAGTAAAGAAGCAAAAGTAGTAAGTTTCAACATACTGAACAACATTTTCTAATATGTTTGGATTGTATGACAAGATATAAATTTTATTTTCATTTTCACAATGTTTGAAGAATTATATTTAAAACATTTGAGGTAAATCCATTCAGTAGTTCTCCAGCTAGTAATTGAAAATCATAACATAATGTGTTTGTATTATACTGAGATATACACATGGAAACTGACTGATACTTGTTGCTCTAAAGCTACAGAAGGTTATAATATTAAAGTTACTAATGTACACAGATATATAAAATTAATGCAGATTTTGTTAAAAAGTCGTGGAAACTGTCAAAAACATACCATTTTTCAGGAAACCACAGTAATTTAAAACAGCACAGTGGATGCACATGGTTTAACCCTTTGACTGCAGACGACTGCTACAGAGGCCAAGCGTGCTGTGCCTCAGGTGCTGCCGACTGCTGTAGGAGTTCTGAGATATTCGCTTGCTTATTGTTTAGCTGTGCTTGAATAAGATGTCTACTTGCAGCAGTACTGGCAGATTCTTGCCACATCTTATCATTTGCTCTAACCGCAACAGATAGTGTTTCAATACACGGAACATGACTACATTTGAAGTCAATGTCAGCACTTTTGGCAGACCCTCACAGCACTTGTATGAGTAATTTGCTTTAGACACAACAGATGATGCTACTGTGGTTTCTGTCAAACTGTAGTTTCATGCCTTTCTGTGAGACTATTCTTGGTTCAGACATCAGTTGCCTATTATTCACTTATGTTTGCATAGAGAATTTATGTATTGTGATGGGATGCAAAAAGCTCCTCACCTCCGTAGAGATAACACAGATGTAAATGGAGAGTGACTCTGACAAATCTCTGTGTTCATCAATAGACAGTGATTCAGGTGAAGACGATTCTCTTGTGAATAGTTTACAATCTACAGACATTGTTGATTCACCTCCATCTGTAATTACTAGTGCAAAGCCTATGACATCAAGAGGTAGTCCACAGCTGAGTACATCTATTCAACGCTCATCATCTTCAAATGAAGATGCACAGCAACCCACAAGGATGACAGAAAACAAATGGAGATGTGAAAACATAAATCCAAAGAAGCATCAATTCAACAAATCCTCATTAGGAATGAAAGCTCATATAAGTGAAAATGAGAACTGCCTCTGTTTCTTTCAACTTTTTATAAATACAGACATTATTGAAAAGATTTGCCAGGAAACAAATAAGTATTATACATATCAATCAGCCAATTTCAAATCAAAGACAAATTCTAGTATAAACAAGTGGAGTGACACAAATGTGTCATAAATGTATATTTTTATAGTGTCTTCTTTTCTGATGGTTAGAGTAAAAAAGTTAAAACAGAGTAAATGTTGGTCAACAGATCCTTTGCTGGAAACACAAATTTTTTCCAAAGTAATCTCTGGAGACCGATATTTTTTGCTGTTGAATTTATTGCATTTCAATGACAAAATTTTGCCCCTAAATGGGGATTACTTGTCGAAACTTCGGCCTATTGCAGAACATTTTTGGGAAATGTTCAAGGAAACTTTCTATCCTTATGAGAAACTCTGTATAGATGAATCTCTGATGCTGTTCAAAGGCCACCTGAAAGTAAAGCAATATATTCCAGCAAAGAGAAATAGGTTTTCAATTAAAATTTTTGTAACTTGTGATTTCGAGACAAATTATACTCTATTTTATCATTTATGTTGGCACACAGACAGACACTGATAATCATGGTATGGTAGTGTGTGGAAACACAGCAGCCACATTACTCCAAACTTACTTGGAGAAAGGGCATTCACTGTTTGTCGACAGGTGGTATACCAGCCCAGATCTATTTTGTTGGTTGAATGATAGGGCGACAAACACATGTGGTACAGTTAGGCAAACACAGAAGGAAATGCCAGTAATGGAGGAGAAACTGAAACAAGGAGAAATAACTTTCCGATCTTCAGAATCAGAAAAGCTAATCTCTCTGAAGTGGCAGGAAAATAAGGAAGTCTGGATGCTATCAACATACCACAAAGCTGAAATGCATTTGACTTCAAAAAGAGGTCACAAGAGTAGTTATCTGAAAATGAAACTGAGTGTGATAATAGATAAATCAGTGGGACTAGTTGACCGAAGTGACATGCTAATAATAATAGTGGAAAGTACACGGAAGACACCTAAGTGGTCAGAAAATTGTTTTTCCATAGTTCGGACATGGGTAATGGTCAATGCCTTTTGCTTATACCACGAATATGGGACAAAAATGAAGTACTAAAAGTTTCATCTCTATGTAATTAGAGAAAATTCTGCAACTTTTTATGTTGATCACAAGAGAGCAGGTGGCGCTAAACGATAAGAGTATCCTACAAGGCTAAATGTGTCGACACATTTACCAGATCAGTGGGAAAAGTACAAGACATGCATAGTCTGTGCTAAAAATGGTGTTAAGAAACAAACTAAGTTGTGCTGTAAGGAATGCAATGTAACTCTTTGTGCTTATCCGGGCTTCAAAACTTATCACTAACCACTTCAGCAATAAAAAGCTGTTAAATCTTGTTTTGAGAGAATGAAGAAGTTTATTACTCTTGTAAACATCTTTATTTGTATATATAATGCCTGTCTAAAAAGTATCTGATCTTTGGCCCAAAAAAATATTTTGAATACCTGATGGGGTTGGGACACTAATCCCCTTCAAAGTAGGCCCCTTGTGCTTGCACATACTTAGCCCATCGATCCTTCCACTGCTGTAAACACCTCTGGAAGTCTTCTTTTGGAATGGTGTTCAGCTCCGTTGTCATGTTCTGCATTATCTCTTTTCTACTCTCAAAACAGGATCCTTTCAGGGGACTCTTCAATTTTGAAAACAACCAGAAGTCACAAGGAGCCATGTCTTGACAGTAGGGAGGTTGGCAAACAGCTGTAATTCCATGTTTTGCCAAGAAATTTTGGATCAAGTGGGATGAATGTGCAGGGGCATTGTCGTGATGAGTTGCCAGTTTTTCTCTGTCTACATATCTGGTCTTTTGCGCTGAACTGCATCACGGAGTCTCCAGAGAACTTTTTGATACTTCTCCTTTGTCGCTGTTTGTCCGTCTGTGCATTTTCATGATGCACAATTCCATGGACGTCAAAGAAGAAAGTCAGCATCACCTTGATTTTACTTCGCACCTGCCACACTTTCTTCGGCCTTGGAGACCCGGGATGCTTCAATTGCGATCACTGTCTTTTTGTTTCTGGGTCATACCTGTGCACCTATGACTCATCTCCAGTTATCATGGTGTTCAGAAACCCAGCATCAGTGTTGGAGGTGTCCAGAAGGTCATGTGCAATGTCAAAATGGAGGTCTTTTTGTTCCGGCGACAACAACTTGGGCACGAATTTTGCAGACACTCAGTGCATGTCCAAATCATCATGCAAAATTCCATGTGCAGAATCTTTACTCACTCCAACCTCTTGGGCAATCTCCTGCATGGTCAAATGATGATCTCCCATCACCAAATTTTGCACCCTCTCAACAACAGCTGCACTCTGAGCAGTTTGGGGCCTGCCACAACACTGGTCACTCTCCGCTGATGTGCAGCCATTTTTGAATCAGTTGAACCACTCCTTAATTTGTGTTACACCCAAACCTTCTCCAAACATCTGCTGAATCTTATGAATTGTTTCACTTTGAGAATCACGAAGCTTTTGACAAAATTTGATGCAGTATTTTTGCTCAACACGTTCAGTCATCTTGAGAGAATCGGTAACCCGACGAACACACTGTGTAGCACCTCACTCAGTGACCGACAGGCAGCGACTGACACAATGGAAGGTGGGAAGAAAATTCACACATGCACATAAAGTTCTCTACCTTTATTGTGTACAGTGGCACCACTCTATCATCTCTATTTTGCGTGGGAAAGTCAAAGGTCGGATACTTTTTAGACAGACCTCGTATATTATAATAAAAATGCACCTCACATGAAAATGAAGTGTAAATAAATACCTCCAATTCTTCCAAAGCCAGTCAGAAGACCAGGACAAAATAGAAAGCTGAAGAACAGTGAGTGTGTTGGAAGCATTGTGCATGGTGAGTGCACGAAAATCATTCAGTACCCAGCACATGGTGAGCGGTGCAACAATGCAGCACATGAGGTGTGACTGCCCGTGTTGTGCATAGCAGTCAAAGGGTTAACTTATGCAGGTGTAACAAAAATGTAGGTACAAATTGCAAGACACATTCCTCACACATAGGTGTACAAATTATGTTATATGAACATGGATGTTACAACTCACTTTCTCTGATGAGTCTCAGTGAGATCAGATTGTAAATGTCCACAATCAGCATGTATGGGTAGACATCAATCTGCTCATAACTGTTGAAGCAAGTCATTAACAAAGATTTTTTGTCCATGTTTGAGCCAGCATTGTTGGTGACTGTTTGGTAGGGGCTCACTTTCTTCCACCCTGGCTCTACAGACAAAGTCAACTTAATTTCATAGAGAATATTCTACCTGATCTGTCAGCAAATGTGCCTTTAACTGTGCAACAAAGCATATACATAATGCAAAATGGAGCATTCCCTCATTTAATTTCAATATCCATCAGTTTCTAAATATTAGATTTGATGACAGATGAATAGGTAGAGAGAGACCAATTGCCTGGCCTCCACATTCTCCAGATCTAAACCCATTGGACTTTCATTTGTGAAGCATTTGAAAGCTCTTGTGTACGGAACCCCAGTACAAGATGTTCACAGTCTCCATGCCTGTATTATGAAAGGCTCTGAAACCATATGTAGTACACCAGGGATACATCAGTGCATCTGAGATTCACTGTGACAGCAAATTGATACATGTATCAATGCCCATGGAGGGCATACTGAACATCACCTGTGAGAAAGAGTTGCATGTGGTATGCTGGTGCATTCTGTTTGTGTGTACCATATTTCTTGTGATTTCTGAGTTGGAGAAAATGAGTTGCAACATGGAAACAAAGTATCTCCAGACCCACATTCATATAAAATAATTTCCTCATCTATGAGGTGAGGAATGTGTCCTGCAATTTTTGCCATGCATTTTTGTTACACCCTGTATATTGGACATTCATATATTGCCAAACAGCGCTCCTTCAAGTCAGAAAGACAAACAGACCTGGAAATGGCCAGCTTAATCAACCAAATCTGATCATGAAATAGGTATGAGAAGTGCTGTTCTTGGTGTAGGTCAAAAATAGTTAGTGAGTGGAGTGTGACACAAAGAGCCAGTTGTGAAACTGGAGAGAAGTTTATGTTTCTCTGAGATGTGAGTTGGACTAGATGCATTAAAAGGTGTCTAGCCTTAGATGTGTGCCTTTTCATCCCTCAGTGATTGGACTTAGGAAAAGTACAAACAAACCCTTTGGATATAGAAAAGTACAGCTGTACTGTTCAGTTATCCTGGAACTATATGCAGTGAGAGGATAATATGTAAAAAAGAGTGGCATGTTTTACACTGAAACCTTGACTATAACATTCATCTGGAGAGTTACACTGCTTGCCAAGAGAAATTTCCATCATTGATTCAGAATGCATGTATGATTCAGAAATTCTTCCTGGTCTGCTTAAAGAAATGTTACAGTATAGATGAACAATAATGAGAGTATAGGGCTCAATCTCTCATCAGTGCTTATGAGAAGCCTTGAAATAAAATGAAACAATAATATAGGTTACAAGTGTACACAATATGCACTTTAATGAATCCTTCTTTATTTATCACAATCTACTTACCCACATCCCAACAAATGAGCACAACACAGGCACATTTTCACACCTAGACAATAATACAAAGAAGAGACAAATGATAATAAAACAAAAGATGTAACTTACAATATAACATTTAACTTTTTGGTTGTTGACTACTGCATTCATGTCATTAGCTCCCCCATCCCCACCCCACCCCCCTCCATCCCATTTTGGAGACTATGCTCAAACAGACAGGACACTGTCACTCTGGGAACCTACAGTGCCCTGGACCTCATGGTAAATGCATTTGATACAACAGCCAAAATGGGTCTGAGGAGTTGAAGGAGAAGGGATATCTGGCACAAGAGGCTGAGGAAGATTGGTCAGAGAATCTACATGTTGGGGGAGGGGGGGGGGGCTGTGGTAACTCAGTAAACACCAGTTTCAGGAGGTCAACTGAGACTGTAACATGTTTTCCATTCTTATCAACTATGAAGATCTTGATGTTATGGGAAATCACAGTGCACGGTCCTAAATAAATAGGAGCCAATGGGGGCCTGATGGTGTCATCCCTGATCTATACCTAAGGGAAGCAAAGAGGTCTTTGGGGAGAAAGAATGCTTGAGAACCATGCCACAATGGTGGAGGAAGCTGTAGCTGTTGCATTGCAGCCTGTAGCTGATGCACAAATTGGTCATAGTCACTTGTTCCCATGTCCCTCAAAGGGGATGAAGCAAAATATTCACTGGGTACCTTCAATGTTTCACCGTAGACTAACTGCACTGAAGAACTCCCAACGCTATAGAGTCCAAAAAAAACAACAGGCAAGGCAACTGTTCACACCCCATAGTGGCATGCCAAGGCACCCTTCGGAGTCCAGATTATACGTTCTGCCATCCCATTACTACAGGGATGGTAGATCATAGTTTGCAGGTACTTGCAACCTGTCATACATAGAAATTCATTAAATCATTGGGAATCAAACTGACAGTCTTTGACAGATGTAATTACTGTAGGAATAACAAACAGAGCAAACCATGTGGAGATGATAGCTCAAATAATAGTGCAAGCAGAAATGTCAGATACTGGGTACACCTCCGGCCACCTTAAAAACCTGTCAATTAAGGTGACAACATAGCAAAACCCCTCTGAGCAAGAAAGGGGTACTACAGCATCAACATGAATGTGGGGAAAGCGACCTATCAGGGTGGGTAATGCATCCATGGGAGAGGTCGTCTGGCAATCAGTTTAGTTTTTCTGACATGGTATGCAATTACACGCCCAGTGCTGGCAATCTTTCCACATTCCCTGCTGCACCATTTTGGAGGCCACAAACTTAGCAGAAGCACTGACACCAGGATTGGACAAGGCATGCAAAATGTCAAAGATGCTGCATCTCCAATGTAACAGAATAAACGGGTGCAAAACATTCAGCGAAGTGTCACATCGTAGACAGGATTGGGAACCCTGTTCTGGCACACATTCAAGTTTCAGACTAGTGGATGCAGGACAGAGCTGATGCTGTTGTAAAAATGAATCTGTGCAGACTATACATGCGAAAGGTGCACAATAGTGTGATAATCAATTCGTGACAATTTTGTTGGACCCAGAGATGTGGCTCACATCAGTGGAGTATTCGGTAATAAATCACATGTAAAAGATTTGATGTTGGGAGTTCAAATCAGACACCTGCTGAAAAAGTGAAGTTAAGGGTTTGTGGTCTGTGTAAATTTTGAATTTCATGCTTTCGAGGTACTGTCAAAAATGTTTGATAGAGAGATATATAGCAAGTACTCTCTGAAAAATGCACTAAAGTTTTTTTGCTGTGTAGATAGACATTTTGAAAAGAAAGTCAGTGGCTGACACACTCCTGATACCAACTCTTGGAGTACTGCTTCCACAGCCGATTTCCTGGCACCAATAAAAAGATCCACCTGTGTACCAGAAATTGGGTGAACCAATAAGACAGCCTTTGCTAAAGACAATTTCACAGACTTGAAAGCCTCCTCAGTTGGACCTGTCCTGGGGAGTTTTCTGACACCAGAAGTACGTTGGCCCTTTAGCATATCACTGATAGGTTTTTTTAACATTTGCAGACTTTGGCAGGTGTTGCTGGCAACCATTGACCATACCTACAAACCACCATAACTCTTTGAATATCACAGAAAGGGACATCTGCAAAATATCTTAGACCCACTGAGGAGTAGGAGAAATACCTTCTCTTGACACAAGGTAGCCCAAGAATTGTACTTTGTCCTTAGCAAACACACACTTGTCCTTGTTAATTGTGATGCCATATGCATCAAGCTGACATATTGTGAGATGATGATTTACAACCTGGCTCACTCACAATGATATTTGTGACTGCATAAAGTCATAGTCTTGTTGACCCACAATACAAATACATGCAATTGCATGATTACGGCTAATGATGATAGCTTTTATTGCATATTCACTGCTTTTTATGTTTTGGATGATCTGAAGAAAGCAACCAAAACTAGTTATCATGCTGTAATTGTTTAAGGAAAAAGAGTTTGTGATCTAGGCATTAAAAAAAATTTTTAATCAAAAATTTTTGATTTCATGTATTTCTACTACAACTGAGTCCTTAGGAAGCTGATAAATTTTTATTTGAGAGAAAGAAAATGATGTGACTGTAAATTTTTATAACAGCACTTGTAGAATTAGGATATGACCTACCAGTAAAATGTAACATAATGCATTCTTTATTTTAAGGTTGTAAATATTCCAATCAGTAATATGTTGAGATATGCAATGCCACAATGTATATTGTCACTCTACTGATGCCTGTAATGTCTTGGACCTCTTAGGTCTTTACAGTAATAAAATTAGATTCAATTCTGTCATCTACCATGAGGCAGTCTGATGTCTTATGTATCTTTCAACGACAATTCATAGAGGTGTTGGATGTCTTCCTGAAGGAAGACCAGTTTGCTCATTGATTAAAGTTGCTCAGGCCATGGATAAACCACATAATGGAGACTAGAATCAAGTGAAACAGATATCCTGATATCGGAACTGCACATCCATTTATGTATTATTTATGAGAGAGATGATTTGAGAATTTACAGTGATGCTGATTTGGCAGATGACAAGTGGAGAAGCCAGTCAACAACCAGCACTGCGGCAAGGTAGGCCTACACTGGTGGGGAAATATTACTGACAAGTCAGTTGCAGAAGCTAATGACCACCTTTACAACTGAAGTAGAAATTATTTCAGCAAACGCAGGGGGCAAAAAATTAATTTGATCATGTTGTTTACAGTCTGAATAGGTTAAAATGCCAGAACTTCCCCCAACACTTTACATTTACAAAGTTGATGCATTAAGACTAGTAAAAAATGTTGAATATCAATGACAGTCAAAACATATAGAGGTCCAACATGTCTATATTTCTAAAATATTTCTAAACTGCAAAATTATGTTGAAACATATCAATGCAAAAAATCAGTTGGCTGATCTTCTGACAAAGATCATGAAACACATTCAGTTTAGTTTGCTACATAGAGAGACTGATGTGCAGAAAATGAGGCAGGATTCCTTCACTTTTTATCTGGTCAATTTTCCATTTGGAGAAAATGTTGTCATAAAATGAAAAGTTGTTGAGGATTCACTGTAACTGTTGTGTCATTCCACAGTGATGTGAAGTATTCTTGATTTTATAAAAACTCTTTGTAATTCATTTGACATTGAATCATTTGTATTCTATGAACAAATCATTCTTAAATAACACTGAGTTGGTTGAATTTAATATTTCAATAATGACATCTCTCTTTCTACAATAAAAACCTTTGATTTCAGACATTAGCCAACCACTTTTTCAATTTCTTTTCCAATTTGACATAAAACTCCTAAAATGAAAAGTACATTTGAAGTACTATAACATCATATGTAAGGAAAGATTTCATGTTCAGATTGACTGCACTTTCAAATTTTTTCTGGCATATTTATGCAATTTTTTTTTGCTTGTAGACAATCCTTACCAACTAATCCAGAGACAATAATGCCATTTATTTGCAGAAAAGTCATTGCCACTGTGAAGTAACCACAAATACTACTCCCAGTATCACTCATTGTCACAAATGGCCTTGAAAGACGAAACTACATACTTTGCAAGGCCATCAACTAACTCTCACTAACCTCTGAGATGAGGGGTATCCTGTCCAAAATCCTACACTCATCTCAAAAGTAGTATTCAATCCTGCACCCAGTCAATAAAACATTTATGGTAATCCCCATTCCACCCCTACCCTCAGCCCTGCATCCCACAAACCAGTCCCCTCAGGATGACCAGAAGATACAAGGCCTGTCCCTCAGATCCATTCACCACTTACCACTACAATCCAGTCATAGTCATTTCCTATCTAATCGGTGTTACAGCCATGTATGAAAGCAGCTGCATTGTACATTAGGTATTATGCTGTTGCTGTGTAGTTCTCTATGTGAGTATGACAAATAACAAGTTGTCTACCCACAGGAATGGTCAGTGCTGAACTGTGGCAAACAGGAAACTTGAGTACCACTTAGTGAACAGGATTGACACCACAACACTAATGACTTCATCCTGTCTTCAGTGCCAGCTCCTCCAAACTGTACAGGCACAAATTGTCCCTCAAAACATTCCTCCATTATCACTATCCCTGTGGCTGAAATCTCTTTAATCCCCATCCCTTACTTGTGCTCTTCCTACTTAGTTACTCTTACACTTGGCATGTACTTTTTTTCTGTGTGCACAACTATCAATTCCATGAGCATGTGGCATGTAGTGTATGAGCCTGAAGCTCCACTCCCACTTAACGACATCAGTCAGTCACAAAGCATAACTGAACTGTATCACTTATAGAGGAATGCCTGATTGTAAACTGCTGCATACATTGGTGAAGATTTATAAAGGTAGCCCTTAATTATGTCCTGGACTCATTCTAACTCAAAAATTGGTGGAACATGTTGACAGAAGAATAAAGTCTACATAATCATGCAATAATTCTGGAGTGTCATAAATTTAAGACATTTCATTTATGGACCTTTACTACTCATTGACAATGTTCTTAAGTTCTTATATTAGCTAATTCAAGAGAGATTATCTATGATTACTCACACATTAACTTAGGAAAATGACCAGGTACAGCTATATCCTCCATCTCAGATGCTTCATTTGTTTTCCCACGCAGCATGTCTAAAATATAGCACATATAGTAAATAAACAAGAAAACATTACACTCCAAGATTTTATTTTAATCTATAGAAATATTATACGATCATTTACATACCTTGATTTCAATCTGAATTACTCTGACTTGTCTTACTGAATCCAAGTTATGTACTTCTCATACCAGACAGATCATACATATAGTGCTGTATTAATATACACTCATGTTCAGAAAAAAAATACAGAACACCTTGAATGACTAGAGGTACAAAGTTCATATTCACAAGACAAGTAAATTAATATGTTCTGTAGAAATTATTAGTATTTGAATCATAGCAGCCTGTGGGTTCGAGGTTAACATCGATATCGTGAGACACCACCATCTATGGATAAAATGTGACTGCAACTCTCATTGTCACTATAAACTGAAGGTAATGGATAAGTACAACTTGAGCAGTCATGCAGGATGCCTCAAAGATGCATGCACAAACTGTACTGTCAGATTAGTGAGTTTGAAAGAGGGCATTTTGTTGGCATGAGAGAATGTGATCCATCCAGCCAGGAAATTGCTGCTCACATGGGACAAAGTGTTTTGGCAGTGCAATGGATGTGTGTAGATTGGTTCACAGAAGGCCACAGAACACAATGAGATGGGTGTCAGGTCGCAACACCCAGACCACCCTCATCCCCCCACCCCACCAAGAAGATTGACACCTCATCCGAATGGCATTGCAGGACAGATCTGTATCCTCCTCAGCTCTAGTGGAACAGTGGAATACATCATACACCATCAGGGATGACAGTCCATCTCTGTTTGTTATGGCATGGTTACATGCGTGTCGTCCACTTCTCCACCTACCTTTGACAATGTGGAGAAACATGCTAGATGGTAGATGGCAATGGTGTATGGAACGACATTACTGGGGACAATAATGGCATCAGACAGTGTTTTAGGATGAATCCAGGTTCCATTTATTTGAAACTGATGGGCTCATTTTGGTTCGCCACAAACACGGGACTGCTGTGGAAGTGGAAGCAAATCCATGTCAGAGAATCAAGAAACTGCCAAACCCTCTTAACCAACATTGGTCAACAAGTCAAGAACATTTGCAGCAGATTGATAAAGACAAACAAAGCTAAATAATTCGCAACATGCAACTTACTGCTTCAGAGATGTAATACTGAAGTATTTTCACAAGTTATTTTCCATACCTTCCTGTGCCACACAAACTTGTACCTCATCCTACCAAACCCTTCCCACCTCACACTCCCTCTCCTCTCTTATTCCAGTTTGCATGTACTAATTTCACTGATCTAACCAATCTGCTGTCCCTCTTCTTCAACTTATCCACCCACAGATCTGCTACCATCATTACAATCTTTTATTTTTTATATATTTATTTATTTATTAGATCTCTTTATGTTTTCATGTCGATTTCAGTTGGTTTTCGCCTTTCACTATCGGGCTAATCCCAATTTTCATCTTATTTCCCCATATTTCATCCATTTCATCCTTTTCATGATTTTTCCCACAATTTTTGTGTATTTTTGTGAATTTTTTGCATGTATTTCAATATTATTTATGTATTTTTACACGTTTTTATCCTCTACCATGGATCAGTGCTCCTTCCATCTGTTTCAATACAGAAAAGTTTCTGTCGTCCTACCCAGAACCCAGTCCCAGATCATGTTCCTGTGTTGTTGCTTGTCACATGGAATCCCCCCAAATGGCCTTACCATCAAATTATCCATCTCTGGATGCAATCCCTCCTTCCACAATGACCCATATCTGTTCAGATTCTACCAGTCCTTAATTCTCATCAACACAGTCCTGCAAAACCATGTTAATCAAGCCCAAACAATGTTGCAATACCTCCTCTGCATCCACAAAATTCTCCTGCTATCCAATCCCAAATCTCTGGATTCCATACCACACACTCAAACTCTTGCCCTCTAGGAACTACAGCAGCATGCACAATGCCACCTCAAAAAACTCTCCACTGTGTTCACTTCCTACTCTGACCTTGGACTACCACAATCCACCACCCACACAACAACCTCCAAAACTCCCCCACATTCCAGTCATAGCTGACAAACCCTGCCTCACAGACATACTATGCTTACCCCACCCTCAAAAACTCTCTCCCACCACCATACAGATTCCAGTAACATAAAAAGACCCAAAATGCCATCATGAACCTTTCCTCCCAAAGCCTTGGCCCCACAGATGTATTAAGTCATTTCTGGAGGCCTCCCCTTTTACCCTACTCCGAAATTCAATCATGCAGGACTTGTTAAAAACCTTCTCTCCTTCTCCCAATCCCTACAGTGGAAACACTTTTTTGCCATCAACTCTACCAATCAGACTCACCCAAAGACCAATGCTGCACCCTGCCTGACTCAGTTCACTCATCCATCCAACTGAGATCCACTAACACACACTGACACCAACCCCCCCCCCCCCCCCCAAACATCATCCCCTGTTAATGTTCCAGAATTTCTTAACCTCAAACATTGCCTCACCCTCTTTCCCCAAATCCTTGAACATGCAAGCTTACCTTACATCTACAATCCACCACCTAAAAGCTGATCCCAACCTCAAAATCCTACCTGCTGACAAAGGCTTCAGCACTGTTGTTTTAAACTGCAATGATTTTTGGGCAGAAGGACTCCTGCAGCTGTCAGATTCATCCACGTACAAACCCTGTCATGATGACCCCATTCCAGGAATCCAGCTGGATCTCCAGTCACTTCTGAAACCCTTGGAACCATCCCAGGACCTCTTCCTGGGGTCCAGTTCTCTCCTCACACCTACCACTCCCTGTCCTCCTACTTTCTAGATGCTTCCTAAAGTCCATGAACCCAGCCACCCAGGACACCCTGTTGTGACATCCACTTGTACTGTTCAGTTTTAAATTGAGCAGTTGTTTTAATAAATGTACTGAGGGTGACTAAATTGAATATTTGTTGTTACTATGGTCTAGCACCTTATGGCGCCAAACACAACCCGGCTCCCTACCACTACACAGTGATTATCTATGTGTAATATACTTTCACCTTCTCCAATGAGTTATTTTATAATGCCTGCTTGTATGGGCAAATTTTCCTTCCATTGTTAATGTATTAACATTATAAAAAGAGTTTCCAGTTTACCATGTTGAGAACATTTGTGGTTATGAATTTATAAATCGATGCCTCACTAATAGAAATTCCAAGATCGATACAATAAACAAAAATGTAGTTTGTTAATCATTCACCAGTAGTTTATTGATGATTCATGCATAACAATATACAACAATACAGAGACAGCTTTAGCTTTGAAACTACTGCTCTATTTCTAACTGCAGTGAGACTGACTTTGTATGGGGCTGCTCAGTCTGAGGGGAAAGTTATGTGACAATTTGGACGAAGGTAGTCATGTTATTTGTTACTTGCTGAGGAAGTAACATGTACTCTTGTTCCAAATAACAATGTCATCCAAGTTAAGATCTTAATTACTCACCCCTGTTTCTATTCACAAAACCCTTTTACTGTGTGGCAGTACTTTCCTGCATCTTATTTCTGAGATGGAAACTGCTGCCCCCCAAAAGCTTGAAGAACATTCCCAACCACACCTGAGGGAGCTATCATAGCTCTTCATGTTTCAGTCCTGTATGTGAGTATCTCCAGCCAGCAAATAACCTATCAGTCCCCTCCAAAATCCTCCATCACCTCACTCAGCAGTCCCATTCTCACCCCTATATATTGCTTTGCCAATCTACTCTACCTTCTTCAGCCCCTGAAACCTCTTTCATGCCTTGTAAGTTACAATGATCTGAATATCCAACACTCTCATCAATTTAGCTTTCTAAAATTCGCCCCCTACAGAAGATTCAGTTCTCTCAACAGGCCCTAGCGCAAAACCTGATTTAACCAAACTGGACTAGTGAAAGATCTATTTTTCCTTACTTGTTCCTATGAGTAGAAGGAATTCTTTGCTTCCCGTATTACTGACCACAGACAGCTGAAAGAGCACAAAGAACATTGTTCTGAATTGTTCCCACTTGCCTTAAAAATTGTCCAAAATCCCTCCCAAACAGTCACACTCTGACAACTATGCAAGGATTTCTCACCCCCAGTCTGGCTTCTACTTTATTCCCTAAGTTTCTCCTAACTATTCCAACATCACAGCTACAGAATAAACAGTTGTTCATGACCTTGAAACCAATATTTAGCTTATCATTCTTCCAAAACACAATGTTTGTGACTCTGGTCTTGGACTTCGGTGAGTCTGTCTCTTACTGAGGATATCTGAAAACTACCCACCACATCACTTAGCAAACCTCTACATTTTCACAGCTTTCACCAATCCCATATTTCAAAAATACCATCTCTAGGGCCTTACTGCCCATGAGAGTCATTCGCAATGGGACGTAGGAGTTTGTCAAATATGACACTACATTTGCCAGAGCTTTGCGAACAGTCCAGAAACAGCTTTCTGTGACACCAACAAAGATACCATCAGCGTGAACCAGTCCCTTAACAGTACACCTCGTATCACTCAACGGTATTCAGGCCTTGAAAAGCTCAAGCACATACTGTGTCATGACTTCCTATTTCAACTCTTTTCTTAATCTTTCTTCACACAGGTCATTCACCTGTGGTCAACACAAATGGAACACAAAATAAGAAGATTCACATGTGAAAGAAGCCATGTAATATATTGCAGTAAATATCAATGAAGGGATAAAAACTAACTAACTGTTTACGAACCAACAAACAGTGGCTAACTGCAAACTCAAGCACCTAGTTTCTCAACATGCTCTACACCACAAATCTATGATTTCAAGAGTTTGATGAGTGCAGTGGTGCAGTCATTTGAGAGGACAATGGTTCAAATCCCTGTCCAGACACCCAAATCTAGGTTTTCCATAATTTCCCTAAATTGCTTCAGACAAATGTCTGGATGGTGCCTTCAAAAATGGCATGGCCAATTTCCTATGCCTTTTGTATATTGAGCTTCTACTCCTTCTCCAGTGACTATACAGTTGAAAGAACATTAAACTCTGATCTTCATTCCTTTTTCTCAGCAGCTACTTCAGTGCCCATGCCATTTTGATGCTTCTCCTAGCAACAGCTCCCCTGAAATACGTAAGTAAGAACTATTCCTCCAGTATACCCTCCATTCTGAGAATCCCTTTGGTCCCAATCCTCTATATGTCCCTTTTCACACTTTTTACCTTATCCTTACTTTTTCTCTCTTGTCATTTTCTACACCATTCCTCCCCTGCCCAAGTCCTTCACTTATCTTTCCCTTTCATTCTTTCCTCCCTCTCTCACTCTGTCTCTACTTCTTTTTCAGTTTTGTCATTATTTTTTCAGTCGTTATTTTGCTATGGTTGCTGAGAACCACCTGTCTCTCACTCTATCATGTCTCTCATTGACTGCCGAGTCACTCATAAACAGTCAGTGTTACCACAGCTTCAGAAGATTATGTTTGGCTGTCTGTTTGATTATGTGTTTGTGTGGAACATTTAAATTAGACAAAAACCTGAAGGCTAGTAATCTCTCAGTGAAGACACATGTTTCTAAGTCACTCAGCTATGAATGAATGATTGTGTTTCTTTATTTTTGTTTATGAAATCTATGTTAGAAATAGTTGTTAAAGTTTAAGCTCACCATCTGTCAGAATTGAGGTTAATTTGGATATATTAAGGCAATAACTGAAAATTCTGAGAAAGAGGATGCTCTCCAAATCTATAATAAACAACAGTACTGAAGAGGTCTTTGATAAGCATATATTTTAATTGTATTTTTCAGCCTCATATCACAAATAGGTATTATGCTTTGTTTCAATTACTTGGCAAGTAGTCTAAGGTGATTTTCACCAGTCTGATGATAACTTGTTAAGAGATTAAAACTGTTTATAACACTGTTTATGTCACTACAGACTGAAATATACATTAAAAGAATTTTGTTTACAAGATGGTCACTGGGTTCCCCTAATGCACTATATCTAGTCTCTGATATGCACAATGGTGATATTTGCTTTTAAGACTTTTATAGTACTTTACTTGACCACTATATTATTGTGTCCCTCTAAAAAAGCCTAATCCATTGCAAACCTTCAATAACAAAAGAGCATTCTTGATTAAATTTTAAGGTTCCATTTATAATTCAGACTGTACCATTTGTAACAGCATAAATTTTCAATGAAATTGCTTACCTTTGTAGATATTGTGTCCATTTGCAAGGGCAAGAACACCAAACTCACTGAAGGAAGCCACCAGTAGCAGCCAACCAGAGAGAAACTGCAATAGCAGCATTCTTATTTCTGTAAGGAATTAAAAATTGATATGCTCTTGAATGCATTATATACAACCAGTTAATTAATAAAAAGATATACCAGTGATAAAGTAAGCAGTTAGTAAGAGATTATTGTGTTTTAATGTTTTATGAGGTGCCTGGATAGTGCCACTAAAGACTGTATTTCAAGAGATTAATATGAGAAGAATGACATTTTTAACAAAATAAACTGGGTCCTTTCATAATGAAATCTTTAGTTTACCAAATTTATCCCCATTTTCATCACCATGAGTTAAATTTCTGAATATGGTGCAACATCTCAGTAGCATAGATACTGGTTACAGCAGATCTTGATGCAGTATATATTTATGCAGTTTATATTAATAAAAATAACTATATCTGTGTATGTACACTCCGTGTCTCCTCCTAAACCACTGGATTGAATTCAACCAAACAAAGTACATGAATCACTTACTATCTGTAAAGAAGCTCTGTTGGGATAAGAACCACCTATCTCCCACAGAGATGAAGTCAGAGCTGTACCATGGTGATCCAGCACCCCTGATAAAACTGACAAAGCTGCCTCCATCCCCTCCCTCCTGCTGTAAAATTGAGTTTCCGCTATTTTTCTAAACAGATTTAACCAATATTATCCTTTTGTAAGTAGGTTTAATACAAATGGTGAAACTGACTGCCCTGTGAGATTTGATACAACAACTACACTAGTTTAGTGTGTGTCAGAATTTCAGTCACATTAGAATAACAACAAAATACCTTATACCTAAGCAAGGCCTGCTTTTTATGGTCTAATGACACTGGATGCTTGAGCAATGTAGCTGATGACCAGTGAGCACTATCTGATTACATGAGGGTTCAACTAGATGAACATAGTGTAGGTATCTATAGACACAATGGCTAACAACTCTAGTAATATTAGAGGGAAGTGCTCTAATCTGCCGGCCGCTGGTGGCCGAGCGGTTCTGGCGCTACAGTCTGGAACCGCGCGACCGCTACAGTCGCAGGTTCGAATCCTGCCTCAGGCATGAATGTGTGTGTTGTCCTTAGGTTAGTTAGGTTTAAGTAGTTCTAAGTTCTATGGGACTTATGACCTCAGCAGTTGAGTCCCATAGTGCTCAGAGCCATTTGAACCATTTTTTTTTTTTTTTTGCTCTAATCTAGACTCCCCCCCCCCTCCACCACCCACCACCCCCACCACCACCATCCTCCTACAGCTTGCCCTGAATTCTCCTGAACTTTAGTGGGACCAAATGTAAATAGCAGTTTAGGCTTCTGCCACTCTTTAGCAGCATGCACAAGTCAGGTCCCCTGCTCCACTTGTTGCTTATCAGTGTGCCACTACATGTTTTGACAATGGAAAAAGTTTATACGTTGTACTATATTTTTCATTATTCCTGCTACATATTGGCAGGTGAGCATTTCAGTCTATACGTATTCTTGAATGGCAAGGTTTAAACTTACTTTTTATGACCAAACCATTTGATTTAGATGTTTGGTTAAAAATTTATTCTATCACCAAAATGTAGGCTGAAACATGTATACTGGACTCCCTTCAGCTGCTTAAACTAACCCCCCCCCCCCCCCCCCACACACACACACTTTTTCATGTTTAAAGTCTGACTGTATTATGAGTACACTCTCTTATTCTCTTGGAATCCCTTTTCAGATTGCAAGATGATACTAAGGAAGGCTGATCACAGAGACTGGAGACCATCGGAAATGACTAAAGTGATTGATCCAATTTAGAAGAAGAATATGGATTGGAAGAAGGCTGGTAATAGCTTAATGTTCCAAAAGCAACAGTTATGATGTAATGTTATGATGTCATGAATTACAGTAAACCAGTGGAACCATAAAAACCAAAAAGAGGCAGACCTGCAATTTTGGGTAAAGATTTTGAAGAAGAGCTGGTTTAGCATCATCTTGCTGTCGAAGCTTCTATCTTTTAGCTTATTCATAATGACTTGTGAGGAATGGTCATACAAATGGCAAACAGAAATAACTCTGAACACCCTTTCAAAGATAAAATTGCTGGGTAAAAGTAGGTTAGTCTTTTTCTTAAACACCACAAAAGCAAACTGTCACAAATAAAGCCTACACCAATATCCTACAGCAGGGCTCTTGGGTCCAACAACAAAAACACAGTGAAATTCTTTTACCATCTGGAAGATATTACATTATACTGACACTGAAACTAGATTATGTATTCCTGATTTAATGACATTTTCTAATTTTGTTTAGTATTAATCAACCATGGAAATTCCAGGTAGAAATATCAACAATGTGCAGCAGATCTGGTAGATGACATGGCTGCTTTCACAGGTTGCCCATCCCCTGATGGGGTAGGATAAGCCTGTGACAGGACTGGAATAGGAAGTGCTGGGTGGGTGGATTGGGAAGGTTTGGCACCTGGGTCTTCCACAGGGATATGATCATTGTGGCAAGGGTTGGGATTGGGAGAGGTGTAGAGATGGACTAGGATATTGTGGAGGTTGGGTGGGTGACAGAATACCACTTTATGAGGGGCGGGAAGTATCTTGGGTAGGATGTCCCTCATTTCAGGGCATGATGATACGTAATCAAAGCCCTGGTGAAGGATCTGGTTCAGTTGTTCCAGTCAAGGATGGCACTGGGTTATGAAGGGGACAATCCTTTGCAGCTGGCTTTTGGGGGTGGTGGGAGGATTGGGGTCATGAGGGGAAATGGCATGGGAAATCTGTTTGCAGACTAGGTCTGAGGGACATTACCTGTCTGTGAAGGCCTTGGTGAGACCCTCAGCATACTCAATAAGGGAGTTTTTGACACTGCAGATACACTGTCCACAGCTTTATGGGAGGGATTTTTTGGTGTGAAAGGAATGACAGCTGTCAAAATGCAGGTACTGTTGGTGGTTGGTGGGTTTAATGTGGACAGAGGTGCAGATGGAGCCATCAGAGGGAAGGAGGTCAACATCTAGGAAGGTGGCACACTGGGTTTAGGAAGACCACCTGAAGCAGATGGGAGAGAAGGTGTTGAGGTTGTGAAGGAATGAAGATAGCGTGTCTTGACCCTGGGTCCAGGTCACGAAGATATCATCAATGAACCTGAACCATGCTAGTAGTTTGATCTTTGGGAGGCCAGAAAGGTCTCCTCTAGATGGCTCATAAAAAGGTTGGCACAGGAGGGTTCCATGAGGGTGCCCATGTCTGTGCCACAGATTTGTTTATATACCTTCCCTTCAAATGAGAAGTAATTGTGGGTTAGGATTAAGTTAGTAAGGAATGAGGTAGTGGGTTGGGAGTGTATACTACACCTTCAGGGGCTGGGTCACCTTTGAATGCTGCCCTGTCATTGACCAGCTCTGCTGAAATCATTGTACACCTTTTTATATTGGTATGACTGCCAACCAGCTGTTGACCAGGATGAACAGCCATCACCAAACTGTGGCAAAGATCAAAGTAGACCACCCTGTAACACAACATGCAGCTGAGCACAGCACACTTGACTTCAACATCTGCTTCACTATCCGAGCCATCTGCATCCTTCCCTCCACCACCAGCTTTTCTGAACTACACAGATGGGAGTTATCCTTACAGCACAGTCTCCCCTCCTGTAATTATCCCAGACTCAACCTGAGATAACACACTGCCCCCACACCCTCCACCCAACAGTTTCCACCCCCTCTGTCATATCTCCTTCCCATTCTTGTCTCCCACCTTGTTTATTTGCAGCCTCCTGCCAATGCATCCACCCATCTTTCCCCACTCCTCTCCTTTTTTGTTCCTTTTTTCCCCCACCTCCCTGCCCACTGTCTCCTGACACTGCAACCGTTGGCAGTCTAGTCCCTTCACACTTCACCAGACAGTGTTTGTCTCTCTCTCCACCTGTACAGTACTATTCCTTCCCCTTCCCCACCTCCTCCAGATTGCTGCTTGCAACCCACATGATGTTTCGTTCCAGCTCAAGATGCTAGAGTTGGTTGTCATGTGTGCATGAGGCATGCTTGCTTGTGTTTTTGTGTGAATGTTGTGTGTGTCTCCCTTTTTGCTAACAGAGGCAGTGGTCAAAAGCTGTATGGGAGTATCTTTTAATTGTGCCTGTCTGCAACTTGATGTAACTTCTTTACAGTAAATAGCAATCATTATTTAGTGTTATTTTGGTTATTTGTACAAAGAGCCCAAATTTGGCAATTGCTTTAAAAAATCAATAATTGCAATATTTTTGAAAATATTTTTATAAGAACTTTTCATTATATTTTGTAAGAGTAAAATGTAAATGTTACGTACCATTATAAAGTAAATATCAGATGCTTTTAAAACATAAGTTTATTACTATTTTCAATTTTTTCAATCAAAAACAAAACAATGGTCTGATACTGGGCATTTTCCTCTATTCATCAGTCACAGAAGACTTACCCTTGAATTATTTTTTTATTTATGCTGCAGATCATACCAACCAAAATTTGTGGGCACCAAAATCACTAACTGTGGAGGCAAGCAAATTAGATATCACTTTCACAATTTTTGCTTGTTTCTTCCACATATGGACCTTGCTTCCATCATCGTGCCTCGCTCCGTTACTCAGTTGGCAGGAAAAGGCAAAAATCAGAAGCCTTTAGTCAAATAGAATATTTGCTTCAGCACACAAGTTCTACAACGGCTTTGAGGTCCTACAATACCATAGCACAGGAGCACAACAATTCCACTGTTGGATATGAACAAGTTGTGTAGGCAGGAGCTGCATAAACTAAGCACATTGTTGCCACATAAAACAATTTACTTACGTAAGTCTCTTTGGTACTAATCATTTTTTATGATACTATGTGGGTGAAATGAGACAGAGAAGTAACTGTGACAAAAGCACATGTTTATAATCGCAGGCCAAGGTAAAGGCTATTTCTCAAAAGCAGAAGATAGAAACACAACAGGCAGGAGAGCATCTCATGATTATTTCTTAAATCACCTTTGTTTTGTTTTCTTCTGATAGATTTTTGCACTCTTTCTGTGCTGCACTCTTAGTGGATGCCTATCTTGTCACTCTATCAGTGTGGTCCTGGGTGAGACTGAGTGTGAAAGACAGTGACATAAAACCATAACTTAGGAAAGTCAATCAAATTTATGCTCACTATCTGTATTATTTGTAAAATGGTTTATTTAGGTATAAATATGGGGGAAGGTAATACACCTGTGTCACCCCTATGAATGGAAAAGAGGGAAAGAGAAGTTGTGATATATAAAAGTATTCAATAACAATCATTATTAGTATTGAATTCATAGTTTTCAAGGATGCTTGGCTCATTGGTTACAGTACTGATGACGCTTCAATCCTATGAGTAGGGGGTGGGGACAGCAGGGAACCAAAGACATTGACATATCAGCATAATATCTCTGTAACATCTGAAGCAATTTCTACTAATTTTGGTACTGATCACCTATTATCTGGAAAAAAATGATTGTGGCAGTAAGACACCTCCAGCGCCATCATGGCAGTGTGTGGAGGTAAAAAGAGGTGACATGAAAGCACAACTCAGGATTGTCCAGTGCAATTTTAACCAAATTGTGTATATGAATCCATCATTATTTGTATAAAAATACTGTGGGAGTAAGGTCAACATCACAATGGTAAGTGGGCACATACCACCAAGTTCTTTGTAAATTTCACTTGATTTTGTAATCACTGAAATAACAAATAACACCCTTGAAGTTCCATTTTGTTTCCACATCTCCTTCTGTAGCTTCATTTATTTTGTCAGGCATTGCATATGTGATATATGTATATGTGAGTGAAGCCACAGGTAGAAAAGCTAGTCTGATATAAGTTACCTAGTCCATATCTTCCACAACAAAAGAGAAAAATGGGTGTTAACAATATTTGACAGAGAACTGCCCATTTATTAGCCATAAAAATAGAACAATATCAGGCTGAGCATACAAACAAAAATACGAACAAGTAATTTCTATCTTCCAAATACAAACATAACTTGAGTAACCTAAGCAGTGAACGAGTACCTTACTTACAAACATTCCATCCTGCAGCTTGATCAACAATAGGATATTTTGTGTTGTTGAGGCAGACAATTTGATTGTGACTATCCAGTTACACTGAGAACTTTATAGAGGCCACTCAAATGCAAAATTGGGATAAAATTTGTGAGTCAATTGAGACACCACTGTGGCTGAGGGGTCAGGCTAGGGGGTGGAGATGGGAGGGGGGGGGGATTTCATGTCTTACCAGCCTTGATTATTTAGATGTTATAAGTATTCGTACTGGAGTAAACTAGGAAGGAGCACAGGGACTGTTTTACAACAGTGCAGTTCACAGGGATAAGATATACGCAGCCCATTCCTTGTGTGGAATGGTGGGCTCCACTACATGCACTGTGTGCAACTCTGTCCTGCTCCTTAACTCTGACCGCATTAGAGGAAACAGGAACAGTTTTTGACATCACTATTCATATTTCTGGGACTGAAATAACATTTCATAATGCTATTCTACAATCGGACCATACTGCCAAACACTACTCAGTAAAACCATGGCCTCATAATCATATAGCATATATGAGGGCTGTTCCAAAATTATCTGACCTTATTTTTTATTGTGGAAACCAACAATGGTATTGGGGTGTATGCCCAATCTCTATGTTTGTAGGCATATGTAGTGCACATGCCTGACTTTTCACAGCTGGGAAGCAACCAGTCACTGGCTAGCCATTGACAAGTGAACATGTGTAAGTGGTAATCATTGGGTGTTGGGAAAAATGACAGAAAAAGTGTGACAACATTTTTGAATCAAATATTGTTTTAAACTTGGTGGTTCTCAAGCTGAAGCAATCTGCAAGATTCAAGAAGTGTTTGGGGATGCAGCAATGGGTATCACACAGATAAAGGGGTGTTGCAACCACTTCAAAGATGGCTGCTCATTAGTGAAGAGTGAAGCACATTGAGGCAGGCTCTCAACATCCACAAATGAGGTTGTTATTGATCACATTATGACCCAGGATAGAAAAATCATGACCAGAGAACTTGAGGTTAAAATTAGTGTTGGATCACTCATGGAGCATTTGGACCACAGGAGAATCTCAGTAAAATTTGTGCCAAAGTTGATAACAACCGAGCAGAAGAAATTTCATTCAGAGTTTGCAAAGGACAGGCTGGATACTGTGAACAGTAATCCCAAATTCCTTAACACACTGGTGATGAGTCCTGGGTTTATGGATATGACCAAGAAACAAAGTTCCAGTCAATAAGAAGTACTACCAAGAGGTTCTGCGTCACCATTATGAAACACTGATACAGAAATGGCGGGACTTGTGGACAGCAGGCAATTGGCACCTTTACCACAATAATGCACCCACTCATAGTTCTCAGCTAACTGAGAATTTTTTGGCCAAACACAACACTGCTGTTCTAGGCGCTCAGTCCAGAACCGCGCGACTGCTACGGTCGCAGGTTCGAATCCTGCCTCGGGCATGGATGTTTGTGATGTTCTTAGGGTAGTTAGGTTTAAGTAGTTCTAAGTTCTAGGGGACTGATGACCACAGATATTAAGTCCCATAGTGCTCAGAGCCATTTGAACCATTTGAACAACACTGCTGGTTAACCTTTCGGGATGTGAGGTCATGGTCCAAGAAACTCTTCCCTTCCTGACGTTTCATCCAGGACTGTACTGGACATCTTCAGAGGTGCTCCTCCACTTAGTCTTGCTGAATGACTGGTCAGACGTCCAAGAGCAACATATATGTCACTCTCAGACGTTCAACCAGTCAGTCGGCAAGACTCAGTGGAGGAGCACCTCTGAAGATGCCCAGTGCAGTCCTGGATGAAACGTCAGGAATGGAAGAGTTTCTTGGACCAAGACCTCACATCCCGAAAGATTTACCAGCAATGTCATCTGGTCTTGAAAGCCTTCATTCTACAATCAAACACAACACAGCTATGGTTTGTCAGCCTCCTTATTCACCTTACTAAGTGTGTTCTGGTTTTTTTCCTAAACTGAAAAAGACTCTACAAGGGATCAGATGTCTGAAGAGGGAAGACATCATGCTGAATTTGACACAGCAACTGCACGCCAAACTAAAAGAGGCTTTCCAGCGATGCTTCAAACGGTGGCAGCAATGTTGAGACAGGTGCGCAGGAGCTAAAGGGGACTACTTTGAAGATGACTAGTGTCAAACAACTGTATCTGAACAATGATTGATTTTATAAACAAAAATTGGATACTTTTTAACTGCCCTTGTACATAGGTAACTATCTAATTTACAGCATCCATCACAGAGCATCAAACCAAGTCTCTTCTTCCTCCTCCCTACCCTCATAATTTTCCATACCACTCATTTCTTTGGACAACAGACAGTGTGACTGAAATGCCTGATGAGTTATGTTAGAATGCTGTTTGCAATAATGTGCTGACATTCAAGTATCACTAGTACAGACAACAGCTGCTGTCAATAAGACAGTGACTAATCTTGGATTACTTCATCAGTAACCATACTGCTTGTTGGTTTTTGTCTCAGCATTTTCAGTTGACATTTGTTCATTGATTTTGCTGACGTTTTTCCAATCAACAATTTAACTCTTAAAAAAGCATTTGGGCACAAATGATGTATGAGAAGTTTTTCTATTTACATTTTCTCAAAAATCAATTAAAAAATACACACTGTATTATATTTCAGGTTATCAAAAAGTTTAAGAGTGACATGAATAGAACCTGAAAGAATGATACTGTACCACTTTTAATGAATGCCAGTTACTATGGAGGTAGACTAGTCAACCTGGAGAGAAGTTACGATATATGACGTTGAATAATATTGAAAATAGAGAAGATTGAGGCATTTTATAAAGCTCTATCTATTAAGCACAAGAGCATCTTGGGCACACTCATCAGACTCTAGTGATGAGGCTGTGTGTACCACAGACAGGTTTAAATGTTAATATTCAGAATACATTCCAAGAAGAGACAGGCAATATAAGTGGTCTGTTCAGAAAATTCCAGAACTTCGTCCACAAAATTTTTCTGTGGTTAACTTTTACTTATTTGGCATGGTCCCCTTCAAAATACTCTTCTGCACAATTGATACACCACTCCCAACACTGTTGCCACTTCCCAAAGCAGTCTTGATATGCCTCTTCCTGGATTGCATAAAGCACTGCTTGCGAGTTCCTCATCCTTTTCATCTGGGTTTTAACTTTGTAAATAAATATAAGTCTGCAGGGGCCAGGCTTCGAGATTATGGAGGATGAAGCAGCACAGTGATTTCATTTTTTATGCAATAGTCACACACCAACAGGAATGAATGTGTGGGTGCATTATCGTGATGCAAGAGCAACGAATTTTCTCACCACATTTCAGACCATTTCCTTCTTGGGACTTCATGACATGATCCAACTGATATGTTACATTCTTCTGCAATCTCTTGGTCAGTCAGTCTTTCATTGGCACTCACAATTTCATTGATGTTCCTGACATGAGCATAGTCAGAAGACATTGAAGGACATCCTGAACAAGGGTCATCTTTAACATCCATCCAGCCATTTTTAAAACATATGAACCATTCATAACACATAGTGTGGCTTAAGCACTCATCACCATAGGCTTCCTGCATCATTTGATGTGCCTCTGTAAAGGTTTTCTTGAGTTTTGTGCAAAATATAATCCAGACATGTTGCTCCTCCAACTCTGCCAACTCAAAATTCGCAAACTGAGTGATGCAACATTCTACTCAATACAGCACTGAACACTAACTAACAGACATACAAAATTGAAACTTCTGGCAGTTACGTATTAAACACAGGTGTGTGCAGGGATGTTAGTCACATTTTGCTCCAACACTCATTGGTACAAAATTACAAATGTTCCAGAAATTTTTGAACAGGCCTCTTATTACTTCCTCACACATGTTTCACGGAAAATTACCATGCCAGCAAAATCAGATAAATTCAAGCTCACTGAAGTGCTTACCAAGACTTGCTTTTCAGGTGAACCATTTGTGAATGGAACTTAAAAGTGGGGAAATGAAAAGTGGCACAGGAAGTGCCATCTGTCAACATAAGCTGGCTTTCAGAGTACATCTGTAGGTGCAGATATTTTATATTGTGAGAATAACTATATTTATCCAGTCTCAGAATATCTACATATCTACCTCACAAAAAAATTATTTTACAGATATGGAAGCACACCTTAAAACAAAACTTATTTTCTTCATACCACAAATGTATTGATTTATTCCTGTCTAAAAGGTACAATGACATCCAGCAAAAATGCAACATTATCTATTAGCCAGAATATCAAAAGATAACTAATTATGAATTATTAAATTCATCAGCAGTCAGCAAACTTAAAGAATTTTTAAGTTGAGTTAAAAACTTCCAGAAAGGGATCAGACTACAAACCAGAGCTAATGAAACAGTTTACTCTTTATAGGAGTGATTATATTATAACAACATTCTGAAAAGGATAGTTGCTACTCACCATAAAGCAGAGACATTGAGTCACAGATAGGCACAAAAAGTCTGTCACACATTAAGCTTTTGACCAACAAGGCCTTTGTCAAAAATGGAAGACACGCACTCGCAACACACAACACACACACACACACACACACACACACACACACAACTCACACCCACATGACCACAATCTATGGCAGCTGAAACCAGACTATGAAAAGCACCACATGATGAGAGATGCAACTGGGTGGGGGTAAGAAAGAGGTTGAGGCGTGGAGGGAGATGGATAGCAGGGTAAGGGTGGTGCATGGTAAAGAGCTGCTGTGGGAGCATATAGGAATGAGGCAGAGAGAGGGCAGGGCAGCTAGGTGCTATCAAGACGGTACATGGAGGGTGGGGGAGAGACGGGTGGGTTAGTAGAAAAGGAGAGAAGTGAAAAAGACTGGGTGCATTGGTGGAATAGAAGGTAGTGTAGTGCTGGAATGGGAACAGAGAGGGGGCTAGATTGGTAAGGATAATGGATAACAAAGATTGAGGCCAGGAGGGTTATGAGACCATATATATTGCAGGGAGAGTTCCCATCTGCACAGTTCAGAAAAGCTGGTGTTGGTGAGAAGGAGCCAGATGGCACAGGCTGTGAAGCAGTGATTGAAATGAAGTGTGTAATGTTGGGTGGTGTGCTCAGCAACACAGTAGTCCAGCTGTTCTTTGGCCACAGTTTGTCGGTGGCCATTCATGTGGAAAGGCAGCTTGTTGGTTGTCTTGCCCATGTAGAATGCAGCACAGTGGTGGTAGCTTAGCTTGTAGGTTACATGCCTGGTTTCACAGGTAGCTCCGTATTTCATGGGATAGATGATATTTGTGACTGGACTGGAGTAGACAGTGGTGGGAGGATGTATGAGGCAGATCTTACATCTAGGTCTCTTACAGGAATATGAGCCATGAGGCAAGGGGTTCAGAGCAGGGGTTGTGTCAGAATGGACAAGTATATTGTGTAGGTTTGCCAGGTGTCTGAATACCACTGAGACATTTCTCATTTCAGGGCATGGCGAGAGGTAGTCGAAACCCTGGTGGGGAATGTAATTCAGTTCCTCCAGTCCCAGGTGCTACTGAGTCCTCTGTAGCCAGATAGTGGGAATTTGGGAGGTGGTGGCTGACTGGATAGATAAGGCATGAGAGATCTGTTTTTGTACAAGGTTGTTGGGGTAATTATGGTCCATAAGGGCCTCAGTGAATCATCAGTGTTTTTTAAGAGGGCTTGTTCATCACTGCAGATGCAACTGCCATGAGTGGCTAGGCTGTATCGAAGGGATTTCTTGGTATGGAATGGGTGGCAGCTGACTAAGTGGAGGTATCGGTGGTGGTTGGTAGGTTTGATATGGACAGAGGTACTGATGCCGCCATATTTGAGGTGGAGGTCAACATCTAGGAAGGTGGATTGTTGGGTTGAGCAGGATCAGGTGAAGTAAATGGGGAAGAAGGTGTTGAGATTCTGGAAGAACGTGGATAGGGGTGTCCTCACCCTCAGTCCAGATCAGGAAGATGTCATCAGTGAATTTGAACCAGATGAGGGTTTAAGGGTTCTGGGTCTTTAGGCAGGATTCCTCTTAATGGTTCATGAATAGGTTGGCATAGGATGGTACCATGCGGGTGCCCATACTGTATCCCAAATTTGTCAGTAGGTAATGCCTTCAAAGAAGAAGGAGAAGCAATTGTGGGTGAGGATGTAGTTGTTCATGGTGACTGGGGTTGGTCTGGAATCTGTCGAGCACTGGAAAAATAAGTGTTCAATAGTGGTAAGGCTATGGGCGTTAGGAATGTTAGTGTTACAGGAGCTGGCTTCAATAGTGATGAGCAGGGCACCATAATGTAAAAGAAGATGTGCTCGTAGACAAGCACCTTCAGCCTATTACCTGCAGCCTATCCTCCTAAATTAAAAATGCCAACCATTTCCTCTACAGACTCTGTACAGTTTATGTTTCTTTCTTCTCCTTAACTTTTTCCTTCTCCTTAGGAGGCTCCCTCAAAATACACCGAGGGTCTCACTGAGGCCTTTACAGACCATGATAACCCCACCCAACCTTGTAGAAAAACAGATCTCCTATGCCTTATCTCTCCAGTGACCCATCACCTCCCGAAGTCTCACCATCTGGCCGCAGAGGAGCATTCCCCTCATGACTCAGTACCACCCAGGATTGGAGCAACTGAACTACATTCCATGCCAGGGTTTTGACTACCTCTCATCATGCCCTGAAATGAGAAATAGCAATACCCTTAACCCGCCTCCTCTCCTACAGTGGTATTCCAACCCCCACCAAACCTACACAATACCCTTGTCCATTCCCACACAACCCTGACTCCAAACCCCTTGCATCATGGCCCATATCCCTGTATGAGTCTTGGATGCAAGACCTGTCTCATACATACTCCCACTACCATCTACTCCAGTCCTGTCACAAACATCAGGCATGGCTACCTGTGAAACCAGTCATGTGTTCTACATGCCAAGCTGTCACCACTGTGCTGTATTCTACATGGGCATGACAACCAACAAGCTGTCTGTCTGCATGAGTGACCTCTGACAAACTGTGGCCAAAAAACAACTGGACCACCATGTTGCTGAGCACGCCCCCCAACATGACATTTTTTATTTCAACAACTGCTTCACAGTCTGTGCCATTTGGATCCTTCCCACCAACAACAGCTTTTGCTAATCATTATCCTTACCCATCTAGCCTCTTCCCTGTTCCCATTCCAGCATACACAGCCCTCTATTCCAGCAATGCATCCAGTCTTTTCTCTTCTCTCCTAACCCCCTCTCTCTCTCCCCTGCCCTCAGTCTAACATCCTGCCTGCACTTAGCTGCCGTAACCCCTCTTCACCTCATCACTGCATGCTTCCACAGCAGCACTGTACCATCTCCCATCCTTACCCTGCTATCCCTCTCCCTCCCCACCCCTGCTTCTTCCTTACCCCCACCCAGCTGCCTCCCACATAATGTGGTGCTGTTTGTAGTCTGGCTTCAGCTGCCAGAGGCTGTGGTCACATATGTGTGTGTGTGTGTGTGTGTGTGTGTGTGTGTGTGTCTTTGTTGTCTATTTTTGACAAAGGCCTTGTTGGCCAAAAGTTTATTGTCTGACAGTTTTTTGTTGTGCCTATCTGTGACTCAGTATCTCTGCTATATGGTAAGTAGCAACTACCTTTTTCATACTATTGTTATATTCCATCCTGAATTTTCTATTGTTTAATTATATTTTAAATGCTTCTTATTGATTTTCCAGATCAAAACTTTCACTATAAATGAGATAGATTATGCTTGGAACAAAGTAACTTTCAAACTGTAATCTCTCAGGTTTTCTCAGTGCAGTTGATTAACAGTGAGGTTCCAGTGGTTCTGCCAAGTTGGTACAATTTCATGCACAATATTTTGATGATTCAGCCAGTTGCCTTCTTCACAGCTGCTAGTTTTGCTGTTAAGTGTACTCGCTGCCTGGAATTCAATAACGTACACATAACAGCTAGTTTTGCTATTACATGTGCTCACTGCCTGGACCCCAATGAAGTACACGTAACAGAAAAACCTGCAGAATGCAAAGAAGATGGCTGGGCTGGTCATGGAAGTATTGAGCGTAAAATCGAAACAACAACTTGGCAGAACATTTGGAAGCACACTACTAATTTTCAAACTAACTAAAATATAGCTACTGATACAATCTTCACATGAAGTTGCCACAACTTGTGATGTGATAAAGTGCTGAATTGTTTTATTAAACAATTTACATTTTCCTCACAATTAGCTGTAGCCTACTCAACAAAGTTTTATGCCAAATGGATAACTTCTCCCTGAAAAGCACTATAACAAGTTTTGAAGTAATATGCAACATCTTCCATTAAAAATTCAATAAATAAAAGATTAAAAAATTAAAGTAACCAGTCCCTGATGGAAAGTTACATAAGTTCCACAGAGCAAAAATCACAAGTTTTAATCACATTAATGTGACCACTACCGATGTTCAATGTCAATGCACAATAACCACTCACAGATGGCAGGTAGCAGCATTAGCAGTGGAGGGGATATAAAGTGTGCTCGAGGGATGCGGAAACGGTGCAGTCATTTTCTTAACGTGGAAAAAGAGTGATGAATCTGATATACAAAAGGGCATGATCATTGGCTTCTCCAGTAAGAGTGGAAGCATTTCTGAAACAGCTAAGTCTATAAATTGTTCAAGTGCTGCAGTGGGTAAAATAAACCATACATGGCAAAACGGTACTTTCCAAAACCAGAACTGAGGCAACTGTGATGCACACAGGGCATAGATGACAGGGTAAACAATAGCTGCAGAGATGTTTATGGGCAAAAAGACATGCAACTGGTGAGAAAATGACCACTGAGATGAACCAAGGGGCTACCAACAGTGTCCCCACAGTGACCGTTCACAAAACGTTGCTGTATATGGGCCTCCACAGCAAGCATCTGGTTCATGTACCCATGCTGACTGCTGTTCCTTGGTGACAAAGGCTGTAATTTCCACAGCAATACCACAACTGGACATTCATTAAATGGTGACAAATGGCCTTTTCACAGATGGCACTGTTGGACAGATGGTCCTGTACAACATGAAACATCTGATCTGATTTTACTTATTATAGGAGAGGGGTTGACTGAGTTGCATTTGGAGTTACTAGTTGGGTATTTTGAGCACATTTTCCACACGGGTCGACTACAGAATGAACTGTATGATGCAAGATTAAGAGTACAGTTGAAATAGGGATAGACAAGGATATTGCAGAGATGGAGTGGATTGTGGGCGACAGAATTCTGTTTTGGACCATGAGGGCAGGATTATGGGTAGAACAGCCCTTACCTTAGGATGCAACAAGAGTTAATGGAAGTCATGATGCAGAATGTGACTGAATTTTTCAAGGTCTGAATACTGTTGAGTGAAAAAAGGTGTACTGTTAAGGGACTGGTTCACAGTGATTATGCCTTTGTAGGTGTTGCAGAAATACATGACATTGGAAAGCTGTTTCTGAGATAGTCTGGCAAGGAACTGACTGTTTGCAAAGCTTTAGAAAAGTTACTGTTATATTTGGCAAACTCCTATTACCCACTGCAGATCTGACACTGATTGGTGGTAAGGTTCTAGGGGTGGTAGTTTTGAAATGTGAAATGGATGAAAGCTGTCAAAATTTAGGTACTAAGGTTTGTAAGTGATGGTGTTGGAATGCTGGCAGAGATCCTCAGCCAGGTATGGACTCACTACAGTCCAAGACCAAAGGGAGGGAGCATTGTGTTTAGGAAGAATGATAAGCCTAATATTGGTTTCAAGGTCTTGATCAACTGTTTATTCTATAGCTGTGAGTTTTGACTAACTAGGGAAAACTTAGGGAAGAACGGTGAAGCCAGATCGGTGGCGAGGGATTCTTGGATAGTAAGGATGTGAATGCGTAGAAGAGGTTGTGGATCATGTTTTAAGGCAATGGGAGCAATTCAAGAAAAAGTTATTTGTACTCTTTCAGCTGCCTGTGGTTAGCATGGTGGGAAGCAAGGAATTCCTTCCACTTATAGGAACAAATGAAGGAAAACAGGCCCTTCACTAATCCAGCCTCAGTACTGTTATAGATGGTCCAGTCAATTAAAGTCATCATTACCAATGTTCAATGTCAATGTACAATAACCAATCACAGACAGCAGGTGGCAGCACTAGCAGTGCAGGGTATATAAATGTGTCAGGGATATGCATAAAACAGTTCAGTTGTTGCCATAATGTGGAACTGGAGTGATTTATCTGATGTCCAAAAGGGCTTGATCATTGGCTTTCGAGCCAAGGGTGGAAGCATTTCCGAAATGGCTAAGTTCATAAACTGTTTGTGTGCTGCTGTGGTTAAAGTATGCTAAGCATGGACAAATGGTGCTATCCAAAACTGGCACTGAGGCAAACGTGTTGCATCACGGGCCATAGATGACAGGGCTGAAAAATGGCTGCAGAGATGTGTACAGGTGAATACACATGCCACTTTTGAGTTACTTACCATCCAGATAAACCAAGGGGCTACCAACAGTGTCTTGTCAATTAGCATTCAACAAACATTGCTGCATGTGGGCCTTAGCAGCAGATGCCTTGCTCTTGCAACCATGCTGATGGCACTTCATTGGCAAACGTGTTGCATCACGGGCCATAGATGACAGAGCTGGAAAATGGCTGCAGAGATGTGTACAGGTGAATACACACTCCACTTTTGAGTTAATTACCATTCAGATAAACCAAGGGGCTACCAACAGTGTCTCGTCAATTAGCATTCAACAAAAATTGCTGCATGTGGGCCTCTGCAGCAGGTGCCTTGCTCTTACAGCCATGCTGATGGCACTTCACTGGCAATGAAGGCTGAAATCTGCATGTCATTACCACAACTGGATGCCCACTGAGTGGTAACATGTGGTCTTTTCAGATGAACCACGTTTCATGCTGAATTGAAAGGATGGCATTTGGCATGTACAATCATTGGAAGGATCTAGGCCACAGGAGAGAGAGTTATTGTCTGGGAAATGTTTTCGTGGTATTCCCTGGGTGATATTCTCATTCAGGAAGACTCAATGGATCCATACAAGTATGCATCTATCCTTGAGAATGATGACCACCCCATATCCAATTTGTTTTTCCCCAGTGCGACAGCATCTACCAGCAGGACAATGCAATCTGTTGTACAGCTGGCAGTATATGTTTGTGGCTCAGAGAGCATCATGATGATGTTAACCATACTTCCCTGGCCACCAAACTCTGTGGATTTAAACCCAATAGAGAATCAGTGGGATCACCTCAACTGAGCTGTTCATGCCATGAATCCTCAAGCGAGAAACCTAGTGCAGCTTGAAAAGGCACTGGAGTCGGCATGACTCCACATACCTGTTGGTACCTTCCAGAACCCCATTTATTCATTTCTTGTATGTCTATCAGCAGTTTGCACTGCAAAAGGTTGTTAATCAGACTTTTGACAGCTGGTCACATTAATGTGCCTGGACAGTGTACATACACAGACCAAAACATTATTACAACCTGCTTAACTGTTCGTTGGTCCACCTTTGGAACACAATGCAGCATGGATTCTGCATGGCATGAATTCGACAAGTCCTTGGTAGGTTTCCATAGGTATATGAAAACAGACGCATTAATGGTGAGACAGGCCACAGCTGTCGACTATTACCACACATCCCATGGAAGTCCATAGCATCATACTTCCCCTTCTTCCCCAGGCCCCACCCTGCAACAGCCTTTTGCCTGAATGACAACTTATACACTCCTGGAAATTGAAATAAGAACACCGTGAATTCATTGTCCCAGGAAGGGGAAACTTTATTGACACATTCCTGGGGTCAGATACATCACATGATCACACTGACAGAACCACAGGCACATAGACACAGGCAACAGAGCATGCACAATGTCGGCACTAGTACAGTGTATATCCACCTTTCGCAGCAATGCAGGCTGCTATTCTCCCATGGAGACGATCGTAGAGATGCTGGATGTAGTCCTGTGGAACGGCTTGCCATGCCATTTCCACCTGGCGCCTCAGTTGGACCAGCGTTCGTGCTGGACGTGCAGACCGCGTGAGACGACGCTTCATCCAGTCCCAAACATGCTCAATGGGGGACAGATCCGGAGATCTTGCTGGCCAGGGTAGTTGACTTACACCTTCTAGAGCACGTTGGGTGGCACGGGATTCATGCGGACGTGCATTGTCCTGTTGGAACAGCAAGTTCCCTTGCCGGTCTAGGAATGGTAGAACGATGGGTTCGATGACGGTTTGGATGTACCGTGCACTATTCAGTGTCCCCTCGACGATCACCAGTGGTGTACGGCCAGTGTAGGAGATCGCTCCCCACACCATGATGCCGGGTGTTGGCCCTGTGTGCCTCGGTCGTATGCAGTCCTGATTGTGGCGCTCACCTGCACGGCGCCAAACATGCATACGACCATCACTGGCACCAAGGCAGAAGCGACTCTCATCGCTGAAGACGACACGTCTCCATTCGTCCCTCCATTCACGCCTGTCGCGACACCACTGGAGGCGGGCTGCACGTTGTTGGGGCGTGAGCGGAAGACGGCCTAACGGTGTGCGGGACCGTAGCCCAGCTTCATGGAGACGGTTGCGAATGGTCCTCGCCGATACCCCAGGAGCAACAGTGTCCCTAATTTGCTGGGAAGTGGCGGTGCGGTCCCCTACGGCACTGCGTAGGATCCGACGGTCTTGGCGTGCATCCGTGCGTCGCTGCGGTCCGGTCCCAGGTCGACGGGCACGTGCACCTTCCGCCGACCACTGGCGACAACATCGATGTACTGTGGAGACCTCACGCCCCACGTGTTGAGCAATTCGGCGGTACGTCCACCCGGCCTCCCGCATGCCCCCTATACGCCCTCGCTCAAAGTCCGTCAACTGCACATACGGTTCACGTCCACGCTGTCGCGGCATGCTACCAGTGTTAAAGACTGCGATGGAGCTCCGTATGCCACGGCAAACTGGCTGACACTGACGGCGGCGGTGCACAAATGCTGCGCAGCTAGCGCCATTCGACGGCCAACACCGCGGTTCCTGGTGTGTCCGCTGTGCCGTGCGTGTGATCATTGCTTGTACAGCCCTCTCGCAGTGTCCGGAGCAAGTATGGTGGGTCTGATACACCGGTGTCAATGTGTTCTTTTTTCCATTTCCAGGAGTGTACGAACACAGTCATCAACCTGGTGCAACAAGAAATTCATTTCATCTGACCACGTAACACATTACCATAGACCCACAATCAAATCTCGAAGATCTCATGCTGGCTGCAATTGTAATTGAAAATGTCGTTGGATCGACAAGGGAATATACAGGGATCATCTGCTGCAGAGCTCCATGTTCAATAATGTTCCTGAACAACATAACCCGATTCACTTGTGCCTCCACTACGACTGCACTCGGATCTAGGGTTGCCTGATACACTGTTTTTTCCGGCGATCTAACAGTTATTGTATTACAAAAGAATCTATTTAATCATATTACTTACTGCACATGAGTAACAACATATGAACAGAAACGTCCTTATAAAACACTTTCGGAAAACGTTACGTCCATGTGTCATGTCTTCCGTCGGTGATCGGTTATGTGGGGTGGGCGTTGGGGGCTGTGTACAAGAGGATGTGGCGCGGGGGAGGGGGGGAGGGAGGAGAATACTTCTTCCTTTTCATTCTCGTCCCCTCGCAGCAACAATCGCTAGCCCTATCCCTTTCTTTCCGCACGTCATGGGCGGGGTTAAGCACACAGATTGCAGCAGCCACAAACCTTTGTTGCGATGCCTATTATTATTATTATTAAGCGTTATTGTCAGTATTACCAGTTTCTTTACACCTGTAGACAGAACGAGATGCATTTCCGATTCACTGATTTTCTTGCGGGAGCAACTGGTAAGTACACATTCCAGTATTTTCACCATCAGTACTACACAAGGCAGTTTAGTAGCAGTGTAGCAAAATGGCTGTTTTACTTAGTTTTAGAATGAATGAATGTGGAATTGAAGATTCGCACAAGACTCTCCCAAAGAAAAAACAAATCATAACACACTCAAGTGTATTTGTAGATTTGGAAAAATGTGCTCCCTTGGGTTAAACCGGGAGCGAACGAATATCGGACGTTTCATTTTTCATGCTGAAATGATTTTAGCATTTCTTACGGCGTATGAAACGACGCGCCACAAGCAGAATGTAAGGGACATGTATTAAAAGAAAAGATGTAGTGTTGAATCAAAGAAACGGCAGAATTATTTCGCAATTAAAAAGAATACAACGGAAAATAATAATGTCGCTCTAGCAAACTGGCTTTGTTGTATCATGCAGTGAAGCACAGCCACAGTTACTTCAGTTTGGACAACGGAAATAAATTCGTTTCACACATTTTCAAGGATTCTATGATGGATTTAAAGATTTCTTGTGGGCGAACAAAAACGGAAATGTTGGTGAAGATTGTGCTGGCTCTTAAAATTGTGGATGACTTTTTACACATTTTAAGAGGCTCAGAAAGACCTCAGTCTCTTTTTTTTTTTTCATAGGCAACAGGCGTATCAAGTAAGGCCAACGGAAAGATGTTTCCTGTTTGCATTTGCTGTTTTGACCTACTGAAAGGAGTACACAACAAACTTTTAAGTTTCACTGAAAATGCTGATGAAACCTCTTCCGGAGTGACTGATTTGCTACTGCAAAATTTAGATATCCACAAGCTGAGAGTAAAAAAAGGTTTCTTCATACAGAGCTCAAGATGAAAGCGCTAATTTTGGCACAAATAAATCAGTTTTCCAGTCACTTCTCAATAAGAATAAAGACATTATAAAGGCGAATTGCAGTAATCATATACTCCACAATGCAATTAGAAATGCGACTGATAAATTAGATATCGATATGGAAAGCATAGCTCTAAAAATTTATAATCATTTCATGGTTTCTGCAAAAAGATGAGAGGAAATTAAATCTTTTTTCCAGTTCGTGGAACTGGAATGGGCAGGGACACCCAGACAGGTTCGTGCAATATGACTTTCTTTAACTACAGCTGCAAACTGGATTCTCCTGAACTGGGATGTCACCAAGAGCTATTTACATAGTACTGATGAGTGAACATAATTTTTGATGTCATTTTTTCTGAATGAAAACCCTGAGCAAGGCATCATGCCAGCAATATTCCTCCATTCTGTGAGAAATGTTGTAAATCTGTTGGATGCAGTTAACAGTGCTTTGAGTGTCTTGGCGACCTTTAAACAAATGCATTGTGATACCTCCACCCGGGATCTCTGCCGGACAACACTGCCAGCGGCCCAGGAGAAAGCCAGCTGGATCCCATTAGAGATGGGCATACTCGTTCATCCTTGGGAACTAGTTCACTGGTGATCGTTCTTTTTTGGGAACCGTTCATTTTTACTCGTTCACCGTTCCTTTGCGCTTGGTATATGGTTCTTATGAAAAACTGAAAACTAGTAGTGTAGGTGATTGAATGATGGAGGGCACCAAGAGGGGGTACTTGCCTGCCCCCCTCCCCCTGGAGTACAGAGTTTTTATTCATTACAGAATTCTCACACACTTAGGGAAGTAATTTCCATGATTCTGCAGAACCTCTCATTTAGCCAACTGTAGCGTTGTGTGGCTGATAGCAGGGAAATAATATAGGGTGGCGCACGGAAAACCGGCCCCGAGTGCAGACTGTCGCTCGCCAATTACGCAAGATTTGTTGCCCGTTACGAGCAGATACAACCAACAGATAAACATGTAATAATTAGGCACAGAACAAATAAGCTAATGCAAGCAACAACGGCGAAACAATAGATGACGATTGTTGGGGGACAATGGGCAGTCTAGTACTCGGGGACAATTTTTTGTGTGCCAGCATGTACCACTTTCCACGTAGAAAGGAGCTGTGAAATTTGAGCTCAATGGGATAAGGCCCTTTGGCCATAAAAGTTTGAAAACCTTGAAAAAATATTAAGTTCAAAAAAATGGTTCAAATGGCTCTGAGCACTATGGGACTCAACTGCTGAGGTTATTAGTCCCCTAGAACTTAGAACTAGTTAAACCTAACTAACCTAAGGACATCACAAACATCCATGCCCGAGGCAGGATTCGAACCTGCGACCGTAGCGGTCTTGCGGTGCCAGACTGCAGCGCCTTTAACCGCACGGCCACTTCGGCCGGCAAATATTAAGTCCACCCAAGCATTATTTCTGCACGATTACATGATAAATTGATTAATTAATTGCCTAATATAGACAGATTGTTTACTTAGACTTTCTTGGCTGAATGCGTTTTTCGCTTCGCAGTATTCGTGTGACGGGCCAGTGACTACAAGCAGACAAATATGTTACTCGGTGGTCACATGGTCAGGTAAAGACTAACAGATAGTCTGGCAGGCTCAGCGCGAACGGAAGTACGGATTTACGGAACTAAAACCTGTTTACGACCTAGCACAGCCACCCCAGAACATAGTCGCCTTTCCTTGGCTCTGAGCACTATGGGACTCAACTGCTGTGGTTATCAGTCCCCTAGAACTTAGAACTACTTAAACCTAACTAACCTAAGGACATCACACACATCCATGCCCGAGGCAGGATTCGAACCTGCGACCGTAACAGTCCCACGGTTCCGGACTGCGCGCCTAGAACCGCGAGACCACCGCGGCCGGCGTCGCCTTTCCTTTTAGAGGGAAGATAGTAGCAAGTGCAACGTCTTTGTTTCTGTTCGTTTACGTAAAATAATTCACATTCGCAAGGGAATTACTCGCATTAAATAACTGGCCAGTAATGAGTCGTCCATCAAACGAACATTAATAGTTTTCTTTTGCAATTTGCTGGCGTCTACATCACATTGTCTGCGCATCAAACTGCCATACTAACTGTGCGGGAACTGAAGATTTCTTTATATAAATCATAACTTCCGACACAGGAGCTGAGAAACGGCATACTAAAATCAGAAGCTTTGTGTCAGCAGCAGCGGCAACTACGTAAGGATGCTGGAATATCGTCTTGACTTTATAAGTGAAAAGAAAGAAGATGGGGAGAAGGGTTCGTGAATGGAATCAGTCATCAGTTATTTGAGAAAGAGAACTTCTGAGCTAGCAAGGGCAGTCAGGCAGCCATTAACAAACGAGAGTGAAACGAATATGAAATTTTACAATTACGTTTTACTGTACTTAATACAAACTTTACACAAATGTATATGAAAATAAAATAAAAGCGAAATCTATTACTGGTTCAATGCTGATAATTGTGTTTAACTTAATATGGAAAAGGTTTCAAAGTCACTTCTCTACGTTTTTCTTTAATAAGTGGAAAACCGTGGCCTCTAGCGAAAATGTATCTCGATATAATATTTAACTACATTAAATTTCCTACAAAAAAAGGTCCTATTCATTTTTCTAGCCTTAATAGTTTGCGTGTGGAGAGCTGGAGAAGAGAACATGAAACTCTCACGCGATGCGCATGGGCTACAGCTCATGTAGTCTTGTAAACCTGTTGGTGGCTGTTTCCCAACTTAATAGACCACAAGTGTCTTGTATAAACTTCTTCGTCTCGACTTCCTCCACACAGCTATGCTACGTTGTAAACGATAATCGATTACACCCTACATATACTTCACGTTGTCTCTGAGTTCCTAGGCGAAGTAGTGACTTTATGGAAGAATAAATAGTTTTAAAATAAAATGTGGTTTTCTCATCATACTTGTCTCACACACTTAGTAAAAATTAGGTTTTTATGTTGCATTATTAAAGTCAATGCAGCAATAATAACAATGAAGTTCGCAGTAATAAAGTTTTTTTGCTTGAAAGCTCCTTCTGAACAAATGCTTTTGAAATAATAAGTAAATACGATTTTATGGCAATCTATGTCTTTTTTTTTTTTTCAAAGAAACCAAACTAGCAGATAATGCAAATTGGAAACAACCAAACCTAAAAATAATTAGAGCCTTCCTAAATGTAATGTTTTGTATATGAAAGATACACAAAAATCGTTTTATATGAATTTTCTTACACTACAAAGTAAGCAAATGATTGAAAGTTAGTTGTCAATGAATCAAAAAATATATGAATAACAAAAAAACCTTGCTTTGTTATGTCTTTCGCTGTTCTTCGATATATTGAAGTGAGCTAATATGCCCTTTTGTTACCTGAAAAGACGTACCTATTACATACAACGTAGTTTTTATGTAATTTACGTAACTATAAAATACTTTTTATTACCGGTCGTGGACGCTGAATAGCCAGAACTAGGTGCAAGAAGAGTTTGAAACACATGTAAAATGGACGAGCGCAGTGAACGATACTGAACTAACTAGGGGCAGTCGGCAGTGGAAGTGCGACCGGTGCCCATTCGAAGAACGACGGGTGCGGCTGAGGGAGACCGAGACTGAGACGAGCACGCGACCGAGGCTGGAACGAGAACTGCCGAAAGTGACCGCCGCGACCGAAGTGAACTAGTGAACTATGAAGCGATCGTTCCTCGTTCCCGGGAACTATAAGTAGACCGTCGCGACCGAAGTGAACTATGAAAGACAGTTCCTTGGAATTCGTTCCACGGTCCTTTCGTTCATCTTTGTGAACCGTTTCTTTGGACCCGTTCGTTCACGAACTACCCATCTCTAGATCCCATGCGGCGAGCGCCCGAGAAGAGGACACTGCAGCCATTCTGCAAAGCACGCAGGGGTAGGTGGTGGATGTCCTAGCCTCGCTTAAGAGGGGATACGTTGCGAAGAGCCTGGCTGACAATAAAAAGCATGCCGAAAACTATGGACCCCTGCACTCATTAGGACGTACCTAGGGTGACCAGACGTCCGGATTAATCCGGACGTGTTCCCCTTTTTAGCTTTTTGTCCGGGGTCCGGGCGGATTTTTACAGTGTCCGCCTTTTCGCAAAGTTGAGCGTAATACAGTTAAATTTACAATTCGTCCCGTTCTATTGGCTCTTTTCTTAAATACTTTAACTATCGGCACAGCCTTCTTGATAAGCATGCACGAAGATGGTGTTGGTAGGTGGCACCAGGATCGTCGATGTTATCGTTGATCTACCTACAAGCGAATGCAAATATCGATTATTTAAAAATTTTCATTTCGTATCTTCGCTTTGTTTGGTTTGGCTTCCTGTAGTGCACGTGTGATTTGTGAGTGTAATTTTTAATCGAGTGAGTTATGTAAAATATTTGGCTATGCCCAAATGAGTGTGTACATTTTCTGATATCCTTTCCTGCAAATATCCGGCTTTATGAAAGGGAGAAATGAATTTGAAGCGGAATGTAAGATATGTAGAGCTGGAACGTACATCTCAGTGGCCAGTAAAGGTAAGAAATAACTCGACAGATTAACTGTCATGGTTTTATTTCATTGTTTCATAGTAATTAAATTTATTTGTATTCGGAAGGTTACAGTGCAGTTTACATGTCGTCAGCTGCTGCTTGAATTGTAGATATTGGTAGCTGTGCGTCGAATGAAGGGAGGTAAATGGTCTTACGTTTTTCGCTTTGTAAACAATTCCGTGTTGTTGGCATAACAAAACAATTGACGCCACACTGTCACCACAATCATTGTTTTTAATTTTTTTTTATATTGCTCAGTTAAGCACCACCTGACCTTCAGTAACAATTAACTACTAGTTTTACCGGTAATTCAAATGGCTCTGAGCACTATGGGACTCAACTGCTGAGGTCATTAGTCCCGGTAATTCCCGGCAGTCACGTGACTTGTCCAAAGCTGACGGGTGGTATCCTTGTCTGCAACTGACCCGTTTGATGTGTCCTCTTTTTTCTTCCTTTGTCCTCCTTTTTGAAGCTGTTTGTCTTCCTTTTTAAACAATTACATCTGGTCACCCTAGACGTACCTTGCCTTAGAAAGCAGGAAATGTGCCGGCAATTCTAGCGCTGCAAGGGCAGAGGGAGAAGCATACAGAAAGAACGGAGAATTCACGCAGGGAGACGTGTGAAAGAAGTCAGCTTTCTTAACATGTTTTTCTCGATGGTAAGGACGTTCCTTGTAAATCACGGATGCTAGCAGACTCTGAGACGAAGCTCAAACATAAGTCTGTGGAGGCATCACGCAGAGATAGCAGTTACAAAGAAGTGTAGCGTAACTGCTCTCACAATAGCTTCAGAATGCAGAAAAACATCGAAAGAATGTCAAATCGTGAGAAAGATGCCAATTCCCGAGGCACACACCAGATGGGAATTTTCCACCCAGGACGGAGAGGTGTGGCCTTGAAACGATCTGTCATTGGGCAGCACTGAAAATGGAAGTCCGCCATAAAGGAAGAAAATTACTTAAGGGTAGTTGAGCTGAGAGATGGATGAGGAGCGAAGAAGGGAGTTGGCAGGCCAGCGCAGAAGCGAGAGGACATGGGCGCTCTTCCATCCATTACCAACATCCACCTTCTGTGATATCATAGATTCGGCCACGCAGCCGACAACAGACAGACAACACGGAGATCGTTCTGGGCCTCGCTGCAAAGCCGCGATTGCTGATGAGGGCAGTCGACTGGCGCCGCACAACACCGAGGCGACGCGCTTTACCTACTGCTTGCTCACAAAAAGAAGAGCTAGGCCTCCCTAGTTCTGAGTCGTTAAAATTCGGTCCACATCGGTTCAATTGTGTTTAGCGTCCGGCGGCTGACCTTTTTTTGCCGCTTGAGGGCTTGCATTACCCTTTTCAGCCTTTTGCTGTACAAGTACATTCATTTATTTATTATTTAAGTATTTTTTGCAAAAGTGCATTTGATCATATTTACAGTATAGAGTATGAGACAGTATACAAAAATATAAAATAAAATAAAGTATATTAAAAAGAAAATAAATTAGAAATTGAAGTTTAAAGATTAAAACTTTTAAGTCATATTGAAATACAGTGTAAGTTTTACAGATTATACAATATTTTCCATCATGATTATTCCATAAATTCTCTTTGACTGCTTTAGAATACAAAGAGGTTGTAGCATGCGATAGAAATACAGTACAGTAATATACAGTGTGGATGTGCTCTGAGCGGACTGATGTGCTTTAGTGTGGTGTTGCTTCATTTTATGTGTGTGAGTTGTGATGGTGTTATTTTATGTTACTACTTAAGTGATTTATTTATTGATTAACTACATGTGTGTATATGTTAGGGTGTCCATTCGTCCCGTTTTACCCGGGACAGTCCCGTTTTTTACCAAAATGTCCCGCTGTCCCGAAAGCTTTTTTGGGGACGCTCAAATGTCCCGTTTTTTTATGATTCCGCTTGGCTAGAGTATTTTACGCTACAGGTTGTTTGACTTTCTATTAACTGCACAATTATTTATGCTAGGATGCGTGTGATGATTTTCAGCATACCCCAAACATGTACCGAACTGTCAAAAATCGCAAGTAATTTTAAACGTACTATAGGTTACGAATAACAACGAAGATTCTTCTCTTCTAAATCGTTCCACTGAATCCGTCCTTTCGGTCCAGAGGTACTCTACACCACTGATACATGCTCTCTGGCTTTCGTCACCACACTGTTAATGTTTTGCACTGTGCAATCACTGTTTCATTATGCCAAAACGAAAGTGTAATTTTAACAGCAATATAAAAAGCGAGTTTGCAGATCAAAATTTGCTATTGGTCATGGTGGAAGGTCTAACATTGTGAATCACATTAAGACGAAGAAACATCGCATGAGTGATCAAACGAAAAGAGCAAATAAATGCGTGAGTGACTACTATGGGAACTTAAAATCAGTAACAGAAAAGCCGGCCGCGGTGGTCTCGCGGTTCGAGGCGCGCAGTCCGGAACCGCGCGACTGCTACGGTCGCAGGTTCGAATCCTGCCTCGGGCATGGATGTGTGTGATGTCCTTAGGTTAGTTAGGTTTAAGTAGTTCTAAGTTCTAGGGGACTGATGACCACAGCTGTTAAGTCCCATAGTGCTCAGAGCCATTTGAAGTAACAGAAATGGATAGGCAGTTGGCAGCACAAGAAGCTACGTTTGCATACCACAGTGCAATGCATAACCATACCTTTAAGTCAATGGACTGTACTACAGCAGTTGTTAAAAAACTTTTCAATCCTAAATTCACATGTGGACACACAAAATGTAATGCAGTCATTTCAAATGTTATTGCACCGTATGCAGCTCAGCAGGTTTTAAATGAACTGAAAAGTGCTCGATTCATTTCTGTAATGATTGACACATCGAATCATCTGGATTTGAAGCTGCTTCCTCTCCTTATCGGGTATTTTCACCCTGAAAATGGCATCACGGCGAAAGTGCTCCAATTGGTTAATTTAGCTGGAGAAACTTCAGATTTACTTCAGAATTATGTGCTGGAGGTTTTAAAGAAATATGATTTGAGGGAAAGGTGATTGCAGTTTCTGCAGACAACACGAACTCCAATTTTGGTGGTAAGCAGAGGAAAGGAAAAAACAATTTGTTCTATAAACTGCAACAGAACACAGTGAATAATATAGCAGGTGTTGGCTTTCCAGCTCATGTGGTGCACAATTCGTTACAAACTGGCTCAGATTGCCTACCCATCGACTGCCAATTAATTGTTAACAAAATCTACCAGCATTTCCACATAAATACAGTAAGGGTTGAATCTCTGAAGTCATTCTGTAAGTTTACTAAAACTGAATACAAAACTGTACTTGGACACAGCAAGACAAGGTGGCTGTCTCTGCTACCAGCATTGGAAAGAACTGTAGAGATATTTCCTGCTTTGAAATCATATTTCATTTCCCTTGATAAGTGTCCTGTTATCCTTAAACAATTCTTTGATAACCCTGTGTCTATTGTTCTTCTACATTTTCTTGTTAGCCAGCTAAAACCTTTCTCCACAACAATTAAACGTATTGAGAAACAAGAAATCACAATAGTGGAAGTTTAACAAGAAATAAACAAATTATTGGGCAAATTACAATGTAGAAAATCTGAAAGATTTCTCACATCCTTTGTACATGAGACTCTAAGAAAGCTGGAAGAAGAGCGTGAAATTACTGTAGAACAATTTCATATTTATGCTGACATCTTCTATGACTCTTGCACTGAGTATATTAAAGAATGGTGTTTACCATTTCTCACACCTTTTAAAGCATTTGACTGGGTTAATACTGAAAAGGAGCCGCTACAGTGGAAGAATATTCAGGACTGTTGTGTTGTTGTTAAAAGTATTGTACCAAATTTTCCTGTTGATGAAGACGAACTGTTCGATGAATTTTCATGTGCACAGAACTTCATAAAAAATGAAGAAGGAGACAAAGAAAGTGTTAGTGCAACGTGGTGTGAAATATTTGCTTATTTCAAAAGTAAAAACATTAACATGAAAAACATGATTCATTTGGTGGAGTTTTGTATGGCAATTCGTGGTTCAAATGCTGCTATGAAACGTGTGTTTTCGTTAGTGAACTCTTTGTGGTCAGATGAAAAAAAAAAAACAGAATGAAAGTTGAAACAGTGAGGGCCTTGCTCATTGTCAAAACACACTTTGATGGTGTATTGTGTACTGACTTTTATGATACAATTTCAAACGAAAATGCACTTCTTGATAAAGTACATAAAAGTGAAAATTACGGTGATAGTGTGGCAGAATAATTGTAAAAAGTGATTTGGGATCATCTGAGTGCACGTTGTAAAGGTAAACTTGTATGTGTATTAAATTTAGTCAATACAATATTTATGTCCCGTTTCTTTCTTCATTGTCCCAGGTTTTTCTCTAATTTATTTTAAATGTCCCCTTTTTCAATGAAAATGAAATGGACACCCTAGTATATGTGTATAGATAGATATGGGCAGATATGCTTAAACATTAGCGTTTAACATTAACATCGATATTGACAGTGCCACTTTTCTTTATATTGCCTGCTATAGGTGGGAGGTTTGGATAGTTTGGTGTTATACAATTGATTTGAGTTAATTGGGTGCTTTCATGTTTACATCAAATCCTCCAATCACCTTAGGGGGATGACTTTCGTGGCACTGGTATACAACTGCATAAATTTTATGTCTATCCTACTTTTTATGTCTAACTGAGGTCTATCGCGCGCGCGCGTGTGTGTGTGTATTTTCTGGGGTTAGTTTCTGTGACTTTGGGTCAGGTGTGGGGGAAGTGGGATGCCTTGGATTAGTGGTTCCATGATGGGGGCGAGGTCTGGGTATTCTTGGCTGGTGTTGTGTGCTACTGTACGCACTAGTTGGGTGTATTTAAATTTTGGTCTCCTGTTCACTCGTGGTCTTGTCAGAATGTCTTCCATGTCTGGGCGTTTCGTTAATATGTGTCTCCCGTAATTTGCTCTGGGTTTAGTCAGTCTGTTCTGTAGCGGCTCCACGCCTGTGATGTCATATACGTCGTCACTGGGCGTGAGTCTTGGCAGTCTACAGATGCTGCGTGAAAGTCGTCTTTCGGTCGAGTTAAGTCGTTCTGCTACCGGTTTGTGCAAGCCCCCTAAAGGGGCTGCTACGTATTCTATCACTGGTCTAATGTACGTCTTGTAGGTTTGGATCGCCGTTTGGTCGTCGCATCCATGGAATCGTTCTTATACTTGTCTTCAAAATGGTTCAAATGGCTCTGAGCACTATGGGACTTAACTACTGAGGTCATCAGTCCCCTAGAACTTAGAACTACTTAAACCTAACTAACTTAAGGACATCACACACATCCATGCCCGAGGCAGGATTCGAACCTGCGACCGTAGCAGTCGCGCGGTTCCAGACTGTAGCGCCTAGAACCGCTCGGCCACTCCGCCCGGCTTTGTACTTGTCTGATTAGGCATTGTCTTTTTCTCGTCTTGTTTAGCAGGTAAGTGAGGTGTGTTTTCCAGTTTAAGTACTTGTCTAGGTACACTCCTAGGTACCTGGCAGTGTCGTTAAGTCTTAGTGGTGTGTCCCACAGCGTCAGTTGTATGCCATTTGTGTTTTGCTGTCGTTTTTTGGTCAGGTGTCTGTGTCTGAATAAAACCATTTGGGTTTTGGTTTGGTTTGGGCGGATTCTCCATTTAGCCATCCAGGTTTCTAGTCTTTGTAGGTAAGCCTATGTCTTTCGTTGTACGGTTGTCGTCTTCAATTCTGTGCACCAGTAGGCGGTGTCGTCAGCGTACAGTCCTACCGTTTCTTTGGGGGGTTATTGTCGTTGGTACGTCAGCCGTGTAAAGCGCGTATAGAAGCGGGGTTAGGATACCTCCTTGTCGCACTCCTGCTTGGGGTGTGAATTCTTGGGAGGAAGCGCCACCGACATGTACCTTGCACTTCCTGTTTGTGATGTACGTCCGTATTTGTCGTATAACTTTGGCCGTGAGGCCCAATTTGTCCAGTTTGTTGAGCAGTCCTGTATGCCAGAGCTTGCCGAAGGCACGCTCTATTTCTGAGAAGACTGCGAGCGTGCAGTGTCCTCTGTTGAAGCATTGCGGTATTCCGTTGGTCAGTCTGATTAACGGGTCGTTGGTGGAGTGATTTTGTCGGAAACCTGATTGTGTCAAAGGGAGGATTTCGTTGCGTTCTACGTACGTTTTTATGCGGTCAGTTAGTATCCTTTCCTCCCTACGACGTCGAGTAGCGATATCGGTCTGTAGGATCTTGGGTCAGTCTTTCGTTTGTCAGGTTTTGGTAGCATTATTGTTTTGCTAGTTTTCCAAGTGGTAGGTAGTGTTTCGTTTGTGAGACAATAGTTGTAGATGAGGGAGAGGATGGGTCTCAAGAGGTGGGCTGGGGCTCTCTGGAAGTGTATACGTCTTATGTCATTTTGTCCCGGGGCTGTGTTACGTCCTGAGTAAATGGCATTAATTATTTCTGCGTTGGTGATCTCTGCAGTCAGCGTGTTTTCGTCTTCTGTTTCTGTCGTTGGGGTGTTTAGGGTTATGGTTATTGTTGCTCGACGTGTTTTCTGAAGTTTTCGTCGAATTTAGCGTCTTGTGGGAAAGAGTATACTTGCTGCAGTACTTGTCGAAATGCCTCGGCTTGTTCTGCATTGTCTGTTGTTGGCTCGTTGTCCACTATTAGTGTAGTGTTTGTTGTCTGTCGTTGTCCCGTTAGTGTTTTAAAACGTTGCCAAAATTTCCCTCCTTCCCTGTAGTTTAGTCTTCTGCATGTGTCGTCCCACTATGTTTGTCGGTATTCAGATATGATTCTTTTAGTTCTGGCATTCAGTCTATTCCATTGTCTAGGTCTGGGATGTTGTCGTGTCTGATTTGTCTACAGAGTTTTTTTTTTTTTTTTTTTTTTTTTTTTTTTTTTTTTTTGTCGAATTAGGTTGAGGACTTCCTGGGGGATGGCTTGTTTCCAATTTTCGACTACTATGGTGGGAATGGCTCCATCTATTGTTTGATATATGATAGAGTTGGGCAACACGATTCTTTTTCCAGATTCGATTCCTACGATTCAATCTCACATTGCGAATCGATTCCTATGATTCGTTCACGATTCGTTCTAGTCTGCGATGGCACGATTCTTACGGAATGCAAAAAGTTCTACATCTTACTCACAGATGGCAGGACATGCCTGAGATTGTCAATGGGGTTAGAATCGAACTGTGTCATGATAAGATATGCCAGAAATTGTTTATTTATGAGTAAACATGCATATGACGTTACAAGTGTGATTCTCGATTTATACGTGTAATGCCTTAATTGATGAAAGGTCACGTTTGATTTGATTACATCTATTGTTTTATTTCAGTATACCAGGAAAGAGGAGTCGATTTGTGCGAAAGGTGGTGCAAAATTACGTGGTATGCCAGTTTGGTTGTGTGACTTGAACGTGTCTAACTACAGACGTCTGTTTTTTAGTAACAAAATCTAGCAGTGAGGCAGACGTGGTTTGGCTCATATCATCCTATGTTTTTCTGTGCTAAGATGTCTTTCCAAGTCCACATCACCCTTGTAATTCATAACGCAGCTGACAGCCCTCCCACACAGCAGATTTAGCTTAACTTTCATTTCTTCTAAATACAAAGCATAGGTATTTTGCTTTTAATTTTTCTGAGAACTTGCAGCTGTCACTACTATTTACGTGAGAACACGACATACTTCTGAACAGTAGGATTCAATCGTATACAGCGACATTACTTCACTAAAATTTAATATGAATCCGAACACGATAACATTCGAAAACTCGAACTTGGAATTATTAATTAAAAAGCTTTTGTTTAAAGACGGTATTACACGGCAATCCACCAAGAAAGGTATTGGTTAGAGAGCCTATATTCTCTCTATATAGGCTCTGTAATATTGGTCTAGTGCGACAGCCATTTAGTGGCAGCACTGGTGGAACTAACAGAATTAGCAAATTAGCAGTGAAGTAATGTCGCTGTATACGTGTGTATCCTACACTTTAAAAGTATGTCGTCTTCTCACATAAATAGCAGTGGCAGAAGCATCTGGCGGTCGTAATTATTCGGCACGACTCGGCATGATCGGAAGTTGCCTTCGAAGCATAGCGAACTAAGAATCGATGAATCGTTGGAACTTGGAATCGTCACGACTTGGAAACACGCAATCGTTCTTACGATTCTTTTGAACGACGATTCGTCCGTATCACGATTCGATTCTTGCGATTCTTTATTTAGAGTCGTTCAAATGAACGACTCATTCACGAATCGCCACAACTCTAATGTCTGACAGTCTCTATTCTGTCAGTGGCGTGTTGGACGTCATCATCGTCAGTTATCGTCAGTGGTGTTGATAGTTGTTCTTGTCCCAGTCTGCATTTGCGTATTTGCGGATCGTTCGTCTTGTGGGTATATGGTCTGGGGGAAGGGTGGCGCTGGTCGAAAAAAGGATTGGTAGGTGGTCGCTCGTTATAGAGGTGCCCACGACAGCATCTGACATTGTGTCGCTATGTTGTGTCCATACAGTACGTGGTCTGGTGTCGAGTGGCTTCGGTGTCCTAAGAACGTCGGTTGGTTGACTGGTAGCCGATCCATCGGTTCTGTCGTCAGGAAGTCAAATAAAGTTTGACCGTTTCCGTTATCGGCTGTGTCCCCTAGCATATGGTGTCGTGCGTTAAAGTCTCCTAGTATTATGTATTTATTGTACGTCATCATATGTCGTAGGAAGTGCAGTGGGTAGGGGCGTTCCGGATGGGTTGTACAGACAGGCTATCGCGAGAGTGCGTCTATTCTTGTCTCTTATCTGTACTATAACTACTTCTACATCATTGAGTGGTGCCGGAAGAGGGATCTCCTTTGCTGCAATCGTGTTCTGTACGAGTAGAACTACTACTCCTCTTCCATCTAGTCTGTCCTTTCGGAATGTGATGAATTTGGGGATGTTAAAGGCGTGTGTGTTCCTTAGCCATGTTTCGGTGATGCCTGCAACATGGACACCTTCCTGTTGTATGGTGTGTGTTAGTAGTGAGGGGTTCGGTTTGACGCCTTGAGTGTTTACCGATACTCGTAGTAGACGTAGTGTGTCGGCCGTCGTGGAGGTGCCTGGGAGGGAGCGGGTTGGAGTTAGGGGGTGGGTGCCTGTTTAATTCGTGTTCTGTAGCGTGTGTTGTGGTGTGTGCTGAGGTGTGGCCAACCTCAGTGATGTAATACTAAACTGTGCGTAGCCACTGTAAAGTGACTGGTGAGCTTCGCTACGTTCCTTAGAAGTTTTACACTGCATTATGAGTGACGAAGAGGTTCCTGGCCCATCGCGGGCAACGCCAAATACTCCATCCACTCCTCAGAGAAGAGCAAAGGGTAGCACACTACGGAGTCGAGTACGGTCGCAGGTTCGAATCCTGCCTCGGGCATGGATGTGTGTGATGTCCTTAGGTTAGTTAGGTTTAAGTAGTTCTAAGTTTAGGGGACTGATGACCCCAGATGTTAAGTCCCATAGCGCTTGGAGCCTTTTTTTTTTTTTTTTTTTTTTTTTGCTAAGAAGAGGGCAAGAATAAAAAATTGCTCCACCCTCTTTCGCAGCCAATAACACGAACCGTTACTTATACAGGGGTGAGCGTCAGTTCCGTGAAAAGAATGCGTAGATTTTCTAAAGACAGCCCTGGAAAATCACCAGAAACTTCCGGCAAAAAAAAAAAGGTAAATTTCAGTTCAAAAATTTTCAGTTCGACATTGCTTTGAATCTGCCTTACCGTTTGTCTGAATTACTGTAGTCGTTTTGTTTTTATGGTGTGAAGGAATTTCTTGTCCTCCAATAGGCATATAAAATTGAGTCTAAAGCTGTAAAGTAGTCACATATACGCAATTCGCTTTGCAGCGTAGCGGTCACGGTGCTGTACCGAAGGTGACGGGCACGAATCCTGTTACACCCCAATTTTTTTAATATTAATAGCAAGGACTGTTATAATCATTTTCACTGAATTCAGTTAAATGTGACTGCATAGTACGACACCAGGGACCATAACCTACTACACTACCTAACACTACTCTGTAAGTGTTTTAAAAAAGTAGATTCTTCACCTGGAAACGTCTCCTTGTTACTTCTAACTACACTTTTTTTACAGTCTGACTCTCTAACCCTTTTTTAAATTCCCTTTTATTTAGGCCAAGATCTACTGGAAAAATCCAGTTGGATAATTTCGAATTCCCTTTTATTTAGGCCAAGATCTACTGGAAAAATCCAGTTGGATAATTTCGACAGGACTGTCGTAAAACAAACAATCAAAGATTTTTATATGCTACAGAAGATTGCTCCCAGTCTGAGAACACTTCGTCCTGTACTACAAGAAAAGATCGGCTGGATGTGGGGTATTACTTCACTGCGGAATACTTTGTTATCTATGGGATTCACATGGCAAAAAGTACAAAATAAGCGGTCTTTACTGCTAGAGCGTGGAGACGTTGTTGATTGGCGGTCGCGTTTCATTGTGCAAATGAAACATCTGAGGGAAGCAGCCACAGAAATATTCTATTTGGATGAAACGTGGATCGACAGCCATATGACAGTACGCAAATGTTGGCATAAGAGTGATATTGTCGGCGTTGTGAGTTGGGGAACGTCCTCCAAAAGACTGATTATTGGAAGCGTTGGATCAAGGAAGGGATTTGTCAGGGAAGCCGAACTAAAATTTTGGGCTAAATCAACTACAGGTGACTACCACGGTCAGATGAATTTAGGAAATTTTGAAAGGTGGTTTTCAAGTATGGTGCTCCCGAAACTTCCTCCGAAGTCGGTAATTGTGATGGAAAACACCCACATGGTATGGCACCAAAATTAGGATGTTGGAACGGCTTCAAAATAGGCGTGTCGCCTGTAATGAGAGCATGAGAAAGCAGGTTCTGTTCGCTTTAATACAAGAGCATAGACCCGCTAAAAAAAAATATGTAATTTACGAAATGGAGTAAGAGAAAGGCCACATGGTTGTACGCTTGCCTCCCTACAATTGTGATTTGAGTGCGGTAGTACTGGCATGGGCGAAATTAAAACGGTTGTTTAGGGAGCGCAACATTTCAGGGAACATGTCGAAAGTTAACCTTTTTGCGACAACAAGTGAATCCCTTTTTTCTGTAGCTGCCCATGGCTGGGAAGGGTACTGCAGGAAGGTCCAACAACTAGAAGAAGAATATTGGAGGAGTGACGGTGTTGTTGAACTAGCAATAGACGATATCATTATTAACACTGCCGAAACGGACAGTAGCGACGAACATGAAGCACACACAGAAGAGGAGTACAATGAAAGTGATTCTGAGTGATGTATTTGAGGGTACAATACAGCGTAACAATTGTCAATAAATTTTCCAAATTTATTCCTTCTCTTTTTATTGCCACAATGTAAGTTTTTCTATTAGTTCTGTATAATGCCAAATTGGCCAAGAGAATTGTTACGAAATTAGTAGCAATAGGCAGTATATTTAGTATGAAACTTTCGATTTCACTTCATTACGGCCAACAGTCGAAATTGCAATATTGGGTTTTACACATAAATAATTTCACGTATCCTGCAATTATTATATTATGCCGCTGTCCGCTTTTGCGCTAGTATATGCGCAACATTAACAGTTGCTGCTGCGGCTAATAGATGGCATTGTGTATACCGCTTGGAGCACAACTTTTATGTGGATGCCAGAGTGTTGCCAGCACTGCGTAACGTTAGCGTGAGTTATTACCCCGCCAATATGCTGTGTGCCGGTGGGCGGAGCTTACCTCCTCTGTACCCTGCACCCCCCCCTCCTGAAACCAACAATTGGTGTACCACAGCTTTCCTTAACAATGGGAGCGCGTCGCTGCAGAGTATTATTAGTATCGCCAGGGTTGTGATATGTACGAGAATTCTCGTACGCTACGAGAATTTCGTCATTTGTACGATGTACGAGGCAAAAGTGAATATCGTACATGAACATACGAGAATTTTGCCTAAAACTTTTTTTTTTAGCGTTTAATCCGATCGATAACTGGAGTCGTTACAGACCATTTGTTTGGAAAATAATCAATTCATCTGTTATATTTTAAAAATGATTAGAAACTGTTACGAATCCATGCAGTCTCTGTCAATCAACAAATTTCGGGCAGGAGAAAGAGCGCCAAACTACCGGCATGACAAAACGATTAAAGTCGAGAATGAGGCTTAGTTCAAAGCCTGGCCCTGTAAAATAAATTAAATAAGCTAACAATAACGAATCACTTTGCTTTGCATGACATATTTCACTCAGTTCGAATTGTTAAGTTTCAGAAATAGAGCGGCCGACGAATCTCAAAGCACTAAATGGAACTTTAATCGAATATTATTGGAAAGCAATTAACAGTAGACCTAATTACCCTACAATACTGTGGAATTGTTAAGTACAAACGAAAGACAAATCATCAGACGGTATTGTTTCTTCTTCAACAAACGATACTCTTAACAATGCGGTATTTCGCGTATAGTCATTACGAGTACGTTTAGCTGAATTCATTTACTGTGTAGTTTCTTTTTGTGAGTGTTTCGGGTTACTGTGTGTTACTGTGAGTGGAGAAATGGGAAGTGACAGTGAATATGAAAACACAAGCACGAAACTTTCGTGCACGCCGGAGAAAAAAGGTCTAAAAAGAGGTGAAATCTCGAAGACAGAACGGCCTGTCCATCGACAACAAAAATTTCGTGGTGAGTGGCTACATATGACAGGTTTACGTAATTGGCTGGTGCGCGATAGTGATCCGCTCAGGGCGCGATGCAGATATTGCAATACCAGCATGGTTTCCGAAATCCAGAATATTAAAAACCATTCCAGAAGTAAGAAGCACCTAAACATGCTACCGTGCGATAGCCTTCAGTTGCTCAATTTGTCACAAACGCACAACCAGTTACGAGGAAGGTTGCTAAAGCTGAAATCAAATTATCAGCATTCTTAGCAGAACATAATGTGGCATTTTTAGCTGCTGACCATTTATCCGTTTGTTAAAAGATATTTTTCCAGACTTGGATATTGCAAGGGCAATGACTCTTAAACGGCACAAAGCACGTGCCATTGTTTCTGATGTTATTGGGACGTCACACAAAGAAGTGTTGGCGAAAAAACTACAACAAGCCAAATTTAGCATAATGACGGACGAGTCCACCGATATCGGAACTGTGAAAAATTCCTGCGTGGTGATCCGCTTTTATAACAAAGATTCAGGTGAGTAATAATAATAGCTAGTTTTGAAATAATAACCAAATTAACTCTAAAATAAATTTTCCCGTTAAGTTACCACTTTGTATCACTTCTCCTTTTACAGGTTGTATTGAAAGTAAGTTTTGGGAGCTATATAAAGTTTATGAAGATGGAGACTTAAATGTTGAGAAAGCTTCTACTGCAGAAAATCTCTACAAAGGTGTAGTAAAAACGTTTCAACAGCATAACATTCCATTGCCAATATTATTGGCTTTGGAGCAGATGGTTGCAATACTATGATGGGAGTTCGTAATTCTGTAGCAAGCACGTTCCGAGATAGCTGCCCGGGAATTTTTGTAATGAAGTGTGTTTGTCATTCGGTGCATATATGCGCAAGCGAGGCGTGCAAGAACCTTCCAAGAGCTTGTGAGGACCTTGAGAGGAATATTTATGGTTTTTTCGAACTCAGTGCGAAGAGGCAGGCAGAGTTCAAGGAATTTCAGGTATTGTAGCATTTTATATCTCATAGACTTTATTTTACCTCCGATCGTGTGGAAATTGGCTAAACATTATGTTTTATTCCAGGTATTTTTAAACTTGTAACCACACAAATTACTACATCCTTCACAGACACGCTGGCTGTCAATGATCGCGGTTGTTAGGACAGTGCTGGAAAACTGGGATGCTCTAATGTTGTTTTTTAACCAAAAATTGCTTTCTGAGCGAGTTCTAAGTGCTGAACAAGTTTTTAACTGTTTACATGACTCCTTTGCAAAAATGTATTATATGTTCTTAGAGTGGATTCTACCAAAATTTACTACTTTCAACGAGTATTTCCAGTTTAGAGCAGTAGTAATTGTTGACCTTCATGACAAGATTAGAGCTCTCTATACAGAAATACTTCTGTATTTCATGAAACGCACTTATGTCATGGGAAAAATCTCAGTGATCTTGACCCAAAAAATGCAGCTCATCATCTGGAAGATTCATAACTGTATTTGAGTGTGAAAATTCTGAAGAACGTTGGCACACCAGAGATAAAGAATCTCCCACATCTTATCAAGGATTTTTATCATCGATGCAGGAACTTTCTTGCGGTGAGTACACCTCGTTTGCCTGAAATCAAATATAATTTGTGTTTTATTGTTTTCTATACATTTGTGTGTTTATGTGTGGCATACCTAATGATACCTATTAATTCTCAAATATTACAGACAGCTTCGTGCCAGATCAAATTACGGTATGATATTGAAGATAAAGTGCTGTCCAAACTAGCGGCACTCAAACCTACAAATGCCCTGTCACAAAGTTTCCGAGATACAACACCTTCACTCATGCCTTTAATGGAACTGTAGCCACGTATAATTCCTCCCTCAGATCTCGATTTAGCACAAACTACAGATGACCAGTGGAGGCGTCTCCCTCTGGTTTTGGCTTGTCTCCCAGACTCACTACAAAAGGAACAATCACCGGATAAAATGTGGAATATATTAAATAACGAACCTGAAGAATTTAAGGAATTGAGCGTTTTCGCTCTCTCAATTTTGAGTTTACCTAATTCAAATGCAGACTGCGAAAGAGTTTTTTCTAAGGTGTGTAAAGAAATGTAGCTAATAACTAGTTAATAATATGATTTCATACTTGTCAGGTTATTGAAGTTTCATGTTCAACTTCAGATAAACCTCATGAAAACCAAAATTAGGAACAGACTCCAAACCAGTACACTGAATGGAGCACTTCCTGCCTCTGAATGCATTAAAGAACGACCAGGAAACAACGGAACATGTGTAACTTTTGAGCCAACACACGAAATGTACGAGAAAATGACGTCGGACACTCTTTATAAAACGAAACAGGAAGAAGAAGATGTAGACATCGAATTTGTTTCATAGTTACAAATTCTTGTTCGTAGTTTTATTCATTTGTAAATAAGGTTTTGTAAAGCTGTATATATACTACGAATAAAAAGTTTTCAAAACGTACGAGAATTTTTACTAAAATACGAGAATTTCATGAGGTTGGTACGAGAATCGCGCTGTCTGGCTATCACAACCCCGAGTATCGCATTAAATTCACTTTGCGAGTGGTCACGGCGTAAGCAGTAGGTAAAATGTACTTTGTTCATAAGAAAATGTTTATATTTGATAATGTAGGTTGTACCAGTGAAATAATATGTCAGTAACGGACGTAGCACATGACTGGAATAATGTTAGTGGGTTTTCCTGGTGTAAAAGTAGAATAAATATGAAGTAAAAGTTAAGGGTGTTACCTGTGATTCAGTGGTTTAATGACCCCAATAAAAGAAAAAAAACGAATTAACGTCCCTTTTCATCCTTTGTGTGAGCTTTGTAGTCAGCAAAAAGAGATCGGGAAGGTGACAAGATGTATCGTCCAATTTGCAGGTGGCTTTTAAACGTTTATATATCTTGTTTCTCGGCTTTAAAGTGTCATTTTTTGTTCCTTATTTTTGTTGTTTCCTTACGAGAGACTCTCCAAAGTCTTAACTGTTTTCCGCCGTTTCCCTATAAAATATTTAGTGAAGCAGATAGTTATAGTTCGAGTGTTACAAGATACAGAATTTTTTTTTCCTACAGAACGGAGCGCCACCGCAGTCGTACCTACATTAACAAGTATTTCTTAACAATGAGCCTCCTCAACAATGGATCAACACTGAGGGCCTCATGGCTTTCGCAGTGCTCCATCGGCCTCCAGGGTCGACTGACCAGGCGGTATGTGACACGCCTTTTATGCGCAATGGGTTATGAATCACTTCATCTCTTTGTTGGGACTTTCAATAGATAACAGCTGTATACAGTCGAAAAGGCAATGGAAACGGATAGAGAATGAAATGATAGGCTTACCAAGTTGCAATGAATTTGCATTGGTGAAATGTCACACCATAGAACCATGTTGGTTCATCTTGTCTGATCAATGTTGTTAAATTTGAATGCTTTTTTTAATATGTGATACAGAAAGTCTGTGGCATAGTTTCATTTGGCCTGTTGTTATTGTTGTTGTTGTCTACAAATGAACGTAATGTTAAATACGCTGTGTGCTCTATTGTCGTACTTCTGATGAATAAAATATCAGTTTACTTTAAGCTGCCTATGGCATTCCAACATGTTAGCAAAACATTGTATCCGCTTGGTATATCGAAAGTTTTGCGGTAATGATGTGCGAGAGTTTTAGGCACTTTTGATGGTAGTGACACATTATGAAACATCACAATAATCGACGACAGCAGTCGAAAAGCAACGGATTGAAAATGTCGAGGAGAAGTGGACAATAAGCGAATTATTATGAAAATTATTTTGGAGTGTGATGGAGCTTTGGAATTTGGTACTGGTTCAAGTAAACCATAACAATGTGCACAAGGTGATACGCTGCATAGGTGAAGGCTAACTCCAATGCTAAGAATCGTCTTACAATGTAGCTCGATACAAAGTCGTTGCTTTGGATTGGTGAATGCGTGACTGCTAAAGATACTTAGTAAAAGCCATAAAAATTCTACAATGTGCGCTCGGCGGACAGTATTCATTTACGTCGACATCATCTTCACAACATCGAATGGGAGGCACCCAGTGCCTTGCAATGTCACATATATTAGATGATGAACGTGTGGTCTTGAGTCCGAAGACTCGTTCCGTGCGGTTCTCCACTCTAGACTATACTGTGCAAGCTTATTCATAGCAAGCCTATTCATGTCCGAATAATTACTGCAACTTACATCTAACTGAACCACCTCAATGTATTCAACCTTTGGTTTCCCTCTACAATTTTTAACCTCCACACTTCCCTCCAGCTGACCAGAGTGGCCGAGCGATTCCAGGCGCTACAGTCTGGAACCTGCGACCGCTACGGTCGCAGGTTCGAATCCTGCCTCGGGCATGAATGTGTGTGATGTCCTTAGGTTGGTTAGGTTTAAGTAGTTCTAAGTTCTAGGGGACTGACGACCTCAGCAGTTAAGTCTCATAGTGCTCAGAGCCATTTGAACTTCAAACTGACAGTTCCCTCACGCCTCGTAATGTACCATATCAACCGATTCCTTGTTTTAGTCAAGTTGTACCATAAATTTCTTTTCTCTGCAATTCGATTCAGTACCTCCTTATCAACTACGCGATCTACCCATCTAATCTTCGTTATTCTTCTATAGCACCACATTTCAGAAGCTTTTATTCTCTTGTTGTATGAAAGGCTTATCCTCCACATTTCACTTCCGTACAAGGTTACACTCCAGACAAACACCTTCAGAAAAGACATCCTAACACTTAACTTTACATTAGGTGCCAAAAAAACCTCTTTTTTTATATAAACGATTTTCCGTTATAGTTAGCCGATTCTATAGCCTCTCTTAGGCCATCAGATATTCCGCTGCCCAAATACTACTCCTAGTGTCTCATTTTCTCGTCGAATTCCCCCAGCATCGCCTGGTTTAATTCGACCACATTCCATCACCCATGCTTTGCTTTTGTTTATGCTCATCTTATAACCTCTTTTCATAAAACTATCAGTTTCGTGCTAATGCTCTTCCAACCCCATCGCTGTCTCTGACAGAACTGTAACGTTATTGTCATGCCCAGGCTTTTAATGTTTAACACGCTTAACTTTCGGTAATTTTGCAGACATTTCCAAAATAGTTTGAATATACTTTGTTACATGGCACTGCTCAGCTACTAATGATAGAATATGGATTAAAGTACAAAAACGTTTGAATTATGAGTTGAGAGTGACAGGTCGAGATGACGACATTGCTTATGACGGCAATGAAGTCAAAAATATAAGCTAATCATTCTCAAAATAAACAGCAACGAAAGTTGAATCTGAGACTGATCTGCCGAAAAAGGTCTAATTTTAATAGGAGGCAAAACATTGTAGAACTGGATTCGTTTGTAACAGATACAAAGGAAAATGTCATAGGTCAAATGGATGTCCTAGACGAAACTAAATAAAAGATTATGCAATGTTGTCTTGTGAAAGTTATGTGGAAAGTTTGAGAACTGATAACAATACAAACATGTATAAAAGAGAAAAGAAGGTTTTAATGACGAGAAACTGTAATTCTTTCATAGATCTAAATATACTGGACTGTGACGAATGGAATATTTTAATACAATTAGTCATGTAGCAAGACGCGACACAATGAGAACTCTTTCGCGTGTTGCAGCATAATGTGACTGGGGTATGAAACAGTTTGATGCAAAAACTGCATTTCTCAATGGTATTTTGAAGGAGGAAGTCTACAGGCGTTAATGCCATGATTGTGGTACAGGGCGTGTATTCATGAAAAGTTTCTATCGTTTGAAGCAAGTCTCAAAAGCCTAGTATAAAGTCTTACTAAATGTCTCAACGAATGTAATTTGTCGGAGAGATGTGCTAATCCATGTTCTACGGTGAAAAACGAAACAGTTTTTCATTTTGATGGATTGATCGTGGGCTCTACCGACTCAAAGACTGAATTTATTGATCATCTGGCTAGTTCCTTCCAATATCAGTCACAGATGTGATAATAGGCATTTTCCTGTGGTGACTAGTTTCAGACCACCATGTCCATTTTCATACCATGGCCTTAGATGTAAGTGAAATCGTGCAGTTCCATCAATGTACGTGTGAGTAACCAAATATTCATTATTCCTCACTAATAATCACGCAGATGCTCTCGAACGGAAAGAAATCACATTACATACACATATGAAGTTTATCATTTTGTGTTTATGTAACGATTATTAATGAGGAATAATGCATATTTGGTTAATCACATGTACGATGGTGGAAACTGTATGATTATACGATTATATTCAGATCTAAGGCCACGATTTGAAAATGGATGTGATGGTCCGAAACTAGTCATCACGAAGAAATGACTATTTACATAGCTGTGGCAGATGTTGGAAGAAAATCAAATTTTAAACCAAAATAGGTAGTCTTATCCTCTATCACTATGTTGAAACTTCATAAATTCGGCTAATTGTTTTAAGATCACTGAGGCGATGTTTACTGGGATTACAAATCAAGAAATTCGACAACTGTATGAAAATAAGTCTGCATACATGAAGATAATTTTACAAAAATACGACTCTAGTATGTTGGCTGCAAAAACAATAACTTTACCAACCGAACCAGTATAGACACTGCATGAATCACCTTTTAATAACGCGAGAAACAGTATGCAAGACGAGATTTATTGTATGCTGTCAATGCTGCGAGAGTTGAAGATTAAGCAGAACGATCGTGTATGCTTTGCAGAAGCAAATACTTACATGCAGGGTGATTCAGAAGATTGCACACAAATTGAAGGAAGTGATACAGAAGTCAAAAATACAATTTAAATTTTATGACCTTCAATGTATCCTGAGCCACTGAAAGCTTTGAAATGTCGGGAACACCAATGCTAATCAAAGCAAGATCTGCGAACAACTTAAAAGGCGCCGTCAGATGTGGAAGCAACTAGGCGGAGCATCTGCACAAGTATGTGGCTTGCACAGTGCCACGGTGTTTGTCGGTAGGGGCGATCCAATAGCATGGTAATCTCGCTCCCCATATCTGACGCTTCTTGATTTATTTAATATTGGCTACATATTAAAATCATCATGTACTTGATACCAGTTCCCGACGGAGGACAGCACCTCGCCAAGATATTTGTAGTGTCTGATGCGGTTTGTTTGACGCTTGGTATATTTGGTAGTGTTCGCCATAATTTTCTACAAAGGTGTACTGAGTGTGGTATTCGCCATTTTAAACGCCTTTTATAATGTACAACACTGGGGAGTAAACAGTGCAGTATCTTTGTTGAACTTAAGGAGCGTGTGCTTTGATTGCCTTTGATGTTCCTGACATTCCCAAGCTTTGTGCGGCTCAGGATTACTTCCAGAACCACAAGTTTCCATTGAAAAGTGGTTGTATTTCAACACCTGCATCAGCTCCCTCAATTTTTGCGCAGCCTTCTAAGTCATCCTCTATATTAAACTTACGATTACAAATGACGTTAAGTTTAAGGAGAGAGAAGACCCTAATACTGAAGCTTATAGTGATACCGATTGTTCTGGGGACAAGTACACAAGATGATCAAAAAGTGGCATTGGTTGGTTGGTTGGTTTGGGGAAGGAGACCAGACAGCGAGGTCATCGGTCTCATCGGATTAAGGAAGGATGGGGAAGGAAGTCGGCCGAGCCCTTTGAAAGGAACCATCCCGGCATTTGCCTGGAGCGATTTAGGGAAATCACGGAAAACCTAAATCAGGATGGCCGGACGTGGGATTGAACCGTCGTCCTCCCGAATGCGAGTCCAGTGTCTAACCACTGCGCCACCTCGCTCGGTAAGTGGCATTCTTCTCCAGTTTCAAGGTGGAGCAATTATGTGCAAAACTGAACTATAATGAGTTGTTGCTCTTCTACAGTGAACAACTGGCTGCGTGTATTACGTCCAAATAGCTTCCAGTTTCAAGGTGGAGCAATTATGTGCAAAACTGAACTATAGTGAGTTGTTGCTCTTCTACAGTGAACAACTGGCTGCGTGTATTACGTCCAAACAGCTTGTGTAGTTAGATCATCTTTTGAAAGAAGTTACCGCTGTGAAAGAGTTCTCACATCCTGACCCAAAACTAAATATTAAAGCGCGATCTAAACACAGAAACAAGATATTATTTTAATCAACTAATTAAGGAGAATATGTTTAAAGTGACCTATACACCAATCAGCATACATGCAACTGATATTCTTACAACATTTTTGAAGTTCCAGTCGATGAAGGTACTCATTGACATGGTGCCTACTTCATGACTTACAGCATTGCGGACGAGCCTGAAAGGATTTGTTTGATCAGTGTTATTATATACAGGGCTATTACAAATGATTGAAGCGATTTCATAAATTCACTGTAGCTCCATTCATTGACATATGGTCACGACACACTACAGATACGTAGAAAAGCTCATAAAGTTTTGTTCCGCTGAAGCCGCACTTCACGTTTCTGCCGCCAGAGCGCTCGAGAGCGCAGCGAGACAAAATGGCGACAGGAGCCGAGAAAGCGTATGTCGTGCTTGAAATGCACTCACATCAGTCAGTCATAACAGTGCAACGACACTTCAGGACGAAATTCAACAAAGATCCACCAACTTCTAACTCCATTCGGCGATGGTATGCGCAGTTTAAAGCTTCTGGATGCCTCTCTAAGGGGAAATTAACGGGTCGGCCTGCAGTGAGCAAAGAAACGGTTGAACGCGTGCGGGCAAGTTTCACGCGTAGCCCGCGGAAGTCGACGAATAAAGCAAGCAGGGAGCTAAACGTACCACCGACGGTTTGGAAAATCTTACGGAAAAGGCTAAAGCAGAAGCCTTACCGTTTACAATTGCTACAAGCCCTGACACCCGATGACAAAGTCAAACACTTTGAATTTTCGGCGCGGTTGCAACAGCTCATGGAAGAGGATGCGTTCAGTGCGAAACTTGTTTTCAGTGATGAAGCAATATTTTTTCCTTGATGGTGAAGTGAACAGATACAATGTGCGAATCTGGGCGGTAGAGAATCCTCACACATTCGTGCAGCAAATTCGCAATTCACCAAAAGTTAACGTGTTTTGTGCAATCTCACGGTTTAAAATTTACGGCCTCTTTTTCTTCTGAGAATAAAACGTTATAGGACACGTGTATCTGGACATGCCGGAAAATTGGCTCATGCCACAACTGGAGACCGACAGCGCCGACTTCATCTTTCAACAGCATGGTGCTCCACCGCACTTCCATCATGATGTTCGGCATTTCTTAAACGGGAGATTGGAAAACCGATGGATCGGTCGTGGTGGAGATCATGATCAGCAATTCATGTCATGGCCTCCACGCTCTCCCGACTTAACCCCATGCGATTTCTTTCTGTGGGGTTATGTGAAAGATTCAGTGTTTAAACCTCCTCTACCAGCCGGCCGTGGTGGTCTAGCGGTTCTAGGCGCTCAGTCCGGAACCGCGCGACTGCTACGGCCGCAGGTTCGAATCCTGCCTCGGGCATGGATGTGTGTGACGTCCTTAGGTTAGTTAGGTTTAAGTAGTTCTAAGTTCTAGGGGACTGATGACCACAGATGTTAAGTCCCATAGTGCTCAGAGCCAAACCTCCTCTACCAAGAAACGTGCCAGAACTGCGAGCTCGCATCAACAATGCTTTCGAACTCATTGATGGGGACATGCTGCGCCGAGTGTGGGAGGAACTTGATTATCGGCTTGATGTCTGCCGAATCTCTAAAGGGGCACATATCGAACGTTTGTGAATGCCTAAAAAAACTTTTTGAGTTTTGTATGAGTGTGCAAAGCATTGTGAAAATATCTCAAATAATAAAGTTATTGTAGAGCTGTGAAATCGCTTCAATCATTTGTAATAACCCTGTATTAACAATATCTGAACATGTGACTTGGTGATGTACAAACTCTTTGTTATAGCATCCGTTATTTTATTGTTGACAAACGGAGGTCGTGTCGGCGGCGCTGCCAACTTGACGTATTTCCCGTCAAATTTGACGGAATTTCATGTTGTGTGGCGAGTAAAATTTAGTTTTGACGGTTGACGGATTTTTTGACGGGTAGTATTAAAACTGGGCCTTTTTTGAAGGATTTTTGTGGTTTCATTTAATTTTGAAAATAATTTTCTTTGAAAAAACTCTTACGAATGTAAATCTTTGTGCACCTGCAAGACAGTGTCATGGATGTACTGTACTAAAACACTGTGATGCAAAAACGGGCTATATTTCTGATTTGTTCATTCAAATGAAATACATGTAGGATATAACCGAAAACCGAACTGAAATTACCTCTTCAGATTTCCTTTCTACTGAGAAATGTACATGGCAATTTTTAGCTAGCGGTATCAAACATCTCTGATGAGTGGCAAACTCAACAAAGCAAACATAATGCGGTGGCAAATGGCTCTAATTTCTGTTGTAAGCAAAGCAAGTAAGAGTCCCAACCTCACGAACTGAGTGTATGGAACAGAAGCAGGAATACTGATACGCCATCTTGGAAAGAGTTAGCGTGGAGGTGGTTTGCCATTGCCCTCCTCCGAGCTGTTACGAAGTGCCGCGCGTGTTTTTGTTCATAGGGGATGACTGGTGAGTGCTGATACTGTGCGGTGTCGTGTTTGTTTTATTATGGGTGTAGAGGGTGAGGCTGAAACTCGGTGCTGGCGCATTGGAATTTAGTCCAGGACATTGGCGCAAAACTGGCGATTAAGAAGTTTAAACTACCATCTCTCCTCCCCCGGCCGACCAAATACTGGCAGCGAAAGTATCATGAACCACCAGAATTCGAACTGGCTCCTTTAACTGCTCTGGACGTGTTAACGCGCGCGCCTTTGTACCTGTCCCTGTGTGCTCTGAACGTGTTTACGCGCGCCACCAGGCCTTCTACCTGGTACTCTGAACTTCCTACACGCGCCACCAGTCGTTCTACCTGGTACTCTGAACTTGTCTACGCGCGCCACCAGTCCTTCTACCTGGTACTCTGAACGTGTCTACACACGTAGACACCTTCAGAGTACCAGGTGGAAGGACTGGTGGCGCCCGTAAACACGTTCAGAGCACACAGGGACAGGTACAAAGGCGCGCGCGTTAACAGGTCCACAGCAGTTAAAGGGTTAAATACCGATACGTGCCTCTAACACCAGCAGCACACTAACAAAAATATGCTTTGCTCTATGAGTTAATGCCACTAATTTCGGATAGTCAGCGCAATACATTAGTGTACGGTACTTCTCGCAAATTGTATCTTGGCATTTGTCGGGCGGGGTTTGTGGGCAGAGGGGAGCGCACAAGCTAAGCTGTGTGAAGTGATGGCTTGTGAAGGGAGGAGGGGTGGGGGGAGGAACAAACCGCTCCTCCATGTATTGTAAGCACTCAGTGCAGTCATCAGAAATCAGTGTTTTGAGCTTCCATGAGCTCCTGATAACCGGCTTTCTTTTCCGAAATGGAGTCAAGTGCATCATCACTCATCTTCGAAAATATCGCAATGAATATAGCACAACAAAAGGCAGATAGCGAGAGACAGCTCAGCTCAGCAACAAAGAAGATGACACTGCAGTCATCACGGGCTAATGGCACGCTGCGCTGTTGGCAACGAACATCTGCAAATCACTAGTGCACGAATTCTTCCGGCTGGACTCGCATTCGGAAGGACGACGGTTCAAACCCATCTCCGGCCATCCTGATTTAGGTGTTCCGTTATTTCCCTAAATCGTTTCAGGCAAATGCCGGGATGGTTCCTTTGAAAGGGCAGGACCGATTTCCTTCCCAATCCTTCCCTAATCCGAGCTTGCGCTCAGTCTCTAATGATCTCGTTGTCGACGGGACGTTGAACACTAATCGCCTCCTCCTCTTCCGGCTGCTGCCGACTGCTACTGTTCATGACTGGGGAGCTGCATGCCAAGTTACAGCCTACAGTGTTGTAGAGACTTATTGTGTGTTTAACAATTAGTGTCTAGTGCTCTTTTTGTTTGTTTTTACGACTGACTGAACAAGTCTGAAAAGAATGTCAGGCGGTATATAAGACATTTTAGAAAGCTTGGTTAAGTGATAAACAATTAAAGGATTGATTGTTGGACGTTCCCGGGGAACCTAGTAGTGCACGGTGTAAATATTGCCAATGCAACCTGACTGTGCGTTTGTCAGATTCACTTCTGCATAGAAAAAGTAAGAAAATTTAAAAGTAGCTGAACGTGATTCATCTTCACGACGGTCAACATTGCCATTTCAATCTATAAAACATACATACGAACGTGCAGCTGCTGAAGCTGCTCTGACATTGTTTGTAGTTAATCATTGTGCAATTAGATCCGTTGATCATCTTGCAAATCTAACAAAGAAATTTATTCAAAGTGCTGGCTATCCATCTCTTTTACGGCTACAACATACGAAGAGCAATGCTTTGATCAGAAACGTTTTCTTGCAGCACTTTAAATCACAACTACAGAACGATGTTGGTAATTGACATTCAGTCTTTTTGTAGATGAATCTACAGGCATTTCTGTAACCAAATTGTTGGCTGTGTGCACTATGTTTTCCAAATGAACAAAGCAGAGATATTTCCACCTTTTTAGGAATTGTTGAACTAGAACTGGGGAATGCTGGATGTGTTGTTACTGCAGTAACTTTCAGATTATGGTCTAGACATTAAACAAATGAAATAATTGGTAAAGATAATGCCTCATTAATAGTGGGTATTAACAGTTGGGTTTGCCAGAAACTGCAAGTTGAGGTCCCTAATCTTGTACTGATCCCTATGTTTGCCATTCAGTTCAGTTAGCAGTGTTCTCTGTTGTCCAAATACTACCAAGGAATCTTGAGTTCTTAATTTGTGAAACTTATTCTTGGTTTTCCAAATCTTCTTCTCGAAAGCCATGAATAGGGAGTTGTTTAAGAACCGCATTTTAAGTCAGTGGCTTCAACTACAGGCACATTTTTAAATATCCAGACATCAGAATAAGTGCTACACAGCTGAACTATTATACAGGGTGTTACAAAAAGCTACGGCCAAACTTTCAGGAAACATTCCCCACACACAAAGAAAGAAAATATGTTATGTGGACATGTGTCCGGAAACGCTTACTTTCCATGTTAGAGCTCATTTTATTACTTCTCTTCAAATCACATTAATCATGGAATGGAAACACACAGCAACAGAACGTACCAGCGTGACTTCAAACACTTCGTTACAGGAAATGTTCAAAATGTCCGCCGTTAGCGAGGATACATGCATCCACCCTCCGTCGCATGGAATCCCTGATGCGCTGATGCAGCCTTGGAGAACGGCGTATTGTATCACAGCCGTCCACAATAAGAGCACGAAGAGTGTCTACATTTGGTACCGGGGTTGCGTAGACAAGAGCTTTCCAATGCCCCCATAAATGAAAGTCAAGAGGGTTGAGGTCAGGAGAGCGTGGAGGCCATGGAATTGGTCCGCCTCTACCAATCCATCTGTCACCGAGTCTGTTGTTGAGAAGCGTACGAACACTTCGACTGAAATGTGCAGGAGCTCCATCGTGCATGAACCACATGTTGTGTCGTACTTGTAACGGCACATGTTCTAGCAGCACAGGTAGAGTATCCCCAATGAAATCATAGCGGTGAATCGAGGAATTACAGTACATACTGACGAAACTAAAATGAGCTCTAACATGGAAATTAAGCGTTTCCGGACACATGTCCACATAACACCTTTTCTTTATTTGTGTGTGAGGAATGTTTCCTGAAAGTTTGGCCGTACCTTTTTGTAACAACCTGTATAGTATGTTCTCTGATGCCAGCAATTCAAAAAATGGTTCAAATGGCTCTGAGCACTATGGGACTTAACATCTGAGGTCAACAGTCCCCTAGACTTAGAACTACTTAAATCTAACCAAACTAAGGACATCACACACATCCATGTCCTAGGCAGGATTCGAACCTGCGACCGTAGCAGCCGCGCGGTTCCGGACTGAAGGGCCTAGAACCGCTCTGCCACCACGGCCGGCAGGCCAGCAATAAACTTCATCTTCTGGTTCTTACACTAACTCTAGAAGAATGTCAGAAGGTCAATAAATCATTCCAATAAATTACAGCAGACCATTCAAAGCTACTGCGAGACTTAGTTCTACTTATTGTACGTCTTACGAGGCGGATTGTTGTCCCCGATTATCAGGGAGATTTGCTAACGGTAGATCTTAGAAAATACAAATCCTCTAATATTTTATCTTGGCCATGAAGTAGAGGTTTCATTCGTAAATATGATTAACGAACATAGAATTAACGCAGAAAGCGAAAAAGTTTTTCGCAGCAGATGCGAAAATTTTCTGCTTTGCTTAGCAGAGGAACTCCATAGGCGACTGCCGAATAATATCAAGGTTTCGCAAAAAGTGTGTCTAATTGCTCCAGGACGGTGTTTGAGGATGTTGAAAGAAAGTATAATCCCGCTAGCTCGGGAATTTCAGTAACCTTACACAGAAATAACAAAAACTGACTTTCAGTGATCAAAATTAACTACTGTTCAGTGGAAAAATGTCGACAATGCAATAGAACTTTGGCAAGAGATCGCATCATATAAAGACGCTAGTTTCCAAAATCCATTTCAGGAGCTCTCAGATTTTGCGGTGATGCTTTTGATGTTATCTTGCTCAAATGCTGAGGTTGAAAGAGCATTTAGCATGCTCAACAATGTGAAAACCTCCCTCAGGAATAGACTTAAAACCAGTATGGTAACCGCAATTATCACTGTATGGGCCGGACTTAGATGTGTGAACAAGTGCCGTCATAATTACTTCTTACCAGAACATGTTTTGAAGCAAATTGGGACAATGGCTGCGTACCGGGGACGCCAACAATCCAGCACGTCAATTGAAGAAGAAGCAGAGGATGATATGGATGAAGTGTTATTACTTCAACATAGGTGAGTAAATATCTTTAAATTTCTGCGTTTTCGTGGCGCAATGACTGCTCCATTAAATTTTGGGCGTGCTGCGCATAATTTCGGCTTTTTCTTATACTATTTTGGCTGTATTCTGTACAGCCATCTGTCTGTCGGCTCATTCTGAGGATGACTGGACGTTATACAGCCGAAATATTAGAAGTAGAAGCTGAATGCGTGCGACTGGACACCCGAAATTTATTGGAGTGTATTTAAATTTGCTTGTTACTGTTCCATTAAAATGTGATGTAGTTATGCAATAAAACATATTTTATATTTTGGCCAAGTTCGGCTGATTTTTCAAATGTTTGTCCGTCTCGTAAACTAGGTGTGAGTATAATGTTCAAAATAAATTTTGATGTTGACGGATTTTTAAATGTTTGCTCGATGCTCAAACAAAGTAATGAGTGTAATGTTTTAAAATAAGTTATATTTTTTCTTTATTTCTGCAAGAAAATATGGAGATACTTCATTTTGACGGATTTTTTTGTGTTGGTTTGACATAATCACGTGTTGGCGGCACTGCGTGTCAAAATCAGTATATAGTTTACTGCCGTGCATTTGATGGAAAAAATTTCAGTATTATTTTAAGCAGTCTACGATGTTTTAACATTTTATACTATATGCATGTACAGATTAATGAAAAGCTAAGTCTGCATTCACATTTATTTTTCACCACGATTGAATTATTTTGCAGGCTTGTTTGCTTTTCCGTTCAAAAATTTGCCGCCCAGGGCACGTCTCGTGCGACGTGTACAGACGTTGCGGTTCAGCCGATTAGTTCATCGTATAACACGTGCAGAGATACATACAAAGAGGAAAAAAATTAAGCAAACTACGACATGCTGCATGCGTTTCAGAAGAGCAATAGACTTTCAGCTGTGGCACTTACCGTTGGTGGAGGTGATATGAGCTCAAAGCAGCGACTGCCCCTTATTTATAAAGGCTTGCCCACGCCGCTTTGCGGATGGCAGCCAATCGCGATGTAGCTTGTGCGCATGAACCAGCAGGGTCTGTAGGGGTGGGAGAGCAAGCGATGACGGCTTCTAACCGCCGGGGAGGGGTGGCTGAAACAGCGATTACATTTGCTGTCAGAGGCATGCCTCTCCAAGCAAAGCAAAAAAAAGAATCTGTAGGAAGACAACTTGCCGTGAATGCATTCACTGTTAGACTCACTGATACCCAGAAGCGAGTTAACCGTTAGCAGTTTTGAACCGAAAATAGGAACTCTGTTGAAGTTTGCACTATGGTGGGGTGTTTTTAAAACGCTGGAAATAATAAAGACATAAAATTGTGTTTCTGATTTCTGAACATTTAAACAATATATTCGGCATAATTCTGTTTCACTAAACCACATTTTACGTATTACAAATTGACATATGAGTTTGGTTGCCCATATTCTGTTCCAGTGTTGTGTGCTGTGCACTACTACAACTTGCTCCACAGTGTAGTCGACGGGCTATTTGCTACACATTGTTAACGCAGCTTGTGTAAAAATCGATATTGATATATCCAGTATCCTTCGCACGACGTATGCCGTTCATTGAAACGGTCGGACAAGTTATGCAGTTGAATTATGGCTAGTGATAACACTAGCGAACAGTGAAAGCTGTAAATGGTACGAAATAAGTGTTTGTTAACTACATGTACCATCTGATAACGAAAACGACCATGAAAAACTCGAATTAGCTCTCTTTTCCAAATTAAAAGGGGTGCATCTAATTATATTTTTTTAGCATCCATTCTCAATTCCTTCCAGTGATGGATACAGGATTTTGTTTTGGGAGGGGCTTGATCCAACTGAGCGTAGGTTCAAATGGCTCTAAGCACTATGGCACTTAACATCTGAGGTCATCAGTCCCCTAGACTTAGAACTACTTAAACCTAAACACATCACACACATCCATGCCCGAGGCAGGATTCGAACCTGCGACCGTAGCAGCAGAACGGTTCCGGACTGAAGCGCCTAGAGCCGCTCGGCCACTGAGCGTAGGCTTTCTCAAGGTAAGCATTAATATACTAAAAGGCACACATAATTTATTTTTGCTCATTTGTCGCATAGCGAGTCCCCTCGGATAACGCTTTGCAAATTCTTCATTGACTTCGACAGGTTGTAGACTGCCAGATAAATCTCGGTGAATGTATGTACATGGCACCCGCCATCCGTCATTGTCGTACAAAGGTACGACTTTGTCGGATTATGCGAAGGGAAGCTACGCTCCACACTACAAGTAGATCCTGGTAATGTAGCGAGAATTTGTAAAAGAATTTTTATATTTGGAATAAATTAATTTGTCTCTTGATGTGCCTCTGCTGCTGTTTTGAGGGGGTGTTCACTGTCTCCCCAGAGCTCCTTCCAAAGAGTTATTTCTCCCGATAACGAGGGGAGGATGAGGGAAGTCAGCGCTGTAAAGACGTGCAACTGCCACTAAAAGAGTTCAGATTTTCTGTTTTTTACGACGGCATTTGGTATAAGGGTGAACAGGCCGAGAATTGAAGAATGCTCTGCTCTCGAAAAGTGACACCCCCAACTGTCCCAATACAAAATCTATGAAAGGAAGGAATACATTCAATCTGAAACAAAACATGACACATTATTCTCGAACTCGAAAGAACAGAACAGAAAGAAATGCTGCATCAAGCAAAAAGCGAGTGTATGTATTAAAGGTTTATTTTACCTGTAGTATTCCTTAGCATCAGGTGCTTCTATATTTGAGCGATGAGCAGAACGTTTGGCGATTCTGGGTGCTTGCACTGGGATGTCCAAAGGTTCTACAATATGACATCCCTCTTGGGTAGGGTGACCAAACGTCCCGGAAAACCGGGATTGTCTCGGTTTTCATCCCTGTGTTCCGGTGTCCCGAAAATTTGTTTCGGGACGCTCAAAAGTCCCGGAATTCAGTTTTTAAATACATTTCCTGAAACTTTCTCAAATTTTTGGGATTTCGCTGTATTAAAGGAAATACAACATAAGATATTAATATATTTTAGCTTATTTATCTAAAACCTCCATTGTCCCATACTAGTAATCACAGTATCAGTATTGATACACTCAGGCAATAATTTACTTTGAGCGCTACTTTGGCCAACAAGTAGTAAGTTGTATTATTGTAACAGAGCTATGAAACCGTCCGATTGTCGCGCCACTTACTCACACACTCATTGTCAGAACAGTGTAGTAGTTGATGTTTTGTCAGACAAACTGCAATAGTTTTTTTCTCATATAAGTGGTATTATTGCTGCAGTACTGTGAAACGCAGTGCCGAAACGTGCCTGCCAGTTCAGTGACTGTTATTCCAAGGAATGGAATTTCATTAAGAAAGGTCGTTTTGATTACGAAGCAGAGAGTTCCGTATGTAACTGTTTTATTAGTATAAGTCATGGTGGACGTTCCGACGTAGTTGATCACATCAGGTCAAAGAAACACATTAACAATACAGTGCACCGAGCTGCAGTAAAACTCTACAAAATTATTTTGTGAAACATCAGTCAAGTGAAGAGACGAAAGTTCAAGCAGCCGAGCTTACATTAGCCTACCACACGGTAAAACATCACAAAACTTATAGATCTAGTGATTGTACTAATAATCTTAACAGCATTATGTTTGATGATTCTTCCATTGCAAAAAAGTTTAGTTCAACAAGAACTATAAAGTGTCAGCCTTAGTGAAAGGAGTTATTGCTCCTCAAAGTTTAAAGGAAAGCCTTGGATACATCAAAAAGTCTTCTTTCTACGGGATATCCTCTGATGCCAGTAACCATAAGGCCACTAAAATATTTCCGTTTGTTGTTCAGTTTTTCGATATTAATCAGGGAATTCAGACCAAACTTTTGAAGGTGAGTTCCCTACCTAATGAAACATCTGACGAATTTTCAAGATTTTGTATGAATACTATCGAAATGTTTGATCTTGAGAAAAATAAATGTGTGGTATTTTGTGGAGACAACACCAACACAAACTTTGGTGGTTTAAAAAGACAAGGCAAATGCAACGTATTTACCAAATTAAAGGCAACATTGTATGAAAACATTGAAGGCATAGGGTTCCCTGCACATGTTTTACACAATAGCGTGCAGATATCTGCTGACAGTTTAAGCTGTGATGTTGAAACTATGGTAATGAAGGTATACTCACACTTTTACGTATATGCTGTTAGAACAGAGAGGCTTAAGGAGTTCTGTGATTATGTGGGAACTGAATATATGAATGTAATGTGTCACTCGAAAACTCACTGGTTATCACTGTTTCCAGCTGTTGAAAGAGTAATCCGCCTGTTTGAACCGTTAAAAGATTTTTTTCCTAAATGAAGACAAAGCCCCCAAAATATTGGTTCAGTTTTTCTGTAACCCTTTAAGTGAAGCCTACTTATGGTTCATTCACAGCCAGCTTAGCACTTTGCAGCATGGGATAAAGGAAATTGAGGGAAGCACGAAAAGTGTAATAGAGGTAAATGATGTTTTGATAAATACTCGGGAAACTGTTACTAAGAGGAGAGAACAACAGTTCATTTCTTTTGATGTTAAATCTGTTCTTAAAAGAGCAGAAGTATCAGAAGGAGCGGAAAGGAGTTTTAGAGAAGAAGTTAACAAGTTTTATGACACCTGTGTAGAATATCTCAGCAAGTGGAGCGCCTCATATTTACCCTCATCGCCGGTGTTTGATTGAATGTTACTGAAGAGAGTGCCAAAATGGGAAAGTGTTGAAGAGACAGTTTCTTATTTGAAGAGTAAAGAGATTGAAATCGATGATTCCATTCTCTTTGATCAGTTCGGCATACTGACAAATTTTGTTGGAGAAAGTCTTCACAAGTGGAATGATGAAAAACAAACAAAGTCTTCACAAGTGGAATGATGAAAAACAAACACCCTGGAATGTAATGAGAAGTGGGTGAGTTTGTTTTTAAAGCTGTAACTGTCTTCAGCATTACTCTGAGTTGGTAATAATTGCAAGGTATTTATTTGCAATCCCAGCCCATAATGCCAACGTGGAAAGAATATTTTCGTTCATGAATATCCAGTGGACTGATAAAAGAAACAGAATGGAGGTGGACTCTCTTGAAGCAATCCTGCAGATCCTGTACAACTACAAAATGGATTGTGCCGAGTTTTATCACTGTGTCTCAAAGAACAAAGACATGATCAAGAAGGCTGGAGGCAGTGAAAAATATCCTTTTCTCCATGGACAGTCAAGTGCTCAGTAATATTAAAGCTCATGTTAATATTAATTGATTAAACGTTGAATGGCTGTAAAATTTTGTAAAATCGTAATACATTTCTTTATTATTGTATACGTTTATTAAATGTCATTAATTATACAGATAATCTAGATTATATCAATCTTTTGTATCCTCTTATTAGTTATAATAATCGGGTTAACAAAATGTATTAACAAAACATTAATATTTAAAATTACGAAACCTGGGTACATGTGGAATGAAGTGTCCATTGGCACCCGGGTGAATGTGTCCCGGTTTTCACCGAAAATAACTTGGGTCACCCTACTCTTGGGTCTCCTTGCGTTTGTTTCGATGTCATTTTTTTGAAAACCTGACCTTGATTAAAATTAAAAACCGCTTGAACGGTGCATTCTATTGTGTCTGTTTCGACAAACCATACAACAATGCCCTATGTGCACAGCAGCGTGGCGAGCGCTCTGTCGCAAACCGCACACTCTCGTGTCGGGGAAGGGGGGGGGGGGGGGGCGGCAGTGGTGCGTGTATGTAGCTGCGTTCCGAACGGGTGGCGCGCGATTTAAAAACTAGTCACATAAGCACCTTCTTAGGGAAATTTAAAATTTGAAAACGTACTACACCTACTTCAAATGGATTACGTAACAAGTGATGAAAATTGTACTGTAGGTAGTTAGTACTCAGACAAGAGGATAATATCAAGTTTAATTTGAGATTTGTCACGGGTGGACCCAGGTCCTTTTGAGGGGGGGTGGGGGGGGGGGCTTGAGCCTTTTAGCCCCCCCTGAATCCGCTACTGATTCCTTCCCAAATAGGCTTCGAAATCCCGCTGTTGGTAGACAGAGTGATGAAGTTTCCGGCAACAATATCTGTGTGTATTTTGTCAGAGGAAGGGAGGAGCGGAGAACGTTTCATTTAAGCATAGTTTCAGCCTATTACAAAGCGTGTTCTGTTCGTGTGCTGGGAGAACATGTTACAGAAGTATCGTTAGTGCGTATGGTCATAGTAATTGGTGTGATTCAATATGCCTCGCAAATGCGAGAACGGTGCTGAAATTGTTTGCTACATTTGTGGGCAGGCTACACCGAAATCGCAAAGGAGGCCAATAACGACATATATTAGGAAGGCGTACCAGGACAAACTCTGGGTTCCTCGTGTATGTTGCACATCTGCACATCTTGTCTCGAGCCTTCGTTCGTGGTTGAATCGTAGATCTTTCATGGGCTTTGCTATGCCCAAGATCTGGCGAGAAGCATCATACCATTTGAATGACTGTTACTTTTGTGTGTCAACTCCATTAACAATGGTATTTCCAAGAAGAGAAAGTCTTCCTTGACATATCCTAACGTACAGCCAGCCATGCGACCAGTGCCTCACGGGGGCGGACTATTTGTTCCTGTCCCATCTGATTTGATAGGGAAGAGGGCGGTAGTGAAATTATTGCCTCACCATCACCATCGGAAAGTTGTTCTTAGAAATATCCTGAATTTGTGTGTAACGATGTGATGAGTGTACAGACATTCACAAATTAACACAGTGTGAACTTAATGGCCTAGTGAGGGATCTGGAATTGGCAAAAAGTAAAGGTGAACTGTTGGCGTCAAGACTACAACAGTGGAACTGCCTAGATAAGACGGTAAATGTGACTGCATTGCGTTCCGTAAACGCCATATGCCATTCCTTCGATTTTTTGAAGGTAAGAAGAACGTGATATTTTGTAATGATGTAAATGGGCTAAAGGCAGCTATAGGCATTGACTATAAAAGCGATCAGTGGTGGTTGTTCATCGAGTCCTCCAAAGTAAGTCCCAAGTGTGTGCTGCTGCATAATGGCAACGTGTTCCTATCGATTCCAATGCTGCACGATGTCGTGGTTGCAAAGATGGATCTTGCCATGGACGTCGAGAGTGAAGTTGCGTATTATGCAGACTATTGCGCACAGTTTGAGTGGTAACACGACGTCCTGTGGCTGCACAAAAATCATTTCGGTATAAAAACGATATAATCAGAATATCGCAATGTTTGCACGAAACGCTTATCGACTCCAAGAACATAATTCTCTCTTTCCTTGATACAAAATTTGTCCTAATGAAAAACTTCGTTAAAGCCGTGGACAGAACTGAGGAAGCCTCTCTCTATTTGCGCGAATAATTTCCTCCTCTTAATGAGCGAAAATAAACTATCCTGTGCAAGCTTCTTCATCTCCCAGTACCTACTGCAACCTACATCCTTCTGAATCTGCTTAGCCTGTTCAAGGCAATAAGATGGCAGAAAACTATAAGGATCTTGTGGCAACTCCTTTGCACTGCTACAATAGACTGGGGGGCAACATGTCCGTAAGTTAAATTTCCTAGATTCCCACGGGCATCTTTCCTGACAACTGTTGCGCTGTAACCGACGAGCTGGGAGAATGCTTCCGCCATCAAATTTCGGGCATGAAAATGAGATACCAGGGAAAGTGGAGTGTATCAGTGTTAGCCGATTACTGCTGGACACTAATCATGGGATCACCAGCAGAAAACTACAAACGCCAGGCAAACCCGTTGCGCCTCCACTGATCTCCCTCCGAGAGACAACAACAAAGTAAATATAAGCCTGATCTTGTATAGTCAGCAACGTAACGTTATCAGAACTTCAAAACGAGAGATAATCTTGCGTTTTCATTGACAATTCCGTTATCAGCACATCCGAAAACATAAAGATCAGTATTTTCCATCCCAGTTACAGAAAAAAAGCAAAATTTTGTTGGCGAATGATAATAAGTCTCACTTGTTAGTCTCACTTGTTAGTGCTGTGATCTCTCAGGTGTTTTCGGCGTAATAGATCATCGTGTGCTGTTTAGACGATCCTGTTTCTTGTTCTTTCCGCCAATTTTGAGTCCAGTTCAAAATTCAAAAATGAGTGTGAAATCGTATGGGACTTAACTGCTAAGATCATCAGTCCCTAAGCTTACACACTACTTAACCTAAATTATCCTAAGGACGAGCACACACACCCATGCCCGTGGGAGGACTCGAACCTCCGCCGGGACAGTCCAGTTACAATGGGTCTTTCCAGCATGATAGTCTGAAGTTTTCGCGCATGCTGTAACGTTTAACTCATTCTGTTACGTCAGTGTGTCCAGCTTTCTCCCGTTGACGGTCGCTGTGCCCCATGAGCAGAAAGTATATCAGGCTTTCCCCGCTGGGAACTCGCGACGGTGTGTCGTATGACACAGAACTATGGAATGTGTCACGAAATTTTGATCTATACAGAGCTCTAATCTTCGTGTGTGTTATTGTTGTTGATGTTGTGGCCCTCATTCCGAAGACTTGCTTGATGCGGCTCTCCATGCTAGTCTATCCCGTGCAAACCTCTTCATCTCTGTGTAACTACTGCAACCAGCATTCGTGTGAACCTGCTTACGTATTCAAGCTTTGGTCCTCCATCTGCACTTTTTGCCCTTCAAATTTCCCTCCATTCCCATATTGAAGACTCCTTAATGCCCCAGAATTTGTCCTACCAACCGACGCCTTCTTTAAGTCAGGATGTGCTATAATTCTTTTCTTCATTCGATAAACTCATTCGTTATTCGAGCTACCCAGCTAATCTTCAGCATTCTTCTGTAGTGCCACATTTCACAAGCTTCTATTTTCTGCTCAACTCATCTATTTACCATCCACATTCCACTTCCATATAACGCTACACTTCAGATAAATACTTTCGGAAATCACGTCATAACATTTAGATTTACGAGAGTTGACTGAAAAGTAATGCTTCCACCTTTGTAACTCTTCAACAGTTGGCAGCATTGGGATGCGGCAGGTACTGGCTTGTTCCGTAGTCTCTTCTCTACAGTTCCAGTTGGCACGAAGCCTTAGCATTGAACGGTTGTGTTGTTGCAGTGTAAAGTATGGAACCCTGCGCAGACGGTTGGTCAATGCGATTTAAGCAACGTGCAGTCATTGAATTCATGACAGCAGATGGTGTCACCCTAAAGGAGATTCATCAGAGAATGAAAACAGTTTACGGTGAATGTGTTGATGTGAGTACTGTGCGTCGTTGGACGAGTACGTTTAAAGATGTTGGGGCGGGAATATCTGACCTGCGTGACAGAGTTGGACGCCCTGTGACAGCAACCACTGAGTTTCACAAGCAAAATGTTGACAGATTGATTCAGGACGATCGTCGTATCACTCAGAGAGAAACTGCAAGCACAATCGGCATTCCACAAGGACGTGTGGGTCACCTTATTGCTTTGCTTGGCTATCCGAAGATCTGCGCGCGATGGGTATCCCGGATGCTGACTCCTGAAATGAAAGCGCACAGACTTGAAATTTGCCAGGAACTCCTCTCGCGTTACGAGAATGAAGACGCAAAGTACTCACATCAACACACTCACCATAAACTGCTTTCTTTCTCTGATGAATCTTCTTTGGGGTGACACCTTCTGCCCTCAAGAATTAAATAACTACACGTTGCTTAAATCGCATTGGCCAACCGTCTGCGCAGGGTTCTATACTTTACACTATAACAACACAACCGTTCAATGCTAAGGCTTCCCGCCAACTGAAGCTGTAGAGAAGAGGCTACGGAACAAGCCAGTACCTGCCGCATACCAATGCTGCCAACTGTTGAAGGGCTACGAAGGTGGAGGCATTACTTTTCAGTCAACCCTCGTATATTCAATCTTAACAAATTTATCATTTTCAGAAATGCTTTTCTTACTATTACCAGCCTGCATTTTATATCGTTTCTGCTCCTGCCGTCGTTAGTTATTTTGCTGCCCAAACTATAAAACTCATCTGCTATTTCTAGTGTTTCATTTCCTAATCTAATTCCCTCAGCATCGCCTGATTTATTTCCTCTGCAGCCCATTACTATTGTTTTACTTTTGCTGATGTTCATCTTATACACTCTTTGCAAGACACTGTCCATCCTATTCGGCTGCCCTTCCAAATCATTTGCCGTCCGTTGACAGGATTACAATGTCATGAGGAAGCCTAAATGTTTTCATGTCGTTCCCTTTCCAAAGTTCTCATCGGTTTTCTTCTCAGCTTGCTCAAAGTATGGACTTAATTAAATCAGGGATAGGCTACAACCCTGTTTGACTCTGTTCTGAATTACTATTTCCCTTCCATTCCCACCGACTCTCAAAACTGCAATCTGGTTTCTGTACAAGTTGTAACTCCTCACTTACTGTACATTTTATAAATGTATAATACAGTTTTTATAAGTGTATAATACGCATTTGATTCTTAAGCTGAGCTATGTAATAATCCACAGCAGTAGCCACGGCAGCTAGTTGCTCCTGATGAAGGCGTTGCCGTTAAACGGTCGAAAGCTCGAGGTTTTGCCCAGAACTGGTGCAGCTACAGTCCGCGAGTATTTAATACAAGAGCATCGTCGCGAAAAATTCGTTCTCCTTTTGCTCGATACTTTGCAAGCATTTTATAGCTGGTATCACATCGAAAGAGCACAGTAATAATTTATTACATTCTCATTATTTACCAAAAATTTTGGCAGCACTGAACACCATATTTTAATACTAAATACACACATCAAAGAAAGTTTTGCGTCACCCAGGTTCCCGGAACTCCTGAAGATAGACGTTGACTGTGGGTATTGTATCACAGACATAGTCCCTTTGACTGTTCACGGACGTCACTAAATCCGCCCAAAGATGTAAACAACCAAGCATGAGCAGGGCCTATTAGACGGAGGGGGTCCGACAGCTGATCAGTTCCAGTCATTCCACCAGGAAGGAGGTACACAGCTCGTGTTGTCTGTAGTCCAACCATGCCTAGACGCTCAATACCGCGGTTCGATCGCGTCCGCATTATTACTTTGTTCCAGGAAGGGCTCTCAGCAAGGAAAGTGCGCAGGCGTCTCGGAGTGAACCAAAGGGATGTTGTCCGGACATAGAGGAGATACAGAGAGACAAGAACTGTCGATGACATGTCTCGCTCAGGCCGCCCAAGGGCTACTACTGTAGTGGATGACCGCTACCTACGGATTATGGCTCGGAGGAACACTGACAGCAATGCCACCATATTGAATAATGCTTTTAGTGCAGCCACAGGACGTCGTGTTACGACTCAAACTGTGCGCAATAGGCTGCGTGATGCGCAACTTCACTCTCGACGTCCAAGGCGAGGTTCATCTTTGCAACCACGATACCATGCATCGCGATACAGATAGGTCCAACAACAGTCGAATGGACCGCTCAGGACTAGCGTCACGTTCTTTTCACCGATGAGTGTCGCATATGCCTTCAACCAGACAATCGTTGGAGACGTGTTTGGAATCAACCCGGTCAGGCTGATCGCCTTAGACACACTGTCCAGCGAATGCAACAAGATGGGGGTTACCTGCTGTTTTGGGGTAGCATTACGTGGGGCCGGCGTAGTCATGGAAGGCGCCGTAACGGCTGTACGATACGTGAATGCCATCGTCCGACCGATAGTGCAGCATATTGGCGAGGCATTCATCTTCATGGACGACAATTCGCTGCCCCATCGTGCACATCTTGTGAATGACTTCCTTCAGGATAACGACATCGCTCGACTAGAATGGCCAGCATGTTCTCAGACATGAATCATATCGAACATGCCTGAGATAGATTGAAAAGGGCTGTCTATGGACGACGTTATCCACCAATTAATCTGAGGGATCTACCCCGAATCGCCGTTGAGGAGTGGGACAATCTGGACCAACAGTGCCTTGATGAACTTGGGTATAGTATGCCACGACGAATACAGGCATGCATCAGTGCCAGAGGGCGTGCTACTGGGTATTAGAGGTACCGGTGTGTACAGCAATCTGGAGCACCACCTCTGAAGGTTGCTTAATATTTTGAAAACGCTGTAAAGTGCCATCAAAGAGCTATCAGTTAAGCAATATGGGACTATAAGCAATTAAATACCGACAGTCAACTGTTTAAAAGCGTAAGCAAATGTTTTAAGCAAGCCCGATGACAGCACTGACATTAGTGTTGTAGAGACAGCAAAAGATGGGCTAAACAAGCTAGCAAAACACAGATTTGGACTAACTGAAGATTGTCATTTGGATGCAGTATCCGGCTTGCTTGACCCGAGATTCAAAAATATACAGGGTGATTCAAAAAGAATACCACAACTTTAGGAATTTAAAACTCTGCAACGACAAAAGGCAGAGCTAAGCACTATCTGTCGGCGAATTAAGGGAGCTATAAAGTTTCATTTAGTTGTACATTTGTTCGCTTGAGGCGCTGTTGACTAGGCGTCAGCATCAGTTGATGCTAAGATGGCGACCGCTCAACAGAAAGCTTTTTGTGTTATTGAGTACGGCAGAAGTGAATCGACGACAGTTTTTCAGCGTGCATTTCGAACGAAGTATGGTGTTAAACCTCCTGATAGGTGTATTAAACGTTGGTATAAACAGTTTACAGCCAATAAAGTTTTTGGTCCCTTTTTCTTCGAAGGTGCTACTGTAACTGGACTACAGTATCTGGAGATGTTAGAGAATTGGCTGCTCCCTCAGCTCGAACAAGAAGCACAACAATTCATATTTCAGCAGGATGGAGCGCCACCACATTGGCACTTATCTGTCCGTAACTACCTGAACGTCAACTACCCGAGGCGATGGATCGGCCGCCAGGCAGCCCGTGACAGAGCACTTCATCACTGGCCTCCAAGAAGCCCTGATCTTACCCCCTGCGATTTTTTCTTATGGGGGTATGCTAAGGATATGGTGTTTCGGCCACCTTTCCCAGCCACCATTGATGATTTGAAACGAGAAATAACAGCAGCTATCCAAACTGTTACGCCTGATATGCTACAGAGAGTGTGGAACGAGTTGGAGTTTCGGGTTGATATTGCTCGTGTGTCTGGAGGGGGCCATATTGAACATCTCTGAACTTGTTTTTGAGTGAAAAAAAACCTTTTTAAATACTCTTTGTAATTATGTATAACAGAAGGTTATATTATGTTTCTTTCATTAAATACACATTTTTAAAGTTGTGGTATTCTTTTTGAATCACCCTGTATATTTTTCAGGATCCCAGAGCTTGGGCTAGCACAATATCTACAAATAGCGGCAATTAATCTTGCTGTTACTGCATGTGACAGCAGCAGTACACCAGATAGTGGTGCTTCTCTTGAAACGACGAATGAGTTTTGGAGCACACAGTGTCGTCGTGAAAAATTCGTTCTCTTTTTATTCGATGCCTTGCAGTTGATACTTTTACTCGTGTCAGATCCTAGTTGTGGTTTATTGCACGCGACACAGAGCTAACAAAAGAAAAAATGGAACAGTCGCCTCTTTCGAACCTGCTCTGATTGATGAAAAAGATGGAATGAACCTTTATTTGGCAGTACCTGTCTTAACACTGTGCGCTAGTCCTTTGGAGCAATGAGAAGAGGTGAAAGCTTTATTCCCCCAGTTGTGTAAGTAAGCAAGAGGTTACCTGACAATTCCAGTGTCGCCAATGTGCTCTGAGCGTTTATTTTCAAATGCAGGCAAGACGTTGCTGCAGTCACGCAACAGGTTGTCAGCGAAACGACTGGATGCTTGAGTGACTGTACGGAAGAAGAGTGGGAAGTTCACATACTATTAAGCTCTTTACCTTTGAATACTATTCACCTTTTTTCCTGATATTCTGTTCAATAATAATTTTCATTCAATTGTTCTCTATTCTAGATAGATTTTGAAAACAGAGATTATGAGTACGGTACTTTCCTTATGACACTACTCATGAGTAAAGTACTGATACTCTTCGTTCGTTTTTGTGTCCCTATTCCTGGGGCCTTTACAATAAAAACTGTAACATCAGTTGGAATCCTGCCTCGGGCCTGGATGTGTGTGATGTCCTTAGGTTACTTAGGTTTAAGTAGTCCTCAGAGCCATTTGAACCATTTCTGTAACATCACGTTTCCTGGCCGTCACTGTGCACAGAGTGCCTTCCCTTTGGTCATTGTCTACGACAGGATCGTGTTTCTGAGGGAAGGAGGTTTGCTTCCGCCTGGAGCAGATGGGCCGGATTTTCCGCTAATCCTCCTAAATGTGTCGCGGTCGGTGTCTACTTGGCAGGCTTACCGGGAGAGCCCCTTCCCCTTGGCAGGTGGTATTCCCATTATCATTTGTAGTCTACAACATGGCCAAGCTAGGAATGTGGGTGACAGGACAGCTGCGAATTTAAGGGTAATAGGATGAAGGCGTAATTGACACCAAAGTGATTTACTGGAAAGAAGGGATACACAGGTCCTTCATAGAGGGAGTCTTGCGAGAAATTTCAGTCTCTTCAGGATCTGTTTGACGCTTTCCAAGGTCTGTGACAGAGAGAGCAAGCCACCTGCCAGATCCGTCATAATTTAAATAAATGTTAAATGAGCTCATAATCCCAAATATTGCCGAAATTTTACAGAAGCTCGAAATTTAGAGCGATCTTCAATCCAAGATGCTTTTAACAGCTTCCACAACGAAACTCTGCCTCGAAACCTGGCAGAAAACCCTAAGAGATCCTTGTCGATCGTAAAGTACATCAGCTACAATCAACACCTTCACTGTGTGATAGTAATGGAAATGTTGAAAGCTGGACGTTCAAATCTTTCTTTGGAAAGATGGCTGTTGATTCTGCTGTTGCGGGAATACACAAGCTCTCAGTCTGAAATATTATTATCGCGATTGGTAGCGAGCGAACAGTTATTGGGAGTAGTGTGACGCAGCCTGGCGTCGAGATAAGCCGCGCGTGAGGAAAGGTCGCAGCCTGCCCTGATCGTGCTGATAGCGCCGGAGAAGATTCTGGTATTAATCGAGGATTTTTGGTAATTTGCTTTTGGTGCGCGTAGTTGTTGCTTGCTTGTTCACTGGAGGAATTTCGTTAGATTTGTGTATGCATACATTGAAAGTAATATTCGTATCTTTGTTGTGACCAGATACCTGATTATTGATTAAAGACAGTGTGAAATAATTAAAGTTTTCGCTAATCAAACTGTCTAAGGAAAAGAAAGGTCTGAGTAGAGTTCGGCAGTGTTTGGATTAAAAGTTTTTATTGGTTCCTTTCATTTTTTTACACCGCTGAAGGCCTGTTGACCAAACCCCTCCTGATGGTTCAAATGTCTCTGAGCACTATGGGACTCAACTGCTGTGGTCATTAGTCCCCTAGAACTTAGAACTACTTAAACCTAACTAACCTAAGGACATCACACACATCCATGCCCGAGGCAGGATTCGAACCTGCGACCGTAGCAGTCGCACGGTTCCGGACTGCGCGCCTAGAACAGCGAGACCACCGCGGCCGGCCCCCTCCTGATCATTCACTTTCTTTACAAGAGAAAAAAAAACACAAACAAAAAAAGAAGCAGTAGTTGCACCAGTAGTCGTGACCACACTTCGCATGGATGGCAGTATCTCATTTGAATTACACTACTGGCCATTAAAATTGCTACACCACGAAGATGGCGTGCTACAGACGCGAAATTTAACCGATAGGAGGAAGATGCTGTGATATGCAAATGAATAGCTTTTCAGAGCATTCACACAAGGTTGGCGGCGGTGGCGACACTTACAACGTGCTGACATGAGGAAATAAAAATGGTTCAAATGGCTGTGAGCACTATGGGACTTAACATCTGTGGTCATCAGTCCCCTAGAACTTAGAACTACTTAAACCTAACTAACCTAAGGACATCACACACATCCATGCCCGAGGCAGGATTCGAACCTGCTACCGTAGCAGTCGCGCGGTTCCGGACTGCGCGCCTAGAACCGCTAGACCACCGCGGCCGGCTGACATAAGGAAAGTTTCCAACCGATTTCTCATACACAAACAGCAGTAGACCGGCACTGCCTGGTGAAACGTTGTTGTGATGCCACGTGTAAGGAGGAGAAATGCGTATCATCACGTTTCCGACTTTGATAAAGGTCGGATTGTAGCCTATCGCGATTTCGTTTTATCATATCGCGACATTGCTGCTGGCGTTGGTCGAAATCCAATAACTGTAGGCAGAATTTGGAATCGATGGGTTCAGAAGGGTAAAACGGAACGCCGTGCTGGATCCCAGCGGCCTCGTATCACTAGCAGTCGAGATGACAGGCATCTTATCCGCACGGCTGTAACGGATCGTGCAGCCACGTCTCGATCCCTGAGTCAACAGACGGGGACGTTTGCAAGACAACAACCATCTGCACGAACAGTTCGACGACGATGACGTTTGCAGCAGCAGGGACTATCAGCTCAGAGACCATGGCTGCTGTTACACTTGACGCTGCATCACAGACAGGAGCGCCTGTGATGGTGTACTCAACGACGAACCTGCGTGCACGAATGGCAAAGCGTCATTTTTTCGGATGAATCCAGGTTCTGTTTACAGCATCATGATGGTCACATCCATGTTTGGCGACATCGCGGTGAACGCACATTGTAAGCGCGTATTCATCATCGCCATACTGGCGTATCACCCGGCGTGATGGTATGGGGTGCCATTGGTTACAGGTCTCGGTCACTTCTTGTTCGTATTGACGGCACTTTGAACAGTGGACGTTACATTTCAGATATGTTACGATCCCTGCGAAACCCTACATTTCAGCAGGATAATGCACGACCGCATGTTGCAGGTCCTGTACGGGCCTTTCTGAATACAGAAAATGTTCCACTGCTGCCCTGGCTAGCATATTCTCCAGATCTCTCACCAATTGAAAACGTCTGGTCAATGGTGGCCAAACAAATGGCTCGTCACATTACGCCAGTCACTACTCTAGATGAACTTTGGTATCGTGTTGAAGCTGCATGGGCAGCTGTACCTGTACACGCCATCCAAGGTCTGTTTGACTCAATGGCCAGGCGTATCAAGGCCGTTATTACGGCCAGAGGTGGTTGTTCTGGGTACTGATTTCTCACGATCTATGCACCCAAATTGCGTGAAAATGTAATCACATGTCAGTTCTAGTATAATATATTTGTCCAATGAATACCCGTTTATCATCTGCATTTCTTCTTGGTGTAACAATTTTAATGGCCAGTAGTGTACTTTAGCATACTGCTAGATGCAGGATATTCAAGCAGTTGCAGCGGCAAGTCGAGGTAAGTCGTCTGGTGCGTGCATTACAGGATTAATTGTTAGGAGCTGTGAGACAATATTTTAAAAATTGCAGTCAGATAGAAGAGAACTGCATTGTCGTGATTTATAGGAAGAATAATTAAGTTGTGTTTTTTTGTACTCAGTCAGAATACTGATGGTCAGAAGTAGGACTCCACTACTTCTGTTCGTCTGTTGCCATAATAATAATTTTTGACATAAAAGCCCGGATCTGGTGGTCGTGCGGTAGCGTTCTCGCTTCCCCCGCCCGGGTTCCCGGGTTCGATTCCCGGCGGGGTCAGGGATTTTCTCTGCCTCGTGATGGCTGGGTGTTGTGTGCTGTCCTTAGGTTAGTTAGGTTTAAGTAGTTCTAAGTTCTAGGGGACTTATGACCACAGCAGTTGAGTCCCATAGTGCTCAGAGCCATTTGAACCATTTTTTTGACATAAAACATTTACCAGGCTAATTGTAATTAAAATTTTTATAATGTTTCATTGTTATTGATGAGAATGCCACTAAATCAGTTACTAAACATGGTTTTCCGAAATTCCTTCTCCAAAGAAAAGGAAGTATTCCAGAATTCTAATGAAGAACAACTGCCACAATGAGTAACTTTGAAAAGCAGCAGCCGGCCGAAGTGGCCGTGCGGTTAAAGGCGCTGCAGTCTGGAACCGCAAGACCGCTACGGTCGCAGGTTCGAATCCTGCCTCGGGCATGGATGTTTGTGATGTCCTTAGGTTAGTTAGGTTTAACTAGTTCTAAGTTCTAGGGGACTAATGACCTCAGCAGTTGAGTCCCATAGTGCTCAGAGCCATTTGAACCATTTTTTTTGAAAAGCAGCAAAGAAACTTAAATGACTTAATAAAGGCAAGACTGAACGTTGTACAGATCACACCAATACCCAACACAAGAAATACGAATAACCCGCAGAATTGCAGACCCATATCACTGACGTCTGTTTGCAATATCACTTTGGAGTATATACTGTGTTCAAACATTATGAACTATAACGAAGAAAACTATTTCTTGAGAAACAGGCAACACACATTCAGAAAGTACCGTTCTTGTGAAACAAGTAGCTCTTTATTCTTGCGAAGTAATGAGTGCTATCGACAGGGGATGTCGAATTGATTCCATATGTTTAGATTTCCAGAACGCTTTTAACACGTTCCCTCAGAAGCGACTTCTAATCAAATTGCGTGCCTCTAGCGTGTCGTCTCGGTTGTGCGACTTGATTCGTGGTTTCCTGTCAGAAAGTAACCGACGGAAAGTTAAAGAGTAAAACACAAGTGATTCTGGCATTCCTGATCCACATAAGAGATTAAGGAAAAAATATGAGCAGCTCTCTTAGATTATTTGCCGATGATGCTGTCATTTATTGTCTTGTAAAGTCATTGGATGATAAAAACTGATTACAAAATGATTGAAACAAGATATCTGTCTAGTGCTGAAATAGCAGTTGATCCAAATTAATGAAAACTGTGAAGTCATGGACATGAGTACTAAAAGGAATCCTCCAACATCAAGTTACAAAATAAATCACACGATCTGAGGACTGTAAATTCGACTAAGTACTTAGGGTTACAGTTAATGGAGGAAAACCACATTAGGAGGTTCAAAAAATCGGATCTTTTTATTGTATAAATCGTTAGCTTAACTATCCAAGAATACACTGTCAAAATTTCAAAGGGAAATTCGCATTCGTTTAGATTTTGTGAGCATAGAACCGAGTGCACATCGGGTACAGGCTCGAGCGCAGATAGAGCGGAGCACTGGAGAGATGTTTAGGTGGCCACACACGAAATGCGAATGAAAGTTTTAATTCCACATTTGGCGATTAGCTCCTAAACACTTGCACTCCGGACTAAAAGTCGGCCGCTGTGACCGAGTGTTTCTAGGCGATTCAGTACGGAACCGCGCTGCTGCTACGGTCGCAGGTTCGGATCCTGCCTCGGGCATGGATGTGTGTGATGTCCTTAGGTTAGTTGGGTTTAAGTAGTTCTTCGCATAGGGGACTGATGAACTCAGATGTTAAGTCCCATAATACTTAGAGCCATTTCAACCATCCGGACTAAAAATCGTTGTATTGGTATCGTGTTTAGCAGCGGGCTTATTCAGTGAAGGAAATTCATCCCTTCCGATGGTCATGAACGAGGCAGGAATTGTAGTAGGCACGCGAAGCTTCAATTATGCCGAACAAATCGATAACCAGCGCGTGAGCCGGCAGAATCGACGTAGTTAATTGGAATCGAAGGAACGTCAGAGAGCACGGAAAGCATTGCTGCAAGCGCAAAACGAAGCCTATGAGGAAGAATAGGTATTACTATATGATGCTAGAATCGTAGATTAATCGATAAGCATTTTACATTATTGTTAACTTCCTTGAATTTCTAGTTTCCGAGAATTTATTTTTCAAACGCGTTTATCACGAAATGACTTTTTTCACATTTGCATGCAGTCTAACTCAAAAAGTATAGAACCGATCATTATGAAAATTTATAGTCCGATTCTTTATAAAATTACAAATTTATATGAACCAACTTGTGAGATGATATCATGATTTCAAAGGTGTTTTTTCTTTGCATAATTAGAGAAAAAAATAGCGAAAATCTAAGTAAATTGTTCCAACGCCTGCAAAATTTTTAATTTTCATTATTTTACCCTGCATTCATCTACATCTACATCTACATGGATACTCTGCAAATCACATTTAAGTGCCTGGCAGAGGGTTCATCGAACCACCTTCACAATTCTCTATTATTCCAATCTCGTATAGCGCGCAGAAAGAATGAACACCTATATATTTCCGTACGAGCTCTGTTTTCCCTTATTTTATCGTGGTGATTCTTTGTCCCTATGTAGGTCGGTGTCAACAAAATATTTTCGCATTCGGAGAAGATAGCTGGTGATTGGAATTTCGTGAGAAGATTCTGTCGAAACCAAAAACGCCTTTCTTTTAATGATGTCCATCCCAAATCCTGTATCGTTTCAGTGACGCTTTCTCCCATATTTCGCGATAATACAAGACGTGCTGTCCTTCTTTGAACGTTTTCTATATACTCCGTCAGTGCTATCTGGTAAGGATCCTACACCGCACAGCAGTATTCTAAAAGAGGACGGACAAGCGTAGTGTAGGCAGTCTCCTTAGTAGATATGTCACATTTTCTAAACGTCCTGCCAATAAAGCGCAGTCTTTGGTTAGCGTTCCCCACAACATTTTCTATGTGTTCTTTCCAATTTAAGTTGTTCGTAATTGTAATACCTACGTATTTAGTTGAATTTACGGCTCTTAGATTAGACTGATTTGCCGTGCAACCAAAGTTTAATGGATTCCTTTTAGCACTCACGTAGATGACCTCAGACTTTTCGTTAGGGTCAACTGCCAATTTTCGCGCCATTCAGATATCTTTTCTGAATCGTTTTGCAATACGTTTTGATCTTCTGATGTCTTTATTAGTCGATAAACGACAGCGTCATCTGCAAACAACCTAAGACGGCTGCTCAGATTGTCTCCCAAATCATTTATATAGGTAAGGAGCAGCAAGGAGCCTATAACAACTACCTGGGAACGCCAGAAATCACTTCTGTTTTACTCGCTGTCTTTCCGTCAATTACTACGAACTGTGACCTCTCTGACAGGGAGTAATAAATCCAGTCACTTAACTGAGACGATATTCCATAAGCACACAATTTCACTACAAGCCGCTTGTATGGTGCAGTGTCAAAAGTCTTCCGGAAATCCAGAAATACGATCTGAAATCCCTTGTCAACACTTCATGCGAATAAGGAACTAGTTGTGTTTCACAAGAACGATGTTTTCTAAACCCTTGTTGACTGTGTGTCAATAGAATATTAAGGTTCATATTCTCAGAAAATAAGTTATTAATGTAAAATCAAAACCTTTTTGATTTCAGATGAAAATCCAAATGGCTACACTGCACTCAATTGGAGAACTATACTCAAAACCTTCAGCGGACGTTACAGGGTAACTTCGTTATTTTTGGCTGAAATTATTCAAAAAAATTCACTAAAACTGTTTGAAATATGAATGAAATTATGTCAAAATTTGATTAAATTCTCATTAATTCCTCACACCCAAAAAAAAAAAATCATTGTCTAACAGTCTCCTAATGTCGTTTCCCTCCATAATGAACAACCTGAATAGGAACTTCGTAAAATGAAGAAACCGCACAACAGTTACTGAACCTTTTATTGCATACGCGACAGGTATAGGACCACTAATAGTTCCATCACCAGGTTTAAACAGTAAAAATGAAAATATTGTGTTGCAAGACAATGGCAGGGGATCCTCAATTTTTTTTATGAAAAGGAAGGTAAGAAATCGTACAGCTAAAATTTCTAAAACGAAATAAAAGTGTAAGACGCAATAAAGACAACAAGGGAAAACACATACTGTGCGAAATTACTTGCATGAATTCCATAAAAACCGTTGCCCCGACCCGCCCAGCCGGGAACACTAACAGGTAAAGTATGTAACAGTAAATACTTTCTACCAGCGAGTAGAGACCGCACAGGATCCATAACGCAAGCGCGGTATGAAACGTATGTTGACGGCACGGAGGAACGGTTTTTAAGTAATTTATGTAAGTAATTCCACACAATACTTCCAACCGTCTTCATTGCATCTTACATGTTTTACGATTCTGGTGTCTTTCGGTGTTCGCTCATGATGTAGGCCTATGTCTTTTGTAGAGCCCCCTTTTATTCTTTTGCCGCGGAACTTTTTTTCCTTGAATACATTGGGGGTGAATATGACCTCAGATGGTTAAGTGATTTTATTTGTAACTAATGTTCCGGTCCAACTTTTATTTCATTTTAGAAATTTTAGCTTTATAGTTCCTTATCTGCCATTTAAGAAAACTCGAGGATTCCCTGCTATTTTCTTGAAACACAATATTTTCAGTATTACTTTTTATACTACATGATGATGAAACTTCAAATGTTCCGAAACCGGAAGTTAAAAATTTGTTGATTCAGCAAATGTTACGCGGTTTCTCCATTATACAAAATTGACATCCGTAGTTGCGGGTAACCCACAAGAAGAACTCTTTAAATTGGAACGGTCACACTGATAATGTTGTAAAGAAGGCGAATAAGACCTCGTTCTGGTGGCATAACACTTATATTCGCGAAATATGAGAGACAGTCCCACGGATATGTTACGCGAACTGGGGTGGTAGTCATTACAACAAAGTCTATTTTCTTCGCAGTTCGAAATTTCAATAACCATCTTTCTCCTCAGAATGCGAAAATATTTTGTTGGCACCTACCTACATAGGGGGAAATGATCATCATGACGAAATACACGCCGGCCGGTGTGGCCGAGCGGTTCTAGGCGCTTCAGCCTGGTACCGCGCGACCGCTACGGTCGCAGGTTCGAATCCTGCCTCGGGCATGAATGTGTGTGATGCCCTTAGGTTAGTTCGGTTTAAGTAGTTCTAAGTTCTAGGGGACTGATGACCTCAGAAGTTAAGTCCCACAGTGCACAGAGCCATTTGAACTATTTGAACGAAATACACTGACGGAAAAAAAATCGTAAAACTAACAAAGAGTTGTGCGACATACACGAAAGTTGGCAGGCATATTTGTACATCTGAAACGTGATGTATATTCACATTTTACGCCAGTCGCATAAGAGTGTAGTTGTCGCGCCACTTATAAAGTTACAAATGAGGTTTGCTTTAAATACGCGCTGTAACGAATGATTCAAATGACTCAAAGCACTATGGGACATCCAAGGTCATCAGTCCCCTAGACTTAGAACTAGTTTAACTTGACTAACCTAAGGACATCACACACCTCCATGCCCGAGGCGGGATTCGAATCTGCGACCGTAGCAGCAGCGCGGTTCCAGATTGAAGCGCCTAGAACCGCTCGGCCACAGCGGCCGGCACGCTGTAACGGTTGTGAGAGTTAGTTACCTTGGAGATTGGACATGGTGAGAGATTGGACATGGTGAGTTGCTGTTGGTCAAGAATGCCTTTAAGGCGACAAGGACTCCATTATCAACACCTCACAGAGTTCGAACAAGCTCGCGTAGTAGGGCTATGAGTAGCTGGATGTTCCATCTGCGATAGTGCAGAAAGATGAGGCAGGAATGTGGCCACTGTACATGACTGGTAGCATCTGTAGTCACGAGAATTAACGGTCGCAAGGAGTCTAGGCTCCGAACGGCCACGTTTCACTACCGACAGGGAAGACCATCGTGTTCGGCGTATGGCTCTGACGCATCGTATTGCATCTGCAGCAGCAATTTCAGTAGCAGTTGGGACCACAGTCACGCAACGAACTGTTACAAGACGGTTACTTCAAGAACAGCTTCGAGCCAGACGCCCGGTAGCGTGCATTCCACTGACCACAAACCACCCCCATTTGCGACTTCGCTGGTGCCAAGAGAGAACCCACTGAGGGGCCGAGTGGAGGTCTGTAGTGATTCCTGATGCAAGATGGTCCTACTCGGTGCCAGTGAAGGCCATGTATTGGTTAGAAGAAGGCCATTTAGAATGATAAGAGGAGCACTCACGTGGTTATCCCAAGCACCCTGCCAGCACATTTGTGCGTCAATCTGGTGATTCGACCTGCTGCACTGTCATTCATAAACAGCATTCCAAGGGGTGTTTTCCAACAGGATAACCCTCGGTCGCATACTGCTGTTATAACCCATCATGCTCTACAGAGTGTCGACATGTTGCCTTGGCCTGCTTGATCACCAGACCTTTCTCCAATCGAGAAGATATGGGAGATCATAGGACGACACCTCCAGCGTCATCCACAAACGGCTGTAACCGTCGCTGTATTGACCGACCAAGTGCAACAGGCATGGAACTCCATCCCACAAACTGACGCCCGGCACCTGTAAAACACCATGCATTTAGGTTTACATACTTGCGTTCAACACTCTGACTGTCAGACCGGTTACTGATGTACTAGCATTTCACATTTGCAATGGCTTACCTTGTACTTATGTTAACCTGTGACTGTGCAATATTAACACTTTGCCGTCCGCACGTCTCGTACAAATTGATTCGCTTGGCGCCGGCAACGCTAATTCGGATTACTTGGCTTGTCGCCGGCCGTTCTTGACATTATCGGGAGATAATAAATTGTTAAGGTTTACTCACTTCATCGTTAGTTCTCATAAGTTCACAACACTGTTCCCCTACTTTCATGAAATTGTAGAGGTGATGCCGCTTCCAATAAGGCGGTGTCAGTGGTTCCAACACTGGCTTTGCTGAAGGCTGTCCAGCGCCGAAATATATCTTGAATGAGGAAATGTAGCCCGTGCTCGAATCACACCGCATACGAATGAGTATGCCATATTTCGTAATTTTCGACGGATTGTAAACTTTGAAATTTAACCGTCCACGCCACGGTATCATTCCTTCATTAATTGAGATGTTTTGCCTTAGATTAAAAATTTCTTTAAGGTTTTTGAAAAATAATCAATTACGAATTGCACTTTGAAAAGCCGGTCGGCATTATCTGGTTCACTGTTGTCAGAAAAATGTAAAAATGATAATATTTGACTGAATCGGTTGCGGGACATCGTTTTGCGAAATATCGGTGTGTCTATCAACGGATTCGTTGACCAATAATCATCGATCCATGCTTTTTTTACAATTCCCATAAGGATAACAACCCCAAACCATGTTCTATGTTCCGGTCCCGTAACGCCGACAAATTTGGCATTTTTTAAAATCAGTTTCCTTCTATTGCGCTGGCCATCCTGCCGAGCGGTTCTAGGCGCTTCAGTCTGGAACCACGATACCGCTACGGTCGCAGGTTCGAATCCTGCCTCGGGCATGGATGTGTGTGATGTCCTTAGGTTAGTTAGGTTTAAGTAGTTCTAAGTTCTAAGAGACTAATGACCTCAGATGTTAAGTCCCATAGTGCTCAGAGCCATTTGAACCTTCTGTTGCAATTTTGACTCTAGTACTCGTTGGTTTCGATGCTAATATATCCAAATAGATCGTTCCCAGTATATAATTCTACGATATCCTCGACGCTGTGTGTGTCTGTGGGAAATATGTTTGGACCCGGAGGTCCTTCAGACTTATTATTGGTCCTCGGTAAATCAAAGTATGACGACTATGCACTGTCTTCTTCGTCTGATTCATCCGAATCACTTGGCAACCGTAGCGTTCGCCGAATTTTTCTTGGACGTATTTTACTATCTTCCGACGATTCTGCTTCACTTCCATTTTTTTTTTATATCCAATGCCTTCTTCCCAATCGGCCAAGTCGTCCGGAATTCAGACAAGACTTCCGCACATTCAGCGTAAATAACCGTATCGTGTCTTTTGTCTGCCATGATGAAAGGGCACAAGTACTTCTAAAAACAAAAAACTTGTTCACGTGTGTAACTTCTTGTTACCTAAACGAAACACCAACAGAAAGCAAAAGACACTAAAGTGCTGTCTCCGGCCACTGCGCGATGCTATGCTTACGACACCACTGTGATTTCGCCAGCCACTGAGCGATAGTATGCACACGACGCCACTGTGGTGTCACCGGCCGTTGACTGCTATTTCGCGTCGACACCGCTGTGGTGTCGCCGGACGGCATAGTGTTAATCACTTAAACATGTTACCTAGACAAATGCAGTTCCAAATATTCATTACTCTAAATTAATAATGTTTTGGCGTTGCGATTTAATTTTTCGTCAGTGTAAGAGAAATCAGAGCTCACACGGAAAGATTTAAGTGTTCTCTTTGCACGCGCGCTGTTCGAGAATGGAGCGGTAGAGTAATAGCACGAAGGTGGTTCGATGAGCCCTTTTCCAGGCGCTTAAGTGTGAATTGCAGAGTAATGATGGAGTTGCAAAAGTAGATATAGAATTTTTTGGAGCCGTTTGCAGCTCGCGACATCGAATGGTCGGATGGGAACCCACGTGAGGTTAAAGCAGCAAGTTGTGTGCCCTCTAGGATAATCATTTCTGAGCTTTCCATCAGCGAGATTACTTTTCTGGTGCGGAAAGCTTTCAAAGCACTCGAAAGCGCGTTTCCGAGCGCGGACGTCCAATTCTGCGTTGGCACGTGCCCGCTTTTCTCAACGAGTGTTGCGAGCGTTGAGTTGTTCGGTAACGAGAGGCCCCAGAGCTGACCGTGGAGCCATTAGCTGGTTGCAGGTAGTGTGACAAACCTAGATATGGTTACTTGACACCATCAAATTTCTTTTGTTTTCGTGCAAATTTGAGCTTCTTGTATTCGAATGACCCTTTTCCGTGTTGACTTTGGACTGTGTTGCTCAAATGGCTCTGAGCACTATGGGACTTAACATCTTAGGTCAACTGTCCCCTAGAACTTAGAACTACTTAAACCTAACTAACCTAAGGACATCACACACATCCATGCCCGAGGCAGGATTCGAACCTGCGACCGTAGCAGTCCCGCGGTTCCGGACTGCAGCGCCTAGAACCGCACGGCCACCGCGGCCGGCGACTGTGTTGCAGTTTAGTTGTCAGGGTAATTATGAACGGCAGTTGCTAATAGCCAGGTGAAGGTGGTCTACTGAACTGTTCGTGACGAACATACGTTGAGGTGACAAAAGTCATGGGATAGCGATGTGCACAAGTACAGGTGGCGGTACATCGCGTACACAAGGTATTAAAGGGCAGTGTGGAGAGTGGTTGATGGATACTGACATAACGCAATCTGTCTCCATAGTGCACCCCAGGCATCTATGGGATTCAAATCGGGAGAGCGACCAGGCCACGCCCAGTGTGCAATATCTTCCGTTTCCAACAAAACATCAACCGCTCTTGCTCTATGACATCGTTCATTACTGTCCATCAATACAATGTCTGGGTCCGTACCACCTCGCAACAACTGCACATCAGGTCCCAAGATCTCGTAACAACACTTGACAGCAGTTTTATCTTGCCGATCCATTCGTACAGTTTCATGAAGAGGTGTTCATGTGGTCAACATAATCCCTGCCCACAACATTAGGTATCCTTCTCGATATAGGTCTCTTTCCATAATGTCTGGGTCCCAAAATCGTGTTCCACGTTTCCTCCAGAGGCGAATCCGTCTAGAATCACTCTCCAGATTAAATCGGAATTCATCTGTGAGAAGAACATTGGACCACTGTTCGACCGTCCAGGTGGCATGTTGATTATTCCGCTCTAGACGTTCCCTTCTGTGAAGACGCATCAGAGGTACACATACAACAGGTCTCCAACAATAAAGGCCGCTCTGCCGAAGCTTTCTGTACACCGACTGCCTTGACACAACACATAGAGTGGATGCTGCAAGATCAGATGCCAGGTGCCGTGCAGTACGAAGGCGGAACTGTCGTGCCCTTACATCCAAATAGCGGTCCTCTCTTTCTGAGATCACACGTGGTCGGCCCTGTCCTGGCCTTTGGAGTACTGTTTCGGTCTCCATGTTGCCACATTCAAGAAACAACGGAACGATTCCCACTAAGCCATCGCGCCTCATCAGTCTGCGACTGTCTTGCTTCCATTCTTCTTACGGTCCTCCATCTCAGAGAGTGTGGCAGGCGAATTTTCTGTGCCATACTGCACCGTCGGTAACTGTATACACAAAGATTTTGTATTTGGACTATCCTGCAAACACTACTGGGTTTAATTGGTGCCCTGACATCGTTGACGTGGTTGTCCGTAGACTGAGATGCCATTTTCTGTTCAGAACACTGTTCTACTGACCTCTGTTGACAGTTCGTTTGATTATACGATGAACTATTGCTTTAATTTTGTACACCATTGTAATTATTATTTCAAATCTCATTGGACAGTAGCTTTCTCCGCTAGTCGCGCTCATTTGGTCATGTGGTCTATGTAAACAAGTTATGACAATGTGCACGTGAACTATCCCCTCTCCCCAAATGAAATGAAATTTACCGAGATGGAAAATCACTTACAAACTGTATCGAGATCTGTGAAAAGAACAGTTCATAAAATAAGTGTAGCCCTCCTAAGAGTCGTCAGGCGGAATTTCTCCTGAATTTCAGCATATATCTGTAATTTTCACTGTGTAGTTGGAGTCAGCATAATCATATACGTGCATCACACATTCCATACCACGTCCAGCGTCGACGAAAAGTGTAGGTTTGTTTCCCGTCACAAACAAAATTAACTTTAAAACGGAATATTACGTGTCCATGCGACAGGGCGCCCAAATTCGTCTAGTGCGATATTCGTACTGCGGCGGCGCTGTTCCTTCCGTCCCTTTACGATGGACCTGCATCTACCTGTGAACATTGTCTCAGCATATCGTCAGTAGGGAAGCTGAGCGAAACCTACTGTACTTCGACGTGTACCAGGCTGCAATTAAAGTCACTAATCTACGTTTCGGGAGAAAGTTTTCACACGAAATGAAAGGTTGGAAATTTTGTCCTTAATTAATGTATTCAGAAACTTAGGTGAACAAGAATCACTGCCAAGCCCGTGCTAGTCTTAACACAGTCACTCACAATCCCTTCCACTTACGTTAGCAAGTTTATGGTGTTGCATTTCCCGAAAACGTAATAGCTACAAAAATACGGATTGTTTTTGATTGAGAATGCTCGCCAGATATTAAGTCTGTCGGTACCTAATGCAGTCACAGTTTTCAGCCACCGACCTGCTCAATACGCCACGCGGAATTTATGTCTTTTCTAGTCACAAAATTCACTTAAAAATTCCGAAATTTCTACACACCCGTCGGAATAATTATGCCGTCACTTTACAACACTTTTGGTGTATGAAACACTGCTAGATCCGGCAACTTATCATTCCCATCGGAACTACTACTACACACGTCCGAACTGCTTCATGGCTAGGCTCCCACTCCTCTCAAGAATATTGTAAGTCTTCTCTACCAGCAGAGAAAGGTGCGCGAAGAATATTGCTGTACCATTGGTCAGTTTACTCAACAGCCAATAGCAAAACAACATTCTCCCGCATCAGTCCTCGCTTTTCATCAATAACCAATCGCAAAATAGTAAACCTAATGACTGCACTTTTTACCGACATAATTATCTAATATGCTGAAGTTTTGTTAATGTATAAAGTTATTTACTATTGTTATTTATACCTGAATTATCTTTCCCCTTACCATAAACTTACTTTACAAATCTAAACTACCAAAATCCCCTTTGTCCACATCCATACTTCGAAATGTTCCCACACTAAATCCCACTACATAACTCGTTAAACAATTATCTTCATATTAACCTTAAACCACACTCACGCAACATTCATACTGCTAAAACACATTTATAACATTTTACATACACAAAAAGACATAATAACACTTTATGAAAATACTAGAACAGTTTATAAGAAACATTCTGTCACTTTAGTGCACTCTAGTGGGCACAATCGAAACTAAATCACAGTCCCCTATCCAATACTGTCCTCTATCGGCTGATACATCTACTACGTGCGCGTCCAGTCTCGCGTCACCATCTGTCCCTATCAAGCTCTGAGACACATCTCCCACTTAACCGCCTCCAAGGCAGGATTAGTATACGGCGCTACGCCTCAGTAAGTATTAACAGCAACCGTAAAACGCAGATACTATCCAGTACTCCATCAACGAAGGCATCGCCCTGGCTCGCGCTAACTGCTGCGACCACGCAGAAGTGCTGCCCAGTCGGTGCTCTCTATCGAATGCACACGTAAAATTCTGGTTTAAACATCATTCTGTTCGTAAAGGGAAACAAACCGAAGCTTTCCGTTGAGACTGGGCGTCGGATGAAAGATTTGGCTAGCAGCTTTTGTTTGGGTTGACTCCAGCTACACAGACAAAATGAGCCTGACGAGTCTTAGGAGGGACATATACACGGCCCGGTTACACCAATAGACCACCCACTATGTTCGACGTCAACCACTCGCAGACAGCAAGTGGCAACACTAGCAGAGCAGAGTTTATAAAACGTGTCGGGGGAGGCGGGAAACAGTGCAGTCGTTGCCGCAATGCGGAAACGTAGCGATTTTTGCATGATCATTGGCTTTAGAGCTAGGGGTGGAAGCATTTTAGAAACGGCTGTTCGTAAACAGTTCGCGTGACACATAGGTTAATGTATACCATGCAGGCCAAAATGGCGCTATCCAAAATCGTCGCCTAGGCCACTATGGTGCACCACGAGCCGTAGATGACAGGGGTGAAAAACAACTGTGGAGATGTGAGCGGGCGAATAGAAGAGCAACTCTTGAGCGCTGACCGCCCAGATGAACCAAGAGGCTACCATCAGTGTCTCCTGAACGACCGTGCAGTGAACGTTACTCCGTATGGGCCTCTACAGCAGGCGTCTTATTCATCCATCCACGCTGACTGCTTTATCGACGAAGGCTGAAATTTGCGCCCCAATAACGCAACTAGGCGGCCATTGAGTGGCGGCAGATGGCCTTTCCAGATGAATCACGTTTTATGCTCCGTCGGAGAGGTGGCTATTGTTGTGTACGGCCATGCAATAATCATCAGAAGGGTCCAACCAGAAGCAGGGAGTATTATGGTCTGGACAATGTTTTCGTGGCATTCCGTGGGTGATCTCACCGTTCTGGAAGACATAATGGATCAACAAAAGATGCATCTATCCTTGGGGCCCTGTCGACCCCTACATGCAATTTGTTTTTTCTTCAGCACAATGGCTTCTACCAGCAGAACAATGCAAGGTGTCACAGTATTTAATAATCACTTTCTGAATATAGCTGGTGAACTAAATAGAAACCTAGTCCCAACAGGGAATCATATAGCGCTCGTAGAAAAAAGTGTTCCGAGACTGTTACCTGAAATGCTTCTCCATGATACTGACAAGAGGGAGATTGAGTTAATAATTAAATCATTAAAGACCAAGAACTCTCATGGATATGACGGGGTATCATAAGAATACTGTTGTTCTATGTATGTTAGCCCTGTACTTAGCCATATCTGTATCTTTTCCTTTAGGAGTGGTCGGTTTCCTGACCGATTAAAGTACTCGGTAGTGAAGCCACTTTATAAAAAGGGAGACAGGGATAATGTTGACAATTATAGACCTATTTCTGTGCCATCGGTGTTTGCTAAAGTTATCGAGAGGATTGTATATACAAGGTTACTGGAGCATTTAAATTCACATAATTTGCTGTCAAATGTACAGTTTGGTTTTAGAAATGGTTTAACAACTGAAAATACTATATTCTTTTTTTCTCTGTGAGGTTTTGGACGGATTAAATAAAAGATTGCGAAAGCTAGGTGTTTTCTCTGATTTAACGAAGGCTTTTGACTGTGTTGACCACAAAATATTACTGCAGAAGTTGGACCATTATGGAGTAAGGGGAGTAGCTTACAATTGGTTCGCCTCTTACTTTAAGAACGGAAAGCTGAAGGTAATTTTCCGCAGTATTGAGAGTGGTAGTGATGTTCAGTCCCAATGGGGCACTGTTAAGTGGGGCGTTCCCCAAGGGTCGGTGCTGGGGCCACTGCTGTTTCTTATTTATATAAATGATATGCTTTCTAGTATTAAAGGTGATTCAAAAATATTTCTGTTTGCTGATGACACCAGCTTGGTAGTGAAGGATCTTGTGTGTAATATTGAAACAGTATCAAATAATGTAGTTCATGAAATAAGTTCGTGGCTTGTGGAAAATAATTTGATGCTAAATCACAGTAAGACTCAGTTTTTACAGTTTCTAACTCACAATTCAACAAGAACCGATATTTTGATCAGACAGAATGTGCATATTATAAGCGAGACGGAACAGTTCAAGTTCCCAGGCGTTCGGATAGATAGTAAGCTGTTGTGGAAAGCCCATGTTCAGGATCTTGTTCAGAAACTAAATGCTGCTGTATTTACCACTAGAACAGTATATGAAATAAGTGACAGTTCAACACGAAAAGTAGTCTACTTCGCATATTTTCATACGCTTATGTCATATGGTATTATTTTTTGGGGTAATTCTTCTGATTCAAAAAGGGTATTTTTGGCTCAAAAACTGGATGTTCGAGCTATGTGTGGTGTAAGTTCGAGAACCTCTTGTCGACCCCTATTCAATAGTCTGGGAATTCTGACATTGCCCTCACAGGACATATTTTCTTTAATGTCATTTGTTGTTAGCAATATTAGCTTATTCCCAAGAGTTAGCAGCTTTCACTCAGTTAATACTAGGCAGAAATCAAATCTGCATGTGGAATGCACTTCCTTGACTCTTGTGCAGAAAGGAGTGCAGTATTCTGCTGCATCCATTTTCAATAAGCTACCACAGGAACTCAAAAATCTGAGCAGTAGTCCAAACACTTTTAAGTCTAAACTGAAGATTTCCTCATGGCTCACTCCTATTCTGTCGAGGAACTCCTGGAAGAGCTGAAAAATTAAGCAAATTCAAGTGTTACATTGTTGATTTTCTTTATTTAAACTTACGAGTTGTCGCCTGAATATATTACTTATATTTCATTTTATCTGTTTCTACTATCGTGTTATAATTTCATGTATTGACTCGTTCCATGACCATGAAAACTTCTCCCTAATTTGGTCCCACGGAACAATAAATAAATAAATAGACACAGCTGGCAGTGTAGGTGCGTGGTTCGAAGGGCGCCAGGACGAGTTTACTGTATACCTCGGCCACCAAACTTCCAGGATTTAAACCCAATCGAGATTCTGTGGGACCACCTCTATCGGGCTGTTCTCGCCATGGATTTTCAAGCGGGAAACCTAGCACGGCACTGGGCTTGACTTAGCTCCATATCCTTGTCAGAACCTTCCAGAAACTCATTGACTCTCTTCCTGCACATCCGCGCTGCAGAAGGTGGTTATAGATGCTTTTGACACGTGGTCACGTTAATGTGACAGGACCGTGTACATACATATGGTGTCTCAAGGTCCTTGAATCAAACGGCTATGGATGGCAGATAAAGTCGCGAGAACAATTTATGCTAGAAACAAAATTTTAACTGAGGTTTCCCGGCGACTTTGGCCTTTTTGCTGCATGTGTTATATCCCTGAGAGGCTACAGGGCATATGCATTCGATGGCGTGCGTGTACCTCGTGTGCTGCTCGTAACCCATTCATCTGCTTCGTATCAAAGGGGGTAAACCCAGCAAAATTGAAATTTCTGATTTGCGCCTAAAATATGTCTCTCTACTTAGACTGATTGTTAAAGTTTGAAAATCACTCTATCCATTTACTGGGCAGGTAGTATGCAGCACACGTGGTTAGTAGATCCTGCTGTTTTGTTTTGTTTTTTCCTTTTTTCCAGTCATCAGTCTTCTGACTGGTTTGATGAGGACTGCCATGAGCTCCTTTCCTGTGCCAACCTCTTCCTCTTCATCTCAAAGTAACATTTGCGACCTGCGTCCTCAATTATTTGCTGGATGTATTCCAATCTTTATTTTCCTCTACAGTTTTTAACTTCTACAGCTTCCTCTAGTTCCATTGAAGTTATTCCCTGACGTCTTAACAGATGTCCTATCATCCTGTCCCTTCTCCTTGTCAATGTTTTCCATATATTCCTTTCCTCGTGGATTCTGCGGAGAACCGCCTCATTCCTTACCTTCTCAGTCCACCTAATTTTTCAACATTCTTGTGTAGCACCACATCTCAAACGCTTCGATTCTCTTCTTCTTTGGTTTTCCCACATTCCATCTTTCATTACCATACAATTCTGTGCTCCAAACGCACATCTCAGAAGTTTCTTCCTCAGATTAAGGCCTATCTTTAATACCAGTAGACCAGGAATGCACTTTTTGCCAGAGCTTGTGGATTCTTATGTCCTCCTTGCTCCGTCCTTCATGGTTTATTTTGCTGCCTAGGTAGCAGAATTCCTTAACTTCGTGTGCTTCGTGATCCCCAATTCTGATGTTAAGTTTTTCGATGCTTTCATATTGTATACTTGTTAGACTATTCATTCCATTCAGTAGATCCGGTAATTCTTCTTCACTTTTACTGCGCATAGCAATGCGACCAGCGAATATCACTGATATTGCAGGGTTCATTTATATTTTAAGTGACCTCGTTGTGATCTTCAGCTCGGAGTCTGAGGAAAACTGCCGACTTGTTAATTATTCTTTTTATCTGTAGAATAACTTTATTTTTACTAAAAACCTGAACTTGGCAACTCTGATCTTTTAAGCCTTTTATTGAGCCTTTAAATACAACAGATATTAGACGATAAATATTTTGCTGCAGGAGACGTTCTGGGCAAGGAATAACAAGCGTTTTTCCAATGAATGCGTATATACATCACGGTGACGTTGCATCAATCACGTGACAATCGATTGCCTGCAATCGAGAGAACAGACGATAGCCAGAGATAGCTGCGCATCGACGCCACGTGACGTGTGGTGGCGCCCCCTACGATATCCATACAAGCGGCGGCCCCAGCTCCTAGCAGCCAGTCGTTGACTCACCTCGGAAGATGTTCTCCGTAGTTGAGAACGAAACGTCCGGGAGAAGAAGTTCTACAGATCGACCACGGCAACTTAGCCCGGAAGTGTTTACTGATGACGTCACAGAATGTTTAGTTCATGTTGTATTTTGTTCAGTTCTGTTTTGTCGAGTCTGATGTTCGCATCTGTTTGTAGCATATACGAAGGCAATAAAACAGTTATGTTCTAAAGCTTAAATACGTGTTAGAGAATTATTTATGAAGATTTATATTGAGGAAGAATTATTACTGAATTTTTCCAAGATATTAATTTTCAGAAGAGTTTGATTTCGATTTTTGAATCTTAAAGGCTTTACAGTCTGATTTTAATATGAGAAAAAATAAGATTACTTGCATGAATATAATTTCTAAGAAGAAACAAACGACATCTAAATTTCAAAAGTTTGCGCAAACCAGTTGGACTGAGTGACGTAATTTTGCACAAATTTGTAATTACATTTTCGTTCAAGAATCTTTTATAGAGAACTTTAAAAGAACTTAAATAATTTTTTTAAGTGTTTTGTAAACTACGTAGGTGACGAAGTCTGCACATGGTCATATTTCCAACAAAAATCATTGAGTCATACGCGTCGTTACACTAGACCATCCACGGTATACATTAACCAAGGCGGCGCCCAAACAGTTTACAGACTTCAGCGGTTTCTAAAATGTTTCCACCCTTAGTCCGAAAGCCAACGATCACACCCTTTTGGACGTCAGATAAATCGCTCAGTTTCCACATTATGACAACGACTGCGTTGTTTTCCGCCCCCTCCCCTCCCGAACGCGTTTTATACACCCTCCTGTGCTAGCGCTGCCACCTGCTGTCTGTGAATGGTTATTGCACATTGACGTCGAGCATATATGGTGGTCACATTAACGTTACTGGACCGTGTATCATACAGCCAAAATCTCATGTGAACCTTCGATACTGAGGTAACTGTGGGAGAGTGTGAATGGAAGCGTTCGCCTGGCGGTAAAGGTATATGATCCGCATCCCTAAAACAGAAAAGCGGAGACAGTCTATTATCAACGAGAAATTGTCACAAATGGCTCACGGAAATTTTAGTCAAATTATCGTCAAGAGATTCAACTTCCGTTTATTCTCAGCGCCTTGAAATCCTCCCTAAATTTGATTTCGTGCTCTACAGCGACTTTTAGCCCGAAATATGGCCTGAGAGTGGTCATAAACTGCTCGCAATTCATTTTCATTAACCGCCTCTGATATTGTCAGAGAAAGTGCTTGATGAGTTTTTAATATGATTCCGCTGCTCTTTCCCCAGTGTTCCGTAATCTATGAACTTCAGAAAAGCAAAACAAAAGTACATTATATAAAATGATCGATAGCAAGTGCTATCCCGTCTATAGGGGAATACCCATGTAGTACTGCTGCACGTAAAAGATTAAGTGAGATAAGCAGTCGCTGACGAATGGAACATTTGAGTCTCAGTTTAATTTCTGCTTAAGACAGCGTATATTTTAAAATGGGCGCTCATTTACTTACGGACAATGGTGTAATAACAGGAAAGAATGAAATTTGAAGTCTCTCCGACGACGTGCTCATTGGAGAAGAGATGTGCCTATGATCCAGCATTTTTTTCTTCAGATTATTGCCTCTTTGCGTAACATATAATGTTGGCCACCTTATCCAAGTACAAAGTAGGGTGCTTCTGGTGTTACGTAACACAGGGTGTTCATAATTTAGGTTCCAATTTCGAAACTCTGTACAGAATGACGTCAAATTTGAACAATATATTATTGACGCGGGTGAAACGTTAAAGAACAAAAAATATAACGAAATTTGACCAACAGATAGCTCTGTAAGCGTGAGAATATGCAGACCAACAGACGCTCGGCACATCGCTGTTCTTCAGTTTGCGTCCGAGACATCCAACATGAATGTCTCCATGAAGGATCGTGCGCTGCTGGTAAAGCTCTTTTGCAAGAGCGATGAATCTGCGCCAGTAGTCCTGCAGAAGTTCTGGAGTCTCAAGTGTATGAAAAAAGGCGTTCGTTCTATATCTGCTAAGGGGATGGAGAAAATGACTATAAAATTGGAAACCACAAATTCTTTTGAAGTGCAGTGTAGCAGGGGAGAAAGGTAGTTAATTTGCCGTCTGTGAAAATGTGGCCACAGTATCGCAGGAGGGGTCGAGTGGTGGTGTGCAAACATGCAGCGCACGAGAAATCGCCCGAACGTTGAACATGCCTGCGAGAGGGTGCCTAAGATGCTACGAAACATCCTGGATTGCTGTCAATACAAAATCACCCAAAGTTCAGGGGATGCTTCCTGCTGACTTCCAGCAAGACAAACGTTGTTTCTGGAATTTCTCGCTCAAATGGAAGTGGGCAATGAATGGCCGTGGAATATTCTGAGGACATAAGAAGCCCATTTCCCTCTTCAAGGACATGTCAACACCCAGAATTGCAGAATACAGGCGAAGGAAAATTTGCACGTTCGTCAACCGCTACCATTTCATTCTGCAAAAGGTAACTGCGTGGTGCGTGCTGACTGCATCGTTTTTTTCGAGAAGATAAGTACTGAGGGTCCCGTTACCTGTACCTACTGTCGCTGTTAAACACTGTGAGAGTCTTTTTCGCACCACTGCCATTCCAACCCTTCAACAGCGTGTATGCGTGGGTAGGACCATCCTCATGCAAGATGGCGCCCCTCCGTACATTTCACAACTAGTGAAACGGTCGCTGCAAGGGCATCTCGGAAATGTTGTAATTATCGGCCATCATTTCCCTTCAGCCTGGCCGTCCATATCACCTCATGTTAATCCGTGTAACTTCCGGATGTGGGGCTTTCTGAAACGTGTGTTCAATTACGAACGTAGCTGAGGGGAAGGCACGCACTGCGCAACGCATTCTGAACGTGACCCCCGAGACACTCCGATCTATTGTGGAACAAGCTGTTTCTCGATTTCGGCCTGTGGCAGAAAGCAGTGGACGGCATATTGAAAATGTCTTGCGCCAGTCTCGTGACAGAAGGAGATGTCACTATCTTTTCTTTTTTTGCGGTTTTTGGCCCCAGGAAAATTAATAAGCGATGTAATTCTGCTTTTTATAGGATTTCTGGCACCAGGACAGTTAAAAACCGTCTTCCCATCCAATGTGGTACGACCGTGCTATGGTTGATGGGCTTAGCTAACTAACACTCTCTGTGTTACTCTCTGACGAACTTGCGTAGTCATACACATTGAACAGTACGGATGGTGTAATGTGCAGCTCAAACCATAGCCGTCGTATTGCCATTCATCTGTCATTTTTAACCATCAAATGGTTCAAATGGCTCTGAGCACTATGGGACTTAACATCTATGGTCATCAGTCCCCTAGAACTTAGAACTACTTAAACCTAATTAACCTAAGGACATCACACACATCCATGCCCGAGGCAGGATTCGAACCTGCGACCGTAGCAGTCGCGCGGCTCCGGACTGAGCGCCTAGAATTTAACCGATCCGATTTACGTTAAGACGCATACAACGCCATATATTGGTAATTTTTCCCATGGCGTTCCCCTCTCTGTCAACAACACGCTGCTCAAATTTGACATCATTCTGAGCAACGGTTCCCTTTCTACAGCGTTTTGAAACTGGAACTTTAACTATGGGCACCTCGTATACTCAAGTACAGAACAACTTAGCATGGCATAACTCCACATAAAACAACTATGACTCAAAGGGATATGGTTTAGTTTGATTATTATAACACATATTAATCACTTGGTGTTTAAAGTAGCCGAGACGAAGTCTATATCTTGGTTTGACTATCTACTAAGAATTTACAAATGGTGGTACTGTTTATCGCTAATATGGTTTTCATGTCGGTACTTCGTTTCCCGATGACAAGACTTGCTGCAATAATTGTGTAGCTTTATACAGTATGCAGAGGCATCCGAAGAAACTGTTGCCGTTGCGGTATTCAGTCCAGAGACTGGCTTGATGCAGCTCTCCATGCTACCCTATCCTGCGCAAGCTGCTTCATCTCCAAGTACCTACTGCAACCCACAACCTTCTGAATCTGCTTAGTGTATTCATCTCTTGGTCTCCCTCTGCGATTTTTACCCTCCACGCTGCCATCCAATACTAAATTGGTGATCCCTTGATGCCTCAGAACATGTCCTATCAACCGATCCGATCCCTCCTGCTAGACAAGTTGTACCACAAATTCCTCTTCTCCCCTATTCTAATCAGTACCTCCTCATTAGTTACGTGGTCTATCCATCTAATCTTCAGCATTCTTCTGTAGCACCATATTTCGAAAGCCTCTATTCTCTTCTTGTCTAAACTATTTATCGTCCATGGTGCTCTTCCATACATGGCTACACTCCTTACAAACACTTTCAGAACAGACTTCCTAACACTTAAATCTATACTCGATGTTAACAAATTTCTCTTTTTCAGAAACGCTTTCCTTGCCATTGCCAGTCTACATTTTATACCCTCTCTACTTCGACCATCATCAGTTATTTTGCTCCCCGAATAGCAAAATTCATCTAGTACTTAAAGTATCTCATATCCTAATCTAATTCCATCAGCATCACCTGCTTTAATTCGACTACATTCCATTTTTCTCGTTTTGCTTTTATTAATGTTAATCTTATATCCTCCTTTCAAGACACTGGCCATTCCGTTCAACTGCTCTTCCAGGTCCTTTGCTGCCTCTGACAAAATTACAATGTCATCGGCGAACCACAACGTTTGTATTTCTTCTCCATGGATTTTAATTCCTACTCCGAATTGTTCTTTTGTGTCCTTTTCTCCTTGCTCAATATACAGATTGAATGACATCGGGGATAGGCTACTACCCTGTCTCACTCCCTTCACAACCACTACTTCCCTTACACGGCCCTCGACTCTTGTAATTGTCATCTGGGTTCTGTACACAATGTAAATAGCCTTCCGCTCCCTGTATTTGACACATATCACCTTCAGAATTTGAAAGAGGGTATTCCAGTCGGCATTGTCAAAAGCTTTCTCTAGGTCTACAAAAGCTAGAAACGTCAATTTGCCTTTTCTTAATCTCTCTTCTAATATAAGTCGTAGGGTCAGTATTGCCTCACGTGTGCCAACATTTCTGCGGAATCCATCCTGGTCTTCCCCAAGGTCGGCTTCTACCAGTTTTTCCATTCGTCTTTAAAGAATTCGTGTAAGTATTTTGCAGCCGTGACTTATTAACCTGATATTTCGGTAATTTTCACATCTGTCAGCACCTGCTTTCTTTGGGACTGGAATTATTATATTCTTCTTGAAGTCTGAGGGTATTTCGCCTGTCTCATACATCTTGCTTACCAGATGGTAGAGTTTTGTTAGGGCTGGCTCTCCCAAGGCTATCAGTAGTTTTAATGGAATGTTGTCTACTCCCGGGGCCTTGTTTCGACTCAGGTCTTTCAGTGCTCTGTCAAACTCGTCACGCAATATCATATCTCCCATTTCATCTTTATCTACGTCCTCTTCCATTTCCATAATATAGCCCTCCAGTACATCGCCCTTGTATAGACTCTCTGTGTACTCCTTTCACCTCTCTTCTTTCCCTTCTTTGCTTAGAACTAGTTTTTCATCTGAGCTATTGACATTCATAAAAGTAGTTTACTTTTCTCGAAAGGTCTCTTTAATTTTCCTGTAGGCAGTATCTATCTTACCCCTAGTGAGATAAGCCTCTACATCCTTACATTTGTCCTCTAGCCATCCCTGCTTAGCCATTTTGCACTTCCTGTCGATCTCATTTTTGAGACGTTTTTATTCCTTTTAGCTTCATTTTCTGCATTTTTATATTTTCTCCTTTGCATTCAACATCTCTTCTGTTACCCAAGGATTTCTACTAGCCCTTGTCTTTTTACCTACTTGATCCTCTGCTGCCTTCACTAGTTCATCTCTCAAAGCTACTGTATTTCTTTCCCCTGTTCTTGTCAACCATTCCCTAATAGTCTCTCTGAAACTCTCTATAACCTTTGATTCTTTCAGTTTATCCAGGTCCCATCTACTTAAATTCCCATCTTTTTTCAGTTTCTTCAGTTTTAGTCTACAGTTCATAACCAATAAATTGTGGTAAGAGTTCACATCTGCTCCTCGAAATGTCTTACAATTTAAAACCTGGTTCCTAAATCTCTATCTTACCATTATATAATCTGCCTGAAATCTTCCAGTGTCTCCAGGCCCTTCCACGTACACAACATTCTTTCATGATTCTTAAACCAGGTGTTAGCTATGATTAAGTTATGCTCTGTGCAAAATTCAACCAGGCGGCTTCCTCTTTCATTCCTTACCCCCATTCCATATTCCCCTACTACTTTTCCTTCTCTTCCTTTTCCTACTATCGAATTCCAGTCCCCATGACTATTACATTTTCGCCTCCCCTCACTATCTGAATCATTTCTTTTATCTCATCATACACTTCTTCAATCTCTTCGTCAGTTGCGGAACTAGTTGGCATATAAACTTGTACTACTGTGGTAGGCGTGGGCTTTGTGTATATCTTGGCCACAATAATGCGTTCACTATGCTGTTCGTCGTTGCTTACCCACGCTCGTATTTTTTTATTTAATATTAAACCTACTCCTGCATTCCCCCTACTTGATTTTGTATTTGTAACCCTGTATTCATCTGACCAAAAGTCCTGTTCGTCCTGCCAACGAACTTCACTAATTCCCACTGCATCTAACTTTAACCTATCCATTTCCCTTTTTTAAATTTTCTAACCTACATGCCCGATTAAGGGATCTAACATTCCACGCTCCGATCCGTAGAAAGCCAGTTTTCTTCCTCCTGATAACGACGTCCTCCTGAGTAGTCCCCGCCCGCAGATCCGAATGGGGGACTATATTACCTCCGGAATATTGTACCCAAGAGGACGCCATCTTCACTTAACCATACAGTAAAGCTGCATGCCGTCGGGAAAAATTACGGCTGTAGTTTCCCCTTGCTTTCAGCCGTTCGCAGTACCAGCACAGCTATGCCGTTTTGGTTAATGTTATAGCGCCAGATCAGTCAATCATCCAGACTGTTGCCCCTGCAACTACTGAAAAGGCTGCTGCCCCTCTTCAGGAACCACACGTTTGTCTGGCCCCTCAACAGATACCCCTTCGTTGTGGTTTCACTTACGGTACGGCTATCTGTATCGCTGAGGCGCGCAAGCCTCCCCACCAATGGCAAGGTCCATGGTTCATGGGAGAGACCCAAGAAACTATAGTTGCGGTATTGTCCAGAGCCCCAATCGCAGTCGGGAGAAGGGATCACATTGAGATGGAATATCTCCTAATCTAAGGTACTATGTTGAGACTTGGAAATTCCTCCTTTTTCTTCTTTATTGATAAGTCAGCGGTACAATCAACGAGCTCTGCAGCCAGTTTGACAAGGAAAATTAAATTAGATTAAAAAAACGCTAACACAAATGTGAGATCTTTAGATGGATACTCTTACCAAATTGCCAACGGCCTTGCCGTTGTTGTAACGCCGGTTTCCGTCAGATCACCGAAGTTAAGCCCTGTCGAGCTGGGCTAGCACTTGGATGGGTGACCATCTGCCGAGCGCTGCTGGCAAGCGCGATGCAGTCAGCCCTTGTGAGGCAAACTAAGGAGCTACTTGATTGAGAAGTAGCGGCTCCAGTCTCGTAAACTGACATACGGCCGGGAGAGTGGTGTGCTGACCACATGCCCCTCCATATCCGCATCCAGTGACGCCTGTGGGCTGAGGATGACATGGCGGCCGGTCGGTACCGTTGGGCCTTCCAAGGCCTGTTCGGAGAGAGTTGTTACCACCTTACCCAACCAGGAACAGCGACCAAAAGACCCCCATACATGTTCTGCCTCCTCCCTCGTCATCTATCTCGCGTGCTGACACCTTTAGTTAAAAGAGTTACTGTATGCCTGACCACCAGTCCAATTCTACACGACCTGTAGAGGCGAGTGAGTACATAATATTCTCAATAGGAACCAATGTCCGGAAACATCATCCAACGACGCTAAGGAGCGTCAAAGTTACAGGCGCCGGCGCCTGCAAATCTGCATCTACATCCATACTCTGCAAACCACCGTGAGTTGCATGGCAAATGGTACGTCCCATTGTACAAGTTATTAGGGTTTCTTTCTGTTCGTTTCACGTACTGAGCGTGGGAGAAATGATTGTTTGATTGCCTCTGCCCGTACAGCAATTATTCTAATCTTATCCTCACGATCCCTATGTGAGCGATACGTAGGGGCTTTAGTATATCCTTAGAGCAAACATTTCAAGCCGGTTCCTGAAACTTTGTTAATAGACTTTCTCGGGACATTTTATACCCATCTTCAAGAGTCTTTTAGTTCCTTCATTATCTCTGTGATACTCTCCTACGGATTAAACAAATCTGTGACCATTCGTGCTGCTCATCTCTGTATATCTTCACTATCGCCTGTTAGTCCTACCTGGTACGGGTCCCACACACTTGGGCAATATTCTTGAACCCTCCACACGGATGATATATAAGCAATCTCCTTAGTAGACTGATTGCACTTCCACAGTATTCTTTCAATAAACCGAAGTCTACCACTTGCCTTTCCCACGACTGAATTTATGTGATCATTCCATATCATATCCCTACAAAGTGTTACACTCAGGTATTTGTATGAGTTTGCCGATTCCTACAGTGACTCAGCGATACTGTATTCATAGGATACTAAGTTTTTTCGTTTGTGAGGTGCATAATTTTACATTTATGGACATTTAGGGCAAGCTGCCAGTCTCTGCACCACTTTGAAATCTTACCAAGATTTGACTGAATATTAATGCAGCTCCTCTCAAGTACCACGTCATTATACAGGGTGGTCCATTCATGGTGACCGGGCCAAATATCTCACGAAATAAGCGTCAAACAAAAAAAAACTACAAAGAACGAAACTTGTCTAGAATGAAGGGGGAAACCAGATAGCGATATGGTTAGCCCGCTAGATGGCGCTGCCATAGGTCAAACGGATATCAACTGCGTTTTTTTTAAATAGGAATCCCCATTTTTTATTACATATTCGTGTAGTAAGTAAAGAAATATGAATGTTTTAGCTGAACCACCTTTTCCGCTTTGTGATAGATGGCGCTGTAATAGTCACAAACATATGGCTCACAATTTTAGACGAACAGTTGGTAACGGGTAGGTTTTTTAAATTAAAATACAGAACTTAGGTACGTTTGAACATTTTATTTCGGTTGTTCCAATGTGATACATGTACCTTTGTGAACTTATCATTTCTGAGAACGTATGCTGTTACAGCGTGATTACCTGTAAATACCACATTAATGCAATAAATGCTCAAAATGATGTCCATCAACCTCAATTAATTTGGCAATACGTGTAACGACATTCCTCTCAACAGCGAGTAGTTCGCCTTCCGTAATGTTCGCACATACATTGACAATGCGCTGACGCATGTTGTCAGGCGTTGTCGGTGGATCACGATAGCAAATATCCTTCAACTTTCGCCACAGAAAGAAATCCGGGGACGTCAGATCAGGTGAACGTGCGGGCCATGGTATGGTGCTTCGACGACCAATCCACCTGTCATGAAATATACTATTCAATACCGCTTCAACCGCACGCGAACTATGTGCCGGACATCCATCATATTGGAAGTACATCGCCATTCTGTCATGCAGTGAAACATCTTGTAGTAACATCGGTAGAACATTAAGTAGGAAATCAGCATACATTGCTCCATTTAGATTTCCATTGATAAAATGGGGGCCAATTATCCTTCCTCCCATAATGCCGCACCATACATTAACCCGCCAAGGTCCCTGATGTTCCACTTGTCGCAGCCATCGTGGATTTTCCGTTGCCCAATAGTGAATATTATGCCGGTTTACGTTATCACTGTTGGTGAATGACGCTTTGTCGCTAAATAGAACGTGTGCAAAAAATCTATAATCGTCCCGTAATTTCTCTTGTGCCCAGTGGCAGAACTGTACACGACGTTCAAAGTCGCCGCAATGCAATTCCTGGTGCATAGAAATATGGTACGGGTGCAATCGATGTTGATGTAGCTTTCTCAACACCAACGTTTTAGAGATTCTGGATTCTCGCGCAATTTGTCTGCTATTGATGTGCGGATTACCTGCGATAGCAGCTAAAACACCTACCTGAAGTTACTTCTACATCTGACGATGACTCTTCATCCAAGATAACAAGCTGTGTTCTCCCTACCACAAGGTCCTCAATCCAGTCACAAATTTCATTTCATACCACATATGATCGTAATTTTAACAGTAAGCGTAGGTGCAGTAATGAGTCAAACGCATTTTGGAAATCAAGAAATATTGCATCTACCTGGTTGCCTTGATCCAAAGCTTTTAGTGTGTCATATGAGAAAAGTGCGAGTTGGATTTCACATGATCGATGTCTTCGAAATCCATGCTCGTTGGCATTGATGAGGTCATTCCGTTCAAGATTTCTCATTATGTTTGAGCTCAGAATATGTTCTAAGATTGTACAACAAGTCAATGTCAAGGATACTGGACGGTAGTTTCGTAGATCACTTCAGCTTCCCTTCTTATAGACGGGTGTACCCTATGCCTTTTTCCAAGAACTAGGCACGGTTTTTGGTTCGAGGGATCTACGATAGGTTATAGTTAGAAGAGGAGCTAGCTCAGCTGCAAATTCAGTATAGAATCTGACAGGTATTTCATCGGGGCCTGGAGCTTTGTTAAATTTTAACGATTTCAGGTGTTTCTCAACACCACTGACACTAGTACTTATTTCATGGCACCAGGATTAAATTGCGACACTTCTGCTGGGCTTTGCTATGTAAAGGAACATTTGAAAACGGAGTTAAGCATTCAGCTTGTGCTTTGCTACCGTTAATATCAGTCCCTGTCCCATTCGCTAGGGACTGGACACTAGCTTTGGTGCCACCAACAGCCTTTAGATACGGCCAGAATTTCTTTGGGCTCTGTGAAAGATCGCTTAACAATATTCTGCTGCGGTAGTCATTGAAAGCATCACGCGTTGCTCTCTTGACATTCTAACGAGTTTCATTCAGAATCTCTCTATCTATAACCCTACGCTTTGTTTTACACCTGTCATGCAGTAATCTCTGTTTCTTTATATGTTTACAGTGACTGTGTACCATGGAGGTTCCCTCCTATCATGAAGTGTTCTACTGGGTATATATCTATCCGCTGCTTGGTCCACCAGTCCTTTAAACTTGATCCAGGGTTCGTCTACATGCTCCTGCCCTGTGCTGAAAGTTTCAAGTTCCTCGCTGGGGTATGATACTATTGATTTGTTTTCTAGTTTACTGAACATATATATCTTGTTTTAGCTGTCCTTTGTACGTTGGTAATCATTGTTGCCACAACCGCGTCATGGTCACTGATATCAGATCCAATATATTTCCATTATGAGAAAGGTTCCTAGGTAGTTTTCTGGGAAGGCTTTTAGTAAAGTTTCACAGAATGTCTTATCGCGCCCACCACTAAGAAATTGTCATTTTCCGTATTAATTGTTGGATGATTAAAATCTCCACCGGTGATTACCGTATGATTGGGTACCTAGCACACAAGTGATCTGCGGCTTTCTATAAAGGTTTCGGCTACGTCAGGAGATGAGTCTTGTGGACGATAGACGGATCCAAGTATCATTTTATGCCAACCCCTGATACTGAGTCTTGCCCAGACAATCGACTTGCAGGTTCAATTTCTATGTCGTTGGATTTGAGTTTCTTGCCTACTATTACAAATACACTAACTCCATTGCCCATTTGCCTGTTCTTTCGATACACATTTAAATTGGCCCCAAAAAATCTCACTGATATCAATTTTAGGTTTCAACCAGCTCTCTACACCTAGTATTATATGAGCTTCATTGCTTTTCATGAGCGCTTCAAACTCTGGCATTTTGTTGCGAATGCTTCGGCAGTTTGCCGGCGTGATGTGTGGCTTATGAGCGCTCGACCATGAAATCCAAGTTCTCTCACCTCCTGCCTAACTGTCATAGTACTTGCAGTGGATCCTGATGCAGTTTGTAACTCCTGTGTGATGGTCTGCCTACTACACATTACGACCCTCTTCAACTGTCGGTGGTCTCTGTCAGTCAACAGAGGAGGTCGGCCTGCACGCTTCTGCGCTGCATGTATCCCTTCACGTTTCCACTTCGCTATAACATCGGAAACAGTGGATCTAGGGGTGTTTAGGAGCGTGGAAATCCCCTGCACAGAAGTATGGCACAAGTGACACCCAATCATCTGACCAAGTTCGAAGCCCATGAGTTCCACATAGCGCCCCATTCTGCTCTCTCACGATGTCTAATGACTACTGAGGTCGCTGATACGGAGTACCTGGCAGCAGGTGGCAGCACAATTCACCTAATATGAAAAACGTATGTTTTTGGGGGTGTCCGGATACTTTTGATGACAAAGTGTATCTGAGTTTGACCGAGGCAGGTTCGGATGGCCTGAAGGCTCTGCAGAAGCATAGGCCTCCACAGCCAACGACCCATGCATGTGCCAGTGTTAACACCATAACTACGACCGAAATGGGCACATCACCATCAACACGACGTTGGCGCAGTGGCAAAGCGTTCTATGGTCTGATGAATTCCGATACCTTCGTCACCATGCCTTTGGAGGGGTGGAGGGGGAGGGGGGGCAACAGTCGTCTTCCAGGGTAACAGTTACTTGACACCTGCACCGCTGGACGGAGATAAACTGGTGAGAGCTCCGTTATGCTCTGGGGAACATTCACGTGGGCGTTCATGGAGCCAGTGGAGGTCGTGCATCATGACGGCCAAGATCTATTGTACATTGGTTGCAGACGATGTAAACCTCTTCATTGCCATCTTGTTTTCCGACAGGAGTGGCATTTTTCAACAAGATAATGCGCCATGTCACAAGACCGAGAGTGTGATGGAATGGTTCGAGGAACACAGTGGCGAGCTCCAATTGATGTGCTGCCCCCCGCCCCCCCCCCCCTTCAACTCGACAAATCTTAACCCGATCGAACACATCTGGGATGTGATTGAACGTGGCGTCGGAGTTCATCGCCCCCCTCCTCGGAATTTACGGTGACTAGATGACTTTGTGTGCACATGTGGTGGCAGCTGCCTCCAGCGATCTACCAACTCATTGCCTCCAGGCCCCTACGCGTCGCCGCTGTTATCCGTGCCGAAGATGGATATGGTTATTGGGAAGGTGGTCTTAATGTTCAGGCTGATCAGTGTATATCTGTATTTATAATTAACAGATGGTCTGTTTATCTGTAAGTAAAATAAGTTCATGTTAGGGCTATTTTAAGTGCTAACAGATGTTATATCGTATGCGTGTCTGTAGATTTTGTTACTGTTGTCCTAAACTGTTCGACATGCAATTGTTAAAACTTCCTTAATATTTAATGTACAAATACGATAATGATTTTATAGGGATCGTCTCTTTGTTGCATTTTCAGCTCTGTCTTTAGATTTTTTGTAGCGTTATTGGAAGCGATTTTAGTGTTTTTGCTGAACATATGTATATGCACTCTAAGACAAAGGAAAATACGCACCACTAAGGAGTTATCCGAATGTGACGGAAATCGATAGATATGCTGTACATTTACGGACAAAGAAATGAATATAATTTCAGAAAGAAGTGGATGATTTAGTCAAGAGAAAGAGTTTCAGAAATTGAGCAAGTCAGTAACGCAATGGTTCTCCTCTGTCCCTTATGCAAGCAGTTGATCGGCTTGGGGATGATTGATGGAATTGTTGGATGTCCTCCTAAGGGATATCGTGCCAAATTCTGTCCGATTGGTGCGCTAGACCTTCTAAATCCCGAGATGGTTGGAAGCCTCTGCTCATAATGCTCCAAACATTCTCAACTGGGGAGAGATCTGGCGGCCTTGCTGACCAAGGTAGGGTTCGGCTCTGAGCACTATGGGACTCAACTGCTGAGGTTATTAGTCCCCTAGAACTTAGAACTACTTAAACCTAACTAACCTAAGGACATCACAAACATCCATGCCCGAGGCAGGATTCGAACCTGCGACCGTAGCGGTCTTGCGGTTCCAGACTGCAGCGCCTTTAACCGCACGGCCACTTCGGCCGGCGGTAGGGTTCGGCATCCAGGATGAAAGCAGCATAATCTTCCGTCGTGTGCAGGTGGGCATTATTTTGCTGAAATGTAAGCCCGTGGTGGCTTGCTATGAAGGACAACAAAACAGGGAGTAGACTGCCGTCGACGTACCGCTCCGCTGCAATGGTGCTATGAATGACAATCAAAGGGGTATGAAAATAAATGGCACACCAGATCATCATTTCCACAGCCGGCGACGGTTAGGTTGGTATCCCAACGCTGTCATGAGCGTCACCAGGCACATCTTCGGCCTGAAATCTCATTGAGGGGAGTAGAAATTCCTTCAGCGAGGAGCCCCACTTTCCACTGAGCCCCGGTGACCAGCAAGCGTAAGTGTCAAACAAACGTACGCAAAGTATGCACGTGTGAAACATTCTATAACAATTTTCTGACTATTTTAAATTATATTTTGATATGTCTTTTGTTTTGATTGGCAAGTAACTTCAACAGTCATGGTAGATGGATAAGTACTCATGTGCTTACGTTTTGCTTACTTATATTCACATCTCAGTCTTATCTACACTACTGGCCATTAAAATTGCTACACCACGAAGATGACGTCCTACAGACGCGAAATTTAACAGACAGGAAGAAGATGTGTGATATGCAAATCATTACCATTTCAGAGCATTCACACAAGGTTGGCGCCGGTGGCGACACCTGCAACGTGCTGACATGAGAAAAGTTTCCAACCGATTTCTCATACACAAACAGCAGTTGACCGGCGTTGCCTGGTGAAACGTTGTTGTGATGCCTCATGTAAGGAGGAGAAATGCGTATCATACGTTTGCGACTTTGATAAAGGTCGGATTGTAGCCTATCGCGATTGCGGTTTATCGTATCGCGACATTGCGTATCGCGTTGGTCGAGATCCAATGACTATTAGCAGAATATGGAATCGGTGGATTCAGAAGGGTAATACGGAACGCCGTGCTGGATCCCAACGGCCTCGTATCACTAGCATTCGAGATGACAGGCATCTTATCCGCATGACTGTATCGGATCGTGCAGCCACGTCTCGATCCCAGAGTCAACAGGTCGGGACGTTTGCAAGACAACAACCATCTGCACGAACAGCTCGACGACCTTTGCAGCAGCATGGACTATCAGCTCGGAGACCATGGCTGCAGTTACCCTTGATGCTGCATCACACACAGGAGCGCCTGCGATGGTGTTCTCAACGACGAACCTGGGTGCACGAATGGCAAAACGTCATTTTTTCGGATGAATCCAGGTTCTGTTTACAGCATCGTGATGGTCGCATCCGTGTTTGGCGGCATCGCGGTGAACGCACATTGGAAGCGTGTATCCGTCATCGCCATACTGGCGTATCAACCGGAGTGATGATTGTGGTGTCACTGCCAGACACCACACTTGCTAGGTGGTAGCTTAAATCGGCCGCGGTCCATTAGTACATGTCGGACCCGCGTGTCGCCACTGTGTGATCGCAGACCGAGCGCCACCACACGGCAGGTCTCGAGAGACGGACTAGAACTCGTCCCCAGTTGTACGACGACGTTGCTAGCGCCTATACGGACGAAGCCTTTGCTCTCCTTTGCCGAGAGACAGCATAGCCTTCAGCTAAGTTAATGGCTACGACTTAGCAAGGCGCCATTAGCCTTACATAGTTTGATAGTTATCGTATGAAATGTCTCGTCAAGAATGCTGTATTCACAACAAGGATAAATAAAAGTTAAGTATTAGAGGAGCTGCATACTTTTCTTATTAGAATTCACTACTTATCCTGTTCCAGAATTCACGCCCGTCTGCGTTAGATAGCGTGCATTTCGGCCTCCTCTATCTACAAGGTGTTGGCACATTCACCAACACATCAATGATGATATGGGGTGCCATTGGTTACACGTCTCGGTCACCTCTTGTTCGCATTGACGGCACTGTGAACAGTGGACGTTACATTTCAGATGTGTTACGACCCGTGGCTCTACCCTTCATTCGATCCCTGCGAAACCCTACATTTCAAAATGGCTCAAATGGCTCTGAGCACTATGGGACTTGACTTCTAAGGTCATCAGTCCCTTAGAACTTAGAACTACTTAAACCTAACTAACCTAAGGACATCACAAACATCCATGCCCGAGGCAGGATTCGAACCTGCGACTGTAGCGGTCGCGCGGTTCCAGAGTGTCCCTACATTTCAGCAGGATTATGTACGACCGCATGTTGCAGGTCCTGTATGGGCCTTTCTGGATGCAGAAAATGTTCGACTGCTCCCCTGGCCAGCATATTCTCCAGATCTCTCCCCAACTGAAAACGTCTGGTCAATGGTGGCCGAGCAACTGGCTCGTCACAATACGCCCGTCACTACTGTTGATAGACTGTGGTATCGCGTTGAAGCTGCATGGGCAGCTGTATCTGTACACGCCATCCATGCTCTGTTTGACTCAATGCCCAGGCGTATCAAGGCTGTTATTACGGCCAGAGGTGGTTGTTCTGGGTACTGATTTCTAAGGATCTATGCACCCAAATTGCATGAAAATGTAATCACATGTTAGTTCTAGTATAAAATATTTGTCCAATGAATACCCGTTTATCATCTGCATTTCTTCTTGGTGTAGCAATTTTAATGGACAGTAGTGTATCTTCTCCATATACTTTAATACATTTCTCGTCATTTCGGTTCCCTTCTGCGTACATGTTCACAAACATATGATATGGACTATGAATGATTAGCGGCCTTGCGCCCTCAAGTTTATGCTCGTAGTATGCAAGATCTTTGTTACCTTCCTGCCTTCAGTGTTTCTTCCAGTTCGCTAGTTATTTGGGCTTACCTTATGTGTTTATTGTGAACATGGTTTTTTATCATTATGCCAAGTATTTGTCACTTTTTAACCTGTTGTAACAGATGTTCTAGTATCGTGTTCGGAAGAATGGAGGGATTTATACCGTAATATGGTGCTGATTTTGTAATGTTCACTACAATGCTATCGTACACGAAAACTTCATTTTCTTAAATGGGTACCATTGCCCCATGTAAGTAATTTTACATTATTATTTTTCTTTGTGGTCTAATTTTTAAACATTGCGTATTTTTTGGGGAGTGTTTGCTTCCAGACCACCTGATGATGACAAAATGTCGATATAGTAGTCGTGATATATAAAGATTTTGGCATAGCCTAAAGGGAATGATAACTTTCAGTAATAAAATAAAAATACACTGATTGTAAGCCCTAAATTACTGTAAAGAACATGCATGGTGATGCATCATATAAGGCAAACAGCATTTTCAAATTCGCCATATGCTTCTGTGTCACTGATTTTAATGTGGAACAATGACTGTAATATTGTCTTCAGACACAATAGTGATCCCGCTAGCATTGTTCAACTGTCAGAGCCGTATGCTGCTTTTATGAGAAGACATGTTAAGCACTGGCACTTTGTTCCATTCCTTGTAGTTGCTTCAAAAGCGTGATGTCTGTATGAGCGAACATTGCAGACAACGATGGCGGAGTGTGTCACATGCAGTCCCGGCCTGCCTGTGACGGCAGAATGCATCGCTTCATGCGTGTCGCAAAGCTCGTTACTCTGCAAGCTGAAATGCCGCGACGCACTCTCAACGCACGCACGGCAGGAACAATAGGGCTCCTTCGTGAATAGCCTTTTATGTCACCCTTTTTACATTCGACTATATATACTTGGTAACCAAATAAGTACGACCTGCCGTGGGTTGTTCTAACCAGAAGAGTAATTAAAAGTTCTAAATAAAAATTTAAGAAGTCAAGGAAAAAAAATGAACGTTTCCGATACTTTGAAGATCGACCTATATCTAACAAACAAACCACTTTACTTCAGTGAAGGTAAAACTCGAGGAGTGCAATATTCTGTACGCAGACTTGGCGTACCGCCTTAGGGAAACAACGACCGCCTTGTAAAAGATCTTATCTTGTATTACAGCGGCAGGGCACATAAATTGTACCCATGTTGGTTTCGACTAATTACCAAGTCATCATTGGATGATTTAACCAAAATAAGAAAGAAAAAGCTAGGTAGTAAAATATTAGCTACCTAAATTATTAATCGTCTAACATTTATACGCACTTATGTACACTGGAATACGTTACACGGTAACTCTTCAACCGAACAGACCCAGAAAGGGGCTGACAGTTACACATACCTGCGCTCTGATTGCTGGAATAGATGGCAGCTACATCCACTGTTTGCAAACCACTGTGAAACTCCTTTGCACCAGATATTAGACAAATTTTCTGTTCACTACTGACTGCTTTAGACGCCTTTGTTCGCACTGTAATTAGTTTACTATTATCTTCGTTATCACTGTGGGAGAGATACGCAGGGGTTATACACTGTAGCGCCAAAGAAACTGGCATAGACATGCGTATTCAAATACAGAGCCCCGTAATAGGCAGAACACGGTGTTGACGTCGCCAACGCCCGTGTAAAACAAGAAGGGTCTGGCGCAGTTGTTAGATCGGTTACTGCTGCTACATCAGCAGGTTATCAAGGTTTAAGTGATTTTGAACGTGGTGTTATAGTCGGCGCACGAGCGATGGGATACGGTGTCTCCGAGGTAGCGATGAAGTGGGGATTTTCCCGTACGACCATTTAAAGAGTGTACCGTGACTATCAGAAATCCGGTAAAACATCAAATCTCCGACATCCCTGTGGCTGGAAAAAGAACCTGCAACAACGGGACCAACAACGACTGAAGAGAGCCGTTCAACGTGACGAGAGTGTAATCCTTCCGCAAATTGCTGCAGATTTCAATGTTGGGGCATCAACAATTGTCAGCGTGCGAACCATTCAACGAAAAATCATCGAATTGGGCTTTCGGAGCCGAAGGCCCACTCGTGTACCCTTGATGATTGCATGACACAAAGGTTTCCGCCTCGCCTGGGCCCTTCAACACCGACATTTGACTGTTGATGACTGGAAACAGGTTGCCTGGTCGGACGAGTCTCGTTTCAAATTGTATCGAGCGGATGGACGTGTACGGGTACGGACACATACTCACGAATCCACGGATCCTGCATGTCAGCAGGGGACTGTTCAAGCTGGTGGAGACACTATAACGGTGTGGGGAGTGTGCAGTTGGAGTGATATGGGACCTCTGATACGTCTAGATACGAATTTGCAAGGTGACACGTACGTAAGCATCCTGTCTGGTCACCTGCATCCATTCATGCCCATCGTGCATTCCGACGGACTTCGGCAATTCCAGCAGCACAATGCGTCACCCTACACGTCGAGATTGCTACAGAGCGGCTTCTGAGTTTAAAGGCTTCTGCTGGCCACCAAAGTCCGCAGGCATGAACGTTATTGGGCATATCTAGGATGCCTTGGAACGTGCTGTTCACAAGAGATCTCCGCCCCCTCGTACTCTTACGGATTTACGGACAGCCCAGCAGGATTCATGGTGTCAATTCTCTACAGCACTACTTCAGACATTAGTCGAGTCCATGCCAAGTCGTAATTGCGGCATTTGTGCGCGCTCGCGGGGACCCTAGACGATATTAGGCAAGTGAACCAGTTTCTTCGCCTCTTCAATGTAGTGTACTCCTAGCTTCATCACGTAATGTTCGTTATTGAAACTTACTAAATAGGCTTTCACGGGGTAATTGCGATCTATTTTCAAGCTCTTGCAGTTTCAGTTATTTCAACATCTCCGCAACGCTCTGCCGTCAGTCAAACCTCTGACATTTCTTTGTATATGATAAATATTCCCTGATAGCCCTGGTGCATTACGTGTTCCCATCTTCCGCCATATGAGAGTACGTCCAGTGTTGTCCAACATGATCGTTTCGCTTGCCCAGGTGTTACGGTATACAGAGGCATACTATTGTATGGGCGTACTGACCTCGGAATCTTTGAACACGAAACACACACGGATAGACGTTACTATGGCACTGTACTCTTTTCCCACGTGCGCCTTTTCACGGGCTCGTCAGCTCCTGATTTCATTTTTATGGATGACAGCCTGCGACTGCATCGAAAAGCACAGGTGGAGACGCTCTTGGGACGAGAGGATAATCTGCGAATGGACTGGCCTACCCGTTTCACCTACTTAAATCCTATTCAGCTCGTGTTGGATGCGTTGGAGAGACGTATTTGAGAACAACGCCCTACGACAAGAACTACTTACCAACATTGTGGTCACCATGTGAGCACGTTTCAGGGGACACACTGCCATCCGTGGTGGTCACCTCCTATTAAAAACCGTTTCCCGCCTTATGTAATATCCAGGGGACCATCATAAGTGGCAGTGACGTCGGTGCAATTATTATCTTTGAATGAATAAGTCATTTCTGCTCGTTTTATTGCGTATTTCATTCAGTTAGCTCCTGTACTACACTGTAGCAATTCTTTGTATGTTTGTTCCATGTTTCATCGAGCTATGTTACTTGGCAGTGACACATCGCGCCGAAGTTGCTTTCCTCCTTAGATTTTCACACAAGCATACTAGCGGGCGGTATGTAGTGTACACTAACAGTCTGAAGGAAACAACTGTTAAATCAAACTGCCCTTTGACCTGTCTAATGCCAGTTGTTTTTAACAGCTTCTAACGTGCTACCCATGGATCGCTTCTGCAGGCGGGCGTCAACTATCCCACTTCTACAATAGGGGTTCCCAAACTTTTCCTCTGACGGAGAGCCCTGGTATTTTGATGGAACATATTGTATATTTTGAAGGTTAATAAAAACTAACAAATTTTTTTAATGTGAAAAACTTGTTTTTATTTTCAGTGATTACTTCAATTTTAAATCATAAATAACAACACGGGGCCGGCCGGGGTGGCCGAGCGGTTCTGGGCGCTACAGTCTGGAACCGCGCGACCGCTACGGTCGCAGGTTCGAATCCTGCCTCGGGCATGGATGTGTGTGATGGCCTTAGGTTAGTTAGGTTTAAGTAGTTCTATGTTCTAGGGGACTGATGACTTCAGAAGTTAAGTCCCATAGTGCTCAGAGCCATTTGAACCATTTGAACAACACGGAAGTCGAAATAAAAATTTTAAAAAATAAGAAAAAGAAACGCTATCTTATTAAAAGTTGTTTGCGAAGCACTTCTTGACTTCCCACAGATCTCCAGTATCTCGCGGAACACAAGTTTGGGAAACTCTGATCCAGAGTACTTACAATTTATCCACTGTAGTAGTTATGTAACCCCCCTTTTTAAACAGTTTTTCACTTTTAGAAAACTTTCTCCCACAATCATCTTTTTTTTCCTTTATTGTATTTCGATTCCCCCCGAAGGGGGCGGGCTGGCAGCAGCTTATTACGCTGCTCTGCAGCCTACAGACATTGTAAAACGTAGGAAAGAAGATAAGAAACAATAAAAGCAGGCGATAAAACGGTGACTGAAATTGTAAAACGGCGGAAAATTGTGGAAAGTTAAAACAAAAAGCAAAGGGTTGGCAAAGCTAATGAAATACACAGCAAGCAGACAGGGAACATAGTAGACAGACAATTAAAAAACAGGCGACAGTCTGGTTTCTGTTCGCAAGAGATATAAAAATCACATCCAGCGACAGTATGATGGCCGTTGCAACACTTTGGAGAAGACACACAACACTGAACACTCACTGTAAACACTGTACTAAAATGTCAGCACAAAGGTAACACACCATAGCCGAGGGCAGATGGGGGGGGGGGGGACATGGAGGGAGGAGAGAAAAAACGAAAGTGGGGGGAACCAAAGGAGGGAGAGGACTCATAAGGGAGGGGAGGGGCAGGGCAGACGCGAGAGGGAATGGGAAAAGGCAGAGGATGGAGATGCAAAAGGACCCGGGGGAGAGAAGGGGGTAGAGAGAGGGTAGGTGGGGAAAAAAGAGGATGGAAGGAGGGAGAGGGAGCCCAGGAAAAGGACGGAAGAAAGGAGGGGGGTGAGGATCAGAGTTGATAGGAGGGATAAATGGAGGGAGAGAGGGCATCATCCAGGAGGGGGAGTTGATGGAAGCCACCTTGGGAAAGGAGATGAAGGGTGTAGAGATGGAGGGTAGGGGGGACACAACAGTGAAGATGTGGCAGGGGACAGTGATGGGAGAAGAGAGGAGCAACCAGGGGGTAAGGGGGATCAAGGCGGCGGGAGGTGTAGAGTATGCGGATATGTTCGAGGAACAGGAGCAGATGGGGAAAAGGAATGAGGTCATAGAGGATCCGCATGGGGGACGGGAGGCGAATACAGAAGGCGAGGCGGAGTGCATGACGCTGATGGATCTGGAGGGACTTATAGAATTTGGGGGGGAACTGGCATAACAGAGGATGGGATGGATTAAGGATTTGTAGGTGCGGAGGATGGTAGAGGGGTGCAACCCCCATGTGCGGCCAGAGAGGAGTTTGAGGAGTTGTAGGGTGTTGTGGGCTTTGGATTGGATGGAGTGGAGATGAGGGATCCAGGTGAGGTGACGGTCAATGGTGAGGCCAAGGTAAGTGAGGGTGGGGGTGAGGCGGACAGGATGGGTGCAGACGGTAAGGGAGAAATCCAGGAGCCGGAAGGAGCGAGTGGTCGACCTATGATGATTGCCTAAGTCTTGGAAGGATTGATTTTCAGGAGCCACTGGTTACACCATGTGGCAAAAAGGTCAAGGTGATTCTGGAGAAGGCGTTGGGACTGTTGGAGGGTAGGAGCGAGGGCGAGGAATGCGGTGTCATCGGCATATTGCAAGAGGTGTACTGGAGGGGGGGGGGTTGGGGCATATCTGCCGTGTACAGGAGGTAGAGGAGAGGGGAGAGGACAGAGCCCTGGGGCACACCTGCAGAGGGGTAGAAGATGTGGGAATTGGCATTATGGATGGTAACATAGGAGGGGCGGCAGGAGAGGAAGGAGGCCATCAGACGGATGTAGTTGACAGGAAGGGCGTAGGTTTGGAGTTTAAACAGGAGATTGGGATGCCAGACACGGTCGTAGGCCTTTTCGAGGTCGAGGGAGACAAAAATGGCAGAGCGACAGGAGTTAAGCTGGAGGGAGAGGAGATGAGTGAGGCAGAGGAGTTGGTCATCAGCAGAGAAGGAAGGTCGAAAGCCACATTGGGTGTCGGGGAGGAGGTGGTTTTGGTGGAGGTGGTGATGGATGCGCCGGGAAAGGATTGATTCCAAGACCTTGCTGAACACCGATGTGAAACAGATAGGACGATACAAAGAGGCATCAGATGGAGGCTTGTTGGGTTTGGAGAACATCAGGATACGGGAGGTTTTCCACAGGTCGGGATAGAAGCCAGTGGCAAGGATGACATTGTAGAGGGTGGCAAGGACTGAAAGGAAGGAGGGAGGGCAGTGTTTGAGGTGGCGGTAGGTAATGCAGTCGCAGCCAGGAGCAGTGTTGCGTTTAGTGCGGAGTGTGAGGCTGATGTCCTGTGGAGTGATGGGGATGTTAAGTTCAGATGGTGGTGTGTGGTCCAAGTACTGGAAGCTAGGAGCAATGGGAGGAACAGAGGTATTTGTACTGTCCATGACGTCAGGGAAGAGGGAATAATCAAAATGGGCATCATCGGGGATGGCAAAAACATTGGAGAGGTGAGAGGCAAAGTTGTTAGCCTTACTGGGGTTGTCAGGAAAGGGACAGTCATCAAGGAGCAGAGGGTACTGGGCGGTGGGGCGGTTCCCAGTAAGGCGGTGGAAAGCAGACCAATACTTGGAAGAGTTTATGGGGAGCGTGGTGCTGAGTTGTGTACATGTCTGGCACGGCGTTTCTTTGCAGTAAGCAAATTGCGGATGTGTCGTAATTGCCGGTGGCGGTAAGTGTATCCCGGTCACGAGTACGGAGAAAAGACCGGTAGATGCGGCGGGACTCCTGAAAGAGAAGGGCGGTCTGTGGAAGAAGGGCGGGGCGGTGAGGGTGGATGGCTTTGGTGGGGATATGGGTGGCGACGGCGTCAGACAAGGTCTGGTGCAGGAAGGCAGCAGTGCGAGAGATGTCATCAGGAGATTGGAGGGTAAGGTCGTGGCCATCAACCTGGGTGTGAATGGAGTCACGGTAGGCATCCCAGTTGGCACAGTAGTAATCATGGAGAAGTTTAGGAGGGATGTTGGGGCGAGGAGCATTGCGGGGATGGCGACCACTAGAGATAGTGAGGAGAACAGGAGCATGATCACTGCCAATGAGGTCAAGGGACATCTGCGGTGATGCGCCCAAGGAGGTTGGGAGAGGCAAGGACCACATCGGGAGTGGTGTTGGATTCAGGTCGGGTGTGCTGAGGGAGGGGATTCAGGTCTCCCTGGAGGGTGGTGATGATCTGATGCCACAGCTGGAGGTCGGCAGGATCACGGCTGTGGATATTGAGGTCGGCGGCAATCACGTAGGTGGAGAAGGTGTGGTCAATGTGGGCCAGGAAATCGTACGGGATGGGAGTGCGAGGGCAGACATAAATGGTGGCACAGGTGACGGTAAGGGTGGAGAAGAAGTGGCTGAGGGTGAGATGCTTGGCAGGATTGTTAAGGAGAGGTTGGGGCCGGACAGGGAGGTGCTTGAGGTGGCCAATAGCAACTCCGCCAAGCGCCAGAGGGTACAGCTTATTGGTGCGGTGAAGGGTGTAAGGAGCTGTGGAGATGGAGATACGGGGTTGAGGGAAGGTTTCATTTAGGACGAAGGCATCCACGCGGTGCTGACGGAGGGTGTGGAGGAAGAGGAGTTTGTGGGTGGGCAGGGAGCGAATATTGTGGTACAGGATACGGTAGGGTTGTTGTGCCATGGGAGGGAAGAGTTAGACGAGGGTGGTGAGGGGGGTGAAGGTGAAGTGGGCCTGGTTGTGGGAGTATGTGGCATAGGTGGTAAGATGGAAGATGGAACGGGCAGTGAGGATGATTTGGGAAAGGGTGTGGGAGCGCTGGAAGGGGTGGATGTTTTGGAGCACATTGGTGATGAAACGGATCATGTCCTCTGCAGTAGGTGGAGGGCAGAGCGAGTTGTTGGGGTGGATGGGGTCATCAACAGGACGGACAGGGATGGTGAGCTCAGGGGTGACTGGAGGAGGTTTCGCTTTACACTTTGTGGAGTAGGTAGGATGTGGTTCATTACAGGTGTTGCAGGAGGGGGGGAGAGGTGAGGTTGGGGGAGTTCTTGAGGAAGTGGGAAGCTTTGCAGTGGGGACAAGTAGGGGGGTTCTTGCAGGCAGAGGTAACATGGTCATTGTATGTGAGGCAGCGTTGGCAGTGGTAGGATTGGACTGGGGAATGGGAGGGGTCCACCTTATGAAGGCGATTTTAGATGAGGCCTCCCTCAGTGAGGAGGTGGTCAGTGGAGGAGGAGGATTCGGTGAATATCCGCACGTGATAAGTCGGCCCGGCATCATTGAAGATGTGACGGGCCGAGCAGATTTCGATGTCGGGCCTGGAGTTGAGTTCCGCCAACACTTCAGCCTCCGTAACCACGGGGCTAAGCTTCGTGATCACAGCGGTGAAGGTTGGCGGACGCCGGGGAGGTTGAGGCTGATGGGGAGAGGACGGGATGTGGTAGGGGGTGAGGGTTGCACGTTGGTATGTGGTATGTGGGAGAGGAGATCGGTGTGGAAGGAAGCATTGGGGGATTTAATGAGGACCTAGTTCTTGCGAGGAATCAGAAGGGAGATGAGGGCATTGAGGTAGTATTTCTGGATGGCTAGGTTGAGGGAGTGGGCATCAAGGAATTGAGGGTCAGGATTGGAGAGGACATAGGTGTAGGTGGCAGGCGTGGCAGGGGTGGCGGTGGAGGTCGGGGTCGCGTCCACGGGGGTGGGTGGGTCACAGGGATTGGAAGTTTTCCTCGAGGAGATTTCGGGGGAAGGGTCAACATTTGGGCGCTTGGAAGGTTTCGTGGTCACGACAGGGTGGAGAGGGGGCTGAGGGATGGGTTTCAGTGGGAGATGGCAGGGGGCAGTACCACCCTGAGCAGCGGATGACGCAGAGGGAGGAGGCGTGAGTGTCACAGAGACTGTGGAACGTCGAGCCGAAATCCGTGCCGGCTTGGAGCCTGTCGGAGGTGGTGCAGGGAGCGGTGGAAAGACTGTAGATGTCGATGGGGCGACAGTGATAGGGGAGGGCGAGTTGGGGGTAGTTACAGCGGAAAATGGCGCAGGAGTGGGGTGGACAGGGAGAAAAGGAAGGACGGGAAGGGGGGTGGAGGATGTTGTCCATGTGATGGTGGTTGGAGCAGCGGAGGGAGAGGTGAAAATGATAGTGGTGGTGGGTTGGGGCATGGCGGCGGCGCGCTAGAGAGGGACGAAGACGGCGGCGACCAGGCGGCGGCGGCGACCAGGCGGCGGCGGCGAGCACCGGCAGGCAGCGGCGGCAGCGGCGGCGGCAGCGGCGAGGAGGACCGGACGGCGTGCAGTAGTGACGACGTGCAGACAACACGGCAGGAAAGGGTGAGGCTCTTCCATGTCGAAGATACACCCTGAGAGTAGCCCAGGCAGTGCGAGTCCTCGATGAGGAAGTGAGGGAATCCAACCCTCGAATGCCACAATCATCTTCATAATGTGAATACTTTTATTTTATATGTGCGATTTAAGAGTTGCTTTCTCTATACCAGGGGTTCCCAATAAAATTTTCTCAAGGACCCCCTCATCGAGCATGATTGGTACCTTGTCGTATCACAGTATCAAGTACCTAAAAAAGCCAAATATGAGTGTCTTTTTATACGTTTTCTATTTTTGGTACTGAGAAAAAACATTGACATATTCATTATTGAAAAATGAGCTGCAAAGAGGCAGCGCGCGCAGTCTAACGGCATACAGCAGAACTATTTGCCTCTATCTAATTCTAGTTTTGCGCTAGAGTGTGCTAGTGTCAGTTGGCTCTAGGAAGACACTAGACGCAGAAGTTAGCGTTCGCTAAAGCTCTGCTCATGCAGGAAGCGGCCAACATAAGAAATCAGTTATCATGCGAAATATATTTAAAATATTTTTTATTCTAATAGCAACTTGCGGACCCTTCTGGCATAGCTCGCGAACCCCTGGGGGTCCGCGGACCACCTGTTGGGAACCACTACTCTATACTGTTACGTAGCTTAGTGGAGCCATCGTTTGCAACAGTCAGAACGCCTCTCCGTGGTTCTTCAGTTGAAGAGCTACCATGCAGTGTATTCAAGTGCGAATGAGACGTGGTTCGCACTGAAATAATATGATATGCGATATAACACGTTGCAATAAAGCTCGTGTGACGCGACACTTACCGGTGTGACACTCGTGTTTCCATTGCAGAAATACGACAAGCAACAAGATAGAACGAGTCACGTTTCTGTCTGAGTTGCAATCATGAGCTCTCTTACGAGAGAATGTTATTGCGGTTTGCCAATATTTAAAACTTACAGAAGTGAGAAAGAAAAGGAAGCATCGGGTGCACCTGTACACTGAAGGAAGAAAATCGCAGCACCAAGGAGCAGTGTGCGACGTAAACGGGAGTTGGTAGGCGTGTTTCTACGTCTGAAAGATGATGTCTGTTTGAAATTTGAGCCAGTCGCATACGAATTGCGCTAGTAGCACCACTATGAGGATGCAACACAGTTTGGTTTTAAATACACGCTGTTAAGGTCGTGAGCGTTAGTTACCTTTGAAACTGGACGTGGCGAGCTTATGTTAGTCAAGAATGCATTTGAGGCGACAAGAGACGTCAGTATCAACACCTCACCGAGTTTGAACGAATGAAATTATAATTAAATCAATACCCTAAGCTGTCGACAGGCGTTGATATACATCAACGAGGACAGTTGAAAATGTGTGCCCCGATCGGGACTCGAACCTGGGACCTGCTGCTTACATGCCAGACGCTCTATCCATCTGAGCCACTGAGGGTACAGACGATAATGCGACTGCAGGGATTTATCCGTTGCACGCTCCCCGTGAGACCCACATTCCCAACTTAATGTCCACACACTACATTCGTAGTGCCCCTGCCCATTCCACTCATTACCCACGGCAGACAATCTTATCGAGTTCCGCAAGAGTTCGGGTAATGTGTGTGCATCCACACAGAAGAAGGACATCTCCGAAAGAACAGATACCATCTTCATATAGTTAAGGCTAACCGGCCACTGACCTTCTTCTTCTGTGCTGGGTAACTAACATGTGTATCAAATTTGGATGAAATCGTTCCAGTGGTTTTGGATGCACTATTTGCTCATGGGTTTGCCCGTGTAAGCACATGTCAAATATATTTCACATGTTTTAACGTATTTCAAAGGTATTTGTGCACATATTTTGCCCTGCTGTTTAATTTTCACGCAGCTCAATGCTTATGATGATGTATCTCCTGAACTGGGTGTGTACATTGATGTATTTTTCTAGGTAGATTCAGCGGCATTATGGATAATTTGTGCGAAATGTGTTGCGGGAAGAAGTGGTAGTAATTTGTATTAGTATGGTGCATAAGTTCGTACCAGCTTATTTCGCATGTTGGCATCCAGTTGCTAGAGTTCATTTATCGATTGTCATTTTTTATCTGTAGTTCACTCTTGCTATTTGAGTTTACGTATTGCCATTTCCTCATTTGTAGTTGATGTGTGGAGCTGTCGGAGCGACAGTGGAGTAAGAAGTAGAGAAATCGGAAAATTTCCGACATATTCTTCTGTTTAAGATCGTAGAGGGATGACAGCAGCGGAGGAAGCCACAAACATTTGCGCCTTGTTTAGGGTTAATTCTACTGGACAGAGTACGGAAAGGAAATGTTTTTTTTTTTTTTTCGTTTTAAGGATGATTGTTTTGACCCTAGTGACTCTCCACTTTCAGGAAGATCTTCAGGTTTGAAGAAGATAGTATAAACGGATTAATCCACAATGGTCAACGTCAGTTTACTCGAGAACTGGCAAATGTTACGAACTGTGAGCATTCCACCATTTTGCGATAGTTGAACGCAGTGGGGAAGGTTCAAAAATCGGGTGTGTGGGTACCGTAAGCTCTAAGACAAAATCACAAAAATCAGCGGTTGATCTCTACTTGCTCGTCATCAGTTGGCTCGTGAACAACACTCACTTTTCCTATCGTGCATTGTTACTGGTGATGAGAAATGGTGTCTTTACGCTAACATAACGAAAAGAAGGTAATGGATGAGCTGAAAGAAAGGAGCAACACCCCTTAAAAAGATCTGTGTGCATCCATAAAAGATAATGCTATGCATCTGGAGGAACAGCATTTGTGTGGTGTGCCACTAATTGCTTCCCCGGGGTGTAACCACCATTGCTGAGATTTATTAACGACAACTGAGGCGTCCTGCAGATGCAGTCCAAGAACAACGACCAGGAAGACTGCTTGAAGTGGTGCTACATTCTGCTAGAGTCACAAAAAGCACTGTATAGGAGATGTGTTGGGAAGTCATTCCGCACCCACCGTATTAGCTGATCTTGCTTCACCTATTCCGCTCTCTATCGAGCAACCTTCGAGGAACTTACTTTCCCGATATAAATGCACCCCGAACATAATTCGATGAGTTCTTCTCCCCAAAACCACGTGATTTCCACAGTTGTGGAACCGAAAAGTTCCACCAGCGTTTGCAGACTATTGTAAATAGTGAAGGAAATTTACACACATCAAAAAAAGTTTTGCATCACCCCGGTTCCTAGAACTCCTGAAGATAGATGTTGACTGTGGATATTGTATCACAGACACAGTCCCTTCGGCTGTTCACAGATGTCACTAAACCTTCCCAAAGATATAAACAACCATGCATGAGCAGCGTCTATTAGAAGGAGGGGATCCGACAAACGATCAGTTCCAGGCATTCCACCAAGAAGGAGGTACACGGCTCGTGTTGTCTGTAGTTCAACCGTGCCAGACGGTCAATACCGCTGTTCTATCAAGTCCGCATTGTTACTTTGTGTCAGAAACGGCTCTCAACAAGGGAAGTGTCCAGGCGTCTCGCAGTGAACCAAATCGAAGTTGTTCGGACATGTAGGGGATACAGAGACACAGGAACTGTCGATGACATGCCTTGCTCAGCCCGTCCTACGGATTATGGCTCGGAAGAACCCTGACAGCAACGCCACCATGCTGAATAATGCTTTTTGTGCACCCACAGGACGCTGTGTTATAACTCAAACTGTGCGCAATAGGCTGCATGATGCACAACTTCACTCTCGACGTCCATGGCGAGGTCCATCTTTGCAACCAAGACACCATCCAGCGCGGTACAGATGAGTCCAACAACATGCCGAATGAACCGCTCAGGAATGGCATCACGTTCTCTTCACCGATGAGTGTCGCATATGCCTTCAACCAGACAATCGTCGGGGATCTGTCTGGAGGCAACACAATCAGCCTGAACGCTTGAGGCACACTGTCCAGCGAGTGCAGAATAGTGTAGGTTCCCTGCTGTTTTGGGGTGGCTTTATGTGGAGCCGACGTACGCCGCTGGTGGTCATGGAAAGTACCGCAATGGCTGTACAATACGTGAATGCCATCCTCCGACCGATAGTGCAACCATATCGGCAGCATATTGGCGAGGCATTCGTCTTCATGGACGCAATTCGCGCCCCAATCATGCACATTTTGTGAATGACTTCCTTCAGGATAATAACATCGCTCGACTAGAGTGGCCAGCATGTTCTCCAGGTATGAACCCTATCGTCCTTGCCTGGGATAGATTGAAAAGGGCTGTTTACGGCGACGTGACCCACCAACCAATCTAAGGGTTCTACGCCGAATCGCCGTTAAGGATTCGGACAATCCTGACCAACAGTGCCTTGATGAACTTGTGGATAGTATTCCACGACCAATACATGCATGCATCAATGCAAGACGACGTGCTACTGGGTATTAGAGGTACCGGTGTGTACAGCAGTCTGGACAACCACCCCTGAAGGTCTCGCTGTATGGTGGTACAACATGTAATGTGTGGTTTTCATTAGCGATAAAAAGGGCGGAAATTATGTTTATGTTGATCTCTATTCCAATTTTCTGTACTGATTCCGGAACACTCGGATGCAAAACTTTTACTGATGTGTGTATTATTGATGACTTAAGTCTTTACTATGTGTATCTGTCCTGTTTATTTAATTTATGGAAAACCGCTACGAACGTATGCACCAACCCAATAATAAATTAAAACGAGATACATGACGCCGCAGTTTTTCATGCATCTCAGTATTTGATGTCATATCTCTTGTACTATGTGTTGTACAATGATATAATTTTGCAGGTACATTCAGTTTTATATGTAAATAGTTTCCGTGAAATGTGTCGCCAATACAGTTAGTAGTAAAGAAATAATAAATTCAAACGTCACGCTTCATGTGGCAGTTTTACTTCATGAACAGACAAAATGTAGTACGCGATAAACTGTCATCATTTTACTGAGGTTGTCGGCGAGAAAAAGTTGTATAGAGGGTTAAAATAATGTGTAAAGTTGGTTGCAAGTCACTAAGTGCTATCATTCTTAAATACTGCATCACTTAAGTATCGGTATGCGCACGTCGTAGGATACAATGCTTCCTAATTCCCACTCTTTGTTAGGCAGATGTTGCTTACAGCCCCAGGGATTGTTTCCAGGCAGTAAGTGATATAAGTACCAACTTTGGTTGAAAGCGGTCCATTGGTTTAGGGTGAGATGTGAAACATACATTCATACATATTTACCTACATTCATTCTTATAATATGGCTGGATTCCTCATATTATACATTTGTGTCCCGTCTCTTGATCCAAACACTTTTCTTCCATCTTTCGATCCTAGTTTCCAGCACCTAAACGACATAGAGAAAGTAACATACACTACTGGCCATTAAAATTGCTACACCAAGAAGAAATGCAAATGATAAACGGGTATTCATTGGACAAATATATTATACTAGAACTGACATGTGATTACATTTTCACGCAATTTGGCTGCACAGATCCTCAGAAATCGGTACCCAGAACAACCACCTCTGGCGGTAATAACGGCCTTGATACGCCTGGGCATTGAGTCAGAGCTTGGATGGCGTGTACAGGTACAGCTGCCCACGCAGCTTCAACACGATACCACACTTCCTCAAGAGTAGTGACTGGCATATTGTGACGAGCCAGTTGCTCGGCCACCATTGACCAGACATTTTCAATTGGTGAGAGATCTGGAGAATGAGGTGGCCAGGGCAGCAGTCGAACATTTTCTATATCCTGTAAAGCCTGTACAGGACCTGCAACATGCGGTCGTGCATTATCCTGCTGAACTGTAGAGTTTCGCAGGGATCGAATGAATGGTAGAGCAACGGGTCGTAACACATCTGAAACGTAACGTCCACTGTTCAAAGTGCCGTCAATGCGAACAAGAGGTGACCGAGACATGTAACCAATGGCACCCTGTACCATCACGCCGTGTGATACGCCAGTATGGCGATGATGAATACACGCTTACAATGTGCGTTCACCGCGATGTCGCCAAAGACGGATGTGACCATCATGATGCTGTAAACAGAACCTGGATTCATCCGAAAAAATGACGTTTTGCCATTCGTGCACCCAGGTTCGTCGTTGAGAACACCATCGCACGCGATCCTGTCTGTGATGGAGCGTCAAGGGTAACCGCAGCCATGGTCTCCGAGCTGATAGTCCATGCTGCTGCAAACGTCGTCGAACTGTTCGTGCAGATGGTTGTTGTCTTGCAAACGTCCCCATGTGTTGATTCAGGGATCGAGACGTGGCTGCACGATCCGTTACAGCCATGCGGATAAGATGCCTGTCATCTCGACTGCTAGTGAAACGAGGCCGTTGGGATCCACACGGCGTTCCGTATTACCCTCCTGAACCCACCGATTCCATATTCTGCTAACAGTCATTGGATCTCGACCTACGCGATACGCAATGTCGCGATACGATAAACCGCAATCGCGATAGGCTACAATCAGACCTTTATCAAAGTCGGAAACGTGATGGTACACATTTCTCCTCCTTACACGAGGCAGCACAACAACGTTTCACCAGGCAACGCCGGTCAATTGATGTTTGTGTATGAGAAATCGGTTGGAAACTTTCCTCATGTCAGCACTTTGTAGGTGTCGCCACCGGCGCCAACCTTGTGTGAATGATCTGAAAAGCTAATTATTTGCACATCACAGCATCTTCTTCCTGTCGCTTAAATTTCGCGTCTGTAGCACGTCATCTTCGTGGTGTGGCAAGTTTAATGGCCAGTAGTGTAGAATTACTTCACAGACATCAAACGAATAATCCATCATCGCCTTAAAAATGCCGTCATTCCTACCTCAGACCCTTGCAAACTCTACAATGTGATTCTTCACACACGATTGTATCTCCAGCTAATGCTACTCTTCCTTAAACCTAACAATACTGCCAATGACACCCTTTCCATTGTCTTATTAGCCTTGTCTCGATGTTCAGCAATGTATTTGAATATATCCATTTCCAATTCATCCATAACAGCCTAAAACTTCCTATGAATCAATGAGGTTTCTCCGAACTTCCAGCAAGCTGGAGTAGCATGGGTCAGCAGCTTCTGTTAGTCAGTAGAACGAAAATCCAGTCCAATTCGCAGTTTTTTACTTTTTATTCATTCGATGACTCGTTTCGGGGCGAGGCCCATTTCCAAATTATCTTAACATAGCCGAAAATGGCATTTCCGAAGATGTCGAAAACGTGCAATGAACTTTCACAGTGCACACAGTGTAGTTACTGTATGCATTGTAAATGTTCATTGTACATTTTTGACATCTTCGGAAATTCCATTTTCGACTATGTTATGATGATTTGAAAATGGGTCTCACCCCGAAACTAATCATGGAATGTATAAAAAGTACAAATTTACAACTTGGACTAGTTTTTCGTTCTACTGAATGTGGTTTCTGTCGTAACTTTTCTTCCAACGCCCAGCTCCTGTGCATTACCCAATTTTCCACCAGTTCAGTAACTGTTAATCCGTCATCTTCATGCCCACTGATGCTGAAGAAGTGTGACTTTGTGTGGCACTCCCACCTCCTTTACAAACTCCACATCCATACACTTCCAATAAACTATGTCAGTTTTACATCATCTTCACAATCCAGCAACCCTATCGATGTTATCACAAGTAGCACCAACTCCAACATCTTCCATCCCACTGTAGGTATGTCCCAGGGCCCTGTCCTTCCTCCTATCTTGTGTATCATCTAGACCGGCGATGTGCCTAAACAATCTCCGCCTCTCCATCTCCTTCACTGCGTCGATGACACTGCCTTTCTAGCCCTATAACCCAGCTTTCAGAAATCTAGACGATCCCTTTCTCCCAATCAGTTTACTTTTCAGTGCAGCCATTGGCTCCTTAAAATCATCGCTTCCAAGACACAGGAAATAGTTATAAAATGAACCACTGGCAGCTTGGTGCCCCCATGACTTTGACCTCACCATCCTACAACCCATCTATCTAATTAACTAACACAGGAAAACATCTCGGATGATCCTTAACCGTATAGTAAGATGGGAACTGCGCTTGGTAACTATAGAAAAAAAGTCCACATTAGTCCCAAACAACTAACTGGCCAAAATCTTGACCTGTCCTCTCCTATGCCAACGTCATCTCGTATTCCACACCTCCAGAATTCGATACTCCATTGAAATCCTCGTATGCATTGCATTCCGTCGCATCTTTTGTATGCGTCTACCCCCCTGCATTATTTGTTAGTTTGTAGCCTACCCCCACCCCTACAATCCCACCAACTCCTCACCCAGAACACTCACCCATGAAATTCTTTTACTGTATCTTCTGTTAATTTCACACCAAACATCCTGTCACTGGATCCCTAATTATCAAACCTCACAGTCTGCCGCAATTGTACCAGTACATTTCTCCAACCTTACACTTACACATTCTCAACAGAAATAAATTAACAAAAAAAATATAGGTTATGGAACGTAGAGTGGTATAAGGATATTTGTTAATTCTGTTTTGGTGACCGATGTACATAAAAATTTGTTCTCGCTGGGTTCCACAGCTCTTGACAATGGGTGTGATACAAATCAGTGTGAAGGTGTATGATAATCTTCTCTAGAGTTTCTGGAAACTTTAGGCAATGCTACCTACGAAATCACTATGCTTAATGAAGCTTAATGAAACCTGTCTGTTCCATTAAGATCTTGAGAATCAAAGGCGGGCAATGAGATGGATGCATTCACAAGCTCAGGCCGGTACAGAACACAACTTCCCAGGTCACGCAACTGATTTGGGATGACGTTTCTTTAGGGCGCTAGCGACATGAGTTGCATAGCCTTTCACTACGTGAAACGATCATTGTCAATGAACGATATTGTTCGTGCTTTTACTAGCTTCTGGGATTGTTAGGAACAAAGAGGTCAGAGCCATACACAAGAGGCATAAAGAGGTAGCACTATGAAGCAAGACCTCTTGCTGCTCACGTGACAGGTCACGCGACAGACCAACTAGGAAGGGGATAGGGGGTATTGAAAACCTCGTGGATTCCAACTTAGCACCCTCGATTTAAAACCGTTTGGAAGGATATACGCTAATCTGCATGAACAGCAATTTAGAGATGACGACAAGATCACTGAGTCGGAGAAAAAGTAATGGTATGACTAGCCTCAAGAATTTTACGAACAGTCATTCGTGTCATGTAAACAAAGATAGCCCCATTTCTGTAACTGACTTGTGCTGTAACTGGCATTGATCGTACATTCGTGCCCATAAGTTAAGGAATCTTCGAAATTGACGAAAATCTAATGATGGTTCAAATGGCTCTAAGCACTACGGGACTTAACATCTGAGGTCATCAGGCCCCTGGACTTAGAACTACTTAAACCTAACTAACCTAAGGACATGACACACATCCATGCGCGAGGCAGGATTCGAACCTGCGACCGTAGCAGCAGCGCGATTCCGAACTGAAGCACCTAGAACCACTCGGCCACAACGGCCGGCAAATCTAAAGAAAAAGAAAAAAAAAACATCGTGTCGTAGAGAAGCAGGACTGCACGGAAAAAGCAATTAATGATGTTTCCAGTAAACTTTGTTACGCAATGAAAAATCCGGTACCGGTACAAGTTAATCTAGTTATCAGTCCCAACCAATTTGACGTTTGGCATGTGGTCGCAATAAAACTATAATGGTGATATAAGGACGAGGGGAACCTCGTAACTTGCGTATTTAGTAAAAGGATTAGGATGATAACAGTCATGGTACAGCTGCGAAGGAAGATAGTTTTGCTAACTTCACAGTTCAGACAGTGAGACCGCTCTATCACCTCTACACACCTTTAACAATAAGTATCTGATCGGATAGAAAGTAACTTCCTTTTTAAAACTAAACTAAAAGAATGTTTATGTATTCTGTAAGTCAAGAGGAAGAATAGCAGGTGACTGATATACTCGTACAACGAAGTTGTCAATAGAAATCGGTCCAGTCTTGCACCCGTGAAAAATAGAGATACGCAAACCATCCACTAAGGATGATCACGCGGAAGAGAACTTTTCTAACCTGTTAGTAAAGAAACTAATAATAATGTTCTCAGTTTTGCAATTACTAGGAATTCCGTATTTGAGAATTACCACATAACTAAACTGTGAAAAGTAGCAGCCTGAGCGATGGATAAATTCTGTGAGAAGGATATTAACTGACGTACGAGAGATTAAATTACTACTTAGCAGATAAAATTTCCGATTGTGTAACGTCCTATTCACATTCATCACAAGCTAAGATGGTCGTTCTAGAAGAATTAATTTCCAAGAACATATTGGGGACCCAACATTTAGGAAGTTCTATTGTGTAGATGCAGTATTGGAATAGTTATGTTACTTATCCGGAATGATGCACGTAGACCAACAGAAACTGATGCCTTTATTTAAAAATGAGTCAATTTCTATCACTCGAAAATGGATGTCATTATATTGGAATGTCCTTCCTCGCTACAACTTTAGGTACACATTTTGCCTCTGATAAGAGCACAGAAATTGCAAAATTGCGGAAATTATGATAAACTTGATAGTGATTAAGAGATAGATATAAGCGTGTGAAATTAGAGAAGAAGTTAAGGAAGTCAGTGGAGAGTAAAGAAATACATATAACTGCACTAAATAACTTATTTACAAACTTTTCTACCGTGACGAATTTCAAAGTTTTTTCCTTTTAACTCCATCGTGTTTACACTCGACGGTCGATAATGAACGACATTTTCGAGTGGAATTTACCGGGAAGTATAATAACAGTTTTATAGTATAAAAATGTATTTGAAAGTTATTTGAGTTTTTAAAAATCTGCAATTCATCGAAGGGAATATTTAATTCATTCTGAAACAATAAAACGATGACTGTTTTCCATTTTTGGGCGCATTAACACGATGCAAGCTGTCGATTTGATGCCATATATGCCAAAATATGGATGTTTTAAAAGTACAGCGAACGTGAACCTGTTTTTGTAGACTGTGGTCTCTAGGACGATCTCTTCTTATGCTTCTTCTTACGCTTCTAATTCCTCTTCTTCAAGTTGGTGTACAGTTCTAGCTTTAAAAGTATTTCTTTAACTCGTCTCAGTCTACTCTAACGTCCTAATTTGTAATTCAAATACTGAATTTGGGAGACACATATCATGGTTTTCGAAAACTTTTTGCAAGATGTATGCAATACAATCGATCGTCTCATTTCCAAAAAGAAATAATTTCTATTATTTTCTACTTATGGTAAATATTATTTTCCAGTTTTTATTTACTATATGCAACATTTTCCAATTCACTATAATGTCCTAATGCTTAAATATTCTTCTTCTGATTCCACTGGCTCAAAATTGATGTCCGTGTTTCATCACTTTTACAGATTCTTGAAGCTCGGTTGCTGTATAACAGTCTACTTCACTGTATCCCTCCTCTTCATTTGTTTGATTTCCCTTTGGTAATGTCTTGCTCTTATCTGTACATCAGTTCTCAACTACGAAATTCTTTTGTTGACCAGCTAATGTGCCCAAGCCTTATTACTTACTTTACTTCTTGTTATGCCGCTGGTTAACAGTTTAGTGTCAATTTTCATGACACTTAAACTTCCTGACTTACGCAACAAGGATTAAAAACAAAAGCCTGAGAAATGATGGAGAAGCTGTTGCATCAGTTTAAACAAATTAAGAACGTAATTTCTAAGGAGTTTTCAAGGAAACTTGCGTCTCTCAAACTTAATTACATTTATAACTCAATTACGCTGAAGTTATCAAAGTTAATGAGAGCCAACACGCAGATCAAATCATATTCTTTCTGTGGGAACAGAATTCCCTCCATGAGTTTCATATATTTAAATTATAATATCATTCACAAAACTGTTGATTTTCATGCGACAAAATATAAAATTAATTTTATCCACTGTCGTTCGTGTTAAGAATACTCTTTCATCATATCTAATGGAAAAAGGGAAAACTTGGACATCTCTCACAATTTAACGCACGACACAGAGATATAAATTTCACAATAGTGTTTGAAACAGACTAATCCACGAGTTTCCCAGAGTTCACAAAAAAATAAACTTTTTACTTCGAGAGAAAAGAAACGTAGATCGCACCATTCCAACACACACAAGTACGGGGTATTTATAAAGCCCTTACCATTTCTGTGTTGTAGGCTCTACAGTCTGGAACCGCGCGACCACTACGGTCGCAGGTTCGAATCCTGCCTCGGGCATGGATTTGTGTGATGTCCTTAGGTTAGTTAGGTTTAAGCAGTTCTAAGTTCTAGGGGACTGATGATCTCAGAAGTTAAGTCCCATAGTGCTCAGAGCCATTTGAACCATTTTGAACCATTTCTGTGTTAAGGTTAAAAATGTTGGCTTTTTTTGCAAGTAAAAGAATGTACACACTAAAAGAAAGAACAGCTCTTGTGGCTGACCGATTGAGCCGGGGACTAACCGAATGCCACCTTTCCTGGGAGATGGATTAGCCGTGCATCGCCAAGACTATGGGCTCCCTGCTCGCTCAATTTGACCCCAGTGGATTTGTTCATGTATGGAGTTATCAAGTCCGAGGGGTATCACATGAAAATCAATAATCTTCAACAAATAAAGCCAGTTTTGTTAGCAGGGATGTTTCGGGCTATAAAGGAAGACGGAACTTGTGCTTACCCTTCCAGGGCCATCTCGTCGAAATGAACTAAATTTGTATCAAGAAATGTCTAGAGTATGTTCACGTTGTTTTTAGATCATAATAAAGAGTTCAAGTGGACATGGTAAGTGACTTTACCAGGACATACTGAACAGTAATGTTTCCGTATTTGTTGGTCGTTTCTCAATATCGGTTGAGGCACCAGCATTACATGTCTGGCATATTATTTGGACGACTTTTCTGCTTCGCTGATGCAAGTTACAACCTTCTGCCACTAGAGAACTCCAAATAGTAGTATGTAACATGGCGACGTGTAACGTAACTAAGCCGGTGCGTGAGAAACAGCGTGCTGTAATCTAGCTTCTTACTGCGAAAAACGTGCCTCCTATCGAAATCCATAACAGAATGAAAGCTGCGTACGGCGGTGATTGTATCGTCATCAGCAATATGCAACGTTGGACTGTTCGTGCTCATAATGAAGGAAACGATTCTGCTAACATCAGCGTGTGTAACAGAGGATCACCAACGCCACAAACGCTCAAGACAGTGCCATCAGCATGTGAAGTCATGCTCACAGCTTTCTGGGGTGTCCAAGGTGTTTTACGTTTGAAATTCATGCCTAAAGACACCACCATAAACTCTGCAAGGTACTGTGAGACCCCAGAAAACGAAAAACACGAATCATAAGACTTCGCTCACACAAGGAGACCCTCGTCTTCAGAATGACCGTGGCAGACAAAACACGAGCGCTGCGACATTTGTAACAGTCCGACGGCTTGGGCCCACTGTCATCGATCACTCCCCACACAGACCCAATTTGGGCCCACCCGATTTTCATCTGTTTCCAAAACTTAACGAACACCTTCGAGGACTTCACTTTGATAGTGATGAAGTGTTGCAAGCTGGGATGATGTTGTGGCTCCATCAATAGCGGAATATACGATGGTTGTCCAGAAAGTAAGTTCCAATCGGTCGCGGAATGGAAACCACAGTGAAAAACAGAAACGTTTTATTTGCGACAGTTATGTACACCTTCCACCTACTTCTCTACATAGTCGCCACTCCAACTTCGAGTTTTGTCGTAGTGTTGTATCAAGTTTCCAATATCCTCGTCATAGAAAGCAGCCGCCTGTGCTTTCGGCCAATTATCTGCACTGGTCTGCAGCTCGTTGTCTGTGGCAAAATGTTGTCTTCATAGCCACCGGTTCTTGTGAGCAGAGATGAGACTCAGGGGGAACCAATTACTGACTGTATTGTGGGTGATCAAACACCTTCAAATGGCTCTGAGCACTATGCGACTTAACTTCTGAGGTCATCAGTCGCCTAGAACTTAGAACTAATTAAACCTAACTAAGCTAGGGACATCACACACATCCATGCCCGAGGCAGGATTCGAACCTGCGACCGTAGCGGTCGCCCGGCTCCAGACTGTAGCGCCTATAACCGCACGGCCACTCCGGCCGGCGATCAAACACCTCTCATCGGTAACGCTGCAGGAGCGTCTTCATTGCCCCTGCAGTGTACGACCGAGAATTGGCATGCAGAAGGAACTGCTTGTCAGTTGTGTTATGCGGACTGCATGACACAGGCGAAATCTCTAACCAGGCTCTCATATTTGGTGGGAGACGCTATGCCCTACACATATTTAAGTGCTCACTGTTCACTTAAAACTGAAAGGAGCGACGTGACACGATTGACGGGCATACTAGAGACACTGCCCAACACATCTGTGCAAATCTTTACCGGATTTTCCCAGTGGTTTCCATTTCGCGACTGATCGGAACTTACTTTCTGGACAACGCTCGTATTATATCAAAGAAGTGAATAACATCTCCAGCTTCAAAAGTCAGTTAGCAACATGTCTACTAAAGCAACAATAATGATTACTGTTGTCCCTGTATGCACTTGTTATCGCTGTACACCCTTCTTTCCAACCAGATCTTTCCCATTTCCGAGTATTCTTAACTGGTGCAGCCTCCCTAAATTCCCTTTCCCCAGAACTCGCTCTGTCAGAAAACATCTATTTTCTACACCTACAAATTGTTTTTGTATCTCAGTCTCTATGGAGACTCAAATCATTTCAGTGCTGCGAGGAATGTGCAAACGAAAAATGCGAAACGTTGAAACAACCAAACCGGCTGAAATTTGCATTTCAGGGAGAGCATAAGGGAACAATTGACAGGAATGGGGGAAAGAAATACAGTAGAAGAGGAATGGGTAGCTTTGAGGGATGAAGTAGTGAAGGCAGCAGAGGATCAAATAGGTAAAAAGACGAGGGCTAGTAGACATCCTTGGGTAACAGAAGAAATATTGAATTTAATTGATGAAAGGAGAAAATATAAAAATGCAGTAAATGAAGCAGGCAAAAAGGAATACAAACATCTCAAAAATGAGATCGACAGGAAGTGCAAAATGGCTAAGCAGGGATGGCTAGAGGACAAATGTAAGGATGTAGAGGCTTATCTCACTAGAGGTAAGATAGATACTGCCTACAGGAAAATTAAAGAGACCTTTGGAGATAAGAGAACCACTTGTATGAACATCAAGAGCTCAGATGGAAACCCAGTTCTAAGCAAAGAAGGGAAAGCAGAAAGGTGGAAGGAGTATATAGAGGGTCTATACAGGGGCGATGTACTTGAGGACAGTATTATGGAAATGGCAGAGGATGTAGATGAAGATGAAATGGGAGATACGATACTGCGTGAAGAGTTTGACAGAGCACTGAAAGACCTAGGTCGAAACAAGGCCCCCGGAGTAGACAACATTCCATTGGAACTACTGACGGCCTTGGGAGAGCCAGTCCTGACAAAACTCTACCATCTGGTGAGCAAGATGTATGAAACAGGTGAAATACCCTCAGACTTCAAGAAGAATATAATAATTCCAATCCCAAAGAAAGCAGGTGTTGACAGATGTGAAAATTACCGGACAATCAGTTTAATAAGCCACAGCTGCAAAATACTAACTCGAATTCTTTACAGACGAATGGAAAAACTAGTAGAAGCCGGCCTCGGGGAAGATCAGTTTGGATTCCGTAGAAATGTTGGAACACGTGAGGCAATACTGACCCTACGACTTATCTTAGAAAATAGATTAAGGAAAGGCAAACCTACATTTGTAGCATTTGTAGACTTAGAGAAAGCTTTTGACAATGTTGACTGGAATACTCTCTTTCAAATTCTAAAGGTGGCAGGGGTAAAATACAGGGAGCGAAAGGCTATTTACAATTTGTACAGAAACCAGATGGCAGTTATAAGAGTCGAGGGGCATGAAAGGGAAGCAGTGGTTGGGAAGGGAGTGAGACAGGGTTGTAGCCTCTCCCCGATGTTATTCAATCTGTATATTGAGCAAGCAGTAAAGGAAACAAAAGAAAAATTCGGAGTAGGTATTAAAATCCATGGAGAAGAAATAAAAACTTTGAGGTTCGCCGATGACATTGTAATTCTGTCAGAGACAGCAAAGGACTTGGAAGAGCAGTTGAACGGAATGGATGGTGTCTTGAAAGGAGGATATAAGATGAACATCAACAAAAGCAAAACGAGGATAATGGAATGTAGTCGAATTAAGTCGGGTGATGTTGAGGGTATTAGATTAGGAAATGAGACACTTAAAGTAGTAAAGGAGTTTTGCTATTTGGGGAGCAAAATAACTGATGATGGTCGAAGTAGAGAGGATATAAAATGTAGACTGGCAATGGCAAGGAAAGCGTTTCTGAAGAAGAGAATTTTTTTTAACATCGAGTATAGATTTAAGTGTCAGGAAGTCATTTCTGAAAGTATTTGTATGGAGTGTAGCCATGTATGGAAGTGAAACATGGACGGTAAATAGTTTGGACAAGAAGAGAATAGAAGCTTTCGAAATGTGGTGCTACAGAAGAATGCTGAAGATTAGATGGGTAGATCACATAACTAATGAGGAAGTGTTGAATAGGATTGGGGAGAAGAGAAGTTTGTGGCACAACTTGACCAGAAGAAGGGATCGGTTGGTAGGACATGTTCTGAGGCATCAAGGGATCACCAATTTAGTATTGGAGGGCATCGTGGAGGGTAAAAATCGTATGGGGAGACCAAGAGATCAATACACTAAGCAGGTTCAGAAGGATGTAGGTTGCAGTAGGTACTGGGAGATGAAGAAGCTTGCACAGGATAGAGTAGCATGGAGAGCTGCATCAAACCAGTCTCAGGACTGAAGACCACAACAACAACAACCGCTTTGGGATAACGTAGTGAGACATCTGAAGACGCAGATGTAGTCACCTCTTCTTTAAAAAAAGTCGATGCTATGTTCTCAGAACAAAGGTGATGCTCACCGTCTCTTTCGATGCCTGAGGTCCGATACTCATCAAACTCCCCGACCACGGAAAACCATTAACATTGATGTGTACTGTGAGACACTCCGTAGCCTACGCATGTCCATCAAGAGCAAACTGCCTGAGCCGGTCAGGGAGGGGGTGATACTGCTGCACGACAATGCGTGTCAGCATGTCTCCAAGGACACACAAAGTGCAATAGCCAAGTTCAAGTCGGAGCAGCCTGAGCTTCCTCCCTGCAGGCCGACCATGTCGCCCTGCGACTTCCATTAGTCCTCTAAAAAAACGCTCTCAAAATGAAGGGCTGCGGTCCGGACGACGAACGGAAGGACATAATGGAGGACTGGCTCCTATCACAGTCACAGGAATTCTGGGAAAGGGAAACCCTTCGGCTGTTGAAACAGTGCTATAGTTGTGCTCAGGTCTCTGGTGATCATTTATGAATAGAGACTTCAATTATACCCACAGTATTGTTTTGTACCTTTCCTTTTAAACAACCGTCGTATTTCTCGTATTAAAATTGTCATATCTGAGGTACCTATGATGTAAAAAAGGTACTGTACGCGTGTAACCCTGATCCACTGTAAAGAGGGCCCATATCCCCTAACCAGAGCAGGTTAAACAAATAAATAAAACATTGACGGTATCAACAAAATGGTATCTCGTTAGGCGAAACGTGTTCATTGCCAGGGCGCCTATGTTGAGAAACAAGTAGACTGCCGGAACTCTTTTAGAGGTTTCCAATACACTCAAGATTTATCGTTTCAACAGTGCATAAGAAGTGCATGAATTGATTACATTTACGAATCAATAGCAAAAGCGGTTCTGAGGTCCCAAGTAACGTCCCACGCTGAAACACCCATATTATGCGATGTAGCCTCCATCCACGAGCGGCAATGCAAGCGCTGACTCTAGCATCGATCACAAAGCATTCTCTCCAGAAACGACAAAGGTGAACGAAGGTGGTAGCTTATCGGACTCCAGACCATAATGCCTGGAAGGGGGGGGGGGGGGGGGAGGAGTAGCGTCTACGCAATAATCGCGAAGGTCATGACTTGTGTGCAGGCAGAATCTGGTTTCATCAACTAAGTCCACGGTGCAAGTGAGCCGTGCACGTCGATGTTGTGGAGTGGGTGAAAGATGGGCTAGAAGTGTGCGTGCACGTAGTCTCACTGCTACTAACCATTTCGCAACAGTTTGTGTTGACACGTCTTGACTCACAAGCTCTCTTGTCTGTGCTGTGGTAGATGTACGATCTGCCACTGCTGCCTAACAATATGAGGTGCATTCAAGTTCTAAGGCCTCCGATTTTTTTTCTCAGGACTCGAAAGAGATAGAAACATGCGCATTGTTTTAAAATGAGGCCGCGTTCATTGTCAATACGTCCCAGAGATGGCCGCACCGTACGGCAGATGGAATTTTACCGCCAGCGGCGAGAATGAGAACTGTTTTAAATACTTAAAATGGGGACGTTTGCCTTACTTGAACAGCGTGCAATCATTCGTTTTCTGAATTTGCGTGGTGTGAAACCAATTGAAATTCATTGACATTTGAAGGAGACATGTGGTGATGGAGCAATGGATGTGTCGAAAGTGCGTTCTTGGGTGCGACAGTTTAATGAAGGCAGAACATCGTGTGACAACAAACCGAAACAACCTCGGGCTCGCACAAGCCGGTCTGACGACATGATCGAGAAAGTGGAGAGAATTGTTTTGGGGGATCGCCGAATGACTGTTGAACAGATCGCCTCCAGAGCTGGCATTTCTGTGGGTTCTGTGCACACAATCCTGCATGACGACCTGAAAATGCGAAAAGTGTCATCCAGGTGGGTGCCACGAATGCTAACGGACGACCACATGGCTGCCCGTGTGGCATGTTGCCAAGCAATGTTGACGCGCAACGACAGCATGAATGGGACTTTCTTTTCGTCGGTTGTGACAATGGATGAGATGTGGATGCAATTTTTCAATCCAGAAACAAAGCGCCAGTCAGCTCAATGGAAGCACACAGATTCACCGCCACCAAAAAAATTTCGGGTAACCGCCAGTGCTGAAAAAATGATGGCGTCCATGTTCTGGGACAGCGAGGGCGTAATCCTTACCCATTTCGTTCCAAAGGGCACTTCGGTAACAGGTGCATCCTACGAAAATGTTTTGAAGAACAAATTCCTTCCTGCACTGCAACAAAAACGTCCAGGAAGGGCTGCGCGTGTGCTGTTTCACCAAGACAACGCACTCGCACATCGAGCTAACGTTACGCAACAGTTTCTTCGTGATAACAACTATGAAGTGATTCCTCATGCTCCCTACTCACCTGACCTGGCTCCTAGTGACTTTTGGCTTTTTCCAACAATGAAAGACACTCTCCGTGGCCGCACATTCACCAGCCGTGCTGCTATTGCCTCAGCGATTTTCCAGTGGTCAAAACAGACTCCTAAAGAAGCCTTCGCCGCTGCCATGGAATCATGGCGTCAGCGTTGCGAAAAATGTGTACGTCTGCAGGGCGATTACGTCGAGAAGTAACGCCAGTTTCATCTATTTCGGGTGAGTAGTTAATTAGAAAAAAAATCGGAGGCCTTAGAACTTGAATGCACCTCGTACAACGATCCTGACAGGCGTCTGTGCTGCGTGGACGTCGGAAACGTCGTCTGTGTGACCACTGATAACAGCATTGTTGCACAGATGACGCAGCACGTCCAACTGGTGTGGCAGTTCTCCAAAAGGACAATCCCGCCGCTCGGTATGTCACAATTTGACCCCTTTCAAACTCGCTCAGTTGGCTGTAAGAAGCACGAGTACGTCTCTGTGGCATCGTTGCCTGCTTGCTTCACATCTCTGCTCCACAATGAGCCTCCCCTGTTGAAGGGTAGACACAGATGGCTCTCTTGTAGCTAAGCCACAACGTTATCTGTTGGTAAACGACGTTGAAACGAATTTCTTTTTCGGCATTAATACTTAAGTGCAATACATAAACTCTATCAACGATTAACTTTGTAGGGAAGGCTGTTTAGGTTTTTATGTTGGTAACGCCACGTAGCGCTCTGTATGAAAATCGCTGACTGCGCTGTGCGCAGTCTGTGGCTGGTTGGACTCATTGTTGGAATATTTGCTTGTGTAGTGTTGGGCAGTTGGATGTGAACAGCGCGTAGCGTTGGGTAGTTGGAGGTGAGCCGCCAGCAGTGGTGGATGTGGGGAGACAGATGCCAGAGTTTTAAGAGGCTACTATGAGCGATCTGGACGTGTGTCCGTCTGAAAAAGGAAATTTGTAAGACTGGATGTCATGAACTGATATATATATATATATATATATATATATATATATATATATATATATATATATATATATATATATATATATTATGACTTTTGAACACTATTAAGGTAAATACATTGTTTGTTCTCTATTAAAATCTTTCATTTACTAACTATGCCTGTCAGTAGTCAGTACCTTCAGTAGTTAGGATCTCTTATTTAGCTGGCAGTATTGGCGTTCGCTGTGTTGCAGTAGTTCGAGTAACAAGGATTTTTGTGAGGTAAGTGATTCATGAAAGGTATGGGTACTGTTAGAGCGATTCTTTTGGAGGGATTATTGAAAGTCAGATTGCGTTGCGCTTAAAATATTGTGTGTCAGCTTAGCGATGATCAGAATAAGTAAAGAGAGAACTGTCTGAGTACGTTCGGTTTTACTCAGCTGATTGAAAATCAAATAACGTAAGAGTTTTTCCAGCACTATTCTTTACATACAACGGGGAAGTTTTAATACGACCGCTCAAGTTTTCAATTACTGGGTGGTTGTAATTAAAAGTACAGCCATCCACGGAGGTCCACTGTGGGCCGTAATTATCGGATGGCAGCGCAACTTGGTAGATATGCTAGTGCGGCAGTGCGGAAGCGATTTACGCTGGAAAACAAACTGATTCCATCTGTGACCACCAGGTACAAATCTGGCACAGTATACATTATAGCTATCGAGAAGACAGACCGTGCGCTGTTAGTGAAACTGTTTCAATGGCTCTGAGCACTATGGGACTCAACATCTAAGGTCATCAGTCCCCTAGAACTTAGAACTACCTAAACCTAACTAACCTTAGGACATCACACACATCCATGCCCGATGCAGGATTCGAACCTGCGACCGTAGCGGTCACGCGGTTCCAGACTGAAGCGCCTAGAACCACACGGCCACACTGACCGGCGAAACTGTTTCATCGGAACAGCAGCAATTACAGTGCTGCATTGTGATAGTATCGACGTCATAAAGGCCTGAGCAGAAGTCCAATGTCATGAAATGGTTTAAAGAAGGTAATAATGAAATTCGAAAACGTGAATGAGTTTGGTGTAGCACCTGGAAGAGTGAGGCGTCCTATTCTGGTGGAAGTTATTGACGAGGTTGATGTGGCTGTAACTGACCATGAAGCAAGTGCCCTGGGTTATGCTATGCTCGTGCAGTGTCACGAGAACTGTCCATCCCATGGAGAGTTTTGTGGTCCATTTTACACCGGTACCCGTACAAGATACAGACAGTGCAGCAACTGGAACCTCATGATCCGCAGCAACGTCCCGAATCTGCTCCTCGGTTTCTGGCATGGTTCGAAGTTGATCATATGAGCCCACGTAATGTTCTATGGAGTGATGAGGCGCATTGTACACTATAGGTTGCATTGAATGCATAAAACTGGCGAATTTGGGGTACTGTTCAACCACGTGTTGTGTGGAAAGAGCCTTTACACTCCCCATGTGTAGAATTCGAGCGGGATAAGGTGGCCGGAGTGCAGTGACAAATTTTCGTCCAAAGCGCTGACGAGTTCATTCGTTTGTTCTGAAGGGGAGGCCGACAGTGTTTGCCACCTTTCGGTCTATCGCCGATGACAGAAACTATTCGGTAAAAAGTTCATTTTTGCGTTACTTATAAGTTTATATTTCAATTCATGGTGATGTGCCCATCATTTCGTTAATGGTGATAATTATTGTGGTATTTACCACTGCGCGAAATTCTAAAAAGTTTGCAATGAAACATGGGTAAGGCTACAGGTATGATTTTGCGTTTGCTGCAAATTACATTATACACTATGTGATCAAAAGTATCCGGACATCTGCCTGAAAATGACTTACAAGTTCGTGGCGCCCTCCATCGGTAATGCTGGAATTCAATATGGTGGTGGCCCACTCTTAGCCTTGATGACAGCTTCCACTCTCGCTGGCATACGTTCAGTCAGGTGCTGGAAGGTTTCTTCGGGAATGGCAGCCCTTTCTTCACATAGTGCTACACTGAGGAGAGATATCGATGCTGGTCGGTAAGGCCTGGTGCGAAGTCGGCGTTCCAAAACATCCCGAAGGTGCTCTATATGATTCAGGTCAGGAATCTGTGGAGGCCAGTCCATTACAGGGATGATATTATCATGTACCCTCTCTGTCACAGACCTTGCATTTTGAACAGGTGCTCGATCGTGTTGAAAGATGCAATCGCCATCCCCGAATTGCTCTTCAGTAGTGGGGGGCAAGAAGTTGCTTGAAACGTCAATGTAGGCCTGCGCCATTATAGTGCCATGCAAAACAAGTGGTGAAAGCCCGCTCCATGAAAAACAGAACCACATCGTAACACCACCGTCTCTGAATTTTACTGTTGGCCCTACACACGCTGACAGATGACGCTCACCAGGCATTCGCCATACGCACACCCTGCCATTGGATTGCCACACTGTGTACCGTGATTCGTCACTCCATACAACGTTTTTCCACTGTTCAGTCTTCCAATGTTTACGCTCCTTACACCAAGCAAGGCGTTGTTTGCCATTTACCAACATGATGTGTGGCTTATGAGGAGCCGCCCGATCATGAGATCCAAGTTTTCTCACCTCCCACCTAACTGTCATAGTACTCGCAGTGGATCCTGATGCAGTTTGAAATTCCTGTGTGATGATCTGGATGAATGTCTGCCTATTACACATTACGACCCTCTTCAACTGTCGGTGGTCTCTGTCAGTCGACAGACGAGGTCGGCCTGTACGCTTTTGTGCTGTACGTATCCCTTCACGTTTCCACTTCACAATCACATTGGAAACAGTGGACCTAGGGATGATTAGGGGTGTGGAAATCTCGCGTACAGACGTATGACACAAGTGATACCCAATCACGTGACCACGCTCGAAGTCCGTGAGTTCTGTGGAGCACCCTATTCTGCTCTCTCACGATGTGTAATGACTACTGATATCGCTGATATGGAGTACCTGCTAGTAAGTGGCAGCAAAATTCACGTAATATGTAAAACGTGTGTTTTGGGGGTGTCCGGATACTTTTCATCACGTAGTGTATGTTGCTGCGCATGAAATATAGCTAAGATATTGAATTTTTTCTTAGACGTGGGTGTAGGTTTCTGTGTCACAAATCTCAAGAAAATTGATGAGATGTAGCACACTCATTTTCGATTTCGCCGTGTCAGCGATAAAGCCAGAATGAAATATCCGCAACATTCATAACATTCCGTAAACGGTTTGAGATATTGAAATGAGATTTTGACAAATGATAGCATACAAAGAGGAGGGTTTACCATATGGTTTTACCCAAAACTTCATTATCTACCGTGTTATTCCACTAACTACAGATTTTTTTGATGAGAGGATGTAATTTTTTGGGACTATCGATAGCTGGTGAAATGGAAAACGCTACAGGTTTTGGAACAACGTATGTGAAGGCATTACACGTTTATTTCTTATGCGGGTGTGCTTTTTTAATAAGCAACTGATCTTATATTTCATCAGTTGCTCACTCAGTAAACCACTGTTTCAGAGTTCTCCCACAACTGCGCCTTCACAACAAGTTAGAGAGGCCACACTGTGTAAACTCTGCAAAAGAAGCAAATTGTAACATGGCAACAAGAGAAATGTGTAGGTTTTACTCAAAATTATCCATTCAAGACGCTTTTCTGAAAGCTGCAAATGGTTAACAAGCCAAGCGAAAATAAATCGCAGCATTTTCAGTGGAATTCTTTTTAGATACTAATCAAAGCAGAGGTGACAAACCTTTTTGAGTGGTCACCATGCAAGTTTGTGCGTGGAGGGGCTCCACTTAATATTTACAAAAATGTGGGTGAAGACTTTAGTTTAGAGCGACATTTCCCCTCCAGCACTCGGCATTTCCCCTACAATGCCTGCCCATAACGCTCACCACTACCACTCTCCCCACGCGTGCCCTGCTGACTGTGCACCTACTGGCCATGGTATTCTGTGCGGACTCTAACGGTGTAGTTTGGATTCACCAGCACCTTTATTCTCTGTCCATCCTTCTTTAAAGAGAATGCACCCAGAGGTACTGTTAGATGTACAGTGACATCTGCCCATTATCTAGACATCTTAGTACAGTGCGTGAGTGAAACTTTGTGGAAACAACTGTTTCATGCAAGATGGCTAATGATAAAATTAACAGTGTGCATTTGTCACTTGTCTGACCTTTTCTGCTGACATCCCATTCCTATTCTACTACATACTGAAACAGTACAGGACAGGGTATTTATACAAGGACGCTTCACCAGACTGAAGGAAAGTAGTGGCTACTAATTTTATTAAGATCAAGTGAAAAATGGTTTGGCCTGGAAGGAGCGTCTATGCAGTCAGGAGACGCGCTGAGATACTGAGATGGAGTAACCTGTTGTGATAGTCCAAACAACGTTTTCGACTGCTTGCAGGCTCATCACTATCAGGTCAGTCTCTTTCCACTTTCATGTCATGTATTCATGAAACAGCTATAGCGTTCAGCCTCACCCTGAATTTCCAGATGGGTCTTGAATTTATTTCCTTCGTATTACTCAATCACATTCATAATATTTAACAACATTAATAATGGTGTCGTTTTTATTCCATACATTTCCACATCCTAGTAGCTGAAGTTTAAGATGACAAGATAAGATAATAACTGCTTCTTTAACATTGCACTGCAAACGAAGGAACATAGCAAGACATACACTGAAGCTTCAAAGAAACTGGTATAAGCGTACTTATTCAAAGACAGAGATATGGAAACAGGCAGAATACAGCGCTGCGGTCGGCAACGCCTATATGACACAAGTGTCTAGCGCAGTTATTAGATCGGTTTCTGCTGCTACAATGGCACGTTATCAAGATTTAAGTGAGTTTGAGCGTGCTGTTATAGTCGGCGCACGAGCGATGGGACACGTCTCCGAGGTAGCGATAAAGTTGGGATTTCCCCCTTCGACCATTTCACGAATTTAAGGTGAATATCAGGAATCTGGTAAAGCATCAAATTTCCGACATCGCTGCAAGAACGGGACCAACAATGAATGAAGAAAATCGTTCAACGTGACAGAAGTGCAGCCCATATGCAAATTGCTGCAGATTTCAATGCTGGAGCATCAACAATTGTCAGCGTGCGAACCATTCAACGAAACATCATCCATATGGGCTTTTGGAGCCGAAGGCCCACTTGTGTATCCTTGATGACAGCACGATACAAAGCTTTACACCTCGCCTGCGGCCATCAACACAGACATTGGACTGTTGATGACTGGAAACATGTTGCCTGATCGGACGAGTCTCGTTTCAAATTGTATGAGTGGATGGACGTGTACAGTATGTTGACAGCCTCATCAAACCATGGGCCTTGCATTTCAGAAGGTGACTGTTCAAGCTGGTGGACGCTATGTAATGGTGTTGGGAGTGTATAGTTGGAGTGTTGTGAGACCCCTGATACATCTAGATACGACTCTGACAGGTGACACGTACGTAAGCATCCGGTCTGATCACCTGCATCCATTCATGTCCATTGTTCATTCCGAAAGACTTGGGCAACTCCAGGAGGACAATGCGACACCCAAACGTCCAAAACTGCTACAGAGTAGTTCCATGAACACTCTTCAGGGTTTAAGTACTTCCGCTGGTCACCAAGCTCCTCAAAATATGAACATTATTGAGCACATCTGGGATGCCTTGCAACGTGCTGTTCAGAAGAGATCTCTATCCCCTCGTTCCCTTGCGGATTTATAGACAGCCCTGCAGAATTCATGGTGTCAGTTCCCTCCAGCACTACTTCAGACATTAGTCGAGTCCATGCCACGTTGTGCTGCGGCATTTCTGGGTGCTCGCGGGGGCCCTACACGATATTAGGCAGATGTGCCAGTTTCTTTGTCTCTTCAGTGTACAATTAATGTCGATTCATCATTGTCTTGGGCCAATACATTGAGGTTACAAAAGTCATGCGATACTTCCTAATATTGTGTCGCACAACGTTTTGCCCGGCATAGTGCTGTAAGTCGACACGGAATGGACTCAACAAGTCGTTAGAAGTCCTCTGCAGGAATATTGAGCCGTGCTGCCTGTATAGCTGTCTATAATTGCGAATGCGTTGCGAGTGCAGGATTTTGTGCATCAGCTGATCCCTCGATTATGTCCAATAAACGTCCGATGGGATTCATGTCAGGCGATCTGGGTAGCCAAATCATTCTCTCGATCTGCCCAGTATGGTCTTCAAACTAATTACGAACAATTGTGGCCCGGTGACATGGCGGAATGACATCCATAAAAATTCCAGCGTTGGTTGGGAACATGAAGTCCATGAATGGCTGCAAATAGTCTCCAAATAGCCGAAAATAACAATTTCCAGTCACATTATCGGTCCATTTGGACCAAAGGACTAAGTTCATTCCATGTAAACACTGCCCAGACCATTGTGCAGCCACCGCCACCTTGCACTGTGACAACTTGAATCCATGGCCTCGTCGGATCTAAGCCGCAGTTGAACCCTACCATCAGCTCATACCAACTTACGAGGTCAGTGATTTAGAGTCGTCTAGGTGTAATATTTCTGGCTTTATAGCCACCATATTCAAGAAGCTCTTCTTAGAGGACTTAAGAAAGCAGCAGTAGGAAGATGACGTAATGTGGTGTGACGTACCGATGACAGCTGTTTTATTCGGTACGGGTATCGTGAGATTGGCTGCTGCGTTCGGAAGTTGCGGGCCAAAATAATAATTTTCTGTTATTAATATGACACAAACTAAAAAGCGTATTCACTTTTAGTTCAGATTAAAGCATCTCTCAACAGCGTGCTATTATTCCATAATTTCACAAGTATTAATAGCGAGCAGAATATTAAACAACTGCTAAACGAAAAGGCAGACGAAGCACTTCGAAGATCTTCGGATTGCGCCTAGCTTGACTGGCGAGCGAAGTGGTTCGGCTGTAAAATCAGAGCTGGTTCGGCAGTGTCGAAGAACAGACATGTTCTCTGCCGCGGTCGGTGTCAGTTATGACTTAATTGACAATGCATGGTTATTTGGACATGTGATTGAGAACAGTGATAGTAATTACGGAAATACGTAGTTCATTATTTTATTGAAGATTGGAAATTATTTGTGACTCTATAGTGGTATGTAATTGTGCAGTTTCTCGTGTTCTGCTACTAAAAATCGAGTGGCGTCCCGCATAAAAAAAATTATTGAAACTTTAATTATTCATGTAATAGCACTTCTAGGCTAAGACTTTCTTACAGCCTCAAGAGAATGAATTCACGACTTACGTGCTGTTTTTTGCGCAGGGGACAACAACTATAGAAGACTGCAGGTTGGTGAACTTAAATTGGAACTTATTCAATCCTCTCAGGAAGGTGGAAGTAAATAGGTACCTCACATGTATTGCAGTCTGAGCGCAAATAAGATCAGTGACACGTCATCCGTGGTCATACAGATGAGGTATGAAGGAGAGAAATTTTCGAGGCAAGGGATTTAATAATACGCATGTATACAGGGTGTTACAAAAAGGTACGACCAAACTTTCAGGAAACATTCCTCACACACAAATAAAGAAAAGATTTTATGTGGACATGTGTCCGGAAACGCTTATTTCCATGTTTGAGCTCATTTTAGTTTCGTCAGTATGTACTGTACTTCCTCGATTCACCGCCAGTTGGCCCAATTGAATGAAGGTAATGTTGACTTCGGTGCTTGTGTTGACATGCGACTCATTGCTCTACAGTACTAGCATCAAGCACATCAGTACGTAGCATCAACAGGTTAGTGTTCATCACGAACGAGGTTTTGCAGTCAGTGCAATGTTAACAAATGCCGAGTTGGCAGATGCCCATTTGATGTATGGATTAGCACGGGGCAATAGCCGTGGCTTGGTACGTTTGTATCGAGACAGATTTCCAAAACGAAGGTGTCCCGACAGGAAGACGTTCGAAGCAATTGATCGGCGTCTTAGGGAGCACAGAACATTCCAGCCTATGACTCGCGACTGCGGAAGACCTAGAACGACGAGGACACCTGCAATGGACGAGGCAATCCTTCGTGCAGTTGACGATAACCCTTAATGTCAGCGTCAGAGAAGTTGCTGCTGTACAAGGTAACGTTGACCACGTCACTGTATGGAGAGTGCTACGGGAGAACCAGTTGTTTCCGTACCATGTACAGCGTGTGCAGGCACTATCAGCAGCTGATTGGCCTCCACGGGTACACTTCTGCGAATGGTTCATCCAACAATGTGTCAATCCTCATTTCAGTGCAAATGTTCTCTTTACGGATGAGGCTTCATTCCAACGTGATCAAATTGTAAATTTTCACGATCAACATGTGTGGGCTGACGAGAATCCGCACGCAATTGTGTAATCACGTCAACACAGATTTTCTGTGAACGTTTGGGCAGGCATTGTTGGTGATGTCTTGATTGGGCCCCATGTTCTTCCACCTACGCTCAATGGAGCACGTTATCATGATTTCATACGGGATACTCTGCCTGTGCTGCTAGAACATGTGCCTCTACAAGTACGACACAACATGTGGTTCATGCACGATGGAGCTCCTGCACATTTCAGTCGAAGTGTTCGTACGCTTCTCAACAACAGATTCGGTGACCGATGGATTGGTAGAGGCGGACCAATTCCATGGCCTCCACGCTCTCCTGACCTCAACCCTCTCGATTTTCATTAATGGGGGCATTTGAAAGCTCTTGTCTACGCAACCCCGGTACCAAATGCAGAGACTCCTCGTGCTCGTATTGTGGACGGCTGTGATACAATACGCCATTCTCCAGGGCTGCATCACCGCATCAGGGATTCCATGCGACGGAGGGTAGATGCATGTATCCTCGCTAACGGAGAACATTTTGAACATTTCCTGTAACAAAGTGTTTGAAGTCACGCTGGTACGTTCTGTTGCTGTGTGTTTCCATTTTATGATTAATGTGATTTGAAGAGAAGTAATAAAATGAGCTCTAACATGGAAAGTAAGCGTTTCCGGACACATGTCCACATAACATATTTTCTTTCTTTGTGTGTGAGGAATGTTTCCTGAAAGTTTGGCCGTACCTTTTTGTAACAGCCTGTATATCACCCTCTCCCTGCCTCTCTTTTTCGATTTGCCGTACATGACATCCCTTGTGGGGATAGTCGTTGCAGTCGAAGTGCGTTAGAATTATGAGGCTAGATTTTATTAGCGAGGACTTTGAATTTTTTGCCGCGAACTGTGAATTGTAGCTGACCAGCGAACTGTGTAAGCACTGTAATTCGTGTGAACTGTAAATGACCAGAGAACTGCGATAATTAGGCTTTGAACTGTGTTTGAACTTTAGATGAACTACAATATCTGATGCTGTAAAATCCAATTTTCGGTTATTATGAAAGTAGTATCGGTATAAAGCAGGAAACGGAAGTGCTACGAGAACAAAAGTTAATGTGTGTGCGGTGCGTGGGATTACGTTATAAACCATCACTTCAAGATTCTTCATGCCACGAGAAGGTTCAGAGCAGTGTGACACAGCCACAGACAACAGGCGCGGCGGCAGTACAGGGCGCGTAGTCTGACACGACGTCACTAGTACGCAGTTACGGAGAGTTGAATAGCTCTTCAGACTCACAAAAAAGGCCATTTACACTATAAAGCTTCCTTGTGGCACGTCCGATGCTACTTATGTTTCTGTGGAACATTCGCCGTCCAGTATAACATACTGTGTTCTGTTAGTAAAATATTCCTCGAGCCAGTCAGATAAGTGCTAAGGTATTCCGTATGATCGTGTCTTTGTTACTACTGGACGATGAGGTACACTGTCGAACGCCTTACGAAAACTTAGGAAGACGGAATTTACCCGTTCACCTTGTCTACTAGTAGTCAGATGTCTTGCTAAAAATATAGCAAACTGTGTTTCACACGAGTGGTTTTTCTGAATCCTTCCTGATTCTTTGAGGAACGTTTATTTCTTCCAGGAATATAAATTTTGACACTAGGATACGCTCTATGATCTTGCAACGACGGACGTCAGCGGTGTTGGTCTACAATTGTGTGTTTACGATCAACTCGTAAGGGAGTGACCTGCACTTTTTCCAGTCACATGGGGCTTTTCTCAATAGCACACTCCTTTCCCGGCCGCCATATTCTTTTTATTGTTGCTCTTGATCAAGGGTATCGCTTTAACAGCATCTTCTGATCAGATCTGTGGTACGGAGAGCTAATATTAAAAGGATGGAACTAACTTTTATATAAACAATGTTTAGAATAATTGTGGTGATACATAAGTTGCCCACATACCTTGTGGGTACATTGCATCTAGTCAGAGTTAAAACATCACATTCAACATCAAAAGCTAAACTGGCTCTGTTCGGCCACCAGGTGAAGTGGAAGGTGTATAGCAAACACAATTTCCGACACTAATTTTTATTGCGAAGTAATTATCCCCTCTTTAAATATTCTAATTACAACATAAATACACAACATTTTGAAATCGTTTTACAGTGAACATTACTGTGTGTCGGAAGAGACACAACTTGAATGACATGACGCTACATTCACAATATCAATCTGGAAAGAATAAAAGACTACAATTTTTACATGTGTAGAAGAAACATACGACTGCAATATTAATACGCAACCGTAGTTGCCGGTGTTACATGTACGGAGGTAAATGGAACTTTTGAGGGCGAGAGAGAGGAAAGAAACCTTATATACGATATCTTAGATATAGAATCATATAAAAAGTAATGATAACGGTAATAACATAAATAACAGTAAAAACTAATGGCAGTAAAAAACCTGACGACAGTAATGACATGGACAATATTGACGGTGACAGTACATATATGACATGCCTGTAAGTATTTTCTAAAGACTAACATTCTTGTATGAATTTAATATTGTCCACTGTCATTACATAGATAGCCCAGCAGAGCAGACAGTGGAGCCCATTAACCAAAATTTCTAAGATAAGGTACTCTGGGAAACTGTGTTACTTCTTATTTTGTCCTGGTGGCGGAAGATGTACTCTTTTTGAGAGTGTAACCAGTCAGGCAGGGATTAGCGACCACAACGTAATACAATAACAATGGCCACCAAAAGCAGAAAGATCATCAAGGAAGCCAGGATAGTAACTGTATTTGGTCACACTGCCACTGAGTCGTTAGCTTAGTTCATGCCTGTCAAACGAAGAACACTTGTGGTTAAGGTTCCCATCTTACGCCCTAGAGAATGTGGAATGCTTTAATAATATTACCATGCAGAAAGTAAAAGCAAAATTAAAGTACACAAATTATCTCGGCTTGAAGAACGGCCAGAAAGAAGGGAGCTAATTACTAAGTGATAATTTACCGGAAAAAATAAGATATCCATTACAATTCTAGAACATACCTTCTTTGTTGGTTTCTTGTCGGACTACTAGCTAGAAAAAGAGTTAGATGATTCAAATGTAAATCTGAATAGTAAGTTTAAAATAAATCTGGATGCATTACTTAACTAACTATCATATAAAAAAATTACCGTTTGTGTGAAACCATGGTGCATGCAAGAAGGGCAGAGCGTTTCACATATGACACAAACACTGTACCCAGCTTAGTACAGTTTCCAGTTCTGGGGAGCGGAGCTCCGACCGTCGCTTACGTTGCGACCGGATAATCGGACTCTGGCGGGTGGGGTATCTGTTTTAGCCGGACTAGACGAGTTAGGAAAATGGCTCTGAGCACTATGGGACTTAACATCTGAGGTCATCAGTCCCCTAGACTTAGAACTACTTAAACCTAACTAACTGAAGGACATCACACAGGTCCATGCTCAAGGCAGGATTCGAACCTGCGACCGTAGCAGCAGTGCGGTTCCGGGCTGAAGCGACTTCGAAAAGAAGTCCTACAAAACGGTCGCACGAAACAGCACGTTAGACTAGGTATTAAAAGATTTTGATAAGTCGACTGTTCAGTATTTAATACCATCCAAATAACATAGTTTCCATTATTAAGCAATTGAAATTGGCACGAGATGATGAATGCTTCATACTCGACGATAAAGAGAACATTGTAGCTTGGTGTGGTGGCCTGCATGAATCTTGAAAACTAGACGATTGCTGCTCACAAATTTATACAGTGTAAATTCTTTGGGTAAATAGAACGAACTACGCGAACAAAGCTAGCAGGGCATTGGGTCAGAGACCGAAGAAAGAGAAGTAAGATGGTGGAGCAGGGGGGGGCGGATATCAACTACGAGAACAAATCTGAAATTGTAAGTAGAAGAAAAATTCATAAAATGAAGATTTTTTGGGTAAATACCACAATAAAATACATAATTATTATTAAAATATTTATTCTTTAGCTAAATGGAGTTCACAAAAGTTACTTGTTCGATGTAAAAACTGTGCTGCACTTTGCACGTTGTGAATTACATCTATTTATCAAATCATCTAAATATAGATCATGTATAGCTCGCCCGGTTAGCCGTGCGCTCTAACGCACTGATTTCCGGGCGGGTAGGCGTGCCGGTCCCCGGCACGATTCCGTCCGGCGGTGTAGTGTCGAGGTCCGGTGTGCCGGCCAGTCTGTGAATGGTTTTGAAGGCGGCTTTCCGTCTGCCTCGGCGAATGTGGGCTGGTTCCCCTTATTCCGCCTCGTTTACACTGTGTCGGCGATTGCTGCGCAAACACTTTCTCCACGTACGCGTACACCATGATTACTCTACCACGCAAACATTGGGGTTACACTCGTCTGGTGTGAGACGTTCTAGGAGGGGGGGGTGTCCACTAGGAGCCGAACCGCACAATAACCCTGGGTTCGGTGTGGGGCGGCAGTGGGGTGAGTGGACTGCTGTAGCCTGTTGTGTACCACTGAGGGCTACGGCGGGAACGAAGCCTCACCGTCGTTTCTAGGTCCCCAGTTCCATACAATACAATAGATCATTCATAATGTTACAGTAAACATGGAAAATAACGATATAACTGAATCGATATTACAAGATTTTTAATCTTACGTAAATTTTGCAGCGACATTAAAAAGAAAAACTTTGGCCATTACAACAGAATGCTCAGGAATCGTAATAAGCAAGAACACAAAGAGTACAAACTCTGGAATTAGTCCTCCGGTCCAGTCACATTTTAAAAAATATTCCACATCTCCCCTCAAGTTTTTTGCTTGAAAAGTTACAAAAATAAATCTCTAGCGCTTATCAACCTCTCTCCATCGAAATCATTTTTGTAAAATTTTACTATTTCATCAATGTCCAAGAATAAATTTCTCCAAAAACTTGAAAAATTTCTCAGAATCATTGCCGAATCGACTCTTGAGAGATGCAAACAATTGATCAAAAACTTATTACCTTGATCGAGAGAATTTGGTGTGCTGACATGGAATCAGTGCTTAATTTCTAAAATTTTATGTGCCGGAACGCATGTCTCCCCACGCCATTAAAATTATAAATTGCGATTTTTTGAAATTTGTGATTAAACTTACTATGAGAAACGATTTGTTACAAAATATTGTTCTGGAATTCAGGTTTTTAAAATATAATTTCTTATAATCAAAACAATAAAACAACAAGATCTAAAGTAAACAACACTCTGTTCCCATAGCAGTGACACTTTGCTCACTAATTCTGCTCGATACATATTGGCACAAATCGGTAGTCTTGGTTAGTTTCATGTTCCAAGGATCATTTTGCAGGATAAATCGTAGTCATGTAGAACGAGTAATTTTACATGGTAGAATAATTCGTAAATACAGCAACATGCTGAACATTTATAAGTTTTTTAATGTACAAATGTGAGTTAATAATTACCATAGACCGCGTTTTACATATTACAACATTCTATGGAACAGTGTTTTAGAAAGAACGTGGTTGGAAAGCCTACGAGAAATTCGTAAAATTTGTTTCTATGTTGCTTAGGATTAACTATGTTAAATACGGTGATATCATCTCTAAGCAGTATACTATGTCCAGTTTTTCTTGAGGTCTGAGCCTACATTGCTGCTCGGAACTTGTCGATAGAGTTCGGAAGTTCTCGTGGCAATTGGTACTGCTGCCATCTACACTTAACTGAACCTTTTGAGTAGGCTTCCACCTCTGCTCACTAAATAAGTGCCGAATCAGGAAATAATGCAGGTTGTCATTGTCCTAAATTAGTGTTGGGAGACGCGCAGCTAAAGCTGTGGACCGATGGAATTTTTGAAAATGTAAATTGCATATCGCCCTTTGCTATACAATTAGATGAAAGTCTCAGACTTCTTCGAATGACTGCAGTTTCAGGTTGTACGATAAAAGAAAAAAAGACACTGAAAATCGGTAATAAAGTCACACCACTGGCGGATCGGTGCCACGTCGAATCTTTCCACAAAAGGTTGAAAAATATTACTGGTAGTTCAACAATTATTAACATAAATACGTGAACTGGTATTAAAATAAAGCATTCGAACACATTTTAAATGAGAATTAGCTTAATGTATTGGAAATTATTCGGAGCTACAAGGAACGATGCTTACATGAGAAGATCAGGATGGTAGAAGACAAAAGCAAACAGCCATGCACCTCCTAGCTGCCCTCGGAAAAAGTGAAAGCCGCGCCATAGAATATTTGTATAGACATTACAAATGTTGATATGTGGTATTTTTGGGCCTGAATTGTTACACAAGATTTTAGAGACAAAATGTATTTTTTAGTAAAGGGGGTCTTGCAATACCCCTTGACTGATCACAAAACAATTATTAGCTTTTTTGTGGGTAGTCATTCAGCTCGTAGAAAAGACATGATTGATTGACAATTCATACAGTAAACAGTTTAATTTTAATACGGGTGTTTAAGTTATTAAGAATAAAACTGAACGAAAAGTCCAATAGTCCAGGCCAGCTGCCGGCCGAAGTGGCCGTGCGGTTAAAGGCGCTGCAGTCTGGAACCGCAAGACCGCTACGGTCGCAGGTTCGAATCCTGCCTCGGGCATGGATGTTTGTGATGTCCTTAGGTTAGTTAGGTTTAACTAGTTCTAAGTTCTAGGGGACTAATGACCTCAGCAGTTGAGTCCCATAGTGCTCCGAACCATTTGAAGCATTTTTACCAGGCCAGCTGTATTTATTCAAGTCAATTACAGACCCGCAGAACCAGTTTCGCAACTTCGCATCTTCTAGTGTATATAAATATGGTGTGGGGAGTAGTTACAGAACGTCGCAGAGTAACTGTTGGCTAGGCAAAGTTCTCAACCCCATTCAATCGATAAAAAACCACCATCAGTTGATAAAAAAAACATCATCGATGATGAATGTCATGTCTGTGTTAAAACCACGAACTGTCATAACTTTAATCATTAAAACATGTTCCAGTCGGCTAATGTCAAGCAACAGACAATGCCCCTCACGGAGAAGAAAAAATTAATAAACACATTTTTACAACTTTGAAGAGAACAGTCCCATAAATGAATGATCCATTAGTTATCAAGTTCCTGGCACTGATTTGTCCATAGATGTGCATCAGAATGACATGTGAGCGGCACTGTTTTTCTATGGGTGAGCGTAGAGTTCAGACACTTGTTGATTTACGTACACGACGCAATGCAGGCCGCAAGTCCAGTGGAGGAATGACTTCAGATGCAGGGTAGTAGGCCGGCCGGTACAATTCCTCCAGTACGGCCCGCAGTGTATGTACACAGCCCTCCTCACCCCAGTGTCCGCTCACACCCGGGCAACAGTGCCGAAGCTCCGGGATCCATGAAACATTTTTCATCATGGTATCAGTCTTTTGAAAAAGGTGCATTACATTGGTGCATACAGTTATCTATTGTATACATACATATACAATAGTTAAGGACTGGGTTTCTTTCTTCATAAAGACAGATAAAAGCATAATTTTTGAATGTTCGTATGCGCATCTGATTTTAGTTAACCGGAGAGATTTGGACACTGCCCAGTGCATAAATATAGTTTGAATTCAGATGGAACTGGAAGTTCTTTTTTTCGTGATGGTACAATACTTATCTACAAAGATCGAAAATCAATAATTCCACACGGATATTATAATTTCCATGTTTTCTTTACTTATAAGGTTTCAGCATGTACATTTGAATGTCCAAAATGAGCTTTGCAGCACCGTTCGGCGACAGTCACGTTTTCCTGTTGGCGCGCCTGTGGCTTTGTTCAGACGTGACCACTCAATGCAGAGCACTGTGCTTATGTGATGTGAAGTTTTCTCAGCGAAGATTTGTGTTGGAGTTCCTCGAATCCACCGACACACCATCGGTAACACACCATTTTGGAGGCAGTAGATTCATTTTTTCACAAATTAGGTGCACACCTTTGTATCTGGAAGAAATGCTGCTTATTTCTCCAAATGTTCCTTTAGCAACCCTCTCCTCCTCCTCCCCCCCCCTAGTTATCATAATTACGCACAAATTCTCTACACACACGACTGGTCTCTTTTTTTTTCACTTCATTGTAACAGAAATTTAGTTACCTTCGTACAAGGTTTCATATTTACTATGGAATTTTGTATTTCAAGATCATCTGTCCAAGTCATTTTATCAACTAATTTTTCTTTTTTTCGGCTAGACAATCACACACTTTTACAATTTTCACTTAGCTTATATCAGCCTTTAAAATATGTTTTAGAATCTGAGTGTATCATTCATATATTATGAACTTAATATTGCGTTTACTTTTATACACATAAACGTTAAGTAAGAGAAAAGTCACTTTAACACATCAATATCTAAACTTTGTGAGTGCATAGCATAACGTACTTAGTTACAAATTTCCTATTAGTAGCATACTGCCATTCGTGTTGCTTGGTAATATTTTGTGTAAGTGTAATACTGATGTTTACTTTGAGGACAGGCCAGAACACTATTCATTTGCCTGTGATCGTGTTGTGTTCAAGTGGGACATAGTACACAGTGCTATGTACGTGTATAAATGTTTTTTTTTTTTTTCATTTACAGGACACCATTCTCTGGCATTTCACTATTGGCTCAGTTTTTTAGATTTATGACCATCTTTCACTCTTGTAAGAAAATGAAACGCTTTCAGCCGTCGTTATGATCTTATATATTGTGTAGCTACCAGTTTCGGCGCCTCAATGCGCCATCAGGCCTTAGTTTATGCTGCGTAAACCAGTTCTGTTGGCCACTGATGCACCATATATATGGATCGTGATAACATCTTCAGCATAAACTAAGGCCTGAAGATGGCGCATTGAAGCGCCGAAACTGGTAGCTACACAATAAATAAGATCATAAGGACAGCTGTAGGCGTTTCATTTCCTTACGATAGTGGACGGCCGTGGTCTCGTCACAGTATTAAGAAGTCAATCAGTATAGTGGGTATTCAGCAGTGCGTAGGTCTATAAGGGAATTGGTGCTGCCACGCATCTTCTTCAAATTAACACGTGTGCACATACACAACCGGATAAATACAATTTCAGCTAGTGTAGCTCTTGTAACACCGGTACATGCGAGGCCTGTTCAAAAAATTCCGGAACATTCGTAATTTCCCACCAAAGGTGTGTTGGAGCTAAATGCGGTTGGCAATTGGCATCCCTGCACACGCCTGTGTTTAATGTGCAACTGCCGGAAGTTTCATCGTTGTATGTCTGTTATTGTTCAGTGCGGTACTGAGTAGAACGTTGTGTCGCACACTTTGCGAATTTCTAGATGGCAGAGTTAGAGGAGGAACGCATTTGCATTAAACTTTACTTGAAAGTCGAGAAAACCTTTGCAGACACACCAAATAATGCAGGAAGCCTACGGTGATGAATGCGAACTCGGTGTTACGAATGGCTCACACAGTTTAAAAATGGCCGGACGAATGTTATAAATGACCCTCGTTCAGGAAGCTCTTTGACGTCTACCGACGACGCTCACGTCAGGACTCCGGAACGTCAACGAAATTGTGCGTGTCAGTCGAAGACTGTCCGAGAGATAGCAGAAGAATGTAACATTTCAGTTGAATCAAGTCATAAAATCTTAACACAGCATCGTGGAATGCATCATGTTGCCGCCAGGTCCGTCCCACGGCTCATGAGTCAAGACCGGAAAGACGTTCGCCTCGCAAGCTTTGCAGAGCTTTTGTATCGCGCAAATGAGGACGAGATGTTCCTTAAGATAATCATAACTGGTAATGAGACATTGGTCTACGGTTACGATGTGGAGACCGAGGTTCAGTCTTCACAATGGGTTGGGAAAGTTTCTCCAAGACCATGAAAAAGATCCTCAGGTCACGTCAAATGTCAGTGCCATGCTGATAGTTTTCTTTGACTTTGATGGATTAGTTCGTCATGAATACATACCACATTAACAAATTGTTAATCGATGGTACTATTGGGACGTGTTGCGACTCCTGCGAGAAAATGTGAGGTGGAAACCGCCTGAAAAGTGACGAGATAATTCATGGCTCTATAATCACGATAACGCACCCGCTCATTCATCCCTGTTGGTGCATGACAATCGCACAAAAAACGAAATCACTGTGCTGCTTCTGCAGATCTGGCCCCTGCGGACGTTTTTTATTTCCAAAGTGGAAAACCCCGTTGAAAGGCGAAGATCTGCAACGATAGACGATATCAAAGAAAATTCGCGGACGGCGATTAGCGCGATCCAGCAAGAGGCATACCAAGACTGCTTCCGGAAGTCGAAATGGCGTTGGGAGCGGTGTATGTTGTGGAGGAGAGTGTTTCGAAGATCATGGGCAATAAGCAAAAGGCATGCATGGAAAAATTTTGTGGACAAAGTTCCGGAATCTTTTGAACAGACCTCAAATGCATGTTGCAAATATAGTGCTCATTCCAAAACTATGTCCGAATACGTGATATTTCATGTGCTTGAGTTCATTTGGCGATCAGCGTGACGAAGGTGCTCATAACTGGTACTTATTTTTTATAATGTACATTTACTGGTTTTGTGTACCTTGAAATATCTTCAGACCTTTGTGTGAGAAAAAGCCTTGAATGTTATTGGTTCTGGGATTTTTGGGTAAATAACAACCTGGCTGTGGAATGCGTGGTGTGATATAAGGTCTTTCGTAAAGTAACGCCCATTTGCCATTTTTTTCTTTTGAGCTGTGGTTAGATTTGCGGTGGGTACTGAGTAAAACATAATTTCCTGTTTCATAATTTTACATGCTTTTGAGATTCTTGTTATGTTTCAGTTTTCAAATACGCACTTGACGAGTGGGTGCAATCAACATGGATCATACCTTTTCTTCATAGGAGTCTGCCTGTCCTGGAAATTTCAGAAGAGGATCTACCCACTGGCTGCTTTGTTTGACACTCAGCGTCAAGTCAACAGGTGTTTACTGTGTCATAAATATGAAGATGATTCACTAACTGCTCAAACAAATCAAGATTCTGCACCCAGCGAATGTGTTGATTCTGTGTATAAGTACGAATAGATCTTTGTAATTCGCAGAACACCCGTTTGCCTGGCGTTGCTTGTGAGTTAAAATATGATAGTTAAATTATTTGTATCCCGTTTCCTCGAGTTAAATTATTTGTATCCCGTTTCCTCGCAAAACGTCTGTCCGATTATAGCCAGTGAAGTACGATGTATTGTCCGTTACTAATGTCTTGGGTTTTCCTACTGTGGGAATGTAATCACTTGAAATTCTTTTGACAATTACTGTAGCCTAGTGGACTTAGAAGCATATACTTTTACAAACTTGGATAAAATGTCATGAAATGAATAACATATTTGATACCTCCATTGGTAACATCAACAAATACGATATCAAGTGGTTTGCTATGCAAAATAGAGTGCACTTCAGTCATACTAGTTTTGTAGACAGATTTTGCTTTCTGACAGGTGGCACAAGTATTTAGTAGTCGAGGTACTTTTCGTCGCATATAGGGAAAGAAGCAAAATAGGTTAAGTTTCATAACACACTTCATGGTACCATCGTGGATCCAGACAAGATGTGGATTCCAAATAAATTTATCTGTGCATTCAGATGGTATACATATACAGGGTGGTCCATTGATCGTGATCGGGCCAAATATCTCACAAAATAAGCGTCAAACGGAAAAACTATAAAGAACAAAACTTGTCTAGCTTGAAGTGGGAAACCAGAAGGCGCTATGGTTGGCCCACTAGATGGCACTGCCATAGGTCAAACGTATGTCAACTGCGTTTTTTAAAAATAGGAACCCCCATTTTTTATTAAATATTCGTGTAGTACGGAAAGAAATATGAATGTTTTAGTTGGACCACTTTTTTCGCTTTCTGATAGATGGCGCTGTAATAGTCACAAACGTGAAATGTTCTACTTTAGACTGAAGAGTATGTACAGTGTCATGGAGTGTGGTATTTTCACCAGTGAGCTCACCTGAATCCGTAGCCAAACACTATATAACGTTTTTACATTGTTAGCTAAAGTTTCTTGGACTATTTGCCCTATATGTTTCACTGCAAATCAGATACAGCCAATGAGAGCTCTAAAATTGGTGTTGTGATATTTTTCGTCGTTTCATCGAACTTGGAGGTAAACGTGGTCATTTAATGTTTAACCATCATATTAGTTAACATCTTTTGCAATATTTTTCATATATCGAGTTCACTAGAAGCTTGTATGGATGTGCCATATCTAACTGGGACCACGTCAGGACACACTCAGATGAGAGTGTAGAAATGAAGTAAAACCATTATTTTATATAAATCACTACTTTTACGTAGAACGCAAGTACATGGAACTTGTTGTGGCACAAGTAATTGGTACAAAATATTTTTCAGAAGTTTTAACCTTTTTCAGCATGTCTGTCTTCCCTTCTACGTACTACTATGTGTTCGAAAAAGAACTCCCTAGTTTTAATGTATCCTAGAATCTGTACAAAGTGACATACACTACTCTAGTTTGTGGTGTTTGATTCATCAACTCTCCAAGTTTGGCTCCCCTGCAGTTGGCAGGTCTGCTTGACCTTGAGAAGGCACCAGTGCCGCTTTTTTACTCCGTTCCCTGAGTTCAGTCCAGGCGTGTGTGCAGTGCAGAACAACTCAGCAACAATGTGCACTTCACAACAGAAGGCGCAGTGTGTTATTTGGCTTGTGAAAACCGAATCAGTTATAACAGTGCAAAGTAATTTTAGATGTCAGTGTGGTGGTGAACCACCTACAGCAAAAACTATCCGTCATTGGCCAGTCTCTCAAGGAAACCAGTAGCGTTTTAAAAGCAAAATCACCATGTATACCAAGAATTTCTGGACATGATATTGAACAGATCCATATTTCGTGTGTTCGTTGCCCAAAGAAGTCATTGGCCAGACTTAGTCTTCGATTAGGAGTGCCTAAAGGTACTGTGTATGATGTTGTGTGTAAAAGACGTAAGTTGCATATCTACAAATTGCAACTGTTACATGAAATAAAACCTACTGATAAAATGAAAAGATATGAGTTTTCTGTTGCCTTTCTACACAGAATTGATGATGATGTAAATTTTTTTAAAAAATTCTCTTTTTCTCGTGTGGCTACATTTAATGTCAGTGGACAATTAATCGCCATAGCTGCAGAATTTGTGGGGCATATATCCATATGAAGTTATTCAGCATCAACATGACTCTCCCAAAATTAATGTCTGGTGTGGTTTGATGGAAGATCGTATGATTGGTCCTTTCATTTTAGTAAAAAAAACAATAAATGGGGATGTTTACTGTGACATGTTCACAGAGTAATTGAGGCGGAAAAGGGGTTTGTGTTTTTCCAACAAGATGGCGCTCCATCTCATTAAAGTAACCATGTGCGTGCAGATCTTGACACTCGCTTTGCAGGAAGGTGGATAGGCAGGGCTGGCCCAATACCTTGGCCACCATGAACCCCAGACTTAACCCCAATGGACTTTTTCTTTTGGGGCCACATAAAATATGTTTTGTACAGTGAAAAGATCACACACATCGTTTATGGGAAAGAAGCGTCTTGGCAGTTTGGATAGTTACACCTGAAATGTTGGTGAATACATGGCTAGAAGAGGAATATTGTTTTGACGTGTGCAGGGCAACAAATGGATCCCACGTTGAAGTCTACTAACATTAAACAAAACTTGAAGGAATTCTCTTTCATGATATGTACTCACTGATGTAATTTTTCATTAATTTCCCCACTAAATTTATACTTAAAACTAGCGAGTTCTTTTTCAAACACCCTGTATTTATAAAACTCCATGCAAGTCAACTTGTATTTAAACTGGCACTGAAAGATTGCTTCCACGATCTCTGGTGGGAGTCGATATCTTGCATCATTCAACTGGGACATGAACGAAAATACTCTTTCCACAATGGAACTGAGAGTGGGAAAAAAGAAAAAAAAATTCTCGCATAATTTTAGCAGTTGGCATTTGCGTTTAGAATTTTCGGTTTCCTTAAGGAAGTAAATCCACCTTCCTTCCATGAAGTGTTTAGACTTCCATTATTCCAACCACACTTAGTTTTTAAAAAGCGCTAAAGATACATATGTTCCTGGAAACAAACTTTGCCTGAAATCTTCACACCATTTTTAGTCAGGCACATGATAGCGTTTTCAATCATCAGCCAACCTGGGTTTTCAGACAGGTCATCCAATCAAATACTTAATATTTATTAAAACAAATAGCCCATTTCTCTAAGTAATCAAATGCTATGGTATAGAAAGCCATTGCCTCTTCCTCAAATTTCGAAATCAGATTAATCATTTCTTGGTAAGCATTCTCATACTTTAATTTATTCACATTCCTCTTGGTTGGCATGCCAACAAAACTGGTGGTATTCCTTTCATTCAGATATCTTTCAGCGTCAATTAATATATTTCTTATTTCAGTTATCGAGACTATTTTTCCCCACGCTTTACATACAGACATCAAAAAAAGTTTTGCATCACCCTGGTTCCCAGAACACCTGAAGATTGACATTGACTGTGGATATTGTATCACAGACACAGTCCCTTTGACTGTTCAGAGATTTCACTAAACCTGTCCAAAGATGTAAACAACCATGCATGAGCAGCACCTATTAGATGGAGGGAATCCGACAGCTGATCAGTTCCAGTCGTTCCACCACGAAGCGGGTACACGGCTCATGTTGTCTGTAGTTCAAACATGCCTAGACGGTCAATACCACGGTTCATCATGTCCACATTGTTACTTTGTGCCAGGAAGGGCTCTCAACAATGGAAGTGTCCAGGTGTGTCGGAGTAAACCAAAGAGATGTTGTTTGGACATGAGGGAGATACAAAGAGACAGGAACTGTTGATGACAGCCTCGCTGAGGCTGCCCAAGGGCTACTACTGCAGTGGATGACTGCTACCTATGGACTATGGCTTGGAGGAACCCTGACAGCAACGCCACCATGCTGAATAATGCTTTTCATACAGCCACAGGACGTCGTGTTACGACTCAAACTGTGCGCAATAGGCTGCATGATGTGCAACTTCACTCCCGACGTCCATGGCAAGGTCCATCTTTGCAACCATGACACCATGCAGCGCGGTACCGATGCGCCCAACAACATGCCGAATGGACCGCTCAGGACTGGCATCACATTCTCTTCACTGATGAGTGTCGCATATGCCTTCAACCAGATAATTGTCGGAGACGTGTTTGGAGGCAACCCGGTCGGGATGAACGCCTTAGACACACTGTGCAGCGAGTGCAGCTAGGTGGAGGTTCCCTGCAATTTTGGGGTGCCATTATGTGGGTCCGACGTACGCCACTGGTGATCATGGAGGGCTCCGTAACGGCTGTACGATACGTGAAAACCATCCTCTGACCAATAGTGCAAACATATCGGTAGCACATTTGTGAGGCATTCGTCTTCATGGACTATAATTCGCGCCCCCATAGCGCACTTCTTGTGAATGACTTCCTTCAGGAACGACATCGCTCGACTAGAGTGGTTAACTTGTTCTCCAGGCATGAACCCTATTGAACATGCCTGGGATAGATTGAAATGGGCTGTTTATGGATTATGTGACCCACCAACCACTCTGAGGGATCTACGCCACATCGCCATTGAGGAGTGGGACAATCTGGACAAACAGTGCCTTGAACTTGTGGATAGTATGCCACGACGAATACAGGCATGCATCAATGCAAGAGGACGTGCTACTGTATATTAGAGGTACTGGTGTGTATAGTAATCTGGACCGCCACCTCTGAAGGTCTCGCTGTATGGTGGTACAACATGCAATGTGTGGTTTTCATGAGCAATAAAATGGGTGGAAATGATATTTATGTTGATCTTTATTCTAATTTTTTGTGCAGGTTCTGGAACTCTCGGAACCGAGGAGATACAATTTTTTTTGTTTATATATTATTATTATTATTATTGGTGTTTTGCCCTTAAAGAGCGAAAATGGACTAAACTACATGGTCAATTCCTTTTGCTGCCTTCCTTGCTGCCCAAACTTCCCTCATTCGCTCACTGTGTTTCTGTTTCCGGCCCTCTGTCCATTCTTCTTGTTGCCTTCATGTCTTCGGCTTCATCTTGGTTGCCTTTTTGGTTGCCCATATTTCTTTCATCTTCCGGCTGTGTTCTCGTTTGCGTTCTTCGTTCCACTTTTCCTATTCGTTTGTCACAGTGTATCCCATGTAGTTTACTTTTCTTAATGATGTTTCTGAATTTTATTCTGTCGTTTATTGTGTCCGGTGTGATGTTGAGTTGATTCAGGTCGTTTTTTACCTCTGCCACCCATTTGTTGTTTCTAGTGGTTACCCAGTAAAATATCCGTTTGGTCAGCCTGTGTGATGGAATTCTGTATTGGTGTCCATATAATTGTAGTCTGCGTTTTCTAATCATTTCTGTAATTGTCTCTGCATATTTGTATAGTTCCAATGTAGGTTTCTTGATCCATATTCCATTGCTGTTAGTTGCGCCATATATTTATCTAAGTATTTTCCACTCTACTTTTTCTAGTTGTCTGATACGTGTGTGCCCTAGGATTAGTGTGGTCTCTGCTGCATACAGTGCTTCAGGGAGCACCACCATGTCGTAGTGGCATAATTTGGCTTTTTGTGAGATAGACTTCATGTTGTAATGATTTCACACTACTGTGTATGCATTGTCCAGTTTAATTTTTCTTTCTTCGTTTGAGTCTCTGTTATGGCCGCTCATTTGTATTGTTTCACCGAGGTATTTGAAGTTTGCCGATTTGTAAATCGTGCCATACTTTGTGTTCAGGGATGAGAGTTTCTTTGTGTTCATAAACTGTGTCTTTTTGTAAGAGATCTGCAGTCCAGGTTTGGAAACGATTTCGTGTAGTTTTTCAGTAGCTTCTTTTGTTTCGTTTGTACCTTTCGTGACAATCGCCAAATCGTCTGCAAAAGCCAGGCATTTAATCTGTAGGTTTCCTAAGGTTCTCCCCTGTCGTGATGTTTCCCATTCTGTTATTACCTTATCTAACACTAGATTGAAAAGGAGAGGTGAGGGTCCATTGCCTTGTCAGACACCTGTGGGGATTTCAAAGGGCTCTGATAGTTCCCCACAGAACTTTGTTTTGGAGGTCGTGTTGGTCAAGGTTTGCTCTATGATATTCCATGTTTTGTTGTGTACTTTGTATTCAGCTAGAATTTTGAAGAGAGTTTTCCGTTTGATAGAGTTGTACACTTTTTTCAAGTCGACAAATGTAATGATCAGATTCTGTTTGTGTTGTAAAATCATTTTCAGGTTCCAAATTTGTTCTGCACAAGACCGCCCTTTACGGAAGCCTACTTGTCATTCCCCAGTCAACTGGTTGGTCTGGCATTCTAGTCTGTTTAGTAAAGCTTTAGAGAGGATCTTGTATGTGACCAGTAGTAGGGATATTCCTCTGAAGTTGTTTGTTCAGTCTTGTCACCTTTTTTGTGTAGTGGGTGTATCAGGGAGTTTTCCAGTCATCATGAATTTTCATGGTCTCCCAAGATATCTTCCAAGATCCTGTAGATGTCTGGGTCTTGTAACTTTCAAATTTCCGCAATGATGCCGTCTTCTCCTGGTGCTCTATGATTCTTGAGTGACTTGATTATTTCATTAACTTCTTCTAGAGTTGGAGATTCACTATCTGGACTGTATGTTCTCATTTCTGTCATCAGTTCTTCCATAGGGGGATCCGTGTTGAGGAGTTTTTCAAAGTGCTTTGCCAGAATGTCACAATTGTTTTTGGTGTTGGTTTCTAGGGTTCCATCCGGTCTTCTGAAGCACATGTTGGATGGCTGATATCAAGTCATATTTTCTCTGAACGTTCTGTAGAAGTTTCTTGTATCATTCTTCGTGAAGTCTGCTTCGATCTCCGTCAGTCGCCATTTATCATACTGTCGTTTTTCACTGCAAATGATTCTGCTTGATTGTTTCTGTGTTTTCAGAAAGTTTACGCAATTCTCAGGGGATTTATGGCTACTAAATTTTTTCCAAGCACTGACTCGTTGGTAAATATCTTGGTCACATGTGTGGTTCCCTCGTTTCGTCGTGCTTGTGCTAGTTTCATGACATCTCGGATTCTTCTGAAAGTTGTGTCCTCTCAATCGTTTTCTCAATTTTAATTTTGTCTAATATTTGTGTCTGGTTTAAGTAAGGTATTCTGGATTTGGTTTAACAATTTTGTTCTTCTGGTGCTTTTTCTTGGGAAAAAGCCAAATCCTGATCTGTAGTAGGTGGTGGTGTGATTCGAAGTAGCCTTTGCGTGTGTATGTTCGAAATTTCTTTTTGTGAGTCTTTATGGACTATTACGTGGTCGATTTGTAGTTCTTGCTTTCCGCTGGGGATTTCCATGTGGTAAGTTTCCGTGTTGATTTCTTGTATTTTGTTGACATAATGGCGAGGTCGTGGCTTTTGCAAAAGTCTATCAGGTGTTTTCCATTTTTGTTTGTGTCCTTGCGTGGAGTACGTTTACCTGTGGTATGCCTGTATTCTTTTTCTTTTCCGAGTTTGGCATTGAAGGCTCCCAGTATTGTTTTGGCTCTATGTGCCGGAATTTTCCTGATATTTTCTTCCATTGTCATCCAGAAGTCATCAATTTCGTCCGGGTTTTCCCTGTTGTAGTCATTAGTAGGTGCATCTGCGTTGATTATTGTGCAGGATTTGTAGGCCGATTTCACTGTGATGGTGCTGATTCTTTCGTTTGGTGACGAAAAGTCGATTATGATGTCCGTGATGGACCTGTGTACTGCAAATCCTGTGCCAAAAAGTCGTAGGTTTTTCAGTTGTCTCGATGGTTTTCCTTTGTATATTCTGAAGTTCTCCATGTTGAAATGGTCTTTGTCTGTGAATCGTGTTTCTTGCAGTGTACATATTTTAATTTGAAATTTTTCGAGAGTGTCTGTGAGTTGTTTCATCTTTCCTGTCTTCCTATCAGTGTGATCACGTTGAGTGTGCCGATGTAGTGTTTGAGTTTGGTCTTGAGGGAGTTTGAGAAGCTCCTGTTCTTCTCATGATGTCCGGGAGCCCCTGGAATATTGACTGGGGCCCGGGGTAATGAGATTTTTCTCGTTGTGCCATCATGATGTTGAATGGTTGGATATATGGCATGCTGCCGAGTACAACCTGACCAGGAGGTTGGTTGAGGCCGCCACTGACATGTGGAACAGACGCCTTTTGTAGCCACCCACTGTAGGTACAGACGCTACTATAGCTTTGGTCCGCCCTGAGTGTTTCATTTCCTCAGTACCACCTATATCTAGGAGGCATTCCCCTATCCGCCACCTGGGGAGGCACTCGGTTGCAGGTCTACTAACTGCCCCGAGATATATATGTTTATGTTCTAACAGAGCCAAGTTTGACTGCAGAAACATGAATTAAATTTCACTGATCGGACTACTGAAAAAAAATCTGAAATTATTGTACATGACCTGCCTTCGGTGTCAAAAAAATTATTTTAATGGAAAGCGAAGCTCAAAAATTCTCTCAATTGCAAACATTAACGACAGCCATCTTGTTTCTGAGTGAGAAGAGTCCGATGATGCCATCAGCATATAAGCAGAATTACTTCACCTTCTCCATCCTTACTGTATAACTAAAAAATAATTAAATATTTTCATGACGATTATTTCAGCATTGACAGTTAGGTTTCCAGGAAGGCCTGATATAGTATTGTGGAGAATATGGACAGGGAATCCAATTCCTTCTACTTTTTTCCCCTATTTCTTTAATTTGATGAAAAACATTCCACTGACCGTGTTAATGAAGCCCTCCAAAGTTGGTATTGGTACTGTCTTCACAGAAAGCGACTGATTTATGTAATGGAATTTACAGTTGTCTTAAAGTGTCAAGATAAAAATTTTCAACCATCTCCAATGTTTCATTTCATTATTCAGGGCATAGAACATCAACAGCTTTTGATGGATTCCACTCTTTTGTGTAATCATCTGAAAAGTAACACTTTCTCTTTCCATCCTTGGGTACTTCTGTAAGCTATGATAAAGTTTATTAAATGGAAAACAGTCTACAATAACACTTGAGTCATCAAAGTACACATCATTATACACTTCACGCCCTATGTACTAACTGTGAACACTTTGCACATTACTACCTCGCAGTCTTTGTTCGGGTCACGTTTATAAAAATCGTCTTATCGGACCACTATTCAAATGGGAACTGTCCGATTCTTCCACGTGACTGTTTCAATAGTTCCAGCCTCGTACTACTGGAGAAGTCTGTTATTTTCTCGAATAATGGCGGTAGATGGAAGGTGCTTGCATCATCGATACAGGATATGCAACATGCAATGCCAGCTGAGAGATGATCTTGTCAATATAAAATTTTTGACAAATAAAACTGAAGTTGCTAACAAATGGCATTACTTCAGTATTTGAGCCACGCTTGTAACAGTATTTTGCAAAATTTGGGACGGAACTGGGTCTCGTCAGGAGGTCAGGACAAGGAAGTCCATAACAGTCACGTTCCCGATGTATCGGGACGGGTGGCAACCTGATTTGGGTGGAAATGCAAGGACAGCTGAAGGTTCAACCAAGAAGTTGCAATCTGTTCATTAGTTGTGATGATAGACTGACTGAAATGTGTCAATTTCTAATTGTGTGTTTGTTTCACACACTGCAGCATTAATATTCTCCACATTTGGATTACTTTTTACTTTGTTACTTACTCATTCTGAAAATGTGTTATCAGAATTTATTTTTGACATTTTTTGTTTCTTACCAATTTTGACCATAATGCTGAAAGGTTAATAAATTGCAATTAAGTGTTTTTGCAAGAAGATAAATTAACTGATAATGGAAAATATTAACACTGTTATAAGTGATCACAATACCAATTGCATTTACTTCGATAATGAAATACACCATTATAAGCAAGATGTAACAAGGTCGTCCATCTTGGCGCAACTAAATTGCTTATTATTATGTTTGTTACTGTTAACTGTATCACACTGCATGATAGTATGTAACTAAGGTAGAAGAGTAACTAAACAAACACTGTTTTTAGCTTTGTTTCACAATTTATTATTAATGTTATTGCACAACGTAGGTTTCAGGTTATAAGCCAATTTTCAAGTACTTTATTGATTACCAAAGCTGATAATACATCAATAAACACATGATGACGAGGCAAAGATAATCTCAACTTCTTAGGTATCGATCCATAGCTTAATGTACAATTACATATTTACCAATTATACTACAATGACTGGACTAAAGTTATGCATCAGCTAAAATATTTTTTAACTACGATGGACTGGGGCCCAAAGTTTTGCTTCTGTCCTGGGGTTGTGATCTCGTCTAAAAAAGAGGTGAATAATTGAATTGGGTTTACTCATTTAAAAAACATGTGTATATCCCCACACCTGTTATTAATTTCTAAAACTTTTGTGACAGCTGGTTGTTTTTATTCTGCATTGAACAAGAAATGACTTATCTGAGGATATAGAAAACCACAGAGAAACCCTTTGCCTTCCAGATGTTACTTATGCTTTTTGATGTTTTCCCTATGAAAGGTAATCTGCATCATTTTCTTTCCTGTTTATGTTTTTCACTAGGAACAGTAGGGACCTAACTTGCTTCTTCATCTTTTTGCCTACAATTTTGTCAATGGTGTTGGGGTCAAATTCATTATTTATGGCTATTGTTTTTATTGTGTTAAGTTCCTGGTCAAAGTCTTTGAGACATAGGGACAGAAAGGAGATGGTGGATCGTGTGACTGAATGCTGCAAGTTTGTAGGTTGTATGATGTTGGGAGGAAGCCGGGATGAAAGTGTCGGTGAAGGAATCTTTTTGGTAAATTTTAGATTTATGGTTACTGTCTTCTATCTTTAAGCTAATGTTAACATGGAAATTTATGTTGGGGGGGGGGGGGGGGTGACACACCTTTATTTTAGTTGGTTTTGACAAATTTATGAAGTTGTCTGTTGGAACCTTCCCACGTCCAAAGAATATCATCTAAATATCTGTATCAGTAGACAACTTAACACAATAAAAAGGCCAATTTTTCTGTCAAGTCCAATCAGTGAGAATATGTTTATTGGTCGTTGGGAGCTTCCAGAATTAAGTTTTGGGGGGGAGGGGGGGGGGGGAGGGTAATGGAGCTGTCATGGAAACAGGCCAGTGTACAGATGGCGGCTACTGGGTGCAACTGACTGTCAGTACTAGCTCATACCAGTGTGAATGGGCTTGCTGCCTGGGTTCTGGAGCCACCTTCAGTTCCTTTGAACAGTTAACTGAACTGGTGAGGATTACTAGCCTCGCCTGTGCGACAGATGCATAACTGACTTTGGAGACCAGTGGGAGGATTAAATTGATTTCATACACAAATCAAATGAAGAGCTGTTGTCTCCTCAATAGATAAAAATGTACACTACATGCAGGAAGCAGATACTGGAGTCATGGAGAACATGTGGCATGCAAATGAGTATTTTTTGGATTAGAGCAATGGCTCCCAACCTATGGTAATTACCTCCTGAGTGCTGAACTGATATTTTGTAAAGGGTACTAAGAGAAGGGCAGAAATGTGTTTTGGTAATGGAACTCAATTGTTTTTGAAAGATTATCATCATCATCACTATTTTGTTATACTTTAATACTAATTACATCAATTATGAATAATTACATTTTTTAAAATATTAGCATTAATGCATCACACAATGTCATGGAGATCATCACAAGTTGTGGAACCAGTGTATGAACATCTTCACTGTAACAGTAAAATTGTTTCACATACAGAGTGGGGCAAATAAAAGTGGCCCAGAAATTCGAGTTCCAGGGTCAAAGAAACACATCCTGTGTATCACAAATGCTTCATTATCTCATGAAAGTGACTTGTGGGTAGTTCCAGTAACAGACCAAAAATTGCTTCCTTGCTTAACAACAGCAAACAAGCTAAGTGACAGCACAACACAGTATTATTGTTGTCACTTTTGTTGTCGTTACTACTACTACTACTACTACTATAGTTGCAGTGGTAAGACAAAGCATTGGCAGCCTGAAGTTTTCCAATTCCTGCCATTTCAGAAGTAACAAATCCAGCAATCTACTTGCAAACAGGAAGTATAGTGCAAGCATTTTAACTTTGTTCATTTCGAATGGGGATGCTGGCAAGGGCTTCTGTATGATAGTTTGTAGGGAAAGGGGGGGGGGGGCTAGACCTGCAGGTATGGTGACGTGAGGGATGGTAAAGGCACACTGTGATAGAATAACCATATAAGAAAATTACTATGAAATAAAAGAGAGAGTTAAAGTCAAACTGATAAACGGAAGCTGCATAAAGTCAAAATGTGTGTAAGAAGAACAATGCGAGTGGCATTCAATGAATTTGAAAGTAAAATTTTGCCAACTGATCGGATTAAAATTCCCACGAATGTTGATCTTTCTTAATGTCACTAACAAGACCAAAATCGTCTACTCAGTCCCTCAGTGACTACAATGGCACCAAAACGGAAGATAACACAAGGAACAATGAAATGCTTAACTCAATATTGGAAAATAGTTTCACTGTCAGAGACTAACATTATTCCTCCCTTCAGTCATTGCACAAATGCCAAAATGCCACCTACTAAGATAACAATTGTGGAAAGGCATCTGGACTGATGATATGCCTGGGAAATTCTATAATGATAATGCAAAAGAATTTTGCCCCTCCTGTCAATATTTTACTGTAGGTTGCTGGAAAAACCAAGATCACCAAGCAATTTGATAAAAGCATTTTCAACAATGGTTGTCAAATCATTTGTTTTGTTTTAGGGTGCAAAAGCAACTAGGGTCATACATGCCCATGTCAGAACTGTAGAACACGAAGATAGAGAGACGAGTTAAAAATGACTACACGTTAATCGCAGTCAATGGGAAAAAAGACAGCTAAAAATAGGGACACAGAAAGGTCTATAAAATGTGCCACAGAGAAACGGAGGTCCAGAACTAAAAATTAAATGGTCTTCGCCATATTGCCATGGTGGATAAAAAGTAAAACTTAGTCAACAGCCCGCACATCATTTGCTAAAATGGCTGATAACTCAATGGTAAACACAAATAAGAACGTAAGTGGTTAAAAAGAAAGGGCATTCAGGAAATGGCTAACAGTCACAAGTTGAGCGAAACGTGCACAAAGTGGTGGGGGAGAACCACTCAGCTAATGGTGAGGGCTAAAGAGACAGTGCCCAATACACAATCTAGTTAAAATGATCTCGTGGCGAGAGGGCCAAGTGGAGGACATCCAAGCCACTAGGAGAGGCTTAATATTTCAGACCTTGTTCCCGTTAAGTGAGGACCAGAGGTGATGCCAAAGTGACACCAACTGCTGACCGATAGCTACGCACAGATCATCGGAGGGAATACAAAAACTAGTGGGCTGAGGTACAAAGACTGCAGACTTGGCAGCAGCGTCAGTTGCCTCATTTCCTGTCAGACCAGCATGACCTGGAACCCACATAAACATTGCAGTGGCTCCATCAAGAGTGAACAAGTGACAGCTATGCTGGACCCGTTGCACTAAGGGTTGTATGTTAAGCAACAAACAGAGGCTTTGAAGTGCACCTAGAGTCTGAGCAGATGCCGCAATAGAAAAGCCTGATTCGCCCTACGTACTGCGTGACCTGATACACGGCAAAGGGTTCTACTAAGCAGAATTCCAAAAGCCAATACTGAAAAATGTCAGTGCACACCCAACACCACAGTCAGTCCGAGAACCGTCAGTGTATACAAAGGTACTGTCACGAAATTCCATGCAAAGGTCATGAAACTGAATGCAATAGAGTGAGGCTGGAGTAGTGTCCTTAGGAGGCGAATGAAGGCCAAAATGAACATGGGCCACCACACAAAGCCAAGGTGGTGAAGGGTTCACATCCATCAGAAAAGTTGCAGGTAGGATGAAGTTAAGCTGCCAGAGCAAGAGCCGAAAGTGATCTCCAGGAGGTAACAGAGAAGAGGGACGCAGCCCACACTGGTGATCAAAGGAGTCATTAAAGAAAGAATAAAGGATGCGTGGCCACATATGGCAGGTAAACAGCATGGATATCTGCTGAGGAGAAAGTCACTGTGAGAGGACATGGGTAATTCGGTAGCTTCTACATACAGACTCTCAACCGGGTTAGTGTAAAAGGTCAGTGGCCAAACGGATGCAATGATGGTGGATGGTATTGAGACTGCATAAGAGGGATGGATGTGCAGATGCATAAATAAAACAACCATACTCTAGTTTAAAACGGACAAGGGACTGGTACCAATTGAGGGGGAAGGTGCAGTCTGGACCCCAGGAAATACCACTGAGGGCATGTAGCACATTGAGGGACGATATTTCTGTGTTCCCCAGCCCTGATTAATGTTATGCAATAGAAAGCTGAGAGAACATTGTTGCAGGCATTGGAGGAAAAAAAGAAACCCCAAAGGGTGTAGTTGGTGTCAGCATCCAAACCTGACAGTCTGCTATAGATAGCAGCAAGAGACTGATAATAGTTCACAATCCGGTTAGAGTCTGGACAGCAAGTACATTTAACAGCATAAAGATGATGACTGGATCTGTCATCTAATTATTGTGAATAAAATTGAACAACTCGGCTGTACACCCAGAAGTACACCATTACTCAATCATATCAAGAAACCATGGGAGATTATGTGGGCATATACAGCAGACATCAATTTGTTATAGAATTATACGAGATGTTCTATGCTATGACATTTTTGGACAAAACAAATAAAATCTCCTCCACAAAAACTAATGTGGGCTCTGTAAACAAGGCTCTTGTGGAACACTCATCGCTCTCTTTGTCCATGAAATCTAGAGTACTAGAGAAGGGGATGCAGGTTGGTACCATGTTACTGCCTTCTGGAAGATGGTGTTTACAGCTTATGTATACATTAACCTGCGGATAACATTAGAAACTCCATGACATTTTTTGCAGACAATGCTGTTGTCTATACGAAGGCTGTAACACCAAAAGACTGTAGCGAAAAGCAGAAAGATCTGTTGGAGGATCAACAATTGATAGAGGAGCTAGCAGTTGAGCCTGAACTTAAATCACTGGAAACAGTAACTACTGTAAAATAAGTAGGACAACCTGTCCACATGAATATAAAGTAGAAGGACCACATAAAACTAATTGCAGGAAAAGCACATGCAAGGTTGTGATTCATTGGAAGAATCTTAAGAAAATATAAACAATATTATGAAAAGGACAGATTGCCACTCACCATAAAGATATGACAGTGAGTTCCAAGCACAACAAAAAGACTATTAAACATTAAGATTAGCCAGACACATCTGCATATTACACCACTGGGAGGCAGTGGGGGAGGGAGGGATGGAGAGTGACAGAAAAGGAGAGGGTCAGAGAAGAGGAAACAGAATGGTGGGTGCATTGGCAGAGAACAGCATACAGTGAGGGTAAGGGAATGTGAATTGGGAGGAGGTGTAGGATAGAAAGGGCTGAAACTGTTGGGTGTTGGGCGAGGGAACAGTAGATTATCACAGGTTAAGGTGTGATAATTTCAGGACCGGAGAATATGTTGGAAGGTTACTCCCATCTGCTCAGTTCACAAAAGCTGGTAGTGGAGGGGAGGATCCACATGGCCTGGGTTATAAAACAGTTATCGAAATCAAGCATATTTTTTCAGTTGCATGTTGTGCCAAAGGATGGTCCACTGTGCTCTTGGGCACAGTTTGGCAGTCATACCAATATAAAAAGCTTTGCAATGATTGCAGCAAAACTGTTATATGACATGGCTTGTTTCACAGGTAGCACTGGATGGAGTAGGATAAACCTGTGACAGGACTGGAACAGGAAGTGCTGGGTGGGTGGATTGGGCAGGTCATGCACCTTCATCTTCCAAAGGGACATGAACCCTGAGGGAAGGGGTTGGGGTTGGGTTTGGGAGTGGCACAGGTGTGGGCAATGAAATGTCACTTAACGAACTGTGTGAATGACCTTGGGTAATGTCACTCACTTCAGGGCATCTGATGCATGATCAAAGCCCTGATGAAGGATGTGGCTCAGTTGTTCAAGTCTGAGGTCATATTTGGTGACAAAAGGGGGTGCTCCTTTGTACCTGGTTCTTGGGACGGTGGGAGGATTTGGGGCATGGGGCAGTATATGGCACAGGAAATCTGCTTGCAGACTAGGTCTAGGTTTTAGTGTTTGTCTGTAGAGGGGTTTGTTAGACCTACAGCATACTGGGCAAGGGAGTTCTTGTCACCGCAGATGTGCCATCCCCAGGTGGACAGGCTTTATGGAATGGATTTTTTGGTGTGAAAGGTAAGTCAGTTTTCAAAATGCAGGTACTGTTCATGGTTGGTGGGTTTACTGTGGACAGAGGTGTGGATGAAGCCAACAGGGAGGAAGAAATCAATGTCCAGAAAGGTGGCACGTGCACACTAGTTTGCGAAGGACCATGTGAAGCAGATGGGAGAGGTTTCCTCTAGATGGCCCATAGATTGACACAGTGGGGTGCCATGCAGGTATCCATGGCTGTGCCACAGATTTATTTGTATACCTTCCTTCAATGGAGTAGTAGTTGCGAATTAAGGTGTGAGAGGAATGAGGTAGCAGGTTTGGAGTCCAAAGGGGATATTGGGAGAGGTGGTGTTCAAGACCATGGGCCAGCCTCAACCTATGGTAATCTACTGTCCCCACAACCTCCATCCAACAGTTTTCACACCCTCTGTCCTACACTTCCTCCCAATTTAAGTCTTCTCACCCTCATTGTGCACCACCCTCTGTCAATGCAGCCACCAGTCCTTTTCTGTTTGCCATCCCTCCACCTCCCTTTCCAACAGTGTCATGTCACTGCACCTGGCAACCTGGCAACTTCTCCAGGTGCCATCTAATCCCTGTATGCTCCACCATGCAACACTGACTCCTCCCCCCTCACCCCTACCCCATACCCTTCTATGCCTATCCCCCTCACCCTCACTCTCCCGCCCAACTGTGGATTGCTGCATTGCTGCTTGTGTTTGACGTGACATCACTGCATTCCAACCAGAGCAGCCAGCGATAGAGGTCGTGTGTGTGTGTGTGTGTGTGTGTGTAGGAATCTGTCCTTTTCATAATATAGATGGGATGCCAACTGGACTTTCTATTGTTTACGAAAATGTATTTCAGGCATGAAATAACTGGCTTACAAAACACTGTTCATCAGTCTGGAAACCTTACAGAGAGAGAGAGAGAGAGAGAGAGAGAGAGAGAGAGAGAGAGAGAGAGAGAGACTGGCATTTTTATCATAGTTGAGTTATTGTGAAATTCCAACAGCATACCTCTGAAGAAGAAACTGATTAACAAATTACTTTTTCCCATACCTGTCTCATGGAATGGTCACAATGGCAAAATCAGAACTCATAGCACACTTTTTCTACAGTTGTTCTTATCACACACCATTTGAAAATGGAACAGAAAAACAGGAAAATTACAGTGGTACCAGTCTTACCCTCCAACACTCAATGTAAGGTGGCTTGCAGAGTACAGATTTAGATGTACAGGAGTACTGGGACAAGTGTCTTCTCTGAGTGCTGATTAACTTAGGTGTGCAACTAAAGTCTTCACTCTTTGCTTAAGTGATTCCCTCGACAATTAGTCAAACTACAGTCTTCCCCAATAAAACTTGAACATATCATTAATAATTTAGATTAATGTCACACAATTAAGAGCCAAAGTTGTAAATCACACCTTAAGCAAGAGAATATTAATTTTTATCTTCCATCTGTATCATCTGACCTTTGCCACTTACCTTGAAGTAGTATATCATGTTTGGGAAAATAACATAACCCTTGTATCGCAATGATACAGGAAGATGTGTCCATGTTCTGCTTTGCTGGCTATCTGCAGATAATAACTATCCATAATCAATGATCTTGTCAGCATTTTCAGTGGATCCTATTCCTCTCAAATATGCCTGCATCTACCACCTCATTTATGAAGAGCACTCTGTCTTGGACCTGATGCACATGCTACAGGTTAGAATAAGTATCTTCATTGCCTGTGAAAATGAGACTCAGCCGATCATTCATCAGGCCAAAATTGATTGCAAAACAGTACAAAGCACTTGACTTCTTTAAAATGTAGAACCTTTTTTCCATTTATGAACTATACTAACACTGAATTGATTCTCTGGAAAAAGGTGATAACTTACGATCGATCATTCCATATCCACAGCAATTAACATTCTTGGTCTTAGACTGATCAAATAGTTGGCTAAATTATTCTCAAAGAACTGCTGTGAGGAAAAACATCCATCTATAGAAAGCAGACAGCAGAGAAATAGTGTAAATGCCATATTACATTTATTTTACCTCATGACCACTGTGATCTTGCTAGGAAGTCTGAGAACAGTGCATGAAAGATGGTGCTTCATACTGTCTTTTGTCTCTATTTCCTGCTCCATTAGCCATTGAAGGAGACTAGAAATTACTACACATATGCACCTATAAGTGAGTTAATCTCTTCCATGTTGTTACTATAGCCCTACAAAATGGAAGACAGATGTGATACAACCATTTTCTAGCCTGCCTCAAATACCACTTCTCTAGCCTCCTCCTACAACATTCAATAAAAAGGCTGGCTGTCTTCCAGCCATTCCCAGAAAGATCCCTGAGAAGCTTGGTAACACTGTTCTACTAACTAATTTGGGAAGTTACAAATCTAGCTGCACAGCTCTGAATTTCCTCTTTCTTCATTTCACCTACCCTAACGAGGATCTCTAGACAAATATTCCAGAACATGACTCATTAGCATCTTGCATGCTACATGCTCTGCAGATAATCAACAATGTGAGCCATGGTCTTGGCCATGATTTCTTGATTATGTCCTTCATTGACATGAATTTCAACTTCTAGCTTAACAAACTGTAGTTTTTAAGCAAATAGACATTAAATTTTTCTGTGTCACTTGAATCCAAAAAAGTATGATTAGTTAATGAGCCAGTTCAGTGTGCAACTAGAGAACAAATAATACTACATGCTGCATCGAGGTGTAACGGCTATGGTGTCAGCAACTCACCATCACATCGATACTGCGAAGATGCCTAACACACGAGGACAATTTTCCTGTATGCTCCGACCGCCCATCAGGTGATCCAAACGCCAATAGATGTCATGGACCACATGGACCTATTCTTTCCCCCACAGCATGTGATCGAAAATAATCCTAGCTGTATCCTAGCAACAAATGGTATTTATGCCAGCACGGACCAGGCACCGATTCCACAATGATTCCATCAATCAGGATTATCACTTGAAAGCCACCTCTATGACATCTCTGCCTTTCACATCTGATTTCGCGAACCATGGAGCTATCATCTATGGACTTAGTGTATTTGTGGCCTCCTCCCTGGCTAAAACCAGGACTCTGTTGTCACAGTAGACTGTTTTCTTTCAAATGATTACACACTTCACTTCGACAATTTTGCTCCCTAAGGGACTAACTTTGTTCATTTAATCTGTACTTTAGCTAAGATAATCCTATGGGACTTCGACTTTTATTATGTGTGTGTTTAATGAATCTAGACTAGGTGACAACCTAACCAGCCTTCAGCCACCAGAAGTATTACTTTCCTATATCAGGAAGTAATTATTTTATGTTTTGTGTGAATCCATATTGGAGTAGACTTCGATCAATCTTTGATAAACAAACTTTTTCAGTAATTGCTACCTGGATATTTTTTGTGCTGCCATCGGCGAACATATCACTCTCAGTCACATTATTCGGACTCATGTCTGCCTGTTGATTTCAGAGAAACATTTTCCCCTTATGTGGAACACCCTTTTTTTTCTTAATATTTTCAGCATTTCAATGTTGTAATAATTATATTCATTGGTGTGGAATAAACCATGAATGACAAAACTCACATTTTAATTTATAAGGAGTTACAAAGCATATTATTGCAAAAAGTGGTCCAGTTTACAACTGCTGTGCATGTCTTCCCCTGCCCCCCCCCCCCCCCCCCCCTCCTATTTGTTAATACCCATTCGCCAAAGAAATTTAGTCTACCTACAGACTGTGTCAAAGGCATGCTTTATTGGAATTACAATTTTATTAACTGGCGTCAGCAGCATCAGAAAGTCACAGCAACGTGTAGGTTGTCCAATTACTCTCAGCCACTATACATATGTAAATTTCATCCTCTTCTTACTTCCCTATTGCTGGCTCTCTCCGCACATGTATCATTCAAAATAATGCGCACTATATCAGTTTCATTTTATATTACATATTTTAATAAACTACAACTTTTACAACACTGTGTTCTGCATTTGACAAACATTCATAAGGCAACATGTCAAAAACACGGAGGTCTGTTGTACCCACAGCAGCAAATTACTTGCACAATCCACACTGGCAGTTCTTACAGAATAAATTAATAAAACCCTTTACAATATTGAAACACAATTTTCTTTTTGTTTTGTTTTGGGGCACAAAAACAACTAGGGTCATACACACCCATGTCAGAATGGTAGAACACAAAGATGAGAAAGGGGTTAAAAACGACTACACATTAAGCCCAATCAATGGAAGGAAAGGCAGCTACAAACACTGACTCAGAGAAAGGTCCAAACTCCACAGAGACAATGAAGGTCCTAAACTAAAGATTAAATGTTCTTCGCCATATTGCTATGATGGATAAAAAGTAAAACGTGGTTGACAGCGGCATCCTCACAGCGAGTGGGTCAAAAGGAGGTCAGCCAAGCCACTGGAAGAGGTTTAAACCCCAGAGATTGCTCGAATGGAGGGAAGACCAGTTGTGATGCCAAAGTGACACCACCTGCTGACAGAGAGCAACACAGAGATCATTTGAGGAAATGAAAGATCTAGTGGGTCAAGGTACAAGGACTGCAACCTTGGCAGCAGTGTCAGTGACCTCATTGCCCATCAGACCAGCATGACCACGGACCCACATACACATCACAGCAGCTCCATCAAGAGTGAGCAAGTGAAAGCTTCCCTGGACCCTTTGCACTAAGGGTTGGACAGTGTACAGTACACAGATGCTCTGAATGGCACTGAGAGAGTCAGCACAAATAACACGATTTAAAAGTGTGTCACTGGATTTACTGCAGGCCTCATACAAAGCACAGAGCTCCACTGTAAATACTGAGCAGTGGTCCAAAAGCAGATACAAAAAAGCATTGGTGCCAATGACAAAGGCACACCCGACACCACAGTTAGTCCGAGAGCAATCAGTGGGAGAAAAGGCATTATCTCGAAGTTCCGTGCGTAGGTTGAGAAACTTACAGCAATAGATCAAATCTGGAGAAGTGTCCTTAGCAAGTGAGTGAAGACCCAGAACTCCAGGAGGTAACAGAGAAAAGGCACATGTCGCATAAGGAATTGTCAAAGAAGGAGGCGTAGGGTGGGTGGCCACACATGGCAGACGAACAACATGCATATCTGCTAAGGAGAAAGTCACAATCGGAGGACAATTGAACATGAGCCCCAGAAATTTCATAGTTTCAATGAACGGAATATGAACAGGCCCACAATGTAAAGACAGTGGAAGAAACCAACTGCGCCACTAAAAATTCATACAGACACATTTATCAGTGGAAAACCAAAAGCCATTGTCTATGCTTGATGAGTAAAGATGATCGAGACATTGCTGAAGATGTCGCTCAATGAGACAAGTCCACAGAGAACTGGGAAAAAAAAGAAAAAAAAAAAAGGGGCAAAATCGTCAATGAAAAGTGAGCTGGAAATGTCCAATGGGAGGCAGGCCATTTTATGGTTAATGGCAATAGCAAAGATGATGACTCTCAGAACGGAACCCTGAGGCACACCAGATGAAGGTGTCTGACAAGGCAGAACCCTCACATACATTGAAAAGCTCTGGGGTTCTTTTTTTTTTTTCAATGAAGGAAACAGGGCAGTCGGCCATCAAAGACCCACATGTAGGTAGTACGGAGGATACCAGTCCTCCACTAGGTGTTGCAGAATTTTTTTCTCCAAACCATAAAACACTGCCACAGTCTGATATTTCTGCAGAAAACCATTCATGACATGGGTTGACAAAGTGACAAGATGGTCAACTGCTGAACAGTGTGCCCTAAATCCACATTGTGCAATGGACAGAAAATTGCGGGATTCAAGCCACCATACCAGCCAGGCATGTATCATACGTTGTATCACCTTGCACACACAGCTGGTGACAGAAATGGGGCAGTAGCTACAATGAAGGTGTTTGTACTTACCAGGTTTAGGTATGGGTATGACAGTGGCTTCATGCCAGCATCTGGAAAACCTGCCCTCTGCCAAGGTGTGATTGTACATATGAAGGAGAAAGTGCTTGCTTGCAGAAGAACATTTCTGGAACATCTGAATGTTAACATCTTCTGGCCCTGGATTGGAGGATGGGGATGAAGTGAAAGCATGATCTAGCTCCCTCATAGTAAAAGCAGCACTGTAGCAGTCACGATTCTGTGAAGACAAGGGTGGCACCCGAGCCTCATCCGCTCTTTTCCAATGGAGGAAGGCATCCACTATGATATCATCTGCTATAGTGAGGGCGGAAGTTGGGTAATGGACCTTGGCCCATATCTAGAGGTTAGCCCACATGATGGAAGAGGGAGAGGAACTGTCAAAAGAACTACTAAATTACATCCAGCTAGCTTTTCTGCTATCCCAAAGAATGCAATGGTACTGAGCAAACAACTGTTTATAATGAATGCAGTTTGCCACTGTAGGATGACAGTTAAAAATGTGGAGAGCACATCTCCATCCCCAAATTGTCACAGCTTTCCTCAGTCCACCAAGGGACCAGGACATGGTGAGGTAAAAATGAAGTGCAAAGAATGGAATGTTCTGCAGCACCAAGGATAATGTTTGTAAGATATGAGTATTCTACCTGGTCATCATAGGTGGGGAAATGTTGTTCATCAAAGGTCGCCAGGGAGGGGTAAAGCCTCCAGTTGGCCTTAGAAAATTTTGATTTAGGTGTGCACATAGGTGGGGTGGAGTCCGCAAACGGACAGCACACAATAAACTGTCGTTCAGGTATGTGTCAGAGAGAATGGACCACTCAAGGTGACGGGCAAGCTGGGCAGTGCAGGAGTGGTCCAAATAGGAGTAGGTGTGAATGGAGTCTGAAAGGAACAGAAGATCAGCCAAGAGGGCACCTCTTGGACAGGTTCTGGGAGAACCCCAAAGGGGATAGTGCACATAAAGGTCACTGCGCAGCAGAAAAGGGTGAGGCAGTTGCCCAAAGAGCTGAATGAAGTCTGCCCTGGTGACACCAAATGAAGGAGAGATGTGAATAGTACAAAGTGAAAAGATGAAGTGAGGAAGGAAAATGGGGACTGCAACAGATTGAAGCTGGGTAGTCAGGGAAATGCTCTGACTATGAAAGTCATTCCAGTTGAGCAGCATGTCTCCCCTGGAGATGGAATGCCATCCTCAGGGGTAAGGTCAAAGCAAACCAGAATAAAATGCAGGAGATCAAAGTGGCCTTGAGGACACAATTTTGTTTCCTGGAGACAGAGGACATGTCGAAACTGTGATTCCAAAAGAAGACATACTTTATCCTTTTCTTGGATCTATGGCCATGAACATTCCATTGGAGGAGAGTCACGAGAAGAAAATAGGGGGAGGGAAAAAAATAGAGGGGTGTCACCTCAGCGACTGCCGAGTGCCAGTCTTTGAAGGCTCACTGCTTCCGAGGGCAGAGGGTGAAGGGTGGAGAATCCTGCTCCATGATTTCTACAGAGGCATCAGCATTCTCCCTCTGTCAGTCTGCAGTCCAGGGCAGAAAAATGGTTGGCAGTGCGCTCTGGCGACACGGAGGTTGGCCGGACGAGGCTATAGCGTGGTGACAGCATTGAAGAGGATCTCCGAGTTGGTGAAGGAGAAGACTGTTTGCCTTTGTTTGCCTTCTTGGATTCATTCTGGTTGGCAGAGGAAGACTCAGATGTTTGTTGGCTAGAGGGACATTAGAAGTCATAGTGGGAGTATTCCTTTTGTCCTTTCCAGCCATCTGGTGGTGTAGCAGGTGACTTTGGCTTGTGAGGTGAAAGTTTGGTGATTTGCTGCACAGCTGGAGGAGAAGGAGATAGGAATTTTACTGTGACACTGGGAGATCTTAGAACTGCTGTGCTGGATTTGAGATTGCATGTGTGCCTCACCATGTCCTTCATGGAGCGAGATGTAGCAAGAACAGTACTGTAAGTGCCAGATGGTAAAACGTAGGGTTTCTGGCTATCAAACAACTTGCGAGCAATAGGATAAGGCACCTTTTCCTTCACCCGGATCTTCTGGACAACCCACTCATCGAGATACACAGGGCAACCTCGGAAGAAGGCTGCATGGTCGACATTGCAACTGATGCAGTGGGGAGAAGGAAGCGGACCATCTTCCTAGTGAGCATCTCCACCACAGATTACACACTTGACCAGGTTTCCACAGGACATTGGAGTATAACTGTAATGATGACACTGGTAGCAGCACATCGGCTTCAGAACATATGGTCAGACTGACTTTTTTCTAAGTGTGCACAGTTATTCAAATTTAATGTTATTCACTATTATTGCATCAAAAAGAAATAATGCAGAATGAGTTTTAAATTTTCTTAGAGATGAAACTTTCTGGCAGATTAAAACTGTGTGCCCGACCGAGACTCGCACTCGGGACCTTCGCCTTTCGCGGGCAAGTGCTCTACCATCTGAGCTACCGAAGCACGACTCGCGCCCGGTACTCACAGCTTTACTTCTGCCAGTATCTCGTCTCCTACCTTCCAAACTTTACAGAAGCTCTACTGCGAACCTGCGATACTGGCAGAAATAAAGCTGTGAGTACCGGGCACGAGTCGTGCTTCGGTAGCTCAGATGGTAGAGCACTTGCCCGCGAAAGGCAAAGGTCCCGAGTTCGAGTCTCGGTTGGGCACACAGTTTTAATCTGCCAGAAAGTTTCATATCAGCGCACACTCCGCTGCAGAGTGAAAATCTCATTTCTTAGAGATGTTTCACAATTATACTTTCCTGTGCACAACAGCACAAGCCACAAACAATCTAATTTCATGCCTTCCATTGTTGGCAGAATTTTACATACAATGAAAACAAAACTAATCTGATTATGTGTCCTGAAGATCTCCCTAAGTTACTGAGATTTTGAACCACATGCAAAATTTTTAGGAAGAGCAAGAATAATGAACGAAACATCAAGAGACAGCATCAGCACTAGGAGCTGTTATCCAAATCTTTCTACTGCACTATCCCAAGTATTTGTTCAGTTCTATGTAAGATGGCAAACGACAAACTTATACAGACATTCATCAATGTCATCAGCCTGTCCTTTAGAAATTTCTTGCTGGAAACATAACAGAAGTAGAAGCATTTTTGGTAGGATTCACTTCCAAGTGAGGCTAGATGTGTACAACATTGTTGTTGTTGTTGTTGTTGTGGTCTTCAGTCCTGAGACTGGTTTGATGCAGCTCTCCATGATACTCTATCCTGTGCAAGCTTCTTCATCTCCCAGTACCTACTGCAACCTACATCCTTCTGAATCTGCTTAGTGTATTCATCTCTTGGTCTCCCTCTACGATTTTTACCCTCCACGCTGCCCTCCAATGCTAAATTTGTGATCCCTTGATGCCTCAAAACATGTCCTACCAACCGATCCCTTCTTCTAGTCAAGTTGTGACACAAACTTCTCTTCTCCCCAATCCTATTCAATACCTCCTCATTAGTTACGTCATCTACCCACCTTATCTTCAGCATTCTTCTGTAGCACCACATTTCGAAAGCTTCTATTCTCTTCTTGTCCAAACTGGTTATCGTCCATGTTTCACTTCCATACATGGCTACACTCCATACAAATACTTTCAGAAACGACTTCCTGACACTTAAATCTGTACTCGATGTTAACAAATTTCTCTTCTTCTGAAACAATTTCCTTGCCATTGCCAGTCTACATTTTATATCCTCTCTACTTCGACCATCATCAGTTATTTTACACCCTAAATAGCAAAACTCCTTTACTACTGTAAGTGTCTCATTTCCTAATCTAATCCCCTCAGCATCACCCGATTTAATTTGACTACATTCCATTATCCTCATTTTGCTTTTGTTGATGTTCATCTTATATCCTCCTTTCAAGACACTGTCCATTCCGTTCAACTGCTCTTCCAAGTCCTATGCTGTCTCTGACAGAATTACAATGTCATCGGCGAACCTCAAAGTTTTTACTTCTTCTCCATGAATTTTAATACCTATTCCGAATTTTTCTTTTGTTTCCTTTACTGTTTGCTCAATATACAGATTGAATAACATCGGGGAGAGGCTACAACCCTGTCTCACTCCTTTCCCAACCACTGCTTCCCTTTCATGCCCCTCGACTCTTGTAACTGCCATCTGGTTTCTGTACAAATTGTAAATAGCCTTTCGCTCCCTGCATTTTACCCCTGCCACCTTCAGAATTTGAAAGAGAGTATTCCAGTTAATGTTGTCAAAAGCTTTTTCTAAGTCTGCAAATGCTAGAAATGTAGGTTTGCCTTTTCTTAATCTTTCTTCTAAGATGGGTCGTAAGGTTAGTATTGCCTCACGTGTTCCAACATTTCTACGGAATCCAAACTGATCTTCCCCGAGGTCCGCTTCTACCAGTTTTTTCCATTCGTCTGTAAAGAATTCGCGTTAGTATTTTGCAGCTGTGACTTATTAAACTGATAGTTCGGTAATTTTCACATCTGTCAACACCTGCTTTCTTTGGGATTGGAATTATTATATTCTTCTTGAAGTCTGAGGGTATTTCGCCTGTCTCCTACATCTTGCTCACCAGATGGTAGAGTTTTGTCATGACTGGCTCTCCCAAGGCCATCAGTAGTTCTAATGGAATGTTGTCTACTTCGGGGGCCTTGTTTCGACTCAGGTCTTTCAGTGCTCTGTCAAACTCTTCACTCAGTATCTTATCTCCCATTTCATCTTCATCTACATCATCTTCCATTTCCATAATATTGTCCTCAAGTACATCTCCCTTGTACAAACCCTCTATACACTCCTTCCACCTTTCTGCCTTCCCTTCTTTGTTTAGAACTGGGTTGCCATCTGAGCTCTTGATATTCATACAAGTGGTTCTCTTCTCTCCAAAGGTCTCTTTAATTTTCCTGTAGGCAGTATCTATCTTACCCCTAGTGAGACAAGCCTCTACATCCTTACATTTGTCCTCTAGCCATCCCTGCATAGCCATTTTGCACTTTCTGTCGATCTCATTTTTGAGACGTTTGTATTCCCTTTTGCCTGCTTCATTTACTGCATTTTTATATTTTCTCCTTTCATCAATTAAATTCAATATTTCTTCTGTTACCCAAGGATTTCTATTAGCCCTCGTCTTTTTACCTACTTGATCCTCTGCTGCCTTCACTACTTCATCTCTCAGAGCTACCCATTCTTCTTCTACTGTATTTCTTTCCCCCATTCCTGTCAATTGTTCCCTTATGCTCTCCCTGAAATTCTGTACAACCTCTGGTTCTTTCAGTTTATCCAGTTCCCATCTCCTTAAATTCCCACCTTTTTGCAGTTTCTTCAGTTTCAATCTGCAGTTCATAACCAATAGATTGTGGTCAGAATCCACATCTGCCCCTGGAAATGTCTTATAATTTAAAACCTGGTTCCTAAATCTCTGTCTTACCATTATATAATCTATCTGATACCTTTTAGTATCTCCAGGATTCTTCCAGGTATACAACCTACTTTTATGATTCTTGAACCAAGTGTTAGCTATGATTAAGTTATGCTATGTGCAAAATTCTACAAGGCGGCTGACTCTTTCATTTCTTCCCCCCAATCCATATTCACCTACTATGTTTCCTTCTCTCCCTTTTCCTAATGACGAATTCCAGTCACCCATGACTATTAAATTTTCGTCTCCCTTCACTACCTGAATAATTTCTTTTATCTCGTCATACATTTCATCAATTTCTTCTTCATCTGCAGAGCTAGTTGGCATATAAACTTGTACTACTGTAGTAGGCATGGGCTTTGTGTCTATCTTGGCCACAATAATGCGTTCACTATGCTGTTTGTAGTAGCTAACCCGCACTCCTATTTTTTTATTCATTATTAAACCTACTCCTGCATTACCCCTATTTGATTTTGTATTTATAACTCTGTATTCACCTGACGAAAAGTCTTGTTCCTCCTGCCACCGAACCTCACTAATTCCCACTATATCTAACTTTAACCTATCCATTTCCCTTTTTAAATTTTCTAATCCACCTGCCCGATTAAGGGATCTGACATTCCACGCTCCGATCCGTAGAACGCCAGTTTTCTTTCTCCTGATAACAACGTCCTCTTGAGTAGTCCCCACCCGGAGATCCGAATGGGGGACTATTTTACCTCCGGAATATTTTACCCAAGAGGACGCCATCATCATTTAATCATACAGTAAAGCTGCATGTCCTCGGGGAAAAATTACGGCTGTAGTTTCCCCTTGCTTTCAGCCGTTCGCAGTACCAGCACAGCAAGGCCGTTTTGGTTAATGTTACAAGGCCACATCAGTCAATCATCCAGACTGTTGCCCCTGCAACTACTGAAAAGGCTGCTGCCCCTCTTCAGGAACCACATGTTTGTCTGGCCTCTCAACAGATACCCCTCTGTTGTGGTTGCACCTACGGTACGGCCATCAGTATCGCTGAGGCACGCAAGCCTCCCCACCAACGGCAAGGTCCATGGTTCATGGGGGGGGGGGGGGGGGGGGTGTACATCATCAGATTCTAAAATTTCGAGAAAACTCTTGTTATCAAATAAGTTTTCATAACCATAATAATGAAATGGTTATAAAGAAAAAACACAAATGCTACAGGCAAATCAAACACAATGAAACATTACTCAATGAGAGGGAAAGTGACAAAAGAAATTCCAATTTTGTGTTTTTCTACTCAACCCCGTCTCAGAGCCTAATCTGCCTCATTTACTAGATGATCTCCCTATGTGGTGTCTCATGTGGTACTTCCTACAATACTTTGATTTTAACCAATTCTTCTTTCATACTTTACCTTTTATGTTCCCTTACCTTCCTCCTTTCTACATCAAATAATTAAACAGTTATCAATCTGTGATAATGGTTAAAGTGAAACACTATCTTATTCTTTTCAATTCTAATCATAATTGTTTTACCACTTTTTTATTCAAATTGCATAACTGTGCAGAGACAATCCTGGAAATGTTGGTTATTCCATATACCACACACAAAGGTCATTATTATATGCAATGTATCAGCATCTTGCACAGTCAATACATTAGGCAATATTCCTAGTGCTTCCACGGACACATGCTGTCTTTTTATACAACTGCCTTTAAACCTACCTGCTGTCAGATGATGATAAATGAACTTAATTCTAAATAAAGCTGCTTGTTCATTGAGCACAGGTGCCACCTGTAACAGTTCAAGCGTTGGCAAATCTGTGTATGTTCACATATGGCAGTCAGGCTCAGTTGATATGCGACTTCACTCCTTAGTGGATGTTCACTGCTGATTGTTGGTTAATCAGTGCATGCAAGACACCACGAACAATTCATGTGCAGCTGCTGCCTTCATAATGATGTCTAACATCGTAAACAATCAAATCAAAAGAGCATGGCGGATGGAAGTGTTGTAGCCCCAAAGAATAAGCTATGGGAACAGAATTTCGCAACACATGACTTTCAAATTGGTGGTAGAAAAAATTAAAAATGTTGATGTTGCTTGGTGGTTGTTACATAATTTTGAACAATTAAACAAAATAATCAAAGCAAAATTAATAAAAATAAACACCCAGTTTCAAGAAGTTATTACTGTGAGGGAGAGGTTCACAGTTACTTTGATATTCTTACCCACATGAGACTCCTATTAAAGCTAGCTATACCTTTTCCATGTCTCCAAACAAATTATATCACAAATAGTGCACGAGGTTTGTGATGCGATTATCGAGGCTCTGAAGTAATATATGAAGGTACGTGTAATGAAACACTAACAACAAAACTGCATAGAATTCTAACTTTTATTGGGTGGTTTTATACAGATTACTTAGACAAGTACCCACAGATGTGTAGAAAGGTTTGGATGGAAAACTTCCATGTTCACTGAATTCAGGTAAATAGTTTGTAGAAGAAATATATTTGCAGTGCTTATAAGTGTATTTTCACAATTATGTAACTGCAAATAATACTAGCTGTATACACTCTAGAAATACAATAAATGTGTACATACCAAAACCTGACTTGCAATTGTTCTTATTTTGGGACTTCTCTCTTCTGTAGGAAATGGATAAGTTTTCTTTCAGTTCTTCAATTGGCATCTCTATTTACCTGCTAACATCTTTCCATGCATCTTCATGCGTATTTTTGTTGCGATAGATTGTGTTCATGGGTTCCACAACACTTCTACTTTAAAGAGCTCTATCAGGTCAAGACATATTTTGTTGTTCATTTTTGCCATGCATGAACAGCAGCACCATCATCTCACGTGTTTGAGCAGAGCACTCCAAAATCCCTTTGTCATGAGGCGGTAGACCTCTCCGCCATATGAAAGCCACACAGCAAGTTTGACTGCGGCAGCTGTGGGATGCGCGAGGCACAGCTGCTGTGGACCACTGCCCCACTCAGCGGCTACAAGGCTTAACATTGCAGAGAGTCACACAGTAAACTGCCTGTGAAACCCCACCTCCTCCCCTCCCTCTCTTTCCCCCCCCCCTCTCTTTCTCCCCCCCCCCCTCACTGCACACAAACAAACATTGTATCAGTGTTCAACTCATTTATTGTGAACTTACTTAAAAGACAAGCAAATAAAGTAACAGTGAGATTACCCAACCTCTGCTGAAACAAGTCTGTGTGGAATGCCTGTACAAGTGCATAATACGAAACTGATAGTAACCAATTAAACGTGCAGATACACAGTCTATGAAGAAACAATTGATCACAAAACTATAATGGAGGCCTTTCCAAGGAATATTACGTGCAGATGAGACATAGTAGCCAATAAAATCTATAAAAGGTGAAGTGTTTGAGAGCAACAGTGTCAGCCCTTTATTTGTTAGAGTGTTACAGGATTTGCCCAAGAGATCCATTTCTTGGGTGTGTGGTTCCACAAACAGCTCACTCTCCAAATCTTTTAGTGCCCTCCACAGGTATGGCATTGGCCACACCATCATGCTGACGATATAGGGATGACCTCCAGTGTTCAGGCACAGTTTTGAACAACATTCTGCTCAGGTTTCTTCAAATAATTTTTGTTATGTCAAGCTAATCAGATTTCTGCATAAATGGACTAATATCCTTACAGTTGCATACTTCACCTTGTCCTGTGCTTTACTATGGTGGGTAAGGTATTGTGTAAGTCTTGCTTCCTTTTAGCATTATACTTACTGTTGATATTTAACTGTTACTGATTGCTGTCAAATAAGAGCTGAATCTTAGTTGCCACAGTAGTAGACGTTATCAAGTCAAAAATTTGTCTTTCATGCATAATGGAGAAAACTTAACACTTGACAGTTTCACATCACCCTACCAATGATTCACACTAAGTTTGAGAAAATGAGGTGGTTTATTAGTAAATTACTGAGAATATGAAAATTTTATTATCGAACACACACAATGCTGCTTAAATATATTTGTGTACAACGTCTTTAGCATCAGCAACTGACTGCAGTTCTAATTTTACAGGGCACTGTAACCAGTAACTTAGCAGTTCCTCTGTGTAGCCAATAAGGAAGTACATCTTCCTAGGACTAATTGCTTGACGTACTATGCCAGCAATCCGAATCAAATTGTGTTGTCGTTTTATAATCACTTCCGATACAAAGAGACTATGCCATGTTCCAGTCACAAATCTTCGAATAAACATATCTTCAACAACTGTTTCTGCTGGACGCAATCCTCCAAGTAAGCTTGCTGCACAGAAGAAAATTCCATATAAATAAAGTGTTCCATTACTTTTTCAATGAAATTCTATGTTTTTTTTGTACTGATACACTGAAGTGCCAAACAAGAAAAATCAATACAGTAATTAATCAATGTAAACTGCCAAAGACATTTATTTAATTTTCATGGTAACCACCTATGAGGAATACTAAAGTACAAGAATGTTATTATGAAACAATTAATTAACATCAATTGCAGTGTTACAAATAAGTAAAGAAAACTATGATTTAACGTGTCAGTGACCAAGATGTCATTGGAGATGGACTACACAGTCAGGCTGGGAAGGAAATAGATTGCATCCTTTCAAAGTAATCATCCTAGCATTTTGCCTTTAAATGACTCGGAAGCAATCATGGAAAACAGTGTGGCTGGATGGGGATTTTCATGGCCATAAACAAAAAACTGAGTCCCTTTTCCTACGACTGCACTACTTAGTCTTGTCCACACAACATTATCAATACAGTAGTATACTGTCATAAAAACCTACATTTATTCTCAGTTTCTAAAAAAACTACTGTTTTCAGAAAATATGACTGCTAAAGTTCTTCATTTACTCATTACACTACTGAGGATATATTAAGCTACTATAAACGGATGCTGCATTCATATCATGCACTTAGTATGCACATTTCTTTTTGCTTATATGCTTGGAACCACAGTTTGTTATTCTGTTGCTGCAGCAATTCCTTCCAAGTTGTGTCTTTTGGAGACACATTGGTGGCTAAAAAAAACCAGATTGCTACGGTGTTCAGCAACATGGCTGCATATGCAGTAATTCATCATTTGCATTTGCAGTGGAAATCTATGAAATAATTCCACAAAGGAAGATAACATAACAGCAGTATATGAAACTGAAAAGGTGCAAAAGACTTTCACCAAGATCACACAGATCTGGAAGATGCACTTAAAGCAGAAGGCCATGTCCACTAGAGTAATCATGCTTCATTACACAGGTAGAAGCTTTGGTATTGACCAACACGTGCGTTACCAACCAATGTCAGAGGGGTCAGATTTAGAGTAGGCTCAGTGTCAATAACATAAGCAATGACCTGCTGGGTCCACCATTAAGAACCTTTAATGAAAGAAAGAAACAAACCTTTGATATAACATAGATTCACCTCCCCAAAGAAACAATTTTCTTCTAGGAAGATTTATATTATCTGCCTTTTGGTATTATGAAGGAGTCATCCTCACTGACTAAGCCAGAGAAATGAGACCATTATGGTGCACTATTATCAGAATCATCTGACCAATTCACAGTCTGAGCAAGCAGAAGAGGTGACTAATACTTATGAAAGATGTTTGTCTCCTGCACGACAATGTTCCCACTCACATCACTTGAGGAATTATCATGCATGACTCTTTACTCACACCTAAGCTATGAAATCTTACATCCATCTTACTCACAAGATATAGCAATTTCTTCACCTTTCAAGAACCAAAGGAACCATTGGATGGACTACATTTCACCAACAATAATAAGGTGACTGCTGTGATAGAGAGAGAAACTGAGGAATTCTTACACTCATGCCATATGGAAGGTTTTGTATCACTGCTTCAAAGATAAGTGGCAATAAAAGTGCAAATTATGTGATCTCTATCTTTATCTCCATGCAAAGGTACAAAACTTGCCATTTTTTTCTCACACATGTCCTAACTTGCCTACCAATGGTATAACCGTAGTTTCATATTATGTGGCATCCATCAATGTGCAACATGTACTAAACTTAAAATTGGGGACAAGTGTAGTCTTCACACAGAAAGGCATAAAATGCCAAAAACTATGCAGTTTCCAAAATACATCAAACTGCAAGATTTTCTCTCCCACAAATCGAATAAAATCTGTCACATTCGAAATAATTTAGAAGACTGCATTTAATCCCCAGTATTACTGCAACAATCTGGGATGTATTTCCATAACCCTTTGGGGTATTGCTTAGTTCAAACCAAAAATTACCAATTGTAAGAAGATAGATTAATTCCCCCCCCCCCCCCTCCAGAACTTAGAACAATGCACGGTATCAACTGAACTTGTGAGAACAACATCACAAATGGTGCTCCACTACTGACAAAAGCACAAAATAAAACTAAGAAATAACTAGTTCCATAAAAAACATAGGTGTCAAATTATTGAATGCGACTGGAGAAATATTAGGTGTTATCAAAAAAAAGAGGAAAATTGAAATATTTGGCCAAGTTACTGATACAAACACACTTCATTGTGGAAATACAATTTAAGACATAAAATAAAAAATTACTAAAAACCATCACAAAGGAATTACCCAAACAAGACTGAACAGAAGATGTGATTTACATGTTCAGACAAACAAATGACCATCAAATTTTTCTGAAATTCTCATCATTTGATTATCTGTATATGTGCACACATCTAATGAATTTCATCCCATTTGGATAATTCTTTCACGGTGCATTTTTCTTTTTTTGTGTGCACTAATCATAGTTTTTCGAAATAGTAATTCCTTCCTCTCGGAGGAAAGGGTATACATCGGGAGGTTAGAAAGGAACAGCAGGTCACTCATATCAGCTAGACAAGTCATTCATTGTTTGGAGTGAGACCAGTTTGTGAGAGCAACCAAATGAAAACTATCATGTCAGTTATAGTTTTATCTGTTGATTGGATTTTTGAGTGATAACAGACAGTGGGAGCAACTGACTGAAAAGATTCAACATCATTGTAACTTTGTGTATTGACTAAAATATTCATGTCTTCTTTTCAAGTGAAAACAAGTCTGTAGTTCTTCTGTCGGTTGAACCACATACTCATTCTTTTAACTGAAACTACTTTCAGTGTTTTCCATGATCTAGCTATTCATTCATTATTCTGAGTGAAACCAGCCTGCAATACTTTAATCAGCTGAACTAAAGCAGTGCTACAGTGTACTGACACTGGGTGGTTGTAAGTGAAGTATCTCAGGAGTATGCCAAAGTTAACATAAGCAGTATACGTGTTCATTTAATTATGAGCTGAATGGAATAATTTTTCTTTTCATCATTTAAAACTGATTCTTATACTGTTTTGGATTAAATTGTTCCAGGTGCCATTAACACATAATTAACTAGCCTGACGTATCATTCTGATACGCCTACCATCACTTAAATTGCTAACCCCACACAAAAACTTTGAAAACGCCTGGAGCGGGTCAAATGATTATTTTCCTGGACACAAAAATTCTGTAGACATAAGTTGGCCAATGGTCACGACATGCCATGGGAAGTGGAAACATGAGAGGGGGGGGGGGGGATGTTTCCTCACTTGTGTTTCAGTGTTAACAATGGCAGCAACCGTGCACCACCTACCGATCAGCTGACATAAATCATACACGAGATTAACAGTACTAATTTGCTTCAGACACAGTACTAATTTGCCGTACAGAAAATGAATGTAAACGAAATGAGTTTTATACAACTCAGTAAGTAGAAGGCAAATGACATTTAAGAAATTCAACTGAATGGCGCATGGGGCGACATTGCAGTCTGTGCAATTGACCATTGTCGGCGGTTTCTCATTGTCTCAGTAGAGAAGTATGGAAAATACAAGGTGTTCCAAAATTGTCTTTACAGCTTTTAACACATGTATTTCAGAAATGGGGATATGTAGAAAAGTGCAGTTTGTGGTATAATGTTCATACATACATAAGGTTCTAGTAGTCACTTAATAGAGTTCATTGTGTGAAGGGGACCATATTTTCTAAAGTCAAGTTCGGGACACATTAAATAATTTTGATATTACAAAGAAGTCTGAACTGAATGTAATAAAAGCAAACTATCACTTTAATTTGCTACAAACAGTACATTACTTTATATTTTATTAGTACCTTCTAAGATGTAGGAGTGCAGGCAGGCATACAATATTTATCAGTGCTGTAAATTTTCTTCAGCGTGTCTGTATTCTTCATCAGCCTTACAAAAACATTCAACTCGAGCTTCATAATAATCCCCAGTGGTCACTAACATTGCTTTTTTAGTTTCTACAACAAACTGTTTTGTCACTGCGCCATAAACTCCTCATTTGGGAAAATACCCTTTCAGTAAGAGCATGCAGATACAGGTGAAATGAACATGCAATTCAGGATAAATGGTTTCATAATTGTTAAATCCGGGGCAAATAGGTGTCCCAAATTACTTTTGAAAAAATTCAGGACAGAGCTAGAAAAATATTTATTGTCATGAAAAAAGGGGGATGGATGGTCACCTTCAATGTGTGTGCCGTCTGTAGCACAGAGATTACCTAAATAGTATGTAAATTCCATACCTGGCCTAGGATGTCCTCATTAAGATGTGCTATTGAGGTCATCTCAGGGAATGGAAAAACTAGCAGGCCGAGGTTCAAGGACTGCAGCCTTGGCAGCAGTGTCAGCGGCCTCACTGCCTGTCAGACCAGCATGACCATGGACCCACATACACATCACAGGGGATCCATCAAGAGTGAGCAAGTGATAGCTTTCCTGGACCCATTGCACTAAAGGGGGGACAGTGTACAGCATACAGAGGCTCTGAATGACACAGAGAGTTGGAGCAAATGACAATTTAAAAGCCTGTGTCACCAGATGTACCGCATGGCCTGATACAGGGCGAAGAGCTCCGCAGTAAATACTGGACAGTGGACTGGAAACTAATACCAAAAAGCATCTGTGACATCGATGAAGGCACACCCGACACAACGGTCAGTCCGAGAGCCATCAATAAACGCAAAGGCATTATCGTGAAGTTTCATGTGAGGGTCAAGAACCTTACAGTGATAGAGCAAGACTGGAGTAGTGTCCTTAGAAGGAGAGTGAAGTCCAAAGTGAACACTGGCTGGCATATGAAGCCAAGTTGGGGAAGGGTTCACACCCATTGGGAAAGTGGCAGGTTAAGCCACTGAAGCAATAGACAAAAGTGAATTCCAGCAGGTAACAGAGAAGAGAGATGCGCCCCATACTGGTGGTCAAAGGACTCATCGAAGAAGGAGGCACAGCCGGACAACCAGCATGCACATCTGCCAAGGAGAAAGTCATGGCGGTAGGACAGCAGTTGTTCAGCAGCTTCTTCATACAGATTCTCAGTGCCCAACGGATGCCCTGATAATGGATGGTATTAAGAGGGCGTAAGAGGGACGGACTTGCAGATGCTTAAACAAAACACTCAGTCGAATTAAGAATGGACAGTTGACTGGTACAAAAGGAGGAGGGTAGTACGTTCTGCTCCCCAGGAAGTACCACTGAGGACACACAGAACATTAAGGGACCACATACAGAAGGCTACCAGGTAAGACGTTTGGGGAGGGGGAGGGGGTGACCAAGGAAGTTTCCTACTGAAACTGAGTCAAATCAATTTTATAGATTCAACAAACGGAAGAGCAACAGGCCAAAGATGTAACGATGGTGGAAGGAACAAATTGTGCCACCAGAAACTCATAAAAAATGTTTGGTCAATTGAAAAGCAAAAGCCCCTGTCAACGCTCCACAAGCAAGGACAATCAAGGCAACGTGAAGAACTGCAATAGATTGCAAAAATCACCACCGAAAAGGGAGTCTGAGATGCTTGGAGGGAGACAGGCCATTATAGGGTTAATGGCGATTCTACGAAGACGACGCTCAGAATGGGACCCTGGGGCACAGTTTTCCTGCCGGCCGCGGTGGTCTCGCGGTTCTAGGCGCGCAGTCCGGAACCGTGGGACTGCTACGGTCGCAGGTTCGAATCCTGCCTCGGGCATGGATGTGTGTGATGTCCTTAGGTTAGTTAGGTTTAAGTAGTTCTAAGTTCTAGGGGACTGATAACCACAGCAGTCGAGTCCCATAGTGCTCAGAGCCATTTGAACCATTTTGAACCACAGTTTTCCTGGATGAAGGTGTCTGACAATGCAGAACCCTCATGTAAATTGAAAACTCGATCTTTTAAAAATTCGTGAAGGGAACAGGGCAGTTGGCCATGGAAGGCGCATGTGTAGAGAGTACGGAGGATACCAGTCCTCCAGCAGGTGTCGCAGCCTTTCTCCAAATCGAAAACATGGCCACAGTCTGGGATTTCCACGGAAAACCATTCATTGCATGGTAGACAAAGTGATGAGATGGTCAACTGCAGAACGGAGAGGTCGAAATCCAAACTGTGCAGTGGTTAGTAAATTGCGATATTTGAGCAACCATACCGGCTGGGCAAGAATTATACGTTCCATCACCTTGAAAACACAGCTGGTGAGAGAAATGGGGTGGCAGCTAGAAGAAATGCATTTGTCCTTACCAGGCTTAGGTATGAGTATAATGGTGGCTTCACACCAGCATCTGGGTAACGTATGAAGCAGAAGTGCTTGCCACCAAGAGAAATGTGCGGCAACACCTGAATGTTAACATTGTCTGGCCCCGGGGCAGAAGATTGGGATGACGTGAGAGCATGATCCAGCTCCCTTACAGTACAGGTGGCATTGTAGCACTCGCGATTCTGAGAAGAGAAGGGTATCATCCAAGCTTCCTATGCCACTGTCAGGCCAGAAATTGGGGAATGGAACTTGGTCCCAGAGAGCCATCAGAGATGGCCCACATGACATAATCTGTTAAAAGAACTAATGAATGAACTCCAGCTACCTTTTTTGCTATGTCGAAGAACACAACTACACTATGCACTAACTGTTTATCATGTATGCAGTTTGCCATCATAGGATGAGGATGACGATTAAAAATGAGGAGAGCACATCTCCTCACGCGAATTGCATTACGGCATGCCTCAGTCCACCAAGGGGCCAGGACACCGTGGGGTAAAGAGGAAATGCAAGGAATGGTATGTTCTGCAGCGGTAAGGAACGTAACGTTTGTAAGATATTCTACCTGGTCATCACAACTGGGGAAATGGTGTTCATTGAAGGTTGCCAGGGAGGAGTAAAGTCTCCAGTCGGCCTTAGTAAGCTGCCATTTGCGTGTGCATGTAGGTGACATTTGTGTGTGCACGTAGGTGAGGTAGGAGTCAGCAAACAGACAGCACATGGGAAATGGTGGTCGAGTATGTGCCAGAGAGAATGGTCCACTCACGATGATGGACAAGCTGGGCTATGCAGAAGGATAGGTCCAAATAAGAAGAGGTGCGCACGGAGTTTGAAAGGAACATGGGTGCTTCTGTGTTAAAGCAGAAGAGGTTAAGTTGGTTAAGAAGGTCAGCCAAAAGGGCACCTCTTGCACAAGTTCTGGGAGAACCCCAAAGGGGATGGTGCGCATGAAAGTCACCGAGCAGCAGAAAGGGGTGAGGGAGTTGCCCAACAAGCTGGAAGAAGTCTGCTCTGGTGACGCCGAATGATGGAGGAATGTAAACAATGAAAATTGAAAAGGTGAAGTGAGGAAGGAAAATGGGGACTGCAACAGCTTCAATCTGGGTAGTCAGGGAGATGGTCTGACTATGAAAGTCATTTTCCAGTTGAGAAGCATGTCTCCCCCGGGAGATGGAAAGCTGTCCTCAGGGGAAAGGTCAAAGCGGACCAAAATGAAATGCAGGAGGTCAAAGTGGCCGTGAGGATACAATTTTGTTTCCTGGAGGCAGACATAATTTCTCTTTTTTGGATCTAAGACCGTGAGGAAGTCATGATGAGGAAAAAGGGGGATGGAAAAAAATGAAGGGTTGTCATCTCTGTGACTGCCAAGTGCCATTTTCTGAAGGCTCACTGCTTCTAAGGGCAGAGCATGGAGAATCCTGCTCCATGATATCTACAGAGGCATCAGCATTCTCCCTCTGTTGGTATGCGGATATGGTTGGCGGTGCGCTCCAGCGACACAGAGGTCGGCTGGGCGAGGGTATAGCGTGGTGACAGCATTGAAGAGGATCTCCGAGTTGGTGAAGGAGAAGACCGTTTGCCTTTGTTTGACTTCTTGGATTCTTTCAGGTTGGCAGAGGAAGACTCAGATGTTTGTTGGATGGAGGGATGAAGGAAGTCTTCACAAGACTATTCCTTCTGTCCTTTCTGGCTTGCCAGTTGTGTAGCAGGTGACTTCACCCCCTAAAGTGAATGTTTTGTGGCTTGCTGCATAGCTGGACAAGGAGACTGTGATGTTATCATGACAATGGGCGATTTCACAACCCGAGTGCTGAATTTGAGGTTGCATGTGTGCGTGGCCATGTCCTTCATTGAGTGAGATGTAGCAATAACAGTACTGTAAGTGCCAGACAGTAAATTCAGGGTTTGATACTAGCCAATAACTTGCGAGTGACCAGTTAAGGCACTTTTTCCTTTACCCAGATCTCCTTGATAGCCGACTCAACGACATACATGGAACAATCTCGAGAGGAGGTGGCATGGTCGCCATCGTAGTTGATAGTTGATACGGTGTTGAGAAGGAGGCAGACGATCGTTCTCGGGTGCATCCCTACCACAGATTACACATTTGGCTGAGTGCTCCCAAGACATTCGAGTGGGTGAAATAATTAACTGGTAGCAGCACAATGCGTTCAAAATGTACGGTCGGACTGTGGTAACTTCACGGCCTGCTTTGATCTTGGACAGAAGCACCGCCCTATCAAAAGTGAGCATATGGGCATTAACCCTTTCCGACCAGATTTTTTTATTTACTTGTAAAAAAAAAAAAAAACCCCTCTTACATCATTTTTACATTCCAGTGAGTCTCCTGACAACATTTTTCTAAGAAAAAATTTCGTATGATCTCTACTTTTCTAGATATTTAATGTACACAAATGTGTTCATCAGGTGTCTAGCTTCATGCCATACATTAAGGAGGTTAACGATACGGATCAATTATGCCACTCTATTTCACTTTAAAACAGAGGAAACAATAAAAATAATTCCATATTACATTCTTGTTTAAACAACAATGGTCAGCACTTGATTTTAAGGTTTAGTATGAAACTGCAAAAAAACTGTCCTTTTGGAGACACAAATGTACTTTACATTTTCTGCACTGAACTCTTGAACGCCCTGTAAATTTTGGAAATTTGCAGCGCCTTTGAGCTCCTACATGATGCAAAGTCAAATGGTCAATGGAATCAAACTGTATCTCTGTAGCTGGTCGTAATTCTCCTCTTTTTTCTTTGTATGACTCTCATGTCTGAATCCAGTCCTTCATCATACGGATGCCCCCTCTTCTTTCCAGTCACTTTCTTTTGGCACAGTGTCAATCCATCTGCTACCCTGATACGAAAGGAAAGAAGGTCCATTTGCTTCTTCTTTGGGATAGACAGGTTGTCTGCATCTCGTCTGTATTCCAACCAACTTTGCACGATGGCAAAGTCAACAGTGTGAAAAGTCATACGCAAAAGCCATTTTCAAGATCTGATGAAAACTTTGTAGTAGCTTATCAATTGATCAAATAGCTCCACACCACCCATTGCATGATTATATCTTCTCACTATTTCAGGTCTTTCTACTTTCACATATTTATGGTGCTTTTTGTCCCATCGCTCTACTTCATCCACTGAGCCTTTACCAACAAAGTTTGAACACAATACAACTGGCCTGTTGTCTAACCACTTACACATAGTAATGTTATCAGCACCAGTGATTTCTTCACAGTAACCTCTGGTTTGTTTCATTATTGTTTTATCATCTAAAAAAGGCAAGTTCTTTCCAAATCTGTTTTGACGGACAGTACCTGGTGCATTGATGCCTTGAGATTTCAGAACTTGGAACAGATGATAAGATGAAAAGAATTTGTCAAAGTGTAATTTATGACCTTTAACTTTTGAGAGTGGAACAGAAAATCCTAAAACAACAGCAGGACCTAATCCAAATTTTTTACAGCATGTGGTATTTAGTTCAGTTGTAGCACCTTGATACAAAAGGAAATCATGCCCTATTCCACTCTTTCCACACAACATGAAGACTTTGATTCCCCATGAACTTGTTTCCCCTTGACATACTGCTTTGGAGAAAACTTCCCAGTGAAAGGAATAATTCCTTCATCCACACAAACATTCTCTTCTATAGGAAGTTCACTGCAGCGACTTCGAATGGCTGTGTAAACTGGCCTGACTTTGTAAAGTTGATCTTTATTTTCAGGTGGCTTCTCCAGATTGTTCACCAAGTGTAAATTTGTTTGTAATTTTAAAGATCTGTATCGTGACATGTTTTCCCAAACCACATTTACCTTCAGGCTTGTATCCCAATACATTCGTAATCTGGGAAATTTCAAAGCGCCAGTCAGTATATGCAAACCAAATAGCGCCTCTAGTTCTTGAGTTGTCTGCTTGAATGAGGATTTGCCTTGTTGGAATGCATAAATATTAGAATGTGCTGTCATGCTAGTGAACAAATCATCTGGTATATATCTTTTGAAGTATTGTATTGGAGAACACAAGACAGATTCTTCAAAATTTGGAGCTTTGTATGTTTCTGCCATGGTACTTAGTGGCTTGAATTTCCATTTTATGGATTCTTTAGGTGTCATCATTATGTTGTCGCACAGGCTACTCAATTCTGGGTTGTTTTCATGGCATAAAAAGTTCATTTCAGCATCCACCACGTCTCTGTCATCTGCATCTTCAAATATGGTGTTTCTACACACATCATTCAATCCCACTTTATCTGCTCCAACACGTTTCACTATTTGTGGAGCTTGCCTTTCAATAAGTGGTACACTGTCATCCTCATCTCCACTCAAACTAATGTCAGAAACGTCACCATTTTCAATTATGTCCATAATCAAGTCCCAATCTTTCTCCACAGAAAGATATTCCTTATCCATATTTGTAAGTCAAAAGCCAGAAATATAAAATAAAATCATGTGTACTGGTCAGTTATTCTCCTCCTTGCTGCTGGTACTGAAATTACTGATAAAAATACCACACATAACTACCATCGCCATGCAAATACATCTGAGGCAAATTTTAGGTTACGTTTCCTATTTTACACCGTTAAGGACCTGTTGTACACAAATGTGTACATTAAATTTACCTGATACATAACACAAATATGAACTGAATGAAATTGCTGAAAATTCCACTGAAAGAAAGTCTAATGTTTACAAAAGATGGAAACCACACAAAAAATTCATTAACAAAACCCACAATGTGACTATTACAGCAATAAAGTCAACGAGTAATGGCTTCCCACAGAGAGACAACACCAGACAGTATATTTTACTATGTAGTTCACTGACTGCTCACAAGAGAGCAGCAGCTGCTGGAGCATGGTTAAAATAAAGCTACACAAATGTGCACAGTGAGTTTTGATGCACCTGACATTTCTTGTCAGCGAATATTAGTGAACAAACTTTATGTACACAATTGTGACCACCAGGTCTGAAAGGGTTAAGGATGCATCTACTGTTTTCATCATCCTATGACAGCAATGACACCCCCAATCAGAGAGGTTCATATGGATTTCTGGCCTTGGTCAGACCATCGAGCAGCCTGGTGTAAGTACCACCACAAGATGAATTCAGTGTGTGATTGGCCGTGACACGAACAGGATAGCCATGGAGGAGCAAAGCTGCAAACAGTTGTGCTCAAGAATCAGAAGTAGTCCCCAAGAGCAAAGTACCATTGCTTAAATGACAGTAGGATTTCACAGGGCCAGTAACTGCATCAACACCTTTCTGAACAGTAAACAGATTTACTGAAGCGAAAGGACTGACTGTGTTCAATACAAGAAACCATGAGAAACTGTGGTGCAGCTGGGAGGGTCTTTGAATCGAGAGTTTCATTCCATTTATGTACGGTAAATGTGGACTGCAAAGATGATAGTTGGCTCACTGCGAGACAATCCAGCACGACTGCCAACGTTTCCGATGGTGTGCTCCTTCCAACTGGAGAGTGTGCGAGTTGCGTCTGCGTGTGTGTGTGTGTGTGTGTGTGTGTGTGTGTGTGTGTGTGTATTGTTGACGAAGGCCTTAACAGCTGAAAGCTATAATTGTGTGAATTTTTTGTTGTGCCTATCGTGACTCAGCACCTCTGCTATATGGTGAGTACCAACTTTCCTTCTCAATATTATTACATTCCCTCCAGGATTTTCCATTGTTTGATTTTTGCACCATACACAAATAGCCTGAACGCTACCAACCTTATATTCCAATATTTCCATGCCTGTGAGATATACAGATTAAAATTCCATCCTTATGTGAGCTAATTTTCAGTACAAAAAAACAACAACAAACCATTAGCACATATGAAGAATGGTGTAAATAAATGATGGCTATATGGTGTGTATAGCATTACTACAACATTTCAGGTTAATATTACAAAAGAACATGCAGCGTATTGCTAACTTTTGGACTTCAAGGAAGGTTGATGGCTTAAGGTGCAGTATGAATGGCTTCTTCGTCGACCACGCTTAGCATGCCGCACCACTCACATCTATGCATCAACTTCCCACCAGAGTGCCGCTGATTTGTGCTTCCATCGCCTACTGTCAGTGATAAGGGGTGCTACGCATACATGCCACCAGAGAATGCTGAATTCATGATTTCACTTCCTGTGACTCTGGTCAGCGTGTATTCTTAAGCAGCCTCCATGCAGAGTCTTGCCCAGAATCAGTATCTACAGAATAATGTCAACTTTAATGCAGGAAACTGCTGAGAGAAATTATGTCAACACAGCCGTGACACAATTAAGCATTTCTACCTGTCAGAGATGTAACGCATTGTATTTGCATTCAAGACTATTTTTTGTACTAAGAACATTACTGTCATTGCATATAACTTAGCACCACAATGACCTACAGCACTTCAAAGATATGTATATCTGAATTATTAAGTGTATAAGTGTACATATTGTAAAAAAAATTTTTCAGTATGTTACTACTTCTTCTTCTTCTTCGTTTTTTTTTAATTGCCCATCTCTACTATCAAAAAATGGTTCAAATGGCTCTGAGCACTATGGGACTCAACTGCTGAGGTCATTAGTCCCCTAGAACTTAGAACTAGTTAAACCTAACTAACCTAAGGACATCACAAACATCCATGCCCGAGGCAGAATTCGAACCTGCGACCGTAGCGGTCTTGCGGTTCCAGACTGCAGCGCCTTTAACGGCACGGCCACTTCGGCCGGCATCTCCACTATCAGCACACCATAAGGGCACATGAGGGCCGTTGTGCAATGACTGCAGAGACTGACTCACGGGGATGATATGACAAGAAGACTACACACAGGTCCTTCCGGAATGACTACACCACGAGTAGGTCTTAGCTTTGTTCAGCTGGCTCTGCTGACAGATGAAAACAGCTGAAATCTGGACAGAGGTTAGAGGCAGAGAGTCTACAGTTAGCAACAGTTTTCTAATAGCCAAGTTGATATCTCGAGTTGCCATGTGTCATTTACTGCCAATATCATACCACAGAATACAGAGACTTGTAGACCGTAGAGTCAGAACCAACTAGCACATTCAATGGTGTTCACTGGTGAGTCCAGACACCAGCTTGTCCATAGATGACCTTATGAAAGATCGCAGGAAGCAGCCATTCTTGAGAGCCGTAATTCTCCAGCACTTGGAACCCTGGTGTGGAGAGGTATTTAATATGAAAACAATAGTGATTCCAATCTCTAACTGTTGAAGGGACCCTGAATTCTTACCTGTATGTGGCAGTGAAGATATTCGGAGCCTGTTTGCTTCCATACCACACCACAATGAATACTGGAGCATGTACTAGGCATATTCTTCTAAAGGTGTAAATGGTATGTATCAAATGCCATTGAGATTCTACAATCTCGATCTACATCTCCACACTGTAGATATGGGACAATGACACTTCATCTGAGGGCTAGCATAAACAGGAATCAAAGAGTGACTATGGTGGCACCTTCTCACCTTGGAACTAAGGAATCATTTCTGCTCTACCTCTGTACATAATAATGCGCCACGGTACAGGATTGCCAGTGTGCTACATTTTTAATATTATACCAATGGCATCTGCGCAGACCGGCCACCAGAGGCCACCTACGGTGAGGCCACAGGACTTGTGCACAAGGCACAGCATCATCTGAACATTCTAGAGGACCCCTCCCCTTTATAAGCGCACTGCAGCTAGCTCGCTCGCTCTCTCTCTCGCTCTCTCGCTCTCTCTCTCTCTCTCTCTCTCTCTCTCTCTCTCTCTCTCTCTCACTCACTCATACTGTGTTCGTACTTATTGTCAGCATCTGCTTGTATCAGTACCTGAATTGTTTCTATGTTTGTCTCTACATTCTCAGCTATTGTTTGCTTGTATGTAGAAGAATAAAGTTTGGCTCATTGTGGTCTTCTGCTGTTTATGTCTTACAGTACGACAACTGGCTACGAGTGTGACATTCACTTCCATGTGCTCAATCTACTTTGTTCATCCTTCAGTTCTTCTGTCCATGGAGGCAGTCCTCCAATCCCCCTTATGAAAATGCACCTGAAGATGGGGAGTCTTAGAGAAATGGCTTTGGCAACACTCCCTCACTGTTCATGTCACTGATGGAAACATGTGTAAGGCTCTGTTTCTTTCTGGGATTTCTCCTCGGATCTGCCAGTTGTGCCAGTTAGTCCCACTCCTGGAACCTGCATCTCTTTCTTTCAACAAAATGTTTAACTTGTTGTCAAATTACCACTGTAAATGCACACACGTCAGTGCAGTGTGTGGAGTTCTATCATTGTCATGAACAGCCCCACCAGTCCTGCCAGGTTTGGGTGGGTGAACTCCACAGCCTCAGGCACAATACATCATCTTTCCTATGCTGATTCTACAGTCTGTTACACCGTCATTCGGTTGACTCTGACAGGGAGTCACGTCAACACAATATAGTGTGAGAATCTGTTTTTGGCTGAACCAATAAATATTTCTCAGTTCTTCAACGTCTCCGTGTGGCTGCTGATCAAATTGAATCTTTGTGCACCACACTGTAGAGTGACAGATCCAACAACAACAAGACAGGGCCACATTCCCTAAGCACTGGACAACTTGCAACAACTGTAGCGATGGACATACAGCATCTGCATGTCATTCCCAACTCCCTTCTTCGGACATGAACATGGATGTTAATTGTCCGTCTAGTGGTTAGGAATCAAATTGTTTGCTGATGTGTGATGTGATGGGCAAAACGCTCAGACTACAACTGGACAAGGGTGCAGTCATGACTTACTGAATTTATAAACTTATGTGGACTTGAGATCTCCAGTGATGTCTCCAGTGACTCATGTTTGGCGAGTTACAACAAGCAGTATATTCCAAATTTGGGTCAATTTACAGCTCCCACTATGTATAAATCTGTGGTTTGTTCCTTGACTGTTTTATTAGTTGATGATGTGGGCAGTGATAATGTGTCTGGTATGGATGATTTCAATGTTTTTGGTTTTTCCATTTCAGATACAGGTCGCCTCGTTTCTGACTTGGTCCCTTACTAGCAGTTGGAATCTCTGTGTTCCGAGTTCTCGTCTCTGATGGGCTAAGTTGTGCCACTAATTTTGCAGCCTACATTACCCTGGAAGCTGTGGCATGTCCGCATTTTTTCCTTGCACACCCTATTCCAGTGGCTTTGTGTGATCAAGTGGAATCATAATTGTAACAGTATTATGAAAAGGAAAGACTCTTCAGCTGCCAGAAGCCACAGTCATGGGAGAGCTACACGCACCCAGGTTTAATTTCCATACATTAGTCCTTTGACGTCAGCTGCACTTATGATTCAGGCTTGCTCAAACATTTTTTCTATTCAAGGACTGCCTTATATGCCTATGACAACAGTCCACATTTTGATATCCTAACATGCTTCTCGAGTTCATACAGAACAATGCAAGTGAGATTCAGAGTCTGGCCAACATTCTCCGCAACCTCCTGCATACGTTCATACCACCCCACCAAAACTCACCGGCTCAGTCCTCATCACGGTTTGCTCCTGGCCCCACAGTCTGGGCTGGGGTTTAACAGCTGACTGAAGTGGATTCTGTCCATGGTCCACAGTTACCAAGGCTGCCATCTCTGTATGGTGTGCACCAGTGATGGGCTGGTTACACGCAACCACAACCTGTTGTGTCCTTGCACTGCGATGAGGCTGCAGTCCACTGCCACCTCCATCTCCTAACTTAGAAAAGCCACTTCGAACCCCACACTACACTGTAGCAAAATAAGAAATCTGAAATGGAGCAACTAGAAATTCAGAAGTCTGCCAAATGATATATTGTAGAAAGTAGTTGCACCACAATTACCATTGCAGCTGCTAGTAATGGAACACAAAGAAATGTCTCACAACAGCAGTGTGCATCTTTGGCTTATTAAAGATTTTATGACCCCAGTCTGGAGCTTTATACTTTGGAAAATGCAGCCATTCACACCACAACTGCTTAACAGAAACTGGGATTGGGAGAAGTGGAAGTTACTTTAAGAAACTAGGCCTACATAGGCTAACACAGTTAGTGATGCATGCAATTTAGCTCTGGGGTAAAATAAATTCAACTTAACTAAATGGGAAGAACACTGTGACAATAGAAGTACACAAGAAAAAAAAAGTGGCTTTATGCACTGCATAAAGAAATAAGTCCTACCCAAGATACATCCATCCCCTCCTGAAGTGGTGTTCTGCTGCCCATCCAACCTTCATAAAATCCTAGTCCATCCCTATGCCCCTCCCATCCCCAATCCCCTACCACAGGGATCATACCCTTGTGGAAGACCCAGATGCAAGACCTGCCCAATCCACCCACCCAGCAGAACTTACTCCACTCCCATCACTGCTTATTCTACCCCACCAGTGGCCAGGCCACCCGTGAAAGCAGTCACATTATATACCGGCTCTGCTGCAATCACTGCACAGCATTTTACAGTGATATGACAACCAATTAGCTGTCAACTGGGATGAAAGGCCATCGCCAAACTGTTGCCATAAACAAGGTGGACCATCCGGTAGCACAACATGCATCAGAGCACAACATGCGAGATTTCAGTGGCTACTTCACAACCTGAGCCATCTGGATCCTCCCCTCCCCTCCCCTCCCCTCCCCTCCCCTCCCCTCCCCTCCCCTCCACCACCACCACCACCACCACCACCACCACCACCACCACCACCTTTTCTGAGCTACACAGATGGGAGCTATCCCTACAACACTCTGGTAACATCCCTGGCCTAAACCTAAGGTAACAAGGTAACTTGCTGCTGCCCCCCCCCCCCCAACGCAGTAGACAAAACATGAAGAGAAAGAGAAAGAGAGAGAGTCCTACAAACTTGAAAGCGGAAATTCATTCTGAAAGCTAGCAAGCTTTGTAGCTTTTGTTTGTGTACCTATCGATGATGCAGCACTTCTGCCTTTCGGTGAGTTATCTCCTTTATTCTTAAATAATTCATAATTCTCAACCACAACTTTCCACACATTATCATGTTATAACATACCCAAATGGAAATGAAACTTGATTGTCATCAGAAACTTAAATGTATAAAGTGTGCCAACCACAAATAACATTTTCTTGTACCATTTCATTGTTGTTCAACAATTTTGAGCCCATGCCACTCGCTTCATTACTGCATCAGCTAACACAGTGGTAAGCTGTATTGTTATATGTCCAAGTGAGTAGCAATAACAAAATAAACAGCGAGCCACAAGAGGGGAAAAAGGGAGAAGGAAACCCAGATTACGAGCCAGCAGCACAATCTCAGCCGGCGAGTTATACAATGCAGTTTATTTTGTAACTGTTTAACTGAAATTGTTTAGCTCATATAATGCAAGTTTATTTTATCATCATTGAATTAAACTAATATTAAATAGTGATTCTGCTCATATATCTAGAATGAAATTTTCACTCTACAGCGGAGTGTGCACTGATATGAAACTTCCTGGCAGATTAAAACTGTGTGCCGGACCGAGACTCGAACTGGGGACCTTTGCCTTTCGCGGGGAAGGAAGTTTCGTATCAGCGCACACTCCGCTGTAGAGTGAAAATTTCATTCTAGAAACATCCCCCAGGCTGTGGCTAAGCCATGTCTCCACAATATCCTTTCTTTCAGGAGTACTAGTTCTGCAAGGTTCGCAGGAGAGCTTCTGCAAAGTTTGGAAGGTAGGAGACGAGGTACTGGCAGAAGTATAGCTGTGAGGACGGGGCGTGAGTCGGTCGAGCACTTGCCCGCGAAAGGCAAAGGTCCCGAGTTTGAGTCTCGGTCCGGCACACAGTTTTAATCTGCCAGGAAGTTTCTGCTCAATATATGTTTGCCTCGGTAACACAAAGACAGCTATTTTCAACATGTGTATGAAGTGCCCGCAGTTAAGGATGCTGCGGGCTATCCGCTGCAGATATAAAAAGAAGTCACAAATTAGTCACGGAAGTTCCACTTCAATGCACATGTCAGAAGAGAGTGATGCTGAAACAGAAGTGGTTTACAAAATGTTATCTACAGAAAACAGGCAACTTCACTATGTATTTATCACAGAGCAGAGAAAAGAAAATGAGAACAAATCAAATTTGATATATACAAAGCAGTGAAGGTGGAAGCCTGGAAAAATTAAATCCAAAAACAAGAGAAATGTTGTTCAGCTTATTAAAAAGCAGACTATGTACAACACACAACTGACGTAAAAGAGGAAGTTAATTACAGAAGACTATGAAACAATATCAAAGATAAAATAGTAAAGAAAACTTTCTGAAGGAAATAGTGAAGTAGCTACAGAAAATATGAGAAATGAAGGATGATAGAGACAACAGAACACTAAATGTTTAAAAACGGAAGATAAAATGACAATGTTCCCACAAAACTGATCAAGAATACTGGAAAATGTGTGAAATTGTTCAATCTACCTGCAACCTTTGCCATGGTTAGTCAGTTTCTTAAGGGGCTCCGGAAAGGCTCAAAATCATTTTTACTTTTTTGCGTTTTCTGAATCTGCAGATTATTACCTTTTAATAGATATATAATTTATTCAATTCTGAAGACTACAACTATTTTTAAATTTTTTTTTGAAATGTGTTCTACATGGGCGTGACCCACTGTGGCGCTGTTAAACTGCTGTCAAATGGTGTTATTATTAACGTCCGTGTTCATCAGGTACATTTTAGTGATGTGAGATAAAGTATGTGTTGTGGCTAACCTGTGATGGTTCAATATATATCGCTGGTGTGATTGTCAATTGTTTCATGTTTATTTACTCTGTCGTTATCTCGAAAATATTCGTAATTAATTCTGTTTCTCGAGTCTCTGTTTTGTTGAAGTGTAATAATGAGTAAAAGTAAAGTTATTAGAAATCCTCTGAAGGCTTTTAAGAAAAGGAGAAATGTTGGAAAGCCAAAGGTATGTGTTATTACTGTAAACAATAAAGACGATAACCAAGTGAGTGAACCTAACCTCTCAAGTACACCTGCCCATAGCAGTCAAAGTGGGAAAGAAAATACTTCACAGAAGAAGCTTGGTTCAATGAGTGGAAACTATGAATGTTTTATGGGCGAATCGGATGTGAATGAAATATTTGATATGTCGGTTCTCAAAGGAATTTTTTCAAACTGTGTAAGATGTATTCATTGTAGTGAAGTTGGTCTGGAACTCTCCACAATAAAGCACGTAGGACTTGCTAGTGAAATACAACTGAAATGTGATAAGTGTTCATACATGACCACCTTTTGGAACAGTGTTGCAGTAACTGCAACTGAAGAAAATGGTAGCAAAATCTACGAACACAACATTAGATTTGTTTATTCCTTGCATTCAGTTGGTAAGGGTGCTACTGCAGGTGCAATTTTCTGTGGCATCATGAATCTTCCAAATCCCCCAACCAAGTTTACGACCTATAATAAATTAATAGGGTCTAAAGTAGAAGATGTCTGTATAGAATCTATGAAGAACGCTGTGGAAGAGGCAGTAATGGAAAATAATGGTAACAGAGATTTGACTGCAGCGTTCGATGGTACCTGGCATAAACGGGGACACACATCTCTTCATGGTGTAGTATCTGCCACCAGTATGTATACAGGGAAAGTTTTAGATGTAGCAGTAATATCAAAGTATTGTAGATGTCCAAAAAAATATAAAGGTACACATGAAAATAATTGCAAAGCTAACTATAGTGGCAGTAGTGGAGGAATGGAAGTGGCTGGTGTTGCCAGTATATTCCAGCGTTCAGAGGCGTGTGATAAAGTGCGATATGTTAATTACCTTGGTGACGGTGATTCTAAAAGTTTCAAACATGTTCAAGGACTGAAGCCCTATGGTGATGATGTTGTAGTGCAGAAATTTGAGTGTATTGGACACGTACAGAAGCGAATGGGAACAAGACTTCGGCGACTGAAAGCTTCGTACAAAAAACAAAAACTCAGTGACGGTAAAGGGTTGGATGGGAAGGGAAGGTTAACTGACAGTGTAATTGACAAAATACAGAACTATTATGGAATGGCTATTAGGCAAAATACACAAAGTGTCGACAAAATGAAGAAGGCTGTTTGGGCTCTTTTTTTCCATACTTCTTCAACCGATGAAAATCCCCAACATAGCTTGTGTCCCAAAGAAGAAGACAGTTGGTGTAAATATAACAAAGAATTGCTAACTGGTGAAGTGTACACTCATAAGCATAGTCTGCCTCATGCAATAATGGAGGTGATAAAACCTATTTTCAGAGACTTAGCAGCACCTGAACTGTTGAAACAGTGTATTCACGGAAAAACTCAAAACCCCAATGAAAGGGTAAATAGTGTTATATGGTCGAGAATCCCCAAGACTGTATTTGTTGGAATAGAAACACTTCACTTTGGTGTGTATGATGCTGTTGCGACTTTCAATGATGGCAACATTGTAAGGTGCAAGGTATTTAGAAATATGGGAATGAAGATAGGTTCTAACATGGTACGAGCGATGCTTGCTTTAGACAAGGAACGCCTTCGGGCTGCAGACAGGGCTGTAAAGAGTCTAGAAATACAAGCAAGAGTAAACAGGAGGAGGAACAAGAGGAAGCTGGAGGAGGAGTTTGCAGAGGATGAAGATAATCCATCTTATGGACCTGGAATGCACTAAAAAGTTAATCCAATCTTTGTCGCTCGATTCCCAAAACTTTTATTTTCTCATACTAATTACATGTTTTCTAAGGATCTTCCAAACATATTTGTTTCAAACTTTCCGTAAATGTTACACAGTACCTTCTGCATAATTTAACACAGCCTTTTTCCAAAAAACTGTATATTTTTGAATATATAAATAAAAAATTGCAAAAAAATGTTGTGAATTTTCATTACAATTGAAAAAAAAATCATCTTTAATAACTAAACTAAAATTTTGTAAAATCCCTGTGTTAAGTTGTAGCCCATATTCCAATAAATAATCTGCAAAAAGTTCAACTTCCTACCTCAAATACTTTGTGAGGAAAGATGTAATTTATAAGCGTTATTTTAACATTGCAAGTATAGGGCGTTCCGGAGCCCCTTAATTGAAATGCGCAAGTTGATGCGAGAGACTCCTGTTCAGAGCTTTTTCAAAGTTTCTGCGTGCTTTGCAGTACCTCATGATGGCATTGTCTGTCAAAAGGAAGCAGATTAATTTTTGCTATAGAACAAAGGTTGAGCACATTAAAGTGACTGGATAAGGGAGAAAAGGTAGGTGCATTGGCTAGGCACTTGGGAGTCGGCGAAAGTACAATTGTAGACTGGAAGAGGAAATGGACATAAATTGAGTCTTGGTGCATTTAAGCGAATTTGCACAGAAGCATTGAAAGAAAGAAAAAGTACGACATATGTTTAATCCAAAAAGAGAGAAGGGCATGCCAATTAGTGCAAAAACCAGTAGATCCCTGGAAGGGCAGTGCAATTTTTTTAAGAACGGTTTCATGAAGTATTTGTTCCATTGGTTGAGCAGATTTTACCATCCAAAAACCTGCCAAGGAAGTTTATCCTGATCTTGAACAATGTGGCTTTGCACCAGCTCACTGAATAGTTAAAAAATGAGAACATACAAGCAATGTTTTTCCCACGCAGTATCACAGCTTTATGCCAGCCCATGGACCAAGAAGTTTTGGTTAGTCTCAACAGAAGATATAAGCACAAGCTGTTATCATCCCTTCTTTCTGCTCCCAATGATGATCAAGAAGTAAAAAAATCTGACCTGTTAGATATTGATGGATGTGTGGTTAACTCCTGGAATGAACTGACACTAGTCCATTCCAGGGGGATAAAAACTTGATCACCGGCGAAATAAGCTCCTTTAACATTATGATGAAAAAAATTTCAACTTCATCGAGCTCGTGAACAAAGTTCCTGGATACGAAGAACCCAATGAAAATGAAGTCAAAGAGTGGTTCCAGAACGATGCCAAGCAAGATGTGTCCAATTGGAAAATTATCGATGTTGTCACAATAAATAAGGAAACTCTCAAAAATTATGAAGATTGTGACATTGAGGATTCTATTCTACAAGACTCTACAATACCACATAGTGAGAGACTAAAGGCTCTCAGAACTGCCCTTCAATGTTTTGAACACCATAGTGTGTCAGTAATGGACTTCCTGTTTCATCATCATCTTTGCAATGAAGCAACGGAACGCAGAGCGCTGTGTGGAGAACGACAGGACATTACACATTTCTTTAAAACAAATGGCCAGTTTTTTAAAAGTAGACTAGTTAATTTTCCATTACAGAAAGCTTTATGCCTTCATAAAGTAATTTTCTGAAGTCTGTCTTATCAGTTAATTACTGTATTCATTAACTTTCACCAGTAAGGCTATGCTTCATGAAGTAATTTTGCTTCGATTTAAGGAGAAACTGAAATAATCGTTAGTTACACTTATATATAGTTCATGTGTTGGATATTTTATTGAAGTCTATGTGGACAGTTTAAGTCTGATTTATAGCATTCCTTGCAAACTGTTATATTCTCAAGCAACAAATTAAAGTATTTTATGACCAAAAAGTCTTACTCGTTCTTTTTACAGAGCTCTGTCTGAGTCAGTTGGTTTCTTATTCTAATTTTTACACTCAATGTACTCAAGTGTATTTGAACTCTTGTGTTCATTATGTACACTTCCGTGACATGAATTGCAGCTATTCAATGTTTTTCTGGCACAGTTGTGAGGGCAGAAGTCACATCATCTTTGCTTCCTGTTTCTTCTGCTGCTTGTTCTGTTTAATTGCAAGATACCAATGTATTTGAGATCATTGTGCGAAGACTACATCTAAAAGTAGCTACTTTCACTTGTGCGTGCAGAGAAGGTTTCACAAGTGACACTAAATATTCTTTCAGAAATGCTCTTCTTTTTATCTTTGGTTTCTCATTCCTCATATTATAGATGACAATTTCATTCATTTATAGCACTTTGGTTCATTATATCACACCAGACTCACAATGATCATCAATTTGATGTTTTTTCTCAACCAGTGTGTGTGTGTGTGTGTGTGTGTGTGTGTGTGTGTGTGTGACAACTGAATATGATCATCATCTTTTAGTTGCATTGCACAAAAGCATCAAAGTTGTTTTTTTTTCCACTTCCTAACTGCAGTGCCTTGTGGATACAATCAAAGCATTTTATTTTTTTATTTAATTTTATTTATTTATTTATTTATTTTTGAGAGTACAACACTAACACACAATGAGTGTCAAAAACAAAAAAGTGTCTTCAGCCTTTCAGGCAATAAAGGATGTGGCAGTTCTCACTTGTTTTGCTGAACAGCATCTACTATTGATCTTATGCTCTTGAACCATTTAGTGGTATAGGGGCACCAACGAAAGCCAATTACTGACTTATGTTTCTATTGGTGCCATGACTTGGTTACCTCAAGGTCCTCAGATAATATGACAGTATTTTGTACCATGATTAGATGGTTTCAGATAACTGGCACATGGTGCTGCATTAAGCATGAAGCAAGTTTTTGAATCATTCACTATTACAATCTTTATCCATATTTATGTTTACTTCGCATGTAAACCCCGAATCCCGGCAGTTGTTTGGCAATACACAGAACTCCAAGGGAGTATCAGGCCAATTCACACTGGGCATCATGTAAAGTCAGGGTGCATTCACAGTGTCCACATTATGTCAATTCACTTAGCCCAGAACCAAACAATGAAAGTGAGGTTATCAGTTACCATCCATGATACAGAAAGTCAGAGTATAGTACTGGAATTGTGGAACTAAAAACGATAAGGATTATTAATGGATAAAGCAAATGTTGTACCATATATTCTTGGTCAGTTTTCTGTGGCAAAATAGTGAGAACTTAAACAACATTTCAAACCCACTGACATTTTATTTGCTAGTAAAAATATACACACCCCACAATATCAAACAATATTTATAAGGGAATAAACAGAGGCTGTTTACCTTTCCCAGTTGTTTCCCCCCCACCCTTACATAACTAATAGCGCCATATGCAGCTATATTTTTCTCCTTCATTAGAACTGACTTTTTCACTTAAAATATTATTTAATGAAAACTGCTTCATCAATATATGTTCTTATTTACATACAGTGCAAGCATCAGCTCTGTTCTGTTATTGTCAAACCTAAATATTTTTTTGCTTTCAAATATCTGACATAACTTGAAGAAAAACACTTGTGGAACATCTGTAATTTGTCATGAAAACAACGCACTATAATTATGTAAAAATTGACTGGAAAACTGGAAAATTTCCAGCACACAAACAGAGCACCAAAAATCTAGCACATAAGCTGACCACCTGAAATGTACGAAGAGTAGTTGAATTCTGCAAGACATTCAATCTTTAGCCACATCAACAAACTTCAAAAAGAAACCATCAGAACACACAACATGGAGATCATCGACCACACTTACTGATGCATTTCAAATTGATGATGAAGCAATATCTTAATCACACCAGAGAGAAATTATGAATGCCCCAACCTACAGAATGCGAACACAGACTTAGGCCATGGCCCACCAAGAAAAAACCTCAGAGGTTCACAAAAAAAAGAATACAAAAATTTCCAAATTTGACACTAGCAGTATCCAACCAGGAGAACCAGAGAAAAAGCAATCAAACAATTGGCAACAGAGGAAAATTGAACGAAACAGCACACACACTAATTCCTCTACAAAACAGAAAATAACACCTTCGGTTGAATGAGGAACGAGACTATACAGTTGAATCTCAATAAAGTGCAAACACTAATAGGAACAGCAATAAGATAGAAGACAATTACAAAATATTGTTGACAATGAGGAAAGAGACAGCCAAATCAATTTTAAAGAATAAAAGGAAATACGAAAATCATAACTAGAAGGAATCAAGAAAGACTCTGAAAGAAACTGACAAGTTCCATGCCCTCTTTTGCATGTCGTCTCTCATTTTCATCAATTATATTAATGTTTTATGTCATTGCACACTGGTAACAGGCTGAATAAGGTTATTCTAATGAGAGTATTTATACTGAGAGCTCAAAATACTTTTCACTTGATTGCTATGCATGTTGGGAACTGTACGTGGTCTTGCTTTTACTTTCCTCTCTTACTTCCCTTGGTGGCCCGCACGAGGCGAGCAGCAGAGGACTCGGCACACCGCGTTTCCGGTGGGGGGCTGCAATTCCATGGATACTGAGAGGGTCATACATCAATGGTCTTGAGCGATCGGTGAGTGACTGACCTCAGTCGAGTTTCGCCTATTGTAGGCAAGGCAAAATGACATGCTGCCCATCTGAGTGTCACCGCAGTTTGTGTGTTTACCGTTCTGGCGCATCTGGAACAAAGACTGCTGGCGCTGAATGACTGACTCTTCTCATGATTCTAAGATCTGATCTTCATCGGAGTCAGACGGTCTTGCGACTTAGTCACACTTTTATGCCAGAACTTAGAATTCTCGGACAGCCTTCGAGGCCAGGGGTTGAAACAGTTGCTGCAAAGCAGAAGTTGGCGCCTACATCATCAGAATGCTGCCTACCGACAACATGCAGCAGGATTCAGGAGTGGTAAAGCATTTTGCGGCTCCAGCATTGTAGGACCTATCATTTTTATACTAAAGTCCTCAGTAGCACGCACGCTCGCTTTGATACAAGTCCACCTTTCTTGTTTCTCCATGTGATCCCATTTGAGCTCTCACTACTAATCGCAATACTGCAATACAGTCAAGAGAGTAATATGTGATTCATTAGGACCTCCAGTCATTATCGTCGATCTATTTCATCACAGAGATTAAGAGCCCCTTGTTCTTGAGCCAACTCTTATTATCATAATAGTTCAGTATAACCCACCCTTTAGCCTACTGTTTGTATTGACAATGAAGCACCTCTGTATTTTGACTTATAATAAATCACATTGTAATATTTAATCCGCATATTATTTAACAGATAGATGCAGAATCCCATTTTCTGTTGTTTACTATGATAAAATTCCTTTTTCCTTTACTGAGTAGATAATGATTTTTAATAAATTATTGTGAGTCTGCATTCCTTATTTTACCAAGTAGCAGGGTCCACCATCAATTCCTTTCATTACCACTGTGCAAATAATAAATAAGGTGGTAGGTAAGGAGGGGGTCGAGTGCATGTCCAGTTCTCATGCAGAGTTCGCCAGAATTAAGGAGGTACAAACTCTTCTCCACCACGGCACCTTGCACAACAACATATAAAATGTCTATAAGAAATTCCAGAAAATATCAAAGTGAAAAGTTTGATATGTACTTCTTTTGTAAATACGCTGAAGAGCCAGAGAAACTGGTACATCTGCCTAGTTTCATATAGGGCCCTCCGAGCACGCAGAAGTGCTGCAACTTGATAGGCCTCTACTTGACTAATGTCTAACAAATTCTGCAGAGCACTCCATAATTCTGGAAGAATACCAGGGGGCGGAGATCTCTTCTGAACAGGACCTTGCAAGGCATCTCAGATATGCTCAATAATGTTAAAGTCACGCGAGCTTAGTGGCCAGCGGAAGTGTTTAAACTCAGAAGAGCATTCCTAGAGCCACTCTTTAACAATTCTGGATGTGTGGGGTGTCCTGCTGGAATTGCCAAAATCTGTCAGAAAGCATGGACTTCAATGGATGCAGGTGACCAGACAGGCTGCTTATTTACGTGTCACCTGTCAGTTTTTTTTTTTTTTTTTTTTTTTTTTGTGGTTTTCGGGCGCACAACTTCAATGGTCATTAGCGCCCTGACTACTCTAAGAATGCACCGCGAGGCACAAGTTGACAACAACAACTAAAAGGGAAAACACAATAAAAGACAGACTGACAGGCATAGGATTAAAAAACATCATCAAATGTCCTTAGCGAGGTTTGTCAAATTGATAAAACAAAGAACACGAGCAGCTGCTCGTGGGTCATCCGCTAAAATGGCATCTAAAGTAGTAGGCAGGTTAAGATCGAGGCGCAGTGTTTTAAGATCGGGACAGGACATTAAAATGTGACGAACCGTCAGCAAGTGCCCACATGGGCAGAACGGCGCCGGCGCAGCCGTCAGCAGATGGCGATGGCTGAACCGGCAGTGTCCAATTCTTAACCTTGCTTAAACGACCTCCTCCCGCCGAGAAGGGCGTGAGGAGGACGTCCAAGCCACGGGAAGAGGTTTTAAGGCCCGAAGCTTGTTGTCGGTAAGTGCAGCCCAATCGGCATGCCACAGCGACACAACGCGCCGACAAATGACCCTGCTAAAATCGGACGAAGGGACACAACAAGAAGCTGTCCGAGGCTGGAGGACCGCAGCCTTGGCCGCGGCATCTGCAGCTTCGTTCCCAGGGATACCGACATGGCCAGGAACCCACATAAAGCTAACCGGCGTACCGACGTCCACCAGCTGCTGAAGAGAGCGTTGGATCCGGTGTACGAAAGGGTGAACCGGGTACGGATCACTGAGGCTCTGGATGGCGCTCAGGGAATCTGAGCAGATGACATAAGCAGAATGTCGGTGGCGGCAGATGTACAGAACAGCCTGGTAGAGGGCAAAGAGCTCAGCTGTGAAGACCGAACAATGGCCATGGAGCCGGTATTGGAAACTTTGTGCCCCGACAATAAAGGAACACCCGACCCCGTCATTGGTCTTAGAGCCATCTGTATAAATGAAAGTCATGTTGTTGAACTTCGAACGAAGTTCCAAAAAACGGGAGTGGTAGACCGAACCGGGGGTGACCTCTTTTGGGAGCGAGCTGAGGTCGAGGTGAACGCGGACCTGAGCCTGGAGCCAAGGTGGCGTGCGGCTCTCGCCCACTCGAAAGGTTGCAGGGAGTGAAAAATGAAGGTGTTGAAGGAGGCGACGAAAGCGAACACCAGGGGGTAGCAAGGCAGAGACATACAACCCGTATTGAAGGTCAAGAGAGTCGTCAAAAAAGGAACGATAAGAAGGATGGTCGGGCATTGACAGTAGCCGACAGGCATACCGACAAAGCAGTATATCGCGCCGGTAGGTGAGTGGCAATTCGCCAGCGTCAGCATGAAGACTCTCTACGGGACTGGTATAAAATGCTCCGATCGCAAGTCGTAAACCCCGATGTTGTATGGAGTTGAGGCGGCGTAAGATGGATGGCCGTGCAGAGGAGTATACGAAGCTCCCATAATCCAGCTTGGAGCGGACGATCGACCGATATAGACGAAGTAGGACGGTTCGATCCGCTCCCCACGACATACCACTGAGAACACGGAGGACATTTAAAGAACGGGTACAACGGGCGGCCAAATATGACACATGTGGAGACCAGCTAAGTTTCCTGTCAAAGGTAAGGCCTAAAAATTTGATTGTCTCCACGAGTGGGAGAGCAACGGGACCGAGTCGTAAGGACGGTGGGAGAAACTCTTTGTAGCGCCAGAAGTTAATACAGACCGTCTTCTCGGCAGAAAAACGGAAGCCATTGGCGACACTCCAGGAGTAAAGACGGTCAAGAGAACACTGAAGACAGCGCTCCAAGACACGTGGACACTGCGCACTGCAATAGATGGTAAAATCGTCCACGAAAAGGGAGCCTGATACATCAGCTGGGAGGCAATCCATTATTGGATTGATCGCGATGGCGAAGAGAGCGACGCTCAAAACTGAGCCCTGTGGCACCCCATTCTCCTGGCGAAAGGTGTCGGACAGGACAGAACCCACACGTACCCGAAACTGTCGATCCATTAAAAAGGAACGAATAAAAAGAGGGAGGCGACCGCGAAAGCCCCACGTATGCATGGTGCGGAGAATGCCCGCCCTGCAACAGGTGTCGTAAGCCTTCTCCAAATCAAAGAACACAGCCGCGGTCGGGCGCTTCCGCAAGAAGTTATTCATGATGAAGGTCGACAAGGTAACCAGATGGTCGACAGCAGAGCGGCGCCTTCGAAATCCACATTGTACATTGGTAAGTAGGCGGCGACTCGAGCAGCCAAACCAATCGAGAGTTAACCATTCGCTCCATCACTTTACAGACACAGCTGGTAAGCGAGATAGGTCGATAACTGGAAGACAAGTGCTTGTCCTTCCCCGGCTTAGGAATCGGGACAACAATAGACTCGCGCCAGCATGCGGGAACATGTCCCTCAATCCAGATGCGATTGTATGTACGAAGAAGAAAACCTTTACCCACAGGAGAAAGGTTCTTCAGCATCTGAATATGAATAGAATCAGGCCCTGGAGCGGAGGACCGTGATCGGCCAAGTGCGGTTTCGAGTTCCCGCATGGTGAATGGGGCATTATAACTTTCACAATTCGAGGAGCGGAAGTCACGTGGCCTAGCCTCCTCGGCCTGTTTGCGGGGGAGGAAGGCAGGGTGGTAATGAGCGGAGCTCGAAACCTCGGCGAAAAAGCGGCCGAAGGCATTGGAGACAGCCTCAGGGGCCACAAGGACTTCATTCGCGACCTTCAAGCCAGAAATTGGGGAGTGGACCTTAGTGCCAGATAGCCGGCGCAGGCTACCCCAGACAACAGAAGAAGGAGTAGAACTGTTGAAGGTGCTGGTGAAAGCAGCCCAGCTGGCTTTCTTGCTTTCTTTAATAATACGACGACACTGAGCACGTAATCGTTTATAATTAATACAATTCGCCACTGTAGGGTGGCGTTTAAAGGTGCGTAAAGCACGTCGACGAGCACGTATAGCGTCCCTACATGCTGCGGTCCACCAGGGGACCGGTACGCGACGTGGAGAAGAAGTAGGGTGAGGGATGGAATATTCAGCAGCAGCGAGAATGACTTCCGTGAGGTGTGCGACCTGACGATCGCAGCATGTGAAGGTTTGATCCTCAAAGGTCGCCCTGGAAGAGAAGAGCCCCCAGTCTGCCTTGGAGATGGTCCAACGAGAGGAGCACGGAGAGGGAGTATGCTGCAGGAGATGGATAACACACGGGAAGTGGTCGCTCGAATATGTATCAGCAAGTGCATACCACTCAAACCAGCGTGCAAGTTGGGGAGTACATATAGAGAGGTCTAAATGGGAATAGGTATGAGATGTGTCCGAAAGAAAAGTAGGGGCGCCAGTATTGAGGCAGACAAGATTGAGCTGGTTGAAAAGGTCTGCTAACAAGGAGCCCCTCGGGCAGGATGCTGGAGAGCCCCAAAGGGGATGGTGGGCATTGAAGTCTCCAGTTAACAAAAATGGTGCAGGTAGCTGAGCAATAAGTTGCGTCATGTCTGCCCTGGTAACGGCAGATGACGATGGAGCGTAAACGGTACAAAAGGAAAACGTAAAAGTGGGGAGAGTAATGCGGATGGCAACTGCCTGCAGGCCGGTGCGCAACGTGATGGGATCGTAGTAAATATCATCCCGGACCAGCAACATAACCCCTCCATGAGCTGGGATACCTACCACAGGGGGTAGGTCAAAACGCACAGAGCTGTAGTGTGCCAAGGCAATTTGATCGCATGGGCGTAGCTTCGTTTCCTGGAGGGCTACGACGAGCGGACGATGCGAGCGGAGCAGCAACTTCAAGTCCTCTCGGTTGGAGCGAACGCTGCGAATATTCCAGTTAATAAGTGCCATCGTAAGAAAAGGAAGATGAGAGAAGGGGTCACCTCGAAGGCCGCTTAGGGCCTGGCTTCGAGCGAGCACTGCCGCCGCTAGCAGGAGGCGGACAGTCATCGTCCATGGGGTCTATAGGGTCATCGGCCATCTCAGGAGGATGGCCGGGAGGGGGAGCTTCCTCCGCCGGTGAACGGCCAGATGTTCGGCTACCAGCGGTGCGGCCAGGCGAAACGGATGACGGCCTGGGGCGGCAACCGCTGGGTGGCGCAGGAGAAGAAAGGCGCCGCGGCGGAGAAGGAGAACTGTGCTTCCTATGCGCCTTTTTAGAAGGACGTTTGGTGGAAGTACCGGTCGAAGGCTGGGAGGTCGAGGGACGGAGGAAGTCTGCACGGGATGGTTCCTTCTTGAAGGCCCGTGCATCTGACTTCGGGGTCTTCGACTGAGCAGAAGCTGAGGAAGTGGCTGGTGTCTGTGGGGTGATGGGAGGAAGAGGAGACGTCGACCGCGCGACCTTAGCACTGGCCGAACGGACGACCGTGGTGCTGAAGGTCAGATCGCATGTCTGGGTTGCTACCTCCCGGGTAGTCCGAGGAGAGGCGAGGACAGTGCTGTATTTCCCCGCTGGGAGCAGCGTGGGCTTCCTACTAGCCAATAGCTTGCGAGCAGCCGAGGTGGACACTTTCTCTTTGACTCGAATTTCCTGGATACAGCGTTCTTCCTTATAGACAGGACAGTCGCGGGAGGATGCGGCATGGTCACCCTGACAGTTCACACAACGAGGAGACGGAGGTGGACAGTCACCCTCATGGGCATCCCTGCCACAAGTGACACATTTAGCCGCATTGGAACAAGACTGTCGAGTATGATTGAAACGCTGACACTGGTAGCAGCGCGTAGGTGTCGGGACATAGGGGCGAACAGAAATAACCTCGTAGCCCGCCTTGATGCGCGATGGCAGCTTAACACTATCGAAGGTTAAGAAAAGTGTCCGGGTCGGTACAAGGTCATTGTTGACCTTTTTCATGACCCGATGGACAGCCGTCACGCCCTGCTCAGCGAGGAAAGATTGAAGCTCCTCGTCAGTCAATCCGTCGAGAGAGCTACTATAGACTACACCACGAGACGAATTCAAAGTGCGGTGGGCCTCCACCCGGACAGGGAACGTGTACAAGAGTGTGGCCCGAAGCAGTTTTTGTGCCTGAAAGGCACTCTCAGTTTCTAGTAATAAGGTACCGTTACGCAACCTGGTACAAGATTTGACAGATCCGGCTATGGCATCTACGCCCTTCTGGATAACGAAAGGGTTGACAGAGGAAAAATCCTTTCCGTCCTCAGATCGAGAAACTACGAGGAACTGTGGGGCAGGCGGTAGTATTTTTGTCACTGTTGGCTGGTCACGTTTCCGTTTGTGGGTCGAAGTCGAAAGCGATGGAGTAGAATCCATTGCGGAGGAATCCCCCATGATTGCCAGCGTCTCCGATGGCGCGCTCCTTCCTTGTGGGGACCCTCTCAGAGGGCACTCCCGCCTTAGGTGAATGTTTACACCTCAGGTCACACCTCCCGAGAAACAGACGGAGGGACCAATCGGCATGGTCAGAAGGTATCAGCTCAGGCAATCACCCCTCCCCGGGCCTGGCCTTTACCAGGGGGTACGCGCGTGCCTTACATGTCTACCCAGGGCGGGGACTTACGCGTTACCCCGTCACCGGCTACGCGTGCGAACGCGTGGGTCGGCCTTCAGACACGCACAGGGAGGAAGGAAGAAGAGGAAAAAGAAGAGAGAGGGAGAAAGAGGACAGACTGTCTCAAACGCCGAGGCGGAGACCAGAGAAGGCAAGGAGAAGAAGGCAATGAGAAAGCAAGGAGAAGGAGGCAAGGAGAAGGCAAGGAGAAGAAGGCAATGAGAAGGCAAGGAGAAAAAGGCAATGAGAAGGCAAGGAGGAGTCAAGGGAAAGAGTAAGGAAGACAGTGAAGTGGAGAAGAGCAAAGAAAGGAACCAACAAAAGGAAGGAAGAAACGAGAAGTGAAAAACCAAAAAGACCACGATTATAGGTCGTGAAACCGTCCGTCTCCGGACGCAGGCGCTAACTACCCCCGTGAGGGGGATGGACTCCTTTTAGTCGCCTCTTACGACAGGCAGGAATACCTCGGGCCTATTCTAATCCCCGGACCCGCAGGGGGGTCACCTGTCAGTGTCATATCCAGACTTATCAGGGGTCCCATATCACTGCAACTGCACACACCCCACACAACTGCAGAGCCTCCACCAGCTTGAACAGTCCCCTGCTGACATACAAGGTCCACAGATTCGTGAGATTGTCTCAACAGTCCAATGTCTGTGTTGACGGGCCCAGCCGAGGTGTAAATCTATGTTGTGCAGTCATCAAAAGTAAACGAGTGGGCATTTGACTTCGAAAGCCCATATCTATGACTTTTCGTTGAACGGTTCACACGCTGACACTTGTTGATGGCCCAGCACTGAAACCTTCAGCAACTTGAGGAAGGTGTTCACTTCTGTCATGCTAAACACTTCTCTTCAATTGTCGTTGGTCCCGCTCTTGCAGGATCTTTTCCCAATCACACCGAGATTTGATGTTTCACGGAATTTCTGATATTGATGGCACACTTGTGAAATAGTCGTACGGGAAAATCCCCACTTCATCACTACCTCAGAGGTGCTGTGTCCCAACTATAACACCACATTCAAACTCACTAAAATCTTGTTAAACTGCCATTTTAGCAGCAGTAACCGATGTAGCAACTACATTTCAGCACATTCTTGAATGAAAGTGCCCTTTTTTTAACAGCATGAAATATGCACACCAAGAAATGTATTCCAAGCATACAAATTTACGACACTGCAATACAATAATTAATTACTAATTTTTAACAGGGAAACTGACAAAACAGTGAGTAAAAGAAACACAAAATCAGAAGAAAAATTCTAGGCTGAAAATTTTACATGAGCAACACTGTCTCTGAAGCAGTCAGGAAATCATACAATCCACAAACATCCACAGTGGCGTTAGTAAACACAGGTTTAAGATTCTATGGACACATCATAAGAATGAACTCACAAAGACGTACGAAACAAATAGTCAATACAATGTAAATGGGTAGATAAAAAATCTACTCGCCAAGCAGCAGCAGCAGCAGCAGAAGCAGAAGCAGCAGGGGAACACACACAAAAGAGTAACTTTTGCAAGCCATTGGCTCCTTATTCTGGCAGAAGAGTTAAAGGGGAAAGAAGTGGAGTGTAGGGAAAGGGGTACAGTGCAGAAAAGTCACCCAGAACCCCAGATGAAGGAGACTTACCAGATGAGATGAGATGTGTGTTCCTCTGCTGCTGCTGCTTCTTGGAGAGTTGATTTTTTATCTATCTACTTAAATTACATTTTCAATATTCATTGTTATAAAACAAATATTCAGTTTTTTTGGCAACAAGAGCAAAGCTAAAATGGACACAATAAAATGGATTGGTGAGATCACAACTGATCTGAAACTGGCAGATGGAAAAAAAAAAAGAGTAATCTTCACGTCCAAAATTCACAAATGGCAAACTGACCAAGAGGAAAAACAAAGGAAGACGACTGAGATCACATGGTCTGATAAAAGGAAGAAAGCCCACAGGAAGAGATTGAAATATGGGCAGAAAAGGAAGACAAATGCCTGCCTCTAATTACTTTGCATAGTTCTAATGGGTTTATCTGCAAATAACGATGATAATAATAAAGATTAAGAAGACACAAAATCCACTATTATAACAAGAGTGAGAGCAGCTAAAACTGGTTAACCCCTTATTTTCACATATGACAGCACCTTCAAAACTTTCTTCCAGAGAAACTTCGACACAGTGTGGTGGTCGGTTGACATTCTATTTGAATGCTGCCATTAGAAATGTATTGTTGAACGTTCTGCTGTGACATAACAGCCAATGTGATTTGGCTTTGAAAGTATTTTGAATTCTCAATTTTTCCTGAACATCACAAACTGAAGCTGTGGCTCTTCTAGCCTAGCTGGACTGCATGTCATTGAATCTCAGACATTCTCCTAAAAATTTTAATCTGTTCAGCAACATGGTTGCTCCATAAATAGAACTTCCAAAGCTGACAGACCAAAACTTCTAAATTTCTTTGAAAGTTTCTTTACATTCAAGACAAATACATCAAGCTAAGGACTGTCAGAGCTCACTTTCGGAAGTGTCATTAAGATAACTTTGACAGACACCAGTTTCTTGAAGGACTCCAGCTACATCATTTCTTTCACTTGCTATAGCTGGCAAAACTGTATAGTCAATAACTAAAATTGGCTACCTACATTTCTGCCCTGCCTCTGGGCACCTAGCAAATGAGTTACGACATTCTTAGCTAACGGTTGGCCTCATCTTTCTGCTCCATACGTCTCCATTCCCCCCAATGTACCATGGACCTTGCTGTTTGTGAGGAAGCTTGCGTGCCTCAGCGATACAGATGGCCGTACCGTAGGTGCAACCACAACGGAGGGGTATCTGTTCAGAGGCCAGACAAACGTGTGGTTCCTGAAGAGGGGCAGCAGCCTTTTCAGTAGTTGCAGGGGCAACAGTCTGGATGATTGACTGATCTGGCCTTGTGACACTAACCAAAATGGCCTTGCTGTGCTGGTACTGCGAACGGCTGAAAGCAAGGGGAAATTACAGCCGTAATTTTTCCCGACGGCATGCAGCTTTACTGTATGGATAAGTGAAGATGGCGTCCTCTTGGGTACAATATTTCGGAGGTAATACGAGGGCGGTTCAGAAAGTAACCTCCGATTGGTCACAGTGCGGGTTGTGGGGGGAGTAGCGACGCCATCTGTGCGTTCACGCACTCAACAGGTCAGTCGGCATCAAGCCGTGGTCGAGTGAACGCCGTACCTGCGCTAGTTTAGTTTTTGTGGCAGTTTGAAATGTGTGCTGCAATAGAAAACCCCGCCAAATGTGAAGTGCGTGCTGTCATAAGGTTTTTTACAGCCAAAGGATATTCTGCAGCAGCTATTCATCGTGAGCTTTGTGCCGTGTACGGACCAAGAGTTATGAGTGAAGGAGTTGTCCGTGAATGGGTACGTTTATTTAAAAGTGGACGAGAAAACATTCATGATGAAGAGAGGAGTGGTAGACCATCATTGGTGACTGACGAACTCGTTCAGACAGTTGATGCAAAAGTTCGCGTGAAAATGGACGTTTCTCAATGTCGGAGTTGTCTACTGGTTTTCCACAGATTTCTAAGACTCTTGTACGAGATAGTGACAGCAAGATTGGGTTACCGTAAGTTCTGTGCACGATGGGTGCCCAAAATTCTTACCGACCACCACAAAACTCAAAGAATGGCCTCTGCATTAGACTTTCTGTCACGTTATGAGGACGAAGGAGAACCATTGTTAAACAGAATCGTGACCGGTGACGAAACCTGGATTAAGTACGTGAACCCTGAGACAAAAGAACAATCAAAGATGTGGGCACATTCAAATTCGCCTACCAAACCAAGAAAAGCCTCGCAAGATTTTTCTGCCAGAAAACTGATGGCAACGGTGTTTTGGGATGCCAAAGGGGTGTTGTTGGTTGAATTCATGGAACGTGGTACGACCATTAATCAAGACGTGTACTGTGAAACAATAAAAAAGTTACGACGGGCTATACAGAACAAACGCCGTGGTATGCTGACTTCCGATATCGTTTTTTTGCACGATAACGCCCGTCCTCACTCTGCTCGCAGAACAACGGCCCTTCTTGAGTCTTTCAAGTGGGACGTTATCAACCATCCACCTTACAGCCCAGACCTGGCGCCAAGTGATTATCACCTCTTCATGCATTTGAAGAAATGGCTCGGGTCACAGCGGTTTGATGACGACGAAGAGCTCAAAGATGCGGTCACAGGCTGGCTCCAGGCACAAGCGGGTGATTTTTATGCAGAAGGAATTTCATAGCTTGTGAAGAGATACGATAAGTGCCTCAATCGCTATGGAGACTATGTAGAAAAATAGTGCAAAGATGTAGTTGTAAGATGTATATATTAAAATATTTTTATTTAACTTGGTGTATTTTTTTAAATCAACCGGAGGTTACTTTCTGAACGGCCCTCGTATAGTCCCCCATTCGGATCTGCGGGCAGGGACTACTCAGGAGGACGTCGTTATGAGGAGGAAGAAAAATGGCTTTCTACGGATCGGAGCGTGGAATGTTAGATCCCTTAATCGGGCATGTGGGTTAGAAAATTTAAAAAGGGTAATGGATAGGTTAAAGTTAGATGCAGTGGGAATTAGTGAAGTTCGGGGGCAGGAGGAACAGGACTTTTGGTCAGGTGAATACAGGGTTATAAATACATAATCAAATACGGGTAATGCAGGAGTAGGTTTAATAATGAATAAAAAAATAGGAGTGCGGGTTAGCTACTAAAAACAGCATAGTGAACACATTATTGTGGCCAAGATAGACACGAAGCCAATGCCTACTACAGTAGTACAAGTTTATATGCAAACTAGCTCTGCAGATGACGAAGAAATTGAAGAAATGTATGATGAGATAAAGAAATTATCCAGGTAGTGAAGGGAGACAAAAATCCTTGGGTAACAGAAGAAATATTGAATTTTATTGATGAAAGGAGAAAATATAAAAACGCAGTAAATGAAGCAGGCAAAAAGGAATACAAATGTCTCAAAAATGAGACCGACAGGAATTGCAAGATGGTTAAGCTGGGATAGCTAGAGGACAAATGTAAGGATGTAGAGGCTTATCTCGCTACGGGTAAGATAGATACAGCCTATAGGAAAATTAGAGAGACCTTTGGAGGAAAGACAGCCAGTTGTATGAATATCAAGAGCTCAGATGGAAACTCAGTTCCAAGCAAAGAAGGGAAAGCAGAAAGGTGGAAGGAGTATATAGAGGGTCTATACAAGGGCGATGTAATTGAGGACAATATTATGGAAATGGAAGAGGATGTAGATGAAGATGAAATGGGAGATATGATATTGCGTGAAGAGTTTGACAGAGCACTGAAAGACCTGAGTAGAAACAAGGCCCCGGGAGTAGACAACATTCCATTGGAACTACTGATGGCCTTGGGAGATGGGAGAGCCAGTCCTGACAAAGCTCTACCATCTGGCAAGCAAGATGTATGAGACAAGCAAAATACCCTCAGACGTCAAGAAGAATATAATAATTCCAATCCCAAAGAAAGCAGGTGTTGACAGATGTGAAAATTACCGAACTATCAGTTTAATAAGTCACAGCTGCAAAATACTAACGCGAATTCTTTACAGACTAATGGAAAAACTGATAGAAGCCGACCTCGGGGAAGATCAGTTTGGATTCCGTAGAAATGTTGGAACACGTGAGGCAATACTAATCTTACGACTTATCTTAGAAGAAAGATTAAGAAAAGGCAAACCTACATTTCTAGCATTTGTAGACTTAGAGAAAGCTTTTGACAACGTTAACTGGAATACTCTCTTTCAAATTCTGAAGGTGGCTGGGGTAAAATACAGGAGCGAAAGGCTATTTACAATTTGTACAGAAACCAGATGGCAGTTATAAGAGTCGAGGGGCATGAAAGGGAAGCAGCGGTTGAGAAGGCAGTGAGACATGGTTGTAGCCTATCCTCTATGTTATTCAATCTGTATATTCAGCAAGCAGTAAAGGAAAATAAAGAAAAATTTGGAGTAGGAACTTAAGACCATGGAGAAGAAATAAAAGCTTTGAGGTTTACCGACGACATTGTAATTCTGTCAGAGACAGCAAAGGACCTGGAAGAACAGCTGCATGGAATGGACAGTGTCTTAAAGAAGGATATAAGATAAACATCAACAAAACCAAAGCGTGTATAATGGAATGAAGTCGAAGTAAATCAGATGATGCTGAAGATAATAGATTAGGAAATGGGGCACTTGAAGTAGTAAATGAGTTTTGTTATTTGGGGAGCAAAATAACTGCTGATGGGCGGAGTACAGAGGATATAAAATGTAGACTGGCAATAGCAAGAAAAGCGTTTCAGACGAAGAGAAATTTGTTAACACCGTGAATAGATTTAGTGTCAGGACTTCTTTTCTGAAGGTATTTGTATGGAGTATAGCCATGTCTGGAAGTGAAACATGGACAATAAACAGTTTAGACAAGAATAGAAGCTTTTGGAATGTGGTGCTACAGAAGAATGCTGAAGATTGGATGGGTAGATCACATAACTAATGAGGAGGTATTGAATAGAATTGGGGAGAAGAGGAGTTTGTGGCACAACTTGACAAGAAGAAGGGATCGGTTGGTAGGAAATTTTCTGAGGCATCAAGGGATCACAAATTTAGCATTGGAGGGCAGTGTGGAGGGTAAAAATCGTAGAGGGAGACCAAGAGATGAATACACTAAGCAGATTCAGAAGGATGTAGGTTGCAGTAAGTACTGGGAGATGAAGAAGCTTGCACAGGATAGAGTAGCATGGAGAGCTGCATGAAACCAGTCTCACGACTGAAGACCACCACCACCACCACCACAACATGTCTCCATTTCTAATTTGCTATGAATTCATTGAAACATTCAGAAGTCCAGAGCCTCTAGGCTGATAAACTTGCACTGGTCCAGCTTCTTCTTCATCACCACGTCACATTCCTCCACAATATATGACGGATCCTCATCCATGTCATCCCCACTGGAAAGGCTCATGTTATTGTCACTGTCTTTAAGACACTCCTTAAGTTACTATTTACCTATTTCATCTATCAGCAGGCTGGTTGAAAAAAAAAATCATCAAAGTAAAGCACAGTAGACAGACTGGGGTAAACAGCACCTCTTGAGGGGTATGCGGAATATGCAGTGAAGCGCAGGCAGAGCTGAACCGACGAAACAAAATATTGGCTTGTTGTGGTAGTACTATCAAGATTATTTAGATACTGACAAATATTTGCCAAAGTTAAAAGAATAATAAAGAAAAGGAATACAAGTAGGGTGTAATACACCTCTATGTGCCTCTCCAGGCACACAACTGACACGAGAGATTCAGAGTACTGAAGAAAGCAGGCATAAAATACAAAGGCGTGTACTGATACTCTGCATCTATGGAAATGAAGTAGCTGTGATTGGAAATTATCATAAGGAAAATGCAAAAACTGCAACAGATGTGGAAAAGGCTATGTTCTTTCCTCTTGCTACATACAATGTCCAGTAACTCTGTCAGTTTATATCGGCTCTAGTTGTTTGGTGTACTACCTGTTTGTTTATATTTACTTGAAATTACCACTGAAGAGTTTATCTGTTTGTAACATTAATTAATTTTGCTCCTAATAACCGATTTCTGTTTAATTGGAGAAATGAGAAGACTCACTGTAGAGTGAAACTGTGATGTGTTCTCTCACTCATCTAGAACCTAGTATCATACATCGCAACTGGTCAGGTCAATCTGACCACAGCATGCTACTTCCTGTCAGGAACTTTACAATTGTGTTGGTAAAGCTTTAGTAGGGGCTGTTCACTGTCTAAGAAAGTCTATGTTGGTAATGCATGTGGGATTACTAAAAGTTATGAGAGCAGAACAACATATTTGTATTGTCAATGACGAAACATTTTTGTGTTGGCAGTTGGAGAAATATTTAATGTATCAACAATGTTAACACACTGGGTGCTAGAATGTGATTGAACTGAATTTTTAGAGTTAAACACTTCATTTGTAGAGGCAAAAATATACATAGTAAGTAGTTGAACACGAAGTTTTCGTTTCCTGCTGTGCTGTTTTCCTACTTTTGATTATACTGCAGGACTCTGAATGCAAGTAAACAGAAAACAATGGAAAATGAAACTACCAGCTTCCAAATTAACGAAGGCTACACTACAAACCAGTGTCACCAGAACCTAAATGTATTGTGAGATAAAATCATTAATATATTTTGTCAACATTGATAGTGCAAAACGTGTGTGTGTGTGTGTGTGTGTGTTACAGAAGTACATTTTACATATACAAGCTGTCACATATTTAGTACGAATGTCATAGTGTCAAACTTACAAATAATTGTCAAAAGATGACTAAATAGCCTATGTACTGAACCCAAGCACAAGACATAAGTAGTATAAAGTAGATAAGATGTCTTCAGCCAAAACATGCATTCTAATATTACTATAGTACTATTGAGTCGAAACAGTTTCTTCAGGCACCTCACAGAAGTAAACTGAACCTACCAATACAAGATGACTGCTTTGAAGCACGAAATAATGATAGGGTACAACATATGATGTCATTGTACACAGATAGAAATAAAATAATACTGACAATATTTGCTTCGCTTCTACGTTATTGACTGGAACTCAAGTTGTGCTGTCAAACAAATTTGTAGTCCAGCCTAAGGTCTAGTGTAGCTAGCAAGATGACAGTTTAGTGAGAGCTGGTGGAGCCAATGAACGTGATGTTATTAAAATAACTGTAATTTTTGAATACTTTTATTCTGGCAGTGTATACACAAAGCATTTAGCATGGAGTGCATACTACAGAGAACTGATCTGGCAAAGATACAATTGTTCTTGCTGTGGTAGAGCAGCGATACAATTGGAGGGTAGACCCAGGGGTTCTTCGTCCCCACAAAGTCATTGGTCAAAGCCCGCACTGTCAGTGGTTTCAGTTAACCCCCACTGCTCACTGCTCAGTAGTAACAACAGAAACGGGACGTTTCCTGGTAACACTTTTTCTAGAGACAATAGAGCAGACAAACAACCATGACAGTCATAATACAGCAAACATATTACACATATGAAATGTATTTCACTGCTCCCTACAGAAAAACCTAGTAGCATTTTCTGAAATTTGTGTTAGAGTTTTGCATGAAGTGACATAGATTTTACAATGCCCACCTACTACGGTCACCATGTATGCCAATCCAAACTGAACACATCTGAATGGGTCACTACTTCCAGCCCACTGTAACGCAATTTAAATCTACACCTATTCTGAATTATTTCATGGACAGCTCAGTCCTAAATATCAGCAGTAATTTTATACAATACACAGCAATATTAGTACTGGTTACTATATGAGAATGAGGTTTTGCTAGAAATTATCTGAGAATAATTTACATAACTATCAAGATCTCAAATTAGTAGTCTTACTTTCAAGTACATCCTGTGGTGAATAAGCAGAAATACTACTTCTACATGACAAATGCAAACAGGAAACACACTACAAGGAAATTAGGAATTTCATTGAAATAAGTGCCAAGCAGAAGTACTGCACTCACAAGTGTTCCACGAATTCCAAGACTTCCTATGTCCAATGTAATACGGAGGATTAGCCATCTCGTAGGTCAACGGTCTGTCTCTTTTTGGTGTAATTCTGTATCGCCCTGCTTGCACCCTTTCGCATGCTGCTGTTATGTGGAAATAACACTGTGTCTGGCGTACAAGCGTTTCCACTAGGCGTGGCTTCAAAATCTGTAACGAATTATCATGAAACAAGTGATTGGCGTTCTCCCCGCGTCACTCGTCATTTTGATTAATGACTTATACATGCAACTACTTTTCATATCAATACACTAACGGTTTACATAAAACAATGCTTAGGAAGGAACGTCCAAGGCATAAAACTTTTTCTGTCAATAACTGCATTCACTACAATTCTACTGTATATATGTAACCTTAAAAACCATTATCTAACGGCACAGTTTACGACAACGTAGTTCAGAATCGGATGAACTAAGTTTTAAGAAATCGAAATAAAGGTTGGTTAAGATTTATGTCAACATATATCTGCCTTGGCTGCATACAGTATACTTAACGACGTTATAATAAAACACATTTACAGGGAAAAATAATTAAACGGACACTGAAGAAATAATAACTCCACAATATATCTTACATCAGCGCATTTTGTATATGCCCCTGCCATAGTCACAACACTCTTTGACCTCGAAGATGTAACATTCCTCCAAATCAGCTGAGTTAAGTAGAAAGGTGACAATTCACCACAAACACCTGCAGTGCTGTTTTCTCGTGTAACTCAGTTTATGGACGGGACCGGGACCTCAGCTTATTATTTCTGAGCCAAAATAACACCGTTACCTCATTACCACAAGAACTGTAATATCTTCGCTGTAAAATTCACAGACGTATTTTCATTTTTCCTTTTTCAGTGCGCTTGGTGATTGCAGCGCCCCGGCATATGGTGTGGAAATGCTCAACTAGCGCCAGTTTGTGTTGTTTGTGATAGCTGTGTACCCAGTATGTGTACGTGCGGAGTGAGTGTTGTGTGATGACAATGGCAGTGCCGTTGTTAGCGAAAGTGAACAGCTGATCGTTACTGTTTCGTAAATTGTGTCATATTTGTATTCTAAATGTGGCCAAAATGCCCGTTAGGAAATATAGAAGAGATACAAGTGAAGTGAGCTGTTGCCTGAAATATGTCATATTTGGATTTAACGTGATATTCTGGGTGAGAAACTGACTCCCTAATTTTTGCTTGTTTTGCTTTTTAGTTTTAGACCAATTTTTTTCATCTTAAGACGCGAGTAGCTAGATACAAGCAGTCAAACGTCTCATGAGCCCAAATGCTAAATAGCTATAACAGTCGCTGCATATAGCTTGACAGCCCGTCTGAAAAAATGCCGATAATTTTTTCGACTGCTGTGACTAATTCGCAAACTTACATCTTCATTACACCAAGTCTTATTATATCTCCGATATGTTGCTATGTGCTTATAGGTCGTCCTTTTTAGATATTGCTGTTAGTTTCATATGATTTCTGCAGTAAGGAAAGAGCAGTCCTGCCGGCAGATAAAAAGACATGTTCCAATACACGCTGGGTTGCTGTGCAATCTTTTTACTGTTATTATTTCATGTCAATGTTGATACGATTGGTAGTATAAGCTGAAGACGCTTACTGACAATCGGAAAAAGCGAGCATAATTTTGTACGCGCAATCTACAAAACTTTTAATTCAGTGTCCTTAATAGTGTAACGAATTAACACAACGTTATCGTAAACGTTATTACCTGGATGTATGTGTTCAACATGTTTCCGAATCGGCCCGACTTTTGTCGCACTTTTGTCTTATAACGTCAATGCAGAACATGTGTATAGAAATTACAAATCCTGACGTAAACAAAAGTAACGCCACTAATACCAATGTTGGAATGATGTCCACGGCTATTACCGAAACTTGGATGCAAAGTTAGCTCCTCTACGTTTCATGTTTAATGACAATCAGTTAACGTATACTTTGCATTCACACAACCTCTTTCAAGTAACCAAGAAGTAACTTGGCGTAGTAGGCCTACTGTAGAAACTTTTATGTTTGGACACGTAACGTCTGCAAATCATATAGAATAAACCACTTTTAATCAGAGAAATTTACTCTCTTCTTTAGTCTCTTATCCGATATTGGTTGTCATCTAAATATATTCTGTCATTCAACATTTAACAATAGCCTTTGCAACCTCTTTTCATTTATGATCTGCGTCATGTTTGTACATTGGGCAACAATTGACGCACCTCTTTCTGTGTGTTTGACTTTCGGTTTTTTAATGAATGACGCTTCGAAATTGTATGAAACCTGCCATACTGTTTTAAGTTTAGAGAAGACGAACATCAGGGCTTTCTCCGTTTCAGTAGACGTGGCTGTCGATTATCTGATTTTGAGCTCCGCGCGAACTGGGTACCTGTCTCGAAGAAAGCATTGACGCTCCCCAAGAAGAGCAGACACCGGGAAAAATGCGCAGAAAAAGTATAATGAACACACAACGTACAAGTGTATTTTCTGCGCCGCGGGTCTTAATAACATTAAAATAGAATAATAAAATCCGTAATTTGCAGTCCTATTTGTGTATTCCCACAGCGGCGCATCTCACCAAGTCGCTTCAGAGAATAAGAGGTAAAAAAAAAAAAATACCATTGCTGGAGATGTTGCTGATGAGAACGACTCCAGTCTTTTAGTAAAGCACGCATTACAACATTTGTTACAGATGTATTTCACATCTTTTATGTTTAGTTAACAATGCGTTAGTGTCGTTTCGATGAGACATCGTTTAGAAATGAAGAATGTAATATCTTCGCAAAGTGCGATCGTCACCCTGGGGCAGTTTGCTTTTTCTGTAGAATTGAAATCTAAAGATAAAATAGCCAGCAATAGAAAGTCTTGAGTTAACGTTCTTTTTCATGTCCAAATCTACCACCAAAACCTTAGATTTTCGTAATTGAATGACAGGATCTGCCTAAAATCAGTTTTAACTCGCTTCACACACAGTATCCACGTGAGTTTTCTTCCATGTATTCAAGGTCACTGGTATTCGAATAGTTAACCAGCTTTTGTGTGCTGAGAAATATTCCTAATCAGTAGTCAACTAACGAAACCTGCATTCGCCAGTTGGTCTAAACAACTGGCCAGGAATCGAACACAAATACAGTAGTTTCTGCTTGGACAAGCCCTCCCACCCTGCCAATTTTTATACGTGTTCGACCACCAAGGACTCCAGCTACACGAATTAATGTTGGAGACTTAGTTTTCGCTATCATTGTACGGAAAAACATTAAGCGTACACTGATGCACCTTTTTTCGTTCACCTTGAGGTAAAACGCTTGTTCGAGACGACTTAATAAGTTGCAGTTCTCACATCTGATTACATTTTTATGTGCGGTTGCAGAACATAATCTTTCCTGAGTTATGTCGATGATTCTTATTGTCGATTGGAATCTGTGTTGATTACAATTCGTAACTTGAGGGACTGCAACTGATTGAACACGACAGCGTTTACGTCGATGAGAACCATTAGTCTAGAGAAAAAGTCAGATTTAAAAGCTTTGTAGGTTGTAACCATCCAGCTAATATCCATTTCGTCACCCCATTTGTCTCTCTTCTTCGCCTACTTTTATTTCCTCGAGTGTTACTTGTTACTGCATCTCTTCCATGCGGTCCGTATTAGCTTCTGCCAACCAACCCCAGTAATATTAAGTTGCGTTAAGGGACAGAAATACGCTGCCACTGCGTTTCACCTTATTCATGGCGCGCGCGCGTGTGTGTGTGTGTGTGTGTGTCGAGATAAGAAATTCGAGGTAATATTCAAGATTGAAGTATGTCTCCGAACCACGTAAAATGATTGCCTGCCAGTTTACAAGTGCTCGATCTGAATCCTCACCACTTCGTATGTCGAGTTTCTGTGAAAGAGATGAATCTTAATACTACGTGCTTTGCCTCCTAGGTAACCGACCATAACAACTCAGAATTTTGTTGCATGTCATTTCAAATATTTTCTCTGGTTAATCCTATTACCCACGCTAATATATACTGCGTTCACATGCGATACATCCCCCGAAAGACGAAAACCGAATTTCGGAAACTGTGTTTCGCTGTCATATTTAGGAGTTAAGATCTGAAGTGGATTTGCTAGCCCAGTTAAATGTGGCGTATGGCGTCTGCAAAACAGCTGTTCCAGTTTCTGATTTAGTCAGTACAATCGCTATTTCTTTTCACTTAAATATTATAAGTAGACAGTTTCCTGCTCAGTCTAACATTTCTATTTCTTTCAAGTATGCGGTTTCGGTGATTTGTATTTTATTCGGAGATAAATTAGGCAGGTGGTTGGACGACTTCCCGTTCAGCTGTTACCTTAGATCGCTGAGACAGAAGAGCAGGCGCTAACTTTTACTAATACTGCACTACACTTTCTTTGTCTGGTCATCGCTAGCGAAAGAATGCTTCTGGTAATCACTGCTGTTCTGAGATTGTTTCATTACCAGTTTAATTCGAGATGTGAGTGTTCATTTATTATTCGCTGTTCCGAGTATTTATTGTAACCTTGTAACAGTTGAGATTTTAGAGTTCTAGTTGCTTCTTCCCCACGATCGCCAGTTATTGTAACTAAAGGGAGAGATTTTTAAAGTATGCCGAATGCGAGAGCATTTAATTACGGACCTGAAGAGAAAATTAAATTTTTACACAATTCGTAAGCTCGTTGACATCTTTCATTATTATGTACCATCCCTCAACATTACAAAATTTATTTTCCTTGCGACTTTTAACGTGTCTCGAAGCTGCGGATATGTTCTAGAGGAATGAGGGGTTTTCACCTAAAACAGATAGCCGCACAACGCCCACAAAAACGAAGACTTCTTAAAAATGTTTTTCAAGGAGTTTCCGTTTCCTTCAGACACGAAGAACCCAGATATATATAAGCGTCCGGAACACTAACGAACAAAATTACTGTAGATATGGGAAAAGATTTTTCACAGGGAGCTCATGAGGACAGAGAGCTCAGGTTCAAAGTAAACACCACGAGAGAGTTAGCTCTATTTCATTAAAGCTTCTCGATCAGCAAACATCAGTGTCGCGCAATCTCACTCCCATTATGTAGTTTCGAGTCCGGCGCCACGTTCATCTTTTCAATCCTACAGCAACCAGAAAATACACAAAACGCCTTATAGACACAACAGTTTGCGTGTAAAATGGGACTTATCTACGAAGCTGAAAGAAACATACAGATAATGATGCTTAATTATTGTATATAAACAAAATTTGAATCTTCTGGTTATGGGACAGGAATACAGACGGAGGCGAGATGATATGTGACGCAAAGGAGATTGCTTACAAAACCCTTGTCTGACTGATCCTAAAATACTCGTCACGTGTATGGGACTCGTACCAAATAAGTCAAACTGGGAATACTGTACGTATACAAACAAGGGCAGTACGAATGGTCACAGATTTGTTTGACCCTTGTGAGAGTGTCGCGGAGACACTGAATGACCTGCACTGGAAGATGTAAGAAGACAGGCACAAACTATTCCATGAAAGCCTACTTCAGAGTTTCAGGAACAGCTTCAAGTGAAAATCTAGAAATATGCTAGAACCCCATAGTCGTTCACAATGGCACGGATGGGCTTGCGGGAGAGGAGTATTTGGCGCCGTTGCCGCCGCCCACCATCTCCCCTTCCGTGAAATCCTGAATTCAGTCTTTATTCAGTACAGAATTCTCATGCACTTCTAGAAGTGAGTGGATAACCATCAGTTCTCTGAGATAAGGTTTTTGCGTCACTATTAAAATTTAGTTCTTGTGGCAGAAACGTCTCGAAACAGACCACTCTATTTACAGCATGTGATCAAAAGTATCCGAATGACTACAAGTACGTGGGGTCCTCCATAGGTAATGCTGGAATTCAATGTCGTGTTGGCCCACCCTTAGCCTTGATGACAGCTTCCACTCTCGCAGGCATACGTTCAGTCAGGTGCTGGAAGGTTTCTTCGGGAATGTCGGTCGGTGAGGCCTGGCACGAAGTCGGCGGTCCAAAACGTCCCAAAGGTGTTCTATAGGATTCAGGTCAGGACTCTGTGCAGGCCAGTCAATTACAGGGATGTTATTGTCGTGTAACCACTCCGCCACAAGCCGTACATTATGAACACGTGCTCGAGCGTGTTGAAAGATGCAATCGCCATCCCCGAATTGCTCTTCAACAGTGGGAAGCTAGAAGATGCCTAAAAAATCAGCGTAGGCCTGTGCTGTGACACTGCCACGCAAAACAAGGGGGTGCAAGCCCCCTCCATGAAAAACACGACAACGCCATAACACCACCGCATCCGAATTTTACTATTGGCACTACACACGCTGGCAGATGATGTTTACCGGGTATTCGCCATACCCACACCTTGCCATTGGATCGCCACACTGTGTGCCGTGATTCGTCACTCCAAACAGAGTTTTTCCACTGTTCAATCGTCCAGTATTTACGCTCCTTACACCCAGCGAGGCATCGTTTGGCATTTACCGACGTGATGTGTGGCTTATGAGCAGCCGCTCGACAACGAAATCTAAGTTTTCTCATCTTCCGCTTAACTTTCATAGTACTTGCAGTGGATCCTGATGCAGTTTGGAATTCCTGTGTGGTGGTATGGATAGATGTCTGCCTATTACACATTACGACCCTCTTCATCTGTCGGCGGTCTCTGTCAGTCAACAGACGAGGCCGACCTGTACGCTTTTGTGCTGCATGTCTCTCTTCACGTTTCCACTTCACTATCACATCCGAAACAGTGGAACTAGGGATGTTTAGGAGTGTGGAAATCTCGCGTACAGACGTATGACACAAGGAACACCCAATCACCCGACCACGTTCGAAGTCCGTGAGCTCCGCAGAGCGCCCCATTCTGCTCTCTCACAATGACTAATGACTACTGTTGTCGCTGATATGGAGTACCTGGCGGTAGGTGGCAGCACAATGCATCTAATATGAAAACAGTATGTTTTTAGGGGTGTCCGGATACTTTTGATCACATAGTGACATCAGAAAAGACAGTTTTAGAATCCGCCTCCCCTCATAAATTTCAGCGGATGTCCATGTACCAACACCGTACGTATGGATCTTGTTTTGACCACGAAGACATGATTAGAATAGTTGCAGTGCACAGAGAGGCATTTAAGCAATCGTTCCTCTCGCGCTCCAAGCGCGAATGGTACGAGAAGCAGCCCTAATAAGTGGTGTAATGGGGAAGTATTTTCTGCCAAGCTCTCACAGAGGTTTGCAGAGTATGGCTGTAGATGTTGGACATGTGGCTACCAGGTAAGTAACTTCCGTCATATATCATTTCGCCATTCTTCCCTTATCAGTTTTTACTGGTAAACCAGAAATCTGTGTATCGTCTTGGATAGGTATCAGATATATTTTGTTACTCTTATTTTATTATTGAAACGATCGGCTGCATGAATGCTGTTGATGGTTCTTTAGTTTATTTTCTAGTTTCCTTACTTAACGCTCGCATTTCGAAACAGAAAAGATAATGATATTTGCAACGAAGAATATTAAATTTCATGACAAGCAATACAATTTCACTATTTGTTACTTGTGCAGTTTTGTTGTCTAACAACTTGTTTACCCAGTTCTTTTGCACCACCTTCTTGGATCACACTGCTTTCTGAAGGGTGCTGTCAAATAAAGGTATTACTGAGAATACAAAGAGACGAATGTATAAAACAACAGTAGAAAGTTCAATGATGTTTCTGGCATATCGTTATGTGCTTGTAGGCAACATTTAGTACCACCTCTCCATTTTGCCAAATGACTTTCGTCTTCCGTTAAAAGAATATTACTGTCTGAGCTACTACGACAAAAAGCAGAGGATTACTACATCCATGAATGAATGTATTCGTTGACGTTTCACATTTTAATTAGTCTGGTGATTTAGTAAAGAATTCGCTGTCTCTGTGGCCGAGCGGTTCTAGGCGCTTCAGTCTGGAACCGCGCTACCGATACGGTCGCAGGTTCGAATCCTGCCTCGGACATGGATGTGTGTGATGTGCTTAAGTTAGTTAGGTTTAAGTAGTTCTAAGTTCTAGGGACTGATGACCTCAGAAGTTAAGTCCCATAGTGCTCAGAGCCATTTGAATTTGAATTGGGTTTACTCTGTGCGGAGTTTCCAGTGTCCTGTAATTTTCTATTCAGTATTTATCAAGTAGGTCATTATGTTGTCTAGTAAAACTCCGATACTTTTAGCTCGTGATTTTCCACTTGGTACGAGTAGTTGTTCTTTCAACTATCTCTGCACTCGTTGCTCCCAGTTCCTTTAAATTTTTGTTGTTGGGTCACCAGTGGTGTCCTGCGATCTATGTCCTATAAAGAGAGAATGGTATTTATATTTTTGCTTGTTCTTGAAGTTTGTTTCATGTTTCAAGAGAACCATGTTGTTGCATTTTGCTTTGATCTTCCAACCGAAGATTGATTTGAGGCATTACTCCCCATTCTTGTCGCTTCTTGCCACACACGCTATTTTAGCGAACTGCTGCATCCCACATCATCGATGTTTTTCCTTCCATCTAGGCCAGCCCCTGCGATTCATTCTTTGTACTATCATTCCAACTTAAGTTTTCATCAGCGGTTCATGTGCATATTTATTGTTTCCTTTTGTAGATTAAAACGAGCTTTGCTATGTATGGCCATTTCTGCGAGACTCCATCAGTAAAAGAACAAAGAAGAGTTAGAATGCTTGAGATGTTAAGTCCCCCCCCCCCCCCCCCCAGAGTATAACGCACAGGGCATTATACGAGGCGAGTTTTTTTAAGTAAGTACCGTTTTGAAATAAAAAAAAAGACGTGGTAAGATATCTCAATAATTTTACTTTTAAATGAAACCCTGCAGCTTAATCTAATTTTCTACATAACTTCCGTCAATATTGAAGCACTTGTCATAACATTGTACCAGTTTTTGAATACCCTCCTGATAGAAGTCTGCCGCCTGACTTGTTAACCACTGCATCATCACTGTTTTGACTTCGTCATCGTCCTGAAGACGCTATCCGCCCAGGTGTTTCTTCAAGTGCAGGAACAGATGGTAGTCACTGGACGCAAGATCGGGGCTGTACGGAGGATGATCTAGAGTTTCCCATCGAAAAGATGTGATGAGATCTTTGGGCTGATTTGCCACATGCGGACGGGCATTGTCTTACAGCAAAACGATGCCCTTGCTAAACTTCCATGGACTGTTGCTTTGATTCTGGTGTGACGTAAACCACCCATGTTTCATCGCCCGTAACAATTTGGCTTAAGAAGTCATCACCGTCGTTGTGGTACCGCTCAAGGAAAGTCAATGCACTGTCTAAACGTTTGGTTTTGTGCACATCCGTCAACATTTTCGGTACCCAACGTCCGCACAATTTTCGGTAATTCAAGTGCTCGGTCACAATGCCATACAAAACACTACGAGCAACATTAGGAAAGTCATCCCGCAAGGAGGAAATCGTAAAGCGTCTGTTTCCTCTCACCTTATTGGCCACTTCCTGCACCAAACTTTCATTAAGGACCGAAGGACGCCCACTCCGTTGTTCATCATGCACATTTGTGGTGCCATCTTTAAATACTCTCACCCACTTTCTTACGATTCCATCACGCATAATGTTTTCTCCGTAAACTGCACAGATCTCACGATGAATATCGATCGCTTTTAGGCCTTTAGCATTAATTACAGCCCGTACTTCTCAGTCGGCGGGACTCACGATTACCGGAGGCATCTTAAACACTCAGTACACAACATAAACAAGGAAGAATCAGCGTGTAATGGCGTCAGTGCGTGGATTAAGGTACAGGCTTTAATGTAAAAATAAAAGTATTGAGTTATCTTAGCACGTCCTTTTTTTTAATTTCGAAACGGTAGTTACTTAAAAAACACGCCTCGTACAATCATGTGAAACTGTCACAAAAAACCTTCTTCGGGATGTCCTTCAACCCGCACGCCACTGGCTTGAATGTCACTTACGTCGTTAAAGCGCTGGCCCTTATTGAGAATTTCTGCGCTGGACGGTGAAGCATTTACGACAGTAATCGGTCAGTTTGTCTCAGCTGGGGATACCACGTATTTACAACATCCGTCCCAGTCTGTGTATGCATCCAGGCCGGAGCAGGTGCAACGTTATACTGATAAACGCAGTAATAGCATCACATACCCTCTCAACGCATAACATTTCATTTCGTCTCCTGCTCCTCTTCTGGGTGCTTCACGTTTTCTGTCAGACAGTGTGAGATCATATGGAGTTTCTTCACAAATACGTGATTGACTGAAGAACGATTAGGTTATATTGGACGGCGAATGTTCCATAGAAACAACAGAAGCATTAGGAGTGCGGGGGCCCCCTCCCCCAACGCAGCGTAATAGGACGCTGAATGTTTTCAATGTGTGTAAACATCAGATAAGATCAGAAGCATATGATTAGCAGAATAACTGACGATCGTGTTGTGTACGGGAAAGTATCATTGTTGGATGGTCGAGAGGAATTGTAAAAGTTAGACTCAGTTTCCACTTGGTGTAGTGAATGGCAGCTCTCGTTAAATGTCGATAAATGTAGGACTGTGCCTATAACAAAAGGGTGGGTCAGTGGTAAAATTTCACATTAAAAATCCAAAAATCTCGGGTTCGATCCCCAGTCAATCCTAAGACTTCTTGTATGCCACTCATCACTTGTTTCACTTCTGGCGCCGGCCGGTGTGGCCGTGCGGTTAAAGGCGCTTCAGTCTGGAACCGCGAGACCGCTACGGTCGCAGGTTCGAATCCTGCTTCGGGCATGGATGTGTGTGATGTCCTTAGGTTAGTTAGGTTTAAGTAGTTCTAAGTTCTAGGGGACTGATGACCACAGAAGTTAAGTCCCATAGTGCTCAGAGCCATTTGAACTTCACTTCTGGCAATGTTTATTGATGTGCAAGAAGTCGAGATATACCGTGGTTCGGAATCCACGGTAAACTTTAAGTCCCCTGTAACTGGCTGGGGAAAGACAACGCCATTCCACGTCCAACAGGACCAGCGCTGCAGTATTCAAAACAATCTTTGGCTTTATGACTGATTTACTTATAGAAAGAGAGAGCATGTTATAGCGTCTGTTTACAAGATTAGTGGTACACGTCTTCAACACGTCACATTGAACAGTTACGTGGGCAGACTGAAGAGTAATGCCCCCGAATTTCTTATGTGTAAACTCTTGAAGCTTTTTAAATAAAGCAAACGTTATGAACATTCTGAATCTTCATTCTTCAGGTCTACATATTTATTTCTCAACATGGTCGCCCGGGAGATGAACACATTACTCCCGACGCGAAATGAGCTTCTTGATACAGCCATTGTAAAATGTTTTACTTTGTTGATGGAGGCACAACCTCAGCTGTGCTTGCACTACTTCATCACTATCGACGTGAAGTCCTCGAAGGTGTTCTCTAAGTTTCAATTCGAAACTCGATTACAGTATGCTGTTTCTCACGGTCCGACGTCGTTACTTCACACACTGTCGTGTTGCATGCTATGATTCTAAGCACTAGAGCGACAGAGCGCTGCAAATATGTAGACATGAAGAATAAAGACGTAGAATGTTAATAACGTTTGTTTTATTTAAGAAGCTTTAAGAGTTTTCACATAAAATCGGAGGCATTACTTTTCAGCACACCCTCGTGGTTAGGGGCAATACTAAGAAGCCATATGAAACGGAACGATCACGTAAAAATCAGTATTAGGAAAGGCGAACGGAAGACTTAAATTTGTCGGAAGGGTTCTGGGAAAGTTGAATGTGTCTGTAAAGGAAAATATCATACAGGAATTAGTGCTACCAGCTCTAGAGTATTGGTACAGCTGTTGGAGTCCCTATCAAGTAGACATGATAACAGATGTCGAACGACATCAGAAAATCACATCCGTCCGCAGCTCGTGGTCGTGCGGTAGCGTTCTCGCTTCCCACGCCCGGGTTCGATTCCCGGCGGGGTCAGGGATTTTCTCTGCCTCGTGATGACTGGGTGTTGTGTGATGTCCTTAGGTTAGTTAGGTTTAAGTAGTTCTAAGTTCTAGGGGACTGATGACCATAGATGTTAAGTCCCATAGTGCTCAGAGCCATTTGAACCAAAATCACATCTAGGATCGTAACAGGCTGGTGAAGCCCATCATAAAGTGTAACAGGTATGTTCGGTGGAGGTCCATGGTGAATGTTGTACCGGACGAAATAACACCCGCCGATACAGTGGTGAGTTCTTAGCTTTCGTGAAGGTGCAAGATGGCACTATAACACGTCGAATGTTAAGTCACTTTATTATAACATGAACAAGACGAAATTTTTAACTTTGCTATAATCAGCGTCCACAGGAATGCCTCTTCCACAGATTACAATCTACGATCTCACAGATTCCAAGTTACGATAAACATTTATGTAGAGTTCTGACTAGCGGAATTATCGTACTGCTGGCCCGGTAGAAAGATGCTGTCGACTTCGGCGATGCTTGCTGACTGAGCTACGGGGCACTGTGCTTACAGGGAGACAGTACGAACTTTCTGTCACCGCTCTGGTTGTCCTTAACAGGTGTCCAGGGTATGATTAGGACTTCAAAATACGTATACAGGAAGACGCAACTCTCAACCGTTTTCGAAGAAATCGAGTTTCAAAACTTTACGTGTGCTCACATAATCTGTATGGTCGTTAACAGGCAACGAGTGCGCACTCGAGTGAGGAAGCGCTTAGTTTCATAAGCCCTAGGTCTCTGGATCGAATCTCGCTACCTGTACTATTTTTTGCGAGTTATCTGCGCCAATATTCGATGTTACGCTTCGATGTGCGTACTACACCGCGAAACTGTGTGTTGTCCGAGAACCGTTTACGAATGTATACTAAGTTTGTTTTGCAGTAGACACGTTGAAGAAAAAAAAAAACCAATAACATGCAAAAATTCGGCGTTTTGCAGTGCTGCATAGCTTACACATATTTGTCACGAAACTAGGTACAGTAATACAAATAAAACGATTCCAATGATTTGCTTGAAAGTTCTGGTGTAATCTTTTTTTTATTTCCAATCTCCGCAAGAGAAAAAACTTTTTCTTCCGTTTTCATGTTAAAAATTAGGAAAATAGTTAAGGAATAATTCAGTATTGATACTTTGCGCGTGGTCATAACAAATCTGTTAGGATTACGTGGGAATGAAAAAGAAGAATACTGCCGACAACGAGACTCGATCCAGATAATTTTCGAACTCTATTTTCTCAAAATTGGTCGAGAGTTGCATCTTCCTGTTTTAATATGTTTAAGCACCAGTCGTGCCCTACTTGAATCAAATCGGCGAAGGGAAATTCGTACAGTCCCCTTGTTAGACGCACAAAAGCGGGCTGATGGCGGTGGCATGTAGAAACTCTTCCGGGCGTGTCTACGCCACCGTCTCTCATTCGTTGTTGCTTCTGGCAGCGACTGTGTTTACTTCTGGTCCCGTCGCGAGGTACCAACCTTCCCTTGGCACCACACTCTTCGGACGTCACCACACTGAATTCCTGGGAGAAAGACACTGTAGTGGTCGCGAAACCCTGTTGGGTAGATTTTGAGAACCTGTATTGCAGGAAGACTCTGCGGGCCAGGAAACAAAACTGATTATATAATTATAATTATTTGGTACTATGTTCCCTCCGCCATGCACTGTACAGTGACTTGCGGGGTATTTATGTAGCTGTAGAATACTTTTTTGCATTTTATGTTTTGAGAGTTGCAGGAGGCTCGAAGTTAAGGAGAAATTTACATTATTTCCTCAAAATATCCAGACGGATCCTTGGAAAAGCCTACTTATACTGACGACCCCTCCACCTAGATTGCGCCGAGGAGGAAGACTTGCACCAGTCAGTAGTCTTAGTCACGCTGTATACTGAACTAAGCCAGCACACAGCTCGTCGTGGTGAGGGTTGTTCCGTGTGGCGCAGCTCGTCCGCTAGCGGCTGTCGGGTGTCTCCGGCAATGAGCATCGCGCCTCCAGACCTCAGATTTAATTAAGCTGCGGCTGCTACGGGGGTGGCACGCCTTAATGGGCGCTCCTGCAGCCGCCAACACTGTTGGGACGGTTCAGCTTCCCCGTCTGAAGCGACTGTTGCTAAACTGCGTGTGGAGGGAGACCTACACCTCCCCCGGCCCCAGCATTATACCTCCACCGTCACGGCTACCCGGCGCTTCGTTGCCACGTGTAGGGACGGGGACCACGAGTAAAGACTGGTTCACGTTGGACGTCTAAACATTTCGCAATGCACTTCAAATGGCAGCATTCAGACAGATCGTCAACGGAACTTAAACGAAATAACAAGGATTCTCGGGAAGGGAATAGTAGTGCCTTTTGCGGTTACATGTTTTCTTAATCTTCATTTTATCGTTTGCTCTTTGTTTTAGTGGCACTTTGCGAGAGTTCCATGATGACTTATATTTTTTCATAGGTGTGTGTTTTCACAAAAGAGCCGAAATACGAGGCGTATTTTTAAGTAAGAACCGTTTTGAAATTAAAAAAAAGTCGTGGTAAGATATCTCAATAATTTTATTTTTACATGAAAGCCTGTACCTTAATCTACGCACTGACGCCATTACAGGCTGATTCTTCCTTGTTTACATTGTGTACAGTGTGTTCAAGATTCCTCTGATGATCGTGAGTCCCGCCAACTGTTATAAGATTTCTTAGTGCTAAAGGCCTAAAAGCGATAGATATTCATCGTGAGATCTGTGCAGTTTACGGACAAAAGACTGAGTGATGGAATCGTAAGAAAGTGGGTGAGAGTATTTAAAGATGGCCGCACAAATGTGCATGGTGAACAACGAAGTGGGCGTCCTCCGGTCGTTAATGAAAGTTTGGTGCAAGAAGTGGACAGTGAGGTGAGAGAAAACAGACGCTTTACGATTTCCTCCTTGCGGGATGACTTTCCTAATATTTCTCGTAGTGTTTTGTATGGCATTGTGACCGATCACTTGAATTACCGAAAATTGTGCGCACGTTGTGTACCGAAAATGTTGACGGATGTGCACAAAACCAAACGTTTAGACAGTGCATTGACTTTCCTTGAGCGGTACCACAACGACGGTGATGATTTCTTAAGCCAAATTGTTACGGGCGATGAAACACGGGTGGCCTACGTCACACCAGAATCAAAGCAACAGTCCATGGAAGTTGAACAAGGGCATCGTTTTGCTGCAAGACAATGCCCGTCCGCATGTGGCGAATCAGCCCAAATATCACATCACATCTTTTCGATGGGAAACTCTAGATCATCCTCCGTACAGCCACGATCTTGCGCCCAGTGACTACCATCTGTTCCTGCGCTTGAAGAAACACCTGGGCGGTCAGCGTCTTCAAGACGATGACGAAGTCAAAACAGTGGTGATGCAGTGGTTGACAAGTCAGGCGGCAGACTTCTATGAGGAGGGTATTCAAAAACTGGTACAACGTTATGACAAGTGCCTCAATATTGACGGAAATTATGTAGAAAAGTAGTTAAAGGTACAGGCTTTCATGTAAAAATAAAATTATTGGGATATCTTAGCACGTCTTTTTTAATTTCAAAATAGAACGTACCTAAAAAACACGCCTCATATATTAGAGCGAAAATGATTTACGTTGTACAATATTTGAACAATGAAATACGAGGGGCTTTCAAAAAATTATGCAACAAGATTGTTTTTCTGTAAGCAGGTTGGTTTGATTCAGAGTTCCAAAACACCATATCATTCCCCTTTCTTTTGGCAGCAAAACCCTATTTTTTCAACAAAATCTCCGTTTAGTGCGATGGCCTTACGCCACGTCACCGGAGGCCGTGTATGCCCGCATGATACCCACCCTACTGGTTAACGTCGCAGCCAGCGTCTTGCTGCATTAAAAATCTCCGCATCATCCACGTACTGCCTTCAGCGAACTACGTCCTTCACTGGGCGAAACAGATGGAAGTCGGAAGATGTGAGATCAGGCTGTAGGATGGATGAGGAAGAACAGGCCTTTGAAGTTTTGTGAGCTGCTCTCGGCTGCGCAAACGTGTTTGAAGGCTTACGTTGGCATGGGGAAAGAGAAGTTCTTTTGCACTTGTGTGGCGACGAAAGCCGTGAAGTTGTTTCTTTAATTTCCTGAGGGTGACATAATACACTACACAGTTTGTCGTTGCACCATAAGGGGGATGGGGGACAGAATAATCCCTCCCAGAAGACCGTCGCCATGAATTTACCGGCTGAGGTTGCAGCTTTGAGATTTTTCCACCAAGGAGAGGTGGTATGCCACAACTCCATGGATTGCCGTTTTGTTTATAGTTCGAAGCGCTGATCTCATGTTTCATCACCTGTGAGGATCTTCGACAAAAAGATATCACGATCAGCCTCGTAACGCGCAAGCATTTCCGCACAGATGATCCTTCGTTGCTCTTTATGGTCATCTGTTTGGCGGCGAGGAACCCGGCGGGCACACACATTTGAGTAGCCCAACCGATGGGACGAGTGTGTCAGCACTGCCAATAGAGACGCCTAGTTGTGCAGAGAGGTGTTTGATTGTGCTCCATCGATCACCTCGAATGAGAGTGTCCGCACGTCCCAACGTTGCAGGAGTCACAGCTATAAGCGGCCGGTCCAAACGCGGGAGATCGGACAGGTTAGCGCGACCTTGTTGCGATAATGACAGACGCCTCGCCCAACGACTCAACGTGCTTTTGATCACTGTCTGGTCTCCGTAGACTTTCTACAAGCTCCTGTGAATATCTGCGACGTTCTGGTTTTCCGGCAGAAGAAACTCAATTTACAGCTCTCTGCTTGGAGCGAACCTCCCTTCAAAATGCCGGTTTGAAGGTTACGTATAGTGCCGCCCCATATCTGTGCTTGATGAAACTATAGTGGCTGAAGCGGGAACGTTCCACTGTGCTCAACAACAAATTATGCATTTTTTTAAACGAAATTGAACTTATTGAACGTGCCTTGTAGCTCCCATTGTGCATAGCTAAGACATAGATACATGAAATAGTTTTGATTAAGTAAACTTTTTTTAACAGTGCGAAAGTCAGCTCTGTTCAATGAGAGAAACAAAGTTGTGTTTCTATTTATTCGCTACATAGACAGAAAGCAAAACGCAGTTAACAAGGGACTTAAAAAAAAAAGTTCAAATGTGTGTGAAATCTTATGGGACTTAACTGCTAAGATTATCAGTCCCTAATCTTACACACTACTTAACCTAAATTATCCTAAGGACAAACACACACACACCCGTGCCCGAGGGAGGACTCGAACCTCCGCCGGGACCAGCCGTACAACCCATGACTGCAGCGCCATAGACCGCTCGGCTAATCCCACGCTGCTAACAAGGGACTAAGAATATTTGCGTTGCCATCTGAGTATTGTTGTTTGGCGTGTCTATATGTATACCTTTCTTGAGCAACAAAATCTCGATGGTTTAAAATGTTTGGACACCATTTTACCTATTATTCCGTTTTTCTGCAGCATGGGAATTGTAAGGTACAACTTTTGTCAAGAACATACATTAGAAATTTTACCCGTCCAGATAGCCACGCACATTGGCACGGTATTTCCGGGATTCGAGAACGCTCGCCGGCCCCGGATGCAATACACCCGGCGGATTAACGATGAAGGCCGGTTTGCTGTCCAGCCGTGGTGCGATTTTTAGGCTGTTTCCTGCATTCGACTAGGTGGATACCGGGCTGGTAGTACCCACGTCTCGCCTCAGTTACACGATTCGCAACCATTTAGAAAACATCTGTTACAAATTTTGCTCTGCCCATTAATGAACTTCTTTAGCATTGCTAGTAGCTTAATTTTGATACAATGTTACGACGTTTTGTATCGTGGTTGGGATCTCTTGACCCCACTTTCACAGTTCGGTGGTGGAACAAGTGAACCGGCATTGTGTTGACGGTGACAGTGCTTTCCATCCGATTTTACCCCTCTGGTAAAATTTTACCATTCCGTTGCCATAAACTTCGAACCTCAGCTGATGGGCTCCCGAATGCATCTGTTTGCTCACACATCACAATTAAAACAATGTTCTGTTTAGTGGCACTTAAGAGTGCGCTCAACAATTTATTAGACAAACTGCGTTAACGAGGAAATTAGTATTACGTATTTGAAAAAAACTGCAAGTGACCCTGGATGGAAATTTTAGGAGCAAATTCAGTCAGTTATATGAAAGAAAGAAAAAGCAGACATAATGAATTCTATTATGGTTTCGAGTTTTTGAGGCACGAAAATGTGTGAATGAGAATTGAACAACCCCAAATGGACAGAATAAACTTCGCCTATTTTCGTCGCCCAAATATGCTGGAGCGCTACAACAATTGGATAAATGATCTCCTTCATGAAGCCAGCAAACAAAACTCAAACAACTGTTTTAAACAAATGGTAATGGATTTGTATACAGTCTTTTAAAGTGCAGTGGGACGTGGATCCACTAATGCAAGTCAGAATATGGATGATAAATTCCTGAATGGATGTATTTGGACTGTTGGGAGAGTGACGTAAAGGTATATTGGGACACTCGAGCACAATTTTTGTTATTATTTTTCAGCATGTGTGTAGTTAACTGTGAGTATTTTTCTAACATGCTTCAACACAAAGTGAGACCTGTGGCAGGAGGAGGAGGAGAAGTAAAAGGACATCTGGCTCTCTCAGAAGATGTTTTTCTGATGCACGATAATGTTTACTCTCATGTCTTGAGACTGGAAGTTTACTCAACAGTAAGGGCGTAATCTGCCTTTCAGAGGCCAAGAAAAAATTGTGCTCCCTCTTCTTGATGCGGCTTGTAGTGGTGACTGGAACCACTCGGCGAGTGGTTAATGAAAGATCCCTGTGTACAATAATCCTACATTTATTTTGATACAGGGACGGTATTGCTGCAGGCAGGAGGCTATTGCCCCTCGATGACATAGGTGACTTCCGGAGCGCCCTGTACCTAGTTCAGCAACTGCTGACTCGGAGGACAGCTCACATTAGCGCCAACAACTGTCGGCCTCAGCAAAGCTGCCGCCGGTGTGTGTCAGGCGCAGCTCCTGGCAGCAGGACTAAATCGTTGTTGCTGCATACCGCTCTGGGAAGGACACTTTTCAAACCGTAACATCCATCACGGCCGAATTCGAAAGCGTGTGCCTTCACTGGGAGGTGATCAGCAATAGTGAAGGCTCCCTGGAACCATTGTACAACAGAGAGACCAGGTAGATCTTAGTCCCAGTTGAACACGCGACCCGCTAGGGAGGTTGTAGCCAACAGAAGATAGTCACCTGGCGGCTGACCCAGCGGTGCAAAAGTTCCAACTTGTTTTCTTAAGGTTCCTGCTGAGGCAGACGCCTGCTGGTACTGGAGACGAAGTCTTGCTAGGTGCCTGGGTGCTTCACCTGGCGCTGCAGTTGTCTTCGTCTTAAAATTAACAGCTGATGAAGTCACTGATGTTCGGCATCACGTACGCCCCCTGCTATGGTCATTTAAAGAGAACGTTGGTGAGCATCTGCGAACACATGAGAAGTAAGATGCGATTTTTATTTGGGGGAGGGTGGTATTTATAAGAGTCTATTGACCAGTACTTCTCCAGCAGCAGCACCGCTACTCTGGAAGAGCAAACAGGCTGTAGCGGCCAAATGTCATTACTGCAGGAGCCTGGCTGAAGCTGTAATATTGCGCAGCTTCACCCTTCAGAAGCTGACCTCTCCCGTTTCCTCAGATTACTAAATAAGCATCTTTAAGGCTGAATAAGTGTTCCCGTGAAAAGCTGTCTGGACGTCAATCTGACTCTCACTTCCCTCGTTATGACGCCGTTTAGTAGAGTGTTGCAGGTCCAGTTCATCGACTGAGCGAGGTGGCGCAGCGGTTAGCACACTGGACTCGCATTCGGGACGACGACGGTCCAATCCCGCGTCCGGCCATCCTGATTTAGGTTTTCCGTGATTTCCCTAAATCACTCCAGGAAAATGCCGGGATGGTTTCTTTGAAAGGGCGCGGCCAACTTCCTTCCCCGTCCTTCCCTAATCCGATGAAACCGATGACCTCGCTGTTTGGTCTCTTCCCCCAAACAATCCAATCCAATCCAATCCAATCCAGTTCAGTTCATCGCACCCGACAGAGTCGTGGTGCAACACTGTCAAGCAAAAGTGTGATCTGCCCTACAATTTGTGTGTGGGAGCTCTCTGGAGCATAAAAGTTACCATTCGTCACCATCAGCAGGCCCAGTACCTGGCATGATGGTATAGGGTGCCACTGACCACACAACACGATCATCTTGGCTCTAATAATCGGTTATTTGAAAATTTCTGACGTGTTGAAGCTATTGGTTGTGCCCTAACTTTTAGATGCCTTTGACGTTGTCCTTCAACAAGATAAAGCAGGAGACCACACGTTGCCTGTGTTGTCCTGAGCCAGATTTGGAAACAAAATAACTTCGCCCGTACCTGTGCAGTCTGTGGAAGCAGGGAAACAGTAGCAGTGAGGGGGGAGGCGGGGGATGTTCAAGTGCGAATGGACTCTGCGGGGCAGGGGCGGTGCAGTTAAAAGCTGAAAGCTAATCACATGTAGAGTTTGTAAGCTACAGCTAACATATCCGCAAACGATCATATTAATGGTTTACTACAGTCTGACCAGTAATTCGACAAGTCAGCCGTTTATTATTAAAAACACGGTGGGGTTCAGGATTATGCTGACTTCACGACGGAAGGAGCAATTTATTTTCGCTTTACTTTTTAACCTCTTTTTCTTTAAGAGAACCATCGTTAATGGCGAGTTTTGAGTAACACTTACACTTCTCTTGTTGCCATTTTAATATTTGCTTCTTTTGCCAAAACACAGTACAGTTCACACAGGTTGCAATTGTGATAGAATCCTGAAACAACATATTAAACAAACAGCTGTGGACAAGTCAGGTGAGAAGCTTATGGGTAGCTTGTTCTTGGTGTACAAATAAACATGTAATTTCTTCACTTGTATTGTTGCAAAGCCATACTGACTTGCATTGCACTTACTAAGTTTACGTAATTTCGTAGGGAAATTCTAGTTTGTCATATATCACAGTAGTTAAGAATGCTTTACATGTTAAAGATATGGTAAAATAGCCTCCTCTTTGCATATTATCATTTGCCTACAACTTGCTTCCATTATCTCGAACGATTAATGAGAGATGAGGGATGTTATGAATAATTTGTTCTTGTTTCATCGTTTGCGCAAAGGACAGGAAGTGGGTGCGCTACATAAATCCATTTCCTCGAGACTGGAGATAGATATAAAATTCCTGGCAAGTTTAAAAGAAAAAAATCAGTATGTTAACTACATTTAAAACGCAGCAATGTGTGACCTAACATGCACCAAACTCAAACTCTTAGCGACTCCTATTTTCCCTTGTAATCTTTTCTAATTGCGTGTGATGGGTCACTCAGTTTCTTAATATCACAGTAATTATGTCCAGTAACAAAACGATAGGCATTCACCAGGAAGCTGGTAAAAGAGGCTATAAGTTGCGAAAAAATAGTATTTTTACCCAATAGTTTCGTTAACATTGTGTGAGAAAGATTGCAAAGCACGTGGTATGTGGTCGTCATTGTTCCCAAAGTGTAGCGAGCCGCCGGCCTGGGTGGACGAGCGGTTCTAGGCGTACAGTCTGGAACCGCGCGACCGCTACGGTCGCAGTTTCGAATCCTGCCTCGGGCTTGGATGTGTGTGACGTCCTTAGGTTATTTAGGTTTAAGTAGTTCTAAGTTCTAGGGGACTGTTGACCTCAGATGTTAAGTCCCATAGTGCTCAGAGCCATTTGAACCATTTTTTAAATTTAGACTAAATATGGATGTCGACGTTGCGCCAGCAGAATGACAATCGTTTACTCTTAATCGAGAATGATGACGCCTTCCAAAGATAGGCATACCGTCGGCATCACGTGACGAATGGTGGTGCCCTCTCTGCGCTCTATAAATGCGAGAGTAACCGGAGTCTCAGTGGCAGTAGCCGGACGACCTCACATGTCTCCCGCAGATGGAGACGAAACGTTAGGTGGAAATTTTCTACATCGACCACCGCCTCTCAACCCGGAAGTTTCAACTGAAGAAATTTACAGTAGTTCTCCACATAAGATAAAAATAATTTCATCATTCCGACTTTTTGGTAAAACCGTAAGGTCATTCTTATTTGATCATTTTTCCTATGGCAGAATCTTTACAACACGTGAAATACGAAACTTAAAACAAGAAAGTGCAAAATATCTTACTGCAAGTTCTGATATACGTCTTGTAGATTAAGCCAAACGAACAAATTCACTCTTCAGGAAGAGCACACTTATATTTACGTAACATGGGATACAATAGAATACACTTTTATCAAAATGATAAAAAAGTAAACTATAGATTGCAGCAATCAGCCGTCCTTTTTAAATTTTGTTATGCAGATTTAGATTTCGGCTAGAAGCTAGCCATTCTCAATGCACTGCTGAAAGCATGTAAGTCCCTGTTGATCGGGCTTCACCCACTGACTGCTTACGGCTGATTGCTGCAGTCTATAATACACAAGTCAATATAACAGTCGCTGAGTGCAACCGCTTTCCGAATGGAAGGTAACCTGATGATAAAAAAGTATAAGCAATCGTGAGTGAGGTGATGTGTAAGCCAGCAACAGATCACCTGCTATGGTACAATTCTATGGCGTTGCTCATTACGCTACACCGACCATGAATGAATAGAGACCATAGTTTGCTTCTTACCATCTCCTGAAAGCTTTAATCGTAGATGTGTTATTAACTGATGGTACAATTCTATGGCGTTGCTCATTACGCTACACCGACCATGAATGAATAGAGACCATAGTTTGCTTCTTACCATCTCCTGAAAGCTTTAATCGTAGATGTGTTATTAACTGGCATTTAATTGCAACAGAATGTACCAAGAACAATGCGCTTTTGATGGTTCCTCAATGTGCCCATGCCTTGAAACGGCATACTTTCGTAAGATGTCTCTCTTGAATTTATTACAACAAATCATACAGTTAACGCCGGCCGGAGTGACCGTGCGGTTCTAGGCGCTACAGTCTGGAGCCGCGAGACCGCTACGGTCGCAGGTTCGAATCCTGCCTCGGGCATGGATGTGTGTGATGTCCTTAGGTTAGTTATGTTTAAGTAGTTCTAAGGGACTGATGACCTCAGAACTTGAGTCCCATAGTGCTCAGAGCCATTTGAACCATACAGTTAACGACGGGTTTTCGACAGAACTTGAAGTCAATATGGCATCTCGCTACTATGTATCGGAGAGGGACGGCGTACGTGTGACTAGTGACGTAGGTGGCGTTTTACCATCACATTCGTTTAGGTTCAAATGCACGTTCGGAATATCTGACCTGCTAGATATTGCTCTGCAGGATCGGAAACACTCCCCAACGTGCTTATTCCGTGCTATGACGTCAGAAACTCGACACACTCAACGCTCGAATACACCGTCCGTGTGCCGACAATTTTAGAGAGTAATTATGACTCGCAGACAGACGCATGAACACCATACGCAGATGTCAGCATTTGAGTGAAAGGATGTGTAATTGGACTCGCTCGAAGACGGTTGGAGTAATTCGGCGAGTCGCTCGACATTTGAATGGGGGCGATACCACTGTCCGACGATGTTGGCAAGACTGGGTGAACCAGGGCGAACAGAGAGTCAATAAGGAAGCGGTCGACCTAGAGAGATGACAAAGTGAGGATCAATCAGTCGTCTGAGAGGCCCTCAGAGGCCCGGATTCATCATTATCATCGATCCGGCATGTTGCCGGTGCCTCAGTGACCACAAGGACCATTAACAGGCGGCTGACTACCATTGACCTCTGTGCACCAACAAGCCCATTTGACATAGTGTCGGGCACTTTCGGCCGGAATCCCATTGACTGGGGTAGGATTGTCTTCAGCGAGGAGTCCCGCTTCGAACTGAGCCCAAATGGTTCAAATGGCTCTGAGTTCTATGAGACTTAACATCGGAGGTCATAAGTCCCCTAGAACTTAGAACTACTTAAACCTAACTAACCTAAAGACATCACACACATCCATGCCCAAGGCAGGATTCAAACCTGCGACCGTAGCAGTCGCGCGGTTCCGGACTGAAGCTAAACTGAGTCCAGATGACCAGCGAAAACGGATCAGGAGACGCTCGGACAGCGGTGGGATGCCAACCTGACTGTCGCCCACCATACGGCCCTACAACCAGCAGAGATGGTCCGGGGCCGCCATTTCATTTCACAGCATGACTCCTTTGATTGTCATCTGCGGCGCCCTTCTGGCAAAGCTGTATGTCGACAATATTCTACGCCCCGTTTTGTTTTCCTTAATAGCTAAATTACGATGAAGAAAAACGTTAATGGCTGCTAATACATTAGAATATCTTAGTTTCATTTAGAGTAACATAAGTTTGACCTACTTCCAAGAGCGCAACAACGTCCGTGTACGTGTGCTACAGCTACCAATCAGTCGTCGCGTTTGTGTTTGTTTATATCATGATTATTCTTATTGTAAACGAAGTATAGAATGTCAATCTCGTCGAAATCTGTGAGTCGCAGGGTTTGGCCTGTCGTTCTAAGTGCACTCTACGTCTTGCGGTGCCTCACCGTATGAGTTTGCGCCTTTTTAATGCGTGTTGTGATTTAGCTGCCGAACTTTGCAGACGCACCTTGCATTTTGATTATCAGCGCGCGATTTACGTTTCCCTCCCCCTCTGCGTGTGTCGTAATCTCGGTTCAGCTCTGCCCCTGCGCTCCCCTGCTCCCTGGCATTTTATCTGCTTTAGCCCTGAGCGCTGGCTGCCGCCCTTTGTTAAAGTTATTAGCCGAGGCGTGTGTTAAGCCGGGTCGCGAGGGTGCACCTTAAATGAAGTGCCTGGGAAGGGCGGGAGGGAGGGGGATGCTGCCTCAGACCACCACCGTCTCCCCTTACCGACAACACAGTGGTGCTCTCCGTTTACACTTCCCCTGCATTTGCAGCGCACAGATCACCATTCGCTACGTCGCAGAGGACCTTCATTCTCGCTTGCTTTTGAGCACTTTCGCATTAAATTCCGAAACGAAGACTCCAAATACTATTGTTCTTTTTCTGCCTCCACACAGTCGTATGTAGATTTCGTCTCAGTCGCTGAATAGAGCTAGAAAAAAGACTGAACACTGTAACCTTTAAGATTAAATGGTTTGGGCAATAGTTCCAGGGATTGGTTGTGGGGATCGTAGTTTTTTTTTTTATTGGATCCAGTCACTTTGACTATGATCCACACACTGAGCAACTTCCCTGGTTGACAAGCCTTCTCCATGTAACGTGATGACGCAGACCGGATCGTTGGTCGCGGGTGTCCTTCGTGTCATGATGGATGTTCACTCTACTGTTCCACAGACGTCTCTAAAGCGTCCCTGCTTGCGCGTTACACTGAGGTGACGGAAGCCATGGGATACCTCCTGATATCGTGTCGGACCACCTTTTGCCAGGCCTAGTGCAGCAACTCGACTTTGCATGGACTCGACAAGTCACTGGAAGTCATCTGCTGAAATATTGAGCCATGCTGTAGTCACCCATAACATGGCGAAAGTGTTAACGGTGCAGGATTTTGTGCTCATACTGTCATTTCGATTATGTCCCATAAACGTTCGATGGGATTCATCTCGAGTCTGGGTGGCCAAATAATTCGCACGAACTATCCAGAATGTTCTTCAAGCCAATTGCGAACAGTTGTGGCCCGGTGATACAGCGCATTGTCATCCATAAAAATCTTATAGTTATTTAGGAACATGAAGTTCACGAATGGCTGCAGATGGTCTCCAAGAAGCCGAACATAACCATTTTCAGTCAATGAACGGTTCAGTTCGATGGGAGGGCCCAGTCCATTCCATGTAAACACAGCCTACACCATTATGGAACCACCACCAGCTTGCCTAGTGCCTTGTTGACAACTTTTGTCCATAGCTTGGTGGGGTCTGCGCCTCACTGCAAATCTACCATCAGCTTTTATCAGTGAAATTGGGACTCATCTGGCCAGACCACGGTTTTTCAGTCGTCTTTGGTCCACCCGATATGGTCATGAGCCCAGGAGAAGCGCTGCAAGTGATATCCTGCTGTTAGTGAACGCACTCGCATCGCTCGTCTGCTATCATAGCCCATCTACGCCAAATTTCTCGCACTGTCCTGCCTGATAACGTTCGTCGTAAGTCCCACATTGATTTTTGCTGTTATTTCACACAGGATTGCTTGTGTATTAGCACTGGAAACTCTACGCAAACGCCGCTGCTCTCGGTCATTAAGTCAAGGCTAGCGGCTGCACGTTGTCCGTGATGAGAGGCAATCCCTGAAATTTGATGTTTTCGACACACTTTTGACACTGTGGCTCTTGGAATACTGAATTCCGTTACGATTTCCGAAATGGAACGTCCCATGCATCTAGTTGTAACTACCATTTCGCCTTCAAAGAGAGTTAATTCCCTTCGTGCGCCATAATCACGTCAGAAACCTTTTCACAAGAGTGAACCGACAGGAAGAAGATGCTGTGATATGCAAATGATTAGCTTTTCAGAGCTGTGGTCGATCGGTTCTAGGCGCTTCAGTCCGGAACCGCGCTGCTGCTAGGGTCGCAGTTTCGAATCCTGCTTCGGGCATGGAAGTGTGTGATGTCCTTAGGTTAGTTAGGTTTAAGTAGTTGTAAGTCTAGGGGACTGATGACCTCAGTCAGGTTGGTATCCAACCCCTGTCTGGGCGTTTCCTGATCCGTTTTCGCTGGTCATCTGGGCTCACTTCGAAGCGGGACTCATCGCTGAAGACAATCCTACCCCAGTCAATAAGATTCCAGCCGAAAGTGCCCGACACTACTTCAAATGCTTGTTTCAATGGTAGTCGGCCGCCTGTTTACTGTTCTTGTGGTCACTGAAGCACCAGCTACATGCCGAATCGATGATAATGATGAATCCGGGGCTCTGAGGGCCTCTGTGACGATTGATTGGTCCTCACTTTGTCATCTCACTAGGTTGACCGCTTCCTTCTTGACGCTCTGTTTGCTCATGGTTCCCCCAGTCCTGCCAACATCGTCGAATAGTGGCATCACCCCTATTCAAATGCGAATCGCCGAATTACTCCAACCGTCTTCGACCATCGGGTTCAGAGCCATTTGAAATATTTTGACAGCTGCAACAATGCGCTGCCCCTTCATATCTTGTGTACACAGATCTACCGCCATCTGTATAGGTGCGTGCCGCTGTCCCTTGACTTTCGTCGGCTAAATGTAGTTTCAACTGAAATACTGCAATCTACCTATAGCTAGCTTCGATGGTAACTGTGTGTATGTTTACAAACAACGTCAGGGATGGCCTTCCAATCGGTACAGGGACCGTCGAAATAGCAACATACCTGCATGACAAGTCTGCGTTACGCAGAGCGCTTGCTGATGTAGTTTTATGAGAACAGTGTTTCGCAATTTTGAGAATGTCGTAATTTACACAAATGTCGTAATTTACACAAATCTTCACTTGGCTGTACACAGGGTATACCAGTCTGCAGACTATAGCTATGCGAAGGTGTAAATGTGGAACTGTGTCCCTTTATGTCGCTTCTGCCTACATTCGAAAAAAATCAGTCGTCAGATATTTTTTCTTGTTGGAGGATCTTTCTCTTTTGGTCTGGCTTCACTCAGCTTCCTGTGGTTTGCCGATTATGCTTGTGGGCACACGAACCGTATCGGTTTTGTTTTTGACAATCAACCTGTAAATGGGCGCCTTTGCCGAGCTGTGATGTTCTGTGCATCCACAGGCAATCACCTGAAATGTATCCTGTGTTAAGTTAAACATAGCTCGTAATTTACTAGAAGCCCCACCATTTTGGAGAGTGGAAGTTATAATTATTGCAGGTGATTACTGTGATTATATTTTGCTGTATTGTTCTGAGTTTTCCTCTTGATTTTGTTCCCTCATTTCTTTTAACAGATATGCTCCTCGTAAAATGGTTATGTTGAAGTAGGTGTACATATAAATTATTTTTGCTTTTACGTAATGTGTTAATAAATGTCCAATTTTCGCGTACATCATTTGGTATTTGTAAAATGGATTTTCTTTCAAACCCGGAAGCTTTTCAGAGTTTTCCATTTAGCCGGCCTCACACACGTAACTAATATGATGCCACAGCCTGTGGCTTTCTATAACGGCACCGTGAGCTACCGTTCACATAGGACACCAAAACTTCTACGTAGTTGCATAGCTTTCCATACGGCGTCAATTAAAATCATGTGAGCGGGTACGTACGTTACAGTGCAGGTTATGGGGTAATTAACTGTGACACCAGTTAAACACAAGGAATACGGAACCCAAATGTTGGATCCAAAAATAGATTTTGCACAGGGATAAATCAGGTGCAACATATAACGCTTGGAGGGGAAAATGCTGCCTGCTATTACAAAATAGCTGGCAGGTAAATATCATCTGCAGACACGCCACTCTTCCAAGATTCTAGAATCTTCTTATATTCGTTGATGTAGGCATTTCTAATAACTAATTGTTAGTTTACCAGCTGTCACATCACACTCGGGGGCTATTTCCCGATCACACCCGGGGGCTATTTCCCGCATATAATCCACAATTTGTACAGTCCTTGGTCACACAACTGAGGAAGTTTATATGAGTCTCTTTTTTTGTTTGCATATAAGTTTATTTATTTATTGATCCACAGATCTTTTTAGATTGTGGGGTACGTCATTGGTTTGCGAAAATTGCGCGCGCGTAAACACACACATACACACACACGCGCGCGCGCGCACACGCACGCACACACACACACACACACACACACACACACACACACACACACACACACACTGCTACAGAAAATCAAACATACGTTGTTGCTCCTGTAGTTCCAGAAGTTGCAACAGTGTACCTTCCGACCTCTGTGCTCGCGTTTTTCCAGTAATAAAATGAAGACTCACTAAATCTACATCTGCATCTACATTTATACTCCGCAAGCCACCCAACGGTGTGTGGCGGAGGGCACTTTACGTGCCACTGTCATTACCTCCCTTTCCTGTTCTAGTCGCGAATGGTTCGCGGGCAGAACGACTTCCCGAAAGCCTCCGTGCGCGCTCGAATCTCTCTAATTTTACATTCGTTATCTCCTCGTGAGGTATAAGTAGGGGGAAGCAATATATTCGATACCTCATCCAGAAACGCACCCTCTCTAAACCTGGACAGCAAGCTACACCGCGATGCAGAGTGCCTCTCTTGCAGAGTCTGCCTCTTGAGTTTGCTAAACATCTCCGTAACGCTATCGCGCTTGCCAAATAACCCTGTGACGAAACGCGCCGCTCTTCTTTGGATCTTCTCTATCTCCTCTGTCAACCCGACCTGGTACGGATCCCACACTGATGAGCAATACTCAAGTATAGGTCGAACGAGTGTTTTGCAAGCCACCTCCTTTGTTGATGGACTACATTTTCTAAGGACTCTCCAAATGAATCGCAACCTGGTACCCGCCTTACCAACAATTAATTTTATATGATCATTCCACTTCAAATCGTTCCGTACGCATACTTCCAGATATTTTACAGAAGTAACTGCTACCAGTGCTTGTTCCGCTATCATATAATCATACAATAAAGGATCCTTCTTCCTATGTATTCGCAATACATTACATTTGTCTATGTTAAGGGTCAGTTGCCACTCCCTGCACAAAGTGCATATCCGCTGGAGATCTTCCTGCATTTCGCTACAATTTTCTAATGCTGCAACTTCTCTGTATAACTACAGCATCATCCGCGAAAAGCCGCATGGAACTTCCGACACTATCTACTAGGTCATTTATATATATTGTGAAAAGCAATGGTCCCATAACACTCCCCTGTGTCACGGCAGAAGTTACTTTAACGTCTGTAGACGTCTCTCCATTGATAACAACATGCTGTGTTCTGTTTGCTAAAAACTCTTCAGTCCAGCCACACAGCTGGTCTGATATTCCGTAGGCTCTTACTTTGTTTATCATTCGACAGTGCGGAACTGTATCGAACGCCTTCCGGAAGTCAAGGAAAATGGCATCTACCTGGGAGCCTGTATCTAATATTTTCTGGGTCTCATGAACAAATAAAGCGAGTTGGGTCTCTCACGATCGCTGTTTCCGGAATTACAGTAGCAATTAACTCCACGATTAACTGCAGCAGAATGCTCGTTTTTATAAATACAGTCACCAGTGAGCAGTGCAGGATTCTAAGGGGCGTAACAAAGTACTGACGCGTTGAACTTTCCGTGGGGTGACAAAAGTTGCATCTCTTAAGTTGCGGCACTGAAAATCGGGAGTTCTCACAGTCAAATGCGGTATGCCACCAGCTATGGCGACACTTTTGTTGCGTGTGTGAACCTGGCTTTATTCACATCTCTACTACTTCAGTAGTTTTCTTTTCTTGTTTCCTGGGTGTGCAGCCTTAAACCACTGCGAATAAATTTCAGATATATTTCTTCCATACTTCTACGTTAAGGTGGTTGTGTGTAAATAAATTACTTTTATATCCAAAAGCTTGTGTGGTCGGTGCAATGCATCAATTTCTGTTATTATCATATACTCTGTTACCTAAACAGAAGCAGTTGGTTTGCTCCAGGGTTGTATTTCTTGTCTTAATGTTTGACCTTACCAGCCTGTCCCATTTATATAATATCGTTTCGGTCTCTTTTGTGATTATCCTTACCTTACACACATCCGATCAAAAGTATCGAGATAACTCTTGATCAGAATTATCGGGATACCTCTATGTAATGTGGAACTGACCACTAAATGCCGCAAAAGGCAGGCGCACCAGTATCAAAGGAGGTGAAAAGTATTGTGTCGTCAGCAGAGAAGCTGTAGTAGCAGAGTGGGTCCCTCGGGAGAGCTCAGGGACTTGGAATGTGGACTAGTCATTGGATGTAATTCCAGTAACAAATCCATGAGGACCATTTCAGCCTTTCTAGCGCTGCCCAACTCGATTGATGCAGATGTGACTGTGAAGTGGAAACATTTAAGGAACAGCCACAGCTTGAGCAAGATCAGACCATCCTCTTGCCATGAGGGACAGGGACTTACAGCATTGGGGACAGTGAGTGTGAAAAAATCTGATGAAGTCAGCGGAAGCAATCACTCGTGACTTCCAAAGGACTACCAGCGGTCCAGCTAGCAAAGTGAGTTAAGAATGGGATACAGTGGCCAAGCAGCCTCTCATAAGCCACACATTTCTGGAGTCTATGCTAAGCGATCCTTTAGTCTATGCTAAGCGATCTATGCTAAGGATCCTTTATTGCATGATTATATGATAGCGGAACAAACACTGGTAGCAGTTACTTCTGTAAAATATCTGGAAGTATGCGTACGGAACGATTTGAAGTGGAATGATAATATAAAATTAATTGTTGGTAAGGCGGGTGCCAGGATGAGATTAATTTGGATAGTCCTTAGAAAATGTAGTCCATCAACACAGGAGGTGGCTTACAAAACACTCGTTCGACCTATACTCGAGTACTGCTCATCAGTGTGGGATCCGTACCAGGTCGGGTTGCAGAGGACCTAGAGAAGATCCAATGAAGAGCGGCGCGTTTCGTCACAAGGTTATCTGGTAAGCGTGATAGCGTTACGGAGATGTTTAGCAAACGCAAGTGGCAGACTCTGCAAGAGAGGCGCTCTGCATCGCGGTGTAGCTTGCTGTCCAGGTTTCGAGAGGGTGCGTTTCTGGATGAGGTATCGAATATATTGCTTCCCCCTACTGATCCCGAGGAGATCACGAATGTACAATTAGAGAGATTCGAGCGCGCACGGAGGCTTTCCGGCAGTCGTTCTTCCCGCCAACCATACGCGACTGTAACAGGAAAGGGAGGTAATGACAGTGACACGTAAAATGCCCTCCGCCACACACCCGTGGGTGGCTTGCGGAGTATAAATGTAGATGTAGACGCTTGTGGTAGTGTGAAGAGTGAGGCTACTGGACAGTGGATGACTAGAAACCAGTGATATGGATTGATGAATCACGCTATACCCTGTAGCAGTGCGTTGGAAAGGTTTGGGTTTGGCGAGTGACTTGAGGATGCGGGGGGACATTTTACAGCATTGTATACTGCGTATAGTAGATGGGAAGCAGTGATTGCTTCAGCACGGTAATGCATTCTGCCATAACGCAGCATCTATGGAGCGATGATTTGTGGATAACGGAAACACTCCTGAAATGAACTGGCCTGCCCAGAGTCACGACCTGAACCCAATGGAACACCTTTGGGAGTCTTAAAACGTGGGCTTCGCTAAAGACCCAAGCATCCTACGTCACTACCTTCTGTAGTTTCTACTTTTGAGGAAGAATGGGCTGACATTCCTCCAAAGACATTAATGCACCCCATTCATAGTGTCCCCATCACAGTTTAAGCAACCATAAAGGCGAAGAGTGCACACACCCTATATTTATTAATGTTCACTAATGGGTGTCAGATAGAGTAGTTCTCCAAACATCAGTACAAAGAGCGTGACCGCTTTCAGTTGGTTTTTTTTTCTGTTTTCATCTTTTTTTTCTTTTGAAATGAACTGCATCATATTGCTCGATTTCCCAAGTATCTCCGAATGTTATGGCTTAGGTGTCTGGTTGGTTGGTTCTGAGAAGAAACGTTGTGAATTAGTTTCGCGTTCATGTTTAAGCCAGGAGATATGTATTAGATACGTCTGGCTGCCAGCTCTGATACTCGTTTAGCTCCACCCAGGGGATACGTGGAGACTGATACCAAATCCAACGAAGACTGAAGTCGGCTGCTTCACCTTAACAACAGCATGGCCAATGCGAAGTTGAATGTCATCTTTAACGGTCAGGTCCTTCACCACCAAGACTCTCCAAAATATCTAGGAGTGACTCTTGATAGAACCCTCTCTTACTGGAAGCACATATAAAACACCGCGGCAAAGCTGAGATCACGCAATAACATCATACAGAAGCTGAGTGGTACTTCACGGGGCGCAAGAGCTACGACACTGTGATGCGCTGCCTTAGGGCTGGTCTATTCTGTTTCTGAATACTGTGCCCCAGTGTGGCTCAATAGCACACACGTGAGAAAAATTGACGTGGAGCTAAATGCAGTAATGAGGACAATAACAGGCTGCATCAAATCTACTCTTCTATACTGGTTACCACCTCTAAACAACATTGCGTCACCAGACCTCCGAAGACAGAACGTCCTCCTCAAGGAATACCAAAAATTACTTAACATCCCCGAGCTTCCAATGCACTCTGACGTTCCTGCACTCCGAATGAACCAATTAAAATCTAGGTAGCCATCTGTTCTACTGGCAGAATGTCTACAGGTAGCTACTTTCAGTATCAACAAAAAGTGGACAGAAATGTGCAACACTATTGCCCATGAGGAACATCAGACCCTACGAAGACCTGACACAAGACTAGCCGGTATGGAACTAACGCGACGTGCCTGGAAAACAATTAATCGTATCCTCACAGGCCACGGCATCTGTGCTGAAAACCTCTACTTATGGGGAAGGACTTCATCTTCACAGTGTGACTGTAACAAGCTTTAGCAGAAGAGCCTACCATGGGAACTTGGAAGATTTCTTTGAAGTGACAGAGGCAGCCCTTGAATGGATCGACAAAAAATATAGACTTATTTTTTAAATTATAAATAATGAAATTAATATATTTTTGTAAAACTATGTAATCTACAATTGCTAGTCGCTGTTCATATGTAATGTCATACGCTAAATAAATAAAATAAATACCAAGTACCATTTGTAGAAATATTTTTGATACTCTATTTGTGGACATGTAGGACAGCTTCTCCTATCAGACCACGTTGATCTTATTTCTAGCAGCATGTGGCTTCCACAGCTAACGATCTCACAGAACACCCAACCAGTTTTAGAGCAGGTGGATGGAAGAAAAAAGTTAGGTGTACCGTTCAGCCTCATGCCTGAGATAGTTCTAAGAGAGGGCGAGAGTGCAAGTATCGTTGCTTCATCTGCTGTTTAGACATCGAGTGAAACCACACACCCCACCACCGCCTAGCGGTCGTTAAGTTTCGCTTAAGAAATCGATCTGGTGCGACCACAAACACGTATCTCCTTCCGTGAACAGTAAACAGATTTTCTTACTGAGCGGCTCTTAGTTGTGTGGGTAATTCTGCGATACAGTTTTCACATCGTAATTAGTACCTTTTGCACGATCAAATGTATATTGGAGGATCAGAGCAAGTCGTCTGTTTGCCGATGGTTGCGGCGATGTGTGTCCCACTCCGGGCAGTGCAAAGATGCTTTGTTTTTGCAGACTCATAGGCATTAAGATGGACTGTGGACTGATGTAGAAATATGCATTTCATCGCTTCGGTTTGCAGAATGTTTGCCGTGTGCATTGAGAATGGTAACCGTTTTAACCACAGGAACATTATTGGTTTCTGAATTATAGGCCACATGTGTGAGTACACATTCTGCATGTTTACTTTATTACAGTGATGTCCATTTCCTTCAACATGTCGTTGGCAATGGTTGATTCTTCTACCTTTGAAGGAAAACCTTCTACCACAAGGACAAGAGGATGCCATGAAACTTTGACCACTCTTTTGCCCTCGTTGACAAGGTCGTTCGCAGGACAATGATGACTCTTCGTACGGAAAGCCTTCAGTTGCCATTGTTAATGTTTTTATTTTTTATATAAAAACTTAAAACAGTGGCTGGGATCAAACCTGAAACGCAAGACATTTTGATTACTAGTCAAAGACGCTACCTCTACACCATGGGTGCCCTCTATACAGCAAACAGTGCCTCTATAAAATCGTGGCCCTCTTGACGTTTTGGGGCAGTTGTTAATTTATCTCTGAAGAAGTCTCCCGCAGATGGGGACACAACATCAGTGAATAGTTTTACACTGCAACCACGACCTCGTAGCCCTGACAAGTCAGGGGATAGCGCTATGCACATAAACAGATGGGTCATTTATACTCAGGTGAGTCATGTAAGAAGGTTTCCGACGGCAATTACCAGATTTTCAACGCGGAACTATAGTTGGAGCTAAGTGTATGGGACATTTCATTTCGGGAATCGTTAGCGAATTCAATATTCCGCGATGCACACTGTCAGGAGTGTGGCGAGAATACCAAATTTCAGGCATTACTTCACACCACCGACAACGCAGTGGCCGACGGCCTTCACTTAACGATCGAGAACAACGGCGTTTGCGTCAAGTTGTCAGTGCAAACAGAGACAAGCATATTTGCGTGAAATAATCGCAGAAGCGAATGTGGACGTACGACGAAAGTATCCGTTAGGATAGTGCGGTGAAATCTGGCGTTTTAGGCTATGACAGCAGACGACGACGCGAGTGCGTTTGCTAAATCCACGACATCGCCTGCAGCGCCTCTCCTAGGCTCGTGACCATATCGGAAGGACCTTAGACGACTGGAAAACCGTGGCCTGGTGTGATGAGTCCCGAGTTCAATTGATAAGAGCTAATTGTAGATTTCGAGTGAGGCCCAGACCACATGATGCCATGGACCCAACTTGTCATCAAGACACTGTGCAAGCTGGCAGTGTCTCCATTGCAGCGTGGGAAGTTTTTTCATGGAATGGACTGGGTCTTCTAGTCCACTTGAACCGGTCATTGACTAGAAATGGTTATGTTCTGGTACTCGAAGACCATTTGCAGCCATTCGTGGAGGTCATGTTCCCAAACAACGACGGAATTTTTATGGGTGTCCGTGCGCCCTGTCACCGGGCCACAATTGTTCGCGATTCGTTTGAAGATCATTCTGGACAATTCGAGCGGACCCCATCGAACATTTCTGCGACATAATCGAGAGGACAGTTCGTGCACAAAATCCTGCGTCGGCAACACGCACTTATGGACGGCTATAGAGGCAGCATGGCTCAGTAGTTCTGCAGCAGACTTTAGTCCATGCCGTGTTTGTACACTACGCCGGGCAAAACGAAGTATTTGGAGGTATACCATGACTTTTGCCACCTCAGTGTACTTCTGACTGTAATGGAGAAAGTGTGGAAAGTGTCCGGCCGAACACACGACGTTCGCCGTTTCTACGCTCGGCGCCCGCGCCTCCACTGGTATTAAAGGGGGAGGGAGGATGGCTTGGCAACGCCGGCCCGTGGCGCGTTTTGTGCCATTAGTGGCAGCGGCGGCCGGCCCGTCGCTCTCACAGGTCAAGGCCCCTCTGCGACGCCACTCGCCGGCGGGAGTTGCTCGCGGAGCAGCGAGGCCCTGCCTCCGCCCACGCACTCTGCGCCTCTTGCCGACACGATGGCTGGCACCGGTGCAGAGTGGTGTGCACGTAAGAAAGCAGGTGAGGGGGCGTTGCGCGATAACAATGGACGGTGTACCAGGTGGCGCAACAGCCATTAGTATCATTCTGTCGCATCTGTCTGCACCTTGCGCTTCAAGGTGCCCCAATAACATTCACCCCAAATGGATGTCTCTGAAGTTAGACACACAAACATAGATACAAGGAAAATAAGTGCGAAGAAACCTTGGGTAAGAGAAGAAATTCTTCAGCGAAAGAAGGAAGTACAGAAATATCCAAGGAAAGACGAGAGTACGACAGTATAAGCCATTTATGAATGAAGAAAGTTGGAAACGTAGATAAGCCAAAGTCAGACTGCTGCAGAAAAATGTCAAGAAATCGAAAAAGTAATGGTCATCTGGAGGACTCGTTCAGTATGCAGGAAACTCAAAATAACCTTCGGTGAAATCGAAAGAAAGACGTCAACATTAAGAATGTAATGGGAACTCCATTGTTAGTCGTAGAGGAGAGAGTGGAAGGTGGAAAAGGTACATTGAAGGCCTTCCTGCGGGAGAGGACTTGTGATACAAGAAGAAACTGGACTGGATATGGAATATGTGGGGGACCCAGTATTAGAGTCAGAGCTTAGCACCGAGATAGGTGGCGCAGTGGCTAGCACAATGGACTCGCATTCGGGAGGACGACGGTTCAATCCCGTCTCCGGCCATCCTGATTTAGGTTTTCCGTGATTTCCCTAAATCGTTTCAGGCAAATGCCGGGATGGTTCCTTTGAAAGGGCACGGCCGATTTCCTACCCAATCCTTCCCTAACCCGAGCTTGCGCTCCGTCTCTAATGACCTCGTTGTCGACGGGACGTTAAACACTAACCACCACCACCACCACCTCAGAGCTTAGCAGAGCTCTCAAAGACTTGCAATCAGGTGAGGCAGAAGGGATGGACAAAATTCCTTCGGAGCTATTATAGTCGTTGGAAGAACTGACAGCCAAACGATTATTGAAGTGTAGCGGATCGACAAGCTTCGTCAGTGGCCTAGCGAGGTGGCGCAGTGGTTACCACAGTGGACTCGCATTCAGGAGGACGACGGTTCAAACACGAGTCCGGCCATCCAGATTTAGGTTTTCCGTGATTTCCCTAAATCTTTCTTGGCAAATGCTGGGATGGTTCCTTTGAAAGCGCACGGCCGACTTCCTTCCCCATCCTTGACATGATCCTAGCTTGTGCTCCGTCACTAATGACGTCAATGTCGACGGGATGTTAAACGCCATCTTCCTTCCTTCCTCAGTGCAGTGTTTGAAGTCATCTATCGTTTGTATATTGCAAATAAATATCTGTACCAGACCGAACTTCGTTTGTTCGTACCTTGTAGGTATACAGCAGTATGAGGATGTATGCTACAGTCTAATTGAACATTGCTTCAAACAGCGCATGGAGGAAGCTTGTCGCCAGTAGCAACCTTACATCCCATCAGCAGGTCGTTTCGAAGGCGCATTGAGTTGTGCAGTCAGGAAAATGGGCACTCGTTTGACCACGTCTCTTAAATGAATGTTCTATCACAACAAATCAATACACTGCCAATCATGTGCAGCATGTTACATACATCCCTAAAACTCTGAATGTTTGCTGTTCCCTAAAAATTGACAGAACTTCGATTTAAATTGTTTTGTACACTATTGGTTTAAATACATCCGCTACATGGTAGAAAAAATGTTTTGTTTAAAACACGTTCCCTGACAATAAGATAGTTTAAACTAGATAAGTAAATTTAGCGCCTTGTAACAATTCCATTGTTTGTCTATCTAAATAAATATTGCTTACTCTTCTTATTTGCAAATTACAGAAAAACACACCATGTCGCCAAAATGTCAGAATTGGAGGCTAATAAACAATGGTACCGATACTCCCTCTTACCGCATAAACATTCGCGAAGAAAATAGGAAAGGGATTGCAGGAATTTATACTGTCACACTGTCATTATGTTTACATGTGACGCGACTTCCGGAAGACGAAAACCGAATTTAGTAAACCGATTTTCGGTTTTGTGTTAACATGTTAAGGTCTAAGCCGTTTTGCTAGATCGGTCGGGTTTGGCGCCTGGAAGATAGCTTTCCGGTTTCTGATTTAGTCAGCACAATGGCTGCTTCTTTTAATTAAATGTCAGAGGTAAACAGCTTCTTACTCAGTCTAATATTTCCACTTCTTTACCGCATAAAAAGTGATTCCGTTCAGATTAACCACTTTTTTTTAAAAAAAAAAAGCAACACGTAACATAACAACACAAGCACGTTTCAATATTGACTATTTGTACACAAAGCGAAAATCGATTGTGGAAGTGGCCATCGCGCAGCCAGAACCACATATCCGGAATCGTTTTGGAGTTTTTGCATGATCAACCAGAAGTGATATTGGGAGATTGGTATACGAAATGTGGTTTTCGGAGCCCGTTGTAAACATACTGTGTGTATGGCCGAGAGGTTCTAGGTGCTTCAGTCCGCAACCGCGCAACTGCTACGATCGCAGGTTGGAATCCTGCCTCGGGCATGGATGTGTGTGTGATGTCCTTAGGTTAGTTAGGTTTAAGTAGTTCTAAGTCTAGGAGACTGCTAACCTCAGATGTTAAGTCCCATAGTGCTCAGAGCCATTTGAACCATCCAGTGGCTACTCTAGAGACTACGACCGGCAGACAAATATAATACTTCCGGCTGCACGACGAGACTGATCATGCCCACCAGTGGAATACATCCGTGAGTTTTATTTTCCCCTGTTGTCTTGAAGCTCGCGTCTAATGTTTGTGCCTTTCGTCTTGGTTTGGTAGTGGTGTTATGGTTGCTGGATTATGTAAAATAAAAAAAAGGAACGACGACTAGTTATTTGTTTATATCAGTATTTCAAAGCTAACATACACACACACATTACATTACACAGAAAATTAATAGCTCTTCCATATATTTAATAGTGTGCACAAAATATTAATAGTGCAGAAGTACACATCTAAAGAACTACATGTTTATCATTTTCAAGGGCTGATCAATCGCATCCAGATTTATCCTAATTGTATTTCGTTGAACCTTTGGCACTTTTTAATAACTGAATATTACTCTTTGCAAATTTAAACATTTCTGAACAGGGTATACTTTCATAGTTCACTGTTATCTGGTGTTCTCTGCTTTGATGAAATCTGTTGAATATTTGTTTCTTGGATCACACCTCGTATTCACCATGAATGAAGTGATTCTTTCCACAAAGGCGGTGGAGCCAGAACAAAAACCGTACCGCTTTGGAAATATTTGGTACTCCCTGCTCAGGCACTGCAGAAGAAAATTTAACCCAGTGTGTTACATAATCACTATATTTGTTCTCACTGCTGCTAAGGTAATGTCGATGACCGCAGAACTCCACATACACATTATCTATGCAAATATTTTCGCTTAGATGAAACAGTTCTGTGGCCTTTTCAAAATCTTGTAACACAATGCCTTCCTGTAGAGAAAATGCTGCAAGGGATGTATAGGGGCTATATCTGTTATATCATAACTCTTTTGCAGATCCTGAAGCACATTGCTTTAAATGTTGTTCAGGTCTTAAGGGGGGTAGGACGTGAAACGGGCCGACTTGGAGCGGAAGATACACCACAGGACATTTTAATTTTCACTGTCTAAACTTTTACAAATAAATTCATAAAACTTTGTCAGCACGACCAAGAAGGATTCATATTCATAGCAGCGGAAGTTCAAAAACATAAAAAAATTATTTTTTAAAATGTGAAATTTCATAATTTTTTCACTTATTACTGGCTGCATTTGTTGCTATAGGTACACTTTTCTTTAAAAGTAACAAAGATTCTTCGATGAAGTTTGCACAGCACACAAACCATACTCAAAGGTGTATGAAACTCTAGAATTTTCCAAATCTATTAAAAACTGTGGTAAAAATTGAGTTAATTATAAAATTTGAGCCTTTTCTAAACATGAAGTTTAAAATGTAGCAGGTCATTCAATTTTTCATAAATTAGATAAATTCTAGAGTTTCATACATCTGTAAGTATGGTTTGTATGCTGTGCAAAATTCACCAAAGAATTTCTCTTACTTAAGAAGGAAAGTGTACCTATAGCAATAAATGCAGCCAATAGTAAGTGAAAAAATGATGAAATTTCACATGTGAAAACAAATATTTTGTTATGTTTTTGAACTTCCACTGCTATGAGTGTGAATCCTGAATCCTTCCTGCTCATTCTGGCAAAGTTTTATGGATGTATTTGTAAAATTATAGACAGTGTAACTCAAAATGTCCTGTGGTGCCTCTCCTGCTCCAAGTCGGCCCGTTTGACGTCCCACCCCCCTTAAGTTACTTTTTTCTCTAATGGAACAGTCAGTCTATTTAGGAGTTCCTTTGCTTTGTTGCCAAAAATAGTTGTCTTTCCTTCTCTGCTGAATTTTAGAATTGAGAAGACTAATTTTGCTTGTATCTATCTACTGCACTTAAGTCAGATCTTTCTAGTGTACCATTTCCAGCTAGCTCATAACGGAAGTAACTATAACAACGGTATTATTCAAGATGATGGATTCTGACATTATGTATCTTTCATGAAATATATTTCGTAATAGATTTAAATACAAAAAAAAACGGAGAATTATGCACTCCGGCAAAAAATGAGCAAAGGAAGAAAATGTGGATAAAAAACCGGAAGAATCCATTAAAATTGGAGTGTATGGTAACGCTAGGTGGTGTTGGCCTTAATTTGGGTTGTCGCATAGTTTCTCTTACTTCCTCTTTACGTTTCCGCTGTTAACTGGAGCATGTGTCGGCGGGTCAGACCAGCGTGTGGTGCACAATCGATGCACTTTCGTCCCCAGGTCGCGAATTTTGGTGCTCATCGACCATCTAGTTTTCTCGTAGGAGACGCGATTGATGGCCTGGAACCTCTGGACCATCATCGGGACCCCTACCCGCTAATGTCGCTCGTCGGGGAAAATGTGCTGATTTAGATATCTAGCGAACTTCGGTTAGCGTTAGGGGGATCATATGGCAGTTGCCCATCATGCACTCGACTGTCATGACAACGACATTCTGGTCACGAGACGCAGCGAACCTTGAAGTCCGCTCTGGTGCTACATTGATATATCTGCGGGAACTGTTCATATCTGCGAGGAATAGTGTACCACTCGCAGGTATGTTACACGCCTTAAGAACATGGTCATCAAAAGATGCTAACCGACAAGGATCGGGAAGAAGTGTCAGAATATTTCAGCGACAATCGGTTTTGAATGCGTGCCCTCTTAACCAGTTGCCGAACGAACATTGCGAAGGTAAGTAGATGCAGTGCGCGTTTGTAGCCGGTATCTCGCAAAAGGACGTATCTCACAGTGGTACATATACCTGTACGTTTTCAGTGGGCCAAACAACACATTAAATGGGCAGTAGCCGATTGGAGGCTTGTAGTATCGTCCGACGAGCCGCTATTTCGCCTCTTTTCAAGTGGTTCAAGGGATCGAATACACCGATGGTTTACGGTAACATTTAACCCGCAATATATTGAGGACTTAGTTCAGACCGCAGGTGGTTCTCTGATGTTTTGGGGTTATTTTTCGCATCATGACTTGGGCACGCCCGTTCAGCTGATCGTGAACGTTAACCAGGATGTTTATTTCAGCGTTCTTTGCGACCAATTATTGCCTTTCTTCTTCTACTTCTTCGTGGTTCAAATGGCTCTGAGCACTATGGGACTCAACTGCTGAGGTCATTAGTCCCCTAGAACTTAGAACTAGTTAAACCTAACTAACCTAAGGACATCACAAACATCCATGCCCGAGGCAGGATTCGAACCTGCGACCGTAGGGTACTTCTTCGTGGAAAGCTGTGTACATTCCCATCTTCCAAGATGACAACAGCCATGTTCACAGGACTGCACGCGTACAATCGTGGTTTGCGAACACTCAGGCACCATACCACCCTATCTTAATCCCAGAGAAAATGTCTGCGACTATTTGCAACAGCGTGTGAAATTTAGCAGTCAACATCCCTGCAGTTTGATTGCTCCGTAGGATGTAATCATCAATAACTGGTTTCAGTCTGTAGAAACTTGGGGATTATATTCTTCGCCAAAATGACGCCATTATCAAGACTAGATGTGATATTACACGATGTTTGCGTGATGTCTTCTGAAGGTGGATCAAATTTTTTCTGGTGTGCTTAGTAGTGCAATTAGTAAAGCCTCTATTCAGTACGTACCACGTTGTTTAATAATTTCAATCTCCGTCCGAATAGGAGTCGGGAGGCCCAATGGTACCAAGCGACCATACCGTACCATAAAAATCCAGCATTACTACTGGCGACTGGACCTGGAATTTATGCAAATACAAAAGGCGAGCTAGAATAGTTTTTTCATATCTAATATTCAGTACAAAATGAATTTTAGAGAAGTTGGCAAGGTTACAACCTGACAACCTCCGTGTCCTTTCGGCGCCAACCTACATTCCGCCCACGCTACCAGTTCTTGTCCCGGCTAGCCTTGGAATCACTTGGCTGCCACGACACTGCCATCCATAGAACTATGCGGGACCGCGAGAACGGCGGGACATGGTTTGCTAGTAACTTAGCAGGAAATACGGAAGCACCCATGAAGGTCGGTTTAAATGGGGTTTAAATGGCTCTGAGCACCATGGGACTTAACATCTAAGGTCATCAGTCCCCATGAAGGTCGTTATTGCGAAAATGACTACGGCATTAATATTGCAAAACAAATACGCAGTGCAGAATCTGAAAGGGGTGTAGGCTTAACATTGTACTGACAAATTTCTAATTCGCATTATTTCCTCTTTGATTCCGCTGCTCGTGGTCTAGTGGCCAGCGTTGCTACCTCCGGATCACGGTATCCCGGGTTCGATTCCCAACCGGGTTGGGGATTTTCTCTGCCCGGGGACTGGGTGTTTGTGTTGTCCTCATCATTTCATCCTCATTCGTGACAGTAGCTAGATTGGACTGTGAAAAAAAAAAAACTGGACTGTGAAAAAAATTGGGCTTTTTACGGGCGCTGATGACCGCACAGTTGAACGCCCCACAGACCAAACGTAATCATCATCATCATTTCCACTGTGACAGCAAGTTACTGGAAAGTTATAACGAAGTTACGATAAGGCTCCAGAACAAAATGCAGATGAAGTTCATTGATTGCACCTACCCAAGTTGTGACGCAAGACAACATTAGAAGAACGCAAAAAGTAACAGCGGAGAATTAAGCTGTACTTGTAAATAGAGATATGGGGGAGTCTGTTCTGAGCATGAGGGTAATATTGTAACACTATTGATTTGCATAGGTCCACGCCGAAACTAACGTCTGTCAAAGGGCTCCACGTGTGCATTGTAATGTAGGAGAGTAACAAAACTGATTGGCTAAGACGCGACCGGTAGGAGCAGGATTCAGATCTCTTCCGATCCATATTTCGTGTTTCTATGACACCACATAAGGTAATACCGTGATGATTATTTGAGAAAAACTAATATCGTTGAGCATCGAACTAATACTCCAGTAATCGTGACATCGGTTAGTCAAACTTTCGTTTTTTTCTCCGTTTCCCATTGAATTTTTTTAAAATGTGCTCGTAGGCGTACTCTGTTTTTAATGTAATTAGATGAAAAATTTGTGACAGGTCGTTAGCAGTGCCTACTTCTCACATCTCAGTTTCGTAAAAAAGGTTACAATTTAATTTATCTGATTCTTTAATTTTCCCTTTTATTTTCTTTCGTTGGCACTCTCAGTGTTATCATATAGCGCTGTCACTGCTGATATAAGTATTTATTTGTAAGTAGCACATGAATGTCGTTGTCAGATAGACTGCGTAGCACGACAGTAACGTTTCATTAATTGTGAAAAAACCCACGCTTCTGCTGGTGGCACTCTATACTCCGCGAGCGACCTTATGGTGTGTGACGGAAGGTGTTTTGTGTATCACTGTCACTTTCCTTCTCCCCTGTTCCAGTCTTGAATGTTTTACGGGAAGTACGATTGTTGGTAAGCCTCTGTGTTAACTCGAACTTCTCTCTGATCTTAAATTCGTGGTCTTCTCTCAGGATGTACGCAGGAGGAAGCAATATATATTTATTGACACTTTTAGGAAGGTGCACTCTCCGAATTTTAACAGTGATGCATAACGCCTCACTTGCAGTGTCTGCCTCTGGAGTTGGCTGAGCATATCCCTGACGCTTTCGCGCTAAATAAATGAAACTGTAACGAAACGCGTTGTCCTTCTATGGGTTTTCTCTGTTTCCTCTACCACCCTGTCTGTCGCGGACTCCATACTTACGGAGAGTATTCAAGTATTTGTCGAACGAGGGTTTTGTAACCTATTTCCTTTGCGAGTGAACTACACATCCTGGGGATTTTTCTCAGTTTGGCATCTGGCTTACCTGCTGTTACTTCTATGTGATCGTTCTACTTTAAATCGCTACTTACGCATACTCCCAGATATGTAATGGATGTGACTGCTTCCAGTGATTGTACTGCAATCGTGTAGTAACACGAGAATAACGGGCCCTTCTGCCTATTTATCCACAATACGTGACTTTTTTATGTTAAGGATCAGCCGCCAGTACCAGCACCAAGCGTCGATCATCTGCCTGTCTTCATTTCGCTACAATTTTCAAACGTTTCGACCTCTCTGTATACCACAGCACCATCTGCGAAAAGTCTCAAGGAACTTGCGATGTTATCCACTAACACCATTTATATTTATGTATATTGTGAAAAATACAATGTGTATCAAAAAGAATGAACCGATTTTTAAAAAATAGTAACTGTTATGTTATTTGAGATATTTGCGTGAACAAGTACTGTTGAAAGGAGCAAACTCTCGAGTTTTACATGGTCCCCGGTAGGTAGCAGCAGTGTGCGCCCACTTCAGTTCTAGTAAAAATGATGTCGGGACAACAGAAAGAAACAGGTTGTTTGTGTAAAGGCAAATCGCCGAGCCGTCCTCGAGTGTCTGACAATGGCGTCGAACGCATCTGCGATAGTGTCACAAGGAGTCCGCAGAAATCCGTTCGCCGTGCAGCTTCACAGCTCAACATGCCCTCGATGTCCGTCTGGCGTGTGTTGCATCGACGTTTACACATGAAACCATACAAAATAAGTTCATCGTGAATGTGACAAGCAACAACGTGTGGAGTTCTGTAATTTCGTTCTTTGCAGGATAGAGGATGACAATTTTCTTCCCTGCTTAGTGTTTAGTGACGAGGCAACATTCCATTTAAATGGAAAGCTGAACCGTCATAATGAGAGTATGTGGGCTACGGAACAACCGCATGAAGTAGTGTAACATGAGAGGGACTCTCCAAAATTTAATGTGTTTTATGCAGTTTCGCGGGAAAAGGTTTATGGTTCATTTGTCTTTGCCGAGAACACTGTTACAGGAAGTACATATCTCTACGTGTTTGAGAACTTTCTTTTCCCACAGTTGAAGACTGTTTCGAACGACTTCATATACCAACAGGATGGGGCACCGCCACACTGGCGGAAATTTTTAAATCAAAGGATTACTGAACTGGACCAAATGCTTCAGCCTTGTATTAATGGCCTCCAAGGTCACCAAACCTGACTGTACGTGATTATTTCTGTGGGAGTTTATAAGAGATTCTGTTTATGTCTCCGTTACCAAAAATAATCAATGACCTGAGACATCGCATAACAGCAGCTGCGGAAGCTGTAATTCAAGATATGCTCGCTGCAGTGTGGGAACAATTTGAATACCGCATTGACATATGCCGTGCATCTCAAGGTGGGCATATTGAACACCAATGAAAAGGTATGAAAAAACTTTTTGAGTTTCCCGTTCATCAAAAAACAAAATACTTTGTATATATTTATTAGTTTCAGAAATATACAGGGTGAGTCACAGAGTTTTCCCTCGGTTTCTGCAGGGTATTCCATAGGTTATTTGGAGCAAAAAATGTAAATTAAGTAGTGGGATCAGATCCATAATTAAGGAGGTACAGTAATTGAAAAACTCAGGAAAATGGCATAAAAACTTTTATTGTAGGATTCCACTATAAAAAATGCACATAATAATTAATTTAAACAATTTTGTAGCAATCTCTTGCATTCAGAGTGGATTTAAAGCAAGTGTTCAAAATTCCCCCCCCCCCTCCCCCACATTTGAAGGGAATGAACCGCGCGAGTAAATTTCACATGTTCGTTCCTTATTGACGTTGCGGCATTGAAAATGCGTTGTATCAATTCATCTCGTGTTTCCACCTTAACTTCGTACAGGATGTCTTTCATCCATCCCCAGATGCAGTCATCTAGGAGTAAATCTGGGGATCTGGCAGGCCAGTTGATAGGGCCCCCGCGACGTATCCATCGATGTGGGAATTGCTGATTAAGATAAATTGTTACCACATCGTCGAAGTGTGCACTTGCCCCGTCATGTTGGACGTGCACGTGGCGTCTTGTTTCCAGAGGAACATCTTCAAGAAGCTGCGGTAAGTCTTCTCGTAAAAAGTTACCATACAACCGACCACTAAATTTCCCGGGACAATAAACGGCCCCAGTAACTGGCCACACACAAAATCACTCCAGACATTGACACTGAATCTGCGTTGGAATTGACATACTACCGTGGCATGGGGATTTGCTTCTGCCCAGACATGCATGTTACGCATGTTGTTGATGCCATCTCTTGTAAAGGTTGCCTCATCACTGAACATTATGAAGCGACAGAGTTGCCGATTTCCGTTTAACCAGTTACAAAAATGCAAACGGTTGGTACCATCATGGGGCTCTAAATGGTGAACTTTCCGTACATGAAAAGGATACAGTCCATTCTCATGAAGAATCCTACACACCTTAGGCTGCGGAACGTTCAATCGGGTAGCTAGGCGTCGTGTACTTGAACGAGGACTGTGCTCTAATAAATTAAGAATGTTTTCCTCTTCTTGAACGTCACGATGTCTTTCAGAGTGAATACGAATACTGGGAAGAGTACAGGTTTCTAGCAATTTTCGATATGCTCCACTAAATGTTTTGGCACTCGGAATCTTACGGTTAGGATACTGACGGTGATATTCTTCAACAACAGCTTCCGCATTACAATCACAGAAGCCATCTCTCCATATTCCTGCGATGAAAACTTGTGCGGCATCGCAAAGTGAACTGTACACAGGAGACAACAACGGTAAACTGTGACTGCAGCATCAACAACGTGATTTTTATGCAAACGTACCACTTGCACTTGACTGCCTAAGACTGATCGTATGTCCTGTGAACTCAAGTGTAGCGCTCCATACACCGTGGCAAGTTTCGGAACTCTGTTGTAGCTCTTTAATTGTGGATCTGATCACTTTACTATATTTACATTTTTTGTTCCAAATAACCTAAGGAATAACCTCCAACAACCGGGGGGAAAAACCTCGTGACTCACCGTGTAGACGTGCCAAGTGGATGATCCTTTTTGATACACCCTGAAGTGGTCCGGTAACTCTCCCTTGAGGTACGTTCGAAGTTACTTTGACGTCTGAAGATTATTCTCCGTTGGGAATTGTTCAATCCTGCGTAGTCGTCGAATATGAGATGTCTCGGAAACCTCCTTTCTCGGATCGTTAGACAACGTTCAGTCAAGTCGTATTAATGAGTTTTATTATGACTGAATAAATACAGTATTTAACTTTGTGTTACACAGATGTGTCGCAAGCAAAGGGCGACATAAACAATAAGCAAGTTTCTTCAATATAGACAATGCTACATAATACAAGCGTGGCTAGTCTTGAAGCTATTCATTCCTTCGCTGAGCCTCTTCGCATAGAGGCCGCTGCTGCCGCGTTGTCGTCCTGGAGAGGGTTCGGTCAGCGTGCTATTGGTTGACGTCTTCTTTACGGCCCTCTATGCTCTATCGTTCCCGACTGGCGTGCCGGCGCTTGACTTGACGCCGTAACAGGAATGAAATGACGTTTTCTGCTTGCTAAAAACTCTTCTGTTCACGCAGCTGGTCTGATAGTGCTTACGCTCTTATTTTGTTCGTTATGTGGCAGTATGGAACTGTATGGAACGACTTCCGAGAACAATATACTCGAAGTCAACGGGATTGGTGTTGGAATCGTCGTCTGTCATCTCGATTGTGGCTGCCCTTTGTTCTCCAAATACTCTTCAAGCTATTGTTGAAATTATATCTTTAAATGATGTTCATTGCCTGTCGTATTTGTTTTGAAAAAAAAAAATGATCACGATGTCGAAGCACCGTGCAACCATACTTTGTCTTATTTAGTTTGGCGTCGAAGTATAAAAGCTCTAGCCGACCTCAGACGTGATAACGTACGCCCTGCCTGCACAGCTTTTGTTTGTAGAAATAGCACATTATTGTAAAAAACTACATATTTTCAAAATCGTGGGCTGTGTGTAATCATTTCACCAACGTTGTTGTTGGCGTCGATCCGATGCAGCTCTCCACGCTATTCTATCTTGTGCAAGGGTCTTTATCTCCGAATAACTACTACAACGTACAGCGTGGACGACAAGTCTCCATTCTTCCTCGTATGGAATGCTAATTGATTTGATTTATTTTCGCACAAGTACTTACTTACGTATTAAGTGTGTAACATATCGGTATGTTCCCTATCATGCTGTAAACACAATTCCATAAGCGTCCATTTTCTTCACCGACCGATGTGGCGCAGTGATTAGTACACTAGACTCACATTCGGGAGGACGACGGTTCAGACTCGCCGGCTATCCTGGTATAGGTTTTCCGTGGCTTCCCCAAATCGCTTCAAGCAACTGTCGGAATGGTTCCTTTGAAAGGGCGTGGCCGACTTCCCCATCGTTCCCTAATGCGATGGGACCGATGACCTCGCTGTTTGGTCCCCTCCTCCAAACCAACCAACCAGTAATGTTCTTCTTGACACATTTTTGAGCGCTGCCGGTGCTGTAGTGCGAAATGCATCGTCATCAGTATTGCCCAGTTCTTCGTGTGTAGCACGGCGCCGTGCAGATACGTGCGCCTTGATGACTCCCTGTAATGAGTTATCAGGTAAGGTCAGATCAGGATTTCTTGGCGACCATTTCAAGGGAGCTGGTATTCCCGATGAACCACGACCTATCCACCGCCCTGCAAAGTGTTCATTCAGGAACTCGCGTACTACGAGAGCGTAGTGAGGAGGCGTTCCGTCTTGATGCCCCTTTCTTCAAGCTGAAATATTAACCATGTTTGTAACAGGTATAAATAATTTGCGCCATTCACAGCCCCTTCAAAGAGTGCGTTCGAAGCAGCTGATACGATGTCATAGCTGCCTATATCATTACGTGAGGCGAGATCGTCAGCTATTTTGTTGCCCGAATAGCAAAATTCGTCTACTACTTTCAGTGTCTGATTTCCAAATCTGATTCCCTAAGCATCGCTTGGTTTAATTCGACTACATTCCACCATCTTTGTTTCGCTTTCACCACTTTATCGCACTTTTTATTTCTCTGTGACGATGTCAGCTTGCGAGGTGCTGAAAACTCAAGTGTTTCTGTTCGGGAAAAACAGACTTGAAACCCACGTCCGGCTCTTCAAATTTAGGTTTTCTTTGACCTTTGTAAATCGTGTAACACGAGTGCTGGGATGTGTAGTTTGATAAGGACTCGTCCTTGTCAAATTGGAGACCAGATTTTGTGATCTGATATTTCTTTCGGGATTTGTCAATTAGTTCGCAAGAGAAAGTTGAATTAAGTTCTGTGGTGGATGCAGAAGATAATGTTGAATCCATGTAAGAGAATTTCGGTCAACAGTATGCAATTTAAGTTTTTCTGTGTTCGCTGCGTTTAGCGGGAATGGCGCATTGGCTAACCATTCTAATAATGCGTGCAGACATAACAGACCAGGTCCTCACTGTTGTTCTCTGTTTTCTTTCTTTTTTTGGCATGCGGGAAAGAAGGCGTTTTTGTTTGGATCGCAAGTAGCATAAAAAGCTCCGTCTATTGGCCGCGTCATTGGCGTCGCTTTAATCCTGCATGGAGGGGCAGCGGGACAGCATACCGCTCTCGCGGACGGTGTCAACTCGCGAGACCACTCCAGTCCTCCTACCAAGAAAAAATCCCTGGCGGTGTCGGCTGTGGAGCCTGGCCCATCCGTAGCTATGAAAGTGCACTCAGCCCTTGTGAGGCAAACTGAGGAGCTACTTAATTGAGAAGGAGCGGCTCTGGTCTCGGAAACTGACATACGGCCGGGAGAGCGGTGTGCTGGCCACATGCCCCTTAATATCCGCATCCAGTGACGCCTACGGGCTGAGGATGACACGGCGGCCGTTCGGTACCATTGGGCCTTCATGGCCTGTTCGGGAAGAGTTAAATCTTTTTTTTTTTTTTTAGCTACGAATGTAGCATACGTTCCTATGATTTAATCTCTTTTAACCAATCTGGGTGGGTACCCGTGGTCTAGGGGTAGCGTCTTTGATTCATAATCAAAACGTCTTCGGTCCCGGGTTCGATAAATAATCAGCATTGGCGGCCGAAGACTTCCGGCATAAGAAGTCAGCCTCATTCTGCCTTGTCAAAGAGGGCGGAGGAGCGGATAGAGGTTCAGGGCACTCTCTTGTCCTAGGGGTGGGAAATTGCCCCTAAAGGCGGAAGAATCAGCAATGATCAACGACATGAGGATGCAGAAGACAATGGAAACCACTGCATTAAAGACACGTAACGTGTATCCACGGGACATGTGGCCTGTAATTGAAGAAGTGTCATGATGATCCTCCATTGGCAAAAGATTCCGGAATAGTCCCCCATTCGGATCTCCGGGAGGGGACTGCCAAGGGGGAGGTTACCATGAGAAAAAGATTGAATGATCAACGAAAGGATGACGTTCTACGAGTCGGGGTGTGGAATTTCAGAAGCTTGAACGTGGTAGGGAAACTAGAAAATCTGAAAAGAGAAATGCAAAGGCTCAATCTAGATATAGTAGGGGTCAGTGAAGTGAAGTGGAAGGAAGACAAGGATTTCTGGTCAGATGAGTATCGGGTAATATCAACAGCAGCAGAAAATGATATAACAGGTGTAGGATTCGTTATGAATAGGAAGGTAGGGCAGAGGGTGTGGTACTGTGAACAGTTCATTGACCGGGTTGTTCTAATCAGAATCGACAGCAGACCAACACTGACAACGATAGTTCAGGTATACATGCCGACGTCGCAAGCTGAAGATGAACAGATAGAGAAAGTGTATGAGGATATTGAAAGGGTAATGCAGTATGTAAAGGGGGACGAAAATCTAATAGTCATGGGCGGCTGGAATGCAGTTGTAGGGGAAGGAGTAGAAGAAAAGGTTACAGGAGAATATGGGCTTGGGACAAGGAATGAAAGAGGAGAAAGATTAATTGAGTTCTGTAACAAGTTTCAGCTAGTATTAGCGAATACCCTGTTCAAGAATCACAAGAGGAGGAGGTATACTTGGAAAAGGCCTGGAGATACGGGAAGATTTCAATTAGATTACATCATGGTCAGACAGAGATTCCGAAATCAGATACTGGATTGTAAGGCGTACCCAGGAGCAGATATAGACTCAGATCACAATATAGTAGTGATGAAGAGTAGGCTGAAGTTCAATACATTAGTCAAGAAGAATCAATACGCAAAGAAGTGGGATACGGAAGTACTAAGGAATGACGAGATACGTTTGAAGTTCTCTAACGCTATAGATACAGCAATAAGGAATAGCGCAGTAGGCAGTACAGTTGAAGAGGAATGGACATCTCTAAAAAGGGCCATCACAGAAGTTGGGAAGGAAAACATAGGTACAAAGAAGGTAGCTGCGAAGAAACCATGGGTAACAGAAGAAATACTTCCTCCTTTCATCAATCAACTGATTGATGAAAGGAGGAAGTACAAACATGTTCCGGGAAAATCAGGAATACAGAAATACAAGTCGCTGAGGAATGAAATAAATAGGAAGTGCAGGGAAGCTAAGACGAAATGGCTGCAGGAAAAATGTGAAGACATCGAAAAAGATATGATTGTCGCAAGGACAGACTCAGCATACAGGAAAGTCAAAACAACCTTTGGTGACATTAAAAGCAACGGTGGTAACATTAAGAGTGCAACGGGAATTCCACTGTTAAATGCAGGGGAGAGAGCAGATAGGTGGAAAGAATACATTGAAAGCCTCTATGAGGGTGAAGATTTGTCTGATGTGATAGAAGAAGAAACAGGAGTCGATTTAGAAGAGATAGGGTATCCAGTATTAGAATCGGAATTTAAAAGAGCTTTGGAGGACTTACGGTCAAATAAGGCAGAAGGGATAGATAACATTCCATCAGAATTTCTAACATCATTGGGGGTAGTGGCAACAAAACGACTATTCACGTTGGTGTGTAGAATATATGAGTCTGGCGATATACCATCTGACTAACGGAAAAGCATCATCCACATAATTCCGAAGACGGCAAGAGCTGACAAGTGCGAGAATTATCGCACAATCAGCTTAACAGCTCATGCATCGAAGCTGCTGACAAGAATAATATACAGAAGAATGGAAAAGAAAATTGAGAATGCGCTAGGTGACGATCAGTTTGGCTTTAGGAAAAGTAAAAGGACGAGAGAGGCAATTCTGACGTTACGGCTAATAATGGAAGCAAGGCTAAAGAAAAATCAAGACACTTTCATAGGATTTGTCGACCTGGAAAAGCGTTCGACAATATAAAATGGTGCAAGCTGTTCGAGATTCTGAAAAAGGTAGGGGTAAGCTATAGGGAGAGACGGGTCATATACAATATGTACAACAACCAAGAGGGAATAATAAGAGTGGACGATCAAGAACGAAGTGCTCGTATTAAGAAGGGTGTAAGACAAAGCTGTAGTCTTTCGCCCCTACTCTTCAATCTGTACATCGAGGAAGCAATGATGGAAATAAAAGAAAGGTTCGGGAGTGGAATTAAAATACAAGGTGAAAGGATATCAATGATACGATTCGCTGATGACATTGCTATCCTGAGTGAAAGTGAAGAAGAATTAAATGATATGCTGAACGGAATGAACAGTCTAATGAGTACACAGTATGGTTTGAGAGTAAATCGGAGAAAGACGAAGGTAATGAGAAGTAGTAGAAATGAGAACAGCGAGAAACTTAACATCAGCATTGATGGTCACGAAGTCAATGAAGTTAAGGAATTCTGCTACCTAGGCAATAAAATAACCAATGACGGACGGAGCAAGGAGGACATCAAAAGCAGACTCGCTATGGCAAAAAAAGCATTTCTGGCCAAGAGAAGTCTACTAATATCAAATACCGGCCTTAATTTGAGGAAGAAATTTCTGAGGATGTACGTCTGGAGTACAGCATTGTATGGTAGTGAAACATGGACAGTGGGAAAACCGGAACAGAAGTGAATCGAAGCATTTGAGATGTGGTGCTATAGACGAATGTTGAAAATTAGGTGGACTGATAAGGTAAGGAATGAGGAGGTTCTACGCAGAATCGGAGAGGAAAGGAATATGTGGAAAACACTGATAAGGAGAAGGGACAGGATGATAGGACATCTGCTAAGACATGAGGGAATGACTTCCATGGTACTAGAGGGAGCTGTAGAGGGCAAAAACTGTAGAGGAAGACAGAGATTGGAATACGTCAAGCAAATAATTGAGGACGTAGGTTGCAAGTGCTACTCTGACATGAAGAGGTTAGCACAGGAAAGGAATTCGTGGCGGGCCGCATCAAACCAGTCAGTAGACTGATGACAAAAAAGACCAATCAGGTATTACTCATTGCAGTTCTCATTGAATTAGCTGTAAATTTTATATGGTATTAAAAAATATTTAGGTTGTCGTTGTCACTTGGTGAGAAAGTGTCTGTTGGCTTCTGTCTCGATTTCTTCGGCTGACGTTTGTTTGATGATTTTTCTGACGTATGATGGCAGAAGAAAGCGGAGGGTCTGATAATCGGAAATCGTCTCCTCCTCACCAGTAAAGAATGGTCTTTAACAGAAACAAAAGCATAAGGAGGAAATGGAAAACTGAAGGGAAGAGAGAGAAAGAAGACAGGATCTAGAACAGAAAGACAACTCGTTCTTCTAAAAGAAAATTTTTTATAGATTCTCAGAACATTGATTCGGGAAATAAAAGAAAAAAATGCATTTTACCAGGGTGCGGATGTCGTTTGGTGGTGTCTGGATAGAATGTGATTAATGTAGAGAGTGATGGCATTAGGCGGCCGAAGTGGCCGTGCGGTTAAAGGCGCTGCAGTCTGTAACCGCAAGACCGCTACGGTCGCAGGTTCGAATCCTGCCTCGGGCATGGATGTTTGTGATGTCCTTAGGTTAGTTAGGTTTAACTAGTTCTAAGTTCTAGGGGACTAATGACCTCAGCAGTTGAGTCCCATAGTGCTCAGAGCCATTTTTTTTTGATGGCATTAGGATTATTCCGATTGTGAGGGTGTAGGACGTTTGCGACCATTGCTGAAATCAATAAAATCTTCTCTATCTACAAGTCGCGTCACTTCGAATGAAATACTCAAGCTTTCGGTGGCTATCTCCGCCATCGTCATCAGGAGTTAAGATCACTGACTGCCATGGCTTGAACGGTCTTCTGCTTACACAGATGTAATGGCAGTGTCTGGAGCCTTCCAGAGAGAGCCGGAGTGACGCATGCGCAGGCAAGCTGGGCAGCTCCAAGCAGCTCCGTTCCGCCGCGGGACGAGGCCCACGAGAAAGGAAGACTATGGTGCGTACGTCACAGAACGTGAGACCGCAGGTCTTGCGAGTGCCAGCATTTATGTCCGGAGGGCAGCGAGTAACTATTCCAGACGACCTTAATAATTCTTGACAGTTCACTTAAACGGATGTATATGTATTTCCCGTGGGCCCTGCACGGAGCCGAGCTTCCGCGTAGTGTAGTGGACAAGCCGACTAGTGAGACGTCACAAGTTCGTTGCAGTACTCGTATATCTCGCTGGCCCGGCGCGGGACTGAGTGACGTCACATGGCTTGAGAGGCTGGCGCCATGTTTGAAATTGCCTCTCCCGCGTCCCTACAAGCGTCAAGCCTACGCGTTTGCTCCCTCACATTCTACTGTGTACCCCCAGTTTCTGTTAAAATTGTTGCTGTTAATTCTAATTTCGGCCGCTTCTTTGATAACTGAGTCCCAGTGCGATGGTGTTTGTGCCAAAAACTCTCGTATATATTTTCCAATCGAATTTGATGCCTGTTTTCTAGCAATGTTCAGCCATAGCCGACTTTTCATGTTCCCTTTGTTTGATACGTCGTCAATGCTTTAAACACGTTCAGCAACAGTGTAAATGCTACCACGCTCACAAGAGACACCATACATGCCTGTGTCTGGAAGACCCATGTTGTCTTCAATGGAGGCGGGCCGGAACACTGGTCTCTTCAACACGTGTCGCACCTCGCTAGTAGTTGTTCTACAGTATGAAAGGAATGCAACTGGATTGTCCTTTTCACCAATTCACGAGGCGTCTCGAGTTAGTGTCGCTTGAAAGCTTTTGCAATTTCTCTCTTGCTGTAACTATTTTCTCAGAACACGCGCTTCAGATACTGAAATTCAGACTCTTTTTATTCGAAGTACCCTGCCTTGTAAACAAGGAAGATTTTATTGAAACATGCCACTCCGAAAGACTCCGAGTACACTTTGTTGAAATATTTCATGTGCGAACACTTCCCCGACTGAATAAGCACTCTCACCGATTTTGGGGGTAGGAGTACGTAGTTGACTCTTTTGTATGCTCGCAAGAGTTGTGGTCTGTCTTAAAGAGTAAAAATGCATTTATTTTTAGAATGATTTGTACGAAGGAGCTTAAATGACAGAGTGAGGTATAAATAGATTACAGTAAAAAGTCAACTGTGCAGTCGTACTCGAATCTGCCTTGTGCGACCTTGCCCGTTTTGTCGACATCCCGCCGTGGCTTGATAATCGCGTAGGTGGAATATTGGCAGCAGCTGCGGATGTCAGTTTTGCGTGGTTTCAGCTGGCTCTGTTCGCGTCGTCGCTAGGGGGCGGACGGCCGCCATGTCTCCGTTAATTGACGCTGATTGGCGGACGGGGTGGGGGGTGGCGGGGGGGGGGGCTTCTCGTCTCCCCCCTCCCCTGCCACAAGCGGCAGCAGCAGCCGACGGATGACGGACGAGCACGGCGTGAATACCGCTCCCAATATGCGTGGCCGGCTGCGCCGGCAAATCGAAAAGCGCTTAAAGGGACGCGGACGGGGGTCAGCCGACGTGGCTCGGCAGGCGGGAGCGTGCCACGTGTTAGGCCAGGCGCTCATTGGGACGAAGATGACGCAAGAACCCGTGTTTTTGAGACAAATGTCTCTATATAACAGGGCGATGCAGAGAAGCGTAGTACCGCGCGTACGGCCGCCTGCACCGCACACTTTTCGAGACGCAGTTTACAAGGCGCGCATCGCGTAATTTCTCAAACTGAAGCACGTCTCGTGAACAATTAGAGAGTTTCTAGAATGAGATTTTCACTGTGCAGCGGAGTGTGCGCTGATATGAAACGTCCTGGCAGATTAAAGCTGTGTCCGGGACCGAGACTCGAACTCGGGACCTTTGCCTTTCGCGGGCAAGTGCTCTTCCATCTCAGCTACCCAAGCAAGACTCACGACCCGTCCTCACAGTTTTAATTCCGCCAGTACCTCGTCTCCTACCTTCCAAACTTCACTAGAGCACTTGCCCGCGAAAGGCAAAGGTCCCGAGTTCGAGTCCCGGTCCGGCACACAGTTTTAATCTGCCAGGAAGTTTCATATCAGCGCACACTCCGCTGCAGAGTGAAAATCTCATTCTGGAAACATCCCCCAGGCTGTGGCTAAGCCATGTCTCCGCAATATCCTTTCTTCCAGGAGTGCTAGATTTGCAAGATTCGCAGGAGACCTTCTGTGAAGTTTGGAAGGTAGGAGACGAGGTACTGGCGGAATTAAAGCTGTGAGGACGGGTCGTGAGTCGTGCTTGTGTAGCTCAGATGGTAGAGCACTTGCCCGCGAAAAGCAAAGGTCCCGAGTTCGAGTCTCGGTCGGGCACACAGTTTTAATCTGCCAGGAAGTTTCAATTAGAGAGTTCTTTAGCTTACTGCGCGTCAGAATGTAACGGTTGTTGGGTGCTGTAGACGATGGCGTGAATACTCATGAAGGTTAATTTGCAAAGATGAGGCAAAACAATTACGTGCAGACGATTTCTCTGTTTTCCTGCAAGCGGTGGGGTTTGTCTGTCACCTACCTGTCAGCTGCTATCCCGACTGTGGCTGACACCGAACTAATTCTCTTATATCAAGGGTTCAGTTGATGGTTAATTTACACAACCTATAGGACAACAGAGGGAAGCTACACAGAAGGTAAAATGCGTATATACTGGGTAAACGTATGCCGGCCGGAGAGGCCGAGCGGTACTAGGCGCTAAAACCGCTACGGTCGCAGGTTCGAATCCTGCCTCGGGCATGGATGTATGTGATGTCCTTAGGTTAGTTAGGTTTAAGTAGTTCTAAGTTCTAGGTTACTGATGACCTCAGCAGTTAAGTCTCACAGTGCTCAGAGCCATTTGAACCATTTGGGAAAATGTATTATATTGTTCCTCCAATAACACATAATAAATAGGACAGGTAGTTTGATACACAAGTATAACTGTAGATTTATGAAAGGCAGGTCCTATTGCTTCTTGCTGCAGCACAAGATTATAAAATAAAAAACATTTAATCGCTTGATACATGTGAATGACGTGTGACTAGGGCCTCCCGTTCGCGTGGTGCAAGTCTTTCGATTTGACGCCACTTCGGCGACTTGCGCGTCGATGGGAATGAAAAGATGATGATTAGAACAACACAACACTCAGTCCCAGAGCGGAGAAAAGCTCCGACCCAGCCGGGAATCGAACCCTGGCCCTTAGTATTCAAAGTCTGTCGCGCTGACGACTCAGTTACCGGGGGCGGACAATCGTGTGATTAAAACGGCCAGAGAGTGCGAGGAGAGAAAACATGTTCGCTAGCATGAACGGTAACTGAAGACCGGGCACTTCAAAGAACTGGCCCGGTATCATCTTAAATATCGCCCGGTCCATTGTGTACTGAACGGTTAGCGGCATAACTACGCTGCTGAGTGTGAACTTCGAGAGCAATTTAACTATCAGAAATCTGGCGAGCGGAACAGTCCATGGCGGTAAACATTGCACAAACCGTGTTCACTGACGCTAAGATGTCGGCTGGTTCCGAACTCACGACCGTCGTAAAATCCTACCTGCTTTCATCACGATCAATAAGTCACAACTGGACGAGCATGGTGTCTCTCGACACTTTTGTGGCGGTGCAGTGCTCGACGCAGTAAGCTTCCTCCGCCAAGCAGATGGCCGTATAGCCAACCTAACAAAAGCTGCGGTTACGCTACCATCCTTGTGCAGCTGTCAGAGGCCGTTCCCCAGGGGTTGGAACCACTGAAGAGGCAGCGGCAACTTGTGCGAGAACGGTGGGCACTCTCGTGTCCTGCGACAAGCTGCGTGACCTGAATTTTAAACTAACGGCTGGCTAGCCCCTGCAAGTAATGGCTATCAGAATAAGATTTTCACTCTGCAACGGAGTGTGCGCTGATATGAAACTTCCTGGCAGATTAAAACTGTGTGCCGGACCGAGACTCGAACTCGGGACCTTTGCCTTTCGCGGGCAAGTGCTCTACCATCTGAGCTACCCAAGCACGACTCACGCCGCGTCCTCACAGCTTTACTTCTGCCGGTACCTGGTCTCCTACCTTCCAAACTTTATAGAAGCTCTCCTGCGAACCTGCAGAACTAGCACTCCTGAAAGAAAGGATATTGTGGAGAAATGGTTTATCCACAGCCTGGGGGATGTTTCCAGAATGAAATTTTCACTCTACAGCGGAGTGTGTGCTGATGTGAAACTTTCTGGCAGATTAAAACTGTGTGCCGGACCGAGACTCGAACTCGAGACCTTTGCCCTTCGCGGGCAAATGCTCTACCATCTGAACTACCCAAGCACGACTCACGCCCCGTCCTCACAGCTTTACTTCTGCCAGTACATCGTCTCCTACCTTCCAAACTTTACAGAAGCTCTCTTGCGAACCTTGCAGAACTAGCACTCCTGAAAGGAAGGATATTGCGGAGACATCGTTTAGCCACAGCCTGGGGAATGTTTCCAGAATGAGATTTTCACTGTGCAGCGGAGTGTGCGCTGATATGAAACTTCCTGGCATATTAAAACTGTGTGCCGGACCGAGACTCGAACTCGAGACCTTTGCCCTTCGCGGGCAAGTGCTCTACCATCTGAGCTACCCAAACACGACTCACGCCCCGGCCTCACAGCTTTACTTCTGCCAGTACATCGTCTCCTACCTTCCAAACTTTACAGAAGCTCTCCTGCGAACCTGCAGAACTATCACTCCTGAAAGAATGATTATTGATGAGAAATGGTTTATCCACAGCCTGGGGGATGTTTCCAGAATTAAATTTTCACTCTACAGCGGAGTGTGTGCTGATGTGAAACTTCCTGGCGGATTAAAACTGTGTGCCGGACCGAGACTCGAACTCGAGACCTTTGCCCTTCGCGGGCAAGTGCTCTGCCAACTGAGCTAGCCAAGCACGACTCACGACCCGTCCTCACAGCTTTACTTCTGTCAGGACCTCGTCTCCTACCTTCCAAACTTTCTTTCAGGAGCGCTAGTTCTGCAAGGTTCGCAGGAGAGCTTCTGTAAAGTTTGGAAGGTAGGAGGCGATGTACTGGTAAAACTAAAGCTGTGAGCACGGGGCGTGAGTCGTGCTTGGGTAGCCTGCGAAGGGCAAAGGTCCTGAGTTCGAGTCTCGGTCCGGCAAACAGTTTTAATCTGCCAGGAAGTTTCAGTATTGGCTATCCTATGGTATTGCAGATTTAATCAAATTAGACGAGAGAAATTTCGTCCGTATATTCCGTTATTATCTAACTTTCCTGGTGTTGAAATCAGCAGAGTGGTTTTCAGTGGGAAGATGCTGTCTGCCTCAGAGCGCCTCAGCGGCTCCGCTTGCAGTGCGTGAGTCAGCTCGTCCCACACACTTCTGCTGCTGCCGCCGTCAGCCTCTCACTGCTCCAAGGCGTCACCACTTAAGAGGTCAGGTCACGCCACTGTGCAGACAATTGGTGCAGCCGTCGCGATCGGAGCTGCCGCAGCGCCCACTCGTCTCATTACCAAGACGACCAGCTCGGAGGGAATTGTCTCCGCTGACGAGTAGCCGTTCTCAAGCCCCTTTTGCTCTAGCGACTTTCTTGTCTCAATCGAATATTCGCTGAAGTGAGTCTAATGCAACGTCCGAGGCATTTTATTCTTATTGTGAGTCACGCCTGTCACGAGTCTTTGGTGTTTTGTTCACGCGTTGGCATCAAAATTATGTGTGCTGCGTGAGAGCCGCATGCTGTGCAATTTGACGATTGAATTGTAAAAGTGAGGTTGTTAGGAACTACACTTTTCAAGAGAATAATCCATATACGCGAACAGAATTAAGAAATTAGCAGTGACAATAGACTTTGTTAATGACCAAAGCAAAATTCATGGCGGACGTCCTTGGCAAAGATCGCATGGTAATTCTCCGCACTGTGAGCACAGAAAGAGTAGATACGAGATACACTGCCTGAAAAAAAGAAAATAAAACACCCTGAAAGGGAGGAGGAAACAGAATGGAACTTTATGGATCGAAAGGCTGTTGTTTGTTGTGGTCTTCAGTCCAGAGACTGGTTTGATGCAGCTCTCATGCTACTCTATCCTGTGCAAGCTTATTCATCTCCCAATACCTACTGCAACCTACATCCTTCTGAATCTGTTTAGTGTATTCATCTCTTGGTCTCCCTATACGATTTTTACCCTCCACGCTGCCCTCGGAATAGTCCTACCAATCGATCCCTTCTTCTAGTCAAGTTGTGCCACAAATTTCTCTTCTCCGCAATTCTATTCAGTACTTCCTCATTAGTTATGTGATCTACCCGTCTAATCTTCAGCATCCTTCTGTAGCACCACATTTCGAAAGCTTCTGTTCTCTTCTTGTCTAAACTATTTATCGTCCACGTTTCGCTTCCGTACATGGCTACACTCCATACAAATACTTTCAGAAAAGACTTCCTGACGTTTAAATGTATACTCGATGTTAACAAATCTTTCTTCTTCAGAAACGCTTCCCTAGCCATTGCCAGTCTACATTTTATATCCTCTCTACTTCGACCATCATTAGTTATTTTGCTCCCCAAATAGCAAAACTCATTTACTACTTTAAGTGTCTAATTTCCTAATCTAATTCCCTTAGCATCACCCGACTTAATTCGACTACATTCCATTATCCTCGTTTTGCTTTTGTTGATGTTCATCTTATATCCTCCCTTCAAGACACCATCCATTCCGTTCAACTGCTCTTCCAAGTCCTTTGCTGCCTCTGACAGAATTACAATGTCATCGGCGAACCTCAAAGTTTTTATTTCTTCTCCATGGATTTTAATACCTACTCTGAATTTTTCTTTTGTTTCCTTCACTGCTTGCTCAATATACAGATTGAATAGCATCGGGGATAGGCTACATCCCTGTCTCACTCCCTTCCCAACCACTGCTTCCCTTTCATGCCCCTCGACTCTTATAATTGCCACCTGGTTTCTGTACAAATTGTAAATAGCCTTTCGCTCCCTGTATTTTACCCCTGCCACCTTCAGAATTTGAAAGAGAGTATTCCAGTCCAAATTGTCAAAAGCCAGAAAAGTAGGTTTGCCTTAATCTATTTTCTAAGATAAGTCGTAGACTCAGTATTGGCTCGCGTGTTCCAACATGTCTGCGGAATCGAAACTGATCTTCCCCGAGGTCGGCTTCTACCAGTTTTTCCATTCGTCTGTATAGAATTCGTGTTAGTATTTTGCAGCCGTGGCTTATTAAACTGATAGTTCGGTAATTTTCACGTCTGTCAACCACTGCTTCTTGTGATGTTATTTCGTTGCTTACAAAATAGAGTCAAATGTGCAAAGAAATCGGCAGTATGTGCCCACTTATCAGTACGACGTTGCTCATCTTCACGCCTGGATGCATGCACTGATTCTTTTGGGAAAGGTGTCATAAAGCTGTTGTGGCAGGCCATTGTGCCAGGCTGGACCATAACCGATGTAACTTTTAGTTGACCTCCTGGATATTGGGATTGACTCCCTAGCCGGTACTACAAATGTTGTGTCGGGGACGGATCTGGGAGTCTTGATGACCACAGGAGTGCATCAACATCACGATTACAGTTAATAGAGACATGTGCCGTGTGTGGACGATCATTGTACTGTTGAAAAATGGCACCACGATACTGTCGCACGGGAGGTTAACACTTGAGGATGCGGGATGTCCGTGGCGGACTGCTGTGCCTCCAGAGTGCGATCAGGCACTACCAGCCATGACACGAAGTAATATCCGATGTCTTCCCACACTGTGAGCCCCACCGAGCGAGGGGGAGCAATGGTTAACATCCATCCTGATTTAGGTTTTCCGTGATTTCCCAAAATCGCTTCAGGCAAATGCCTGGCTGGTTCATTTGAAAAGGCACGGCCGACTTCCTTCCCAAATACGACGAGATCGATGACATCGCTGTTTGGTCTCTTCTATCAAATCAGCCCAACCCAACTACGAGCCCAGCTGTAACACAGCTGTGCCTATAGGACATCTCCACAGGTCGCCGCCATTTTCGCCGACTATGGTCATCTGGAGAAGTGCAGTACTGTGATTCGTCGCTGAACACAATGCGACGCCATTCATCAGCCGCCGTGCTTCCCGACCACGCTACCATTCTAAATGCAGCCGTAAACGGCAGTCTACAGCCAAGTCATGCTGCTGCTAGTTTCCTACCAGTGGTGCGGCATGAACGCAGAATGTTGCAGGAAATCCTTTGCTTATTCTCGGTACAGATGTGAAGGGGTTGGCATGTACTTAGTGATCCCCCCTTGTGACGGAGTGCCTTTGTCGAATGTAACTTTCACGACGGGTATCCCTGCCGTCGCGTTACCGCGCTGTCCACCATCGGGCCCTGTCACATCCTCATGTCCCACAGACCTGAATATTTTACGATACGACCAGCCGACCATACGGAGATTCACAATGAGGCCCCTAAGGAGCTGATAACGCTGTCTCAGACGAATAGGGAGCACCTCCTTTTCCGTCACGGTGGTCACTCAACATCTGATGCCGTTCAAGTCTCTTATATACCCTACCAAGCCTGGTGACAACAGTAGAATATGGACAACACTAATGCACTCTATCGGCCGTTCTATCTGTCACAGAGAACTGGAACTCTTAAATCATTTACATACCCGCCGATGTTGTGTAGGTATAAGACCATGTCTTCTGGTTGTTTCATAACTTTATTTCTTTTTTTGTCAGGCTGTGGATATACGAGTAAGTACATCAAGCACTATTTAGAAACCAGTAAACAGAGCATTTTTGCTGTATCCTTTGCATGTTGTTTTATTTGTATATGCCAGATAACATCGCAAATTATATTTCTCTTTAAAGATATCTGACCTTTCCACTGTAGGAACAATGCCCGTTAGAAAACCTTTATTAATTTACGTTCGTACTTATGCACATTATAGCATTTTTCTGTAAATAGATGTTACAGAACGCAAGTACATTTTTACTTTTAGTTTTTTTTTTTTTTTTTTTTTTTTTTTTTTTTTTTTCATTGCGGAAGGACACTAGTACGTAAAATATCAGGTCCTCGTGCGACGTTTGCAATTTGTCACAAAAACAGAGCAGACAAGAAAGTAAAGATTAAGAAAATACAAAAGAACAATGTGTGCTACTGTAATGGGGAAAGTCTCCTTGATGAGAATGCTTTAACTTCCAGTGTTAGCAGACATCTCCACAATCCCCTGTTTCTGGGCATGCACGGTCTGCAGCATTTTCGTGATTTTAGAACTCCGCATGCGGCAACTGTCAATTGATCACTGACCTCACTGACCCACTCTAGATTTATACATCCATATAAGCATATAGTTCCGGCAGTACCGGCCACGACCTCCTTCTTCTTTGCCGATGCACACATATTCCACGAACTCTTACGGGACTTGGTAAGAATGTCGTCTACGAGTAATTAGTGTGTTGGGGTGGGACATTACGAATCTAGTGTGTGGACATAAAGTTGAGAATGTGGGTCTCGCGGGAGGCGTGCGCGAGATAGTCCCTGTAGTCGCACTGTCCTCTGTGCCCTCGGTGGCTCAGCTGGATGCCGGCACGGTAGCTCAGCGTGTTCGGTCAGAGGGGTGCGTGCTATCTCTAATGAACAAAACTGAGTCAAGGAATCAACGATCAACTTGAGCGTATGTCTTGTGACGTCCGCCCAGACCAAACGCAACGAACTATGTTGAACAAAATGGGAAAAAAAAGATTGATAGAGCGTCTGCCAAGTAAGCAGGAGATCCCGGGTTCTAGTCCCGGTCGGGGAACTCATTTTCACCTATCCCCGTTGATATATATCAACGCCAGTCATTAGCTGAAGGTATTAATATAATTCTAATTTCACTTCTCAAGTTGCTGATTTATGCACAGGCACTTGCAGCGCACCGACAACGAGTAGTTGATTTTGACCAGAAAGTTGGTCGTGTAAAATGGGCTTTACTTGTGATGCATTGTTTGAATGATTTCCATGTATCGCTATTTAGGTGTGGTTGCCCTAGTTTTCCTGTTGAAAACCTTACTTCCGGCTGTTCCTTTTTGGAAATGTAAAAATTCCTGTTTACTTCAAAACGGATATTTTTTTCCAAAATATGGTCTGTTCTCTATGCCAATGTTTAAATTGAGAGGCAGTCTTGTAAATGAAACTGAAATTAAAAGTTCTGCTTCTACACTCCTGGAAATTGAAATAAGAACACCGTGAATTCATTGTCCCAGGAAGGGGAAACCTTATTGACACATTCCTGGGGTCAGATACATCACATGATCACACTGACAGAACCACAGGCACATAGACACAGGCAACAGAGCATGCACAATGTCGGCACTAGTACAGTGTATATCCACCTTTCGCAGCAATGCAGGCTGCTATTCTCCCATGGAGACGATCGTAGAGATGCTGGATGTAGTCCTGTGGAACGGCTTGCCATGCCATTTCCACCTGGCGCCTCAGTTGGACCAGCGTTCGTGCTGGACGTGCAGACCGCGTGAGACGACGCTTCATCCAGTCCCAAACATGCTCAATGGGGGACAGATCCGGAGATCTTGCTGGCCAGGGTAGTTGACTTACACCTTCTAGAGCACGTTGGGTGGCACGGGATACATGCGGACGTGCATTGTCCTGTTGGAACAGCAAGTTCCCTTGCCGGTCTAGGAATGGTAGAACGATGGGTTCGATGACGGTTTGGATGTACCGTGCACTATTCAGTGTCCCCTCGACGATCACCAGTGGTGTACGGCCAGTGTAGGAGATCGCTCCCCACACCATGATGCCGGCTGTTGGCCCTGTGTGCCTACGTCGTATGCAGTCCTGATTGTGGCGCTCACCTGCACGGCGCCAAACACGCATACGACCATCGTTGGCACCAAGGCAGAAGCGACTCTCATCGTTGAAGACGACACGTCTCCATTCGTCCCTCCATTCACGCCTGTCGCGACACCACTGGAGGCGGGCTGCACGATGTTGGGGCGTGAGCGGAAGACGGCCTAACGGTGTGCGGGACCGTAGCCCAGCTTCATGGAGACGGTTGCGAATGGTCCTCGCCGATACCCCAGGAGCAACAGTGTCCCTAATTTGCTGGGAAGTGGCGGTGCGGTCCCCTACGGCACTGCGTAGGATCCTACGGTCTTGGCGTGCATCCGTGCGTCGCTGCGGTCCGGTCCCAGGTCGACGGGCACGTGCACCTTCCGCCGACCACTGGCGACAACATCGATGTACTGTGGAGACCTCACGCCCCACGTGTTGAGCAATTCGGCGGTACGTCCACCCGGCCTCCCGCATGCCCACTATACGCCCTCGCTCAAAGTCCGTCAACTGCACATACGGTTCACGTCCACGCTGTCGCGGCATGCTACCAGTGTTAAAGACTGCGATGGAGCTCCGTATGCCACGGCAAACTGGCTGACACTGACGGCGGCGGTGCACAAATGCTGCGCAGCTAGCGCCATTCGACGGCCAACACCGCGGTTCCTGGTGTGTCCGCTGTGCCGTGCGTGTGATCATTGCTTGTACAGCCCTCTCGCAGTGTCAGGAGCAAGTATGGTGGGTCTGACACACCGGTGTCAATGTGTTCCTTTTTCCATTTCCAGGAGTGCTCTCAGCATCCACTACGTAGAACTGAGTCTCAGTCAGTAGCGATTCGAAAGTCAATCAAAACAACTGCTGTTTTCACTGTGCGTTTTGTAGCATATGAAGCATTTTGAAAAATAAACTCATTGTCAGAGAACGAAAGTAAGTGCTGAAAAGGAGCATAAGTTGGAACTGATAAAAAAGTTAAAATGAGTTATTTACTGTTTATTCGTGGGTTAATAAAGATAGAGACGGTTATAATGCTAACTGTGAACCTTGCATGGTTTAGAGCACTGTTTCTCAACCTTTTTGGATATGCGACCCCTTTCCAAGTAAAAATATTCTGACGAGCCCTACAACCATAATAAGACCATAATAAAAGTATGTCAGCGATTTCAAAGGCAACGTATTTAATTTTCTTTCTATTGATACTAAACTGATTGAGAAATCAAGTGCAATGTGAAGTGAGATCTCAGTGCTCTGCGGGCAGAGATATAATTATTTACTGTGCCGCAGTAAAGGCGTGGGGGTGAGAAGACATCGTGTTGCTTCTCACTGCTGCAAGTGTTTGCGTATTTGAACGCTTCAACAGGTTTAAATTAAATTCATATTCATTATTATAAATAAATACCAGATCTGAACGTGAGCGAATTTGCAAGGTGTTTTCACAAAACCTTGTCACTTCCGTGTGACATTTATACCACAGAAGATGATCGTCATGAAACATACGTTTCCAGCCTTGCTGCAACTGCTTTCTCCTGCGGCTGCTACCCCGTGACCCACAGGTTGAAAAACACTGTCTTAGAGTATCTTCGGAGGCAAAAATCGTGTTAAAAAAACACACACAGAACCTCCTATCATTAGTCGGTCTCGAAAAAGGAAATGAAAATAAGTTGGTATTTGACACCTCAGGGAAGTTTACAACAAGATAAGAACAATAGACGCGAAAGCAGCGTTTGTGTTTCACTCATTTAAACAGAGTCATAATTATGTTACTGTAGACTGCTGCTGCAATTTACTGTCGTAGCTGTTTCCCGATTAAAAAACCGGAGAAAATCATTAATGTCGTTGGACAGAGGCAACAAAAATGGTTTAGTCAGTGGTAGCTTTTTATTAAAATAAGCGAACAGTTTTAGATCTGTATGTGTTATTTCTGCTAAATAAAGGTTATTAGGATGTAGTGGGATGTTCGGCGAAAATCCATTTGAAAGAGAATGGCTTCACCGGAGGAAGTAAACACGAATAAACTGCAGTAATTCGGACAAACATAATAGCAGCTGGCTCGTAAATTGAGTGTGATACCACCACACTAGCGCCGCACGAGACGCGCCATTCAGAGTTTCTGCGTTCCTCTGGCGTCATCTCTGCGTGTGAGACTCAAAAAACTACTCGTTACTGGACTGTTGCCAACAACTGTGAGTAAATGGTTTAGGGGACTTCGACAGGCAGCCTACACGTTATTATGGCAGGCCAGACAGCTTTTATCGAATGTCGCGCTACACTTCAAAGTGACGCAGGTACTTACACAATTTTTCAACATAGTCACCAGGTCTCTTTAATCAACGCACGAAACGTTCTACCAATCCTTAAATTCCTCAACGATAGGAAATCCGCTGCTTGGTCAGGGAACCATTCGAAAACCGCCGTGTGAACGTTCTCATTGCTGTCTTCCCTCCTCCCTCCCCCCCCCCCCCCCCCAAATCACCCTTCCAGATGGTGTTTCAGTTTGCCGAAAAGATGGAAATAATGGTACAAGATTGGAGTTGCCGACCGGCATCATCCACGTCTGTGCGGCTTTGACCAAATTGTTGGTACGATTTTACTGTGGCTGGACGCGACATCACATTTGGTCCTTCTGCCGCCAGAATTTCACCGTGAATCTGCGTTCATTTTAAACGCTTTGCCCACTAGAATCGTACTTTCCCGCGTACTTCGACTTAGAGTACGCGTACGTTTCCAGTTGCCGCACCATTTGATTCGCACACTGTGGTGCACCTGTAATCCATACCGCAGCAGAAATGCGTATGCAGGAAATTCGGAAAATCTACTCTCTTCTGGTAAGGCACCATCCATGTTGCGGAATGGTCTTAGCGTGGGACGACATTGTGTAACTTGCTTTGTGAAGTCCCTAAATAGTTTTTAAAGCGAAGGGGTAGGAGAAGTGGCCTTTCCCGGAACGCAGCAACTACTATTCAGGGTGTCTTGTTTCTGTGTACCGCATCTGCGCAGGGCCTGCCCACGAATGTGGCATAGTTAGCCCCCGTGACGGAAAGTGTGCACCGCAACATCTGTATGTACTGCTATTCTTGTGAATGTGTGCGAAACTTTTCGAAATATTTTGGAGTCGCTTAACAGAAGCGGGACTGGGGCATCAGCCCGGTATTCACCTAGTCGGACGTGGGAAACCGCCTAAAAACCACATTCAGACTTGTCGGCACACCGATCCTCGTCGGTAACCCGCCGGGCGGATTCGAGCCGTTGCCGCCAGATATCCTCGTCTCGGAAACGGCGCTTTCACCCACACGACTACCCGGGCGGGTCACCTTTCAGGATGACCAAAAATCAGTTTCACGTCTAGCAGTTCAGTGCAGTGCAGCCTGCTATGATTTACGTAGATTCTGTTCGTGTGCGTTTCTTCTGTTAGTTGCAAATTTATGTAATTCTGTATTGCCTGAACAGCCTGAAGGTGCACCCTCTGACGTAGTGGAGTAAGGAGAGTAGGGTCTCCACTCCTCGCTCTTCTATTTGTAGACAGACTATACTTTGTTTTCCTTTTTTAGGGTTCTGTACCTTAATCGGTAAAAAGGAAACCCTTATAGAATCGCTCCGTTGTCCGTCTATCCGACTGTTAAGACGCCAGTTTCTCAGAAATGGGTAGAGTTACCACGTTCAAATTTATGTTACCTGCTAAGGTATGCAGTTCCTTGACTGTATCTAAAATTTAACCTTTCGATACTCACTATCACCCTCATGAAAACCCAATGATGAACTACTTATACACGAGTCGTATTTCAAAACTAAGGTCTGGTGAAAAAAAAAAAAAAAATGGCTCTGAGCACTATGGGACTTGACATCTGAAGTCATCTGTCCTCTAGAACTTAGAACTATTTAAACCTAACTAACCTAAGGACATCACACACATCCATTCCCAAGGCAGGATTCGAACCTGCGACCGTAGCAGTCACTCCGTTCCGGACTGAAGCGTCTAGAACCGCTCGCCCACCGCGGCCGGCTAAGGTCTGGTGAACAATACTTAATTGATGGTACGCCTGAATGAAGTTTCACGCATGTAGCGCTGTCCGCCAACTATTTAAGAAACCACTGTGGTATTGGTTTGATTCAGTAGTCGCTTGCCAGTCGGTGAGTACAAATGGCAAGGGTCGAGACAATTGTAGACGCCGCTAGTTGTGAAGTGCGCGGTGTGATAAGATTTTTGCTGACAAAAGGATCTGCAGCTGCTAAAATCAATCGTGAACTATGTCTAGTTAAAAAAAAAAAAAGGCTCTGAGCACTATGGGACTTTACTGCTGAGGTCATCAGTCCCCTAGAACTTAGAACTACTTAAACCTAACTAACCCAAGGACATCACAGACAACCATGCCCGAGGCAGGATTCGAACCTGCGACCGTAGCGGTCGCGCGGTTCCAGACTGTAGCGCCTAGATCCGCTCGGCTACCCCGGCCGGCCTATGTCTAGTGTATAGACCTGAAATAATAAGTGACAAACAAGTTGAAAATATTGTCGAGAATTTAAAAGTGGCCGCACAAATGTTCACGATGAACAATGGAGTTGCAGGCCAAGTATTCGGACAGATGACATCGTTGATCAAGTGAATCAAAACTTTCGAAATGATCGGCGATTGACGATTAGCGGTCTGGCTAATGAATTCCAAAATGTTGCTCGAACTTCAGTTTACAGGATTGCCATTGAACAGCCTGGATATCACAAACTGCGTGCGAAGTGGGTTTCAAAATGCTCACTGATCCGCACAAAGAGCAGAGAATGCGTAGTGCACGACAGTTTTTGGAGCGCTGTAGACAAGATGAATGTGATTTGTTTTCCCACATTGATACGAGCGATGAAGCGTGGAGATCTTACAGCAACAAAGAATCGAAACAACAATCAATACAGTGGCGCCATTCAAGTTCACCCAAGCCAAAAAAGGAGTAGTCTTCGTTCTCGAAGCGGAAAATGACGGTTACTGTTTTTCGGGACGAAAATGGCTTGCTTTTGATTGATGTCATAGACCGTGGGTCAACAGTTGCAGCCTACTGTGGCAGTATAGCCTACTGTGAAAAGCAAACCAAACTGAGACGCCGCGGGAAACCGTCGTCTGGTATGATCATCCTTCACGACAACGCACGCCCTCACACCGCTGCCAAAACCAAGGAGAAGGGCCAAGATTTTCGTTGGGAACTTTTTGAGCACCTTGAATACTTCCTGACGTTGCACCAAGCGACTATTTCCTCTTCTTGCATTTGAAAAAGTGGGTGGGTGGAAAACTATTTCAAAACTACGACTAGCTCAAGACTGGCGTTACTAGCTGGTTCAGTTCCCACGCGGCAGACGTCTGTGCGGATGAGTAAAGGCAGCTGGTGCAGCGATATAGAAAGTGTATACATCTGAACCGTGATTATGTGGGAAAGTAAAGTAGATATGTAGTAAAATATTACTGCCAGTAAAATTCTTCTCTCTTGTGCTTATTTTTTTTATGACAAACGGACATTAGTTTTGCAGTACGCCTCGTACATGTGGGGACCGGTGGTCTCGCCGTATAGCGCGTGGCTGGATTGTGAGAGGTTGTGAGATCGAATCTCGGTCGAACTAGGATTTTTCGGTCGTCGTTTTAACTTAGCCTTCTCCTCTCAACGATGTGAAGCTTCGCCGGAAATAACCAAGTGGTTTCTGGTTCCACATTAAAACTGTAGATCACTTTCCCCCAGTTGGATAATAGGGGTAGGTTAGGGACACGCAAGTCGCTGAAGTGGCGTCCAATAGAAACGCTTGCACAAGTCCACTGGGCCGTACGAAATTACCATCACTTGTATACATAACTATAAGGGGCGTTCAAAAAGAAACGATCCGGAGGCAAAATTACAGAAACCAGTACGTGTATTTGCACCCATGCTGACGTTCTTCTTCGACAAAGATGGCCCCCTTCTGATTCACTTCCTGCAGCACGGGACAACAGTGAATGCCCAGCGCTACTCGCAAATCTTGACCACCCTTCGCCAAGCGATCAAATCAAAATGACCAGGCAATCTCACTCTTGGGGTCATTCTGCTCCACGACAATGCAAAGCATCATACGGCCAACACAGTAGCGGCACTCTTGCAAAAATTCAAATGGGAAGTTCTCGGCCACCCTCTTTCCTTGTGATTACGCCATTTTTTTGCCCCCCTTAAAAGGCTCTGAGGGGCAAACGATTCACTTCGGACGACGATGTCCAGCTGTACTTCCGGAACTGGTGGTTAACATCGCAGCTCCGGGAATTTTATGAGACAGCCATTAACCGCTTTGTGTCACAGTGGGACAAGTGTCTCTACAGCCAGGGCCAATACTTCTAACATACAGGTACTGCTTTCTGTAATTTGCCTCCGGCTCGTTTCTTTTTGAATGCCCCTTCTAAGTTTGTACGGAACTCTGATAGCTCGAGTCCTACTTCCCCGTGACCATTTTTATATTCTGTATTGACACACCAGAAAGGAACCACTTCACGTTTATCCGTTCTATTCGCAATCACAAGCCCTACTTAACGACAGTTACCTGCTATGAGTGGAGTGGAAGCCCATGTCTTGCCGTAGTGTCTGTAGCAGCATAAACGCTGCTGCCACCAGTTTTGTCCGCCTGAGAGCAGCGTGTGCTGACGCCGCCGCCTCGAGGATGGGCGTCGCACTGCATTCTCTGGGGCACCTAACGGCCGTGCATGGGATCGATTGTTCATCACGTTATAGGAGCAGGGGACTCCCCGGGGCAGCCGTAAACAAGGGACGTGAGATGGGGGCGTTGTTGGCGACCCGCCCTGCCGTGATTAATAACGCCGCGTTGCGCCTAAACGCAGCGAGTTAATAGCTGATCGCGTGACACACCGGACCGCTTCCCGCTTTTCCTTTTTTTTACCGCCTCCCTTTCCGCTGTCGGTTTTGGTGGCCCACGGAGACCGTTATCGGAAGGTACAACAGGAATAGCTCCAAGTGGGGCGTGTCCATTCTCAGCAAAGCTCACCGCTACTCCGCTGTAGCACTTTGTGTCAGTTTTAGATCGATACGGTCAAGTTACATCAATGTGACCACCGCCTACGTTCGACATCAGCATTCAATAACCATTCACAGACGGCAGGTGGCAGCACAAGAAGTGGAGATTTTCTAAAACGTGTCCAGGGGACACGGAAAACAGTGCAGTCATCGCAGAAACGGGGCGAGTTATCTGGCGTCCAGAAGGGTATGGTCGTTGGCTTCCGGGCCAAGGGTGGAAGCATTTTGGAAACGGCTTAGTCTGTAAACTGTTTATGTGCCGCCGTGGTTAAAATGTGCTGTGCGTGGAAAAACAGCGACAGAGGAAATGAAACAAATAATCAGAAAGAGCAAACCTTCCATAACTACAAAAACATCTGACGAGAAAATCATAAAAAGTGTACACAAACAACTATAACAGCATAATGCACTCGTCACCTAGGTAGACAATGGGCACACTCTAGTCTTAATAACAGAAGCAAAGTACATTGAGAAAAGAGAAAAATTATTGGAAAAAACAAAATAACCAGTGCCCCAAAACACAGATACCAAAGGAACCTGAAGTCTCTTAGAAGTATCACATAGCGCCTCACAAGGAAACGGACAAAAAGAATGACAAAATAATCCTGAAGTTCCAGTCTTAACAAGCCTTTCAAATATCCACATACCTCTTACACCGGTCAGACAAGTGCTTGATTTCAGAAAAGTCACATCTTACTTACTAGCGAGTCACACGCATCCCATTTCTACACAAAACACAAAAAATGTTCCAATGCGTGTGAAATCTTATGGGACTTAACTGCTAAGGTTATCAGTCCCTAAGCTTACACACTACTTAACCTAAATTATCCTAAGGACAAACACACACACCCATGCCCGAGGGAGGACTCGAACCTCCGCCGGGACCAGCCGCACAGTTCACGACTGCAGCGCCTGAGACCGCTCCACAAAACACACACAAATAACAGAGTCCACAAAACACAGAAGACATAAAAGAGAAAATAAAGAACATCAAGTTCCCCCTCCACCCCCCCCCCCCCCCCCCAACGGCAACATTAATGTCTATTGACATTACATCCATGCACACACAAAACCACAGAAGAAACTGCGAACATTACAGAACAACAGTTAAAAAAGCAAAAATTCCCAGGCTTACAAATAAATGAAATCTTATCTACCCTTAAGATAATCCTTTCAACAATAACTTTGATTTGCAACAAGAGGGGCTATACAGGGGGTTCCCCATCATTTCAAATTTAGTTAACTTTTTCTTGGATTATATAGAGAACATAATGTTTAACAACACCGTTAAACAGGAGGGGTACAAAATACTATAACGGCACCGATAACTGAATGACGTAATCTGCTTCATAGATGAAACACAAAGTAGGTAGAAGAGCTATACAGTGGAAATTGAAGAAAATAAGAAACTAAAGTTCCTGGATCTTACAGTTAACAAGAAACAACAACCAACAAGTATTTTCCATCGATAGAAAATCCACATCATCAAGCACTGTTATCTATAGCTCATCCAACTACCCAACAGTTCATACATATACCAGTTTCACACACATGCTGCACAGGATAAACACGACACCTATTAAACCAGAAAACGACACACAGGAACTAAATATCATCAAACAAATTGTTGTTGGAAGTAAACACAAAACAGACACCATAAAGCACCTCAACAACAAGATAAAAATGAAAGATAACAAGAGTAGCCACATACTCAAGAGCACAACCAAGATGTTGAAATCACAGAGGCAGAACACAGCAGACCACACCACACCTGGAAAAAGAAACAGATGGTACACACTAACATACAATGGTAAAGTAGCACATAGAATTGGAAACATATTGAAAAAGCAAACGATCCCAATAACATTCAGCAGATATAACATAGTTCATAGTTAAACAAAGACTGAGATCAGACAAAAGAACCACGGACAAATTCAGCAATGCAGGAATATACCAACTCACATGTAACTCCTGTCTAGCTCAATACGTAGGACAAACAAGCAGAAACTTCTGAGCAAGCTATTCAGAGCTCTGAAGAGTACAGCACACATTCCATGTTCGCGGAACACCTAATGAACAAAAACCACCACCCGCTAATTTCGAAACTGACCTACACATCCTGAAATACAGCAACAATTTCCACTGAAAACTAACAACAGAAGAAATTTATTACATACAAAAGCCTGGAAGGGAAAAACGTAATAATGAAAACACAGCGTTTTGCAACATCACACTCTTCACTGCTCTAAGAGAACACGCAGGAAACACACACACACACACACACACACACACACACACACACAGAGAGAGAGAGAGAGAGAGAGAGAGAGAGAGAGAGAGAGAGAGAGAGAGATCACTCCCCCATCACACACAGAGACATAAATAAGGAACAGAAATCGTCAGAGCTTGCGCTGTAATTTTTAAATCCTTCTCACAATATGCGATACATTTGCGCCCAAGATGCAAAAGTTGTTTTTCTGTGTTTACAAGCAACTGCAAACCGACCACCGAACCTGAGTACGTGTAAAATTACGTAACAATGTAGTGCACACCAAAACTGTATCCAGAACACTACCGCAATTCCCAATAGCATAACGCTGACGTACATAAGTTCACTTTTTCATGTTTTTTTTTTTTATAACAGCCATTCTTACAGTTGTAGACGACATGCTGTTTGCCGAAGAAACGGCAAAAAAAAAAACACGGAAAATATGCCATCAATAACAGCAACAAACGTAAAAACTATGCTGACGTAATGTAAATGAGATATTATGCAACTATTCGTAGAATACAATTTTTGTAACCACACATTATACAAGTAATAATGATTTGTAATGTTTATAATGTTGCCATTTTGCATGTTTTAGATTAAAGAAAAAGCCCACTGATGATGGCGATATCTTCGCTAAAAATGGAAATGATCGTATGGCATTGTTGACCGGGAGGCCCCATTCAGAGTAGTTCGGCCGCCGTATTGCAGATCCTTTTTAGTTGATGCCACGTCGGCAACTTTCGAGTCAATGATGGTGAAGGACACACAACACCCACTCCCCTGCCGGGAATCGAACCCGGGCCCGTTGTAGGCGGTAACGGTACCGCTGCGCTACGGAGGCGGACATCTTCGTTAAAACTAGTTTTGGAAAGAGAATTAAATTAAAAAAAAGTGTCATGCAGCATGGCGGACCCGCTATCCCATACAGTTGTTTTTATGCTAATTTCAAGAAAAAAATAATGCTGATGTATTCACAATAATCTGAATAATGAGACAGTTAAGGGTAGCGCAAGATATATACAACACAGTTCCATGTAGGAAAGAAAATGTAGAGAAGGAAAGACAAGACTAGAATTGAGGCTGCAGAAATAAGATTTGCCAATAAGGAAATTGTAACTGGTTTGAGGATTTCTTGGTGTGGAGGACGCATGGATGGAGAGTCATAAACACATGTAGAAATAATTTTAGGCTAGTCCCTGCATGGTGTGTTAGGACCCTTTCTGTTCACGTTTCGATTGTTTATCGGCCCCTATATTAATAACAATCTCTCAGACTTTTTCCAAATTATAGTCATCTATAATACAGTATCGTGAAAAAAGCTGCATAAATATACCTGGGTGTAAAAATTTGTGGAACATGATTGTCTCATGGGTTCAGTCATAGATAAGGCTGCGGCTCATTGGCAGGATACTTACAAAATAGCATTGCGTTCGGTCCTAGAATATTGCCGAAGTGTGTTGCACCAAAATAAAACTAACAGGAAATTCTTAATGTGTAAAACGATGTTTAGCACGAATGGTCATAGGTTTGTTTGGCTCACGGGAGACAGTGACAGAGATGGTGAAAAATTTGAACTGACAGGCGCTCGAAGACGGAGAGAAACTATTCTGCCTAAGTTTACTTACAAAGTATCATGAACCGTTATTGGGTGAGGAATCCAGGAATGTAGTACAAACCCTTGCATTATCCACCCTTAGAGACCGTGAAGAGAAGACCGCGTCTAGATCGCAGGTTCGACCTATTTTTGAATACTGCTCGAGTGTTTGGGATCCGTGCCGGGTCGGATTGAAGGGAGACACCGAATTCAGAGGCTGCCTGCTAGATTTGTTTCCGGTAGTTCGAACAGCATAAGTGTTACATAGATGTTTCGGGGACTCAAATGAGAATCTCTGGAGGGAAGGCGAAGTTCTTTTTGAGAAACACTATTGAGATAATTTAGAGAACTGGCATCTGAAGCTGACTGCCGAATTATTTTACTGGCGCCACCATACATTGCGCGTAAGGACCATGAAGATAAGATAGGGGAAATCAGGGCTCACACTGAGGCATAGATACAGTGGTTTTTCCCTCGGTTTAATTGCGAGTGTAACAGGAAAGGAAATGACTAGTAGTGGTACAGGATACCCCCTGCCACGTACCTTATGGTGGTTTGCGGAGTATCTGTGTAGATGTAGTCGTATATGTAGATTAATCTAACCACTAAGTGCGTACAGAGGCATAATATAGTTGGTAATGAAACATACCGTAAGTATCCATCGCAATTTGAAAAGAACAGTGATGTCCAACTCTCAAACACTGGGGGCAGAAATGATCTTTATCACCCATTATTAAAGTTGGCAGTGGCTCGGAAAGGAGGTCAATATACAGCAATAAAAATTTCTGATCATTTAATCAATAAAGGCCGGACGGCTGTGGCCGAGCGGTTCTAGGCGCTTCAGTCCGGAACCGCGCGCCTGCTACGGTCGCATATTCGAATCCTGCCTCGGGCATGGATGTGTGTGATGTCCTTAGGTTGGTTAGGTTTAAGTAGTTCTAAGTCTAGGGGACTGGTGACCTCAGATGTTAAGTCCCATAGTGCTTAGAGCCATTTGAACCATTTGAATCAATAAAGTAAAGAGTCTGACAGGTAGCAAAACAAGTTTAAATCTAGCCTAAAATCATTTCTCGGAGCAACTCCTAAATTTCGTTCCATGAGTAGGATTAAAAATGTGCTCATTTATGTTAACACTAACATTGCGCACATATCCCGTAAACTAACTAGTTCCATATCATTTCCATAAAAGAATCGTTTAAATGGCCAACGGAACATGTAATTAACTAACTAAGCCATATCTCCTCACCTCCTCCATTTGCGCTTTTAATAGGAAGCAGTCTTATTAGTGGTACGGTGAAAAGTACGCTCTGTCATTTTGTTCACAGTGTTTTATAGACTGCGAATGTAGATGTTGATCTTCAGAGAAAAAGAACATGCAGTCCAATAAGAAGAGTCCGATTTCGCGATTCCCCATCGTGGGATAATAGTTTAATGGTGAGATGCGTTCCTGGAAATACAAAGGTCTCGAGGTCGAATCGCGACTCGACAACGCATTATTTCTGTCTGCCTTTAAGATAGCCTTCACTTCTTAATTATTAAAGATTTGTGAGGAATGACACGTGGTTCGCATTGAACGTTAAATTGGAGGTCCCTTTTTCCCCCAATAGGGAAACGCAAGTCCCCGATATGAAGTCCAATTGGAAGCCTTACACGTAGCCGTTAAGAAACGCGGAACTATTATTATTATTATTATTATTATTATTATTATTATTATTATTATATCCTTGGCCTCGATGGACGAAGTGTCATGGATATCGTAGAATTAGCTGCGGTAACTACGCCGGGTAATAACTAGCTGCTCAAGTCGGCCGTCTCTGGTACTACAAATGGTTCAAATGGCTCTGAGCACTATGGGACTCAACATCTCAGGTCATAAGTTCCCTAGAACTTAGAACTACTTAAACCTAACTAACCTAAGGACATCACACTCACCCATGCCCGAGGCAGGATTCGAACCTGCGACCGTAGCAGTCCCTCGGTTCCGGACTGCAGCGCCAGAACCGCTAGACCACCGCGGCCGGCTCTGGTACTACAACGGCGGGGTTGTAATCTACCGCCGGACAGGCGGCAGTTTCTCTCCGGGCAGTCACGTCAAACAAATGATTGCCAGCTACAGCTACGCCAGCGAGAATACGGAAAGTAGCATAAACTGATTTCCCAGAAACTTTGCGCTGTGGAAGAGGAGTCAAAATAACGAATACGTGTCTCTACTTGTACATACTCGACCGTTTCTCAGAAAAGGACGGTCAAAGTTTTCGAAATACTTTGTGTGCATTTCAGCCAATTTGGTGGCACAGGGGCTAGCGTCGCTGCCTCTCAGTTTTGCGCCCCGTGTTCGAAACCAGTTTATTGTTTTTATTTCATCTTTTATCTACATTGTTTGTATTTTTTCATGTACCTACCCGTGTCCCCGATATAGTGTTATTACACGAACGTTTCCTATCAAGTTAGGGGACACAACGGTGTTATATTAATTGTAAAATTACGACTGGGTTTCACAATGAGTGTCGTACATTTATGAGGGTTAATAGTGGCAACTATTTATTTACAGCTCGTACAAAATAGATATGTGTTTCAAAGTTTTACTGACCTTCAAAGTAGTCACCAGCATTGTGTATAACACGTTGTCAGCGATGTGGAAGTCGCAGGATACTCTTAGCAGTGCCACTTGTGTTGACAGTTCGAGCGGCGCGGTCTATTGCCCTACGAATTTGTAGCAGTTCTGAAGCGAATGCCGTGAAGTGTTTCTTTCAGTTTAGAAATCGAGTTCAACTCACGAGGGCTTAAGTTAGGGGAGTGCAGTAGTGGCATAGCACTTAGCAGCCCCATCAATATAACAAATCAGTAACAGCTTGCACTGTACGTGCTTGAGCATTGTCCTGTAAAATGACGGTCAGGTCCTCCAGAAAGTGTCATCACTTCTGTCTCTATGCTGCTCATTTTTGGAACACAACCTACGACCAGCTTGCAGTTGATTATGACTCAAGGTACACAACATGAATTTCACCGAAAATGATTTAAAAATAATTTTCTCATTCATTAATTAAATTATTGGACGAATAAGGGCAACGTTATTTCAATATACATTGGAAATATTGGTGTGGTAATCTTCCACAGACATGGGCAGATAAATTAAAAACAAAAATAAAAATAATAAACAGCTTTCGAGCGCCGGGCCCAGAACTGTGAATTCCTGGCGGTAGCAATTGTGCCACAGCTTTTGTCGAACTGTTCACCCACTAAAAGGCGCATACACGTAACTAGGAAACCTTGACGGTCGCTTTCTCAAAAACGGTCGAGTATCTACGGAAAAGCCGGTCGAGTATCTACGGAAGAGCCAGGACATTTTTTCGCTTACTTTGACACCTGTTCCACTGAGCGAAGTTTCTGGGAAATCGGGTTATGGCACTTGCTGTGTTCTCACAAGGTACCTTTTTCTCACCGCCACTGCCGCTGAGCTATGTTTACAATATCGCCCCTCACCGCTGGACTAATTGTAAGCCGAATTCGTCGTCTCGCCCTGCTGTACGCTGCAGGACTTTGTCAGCAGTGCGCGACTCGCGAAGATAAACTGAAAATCATTTCCTCGCGAAACCTGTGATATTGCGGGCTATTCCATATGGAACACTCTTCACGTAAGTTGTTTTCAAATGTCACTGATGGCCTGCTGTGATACACGCTGACCTCTGCGACTTCAAGTGTCAGTTTCTTCCTATCCATTTCTTTTCTCGTAAACTTTTAGTAGAATAAAAATGTGCTTCAATTGCCGGTAATTTTTTATTTATTACACGACAGGTTTTAAAGCATGAAACTTCATTTTCTGGTTCCACCAAGTAACTATGAAACGTAAATGTGTGGCGGACGCGCCAGTCAGTCACGTCAAACAAATGTGATCGTCTGTCGTGGTGTCACGGCGGGCACCGCTCTTGCTAGTCCTACGCCCGAATGCATTTGTTTCACATGGGCGGTCACCGCCTATGACAGAATGGCCCGACTGCCAGGCAGTTATGTTTCCATAATTAATTGGTGCACCTGGAGATGAAGCTTTAGGCTTCGAAACCGGTCGTGCAGTAAATAAAAAATTACTGACAACTGAGGCAAATTTTTTAATCTTATATTCCTCAGTTGCGGATGTTCGCCTGATCAGATACACTACTGGCCATTAAAATTGGTACACCACGAAGATAACGTGCTACAGACGCGAAATTTAACCGACAGGAAGAAGATGCTGTGATATGCAAGTGATTAGCTTTTCAGAGCATTCACACAAGGTTGGCGCCGGTGGCGACACCTGCAACGTGCTGACATGAGGAAAGTTTCCAACCGATTTCTCATACGCAAACAGCAGTTGACCGGCGTTGCCTGGTGAAACGTTGTTGTGATGCCTCGTGTAAGGAGGAGAAATGCGTACCAACACGTTTCCGACTTTGATAAAGGTCGGATTGTAGCCTATCGCGATTGCGGTTTATCGTATCGCGACATTGCTGCTCGCGTTGGTCGAGATCCAATGACTGTTAGCAGTAAATGGGATCGGGGTTCAGGAGGGTAATTCAGAACGCCGTGCTAGATCCCAGCGGCCTCGTATCACTAGCAGTCAAGATGACAGGCATCTTATCCGAATAGCTGTAACGGATCGTGCAGCCACGTCTCGATCCCTGAGTCAACAGATGGGGACGTTTGCAGGAAAACAACCATCTGCACGGAAAAAAATGGTTCAAATGGCTCTAAGCGCTATGGGATTTAACATCTGAAGTCATCAGTCCCCTAGAACTTAGAACGACTTAAACCTAACTAACCTAAGGACATCACACACTTCCATGCCCGAGGCAGGATTCGAACCTGCGACCGTAGCAGCAGCGCGGTTCCGGACTGAAGCGCCTAGAACCGCTCGGCCACAGCGGCCGGCTTCTTCACGAATAGTTCGACGACGTTTGCAGCAGCATGGACTATCAGCTCGGAGACCATGGCTGCGGTTGCCCTTGACGCTGCATCACAGACAGGAGCGCCTGCGATGGTGTACTCAACGACGAACTTGCATGCACGATTGGCAAAACGTCATTTTTTCGGATGAATCTAGGTTCTGTTTACAGCATCATGATGGTCGCATCCGTGTTAGGCGACATCACGGTGAACGCACATTGGAAGCGTGTATTCGTCATCGCCATACTGGCGTATCACCCGGCGTGATGGTATGGGGTGCCATTGGTTACACGTCTCGGTCACCTCTTGTTCACATTGACGGGACTTTGAATAGTGGATGTTACATTTCTCATGTGTTACGACCCGTGGCTCTACCCTTCATTCGATCCCTGCGAAACGCTACATTTCAGCAGGATAATGCACAACCGCATGTTGCAGGTCGTGTACGGGCCTTTCTGGATACAGAAAATGTTCGACTGCTGCCCTGGCCAGCACATTCTCCAAATCTCTCGCCAACTGAAAACGCCTGTTCAATGGTGGCAGAGCAACTGGCTCGTCACAATACGCCAGTGACTACTCTTGATGAACTGTGGTATCGTGTTGAAGCTGCATGGGCAGCTGTACGTGTACACGCCATCCAAGCTCTGTTTGACTCAATGCCCAGGCGTGTCAAGGCCGTTATTACGGCCAGAGATGGTTGTTCTGGGTACTGATTTCTTAGGATCTATGCACCCAAACTGCGTGAAAATGTAATCACGTGTCAGTTCTAGTATAGTATATTTTTCCAATGAATACTCGTTTATCATCTGCCTTTCTTCTTGGTGTAGCAATTTTAATGACCAGTAGTGTATTTCGTGAAATTTAATTTTTCGCAGTCATTAGCGACCCAGTTGAAGTAATGTTGGATGAGAAGTGCTGTAACTGTATAGGTGTTCATTTATTGCTGTAGGTTACGGCGTAAGTGGGAGAGTTGGGTGTACCCTCTGCCATGCACTTGACGGCGGCTTGTGGAGTGTGGGTTTAAGAGGGGGCCGCCTTTGTGCGGTGCGACCCCGGCATGAGCAGCGGCCTGGTGGCGGTGCGGCTGGCGCGCTGCAGCCTAGTGCGAGGCTGAAGCTAAGGAGGCCCTTGGCTGGCTTCAGGGGCTCGTTTGCTGGGAGTCTGGCGGCCGCGTAACGAGAGACAGGGCGGCCGCAGGCCGGGTATCGCGTGACGTGACGGGCCCAGACTCAGTCTGCCCCCACCCCTCCCACTCCAGCGCGCTAATCACTGCGGTCCCTGGCGCTTCCCAGCCGGCTCGGCTCACCTGTCTCCACTCACCGGCATGCCGTACCTGCTACGACGGACCTAAGGTCCTGTTTTCTCTGCAACGTGTCCTGTGACAACCCACTGTAGGGTTTCGATCTTCGATGGCTCGTGTAAGCGACTTGGGTCGTTTCACTCCGGACTCCACGAAATGATACGGAGCGTGAAAACTTTCCACGCTACAAGCGTACGAAGTCTTCCATCTTTGAGAACTAGGTCACTGGTAACCAATCCATTTTAGGATCCGACCAATTTTACTCATTCACCGTTACTTCTTTATCGAATTACGTAATGCTGTACGGGTTTTTGTAAAAGTCTAAATAGAAAACTGGAAGTACTGTACACAATCAAAAGAGCCAACCCAGGATCCCCACCGGGGAAAGGGGGATGAACGGCGAAAGATTTGAGATCTCATGACAAACGGTCCGGTACACTTGGTACTAGTCAATACCAATGACATGTTTCACCTTAATTCAAACCGATAGTGAATCGATACATCTGTCTGCACGGTGGAGCATGCGGAGAGTTCTTTCTGTGGGGAAAGGGAGGGGGCTTGATACGGCCAAGGCCTATAATCCTCAACCGGCCGGAGTGGCCGTGCGTTCTAGGCGCTACAGTCTGGAGCCGAGCGACCGCTACGGTCGCAGGTTCGAATCCTGCCTCGGGCATGGATGTGTGTGATGTCCTTCGGTTACTTAAGTTTAATTAGTTCTAAGTTCTAGGCGACTGATGACCTCAGAAGTTAAGTCGCATAGTGCTCAGAGCCTATAATCACGTTTTAGAATTGAAGAACTTGGAGCAAGAAGAGTATAACTCCGCTTTTTCCCGTAATATATACCAGCCATTGTAAGCTTTATAATCTTATCCCTTATACCACTTCGGTGAAAGGAAACGGATAAATCCTAGAAATATCCCTATTTTACATCGAACATATACGGTCCAGTCACATTAATGGGACTACCGCTCATGTTCGGTATCAAATTTGTAAAATGTGAGTTACCTCCTTCTCGAACTGAGGTACTCAATTTTGATTAAAAAATTTTAAAGAGAAAATTCAAAAAATATTGCTAACGAAAACTCTTTATAATGTGACACGTACACTATTCCAACACCAGACGTATGTATCTAGATAGAAATTAATACTTAGAAGGACATGTTATGGATGGATCCTCTTAGCTTTTCTTCATACTCATCGGTATTTGAAGCTGAGTATCAGGACATAACTTTCATAAAGCAGATTTATAAGACCACAAATAGAAAATGAAAACTGAACAAATAGGCTTTGAAGATTCTAAGATTTCCGGCCGCTGTTAATCGCAAAACATTCGCGGTGCGTAGCACCAAAAAGGTCTTGTATCGTCGCTGGTTCGAATCTCACCAGTGGCAACTGATTTACTTTTCTTTAAATTCTATTTTTATTATCAAAAGCAAACATTAATAAACAAATATTGATTTTTGTATCAAGAACAACATCTTTTTATTTCTTGTTACTGGTCGTATAAAAATAAATTAAAATTTGGTCAGAGACGCGAAGTTCGTCATTGTTAATAAGGAAAGACTGTGTACGTCAACAATACTGTTGGATTTCTGTAACAACTCACTTATTGCCGACCATATTGAAATGGTGTAAATGTTTTATACTTAACAGGAATTTTTTTGATTGCATTGTGCTGATTTACGAAAACGATCTCCGGCCACTGACCTTCCACCCCGGAAGGTCCCCTTTTTGGGTAAATACCGTATTTATGCTAAACGCGGCTCGGGTCAGCAATTTTCAGAATTCAAAATTTTAAAAAATTGTGACTTTAGCGAACGATACTGAGATTAGAATGAGCTCGTAATAGACCCACTGCCCTTTAAATCTTCCAAAGGATTACCAGCTGTGACTCAGAAGCTGAAAAGTGAAAATGATACGGGGAACTGTTTTGATGCATTCATTTAATTTTATTTTTTAACAGCTCGTACAACACGTATTTATACAAACTCAAAACACATTTGTGAAAACTGAGACGGACATTATGATGACATTATTTTAAAAAAACACGGATTAACATATTAAAAAACGAGTATCATAGTATCGGAAGTTCTTGTTTTAATTTAATACATAATTGTAGCAAAGGTATAAATTACCAGCTGTGCTCGAGATTTCGAGAACATTTGAAACTGAACAAGAACAAGCCAACGAAATGAACGAAAAAACAGCAACTGGCATTGAACAAAGAACTGTGTCACGGGAACTAGGAACGAGTAACCGCCCGAAAAAGGAGGAGATCCACCGAACGCGACCGACCCGATGGGAACGGTAAACTACAGTTTCTTATAAGCCCATTCCTCTGCACCAGTTCCTTCGCGTAAGACCCATCTTGTTTTCCACAATGCATTTCGAATGGCGGTATTCACAGACTGTCAAGGTACGGGACGGAACGGAAAGTTAACGTAGAAAATCCGCGGGAAGCTAGTTTTGGCGTGAGTGTTGGCGGAGGAATAGGGGGCGGGGTGTGGATCTGAGGCTCCTCTGTTAACATCGGAAGTTACCATCCCCACTTCAGAATTCGCCCACAGCTTGAGTTGAATTTGGTGCTACTGCCTGAACTGCCGACATGCTCCTCTTACCACGTGAGTAATAAGACGGCTGATACTTGCTGCAAGGACTTCGTTACTCGTTATGTGCTTGCGTAGAGGGCAGTTTTCGTCTCCCCACGCCGTTCGCCCTTCTGGCGGCGAACATCTTGTGCCGCTACAGCAGATTTCGTGTCGACATTTTATTGTTCTTTTGTTTCGGCTGCTCATAGTGAAGACAGCACGAGGACTTCAAGTTTTACATGTCGGTATTAAAATGGCTCTGAGCACTATGGGACTTTGCATCTGAGGTCATCAGTCCCCTAAAACTTAGAACTACTTAAACCTAACTAACCTAAGGACATCACACACATCGATGCCCGAGGCAGGATTCGAACCTGCGACCGTAGCGGTCGCGCGGTTCCATGTCGGTATTATTCTACGAAAGAAACCATTTATCTGAAAGCGAAAAATGATTTACGTTTTACAGTATTTGCACGAATAAGAAACCTTAACAGTATGTATGAAAAATAGTAAAGCACACAGAAGGCAAGGAGGAAAGGAAATTGTTTTTCCGGGATGAGAGCCTACGTGACATTACTTCAGTGATTACAACGTATGGGCCCACTTACCAGCATGATGTTACATCCCCTCTAACTGGCTTGAGAAGGGTGTCGTAAAACAGTCGTTTTCTCTCCTGAGGAAAGCTGGCTCACAACTTTTGTAACGGGTCTCCTGGATACTGGGACAGAGTTGATGACAAAAATAGTCCCACACATGTTCCACTGGCGCAAATCTTAGGACCTTATTATCCATGGGAGTACCACAACATTGCACAGGCAGTTCATAAAGACAATTGGCGTTTGTAGATGAGCATAGCCCCGTTGAAAAATGCCACTACGTACTGTCGCACGAGAGGTAACACATGAGAACCAAGAATTACAGGATATTAGCTCCTCCTTTTTGCAAACATAGTTTTTTCTTTTTACCCAAACATGTTTCAGCACCTGTGGGCCACCATCAGTGGGTTTTTAGTTATTGAAAACCGTAAAAGTGGAAAAATTTTAGGTTATAACTGATTTAACAAAGTGAGGCTTAAAGAAAATTTTTGTTTGTTTTGCTTCTTACCGTGATTTTACATTATATGGTTTTGCAGGAGCAACTGTATGGTGTCCTGCACCAACAGCTTGTCATCTGCAAACCAAACGACGTAAATGTAAATTTCATCGACGAGTTAACACATCTCTTGATTTTTTTTTAAAAAAAATATGATTTTGGCGTGTTCAAATGTTTTGCAAATACAAGGTGGTTCACGAAGATATGCAAATATTTAAATTGTTATTCTACAAGTAAAGTTAAAGAAAAAGGTTTATACAAACATAGGCCCGCAAATGTTCAGTTACGGAGTTGCGGCTAGTAAAAGATTTTGCCTCAAGTTTAGCAACTTCGCTAATATGAAGCCATCGCAAAAAATGTACGAGGTTACAGTAGAGCACGATTTCTGTTTATTTGGTTGTTACTGTTCAAGTGAATCTAATGAAAGATATCCCAGATGTGTATCTGCAGAAGTTTTTCAGAACATCCAGAGAAGCAAAGAAGTAATTTCGTAAAATTTTTAATTTATTAACTACTTGGCACAATTTGTTATTTTAAATTCCGACAGTTGCACAAAGTTTCCAACAGAAGTTATTGAGAATTTAATTTTGTAAAACTGATGGTAATAACGTTAACTGAAACTGTACGAATGTGTCAGATAATGTGCTTTATCAATACTATAGCACACCTGAATTCATGCTAAACCGTAAAAAATAAAGCTCGGTGTTACGGAAGTTGTACAGTGTACATACAATTTCACAATAAATTCAGAATAAATGTTTTAAGGTTAGGAAACTACTGAAACAACTCACTAATGGTTGAAAACAATAACATGAATATTTCTACATTCTTAATGGAAAGCAAACAAATTTATTTGTATATGCCTAATAATCGTTGCTTCTCTGGATGTTCTGGAAAACTGCTGCAGATACACTTCTGGGACATGTTTTATTATATTAACCAGAGCAATAACAACAAGATATGTGGAAATCGTGCTTTGCTGTAACCTCGTACAGTTTTGCGATGGCTTCATAATGGCGAAGTTGCTAAATTTCAGGCAAAATCTTTTATTAGCCATAACTCTGTAACTAAACATGTTTATGTGAACTTTTTTCTTTAGTTTTACTTGTAGAATAACACATTAAAATATTTGCATATCTTCGTGAGTCATCCTGTATAATTATTACTACTCATGCTTTGTTGTGACTGATCCTTCTTCATTTAGGTCCCAATGACACTGCACACACATATTAATGTACTTAGTTTCTTTATTTATAAACGCCTTTTTACCTCGCAAACCGCGGTGAACACGATGTTGTTATGCTCTCGAACCCCGTCGGCGTTACAGTTTTAAATGAACAAAAACCTACTGATGATAGCATAGAGACGCTGGAACACGTTTGGATAAAAAAGAAAAAAAAAACAGTGCGTTTTCAAACGGCGGAAACTATATCCTATAATTTAAATCCAAATGCTGAAACAAAGGATAAGAGCTACAGATGGAAATGAAATGGAAATGATCGTATGGCATTGATGGCCGGGAGGCCCCATTCGGGGGAGTTCGGCCGCCATATTGCAAGTCCTTCTTAGTTGACGCCACTTCGACGACTTGCGAGTCAGTGATGATGAAGGACAAACACCGAGTCTCCTGCCGGGAATCGAACACGGGCCCCTGCGTGGTAGGCCGTAACGCTGCCGCTACGCTACGGAGGAGGACAGAGCTACAGATAAAAAAGATGACTAGAACGCCGAATGTTCGTAATGTATCGTTTTGTCGTCAGAATTCCCTCAGTTATTACCAGCCATGACCTGAGGTCGTTCCCGATGGCTCCACATGACCACTGTGCCTCTCCAAAACACAGGAAGGGAGGCACACCTCCCACGTCGCCGCCATATTCTCCGTTGATGGTCATTCGGGGTAGTGCAGAAACGCGATTCATCGCTGAACAATGCGACGCCGTTCGGCACCAGCCCGTGCTTTCCGGTCACGCCACCAGTCCAAACGCAGCTGGTTTTTGTTGTAGAGGCAACGGCAGCGTACGCGTGGGACGTTGATTCCCCAGCCCGGCTGCTGCTCGTCTCTGACTTGTGGTGTAGGATGAGACAGAATGGCAGACTGATGACGACAGCAGTTGAGTCCCATAGTGCTCAGAGCCATGTGTGTGTGAACAGAATGGCACATGGAGTCTGTTAGTTGTTTTCATACGGCAGGCGCAGATGTGAAGGTGTTACGTTGTGTTTGGTGCACTGTGTGGCAGTCTTTTCTAGTAGTGGTAGTTGTAGTAGTGGCCGACCGGAACCTTGACGATGAGTACGTTTGCCGTCATGTTTCCATGCAGTCCAACGACCGGCCACTGTCGCATCCTAACGCTCCACAAATCTGGATAGTGCACGAGGCGATCGGCTGGCCAAATGGAGGCACACTTTGATGCCCCTTTCAAACCCGGCGAGGTACTAATTACGCACTTTCCCACGAGTACGTGGCATCTCCGTTTCCTTCACAGTGCTCACTCAACATGTAAAGCTGTTCAAGCCCCACATCTTCGTATACCTTACCAAGCGCAGTGACAGCATTAAAAACAAACAACATAATGCACCCTTGTCGTGTTTCTAATATCATTAATACGGAGCAGTCAAATGAAAACGAGACAGCAAAAAAGTAAGTAAACTGTTTATTATTTCAAAGGTAATCGCCGTAACTGTTAATGTATATATCCCACAGTGAAACAAGACAGACAGTGCCTTCTTGAAAAACGTTTGCGTTTGCTTACTGAATTATGGATTATATCCAGACGTGCACCTTTTCGTCCAAAGCATGTCCACTGCCAGGAATGTCATCCTTCAGGGCACCAAAATTATGGAAATCGCATGGGAAGAGCTTGGGACTGTATAGAAGATATGTGAGGGCTTTTCAACAAAGAAAAAAAATATTGTGCAGTATAGTCGAATCAACCTTGTCAACATGTTGGCACAATAAATTTCTTTTTGTACTTGGGGGTAGTTGGTTTTTGAACTTATCCATTTATCATTTTTTAAATTCTGTAGCCTATCTATCTGGTCAAGGGAACGCCAGTTTATTTCTTCCGGTAACAACATTCTTCTGAATAATTTCCGCTCAGGCATTCGAGTGGGGGATTATTTCACCACCGAAATATTTTAACCAAGACGATGCCATCATCGTCAAGCCATACACTACAGCCGTATGTACTCGGGGTTTAGACTACAATTTCGTCTCTCTTTCAGTCGTTCGTTGTACCACATAGCAGCGTCATGGCTCTTGGTTCAAGGCCAGATCAGTCAATAATTTAGACCAGTGGTGTCCAACCCGCATCACGTGGGCCGCATGGACGTACTATGCTCTGTCATCAGAGAATCTTTTTGAGTTATAATTCTCATGATTTATAATTAGAAAATATTTCAGGTGGAGAGATACACTGAGGAAAAGATGAAAGATATGGAGTAAATTTACTTTAGGTCTGTGATCACAACTTTTTGTCATCAGATTACCGGTTCGGTCTATAATGACCACCTTCAGGTCTGCTGTAAAATATGGGAAAATATCAATACTATAGCAAATTGTCTGCAGCTTAAAACAATAAAATAGACTATAATGAAAGGAAACTGACATACAAGTATATTTGTGCGCTTTAAGTATGAAGAGGCATGAAATGAAATGACATGAAGTCCCATGCTTCTCTACAGAACATAGGGGAACGATGCGGGAGACCCGCACCGCCTTACTAGGCAAGGTCATAATGAAAGGAAACTGACATACAAGTATATTTGTGCGCTTTAAGTATGAAGAGGCATGAAATGAAATGACATGAAGTCCCATGCTTCTCTACAGAGCATAGGGGAACGATGCGGGAGACCCGCACCGCCTTACTAGGCAAGGTCCTAATGGAGGTGGTTTGCCGTTGCCTTCCTCCGACCGTAATGGGCATGAATGATGATGATGAAGACGACACAACAACACCCAGTCATCTCGAGGCAGGAAAAATTCCTGACCCCGCCGGGAATCGAACCCGGGACCCCGTGCTCGGGAAGCGAGAACGCTACCGCGAGACCACCTGTTCTATAAAAACTTGTACTAATGTACTGCAGCCATAGTAGCATCGTCAAATATTAAACAGAAAATTATCACCAGCATCATCAAATATATACAAATAACAGCATATGCAATAGTCATCTTGTCAACAGCACTATTGTTCAAAACAAACTGCCCTACAGTAGCCACTAAATGTTTGCGTTGCAAGTTCACCAGATGTCTCTACTGTAATCATATACATATTCGTCAATAATTAGTTGACCAACTTAAAATAAAGGGGGAATACAATCGGTAAATTCTGTAATGGGCTTATAAAGTATAAGAGGCATTACAGTAATAAAAAGCGTTGAAATAATACACCACAAAAGTTAGATAGTTAAAAAGAGGAAGAGTTAAGAGAGTAATTGACGTATGCTCAAGTGCCAATATTATAGATAATGGCTTAAACAGCTTTCAGATTGCACAGAAAAATATAAAAAACTGTAAACCAAATAGCTAAATAAGTCGCAATGAAAGGAAAACAGACTGCCGCACATAATCAGCGCCCTCTGTTAGCGCTAACGCCAGAATTCCGCATAGGCGAAAAGTGGTTAGAGGAACGTAACCGCCAGGAGGCTCCTGGCACCCCGCGGTACGCCGTTGCACGAAAAGAATGATAAAACCCAGTACTAGTGTATGAAAAAGATTATCTAATTAATGAAGTATCTTATATAAACAGAGAAGGAACAAGAAAACACTAGAGTTATGCACAAAACGTAACAAAACGAAGTGAATGTGTAGAGTGCTCTGTACTAGGTGAAAGTATCAGCAAACTATGTGACAGAGGCGTTCAGTGATTAAAGTAAAACATAGTTAAACAAAGTAAAGTAGGCAGTGGGCACGAAATCGCTTTGCCAGTTGAGCAGTATTGTTGGTTCTTTCTTTTTTGTTTTTTTAATCTCAAGCTCCTGTAAGAAATTAAGAGCTCGGCGGTTTTCCATCCTGTGGAGAGTACGCATACTATTCTTAAGGTTCCCTATAGAAAGACAGCTTCAGATAAATGCTGTCCCAAAGCAGTTCTGTTCTGTGGCTGTGGATGTTCTTTAAACCTTAAGTTAAAAGAGCGGCCTGTTAGACCGATATAATATTTGTCACAGTTACTGCAATCAATCCTGTATACTCCAGAGCCATCAAATTTGTCATACGTCCTTTTCAGTTTGTTTTACTCGGAGTTTTAGGGTGTTGTTAACCTGAAAGCCACATCTGACAACAGATTTCCTAAAACATTTTTCTATTTTCAGGTACATTTTGCCGTTAAATTCCATAGGAATTGTTTTCGTTCTTTCTTTACTGTTTCTATTTTGTGTGTATGTGTGTGCCTGCTGTTTGTTATACGGAGTAAGGTGCCATATAAGTCGACAGAATGATAAATCAATCTGGTGCTCAATGAAATGCGGCCCGCTAAAGAAGAATATGTATTATTCAAGTTAGGGGGGAAAAAATAGTTGCTGAGGCACAATGACAAAAGATAAAGAGAATGAATGTGTCGGGGTCTGTCCAGCTTTTCCTGCTGTTTTCTTTCTTTTGATTGGAGCCAATTAAAAAAAACAGAACAAAAGTCGCGCAGAGGTGCGTAGTGCTTGTGACATGGGTTCGTTTTTGGTAAAATAAAGAAATACTTTGGTTTAGTGTTCAACGTCTAGATACAGGTTTTCAAGACTGTCATAAGAAATTGTACATGGTGGACACTTTGGTGCGCAGTTCGAAACGCCGTTCCAATTTCCCGTGTAATCGTCTATTTATTATAAAAGTAATTAAGGTCGTGTTGTGGGAGGCAGCATTATTCAGATCGAGAGATAAGATTTTTCCGCAGTTGCCGTAAAAATGCTTAAATGACGCCCAGCAAACTCCAGGACGACGTCCTCCTCCATCTCCGTGCTAGCGGAGGTGCTGCTCCATCTCTGATGACCTCTGCTGACCACACATTACTTCCGTTTTCATCATTAAGGAAGCAGCTTTTGACCTCTAATTTCAATGACAATGACAATGACACTGTGAGCAGCATTATAATAATAACTAACGAATGAATACTTCTGAAGACAGTCGTGTTCAATAACCACTAAGAGCTGCTGATGAAACATCTTTGTTCACTAACAGTTCCAGGCCACATAAAATTGTTTACATCAGAGTGCACTCCACACAGGAGGACTGAATCTGAACATAGACAGTGTACTAAGATTATTTAACTATATTAATGCGTTTTATTTTTGACTGTATTAATGCATGTTTTTCTCCTCAAACAGTTTTCTCGCGTCTACATCTACATCTACATCCATACTCCGCAAGCCACCTGACGGTGTGTGGCGGAGGGTACCTTGAGTACCTCTATCGGTTCTCCCTTCTATCAGGGATTTTCTCTGCCTCGTGATGACTGGGTGTTGTGTGATGTCCTTAGGTTAGTTAGGTTTAAGTAGTTCTAAGTTCTAGGGGACTGATGACCATAGATGTTAAGTCCCATAGTGCTCAGAGCCATTTGAACCATTTTTTCTCCCTTCTATTCCAGTCTCGTATTGTTCGTGGAAAGAAGGATTGTCGGTATGCATCTGTGTGGGCTCTAATCTCTCTGATTTTATCCTCATGGTCTCAACTGGCTGTTCGTCGTCTCGGGTTCGAGCAATATACTGCTTGACTCTTCGGTGAAGGTATGTTCTCGAAACTTTAACAAAAGCCCGTACCGAGCTACTGAGCGTCTCTCCTGCAGAGTCTTGCACTGGAGTTTTATCTATCATCTCCGTAACGCTTTAACGATTACTAAATGATCCTGTAACGAAGCGCGCTGCTCTCCGTTGGATCATCTCTATCTCTTCTATCAACCCTATCTGGTACGGACCCCACACTGCTGGGAAGTATTCAAGCAGTGGGCGAACAACCGTACTGTAACCTACTTTATTTGTTTTCGGACTTGCTGACGCAGGTGGCAAGTGTATGCTTCCACGGTATTCACTTTTGCTATTAGCTGCCCAGTGTAAACAGCAAGATCCGTTCTCTCGCCTGTAGCACCGTTTGCAAGGTTCCGCTAGTCTGACCCCAGGCAAGTATAAGCCAATACGTTCGTACGCTACTTTCATGGCCATACTGTTTAGACGACCTGCCTCTTCCGCACCACTGATACGTAAAACGTGCACAACTTAGTTCGTACCGGAGTTGGTGCCATAATGAACGCCTTTGTATAAATAGTTGGGCTACAACAGAGTATGGAAGTGTATTATATAAAGATTTACAACGTGGAATGGGTGTGTGCTTTCTGTAAGTAGATACTGAGGATCGTGAAACTTACAAATGTTATTTAAAGAGTTCCGAAACTTCAGTTTTTTTTCAGTACATTCTTGATAAGTTGTTAATTAGAGAAAAGTGTACTAAGACGATAAACATTTTACTTACAGGAGTAAAACTAGATTACTGCTTCTACTCGTACAAGAGTGTCAGTGTGACAAATGTATTGAGTGGTATCCAAGTGATCCTAATAGACGCTATCTGATCTGAGTGACTGTAATTCCATCTTCTGTAAATGGAATGGGACTGCCCCTGGTCGAAGACTTGAAGAAAATAGATACTAACAGCCGTGATTTTATTTAATAATTGTTTGTAGCTGCCAGTTTCGGGGCCTTATTGCACAATCTTCCGGCCCCTGTGCACGTGCATTATCCTGCTGAAATGTAGGGTTTCGCAGGGATCGAATGAAGGGTAGAGCCACGGGTCGTAACACATCTGAAATGTGTTCAAAGTGCCGTCAATGCGAACAAGAGGTGACCGAGACGTGTAACCGGTGGCACCCCATACAATCACACCAATCTTGTGTGAATGCTCTGAAAAGCTAATCATTTTCATATCACAGCATCTTCTTCCTGTCGGTTAAATGTCGCGTCTGTAGCACGTCATCTTCGTGGTGTAGCAATTTTAATGACCAGTAGTGTAGTTAGACAAACGAATGTATTTTGTTTCTCATAGTTTTCCTTACACGCCTCATAGGTACTTCTTTATGAATAATTAAAAATACATTATCTCATTAGTACATCGTTTCTTTCAATTAATATGCAAAGTTATTTACATATGTAAAATTAATCACAATATTTTCAGGCGTTAATTAAAATTGGGGCTACTTTTAAACACACTTATAATGTAGTATTTCAACTGCCATATCGCACAGCGTGATTCATCACTCCAAATCACTCGCTTAGAGTCCTCCATTGTCCAGTGGCTTCATTCCTTACATCACCTCGAGTAGCGCTTAATACTAACTACAGAAACATGTGGCTTATGGGGATTTGCTCCACCATTGTTCGCCATAAATCCCTATGTGCAGTCGTTGCTCTAGTTGGACGGCTGGAAGCATCTTAAGGCCACGAGTGATACCTCCCGCCATTGGTGGCTGCTGATCAAGTCCTAATGTGCTACAGCACACTGCAAATATCACACTAAAATTATACCATTTCTCTTCAGAAAGCGAGCCGGAAACCTTACTACAATTACGCTATTTCTCTTCGAATGCGTGCTGGTATGCAAATGAAATGTACAAATGTTTTGTAGCGCTCTCTCCGCGATAATTAGAAACCAATGTCGAGTTCTGAAATGATGTTCAGCCCCACTACGGTCAACGCAGATAAGCGACACAGCTGTCTGTCCAGGACAGCACATGTCCTGATCTGAAGTCATCCCTAAGAGTGCTGCGTTGCTCACAGCAGCAGGTCAGTATTTTTCTTGGAAAGTGCGTGAAAAACATTGTACAAGCAACGTGGAGAAGTCTGTAGATGATCTGTTAAAGAGGCCTTTTTCCAACAGGGCATTAGAGAAAAAAAGTGAGAGTTAAGGACTTGCGTAGACATACTCCAAATTTAAATCTATCAGGGGGAGGGCGTGGGACCAGGACTCACCGATTTGGCCCACACTGTGTGAGTAGAAGCAGGTAGATGCCCCTTTAAAGTTCCTAGAATATTTCCCTTGAGTAGGCCGTAGGAAAAGGTAAAACGTTCTCTGAAGATTTACGAGTAGACGCTGTGGCGCAGTGGTCAACTGGCTGTTCGTCGTCTCGGGTTCGAATCTCGCTGCTACCATCTTTTTTTTAAAAAAGATTTTTTTATTCCTCGCTGCGTTAAACTAAGAATTATAAAATTTGAATGTATTTAAACAGTTCAATTTTTGTAAATAAAATAATTACATTCATTTTAACTTTTTATACCTGGGATTCACAGTCATATAGAACTTTATAAAAGACATTATATTTACACCAGTGACTGTAACACTTTCTTTATTTCGCGACTGCAATCTCGGCCTTAGGCCATTATCAGGTGCAGATTTTTGTGGCTTTACGCCACGTCATCTTAAAATGAGCTGACACATTTATATGTCGTTGTCATTAATATTAAATACATTCGTGACACTGTTACATATTGCGAGCACACATATCCGTATATCATAACACAACATAGTCTGTAGACACTCATGTCATAAGTGACTAGTGATGTTAGGCCAAGCGTGGATACATGACTAACAATATTCAATAAGCACTGGTAACGCAGGCCAAATCGCTTACATTCGTCACAAAATTAACTTCCATTTGGCTGCAGTGCCGTTATACCTGCCTGAGCTTGTTTTTTACTTGCCTTGAAGGCCATAAAGTGGAAGGTCGACAAGTTAGAGGCTTTTCTTTTCAACATATAGCTTATTCTTTCTTTAGGCATAAGACGAGCTAAACCAAATGCGGTAGGCTTGTATACTGTGAAAATATGTATTTATACAATGTTCTACACGTAGAAAACTTGTTTTTCACAAATATTTAATTAACTGTAAAATGATTTATTCGGGACACCAGGACATTTATGTGAAAACCGGGACTGTCCCAGCAGAACCGGGAAGTCTTGTGAGCCTACATCTACTGATGCATTCCGCATTACTTAGCTGTGTCTGAATACCTCTAATCATATAGTGTACGCGTAATGTTTTGGTAAAAGGCTAAGGGAAGCTGGAACTGAAATTCTATGACAGGAGCACTGCCACAACGCGTTTTACGCTTGCATACAGTCAGATAACGATATTTTTCATGTCATTCGCCACTTTGCTGTGTTCGTCGACTACATCCGTCTCGCAATACAAGATAACTTTATCTGAATGTCACGTTTTACATCGCGCCTATAACTAGCGTTACATCAAACGAGATGTATGCCCTGATCACTTTAAAACCTAAAAACAGTAACGCAGAGTCCGTAGTGTTCGCATGTTCTTATATTCTTCTCTCGTGTTCTCTTCCCGCAAGTGTAAACACTCGTTCAAATGCACAAACGAGCGGTACGGAGCACAAATAGTTGTTCTGAGTGGTGGCTCTTTTGCGTTCGTACGCATTCGCACCAGAGTAGACAAGGAAATGTCGAAAGGGCAAGCAGTGTGCAAGCGCTGCGCGCATATCCACTGGTGCCAGACCAGCGGACAGAGTGAAGGAGACGTTAAACGTGGGATACGGCTGCCTTCGGTGGGATTCGGCAACTTTCGCCGTCTCCCGCCAGCTGCTGGTTCCTATCCATCACCAGAGCGACGACCGTGATTCTGGCCGCTAGACTCAACATCCGCCCTGTCCCTGGCACAGAAAAAAGTCGGTACGCATGCAGCCTTCCTCGCAAGCAGTGCAGGCAAACACAAACGCATTTGTATTTCCAGTAAAGGATACTTAGCGAAGGCAACAAAAGGTAATTTTCGACGTGTGAGCCATGTTGGACCGTGCAGGTTCAGTCATCTTACGGTGACATCTTCGTGTATCTGCATCTACATACATACTTCGCGAACCTCCGTACGGCGTACTGCGGAAGGTATCTTGTACCACTACTGGTCAATTTACTCTCCTGTTCCATTCGCAAAGAGAGCGAGGGATAAACGACTGTCTAAAAGCCTCCGTACTAGTCCTAATTTCTCTTACCTTATTTTCATGGTCGTTAAGCATAATGTACGAGGGTAAGTCAATTATTATCCGCAAAGTAGTTATAAAATTTTATTGTAACCAAAAAGGAAACTTACAAAAACATTTTTCGACATAGTCCCCTTGCGTTTCAACACACCTGATCCATCGTTGTACAAGCTTCCTGATGACATAAAAGAAGGTTCTCGGTTGAGCTGCGAGCCAGGAATGCACCGCTTCTTTCACTGCTTCGTTCAAGGCAAATCGACAGCCCCTTAATCCCTGTTTGAGTGGAACAAACAAGTGATAGACGGGGCAAGATCGGGACTATATGGGGGATGATTCAGTTCTTCAAATTTGAGTTTCTGGAGCGTTTCAGCAGTGTGGGCAGCAGTATGTGGACGGGCATGGTCGTGCAACAACACTATACCTTTTGACAGCAATCCTTGGCGTTTGCTTCGAATTGCAGGTTTTAGCCTGGCAGTAGCATCTCACTGTAACGTACACTGTTAATTGTTGTGCCCCTTTCCCCATAATGTTCCAGTACTGGACCTTGTGCGTTCCAAAAAGCCGTAAGAATCAGTTTTCCAGTGGGCGGTTGGGTCTTGAACTTTTTCTTGCACTTGCCGTTTACTCTCCGGCTAGTAATGATGGATCCATGTTACGTCACCAGTAATGATCCGGTCTAAGAAGTTGTCCCCTTCGTTACCATAGCGATCCAAATGTTTTTTGCAGATGTCCAAGCTCGTTTGTTTATGCAATTGTGTGAGTTGTTTTGGGACCCATCTTGCACAAACTTTATGAAACCCAAATCTGTTGTGGATCAATTTGGAGGCAGAACCGTGACTAATTTGCAGAGGATGTGCCACTCCTCAACAGTTAATCGTCTGTCTGAGAGGATCATTTCACGTGAACGCTCAATGGTTTCTTCATTTGAGGCGGTAAACGGTCGTCCGGCTCCTTAATCGTGCGTAACACTTGTGCGACGATTTCGGAATTTTTCAGTTCATTCGTAGACACTCCGTTGTGGCAAAACACTGTTCCCGTACTGTAACGGAAGTCTTCGATGAATTTCGGCCACAAAAAACGGGTCACCGAACGTTGCTCTTCTTTGGTGCAAATAGACGGCGGAGCAGCCATGATTAACAGCACGGCAGCGATAAAGAAACTAACCTAGCAGCTTGAAAATTGCAAAGATATAACAACAAATAAACCAAGCATGCGTCATCAACGTAAAACGAGAGTACTACCAAAATAAACAAAAATATAACTAAACTGCGGATAATAATTGACGTACCCTCGTATGGTTAAGGCAACAGAACCGTTCTGCATCATCATCATCATCATCATCATCATTTAAGACTGATTATGCCTTTCAGCGTTCAGTCTGGAGCATAGCCCCCCTTATACAGTTCCTCCATGATCCCCTATTCAGTGCTAACATTGGTGCCTCTTCTGATGTTAAACCTATTACTTCAAAATCATTCCTAACCGAATCCAGGTACCTTCTCCTCGGTCTGCCCCGACTCCTCCTACCCTCTACTGCTGAATCCATGAGTCTCTTGGGTAACCTTGCTTCTCCCATGCGTGTAACATGACCCCACCATCTAAGCCTGTTCGCCCTGACTGCTGCATCTATAGAGTTCATTCCCAGTTTCTCTTTGATTTCCTCATTGTGGACACCCTCCTGCCATTGTTCCCATCTACTAGTACCTGCAATCATCCTAGCTACTTTCATATCCGTAACCTCAACCTTGTTGATAAGGTAACCTGAATCCACCCAGCTTTCGCTCCCATACAACAAGGTTGGTCGAAAGATTGAACGGTGCACAGATAACTTAGTCTTGGTACTGACTTCCTTCTTGCAGAAGAGAGTAGATCGTAGCTGAGCGCTCACTGCGTTAGCTTTGCTACACCTCGCTTCCAGTTCTTTCACTATGTTGCCATCCTGTGAGAATATGCATCCTAAGTACTTGAAACCGTCCACCTGTTCTAACTTTGTTCCTCCTATTTGGCACTCAATCCGTTTATATCTCTTTCCCATTGACATTACTTTCGTTTTGGAGATGCTAATCTTCATACCATAGTCCTTACATTTCTGATCTAGCTCTGAAATATTACTTTGCAAACTTTCAATCGAATCTGCCATCACAACTAAGTCATCCGCATATGCAAGACTGCTTATTTTGTGTTCACATATCTTAATCTCACCCAGCCAGTCTATTGTTTTCAACATATGATCCATAAATAATATGAACAACAGTGGAGACAGGTTGCAGCCTTGTCTTACCCCTGAAACTACTCTGAACCATGAACTCAATTTACCGTCAACTCTAACTGCTGCCTGACTATCCATGTAAAGACCTTTAATTGCTTGCAAAAGTTTGCCTCCTATTCCATAATCTTGTAGAACAGACAATAACTTCCTCCTAGGAACCCGGTCATATGCCTTTTCTAGATCTATAAAGCATAGATACAATTCCCTGTTGCACTCATAACACTTCTCCATTATTTGCCGTAAGCTAAAGATCTGGTCCTGACAACCTCTAAGAGGCCTAAACCCACACTGATTTTCGTCCAATTGGTCCTCAACTAATACTCGCACTTTCCTTTCAACAATACCTGAGAATATTTTACCCACAACGCTGATTAAAGAGATACCTCTATAGTTGTTACAATCTTTTCTGTTTCCATGTTTAAAGATTGGTGTGATTACTGCTTTTGTCCAGTCTGATGGAACCTGTCCCGACTCCCAGGCCATTTCAATTATCCTGTGTAGCCATTTAAGACCTGACATTCCACTGTATTTGATGAGTTCCGACTTAATTTCATCCACCCCAGCCGCTTTATTGCACTGCAATCTATTGACCATTTGCCGGCCGAAGTGGCCGTGCGGTTAAAGGCGCTGCAGTCTGGAACCGCAAGACCGCTACGGTCGCAGGTTCGAATCCTGCCTCGGGCATGGATGTTTGTGATGTCCTTAGGTTAGTTAGGTTTAACTAGTTCTAAGTTCTAGGGGACTAATGACCTCAGCAGTTGAGTCCCATAGTGCTCAGAGCCATTTTATTGACCATTTTTTCCACTTCCTCAAATGTGATCCTATTTCCATCATCATTCCTATCCCATTCTACCTCGAAATCTGAAACATTACTGATCGCATTTTCACCTACATTGAGCAACTCTTCAAAATATTCCCTCCATCTGCCCAAGGCATCCACAGGATTCACCAGCAGTTTTCCTGACCTGTCCAAAATACTTGTCATTTCCTTCTTACCTCCCTTTCGAAGACTGCTAATTACACTCCAGAATGGTTTTCCAGCAGCTTGACCCATAGTCTCCAACCTGTTTCCAAAGTCTTCCCACGATTTTTTCTTGGATGCTGCAATTATCTGTTTGGCTTTGTTTCTTTCTTCAACATAACTTTCTCTGTCTACCTGGGTTCTGGTTTGTAGCCATTTTTGATACGCCTTCTTTTTCCTTTTACAGGCTGCCTTGACTGTATCATTCCACCAAGCTGTTTGCTTCATCCTACTTTTACACACTACTGTTCCAAGACATTCTTTAGCCACTTCTAGTACTGTGTCCCTGTACCTTGTCCATTCCTTTTCCAATGACTGTAATTGACTACATTCAACTAACTGGTACCTTTCTGAGATCGCTGTTATGTACTTGTGCCTGATTTCCTTATCCTGAAGTTTCTCCACTCTTATCCTCCTACATATGGACCTGACCTCCTGCACTTTCGGCCTCAAAATCCCAATTTCACTGCAGATTAAATAGTGATCAGTGTCATCAAAGAATCCCCTGAATACACGTGTGTCCCTCACAGCCTTCCTGAATTCCTGATCTGTTATTATATAGTCAATGACAGATCTGGCTCCCCTGCCTTCCCAAGTATACCGGTGAATATTCTTATGTTTAAAAAAGGAGTTTGTGATTACTAAGCCCATACTGGCACAGAAATCCAAGAGTTGTTTCCCGTTCCTGTTGGCCTCCATATCCTCTCCAAATTTACCCATAACCTTTTCATACCCTTCTGTTCGATTTCCAATCCTGGCGTTAAAATCACCCATGAGCAGAACACTGTCCTTGTCCTTTACTCTAACAACTACATCACTGAGTGCCTCATAAAAACTATCCATCTTATCTTGATCTGTCCCTTCACAATGTGAATATACTGACACAATCCTAATTTTCTTGCTAGACACTGTCGAATCTATCCACATCAGTCGTTCGTTTACATACCTTATTGCAACTACGCTGGGTTCCATTTCTTTCCTGATGTAAAGCCCTACACCCCATTGTGCTATTCCTGCTTTGACTCCTGACAGGTAGACCTTGTATTCTCCCACTTCCTCTTCTTTCTCACCCCTTACCCGAATGTCACTAACAGCTAAAACGTCCAGCCCCATCTTACTTGCAGCCTCTGCCAGCTCTACCTTCTTCCCAGAGTAGCCCCCATTGATATTAATAGCTCCCCATCTCATTACCATTTGTTTGCCAAGTCGTATCTTTGGAGTCCCTGGTTTGTCAGTTAGAGGTGGGACTCCGTCACCTCCAAAGGTTCTGCAATCAGCTTCAAATGCTGGTTGTTTAAATTTGTGCAGTTGTGCCTTGCGGAAAGAGCATCGTCTTCCCTCCAGGGATTCCTATTTGAGTTCACGAAGCATCTCTGTAATACTTGCGTGCTGATCTAGTAGCGCACCTCTGAACTCCTTCGATATCGTCCTTTGATCTGACTCCCCCTGCGGGTTCGGGGGTTAGAATAGGCCCGCGGTATTCCTGCCTGTCGTAAGAGGCGACTAAAAGGAGTCTCACATGTTTCGGCCTTATGTGATGGTCCCCTCTCGGGTTTGACCCCCATCTTTCTAAATTATTCCGAAGAGCGAGCCAATTGGGGAAGGGCGCCTTACATGGTGCACTGTATCCGTCGTGCAATTAGACCTTTAGCCGGCTTTCTCGTCGTTGCAATGATGTCCCGCTCGTTTTCGATCTCTTGGGCGATTACCACGCTGCACTCTGCAGTGTTTCTTTTAACTGCGACGACGACGTTGGACATTTTGCACCTAAGATCCAGCACGGTAGCCAGTCCGTTGTGGTGGGGCCGCCATGTACCCTCTTGGTTGTAGCCCCCTGACAACACAGGGATCGCTCTACTGATGCCTGCGCCGTTAACTCCCCACGTATGCCAAGGAGTAGATGCCCATCTCCCTGGGGCATCGGGACTCCCGGCAATGGCCATCCTGCCAGGTGGCTATTGCTGCGGCTGGGTGGCGCCCGTGGGGAGGGCCCTTGGTCGGAGTAGGTGGCATCAGGGCGGATGACCCGCAATGAAGCGTGGTACATCATCTCTCGCTGGTGGGCCTCCACCAGCAGTCTCTAAGCGATCGAGGTCTAACCTCAACGGCAGGAAATACGAACCGGGATCATTTCCCTCCCTGGCCACTCCATGGGAGGAACGTATGGCAAAAGAAGTCGGTGGAGAATATTCACCCCGGTTCCTTGTGTGCACGCGAGTCGATGGAGAATCGTTTATGTCAACTAAGCCCCAGTTTTTTGTGGAGCATTTAGAGGACAAGTTCGGGGAGGTGGAGGGCTTGTCAAAGATGCGCTCTGGTTCTGTGCTCATCAAAACGGCATCCTCTGCCCAGTCACGGAGGTTGCTCAATTGTGACAAGTTGGGGGATGTTTCAGTTAGCATCACGCCGCATAAGAGTCTCAACATGGTCCAGGGTATTATATTCCACAGGGATCTTCTTCTGCAGTCCGACGATGAATTACGCGCCAACCTCGAACGACGAGGTGTTCACTTCGTCCGGCGCGTCCATCGGGGTCCGAGGGATAATCAGGTAGCCACCGGTGCCTTCATCTTGGCCTTCGAAGGTGATGTATTACCCGAAAAGGTCAAGGTGATGGTTTACCGTTGTGATGTGAAGCCATATATCCCTCCTCCGATGCGGTGTTTTAAATGCTGGAAGTTCGGGCACATGTCATCTCGTTGTACTTCCAGCCTCATTTGTCGGGATTGTGGACGTCCTTCGCATCCCGATACTCCATGTGCCCCGCCTCCTATCTGTGTTAACTGCGGAGAACACCATTCCCCCTGCTCGCCGGACTGTAGGATATTGCAGAAAGAAAGGAAGATAATGGAATATAAGACCCTGGACCGGCTGACCTACCCCGAGGCTAGACGGAAATATGAGAGGCTCCATCCTGTGGCAATGACGTCAACTTACGCCGCTGCTGCAACGACGGTTCTGCCATCATCACGAATCGGCTCTAAGATCGGTCAGCATCCACCAGCCCCCTTGCTTGTGGGGGGCACTTCACACCCTGTTGCTCCTGCTCCATCTTCTCCAGGAGCAACAACCTCCCAACCATCGGGGACATCAGCTCCCCCTTCCCAGCCGGAGAAGCGTAAGACTTCTTCGGCTACTCTCGCCAGGAAGGGATCCCTTGGGGACCTCCCTTCGCAAGTTCCGACCAGCGGGACAGCAGACACCGGCAAGTGGCTCAAACAACCACCAGCCCCTGGTCGTAGGGCCTCCCGGTCGTCCTCTGTCCCTGAGACTGACCCTGTGACGCCCTCTAAGCCCTCCAAGCCTGAACCACCGAAGGCACAACGGGCGAAACAGAAACAGAACCAGAAGAAAGTCCCCATGAATACCAACATTGCGGTGGCACCTGTCCCACCGCTTACTACAAGCTCCGCCTCGGAGGACGAGGTGGAGATTCTGGCGTCCGCTGAGGACCTCGATCTCGGCGGTCCCTCAGACGCCATGAATAGCACTAGCGCGGGTGCTCAATCGGAGGCAGCAGGTGACCCGGCGGCGTAATCTGCCTTCCCAGTCCCGTCACGCCTTTCCCAGCCATGGACAACACCATCCTCCAGTGGAACTGCAGCGGTTTCTTCCACCATCTAGCTGAGCTCCGCCAACTTATCAGCCTTCACCCTTTCCTCTGTATTGCTCTCCAGGAAACTTGGTTTCCAGCAATGCGAACCCCCGCCCTCCGTGGCTATCGGGGTTATTATAAGAACCGAGCAGCTTATGAAAGGGTGTCTGGTGGCGTCTGTATATATGTCCTTCACACTCTGCACAGCGAGTCTGTCCCTCTCCAGACGCCTTTAGAGGCTGTCGCTGTACGCGTGTGGACGCCACAGGCTGTTACCGTCTGCAGTCTTTACATTCCACCGGATGGTGATGTCTCGCAGCATGTCCTGGCTGCACTGGTCGCCCAATTGCCGCCACCTTTCTTGCTATTGGGCGACTTCAACGCCCATAACCCTCTGTGGGGTGGGTCAGTGGCAACAGGTCGAGGCGCCATCGTTGAGAGTTTCTTGTCTCAGCTCGATCTCTCGCTGTTAAATGATGGTGCCTTCACACACTTCAGTGTGGCGCATGGCACCTACTCCGCCATTGACCTTTCCATCTGTAGCCATAGCAACTTACCGTCTGTCCAATGGAGTGTGCATGACGACCTGTGTGGTAGTGACCACTTTCCGATCTTTCTGTCACTACCACAGCGCCACTCTTCTGGGCGCCCTAGCAGATGGGCTATGAATAAGGCTGACTGGGACTTGTTCTCCTCCACTGCCGCTTTTGAGCCTCTCTCTACTGATGACATTGATGCGGTGGTTCAATCGGTCACCACCGGCATCGTTACTGCCGCCGAATCAGCCATTCCCCGTTCCTCTGGGTCCCCTCGGCGGCGGACTGTGCCTTGGTGGTCGCCTGAGATCGCTGAAGCGATTAAAGATCGCCGGCGGGCGCTCCAGCGTCACAGGCGACATCCCTCCATCGACCACCTTATCGCCTTCAAACGGCTGCGTGCGCGGGCCCGCCTCCTTATCCGCCAAGGCAAGAAGGAGTGCTGGGAGCGGTATGTATCCACCATTGGCCTCCATGTCACTCCATCGCAGGTCTGGGCCAAGATTCGACGCGTCTACGGCTATCGGCCACCTGTCAGCGTCCCTGCGCTCTCACTGAATGGAGCAGTTTGTACTGACTCCGACGTCATTGCAAATCGCCTAGCAGAGCATTTTGCTATGAGTTCCGCTTCTGCGAATTACCCCCAGGCCTTCCGCTCCATTAAAGAGCGGATGGAACGTCGGAGCCTTTCGTTTCGCACCAACCACCTAGAATCTTACAATGCTCCATTTAGTGAGTGGGAATTTCGCAGTGCCCTAGCTGCTTGCCCTGATACCGCTCCTGGGCCAGATGGCATCCACTGTCAGATGCTGAAACACCTTTCAGTGGACTGCCAGCGGCGCCTTCTCGAACTTTACAACCGTCTTTGGGTCGAGGGGGAGTTTCCGTCGCAATGGCGGGAAGGCATTGTCATCCCCGTTTTGAAACCTGGAAAGAACCCTCTGGAGGTGGACAGCTACCGTCCCATTAGCCTCACCAACGTTCTTTGCAAGTTGCTTGAACGGGTGGTGAGCCGGCGCTTGAATTGGGTACTGGAGTCTCGGGGCCTTCTGGCCCCGTCTCAGGGTGGGTTCCGTCAAGGCCGCTCCGCCACCGACAATCTGGTGAGCCTGGAGTCGGCCATCCGTACTGCCTTTGCCCGCCGTCAGCACCTGGTCGCTGTCTTTTTCGACATGCGGAAGGCGTACGATACGACATGGCGTCATCACATCATTTCTACGCTTCATGGATGGGGTCTTCGGGGTCCTCTGCCGATTTTTATCCGCAATTTTCTGTCGTGTCGTACCTTCCGCGTGCAAGTCGCGGCCTCGTATAGTTCCTCCCACGTCCAGGAGAACGGTGTGCCACAGGGTTCTGTTTTAAGTGTCTGTCTGTTTTTAATAGCCATTAACGGACTTGCTGCGGCCGTGGGAAATTCTGTCTCCGCTTCCCTGTATGCTGACGACTTTTGCCTTTACTACAGCTCTACAGGCATTGCAGCTGTTGAACGTCAGCTATAGGGCGCTATCCGTAAGGCGCAGTCTTGGGCTGTAGCGCATGGGTTTCAGTTTTCGGCAGCCAAGACCTGCGTTATGCATTTCTGCCGGCGCCGGACAGTCCATCCTGAGCCGCAGCTTTATCTTGCCGACGACCTCCTTGCAGTGGTTGAGACCCACAGGTTTTTGGGGGTCGTTTTTGACGCTCGGTTGACTTGGCTGCCTCATATTCGGCAGCTCAAACAGGCGTGTTGGCGGCATCTCAAAGCACTGCGATGTTTGAGCCACACCCGCTGGGGCGCCGACCGCTCTACCCTGTTACGGCTCTACCAGGCGTTAATCCAGTCCCGCCTGGATTATGGGTGCCTGGCTTATGGCTCAGCATCCCCGTCTGCGTTGCGGATGCTGGACCCAATTCTCCACAGCGGGATACGCCTTGCCACTGGTGCTTTCCGCACCAGCCCTGTGGACAGCTTACTAGTGGAGGCAGGTGTCCCTCCACTGCGGTTCCGACGCCAACAATTACTGGCTGCTTATGCTGCCCATGTTTTTAGCTTGCCCGGGCATCCAAATTACCGTGTGCTGTTCCCACAGTCGGTCGTCCATCTGCCAGAGCGTCGGCCCCGGTCGGGTTGTCCGATCGCCGTACGCGTTAAGGAGCTTCTCTCCGGGCTTGGATTTTTCCCTGTTCCACCTCCTTTCCGGGCCACTTCGCGTACACCCCCATGGTGTTGTCCTCGCCCTTGCCTTCGGCTCGACTTGGCACAGGGCTCGAAGGACTCGGTCCCTTCAGAGGCCTTCCGCCGCCGCTTTTCTTCCATCCTGGCCACGTATGAGGGCTATGGAATTGTTTACACCGACGGTTCGATGGTTGCTGGTCGAGTCGGTTATGCGCTCACTCTAGGGGACCATTCCGAACAACGTTCCTTGCCGGATGGCTGCAGCGTTTACACTGCTGAGCTGGTTGCCATCTTTCGTGCCCTAGAGTATATCCGCTCCTGCTCAGGTGAGTCCTTCGTTATCTGTAGCGATTCCCTGAGCAGTTTACGAGCTCTCGACCGGTGTTTTCCTCGTTCCCGTCTGGTGATGGCTATCCATGAGTCCCTGCATACTCTTGCGCGTTGCGGCCGTTCTGCGGTCTTCGTGTGGACCCCAGGCCATGTTGGGATCCCCGGCAACGAGAATGTTGACCGGCTGGCGAAAGAGGCGACTAGTGCACCATCTCTGGACGTTGGCCTCCCGGAGACAGATTTGCGAGCGTTCCTTCGCCGCAAAATTCTGGACCTTTGGGACACTGAATGGCGCGCCGTGCCTTCACGCAACAAACTTCGGGCCATCAAGGGGGCTACCGGTGTGTGGCGCTCCTCCTTGCGGGTCTCTCGCAAGGAGTCTGTTGTCCTATGCCGGCTGCGCATTGGGCACACTCGGCTTACGCACGGCCACTTATTGCGCCGTGAGGACGCACCTCTCTGTCGCTGCGGCTCCGTTTTCTCTGTGGTCCATATTTTATTGGAGTGTCCGCTTTTAGCTGTGCTCAGGCAGTCGTTCGCACTGCCTGACACGCTCCCTGCCCTTTTATCTGATGACTCTGTTATGGCTGGCTTAGTTCTACGTTTTATTCGGGCAGGGGGTTTTTATCATTTAATCTAAGTGTTTCTGTTTTATCTTGTTGTTTTGGTGTTGATTCTGGCCTTTGGCCTCCGGTTTTAAACTGATTTTTTTTAATGTGTTTTAAGTGGTTGGCTTTTCCTTTTTTATTTCTATGGTCGGCCAACCACCGTCACACTCTGTGTGATTTTAGTTCGTTTTGTCTGGTCTTTGTCTCAGTCTCTCTTGTTCTGTGTTGTCTGTGCTCTATCCTGTGTCTCGATTTTATTCTCTGTGGGTGTTTTTAGTACTTGGAAAAAGGGACCGATGACCGTAGCAGTCTGGTCCCTTTGATCCCCCAAACCAACCAACCTTTGATCTGACCTCCCGGGTTCGATTCCCGGCCGGGTAGGGGATTTTCTCTGCCCGGGGACTGGGTGTTTGTGTTGTCCTCATCATTTCAGCATCATCATCATCATCATCATTCGTGATAATGGCTAGATTGGACTGCGTAAAAAAATTGGAGTGTGAAAAAATTGGGACTTCGTACGGGCGCTGATGACCGCACAGTTGAGCGCCCCACAAACCAAACATCATCATCATCGACCTGGTGAGGATCCCAAACATTCGAACAGTACTCTAGAATGGATCGCAATAACTTTCTGTATGAGCAACACATTCCCTAAATTCTCTCAGTTAAACGAATTGAGCATTCGCCTTCCCAATTAGCAAACTGACGTGCCCATTCCATTTCATACAGCTTTGCATCGATATGACTCTGTCCAGCTGCATCCTAATGATGCTGTATTCGAACGTTAAAGGTCTGTTTTTCCTATTCATTCGCATTAACTTTCATTTTTCTACGTTTAGAGCGAGCTGCTTCCCCCATGAACCATGGACCTTGCCGTTGGTGGGGAGGCTTGCGTGCCTCAGCGATACAGATGGCAGTACCGTAGGTGCAACCACAACGGAGGGGTATCTGTTGAGAGGCCAGACAAACATGTGGTTCCTGAAGAGGGGCAGCAGCCTTTTCAGTAGTTGCAGGGGCAACAGTCTGGATGATTGACTGATCTGGCCTTGTAACATTAACCAAAACGGCCTTCCTGTGCTGGTACTGCGAACGGCTGAAAGCAAGGGGAAACTACAGCCGTAATTTTTCCCGAGGACATGCAGCTTTACTGTATGATTAAATGATGATGGCGTCCTCTTGGGTAAAATATTCCGGAGGTAAAATAGTCCCCCATTCGGATCTCCGGGCGGGGACTACTCAAGAGGACGTCGTTATCAGGAGAAAGAATACTGGCATTCTACGGATCGGAGCGTGGACTGTCAGATCCCTTAATCGGGCAGGTAGGTTAGAAAATTTAAAAAGGGAAATGGATAGGTTAAAGTTAGATATAGTGAGAATTAGTGAAGTTCGGTGGCAGGAGGAAGAAGACTTTTGGTCAGGTGATTACAGGGTTATAAATACAAAATCAAATAGGGGTAATGCAGGAGTAGGTTTAATAATGAATAAAAAAATAGGAGTGCGGGTTAGCTACTACAAACAGCATAGTGAACGCATTATTGTGGCCAAGATAGACACAAAGCCCATGCCTACTACGGTAGTACAAGTTTATATGCCAACCAGCTCTGCAGATGATGAAAAAATTGATGAAATGTATGACGAGATAAAAGAAATTATTCAGGTAGTGAAGGGAGACGAAAGTTTAATAGTCTTGGGTGACTGGAATTCGTCAGTAGGAAAAGGGAGAGAAGGAAACATAGTAGGTGAATATGGATTGGGGGGAAGAAATGAAAGAGGAAGCCGCCTTGTAGAATTTTGCACAGAGCATAACTTAATCATAGCTAACACTTGGTTCAAGAATCATAAAAGAAGGTTGTATACCTGGAAGAATCCTGGAGATACTAAAAGGTATCAGATAGATTATATAATGGTAAGACAGAGATTTAGGAACCAGGTTTTAAATTGTAAGACATTTCCAGGGGCAGATGTGGATTCTGACCACAATCTATTGGTTATGAACTGCAGATTGAAACTGAAGAAACTGCAAAAAGGTGGGAATTTAAGGAGATGGGACCTGGATAAACTGAAAAAACCAGAGGTTGTACGGAGTTTCAGGGAGAGCATAAGGGAACAATTGACCGGAATGGGGGAAAGAAATACAGTAGAAGAAGAATGGGTAGCTCTGAGGGATGAAGTAGTGAAGGCAGCAGAGGATCAAGTAGGTAAAAAGACGAGGGCTAATAGAAATCCTTGGGTAACAGAAGAGATATTGAATTTAATTGATGAAAGGAGAAAATATAAAAATGCAGTAAATGAAGCAGGCAAAAGGGAATACAAACGTCTCAAAAATGAGATCGACAGAAAGTGCAAAATGGCTATGCAGGGATGGCTAGAGGACAAATGTAAGGATGTAGAGGCTTGTCTCACTAGGGTTAAGATAGATACTGCCTACAGGAAAATTAAAGAGACCTTTGGAGAGAAGAGAACCACTTGTATGAATATCAAGAGCTCAGATGGCAACCCAGTTCTAAGCAAAGAAGGGAAGGCAGAAAGGTGGAAGGAGTATATAGAGGGTTTATACAAGGGCGATGTACTTGAGGACAGTATTATGGAAATGGAAGAGGATGTAGATGAAGATGAAATGGGAGATAAGATACTGCGTGAAGAGTTTGACAGAGCACTGAAAGACCTGAGTCGAAACAAGGCCCCGGGAGTAGACAAGATTCCATTAGAACTACTGATGGCCGTGGGAGAGCCAGTCATGACAAAACTCTACCATCTGGTGAGCAAGATGTATGAGACAGGCGAAATACCCACAGACTTCAAGAAGAATATAATAATTCCAATACCAAAGAAAGCAGGTGTTGACAGATGTGAAAATTACCGAACTATCAGTTTAATAAGTCACAGCTGCAAAATACTAACGCGAATTCTTTACAGACGAATGGAAAAACTGGTAGAAGCGGATCTCGGGGAAGATCAGTTTGGATTCCGTAGAAATGTTGGAACACGTGAGGCAATACTAACCTTACGACTTATCTTAGAAGAAAGATTAAGAAAAGGCAAACCTACGTTTCTAGCATTTGTAGACTTAGAGAAAGCTTTTGATAACGTTAACAGGAATACTCTCTTTCAAATTCTGAAGGTGGCAGGGGTAAAATACAGGGAGCGAAAGGCTATTTACAATTTGTACAGAAACCAGATGGCAGTTATAAGAGTCGAGGGGCATGAAAGGGAAGCAGTGGTTAGGAAAGGAGTGAGACAGGGTTGTAGCCTCTCCCCGATGTTATTCAATCTGTATATTGAGCAAGCAGTAAAGGAAACAAAAGAAAAATTCGGAGTAGGTATTAAAATTCATGGAGAAGAAGTAAAAACTTTGAGGTTCGCCGATGACATTGTAATTCTGTCAGAGACAGCAAAGGACTTGGAAGAGCAGTTGAACGGAATGGACAGTGTCTTGTGAGGAGGATATAAGATGAACATCAACAAAAGCAAAACGAGGATAATGGAATGTAGTCAAATTAAATCGGGTGATGCTGAGGGGATTAGATTAGGAAATGAGACACTTAAAGTAGTAAAGGAGTTTTGCTATTTAGGGAGTAAAATAACTGATGATGGTCGAAGTTAGAGAGGATATAGACTGGCAATGGCAAGGAAATCGTTTCTGAAGAAGAGAAATTTGTTAACATAGAGTATCGATTAAGTGTCAGGAAGTCGTTTCTGAAAGTATTTGTATGGAGTGTAGCCATGTATGGAAGTGAAACATGGACGATAACCAGTTTGGACAAGAAGAGAATAGAAGCTTTCGAAATGTGGTGCTACAGAAGAATGCTGAAGATAAGGTGGGTAGATCACGTAACTAATGAGGAGGTATTGAATAGAATTGGGGAGAAGAGAAGTTTGTGGCACAACTTGACTAGAAGAAGGGATCGGTTGGTAGGACATGTTTTGAGGCATCAAGGGATCACAAATTTAGCATTGGAGAGCAGCGTGGAGGGTAAAAATCGTAGAGGGAGACCTAGAGATCAATACACTAAGCAGATTCAGAAGGATGTAGGTTGCAGTAGGTACTGGGAGATGAAGAAGCTTGCACAGGATAGAGTAGCATGGAGAGCTGCATCAAACCAGTCTCAGGACTGAAGACCACAACAACAACATGTAAGATATAAAACGCCGGCATACTAACGTCGCATTGAACTCTGTCTCTAATGATCACTGCATCAACGAGACATTGGCCGATAGGAAAGTCGTACAGTGCTGATCAACTTCACCACAGCCAAGGAAAGGAAGTGCTAATTTTCGTTATCCATCATTGGAACGTTCACTTAGCAACTTTGTTTTACCAATTTTGATTGTTAATGCCACAAACAGGAGCATATTTTAAGATGAGCGTAGCGTTTATCTGCACGAGAATGAAAAACGACCCACAAATTACTAAAATTCCGCCCTGAATCGAGATAGTTACGTTCTGATTTTCCGACCGAATAAGAGACTCGCCTTCTACAGGAGTGAGGCAAATTCTCCCATATCACGCTCTTCCGAGTTAGCACTGAAAAGGGTCGTATCATCGAATATACAGGACAAGGAAATAAAAGATGCGATTTAGGGGCAATAGCTGTTCAGAAACGGAATTGTCTCACCTGGTACTTACATGTTATCGCTGTCGAGATAGTAAAATTGGGTCCCCGTAATCGTCCATAGGATTTCAGACGGAACGTCCTTTCCATTCCGATACGCCTAGCTTTACGGTACGCTTTAAAACGAGGCGGCAGTCAAACACGGCATTATAGTTACATACGCGTTCTACTTTCATGCATCTCAATTCACACCGAAACGTACTACATCCGTGTGCCTTTCTCTACGTAACAAAAGAACCACTGAACGCATTGCGTAAGACGACGTCGTAAGTCTAGTGCTGGCAGTAACTTCTGTTTGTCAGGCTCGTCTGTTGGCTCCCATTGCGTTTCTTAATTTGATTTTATTGGATTGAATTTTCTCGTTATGAGAGTATTCAAGGGCGACCTGTTTTAATTGTAAAAACCGTTCAAAAGTCAAGATCGCACAAAATACTTTTTATTCAAGACAACCGGTTTCAGCAGTCTTCGTTGTCATCTGGCAATGGCAAGGAAAGCGTTTCTGAAGAAGAGAAATTTGTTAACATCGGGTATAGATTTAAGTGTCAGGAAGTCTTTTCTGAAAGTATTTGTATGGAGTGTAGCCATGTATGGAAGCGAAACGTGGACGATAAATAGTTTAGACAAAAAGAGAATAGAATCTTTCGAAATGTGGTGTTACAGAAGAATGCTGAAGATTAGATGGGTAGATCACATAACTAATGAGGAGGTACTGAATAGAATTGGGGAGAAGAGAAATTTGTGGCAAAACTTGACTAGAAGAAGGGATCGATTGGTAGGACATATTTTGAGGCATCAAGGGATCACCAATTTAGTATTGGAGGGCAGCGCGGAGGGTAAAAATCGTAGAGGGAGACCAAGAGATGAATACACAAAACGGATTCAGAAGGATGTAGGTTGCAGTAGGTACTAGGAGATGAAGAAGCTTGCACAAGATAGAGTAGCATGGAGAGCTGCATCAAACCTGTCTCTGGACTGAAGACCACAACAACAACAACAACAGTTGTCATCCTCAGGTCTTAAACATTCTTCTGTAGTAAAGCATGTTCATTTTACGCTGAACCTCATACACAAAATGTCAAGTGGATAAAATTCAGCACTTTATAATCGTTTGTCATCGCTAAAATATGTAAAAACACACAGCACCTTGTCCAAAATGCCATATGCTTGTTCTTATTGCCCACAGATTCTTTTTAAATGATACGAATATGTTGCACAATAGCACATCTGTATACGTATGCTGGACCATACTTTTTTTTACATTTTATTGAAAACTTTACAGTCATGTACAACTGCTTGTTAAGTACAGTGAAGGCAGTTAAGTTTCAAATATACAAATAAATTTATATGTACATAAATTTACAAACGTCAATTTTTGTTACGTCAGAGATTTGTGTATTTCTCTTGCAAATAACCTGCTGTTAAACTATCAATTTTGTGACTGTTCTGAGTAATTAGTGCTTTAATATTTGTTGACAAGATAATCTACATTTTTTGCGAAAGTTTTCTCACAGTTTATTTTTGTTTGTAGCCTATTTAATACATCCAAGTATGACGTGGTTTAGATCTCCATCGTCTTTTAGATTTTTACTGCATGTAGGATGTTAGATTAAAACATTTAAAATATGTGGCCTTTAAAATTCATTAATTATTATTCTTCTGTGAGACAAGACGGTCAGTGTCCTCTAGGAAAAATGTTTGCGGTGCACATAGGAACCATGATTGATACCATGCGTGCACCTCTTCGTCTGAAGCAAATCGACAGCCACGAATGTCTGTCTTCAGGGCTCCAAAAATATTTGAAATCGCATGGAGAGACATCGGGACTGTATGGAGGATGTGCCCGCCCACATATTGCCAAGGTTGTTTCGACTAGGCTGCAGAAGTTTCGCTGGGAAGCCCTTAAACACCCTCCATACGATCCCGATAACCCCCTATGCGATTTCCAAATTTTTGGAGGCCTAAAGAGAGACGTACGTGGCCGTAAATTTGCTTCGGACGTAGAGGTGCATGCCAGGGTACTATCACTGTTCCGTAGGCAACTGCAAACATATTTCCATGAAGGTACTGACAGTCTTTTCTCACAGTAGGATAAAAGTATTAACAGTTACGGCGTCTGCCGGCCGTAGTGGCCGAGTGGTTCAAGGCGCTGCAGTCTGGAACCGCGCGAACGCTACGGTCGCAGGTTCGAATCCTGCCTCGGGCATGGATGTGTGTGATGCCCTTAGGTTAGTTAGGTTTAAGTAGTTCTCAGATATATTTTTGAAGTTACGGCGATTAATTCTGAAATAATGAACAGTTTATTTGCTTCTTTCCATTTGTATAGTTTTCATTGGATCGTCCCTTATAGCTTAAATGCCACACCTTGCTGCATCCTCGTCGCTGATTGGCTGTCGTTTTATGGCCGTAATTCCAAAAGTGTACATTTACCACCTATGGCTACATAGAAAATTTTGCCTTATTCGACGTCCCCTGCCGTGTTCGAACCGTATTATCCATTCGTATTTCTCCACATTGTATGCTCATATAGGGATGTCGAAATGCTGGAAAACTGTAGCGAAATGATGTTAAGTGGGGTAGCACGTCAAACGGGCCGACTTGGAGCGGGAGAGGCATCACATGACATTTTAATTTCCAGTGTCTATAGTTTTACAAATCAATTCATAAAACATTGTCAGCAACACCAGGAAGGATTCAGGATTCACACTCATTGCAGTGGAAGTTCGAAAACATAACAAAATAATTTTTTTTACTTGCGAAATTTCATCATTTGTTCACTTTCTAATGGCTGCAATTGTTGCTATAGGTACACTTTTCTTCATGAGTTAGAGGGATTCTTCCATGAAGTTTGCACAACATACATACCATACTCACATTTGTATGAAACTATAGAATTTATTTAATTTATGAAAAAACGAATGAACTGTAATATTTTAAACTTCATGTTTAGAAAAAAAAAACAAATTTTATAGTTAATTACCTCAATTTTTACCACAGTTTTTAATAGTTTTGGAAATTTCTAGAGTTTCATACACCTTTAAGTGTGGTTTGTATGCTGTGCAAAATTCATCGAAGAATCTCTCTTTACTTATGAAGAAAAGTGTACCTATAGCAACAAATACTGTCATTATAAGTGAAAAAGATGATGAAATTTCACATGTAAAAAAAATCATTTCGTTATATTTTCGAACTTCCACTCCTATGAGTGTGAATTCTGAACCCTTCCTGGTCACGCTGACAAAGTTTTATGTATTTATTTGTAAAAAGTATAGGCAGTGGAAACTAAAATGTCCTGTGGTGCCTCTCCTGCTCCAAGTCGGCCCGTTTGACGTCCCACCACCCTTAACACACCTTGTGCAGGGACTGGGAGTTGACCCTAAACATAAATGAAAGGTAAGGAAGGAAGGCTGATTAGTGGTTAGCGCCCACTTGACGACAGGGTCAAAATCAGTCGTGTTATTTTCAAAGAAAACATCACGGCATTTACCACTCTATTGCGAGTAAAATGTTTTAACCATTCTATCACCTCAGTCGGTTCAACGTAAACAAAAGTACTGTTTTGCGTATAAGTCACAGAAAATTTCCATATTTGCTCTGTTACACGAGTCACGATGAATCGTTAAATATGTAGGAGCATACGAACAGAACTACAGGGATGGACCATTCCATTGTGACTACCTGCTTAATATCCTGTTGGTCCACCTCTGGAGCGCAGTTCTGCAGCGATTCTGCTTCACATAAATTGGGCAAGTCCTTGGTAGGTTTCCGGAAGTAAATGACACTATGTGTCTACGAACAGGACACACACTTCCCGTAAATTAAAGGCCGCTCGTTTGTGGCTGTGGACCTGTCGCCCAGTAGCCTCCCAGTTGTGTTCCATTGGATTCATATCAGGCGAATTTGGTAGACGATACATGAACACTATCATGCTCTGAAAACAACTACAGCATGGTTGAGACAGTTATTTTGCTGGAAGGTGCCATCGCCGTCGGGAAAGACGTCAAGCATGAAGGGACGCAGGTTGACTGCAATAATGTTTACGTAGTCCACTACTGTACCGGTGCCTTGATTACTGCCACAGGCTCCATAGTGGCCCAGGTTGAGTGCCCTCATAGCATAATATTGCTCCCCCCCCTCCTCCTCATCCACCTCTCGCTAGCCTTCATCTGCGGCGCGACCCTTGTTTCGAGCAGCCGTTCGCCTGGATGACACTGTAGCCGGACACAATCATCAACCTGTTATAACAAGAAACTTTATCCTTTCGACCAAGCAACACATTTCCTTAGGTACATTGTTCAACCTGTACCGAGCGAGGTACACGGGACTCGCATTCGGGAGAACGACGGTTCAACCCCTCGTACGGTCATCTTGATGTAGGTTTTCTATGATTTGCCTAAAATAGCTTCAGGCAAATGCCGGGATGGCTCCTTTGAAACGGCACGGCCGACTTCCTTCTCCAGTCCTTCCCTAATCCGACGGGACCGATATTCCCCTCCTTCGAATCAACCAATCAGCCGACCTCTATGCTATCACGCCGTTGACAGTCATAACTGACAATGTCGTTGGGTCAGCATTCGAACATTTCGAGATCGTCTGCTGTAGAACTCTTCAGCAATGTGCGCTGAACACTGCGCTCCGAAACAGTTTCGCCTGCACCAGCATTATACTCTGTCGTCAAATTACCACATATAGTCGCCTGTCCTGCTTCATAGAGTGGACGAACCTCCGACATCCACGCTTTTTGATGAGACGTGGACGTCCAGCACCTTGTCGCCCACTCGTGGTTTCAGCGCCCTTCAACCGCTTTCCAGCAGCAGTAGCAGGCGAACAGCCGACCTGCTTCGTCGTTTCAGAGATGCTCTTTCCCAAGCACTGGGCCATAACCAGCCCTTTGTAGGGTCGCTTTTATCAGTGGATTTTCTCCATTCGTCTGTGCCCCGCTTGTATACTTTCCTTACCGCGTCTCGTACACGCAAAGCCACCAATCGGCTTTCAGTATTTCGTTGGCTCATCGGTGTAGGAGGACCTTCAATTTAATGTGGACTTCGAACCTCGGTGCAGCTTGCTACTTTCCACATTAGTAAATAATTTCGAGAAGTGAAATAAGAGGTGAGGGACAGCAAAAAATTATAGTCACTCTAGGACTGATCCCCAGACCTTTGAATTTGTAATCTAAACTCACCTAGTCACAAAACCCCTGAATTTGTAATCTGAAGTCACCCCAAAAAAAAAAGCACAACATTGCACCACAGACGTACGTGGGTGGTCGGTCCGTGGTGTAGACCAAAGACTGGCATCTGTGTGGAGTTGTGGCAGTGACCGCGGTTTCTCACCCACGTCCTTCAGCTGCCAGATAGAAGGCCGAGCTTCAGTGAGAATGCAAGCTGGGACCCCGCTCGCTCTCGTACCCGTCTGCTGGCAACACCGCCTGCGAGGAACACGCCAGGAAGTGTTGGCCGCGAGCAAGCGAGCGCTGAACACTGCAGTCCCAAACACTTTCTGACTCACAACGGGAAACAGCCACATCGTTACACATTACCAAGGCGTCAAAAACCATTACCAACCAACACTTACGGAGACAGACTGAAGTATCTTACGAACGAAAGCCAACGGTATTTTGCCCTTGAAGATGTCCATCGCCCACTCTTAAAGAGCCGTCAAGGCACTGATACGCGCAAGATCATGTTTTGCCATGTACAACATTAGTATATTAACTAACAGGTATTGCTCCCACAGATATCTGCCTTACAATGCTGTGTTGTCACCAAACCTAGTGTGATAACCCCTTAGGGGGAGGGTGGGAAACACGTAAAGCAATCAGCCCAGTTTCGCGAATTAAGGTATGTGTACCTTATTTTACTATTTCTATCGATTAAGTAGCCATATCGATTTTTATCTATGCGTCGGACTCCTTTTGGCGATCATAAAATATTTTCGACCGTAGAAACTTTAATGAACAAGAACAGGCTCACTTCTATTCTGGCTAATACAGTCGTGATTTATCACGGTTTTAAATAACATTTTACGAATTCACAACCTGTATCCCTCCGCACTCCTCCGACATTAAAATGTTCGTCACATTGTTTATCACCGTAGCTGTGATTAGTAACAAGTAACAACTTCAGATGGTTCAAATGGCCTGAGCACTATGGGACTTAACATCTTAGGTCATCAGTCCCCTAGAACTTAGAACTACTTAAACCTAACTAACCTAAGGACATCACACACATCCATGCTCGAGGCAGGATTCGAACCTGCGACCGTAGCAGTCCCACGGTTCCGGACTGCAGCGCCTAGAACCGCACGGCCACCGCGGCCGGCTAAGTAACAACTAACAGACACTTTCGTGCGTATCTGCTAACTGTAATCTGGTAGATGAACTGTGTCAGCGCGTGTGTCAGGTAGTCCCAGTCTTCAAGAAGGATCGTCGAGCAGATGCGGAAAACTGTAGACCTATATCTCTGACGTCGATCTGTTGTAGAATTTTAGAACATGTTTTTTGCTCGAGTATCATGTCGTTTTTGGAAAGCCAGAATCTACTCTGTAGGAATCAACATGGATTCCGGAAACAGCGATCGTGTGAGACCCAACTAGCTTTATTTGTTCATGAGACCCAGAAAATATTAGATACAGGCTCCCAGGTAGATGCTATTTTCCTTGACTTCCGGAAGGCGTTCGATACAGTTCCGCACTGTCGCCTGGTAAACAAAGTAAGAGCCTACGGAATATCAGACCAGCTCTGTGGCTGGATTGAAGAGTTTTTAGCAAACAGAACACCGCATGTTGTTCTCAATGGAGAGACGTCTACAGACGTTACAGTAACCTCTGGCGTGCCACAGGGGAGTGTTATGGGACCATTGCTTTTCACAATATATATAAATGACCTAGTAGATAGTGTCGGAAGTTCCATGCGGCTTTTCGCGGATGATGCTGTAGTATACAGAGAAGTTGCAGCATTAGAAAATTGTAGCGAAATGCAGGAAGATCTGCAGCGGATAGGCACTTGGTGCAGGGAGTGGCAACTGACCCTTAACATAGACCAATGTAATGTATTGCGAATACATAGAAAGAAGGATCCTTTATTGTATGATTATATGATAGCGGAACAAGCACTGGTAGCAGCTACTTCTGTAAAATATCTGGGAGTATGCGTGCGGAACGATTTGAAGTGGAATGATCATATAAAATTAATTGTTGGTAAGGCGGGTACCAGGTTGAGATTCATTGGGAGAGTCCTTAGAAAATGTAGTCCATCAACAAAGGAGGTGGCTTACAAAACACTCGTTCGACCTATACTTGAGTATTGCTCATCAGTGTGGGATCCGTACCAGATCGGGTTGACGGAGGAGATAGAGAAGATCCAAAGAAGAGCGGCGCGTTTCGTCACAGGGTTATTTGGTAAGCGTGATAGCGTTACGGAGATGTTTAGCGAACTAAAGTGGCAGACTCTGCAAGAGAGGCGCTCTGCATCGCGGTGTAGCTTGCTGTCCAGGTTTAGAGAGAGTGCATTTCTGGATGAGGTATCGAATATATTGCTTCCCCCTACTTATACCTCACGAGGATATCACGAATGTAAAATTAGAGAGATTCGAGCGCGCACGGAGGCTTTCAGACAGTCGTTCTTCCCGCGAGCCATACGCGACTGGAATAGAAAAGGGAGGTAATAACAGTGGCACGTAAAGTGCCCTCCGACACACACCGTTGGGTGGCTTGCGGAGTATAAATGTAGATGTAGATAGGCAGTGAAATGTTCTCACCTGTAAAGGCGATTACTTGACAAGACCTTAGATTAGCATTTTCAGTAACCGAACTGACAAAAATTACATTAGATGGCATTAGATGGTATTGTTAATATCCGCAACTATAATTTCGTCACTTGTTACAGAACAGGCTGGAGAGCGATATTGGATCCCCCATGAAACCTTGGTTGTGGTGACAAACTTAACTGTAGCATAATCAGAAATCTAGGTTAGATTGAAAGGTGATAATTTGGTTGTGAGTTGACGAAGCCAATAAATGTGAATCCTAATAAAGGCTGTGGGAACATTTTGTACTGCAGCATAGCCTAATATTTTACTTTCACGCCAAACACACTTTGGAACGTTTCACACAAGGCACTTTTCATCGTAGAAGCTACAACTGAAAGGTAAACGAAAAACGCAAAGAAGGTGGGGGCAAGAGAGGGAGAGGCACTACGTAATTTTTACCATATGATAAACAAAGTTACGTGAGAGTTGGACCGCTTGTGCACAGAGAAAATTTTATCCTGACAAAATAGTCTGTAGTAAAAATTGTTAACATTGGTTCTTCATATAGCTTTAAATTTTGTAGTAATGGAACAAGCGTGAAAATATTAATAGTGTGTGTTAAGAATCACAACTGAAATTGCCGCACAATACAGGGTGATTAAAAAAGAATACCACAACTTTAAAAATGTGTATTTAATGAAAGAAACATAATATAACCTTCTGTTATACATCATTACAAAGAGTATTTAAAAAGTTTTTTTTTCACTCAAAAACAAGTTCAGAGATGTTCAATATGGCCCCCTCCAGACACTCGAGCAATATCAACCCGATACTCCAACTCGTTCCACACTCTCTGTAGCATATCAGGCGTAACAGTTTGGATAGCTGCTGTTATTTCTCGTTTCAAATCATCAATTGTGGCTGGGAGAGGTGGCCGAAACACCATATCCTTAACATACCCCCATAAGAAAAAATCACAGGGGGTAAGATCAGGGCTTCTTGGAGGCCAGTGATGAAGTGCTCTGTCACGGGCTGCCTGGCGGCCGATCCATCGCCTCAGGTAGTTGACGTTCAGGTAGTTACGGACAGATAAGTGCCAATGTGGTGGCGCTCCATCCTGCTGAAATATGAATTGTTGTGCTTCTTGTTCGAGCTGAGGGAACAGCCAATTCTCTAACATGCGAACAAATGCTTGCTGGATGCGTGCTACATTTTCATCACTCGTTCTCGGCCGTCCAGAACTTTTCCCTTTGCACAAACACCCATTCTCTGTAAACTGTTTATACCAACGTTTAATACACCACCTATCAGGAGGTTTAACACCATACTTCGTTCGAAATGCACGCTGAACAACTGTCGTCGATTCACTTCTGCCGTACTCAATAACACAAAAAGCTTTCTGTTGAGCGGTCGCCATCTTAGCATAAACTGACGCCGACGCCTAGTCAACAGCGCCTCAAGCGAACAAATGTACAACTAAATGAAACTTTATAGCTCCCTTAATTCGCCGACAGATAGTGCTTAGCTCTGCCTTTTGTCGTTGCAGAGTTTTAAATTCCTAAAGTTGTGGTATTCTTTTTGAATCACCCTGTACAGCACGAGTTCGTGTTTATAATACGAAGTTTATTTCTTCGACCACAGATAGGTTATACATCGATAGAGTAAGAAACCAGGTTCTTAGAATGAAGTATGAACATCGGTCAACAGATGGCACAGGGCGTTGAATTTTTTAACGCTACTTTTCCTTATTACTTGTGACTTGAGATCAGTCGACATAACATAATAACTGTCGAAATAACTTTGTAACAGTCGAAGTAACATGTGACTTCTATTCGCGGCCAATACTGATAACTTGTTGTGGAAACTCACTTCGCTGGTCGGTGCGGCTCTAGGCGCTTCAGTCTGGAACCGCGCGACTGCTACGATCGCAGGTTCGAATCCTGCCTCGGGCATGGATGTGTATGATGTCCTTAGGTTATTTAGGTTTAAATAGTTTTAAGTTCTAGGGGACTGATGACCTCAGATGTTAAGTCCCATAGTGCTCAGAGCCATTTGAACCAATTTTTGGAAACTCACTTCTCAGTCACTTGTAATTTTTAACGGTTACATTATTTCTTGGCCACTCGTGCGCCATGCAGTGTTGAAGGTGAACACAATGTAGCAGCACTATTCCACCGTAATCTTCACGACTGAAGCATTCAGTGGGTGTTTCATCTACACTCATATAGTGCCACGGAGTATCTGGCTGTCGGTATGTTGTTCCATTCCACTTCCATTACACGTTACAGGGTCTGGTAACGCGCCCATTGCGTGTGCATTGCGCGGAACGGCCCTGGGCGCCATAGGACTGGCGCATGACAAAGAAACGCAGCCAGCGCAGAGCGGCACGGCCTCCGTTACGGTAGGCGAGCCAAGCAGATCCTGCTAGGGTGCCGGTACAGGAAGTCTCGCGTACGCCGCGTTTATGTGGACTCCCAAATCCCGTTTTTCGTAAACCCATTTCCCTGAGGGCGTCATTTGTTTTTCAAAATTTTGTTTAAAGTGGGCTAAATGATTTTCTGTGGAATGAAGGAAAAGAAACAGCACTGTGCTGACTTCGAAGTTATTAATTTCCTTTACTTAAAGAATGAAGAGGGTGTACCTCCCACTGAAACACATGTTACGGGCATTTTCATTCCACTTACTTCTGTATGAGCAGTAATTAATCTTGCCTTCGCGGTTCTTTGGGGTCTGTAGTATGTTCCTCAAGTAACACTGGTTCTTGAAAGTTGGTAAGCAGTTTTTCGTCAGCGAGTCGACACCTGTCTTCAACCATTAGCCGTTTCTGGTTTTTCAGCATTTCTCTGACAAACGAATTTGGGACCATTTGTGTTGTCCTTCTCTGTTGTAGTTTTGTGGTCTTAAGTCGGAAGACTGGTTTCATTCAGCTCTCCATTATCTGCTCTATCCTGTGCAAGCCTCTTCATTTCGGAATAACTACTGTCGCCTACATCCTTTTGTACCTGCTTACTGTATTCATCTCTTTGTCTCCAGTTTTGAACCCCACCCCCCCCCCCCCCCCGGCCCCGCTCGCTCCACCCTCCCTTTCCTCCCATGCTAAATGGGTGATCAAATGGTTCAAATGGCTCTGAGCACTATGGGACTCAACTGCTGAGGTCATTAGTCCCCTAGAACTTAGAACTAGTTAAACCTAACTAACCTAAGGACATCACAAACATCCATGCCCGAGGCAGGATTCGAACCTGCGACCGTAGCGGTCCTGCGGTTCCAGACTGCAGCGCCTTTAACCGCACGGCCACTTCGGCCGGCTAAATAAATGGGTGATCGCTTGATGTCTCAGAATGTGTCCTATCAACCGATCCTTCTTTTATTCAAGTTATGCTACAAATTTCTTTTCTTCCCAGTTCTGCTCTGTACCTCCTCATTGGTTACATGATATACCGATCAGATCTTCACCATTCTTGTGTGACACCACATTTCAAATGCTTCTATTCCCTTTTGGTCTGAACTGTTTATAGTCTACGTTTCACTTCCACATTCCACTACACTCCAGACAAATAACCTCAGAAAAGACTTCACAGCACTTGAATCTATATTTGATGTTCACACATTTCTCTCCGTCAGAAACGCTTTTCTCGCCATTGCCAGTCAACTTTTTATATCCTCTTTATTTTGGTCATTATCAGTTATTTTACTGTCTATACAGAAAAACTCACCCACTACTTTAAGTGTTTCATATCTTAATGAGTTCCCTCAGCATTACTTAATTCGACTACATTCCGTTATCCTCTTTTTGCTTGTTTTGATGTTCATCTTATATACTCGTTTCAAGACACTGCCCATTTCGTTCAACCGCTCTTCCAAGTCCTATGCTGTCCGTGACGGAATTACAATGTTACCGACAAACCTCAAAGCTTATTTTTCTAAACTTCAATTTCCTTCTCCTAATTTTTCTTTTGGGTTCTTTTACTGCTTGCTCAGTGTACAGATTCAATAACATTGAGGATAGGCTACAACCCTGTATTAATCCCTTCTCTATCACTGCACCCGTTTCATACCCCTCGACTCTTACAACTGCCGTCTGGTTTTTGTTCAAGTTGTAAATAGCCTTTCCCTCCCTATATTTTACCCCTGCTACCTTCAGAATTTCAAAGCGAGTATTTCAGTCAACAGTGTGTCAAAAGCTGTCTCTGGGTTTACAAATCCTATAACCTTTCTTCTAAGAGAAATTGTAGAGTCAGTGTGGCCTTGCGTGTTCCTACATTTCTCTGGAAACTTACCCGAAGTCAGAGTCTAACAGTTATTCCATTCTTCTGTAAAGAATTCTTGTTAGCATTCTGTTGCCGTGACTTATTAATCTGTTGGTTCGATAATATTCACATCTATCAGGACCTGCTTTGGAATTATTACATTCTTCTTTAAGTCTGAGGGTATTTACCTGTCTCACGTATCTTGCTTACCAGGTGCAATTGTTTCGTTGTGACTGGCTCTCTCAAGGATATCAGTTGTTCTGAGGGCATATTGTCCATTACGGGGGTTTGTTTCGACTTAGGTCTTTCATTGCTCTGACTAATTTTTCTCGCAGTATCGTGTATCCTACATCATCTTCATCCATGTCCTCTGGCCTTTCTGTAGTACATCTTTCAAGTACATTTCCGTTGTATAGCCTTTCAATACACTCCCTTCAGCTTTCCCTTCTTTGCTTAGTACTGGTTCTCCATCTTCTTTGTATACATTCAATACTCCATGTTTAGTGCTCCTCAATTGTTGTGAAAGATAGACACTGTTGAATACAGGCAGAAAGCGGCTAGAAGCGATGGAAATGTGACTTTGGGGAAGGCTGACGAACAGTGGTGCGTACTCAATTTTTCGTTAAGATAAGCAGTTAGAAAAAAATAAAATGTCTGGTTTAAATATGCAGTTGCCAAAGTCGTTAATCATCAGGTCATAAAACTCAATCTCAACTGCCGCAGGAAAATTTTATTGGAAATTTGTGGGAAGGTCCTATGGGATCATCTAACGTACGCTAAGAACCACACACACACACACACACACACACACACACACACACACACACACACACACAATGCCCTAGGGAGGACTCGAACCTCCGACGGGGGGAGCCGCGCGGCGCATGACAAGGCACCTAAGACCGCGCGGCCAACGTGCGCGGCAACTGCCGTAGGAGATGCTTTCCAGTTGACTACATACATCGTTCTTGTGAAACACAACTATCTCTTTAAACACATGAAGTGTTGAGTGCTGTTGACAAGGAATTTCAGATTTATTCTGTATTTCTAGATATACAGAAGGCTTTTGACACTTTACCTCACAAGCAGCTTGTAGTAAAACTACTTGATTATGAAATATCGTCTCAGTTATATGACTGTATTTGCGATTTCCTGCCGGAGGGGTTACGTTTCGTAGTAATTCACGTAAAATCATCGAGTAAAAGAGAAGTGATTTCTGGCGTTCCACAAGATAGTGCCATTGGCCCTCTGCTGTTACTTATCTATGTAAACGATTTAGGAGACAGTCTGGGCATCCGTCTTAGGTTGTTTGCAGATGATGCTGACGTATATCGTCTAGTAAAGTCATCAGAAGATCACAACAAATTGCAAAACGATTTAGAAAAGAAAGGTGCAAAAACTGGCAGTTGACCCTAAGTAACGAAAATGTCTTCCACACGAGTGCTAAAAGGAGTCCGTTAAACTTCGATTACACGATAAATCAGTCAAATCTAAAGACCATAAATTAACTAAATACCAGGGAATTACAATTACGAACAACTTAATTTGGAGAGACCACATCGAAATGTTGTGGGGAAGGCAAACCGAAGACTGCGTTTTATTGGCAAGACACTTAGAAGATATAACAGATCAACTAAAGAGACTGCCTGCAATACGCTTGTCCGCCCTCTTTTTGTAATACTGTTGCGCTGTGTGGGATCCTTACCAGATAGGATTAACGGAGTATATCGAGAAAGTTTAAAGGAGGACAGCACGTTTGGTATTATCGCGAAATAGGGGGAGAGAGTCACGGAAATGATAGAGGATTTGGGGTGGACATTATTAAAACAAAGACGATTTTCGTTGCGGCGGAATCTTCTCACGAAATTTCAACAATCACCTACTTTCTCCTCCGAATTGGAAAATATTTTTTAGACGCCGACCTACGTAGGGAGAAACGATCATCAGTATAAAATAAGAGAAATCATAGCTCGCAGGGAGAGATACAGACGTTCTTTTTTTTTCGCGTGCTGTTGCCGATTGGAATAATAGAGAGTTAAGGTGAAGGTGGTTCAATGAACCCTCTGCCTGGCACTTAAGTGTGATTTGCGGAGTATCCAGGTAGATGTAGACAGATGTAGAAATTGACAAGCAGATCATAGACCAAGATAATACATTAAAATATTTAGGGTACAGTATTACACACGGGGCGAACATTTAATGGAAAATAAATTAGACGTATTTAACTATTTGTGGGGAAATTTACACAGAATATTGGGAAAGGAAGTCCGCTGAGATACGCTACTAAAGTTCTCTAAGGTTTTGGCTCTATCAGCACTGCTCTACGGATGCGAAAAATTGACTCTTAAGAAGGTAGTTGAAAAGAGAATAGAAGTAAGTGAAATGAATTTCCTGAGATACGTGGATGGATATACTTTGATGGATAAAAAGAGAAATGATATCCGAGCTGAACTGAATATGCAAAACATAAATGACGTAATAAAAGTATATCTGTTAAGATGGAAAGAACATACAGACCGTATGCCAGGTGCAAGAATCACTAAAGCCATTAAAGAATGTAAACCAAGATGCAAAAGATCTTTTGGAAGACCAATGAAGAGGTGGCTTGACCAATTTGAGGGAAACAGAGTGGACCAAAAGGTACAATCCTTGATGTAGATATAAATTAGCCAATGTCGCAAGCTTAGGCTTGGACTGTAAAACAAGATTTGCTGTATAGCACATCTGCAACTGAGAGGCATGGCAATTAATTTAGAGAGATCCGCTTCAGTTGTACTAATCATTTATTCATACCAGATGGTTTGAATAAATAATTGGTACAACTGAAGCGGATCTCTCTAAATTAATTATTAATATTATAAATGCGAAAGTAACTCTGTTGCGTTTTCATCACTAAACCGACTGTAATGAAATTTGATATTGACGTAGCTTGAACGCTGAGGAAGAACATACACCACTTTAGAAACTTGATAAAAATAGGGAATGAAACGACATTACGGAATGAGACAACCTTTTTTGCCTTAGTGAACACAGATCATGTTAAAAATTATTAAATTTGTTGTATAATGTACACGTTGTGTTGCTGCTTCTGTAGCACGATGCATGGATGCACGCTCCTGCCCACGCTCTTCAGCACGCAACTCTAGGCAGCGACGCTGCTGCGTGTCACTTTCTCATGCGTTTGGCTAGTGGGGGTGGAGGGCTACATACATTTATACATAACAACTATAGATATTTACACCACTGTCACCCGAATTTTTGTGAATTACTAGCTTACTTGAATGAGAGGCGAGGTACTGACAGAAGTAAAGCTGTGAGGACGGGGCGTGAGTCGTGCTTGGGTAGCTCAGTTAGTAGAGCACTTGCCCGCGAAAGGCAAAGGTCCCGAGTTCGAGTCTCGGTCCGGCACACAGTTTTAATCTGCCAGGAAGTTTCATACTAGCTTATTTACTCACCATTACAACCAAATTATTGATATGCGAGTGTAACTGCAGGTAATAGCTACGCTCAATTAAGGTGTGAGGGGGAAAATAATTGCAAAAGTATATAGAATGAAACATCGTGATTTAAAAACTACGAGCGACATTATAGGCTTCTTCGTCCCCGTTATCTGGGTCTGTTGTCTTGTCGAAAAGTGAAACTACTTGACTGCGATATAAGGTCTTCACGAAACGAAATGCGGAACTCCACCCCATAGCCTACACTGTAGGCAATCCTTTCTTTACTTGTTCGTCTAGAGCTAAGGGTCTTTTGGTTGTCTTGGAAAAAAGTAGCAGGTATCTTCAAAGTGAGGGAAAACATCAGTATTTTTTTTTTTTTTTATTTTTGGCACAGTTTGTGATAGTTCTGAATTGAGTCGATGAGTGAAACGGTGAACGAACATTATAGTAGAAAACGTATTGATCACTCTTGATTGCAATCCGTTCAAATGACCAGCTCCATAGCAACTTTGAGCATGTTCATGAATTTCAAAACCAGCTGTGGCACAGTGAAGTGTTGACTAGACACATGAGAAATTATAGACATCAGTTGCCTCATTAAGAAGAACTGAGACGAAATTCGGTCCGACAGTCAGTGTGTCATCATCTCACAATAGCACTTGCCACGTACGTCCTCAATTATTTGATGGATGTACTCCAATCTCTCTCTTCCTGTACAGTTTTTGCCCTCTACAGCTCCCTCTAGTACCAAGGAAGTCGTTCCCTGTTGTCTTAACTTGTCCTTTCCCGCCTCCGTGTCAGTGTTTTCCACATATTCCTTTCCTCTCCGATTCTGCGCAGATCCATCTCATTCCTTATCAGTCCACCTAATTTTCAAATGCTTCGATTCTCTTCTGTTCCTGTTTTCCCACAGTCCATGTTTCACAACCATACAATGAGATGCTCCAAACGTACATTCTCAGAAATTTCTTACTCAAATTAAGGCCTATGTTTGAGACTAGTAGACTTCTCTTGGCCAAGAATGCCCTTTTTGTCAGTGCTAGTCTACTTTTGATGTCCTGCTCGCTCTGTCCGTCATTGGTTACTTTGCTACCCAGGTAGTAGAATTCCTTAATTTCGCCTACTTCGTCACTATCAGTCCTGATGTTAAGTTTCTCACTGTTGTCGTTTCTGCTACTTCTTATTACTTTTGTCTTTCTTCGATTCACTCTCAGTCCATACTCTGTACTATTTATACTGTTTATTCAGTTCAGCAGATCATGTAATTCTTTTTCACTTTCACTCAGGATGGCAATGTCATCAGCGAATAGTATCATCTCACCTTGAGTTTTAATTCCACTCCTGAAACTTTCTTTTATTTCCATCATTGCTTCTTCGACGTACAGACTGAACAGTAGGAGCCAAAGACTACATTTCTATCTTGAACCCATTTTAATCCGAGCACTTCGGTCGTAGTCGTCCGCTCTTGTTATTTCCTCTTGGCTCCTGTACGTACTATTATCAGCCACATAACGAATCCTTCTCCGGTTATACCATTATCTGCTGCTGTTAATATTACCCTACACTCATCTGACTAGAAATAGTTGTCTTCTTTTCATTTCACTTCACTGACGCCTACTATATCTGGATTGAGCGTCTCCATTCCCTTTTTCAGATTTTCTAGTTTCTCTACCACGTTCAAGCTTCTGAAATTCCACGCCCCGACTCGTAGAATGTTATCCTTTCGTTGGTTATTAAGTCTTTTTCTCGTGCTCATCTCCCCTTCGGCAGTCCCCTCAGAGAGATCCGAATGGGGAAGTATTCCGGAATGTTTTGCCAATGGAGAGATCATCATGGTACATTTTCAATTACAGGCCACTTGTGCTGTGGATACACGTTATGTGTCTTTAATGCAGTGGTTTCCATTGCCTTCTGCATCCCCATGCGGTTGATGATTGCTGATTCTTCCACCTTTAGGTGCATTTTCCCACCCCAAGCGAAAGATAGTGCCCTATACGTGTGTCGCTCCTTCGCCCTCTTTGACAAGGCCGTTGGCAGAATGAGGGTGACTTCTTATGCCGCTAGTCTTCGGCCGCCGATGCTGGTTGTTGATCAAAATTTAAGCGATGGTGGTTTTCGAATCCGGGACCGAGGACATTTTGATAATAAGCAAAAACGCTACCCGTAGACCAAGGGGAGCACCAGGAATATCGGTAAGAATCATTGAAATCGGTACCGCTGGTCTAAAATATTCTGTAATATCTCATTTAGCCGGACGTTGTGACCGAGCGGTTCTAGACGCTTCAGTCTGGAACCGCGCGACCGCTACGGTCGCAGGTTCGAATCCTGCCTCGGGCATGGATGTGCGTGATGTCCTTAGGTTAGTTAGGTTTAAGTAGTTCTACGTTCTAGGGGACTGATGACCTCAGATGTTAAGTCCCATAGTGCTCGGAGCCATTTGAACCATTTTTATCTCATTTATGAAGCCATGTCGAAATGGCAGGGAACATGGATCTGGGGGTGGTTAGGTGCTGAGTGTACAAAATACGAACATTTCATCTTTTATTGTTCCTCAGCGGCATTGAATAATATAAACAACGAAAAAAGATTATTAAGTCGCGGAAAACGGGAGTATATAAAGTGACACGAGGCTATTTAACCACAATGCAATTTCTGACAGTTACTTAACTCTCACAAACATTGAAAACCTTGCCCCAGAGGTTCTCATGAAACTATTAACAGTTATTTTGCCTATTTGTAAAACAGGTTTTAGAATAATCACCATTTGAATAACACTTTAAGCACGTAAGGAAAAGTATGAGAGTCCGACAACTTTTGACTCACAGAGGGACCATCAGAACTGTTAGTCACGGATTTTGATGAGTCACATTTATGTTGTAGAGGGACTTGTTCCGAGTATCTGGTTAGCGGCTTTTCATGCGACGACCGTTAGTTCCCGAGAAAATCGATGCTGAAGTTTTCTGCGTACCTCCTATACCCGTAACGTTAGTCATGTTTCCAGCAAGCGAGCGTAGCGCAATTGCTAATGTTCGCAGCTGCCTCACTGCCAGGAACGGGTCATATCCTACCCGTGAACTGTTCTTTACATTATTGATTTGTGGGGATGGTAGACTGATCGCACTCTTTACGATCAGGTGTTTCTAGATGAAAGAAAAGCATCCACGTCCTCAGTAAAAATTATTCCACCCAAATGTAGTTCACTTAGCCAAACCTGTGATGTTTACTTTTACATGCTGGTTGAAATTTTCAGGAAGAATATTCACAATGCTCTCGAATTGCTAAAGACTAGTAGGGAAATCGCTTCGATGGAAGATTCCATAAAAATACATTTTTAAATTCTGTATCAATTGAGTACATATGTTTTCAAAGAAATGATCAAATATGCGTGGTTCGCATCGAAGCTGATCGAAGAAAGTGTAGTATGAAACTTCCTGGCAGATTAAAACTGTGTGCCCGACCGAGACTCGAACTCGGGACCTTTGCCTTTCGCGGGCAAGTGCTCTACCATCTGAGCTACCGAAGCACGACTCACGCCCGGTACTCACAGTTTCACTTCTGCCAGTATCTCGTCTCCTGAAGTGAAACTGTGAGTACCGGGCGTGAGTCGTGCTTCGGTAGCTCAGATGGTAGAGCACTTGCCCGCGAAAGGCAAAGGTCCCGAGTTCGAGTCTCGGTCGGGCACACAGTTTTAATCTGCCAGGAAGTTTCATATCAGCGCACACTCCGCTGCAGAGTGAAAATCTCATTCTGGAAAGTGTAGTATCATTGCCACAGATACTACTACACCGCCGCGCCAACACAAGGCTGGCAGCCCGTCGTCTGCCGAATGCAGCGCACTCTAGCGGGCTGTGCAGCTCGACGGAACTGGAGAGTGCCTCGTTCACTTCTTAGCTAGATTTCAACCTAGGCAGACGCACTTTCATAATCGGCCCTCAGCCAGTTCTGTAATGTTTGCATTGATTCTCTGAGGAGGGCCCATCAGGCTTAGTCCCTGAGAATATGTTGTGTTAGCTGCAGTCCTACAGACTACTGAAGATAAGTAATTTTCACTGTACTATGTGTTTCTTGAATAATAATCCTTCTCTCTAACAGTGTGCCGTACCGCATATTATTGCAACCTGGACTCCTTACCGAGCGAGGTGGCGCAGTGGTTAGCACACTGGACTCGCATTCGGGAGGACGACGGTTCAATCCCGCGTCCGGCCATCCTGATTTAGGTTTTCCGTGATTTCCCTAAATCGCTTCAGGCAAATGCCGGGATGGTTCCTTAGAAAGGGCACGGCCGATTTCCTCCCCATCCTTCCCTAATCTGAGCTTGTGCTCCGTCTCTAATGACCTCGTTGTCGACGGGACGTTAAACATTAATCTCCTCCTCCTCCTCTTCCTCCTGGACTCCTTCAGCTCCTATCAACCCGGCCTCCTACTTATTTGCATTTAGTAACGAGCTGAAAATACCCACGCGTTTTGTGCCTCTAAACAGTGAGACACAATAGAGAGAACGATCTTTTTTGAACTTGAACGAATCGTCTTTTCCGGTGTTGTTTCTGAAATATTCGTGTTCCTGCGAGGCAGTAGTAGCTTTCTTTAAATTTGCATGACACTCTACGGGCTTCTTTCATTTGTCTCTGCGACAAATACCATCGGGAATTCTGTTCTAGGACAGCAAGCGCTGCAAAACTGATAACCGATAGCGAGTGATATCCCGTAAGGCACGGAACACACTTTTACAGAAAGATTGCTGTAATGATTGATTAATTAATGAAATTAATGCGGCGAATATGACTATTTTTGAATAATTTTGCTAACTAACGGTATTCTGTAGGATGAAAGTGGGAAAAAAAGTACATGGGCAGAATTTGAGCGCGTACCGCTATTAGGCGTGTACTTCAGCCGCGGCACTGAGCTCGCTTGGTAGAACCGTGACTAACGTTTCGGGTATTCAGAAAGAAAATATATGTTCACAAAACTCACGAGTTTTAAAACAATAAATCACAAAAGGCAGAAAACAAATGCATTCGATTCACAGAAGTGAAACAGAAGTAATCATGTTGATAATGAATACATTAGCCAACATAAGATTATCGGCTTGAGCTCAGCCCGCGCTCCACACAGTTGTCTGATTCAGTTCAAACTCTAAAACGCACGCAGGATACAGATTAAAATCCAATTACAGAAATAAATTATAGATTGCACACGGAGCTTTGATCTTGGCAAAGTAAACTTTAAGGAAGAGAAAGTGTACCATTTTCACTGAGGTGACAAAGTGATGAGATGGCGATATGCAAATATGCACATGGCGGTATTATCACGTACACAAGGTATAAAAGGGCTGTGTATTGACAGAGCTGTCATTTGTACTCAGGTGATTCGTGTGAAAATGTTTTCGACGTGATTAGGGCCGCACAATGGAAATCAACAGACTGTGAACGCGAAATGGTAGTTGGAGCTAAGGACATTCCATTTCGGAAATCGTTAGAGACGTCAATATGCCGAGATTCCAAATTTAAAACATTAACTCACACCACTGACAACGCAGTGGCCGACGACCTTCACTTAACGACCGAGAGCAGCGGCGTTTGCTTTGAGTTGTCAGTGCTAACAGACAAGCAATAATGTGTGAAATAACCGTAGAAATCAATGTGGGACGCACACCGAACGTGTCCGTTAGGACAGTGCGGCGAAATTTGACTTTAATCGGCTATGCCAGCAGACGATTATCGGGAGTGTCTTTGCTACCAGCACGACATCGCCCGCAGCTCGTGACCATATCGGTTGGACCATAGACGACTGGAAAACCGAGATCTGCTCAGATGAGTCCCGATTTCAGTTTGTAAGAGCTGATGATAGGGTTCAGGTGTGGCGGAGACCCTATGACGTCACGGACCCAGCTTGTCAACAACGCAGTGTGCAGGCTGGTGATTGCTCCACAATAGTGTGGGCTGTGTTTGCATGGAATGAATTGGGTCTTTGGCCCAACTGAACAATTATTGACTGGAAATGGTTATGTTTGGCTATTTGGAGTATGACTTTATATTCCAAACATCTATGGAATTTTTACGTATGACAACGCGACACGTCACCAGGCCACAGTGGTTCGCAGTTCGTTTGAACAACATTCTGGACAGTTCGAGCGAATGATTTGGCCACCCAGGTTGCCCGACATGAATCCCATCTAACATTTATGAAGCATAATAGAGAGGTCAGTTCGTGCACAATTCCAGCACCGGCAACACTCCCGCAATTATGGACGCTATAGAGGCAGCATGGCTCAGTATTTCTACAGGGGACTCCCAGCGAATTGTTGAGTCCATGCCTCGTCGAGTTGCTGCACTACATCGGGCAAAAGGAGCTCCAACACAATATTAGGAGGTATTACGACTTTTGACACGTTAGTGTAAACCACGAGTGCTTTTCATTTAACAGACAATTGGAGATACAAAGGCTTTATAACAGTCCCCCACTAAGCATTCAAAATAAAACACACGTACAATTTTTAAAGAATCAATATTTACGCTTAAGTAGGAGATAATGGAACCAGAACTGGGAAAACTGTGAGCCCTTTTACAACTTAAGAATAACTCGGACGTGTTCCAGTTACCAGGGATGCTGATCCACATTCAGAACACAGGCCAGATTGAAGCCGCTAGCTAAAGCTACATAAAGCTGTAGACGAGAACCTAAAACAGATTTCAGTGACAGGGTCAGTAGAAGAACTGGGGTTTTCGTGAATCCCATACCTCATTTAATGATCAGAAAGACAAAGTGCTCACCACTGATTTCTGGACTTTGGTGAAATATATAATAGTGACAAGACCACATCCACCAACCAAGACAGCAGAAAATTGAACTGTGCTAATTCAGAAGAAGTAACCCATGTCTCGAAGGCAGAGGCAAGGAGAGCTTCTTGAAATAGAACAGGTATGCACTTCGCGATAAACGATCACCAACGACAGCACAGCGCCCCCTGTTACTAGCCATCCAAAACAGCCAGTAAGACGAGACCTCACAGAGAACCGCGCTTGCGATTAAATGTCTTCCAAGGGTCGCAAGTCTGCCTCTCGAGGGATTTCAGGGAAGTCGTCGCTAAGAAACGAAGACCAGAGAAGTGCAGCGAGTGGTCGGAATTGATATGAGGAATGCCTTTAAGGTTCAGCGTTTCCACTAGTTTCGCTGTTGTTTCCAGTTTGTGCTGAGCAAGCAAGGCTTACCTTGCATCCCCTGAATAAATGCCACTGCTGCCGAGGACCAGCTGCACAAACAGAACAACCAACAGAGGTGTTCTGAAAGACATTAATGAGCGGAGATACCCTATAGCAGCTACTCATAAAAGGAAAACAATACTTTATGGACATCTATTGAGATATGGAAATTTTTAACAGACATTTTGTAATAAACAAATTTGGGAAAGAAAACAATGGGTAGACCAAGAAAGAAAGTAGCCGAAGATCTTTTGGAAGCTTGAAAGAGTCAAAATTATCAAGAAATGAAGAGTACACTACAAAATAAGGGAGATTAGTTTCAGCGACAAGACATAAACTTTGAAAAAAGATAGTGGGGATGATGAATCTTATTTGGTATGGACCATTTTAGGTCTCGCACATAATGTCTCAAATACAATACCTGTTATCCATAACACAACTGAAGCAAGTAAAATTGCTCTCCTCACTGAAATCCGAACCGAATAATTCCTCCTCTTTCACACTTACCTTCCAGCATTTAAGAGAGACGTTAAAAACGATTTTATATTCCTAATAGTTTCCTCTGGATGACCATAGGGTGTCTTTGACGTGTACATGTACGCTGTCTGACAAAAAGGCAAAGTACGGTATTACAGTACCTGTGTTGTTCAGTCATACGATGAAAACTTCCCATGGACATGCATGCGCGCCCGCAGGAACTCAGCATCGTATTTCTTAGCAACTCAGGTGCTGCAAGAAAGCGACTTTCAGTTAAAATGTCTCCAATGTACGGGAATATACATAAGGGGTGTGTGAGTACAGGTTGTACCCACATAGTTGTCGGCTCATGAAAATTTGGTACTGGCTGTGGGTCGTGCTCGGATAGCCAAATGGTACAGCGACCGTTCGCGATAAGTAGAAAATCCGTGTTTGAGTCCAGCACAAATTTTCATTTTCACCATTAAGTTACAAAGCTGATGGCTGCCCATATTCGCAATTGCAGATACATTTCATGAGAAAGATGAAGCACCTAGAAGACGAGGCAATGTAACTTCGTTCACGTAGACACAAATGGGAGATATGTAAATGATCAGACTTGCAATGCTCTGTGACAGCTAGAACATCCACCAGAGTGCATTAGTATTGTTTCGTGTTGTTGCAAGCTAGCCTATGGTGGCGGCAGTTCTCCGCCTGCCAGACGACTAGAAAGTCATAACCACCACACCCAAGAAGTGCCACGTTTATCAATAGCGCAAGGAAATCTGACATTGGTTAAGTAGTGGCCCCTGTGTGAATGACATAATGAGTTGACTGACTTGACAAAATTAATTTTAATTCCTTCAAAGCCACAACAAAATAAATGACATCGTAGGGAATGAGAATGGGTGTCTTTGAAAAATTAATAATAAGGACCTACGGTATCACAAAGAGATTTATTAACTAATATCAAGGTCAAGAGAGAACAAACATATAAACAGAAACTTCAACTGTATAACATTTCATTTACACGAACTCAGGTTTGTTGGCAATAAACTTGGGGAAAATGACTGGAATTTACATGTAGATGAGATTGGCCACTGTGGGTGGAAGAATGCCAGTCTAGGCAAGCACACTCTGCTGTATCGTTCTACTGATTGGTCTCTCACGTCAAAATGTAATTAAGCATGCAACGGAAACTGCGAGTGACTACTGCGAGTACAAGGCTGCTATAAAATAAGGTGGCCGTGAAAACAGTGGATAGGCTTCTCAATTTGCCTAAGGTGCACGACGTTACCAACGTAGCTTGTGAAAGACGAGATGCTGTCGTCTGCGTGTGGGTGCTGCCAAATGCTGCTAGGATTGGTGGCACGTTGTGTTGCGGGAGATGAACCCACGTCCGCAGGTGATTGCCTCATGTCCGCGAAAATAAAGTTTCGCCCAGGTGTCTGGACGTGTTTACAGCTAACTGTTTTCTCTGTAGAAACGGAAGACTCTAAGCGACTGTACTCCGCGACGGTCGAGAAGCAATTCAAAATGGTTCAAATGGCTCTGAGCTCTATGGGACTTAACATCTGAGGTCATCAGTCCCCTAGAACTTCGAACTACTTAAACCTAACTAACCTAAGGACATTACACACATCCATGCCCGAGGCAGAATTCGAACCTGCAACCGTAGCGGTGGCGCACTTCCAGACTGAAGCGCCTATAACCGCTTGGCCACACCGGCCGGCCGAGAAGCAAGTCCGAGCCTCTCCCGTTGCTCAAAACCTTTCTAAAAACAGCCCCCCCCCCCCCCCCCATGTTCTTGAATAAACCTATCTGGCCCAGCAGTGGTTACCGTGACAATCTTGTTTTGCAGCAAGGAGACCCGATCTTTCTCAGCCAATCAATGCAGTGCGGTACACATTCTGTTCTCCGGGGAAAAAAACCCAAAAAAACAAAAACAAAAAAACCACAGTACCTGGAGGTCCTGCAGCCAACCCCCCGGCGCATTTCAGAAGATGAGGGAAGCTTCCTAGTGAAAACAAGCTCCGTCTCATCCATAAAACGATTTAGTGGCCGTCGTTTTGACGATGCTCTGCAGCATCTAAGAAACACGACATCCGGAGGAATTCGTCGTCCAGTGTTACAAGGTACGCTGTTCTTGTAATAAACACATTAGCTGGGCGCGAGCTCGACGTCGCTTTACCTGGACATGCACACGGGATAAGGAGACCAGACTCCCACACCACGTCCACTCGCTAATAAAGCAGTTAGGCCGGCGCCAGGATGCTTGGCGCCGCCAGTTTCTAAAGAAGTGTCATTTCGCATTCAGCCACGGGGTTCCCACCCTCTTGCTTGGCCGCCAGCGGAACAAGACCGACTGCCAGAACCACGGCCCATAAACTACTGCGCTGCAGGGCCCTCGGCCAGTTTTGGTGACTAAAAGGCAGGCAAGCAAGCAATGAGAAGGTTCCGCGAACTCGTTTGCTGCTCGGGGAAAGTTCTAAAGCTGGCCCTAATGCAATGGTCACCTCCAGCAACCAAAAATCTGTCTCTATAGCCGAGTTTAATTCTACTACTGTTAATGACGTCATACAAGTACTGTGAGATCAGTCAGTGGTTTACCCTAACCCTAGTAGTCCATCAGATTAATGTCAATCAGGGAAAATTTAGATACACCAAAGGCGAATGAAATTCTATGATAATACCGAAACAAAATGAAAGGTAAAGTGCCTGACGGGTATTACCATGGCAGTGGCCTGCCCGAACGGCACCGCCGTCTTTCATTTTTAACAGGCCTGGTAGGTCAGGCCTGAACAGGTCAGATGTGAAATTATCAGTGTGAAGGAGACAAATGCTACATACTCGTGTGAGACAGCATCATCAGCACCTACTCTGTAGGAATCAGCATGGGCTTCGAAAAAGACGATCGTGTGAAACCCAGCTCGCGCTATTCATCCACGAGACTCAGAGGGCCATAGACACGGGTTCCGAGGTAGATGCCGTGTTTCTTGACTTCCGCAAGACGTTCGATACAGTTCCCCACAGTCGTTTAATGAAGAAAGTAAGAGCATATGGACTATCAGACCAATTGTGTGATTGGATTGAAGAGTTCCTAGATAACAGAACGCAGCATGTGTCATTCTCAATGGAGAGAAGTCTTCCGAAGTACGAGTCACTTCAAGTGTGCCGCAGGGGAGTGTCGTAGGACCGTTGCTATTCACAATATACATAAATGACCTTGTGGATAACATCGGAAGTTCACTGAGGCTTTTTGCGGATGATGCTGTGTTATATTGAGAAGTTGTAAGAATGGAAAATTGTACTGAAGTGCAGGAGGATTTGGGACGAATTGACGCATGGTGCAGGGAATGACAACTGAATCTCAGTGTAGACAAGTGTAATGTGCTGCGAATACATAGAAAGAAAGATCCTTTATCATTTAGCTACAATATAGCAGGTCAGAAACTGGAAGCGGTTAATTCCATAAATTATCTGGGAGTAGGCATTAGGAGTGGTTTAAAATGGAATGATCATATAAAATTAATCGTCGGTAAAGCAGATGCCAGACTGAGATTCATTGGAAGAATCCTAAGGAAATGCAGCCCGAAAACAAAGGAAGTAGGTTACAGTACACTTGTTCGCCCACTGCTTGAATACTGCTCACTGGTGTGGGATCCGTACCACGTATGGTTGATAGAAGAGAGAGAGAAGATCCAACGGAGAGCAGCGCGCTTCGTTACAGGATCATTTACTAATCGCGAAAGCGTTACGGAGATGTTAGATGAACTCCAGTTGAAGACTCTGCAAGAGAGACGCTCAGTAGCTCGGTACGGGCTTTTCTTGAAGTTTCGAGAACATACCTTCACCTAGGAGTGAAGCAGTATATTGCTCCCTCCTACGTATATGTCGCGAAGAGACCATGAGGATAAAATCAGAGGTATTAGAGCCCACACAGAGGCATACCGACAATCTTTCTTTCCAAGAGCAATACGAGACTGGAATAGAAGGGAGAGCCGATAGAGGTACCCTCCGCCACACGCCGTCAGGTGGCTTGCGGACTATGGATGTAGATGTAGATGACTGAAAGAGACTTCATCGTGGTGATCCATTTGAATGGCTGGTCTAATCGTGTAATATCCAGAGTTTATAGCATTCTGGTGTGACAGTGACCCAGTGGTGGACTACGTGGGTATGTGAGGGAGGCGTACTCTTCGTCAAGGTTCTGGTCGACCACGTCTGACAGCAACAAGGGAGGATCGCCATATTGTGCACCAAGCACGTCGTCACCATTTCACATCATCACCTGCCATCTGAGAGCAAGTAATGGAGTCCTTGCAACATTCTGTGTACTGCCGTAGCGTTGGTCAGAGACTAGCAGCAGCCAGACAAGGAATTTCAGTCCCACGCGTAGGCTGGTTTTATCACTACAACACAAATGGCTGCGTTTCAAGTGGTGCAGTGAAAAGGAAATAAGGGCTGCTGATACATGGCGTGGCACTGTGTCCAGTGACGACTCATGGTTCTGCACTAACCCTAATGGCCATCATTGGCAAGTATGGCGACAGGTTGGGGAGAGGTCCCATTCTTCCAACGTTTTGGAGAGGCACAGCTCTACGGGGAGCCATTGGGTATGACTTCAGGTCACAGCTGATAGTGGTTGAAGGCGCTCTGATGGCACATCATTCGCATCCTGCGTTCTCAGTGTTACCTCTCATGCGACAGCATCGTGGTCCTATTTTTTAACAGGGCAATGGTGGCACGCGTCTAGTATAAAATGTCTGCATAATATTGAGTCACTGGCGTGGCCAACAGCATCCCCAGAACTGACCTTGATAGAACATGTGTGGGACCATCCCGGACGTAAACTCCGTCCCGCCGGCCGGTGTGGCCGAGCGGTTCTAGACGCTTCAGTTTGGAACCGCGCGACCGCTACGGTCGCAGGTTCGAATCCTGCTTCGGGCATGGATGTGTGTGATGTCCTTAGGTTAGTTAGGTTTAAGTAGTTCTAAGTTCTGGGGGGACTGATGACCTCTGATGTTACGTCCCATAGTGCTCAGAGCCATTTGAACCATTTTAAACTCCGTCCCAGTGACAGTGTTAAGCATATCGAGTACCGTTTACAACAGTTGTTGGTCAGATTGCCACAGGAGAGGATACAGCAGCTTTGTGACATTCTTCCCAACCGAATCAGTGCATACATCGAGGCCAGAATGTGTGCAACGTCATACTGATAAGTGGGCTCGTATTGCCAAGTTATTTGTAAATCTGATTCCATTTTCTAGGCACTGAAATGACGTCACATATACGCTCAAGTGATGGTCGAAGTAGAGAGGATATAAAATGTAGACTGGCAATGGCAAGGAAATCGTTTCTGAAGAAGAGAAATTTGTTAACATCGAGTATAGATTTAAGTGTCAGGAAGTCGTTTCTGAAAGTATTTGTATGGAGTGTAGCCATGTATGGAAGTGAAACATGGACGATAACCAGTTTGGACAAGAAGAGAATAGAAGCTTTCGAAATGTGGTGCTACAGAAGAATGCTGAAGATTAGATGGGTAGATCACGTAACTAATGAGGAGGTATTGAATAGGATTGGGGAGAAGAGAAGTTTGTGGCACAACTTGACTAGAAGAAGGGATCGGTTGGTAGGACATGTTTTGAGGCATCAAGGGATCACAAATTTAGCATTGGAGGGCAGCGTGGAGGGTAAAAATCGTAGAGGGAGACCAAGAGATCAATACACTAAGCAGATTCAGAAGGATGTAGGTTGCAGTAGGTACTGGGAGATGAAGAAGCTTGCACAGGATAGAGTAGCATGGAGAGCTGCATCAAACCAGTCTCGGGACTGAAGACCACAACAACAACATACGCTCAAGCCGTGACGTTTCACTTCATTTGCTCCTCGCCTTCTGAGTCCTTCATTTGTTTTGTCAGGCATTGTATTTTACTGTAAGACGTACTCTCTGTGACAGTGATGTGCATAATAGAGTTCCTACAATGTGCCCGCATCTCGTGGTCATGCGGTAGCGTTCTCGCTTCCCACGCCCGGGTTCCCGGGTTCGATTCCCGGCGGGGTCAGGGATTTTCTCTGCCTCGTGATGGCTGGGTGTTGTGTGCTGTCCTTAGGTTAGTTAGGTTTAAGTAGTTCTAAGTTCTAGGGGACTTATGACCACAGCAGTTGAGTCCCATAGTGCTCAGAGCCATTTGAACCATTTAGTTCCTACAACGCTGAACAGTTTAAGACGCGTTAAGTAAGCACCATCACAAACTAAACTTTCTTAACTTTGTACGGCAATGTTAGTATTTTTTCACTTCAAAAAGAAACGGAGACGAAGAAAAGGATAGAATTCAGTCCAGAAATAGTCAGGACGAAACACATCGCGGACCAGATCCTCTATCATTTCAGTGACACTCTCTCCCCTATTTCGAGATAATACCAAACGTGCTGTCCTCCTTTGAACTTTCTCGATGTCCTCTGTTAATCTTGTCTGGTTAGGATCCCACACTGCGCAACAGTACTCTAAAAGAGGACGGACAAGCGTATTGTAGGCAGACTCTTTAGTTTAGTGTCCTGCCAATAAAACGCAGTTTTCGGTTTGCCTTCCCCACAACATTTCGTACGTGGTCTTTCCATATTAACTTGTAATTACCTGGTATTTCGTTGAATTTACGGCCTTTAGATTTGACTGATTTATCGTGCAACCGAAGTTCAACGGATTCCTTTTAGCACTCATGTGCATGACCTCAAATAGAATGTTGGCTTCAACATTGCACTATGCTCTTGCTTTTCTCCAACCGTTTATCTGACGTTCTGAGCTATAACTGAATGGTGGGTAGCTGATGGCGGTTAGTTTAAATCATTTGTACTATTGGTGTACTTATAAATGTTACTATTGTTTTCGATTTGCATTTTATTAATGACTACAAACTTCCTACAGGAGTAAATGCGCAGTGAATCTTTTATCAGTATGTCTAACTATGCAACTACGTGTCTCGAGAGGTTCAAAATTAGAAACACGTTATTCTCACTACATGCTATAATTTCTAGGTCACTGCATAGGATTTCTCGGCGTAAAGAATTCCTGCTTGTCTCCTCGGGTTTGCTGCCAGATCCTACGAAGTCTCACTGAAAACTGATGCTAAGGCTGCAAATTGTCGTCGTTTGCAGGGTGTTGAAAAGTATCGAATATTTTTAGAGGTGAGACGCTTGCCCGATGTCGCTGGATAAATACGATATTCCAGTGCTTGTGCTATTCCGAATTACGGTGCAATGTTACTTCGGACATGCATGCATTTCTGAAGGGAAAGGCACTGCGGCGACTACAGTCGTTATAAAATACAAGAAATGTATTCGCTATTGCGAATGCGGACAACCATCAGCTGTATAATGGAATGACAATGAAAATTTGTGCCGGTCCAGGACTCGAATCCGGATTTCCCCGATCGCCTTACCTTTAGGCTAGCCGAACACGACTTACTGCTAGACCCAAACTTCCGTATGTTGTCACCTATTTGTCAACAACCAGTACTCGTACATTCAATTTAAAATTGTCTCCCCTGTGCGGGAATATACATAATGAATGTACGAGTGCAAGCTGTACACATATAGTTGACGACATGTGGGAGTTAGGGCCTGGCCTAAGTCGTTTTCGGATAGCCTAATGGTAAAGCGACCGCTCGCGTAAAGCAGTACATCCGGGTTAGAGACTCGGTCCAGCACAAATTTTCATTGTAGTCATTCCAATATACTGCCGATGGTGGTTCATATTGGCAATAGCGAATACATTTCACGCATTTCAAAACAGCTGTAGTCGTCGAAGTGCCTGTTACTTAGGACGTGCATGCATGTCCAAAGTAATATTGCTTCGTAATTCGGAATAACACAGGCACTGTAACACGGGCATTGCAGTATTGTGCTTTGTGTAGTTAGTCTACTGGGGTTCATGACATATTACACTACTGGCCATTAAAATTGATACACCAAGAAGAAATGCAGATGATAAACGGGTGTTCATTGTACAGATATATTATATTAGAACTGACATGTGATTACATTTTCACGTAATTTGGGTGCATAGATCCTGAGAAATCAGTACCCATAACAACTACCTCTGGCCGTAATAACGGCCTTGGTACGCCTGGGCATTGAGTCAAACAGAGCTTGGATGGCGTGTACAGGTACAGCTGCGCATGCAGCTTCAACAGGATACCACAGTTCATAAAGAGTAGTGACTGGCGTATTGTGACGAGCCAGTTGCTCGCCCGCTATTGACCAGACGTTTTCAATTGGTGAGAGATCTGGAGAATGTACTGGCGAGGGCAGCAGTCGAACATTTTCTGTATCCAGAAAAGCCAGTACAGGACCTGTATCATACGGTCGTGCATTATCCTGCTGAAATGTAGGGTTTCGTCGGGATCGAATGAAGGGTAGGGCCACGGGTCATAACACATCTAAAATGTAACGTGCACTGTTCAAAGTGCCGTCAATGCGAACAAGAGGTGACCGAGACGTGTTGCCAATAGCACCCCATACTATCACGCCGGTTCATACGCCAGTATGGCGATGACGAATACACGCTTCCAATGTGGGTTCACCGCGATGTCACCAAACACGAATGCCACCATCATGATGCTGTAAACAGAACCTGGATTCATCCGAAAAAATGACGTTTTGCCATTCGTGCACCCAGGTTCGTCGTTGAGTACACCATCGCAGGTGCTCCCGTCTGTGATGCAGCGTCAAGGGTAACCGCAGCCATGGTCTACGAGCTGATAGTCCATGCTGCTGCAAACGTCGTCTCATTGTTCGTGCAGATGGTTGTCGTATTGCAAACCTCCCCATTTGTTGACTCAGGGATCAAGACGTGGCTGCACAATCCGTTACAGCCATGCGGATAAGATGCCTGTCATCTCGACTGCAAGTGATACGAGGCCGTTGGGATCCAGCACGGCGTTCCGTATTACCTTCCTGAACCCACTAATTCCATATTTTGCTAATAGTAATTGGATCTCGACCAACGCGAGCAGCAGTGTCGCGATACGATAAACCGCAATCGCGATAGGCTACAATCCGACCTTTATCAAAGTCGGAAACGTGATGGTACGCATTTTTGCTCCTTAAACGAGGGATCACAACAACGTTTCACCAGGCAACGCCGGTCAACTGCTGTTTGTGTCTGAGAAATCTGTTGGAAACGTTCCTCATGTCAGCACGTTGTAGGTGTCGCCACCGGCGCCAACCTTGTGTGAATGCTCTGAAAAGCTAATCATTTGCATATCACAGCATCTTCTTCCTGTCGGTTAAATTTCGCGTGTTTAGCACGTCATCTTCGTGGTGGAGGAATTTTAATGGCCAGTAGTGTAATTTATGTGAGTTACCAATTAGTAATAAGATCGGTACATATGCAGCTCGAAGTGTCGACCCATAATGTCAGACTGACTCTCCAGTTCTCGTTGCTGTCTTGTATGCGGTTTGCTTTGCCGAGTAGTACAAGCTTAAATAACATCTGTAAGGCACGGAATAAAACACGTTATATAAAACCAGTTGACGTTTCCCTCTCGTCTTCGAAGGCACGGTTGGAGATTAAAATCTGGTGCGGCCGAGTATCAGGGTACTGCCGAGGACGGCGAGCTCCGCTCCGGCTCGTGGCGAGTGTGCCCGGGAGAAGCGCCGGGGCGCGGACTTCCTGGCGCCAGCAACAGGCGAGCGCGGGCAGGAACAAGCTGGCCCTGGCGGCGCCACCAGCTGTGTCTGCCGGGCAAGTGCCCAGCCCAGCGTGTCTACAGGGTGGCGCACGAAATGTGTTACCATTTTGTTTTTGAATAATCTCAAAGGAACATATACTACAATGAAGAGCCGTCCAAGGAGATTTGTTCTAACTCAGCACGTGCTCAATATGTCCACCATTTCGTTTCCTACCTTCCTTCAAACGAACACTGAAGTTAGTGATTACCCTACGGCACATGTCTTCCGTAATTTCACTGCAAGCTTGAAGAATAAGTCTTCTGAGCCCCATTAAATCACGTGGACGTTCCGGAAAATTTTTTTTCTTAGGTACCCCCAAAGAAAAAAGTCACATGGATTGACGTCTGGACTGTTGGTGGGGCAATTCTGTCCGTCATTGAAGCGACCTGGAAACCTGAGTGAAATGATCCGCATGTCGAAATGCTCGTGTAAAAACTCCCAACACAGTGTTTGCAGTATGTGGCCTTGCTCCATCTTGCCTGAACCACTGCTTGAAGGTCAAGGCAGTAGCAAGAAGCTGTGGAATGAAGCTATTGCGAAGCATGCTCAAATAACGCTCGCTGTTTGCAGTTTCTTCAGTTTCTTTCCAGTGACTGGAAATTGCTGCCCACGCTGTAATCATCGGAGCGTAATGTTGTCGTTCATGAAGCACTTGCGGGTTTTCAGTGGCCCAAAAGCGTACATTTTGTTTGTTAACCACACCGTCTAAATGAAAATGCGCCTCGTCTGAAAACCAAACGTTGTTGAGAGTTTCTTCCCTGTCCTCCGCCCACTGAGCAAACAGTAGTCTTAGCTGCTTGTGTTTTTCAGTGAGCTTCGGTGCACAGGTCATCTTGTATGGGTACATATGGAGGTCACTTTTAAGAATGCGTTGAACGGAGCGTCTGGATATTCCCAGTTGCACTACTGCCTTTCTACACGATTTCTCTGTACAGCAACTCGTACCGTTTCAATATTCTCCGGCGAACAAACAGGCTTAGGCCGAGGTCGCTTCGCTTCCAATACTGTTCCTACCTGTACAAATTTATCGTACAACCTGTGGATGGTCTTCTTGCAAGGGACCCATCGTGTGTTAAACTGTTGTCGAAAACGCCTCTGAGTCACAACAAGGCTTTTCGTTTCATGAAAAAGTAACACAATTGCCGATCGTTGCTGTGTCGTCAGTCTTCCATTGTCAGCCCTTGCTGCTTACTAGTCTCCTAGCGGCAGTATCGTGAATTACACGTCATTTCGTAACTCGTTTGTTTTTCCAAACTCTGCTGGTACTGCTGTGGAGATCCCTGCGGGATATCTATTGTGCGTCGTAAATTGTGAAAGAAACAATTGGTAACACATTTTGTGGGCCAATCTGTAATTTCTGAAGTCATAGCGTGCAAAAATCAGGCGGGGAATCTTTCCGAATGCGTGCGGCAATATCTAGCGTGTCAGACATTGTGAACGTGCGTTTTAACGTAGACCAATCAGATGGAAAAACGCCACCTACATGGTAGATGGCGCCATCTATCTTCAGTACAGAGTCGCGAGACTCAAGTTTGGTCTTCATTTGAGGCCCATACATACATATATATGCCGTTTCTAAGCACCAGAAAACTGCGCATTCCTCGAAAACCCGTCGTTAATTTCAGTATTTTGAACATGGCCGCACTGTTACAGAAGAGCAGGTGTAATAGACAGGCCTCCAACGAAAATCCGTCAATTACTGATACCAGTTAAAGACGCAGTAGGTCTCAGAACACCTGGAGTCTACGAAATACCTTGTGAGTGTGGCCACAAGTACATCGGACAAACAGTGCGCACTGTGGAACAACGCAGGTAAGAATATGAGAGTTATTATCGCCTACGCTATCCAGAGAAATCTGTGTTAGCTGAACGTGCGTTAGAAAACGGTCACCACATAAAATTTGACGATACCTCTGTCGTGGCTCGCACTAACGGCTACGGGGACACTTTAATAAAGGAAGCTATTGAAATAAAAATTACTGCAAACACCCTGAATAGAGACGGTGGCTTGCAGCTCAGCGCTGCGTGGGATCCAGCCATCGCGCGGTTGAAGAGGGCATATCGAACGCCGACTCAAAACATGCCCATATATGGCAATGTCACGGGCACCAGTGACGTCACAGCCAGCAGCTAGCGTGTATAAGGGCGCACCAACAGCCCACTGGCAGTCATACCACTTGACAATGGCCAAGGAGTCTTGGCCGAAAACTTGTGTGGTTGGTTGGAAACTCGAGAACATTTTATTCAGACACCCAACCAGTTGCAATGAATGATTGTGTACAATCAACGTTTACCATGCTTTTTGTTCACACAACGCCAGTGGTTCACAGCCTGTGAGTAGTTATCCGTGAGACGCAAAAGGAAACTTTCTGAGGAGTAAAACCAAAATGGGAGATCACCTCGAGACCACTCTAGAGTAACGAGAGCACAGAAAGCACAGAAATATTGATTTTGTAAATAAAAAAGTCCTTCTGCACTGCGTTTTATTTTCCCAGACGCGTTTTGCCTTTTTTCACTTTGAGGCATCATGATTGGCATCTATAATGATTCAGTTTTGATACACTTTTGCCATGGCTTATATTTTTATAAAGCACATTGAACAACTCATTTTCAAAAAAATAGTAGCAGAAGAATACAACATACTATGCTGTTTCAGGTGGATCGGTGACATCCTCTTGCTTAATAGGTGAACCGCAAACAAAAATTGAAACATTACATACAGACACCAACAAGGTACATAGAACTATAAAATTCACATTGGAAAGAGAACAGAATAACCAAATTAAGTTTCTGGATACAACAATCAAAAAGGAAAACAGTGAGCATGTGTATGAAATTTACCGTAAACCCACAGTAACTCACATTGCCATCCACCTATCCTCGAACCACCCACACTCACAAAAGCATGCGCACTTCGACACTTGCTCCAGAGACTCAGCACGGTCTCACTCAACAAAGAAAACTACCAAAAAGAACTGGACGTAATAACGCAGATAGTCCAAAATAATGGGTGCAACAGTAATCGTCACAAAGCTAAACGACAAAATTAAACCTGAAATCAAAGCAGAAAGCATATAACCATTGAATACATCAAAACAGAACCAAACACAATCACAATGTGTCGTACACAAAATAATCAGTAAAACGTAAGAGAAAACACAAGATGGCACACAACAGATACAAACTCACACACAAAAATCACCAACGTTTTCAGAAGATACGGGATAAACATTACAAAGAACAGAGGAGAGGCTGGACTAACCACTCCACATTTGCAGAACACGTAAGAGAACACAATCACAAACCAAACACTAGAGAAGAAGACATGAAAATAATTAGAATCAACAATAAAAAAAACCTCCTAATCCTGCAACAAAGGCCGGCCGCCGTGGTCTAGCGGTTCTGGCGCTGCAGTCCGGAACCCCGGGACTGCTACAGTCGCAGGTTCGAATCCTGCCTCGGGCATGGGTGTGTGTGATGTCCTTAGGTTAGTTAGGTTTAAGTAGTTCTAAGTTCTAGGGGACTTATGACCTAAGATGTTGAGTCCCATAGTGCTCACAGCCATCCTGCAACAAAATTAGCACATACAGAAAACCAAAGCAAAAAAGAAAACCATGTTGAATGATCAAGTACATATACCAAATAGCTCATTGTTTACACTAACAGATAAAATAATAGAGTAACACTGCAACAGAGGACAATAATAATAATAATAATAATAATAATTAAGATCATCATCTCCCAACCCTCTTTGCACTCACTTCCCCACGAATCTCTCCTCAAAACATTTATATCAAACTCAAATCAAATGAAAAAAATCCATACATGTATTTTCTCTCTCTCTCTCTCTCTGTCTGTGTGTGTGTGTGTGTGTGTGTGTTACACACTCAGATACAAACATAACAGAAATGAATAGACGTTAATTTTCACTATATACTACATTGAGCTGGCAACATGTGCGTGTTTGTAAACGTACCAAACAGGATGAGGAATACATTTAACTAAAAGTAGTTACGTCTATATTAGTACTATGTTCATATTAGTGACAGAAGACTCAGTAAGTGCAAACAAAATGAAAAGTGGGAAGAAAAATGTTCGAAACACGCTTTTGTTTTATAAATAGAGCGGTAGCGCGCCCTCCATGTGACCAGACAAAAGGAAACACCGATGCCAACTAAAAACAGGAAGAACCGTAAGTAATAAATTATTTACATAAAAAGCTAGAAGTGAACTGTTTTATAATCTACGAATAATAGATATAAAAACAAAAGTGTATCATAACTGTATCATTATAGTTCCCACTGATGATGCCGTAAAGTGAAAAAGGGCGAAACAAGTTTGGGATAATAAAACACATTGCAGCAAGAGAAAGAATTTTTATTTACAAAACAAATACACTCTATATTATTTTCTTGAAAGTAAAAACTATTATCCCTTTTACGTAGACTCTGGTACGAGGGGTGTTGAATAAGTTGTTGTTGTTGTTGTGATCTTCAGTCCTGAGACTGGTTTGATGCAGCTCTCCATGCTACTCTATCCTGTGAAAGCTTCTTCATCTCCCAGTACCTTCTGCAGCCTACATCCTTCTGAATCTGCTTAGTGTATTCATCTCTTGGTCTCCCTCTACGATTTTTACCCTCCACGCTGCCCTCCAGTACTAAATTGGTGATCCCTTGATGCCTCAGAACATGTCCTACCAGCCGATCCCTTCTTCTAGTCAAGTTGTGCCACAAGCTCCTCTTCTCCCCAATTCTATTCAATACCTCCTCATTAGTTATGTGATCTACCCATCTAATCTTCAGCATTCTTCTGTAGCACCACATTTCGAAAGCTTATATTCTCTTCTTGTCTAAACTATTTATCGCCCGCGTTTCACTTCCATACATGGCTACACTCCATACAAATACTTTCAGAAATGACTTCCTGACATTTAAATCTATACTCGATGTTAACAAATTTTTCTTCTTCAGGAACGATTTCCTTGCCATTCCCAGTCTACATTTTATATCCTCTCTACTTCGACCATCATCATTTATTTTGCTCCCCAAATAGCAAAACTCCTTTACTACTTTAAGTGTCTCATTTCCTAATCTAATTCCCTCAGCATCACCCGACTTAATTCGACTATATTCCATTATCCTCGTTTTGATTTTGTTGATGTTCATCTTATATCCTCCTTTCAAGACACTGTCCATTCCGTTCAGCTGCTCTTCCAAGTCCTTTGCTGTCTCTGACAGAATTACAATGTCATCGGCGAACCTCAAAGTTTTTATTTCTCCTCCATGGCTAAAATGGTTCAAATGGCTCTGAGCACTATGGGACCTAACTGCTGCGGTCATAAGTCCCCTAGAACTTAGAACTACTTAAACCTAACTAACCTAAGGACATCACATACATCCATGCCCGAGGCAGGATTCGAACCTGCGACCGTAGCAGTCGCACGGTTCCGGACTGCGCGCCTGGAACCGCGAGACCACCGCGGCCGGCTCTTCTCCATGGATTTTAATACCTACTCCGAAGTTTTCTTTTGTTTCCTTTATTGCTTGCTCAATATACAGATTGAATAACATCGGGGATAGGCTACAACTCTGTCTCACTGCCTTCCCAACCACTGCTTCCATTTCTTACCCCTCGACTCTTATAACTGCCGTCTGCTTGCTGTACAAATTGTAAATAGCCTTTCGCTCCCTGTATTTTACCCCTGACACCTTCAGAATTTGAAAGAGAGTATTCCAATCAACATTGTCAAAACTTTCTCTAAGTCCACAAATGTTAGAAACGTAGGTTTGCCTTTTCTTAATCTTTCTTCTAAGATACGTCGTAGGGTCAGTATTGCCTCACGTGTTCCAACATTTCTACGGAATCCAAACTGATCTTCCCCGAGGTCGGCTTCTATCAGTTTTTCCATTCGTCTGTAGAGAATTCGCGTTAGTATTTTGCAGCTGTGACTTATTAAACTGATAGTTCGGTAATTTTCACATCTGTCAAGACCTGCTTTCTTTGGTATTGGAATTATTATATTCTTCTTGAAGTCTGTGGGTATTTCGCCTGTCTCATACATCTTGCTCACCAGATGGTAGAGATTTGTCAGGACTGGCTCTCCCAGGGTGTCAGTAGTTCTAATGGAATGTTGTCTACTCCGGGGGCCTTGTTTCGACTGAGGTCTTTCAGTGCTCTGTCAAACTCTTCACGCAGTATCATATCTCCCATTTCATCTTCACCTACATCCTCTTTCATTTCCATAATATTGTCATCAAGTACATCGCCCTTGTATAGACCCTCTATATACTCCTTCCACCTTTCTGCTTTACCTTCTTTGCTTAGAACTGGGTTTCCATCAAAGCTCTTGATATTCATGCAAGTGGTTCTCCTTTCTCCAAAGGTCTCTTTAATTTTCCTGTAGGCAGTATCTATCTTACCCCTAGTGAGATAAGCCTCTACATCCTTACGTTTGTCCTCTAGCCATCCCTGCTTAGCCATTTTGTACTGCCTGTCGATATCATTTTTGAGACGTTTGTATTCCTTTTTGCCTGCTTTATTTACTGCGTTTTTATATTTTCTCCTTTCATCAATTAAATTCAATATTTCTTCTATTACCCAAGGGTTTCTACTAGCCCTCGTCTTTTTACCTATTTGATCCTCTGCTGCCTTCACTATTTCATCCCTCAAAGCTACCCATTCGTCTTCTACTGTGTTTCTTTCCCGCATTCCTGTCAATTGTTCCCTTATGCTCTCCCTGAAATTCTGTACAACCTCTGGTTCTTTCAGTTTATCCAGGTCCCATCTCCTTAAATTCCCACCTTTTTGCAGTTTCTTCAGTTTTAATCTACAGTTCGTAACCAATAGATTGTAGTCGGAGTCCACATCTGCCCCTGGAAATGTCTTACAATTTAAAACGTGGTTCCTAAATCTCTGTCTTACCATTATATAATCTATCTGATACCTTTTAGTATCTCCAGCGTTCTTCCATGTATACAACCTTCTTTCATGATTCTTGAAGCAAGTGTTAGCTCTGATTAAGTTATGCTCTGCGCAAAATTCTACCAGGCGGCTTCCTCTTTCATTTCTTAGCCCCAATCCATATTCACCTACTATGTTTCCTTCTCTCCCTTTTCCTACTCTTGAATTCCAGTCACCCATGACTATTAAATTTTCGTCTCCCTTCACTACGTGAATAACTTCTTTTATCTCCAGAATGAGATTTTCACTCTGCAGCGGAGTGTGCGCTGATATGAAACTTCCTGGCAGATTAAAATTGTGTGCCCGACCGAGACTCGAACTCGGGACCCTTGCCTTTCACGGGCAAGTGCTCCACCAACTGAGCTACCGAAGCACGACTCACGGCCGGTACTCACAGCTTTACGTCTGCCAGTACCTCGTCTCCTACCTTCCAAACTTTACAGAAGCTCTCCTGCGAAACTTGCAGAACTAGCATTCCTGAAAGAAAGGATATTGCGGAGACATGGCTTAGCCACAGCCTGTAAAGTTTGGAAGGTAGGAAACGAGAAACTGGCAGACGTAAAGCTGTGAGTACCGGCCGTGAGTCGTGCTTCGGTAGCTCAGTTGGTGGAGCACTTGCCCGCGAAAGGCAAGGGTCCTGAGTTCGAGTCTCGGTCGGGCACACAGTTTTAATCTGCCAGAAAGTTTCTTTTATCTCATCATAAATTTCATCAATTCCTTCGTCACCTGCAGAGCTAGTTGGCAGATAAACTTGTACTACTGTAGTAGGCGTGGGATTCGTGTCTATCTTGGCCACAATAATGCGTTCACTATGTTGTTTGTAGTAGCTTACCCGTACTCCTATTTTTTTATTCATTATTAAACCTACTCGTGCATTACCTCTATTTGATTTTGTATTTATAACCCTGTATTCACCTGACCAAAAGTCTTGTTCCTCCTGCCACCGAACTTCACTAATTCCCACTATATCTAACTTTAACCTATCCATTTCCCTTTTTAAATTTTCTAACTTACCTGCTCGATTAAGGGATCTGGCATTCCACGCTCCGATCCGTAGAACGCCAGTTTTCTTTCTCCTGATAACGTCCTCCTGAGTGTTCCCCGCCCGGAGATCCGAATGGGGGACTATTTTACCTCCGGAATATTTTACCCAAGAGGACGCCATCATCATTTAATCATACAGTAAAGCTGCATGCCCTCGGGAAAAATTACGGCTGTAGTTTCCCCTTGCTTTCAGCCGTTCGCAGTACCAGAACAGCAAGGCCATTTTGGTTAGTGTTACAAGGCAAGATCAGTGAATCATCCAGACTGTTGCCCCTGCAACTATTGAAAAGGCTGTTGCCCCTCTTCAGGAACCACACGTTTGTCTGGCCTCTCAACAGATACCCCTCCGTTGTGGTTGCACCCACGGTACGGGTATCTGTATCGTTGAGGCACGTAAGCCTCCCCACCAACGACAAGGTCCATGGTTCATGGGGGGGGGGTTCAATAAGTAATGCAACACATTTTTTTCTGAGAACAGGTTGGTTTTATTCAGGATTCCAATACACCATATTATTATCTATTCTTTTGGCTACAAAACCCTATTTTTCAACATAATCTCCGTTTATTGCGATGGCCTTACGCCACCTTGTTGGCAGGGCCTGTATACCCGGTTCGAACCACTGTATTGGTCGACGCCGGAGTCAACATCTTGCTGCAACAATAACGTCACCATTATCCATGCACTAGTTCCCTCGGAGTGCTTCCTTCATTGGGTCAAACGGATGGAAATCGGAAGGTGCGAGATCGGGGCTGCAGGGTGAATGACGAGCCCAGAGTTGCGTGAAGCCTTATGTTGTCATCCAGAAGAAGAATTTTTTTTTTTTTTTTTTTTTTTGCTTTTTTGTCACGGCGAGCACGCTAAAGTCGTTTCTTCAATTTCCTGAGAGTAGAGGCATACACTTCACAGTTGATTGTAGCACCATGAGGAGGGACATCAAACAGATTAACTGCTTCAGAGTCCTAGAAAACTGTCACCATGGCTTTAGCGGCTGAGCGTGCGGCTTCGACATTATTCGTCGGAGGAGAGGTGGAGTGGCGCTACTCCGTGGATTGACGTTTTGTTTCGTCTTCCAAGTGATGAACCCATGCTTCACCGCCTGTTACGATATTCGACAAAAAATTGTCACGATCACCAACTGGTGAACGAACATGTCAGCACGACCAACAGAGACGTCTTGTTGTGCAGCGAGCACGTTCCAACACTGCAGAATCACAGCTGTGTGCGGCCGGCAGGCACGCGGGAGACGAGCCAGATATGCGCAGCCTTGTTGCGTTGATGACAACCGCCTCTCTCAGCGGCTCACAGTACTTTTCTTCACTGCCATGTCTCCGCAGACATTCTGCAAGGGCCAATGTATGTCTGCGATGCTCTGGTTTTCCGCCAAACGGAAACTCTGATTCACCTCCGTTACAGAGCCACTCTGAAGGCTACGTATAGCGTCGCCACCTGTCTGAACTTCATGAAACTACACTACTGGCCATTAAAATTGCTACACCACGAAGATGGCGTGCTACAGACGCGAAATTTTACCAACAGGAAGAAGATGCTGTGATATGCAAATGATTAGCTTTTCAGAGCATTCACACAAGGTTGGCGCCGGTGGCGACACCTACAATGTGCTGACATGAGGAAAGTTTCCAACCGATTTCTTATACACAAACAGCAGTTGACCGGCGTTGCCTGGTGAAACGTTGTTGTGATGCCACGTGTAAGGAGGAGAAATGCCCACCACCACGTTTCCGACTTTGATAAAGGTCGGATTGTAGCCTATCGCGATTGCGGTTTATCGTATCGCGACATTGCTGCTCGCGTTGGTAAAGATCCAAAGACTGTTACCAGAATATGGAATCGGTGGTCAGGAGAGTAATACGGAACGCCGTGCTGGATCCCAACGGCCTCGTATCACTAGCGGTAGAGATGACAGGCATCTTATCCGCATGGCTGTAACGGATCGTGCAGCCACGTCTCGATCCCTGAGTCAACAGATGGGGACGTTTGCTAGACAACAACCATCTGCACAAACAGTCCGACGACGTTCGCAGCAGCATGGACTATCAGCTCGGAGACCATGGCTGCGGTTACCCTTGACGCTGCATCACAGACAGGAGCGCCTTCGACGGTGTACTCAACGACGAACCTGGGTGCACGAATGGCAAAACGTCATTTTTTCGGATGAATCCAGGTTCTGTTTACAGCATCATGATGGTCGCATCTCTGTTTGGCGACACCGCGGTGAACGCACACTGGAAGCGTGTATTCGTCATCGCCATACTGGCGTATCACCCGGCGTGATGGTATGGGGTGCCATTGGTTACACGTCTCGGTCACCTCTTGTTCGCATTGACGGCACTTTGAACAGTAGATGTTACATTTCAGATGTGTTACGCCCCTTGGCTCTACCCTTCACTCGATCCCTGCGAAACCCTACATTTCAGCAGGATAATGCACGACCGCATGTTGCAGGTCCTGTACGGGCCTTTCTGGATACAGAAAATGTTCGACTGCTGCCCTGGTCAGCACATTCTCCAGATCTCTCACCAATTGGAAACGTCTGGTCAATGGTGGCCAAGCAACTGGTTCGTCATAATACGCCAGTCACTACTCATAATGAACAGCGGTATCGTGTTGAAGCTGCATGCGCAGCTGTACCTGTACACACCATCCAAGCTCTGTTTGACTCAATGCCGAGGCGTATCAAGGCCGTTATTACGGCCAGAGGTGGTTGTTATGGGTACTGATTTCTCAGGATCTATTTACGCAAACTGCTTGCAAATGTAATCACATGTCAGATCTAGTATCATATATTTGTCCAATGAATACCCATTCATCATCTGCATTTCTTCTTGGTGTAGAAATTTTAATGGCCAGTAGTGTATGTCTGCGATGCTCTGGTTTTCCGCCAAACGAAACTCTGTTTCACCTCCGTTACAGAGCCATTCTGAAGGCTACCTATGGCGCCGCCACCTAACGGAACTTCATGAAACTATAGAGGCTGAAACAGGAATATTGCACCATGTCCCACAACAAATTCTGCATTTTTTCAACCGAAATTGGCCAAGAAGAAAATGTATTGCATGAGGTATTGAACGCTCCTCGTATGTAAAGGGTCATCATCATCATCATCATCATCATCATCATCATCATCATCAGCCAGTTCACATCCGCTGCTGGATAAAAGCCTCCCACAGATATTGTCGTACATTGCGATATTGAGCGAGAATAATCCCAGTCGCCCCTGATTAGTGTCTATTTCCATCTACCTACCTATTTTCCATCAGTTTGTCTCCTCAGTCTTATATCATAGACTCCAGAAAAAAAGAGTTCCTTTTGGCTATGTACTATCCATACTGCCCAACGCACCTCCTCTTTTTTTACCTCTGTTATAGTTACATCTTCCATTTTAGTCTGTCCCCTAATCCATTTGTTTGCTTTTATGTCTCCCCGAACAATTTGCTGCATGCACATCTTTATTGGCACCTTAGATGCCCACCAATTTTGTATTGTTTTAGTGTTAAAAAGTTAGTTCTCACTGTCAAATTAGTAACACGAAGTGGTTGTAAATGTTGTTCCATGCACAACAAGAGCTTCATTTTAAAATTTTACTTACTGTACGAAGAACACTCGAAACCACTTTTACTCTTCTGTTTATTTCTTTAACTGTCCCTGCAGTGACAACATTTATCACTCGACGTCTTAAATAAATTTCAATAGTAATTATTTTTCTGATTAAAAAAATTGAAAAGTAAATATCTAGGGTCGTTGAGTTTCTGTGAATGGATGAATACTTCCAGACAGTAAAATTCGTGCGAAAGAACAATTTCTTGGACCGCGAAAAGACAACACACTCCAAAAAGAATTTGCAGTATTTTAGTGAAAGGTCGTGTATTAGTACCTATTATTACTGGAATAAATCCTAAGAATACAGATTCCATTCGCAACATACAGGTGTGGCCGGCCGCAGTGGACCATATAGGTTTTAACGACTGGGTTTCCGAGTATAAAAATACGTGGCAATAATGGCCGTATCTTTTCATTGCACTGACAGAAGTTTCAATTTTTCACATCGCCAAGGGACTGTAGACGTCTATTTGGCGTTATCTGGTACTTACAACGAATAAAGAACACAACAGAACAGATGAAGTGGGTCTATGTATTACGTTGTAAATATTGTTTGATGTGAAACTTCCTGGCAGATTAAAACTATGTGCCGGACTGAGACTCGAACTCGGGACCTTTGCCTTTCGTAGGCATGGGCTCTGTGTTTTTATGAACATATTTTTTTCTAGCAAATAAACGATTCTTGAAGTGTCTGAACGACAGTTTTTCTGCTCGGGTACCGTCTATGCAAGTAACTGAAGGAAGTTTGTTTATTGCCATATGCGTTTCGCGTCATGTATTTGGGAAGCATCGTCGCCGGTCGGTGTGGCCGAACGGTTCTAGGCGCTTCAGTCTGGAACCGCGCGACCGCTACGGTCGCAGGTTCGAATCCTGCCTCGGGCATGGATGTGTGTGATGTCCTTAGGTTAGTTAGGTTGAAATAGTTCTAAGTTGTAGGCGAATGAGGACCTCAGATGTTAAGTCCCATAGTGCTCAGAGCCATTTGAACCATTTTTTGAATACAGGTGTGAACTTAGACCTTCGACTACGCCAGCAGTGAAAACAAAAGTGAAGTACTAATTGGTTTTTGCGCATGACGTACCCACGCAAAGTGGTGTACATCAAACCAAATACGATAAATTATTGTTAGAAATAATCAGGACCAACACTCCATTGACGTATTAATTCTTGTTGTTGTGGTAAACGCAGAAAATGTGTGAGTTTCGGTTGTATGAACATTAACTGTTGTAAACCATTTGTCACCGTAAAATACGAGTGTTTATCAACAGTATCATGCTTAATTACGCCCCAGAGCCGCGCGGGGGAGCCGCGCGGTCTCAGGTGCCTTGGGACGGTCCGTGCGGCTCCCCCGTCGGAGGTTCGAGTCCTCCATCGGTCATGTGTGTTGTCCATAGCGTAAGTTAAAGTTAGATTAAGTAGTGTGTAGGCTCAGGGACCGATGACCTAACTAGTTTGGTCCGCTAAGATCTTACCACAGATTTCCTGTGTCCCAGACTTTGTTGGGAGTGTTGGACGTCTTGTGCTCTCGTTCAGGGGGGAATGGTTCCGGAAAGGTTAGGCACCAGTGAACAAGGCGGAACGGCGGCACACCGTCACTTCGATTAGCTCAATAAAGAAACGTGAAAGTGAGCTTATGAGACTTTTTAGTTTAACGACGTGGAGTGACGCAGGAGGCCTGCAACCAGTGCAGTACACAAATATTGAACACGTCCTTTACCCAGCCGGGTAGCAGGAAGTGTTAACGCACCGTTTCCGACACACGGGGAGGCGAACCTGGACCATATCGAATCCGCATGGCGGATTGACGACGAGGACTGGTGGACTGGCAAGCCTGGAAGTCGCTATCCCATTTGAAAAATGCCGGGATGGGACCCACGTGTCTTCTCAGATAGACACTACGCGAACATTTACAAAATGTTATCACACTTGCATATGAGATTTACACTGGTGCAGACAGGTAGGGTACACAGAATCGTCCTTAGTAAGAGACTGATGACCATAGATTTTAGTATCTTTAAACACATAATTGTCATCGTCATCTCGTCCTTTTGGCCGCCAAAAACAATGGTCCTTTTTTAGTGATAAAGGTTTGTTTGCGCTTTTCGCACATATGTAATGCAGAGCCTTTTTGAGGACATACAACGCTCATAGCGGGGCCACACCGCCTATACCAGCCTGTCCACATCACAGAGAAATATACCAAAATAAAATCAATTTGTTATTTGCAACCACAGATTCGAGCTGCCTACAAACTCCCGAACTCATTGGTAATAATCTGAGACCGCTCAGGCACTGGTGTAGAATTACCAATTGTCCCTAGTTCGGAAAATTCGCACTCAAACATGTGTCCCAAACTGAGAATCGAAGACACCGTGGCGCCCGCTGGGGCGAAGCTGAACCTACGGTTCGTTCCCTCCCCCTGTCACGTAGGTGGCGGGGACCTACTTCTTAACCGCACGCGGACACTACTGCTCGCTGCACGAGTTTACAAATAGGACCGACAGCCACACTGCGGGTCTTTCGGTTGCTGGTCTCAGACGCCTCCACAACGCGGACAGTAGTATTGCGGAAGTTGCCGCCATTTTGTGATTCAAGTGATGTCTCTACCACCTCGTGAGCAGCCTTGTGTCAGGATTGTCCGTGTGGATTCGGCATGGTTCGCATTCGGAAAGTTGAAGCAGCCACATTGGCTGCTACCGCGCCATTACACCGTCCGTACCGCAAGCACACCGAATCGCGACCTCACAAAATGTAGTGAGGTAAGTCTTTTCGCTCGGCCCTTGCGGCTGTTTGCGTAATTCGGATGTCATGGCTAGTATCTTACCATCCCCCCCCCCCCCTCTCTATCTCCGTCTCTCTCTCTCTCTCTCTCTCTCTCTCTCTCTCTCTCTCTCTCTCTCTCTCTCGGGACTGGACGGTGTCCTTTACCACAAGGTGCTTTTTATTTCATTTTGTGTATTATTCTTTACCAAATCCCTCAGATTAGAGAGTACATGTTACAAAACGTTTAACATGTGTACCTCCCATTCGTGTCTTTTACTGGAAAATATATGCCTAATTTACCACATGACAGCGTATCATTTACTGAAACTCTCCATCTGTCCCACTGTTAATAAATGACATTTTCAGTTAGGCTGCTAAACATCTGCCGAGAGAAGAAGTCCGGCAACTTTACTGTCCAGGGCCTGAAGATGAGCAGCTGAGTGTAACTTCCTGCCTGATAAGGAAAGTTGATGGGCAGCAGAAAATCATACCGGCACAGTCACACTACCTAACAGACAGACCCGGTAGTTAAACATAATCCATCATCAGAATATCACGTAAAAAAACTTAATGGAGTATTATGTCAAGTGATATAAACGGCAACGTTGAGCTCAGCAGTTGAACAAAAACGTTACTGTTGATGTTCCTGAAATATGCGAACAAAAAACTTTTAACAACACGTGGACTGTTAATGGCGTGGTCAGGTTGTGAGATAATATTCGTAATCCGAAAAGTTGGAAAACATCAGAATTAAAGTGAAAGAACTCTCCCCACCCCCCACCTCACACACACACACACACACACACACACACACAAAGCCGGCTGGACTGACCGTGCGGTTCTAGGCGCTACAGTCTGGAGCCGAGCGACCGCTACGGTCGCAGGTTCGAATCCTGCCTCGGGTATGGATGTGTGTGATGTCCTTAGGTTAGTTAGGTTTAATTAGTTCTAAGTTCTAGGCGACTGATGACCTCAGAAGTTAAGTCCCATAGTGCTCAGAGCCATTTGAACCATTTTAACACACACACAACAAATGATAAATATCAAACCATAACACAAACAAAAGGCAAACACACAACAACAGTTGGCAACACTACACACCGAAAACACACATATGTTGATCACAAAAAGGAAAGTGCAAGTCATACGTGCTGATGTGGCAAATGTGGGCGAAAGAAAGGCAGAAAACGGCCAGCTGGAGTATAAAAACTAAAGAATACACCTCCACGACCACAAACATGAGTTAACAGCGCAGGAAATCGTAACACCAAACGATGAGTTCACATTACGAACTTTTGGCTACAGTAGTTGTTTTTAACCTAAAAACACAAGAAAAAGACACGACAAAATGTAATGTAGCAGCATATTATATCTACCACACAATACGTTTATTGAATGTATAAAAGGAAACGTAATACAGGCCACTGACAATGCTTAAAAAAAAAAGAAAAAAATGATTCAAATGGCTCTGAGCACTATGGGACTTAACTTCTGAGGTCATCAGTCCCCTAGAACTTAGAACTACTCAAACCTAACTAACCTAATGACATCACACCCATCCATGCTCGAGGCAGTATTCGAACCTGCGACCGTAGGGGTCGCGCGGTTCCAGACTGTAGCGCCTAGAACCGTTCGGTCACACCGACCGGCGACGATGCTTCCCAAATACATGAAGCGAAACGCATATGGCAATAAACAAACTTCCTTCAGTTACTTGCATAGACGGTACCCGAGCAGAAAAACTGTCGTTCAGACACTTCAAGAATCGTTTATTTGCTAGAAAAAAATATGTTCATAAAAACACAGAGCCCATGCCTACGAAAGGCAAAGGTCCCGAGTTCGAGTCTCAGTCCGGCACATAGTTTTAATCTGCCAGGAAGTTTCACATCAAACAATATTTACAACGTAATACATAGACCCACTTCATCTGTTCTGTTGTGTTCTTTATTCGTTGTAAGTACCAGATAACGCCAAATAGACGTCTACAGTCCCTTGGCGATGTGAAAAATTGAAACTTCTGTCAGTGCAATGAAAAGATACGGCCATTATTGCCTCGTATTTTTATACTCGGAAACCCAGTCGTTAAAACCTATATGGTACTTCCTGTTTACCTAGAATTATGACATTTGCCAAGAAGCAAGGTTTCACAGTACAAATAAAGTAAAAAATCAGAAGATTGTTGTAATTATGTTGTACAAAAAGAGTATTTCTTTTGTCATTTCTTATCCAGCTTCAAATTTAACTTTCTCGAAAGTCTGGGAATTCCTGGGATCGATATCTTGCCAGTAGTAGCAGTGTCGATAAGAGGCAAAAATCGTCGCGATTCTCGATTCCCGGAACGGATCACCTGTCTATATACATAATTAAGTTTGTACGACTCCTACTCGCACCTGACCAATTTTTTGCCTTCGATAGAGCAGACTTAGTCACAGTAAAATGCTTATCTGATATAAAATTGTTTAATGAATTTACGTTTTTATTTATGCACAGCGTAGGCATCATATCTGTCCAGGTATTGTGAAACCTAATCAAATTTCGCTTATACGTATTCAACTCCTCTTGTCGAAGAAAACTCATGGAAAAAGTATCCAAATCATTATGCAATCTTTGCAGTGTCTCACGAAAACAAACCGAACATAAAGCCTAAGAAGGTATAAAAAGCACAAAATCCTCTACTATAACGTGAGTGAGCGCGGCGAAAATCGCTACCGATTTAACAGACGATATCAACGTACCCCCACCAGCGCCAACGTCAAAATTGTCTTCCCCGGAAATATTGATATTGACGTCCCACCCCGTTCCGTTGCGTTGACATGTGTGAATGTCGCCATTTGAAATGCTTTGTGGAATGTTTTGACGTTTCGCTCCGTCCTACCAAGTGTGAATCTACCTTTATTTTAAATTTACTATCCATCTTCAGCGGCACACTGCAGCAGACAAGTCGGAACGTAAAAATATTGCTAGTCACATACCTAAGTAACTTGACCAACAGTTTTTTTACAGTACCTACTTGAACATTATTTGCCACCATAGTAAAAGTGTCTAATATGCTGAAAAAGTCACAAACATGGACATTTCAATGGCACATGAAGTATATCACAAATGTGCATAGCCAGGTAGTATCCAACATAACCAGGCCTTCAACATCTCGTATTTACGATTCTCAGTGCTCTGCTGTTCCAATATTTCAGCTTGGATATAAGTATTCCAATAGAATTGGAAATTTCTTGGCCACGTCAGCAGATAGTAAAGGTGGATGCTTCATATGAAATAACGCAATGTGAAGGCGAACAGTCGTAAGTCAAAGTTGTATCGTCAAATACGAGGCGTGTTTTTTAAATAAGTACCGTTGTGAAATAAAAGAAAAGACGTGCTAAGATATCTCAATAATTTTACATGAAAGCCTGTACCTTAATCTACGCACTGACGCCATTACAGTCTGTTTCTTCCTTGTTTACGTTGTGTACTGAGTGTTTAAGATGCCTCCGATAATCGTGAGTCCCGCCGACTGTGAAGTACGGGCTGTTATAAGATTTCTTAGTGCTAAAGGCCTAAAAGCGATCGATATTCATCGTGAGATTTGTGCAGTTTACGGAGAAAACATTATGAGTGATGGACTGGTAAGAAAGTGAGTGAGAGCATTTAAAGATCATCATTAATTAAATGATAGAAGTTATCTAGACACCTATTAGCGGACATAAATCTGGGGAGTGAACACCCTTCACCTTTATGACGGCTTGAACTCTGTTGGGGAGACTTTCAGTGAGCGAGTTGTCTGTATGTCTGTGAAGGAATGGCAGTCCATTCGTCCTCAAGACCCGAAACTAGGGAAGATACTGATGTTGGATACTGGGTACTGGAGCAGAGTCGACGTTCCAGTTCATGCCAAAGGTGTTCTGTTTGATTCAGGTCGGGACTTGGGCAGGACAGACAACTTCAGGAGTGTTATTGCCTCGCAGATGCTGCTTTATGACAGGTTGCATGATGAACAACGGAGTGGGCGTCCTTCGGTCCTTAATGAAAGTTTGGTGCAGGTAGTGGACAATAAGGTGAGAGAAAACAGACGCTTTACGCTTTCCTCCTTGCTCCTTGCGGGATGACTTTCCTAATATTTCTCGTAGTGTTTTGTATGGCATTGTGACCGAGCACTTGAATTACCGAAAATTGTGCGGACGTTGGGTACCGAAAATGTTGACGGATGTGCACAAAACCAAACGTTTAGACAGTGCATTGACTTTCCTTGAGCGGTAGCACAACTACGGTGTTGATTTCTTAAGCCAAATTGTTACGGGCGATGAAACTACTGTGGCGTACGTCACACCAGAATCAAAGCAAACAGTCCATGGAAGTTGAGCAAGGGCATCGTATTGCTGCAAGACAATGCGCATTCGTATGCGGCGAATCAGACCAAAGATCTCATCACATCTTTTCGATGGGAAACGGTAGATCATCCTCCGTACAGCCCCGATCTTGGGCCCAGTGGCTACCATCTGTTCCTGCACTTGAAGAAACATCTGGGCGGTCAGCGTCTTCAAGACGATGATGAAGTCAAAACAGTGATGATGTAGTGGTTAACAAGTCAGGCGGCAGATTTCTATGAGGGTATTCAAAAACTGGTACAACATTATGACAAGTGCCTCAATATTGACGGAAATTATGTAGAAAAGTAGATTGAGATACAGACTTTCATGTAAAAATAAAATTATTGAGATATCTTAGCACCTTTTTTTTAAATTTCAAAACGGTACTTATTTAAAAAACACGCCTAGTATTAAGAGACTGTGTCAGCATTAGACTAATAAATGACTTGCCCAAAAAGCGTGAAATCAAATGCGATGGGAAATCATCATTAATTAAATGATAGAAGTTATCTAGACACCTATTAGCGGACATAAGTCTGGGGAGTGAACACCCTTCACCTTTATGACGGCTTGAACTCTGTTGGGGAGACTTTCAGTGAGCGAGTTGTCTGTATGTCTGTGAAGGAATGGCAGTCCATTCGTCCTCAAGACCCGAAACTAGGGACGATACTGATGTTGGATACTGGGTACTGGAGCAGAGTCGACGTTCCAGTTCATGCCAAAGGTGTTCTGTTTGATTCAGGTCGGGACTTGGGCAGGACAGACAACTTCAGGAGTGTTATTGCCTCGCAGATGCTGCTTTATGACAGGGTGCATGGTGACGCAGTCATGGACTCCGAACTCCTCATATACTGTACGCAGTACAGAATGTTGTAAAATATGTTCGTGTCTTTCCATGTTTAGCGTTTTCTCAAGCCAATAAGAGGACAACACCATAACCAAGAAAAGCACCCACATCCTAGAATACTGCTCAAGTGTGTGGGAGCCTACCAAATAGAACTAATAGTGGATAATGAACATATACCGAAAACGGCAGAAAGAATCATTACACGTTTTTCTGAGATGTGACAAAGTGTCACAGATATGTTGAAAGAACAAACTGGCACACGCCTTAGATAGGCATTGAGAAAATCTTCTCACAAAGTTTCTAGAGCCGACATTAAATGACTAGAAATATGCTACAACCATCTACATGTCGCTCCCATTGGAACTGTGAGGAGAAGATTAGAGTGGTACTGCAGCACGTACAGAGGCATTTAAACAGTCTGATCACATGAATGGAACGTGCAAAAACCCTTATAATTGGTACACTGTGACGCTCTCTGCCATGTGCATCACAGTGGTTTACAGAGAGTAGATAGAGATGTAGATACCGAAACATTCCCTTCTCCGTACTTCGCTGTTGGCACTACATATGATGGCAGCTAATGTTTTTTCAGGCATTCGCCAAACCCAAACCCTTCCATCGGATTGCCACAGTGTTGTACGCCATTCTTTACGCATAATCATTGTCATGGCTGGACCGTTGGTAACACTTTGGAAGTCACGAGTGATTGCTTCTGGTGATTTCATGCGACGTTTTACAAACATCTTGAGTGATCGACGGTCCCTGTCCGTCAGTATACGAGGTCAGTCTATTCTTGGTGTAGCTATTGTTGTTCCTTCGCTTTTACACTTTACAAGCACGGCACCAACAGTCGGCTTGGACAGCTATAAAAGGGTTTAAATATTCTTGGTGGATTTCTTACTCACGAGAAATCCAGTGAATGCTACACATTCGAAATCGCTGAGCTCATTTAACCGGCACATTCTGTTGTTACTGTTTCTCTACTGACAACACGATAATCAAAAATGGTTCAAATGGCTCTGAGCACTATGGGACTTAACATCTGAGATCATCAGTCCCACAGAACTAGAACTACTTAAACCTAACTAACCTAAGGACATCACACACATCCATGCCCGAGGCAGGATTCGAACCTGCGACCGTAGCGGTCGCGCGGTTCCAGACTGTAGCGCCTAGAACCGCTCAGCCACTCCGGCCGGCACACGAGAATCCCCACCTCCTTTCGTACTGGCGGGTCCCTCTGTCTTGGTATCTAGTGGTCAATTAAGCCTTACGTAAGGGTTTCCGGATACTTGTTTTTAGGAAGAGAATGGTTCTATAAGGTGGGGAGAGAGAGGGAGGAGGGCGGGGTGACTGCAAGACCGAGAGGCTGATGCTTGACTAACGTAGCCTGGGACTTCAGGCTATATTTTTATTGCGGACGGCTGGAATGAAGAAATTACAGCCGATATATTTCCTGAAGACATGCAGCTCTGGTGTTTGGTTTAATGACCATGCCATCCTCCCTATTCGTTTCTTTGCAGGGAAACTACTCAGGATGATGATGACAAAAAGACGGGATTTAGGCACCGTCAATCGCGTAGGTAGAGTAGAGAACTTGGAACGAGCTTTAGATAGGTTGAAGTTAGATTTACGGATACTGGATTTAATGCAGGTGGGATGGGTGCACTAACAAGAGCAGCAAATGTCGATAGTGACTACTGCCAAAGGGGAGGAGGAGGAGGAGGAGGAGGAGGAGAAGAAGAAGAAGAAGAAGTAGAAGAAGCAGAAGAAGCAGAATCTGTAAGCACAGAGCTTAACCTTTGTCGGTTGGTTGTGCAGGCCAAGTGAAATAATTACAGCATCATCGCTATAGGTCTGTGTCGAAGTCAACCGCCCCGTGGAGCACAGTGCCATTAAATCCTAATCTGATCGTGTCATGGCCAGATTACTGCATAGATTACGATCGGCAATCGAACTGAGCAGCAGTCCTTTGTCATTCCGCAATAGATTTGCCCTCAGATTGCTGGAAATTACACTCCGTGCCACCACGTTTCAGTCAGGCGGAACTTGCTGTCCCATTAAAATTTCAGATGACTAATTGACGGCAAATCGAGTGATTAGGCCAGCCACTGAAGTGTTGAAATGTAAATACTGTTGGGAGATTAGAGTGTTGAATGCAGGAGCGTTATTGTGCTCCAGTCCAGTTAAACAGGAAAGGTAACGTATCGAATGCCGCTTCACAGTTGATGATGAACGTCGATCATATGGTGTTCCCCGCAGACTACTGGGATATTGAAGGTGCACGAGACTGTTTCATTTACACAGTGTGACACGTTTCCAGAAATACACTGGCGGAAATAATCACAGCACCAAGAAGGAGCTGTGCGATATGAACAAAAGTTGGTAGGCGTGTTTTTACATCTGAAAAATGATGTCTCTTCAAATTTCGCATAAGAGTGGTGCTGGTAGCTCCGCTATGAGGATACAAATCAGGTTGGTTTTAAATACACGCTGTAGTGGTCCTGATCGTTAGCTACCTTTGAGACTGGGCGTGGTGAGTTGATGTTTGTCAAGAATGCCTTTAAGGCGACAAAGGCGCCATTATAAGCACCCCACTGCGTTTCAGCGAGGTCGTGTAATAGGGCTACGAGAAACTGGATATTCCATTTGCGATGTTGCAGGAAGACTTGGCAGTAATGTCGCCTTTTTTCCGGGCGGGAAGGAGCGCCTGGTCCCCGGCACGAATCCGCCCGGCGGATTTGTGTCAAGGTCCGGTGAACCGGCCAGTCTGTGGATGGTTTTTAGGCGGTTTTTAATCTGCCTCGGCGAATGCTGGCTGATTCCCCTCATTCCGCCTCAGTTACACTATGTCGGCGATTGCTGCGCAAACAAGTTCTCCACGTACGCGTACGCCACCATTACTCTACCACGCAGACATAGTGGTTACAATCGTCTGGTGTGAGACGTTCCCCGGGGGGGTCCACCGGGGGCCGAACCGCACAATAACCCTGGGTTCGGTGTGGGGCGGCGCAGGGGTGAAGTGGACTGCGGGGTGGAGCCTCTCCGTCGTTTCTAGGTCCCCGCTCAACATACAATACAATACAATACAATGTAGCCTCTGCACATGATTGCTGGCAGCGGTGGTCATGAGAATGTACTGTCGAAAGAAAGCCTGGTTCCGGACGTCCAAGTGACACTACCGAGAGGGAAGACTATCGTGTTCGGGGTATGGCACTGGCGCATCGTTCTGCATCTGCAGCAGCAATTTGAGCAGAAGCTGGCACCACAGGGACACATTGAACTGTTACAAATCGCTTACTTCGAGGGTAGCCTCGAGCCATACACCTTGTAACGTGTATTCCCCTGACTCCAAACCACTGCCAGTAGCGACTTTAAGGGTGGCAAGAGAGAGCGTTGTTAAAATATATGTATAAGAATTGCGGTTGAATGCTAACAGTGATAACCAGTATAACGACAACTGCTACCTCGACTCCATAATGGATTATATTAAAAAGAGAGAGCTCATAGCAGGGTAGGATGCAGGTATGTTGTGTTTTCTGATGAAAGCTGGTTCTTCTTCGGTGCCAGTTGGCTGTGTGTTGGTTAGAAGGTGGCCAGTTGAGGACTTGCAAATGGTTCAAATGGCTCTGAGCACTATGGGACTTAACATCTGAGGTCATCAGTCCCCCAGAACTTAGAACTACTTAAACCTAACTAACCTAAGGACATCACACACATCCATGCCCGAGGCAGGATTCGAACCTGCGACCGTAGCGGTCGCGCGGTTCCAGATTGAAGCGCCTAGAACCGCTCGGCCACTCCGGCCGGCGAGGACTTGCACCCAACCTGTCTGCGTGCTAAACACATTGGACTTAACACGTGAAGGTATGATCTGGGATACGATTTCGTACGACAGCAGGAGCCGTCTCGTGGTTATCCCACTTATCCTCACTACAAATTTGTACGTCAGTCTGGTGATTCGCCCTGTTGCGCTGCCGTTCATGAATACCTTTCACGGGGTGTTTTCCACCAGGATAACTCTGCCCACATATTGCTGTTGTAACCCAGCATGCCCTCCAGAGTGTTGCCGTGCTACCTTGGCCTGGCCGATCACCAGATCTGTGTCCAATTCAGCACGTAGGGGACGTACTCGGACGACAACTCCAGCGTCATCCACAAACAGCATTAATCATCGCTTTATTGACCGACCGTGTGCAACAGGCATGGAACTCCATCACACAAACTGACATCCGGCACATGTAAAACACAGTGCATGCAGGTTTACATGCTTGCATTCAACATTCTGGCGGTTACACCGGTTATTAATGTACCAGCATTTCACATTTCAAGGGGCTTACCGCGCGGTTGCACTACTGTGTGATTTGCAGTGTTAATCACTTAAACGTGTTACCTAGACAAATGTATTCCCGCAATTTCATTACTGCACATTAATTACTTTTTGGTGTTACGATTTTTTTCCGTCACTGTAGACAAGTAAAGAATGAGCCGTCATAATGAGATTTTCACTCTGCAGCGGAGTGTGCGCTGATATGAAACTTCGTGGCAGATTAAAACTGTGTGCCGGACCGAGACTCGAACTCGGGATCTTTGCCTTTCGCGGGCAAGTGCTCTACCCTTTTTTTTTTGTTGTTGATCGTTGTGTTTGGTCGTTGCGGACGTCACTTGACATCCGTTCAAGTTCGTTGTTGATCCTTTCATACAGTGTTTTTTTTTTTTTTTTTTTTTTTTATTATACAGAGGCCAACCAGCTCTCTGGCCGAACACGCTGAGCTACCGTTCCGACGATCATCTGAGCTACCCAAGCACGACTCACGCCCCGTCCTCACAGCTCTACTTCTGCCAGTACCCTACCTTCCAAACTTTACAGGAGCTATCCTGCGAACCTTGCAGAACTAACACTCCTGAAAGAAAGTATATGCGGAGACATGGCTTAGCCACAGCCTGGGGGATGTTTCCAGAATGAGCCGTCAGTGTCAGTTTGGGCGAGACAAACATGTCGACGTGCTCTGTCATACCTTAGGCCGCTGCATCCGCACTTGCTCTCATGACACTTCTGTGTTCAAAAAACGGAACCACTGCCGAAACGACGATGCTGCCTGTAAACAAAGTTTGTTGTTGGAACGTAATTGTAATAAAAACTATTCAATAAGTGAAAGTCATTAACCAGAAGGCGTGTTTTAGCTTGATTTTACTTTACTAGATCCAGTTACAGTGCTGTGCTTTTGTCTTCCTCCTGTAACCTAGAGACGTTCAAAGACGCTTAAAAGACGTGGCGAAGTCTCAGTAGCCGTCCACTCCGATCCCATTACAAAGGAAGAGAGTTAAATAATTACGGAGTTTGCAATTATGCAATAGTAGTAACTGTCCTCCAAGCTTTGAGTGAGCAAGGAGTGGGAGCAGCATACATTGAAGTGCTCAGGAAAATCTACGAGAATTCTTCAGTTTATGTTCACATCGGCGAATCAACTCAAGAATTCCGCATCATGAGGGGTGTCAAGCAAGGCGATCCCATCTCCCCAAAACTGTTCTCTGCTGTATTGGAAATGGCTATGTCAAAGCTGAGCTGGGAAGGTAAGGGAATTAGAATTAATGGAAGAAGGCTTACCAACTTGAGATTTGCTGATGATATTGCCTTACTGGCCAAAGACTTCGCCGAGCTCCAAAACTTAGTTACAGATCTTGCATCGGAATGTCAGCTGGTTGGCTTGAACATGAACCTTTCTATAACAAAAGTAATGTCCAACAAATGGGTCCCAGCTGGAGATGTGAAAGTCAAGGACAGTCTATTAGAAGAGGTCAGTGAATATGTCTACCTTGGCCAGATTATAAATATGAAGGGAGACATAAGGCCAGAAATCTATCGACGCATCAAGCTTGGCTGGCAAGCATTTGGGAAGAATTCAATAGTATTCAGATCAAAAATGCCAGTAAATCTGAAGAAAGCAACATTTGATCAATGCATTCTTCCTGTGATGACATATGGCTGCGATACATGGACACTGAACTCATTTACAAAAGGGAAACTTAGGACAGCACAGAGGGCCATGGAGAGATCAATGCTGGGCTATACAAGAAACGATAGGAAAAGGGCAGATGACATTCGGTCTGTGACGAAGGTTAACGAGATCTTAAAGACAGAAGGTTCCTTGAAATGGCAGTGGGCTGGCCACGTCGCAAGAAGAAAAGACAACAGATGGACGAAGCTAGTACTGGAGTAGAGTCCGAGAGAGCATCGGAGGCCTAGAGGAAGACCACCAAACAGATGAGACAAAGACATCAAGAAGATCGATGGTAACACCTGGCAGAGAACTGCCCAAGACCGTCCCACTTGGAGAAGACTGCTGAAAGCCTACATGAATCCACGACTCGAAGAGGCCACATCATTTAATGATTGAATTGGCTGATGATGATGATGTGGGATAGACGTGTAAGTCAATTAATTTAAAAAATCGATGAATTTAATTTGCTTATTTATACAGTAAAAGTAATTTTCCCCACCCAGCTAGAGCTACCGATAGCTTACCTAAGTAGAGACTATCGAACGAAGGGGCGAATCAAATTTCACTATCATCATTCATTTAATTCATAAAATACACAATGTAGAGTACACCAGCAGAAGTTCATGGGCCATTTACGCCAAAAGCAAGCCAAAGCTGTGGCGGCACGTTGGGAAACTGATATTCATTTCACAAGCCTTCCTGCACACTTGACGTAATTTGACGTTACGCACAGTATCAAAGACGTATAAAAACAATCGTTCCTGGCACGTTTTATAACAATTAAACGTCACATAATGACTTATCGGCGGTTACAGCTTTTACAAGATATACGTTACAGCACGGAGAGAGTCTAAACTTGCGCAGTGTCATCATGGTGTAATGGTTATCAGTGTGGAAGTGTGAAGTGGGAGATAGCTGGTTGCTGGTTCGTGTCTTACCACCTCCAAATTTTTTTTCGCTTACTAAGAGATTCTGTGACTTTCTTATTAATTTAATAGAAATACATTGTGTAATATTCGATGTTATCAGGAGTGAGTTGTCATTGTCAGTGGTTTACAAATTAGTGTGAAACACGAAAATGCGAGTAAATATTCAAAACACGTTCATCTTCTGGTAAAACCAACTACCTCTCAGAATAAAAAGAATCGGAAAGTCTGACGCATTTGGAAAAGACGTAAAGGGTAACTTAGTCTCAGCTTCAACATAAAAGAAAATTTATGAGCTAGTTTTTTTTAGGACACTTCTTTGCAAAACAAGAATATCTTCAATTAAAGTACATCTTTAAACACCAATATACCAATATCACGTTTTTCAGTATTTTATTACAGCGAATTATACCAATACCGAAGCGTTTTCGAGAGATTCTCAATGTGCTGGTACTGTGAAACAGCATTTAGTTAACGAACAATGTTGAGCACATACCTTATATAGTTTCAGTGCTGACTGGCTTCAGCATCTTATTTTCTTGTAAATCAACAATTCTGCTCACATTGTGGATTGATGAAGACGTATTAGAAAAAATAGTAAGTACAACTTTTTCAGTAAGTTTAGGAATTAATTCCTGCAAACACTTTAATCCCTCCCTTATCCCACACAAATGCAGAACTTCACACGTTTATAAACAACGCAACTTCGACGTCAACGTACCCTGCAGTAACGAGAAAGCGTAACATCCCATTTCTTTCTTTCTGTGACGAATGTTACTGTCTTGAACTTCATGTTCGTCTCACGTGTTTCCAGAAGGCTTTTGACAGTGTACCACACAATCGGCTTGTAGTTAAATTGCGTGCTTATCTAATATCATATCTTGATTTCCTGTCAAATAGGTCATAGTTCGTAGTTAGTGGCGGAAAGTCATCGAGTAAACCAGAAGTGATTTCTGACGTTCCCCAAGGTAGTGTTACAGGCCCTTTGCTGCTCCGTATCTATACAAACGATTTAGTAGACAATTTGAGCAGCCTTCTTAGGCTGTTCGCAGATGATGCTGTCGTTTATCGTCTAGTACAGTCATCAGAAGATCAGAACAATTGGCAAAACGATTTAGAATAGATATCTACATGGTTCCAAAATGGGCAATAGACCCCAAATAACGAAAAGTCTGAGGTAAAAAGGAATCCGTTAAACTTTGGTTACACCATAAATCGGTCAAATCTAAAGGCCGTAAATTCAACTAAATACCTAGAAATTACAATTACGAACAACTTACATTGAAAAAAAAAAAAAAAAGAAACCCTCACGCCGTTTTCGGACCGTAAGTGGTCAATCGGCACCATCCGGCCGCCGTGTCATCCTCAGCTGAGGATGCGGATAGGAGGTGCACTCAGCCTTGTGATGCAACATTGAAAAAAAAAAAAAAGAAAAAAATACCATAGAAAATGTTGTGGTAATGGCAAACCGAAGACTGCATTTTATTGGCAGGACACTTGGAAAATATAACAGACTACACTACGCTTGTCCGTCCTATTTTGTTGGAGTACTGCTGCGCGGTGTGGCATTCTTACCAGATAGGATTAGCCAACTACATCGAGAAAGTCCAGAGAAGAGCAGCACGTTTTGTATTATCGTGAAATAGGGGAGAGAGTCATCAATAAACACTTCCGGGCTAAGTTGCCGTGGTCGATCTGTAAAACTTCTTCTACCTAACGTTTCGTTCTCAGCTACGGAGAACATCTTCGGAGGTGAGTCAACGACTGGCTGCTAGGAGCTGGGGCCGCCGCTTATATGGATATCGTAGAGGGCGCCACCGCACGTCACGTGGCGTCGATGTGCAGCTATCTCTGGCTATCGTCTGTTCTCTCGATTGCAGACAATCGATTGTCACGTGATTGATGCAACGTCGACCGCCATATCTTATCCAATTTTAATCCTTCTTCTTTACGATTAAAATTGTATTGATGTTTGTGGATTTCAATTGCCTCTCTACACATACGTGTATAATAATGCGACGTCCTCGCTAGCACGCTGGTTTCACCAAATTTTATTTCGTGATCTCCATCCTTAAAAACATGTTCCGCTACTGCCGATTTGTCGATATGTCCCAAGCGACAGTTTCTTTTGTGCTCCGTCAACCGTGTATTGATGCTTCTTTTTGTAGTTCCTATGTAAACCCTGCCACAACTGCACGGAATTTTATATACCCCTGGGGTGGCTAGGGGGTGACGAGCATCTTTTGTTGATCTTAGGCATTCACGAATTTTCTTAGTAGGTCTGAAAATGGTCTCTACGTGAAACTTGGCTAGTACTTTTCCAATGCGATCCGTGATATTATGGATGAACGGAAGAAATACTTTTCCAGCTGATGGTTGTTGCTCTCTCCTATTTTTAGGCATTTTTCTATTTGGGTGAAGTGCTCGGTTAATCTCGTTTTTTGTATAACCATTTTTTGCAAAGGCTATTCGTAAATGATTTAGTTCTTCTTGTAAGTAGCGTGGTTCACAAATATTATTGGCCCTATCCACTAATGTTTTTATGACCCCCCTCTTTTGCCGAGGGTGGTGGTTTGAGTTCTTATGGAGGTAGCGATCAGTATGTGTACCTTTCCTGTAGACTTTATGGCCTAAGGTTCCATCCGCCCGTTTGATAACTGATACATCCAAGAAGTTAAGTTGTCCGTTCTTCTCCTTCTCCATAGTAAATTTAATCTTTGGGTTGATGCTATTTAGGTGTACCAGGAAATCATTCAAGTCTTCTTCCTCATGATTCCATATAACAAAGGTATCATCCACATACCGATACCACTTCGAGGGGCGTTGTTTGGCCGACTGCAGTGCTTGATGTTCAAAATATTCCATGAATAAATTCGCAATTGCGGGACTTAGGGGGCTTCCCATGGCTACCCCATCGATCTGTTCATAAAATTCGCCATTGTACTGAAAATAGGTCGAGGATAGACAGTGTTGGAACAAGGCTACTACATCAGTAGGGAACATATCGGCTATATGGGAGAGAGCTTCATCAACTGGAACCATCGTGAACAAAGATACTATATCAAAACTGACAAGGATGTCATTAGGACCGACAGTAATTTCCCTCAATTTCTCAATGAAATGTAGAGAGTTTTTAATATGACTTTCAGTTTTGCCTATGTAAGGTTGTAACAAAGAGGCAAGGTGTCTGGCTAGTTCTTGGGTAGGAGCTCCAATTGCGCTGACTATTGGTCTCAAAGGAACATCAGGCTTATGTATCTTCGGTAATCCATATAATCTCGGAGGATAAGCCCCCTAAGTCCCGCAATTGCGAATTTATTCATGGAATATTTTGAACATCAAGCACTGCAGTCGGCCAAAAAACGCCCCTCGAAGTGGTATCGGTATGTGGATGATACCTTTGTAATATGGAATCATGAGGAAGAAGACTTGAATGATTTCCTGGTACACCTAAATAGCATCAACCCAAAGATTAAATTTACTATGGAGAAGGAGAAGAACGGACAACTTAACTTCTTGGATGTATCAGTTATCAAACGGGCGGATGGAACCTTAGGCCATAAAGTCTACAGGAAAGGTACACATACTGATCGCTACCTCCATAAGAACTCAAACCACCACCCTCGGCAAAAGAGGGGGGTCATAAAAAACATTAGTGGATAGGGCCAATAATATTTGTGAACCAGGCTACTTACAAGAAGAACTAAATCATTTACGAATAGCCTTTGCAAAAAATGGTTATACAAAAAACGAGATTAACCGAGCACTTCACCCAAATAGAAAAATGCCTAAAAATAGGAGAGAGCAACAACCATCAGCTGGAAAAGTATTTCTTCCGTTCATCCATAATATCACGGATCGCATTGGAAAAGTACTAGCCAAGTTTCACGTAGAGACCATTTTCAGACCTACTAAGAAAATTCGTGAATGCCTAAGATCAACAAAAGATGCTCGTCACCCCCTAGCCACCCCAGGGGTATATAAAATTCCGTGCAGTTGTGGCAGGGTTTACATAGGAACTACAAAAAGAAGCATCAATACACGGTTGACGGAGCACAAAAGAAACTGTCGCTTGGGACATATCGACAAATCGGCAGTAGCGGAACATGTTTTTAAGGATGGAGATCACGAAATAAAATTTGGTGAAACCAGCGTGCTAGCGAGGACGTCGCATTATTATACACGTATGTGTAGAGAGGCAATTGAAATCCACAAACATCAATACAATTTTAATCGTGAAGAAGAAGGATTAAAATTGGATAAGATATGGCGGTCGACGTTGCATCAATCACGTGACAATCGATTGTCTGCAATCGAGAGAACAGACGATAGCCAGAGATAGCTGCACATCGACGCCACGTGACGTGCGGTGGCGCCCTCTACGATATCCATATAAGCGGCGGCCCCAGCTCCTAGCAGCCAGTCGTTGACTCACCTCCGAAGATGTTCTCCGTAGTTGAGAACGAAACGTTAGGTAGAAGAAGTTTTACAGATCGACCAAGGCAACTTAGCCCGGAAGTGTTTATTGATGAAGACGCCGGCCGTGAAAGCCTACATGGAATGATAGGGGAGAGAGTGTCACTGACATGATACACTATTTGAGGTGGACATGATAAAAACAAAGACTTCTTCGTAGCGACGGAATCTTCTCACGAAATTTCAAGCGCCAACTTCCTCCTCTGAATGCCAAAATATTTTGTTGACGCCGACCTAGTCAGGGAGAAACGATCATCGTAATGAAATTAGGGAAGTCAGAGCTCGCACTGGAAGATGTAGGTATTCGTTTTTTCCGCTCACAGCTCGAGATTGGAATAATAGAGAATTACCTCTGCCAGGCACTAGTGTAATTTGGGAAGTATCCGTGTAGATGATGTAGATGTAAAACGTAAAATCACGAAAGTCGGTAGACATCTCTTTCCGTCCTCGATATTGCGAGTGTCGTCAAAATGACTTCACGTTTGCAGGAAGTCTTGTGATACTAGTGTTACCCAGGTAAACTGACCTGTCCCGCCGTCAGTGGGATGGCGCCTACTCAGGAGCACCAATCTGCGCCTTGGGCGGGCGAACTGCCCTCAGGAGAAAGCCACAGTAACCGCCTGCATTGCTTCCCCCATCCAGTTCGCATGCAGGGTGCCTTTTGTGCCGGAGGAAGCACACTGCTGTGTGGCGTCTGAGGAAACAAAACCACTGGGAGACTCTCCCTCGGTCTAAATTTGTAGCGGTTCTTGGTGCACATCGCTTCACGACTGCCACTAGTGCGGTAATTGTCGCTTTTTTCGCGATGCACGTGTTGGTTCAAAAAATGGCTCCAAACTCTGTGGGACTTAACAAAAATGGTTCAAATGGCTCTGAGCACTATGGGACTTAACATCTGAGGTCATCAGTCCCCTAGAACTTAGAACTACTTAAACCTAACTAACCTAAGGACGTGACACACATCCATGCCCGAGGCAGGATTCGAACCTGCGACCGTAGCAGCAGCGCGGTTCCGGACTGAAGCGCCTAGAACCGCACATGTTGGTTTCCACCACCTTGGAAAAATCGTGTACAGTTAGGTTTAGGTTGGCGGTAGAATGCCCGTAGCACATTCTCGATTAAGCTGCGATTTGCACAGCTTCACGGTACCGTACCTGTAATGTTGTTGTTGTGGTCTTCAGTCCTGAGACTGGTTTGATGCAGCTCTCCATGCTACTCTACCCTGTGCAAGTTTCTTCATCTCCCAGTACCTACTGCAACCTACATCCTTCTGAATCTGCTTAGTGTATTCATCTCTTGGTCTCCCTCTACGATTTTTACCCTCCACGCTGCCCTCCAATGCTAAATTTGTGATCCCTTGATGCCTCAAAACATGTCCTACCAACCGATCCCTTCTTCTAGTCAAGTTGTGCCACAAACTTCTCTTCTCCTCAATCCTATTCAATACCTCCTCATTAGTTACGTGATCTACCCACCTTATCTTCAGCTTTCTTCTGTAGCACCACATTTCAAAAGCTTCTATTCTCTTCTTGTCCAAACTGGTTATCGTCCATGTTTCACTTCCATACATGGCTACACTCCATACAAATACTTTCAGAAATGACTTCCTGACATTTAAATCTATACTCGATGTTAACAAATTTCTCTTCTTCAGAAACGATTTCCTTGCCATTGCCAGTCTACATTTTATATCCTCTCTACTTCGACCATCATCAGTTATTTTACTCCCGAAATAGCAAAACTCCTTTACTACTTTAAGTATCTCATTTCCTAATCTAATCCCCTCAGCATCACCCGATTTAATTTGACTACATTCCATTATCCTCCTTTTGCATTTGTTGATGTTCATCTTATATCCTCCTTTCAAGACACTGTCCATTCCGTTCAACTGCTCTTCCAAGTCCTTTGCTGTCTCTGACAGAATTACAATGTCATCGGCGAACCTCAAAGTTTTTACTTCTTCTCCATGAATTTTAATACCTACTCCGAATTTTCTTTTGTTTCCTTTACTGTTTGCTCAATATACAGATTGAATAACATCGGGGAGAGGCTACAACCCTGTCTCACTCCCTTCCCAACCACTGCTTCCCTTTCATGTCCCTCGACTCTTATAACTGCCATCTGGTTTCTGTACAAATTGTAAATAGCCTTTCGCTCCCTGTATTTTACCCCTGCCACCTTCAGAATTTGAAAGAGAGTATGCCAGTTAACGTTGTCAAAAGCTTTCTCTAAGTCTACAAATGCTAGAAACGTAGGTTTGCCTTTTCTTAATCTTTCTTCTAAGATAAGTCTTAAGGTTAGTATTGCCTCACGTGTTCCAAAATTTCTACGGAATCCAAACTGATCTTCCCCGAGGTCCGCTTCTACCAGTTTTTCCATTCGTCTGTAAAGAATTCGTGTTAGTATTTTGCAGCTGTGACTTATTAAACTGATAGTTCGGTAATTTTCACATCTGTCAACACCTGCTTTCTTTGGGAATGGAATTATTATATTCTTCTTGAAGTCTGTGGGTATTTCGCCTGTCTCATACATCTTGCTCACCAGATGGTAGAGTTTTGTCATGACTGGCTCTCCCAAGGCCATCAGTAGTTCTAATGGAATGTTGTCTACTCCCGGGGCCTTGTTTCGACTCAGGTCTTTCAGTGCTCTGTCAAACTCTTCACGCAGTATCTTATCTCCCATTTCATCTTCATCTACATTCTCTTCCATTTCCATAATATTGTCCTCAAGTACATCGCCCTTGTATAAACCCTCTATATACTCATTCCACCTTTCTGCCTTCCCTTCTTTGCTTAGAACTGGGTTGCCATCTGAGCTCTTGATATTCATACAAGTGGTTCTCTTCTCTCCAAAGGTCTCTTTAATTTTCCTGTAGGCAGTATCTATCTTACCCCTAGTGAGACAAGCCTCTACGTCCTTACATTTGTCCTCTAGCCATCCCTGCTTAGCCATTTTGCACTTCCTGTCGATCTCATTTTTGAGACGTTTTGTATTCCTTTTTGCCTGCTTCATTTACTGCATTTTTATATTTTCTCCTTTCATCAATTAAATTCAATATTTCTTCTGTTACCCAAGGATTTCTATTAGCCCTCGTCTTTTTACCTACTTGATCCTCTGCTGCCTTCACTACTGCATCCCTCAGAGCTACCCATTCTTCTTCTACTGTATTTCTTTCCCCCATTCCTGTCAATTGTTCCCTTATGCTCTCCCTGAAACTCTGTACAACCTCTGGTTCTTTCAGTTTATCCAGGTCCCATCTCCTTAAATTCCCACCTTTTTGCAGTTTCTTCAGTTTAATCTACAGGTCATAACCAATAGATTGTGGTCAGAATCCACATCTGCCCCTGGAAATGTCTTACAATTTAAAACCTGGTTCCTAAATATCTGTCTTACCATTATATAATCTATCTGATACCCTTTAGTTAGTATCTCCAGGATTCTTCCAGGTATACAACCTTCTTTTATGATTCTTGAACCAAGTGTTAGCTATGATTAAGTTATGCTCTGTGCAAAATTCTACAAGGCGGCTTCCTCTTTCATTTCTCCCCCCCCCCCCCCCCCCAATCCATATTCACCTACTATGTTTCCTTCTCTCCCTTTTCCTACTGACGAATTCCAGTCACCCATGACTATTAAATTTTCGTCTCCCTTCACTACCTGAATAATTTCTTTTATCTCGTCATACATTTCATCAATTTCATCATCATCTGCAGAGCTAGTTGGCATATAAACTTGTACTACTGTAGTAGGCATAGGCTTTGTGTCTATCTTGGCCACAATAATGCGTTCACTATGCTGTTTGTAGTAGCTAACCCGCACTCCTATTTGTTTATTCATTATTAAACCTACTCCTGCATTACCCCTATTTGATTTTGTATTTATAACCCTGTAATCACCTGACCAAAAGTCTTGTTCCTCCTGCCACCGAACTTCACTAATTCCCACTATATCTAACTTTAACCTATCCATTTCCCTTTTTAAATTTTCTAACCTACCTGCCCGATTAAGGGATCTGACATTCCACGCTCCGATCCGTAGAATGCCAGTTTTCTTTCTCCTGATAACGACGTCCTCTTGAGTAGTCCCCGCCCGGAGATCCGAATGGGGGACTATTTTATCTCCGGAATATTTTACCCAAGAGGACGCCATCATCATTTAATTATACAGGAAAGCTGCATGTCCTCGGGAAAAATTACGGCTGTAGTTTCCCCTTGCTTTCAGCCGTTCGCAGTACCAGCACAGCAAGGCCGTTTTGGTTAATGTTACAAGGCCAGATGAGTCAATCATCCAGACTGTTGCCCCTGCAACTACTGAAAAGGCTGCTGCCCCTCTTCAGGAACCACATGTTTGTGTGGCCTCTCAACAGATACCCCTCCGTTGTGGTTGCACCTACGGTACGGCCATCTGTATCGCTGAGGCACGCAAGCCTCCCCACCAACGGCAAGGTCCATGGTTCATGGGGGGCCTGTAATGTTAGAGCTGTAAAATTTGTAGAGCTGCCCCTGTCTGCGTGCTCACAATTCGTCATTACTCATTGCTTCTGTCCTTGATTCTAAATTTTCAAGGTTCTTCTCTCATTTTATGATTGATAATCTCTGTAGAGATTGGAGAGGTCAAGTTTCTAATGTGTTTCTGTATCTTTGCATGTACATTTCGCATGAGCCGCAGCAAACCTGCGGATCGCCGTAAAGTCCAGAATCATAGGTTGGTAAAGTCCCATTTTGTGTAACGAAACTGCCTGTTTCGTTACGAACATATCAGATTTAAATACAGTTGTGCGTCTATTAATGCTCTTCCTCTGTTCCCTTTATTAATTTATATGTTATCTCGCAACTGAATTCCCTGTCATAAGAGAAGAGATCTGCTGCCTCCTGTCTGGGGACCGAAAGATTCTCAGTTGAGGTCAATTTAATCTGATGATAGGGGAAACATTGACAGGCAGAGCTTATTTATGTCTTGCAGTTCTGTTCCACCAAGTTCAGCGACCTGCTTTATTTGCCTTTCTCCGACTTTTGAACTGACTTCCGCCGGTCAGTTATAGGCAGACCAACCGTGGACTCTGAAGTCATTGTGTATCACGGCGGTTATTACATTAGTAGAGATTGCCAGAAGGGAAGGAAATGGTAAGAAACAGGCAAGAATCCTAGACTAGTATTAATCGGGCATGAAACATGAGACGTTTGTATCTCCAGCTTGTTACTTAAGCACAAAGCCACCGAGCCAGCCCATAAGAATTAAGCATTCTCTAGAGTACGGTATTATAAAGTAATAAGTGTACGTATGCTACTTGTATGCTCCCAGAGCTTTCTACAGGGTGTTACGAGTATAGATAAAGATATTTTGGTAACTGATGTCTTAATATGTACCGACTTCAATGTTTTAGTTGCTTTTTTGTCTGTGCATCTTCCGCAAACTCTTCACGCAATTTACTACCTAATGTTTTCTGCTCAGTCCTAACTGTGTCACTATGTGAACTTCGGCTGTCAGTATTGACTTCCCGTTTTGGTCCACACTTCAATACCTGACCTGCAGCCCAGGTGAAACAAACATTAATGACTTGCTTCCGGCACGCGTAGTTGGAGATACTAACCAACCTAAAAATATACTACTCGTAATAGTTATAATTATTCATCTGCAATTAACTAACTATGGATGTAATGTTGTCCAGTACCCTACCCTCAGTTATCAACAAAATTATCTGCATTTAAACCCCTAATGCCCTGTATAGTCTCCGTTTTTGTCCGATTATAATGAACTTTTTCTTTGTAACTCCACAATAGAGAAAAGTTTTTATTCAGTTCGATGAGGCGGATGTTTTCCTTCTGGTCCATTGCCGCTCACACACAAGTAACGACGGTTACACTAGACGGATCGAGACAAGTGGGGCTCATTGATTTGCACCCAAAAGCCGACTGGCAGGCCTCGCAGCGAAACATGCCTGCACAACACGTTTTGTTATGCGGAGCACGTTTATACTATGCGAAGCTTGCCTTACAAAACAGTTGCTGGAGGCTGTTTGGCATAATGGAAATGCACCTTCAGAAGAACTCCACAGAATGAAATCCCATTAACTCATATATCTTTGTGTTGACAGCAGTATGGGACGATCCGTCCATTATCAAGCTATACTTTTGTGCGGGGGGAAAAAATATTACGCCCAGGGGGAAAAGCCAAAAAGCAGGTTCACGTCTCTCTTCAAGACTCTCGCCTGAAAAGTGATGGCTGTTCCAGTAAATAAAAGATTTTTACCAGGCAAAGTGCTCCCTCTCTCTTCAGTTTGCCGACAGATATATTTCGGAAAAAAACATTTTTTGTGTCGTTGGAAAGCGAAAGTAAATTTCGTCGCTTAATTGTGTGCTGCTACTTTTACTGGACATGGCAAGGTAATTCCAACATTATTTATTTTCCTTATCATGTACGCAGTTTAGTCTGATTACTGTTTTTTTTATTTCATTTGTGAAAGCGGCTAACATAAAATCTTATTCTGAAGTTGTAGGGAGAGAAGAGGCACTTAATTTTCTCGAGGCAAGGGAGGCAGAATAATCTGAAAAGTCCTGACTTTTCTTAGAAAGAGTAAAGCTAGAGCTTTGCAATTACCCATTCATTCAGTATACTCTCCCCTGAGACTGATACACTTGGTACATCATTGTTGGGGCTTTTCTAGTCTGTGCAAATAAGTCATGTGAAGTTCGGAAACAAATAGTAGTTCGAGCGGGCTAGTCTGGTGAGTGGGTAGGATGGAAGCCCACAACGTAGGACGTGTGCGCAGGTGCGTTGTCATGTAAGAATCCGATTGCTCAACTTTCCCGGATGTTTATTCTTAATTGCCTCCTTCAACTGGTCCAGCAGGTTAACATAATGTTGTCCGGTTACAGAAGGTGCCTGGGATAAACAGGTCACCAACAGAATCCCGTCTTTGACCCAGAAAACTGACACCATCACTCTTTTGGTCGAATTTTGGGTGCGGACTACTTCGGTCGTGGGGGCTCACTCTGGCGCCATTCTTTAGGTTGTTCCTTGGTTTCAGAGTCATAAACTTGAAGCGAAATTTCATCCTCGATCACCATGCTCGCCAAAAAGGTCTCTGGAGCTTCAAAATGGCGCAAAATGGCTTGCGATATCTCAACGCGTTCCTTCCGCTGATCACAGATCAAACATTTCGGCACCCACTCCGCTGGAAGCTCGCGCATGTGTAATATTGTGGTGATAATGAAATCAACACGCTCCCGGGAGATGTCCAGTTCCTCGGCTATCTTTTTGGCGGATATTCGTCGATCCTGAAGAACCAGCTCATCGACAGCGTCTGATGTTGCAGCGTCTGTTGCGGTTTGACGGCGACCACTGCGGGGCTCGTCTTCAACATTGAAATGGCGCTTCTTGAAATGAGATGTACAAGTTTTCACAGTGGTGTAGGAAGCACATTTTTCTCCCAGTGTTTGTGCGATCTCAGTGTGAATGCCCTTAGGGGGCTTTCCCTAGAGAAATAAAAACTTCATGAAGGCCCGTAACTCCGATGACAAGAAGCGTGCTTGTGTCTCTGCCATCTCATCTATCACCTGGAACAGAAAAACTGTGCGAGTGGCGAATTGCTGATTTTTACACGGTTACATATTAAGATTTCAAACTTTCAAAAGAGCCCCCATTTCTTTTTGTTTTTATTTCACCTATAAGGCAAAAAGGCCAGGACCTTTCAAGCACCCCTCGTAAGAGTTAAAAATAGTGTGCATTTCCGATAGCAAAACCCATTTTCACGATAGGATTCAGTATAAAGAATTAATTTGTTTTATTCATTTGTTTTGTGACAGAAACGGTTAAAATATGTTAGGCTGTAATCTTATTCCCTGAAGAAATAATATCGGTATGAGTTTCCGTCGTAGAACTAATTTTATGGTTTGCTTTTAAGAGAAAGAGCTCCGTCAAAAACCTCTGACGCACACACCAATACAATCCTCTGTTTATTTCCTTAGAAATTAGTAGCTCAATGACCAGACTGTGTCTGGTGTGTCGGTATTCCAAGCCATCAGTGTTTCATTTCTCTTCAAGTGATACGTCAGTCAACTCATACGGGCAACAAACTGAATGACTGCGAATGATATCCAGATTTGCAGTGCATTGTGTGACTGCCTAAGGAAAAATGACATTCCCTTATAATGACCTTAAACCAGTCATCACAAAGACATGCATGGCGTCAGATAGAAAGACTTGTAGTAGGCCAGTAGTGACAGAATTTCTGTTGATGTGTTGTATATAACGATTTAAGATATTTTGTACTGAAACTTTGCCTGGTAGTTTTGTTGTATCCGGCAAATAGTCAAATAAAAGTAAATTAAAATAAATGTAAACAAACAGGTAGGGCGTTTCCACAGTTGACATGTCAGCTGTTGGCTCCCCAGCAGACTGTGTAAAGTCGCCGAGTTGTCCCGTTCACACTTGACACATGCTATGACATCAAGATAATGTCACTGTCAAATGGAGGTGTGTTCAGACTAAACGCAACGTCAACTTCCCGTCACGTCTCTTTGCCCACCACTGAAAAGCGAAAGTGATATTACGAGGTACCGATGGTTTTACAGAAGTCGGAATATACAAAAATGGTTCAAATGGCTCTGAGCACTATGGGACTTAACATCGGATGTCATCAGTCTCCTGGAACTTAGAACTACTTAAACCCAGCTAACCTAAAGGACGTCGCACACATCCATGCCCGAGGCAGGATTAGAACCTGCGACCGTAGCGGTCGCCCGGTTCCAGACTGAAGCGTCTAGAACAGCTCGGCCACACCGGCCGGCTCGGAATATACAGATGGGGTGAATAAATCATCGTGGACGGAACTAACAGTGATAGTAGTGTGTGTTAATCGCCGAATTAAAATTCATAACTGATGTTCTTGACAAGGTCGTAACGGAAAATTCTCCACACTGCTGAGATGTGAATGAACTGGAAAAGTGATATGCAAACATTTTAAAATGTCGACATTTATTTGCTACCTCAAACGATATTTAGAAGGCAACACACAGAACCTCTTTGTTATATCCTTTGTTGTATTCTTTCTAATTGCCGTATAATGTCAGAAACCTGCATTTTTCTCCTTCAGTAGAGCAAACTTTTTCACTGTTAAAAAAGTTTTTAAAGAAGTGACACAGGCACATTGACTAAGGGGAGTACGTTGAGCGCCATGTAAATGAATTCTGTGACTGTACTTTTCAGCCTCGGGATACACAAACACTATCATTACCGATGTTAACTTCTTAGCAGTTAATCGTTAGATGACCTTTTTTAAAAAGAAAGAAAGAGACGGATACTAAAATACTAGCAAAATAAATTACAAATGAAACCAACTTCTGTGCTCAACTATACTTACTTGTTCAGTAGGTTACGTAGTTGACGAGTTTACTTTGTAACGTATTCAAGTGCATACAGTTGTATGTAGAAGTAAGTTTGATTTGGTATTTAGTTTCTTAGTATTCTACGATCCCCCTTTTCTTTCTTTTTAAAGAGGTTATCTGATAATTCTTGCTAAGACGTCAAAATCGGTATTCATACTGTCAGTGTGATCTGAGGCTGACAAATACAATATAAGAATAAGGAAAATTTTTGCATTTATCCACGTTCTTATTTGCTCATTGTAGGCTTCTTCCTGTCCAGGTATTGTAAAACCTAATGATTTTTCGCTTCCAGATATCTGGTTCACTCATTCGAAAAATATCCAAGTCATAAGCCACCTTCTGAGTGTGTCACGAAAACAAAGCAAATAATAAAAGAAAAGAAAACTGAGGTCAGTTAGATGACGATCAGTTTGAGTTCAGAAAAAATACGGACGCCAAGAGACGTTCCTGACGTTGCACGTGACAACGGAAGCAAGACTAGAAAAGTCAAAACACTTTCATTGGATTTTTCGACCCAGAAAAAGCATCCCACAAAAGTGAAATGGTGCAAGATGTTCTAAATTCTCATGAAAATAGGTGGAAGCTATAGGGAAAGACGGGAAACGTATAAGAAACAAGAGGGGGGGGGGGGGGGGAAATAAGAATGCAAGACTAAGAAGTTCTCAGTTTAAAAACGGCATAAGACACTGACGTAATCTTCCGCCGTAACTGTTCAGTCTACGAGTATACACCGAAGGGGCAATGACGAAAGATGTGTGCCCCCTCCGGGACTCGAACCCGGGATCCCCTGCTTACATGGCAGACGCTCTATATATATATATATATATATATATATATATATATATATATATATATATATATATATATATTTTTAATCGTTGTTTGGTCGTTGCGGACGTCGCAAGACATCCTGTTCAAGTTCGGTGGTTGATCGTTCCACTCAGTTTTGTTATTACAGAGGCCAACCGGCTCTCTGACCGAACACGCTGAGCTACCGTGCCGGCGAGCCATCTGAGCCACCGAGGACACAGAGGATAGCGCGACTGCAGGGATTTATCTCTGGCACACCTCCCGCGAAACCCACATTCTCAACGTATTGTCCCGTACCACATTCGTAGTGCCCCCGCCCATTATACTCATTACTCGCGGCGCGTTGCCGATTCCCGTAAGAGTTCGGACTCTGTTTGTGCATTCGCACAGAAGAAGAAGATGGTCAAGTGGCCGGTGAGCCTTAACTATATATATATATACACGACCATATTCTTCTGTGCGAATGCACAAACAGAGCCCGAACTCTTACGGGAATCGGCAACGCGCCGCTAGTAATGAGTATAATGGGCGGGGGCACTACGAATGTAGTGCGGGACAATACGTTGAGAATGTGGGTTTCGCGGGAGGCGTGCCAGAGATAAATCCCTGCAGCCGTGCTATCCTCTGTATCCTCGGTGGCTCAGATGGATAGAGCGTCTGCCATGTAAGCAGGAGATCCCGGGTTCGACTCCCGGTCGGGGCACACATTTTCATCTGCCCCCGTTGACATATCTCAACGCCTGTAAGCAGCTAAGGGTGTTCATTTCATTGTAATTTCATTCTAACGAGCTGCATGGTCGCCGATGGTATCTGTTCTTTCAGACATATCCGAAAGAACAGATACCATTTCGTGTATAAATGACGAAAGTAACTGACAGGTTCAGCAGTGGGGTTAACATTAAAGGTGAAATGATGAAACTGATAGGATTCGGTGATGACATTGCTATCTTCAGTGATAGTGAGGAGGAATTGGAGGAGTTGTTAAATCAAATGGACAGTCTAATGAGCATACAGTGTGAACTGCAAATAAATCGAAGAAAGACGAAAGTGGTCGGGTGTAGCAGGAACGATACGATAATCTAAACATCAGAGTTAGGGAACACAGAGTAGACGAAGTGAAGGAAATTTTCTCCCTTGGAAGCAGCAGGAAGGACGTAAAAAGCAAAGAGAGCAACTTCCTGGCCAGAAGAAGTCTGCCGTTATCAAACATAGCCTTTAATTTTATTTAGAAGATTCTGAGAATGTACGTTTGGAATACAGCATTATACAGGAGTGAATCGTGGACCGTAGGGAAACCAGAAAATAAGAGAATCCAAGCATTCGAGATAAGGTGCTACAGAAGAATGTTGAAAAACTATGAAACTATGTTGACTGGTAAGGTGAGGAATGAGGAGGTTCTCCGCAGAAGCGGTGCGAAGAGGTGGAGTAGGAGGAGGAGGAGGAGGAGGAGAGGAGATTAGTGTTTAACGTCCCGTCGGCAACGAAGTCATCAGAGACGGAGCACAAGCTCGGATTGGGGAAGGATTGGGTAGGAAGTCGGCCGCGCCCTATCAAAGGAACCATCCCGGCATTTGCATGAAACGATTTAGGGAAATCACGGAAAACCTAAATCAGAACGGCCGGAGACGGGTTTGAACCGTCGTCCTCCCGAATGCGAGAGTCCAGTGTGGCGAGGAGAGGAATATATGGAAAACACTGTTAAGAATAAGGGGCAAGATGATAGGACACGTGTTAAGACTGTAGGGAATAAGTTCCTTGGTACTGGAGGAAGCTCCAGAGGGTAGAAATTGTAGAGCAAGACAGAGATCGGAATACATCCTGCAAGCAATTAAGAACTTGGGTGCAAGGGCTACTATGAGATGGAGAGGTTGGCACAGCAGAGGAAATCGTGGCGGGCCACATCAAGCTAATGAGAAGTCCGGATACGTGCGAGCAGGACTCGCGTACTGTAATTTCAGTATAAACTTAATTATGTATTTAGAGGGATCATCGATCCCGAAAATCCAGAATTTTGACGATTTTTGCCTGTTACCATTACCGATGCTGGCACGATATCAAAATACGTGACATAAATGGTCATATCTTTTGATTATATCAATGCAGAAGCTTAAATTTTGTACACCGCTAAGGGATCGCAGACCGTCGTATGTGACATAAAATTCAACTTGAAATGTCCACTCGTTCAGGAGAAAAAGGAGTCTTAACAGACAGACAGACAGACAGTAGGATAACAAGTAACAAAAAATATTATTTTAGTACGATGTGATAACAAATTAACAATTTTCTAATTTTTTACGTTGCTTACACTGTGAAACCTTGCTTCTTACCAAATTTCGTGATTCAAGGTTATCAGGAAGTATCATATAGATTTTCGTGAGTGAGTTCGCGAGTGCAAAATAAGTGACATAAATGGTCGTATCTTTCGATTAAATTGACAAAGACCGGTAAACTTTGTACATCCCAAGGGACCGTTGACGTAAGTATGTGACGTTTACTCGTTCTTGAGAAAAAAGGTTCTTTACAGTCGGAGAGACGGACGGACGGACTGACGGACGACATAGTGATCCTGAAAAGGTTCCGTTTTTACCAACTGAGGTGAAGAATTCCAAAAAGTAGTAGAAAAATGGAAATGAGCGTTTGGAGTCATTGGCCGGGAGGCCCCTTACGGGGCAGGTCCGGCCGCCTTGGTGCAGGTCTTTTTACATTCGACGCCACACTGGGCGACCTGAGCGCCGGATGAGGATGAAATGACGATGAAGACACACAACACCCAGTCCCTGAGCGGGGAAAATGCTCCACCCAGCCGGGAATCGAACCCGGGCCCCATCGCTACTATAGCATAACATAGCGCGGCGAGAGTAGGTTAACTTCCGATGTATGCAGACGATGCCACTCTAACGCCACCAACACGCTCATCAAAACTTCCTTAAGCCGTCGGCACACGGACCGTGCTGTCGAACGTTAACGTTGGGCGTGCCAAGTTCAACGTGCTGCTGAACGCTCAGGAACGATGCGACTTGTGCATACGGTACGTGGGCCCCGACCTGGTATACGCGATCGCAACGCACTCCAGCGACAGTTGAGGGATGTTTCTAGTTCGTAAATCACACTGTTTACTCAACGGGCGCGCGTAAAATTCCCACGTTAGCTCTTTTAAAACGCACATTTCCTCCATCGTCCACGAAAAGGAAAGTACAATGTCCAATCAATAGGGACACCGGCGTACATTACATTACAAACAGTGCGGTACAAATTTGGAATACTTCTTCGCATTTCATCATTCCCACATTTTAGTAAAACCCCAAGGTCAGTCTTACTTGATCACTGTTCCTACCCAGTAGCAGAATCTTTGCAACATGTGAATTACGAAGCGTAAAAGAAAAAGGAGCAAAATATATTTATACAAGTAGCGCAAGCTGTCCTGTAGATTAAGCCAATCGAACAAAGTCACCCCTCAAAAAAAGGTTTACATAACATCAAATATTATAGTATAGGCCTATGTTAAACTAATAATAAAGTATGAGAACCTAATAAAAACGCGAATGTTAGGAAAAAAATTTGGAAGTGTCAAGACAACTCAATACAAGGAATATGATGTTTCTCATTATTTTATTGGAACGAATCACACAGTTAACAACGAGTTTTCCAGTGATTCTCAATTTGCTGGTGCTCAGAAACGGCATATACATATACATATAGGCTTGAAATGAATGCCAATATGGCGCCTCACAACTCTGTACTGAAGGGAGACGGCGTGCGTGTGACGTAGGTGGCGTTTGGCCATCTCATTGGTCAACGCTCAGACGCACGCTCAGAATATCTGACGTGCCCGATATTGCTCTGCACGTTCGGAAAGACTCCCGACCGTGCTATTCCACGCTATGACGTCAGAAACTCGGCACGTTCAACGTTCGGATGCACGGTCCGTGTGCCGACGGCTTTACGGAGAATCCTTGACATTTAACGTCCTGACGGTCAGTGTAAATGCCGCCGTAGTGCGTCGTGGCGTGTTCTGACGTCGAGTGTGAATCGACGTTACCTCGTCCCGCTGCTGTAGAGCAAGCTTGCCGGTGAGCGACGGTAGAGTCGGGCGGCCGTAACGGCGAGCCGTGTAGTTGGCAGCGGGGCACGTGGGAGCGGCCTGGCAGCCGGAAGCGCGGAGACGCCCGCCCGCCTGCGCTGTCCTTGCGTGGCCAGTGCAAGGGTTAACGACCAGCCAGCTGCCATTGTCCGGCTGCAGGGGCAGCTGGCGACTACCTGCTCGAGCCGCTGGCCGTGCCCACGAGCAGCTAGCTGAGCAAATGTGCTGACTCACAAGGGAACCTCCCCATCGCACCCCCCTCAGATTTAGTTATAAGTTGGCACAGTGGATAGGCCTTGACAAACTGAACACAGATCAATCGAGAAAATAGGAAGAAGTTGTATGGAACTATGAAAAAAATAAGCAAAATATACAAACTGAGTAGTCCATAGGCAACATCATGGATGGTATGAACTCAGGAGCGCCGTGGTCCCATGGTTAGCGTGAGTATCTACGATACGAGAGGTCCTTGGTTCAAGTCTTCCCTCGAGTGAAAAGTTTTCTTCCTTTATTTTCGCAAAGTTATGATCTGTCCGTTCGTTCATTGACTTCTCTGTTCTCTGTAATTAGTTAAGTGTATGTGTTTATTGAAGTCGCGAGCTATATTTGCTGGATTCATATTGGCCACGGAATGCATCTCACGTATTTAATGCATTCTCGTCCAAAGTAGCGAACAGTCAACTAGGGAGCCTCGTTAGCATGAATACTCTCTCTTCCGTGCGCTGTAGTCGACTGACGTCGTTTGTTTCCATGTTTGTTTAGGTATAGCGTCCCCATACTACGGCGCAGTTACCTCGCATCGGAGGGACGGACGGACAGATAATAATTGTCTGAAAATAAAAAATTAAAATTTTCTCTCGAGGAATGACTCGAACAAAGGACCTCTCGTTTGGCAGCTGCTCACGCTAGCCACGGGACCACGGCGCTCCTGAGTTCATACTATCCTTGATGTTGTCTATCTTGCACATGGACTACTCAGTTTGTATATTTTGCTTATTTTTTTCATAGTTCCACACAACTTCTTCCTGTTTTCTCGATTGATTTGTGTTCAGTTTTTCAAGGCCTATCCACTGTACCAACTTATAACTAAATCTCAGGGGGGTGCGATGGGGAGGTTCCCTTGTCAGTACAAACGGCCCTTTTTAAGGCGCGTACGTACTAGGCCAACGAGCGACAGCCAACTGCTTCGTTTGCAGAGATTTGCTTAGTGTGTACGGGCGGCAAATCGGAGCCAACGAAGCGGTTGGCCTTTGTTGCGGTTCGGTATGCTGCCGGTAACATCAAGGCGTTGGCTGTTGGTTGGCATTGGGACCCCTCTCCTATGGTGGACACCGGGTCGAAGTTCGTTGGTTCAGTAGCGATTTGTTGTGTCTTTAGAACGGATGTGTCTTTAAGTCATACTTAACAAGGGAACCTCCCCATCGGACCCCCCTCAGATTTAGTTATAAGTTGGCACAGTGGATACGCCTTGAAAAACTGAACGCAGATCAATCGAGAAAACACGAAGAAGTTGTGTGTAACTATGAAAAAAATAAGCAAAATATACAAACTGAGTAGTCCATGCGCAACATAGGCAACATCAAGGAGAGTGTGAGCCCAAGAGCGCCCTGGTCCCGTGGTTAGCGTGAGCAGCTGCGGAACGAGAGGTCCTTGGTTCAAGACCACTGGCACGGTAGCTCACTGTGTTCGGTCAGAAGGTTACGTACCCTCTGTAATAAAAAAAAACTGAGTTCATCGATCGTCAACGAACTTAATCGGATGTCGTACGACGTCCGCCCCGAGCAGATACAACGAACAGTAGCAAACAAAATGAGGACAAAAAAAAAAGGTCTTCCCTCAAGTGAAAAGTTTAATTTTTTATTTTCAGACAATTATTATCTGTCCGACCGTCCGTCCGATGCGAGGTAACTGCGCCGTAGTATGGGGACGCTAAACCTAAACAAACATCGAAACACACGACGGCAGTCGACTACAGCGCACGGAAGAGAGAGTATTCCTGCTAACGTGTTTTCCTGTGGAGGAATCGGTTGACCTATGACCTTGCGATCAAATGTTTTCGGTTCCCATTGGAGAGGCACGTCCTTTCGTCTACTAATCGCACGGTTTTGCGGTGCGGTCGCAAAACACAGACACTAAACTTATTACAGTGAACAGAGACATCAATGAACGAACGGAAAGATCATAACTTTGCGAAAATAAAGAAAGTAAACTTTTCACTCGAGGGAAGACTTGAACCAAGGGCCTCACGTTCCGCAGAACAGAGACGTCAATGAACGAACGGACAAATCATAACTTTGCGAAAATAAAGAAAGTAAACTTTTCACCTTTTTAATCTCATTTTGTTCGCTACTGTTCGTTGCATCTGCTCTGGGCGGACGTCGTAAGACATCCGTTTCCGTTCGTTGTTGATCGACTAACTCAGTTTTTTATTATAAAGGGCAGCTAACTCACTGACCGAACACGCTGAGCTACCGTGCCGGTGTCACTCGCGGGAAGACTTGAACCAAGGACCTCACGTTCCGCAGCTGCTCACGCTAACCACGGGACCATGGCACTCCTGAGCTCACACTATCCTTGATGTTGCCTATGTTGCGCATGGACTACTCAGTTTGTATATTTTGCTTATTTTTTCATAGTTCCACACAACTTCGTGTTTTCTCGATTGATCTGTGTTCAGTTTTTCAAGGCCTATCCACTGTGCCAACTTGTAACTAAATCTGAGGGGGGTGCGATGGGGAGGTTCCCTTGTTAGTATGTTTTGTTCTGCGGTTTTGCTTTTTAATTTAACAAGAGCATCATCAGAAACTCTGGAATTACGGTTTAAAGAACAGTAGTTGCCTCAAAAAATGTTCAAATGTTTGTGGATTCCTAAGGGACCAAACTGCTAAGGTCATCGGTCCTAGACATACACACTACTTAAACTAGCTTAGTCTAAGAACAAAACACACACACACACACACACACACACACACACACACACACACACACACACACACACACACATGTCCGAGGAACGACTCGAACCTCCGGCGGGGGGGGGGGGGGGGGGGGGCGGGGGGGTCGCGCAATCCTTGACAGGGCGCCTCTAACGGCGCGGCCACTCCACTCGGCAGTAGTTTCCTATTAAATTAAAAAGCGAACTCAGTTAATAAAATATATTGGGTGCAATTCGTGGTTGACCTGAAAAACTTAATTTCAGCAGTCCGTGTTTCTCCTGTAGACACTCCGTGCTCTTGCTAAGGATGTATATTTATTCTGTTTAAAAATACTGAAAGTATAGAATGCAATAAGGACAGAGCGTATTAAAGTGGATAGAGTTTTATCGTGAACAGGAATTTGTATGGGCACTTACGCACTGCTGTTATAAAAGTAAAGTGAAAAGGCTAGACCCTTGGAGGAAAATAACTCATCTATTAGAAAGTGAAATGCAATATGTGAGAAAAAAATGGTGTCTTTATGGACAACTTCTCGCCGTGAACGACAAAGAGAAACAAACAAATCTGGGAATGACTATTAATTTTCTGCTGCAGCTACAACTCTGCTAAAAGAGGCGTTAACGACTGAAATTTTAGGGCCTACACAATTCAGTAACAATCCGAAATGTGTAGGCTTCATTAGGAAAGAAGTTACGAAATAGCCAATATTCCAGTTCTGCTGTAAGATAGACGTTAATTTTGCTCCACTACACTGCCTCGTACTTTTTAAAAGAGGGGTCGTCAACAAGCGTCGTTTTTTCTTTCCTGTTCTGATGATCAGCTTCTTACATCAGAATAAATGCTGCACATGCAAACAACTGCTAAATCCTCTTCTTCCCTCGTAATATCTGTCGGTTAAATTTTAATTTAAGCGCTACTTTATAACAATAACAAAACGAGAGCCAACTGCAATTCCACGTGGCCGGGTCCCTTGACCCCAAGCCCGTCGTTTGGGGTGGATGAGAAGCATTGGCGACCAACGTTCGGCACAATCCAGTCTCTGTCGATCGTTGGCTTTAGTGTATAAGCGCCTTTACACGAGCTACTTTCTTCTCAACATAGCCTACTCGAGGTGGGTGTCAGAATCAAATCAACCCATTAGCCACATCGAGAGTGCGTCGGTAACATTATTGATTAGTCGATTGCACCCTGTGTCGAGTCCTGAAATCCAGAGTACGCTGAACACTGCACAAACATAGAAACAGCCAACGCTGACGTCTAATATTTGATCATAAGCAATTCTTATCACGTTCACTCATGATATAGTAAATTAATATTACTTACTCCATTGCATTTGATTTCATACTTTTTGGAAGAGTGACTTGTTAGTATAATAGGAACAAAGATGTCGAATTTTTGGCGATGTATGTCCGACTATCATTGTTGTTCCCTACCTTACCTTACTCTATCCGAGGTGCAAACCTTAATTATCTGCCTATGTGGCTACGAAATTTCCTGTCAGCATGCTTATATCCATGCTGAAAGGTTATAACACTCGTGAACAAAGTATCGTAAATACGAGATGTTAAACACCTGGTTAAGTTGCGTACTACATAGCTATATACGCTCTAAGGGGAAAAGACTACACCACCATGAAATTATCGGAATGGCACGCAAATCGGCAGATGTGATGTTCGTGTAGAGACAAACAAATGGTTACAATTTCAGAAAAAATAGGATGGATTATTCAAGAGAGAGAATTTCACAAATTGCGTAAGTCAATGACGCATCCAAGCAGTTATTTGGCTTGGCAATGATTGATATACACTACTGGCCATTAAAATTGCTACACCACGAAGATGACGTGCTACAGACGCGAAATTTAACCGAGCCGAAGAAGATGCTCTGGTATGCAAATAATTAGCTTTTCCGAGCATTCACACAAGGTTGGCGCCGGTGGCGACACCTACAACGTGCTGACATGAGGAAAGTTTCCAGCCGATTTCTCATACACAAACAGCAGTTGACCGGCGTTGCCTGGTGAAACGTTGTTGTGATGCCTCGTGTAAGGAGGAGAAATGCGTACCGTCACGTTTCCGACTTTGATAAAGGTCGGATTGTAGCCTATCGCGATTGCGGTTTATCGTATAGCGACATTGCTGCTCGGTTTGGTCGAGATCCAATAACTGTTAGCAGAATATGGAATCGGTGGGTTCAGGAGGGTAATACGGAACGCTGTGCTGGATCCCAACGGCCTCGTATCACTAGCAGTCGAGATGACAGGCGTCTTATCCGCATGGCTGTAACGGATCGTGCAGCCACGTCTCGATCCCTGAGTCAACAGATGGGGACGTTTGCTAGACAACAACCATCTGCACAAACAGTTCGACGACGTTTGCAGCAGCATGGACTATCAGCTCAGAGGCCATGGCTGCGGTTACCCTTGACGCTGCATCACAGACAGCAGCGCCTACGATGGTGTACTCAACGCCGAACCTGGGTGCATGAATGGCAAAACGTCATTTTTTCGGATGAATCCAGGTTCTGTTTACAGCATCATGATGGTCGCATCCGTGTTTGGCGACATCGCAGTGAACGCACATTGGAAGCGTGTATTCGTCATCGCCATACTGGCGTATCACACGGCGTGATTGTATGGGGTGCCATTGGATACACGTCTCTGTCACCTCTTGTTCGCATTGACGGCACTTTGAACAGTGGACGTTACATTTCACATGTGTTACGACCCCTAGCTCTACCCTTCATTCGATCCCTGCGAAACCCTACATTTCAGCAGGATAATGCACGACCGCATGTTGCAGGTCCTATACGGGCCTTTCTGGATACAGAAAATGTTGAACTGGTGCCCTGGCCAACACATTCTCCAGATCTCTCACCAATTGAAAACGTCTGGTGAATGATGGCCGAGCAATTGGCTCGTCACAATACGCCAGTCACTAGTCTTTATGAACTGTGGTATCGTGTTGAAGCTGCATGGGCAGCTGTACCTGTACACACCATCCAAGCTCTGTTTGATTCAATGCCCAGGCGTATCAAGGCCGTTATTACGGCCAGAGGTGGTAGTTCTGGGTACTGATTTCTCAGGATCTATGCACCCAAATTGCGTGAAAATGTAATCACATGTCAGTTCTAGTATAATACACTTGTCCAATGAATACCCGTTTATCATCTGCATTTCTTCTTGGTGTAGCAATTTTAATGGCCAGTAGTGTAGTTGTCGGATGTCCTCCTGAGGGATATCGTGTCAAATTTTGTGCAGTTGGCGCGTTCGATAGTCAAAATCCCTGCCTGGTTGGTGGACCCTGCTCAAATGCTCCAAGCGTTCTCAAGTGAGATCTGGCGATCTTGCCGACCAAGGTAGGGTTTGACAAGCACGAAGACAAGCAGTAGAAACTCTCATCGTTAGTGGGCGGGCATTATCTTGCTGAAATATAAACCCAGGATGACTGGCAACGAAGGGCCACAAAAAGGTGCAGAGAATATGGTCAGCGTGCCGCTGTGCTGTAAGGGTGCCGAGGATGACAACCACAGGGGTTCTGCTATGAAAAGAAATTTGACTCCAGACCAATAAATCCTGGTGTCGGGCCGTATGGCGGGCGATAGTCAGGCTGCTATCGCACCGCTGTCCGGGTTGGCTGTAGACACGCCTTCGGCCTGGACTCTCATTGACATAAGTAGAATTGTCTTCAGTGATGATTCCCGCTTCGAACTGATACCAGATGACCAGCAAAAACGTGTCTGCAGTCGTCCCAGACAGTGGTGAGATACCAACCTTACTGTTGCTCACCATAAGGCGCGCCAAACAGGACTGATGATGTGAAGCGTCATTTCTTTTCATAGCAGGACCCCTTCGGTAGTAATCCGCAGCGCCCTTGCAGCGCAGCGGCACGTCGACGATATACTACGTCCCGTTTTGTTGCCATTAATGGCAAGCGAACCTGAGCTTACATTTCATCAAAACGCCCGCCTGCAAACGGCCAGAGTTTCTGCTGCTTGTCTTCGTGCTCACCATACCCCACCTTGGCCAATAAGGTCGTCCGACCTCTCCCCAACAGAGAGCGTTCGGAGTATTAGGGGCAGGACCTCCAACGAGCTCGAGATTTTGACGATCTATCAATCAGTGCCAAGCTGAATAACCGCTTGGATGCGTCATTGACTTGTTCGATTTGTGAGCTCTTTCTCTTAAATAAACCACCCAATGTATCTGAAATTGTTTCAGTTGTTTCCCAGTACAAGTACATCACAGCTACCGATTTCCGTCCGATTCGGATAATTTCTTCGTGGTGCATATTTTTGTCTTAGTACATTTGTAGTTTATTCATGTGCCGTAGAAAAGTCTGTATACACATTTTGTGTGAGGAATGAGATTTTATACGTTCTGACAACAGTGGCAATAGTGCTATAATAGGCACTGTACGAGTGGTCAAGTTACTTTGGAATGTAACTATGTACATTTTAATGTTCTGACTTGTCTTCTGGAGTCTTGCTGAAGGTCGGCAAGGGCCCCAATATCATTTCGACATACTAAATTTAAAATATAGGTTGGATTCGTATCTGACGGAACGAAACGGACGTCAGCATTAATATTTCTCGCGAAGAAAGTGCTGACGCCGTTGTTGGTGTAAGAATGGTGCCGTCGTCTGCTAACTATCAGAAATTGACGAATCCTCGCAGCAGTCTCATATTGTACTACAGAGTTTCGTGCTTTTTTTGTCTTCATATTCTTTATTTTATTGTTTGCTTTGTTTTCGTGACATTCTGGTACTGTAAAGATGCTTTTTCCATGCGTGTCAATTATCATAGAAAAGAGAGCAGACATGTAAAAGGGAAAAATAGTATAGGTTTCACGGTACCTCCACAAAGAAAAAAAAACACCTACTTTGTTCATAAGTATAAACATAAACAGATGAAAAACTCCCAATGGAAGTGGTTTCAACCGTGAAAAAAAATCAGTGTTACTAAAGTAGCTGTACAGTTTTTGGCAATTAAAAGGGAAACAAGATATGAAGGATAAAGCAGAAACACAGTGAACTGTCTTCTAAATATTGTTTGTTGTGTTTCTGTGTACCAGTTGTGTTAACAGAATAACGGCAATCTTTTTGGGAAAAGTTTCTGTTTATTCGTCTGTTTCAGTATAGTCGCTGCCGGTCGATGTGGCCGATCGGTTCTAGGCGCTTCAGTCTGGAACCGCGCGAACGCTACGGTCGCAGGTTCGAATCCTGCCTAAGGCATGGGTGTGTGTGATGTCCTTAGGTTACTTAGGTTTAAGTAGTTCTAAATTCTAGGGTACTGATGACCTCAGATGTTAAGTCCCATAGCGCTCAGAGCATTTGAACCATTTGATAGTCGCCATTAGACTTTATGCCAGCGGTTTTAGTAATCCTCAAAACACTTTTTGAACTCGACCTTTGGGACAGGTTTTTGTTCTCTCAGGGATGCATTTGTAATCTTATCCGTGCTCACAAAACGACGGTCTTTTAAGGTTGTACTTATTTTTGGGAACATTGTGGCTATGGCTGGCGAATATGAAGCCTGGGGCATCACTGCAGTGTTATTTACGGCCAAGTGCGAATTGGTGCATAACCGTAATGCAAAGAACATTAATGATTTTATCTCAACGCCGGGCTTGCTTGCCTTTTTTATTATTATTATGCCGTTAAATCTAGGAACATAGTGAGGACATCTTTCACATTTCACCACATTTGTGGTACAGCTTTCGGTTTTGGTTATCCTGAATGCTTCCAATGGGACCACTGAGCTTTAGTTTGGACGTCATATCCGTAAACCTATGTCTCGTCACTTGTTATGACAGGTTGCTACCACATATTTCATACCTAAAACTCGCGAAAAAAGTTTCGTAGAATGAGCCAATAGATGTGGTACCTTCAACAGCGACTTCTCTGGGTATGATTCGGCTGTCTTTCACCATTTCTTTCAGTTTTTCCACGATTTCATCGGTTGATGCGGTGCGGCATCCATGGTTTTCGTCATCTCCAGCATCTTCACAGCCTTGTCCGAACCGCTTACACCACTCATAAACCTTTTTAATCTTAGCACATTCACCAAAAGCAAAACTTTGCTACAATTATTCTGTTTTTATAGCAAAAAGTAATACAAATTCTGTGATCAATTTTATACAAAATAATCGTTGATAGCTACTACCAAAACACATGATACCTTTTTGACAGCTAACAACAGGGTAAATATCCGATATAGCTAACACTGATTTTGAGACATGTTCAACAAAACAACGAAAGAATTGCTTGAATCGGACTAACAGAACATGAAAATTACGAATTCTCAACAGTGTGAAAGGTTTACAATAGGATCCCCTGTCCAAGAACATCCACTGTGAATTTGCTCATTAATACTGCATTAATACTGTCTCTTATCATTGCTGCTTCTTTCACTGTGTTTCTATATCCCGACTTTTTGTGAGTAAACACTGTCGCTCATAACCTCACGTACACTGTGCCAACTGCACAACAGCCAACACAATACGCGTTATTTTGACGCCGACGGGGAAACGCAAGCTACGTCTCGGGGGAAACTAGTCTCAATACGGGAATAACATTCCAGGGGCGCTACAGTACAGTAGTCTGCCGAAACAACGAATTGCTCGCGAGAAAATTTTAAGGCGTTAAAGGTGTTAGATATGAACGCACATCTGTACCACTGATCTCAACGTACGAGAGGCTATCAGAAATTAATAGCTCCTAATTCTTTTCTTCTTGAATGCACCTAAAGACAAAGAAATTTATACAGCATACAGTTTTAACCTTAGTGAGTAATTCGGCACACTTTAGTACAATGAGCACAACTGTGCTACTTCAGTTGCAGAGAACATAAACTCGTAAATAACCGCTTCATCTGATGCATTGTTTCAGTGCTTATTGCTCCTATCCATTAAGTTCTTAGAATATCACTTCTGGTTCAGCATGTAAAACAAGAGCTACACCAGCACTGATAAAAACTGAACTCCACGATCAGGCTCCGAAGACCACACCATGTTGACAGATTGCAGTTCCGTCCTCTGTCATGCAGATGAGGTACGGAGGGTCACGGAGTCACCACACGGCTGTTCCAGCCGTTGTCGACTTTCAGACCTAGGAGCAACTACCTCTCATTTAAGTAGCTCATCAGTTGGCGTCACAGTGCTCAATGTCTAACCAACAGCATGCCATGAACAAACTGCCTGTATCAGGAAGAGGAAGCCTAAAAAGGGTGCGAGACCCAATTGAATCGGAAATCTACTTGTTGGTACAACGGCTTTGAAGTCCATCCGCTTATCCTCGACCTGTTATATTTACCTGCCCTTACCTGCAGCGCAGTTGTTAGTACGTTGCGCTCCAACGTATGGACGGTGACTTGATGTAATAAACTCAGTTTTCTCGGTGGACATCTTTGTTGTATGTCTCTTCAGTTCATTGATCCATTCTGCAGCTGTTTCTAGCGAGTCAGAAAAAAAATGCCATGTCATCTGCAAAAGGACAAGCATTTAACTGGTAATAACATGTACTTGTGCCTGTTACAGTATGTTTTCACACTTGTCAGTTTTCGTATTAATTATGATACGTGTACATCTCTGTTAAACTGAACTACTACGTAAATCTGCGCCACAAGAGTAAGATCTTCCATTCTGCAGAAGTTGGCCAATGATCGGCGACGTTCTTGCAATGCATCTTCAGTGCCTGAAAGTCAAATAAGTGGAATTATGTCATTATTTGCAGCAACTGTACGCTTCGCGTTGGAGCAGCGCGAAAGCCATCCTCACACGGGACGTGTTTGTTATCCCGAAACATGCCAGACACTGTGTCCGTCGTGGTTGCTGCCCACTCTGAAACGAGCTGCTTCACCTCACGGGCGTGCTCCTCGTCGTGATTTGCGACCTCAACGCTCTCAAGCGGCAGTTCTCGGCTCTACCTGGCACGCAAATCAAACAGTTTAGTTACGAAAATGGACGCGCGTAAAATAACTGCGTTAATTGTGTTAGCGATCATCGAAAAAGAGCGGAGAAAAACGCGAAGAATATTCTGGATGGCTTGAACAGCGAACTTCTGGTAGAGGAACACTACGTAATGCTGTACAATGATCTGAGCTACATACTGGTAGAAGTTGTTCGTTAACTCAGTCGAATCTACATCTCATTTTCGGTTGTAAATTCGATATGGTTCCAATATAGTGTCTAATGTCAGTCTGCGCATATATGATACCCATATTCTCGATGTTATATAGTCTACCGTCGCTTTGAAGTAACGAACTCATTTCGTAAGTTCAGACGAATCGAAGAGATCTTTTCGAAGCTGGTCACCGTAAATGAAAAAGACGTTTATCGGCAAGATACAAACATGAAGCACTCCATAAAAACAATACAGGGTTATTACAAATGATTGAAGCGATTTCACAGCTCTACAATAACTTTATTATTTGAGATATTTTCACAATGCTTTGCACACACATACAAAAACTCAAAAAGTTATTTTAGGCATTCACAAATGTTCGATATGTGCCCCTTTAGTGATTCAGCAGACATCAAGCCGATAATCAAGTTCCTCCCACACTCGGCGCAGCATGTCCCCATCAATGAGTTCGAAAGCATCGTTGATGCGAGCTCGCAGTTCTGGCACGTTTCTTGGTAGAGGAGGTTTAAACACTGAATCTTTCACATAACCCCACAGAAAGAAATCGCATGGGGTTAAGTCGGGAGAGCGTGGAGGCCATGACATGAATTGTTGATCATGATCTCCACCACGACCGATTCATCGGTTTTCCAATCTCCTGTTTGAGAAATGCTTCTGCTTTAGCCTTTTCCGTAAGATTTTCCAAGCCGTCGGCTGTGGTACGTTTAGCTCCCTGCTTGCTTTATTCGTCGACTTCCGCGGCTACGCGTTGAAACTTGCCCGCACGCGTTCAACCGTTTCTTCGCTCACTGCAGGCCGACCCGTTGATTTCCCCTTACAGAGGCATCCAGAAGCTTTAAACTGCGCATACCATCGCCGAATGGAGTTAGCAGTTGGTGGATCTTTGTTGAACTTCGTCCTGAAGTGTCGTTGCACTGTTATGACTGACTGATGTGAGTGCGTTTCAAGCACGACATACGCTTTCTCGGCTCCTGTCGCCATTTTGTCTCACTGCGCTCTCGAGCGCTCTGGCGGCAGAAACCTGAAGTGCGGCTGCAGCCGAACAAAACTTTATGAGTTTTTCTACGTATCTGTAGTGTGTCGTGACCATATGTCAATGAATGGAGCTACAGTGAATTTATGAAATCGCTTCAATCATTTGTATATAATTCTGTAGGAATATTGGAACACGTGAGGCAATACTGACCCTACGACTTATCTTAGAAGCTAGATTAAGTAAAGGCAAACCTACGTTTCTAGCACTTGTAGACTTCGAGAAAGCTTTTGACAATGTTGACTGGAATACTCTCTTTCAAATTCTGAAAGTGCAGGGGTAAAATACAGGGAACGAAAGGCTATTTACAATGTGTACAGAACTCAGATGACAGTTACAAGAGTCGAGGGGCATGAAAGGGAAGCAGTGGTTGGGAAGGGAGAGAGACAGGGTTGTAGTCTATCCCCGATGTTATTGAATCTGTACATTGAGCAAGCAATAAAGGAAACAAAAGAAAACTTCGGAGTAGGTATTAAAATCCATGGAGAAGAAATAAAAACTTTAAGGTTCACGGATGACATTGTAATTCTGTCAGACACAGCAAAGGACTTGGAAGAGCAGTTGAACGGAATGGACAGTGTCTTGAAAGGAGGATATAAGATGAACATCAACAAAAGCAAAACGAGGATAATGGAATGTAGTCGAATTAAGTCAGGTGATGCTGAGGGAATTAGATTAGGAAATGAAACACTTAAAGTAGTAAAGGAGTTTTGCTATTCGGGGAGCAAAATAACTGATGATGGTCGAAGTAGAGAGGATATAAAATGTAGACTGGGAATGGCAAGGAAAGCGTTTCTGAAGAAGAAAAATTTGTTAGCATCGAGTATAGAGTTAAGTGTCAGGAAATCGTTTCTGAAAGTATTTGTATGGAGTCTAGCCATGTATGGAAGTGAAACGTGGACGATAAATAGTTTGGACAAGAAGAGAATAGAAGCTTTCGAAATGTGGTGCTACAGAAGAATGCTGAAGATTAGATGGGTAGGTCGCATAACTAATGAGGAGGTACTGAATAGAATTGGGGAGAAGATGAGTTTGTGACACAGCTTGACTAGAAGAAGGGATCGGTTGGGAGGACATGTTCTGAGGCATCAAGGAATCACCAATTTAGTATTGGAGGATAGCGTGGAGGATAAAAATCATAGAGGGAGACCAAGAGATGAATACACTAAGCAGATTCAGAAGGATGTAGCCTGCAGTACGTGCCGGCCGCGGTGGTCTAGCGGTTCTGGCGCTGCAGTCCGGAACCGCGGGACTGCTACGGTCGCAGGTTCGAATCCTGCCTCGGGCATGGGTGTGTGTGATGTCCTTAGGTTAGTTAGGTTTAAGTAGTTCTAAGTTCTAGGGGACTTATGACCTAAGATGTTGAGTCCCATAGTGCTCAGAGCCATTTGATTTGAACCTGCAGTACGTACTGGGAGATGAAGCAACTTGCACAGGATGGAGTAGCATGGAGAGCTTCATCAAACCAGTCTCAGGACTGAAGACCATGACAACAATACTGCATATACCACGTGGGAAAAGTAGATCATCCGCAAACAGATAGCGTAGTGCCATAGATAACAGTACCATCTGTGTCTACACTTTAGTAGGAAATGCTCACAGCCTGAAGGCTCAATGTGGTGAAAACGTGTGAAGCAAGCGGGCAATCATGCCATGGACACACACTCATGCTTCCTACAGCCAAATGAGCGAGTTTAAAATGCGTCAAATTTTGGCCTTCCAGGTGGCAGGATGGTTCTTTCAGGAAATTGCCACAACGAATTGGACGTGCTGCGTCAGTTGTGCAACGATGCTGGTAGCAGTGGTCACTTGAATATTCTCACACCTGTAGACAAGGTTCTGGACGTTCACGCAGTACAGACGCCTATCAGGATTGTCGTATTGTAAGGGCAGCACTGGCAGATCGTACAGCTAGCACAGCACGGGTAAGAGGGCTTGGGAGCCCAGACGGGTCAACACGAACTGTTGCGAACCTGTTATTAGCAGTGGGACTACGGGCACGCACAAATCAATCCCGTTTTCTACTCACGCAACAGCATCGACGTGCACGGCTCGATTGGTGCCGTCAGAGGATCACTTGGAATGGCGCAACGTGGTCTTCAGCGATGAAAGCAGACTCTGCCTGCACGCAACTGACGGTCGTCTGCGCGTACGACGTAGACCTGCTAAGCGCTGTCTTGTGGAGTGCATTCGTCCAACACACACTGGCCCCACCTCAGGCCTTATGTCTACATCTACATCTACATCCATACTCCGCAAGCCACCCGACGGTGTGTGGCGGAGGGTACCTTGAGTACCTCAATCGGTTCTCCCTTCTGTTCCAGTCTCGTATTGTTCGTGGAAAGAAGGATTGTCGGTATGCCTCTGTGTGGGCTCTAATCTCTCCGACTTTAACCTCATGGTCTCTTCGCGAGATATACGTAGGAGGGAGCAATATACTGCTTGACTCCTCGGTGAAGGTATGTTCTGGAAACTTCAACAAAAGCCCCTACCGAGCTACTGAGCATTTCTCCTGCAGAGTCTTCCACTGGAGTTTATCTATCATCTCCGCAACGCTTTCGCGATTACTAAATGATCCTGTAACGAAGCGCGCTGCTCTCCGTTGGATCTTCTCTATCTCTTGTATCAGCCCTATCTGGTACGGATCCCACACTGCTGAGCAGTATTCAAGCAGTGGGCGAACAGGTGTACTTATGGTCTGGAGAACGATGAGCTACTACTCTCGTTCACCATTGGTGTTTCTGGAGGGGACGCTAGTGAGCGCTCGGTGCGTGCAGAATGTTGTTAGACCCGTTCTTGCATCAGGAAGGTGATGTGTTGTTGCAAAAGGATAAGGCTCGCCCACACACTGTTCGTGAAACTCAACGTGCTCTACAAGACGTGCAACAACTTCCTCGGCCAGCGCGATTTCCGAACTTGTCTCCAGTCGAGCATGTGCGACATATGAGGGTACAAGAAGGGTATCTGCGACTCGTCAGCCAACAACTCTTGCAGAACTACACGAACAGTTGGAGCAGGCGTGGAATAACGTATCCCAGAACAGTATTCGCCATCTCAGCGATCGTCTGGATACCAGAGTCAGCGCCTACGTTGCCATAAATCTTGAGATAATTGGAAACCTCTAAAATGATGTACTAATTTTTTTTTCGGCAGTGTATTTTAGATAAAGTTTCTTAATAGCAAAAATATCTTGTGCGTATCTCCTTTTTAGCTTCTGATATAGATTGGCAGTCACATTAAATGTTTTGGCGACTGGGAGGATACAGTGCAATCGTTGGCCTACGGAGAGAGCACTGTAGCAACTACATTATTTATGATAAATAACTTCGACTGTTGCAGATAATACTTCTGTTAAATTGATAAGAAAGACTCAGAATCTTTTAGAAAACAAATGATCAAAAAAATTGTAAATAGACTCGGATGAACCTGCTATCTTTCTGTTTCCAGTTTATGACGCTATCAACTACTACTTCGGCTCGGCAGCAACGTCTCAGAGATATGATATACTCAGATCTTATTATTTGATATTTAACTAGGACAAATCGTACCAGAAACGACGCGCTACAGCTAGGTCATCAATGTGCCATAGCATTGGAACCAGGATTGAGAAAATACATGTATTTTTAAAAGAAAATTGGAGTTTTGATGGGTATAATTGTTTTTTTTTGACAATTAAATAGTTCAACTTAAATTCCTATGAATAACGTATTCAACAAACTGGCCGTAATTATAACTACTTCACTAGTGTCTCATTTTTTGCCCTGCAAGCAATGTGTCTACTTCTCCACCTACGGGCTTGTTTGCCGAAAATGAAGAAATAATTTAGGAGAGAAAAGGCCTGAGAAATTTGTGAAGGTATGTAAAATTCTCCGTACTATAAAAAAGGGCTAAACGTTACCATTCCACCCCAAGTTAAAGTTGTCTTTCGTCTTTTGTTGGTTTGTTAAATTGTACAAAAACCTGTAACTCTTTTAGGACAGTTAATTTACGACGAATCTGACCCGGTATAGTTTCGTAGCACAGAAGTTACGACATTAAAAGCATAAAATACGGTAAGTTTTTACTACCGATATGTAGTTGCCTGTCATTTTTTTCTACATCATACGCCGCAATTCACCTAATGGTGTGTGGCGGAGGGTACTTTCGATACCACTATCTGATCCCTTCAATCCTGTTCCACTCGCGAATAGAGCGTGGAAAAAATTCTTGTCGGTAAGCCTCTGTATTGGCTGTAATTTATCGAATTTTTTCCTCGTGGCGAATACTGGAGATGGATGTGAGGGGGAAGTAATATGTTGTCTGACTCCTCCTGAAAAGTGCTGTCCCGAAATTTCAGTAGTAAATCTCTCCGTGATGCACAACGTCTCTTTTGCAACGTTTGCCAGTGGAATTCGTTTAGCATCTCCGTTACGCTCTCTGGCTAGCTAAACGATCCCGTCACGAAACGCGCCGCTCTTCGTTGAATCTTTTCTATCTCCACTATCAGTCCTACCTGGTAGGGATCCCAGATAGATGAACAATACTAATACGGCCTATTCTTGAGTACTGCTCGAGCGTTTGGGATCCCTGTCAGGTCGGATTGAGGGAGGACATAGAAGCAATTCAGAGGCGGGCTGCTAGATTTGTTACTGGTAGGTTTGATCATCACGCGAATGTTAAGGAAATGCTTCAGGAACTCGGGTGGGAGTCTCTAGAGGAAAGGAGGCGTTCTTTTCGTGAATTGCTACTGAGGAAATTTAGAGAATCAGCATTTGAGGCTGACTGCAGTACAATTTTACTGCCGCCAACTTACATTTCGCGGAAAGACCACAAAGATACGATAAGATAAGAGAGATTAGGGCTCGTACAGAGGCATATAGGCAGTCACTTTTCCCTCGTTCTGTTTGGGAGTGGAAAAGGGAGAGAAGATGCTAGTTGTGGTACGAGGTACTCTCCGCCACGCACCGTATGGTGGATTGCGGAGTATGTATTTAGATGTAGATGTAGAATACTCAAGAATCGGGTGAAGAAGCGCCTTATAAGCCACTTCTTTCGTGAATGAATTAAATTTCCTAAAGATTCTTCCGATGCATCTGAGTGTGGTGTCTGCTTTTCCCATGTCTGTTTTATATGGTCATTTCACTTTCGGTCGCTCTGGGTAGTTACGACTAGATATTTTATGGCAGACGCTGTCTCCAACTGTTTGTCATCAATAGTGTATTAGTGTGTGTTTATTATAACAACTCGTGCCTAAAACGACGGGTTTTCAAGAGATCCTCAATATGCTGGTGCTTTGAAACAGCTTATATTCATAGCGCGTACGCTACAATAAGAAACGACCAAATAACGGAATATCTACATCTACATCCATACTCCGCAAGCTACCTGACGGTGTGTGGCGGAGGGTACCTTGAGTACCTCTATCGGTTCTCCCTTCTATTCCAGTCTCGTACTGTTCGTGGAAAGAAGGATTGTCGGTATGCCTCTGTGTGGGCTCTAATCTCTCTGATTTTATCCTCACGGTCTCTTCGCGAGATATACGTAGGAGGGAGCAATATACTACTTGACTCCTCGGTGAAGGTATGTTCTCTAAACTTCAACAAAAGCCCGTACCGAGCTACTACTGAGCGTCTCTCCTGCAGAGTCTTCCACTGGAGTTTATCTATCATCTCCGCAACGCTTTCGCGATTACTAAATGATCCTGTAACGAAGCGCGCTGCTCTCCGTTGGATCTTCTCTATCTCTTATATCAACCCTATCTGGTACGGATCCCACACTGCTGAGCAGTATTCAAGCAGTGGGCGAACAAGCGTACTGTAACCTACTTCCTTTGTTTTCGGATTGCATTTCCTTAGGATTCTTCCAATGAATCTCAGTCTGGCATCTGCTTTACCGACGATCAACTTTATATGATCATTCCATTTTAAATCACTCCAAATGCCCACTCCCAGATAATTTATGGAATTAATTGCTTCCAGTTGCTGACCTGCTATATTGTAGCTAAATGATAAAGGATCTTTCTTTGTATGTATTCGAGCACATTACACTTGTCTACATTGAGATTCAGTTGCCATTCCCTGCACCATGCATCAATTCGTCCCAGATCCTCCTGCATTTCAGTACAATTTTCCATTGTTACAACCTCTCTATATACTACAGAATCATCCGCAAAAAGCCTCAGTGAACTTCCGATGTTATCCACAAGGTCATTTATGTATATTGCTAATAGCAACGGTCCTACGACACTCCCCTGTGGCACACCTGAAATCACTCTTACTTCAGAAGACTTCTCTCCATTGAGAATGACATGCTGCGTTCTGTTATCTAGGAACTCTTCAGTCCAATCTGATAGTCCATATGCTCTTACTTTGTTCATTAAACGACTGTGGGGAACTGTATCAAACGCCTTGCGGAAGTCAAGAAACACGGCATGTACCTGGGAACCCGTGTCTGTGGCCCTCTGAGTCTCGTGGACGAATAGCGCGAGCTGGGTTTCACACGATCGTCTTTTTCGTAACCCATGCTGATTCCTACAGATTTCTAGTCTCCAGAAAAGTCATTATACTCGAACATAATACGTGTTCCAAAATTCTACAACTGATCGACGTTAGAGATATAGGTCTATAGTTCTGCACATCTGTTCGACGTCCCTTCTTGAAAACGGGGATGACCTGTGCCCTTTTCCGATCTTTTGGAACGCTACGCTCTTCTAGAGACCTGCGGTACATCGCTGCAAGAAGGGGGCAAGTACTCTGTGTAAAATCGAACTGGTATCCCATCAGGTCCAGCAGCCTTTCCTCTTTTCAGCGATTTTAATTGTTTTTCTATCCCTCTGTCATCTATTTCGATATCTACCATTTTGTCATCTGTGCGACAATCTAGAGAAGGAACTACAGTGCAGTCTTCCTATGTGAAACAGCTTTGGAAAAAGACATTTAGTATTTCGACCTTTAGTCTGTCATCCTCTGTTTCAGTACCATTTTGGTCACAGTGTGTCTGGACATTTAGCTCTGTACAGTATGGTGTCTCCTAAGTTCTACCTGTAACGTAAAACCGAAGGGCCCCATCTAATTGGCCACGTTGCTCAACACGAGGCAAAAATATGACATGGCATATTTTTCATTTGAAGCTCCGCAGTGTAGTGGAATGTGAAATTCCACGCTGTGACGTCACCAGGGAGTCGTCCGCGTACGTTTTCACGCCCCGTGAGAGGACGCCTTAGGACGAGCAGCCGTGGCTTAGATATATCTGGACCAAGTGCGAAGTGGAGCAAGGATAATACGGTTGACTGACACCGAGATAGAAGAAGTGGGGCGAATCCACGGAGAGACGTGGCGAGTATGGTGCCACAATGCGGCGTGCGAGTATCCGACCGTTGCGCAGTACCTGCGGGCGAAAGAGAAAGCCGGAGAGCAGCGGAAGAGCGGTGACTGCGACTGCGCCTGCGCCGGCCCTGACCTGCTTCTCCAGATGTGCCTGCGGCAGCGGCAGCGGCTGGAGGCTGCGCGCGGCCACGGCTACGGCTCCAGAGGCCGGATGCTGCGATGCGCGCACCCCGCGCCTGAAACATGCATGCGGGGCGCGCGCCGGCTCAGTAATAATACATAGGAATCTCGACGCCGCTGCACTGTTTTATTCGGCACTCGTGAGCACTGCTCTTCGCGGAGGATGTGTGTGTGTGTGTGTGTGTGTGTGTGTGTGTGTGTGTGTGTGTGTATGAGAGAGAGGGGGGGACGGGGGAGATTCCGGAAACAGCGATCGTGTGAGACCATACTCGCTTTATTTGGTCATGAGACCCAGAAAATAATAGATACAGGCTCCCAGGTAGATGCCATTTTCCTTGACTTCCGGAAGGCGTTCGATACAGTTCCGCACTGTCGCCTGATAAACAAAGTAAGAGTCTACGGAATATCAGACCAGCTTTGTGGCTGGATTGAAGAGTTTTTAGCAAACAGAACACAGCATGTTGTTCTCAATGGAGAGACGTCTACAGACGTTAAAGTAACCTCTGGCGTGACACAGGGGAGTGTTATGGGACCATTGCTTTTCACAATATATATAAATGACCTAGTAGATAGTGTCGGAAGTTCCATGCGGCTTTTCGCGGATGATGCTGTAGTACACAGAGAAGTTGCAGCACTAGAAAATTGCAGCGAAATGCAGGAAGATGTGCAGCGGATAGGCACTTGGTGCAGGGAGTGGCAACTGACCGTTAACATAGACAAACGTAATGTATTGCGAATACATAGAAAGAAGGCTCCTTTATTGTATGATTATATGATAGCGGAACAAACACTGGTAGCAACTACTTCTGTAAAATATCTGGGAGTATGCGTGCGGAACGATTTGAAGTGGAATGATCATATAAAATTAATTGTTGGTAAGGCGGGTGCCAGGTTGAGATTCATTGGGAGAGTCCTTAGAAAATGTAGTCCACCAACAAAGGAAGTGGCTTATAAAACACTCGTTCGACCTATACTTGAGTGTTGCTGGGATCCGTACCAGGTCGGGTTGACAGAGGAGATAGAGAAGATCCGAAGAAGAGCGGCGCATTTCGTCACAGGGTTATTTGGTAAGCGTGATAGCGTTACGGAGATGTTTAGCGAACTCAAGTGGCAGACTCTGCAAGAGAGGCTCTCTGCATCGCGGTGTAGCTTGCTGTCCAGGTTTCGAGAGGGTGCATTTCTGGATGAGGTATCGAATATATTGCTTCCCCCTACTTATACCTCCCGAGGAGATCACGAATGTAAAATTAGAGAGATTCGAGCGCGCAGGGAGGCTTTCAGACAGTCGTTCTTCCCGTGAACCATTCGCGACTGGAACAGGAAAGGGAGGTAATGACAGTGGCACGTAAAGTGCCCTCCGCCACACACCGTTGGGTGGCTTGCGGAGTATAAATGTAGATGTAGATGTAGATTATATGTTCTAATATCACCGGACAAAAATTTGTCGCCCATAGAGAGATCATTACAAGCATCATTTAATAACGTGTAATTCTACTCCTGAACTTGATAATCACGTATATTTAGTTAAGAAATGAGTCCACGAGGTTGTGCAGGTACATGGCAATTCAGGTTAAACCATTCGTAGAGGATTTGATCATGCAATTCCACCAAATTGACGAGATACTGAATTCGGCGTTTCACCCGCTGTTCCAACATGTCTCACAGATTTTCTGTGGAGTTCAGTTCGGCCGATTTTGCAGTCCAGTCGAGATGTAATAGGATAGAAGAGGGTTAAGAAAACCAGTCACATATTCTTCAAGCTTGGTGAATTTCGCTTTTGTCTTGGAAAATGGCGGTGCCAGGAACATACTCATCGTGCAGAAGCTGATTGAAAGGCAACCCGTGATGATTCAGAATGTTTAAATAAAGACCCTGGTTCATGTTACCAGTCACCCCAGTGAGCAGGCCCAATTCATGACAAGCAAAACACTCTCAAAACATCACAGACCAACTCCGGGCCGGCCGGTGTGGCCGTGCGGTTCTAGGCGCTTCAGTCTGGAACCGCGTGACCGCTACGGTCGCAGGTTCGAATCCTGCCTCGGGGATGGATGTGTGTGATGTCCTTAGGGTAGCTAGCTTTAAGAAGTTCTAAGCTCTAGGGGACTGATGACCACAGATGTTAAGTCCCATAGAGCTCAGAGCCATTTGAACCAACTGCGGCTTTAATCTATCTTGCACACACTGAGGATGAAATGCTTCATTTGACCCTCGGTGCGCTAGATTTAGTGCGTCATTTGAATATAGGCAAAAACGTGATTCGTCAGACCACGCTACGTTTCGCCGGACAGCTACTGTCTGCGTTCGACGATTTCTAGCTCACTGACGACGCACAACCGTATGCGCCTGTGTGAGCGATGGTCTCTTGCGAGGTGACAGACCCCAAATGTTCATTTCATGTAGTTACCGTCGCAGTGTTTTCCCGCTAACAGGAGGGGCTGGACCTTTATTCACAGGCTGCAGCATTTCCTGTCGGATCTGGATGCGATATTGATTCACAAGCTGAGAAATGCGTTTCCGTCAGTCAGGAACTATTTTCGACCACAGTTCTGACGTGTTTCGTGGCCACGTGTATTACACCATTGCTTGTAGACAATCTGCGGCTGTTCAACTTGTCTACAAGCAATGGTGTAACACCGACAAGTTCAGCAACTTCACACGCTGTATGGCCGAGAGCACGGCCAGGCACAGGTGCCGTTTTTTACCACTCTGTCACGTCCTTAGATTTACCCATGTTTACACACGGTATCCGCTTGAGAGGTGAATGTCTCACTGATCGCTACAGTGTGCGCGCGGTTGAGCACGTGACTCGATCGCTCGCGGTCCGTGAAGGCTTCATTTTTTTTGTCTGGTGAACTTATGTTGTTTCGCCATTCATCCATGAGAACTGTTTCTCGCAGTCAAGCTGATTTCAGCAATATACCATTCGACATCGCTCAGAAGTCAGAGGAGCCCTTTACACAATCATCATCTTCACCGCGGCAAACGGAATTTCTACCTTATAGACCACCTACTGTTTACTATTATCATACTCAGTGGGCCTACGCAGACTATTTTCCATGGGGCGGCAAGGCTCTAAAATTGGCATTTTTTTATATAAATGAGTTGGTCAGTTTCGAGGCCTTCGTGCTATAAGAACTGAATTTTACAGGTAACAAAAAAATTTCTTATATCTCAGAGAATTGATGGTTATCCACGCAGTACACGAATAAAATCTCTGTAGCTACTCTAAATTCCTGGGGGAGGTGGGGGGGGGGGAGTCGCAAGAAGTGCTCCCTGTTGCCCCCTACCACCCCTTACATACGCTTGTGATAGTAGCAACGAGTGCGTCATTTGCACCTCGTACTACTTAAGTTGATTACACATGTTGTGTGATTTACTGAACTGTGTAAGGCAAGTGCCCGACAGGTCACGGCTTATTTCCTGCTCCTTCTATATCCAGTCCGTGCTTGTCTCTAATGACTTCTTCCAACACATCAGTCTTTCCGAATCTGCAGTGCTTCACCGGCCGAGGTGGCCGAGCGGTTCTAGGCGCTACAGTCTGGAACCGCGCGACCGGTACGGTCGCAGGTTCGAATCCTGCCTCGGGCATGGATGTGTGTGATGTCCTTAGGTTAGTTAGGTTTAAGTAGTTCTAAGTTCTAGGGGACTGATGACCTCAGAAGTTAAGTCCCATTGTGCTCAGAGCCATTTGAACCATTTGCAGTGCTTCTATAAGCAGACCGCAGGCTGAAACCCTCTGTTATTCCCGGCATCCGTTGGGGAAGAAGAAGAAGAAGAAGAAGAAGAAGAAGGAGAAGGGAAAAAAACTGCTCTTTCACCTGCACGACAACGGGAAGATTGTAGAGTTCCTTTGTTCTCCACTTCATGTTTGGACCCGGGGGATGAACTCGTGGATCGACGTGTCAAGGACGCTACTAGAAGGAAGTTCCGGAAGTAAAGGTACCGGGGTCCGACTCTTAACGGTATCGGAGTGTTGCGTGAAACAACCATAAGTTACGGGCGATAAAAAGAGTCCACGACTGAGTGGCTGTCTTTTATTCGACCGTCTCGCCGTCAATCCACAGTCCTCTGCCGCCACCATATCGGTCACACCAAACTTGCCCCCAGCCACAAGCTGCCCCCCGTCTTTCTGTTTGTATTTGTGTCTCTCCCCAGATCGTCGCCCATATCCGATGGATTCCCCCGCTTTCGCTTTCCCTGGTTGTTCCGCAGCTGGCAGACTCAGCCCCTGAAGTCATAACTTATCATGTCCGGGCGGCGTCTGTCGGAGGGGATTTTATACTTATATCTCTAGCCGTCCGCCCCCGGTAGCTGAGTGGTCAGCGAGACAGAATGTCAATCCTAAGAGCCCGGGTTCGATTCCCGGCTGGGTCGAAGATTTTCTCCGCTCAGGGACTGGGTGTTGTGTTGTCCTACTCATCATTATTTCATCCCCATCGACGCGTAAGTCGCCGATGTGGCGTCAAATCGGAAGACTTGCACCCGGAAAACGGTCTACCCGACGGAAGGACCTAGTCACACGACATTTACATTTATCTCGAGCCTCCGTTGTTGTGTTCCTGCTGGCTGCCGAACGAGGGTGAAGGGTCGCCTCCTGCCACGTTTTTAACCCCCAAGGGAATCTCCGGCTGTCCGCGGACTGAGGGCTGGTTCGATCCCTGGCACCTCTACTCATCTTCATTACCCCTGAGTCTTAATTCCTTTTTAAAAAGTTTTAGCGGTCACAAATTTTTTATACATGGCTGCACGTTCAGAGACCGTGAATAGTTACAATTGAAATGAAATCGGCCCTCGGTCACTATATTTAAATGAATTAACCGGGTTTCAACACTGCTAAGAGTGTCTTGAAGACACTCTTGGCAGTGTTGAAACCCGGTTAATTCGTTTAAATATAGTGACCGAGGGCTGTTTTTCTTTCAATTGTTTTAGCGGTCATTTAGTTAGATAGCCGACTCTTCAATTCTATTCATGTGGTACAGAGGGTGGGATGAGCCTAGTCAGGTTTGGAGGATTCATAACAAAATTGCGGTGGGCCTGCAATCGCTCCTGGCTGACATCTATCATAACTTACTGCATTTTACGACTGTCTTGTGCCAGTCGTTTCATACCGAATGGTTTTTTTAACATACGTAGTATGGAGGTTGCACCCGTGGTTTAGGGGTAGCGTCTTTGATTCATAATCAAAACGTCTTCGGTCCCGGGTTCGATACCCGCCACTGCCTAAATTTTGATAAATAATCAGCATTGTCGGCCGAAGACTTCCGGCATAAGAAGTCAGCCTCATTCTGCCAAAGGCCTTGTCAAAGAGGGCGGAGGAGCGGATAGAGGTTCAGGGCACTCTCTTGTCCTAGGGGTGGGAAATTGCCCTTAAAGGCGGAAGAATCAGCAATGATCAACGACATGAGGATGCAGAAGGCAATGGAAACCACTGCATTAAAGACACGTAACGTGTATCCACAGGACATGTGGCCTGTAGTTGAAGAAGTGTCATGATGATCTCTCCATTGGCAAAAGATTCCGGAATAGTCCCCCATTCAGATCTCCGGGAGGGGACTGCCAAGGGGGAGGTTACCATGAGAAAAAGATTGAATAATCAACGAAAGGATAACGTTCTACGAGTCGGGGCGTGGAATGTCAGAAGCTTGAACGTGGTAGGGAAACTAGAGAATCTGAAAAGGGAAATGCAAAGGCTCAATCTAGATATAGTAGCGGTCAGTGATGTGAAGTGGAAGGAAGACAAGGATTTCTGGTCAGATGAGTATCGGGTAATATCAACAGTAGCAGAAAATGGTATAACAGGTGTAGGATTCGTTATGAATAGGAAGGTAGGGCAGAGGGTGTGTTACTGTGAACAGTTCAGTGACCGGGTTGTTCTAATCAGAATCGACAGCAGACCAACACCGATAACGATAGTTCAGGTATACATGCCGACGTCGCAAGCTGAAGATGAACAGATAGAGAAAGTGTATGAGGATACTGAAAGGGTAATGCAGTATGTAAAGGGGGACGAAAATCTAATAGTCATGGGCGACGGGAATGCAGTTGTAGGGGAAGGAGTAGAAGAAAAAGTTACAGGAGAATATGGGCTTGGGACAAGGAATGAAAGAGGAGAAAGACTAATTGAGTTCTGTAACAAGTTTCAGCTAGTAATAGCGAATACCCTGTTCAAGAATCACAAGAGGAGGAGGTATACTTGGAAAAGGCCTGGAGATACGGGAAGATTTCAATTAGATTACATCATGGTCAGACAGAGATTCCGAAATCAGATACTGGATTGTAAGGCGTACCCAGGAGCAGATATAGACTCAGATCACAATATAGTAGTGATGAAGAGTAGGCTGAAGTTCAAGACATTAATCAGGAAGAATCAATATGCGAATAAGTGGGATACGGAAGTACTAAGGAATGACGAGATGCGTTTGAAGTTCTCTAGCGCTATAGATACAGCAATAAGGAATAGCGCAGTAGGCAGTACAGTTGAAGAGGAATGGACATCTCTAAAAAGGGCCATCACAGAAGTTGGGAAGGAAAACATAGGTACAAAGAAGGTAGCTGCGAAGAAACCATGGGTAACAGAAGAAATACTTCAGTTGATTGATGAAAGGAGGAAGTACAAACATGTTCCGGGAAAATCAGGAATACAGAAATACAAGTCGCTGAGGAATGAAATAAATAGGAAGTGCAGGGAAGCTAAGACGAAATGGCTGCTGAAGACATCGAAAAAGATATGATTGTCGGAAGGACAGACTCAGCACACAGGATAGTCAAAACAACCTTTTGTGACATTAAAAGCAACGGTAGTAACATTAAGAGTACAACGGGAATTCCACTGTTAAATGCAGAGGAGAGAGCAGATAAGTGGAAAGAATACATTGAAGGCCTCTATGAGGGTGAAGATTTGTCTGATGTGATAGAAGAAGTAACAGGAGTCGATTTAGAAGAGATAGGGGATCCAGTATTAGAATCGGAATTTAAAAGAGCTTTGGACGACTTACGGTCAAATAAGGCAGAAGGGATAGATAACATTCCATCAGAATTTCTAAAATCATTGGGGGAAGTGGCAACAAAACGACTATTCACGTTGGTGTGTAGAATATATGAGTCTGGCGATGTACCATCTGACTTTCGGAAAAGCATCATCCACACAATTCCGAAGACGGCAAGAGCTGACAAGTGCGAGAATTATCGCACAATCAGCTTAACAGCTCATGCATGGAAGCTGCTGACAAGAATAATATACAGAAGAGTGGAAAAGAAAATTGAGAATGCGCTAGGTGACGATCAGTTTGGCTTTAGGAAAAGTAAAGGGACGAGAGAGGCAATTCTGACGTTACGGCTAATAATGGAAGCAAGGCTAAAGAAAAATCAAGACACTTTCATAGGATTTGTCGACCTGGAAAAAGCGTTCGACAATATAAAATGGTGCAAGCTGTTCGAGATTCTGAAAAAAGTAAGGGTAAGCTATAGGGAGAGACGGGTCATATACCATATGTACAACAACCAAGAGGGAATAATACGAGTGGACGATCAAGAACGAAGTGCTCGTATTAAGAAGGGTGTTAAGACAAGGCTGTAGCCTTTCGCCCCTACTCTTCAATCTGTACATCGAGGAAGCAATGATGGAAATAAAAGAAAGGTTCAGGAGTGGAATTAAAATACAAGGTGAAAGGATATCAATGATACGATTCGCTGATGACATTGCTATCCTGAGTGAAAGTGAAGAAGAATTAAATGATCTGCTGAACGGAATGAAAAGTCTAATGAGTACACAGTATGGTTTGAGAGTAAATCGGAGAAAGACGAAGGTAATGAGAAGTAGTAGAAATGAGAACAGCGAGAAACTTAACATCAGCATTGATGGTCACGAAGTCAATGAAGTTAAGGAATTCTGCTACCTAGGCAATAAAATAACCAATGACGGACGGAACAAGGAGGACATCAAAAGCAGACTCGCTATGGCAAAAAAGGCATTTCTGGCCAAGAGAAGTCTACTAATATCAAATACCGGCCTTAATTTGAGGAAGAAATTTCTGAGGATGTACGTCTGGAGTACAGCATTGTATGGTAGTGAAACATAGACTGTGGGAAAACCGGATCAGAAGAGAATCGAAGCATTTGAGATGTGGTGCTATAGACGAATGTTGAAAATTAGGTGGACTGATAAGGTAAGAAATGAGGAGGTTCTACGCAGAATCGGAGAGGAAAGGAATATGTGGAAAACACTGATAAGGAGAAGGGACAGGATGATAGGACATCTGCTAAGACATGAGGGAATGACTTCCATGGTACTGTAGAGGGCAAAAACTGTAGAGGAATACAGAGATTGGAATACGTCAAGCAAATAATTGAGGACGTAGGTTGCAAGTGCTACTCTGAGATGAAGAGGTTAGCACAGGAAAGGAATTCGTGGCGGGCCGCATCGAACCAGTCAGTAGACTGATGACAAAAAAAAAAAAAAAGTATGGAGGAACCAATAACCATGGCCATCTGCAATCCATCTACTGCAGGCGCGGTCACAGCGTGCTAAACGTAAGTTCCGCACAACGTGCTCCTCGCGTGATGTCAGAGGCTCGGCCTGCCTCGGCACTACTCGGTACGTCTCGGCTTTTATCGGTCCCACTCGCTTTAGCGCGACATTTCGGTTAGCAGAGCGATGAAACATTTTCTTCCCGCATTTGGTGCGGCTTATTTTGGCCGGCGCGACTTCCTTCAGTTCGATAGAATCGTATTGTAAGAACTGTTCGTGCTTCGCTATTTGTTCGTGGTGTAAAGAAAGTTCAAAAATACAATGGCTGTTTGCGTAGAAAGACGCAGCTTAGCAATCTGTTGTCACATACCTTTGAAAATAAATGGAAATCACAGATGATTATTATGTAGTCACATAATCGACGGGTACTGCCAATTTGCTGTGGGACAGCTTTACTACACCATGCAGAAATAATTTGAACATTTAGTTGACGATGATAGAGCTAAAAATTTAACAATCGTCACACGATTTGCACGGGATTCATTGTTCTACACATGAAGAAGCTCTTCGTGTTAAATATGCGGGTATGGAACAGCGTAACGGAATTGGTGGCGCTAATAGACGTTGGGCACATTATTACCCTGTCAGTTGGAACAGTTTTTGATGGAAATGAACGAAGGGTATCGGGACATTGTACAGTATACTACTGCATAGTAATTTGGTTAAATCAAAGGACAAGCCTGAAACGAGTTTTCGGTTATGACCTACTATTGTTGAATTTATGAAGGAAAAAGGGAAGTAAGAACGAAAATTAGAAGATTCTGTCGGTTTGGAATGCAGACCTTGCATTTTAAATAGATTTGTCTGCAGACTGCCCTCAGGAAGGCACTGCAAGCTGAGAAGCAACTTATTTCTGATTTAATGGCGAAAGCTCAGGCAATTAAAAAGAAAATCGCATTGTGGAAGTTTTCAAATTCGGACAAGGAACACCATTTCCATAAGCTCACCGGCGTTGCAAAGAACAATTCATTGTGGCTTTGGAAGAATTACAGAAACAACTTTCTTAACATCTGAGGGCATTGCCAATACTATCGAGCTGTTTTTGAGACCATCTGCCGGTGGAGCTAGTCGATATGTAATGAAATTCCCGTGTAAAAGACAAATTATTTTTCGTTAAAACTATCCCGAAGTGCTATGTTATTTTCCTTTGGACAAGTTTCTGTATCTCCTTAACGAGGCTGCAAATGTGATACCAAATGCGGCAGGCCGGCTGTGGTGGCCGTGCGGTTAAAGGCGCTGCAGTCTGGAACCGCGTGACCGCTACGGTCGCAGGTTCGAATCCTGCCTCGGGCATGGATGTGTGTGATGTCCTTAGGTTAGTTAGGTTTACGTAGTTCTAAGTTCTAGGGGACTGATGACCTCAGAGTTAAGTCGCATAGTGCTCAGAGCCATTTGAACCATTTGAACCAAATTTTCGATGTACATGTGTGCTTGAAAGACTCTTTTCTATTACTAGACATGATAAATCGTGATTACGTGGCAACCTGAATGACGAAAGTTTGTGAAACTGTCTGCGTCCGTCCCTATGCCGATAATCTGTGCCAAATGGACATTTAGTTATGTCCTCAGCGCGACAAAAATTAATAAATACAAAAAATTTGTTTTGTTAGTGGTCTACATTGGTGACAGATATGAAACAAAGCCATATGCTGCATGGCTCACTTTAGCACTTAATTCCTTTCCCCCTCGGACATTGTGGAGTTGCGTGCACTCACGCGAAAGTGTGTGGCATGTGTGCGCAAGTGCTGCACACGAGCCGAGTTCTTTGCCGTCCCTGATCTAATGGCTTCGTCTTCTACAGAACTTGCAACACTAATATCCCTTCCTTTCCGGACTATTTGTCTGATTATAGTGAAGAAACGTGGTGTGAGGAACGATATGCGGAACTGTGAATTTCTTGTTATCCCGTGTGCGGTAGTCCAGCATGGATTTCACTAATGGTGTCCAAAGATCTGACTTCGCAGATTAAACGTGTTTTCCCAAGTTCTTCCCATAATTTAAGCGAGCTTTCGGTTCGCCCTAAACATTCTCGATGCTGGAACTGCGCACTTCTTAATGCAAAAGAGCTTTCGCTTAATCGAATACACTCGGAACGTTAACGGTGGTTACAGTTAGCATAAAACTGAATCGCTTTCGCAAACAGCGCACATTTCGTTTTATATCCGTGCTGCACCACTCGGTAAGATTGGCAACTGTCCGCCGACGTGAAACGGAAACAGTCTCATTGGTTGTTAAGTGAATACTTAGAGAAGCGAGATTTTCCCCTCCTCTGCGAAGCGATGTGAAAATGCGATCGCAAAATCTGATTGGCAGTAAGGCCCTCAGTGATGTAGTCAGAAGCTCATTCGAGCTGCGAGGATGGAAGAGAAGTTTGGACTTCGCCAAGGAGTGTATAAAACCGTACATCTTACTTTTTGTGCCTTCAGAAGGACCTTCTTACGTTAACCGCTATGAAAAGTATTGTGTGACAATGTAATGAAAATTGGTTAGTTACTTCACGTAGTTCATAGGACAGGTACTCGGCTGTGGCCTTGTAAAAGGAACCATCCCAGCATTTACGTGCAATAATTTAGGGAAACCACGAAAAACCTAAGTTATTGAGGCTGGATGGAGAGTGGAGCCTCCTTCCTTTCGAATATCACGCCAGTCTACTTAAAACAGTACAACCTCATTCGGTTTATATCATACCGTTTGCAAAGAAGTTACTTAATAATGTAGAAAGCTATTGCTACACTGTTTATTCATTTCTCTGTGCCAGTCACCGCACACACTACACACTCATTATTTCATAGTATAACACTACACACATTGTCAGCTGTAAGGAGGACCGTAGCAACGATTTGTTGTCCATTTTCTGCACCAATCTGACTGAGAACTGAGGCAGCGTACTTTTATAATGAATGAGGTTTTGAGCTCAGAACGAGGATAAGATGTTAGTATTATGCATTGGAGAGTTTTTGGAAATTATTATGGAAAGGAAGCAAAAAAGAAAAATACTGTATAGTGCGGTAGTGTTATGTGAAACAAATAGAAATGTATTATTATTATTATTATTATTATTATTATTATCATTGCCTTTTTAAACCCCTGCTGTTTATTATCTAAGTAATCTTTGACTATATAGAACGTGTTGCCTAACAGGTACTTTTAACACCTGTATTAAAGAAGTTCGTTTCAGTAATCTGTTTAATCATCTTGGGCAATTTATTGTGTAATTTTACTGTTTCAGGCTTAACGTGCGTATGAGATGTCAGTGTTTACGTGGAACCTCTCGCATCTCCGTACCGAGCTTGTTTATTGGTAATACAGGTACACTGGCAAAACTCTGGAACAAATCAACGTAATAAGTTTTAAAATGTCAATAGAGCTGACAAAGTTCGAGATGCTGACACAGTAGGCAGAAACTACATTAAGAATTCATAATCCTGACAAATTTCCCGAACGTACACTCTAAGACAAAAGAGAGAGAGGGGGGGGGGGGGCGGGAGGGAGGTAGACAGAGAGAGAGAGAGAGAGAGAGAGAGAGAGAGAGAGAGAGAGAGAGAGAGAGACTACGCAAACGGACGAAGTATTCGAATAGGACTGCAATTGATAGGTGTGATGTACATGTACAGACAAACAAATGGTTGCAATTCAGAAAATAGTTGGATGGATTATTCAAGAAAAGGAGTTTCACAAACTGAGCAAGTTAGTAACGTTTTGGTACACATGTGGCCCTTATGCGAGCAGTTATTCGGCTTGGCATTGATTGATGCAGTCGTTGGATGTCCTTTTGAGGCATATCGTGTAAGATTCTGTACAACTGGCGCTTTAGATCGTCAAAATCCCGAGCTAGTTAGAGAGCCCTGGCCATAATGCTCCAAACGTCTCTACGGGGAATCTCCAGACGTGTTGTCGCTGATCATCGAGGCTCATTTCGAAGCGCGACTCATACCTGAAGACAATTCTGCTCCAGTCAATGAGATTGCAGGCCGAAGATGTGTATGGAGACGCCCTGGACAGCGATAAGATACCAACCTGACTGTCGCCAGCCATGCGGCCCGACAACCAATCGTGACGGTCTGGGGTGTCACTTCTTTTCATACCCCTTTGGTTCCCATCCGCGGCACCCTTACAACACAGCGGTACGCCGAAAGTATTCTACGTCCCCATTTTATGTCCCTTATTTGCAAGCCATCCTGGGCTTGCGTTTCAGCAAGATAATGCCCGCCCACACACGACAAGAGTTTCTACAGCTTGTCTTCGCGCTTGCCAAGCCATGCCTTGGCTTGAAGGGTCGCCGGATTTCTCCTCAGCTGAGAATGTTTGGAGCGTTATGGACAGGGTCCTCCAACCATCTCGGGATTTTTACGATCGAATGCGTCAATGAGGCAGAAATTTTCACGATATCCCTCTGGAGGACGTCTAACAACTCTGCCAATCAGTGCCAATAATAAGGGCCAGAGGTGGACCAACGCGTTATTAACTTGCTCAGCTAGTGAAGCTCTTTCTCTTGAATAAATCACGCAATTTTTTTGAAAATGTAATCACTTTTGTCATTCGTTTGTCTGTACATGTATATCACGTCTACCGATTTCCGTCCTATTCGGATAATTCGTTCTTGGCGCGTCATTCGTCTTTTTTTATTTTTTTAAAAAAATAGTTTGTATGTAAGATTGCTCTACGCCTGGGGGATAAAAATAGCACAATCGGAATGTTGTCTGTGAGACAGGAGGTTGGGTATTACACCCTGCACAGAACTTGTTTCAAAACTTTCGCCTGTTGCTCTTTGAGACGGCAGGAAGGGCCAAGAGAAAAAAGTCTCCATTCCTTATTACAGGGAGATACAGACTGCTTTAACTCGGCAACACTGTATTGGCGGTAACCTGCGTAGAGCAAGAGTAAACATAGGAATGACCGAGTAGAAGACCTGGTGTATAAGTACCACCAAAATTTCCTCCTTCGTTTTATGTCGTATTAGCTCCGTTAAACAGAGAAGCGCGCGTCCATCAACGGGTGATGGACTGTTGAATACAAACTTTTCAGTTTGAAACAAGGAAGCGGCAACAGCGCGTCTCGTTGCACTAATGATCTCCGCGTGCTTGGAAAGCAGTTCACGGCTGAAGACGGTTTTGATGCCCCTGCTGCGTCTGACAAGTGGAGAGTTGCGTCATAGAATGACTTTTCCGCTACCTGCAACGTGTTGGTGGCGTAGTTCTGAGATACTGTCAGTGTATAGCGCTTCTCCTTCACCTCGAAGGATTTCAGTATACGTTGCGATAGTCGATTACAGAAAGGGAAAAACGCGTACACATGCACACAAAGCGACAAAAGGAAGGAAGGTGTCCGCTACGAGCGCATTAACCTTTTATTGCTCATTCTAATAAGCCATCTTATTTGTAACTTTATAACTACTGTTTTTTAAATGAGGCGAGCCAGCTTGTTTAAATCTATAAAGAGACAGAAGGACAGCGATACAAAGACCCTCTTCAGTATTGCAGCAATTACTTAGCTGTTTATGCGGCAGGGTATTATGATGAAGTACTTCCATTTAAACTAAAATATTACTAGAAGACTACTTTCAGAAGCCATAAAAACAAAGCTATCCCGCATATAAAGTTAATGGCTGCCGTTATTGCGCTACACATGCCAATACACGAGGTGACAAGAGTCGTGGGATAGTGATATGCACATAAACAGATATATCTCAGTGGTAATAGCTGACGGTAGGGTTCGTGAGTGGCGCACACCACGTGAATCTATGGACCCAGATTGTCAACAAGGCAATGTACAGGCTGGTGGTGGCCCGATATTTGTGTGGGCTGTGTTCACATGGAATGGACTGGGTTCTCTGGTCCAATTGAACCGATCATTGACTGGAAGTGGCTATGTTCGGCTACTTGGAGACCATCTGCAGCCATTCATGGACTTCATGTTCCCAAACAACGTTGGAGTTTTTGTGGATCACAATGCGCCATGTCACTGGGCCACATTTGTTCGCCACTGGTTTGATGATTATTGTGGTAAATTCGAGCGAATGATCTGGCCACCCAGTTCGTCCGACATTTCGAATTTATAGGACATAATCGGGAGGTCAATTCGTGCATAAAATCGTGTACCGACGACACTTTCAAAATTATGGACCGCTATAGAGGCACCATGGTTAAATATTTCTGCAGGGAACTTTCAACGACTTGAGTCTATGTCACGTCGAGTTGCCGCTCTACGCCGAACAAAAGGAAGTTCGACACGATATTGGGAGGTGCCGCATGATTTTTGTCACCTCAGTGTATAAACGAGACCCAAATGTCTTTTGCTGTTAGCGTCTGCTGTGGTCCAGGCCAAAGTATTCCAACTTGTCCTCGTGTATACAAGGTTTTATATAATAGTTTTTTATGTAAAATATGGCATTAGTGTCTCTGTACAGGTCATAAACAGCTTCTGGCGCACATGTATCTCGGTTTTTGACTCAATTCCACTTACGAAGATGAAGGCGACAGAAATAATAACCACGATTATCCTCAGCCATTTAGCATCAATTGCTGAACGAATTGCCGGCCGGAGTGGCCGGGCGGTTCTAGGCGCTACAGTCTGAAGCCGAGCGACCGCTACGGTCGCAGGTTCGAATCCTGCCTCGGGCATGGATGTGTCTGATGTCCTTAGGTTGGTTAGGTTTAATTAGTTCTAAGTTCTAGGCGACTGATGACCTCAGAAGTTAAGTCGCATAATGCTCAGAGCCATTTGCTGAACGAATTCCTCCAGCAGACCCTTCGATTACAAAAAGGTACGGCCAAACTTTCAGGAAACATTCCTCACACACAAAGAGAGAAAATATGTTATGTGGACATGTGTCCGGAAACGCTTGCTTTCCATGTTAGAGCTCATTTTATTACCTCTCTTCAAATCACATTAATCATGGAATGGAAACACACAGCAACAGAACGTACCAGCGTGACTTCAAACACTTTGTTACAGGAAATGTTCAAAATGTCCTCCATTAGCGAGAATACATGCATCCACCCTCCGTCGCATGGAATCCCTGATGCGCTGATGCAGCCCTGGAGAATGGCGTATTGTATCACAGCCGTCCACAATACGAGCACGAAGAGTCTCTACATTTGGTACCGGGGTAGCGTAGACAAGAGCTTTCAAATGCCTCCATAAATGAAAGTCAAGAGACTTGAGGTCAGGAGAGCGTGGAGGCCATGGAATTGGTCCGCCTCTGCCAATCCATCGGTAACCGAATCTGTTGTTGAGAAGCGTACGAACACTTCGACTGAAATGTGCAGGAGCTCCATCGTGCATGAACCACATGTTGTGTAGTACTTGTAAAGGCACATGTTCTAGCAGCAGAGGTAGAGTATCCCGTATGAAATCATGATAACGTGCTCCATTGAGCGTGGGTGGAAGAACGAAACTAAAATGAGCTCTAACATGGAAATTAAGCGTTTCCGGACACATGTCCACATAACATCTTTTCTTTATTTGTGTGTGAGGAATGTTTCCTGAAAGTTTGCCTGTACCTTTTTGTAACACCCTGTATTTTGCTTTACTGGCTTCGATAAATTAATTTGTCATCTCCCTTACGGCTGGCAAAACAACTTGACATGTACTTTAAATGTGAATCATTTACTATAAATTATGTCTGTCAATTTTTTTCCATATTATAGCATTACGCATCTGTGAAGTAGTTATTGACGTATGCTACACCAATACTAAGCTTCTGAAGATAAGAAATTAATTTGTCGATAGCGGTAAAGCGAAATAAAGATACCTTTGCAACAGACGACTGAATTTTATTCTGAAATTGCGTGTACTAGTATACTGCGCGCGTCCATGCAATGACATAGACAAGTCAGTCGTTTCTTGTTTTTTTTGCCATTTTTTTAAGATAGAAATTATGATATCGTCGAGAGGAGTCGTATACAGGCAGAATTCAGTAGAGCTACAGCAAGAACAGCAGAAAAGTGCAGATGTATTATTGAAACGAAATATGCTTATTTTGCCTTACTTTCGCTACTCGCACTTTACACGGAGGCTGCCGCTTCAAACACTGAGCCACGAGGGGTAACCGCGTGCTCTCAGGCGCCTTGTCACGGTTCGTGCGGCTCCCCCCGTCGGAGGTTCGAATTTTCCCTCGGGCATGGTTGTGTGTGTTGTCCTTAGAGTAAGCTAGTTTAAGTTAGATTAAGTAGTGCGTAAGCTTAGGGACCAATGGCGTCAGCAGTTTGGTCCCATAGGATCTTACCACAACTTTCCAATTTTCAAACACTGATGGTTATTGATATTTTCCTTACCTGCTTGTGCTGCGAAGGGTACGTGAACTGATGGATAGGATAAAGTTCCTGATTCTTAAATTCACAGTCACATTTTCATATAAGGCGAACTTGTGTGGGAATGTTGATGGTGGTTTGCCCCTCAGAGGGGAACTTTGAGCTCAGCAACTTCTTCGGTACTCTTCAAGAGGAGTATACGACCAACAGGTTCCAAGCTCTCCCTTTCTGTCGTTCTACAGGGTGTCAACAAAAGTTTGGGTGCATAGGTAATTCTAGTAAATCTTAATAAATACTTATAAATGAATAAAAAATAGATTTTAATAAATTTGGTTTTTGCAGACTGAATGATTGCTCTATCTAAAGAAGACCGAGTTGATTTGTTTCTCTTAAGGGGACGAGAAGGATGGTCGTTTCGTAAAATTGTGGAAGAATTTAACCTTCGACACTCTCATCGTCAACCTATTTGTTTTACTGCCGTTGAAAAATTAATCACTAAGTTTAAAGAAACAGGCAGTGTGTTTGAGAAACCACGTTCCGGACGACGAAAGGCTTCAGGCGAAACGAAGGAGTCTGTCTTGGCCAAGGTTTATGCTAGCCGAAAGCAGTCGGGGTTGTGTGTTCCAAGGTCAACCAGCCATAAAAATCCTGTCGTAGGAGAGGTTTCATGTGTGAATGTTTTGCAGGTAAATTGGGAGAAAATATCAGTTTTACTACAGACTGTGTGTTGTTCAGTGACGAAGCCGTGTTTTATGTTACTGGTGAAGTGAACAGACAAAATCTTCGATGCTGATCTCAAGGCAATCCTCATTGGATGAGTCCGTCCAAACAGCAGGGCCGCCAAAGGGCGATGGTGTGGTGTGGTGTGGTGTGGTTTGAGGGAAGCTCTTGTGCTAGAACCTTTCTTCTTTAGTGAACTTGTAACGCGTGAGACTTATCTGAACACGCGGAGAGACAAATTGATGCCTCAAATTGAGCGTTTGGGTGAGGGACTTCCAAACTGATCTCAGCAGGTTGGGGCCCTTGCCAATTTTGCTGCAGCTGTTAGAGATTGGTTGAGTGACAATTTTCGTCACTGGGTTGGGAGAGATGGTCATGTGTAGTGACCCCTTCGTTCGCCAGACCTTTCTTCCCTTGATTTCTTTTTGTGGGGCGTGCTAAAAGAGAACGTTTACTTGATGAAGATTATAAATTTAGACCACTTGACAGAACGCATTAACAAACAGTGTGCTAAAATCAACGGCAATTCAGACCTACTCCATCGAGTTCACCTTAATCTTGCAAAGCGCATCATATTATGCTCTGAAAAGCGCGGAGATCATGTTGAAAATATTATTTATTAACGTTATAGTGAATAAAATGCGGTGTATTATTATTTATTAGAATTCCTATGTACCCAGATTTCATGGACACCTTGTATAATCGTTCATAACAATGCGGACACAAAGCAACGCTACGCTGCTCAAGCTCTAGTCACAGTCATTCACAAGATGGAGATACACACTTGACATTTCGTAACAAGTCGGGAGGAGGTAACGGCAAAGCATCTCCACTGTGACTTTTTCCGCGACGTCAGTGCATGATTCCAGCATCGTCTTCATCACCCACTGAAGAGTATATGTACTCGCATTATTCTGAATTGGCGAATTCGTACTACTTAGCATACTTCTGCTTCCATAATTCGACAGTATTCAGTTACGACCTCTTTGTCCTTAGATCATATAAGTTATTCACTATTAATTTATGATTTTATGTATTTACTTATTTTTCGTTTCAGGTGAGTACACCGAACCCAGTGTATGAACAATTAAAGAGCCACCACTGTAAGTAACAGTTTTCATATCCATCACCAGATAGCGTGCATATTAAAGTCCAGATTACAAATCATCTCCAGGATAAGCTGCAGATACATACAAAGTACTTAACAGCACTTTCGTTGCGTTTCGTAAGGAAATTAAATGTACTCCTGAACTTGGTCGCTTTAAGCCGAGTTTCACTATGGGTTTCGATTTGCAGGATCACATGAAAGATCTGTCTGACCTGTTATTAACACTGACAAAGGAAGAGTCTTTAAAATTAACTTTCCAACTTGTTCAGTCATTGAAAATCCCATAGCAGTGCAATCGTAGAAAAACAACTGGTAAAAACTTTTATTACACTTTCAACTCTAGAGATTCTGGGAAACACTACCTGACCGATACTGGTTGCTGATCGGCGCCGCTCGAATCTACTCGTAAGGGGAGGCCACGACGTTCGCATCAAACATTTACTTCAAACTTTGTACACTTTTAGTAGGCCATTAGGACAATATGATGTGCAAATAGTAAGGCATACTACTAAGGCAATTTCGTGAAAATCACAAAAGTAGTTTTACATGTCAGCGATGTACCAATGTGTTGGGACGTTGAGCTTGAGATGGCGGCGGTCATGTGGCTGGCGTTCAAGCTCTGTAATTGGTGGATCACTGCATCGAGTCCCGTCTGTGTGTCTTTTTCTCAGTTGACTTAAGAACGACGTGTTTCGCCCAGATAGAGCATCATCAGGTTATCTGAAATAATAAGGAAATGACTGTAACAGTAAATCCATTGTGGTCCTATTCTGGACTACTATAAAGGCAAAGTACATAGAGAAACGTAATGTATATCATGTTAAAAGATCAGAAATTGTCTGCCAAAAAACATCCGTGAAGAAGGTGTGATGCCGCATAAAACAACTAAAAGGGAAAGATATGAAAAAGATATGAAAAATTAATGAAGTAAAATCACCGCGATCAGGCATTAGTAAAGAGCAAAGGAGGAACCGAAAAGTGCGTATTAGATTCCCCGCAGAGTACTGTGGGCAGTAGATGCGCGCAGACGGCACGGCAGGCAAGGGTGAGTGGTAGTGGCGGGGATTGGATGGGGGTTGGGGCTGCAGGCAGCCGCTGTAGGGGAAATGCTGAGCGCTGGAGGGGAAGTACCGTCCTAAACTGAAGCGTACACTCACAGTTTTTGTAAATATTAAGTGTGGTCCCTCCTTGCCCACACTTGCATGGTGACCATTCAAAAAGATTTGTCACTTTTGCTTTGGTTAGTATCTAAAATACAGCGATTTATTTTGTCTAGCTTGTTAACCATTTTTGACTTTCAGAGAAGCATTACAAACAGCGAATTTTGAGTAAATCCTACACATTTCCCTTGTTGCCACGTTAAAATTTGCTTCTGTTGCCAAAACACAGCGGAGTTTACTCCACCTCACCTCACTAACATGTTTTTCAGATGCAATTGCGAGAGAATTCGGAAACAGTGGTTTATTAAGTAAGGAACTGAGGAAAAGTAAGGTCAGTGTCTTACGGAAAGACATGTTCCCAGTGCAAAATAATATGTAATGTCTTGGAAAACCTATAGCATTTCTCATTTCACCAGGCATCAGTGGCCCTTAAAACTTAATTCTTCCATCGAAAAAGTCTATAGTTAGTGGAAAAACACAGTAGATAATGAAGTTTTGCATAATAACCATATGGCACTATACTCTCCTCTTTATGTGCTAGGCCGGCCGGAGTGGCCGAGCGGTTCTAGGCGCTACAGTTTGGAACCGCGACACTGCTACAGTCGCAGGTTCGAATCCTGCCTCGGGCATGGATGTGTGTGATGTCCTTAGGTTAGTTAGGTTTTAGTAGTTCTAAGTTCTAGGGGACTGATGACCTCAGAAGTTAAGTCCCATAGTGCTCAGAGCCAGCCTTTATGTACTATCATTTGCCAAAATCTTATTTCGATATCTCAAACGGTTAATATTTCACTCTGGCTTTATCACTGGCGCGGCACATTGCAAATGAATGTGCTACGTCAGGTCGATTTTCTCGAGATTAGTGACGGATAGAGACCTCCACTCAAGTCTAAAGAAAAGTTCAGTATGTAAGCTCAGTTTCCTATGCGGTAACATATTATGTAATAACCACCAAACGCAAAATCATTTTTAATTACAAACCTTTTCGAATTTCGTGCAGTCTTACTTCCATATAAATATCACAACAAAGATGACCATTAACGAAATGATGGGTGCATCATCGTGAACCTGACATATAAAGTTAGAAATAAAGCAAAAATTAAATTATGTTACATAGTAGATTCTGTAAAATCGTCTGAGAAAGATTTCAGGGCGTGCACCTCGATTCTGTCTTCTCCGACCGACCGAAAGGCGACAAACACTTGTCGTCCTCCACCTCCGAACAAACGAATGAATCACTCGGCGCTTTGGACGCAAATTGGTCACTGTGCATCGGCCAGCTTGTCTTGTGCGGACTTCTGCCTCATGGAGGCGACGACAGGCATAGCAGCGCAGTACAGGACCTCGCGCGCAAACCGTAAACAGCCGTACACTACAACGGCCCCAGGGGCCCGTCCGTTCAAAAAAATGTTCAAATGTGTGTGAAATCTTATGGGACTTAACTGCTAAGGTCATCAGTCCCTAAGTTTACACACTACTTAACCTAAATTATTCTAAGGACAAACACACACACCCATGCCCGAGGGAGGACTCGAACCTCCGCCAGGACCAGCCGCACAGTGCCCGTCCGTATTCACATAGACAGTATACATATGGATGATGGGCTAGTAGTAATGACAGTCGCCATGCAGCACTGCCGTCGGATTTACGGTATGATGACGGCGTGCAATTCAAATAGTAATGGATAAATTAAGAAAAAAAACATAATATGTCATATGGGAATATATACACTGCAGAACATGTCAGATTTAGAGCTATGTATAGAGACATAGAAAGCCTCCATGTTCAAAATAGAATACATGATGCCATAAAATGAAGACCAGAGTACAAATCTGTTGCTAAAAGGTAACAATTCCAAAAAGATAAAATACTACTGCATACACGTGACAAGCGACCAAGGCCCTGACCGCAAAAAGCTAAAAACTAATAAACTGTTTAAAATTAGAAAACATGCATTCATAGAAAACCTGATTCTTGATTGATAACTCATCGTTCAGTAACGTATCCTTCTTAGCATGTGAATGTTCTACAATTTCGGTCTCTTCAAGAAGATTGAGCCTCTTACCTTCGAGGTGCAAAACCATTAAATTTCCGTGTATAGACGGCTGGTGACTGGATTTAAGGTGCTCAGCGAAGGCGGAATTTGCTTTAAATTTTCCTTTCTTAATGAGTAGATGCTTCTGAAACGTAATTTTAAAAGCCGTTCCCGTCTGCACAGTACAAACTGCTTGACAAAGAATTTAGCTAAGGCATAGGACACATTACCTAAAAATGGAAGCTTAGTATACTATAATTGGCATTGTTACCTTTTATCCATAGATTTGTAGTCTGTTCTTCATTTTATGGCTCTACATATTCTACACTCCTGGAAATGGAAAAAAGAACACATTGACACCGGTGTGTCAGACCCACCATACTTGCTCCGGACACTGCGAGAGGGCTGTACAAGCAATGATCACACGCACGGCACAGCGGACACACCAGGAACCGCGGTGTTGGCCGTCGAATGGCGCTAGCTGCGCAGCATTTGTGCACCGCCGTCGTCAGTGTCAGCCAGTTTGCCGTGGCATACGGAGCTCCATCGCAGTCTTTAACACTGGTAGCATGCCGCGACAGCGTGGACGTGAACCGTATGTGCAGTTGACGGACTTTGAGCGAGGGCGTATAGTGGGCATGCGGGAGGCCGGATGGACGTACCGCCGAATTGCTCAACACGTGGGGCGTGAGGTCTCCACAGTACATCGATGTTGTCGCCAGTGGTCGACGGAAGGTGCACGTGCCCGTCGACCTGGGACCGGACCGCAGCGACGCACGGATGCACGCCAAGACTGTAGGATCCTACGCAGTGCCGTAGGGGACCGCACCGCCACTTCCCAGCAAATTAGGGACACTGTTGCTCCTGGGGTATCGGCGAGGACCATTCGCAACCGTCTCCATGAAGCTGGGCTACGGTCCCGCACACCGTTAGGCCGTCTTCCGCTCACGCCCCAACATCGTGCAGCCCGCCTCCAGTGGTGTCGCGACAGGCGTGAATGGAGGGACGAATGGAGACGTGTCGTCTTCAGCGATGAGAGTCGCTTCTGCCTTGGTGCCAATGATGGTCGTATGCGTGTTTTGCGCCGTGCAGGTGAGCGCCACAATCAGGACTGCATACGACCGAGGCACACAGGGCCAACACCCGGCATCATGGTGTGGGGAGCGATCTCCTACACTGGCCGTACACCACTGGTGATCGTCGAGGGGACACTGAATAGTGCACGGTACATCCAAACCGTCATCGAACCCATCGTTCTACCATTCCTAGACCGGCAAGGGAACTTGCTGTTCCAACAGGACAATGCACGTCCGCATGTATCCCGTGCCACCCAACGTGCTCTAGAAGGTGTAAGTCAACTACCCTGGCCAGCAAGATCTCCGGATCTGTCCCCCATTGAGCATGTTTGGGACTGGATGAAGCGTCGTCTCACGCGGTCTGCACGTCCAGCACGAACGCTGGTCCAACTGAGGCGCCAGGTGGAAATGGCATGGCAAGCCGTTCCACAGGACTACATTCAGCATCTCTACGATCGTCTCCATGGGAGAATAGCAGCCTGCATTGCTGCGAAAGGTGGATATACACTGTACTAGTGCCGACATTGTGCATGCTCTGTTGCCTGTGTCTATGTGCCTGTGGTTCTGTCAGTGTGATCATGTGATGTATCTGACCCCAGGAATGTGTCAATAAAGTTTCCCCTTCCTGGGACAATGAATTCACGGTGTTCTTATTTCAATTTCCAGGAGTGTATTTCATTATTCTTCTACACTGCTTTTGAACATAAGGGTTTTCTATGTCACTGTGTCCAGCTTTAGATCTGGCATCTCGTGCAGTTTGTATATTCTCAGATGCGCTATTATGTATTATCTATTTCGTAGTTTGTCCATTACTATTTGAATTCTACGCCGTCATGACACTGTAAACCCGACGGGAGCACCGCGTGGCGATTGTCATTACTATTAGATCAAACAACTTTCTGCATGAGCTCTTATCATCCATATGTATACTCCGTGTGAATACAGATGGGTCGCTAGGGCGTTTGTATTGTATGGCTGTTTACGGTTTGCGCACGAGGTCCTGTTCCACGCTGCTATACCTATCGTCGCCTTCATGAGATAATAATCATTTTTCGGTTCCTCCATTACTATTTGAATTCTACGCCGTCATGACACTGTAAACCCGACGGGAGCACCGCGTGGCGATTGTCATTACTATTAGATCAAACAACTTTCTGCATGAGCTCTTATCATCCATATGTATACTCCGTGTGAATACAGATGGGTCGCTAGGGCGTTTGTAATGTATGGCTGTTTACGGTTTGCGCGCGAGGTCCTGTTCCACGCTGCTATACCTATCGTCGCCTTCATGAGATAATAATCATTTTTCGGTTCCTCCTTCGATCTATACTAATGCCTGATCCCGGTAATTTAAATTCATTAATTTTTAATGTTTTTCCACATAGGTTGTCTTCTTGACGGATGCTTTTTGGAAGACAAGTTCTGATCATCATACGTTTTTCTATACATAATTTAATTCGTTCGATTTTGGAAGATTATTTGCTTTTGTGGTAGTCCAGAATAGGACCACGTTGGATTTATTCTAGTATCGTCGTTCCCTTATATTTTCATATAACCTGATGATGCACTATCCGGATGAAACTCGATGTTCTTAAATTAATAAAGAACATTCTGCAACTTACGACTGTTTTTAAATAGCAGCAGTAGAAAGTTGACTGTACCACCAAGCCAAGATGGAATCGAAAAATTATTTGTTTGTTTGCTAATTTTTATTTTGACAACAAGTATTATATTTATAACCAATAAGTAAACCGTTAAGTTTTCCTCAAAATGTATGCCTGTTATGATTTCAAAACTCCCTATGTCTGCAGTTGGGTAATGTGTTGAGAACTGCTTTGCACCTGGATGCTTCCGTCTGCAGACACAGGTTTTAAGGACGAGAGACACACTTGGAATGCTCAAGTCAAACGTCGATTAATAAACGTGTACATAACTTTATGCAATAATCTAGTGACTTTAATATGCCAGAATATGAGGATAATGTATGAATGTGCTTTCGACATACAAGTTACAGTGTGATGTTTTTCATACAGACACGGAAAACATAAATTAAAACGGCATCTACTACATCGAATGAATGCAATTTTCCCGCATGCACAAGGAATCTTCAGAGTTTCTAAGGCAAAACGAAAGTCGTTGACGTTTTGAAAAAAATTCTGTTTCTTGTGGCCTTTTACATGCAAACCGTGCGTAACGCCACATTTTCGTAAATATCGGTACCGAAAATCGACGATGTACGGTTGAAAGTATTTTAACAGCATCTTCGCGAGCAGCAATTTCTTGTCCGTTGTCGATCAAATACGAACAAGCTCAAAGCCGTTTGATAAAGTTTGTAACTGGCCTATAGAAATAAAAGTCGCATAATATTTTTTGCTATAGAGAAAGTTGATAAATACCCAAATAACATTGGGAATCCAATGAAAGTTGGTGCAAATAAACGTATCTTTTCGTCATATTATCTTTCAAATGTAATGTAACTGGCCTATAGAAATAAAAGTCGCATAATGTTTGTAACTATAATGAAAATTGATAAATAGCCAAATAACATTGGGAATCCAATGAAAGTTGGTGCAAATAAACGTGTATTTTCGTCATATTATCTTTCAAATGTAATATGTTGGAAACAACATGACTAGTGGTGAAAAAAATATAAATTTAAAAACAAATGAGCTGTCAGTGATCGGGAGAATGAGGATTGTGTAAGCACAGTACTAATACAGTTCCTTGGAACTCTTCTGATGAATCAAAACTTAGATTTATGCGAACTTTCTGGACAGACAGATACTTGATGGTTGTGACGGATTACAATGACTGTTCGCTAAGTGCGTAGTCGGACAATATTGCGTCTTTTCGTCTATTCATGCGGATGACATGACATTTACTGTTATCTGCCATTCTTTACACAAAGTGCTGATCGCTTTCAAGTCTTCCAGCATTCTCAAACAGTTTTATAACCACGAGGCATTTCTGAAGATTTTGCCCAAAGATAACCTCAGAAATTGTTTATTGTATTTTCTGCTACCAGTCACTTATTTGTTTTGTGTTTAACTTAATATGACGCAACGCGTTTCGGGCGTGTTCTGCCCATCGTCAGGAGTTTACACGTACAGAAAATTGTCGCTGAAAAATAAATTGTCTTAAACGAGATTAACATCTTTTTGTTTACTGTTCGCTGCTGGAGGAGCTGCTGGGGTGTTTGGAGGGAGGAGGGCAGTGGTTAGCCAGAAACTGATATCCATTGACGTATTCTGCGTGCTTGGAGCTGTGTCTCGTTTATTCTGACTGGCTCCACAGCCTGCGTGTGATGCAGATAGTTTTGCATCAGTTATTAATTTGCGAAAATTGTGTCATCACTATCCACTGAACAGTTGTCATACGGACAAGTGTATCACGCGATTTTTGCAACTTAATAACTGATGCAAAACTATCTGCTTCCCACGCAGGCTGTGGCGCCAGTCATAATAAATAACGAGACACAGGCTCTACGCAAGCAGAATACATCACTGGAAATCAGTTTCTGGCCAACCATTGCCCCCTCCCTCTTTCCCTCCAAATACTCCAACAGTCCCTCCAGCAACGAACAGTAAACAAATAGTTATAGTTTAAGACAGGAAAATGGGCAGAACATTCTCGAAACATTACATTAAAGATAAAACAAATGAAAGTTACTGGTAGCAGAAAATACAAATAAATAATTTATTCCACACGTCACGGTTCCAAAACATAGCCAGTATGGCCACAGTTAATCTCAGGAAGCTAAAAACATTATTGCCAGGCCGTTTGTGTATATTGTGAGGAGTGATGATCCTATTAAACGTCCCTGTAGTAGGTCGGACGCTGCTTGCAGCTCTGATGTTGTTCCCCCATTAAGAACAGTGCTGTGAGGTGCGTTTGGAGCCTTCATTCCAGCGGCATAAGTGTTCAGATATTCCGAATGCACATATTTTGTTTACATTGCCAAGGTGTGGAATTACATCTATGGCTTTCCAAAAGTTAAGAAAAATTGTGACAAATCATTACCACGTGTGATCGCTCTGTTAGAGCTGATCTGGGCACTAGAGCCAGTTCCTGCTAGCAGGGGGAACGGGGGCTTTTGTTTAGATTGGAGGTGATCAGCCAGTCGTGGTTCACTAACCAATTATGTCCAGTTTATGTCGAACTTAGAGAACAGACTTGGAGACGGACGTCGACTGTTCCGAGGCAAGAACCAGCTGTGTCCGGAATTTTCCTTGTCATTGTACCAAACTGTAGTCAAACATTGTGACAAGTGGCAAGTGAAAGGCGGACAACATAATGCTGGTATTTCTGCAATTTACAAACAGTTTCCACGTCCAGTACTTAGTTCTAATTGTATGTTGAGCCTTGAGAGGGAAAAGGGCCAAGTGAAGCTGTAAATTTTCTGCACGATTTCATAAATAATACCCTCGATAAAAACGTAGATCATTTACATATATGTATGACGAGTGCGGTGGCCAAAATAGAAATGACAGCACGTTGCGGTACCTGTGCAAAAAAAGTGTTAGAAGTATCTTTCAAGTTAGTAACTCATGCATTTCCTGTCCCAGATCACAACTTTATAGCATCTAGCCGCAGCTTTGGATTAGTTGAAAAGGAAGGAAGGAAACGTGCAGTTATATCCAGGAAGTGACTGCACAAAACTCGTCAGAAATACATCAGAGAAGTTCGCTGTGGTTGATGTTACACAAGATCTGTTTTTAGGCTTCTCGTCGTACCTAAAAAAAAAAAAAAGAAAACGATTCGGTGTAACGTTAAGAGTACTGATAAGGAGAAGTGCTCTGTTTTATAGTACATGCTCATTGAATACTCCACTGAACGCAAGCATGTATTCGCTGTTGTGTATCATTACGAAAACTTACGTAGAAACATTCAGAAAGCCTCAAATACATTAACTTTCCTCGAGGAAAACTGTATAAAGTGCTTCTGCCATTTATATCTGAGAAATATAAAGATGTCATGAACTTTATGAAGAAGTATGTGCCAGCCTAATACATGGAATTTTATAATACGTTGATCTACGATAGCACTGTTACGGATGCTACATCCAGTTCATCAAAAGGAGAAGCACACAGAACTAAGTGACCTCCCACAGCTATGAGTTTTGTTAGGGTATCCAATTTTTTTCAGTTCGCAGACTGCTCATAATCACGTCGGGAATGTTCACATATGAATCACCTGCGCACAAATGACAGCCCCACCAATGCGCTTCCCCTTTATACCTTGTGTATGCGATAATATCGCCATCTGTGTAAGTGCATATCGCTATCCCACTCTTCTTTCACCTCAGTGTATAAGGAATTTTCATATGAAGAGGCACGAAAAGTCGTAACAACCAAACAAATTGAAATCTGCGTATGCCACTTTGGAGACATCTAGGCTAAGGAAGCATGTGTCACCACCTCCCTTAGAAAATTCAAAGCTGTGTCCTTAGCAAGCAAGGTGATGCTCACCCGTCTGTTTCGATGTCCCACCACTCATCGAATTCCTAGAGCACGGAAAACCGTAAACAGTGATGTGTACTGTGGGACACACCGTAGCCTACGCAAGTCTATTAAGAGCAAACGGCGTGGGCTGTTCACGAGGGAGGGATTCTGCTCAACTATGACGCGTGTTGTCCATACGTCTTCAAGATCACACGAAGTGTAATGGCAAAGTTCAAATGGGAGCAGTTTGAGCATCCGCCCTGTACCCCAGACATGTCGCCCTGCTACTACGAGAGGTTGGTCCGCTAAGAGAACATCTCAAAGGAAAGCTCTTCAGCTGGGACGACGAGTTTACGGACACATTGGAGGACCGGCACCTATCACAGCCACAGGAATTCTGAGTCCTTCGGTTCGTGAAACAGTGGAGTAATTGTGCTTTGTCATCTGGTGATTATACCGGGTGATCAAAAAGTCAGTATAAATTTGAAAACTTAATAAACCACGGAATAATGTAGATAGAGAGGTAAATATTGAGACACGTGCTTGGAATGACATGGGGTTTTATTAGAACAAAAAAAAAAAAAACAACAAAGTATTGCTAGACGCGTGAAAGATCTCTTGCGCGCGTCGTTGATCGTGTGCTCAGCCGCCACTTTCGTCATGCTTGGCCTCCCCGGTCCCCAGACCTCAGTCCGTGCGATTATTGGCTTTGGGGTTACCTGAAGTCGCAAGTGTATCGTGATCGACCGACATCTATAGGGATGCTGAAAGACAACATCCGACGCCAATGCCTCACTATAACTCCGGACATACTTTACAGTGCTGTTCACAACATTATTCCTCGACTACAGCTATTGTTTAGGAATGATGGTGGACATATTGAGCATTTCCTGTAAGAACATCATCTTTGCTTTGTCTTACTTTATTATGCTAATTATTGCTATTCTGATCAGATGAAGCGCCATCTGTCGGACATTTTTTGAACTTTTTTTTGGGTCTATTGAAACCCCATGTCATTCCCAGCATGTGTGTCAATTTGTACCCCTCTATCTACATTATTCGGTGATTTATTCAGTTTTCAAATTTATACTGACTTTTTGATCACCCGGTATTTGAATTTTTGAATACCCCTTGTGTGTGTGTGTGTGTGTGTGTTTCTGTGCTCAACAGCGAGGTTATTAGTGCTCTGCGCCATGTCTTATGAGGCAGGGTGTTCCAGAATTAAAGCTGTGTCATGACGTGTGTTGGGTATTGAAGACTAGGTAAATATAAAAGAGCTCTGAACGACCGCACGATCTTGGCGATAAAATGAGATGGAACGCGTTATGGCGTGTCCCGCGGCAGCCGTGCGGACGAAGTTTTGCCACGTTAGATAAATTTAATGGTCTGCAAACAAAGTTGTTTTTTTAGTGAGTTAGACACTGATGGCTCAAGAGTACTTTCTCAGCTTCTTTGTGCAGAAAGTCGTCGTTACTGTCGCATTCCAGCAAAGCTGGTATATTGTCGCCTTACAGTGCCTATCGAGTATCGTCCTATTTGTGGGACTGAATTCGTGATTTCCTGTCAGAAAAGTCACAGTTCGTAGTAATTGAAGGGACAGCATCTAGTTAATCAAACCTAAGTTAACGCCGGGTTTTCCCAAGGAAGCGTTAGAGGCCCTCTGCTTTTCTTAATCTATGTAAATGATTTAGAAGACAATCTGAGCAGTCCTCTTAGATTATTTGCAGATAATGCTGTCGTTCAGCGTCTAATTAAATTATAAGAAGATGAAAACGGATTGTAAAATGGCTCAGACAAGATACGTGCTTGGTCCGAAAAGCGGCAGTTGACCCATAGCAATAAGAAGTGTGACTTTTTCCACATGAATGCTAAAATTCACATAGAGTGGTAAATGGCGGAAATTTGAAGATTGTCTAGACAACTAAATACGAGTACTTAAGGATTACAATTATTAACAATTTGAACTGGAACAATCACATTTTAGCATTACAATATCAATGATGTAGGAGTGGAATCAGTCCAATTGGTACAAATGCCTCGGTGTAACAATTTCTGAGGAGTGTAACGATGACGTAGCCTCAGTCGTAAGTCGCTGTTAAAGAATTTGGCAGATTTCAGGTTATTTGTGGGGTACTAGGAAAGTGACTGATATCTACAAATGAGCTTGATTAAAAAGACACTGGTCTGATCACTCATAGAATATTGCTCAAGCCTGTTGGATCCGCACTACATAGGACAAACTGCAGAATCTGAGCGTACACAATGAAGGGCAGTTTATTTGACACACACGGCAGGGTGTCACGGAGATGCTGAACAGCCCGAAATTGCAGACGCTTGAATAGATGAGAAAAAACTGAAGTGTGTGCACGCGAGTCCTCACTCTGTCCATCCTGCGACTAGTTTACTTAGAGATTTGTTTGACGAGCGTATACCGACCCTACCGTAGAGGCCACCTTTTGAATCGGTGGCGACACAGTGTGCAGAAACACCGGTGGGGAGGTGGGGGGGGGGGGAGTGTTTGTTTTCCTATGTGTTTGGATTTTACGGGCACTCATCGGCGAGGTTATCAGCATCTGTTTATTTTCCATTAAATGCGTTAACACTGTACGGAATACAGAAATTGGTAACTAATATAACTAACGGAAGAAACGCATACTAACAGAATCTGCGTAAATCATCGCACGCCGCTAGATGATAAACTGATTCTTAGTCATCCTGTACAGTAGTTCCGGCGAAGGCCACTGCCCGCGCCGCAAGCACTGCTCGATCTTCAGTTTACAGACAGTCTGTAGGCGTCAATTATTCCGCGAAAGTTCCTTGCAACGTTTCAAGATCCAGCATTAAGTGATGCAAGCTCACGGGACAAAAAATTGATTACGTCTAGGGAAATCAATACAGGAATCATTTAATGCTGTGTCTTCCGCCCATGGACATGATAAACGCTGGAGTTCGGTTAGGAAGTGAATCCATAGGAACGTCGCATCCAGATTAAGCCATTCGCTGACGATTTGAGGGCAATTCCAGCAAACTGGGTGGATGCTGACGTCAGCGGTTTACATGCTGTTCCAACATGCACAGATTTGCTAGGGGGTTCAAGCCAGATGATTTTGCAGGCAGCCCGAGATGTAATACAGTGGGCGAGTTTTCAGAAAGCAAGTCACAGAGTCTTCTAGCCCGATGAACTAAGCTGAAGTCGTCTTGTTTGCGCGCCTGTATGAGCAGTGGCCCCTTGCGAGATCACCGACTCCAAATGTTTTATTGCATGCAGTTCCCATCACAGTGTTGTCTTGAGAACAGGTTGGGATGGACCTTTGTTCACTGGCTGCAGCAGTTCCTGTCGCATTTGGAAGCGAATCTGATTCACAAGCCATGAAACGCGTCTCCAGTCTCTCTCTGCCAGGACCTTTTTCCGACCACAAATCTGACCCCGAATTTCGTGGCACCTTGTGTTATACCACTATTCGCAGACACATTGTACAGTATGCAGCGGAACACCAATAAATTCAGCAACTTGACACATCGAATGCCCATTGACATGGCCCAACACGATTGCCCCGTTTTGCCACACTGTGAGCTCCTTAAATTTACCCATGTTTACGTACAGTGTCCGCTTGAAACACAAATATCTCACTGATCGCAACTGCCTAATACTAACGTAGATACGGTGAGCGCACGATTGAGCACGTGACTCGATCGCTGTGCCATCTGTCAAGGCTTAACGATTCATCTGTACGTGCGTACTGGGGTGACAAATTTTTTGTCCGGTGAGTTTATTTAGGAATGTACCCCCTATTACTGCTTTCTACCTATCACTAGGTTAGATTAAACTAATTGAAGTCGCACAGACGCAGCACGCTATCATTCTTCCCGCCCTACATAAACGATTGGAACGGGGAGAATTTCCAATAAATATTGGCGACTTTAATTTACCCTCGATATGTTGACGAAAATACATGTTTAATTCCGGCGGTACGCGTAAAACATAGTCCGAAATTGTGCTAAACGCATTCTCTGGAAATTACTTCGAGCAGTAGGTCATGAGCCCCCTCGAATAGTAAACGGTTGTGAAAACACACATGCCCTTTCAACGACAAATGATCCTGAGCTAATAACGAGCATCAAAACGGATACTGGGTTTAGTGAACACGGGGTTCTCGTAGCAACACTGAATATTGTAATCTCTCAAATCATCCATGATAAACAAAAAATATACTTGTCCAAAAACGCAGATAAAAATTCGCTCGACGCCTTCCTGAGAGACAATCTCCACTACTTCCGAATTAACAGTGTAAGTGTAGACCAGATATAGCTGGTCTGAATTCAAAGAAATAGTATCGACAGCAATTGAGAGATTTATACCCAATAAATTAACAAACGGCGGAGCCGGTCTCCCTTGGTACACAAAACGATTAGAATACTGTTCCAGAAAGAACGAGAAAACATGGCAAATTTAAACGAACTCAGAATCTTCAAGATTGGTGATCTTTTACAGAAGCTCGAAATTTAGCGCGGACATCAATGCGAGATGCTTATAATAGTTTCCACAATGAAATTTAGTCTCGAAACCTGGCAGAAAATCGAGGGAATATGTAAAATATGCTAGCGGCAAGACACAATTAGTGCCATCTCTACGCGATAGCAATGGAAGATACTATCGACGATAGTACTGCGAAAGCAGAATTACTAAACACAGCTTTCCGCAATTTCTTCACCAAAGAAGACGAAGCAAATTTCCACAATTCGAATCAAGAATAGCTGCCAACATGAGTAACTTAGAAGTAGATATTCTCGGAGTAGTGAAGCAACTTAAATCATTTTATTAGCGCAAGTCTTCCTGTCAAGACTCTATACCAATTAGGTTTCTTACAGAGTATGCTGATGCAGTAGCTCCATACTAAACAATAAAGATTCGTACCCAGAGACTGAAAAACTGCACGCGTCGCACCACTATTCCAGAAAGGCAATAGAAGTAATCCACTAAATTACAGGCCCATATCATTGACATCTATTTGCAGCAGGATTTTGGAGCATATATTGTGTTCGAACCCTATGAATTACCTCGAAGTGAACGATCTATTGATACACAGTCAATACGGATTTAGAAATCATTGTTCTTGTGAAACAAAACTAGCTCTTTACACATACGAAGTGTTGAGTGCTATTGGCGAGGGTTTTTAAACTGATCCCGTATATCTAGATTTCCAGAAGGCTTTCGACACTGTCCCACACAAGCGGCTTGTACTGAAATTGCATGCTTATGGAATATCGTCTCAATTATGTGACTGGATTCGCGGTTTCCTGTCAGAGGGGTCACAGTTCGTACTAACTGACGGAAATTCAGTGAGTAAAACAGAAGCGATTTCTGGCGTTCTCCGAGGTAATGTTATAAGCCCTCTGCTGTTCCTTATCAATATATATCATTTAGGAGACAATCTGAGCAGCTGTCTTAGGCTGTTTGCAGATGATGCTGTCGTTTAACGTCTAGTAAAGTCTTCAGAAGATCGAAATAAAGCAAAACGATTTAGAAAAGATATATGTGTGGTGCGAAAATTGGAACCTGACCATAAATAACGAAAAATGTGAGGTCATCCACATGAGTGCTAAAAGGGATCCGTTAAACTTAGTTTACACGATAAATCAGTCATATGTTAAAGCCATAAATTGAACTAAACACCTAGTAATTACAATTACGAACAACTTAAACTGGAAGGCAAACCAAAGATTGCATTTTGTTTGCACAACACTTGTGAAAGATTCTGCCTACAATTCGCTTGTCCGCCCTCTTTTGGAGTACTGCTGCACGGTCTAGGATCCTTACCAGATAAGATTAATTGAGTACATTGGGATAGTTCAGAAAAGAGGAACACGTTTTGCATTATCGCGAAATAGGGGAGAGAGTCGTGATACACAATTTGGGCTGGACGTAATTAAAACAAAGATGTTTTTCTTTGCGGCGGAATCCTGTCACGAAATTTCAATCACCAACTTTCTCTTCTGAATGCGAAAATATTTTGTTGACGCCGGCCTACTTACGGAGAAACGATCATCATAGCAAAATGAGGGAAATCAGAGCTCGCACGGAAAGATGTAGGTGCTCATTTCTTCCGCGCGCTTTTCGAGATTGGTATAATAGAGAATTATTGTGAATGTGGTTCGATGAACCCTCTGCCAGGCACTTAAGTGTGATTTGCACATTATCCATGTAGATGTAGATAGACGATGCAAAATACTCTCTTCTCTGCACTTCACAGATATTTGCAGAGTACAGCTGATGCAGATTACGTAAAAGCGCACTGACATTTGCGTGCAGCCGTTATGCCATTTAGCTCGCTCCACGGTCATAGTCACGCCGGGTTGCTGGATAATTTCTTATCTAGGTGAATGAAGAATAAGGTGAGACAAGTCAAGAACAGATATGCCGCTGAATGGATTCGCAGCAGCTGCATCTTGTAATGAGCTGTGCTGCCGCGTCAACCGTAAATCGTTTGACGTTTCCCCGTCTTGGCGCTACGCCCATGAACGGGCCAGGATCGTAGACCACGACTAGGTTGCAGCACCAGCAGCGAAATGCCGAGCAGCTTTCGCCGCCCACTTCTCGCGTTTCCTCGAGAGACTTACGCAACGGCCGGTAACCAAGTAGCGACATGCTGACGTCTACTCTCTCCATTGCAGTACGCCTGTTTGCGTGCCTTTCCTGTGCCGAACAGTTTCATACTGAGTTTCGTTTAGCTGGAACTTACTAAAAAGACCGAAACCATTTCTTACTGGACTGCAACATCTGTAAGGTCCGGATTTTTGTAGTGCATTCCTTACATTTTGTGCATGCTAAATTCCGAAAGTTGACACAAAAAAGTGATCTGTTTCACCAGAAAAAGGTATCTCCGTTGTTAAGCACGTGGCACTGAAGAAACTGACGCGGTCATAGTCATGAGAGAATAATCACTCTTAATGTAAATCGGCCATGGAGTCGTATGATATCTCAAAAAATGTATGGGTTTATCAAATTCACAAGAAAAATCCGTTACTTGTGACTCAACGTTTATGTCGTTTTTTACCAAATATGTTTCACCTATTCATACTGGGCATCATCAGAAGTCTTTTATGTTAAACAAAATGATTTAATTATACCTATCTTACTAGTAGATCGGTAATGTTATCCGACAGAACATTTAAATTACCTATTTGCAATGACAGGTTTGCGAGTTATCACTTAATATCGTTCTTATATTTGTTTTCATGTATTTATGGTTCAAATGGTTCAAATGGCTCTGAGCACTATGGGACTTAACTTCTAAGGTCATCAGTCCCCTAGAACTTAGAACTACTTAAACCTAACTAACCTAAGGACATCACACACGTCCATGCCCGAGGCAGGATTCGAACCTGCGACCGTAGCGGTCGCGCGGTTCCAGACTGTAGCGCCTTTAACCGCTTGGCCACCACGGCCGGCCATGTATTTATCTCTAGGCACTAGAGTTGATAGTATATCATCTTGCTAGGTTAGCAAACTCCTCCTCACGGTATTTCCGGTGCTTGCGAATTAAATTTGTTTTATTTTTAACTCCGCCTTTGCAAAACACAATATTATTTATTTTTCTGTTTACCCAAACATGTTTCGACACCTAGATGTCATCTTCTGTCGCTTCAGTAATCTCTCATACGAAGTTCATCGTTGTTTTCTATTTCAGGCCTAGAATCTGTGATATTTTTGTGAAACTACACTACTAGTGAAAAGTGGATTTCTACAGGTTGGCATCTTTTTATGCCATTTATGTTCAACAGTTTGTCATCTGCAAAATATCAGTGCAGAATTTTTTTATTTTTGAGAATACTTTTTCTTGAGTTGTGGTTGTGTGTGTCCCGTAGTTACATTTTTCGGTTAGTTGTGTATCTGAGGTGTGTTTTCTTTTCCCAGTTATAATTGTATGCACTGTTTCCCACACCTTGTTATACTTCGCTCTTACCAGTTTTCACACGATTTTTGCACAGGAACGACGTTTGAGAAAACACTAATGTCGCAATACTAATAGAGAGGCTCCGTGTTATTGTCGCCGCTCACGTTTTCATCGTCTTGTTTAGCAACAAAATCAAAAGATAAAAAGCATAAAAACAAGCCAACTATAACACTATACTGCATCGCGTATTATATCAACATATAATGTGTATTATGAATTATGGTATTTCGATGCAGTAAATGTTACCCTCTGGGAGGATTTAAGTAAAACTGACCGTGAGTTACCTAATGGGTTTGGCTTATCGAACCTGAATATCAACATTACTTAAGGACATAGAAAGTGACAGATCCAATTTTGGCTAATCACGTTTACTCAAATGAAATATAATACGGTCGCCATCCTAATTAGGCATTGAAATATGAAACATGTTAAATAAACAGTAAATAGTTTTGACAGAAAAAAACACAACCTTTACTTCGTTCTCACAGAAGTGCAACGAACCCTTTTACAAGCAGGCATGTAGTATAGGGGATATAACCAGTTTCAGTAGGAAGTGCAAGTTCTCACAAACACATTTGACACTTCAGCACTCTTTGTTGTTGTTGTGGTCTTCAGTCCTGAGACTGGTTTGATGCAGCTCTCCATGCTACTCTATCCTGTGCAAGCTTCTTCATCTCCCAGTACCTACTGCAACCTACATCCTTCTGAATCTGCTTAGTGTATTCATCTCTTGGTCTCCGTCTACGATTTTTGCCCTCCACGCTGCCCTCCAATGCTAAATTTGTGATCCCTTGATGTCTCAAAACATGTCCTACCAACCGATCCCTTCTTCTAGTCAAGTTGTGCCACAAACTTCTCTTCTCCCCAATCCTATTCAATACCTCCTCATTAGTTACGTGATCTACCCACCTTATCTTCAGCATTCTTCTGTAGCACAACATTTCGAAAGCTTCTATTCTCTTCTTGTCCAAACTAGTTATCGTCCATGTTTCACTTCCATACATGGCTACACTCCATACAAATACTTTCAGAAACGACTTCCTGACACTTAAATCTATACTCGACGTTAACAAATTTCTCTTCTTCAGAAACGATTTCCTTTCCATTGCCAGTCTACATTTTATATCCTCTCTGCTTCGACCATCATCAGTTATTTTACTCCCTAAATAGCAAAACCCCTTTACTACTTTAAGTGTCTCATTTCCTAATTTAATTCCCTCAGCATCACCCGATTTAATTTGACTACATTCCATTATCCTCGTTTTGCTTTTGTTGATGTTCATCTTATATCCTCCTTTCAAGACACTGTCCATTCCGTTCAACTGCTCTTCCAAGTCCTTTGCTGTCTCTGATAGAATTACAATGTCATCGGCGAACCTCAAAGTTTTTACTTCTTCTCCATGAATTTTAATACCTACTCCAAATTTTTCTTTTGTTTCCTTTACTGCTTGCTCAATATACAGATTGAATAACATCGGGGAGAGGCTACAACCCTGTCTCACTTCTTTCCCAACCACCGCTTCCCTTTCATGCCCCTCGACTCTTGTAACTGCCACCTGGTTTCTGTACAAATTGTAAATAGCCTTTCGCTCCCTGTATTTTACCCCTGCCACCTTCAGAATTTGAAAGAGAGTATTCCAGTTAACATTGTCAAAAGCTTTCTCTAAGTCTACAAATGCTAGAAACGTAGGTTTGCCTTTTCTTAATCTTTCTTCTAAGATAAGTCGTAAGGTTAGTATTGCCTCACGTGTTCCAACATTTCTACGGAATCCAAACTGATCTTCCCCGAGGTCCGCTTCTACCAGTTTTTCCATTCGTCTGTAAAGAATTCGCGTTAGTATTTTGCAGCCATGACTTATTAAACTGATAGTTCGGTAATTTTCACATCTGTCAACACCTGCTTTCTTTGGGATTGGAATTATTATATTCTTCTTGAAGTCTGAGGGTATTTCGCCTGTCTCATACATCTTGCTCACTAGATGGTAGAGTTTTGTTAGGCCTGGCTCTCCCAAGGCTATCAGTAGTTCTAATGGAATGTTGTCTACTCCCGGGGCCTTGTTTCGACCCAGGTCTTTCAGTGCTCTGTCAAACTCTTCACGCAGTATAATATCACCTATTTCATCTTCATCTACATTCTCTTCCATTTCTATAATAATGTCCTCAAGAACATAGCCCTTGTATAGACCCTCTATATACTCCTTCCACCTTTATGCTTTCCCTTCTTTGCTTAGAACTGGGTTTCCATCAAAGCTCTTGATATTCATACAAGTGGATCTCTTTGCTCCAAAGGTCTCTTTAATTTTCCTGTAGGCAGTATCTATCTTACCCCTAGTGAGACAAGCCTCTACATCCTTACATTTGTCCTCTAGCCATCCCTGCTTAGCCATTTTGCACTTCCTGTCGATCTCATTTTTGAGACGTTTGTATTCCTTTTTGCCTGCTTCATTTACTGCATTTTTATATTTTCTCCTTTCATCAATTAAATTCAATATTTCTTCTGTTACCCAAGGATTTCTATTAGCCATCGTCTTTTTACCTACTTGATCCTCTGCTGCCTTCACTACTTCATCCCTCAGAGCTACCCATTCTTCTTCTACTGTATTTCTTTCCCCCATTCCTGTCAATTGTTCCCTTATGCTCTCCCTGAAACTCTCTACAACCTCTGGTTCTTTCAGTTTATCCAGGTCCCATCTCCTTAAATTCCCACCTTTTTGCATTTTCTTCAGTTTTAATCTACAGTTCATAGCCAATAGATTGTGGTCAGAGTCCACATCTGCCCCTGGAAATGTCTTACAATTTAAAACCTGGTTCCTAAATCTCTGTCTTACCATTATATAATCTATCTGATACCTTTTAGTATCTCCAGGATTCTTCCAGGTATACAACCTTCTTTTATGATTCTTGAACCATGATTAAGTCATGCTCCGTGCAAAATTCTACAAGGCGGCTTCCTCTTTCATTTCTTCCCCCCAATCCATATTCACCTACTATGTTTCCTTCTCTCCATTTTCCTACCGACGAATTCCAGTCACCCATGACTATTAAATTTTCGTCCCCCTTCACTACCTGAATAATTTCTTTTATCTCGTCATACATTTCATCTATTTCTTCATCATCTGCAGAGCTAGTTGGCATATAAACTTGTACTACTGTAGTAGGCATGGGCTTTGTGTCTATCTTGGCCACAATAATGCGTTCACTATGCTGTTTGTAGTAGCTAACCCGCACTCCTATTTTTTTATTCATTATTAAACCTACTCCTGCATTACCCCTATTTGATTTTGTATTTATAACCCTGTATTCACCTGACCAAAAGTCTTGTTCCTCCTGCCACCGAACTTCACTAATTCCCACTATATCTAACTTTAACCTATCCATTTCCCTTTTTAAATTTTCTAACCTACCTGCCCGATTAAGGGATCTGACATTCCACGTTCCGATCAACAGTAAATACGCTACCTGGCATAAGTTGTTTCATCAACAATAAATGTGGAAATCATTGTTAAACTAAAAGCGGACATGGACCAAGTTCTATTTCATCAGATACTTTCGAAGCAGCACAAATTCAACTAAAATTCACTTGCAGTAAGATTTACACATTCCTTAATAAGTAATGTTTTAACTGTTTTGACGAATAAGGGCTCTCACAGTAACTTTACTTTCAGTAAGAAAAAAAACAGTAAGTGGGGCCTCACAAGCTGATATTACACTTTTCCTCACACAATGAACACAAAACTCAACATCAACTTCAAATGCATTTAGTATATTCATTAATCAAGTAAATTTATGCATTTTGAGCAACTTAAAATGGGTGACCCTTTATCTTGACCATCTCCATCAAACAATCTAAACACACTTTTATGAGCAAACTACAGAAAGCAAACTTTTGAAACACTCTTTCACAACTTTAATTCACCTTGTATGAATTTTATGACAGTTAATGCAGAAGATCTTTTCAACAGAATTTTCAAATATGACTTTAAGATCATTTACTTCTAACCAACCTCAATATCATGTTGCCTATTTGTCATCAGCACAAACATTAATATTTTCAGGCAGAACTAAATCAGTTAATTCTCATAACACTGACACTTTGAACTAAAGCAATTCAATTACTGGTGAGGCGTTCATAAAAGCAACATTTACTTCCTCCCTCAACCTCATTAAAATCCTCAGTAATTTTAGGCAACTTTTTAGCACTCAGGTTTAAGCGAAAGTAATTAAACACTTGGTTTTCTACCAGTTCTCATAATCAGGTTACTCGGAAATCACTGTTTAAGAGGAGTGGATCCTAAGAGGTTTCATGATAGGAAACAAATCAAGGTTGGTACACAAATTTAACTTGAGTTACCTTGTATTTGCACATACTATAGTAAATGTGCTAATTCATACACTTTACAAAGATCTGACTTCTCCTCTCTGCTAGAGTGATTGCGCAATGTTGGTGGCGAGTACATAACAACAGATGGATTTCCCGTAGTAATTTGCTCTGTTATTATCTTCTTGGCGATGATCATCAACTTTTATGCTATTTTCCAGAAACAGAGCAATATTTTAGAGCCACTTACCCACCCGAGGCGTTTCCACAATAACTCCAAGTACTGAAAGCTTCACTCGGCACCTGTGCTGTGCACTTTCCACTTACTAGTTGCCGACTGTACGGTTGTTAGTCTCCGACTGACTATCGTTTCCACCTTTTCCTTCGCACCAACCACGTTTTGCGCGCGCTAACTCACTTTCGTTGCAGAGGGGAAGTACACCAAGTTTTCATGTATACTATTCAAAAGTCATAAGTGTGAATCAGCGTATACATAGTTGTATATTCATTCTTTCTACAAAATCCTTTCATTTACACATATTAGCAATTTAACAAAAAAAAAACATATTATTAAAGTCATCCTCCTCCAAATGAGGCAAAGTGTGTAAACGGTGAAGAGAAACCATATTATACATCTTTCCAGAATATCAAAGATTACATATCGAAGAAAACATGCTTTATGCAAAGCATAATTAATCAGAAAAAAATATTTAGTATCTTAACAATGCTGTTATACAACCAATAGAAATCCACTTTCTACAAGTAATGCAGCTCAGGTGATCAACAGAAAATAGAGAAACGACCATGAACTTCGGTATTTTACAGAAATAAATTGAGACCCAAAGAAGATGACATGTGTCGAAAGATGTTTGGGTAAATAGAAAAAGAAATACACTGTGTTTTGCAGAAGACGGAGTTTAAACACGCCCCTCCCCACATTAATTAAGTGCATGGGTTCGTAAGCGCAAGGTATGTGGATCGAATCGCGTTGCTGGTGCCATTTTTTTCTCCTTGAATTCCCACTTAACTCTAAAAACGGATGTGTTGTGACTGTCAAAATAGTGTTCAAATGTGTGTGAAATCTTATGAGACTTAACTGCTAAGGTCATCAGTCCCTAAGCCTACACACTACTTAACCTAAATTATCCAAAGGACAAATACACACACCCATGCATGAGGGAGGACTCGAACCTCCGCCGGGACCAGCCGCACAGTCCATGACTGCAGCACCTGAGACCACTCGGCTAATCCCGCGCATTGTGACTGTCCAGATTATCAGTATTTAATTATTCATTTGTTATTTGCTTAAAGTTTATCCTGACAAATAGAAAACAAAATATTTTTATAAAGATAATGGAAATGAAAAAGGACACACGACCATTTTAAATCCAATAAGTATAGATGGTCTTCTTACTGACATTAGTGTGCCTACATTCGTGACATATATGTAGCACAGGACGAATCAGGATGACACTTCTCGTAGAAACTTGTAAAACAATAATTATTGTGGCATACAGAACACATAACAAACCCCGAGTTTTTGTATGAGAATGCTGTTTTCAGAGGTTTCGAAGCGATGAGATTGTTTTGGAGAAGGAGCTGTTAACTGTACACAAGCGCCGTTTTTAATCGTACTTTTGAAACTTAACTTCAGAGAGATTTGGCTTCACAATCAGGTTCAGGTTCTCTCGCTGTCGAGGCAGCAGGCCCACCAATAAATACTGAAGAGCCAAAGAAACTGGTACACCTGCCTAATATCGTGTAGGGCCCCCGCGAGTACGCAGGAGTGCAGCAACACGACGTGGCACGTAGCCGACTAATGTCTGAAGTAGTGATGATGATGGGAACTGACACCATGAATCCTGCAGGCCTGTCCATAAGTACGAGGGAGTGGAGGTCTCTTCTGAACAGCGCGTTGCAAGGCATCCAAGGTATGCTCAATAATGTTCGTGACTGGGGAGTTTGGTGGCCAGTGGAAGTGTTTAAATTCAGAGGAGTGTTCCTGGAGCCACTCTGTAGCGATTCTGCACCTGTGGGTTGTCGCATTGTCCTGCTGGAATGGCCCAAGTCCGTCGGGATGCACAATGGACGTGATGGATGCAGGTGCTCTGACAAGATGCTTACGTACGTGTCACCTGTCAAGAGTCGTATCTAGACGTATCAGGGGTTCCATATCACTCCAACTGCACACGCCCCACACCATTACAGAGCCTCCGCCAACTTCAACAGTCCCTTGCTGACATGAAAGGTCCATGGATTCATGAGGTTGTCTCCATGCCCGTAGATTTCCATCCACTCGCTACAATTTGAAACGAGACTCGTCGACCAGGCAACATGTTTCCAGTCATCAACAGTCCAATGTCGATGTTGACGGGCCCACGCGAGGCGTAAAGCTTTGTGTCGTGCAGTCATCAAGGGCACACGAGTGGGTCTTCGGGTCCGAAAGCTCGTATCGACGATGTTTTGTTGAAGGCTTCGCACGCTGACACTTGTTGATTGCCCAGCATTGAAATCTGCAGCAATTTGCGGAAGGGTTGCCTTCTATCACGTTGAACGATTCTCTTCAGTCGTCGTTGGTCCCGTTCTTGCGATGTCGGAGATTTGACGTTTTACCGGATTCTTGATGTTAACGGTACGCTCGTCGTACGGGAAAATCCCCACTTCATCGCTACCTCGAAGATTCTGTGTCCCATCACTTGTACGCCGACTACACCACCACGTTCAAACTCTCTTAAATCTTGATAACCTGCCGTTGCAACAATAGTAACGGATCTAACAACTTGCCAGACACTTGTTGTCTTACAAAGGCGTTGCCGATTGCAGCGCAGTATTCTGCCTGTTTACATATCTCTGTATTTGAATACGCATGGCTATAAATGGTTCAAATGGCTCTGAGCACAATGGGACTTAACATCTGAGGTCATCAGTCCCCTGGAACTTAGAACTGCTTAAACCTAACTAACCTAAGGACATCACACACATCCATGCCCGAGGCAGGATTCGAACTTGCGACCGTAGCGGTCGTGCGGTTCCAGACTGAAACGCCTAGAACCGCTCGGCCACACCGGCCGGCGCATGGCTATACCAGTTTCTTTCGCGCTTCAGTGTATTTACTCTTAAAACCGGACAGTTTGGAGCGCTGGCATTTAGCTACCTCGGGGCCTAACATACGAATGTACTCTTTGTGTTTGTAAACGCTGTTCCTGTTCTCGCTCCACTAACCGACAGTTGTTTGTGTACATACAGCTGTTTTCGGTGGGTCAAAACTAATTGCCGAATTATAGGGAAAACGGGTGCATACGGTGAGTCGTACCGTACCTATACCGGGAAATTGTTTCAAGTTGAAACTGAAACGCATCTGCAGGAATACAGTAATAATGGTAAACTACTTCCAAAATGTTAGACAAAAACCCGAATTTTCAAGGTGAAGAATATGTTGGTAATTAATAATTCCTTATGTGCAGATAATATGCACAGTCATAATAAACCTGCTATTATAAATGCGTGGGAACGAAAAAAAAGTAGTAGCCTGATCGAGATTCCATCCACAGTCCACCATCTTATGAAACCAAGCGCTTACTCAGCAACGGGCTGTTTACCTGTTAGCGACCACACAGTAGTATTATACAGGGTGTTACAAAAAGGTACGGCCAAAATTTCAGCCGGCCGGAGTGGCCGAGCGGATCTGGGCGCTACAGTCTGGAACCGCGCGACCGCTACGGTCGCAGGTTCGAATCCTGCCTTGGGCATGGATGTGTGTGATGTCCTTAGGTTAGTTAGGTTTAAGTAGTTCTAAGTTCTAGGGGACTTATGACGTCAGCAGTTGAGTCCCGTAGTGCTCAGAGCCATTTAAACCATTTGAACCAACCAAACTTTCAGGAAACATTCCTCACACACAAAGAAAGAAAATATGTGTTGTGGACATGTGTCCGGAAACGCTTACTTTCCATGTTAGAGCTCATTTTATTACTTCTCTTCAAATCACATTAATCATGGAATGGAAACACACAGCAACAGAACGTACCGGCGTGACTTCAAACACTTTGTTACAGGAAATGTTCAAAATGTCCTCCGTAAGCGAGGATACATGCATCCACACTCCGTCGCATGGAATCCCTGATGCGCTGATGCAGCCCTGGAGAATGGCCTATTGTATCACAGCCGTCCACAATACGGGCACGAACAGTCTCTACATTTGGTACCGGGATTGCGTAGACAAGAGCTTTCAAATGCCCCCATAAATGAAAGTCAAGAGGGTTGAGGTCAGGAGAGCGCGGAGGCCGTGGAATTGGTCCGCCTCTACCAATCCATCGGTCATCGAACCTGTTGTTGAGAAGCGTACGAACACTTCGACTGAAATGTGCAGGAGCTCCATCGTGCATGAAACACATGTTGTGTCGTACTTGTAAAGGCACATGTTCTAGCAGCACAGGTAGAGTATCCCGTATGAAATCATGATAACGTGCTCCATTGAGCGTAGGTGGAAGAAACTAAAATGAGCTCTAACATGGAAATTAAGCGTTTCCGGACATATGTCCACATAACATCTTTTTTTTATTTGTGTGTGTGAGGAATGTTTCCTGAAAGTTTGACCGTACCTTTCTCTAACACCCTTTATATGCATGCCCAAAACGTTCTAACTCGATTTTCTCGAAAAGCGTTGAGTGTTGCGACTTCCTTTGTACATGTGCTGAAGTCTTGACATTAACAGTATGAATATGAATCGTATCGGTGAGAGCAAGTACGTACTGTCCCCTTGTAAGCAGGGTAACGCAGAGAAGATGGGAGAGGAGATAGAAAAGAAGTGGATGGATGACTCGAAACCGTACATTTCATAGGCATCATCTAATCAGATAAGCTATTCAAGAACGACTCGTTGTCAGACTTCTTCCATTTTCCAAACTCCACAGAGGCTCGCTTGCATGCCCCTCTCGGCTAGCATTCATGACAGAAAGGATATCGCAAGCCTGGTGTTTGTTTCCAGACTGAGTCTACCGCACCTTAAATAATATCCAAGCAGTGTAGAATGTGTTATGAGATACACAGGAAATAGTTGCTTCTGATTGCATTGACAGTTTCTTTGAGGAAAAAAAAAGGGCAAGGAGAATTCCTGCCTTCTTTCGACGCTTGTGTTCCGCTTCTAATGTCGTGGCGTCGACGGCGTGCTGGACGCGCATTCAGGAAGACGGGGATTCTGTTCTTTATCTGAGGATCAAGATTCAGATTTACCGTGGTTTTCCTAAATCACTTTAGGCAAATGCCTCAATAATTCACCTGGAAAGGACAAGCTAGGTTTCAATTAGTCCCTGTCTTTCTTCTTCAACCCGAGTTGTTGCTCAGTCTCTGATAACCTCGCCGTTGGATAGGACTTCAGACACTGATCTTCCATCCTCCACGCCAAGTTTCGCTATCAGACGTAAAAGGATTTCACGATCTGGAAAAGCACTGATGAAATACACTTACACTACCAGAGAGACGTGGAGAATCGAAAGTTTCAACAAATCTAGAGCTCTATTCTCGGAAAAAAATATCCGTGTATAGCCAGCTGCATGTCCCTTTATACCAACGATATTTTTTTTCCGGAATGCTCCTGACGACTAGATGACGACACACACGGTCTAAGGCACTGCAGTCATGGACTGTGCGGCAGGTTCCGGCGGAGGTTCGAGTCCTCCCTCGGGCATGGGTGTGTGTGTTTGCCCTTAGGATAATTTAGGTTAAGCAGTGTGTAAGCTTAGGGACTGATGACCTCAGTAATAAAGTCCCATAGGCTTTCACACACATTGAACATTTTGACGACACACAGTAACTGGAGAGATTGTTTTTCACCCGACTTCCAGCGATAAGTCAAAGAAAGGGAAAACTCTTCGATGTCTCACCGTTCTGACGCTAAAAACAAAGATGATAGTTGTGAAAGGATTCTGCCCTCGGGTGTATTGCTTCCCATGTAGTTTTTGTTACTTCTTACTACTGGAAATTCGCATGAAATTCTCAGGTGTTGAAGACACGGGCCCATCCGCAACGAGGCAAAGGGTCTTCTTTTCGAATAACTTATACTTCAGTTCATGGTTAGGGTTTAAGGATGTTCTGTCGTCACAAATTGACTGTCTGTCTATTCTTAGGTCCTTTTGCAACTCTCATATCTGTCGTTTTATGCTACCGCTAACGTGGGAAATTCTGTGTTATCCATACTTTCTGTGGGTCTGTACTAGGCATTTCAAGTATGTAATTCCTCTACATTCACTTACTATTCTTTCCATTTTCTATCGTTTTGTTTCGTTTCTTACGTCATCTTCTCTCGAGTAATTTATTGTTTTTTTTTATAAATTTCATTTTTCCTGTTTACATTTTACATAAAGTTCTTTTTGTAGGCGCCCAGCATTCACCCACATGAAATACTGCTGAAGAGTCGTAGTTTAGCAGGATCCGCACTTTGTGAAGAAAGTGGAATATAGGCCAGTTTTAACACGTTGACTGCAAGTTACGTCAGTTGACGGAGGGGAATCAGTAGAGTGCCGATCCCGTCGTTTGAAAGGGTACGATTTCTTCCACTTTTAAATGCGAAATGATATATATTGACAACCTCTATTCGTCATGACTGTGTTGTGATGGATATTTAGTTTCTAAAACAACCGAAGAAAATGACCATCGTTCTAAGAAACGGCAAGGTATAAGTGGTCGGCAGTCAGAATGTTAACGTTGTCATCGTCGCTACGAGGGTACAATTTCAGATTAGAGAGAATAGAACAGGAAATAAGTCGTGGTTACATCGAGACATTAGCCTTAATTTATTCTAAAAAAAACGATTTTGGATAATCTGACGGAGATATGAACTCTAGTCCTTAGGCATACGCGTCCAAGTGCCTTTCACAAATGCGCCACCTGACTTAGTCACACTTCTTTCCTACAAAGAGACCATTATGTAGAGGGAAGGACGTCATGTTCGCCCTCTGTTCGCAAATATTAAACGCTGCTCTGTTCATTTCGTGAGTTAACTGTTTGTGTACCGACGGTGTACTGTGTTCACCACAAACACGATCCGACCAGACAAACGTGCGGCGACTCGATAACGAATTAAATCTTGTTGATATTTAGAGACGCTGTTTACTACCCCGTATTAACATATTAGTAATGGCTCACGGAGTTATGACCGACTGTCCCTCTGTATAGCGTCTCGACTGTATGTTTTCATATATGCACATTCACGTAGTAGTTGCTTGTACTTTGTTAAGATCGCGCGCTCTACGAAGTACAGTGAAACACTTGTGGTCCTAATGAGACTTTGTACTGTCTAAAAAGACGGCACAAGTCCGTTATTAAGGAAATTATAGTTTGTCGTGAAGTTCAGTTCTCAGGTTTATTCAGCTTTGTTCTCTCATCCATTTATAAACAGTACATCGCTGGTCTGAGGAGATAAAGTACTTATATGTGACGAGAAAAGATTTTCTTACATTTTTGGGTGGTTTCCGTATATTATAACAACATTAATGCGCATTGTCAGCATCGTTCGTTAGCAAATATGTACGATAAAACAGTGTGATTAACGAAGTTGTTCTGTCTTCACTTTGTATGTGGGTAAAATTTAAGAGGCCAGAAACGTAAGGAATGAAGTCGAGTTCGAGTGAAATATCGTTTCTGGTTATGTAGAAATGAAGTAGCGACTATGAAATCGTTTCTGCCTTGCCATTGTTTATGAGCTATAAATTGCGGTATCGTGTTTAAAGGAATGGTCGTTTTACTGAAGTTAAAAACGGTCCGGTAATCTTACAGATAAGTAATCACTCCATACAACTGTAAAACTTGTTTACAAGAAAAGCGTTGGTCGTTCGGATGGAAAAGACTTTTATAGTTTCAGTATATTGTTTAAAAATGTGTTATGAACTGATAGTGTAGTTTTCTTGAAACACATTCCAAGTGGACATGGTGCAGCACGCAGGATGAAAATAGGTTGTCCGCAGTATGTTCAGGGAAACGTAACGTAACCTTAGCGAATTGGAGTGTTGGATCCGCCGAGCACTTCTTGACGAGAGACACGTAAGGAGTTAAGAAAGTCAGTTACACATTACTATTGCGCAATACGGGTAACACATTTCAGAGGAGAGTACATGTTCCGGGTTTCTGGAGACGCAGTTCTGCCGCTGTACGGATTACATGTGAGCCACAGTATGCAAGTGTAATGGCACAGCAAATGGAAACCTCTGCCAAAGTTGAAGTTCGCAGGACACAAAAAGTAGTTCCCTAATTTGCCACATAGGGGCTCAGTGCACCCCGTTTGCCAACAGCGCTTGGCAGACCGGATGGTCACCCATCCAAGTGCTAGCCCAGCCCGAGAGCGCTTGACTTCGGTAATCTGACGGAAACCGGTGTTAACGACTGCGGCAAGACTATTGGCACTTTTTAGATTGATGATTAAAATGAACTTCTTGCTGTGTCTAATGAAAACCGTTATCTGAAATTTTGTATTCTAGTGATAGGCGCAGAAGTCATCGCTGGAGGACGGAGACCGTGAAAATATTAAACTGAAGTGTAAGAAATAATTTTCGTCGTAAAAGCAATGATAATCGGTCTTCGTAAAAAAGAAAATTTGACTTCAGGCTCGACATGTGAAAGAAGTAAATGTACATTCGATAGCACGCTGATGGCACGCGATTATCACATCACCAAACCGTGCACTTCCAACGCCTTAATTAGATGGAACGTATAAAAACAAACTTGCAAACTTCACTTCTCAGTAGAAGGAATTGATCACTTTGCCAATAAATGAAAAATGTGGGTAAGCTTGTTAAGGATTATTATTATTATTATTATTATTATTATTATCAACATTAAATTATAGCTAATAAGATGTACAGGACGTTCCAGGATGTCGGTCTGTATACAAAAAGGTTAACAAGAAGAAGACTTATTTCGTTGTGTTAACAAAAAATAAGATAGACGGAAGTCGAACATATATTTGTTTAATTTCAAAGATATAAGTTCTACAAAATTGTTAAGGCTTTCGTGGCCACTCGTTGACAAACTGCCTATTGGGTTCTGTCTTGGGTTCTTCGGCCGACGTTCATCTAATGAGTTCTGCAATAAACTCAAAAGGATCCGTTCGCTGACATTACGAACACAATGATTCGTTATAGGTCTTTCACTTAGCGGTTCTCGACTGGTTGCGTGACCAAGGAAGGGATTTCTATCATCGATAGTGGGATTATTGGTAGTTGGGAGCTCCAACGTTAGCTCCGTTATGGGGCCCCTTAGGGACTTGGCTGACAGAAAGGGAAAGAAAACCAATGTGCACTCCGTGTTCATACTGGGTGGAGTCATTCCAGATGTGGAAAGGGTCCTCCCGGATGCCCTGAAGAACACAGGGTGCAGCCAACTGCCGGTGGTTGCTCACGTCGGTACCAATGATGTGTGTCACTTTGGATCAGAAGAGATTCTCTCTGGTTTCGAGCGGCTAACAGAAGTGGTAAAGGCTGCCAGTCTTGCTTGCAAGATGAAAGCACAGCTGACCATTTGCAGTATAGTCGACAAGTCCGATTGCGGGCCTCTGGTACAGAGCTGAGTGGAGGGTCTGTATCAGAGGCTCAGACGGTCCTGCGACCGTGTAGGCTGCAGATTCCTCGACTTTGGCCAAAGGTGGTTGGGTTTCAGGTCCGCTGAATACGCAGGAGGCGGCTACACGGGTAGCAGGGACTGTGTGGCGTGGAGGATCTCGGGAAAACACAAGGAGGGCTTCGGTCACAAAGGGTGCAGGCTGAACACAGGAAAAACGTAGATACAGGAACCACTGGTATAACAGTTGTAAATTGTCGTAGCTATGTTGGGAAAGTACCAGAGCTCCAAGCGCTAATAGAAAGCACTGATGCTCAAATCGTTATAGGCACTGAAAGCTGGCTAAAGCCGGATATAAGCTCAGCCGCAATTTTTGCGAAGAACCTAACAGTGTTCCGAAAGGATAGATTGAACACGGTTGGTGGTGGCGTGTTTGTTGCTGTGAGATGCAGTTTATCTTGTCGCGAAGTTGAGGCAGATACTTCCTTTGAGTTAGTATGGGGAGAGGTCATTGTTGGCAGCCGGAATAAAATAATAATTGGATCCTTTTACCGACCTCCCAATTCAGATGATACAATTGCTGAAAGGTTCAAAGAAAATTTGAGTTTGATTTCAAACACGTACCCGACTCATACGATAATAGTTGGTGGTGACTTTAATTTACCTCGATATGTTGGCAAAAATACAGGTTTAATTCCGTAGGTACGCATAAAATTTCATCCGAAATTGTTCTAAACGCATTCTCTGAAAATTATTTCGAGCAGGTAGTTCATGAGCCCACGCGAATACTAAACGGTTGTGAAAACACACTTAACCTCTTAGCAACAAATAATCCTGACTTAATAACGAGCATCAAAACCGATACAGTGATAGGTGAACACAGGGTTTTCGTAACGAGATTGAATATTGTAATCCCCAAATCATCGAAAAATAAACGAAAAAAATACTATTCAAAAAAGCAGATAAAAAATTCACTTGACTCCTTCCTCAGAGACAATGTCCACTCATCCCAAATTAATAACATACGTGTAGGCAAGAGGTGGATTGAATTCAAAGAAATAGTATCGCCTGCAATTGAGAGATTTATATTTAAAAAATTAACAAACGACGGAGCTGATCCTCCTTGGCACACAAAACGGGTTAGAAAACTGTTGCAGAAACAACGAAACAAACAGGCCAGATTTAAACAGACGCAAAATCTTCAAGATTGGCTATCTTTTAAGGCCAGGTTTAAACAGACGCAAAATATTCAAGATTGGCTATCTTTTACAGAAGCTCGAAATTTAGCGCGGACTTCAATGCGAGATGCTTGTAACAGTTTCCGCAAAGAAACTTTGTCTCGAAACCTGGCAGAAAATCCAAAGAGATTCTGGTTCTATGTGAGGTATGTTAGCGGCAAGAAACAATCAATGCCAAAGCAGAGTTACTAAACACAGCCTTCCGAAATGCCTTCACAAAAGAAGGCGAAGTAAATATTCCAGAATTCGAATCGAGAACAGCTGCCAACATGAGTAACGAAGAAGTAAATATCCTCGGAGTAGTGAAGCAACGTAAATCAATTAATATAAGCAAATCTTCTGATCCAGACGGTATACCAATTAGGTTCCTTTCTGAGTATGCTGATGCATTAGCTCCATACTTAACAATCATATACAACCGTTCGCTGGACGAAAGATCCGTATCCAAAGACTGGAAAGTTGCACAAGTCACGCCAATATTCAAGAAAAGTAGTAGGAGTAATCCACTAAATTACAGGCCCATATCGTTAACGTCGATATGTTGCAGGATTTTGGAACATATATTGTGTTCGAACGTTATGAATTACCTCGAAGAAAACTGTCTATTGACACACAATCAACATGGGTTTAGAAAACATCGTTCTGTGAAACACAACTAGCTCTTTATTCACATGAAGTGTTGAGTGCTATTTACAAGGGATTTCAGATCGATTCCGTATTTCTGGATTTCCGGAAAGCTTTTGACACTGTACCCCACAAGCGGCTCATAGTGAAATTGCGTGCTTATGGAATATCATCTCAGTTATGTGACTGGATTTGTGGTTTCCTATCAGAGACGTCACGGTTCGTAGTAACTGACGGAAAGTAATCGAGTAAAACAGAACTGATTTCTGGCGTTCCCCAGGGTAGTGTTATAGGCCCTTTTCTGTTCCTTATCTATATAAACCATTTGGTAGACAACCTGAGCAGCCGTCGTAGGTTGTTTGAAGATGACGCTTTCGCTTATCGATTAATAAAGTCATCAGAAGATCAAAACAAATTGCAAAACGATTTAGAAAAGATATCTGAATGGTGCGAAAATTGGCAATTGACCCTAAATAACGAAAAGTGTGAGGTCATCAACAAGAGTGCTAAAAGGAATTCGTTAAACTTCGGTTACACGATAAATCAGTCTAATCTAAAAGCCGTAAATTCGACCAAATGCCTAGGTATTACAATTATGAACAACTTAAATTCGAAGGAACACACAGAAAATATTGTGGGGATGGCTAACCATAGACTGCGTTTTATTGGCAGAACACTTAGAAAGTGTAACAGACCTACTAAGGAGGCTGCCTACACTACGCTTGTCCGTCCTCTTTTAGAATACTGCTGCGCGGTGTGGGATCCTTACCAGGTAGGACGGACGGAGTACATCGAAAAAGTTCAAAGAAGGGCAGCACGTTTTGTATTATCGCTAAATATGGGAGAGAATGTCACAGAAATGATACAGGATTTGGGCTGGACATCATTAAAAGTGAGGCGTTTTTCGTTGCGACGGAATCTTCTCACGCAATTCCAATCACCAACTTTCTCCTCCGATTGCGAAAATATCTTGTTGACACCGACCTACATAGGGAGAAATGATCACCACGATAAAATAAGGGAAATCAGAGCTCTTACGGAAAGATATATGTGTTCGTTCTTCCCGCGCTGTATACGAGATTGGAATAATAGGGAATTGTGAAGGTGGTTCGATGAACCCTCTGCCAGGCACTTAAATGTGATTTGCAGAATATCCATGTAGATGTAGATCTAGAAATCGTTGAGCATTTCCGTAACGCCCTCAGACGAGTAAGCGATCTTGTGAAAACACGCTACTTTTCCTTGCATTTTCTCTGTTTCTTCTACCAGTCCTACTTGGTAAAGACTCATAAGCATTAGTGAAGAATCGACCGAACAAATGTTTAGTAAACCACTTACTTCGCGGATAAATTACTTATTGTTCACATTTTGCTACTGAATCTCAGCCTGGCATCAGGTTTACCTACAGTGTGTTTTATATGGGCATTCTATTTTAGTCACTCCGGCTTCCGTGGATTCAAAAGTCAGCGGTGGATTTTAAGAATTTTCTAAGTTTTGCATTTCGAATCCCGCCGAAGCGCAGACAGAAACGATAATTACTGAAGATTTCTTATATCCAAGTGTTTCCGACGGAAAGAGAAGGCTCTATCCCCTATTTGAACCCCGCGCTTAATGCCCAATCAGAGCAAGTCGCAGTCTCCGAGTAAAATGGCGCGAATGCTCCATAAGAGCTGCGTAAGACGGACTCAGTCGTAATTTTTAATCTATTTTTTTTAGCGCTGGTCACATTATTTAATTTATATGACATTTGAGAGGTATTATAATTTTAAAAAAACCACGTGTATTTGCGTGTAGTTTTAGTGAATTTCACGTTATTTAAATACTTAATGTTGTTTGTTGTTGTGGTCTTCAGTCCAGAGACTGGTTTGATGCAGCTCTCCATGCTACTCTATCCTGTGCAAGGTTCTTCATCTCCCAGTACCTACTGCAACCTACATCCTTCTGAATCTGTTTTGTGTATTCATCTCTTGGTCTCCCTCTACGATTTTTACCCTCCACGCTGCTCTCCAATACTAAATTGGCGATCCCTTGATGCCTCAGAATATGCCCTACAAACCGATCCCTTCTTCTAGTCAAGTTGTGCCACAAATTTCTCTTCTCTCCAATTCCATTCAGTACCTCCTCATTAGTTGTGTAATCTACACATCTAATCTTCAGCATTCTTTTGCAGCACAACTTTTCGAAAGCTTCTATTCTATTCTTGTCTAAACTATTTATCTTCCACGTTTCACTTCCATACATGGCTACACTCCATACAAATACTTTCAGAAACGACTTCCTGACACTTAAATCTATACTCGATATTAACAAATTTCTCTTCTTCAGAAACGCTTTCCTTGCCATTGCCAGTGTACATTTTATATCCTCTCTACTTCGACCATCATCAGTTATTTTGCTCCCCAAATACCAAAACCCATTTACTACTTTCAGCGTCTCATTTCCTAATGTAATATCCTCAGCATCACCCGATTAAATTCCACTACATTCCATTAGCCTCGTTTTGCTTTTGTTGATGTTCATCTTATATCCTCCTTTCGAGACACGGTCCATTCCGTTCAGCTGCTCTTCCAGGTCCTTTGCTGTCTCTGACAGAATTACAGTGTCATCGGCGAACCTCAAAGTTTTTATTTCTTCTCCATGGATTTTAATTCCAACTCTTAATTTTTCTTTTCTTTCCTTTACTGCTTGCTCAATATACAGATTGAATAACATCGGGGATAGGCTACAATCCTGTCTCACCACTCCCTTCCCAACCACTGCTTCCCTTTCTTACCCCTCGACTCTTATAACTGCCATCAGGTTTCTGTAAAAATTGTAAATAGCATTTCGCTCCCTGTATTTTACCCCTGCCACCTATAGAATTTGAAAGAGAATATTCCAGTCCACATTGTCAAAAGCTTTCTCTAAGTCTACAAATGCTGGAAACGTAGGTTTGCCTTTCCGTAATCTATTTTCTAAGATAAGTCGTAGGGTCAGTATTGCGTCACGTATTCCAACATTTCTACGGAATCCAAACTGATCTTCCCCGATTTCGGCTTCTATCAGTTTTTCCATTCGTTTGTAAAGAATTCGTGTTAGTATTTTGCAGCCATGGCTTATTAAACTGATAGTTCGGTAATTTCCACATCTGTCAATAGCTGCTTTCTTTGGGATTGGAATTACTATATTCTTCTTGAAGTCTGACGGTATTTCGCCTGTCTCATACATCTTGCTCACTAGATGGTAGAGTTTTGTTAGGCCTGGCTCTCCCAAGGCTATCAGTAGTTCTAATGGAATGTTGTCTACTCCCGGGGCCTTGTTTCGACCCAGGTCTTTCAGTGCTCTGTCAAACTCTTCACGCAGTATAATATCACCTATTTCATCTTCATCTACATTCTCTTCCATTTCTATAATAATGTCCTCAAGAACATAGCCCTTGTATAGACCCTCTATATACTCCTTCCACCTTTATGCTTTCCCTTCTTTGCTTAGAACTGGGTTTCCATCAAAGCTCTTGATATTCATACAAGTGGATCTCTTTTCTCCAAAGGTCTCTTTAATTTTCCTGCAGGCAGTATCTATCTTACCCCTAGTGATATGTGCCTCTACATCGTTACATTTGTCCTCTAGCCATCCCTGCTTAGCTGTTTTGCACTTCCTGTCGATCTCATTTTTGAGACGTTTGCCTTCCTTTTTGCCTGCTTCATTTACTGCATTTTTATATTTTCTCCTTTCATCAATTAAATTCAATATCTCTTCTGTTACCCAAAGGTTATTTTCATTAAATTTAAGTATTAGATCAAACGTATTTATAACGATCGAGAAGTAAATGAAGAAACGCATAGTTTGCCTGAAAATACATGCCTGTCGTGATTTGCGAAATTCCTTATACCTGCAAGGTACCCGGAACTACTTTGCACCTCGATGTTTCGAGCTGCAGACACAGAGGGAGACCCGATTTGGCAGTTAGCCTACGTAGCGGTGAGATAGAGGTGAGGCGCTGCGAATGTAGCAAGAACGAATAGTGTAGGTGCAATTTTTCGAGTAATACAGAATTTACACTTGTAATACAAAAAACGGAATATTAGCAGGAGTCGAACCGTCGCTTCATAAACGTTCGCCTTACAAACCTCGAACGCTAACCCCTTGACCGCCATGAATTCCAACGTCTAGCACCAACGTGCAGACACATCAGTTACATCATGCACGCGTAAAACTTCTCTTGCGATTTTCTCGGAATTTCCAGAGTAGCGCATCTTACTATTTGCACATTATTTTGTCTTAACGGTCTACTAAAGGTGTACAAAGTTTGAAGTAAATGCGTGATCCCAACGTTGTGGCCACCACTTGTAAGATAAAGAACATTTTAGCAACCGAAATGTATATTCATTGATTCATCTTCGTCTACTTCCTCTTCCGTTTCCAATTCGTTTCGTTTCTATAGCCACTTTACATATTTCGTCGCCCTTTCTGCCTTTCCTGCTTTGCTTTGTATGGGTTGCCATCGGTGCTCCTGATGTTATACAACTGCTTTTCTTTCCTCGAAAGTTTTTTTTTTTATAATTTTGTCACTTTGTAGGTGTGATTAGTGGCAGCTCTAAGCGTAGAATGCGGATGAGAAGGAAACATAAACCCGTAATATTGGAATACATCATTAGTAGTGTCCTGCTTGACGCAGTCGCGTCGTTTAAATATCTGGGCCAAACGTTGCGTAGCGATATGAAATGTAACGAACATGTGAGGATTGTGGTACAGAATGCGAATGGTGGACTTCGTTTATTGGGAGAATTTTAGGGAAGTGTGGTTCATCCTTAAAGGAGACCGCATATAGGACGCTAGTGCGACCTGTTCTTGAATAGTGCTCGAGTATTTGGGATCTGCAATAGGTCGGGTTAAAGGAAGACATCTAAGCAATTCAGAGGCGGGCTGCTAGATTTCTTACCGGTAAGTTCGAACAGCATGCGAGTATTACGGAGCTGCTTCGGGGTCTCAAATGGGAATCCCTGGAGGGAAAGTGACGTCCTTTTCGAGGAACAATATTGAGAAAATGTAGAGAAACGGTATTTAGAGCTGATTGCAGAGCGATTCTAATGCTGCGAACATACATTTCGCGTAAGGACGACGAAGGTAATATACGAGAAATTAGGCCACATACGGAGACATGTAGACAGTCGTTATTCCATCACTCTGTTTGTGAGTGAAAAGGGTAAGGAAATGAGTAGTAATGGTGCAGGGTACCCTCCGTCACGCAGCATACGGTGACTTGCGGAATATGTATGTAGATGCAGATGTAGATTGTGTAAACTGCTGAAAAAGTACCGTCGTGGCAAGGAGACGTATGGACGGGATACATTTGAAATCGCGGTCAGCCAAGATGATGTAGGTTTTCCACCGTCTTACTGCAACGTATGTTGCTGCCTACTACGTAACTTGCTCTGTTTTTCCTATATTGTAACATTTGTTGAACTAATACTTTGTTTCTGCCCAGTTTTAGTTGAAACTGAATAACAAACCGTCTCAAGGACTACGAATACCCGACAAACTGGTATTTAAAGTTCAGTTATCTGTTCTACAACTTCAGTCATACCCTACAAATGAACCATGCAGTGCACTCACTTCTAAGAGCGGCTGTTCGTTTGCTGCAGTTTTAGTAACTAGTTGTTCATTACGAAAAAAGGTCCAAGGGAAACAAAGGCAGTATTATAGAAAGGGAGGGGGTCGTAGATGAAAACGAAATGGTAGATATGATACTGCAAGAAAAATTGGAGCGAGCACTGAAAGGCCTGAGGTGGAAGAGCCAGCCACGACAAAAGTAGTCCATTCGGTATGCAAGAATGTGGCACTTCAAGAAGAATGTAATAATATCAGCGCCATAGACGCCATATGCTTACAGGTGTGAGTATCACTTAATAAGACGTGGGGTGCAAAATACCGACACGTATTACTGTATTTCCAGAAGAATGGAAAAACTCGTGGACGTCAGTTTCGGGGAAGATCAGTTTGGATTCCGGAGAAATGTAGTAACACGCGAGGTAATATTGGCGCTACAACTTTTATTAGAAGATAAACTGAAGCATATCTATGTTTATTGCTTTTTTAGTTTCAGACAAAGCTTAAGGCGACACTGATTGGAATACGATAACGGAAATTTTAAAGGTAGATGAGAAGGAAGTGACACAGGGTTGTAGCCTAGCTCAGATGTTATTCAATCTGAACGCCGAGAAAGCGGAAAAGGCAACGAAAGAGAAATCTGGAAAGGAAACTAAAGTTCAGGGAGAAGAAATTAAAATTTTAAGGTGCGCCGATGACTTTGCAATTCTGTAAGAGACGGCAAAGGACCAGCAAGAGCAGCTGATCGGAGTGGACAGTGTCTGGAAAAGAGGTTATCTGAAGAACATCAATAAAACGTAAAAAGTCCATAATGGAATGTAATCGAATTAATTGAGTTCGTAGTAGGGGGACTAGGAAAACAACAGTAAAAGTAACAGATAAGATTTGTTGTTTAGAGAGAAAAATAGCGGACGCTGGCCGAAGGACAAAGGAAATAAAATGTTAGTTGTCAATAGCAAGAAAAACATTTCTGAAAAGAGACATTTTGTAGCATCAAATACAAGTTTAATTATTAGGAACCAGTGTGATGTTTATCCTTGTACTGAAGAGTTCGACAATCAGTTGAGACAGTTATAGAATTAAAGCTTTAGAAATGTGGTGCTACAGAAGAACGATGATGATCAGATGGGTAGATCGTGTAAGTGATGAAGAGGTACTGAATCGAATTGGGGAGAAAACGTTTATCATAGAACTTGACTAAAAGAACAGAAGATATCGGTTGATAGCACGCATAATGAATTTTGTAATGGAAAATAGCCTACTTGTGTGTGTAGGGGGGGGGGGGAGGGCGATGACGAAGAACGAAAATGTAGAGAGAGAGAGAGAGAGAGAGAGAGAGAGAGAGAGAGAGAGAGAGAGCAAAGTTGACCAGTAAGCCGATTGAAATGGAATATAGGTTTCAGTAGTCAATGCAAAGATGAGGCTTGCATAGGACGGACCACCTGGAGAGCTGCATCAAGACCAAAACCACATAGGGACGGGAGGCTAATAAGTGCAGTTTTTGTGTGCCTTTAAAATATGTTTTCCTGTCAGTTTGGTCATAACTATACGTTTTGTTTATATGCAGAAAATTTAGAACTCAGTTTTTACAAATGCGTCCGACTACCGATCCATTACGGAATCCTGTTCGCCGCAGTGCCCCCATATTTGTCAACAAGCTAAAACGAACCTTCTGAGCTCATAAGTTAATATCTTCGCGCAGTACAGTGTTGTGGTATTTCTTTTCCTTGTAAGCTGCTCGATAGCACCGGCGGTGTCGAAATAAACGGCAGTCGCAATAAGCGACTGGCTACAGGGACTAATGTCTGGGTCTGACCACAATGCGCGGGGCTTCCCAGATTACACAGCTACACACCTTTCCCCTGCGTCGCTTCCCTCCGGCACGAGCAGCCGAGAGTTGTTTCAGACGTCGTCAACGTTTAGCAGGAGGCACCGTGTTGTTAATGGCTTATGACACGCCACAGACACTTAAAAAGATACAACTTCACGAAATTTCCTCGATTTGCGAGTAATGCTTAGAAAGACATGATGTTCGACGTTGTGGATATGCCGAACTACGGAGGCTACTCAGGTTCGGGAATCCGTTTCAATTAGATCGCAGAAGCTTGCAATGGACGGGAAAAATGGACGTATGAGGTTGACCTGTCGACGTGAGGCTCATTAAAGACGCAGCACTAGCGCAGCTGGATAACAGTGAGGGATAAGATTCGCCGACAGTATAGATGATGGAACCATTCTAGTATTACTGTTAGCAACATACCAAAAAGACTATAATACAAATTAAAAATGACATATTAGGTCTAGTTGATGAATAATATTTTAAGGACAACTGAAGACAGTGATATCAGCGACTGGGTGAAGAGTAAAAAAATAACAGCTTTTATTTTTGTTATCCTGTCGTCCTCAGGTGCGTATAATATTATGTTCATACCTATCACTTTAGTTCCGTTCAATTACAGCTGATTAAAGCGAATGTTTCTTGCTATCCGCGTTTCGTTTCTATTACTTGAAAGGCATCATTAATGGCCGGAATTATGTACATATTATGTTTTAACTGTTGGACATTAGACAGTGACGTTATATAGCTTTAGCACTGTCTGATTTCCTGTGACGTAATAATAGTTATAATTTCTACGTATTAATTTCGTAAATGCTGCTCTACATGTGTTCTTGTTCCCGTTTTTCAGCTAATGTTCTGCTTACTGTCATTCGAAATTTCATTTGCACAGCACTAGAAAATGAACATCCATTTTCTTTATGTTTGTTCTTGATGTTGTTGGCAACTGTTGAACGTTATTGTCAACTATCCAATGTGTGTTTGCAATATCTGGATAACAGTCGTCCACAGGTGCGTATAGTATTATGTTGATACCTATAGGTCCGTGTAATTACAACTGATTAAAACGAATGTTTCTCGAATGTGATGAATTGTAACGGGAAATTCCCCTTACAATCTTCTAGGACTTGTGTACATAATATTTTGAATAGGAACCCACGTCCGGAAACGTAGTCCTTTTCCGTACAGCCGTTTGTTTGAAAACATGTTCGCTAGGAAGGCATGCAACAGGGTAGTTATGTTGGGGGTGGGGGGTAGTTACGTCGGATAGGCTGATGTCATTTTACGTCTGTGTTACCTCTTTGACCTTGTTCGAGCCTCATTCATGTGTCTTGAGTGTTAGAGAAACACGGTTGAGTACACGTTTGCAGAATACACCGATATGATCCTTCTGAATCGCGAAGGTCACGGTAATGGAAGAGCTGCGTCCGCCCCGATAGCTGAGTGGTCAGTGTGACGGATTGCCGTCCTGCGAGCCCAGGTTCGATTCCCGGCTGGGTCGGGGATTTTCTCCGCTCAGGGACTGGGTGTTGTGTTGTCATCATCATCATTTCATCCCCATCCGGCGCGCAGGTCGCCCAGTGTGGCATCGAATGTAATAAGACCTGCACCAAGGCGGCCGGACCTGCCCCGCAAGGGGCCTCCCGGCCAATGACGCCAAACGCTAATTTCGATTTCATGGAAGAACTGCTTGTCGCCTTTATCAAGGTCGTTGTCCACAACGCTCCACTCCATCGCACACCCTGCTCGCCGCAATTATGCTGCTGTTTGGAGAAAGGGTACCTTCATCTTCAGCAGGCGTGACTGAGGTCCTCCAAGAAGACGCCGCACACCAGAACTGAAAGAGGCCGTGTATATCACGTTGAACAGAACCCGTCAACGGGCAATGTCTTCGGCTGTTAATGAGTAGAATTGTAAAACAAGTTAATCAATTACTTGTGAAAGTGGTTGCGTTAGCAACATGTTTTCAAATGACTAGCACGGAAACGGTCCAGTATGTACAGTGTGTTTCAAAAAGAATAAGCTGACTTTGGACGGTAATAAGTACGAAACATGGGATGTGCCGGCAAGGAAATGTGTTTAGTTTGAATGTGCGGTGCCTAGAGTTTCAGAAAATCGTCATTAGATGTCAGTCATTGCGTCTTCTCAGTTTTCAGTCAGAAGTAAGGTGATGTCCGATCAACAATAGGCGTTTTGTGTGCTGCAGTTTGCAAAGAGTGACTATGTGATTTCGGTCCAGCGTGCTTTTCGTCCGTGGTTTGTCACTGATCCTCCTGCACCCAGAAACATTCGTCGCTGGTATCTCTAATTTGAAGAGACAGGATGCTTGTACAAAGTTAAGAGTCCAGGTCGACCTCGCACTTCTGATGACGTGGTGAAAACCATTTGGCAAACGTTTGAGCAGGCCCACGAAAGTCTACTCGCCACCGGAAGCAGAGAACTGGCAATGCCTCATACGACTGTCTGGTGAGTGTTAAGGCCGTCGTTTGGTCTGTAAACCATATAGACTACAATTACTGCTAGCTCTTCGGGTTGGTGATAAAATGAACCGTGTTGACTTCAGCATTGTTCTGTTAGACGACATGGAAGACGACAAGTTTTTACCATGGTTAATTTTAGTGATGAAGCGACATTTCATATTAACAGTAAAGTAAACAGACATAACGTGCGCATTTAGGGACACCAGAACCCTCGTGAGAATACTGAGCACGAAAGAGACTCACATATAATGTCCGTTTTTTGTGTCATTTCTCGTGAAAAAGTGTACGGTGCCTTCTGTTTTGAGGAAAACTCTGTGACTCGAATGAGCTATCTTGAAATGCTGCGGAACTGGCTTGTTCAACAACTTCAGAAGGGCTCTGATGACTTCACTTTCCAAATGCATGGAGCTCTACCGCACTGGCACAATAACGCATATCAGTTTTTCAGTCACACTCTGCCTCAGCGCTGGGTGCGGCGCGTGAGACCCCGAGACACTGGCCTGCATTCTTGGCCTCGAAGATCGCCAGTCATGACCCCATGCGATTTTTTCCTGTGGGAATACGTGAAGGAAAGTGTGTTTAACAGAACAGAATAACAGCCGCCATAACTTCTGTAAAAGCAAATAGATTATGTAAAGTTTATGACGAATTTAGCTATCGCCTAGATGATGTTCGTGCTGCTGCTGCTGCTGCTGATGGTGGTGGTGGACACACAGAGCATTTGTAATAGCATAGCTAAAACTGCAGGATTTTTGGAAGTACAAAGGGTACTAGGAAACTTTTTCAGTAAGACACAACAATAACTCACAGGAGGCAGGTTGTTGCTGTGTTCTGAGAATATTTCATAATTGCATTGGTGCCGCTGTGCCAAGCCGTTTAATATCAGGGTTAGTTTGAAGTGCTTGCTATGACATAGTGGTCACGAAGCGAGATTCGGGTAGATTTGTGGTACTACTTCGCGCGTGGCCTAAACATAGACCAGTGCCGTGAAGAAACGGCTCTTTCACTGCGCTCGGTGATGTGTGTCCACATTTGCAACTATATTCGGATGGTACATAGAATGCCGAAGAGGAAATTTCACTCTGGAGGACGCTGAGAGGACTGGAAAGCCACTGTCATCAGTTACGGAGGAAATCATTGATTCTATGAGGAAAATGCTAGACGAAGACAGGCGAATGACGCATAAGCTGATTAAGGATACCTTAGTGCTAAATGCGCCAGCAGTTCGTTCGATCCTGCATACCATTTGCAAGTAAAGAAACTTTGTTGTCTCTGGGTGCGGCATAGAGTGACGGAAAAGCAGATGATGCGACGTGTGATACTTGGTGCAGGGAGGTGTTAAAAAAGTTTTCTGAGGGACAATCTCAGTACGTGAATAACATCGTGATAGGTGACGAGACTCGACTGTACTATTATGACGTGCCGATGAAGACACAAAGTTTGGGTCTTTGAAGATGACGACATGCCTGTAGCTGTCAGGAAATCCCGTTCAGTAAAGACGAAAATGATAGCTGGTGGTTCCTTTTTTTTTTTTTTTCCAAAACGAGTAGAATTGTGAAGCGTGTTGGTTTGGACACACAGAAGACAGTCACAGCTAAGTGGTACAGTGAGCACACTGCGCCAAAGCGGGCACCGAATATTTGCGGAGTACGGAACTGAAACGCGATGAGCACCCTCTCTGCAGTCCAGACCTTACTCCTTGTGACTTTGCACTGGCTCTCGCATGTGAAAATGAATCTGAAAGGAGTGCAGTTTTCGAGTGATGAGGACCTGAGGGTTTGTGGGACAACGGGTGTGCCTTACTCTCTACAGAAACTTGGGAGAACCGGTTTAGGGATTGGTTTCGGAGGATGGAGAGGTGTATTAAATGCGACGGATTTTTACTTCTAAAAACTTAAGTAAATAAAGCTGTATTGCTAAACTTTCCTGTGTGTGTGTGTGTGTGTGTGTGTGTGTGTGTGTGTGTGTAAGAGAGAGAGAGAGAGAAGCCAAACACATAGGTGACAGATGTGGGTGGAATGGAAGAAATAATACCAACCGTAATGAAAATTAAGTTTAGTTGACTGGGTGATGTAGCACGTGCGCGTGAGCAACAATACGAGAGCCTCTTCACCAGTCAGTTGTTAGTAGAATCGCAGTTCTAGCGCAGTCTGTGTTGTGGCATATTTTCAGGTTGTTTTTTAGTTACACACGTGTGTGCATTGTCCGGTTAACGAGTTAATTTTTCAGTATGGATAAATTATTGAATAAAAGCAAAACACGCCGCTAGTAGTCGGATCTTCTCTGCCTATTCTGTTCTAATAATGAAGAATTAGTAGGTATGTATTTTGTAAGCCACTCGTTTCGTGGATCAACTACATTTCCTTAAGGTTCCCTCATGAATGTCGGCATTGGTATCTGCTTTCTTACAGCTAGTATTGTGCGGTCATTCCACTTTAGGTCGCTTCGAGCGGTTACTCCGAGGTTTCTACTGTTCCTAGCGATATATCGCCAAAACTAAAATATAACAGTAATGGACCTCTTAGTTTATGTGTGCGCAATGGATTATTTTGATTTTCACTCGTGGTAAACTGCCAACCCATGTGCCTATGGCCACCAACAAGGCCGCCGCCCCCTCCTCTAAGTCTTCCCATATTAGCTATCAACTACTTTGGTGTTGGAATTTTCCTATATATAACAGCATAAGTGCGTAGAGCCTCGCAGAGCGTCACTGAACTATTTATATACATTGTAAAAGAGTAACTGCTCTATAAGTCTCTTGAAGTTCTCCCAAAATTAGTTTTACTTTTGCCTGTTTCGTTCCGTTAAGAAAGACATAGTGATTTCTATCTACTAGGACGTCGTGAATCTAGTCACGAAATCTGGTCAGACACTCGGTAAGTTCGTATTTTGGTACCTGCGTTCGTGTTCGGAAGGACGGCGCTTTATTTATTCATTCAGGGGTATACATACACAGTGAATATATGGTTTTATGGGGCTAGGACAGGTCAGCCGTGGGCTTGCTGCAGAAACCGTCACTGCATTTGCCTGAATATACGTCGTGTGCTGAAAGGCACGTTGAGGCGACATGAAGATAACTCCTTGCGTAAACCTGTTATCGATATTAACCTGTCCAGGCAATAGCAGCGTCTCCAGGCGAGGAATGACTGCTAGTCAGACACGCGCCTCGTGCATGTAGTACCAGTAAGTGTGCTTTCCGTGTTAGAAAGGAGGAGGCGCGCGATCTATATGAGTTTGACCGAGGGCGGATTGTGATGGCTCGGAGCCGGCACGAACGTTTCGGAAACTGCACGACTTGTTGGATGTTCGAGGAGTACTATGGTGAATGGGTTGGGCGGTCAACACTCATTACAGATGTCGAACGTCGTAGACTGAACAGACTGAAATCAGGACAGGCGGCGAATTGTGGCGGAACTAACATCAGACTTCAATTCTAGGCAGAGTAAAAGTGTGTCTGAACACTCAGCGCACCGAACACTCTTAACGGTGCGCCTCTGTAACCTACGGCCTATGCATGTGCCAATGTTAACATACGACATCGGCAACTACCACTGAAAAGGACACTTGACCATCAGCAGTGGACGTTGGCGCAGTGGCAGGTCGTTGCACGATCTGATGAATCCCGATAACTTCTTCATCTTGCAAATGGGAGGGCGCGAATCTGTTGTCATCGAGGGGAGCAGCTCCTTGATACCTGTACTGCGGGACGGAGACAAGCTGGCGGCGGCTTCATAATGCTCCAGGGAACATTCACGTGGGTATCCACACGTCGAGTGGAGCTCGTGCAAGTCACCATGATGGCCAAGGCGTATCGTACACTGGTGGCAGACCACGTACACCCCTTCATGACGATCATGTTTCCTGACGGCAGTGGCATTTTTCAAGAAGATATTGTGCTATGTCACAAGGCTAGGAGTGTGAATGACTGGTTCTAGGTACACAGTGGCGAACTCCAGTTGATTTGCTGGTCCCTCAACTCGCCAGGTCTGAAGCCGATCGAACACATCTGGGATGTGAGTGAATGTGGACTCAGAGCTCATCGCCCCTCTCCCCGGAATTTATGGGAATTATATAGCTTGTGTGTGCAGATGTGGTTCCATCCTCCCCCACCGACCTACGAAGGTCTCACTGCTTCCATGGCACGACGCTTAGCCGTTGCAGTCCGTGCTGGACATGCCGGCTGTTAGGTACATGGTCTTAATGTTCTGGCTAAGTCCTAAACTGCAGAGATGCTCACTCTTTCTCAGGCAAGCTGAGTAAAGAACGCCACGTCCGCACTCTAGGCAAGCTGGGAACGGAAGACCCCTACGGAGACTTCTCCCAGTCCGCTCTTCGCCTCGGTTTCCCCTCCAGCAAAATCACTTATGCCAATTGCAGCGCAAGTCGCGTTAATTATGCATCGCTTCCCAGCACCGACCAATGCCTGCTCTGGGAAGTGAACAAATTCCTACAAAATTTCCCTTCCTTTCAACTTCTGTTATTTAGCTCCTCCCAGACCATCCATCAAGGTTAGCATCTACACAAAACACCAATTTTTCCGGAATTCTGACTCCCAGGAGAGTACTTCAAATTCCTTGGTCCTACGTTCCCATCGGAGGCCGGCGTATTTCATTCTGTCGCTCTTCAACTGATTTACTTCAGACTCTGCGGACCGTGAATTCAGTGTGAAGTTGCTATAGTCACGAACACGCATATTTTGGGCTCTGTTGACTGCTCCACTGTAGCTTTGCGCGGCTTTCTCGCATGTTTAACTGAAAACAGGATGACGGACATTTATCAACAGGCGTACAAGTTCTCCGTCTGATTCCCGGTACACCAGCATGGGGTCAACCACCCACTCACTGTCACTCATCTTAAGGCAGCTAGAGGCCGCGCCCCATTACCGCTTTCTCAGAGCTTGAGCTGCCCTAAGCTGCCTATTGTCGCTTCCCTTCGCCACTCCCTATCCGGCCACATTCAACTCTGAATACTTTCATGGGATAAACTAGCCTCCAGTAAATCGACGCATTTCCACAAAGTTTTCATGTTGTGTGAATTACTTTACGTCATCTGACATTAATTATTCCAATACGTCCATACTATCGACTCTATAAGATGCATTGTGCCTTGTCAGTCATTTTTGTTCAGCCCTACTGTTCGCTCAATGTGAGTTAGGTGATCTTTAATGACTTCATGTAAGAGGCATAGTTCTTGCCATCCATCTTACAAGGTGATCCCTGAAGATGTCAACGAGTCTGTTTGCCGATATATCTTGGAGTAATGACGACGCGACATGGCCGGACACAAGACAACTATAACAAAGTGATTTCCACGATCACGAGATTGCGACTAATTTTTAAGGGTCTTACAGTGAGCCTAAGGCAAGGCAATTGATGTCTAAAAAATGGGTTGTGTCTGTGGGGGGGACACAAATGATATGTATGGAAAAAGTTATCGAACCGTACCTGCACGGGAGACATTCATGCAGCATGAACAGCTTGTACCAGGCTGTCAGGCAGACGAGCAAAGAGAAAAAAATTCCTTTTGGTGTTGTGGATAGAGTTTATTATGATTAATAGCTTAAACAGAACCTCTCTTTACTTCCTGAGACCACTGACAGAGAGGTATATATCAGGTGTCGACGTTGGAGCTTTTCAGTGCGTGTGAGAATCATACACTTAATTATTTAACTCTTATAACGCTTGTGGGAAAGAAGTCCAGTTTCAAATGGTTCAAATGGCTCTGAGCACTATGGGACTCAACATCTTAGGTCATAAGTCCCCTAGAACTTAGAACTACTTAAACCTAACTAACCTAAGGACATCACACACACCCATGCCCGAGGCAGGATTCGAACCTGCGACCGTAGCAGTCCCGCGGTTCCGGACTGCAGCGCCAGAACCGCTAGACCACCGCGGCCGGCGAGTCCAGTTTCATCACTGACCTCAGAGTTAGGAAGCTATCTGCAACTTAAGCTTTAGTTTGTGAATTGGAATGTAAAAGAGTCTGTACTGACCATTGAGAAACTACTTACGGAATTGTCTGGGAGATGAAACATCGCAGCAGCAGGAAAAGAAAGATTGGTTGGAGCTCAATTTCCCGTCGACGGTGAGGTAATTGGAGGCTGAGCATGTTTCCGAACTGGACAACGATGGAAAAAGAAACTTGCCGTATCCTCTTTAAAGAAACCATCCCGGCATTCGCATGAAACACTTAAGTAAAACGTCGGGAAACGTCCATCTGACTACGGGGAGGTTTGAGACCACCTCCTTCCGAACAGAAATCTATTGCCTTAACTACTGCTCGACCTTGATCTTTAGTGCTAGCAGAAATGAGAAAAGTTTTTCTCCTTCATACATTAATGCGTGTGTTTGATGTCCACCGTACGTAAACAATTCAGTTAAGAGTCCCTCATCAAACACGCAGGTAGTACTAGTGGTTCCTGCTAGCCTTTTAGAATCTCGGTATCTTCGTGGTAACTGTGTAAAGGCCCGGAGAGAAAAGTTTGATGAAACAGCTTGTGGCGAGGACATGAATACCACCAACTTGCAAAACACGGCTCTCTTTAACCACGTAGTAAAAGCCCTATAATAAAGCATTCTAGCGCTTGGTGTTGTTTCGCGAGGACATAATGTACACCACACATGATTACAGTTGCGGGAGGATGGTGTACGTTATGACGTCCGTAAATTTAAATATGCAAAAAGAGAGATGCTCATAATTAAGCCTGCATGTGTCATTGTTAGAGCAGAACCTTGCATTCCAGCACGCTCTGTTGTTTCTACACACACACACACACACACACACACACACACACACACACACGAACACGAACTCACCCGCACGCGCATGTCTACGACAATAGCCGCGATTGGTGTTACACCAAAGCAAGAAACTATTTTCAGTATTTCGCTGAGGAATCAGTCAGTAGTAAAACTTTCTTACTGTTCAGCAAAGACTTGGAACCGGACGATACGAAGACTATCGACGCGCACATTAGTGAGAAGGATACAGATTAAGGGCTACGTGTGTTCCATATTTCAAATGGTCTGAATTTTGGTGGCTCAGGAGTGTCGCATTAAAATTCCGAGAGGTTCTCGGAGGTCTTGCAGTCATTGTTGAGGTCATACAGGGTGTTTCAAAAATGACCGGTATATTTGAAACGGCAATAAAAACTAAACGAGCAGCGATAGAAATACACCGTTTGTTGCAATATGCTTGGGACAACAGTACATTTTCAGGCGGACAAACTTTCGAAATTACAGTAGTTACAATTTTCAACAACAGATGGCGCTGCAAGTGATGTGAAAGATATAGAAGACAACGCAGTCTGTGGGTGCGCCATTCTGTACGTCGTCTTTCTGCTGTAAGCGTGTGCTGTTCACAACGTGCAAGTGTGCTGTAGACAACATGGTTTATTCCTTAGAACAGAGGATTTTTCTGGTGTTGCAATTCCACCGCCTAGAACACAGTGTTGTTGCAACAAGACGAAGTTTTCAACGGAGGTTTAATGTAACCAAAGGACCGAAAAGCGATACAATAAAGGATCTGTTTGAAAAATTTCAACGGACTGGGAACGTGACGGATGAACGTGCTGGAAAGGTAGGGCGACCGCGTACGGCAACCACAGAGGGCAACGCGCAGCTAGTGCAGCAGGTGATCCAACAGCGGCCTCGGGTTTCCGTTCGCCGTGTTGCAGCTGCGGTCGAAATGACGCCAACGTCCACGTATCGTCTCATGCGCCAGAGTTTACACCTCTATCCATACAAAATTCAAACGCGGCAACCCCTCAGCGCCGCTACCATTGCTGCACGAGAGACATTCGCTAACGATATAGTGCACAGGATTGATGACGGCGATATGCATGTGGGCAGCATTTGGTTTACTGACGAAGCTTATTTTTACCTGGACGGCTTCGTCAATAAACAGAACTGGCGCATATGGGGAACCGAAAGGCCCCATGTTGCAGTCCCATCGTCCCTGCATCCTCAAAAAGTACTGGTCTGGGCCGCCATTTCTTCCAAAGGAATCATTGGCCCATTTTTCAGATCCGAAACGATTACTGCATCACGCTATCTGGACATTCTTCGTGAATTTGTGGCGGTACAAACTGCCTTAGACGACACTGCGAACACCTCGTGGTTTATGCAAGATGGTGCCCGGCCACATCGCACGGCCGACGTCTTTAATTTCCTGAATGAATATTTCGATGATCATGTGATTGCTTTGGGCTATCCGAAACATACAGGAGGCGGCGTGGATTGGCCTCCCTATTCGCCAGACATGAACCCCTGTGACTTCTTTCTGTGGGGACACTTGAAAGACCAGGTGTACCGCCAGAATCCAGAAACAATTGAACAGCTGAAGCAGTACATCTCATCTGCATGTGAAGCCATTCCGCCAGACACGTTGTCAAAGGTTTCGGGTAATTTCGTTCAGAGACTACGCCATATTATTGCTACGCATGGTGGATATGTGGAAAATATCGTACTATAGAGTTTCCCAGACCGCAGCGCCATCTGTTGTTGACAATTGTAACTACTGTAATTTCGAAAGTTTGTCCGCCTGAAAATGTACTGTTGTCCCAAGCATATTGCAACAAACGGTGTATTTCTATCGCTGCTCGTTTAGTTTGTATTGCCGTTTCAAATATACCGGTCATTTTTGAAACACCCTGTATATGTAATACCCCGTCTTCGAAATGGTTTTAAGGACCAAAGGGATTGCTGCTATGTCTTTTTTCTCGTTGGCTCAAAAGAATCTTAACCATACTGCACCGTAAAGGTGTTGGTATATAACAGTTAATGGTTAACCGGTATTACTATTGTCAAACAAGTTGGTACAGTGGTTGAAACAGCAAATTATTATTTGGGAAAATAGGATTCTAATCACATTCTAATTTACTTTACCATGGTTACCCTAAATCACGTCAGGACAATGGTTTCATAATTCAGAAAACAAGGGCCCAGTCGTTTTTCATCTCTCTATTGAGAACCCAATGTCTGTCAACGTTAAACACGCACACGACGTTATTTAAATGTGCATAAGGATTTTGTTTTATTGCTACCTTTATGGTGATTTCGTCCGACGTTTTGTACTGGTTTGATAAATATTCTATTATTTGTTAATTTGTGCTCTAGATTGAGGAATCGTATATCTGAAGGACAACTTTGTACGACAATGAAACGTCGAACGTGGGGAAACTGGAGACGAAACTGGAAACTTTCGAAATGTGGGGATACAAAAGACTTAGTTGTACGAACAGGGGGGAAATCAAAAAGAGTAGAAGAAGACAAATTATAAAACCTTTAGGAAAAAAGGACACGAAAAAAGAAAAAAAGTAAGATTACTGTTCAACATTCCGTCGAGGAAGATATCTTAAGAAAGCGACCATGGACATGGAGAGTAGAGCAGTAAGTTGTGGTTTTTTCAGAGGTGCATGCCTCAAGCGATTTAGATGAACCATGGAAAAGTGAAAATTGAATGAGTGTAAGTGAACTGAATTTGAGCCACTCTCCTCCCGATATGGATTCTAGTGCCGTAGCCACATAACCCCATCGCTCGTTAAGAACAGATTAGTGGGGCAAATGGTACGACACCTGGATTGGTTAACAGGACTTTAGAAGTACAATGGTTCGTTAGCTTTTAATTTTTGACAAACTCACAGGATATGATAACTGTAATGATCGTTTCCGACCATGCACTGGCTATCTTCACGGTCTATTGTGTGAACCAGACCTCCACCAACAAAATTTTATAATTTCTGTCTTTTTTAAAAAAAGTACGTCACGCAGCTGTTTAATAGTCTTTTATTATATCTATTATTTCTGTTTGCACCGTCACCGTGGTAACTGTATACATCCAAACAAAGCATGAAACAAATAGAAACGCATGAAACATAATCAACACCTCAAAACAAAGATTTCCAAAATCCTTTAGAACTTATTCCATAATAATATTGTTATGATGTATATTCTTTGTACTTTGTGATAATGCTTCTCTTTTGCTATATGATATTTGCACCTAATAGTTTCCAGACGCTATCTTTGTTTACAGATTATGACAGTATACATGAGATGTGTTTCGACAGTGAACAATGCCACAAGTTCCTCCAAAAAATAGTAACACATCACACACATATGTCGTACTAAGAAATGTATATCCACCTGACGATGGAGGTTCAAACCTTTGAAACGCGCCCTACTGTGGCTGGTAACAGTAAACTTGTTGTTTCATTCGATGTCAATAACAATCACTGTAAAGCCTAATCTTAAAGTTCGCATTTAAAAAGAAAAGACGAGTTGCCCACTGTGGACCTCGTCTACTGAATCCCTGAATGCAATGAAACGGCAGCAGAACGACGCTATGCTGACCTGTTCCCGTGAGGATGGCAAGCACGACACAGTAATTTTGCGTCTCAGGGTTGTTGCACCACTCCGTATTTTGTGTTGTATGGTTTCGTGCTTGCATATTACAGGCTTTTTCACTGTTGTGAAGATGATTTCAAAGAAACAGAGGAAATTAAGGCGACAAACAAAATGAACCGTAATTGCTTTATTATTCAGTAACGAGCTACGGAAGACCACTCATCCTTATGCCAGAATACTCAGAAAATATCCTTGAACAGCTTCCACAGTTTTGTCGTTAAAATTCAGGGTCACCCTGTATATACGTCATAGTCGTTACATCCTGTTGTAAATTGTACACTACTTAGTGACTGATCAAGCTTCTGTTGTTCTTGTGCTGTTGAGGTTAACATTTTCTAAATACCAAAATCAGGTAATTCGTAGAATTTCATCAGCGAATAATCGAGAGCGAAAGATTCGCTTTAGCATATCGATTTCGATGTTTTTATTTCTCCAAACATCGCAACATGGTCGTGGCGTATTGGTAAACTTCGTGCTGGCTATCCGTGGCTTTCCAAGGACCTTCAGCTGAGATATGATTTCAGACACAGTCTTGACGCAGCACGTCTTCGTGATTTGTTCACACCCTGGTCGTCTGCCAGCTGCCAGAGTTCCGATTCTCCTTGTTCTCTTCTGTTAGTTGTTTGGAGAGCGTGGCACTTGTTCTCTTCCGACTATCAAGGTCAGTTTTTTTGTGTTCGAACGACATTTTTGTTTTATGACTTCTTTCCTCTAATTCCTGAACGCTTGCAAATCAGATTGCGTAGTACTGGCAGCTAAGGTCGAACACTTCAATATATTTCTGTTCCTGTCTCACCGATTGCTACTCCAGAAAGAAGCATTCATTCTATGTTCGTAATCACTTATTTGTCCTCCCTTGACGCTTTAAACCAGCGATACTTCAGCTGTCAGCACTACCCAGAACACTATATTGCGCAACTTTATATCCCAATTATCAGAGTTCGCTGCCTGACAAAAAAAGCGAGGCACGCAGAAGGGGAGGGGAAAAAGAAATGAAACTTCATGGACTGAGATGGTATGTGATGTTGTTTCACTGATTACGAAATCGAGTCAGATTTGCGAACAACTTCGAAGTATGAGCCTCCTTATCAGTATGACGCTGCACTCACTCTGGCCTGGAAGCATGCACTGATTCGGTTGGGAAATAACGTTGCTATATCCACTCCTGAGGCGCGCTGGCCCACAAATTTTATTACTGGTCTTTGGTATCCTCGATACTAGCACTGGGACAGAAGTGACAGCCAGCTGGTTCCTCACATGTTCTCTCTCTGACTGGGTCATGTCTGTAGGTCTTTCTGCTACGGGAGAATGTCAGTATGACGCAGATAGTTCATAGAGACACGTGCTGTGTGTGGACGAGCATTGTCCTTTTGGAAAATGACTCCTCTGTACTGCCGCGTAGCAGGTAATACATGACGACGCAGGATGTCCATGACGTACCGCTATGCCGCCAGAGTTGCCTGAAACACTACAAATCGTGACTTTATGTAATGTTCGATGGCTCCCCAAACCGTGACGCCTGGAGTACACCGCTGTGCCTCACCCAAATATTGGAAGTCCCTGCCGGCCGGGGTGGCCGAGCGGTTCTAGGCGCTACAGTCTGGAACCGCGCAACCGCTACGGTCGCAGGTTCGAATCCTGCCTCGGGCATGGATGTGTATGATGTCCTTAGGTTGGTTAGGTTTACGTTGTTCCAAGTTCTAAGGGACTGATGACCTTAGAAGTTAAGTCCCATTGTGCTCAGAGCCATTTGAGCCATTTTTTTTGGAAGTCCCTCTCTAGGTCGCCGCTATAGCTACCGACGGTGGGCACCCGGGGTGGTGAAGAACCGCGATTCAGCGCTGAACGCAATGCGACGCTATTCATCGGCAGTCCATGCTTCCCAGTCATAGCACCACTCCAGACGCAGCTGTATATGGTGTGGTGTTGATGCCAGCCTACTCATGGAATGGTAATTGCCTAGTCCGGCTGCTGCTGGTCTCCAACCAGTGGCCAGAGATGACGCAGAACTTTGTAAAGCATTTCATTACTTACTCTTGGATGGCGGGCGCAGATTTAAGGGGTCTCGATGTGCTTGGTGCACAATACGGATTTCTACCATAGTGAAACTTCTGAAAATTCCTGGCAGATTAAAACTGTGTGCCGGACCGAGACTCGAACTCGGGACCTTTGCCTTTTGCGGGCAAGTGCTCTACCAACTGAGCTAAGCAAGCACGACTCACGACCCGTCCCCACATTTTACTTCAGCCAGTACGTCGTCTCCTACCTTCCAAACTTCTACCATAGTATTTGCCAGACATGGTGGACGGGAACGGAAGCGGAAACCACTGACAGAAACAGTACAGGGTGTATCAAAACAGTCATCCGATTTGGCATGTGTATATTTCTGGAACAAATAAACATGTACAATGAATTTGGTTTTTTTTATGAACGAGTAACTCAAAAAGCTTCTTTTTGTACTTTTTCATAGGTGTTTAGTATGCCGCACTTCAGATGCACAATATGTGTCAATGCGGTATTCAAATTGTCCCCACACTGCAGCGAGCATGTCTTGAGTTACAGCTTCCACAGCTGCTATTATGCGATATCTCAGTTCGTTCATTGTTGTTGGTAACGTAGGCACATAGGCAGAGTCTTTTATAAACCCCCACAAGAAATAATCACATAATCATGTCCGGTGACACTGGAGGCCAGTAATGCAAGGCTGAATCATTTGGTCCAGTGTAACCGACCTATCGTTCAGTAATCCTTTGATTAAAAAATTCCCGTCAGTGTGGCGGTGCCCCATCCTGTTGGTAAATGAAGTCGTTCGAATCAATCTCCAACTGTGGGAAAAGGAAGTTCCCAAGCATATCGAGATATGTACTTCCTGTAGCAATGTACTCGACAAAGAAAGATGGACCATACACCCTTTCCCGTGAAACTGCACAAAACACATTAAATTTGGGAGAGACCCTCATATATTGTACAACTTCATGTGGCTTTTTCGTATCCAGTATTCTCACATTACGGCGGTTCACCTTTCCATTTAAATGGATCATTGCCTCGTCACTAAAAACTAAACGTAGAAAAAAAACTGTCGTTCTCCATCTTGCCAAGAACGAAATTACAGAACTCCACACGCTGTTGTTTCTCACCTTAACGAAGTGCTTGCAGTAGCTGAATTTTGTATGGTTTCATGTGTAAACGTCGGCGCAACACACGCCAGACGAACGTAGGGGGCATACCGTGCTATCGAGCTGCACGGCGAACGGACTCCTTATGAAATTAAGGCGGATACGTTCGACGTCTGTGTCTGACATTCGGGGACGGCCCGGCGATTTGCCTTTACACAAACAACCTGCTTCTCGGAATTGTTTATGCCATCGTCTAATACTCTGAGCTGTAGGAGGATCCACACCAAACCTAGTACGGAAGTCACGCTGAACGGTTATTACTGACCCGCACTGCGCAAAACGTAGAACACAAAACGCTTTTTGTTGTCACGACACCATTTTTACTAGAACTGAAGTGGGCGCACACTGCTGCCACCTGGCGGGAACCATGTAAAACTCGAGAGTTTGCTCTTTCCAACAATACGATATTCACGCACTTATCTCAAATAATATAATACACTACTGGCCATTAAAATTGCTATACCAAGAAAAAATGCAGATGATAAACGGGTATTCATTGGACAAATATATTATACTAGAACTGACATGTGATTACATTTTCACGAAGTTTGGGTGCATAGATCCTGAGAAATCAGTACCCAGAACAACCACCTCTGGCCGTAACAACGGCCTTGATACGCCTGGGCATTGAGTCAAACAGAGCTTGGATAGCGTGTACAGGTACAGCTGCCCGTGCAGCTTCAACACGATACCGCAGTTCAACAAGAGTAGTGACTGGCGTATTGTGACGAGTCAGTTGCTCGGCCACAATTGACCAGACGTTTTCAATTGGTGAGAGATCTGAAGAATGTGCTGGCCAGGGTAGCAATCGAAGAATTTTTGTATCCAGAAAGGCCCGTACAGGACCTGCAACATGCGGTCGTGCATTATCCTGCTGAAATGTAGGGATTCGCAGGGATCGAATGAAGGGTAGAGCTACGGGTCGTAACACATCTGAAGTGTAACGTCCACTGTTCAAAGGTGACCGAGACGTGTAACTAATGGCAACCCATACCATCACGCCGGGTGATACGCCAGTATGGCGATGACGAATACACGTTTCCAATGTGCGTTCACCGCCAAACACGGATGCGACCATCATGATGCTGTAAACAGAACCTGGATTCATGCGAAAAAATAACGTTTTGCCATTCGTGCACCCAGGTTCGTCGTTGAGTACACCATCGCAGGCGCTCCTGTCTGTGATGCAGCGTCAAGGGTAACCGCAGCCATGGTCTCCGAGCTGATAGTCCATGCTGCTGCAAACGTCGTCGAACTGTTTGTGCAGATAGTTGTTGTCTAGCAAACGTCCCCATCTGTTGACTCAGGGTTCGAGACAAGTGGCTGCACGATCCGTTACAGCCATGCGGATAAGACGCCTGTCATCTCGACTGCTAGTGACACGAGGCCGTTGGGATCCAACACGGCGTTCCGTATTACCCTCCTGAACCCACCGATTCCATATTCTGCTAACAGTCATTGGATCTCGACCAAAGCGAGCAGTAATGTCGCGATACGATAAACCGCAATCGCGGTAGGCTACAATCCGACCTTTATTAAAGTCGGAAACGTGATGGTACTCATTTCTCCTACTTACAAGAGGCATTACAACAACGTTTCACCAGGCAACGCCAGTCAACTGCTGTTTGTGTATGAGAAATCGGTTGGAAACTTTCCTCATGTCAGCACATTGTAGGTGTCGCCACAGGCGCCAACCTTGTGTGAATGCTGTGAAAAGCTAATCATTTGCATATCACAGCATTTTCTTCCTGTCGGTTAAATTTCGGGTCTGTAGCACGTCCACTTCGTGGTGTAGCAATTTTAATGGCCAGTAGTGTAGTTATGATTTTTTTAAAAATCGGATCATAAGAGACGCAAAGACTCTCTCATCTCCGAGAATGTGGTAATTTACACGTTACGATACAGAAGTCAGCACACATGATTACCAGTAATCAATTAACACTACAAACCTGAACAAAGGTCTAGAGATTATGGCTATGCGAGCGAGTCAGTGAGGGAAATACATGGTGTATCAAAAAGAATCATCCGATTTTTAAAAAATTCCCACATTTATTTCTGCGGTTATTTCACGCAGTGTTGTTTCTGTGTTAGCACTGACTATATATGCAAAATCTGCTGCCCTCGGTCGTTAAGTGAAGGCCGTCGGATACTGTGTTGTCCGTGGTGAGAGGTCATGCCTTAAATTTGGTGCCCTCGGTGCACTCTTGACACTGTGGATCTCGGAATCTTGAACGCCATAACGAATCCCGAAATGGAATGTCCCATGCGTCTTGCTCCAAGTACCATTCCATGGTCAAAGTCGGTTAATTCCCATCGTGCGGCCATTATCTCGTCTTAAACCTTTTCACAAAAACAACGTGAGCACAAATTACAGCTGCGCCAATGTCTTGCGTACGCGACACTACCGCCATTTGTATATATGTGCGTATTGCTATCCCCTTACTTTTGTCACCTCAGTATACAATCTCCAACGCTAGTGCTGCCATACACCTTCTGTGAGTGGTTATTGCACGTTGACGTCGAACATCGGTGGTGGTCACATTAAGGTGACTAGAGCGTGTATGATGATGATGCCCATACTACGAGGTGCGTAGGGGACGATACAGGAGGCCCGCACCGCATTACTAGTCAATCTCCTAGCGGAGGTGGTTTGCCATTGCCTTCCTCCGACTGTAATGGGGATGAATGATGATGATGAAGACGACACAACACCCAGTCATCTCGAGGCAGGAAAAATCCCTGACCCCGCCGGGAATCGAACCCGGGACCCCGTGCGCGGGAAGCGAGAACGCTACCTCAAGATCACGAGCGAGTGTGTATATTAAAACATTTATCATTATTATAACAGCAGACACTGCAGATGAGTTGTTCATTGTGCTGGATTTCGTATTTTGTCGCTTGTCAGAATCTTCCCGTGCTTCTACGACTGCGTGACGCATTGGCGGAGAATTCGAGGAGATCCTAGTAAAGGGACTTTTATAGTTGGCAGATGTGTATTTTATTAATGCCAGTGGTTTTCCAGTGTCTGGTAAGATCTTTTGACACTAGTGTACCGAGAACCACTGAGGCCACCTTCACTGGTTTACATCAGGGAAGCTATACTTCGATTTTGAAATCGTCGCGTCTGGCAGGTTTTACACGGGTTTTCCCGTAGATCACCCGGGATGCCCCCCCCCCCCCCCCCCCTGCGGGTTCGGGGGTTAGAATAGGCCCGCGGTATTCCTGCCTGTCGTAAGAGGCGACTAAAAGGAGTTTCAAATGTTTCGGCCTTATATGATGGTCCCCTCTCGGGTTTGACCTCCATCTTTCTAAATTATTCCGAAGAGCGAGCCAATTGGGGAAGGGCGCCTTACATGGTGCACTGTATCCGTCGTGCAATTAGACCTTTAGCCGGCTTTCTCGTCGTTGCAATGGTGTCCCGCTCGTTTTCGATCTCTTGGGCGATTACCACGTTGCACTCTGCAGTGTTTCTTTTATCTGCGACGACGACCTAGGACAGTTTTGCACCTAAGATCCAGCACGGTAGCCAGTCCGTTGTGGTGGGGCCGCCATGTACCCTCTTGGTTGTAGCCCCCTGACAACACAGGGATCGCTCTACTGATGCCTGCGCCGTAACCTCCCCACGTATGCCAAGGAGTAGATGCCCATCTCCCTGGGGCATCGGGACTCCCGGCAATGGCCATCCTGCCAGGTGGCCTTTGCTGTGGCTGGGTGGCGCCCGTGGGGAGGGCCCTTGGTCGGAGTAGGTGGCATCAGGGCGGATGACCCGCAATGAAGCGTGGTACATCATCTCTCGCTGGCGGCCAGCCGTCAGCAGTCTCTAAGCGTTCCAAAGCTCACTTTAAGGCTAATGTGTATGACCCCAAATCGTTCCCCTCCCTGGCCACACCATGGGAGGAACGAAAGGCTATGAATGAGAGCGACAGGTATTCGCCCCGGTATCTCGTCTGTACCAGAGCTGACGGAGAATCGTTTGTGTCTGTGAAGCCTCAGTTCTTTGTCGAACATTTAGAGGACAAGTTCGGGGAGGTGGAGGGCTTGTCCAAGATGCGGTCAGGGTCAGTCTTAATAAAAACGGCATCCTCTGCCCAGTCACGAGCCTTGCTCGCTTGTACGAAGTTGGGGGATGTTTCTGTCACTATCACCCCCCATAAAAGCTTAAATATGGTTCAGGGAATTATTTTTCACCGCGATCTCCTTTTACAGTCCGATGACGAGCTGCGCGCCAACTTAGAGCGACGAGGTGTACATTTCGTCCGGCGTGTTCATCGGGGTCCGAGGGACAATCAGGTAGCTACCGGTGCCTTCATCTTGGCCTTCGAAGGTGATATCTTACCAGAGAAGGTCAAGGTGATGGTCTACCGGTGTGACGTCAAACCCTATATCCCTCCCCCGATGCGGTGCTTTCGGTCACATGTCCTCTCGCTGTACTTCTAGCCTCACATGTCGAGATTGTGGACGCCCATCTCATCCCGATACTCCATGTGCTCCGCCTCCCGTCTGTGTCAACTGTGGAGAGCCTCATTCCCCTTGCTCGCCGGACTGTAGTGTCTTACAGAAAGAACGCAAAATCATGGAATATAAGACCCTGGACCGACTGACTTACACTGAGGCTAAGCGGAAATTTGAACGGCTACATCCCGTGCGCATGATGTCATCTTATGCCTCCACTGTCACTCCTGCTCCAGCTCCTTCAGCTGCAAGATATACAGTCAGCTCTCAGAATCAGAGGACCTCACCTGCCCCCTTGACAATGGGGGCCCCTTCTCTTGCTGTTGCTCCCACACCATCTACCTCGGGAGCAGCACCCACTAAACCATCGGGGACACCAGTCCCCCCTTCTCAGCCGGAGAAGCGTAAGTCTAATTCGGCTTCTCTCGCTCGGAAGGGATCCCTTGGGTCACTCCCTTCCCAGGTTCTTACCAGCGGCACAGCAGACACCAGCCAGTGGCTGAAGCAGCCACAGGTCGCTGGTCGACGGGCTTCGCGTTCCACTTCAGTCCCAGAGACTGACTCCAATAAGCCCTCTCACCAACGGCAACCAAAGGAACAGCGAGAGAAAACGACTTTGAAGACCCGTAAGTCCAAGACACCTGCGGTGGCACCTACTCCACCGCTACATAAAAGCTCTGCATCTGAGGATGAGGTGGAGATCCTTGCGTCCGCTGCGGATCTCGATCTCGCCGATCCCTCAGACGCAATGGATAGCACTTGCACGGGTGCTCCATCGGATGCGGCAGGTGACCCAGCGGCGTAATCTGCCTTCCCAGTCCCGTCACGCCTTTCTCCGCAATGGCCACTACCATCCTCCAGTGGAACTGCAGCAGTTTCTTCCACCATCTAGCTGAGCTCCGCCAACTTATCAGCCTTCACCCTTTCTTCTGCATTGCTCTCCAGGAAACTTGGTTTCCAGCAATGCGAACCCCCGCCCTCCGTGGCTATCGGGGTTATTCTAAGAACCGAGCAGCTTATGAAAGGGTGTCTGGTGGCGTCTGCATATATGTCCTTCACACTCTGCACAGCGAGTCTGTCCCTCTCCAGACGCCTTTAGAGGCTGTCGCTGTACGCGTGTGGACGCCACAGGCTGTTACCGTCTGCAGTCTTTACCTTCCACTGGATGGTGACGTCTCGCAGCATGTCCTGGCTGCACTGGTCGCCCAATTGCCGCCACCTTTCTTGCTATTGGGCGACTTCAACGCCCATAACCCTCTGTGGGGTGGGTCAGTGGCAACAGGTCGAGGCGCCATCGTTGAGCATTTATTGTCGCAGCTCGATCTCTCGCTGTTAAATGATGGTGCCTTCACACACTTCAGTGTGGCGCATGGCACCTACTCCGCCATTGACCTTTCAATCTGTAGCCATAGCTTCTTACCGTCTGTCCAATGGAGTGTGCATGACGACCTGTGTGGTAGTGACCACTTTCCGATCTTATTGTCACTACCACAGCGCCACTCTTCTGGGCGCCCTAGCAGATGGGCTATGAATAAGGCTGACTGGGACTTGTTCTCCTCCACTGCCGCTTTTGAGCCTCTCTCTACTGATGACATTGATGCGGTGGTTCAATCGGTCACCACCGGCATCGTTACTGCCGCCGAATCTGCCATTCCCCATTCCTCTGGGTCCCCTCGGCGGAAGGCTGTGCCTTGGTGGTCGCCTGAGATCGCTGAAGCGATTAAAGATCGCCGGCGGGCGCTCCAGCGTCACAAGCGACATCCCTCCATAGACCACCTTATCGCCTTCAAACGGCTGCGTGCGCGGGCCCGCCTCCTTATCCGCCAAGGCAAGAAGGAGTGGTGGGAGCGGTATGTGTCCACCATTGGCCTCCATGTCACTCCATCGCAGGTCTGGGCCAAGATTCGACGCGTCTACGGCTATCGGCCACCTGTCAGCGTCCCTGCGCTCTCACTGAATGGAGCAGTTTTTACTGACTCCGACGTCATTGCAAATCGCTTAGCAGAGCATTTTGCTATGAGTTCCGCTTCTGCGAATTACCCCCAGGCCTTCCGCTCCATTAAAGAGCGGATGGAACGTCGGAGCCTTTCGTTTCGCACCAACCACCTAGAATCTTACAATGCTCCATTTAGTGAGTGGGAATTTCGCAGTGCCCTAGCTGCTTGCCCTGATACCGCTCCTGGGCCAGATGGCATCCACTGTCAGATGCTGAAACACCTTTCAGTGGACTGCCAGCGGCGCCTTCTCGATCTTTACAACCGTCTTTGGGTCGAGGGGGAGTTTCCGTCGCAATGGCGGGAAGGCATTGTCATCCCCGTTTTGAAACCTGGAAAGAACCCTCTGGAGGTGGACAGCTACCGTCCCATTAGCCTCACCAACGTTCTTTGCAAGCTGCTTGAACGGATGGTGAGCCGGCGCTTGCATTGGGTACTGGAGTCTCGGGGCCTTCTGGCTCCGTCTCAGGGTGGGTTCCGTAAAGGCCGCTCCGCCACCGACAATCTGGTGAGCCTGCAGTCGGCCATCCGTACTGCCTTTGCCCGCCGTCAGCACCTGGTCGCTGTCTTTTTCGACATGCGGAAGGCGTACGATACGACATGGCGTCATCATATCCTTTCTACGCTTCATGGATGGGGTCTTCGGGGTCCTCTGCCGATTTTTATCCGCAATTTTCTGTCGTGTCGTACCTTCCGCGTGCAAGTCGCGGCCTCGTATAGTTCCTCCCACGTCCAGGAGAACGGTGTGCCACAGGGTTCTGTTTTAAGTGTCTGTCTGTTTTTAATAGCCATTAACGGGCTTGCTGCGGCCGTGGGAAATTCTGTCTCCGCTTCCCTGTATGCTGACGACTTTTGCTTTTACTACAGCTCTACTGGCATTGCTGCTGTTGAACGTCAGCTACAGGGCGCTATCCGTAAGGCGCAGTCTTGGGCTGTAGCGCATGGGTTTCAGTTTTCGGCAGCCAAGACCCGCGTTATGCATTTCTGCCGGCGCCGAACAGTCCATCCTGAGCCGCGGCTTTATCTTGCCGACGAACTCCTTGCTGTGGTGGAGACCCACAGGTTTTTGGGGGTGGTATTCGATGCCCGGTTGACTTGGCTGCCTCATATTCGGCAGCTCAAACAGGCGTGTTGGCGGCATCTCAATGCACTGCGATGTTTGAGCCACACCCGCTGGGGCACCGACCGCTCTACCCTGTTACGGCTCTACCAGGCGTTAATCCAGTCCCGTCTGGATTATGGGTGCCTGGCATATGGCTCAGCATCCCCGTCTGCGTTACGGGTGCTGGACCCAATTCTCCACAGCGGGATACGCCTTGCCACTGGTGCTTTCCGCACCAGCCCTGTGGACAGCTTACTAGTGGAGGCAGGTGTCCCTCCACTGCGGTTCCGACGCCAACGTTTGCTGGCCGCTTATGCTGCCCATGTTCTAAGCTCGCCCAGGCATCCTAACTATCGTCTCCTGTTCCCGCGATCGGTCGTCCGTCTGCCAGAACGTCGGCCCCGCTCTGGTTGTACAATAGCGGTCCGCGTCAAAGAGCTTCTCTGCGGGCTTGGGTTTTTCCCTGTTCCACCTCCTTTCCGGGCGCCTCTGCGTACACCCCCGTGGTGTGTTCCTCGCCCTTGCCTTCGGCTCGACTTGGCACAGGGCTCGAAGGACTCGGTCCCTCCAGAGGCCTTCCGCCGCCGCTTTTATTCCATCCTGGCCACGTATCAGGGCTCTGGCATTGTTTACACCGACGGTTCGATGGTTGCTGGTCGTGTCGGGTATGCGCTAACTCTAGGGGACCATTCCGAACAACGTTCCTTGCCGGATGGCTGCAGCGTTTACACTGCTGAGCTGGTCGCCATCTTTCGTGCCCTAGAGTATATCCGCTCCTGCTCAGGTGAGTCCTTCGTTATCTGTAGCGATTCCCTGAGCGGTTTACGAGCTCTCGACCAGTGTTTTCCTCGTTCTCGTCTGGTGATGGCTGTCCATGAGTCCCTGCATACTCTTGCGCGTTGCGGCCGCTCTGTGGTCTTCGTGTGGACCCCAGGCCATGTTGGGATACCTGGCAATGAGAATGTTGACCGCCTGGCGAAAGAGGCCACTAGTAAATTGTCTCTGGGGATTGGCCTCCCAGAGACTGATTTGCGGGCAGTCTTACGCCGTGAAGTTCTTTCGGTTTGGGACGCTGAATGGCGCAATCTGCCCACGCCCAACAAACTCCGTCCAATCAAGGTGACGACGACTGTGTGGCGGTCGTCCTTGCGGGTCTCCCGCAAGGAGTCTGTTGTCCTCTGCCGGCTGCGCATTGGGCACACTCGGCTTACGCACGGCCACTTATTGCGCCGTGAGGACGCGCCTCTCTGTCGCTGCGGCTCCGTTTTATCAGTGGTTCATATTTTATTGGAGTGTCCGTTTTTAGCTGCGCTCAGGCAGTCGTTCGCACTGCCTGACTCGCTCCCTGCCCTTTTAACAGATGACTCGGCTATGGCTGACTTAGTTTTACGTTTTATTCGGGCAGGGGTTTTTTATTCTTTAATCTGAGTGTTTCTATTTTATCTTATTGTTTTGTGTTGATTCTGGCCTTTGGCCTCCGGTTTTAAACTGATTTTTTAATGTGTTTCAAGTGGTTGGCTTTTCCTTTTTTATTTCTCTGGTCGGCCAACCACCGTCACACTCTGTGTGCTTTTAGTTCGTTTTGTCTGGTCTTTGTCTCAGTTTCTCTTGTTCTGTGTCGTCTGTGCTCTATTCTGTTACACGTTTTTTATTCTCTGTGGGTGTTTTTTTTAGTACTTGGACAAAGGGACCGATGACCGTAGCAGTCTGGTCCCTTTAATCCCCCAAACCAACCAACCAACCCGGGATGCCAAAGACAGTGATCCACACTTCCTTTTTCTTCACACTTGTGATGTGTGACGTATTGTATTTCAGCAATCGATCCGTCTGAAGTGGAAAGTCCCATAGTAATTAGGCATAACCATTTACGATAACTTGCTTGAGCCCGGCCATTCCTTAGCATCGGCAGATGGTAATTTTAGATTAACTTCCAGTGGATAATTCTTGCCACTTCATTGTGATTCTGCTCTCAATCTGCATGGGCGAGCTTTTTACAACAGCTCAAGATATAGTTTATTCTTCGTCAGTTTTATTGCAGAGTCTAAACTTTGGGTCTTTCGCTGATTTCAGGATTCTGGATTTGGTGTCTTTAGTTCTGATGGTTTGTTTCAGTGCAAACAAATCAGTTTCTTTTCTTAAAGTTCCGTTGGTCAGCCAAGATTAAGTCATTTCTTTATCTATTTTGCCTTCAGTCTTCTCTAATAACTGCCCATGCAATGCTTCATTGCGCAGGTTTGAGCCCAGCACTGGAGTACAGCCTTCCGGTATCTATTCTTGGTTTGCTATACCTTGAGAAGCGTTTTGTTGTCGACTTCAATCAGAGCTGATTCTGAGCTATCTTTCCCATAGCCTGCCAGTTTGTGCTTCTCTATTTCCACTGCCTGACCCACTTGCGAGTGTCCTATACCGCCTGCTTTTCTGGAGAAATGCAGCTAATCGACGTCACTCAGAGGATGGAGTGCACGGCGAATTTCGTTAGTTTTGTTGTTTTCCTGTCCAAAGTATCCAATTCTACTTGTATCCAGTTGACAATGCTTGCAATGTATCTGGACAATGGGTATGGGCTAGGTACGGAGTACCTTGATGGCATTGCCGCCTATGAGTTAGCTTTTCAAATTTTTTTCTGATCATTTTGAGCGTACTCTTTGCTGACCACATTTTTATACGAGCCCATGCTTGATGTTATTCAGCTGCAAAATATGTATTAGATGGTGTCACTCGATGGTTTGTCCGTTTGGGGTGGCATTTCGTTGCCTTCGCTATTTAAATTTTTTCCACTTTGTTAATGGCAGTGTGGCATACTTGTCTGAGCTGAATTCCACCCTGATGTCAATGCATCACCATCATTATTGTTACCATTACTATTATTATTATTGCCCAGGTATTCATTTTGCAAATCTTCTGTTAGACACGAAAACAAAAAGTGGGCTGTGTTTGAAGCGTAATAGCGAACAAAATTCCCTTGCGTGTATTCGTAACAAACATTCAAACAATGAAATATACATAATGTACTAATGTGCCGTGTAAGTATCCAGGACTACTTCTCTACGCAGGCCGCGGGTGCTTCGCGTGTCTGTAGCGCGATTTTGTAAGCGTCGCTGTGGCATCGCCTATTTATAGCTTTACGGACGACTATTGTTTTCGCCTACAGCAGATTGATTTTGCGGTTGAAAGCTGTCAAAAGCGCTGTCAGGTGTCAGAGATTTCCTTTAGTTGACTCGACTGTAGGAGTGTCCTACCGGTAAAGAATAAATGCATTAGAACTTCATGCACGACGCGGCTTTTCTTCACGCACCTCAGTATTTATGAGGTCAAACCTCTTGAACTATGTGTTGTACAATGATACATTTGCATAGATACATTCAGCATCATATCTGGATATTGTATGCAAAATATGTTGAGTGAGTAGCAAGGAAGTAATAAATTTAAACATCATGCATACTGCAACAGCTTTTCTCGTATCTTATTGTTTATATCTCTTCATCTATGATAGATAGGTGGTTCTTAACTCCACAGCCATTGTTGCCTGACAGTGAGAGACATGTGTACCAACTCTGGTTGGACTTAGCGTATTTATAATATGTATGGATTGTAATCATCGTAGGCATCTGTGGCACTGTAAGTAAGGGTTACATCAAGTTATATTGGATAGGGAGGAGTGAAAGTAACGGAGTCCCACCGCCCCAGGACACGACCTGATACCAACGCCTGGGACTATTGTAGTCAGCTAGCCCAATTTCTGTCTGTTAGGAGCTGATGAAAACTGATGTAGCCTACACTCTTAACAATGTCACCTCTATATTTGAACTAATTGGCAGCTATAGCGTAAACTAATGGTAATTTTGCACAAAAGTGACTCTTACTTCGATGAAGTTGTCGTTATAAATGTGTTTAAGCAACCTTTGACAAGAACCGTGTATAATATTTAATAGGCTTCAAATAAGAGTGAGTGCTGAGTCTCTCTATCAAATGTAACCCTAATTTTCCAACATACCTCCGTTCACTCTGCGAGCGTCGGTGGAAAGGATGATCGGTAAAAGAAACAGCTTATTAGCTGTACACATTGCACCCAACCCCACAACTAAAAAAAAAAAGTTACCCCGGAACCTAATTACGACCTATGTAAGGGAATTAAAATGTGCGCGTCTGGTGCACGAAAAAGTAAATTAATTGCCCGAAAATAATTTCAGTTACGGCGAAACACGGATCGTGTGCCGTTGATTTATAACGAAAATGCAGTAATTCCAATTAAATGGCGTTAATTACTGTAGGAGGGGTGTTGGGGGAGTGGAGGGGGGGGGGAAAGGAATTTATTTTACAAAGAGAGGAAGGGGCGTGGTTTGCGTTAATTTATGCGCGCGAGCGGCCCAGAGTTCGGGGGGGGGGGGGGGGGTGTCGTTACGCAGCAGGTAGGCGGCACTGCACCGCTATCGGGCCTGCCTGGTTATTCACTGCCGCCCCGCCCCCTCCCGCCTTTGAGCTGAACGTGTCAGTGACCTGGACCGGAAAGGCCTGCAAAGGACGCTGTGACGAGCGCGAGTAATTCAATATTTGCTTTTCCGGATCCTCACTGCTTAATACCTTTACTTGTGTCCGTCAGAAGAGCTAATTTGGATTTATGTTACCAGAATACGCATAAAAGTTAATTTTACTGTTGCCTATTAGCCCTGCAGAAAGACACTACAGTACAGAATTTAGTGAAAATACCTTTCTGCGTGATATTGCCATCAGCCGAGATACTGAAGCAAATTGATTTAAAAAAAAAATTAATTCGTAATGGCTCCCTACACCCTGAAGCCAGAAGTAACACCGCTGGAAAAAAAGGTGGAATAATGGGACCTCTCTCTAGGTCGCCGCCATATACGAGTAAGTAATGCAACACTTATATTTGAAGAAACAACCCCCAGGCTGTGACTAAGACATGTCTCCGCAATATCCTTTCTTCCAGGTGTGCTAGTTCTGCAAGTTTCGCAGGAGAGCTTCTGTAAAGTTTGGAAGGTAGGAGACGAGGTACTGGCGGCATTAAAGCTGTGAGGACGGGGCGTGAGTCGTGCTTGGGTAGCTCAGTCGGTAGAGCACTTGCCCGCGAAAGGCAAAGGTCCCGAGTTCGAGTCTCGGTCCGGCACACAGTTTTAATCTGCCAGGAAGTTTCACTTCTATTTAAAAGCAGTTTGGTTTTATTCAGGATCCCAGTACACCACATTATTGTCCACTCTTTTGCCTACAGAACACTACTTTTCAACGCAATATCCGTTTACTGCAACGGCCGTACGCCACCTTACTGGGAGAGCCTGAATGGCCGCATGGTACCGCTCTACTGGACGACGTTGGAACCAACGTCTGGCTGTTTCAATAACTTTCTCGTCCGCCACCGGTAGCTGAGTGGTCTGCGCGACAGAATGTCAATCCTAAGGGCGCGGGTTCGATATCCGGCGGGGTCAGAGATTTTCTCCGCTCAGAGACTGGGTGTTGTGTTGTCCTAATCATCATCATTTCATCCTCATCGACGCCCAGGTCGCAGAAGTGGCGTCAAATCGAAAGACTTGGACCCAGCGAACGGTGTACCCGACGGGAGGCCCTAGTCACACGACATTTATTTTTAATAACTATCCGAGCATACACGTACTGCTTCCCGCAATGTGCATCCGTCATTGGGCCAGACCGACGGAAGTAAGTCGGAAGACGTGGGATCCGGGCTGTAGATGAGATGAGGAAGAACGGTCCAAAAATGGTTCAAATGGCTCTGAGCACTATGGGGCTTAACTTCTGAGGTCATCAGTCCCCTAGAACTTAGAACTACTTAAACCTAACTAACCTAAGGACATCACATACATCCATGCCCGAGGCAGGATTCGAACCTGCGACCGTAGCAGCCGCGCGGTTCCAGACTGTAGCCCCTAGAACCGCTCGGCCACCCCGGCCGGCGGTGTTAACAGCACCCTACGCATGCGGCGGTATTTTTGTAGTCCGGCTGCTACTGTTCTTCGACGAGTGGCGCCGGATGGCAGAATGTTGAAGGGGGTCCATTACTTGCAGTCGGATGACAGGCGCCAATGTGAAGAGATCACGACTTTCTTGGTGGATAGTATAGTGATTCTCCATTGTGGCGGTCAGACAAATAACGACCACTCTAAGCGACGTCTCACGTCGTTTATTTTAATGTACGGTTTTCGAACAGAAACATAATCATGAAAACAGACCTGTGCCGTCATCTTTCTTGTCGTTCAGTCACTGGCTTCTGGGTCGGAGCTAAAGTGGAAGTTCGCTGCAATAGCTGCAAGCATTGATTACACCAATGCTAAAGATTTCACTGGGCTTCCTCAGAATATTATGAAATTAAGAACTGGAAGAGGAGTCGCATGATAAGATTTCCGCATTGCTAAAGCTATTGTCAACGCCCTTAGGGAAGTCTACCGACTAGGGCTGTTGATATTTTTGAAAATAATGGGAATGCGATATATCGATATTCAAAAGCGTGTCATTATCTGATCTCGACATATCGAAACAATATCGATATATCCATATATTGACGTGAAAAATACCGACATCTCTGCCTGTAAAAATATTGGCTGCACATTGTAAATATACTAACAGTTTTAGAAATGTATATTTGAGTACTGATTTTTTATTATAACCACTTTTCTAACAATGTTAACTGCACGTAAGCGGTGTTCGATGGGCCCGTCGTTCCTGTTTTTTCATTTCTGCAAACGCCAGCGACCTAGCAGCTGTAGTGTCAAAATTGCGCGATGCAGTTAAAGGTTGCAGTTCCTCTTGGTAGTGCGGAACGCCGATTAGATCAGCATTTCCTCTCACAGGTCTCCGCTCACCGCAAAGACCAATCTTGTCGTTTGGATTTTTGTTCATAATTTTCAGCGATTGTTTTTGAAGAATGCCGAAGTGAAGAAATAGCACACTAGTTGCGTTAAAAATTGTTTCTTAAGACAACTGGTGCGCTATTTTTTCACACCGGAAATCTTGTTATTCCAGTCACGGCCCCCTCCCCCCGCCAGTGGAATTGCACCTCTTCTTTGTGCCACCTATACGTGCTTCACATAATCAAATAGAAAGACTGGACGTGGTGAAAATTCAAAAAGTAGTAAGACTTCTTCACACAGTGAAAGTAAAATTATGCTCTGTTACAATTTCAAACGTAAGAATTCCAAATATTTACCGAATTGCGAAAAAAATATAAGATAAAAATATCGGCTCTCGATAATGCCATTTTGATATCGATATATGGGGGAAAGAAATAGCGTTGTCATATATCGTCATTTTATAGAAAAAATATCGATATATCAATATTTCATCAACAGCCTTACTGTAGATCCCTCACTTGGGAAAAGACCTTTGGAATACTTGTTACTTGAACATATCGAAGATTCCTCGTTGGTGATGACATTGTTCTTTTTGCCTCTAGTTACAGAACCGGCTGTTTTGGCAGCTCAGAACGACTAGATGGATCGTGAAAGAAAAGATGAGTAAAAATGCCCTACATTGTTTTTGGTAAACTAAATAGTTCTCAAAACTAAGTTTCCATAAGGGCGTTGAGAACGGTTTTGGTAATACGGAAATCTCACCCGACTCCTCTTTGAGTTCTGAATTTACCGCTATTCTGATGAAACCCAGCGCAATCCTTAGCATTGGTTGCAGCGAAATTCCATTGTAGCTCAGATAAAGAAGACAGTGACTGAACGACCAGAAGGAAGACGGTACAAGTTTGTTTTCATGGTATTATTGACAGAATTTAAAAGCTTAAAATGCCTCTATAATTAACTCAGTACGACGTATCATCTTATGTTAAATGTCTAACACAGTAAGTATTAATGTTACAAAATGTGTGTTTTCCTTGAGGCAGCGTAACTGATGACGTGCAAATACCCGGACTGTATTCATCTTGTATTTGACAATGAGATTACTTAGCGTCTTCCAGCAGAATTTACTCATAATTTCACACTTTTACGGAGCTTTTACTTGCTGACTCCCCCACAAAACGATGAAAGGAGGAAGTTTATCACTTTCTAAATTTCGCAGTTTTTGCAGTAAAACCTCGCTATTAGGCATGCCTTTCCAGTGTATTATTTCTTTAATACTAATACTGTTCGCAACGCACTCTGCAGGGTATCAACATGTATCACCGACTGGACCTGCAAAACTGAATCACTGTACGACGAAACACAGTTCAGGAGATATGACGTTCTAAATGTTGAGATGCGTGAAAAAATGAACCGCAAATTTCTCAGATATTATTCGACCAGTATTTCATAATGCGAGCACTTAGCGACTCCCAACAAACTTCAAGCGTGATTTCAAACGTTTTCTAAAACTTTTGCTCCTTTCATGTTTAACTCAGATGTGTAACATATTAATTCATTCGTAATGTGATCAGACGTTTGTAGCTGTTTTACTCATAGGGCTCCCAGTTTATGTTGGATTCTTTCTTTTTGTTTTTAGGTATTATCTTACCTGTCCCCACATGTCGTTACACCAGGTGAAAATTTTTGTACAGTTCTTTCCGAAATTATTTCGAGTGTTCAACGACGATTCTTCGCGTGTTCAACAGCTTGTTAGCAAGAAATTATAACTCATTAATCGTTTATATATACTGAGAACATCAGAGGTCCTAATACGCTTGTTTGGGGCACACCCGATGCTGCTTTCGTTTCAATGGAAAATTCGCCTTCCAGTATGACGTACAGTGCTCTATTAGTCAAATAATCCTCGAACCAATCACATATTTGTGGAGATACTCCGAACGACCATACTCCTGAGTTGTAGTTGACCTGGCGGTACAGTGTGGAACCTTTTATGGAGATCTAGGAAGAGAGAATCTACGTGCTCACATGCATAAACGTTTTCGTCGTCAGCGGGACCTTAAGCGTCAGATCGCCCTTCCTCCCATAATGTACATGACATTATTTGATACTGCAGACTGCGTGTCGATCAACAGTTACAACCTTGTCACATCGTATGTTTCTCCCATCGTAGGTACCAGCTAGCGCCACCTAGAACGGGCAGTTGCAAGCGGTTCAGACTATGCAACGTTGTGCTTGCTGTTGCCTATACCAAGCTTGACTACGTCCGTGAAACGAAACTGGTTCAAATGACTCTGAGCACTATGGGACTCAACTGCTGTGGTCATCAGTCCCCTAGAACTTAGAACTACTTAAACCTAACTAACCTAAGGACATCACACACACCCATGCCCGAGGCAGGATTCGAACCTGTGACCGTAGCAGCAGCGCGGCTCCGGACTGGAGCGCCTAGAACCGCACGGCCACCGCGGCCGGCGGAAACGAAACTACTTCCATCTAGATTTCCTCTTTCCATTTCTTATCTGACCATAAAATATTTTCCTTCGAAGATAAAGATCCTGCGTTCGGACTGCACTCCCCCTCCAACTGAATGGTTATATAGAATACCAGTAATTGGAACGTCTGACCATTCAACTACACTGAAATTCCTCCACGTCATGTGAGGCATGGGCAGTTGAGATAAACAGGATGCAAATGGCCCAGTGTAATGGCATCAGTCCATTATGGACGCCAAGTTTCTGATACCTGCAGAAGGGTGGGTATGAGTCAACGAAAGAAAATATCCTGTACCGCCCAGTGCAGATATACACATAAACCACATAATGTAGTGCTAATTACCGTAACTATAACAATGCCATTAATGATCATGCACCAACACCAACATGCAGAAACAACAAAACGCCTGTTTTATCAAGTTATTATTGTCAAATCATGTTACATAGAATCACGACGAATTGTGATTATTCTGGTTTTTAATGTGCACCGTTCTGTTTGTTTTCAGGTAAGTGCACTTGCTGAAAAGTCAGCTGTGGACCTGACAACGGAGTCCACCCGGCGTCACGCAAGGTAATGCAGCTAGCAGCATTCAGAGTGCCTCCATCTAACGTCAGAGAGAAAACCCAGGAGCTAGCATATCCCACCTTCATGTACACACATGTTGCTGATACTTACCAAAAGCGACTGTTGGTGAATAATGCAATGTTTTGTGTTTGGTTTTGAACGTGTCATTTCTTTACAAACCTCAAAAAGATGTCGAACAAGTCCTTCCCTATCCAACAGATACTTCCCTATCCAACAGATACAGGATGTCCAGCGAAGGAGTCCCTGATTTCAAAATCAAATACGTCGAACACTAAGATCGATAGATCAGTGCGGCAAAACGTATATTTATTGTGAAAACTATAAGACTTTAATATAGAAGTTTCGAAATAATTCGAAACGCTGATAACAGATGGCGCTGTACTTTCTGCAGCTCATACAGTATCAGCGTGCATAATTAAACACATCCTCTGCAAGTAGTCTTCGCAATTAAATCGCAACTTTTGGAAATGTTCACCATTCGCACTACGGAGGCGGCAAATTTCACTGCTCGTTTGTGCCATCACATCTTGTAGTGTCTCAATAGAAATGGATTCAGATGCCGAACTGATCACCGATTCAAGCTCGTCCAGTGTCGCGGGATGGTTCCGGTAGACAGTGTCTTTCAACGTGCAACAGAAAAAGTAATCTCGAGGAGTCAGATCGGGCGAATATGGAGGCTGATCCATCACTGCCTCAGTAAATTTGCAATAATCAAAAGCACTGACTTTATTCCGGAAGTATTCATCAAGAAAACGAAATACCTGTTCTATGCGATGTGGTCTGACCACTTCTTGCAGGAGCCACTCGATGCCTGCTCGATCCTCCAGTGCTAGCTGTGTTGCCACAAACTGTTCGAGAATTGCAACGTCACGTTCACTAGTGATCGTTTTCCTCATGAAAAAAAGTCTAATAATGTCTCTACTGCATACTGCAGCCCAAACAGGAACTTTGGTAGAATGCAGTGGTTTCGCTTCACACAAAAGGGGATTTTCGGAACTCCAAAATAGCCAGTCTCGTTCATTCACGATTGCATTTAGGTGGAAGTGTGTATTTGTGAACCAGATGCAGCGAAAAGCCAAAGTCTGCATCGTCACTCAGTCTGAGAATATTGTTCACGAAGTCAGCCCTCTCTCGCACAGCTCGTACAGGTATGGCCTGGTGGCTGTGGACTTTTGATGAAAACATGTGTAGGCTCTGTCTCAATATTTTCTGCGTGCTATGACTCTTCAAATCAGTCTCTGTTGTAATTCTTCGGAGGGATTTCCTTGGATTTTAAATAAACTGGAAGCAGTCTTGATCGCATAATTTTTTTAATGTGGTGACCAGTTTCGATCTTATTATAAGATCATCTTCAGACCTACAATAAACAGGAATCCTTGTAAACATATAAAGAACGAAATCGTATATTGATAACAGTAAATAACGCCAATATACCGTAACTGTCTGCCGGAGGCGGTGGCGCCTGGTAACCCTCTTGCTTGGCTGGTGATGTACTGCAACGTGAAGGACGCCAGCCTCTAATTAAATACTTGAAGCCCCTCCCACTGTCTCCGGCATAACGTGATGGATTTTGCTGAATAATTCCAGAAACCATGGCGACATAGTTGCAGTTGGCCTGGGACCAACATTCCTCGCTAGATTATCAACCACGCTGCCTGTCCATTGAAATTTACTGAAAAGCTCGCCAATGGTTTTCGCATTGTGTCCTTTTGGAACATTAAATCATGTTTGAAAACTACGCCTTGTTGCCGTTGGACTGTAGCACAAAAAACTCGTTATAGATTAGAATACATGATTTCGATCTCTTCCTTAACTGCGCTTAAGTCCTTTCACATTTCAGCAGTGGAAGTGATCGCTCTCCGCTGTGGTGCATTGTTTATAGGCACTACTATTGCGGTTACAGTGCCATCTGTTAACAACATTTCGAACTATTTCGAATCCTCTGTAGCAAATTCTTCCACAGTAGAAATACCGTTTGTTGCACTCCTGTATCGATCTAAGTATTCGAAATGTTCAATTTTGAAATTGGGACTCCTGCAACTTGTCGGGTGTTTGAGGAATGGTGTGTTGAGTGTCTTAAGCACTTTGTGAAACCCAGGTGGAACCACGTCCAGACGTTGTGGGATTGGTCGGCTACCCCTGATAACGTAAGCTGGGCTGGCTGAAAATAGGACGGATGGGGCGAACTGTGACGGAACCAACATCAGACTTTAATGCTGGGCAGAGTACAAGTGTGTCCGACCACACAGTGCATCGAACGCTGTTAACGATGGCCTCCGCAACCGACGACCCATGCACGTGCCAACGTTAACACCACGACACCAGAAACTCCAACCGAAATGGGAACGTGATCATCGGCATTGGACGTTGGCACAGTGGCAGAGCGTTGCATGATCTGATGGATCCCGATACCTTCTTCATCACCCGGATGGGAATACGCCAATCCGTAGTTTTCCAGGGCAACAGCTTCTTACATCAACAATGCTGGTCGGAGACAAGCTGGCGGCGGCTTCATTATGCTCTGGGGAACAATCACGTGTGTATCTGTGGGTCTAGTGGAGCACCATGACGGCCAAGGAATATCGTAACTGGTTGCAGACCACATGCACCCCTTCATGGAATTAGGTTTCCCGACGGCAGTGTCATTTTTCAACAAGATAATGCGCCACGTCACAAGACCAGGAGTGATGGAGTGATTCGAGGAGCACAGTAGCGCGAGTTCCAGTTGATGTGCTGGCTCCCAAACTCGCCAGATCTGAACTCAATCGAACACTTCTTGGATGTGATACAATGTGGCGTCAGAGCTCATAGCCAAACTCCACATCGCTGCTGTTATATGTGTCAAAGGTGGACATAGCGGCTGATCAGTGTATGTGGATCGTTTGAGTGACTGCGCTGAGTGCTTGAGCAATGCAGTGTTTTGTTGTTCCGGATGATCATGAGACGAAGGAAACGTAGAAGTTGAAACCCAAAGAAAAAAAATTTTGGGCGTTAGGTCCAGACAGCAAGCTATTGTAAGAGATGGAGCACTTGCTGAACTGCAACAAGTATAGGACAGAAACGGTTCAGCGGCCTTTCTAGAGCAACACTTCCATCATTCGCTGAAATGATATGTGGAAAGTATAGAAAATTTAAATCTTGATGTTTGTGCGGGGAGTTTTAACCACACGGTATCCTCATACGAGGTAAGTGTGACGTAAGGTGCGCTGCCTCGATTGATCTGAAATAATATGTGGCACATAGCTAACTCTTCCTCAATATCAACAAACGCGCAGATGGGCTGAACGGTCCGATCATATGACAGGCAAATTTTCGTCAACAGGGTCATTTGTCATCACATCTGGAGACTCTTTCGGTACGTTTAGGATTTAAAGCAGTGCATTGGCACATTGCTTGGCAATCATTGCTGTAGGCTACCAGCTCTCCTCCCTTTTCTGACCAAATATTGATGGTTACAATCGTTTCCTACATCAGAACGCCTAGCAGTTACAGTCGGAGAGAACACCACCGCACAAGTGCGTGTTAGTGATTTCGGTTACCGATGCAGTTTATAACTGGTAGCATTATGTGGCAGAGGATGAGTCCGAGGAGAGAGGGCTGAATAAGCTTTACTCCTGAGGATTCGAGCTGGAGGAATGCTGCTTTCTGTTTTATAAAAGAGCTAAAAGACAGGGATGCAGTCTTTCGATCATACGGTTCGGTGTTAACATCGAAGAAGCAGTGACGGAAATAAAAGAAAGGTTCAAGAGTGGGTTTAAAATTCAGGGCCAAAGGGTATCAGGAATAAGATTCGCGTACAGTATTACTGTACTCAGCGAAATAGAGGAAGCATTACAGGACTTTTTGAATTCAGTGAACAGCCTGATGAGCGCAGATTGTAGGTTAAGAGTAAACCAAAGAGAAACGAAATTACCGCGCGACTGCTACGGTCGCAGGTTCGAATCCTGCCTCGGGCATGGGTGTGTGTGTGGTGTCCTTAGGTTAGTTAGCTTTAAGTAGTTCTAAGTTCTAGGGGACTGATGACCACAGATGTTAAGTCCCATAGTGCTCAGAGCCATTTGAACCATTTTTAGAAACGAAATTAATGAGGATCATCGATAAACTTAACATAAAAGTTAGGGGTCACGAAGCAGACGAAATGAAGCATTTCTGTTACTACAGAAACAAATCTACACGTGACGGCGAAGCAATGAGGACTAAAAATTCAATGTAGGACAGACAAAGATGGCATTCCTGGTCAAAAAGAGTATCCTAGTATCAAACATCGACCTTGATTTGAAGAATAAATGTCTGAGGATATGCTTTGGCGCACAGCGTTATGTGTAAGTGAATCATGGACTGTTGAAAAACCTGAAAAGAAGAGGGTCGAAACGTCTGAGATGTGATGTTGAAAATGAGGTGGACTGATAAGGAACGAAGAGGTTCGCCAACGAGTCGTCGAGGATAAGGAGACCGAGTTTGGAATATGTACAATAAATAAATCAGGATGGTGGGTGTAAATACTACTCTGAGCTGAAGAAACTGAAACACGAGAGGAGATAGTGGACGGCCTCGTCAAACCAGACAGAAAAAAAAAAAAGAAAAATTGCCCATACGTAGCTTTACCAGTTCGTTCTAGGGAACAGCTAAGAGACTCAGTTTAGTTAAATAAACAAAGAATACAAGTGCAGCGGATGCGATACTGACGGTGTCCGGTGTAAACTACGCGAGTCTTGCTCCCACTGGTGGGAGTACTGCTGAATCATGCGCGTGGCTGTGAGTCAGTGATTGGATTATTTAGCGGGTGGCGGGTCACACGCCTGGGAGATCGCGTGATATGTTGGTACAACTGTCGCCAGGTGCCCCTAAACACAGTACCCCTTCCAGCCTATATAAACGTCGGGACTGGTCGTTTCCTATAACATCTGCTGCTGATAGGCAACTGATCGCGAAGTGATTGTCCTCCCGAGCAGGATGAAAACTCCCTACCGAGGTGAAAGGCTAAGGGATCTACCGTATACCTCGTAATAACAGTTCGGATTCAATGATTTTGTGACACGATTTTTGTTTCGGATTTCTTGACCTCCGTTACCGGATGGAGAGTTGTAGGACCCTCCACTCCCCATAAAAGGTCAAGGATGGAAGCAGACGACAGAGTATGTGTGGACTGCACATGAGGTTTTGCCTAAAATGAACAAACTCCGAGGCCCAGTACATTACGTACTGATTTCGGAGAGCGGCGAGTATCACCTTTATTAGGCACAGAAGTTAGCATTCGTCATTGCAGAAGGAGGAAAGAAAATTTTGATATAGTACTATTATTTGTAATTGCTTACTGCAAGAGCGTCAATGGAACGGTCCAAAAACTACCGTCAACAGAAAATTGGCTCAAACCGGAAGTGAATAGCAACGAAATTTTAGTTTCCTATTGAAAATACAGGCTGGACGCCGATGATTGAGGCGTGTTTACAGTCGTAAATGATACAATGATATCTTTTGTGGTCGGTACAGATTCCAATGCGAAATAATTTTGAGTGAAAATAAATGTTAAAGGCGTTCAGACATTGTAATCGGATGAAGCTGTATAGGCTACAGGGATGGTTTTTGAAAAAACCTTGTCAAAGGTCATGATGCAGAATACATCTCGCACCAGGTGGAATTCTTAGAATAGTCAAAGATAAGGAACTTTAATGTTGTTGTTGTGGTCTTCAGTCCTGAGACTGGTTTGATGCAGCTCTCCATGCTACTTTATCCTGTGCAAGCTTCTTCATCTCCCAGTACCTACTGCAACCTACTTCCTTCTGAATCTGTTTACTGCATTCATCTCTTGGTCTCCCTCTACGATTTTTACCCTCCACGCTGTAGCACCACATTTCGAAAGCTTCTATTCTCTTCTTGTCCAAACTATTTGTCATCCACGTTTCACTTCCATACAAATACTTTCAGAAACGACTTCCTGACGCTTAAATCTACACTCGATGTTAACACTTCTCTTCTTCAGAAACACTTTCCATGCCATTGACAGTCTACATTTTATATCCTCTTTACTTCGACCATCATCAGTTATTTTGCTCCCCAAATAGCAAAACTCATTTACTACTTTAAGCGTCTCATTTCCTAATCTAATTCCCGCAGCATCACCCGATTTAATTCGACTGCATTCCATTATCCTCGTTTTGCTTTTGTTGATGTTCATCTTATATCCTCCTTTCAAGACATTGTCCATTCCGCTCAGCTGCTCTTCCAGATCCTTTGGTGTCTCTGATAGAATTACAATGTCATCGGCGAACGTCAAAGTTTTTATTTCTTCTCCATGGATTTTAATTCCTACTCCGAATTTTTCTTTTGTTTCCTTTACTGGAATAATTTGTGCATATCATTTCTGCAACGTAGCAATTTCCACGAAATCTAAAAATTAGTAAATATCAATGTATTACAGATAGATCTGTGGAGGAAAGCTCATGCTAACGGGGCAGTGGCGAAATAATACATCTCTGCGTTCAGATCAGAGGCAATTTGTGTGCGCATGGATTTTAGTCGCACTTTTTGCATCGTTTTTTATTCTTGTATAAAAGTATGTGAACTGCTTTAAATTAAATGTGTTATTGACACGGGAAAAAAGATGATTACTGTGCGTGGCTACAAATTTTGACGGTGTTTGATCCTCGATGGATCCTGTATCTCTCTCTCTCTCTCTCTCTCTCTCTCTCTCTCTCTCTCTCTCTCTCTCTGGTGTCACTTTATTAACCACCTTCAGTGGCCTGAAAGATGAACAGATTAATATGTAAATGAAAGCTGTTACTTGTTCATGTAAATGTCTATATGCGGGATATATCCAAAGTAAACCAAACTGATGTAGTGGACAGAGTGTTTTGTTATCGTGTTCTGGCCGTCAAGAAGCGCATAGACAAAACTACCATAAACAAGTCAGTAAACCAAGCATCGTCGCTGAAGAAGGTTTAATACGGCTTGTGTAATTTTTTTAGCGTCAGTTGTTTTGTGTTCATAGTTTCTGTAATTGCTGATTCTCATGAACAGCACGCGGCCCTGAAGTTTTGCTTCTTGCTCGGAAAAATTGGCACAAAATCTCTTTTAAGTATTAGAAACAGCCTGCAAGGGAGATGCAGTGAAGAAAACTCCGGTGTTTAAGTGATTTTCCCGTTTTTAAAGAGATGAAATGTATATTGATGATAGGTATCACTCTGGTCGTCCTTCCACGACCTGCATCGATGAAAATGTTGGAACAAATTGCGAAATAGTCTTGGAAGATCGATGACATACCACCGAAGAAGTTGTGGAACTGTCTACAATAACTTGAGCGAATTTTAATGTAAGGTTTGGGGATGAGAAGTGTAAGATTTCCACCTCCTCCTCTTTTCACTATATCTCCAGAAGGGTTTCAGTTTAGTCAGGAAGTCCGTAGAGGATGGCATAAGGGGCGTACAGTATGACTAGCCGTACTTTTGCATCCGGGATTTACAGAGATTAAGACAACCCATCCTTGGTTTATCTCAGTAAATCGTCGCGCAGCATTTCCCCCTATTTGTTATTGCCGCCAAGCTCTCGTAGTTGATGTCCGTCGCAGAAGTAGTTATCAGCGCCATTGGATTCTCTGGAAAGTGCAGCTGAATATGCTATAATTTCCAATTGATGAAAGTGGGAAGTTATATTACTTGAAAAAATGTTCTTGAATTCCTTACGAACACACTATTATCCAGCAGTGATGAAACAATGTATCACTTTTAACTCAAAACCGGATGTGTTCCGACAGAACTAGATCTAAAGGTAGCCTGTCGGCGGCTGACAACTATGACACGGTGCCTAAATCTTCTAGTTACAATCGTGAAACATCATAGCTGTTTGTACTATTTTGTTATCTTAAACAGTATTCATCCGTTTATTGAAACGATTGCTTTCTTCCGTCGTAATGTTGATGTAAGGAATTGTTTATGACCAGAAGGCCTTTTCTAATATCTGTAGTGGGAAAAGTAGCTGTTATTAGCAAATATTTATTAAACAAAATTATTTGTTTCGCGCCGGAATGAATGTAGTTTCCTTACGTCTCGTGCTCTGGCGTACCTGTCTTTTTATGTACATTGAAGGAAGCGGGGCAGAGGAGAAAAGGAAAGGGATTATTGATATCAGCTGCATCAGGAACTTTGTGCGGCTTCAGCGGCGACGAGTGAAAATGTGTACCGGGATCGAATCCGGGACCTCTCACTAGGCAGTTGCGTTAACCAGTGTACCACTCGGACACAGTGTTATCGCAACTGCGCGGCTCCTATCGGCCGATCCACATTCCCACCCAGCGCCACCTATCCACAGTCACTGCCCATTTCCATGTCCTCCATGCTCGCTTTTTTAAGATTCTCGCCGGAGGTCGGACGTAATTGTGGAGGAGGAGATTAGTGTTTAACGTCCCGTCGACAACGAGGTCATTAGAGACGGGGCGCAAGCTCGGGTGAGGGAAGGATGGGGAAAGAAATCGGCCGTGCCCTTTCAAAGGAACCATCCCGGCATTTGCCTGAAGCGATTTAGGGAAATCACGGAAAACCTAAATCAGGATGGCCGGAGACGGGATTGAACCGTCGTCCTCCCGAGGACGTAATTGTAATCCGCACTGGATGTGGGGGACCTCTTGCCCATCGAGACGAATCGGTTATGCGAATAGGTGGTGTCTGTTCTTTCGGACCTGTGAGACAGTTAACCAGGCTTTCTACGCAAATATTTTGTAAAGATTGTTGCACAATCCGTCGCGGAAGAGGCATTATTTGTGGCAATTGGGCCACTGGTTTTGCCACTCCGGTAACACTCCGTCTCACACAGTCCTCTCTGTACGCCAATGTTTGACCAAAAACGGAATGACCTCTGTGTCTGATCCTGCGTTGTGGCCGAGCGGTTCTAGGCCCTTCAGTCCGGAACCGCGCTGCTGCTACGGTCGCAGGTTCGAATCCTGCCTCGGGAATGGATGTGTGTGATGTCCTTAGGTTAGTTAGGTTTAAGTAGTTCTAAGTTCTAGGGGACTGATGACCTCAGATGTTAAGTCCCGTAATGTTCAGATCCATTTGAACCATTTTTAAACCATCACCCCTCCTGTTCACCCGACCTTGCCCCTTGCGGTGTCTTTAGAAATTTGAAAGGTGCTGAGGTGAAGAAAAAAATGTGTCCAGGTGCGAGTAGGACTCAAGCAGTGTGAGCTCCGTCCAAACTTAATTATGTTCACCTGTATAGATTGGTCATCCATTCTGGCACTCGAGAATGTCGACACGTTTTGTCTGTTATCGACATTTATAATGGCAAGATAGTGGTCCCAGTGATTCCAAGACTTTAGAGAATGTATTAATGTTAGGGTTGAAGTCTGAAAACAAATGACAAAAGAAATATTTTCTCGTGTGATATAATTATAGATTTACAGTTTTTTGATTTTTTTCTTATTGTAGTACTACGAAACCTTCCTTTCTGCCAAATTTCTCGATTATAGGTCAACGGGAAGTTTTAATGAATGAATTACATCAAAATATATGACATAAAAGGACGTACCTTTCCATTGCTTTGCCGTAGAAGCTAACGTTTACTATACCGCAAAGGGACCATAGAGGTTAGTATGTGGTATAAATTTCAACTCGATACGTGTACCCGTTCCTGAGAAAAAGGGGCCTTAACAAACGGACGGACAAATTTTTTTCGTGTGTTATAATTACGGATTTACGGTTTTTGGATTTTTTTCGTTTTGTTGTACTACGAAACCTCCCATTTTGTCAACTTACAGGCCAACGGGAAGTACCATATAGATTTTGATAAGTGAGTTTGCGAGTATTAATAAGTGCGACGTAAATGGCCGTATCTTTGACTGCACTGATTTAGAAGCTTTTAAATTGTACAACGCCAACGGACTGTAGGCCGTAGTACGTGCCATACATTTCGATTGAATACGTCTATCCATTCCTGAGAATAAGGGGTTTTAACAGTTGGACAGATAATGAGACCATCAGACAGACAACAAAGCGATCCTATACGTGTTCCGTTTTTACCGAATGAGGTACGTAACCCTATAAACGACGAAGGCTGTGTTGGGCATAACAGAACACGAATCTAAAAAAAATTCGACTAGTGGAATAAAATATAACATAAGTGAATTAGCGTCAGTGGTAAATACTTTGAAGGAGGTTGAAGATGTTTGTGCTTAAATATTTAATTAATAAATTTTTAAATATGTTCCTTTTCTTTTGGGTACAATTCCATCTGTAAGGCAGCTGATGATACTTAAGAATATACTGAAGCGAAACACGTGCGGCAAATTATAAACGACGTTTGTTATTAAGTTACCTGCAGATGTAACCTCCGTGTAATTACTACAACATTTAGCAATACATCTTAGCAATTTGTCAGATTATTACGGCTATGTAGCGGGCCAGCCGCTACCGCCGAGGGTCGTGGGCCCTCCTTTGGTAGGTAAATGAGGCAGGTGCTGCCATTGGCAGGGCGGGTGTCGGCTGGCATTGTGGTTGCGGCGGCCCGGCGCGAGCTGCGCCCAATTTCGCGCCTGCTAACAGGATCTGCCGGAACAACTCTCCGCCAAGTTGGGCGGCCCGTGCGCAAGTTTCGAGGCGCCGAGCTGAATCCACACCGTTCTTGCGGCCCCGCTACCTGCCGGCGGCTGGCGGTCGGCGCTCGCTTCTAGTTGCAATTTCACTGTTGCTATTAACGTCTGTACAGCTCTGAGCAATGTGTGTCAGTAAGGTAACCGACACTATGCAGGTTGAATCACCTAGTTTTACATCACAATATTAATACTTTATCACGAAAATTGAAGTGCCGATTTTTAATATTACGAGGGTCATTCAAAACTTAAAGAGACATGTTGGTCTGGAGAAAAAACTGTTAGTGGGGCAAGTTTGGTACTTTTATGGTTTTAAGCTGGCATCACTGGGATCAACCATGGTTAGCTCATGTATCAGCATTGCTTTGTTTACAACAACGTTTCAAGATGGCGAGTCCGCTTGTAACGTCCACATTAGTTGAACAACGTTCTGTTATTCGTTTTTTACTTCATTTACGTGATTACTCTGTTATTCACAATTAAGTGCCTTGCTGAAGTCGAGAAACCAGGGAATATATAGTGTAGAATGTCTAAAGTTTATGATGAAGGTTGTATGAATCATGCAAATTTTTACAAGCGGGTAGGGCAGTTCAAAAATGATCGCGAACTAGTGACTGACGAACAAGGTTCTGGCCTATCAGTTGCAGTTTCAACTCCCTAACTTGAAAGCCGAATTGATGACATTTTTCGTGCCGACCGTCGTGTGACTGGTTTTGGTAGTTCAAAAAAATGGTTCAAATGGCTCTGAGCACTATGGGACTTAACTTCAGAGGTCATCAGCCCCCTAGAACTTAGAACTACTTAAACCTAACTAACCTAAGAACATCACACACATCCAAGCCCGAGGCAGGATTCGAACCTGCGACCGTAGTGGGTTTTGGTAGTTGATAAGGTTCAAGTGAGGACTGGTTCAGTTCATAAAATTATCTGTAACAAGCTGAAGTACAGCAAAACATGTGCAAAATGAGTCCCAAAGGCCGGCCGCTGTGACGGAGTGGTTCTAGGTACTCCAGTCCAGAACCGCGCTGCTGCGACGGTCTCAGGTTCGAATCCTGCTTCGGGCATGGATGTGTGTGATGTCCTTTCGTTAGTCAGAATTAAGAAGTTCTAAGTTCTAGGGGACTGATGACCTCAGCTGTGAAGTCCCATAGTGCTTAGAGCCATTTGAACCATTTTCCATTTTGAGTCCCAAAGGAGTTGATGCGGCTACACAAGGAAACAAGGTTGAGAGTATGCACAGAGTTAGAGGAACGTTATGAAAGAGAAGGTGAGCACTTCCCCAACAAAATTTTAACTTGAGATGAAACTTGCGTTCACTATTACGAGCCAGAATAAAGGAAGACAAAGCACACCAACTCACCTGTCAAGAAAATATTCAAACCCAAACATCAGCACGAAAAGTCATGTTGACGGTGTTTTGGGATGCTGAAGGTCCGGTTTTTTGTGATTATCTCGAAGAGCAGCGTACAATGTCGTCCGAGTTCGGTTGAGATTTCTTATGATGCTATCTTCTAAAAGATAGGTCTTAAGGACTTGTTCATCAGTTGGTTTTCTCTAGTCTGCATAGATGTCAGTTACCGATGAAACGTGGTACTTATTGGTAATAAGGAAAATGTGGAAGGGAGGACCCACTGTAGTAACCAAAACCAACAGCGGGAACGCCTTGGGCTGCTGATCGGAGCCGCCAGGCGGGGAAGCCGCCGGCGGTGGAGCACGCACCACCGGGTAAACATAGGACGAGTCGGGCGGCAGACCGACAACAACCTACCACGACCGACTATGACCGACACAACAAGGAAGAGATAAACAACGGAGGCTTGTGGAAACCACAACACCAAACACCAACAGTAAATCCACTCAGAACCAGAGCCAGGCAAATGTCAACAACGAGCAACGACCAGAAGGCAGTACCGCCGAGATAGAAACGAAATCCAGAGCGAGTACCAGACTGACTGGACTAGGGCAGAGCGGGTCCCCATATACGAAACCGGAGGGAGCGGCTATTGGCCGCTGTCTGCACGTGGCGTAGCGGTGGCGCTCTCGCTGCGCGAGAGCCGCTGCGCGGAATAGCCGCTGCGGAGGCGGAGCCCCCTGTAGGCTGACCACGTCCATTTGTTCTGGCGCGTATTTGACTTCCGCGGCGGAAGGTACTAGACCCACAAATATAACTTTCTTTTCACACAACCTTTTTATTTAACAATATATATAACCAAAAATTTTTTTTTACAAAATGAACAAATTTGCAAAATTTGTTTGACCTTAAACCTTAAGATGAATAAGCCTTTGCAATAGCATGCAAAACAGCAAACTATATGACACTGATTACAAGACTGCCGGACCTGCAGCCCGCCCCTTATCGGGTGAAACAGCGGTGTTTACTACCGCGCTGGACACAGTCTCTGTTATTAAACGCCCTTCTACAACACATGAAAACTATATAAGCACCATTGATGACAAGAGTGATTCAATTACTCAAAACAGATGCCGTAACTTTTAATTTGAAAGCTGTATGTCGAAAAGTTCGAGGTTAAGATGCGCACCTGGATTAGGCAACAATATGACAATGATAAGGCTTACTTCAAAGCAACCAACCTCTTAATTTCAGTCGACAACCAAGGTGCGACTGGATCCCAACCTGCCCCTTATGATAATCTTATTTTGACTAAAGCCCTGGTGACAGTTGGCTGTTAGACATGTTGTCAATTATTACGACCACTCTGAAGAAACGTCTTAAAACATTACTTGTGAACACTTATTACAACTCACTCGGCGGAACCACAAGATCCACCTAAAATACACCAATAGTGACTGGGCGTTTCAAACATAGCAACGCACAGCTGAGTACAAAAGGTTGTTCAGATTATAACTGATGACTGAGAAATGCAATTACAATCAAAGAATTGAACCGGTTAACATCCAAATCTAACCACAAGGTCCCTATTTTGTTTAACTGCAACCTGTGCCTTAGCACAATTATTCCGGCTGTATTTACGACCAGGAGCTGTTTCATTAGAACATTAATGATCGGGTACAACCAGAAAAGAAAGGCAATATAATAGCGGGACAAAATTTTAAAACGACAACTAGCGTGTTAGAACAACACTACCGCTTATAATTACAACTAAAGAGCCGACCGCGTAAAACTCTGAGGGTCGAGTACAAACCAGAAAATAATAAGAAGGGCAGGTAGACAGTATCACAAAACACCACGAGGATTACAGAATGTTATTCCCCTTTATCAGCAAGCAGTTCCATGGACCCACGGTGCGTCGCAGCGGTTACTGACAAGGGAACCTCCCCATCGCACCCCCCTCAGATTTAGTTATAAGTTGGCACAGAGGATAGGCCTTGAAAAACTGAACACAGATCAATCGAGAGAACAGGAAGAAGTTGTGTGGAACTATGAAAAAAATAGCAAAATATACAAACTGAGTAGTCCATGTGCAACACATGCAACATCAAGGATAGTCTGAGCTCAGGTGCACCGTGGTCCCGTGGTTAGTGTGAGCAGCTGCGGAACGAGAGGTCCTTGGTTCAAGTCTTCCTTCGAGTGAAAAGTTTAATCTTTTATTTTTGACAATTATTATCTGTCCGTCCGTCTGTCTCCAAAATTCCAGGACATGTTCAGATTTGCTTGGACATATGCAGCATTTGACGGTCTACACAGAAAAATTTGAAAACGTTAAAAACATGTTTTGACAGAGCACAGGGAAAACTGTGCGACTGTGAAATTGTTGCATTCGTTTGTTGCAGTTTATGTGACAAACTCTTGTTTTCATCACTTTTTTGGGAGTGATTATCACATCCACAAGAAAACCTAAATCGGGCAATGTAGAAGAATCTTTTTACCTATTCGCCAAGTGTACAAGTTAGGTGGGTCGACAACATATTCCTGTCATGTGACGCACATGCCGTCACCAGTGTCGTATAGGATATATCAGACTTGTTTTCCTGTGGAGAAATCGGTTGATCTATGACCTTGCGATCATGTTTTCGGCTCCCATTGGAGAGGCACGTCCTTTGGTCTACTAATCGCACGGCTTTGCGGTGGTTTCGCAAAACACAGACACTAAAGTTATTACAGTGAACAGAGATGTCAATGAACCAACGGACAGATCATAACTTTGCGGAAATAAAGAAAGTAAAATTTTCACTCGAGGGAAGACATGAACCAAGAACCTCTCGTTCCGCAACTGCTCACGCTAACCACGGGACCACGGCGACCCTATGCTCAAATTATCCTTGATATTGCCTATCTTGCACTTGGGCGACTCAGTTTGTATATTTTGCTTATTTTTTTCATAGTTCCACACAACTTCTTCCTGTTTTCTCGATTGATCTGTGTTCAGTTTTTCAAGACCTATCCACTGTGCCAACTTGGCGCCACGGCTCAACCGACACCATCAAGAAGTGGTCTGATGCAAGATACACTCCTCGATAAGCTCTGGTATCTCTAACCTGTCGAGGAAGTCCCACATTTTTTATCAGCTGTATATCCTCTTGATGACGAGGTAAATTTTGTGTATATCTTTCTTCCTAAAGAAGCTATTGATAATTCTTCAAATAATTAAAGGTAGCAAAATTTCGTAGCCGTTTTAATTACGTACGTTTTCTCAAAATATGGTTACTATTTTTGAAATTGATGTTTCCATTTGTAGCATTGGGATCTCTCAAGAGTAAAATCTGACTTTTATTGTACCTGTTTACTATAATTTGTAACTGTAAAGGGCCTTGGAATCGTCAATTTGTCCTCCTCCTGTGGCATAAGTTGCTGTTATTCAGCCGGCCGGGGTGGCCGAGCGGTTCTAGGTGCTACAGTCTGGAACCGCGCGACCACTATTGTCGCAGGTTCGAATCCTGCCCCGGGCATGGATGTGTGTGATGTCCTTGGGTTAGTTAGGTGTAATTAGTTCTAAGTTCTAGGGGACTGATGACCTCAGAAGTTAAGTCCCATAGTGCTCAGAGCCATATATATATATATATTTGCTATTATTCTTAGGGTTCGTCTTGGACCATTAATTCCTACTACGAGTAGCTTGACGCGTTACTTTGCATATTCGTTGTTCAGTATTTTATCTTCCCATTTTCTACCAATGTAGAACGAAGCACCTCTAAAACAACGATGTGGGAATGGTGAGTCCCCCATGATGCGAAACACTTTGTTACTTCTTTACTTCTTTATTCCCCAAACTTGTTTCGGTGACAAATATCACCATTATCAGTGGGTTCATTAATTCTTATTTATTATACGTTATGGCACTGTCGTTGTTTGCTGCGTATTTTCTGTGTAAACAAAGTGCGAAAGTTTCGTTTTCCTGTGTACAGAATCAGCTACATGCCGTCCAACGAACTTGCAGACGACATAATGTACGCTGAGAAAAAACCGGCAACAGAAAAAGCACAGAAAATACGCCGCAAAACAGCGACAGTAGTTCTTAAAAACATGCCATGACATACAATAAATAAGATTTAAAGAACCCACTGGTAATTGTGATAGTTGCCGCAGAAACTAGTTTGGGGAATAAATAAGTAAAGAAATAACAAAGTGTTTTGCATCTAGGCGGAATCTCAGTTCCTATATTGTTGTTTTTCTGTCCAAACAAGGACCAAATGGAAGAGTTCCAAGATAAAGTTATCGTACTTCGTCCCAAATGTTTTCTTCTTTGTTTCTGTGATTGACGCAAAATCTGTTTCGCAAATGCATCCGAGAAACGAGTACAAACTGAAAAACAAGGCGGCCGGAAGCGGCTGTCGCGATGTGAACACTGCCAGATAGGGCTCCCGTGCCACACTCCATCGTTACATAAAGCGTATTTACTTGTTTTCACAAAAGCTGTTAATTTAAACACGAATACGTGTACACGTTATAAATAGTCTTCCTAAGTTCCTTCTGATACGCTAGGATGCACATAGTTCCATTTACAACAGTCGTATCTTTGTCGCATAAAGTAGGGCCAAGAGGAATAAAGTTTTATCTTAGTAACGTAGGCCTTGACGCCTAGATGCATATACCGTAAAGACGGAGTCTCGCAGGAACTCGCCGCCTGGCATTATTAACACCGCAACAGCAAATCCGCACAACTGCTTTTCAGTTTTGTCTCACTACTTGGGTACCTTTGTGAAAAGTTTCAACGACAGCTTTAACACAGGAAAATCCGGATACATTTTCGAATTTGTCGATGTAGAAAAAACGTTTCACAATGTAGAATGGTGCATGATGTTTGAAATTCTTAGAAATATAAGTGTAAGTTATAAGGAAACACGGGTGATACACAATATTTACAAGAAAAGAAGGCACTATAAGGCCAAGGACAAAGTGCTGATATTAAAAAGAGTATAAGACAGGCATGCAATTTTTCCCCTTAATGTTCAGTTTTTACTCCTAAGAAGCAGTGACGGAAATAAAATAAACGTTGAAGAATGGAATTAAAATTCAGGATGAGAGGATATGAATGTTAAGATTCGCTGATGACAGGAAGAATTGTACGATGTGTTGAATGAAATGATAGTTTACTGAGCACGGAATATGCACTGAAGGTAAACCGGGAAGAGACAAAAATAATAAAGAGTGACAGAAATTTTATTACCGATTAACTTAACATTGGAACTGAGGACCACGAAGGAGATGAAGTCAAGGAATTCTGCTAGCTAGGAAGCAAAATACCCTGACGGAAAAACATCTGTACACAAAAAAAAAAAAAAAAAAAGTAATGTAAATAAAAAAAAAAGTGATTACGATTGCAAGATCACAAAAAATGTTCAAATGTGTGTGAAATCTTATGGGACTTAACTGCTAAGGTTATCAGTCCCTAAGCTTACACACTACTTAACCGAAATTATCCTAAGGACAAACACACACACCCATGCCCGAGGGAGGACTCGAAACTCCGTCGGGAGCAGGCACGCAGTCCATGACTGCAGCGCCCCGGACCGCTCGGCTAATCCCCCGCGGCACGAGATCACAGGTTAATGGAAGTGCGAGATAAACTATTGCAAATTTGAAATGCTGCTGCGTAAATAAACGGTGTAACTGCCAGAATATTGAATGCAAGCATGCAAACATGCATGTATTGTGGTACACAGGTGCCGAATGTCAGTGTGTGGGATGGAATTCCATGCCTGATGCGCTTGGTCGGTCAATACAGGGACGGTTAATGTTGGTTGTGGATAACGCTGGTGTTGTCGTCCGATGATGTCCCGATGTGTTTGATTGGGGACAGATATGGTGCTCTAGCGGGCCAAGGCAACATGTCGACATTCTGTAGAGCACGTGGGATTACAACAACGGTATGTGGGCGAGCGTTATCCTGCTGGAAAACGCCCCCTGGAATACTGTTCATGAATGGCAGCACAGTGGGTTGAATCATCAGACTGACGTAAAAATTTGTGGTCACGATGCATGGGGTAACCACGAGAGTTCTTCTGCCCTCATACAAAATCGCACCCCAGACCACAACTCCAGGTGTAGGTCCAGTGTGTCCAGCACGTAGACAGGTCGGTTGCTGGATATTATGTGGTCTCCTCCTAACCAACACATGGCCATCACTGGCACCGTGGCAGAACCAGCTTTCATAAGAGACCTCCAACCTGCCCTCCAATGAGTTATGGCTTGATATCACTGAAGTCGCATACGGCAAGGGTTTGGGATCAGTGGAATACATGCTACAGGGCGTCTGGCTCGGAGCTGTTCCTGAAGTAACCGATCTATAACAGTATAACAGTTCGTTGTGTCCCTTTGCTGCCAACTGCACCTCAAATTGCTGCTGCAGATGCAGTGTGATGCACCAGAGACATTCGCCGAACACGATGGTCTTCCCTCTCGGCAGTGCCACGTGGCCGTCCGGAGCCCGGTCTTCTTGCATCCTTGCCAAGATAAGTCTACTGGTATCAAACAGAGGCCTTCATTTGACGGAGAAATTTCTGAAAACGTACGTCTGCAGCACAGCGTTGTATGTAGGGAATCAGGAAGGGGATCGAAGCGACTGACGAAGATTTTAGAAATTGGATGAATAAGGAGTGACGGGGTGTTCCGCATAATCAGCAAAGAAAGTAACATGTGGAAAACTCCCAAGAAGAGGGAACGGATTGGTAGAACTTGTTTTGTGACATCAGGGAATAACTTCCATGGCACTAGTGGAAGCTGTACGCGGTAGAAGCTGTAGAAGAAGACACAGATTGGAATACACCTAACAAATAATTAAGAGCTTTGGTTTAAGTGTTACGTAAGTCTTAAAGAAAAGAGATATGCAGAGGTGAAGAAATCATGGCGGTCCAAACCAGTCAGAATAACGACAGAGTAAAAGAGATCACACGTTTGTCTTTTCAAGAGCTTTCGTGTGCCAGAAGAAAGTACATTGTTCCATTTAAAAATCAATTTTTGTTTACATATCTCTGGTGATAAAAGAGCATAATTACACATTCCGTAAAATTACATGGCGCCCTTCTGTGTTCTGTCAAGTACTGTAAACTTTGTTTTGATACCTTGAACGTCTGATGAAGTAAGCGGGGTGCAAACTTTGGGTGACGCACCCTATTAGTAGAGATGTGCGATGTTTAATGCAACAAACTCCTAAAATACCATTTAAGCAATTAATGAGTTGCACACTGGACCGTATCAAATTTTTAATAGGGTAGGATTCACCAACACAAAAGTCGGTTTACATCGTTCCCCTCGTTTTTAGATAGGAATAACTATTCAGGTATTATTACAATCTTTTTTTTTCTTGCTGTTAAAATTTCAGTAGTTTCCAAACGAATGAATACCATTCGTGCCTTGTCACTGTAACAGGTAGTCTTAGAGTTGGGTCTCGCAACATATTACGCACAGGTAGCTCCGTGGTGTCAGGACGTTCGCAGTTGGAAATAAATGCTTAAGCTTATCGATTAGGGATATTGTAGAACACGTAACTGTATATTAATTGATTATAAATACAAATAAGTGCGATCAGTCTCTTAATACAATATTTATTTCCCTGAACAAGTTCCCGAGCCCTCTCAGAGATATCTTCAGATGGAGTACGCAGAATTTACATATTTATTTTCGTAGCTCTGTGTCGAGAATCATAGGAAACGCTTTAATACACTATGAGCCAAAGAAAGTGGTACTCCTGTGTGGCCGGCCGAAGTGGCCGTGCGGTTAAAGGCGCTGCAGTCTGGAACCGCAAGACCGCTACGGTCGCAGGTTCGAATCCTGCCTCGGGCATGGATGTTTGTGATGTCCTTAGGTTAGGTAGGTTTAACTAGTTCTAAGTTCTAGGGGACTAATGACCTCAGCAGTTGAGTCCCATAGTGCTCAGAGCCATTTGAACCATTTTTTTGGTACTCCTGCCTAGTAACGTGGAGCCCTCCCGTGAGCGCGCAGAACAGCCACAACACGACGTGGCATGGACTCGACTAATGTGTGAAGTAGTGCTGGAGGGAATTGACACCATGAATTCTGCAGGGCTGCTCATAAATCTGTAAGAGTACGAGGGGGTGGAGATCTCTTCTGAGCAGCAACTTGCAGGGCGTCCCAGATACGCTCAATAATGTTCATGTCTGGGGAGTTTGGTAACCAGCGAAAGTCGTTAAACTCATAAGGGTCTTCCTAGAGCCTCTCAGTAGCAATTATGGACGTGTGGGGTGTCGAATTGTGCTGCTGGAATTGCCCAAGTCCGTCGGAATGCACACTGCATATGAATGAATGCAGGAGATCAGACAGGATGCTTCCATACGTGTCACCTGTCAGAGTCGTATCTAGACGTATCAGCGGTCCCATATCTCTCCAACTGTACACGCTCTACACCATTACGGAGCCTCCACCAGCTTGAACAAACCCTGCTGACATGGAGGGTCCATGGATTCATGAGGTTGTCTCCATACCCGTACACGTCCATCAGCAAGATACAATTTGAAACGAGACTCGTCCCACCAGGCAACATGTTTTGGGTCATCAACAGTCCAATGTCGGTGTTGACGGGCACAGACTAGGCGTAAAGCTTTGTGTCGTGCAGTCGTCAAGGATACACGAGTGGACCTTCGGCTCCTAAAGCTCATATCGATGATGTGTTGTTGAATGGTCCGCACGCTGACACTTGTTAATGGCCCAGCATTGAAATCTACAGCAGTTTGCGGAAGGGTTGCATTTCTGTCATGTTGAACGATTCTCTTCAGTCGTTGTTGGTCCCTTACTTACAGGATCTTTTTCCGGCCACAGCGATGTGGGGGATTTGATGTTTTACCGGATTCCTGATATTCACGTAGACTCCTGAAATGGCCGTGCGGGAAAATCCCCACTTCATCGCTACCTTGGTGATGCTGTGTCCCATCGCTCATGCGCTGACTATAACACCATGTTCGAACTCACTTAAATCTTAATAATCTACCATTGTAGCAGCAGTAACCGACTGACAACTGGGGGCATACACTTGTTGTCTTATTTAAGCGTTGCCGATTGCAGCGCCGTATTCTGCCTGTTAACATATCTCTGTATTTGAATACGCATGCCTATAGCAGTTTCTTTGGCGCTTCAGTGTATATCGCCTTGAGTGTTAGTTAAATGGCTAGTCGTGAACAAAAACGTTTTTTTTTCTTTTTTACGTACTGCGTCAGTTTTGGGGATGATGTTAATATCCACCATGCAGCTTCCATTTTCATTGCCTATCGGCCACAGAATTAATCATTATTTACTATAACCGCTAAGGATCACCATAAATCCACCACTATCCAGCATGTGGTATACGGTTGGTGTATAGTACAAGATGTTCGCCCAAATTTATATCATTTTTTACTTGGAAGCAGTTCTATAGTTCTCGTGTACATGATATCGTTGTGTTGGCAGTTCCATTAATCCAGGTTACAGCATTATGATTTTACTTACAAACGTATTATATTAATTGGACGTTACTCGAGGAACACTGTGAAGCACTTGTGCTCCCTGCATCGTATTTCTGGTCATTCCTGTGGATGGAATCTTGAGAGTAAGAGAAGAAAGATCTATGCGCGTCGTTTTTCTCTCTCGGTGTACTCGAAGGAAGCAGAACAGCTCGGCTAAAATTGATGCGAAATTCCGTCCGACATGGACTGTTCTGTTATTGCCGGAGTACTAAAGTATATACAAATGCAGACACTATACAAAGACGAATAACTGCATTCATTCGAAGCCTAATTCGACATGTTGTTGTTGTTGTGGTCTTCAGTCCTGAGACTGGTGTGATGCAGCTCTCCATGCTACTCTATCCTGTGCAAGCTGCTTCATCTCCCAGTACCTACTGCAACCTACATCCTTCTGAATCTGCTTGGTGTATTCATCTCTTGGTCTCCCTCTACGAAGTGCTTCATAAACGATATCCTCGGAGATAAAGTCCTGGAATGAAAATCAAAGGGCAGACACAGAACACACATACTCGAATGTGCGATAATTCAAAAGAACTGCAACGATTTGAACGGGATGTTGCATATGTCGAAAGGCATTTCATGACAGATGCATCAACAAGGCGTGTCCGTCAGCGAACGATAAAGTGGACTGTAGCGCACGAGGAGAAAATCCTCGTACCTTTCAATGGTGTTTGGTATTGTTGTCCCCCCAGGGGCTCAGCATTCAATTGCTGAGTACGGGCTTGGCGACCCCGGGGTCCTGAGCTGGGGACTGGTCAGCGCCGCCAGTCTCCTGTCTCCGTAACCCCCGGACATGCTTCAGCGACCACCGTATGGCGCGGCGGTGGAATGTTGTGTGCTGCGGGGAATGGTAATCTTGGCTTGACCGCCTGGATTGCGAGGAAGGACAACCTCTATAAAAACCCCTCAATCTTCCGGTGTGCTCCGCGCCTATGAGATGCATGGCTGTTGGGGTGGAACAGTCGCAAGCGGGCAACCTCTGGGGCACCTGCCGCACCCCAGTTGTATAAGGCTTACTCAGGCACGCGGGGCTCTGTCTGAGCGGACCTTTAGTTCCCTAGCTGCTCGTGGGACCACAATGGACCCTTCGACCTCTACGTTTCCCCCTACCAGTGGATTGGGTGGGCCACTGGTAGGAAAACACACCCAATCGAAAAAGCGACTTCGTGCTGGGAGTCCTCCAGCGCCTGGTGTTACTAGAGATTTATCAGACTGTCGTAACAGAGCACATGCTGATATCCAGAATGTGTTTTTGATTGTTAAACGGAAGGAAGGTAGCTTTGAGAGAGTTTCACCCTTTTACATCCACAAGGGTCTTGAGGGAATTGCAGGAACACTGAAATCTGTGAAGCGTCTGCGCAATGGGACTCTGTTAGTTGAAACTTCTAGTTCCCGTCAAGTCACTTCTCTTAGGAAAGCAACCTGTCTCGGAGAGTACGCTATCGAGACCGAGCTCCACTCCACTTTGAACTATAGTAAGGGTGTTGTGACATGTAGGGACTTGGTGGATATCCCCAAGGACGAGTTGAAATCTGAGTGGGCTGACGAAGGTATTGTCGATGTGCAGCATATTATGAAACGAGTCGATGGTGACCTAGTCAAATCCGACTCGTTTATTCTCACGTTCAATTGCCCGAGACTCCCGGAGCATGTTAAAGCGGGTTTCTTCCGTTTGCCAGTACGGCCATATTTCCCCAACCCAATGCGCTGTTTTAAATGTCAGCGCTTTGGGCATACTACGTTGGGGTGCAATGGGATAGCCACTTGTGGTAAATGTGGTCAGCCTGCCCATGAAGGAGCCGATTGTTCATCGCCTGTGAAGTGCGTGAATTGCTCTGGGAGTCACCCTGTCTGGAGCCGGGTCTGCCCCATCTACCTCGACGAACGTAAGATCCAGGAGATCAAAACATCTAAGCGCATCCCCTATGGTGAGGCTAAGAAGCTCTTTAAGGCCATGCAACCTCCTGTGTTTACGACATCTTTCGCTTCCGCTCTGAAAAAACCGGTACAAATGGCCACTGTTGCTACGCAAACGGAGGTTGCTAGTGTTAGCACTAATACCTGCGTTTGCCAGTGCACTTGTGCTGCTGCGGTTGTTTTGCAACCTGCGGCTCTCCCCGCAACGTCGGACAAGGCTGTGGTTGCTGACATCGGAGTACTTCCTGCCTCTTCCCATATGGCGCCTTCTGCCAAGGCGGTTACAGCTCCACCTGCTGCCAAAGCTCTGCCTTCTCAGCCCCCCAAGACAAAGACGCCGCAGGTGAAGGTTTTGCCACCTGCGGAGACTGGTCAGGGTCGGTCCGATGACGAGGCCATCGTATTGTCTGACATCTCCCGTGGGTCGTCATCGGAGCTGATGGACATTGATGTCGACCGGGGGCGATCTTCTCGCCCCAGGAATAAATCTCCGGCCAGTACGGGCTCTCCTCCAAAACACAGAGGCAGGGTGAAAGTTCAACCACCCTGATCACTGGCTCCCATATTACAGTGGAACCTGAATGGGTTCAGGACGCATGTGGCCGAATTACAACTCCTTGTACGAGAGTGCCCTTTGTGCTTATGTCTCCAAGAGACACATTTTCGGGCCACTGATGCTCCTTCTTTACGGGGCTATACCGTATATCGGAAAGATGATCTGACGGGGGAAAGGGCGAAAGGTGGTGTTGCGGTTTTTGTCCGTGACATGCACCCCTCATCTGAGCTCCCTCTCGTTACAGACTTGCAAGCAGTTGCAGTTGACCTTCTTGTGGGTCGGAGGCTCACAGTCTGTTCCCTTTATTTACCACCTCAGGTTGCGATAGACTCTGAGGCTCTCACAGACCTTATTAGCCAACTCCCCCGCCCATTTCTTCTTCTGGGGGACTTCAATGCTCATAATGTCTTATGGGGCTCTTCGACTACTTGCCCCAGGGGTCGCCTTCTGGAAAACCTCATGATGTCTGAAGAACTGTGTCTCCTGAACTCTGGTGCTCCCACTCATTTCTGTACTGCTTCTGGGTCGTCATCAGCTATTGACCTTTCCTTTTGCTCTCCAGCACTCGCCGATTCTGCTCTGTGGGAGGTTGCTGCAGACCTCCATTCTAGTGACCACTTCCCCCTTTGGATTCGCCTCCTGGATGAGGCTGTGGTATTACCAGTGCCGCCCAGGTGGCACCTCTGCAGAGCTGACTGGACACTTTTCGGCCAACTGGCTGTTTTGGAACACCGTGCCAGCATCCACGAATGGGTAGACCATGTTACAGCCGTGATCTCCCATGCTGCTGACTTATCAATCCCACGGTCATCCGGTCATCCCAAGAGGCGTCCTGTCCCTTGGTGGACCACTGAGTGCCGCTCAGCTATCCGAGCCCGCCGTGCAGCTTTGCGCCGCTTCAAGTGCCGTCCCTCCGCTGACAATCTTGCGGCCTTTCGGGTGGCAAGGGCCAAGGCGCGGCGAGTGATTAAAGAGAGCAAACGACGGTCATGGCAATCGTTCCTGAACTCCATCTCCCGCTCCACTAGTTCTACAAAAGTATGGGAAGCCATCAGGAGGATTTCCGGGAAACGCAGCCAACTACCTGTCACGGCATTGCTGCATCAGGGAAGTCTTCTCACGGCGCCGAGAGACATTGCCCAGACACTGGCCATGCATTTTGCGGCATCTACCGCCACTATTCACTGTGATCCAGATTTCTGCCGCTACCGCACTGCCATCGAGAGGGCTCACTTGGACTTCCGGTCTCCAAATTCTGAGCCCTACAACTGCCCCTTCACAATGTGGGAACTGGATTCGGCGCTGTCTGAGGCTCATGATACAGCGCCTGGCCATGATCAAATCCGGTACAGCATGCTGAAGCACTTTGCCTTCCAAGGAAGTTCTCCTGAATTTTTTTAATATGATTTGGTTATCTGGCACGTACCCTGACTCGTGGAGAGAGGCGATTTTGATCCCCCTCCTGAAACCGGGGAAGGACCGAACGCATCCCAGTAGTTATCGCAGTATTGCTTTGACGAGCTGTGTCGGGAAGACGTTAGAACGCATGGTCAACCGTCGCCTGGTTTGGCTGCTCGAAACCAGGCAGCTCCTTAGCCCCTCGCAGTGTGGCTTTCGGAGATATCGTTCAACTATAGACAACTTGACCCTGCTTGAGGCGGCCATCCAGCAGGCCTTCCTACGTAACCAGCATTGTCTCGGTGTCTTCTTTGACATTCATAAGGCGTATGACACTACTTGGCGCCGCCATATCCTCAATCAACTCCACGAGTGGGGTTTTCGTGGCCGTCTCCCGATCTTCATTCGGTCCTTTCTTTCCCACCGCCTCTTTCGATATAGGGTTGGTAATGTGCTATCTGATTTGTATGTGCAGGAGAATGGTGTTCCTCAGGGAAGCGTTTTAAGTGTCACCCTCTTTGCCGTCGCCATTAACAGTATCACGTCCACTATCCGGAGTCCTGCCCAATGCTCCTTGTTTGTGGATGATTTTGCTGTTTTCTGTTCTTCCTCCAGTCTTGTCACTGCTAGTCGGCAGTTGCAGCTTACGATACAGCGATTAGAGACATGGACTGCGAAGACGGGTTTTACCTTTTCTGCAGACAAATGTGTGTGTGTTCATTTTAATCGTTCTCGACGTCTTTTTACCTCCCCTGAACTGCGTCTGAGGGACACCATTCTTCCTTTTAGCGACACTGTGCGGTTCCTGGGCCTCATTTTTGATTCCAAGTTGTCGTGGTTGCCTCACCTTAAAGACCTCAAGGTGCGGGCCCTGAAGGCACTGAATATTTTGAAGTGCCTGAGCCATCGGTCCTGGGGAGCAGATCGGGCGCGTCTGCTGCAGTTTTATAGGGCTTTCGTCCGATCGCGTCTTGACTATGGTTGCACCGTGTATGGGTCAGCAAGGCCTTCGTATCTGAAGATTCTTGACGCAGTACACCATGAGGGTGTCAGGCTGGCCACTGGTGCCTTCCGTACCAGTCCCATCCCCAGCCTGTGTGCTGAGGCAGGGGAACCGCCGCTCGCCATCCGGCGGAAACTCCTCATGGTGCGACGGGTGTGTCAATTCCTTGCCTGTCCTACCTCCCCTGCGTACCCTACCGTTGCCCGACCGCCTCTGGAACGTCTCTTTTCCTGTCGTCCCAGGGCAACGAGACCATTTGGGATTCGTGCCAAACATTTGCTTGAGTCCCTTGGTGTGGAGCGTGTGCCCCCCCCCCCCCCCCCCAACGACTAGGTTTTACTCGCCTGCCTCCCTGGTTGCTCCAGAGGCCCAGCGTCCTTTTAGACTTGTCAGAATACCGGAGGAGCTGCACTCCTGCGTTTGTTTTTACCTCCTTATTTTATGATATTTTAAACCAGCATCCCGACCATGTACCAGTCTTTACGGATGGCTCTAAACAGGGGGACTTTGTTGGTTGTGCTGTTGTTTTCCCTGATCGAGTCGTCAAGTTACGGCTTCCTGCGGCGTTTACCATCTTTGATGCCGAATTGTTTGCGATCTTGCGGGCATTGGAGCAGATGAGATGTGTTCCCAGTCGTAAGTTCCTCATCTGTTCTGACTCCCTGAGTGCCATTCAGACCATGCAACACTTGTACCCAGCGGATACGGTCGTCCAGAACATCCATGATGCCCTACTCCACCTGCAACGGCAGGGGAAGGAGGTTTCCTTCTGCTGGGTGCCGGGGCACGTGGGTATTAGGGGCAACGAACTGGCGGATGTGGCTGCCAAAGATGCGTGTTCCCTCCCTCACGTTGTTGCATGTGCCGTCCCCCTACATGCTGTTACCTCCCTCCTGCGTTTTCGCGTTATGCGTCAGTGGGAAGAGGAGTGGCTGGCAGTCGGTGAAAATAAGCTGCGTCTGGTCAAGGCCACCACGCGGCCATGGCGCACGTCCTACCAGTCATGCAGGCGGGATGAGGTTCTCCTCACTCGCCTCCGCACCGGGCACAGTCCCTTAACGCATGGTTTTTTACTCCTCCGGCGGGAGGACCCCCCAATCTGCAGTGCTTGTGGCGTCCAGATTACTGTCCGCCACATTTTACTTGACTGTCTTTTATTCTCTGACCAGAGGGCGGTGGTTTCTTTGCCACCGGATTTGCCCTCTATTTTGAAAGACGACGCAACGTCTGTGGTTAAGGTTTTACGGTTTTGTGTGCTGTCCAATTTGTTGCCACGGATTTTAGGGAGAGGGTTTTAATGTGCTGCTGGATGACTGGCTCACCCAGATTTTAGGTAAGAGGTCCGCCAGTCACGAATACCTCCTTGTTTCCCTTCGGTTTCTGTCCTCCCTTCCTTGTGTTTCCTTTCCTTTTTTAGTGCACTCCTTCTCCTCTTGTTTTGCCTCTATATGTTAGGATTTGGAACTGCGGCAGGTCTGTGTCTTTTAGCTGTTCCCCTTGTTCGTTGTTCGTCTTAGTCCCTTCCCTGCGTGTGTTCCTGTTTTTATGCGTTTGGGCGCTGATGACCCCGCTGTTTAGCGCCCGTAAACCACAAACACACACACACACACACACTGGTATTGTTGTACTAGTATTATGTGTTTTTTATTTTCAGCTCGCTATTTTATCCATAGTAATAAGCATCTGAGATTTAATAAATGGAGTCGCTGTTGTGGTTCTCTTCATTGGCACAGGGGAAATTTTAGGCTCCTTTGTGATGTGTCTTTCGCGTGCTGAAGTTATCCTTCACAGAGGGAAACAAAATAAACTCTTCTTCGTCCAACTTGCAGTCCCTGCAGTGGTACTAGGCCCATAGTGGCGAGTTGGTACGCCGTACGAGGGCAGCTTTCATTGCCGGAAGCTTAGCTGAAGGTGCTTCCCCGAAATAAAACTTCATTATCCGGATGATTAAACTACCTTACTGCCAGCGACACTCACTCCCATGTTCCTCTCAGGAAAGAAACATAAAAATGGAAAGGAGGGAGAGGTTATAGGAATAAAGGCGGCGAGCACAGGGGGATACAGACTTTGTTAGGTGTGGAGGGAGTACAGGGAAGCGGAAATCTCCCCAGTTCTTGGCTCACCCTCGGCCTTGCAATTTCTGCGCTACGGACGAACTTTTAATGCGTACGGGGAGCCATCCATCAGCCACTGACTCCGTAGTCGGTTCACGCGGTCTGCCTATCGGTCCTTGTCGCATAATTAACGTCAATCTAGTGGGGCGCGCCCGCGGAATACAAAAACGACGTCACTGCAGCGCGGGACAGAGGTTAATTAATGAGGGATCAGGGGTCGAGAGATCAAAGTGCTGAGTAAAGCAGTAGATTCCACCTCCTCCTACTGTGTGCATAAAAAGGTACGCTTGATGGCTGGCGCAAGTGAGTTCTGGCGGTTTGGTAGTCGTTTATTGTGACAATGCCATTCTCACTGTCTTTAATCTGTAAACATGGATATGAGGAATAGTTCAGTAAATTTCCCCGATGTACCAGGAAATTTTCTCAAGCTTTAGTTCAAGCTGCGATGCACTTTTTGTTCAGGTCGGAAGCTTCTCTTGATGTTTTCCAGTGTTTGTGTTGTAAAATTTGTTTTTATTATCCGTCTTACGCAAAACACTGGTTATTTTTTTATTTACCTAGACACGTTTCGATATCTATGTTTTTTCTTCTGCAGGTCAAATTTGTTTGAGATCAAATCTATTTCTGTAAAGTATCTACATCTACATCTACATCCATACTCTGCAAGCCACCTGACGGTGTGTGTCGGAGGACACTTTGAGTACCTCTGTCGGTTTTCCTTTCTACTCCAGTCTCGTATTGTTCGTGGAAAGAAAGATTGTCGGTATGCCTCTGTGTGGGGTCTAATCTCTCTGATTTTATCCTCATGGTCTCTTCGCGAGATATACGCTCAAATGGTTCAAATGGCTCTGAGCACTATGGGACTTAACTGCTCAGGTCATCAGTCCCCTAGAACTTAGAACTACTTAAACCTAACTAACCTAATGACATCACACACATCCATGCCCGAGGCAGGATTCGAACCTGCGACCGTAGCTGTCGCGCGGCTCCAGACTGTAGCGCCTAGAACCGCTCGGCCACTCCGGCCGGCGAGATATACGTAGGAGGGAGCAATATACTGCTTGACTCCTCGGTGAAGGTATGTTCTCGAAACTTCAACAAAAGCCCGTACCGAGCTACTGAGCGTCTCTCTTGCAGAGTCTTCCACTGGAGTTTATCTATCATATTCGTAACGCTTTCGTGATTACTAAATGATCCTGTAGGGAAGCGCGCTGCTCTCCGTTGGATCTTCTCTACTCTTCTATCAACCCCATCTGGTAAGGATCCCACACCTGTGAGCAGTATTCAAGCAGTGGGCGAACAAGTTTACTGTAACCTACTTCCTTTGTTTTCGGATTGCATTTCCTTAGGATTCTTCCAATGAATCTCAGTTTGGCATCTGCTTTACCGACGATTAATTTTGTATGGTCATTCCATTTTAAGTCACTCAGAATGCCTACTCCCAGATAATTTATGGAAATTACTGCTTCCAGTTGCTGACCTGCTATATTTTTCTAAATGATAAAGGATCTTTCTTTCTATGTATTCGCAGCACAGTGCACTTGTCTACATTGAGATTCAATTGTTATTCCCTGCACCATGCGTCAATTCGTTGCTGATCCTCCTGCATTTCAGTACAATTTTCCATTGTTACAACCTCTCGATATACTGCAGCATCATCTGCAAAAAGCTTCAATGAACTTCCGATGTTATCCACAAGGTCATTTATATATATTGTGAATAGCAACGGTCGTACGGTACTCTCCTGCGGCACACAGAGGTGACAAAACTGAATACCTCCTAATATAGTGTTGGATCTCCTTTTGCCGAATAGTGCAGCATTTCGACGTGGCATGGACTCAACAACTCGTTGGAAGTCCCCTGCAGAAATGTTGAGTCTATAGCGGTCCATAATTCGAAAATGTTGCAGATACAGGATGTTGTGCACTAACTGACCTCCCAATTACGTTCCATAAATATTCGATGGGATTCATGCCGGACGATCTGGGCGACCAGATCGTTCGCTCCAATTGCTCAGAATGTTCTCCAAGCCAATTGCGAGCAATTATGGCCGGGTGACATAGCGCATTGTCATCCATAAAACTTCCATAGATGTTTGGGAACATGAAATTGATGAATGGCTGCAAAAGGTCTCCAAGTAGCCGAACGTAACCATTTACAGTCAATGATCGGTTAGTTGGACCAGAGGACCCAGTTCATTCCATGTAAACACAGCCCACACCATTGTGGAGCCATCACCAGCTTGTAAAGTGCCTTGTTGACAGCTTGAATCCATGGCTTCGTGGAGTCTACGCCACACTCGAACCCTACAATCAGCGCTTACCAACTGAAATCGGGACTCATCTGATCAGGCCACGGTTTCCAATAGCCTAGGGTCCAACCGATATGGCCACGACCCTAGGAGAGGCGTTGCAGGCAATGTCGTGCTGTTAGCAAAGGCACTCGCGTCGGCCGTCCGCTGCCATAGCTCATTAATGCCAGAGTTCGCCGCACTGTCCTAATGGCAAGTTCTTCGTACGTCCCACATTGATTTCTGCGGTTATTTCACGCAGTGTTGCTTGTCTGTTAGCACTGACAAATCTGCGCAAACGCCGCTGCTCTCGGTCGTTAAGTGAAGGCCGTCGGCCACTGCGTTGCCCGTGGTGAGAGGTAATGCCTGAAATTAAGTATTCTCGGCACACTCCTGACACTGTGGACTCCAACTACCATTCTGTGTTCAAAGTATGTTCATTCCTGCTGCTATAATCACATCGGAAACCTTGTCATATGAATCGCTACACTTTTATACCTTGCGTAAGCAATATTACCGCCATCTGTATCTGTGCATATTACTATCCCATGATTTTTTCGTCACCTCAGTCTAATCGAAAGTTTGTAATCGTCTATCAATAGTAGACCTAAAAAGTGGTGGTGGTGGTGGTTAGTGTTTAACGTCACGTCGACAACGAGGTCATTAGAGACGGAGCGCAAGCTCGGGTTAGGGAAGGATTGGGAAGGAAATCGGCCGTGCCCTTTCAAAGGAACCATCCCGGCATATGCCTGAAACGATTTAGGGAAATCACGGAAAACCTAAATCAGGATGGCTGGAGACGGGATTGAACCGTCGTCCTCCCGAATGCGAGTCCAGTGTGCTAACCACTGCGCCACCTCGCTCGGTAGACCTAAAAATTATAACATAAACGTTGGTTTGATTTGTTTCGGTTGCCCACCTGAAAATTACATTTCTAGTGAATATGCATTTTTAAAGATCGGTTCTTGTCCCCTTTTTTGTTATTTTCACAGCTTGTCATCTGCAAAATAGTCGTAATTTTTCTGAAATTAAACCCCAGGTTGTTTTTTTTTGTTTTTGTTTTAAGTCCTCCTTGTTATGTCCATCACGTGTTATTTTGCTTTCAAGGCAACAGAATTCCTTCACATCATCTACTGTGTAGCGTCAGTTTTGTTAAGTTTCTCTCTAATCTCATTTCTGACATGCTTCATTGCCTTCGTCTTTCTTTGGTTTATTTTCAGACCGTATTCTTTTCTCAGTTGACTATTCATTCCATTCAACATTTCCTGTAATTGTTCCTCTCATTCACTGCCGGCTAAGGTTACCCCTGATATCCTTTCACTTTTTATTTCCGTCATTAGTTTTTTATGTATAGATGAAATAGTAGAGGCGAAAACCTTCGTCCCTGCCTTACATTCTTTTTAATTCGAGTACTTCGTTCTTAGTTTCCAGTCTTGGTTGTGTAAAAATTGTATATTACACGTCTCATATTTTACTCGATATTTCGAACATCTAGCACCATTTGACAGTGTCGAACGATTTTTCTGCGTCCAATAATCCTTTAAATCTGTATTCATTTGTCTTAAGTCTTGCTTATATTATAAAACTCAACGCCGGAACAGCTTCTCTGATACCTTTATCTTTCCGAAAGCCAAACTGATCGTCGTCTACCAGGTCCTCAGTTTTCTTTTCCATTGTTCTGTGTGTTATTCTTGTCAGCAACTTGGATGCATGAGCTGTTAAGTTGGTTCGGTGATAGCTCTCGCACTTACCTGCCCCAGCTACCTTCGGAATTGCGTGGATGGTATTTTTCCGGAAGTCTCACGGTGTCACATCAGACTCAAAGATTCTACAAACCAACTTTTGGTTGCCACTTCCTCCACTGATTTTAGGAATCACGATGGAATGGGTCAAATGGCTCTGAGCACTATGGGACTTAACATCTGTGGTCATCAGTCCCCTAGAACTTAGAACTACTTAAACCTAACTAACCTAAGGACATCACACACATCCATGCCCGAGGCAGGATTCGAACCTGCGACCGTAGCAGTCGCGCGGTTCCTGACTGAGCGCCTAGAACCGCTAGACCACCGCGGCCGGCTACCGATGTCTACTGTCATATTTGATCACAAGGATTCCAAAGCTCTATTAAATTATGACTCCAATACTGGATCCCTGTGTCTTCCATATAGGCTCCTATTTTTTTGTTCTACCACGTCATCAAACCAAAAATGCCAGACAGGCGATTTGTCAGGGTCGTGTATGAAAAAAGTTGTAACGCAGTCTGAATACCTCTTGAATGGTGTTATGCTGCATGGATTACGCTCAGTAGGCCGAGCGGTTTTAGGAGCTACACTGTGGAACCGCGCGACCGCTGCGGTCGCAGGTTCGAATCCTGCCTCGGGCATGGATGTGTGTGATGTCCTTAGGTTAGTTAGGTTTAAATAGTTATACGTTCTAGGGGACTGATGACCTCAGAAGTTAAGTGCCATAGTGCTCAGAGCCATTTGAACCATTACGCTCAGTAGACAAGAGTGCTCGCATATCAGCGTATTGGTGAAAGGTGCAATTGCACGGAAAAATCAGAAAATCGCTTTGTCGGTAGGAAAAGTTATGACGATTGTTATTTCGCAGTTTCTAGCCGCTTCCACGGTTTAGTTGTTGGATACTTGTCGCACAGGTCCCAATACACCAAATCGAAAAAAAATTTAAAAAAGAATTATAGAAGAAACTAAAAGGAATAAAATGAACATATCAATACAAAAACTGTGATGTGTTAAAAAACCAATTATTTAATAAAGCATTTTACTTTCCACACTGGGAGACTGTTATTTACAGCCGCACGGGATTAGCCGAGCGGTCTTGGGCGCAGCAGTGATGGACTGTGCGGCTGGTCCCGGCGGAGGTTCGAGTCCTCCCTCGGGCATGGGTGTGTGTGTTTGTCCTTAGCATAATTTAGGTTAAGTAGTGTGTAAGCTTAGGGGCTGATGACCTTAGCAGTTAAGTCCCATAAGATTTCACACACATTTGAACATTTTTTTTGTTATTTACAGTGGTGCTTTACTTAGCCATTTACTTAACTAATTTACGTGGTTATAGATTTTTTATGTAACCTTAAAAAGTTAATTTACTTTGATTAATTATAAAAAATGCATTCAAGCGTTTCATTTGCAATTAGTAACTGAAATTAGATTAGATATGTAAGCAGCAGTAATGTTATTAAAATACATTATAATTGCTTTTTTCCACAACATTTATGCGCTCTGCACTATAGCTAAATTAACTGAGGTCATTCGTCTGTAGTTATTTAATCAGTGTTTGACCATAAGAAATTAAAATTTTTCCATCAAACAGTTGCGTTAAAAAGAAGACAGTAATGCGCTAGTCTCCTTTTCGTGGCATTTATCCCCGATCTTGACGGGGTCGGTACTTCACTTTTCGGATGTGGGTGGCCGGATGCACCGTCCCTATCGCTACCCGTTTCCTCCTGGGACAGAATTTGTGGAGCCAAGAGGCAGCGCCTAGTTTTGTCCCATATGAAAGTATGTGAACGTTTTCTATTTGCGTATCGTGTAATTGACGTGAGATGTGGGCACCAATCCGGTATTCATCTCTTGGATATGGGAAACCACATAAAAGCCACACCCACGCGGGCCAGCACACCGGCCCGCGTCGTTAATCCGTCGGGCAGATTCGATTAGTGTCCGCCGCAGCTGCCCGAATCCCAAAGGCAGCATTCTAACGCACGCTGCGATCCAAGCGGGTTAACAATAGTAATAGTGACGGAAAAAAATCGCAGTACCAAAAAATAATGAATGTACAGTAATGAAATTTCGGGAATACATTTGTCTAGGTAACATATTTGCGTGATTACCACTGCAAGCTCACAGGTGAATGTATTTGTCTGCAGACTGCATTGTTGTACAAGTATCGGGCTTCTGTTTGTGGGATGGAGTTCCACTTGGTCGGTCAATTCAGGGACGGTTAATGCGGTTTGTGAATGACGGTTGAGTTGTCGTCCAATGATGTCCCATATGTGCTTGATTGGAGACAGATTTGGTGACACTCTGTAGAGCATGTAGGGTTACAGAAGCGATATGTGGGCGAGCGTTATCCTGTTGGAAAACACTCCCGGAATTCTGTTAATCAATGACAGCGCGATTGAGTCATTCCAGTCTTCTTGGCGATTGATGACGATTAGCGAGGTTGCGGGTGTTCAGAAGGCAGAGCTCAAACTGGGTTCAAAAAAATGGCTCTGAGCACTATGGGACTCAACTGCTGTGGTCATAAGTGCCCTAGAACTTAGAACTACTTAAACCTAACTAACCTAAGGACAGCACACAACACCCAACCATCACGAGGCAGAGAAAATCCCTGACCCCGCCGGGAATCGAACCCGGGAACCCGGGCGTGGTAAGCGAGATCGCTACCGCACGACCACGAGATGCGGGCTCAAACTGGGTTGTGGATGGCTGTAGAAACAGGGGGCTTTGGTGAGGTTTTCATTGATGTCAGTAAATTGTATTCGTTTCCATGGAGATCTGGGTGTGATTTTTTTTATGTGTGTGTAACTAGTTTCCCTTTTTTTTTATTGATTTTGAACTGCATTCCTTTTTCGTTGTTGTATAGATTTTAGGTGGAAGTTAGTCGGAGGCAGTTGGATGCGGTATATAAATAGTTAGCAGTGTGCATATTCCATTCCAGTGGTTGCACCTTGGAATCTTAAACAGCTACAGGCCATTTGCTAATTGACTTTGGAGCTGTGAGAAGTTCATCCCTATCTCGCCGGTCAAAGCATTGCTGGCAAGCCCTTATTTACGTTGCTTACAAAGGGGTGGACAAGAACATGGGAACAGCAAAAGAACAGCTCATTACCATTCGTCATACCGTGTAGGAATACCGTTGGCATTCAAAACAGCTTCCCGTCGTCACTGAACGGATAAGTGCAGGTGCTATAAATGGTTTTGAAGAGAATATTATACCATTTTTTCTGAAAAACAGTGGCAATTTCTGGTAACGATGATGGAGATCGGTAGCGATCACGCACCCTTCTCTCCAAAGTAGACCGCAAAAGCTCAAATATTGATAAATGGTGACTATGGTGGCCAGGGGAGACGCGACAATTCCTCCTCGTGCGCGCAAAACCAGTCCTGATCGATACGAGCGGTGTGAACAGGGGACCTGTCGTCTTTGAAGATACCATAACCATTGGGGAACAAACATTGTACCATGGGATCAACGTCTTCAGCCAGAATGGCCACATACTCCTTGGTAGTAACGCGACGTGACTGACCCCCGCCATGTTTCTGTCGTGGGACATAACCTCGGCCAGTAGTTGGGAACAGCGTGAAACAAGACTCGTCCGACTAAATTACACTACTAGCCATTGAAATTGCTACACCACGAAGATGACGTGCTACAGACGCTAAATTTAACAGACAGGAAGAAGATGCTGTGATATGCAATGGTTACCTTTTCAGAGCATTCACACAAGGTTGGCGCCGGTGGCGACACCTACAACGTGCTGACATGAGGAACGTTTCCAACCGATTTCTCATACACAAACAGCAGTTGACCGGCGTTGCCTGGTGAAACGTTGTAAATGCGTACCATCACGTTTCCGACTTTGATAACGGTCGGATTGTAGCCTATCGCGATTGCGGTTTATCGTATCGCGACATTTCTGCTCGCGTTGGTCGAGATCCAATGACTGTTAGCAGAATATGGAATCGGTGGGTTAAGGAGGGTAATAGGGAACGCCGTGCTGGATCCCAACGGCCTCGTATCACTAGCAGTCGAGATGACAGGCATCTTATCCACATGGCTGTAACGGATCGTGCAGCCACTTGTCTCGATCCCTGAGTCAACAGATGGGGAGGTTTGCAAGACAATAACCATCTGCACGAACAGTTCGACGTCGTTTGCAGCAGCATGGACTATCAGCTCGGAGACCATGGTTGCGGTTACCCTTCACGCTCCATCACCGACAGGAACGCCTGCGATGGTGTACTCAACGACGAACCTGGGTGCACGAATGGCAAAACGTCATTTTTTCGGATGAATCCAGGTTCTGTTTACAGCATCATGATGGTCGCATCCGTGTTTGGCGGTGAACGCACATTGGAAACGTGTATTCGTCATCGCCATACTGGCGTATCACCCGGCGTGATGGTATGGGTTGCCATTGGTTACACGTCTCGGTCACCTATTGTTCGCATTGACTTCACTTTGAACAGTGGACGTTACATTTCCGATGTGTTAGGACCCGTGGCTCTACCCTTCGTTGGATCCCTGCGAAACCCTACATTTCAGCAGGATAATGCACGACCGCATGTTGCAGGTCCTTTACGGGCCTTTCGGGATACAGAAAATGTTCGACTGCTGCCCTGGTCAGCACATTCTCCAGATCTCTCACCAATTGAAAACGTCTGGTCAATGGTGGCCAAGCAACTGGTTCGTCACAATACACCAGTCACTACTCCTGATGAACTGTGGTTTCGTGTTGAAGCTGCATCGGCAGCTGTACCTGTACACGCCATCCAATCTCTGTTTGACTCAATGCCCAGGCGTATGAAGGCCGTTATTACGGCCAGAGGTGGTTGTTCTGGGTACTGATTTCTCAGGATCTATGCACCCAAACATCGTGAAAATGTAATCAAAAATGGTTCAAATGGCTCTGAGCACTATGGGACTCAACTGCTGAGGTCATTAGTCCCCTAGAACTTAGAACTAGTTAAACCTAACTAACCTAAGGACATCACACACATCCATGCCCGAGGCAGGATTCGAACCTGCGACCGTAGCGGTCTGGCGGTTCCAGACTGCAGCGCCAGAACCGCGCGGCCACTTCGGCCGGCAAAATGTAATTACATGTCAGTTGTAGTATAATATATTTGTCCAATGAATACCCGTTTATCATCTGCATTTCTTCTTGGTGTAGCAATTTTTAATGGCGAGTAGTGTACTTTCTTCCATTGCTCGATAGTCCAGCTTTCACAGCTTGTGCCCCACGTTTTCCTGTTACGAGCATTTGCATCACTGATGAGTTGTTTTTGAATTCCAGCCCGCCCTGCAATTCCTTGCTTCTGGAGCTCCCTTCGTGTTGTTTTGGTGCTGGCAGGATTCGCTAGTGCAACATTCAGCTCTGCACTGACTGCTGTAGTTGTCGTCCTCTTATTTTTCATCACAGTGCTTTTCAGTGATCGGCCGGCATCGTCACCCAACACACGGTTTCGTCCGCATTGTGACTTAGCGGGTGATGTTTTTCCACTTTCCCTTTATGCGACATCGACGTTCAATACGTTGGCACTTGAAACACCATACACTTCGGCTGGCTTGGTTACTGAAACACTGAGCATAGGAGCACCAACCGTTTTCCCACGCTAGAATTCCCTTAGCTCCAGCCGGCCGGTGTGGCCGAGTGGTTCTAGGCGCTTCAGTCTGGAACCGCGCGACCGCTACGGTCGCAGCTTCCAATCCTGCCTCGGGCATGGATGTGTGTGATGTCCTTAGGTTAGTTAGGTTTAAGTAGTTCTAAGTTGTAGGGGACTGATGACCTCAGATGTTAAGTCCCATAGTGCTCAGAGCCATTTGAACCATTTGAACCTTAGCTCCAACATAATGCACTAACAGCTAAACACAACACTGTTGTGACCGCGATTGACACTTGCAGCGTGTTGAGGACATTGCTCAGGTGCCATTCGTGGTCAGATGCAACACTGCAACTTGCAGGCAAGACTAACACCTGCATTTGTATTCAGGCGTGCATTTCGCACAGTGTTTCCATGTTTTTGTCCAATCCCCGTTCCTGTGTAACACTGCAGACAATTAATCCGTTTCTGCCAGTAAGCCTTTCTGATTAAATCTCTGGAGCGGCGCCTCGCGCAGTTGGGAACACGCATCGCACATCTACATCTACATACATATTCCGCAATCCACCATACGGTACGTGGCGGAGGGTACCTCGTACCACAACTAGCATCTTCTCTCCCTGTTCCGCTCCAAAACAGAACGAGGGAAAAATGACTGCCTATATGCCTCTGTACGAGCCCTAATCTCTCTTATCTTGTCTTTGTGGTCTTTTCGCGAAATATAAGTTGGCGGCAGTAAAACTGTACTGCAGTCAGCCTCAAATGCTGGTTCTCTAAATTTCCTCAGTAGCGATTTACAAAAAGAACGCCTCCTTTCCTCCAGAGACTCCCAACCGAGTTCCTGAAGCATTTCCGTAACACTCACGTGATGATCAAACCGACCAGTAACAAATCTAGCAGCCCGCCTCTGAATTGCTTCTATGTCCTCCCTCAATCCGACCTGATAAGGATCCCAAACGCTCGAGCAGTACTCAAGAATAGGTAGTATTAGTGTTTTATAAGGGGTCTCCTTAATCTTTCTTAAGAAAAGGCAAACCTACGTTTCTAGCATTTGTAGACTTAGAGAAAGCTTTTGACAATGTTGACTGGAATACTCTCTTTCAAATTCTGAAGGTGGCAGGGGTAAAATACAGGGAGCGAAAGGCTATTTACAATTTGTACAGAAACCAGATGGCAGTTATAAGAGTCGAGGGGCATGAAAGGGAAGCAGTGGTTGGGAAAGGAGTGAGACAGGGTTGTAGCCTCTCCCCGATGTTATTCAATCTGTATATTGAGCAAGCAGTAAAGGAAACAAAAGAAAAATTCGGAGTAGGTATTAAAATTCATGGAGAAGAAGTAAAAACTTTGAGGTTCGCCGATGACATTGTAATTCTGTCAGAGACAGCAAAGGACTTGGAAGAGCAGTTGAATGGAATGGACAGTGTCTTGAAAGGAGGATATAAGATGAACATCAACAAAAGCAAAACGAGGATAATGGAATGTAGTCAAATTAAGTCGGGTGATGCTGAGGGAATTAGATTAGGAAATGAGACACTTAAAGTAGTAAAGGAGTTTTGCTATTTAGGGAGTAAAATAACCGATGATGGTCGAAGTAGAGAGGATATAAAATGTAGACTGGCAATGGCAAGGAAAGCGTTTCTCAAGAAGAGAAATTTGTTAACATCGAGTATAGATTTAGGTGTCAGGAAGTCGTTTCTGAAAGTATTTGTATGGAGTGTAGCCATGTATGGAAGTGAGACATGGACGATAACTAGTTTGGACAAGAAGAGAATAGAAGCTTTCGAAATGTGGTGCTACAGAAGAATGCTGAAGATAAGGTGGGTAGATCACGTAACTAATGAGGAAGTATTGAATAGGATTGGAGAGAAGAGAAGTTTGTGGCACAACTTGACTAGAAGAAGGGATCGGTTGGTAGGACATGTTTTGAGGCATCAAGGGATCACAAATTTAGCATTGGAGGGCAGCGTGGAGGGTAAAAATCGTAGAGGGAGACCAAGAGATCAATACACTAAGCAGATTCAGAAGGATGTAGGTTGCAGTAGGTACTGGGAGATGAAGAAGCTTGCACAGGATAGAGTAGCATGGAGAGCTGCATCAAACCAGTCTCAGGACTGAAGACCACAACAACAACAACAAGGGGTCTCCTTTACAGGTGACTCACATCTTCCCAAAATTCTACAAATGAACCGACTACGACTATCCGTCTCGCCACAACTGCCATTACATGCTTGTCCCACTTCATATCGCTCTGCAATGTTACGCCCAAATATTTAATCGACGTGACTGTGTCAAGCGCTCACTGCTAATGGAGTTTTCAAACATTACAGGATTCTTTTTCCTATTCATCTGCATTAATTTACATTTATCTATATTTAGAGTTAGCTGCCATTCGTTACAGCAATCAGAAATCCTGTCCAAGTCATCTTGTATCCTCCTACAGTCACTCAACGACGACACCTTCCCGTACACCACAGCATCATCAACAAACAGCCGCACATTGCTATCCACCCTATCCAAAAGATGATTTATGTAGACAGAAAACAACAGCGGACCTACCACACTTCACTGGGGCACTCCAGATGATACCCTCACCTCCGACGAACAGTCACCATCGAGGACAACGTACTAGGTTCTATTACTTAAGAAGACAAGAATGAGTGCGTTCTGTCCGCTGTCGTGGGTGTGATTTCACGCGACGGCAGAGAAGGTCCGAGGCGCCGACGGAAGGAACTTTTCCCGTGCTGATATTACAACAGCGTTAGCAAATAGTAATCTAAGTCAAAAGAGTTGAGCGAAATTCGGCGCTATGCTGTATTGTGAAACTTATATTTTGTTGCTTCCCAGGTCTTGTTATGAAGTCTCTTGCCTTCGAGCCCTGCAGAACGGTAACAAACTTTATACTGCAGATCCCTATTACTGAGGATTCTCATGCCTGTGCTGGAAAAAAAGAGTTTAGTACGTGTACGGTCGTATGCGCGCTCGGACGTATGTGTATGTGTGTGTGTGTGTGTGTGTGTGTGTGTGTGTGAAAGAAGGGAAAGGAACGGAACGAGGGAGACGAAGTGTAGAAACGCGGAGGGAGGAAAGAGACCAAGTGGCAGCGGAGTGTCTTGCGAAGTTGGAGGGCATTCGGGGGGGCCGAGGCGGCCGGGATCCAATATAACGTCTGGAGCAGCTCGGCCCTAGCGCTGTCGGGCAGACTGGCCCGGGGCGCGTCTGGTACCGTGCCCCGACAGTTCCTCATCGTGACCGGCGCCGCCGGTAAACGCCGTAAATATTGACCAACGGCGACGGCGGCCGTGGCCATTCCGATCGATCTAGGGACAGCGTCGGGTTTCCACGCTTTTACGGCCGTGTTTGGCCGCCGGGTTTATTTCCTTGCGGCTGCCAGGGCGCTCACCTTTACGAGCGGCGCCAGCAGTGGGTCGGCGGCGGGAGCGGGCGAGGGTAGGCCTTGTTAGCAGTTCACCTGCAGTGCGCCTGTACCAGCCCGTTGGTAGTGGAGCTCTCCTTGTCTTTTCGTCGGCTTCATTTCTGTGCAGAGATCCCTTATCATCTGCTCTCAAAAACTTATATAATTCAAAAAGCGTGTTTGCGGCAACGGCCTTGCCGCAGTGGATACACCGGTTCCCGTGTGATCACCGAAGTTAAGCGCTGTTGGGCGTGGCCGGCACTTGGATGGGTGACTATCCAGCCGCCATGCGCTGTTGACAGTTTTCGGGGTGCACTCAGCCTCGTGATGCCAATTGAGGAGCTACTCTACCGAATAGTAGCGGCTTCGGTGAAGAATACCATCATAGCCACCGGGAGAGCGGTGTGCTGACCCCACGCCCCTCCTATCCGCATCCTCCACTGAGGATGACACGGCGGTCGGACGGTCCCGGTAGGCCACTCGTGGCCTGAAGACGGAGTGCTAAAAAAAAGAGCGTTTGCGGGTAGCTAACCATTCCATGCCCCCATGTTATTGACGTTTGGTATCATCAGAATTGATTCAAATGGCTCTAAGCACTGTGGGACTTAACATCTGAAGCCATCAGTCCCGTAGACTTGGAACTAATTAAACCTAATTAACCTAAGGGCATCATACACATCCATGCCTGGGGCAGGATTCGAACCTGCGACCGCAGCAGCAGCGCGGTTCCCGACTGAAGCGCTTATAAGCGCTCGGCCGCAGTGACCGGCTTGATATCATCCCCACAAAGCCATCCATAATGTCTACACATTAACAACTATCAATTATTTTCTGGTAACTGGCGTCCACAGTCCTGCAGTATTTCAGGAAGGACAAAATTTTCCTACACGACAATTATTAAATTACTCATTTACGATCACATTTCCGCTATTCTCAAGTGACAGCTATCAGAACATACATTGTTTATAGACTATATAACATTAAGAATACATTCTGTTCTCAAAATTTTACAAACCTATTTTTTTTTTTTATTATACCATTTCAATAACTCACTATGAAATGTGTCAGTGCCTAATCGTTCGTTTTAACAGGGAACGTGTCAAGTAAGTTTATAAATTTAATGTGCATAATAAGACCGGTTAGCCGGCCGCTGTGGCCGAGCGGTACTAGGCGCTTCAGTCCGGAACCGCGTTGCTGTTACGGTCGCAGGTTCTAATCCTGCCTCGGGCATGGATGTGTGTGATGTCCTTAGATTAGTTAGTTCGAAGTCTAGGGGACTGATGACCTCAGATGTTAAGTCCCATAGTGCTTACAGCCATTTTGAATAAGACCGGTTAATGGCACCCATCACATGCATGCGACTCGTGGTGTTACATATCCTCCGGAAGAGTGATGCGTATACCTATGGTTTTCTTTACCGACGAATGCTACTCGCGAAAGAAACCGACAGAACGAAGTGTATGTAAGAGAGAACAACTATAGTGTGCATGAGGAGAACCAGACCAATCGTTGCTGTGTCTCTTCAGGGTGCGGTAGCGTTCTCACTTCCCGCGCCCGCGTTCCCGGGTTCGATTCCCGGCGGGGTCAGCGATTTTCTCTGCCTCGTGATGAATGGGTGTTGTGTGATGTCCTTAGGTTAGTTAGGTTTAAGTAGTTCTAAGTTATAGGGGACTGATGACCATAGATGTTAAGTCCCATAGTGCTCAGAGCCATTTGAACCATTTGTAACCCCCTTTCTTAAACATGCACATACGCAGAATCATACTCCTTCATATTCAGATATTCTTGTATGGAGTAGAAGGAGTTGTCAGGCAGACACGATTTCAGTCTCTGTTTGAAGTTAGTTTCTTTAGCCATTAAATTTTGTACATAACTGGGCAGGAGGACAAATATTTTTTTGTGGCTGAATACCCTATTCAAAATGTTCAAATGTGTGTGAAATATAATGGGACTTAACTGCTGAGGTCATCAGTTCCTTGGCTTACACAGTACTTAACCTAAATTATCCTAAGGACAAACACACACACCTGTGCCCGAGGGAGGACTCGAACCTCCGCCGGGACCAGCCGCACAGTCCATGACTGCAGCGCCTTAGACCGCTCGGAATACCCCATTTCTTTTTGGGCCTCACTGAGGCGCTAGTAATGGATAGTGTAAATAATTTCTCCTTCTAGTGTTATACTTATGAATGTCTGTTTTGTTTCAAATTGTGCTGGCAGAAGTACAGCTGTGAGGACGGGACGTGAGTCGTGCCTGTATAGCTCAGTTGTAAGTCGAGCACAGCGTTCTGAGTTCAAGCTCCAGTTCTGCACACAATTGTACTCTGCCAGGACGTTTCGACTTCAACAGCATTTGCACTTGACATATTGAATATCAGTTCTCTAAAATAAGGAGAAGCGCTAAATAATATCCATAAAAAGAGAATAATCCCAGAATAAATGATTTTCTCGGACCTATTTCCTAGTACAAACATCTAAGAGGGATACTACGTAACCATATGAAATGCAGTGAAGACGTACAGTGAGCTGTACGGAAAGCCGAATAATTCTATTATACTGGGAAAATGCCGCGCATGTGTCGAGGAAACTTTATGCAGGAAGCTGGTGGGCCTGTTGTGGAATTTTGTTCCTTTGTGAGGTTCTTAAGAAGTTGGTGGAGAGGAGGACACACTGGTGGACAGTATTGAGATCGCAAGACCGCCACTAAGAATTGTAGATCTATCTTATTGAAATCATTTTCTTGTGGAATTAGATATCATAACTTTTGTTCGCGTATGATGACTTTCAGGCAAGAGTAACACATATGTAGGAACCAACACTGTTTCCAAAATGAAACCTCATACCGGGGGCTAGTGGATTTGTTTAGACATTCTGTACTGTATGCAAACTAATGTAAAATAGTTGACTGTAATCGCTCAGTTTACAATGTAAATATTTAACGCCAATAGTTTCTTCAGAGGTTAAAATGTAACACCAAAGAAAATCAACAAACCCACTGAAGACAGCACAAAAACTGCTCAAATATAACGAAACTGCAGAAAGGTGTCTTGCATAACGCGGATTTCTCTCAAATTTCTCCTAGCAAGCTCGGAGATTAGAAGAACTGCAACATTCACAAGCTGATCATCGTATAGATACTACTTTCAGACCACCGCTGCCATCAAGGTGAATATCGCCGGTTTTATTTCTGGCTGCAATTCTTAAAACTTCAGTTATACATTGTTCCGTCATTATTTTACTACCATTGATTGCGCTATATAAAACATGGTAAAGAGGCTGGTCAGATTGCCTCATCGCCATGGTCTTCTAATCTGTCTATCATATTCTGTCTGTTTGGGTGAGGGTCCGCCTTTTACTGTTATATTATGCTTTGTTTTCATTTAACTGTAACAAGAGACAGTAATGCTGCCGATCACGGCGTACACCAAATTCCGTACGTGGAAACTAGTTGTTGTACCTATAGGACAGAACACCAACACATAAGGATACTCATTTTCCTCTTCCTGCATTCCAGGTTGCTACTTAATTCACGCCAGCAATTTCCATGCAACGTTCCTCAGCATATTGTTGAAAGCACACACAGTAATCCAGCCTGTTAACGAACGGCGCGTGGCAGTCCAGAGTTGGTGAAGGCTGCGACGAAATGGCTTCGGCAGGCCGCCGAGTCCCGTTACGGAACCTTGATCTAACTCGACGGCTGGGCGTGTTTTCACTGCAGCAAGCTCGGCGGCTTTCTCTCGGCTGCAGCGTGCACCGTAATCTCGATCTATTAACTCACCACGCCCCTCCCTGACTCCCAGACGGCTCAACAGTAGCGCTGTTTAGCAAGTGACACCCGAACTCGTTGGGCAATCGAAATACTCGTACGCGCTACTTCTCTTCACCAGTTACTCCACTCCCATATTAGCTAATAAACTGACATAACAGTATTAGTGACAAACTTTCGGAGGGTTTCACATCCTTTAAGTGCTCAGTGCTAACACGACTACACTGCCGCCCCATTACTGACAAGGGAACCTCCCCATCGCACCCCCCTCAGATTTAGTTATAAGTTGGCACAGTGGATAGGCCTTGAAAAACTGAACACAGATCAATTGAGAAAACAGGAAGAAGTTGTGTGGAACTGTGAAAAAATAAGCAAAATATACAAACTGAGTAGTTCATGGGAAGATAGGCGACATCAAGGACTCTAAGAACACAGGAGCGCCGTGGTCTCGTGGTAACGTGAGCGGCTGCGGAACGAGAGGTCCTTGGTTCAAATCCTCCATCGAGTGAAAAGTTTAATTTTTTTATTTTCAGTTTATGTGACAAACTATTATGTTTTCATCACTTTTTTGGGAGTGATTATCACATCCACAAGAAAACCTAAATCGGGCAAGGTAGAAGAATCTTTTTACCCATTCGCCAAGTGTACAAGTTAGGTGGGTCGACAACATATTCCTGTCATGTGACGCACATGCCGTTACCAGTGTCGTATAGAATATATCAGATGTGTTTTCCTGTGGAGGAATCGGTTGGCTTATGACCTTGCGATCAAATGTTTTCGGTTCCCATTGGAGAGGCACGTCCTTTCGTCTACTAATCGCACGGTTTTGCGATGTGGTCGCAAAACACAGACACAGACACTAAACTTATTACAGTGAACAGAGACGTCAATGAACGAACGGACAGATAATAACGATGTAAAAATAAAGAAAGTAAAATTCTCACTGGAGAGAAGACTTGAACCAAGGACCTTTCGTTCTGCAGCTGCTCACGCTACCACGAGACCACGGCGCTCCTGAGCTCACATTGTCCATGATGTTGCCTATGTGGCCCATGGACTACTGAGTTTGTATATTTTGCTTATTTTTTCACAGTTCCACGCAACTTCTTCCTGTTTCCTCAATTGATCTGTGTTCAGTTATCAAGGCCTATCCACTGTGCCAACTTATAACTAAATCTGAGGGGGGTGCGATGGGGAGGTTCCCTTGTGAGAGAACAGCGCGTCTGCCTGCCATGTGGAGAAACTGGTTTCCATTTACGGTAATGTCAGGGATTTTTCCTTCGTGCGAGGACTGGAATGGGGTGCACTCGACCTCGTGAGGTCAGTCGAGGAACTACTCGAATCAGAAGCAGCGACGGCCGGGAGAACATTCAGCTGACACCATGACCCTCCATGCCGCATTCAAAAGACGCCCAATAATTGCGGATGATACTGCGGTCGGCTGCTGTCTCTTGGTCCTCTAGGACACATCACAGACCGTTTTCCTTCCACACGGAATTTTTTTTTGTACATACCAGAGGCTTTCAGTAAGTAATTCAATACTTTTTTATTCTCAAAGCAAGTTGGTTTTACGAGGGTCACTCCAAAAGAAATGCACACTATTTTTTTTTTAAATCCATCTTTTATTCTACATGTTTGAAAGTTTTACAGTGTGTAGATACATCCTTTAGGAACAATATTTTCATTTCTCCACATAATTTCCACCCCTCTCAACTGCCTTACGCCATCTTGGAACCAGCGCCTGTATACCTGCACGGTAAAATTCTGGACCAACGTGTTGGAGACACTGTTTGGCAGCGTGCACAAGGGAATCATCATCTTCAAACCTCGTTCCACGAAGAGAGTCTTTCAGCTTCCCAAAGAGATGATAGTCACATGGAGCCAGGTCAGGACTGTACGGCGGGTGTTTCAGTGTTGTCCATCCGAGTTTTGTGATTGCTTCCATGGTTTTTTGACTGACATGTGGCCGTGCATTGTCGTGCAACAGCAAAACATCCTGCTTTTGCCGATGTTCTCGAACACGACTCAGTCGACCTTGACGTTTCTTCAGTGTGCCGGCCGGGGTGGCCGAGCGGTTCTAGGCGCTACAGTCTGGAACCGCGCGACGGCTACGGTCGCAGGTTCGAATCCTGCCTCGGGCATGGCTGTGTGTGTCGTCCTTAGGTTAGTTAGGTTTAAGTGGTTCTAAGTTCTAGGGGACTGATGACCTCAGCAGTTAAGTCCCATAGTGCTCTGAGCCATTTCTTCAGTGTCATCACACATGCATCAGAATTTATGGTGGTTCCACTTGGCATGGTGTCCATAAGCAAGAGTTCTTCGGAATCGAAAAACACCGTAGCCATAACTTTTCCAGCAGAAGGTGTGGTTTTGAATTATTTTTTTTTCTTGGATGAATTTGCATGGTGCCACTCCGTTGATTGCCTCTTCGTCTCTGGTGAAAAATGATGGAGCCATGTTTCATCACCTGTCACAATTCTTCCGAGAAATTCATCTCCACCATTCTCGTACTGTTCCAAAAGTTCGCTGCATACCGTTTTTCTTGTTTCTTTGTGAGCCACCTTCAACATCCTGGGAACCCACCTGTCATAAACCTTTTTTAACGCCAACACGTTCAGTATTCTGCAAACACTTCCTTCTCCTATCTCAACGCAGCGTGACAATTCGTTCACTTTGATGCGTCTGTCAGCAGTCACCAATTCGTTAACTCTCTGCACATTGTCTGGAGTGTGTGCAGTACGAGGCCTGCCGCTGCGAGGACAATCCTCAATATTTCCGTGCCCGCTTTCATCACATAACCTGCTTGCCCACCGACTAACTGTACTGCGATCGACAGCAGCATCTCCATACACCTTTTTCAAGCTCTTGTGATTGTTTCCCACTGTCTCGTTTTCACAGCACAGGAATTCTACGACAGCACGTTGCTTCTGACGAACGTCAAGTGTAGCAGCCATCTTGAAGACATGCTGTGACGGTGGCACTCACGGGAAGGATGTATCTACATACTGCATAACTTTCACACATGCTGAATGAAAACTGTATTTTTACAAAAATAGTATGCATTTCTTTTGGAGTGACCCTCTTATTCAGGATTCCAGTACACCATAATATGCCCGACCGGCTAGCCGCGCGGTCTAACGCGCTGCTTCCCGAGTGGGAAGGAGCGCCTGGTCCCCGGCACGAATCCGCCCGGCGGATTTGTGTCGAGGTCCGGTATGCCGGCCAGCCTGTGGATGGTTTTTAAGGCGGTTTTCCATCTGCGTCGGCGAATGCGGGCTAGTTTCCCTTATTCCGCCTCAGTTACACTATGTAGGCGATTGCTGCACAAACACTGTCTCCACGTACGAGTACACCATAATTACTCTACCATGCAAAAATTGGGGGGGTTTGTGGGAAGAGACCAAACTGCGAGGTCATCGGTCTCGTCGGATCAGGGAAGGACGGGGAAGGAATTCGGCCGTGCCCTTTCTGAGGAACCATCCCGGCATTTGCCTGGAGCGATTTAGGGAAATCACGGAAAACCTAAATCAGGATGGCCGGACGCAGGATTGAACCGTCGTCCTCCCAAATGCGAGTGCAGTGTTCAAATGGCTCCGAGCACTATGCGACTTAACTTCTGAGGTCATCAGTCCCCTAGAACTTAGAACTACTTAAACCTAACTAACCTAAGGACATCACAGACATCCATGCCCGAGGCAGGATTCGAACCTGCGACCGTAGCGGTCGCCCGGTTCCAGACTGCAGCGCCTAGAACCGCACGGCCACTCCGGCCGGCCGAGTGCAGTGTGCTGACCACTGCGCCACCTCGCTCGGTCAAAAATTTGGGGTTACACTCGTCTGTGGCCGGTTGTGGGGTTGTGAACCAATGAGGCCTACGGTGGGACGAAACCTCTCCGTCGTTTCTAGGTCCTTGGTTCAATACACACACACACACACACACACACACACACACACGATACACACCATAATATTCTCCATTCTTTTGGCTACAAAACCTAATTTTTCAAAATAATCGCTAGACAATGCGAAGGGCGTATTCCACTTTACTGGGAGCGCCGGTATACCCGCATGGTACCACATGGAGAAGCAAACGTTCGTTTTGCAATTTTTTTTCCCGACGAACACTTCCAATTTCCTGGTGGTAGTACAATATTATTCAGAGGTGATCGTTGCACCACGAGAGAGGACACCAATCGGAATAACACCATGAGAGTCCCAGAAGACGGTCGCCATGACTTTACCGGCTGAGGGCGCTGCTTTGAATTTTTTTTTTTTTTTTCCTCGGAGAAGAGGCGATGTCGCACCACTCCATGGACTGCCATTTTGTTTCCGTTTCGAAATGATGAACCCATGTTTCATCGCCTTTTAACGTGTTCTACACAAGACCCGGTACCGGTGGTCCAGGGACAGCCGGCACGGTAGCTCAGCGTGTTTGGTCAGGGGGTTAGCTGCCCTCTGTAATAAGAAAAGTGAGTCAATCGACCAACAACGAACATAAAAGGATGTCTTACGACGTCCGCCCCGAGCAGATGCAACGAACAGTAGCGAACAAAATGAGATTAAAAAAAAATGGTAGCGTCTTTGATTCATAATCAAAACGTCTTCGGTCCCGGGTTCGATCCCCGCCACTGCCTAAATTTTGATAAATAATCAGCATTGACGGCCGAAGACTTCCGGCATAAGAAGTCAGCCTCATTCTGCCAACGGCCTTGTCAAAGAGGGCGGAGAGGCGGATAGACGTTCAGGGCACTCTCTTGTCCTAGGGGTGGGAAATTGCCCCTTAAGGCGGAAGAATCAGCAATGATCAACGACATGAGGAAGCAGAAGGCAATGGAAACCACTGCATTAAAGACACGTAACGTGTATCCACAGGTCATGTGGCCTGTAATTGAAGAAGTGTCATGATGATCTCTCCATTGGCAAAAGATTCCGGAATAGTCCCCCATTCGGATCTCCGGGAGGGGACTGCCAAGGGGGAGGTTACCATGAGAAAAAGATTGAATAATCAACGAAAGGATAACGTTCTACGAGTCGGGGCGTGGAATGTCAGAAGCTTGAACGTGGTAGGGAAACTAGAAAATCTGAAAAGGGAAATGCAAAGGCTCAATCTAGATGTAGTAGGGGTCAGTGAAGTGAAGTGGAAGGAAGACAAGGATTTCTGGTCAGATGAGTATCGCGTAATATCAACAGCAGCAGAAAATGGTATAATAGGTGTAGGATTCGTTATGAATAGGAAGGTAGGGCAGAGGGTGTGTTACTGTGAACAGTTCAGTGACCGGGTTGTTCTAATCAGAATCGACAGCAGACGAACACCGACAACGATAGTTCAGGTATACATGCCGACGTCGCAAGCTGAAGATGAACAGATAGAGAAAGTGTATGAGGATATTGAAAGGGTAATGAAGTATGTAAAGGGGGACGAAAATCTAATAGTCATGGGCGACTGGAATGCAGTTGTAGGGGAAGGAGTAGAAGAAAAGGTTACAGGAAAATATGGGCTTGGGACAAGGAATGAAAGAGGAGAAACACTAATTGAGTTCTGTAACAAGTTTCAGCTAGTAATAGCGAATACCCTGTTCAAGAATCACAAGAGTAGGAGGTATACTTGGAAAAGGCCGGGAGATACGGGAAGATTTCAATTAGATTACATCATGGTCAGACAGAGATTCCGAAATCAGATACTGGATTGTAGGGCGTACCCAGGAGCAGATATAGACTCAGATCACAATATACACTCCTGGAAATGGAAAAAAGAACACATTGACACCGGTGTGTCAGACCCACCATACTTGCTCCGGACACTGCGAGAGGGCTGTACAAGCAATGATCACACGCACGGCACAGCGGACACAGCAGGAACCGCGGTGTTGGCCGTCGAATGTCGCTAGCTGCGCAGCATTTGTGCACCGCCGCCGTCAGTGTCAGCCAGTTTGCCGTGGCATACGGAGCTCCATCGCAGTCTTTAACACTGGTAGCATGCCGCGACAGCGTGGACGTGAACCGTATGTGCAGTTGACGGACTTTGAGCGAGGGCGTATAGTGGGCATGCGGGAGGCCGGGTGGACGTACCGCCGAATTGCTCAACACGTGGGGCGTGAGGTCTCCACAGTACATCGATGTTGTCGCCAGTGGTCGGCGGAAGGTGCACGTGCCCGTCGACCTGGGACCGGACCGCAGCGACGCACGGATGCACGCCAAGACCGTAGGATCCTACGCAGTGCCGTAGGGGACCGCACCGCCACTTCCCAGCAAATTAGGGACACTGTTGCTCCTGGGGTATCGGCGAGGACCATTCGCAACCGTCTCCATGAAGCTGGGCTACGGTCCCGTACACCGTTAGGCCGTCTTCCGCTCACGCCCCAACATCGTGCAGCCCGCCTCCAGTGGTGTCGCGACAGGCGTGAATGGAGGGACGAATGGAGACGTGTCGTCTTCAGCGATGAGAGTCGCTTCTGCCTTGGTGCCAATGATGGTCGTATGCGTGTTTGGCGCCGTGCAGGTGAGCGCCACAATCAGGACTGCATACGACCGAGGCACACAGGGCCAACACCCGGCATCATGGTGTGGGGAGCGATCTCCTACACTGGCCGTATACCACTGGTGATCGTCGAGGGGACACTGAATAGTGCACGGTACATCCAAACCGTCATCGAACCCATCGTTCTACCATTCCTAGACCGGCAAGGGAACTTGCTGTTCCAACAGGACAATGCACGTCCGCATGTATCCCGTGCCACCCAACGTGCTCTAGAAGGTGTAAGTCGACTACCCTGGCCAGCAAGATCTCCAGATCTGTCCCCCATTGAGCATGTTTGGGACTGGATGAAGCGTCGTCTCACGCGGTCTGCACGTCCAGCACGAACGCTGGTCCAACTGAGGCGCCAGGTGGAAATGGCATGGCAAGCCGTTCCACAGGACTACATCCAGCATCTCTACGATCGTCTCCATGGGAGAATAGCAGCCTGCATTGCTGCGAAAGGTGGATATACACTGTACTAGTGCCGACATTGTGCATGCTCTGTTGCCTGTGTCTTATGTGCCTGTGGTGCTGTGAGTGTGATCATGTGATGTATCTGACCCCAGGAATGTGTCAATAAAGTTTCCCCTTCCTGGGACAATGAATTCACGGTGTTCTTATTTCAATTTCCAGGAGTGTAGTAGTGATGAAGAGTAGGCTAAAGTTCAAGACATTAGTCAGGAAGAATCAATACGCAAAGAAGTGGGATACGGAAGTACTAAGGAATGACGAGATGCGTTTGAAGTTCTCTAACGCTATAGATACAGCAATAAGGAATAGCGCAGTAGGCAGTACAGTTGAAGAGGAATGGACATCTCTAAAAAGGGCCATCACAGAAGTTGGGAAGGAAAACATAGGTACAAAGAAGGTAGCTGCGAAGAAACCATGGGTAACAGAAGAAATACTTCAGTTGATTGATAAAAGGAGGAAGTACAAACATGTTCCGGGAAAATCAGATACAGAAATACAAGTCGCTGAGGAATGAAATAAATAGGAAGTGCAGGGAAGCTAAGACGACATGGCTGCAGGAAAAATGTGAAGACATCGAAAAAGATATGAATGTCGGAAGGACAGACTCGGCATACAGGAAAGTCAAAACAACCTTTGGTGACGTTAAAAGCAACGGTGGTAACATTAAGAGTGCAACGGGAATTCCACTGTTAAATGCAGAGGAGAGAGCAGATAGGTGGAAAGAATACATTGAAAGCCTCTATGAGGGTGAAGATTTGTCTGATGTGATAGAAGAAGAAACAGGAGTCGATTTAGAAGAGATAGGGGATCCAGTATTAGAATCGGAATTTAAAAGAGCTTTGGAGGACTTACGGTCAAATAAGGCAGAAGGGATAGATAACATTCCATCAGAATTTCTAAAATCATTGGGGGAAGTGGCAACAAAACGACTATTCACGTTGGTGTGTAGAATATATGAGTCTGGCGACATACCATCTGACTTTCGGAAAAGCATCATCCACACAATTCCGAAGACGGCAAGAGCTGACAAGTGCGAGAATTATAGCACAATCAGCTTAACAGCTCATGCATCGAAGCTGCTTACAAGAATAATATACAGAAGAATGGAAAAGAAAATTGAGAATGCGCTAGGTGACGATCAGTTTGGCTTTAGGAAAAGTAAAGGGACGAGAGAGGCAATTCTGACGTTACGGCTAATAATGGAAGCAAGGCTAAAGAAAAATCAAGACACTTTCATAGGATTTGTCGACCTGGAAAAAGCGTTCGACAATATAAAATGGTGCAAGCTGTTCGAGATTCTGAAAAAAGTAGGGGTAAGCTATAGGGAGAGACGGGTCATATACAATATGTACAACAACCAAGAGGGAATAATAAGAGTGGACGATCAAGAACGAAGTGCTCGTATTAAGAAGGGTGTAAGACAAGGCTGTAGCCTTTCGCCCCTACTCTTCAATCTGGACATCGAGGAAGCAATGATGGAAATAAAAGAAAGGTTCAGGAGTGGAATTAAAATACAAGGTGAAAGGATATCAATGCTACGATTCGCTGATGACATTGCTATCCTGAGTGAAAGTGAAGAAGAATTAAATGATATTCTGAACGGAATGAACAGTCTAATGAGTACACAGTATGGTTTGAGAGTAAATCGGAGAAAGACGAAGGTAATGAGAAGTAGTAGAAATGAGAACAGCGAGAAAGTTAACATCAGGATTGATGGTCACGAAGTCAATGAAGTTAAGGAATTCTGCTACCTAGGCAGTAAAATAACCAATGACGGACGGAGCAAGGAGGACATCAAAAGCAGACTCGCTATGGCAAAAAAGGCATTCCTGGCCAAGAGAAGTCTACTAATATCAAATACCGGCCTTAATTTGAGGAAAAAATTTCTGAGGATGTACGTCTGGAATACAGCATTGTATGGTAGTGAAACATGGACTGCGGGAAAACCGGAAGAGAAGAGAATTGAAGCATTTGAGATGTGGTGCTATAGACGAATGTTGAAAATTAGGTGGACTGATAAGGTAAGGAATGAGGAGGTTCTAGGCAGAATCGGAGAGGAAAGGAATATGTGGAAAACACTGATAAGGAGAAGGGACAGGATGATAGGACATCTGCTAAGACATGAGGGAATGACTTCCATGGTACTAGAGGGAACTGTAGAGGGCAAAAACTGTAGAGGAAGACAGAGATTGGAATGCGTCAAGCAAATAACTGAGGACGTAGGTTGCAAGTGCTACTCTGAGATGAAGAGGTTAGCACAGGAAAGGAATTCGTGGCGGGCCGCATCAAACCAGTCAGTAGACTGATGGGGAAAAAAAAAAAAAAAAACTCAAGCTTATCGTGATCAGCCTCGTAGCGCACAAGCGGTTCTGCACACATGGTCCTTTGTTGCTCTTTATGGTCTTCTGTTAGACGGCGAGGAACTCAGCGGGCACACACCTTTGAGTACCCTAGCTAGTGTACGAATGTATGAGCGCTGCCAACAGAGACGTCCAGTTGAGTCCGGGATGTTTGATTGTGATCCGTTGATCACCTCGAATGAGTGTGTCCGCACGATCCAACATCCAGGAGTGACCGCTGTGTGTGGCTGGCCGGTACGCGGGAGATGGGACAGGTTTGGGCGACCTGGTTGCGATGAATACAGACAACTACGACTCGACCAACGACTCACCGTTCTTTTGTTCACTACCAGGTCTCCGTAGACCTATGAATAACTCCATGCTGTGGGTTTGTGCCAAAAGAAGCTCAATAACAGCTCTCTGCGTAATCGCACCTCCGTTACAGACGCCATTTTGAAGGCTAGATATAGCGCCGCCTATCGGAACTTCATGAAAGTATAGGGACTGAAGCGGAAACATTCCAGGGTGTCCCTGAACAAATTTCGCAATTTTTCGACGAAAATTAGCCGAGAAGAAAAGTGTTGATTTACTAATTGAACACTGCTCGTATAGGGCTAGTATCAACACGACAACGCTAAACACGAACAACGTTAATGTACTCTATTGACTGTTACATAGCATTGTGGATAATCATTTACACACCTGCCGATGGTGGAAACGTCATAAAAGGTGCCAGTGAATTTTTCTGCAGAGAAGTTTGGAATTTAATCCATGATGTTGGTGCAAAGTCTGGAGATCATGGCCTGTACTACATCGCCTCTGCCCATCTTGCCGGTCAGATATTGGCGGTGAAAATTTTTCTTGCCGCCAGAATTCGAATCGAACTTACTCCGAATCAAGAACTACCGAACAAGCGTGCTTTATCGAAGTCTGCGACGGAGGCGGGTATATGCTGAGATAGGAGAGAAAATTATGAGGACGTTAAACGAAGATATTATTTATTAAAATATAAGCAAAGGCATAAATCCTGTACAAATCAATTTTTCGCAGCTTACCCTCTGTAATATGTTCGCTGGATAATCCAACAGTCTTGTTCCCTCTTAGACTTTCCTTTATACGTCTGTTATTAATGTCCTTTTCATTAGTTAATCTTCCAAAGTATACGTGGTAAGTCCCATCATTTTCCTGGAAGCTAAATGACATCGATAGGTGATACTTTTGCCAATAGCAATGCTCCTGATTTTTTTTCTGTTGCTTGATTAACTTTGTTTTGAATATAGCTTGATAATGTAGGAGAGATCTATATTATCTGGAAGCTACGGGTAGTTGACGAGAGATAAGCTGATTTCAGCCCTAAGCATGCACCAGGAGGTTTACACTTACGAATGTGATACACTGCGCAGAGGGGGTCCATCCTCTTACAACCAGCACTCCGATGTTCGAACAAATGTCTTCAATTAATGAGATACTAAAATTGATTGACAGGACCGTCGTAACTATAAGGAGCTACTTGTTGCATACTGATAGCTACAAAAAAAAAAAAAAAAAAAAAAAAAAAAGTTCAAATGGCTCTGAGCGCTATGGGACTTAACATCTATGGTCATCAGTCCCGTAGAACTGAGAACTACTTAAACCTAACTAACCTAAGGACATCACACAACACCCAGTCATCACGAGGCAGAGAAAATCCCTGGCCCCGCCGGGAATCGAACCCGGGAACCCGGGCGTGGGAAGCTACGCCACATATCATATTTAAGATCATAGGCGATGCTCCATTTCGTCCATTCTTCTTACAAGGGAACCTCCCCATCGCACCCCCCTCAGATTTAGTTATAAGTTGGCACAGTAGATAGGCCTTGAAAAACTGAACACCGATCAATCTAGAAAACAGGAAGAAGTTGTGTGGAACCATGAAAAAATAAGCAAAATATACAAACTGAGTAGTCCATGCGCATGATAGGCAACATTTAGGATAATATGCGTTCAGGAGAGCCGTGGTCCCGTGGTTAGCGTGAGCAGCTGTGGAACGAGAGGTCCTTGGTTCAAGTCTTCCCTTGAGTGAAAAATTTAATTTTTTATTTTCAGTTTATGTGAGAAACTCTTACGTTTTCATCACTTTTTTGGGAGTGATTATCACATCCACAAGAAAACCAAAATCGGGCAAGGTAGAAGGACCTTTTTACCTATTCGCCAAGTGTGCAAGTTAGGTGGATCGACAACATTTTCCTGTCATGTAACGCACACGCCGTCACCAGTGTCGTATAGAATACATCAGACGTGTTTTCCCGTGGAGGAATCGGTTGACCTATGACCTTGCGATCAAATGTTTTCGGTTCCCATTGGAGAGGCACGTCCTTTCGTCTACTAATCGCACGGTTTTGCGGTGCGGTCGCAAAACACAGACACTAAACTTATTACAGAGAATAGAGACGTCAATGAACGAACGGACAGATCATAACTTTGCAAAAATAAAGTAAGTAAACTTTTCGCTCGAGGGCAGACTTGAACCAAGGACCTCTCGCTCCGCAGCTGCTCACGCTAACCACAGGACCACGGCGCTCTTGTGCCCACGTCGTCCTTGATGTTGCATATGTTACCCATGGACTACTCAGTTTGTATATTTTGCTTATTTTTTCATAGTTCCACACAACTTCTTCCTGTTTTCTCGATTGATCTGTGTTCAGTTTTTCAAGGCCTATCCATTGTGCCAAATTATAACTAAATCTGAGGGGGGTGCGATGGGGAGGTTCTCTTGTTAGTAGTGAAACATGGAATTTGCTTTAAATCACTGTAAACATTACGAAACGAACATCATTTCAACAGACTTAATGTATGATTATGCACTTATTGCCGGCCGGTATGGCCGAGCGGTTCTAGGCACTTCAGTCAGGAAACGCGCGACCGCTCCGGTCGCAGGTTAGAATCCTGCCTCGGGCTTATGGATGTCTGTGATGTCCTTAGGTTAGTTAGGTTTAAGTAGTTCTACGTTCTAGGGGACTGATGACCTCAGATGTTTAGTCCCATAGTGCTCAGAGCCATTTGAACCATTTTTGCACTTATTAGAGTAAGGAGTGACGTGACTTCCGGGCCAATTTACTGCTGTTATAATAATAAGAATAATGGTTTTTATATATTTGTAATGTCTATATATTTATTTCTTACATTCCAGATGAAGATAAAAACAGCATAAACGTCACTTTTGTGCAAATCCACCCTACAGCAAAATCCATAATTGTGCTGGTCAGTTGTGATTCATTTGGCGACGACTGAAACGTAGGGGTTCCACGAGCACCATTTCCAAGAATCGAAGTACTTAAGAGGCAGACTTTGCAGTTTGTCAATACGTATCCGTTACTTCGATCTCCCACTTACTGCAGCTGAAGCAAATTCGCTAATGGTCAACTCCGAGGAAAGACGGGATCTTAATTAAACCACTTTCGTGATTCGCAGCAAGTTAGGTACCGTGATTACCGCGGAGAGAGAGAGCGAGGGGGGGGGGGGGGGGTAGCGCTGTTTAACTTTGTAACTAAACCGCATTCCAAGCACTATCAGCTATGCGTCATCAAGAAGAAACTCACACTTCACACAGTCTTTCGAAGTGTCTGTTGAGCATCGCACTTGTTACTTCTTTCGGAATAGAGTGTAATGGTGCGTTAGAAAGTGGACACATAAATTGCTTGGTACATGAAATGAAGGAATGGATGTAAGCGAACTGACGAAATAACCAAAATGAATTTTCGTTCTGCAGCGGACTGTGAGTAGATAAGAAACTTTCTGACAGAGTAAATGTGTGTGACGGACCGGGACTCGAACCCGGAACCTTTCGCGGGGAAGTGCTCTACCAACCGAGCTATCGCTGCACGAGTCACGACACCTACTCACCTACTTCCACCAGCACCTCATCTCCTACCTTCCAGACTTCACAGAAGTTCTCCTGCGAAACTTGCAGGACTAGCACACATGGAAGAAAGAACATAGCTGGAAGACGACTTAGCCACAGCCTGGATAGTCCGTCAATGAGTGCTCAAAAGAGGGATGTAGAGTTCATGGCATATGCGAGAATGTTTGACTTCAGGACTTTGTTAGGAATAGTCAGGAGATAATTACTAGAAGTCCCCACCTATCGGAGGTGCGGTAAAGGCGAGAGGGGATGGAAAAAGTCTCATGTAGTTTTTCGCATGTACAGCGAAGAGCCAAAGAAACTGGTACACATGCCCAATATCGTGTAGGGCCCCCGCAAGTTCGCAGAAGAGCCGCAACACGACGTGGCATGTTCTCGACTGATGTCTGAAGTAGTGCTGGAGGGAAATGACACCACGAATCCGCAACAGTACGAGGGAATGGAGATATCATCTGAACAGCACGTTGCAAAGCATCCCAGATATATCTGGGCAGTTTGGTGGCCAGCGGGACTGTTTAAACTCAGAAGATCGTTCCTGGAGCCATTCTGTAGCAATTCTGGACGTGTGGGGTGTCGCATTGTCCTGCTGGAATGCAACCGGCCGCTGTGGCCGGACATGAATGGACGTATGTGATCACACAGGATGCTTACGTACGTTTCGCCTGTCAGAGCCGTATCTAGACGTATCAGGGGTATCATACCACTCCAACTCCACACTCCCCACACCATAATACAGCCTCCACCAACCTGTAAAATCCCCTGATGACACGCGAGGTCCATGGATTCGTGAGGTTGTCTCCATACCTGTACACGTCCATCCGCTCGATACAATTTGAAACGAGACTCGCCCGACAATACTCGCCCAGTCATCAACAGTCCAGTGTCCGTGTTGACGAGCCCAGGCGAGGCGTAAAGCTTTGTGTCGTGCAGTCATCAAGGATAGACGATTGGGCCTTCGGCTCCGAAAGCCCCTACCGATGATGTTTCGTTGAATGGTTCGCACGCTGACACTTGTTGATGGCACAGCATTTAAATATGCCGCAATTTGCGGAAGGGTTGCACTTCTGTCACGCTGAACAATTCTCTTCAGTCGTCTTTGATCCCGTTCTTGCAGGATCTTTTTCCGGCCGCAGCAATGTCGCAGATTTGATGTTTTATCGGATTCCTGATATTTACGGCACACTTGTGAAATGGTCGTTCGGAAAAAATCCCCACTTCATCGCTACCTCGGAGATGCTGTGTCCCACCGCTCGTGCGCCGACTGTAACACCTCATTCAAACTCACTTAAATCATGATAACTTGCCATTGTAGGAGCACTAACCGATGTAACAACTGGGGTAGACACTTGTTGTCGTATATAGGCGTTGCCAACCGCAGCGCTGTATTCTGCCTGTTTATATAACTCTGTATTTGAATATGCATGGCTGTATCAGTTTCTTTGGCGCTTCAGTGTATTTCAGAAACGGTGCACTACTGAAAAAATGTGCCAGATAAAAATAAAAGCTAATTAAATTTCCTGTAAAATTTTGTCTTTATACACTATGTGATCAGATGTATCCGGACACCTGGCTGAAATGACTTACAAGCTCGTGGCGCCCTCCATAGGTAATGCTGCAATTCGATATGGTGTTGGTCCACCCGTAGCCTTGATGACAGCTTCCACTCTCGCAGGCATACGTTCAATCAGGTACTGGAAGGTTTCTTGGGGAATGGCAGCCCATTCTTCACGGAGTGCTCCAGTAAGGAGAGGTATTGATGTCGGTCGGTGAGGCCTGGCACGAAGTCGGCGTTCCAGAATGTCCCGAAGGTGTTCTACAGGATTCAGGTCAGGACTCTGTGCAGGCCAGTCTATTACAGGGATGTTATTGTCGTGTAACTACTCTGCCACAGGCCGTGCATTATGAACAGGTGCTCCATCGTGTTGAAAGATACAATCGCCATCCCCGAATTGCTCTTCAACAGTGGGAAGCAAGAAGATGCTTAAAACATCAGTGTGGGCCGGTGCTGCGATAGTGCCACGCAAAACAACAAGGGGTGCAAGCCCCTCCATGAAAAACACGATCGCACCATAACACCACCGCCTCCGAATTTTACTGTTGGCACTACAAACGCATGCAGATGACGTTCACCGGGCATTCGCCATGCCCACACTCTGCCATCGGATCTCCACCATTGTGTACCGTGATTCGTCACTCCATACAACGTTTTTCCGCTGTTCAATCGTCCAATGTTTACGCTCCTTACACCAAGCGAGGCGTCGTTTGGCATTTACCGGCGTGATGTGTGGCTTATGAACAGCAAGTTTTCTCACCTCCCGCCTAAGTGTCATAATACTTGGAGTGGATCCTGATGCAGTTTGGAATTCCTTTGTGATGGTCTGGATAGATGTCTGCTTATTACACATTACGACCCTCTTCAACTGTCAGTCAACAGACGAGGTCAGCCTGTACGCTTCTGTGCTGTACGTGTCCCATCACGTTTCCTCTTCACTGTCACATCGGAAACAGTGGACCTAGGGATGTTTAGGAGTGTGGAAATCTCGCGTACAGACGTATGACACAAGTGACACCCAATCACCTGACCATGTTCGAAGTCCGTGAGTTCCGCGGAGCGCCCCATTCTGCTCTCTCACGATGTCGAATGACTACTGAGGTCGCTGATATGGAGTACCTGGCAGTAGGTGGCAGCACAATGCACCTAATATGAAAAAAAACATGTTTTTGAGGGTGTCCGGATACTTTAGATGACATAGTGTATATGTGTCAGTTACCGACGGTTTCCGATATTCGTTATTGAGAATCGATGCTTTTTGAAAGAAAATCATTTTTTCGAAACTCTTTTTCTCAAACATCTGCTTCTAGTGTCCCCACGATCATTTCTCAGAAAAATTGTCGGAGCCGAAGTTGTAGAGCATTACATTTCCTTCAGTTTGACATACGATTTTTCCACGTTATCTGCAACCACTCAAACATTATAGAATTTCTAAGATGGACGCTCTATTTTCATATTCTTCTACCTGCCCCATGGCATTCTTCAACGAAAGGGAAATGATGCGCCCAAAGTCAATGCTACACACACTGTTTAAGCAAAGTGATGAGGATGTTGGTTTAACCACCTTTGAATTTATTGTTGTGGATAATTCCTAGTCCACCGAGCTTTTTGGGAAAAAGAGACAACTTTGCAAACCATTTGTGATTGTTACGTTAGATTTCTGAGGATCCATTATCATGGGAGAGGTTGCAGAATGGTTTTTGACAGATGCACTGACACACCAGAGGGCACAAAAACAGCTGAACCGAGTCGACGATAATCGATTCTGAAGATGTGTGGATATTAGTGTCAGTTTGGAAAGTGAAATTCAAGTCAGAGAAGAGCGTTTGCTTTCAAACTTTCATATTAAGAGTCAGCTGATGAACTTGCTAATGATGCAGCAGTAGCAAAATGGGGTAAACGCGCTCCAAGATTCAGGTGATGCTGACGTTGATTTTGTGAAGACAGCTGTCAAAGAAACCTCAAAATTCCTCGTCTGCTGTTATTTGAGAAGGCGTCGAATTGGCTTTTCATAGCCAACACTCCAATTGATTGCGACATTCTGCTTGTAAAACCTGGAAGAGGGAAGTTCAAGACGAGTGAAGATTTGCAGCGTATCGCAGGAGTAAAGTATGTTTTGTCAAAATGTTTCAGAAGTCCAAAGTTACAGAAGGTACAGCTGTGGTGTTTACCAATTGTTCTTCCCCTGACTCCACTGAAAGCAGCTGGAATCATGAGCAGTCTCTCATCGTAGGACGCTCCAGGCACAGGAAAAATCCCTCAACGAGTTCGGCTTCAAATCATGAACCATAGCAGCTGGAAACATGAAGCCTGATCTCTCAACTGTACCTCCAACTGAAGGAGCTATTAAGCAGCATGCATTACGAATATACCACCAAGTATACTAGTGGTTAGGGGAGGAATCTGTTGGTGGAAAGGATGTGTCTGTCGCAGGTGTGGGTGTAACTGCTCTATCACGTGCCCAAAGTGTAAGGGCAGCTGCAACAATGGAGTCAAAATATTAATTAAGGAAGAAGGTGACGACGACGAAATCGATATCATTAGATGGCGTTTCCACTGTGGGCGAAGATGAATCAGCCTCAACCCTTTTGCCTCGAATAGACGAATATGTTGCCGTGAACGCACATTTTTTTCATTTTTGAATTACTATCAGTCCCTGTAAATACTTCCATTACACGGTTTGTAAAAATGTACGTGTTCGATTCCCGGCGGGGTCAGGGATTTTCTCTGCCTCGTGATGACTGGGTGTTGTGTGCTGTCCTAAGGTTAGTTAGGTTTAAGTAGTTCTAAGTTCTAGGGGACTGACCATAGATGTTAAGTCCCATAGTGCTCAGAGCCATTTGAACCATTTTTTTTGTAAAAATGTAGCTATAATTATAAAAAGTGTTGTGTCTCAATTGAAGTTACCTTATTTCCATTGTTAAACTGCTGTTATTTATCATGATAGCAGGTTACAGGAACAGGCTATCAGAATACTCTTTTTTATCGGAATATGGAAATTGAGCATACATCTTAGAAATTCTATAACATTTGAGTGGTTGAAGATAAAGTAGCAAAGGTGTACATCAAATTGAAGGAAATTTAATGCTCTACAACTTTTTTTCCAAGAAACGATGGTGGGAGGCACTAGAAGCAAATGTTTGACAAAAAGAGTGAGATAATAACGATTTTTTCGAAAAATGGTCGATTTTCAATAACGCATACCCGAAAATCCCTGGAAATTCGAAAAATATCTGTAGAAATATATTTATAGAAAATTTAATGAGCTTTCATTTTGATCTGGCAAAATTTTTTTTACAGTACACCGTTTTCGAGGTAAAAGTGAAAAACCAAGTGATGTAATTTTTCAATCTTCCTCCCGCCTGTAGCGCACCTCCTAGTGGCGGGGATTTTTAGTATGTTTAAATCGTAACTATTCCTAACAAAGTTCTGAAGTCAAAAATTCTAGCAAATATTCCATTCACTCTATAATGCATTCGTTAACTGGACTAGGGGAATTGTTTCTAGAATGAATTTTCACTCTGCAACGCTGTGTACCATATCAAAACCTCTAGGAGTACTAGTCCCGCAGGTTGCGCTGAACTTGTGTGAAGTTTGGAAGGCAGGAGATTAGGTGCTGGCGGAAGTAAAGCTGTGAGGACGGTCTTTGTGTCGGGTTCGGATACCTCAGTTGGTAGAGCACCTCCGCAAAAGGCAAAGGTCCCGGGTACGAGACTCGTTCCGGTACACTGTTTCTATCTGCCATGAAGCTTGATAGTTAACTAAGTAAATGGCGAACACATGATAGCATTTGTCCGCCTTTTTGGACAAACAGCGGGCAGCTAAAAGGTTGGCTCTGGAGGATTATTTCGCTGACCGAATCATGTGACTGAATGAATGGCCGAGTGCAGCTCTTAATCAGATGCCGCAGCGTTGAGAGGCATTAAATATAGACTGAAATTTTCCGGATGCAATGAAGTCAGAATTCCAGGAACGCTGATGCTGTCAGCGTTTTCCACCCAAGCCTGCTGGCCAGCATGTGGCTCACAGCCGCAGGCGATACGGTAGCAGCGCAGTCAGCACCTGCTACGCTGGCCCCACACAGGAGACGCGCTGCGTCAACAAGACGCACGGCATGACACATCGGCTTTCCGCGAAGACTCTGGCGAAACGGCGTGACGCCATTAAGAACGAGGGAGGCGGGAGGCGGGAAGCGGGATTCCTTGATCTCTCTGTTGAGATAAGCGGAATGCTGTTGGTTGTTAGGTGTTCTTCTTGCTGGCCGCTATGAGCACAAGGAGAAATCATTGTACTATTGCTGAATGCTAAAGTACTTCGTATAAAACTGTGGATATCGCATATCACCGATTTCCGAAAGACAGAGAGTACTACAGCGCAAATGGGTGTCACGCTGTAAACGAGCTGATCATGTTGATGTGAGTAATGCAAGAATTTGTTCAGGTCTTTTCCTCCCCGAAAATTATGAACAGGACTTAAAAAATGAGCTTTTGGCGTTGCCCTTGAGAAGAAAATTAAAAGCACCAATTTGGAAGCACCAACAGTGACAACACAGAGTTAACTGCCAGACGTTCATAGAAACGGATTTGTATGTATTATAGGATTTGGAATTCTTCGCGCATTAATTTTTAAAACGATTATAAAGGTTGAATGGCTCTGCGCACTATGGGGCTTAACATCTGAGGTCATCAGTCCAAAATGGTTCAAATGGCTCTGAGCACTATAGGACTTAACATCTGAGGTCATCAGTCTCCTAGAACTTAGAACTACTTAAACCTAACTAACCTAAGGACATCACACACATCCATGCCCGAGGCAGGATTCGAACCTGGCGCTTTTGACAAACATCGACTTACCACGTCCAGTCTCAAAGGTAATTCACGCTCACGACCATTACAGCGTGTATTTAAAGCAAACCTGATTTGGACACTCACAATGTCGTGACTAGCCTCATTCTTAGGCGACTGGTGCGAAATTGAAAAAGAGATCATCGTTCAGATGTAGAAACACGTTTACCAACTTTCGTTTATGTCGCACAACTTCTTCTTCGGGTTGCCATTTTCTTTAGGATAAACTGTCAAATTTGTGGATATCTGTTGAAACTCCCATGAGTTTTTTCCCGTGAGTGTATTTGTCTTTCGGTTCAGAATGCGCTACTAGTGAGTACAGGAACTAGAAAATGGTCGACAAATGAGGAGGAAACAATAAAGTAGAACAGACTACCTCCGAACGACGTCTCACCTGATATCATTATTTTCATTTATCGACTTACTTTTCGTAACTGTACCATGATAAGGAGCTGTTGAAACGTGTATAAAATAGCAGGTAAACGAGATCAACGGGATCGAAACATCAATGAGAGGTTTCAGGTCGATACGGCATACCTGAAGGAAACACATGGACACTCTCCCTTGCGGTACTGAGACGCTTATCAAGGCTAGAGGCGCTATTACACGGTATTCGTGTGATGGATTCCGGAAACAGCGATCGTGTGAGACCCAACTCGCTTTATTTGTTCATGAGACCCAGAAAATATTAGATACAGGCTCCCAGGTAGATGCCATTTTCCTTGACTTCCGAAAGGCTTTCGATACAGTTCCGCACTGTCCCTGATAAACAAAGTAAGAGCCTACGGAATATCAGACCAGCTGTGTGGCTGGATTGAAGAGTTTTTAGCAAACAGAACACAGCACGTTGTTCTCAATGGAGAGACGTCTACAGACGTTAAAGTAGCCTCTGGCGTGACACAGGGGAGTGTTATGGGACCATTGCTTTTCACAATATATATAAATGACCTAGTAGATAGTGTCGGAAGTTCCATGCGGCTTTTCGCGGATGATGCTGTAGTATACAGAGAAGTTTCAGCATTAGAAAATTGTAGCGAAATGCAGGAAGATCTGCAGCGGACAGGCACTTGGTGCAGGGAGTGGCAACTGACCCTTAACATTGACAAATGTAATGTATTGCGAATACATAGAAAGAAGGATCCTTTATTGTATGATTATATGATAGCGGAACAAACACTGGTAGCAGCTACTTCTGTAAAATATGTGGGAGTATGCGTGCGGAACGATTTGAAGTGGAATGATCATATAAAATTAATTGTTGGTAAGGCGGGTGCCAGGTTGAGATTCATTGGGAGAGTCCTTAGAAAATGTAGTCCATCAACACAGGAGGTGGCTTACAAAACACTCGTTCGACCTATACTTGAGTATTGCTCATCAGTGTGGGATCCGTACCAGGTCGGGTTGACAGAGGAGATAGAGTAGATCCAAAGAAGAGCGGCGCGTTTCGTCACAGGGTTATTTGATAAGCGTGATAGCGTTACGGGGATGTTTAGCAAACTCAAGTGGCAGACTCTGCAAGAGAGGCGCTCTGCATCGTGGTGTAGTTTTCTGTCCAGGTTTCGAGAGGGTGCGTTTCTGAATGAGTTATCGAATGTATTGCTTCCCCCTACTTATACCTCCCGAGGAGATTACGAATAAAAAATTAGGGAGATTCGAGCGCGCACGGAGGCTTTCCGGCAGTCGTTCTTCCCGCGAACCATACGCGACTGGAACAGGAAAGGGAGGTAATGACAGTGGCACGTAAAGTGCCCTCCGCCACACACCGTTGGGTGGCTTGCGGAGTATAAATGTAGATGTAGATGTGTACTGCGTACTTTTGTACCCTTTGGAGAGGCCTGCGAAAGAATCCCAAAAGTGATGCGATGCCTGAGGCAGGCGCTCCTCAGAGGAGCCCCCCTGCGTCAAACAATGGCAGAGATTTCCGCCCTCACACAACTGGAAAGCAAGTGAGACCCAGGCTGTGCGAAGCACGCTGGGGAAAGCCGCAACGGCGGCCGCGTTGCAGCGAGCAAGACGGCGCGTGGTGCCGCGCTGACGAAAAACGGCAGAGCGCGGGGACGAACTGAGCAATAAAAGCGGCGGCCCCTGGTAGGCGGCGGGGGCCGCCCGTGCTGCACGGGGCGGCGGGCAAGTGGGCCGCGCTTGCCGCCGCTGCCCCGCACTCTCAAGGGACCTGCACACGTTCACTATTTATTGCCAATAATCGTCAAACGTTCACTATATTGGAGCGAGCCTCAAACAGTCAACAGTCCTGACAAAAACGCTGACAACGCGTTTTTACAAAGTAAAGATGTCGAACGCCGAAAAGAAACCGTTTGCTGCAATTATGTTAGCTACAGAATGATATTTTCGCTCTGCAGCGGAGTGTGCGCTGATATGAAACTTCCCGGCAGATTAAAACCTGTGTGCCGGACCGAGACTCGAACTCGGTACCTTTGCCTTTCGCGGGCAAATGCTCTACCATCTGAGCTACCCAGCCATGACTCACGCCCCGTCCTCACAGCTTCGCTTATGCCAGTACCTCGTCTCCTACCTTCTAAACTTTACAGAAGCTCTCCTGCGAACCTGCAGAACTAGCACTCCTGAAAGAAAGGATATTGCGGAGTCATGGCTTATCCACAGCCTGGGGGATGTTTCCAGAATGATATTTTCACTCTTGAGCGGAGTGTGCGCTGATATGAAACTTCCTGGCAGATTAAAACTGTGTGCCGGACCGAGACTCGAACTCGGGACCTTTGCCTTTCGCGGGCAAGTGCTCTACCAACTGAGCTACCCAAGCACTACTCACGCCCGTCCTCACAACTTCACTTCTGCCAGTACCTCGTCTCCTACCTTCCAGCACATGCCCGCGAAAGGCAAAGGTCCCGAGTTCGAGTCTCGGTCCGGCACACAGTTTTAATCTGCCAGGAAGTTTCATGTTAGCTATAGCTTGCAAGCAACAGAAAATAGCGAAAAAGACGCTATGGATCCCACAACGGTTGAAAAGAAGGAGCGACTGGTCACATGTTTATTACTGACAAATCAGAACCACGACCAGAAAGATTTCATAAATTTTGTTCCGATCATCGTGAAAAGTTATTAATGTTGATACAACATAAAATAGAGAAGCCAGATACGTTGATGAGAGTGGCATTCACAGTCTACGAGCGATTAGGAGTAAATTTGAAATTTCTGGTGACAGGCAGACCGTTTGAAAGCTCAGTGTTTAGTCCCTTAATATCAGCACACAATTAGTGAAATTCTATGGAAACATGTGAAACAGTTACATCTCCCTGGGAAGAATATGTTCAGGCAAGTTACATAAAACATTGTCTTACGTTTACTAATAATCTGGAGGAACTCACAAGGGAACCTCCCCATCGCAACCCCCTCAGATTTAGTTAAAAGTTGCCACAGTGGATAGACCTTGAAAAACTGAACACAGATCAATCGAGAAAACAGGAAGAAGTTGTGTGGAACTATGAAAAAATAAGCAAAATATACAAACTGAGTAGTCCATGCGCAAGATAGGCAACATCAAGTACCGACAGAATACAGGAGCGCCGTGGTCCCATGGTTAGCGTGAGCAGCTGCGGAACTAAAGGTCCTTGGTTCAAGTCTTCCTTCGAGCAAAAAGTTTAATTCTTTATTTTCAGACAATTATCAAAGTTCAGGCACTCACACATAATCAACTTCGCTCTCCAAAATTCCAGGACATGTTCAGATTTGCTTGGACATATGCAGGATTTGACGGTCTACACACGGAAAAATTTGAAATCGTAAAAAACATATGTTTTGACAGAGCACAGGGAAAAGTGTGCGAGTGTGAGACTTTTGGATTGATCTGTTGCAGTTTAAGTGACAAACTCTTATGTTTTCATCACTTTTTTGGGAGTAATTATCACATCCACAAGAAAACCTAATCGGGCAACGTGGAAGAATCTTTTTACCCATTCGCCAAGTGTACAAGTTAGGTGGGTCGACAACATATTCCTGTCATGTGACGCACATGCCGTCACCAGTGTCGTATAGAATATATCAGACGTGTTTTCCTGTGGAGGAATCGGTTGACCTATGACCTTACGATCAAAAGTTTTCGGTTCCCATTTGAGAGGCACGTCCTTTCGTCTACTAATCGCACGGTTTTGCGGTGCGGCCGCAAAACACAGACACTGAACTTATTACAGTGAACAGAGACGTCAATGAACGTATGAATGGATCATAACTTTGCTAAAATAAAGAAAAATTTTTCGGTTGAGGGGAGACTTGAACCAAGGACCTCTCGTTCCGCAGCTGCTCGCTAACCACGGGACCACGGCGCTCCTAGTCTCGGAATGTCCATGATGTTGCATATCTTCGCGTGGACTACTCAGTTTGTATATTTTGCTTATTTTTTTATAGTTCCACACAACTTCTTCCTGTTTTCTCGATTGATCTGTGTTCAGTTTTTCAAGGCCTATCCACTGACCCAACTTATAACTAAATCTGAGGGGGGTGCGATGGGGAGGTTCCCTTGTCAGAAACATGTTGCAAACCTCTTGCTAGTCATTGCAGATATATGACGTACGGGGTGTTAAAAAAGTCTCTGTGCAGTGCCGTATGATTGTTAGCCGCGCGTGCCGTATGCCGCAGTGAATATAACGAAATGAAACTCAGTGAAATACAAATTATTAATTTATTGAATATTCATTTTTACTTAAAAATTTTCACATTAAATATTTGAATTGTCCCCCTTGTTGTTGAATACACAGTTCAGTTCGTCTAATCATTTTGCCAAACACGAGCTGTAACATTTCTTCTGTAACAGAAGCAGTGAATGTGGATACTGTAGTTTTCAATTCATCGATGGATTTTTGGACGGTTTTTATAGACAGTTGCTTTGGCTACATCCCATAAGAAAAAGTTATGTGGTGTCAGGTCAGGCGATCGTGCAGGCCAAATTCCGTGTGAAATTATGCCATCACCAAAAACATCAGCAAGCAGTGACATTGAAACGCGAGCTATATGCGCTGTTGCACCGTCTTGTTGAAAATAACCGTTCAGTATTTCACTTAACACAAGTTCTCCTATGAATGGGTACTGAATATCACTGCAGGATCGTTGTACCCACAATCATACGGCACTAGTGGCTAACAATCATACGTGACTGCGGAGAGACTTTTTGAGCACCCTTTATTTTTCGAAGTGGAAGCACTTTTCTCCAAGCTACTATATAATTCACCAACCTTTAATTTATTTCCAAATTAATAAAGTAAATAGTGTTAGACTTTCCTCTGTTGACGATAATAATGTGGTCTATGCGGTGGAGTGATTATCCTTGCATAGACCTATTAAAATTTGTGTGTGTTAAGGAAAATTGAATCAGAGATGTTTGGTATGCACAAAAATATTCCATAAACAGTGCGCACTAAAGCCGGGTGGCTGATTGATGATGCTCTAATATCATCTGAATGGGGAATATTGTCAGACCGTCAATACTTGATGTAACACATTCAATATATATTAACAATATTGTGGATATTTTGCCGACTATCAATACTGCTCGCAAGTCTTTCTAGTGTTGACAGTACGTCAGTACGCGCTTTCAGACGGTCAGGGTATTGACGGTTTGATAGTAGTATTGAACGTATAAGGCCAAGAACATACCGAAGAAGGGTCCACTAATTCCTCATCCGAACTTCGCAGCGTTTGCGGCGGGTAGGAAAGACGTGATGAACTGAAAAAAAGAAGTGGAGATGTTCGATCAAGAAATGTAATGGAAAACTTTTTAGAGTCGTAAGTGATCATAACTTACTTTATCTTCTGTTGGCCGCAATAATAAATGTTGGTAATTAGAACCGATCTTCAGGAACTGCAATGGAGAACATTAACACGGGCTTACAAACACGGACTTTAAAAATCATATCCCTTCTACTCGCCAAAGCATACTTAAAAATAAAAATAAAAATATGGGACATACCTGTGGATCGCCATATGGTACATGTATTGTAAATAATACGCTTTGTCATACTAAAAGACCATTACGCACGTATATATGCGGCGTGGACAAAAATTTGGGAAGGCCACAAACATATTCCCATGTCTAACGCGGTGTAGGCCAACCGTTGGCATTCAAAACAGCTTCAAGTCGTCTCGGAATGGATACATATGGGTCTGTAGGGTTTTCTGGGGAGTCTTGTACCATCCTTCGTGCAAGTACTGGTTACTTCAGGTAACAATGATGGAGGTGCACAGCGATCCGAAGTAGACCACAGAGGCTCAAAAATATTTAGATCTGATAGCCAGGGGAGATGCGATAATTCACCTTCGGGCTCACAAAATCAGTCCTAGACGATGCGAGCTGTATGAGCAGCAGTCTTGTTGTCTTGGTTGTGTAGGATTGCGGAAAAAACATTGTACCATGTGATAGACCTGATCATCGAAAATGGTCACATAATCCTTGGCAATAATGTGGTCCTGCAGAGTAACCATGCGGTCCGTGCATTACTACGGGTGGGGCTGCCCAAATGACCAACGATCCCCGTCTTGTTTCACGCTTCAAACGCAAACTGAGTCACAAGCTAGAAAAAGTCCATATTTTACGGATTCGGTTCCACGTTTTCTTGTTACGGGCATTAGCATCAATGATGAGTGGTTTTTGAATTCCAGCTCGCCGTGCAATTTCCGGCTTATAAGTTCTCTTAGTGTTGTTTTGGTACTGACAGGGTTCACTAGTGCAACATTCAGCTCTGCAATGACTTTTGCAGCAATCGTCCCCTTACTTTTTCGTGAGAATCATTTTCAATAACCATCCGTCTTGATAATTCAATGCACATTTTCTGCGGCGTTCTGAGGCAGCGAATGATGGCTTACCCTATATGCGGTGTAGATCTTCCATACGGTGCCTCTTGAAATATCAAACACTTCCGTTGCTTTGGTTTCGGAAGCACCCACAATAAGAGTACCAACAGTTTGCCTCCGTTCGAATTCACTTAGCTCCGATATGATGCAGTCGCCATGCATCCCTACACAGGACGCTTGTTGTGACTCAGCTGACACTTGCAGCGCATTGAGGACATTGCCCAGGTGGTGTTCGTGGTCAAATACAATAGGGCAACCTGAAGACTTGGCTAGTATCTGTAAGTTCAAGCACTTATTTCTCGCAGCCGGCCGGAGTGGCCGAGCGGTTAAAGGCGCTACAGTCTGAGCCATTTGAACTTATTTCTCGCAGTGTTTCCATGTTTTTGTCCTCCCCTGTGGGTGATATGAAGTGTGCATAGCTTCTTCTCCAAGCACTGTGTGGGCGCATCTTATTTAAGCGACTGAGAAACAGGAAAACAATTTTCTTCATAACAATAATTCTACATCTGCCTCCAGACTGTGCGTACCATTGAAGAGCATGGCAGAGGGTACTTGTCATTCTGCCAGTTAATAGGGCTTTTCCCCTATTCAATTTACGTATGAAGCGCGGGAAGACAGAGTGCTTAAACGCCTCTTTGTATGCTGTCATTAGTGTAATCTTGCCCTCGCGATTTCCATAGAACTGATACGTATGGGTCTTTATTACATTCATGTGTACATCTGGTACTTCAAAGGTAGGCTTCTCAGGGTACTCTGCAAATCAGTTTCTTCGGCATACCCATGACACTCTCCACATTCAGCATCTCCTGTTAGTCCCACACAATTGAGCAATATTCTAAGGTGGGTAGCGTTAGTGTTTTTTATGTGTCATTTGTAGATTGATTGAATTTGTCTAGTATTCTACCAATCAACCAAAGTCTTACAACAATTGACCGTATTTGATTGTTCCACTTCATATCCGTGCAAACTACTATAACCAGGTAGTTGTATGAACTGACCGATTCCAATTGTGACTTGTAGATTCGTCGATGTTGTAGTCATAGGTTTTCACGTTTTTTCGTTTTGTGAAGAGCGCAATTTTACATTTCTGAACATTTAAATTAAGTTGCTAATATTTGCACCAGTTTTAAATGTTATCATTATCTAACTTCGTATTTGTGCACCTTTTTTCAGACTGACTGATTGAAGGTATCTACATAATTTACGAACAGCCTGAAGTTGGTGTTAATATTGTCTGGAACGTATCGTGATTAGCAAGGGTCCAAACACACTACCGTGTGGCACTCGAAGTTACGTCTACATCCATCGATGACTTTACATTCATGACAGCTGCTCCTTACCAGGAAATTTCGCTTGATATCGCCATACAATCGTCCTTTCGGTAATAAGCGTGATGTGGTACTCAGTAGAATGGTTTTCGGAAATAAGGATTTACTGCCTTGATCTGTGGCTTTCACAATGTCGCGTGAGAAAACTGCGAGTTGGGTTTCACATGATCGATGTTTCCGGAACCCATGGTGGTTGGCATGGAGGAGGTCATTCTGTTCGACATACCTCGTTACGTTGCAGGTTAGAATATTTTCTAAACGTCCACAACAAATGGATTTCAAGGATAATTGACGACTGTTTTGTGGATCATTTCCGATACCCTTCTTGTAGACAAGTGTGACCTGCGCTTTCGGCTAACTACTGGGCACGATTTTTGTTCGAGGAGTCTGCAGTAGATTATGGTTGGTATAGAACCTGATAGGGATTCTCTCGGGTCCTGAAGTTATTTTTCTTCTGCCGTTGCTCAACACAGCTGACTGTGATGCCTACATTACTCATATTTGCAGTGGTGCAAGAATCAAATAGGAGCAATACTGCTGGACAATTCTGCATAGCAGTATCTATCTTGTCACGTGGAAGAGATATAAGCATTATAAAAAACTGTAATTTAAAGTAGAGTATATTTTAAAAGGAATGAATATTCGTCACAAAATAACTGACGTAACGAAAAGGGAATTGAAGGTGGCAATGCATAAAAATTCTTCATTTTAGGATGGAGTGTGCATCACAAAAGGAAAAAAGGCAGAATTTATGTGTTACAACTACTAGAACTAGTACCAAATGCATATGTAACAGGGCATACAGTAGAACTTGATGTCGACAATGTAGGTGGCACTCTTCACATCTTCTGGGAGCAGAACGTTTTGTTTACATTGCTGGTCATTTGCAAGGTGTTGTCGACGCGCCTGTGACAGGGCGCCGCAGCACCTCACGTGAAGCGTTTCCATTGGGCGAAGACTTAGCTTGCACAACGCTGGTAATTGGCAGGAGTACTGTGCGCAAATTTCACAGGTTTTTATATGGACACAAATTTCATTGGGCGCCATTTCCATACATCTGCAAGGAACTGCTGACTGCCGACATTTTCAGTAATTTGTTCCCAAAGGGTATTAATAAACACCACCCATCCGATAGCAAACACTTACCTTTGATAACAGTCGGGTCGGGCCAGACCAACTCATTTTAGCCGGGTTAGGAGAACTCCACGCTTTGTCTCCAGCTTGGAGAATAGCCGCCGTACTGCGGAAACCAGGAACCCGGCGCTGGCGTTTACGACAGCGATCAGCACTAGTCTACAGATGCAGTAAATGGTACTTTACACAAGGCGCCCGCTACGTCATCAATCGTTAGGAAAAATGTGTCACACTGAACGCTCAATATCTAGAGAAGGACGAACACCATCATTACGTTCCATGGTCTCAACTTGATTTTATTTCGAAGTGTTAAAATTTTATGACTACCCCTCCTATAAGCAGCAAGTATCACTCAGTTTCTTGGGACAAATAACCAATGGTTAGCCAGTGGTTATGATGCTTCTGCGTCAACTTGTTTAAGACGCCGCCCGAGCAACGGTTTTGCCGTCCACGCGTTCAATATGGCTTTTTCCTTGGCTGAGATATACTAAGGGTGGACAAAAATATGTGAACACGGCGAGGAACATATATTATGTAAGGGGTTCACCACCCTGCTGGAGCAAATGTAATCTTCATGTATTGCTCACTTGCTAGAAAGACAATTCACAGGCGCTCCCTGGGACATAAAATGTCTTTGCCCCTATTAAAAGAGAGCTGCAATAGAATCGCAGGTCAGAGCAGTCTCTGCCGCAGTTGCAGTCTCTCGCTGCTACAGTGTAGTACTCGTTGTTAAAGTCACAGTGCAGAACAAATTGTAAAATTTTATTATATGGAATTGAATAATAATTGTGATCAGCCGCAGAGCTAAATGATACCATGGAATGATTTGATGATGAACAAATGAATAATTGTTAATATAATGAAAAATCAACAGTGTAATTAAGTCACCCATATGTTGTAAGGTAAATTTTATTAATTTTATTGTCATGCGCGTAGTTAAGTCACTTGTCTGAGATGTTAATATGAATTTGTTGCAATCTTTTCTTTTGTGATTCGTTAGCACCAGTTGACCCAGATTTGTAATTTATTCAGTTTTACCATATAGTGGATTGTAGATCTTTATCAATTACGTAAAAAATTTCAGAATATAATTGTTTTTACCAGTCAGCTGTTGTTGTGGTCTTCAGTCCTGAGACTGGTTTAATGCAGCTCTCCATGCTACTCTATCCTGTGCAAGCTTTTTCATCTCCCAGTACCTACTGCAAACTACATCCTTCTGAATCTGTTTAGTGTATTCATCTCTTGGTCTCCCTCTACGATTTTTACCCTCCACGCTGCCCTCCAATACTAAATTGGTGATTCCTTGATGCCTCAGAACATGTCCTACCAACCGACCCCTTCTTCTAGTCAAGTTGTGCCACAAACTTCTCCCCAATCCTATTCAATACTTCCTCATTAGTTATATGATCTACCCATCTAATCTTCAGCATTCTTCTGTAGCACCACATTTCAAAAGCTTCTATTCTCTTCTTGTCCAAACTATTTATCATCCATATTTCACTTCCATACATGGCTAGACTCCATAAAAATACTTTCAGAAACGACTTCCTGACACTTAAATCTATACTCAATGTTAACAAATTTCTCCTCTTCAGAAACGCTTTCCTTGCCATTGCCAGTCTACATTTTATATCCTCTCTACTTCGACCATCATCAGTTATTTTGCTCCCCAAATAGCAAAACTCCTTGACTACTGCAAGTGTCTCATTTCCTAATCGAATTCCCTCAGCATCACCCGACTTAATTCGACTACATTCCATTATCCTCGTTTTGCTTTTGTTGATGTTCATCTTATATCCTCCTTTCAAGACACTGACCATTCCGTTCAACTGCTCTTCCAAGTCCTTTGCTGTCTCTTACAGGATTACAATGTCATCGGCGAACCTCAAAGTTTTTATTTCTTCTCCATGGATTTTAATACCTACTCCGAATTTTTCGTTTGTCTCCTTTACTGCTTGCTCAATATACAGATTGAATAACATCGGGGAGAGGCTACAACCCTGCCTCACTCCCTTCCCAAGCACTGCTTCCCTTTCGTGTCCCTCGACTCTTATAACTGCCATACCCCTGCCACCTTTAGAATTTGAAAGAGAGTATTCCAGTCAACATTATCAAAAGGTTTCTCTAAGTCTACAAATGCTAGAAACGTAGGTTTGTCTTTCCTTAATCTAGCTTCTAGGATAACTCGTAGGGTCAGTATTGCCTCACGCGTTCCAGTCAACTATAAAAGTATAATTTCCCCTTAAGTCATTGCCAGTCCCGATCCAGTCATTTATCTAAATTAAAATATCCCAGAATTTTTGTCAGATCTTAGTCATGTGCTCTTTAGTAATCAGACGACCAGCTGTGCAGCTGTGTCATTAAGTAAAGTCAGCTTTTCTAGTAATTCAGGTCTCAGACAAATGTTATCCAGTATTAGTAGATAGGCCAGCATTGCACTAAGCTGTGCCATTTACGAGCGGTTTTATAGACAGCGTTATCCGGCGACAACATCACGAGGTAAGAATTTTTCAGTTTATTTCTCACGGACAGATTCAGATTGATTTCACAGGGCCATGGCGTAGCGCTGCTTACGTCAAAATTTATCAGTTTTTCATGAGTTAAGATTTATCAGTTTTCATAGTATTTAATTATCCAAATTTAATTATTTTTAGTTTTATTTTCTGTTCGGGAAGGTTACACATCATTATTTTATATTTTTTTATTTATGCGGTAAGGTTACAACGCAAATGCAAACCAACACTGCAGGTTGGACTGTTGTAGATCGTGACGGATGGTCAGTGAACAGGATTCAAATGGTGTAAAGAGCGATGCCAGTGGGCAGTGGATACCTGGAAACCAGTGATTTGGAGTGATGACTCGCGCCATACCCTTTGCCAATTCGATGGAGGGATTTGGGTTTGACAAGTGCGTGGTGAATGTTGCCTGCGATCCTCTGCAGTGCCAACAGTGAAAAACGGAGGGTATGGTGTTGGGGTATGCGGATGTTTTTCACGATTAAGGTGTGGCCCCTTGTTGCGCGTAAGAAAACGCTGAATGCAGAAGAATATCAACACATTTCACAGTATTGTGACTGCATCCAGTAAAAGAATATCATCATAAAGGTGCACCCTGTCATAAACCAGAACTGTGAAGCAAAGGTTTGTGGACAATAACATTCCTGAAAGCCGGCCAGCGCGGCCGAGCGGTTCTAGGCGCTTCAGTCTGGAACCGCGCGACCGCTACGGTCGCAGGTTCGAATCCTTCCTCGGACATGGATATGTGTGATATCCTTAGGTTAGTTAGGTTTAAGTAGTTCTATGTTCTAGGGGACTGATGACCTCAGATGTTAAGTCCCATAGTGTTCAGACCCATGTAAACCATTTGAACATTTCTGAAACGGACTGGCCTGCTCAGAGTGATGCCCTAAATCCATTGGAGTACCTTTGGAATGAGTAAGAACGTCGACTTCGCTCCAGACCCCAGCGTCCAACGTCACTACCTGCCTCGGTTTCAGCTCTTGAGGAAGATTGGCTGCCATTCTTCCAGAGATATTGATACATCTCATTGATACATCTAATTGAAAATGGCCTCATCAGAATTCAACTTCATAAAGGCGGAAGTTCGCCACACCTCTTATTAATGTGCGCTAGTAGGTGTCCGGATACTTTTGATCCGATTGTGTATGTACATTTTTATCTGGTGATATGAAGCAATTCATTGCAGCAGTGTGATAGATGAATTAAAGACCACTGACATAGAATTTTCTATTTTGAATTGAATTTATTTGAAATGTAGATTTCCATTTGTTGGTACATTCTGAAAGGAGCTTGTATGTTGAGAAAAGCAGTGGACAAAGAACAGAACCCTTTTTCGGTAGCTCCCAGCTCATACAGCCCGCTGAGCAATAGGTTAACTTTCTTTACGACGAGTAAGGTTCCACCGCTGGCGGTGGAATGAACTGGATCTCGCGGCCGTGAATTATATATAGCGGTAGGGCCATTGTCCGAAGGCATTATTACCATGGCCGCTTCTGGAGCTGCTTTCCTCCTGTACTTTAGACTAAGAGTAGAGGCGCTGTTTGCATGAAATGGTTGTAACGCTTGCGAATCTCTGTCGCCTTTTTAAAATGAATGGCTACGGTAATTCTTAATTATGGCAAAAGTTTGACTGTCGTTGAACTACAGTGGTTTTTACGTAACGCATGAAAGCAATAACCTTCTGGAAACAATCCCCTAGACTGTGAATAAGCCAATTCTTTGCAGTATCTATTCTTCCAGAAGGGCTAGCCTCGCAAACTGTGCAGAATTTCTGTGAAGTTCGAAAGGTTCAAGAAGAGGTACTGCCTGAGGGAAATCTGTGCGGGCGATCGTGAATCGTGCTCTTCGGCAAGAGCATTTGCTTGTAAAAGGGAAAGGTCGACTGTTCGAGTCTCGGTCCGGCACCCAATTTTAATCTGCCAGGAAGTTTCAAATGGCCGCGACCTTAGAGATATGATCATAGTTTTTAGTGGAAAAGCATGAGGAGAGGCTCGATGAGGAAACAATACTTCTTTTACTGATAGAATTTTCAGACGCTGTAGCAAGCAGTTTTCTCAAATTCCTTTTTCGTAATTTGGTTTTTCTGTTTGTCATTGTAGTTTCTGAAGAACTGGTCCTGAGTAAAAATTTCTTGATTGCGCCAGACAGGAAAAAAAAAATGGTTCAAATGGCTCTGAGCACTATGGGACTTAACTTCTAAAGTCATCAGTCTCCTACAACTTAGAACTACTTAAACCTAACTAACCTAAGGACATCACACACATCCATGCCCGAGGCAGGATTCGAACCTGTGACCGTAGCGGTCGCTCGGTTCTAGACTGTAGCTCCTAGAATCGTTCGGCCACGCAGGCCGGCTCAGACAGAAAAGGAAGTATATTATTTTCACTTACGATTGCTTGAAATTTGGTATTGTTAGGCTTGTTTGAGTACGTTCATCTCTCTTCTTCAGAAGTTGTTATGAAGTGCATCACCACGTAATTTTCCTCGGCTTTTCTACCTGCCGTGCAAGTTGCGGACTTCAGACAAGGTGATTAGCTGACCTTTCCTCAACCTTTTGTCGTAGCAAATTTCACTGGGCTCGATTTACAGGGCACCAGGAGGACAGTTAACAGCACTATCTGCATTTGAATCGCATAAACATTGTCGTGTGCGCTATTGATTCTAAATAATGATAAGTGTGAAGTCATCCACATGAGTAGTCTACTAAAAGGAATCCGCTAAATAACGGTTATACGATTAATCACAAAAATCTAAAGGCTGTAAATTCAGCTAAATACTTAGGGATTACAACTAAGAATAACTTAAATTGTAACGATAACGTAGATAATGTGGGGGGGGGGGGGGGGGATGAAACCAAAGACTGGGATTTATTTGCAGGGAAATTGCAACAGAAATTGCAACAGGGGTGCTAAAGAGACTGCTTACTCCACACTTGTCCGCCCTCGTTGGTGTGGGATCTGCATAAGAAAGGATCGATGGAGGACATCTAGAAAGTTAAAGTAAGTGCGGCTTGTTTTGTATTATCGCGAAATAGAGGAGAGAATTCCACGGTTATGACATGCGAATCAGGGTGGCAATCGTTTAAAACAAAAGCGTTTCTTGTTGCGGCATGATCTCGTGAAATTTAAATCACCGTCTTTCTCCTCAGAGTGTGAAAATATTTTGTTGGCGCCCACCTACACACGCAGAAATGATCACAATGATAAAATAAGAGAGATCAGAGCTCGCACAGGAAGATTTAAGTGTTCGTTTTTTCCGGTACGCTGTTCGAGAGTGCATCGATAGAGAAACAGCTTGGTGGTGATTCGGTGACCCCCTTGCCATGCACTTAATTGTGAATTGTAGAATAATCATGTAGCTATAGATCCTATTTTAACTGTTGGGACGTCGTATGTTCTGAGGCGGAGATGGGGAACTAGCCTTGCTTCTGGCGAAAACAGCGTGGAAAAAATGTTGAAAGATCAGTCAGTCTGGCTGTTATACCAAGGTAACCACCGTGTATATTCAGTCCGCGTCTGGCTCGCTTCCATATCTTGCAACCTTGTGCACTGCTCATGGAGCTATAGGAGCAGGCGTTTCACGAGATCTCCAGAACTGCGAAGATTCTTCACGAGCGCTCAGTCAGCAAATGTATTAAGTTGGTGTATAAGTTCGTAGCGTTTTTTGTTGTGCAAGTTAGTGTTTTCGTGCTATGGATTTATTTATCGAATGTCATTGTTTATTTTTAGTTCAGTGTTGCTACTTCAGTTTATGTATTGTCAAATGGTTCAAATGGCTCAGAGCACTATGGGACTCAACTGCTGAGGTCATTAGTCCCCTCGAACTTAGAACTAGTTAAACCTAACTAACCTAAGGACATCACAAATATCCATGCCCGAGGCAGGATTCGAACCTGCGACCTTAACGTATGTATTGTCATTTTGTCATTTGGAGATAGTGATTAGACCTGTCAACGTTAGAAAATGAAGTGCCAAGTAGAGAAATCTGAACATTTCCGACATATTCTTCTTTTTGAATTCAGTAGAGGTATGATATCACCGGAGGCAGCGAGAACCATAAGCGCCTTGTATGGGAAGAATGCTATTGGCCAGACCACGCAGGACAATGACTTTTTCGTTTGAAGGAGGATCGTTTTCACATTAGTGACTCTCCACGTTCAGGAAGACCCCCGAGGTTTGATGAAGATCGTTTAACCGCATTAATCCACAATGATCCTAGTAAGGGCACTCGAGAGTTGGCAGATCTGATGAACTGTGATTATTCCACCATCGTGCAACATTTGCATGCAGTGGGGAAGTTTCAGAAATCGGATGTGTGGGTACAGCATGCTTTAAGCCAAAATCACAAACCTCAGGGTGTGGCCATATGTCCATCACTGCTTGCTCGTCATCAGTTGGCTCATGAACAGCACTGATCATTCCCATCCTGTATCGGTACTGGTGAAAAACCGAGCGGTCTAGGGCGCAGCAGTCATGGACTGTGCGGCTAGTCCCGGCGGAGGTTCGAGTCCACCCTCGGGCATGGATGTGTGTGTTTGTCTTTAGGATAATTTAGGTTAAGTAGTGTGTAAGCTTAGGGACTGATGACCTTAGCAGTTAAGTCCCATAAGATTTCACGCACATTTGAACATTTTTTGTGAAGACAAAAGTGTCTTTTTGCTAAGGATAATAAAGGAATGGTTGAGCCAAACAAAGCAGCAACTCCCCTTGTGCAAAGTCCTGCGCGCATCAATAAAAGATAATGTTATGCATCTCGCGAAACAGCGACGGTGTGGTGTACTAAGAATTGCTTCCCTGAGGTGCAACCATCACTGCTGACATTCGTTGTCAACAACTGAGGCGCCTTGCCGACGCAGTCCAAGAACAGCGATCAGGAAGACTGAGTGAAGCGAAGCTAGTACACGATAACGCCCGTCCGCATTCTGCTAGACTGTGAAAAAACACTATACCGGAGTTGAGTTGGGAAGACGATCCGCACAAACCTTATTCAGCTGACCTTTTCGCCCTCAGATTTTCAGCTTTTCCGCTCTGTGTCGAACAACCTCCAAGGAACTTCCTATCCCTATGAATATGCGCTACGAACATGGCTCGACGAGTTCTTTGCTTCAAAATCATACGATTTCTACAGAGCGTAATCGAAAAGTTTTCCCCTGCTTTGACAGACTGATGTAAATAGTGAAGAAGAACGTATTATCGATGACGCTGTTATATACATCTGTTGTGCTTGATAAAATTATGCAAAACGCTACAAACTTAGGCACCAAGCAAATAATTTCTCATCGTAAGGAACTGACAAAATTAACACTTACAAGGGGAGACCGCCAATTGTGAAATTCAGATTCGATTCATACTGCGCATAATAAAAGCTCATGGCCAGAGGTGTAATGTGGCAAAGCACCAAGATGCACTTCTCAGCCGTTGTCGAGAAAATCGATAGTTAAAAGAAACCGTTGCGGTGAAATACTCTCTACGATTACTAATTTTCTACAGCGTTGTGGCGCAGCGGTAAGCACTCGGGTTCGTAATCCGAAAGTTGCCGGATCGAATCTCGCGCCATGCAACCTTTTTTTTTTTGTAATTCAAATATATAATTCCCGGCAATCAGTTGCAACAATTATGCATATAATAAGTTGTTGAAAGTCGTTTGTCGTGGAAAAACTGGCGACTTCGAACATCATTATGTTTTCCGCAAACAAAGTTGTATTTCACACATGTTATTAACTGTCTTCATAATGTTAACCATGTATAGTTAACGGAAGACGTAGAAACGGTATTCCGAAACGAATACGTATAGCGTAAGTCAGACGTTCGAATTACAATAGAGACCCCACGAACACAAATTTGCTGCGGCAGGTATGAAATATAAACTCCGTTACTCGCTCGTTACACTTGAAGGACAGATGTTGAATGGGCCGAAACGAGCCGCCGCATAACAGCGTAGTTGCCTGCTAACTTCGAAAGAAGGTAGATGCGGTCCCTAGCGCAACTTATAACATCGTCGAAAATCCGTGCGGACGGGAGAGCTTTGGTACACCCTGTTTAAAAAACGGAAAAATGGAGGCGGTACAATTGGAGAGCGATCCGCCTTCACCAACATGCATAAGCAATTCATTAATAGTATATATATATATATATATATATATATATATATGAATTACAAAAAACTAATAATAAAAAAAATTGCATGGCGCGAGATTCGATCCGGTGACCTCGTTACGGACCCGAGCGCTTACCGCTGCGCCACAACGCTGTAGAAAAATCATTACTCGTAGAGAGTATTTCACCGCAACGGCTTCTTTTAACTGTCGATTTTCTCGACAACGGCTGAAAAGTGCATCTTGGTGCTTTGCCACATTACACCTCTGGCCATGAGCTTTTATTATGCGCAGTATGAATCGAATCTGAATTTCACAATTGGCGGCCTCCCCTTGTTAGTTGCAAAAGATATTGATTCGTAACTGTTCTTCTTATTGGAAATATACGCTTAGGTTCTTCGAAGGTCGCGTCAAGGAACTTGATCTCCATGAAAGATTGTTAGGAACTCTGTAACACAGCTGCATTTCCACTCCGCAAACCACCGCCTGGTGACTTCACGGAGTATAGGCATAATTAGTTCCGCCTTTTACTGCACGACGGTGTAATTGGGTAGGGAAAACGACTGGCAGTTTGTATGAAGAAGCAGAAGGAGATTAGGGTTTAACGTCCCGTTGATGACGAGATCGTTAGAGTCAGGGCTCAAGATCTTGGACAATGCGGGCGAAGGAAATACACTGCCGGAAAGAAATTAGTTTATCATTTTAGAGGTTTCCAATTCACTCAATATTTATTGTTACCACAGTGCATATCAAGTACATGAAATAATTAGGTTTACAGATCTCGCGTCCGTCGGCCGTCGTAATTTAATTTATTATTTACTACAGAAGTTGATTGGTAATATTGATTGTTGCCGACTTACGTAGTGGGCCTTAATCAAAATGTTATTTCGTTTAATATTGATTTACAATTAAATGCTTTTGTGAAGTTATCTTTTTCAACAATATTAATCTTCAGTGGAATTAGACTCACTGAACCTTAAAACATGAGTATATAAGTTGAACAATTGAATAAACTTTTCACATTAATTTCCTCGGCTAGTCAGCTCATTTTAAAGCAAAAAATCTTTAGTTATTAATTACAATTTCGGCCCACACACGCGCCAGAGTATTTTTTCTTACCTCCGTTAACCATTGCCTCGTAGTCGGAGTCCTGGCTCTGGCTCTCGGCTGTTGTACTGAAAATAAGAATCTTAACGCTACGTATTTTGTGCAACGTCGGGCGGCTGTGGAGAAAAATGTGTATTAAGTTAATAGCGGGCGAGTTTTTCACTACCACTAATTTTTATAAGTTAATATCGCCACGTAATGGCGTCGTTGGCTACATCGGCCGCTGCGGTTGTTGCACTGTAAATTACTCGAATGCAGGTTAATTCAAGGAAGGCGGACATGAAATCGGGATCACCTCATACAAATAAAAAGTTAACAATAATATTAAATCAATATATTATCTGCTTAATTAGTATAAATATGCTTACGTTTGCCAGCACTCGCAGGATGTCCATCTACACGCAACCAAGACAAGAGAAGAAGTGAAATCGACTAAAAAATTAACAAAAGAGCGTATCTTGTCATCTCTTTAGATCATTTTGCTATATTTCTTTGACCTCGAAAACGTACACAGAGAAATTATTATAATACGGATACATGAGAAAAATGTATATGAAACTTCCTGGCAGATTAAAACTGTGTGCCGGATCGAGACTCGAACTCGGGCCTTTGCCTTTCGCGGGCAAGTGCTCTACCATCTGAGCTACCCAAGCACGACTCACGCCCCGTCCTCACAGCTTTACTTCTGCCAGTACCTCGTCTCCTACCTTCCAAACTATACAGAAGCTCTCCTGCGAACCTTGCAGAACTAGCACTACTGAATGAAAGGATATTGCGGATAAATGGCTTATCCACAACCTGGGGGATGTTTCCAGAATGAGATTTTCACTCTGCAGCGGAGTGTGCGCTGATATGAAAATTCCTGGCAGATTAAAACTGTAGGCCGGACCGAGACTCGAACACATGACCTTTGCCTCATATCAGCGCACGTGCAGTACCAGGTACCGACCCACGCTGAAAAACCCATATAAGTGTGATGTAGCCTCCACGGGCGGCAATGCAGACGCTGACTCTGGCATCCAGTCGATTATGCAGTTGGCAAATACTGCCCTGGGATACGTTATGCCACGCCTGCTCGAGCCGTTCACGTAGATATATAAGATTTGTTGGTCGACGAGTCGCTTCTCGTCCCATCATATCTCACACGTAATCGGATGGAGGCAAGTATGGAGATCGTGCTGGCCAGGGACTTACAAGGCCCGTTGAGTTTCACGGCAGTGTTTGAGCGAGCATTATCCTGTTGGAACAACGTGTCACCTTCCTGTCGCAACAACGGCAAAAGAACGGGTCTAACAATATTCTGCACTTACCGAGTGCTGGTTGGCGTATCCTCCAGAAACACCAAAGGTGAACGAGAGTTTTAGTTTGTCATACGAGAGCCTGTCCTGACAAAACTCTACCATCTGGTTAGCAAGATGTATGAGACAGGCGAAATACCCTCAGACTTCAAGAAGAATATAATAATTCCAATCCCAAAGAAGGCAGGCGTTGACAGATGTGAAAATTACCGAACTATCAGTTTAATAAGTAGCAGCTGCAAAATAGTAACGCGAATTCTTTACAGACGAATGGAAAAACTGGTAGAAGCCGACCTCGGGGAAGATCAGTTTGGATTCCGTAGAAATGTTAGAACACGTGAGGCAATACTGACCTTACGACTTATGTTAGAGGAAAGATTAAGGAAAGGCAAACCTATGTTTCAAGCATTTTTAGACTTAGAGAAAGCTTTTGACAGTGTTGACTGGAATACTCTCTTTCAAATTCTGTAGGTGGCAGGGGTAAAATACAGGGAGCGAAAGGCTATTTGCAATTTGAACAGAAACCAGATGGCAGTAATAAGAGTCGAGGTACATGAAAGGGAAGCAGTGGTTGGGGAGGGAGTGAGACAGGGTTGTAGCCTCTCCCCGATGTTACTCAATCTGTATATTGAGCAAGCAGTAAAGGAAACAAAAGAAAAGTTCGGAGTAGGTATTAAAATCCAGGGAGAAGAAATAAAAACTTTTGAGGTTCGCCGATGACGTTGTAGTTCTGTCAGAGACAGCAAAGGACTTGGAAGAGCAGTTGAACGGAATGGACAGTGTCTTGAAAGGAGAATATAACATGAACACAACAAAAGCATAACGAGGATAATGGAATGTAGTCGAGTTAAGTCGGGTGATGCTGAGGGAAATAGATTAGGAAATGAGACACTTACAGTAGTCAAGAAGTTTTGCTATTTGGGGAGCAAAATAACTGATGATGGTCGAAGTAGAGAGGATATAAAATGTAGACTGGCAATGGCAAGGAAAGCGTTTCTGAAGAAGAGAAATTTGTTAACATTGAGTATAGATTTAAGTGTCTTGAAGCCGTTTCTGAAAGTATTTGTATGGAGTGTAGCCATGTATGGAAGTGAAACATGGACGATAACTAGTTTGGACAAGAAGAGAATAGAAGCTTTCGAAATGTGGTGCTACAGAAGAATGCTGAAGATTAGATGGGTAGATCACACAACTAATGAGGAGGTATTCAATAGAATTAGGGAGAAGAGGAGTTTGTGGCACAACTTGACTAGAAGAAGGGATCGGTTGGTAGGACATCTTCTGAGGCATCAAGGGGTCACAAATTTAGCATTGGAGGGCAGCGTGGAGGGTAAAAATTGTAGAGGGAGACCAAGAGATGAATACACTAAGCAGATTCAGAAGGATGTAGGTTGCAGTAGGTACTGGGAGATGAAGAAGCTTGCACAGGATAGAGTAGCATGGAGAGCTGTATCAAACCAGTCTCAGTAGTGAAGACCACAACAACAACAACAACAATAACAACAACCACCCCGTACCATAAGGCCTGCGATGGGACCGGTGTGTCTTGGACGAATGCACTTTATGAAACCGCGTTTACCGGCTGTACGTCGTATGCGTAAACGACCATGACTTGTGTGCAGGCAGAATCTGCTTTCTTCGCTGAAGACCACGGTGCCCCATTCCATCTTCCAAGTGATCCTCTGAAGGCACCAGTCGATCCGCGCACGTTGATGCTGTGGTGTCAGTGGCCTTAGCCCAGGTGCTAATAATCTGTTCGCAACAGTTCGTGTTCACACGTCTGGGCTAACAAGCTGCGGTAGCTGTACGATCTGCCACTGCTGAACTTAACGATACGAGGATCCTGGGGGGCGTCTGTGCTGCGTGGACGTCTAGACCCTCGTCTACGGATGTGAGAATGTTCACATGACCAATGATACCACCATCATTGCACAACTGACGCAGCACGTTCAGCTTGTGTGGAAATTTTCTCACTTTTCGGAAGGCCTCAGTTTCACCCCTTTCAAACTCGCTCAGTTGGCTGTAGGAAGCGCGAATGCGTGTCCGTGGCACGGTTGCCTGCTTGCTTCACACGTCTGCACCAAACTGAGCCTTCTGAATATGACCATTCGCTATTAAAGAGTAGACACAGATGACGCTTTCTGTTGACGGACTTGCCGCGCAGGATTAGCCGAGCGGTTTAAGGCGTTGCAGTCGTGGACTGTGCGGCTGGTCCCGGCGGAGGTTCGAGTCCTCCCTCGGGCATGGGTGTGTGTGTTTGCCCTTAGGATAATTTAGGCTAAGTAGTGTGTAAGCTTAGGGACTGATGACCTTAGCAGTTAAGTCCCATAAGATTTCACACACATTTGAGTATTTTTGTCGACGGACAACGTCGAAACCATTATCAGTACATCTACTATTCCCCATAAGCCATCATCGGAACCAAACCGACGTCGTCTTTCCATGTGTAGGCCTATTGATATTTTGTTTTCAGCACAGTAGATCGTGTCCTTTGCCAAGTCACCATCTCGATGTTCGGCCTGTCAATTTAGGGAAACCATGGAAAGCCCAAACGTGGTGTACAGAAGAGAATGAGAATTTGAATCCCACTGTTCATTAAGGAGGTACTTGTCTCAGTGCTTTCTGTACGAGACGCTAAGCCGCCCTCACGGGGGACGGGTTTCTCATCGCGTAGCCCGTCAGACGTGCTGTTCGTTGCACTTGCCGCACGCTGCGAAACGACCTGCTACATCTCACGGAACGTGCTCCTCGTCGTGATTTGGTACCTCAGCGCTCTCCACCGTCAGTATGTTGCACCTGCCGCGTAAATCACTCGAATGCTTTACGAAAATGGATGCGCGTAAAATAGCAGTGTTAAATCTGTTAGCGATGTCAAAGAAACGCGGAGGAAATCACGAAGAAGATACTAGACTCGTCGACGGCTGAAATAGGGAATGAAGCTACCGTTGGCGTGGACCGGGCATCCGACTTCACGAGGCACACCTCTGTCGGCACACGGGACGAGCTGGTTAACGTGATTTGAGCTCTCAGCAGCCGATCTCGGCTTTATTTGGCTCGCAAACCACACTGTTTCCTTACGATAATGGACGCCAGTGAAATAACTGCGTTAACACTGTTCGTGATTGTTGAAGAAGAGAAGAGAGAATTATGAAGGAGAATCTGGACTCGTCTACGGCTCGAGCAGCGAATTGCTGGTAGAGAGCACTACATAATGCTGTACGACGATCTGAGATACATAGTGGTAGAAGTTATTCGGTGACTATTGAATTTTCATCCCAGCGCTTGTGTTAAATTAAATATAGTTAAGGTATTATTGTTAAATGTCAGTTTGCACATGCATAACATCAGTTCTCACGATGTTGCATTAACTACGAATTCTTTGAAATAACTTACTTCATCACAAAGATTTGAAAATAGAGATTCGTTTCGCAGTTTCGTTCGAATGGCAGAGGAGATGTTTTTCGAAGTTGCTCATCAGAATTTAATAAAGGTATTTTCCGGCAAGGTACAAACATGAGGCAGTCCATAAAAGCAGTGGCCAGAAGTCTTAGCGTGATTGCAAGCCTATGTCATAAACTAAACACGTTAACAGCACGACCCGTGTGCCGAAAGCGCTGTCTCTCGTGATGTCGGATGCCCTGTCCACGTCAACGGTAGCTACCTCGTCAAGTGCGGGGACGTTTTATTCCCTATTTGAACCATCGACCAGTCCAGAATCTTCTTCGCGATTGCCTCCGCTTTTCTTCGACAATCCCTAGCAGATATAACACAGCTACTTTGACATATGTTATACGAAGTTCCATAGTAACAAAAACTTCCAGTGCCTAAAACTGTTCAGTTTATAACATGGACTATCAATCACGTAAAGATTTCTGGCCACTGGGGAAACATTCCAGTCGTTAGCCATTCCAAAAAGAACTGCAGCAAATACGTTATTTATAATAAATAACATCGACTTTTGAGACGATACTGCTATTGAATGAACCGAGAATCTTTTAGAAAAAAAAAGGTGAAAAACAACTGAAAGGAGACGCGCGCGTACTTGCTACATTTCGCTTCACAGTTCACGACGCCTTCAACTGACCTATGACTTCCAGGATGGCAAACAGTTCTCTGTACATGATATGCACTGTCTTAAAGACTGTATTTACAGCTCCCATTATTTAATATTTAGCTATTACAAATTGATCAAAACGGCGGGCTTTTGGTAGATCATCATTGTACAGTAGCATTGAAGTGGTATACCGTCATAGCACACCAGCTGTAACCCTAAAAGCATTAAATACAGAAAACCCTTATCTACGGTTATGTAGCTACAATTATGTCACTTTATTATAACAAATCGTAGCTAAAATGACGCGTTTTCGAGAGATCCTCAATTTGCTGATGCTTTGAAACAGCTTACATTCAAAATGACGCGTTTTCGAGAGATCCTCAATTTGCTGATGCTTTGAAACAGCTTACATTCAAACTTCCTGGCAGGTTAAAACTGTGTGGCGGACCGAGACTCGACCTTTGCCTTTTCGTGGGCAAGTGCTCTACCATCAGGGCTACCCAAGCACGACTCATTCCCCGTCCTCACAGCTTTACTGTATCTCGTCTCCTACCTTCCAAACTTTGCAGGAGCTCTCCTGCGAACCTTGCAGAACTAGCACTTCTGAAAGAAAGGATATTGCGGAGACATGGTTCAGCCACAGCCTGGAGGATGTTTCCAGGGCACTAGCTCGCGAAAGGCAAAGGTCGCGAGTTCGAGTCTCGGTCCGGCACACAGTTTTAATCTGCCAGGAAATTTCATATCAGCGCACACTCTGCTGCAGAGTGAAAATCTCATTCTGGAAGCTTACATTCATATCACGTACTACATGAGAAAGAAAATCCATCAAATACGTGTTTAACGGCATACAATATGGCGGCTCCTCAGTTCCTCTTGTGAGGCAAAAACTATGTCGCATCTTATTGGCCACGTTCCTCTTCACTACGCAAAAATCTGACATGCACGATTCTTCATTTCGCGTCGGCAGTGTAATGGAATGTGAAATTGCACACTGCGGTGTCGTCAGCACCTCATCCATGTGCGTTTTCACGTCCCGTGAGAGAACGGCGAAGGACAGCGGACAGAACCTTGTTCACTCCCAGGAGACATCACGCCATTACCAACACCGCCTGTAGCCTTGATAACGTCTTCAGTTCGGCGAGGGAAAGAGCAGGTAGGTTGGTTGGCTGGCTGGTTTGGGGGATGGGACCAAACAGTGAGGTCATCGGTCTCATCGGATCAGGGAAGGATGGCGAATGAAGTCGGCCGCGCTCTGACAAAGGAACTATCCCCGCATTTGCCTGAAGCGATTTGGGAAAGCCACGGACAACCTAAATCAGGATGGCGGGACGCGGATTTGAACCGTCGTCCTTCCGAATGTGAGTCCAATGTGTTAACCACTGCGCCACCTCGCTCCGTGAAAAAAGTAGGTATGGCCTATCCATGTGGAGCCACTCACTGATGATTAGGTGCGAGTGGTGATGATTTCTTGTAGAACCGTTGGATAGACCGCTTTAATACTGCAACAGTTCGGCCAGTACTGTAATCTAGTCGTGGAAGCATCCAAACATGGTAAACACATTCTGCTATTTTGTCACATCTCCACGTCCGCCTATTATACTGTGATAATTACGTAGAACCGACTGGCACGAACAGCCAATATGACCGTCGGTGATGGTATCACGTGACCACCTGGTACCAGTTCCACTCCACGTATATTGTTCTAAAGCGACCACGAGGCGCTGTAAGTGGGTAACTAATATTTTGTGTGGTGCGCTCATCTTGCTGCGTGCCCGCAGCCAATTCTCGGTAATAAACCCCAGCGCTTGCACTGTATTACATGACTCCTATCGGAAGACTGGTTCTCGGAATTTTAAAAGCCACCTTTTTTGTGGTGGGTTTGATAGTATTATAGTATTTCGCACTGAGTATTGTTAACTAAATATAGCTCATTATAAATAAAGTAGTGACAAGTCGCTGAGTCCTTTGAAACGTTTCAATGTTTTCGTTTAATCGAGTTTGATAATGAGTCCAGGCTATAGCTAGTCAGTGGAGGGGTTAATTGGATAGTAAACTTCGATTTACTCTGGGTGTCACGCCAAAAGCATTCCACAGTTTCAGTGGTGACATTCACACCACCCATCGACGGAACTCAACGGTACGGAAGATCAACGTCATGGATTCTGTGCAAGAAAGTTTTCACAGACGTTAGTGATGCCTACTAGCATCGGATTTTAACCAATTCTTGCCGTCCCTACGGATCTCTTGGAAATACGTTTGGTGGTTTACTATATTCTTAATTGTCATTTTATTTCCTGCTTGATTTTCGCATCACATTTCAATGTAGATCTCGAAATTTTTTGCGAGGGTGTTCTTCCACGAAGAACATGGATGTGTGTGATGTCCTTAGGTTAGTTAGGTTTAAGTAGTTCTAAGTTCTAGGGGACTGATGACCTCAGATGTTAAGTCCCATAGTGCTCAGAGCCATTCTTTTGTGATTTGAATTTATCTTTATAAGGTATGTTCTGCTCGAGGATGAGATACAGAACACTGTTCTGTCCATATTTATGGCTCCCATGTCTGGGAGCGGAAAGTTATTTGGACTGACAACACAAGGATAAAGATAAGTCCAACAATGAAATAAGAACATAACAAGAGATCCTACAAAGATTTTTATGAAAATTACTATTCCATTGTGAAGGGGAGATACATACCTACTGACGAATCAAAACATTATGACAACCCGCTTAAAAGCGTTCTGGTCTACCTTTAGGAAGCTCTACAGAGCAGTTATGCGTGGCATTGTCCCTGCAAGTCCTTGTTAGATTTCCGGAAGTACGTGACATCAGCTTTCAACGCAGAGATCGTGCAATCCACGTAAATTACGGGCCGGTAGCCTGTGGACTCGGAGCAGGCTCTCGATATCGTTCCAGATATGTTCCATCGAGATCAGATCAACAGGGGTTCATTATCAAGCGACTCAAGTGACTGTAGCACCATTCTGGCCAGTTATCCTGCTGGAAGATGCCATGGCCGTCGGGGAAGACATCAAGCATCACGTAATTCAGGTGATCCACCACAACGTCCACGTAGTTCGTACCTGTCATGGTGCCTTCCATTACTACCACAGGTTCCCTGGAAGCCCAGGAGAATGTTCCCCATATCCTTTTAGGACAATGTGGTAGCGGCTGAAACGAACTGTGATGTTCTCATTTCCTGGGATATGCACGGTGGCTACATTTGGAGGCATTGTTTACCTGCCCAGTAGGTGCTGTCCCCAAGCGACTGCTCCTTGGAATGCTTCATGTGCTTCAGATCTTAGCAGTTAGACGATCAAACGTAGGAACCATTTTTGCATGCGGTGTAAGATTGTCTAGATCTTCAAATTGTGATTTGAAGCCGGCCGTGGTGGCCGAGCGGTTCTAGGCGCAACAGTCGGGAACCGCGCGACTGCTACGGTCGCAAGTTCGAATCCTGCCTCGGGCATGGATGTGTGTGATGTCCTTAGGTTAGTTAGGTTTAAGTAGTTCTAAGTTCTAGGGGACTGATGACCTCAGATGTTAAGTCCCATAGTGCTCAGAGCCATTTTTTTGTGATTTGAATTTATCTTTATAAGGTATGGTCTGCTCGAGGATGAGATACAGAACACTATTCTGTCCATATTTATGGTACGTACTCTGAGATAATTTAATTTATGTATTTATTTTTGTAATGATTGTTCTGGTTCCCGCTGAAACCACTGCCACTATGTGGACAACATGGGTAGCTGTGACCTATTCTTGTGTTTCCATTTCTACACGATGTACTCAAGCAAAAGAAAGGACGAGATAATTCCGGCGTGCCTTTTAGAAGAGATTCTTTCTGATGACCACTCAGAGTTTGAGAGTATCAGGGAAAGTAAATATTTGTCAGCTAACGACAGTGAGCTTGGTTTCCGAGAAGAAAAGGATGGCACAGCTACATTATTATCTTGCCCCCCAAAACGTAAAATCATATGACTTAAATATAGGATGTGTAGATAATATGGACCTGATGAATATACTATTATGCAGTTGATAGAAAATCCAGAAGCTAGTGGATAATACTGTTCTGGTATGTGGTTGATATTTCTGTTTGAATTGCATTTATTCTATTTCTAGGAACTGATCCGGTGGAGAAAAGTGCTTAAGGATGTTCGAAGATACGTTGCAACAGACCTTGTAGGCATCATTACTTTCAAAGAAAATCCTGGCTGTCCATCATCAGCAGGAAAAAAAAAAATTAAAAGTGTTGTTCCTGTTAAAAAATGCAGAGCAGAAGGAAAGCATCTGGGGCGATACCTGGCCCTCAAGGCGCTGTGTACATCGCAAAGCAAAGAACCTTACAACAGCAGAGGGACATGTATACTCTGCCACGTATTCTTGTGCCTCTCTGCAGAAAGGAACTGCTTTTACCTTTCCATCAACAGTAACGACATTTCGTCCACAACTGCTCCATTTGAAAACACCATGTATTAGTTCAATTAATGTGACACTTGTTTTTCACATTTCTATATTTCAAATTACGTATGATAATCTAATAAATACTGAAAATCAAAAAAATTAATTTTTGATATTGCTAGTCTGAAAGGGAAATCATAAGCCTGCCTCCCCCCCCCTCCCCCGCTCCCCCACCCCCCTCCACCCATGGCCCTAGCCCTTATTGCTTGCGTCCGTGGCGCGGGGTGCATACATCAACCAGCAGGTTGCCTGGATGACGGCATATCCGGTCACGATTATCGACCATATGTAACAGGAAACATTGTCTATACGACCAGGCGACACGTTTACACTGACGCATGATCCAAATTCGATAATACCATGCTCACTGCAGTCGAAATTGAGGAACATGAGAACCCTTTTAAGGGTGATCTGCTGCGAAGCCCCATGCTCAACGATGCGCGCTGAACGGTTCGCTCCGAAACACTTGTGCCTGGACCACATTGTACCATGTCGTCAGATCTGCCACAGATTACCACCTGTCTTGCTTTACAGAGCGGGCCACACGCCGACCTTCTTATTCTGTGCTGAGACACCGTGTATCCTACTCGTGGCTTTACCGTCTTTCAGCCACTTTTCGCAGATGATCGCGATAGTATCACCCAAATGGCTGATCAGCTTCGCCGTTTCGCTGTCTCGCCTTGGGCAGTGGTCATAATGTTTTGGCTCGTCAATTTGGTATTTTTTGGCCGTCACAACATTTTGTTATCATTCCAAGTTTCTTTCTTCTGAGACTGTTAATTCTTTATGAAGCACATTTCCTCTTAGAAATCCTCGCTTTCACCGTTCAATATTGGACAGTGCGTCTCGAGGTGGAACTGTCTTACCGAGCGGGGTATCGCGGTGGTTAGCACACTGGACTCGCATTCTGGAGGACGACGGATGAAACCCGCGTGCTGACTATCCTGATTTGCGTTTTCCGTGATTTCCCGAAATCGCTTAAGGCAAATGCCGGGATGGTTCCTTCGAAAGGACACGGCCGCTACATTCTCCATCCTTCCCTTATCCGACCTTGTGCTCCGTTTCTAGTGACCTCGTTGTCAACGGACATTAAATCCCCAATCTCCTCCCTCTGGAACTGCCTTATCGTCTACTGTGAACATACCACCGTTCATACGCCATGTCACGTGACGTTCCGTTTGCAGTCGCTGTTTATCGGGCTTACGTCGGAGTTCATGACTGGTAGCTGTGCTCCCTACGGTTACCTCAGATACTATTGCATGAGGTGGCAGTAAAAAAGAGGGGACGGTCAGTTAAAAGAAAACGGACTTTCTCGTTACTCTACTTTTTCGTAAACTTTGTTGGTCACACGGAGATTGAGAATCATTTCCTTTGAAACCACTGTTGCATCTGTAATACAAAAGTAAGTTACTTTCACTTATTTCAAACAGAAGATTAGACGTGTATTAGTGTTCTTAAAAAAGCTAAAATGTAAAAAATTCGTTTTTCCTGAGCAGAAATAACTGTTATTTATTAGTTGCTTCAGTGTTAACGATAATAAAATTGTTTCTCACACTTATTACTCAGAACGAACACGTTTTTTCTTTTTGCGGACAGAAGTATACATTTAGTTGTATTTCATTTATTTGCTTTACTGCTTGTCATGGTAGTTTTTTCACTGCTTTCCTTGGTAAAATAGCTACACCCCCATTAGTTTTAATTCAGTCGCATGATTAACAGACATTTCCACTCCGCTCTCGCTAAAGCAGCTTTTTAAACAACAATATCCATTTGTGTGCAATAAAACACAAAGCCAATTTGATACAGGATTCACTAAGATAAATATGGACGTTTTATTCCCGTGTATTCTAAATCTAGTGTTAGATTTTAAACAGTTCTTCCCTCTCCTGCATTTCTAATCTATCAGAACCACGCTAAACACAAACATTTGTGAAGAATTTTGTGTATCAGTCTATCAAAAACCAGAGTGAAACAAAGGGTAGCCAGTTAGATCCACCTAGACTCCTAGAGAGCTCTTGTAAGTAGATTCACCAACTTGAAATTCTCGTGCTTCATTTTCAATTGAAGGAAAATGAGACTTTGGAACAAAATCAGTCACCAGCGTTGGCTCACGCAGCGGAATAATATTAAATATGTACAAAAGACTTCTAAACAGTCGATGCTTAGCTGTAAAATGCATCAGATGTATTCATGCACGTAAAAATGCCTGCAACTAATTATATAATAAGTAAAGGACAAAACTGCAGCGCGACTACTTTCCTGTACGTCACTGATAATATGTACCAGTGTTTGTAGCATGGTTTGAAAAGGCCCATATGGCACCACAGATGCGTAAATTAACTCTTTTGTACAGATGGAATAATACCTGCGTGTCAACATAATCTAGAATATAGCTGCCCATAACTGGGTTAATTGCAGTCCTAGTCGCGGCAGCTAAGGCACTGCATTCATGGACTGTGCGGCTGATCCCGGCGGAGGTTCGAGTCCTCCCTCGGGCATGGGTGTGTGTGTTTGTCCCTTGGATAATTTAGGTTAAGTAGTGTGTAAGCCTAGGGACTGATGACCTTCGCAGTTAAGTCCCACAAGATTTCACACACATTTGAACATTTTTTGCAGTACTAGTCAGCTAGTTGAGTAGCTTCGCTGTTTATTGTCCATTCAGCTTCTTAAACAACAAAATATACTTGTGTGCTACAAAACCACTGGCCTAACGTCAGGGGTAAGATTCAAAGCGGCGTATGTGCTTTGGAAGCACTCAGACACAAAATTTCGAAACCGCTACGTGCCAGAAGGAAAAAGTCGATGGACTTATAGGACCCGAGTAATTACGTAACTACATCAACTAAAATCCGCAAAAAGAAGAAGATAACGGTATGTTTGGAGAAAGCGGTGCAAAAAGTTCTGAAAGTTTGCAACCGCATCAGCAGAAAAGTACCAAAGAATTCGCAGAATGTGCGTAATGAATAAATCCGCTCAGCAAATACACCCCGAGAAGCGGCTGCCGCATAATTAAAATATTCGCAAGCACCGGGAGTTAGCAAACCAGAAAGCGAAAGTGTCTGAGAGAGGAACGTAATGTCCCCATGACGGCACCGTCCTCGCTAAGCTCTTATCTACACTCATCTAAACTCTGATTCTTCGTAGCTCTCGGCGGAACCTCTCGAAAGCATCAAGAGAACGCAAATATGGTAGGCAGGCGTCTTTATTGTGGCATTTGTTGCTTGAAAGCAGTGGATCCCAACCTTTCTGAGTTACCCTGAGCGAATTTTGCACGTAACTATGTAAACTTTAGATTGGAGACGATTAACATTTTTACTTTAAAACATACACTATATGATCAAAAGTATCCGGACACCTGGCTGAAAACGACTTACAAGTTCGTTGCGCCCTCCATCGGGAATGCTGAAATTCAATATGGTGTTGCCCCACCCTTAGCCTTCATGACAGCTTCCACTCTCGCAGGCATACGTATAGATGCTGGAAGGTTTCTTGGGGAATGGCAGCCCATTCTTCACGGAGTGCTGCTCTGAGGAGAAGTATCGATGTGGGTCTGTGAGGCCTGGCACAAACTTGGCGTTGCAAAACATCCCAAAGGTGTTCTATAGGATTCAGGTCAGGACTCTGTGTAGGCCAGTCTATTACAGGGATGTTATTGTCATGTAACCACTCCGCCATAGGCCGTGCATTATGAACAGGTGCTCGATCGTGTTGAAAGATACAATCGCCATCCCCGAATTGCTCTTCAACAACAGGAGGCAAGAATGTGCTTAAAACATCAGTGTAGGTCTGTGCAGTGATAGTGCCACGCAAAAAAACAAGGGGTGCAAGCCCCCTCCATGAAAAACACCACCACATCATAACACCATCGCCTCCAAATTTTACTGTTGGCACTACACACGCTGGCAGATGACGTTCACCGGGCATTCGCCATACCTACAAAATGGTTCAAATGGCTCTGAGCACTATGGGACTTAACAGCTGTGGTCATCAGTCCCCTAGAACTTAGAACTACTTAAACCTAACTAACCTAAGGACGTCACACACATCCATGCCCGAGGCAGGATTCGAACCTGCGACCGTAGCAGTCGCGCGGTTCCGGACTGCGCGCCTAGAACCGCCAGACCACCGCGGCCGGCCGCCATACCTACACCCTGCCATGGGATCGCCACATTGTGTACCGTGAGTTATCACTCCACGCAACGTTTTTGCACTCTTCAATCGTCCAATGTTTACGCTCCTTACACCAAGCGAGGCGTCGTTTGCCATTTACCGGCGTGATGTGTCACGTATGAGCAGCCGCTCGACCATAAAATCCAAGTTTTCTCAACTCCCGCGTAACTGTCATGGTTCTTGTGGTGCATCGTGATGCAATTTGAAATTCCTATGTGATGGTCTGGATAGATGTTCGCCTGTTATACATTACGACCTTTAACTGTCGGCGTTCTCTGTCAGTCAGCAGACGACGTCGGTCTATGCGCTTTTGTGCTGTACATGTCCCTTCACTTTTCCACTTCACTATCACTAGGGGTGTGGAAATGTGTCGTACGTTTGTACGCGACAAGTGACACCCAATCGTCTGACCACGTTCGATGTCCGTAAGTTCCGCGGACCGCCGCATTCTGTTCTCTCACGATGTCTAATGACTGCTGAGGTCGCTGATACGGAGTACCTGTCAGGAGGTGGCAGCACAATGCGCCTAATATGAAAAACGTATGTTTTTGGGGGTGTCCGGATACTTTTGATCACATAGTGTACACAATATAAAAATATGTAGGCAACACTCCAGAAATTAAAAAAATACGTTTTGTAAGTTGTTTTTACTAAATTAAGAAATAAAGAGTGAATTAGACGGTTCTTAGTAAAGCTTATTTCAGTCTATCCTTTCCTTACGCATTGGCCAAAGCGTGTTGCAAGTTCTTTCGGGTCCCCAGTTCTTTTTTCCTTGTTGTCGTAGTACGAGGCGTGCTGAAAAATGATGCCTCCGAATTTTTTCTGTGAAAAATGTTAAAGCTGTTTAAATAAAAGAATCGTTATTAACGTTGTACATCTTTATTTCTCAGTATACATATTTTCAGCTCTCTGCCGCTCGACGACTCCGAATTGTACCGTGTAACATGGCGGTGTATGACGTAACTACGTCAGTGCGTGAGAAACAGTGTGCTGTAACCGAGTTTCAAATCAGAAGAGTTCGTCCACAGATGTAGCATCCTCTCCTTCAGCATGACAACGCTAGGCCACACACGAGTTCTGCGACATGTGCAACATACAGACGTCTTAGGTTCACCGTCATCGGTCATCCACCATACAGTCACGACTTGGTGTCCTCCAATTCTAATCCGGTTCCAAAACTTTACGAACACCTTCGTGGAATACACATTGATAGTGATGAAGCGGTGCAAGCAGGGGTGAAGTTGTGGCTACGTTAACGAAGTCACACATTTTACAGTGACGATATCAACAAACTACTCTCTTGTTGGGTGAATTGTGTTCGTTGCCAGGTGACTATGTTGAGAAATAAACATGTAGACATGAAGAATAGAGATGTAGAATGGCAATAAAGTTTGTTTTATTTTAAAATCTTTATAAGAGTTTTCACATTAAAAATATGTAGGCATTACTGTTCAGCACGTCCTCGTAACAGAGTTATATTCACTCATAAAAGTTGCGGTGAATAAAATCCGTGTTGATTGGGTTATTCCAGTAATAATGGATACTACGAATCTTTGTTGGCTGTTCTGTTTTATCAAAAACTATTTTCAGTTTGCTGTGTGTGCAGAACCCAAGAAATTACACATTGGACCTAATTACACCATCCGTCTAGGTCAGTAATAGAGAAGGAAAACGATATTATGTTTTGCAGAAGTAAGAGTTGTAAAATAGAAATATAAATAGGTAATTATGGGATGAACTTGAATTTTTCAGACTGACTGACCACTGAGCTAAGTAAAAACATCATGCAGACGTTAATAAAATTCGTACCTGCTCATTCGATGCTCCACGAATCAGTATACAAAGGGTGGTCATTAAGTTTTAATCGTCACCTCGAGAAGATAAAGTTCCATAATTAATTTTTGTTTGTTAGCATACATATACCTGTGCACCGCTATAATACATTAAAATCCCCTCATCACAGTAGCCCGCCGGTGTGGCCGAGCGGCTGTAGGCGCTTCAGTCTGGAAACGCGCGACCGCTACGGTCGCAGGTTCGAATCCTGCCCCGGGCATGAATGTGTGTGATGTCCTTAGGTTAGTTAGGTTTAAGTAGTTGTAAGTTCTAGGGGACTGATGACCTCCGATGTTAAGTCCCTTCGTGCTCAGACCCATTTGAACCACGCCCTTAGAGAAGGTTACTCACAGTGAACCCCTTGAGTGCGAGGTCGCAGGTTCAGTGTTTGGTAAAGCTCATTTGAAAGTGTTGTGTTAACAGTTATGACAGGAAAAATATAACTGCTAATGACTCGCCATGTGCATCAGGAGGGCCACAGAAAAAGTGTGTCCGGGAGGTGCGAGATCAACCCTCCATGGGATATGTGTATTACATTTCACAAAATTGACGTCGTCGACATTCAAGAAAAGTGCAAAGCAGATCACTAACTTGCGCCATGAGCACCGAAAAGTGGCGCTCCAAAGTGATCACAAAGGTTCGCACCATCAAGATCGAAGGCAAACTCCTAGGGAGTTACAAACCCTGCTGGCCTTCCAGCCAGGTATCCACTCTTAAGGAATGCGTGTAGAATCATATTGGTGTAACGGGATGAAGACACTGATGCAATGTGATGGCACGCAGCCGAATACGGAACAGCCTGTTGTGGAACTTACCATGAAACTCGCTATCCTTTAAGGCTTACTTGCAGACAGTGCGATAATGTTTTATAGGCACGGAGAAAACGAACACCCAGGGACTGAACTTGTCCAGTGGTTCCAGGTGGTATGAACTGCAATGACACACACTTTCCAGGAGGGACAGTTTGCGCTGTAGGAGTATGATTTTTAAACGCGAACCAAGAATAAAGCAAAATCAAGTTAGTTTGACAATTTATTGGCCAAAGACGGTGCTTATACCATAGTTCATCGTTCTCTTACCCCCATTTGCCCCACTCTTTCTTGCTGTGACGTATATATTCCCTACTCCTCTTGCAAGGCCACGCACACGTGAGAAGAATCGTAGGAAGCATAGCACCTCCAACGTGTCGCAGCACAATAAGCAACTTTCCAACCAATTTACCATCCAGATTAACAGACGGCATAATTCTATGCGAATGCGTTAAGACATTGATGTTAGATGATCTTGATACGGTTCTCTTGGTACCTCAAATTTCCGGGTTCTTCTCATATGCATTTTCTCTTCAAATCCTGATTGGTCGTAATTGAAAACAAATTCCTTATTGAATAATGGGTAAGGTTGTTTATCTCGTCTACAAATTTTCAGGCCGATTCCGCTTTTGCTGGGTATTGTTAGTTCTCTTGTCTTGTTTTCTGCACTCTGAATAAGTCTACGTGGCTGCAGCTTGCGATATAGCGGGCATTTCCATGTTCAAATGTGTTTTTGAATTCCTGAGGGACCAAACTGCTAAGGTCATTGGTCCCTAGACTTACACACTACTTAAACTAACTAATGCCAAGAACAACATACACATCCATTCCCGAGGGAGACTCGAACCTCCGGTGGGAGGGGCCGCGCAATCCGTGGCATGGCGCCTCAACCCGCGCAGCCACTACGCGCAGCTTTTCCATGTGATAAACTACTGAAGGGATCAGGGCACTTTTGTTAAACTAGAACGAAACTGACTGTAGTTAATTTTTACGGGACAGACTTTTGCCGTAAGGCCACAGACTAAGAATATCTTAGGAATTGTATGCGCGAGAAAAAGTAGTGCTCAGTATTAAATTCTATTACAGGCCGAATAACTGATAATAGGATCTGTGGACTATACGAGCAGTCATTAAGTTGAATATAAGAACGTAATTGGACACTTAGCGTTGTTAAAATAAAGCTTACGAAGTTTGAATGACTGTATCGAAGTGTAGTAATGGACCATAGACCTTGCTAGTCTTTGAGTGATGAACTAAAAACCACGAACATATTAGTTGGCATAATTGCTGAGAGTAATTGTAGGATCAACCCTCCTTTTCCCTCTATAAAAAACGCAATGATTCATGATCATTTAATTATTATTTAATGTTGTTAACAAAAAACTAAGGTGATTTCCATGATTACGTTTATATTAGTAAATAATAACTAACATCCAAAAACGTTATTAACTATCTTGTCTTCCGTAAAGCCGGCCGCGGTGGCAGTGCGGTTCTAGGCGCTTCAGTCCGGAACCGTGGCACTGCTACGGTCGCAGGTTCGAATCCTGTCTCGGGCATGGATGTGTGTGATGTCCTTAGGTTAGTTAGGTTTAAGAAGTTCTAAGCTCTAGGGGACTGATGACCTAAGATGTTAAGTCCCATAGTGCTCAGAGCCATTTGAACCATTTTTTTTCTTCGGTAAAGCAGCAACAAATGAAGGGTGATCGACTGAGCAAAAAGTTAACATTAATTATTATTAGTATTAAAACCCGAAGTTAAGTCGCCGTTACAGTGAAGATGTTTGTGGCAGCTCGATCTGAGGTATAGGTATAACCATCAGTCGGGGATATACAGTAGATGACAGCATCAATATTTTACGTCAGAGTAGTCGACGACAACAGATCGACGGAGGGCGGCTACAGTGTGCATGAAGTACTGCTTTAATACTGAAAGACAGTACTTGTAAATATTCGGCATATTTCAGTGGCTTATCATTGTTATAGTAAAGTGAACAAATATTTTCTATGTTGTCGTTCCACTCCGTCATCTCCCAGAGCAGTCAAAGAATCAAAAGTTATACTGTAGTTTCGTCAGGTCACGCCAACATGAAAGGGCGTGTGGTCTACACCCCGCTCTCCTTGCCTCCATTACGTTCCCAGGCCTTGGAGCCGATTATTCTCATTCATTTAGCTCCTCAGTTGGCATCATGAGGCTGACTGCAACAGGTTCCAGTCATCACAGCAAGGAAAAATCCCTGGCAGTACCAGGAAATGAAACCGTGTCCTCCACATAGCAGTCAGATACCCTGATCACATAGTCACGGAGGCGGACTGTTACTGGTGTAATTTTATTGTCGTGCTCTCTACGATTCGCAGTTGGAATTTTCTTTGCAAGAGTTTGGGAGATATAATTACAAAATCTTGATTCTCACAAAAAGGTAACTTATTCCAGTGCCAAAGGCTATTGAAACGTTGCTCACGTTCTTACAGTGGCCGCGCTGGCTGCGGAAATACTTTTTTCCTTGCAGATTGGCGCGCATTCCTTCCACGCTAAGCGGCGGCGGAGTGTAACAGGGCGCGTCTAATCCGCGGGGATTCCCCTGGATCAGTTCGATGCGCGCGCGGAACGTGATCGTGAGTCTTCTGCCAACTTCTGGCGAGGGTGTGAGGAAGAGAAGCCGGGGCTGCGCTCAAGGCACGCCGCGCGGAGCAGGTGCACACACTGGCTGCGACAGGGCTACGGCGAGGGATAGGTGGGCGCGCTCCGCAATTTGCGGGCCGCGTTATTAGAGGTCGTTAGGCTGTCGCGCCGGAAGCGGCACCCTAATGCCTTCGTCAATAGGGACACCTCCCCTACCCTCTCCCTCTCTCCCACTGCCACCTGCGCGCCAGCTCTGCCGGCACCCTCTCACATGACTGAGTAGATCCGGGCAGCGCATCACGTGGCTCTCCGCCTGCGATACGTTCAGGCTGAGCACGCGCTAAAACTTCCCGTTGTATTGCGCGTAATAAGCAATTGACCTAGTATACTGCGCCATTGAAATTATAACGCCAAGAACGATAGCAAATAATAAAATTTTACTTATTGTTCGAATACGTGAATACATGATTAGTAGGTAATTTGGAATTATTTGGGGAGCAATATTTAATACATGGAGATGCCACCTCAGACAACAACAATTGCTCCAGCCCTACTGGATGTCGAGTCGATCTGGGATTGTGTGACAGATATGCGTACACGTCAGTCCATGGTGGATCCACACTGTGCCAGTGATCATCGATTGTGGTGGCTGGTTAGTGGTGTCTTGACTGGCTCTCGGCACCTCATGGCTAGACGATTTCAAATGGTGAGAGATCTGGAAGACGTGTGTGACAGGACAACAGCGGGACACCCTCTGTATTGAAGTGGGGTTATGGCAGCATGGGCAACCTGCAACTTACACTACTGGCCATTAAAATTGCTACACCAAGAAGAAATGCAGATGATAAACGGGTATTCATTGAAGAAATATATTATCTAGAACTGACATGTGATTACATTTTCACGCAATTTGGGTGCATAGATCCTGAGAAATCAGTAACCAGAACAGCCACATCTTGCCGTAGTAACGGCCTTGATACCCCTGGGCATTGAGTCAAACAGAGCTTGGATGGCGTGTACAGGTACAGCTGCCCATGCAGATTCAACGCGATACCACAGTTCATCAAGAGTAGTTACTGGCGTATTGTGACGAGCCAGTTGCTCGGCGACCATTGACCAGACGTTTTCAATTGGTGAGAGATCTGGAGAATGTGCTGGCCAGGGCAGCAGTCGAACATTTTCTGTATCCAGAAAGACCCGTACAGGACCTGCAACGTGCGGTCATGCATTATCCTGCTGAAATGTAGGGTTTCGCAGGAATCGAATGAAGGGTAGATGGTTCAAATGGCTCTGAGCACTATGGGACTCAACTGCTGAGGTCATAAGTCCCCTAGAACTTAGAACTACTTAAACCTAACTAACCTAAGCACAACACACACATCCATGCCCGAGGCAGGATTCGAACCTGCGACCGTAGCGAATGAAGGGTAGAGCTACGGGTCGTAACACATCTGAAATGTAACGTCCACTGTTCAAACTGCCGTCAATGCGAACAAGAGGTGACCGAGACGTGTAACCAATGGCACCCCATACCATCACGCCGGGTGATACGCCAGTATGGCGATGACGAATACACGCTTCCAATGTGCGTTCACCGCGATGTCGCCAAACACGGACACGACCATCATGATGCTGTAAACAGAAACTGGATTCGTCTGAAAAAATGACGTTTTGCCATTCGTGCACCCAGGTTCGTTGTTGAGTACACCATCGCAGGCGCTCCTGTCTGTGACGCAGCGTTAAGGGTAACCGCAGCAATGGTCTCCGAGCTGATAGTCCATGCTGCTGCAAACGTCGTCGAACTGTTCTTGGAGATGGTTGTTGTCTTGCAAACGTACCCATCTGTTGACTCAGGGATCGAGACGTGGCTGCACGATCCGTTACAGCCATGCGGATAAGGTGCCTGTCATCTCGACTACTAGTATTACGAGGCCATTGGGATCCAGCACGGCGTTCCGTATTACCCTCCTGAACCCACCGATTCCATATTCTGCTAACAGTCATTGGATCTCGACCAACGTGAGGAGCAATGTCTCGATACGGTAAACCGCAATCGCGATAGGCTTCAATCGGACCTTTATCAAATTCGGATACGTGATGGTACGCATTTCTGCTCCTTACACGAGGCATCACGACAACGTTTGGAAACTTTCCTCATGTGAGCACGTTGTAGGTGTCGTCACCGGCGCCAACCTTGTGTGAATTCTCTGAAAAGCTAATCATTTGCATATCACAGCATCTTCTTCCTGTAGGTTAAATTTCGCGCCTGTAGCACGTCATCTTCGTGGTGTAGCAATTTTAATGGCCAGTAGTGTATTATCTTGTGAAAGACAACGTCAAGGAGACCTCGAACATACGGCATAACAACCGACCTTAACACGTCAGAAATGCAGTGACTACTGTCAAAATTGCTGGACATGCGAACCGTAGGTGGTCGTGTTGTTACCCAGTGGCACCCCTTGCCACCACGCCAGGTGCTGGGTCCATAAGGCCTTGACGAACACATTCTGGCAACATTAGTTCTTGGAGCCACCACACACGGATAGGTCCATCGTGATGCTACAGTCTCCAGTCACGTCAATGTGCTAACCTGTCAAATACATGAATAACCACCCTTTGCAGCGCGCACCACTGCGAAACGTGCAGGAAGAGAGTGAGTGAGGTTCTGGATCATACTGAAAGGGATGTTGAGCCATGACGACTCCAGTACCGTGGACAGCTGTTCTGTTTTCTCGGTTGATGATCCATGGCACGAACAACTCAGTCGAAGTGGTCCCACAGTCTCGATTGGGTTTTAATCCGGGAGTTTGGTGGCCAGAGATGCACGGTAAACTCACCCTGATGCTCTGCGACCCACACACGTACACTGTGAGCTGTATGACACTTTGCATTGTGCTGAAAGTAGATGCCATCATGCCGAGGAAAAGCAAACTGCATATAAGTGTGGACATGGTCCCAACGATATATTCGTACTTTTGTTGGTACATTTTGCCATGCAGAACGACGAGATCACCCAGGGAAAGCCACAAAAATATCCTCAAGGCCATGAAGCTCCCTCCACCGGCCAAGACCCTTCCGACGATACACCGGCTGTCTGTTCGATAGAGCATAAAACGTAAATCATCTGGAAACGCCACACGTCTCCATTCAGTAGACGTCCGGCTGCGGTATTGGAGTGCAAATTCCAGCCGATTAACAGCTGTCAGCATGGGTGCAAAAATCAGGGGCCTGCTGTGGAGGCCCATATGGGACAACGTTCGCTGAACGGTCGTTGTGGGGACACTTTTGGTAACCCCTTGGTTCATCTGGGCAGCCGAAAATTGCGATGGCAGTCTATGGTGCTCCAGATGTCGTCATATACTGCGTATGGTTACATGATCTCGCTTTTCCCAGAAACAACACTATCCATTCCTAGAGCTTGTTCCTGTGCTTGTTTTTAACGGTCTCTAAGTTTCAGCAATGTGTTTTAATTCTGTTAGTTGTTAACCGTTTCACTCCAACCCATCCTGTTGATGAGCAGCGTCCTTTTTTTGTCGGAAATGAAACAAATCTAGATCTTCACTATCATGGGTGCTGTTGTTACGAAATGACCTCTCCAGGAACGACTGATGACCTGTCTCACCTACCTCTCAGCTTTACTTTTGCAAGTACTTGTGTCTTGTCTTTCAAATTTTACAAAGTTCTCCGGTGTAGTACGCAGATTTAGAACTCCTGTACTTCAGTTTTAGTTATACAATTATTAGAGTAGAATTGTAAATTCATCATTATTTTCAATTATCTTCGCCGACATCCGCCACAAAGTTTTGGCCATCTGGTAAAAGCATTCAGTTGATTACCCTCCTATGTCGAGACTTTCTGGTTCTGCTCTTGTATTTTCTGGAACACAGCCCTTGGAGGAGTATCCTTAAGAAGTTTTGGTAGCCAAATTGATACCTTTGTGGTCATGAAGAGCTTAGCCCATCTTGGGGACCATCTCCTTAAGCCAGTCCTGAATTTGGGTCCTGGACTTGTATTCCTCCCAGTCTTCTCAAAGACAGACATCTGAATAAGCTCTTTTTGCTGCAAGGTGACGTTAGCCAGCAGATGTCCCTGTTCGATAAACGCCATCCTGGGAACAAAGACTGCAGTACTATAGGTCTGTTTCTCGTTTCCTGCCTCAGCCTTTTCTGGATTCTGAGAAGTGGGAGTATTAGACTTCTCCCTTGTTCCCTGCCTTAGAGGTTGGAGGGCTCCGATAACCCCTGTAACCCTGAAGCAGGGCTTAGGCTCAACACCTAGTTCCCTCCATTTGTGTTTAAGAAACCATTCTTCATCTTACTTTTCTTTTCTTTCTTTGAGAAGTTTCCTTCCTTGAGTCCGAGATAAGTCTTTGATCTTTACCTAGTCCGACTTCTCAGTAACATTTTACGCTTCTTGGACTGGTCGATTGCCCAATCCAATATCGGAAACAGTTTCCATCGGTTCCAAACCTGATGCTTGGGTGTTTTTGGTCTCATCAAGTCCTTAGTTTTTGTTCTATGTTCCGTGTTCTCCATTTTGGTCCCATGAGAATTGAGGATCCATTTGGTTGACACGACGGAACCCGATGCTGTGGAAGGCCAATTTGTCAAGGAGGTAGCCGGTATACCTGAGGTTTCGTTAATGACTTATCATCCTGTGTGCCACTCGACCCTCGGCGCGGATCACATCACACCTTGAGTTTGCGGAATTGGAGGAGGAATGAGGGATTGGATAGGGGAGAGATAAGGCGTTGTCGGACGCTTTTCATCTGAGGTCTGTCTGGCATGGGAGACCCTGCCAGCAGCTGTGCTATCGATGGCATAGCCCTCAGCTTCTAGCGAAGGAGCAGTATAGATGAGGCGAGTCAGCGCGGCGCGGGACCTTACCACCGGCAGACTTCACGATCGGCGATCCTACGTTTTTGTTTAAATAAAGATGCAATTATTCCCACCCTGTTCCTGCTTTAAACGTTGTAAAAGTACGTAGTTTTAAACTGAGACGAAATCAGCTCCCAAGTTAGGGTGTCAATTTGTCACATCAGAAGGGTGGTGGGAAATATTTAAACATTAAATATGAGCATAGCACAACTGGACTTGCGGGACGTGGATTTGGAATTGTAACATCATAGGGGTTAAACAGACTAATGGTTTTTGCATTTTGCATCATAGGATAGGATTCTTAGAACATGGAAATTGACAGTCAGACTGGCTATTCGTGTATTTCTGGTCGACCATCTTGATTTTAAGTGACCTGACAGCCATGTAGACTGTCCTCGCACCTCCAGGTCGCCATCTTGGATAACTATCTTGGGTTGTGACATCATTCAGACTGTTCTCATATTCCGAAGTCGCCATCTTTCATTTTTGAATTTCTCATGCATGACATTGACCTGTCTTTCATTTTTAATTTCCTGCCGTTTTACACTTAGGGCAAGTGACCTACTTCCAAAGTGGTATAGAGGGGTGGGGAAAAACTAGCAGCACAATTGGGCTATTTTGAATTTCCCTGCAGTTTTTTATTTTCTCCTCTTTCATACAGAGCAGTTGGCCTATGTCAAAGGGCCTGGGGAATGGGAAATTTGGCAACAGTGCGTAATGTTTTGGGGGGAGGAAGGGGGAATCTGGCAACAGTGCTGACTGTCCTTGATCTGGTACAGCCCCATTACTTTTGTATGGCTCACACATACCTCCTCTTCCAATAACCAATAGATATATAGAACAATATTAACGTACTACATCTTTGAATACATTCGATATCTTTGAATGCAGAATCAAAGTCCAACTGAGGCACTAATTTCTTGGAACTCGAGACACATTACCTTCTCGTGCACACAGGGGTGTGTACAGTTGATGACTGGCGACCAAATAGTACTTTGTTGTCAGTTTGCGCGCTGCCGTCACCCTGTCCTTAAGATGAGCCTTCCTAACAGAGAACCTTCTCTCCAGTTCCACCTATTCATTCTGAGCATCGATGTTATACATGGACCAGTAAACTGTGATATTTCACAGCTTGCAATACACATTCAGTGTAAAATAACAAGTTAACATAAATATTAATAAAGTATGGACTAAATACAAGTTAAACATTGTTTATAAGCAAGTGAAAATTTCGGGGGACAGGAAGCGCTGGCATTACAAAGTAATATTATTTTTTTTAGTCTTCCACCAAACACTTGTATCACTACAATGAATCATGTTTTTTGTGGAAAGTAACAACAACAACAACAGAAACAACAGTAGCAGCAGTTGCAGTATATCCTTTGGGCCTTGGGAGTATAATAAAAATATAATACGAAATCGTGACCAAATGATCTTTTTTCTGTCGATACATTTATGCGCATATCACTGTGTAGTCATATTGGGCCATACCTGGTTTGAATAAAGTATAATATATTTACGATACGCACATGAATGTATCGAGAAATAAATGATCATTACGTCATGATTCCGTGTTATTGTGACAACGTACACCATATATTCTTGTATCATAGAGAATTTATTTTGAGCTATATTCCCTTTAAAAAATGCACATTGTACAGGGTGTCCATAAAGTCTCGCTGTTATTTCAAAAAATCGCAGCTTAAAAACTATTAGAGATAGAGCATCGTGGTTTGTTGTAAAACATTCAGTAGCTGTCAAAGTTTCTTACTGAGTTACGCCAGAATTTAAATATGTGTCTCACTCGTTGATTGTGGAATATCGAGGTGATATTCGATTTTGCCCGTGTACAGGTCGGCATTGCAGCACCAGCAGTTCTAACTGATTCGTTGACTCGTGCACTAAGAGTGACAGTGACACTGACTAGTGTTGTGTGCACGCGATCCTTGACGTAGCCCCAAAAAAGCAGTCTAATGGCGTGACACCGGCACAGCGCGCAGCGCGGGGTTCACGCGATGGGACCATCACGTCACTGCCTGTCTCTTTAAAGTTTTTGAACCACCCCATTATGCTTGTTTTTTTTTCGGTGGTGCCCTCCACACCTCCCGTACTGTTGTCAATAATTCCGCAGTATTGCTGTCACAGATTTGGGTTCTGCATTGCGACTTCTCCAGGTCTGTCTTCATTTTGATGCATTCCAAATCGAATACTCAATGGAGAACAAAGGGAAAAAAGCTTTGAGAGCTGCTGAACGCTTTACAGCAAATCAAATTATCTATTTCCAATAGTCCTTAAGTTACGTCTTTTTTTAAATGTTGTTGGGCGTTTATGGCGACACTGTATTTCCTATACGCGCATGGAAGTATCGGCAAATCAATGAACATTTCACGATAGTTCCAATGTCAAAAATGGTTACCGCAGACGTCTTCATTTTCCTGACCTTATACCGAGATTTCACAAGGTCGGGATGTTTATCTGGATTCGGCAACGTCAGTGGTAGAGTGTGGCCGGATGCCCTTCCCGTCACCACCCTTTCCCCTTGCACAGAATTTATGTTCCCCATCTGTCTGCGTCTAATGTTATCCAATGTGAAAGTGTGAGAAAGTTTTCTAAATGTTTACAAAATGTGTAAGTGTACCAGCGCGGTATACAGGGTGAGTCGCGTAAGACGTAACACCCCCATTATTCCGGGGGCGATTGCACGTATCGACAAGCGGTGTTCGGCTAATCAGAGCCGACTATGGGGCACATACTTTGGTACATGCACAATAATCACAACGTTTATATTGACCGAGATATTGAGGCAAGTACATGTTTTTTAAATGCGACGCTCTACTTTTTTTACCATCATTCGAACGCTCTGGAACAGACGCGTATAGTGATGTAACGCATGTTACTATTGTGATTCAAACTTCGCTTAAAAGACGCTGGGAAATATTGTACGATTGAAGGTCGAGGCGGTCGGAAGCGGCTGCAGACTGTAAACACGCCTCGCGCGACCCGCAGGCCGACTTGACGGTGCTCTATGAATCATGCACGGCCTTCGCTACGAATGTAAATCCTCATCCGCCCTCTTTTAAGCAAAGTTTGAATCACAATAGCAACATGCGTTACATCACTATACGCGTCTTTTCCTAAGCGTTCGAATGATGGTAAAAAATGGTTCGAATGGTTCTGAGCACTATGGGACTTAACATCTGAGGTCATCAGTTCCCCAGAACTTAGAACTACTTAAACCTAACTAACCTAAGGACATCACACACATCCATGCCCGAGGCAGGAATCGAACTTGCGACCGTAGCGGTCGCGCGTTTCCGGACTGAAGCGCCTAGAACCGCTCGGCCACACCGGCCGGATGAATGATGGTAAAAAAAAAGTATAGCGTCCCATTTAAAAAAAAACATGTTCTTGCCTCATTATCTCGGCCAATATAAACGTTGTGATTATTGTGCATGTACCAACGTATGTGCCCCATAGTCCGCTATGATTCGCTGAAAACCGCATGCCGATACGTGCAATCGCCCCCGGAATAAAGGGGGTGTTACCTCTTACGCGACTCACCCTGTGCACATAGTCGGATGTGGGAAATACAGATCAGGAACGGAGCGAGTACGAATCGAGTGTTCGGGCTGCATATTTCACAGATCGAGGCGCCGCTGTTAAATTAGTGCAAACGGACTGTCTTCGTATCCGCTGTAGTTCCGCGAGTATGACGAGTCTGAGAACTGCGGCGCTGCGGTCGCTTCATACTCGTAGACTCGTTCTCCCTCACTGAAGCGTGCAGGAATGTAAGGCTATTGTTAGCACGGGAGATGAGTACACCATCTTGCTGTTGTAAAATAGCACTGACAGGCCCAAATGACCGATTGTCGGGGTCAGATGGCCTTTAACGAAGCCGTGTTTTGTGACACTCTAGCGGGTGTAAGACGAAAATTAATTCACGCAACGTACACGACTGCATATTTGTTTCATTAGAGGAGGAGTGATATCTAGAATAAGTTTCACGCTATAGACGAAAAACATACGAATTTCGTCCAATACAAACAAAATGGTTGTATTCTTGCTAACAGAGAGTTTTGTAGCTTATCATTAATTGTGATTTATTTTAACAATTAATCACTATATAGAGATTGCACTTCATTTGCGTGTCACTTTTCCTAGTGCTGCTGTTACAGATTCGGTAACGCCTCGACAGTGTGTTCACCTGCCTCGAGATGACTGGGTGTTTGTGTTGTCATCATTTCATCACCATTCATGAAAGTGGCGAGATTGGACTGAGCAAAGGTTGGGAATTTTTACCGGCGCTGATAACCGTACAGTTGAGCGCCCCACAAAAAAAAACATCATCATCATTATCGACAGTGTACATATGATAACAGAATTTAATATTAAAATAAAATTGCAGCAGTCTACTAAAAACAAAATTCACTGCTACCCGATCATTCATTATATCATTACATAATAGTAGTCGTGCCCAATGGCCGCTTCTATCGTTTAGTCAGGTCGAACATTTTTTACCATTTCAGCTTGCACCAGAGACTGGCTATAAAACCGAAATCACGATTGTGTGAAATAAACGAGTAGTAATTTACAGTTTAATGCTGAAATTTCTTTAAAAAAAGTTTGCATATGTAGCGGGAATATCGCATTCATACTTGCGAACTGGTGTACTCGCTATCCTTTGTGAGCGCGCCGAGTCCACTTGTAGCTGACAATGGACTCAAGTGAGACGTGGATTGCGGCGGAGCCTCACGAGCCGAGTCCACGGGCATCTGGAGATGACATCACAGGGCTCGCTAGCGACTTTAAAGCTAGTATACGGAGCTCATTTCTGATCTCTAATACCACACTCATTGTTATTATTTTGTAGCTATAGAAGTTTTGGCAGAAGATTAGAAATAAGAATGAAGGTGAGTCGAATGCAATACGTGCAAACTTGTAGCCTGGTCGCCTCAGTCGATGTCGATAACGCCGCAGCTGAGTGTTGACGGCGGGCGCACTCGCACAGTATTCATACTATGAACCTCAGCTTCTCGAAAACACCTGAGAAGCGCACCATACTAGAGCACCATTCGTTGCATTTAAATATGGCTGCACACCTATGATAAAGGGGCAAAATCGGTGACCCTTCGGGTTTGTGGTTCAAATGGCTCTGAGCACTATGGGACTCAACTGCTGTGGTCATCAGTCCCCTAGAACTTAGAACTACTTAAACCTAACTAACCTAAGGACATCACACACATCCATGCCCGAGGCAGGATTCGAACCTGCGACCGTAGCAGTCGCACGGTTCCGGACTGCGCGCCTAGAACCGCGAGACCACCGCGGCCGGCTTCGGGTTTGTGTTTCCCATGTGAAATCAAATAACCCTTTATGATCTGGCGGGACTTCTGAGTCCCACTTAGAAAAGAACAGCATATAATAATCCGTATTCTGTGAGACCTATCGGGACTGCGAGGCCCCGTTTTGTTCTTAGCACGGTGCAGTGTTAACACTTTGACGTCTCGTACAAATTTATTCGCTTGGCGGCGGCAGCGCTACTTCGGATTACTTGGCTTGTCGCCGGCCGCTTCTCACTTTCCGTTGATGACAAGCTTCAAACACATTGACTTTTGCGCACTTTAATATCTCCGAAAATCCTCTATTTTGCCGTATCGTTCCACAAACTCGAATTTTCTTTTCAAGTAATTTCTCTGCATGTTTTACACTGTTATAATAATTATCCATGTAGAGGTGATGCCACTTTCCATATGAGGGTGTCAATAGTTCCATCAATGTTTTTGCCAGAGGTTGTCGAGCGCCGCAATATAACTTGAAAGAAGAAATGTATCCCCTACTCGAATCACACAGCATCCGAATGAGTATGCCATATTTCGTAATTTTCGACGGATTGTGAAATTTAAAATTTAACAGTCACGCCACGGTATCATTTCTTCATCAGTTGAGATGTTTTGACTTAGATTGAACATTTCTTTACACTTTTTGGAAAAATAATCAATTACGAATTGCATTTTGAAAAGCCGGTCGCCATTAGCCGGTTTATTGTTGCTGCCGGAAAAATGTAAAAATGATAATATTTGTCTGAATCGGTTGCGTGACATCGTTTTGCGAAATATCTGTGTGTCTATCAACGTATTCGTTGACCAGTAATCATCAATCCTTGCTTTTTTTTACAGTTCCCATAAGGATAGCAAGCTCAAACCATTTTCTAAGTTCGGGTACCGTAACGTCGACAAATTTGGCATTTTTTTCATCCAGTTTCCTTCTACTGCAATTTTGACTGTAACACCTGTTGGTTTCGTTGCTAATATATTCAAATAGATCGTTACCAATATCATTTTTTTGATATCCAGTGTCTTCTTCCCAATCGACCAAGTCATCCGGAACGTCAGACAAGACCTCCATGCATTCGTCGTAAATAATCGTATCTTCTCTTTCGTGTGCCATGATGAAAGTGCACAAGTACTTATAAAAACAAAAGTCTTGTTGACGTTTGTAACTTATTGTTACCTAAACTAAACACCAACTGAAGGAAAAAGTACTAAAGTGCTGTCACCCGCCACTGCGTAATGCTGTGCTCAGGGCACCACTGTGGTGTCGCCGGCCGTTGACCGCTATTTCTTGCAGGACACCACTTTGGTGTCGCCGGACGGCAAAGAGTTAACACATCGTACAAGTTTCCCGGGTGGATTACGAGATGTGGCTCTATAGCAGTTTGACTCTCTGTGGGCGCAGTCCTCGCACTATTTGGTCGCTTGTAGTTGGCAGGGGCTCATTCTGTGCTTGATTATGAGTATTTAATGTGATAATCCGATGTTAATATTTTTCCCCATTTTGTGGTAAGTCTATTTATGCTCATAACAGTTCAGAAGCACAAAATATTGAAATTTTTGAGAAAATTTTCGTATAAAAATATATACTTTTAAGTCCTGTCAGGCCTTTAGCTTCATGTTTTCTCATGACACGCCGTAGAAGAGTTGAGAGATAAAGAGATGCTGGAATTAATTCACGAATATTTTCCATCTGATAGTGATAAACCAAATGAGGAAGGCAGTCCTTCTTAAAGAAAACACGTTCTTGGAGAATTCGAACTCAAAAATTTACAGGCCAAGCAAGCAAAAATTGACACCACACTGTGCACCAGTCATCATTTCCACCTACTCTCCAGAGGCTGAAGAAGTTAAATCTGAAGATAGCAGTGATAACAAGAAACATCTGCCAACTCCTTTCGAACGGAAGAAGAAATTTTCACTTTGCAAAGACAATTCGAACTCAAAATATTGGAGCGCATGGTCAAATTTTTTGTTAGTCGTGGTATGTGATATCTATGCTCTGAACACTTTATTCAAAGTATTCCCAATGTAAGCTGTTTTTTATGTCAGTGAGAGAAAAAATTGTTTTTATCTCTATCACTTCTCATGAAATAATATGTCTGATGACGATACTAATATGACCTGATGGGACTCTCAGATTTTTCAAAAAATAAAAATAAAATAAATATTCAAAAATTTCCTGTTTTTTTCTACATTTTAGTTCATACTGTAATTATATAAAAAACTGAGAACTGTCAAAGATAAATAACAAGAATAGAGGCCATGAAGAGATAAAATACATGTAGATTAAAAGTCTCTCTTTCATTTGGACGCTTCTTGTATGATATACGTTTCGTGAATTAAAATATGGAATGGATTACAAAAGCCCATAGAAAATACGTTCCGTAAAGGTGCGAAACGAAATGTTACAGTGCAAAATGGTGTAGAGATATAAGTCTACATCTACATACACTCCGCAAGCCACCGACAGTGCATAGCGGAGAGTACTCTGTTCCACTACCAGTCATTTCATTTCCTATTCCACTCGCAAGCAGAGCGAGGGCAAAAAGGACTGTGTACACGCCTCCATACGAACCCTCTAAATTGTTGCGTGGGAAGAATGTCGTCTTCCCCCCAAGGATTCCCGCTTGATTTCACGAAGCTTCTCCGTAAGACTGGCGTGTTGTTCGAACCTACGAGTAACAAATCTAGCAGCCCACATCTGAATTGCTTCGATGTCTTCCTTCAGTCTGACCTGGTGCGAGTCCCAAACACTCTAGCATACTCAACGTGGGTCGCAATAGTATTCTTTACGCGACCTCCTTTACTACAGGTGAACCACATTTTCCCAAAATTCTTTCAGTAAACTGAAGCCAACCATCCGTCTTCCCTACTACCATCCTTACGTGCTCTTTCCACTTCATATCGCTTTGCAATGTTATACCTAGATATTTAATCGACGTGGCTGTGTCAAGCAGCATACCAATAAAACTCTAATAAAGCCGTATTTGAACATCACAGGATTGTTTCTCCTACTCATCTGCATTAAATTACATGTTTCAACCTTCAGAGCAACACGCGGCCTGCTGGACGCATGCGACCTAAAGCAAATATCACTGCTGCCCACTAAAAGTTATTATAAATTAAATACTTTCAGTTTCAAACTCCCCCACACGATGCTTTTGTCTCATAGGTCCATCCCGTTTTTTCCAGAGGTTATTTTAGTATTAAGTACACTATGTGTGGCCCAAAAATAATCTTCTTCTACTGTGTCCTATTTAAGTTGAAAGGTAGCACACACCTGCTTTAGTGCAAGCTGCCATTCATCATACAAACTAGTAGTTTTGTTCAAGTGATATTGCAGCCTTTTACTGTCGGTCAACGACGTCATCTTTCCGTACGCCACAGCATCACCAGCAAACAGCCACAGATTGCTGGACATCCTGTCCGTAAGATAATTCACGTATGTCGAGAGCAAGAGCGGTCCTGTCACACTTCCCTGGAGCTCTCCTCACGCCACCCTAGTCTCTGATGTACATTCACCGCCGACGACAACGTACTGCATCCTGTTATTAAAGAAGTCTTCAAACGCTTTCTGCAAGTCTAAGAAACGCAAGATGTCCTCAGCTCTTGATGTTAGCTGCGATGTTGACGCAATACCACGGCGGGGGGCTCTTTGTGCCCGCTTGTTGAAAATACTGTTATATGGTCAGTGATTTATAGTTTAAAATTTAAAATTTTGCATATTTATTGTTTTTAATGAATTCTTGTACCAGATGCGATAAACGTTTTAACGTTTTCAGTTAAACTTAAGCCATAAATGTAAGTCTATCTTCGTATTACATGACAGTTTCCCCAATGAAAGTCATATTCAATATTTTTGGCTCTATGACGTTATCTCTATAGAAATTATGGTGTGAGATTGCATTGCAAAATTTTTTATGGTGATCATGAAGTACCTACGCATTGGTGGTATACGTTTTTGAAACTGTGTTTATATTGCTAAGAGTGAGCTAAACGATATTTTCTGCTTCTGGACCCTTCTTACACATCCTTATTTCTCTGCAAAATATGTTATTAATAAACTGAAGAGCCAAAGGAACTGGTACACCTGCCATATCGTGTAGGGCTCCGCGAGCACGCAGAAGTGCCGCAACACGACGTGGCATTGAGTCGACTAATGTCTGAAGTTGTGCTGGAGGGAACTGACACCATGAATCCTGCAGGGCTGTCCATAAATGCGTAAGAGTACGATGGGGTGGAGATCTCTTCGGAACAGCACCTTGCAAGGCGTCCCAGACACGCTCAATAATGTTCATGTCTGTGGAATATGATGGCCAGCGGAAGTGTTTAAACTCAGAAGGTGTTCCTGGAGCCACTCTGTAGCAATTCTGGACATATGGGGTGTCTCATTGTCATGCTGGAATTGCCCAAATCCGTCGGAATGCACAATGGACATGAATAGATGCAGGTGATCAGACAGGATGCTTACGTACGTGTCACCTGTCAGAGTCGTATGTAGATGTATCACTCCAACTGCAAACGCCCCACGCCATTGCAGAGCCTCCAGCAGCTTGAAGAGTCTCCTGATGACATGCAGGGTCCATGGAGTCATGAGGTTGTCTCCATACCTATACACGTCCATCCGCGATACACAATTTGAATGAGACTCGTCCGACCAGGCAACATGTTTCCAGTCATCAACAGACCAATGTCAGTGTTGACAGTAGCAGGCGAGGCGTAAAGCAACTCGTGCTGTCATCAAGGATACACGAGTGGGCCTTCGGCTCCGAATGCCGATGTTTCGTTGTATGGTTCGCACGCTGATACTTGTTGATGGCCCAGCGCTGAAATCTGCTGCAATTTGCTGAAGGGTTGCACTTCTATCACGTTGAACGATTCTCTTCAGTCCGGCCGCAGCGATGTTGGAGATTGATGTCTTACTGGATTCCTGATATTCACGGTAAACTCGTGAAATGGTCTTATGGGAAAATCGCCATTTCATCGCTACATCGGAGGTGCTGTGTCCCATCGCTCGTGCGGCTACTGGAACACCACATTTAAATTCAGTTAAGTCTTGATAACCTGGCATTGTAGCAGCAGTAACCGATCTAACAACAGCGCCAGACACTTGATGTCTTATATAGGCGTCGCCGACCACAGCGCCATGGTTCAAATGGCTCTGAGCACAGCTGAGGTCATCAGTCCCCTAGAACTTAGAACTACTTAAACCCAAGTAACTTAAGGACATCACACACATCCATGCCCGAGGCAGGATTCGAACCTGCGACCGTAGAGGTAGCGCGGTTTCCGACTGTAGCGCCTAGAACCGCTCGGTCACTCCGGCCGCTGCAGCGCCATATTCTACCTGTTTGCATATATATGTATTTGAATACGCATGCCTATACCAGTTTCTTAGGCGCCTCAATGTCTAAGTCAACATCATTTAACAAATTTTTTTATGGTGCGTGTGAATTACCCTCCCCTCCCCTCCTTTGGTAATGCATGTTATGGAAAATGCGTTCTTGGGAGGGTTAATCGTAGAATCGCAAGGCAGGAAAGAGAGGGGCGACGTGAGAGATCTTGCGCCGTAGGCCGTTAAATCGTGTTTGTCAAACTTGATGGCGCTGCTGCGCTTTCATCCACCGGGGCGGCTACTGTTTCCCTTTGGCGTTATTTGCTGCTCCCGGAGACGCGTAAAAGCGTCCCTTTTTGAGAGCGCGCACACCGGCGCAGGACTTTAATGAAACTCCTCAAGGCGTAATTCTTCGCCGCCGCGAGGCGTGTCGGCGGGCCGACGTAGCGCGGAAGCCCTCCGGCCCGCGAGCGGCGGTGTTTATTAATTCTTCCGGCCCTGCGGGAGGGGGCGTGGCGGAGCTGGCGAGCTGGGCGTGGCCGCCGGTAAGCCGGCGCTCGCCGCTTGTCATGCAAATGAGACGCGCCTAACTTCGTCACCTCGCGAAAAAGGAGCCGGCCCCCTCTTCCTATGTAACGCGCTTCCTCGTTGGGAGCTCGCTGCGCCCGTGATGGGCCCACTCATACTCGGCTTGTCTGTCATCATACAAGGGGGACCTTAGCGGGAGAATTGGAAAACCAAAAACTAAGGGTTGCCCCCAGGGTTCCGTGCTAGGACCTCTGTTTTGGGACATCACATGGAGCCGCTATTAGATACCTTACAGCAAAGTGAAGAGGTGCTAGAGGTGATAGCATATGCAGACGACCTCCTCCTGTTGGTCGGCGGCCGTAGCCGCGAAGACATAGAACCTAAGATAGAAAGTGCCCTGAACAAACTGCAACTACGGTGCCAAAACACTAAAATGAAGGTATCACCCAGTAAGTCTACTTACCTATTATTAAAAGGAGAATTCAGAAACCCTACTGTACGAATCGAGCGCTCGCCGGTTCTTCGGCGACGTGAAACACGGTACCTAGGAATCATCATTGACGAAAGGTGGAACTTCGGGAAACACATTGACACCGTAACCCAGAAAGCCCTTCAAACACTAAACAATCTCATCTCCATCGGACACAAAAGATTTCATCTTCCCCCTGATCTCATAATACTATACCATAATAGTATCTTAACATCAATAGTGGGTTGAGGCTCGGGAGTCTGGGCACACAGGCTCACGAGGGTTGTGCCCGCCATGACAGTGAGAAGGGTTCTGAGGAATATAATTCTCAGATCTGTGGGGGCCTATAGAACATCACCAGGGGGAGCCCTATTAGTCATAATGGGGCTCTGCCCCCTGGACATCGAAATTAGAGAGCAGGGAACGTCACGAAGAAAGAAGAGATATTAGGCACTGGGGCTAGGGATAAGGGTGAGATTCGGCAAAGGGGCGAACAATTGTGGCAAGAACTATGGAAGGCGGATGAAACAGGGCGTAGAAGATTTGAATTTCTTCCAAACATTAGGGAACGACTGAAAAAGAAATGAGATACTTTGAACCCACTAGAGGACTGATACATTTTCTCACTGGACATGGGCCGTACCCGACGTACTTATGTCGGTTCGGGAAAAGGGCCACACCCGCGTGTGTATGTGGTGAACCAGAGGGTACCCCCGATCATGTGATCTACGAGTGCTCCCTTTTCAATGATGTTGCTTCCGCATTACGTGACCAATTACCTGACTGTGACACATACCAACTAATAAGACAAGAAGGCACTTTTCAAACTCTCAATAAACTAGCAGATGAGGTATCACGAAAAGTGCTAAAGGAATACCTGAGGGACATAAATTAATGTAAAAAATAGAGACATACTAAATACCGAATACACGCGCTACTCCTATACCGCCTACGCGTGGATAGGCCGACTTTCTCGTAGTCTGGACTCCGCCACTTACAGGACTAGGGGGAGTGGGAAACAGTATCACCAATACTAGACAAAGCACCGGATTTGACTTCGGTTAGAACTAGTTAGTAGGACTTAGATTAGGAAATTAGTTATTAGGAACCTGCAGCGAATAACATCTTGGCCTGCCCAGTGTCAGGGGCAAGCCCATCGGTATTAGCTGGATGGGCAAGGAAATAAAGTAGGTTTATTTATCTCTGACACAACTGTGACGCTGCAGGCAGTAGAGTTTCCAGTTAAGAGATTATACACTAAATACTAATAATAATACTTGTAGGAATTTAGGTGCCCATTTTCATTAGTTATAGCTGTAGCTGTAGCTCACAAATTAATTAAATTATAATTAGCTGCATTTGATGATGTTTAAACAAATTAGGACTCACTAATCATATAAGGAAGTGGGTCATGTTGTATAATTATTATTGTTATTGAGATAAAGAATTTATTTTCAAAAAAGAAAAAAAGAAAAAAGGGGGACCTTACATTATCTTCATACCTGTGAGAGTTAAAAGGTCAGAGTTCGTAAATCAGTGCCCTAAAGTAGTAAGAGCGCTGCGCAAAGAAACTCGAAAGAGTCGTCTTCGATAAATTATCGAACGATCTTAAGTTACAAAATCATAACATTTTAACAGAGTTGCCGGCAGGGTTGAAAAACCTGGGTATTTTTAAAAAGAAAAATTAGCCAAGTGCGAGTGGGCCTCGCGCTCTGACAGTTCCGTATAATCTTGATTTTGTACGGGGGGCTGGGTTCGATAAGTAATGCAACACATTTTTTTCTCGGCTAATTGCGATTGAAAAAATACGGAATTTATTGCGGGACATCGTGGAATATTCCTGTTTCTGTCCCTGTAGTTTCATGAAGTTCCGGTAAGTGGCAGCGTTATACGTAACCTTCAAAACGGCGTCTGTAACGGAGGTACGTTTGAAGCTGAGAGGTGTCACAGAGTTTCTGTGGCGGAAAATCAGAGCATCGCAGATACTCATCGGCGCTTGCAGAATATCTACGGAGACCTGGCAGTGAACGAAAGCACGGTGAGTCGTTGGTAGATGTGTCTGTCACTGTTGCAAAAATTTCACGCAAACCTCCCTCGTCCTCCCTTCAACCCGGATCTCGCCCCTCCCGACTCCCAACTCGCTGACCCAATGAAGGATGCAGTTCGTAGGAAGCAGTACGTGGATGGTGGTGAGGTTATTGGCTCAGCAAGACGTTGGATCCGACGTCGACGAATAGTGTGGTACCATGAGGGCATACAGGCCCGCCCAGTGAGGTGGAGTAAGACTGTCGCACTGAACGGAGATCATGTTGAAAATTAGGGTTTTGTAGCCAAAAGAGTGGGGAATAATATGGTGTATTGCAATCCTGAATGAAACCAGTCTGCTTTCAGAAAAAAATGCGTTGCATTACGTATTCAACACCCTTCGTATATCTCTTAGATAATTCATCCATCCAGGGATTCGAGAACCTCGATGATTTTTTGCCTGCATAATTACAGCTTTACCCCCAGAGTTCAAGAAGAATACAATAATTCCAGTCCCATAGATAGCAGGTGTTGACAGATGTGAACATTACCGAACTATCAGTTTAATAAGCCACGGCTGCAAAATACTAACACGAATTCTTTACAGACGAATGGAAGAACTGGTAGAAGCCGACCTCGGGGAAGATCAGTTTGGATTCCGTAGAAATGTTGGAACACGTGTGGCAATACTGACCCTACGGCTTATCTTAGAAAGCAGCATTTGTAGACTTAGAGAAAGCTTTTGGCAATGTTGACTGGAATACTCTCTTTCAAATTCTGTAGGTGGCATGGGTAAAATACAGGGAGCGAAAGACTATGTACAATTTGTACAGAAACCGGATGACAGTTATAAGAGTCGAGGGACATGAAAGGGAAGCAGTGGTCGGGAAGGGAGTGATACAGGGTTGTAGCCTATCCTCGATGTTATTCAATCTATATAAGGAGGAAGCAGTAAAGGAAACAAAAGAAAAATTCGGAGTAGGTATTAAAATTCATGGAGAAGAAGTAAAAACATTGATATTCGCCGGTGACATTGTAATTCTGTCAGAGACAGCAAAGGACCTGGAACAGCAGCTGAACGGAATGGACAGCGTCTTGAAAGGAGGATACAACATGAACATCAACAAAAGCAAAACGAGGATAATGAAATGTAGTCGAATTAAATCGGGTGATGCTGAGGGTATTAGATTAGGAAATGAGACGCTTAAAGTAGATGAGTTTTGCTATTTTGGGAGCTAAATAATTGATGATGGTTGAAGTAGAGTGGGTATAAACTGTAGACTGGCAATGGCAAGGAAATTGTTTCTGAAGGAGGGAGATTTGTTAACATCGAGTATAGATTTAGGTGTCAGGAAGTCGTATCCGAAAGTATTTGTACGGAGTGTAGCCATGTATGGAAGTGAAACGTGGACGATAAATAGTTTAGACAAGAAGAGAATAGAAGCTTTCGAAATGTGGTGCTACAGAAAAATGCTGAAGATTAGATGGGTAGATCACATAACTAATGATGAGGTATTGAATAGAATTGGAGAGAAGAGAAATTTGTGGCACAACTTGACTAGAAGAAGGGATCGGTTGGTAGAGCATATTCTGAGGCATCAAGGGATCACCAGTTTTGTAGTGGAGGGCAGCGTGGAGGGTAAAAATCGTAGAGGGAGACCAAGAGCTGAATGCCCTAAACAGATTCAGAATTATGTAGGTTGCAGTAGGTACTGGGAGATGAAGAAGCTTGCACAGGATAGAGTAGAATGGAGAGGTGCATCAAACCAGTCTCTGGACTGAAGACCACAACAACAACAACAATTACAGCTTAACAATTTTAGGATTTTTTTTCCTTACTTGTCTGTGAAACCTTGCTTTTTTCCGAATGTCATGATTCTAGGTCAACGGGAAGTAGCCTGTGGGCTTAGATGAGTGACCTTGCGTGTGTTAGTGTGTGACATAAATGGTCTCATATTTTCATTCCATTGACTGCACTGCCAAGGGATCGTCACCTTACGGTGCGACGTAAATTTGAAGCTGATCTGTCTACCCGCTCCTAAGAAAAATGGTGCTTGACAGTCGGTCAGATAGAATGAGAGCAAATGAAACATTAATCCTTCGGTGGGCGCGCCTGCGGCAGTTAGCCGCAAGATTTAGTTTTCTGTTAGTATCACAGATAGCATTACAGTTGCTTTCACATCCAAATACGTATTTGTTATTCTCGACAGATGTCACTACTTTCTACATTTGCGCGATTCATGCTTTCTGCAGTCTGGTCGCTATTGTTGTTTGAAACGCGAGTGTTGCGTTTGCGGTGTGTTTGCCGCTGCGCGCCTTGTGATGTAAGTATTTTTTATACTTGTGTTTTTCTTTTGCCTCAAGACAATCTTTCTTTTATATTAGCGTATAATGAATATTCGAATCGAATCGAATCGAAGTTCGCATATGAAATTTTCATTACTTTTTACAATTTTGGATGCCGATTTGCTACAATATGTTACTTTTATAGGAACATTAGGTCTCATAAAAACGTGGAAATGGCATTTGACAGGCACCGTCTAATTGTACGTCCTGAAGACTATGAAGTGCAGATGGAAGTTGACTAATTTATTCACAATCAAAAACAGGAGTGGGAGTTTATGAGTGTTCCATTTCATAATGTGTTCCTTTGATACTTTCTTTTCACGTCAATCATTGCAATTAAGTGATACAATTAAAAGAACCATGTAGGGAATAAAGAATATCGGCTTGTTATAAATTACAATGACAGTAATAGACGTTTGTGAAGGAAACAAATAAATAAAATATAATTTTTATAGAGCCATGTAATGTTATGTCTTCTCCAATAAAATGTAACTGGCGATTATATAAAGATTATTTTTCCTTAGGTTAAAAGTATAATACCAATTGCGATGTAAAAGCCGCAACGAGCCCACCCAAGGGTTAAACACGCTGGTTCAGATGACGGCCGGCCGAAGTGGCCGTGCGGTTAAAGGCGCTGCAGTCTGGAACTGCAAGACCGCTACGGTTGCAGGTTCGAATCCTGCCTCGGGCATGGATGTTTGTGATGTCCTTAGGTTAGTTAGGTTTAACTAGTTCTAAGTTCTAGGGGACTAATGACCTCAGCAGTTGAGTCCCATAGTGCTCAGAGCCATTTTTCAGATGACGTAACAAAGGAACAGCAATACAGACTTACATTCAACCAGTTACCTGAATAAAATAACGACCAAAGTCATTTAAATAAAGATCATATGTAAAAAAGAATTAAAGCAGCTAGCAAAATTCGAACGCGCAACCTTGAGTGTGTGAGGACCGCAAAATAAGTTACGCTATGGCAACAATCTGATTAACTCTCCAATTTCAAGGTTCTAGAGCGTAATGCAAAATTCCGATTTTTTTGGTCAGTTAATCGCAAACAAGTGTCCACCGGCGTTAATGGCTGCAGGTTGTGATTTCTTAGTCCTTAACCTACATCACCGTATCGATAATTTCAAAATGACGATCCCACCATTGTGGACCTCTCCTTAAAGGTAATTGCAGATGTTTGGTTTGCAATGTATTTCAATCACCGAATCAAATATGGGCTCTTTCCAGTGTTAGAAACTGTGATATCGCGTTCCTGTCCATGAACATCCTCATGATTAACTGACAGATCAGTGTAGTAATTTATTGCTTGTTCGCACCTGTGAGTACGATCGAATACAATGATTTCATGATTATACGGAACGCCTTTCACACGTGTTTCACTTCTAAGAGGAATTGTTGAGCAGACAGGTAGGTGTCCCGTCACATGCCGATGTGCTGCCCAATATCATTGTGTTTCATTGTGTTTCTCGTCGCTCGTGAACGACCGTGTACTCGTCTCACGAAGGGATCTCGCCCACACCGGAGCGTGTGAAAGGCGACCAGACAGGGCGACAATTAGTTTAAAGCGGTGGGGACTGTCGAGACATAATATATGGACATAATCACAAGTGACGCGATGCACTAGCGCGCACATTAACCCGAGGGAGGTTCACGCTGCGTGTCAAAGCACTCGCTGCGAACTTTTTTCTTCTCTTGTGCTCCACGCTGCATTTCGTTCTCTCCTGTACAACCAGTCGTTGTTTTTATGGCATCCCTGTGAGCTTTGCATTGCTTCTCTGTATAAGCATACCCAGGCAGTACGAGTTGCTGATAGTGTTTCTTTTATATCAAATTATCAACACGTCGCAGGATGCAATCTCTTCGTCTCGTCACTGAAATATCAGAGAAAATTCCAAGTATAGCTTCTTCTTCCTAACGTTGTCTAATGGCCACAGCCAAACAAACATCAGAATAGTAGGCTTCATTGTGGCGATGTTTTTTCATGAAATTTCATTCTCCAACGTTCTCCACCGAATGCGAAAAATTTTTATTGATGGCGGCCAACTTAAGGAGAAATGATCGTTGTAACAATGTAAGAGAAATCAAGAGTTTGTGCCCAAACGTTTAATTTAAGTGCTCGTTTTTCCCACGTGGTGATAGAGAGTGGAATGGAACAGAAATAGTGTAGAAGTGGTTCGATGAACTGTCTGCGAGGCACTTAACTATAAATTGGAGAGTAGTCATGTATATGTAACGCTGTCTTTCACCCACATTCCTATTTCATTAACGGGTGGGGCGCGGGAAGGTGGTGGTGGTGGTGGTGGTGATTATATTTGGTTTTTGGTGGCTGAACTGCAAGGTTATCAGCGCCCTTACAAATTCCCAATCTTTACACTTTCTAGGCTGGCCACTTTCCCGAATGATGATGAAATTATGAGGACTTAACAAGCACACAATCCCTGGGCGTAGAAAATCCCAGACCCGGCCGGGAATCGAATCAGGGACCCCGTGATCCAGAGGCGGCCATGCTAGCCTTTTTTTTTGTTCGGGGCGGACGTCCCATGACACCCGTTCAAGTTCATCGTTGATCCATTCACTCTTTTGTTTTTTGTATTACAGAGGGCAGTATACCCTCCGACCGAACACGCTGAGCTACCGTGCCGGCATCACTAGACCGCGAGCTGCGGATAGCAGGAAGAATTGACCGCCGGTAGAGCTCCGTATGTGATCTAAAGAACTAAACTAAACTCCGTCCGAACAGGCCTTGGAAGGCCCAACGTTACCGACGGGCCTCCGTGTCATCCTCAGCCCACAGGCGTCACTGCATCACTGGATGCGGATATGAAGGGGCATGTGGTCAGCACACCACTCTCTCGGTCGTATGTCAGTTTACAGACCGGAGCCGCTACATCTCAACCAGTTAGCTCCTCGGTTTGCCTCACAAGGTCTGAGCGTACCCCGCTTGCCAACAGCGCTCGGCGCACCGGATACTAGCCCAGCCCGACAGCGCTTAAATTCGGTGATCTGACGGGAACCGGTGTTACCACTGCGGCAAGGCCGTTGACTCGTATGAGATCTAGTTTCTCTAATTTTCTCGTTGCGATTATTTCGAGAGAAATTTGTATGACAAAGTAATATGTTGCCGGCCTCTTCTTGAAACGCACGCTCTCTGAATTTCAACAGCATGTCTCTTGGTGAGGTACAACGCCTCTCTTGTAGCGTCTGCCACCACTGAATTTTATTAGTATGTCTGTAACGCTCTCGCGCCGAACAAACAATCGTGACGTAACGCTTCCCTCTTCGCTATAGCCCTCCCCCCCCCCCCCTCTCTCTCTCTCTCTCTCTCTCTCTCTCTCTCTCTCTCTCTCTCTCTACCGTATTATTGATTGGCAAGAATTTAGCTGTTGAGTTCATTTTTTTATTTCATTTTTATATATTTATTTTTTGTTTTGCGCTCGACAGTTTTCTGACTGATTTGATGAGGCCCACGAGTAGTTGTTCTCCTGTTCATTTTACATTAGCACTTGCACCTGATGTCCTAGTTTGGTCCCATAAGGCCTTACCACAAATTTCAAACCTAATGTCCCGATGATTTGTCCCAGTCCCTAGTCTACTACAGTTTTTACCCGTGGAAGTCATTTCTTGATGGCTTAACACATTGTCTGTCATATTGTCCCCTTTTATTTAAACGTTTCCTATGTGATCCACCTCTCGCCGATTTTACGACGACCTATACATTTCATACATTTCTATCTTATTGGTTCATTTAATTTTCAACATTCTTCTTTAGCACCACATCTCAGGCGCTTCGATTCTTTTCTTTTCAGACTTTCCCACAGTCAGTATTTCACTACCATACAATCCTGGCCTCCACACGTACATTCTCAGTAATGTCTTTCACAAATTAAGGCCTATGTAATATACTAGTAGACTTCTTTTGGACAGGAATACCGTCTTTGCTTGCGTTAATCTTCATTTTATGCCATCCTTGCTTCCTCCATGATGTGCTATCGAACTTTTACTTAACTTAGTCTACTCTATAACCAAGAATTTTTATATGAAGTTAATCGCTTATCTCATTTCTGCTACTGCTTATTACTGTCAATCCACATTTTGCACTCATAAGACTGGTGATTCCATTCAACAGATTCTACTATTATTCCTCACTTTCACGATATTAGCCATGTCATCAGTGAATGTTATGACCAGTTCAATGTCACCCTGAATGTTAATACTGCTCCAGAAACTTTATTTGATTCCCGCCATTGCCTTTTCGATGCAGGGGCGAAAGACTGCATCCCTGTTTACACCCTGTTCAATCCGAGCTCGGACCTCATTTACATAGTGTTGGTTCGACTACTGTGGTAGTCAACATCGACACAACGAAATAAGGAGAAAAGCTGCAGTGGGTGTGGCAGGAATCTAAAATGATATGTACCTACACACGTAGATTAATAGAACTCTTTCTTTTTAAAGAGATAAGGAACATAACTTCTCGTTATGACGTGGCTTGCTGTGATTCCTACATGCATTTACATTTACTGTCGATTACTACTCCAAGAGCCGGCCGGAATGGCCGAGTGGTTCTAGCCGCTGCAGTCTGGAAACGCGCGACCTCTACGGTCGCAGGTTCGAATCCTGCCTCGGGCATGGATGTGTGTGATGTCCTTAGGTTAGTTAGTGTTGTGTACATAGTTCCGCGTAGTCAGCGCGTACACAACTTTCCCACTAGAACGCGCCCCGCTAAGCACAACAGCGCAGGCGCAGCGCTCGTCCGTCTCCGCAGTACGAGATGGCGCTGCCTTAGAGACGGGCCAAATTCTGCTTCCGCCGATCCGCGTATTAATATGTAAAGCAGCCAATGAGATTGCTGCTAACGTAGAACCTTTTCTCCTCGCGGATCACACTCGCGCAGTGATACGTGAACGCGCGAGGTATTATAACGAGTGTACAGACCTCCGATTAGTCAGTCTGCATTAGCCTGCACTAGTCTATAGTCAAGTTTCAGTCTGCACCTAAGAAGATTACCATATTCCTGTACATAGCCATGAAGATAAATGAATAGACACTTTTGTCAAGTATCAGAGATATGTGAGAATAAGATTAACGTACCAAGACCAAAGGAACTTCAGATTGTCTATTGTAAACAGCATCCAGAATCAAGTTACGTAATATCTATACTTTTTATTATTTTAATAAATGTGTGTGAAAATTAATCAAGTTCTGTTTAACGTTGGTCACTGTCAATCTGCTACTCTAAGCGTGCAAGTGGCATTTCTATTGTCTGACCTAACGGCAGAAGATAAACACGCTACGATAAGACCACGAGACATATTGCTGACACTCGCCTACTTCGTTAGAGCGACAAGTCAAATAATCTGTCGGTGTGTGTACCGAAGGTCTTACAGTACGCACACCACAGTTAGGCTTAAGTTGTTCTAAGTTCTAGGGGACTGATGACCTCAGCGGTTACGTCCCATAGTGCTCAGAGCCATTTGAACCAACTACTCTAAGAACGCAGGCTAAGTATCGTGTTCCTAATACTCACTACTGATGCTCTCGAAATCTGCGACCGAACTGGGGCCCGACAAGCGATGGGCGGCTGGTAGTCATCGTAGGCAGGGGGCGCTGAACTGTCTTTTCACTGGTGTACGGGTCAGCGCCTTCTTGATGCCGTTTCGCGGCAGGTCGCTGGTCGGTGTGCAGTCGAGCTTTATGACTGCACACATTGCACAATGTGAGGGTGTTTTCTTTAGCTGCTTTTGCTCAGACGGACGCCGGCCCTCGCAGAGCGTCCCCCACTGTAAGGAGGCAGAGGCTGTCTAATGCAGCAAGCAGCCTGAGGCCGCACCGGAGCTTAGCGCGCGGGCGTCTGTGGAGTGCGGAGGGGCTCCAAGCAAGCGCCTTTGTGGATCGCGGCCGCGTCAGTTTTCGCTACGGCCGCCGCCGCCGTCCCTCCCCTGTCTCTGCCCCATCCTCTTCTCTTCCACCACCCTGCGCCACACGTGAGTCGACTGCGTCGTTGCAGTACAGCATCACTTAATCCTTAACCAGTTGCTAAAGAATGTGGGGTGTGGTCGCAGCCGCAGACCATTCCCTTTTCTGCGTTTAATTCTTCTTCAATTACTACACTGGCGAGAATGGTAAATTTTACATCATGGGCCGGCCGGGGTGGCCGAGCGGTTCTAGGCGCTACAGTCTGGAACCGAGCGACCGCTACGGTCCCAGGTTCGAATCCTGCCTCGGGCATGGATGTGTGTGATGCCCTTAGGTTAGTTAGGTTTAAGTAGTTCTAAGTTCTAGGGGACTGATGACCTCAGATGTTAAGTCCCACAATGCTCAGAGCCATTTGAACCATAGAAAGCTGTGGGGGATCAAGTAGGGCGGTGCGTGTTTATAGATGGCACAGTGCGTCTAATCCACGAAAATCAGATTGCGGCACTTTCACATGTGATACTACTAGACACAGACAGAGGTACACAAGTTGCGTGAGCCAGGGGAGGAGGGGGGAGGTGGACACAATGGACACAAGAAGGGCATTCCGTCACCCTCCATCACCAACATCCAATAAATTAGTTGCTGACCCCGTGAAGGCATAGGATAAGGGCAGAAAAAAAAGAAGATAGAGCATAGACATTGTTTTGAAACATTACTACACTCCTCAACAATACTGCTGGTTTGTACATAATTTGTATTTAGTAGTAAGACTTATATGCCCCAAAAAACTTAATACAATGTAGAAAACGTTTGCATATGAAACGTCAAAACTGTCTTGAAATTTTTGTGTTGAAAAATTAGGTACGGTATTTGTCACTAACTGACATATGTTTTGGTACCGATTTATTTCCCTTTTTTCCATATTTGTTGTTCTGCTAAAGTCATTCTGCAAACAAAAAATTTAGTTTGGAAATCCTAGGCTCACATGAAAACACGACGTAGTTACGTTCCCGGGACACGTTGTTTCCCACCTCACCGATTTTCAAAGTCGGTCAGCTTAAAAATTTTTGGGCAGTGAAGACTGAATTTGACCTTTTTCGAAACGTATATAAAATAAATTTTTGCTACAATAGGGTTAGATAATCAAACTTTCATTCCACCCGCAATTGATGTCTGTCATCAATATTAATGTGACGTGTGACCTCCATGGGGACAAATACAAAAATTCGATGTGGCTTGGAAGCATGCAGCCTCCAAATATTATCGTGAGGAATATCTTCCCATGCCTTAAACAGATGGTGTAAGTTCATGAAGATTTGCGGCTGGTGTTTGGTGTGGAAGTAAACGTCTTCCCATCGTGCACCAGACACGCTCAATCGGTGGCACAGAGGAGAGTGGGTAGGCCAGTTAAGGATCTGTACATTCCTCGAGGCATTTGTGATGTGAACTGTGTTCGGCCCGCTGGATTATGCGTATAAAGGGATGAAGTTAAAAATGAGCCCTAAACGAGCAGATAGCGTCATGACGAAACCAGGACACTGCCAAGTCGGTCACAGCCGGCGATGGAACTGCGTGGTCAGCGACTTCGAAACGCTTCTGTTATGACAGACGACACTTGTCGTCGACGCGTGACGCAGCCCGCAAAACGGTTCGGTGCAACACGCTAACCGCTGTAAACAGCACGGAGAAGCAGTATTCAAGGTCGCGCGAACCAGCCCGTCATCATGAATAGTTGGGCAGTAATGTGACGTCGAGCCTGCTCTACTCTCCACCCCGCCGATGACACAGGCTCTCCTGCCTCAGCCGGAGCACAAATCACTACCAGTCGCCTACCTCTGCGCACCAGGGGCAGCTCCATACTTGGCCATTATCCCGGCACTGCGAGAGGAGGTTCCAGCCATTTCTGCCCCCGCCGGGGCACCAACAGATGACTACTAGGCTCCGAACCCGGGAGCGTGAGGCAGCCCAACGTTCCTGTGGTCGCCGCTGCCAGCGTGGAAACACGGGAAGCTGGCGACGCAGCACCGACGGCCCGTAGCAGGATGCGCAGTCGCTTCTGGGAGAGACGCCCTCAAGTTCTCCGCGTCGCCCACTGATGATTGTAATCGAGTCTCAGTAAAAAAAGTCTTTGTAACCATCGTCGAACTTTCTTCAGCTAGTCAACATCTCAGTCACCAGGGAATCAGTCTTGTTGCCATTCTAAATTTCTACCCGCACTATGATTCCAGGAGCTGAAGAGGTTCAAAATGGTTCAAATGGCTCTGAGCACTTTGGGACTTAACATCTGAAGTCATCAGTCCCCTAGAACTTGGAACTACTTAAACCTAACTAACCTAAGGACATCACACACATCCATGCCCGAGGCAGGATTCGAACCTGCGACCGTAGCGGTCGCGCGGTTCCAGACTGAAGCGCCTAGAACCGCTCGGCCACACCAGCCGGCAGCTGAAGAGGTATGAGCCTCGAGATTCGCTGCTTCCTGTGTCCTTTCACCAGTTAGTCTACGGACACGTCGCGTCGATCTGATTGCCACAAACAGAGGGTAAATTCAATAACGAATACCACAGAAAGACAGTGTCCCAATGGATGTTCGATCTAGGCATTGGAAGTCTGTGTTATTTTGGTACGGTATCAGCAGTGAACGACACATGGCAACTTGAGATCTCAACCTAGCTTCGATTAATCTGTTCCTGGCTGGCGGCACATCTAAACTCTCCTCGGATTACAGATATTGTAATCCGTCTATTCGTCATACCAATCGAGCAATCTTACTCTCTTCTCGCGGTGCATTTCTTCTGCAAGGACCCGCACCTCCTTCTCTTGCCACTTTGTTGTCCAGAGTACATCTTGTCACCATTCGTTCTGTAGGCATTTGACTATGGCCGCGAGCCTGTGCGATTTGTCACTATGGCGCACCCATCTCACTTATGTCAGTGACGCGACCTTTTTAAAAGCTCGAAACATGGCGAAAAGCTGCACGAGTACATCCTCTGGGCATCCAATGTTTTGACATCTACCTTAAACTTTCCGAAAACACTACCTATTCCCAATAGCCGTAATGTACTCGCATCATTCTTCGTCTATAGGAATGTCTTTTTCTATGCTGAAAATTAGCTCGCAAGTGGATGAACTTTTAATCAGTATTTCCCTACATCCTACATGGAAACGTTCTTAAATAAAAACCATCCTAACACAGTTAATCAATTTTCGTATGCAGGTTCCATCTTACAATGTGGAGGCATTCTACGTACTCTACTATGCCAGTCAGCCTAGTTTCTGCTGTTTCTGAAATTTATATCGATTAGGCTGTTCTATCTGTGTTGCTCACTCCTGTCAGAGACCCTGTAATATTTTCGATATAACAGAATTTACAATTGCTGTGTCTTTCCGAATAACTTTTAACGTCACGCCTCTATTACGGAACATTAAACAGTTTCTATATTGGTGGTCAGCTGGGATGTTAAATTTTGCTGGTTATAATTGTGGTTATTTTTCCAAATGTCAGAATACATTGGGTAAGAAGGAGTTGGGAGGAAGGGCAGGAATTGGCTGTGGTTCTCTCGAAGGAGAGATGTCGGCATTGGCCATAAGTGATATATGGAAACCAATGAAAATTTGAATTAAGATGCTCGGACAGGGATCCGACACACGCCCGTTCCTAATATGATTCAATCCTTCACTGAATTAGAGTATGCCATGTTGTTTTAGGACAGTGTCTGCGGATTGTAGTATTATAATGAATGCAGAATTTTAGCCAGGAAGAGTACGTATCCTGGTCGATGTTCTTGAGCTGTTCCTGAGGTGGCAGTAGTCTTTATCGTCACTCTGTGCCAAAACATTTCATGATTTTGTAACCATTGGAGTCCAAGTTGTCATTTCGCTGTAATTTAGTTTCAATTCAATATGTCTATACGATTGAGTTATAGTATATTGCGTTTCCGCAAAATTATACATACTGTCAATTTTGAAAAACGTATTTTAATATAGCCTATTTTGTGCAGCTGGTGCGCCACAGCTCGTAAGTATTGTTATATAACAGTGTGAATTGCCAATAAGCAAGCCTTCATTTGCTACCAGTTTCGATCTTTTTGATCATCATCAACAGGCAACGTAAAGAAATTTTTATGTTGCTTGGCGATGATCATAAAGAAAGAAACTGGTAACAAACAAAGTTTTGTTTATTAGCAGCTCATACACTCCTGGAAATGGAAAAAAGAACACATTGACACGGGTGTGTCAGACCCACCATACTTGCTCCGGACACTGCGAGAGGGCTGTACAAGCAATGATCACACGCACGGCACAGCGGACACACCAGGAACCGCGGTGTTGGCCGTCGAATGGCGCTAGCTGCGCAGCATTTGTGCACCGCCGCCGTCAGTGTCAGCCAGTTTGCCGTGGCATACGGAGCAGTCTTTAACACTGGTAGCATGCCGCGACAGCGTGGACGTGAACCGTATGTGCAGTTGACGGACTTTGAGCGAGGGCGTATAGTGGGCATGCGGGAGGCCGGGTGGACGTACCGCCGAATTGCTCAACACGTGGGGCGTGAGGTCTCCACAGTACATCGATGTTGTCGCCAGTGGTCGGCGGAAGGTGCACGTGCCCGTCGACCTGGGACCGGACCGCAGCGACGCACGGATGCACGCCAAGACCGTAGGATCCTACGCAGTGCCGTAGGGGACCGCACCGCCACTTCCCAGCAAATTAGGGACACTGTTGCTCCCGGGGTATCGGCGAGGACCATTCGCAACCGTCTCCACGAAGCTGGGCTACGGTCCCGCACACCGTTAGGCCGTCTTCCGCTCACGCCCCAACATCGTGCAGCCCGCCTTCAGTGGTGTCGCGACAGGCGTGAATGGAGGGACGAATGGAGACGTGTCGTCTTCAGCGATGAAAGTCGCTTCTGCCTTGGTGCCAATGATGGTCGTATGCGTGTTTGGCGCCGTGCAGGTGAGCGCCACAATCAGGACTGCATACGACCGAGGCACACAGGGCCAACACCCGGCATCATGGTGTGGGGAGCGATCTCCTACACTGGCCGTACACCACTGGTGATCGTCGAGGGGACACTGAACAGTGCACGGTACATCCAAACCGTCATCGAACCAATCGTTCTACCATTCCTAGACCGGCAAGGGAAGTTGCTGTTCCAACAGGACAATGCACGTCCGCATGTATCCCGTGCCACCCAACGTGCTCTAGAAGGTGTAAGTCAACTACCCTGGCCAGCAAGATCTCCGGATCTGTCCCCCATTGAGCATGTTTGGGACTGGATGAAGCGTCGTCTCACGCGGTCTGCACGTCCAGCACGAACGCTGGTCCAACTGAGGCGCCAGGTGGAAATGGCATGGCAAGCCGTTCCACAGGACTACATCCAGCATCTCTACGATCGTCTCCATGGGAGAATAGCAGCCTGCATTGCTGCGAAAGGTGGATATACACTGTACTAGTGCCGACATTGTGCATGCTCTGTTGCCTGTGTCTATGTGCCTGTGGTTCTGTCAGTGTGATCATGTGATGTATCTGACCCCAGGAATGTGTCAATAAAGTTTCCCCTTCCTGGGACAATGAATTCACGGTGTTCTTATTTTAATTTCCAGGAGTGTATTTTGACCTAAAAATTACTTTCTCTGAATTACATATTTCTTTTGATGTGGTTTGTTACTCTTTTTGTATTTTAATAACTCAAGTATTAATTTTTTGAATTTCTTGTTTCAGGTAAGTGCCTTCTGGTTACCAAACCGCAGATTGTAAGTATTTATGTCCACAGAAAACACTGATATAAACTGTTGGGTAATTCATTCAGTTAAGTGATTAACACACTGTATTGTTTCTGTGGCCGCATTTAATCCTGTGTCATGTACTCCCCTTTATTTCACAGAAGGTCATTACAATAGTCGCATCGTTTGTGGTAATGGTCAGTTATTTTAAGCGTTCTTCATCACAGGAAATTACAGCTCCTCGCAGTGGCTCACATAGTTCACAGAGTCCATTGATGACATTCAATCGCACTGAGAGCTCACGTCACTATAAAAAAAACGCGTGGTACGAATGGCTCGTTTTCTGCTTTTAGTGCAGTGATTTCTCCACTTGTTTATTAAAAATGTCCATATAGAGATTAGTTTTACATCCATAACACGTTTCAGTTGGAATTCGCAGAATGGTGGTTGATGACATCAGCATTTACAGGGTTACAATTATTGAACTATATGAAAAAAAACGTAAATCAGTTACAAACTGCGTCGTGCACATACTTTATTCGACATGTGAACGTCACTACAGATATTCGGATTTAGGTTATGGCATGTTCGATATCCATGCCATCGTTGGCGATGATGTGACGCATCCGCTGAAGAGCAGTAACATCGATGATGTCGATAACCTCCTGAATGGCTGTTTCGAAGACAGCAGTGGTTTTGGGGTTATTGCTGTACACCTTGTCTTTAATACAGCGCCGCATGTGTTCAGATCCGGAGAATATGGTGACCAATAGAACCCACGCCAGTGGCCTCTGGGTAACTCAGAACCGGAATGCGGCACCCAAAGTGCTCCTCCAGGACGTCAAACACTCTCCTGTTTCGATGGGGTCGAGCTCCGTATTGCATGAACCGCATCTTGTCGAAATCACTTTGGACAGTAGCGATGAAATCATCTTCCAAAACCTTCATGTACCGTTCGGTAGTCACCATGCTTTAAGGAGTATCGCACCGATTATTCCGTGACTGGTCATAGCACACCACGCAGTCATCCGCTGAGGGTGAAGATACTTCTTGATCGCGAAATGCGGATTCTGTCTCCCAGATGCACCAATTTTGCTTATTTAGGAAACCCCAAATGAAAGTGGGCTTCGTCGCTGAACCATATACACATGAAAGTCATGTTCGTCAATTCTGTGCTCAGTAGTGTTGAAACACAACCGCTGTTCCATGGCCCGGAGGCTTAATGGCTGATAGGTTCGAATTTTGTGTAGGAAGAGATGCAGGTCTTCAACAATAATTTGTCACAGTGTCTCCCGGTTGTTTGGAAATTAGAAATTTGTGGTAAGATCTTACGGGACAAAACTGCTGGGGTCATCGGTCTCTAAGCTTACACACTACTTAATCTAACTTAAACTAACTTACGCCACGGACAACACACACACACACACGCCCGAGGGAGGACTCGAACCTCCCACGGGAGGAGCCGCGCGAACTGTGACTGACGCCCCAGACCGCGCGGCTACCTTGCGCGGCTCTCGGTTGTTTCCCACCTGTTGTGCAGCTCGTATGATCGATTTCCTGGGGCTGGTTTGAAACGCAGCACGTGTCCTCTCAACATTTTCAGGCCTTTTCACCCTTTCTGGACGACCGACATTGCTAATACTGTCATCATTATCACACTACCCGTTCTCTCAAACTTGCGAATCAAATTATTGATTGTTAGCACGGTTGTCTTCAGCTTGAGCTCGGTCGCAAACTTCGTTTGAGGCGCAGTTCGGCTGTTATTGCTCGCATAGTAGGCCCGCGGCCAACCTTGCAGTAAATGAAGCAGGCAAACAGAAATACAAACGTCTCAAAAATGAGATCGACAGGAATTGCAAAATGGTTAAGCAGGGATGGCTAGAGGACAAATGTAAGGATGTAGAGGCTTATCTCACTAGGGGTAAGATAGATACAGCCTACAGGAAAATTAAAGAGACCTTTGGCGAAATGAGAGCCATTTGTATGAATATCAAGAGGATAATGGAATGTAGTCGAATTAAGTCGGGTGATGTTGAGGGTATTAGATTAGGAAATGAGACACTTAAAGTAGTAAAGGAGTTTTGCTATTTGGGGAGCAAAATAACTGATGATGGTAGAAGTAGAGAGGATATAAAATGTAGACTGGCAATGGCAAGGAAAGCGTTTCTGAAGAAGAGAAATTTGTTAACATCGAATATAGATTTAAGTGTCAGGAAGTCATTTCTGAAAGTATTTGTATGGAGTGTAGCCATGTATGGAAGTGAAACATGGACGGTAAATAGTTTGGACAAGAAGAGAATAGAAGCTTTCGAAATGTGGTGCTACAGAAGAATGCTGAAGATTAGATGGGTAGATCACATAACTAATGATGAGGTACTGAATAGGATTGGGGAGAAGAGGAGTTTGTGGCACAACTTGACCAGAAGAAGGGATCGGTTGGTAGGACATGTTCTGAGGCATCAAGGGATCACCAATTTAGTATTGGAGGGCAGCGTGGAGGGTAAAAATCGTAGGGGGAGACCAAGAGATGAATACACTAAGCAGATTCAGAAGGACATAGGTTGCAGTAGGTACTGGGAGATGAAGAAGCTTGCACAGGATAGAGTAGCATGGAGAACTGCATCAAACCAGTCTCAGGACTGAAGACCACAACAACAACAACTACAATGTATAAGTAAGGTACCGAATGAAAAGACGGGGACGAAAGAACGTGTAAGGAAGCGGCTCTAGAGAGAAGGAAGAAATCGTAAAAAGAGATGCGCTGCGCTAGTCAAGACAGATGAAGGGTAACACACAGTATAACATAAACATTTAGTTAACTGTATCTGCTATCTTACATGCCGTGATGTACTTTCAGATACAATATTCCTATGTCGCGTCCCAGCATAGGTCCAATCAGGAGCTTTGGACAAAAATGTGGCCAGCGTAGCGCAAACAGCACGTTGACGAGAGTATGGGCTGAGGTCTACTAAGTTACCTTGAACGGGGTGAGAGAGAGAACGTCCCGTAGGGTGCTTAGTACAGGTGATTTTGGGACGGAGAGGAGAATTTGTTGGCTTCATAGGAAGTATATAAGTGTGCAGACGCTTGAAGATTCATTTTGAGAACAATTTATTTCCCAATTGTTCAACCTTATTCAGAGAAGTGTCGTACAGTAGCCTCATATCTTTGAAAATCAATTAGTACACCCTACCACTCAAGGTGTTAGTCTTTTCCACCAACTCCTGGTACCGGTGTTATACGAGGGTTGTCCAGAAAGTAAGTTCCGATCTTTCGAGAAATGGAAACCACAGTGAAAGCCAGCAACGTTTTATTTGCAACAGTTAGGTACACCTTCCACCTACTTCTCTACATAGTCGCCGCACCAACTCCGAGTGTTGTCGTAGTGTTTTATCAACTTTCCAATATCCTCGTCATAGAAAGCAGCCGCCTGTGCTTTCGGCCAGTTATCTGCACTGGTCTGCAGCTCGTTGTCTGTGGAAAATTTTTGTCATCATAGCCAACGTTTCCTGTGAGCAGAGATGAGACTCAGGGGGAGCCAATTACGGACTGTATTGTGGGTGGTCAAACAGTTCTCATCGGAAACGCTGCAGGAGCGTCTTCATTGCCCCTGCAGTGTGCTGCCGAGAAATGGCATGAACAAGGAACTGCTCGACATTTGTGTTATGTGGGCTGCATGACACAGGCGAAATCTGTAACCAGGCCCTCATACTTGGCGGGAGACGCTATTCCCTACACATCTTCACGTGCTCGCTGTTCACTCAAAACTGAAAAGAGCGACGCGACACGATCGACGGGCATACTAAAGACACTGCCCAACACATCTGTGCAAAGCTTTGCCGCATTTTTCCCAGTGGTTTTCATTTCGCGACTGATCGGACCATTCTTTCTGGACATCCCTCGTACCTCTTGCTATGAGAGACGAGCGCTTTGCTTGCAACTCGTTCCGACAATACGCAGTGAAACACTTTAAGCGCAGTGGGCGACAAGTGTCAGACAGGGCTTGTTCCCCTTATATTCTGATACACAGAAAATATCAACTATTACCCGTTGCTACTACTAGAGACAAACTATACACAGCTTGTTGTTTACTAAAAGGCAGAAAACTCGAGGTAGTAACTGTTGCCGGATACTTATCGGAAACTCAGTTGTCCTCTCTCGAATGTGTACAGACGTCCTGTAGTTTTTAACGCAGTAGAATCCAAGTGCCAGTCTCCCGACGACCGGCTGTTGTAGTGCATCTAGCTGCTTCCTGGTAAACACTTTCTTCGCCCCCTGCACCTCACTACTTACCCTGCACTGCACCTTGTAAGTATTTTATTTGTTTTTCAGAAAAATAGTTACAGTGAGCTCATGAAATACCGGACAACGTGGTTTCGTAATTTTAGTAACCAACGGGATGAAAAGGTTTCTTTGACGACAGAGAACTACACTTTTTTGGCGCTCATTTAGCAGCTCCCGACAAGACATTTTAAGTGGTAAAACTACCTCGTAGGTCTGACAATAAATTACAATTTAGAAGTGTATTTTAAATTCTGATTCTTCCTCTGTTCTTATTGCGGTGAGAATGGTGTACCAGCCAGGAGGTTCTCCTAATTCTTCTACCTCCTCCTCCTCCTCTTTTCGTGCCTTGTCCCCCGCTTTGTTATTAACAGACCCGGCACGGTTAGCTTAATGGATGGAAGGATGCACTCCCTGTCACCAACCCGTTTCACCCTCCCTCGGGGGCGGAATATTTGTACCCCTGAACTGTCTGCGTGTATTGTAATTCATGCGAAAGTACGCTAAATTTTTCTGAATATTTGCGAACCGTGTAACTGAGGCGGGACTTCGGTACCAGCCCGGTACTCGCTTAGTGGGATGACGCAAACCGCCTAATAACCACATCAAAGCTGGCCGGCACACCGTCCCTCTTCATTAAGCCACCCGGCGGATTCGATCCGGGGCTGGCGCACCTGCCCATCTAAGAAGCGGCGCTTTAATGGTCACGGCTATCAGGGCGGGTAGTTAAAAGGCTCCGCTTCTCAAAACGGCAAAATGTTTCTACGAGATATGAGATCCTTGGTCAGTGTCAACCGTTCGGAGGTATTCAGTTATGTAAAATGATTCAGTCTACGGGGTATTTAAAATAATTTATATTTATACTGTCTGGGTTATGACAATTGTCAGAAGAGTTCATGTAACTTAAAAAGAATTATTAAATAATAATGTACAGTACGTAACCTACAGTTTGGAAATAAACATCTTTTTCTGGGTAGACGTTTTCCAGGGTAATATTTTCATATCTTTAAGGCATTTTACGACAAAATGTATTTTCATCAAAATCTTTCGTAGTACCTAGCATTATTTGTCCCTTTTTTCCAAAATGAATCTTTCACTCTGTAACGGACTCCGCTCTGTTTCCAAACCGCGTTTCACACACAGTGTTCTTACCAACTGAGCTATCCAGGCGCTACTTACAACCCGCCATGACAATTTCACTTCTTAATTGCGTACGAAAGACAAAAAAATATTCAAATGTGTGAGAAATCTTATGGGACTTAACTCTTAAGGTCATCAGTCCCTAAGCTTACACAGTACCTAACCAAAATTATCCTAAGGACAAAATACACACACCCATGCCCGAGGGAGGACTCGAACCTCCGCCGGGACCAGCCGCACAGTCCATGACTGCAGCATCCCGCGCGGGAAAGACGAAGTTGCGCATTCGAGTCCCGGTCCGGCCCACAATGTTAGTCTTCCAGAAAGTTTTTATAAAGTTTTGTTTATTTTTGACTCAGTCGCTTTTTTATGACACAATTATAATTTGTTTCTATCTGCAATAGCCACCTTAAGGTTGTCAACGCTTGAACATTTGTTCATTAGAGGCCGCCCCCAACTTATGATGCACACTAATGATGTGTTATAAAAAGTGATTGTGTCAAAAATAAATCACCATCTCTTTTAACGGAATGTCGTTTTTACCAAAAACTTTTTATTGTTTGCCCCTGCTTGACAGAGAATATTAATTCAGAATAATGTGGTCATAGTTTACTTCTGATGTAATACAGGGTGGTCCCGAATTCATGGTACAAACTTTAATGGTAGGTACAGGACATTGTAACAAGGATTTATTGTATAGGAATGTATAGTCGCAGGTGACGCGGTGAGGCGTAAACAGGGGAAAGAGAAATGGAGTGATCGGTTGGTGTCACTGCCGGTAGAGGGCAGTAGATGAACATGATGTATCGCAGTAGGGACAAGCGCCATTCACAATTGTGCTGCCGTAGACGATGGGTGACTTTACGTATGCAGAAAAAGCAGACATGCATTACATGTACGGCCGTGCAAATGGTAACGCCAGAGCTGCGTTACGAATGTATCGCGCGGAGTATCCTAATCGACGAATGCCGGATCATAGAATTTTTCAACGGTTACATCGTCAACTTTGTGAAACAGGTACGTTCGACGTCAACAGACATGACGCTGGTCGATTAAGAGCTGTACGCACTCCACGACTGGAAGAACGCATCTTGAACATAGTGGCTGATAGACCCGAGTCAAGCACAAGAACTGTTGCGCGTGACGTACATGTGAGTCATCAGACTGTATGCAGAGTGTTAAATGAAAATCGCTTACACCCCTTCCATTTTCAAAAAGTACAAGCATTGAATCCGGCAGATTATCCTCTTCGCGTGAACTTCTGCCAGTGGTTGTTGCAGCAATGTGCGTTGCAGCCGGATTTCGTAGGTCATGTGCTATTTACAGATGAAGCGACATTTTCACGCGAGGGTGTCTTTAATGCGCACAATTCCCATGTGTGGGCAACAGATAATCCACATGCAACGCGTCCACATGCGTATCAACAACGTTTCGGTATTAATGTGTGGGCTGGTATTGTGAACGACTTTTTGATTGGGCCATACTTACTACCCACGCGACTCTGTGGCGAAAGCTATCTTATTTTTCTGCAAGAAGTGTTACCAGAACTGCTGCAAGATGTTCCGCTCGCCATTCGTAACCGCATGTGGTTTCAGCACGATGGAGCGCCAGCACACTTCAGCACTGCTGTACGGAATTACCTGAATGCCACGTTTGGTGCTAGATGGATTGGGCGTGGTGGACCAGTCCCTTGGCCACCCCGATCTCCTGATTTCTCTTGCCTCGATTACTTTTTATGGGGACATCTTAAGAGCCTTGTTTATGAGACTCCAGTTGACTCAGATGAGGATCTCGTTGCTCGCATATCTGTAGCTGCTGCAGGTGTGCGTGAAATACCAGGCATCTTTGAACGTGTACGCCAATCGCTGCACCGACGCTGTCAAGCATGTATCGCTCATGGTGGACGCAATTTTGAACACTTACTGTAAACATGACACTTGTCAACAACGATTTCAATAAAATCTTTCGTTTTCCTTTCGGCCGTTATTTCCCCTGTTTACGCCTCACCGCGTCACCTGGGACTATACATTCCTATACAATATATCCTTGTTACAATGTCCTGCACCTACCATTAAAGTTTGTACCATGAATTCGGGACCACCCTGTATACGACGTAATTAGTTATTGTGAACTTGTGGTGGATTTTCTACTTGAAATTTTGCGAGAAACAAGTTTGTATGCATTGTAACGACTGCTGAAACAAAGCTGTACGAAATGATCATACCATTCAAAAACGACGTGCTCCCACAGTAAAAGAACAAATATTTACAAGTTATTTTAAAGAAATTATATATACTAACACTTACACCAATGATCAACGATAATTAAATAGAATTGAGAACAAAACTATATACACGTTAACTAACAAAATTTGTGTAAAATAATTATAATCTTCCTAGCGTTAAGTACGTTAAAATATAAACCTTGCATATAAGAGCTTTGCAACAACTTCTCGAAAGTAACGTGCTCGTAAAACAGCGTAAAACCTCTCCAATTTATTTTATGAGCGTAGCATGGAGACAAAGGACCAACGACATACCTGATATAATTTACTACTAAAATGTCATCCATAATGTAAGGTGTAACGCGCGCAGTATATCTACAGATATGACTTGTTACTAAATGAAAATCCCAAGTGTTGCTAATATGTGCAATATATAACGCTCCCGCTTTAGATACTTGAAAAACCATAAGTACGAAATTGTACAATCGCACATGAAATAAAGAGAATGGCAGCTGAAGGCGTCACGAAATCGTTCAAAAAATACAATTTCATAGGATTTTATTAAATCAAAATTATCAGAGATTGTTAACTAAGGACTTGTTCGTTTCCGGCTTTACTGGCAGAACTTTTTTAAAAAAAATTACTTTCTCATCAATGTGTACAGGAAACAGTGGAAATATTTTGCTTTATTTGAAGTTAGTTATTTACAGGGAAAACGTAATAATAATAGCCAACTTCTGTCTTGCCAGTAGCGTTTTTACCGCGTCAGTGTACATTTCGAAAGGCAACTCCATTTTCCAGTAATTTCTGTTTTACAATTACAATTAATTATTTAGCAGCAGCTGATTCCTGCGATGCGCAGTTTTCAGGAGTTTACTCGTATCCCCGTAAATTTACAAAGTGTCCCTGCGTGGGTAGATATGTGGTTAAATGACAGACATACTTTGTCTGCACTCATAAAGGGTCACTTTGTAAATTTACAAGGATATAAGTGAGGACGTGAAGCAGACACATCGCTGGAATCAGCTGATCGTGTGAAAGAAATAAGTGTGTTCGTAATACAGACAAGGTGGAGAACGAAAATGTCTTTTAATAAATGTGTGGCTGATACGAAACAGCTTATTGTACGTTTCGATGTCACAGCACCATCTATAAGGCTACACTTCTTACGAAGGAGCTCCACGAAGCCCTGATGGAGAAGCTGAAAACTCAAAATCTACATTGCCGTAGTAAAAACTCTGTAAAAAAAGACGGTAGATGGATTTCATTATCACGTTTTCTCGTTTCTCACTGTGTCGGTTTTCCCTCAAGAACAACTTGTATGGCTACCAATAAAAGTTATTGACATATTCTTTTATTGCTGTATCTGAACTATTAAAATTCATGCAAACTACGAAAGTATGTAGTTCATGACTGTTTTATAAAGTGAAAGGCCTTTTTCTTGTTACAATCTTTATTTATTTATTTTCCAGATCTTTTTCGCCTGTTACATTAAGGCATCTTTAGTTTATTTTATCTGGTCTAATACAGTTTTGTTTTTATACTTATTTATAGTACTAAACGAATAACAGGGGGCACAGTCCCAGTTGCAGGTTGGCTATGTACCGGTTTCCAGGGGGAACAAGAATTTGATTGTAAAATATTTCGTATCATAAATGACCGAAATTAAAAATTTACGATATTGTTATTATCAGATCGCTATGAGCTATAATCTTATCAGCTTTAATTCCTTGGGAATAATTGTTCCCCACGACCGTGATATAATCCAGTACAGAAAGAATGTCAGCATCGATCATAATATCGTGTGTATTTTTTTGCAAATCTAGATTTCCACTAACACTGCAAACCTGGGAAGGCAGGAGGCGAAGTACTGGCGGAAGTAAAGATGTGAGGACAGATCATGAGTCATGTTTGGGTAGCTCAGTCGGTGGAGCACTTACCCACGAAAGATAAAGGTCCCAAGTTCGAGTCTCGATCGGGCACACAGTTTAAATGTGCCAGGAAGTTTCATATTGGCACACACTCCGCTGCAGAGTGAAAATTTTATTCTGGCTGCCCAGACTATATTCATCCAGTATTTGAGAATGAGAGCACGCAGTCTGTCCCAACAAATGTACGACTAATGTCCAAATCTTTCCGAAACGTTTTTGCTAACATCCCCCACAGAATAATGAAAGAGAACAATTGGTAATTGCGAGTGGGGCTCGTGCACTTAGGGTTCCATACAAACTTAATATTTTATATGGATAGTTCATCCATCCCTTGAATCGAGAATCTCGAAGATTTTTGCCTGTTATAGATATCGATACTGGCAAGATATCGGTCCCGGGAATTCGAAGACTGCATCAAAATCTCTACAGTAGTTCCTGAGACTAACCCAGACATATAAAAGAAAGCGAGCTGAGGACTTCAGTTTATATATGTAGGCGGAGAATATTTAATAAAATTTATTTATTTACTCACTGAAACGTGACTACAACTGCATTTTATGTTTGCTTGCAGTAATATTTTTCTGTTATGCTTGTGACGGGCGCTGAATGTAATGTAAATTCTAATGACGAAGTGAATTTTTCTTGTAATGTAATTACAATGTGACAGTTTTCGGATTTTTTTCCTTTACTTGTACTCTAAAATATTTTTGTCAAATTTCATGATTCTAGGTCAATAGGAAGACCTCTATAGGTTTTGATGAGTGAGTTTGCGAGTGCCAAAATTTGTGACATAAATGGCAGTATCTTGCACTGACTTCGAAGCTTAAACTTTTTACATTCCCAAGGGACCGTAGATCTTGGTACGTGACATAAATTTCCATATGATACGTCTACCCGATTCTGAGGAAAAGGGTTCTTTAACAGTCGGACGGGCAGACGGACAACAAAGCGATTCTAAAAGCATCTGGTTTTTACGGATTGACCTACGGAAAAAATGTGTCGCTTACTACGTTTTCGCACTGCATGCAGTAAATCTTCACCATCGGACAGGACGTTTTAGCTTATTACTTCTTTTCTACGAAATGGATTCGGAACACATTCTGCTTACAGTATTCAATATTGCATTAAATATACCTGCAAAACTGTTTCTTTGTACGAACTCGCAGTTCAGGAGATATGACGTCATAAACACTGAAGTGCTTGAATGGCATATGTTTGACGTGGTGTTCGATTTTTTACAGAATCGATGGGTAGGGGGTATTGTTAGATTAGATTTTAGCAAGGAAAGGCATTTCATTTTGTAAAGCGGATATGTATGTACCTGCTGCAAAAAATGGCCACAGCACGGTCATTTACATATTAAAACTTTGTGAATGTTCTGGAACTCCATTGGAAAATCCATCCTACTGAGAAAAAAGACTTCCCCCTCTAGAGGAGATTGAATTGAAACTGTACACACAACAATGGGGTAATGTACGCATCAAAATAAGAGTAAAATGTTGTGTCTGAATTTGCTTTATTTCCGAGATATGCATAGGATAGGGATCACAATTGCAATACAAAAAATACAAAATTAATTCTTCTCATAAAGCAACGACTCGAAGGATGCGAAATTAACCATCGCTACTTACTGCACATTTTCCCCAGAGCATGTTCAAAATGATGTCCATGTAGAAGGCAGTGACGGGCTCGACGTCTTACGGCTCTCGGAACGTCGCAGGCTCCGTTTATCTCATTCTGCACAGTTGCACAGCCATTTTCAGTTCGCTGTAGTTATGCCACATTCTTACTTGCAACATCTTACACGAGCTCCCTGAGATAGCCCGAAAGATATTGGTCCAGGAGGCTAGGATCCGGAGATCTGGTGGGTCAAGCAACTGATCCTTCACGAACCTGTCCACTTACCCTACTAAGCGACCTTGAGACACTCTCATGCCTCCCGACTGAAATGCGCTGGGGCACATTCGTATAGCGAGTAGGACATCATGAAACAGAACGTACAAATCACATTCCGTAAACTGCGGTAGAAATATTGGAACACGTGAGGCAATACTGACCCTACGACCTATCTTAGAAGCTAAATTAAGGAAAGGCAAACCTACGTTTCTAGCATTTGTAGACTTAGAGAAAGCTTTTGACAATGTTGACAGGAATACTCTCTTTCAAATTCTGAAGGTGGCAGGGGTAAAATACAGGGAGCGAAAGACTGTTTACAATTTGTACAGAAACCAGATGGCAGTTATAAGAGTCGAGGGGCATGAAAGGGAAGCTGTGGTTGGGAAGGGAGTGAGACAAGGTTGTAGCCTGTCCCCGATGTTATTTAATCTGTATACTGAGCAAGGAGTGAAGGAAAGAAAAGAAAAATTCGGAGTAGGTATTAAAATCCATGGAGAAGAAATAAAAACTTTGAGGTGTGCCGATGACATCGTAATTCTGTCAGAGACAGCATAGGACGTGGAAGAGCAGTTGAACGGAATCGATAGTGTCTTGAAAGGAGGATATAAGATGAACATCAACAAAAGCAAAACGAGGATAATGGAATGTAATCGAATTAAGATGCTGAGGGAATTATATTAGGAAATGAGACACTTAAAGTAGTAAATGAGTTTTGCTATTTGGGGAGCAAAATAACTGATGATGGTCGAAGTAGAGAGGATATAAAATGTAGACTGGCAATGGCAAGGAAAGCGTTTCTGAAGAAGAGAAATTTGTTAACATCGAGTGTAGATTTACGTGTTAGGAAGTCGTTTCTGAAAGTATTTGTATGGAGCGTAGCCATGTATGGAAGTGAAACATGGACGATAACTAGTTTGGACAAGAAGAGAATAGAAGCTTTCGAAATGTGGTTCTACAGAAGAATGCTGAAGATTAGATGGGTAGATCATATAACTAATGAGGAGGTATTGAATAGGATTGGGGAGAAGAGAAGTCTGTGGCACAACTTGACTAGAAGAAGGGATCGATTGGCAGGACATGTCCTGAGGCATCAAGGGATCACAAATTGAGCATTGGAGGGCAGCGTGGAGGGTAAAAATCGTAGAGGAAGATCAAGAGATAGATGAATACACAAAGCAGATTCAGAAGGATGTGGGTTGCAGTAGGTACTGGGAGATGAAGAAGCTTGCGAAGGATAGGGTAGGGTAGCATGGAGAGCTGCATCAAACCAGTCTCAGGACTGAAGACCACAACAACAACAACAAACTGCCGATACACTTTGCCAGTCAGGCGCTGTGGAATAATATGCGGTTCGCGAAACAGATTGTCCACTATACCACACGATATGTTCGCTGCAAAACGATGTTGATATTCTCATACTGTCGTTACACGAGGATTCTCATACGCCCGATGTGAAAGGTATGAGCGTTCACGATACTCGCACGAAAATAAACCAATTTCAACCAAAACGTTTTCACATTTTACATTTATTTTGATGCGTACTTCATACCCACGAATTGTGTACAGTTGTTTTTGAATCAGACTATATATTGTTTGGTTTACTTAGCGTCACTCGGCACGTTCTTTTTTGTGAAGTATGACGTGAGCCAGAATAAATGATGCGTCATTGCTAGTGGAAAGCTAAAGCGAGGAAGCCAAATGAGGAACAGGAGCAGGAGGCAAGGAGGAGGAGAGAAATTAATTTCGGGCGCAGTGTGAGTGGTCGGCATTGATGGAATCCCGCTGTTCTTTGCGGAGGGCCCTCTAGCTGGGGGACCGTAATCCCCGCGGCCGGCTCCAGCGGCTGGAGGGCATGGGGCGTGCGGCGGCGGTGGTGGCGGAGGAGGAGGAGGAGGAGGCGGTGGTCAGGAGGCTGAATAATCCAGAGCGCGGCCACCGCCTCCGCCGCGTGTTTTATACATGACGCCGCAACGCACAGCTGTCGATCGCTACCCTCCCTCCTAAAGTGGCGTCGTTTCTAGATCCAGCAGTTTTTAAGGGGCCTCGCACTCCAGCAAGGGCGCGTTCTTTCCGCTCGTAATGATTTAGTGCTTACCTACACGCTTTCCGAGAAATCACCGTACATCGCTTTAGTACCCTAGTGTGACCCATTCTTGAGTATTGCTCGAGTATTCGGGATGCCCACCACGTTGGACTAAAGGAAGACATCGAAGCAATTCAGAGTCGTGTTGCCCTGGGTTCCATCGACAGTCAACTGTTGCGGAGACGCTCCTTGAATTCAAATGGAAATCGCTGGAAGGAAGACGACGTTCTTTTAGCGACACACTATTGAGAAAATTTAGAGAAACAGTATTTGTGACTGCAGAACTATAAGACTGCCTGCCGCCAATGTACATTTCGCGTAACGAACTCGAAGACAAGAGAAATTGTCGCTCTTACGGAGCCATATAGACAGTTGTTGTTCTCAAGCTCCTTTTTCGAGTGGAACTGGCAAGTAAATGACCATTCGTGGTACGTGACACCCTCCACCATGTAGCGTATACCGGCTTACGGAGTATATACGGTGGTTGGACAAAAATATGGGAACTCCGCGACAAATGCATCCTTGAAAATTAACTTCAGATGCTAGACAAACCTGCAAGTGGAGCTGTTATACATTACCGACCATTAGAATTGCTACACCACGAAGATGATGTGCTACATACGCGAAATTTAACCGACAGTAAGAAGATGCTGTAATATGCAAATGATTAGTTTTTCAGAGCATTCACACAAGATTGGCGCCGGTGGCGACACCTATAACGTGCTGACATGAGGAAAGTTTCCAACCGATTTGTCATACACAAACAGCAGTTAACCTATGTTTCCTGGTGAAACGTTGTTGTGATGCCTCGTGTAAGGAGGAGAAGTGCGTACCATCACGTTTCCGACTTAGATAAAGGTCGGATTGTAGCCTGTTGCAATTGCGGTTTATCGTATCGCGACATTGCTGCTCGCGTTGGTCGAGATCCAATGACTGTTAGCAGAATATGGAATCGGTGGGTTCAGGAGGGTAATACGGTACGTCGTGTTGGATCCCAACGGCCTCGTATCACTAGCAGTTGAGATGGCAGGCGTCTTATCCGCATGGTTGTAACGGATCGAGCAGCCACGTCTCGATCCCTGAGTCAACAGATGGGGATATTTGCAAGACAATAACCATCTGCACGAACAGTTCGACGACGTTTTCAGCAGCATGGACTATCAGCTCGGAGACCTTGGCTGCGGTTACCCTTGACGCTGCATCACAGACAGGAGCGCCTGTGATGGTGCACTCAACGACGAAACTGGATGCACGAATGGCAAAACGTCATTTTTTCGGATGAATCCAGGTTCTGTTTACAGCATCATGATGGTCACATCCGTGTTTGGCGACATCGTGGTGAACGCACGTTGGAAGTGTCTATTTGTCATCGCCATACTGGCGTATCACCCGTCGTGATGGTATGGGGTGTCATTGGTTACACGTCTCAGTCACCTCTTGTTCGCATTGACCGCTCTTTGAACAGTGGACGTTACATTTCAGATGTGTTACGACCCGTGGCTCTACCCTTCATTCGATCCCTGCGAAACCCTACATTTCAGCAGGATAAAGTACGACCGCATGTTGCAGGTCCTGTACGGGACTTTCTGGATACAGAAAATGGTCGACTGCTGCCCTGGCCAGCACATTCTCCAGATCTCGCACCAATTGGAAACGTCTGGTCAATGGTGGCCGAGCAACTGGCTCGTCACAATACGCCAGTTACTACTCTTGATGATCTATGGTATGGTGTTTATGCTGCATGTGCAGCTGTACCTGTACACGCCATCCAAGCTCTGTTTGACTCAATGCCCAGGCGTATCAAGGCCGTTATTACGGCCAAAGGTGATTGTTGTGGGTACTGATTTCTCAGGATCTATGCACCCAAATTGCGTGAAAATGTAATCACATGTCAGTTCTAGTATAATTGTCCAGTGAATACACGTTTATCATCTGCATTTCTTCTTGGTGTAGCAATTTTAATAGCCAGTAATGTATTTGACCACGAACGGCACCTGCGTTGTAGCTGAGTGAATTAGACGTGAGAAACTGTTCGTACACATATGATGGGTGCTTCCGTAACCAAGTTAGCCGAAGTATATGGTGTTTCAGCGGGCAACGTATGGACGATATATACTGAATATAGGGATATCGGTAATGCATCATCCTCTAAGTCACAACGCAGCCGAAAATGTACATTGAGTGATCGTGACAGACGGTCATTCAAAAATATTGTGACGAAAAATAGAGAACGACAGACATAAAAGTCACCGCAGAACTGAATGTCGCTAACCCTGTCGCACCAAAACACGAAGGGAATTAGAATTATATATTAATTCTTTCAGCTGCTGACGGGCGTTGATATATATCAACGCGGACAGGTGAAAATGTATGCCCCGACCAGGACTCGAACCCGGGTTCTCCTGCTTAAATGGCAGATGCTCCATCTGAGCCACTGAGGGCACAGAGGATAGTGCGACTGCAGACATTATCTCGCGTACGCCTCCCGCGAGACAAACATTTTCACCATACATATGTCCACACACTACATTCGTAGTGTCCCTACCCAACACACTCATTACTCGTGTAGGACATTCTTACCATGTCCGTAAGAGTTCGGGTAATATGTGTGCATCAGCACAGAAGAAGAAGAAGAAGAAGAAGAAGAAGGTCATGGCCGGTATTGCCAGAACTATATACTTATATGGATAGGGTGTGTGTTCTTTCGGACATGTCCGAAAGAACTGACACCATATCCATATAAGTAAATCACGAAGAGAGTTCCGTAAGCTGTTTACTGCTGGACGAGCTGAAATTCCAAGACCAGTCAAATGGCCGTAAAAGGAAAACATGGTGCCGAAGCCTTAATGCCCAGACTGTGGATCAGTGGAGGAAAGTCACTTGGTGCCGGCCGGAGTGGCCAAGCGGTTCTAGGCGCTACAGTCTGGAACCGCGATACCGCTACGGTCGCAGGTTCGAATCCTGCCTCGGGCATGGATGTGTGTGATGTCCTTAGGTTAGATAGGTTTAAGTAGTTCTAAGTTATAGGGGACTGATGACCTCAGCAGTTAAGTCCTGTGGTGCTCAGAGCCATTTGAACCATTTTATTTGAAAGTCACTTGGTCGGATGGGTATTGTTTCGCACTGTCTCCAATTTTTGGAGGAGTTTACGTTCCGATAGTGAAACAGGACGAGGATTCGGTGATGATTTGGACAGCCACATCGTGGCACTCCATGGATCCCGTGGTTACTCTGCTGACATTACTGTCAAGGTTTCTGGCTGTTCAGGTCCTTTCTACGGTACTGTGGTTGTTCCTCAGCGGTGATGCTGTGTTCGAGAACAACAGGCCCTGTTCCATACAGCTCCCATCGTCCAGGTCTGGTTTTGTGAGCACGACGATGAATTGTAGCCCCTGGCTACCACAGTCATCAGAATTCCATATTACTGAGACTTTCGGCGTGATAACTATCCTCCTCTACACCTCTGTCATAATTCCCAGAACTTGCCACTTTGAGTGAAACATGGGGGGTGGGGGGGGGAGGAGGGGGTGTGTTTGGTAATGATTAGGGCAGCCATATCGTGGTATTCAATGGGCCCCAGGGTTGTTCTGGAAGGTCGCATTAGTGCAAAGGATTATGTGACCATTTTGTCCGATTAGATCCATCTCATGGTAGAATGTTTGCTCCACAACGGTAACACTGTGTTCTAAGAAGACAAGGCCTTTTTTTCATACGGTTCGCATCGTCCATGACTGGTTTAGTGAACACGAGGGTGAATTGTCGCAACTCCTCTGGTCACCAGAGTCAGCGGATATCAATATTCATTTGTGGTCTACCTTGCAGAGAAGGGTGTGTGATCCACCTCCGTAATCGTTAGCTGAACTTGCCACTATTTTGCAAGACGAATGGTACAAGATTCCTCCGAAAACCGTGGAGGACCTGTATTTATCTATTTCCGAGACAACTGGACGCTGTTTTCAATGCCAACGATTTTCCTACACTGTATTAGGCATGGGAATGTGTTGTATTTTCGTATTTCCATATTTCTGGCCATCGCGTTTATACGGGATGGTTAGAAATAGTCTGAAAAGCTTCTAAGAGTGTGTCAGGGTAGGTTTTGCTGAGACATGATTGTTAAGAAAAAATTCCATACGTTCCGTCGTTTCAGATTTGATTAGCATTGAAGTTAGCCAATAAGGTCGTTGCGCAAATTGAAGCACATACTCACGCGGTAATGTGGTAATGCACATATGTTGGTCCGTCGGTTGCAACTTGTAATACTTATTACAAGGTAAAATGTGCCTTCCAGAACGAGATTTTCACTCTGCAGCGGATTGTGCGCTGATATGAAACTTCCTGGCAGATTTAAACTGTGTGCCGGACCGAGACTCGAACTCGGGACCTTTGCCTTTCGCGGGCCAGTGCTCTACCATCTGAGCTACCCAAACACGACTGACGCCCCATCCTCACACCGGAGACGAGGTAACGGCAGAAGTAAAGCTGTGGGGATGGGGCTTGAGTCATGTTTGGGGAGCTCAGATGGTAGAGAACTTGCCCGCGAAAGGCAAAGGTCCCGAATTCGAGTCTCGGTCCCTGGCACACAGTTTTAATATTCCAGGAAGTTTCAAAATGTACATTTTTTTGGAAGTGATAAATTTAAGTAATGTGAGGATAAGCTACTTTTATTCGGTTTAAGGAAACCCATCGAAGAACATGTTCGACGCCACTGACGCGGCCAGGTTACTTGAATTTGCGCGCGCTAACGAATTAAATTGGAAATAGCGCAACGTATCAGATTTTTTATTAACAATTATTTCGTACCACAATCTACCCTGAACTTCCTTACAAACTTTTCAGACTCCTTCTGACCATCACGTGTAGATGCAGATGAAGGCTTTGTAACGCGAGTTACAGTTTGAGCGCAAGATTTGAATTGTAGATAACACATGGTTTTCTGTAGCAAAGCATTGTAATATTGATGTACACTCCTGGAAATGGAAAAAAGAACACATTGACACCGGTGTGTCAGACCCACCATACTTGCTCCGGACACTGCGAGAGGGCTGTACAAGCAATTATCACACGCACGGCACAGCGGACACACCAGGAACCGCGGTGTTGGCCGTCGAATGGCGCTAGCTGCGCAGCATTTGTGCACCGCCGCCGTCATTGTCAGCCAGTTTGCCGTGGCATACGGAGCTCCATCGCAGTCTTTAACACTGGTAGCATGCCGCGACAGCGTGGACGTGAACCGTATGTGCAGTTGACGGACTTTGAGCGAGGGCGTATAGTGGGCATGCGGGAGGCCGGGTGGACGTACCGCCGAAATGCTCAACACGTGGGGCGTGAGGTCTCCACAGTACATCGATGTTGTCGCCAGTGGTCGGCGGAAGGTGCACGTGCCCGTCGACCTGGGACCGGACCGCAGCGACGCACAGATGCACGCCAAGACCGTAGGATCCTACGCAGTGCCGTAGGGGACCGCACCGCCACTTCCCAGCAAATTAGGGACACTGTTGCTCCTGGGATATCGGCGAGGACCATTCGCAACCGTCTCCATGAAGCTGGGCTACGGTCCCGCACACCGTTAGGCCGTCTTCCGCTCACGCCCCAACATCGTGCAGCCCGCCTCCAGTGGTGTCGCGACAGGCGTGAATGGAGGGACGAATGGAGACGTGTCGTCTTCAGCGATGAGAGTCGCTTCTGCCTTGGTGCCAATGATGGTCGTATGCGTGTTTGGCGCCGTGCAGGTGAGCGCCACAATCAGGACTGCATACGACCGAGGCACACAGGGCCAACACCCGGCATCATGGTGTGGGGAGCGATCTCCTACACTGGCCGTACACCACTGGTGATCGTCGAGGGGACACTGAATAGTGCACGGTACATCCAAACCGTCATCGAACCCATCGTTCTACCATTCCTAGACCGGCAAGGGAACTTGCTGTTCCAACAGGACAATGCACGTCCGCATGTATCCCGTGCCACCCAACGTGCTCTAGAAGGTGTAAGTCAACTACCCTGGCCAGCAAGATCTCCGGATCTGTCCCCCATTGAGCATGTTTGGGACTGGATGAAGCGTCGTCTCACGCGGTCTGCACGTCCAGCACGAACGCTGGTCCAACTGAGGCGCCAGGTGGAAATGGCATGGCAAGCCGTTCCACAGGACTACATCCAGCATCACTACGATCGTCTCCATGGGAGAATGGCAGCCTGCATTGCTGCGAAAGGTGGATATACACTGTACTAGTGCCGACATTGTGCATGCTCTGTTGCCTGTGTCTATGTGCCTGTGGTTCTGTCAGTGTGATCATGTGATGTATGTGACCCGAGGAATGTGTCAATAAAGTTTCCCCTTCCTGGGACAATGAATTCACGGTGTTCTTATTTCAATTTCCAGGAGTGTATAATGTAGACATTTAGGAATTATGCATGGAACACTGCATGTGTCACGAAAGCCATCAGGACTTTGGTGTCGCAAGCGTATACTTCTGGCGATATGAAGTGGGACAAGCATGTAATGGCAGTTGTGGGGAAGGCGGATAGTCGTCTTCGGTTCATTGGTAGAATTTTGGGAAGATGTGGTTCATCTGTAAAGGAGACCGCTTATAAAACACTAATACAACCTATTCTTGAGTACTGCTCGAGCGTTTGGATCCCTATCAGGTCGGATTGAGGGAGGACATAGAAACAATTCAGAGGCGGGCTGCTAGATTTGCTACTGGTAGGTTTGTTCATCACGCGAGTGTTACGGAAATGCTTCAGGAACTCGGGTGGGAGTCTCTAGAGTAAAGGAGGCGTTCTTTTCGTGAATCGCTACTGAGGAAATTCACAGAACCAGCATTTGAGGCTGACTGCAGTACAGTTTTACTGCCGCCAACTTAACATTTCGCGGAAAGACCACGAAGATAAGATAAGAGAGATTAGGGCTCGTACAGAGGCATATAGGCAGTCATTTTTCCCTCGTTCTGTTTTGGAGTGGAACAGGGAGAGAAGATGCTAGTTGTGGTACGAGGTAACCGCCGCCACGCACCGTATGGTGGATTGCGGAGTATGTGTGTAGATGCAGAATTGCTCTTCAACTGTGGGAAGCAAGAAGGTGCTTAAAACATCAATATAGGTTGGTGCTGTGATACTGTCATGCAAAAAAACAAGGGGCGCGAGCCCCCTCCTTGAAAAACACGACCACACCATAACACGAACGTCTCCGAATTTTACTGTTGGCACTACACACACTGGCAGATGACGTTCACCGGACATCCGCCATACCCACACCCTGCCATCGGATCGCCACATTGTATACGGTGATTCAATAATCCACACAACGTTTTTTTCATTGTTCAATCGTCCAATGTTTACGCACCTTACACTAAGCGAGGCGTCGTTTGGCATTTACCGGCGTGATGTGTGGCTTTTGAGCAGCCGATCGACCATGAAATCCAAGTTTTCTCACCTCCCGCCTAACTGTCATAGTACTTGCAGTAGATCCTGATGCAGTCTGGAATTACACTTTACCACCCTCTTCAACTGTCGGCGGTCTCTTTCAGTCAACAGACGAGTTCGGCCTGTACGCTTTTGTGCTGTACGTGTCCCTTCATGTTTCCACTTCACTATCACATCAGATACAGTGGACTTAGGGACGTTTAGAAGTGTGGAAATCTCGCGTACAGACATATGACACCGAATCACCTGACCACGTTCGATGTCCTTGAATTCCACGGAGTGCCCCATTCTGTTCTCTCACGATGTATAATGACTACAGAGGTCGCTGATATGGAGTACCTGGCAGTATGTGGCAGCACAATACACTTAATATGAAAAACGTATGTTTTGCGGGGTATCTGGGTACTTTTGATCACATAGTGTACCACGTAGAGCACACGTACCGTATGCACAAGTCACATTGTTTCTGAGCGTTCAGCAGCACATTCAGCTCAGCGCACTAAACGTTGACGTTCGAGAGCACAGTCCGTGTGCCGACGGCTTAACGTTAACCCTGATTCATGGATATTAGAACGGGAGGTTGCAGTAACGGCTGGCGATAAGACCAGTTCAACCACACTGAGTGCTAACGCTGCGTAGTCTTGTTTCCGAGCCTGTATTTCCTATTAATCGAATGTCGGCTACCGCCTCCATTAGAACCGTAACTACTGATATCATTTAAGTCAGTTTCATTTTGAGATTATGAGTTCCCGTCTAAGGGAGAACCCAACGGAGATTACCACATGTTGATTAACATTCCATCTTTGCAAACTTACTAAATAGCGACTATAACGTGAATAAGATGTTCAGTTCCAATAATTTAAGGCACTTGCAAGATTTGCTAAACTCGGCAGACGTCGACATAACCAGTTGCAAAATGTAAGAGACATTACGTTGCAAGGGATAAACGGATAAAATTCATTAGATCTAGGAACTGCCATTTGTACAGATAAAGTTATAACTGTTAAAAACGTGGAAAAATTGGCCAGCCGGCCGGGGCGGCCGAGCGGTTCTAGGCGCTATAGACCGGAACCGCGCGACCGCTACGGTCGCCTGTTCGAATCCTGCCTCGGGTGTGGATGTGTGTGATGTCCTTAGGTTAGTTAGGTTTAAGTAGTTCTAAGTTCTACGGGGCTGATGACCTCAGAAGTTAAGTCCCATAGTGCTCAGAGCGATTTGAACCATTATTTGAAATTAGCCAGTAGTAACGGCATTGTCAGGACTATCAACAACACCAAGATAATTAATGCATACACTCCATCAGGGAGAAATGACACCACAGGGCAGATTTCTTTAAGAAAGAACTGGTTTCGCTGTGCGGTACACATTGCGACCATGTAATCTTTGCCGGAGATTTTAACTGCGTCACCCATCAAATAGTTCAGATTCCCGCCGTGCACATATCGGTTACACTGGGAAAAATTAGTTAATTACCTAAGACTAATTTATACCTGGGAACGAAAACATGTGCCGCTATCTGACTTCATCTGTATAACAAATGCCTCCGCAAGCTGTCTAGACGCCAGTTACCTATGGGACAGATTAAAAGAACAACTCTTACTTTATTTATAATGACAGAACTATCCACCAATCTGATGCTCGGCGAAGCGGATGCGACTAACAAAGATAAGGAACAGTTTTGAAAGCAGCTGACTGGATTCCCACCAAAGTGTATCAACTGTTTTGACGTCTGATCTAAACAGTTTCACACATATTTGTAATGAACTCATGAATCCCGTTATTGACATTCCCAAATAATTTAAAGACGGCGTAATAGTTTTAATAGCGAAAACCCCAAATAAGAATACTATATAGAATTTGAGACCATCAACGTTGCTGGATGCTGATTCTAAGATTTTTTCTCGTGTCTTAAGAAAACGGCTGCAAACAGCAATGAATGTAGGAGCTGGGCCATACCAGACAAGTGCCGGCAAACGAAGAACCATCGATCAAACAACTGCTAAATATACAGATAAATCAGCGGCGGCAGTCTGCCGAATAAACTGTGTCCTGTTATCCTTGGACTTCACCAAAGCCTCTGAGAGGGTCTTTTCCGTACAATGTTGGGAATGAATTTCCCTTTTCCTTTATAAAAGCGATACAAAATATTTTAAAAATTGAAACCTGTAGAATAAATTATCAGCCAAGAACAAGATTCAAATTAAAATAGCAGTAAGACAAGGCTATCCAACGTCCGTGGCACTTTCATCGATCGCCATTGAACCCGTGTTACAATAACTTCATGGTATACTTATAAACGGACAACTAATCGCCTGCAAGGTTTTTGCTAATGATGTAGGCTTTCTGGTATTGACCTGTAATGAGATAGCGATGGCCTTAGACATTATAAAGAAATATGAGGTAGCGTCCAGCGCAAAACTGAATATCAGTGAATTTTTATGGATGACAGTGCGTCATGTCACCGGGTCCCGGGTGTGAAGAACATTCTGGACAATTCGAGGGAATGATGTGGCCACTGAGATAAGCACTCCGTCTTCAGGCCACAAGTGGCCCATCGGGACCATCCGACCGCCGTGTCATCCTCAATGAGGATGTGGATAGGAGGGGCGTGTGGTCAGCACACAGCTTTCCCGGTCGTTACGATGGTTTTCTGTGACCGGATCCACTACTATTCGGTCGAATAGCTCCTCAGTTGGCATCTCGAGGCTGAGTGCGCCCCGAAAAACGGCAACAGCGCATGGCGGTCCGGATGGTCACCCATCCAAGTGCCGAGAGCTCTTAACTTCGGTGATCTGACGGGAACCGGTGTATCCACTGCGGCAAGGCCGTTGCCCGGCCACTGAGATAGACTGACATGAATCCCATAGATCATTTATGGGACATATTCAAGATGTCAGTTCGTGCACAAAATCCTGCGCCGGCACCACTTTCGCAATGATGGGCTGCAGGGGACTTCCAACGGCTAATTGAGTCCATGCTACGTCGAGTTGTTACACTATGCCGGGCAAAAGGTGGCCGGACACAACATTAGGAGTTATCCCTTGACTTGAGGGTATGTCGGCGCTAGGACATTTTATAAGCCGTTGTCATGTTTTTAAGGTTCAAGATAATACGGTGATACTAGCAACCGAAATACGCTGTCTTAATCTCAGTCTACAACAAAGCACTGGTTCTGTGTATCAACAGCACGCTTGAGGAGTGAACAAACATGTCTACTAGCCTCAACGCACGTTTATTATAATGAAAAGGTACCAGTTACTCTCCTGGAACTTTCTCATCGAATACAGTTATAAGTGACAACACTCGATAACCACAAACGTGATAGAATTAATGGAACACGAAGCTGTGAACATTACACAAGTCTGTGACATAAAAATTGTTTCAAATTTATAAATTGATTTTTATAGTGTTTTCAACGCTGATTTCGGGTAAAATAGTGAAAAAATTCCATCACATACAGTTATTTCACAAACTGCTTGTCTATTTTTAGCTTTTTGCGATATTTCAGCACTCTAGTGTGTTCGAATTTTTGTTTTTGATCTCTATAAACTTTTATTTAGCCTTTTTATACTAGATATACGTAAAATAAAGAGTAAATAGGAGAAACCAGCAGTATTTTCATGTCAGTGCCTGTCTGTCGCGCTTCCCCTTCCCCCGCCATCACCAAGCAGTGAGCTTCTGCTATTGTCCTTCAGTTCACAGTACCTCTTCACTCTGTGCTGTTCACGTGTTGTTGTTACAAGTGCTTTAAAGTGGTGACTGTTTTCTTGTGTTATAAAGTTGTTCTATGGGCAGTGGCTACCAGAGGATGTATAAACTCGCCAGATTGCTTCTGCTACATTCGTGGTAACTATACCGTTAAAAAGCAACAAAAGAAAAGGCAGCATGGGCATCTTTAAAATTAGCTGCTACCAGTTTCCTAGGAAACAAGAGAGATGCAAACTACAAGACAATCGTCGACAACTTTAAGAAGCTGGGCTGTAACATGAGCATTGAAGTTCATTTTCTCCACTCACATCTTGACTACTTCCCTGCAGACTTTGGTGATGTAAGTGAAGAGCAGGGCGAATGATTCCACCAAGACATCAAAGAAATGGAAAGAAGATATCAAGGAAGATGGAACATCAACATGATAGCGGACTACTGCTGGATGATAAAAAGAGATAATCGTCAAGAGTCCACAGCTGCAAAAGCAATAAAAGAAGCTTCGACAGAAGCGTTATTATAAGGACTTACGAGCTTAAAGAGAAATTGAAGTGTACTGGAAATGTAGTTTAGAGCGTGATTTATAAATCAAATAAAATTTTATAACTTTGGAAAAAGTGTGATAAATTGCTTAAATTTTATTATACCCAAAAATACGCCTTTTTGTGAGAAAACCTGACGTGACAGAAAAAATGGATTGCATGTTTGAAATCAACGCTGAAAAGTAGAGAAAAGTCAGTTATCAAATTTCAAAAAACATATTTTTGCAGACCTGTGTAATAGAAGAGAAATATAAGAGCACAAACCATCAAGCTAGACGGAATAACATTCATAAGCAACAGTCACCGACGTGTGTGAGGGCCCAGTGGTACATCGCAGTCACTTGAAAAATTCTATCGAATTGCAAACTACACGCAGTGAACCTCAAAAAGGTCATCAGTCCCCTAGAACTTAGAACTACTTAAACCTAACCAACCTAAGGACATCACACACATCCATGCCCGCGGCAGGATTCGAACCTGCGGTCGCGCGGTTCCAGACTCTAGCGCCTAGAACCATTTCTGCCGGCCAGTGCACCTCACTGGCTCAGCCCAGTGCTCTACATGTACTCTTATCAGCAGCGAAGATCCCCGATTTAACATGTATAAACGCAAGGGAAACATGATCACAATCAGAACGACGCTGGGGAGTACATGGAAATAATCCTATGTAATTTTTATTCTGATGAAGATCGCCTTAGAGCTGTCGAAACCATGGTCAATTTGACAATTTTATGTAAGCGAGATGGCTATACGCACATTCTGTAATTTAGCATCAAGAGGAATACGCAATAACGGTAGCAGACGTTGTTAACCCGTACGATGCCCCTTTTCCCAAAATGAAGAGAAACGTCGTGAATTGGCTAAAAGGTCAGACTATGTATCACATGCCGGTGAACGAAGAAAACATTTACTTTTTGTTTCTGTGTGGATTCCCAGACTCTAAATAATTAATAAAAGAAAACATGGTCCGTAGTTGGCTGTAATGTAAACTGTCATTATTTTAAACGTGCGATTAGCTAATTTCGACAGTTCTTAATTTTCAAGCAAGTGTGTGATGTTGCATATTACGTACTGTAATTATCAGATTATTTTTCTTTAGTGAAAAAAGTAGTGAACGGCACTTTTGGGTGTATCTCACGACAGAGCACCGTAAACTTCAGCGGACGAGAATTTTCAATTTTTTACGTATTGGTGATAGTGTAGTTAACAATAATGTTCAAGGCGAATATGCTTTATGTTGGATTTAAAAATAAAATACAAAAATAGTGCTTAGCGTAAAAGATTTTAAAACATGAAGTCGCCGCTTCAGTTCTCGTTAGTAGCAATTATTGTAACTTTTATTTGATTCCACAGTTAAATATTGAAATTTTACTTAAACACTGAAACATTTTTAAATAAAAATAACATTTCTCTATTTTTAATTACTGATGCTATGATAAATGCGAGAATTTACAAAAAATTAAAATTTAGTCAAAATCGTGAAGGATGAAGTAGAACATACATTTTTATTGCAAGAGATTGAACATTATTATTGATGTATGTAACTTTTGCTTGCGATTAGTAATTAAAAAGAGATGTTATTTTCTCTGAAAATTTATAATTCAATGCCTTTTAACTAACATTGTCGTTAATCAAAATGTAACTTAAGTAACAAAAAGTGCAAAAAATTTAATTAGGTATGTTTGTGTAATGAACAGTGTTCGTAAATCTGATCTTCAATGTTGTTTTTCCCCCTCTTAAATTGCAAAGATGTCTGCGCAACGTGAGTATATTTAGATACGTGAACAAACACGTAATTTTGCGCCGATGCCGGTGCACATTAACTTTCTTCATTGCTGCCACGAACGACAAAAGCAGCAACAGAGAGCACAATTTAAATTCGACGTCAACCTGGCGCGCGCCACTTCCCGAATCGCCCACTGGTATTGAGGCAGCGCTCGTTAGCCGTACGGCGGCGTGTGAAGGCTGGGACGCAACCGGCGCCCCTGTGCGCCAACAGAAGAATCGTGACGAACGAGCCGGGTGCCATGTTTGTCGTATTTGTATTGCTGCAGGCGCGGTGGCCGCATATTGCAGTTTCATGGAGATGGACGGCGCGTGTAATGGCGATGGATTTTATGGTCGGAGCGCTGGCGCTGGCGCCAGCGTTTCCTGCGCGCGTATGTGGGCCAGAGGCAGTAAAAACCCATGCGAAATACCGGCGCCAGAGAGCTGCAGCCGGCCAGGGACGGCCCTTATCCGCGCTACAAAGCGGCCACCGCGAGAGCTCTATGAATTCTTTATCGCCCAGCCGAGGTCTCACGGACACAAGCACTCGCGAGCGACTGCCCACTTTTACCACATTCGTTCTAGCGGGAGAAGCTGTCTGCCACTTTCTGCGACACTACCGGAATAAAGCAGAAGTACGAGACAAGTCCGTGGCGATTTTTGTGCGATCTCCAAATTCGGTACCAACTCTGTGTTTCATTGTCAGCCGACTGTGTTGCTGCGATAGAGCTATGCTGAATCTTTTCGGAGAGTTCGGTGCAGTTCTTTGTCACTGCTAGCGCACGAGTCGCATTTTCAGTTCACGCACAGGCTTATGGTTTTGCAGCGTAATCCTCTTAACCTCCAGGAATCGTGTTCTTTGTATCCCCTTCTTTCTCTGCTGTTGTTGTTGGGAGCTAGTACCTAAGCAAGAATAGACAACCAGAATGAGATTTTCACTCTGCAGCGGAGTGTGCGTTGATATGAAACTTACTGGCAGATTAAAACTGTGTGCCGGACCGGGACTCGAACTCGGGACCTTTGCCTTTCGCGGGCAAGTGCTTGGGTAGCTCAGTTGGTAGAGCACTTGCCCGCGAAAGGCAAAGGTCTCGAGTTCGAGTCTCGGTCCGGCACACAGTTTTAATCTGCCAGGAAGTTTCAAGAATAGACAAAATACATACCAAGTAAATTACCTCACAAATGAAATTAACTGATGGAGTTAATCCTTATATATAAAATTTTCGTGTCACACTGTTAGTTGCCATACTCCTCCGAAACGGCACGATCGATTCTGATGAAATTTTGATGTATATTCGGTACTGAATGGTGGACTCCATGTGGTTCCCAAGTCGTGCAGCGACCGTAAATCATAAAATTACCAAATATGCAGCAACCAGTCGCAAAATCATGTTTATAAATAAAACATGATTTTGCGACTGGTTGCTGCATATTTGCTAATTTTATATTCGGTAGGTCTGAGAATCGGTCGTAATCTATTTTTCATACACCCAAGTGATAAGGCTGGTCCACCCCAAAAATTTTCTTATTTTTTGGACATAACTTTTTATTTTTTATGATGTGACATTAATTTTAGTAATTTAATAATTTTCAACCTCAGTCGATAATTTTTTCTTATTTTTTGGACAGAACTTTTAATTTTTTTATGATGTGGCATTACAAAATACACGCAACCCTAAATTTTCACCCTTCTACTACCAACCTATTTTTTTTTAATAGGTCCGCAGCTCATGGTCGTGCGGTAGCGTTCTCGCTTCCCGCGCCCGAGTTCCCGGGTTCGATTCCCGGCGAGGTCAGGGATTTTCTCTGCCTCGTGATGACTGGGTGTTGTGTGATGTCCTTAGGTTAGTTAGGTTTGAGTAGTTCTAAGTTCTAGGGGACTGATGACCATAGATGTTAAGTCCCATAGTGCTCAGAGCCATTTGAACCATTTTTTTTTAAATAGCCATTTTAGTAATTTAATAATTTTCGACCCCGGTTGATAACTGATCAATTATCACATGATCAGTTACCCCACCAGGTGTCTACCGGTGATAGTCTTTCACTATTCGGTAGATAGGTAATTGAAGAAAACGTACCAAAAGCAACGACTCGAATATCCCTCTATGAATCGACGTAACTAGACGAAAAGTTTAACTAGATAGCATGCGTCATTCGCCAAGCCTACATTTAGGCCTAGCGCACACACATCGAGTTTTATCGTACGATCAAATTCTTTTAATGGAACAAAGAAGTTCCTATGCTCTCCTTTGTTCCTCTAAAAGAATTTAATCGTTACAAACTTTTACGTACGATAAAAATCAATGCGTGTGCGCTTGGCCTTATTCAGGATGCTGGCGAACACGTTTCGACACGAAATTGACACTGTGTTTGTATGCTTATGGACGAGCCGTGTATCGACTGCAATTGTTAAATCTGCGCGATCTACCGTAGAAACGCTAGAACTAATAGTGGCCGATACTGCTGGACTTCCCCCTAAGCTTTTTCTCACTCCCTACACAGTTTTCGGCCATTATTATTGTCTGTGTCACGAGCTCCCGCCAACAACGGATATTGTGTTACATGTGTACATTGTGTTACACGTATTCATTATTCTTATAGACTAGAGATAATTTATATGGCAAAGCCGGCCGGAGTGGCCGTGCGATTCTGGGCGCTGCAGTCTGGAACCGAGCGACCGCTACGGTCGCAGGTTCGCATCCAGCCTCGGGCATGGATGTGTGTGATGTCCTTAGGTTAGTTAGGTTTAATTAGTTCTAAGTTCTAGGCGACTGGTGGCCTCAGAAGTTAAGTCGTATAGTGCTCAGAGCCATTTGAACCATATATGGCAAAACAACGTTTGCCGGGTCAGCTACAACATATAAAGATTTTCAGAGGCGGAACGAAGTTCGCCGGGTATAATTAGTAATAATAATAATAATAATAATAATAATAATAATAATAGTAACAACATGAGCAGAAGAAAGGAGAAGAAAACATTACTAGGAGACAGAAGGGTTCTGAAAAAAAAAAGGAATCAAAAAGAAAGAAGAGGAATCGAAGTAGTTGCGTGATCCTATAATCCTATAATAATAATAATAATAATAATAATAATAGTAACAACATGAGCAGAAGAAAGGAGAAGAAAACATTACTAGAAGACAGAAGGGTCCTGAAAAAAAAAAAAAAAAGGAATCAAAAAGAAAGGAGTCGAAGTATTTGCGTGATCCTAGAATCCTATAATAATAATAATAATAATAATGGTAACAACATGAGCAGAAGAAAGGAGAAGAAAACATTACTAGAAGACAAAAGGGTTCTGAAAAAAAAAGGAATCAAAAAGATGGAAGAGGACTCGAAGTAGTTACGTGATCCTATTCAGTTTGCAGATCAAAAAATTCTATATCACGCACATGATTCAGTATCACTACATGGGGTGGACAAAAATATGGGTACAACCTTCTGGGAACGGATAAACACAGGTCCTGTGTGGTTTTCAGGGGAATCTCACATCTTTCTTGCTACAAAAATAGTGGCAAGTTTCAGTAATGATTGTGGAGGTGGATAGTCATCACACACAAAGGCTCAATAGTATTCAGATCAGGTGACTGGGGTAGCCAGTGGAGATGCGACAATTCATCATTGTGGTCATGAAACCAGGCCTGGATGATGAGAGCTGTGTGATTAAGGGCCCTGTCGCCTTGGAACACAGCATCACTGTCCGGCAACAAACGTTGTACCATGAGATGGAGCTGAGCAGCCAAAATGGTCGTATAATCCTTGGCACCAATGCGAACCTGGAGGGTAATCCTGGTGCCGATGGAATACCACGCTATGGCTGCTCTGATCAACACCGAATCGACACTGTTTCACTCATGTGACGTAAACTTGGCCAGAACTTGGGAACAGTATACAGCAAGACACATCTAACCAAATGACGTACTTCCACTGTTGCATGGTCGAGGTTTTATGGCTTCGGTGCCACGTTTTCCTGTTAGGGGCATTGCATCACTGACGATTAGTTTTGAAATTCCAGCTCGCCCTGCAGTTCTCTATGTGTGGACTCTCTCATGTTGTTCTGGTGATGACAGAGTTCACGATTGCGACATTTAGTTCTGCATGACTTTTGCACCTGTCGTCCTCTTATTTTTCGTCACAGTCCTCGTCAGTGACCGTCCATCACGATCACGCATCACACACCTTTGTTCGCGCTGTGACTTAGCAGGTGATGTTTTACCGCTTTTCCTGCGTGCGGTGTAAATCTACGATATGTTGCCTCTTGAAGCACAGAACACTTAGGCTAACTTGTTTACTGAACACAGTACAGACTAAATTAAGGTCAAACACAGACAAGCATAATACATCTGGCGTTTAAAAATCGACATGTCAGGACTGCAAAATTAATGTGCATTGGACAGACAGACAGAAAATTTAATACAAGATACACAGATCACACAAGGGCATTACAGAGTAACAACTGTCGTTCTACATTTGCTGAACATCTTATGGACAGCAAACATAGCCCAACAGACATCAACAGCGGCTTGAAAATTCTCAAGTGCAGCAATAACCTACCAAAAAACTAATAGTTAAGGAAAACTACCAAATACAAAAATCCATAGTGGAAGGAAAAATACAAGAGTATACAGCTCTCTGCAACGGAACTCTGTTAGCTGCGTTCAAGGAATTATCAGACAACACCAAACCCCCCCCCCCCCACACACACACACAATTAATTAATGTTAGGCCTATACACAACATTCCCAGTCGTAAAATCTCCAAGTAAATAAGTTTTTTACATTGCAGACAGCAAACTGTGGAAGGAAAACAACCGTAATGCAAAATATAAAAAGCCAGAAACACCTTGACATGTTGTAACGGAGGAGGAGGAGGAGGATATTGGTGTTTGACGCCCCGTCGACCACGAGGTCATTAGAGACGGAGCACCAGCTCGGATTAGGGAAGGATGGGAAAGGAAGTCGGCCGTGCCCTTTCAAAGGAACCATCCCGGCATTTGCCTGGAGTGATCTAGGGAAATCACGGAAAACCTAAATCAGGATGGCCATATATATATATATATATCATCTTGTCTGTTTCTCAAATTGGTAAATACTTTCGTAAAAACTCGAATATGTATATGTACAGGTACTAAAGCGCATTTTTTCTATCGTTTAGCAGTAAGAAAGTAAAAAATGTCACTGATGATGCTGAAACTTAACAGAAACATGTCTGGGTAATAGAAGGAAAGAAAAATTGTGTTTTGCTCAAGGTGTGAAGTCATCCACATGGACAGTATAAAGAATCCGCTAAATTTCTTTGGTAAATCACACAAATCTAAAGGCTGCAAACTTAACTAAATACCAAGGCATTACAATTACGAATAACTTAAGTTGAAACTATTACGTAAATAAATTGCGGGGGGAACCAAACCAAACCATTGCGATTTGTTGGTAGAACACTTAGAAAATGTAACAGGTCTACTAAAGTGACTACGTTATGCTTGTCAACCCTCTTCTGGAATACTGCTGTGCGGTGTGGGATCCAAGTCTTACAGGATTGACGAAGGACATCGAAGAAGTTCAAAGAGGGCCAGCTCGTTTTATATTTAAGCGAAATAGGGGAGAGGGTGCCACGGATATGATACATGAATTGAGATGGCGTTTATTAAAACAATGACTTTTTCACTGCGGCAGGACCTCCTCATGAAATTTCAACCATCAACTTACTCCTCAGGGTGTGAAAATATCTTGTTGGAACCCACCTGCATAGGGAGAAATGATCATTATGATAAAATAAGAGAAATCAGAGCTCGCACGAAAAATTTAAGTGTTCGTTTTTCCCGCGCGCTGTTCGAGACCAGAACGGTAGAGAAGTAGCCTAAGGCAGGTTCGAAGAACCCTCTGCCAGGCACTTATTTGTGAATTTCAGAGTAATTATGTAGTTGTAGATGAGATCCCATCCAAAAACTATTTGTAAGCAAACGCGGACAGAAGAGCTTCCACCTCAAGATGACTATGTTTGTAATTCGGTTTTAGTGTTTCCGATTGTAAAATTTTTAGCACTGCTGTTCTTGTTTGAGCATGTTCAGCCGTCTTAATCAGCACACCACACAAGGACCCTTGGCTCTTCTACCTGCCCGTCACGGCGCGGAATTGGGACGAGAGTATTAGTGGGTCCTTCCTCGACCTCTTCTGTGCACAAATTCACGGTGTGCAGTTTTGGCAACGCGCACGGTGCGGCAGTACTGCGGACTTAACGATGTCGTTTTCAGGAAGTCTTTATAGTAGGGATCAGTGAAACTTTTGTCTCTGTGCGGAAAGTTTAGAAAGTGTTGGGGAGTGCGTTCTCGTTTGCCGATGTGGGAACGGGCTTAATCAGGTAACTGTTTTCGAGGTGGGTGTTGATGTTCTGTGAGCGTACATGAACTCGGTCGGAGGAGGATTCTTAGCAGAGTGTGGAGCAACCAGGTTGCTGGAGGTGTTGTCTAATGAACACAGTGCTTGTGGTGAGGGTTGTTAGAACAGAAGATTGCTCGCATGGAAATTTGAAGTGTAAATTTCTTTTGTATGTCCTTATCCTTCGAGTTAAGGCTGCGATCCCGTGTTGTCTGCAGAGGAGACGGTAGAAATTGGTTGGTGGCGACTGACGGTCCAGCAGTCGGATGTGGCATTTTTCCTAAGATAGTCGTTGTGTTAGAGGAAATTACTTAGATGCTACAGAACCTCCGTAGGCAGGACGAGAATAAAAAAGCACTCCATCTTCAAGCCACGAGTGGCCTACCGGCACCATCTGACCGCCGTGTCTTCCTCAGTGGAGGATGCGGATAGGAGGGGCCTGGGGTCAGCACACCGCTCTCCCGGTCGTTATGATGGTATTCTTGACCAAAGCCGCTACTATTCGGTCGTGTAGCTCCTCATTTGGCATCACGAGGCTGAGTGCACCCCGAAAAATGGCAACAGCGCATGGTGGCCTGGATGGTCACCCATCCAAGTGCCAACTACGCCCGACAGCGCTTAACTTCGGTGGTCTCATGGGAACCTGTGTATCCGCTGCGGCAAGGCCGTTGCCTAGGCAAGACGAGAAGGCTGTAGAAATGTACATTTTGGAAGAAGGAGGGAATCAAAAATGCAGTGTTAGAGTTACTGAGCGATGTCTTCTAAATTGCAAAAAATGAAGAAAAATCCTTCATTTTTACATCTGGCAACTGTTTAAACAAATGAGATTACTTTTACACATTTTACTAAAAATCTACACACTACTGCCCATTTTTCAAATATCATTAATTTTATTAACGGCAACATTGTTCTACGTCTACATCTACATGGATACTCTGGAAATCACATTTAAGTGCCTGGCAGAGGGTTCATCGAACCACCTTCACAATTCTCTATTATTCCAATCTGGCATAGCGCGCGGAAAGAGTGAACACCTATATCTTCCGGTACGAGCTCTGATTTCCCTTATTTTATCGTGGTGATCGTTCCGCCCTATGTAGGTCGGTGCCATCAAAATATTTTCGCATTCGGAGGAGAAAGCTGGTGACTGGAATTTCGTGAGAAGATTCCGTCACAACAAAAAACGCCTTTCTTTTAATGATTTCCAGCCCAAATCCTGTTTCATTTCTGTGACACTCTCTCTCATATTTCGCGATAATACAAAACGTGCTGCCTTTCTTTGAACTTTTTGGATGTACTCCGTCAGTCCTACCTGGTAAGGATCCCACACCGCGCAGCAGTATTCTAAAAGACGACGGACAAACGTAGTGTAGGCAGTCTCCTTAGTAGATGTTACATTTTCTAAGTGTCCTGCCAATAAAACGCAGCCTTTGGTTAGCCTTCCCCACAACATTTTCTGTGTGTTCTGTCCAATTTAAGATATTAGTAATTGTAATACCTAGGTATTTAGTTGAATTTACGGCTTTTAGATTAAATTGATTTATCGTGTAAGCAAAGTTTAACGAGTTCCTTTTAGCACTGATGTGGATGACCTCACACTTTTCGTTATTTAGGGTCAACTGCCACTTTTCGCACCATTCAGATATTTTTTTCTAAATCGTTTTGCAGTTTGTTTTGACATTCTGATGACTTTATTTGTCGATAAACGACAGCGTCGTCTGCAAACAACCGAAGACGCCTGCTCAGATTGTCTTCCAAATCGTTTATATAGATAAGGAACAGCAAAGGGCCTATAACACTACCTTGGGGAACGCCTGAAATCACTTCTGTTTTACTCGAAGACTTCCCGTCAATTACTTCGAACTGTGACCTCTCTCACAGGAAATCGCAAATCCAGTCACATAAGTGAGACGATATTCCATAAGCACGCAATTTTACTATGAGCCGCTTATGTGGTACAGTGTCAAAAGCCTTCCGGAAATCCAGGAATACGGAATCGATCTGAAATCCCTTGTCAATAGCACTCAGCACTTCATGTGAATAAAGAGCTAATTGTGTTTCACAAGAACGATGTTTGCTATACCTATGTTGACTGGGTGTCAATAGACCGTTCCCTTCGAGGTAATTGCCGGCCGCGGTGGTCTAGCGGTTCTGGCGCTGCAGTCCGGAACCGCGGGACTGCTACGGTCGCAGGTTCGAATCCTGCCTCGGGCATGGGTGTGTGTGATGTCCTTAGGTTAGTTAGGTTTAAGTAGTTCTAAGTTCTAGGGGACTTATGACCTAAGATGTTGAGTCCCATAGTGCTCAGAGCCTTCGAGGTAATTCGTAATGTTCGAACACGATATATGTTCTAAAATCATGCTGCATATCGACGTTAACGATATGGGCCTGTAATTTAGTGGATTACTCCTACTACCTTTCTTGAATATTCGTGCGACCAGTGCAACTTTCCAGTCTTTGGGTACGGATCTTTCGTTGATCGAACGGTTGTATATGATTGTTAAGCATGACGCTAATACATCAGCATACTCTGAAAAGAACCTAATTGATATACAGTCTGGACCAGAGGACTTGCTTTTATTAAGCGATTTGAGTTGCTTCACTACTCCGAGGATATTTACTTCTGCGTTACTCATGTTGGCAGCTGTTCTCGATTCGAATTCTGGAATATTTACTTCGTCTTCTTTTGTGAAGGCATTTCGGAAGGCTGTGTTTAGTTACTCTGCGTTGGCAGCACTGTCTTCGATAGTATCTCCATTGCTATCGCGCAGAGAAGGCATTGATTGTTTCTTACCGCTAACATCACATACGACCAGAATCTCTGGATTTTCTGCCAGGTTTCGAGGCACAGTTTCGTTGTGGAAACTGTTATAGGCGTCTCGCATTGAACTCTGCGCTAAGTTTCGAGCTTCTGTAAAGGATCACCAATCTTGGAGATTTTGCGTCTGTTTAAATTTGGCATGTTTGTTTCGTTGTTTCTGCAACAGTGTTGTAACCAGTTTTGTGTACCAAGGAGGATCACCTCCGTAGTTTGTTAGCTTATTTGGTATAAACGTCTCAATTTGTTGTTTTCAACTGTTTGATAATTTGTAGCAATGTCAGAATATTTTGAATTCCGTTAAACATTTATATTTCATTTATGTTCTTAATATCTCATTTATGTTTCGCATCTTTAAGGAAGTATTTGTATGTAAGCTATACTTATAAATATTTTGAGCTATGATTGTCAATCTTGGACTCGTGGGAAACAGGAAAGAAACAAATTGGAATCAGTAGAGATATGGATCTGGAATATTTACAAAACACCCTAGAGAGAAAGGGGTGCCAATGACGCGCTGTTACATCAAATCAATGAAAATGGACACTTATTAACACCTCGAGAAAGAGAAACCAGATTTATTGGTCATGTTCTTCTGTACAGTACAGCTTATAGAATATCACTGAATGAAAAATCGTGAGAAGGAAATCAAGTAACAGACCCGGAGTGTCAATATTACGTAGTGTATTCAGTGGAATTGAGTGTAAAAACTGTAACCACATGGTTTGTGTGGTGTCAGCGCCAGACACCACACTTGCTAGATGGTAGCCTTTAAATCGGCCGCGGTCCATTAGTATACGTCGGACCCGCGTGTCGCCACTGTCAGTGATCACAGACCGAGCGCTGCCACACGGCAGGTCTAGAGAGACGTCCTGGCACTCGCCCCAGTTGTACAGCGGACGTTGCTAGGAATTGTTCACTGACAATCACGCTCTCATTTGCCGAGACGATAGTTACCATAGCCTTCAGCTACGTCATTTGCTACGACCTAGCAAGGCGCCATTATCAATAGATAGTTAACTTGTGATGCCTGTACCGTCAGTCCGATGTTCTACAATTATGGATTAAAGTTAAGTATTACATCAGCTACGTACTTTATTTGCTACTAAAAATTCCCTTAATTGTTCCAGACCTCACGCCAGTCTGCGTGTAATTAAACGCGTGCATTTCGGCCTCCTCTAGCAAAACGGTGTTGGCTCTTCTGCCAACACTACAGTTTGAATGGCAAGAAAGAAGACAGTGGTTGTACCGAGGAGCATTGCTTGTCGTGGGTGACGATGACGTATAAGCATGTATTACCCATATTTGTGTCTGATCTGTAAACAGTATCTGCAGTAATTTGTTAGGAAGCATATTATTATACAAGAAAATATATCGCGTGAGAAAGGCTCCATATCTTCAAAATTTTTATTTTTAAGTACATATCGTCACTCTTTCAGATCTGACCATATTCTTGTACGTCATTATGATCTGCAGTATCTCTCTCTCACTTTTACTTCACAGACTTGTCTTAAACATATGACTGATCTGTCGACGATTAAAAAAAAAATATGAATGATAGCTACGATTTGAGTTAAGAACACTCAAAGTACGTGAAATTTTCTAAACGAATTAACTCACAGTGTAAACCAACGTAAACATCATATTAAAAGCAAATAATATTACGACCAAAGGGTTTATGTAATGTTACTGGCTTCTATACAGATACAATATGTTTACTGCTTGAAACGAACAAAAAGAAATACGAAAAATCGAAAATATCTTGTGAATTATGGAAAAGAGTGCAGTGCGATGCGTCGGCTGTTAAATTTTACACTTAATTCAGGTATAAAATTCAGCAACAATATTTGGTGAGAGGTTACTTAAAAAGTGATAATGGAAATTTTTAGTGTTTTGTTTATTTTCGTTCCGGCAATTTCTGCAGTGCAGTTTGAGAAGAATAGGCGACGGGATGACACGTAGGTTTCTTTTCACTCCTGTCTTTCATTATACTCTTCCATTAAAAAAAAACACTAAGCTGTTCAAGTAACGTTTATTGTACTCCATACAATTGAGGTAGCTACCTCACATTTCATAACGTTTCGCACGATGGCAACGCAGACCACCTCTACTAGAACCTCCCCAGAATTCGTATTTTGTGTGTTGTTCCCGACACAGTTATACGAGTGTGATTATAAATATTAAATAAAGTAACAAATTTTGCTTTATTACGCGCAGGGAATTTTAATGTTGCTTCAGGAAAGTATGGGCTGACCTTTCTTCTATACACGATGTATTTCTATGATAAATAATTTTGTCTCTCATTTAGCTACATATTCCACGTAAAAGTTGCAAGAAAAACTAACCGTTTCTCTGGAACGCAACACAGTATTTTTCGGATATTTCTGTGGGTCACATTTACCTTTCCACTGCAAAAAATCGGAGAAACAGAGTGGCATTGTACGGCATTTCTGAGCGAGAAGTGAAATTATGAAATGTAAATACTTTGACAGTTCCGAAATTAGTGCGCTGTTCATGAATGTTTGTTTCGAGTAAACAGCATTTTTCGTCCTCCGTGACGGCTGGACATTGATTTCATTATTTTTGACGTGCATTATCTTTTTTCTTTCTGCATCCTGCTGACGTGCTGTCCCGTTTTTTAGTGTACGACATTCAGTGAAGGACAACACAATTTTCAGGCTACGGTATCTAGTTGCGAAGCAAAATAATTTTACTTCATAAACATTTAGCTTTAAGCAGCTACTTTAACTTTGGTTCTAGAGTATTGCTGCGATATATTATTTTCTATAAATCAAGTAAAAGTTGTGTAAATAACGGAAACTGGAAAAATCAAACGTGCTGTGTTATCAGAACTCTCACAGGAACGTTACATACTGCTTCACATCTTGGATGTTCTTAATAATTATAGGTTTGGAGTTTAAAAAAATGCTTGAAATATCACTTTGAAGTTCAAAACATTTTTGGTTTTTTTTTAATGTAGTTGCCATTGCTGTCCACTTTGTGCCACCTGCAATCTCATGCATGACACCGAAACACACCAATTTGCATGCGGTAACGCAAAAAACATATGGCTGGCCATCAGAAAGAAAAACTAGGGAGTATCCAAAGAAAACCTCAAAATGATGACACCACGTTTCATCTCTCTCGACATTACGGGACAGAAAGCGACATTCTCCAGCGTGATACCGTTCCAGATGCTGCGGTAGTGTCGACATTCTCTTCAGCTTCTGTCCTTCAAACAGGCTGTGAGGAACTTCAGATGCTCTGTCCTGATGGCGTGAGCGATACCGTGACTGATGTCCAATATAAGTCGAGTGTCTTCCACCATCCGTCCCAGTCCTTTATGACGGCAGCATCCACCATACCAATGACAGAAGCGGTAATGACAAGATGAGCCTGTCCTGGCCGACTGCTGTCTTTCAGTGACACTCGATCTCCCGACCTTCTGCAAATCATTTGTTCTCCGCAAGCATATGCGCACTTGACATACTGTGTTCGCCGTACGCAGCAGACATTCGGGCTTTAATTTCGCTTCCGCACACTTCTTCCGTAGTCAAAAACAGCATTACATCTCGCTGTTCCTGTTTACCGGTTTCTGTAGTGAAGTCAGACGCACACTCAACATGCTGACCTCAAGTCAAGCCCGTCTAATAGACACAAATGACACATGAACGTTCGCGCTGTTCCTTCCTGACCTTCGTGACTCCGAATAGAGGCTACTTTATACAGGTTGGTCCATTGATCGTGGCCGGGCCAAATATCTCACGAAATAAGCGTCAAACGAAAAAACTACAAAGAACGAAACTTGTCTAATTTGAGGGGGGAAACCAGATGGCGCTATGGTTGGCCCGCTAGATGGCTCAGCCATAGGTCAAACGGATATGAACTGCGTTTTTTTTTTAAATAGCAACCCCCATTTTTTATTACATATTCGTATAGTTGGTAAAGAAATATGAATGTTTTAGTTGGACCACTTTTTTCGCTTTGTGATAAATGGCGCTGTAATAGTCACAAACATATGGCTCACAATTTTAGACGAACAGTTGGTAACAGGTAGGTTTTTTAAATTAAAATACAGAACGAAGGTACCTTTGAACATTTTATTTCATTTGTTCCAATGCGATACAAGTACCTTTGTGAACTCATCATTTCTGAGAACGCATGCTGATACAGCGTGATTGCCTGTAAATACCACATTAATGCAATAAATGCTCAAAATGATGTCCGTCAACCTCAATGCAGTTGGCAATACGTGTAACGACATTCCTCTCAACAACGAGTAGTTCGCCTTCCGTAATGTTCGCACATGCACTGACAATGCGCTGACGCATGTTCTCAGGCGTTGTCGGTAGACCACGATAGCAAATATCCTTCAACTTGCCCCACAGAAAGAAATCCGGGGACGTCAGATCCGGTGAACGTGCGGGACATGGTGTGGTGCTTCGACGACCAATCCACCTGTCATGAAAAATGCTATTCAATACCTTTTCAACCGCACGGGAGCTATGTGCCGGACATCCATCATGTTGAAAGTACATCGCCATTCTGTCATGCAGTGAAACATCTTGTAGTAACATCGGTAGAACATTACGTAGGAAATCAGCATACATCGCACCATTTAGATTGTCATCGATAAAATGGGGGCCAATTATCCTTCCTCCCATAATGCCGCACCACACATTAACCGGCCAAGGTCGCTGTTGTTCCACTTGTCGCAGCCATCGTGGATTTTCCGTTACCCAATAGTGCATATTATGCCGGTTTCCGTTACCACTGTTGGTGAATGACGCTTCGTCACTAAATAGAACGCGTGCAAAAAATCTGTCATTGTCCCGTAATTTCTCTTGTGCACATTGGCAGAACTGTACACGACTTTCAAAGTCGTCGCCATGTAATTCCTGGTGCATAGAAATATGGTACGGGTGCAATCGATGTTGATGTAGCATTCTCAACACCGACGTTTTTGAGACTCCGCATTCTCGCGCAATTTGTCTACTACACCGACTTGGGCGTCATCATTTGTTGCAGGTCTTGATTGACGTTTCACATGTGGCTGAACACTTCCTGTTTCCTTAAATAACGTAACTATTCGGCGAACGGTCCGGACACTTGGATTATGTCGTCCAGTATACCGAGCAGCATACATAGCACACACCCACTGAGCATTTTGATCACAATAGCCATACATCGACACGACATCGACCTTTTCCGCAATTGATAAACGGTCCATTTTAACATGGGTAATGTATCACGAAGCAAATACCATCAGCACTGGCGGAATGTTACGTGATGCCACGTACTTATCCGTTTGTGACTATTACAGCGCCATCTATCACAAAGCGAAAAAAGTGGTCAAACTAAAACATTCATATTTATTTACATACTACACGAATATGTAATAAAAAATTGGGGTTAGTATTTAAAAAGAAACGCAGTTGATATCCGTTTGACCTATGGCAGCGCCATCTAGCGGGCCAACCATAGCGCCATCTGGTTGCCCCCTTCAAGCTAGACAAGTTTCGTTCTTTGTAGTTTTTTCGTTTGACGCTTATTTCGTGAGATATTTGGCCCGGTCACTATTAATGGACCACCCTGTACACAGTACACGCCTACTTGCGCCACGCCATGCTCGTTATATAGTCTTTCTCGTTCTCATTTGACTGCCCCTTATCCGTACATATAGTGACATAAATGAGTATATAGATGTGCAACAATCTAGTCATTATACTTGACCTGTCAGCCTCTGTGGCCGAGTTGTTCTAGACGCTTCTGTGCGGAACCACGCTGCTGCTACAGTCTCAGGTTCGAATCCTGCCTCGGGCATGGATGTGTGTGATGTCCTTAGGTTAGTTAGGTTTAAGTAGTTTTACGTCTAGGTGACTGATGACCACAGATGTTAAGTCCCATGGTGCTTAGGGCCATTTGAACCGTTTGAAATTAAACTGTCTCAAAATTACTGCAAGATGGAACATTCAGTTCGGTAGTGGAAGGAACTGTAAATTAAAACTGAAGAAACTGCAAAAAGGTGGGAATTTAAAAAGATGGGACCTGGATAAACTGACTAAACCAGAGGTTGTACAGAGTTTCAGGGAGAGCATAAGGGAACAATTGACAGGAATGGGGGAAAGAAATACAGTAGAAGAAGAATGGGTAGCTTTGAGAGATGAAGTAGTGAAGGCAGCAGAGGATCAAGTAGGTAAAAAGACGAGGGCAAAAATGGTTCAAACGGCTCTGAGCACTATGGGACTTAACATCTATGGTCATCAGTCCCCTAGAACTTAGAACTACTTAAACCTAACTAACCTAAGGACAGCACACAACACCCAGCCATCACGAGGCAGAGAAAATTCCTGACCCCTCCGTGAATCGAACCCGGGAACCCGGGCGTGGGAAGCGAGAACGCTACCGCACGACCACGAGATGCGGGCAAAAGACGAGGGCTAGTAGAAACTGAAGATATATTGCATTTCATTGATGAAAGGAGAAAATATAAAAATGCAGTAAATGAAGCAGGAAAAAGAAATATAAACGTCTCAAAAATGAGATTGACAGGAAGTGCAAAATGGCTAAGCAGGGAAGGCTAGAGGACAAATGTAAGGATGTAGAGGCTTATCTCACTAGGGGTAAGATAGATACTGCCTACAGGAAAATTAAACAGACCTTTGGAGAAAGGAGAACCACTTGCATGAATATCAAGAGCTCAGATGGAAACCCAGTTCTAAGCAAAGAAGGGAAAGCAGAAAGGTGGAAGAAGTATATAGAAGGTCTATACAAGGGCGATGTACTTGAGGGCAATATTATGGAAATGAAAGAGGATGTAGATGAAGATGAAATGGAAGAAACGATACTACTTGAAGAATTTGACAGAGCACTGAAAGACCTGAGTCGAAACAATGCCCCACGAGTAGACAACATTCCATTAGAACTACTGACGCCCTTGGGAGAGCCAGTCCTGACAAAACTCTACCATCTGGTGAGCAAGATGTATGAGACAGGCGAAATACCCTCAGACTTCAAGAAGAATATAATAATTCCAATCCCAAAGAAAGCAGGTGCTGACTGATGTGAAAATTACCGAACAATCAGTTTAATAAGCCACAGCTGCAAAATACTAATGCGAATTCTTTACAGACGAATGGAAAAACTAGTAGAAGCCGACCTCGGGGAAGATCAGTTTGGATTCCGTAGAAATGTTGGAACACGTGAGGCAATACTGACCCTACGACTTATCTTTGAAAATAGATTAAGGAAAGGCAAACCTACGTTTCTAGCATTTGTAGACTTAGAGAAAGCTTTTGACAACGTTAACTGGAATACTCTCTTTCAAATTCTGAAGGTGGCAGGGGTAAAATACAGGGAGCGAAAGGCTATTTACAATTTGTACAGAAACCAGATGGCAGTTATAAGAGTCGAGGGACATGAAAGGGAAGCAGTGGTTGGGAAGGGAGTGAGACAGGGTTGTAACCTCACCCCGATGTTATTCAATCTGTATATTGAGCAAGGAGTGAAGGAAAAAAAAGAAAAATTCGGAGTAGGTATTAAAATTCATGGACAAGAAATAAAAACTTTTGAGGTTCGCCGATGAGATTGTAATTCTGTCAGAGACAGCAAAGGACTTGGAAGAGCAGTTGAACGGAATGGACGGTGTCTTGAAAGGAGGATATAAGATGAACATCAACAAAAGCAAAACGAGGATAATGGAATGTAGTCGAATTAAGTCGGGTGATGCTGAGGGAATTAGATTAGGAAATGAGACACTTAAAGTAGTAAAGGAGTTTTGCTATTTGGGGAGCAAAATAACTGATGATGATGATCGAAGTAGAGAGGATGTAATATGTAGACTGGCAATGGCAAGGAAAGCGTTTCTGAATAAGAGAAATTTGTTAACATCGAGTATAGATTTAAGTATTAGGAAGTCGTTTCTGAAAGTATTTGTATCCAGTGTAGCCATGTATGAAAGTGAAACATGGACGATAACTAGTTTGGACAAGAAGAGAATAGAAGCTTTCGAAATGTGGTGCTATAGAAGAATGCTGAAGATAATGTGGGTAGATCACGTAACTAATGAGGAGGTGTTGAATAGGATTGGGGAGAAGAGAAGTTTGTGGCACAACTTGACTAGAAGAAGGGATCGGTTGGTAGGACATGTTTTGAGGCATCAAGGGATCACAAATTTAGCATTGGAGGGCAGCGTGGAGGGTAAAAATCGTAGAGGGAGACCAAGAGATCAATACACTAAGCAGATTCAGAAGGATGTAGGTTGCAGTAGGTACTGGGAGATGAAGAAGCTTGCACAGGATAGAGTAGCATGGAGAGCTGCATCAAACCAGTGTCAGGACTGAAGACCACAACAACAACAACAGTGGAAGGAGCGAGACGCAGACACCGAGAAATAAGCACGTAAAATCTTTTACAAAATTTTATAAAAAGATTAATTAAAATGGTCGGCTTACAAAATAAAAAAGAACAATTTAAGCCGCCAAAGGAAACAACTGTTTTCCTTTAAGTCGTGTGCTATATAAACAGTGATTTAGATGCAGTTACTTTTAGGAATCCAACTGCTCATAAAGCTGCAAATAATCGGCGGACCCAGCTTCCCAAAATGTAGCGGGTTGCCTCAAACACATTAATTTTAGTACACACGGTAACATCCTCATCGTTGGGCTACAACGAACATAAGAAGCATTTACTACGCATGTCTTCAAAAGAAACAAACTACTATTTAGTTTTCACTCCAAAAGATGGAAAAACCTTTCTTTGGTAATGGGGTCTGAAAACCAAGTAACTAACACAAATATTAAATCAGGGGTCCCGGGGTCAGGGATTTTCTCTGCCTCGTGATGACTGGGTGTTGTGTGATATCCTTAGGTTAATTAGGTTTAAGTAGTTCTAAGTTCGCCGGCCGGTGTGGCCGAGCGGTTCTAGGCGCTTCAGTCTGGTACCGCGCAACCGCTACGGTCGCAGGTTCGAATCCTGCCTCGGGCATGGATGTGTGTGATGTCCTTAGGTTAGTTAGGTTTAATTAGTTCTAAGTTCTAGGGGACTGATGACCTCAGCTGTTAAGTCCCATAGTGCTCAGAGCCATTTTTTTTAGTTCTAAGTTCTAGGGGACTGATGAACATAGATGTTAAATCCCATAGTGCTCAGAGCCATTTGAACCATCAGGGGTCCCACTGAATGAAATGCTACGCGTAACTGTGACTCATATACACTACTGGCCATTAAAATGTCTACACCACGAAGATGACGTGCTACAGACGCAAAATTTAACCGACAGGAAGAACATGCTGTGATATGCAAATGATTAGCTTTTCAGAGCATTCACACAAGGTTGGCGCCGGTGGCGACACCTATAACGTGCTGACATGAGGAAAGTGTCCAACCGATTTCTCATACACAAACAGCAGTTGACCTGCGTTGCCTGGTTAAACGTTGTTGTGATGCCTCGTGTAAGGAAGAGAAATGTGTACCATCACGTTTCCGACTTTTACAAAGGTCGGATTGTAGCCTGTTGTGATTGCGGTTTATCGTATCGCGACATTGCTGCTCGCGTGAGTCGAGAACCAATGACTGTTAGCAGAATATGGAATCAGTGGGTTCAGGAGCGTAATACGGAATGCCGTGCTGGATCCCAACGGCCTCGTATCACTAGCAGTCGAAATGACACGCATCTTATCCGCATAGCTGTAACGGATCGTGCAGCCACGTCTCGATCCCTGAGTCAACAGATGGGGACGTTTGCAAGACAACAACCATCTGCACGAACAGTTCGCCGACGTTTGCAGCAGCATGGACTATCAGGTCGGAGACCATGGCTGCGGTTACCCTTGACGCTGCATCACAGACAGGAGCGCCTGCGATGGTGAACTCAACGACGAACCTGGGTGCACGAATGGCATAACGTCATTTTTTCGGATGAATCCAAGTTCTGTTTACAGCACCATGCTGGCCGCATCGGTGTTTGGCTACATCGCGGTGAACGCACATTGGAAGTGTGTATTCGTCATCGCTATACTGGCGTATCACCCGGCGTGATGGTATGGGGTGGCATTGGTTACACGTCACGGTCACCTCTTGTTCGCACTGACGGTACTTTGAACAGTGGACGTTACATTTTAGATGTGTTACCACCCGTTGCTCTACCCTTCATTCGATCCCTGCGATACCCTTCTTTTCAGCAGTATAATGCACGACCGCATATTGCTGGTCCTATCCCGGCCTTTCTGGATACAGAAAATGTTCGACTGGTGCCCTGGTCAGCACATTCTCCAGATCTCTCACCAATTGAAAACGTCTGGTCATTGGTGGACGAGCAACTGGCTCGTCACAATACGCTAGTCACTACTCTTGATGAACTGTGGTATCGTGTTGAAGCTTCATGGGCAGCCGTACCTGTACAGCCATCCAAGCTCTTTTTGACTCAATGCCCAGGCGTATGAAGGCCGTTATTACGGCCAGAGGTGGTTGTTCTGGGTACTGATTTCCAGCATCTATGCACCCAAACTGCGTGAAAATGTTATCACATATCAGTTGTAGTATAATATACTTGTCCAATGAATACTCGTTTATCTTCTGCATTTATTCTTGGTGTAGTGGTTTTAATGGCCAGTAGTGTATTAATTTTGGTACACAGGGTAGCACCCTCCTCGTTGGGCTACAACGCACGTAAGAACATTTACAACGCATGTCTTAAAAAGAAACAAACTACTATTTGGTTTAAACTCCAAAAGATGGAGAACACTTTTTTGGGTAATGGCGCCTGAAAACCAAGCAACTAACGCAAATATTAAATCAGGGGTCGCACCGAATAATATGCTACGCGTAACTGTGACTTAAATAACAAGATTTTACAAGTGCATGGACAACTAACAGTATTAAAAAATTGAAACAACTTTGCCACCATATGATTTCAAAACAACTTGCTTGACATGGCCACAGTTTTTCTAAAACCTCTCTAAGGGCCGAGAGCAGTGCTGTAAAGGAGAAACATTTAGCAAGGCAAGTGGCCTGGTCGTGTATAGAGGGTAATGTGTCTAAGTGCAGATATTTTTGTATTTGGTACCCTAATATGTACAAAGTATGTTGGTTGTTTCTTCCCTGCGTCTAACAGTCTTCCCGCAAGTACGTCACATGACTTACTACGTAATATTTTCCATACGGTCGTAATTGCACCTCTAAGTGGACTATGCCTGTCAGCATGCACTAACACTTTTGCGTCCACACGTCAACATCCAACCTATTGCCCGGGGGAAAATAAGCAATAATGGCTTGCTCTTGCAACATGTACTTGGAGGTAGTGACCAACCTAAACATATACCACTTGTAATGGCTATAACTCTTAGTCTGCAAGTGACGTAAATGCTGATATGATGATGTCTCGCACACTGTCTTCAGTCACCAGTAGAAATATCTGCACTTATTCGTGTTACGTCCTTTGTAGATATTTTCGCAGAGACTACACAGTAAGCATCGGCCTGAGTACACAAAACAAATGATGAAAAATCGGAGAACCGTCTGGGCAGAGACTTTAACAGAATGCTCTCTGACACAGTTGGACTCTTAAACAAGGTTAATCGATGGCGCAGATTAATATCAAAACTCAAATGTTTGCGTCCTGAACTGTAATGCTCACAGTTTATTCGTTTGCGGTGTCGTGCTCTTCCCACTATGAAAATCTGCGGGCAGTACGGCGACATTTGGCCATATTACCATATAATTCGAGCCGTACTGGTTGCACCGGTTGTCTTTTAAGTAAAACAGGCAACACAATCAACCACAGACACACACGTAAACTCGACGGTGTACTAGCCGTGCCGGAGGGCGTAACACAGCCCTGTCAATGTTCAGTTTAAAATCCAAGTATAACTGGAACTCCACATGCAGATGACCCTGCGAACATCTGCTATAAATGCTTCCGCCGAACTTCCGTCCACGGTAATACTGTGTCAGCACCACGGGATCAGTTTGATATACGAGCAGATCCACCACAGTCCCATAAGAAACACTCGCTCTTCCATTCGCTTCAGGTGACAGGACCCTGCGCGATGCACATGCAACGCTTTAAAGCTTCATCGCACGACGCTGGGGAAATATGCAGGGCCTCACATATCTTTGAATATCGATAGTGGACTGGACCTACCCAGTACTAAAAGGTTTAATTCGTTTCTGCTCCACAAACTAATCATGTTCAGTTCCATGAAAGTTGAAGTTTGTTAGATGTCACTTCGGTTTATTCCCCTTTTAATGGCCAGTATTGTACTTCGCTACATTAATTACAAGCTGTACAACTTTGCTTCCGCCGTTTTTTCCCCAACATTTGAGGCATTAATGAAACAAATTGGTTACACATGTATCATTCAAAGTATTTTCCTTCGTTGGCAACTACTTTCTCCCATCTTTCGGGCAGTGTACGAATCCCGCGTCGAAAAATTTTTTCATCTTTTGAAGCGATCCACGAATCGATGCAATTTGTCACTTCTCCATGAAATCGGAAGTGTTGGTTATCCAGGTCATACGCCATTGATCAAAAATGGCTCTGAGCACTATGGGACTTAACTTCTGAGGTCATCAGTCCCCTAGAACTTAAAACTACATAAACCTTACTAACCTAAGGACATCATACACATCAGTGCCCGAGGCAGGATTCGAACCTGCGACCGTAACGGTCGCGCGGTTCCAGACTGGAGCGCTAGAATCGCTCGGCCACACGGCCGGCCGCCATTGATCTAAACAGGTGATAGTCAGAGGGAGCAATGTCTGGAGAATACAGCGGGTCGGGTAGGACTTCCCATTTTAACGTTTCCAAGTACGTTTTGAACTCTTTTGAAACGTGGGGACGAGCGTTGTCGTGCTGCAAAATCACTTTATCGTGCCTCTTGTTGTATTGTAGCCGTTTGCCTTTTAATGCTCTGCTCAAACGGATTAATTGCGTTCGATAACGAGTACCTGTGATTCTTTCACTTGGTTGTAACACCTCATAGTACACGACGCCGAGCTGGTCCCACCAAATGCAGAGTATGATCTTGGAGCCGTGAGTATTCGGTTTGGCCGTCGACGTGGAAGCATGGCCGGGACATCCCCATGGTTTTTTGCGTGTAGGGTTATCGTAATGAACCCATTTTTCGTCCCCGGTCACAGTGCGATGCAGAAATCCCTTCCGTTTTTGCCTCTGAAGCAAATGTTCACAAACACACAAACGCCGTTCAACATCCCTTGGTTTCAGCTCACACGGGACCAAGTTCCTTCTTTGTAAATCATGTCCATAGCCTTGAGACGTTTTGAAATGGCTTACTGTGTCACTCCCACTAATGGTGCCAATTCTTCTTGAGTTTGACGCGAGTCTTCACTCAGCAATGTCTCCAATTTTGCATCTTCGCAAACATTCTCTCTTCCACCACTATGCCGGTCTACGACGTTAAAATCACCGTTCTTGAAGCGTTGAAGCCAGTCATGACACGTTCTTCCACTAATAGCGTCCTTACCATACGTACTTGAGAGCATTCGATGAGACTCAGCCGCTGTTTTCTTCATATTGAAACACAAAAGTAGCACCTCCCGCAAATGACGAGCATCAGGCTCGTAAACTGACATTTTCAATCAACATCAACTTTATGATGCAGACACAAATCGACTAATGTTTGAATGAGGTTATGTTGACCGAGGTCCAAGGTAACTGCTTGACGTCTGCGATCTGTTTCTTTCGACCGCTACTTACCGTTGTCGCCACCTATCGGCAAGTGGCGGAAGCAAAGTTGTACAGCTTGTATTTTTAGAGCAACCGCTGGCTAGGTAATCAGATATTGGTTACACAGAATACTGTTTCATTACTCTGTACTTGTAACGTAAATTGAAGGTTGAGGGGTCAGAAAAGAAAGGAAAAGAACTAATGATAAGAGCTGCATCGGGACCTGATGAGGAATGAGTGGTTGACTAGTAAAAATGTGTGCCGGACCAGGGCTCGAACCCGAGATATTCCGCTTGCTAGGCAGTTGCGTTAACCAGTGCGCCACCCGGACACAGTATTTATCGCAAATGTGCGACTATCTCGGCAGGCTCCCCGGCTGACTTACGCTCCCACCTTGCGTCACCTATCTGCAGACCCCCTTCATGCTCACAAATTGTAGATTCCCGCTGGAGGTCGAAAGTAAACCTGCATCCGCATCTGGAAGTGTGGTAGGTCCGCTGTTGTTTTCTACCTACACAAATGATCTTTTGGATAGGGTAGATAGCAATGTGCGGCTGTTTGCTGATGATGCTGTGGTGTACGGAAAGGTGTCGTCGTTGAGTGACTGTAGAAGGATACAAGATGACTTCGACAGGATTTGTGATTGGTGTAAAGAATGGCAGCTAACTCTAAATATAGATAAATGTAAATTAATGTAGATGAATAGGAAAAAGAATCCCGTAATGTTTGAATACTCCATTAGTAGTGTAGCGCTTGACACAGTCACGTCGATTAAATATTTGGGCGTAACATTGCAGAGCGATATGAAGTGGGACAAGCATATAATGGCAGTTGTGGGGAAGGCGGATAGTCGTCTTCGGTTCATTGGTAGAATTTTGGGAAGATGTGGTTCATCTGTAAAGGAGACCGCTTATAAAACTCTAATACGACCTATTCTTGAGTACTGCTCGAGCGTTTGGGATCCCTATCAGGTCGGATTGAGGGAGGACATAGAAGCAATTCAGAGGCGGGCTGCTAGATTTGTTACTGCTAGTTTTAATCATCACGCGAGTGTTACGGAAATGCTTCAGGAACTCGGGTGGGAGTCTCTGGAGGAAAGAAGGCGTTCTTTTCGTGACTCGCTACTGAGGAAATTTAGAGAACCAGCATTTGAGGCTGACTGCTGTCAATTTTACTGCCGCCAACTTATATTTCGCGGAAAGACCCCAAAGATAAGATAAGAGAGATTAGGGCTCGTACAGAGGCATATAGGCAGTCATTTTTCCCTCGTTCTGTTTGGGAGTGGAACAGGGACAGAAGATCCTAGTTGTGGTACGAGGTACCCTCCGCCACGCACCGTATGGTGGATTGCGGAGTATGTATGTAGATGTAGATGTAGAGGTTGTGGAATCGTTGCGAATCGAGACGAATCGGTCAAGTCGGAAAGAACAGACACCACGGATTCATATTGCTCTGTACACTGCCTCATCACTTTCCGTCACAGTAGATGTTGTGGGAATTTGAACCGTCCTCTTCTTCGTACAGTTGGTGTAAATTGGTAGCGTTCAATGGCCAGTGGACGGTCTCGCCTGCACAAGCGAGGGAAACTCTAGAAGAGGTGAAGCGGGAAAGTGCTGGGGTGGATTAGTCGCTGCTTTCTGCGCCGGCCCTGCGCTGAGGTAATCAGCTGTTGGCGCCGGCCCCGTTTGTGACATAATTAATGCCGCGGATGGGCGGACTCCTGTCGAGCGGCGGCCAACTCCCTCCCCCATCACGTCCGCCGCGCTTTGTTCCCTCGGACTAAGAAGGCTGGAATGAAGACGCCCGCTTATACAGGGCGAGATTTATCCACTTGCGACACGCCAGCCGGGACAATCACGACACTGGAGACCGTAGCTCCGGACGGCGTTTTGTTCAGCACGCGCCCTGCTCGCTCCCCTGTTGCTTTCGAGAGACAAGCAGCTATATTTAATGTCTGAATAGAGACGTTCTGCAAACGAGTACCTCTTTGTCTTCTATCTTCCTGTGGTAATCAGATTACTTTGGTGGATTAGCATATTCAGAAAAGAGTAAGATGTCAGATAAGCTGTTCCGACTTATCGGTTAATAACGAGATGAAGAATTAAGAAAACTTGGGGTATTTGTGTACATGTGCTATCCCACAGATTATAATTACACTGACGAAAGAAATCGCAACACCAACAAAAGAGATATGCAACGTAAACGAAAGTTTCTGCATCTGAAAGATGAAGTCTATCCAAATTTCGTGCTTGTCACGTAAGAGTAGTTTAGCAGCGCCACCGCGAGGATACAAATTAGATTTGTTTTAAATAAACGTTGTAACGGTCGTGAGCCTTATTTACACTATTGGCCATTAAAATTGCTACACCACGAAGATGACGTGTTACAGACGCGAAATTTAATCGACAGGAAGAAGACGCTGTGATATGCAAATGATTAGCTTTTCAGAGCATTCAACAAGGTTGACGCCGGTGGCGACACCTACAACGTGCTGACATGAGGAAAGTTTCCAACCGATTTCTCATACACAAACAGCAGTTGACCTGCTTTGCCCGCTGAAACGTTGTTTGGACGCCTCGTGTAAGGAGAAGAAATGCGTACCATCACGTTTCCGACTTTGATACAGGTCGGATTGTAGCCTATCGCGATTGGGGTTTATCGTATAGCGACATTGCTGCTCGCGTTGGTTGAGATCCAATGACTGTTAGCAGAATATGGAATCGGTGGGTTCAGGAGGGTAATACGGAACGCCGTGCTGGATCCCAACGGCCTCTTATCACTAGCAGTCGAAATGACAGGCATCTTATCCGCATGGCTGTAAAGGATCGTGCAGCTACGTCTCGGTCCCTGAGTCAACAGATGGGGACGTTTGCAAGACAACAACCATCTGTACGAACAGTTCGACGACGTTTGCAGCAGCATGGACTATCAGTTCGGAGACCATGGCTGCGGTTACCCTTGACGCTGCATAACTGACAGGAGCGCCTGCGATGCTGTACTCAACGACGAACCTGGGTGCACGAAAAACGTCATTTTTTTGGATGAATCCAGGTTCTGTTTACACCATCATGATGGTCGCATCCGTGTTTGGCGACATCGCTGAGGAGGCACATTGGAAGCGCGTATTCGTCACCGCCATACTGGCGTATCACCCAGCGAGATGGTATGGGGTGCCATTGGTTACACGTCTCGGTCACCTCTTGTTCGCATTGACGGCACTTTGAACAGTGGATGTTACATTTCAGATGTGTTACGACCCGTGGCTCTACCCTTCATTCGATCCCTGCGAAACCCTACATTTCAGCAGGATAATGCACGACCGCATGTTGCAGGTCCTGTACGGGCCTTTCTGGATACAGAAAATGTTCGACTGCTGCCCTGGCCAGCACATTCTCCATATCTCTCACCAACTGAAAACGTCTGGGGAATGGTGGCCGAGCAACTGGCTCGTCACAAGACGCCAGTCACTACTCTTAGTGAACTGTGGTATCGTGTTGAAGCTGCATGGGCAGCTGTACCTGTACACGACATCCAAGCTGTGTTTGACTCAATGCCCAGGCGTATCAAGGCTGTTGTTCCGGCCAGAGTTGGTTGTTCTGGGTACTGATTTCTCAGGATCTATGCACCCAAATTGCGTGAAAATGTAATCACATGTCAGTTCTAGTATAATATATTTGTCCATTGAATAATCATCCGCATTTCTTCTTGGTCTAGCAGTTTTAATGGCCAGTAGTGTACCTTTGATATCAGACATGGTGAATTGATGCTAGTCAAGAATGTCTTTAAAGCGACGGAGATCTCATTATCAATAACTCACTGAGTTTGAACGATGTCGTGTAATATGCCTATAAGCTGGAGCGCTCTCGTGGCTCTCCTACGCACCCTTACTGCAGAACTGTTCATTAATCTTCATGCATGAACAGAACTCCTGGGATGTTTTGCAGTAGGATAACGCTCGTCCACATACCACTGTTGTAATCCAACATGCTCTACAGTGTCGACGGGTTGCCTTGGCCTACTCGATCGCCAGATCAGTCTCCAATCGAGAATATGAGGGTCATCATCCGACAACAACTCCAGCGTCATCGACAACCATTATTAACCGTCCCTGTATTGACCGACCAAGTGCAACTGGCATGGAACTCCAGCCCACAAACTGACATGCGGCACCCGTACAAAACTTCGATGCACGCTTGCTTGCTTGTATTTTGCATACTGGCAGTTACACCGGTTATTAATGTACCAGCATTTCACATTTGCAATGGCTTGTCTCGCGCGTGCATTAACCTGTGATCTTATAATGTTAATATTTAATTAACGTAGAGTAATGAAATTTTGGGAATACATTTGTTTAGCTAAAGTTTTAAGTGATTAACATTGCAGGATTACTGACTAATGAAAGCGCGAAATAAGCACTGCAAATTTGAAACGCTGTTACGTTAATTACCTGTCTAATCGCAAGAATGTTGAATTCAAGCATGCAAATGTGCATCTACTGAGTTGCACAGGTGCCCGACGTCAGCGTGTGGGATGGAGCTCCATTGCCTGTTACACTTGGTCGGTCAGTGCTCTTTGTGGATGTGTGGGGTTGTCGTCAGATGATGTTCCATGTATTGAAGACAAATCTTGGTGATCGAACAGGTCAAGGCAACGTGTGATACTGTGTAGAGCAGGGCTTCACAACATACGTGCTCGCGGAGCAAGCTGTGAGCAGCAAGGCGCGAGCACGGAGCAGCGCGAGCACGCTACCCCCACTACCGGACCAGAGCGGAGAGTGGGGAGAGTCACGTGGGGCACACAGCAGCTGCCGCCAGTCAATGTAAATCCGCGGCCACCTGCGGGGATATCACTCACGAATTATTACTGCGACAAATGAAACAAATAAAGGAGAGTGTACACGTGCCACATAATTTTATTAGCTTAGTGTATGCCTCTACATTCGTATTAATTTGCGAACTATTACACAATAAAAGGTGTCACTGAAGTGTGGGATTCTCGATTATCTTGTACTTTTTGCCCTTTACAATTGCGTCTATGTTCGGAGTAATTGTTCTTGTGCATCGTAGGCGCAGCGTACAGTTTAAATTTCGATCAGACAATGCGTTTCTCAGGCGTGTCTTGTTACATTTCATTGCAGAGAACAGTTGTTCACAAACATACCTGGAAACGAACATTTATATTATTGTAGCCGCCAGTTTGTGCAAACGGGGAAATCTATCCTGAGGGAAGTGTCTGTAGAATTCCAAAATGTTTTTCTTGTTCTGAAATTTGTCTCTGTATTCTCTGTCACACTGCAGGTCAAGAATTTCTAGTTGCAGCTCAGGACGAATCAAGCCATAAAATCTATACAGATATTTGCAAGTTGGCTCTGGACGTCGTCTGCCATATCCTGTATGCGACGCATAATGGTCATGTTAGATAATGGCACAATCCGAAACTGTTCAACTTGAGATGGACACAAATGTTCCACTGCAACTACCAAACATTCTTTTATTAAATCGCCATCAATGAAGGGGCGCAGGGAATTTGCTAAAAGCAAAGCAATTTTGTAACTCACTCTGAGAGCTGCCTCAGTTGATTTTCCTTCGTCGTCCAGATCTTCTTCGGATAGCTTTCTTTTAAGTTTAATAACTTCCTGTGCACGATCTGGTCCATCACATTTTCCACTTCCGTAGTCTTTCGCGTGGTACGACATATAATGTCGCTGCAAATTAAATTTCCTAAAAGAATTCAGCGTTTTGTGTCATACTAAACATTTTGCAACACCATCTTTTTCTGTAAACAGATACAATTCCTCCCAACTGCGAAAGCATGGTTGGGGTTACACAACGGCGACTTGACATGATTCTTAACCAGCGAAGTGACTGTTAGAGCTGATCGTAGTACTTTAAACGTTACACAGTCAGCGCTATTTCAATAGGCAAGCTGCGGCCCTATTCAAACGTGCGCGCGCATTTCCCCTCCCTCCCCTCCCGCCCTACTCCGCGACCTTGCACCTGCTCGCGAGCATGTGCCTGAGCAGACGCGAGTACTCGCGCTCAAAACCGGCCAGTTGTTAAGCCCTGGTGTAGAGCATATTGTGGTACAACAACGATTATATGAACGAGCGTTATCATACTGGAAAATATCCCTTGGAATGCTGTTCATCAGTGGTAGCACAACAGGTGGCATAACCAGATTGATATTCAGATTTGCAATCGGGGTGCTTTGGATATCCACGAGAGTGCTCCTGCTGTCATATGAAATCGCTTGCCAGACCATAACTCCAGGGCTAGGTCCAGTGTGTCTAGCAAGCCGACAGATAGGCTGCAGGCCTTTAACTGAAGTCTTACCAACACACGGCCATCATTGGCACCTAGGAAGAACCAGCTTTCATTAGAAAACACAACAGACCTCCACGCTGCCTAATGAACTCTCGCTTGACACCACTAAAGTCGCAAACGGCTTGCTTGGGGTCAGTGGAATCCACGCTATAGGACGTCTGGCTCGGAGCTGTCCTTAAAGTAACCGACTTGTAACAGTCAGTTGTGTCACTATGGTACCAGTTGCTGCTGCAGATGCTGTACGAGCTCCACAGCCGTACGCCGAACACGATGGTCCCAGATTCCGGTCTCCTTGCGACTGTACATTCTCGTGAACATCGCTGCCAGCAATCAGGTATAGTGAGCACATTCCTTCCATGTCTTTCTGCGGTGTCGCAGAAGGAACATCCAGCTTCATGTACCCCTAGAACTCGTCTTCGTTCAAATTCAGTCAGGTGTTGATAATGGCGTCTTTGTCTTATCAGCTCACCACGTCGAGTCTCAAAGTTACTAACGCTTATAACCTTTACAGCGTGTATGTAAAGCAAACCTGATTGGTATCATGCTGGCGCTGCTAGCGCGCCTCTTATGCGACTGACGCGAAATTTGAATCGACATCACCTTTCAGGTGTAGAAACACAGCTACTAACTTCCGTTTATGTCGCGCAACTTCTTCTTCGAGTTGCGATTTTCTTTAGGATAAACTGTCAAATTTGTGGATATCTGTTGAAACTCTGCGTGTAAGCCATTCACCTACGGAGGCAACCAATAACTAACACCGAGTACCATGAGCGAACGGAACATGTTTCAGAACGGGATACGCAGCGCCTACCGTCGACATTTGCACTGTTGTGCGGATATTTTCATTGCAGTACAAAGATAAATGGGGGTAAGAAATCAAACGAAGTGAAATGATCTGTAACCAGCCACGTGGTACCATGAGTTCCTTGTAACAAAATATTCCGATGATTTCCCTGAACAACCTCTGTAATTTTGTCGGTTGAGTTTGGGTTCATGCAGCGTATTGCGTAAACCAGGCGAGTTGATCAGCAGCGAAGATACTGGACATCTACATCTACATCTATATTTATACTCCGCAAGCCACCCAACGGTGTGTGGCGGAGGGCACTTTACGTGCCACTGTCATTACCTCCCTTTCCTGTTCCAGTCGCGTATGGTTCGCGGGAAGAACGACTGTCTGAAAGCCTCCGTGCGCGCTCTAATCTCTCTAATTTTACATTCGTGATCTCCTCGGGAGGTATAAGTAGGGGGAAGCAATATATTCGATACCTCATCCAGAAATGCACCCTCTCGAAACCTGGCGAGCAAGCTACACCGCGATGCAGAGCGCCTCTCTTGCAGAGTCTGCCACTTGAGTAACGCTATCACGGTTACCAAATAACCCTGTGATGAAACGCGCCGCTCTTCTTTGGATCTGCTCTATCTCCTCCGTCAACCCGATCTGGTACGGATCCCACACTGATGAGCAATACTCAAGTATAGGTCGAACGAGTGTTTTGTAAGCCACCTCCTTTGTTGATGGACTACATTTTCTAAGCACTCTCCCAATGAATCTCAACCTGGTACCCGCCTTACCAACAATTAATTTTATATGACTGGTATCCCTCAGGAACAGTGTTCAGACTACCTGACACGTAATATCTACATGTACATTTTACATTACTGCTGTGCAGTTCTCACCTAGTGGGCTTCGTAGAGGGCTGATAGAGCCACTTTTGAGACCTTTTTTTCGAGCGTTCCACTCTCGAATAGCAGGTGGGAAAAATGAACAACTAAACCTTCCCCGAGATCTCTGGTTTCTCTAATTTTATTAAGATGGTCGTTTCTGTCTGTGTAAGTTGTAGTCAACAAAATATTTTCGCATTCGCAGGAGAAAGTTAGTGATTGAAATTCTGTGAAAATACCTCGCAACAACGAAAAATATCTCTGTTTTAATGATTCCCGTCCCAACACGCTTATCATATCCGTGACTCTCTCGCCTATTTCGCGATAATACAAAACGATCTGCCCTTATTTGAACATTTTCCGTGTTCTCCGTCAATGGTATACGTAAAGGGTCCCATATCGCGCAGCAGTAGTCCAGGAGGGCATTGACATCAAGTTTATTTAGGAATTGACAAGCTTCGTTTCGGCAGCCTCTTCAGTAGATTTGTAGCGTCAGTAACATTAAGTGTTCAACGAATAAAACTCAGACTTAAGTTCACTTTTCCCACAATATTTTCTATGTGATATTTCCAGTTTATGTCGTTCATTATTGTAATAGTTATATATTTAGTTGAGTCGACAAAAGTTAAATTTGTATGATGCACCGTTTAATGGAAATGTAACGGACCTTTTTTATTTTTTCGTAATCGTGTTGGCGACGTCTCCCTCTTTATTGTTGAGGATCAGTTTCCCAATTTCAGCACCGTGCATATATCTTGTATAACTCGTTTTGTCATTCGTATTTATCTTGTGCCGAGTTTGCTAGATGTTAAACGACAGTTTCATGTGCAAACAATCTAAGAGTGCTTCTCAGCTCATCTCCTAGATTGTTTATATAGATTAAGAACAGCAGAGGGCATATCAAACACCTCCTTAGGGAGTATCAGCTATCAATGCGGTTTCATTAGATGATTTCCCAACAGTTACTACGAAATGATACTTTTCAGACAGGAATTCACGAATCTAGTCGCACAGCTGAGACGAGACTCCATAGACACGCTATTTCATTGGAAGATTCTTGTGAGGAATGGTGTCAGAGGAGTTTGGAAAATAAGGCAATAAGGAATAAACTTGAAAGCCTGTGTCGGTACCACTCATTACTTCGTGTGAATAGAGTCAGTTGTGTTACCCAAGAACGATATTTTCGCAACGTACTCAGGATATTTTGTGAAACAACTTAAGCCATAGTTACTTCATATGATGCGTGCCAGTCTCAAAGCATACATTTTAACAGCACGTACAATTATACCAGTCTGTCTCGTATACCCGCTGTCTGTGGGTCAATGAGACACGCATCTAGGATTCTACCAATCAGTCCTTTACAATTCCTACATGGTTTTCATAGATGAACGTCTTCGTCTAACCTCACATTAAAATAATTCATAGGTCTGAGATCGCAAATATTTGATCATGAGACAGAACCACCTCTTCCAATCCGGCGATGAGTATATCTGATATTCAGTTGCTCACAATATTAACGTGTAAGTGGTATGACCACCTTCGTGTTAAAAGCCACATTTTCTGCAGACAACAAGTCGAACAGTGTCCAGCGAATGGGCAACACATCTCAAGTAAACACAGGTAACGAGCACTATTCTATAACGGGTCTCATTCACAGTTCATCACTGACAGGTAGGGGAGCATTTGTTCTGTCAGGATAGCGTACCTACTCTTCCACCAAGGCTTGTTGGTTCGATTGGCGGTCGAAAGGGTCAGGGGCACTGTTAAGGTGAGAGCGGTAAATGGACTTCAGTAAAACTCTTAATTGTTACTTCTAGCTGGAGCGGACACACATGCTCGGTAAAATAGATGTGGCCCTGCCTGAAGGCCTCCTACGTTGCTAGGACGGAGTACTGACGGCAGCGTAAGGTTCTTGTAGGCTGGATCGATTACAGCTATCGTAAGTGGTGTCTGCTTGGCGATGGCACGCTATGTTCACAGGATTCCATGGACAGACTAGCGACGTCGAACCTTAGCCTTCAAGGACGTAGCCAACAGTAGCTTGACGGAGTTGTTGTGACCCGATACAGAGATCCCCAGAGCTCTTCTCTCTCCGAAACCCTTGCTGCCAGAGCCTGTCTATTTGTACTATCTCCACGCTGAGTTCTTTAGTCCGGCGGTGGTGGCATGCACATCCGATTAACGCCATGATGCGTCGATGCCTAATGTGAATTTTAAAATTTTCCCGGCGAATGGAATGTTCAAACAAATTTCGGGCTTGTAGCTGGTCGTCGATTAATTCAGTGTACGATATTTCGACTAGGCATCTGTCAATGATCTTCAGGTGAGCCATTGAAGAGGGACGAAGACGTGCTCGGTTCCGCCGTGCATAGCGCGTTGCGAGTATTCCGCGCAAGGGTGAAAATTCAAGTCGACAGACGGACCACACGTCACGACGGCAGCGCCCTCGCTGGCGGAACTGCGGAACTCAGATGTCCTCTGTGTTTCCGCTCGCCGCCGCCGTTGCCGCAGTCTGTCGTCTTCGATAAGAACAAATCGTGGAGAAGATGGGGTTCCACGCACTGTCCAACTGGTAGCCACCGTCACGGTTCATCAGATTTTCCGCCAGGCGTATTACCTCGGATTCTTTAATAATGGAGTCCCAAAAAGATGTAGCTGTGCTCAGGATCACAGATCTGTCATACTCCATTGAATGTCCTGTGGGGATAAGTGTTCAGCAATAGCGGACTGTCTTGGTTGCAAAAGGCGAGTGCAACGTTGGTGTTCAGTGCACCGTTCTTTCACAGTGCGTGTGGTTTGTCCTATGTAACCCATACCACACTGACAAGGTATTTTGTAAATTCTGCCCTTCCGCAATAAGAAGTCGTTTTTCACCGATCCCAAAAAGTTAATAGTAGATGGCGTACGGAAAATCAGCTTCACTTGAAATTTAGTGATGCTTCTTGCTGTTTTAAATGGAATGTTGCCCACAAAAGGAGAAGAAGCTAAAGATTTTGCGGTCGAGTTCTCCTCTTTATTTTGTTTGGAATATCGAGTCTTTAAACACTGTTTTTAGGGGGGCGAGCCGTTTAGGTAAACTATCTATATACAGGGTGTTTCAAAATGAATATACTTGTTCTAGGGCTTCGTAGCATGTATTACATTCACCTTACGATTATAAATAACACGTAAAATGAAAGAGCAACTCAAACAGTTTTTCTTATGAGGGTTCAATGTGAGCACCGTCCGTTACACATCGAGTTGCTAGGCGAGTTCTTCCCAAACCTTAAAGTCAGGTAGATCAGGTGGTAGCGGATGCACATACAAATGATCCTTTGTGAACCCCTAAAGGTAAAAATTACATGGTGTCAGATCGTGGAACGTGGAGGTCATGCAGCCAATCCAGCGGTCGGGTACAAGTTGCCTGTGAGGTGGCGCACCATCTTGCTGCCAAATGAAGTTCTATGCTACAACTTCTTCCGCTTGAGGGAAGATCCATAGTTCTAGCGCATCAAGGTTATGACTTCCATTTGCTTGACCGGAAGAGAAATGCCCGTTTATCTTCTGGCACAAAACAATTTAGAGGAGTCTAGTTGGAACTTTACCATCTCGTGGGGATTTACCCCTAGATGCGCACGTTATGTGTCTTCACATTTCCACGCCGGCCGTTGTGGCCGAGCGGTTCTAGGCGCTTCAGTCCGGAACCGCGCGACCGCTGCCGTCGCAGGTTCGAATCCTGCCTCGGTCATGGATGTGTGTGATGCCCTTAGTTTAGTTAGGTTTAAGTAGTTCCAAGTTGTAGGGGACTGATGACCTCAGCAGTTAAGTCCCACAGTGATCAGAGTCACCACATTTCCACTTAAGTGACATGTCTGTTCATCACTGAAGACGAAACGACGAAGAAAATATTCATCATGCAGCAACACTTAATTTGAAAAGTTGGCACGTAAACTATAGCCTGTAGGCTTTAGAGCTTGCAACAGTTGCAAGCGATAAGGACGTAGTTCTGTCTCTTTTAAAGTCACCACAGAGACGTCACTGCACTTGTTACTTCACGACTAGTCTTCCGAATTGATTTTTGAGGCTACGCCTAGAAGATTCACACACGTTCGACGTATTCTACAGTCACCCTTGGTCGTTCCATACTCTTCCCTTTGCACCCAGGTATACAAATAAAACTATATGAATTGCTCTTTCGATGCATGTATTATTTATAATTGTAAATTGAATGTACACTACTGGCCATTAAAATTGCTACACCACGAAGATGACGTGCTACAGACGAGAAATTTAACCGACAGGAAGAAGATGCTGTGATATGCAAATGATTAGGTTTTCAGAGCATTCACACAAGGTTGGCACCGGTGGCGACATCCACAACGTGCTGACATGAGGAAAGTTTCCAACCGATTTCTCATACACAAACAGCAGTTGACCTGCGTTGCCTCGTGTAAGGAGGAGAAATGCGTACCATCACGTTTCCGACTTTGATAAAGGTCGGATTGTAGCCTATCGCGATTGCGGTTTATCGTATCGCGACATTGATGCTCGCGTAGGTCGAGATCCAATGACTGTTAGCAGAACATGGAATCGGTGGTTTCAGGAGGGTAATACGGAACGCCGTACTGGATCCCAACGGCCTCGTATCACTAGCAGTCGAGATGACGGGCATCTTATCCGCATGGCTATAACGGATCGTGCAGCCACGTCTCGATCCCTGAGTTAGGACGTTTGCATGACAACAACCATCTGCACGAACAGTTCGACGACGTTTTCAGCAGCATGGACTATCAGTTCGGAGACCATGGCTGCGGTTATCCTTGGCGCTGCATCACAGACAGGAGCGCCTACGATGGTGTACTCAACGACGTACCTGGGAGCACAAATGGCTTAAAAATGGTTCAAATGGCTCTGAGCACTATGGGACTCAACTGCTGTGGTCATAAGTCCCCTAGAACTTAGAACTACTTAAACCTAACTAACCTAAGGACAGCACACAACACCCAGCCATCACGAGGCAGAGAAAATCCCTGACCCCGCCGGGAATCGAACCCGGGAACCCGGGCGTGGGAAGCGAGAACGCTACCGCACGACCACGAGATGCGGGCGCACAAATGGCAAATCATATTTTTTCGGATGAATCCAGATTCTATTTACAACATCATGATGGTCGCATCCGTATTTGGCGACATCGCGGTGAACGCACATTGGAAGCGTGTATTCGTCATCGCCATACTGGCGTATCACATGGCGTGATGGTATGGGGTGCCATTGGTTACACGTCTCGTCACCTCTTGTGCGCATTGACGGCACTTCGAACAGTGGATGTTACATTTCAGATGTGTTACGACCTGTGGCTCTACCCTTCATTCGATCCTTGCGAAACCCTACATTTCAGCAGGATAATGCACGACCGCATGTTGCAGGTCCTGTACGGGTCTTTCTGGATACAGAAAACGTTCGACTGCCGCCCTGGCCAGCACATTCTCCAGATCTCGCACCAGTTGGAAACGTCTGGGGAATGGTGGCCGTGCAACTGGCTCGTCACAATACGCCAGTCACTATGCTTGATGAACTATGGTATCGTGTTGAAGCTGCATGGGCAGCTGTACCTGTACACGCCATCCAAGCTCTGTTTGACTCAATGCCCAGACGTATCAAGGCCGTTGTTACGGCCAGAGGTGGTTGTTCTGGGTACTGATTTCTCAGGATCTATGCACCCAAATTGCGTGAAAATGTAATCACATGTTAGTTCTAGTATAATATATTTGTCCATTGAATATCCGTTTATCATCTGCATTTCTTCTTATTGTAGCAATTTTAAAGGCCAGTAGTGTAATAAATTCCACAAAGCCTTAAAAATCGTATACTCATTTTGTAACACCCTGTATTTTGGAGGTATGTGGACGACACTTCAATAGTGTGTGGCCTCATGGAGAAGATAAATTGACGGAGTTTCTTCACCACCTCAACACCAGTCATAAGAACATTCGGTTACATCTTTTTGGGACTCCATTATTATAGAATCCGAGGAAATACGCCTGGTGGAAAATCTGATGAACCGTGATAGCGGTTGCCAGTTGGACAGTGCGTGGAACCCCATCATCTCCACGATTTGTTCTTATCGAAGACGACAGAGTGCGCCAACGGCCGCGGCGAGCGGTAACACGGAGGACAGCTGAGTTCTGCGATTCCACCAAGGAGGGCGCGACCGCCTTGAAGTGTGGTCCGTTCTGTCAACTTGAATTCTGACGCATGCGCGGAACACTCGCAGTGCGCTCGCTATATGGGGCGGAACGGAGCACGTCTGAAGTCTTCGATGAGGAATGGTAGGTGCCGAGTCGAAATATCCTGCAATGAATTAATCAACAACCGGCTGCATGCCCGATTTTTTTTTTTTTTAACAGCATTGGCGCAAGTTAAAGGAGTCCTGCCATACCTTGAAGTGACAACAGCGGTAGTGAGCAAGTTGGGCTGGTCGTCACATGCTTGTTCTTGGGAAACAGAATGTGTATCACCGGGCAGCGCCATTATTCTGTGCTTCGCGCTATTCCGTCCGCACTGCGACATTTCAAATGGAATGGCAACCAGCAAGGGCATATCAGTTGATCCATAAGTGGACGGAGACTCGTTGCTGGTGATCGAAGATGGCTGTTGCTTGTTAATTTTTATCACTCCGACCAGTGGCTGTCCCGGGAATTGAACATGCCGTTACCGTTGGAAGAGCTCTTAATAATACAAACTGTACAATATTTAGTAATGCAGTGCTGCGCTGGATAATGTACTGACAGAACTGGACCACGCGCTGAAAACCAGTTTGTCCCAATGCATGCTGCAAATTCGTTCGGCTTTCTGAGCGTTACAGCCTGTGAAACCGTACATTAAAAGCATGTATGCAAGTCATTGTAACGGCCAGTGCTTATTTTCCTTAACGAGACATGAAGTGTCATCACCGGAACTTCCACCGCCGACGCATTATAGACGAATATGTATTAATTTTCGAAGCGTCATTAACGTTGAAGCAGCAGGTTATTGTTTATGATAACCATAAACAAATGGCTCTGAGCACTATGGGACTTAACATCTGAGGTCATCAGTCCCCTAGAACTTAGAACTACTTAAACCTATCTAATCTAAGGACATCACACACATCCATGCCCGAGGCAGGATTGGAACCTGCGACCGTAGCGGTCGCGCGGTTCCACACTGAAGCGCCTAGAACCGCTCGGCCACTCCGGCCGGCGCTGTTGCACAACCTGCACGTTTTTTCTGAAGAAGGAGGTCCTTTTCATTGCAACAGATTAAGCTGACATCGTGATCAGTGATTTGATGCTAATGAAATATCTGGTTAGTAGATGACATATTGTCAAGACAAGACCCCAAACAAGTGTATATGTAAGAAAAATATTTATTTGCGCACTCTTGGTTACAAATTGTCGGAAATGATGACTAGTTTTACACACTTAGTGCTCATTTTCGGAGTTGTAAATAACAGTAAAACATTAATAAGTATCTGATCAAGTACATAAAAAAGCGCTCCGTCGTCAGGCCACAAGTGGCCCATCGGGACCACCGGATCGCCGTGTTATCCTCAGCTGAGGATGCGGATAGTGGGGGGGGGGGGGGGGGGGGGGCATGTGGTCAGCACACCGCTCTCCCGGTCGTTATGATGTGGTTTTCTGTGACCGGAGCCGCTACTATTCGGTCGAGTGGCTCCTCAATTGACATCACGAGGCTGAGTGCACACCGAAAAATGGCAACAGCGCATGGCGGCCCGGATAGTCACCCATCCAAGGGCTGGCCACGCCCGACAGCGCTTAACTTCGGTGAACTGACGGGAACCGGTGTATCCACTACGGCAAGGCCATTGCTTGTTTATGTAGAGAGCAAGTATTAATTTAATGATCAATTTACTAATCAGAAGGTCCTCGGCCTCGGGTTCGAACCGCGACACTGCTTAAATTCTGAATAAAAAACATTGCAAATGGCGACCGAAGAATTCGGGCATAAGAACTCTTATTTTGCCAACGGCCTTTTCATAGAAGACGGACGATCAGAGGTTCAGGGCACTCTCTTGCCGTTGGGGTGGAAAACTGCCCGTAAGAGGGAGAATAATCAGCAATAATCAACGGCATGAGAATGCAGAAGGCAATGGAAACCATAGCATTACAGAAGACACATGTACACCCATAGCACATGTTGCCTGTAATTGAAAAAGTGTAATGATAATGTATCCATTTGCAAAAGATAGCGTATTAGTCCCCCATTCGGATCTCCTGGAGGGGAACTGCCAAGGGGGAGGTGAGCACGAGGAAAAGATTGAACAACCAACGAAAGAATAACGTTCTACGAGTCGGGGCGTGGAATGTCAGAAGTCTGAACGTGGTAGGGAAGCTAGAAAATTTGAAAAGGTAAATGCTAAGGCTCAATCTAGATATAGCAGGCATCGATAAAGTAAAATGGAAAGAAGACAATTATTTCTGTTCAGACGAGTTTAGAGAGAGCAAAACAGCAGCAAAAAATCGTAAAAAGGGAGGAAGATACGTTATCAACAACAAGGTAGGACAAAGAGCGAATTACTATGAACATTCCAGTGATGGGATTATTCTCATCAGAATCAACAGCAAACGGACACCGAAACAATAGTTCAGGTATACATGCCGAAGTCCCAAGATGAAGAGATAGATAAAGTATATAGGAGTATTGAACGGGTAATTTAGTACGTAAATGGAGATGAAAATCTAATAATCATGGGGGAGTGGAATGCGGTTATAGAGGAAGAAGAGAGGGTTACCTGAGGGTGTAGGATTAGTACTAGTAATGAGAGAGGAGAAACACTAATTGAGTTCTGTAATAAATTCAGCTAGTAATAGCGAATACTCTGTTCAAGAATCACAAGATGAGAGGTATAGTAGGAAAAGGCCAGGAGATCCAGGAAGATTTCAGTTACATTACATCACGATCAGGCAGAAATTCCGAAATCAGATAATGGATTGCAAGGCGCTCCTAATTTAGTAATGAAGAGTAGGCTAAAGTTTGAAGAAACTAGTGAGGAAGAATGAATGCGCAAGGGGTGGAATGTGGAAGTATTAAGGAGTGAAGAGCTGAAGTTGAAGCTTGAAGTTCTCTGAGGATGTAGATACTGCGATAATGAACAGCTCACAGCCAGTTCAGCTGAAGAGGAATCGACATCTCTAAAATGGACAGTCAGAGATACGTAGGTACAAGGAAGGTAGTTCCGAAGAAACCATGGTAACAGAAGAAATACTTCAGTTGATCGACCAAGGAAGAAAGTACAAAAATGTTCGGGGAAATTCAGGAATACAGAAATTCAAGTCACTTAGGAATGAAGTAAATGGGAAGTACAGGGAAACTAAACCGAAGTGGCTAGGTGAAAAATGTGAAGAAATCAAAGAAGAAACAGTAATCTGGAGGACTGACACAGCATGTAAATAAGTCAAAACTACATTCGGTGAAATTAAATGCATGGGTAGTAACTTTAAAAGTGCAGTGGGAATTCTACTGCTAAATGCCAATGAGAGGGCATTGAAGACCTCCACGGTGGGGAAGACTGGTCTGATGACGTGATAGAAGAAGAAACATGAGTCGATGTAGAATAGATAGGGAATCCAGTATTGGAGTCAGAATTTAGAAAATCTCAGGAAGACTTAAGTTCAAGTAAGGCAGAAGGGTTTGATAACACTCCAACGGAATTTCTGTAATGGCTGGGGGAAGTGGCAACAAGACGATAATTCAGGTTTGTGTGTGCAGTGTGTGAGAGTGGCGATATCAATCAGATTCGCGGGGAAAACGTAATCGACGCAATTTCGAAGATTGCAAGCGCCGACAAGTGCGAGGGTAATCGCACAGTCAGCTTAACTGCTCATGCATCCAAGATGCTGACAGGAATAATATACAGAAGTATGGAAAAGAAAATTGAGGATATTTTAGATAATGATCAGTTCGGCAGTTCTGACGTTGCAGTTGATAATGTAAGCGCGACTGAAGAAAGATCAAGACACATTCGTTGGATTTGGCGACCTACAAAAAGCGTTCGGTAATGTCAAATGGTGCAAGATGATCGAAATCCTTAGAAAAATAGGGGTAAGCTATGGGGAAAGACGGATAATACATAGTATGTAGAGGAACCAAGTTGAAACGATAAGAATGGAAGACCAAAAGTGAAGTGCACGGATTAAAAAAGGTATAAGACAGGGATTTAGTCTTTCTCCCGTACTGTTCAATCTATACGCCGAAGAAGCAATGACGAAATAAAAGAACGGTTCAAGAGTGGGTTTAATATTGAGGATGAAAGGATGTTAAGATGCGCTGATGACACTTCTATCCTCAGTGAAAGTGACGAAGAATTACAGGAACTTTGAATGGAGTGAACAGTGTAACGAGTACAAATATAGATTGATAGTAAATCGTAGAAAGATCAAAGTAATGAGAAGTAACCGAAATGAGAACAGCGAGAAACTTAAGAAGGTTATAATTGGTCATCAAAAAGAAGGTGATGTTGAGAAATTCTGCTACATAGGTAGCAAAAATCCCATGACGGACGGGGCAAGGAGGATATAAAAAGTACTGGCAAAAAGAGCATTTCTGGCGAAGAGAAGTATGCTAATGCAAACATAGGTCTTAATTTGAGGAAGAAATTTCCGAGAATGTATGTTTTGGAGTACAGAATCGAATGGCAGTGATACATGAACGGTGGGAAAACCGGAACAGAACAGAATCGGAGCATTTGAGATGTTTGCTACAGAAGAAGGTTGAAAATTAGGTGGACTGATAAGGGATAAGGCAAGGAATGAAGTCATTCTCCGCAGAAACGGCGAGGAAAAGAATGTATGGAAAACAGTAACAAGAAGATGGGACAGGATATGCAGATAGTAAAAGCTGTAGAGGAAAATAGAAATTGTATTGAAGTATATCCAGCAAATAAATGAGAACGTAGGTTGCAAGTTCTTCTTCAGTTAAAGAGGTTGGGACAGGAGAGGAATTCGTTTCGGGACGCATGAAACCTGTCAGAAGACTGATGATGACTGAAAAATTCTGCAACCGTCGACGAAAGTACCAGCGTCTTAGCGGCATAGCTGTTAATAATCCCTCGTCGATTTGAAAAAGCTGCCTGAGGCATAAATAAGAAATAGATTTGACCTTAATTCGCCTTTTACGGATTTATTAATAAAGGCTGAGTAGGAGACCGTCAGAAGACAATTATGAGTATTACAGTTTCGCCTCGTCGCTAGAGCTCATTGCGAAGTATTGTCTGAAAGTGTGATGGCACAATCATACTCCGTTGCTCATTTTCATTATTACTGTAACGTTCGAAGTTCGGTATTGGGTACAGTAAAGCTATCCTATCTACCCTTTGAAATGGACGGCCATCTCTTTTCCGTGCTAATGTTGAGTTTCGGCTTTGGCTTCAAAGTGCAAAACAATGCTATCCTACATAGCATTCGAACTAGGCTCCCTCAGTCTTTTCTCCCCCAGAGTTCAGTTTCCATATGTACTTCAAAGTAACAGTGAACTCTAATTGTACCGGTGCTGTGTCTTTGACGTAATAGTGTGGACCTCTGCAGTCACACCGAGAAAATCTAAATTTTTGTTTTATTCCAGTAGCTTCCGCTTTCTTTCAGCAGAACTCCGCTGTTAGCAAAGATGACAACAGGCGCCGAGAAATCTTACGTTGTGTTTGAATTTCGTTCCTAGAGTGTGTTGCAACAGTTCAGTCATTCTTCCGAACGATGTTGCGCAACATGAACAGTGTGTCAGCTGCATTCAGCAGTGGAATGCATTGTGTGCAGCAACAGGATGCTTAGTGAAGCAGTTATCGACCGGTCCTCGACAGTGACTGAATAAACAACTGAGCGCGTACGGGAAAATTCCTACGGAGTACACGGTCGGCGAGTAAAGCAAGCAGCGTATTGAATATTCGCCAACGGAGCGCTGAAGATGATCATATGGAAGTGATGGAATCAGAAATCTTAACGCTTGCAATCTCTACGGCTTATGAAAGCTGAGAAAATGAGTTTTGTGTTCCGTGCATGAAAGCAGCTGCAAATGTAAGGGCATGTATTATTTGAGAAACTTGTTTTCAACTACCAAGTATGATTTTTTTGTGAAGGATACAGTTAAAATTTACATTTTGTGATCCTGTGACACAGCGAGTCGTATTAATTTCATGCAGCACGTCCACGGTTCACTAAAAATTACTCTCCGAGTGTAATCATTGTTCCCTTATACAGGGTGACCCAGTTAAAAGTAATCCGCATCCCCATTGAATTCGAACTCAATATTTCTATTCCTGAAATAGAGTAACCAGCTACAACAGTGGACAGTTTTATGCAATAATCGATTGTTAACATTCTTCTGTCAGTATTTCAATGTATTTCACCAGTTAAGTTAGACGTTTCTCTTTGCGATCTGCAAAATGACTTTCTCGATAGATAAAAAGAATTGAAATTCTGCAAGCATATGTGAAAACAGGTTCTATCAAGGAAACTCACGAAATTTTCGAGGTCAAGTATCAGGGTAGAGGATTACCAGCAAGGAGAGCGGTATAGAGCCAGTATAAAAATTGAAACACCTAGACGTCGCTATAAAATGTAAAATGACAAAGAATTCCTTCAGTTCACATGCCAGAACTTACTTCAGACTTTCAACGAAAAATTATTAAGAGCCCAAATAAGTCTATGCGTAAATTGGTCCAACAGGCGCATGTAAATAGGAGGAATTGTTAGGGCATATTGAAAAGTATTAGTTTTGTAGCCATATCACGTGCAGCAGTTGCCGGAGGATGACAGTCAGAACCATGTTGATTACTGGATGTGGCTTTTGAACTTTAGCTTTGGTTTGCGCCAGTGATGGCTGTGTCGGTTAGAGAGAGGCCAACAACCAACCAGTCTGCGTGCTAGACATTTCGGACCTACACCTGGAGTTATGGTCTGGGGTGTGATTTCAAATGATATAAGGAGCACTCTCGTGGTTATCCCACGCACCCTGACTGCAGAATTGTACTTCAGTATTATGAGTCAACCTGTTGTGCTGTCGCCGGTCGTTGTGGCCGAGCGGTTCTAGGCGCTTCAGTCTGGAACCGCGCGACCGCTACGGTCGCAAGTTCGAATCGTGCCTCGGGCATGTCTGTGTGTGATGTCCTTAGGTTGGTTAGGTTTAAGTAGTCCTAAGTTCTAGGGGACTGATGACCTCAGATGTTGAGTCCCATAGAGCTCAGAGCCATTTGAACCCTTTTTTTTTTTTTTTTTTTTTTGTTGTGCTGCCATTCATTGACAGCATTCCATGGGGCTTTTTCCAACAGGATAACACTCGCTCACATACCGCTGTTGTAACCCAAAATGCTCCGCAGAGCGTAGACATATTGCTTGGGCCTGCTGGACCACAGGTGCTGTTTCTGATCGAGCACTTATGGAACATTAGCGGACGACAACTTCCGCGTGATGCACAAATAGCATTAACAGTCCCTGTATTGACCGACTAAGTGAAACAGGTATGTAACTCGATCCCACAAACTGACATCCGTCACCTGTACAACACAATGCAGGCACTTTTGCGTGCTTGCATTCAGCAGCCTGGAGGTTACACCTGTTATTAATATACCAGCAATTATAATTTCTAATGGCTTATCTCGCGCTGACATTAACCTGTTATCTTGCAAAGTTAATCACTTGAATGTGTTACATAGACAAATGTATTCCCGAATTTCATTACTATACAAGAATTATTTTTTGGTGTTGCAAATTTTTTCCGTCAGTGTACATAATTACGTTTGTGCGTACCCACAGACCGCAAGTCCTGCTTACAAAATTGCTCAAATGGCTATGAACACTATGGGACTTATCTGAGGTCATCAGTCCCCTAGAACTTAGAAATACTTAAAACTAACTAACCGAAGGAGAACACACACATTCATGCCATAGGCAGGATTCGAACCTGCGACCGTAGCAGTCGCGCAGTTCCGGACTGAAGCGCCTAGAACCGCTCGACCACCGCGGCCGGCGTTCTGCTTACACCTGGCCAATTTTTCAAAATGGTTCAAATGGCTCTGAGCACTATGGGACTTAACATCTGTGGTCATCAGTCCCCTAGAACTTAGAACTACTTAAACCTAACTACCCTAAGGAAATCACATACATCCATGCCCGAGGCAGGATTCGAACCTGCGACCGTAGCGGTCTCGCGGTTCCAGACTGAAGCGCCTAGAACCGCACGGCCACACCGGCCGGCCGCCAATTTTTCCTCTAAGCGTTTGGCAATCTGTAGTTGCCACTTCTGTCACGTTTCATTTCTGGGTCAAGCCCCGTGTATCCCATACAAGCAGACCAAATCGGTGATGACGAGTAGTCTCTGTGGGACACTAGTGAAACTGCCAGTTACAGCAACAGTTGGTACTCTTGAAATTTTGTAACTAGCCATTAGTTACATTAGTTACGGAAGTGTTACCTGGCGACTGCAGCTCAGAATAAAACCTGTCTACTCCTCTTCTACATAAACAAATACCGTACTATTTTTCGTTAGACTTCTGCGATTCTTTTGATGGAAATTACGTTCTGCTAGTCCTTGCAAATCACATAATCTTCTTATATTACTCTTTTTCCCCAAACATGTTTCATCCCGTTTCTGTCGTCATCAGTGCGGTCTTGTTTTACTGAACTCTGAAAATGCAATTTTTAACGATAAAATTGGTAAATGAAAAATTGGGATTAAAACACGTTTTATCTGTTTGAACAAATAATAATTGGTTAGTTTCGATAAGACTTCACTTAATTGGTTAGATAGTTTGTCATCTACAAGTACATGATGTTTGTGAAGCTGGATGGGGAGCAAAAAAAAAAAAAAAAAAAAAAAAAATAAAATAAAATAAAATAAAAAAAATAAAAAATAAAAATAAAAATAAAAAAAATGCGTTTCCGTTTGACTGTGATTGTGTTGTACGGAAGAATTTCGCGATTGTATTTTGTGATTATTTGCGGTTACTAGTTATGCACACCCTTTTCGTGTTATCTGTTTGTGTAGTTTTTTCTAGAGACTAACTCATTTGTGATGTTTTCAATACTGTTCCTTTGTGTAATGTGGTCTGATTATTTAGATGATGTTTCCTTTTGCTGTTACCTTCAGTGGTGAATTATTGGTACAGGCTGCGGTTGGTGTGAAGTGTATTTTAATCTGTTTTTTTTTTTTTTCTTCGTTAGTTATCATCAACTGGGCGATTCGCAAATATGGACTATGACCTTCTGCGATTCTGGGGCTCGGAGGTGTTTAGAATACCCTATTTGAAAGCTTTTGCGTGTCTGTACTGCACATTAAACACAATAAGGTGATAAATACCTGTTTTTTTAATTTATCAGTGGGTGTGCCATGTATTCTGAGTTTTGTTCTCTGCATTTTTGCCCGTTCGGCATCATACGAGGGTTATTCGGAAAGTAAGGAACTATCGGTCGCGAAATGGAAACCACAGTGAAAATCCGATGAAGTTTTGCACAGGTGTGTTGCGCAGTGTCTCTAGTATGCCCGTCAATCGGATTACGTCGTTCTTTTTAGTTCTGAGCACACAGGGAGCACATAAAGATACAAAGAACAATAGTGTCTCCCGCCAAGTACGAGGGCCTGGCGAGAAATTTCGCCTTAAGTTATGCAGCCAACATTTCATAACGGTCATGTGTTTTCAGCTTCAAGACAATTCTCAGCCGCATTCTGCAGGGGCAATGAAGATGCTCCTGCATTGTTTTCAATTGGAAATGTTTGATTACTCACAATACAGCCCGTAATTGTCTCACTCTGAGTTTCATCTCTGCTGGAAGTTGTAGCTAATTGTTGCAAATAAAACAGTTTTGATCTTCACTGTGGTTTCCATTTCGCGACCTATCGTTCATTACTTACCGAATAGCTCTCGTATTTGAAGATTCTGGTTTTAGTATTCCGTATCTCAATCGGTAAAAACGGAAGTGTTTAGGATCACTTTGTTGTCCGCCTGTTAAGAGCCATTTTCCTCAGGAACCGTTACAGGTATCAAGATGAAAGGTATGACAAATAATGTCTGCAGCCTCAAGGTGGTGTAAATAATTTAATCTTGTATGTCAATGCACTCAAAAGATACGATAATTTATGCTAAAGACGTTTGTACGGAACCTCAGAGCGCACGTCGTTGTACTCTAACTTGCATATCTTTTCAATTGCAGGTGAGGATGTCTCTCTTTATTTTCTGTTTACCTGTTCTTCTGTGTGATGTCTGTCGTTGTCGTCGTTTGTGTGTTGGATTATCCTGCGTTATTTTGTATCACAGTGGAACCTCGTTTATCTGGTCCCTATTAATCCGGTTCGTTTTGTTTTTATACGTAACATTCGAGTTCGGAAATAACAGCGGTGACAATCTACAACCACAGTCGTTACATATTAATCAAGTGCTACACACGGATCCTGATACGGTGATAGTTGACATCGAGTTGTACAGTAGTCTGTTACCCACGTTTGTTGCGAGTGTAAAATGACGTCAAAGAGAAAGAAGGTAGTAGCGTCCATGGACAAAAAGTTAGCTGCACTGCATAGGAGTGATAGAGAAAAACTGTTGAAATGCAGTGCTGCTGAATTTATTGTTAAACTTGAAACGGTGTTAGATTGGAAGAAACGACGGAAAGAGAGGGAAGACTTTTGTCTCAAAATCATGACAAAGAACTATTTAGAGAGCCTGTGGACACACAAAATCAAAGGATTATTTTCTGGATAAGACATATTTGGTTTGGTTGAGTGAAAAGGAGGATTAACTGACGAAGTTGCCGCTCATTCTGAAGACAGTGACGCATACATAGGCAGATGAACGAAATAACGGATTATTTGGAACGCCTCTCGGAAACAATTGCGGCCGAACTATAGTGAAACGAATCTGGCTCAAAAGAAACATACTGAATATTTCAGGGCATAAAAATAGCTGAATTTTCTTCAATATCTGGTCAAAATTTATGTGAAAATAGCGCACATTTTGTGTATTTGGTTGGAAATAAGTATATCATTAGTGTTTATGGCACTAAACTAATGTTTCTGTATTGTTTTCTGAATCTTCTATAGTCCTTATGCCCTAAGGTCCTATACATCCTGGAAAACTGAAATGCCACTGTATGTGTTCCTTTCTTATCTGTTTGCACAGTTTTGCTTCGTACACATACCGAAAAGATAACACGACACATGAAAAACTGAGAACGCATAACTCGCATTGATTAATTCAACAAATCGCCCATTTATCATTCTACGTGTAACTGTTGTCAGTCAGTGTATGTAGAGCAGATGTGTAGGAAGTTTAAAATAGGTGCCCGCATCTCGTGGTCGTGCGGTAGCGTTCTCGCTTCCCACGCCCGGGTTCCCGGGTTCGATTCCCGGCGGGGTCAGGGATTTTCTCTGCCTCGTGATGGCTGGGTGTTGTGTGCTGTCCTTAGGTTAGTTAGGTTTAAGTAGTTCTAAGTTCTAGGGGACTGATGACCATAGCTGTTAAGTCCCATAGTGCTCAGAGCCATTTGAACCATTTTTTTTAAAAATAGGTATTATTGTCCTCTTATCCCTGTCTCAGTTCTAGTATCAAACGGTATGACATGACGACTTGTCGCCGTATTCAAAATTCCATCAAGAAAGGCGAAACTGGCTGTGCTTTAATAAAATAAATGACTTTTTTGTATTCGCCTTACAATGCTTTTCCTGAATGATTTTCATGTCTCATATTTTAGTTCGTCAGACTCGTCCGGATAGCCGAGCGCGTTAATGTGCTGTTTCGAGGATACGGAGAGGCGAGCCTGTCCCAACGACGACGGATGATGAGCCGGGATGTAGTTCCCAGGCGGATTTCCACATCCAAGTAGGTAAATATCGTGCAGGTACCCACGTCCTGCTTCGGACACACGCTGTGCAAAAATTTACATTTGAACGTTGGATTCACTATAGACGGAAACAGGTTGGGGGGGGGGGGGGGGGGGGGAACCAGGGAGCGTCGTCAGGAACAGTATCCGGCCACTAACGTCGCCATAGCCGATATAGTAAATGCCGACGCTGTAGCTAAACGTGAAAATCGAAGAAGAAGAAGAAGAAGAAGAAGAAGAAGAAAAGTGTTAGTTCGTCAAGTGCGACTGCTGTAAGACCGTCGCAGCGAGACACTACTTGTCGTGCCGAGGAGACAGTACACTTTACGAGGATCATATGTCAACTGGCCACTGTGGGAAGCCCCATTTGGCCTCCGCTTGGGTCAATTGCTGCGGTGAACAACTTGCGAATCACAGGAATTGTCGCCGGCCATCTGGGATTGTAACGACGAGTGGCTGGGTCATTCGCCACGTCAGTGCTGAGTAAAAGCAGCGTGTGATCGGCCCCATCATCCACATCCATCAACTTCTCGCAAGAACTGGTTTGTGTAACTTTAATCATAATTGAGAACACCCTCTAACCTCGCATCAGAGTGCTTGGAGATTACCGTGACAATAATACCTACAGAAAAATGGCTCAAATGGCTCTGAGCACTATGGGACTTAACATCTGTGGTCATCAGTCCCCTAGAACTTAGAACTACTTAAACCTAACTAACCTGAGGACATCACACACATCCATGCCCGAGGCAGGATTCGAACCTGCGACCGGCCACACCGGCTGGCTTAATACCTACGGAACACACATATTTAATGAATTGCACCGCGCGATCTAAGGCGTCTTGTCACGATCCGTGCGGCTCCCCCTGTCGGAGCTTCGAGTCCTCCCTCGGGCATGGGTGTGTGTGTTGTCCATAGCATAAGTTAGTTTAAGTTAGATTAGTTAGTGTATAAGCTTAGGGACCGATGACCTAAGCAGTTTGGTTCCATAATATCTTACCACAAATTTACAAAAATTTAATGAAGTGCTAAGTGGAAGAATGTGTGCCATTCAAAGCTTTGGACAATATCAATATTGTTTTCAACCAAGTAGAGTTCTCACGGATCAGTAATGTGTTATTGGAATTTTTTACGTGTACGATACATATCGCAACTTCTTATTTGTTGATTGTAATAAGTAGAAAATTAACGGTGTTTGCACGGAAGCCGGGTATAGGGAACGTTAAGAACTGGAACCTATCTTAATATGAGATTAGTTCCGCTGTGAATAAAAATTACAATAGAGTAAGTAAACATAAGTGACAGAGTGACCAAGCTCTCTTAACTTCACAGCTGTAAAGATGATTAAATCCTTCCAGATACGTACAAGGTAGTTATAATTAAACTTTCGCTACTTGCGCTAATATAGATGGAAAACTTTTTACCGATGGATACCCAAAGGTATAGAAATTGTATTCAGAGTGTGAGCTCCATCATTTGCTTTGTCAGTAGTGTTCGTGTCATGACTTGCCGTTAGGCGCCGGTATTGGCATGGCGGCATAGAAGAACTCTGGCCCCAAGGACCAGAGACATGCTGCGTGATCGGCACACGCTACTGCGATCTGCTTCACGCACGTGTTCTGCAGGAGAGAGGTGCTTTGGATACAACTGTTTTGGTGCACGATGGAGCTCCACTGCACATTGTACGTGAGCTCACTCGGTCAGTCCGTACCAAATTTGGACAAAATCGAACCATTTGCTAATCGTTCCAAACTTCATGACCAGCAACATCACCGTATTTGAACGCGAGTAATGTCTGGCTTTACCTGAAGGACAGGATGTATCAACGGGACACAAACACACCTTGGAGGTTGAAGATGAGCGCCTCGAGGGTGGTAGCCAACATCCCACCTGAGATGTTTCGGGCAACAGTAGAGCAATCCTTTGTGCTATTCCAGGCTGTCGCGGATGCGGATGGTCGTCACCATGAGTAACGTTTGTAACACAATTAACAAACGTTACCCTCTCACGTGAAAATAAATTGTGTTTCTTTAAGTGTTTTATTCGTTATTTCTCTTCCGCTTATATTTACAAACGGCTCCACGAAGTTTCATTGCTCTAGGATCAATCGTTTTTCGTGGGGATGGGCTCTCAAGTAGCAAATGTTTAATCATAACCACCTTGCACCTTTGCTAATGACACTGCAGTTTTAGCAGAAGATGTAAACCTGAATTATATAAACGTAATGGAAATATATGAAGTAATTCAAGCAAAGGGAACAAAAATTGAACTGTAAATGAAAATGCAACAAATGTACACTCAAATCCTATTCTCAGGTCTGAAAAACGCCATGTGACGTAAATACATCCAATAAAGCTTTCACGGCCTTTTCATGATCTTCAATTTTTTCTAACACAGTCGATGTTGTGACTACTGTGCTGTAATCTTCTTCAGAATCCCAGAGTTCCGCTGACCAAGGAAACAAGAAGATCTCAGCTGAGCAGTTGATGCGTCGATTTTGTATGAAGAAATTGAAAAGAAACTCGAGATGGCATACCAACCGAGAAGATTTTGCCTGCTTGCCGTACACTAAGTGTTCAACTAACCGAGGACACAAGAAGATCCTGCTAAATTCCAGCAGAGGCGTGGAAACGTCGAGTGTAAGTCGTCGTCTTATGGAACGCACCACAGCCTCGAGAAATTTGAAGAAAGTCATCGTTGCAACAAGTTTTACTTTATTAAGCACTGCTAGTTTCGAGCGTGACTCATTCTCCAGTGCATCTATGACAGATACGATTAAATCACCCTCGTCAAACAGAAATTGCGTGCTATGCGCAGCTAACAACAGTGCCATTGACAGCTGCGCATGACACGCAGTTTGTGCGTGACGATGGTGAAGTATCCAGATCTGTTGTAAATGTGTTTAAGAATGAGCCACTCTCGAAACTGCACGGTCCAGTCACATGAATATGACCACCTGTTATGTTCTACGTCAATGTGCAATAATAACTCACAGATAGCAGGTGGCAGCTATCTGGTGCTGGAAGGTTTCTTGGGGAATGGCAGCCCATTCTTCACGGAGCGCTGCACTGTGGAGAGGTATCGGTGTCGGTCGGTGAGGTCTGTCACGAAGTCGGCGTTCCAAAACATCCCAAACGAGTTCTATAGGATTCAGGTCAGAACCCTGTGCAGGCCAGTCCATTACAGGGAAGTTATTGTCGTGTAACCACTCCGCCACAGGCCGTGCATTATGAACAGGCGCTCGATCGTGTTGAAAGATGCAATCGCCATACCCGAATTGCTCTGCTACAGTGGGAAGCAAGAAAGTGCCTAAAACATCAGTGTAGGTCTATGCCACGCAAAACAACAGCGGGTGGAAGCCCCATCCATGAAAAACACGACCATTCCATAGCACCACCACCTCCGAATTTTACTGTTGGCACTACACATGCTGGCAGACGACGTTCACCGGCCATTCGCCATACCCACACCCTGCCATCGGATCGCCACATTGTGTACCGTGATTCGTCACTCCACACAATGATTTCAATTGTTCAATCATCCAATGTTTACGCTCCTTACACCAAGCGAGCCGTCGTTTGGTATTTACCGGCGTGATGTGTGGCTTATGAGCAGCCACTCGACCATGAAATCCAAGTTTTCTCATCTCCCACCTAACTGTCATAGTAGTTGCAGTGGATCCTGAGGCTTTTTGGAATTCCTCTGTGATGGTCTGGATACATGTCTGCCTATTACACATTACGACCTTCTTCAAATGTCAGCGGTCTCTGTCAGTCAACAGACGAGGTCAGCCTGTACGAATTTGTGCTGTACGTGTCCCTTCACGTTTCCACTTCACTATCACATCGGGAACAGGGGACCAAGGGATGTTTAGGAATGTGGAAATCTCGCTTACAGACGTATGATACAAGAGACTCCCAATCACCTGACCACGTTCGAAGTGAGTTAGTTCCGCGGAGTGCCCCATTCTGCTCTCTCAGGATGTCTAATGACTTCTGAGGTCGCTGATATGGAGTACCTGGCAGTAGGTGACAGCACAATGCACGTAATATGAAACACGTATGTGTTCTGGGTATCCAGATACTTTTGATCACATAGTGTATCACTTGTGAGATCCAACAGGTTGCAGCATAGTCCATCCACTGGTCTAGTAACCGCCTCAGACGACGTCCTGTACCTTGGTGGAATGACGACTGTCAACTGGCAATCAGGGTCAGACGAACAGCTCCGCGGAACTTAATACACTGTCCAACTACAGCAAACCTTCATGCCTTCGTATCTGCGAGAGCACATGCGAATCGAATCATAAAAGAATGGAAGAGGGCTTCATGGAAGGAATTCACAACTTCCATTAATCAGTCCACTTCCACTGCGCAGGTATGAGGTTGAATAAGGCAGATTTCAGGCAAGGGCAGTGCATGTCCCGTTACAAGTAATGGGGTCGTGGTGGACGCGCCAGAAGATATGGCTCAGATTTTAGCTGAACACTTTTTTACTGTCATTACGTCATCCAGAGAAGCTCCTGCTCGTCAGGTGTCCCGTAGGACTGCGGAGATGAGGAAACTCAGTTTCTTCTTGCATAAGCAGGAAATCTTCAACCTTCCAATCTCCTTGTGGGAACTGGAATCGGCTTTGTCTGTGACGAGAGATGCTGCTCCAGAACCTGATGAGATCCATTGTACCATGTATCGTCGTCTGTGTCCTGAAGTGAAAGGAGAGCTCCCCTCTTGTTTCAGTCAGATCTGGTTTGATGTACAGTACCGCACGACTTGAAAGGAGGAATTATTAATTCCATTCTGAAAACCAGGCAAGGACCAAAGTGCCCCTAACAGTGACCAGTGTGTAGCCCTTACCAGTTGAATGGGTAAGACTGTAGAACACATGGTCAACCACTGCTTCGTCTGGCTGCTCGAATCCCGAGGTCACCTGAACCGCTAGCCACTACCAGTGCAGTTTCAGGCGCTATCGTTCCACCCTTGACAACTTAATTCTACTGGAGATGGCGATACAGGAGTCCTTCTTACGCCGAAACCATTTGGTTTGAGAGTTTTTCGATCTCGAAAAAGCATACAACACTACTTGGAGCTACAACATCCTTCCCCAACATCATGAATGGGGACTATGTGGATACCTGACACTTCTTATCCGATCCTTTCTCGAGGACCGGCGTTCCCTATATCGTGTTGGCGATGCCTTGTGTGACTGCTGTGCTCAAGAGAATGGAATCCACTGAGGCAGTGTCCTCAGTGTCATGTTGTTTGCTATCGCTATAAATGGCACTTCCTCGATAGTCATGATCCATGTTAAATGCTCTTTGTTTGTGGATGGCTTTGCAATCTTCTACTCTTCCTCTGATCTTACAATGACGACGAAGCAGCTACAGCTGACCATTAGGGGGCTGGAAATCTGGGCCAGGAAAACTGGTTTTTGGTTCTAGCCAGAGAAGACTACATGTGTCAATTGTAACCAACCTCTTCGAAGTTTTAACCAACTAGTGCAAACAGTGTGGGACAATATTTTACGTTTTCCAGAAACTGTGCGCTTTTTGCGTTTATTATTTGACTCGAAATTTACTTGGCTCCCACACCTGAAAGACCTACGAACAAAAGGCTTCCAATCATTGAATATCTTCAAATGTTTTAGCGGAAAAACATAGGGAGCTGACAGGTCCCGCCTCCTGCAGTTTTATATGGCTTTTGTTCGATCACGTTTAGATTATGGCATCGTGGTCTACGAATCAGCCTGTACTTCTACTTCAGGACAGTAGACACTGTCCACCATGAGGGCAGTCGGATATCGACTGGAGCCTTTCGGACCAGCCCATTTCAGAGTCTGTGTGCAGACGTTGGTGAATCACTACTCTGGATTCGGTAACGTGTCCTTGTGGCTTGAGAGGCACTGAAACTCGCAGCGTCACCTCATTCATTGTCATTTAATGCAGTGATCCAACCCTCCTTTGAACAGCTGCTCGGGAATTGGCCCCATGCGACCAAGCTATTTGAGTTATATGCTACAGACTCTCTCAAAGACCTGGATCTAGCAGACCTCCAAATACAAAGCCGAGGATGGAAAGGTTGCCGCCTTGGTGTCTTCAGGGGCCCAAAGTGGTTTTAAGCTTGACACGCTTCAAGAAAACTTGTACTCCACATTATGTTTTTAAAAATTTGTTTTCGTCCATTTTAAGCATGTACAACAGTCACATCGTTGTTTATACTGATGGATCCCAGCAAGAGAATGTCCTTAGTTGTTCTGCTGTTTTCCCTGGTAGGGTTATTGAAGTTCATCTTCCAGAACAATTGATCAATTATGATGTACAATTATATAGCATTCAAAAATATTCAAATGTGTCTGAATTCCTATGGAACCAAACGGCTGAGGTCATCGGTCCCTACACACTACTTAAACTAACTTAAAATAACTTATGCTAAGAACAACACACACACACACACACACACACACACACACACACACACACACACACACACACACACACACACCCATGCCCGAGGGAGGACTCGAACTTCCGGCGGGAGGGGCCGCGAAATCCGTGACATGGCGCCCTAAACCGTACGGCCACCCTGGGCGGTTGTATGCATTCTGGTGGTACTGGAGAGGATTCACAGACGTCACTGTACATCTACCTCGCATAATATACTACAAGCACTTCAGCAAACGTATCCAGCAGGCCAACTGATTCGGCTCATCCATGACTCCTTACAGCATCTCCAACACCGTGGCAAGGAGGTGATCTTTTGCTGGGTACCTGGCCTCATCGGGATACAGGGAAACGACATAGTCGACAAAGCCTCCATGGAAGTATGTTGGGATGATGCTGTCTGTCACTGTCCCATCCCATTGCACGCCATCGTCTTATTTTCTGACGGACGCATTATTCGTCAGTTGGAGACCGGATGGTTGCAGGTTATAGAAAACAAACTGCGGTCGCTCAAATCGACCACACCGGCATGGCGGACTTCATGTCAGCCTCACAGCTGGAAGGGAGGTCTGCTTACCGGACTGCGCATGGGACACAGCCCTTTAACAAATGGCTTCGTCCTCCGGCGGGAGGATCCGACACTCTGTGAAGTTTGTAGTATGCCACTTTCAGTTCAGCATAGTGTGTCCTATATACTGATATTAAGCCAGCCCCCAGTCTCGATGGATACCTGCTCACCATTTTTGCCGATACTGATGTCAGTGTTACAAGAGTGAATATTGATGCCAGTGTTAAAAGAGTGGTGAAATTTTGTTAACTGCCAGGCCACATCCCTAAATTGGTGGGGAAGGGAGGCAGACGTTAATGCATTATAAACACCTCCGCATATGGGGACAGCTTTCGTCTCCACCCATGAGATTGGCATGCTGACGTCTCCTCAGGGCGCTAATGACCATGATATTGGGCGCCCCTTACCTCAAACCATGATCATCTTCCAGCGTGCCGCGTGGAGTGGCCGCGCGGTTTCAGGCGCCATGTCACAATTTGCGCGGCCCCTCCTGCCGGAGGTTCGAGTCCTCCTTCGGGCATGGGTGTGTGAGTTGTTATTAGCACAATTAGTTTAGGTAGTGTGTATGTGTGGGGACCGATGACCTCAGCAGTTTTGTCCCTTAGGAATTCACACACATTTGAACATTTCCTTCCAGCGCGTCTTGCAGCGGTACGCACTTTTGACAGTTGGTGACATTAATGTGACTGGATAGTGTAGTAGTGCTAATAAGTACCATTTTAAAGCACAGCCACATACTACGATGTGTTTCTTCATATGTAAGAAGAAACTCAAGGGGAACATGACGCTATCTGGCAACGTAGAAGTTGTTACCTTCACATCGAATAAAGTTTTTACAGATTTCGACCGTTTCAGTAATGTAAGTGTTGATTTATCCAGCGAACGTAATGTGAGGTAGCGTCTGTTGACCACAACACCCATCTCAAGAACACATCCCTTCAGAAGACAAGTGTCAACTACCTGGAAAGACATACGTTATCTGCTGATGTGAACCCGATTGTTAACGCTTGAGACGAATTTGAATTTCCAGTGCCTCTCCCCCCCCCCCCCCCCCCAAGATTGCCTGTTTTTTCGTACTGTTTTGTTGTTATTAAACTTTTTTTAATGCTAACTTTCTCAATCCGTGCTCGTCTTGCATCGAAGCCGACACATGATGCGAAAAATAGACCTTGGTGCAAAGCTTTTTTGGGCTATTTGCAGCTAGAGTGGACACTTACATGTACCCGTTCACATGTCACTAAATCTGTGGCGGTTACCATGCCTTGCTGAATAGTAGGGCGGCGACAGGTTGCTGACGACAATGCCTAAGGCATTGGTGTTGGGGTCGGAGTCGCTTTTCTGTCATGAATTCGTTCGGAGGTACGTATAGATAGACTGGCGCTGAGCAACGTGTATAGATCAATAGGTGTCAGCAGCGGGGTGTGCTTACGGCCGCGCCACGTTGCATACGCCGATCACCCGATCACCGAAGGTAAGCTTCCTCGGGCCCGGTCAGTACTTGGACGGATGACCGCCGGGGAGCACCGGGTACTGTTGGCTCAGGGACAAACAAATCTCCGAAATGGAGTCAAATTGAAAGACTTGCACCAGGCCGTTGAGCCATAAGACAGCGTTAGCAGCTAATACTCAGTCGTTAGCGTCCCTGGCTCTAGGTCGCTGGGTCCTGTGATCGATTCCTGGTGTACCACACGGTTAGGTAGAGCGAGGTAGGCCCGACATCTGTAGGTTTTAGCGTCTTTGTTTCCGAACATCAGAATATGCGATATATATGGTAGTGTCTTTAGATTCCTTTGACTTAGAAAGTTAAATATTTACACTGCCAAGGGACTGTAGACCTTCGTATATACCGTAAATTTCAACTTGATACCTGGGAAAAAGAGATCTTAACGGACCGAGGAAAAGTCAACAAATTGGGGAAAAACCCAGGTATAAATTCAGATGAACAATTTTTGGATTATTCCCTTTACTTTTACAGTTAATCCTTCCTTCTTGTCGAATTTGATGATTCTAGGTCAGCGCCAAGTACCCTGTAGGTTTTGATGAGAGAGTTTGTAAAAATCGAAAATCTGACATAAATGTCCATATATTTGATTGCAGTCATTTAGAAGTCAAAAGCAGTATACGATTTGTACAACCATGATAATAAACAAATTACGCTGATAATTACTTAGATGGTGTGTGTCCACGGGTCATAAAATAAATTCCGTACGGCGATTGTAGCATATCGCACAACACAGTAACGCTGGTCATCCGAAAAATAACAAGTATTAGCCTTATTCAAACAACGATTGCAATCACAACCGTACCGATTTCGACTTGTGCCTGTTCTATTCCAGCTGAGCACGCCAAGACGTTAACTATAATATAGCAGTGGCACTCGAAATTACTCGTAAAATTACAGCAAGAAAATTTCCAATAACATTCTCAGTGTTACCGTTGTCGGAAATATTTACGTTCCAACTCGGACTGGGCAAATTAAAATTTTAATAACCAGGAGCTCTAAATAATTTGAAATTATACCCCGTGAAGTTAATGACGGCAGAAGTACACTTATGTTCTAAAATGTCCCGGCAAACCAATAAAAAAGATCACAATATTCAAAACAGTAACGATTACTAAACACTTCTTGAAATACAATATTCAGTGATTACGACAAAGGAAATTAAACGTATGTGGGTTAATGACTGATTACACTTCTTGACTTTTACATTAATGCCAACTGCATATGATGATTTTCATGAATAAGAACTCCAGAGTCTAACTAATTACATGAGCAACTACCAATGCAAAACGGAAGCGCCGCCTGCGAGCTCTATATCAGCAGCTTACGTAACGGGGCAGTAGAATTCACCAAAAGAGGTCAGGTGCAGTCGCTGAAGTCACGAATTGGGGGACACAGCACTCGAGTGAAATTCAGTTAAGCCAAGCACTTAAAGTCTCAGAAGAAGCTTACCGATAAACTTAATATCCCTTTTACTGTCGTGGCTCCGTAAGGAAACAAAGCTGCTCTTTGAAGTTCAGCTGTACCGATGTAATCCAGTACGGTATAGTAGTTAATTCCACTTCACTCAATACTTGCCAGCAATTGCTACCTCTGATCCCAGTGTTGCTCAACTACCAAGTTGCAGTACCGTATGCAGGGCCGAGCACAACCGTAACACATTTTCTGTAGCCGCCTTGACTGACCCAGGCCCACATTACAGGTGTTTGCGGGACTGTGCTACTCCCTGGGTTTCAGCACACTGACTTCTCACTACACACTCCCAAAACACACCGATTTCGCAGTGGCCTCGGTGTTTATGTTGTCATCATGATTTCATCTCTTCTTGTAAGTAGCGTCAAATAAGCAGTCCTGCAACTGTGTCAACGATTGGCCGATGTGTCCTCAGCAGACTGATCCTCAAAGTCAGCTAATCTCAATCGTTTCGAGTATGTAGAGACTTCGGTGCATCTTGGAAACTGTTCTAAGCGCTGTTCGTGACATGTAGCCAGTTAGTGAGTGCCTTTAGGAAGGCATAACGGTGCAAAGCTTCCGGCTTCTTCATACGTACGTGCTAGGGATGTGCGATGATCATGTGGAGAGTTTAAATATCGATGTTGTTGAATCGACGCTGAGCACTGTGGAATATCGTAACTCCGTATTAGAAATGAAATACACGGACGGAAAAAATCGCAATGGCAGAAAATAATTGATGTTCAGTGACGAAATTTCGGGAATACATTTGTTTAGGTAAAACATTTAAATGATTAACATTGCAAGATCATAGGTTAATGTAAGCCACTGCAGATGTGAAATTGTGGGACATTAATAACCAGTGTAACCGCCAGAATGTTGAATACAAGCATGCAAACTTGGATGCATTGTGTTGTGTAGCTGTCGGATATCAGTGTGTGGAATGGAGTTCTATGGCTGTTGCACTACGTTGGTCAATACAGGGACGGTTAATACTGTATGTGGATGATGCTGGAGTTGTCCGATGATGTACCATATGTTCTCGATTGGAGACAGATCTGTTGACCGAGCAGGTCAAGGCAACATATTGACACACTGTAGAGCATGTTGACGGTATGTCGGCGAGCGTTATCCTGTTGGAAAACACCCCATGGAATGATGTTCATGAATGGAAGCACAACAGGTCGAATCACAAGATTGACGTACAGTGAGATAGCCATGACAGTACTAAATTAAAATAGAAACAAATGAGTTTTGGGGGCTAAGGGTTATTGTTAATAAGCATTTTCTTCTGAAAAGATTTGATTAGAAATTTTGCGTTATTGATAGCTGACCTGACTTCTTTTTGTAATACAGGAGTCGGATCCTCATGCAATTCCGAAATATTATTTTCGCTAAAAAATCTAAGGTTTTGGAAATATATGCAGAATTGTAAGCAATAACTAAAGAGCTCCTAAAGCGATTTCCGATATCAACATCTTGCACACCGAGAAGAAAGGGCGTAGACTAGATATTCTTGAAGAATTTGAGATGTTTAAACATATTTCCCGAAATGATAGCCGCATTCTCAATGAGCAGCTGCAGTTGCGTAACAAAAATTTCTTCAAAGGTATAAAGCCGTTACTTGATATTTAATTTTGGGTCTCCTCGTGCAGTTCACAGAAATGTTTTTTTCCATCTAAGTCATCTGATAATTTTTCATTTATTAAAAGGTTTATTGGCTGTATTTCATGTTATGTCGTTTTCTACAGGCTGTGTCATTCAGCCCTTTCTGTATTTTCTATAATGACGTTTTTATGCTTCAAACTGTACTTCTAAGAACTAATGTAGACAAAATGTTACTTTACCCGTCACTGTTAAACAAAATATTGCCTTTTACATTATGTACTGAACAATATTCATTATAATTTTCGCCTGTCTACATTTGAATGTTAAGTAGCCAAGTTGTACCTGCGGCTTCTAATTGGCGCCCTCGCTGCATGTCATGTTCACCTTCCGCGCTTGTTAACGGGGGCGCCTCAGTCCGTTGCGACCTGTGGCTGTACATGTATGAGCAGCCCATAGTGGCTCGCCTTCACACATTCCTTTTAAATATTTTCTGACTAAAGCCCTTCGGCCGGCCGGTGTGGCCGAGCGGTTCTAGGCGCTGCAGTTTGGAACCGCGAGACCGCCACGGTCGCAGGTTTGAATCCTGCCTCGGGTATGAATGTATGTGATGTCCTTAGGTTAGTTAGGTTTAATTAGTTCTAAGTTCTAGGGGACTGATGACCTCAGATGTTAAGTCCCATAGTGCTCAGAGCCATTTGAACGGATATACTCACGAGTCTCTGAACTGGAACCAGCTGGTTCATTTCTCCTTCCCAATACGTTATACCATAAAACATTTTTTCATTAAAATATCTCTCTTTTTCAAACAGACAGCTCAATTCATGGAATCAGTACTAGAAACAAGAATTATCGTGACAAAGTCGCTTAATTCCAGAAAGATGTTCATTATTCAGGAATACACGTTTTCAGTAGTTTGCCAGCAGCTGCAGAAATTTCAGTAATCGGATTCAGTTTAAGGGGTGCCTTAGAGGTCTTATGGTGACCACCTCCTTGTACTCCACCGAGGAATTTCTTAGCAGAATCGACTGATCTGATGTTTGCACGTTATTATTAAAATCAGATGAAGCGAGTATTACGCACAATCTGACTTCTGTACAATGTAAGTGCAGTAATGTGATCAATGTAAATAAGTGTTATAAAATGATTTTTTTGTTTGCTGATGCGTGGCTAAAACAACCTTAAGAATTAGCAAATGCACCTCAGCGTATTGAACATTTACGTGTTTTATGGAAAATCCATTGTTGTTGTTGTGGTCTTTAATCCAGAGACTGGTTTGATGCAGCTCTCCATGCTACTCTATCCCGTGCAAGCTGCTTCATCTCCCAGTACGTACTGCAGCGTACATCCTTCTGAATCTGCTTAGTGTATTCATCTCTTGGTCTCCCTCTACGACTTTTACCCTCCACGCTGCCCTCCAATACTAAATTAGTGATCCCTTGATGCCTCAGAACATGTCCTACCAACCGATTCCTTCTTTTAGTCAAGTTGTGCCACAAACTTCTCTTCTCCCCAATTCTATTCAATACCTCCTCATTAGTTACGTGATCTACCCATCTAATCTTCATCATTATTCTGTAGCACCACATTTCGAAAGCTTCTGTTCCCTTCTTGTCTGCCCGCATCTCGTGGTCGTGCGGTAGCGTTCTCGTTTCCCACGCCCGGGTTCCCGGGTTCGATTCCCGGCGGGGTCAGGGATTTTCTCTGCCTCGTGATGGCTGGGTGTTGTGTGATGTCCTTAGGTTAGTTAGGTTTAAGTAGTTCTAAGTTCTAGGGGACTGATGACCATAGCTGTTAAGTCCCATAGTGCTCAGAGCCATTTGAACCTTCTTGTCTAAACTATTCATTGTCCACGTTTCACATCCATACATGGCTACCCTCCATGCAAATACTTTCAGAAAAGACTTCCTGACACTTAAATCTATACTCGATGTTAACAAATTTCTCTTCTTCAGAAACGCTTTCCTTGCCATTGCCAGTCTACATTTTATCCTCTCTACTTCGACCATCATCAGTTTTGTGCTCCCCAAATAGCGAAACTACTTTAAGTGTCTCATTTCATAATATAACTCCCCCAGCATCACCTGATTTAAGTAGACTACATTCCATTATCATCGTTTTGCTTTTGTTGGTGTTCATCCTTCTTTCAAGACACTGTCCATTCTGTTGAACTGCTCTTCCAGGTCCTTTGTTGTCTCTGATAGAATTATAGTGTCATCAGCAAACCTGAAAATTTTTATTTCTTCTCCATGGATTTTAATTCCTACTCCAATTTTTTCTTTTGTTTCCTTTACTGCTTGCTCAGTATACAGATTGAATAATCTGTTCCTTATCACCTCTTAAATCAAAATATTTTAACATCATTTTTAGAGTTTTTACCTCATAGTACAAAAACAGAACCGTTATAGGATCACTTCGTTGTCCGTCTGTCTGCCTGAGGGTTCAAAACTCTTTACAGAAACGTGTAGACGTATCAGGTTGAAATTTATGTCACATATTAGGGTCTACGGCCCCTTAACGACATAAAAAATGGAGCTCCTATGTTAGTGCAGCCAAAAGATGCGGCTATTTATGTCACATATTTTGATTCTCGTGGCCGAGCAGTCTCAGGCGCTGCAGTCATGGACTGTGCGACTGATCCCGGCGGAGGTTCGAGTCCTCCCTCGGGCATGGGTGTGTGTGTGTATGTGTGTGTGTGTGTGTGTGTGTGTGTTTGTCGTTAGGATAATTTAGGTTAAGTAATGTGTAAGCTTAGGGACTGATGACGTTAGCAGTTAAGTCCCATAAGATTTCACACACATTTGAACATTTTTTTTGATTCTCGTAAACACACTCACCAAAACCTAATGGGCATTTCCTGTTGTTCTAGACTCATGAAATTTGGCAAGACGAAAGGTTTCACAATACAAATAAAGGAAAGGATCAGAAAATTGTTTATTTGTAATGATATCACACGAAAAACCTCTCTTTCGTCATTTGTTATCCGACTTCAGACTTGAAATTAAAACATTCTAGAAAGTCTAGGAGTCCCTGGGTTCGGTATCTTGCCAGTACCAATGTCGTTAACAGGCAAAAATCGACGAGATGCGAGATTTCCAGAAATGAGGCACTGTTTATGTATAAGAGTAAGTTTGTACGGAACCCTCAGTGAGCGAATCCTGTTCGCACCTGGCCAGTTTTTTTTTTTTACTTGTTGGACTTCCTTGGAGACCATATCACTTGGTATCTTTAGAAGCTACATTACGATTTTTTTTCTTTGTAAATATTTATTATGTATCCTTGTTCTACATGATGGACGATCTCTTCACCTTGGATCTGTTGGAAAAAAAAGTACATTTAATGTGATCTATGCAGGCAAGTCGCGAAGCTGGCAAAGTTGTAGCTAAATGCAAAAAGAGCTACAGAGGATCCATGCTTTTGTCAGGGATTGGCTGTTGACCATCAACAAAGACAAATGTTAAGTATTACACGTAAGTAGACAGAGAGACCCATAATTGTATGATGACACGACTACAGAACAACCACAAATATCTGAGAGAATACGTACGGAGAGATTTAAAGTAGGTCGACCACATAAAACTAATCGCTGGTAAAGCGAATGCCAGCCAGATTCATTGGAAGAAGCCTCAGGAAGTGTAAGCCGTCTGTCTTAAGACACTCGCTCGACCGACGCTTGACTGTCACCCGTCAGTATTGGATCCGTACCAGATAGGATTGGTGAGAGAACAGAGAAGACCCAAAGAAGAACAGCACGTTTCGTTACAGGTCCATGTAGTAACCGAGGAAGCTTCACGGAGACACTCGGCAAATTTGAGTGTCAGAGGCAACAAGAGAGGCGCTCTGCATGGCGGTGTGGTCGACTATTACGTAGGTTTGCGAGAGGGTACTTTTCTGTAAGAGTAACCAGTATATTGTTTCCTCCTACGTATATCTGGCTAGCAGGCTATAGAGGTAAAATTAGATTCGAGTTCATGCGGAGGAGTACTAACAATCTTCCTCTCCGCGGTCTGCTCGTGACTGAAACGGTAAATGGAGCAGTGGCAGTGGAATACACAGTACCCTCCGCCACACACAGCAAGGTGGCTTGTGGAGTATAGATGTACTCGTAGATGTATACGTAGATGTAGAACGGAACACAATATTTTTTGTACGTCTCTATCCGTTTTTGGATTGTAGGTTGCGGGGACAGACCTGTAACGCAACCCTAGGTATGTATAGGTTAGGTTGAATGGTGACAGTCTCGTTATGAGATGACGAAACAGTAACGAACTCTTCATTTAATACCTGAAGTGAAATAATATTTAGGCAACAGCATTTAATCGGCAAGGCTAAATCCGAAACCTAACAAAGAAAGAATTGAAATCTACAAACAGAATACAAACTCACATAGAACAAATATAATAAATTTCTCCATCAGTGAAAGGATACACAAAATGAAAAGGACGTATTAAATAACAAAAAAAAAATAATTACAACAAATAATGCTTATCAAGAAGTAAATCGTGCCCAAACAGTCACGTCAGTACACAGTGCACATACTTCCCTCCTTCCCTCTGGCAGCAACGCAGCCGTTTATTTTCGCATGCAAATGACCATAAAGTTGCCGATAGATTGCGGTACATTGTCCAAGCAACTTGCGTCTTTGAGTGTAATTCGACGATGGTTCTTGCAGACCGTGGACAATGACTAAGTTCCCACTTCATCGTGTCCTGTACGTGTTCAGTTGGTAAGAGATGTGGTGGTATCGCTGGCGAGAGCAATTGTACTCCACGAAGAGCGCGTTGCTTCTCAGCAGCCATCTGTGGAGGTGCAGGGATATCACTTTCCTGTCGAATGCAGGCAGTAGCATGGGGATAACAGCCCCTTGGCAGTGGTTTTTACCCTGCAGAAACATCAAATTTGACCGCGCATTGTAACTTACGCCCCCCCCCCCCCCCGCCCACCCACGTCATGAAGCCTGGACTGGGACGCGTGTGTCGTTGGCGATGCACTCTCGTATAGGCAGTTCAGCAGGTCTGCCCCGTACACTCCCATTCAGACAGAACCTACTCTATAAAATTAGTGAAAAACGATCTAGTTTTCGATGGGTATTTTATTTAAAGTGACCGGTTTCGGGCTAATCTTAGGCCATCTTCAGAATAGCACCATCAGCGGCCGAGGTCTACTGACTGTTCTGGACATTGTAAACTTCAGCTGACGGTCGTGTGACTAGGACCTCCCGTCGGGTAGACCGTTCGCCAGGTGCAAGTCTTTTGATTTGACGCCACTTCGGCGACTTGCGCGTCGATGGGGATGAAATAACGATGATTAGGACAACACAACACCCAGTCCCTGAGCGGAGAAAATCTCCGACCCAGCCGGGAATCGAACCTGGGCCCTTAGGATTGACATTCTCTCGCACTGACCATTAAGCTACCGGGGGCGGACAGCTGATGGTGCTATTCTGTAGATGGCGTAAGATTAGGCCGAAACCGATCATTTTAAATAAAATAACAATCGCGATCTGTACCTTTTTCACTAGTTATATAGCTTACAGGATCGCTGTTCTCCAAAAATGTTACCAAAAATTTTGGGAACCTACTCTCTTCAGTGATGACCGCAGAATACCATTCCACTCTACAGTCAATTCTTTCTTCTTCTTCTTCTTCTTTTTTCTTGGTTCTGCAGCTCATGATGAGCCTTGGGCTCTTCTACAATTTCCTTCCATTTCTCTCGGTCCTTTGCCAATGTTCTCCAGTTTCTATAGCCCATCTTTCTAAGATCTTCAATTACGTCATCTTCCCATCTGGCTCTTGGTCGACCAAGTCCTCTCTGCCCTCCTGGCTGGCCTTGTAATATTTTTTTGGTACTTCTGTATCATTCATGCGAGCCACATGTCCCGCCCACCTCAATTTGGATTATTTCACTATTTTTCTGATGGGTTGGTCTTTGTATATGATATACAGCTCATAGTTGTATTTTCTCCTCCATCTTCCTCTTTCACAAATTGGGCCGCTAATTCGTCTAAGTACCTTTCTTTCAAATGCATCCAGTATTCCAATATCTTTAGTTGTTAATGTCCAAGTTTCAGTGGCATACGTAAGCACTGGTCGTATAAGTGATTTACAGATAGTTAATTTAGTGGTACGAGTCAGGAGCCTTGAGGATAGAAGTCTTGTTACGGCAAAATAGGCTCTATTGGCTAGTATTAGTCTCTGATTAATTTCATAGGAGGTATCATTTAGGTGAGTAACTGTCGAGCCCACGTACTTGTAATGTTCAACTCCCTCAAGATTTGTAGAAGATCGTTCCATTGTTGAGGAGGTTTGCATTTCTCATCACACTCTCCAGGGCGTTATTAGTTCAATTCTTTCACGGCACCGGTATAGCCATGCTTGACCGTGTCGTGGTGTCAGTGGTATCTTTGCCAATGGTACATATGATTTTAATCGTGCTGCAAGCAGATGGTTCTCAGTGATCCCTGATGATACGTCAGGTGCGACATGTGCCCGGATTTCGTCCCTGGATAATGTGTCTGTCGGCTACCATTGCTCGCACAATGCGTCGATCCTGACGAGTGTCTGTACCCCCACGTCGACGTTCAGAACCTGGTCTACAGGTGAGGGAATGTTGCATGGGCTACAGCTAAAAGCAGCGACACATCACCGATACATTGTGCCCATGCGTGCAGCAGTCCACAGATACGCCAATCCAGCGTCGTGCAAGGCCACGATGAGAACCTGTTCAAATGGCTGAAACTGTTCAGTAAGGGTACGTACTCGCCCGCGGATTGTGGTTGTATCCTAGAATGAATTTTGCAAACACTGCCTACCTCTCAATTCAGCACATTTATTCCCTGCAGAGTCAGGGAAAACGCGCAGACCTTTTCGATGTCGTTGCATCGCAACTAAGCCAACAATTACCAAATCGCGACACGCACCCTCTGCTCAGGTAACAGGACACATTCCACATTCTAAGTGATTTATCAAATGGAATCTCAAGTAAATTCCTAACAGAATTCCAAAGGAACAACCAAAATTAGTATAGCGAACGAACCTTGACCCCAAGCACCCATCCTGTTCCGTCGGGGCGTGGACTTGGCCAGCCGCCTCACGACAGGGATCCGCCACGTCTCGGATTAGGGGGAGGGTGCATAAATCACCGATCTTTACAAAGCGCCAAACATGACGGTAGTAACTGGAATTAGGTTAGATGTAACTTAAGATAGGATAAATTTTTCGTATAGAATTGCAGCGAATTCAAGATCTTGGGCCAGCCCGGCACCAGGGGCATGCCCACTGGGATTAGCTCGGTGGGTACGGCCGATAATGTTGGTTTGTGCATCATGCTGGCACACCTGGAACGCTGTAGGTAGTGTAGATTAATTTAAGTGTTGCACAGCGTAGTACACAAGTAGAAACAGACGTCAATGAATTAACCTTGTAGGTAATTTAATGAGTCCAAGTAACCTGCAGAATCAATAACTATAACATAACCTAGAGACGACCATAGTGGAATAGTAACAGCAATATAAACACAACCTGTAGAACATAAGTAGCTGCAGCAATTGTAATGTAAATGTAGAATTAGGACCCACTTATGTAGTTAGGTAGTGGGTTGATCATGTATAAATTGTTGTTTTGAATAAAGAACTTTTTTGCACTTTTTTTTAAAAAAAAGGAACAGACCTCTTGGGTCTGTGATCGTTGAGGGCCACGGAAAATTAAATCACTAACGCTATATCCCCTAAGTATGCACATATAATATTGGTGCCACTGGACTCAGCCCCTGAGGATGTTGCACAACTTTTCCGGAATTGTGCAAATTAGAAAATCTTGAAATATTACTGAGTCATACGGAAAATTTTAAGTCCAATAAACCACACAATCTTGTAAGCAGGAATGATGTAATATATCAAAATATACAAGAAATAATAGAAACAAAAAAAGAAAAGAAGACTGATAGTTCTTGGAAATATATACGTACTGAATGACAACAGACTGACAAAACAGATTTCCAAGTATCTCTGTGAAAAAAAAGGACAAGCTAGACCTGAGAAGTTAAAAAGGAGAGTTAAAATTCACAACATAAAATCAGAGGAACACTTAAGGATTCGAAGGCATGAGAAATAAGAAAGTAGGTGGTATGTGGTCCGAAGAAACAAAACAAAAAACATGGTGAAAAAAATGGAAGATTATTGGAGTAAAAGAAAAAGTCGTAGGGTAAAAAATTAAATTGTTGCTTGGTCTCTAGCAGAGCAAAACGATAGAAAAAAACGCTCTGAAAATCTATTATTATACAGTTGTTTAAACAGAAGTACTTTGTACATGGTAGTTGGCATATCTCAAGAGAAAAACATCGGAAATCAAGAAAGAAAAATTGTGACGCGAATCGGTGGAGCAAAATGAGAAAATTAAATTTCGATTAAGAAAAAAGTCAAAGGAAATCTATAAAGTTCCGGGAAAAAAATCAATGATAAAACCAAGAAAGTGTGATTAGAACTGTATGGTCAGTTAAGCAGAAGCAATAGCTACAAACCCACAAACAAAAGTCTGAACTTAGTTTGGTCAGTGAAAGGCCTAAACAAATGGCAAATAGAAATGTACGAAGGAAATTGGCATACGTAAAGAAATCTTCCAAGACAGAACAGAACTTCGAGCAGTAATTAACAACAAGAAATTCGGTAAGAGGGGTCTTCGACAAGCAACGACATGGACGGAAGGAGAAACACAGCAGACGGATGAAGAGATATCAAGAGAAAAATGAAAACAGAAGTGCTACGTGATCTCTCCGTTTTCTTGGCGCGACAGATAATTGGTGTGCTGCCGGATATGTGCCAAACATCAATTCGGAGAACACCTGGAAACACACAGTTAACATTCTGTCTGGGCGCAACGAATGTAAAATAAATTAGAAATGAAAAAAAAGTATGTTAAAAGAGCGAGGGGTCAGATTAAAAAAGACTTTTAATCTACAAAACACTGGTGCTGTTTTGATATTATGATAATCAAAGAGACAAAGTTTAATTAAATCTGAGAGGATAGTGAGAATGGGTTGAAATAAACCAAAAAAAGAACAGGTGATCGTTTCACTACTTTATTTGCCTCATTTTTTGTAATAAGAAACCGTACAAAAAGTTCAGATAAGGAAAGAGAGAAACAAAAATAACAGGTAAATTTAGGCACATGTTAGTCCCGGTGCGAGGCAGTCGCTTGTGCACCTGGTCTTCATGTTCTATTTGCGTTCCTCTTTGAGACATCCCACTAACTGCAATTAATTTTAATCTAAAAGGTTCTCTTCCTACAGGTGTGCTTTACTTTCCAATCAAAAGAAAGTATTTACAATACGTACATATTCATCCCGTTTTTCCCAAGCAGTTTCAGGTGGTAGAACATTGAATTTAGTTTACTTAATAAAGAGCATCTTCTTTGAATTTTTAATACCTTTAGCTGCTAGTGTAAAACAAGCGGTATAACTGCCTACGAGGCTCGACTGCCTTTTGACATTTGCCGTTGCTAATTACTGGAAAAAATTCATCGGAAAGCCCCTTTCGCTTCTGCAAATAGCGCGCTCTCCAATTCGCAATAAGCGCTACGTGAAAAACATTTTTAATTAATGCGCTTATAAGTGGCACATTTATTTTAAACCAGTATTACACAGTTTCAAATTGCATTACAGATTTAGAAGAAGTTGGGTGTGTGTGCTGTGTATAATATAACCGCTACGTGTGGGCTACTATTTACGACTACACACTTTCACGGGACGCAGCTGTGCTCTGAGGATTTATTTCGATACTGAAATGCAGTGTATCACTCCTCGAATACAGCACGCAGTATTCATGCGTATCCCCCTCGGCAGTATTCTATTCATCCCATCCCAAGCTGTGCTGTGAACGGGTAAAAATGAATCGGTTTGAACGCTAAAAAAGTGTCGCAGAGTCCATTACTCAAGCACCGTAGCCAGTGTTAAAAAGAGCACGCCAAAAATGTGATAATTTTCTGCAGATAGCGAGAACGTTTCGAGCATAATGGCCAGGGACTTCCATCCAGCTCGGGATTTCGACAATCTAGCGCGTCTGTTGAACGGAATCTGGCATGATATCCCTCAGAAGGACGTCCAATAACTCTTACCAGTCAATGCCAAGACGAATAACTGCTTGCATAAGCGTCAGAGGTGGACCAACGCATTATTGTTTTGCTCAGTTTGAGATGGTACACTTTCTCTTGAATACATCTTCCAGATTTTCTGAAATTGTAATCATTTGCTTGTCTGTATATCACTTCTACCGATTTCTGCCCCATCCGGATAATTCCTTCGTGATGAGTCGTTTTTCCTATCATACGATGTTCTTTTCTTAATGCATTCGTAGAGATGAATGATTTAACAAAAAAAAAAAGAAAAGCCTGAAACTATGGTCGACAGAGAAAAAGTAATCACATCCCGAGAAGACTACATCCAAATACATTATGTGATCATATGTCTCCAGACACCTGTCTGAAAATGACTTACAAGTTCGTGGCGCCCTCCATCGGTAATGGTGGAATTCAATGTGGTGTGGACCAACTCTTAGCCTTGATGACAGCTTCCACTCTCGCAGGCATATATTCCGTCAGGTGCTGGAAGTTTTCTTGGGGAATGGCAGCCCATTCTTCACGGAGTGCTGCACTGAGGAGGGGTCTGATGTCGGTCGGCCTGGCACCCAAGCCGGCGTTCCAAAATATCCCAACGGTGTTCTATAGGATTCAGGTCAGAACTCTGTGCAGCGTAGTCCATTACAGGGATGTTATTGTCGTGTAACCACTCCGCCACAGGCCTTGTACTATCAACAGGTGGTCGATAATGTTGAAAGATGCAGTCGTTATCCCCGTATTGCTCTTCAACAGTTCGAAGCAAGAAGGTGCCTAAAACATCAGTGTAGGCCTGTGCAACGCAAAACAACAAGGGGTGCAAGCGCCCTCCTTGAAAAACACGACCACACCATAACACCACCGCCTCCGAATTTTACTGTCGTACACACACGCTGACAGATGACGGTCACCGGGCATTCGCCATACCTACACCCTGCCACCGGAACGCCACATTGTGTAGCGTGATTCGTCACTCCACACAACGTTTTTCCACTGTTCAATCGTCCAGTGTTTTCGCTGCTTACACCAAGTGATACATCGTTTGGCATTTACCGGCGTGATGTCTGGCTTATGAGCAGCCGCTCGACATTGAAATCTAAGTGTTCTCACCTCCCACCTAACTTTCGTAGTAGTTGCAGTGGATCCTGATGCAGTGTGAAATTCCTGTGTGATGGTCTGTATAGAAGCCTGCCTGTTACACATGACGACCTTCTCCAACTGCCGGCGGTCTCCGTCAGTCGACAGACGAGGGCGGCCTGTACGCTTTTGTGGTGTACGTATACCTTCACGTTTCCACTTCGCTATCAGATTGGAATCAGTGGACCAAGGGATGTTTAGGAGCGTGGAAATCTCGCGTACAGACGTATGACACAAGTGACATCCAATCACCTGATCACGCTCGAAGTCTGTGAGTTCCGCGGAGCGCCTCGTTCTGCTCTCTCACGATGTCTAATGACTACTGAGGTCGTTAATATGGAGTACCTGGGAGCAGGTGGCAGCAGAATGCACCTAAAATGAAAAACGTATGTTTTTGTGCGTGTCCGGATACTTCTGATCATATAGTGCACATTCCACTGCACTTCATCAGATATACTTATCAATATTTGGCGAAAAGATAATTTAAGAATGGTTTGTTGTCAAACAGTGCGGTTGGAGGGAAACTTTTATGATTGTAAATCAATTTTGTTTTTGCATAGACCCTTTAATACAGCCATGTAATTGTAAAAAAGCGGCGTTTATAACGTGTTAAAGATGCAGAGGAAATTACTTCTTTCACTGTTTATACGATGAAAATTACGTTAACTTATGTAAATCTTCAACTGTAATGTAACAGAAGATCCAAGTTTATGTTCGATGTTCTCGTGTACGCCTTAAAATTTCATCTTCGTTCAGAATGGTTCAAATGGGTCTGAGCACTATGGGACTTAACATTTGAGGTCATCAGTCCCCTAGAACTGAGAACTACTTAAACCTAACTAACCTAAGGACATCACACACATCCATGTCCGAGGTAGGATTCGAACCTGCGACCGTAGCGGTCGCGCGGCTCCGGACTGAGCGCCTAGAACCGCGAGACCACCGCGGCCGGCGAATCCACAGCGGTGAGCAGTATTCAAGCAGTAAGCGAACAAGTGTACTGGAACCTACTTCCTTTGTTTTAGGACTGCATTTCTTTAGGATTCTTCCAATGAATCTGTCTGGTATCAGCTTTACCGCTGATTAATTTTATATGGTCATTCCATTTTAAATCACTCCTAATGCCTACTTCCAGATAATTTATGGAATTAACTGCTTCTAGTTCAAAAAATGGTTCAAATGGCTCTGAGCACTATGGGATTTAACAGCTGTGGTCATCAGTCCCCTAGAACTTAGAACTACTTAAACCTAACTAACCTAAGGACATCACACACATTCATGCCCGAGGCAGGATTCGAACCTGCGACCGTAGCAGTCGCAGGGTTCCGGACTGTGCGCCTAGAACCGCGAGACCACCGCGGCCGGCAACTGCTTCTAGTTGCTGACCTGCTATATTGTAGCTAAATGATAAAGGATCTTTCTTTCTATGTATTCGCAGCACATTACACTAGTCTACATTGAGATTCAATTGCCATCCCCTGCACCATGCGTCAATTCGTTGCAGATCATCCTGCATTTGAGTAGAATTTTCCATTGTTACAACCTCTCGATACACCACAGCATCATCCGCAAAAAGCCTCAGTGAAGGTCCGATGTTATCCACAAGGTCATTTATATACACTCCTGGAAATTGAAATAAGAACACCGTGAATTCATTGTCCCAGGAAGGGGAAACTTTATTGACACATTCCTGGGGTCAGATACATCACATGATCACACTGACAGAACCACAGGCACATAGACACAGGCAACAGAGCATGCACAATGTCGGCACTAGTACAGTGTATATCCACCTTTCGCAGCAATGCAGGCTGCTATTCTCCCATGGAGACGATCGTAGAGATGCTGCATGTAGTCCTGTGGAACGGCTTGCCATGCCATTTCCACCTGGCGCCTCAGTTGGACCAGCGTTCGTGCTGGACGTGCAGACCGCGTGAGACGACGCTTCATCCAGTCCCAAACATGCTCAATGGGGGACAGATCCGGAGATCTTGCTGGCCAGGGTAGTTGACTTACACCTTCTAGAGCACGTTGGGTGGCACGGGATACATGCGGACGTGCATTGTCCTGTTGGAACAGCAAGTTCCCTTGCCGGTCTAGGAATAGTAGAACGATGGGTTCGATGACGGTTTGGATGTACCGTGCACTATTCAGTGTCCCCTCGACGATCACCAGTGGTGTACGGCCAGTGTAGGAGATCGCTCCCCACACCATGATGCCGGGTGTTGGCCCTGCGTGCCTCGGTCGTATGCAGTCCTGATTGTGGCGCTCACCTGCACGGCGCAAAACACGCATACGACCATCATTGGCACCAAGGCAGAAGCGACTCTCATCGCTGAAGACGACACGTCTCCATTCGTCCCTCCATTCACGCCTGTCGCGACACCACTGGAGGCGGGCTGCACGACGTTAGGGCGTGAGCGGAAGACGGCCTAACGGTGTGCGGGACCGTAGCCCAGCTTCATGGAGACGGTTGCGAATGGTCCTCGCCGATACCCCAGGAGCAACAGTGTCCCTAATTTGCTGGGAAGTGGCGGTGCGGTCCCCTACGGCACTGCGTAGGATCCTACGGTCTTGGCGTGCATCCGTGCGTCGCTGCGGTCCGGTCCCAGGTCGACGGGCACGTGCACCTTCCGCCGACCACTGGCGACAACATCGATGTACTGTGGAGAGACCTCACGCCCCACGTGTTGAGCAATTCGGCGGTACGTCCACCCGGCCTCCCGCATGCCCACTATACGCCCTCGCTCAAAGTCCGTCAACTGCACATACGGTTCACGTCCACGCTGTCGCGGCATGCTACCAGTGTTAAAGACTGCGATGGAACTCCGTATGCCACGGAAAACTGGCTGACACTGACGGCGGCGGTGCACAAATGCTGCGCAGCTAGCGCCATTCGACGGCCAACACCGCGGTTCGTGGTGTGTCCGCTGTGCCGTGCGTGTGATCATTGCTTGTACAGCCCTCTCGCAGTGTCCGGAGCAAGTATGGTGGGTCTGACACACCGGTGTCAATGTGTTCTTTTTTCCATTTCCAGGAGTGTATATTGTGAATAGCAACGGTCCTACGACACTCCCCTGCGGCACACCCGAAATCACTCTTACTTCGGAAGACTTCTCTCTATTGAGAATGACATACTGCATTCTGTCATCTAGGGACTCTTCAGTCCATTCACACAATTGGTCAGATAGTCCATATGCTCTTACTTTGTTCATTAAACGTCTGTGGGGAACTGTATCAAATGCCTTGCGGAAGTCAAGAAACACGGCATCTACCTGGGAACCCGTGTCTATGGCCCTCTGAGTCTCGTGGACAAATAGCGCGTGCTGGGTTTCACACGATCGTCTTTTTCGAAACCCGTGCTGATTCCTACAGAGTAGATTTCTAGTCTCCAGAAAAGTCATTATACTCGAACATAATGCGTGTTCCAAAATTCTACAACTGATCGACGTTAGGGATATAGGTCTATAGTTCTGCACGTCTGTTCGACGTCCCTTCTTAAAAACGGGGATGACCTTTGCCCTTTTACAATGTTTTGGAACGCTACGCTCTTCTAGATACCTACGGTATACCGCTGCAAGAGGATTGTCGTCTGAGTTTTGCTGCCGTCCTTACGCAGCCGTGATGCCGCCTTTGATTTCACTGGTGCATAGCCCGTGCCTTGTAAGGCGACGTTTTTCTTGAGCGCCCGCTTCAACCTTCCGATGGCCGGGTCCCAAGCTGTGCTTGGGTGCAGACCGCTGTCTTTATTGACAGTGTTGTCATAGATTGTTAACTCAACCGCTTTTTTTATAATACTGTCGCGGAAAGCATGTAATTCTGTAATGTTTTTTTCAGAACATGCTCTACTACTGCCGACTTTTTAGGGCACTGTAGACGTAAACAGCTATTCACGTGTTCTGTTAGCCAGTGTTCATAATACGCATTGCCTGTATGACCTAACACGGTTTTCTGTTTCTTGGCAGGTATGTTAAGGGATCAAAGCCTGTTTCCTAAATACCCATTTAAGTATGAAAAATGTAATGGCTCTGAGCACTATGGGACTCAACATCTTAGGTCATAAGTCCCCTAGAACTTAGAACTACTTAAACCTAACTAACCTAAGGACATCACACACATCCACACCGGCCGGCGAATCAAAAATATTGTATGTGCTTTAATTCTTTATTCTCCGCGTAGCTCCGCTACGTGATTCGCTTTAGTTGAGCGAGGTGAGCTATTGAGCCTACGTAGAAGCTGACTCATGGCTTGCAGCCACGACCCGGCAAGTCGCTGTCGCCCCTTTTCAGTTGGTAATGCTGGCGCTTTACCGGTGAGCTATTCCAGTCGGCGGTGTGAACCTAAATCAGGTCATCTTTGTGTTCCGACGTTGCTCAACGAAGCGTGAACGGCCCGCTCCCTGCATAAAGGACGGGCGCGCTGGACTGTGAAGGCAACGAGTGGACGAGAGCCGGAGGCGCTAATGGCAGCCCCAGCCTCGCCTGCGTCACGACCACGTGCACAGGCGGCTCGCTTTCCGTGTTGCTGACACTGTCGCACCGACCTCGTACAGCAGCACACTGCGTCATGTGTGCAGTCTCTGCTCTTCGACTTTTAAGTAGGATTAACTTATTCAGTTTACTGGTGGCTGAGCTCCGTGGCTGTGCATAAAAGTACCTGAAGAAATACAACAACAGCCTGCCACTCTTTATACACTTCTGGCTATTAAAAATGCTACACCAAGAAGAAATACGGATGATAAATGGGTATTGATTGGACAAATATGTTATACTAGAACTGACATGTGATTACATTTTGCCGGCCGCGGTGGTCTCGCGGTTCTAGGCACGCAGTCCGGAACCGTGCGACTGCTACGGTCGCAGGTTCGAATCCTGCCTCGGGCATGGATGTTTGTGATGTCCTTAGGTTAGTTAGGTTTAAGTAGTTCTAAGTTCTAGGGGACTAATGACCACAGCAGTTGAGTCCCATAGTGCTCAGAGCCATTTGAACCATTTTTTTTTATTACATTTTCACGCATTTGGGTGCATATGTCATGAGAAATCAGTACCCAGAACAACCACCTCGGGCCGTAATAACGGCCTTGACACGCCTTGGCATTGAGTCAAACAGAGCTTGGATGGCGTGTACAGGTACAGCTGCCCATGCAGCTTCAACACAATATCACAGTTCATCAAGAGTAGTGACTGGCGTATTGTGACGAACCAGTTGCTAGCCACCATTGACCAAACGTTCTCAATTGGTGAGAGATCTGGAGAATGTGCTGGCCAGGGCAGCAGTCGAACATTTTCTGTATCCAGAAAGGCCCGTACAGGACCTGCAACAGGCGGTCGTGCATTATCCTGCTGAAATGTATGGTTTCGCAGGGATCGAATGAAGGGTAGAGCCACAGGTCGTAACACATCTGAAATGTAACATCCACTGTTCAAAGTGCCGTCAATGCGAACAAGAGGTGACCGAGACGTGTAACCAATGGCACCTCATACCATCACGCCAGGTGATACGCCAGTATGGCGATGACGAATACACGCTTCCAATGTGCGTTCACCACGATGTCGCCAAACACGGATGCGACCATCATGATGCTGTAAACAGAACCTGGATTCATCCGAAAAAGTGACGTTTTGCCATTCGGGCACTAGGTTCGTCGTTGAGTACACCATCGCAGGCGCTCCTGTCTGTGATGCAGCGTCAAGGGTAACCGCAGCCATGGTCTCCGAGCTGATAGTCGATGCTGCTGCAAACGTCGTCGAACTGTTCGTGCAGATGGTTGTTGCCTTGCAAACGTCCACGTCTGTTGACTCAGGGATCGTGACGTGGCTGCACGATGCGTTACAGTCATGCGGATAAGATGCCTGTCATCTCGACTGCTAGTGATACGAGGCCGTTGGGATCCAGCACGGCGTTCCGTATTACACTCCTGAACCCACCGATTCCATATTCTGCTAACAGTTATTGGATCTCGACCAACGCGAGCAGCACTGTCGCGATACGATAAACCGCAATCGCGATAGGCTACAATCCGACCTTTATCAAAGTCGGAAACGTGATGGTACGCATTTCTCCTCCTTGCCGGCCGGTGTGGCCGTGCGGTTCTAGGTGCTTCAGTCTGGTACCGCGTGACAGCTATGGTCGCAGGTTCGAATCCTGTCTTGGGCATGGATGTGTGTGATGTCCTTAGTTAGGTTAAGTAGTTCTAAGTTCTAGGGGACTGATGACCTCATAGTGCTCAGAGCCATTTGAACCATTTTTTTCTCCTCCTTACACGAGGCACCACAACGTTTCACCAGGCAACGCCGATCAACTGCTGTTTGTGTATGAGAAATCGGTTGGAAACTTTCCTCATGTCAGCACGTTGTAGGTGTCGCCACCGGCGCCAAGCTTTTTTGAATGCTCTGAAAAGCTAATCGTTGCATATCACAGCATCTTCTTCCTGTCGGTTAAATTTCGCGTCTGTAGCACGTCATCTTCGTGGTGTAGCAATTTTAATGGCCAGTAGTGTACAATGACGGGAAAAAAATCGCAATACCAAGAAGGAGGTGTGCGACATAAACGGAACTTCGTAGTCGTTTTTCTATATCTGGAAGATGATGTCTGTTCACATTTCGTGCCACTCGCAAAAGCATAGCGCCATTGTGAGGTTGCAGATCAGGTCTGCTTTAACCTTTTCGGGACGGAGCGCGTTTCCCCATAGCGGAGCAACTCTGCGGCACTGTGCGGGTTCCATATCCCTTAGGTTTCTTTCATCGCTTATAAAATCTACAGTTTTTGACTTATCGGTGTAATCTTATTTGTAAATAAAGCTTAAAACACGCTCTTTACTGGCACACTATTTTCATTATTCCATATCGCGCACGTTTTGACTTGGCGGTGGTGTTAAAATAGAATAAATGAAAAATTTGATTTTTTGTTACTTGTCTTTAATTGAGAGGTGAAGCATTGAATTAGACATATTACAATTAGTTGTATCTTATTCTTTAAAGTTTTAGCTTTAAAACGACATATAAAATTCAATTTTATCTTTTAAGGGACGTCTGTGGTAAGAAAAATAAAAAGTCCATTTTGAGGGATGAAAAATTTAATTTGCGTCAATAAACTACAAAATTTCATCAAATTTGTTTAAAACAAACTTTACAACTTTGGCATGTCGATTTTTCGATAGGCAACCATATTTTACAAATCCTTTCGGTACTTTGCTAGTTTGTGATATCTGTTGAAGCACTCAGGCACATGAAGAGAAGGGTTGGACGGACAAGTTTCGCAAAAAAGGGGAACCGTTTTCGCCCTCCTGGCTTGGAGCGATCACTGCAAACGACACAGTCACCCTGTTTTTCGGTGTCTATTCTTGCGATAGCATGGTACAGGCCGTCCATCCTGTGTAGGTCAACATGCTCAGAGCGTGGCCTCTTCCTCAATGGGTTGGTTGAGCCCTGACGTCCCCCACCAGCTCCTTGACGAGACTCTTCCGAAACTGCAAGTGACTCTTTGGTGTGTCTCCTCTTTTCTTTGCTATGATGACATATAGCAAGAAAGCGTTGAGGATCCCCACCTGAAATTAGCCAGAACAATTACCCTTTTGTCAGTATGCGCTCCGTCCCGTGTCAGTCCTCCAAGGCAGTCCCTAGATACAGTGCTGGGTGTGTGACGCGACAATCGGGCCACGTATACGGGCTTCGCGTCCCGAAATTGTTAAATATACGGTCTTGGGCGTTAGTTTCCTTTGAGTTTACACTTCGTCAATTGATGTTAATCAAGAATGCCTTTAAGACGAGAAAGATGCAATTATCAACACCTAACTGAATTTGAACGAGGTCATGTAATAGGGCTATGAGAAGCCGGATGTTTCTTCTGCGATATTGCAGAAAGACTTGGAAGAAACTTTGCGGCTGTACATGATTGCGGTGGTCACAAGAATGTACGGCTATGGACAGCTACATGGTACTACCGAGAGGGAAGACAATCGTGTTCGGCAAATGTTTATGGCGCTTCGTACAGTATCTGCAGCAGCAATTTGAGCAGCAGTTTGTACCACAGTGACACAACGAACTATTACAAATCGGTTATTTTTTCCGTTTAGGACAGCTCCGAGCCAGACGCCCTGCAAAGTTCATTCTACTGACCAAAAACCACCGCCGTTTGCGACTTCTGTGGTGTCAAGCGAAAGCTCATTGGAGGGCAGGATGAGGCCTGTTGCTTTTTCTGACGAAAAATGTTTTTGTCTCGGTGCCAGTGATGGCTGTGTGTTGCTTAGGAGGAGGACAGTTCAAAGCCTGCAACAAACCAGTCTGCGTGTTAAACAAACTGGAGCGAGAACTGGAGTTATGATATAAGGTGCTCCTCTTATGACAGCTGGAGCACATACCCGACTGCAAATTTTTACGTCTGATGATTCGACCTGTCGTTCTGCCATTCATGGAAAGCATTCCAGCCCGCATCTCGTGGTCGTGCGGTAGCGTTCTCGCTTCCCACGCCCGGGTTCCCGGGTTCGATTCCCGGCAGGGTCAGGGATTTTCTCTGCCTCGTGATGGCTGGGTGTTGTGTGCTGTCCTTAGGTTAGTTAGGTTTAAGTAGTTCTAAGTTCTAGGGGACTGATGACCATAGATGTTAAGTCCCATAGTGCTCAGAGCCATTTTTTTTTTTTGAAAGCATTCCATGGGGTATTTTCCAACAGGGTAATGCTCGCCAACTTACGGCTGCCGTAACCCAACATGCTCCACGGAGTGTTGACTTGCTGTCTTGGCCTGCTCGGTCACCATTTCTGTCTCCAGTCGAGCACGCGTGCGGCGTCATCGGACGACAACTCCAGCGTCATCCACAACCAACATTAACCGCCCCCTTACTGACCGACCAAATGCAACAGCCATGGAATTTCATTCCACAAACTGACATCCGGCACCCGTGCGACACAATACATGCACGTTTGCATGCTTGCATTCCACATTCTGGCGGTTACACTGGTTATTCATGTACCAGCATTACACATTTGCAGTGGCTTATGTCGCACTTAGATAAACCTGCGATTTGCAGCGTTAATCTCTTAAGTATGTTGCCTAGACAAATGCATTTCTGGAACCCCATTATTCTGCAAAAAATGGTTCAAATGGGTCTAAGCACTATGAGACTTAACATCTGAGGTCATCAGTCCCCTAGACGTAGAACTACTTAAACCTAACTAACCTAAAGACATCACACACATCAATGCCCGAGGCAGGATTCGAATCTGCGACCGTAGCAGCAGTGCGGTTCCGGACTAAAGCGCCTAGAGCCGCTCGGCCAATGCATTATTCTGCATTACTTGTGTCTTGGTGCTGCGATTTTTTCCGTCAGTGTATGCATTTATTTCAGTCTTCAATTGACATACTTGTAGTACACATACGATCTCATCAAAAGTATATGGACAGCTATTAGTGGACGTTAATGTGGCGCGCGGCCACTCTTCGCCATCATGAGGGCTTGAACTGTGCTGGGGACACTTAAAAGAGTTTTCTAATATCTGTGGAGAAATGGCAGCCCTTTCTTCCTCAAGAGCGGGAATCAGTGAAGATGTTGGATGCTGGGTTCTGGAACAAAGTCGACTTTCCGTTGGGTTCAGATTGGAGCTATGGGCATGCCAGTTCATGTCAGGAATATTATTGTCCTAATATCATTGGCTCACAGATGCAGCTTTACATCACGAGACATTGCCATACTGATAAAAACAAAGTTAAACTTCGAACTGTTTCTCTTATCATATGAGTTCACAAAGATGAAAATGTGATCCTATCCTTCCCGCATTTAGCGTTTTCTTGAGCTAAATAAGGGGACCACAAGCTAACCTCGAAAGAGATCACTCTACATTAACACCACCACCTCTGTACACTGTTGGCAATACATGTGATGGCAGACAAGGCTTTCCACGGATTTCCAAACCCTTCTCTCGGATTTCCACAGTGTATAGCGTCATTCATCACCGCAAATCACTCGTTTCCAGTGACCCACTATCCATTGGCATCGCTCTTTACACCAGCTCAAGCATCGCTTGACATTAATTACAGCAATGTATGGCTTACAAGGAGCTGCTGGAACATTGTATCCCATTCTTTTTAACTCCCTACGCACAGTCAGTGCAATGGCTGGATCGCTGGTAGCACTTTGGACTCACGAGCTATTCCTTCCGCTAATTTCATGCGACTTTTTACAACCACCCATCGCAATACACGACGGACCCATCTTTCAGAACATGAGGTGTGCCTGGTTTTGCTTTGGCTGTGGCCGTTTCCACTTAATCACATCTAAACAATCGACTTGGGCAGCTGTAGAAGGGCTGAAATGCCCTTAAGGGGTTTGTTACTCACGTGACATCCAACGACTCGTCCATGTTCTGGATCACTGAGTTCTTCTTACCGACCCATTGTGTCGTTGCTGCTCCTCTGCTGACAACACTTTTCTCTCCGCATTCTTTCATGCTAAAGTCCGTTCAAAAATGGTTCAAATGGCTCTGAGCACTATGGGACTCAACATCTGTGGTCATAAGTCCCCTAGGACTTAGAACTACTTAAACCTAACCTAAGGACATCACCCACACCCATGCCCGAGGCAGGATTCGGACCTGCGACTGTAGCAGTCGCGCGGTTCCTGACGGAGCGCCTAGAACCGCTAGACCACAGCGGGCTAAAGTCCGTCTCTGACATCTAGTGGTCCATTCCACATTATATAGCGGAGTTCGGATACAGTGCGTTTTGATCAGATAGTGTGTAACTCCATCAATAAAACTATTTCATCGCCTATATTTTGGTAGCTGCAGCGTTCAAAAACACAGCCAATAAAAAGTTTGTGTTGTGTTGTGAAATTAACTTTTTTCCCGTTGTATAGAATGTTCAAAGAACGTACGGGAATGCAGCTGAGTGACGTCTTCTACCATTTCCATTATTTCGACGGGTGAACGCCCTGTCTTTTTAAGGTACATCTGTAATATAGCGGGACTGGTGCTGTGACAAAGTACGCTTGCACCGAAGATGAACGACCAACAGCTGTCGACAGCTTCTCAGTCAAATGCGGCGTCTCTGGTGTCTGTAGCCAAATCATTCTGGCCGTGGTCTTCGTTTGTGTAAGAGCTGTTAGTTTCAGCTGCTGAGAATTCTTCCGGGTTGTATGGCCGTGGTCCATGGAACTCTTCTATCCGTGAGGTTTCGTCCGAGGCTTCGTTGGACATCTTCGGAGGTGCTCTTGGTTGTGCTGAGTCTAGGCAGAATTCTCAGCAGCTGAAACATCCGGTCGTAAAAGCCCTCATTGTATGATTTGCTGTTAGTTTGCTTTGCTGGAAAAATGATAAGTGTAACAATAGAGCAACGAATTGCCGTGAAGTTTCACATGAAACTTAGAAAAACTGTATTGAAACTTATCTGTTACTAAAAGAAGTGCACGGCGGGGACTGTTCGTTACTTACGTGAGTTTTTGAGTGGTTTAAATGTTTCCGAGATGATCGAGAGGACGTTGAAAATGACCCACTCCCGGGCACCCTTCAACATGAAAAACCGACGAAAGTATCGAAAAAGTGCGTAATGTGATTCGATCTGGCCGCCTGTCTGATCGACAGACGGATGTAAGTAGGAGGAACTGCCAGCAGATATTGAAAACTCTTAATCTGAAACCATAACGTGTGACTGTTGTGCAGCAGTTACGGGAGGATGACAATCAGAAACGTGTAGATTACTGCACGTGGCTTTTGATAACATCGACGATTGTTTGTTAAACACTTTCTATTACATCATTAGTGATGAAGCATATTTTCATCTTTCTGGTCATGTGAATCCACAGAACACGAGCTACTGGGCGACAGAGAATCCTAACACAGTGTGTGAGCAACCATTCCTTGATGAAAAAAGTCAGTGTTTGTTGGTGTATAACAGGAACGCATATGGAAATTTTTGATGCATTTTGTGTTCAATTCGCTGAACATAAAAGGTAATACTGCTTCTTCGTGCCAGATGGGGTAACAAGCCACTTCTAAGATACCACTGGAACGAGTCTATGATGTCTTCACGGAGGAACGAACTGTCAGCAAACATATGACCACCACGTTCGCGTGATTTAACAACATGTGATTTTTTCCTGTGGGGACACTTAAAGAGCCAGGTCTATGAAACAAATCCACACACAAAATACAGGAACAGAAAGATGACATCAGTCGTGAAGTTGCCACCATCGATATCCGCTGGGTATATCTGGATGTATTTAGACGTGCACAGCTGTGTATTAGTGTATTCACCATCTTCTATAAATGTACTTTTCCTTATAAATAAATGGTAAATTCATTTCAGCTCTTCGTTTCTGTAATTTCACTGCATTCCCTGTATACTTGAACGGGCTACTTTTATCTGCACCATCCTGTGTTCCTTAAAAAATGTACTGTGTATAGATAAAGGTCCAAACAGTTTCGTTTTCCTTTGCGGTTTCTTCGGTGACTGATTTCTTTGGAAATATCTGTTGTATTTGCTTCTGTCAAACTGATCCTCGATGTCGTTCTGCAAAGCCACCTCTCCATTAGTTTCCTACCGATTGCTGTATAGTCTTCAACTGTGTTCGGAAGGCAAAACCATATAGGAAAAATCTTTGGCTGATCGACTGGACAAAATTGTTTTTGCTGTTACTGTGCGTGTTCTTACAGGCGTGATTCACCGAAGTGTGTACACGTGAGAGACACTGCAGAAATGTCCCTAGAGTACCATCTTCTCGTTATCCACTTTCACAGCAGAGGTCGCTTCTACTCTCTGCGGATCACTGAAGAGCATGAACCGAGGGTACATCGCACGGTACCACATATTAATGCTCTTTACCGTTCAAGTCATGTATAGAGCTTGGGAAAAATGATTGCTTAAATGTCTCTGTCGCGCTGTACAGGTAGTTAATTTGAAAATGTCTTCGCGATCGCTATGAGAGCAATTTAAAGGATGTCGTAATATATTACGAGATTCATCATATATTACGAGATTGTTTCTAGAGACGTTTGGAAGTAGCGTTTGCGTCTACGAGTATCTTCAAAAGCCTGCCAGTTCAGTTCTTTCAGCGTCTGGGTGACACTGTCCCATGTGTCAAACATAGCTGTGACTATTCTTTCTGCCAGACTTTATATACGTTTAATGTCCCCTGTATGTCTTATTGCGTATGGGTCACACACGCTTGAGCAGTATTCGATGGGTCGCATGAAGCAGACTTCTGCCGTCTCCTTTGTAGGCTGTCTGCGTTTTTTTTTTTACCCTTGTATTACACCACTGAACCGCTATCTGTCACCAGCTTTGCCTGCGACTAACCCTATGTAATCGTTCTACACTCCTGGAAATTGAAATAAGAACACCGTGAATTCATTGTCCCAGGAAGGGGAAACTTTATTGACACATTCCTGGGGTCAGATACATCACATGATCACACTGACAGAACCACAGGCACATAGACACAGGCAACAGAGGATGCACAATGTTGGCACTAGTACAGTGTATATCCACCTTTCGCAGCAATGCAGGCTGCTATTCTCCCATGGAGACGATCGTAGAGATGCTGGATGTAGTCCTGTGGAACGGCTTGCCATGCCATTTCCACCTGGCGCCTCAGTTGGACCAGCGTTCGTGCTGGACGTGCAGACCGCGTGAGACGACGCTTCATCCGGTCCCAAACATGCTCAATGGGGGACAGATCCGGAGATCTTGCTCGCCAGGGTAGTTGACTTACACCTTCTAGAGCACGTTGGGTGGCACGGGATACATGCGGACGTGCATTGTCCTGTTGGAACAGCAAGTTCCCTTGCCGGTCTAGGAATGGTAGAACGATGGGTTCGATGACGGTTTGGATGTACCGTGCACTATTCAGTGTCCCCTCGACGATCACCAGTGGTGTACGGCCAGTGTAGGAGATCGCTCCCCACACCATGATGCCGGGTGTTGGCCCTGTGTGCCTCGGTCGTATGCAGTCCTGATTGTGGCGCTCACCTGCACGGCGCCAAACACGCATACGACCATCATTGGCACCAAGGCAGAAGCGACTCTCATCGCTGAAGACGACACGTCTCCATTCGTCCCTCCATTCACGCCTGTCGCGACACCACTGGAGGCGGGCTGCACGATGTTGGGGCGTGAGCGGAAGACGGCCTAACGGTGTGCGGGACCGTAGCCCAGCTTCATGGAGACGGTTGCGAATGGTCCTCGCCGATACCCCAGGAGCAACAGTGTCCCTAATTTGCTGGGAAGTGGCGGTGCGGTCCCCTACGGCACTGCGTAGGATCCTACGGTCTTGGCGTGCATCCGTGCGTCGCTGCGGTCCGGTCCCAGGTCGACGGGCACGTGCACCTTCCGCCGACCACTGGCGACAACATCGATGTACTGTGGAGACCTCACGCCCCACGTGTTGAGCAATTCGGCGGTACGTCCACCCGGCCTCCCGCATGCCCACTATACGCCCTCGCTCAAAGTCCGTCAACTGCACATACGGTTCACGTCCACGCTGTCGCGGCATGCTACCAGTGTTAAAGACTGCGATGGAGCTCCGTATGTCACGGCAAACTGGCTGACACTGACGGCGGCGGTGCACAAATGCTGCGCAGCTAGCGCCATTCGACGGCCAACACCGCGGTTCGTGGTGTGTCCGCTGTGCCGTGCGTGTGATCATTGCTTGTACAGCCCTCTCGCAGTGTCCGGAGCAAGTATGGTGGGTCTGACACACCGGTGTCAATGTGTTCTTTTTTCCATTTCCAGGAGTGTATTTCATATCCGTTCGAATTGTTACACCCAGGTATATGTGTGAGTTGACAGACTCGAAGTGTGACTCATTGATATTGTAGTCATAGGATACTACGTTTCTTCACTTTTTTAAGAGCAAACTTTTAATTTCTGAACATTTAAATTGTGTTGTCGATCTTATCAAGATCCGAGTGAATATTTGTGCAGCTTTATTCAGAGAGTACTTCATTATATATAACTGCTTCATCTGCGGAAAGTCTGAGGTTACCATTTACATTCGCTACAATGTCATTTATATAGAACATGGACAGCAGCTGCCCTAACATACTCCCCAGGGGCACACTTGAAGTTACTTCCACAGACTGAGTGAAATAAAAGCAGCCCAGACAATATTTGCGGTAATACTGACGCTGGATTGCCCCTTTCAATAAACATCAGTAGATGCCACCAATGACGTCGACGCAGCGTTGTGTCCGATTTACCAAACTGTGAGACGCGCGTAGCGGCTTTGCCAGAGAGTTGTCAGCAATAGCATTTTCGATGTTCTGTAGTAGCTCTTCCAGTGCCTGAAGATTATTTTAGTTCACCTGAGCCTCCGGTTTGCCCCGCAGCTAAAAATCACAGGGAGTGAGATCAGGCGACCGAGGTGGCCAGGAGATTGCACTATCTCTCGTGATTGTTCTCTTCTCAACAAACCCCTCGTGCACTCATGACAACTGAGTCTTGCTAAAACTACCCATACTGTCGTTCATTTTCTTGAGTTGATGGACATACGGATTAAACAGATTATGACTTCCCCCTGTCTCCTCCCCTGGCACCCCTCTTTCTGTGCAGCATCTCCTCCCTACATGTCTCCAATAACGCGATGGTCTAACTCTGGCTCTTACGCAAGCAGTTATTCGGCTTTGCGTTGATTGCTGGAGTTGTTGGATATCCTCCTGAGGGATATCGTTTCATATTGTGTTCAATTGACGTGTTAGATCGATAGATCGTCAAAATCCCGAGCTGGTTGGAGAGCCCTGCCAATAATGCTCCAAACGTTCTCAATTGAGGAGAGACCGGCGACCTTGCCGACCAAGGTAGAGTTTGGCAAGCACGGAGACAAGCAGTGCGGTCGAGCATTATCTTGCTGAAATGTAAGCCCAGGATGGCTTGTCATGAAGGGCAACAAACAGGGCATAGAAAGTCATAGACGTACCGCTGTGCTGTAAGGGTGTCGCAGATGAGAACGAAAGGGATGCCGCTATCAAACGAAATGGCACCCCTGACCATCACTTCTAGTTGTCGGGCCGTATGGCGGGCGACAGGTTGGTATTCCGCCTCTGTCTGGGGCGTTTCCAGATACGTTTTCGCTGGTCATTGGGGCTCCATTTGAAGCAGGACTCATCACCGAAGACAGTTCTACAGGTCATTGAGATTCCAGGCCGAATCACCACTGCAGACGGGCTTGTTGATGTACAGAGGTGAATCGTAGTCGGGGCGTTGTCAGCTCAGGTCCCTTTCTGTGCGCCGCCAGTTATGGTTCTTGTCCTCATTGAAGCACCAGTTGCACATTGGATCGATGGTAATGATGAATCCGCGGCTCTGAGCGCCTCTCTGGCTACTCTCGGTCCTCTCGTTCATCTTCTCTCAGGATCGCCCGCTTCATTCTTGTCGCTGTGTTCGGCCATTGTTCACCCATTCCTGCCATCGTCGAATATTGGCATCGCTCCTCTTCAAATGTCGAGCGATTCACCGATTACTCCAACCGGCTCCTTTGAGCTCAACTACACGCCCTCTCTTAAACGCTGACATCTGCGTATATTGTGCACACGCCTGTACGCGAGGCATAGTTACTGCCCAACTGAGCACACGGTAGGAAATTCGCAAAGATTTGTGCCGTGGTATCGACGTGTCCCCTGTTTAGTATTCTTGCCAGATGCGCGGTAAAATTGCGTTGCAGTGTCACACATTCATCCAACGGCCCCCAAAGCTTACAATTTACCATTTGCTGTCGATACCTGTATAAATATCAATTTGTGACCAGTTTGCGCAACTCCTTTGAGGTTACATAAATACGCGGAGAGTTCTTCACCGAGTTCGCGCACCTTTCTGCCGTGCATATTGATAAACTGCATATTAATTTTTATTTTTTTGTTTCAGGTGAGTACATTGGACTCTTCGACTGAAGAATTTAAGAAGCCACCCCTGTAAGTAAACGGATATCGGTTTTGATATTCATGACCGAATAGGGTTTATGAATAAATAATTTACAGTTTACAGTTTATTTTCGCGGTTTGATTTATTGCTGTGTTTGTTTCCAAAGAAAGCTAGTAGCACTAAAGCTCGGAGATATGTTGAGCAATTGCAGCCCCGCATATGTCGTATAGGAATGCACACATTTCACCAAACAGTAGCTGTTACTCGTTCAACAAAGACGAAACTGAAGACAATCAGCATTCCAGCAGTATTCCACTACTACTAATATCGGTAATTCATAACGTAAGCAGTTAAGTAGATCAAATTTTTGTAGTATGTTACCTTATGGAAATGACTGGAGAATGCATTCATGATTATACATGACTGCACACGTAACCATTCATCAGTGTACAATTTTAACTTCGCAGGTAATAATACTTAATCCTGCTGCTACACTCATTTCGTACTCACAAGAAACGTCGGTATACACCGGACTCATTTCATTCATCTTTCATAATACTGCTTGACTCAAACCAGATTATCTCCATTGCAGATATTCTTTGTTCAACTGTGTGTCCCTTCGTATACCGATTTGAAGTAAAAGTGAGGCTACTTAGAGCACAGGTATTCGTCTTTTTATGTGTGTATCGTAGTCTTTATGCTTGCCACGTAAGTACCCGAATAACATTCTCTTATCCCAGAAACTGTTCAGTTGGCGAGAATACTAGTTTTTCTTCCTTAATCACTGAGATAGTGGAAATACCTTGGATCTGCTCACCATTTTCACGCTGGAGACTTCTTGAATGCTAGAGCGTATTTGGGACAGCGGTTATCAAAATGAAGAACGGGAGAGCGGTAAATAGATTGTTGTTAAGACAGGTCGTACTTTCACAGTACGAAATTCTACGTGTACAGAATGTGATTCTTATTTGTTATTTCTTATTTTTAATAAGGATTAATAATATTTCAGCTTTAAAAGCTGTAAAGTGATTAGTAAAAAGTAATTAAGAAGTAATTAAAAGTAATTAAGATACGAAAATCTTAAAATTAGCGATTTATGTATGGAAGACAGGATTTGTGAAGACAGAGAAGAGGTTATGACGTGTTATAACTTTAAGACATATTACAAATTCGGAAACATTTTTCTAAAGTAAACAAGATTTTTGCATTTAAGATGGGTAGATAAAAGGTAATAATCATTTATGAAATTAACAAAGTTTTGGAAAATCGTATTGTAAACCATAACCAATATTTAGGAAGAATAGAAACAGAAGATACAAAAGATGGTAGTGGAAGAATGTCCCTTCAACAAGTGTATATGACAGTGAGTGTCTTGGAATTGTCCTTAAAGCCACCGACCGTCGATCACAGTCTTCATCTAAATCTAACATTTATTCTGGATTTTCTAATAACTAAACCTTAACCTCTAAATTTTCTTTTCTTTCTTTTGGCTCTTGTGCCGTTTATTTAGGGTATTTCTTTATTTTCATTTACGGACGTGTCGGGATCAGTGCCATCACCTGATTCCATGTCGGAATCATTGCTGTTTTCCACCCTGTGGATTCCTTCCTGCCTTTGCATATAGGCTCATTTTCTTGCTCGGACATACTCTCTATACGTCGCTTTGTATATATCGTCAGTGTATGTGTAACATGGTCCATTGGTCTTAGTCTCTGAGCGTTGCGTATGTGGTGGCTTAAATATTATTGAGTTTTAAGTGTATTGTATGTCTCATGTTGGTATATCGTCCGCAGAAAAAAAAACGGTGTCTTCTGGAGAGCCTTCTTTCCCACATGTGCATGTTGGTGTCTGCCTCTGACTCATTAAGTGCGTGGGATAGGGGCCATGTCCTGTTAAGAATTGGATCGTACTGCGGCTGGGATCGATAAGTTCGAATTTTAGTCTCTCCCTTACATCGGGAAAGAACTGGTGTAGCCTGCGATCCTTATCACGTGTGTCCCAGGTATCCATCTTCCAATTTTTTAAGTGGCGTTTCGTGTCAGTTCGTACTCCAGTGATCTTTCTAGCCTGGATCGTGCCTTCCCACCTTAAGCCAGTACATAGCCGCTGCTCTATATCTTATAGTAATGTCTAATGGCTAGATTTCGAGCACCACACGGAGTGACTCCACTGAGATGTTGCCGAAAGCTCCCGATAGTCTAAGTAAGCCGCTCTTCTGTCCTCTTCTGAGGAGGGTCCGGTTTATTGATAGGTCTAACCCTTGAGCCCATGTGCTGGCGGCGAAGCTAAGTACCGATTCGAAGAGAGCACAATTTATGTATGTCCATGTAGCTGACAAGGGGAGTTTAAATTGTTCTGAATTTAGTCGTCAGTTTGTATAGTATTTTTTCTGCTTTGTTTGTCACAGTGTGCATGTTTTCACGCAAATTTTGCTTTTCGTCTATGCGTACCCCATGATAGCGTGTGGTGACTGCTCATTTAATGTCTATGTCCCTATTTTAACACTAGGGCTTTTCTGGAGAAACCCTATCAGTAAAATTTGTGGTGTTTTGCTGTCAGCTATCTTGAATCTCTTGTTGTGACACCACTGTGTTATTGTTTTGAGTGTTCCATTTGCTCTTTCTTCTAGCTGGAACCTATTGTTAGCAGATACTACGACCTAAAGGACGTCTGCGTATGCGACAACTCTGTCTGTCGTTATTGTTCCCTCCAGTAGTTGCAGGAGGAGTTCACTAGTGATGTCCCAGAAGATGGGGCCACAGATGAACCCTTGGGAGCAGACTTTTGTAATTCGTTTGATTAGTTTTCGGCCGTCCATCTGCCATTTGACCACTCTGTTCTTACTGTAGTCTAATAGACTGTTGTATAGTGTTTCCTGTTCCTCCAGTCGTCTGAGCCTCTTGAACATTGCGGTCCACAAGAGATTGTCAAAGGGAACCGCTTGGGTGATGGCATCGTCAATCGACTTTCCCTCTCTGAAGCCGAACTGGTGTCGGCTTAGGCTATGAGAGTTCTGTGCGCCTGTAAAGGCCTGCATAGGAGCTTTTGCTGAACCTTGGAAAGTGTATTTATAAGACATATAGGCCTAATGACTTGCGATCTGACGGATCCCTGCCAGCTGCATTCTTTATTACGACTGCCTTGGAGACCTTCCAAACTGTAGGCACACGACCCAGCCGCAGAGCTGCAGAATTGTAAGGTATGGGGTGATCTGCGGTATTATCTCTTTTAATACTTCTGTATGAATTCCGTCTGGTCCAGGTGCTTTATTGTTTTTGAGCTCTGAGATCGGCATCGCCACTTCAGCTTGAGCAAAAGGGCAGGTTACTGTGGCAGTATTGGATAATGAGTTGAGTTTCTCTCGCAGTGTTGCCATTTTGGTGTGTGTCAGTGTTGACAATGGCATCAGGTAGGAGCTTGTGCAGCAGGAATTGTGCTGTTTGTCTCCATCCCTTTGTCATCGCGCCGTCATCCTGTCTTAGCGTTCCCAGAACTAGAGGGATCTTTATTTTTTTAGTAGTTATTTTGTATGGTTCCCACCATATGTTTATCTCTGTCTGCAATGATTTATGTCTGTCCCAGTGTTGCTTACGTATTTTGAACAATTCTTTTTTATATTGGTCTTTTACGAACCTTTATGCTTCCAGTCTTCTTTGTCTATCTCTGTCTACTGTTGACCGTTGGTATCATCGTCTCGCTTTTCGGGTTTCTTGTTTTAGTCTAGTCAGTTTATTTGTCCTTGGAATTTGTGTGCGTTTTGTTTCTGTGTTTTTGGTATGGGTGTATTTTGTGCTTTCGTGATGAGATCGATAAACATGTGTATCTTGACGTCAATGCTTCCGTCGATGGTTTCAAGGTTTCAGTCTTGCGCAAGTCCTCTCAGTCTCTTCCAGTCAGCTTTATGGAACAGTAACTGTCGGGTGTGTATTGTGTGGGTTGTGTTGTTTTGTCTTGTTAGCCTGAAAGAAATCGCTTTGTGGTCACTTACAGTAATGTAGTAGTCCGTTATGCATTCTATGGCAGCGTTATTTACGAGTATGATGTCTATACTACTTTTCGATCCGTCATGTCCACTGTGTGTCGGTATGTTCTCTTCTACCTTAACTACGTGTAGTTGCGTTTCCTACAGACGTCGTTTATTATGCGTCCTCTGTCGTCTTGTTGGAATTGCGCAGGGTGGACCTGGCATTTATGTCCGAGCATATGAGAACCTTCTTACTTTGTCCGTATTAGGCTATAAGCTTTATATAATTTGCATACGGCAGTATGGAATGACTCTATTGGGCGTATAGTGAAGCAGCTATCCATATATCTCCTTGGTATGAAAATTTCATTGTTACCAAGTGTTCATTATATAATTCGATTATTTTGACAATATTTATTTCTTTATTTAGTATGGAAACTGCTGCATTGCTGTCCTGACTACCGGTTATTGTTATCACATTTGTCGGAAAGCATGTCAGTTTGCCTTGGTCGTGTAGGGCTCTTGTAGACACACTATGTATGTTTGGTCTTTAACGATTTTGGGGAGTTCATCACTACCTTGCATGCTCCTCATTGCAATCAGCTGAAGAATGTTCATCAGTGATGCTATGGGTGTTTATCGTGCCTGTAGCATTTGCTACCAGTTTGAGCATGTTATGTTAACAGGCTTCACCCCTCCGCCGCCCCACACGGAACACGAGCAACCCCCCCCCCCCCCCCATGGTGGTGTACGCGTACGTGGAGAATTTGTTTGCGCACCAATCGCCCAAATCGCCGACATAGTGTAGCTGAGGCGGAATAAGGGGAACTAGCCCGCATTCGCCGAAGCAGATGGAAAACCGCCTAAAAACCATCCACAGACTAGCCGGCTCACCTGACCTCGACACAAATCCGCCGGGCGGATTCGTGCCGGGGACCGGCGCTCCTTCCCGCGCGGAAAGCCGTGCGTTAGACCGCACGGCCAATCGGGCGGGCACAGTTTGAGCATAGTCGAAGTTTATCCGTCCGTGTGGCCTGACAAGGTCGATATACATCTTATCCATGTCAAATGGTTCTTCTCCTCTTATACATACTTGTATCATTAAGTCTAACGACTGATCAGGGTCTGTTGGTATGCTTTCCGTCTTAAGTGTGATTCTATTTGTTGGCTCTGTAGTCGGGAAACACAGTCACCCTTGGATGCAGTTGCCTAAGCAACATCCTTTGAGCTGTTTGTAAAATTTCCTTTCTTTCTTTCTAATCTACCCAGTTTAATGTTAAGTTCTAAGTCACTACAATTAAAGACATTGTTGGTTGCGATGGGCGCTGTTTTTGTGGTAGTAGATGCCATGGGGCTGGTGCCGGGTGAGAGCATCTCTGGGACTGAGGTGGTTGTTTCTGCAATGGCGCCGTTGGTGGTGGGTGCGTTGGACCTCATGTCGGCACCCTGGGACGAAGATGTGGCGTCGAGTGGTGTGCTGAAGTCGACGTTTTGTGGCGTGTGTTATGTATCTTGGTGTTGTACTACCTTGACTACGTCACACGCATTAACCACATCTTTTGTCACACGCAAAGCTTTAAAAATACTATAGAAGACTCTTTTTGTGTGGTTTTACTGGTGTTGCAATACCAACTGTTACACCGGAGGTAGGTTTCTTCGGATTCGGTTTGTTGTCGTAATATTGAGAATTGAATGTTAGTGCGGGTTTATTGATTTGCTCTTTGGTGACATTGTTGGATTGTTTACTGCCAGGTTGACCTACCGGGGATGTACCGGTTACTGTTGCGGTGGTTCCATCTGTTGGTGTGTTTAATAGGTATCAATTGGACACCAGTATTCATCATCATTTTCATTGTCATTACCTGCGTTTTCATAATACGTTGTCTTTTGTGTATTTGCAGTCTCCAGTTGTGATTTTGGGGTCAGTAGGGTTTCATGCGTGGGTGTTTTTACCAGGTGTAGAAGTATTAAACCGGAATTTGGTTGCAGTGATTACACGTCTGTTGTTTGAAACTGATAAACAATATTTTATTCAAAATAATCTCCATTGCTATATATACATTTTTCCCACCTCTCCCGCAGGCTATACAGATGATCATCTGACGGACCCAAGTCTAGAGAATAAGCTGCATGCCCTTGTATTTCCCAACTGAACGTCTTGATCGTTTCCCTGACCCGTTTTGCTGTGTGTAATGGGGCGTTATCATGGAACAATATGACTTTGTATAGCCTTTTTCCATATTCTGGTCGTTTTTCATGTAATGGTCCATTTAAATCGATCATTTGCTGTTGGTACGCGATCAGTGTTAACGGTTTCACCAGGTTTTAGCAGGTCATACAGGATGACACCCTTCCCACCTAACGCAAAGCATTGTCTTCTTTCCAAAGCGATTTTGTCTTGTAGTGGATGTCAATGGTTTGCCTGGATTCACCCGTGATCTACGACACTTAGGATCCATTTTTCATCACCTATCACTATGAGACGGAGCAACGACTTTCTTTTGTATCTGGGGAGCAGCATTTTACAAGTGGTCTTTCGAGTTGCTTGCTGTCTTTCATTCAGTTCATGCGGAACCCATTTTTTCACTTTCTGCACCTTTCCCATAGCTTTCAACCGAAGAGAAGCGGCTTTCTCGGTCACATTCATTTGTTTCGCGAGTTCCTGTTGAGTTTGAGTATTATCTTCGTCCGAACTTTCTGGGCGGTTTCCTGCGCTCGTCGTTTCTCACATCGAAATCACCACTTTTGAATTTTTTGAGTCACTCGAAACACTGTTTTCCCAAGAGCACGTTCGCAGAAAGCTTTGAGAGGCATTCGATGCATTTTTCTTCAAATGATAACAGAAAACCAGTGCTGTTCGCAAGTCGTAGTTTGTAGGCACAAAACTCGACATGTTTACAGGTTTGAAACAGATACCGATCAATGGAACTTGGGTTGCTGTTTGTTGACATTAGTCGTCAGCCGTTACAGGAAGCAGATGGCGCTGCAGACGCGGTTTCACGGGCCCTACGCTGACGGCTAGCAGCATCTTTTCTCCCTTTTCTACCGTCTCTTTCTCGCCAGTATTGTTGTTGTTGCATTTGGTTGGTTCAAATGTCTCTGAGCACTATGGGACTTAACTTCTGAGGTCATCAGTCCCATAGAACTTAGAACTACTTGAACCTAACCAACCTAAGGACGTCACACATATCCATGCTCGAGGCGGGATTCGAACCTGCGACCGTATCGGTCGAGCGGTTCCAGACTATAGCGCCTAGAATCAATCGGCCACTTCGGTCGGCTTGCATTTGATCACAGTACTTGTTGGTATTGTGCCCGGGATCAGTAGTCTGCCTGATACAAAAGCCACAGGCTGTATGTAGCACTCATATTTACTCCCTCTATTACTTGATGTTTCTATTTGTATTTGGGTTTCGATAATTTTGTCTCTTGTATGTTGTCTTGCGTTGGGTCTAGTATTTGGATTGCCTATTCTCAAGGCTGTTGTTGATGCGGCGGTATGGTTTTCCCCGGTGTCTGAGTGTTTGGGAACATTCATTAACTCGTCCTCTAATTCGTCTATTCTTTGGATTAACGAAGTTTAAAAGTTAATCCAGTAGAACATCTGTTAGTGTTGCTACCTCATTATGTATCGATTCATTTAAGATCATGTTCTCAATATACTCCACTGCATATGTGTGTAACTCTCCGCTACTGTTGTTGTATATGATAGAGAAATTCAATAGCTGACTTAAATCTTAAAAGGAACGGCAATTTATCTCAGGTTTGTTTTTTTATTGTCTCGAACACTGTGAGCCGTCCAACAAAAGATGAATGATTCAAATCAAGTATATTGTCTTCAGAATGACCTCCAGCGAATGTGGCATGTTTTACGTATCGGCTTGTGAAATAAGATCTGTCACAAGACTGTTTTCTCTGACATCTGTGTGGGGCTGCCTATTCTGTTCATGGGTTGGTTGTCGAAGATCGTTCCTGTAAACAAAGATTTTGGCACTAATTATTGACTTAATCATTGTGAAAGAAAAGAATAGGTATGAAAGAAATTTCGTCTTCCACACGTTTTGTACATTCTGCAGGTCACATCTCCTTATGCATCGAACTATCTCCCAAATGGTATAACAAAAAAATAGAGTCGAACTTCGACCTATCGTAGAAAGTCTCGTGAGTAACAAATTGATGCTAAAAAACAATGTCATAAAGTATCTTGAGGAACAAGTTGAGGGCGGGAACTCATGTGGGAAAGTGTCTTGAGGCACACAGAGTATAGAAAACGATATCCGAAAAGGTCATCCAACTGCGCTAAAAAGCAGGGAAGCTGTAGCGGCCAACGCTTCCCGCTTGGTCACGCCCTTCGCTGCAAGTAGGACTACGTACACTGATGGATCACAAGCGAAACCTTTGTTTCAAGAGCATCCGTGTCTGTCGCAACACTGCTAGCGGTCCATCGGTGCAGAAGATGTTTCGTGGTGGAAACATGGCCTGAAGGTATATAGAAAGGGGAAATGGTCGAGCAACTGGTATTATCCCATGTAACTTGGACGCTGTGTAGCGCCGTTGATTGACGTTTCCAGACAAGGGTGCTTATCCTCAGTTTGTTCCTCGAGATTCTTTATGATATCCTGCTCTATCAGCGTATCCATTTCAAGGTAGTGATTAAGGCAAGGGATTGATATACTTGAGGACGATGGTTCAAAAAGTCTGGCCATCTACAAATACGTTTTCTGCGATTAAGGTGGATGCAGGGATGAATCCTTTGAAAGGGCGCAGTGATTGGACTTCACTTCCCTACCCTACCGAAATTTATGCTCCAGTGAGGTCGTCGTCAACGTAAATCATGATCTTGTGGGGGTGAACTACTAAGTTTCAACTAGTCTACTAACTTTTTATATTAATGGATAACTTCTGTTAACATATCTACCCGTTTATATTGCTAAACGACTAAAACGGTGCTAGACCCCTGTTGAAAATTGCCTATCTAACAGCTTCCACGGGTCACAAAAATTTGTCCTGTAGTATTTCGTGTGGTTATTGGTGGAATTAAACATTTAAAATACTATCGTAGACTACTCATTAAGAGGCATAATCTTACATTGAAGGTTTAACGCAGTAAGAATAATGTTATAGTTAGAAACTTTTTGTCTGTGGTGAGACAACGTAACTCACAGAACGCAAATTACCCAGAATATGTTCATCCAGTATTTGAGAATGAGAGCACGCTGTGACTTGCAACAAACTTTACACGTAATTTGAAAGATTTTGGAAACTTTTCCTTCGGTAGTATCTATATTTCGAACTCATTATGCAGGCAGTATCCACATATATCATTGAATGTACCTGCAAAATTATATCATCATATGACATGCAGTTCAGGAGATGCGAGGTCATAAACATTTACGTGCGAGAGAAACTAGCTTTTCTTAAAAAGGGGCTGTTTCACACAAGGGAACTGGATTGTTTAAAGCATCAGGGTTGAAGACTGTCGGTAGTGTGAATAAAGCATTATATCTTCACTGCAAAAACAGAAGGGGCGAACAAAAAGCTTTCCTCTGAGTGCGTTTCTGTATCATATATGCAAGGAAGAGCGACTACGATGCGGACGTATAAGCACCGTCCTGTAGGCTAAGGGCTCGTGTGACAGTCATGTCTTTCCGTCGTGGGTGCGGTAAATGCGGAAACGTGGGCTATGGCGACGCTGTTACCAAATCCGTCCAAACAACATCAACGTGCTGTTATTCTTTTCTTGGCTTCCGAATTACAAACACTGCGTGACATCCATCGGAGAACGAAGGATGTGTACGGGGCCTGTCGTAAGCAATCATTGTGGAATGGTGCGAGAAGGGGCGTTGCTGCTTCATCGTAACGTACGTCCCCATATCGCAATTGTTGTAACGCAGAAGTTACGCCAAATCAAGTGGTATGCAGTCAAGCAGCAGCTCTATAATCTCGGTCTCCTACCGTGCGATTCTCATGCCTACTGTCCATTAAAGAAGGCCTTGAAGGCTGGACAATTCCTGACCGACGAGGATGTGCGAAAGGCAATTGCGGACTTTGCGCAGCAAGACACGGTGTTTTACCAAACGGGTACTTCGGACCTGGTCCGTCGGTGGGATGATTGGCTCAGTGTTCACGACGATTCCGCCTGGGTGGCATACCGATTCTGGACTGTACGGCCTTCGAACGGAGACTTGATTTATCGATCTCCGCTTAATTACTGGCCATTAAAATTGCTACACCAAGAAGAAATGCAGATGATAAACGGGTATTCATTGGACAAATATATTATACTAGAACTGGCATGTGATTATATTTTCACGCAATTTGGGTGCATAGATCCTGAGAAATCAGTACCACAACAACCACCTCTGGCCGTAATTACGGCCTTGATACGCCTGGGCACTGAGTCAAACAGAGCTTGGATGGCGTGTACGGGCACAGTTGCCCATGCAGCTTCAACACGATACCACAGTTCATCAAGAGTAGTGACTGGCATATTGTGACGAGATAGTTGCTCGGCCACTATTAACCGGACCTTTTCAATTGGTGAGAGATCTGGAGAATGTGGTGGTCAGGGCAGCAGTCGAACATTTTCTGTACCCAGAAAGGCCCGTACAGGACCTGCAACATGCGGTCGTGCATTATCCTGCAGAAATGTAGAGTTTCGCAGGGATCGAATGAAGGGTAGAGCCACGGTTCGTAACACATCTGAAATGTAACGTCCACTGTTCAAAGTGCCGTCAATGCGAACAAGAGGTGACCGAGAAGTGTAAGCAATGGCACCCCATACCATAACGCCGGGTGATACGCCAGTATGGCGATGACGAATACATGCTTCCAATGTGCGTTCACCGCGATGTCGCCAAACACGGATGCGACCATCATGATGCTGTAAACAGAACCTGGATTGATCCGAAAAATGACGTTTTGCCATTCGTGCATCCAGGTTCGTCGTTGAGTACACCACCGCAGGCGCTCCTGTCTGTGATGCAGCGTCAACGGTAACCGCAGCCATGGTCTCCGAGCTAATAGTCCATGCTGCTGCAAACGTCGTTGAACTGTTCGTGTAGATGGTTGTTGTCTTGCAAATGTCCCCACTCTTGACTCAGGGATCGAGACGTGGCTGCACGATCCGTTACAGCCATGCGGATAAGATGCCTGTCATGTCGACTGCTAGTGATACGAGGCCGTTGGGATCCAGCACGGCGTTCCGTATTACCCTCCTGAACACACCGATTCCATATTCTGCTGCCAGTCATTGGATCTCGACCAACGCGAGCAGCACTGTCGCGATACGATAAACCGCAATCGCGACAGGCTACTATCGAAGTCGGAAACGTGATGGTACGCATTTGTCCTCCTTACACGAGACATCACAACAACGTTTCACCAGGCAACTGCTGTATGTGTATGAGAAATCGGTTGGAAACTTTCCTCATGTCAGCACGTTGTAGGTGTCTCCACCGACGCCAACCTTGTGTGAATGTTCTGAAAAGCTAATCATTTACGTATCACAGCATCATCTTCTTCCAGTCGGTTAAATTTCGCGTCTGTAGCACGTCATCTTCGTGGTGTAGCAATTTTAATGGCCAGTAGTGTATATCAAAATCAAATAGGGGTAATATCGTAGTTGCATCATGGTGAGGAATAAATAAGGTGAATTTGATGAGGTGATCGAATGCCGAATTGAGCGTTGGCTGTGTGTATGACGCTCGGCGGGGGGGGGGGGGGGGGGGGGACCGGAACTAGCGCAGAGCCGGCCGTCCAGCTCGGTCCGTGCCGGCCGGCGAGTGTGTTCGCGTGTCACGTCACGCGCCGTGTCACGTCATGCCGTGGCGCGGCGCGGCGCGGTGGCTCGGTCCCCTCGTTTCCGGTCGCCGCGACGCTCAGGGACGACCGCCGAGTTAAGCGACCCTCACCTCCAACTGCGGCCGGCGCAGTCGGCAGTGACCGCTCACTGACTGCGACAACCAGCGAGGCCACCTACACCGCCAGCTGCGTAAAGGGGATAACGCTACATCACGGTGTGGAATTGTAATCTTACAGTGGGCTTCTAGATACAGGAATCGCAACTGAAATTGCATCACTGGGAATAGCGAAATATTACTTAATGCGGTTATACATAATAGTAGTAACAGTACATAAATAAACTACACTGGAGAGCCATAGAAACTGGTATACCTGCCTAATATTCGTGTAGGGCCTCCACGAGCACGGAGAAGTGCGGCAATACGACGTGGCATGGAGTCGACTGATGTCTGAAGCAGTGCTGGAGGGAACTGACAGCATGAATCCTGCAGGGCTGTACATAAATCCACAAGAGTTCTAGGGGATGGAGATGTCTTCTCACATTCGGGAGGACGACGGTTCAATCCCGCGTCCGGCCATCCTGATTTAGGTTTTCCGTGATTTCCCTAAATCGCTCCAGGCAAATCCGGGACGGTTCCTTTGAAAGGGCACGGCTGAATACCTTCCTCGTCCTTCCCTAATCCAATGAGACCGATGACCTCGCTGTTTGTTCTCTTCCCCCAAACAATCCAATCCAAAATGTCTTCTCAACTCCATGTTGCAAGGCATCCCAGATATGGTCAATACTGTTCATGTCTGCGGAGTGTGGTGGCCAGCGGACGTGTCGAAACTCAGAAGAGTGTTCCTGGAGTCACTCTGTAGCAATTGTGGACGTGTGGGTTGTCGCATTGTTCTGCTGGAATTACGTAAGTCCGTCGGAATGCACCATGGACATGAATGGGTACAGGTGATGATACAGGATGCTTACGTACGTGTCACCTGTCAGAGTCGTATCTAGACGTATCAGGGATCCCAGATCACTCCAACTACACTCGCCCCATACCATTATAGAGCCTTTACCACTTTGAACGCCGGCCGCGGTGGCAGTGCGGTTCTAGGCGCTGCAGTCCGGAACCGCGGGACTGCTACGGTCGCAGGTTCGAATCCTGCCTTGGGCATGGATGTGTGTGATGTCCTTAGGTTAGTAAGGTTTAAGTAGTTCTAAGTTCTAGGGGACTAATGACCAAACATTGTAAGTCCCATAGTGCTCAGAGCCATTTGAACCACCTTGAACAATCGCCTGCTGACATGGAGGGTCCATCGATTGAAGAGGTTGTCTCCATACCTGCACACGTCCATGGGCTCGATACAATTTAAAACCACAACCGTCCGACCAGGCAACATGTTTCCAGTCATCGACAGTCCAATGTCGGTGTTGACGAGCCCAGGCGAGGCGTAAAGCTTTGTGTCGTGCAGTCGTCAAGTTTACACGAGCGGGCCTTTGGCTCTGAAAGCTCATATCGATGTGGTTCAGTTGAATAATTCACACGCTGACGCTTTTTGATGGCCCAGCATTGAAACCTAAAGCAATTTGCGGAAGAGTTGCACTTCTGTCGCGCTGAACGATTCTCTTCAATCGTCGCTTATCCCGTTCTTGTAGGATCTTTTTCCGGCTGCAGCGATGTTGGAGATTTGATGTTTTACCGGATTCCTGACGTTCACGGTACACTCGTGAAACGGACTTACGGTAAAATCTTCACTCCATCGCTACCGCGGAGATGCTGTGTCCGATCGCTCTTGCGCCGACTATAACACCACGTTTAAACTGACTTAAATCCTGATAACCTGCCATTGTAGCAGCAATAACCGATATAAGAACTGCGCCAGGCACTTGTCTTGTATATGCGTTACCGACCGCAACGCCATATTCTGCCTGTATGCATATCTCTGTACTTGAATGCACATGCCCATACCAGTTTCTGCGGCGCTTCAGTGTACATAGTAGTAGAAACAATACGTAATTAAGCTAGCTGTATCCGACAAGCTTTGCAGTGCTTCTTTTCTTTCTAAGTAGGAATACATATTGAAAGCAGGTACAAATCAATGTTTTTTTGTATCTTAAATTGAATTTGAAAAGTTTTATTCATCTACTTTGGAGTATACAATGGTTCAAATGGCTCTGAGCAGTATGGGACTTAACATCTGAGACCATCAGTCCCCTAGAACTTAGAACTACTTAAACCTAACTAACCTAAGGACATCACACACATCCATGCCCAAGGCAGGATTCGAACCTGCGACCGTAGCGGTCAGGCGGTTCCAGACTGAAGCGCCTAGAACCGCACGGCCACACCGGCCGGCGAATATACAATATTTTTTGTCTTTGTGTACTCTGTAAAAATACACTACCAGATAAAAGATTAGTACATCCTTTTAGACGTTTCCAATTCAACAAAGATTTATTGCTGCAACAGTGCGTATGAAATACATGAAATGATTACATCTACAGATGAATAGCACAAACGGTTCTTAAGTACCAGGTGTCGATGCATTCCGCAAAACCCATGTGAGTACGTTGTGTAGCCTCCACAGGCGACAGCATAGACGCTGTTCTGGCATCCAATCGATCGTACAGATACCGAATACTGTCCTGGTATACGTTATGCCACGCCTGCCCGACCTTTTCACGTAGTTCTGTAAGGGCGCACATAGAAAGAAAGGGGGATACCTGTGCAGGTGGCGGGGGTGGTGGGCAGCGCGAGGCGGTTTCAGCCAGCGCGGGAAATATCCCTTTGTTATCTAAACGAGGCGACTCAGTCGCAGCCGCGTGGCGGCGACAACCGGCGCGGGGCAGTCCCACGCCTGCCGGCGGGACGCAATGGAGGCATTCTTTGCCCGCTGCTGGCGCGCAAGTTGGCAGCAGCGCTGTGCTGACAGAATCGAGGCTCACCCCTGCAGTCTTTCTTAAGGGGGTAGGAGGTCAAACGGGCCGACTTGGAGCTGGATAGGCACCACACGACATTTTAAATCCCACTGTCTATACTTTTACAAATAAATTCATTAAACTTTGTCAGTATGATCAGGAAGGATTCAGGATTCACACTCATAGCAGTGGAAGTTCACAAAAAATATCAAAATAAATTTTTGTTATATGTGAAATTTCACCACTTTTTCACTTACTGTTAGCTGCGTTTGTTGCTATAGGTACACTTTACTTCATAAGTAGGAGAGATTCTTCGATGAATTTTGTACAGCATACAAACCATACTTGCCGGTGTATGAAACTCTAGAATTTTTCAAATCTATTAAAAACTGTGTAAAAATTGAGATAATTAACTATAACATTTGAGTTTTTTCTAAACATGAAGTTTAAAATGTGACAGCTCATTCATTTTTTCATAAATTAAATAAATTCTAGAGTTTCATACACCTATAAGTATGGTCTGTATGCGTGCAAAATTCATCGAAGAATCTCTATTAGTTGTGAAGAACAAGTGTGCCTGTAGCAACAAATGCGGCCAATAGTAAGTGGAAAAATGGTGAAATTTCACATGTAATTTTTTTGTTATGTTTCACTTCCGCTGCTACGAGTCTGAATCCTGAATCCCTCCTGGTCATGCTGACAAAGTTTTATGAATTTATTTGTAAAAGTATAGACAGTGGAAATTAAAATGTTCTGTGATGCCTCTCCTGCTCCAAGTCGGCCCGTTTGACGTCCCACCCGCCTTAAACGATTTTGGCGAAACTAATCAGTTAAAAAAAGGAAAAACAACGATTTTCCCCTTACTTATAGCGTTATATGTCAGCTTTATGGTGAAGTACTCAAAATTTAGATAATGGTAAAACGTAACGTGATATCGCATTTAAGTACGACAGTGCACAGAATTCGAAAAAGTTTGCAATGAAAAAAATGGGTCGCTGTGATTTTGCATTTGGTGTATATTACTCCGTATGTTGCTGCTGATGAAATTTAGTGAAGATACTGAATTTTTCTTTATACTTGGGAGGAAGTCTGTATCTGTCTCGGCTCTCGAGAAAATGGAATTTATGTAGCACGTTGACTTCCGACCGGACGCACGCGTGAATGAAATATTCGTAACATCGCTCATATATCCTAAACCGTTGGAGATATCGATACGGAATTTTGGCAAGTGATAGCACGCAAAGAGAAGAAGTGTTTTGCTATATGGTTAACATACGGAACTTTCTTATCTGCAGCGATTTAGCGGAAGCTATGGTTTGTATTAAATTTTTTTTAATCCAATCAGTTAAAAAAAGAAAAAAAAACAGATTTTCCCCTTATTTATAGCTTCTTTTAAGAGTCTTAGCCATTGAAAAGAGAATTTGCTTGTATGAAACTAAAAATGAAATTTCTAATCTTATTTTACAGCAAAACGACGCAACAAGCTTTTCCATAAGCTAATGATGACCCTAGTCGCCTATTACCTGTTCAATAAGACACTATGTTTCACGATTCTATCGTACTAGGTATTGCAACGTAAGTTTGTGCAATTTGTACCGTATTTTAACAAAGAAAGCAAAATTAAGCCTGTCAACAGGAGAGATGTAGCCGTTCCCCATAACTGATGAGGTTCCTTCAAGTGAGAAATAGTTAACAATTCAGTTAAAAATAAATCGATAATTCTGTGCAATTATGGCGGAATCCTGTAACCCATCGTATTTTTAATAGTGAACGACTGAAGTGGAAACTTATCAAAGGATGTTATCTCTGTTTTTCATCTGAGAACTTAAAAATAATTCGCAGCAAGTAGTGTGCAATATTTCTGTTCCTGTTCCCCATTCACATTGAAATTGTGAACTTCTCCACCATAATTATCGTGTAATCTCTTAAGGACAGATCAACTATATTTGTTATCTATTTAACCTTAATGAGTAGTATCAAGCGGTTCATAAAGTAATGACTATCATGTTTTTGTAATATTTTTATCCACTGATAACAATTTGTGGCTGGTTCAAATGGCTCTGAGCACTATGGGACTCAACTGCTGAGGTCATTAGTCCCCTAGAACTTAGAACTAGTTAAACCTAACTAACCTAAGGACATCACAAACATCCATGCCCGAGGCAGGATTCGAACCTGCGACCGTAGCGGCCTTGCGGTTCCAGACTGCAGCGCCTTTAACCACACGGCCACTTCGGCCGGCTAACAATTTGTGATTTCTAATAAAACAATACTGCATTTTTGCTGCAGAGTAGAACTGAACCAACAAAACTCTTTCGTAATTCTGAAGCTGTGAACCTACTAACGACTTGCAGAACTTTGCCAACTGTTCGTCAAAGCTCAATGTCACTGGCGAATTAAAAGATATTTGTAGTACGAAGATTCACTCTCTCACTCTGTACGGGGATGGGAACGGAAAGGTGCCGCATTATTTGCCGTACCTTTTCATACGTCAAATACACTCCTGGAAATGGAAAAAAGAACACATTGACACCGGTGTGTCAGACCCACCATACTTGCTCCGGACACTGCGAGAGGGCTGTACAAGCAATGATCACACGCACGGCACAGCGGACACACCAGGAACCGCGGTGTTGGCCGTCGAATGGCGCTAGCTGCGCAGCATTTGTGCACCGCCGCCGTCAGTGTCAGCCAGTTTGCCGTGGCATACGGAGCTCCATCGCAGTCTTTAACACTGGTAGCATGCCGCGACAGCGTGGACGTGAACCGTATGTGCAGCTGACGGACTTTGAGCGAGGGCGTATAGTGGGCATGCGGGAGGCCGGGTGGACGTACCGCCGAAGTGTTCAACACGTGGGGCGTGAGGTCTCCACAGTACATCGATGTTGTCGCCAGTGGTCGGCGGAAGGTGCACGTTCCCGTCGACCTGGGACCGGACCGCAGCGACGCACGGATGCACGCCAAGACCGTAGGATCCTACGCAGTGCCGTAGGGGACCGCACCGCCACTTCCCAGCAAATTAGGGACACTGTTGCTCCTGGGGTATCGGCGAGGACCATTCGCAACCGTCTCCATGAAGCTGGGCTACGGTCCCGCACACCGTTAGGCCGTCTTCCGCTCACGCCCCAACATCGTGCAGCCCGCCTCCAGTGGTGTCGCGACAGGCGTGAATGGAGGGACGAATGGAGACGTGTCGTCTTCAGCGATGAGAGTCGCTTCTGCCTTGGTGCCAATGATGGTCGTATGCGTGTTTGGCGCCGTGCAGGTGAGCGCCACAATCAGGACTTCATACGACCGAGGCACACAGGGCCAACACCCGGCATCATGGTGTGGGGAGCGATCTCCTACACTGGCCGTACACCACTGGTGATCGTCGAGGGGACACTGAATAGTGCACGGTACATCCAAACCGTCATCGAACCCATCGTTCTACCATTCCTAGACCGGCAAGGGAACTTGCTGTTCCAACAGGACAATGCACGTCCGCATGTATCCCGTGCCACCCAACGTGCTCTAGAAGGTGTAAGTCAACTACCCTGGCCAGCAAGATCTCCGGATCTGTCCCCCATTGAGCATGTTTGGGACTGGATGAAGCGTCGTCTCACGCGGTCTGCACGTCCAGCACGAACGCTGGTCCAACTGAGGCGCCAGGTGGAAATGGCATGGCAAGCCGTTCCACAGGACTACATCCAGCATCTCTACGATCGTCTCCATGGGAGAATAGCAGCCTGCATTGCTGCGAAAGGTGGATATACACTGTACTAGTGCCGACATTGTGCATGCTCTGTTGCCTGTGTCTATGTGCCTGTGGTTCTGTCAGTGTGATCATGTGATGTATCTGCCCCCAGGAATGTGTCAATAAAGTTTCCCCTTCCTGGGACAATGAATTCACGGTGTTCTTATTTCAATTTCCAGGAGTGTATAACTGAGGAGCAGAAGGAAAATCTTTTAGTAAATTTCAATCCCAGCTCTTGATTATTAAATATATATTGCGTTACAGGGTTCCCCTGAAATCGTGACAGAACTGGAGATTTACTTTCATCCGAGTTAAACCTTTTTAGCCAGAAACCACCAGTGATGACGCTTTTCTGAAATAGAAAATGTTAACAAGTTAGGCCAAAAAAAAAAAAAAAACAAACAACCGTTCCTTTTCTTGCAGTTTCAGAGTAATCTTGTAGCCCACTGTCTTTTTAAAAATGAACAAGTGGAACTGAACCTTAGTAAATGATTTTCTTTCTGCATCTTAAACGTCCTGAAACAGTGGTTTATCAAGTGAGGAACTGAGGACAGTTCAGGTCAATAGCTTATCAAGAAGTACATCCTCGATATGCAAATAAATGTGTGATTTCTTCACTTACGTTGTTGCAAAAACCCTAAGCAAATCTCGTCCTACCATTGATGATCCTTAAAAATTAGGTTGTTTCATTACTTTATTTACAGCTCGAAACTGTCTTTAACACATTAAAAGATAATTATGGCGGAGAAGTCACCACTTCACTGTGAATAGGGATAGGAATGCAAGTGTTGTACACTATTTGCTGCTAATTATTTTCATGTTTCTCAGATGAAAAACACGGAGAAAATATTTTGGTAAGTTTCTATTCCAGTCGTTCATTTTTAAAAGTTCGGTGCATTACAGGATTCCTACAAAATTGCCGTGGAATTGGCGATTTATTTTTGTCTAAATTGTTAACTATTTCTCATTTGAAGAAGCATCAGCAATTATGAGCAACAGCTACATTTCTCTTGTTGACAGATTTAATTTTACTTTTTGCCAAAACACGGTATAAATGGCACAGACTTACCCTGAAATACAGTATCTATTGCAACAGAATTGTCTCTTACTAAACAAGCAATAGGTGACTAGGATGGTCAGTAGCTTCTGAAAAACCTCATTGTGCCGATTTGCTGTAAATTAAGATAAGAAATTGCATGTTTAGTTTCGTATTAACAAATTATTTTTTCATTAGCTGTCTAAAAATCTTACAAAAATTATAGTACTGGTTATACATAAATAAAATAAAAACAATAGCGTTTGCTACATGCCATAGATCTCTAACAGTTTAGGAGATATGTGGTATGTTACAAATATTTTATTCACTTGACAAGCCAAACATTGTGGCTACCTTGGTTGTGGAAGCACCAACATACAACCACAAATAATTTGCCTATATTCGAATACACTTAGCTCCGACGCAATGCACTCACAGCTACACGGAACACTGTTCTGGCCACGACTGACGCATGCAACGTATTGAAGACAATGCACAGGCGTCGTCCCGGTTAAATCATCAGCACAACCTGCAGGCATGACCAGAATCCGCGTTTTTTTCATGCGATCATTTCTCGCGGTGTTTCTATATTTACTCCTGTAGAGTAGTAGCCTTCGAAACGGTCCCTAAGTTCTTAAGCTGCTACTCATTGGAAAATGAAACTGGAGTCTGTTTGAATGTGACCGTGGTGGCGTTTGTAACCAAGTTTTCAATGTTGCAAAGACGCAGACCGTAAGACCACGATCATGGATAAAGTGCTGTAATTCCTTTCTCTCTCTCTCGCTGTCTCGGTGGGTTGGGTTGGTGGTGGTGGTGGTGGTGGTTGTGGTGGGGGGGGGCGGGGGGGGGGGGAGGCGCAGGGTTCGATCTACTTCCCGTCGAACTCCTTCCGCAGAGACACTAGCAAGATTACTCCCTTGACAATGGAAAGGGGAAATCCATATCGTGGGGCGTGAGTTCAGGAAGGGAGAGAGACACGGTATGAATAGCTGGTCCAAGGTTATGCAATTTCATTCCAGTGTATTAATACTGCCTGCTTTTACCGCCGCCTGGGGAGTACTGCAGATACCGTAACCAACTCCCTAAGGCGCTCTCCCCCATCTCTGTCTTTGAGAGTAATTTCTCCCGATCAGCAACTAGCCGACCGTCTCGTTCCAGAGTGTAGGCATGGTGTGTCGCTTATCCGTTCATCAGATGAAGAAAGTTTTATTTGTTGTGTTTGAAGAAAGTATATATAGCGTAAGACAAAATTCTTGGTTTAGTGACGCAGTTTCAATCGGTTTCTGCCTTGTTGTGTAAGTTAGTAGTACTGTAAAAACGCTCTTATATTTTGACAGGAACTACAAGTTTACAGACAGATTCCACTGATCCGTAAAATCGGATAAATAGTAAATAGTTTCTTGTGGGTCAATGGAAAGACGCAAGTCTTTTAATTGGTCGCCGCTTCGGCCACCTGCATGTCCCTAACCTACCTCAGTTATCCAACTAGGGAAATGGAACAAAGAGTTCAACGTATTATCCGAAGCACGTGTCGTTCCTGGCGAATCGTCACATCATTGAGAAATGAAGGCTAATTTAAAAGCAAACTGAAAATTTCCGTGATTAGACCGGGATTCTATCTCGCGACCTCCCCGTTTCCAGGCAGGCGCTTTACCAGTAGACTACCAGCCCTGACGGTCTGATGAATTAAAACAGTTAAATAGTTGCCTACTTTGACTCCGTTAATGTGCCTGTCTACAGAGTGTCCAAGATCTTGTAAGCGTAAGTTACGCAGACGGTACAGAATTCCGGACTGGATAATCTGATTTAAGGAAAGAATGATCGAAATTAAATATTTTCGGCAGTACGAGAATTGCTTGTATAACAGGTGTTTGTAAGCTACCTGTATTTGACGCTCAAGCAGCAGAGAGGTGGCCCCAGTTATCGACAAACTATTTTTCCAGTTCGATATAGAAACAGCAGATTGTGCAAGATTCACTTTTTATTTAATTGAAGATTATTTTCGTACCTGAACCCATTTTCAGGTCATCGAGACAGATAAAACAGTATTTCCGAAATAGCATATAAACCATCTCAGGATTATACATATACGTGTAATAAACTCGAGTTTATATAGCAGTTGTTTGTAAGCTGCCTGTATTTGACGCTCAAGCAGCAGAGAGGTGGCCCCAGTTATCGACAAACTATTTTTCCAGTTCGATATAGAAACAGCAGATTGTGCAAGATTCACTTTTTATTTAATTGAAGATTATTTTCGGAGTACCTGAACCCATTTTCAGGTCATCGAGACAGATAAAACAGTATTTCCGAAATATCATATAAACCATCTCAGGATTATACATATACGTGTAATAAACTCGAGTTTAAGCATGAATATAGCAGTGTAATACAATGACCGGGCCAAATATCTAACGAAAACAGCGTCAAACGAAAAAACTACGAAGACCGAAAATTGTCTAGCTTGAAGGGGGAAACCAGATGGCGCTATGGTTGGCCCGCTAGATGGCGCTGCCATAGGTCAAACGGATATCAACTGCGTTTTATTGAAAATAGGAACCCCCATTTTTATTACATATTCGTGTAGTACGTAAAGAAATATGAGTGTTTTAGTTGGAACACTTTTTTCGCTTTGTGATAGATGGCGCTGTAATAGTCACAAACATATGGCTCACAATTTTAGACGAAAAGTTGGTAACAGGTAGGTTTTTAAAATTAAAATACAGAACGTAGGTACGTTTGAACATTTTATTTTGGTTGTTGCAATGTGATACATGTACCTTTCTGAACTTATCATCTGTGAGAAAGCATGCTGTTACAGCATGATTGCCTGTAAATACCACATTAATGCAATAAATGCTCAAAATTATGTCCGTCAACCTCAATGCATTTGGCAATACGCGTAACGACATTCCTCTCAACAGCGAGTAGTTCGCCTTCCGTAATGTTCGCACATGCAATGACAATGCGCAGACGCATGTTGTCAGGCAATGTCGGTGGATCATGATAGCAAATATCCTTCAACTTTCCCCACAGAAAGAAATCCGTGGACGTCAGATCCGGTGAACCTGCGGGCCATGCTATGGTGCTTCGACGACCAATCCACCTGTCATGAAATATGCTATTCAATACCGCTTCAACTGCACGCGAGCTATGTGCCGGACATCCATCATGTTGGAAGTACATTGCCATTCTGTCATGCAGTGAAACATCTTGTAGTAACATCGGTAGAACATCACGTAGGAAATCAGCATACATTGCACCATTTAGATTGCCATCAATAAAATGGGGGCCAGTTATCCTTCCTCCCATAATGCCGCACCATACGTTAACCCGCCAAGCTCGCTGATGTTCCACTTTTCGCAGCCATCGTGGATTTTCCGTTGCCCAAAAATGCATATTATGCCGGTTTACGTTACCGCTGTTGGTGAATGACGCTTCGTCGCTAAATAGAACGCGTGCAAAAAGTCTGTCATCGTCTCGTAATTTCTCTTGCGCCCAGTGGCAGAACTGTACACGACGTTCAAAGTCGTCGCCATGCAATTCCTGTTGCATAGAAATATGGTACGGGTGCAATCGATGTTGATGTAGCATTCTCAACACCGAAGTTTTTGAGATTCCTGATTCTCGCGCAATTTGTCTGCTACTGATGTGCGGATTAGCCGCGACAGCAGCTAAAACACCTACTTAGGCATCATCATCATTGTTTGCAGGTCGTGGTTGACGTTTCACATGTGGCTGAACACATGCTCTTCTGCATGGGATCCGCACCAGATAGGCTTGATAGAGAAAATAGAGAAGTCCCAAAGAAGAACAACGTGTTTCGTTGCACAACCGTTCTGTAACCTCGAAATTGTGGCAGAGACTCTCACCCTGCTCCGGCAGCAGACGTTACAATAGAGGTGTTGTGCATCAGTTTACTGTTGAACTTCCGAGAGGGTACGTTCCTAGAAGAGCCACCCATGTATTGCTTCCTCCTACGCGTGTCTCGAGGAAAGACCGTCAACGTAAAATCAGGCAGATTCGATCCTACGTAATGGCATACCAGCAGATGTTCTTCTCGCTAACCATTCGCTAGTGGAACAGGAAATGGTGGAATCGATACTGGCATACAAAGTACCCTCCGCCACACACTGTTTGGTGGCTTGCGGAATGTTGATTTAAATTTGATAAAGAAGCGTTCGGCCTGTTCGCGCTGGTCGCTCAGGTTGATTCCAGAATTATTTAGCTAAAGTTAAGTTGGTGTTCTTCCCTGTTTTTCATCAAAGTTGTCTCCTGCCGGAGGGTTGTCTACCCTAGCCTAAGATGCTTCCCTTCCTACCCTCTGCATCCTTATGTTGTTGTCAGTACTTCATGTGGCCTGCAAGAACCCGTTTTTAATACAATAGGATCATTTCCATTACAAAAATCAGTGCCATTTTCAGGACACCAGGCCATGAGAGTTGAGATAAAAATTAATGGTTAGATCACAGTGAAAGTTAACACATTCAAATATTTAACATGTTTTTAATGTCGAGCAAGTAATGAAATATATAAAACAAGATAGAACTGTTTAACCACTTTGTGGAAATGTACTCAGAGCGTCGGACAAGAAGCTTTATGAGGATACTGTACTAAGGTTCTACAGAAGTGCACTGTTCTATGGATGCAAAGACAGAACTCTTAAGAAGCGAGATGAAAAGAGAATAGAAACATGAGAAATGAACTTCTTAGAGATCATTTCGTGTCTTTGCTGGTAAGTCGTGGAAGCAAAGACAACTTTGAAGGCCATCACCTAGGTTTTTATAAAAAAAAGTGCAAGAAAAACATTTGTGTAGTAACGTCAATATTCCAGAATGAGATTTTCACTCTGCAGCGGAGTGTGTGCTGATACGAAACTTCCTGGTAGATTAAAACTGTGTGCCGGTCCGAGACTCGAACTCGGGACCTTTTCCTTTCGCGGAGAAGTGCTCTACCTACTTTTTTTTTATTACACAAAAACAGTAACAAAAATGGCTACAATGAAATGACATAAATAAGGAGACAGATAATTACAGTCATAAATTACAGCATTCAAAGAATGGGGAATCATATTCAGTCTTTAGCAGTAGCACAGCTTAGTACCTTCACTGTCACCTTCATCTGGTGGCAGTTCAGCAGGCACATTTTCTTCTTCTGCAGCCGGTTCCTCATCATCACTTCCCAGGCCCAAATTAATCATTCAGTAAATCCTTGATGTGTGTTCCTTCCAGGGTAAATTACATGGACAGAAGAGCAGTCCCGAACAGCGACATCGCAAAATACTTCACTGCCTTGTTATTTTTGTCAGTTCCAGCCTTCTAAACGCATTCTTAGGGAGTTCAAGATCTTCCTTTATATCAGACACCAGATGTTTGTCGCCATATTCTTGTATCTGCTGTACTATAGATTTATTTTCCATGTGTGACTTGCAGGTGAGGTTAGGGTCGGGAACGTGACCCAACCCTTTCCCTCTCTACTAGGAATCCAGTTCCTAACCTATACCCATTCTGTTGAAGACAATTCGGAGTATGTTACCACATTTCTTATTATGATTCTGGTATTTAAGTATTTTCTCGAATTCATTTTCCATATACATCTTGTATTCAATATGTTCATCGCTCCCAATATTGTTAAAAACATAACTTGTATATTTGCCCATTAACCAAATCACTGCGTTATATTTTGCCTGAGGGTAGTGACTTTCTTCTGGTCTGAAGAAAATGTTAGTCGGTAAATTGTTTGCTGAAGTTCTTGTTATTTGAGCAATTTTCTCCCTGGTCCACCTCCAGTGGATATCCGATCTTCACATGTGTAACGATGAGGCACACTATCAACGAGGTTGCATTTGCTACAGAGGTTTGTGTCACTTAAACCGATGGCAAAGAGACGCTCATTAGTGCTGATGATGTTATTGACTACCTTGTACCACGCTGTTCTCACGTCAGACGAAAGAACATCACTGCTGATGTTTTTCCAGACCACATTCCATGCTATTCCAACATATTTAGTTTGAGCTCCCCAAGCACGACTCACGCCCCATCCTCATAGCTTTACCTCTGCCAGTACCTCGTCTCCTACCTTCCAAATTTTTGAGAATCTCTCCTGCTACACTTGCAGAACTAGCACTCCTGAAAGAAAGGATATCACGGAGACATGGCTTAGCCACAGCCTCGGGGATGTTTCCAGAATGAGATTTTTACTCTGCAGCGGAGTGTCTGCTGATATGAAACTTCCTGGCACATTAAAACTCTGTGCCGGACCGAGACTCGAACTCGGGACCTTTGCCTTTCGCGGGCAAGTGCTCTACCAACTGAGCTACCCAAGCACGACTCACGCCCCGTCCTCACAGCTTTACTTCTGCCAGTACCTCGTCTCCTACCTCCCAAAGTGTGAGGACGGGGCGTGAGTCGTGCTAGGGTAGCTCAGTTGGTAGAGCATTGCCCACGAAAGGCAAAGGTCCCGAGTTCGAGTCTCGGTCCGGCACACAGTTTTAATCTGCCAGGAAGTTTCAACGTCCATATTATTGCTAAAATATTCGTCTTTAGCATTTGTTCGGGCCGATTGTGGGAACTTTTTCCCATTATGATGTTGGAAGAATTCACCAGGTTCTTGTGTTGATGAAAACTTCCGTCAAGGTATTTTTTGGACGCAAGAGAAATAAAATATTTTATTGGGCAATAATTGGGTATGGGCAGCGAGGCATTACTTCAATGTTTTTCTGCGTCAAATAATCAATTAGCCCACGTTCCGCGTAACAACTGGTACTTTTATGTGGGAGAATATTGTACGTTTTCGATTGTCAGTCAGTAACTTAAACGCTCCTTGCGTTCAGAAAATGTTAATTAAGTTGTGACTGTGGCTTTAAATGTGTTTCTTCTGCTAATTGATACTTAAAAAAACTGCTGCGATTTGATTTATTTTCAGCGTCAAGCTACAGTTAGAAATAGCTGTTGGCTCTTTGTTATTCTTACAGAAATTACATTAATTTATCACAAAAGTGCGCTGCTTTTGAAGCTCCAGTCTTGTCGCATTTGCGCTCGATATAATCCTTCTGATCTTCAAAATAAGGAAGGCTTCTGTTAGAAGTTAATCTTGTTCTGTGTTTTTAAGGTGAAAGTTATTTTAAGACTTCTGTCCGTAGTGCATTACTCAGAAGCGCCCCGACGAGCTATGATCCTATCGTGGCTTTGGAGCTAAACTTCTGAAAGGCGTTGCTACTAATAGATTCAAACTTCAGGGACTTTTTACGGAACGTTTTTCCTCACTTCGCAGTGTAATGTGTAGTCGCCGACACACCGTGTACAAATACACAGTGGTGTCCAAAATTAAAGCAACAATCCGCTGTTTCCCCGTCTTGTGTCTAATTCACTATACAGGGTGGTCCATTGATAGTGACCGGGCCAAATATCTCACGAAATAAGCCTCAAACGAAAAAACTACAAAGAATGAAACGAGAATCGGGAATCTCAAAAACGTCGGTGTTGAGAATGCTACATCAACATCGATTGCACCCGTACCATATTTCTATGCACCAGGAATTGCATGGCGACGACTTTGAACGTCGTGTACAGTTCTGCCACTGGGCGCAAGAGAAATTACGAGACGATGACAGATTTTTTGCACGCGTTCTATTTAGCGGCGAAGCGTCATTCACCAACAGCGGTAACGTAAACCGGCATAATATGCATTTTTGGGCAACGGAAAATCCACGATGGCTGCGAAAAGTGGAACATCAGCGAGCTTGGCGGGTTAACGTATGGTGCGGCATTATGGGAGGAAGGATAACTGGCCCCCATTTTATTGATGGCAATCTAAATGGTGCAATGTATGCTGATTTCCTACGTGATGTTCTACCGATGTTACTACAAGATGTTTCACTGCATGACAGAATGGCAATGTACTTCCAACATGATGGATGTCCGGCACATAGCTCGCGTGCAGTTGAAGCGGTATTGAATAGCATATTTCATGACAGGTGGATTGGCCCGCAGGTTCACCGGATCTGACGTCCACGGATTTCTTTCTGTGGGGAAAGTTGAAGGATATTTGCTATCATGATCCACCGACATTGCCTGACAACATGCGTCTGCGCATTGTCATTGCATGTGCGAACATTACGGAAGGCGAAATACTCGCTGTTGAGAGGAATGTCGTTACGCGTATTGCCAAATGCATTGAGGTTGACGGACATAATTTTGAGCATTTATTGCATTAATGTGGTATTTACAGGCAATCATGCTGTAACAGCATGCTTTCTCACAGATGATAAGTTCAGAAAGGTACATGTATCACAGTGCAACAACCAAAATAAAATGTTCAAACGTACCTACGTTCTGTATTTTAATTTTAAAAACCTACCTGTTACCAACTTTTCGTCTAAAATTGTGAGCCATATGTTTGTGACTATTACAGCGCCATCTATCACAAAGCGAAAAAAGTGTTCCAACTAAAACACTCATATTTCTTTACGTACTACACGAATATGTAATAAAAATGGGGATTCCTATTTAAAATAACGCAGTTGATATCCGTTTGACCTATGGCAGCGCCATCTAGCGGGCCAACCATAGCGCCATCTGGTTTCCACCTTCAAGCTAGACGAGTTTCGTTCTTTGTAGTTTTTTCGTTTGATGCTTATTTAGTGAGATATTTGGCCCGGTCACTATCTATGGACCACCCTGTCAACAAACTGTCAACCAGATGACCTCTCTGTTCGATAGTGTTCTTGTACGGAAGATGACGTTCCAGTCAACCATGCCAACAATGACGTCAGGGCTCCTATGAAACGACGTAGTGTTTGCGGGATAGCCCCACATCTACAATCACTGCGTACACAGTCACAGACGGTGCGTTATGGCACAGAGAAGATGCCTACCAGACACTCTGCGGTGGAGGGTCAGAGAAAGAATGGAAGCAGGTCAGTCGCAAACTGATGTTGGCCGCTGGGGTCAGTGTGAATCTTTCTGTTGTTTCTCGGAGTATACAGACCGAGACTATACCCCGAAGACCAGGGCAGAACCGACCACAGGTGATTTCTTATGAGAGGACCGTTGTTTGGCTGTACGGGCACGACAGTACCTGGCATGCTAGCTCGCAGCATCCTCTGGACATGTTGTGTCGAGGCAAACGGTGTGCTGAAGGCTTCGGCAGAGTGACCTTTATGGTAGGAGATCTACTGTTTCTCTGCCTCTGACGCTTCTTCAAAGGTAATGTTTGGGCGGCCGAACAGTAGGGCAATGTTGTTTCCAAAGATGAGTCCAGATTTAGTCTAGAGAGTGGTTCTCAAGGAATTCGCATCTGGAGGGAACGTGGAACACGATTTCGGAACCCAAACACTGTGTAAAGAGATCGACTCGAGGAGGATCCCTAATGGTGTGGGTAGGGATTATTTTGAACACTCTAACCAATCTTCATGAAATTGTGCGGGTGAATCGGCAACTGCTGTCAGATATCGTGATCCGATCTTGGGACCTCATTTGCAGTTGTTGCGAGCTGCTGTGGTCCCATACTTCGTATTGATGGACGATAATGATCGACGTCATAGAGCAAGAGCGGTTGATGTTTTCTTGGAAACGGAAGATGTTGCATGCACGGCGAGGCGTACTCGCTCTCCCGATTTGAATCCCATAGAGCTTGTCTGGGCTGCACTAGGGAGACGGCAGACAGCTTGCACCACGTCAGCATCGACCAACCACTCTCCAAGACCGCGATCAGCTCAGCAGGAAGAATGGGCGTTATTGCCTCATCATGAGACCGATGACATCATCCACAGGATGCCCCGTCGTTGTCAGGCTTGTATTGCTCCCAGAGGTGGTCACACCCCATACCGAGAACATTAACCAGTCGTCGGAATGCGGTGGAAATCCGTTGAGTGGAAAAAAACGAAGAACATTTTTGTCTACCGTTATGTGTGTTGCAGTTGTTTACGTTCTGTATTCTACAAATTGTTTTTACTTTACTGTTTCCTGTTTATACTGTTTTGTCGCAAAATAAAAGCAACCTTTCAAAATTTCCGTTTGTTACGTTAATTTTGGATACCAGTATAGCTAGTAGAAAATTTGGAGTTCTAGTACTGACTTTATCCATTCCGTTCAACTACTATTGCACTCTTTGGCTGTGTCTGAGAAAATCACAATCCAGTCGGAAACGGAAAACCGCAGACGTTTTTTTCTTCTTCTTGATTTTCAAATCCGTTTCACAATTCCTCCTTGGTCTCCTACGGTATTTCCTCCAATTTTTTTCTTCCCAAATCAGTATTCTGACTAGTTTGATGCGGCCCGCCACGACTTCCAGTTTTGTGCCAACCTCTTCATCTCAGAGTCGCATTTGCATCCGACGTCCTGTTAATTGTTGGATATATTGCAATTCAGTTCCGTACTGTATGCACTCTCTACTATTCTCTCACGATGTCCTTTAGGACGTATGCTCTCATCCTGTCCCTTCTTCTTGTCGTCATTTCCCACATGTTTCTCCCCCAGCGACTGTGCACAGAACGATCTCATTTTTAAACAGTCCACCTAATTTTCAACATCCTCTTGTAGCACCAAGTCTCAAACGCTTAGATTCTCTTCTTTTCCGGTTTTTCCTCGTAGTCCAGGTCTCACTTCCATATATTGCTGTGTCCCAAACGTACATTCTAAGAATTTTTTTCTTCAAATTAAGGCCGATGTTTGATTCTAGTAGACTTCTTATGGCCCAGGGATGCACTCTTCACCTGTAATAGTTTACTTTTTATGGCCTTGTTTTGTCCATTATGTGTCATTATCCTTCCAAGGCAGCAGAATTCCTTCACTTATCTGCTTCGGCGTCACAGATTTGGATGTTTAGTTATCACCAAACTAGCTTCTGTTACTCCTCATCACTTTCGTCGTTCTTAGTTTTACCTTCAATCCATATTATATAGTCAAACTTTTCATTACGTTCAATAGGTCCTATAGTTCTTCACTTTGATTGAGGATAGCAGTGACAACAAATCTGACCATTGATATCCTCTCATCCTGCCTTTTAATCCTATTCATAGACATTTCTTTTATTTCCGTCTTTGCTACTTCAGTGTATAGATCGAACAAAACTGATGAGAGAAAGAATCCCTGTCCTACAACATTTCTAATCAGAGCATTTCGTTTTTAGTTTTCCACGCTGATTATTTCCTCTTGATTTTTGTAGATTTTCAAAGGCAAAGTCAGATCTTCCACTCTAGTGCCCCTACTTCTCCTAAAGGCAAACAGATCGTTGTCTCACAATCCTCAGTTTTCTTCTTTCTGTTTATTGTCAGCAACTTCGATGCATGAGCTTCTAAGCTAATTGTATAATAGTTTTCACTCTTATCTGTTCTAACTATTTTCTAGGTTGTGTGGAAGATATTTTTGTGAAGTGTGATGGTATGTATTCCACACGCCAAATTGAATAGTCGTTTAGTTGTCACTCGCCGCAGTGATTTTAAATAGTCAGAAGAAATGAACTCTGCTCACTGTACAGGTCTAATACCGTCAGGGAGACGACGCAACTCTGTCACATTCCCTTCTCAACTACTTCTTTCCCGAACTTCCAGCTTGCTGGAGTAGCTTGGGTCAGCAACTTCTGTTAATCAATAGAACGAAAAACCATTCCGAAGTTGCAGATTTTTACTTTTTATTGACTCGATGACTAGTTTCGTGCAGAGACCCATTTTCAAATCATAATAACGTACCCGTGGTCTAGGGGTTTGCCGGCACGGTAGCTCAGCGTGAACGGCCAGAGAGCCAGTTGGCCTCTGTAATAAAAAACTGAGTGGAAGGATCAACAACCGAACTTGAACCGGATGTCTTGCGACGTCCGCAACGACCCAACACAACGATCAACAATGAACAAAATGCAAAAAAAAAAAAAAAAAAAAAAAAAGGGGGTAGCGTCTTTGATTCATAATCAAAACGTCTTTGGTCCCGGGTTCGATCCCCGCCACTGCCTAAATTTTGATAAATAATCAGCATTGGCGACCGAAGACTTCCGGCATAAGAAGTCAGCATCATTCTGCCAACGGCCTTGTCAAAGAGGGCGGAGGAGCGGATAGAGGTTCAGGGCACACTCTTGTCCTAAGGGTGGGAAATTGCCCCTAAAGGCGGAAGAATCAGCAATGATCAACGACATGAGGATGCAGAAGGCAATGGAAACCACTGCATTAAAGACACGTAACGTGTATCCACAGGACATGTGGCCTGTAATTGAAGAAGTGTCATGATGATCTCTCCATTGGCAAAAGATTCCGGAATAGTCTCCCATTCGGATTTCCGGGAGGGGACTGCCAAGGGGGAGGATACCATGAGAAAAAGATTGCATAATCAACGAAAGGATAACGTTCTACGAGTCGGGGTGTGGAATGTCAGAAGCTTGAACGTGGTAGGGAAACTAGAAAACCTGAAAAGGGAAATGCAAAGGCTCAATCTAGATATAGTAGGGGTCAGTGAAGTGAAGTGGAAGGAAGACAAGGATTTCTGGTCAGATGAGTATCGGGTAATATCAACAGCAGCAGAAAGTGGTATAACAGGTGTAGGATTCGTTATGAATAGGAAGGTAGGGCAGGGGATGTATTACTGTGAACAGTTCAGTGACCGGGTTGTTCTAATCAGAATCGACAGCAGACCAACACCGACAACGATAGTTCAGGTATACATGCCGACGTCGCAAGCTGAAGATGAACAGATAGAGAAAGTGTATGAGGATATTGAAAGGGTAATCCAGTATGTAAAGGGGGACGAAAATCTAATAGTCATGGGCGACTGGAATGCAGTTGTAGGGGAAGGAGTAGAAGAAAAGGTTACAGGAGAATATGGGCTTGGGACTAGGAATGAAAGAGGAGAAAGACTAATTGAGTTCTGTAACAAGTTTCAGCTAGTAATAGCGAATACCCTGTTCAAGAATCACAAGAGGAGGAGGTATACTTGGAAAAGGCCGGGAGATACGGGAAGATTTCAATTAGATTACATCATGGTCAGACAGAGATTCCGAAATCAGATACTGGATTGTAAGGCGTACCCAGGAGCAGATATAAACTCAGATCACAATATAGTAGTGATGAAGAGTAGGCTGAAGTTCAAGACATTAGTCAGGAAGAATCAATACGCAAAGAAGTGGGATACGGAAGTATTAAGGAATGACGAGATACGTTTGAAGTTCTCTAACGCTATAGATACAGCAATTAGGAACAGCGCAGTAGGCAGTACAGTCGAAGAGGAATGGACATCTCAAAAAAGGGCCATCACAGAAGTTGGGAAGGAAAACATAGGTACAAAGAAGGTAGCTGCGAAGAAACCATGGGTAACAGAAGAAATACTTCAGTTGATTGATGAAAGGAGGAAGTACAAGCATGTTCCGGGAAAATCAGGAATACAGAAATACAAGTCGCTGAGGAATGAAATAAATAGGAAGTGCAGGGAAGCTAAGACGAAATGGTTGCAGGAAAAATGTGAAGACATCGAAAAAGATATGATTGTCGGAAGGACAGACTCAGCATACAGGAAAGTCAAAACAAACTTTGGTGACGTTAAAAGCAACGGTGGTAACATTAAGAGTGCAACGGGAATTCCACTGTTAAATGCAGAGGAGAGAGCAGATAGGTGGAAAGAATACATTGAAAGCCTCTATGAGGGTGAAGATTTGTCTGATGTAATAGAAGAAGAAACAGGAGTCGATTTAGAAGAGATAGGGGATCCAGTATTAGAATCGGAATTTAAAAGAGCTTTGGAGGACTTACGGTCAAATAAGGCAGAAGGGATAGATAACATTCCATCAGAATTTCTAAAATCATTGGGGGAAGTGGCAACAAACGACTATTCACGTTGGTGTGTAGAATATATGATTCTGGCGACATACCATCTGACTTTCGGAAAAGCATCATCCACACAATAACGAAGACGGCAAGAGCTGACAAGTGCGAGAATTATCGCACAATCAGCTTAACAGCTCATGCATCGAAGCTGCTGACAAGAATAATATGCAGAAGATTGGAAAAGAAAATTGAGAATGCGCTAGGTGACGATCAGTTTGGCTTTAGGAAAAGTAAAGGGACGAGGGAGGCAATTCTGACGTTACGGCTAATAATGGAAGCAAGGCTAAAGAAAAATCAAGACACTTTCATAGGATTTGTCGACCTGGAAAAAGCGTTCGACAATATAAAATGGTGCAAGCTGTTCGAGATTCTGAAAAAAGTAGGGGTAAGCTATAGGGAGAGACGGGTCATATACAATATGTACAACAACCAAGAGGGAATAATAAGAGTGGACGATCAAGAACGAAGTGCTCGTATTAAGAAGGGTGTAAGACAAGGCTGTAGCCTTTCGCCCCTACTCTTCAATCTGTACATCGAGGAAGCAATGATGGAAAGAAAAGAAAGGTTCAGGAGTGGAATTAAAATACAAGGTGAAAGGATATCAATGATACGATTCGCTGATGACATTGCTATCCTGAGTGAAAGTGAAGAAGAATTAAATGATCTGCTGAACGGAATGAACAGTCTAATGAGTACACAGTATGGTTTGGGAGTAAATCGGAGAAAGACGAAGGTAATGAGAAGTAGTAGAAATGAGAACAGCGAGAAACTTAACATCAGGATTGATGGTCGCGAAGTCAATGAAGTTAAGGAATTCTGCTACCTAGGCAGTAAAGTAACCAATGACGGACGGAGCAAAGAGGACATCAAAAGCAGACTCGCTATGGCAAAAAAGGCATTTCTGGCCAAGAGAAGTCTACTAATATCAAATACAGGCCTTAATTTGAGGAAGAAATTTCTGAGGATGTACGTCTGGAGTACAGCATTGTATGGTAGTGAAACATGGACTGTGGGAAAAGCGGAACAGAAGAGAATCGAAGCATTTGAGATGTGGTGCTATAGACGAATGTCGAAAATTAGGTGGACTGATAAGGTAAGGAATGAGGAGGTTCTACGCAGAATCGGAGAGGAAAGGAATATGTGGAAAACACTGATAAGGAGAAGGGACAGGATGATAGGACATCTGCTAAGGCATGAGGGAATGACTTCCATGGTGCTAGAGGGAGCTGTAGAGGGCAAAAACTGTAGAGGAAGACAGAGATTGGAATACGTCAAGCAAATAATTGAGGACGTAGGTTGCAAGTGCTACTCTGAGATGAAGAGGTTAGCACAGGAAAGGAATTCGTGGCGGGCCGCATCAAACCAGTCAGTAGACTGATGACAAAAAAACATGGCCGAAAATGGAATTTCCAAAGATGTAAAAAATGTGCAATGAACATTTTCAGTGCATACAGATAAAAGTCGGAAGGTGCGAGATCCGGGCTGCATGGTTGATGCGGAAGAACAGTCCACTGAAGTTTTGTGAACTCCTCTCGGATGACCAGACAGGGATAAGGCCTTGCGTTATCTTGGAGAAGTTCGTTTGGATTTTTGGGCGACGAACACGGTAAAGTCGTTTCTTATTTCCTGAGGATAGCCCAGTGCACTTCGGAGTTGATCGTTGCACCACGAGGGAGGACATCAAACAGAATAACCCTTTCAGAGTCCAAGAAGACCGTCGCCATGACTTTATCGGCTGAGGGTGCGGATTTGAACTTTTTCTTCGGAGGAGAGATGACGTAGCACCACTCCATGTATTGCCATTTTGTTCCCTGTTCGATTTGATGAACCCATGTTTCATCGCCAGTAACGAGTTTCGACAAAAGACTGTCATGATAAGCTTCGTAATGCGCAAGCTATACCACACTGGTGGTCCTCCGAACCCTTTGAGTATCCCAGTTGGTGTACGAGTGTGTCAGCACTACCAAAATAGACGTCCATTTGTACAGCGAACGGTTAGTTTTTGATCTCTAGCGATCACCTCGAATGAGAGTGTCCGCACGTTCCAACATTGCAGGAGTTATAACTGTGTGCGGCCGGGCAGCACGCGGTAGATCGGACAGGTTTGCGCGATTTTCTTCAGAGAACGGCAGACGACTACCTTGCTTTTGTTCACTGCGAGGTCTCTCTAAACATTCCTCAGGCACCTATGAATGTATGCGATGTTCTGGTTTTCCGGCAAAGAAACTCAATGACAGTTCTCTGCGTGGAACGCAACTTCCGTTACAGACGCCATTTTGAAGGCTACGTATGGCGTCGCCATTTATCGGAATTCCATCAAGCTATAGGGGATGATGCCGGAATATTCTACCATGTCCCATAACGGACTCAGCATTTCTACAACCGAAATTGACCAAGAAAAAAAAGTGTTGCATTACTTATTGAACCCTCCGCGTACAAAATTAAGTTACGAAGTAATTTAAAAGTGACTGCGAAACTGTGAAGGACAAAGTATGCGAAATGCGCTGTTGATGGAAAATAAGAAAACTTGTTTTAAAAGCATCGACAAGTACTGAGTAGAAACATGAAATGAATAAAAATTGGTTGGTAATAGTATAGCGTAGTGGTAGGGGCATCACTCCCCATGTTCTCTGTTAGATTACCGTGAATGTGTGATTACGTGCGAATTGACGTATTCCGTGGCCTATTCAACCGTCCATTAGCCGTTAACACCGTGATGTAGATCAGTCTGATAGGACACAATAGCAAACAGTGCCGCATTAAACAAAGGTATTCCTTCGTGGGGCTACACGACTTCGCAAAAGTGCAATAAATCGATCCCTTTTAGTAGAGTCGGCTGTTGCACTTCACACACTCTTAACGATCACACTAGTCTGGATTTCGACCATCAGATATAAATAAAGGAGTAATGGGTCGCGTGGGCGTTACATTCAATCATGCCGCAGACTCGCACTGCAATAAAATGTGCGCTAATGGAGGGTACCGTCGTGTTTCTCTGCAGCAGACTCGACATGTATCTGCGAATAATGGACACTGTGAAACAATGCTGCCCATTTCCGACAAAGCACGTTATATGAAGTACATCCCTCCGTCCCCCTTTCCAAGACAAATGACAAATGGGAAAAAACAGCTGCGTCGTTGCTTTCCTGTGCGTAATACGTTTACAGGGCCGGGATCAGCATGTTTTTGATGCTTCTGGAAAGGGCAGTGAATTGTAAGTTAAAAATTTTATCGGATGCCTTCGACAACCACAGACTGAAAGTAGACACGAGCGAGACTAAAATATTGTTGATAGCTAACTCTAACAGACAAGTAAGAGTAAACAGTAAAATAGGGAACAATACTAATGCTAGTAAATGAATTTTAGTAGTTGGGAAGTATAGTAACAGATGACAACAGAAGTGTAATGGAAATTAAAAGAACTGCGATCAAACAAGTCCTCGGTAAAGTAATTTATCAACAGACAACCTCCGTACTATAAATATAAGACAGACATTCGTCACAACATTTGTTTGTAACCTTATAAGCTATGGCTGTAGAGGGCAGACGCTGAGAAAATCCTGTAGTCAAATCTTCTATGCTGAAATCTATTTTTTTTTTGTCGCTCTTGCTAAGCACTTTATCGTCCTATTTTCTTTTACATTCCTGTTTGCGGGCGCATTCAGTAATGCTGCAAAGACCTTGTGATCACTGATTCCACATTCTACGCTGAGTCGAAAGGTTCGGGCTTGTTGGTGACAAGCAGCTAATACACTCCTGGAAATGGAAAAAAGAACACATCGACACCGGTGTGTCAGACCCACCATACTTGCTGCGGACACTGCGAGAGGGCTGTACAAGCAATGATCACACGCACGGCACAGCGGACACACCAGGAACCGCGGTGTTGGCCGTCGAATGGCGCTAGCTGCGCAGCATTTGTGCACCGCCGCCGTCAGTGTCAGCCAGTTTGCCGTGGCATACGGAGCTCCATCGCAGTCTTTAACACTGGTAGCATGCCGCGACAGCGTGGACGTGAACCGTATGTGCAGTTGACGGACTTTGAGCGAGGGCGTATAGTGGGCATGCGGGAGGCCGGGTGGACGTACCGCCGAATTGCTCAACACGTGGGGCGTGAGGTCTCCACAGTACATCGATGTTGTCGCCAGTGGTCGGCGGAAGGTGCACGTGCCCGTCGACCTGGGACCGGACCGCAGCGACGCACGGATGCACGCCAAGACCGTAGGATCCTACGCAGTGCCGTAGGGGACCGCACCGCCACTTCCCAGCAAATTAGGGACACTGTTGCTCCTGGGGTATCGGCGAGGACCATTCGCAACCGTCTCCATGAAGCTGGGCTACGGTCCCGCACACCGTTAGGCCGTCTTCCGCTCACGCCCCAACATCGTGCAGCCCGCCTCCAGTGGTGTCGCGACAGGCGTGAATGGAGGGACGAATGGAGACGTGTCGTCTTCAGCGATGAGAGTCGCTTCTGCCTTGGTGCCAATGATGGTCGTATGCGTGTTTGGCGCCGTGCAGGTGAGCGCCACAATCAGGACTGCATACGACCGAGGCACACAGGGCCAACACCCGTCATCATGGTGTGGGGAGCGATCTCCTACACTGGCCGTACTGAATAGTGCACGGTACATCCAAACCGTCATCGAACCCATCGTTCTACCATTCCTAGACCGGCAAGGGAACTTGCTGTTCCAACAGGACAATGCACGTCCGCATGTATCCCGTGCCACCCAACGTGCTCTAGAAGGTGTAAGTCAACTACCCTGGCGAGCAAGATCTCCGGATCTGTCCCCCATAGAGCATGTTTGGGACTGGATGAAGCGTCGTCTCACGCGGTCTGCACGTCCAGCACGAACGCTGGTCCAACTGAGGCGCCAGGTGGAAATGACATGGCAAGCCGTTCCACAGGACTACATCCAGCATCTCTACGATCGTCTCCATGGGAGAATAGCAGCCTGCATTGCTGCGAAAGGTGGATATACACTGTACTAGTGCCGACATTGTGCATGCTCTGTTGCCTGTGTCTATGTGCCTGTGGTTCTGTCAGTGTGATCATGTGATGTATCTGACCCCAGGAATGTGTCAATAAAGTTTCCCCTTCCTGGGACAATGAATTCACGGTGTTCTTATTTCAATTTCCAGGAGTGTATGTCGCCTTCACGAGTCGGTTCTCTGAGAGCGGCTCAAGGTTATTTCCGGATAGGGCATTTATGACAATTTCATGGGATTCACTGTTCCGTCTACCTGCCTTAATCACTCTAACCTACCAGCCTCTAATTGATTCCCGTCAAATTCTCCGTCACTATTGCTCCTGAGACGGGGCCTATCCAGAATCATCCGAAGATCGTATTTAATCTTCTGTAAATTATTTCGAGTTCAGTGTCTGTGCTAAACTCAGAAAGTATTACCGTACGGGGAAAATCCACTGACATAAGAGATATTGACGAAAGTTAGATTGTTGTGCTCCGGTGCCCTGGAACGCTCCTATCTGAACCGGCGAAGCTGGTCGGGCGTTCCCATCCTAGTCTCGTGAGCGTACGAGGTGTGTGAAAAAATTAATGGGACTGATTTTTTATCTACCAAACCTTCTCTTTCTTAAACAACGATATTGTTCTCTTCAAAGCAGTTTCTTTTGGCAGCCATACACCGGCGTTGTTCCCAGTCTTGGAAGAAGCGCTGAAAGGCTTCAGCTGCTAGAGCCGTAACATATCGGTAGCTTTATTTTGAATCCCAGAATGAATCCTTTGTAGACATCTTTCAATTTCGAAAAAGAAAAATGTCACAAAGACTCCGATCAGGTGAACAGGGGGTAGTGGAATGTCTTTTGAGGTCAAAACTTCCATGATGGAAGTGGTCATGTGACATGGGGCGTTACCATGATGCAGCATCCACTTGTCTGCAACATCCCATCTCACTCGATTTATCCTTTTCCTGAGCCTTTCAAGGGCATCTTTGTAGAACATTGGGGTGACAGTTTGCCCTGAAGGAACAAACTCTTTATGCATGAAACCCCTACTGTCAAATAAACAAATCAGAATTTTTTTTATCTTTCATTTGCTAATTCGAGCTTCTTTCGGTCGAGGAAGTGTCTCAGTGTGACACTCCTCGCTTTGCTGTTTGCCTCAGGATCGTACTGAGAAATCCAGGATTCGTCACCTGCGATCACACGACTAGACCACGTATGGTGATTGGCAGTCTTCTGAAGAAAATCAACGCACAGGTTTCTTAGTCCTTCTGCTCACTTGTCTGGTACCACTTTGGCACAAACCTTTCTTCGGTGAAAATGTGTTGTACAGTGAACGTGATTAAGTTTAACAGGTCACCCATCATCCTCAATCTTAAGGGGTGTCTGTCTGATCTCACAAGAGCCTGCACATGTTCGACGTTTTCGTCGATTTTTTAAGTTGAAGGTCCCCCCTACCGAAGTTCATTTACGTGTTATCAGCCTTTGTGCCAGCGAAAAGCATGTGCTGTTGGTAAAGGGTGTTCCCCGCAGGCCTGTTTCAACTTTTCAAAGGTCTCATTCGCGGATAGCTGAAGTTGCTCTAAATTCCGCTGTTCCGTTTTCGAAACACACAACAAAAGCACTACTTCAGTGATGGCACTCTCAATAATCACGTGATGGCTGTATGGAGCTGAAACTTCGAATGACCATCCGGAAGGGATGAACACGCCGGTCTACAAAAGTAGAACAACACACCGTTGCCGGATCGCTCGCAGTGTTATCAGCCCTATAACCATACTCATACAATTCGTATATAAAAAGTGCATGAAGGCCGGTGAAACCACGAGAAGAGGACAAGGACGTCCACGCTCATCATAGAGCGAAGAGGTCGGAGGTACATCTGCTCTGTAGGGCAGGCTGGACGGCGATATGTGGCGGATGTGACGAGAGAGTACAATGTTGGTGCATGCACAAGTATTTCGGAACTGAACATTCAGCGCAAATTTTTGAATACGAGACTCCGCAGCAGACGACCTACCCGTGTTCCCACGTTGACGCAACGATATCGCGAATTACGATTGTAGTGGGCACGGGGTCATCGATACCTGGTTGTGGATCAAGGGAAATGGGTTGCTTGATCGGATGAATCACCTGGTGATTACTGCAGGGGGACCGTGTCCGGCTTCGGCTTCGGCGTCATCCAGGCGAATAGCTGCCCAATACATGCATCGCACCACGGACGCAGGGCGCTCAAGTTCACTCACCCTGGCTTGCATGGGTCTTGTGATGAACATCATTGCAGATCAAGTGAATTCCTTCATGCTGATGTCTTCCCCGGCGGTGATGGCATCTCCCAGCAAGACAGTATTCGATGTCACAAGACCAAAATCGTGCTACAGTAGCTTGAAGAGCACGGTAGCTTGTTTCAGCCAGCGAACTCACCTGATTTCAACCGAATGGAAACCATGTGAGACATTGTAGAGAGTCAGATTCGCCCCCAAAAAGTATGGTCCTTAATTCAAGCGATTTGCATGATGTGTGCGTAGACATCTAACGCTGCATACTCTGGAAACCTACAAAGTACTGATCGGATCCACGCCACGCAGAATTACTATTGTATTGTGTTGTTCCAAATGTGGACTATCGTGGCGAGAGGTAGGTTCAAATGGCTCTGAGCACTATGCGACTTAACTTCTGAGGTCATCAGTCGCCTAGAACTTAGAACTAATTAAACCTAACTAACCTAAGGACATCACACACATCCATGCCCGAGGCAGGATTCGAACCTGCGACCGTAGCAGTCACGCGGTTCCAGACTGAAGCGCCTTTAACCGCACGGCCACACCGGCCGGCCGGCGAGAGGTAGGGGGGTGGGGTGGAGGGGAGGGGTCATGAGAGTGTATCATGCTCAACATATTTACTTCTCTGTGTGATATGTAAAAGAAATTGAAACATACATTATCAATGTCTGTTTCCTGTCCTTCGCCGTTCGATTCGTGTACCGGAACGGATTTTTGCCGGCCGGAGTGGCCGAGAGCTTCTAGGCGCTACAGTCTGGAACCGCGCGACCGCTACGGTCGCAGGTTCGAATCCTGCCTCGGGCATGGATGTGTGTGATGTCCTTAGGTTAGTTAGGTTTAGGTAGTTCTGAGTTCTAGGGGACTGATGACCTCGGATGTTAAGTCCCATAGTGCTCAGAGCCATTTGAACCATTTGTCCTTCGCGAAGTCGCCTCATCCTCTTCACTTTGCCTTGCATGATAGTATAAGGGGCAGTCAAATGAAAACGGAATAGATACAAAAAAGTAAGTAAACTCGTCATTATTTCAAAACCAACTGCTACTTCATTTATCCTTCATTTATCCCACTGTGTGCAGAGACGGTCAGTGCCCTAATGGAAAAATGTTTGTAGTTGCCTACGGAACTATGATTGTACCCACAGGTGCAGCTCTTAATGCGAAGCAAATCGACAACCACGAATGTTTTTCTTCAGGGCACGAAAGATTTGGAAAGCGCACATGGAGAGACCGGAACTGTATGGAGGATGTGTAAGGGCTTCTCAGCGAAGCTTCTGCAGTGTGGTAGAAGCAACCTAGGCAACATTTGGAACCGCCCACATGGAGTCGGTACAATACCCATCTCTCCCATGTGTTTTCCATATTCCTAAAGCCCTGAAGAAAGACATTTATGTGGTAAGTTCCTATGCGATCAAACTGCTGAGGTCATCATCAGTCCCTTGGCTTGAACACTACTTAATCTAACTTTAACGTACGCTAAGGACAACACAGTCACTCATGCCCGGGGAACGACTCGAACTTCCGACGGGCGGAGCCGCGCGAACCGTGGCAAGGCGCCCGAGACCGCACGGCGAGAAAGACATTCATTGCCGTTGATTTGCTGCACAGGAAGAGGTGGTGCACGCCTGGGTACAATTGTAACTTTACGCGTATTTAGGCGAGCTAATTGGCGCCCAGTGTTGCTATGAGGCATGAAGAATTTGTTTTACAGATGGAGCTAATGGTCCCAGGACTCAGGGCGCACCGCACCAATCGTTTCAGGCCAGCCAGGTACAAAGACGATCAGCGTCACCAGGAATGGGGAAATCCCAAAGCTGGGAATTTGGACGGTTGTTGTTCACATGGTCTTTTGCAGCAGACAATTCTTCAAAAATGGCGGAGTGTCAGACAAACTGAAAAATGATCACCTACAGCCCTTTCTGTAATTTCAATAGCTTTAAAAAAACAGAAGTTAATAATTCACAGTGTCTGACATTTTCACAATAAGCCCCTGAATTAACGACTTTTAAATGCTTCCTGCGATTTCAGCATACGATATGAAGGGTGCAAGTCGGATGCAGGAAGAACGTAGATACAGGAACCATCGGTATACCAGTTGTAAGTTGTCGTAGCTATGTTGGGCAAGTACCAGAGCTCCAAGCGCTAATAGAAAGTACTGTTGCTCAAATCGTTATAGGCACTGACAGCCGGTTAAAGCCTGAGATAAGCTCAGCCGAAATTTTTGCGAAGAACCTAACGGTGTTCCGAAAGGATAAGCTAAACACGGTTGGCGATGGCGTGTTTGTTGCTGTTAGAAGTAGTTCAACTTGTCGTGAAATTGAAATAGATACTTCCTGTGAATTAGTATAGGCAGAGGTCATTGTTAGGAACCCGAATAAAATAATTGGATCCTTTTACCGACCTCCCAATTTTAAAAAAAACTTGAGTTTTTGAACAAATTGCAAAACGATAAAAAAAGTATATCTGAATGGTGCGAAATTGGCAGCTAACCCTAAATAACGAAAAGTGTGAGGTCATCCACACGAGCGCTAAAAGGAATCCGTTAAACATCGGTTACACGACTAATCAGTCAAATCTAAAGGCCATAAATTCAACTAAATACCGAGGAATTACAATTACGAACAACTTAAATTGGAAGGAACACACAGAAAATGTTGTGGGGAAGGCTAACCAAAGATGCGTTTTATTGGCAGGACACTTAGAAAATGTAACAGATCTACAAAGGAGACTGCCTACACTAAGCGTGTCCGTCCTGCTGCGCGGTGTGGGATCCTTACCAGATAGGATTGATGGAGTACATCGAAAGAGTTCAAAGAAGGGCAGCACGTTTTGTACTATCGCGAAATAGGGGAGAGGGTGTCACTGGAATGATACAGGATTTGGGCTGAACGTCATAAAACAAAGGCGTTTTTCGTTGCGGAGGAATCTTCTCACGAAATTCTAGTTACCAGCTTTCTCCTCCTATTGCGAAAATATTTTGTCGACACCGACCTACATAGGGAGAAACGATCATCGTGATAAAATAAGGGAAACCAGACCTCGTCCGGAAAGATATAGGTTTTCCTTCTTTCCGTGCGCTATACGAGACTGGAATAATAGAGAATTACCAGGCACTTGAATGTGATTTGCAGAGTATCCATGTAGATGTAGATGTAGATCCCAGATGATAGTACTGCCCTGTAGCTGTCATTTCTGAAACCTACATATGTGTTTATGTTATTTCTTGACTTATAATATCTTATTTATCATGCAAAAGTTAGTCAGAACCTTGTATTCTCCACAATTACATAGCTAGTAAATACATCATGAATACCTCACATATTGTCATAATTGTGTATTTATTTAATGAAAGTTTTACTGTTCTGCCAGTTACTTTATTTACATGTTGAACGAAAGTGCCTCTAAAAAACTGTGCCGACTTGAAAGTGGTCAATGGCACATCTTAGTGGACACGACCATTGAAAACAGAATCAAAAGGTGCTTCTGTCAAAGAGGCATAAATAATTGAAACAAAATTTAATGACAGTTGATTGTCATTTGTGCAAAAATACTAGCTTTTTTTATTTATGAACCAACCGTTACTTATATTTAATGTAAATGATCTTAGTGTAACCGGATATTTATGATATTTCTTTATTTAAATATTGCTGTAACATGTTAGTTTAGTCTTAGATGTGGTCATGTTTGTAAGGCTTAAGAACGATTTATTTTTGGTGGGGAAGGCCTTCAGTCCCGTGAAAAGCAGACAGTAATGGAACACTACTGGAGTCGTGGAAATTGGCACTTCTCAAGTGAAGAGCTGAAGGAAGCGATTTGGGACAGTGTACGTTTGTGCTGGAAGAAAACAGACCTGCCTTTGATAACGAGTGTTATTCGATTGAGTATGAGATTGATTCTGGGCGGTGAACGGCCGCAACCATACCTTAATTTCTCAGCTGACTTTTTATTTCGAGAAGTCTGAATGTGCTGCAGTGTAGGTCTCGTAATTTTTCCGCATCGATTGCGGAACTGAGGATAGGCAGAGTATGAGTTACTATTCTTACAAGGGAACCTCCCCATCGCACCCCCCTCAGATTTAGTTATAAGTTGGCACAGTGGATAGGCCTTGAAAAACTGAACACAGATCAACTGAGAAAACAGGAAGAAGTTGTGTGTAACTATGAATAAAACAAGCAAAATATACAAACTGAGTAGTCCATGAGCAGGATAGGCAACATCAAGGATCGAGTGAGCTTCGGAGCGCCGTGGTCTCGTGGTTAGCGTGAGCATCTGCGGAACGAGAGCTCCTTGGTTCAAGTCTTCCCCTTAGTGAAAAGTTGATTTTCGCAAAGTTATGATCTGTCCGTTCGTTCATTGACGTCTCTGTTCAGTGTAATAAATTTAGTGTCTGTGTTTTGCGACCGCATCGCAAAACCGTGCGATTAGTAGACGAAAGGACGTGCCTCTCCAATGGGAACCGAAAACATTTGATCACAAGGTCATAGGTCAACGGATTCCTCCACAGGAAAACACGTCTGATATATTCTATACGACACTGGTGACGGCATGTGCGTCACATGACAGGAATATGTTGTCGACCCACCTAACTTGTACACTTGGCGAATGGGTAAAAAGATTCTTCTACCTTGCCCGATTTAGGTTTTCTTGTGGATGTGATAATGACCCCCAAAAAAGTGATGAAAACATAAGAGTTTGTCACATAAACTGCAACAAATGAAAATGCAACAGTTTCACAGTCGCACAGTTTTCCCTGTGCTGTGTCAAAAAAATATGTTTTTAACGTTTTCAAATTTTTCTGTATGTAGACCGTCAAATCCTGCATATGTCCAAGCAAATCTGAACATGTCCTGGAATTTTGGAGAGCGAAGTTGATTATGTGTGAGTGCCTGAACTTTGATAATTGTCTGAAAATAAAAAATTAAACTTTTCACCCGAGGGAAGACTTGAACTAAGGACCTCTCGTTCCGCAGCTGCTCACACTAACCACGGGACCACGGCGCTCCTGAGCTCACTCGGTCCTTGATGTTGCCTATCTTGCGCTTGGGCTACTCAGTTTGTATATTTTGCTTAGTTTTTTCATAGTTCCACACAACTTCTTTATGTTTTCTCGATTGATCTGTGTTCAGTTTTTCAAGGCCTATCCACTGTGCCAACTTATAACTAAATCTGAGGGGGCTGCGATGGGGAGGTTCCCTTGTTAGTATCGTGTTTGTTAATTTGTGAATCATCATGTTGAATTGTTTTGTGCTGTTGAGAATTTCGTGTATTGTGATTACGAAATTGAATTAGTTTTCTCGCATCTTTTATGAATATTTAGTTTGGGGATTTTGGTACCATTCTCATAACGTTCTCTGCGTTTGATAAGGGTATTTTCGGTCTGTATTTTTGAATGAATATTGTAGGGCCACTTCCCATTTCGTGTTCTTTCTTGAGTAAAAGTTACTCACCATAATTCTCTGTTGTTTGCATCAATTAAAGATGGTAGAGTAGAAACCTTGTTATTAAGTTATTCATTTATCTTTTAGTTATTATTACTGTGTATTTTGTTAACTCACAAGTCTAGCCAACGCATAGGTTATTTGACTGCAGGAATACAGCTACAGGTCATTAGTTGCAGCGAATTAGCTGAGGGTCATGAGAGAAGACGTGGGCGGCCCCATTCTGTGACTACGTCGAGTTTTTTTAAAGAGAGGCGTGTGTAGCCCAAGTACCTATAGTGCGGATAACTGCAGATAAAGACGCAACTGGTTTGCTCGTATGGAATGTTGTTTGGAAGAGCAATTAGTCTAGCAGTAATCGTTAGGTACTTCCCAGTAATGGTCCATAGGCAACAGCAGACATTTTCCCTATAAGTCATTGACTGTTTTATCTCACTGTGAGATAAATGTACTAATAGTAATAGCGATTACTCTCGAAATAATAAACACGTTATTTACTTTTTTCCATCTTTTCTGTTTTAATTTGACTGCCCCTTGTTCTATAGATAACCTAAAGGAGCGCTCTAGTCAGAAGCTCCGATTTCTTCAATCGCCAGTTTAACATATTCCTTGAGCAGCCCTACTAGTGATAGTAGATAAAGTGTTTAGACATAGATACTGCGGTACTGTCTTATTTCTTCTGTGTTTATGGGGAAAGATGCGATGCTAACGGATTTTTCTACGACTTGAAGACTGCTGTAGCGGCTGGTCGTGAGAGCGCATTCCGTCCCAGCATGGTCTGGGCAGAGACGGTGCGCTGCCGCGGTATAAATAGAGCGGACGGACTCTGCCGTTCACCCCGTGCAAGCGAACTGGCCTGCAGCGCGTGCGCTCTTGGGCGCTGCCTCCTGTTACAGAGGCAGGCGTGCTCTCATTTACATACCTGGCTCACGGCGCTCGCAGAGTGCTTTGAGGGGAATACTGTCCGTTTGGTGTTACGTTCACTACAAATGTTAATTCAATTATCTCTGTCTAATCAGCTCGCCATTTTCGGAACGCGAAATAGGTACAGTATGCCTAAATAACGGGGTCGTCGTCTTCTGTTCGAACTCTAATTTCATGTAACTCTCTAAGCAAGTCTTCGCTGTGCTAATTTTTTTATGCCTGCATACCTACTGCTGTGTGCATCCATTTCAACATGCGCATTGTATTTAAGCGTTGGTCTCCCTTTAAATCCCTCGTGCCCCCCCCCTCCCCCCCCCCCCCCCACACACACACAAACACACACACTCTTCTTTTCATTACCAAACAGACGATTCTTTGATGCGTCAGTGTGTCTCCTATCAGCCGATCCCTCATTTTGTTTAAGATGTGCCATCAGTTTTCTCCATCATTCGATTCAGTGCCTCCTCATTAGTTATTCGATCTACTCATCTGATCTGCTGACAAAAGGTCGTATTTTCTTCTTGCCAGAACTGCACATCGTCCACGTTTCACTTCCGTATGTGACTACACTCAAAGCAAGCATTTTCAGAAAAGACTTCCTAATCCTTAAATTTACAGGGTGTTACAAAAAGGTACGGCCAAACATTCCTCACACACAAATAAAGAAAAGATGTTATGTAGACATGTGTCCGGAAACGCTTAATTTCCATGTTAGAGCTCATTTTAGTTTCGTCAGTATGTACTGTACTTCTTCGATTCACCGCCATGATTTCATACGAGATACTCTACCTGTGCTGCTAGAACATGTGTCTTTACAAGTACGACACAACATGTGGTTCCTGCACGACAGATTCGGTGACCGATGGATTGGTAGAGGCGGACCAATTCCATGGCCTCCACGCTCTCCTGACCTCAACCCTCTTGACTTTCATTTATGGAGGCATTTGAGAGCTCTTGTCTATGCAACCCCGGTACCAAATGTAGAGACTGTTCGTGCTCGTATTGTGGACGGCTGTGATACAATACGCCATTCTGCAGGGCTGCATCAGCGCATCAGGGATTCCATGCGACGGGGGGTGGATGCATGTATCCTCGCTAACGGAGGACATTTTGAACATTTCCTGCAACAAAGTGTTTGAAGTCACGCTGGTACGTTCTGCTGCTGTGTGTTTCCATTCCATGATTAATGTGATTTGAAGAGAAGTAATAAAATGAGCTCTAACATGGAAAGTAAGCGTTTCCGGACACATGTCCACATCACATATTTTCTTTCTTTGTGTGTGAGGAATGTTTCCTGAAAGTCTGGCCGTACCTTTTTGTAACACCCTGTATATTCGATGCTAAATTTATGTTTATCAGCTACATTTTTCTTGGTATTGCTAGTTTGCATTTAAGACCCTCTCTTCTTCGGCCGTCATTAATTATTTTGTTGACCGCAGAAAACTCGACGAGTACTTCTAATGTCTCACTTTTAATCTAATTCTACCAGCATCATCCGATTTAATTCAACTACGTTCCACGTCCTTATTTTTGTTGATGTTGGTCTTACAACCTCTTTTCCAGACGTTGTGTATTCCGTTCATCTGCTATTCCAAGTCCTTTGCCGTCTCTGGAAGAACAATGGTAATGAAAAATCGCAGAGTTTTTATTTATTCCTCCTACATTAATTCCCTTTCGAAAATTCTTGATTTCCGTCATGGCTTGTACAGTTTGCGAATTGAATGTTAATCTGTGTAGTCCATATTCTTCATGGACGCTCAGAAAACGTTCCTTTTTGTGTTGATGTGAAAGTAAACATTACACCACTTGGAGAGATTGCAGTTCGGCATTTCGAATGTGCCTTTTGTCAGACACATCTGGCCGCTTTCCAATCTCGTCGCGGTTTACTTAACTGCGGAAGTTACAGAACGAGTCCACGGATGGATCTTTCCAAAACTACTAAATAAATCCCTCCGATCGATGGTGCAGTACAACCCCAAACATAAAAGCTAAAACCTTACAATCTTCAGACCTGATTGATGTATTAATGCTATTCGTCAGCACACCACCACCGCCGCCACCAGCATTAGAGTATATACTTACATGGATATGGTGTCTGTTCTTTCGGACATGTCCGAAAGAACAGACACCATATCCATATGAGTATATAGTTCTGGCGATGCCGGCCATGACCTTCTTCTTCTGTGCGGATGCACACATATTACCAAAACTCTTACGGGACTTGGTAAGAATGTCTTCCACGAGTAATGAGTGTGTTGGCTAGGGACACTACGAATGTAGTGTGTAGACATATAAGGTGAGAATGTGGGTCTCGCGGGACGCGTGCGCGAGATAGTCCCTGCAGTCGCACTATCGTCTCTGCCCTCGGTTGCTCAGATGGATAGAACGTCTGCCATGTAAGTAGGAGATCCAGGGTTCGAGTCCCACTCGGAGCACACATTTTCACCTGTCCCCGTTGATATATATCAACGCCTGCCAGCAGCTGAAGGTATTGATATATAATTCTGATTACCACTAGAGTAGGCTTCAGGCAACTGTCATCACTTTGTCAATATGCTCCACCTGCCACACGAGAAAATACACACTTCTTCTTACTATAAAATGCTGCATGATTAGTTTTCTTGCAAATGGCTAACTTGCAATCTGTAAAAAAATACGCTTACCTTTTTTTTGGAATAATGTCTACCGTGATATTTTATCTCGACGTATCTCAGAATTATCTTTCCCTTATAGTATTTTTTAAAGTTCACAACTTAGCTCTTCTTATGTTGAGTTCTGATAAATATCACTATCTGAAACAAAGACGGCCGCGCTCTACACAACTCGCAAGATGCATTTGCTCTAGTGCACCAATCAACTGCCACAGCATAGTATTCTTTCCCATGCTGTTAATCTGAAGCGTTACCAACCTTCGACGTATGGCAACTGCGAGAAAATGCTGCTAGCTGTGCATATACAGAAATGTATTTGAAGCGTTACGAATTTGTCGATGGAGGGTTAATGACGAACGTCTCTTTCTGCGACTGCTCGACACGGTGAGTGGTTTTCAGCCTTCCAGTAACAACATCCTTTCAAATAACAAGAGCGCTCTGCATAGCCTTCCTTTTATCGCTGCAGCGGCCGAAGACGTAGGAGAACGCCCGCCGGGCCCAATGAACTGTCGAGTGTAACGCTTCAGCGGCCGGTATAAATTCGTCAGACCGTTATTCCGCGCGCCGCTCGGCTGAAGGGCGACGTCTCTCGTAACCGAATTCTCCGCGAATTTAATTCTAGTGGCTTCTGGCAGTACGCGAAGTGCGCTCTTGGCAGTTTCGAAGCAGACGAAGGACTGCTAACATTACGAGACACTCAACCGGGGGGTCCTGGCGACGGCAGCCGCAGAGGGTCGACATTCCTAGTACTACTACTACTACTACTGCTATAAAGGGTGATCAAAAAGTTTCCGTTCGAAGGCCGTAGAGTTCAGAGTCGGTATGCCAGTCAGGCAAAATCATCGTGAGCATTGAGGCAATCATCCCATCAACGCGCAAGGTTGAAAATGCTCATTTGGTTAAACACCGTATCGAACTGCGTGATGAAGTCCATAACTGCCTTCTGCACATCCTAGTTCGACAGGAATCGTCTGCCATTTAATGCCTTTTTTAACGTACCGGAGCCGTGATAATCGCATGGGGAGAGAGCAGAACCATAGGGCGGGTCCTCGGGTGTCTCTCACCTCTGCGTTACGTCATTTGGGATATAGGGACGACAACAGTGGGTTTCGACAGACATTCTGCATCGTACACACTTTTCATTCTCCGATGGATGTCTGTCAGTGTTTGTCCTTCGGCAGCCAAGAAAAGAGAAACAGCACATTGGTCCTGTTTGGACGCGTGTGGTAATAACATCGCTTTAGCTCGCATTTCCGCATTTACCGCACCAGCCTCACACTAATCCATTGCTCACATGCCGATGCTTATGCCCGCATCAGATTTGCGCTACGTTGGATACACGCTGTAGAAACGTTCTGAAACTGAACTTTTTGATCGTTCCTTATACTACCGGGTGATCAAAAAGTCAGTATAAATTTGAAAACTTAATAAACCACGGAATAATGTAGATATAGAGGTAAAAATTGACACACATGCTTGGAATGACATTGGGTTTTATTAGAACCACCCTATATTGCTAGACGCGTGAAAGATCTCTTGCGCGCGTCGTTTGGTGATGATCGTGTGCTCAGCCGCCACTTTCGTCATGCTTGGCCTCCCAGGTCCCCAGACCTCAGTCCGTGCGATTATTGGCTTTGGGGTTACCTGAAGTCTCAAGTGTATCATGATCGACCGACATCTCTAGGGATGCCGAAAGACAACATCCGACGCCAGTGCCTCACCATAACTCCGGACATGCTTTACAGTGCTGTTCACAACATTATTCCTCTACTACATCTATTGTTGAGGAATGATGGTGGACATATTGAGCATTTCCTGTAAAGAACATCATCTTTGCTTGGTCTTACTTTGTTATGCTAATTATTGCTATTCTGATCTGTCGTACATTTTTTAAACTTCTGTATTTTTTTGGTTCTAATAAAACCCCATGTCATTCCAAGTATGTGTGTCTATTTGTACCTCTCTATCTACATTATTCCGTGATTTATTCAGTTTTCAAATTTATACTGACTTTTTGATCACTCGGTACTACTACTAGTAGTAATATTCTTTCATGTATCACTTTTACAAGCATAACATGTCACGTAGTTTTTGGGAAACTGGGAAATGTGAACTCTAAAATTAGAAGTGGGAACGATTCAGATAGGCAAATGCACTCAGTCAAATGCGATCAGTGATGGGAAAAACCAACCGGTTTTAACCGATACCGGTATTTTTCGGTATTTGTGTGGCCACGGTTGTGATAACTATTTTTTTAACTAATAACTGGGTAAAAAGCCGAAATATCAATTAGTCATAGCAGCAGTGGCAAAGTTTTTTATTTAAATAAACGTTTTTTTTAAATAACCAAGTGATTTCTATTCGTAAAATTTTCACTGCTTTGAAATATTGCGTTATTGTAGAAAATGGGGAAAGCGATTTGCGCTATTTTAATGACAATGCTGTCAGAAACGTGCGACAAAAACATGGCCTAAGAATTGGTTTTAAATTGTAAGACATTTCCAGGGGCAGATGTGGATTCTGACCACATTCTATTGGTTATGAACTGCAGATTGAAACTGAAGAAACTGCAAAAAGGTGGGAATTTAAGGAGATGGGACCTGGATAAACTGAAAGAACCAGAGGTTGTAGAGAGTTTCAGGGAGAGCATTAGGGAACAATTGACAGGAATGGGGGAAAGAAATACAGTAGAAGAAGAATGGGTAGCTCTGAGGGATGAAGTAGTGAAGGCAGAAGACGATCAAGTAGGTAAAAAGACGAGGGCTAATAGAAAACCTTGGGTAACAGAAGAAATATTGAATTTAATTGATGAAAGGAGAAAATATAAAAATGCAGTAAATGAAGCAGGCAAAAAGGAATACAAACGTCTCAAAAATGAGATCGACAGAAAGTGCAAAATGGCTAAGCAGGGATGGCTAGAGGACAAATGTAAGGATGTAGAGGCTTATCTCACTAGGGGTAAGATAGATACTGCCTACAGGAAAATTAAAGAGACCTTTGGAGAGAAGAGAACCGCTGGTATGAATATCAAGAGCTCAGATGGCAACCCAGTTCTAAGCAAAGAAGGGAAGGCAGAAAGGTGGAAGGAGTATATAGAGGGTTTATACAAGGGCGATGTACTTGAGGACAATATTATGGAAATGGAAGAGGATGTAGATGAAGACGAAATGGGAGATAAGATACTGCGTGAAGAGTTTGACAGAGCACTGAAAGACCTGAGTCGAAACAAGGTCCCGGGAGTAGACAACATTCCATTAGAACTACTGATGGCCTTGGGAGAGCCAGTCATGACAAAACTCTACCATCTGGTGAGCAAGATGTATGAGACAGGCGAAATACCCTCAGACTTCAAGAAGAATATAATAATTGCAATCCCAAAGAAAGCAGGTGTTGACAGATGTGAAAATGACCGAACTATCAGTTTAATAAGTCACAGCTGCAAAATACTACCGCGAATTCTTTACAGACGAATGGAAAAACTGGTAGAAGCCGACCTCGGGGAAGATCAGTTCGGATTCCGTAGAAATGTTGGAACACGTGAGGCAATACTAACCTTACGACTTATCTTAGAAGAAAGATTAACAAAAGGCAAACCTACGTTTCTAGCATTTGTAGACTTAGAGAAAGCTTTTGACAATGTTAACTGGAATACTCTCTTTCAAATTCTGAAGGTGGCAGGGATAAAATACAGGGAGCGAAAGGCTATTTACAATTTGTACAGAAACCAGATGGCAGTTATAAGAGTCGAGGGACATGAAAGGGAAGCAGCGGTTGGGAAGGGAGTAAGACGGGGTTGTAGCCTCTCCCTGATGTTATTCAATCTGTATTTTGAGCAAGCAGTAAAGGAAACAAAAATTCGGAGTAGGTATTAAAATTCATGGAGTAGAAGTAAAAACTTTGAGGTTCGCCGATGACATTGTAATTCTGTCAGAGACAGCAAAAGACTTGGAAGAGCAGTTGAACGGAATGGACAGTGTCTTGAAAGAAGGATATAAGATGAACATCAACAAAAGCAAAACGAGTATAATGGAATATAGTCAAATTAAGTCGGGTGATGCTGAGGGAATTAGATTAGGAAATGAGACACTTAAAGTAGTAAAGGAGTTTTGCTATTTAGGGAGTAAAATAACCGATGATGGTCGAAGTAGAGAGGATATAAAAGGTAGACTGGCAATGGCAAGGAAAGCGTTTCTGAAGAAGAGAAATTTGTTAACATCGAGTATAGATTTAAGTGTCAGGAAGTCGTTTCTGAAAGTATTTGTATGGAGTGTAGCCATGTATGGAAGTGAAACATAGACGATAACTAGTTTGGACAAGACGAGAATAGAAGCTTTCGAAATGTGGTGCTACAGAAGAATGCTGAAGATAAGGTGGGTAGATCACGTAACTAATGAGGAGGTATTGAATAGGATTGGGGAGAAGAGAAGTTTGTGGCACAACTTGACTAGAAGAAGGGATCGGTTGGTAGGACATGTTTTGAGGCATCAAGGGATCACAAATTTAGCATTGGAGGGCAGCGTGGAGGGTAAAAATCGTAGAGGGAGACCAAGAGATGAATACACTAAGCAGATTCAGAAGGATGTAGGTTGCAGTAGGTACTGGGAGATGAAGAAGCTTGCACAGGATAGAGTAGCATGGAGAGCTGCATCAAACCAGTCTCAGGACTGAAGACCACAACAACAACAACAAGAATTGGTACAACACTGCTGAGACAGTAATGAACCTGTTACCATGTGATTCGGCCTATTGGGTGGTAAGCATGTTCATGTACTATGAGACTTGCTCCATCTGGTCTAAATGGTAGTTTCTCGCTCTTGTCATCGGACATTAGTTGTATTGTAGAATGCCATCATCCCTAGTCCGGAAGAGTTTTACAAAATGTGATATCAGTGAAGTACAAGGCCCCATTTCCTTTAAAAGTTTAAGTACGGGAGGAGCCACAACGGACTGGTGACATATGAGGAGAAAACTTAAAATTTAACAATTCATTGATAGTCTACAATAGAACTCGAAAGTAGCTGATGTGTTCCTTGTGTGTACTTAATATGTCTCTATCTGCTTGCAAATTTTTGAAAACGGACAAATTAGTTCTTCAATCTCAGCTTTCACCCTGTAGCACTGATTATTCGTAATGCCCAAATAGTGGGATGATCCTCGATTACAACATGATTATTGAGAAGAGTTTCGAAAATTTAAAATCATTTGGAGAAAGTGATTTTTTGTGGTGTTAACCACTTATCAGTTTCCGAGAAAAGCAGTAAGCGATGGACGGACTAAGTTTTCTTCTGTTTTTCTGTTTGTCTACTTAATGTAATACTTTGATTCTGTGTATCTTGAAACTGAGGGGGTCAAAATTTTTCAATCTGTGTTCGATTCCTACGTTTATTACAGGAAATAATGGGAATAAAAAACCGAAAATTGGTTATTTCAGGAGCCGGTTATTTTGAGCGGTTATATCACTCAGGTTAAACCGACTTTGAAGAAATTGATATAACCGAAAATAGGTTGTTTCAGCCTTATCTGCCATGCCTGTCACTAGAATTCCGTGGTGGACACGAGTTAATCATTGGGCACACTATTTTCATATACCACTTTTGAATGAAATGCACCATGAAGATGGCAAGGGACCAAAGAATTCATCATACTGACTATATTTTCGAAAAACAAAGGTTCACGCTTCAAGCCACTCACAGCAAAGGTTATGCAGGTGCTGAAACTGACCTTCATCTTATTTTTCAGAATTGTTCTCATATTTTCCTGGTATAAGAACAACACAGTGCCTCACGATGTTTTACTTAATTCTATAATTTTAAAGTAATTTCTTGTGTGTGTGAGTAATTTGTTAATTTTGATGGTTTTCAGTAGATGAAAACTGTAATATGAATAGAAAAGATTTATTAAAAAACGACGTTTTAAGAGCTTTTTAGTAGCACGCTGACAAAGTCAGGGAATTTCGTATTGCACAGAATCCAAAGAATCTGTTTTTATGATTTTATTCATAGCTGTGGTTCAGTAGCTACTGAGTATTTTAACGAAGATAAAAAGTCAGTCGTCAGCTGCACAAGAAAAACCTTTATTTGATCACTTTACTAGTTTCGACAATTTAAACTGTTATCTTCAGAAGTGAAGCAGCTGAAATACGAGGGGCGTTCAGAAAGTAAGCTCCGATCGGTCGCGAAATGGAAACGACTATGAAAATCCGATAAAGCTTTGCACAGATGTGTTGGGTAGTGTCTCTAGTATAACCCCAGTTAGCATCACGTCGCTCTTCTCATTTCAGAGCTCGCAGTGAGTGCGTAAAGATGTCTAGAAAATAGTGTCTGTCGCCAAGTACGAGGGCCTGGTGAGAAATTTCGCCTGAAGCTATGCAGCTAACATTACATAACTGTCGTGCTGTTTCTTCGTCAAGACAATTCTCAGCCGCATTCTGCAGGGGCAATGAAGATGCTCCTGCATCGTTTTCAAATGGAAATGTGACATTACCCACAATACAGTCCGCAATTGTCTCCCCCTGAGTTTCATCTCTGGTCACATGAACCGCTGTCTTTGAAGACAACATTTTGACACAGACAACGAGGTCTAGGCCAGCGTGGAGAATTGGCGGAAAGCACTGGCGGCTGCCTTCTATGATGAGGCTATTGAAAAGTTGGTACAACGCTATGACAAAAGTCTAAGTCAGAACGGCGACTACGTAGAGAAGTAGCTGAAAGGTGTAGCTAATTGTTACAAGTAAAACATTTCTGATGTTCACTGAGGTTTCAATTTGGCAATCAATCGGAGCTTACTTTCTGAACAGGCCTCGTAGTTGGTAAGCCAACGTTGAAATAAGAATCGAATGTCAATGTTTTATTGATTCTATAGCGAAGGAACTCCATTACCGATTGTTATTGTGACGTTGGCTCTCCAATGATTTGGGCCTATTGCAGTTCTGGAGATGACAGTTCAAGCTGTCGAAACTGGTAAAGTGAACCAAATAAAGATTTTCCTGTGCAGCTGGCGACTGACTCTTATCTTTGTTCGAATCTGTTTCTATGTTGACAATAATACCTTGGGCGCGACAACGCGCAGAGGTAGTAGGAGAGAGTTGATATTCTTCAGTGGTGAGGTACGGACGTGAAGTGGCGGCGCTCTAATACATGACGGAAATTGTCTTCGAAATGGTGTCGTAAGCACGGCAAGGCATTGTGGAAATATGGGCGAGCATAGGAGTATATCTGGGCACAGTAGAAGGTATATAAGAAAAATTGTTAATTGAAGAATATTGTGTAGCATAAAATTATTAAAAGTTGCTCGTTGTTAAGGAAGAGTCTGCTGCCAATAATAGTCGTTACAAAATCGATTACGTCTCACCAACAGCAGTTCGTCAAAAACCAGTTATCTTTTTAGTTACGTACACGGCTTGCCACCGTAGCAGTTTCAGTACTTGAACATTATAGCGTGTATTTAATTGAACCATAAACCTTGTAAGTGCTGCCGATTACTCCGATTCGTTAACCATCAACAGGGTCCTAACCTTTCACAGTAGATATCCAGAAAATTGCAAGTGAAAGAGATAATCCGATGGAAATAAAGGTAATTACATTTGTAATTAAATCAAATCAAGTAATCGATTAAATCAGGTGCAGTAGTAATTAAAGTTCTGTGTACGTCGTAACGCCTCTGCTGCAGCCCATCAGGAAAATAAGTTATTTCGTAGCAGTGCTGATGCAGTTTGAACTAAAGTGACAAATATTTCATGTGCTATTGATTTTCCAAAGATTGGCATCGCCAAAGTGCTTGTTGTTAGTTAGCGATGTTATTACGAACTTTTCTAACATTTATTATGAAACAGTGATTTGTTTCACTCAACCTAAGAACAGATAGCATTACAGTGAGTAATGTACTTCAGTACATTTCGCGTGACGTGCTAATAGCTGGTAACAGTTACTGGTTTTTGAAAATTGCAAATAATTACAAGGCATTTCCACAATTACTCGTAAACTACTCGTGCAGAGAAAACTGAAATTGCTAGTGACCATAAACTAGTACTAATGAAATGCTGCTTACTGTACAAGGAGTGGATGAGAAAGTAACTGGAAAGTAGGGACGTAGACAAATTGCGAGAGGTAAAAACAGAATGTCATGGAAGAATTTAAGACAGTAGAAATAATGATTCTTCAGGAGTTACTGGCGTACGAAACTGATGAATCAGTGTTAGAAGAGGTGTAGTAGGATTGAAAAAAGGAAACTGACAGCCCTGGATAACAGCTGAGGTACTGCGTTGTGTACTACGCCGCTACTCCTGCCGGTTAGTCCACCCTTCTGTCACAATAGCTTGTCGGAGTAGCGTACATGTAGGCGAAGCTAAGAGCAACGATCATTTCGGTGTTAGTCCACAGAAGTGGCCGCACATTTTCGCCACTTCTCGTCACATGCACTTTTCGGGCAGCACAGTGACATCATTCCGCCTGGGCAACCACCAAGCGAGACGCAGAATATCGACTTAATTCGGAGTCACTGACATAAAATCACACAATGACCATATGCACCAACTGGCAACGTGATTAGGGAAATGTCTTCAGAATGTGTTGCCTTCCACTTCAGCTAAAAAGTCTCATACCTTCATAGGCAACGGCGTTGAGACTAATTTTCATGCAGCACATAGTGTGAAGAATATTCCAGTATGTAATCTGCCATTACAGGCAGTAAGTTCATGGAGATTTTGTTTGGCGTCTTGTAATTCAGACTTCTATAAATATATTTCTTAATAGTCATTCTGTATTTGAGGCTCTAAAATTGTTCTTCCTGTCTATTGTTGAATTTGACGTGGGAAAAAAATTATGAGGAAGGTTATTTAAACATTAGAAAACGGGGTGTGGAACGGAAAAATGTCGGTGGTGTTGGGATGATAATAGCTTCGCGTGCTTAACGTCTGGGTTCGATTCATACTTGCCGGCCGCGGTGGTCTAGCGGTTCTGGCGCTGCAGTCCGGAACCGCGGGACTGCTACGGTCGCAGGTTCGAATCCTGCCTCGGGCATGGGTGTGTGTGATGTCTTTAGGTTGGTTAGGTTTAAGTAGTTCTAAGTTCTAGGGGACTTATGACCTAAGATGTTGAGTCCCATAGTGCTCAGAGCCATTTGAACCATTTTTTTATGCATACTTCAGGCAACCATTTTTAACAAGTACGAATCGACGGTATTCACATTAAATATGATCTTCCTTCACCACCAACTGGAGTGATATCGTTGTAGGCTGGGCCTGGACACAGGCATAGTCTGTGACTATGTGGAGTCCATAGTCATACTGAAGTAGCGTTACAGGACTACTCTGAAAGTATAGAAATGTAGCAGTGCACGCATACACATAACGAAGTCTAGTCCGTGCCCCTATTAAGTAACTACTGTTGTTTTTTCATAAAAACAAGAGATAGCGCAGGAGAAGCAGAAAAAGCAGCAACAACTATTGTTTAAATTTGTAAGTTTCTGATTTTAGATCTGCTATAAACTAAATCAAGATAGCAACAAATTTGTGAGGGAGAAATTTTTTTTACAGTTTTCTTTATTGAGTGTCGATCTGCCTGAGAGTTTTGTAAGAGAAGAAGTAGAAAGTCTTTTCTTCCGCGAAACTGCAACCGACATTTACCACAGTCTTCTCTTTGAATGGTGAACGCTTTACCGCTGAGCTAGAGGAAAACTATCGCAATGAACTCTGTCTTTGCCCTAGTGATGGATAAGACGAGTGTGGTTGTAGTTTCAACTTGAAATAAACGTCCTGGACTCAAAAACATGAATTTTCTAACTTTATGTCATCCCTTAAGAGTACCATTTAGAATATTTAATAATAATGACAAGAAAATGTGAGGTAACTATAGAGTTCAAAATGGTTCAAATGGCTCTGAGCACTATGGGACTTAACATCTATGGTTATCAGTCCCCTAGAACTTAGAACTACTTAAACCTAACTAACCTAAGGAAATCACACAGCACCCAGTCATCACGAGGCAGAGAAAATCCCAGACCCCGCCGGGAATCGAACCCGGGAACCCGGGCGCGGGAAGCGAGAACGCTACCGCACGACCACGAGCTGCGGACTGTAACTATAGAGGATAATTCTTTTTCCCTCGGGAAGTAAGTCGAAGATCACAGTGCTGCCATATGCATTCGCAAAGTAAGGTTCGATCTGGGCGCGAAATGGAAACCACAATGAAAATCCGATGAAGCTTCGCACAGATATGTTGAGCAGTGTCTCTAGTATGCACGTGCCGCGCGGGGTAGCCGTGCGGTCTAGGGCGCCTTGCCACGGTTCGCGAGGTTCCTCCGTCGGAGGTTCGAGTCTTCCCTAGGACATGGCTCTGTGTGTGTGTGTGTGTGTGTGTGTGTGTGTATGTGTGTATGTGTGTGTGTGTGTTGTCCTTAGCGTAAGTTAGTTTAAGTTAGATTAAGTAGTGTGTAAGCCTAGGGACCGATGACCTCAGCAGTTTGGTCCCATAGAACTTACCACAAATTTCCTAGTATGCACGTGGATCGCGTCACGTCTCTCTTTTCAGTTCTGAGCGTACAGTGAGCACGCAAAGACGACTAGGACAATAGTGTCTCCCGCCAAGTTTGAGGGCCCGGTGAAAGATTTCGCCTGATGTTATGCAGCCCACATTCTTCCTGAGAATTGTCGGCCGCACACTGCAGGTGCAATGATGACGCTCATGCAGTGTTTTCGAAACGAAGTGTTTAATCACCCACAACACAGCCTGTAATTGGCTCCACTTGACAGTTATCTCTGCCCACACGAACCACTTGCTATGAAAACAAAATTTTGGCACAGACAACGAGGTGTAGACTAGCGTAGAGAATTGGCGGAAAGTACAGTGCGGCTGCCTTCTATAAAGAGGGTACTGGAGAGCTGGTGCAACGGTACAACGAACTTCTTAAGCCGGAGCAGCGACTGTGTAGAGAAGTTGCTTAAAGGCATAGCTAACTGTTTCAAATAAAATATTTTTGATTTTAATAGTTTCCATTTCACGGCCCATCAGACCTTACTCTTCGAACAGCCCTCGTATATTCTGGGGTGTCATGTTTGTAGCTAGTGGGAGCTAAACTGTATCTTTCGCGTCTCTCACAGGCTTTTGGAAGACAAGGAGCGTACAGCTGCAAAGTTAACCAAATAAATAGGTCAGGGAATTTTATTTGCATTTCTGGAACTATGGATGAAGCTAAACCGTAATTTTGTGTCTTACATGTAGTGCAAACTGAAAAGCTCATTTGCTGTGCACAATTTAACACCAGCTGTCTGTGCGTCATTATAACTCATCCTTAATGTTTGACAGGGTAAAAAGCTGCTAAACTGTATTTTAATTGCGTCGACACCCCGTGACCCCATGTACTACATAGGCAATAAATAAATTATTTACACCATCGTTTTTACGTTATTTATAAATTATTTACACTGCCTGTTAATCGTATATCTGAATGCTCCTGTTGGAACTAAATCCCTTTCGTTAAGAATTATTGCTGCAAGGCTTAATACTGACAGTAGCTTTATGATGTATGAACAACAGATGAGGTAATAAATTGAATTAACGGAGCATTGAATCACGCAAATCGAAACAAGGCATTTGCAGTAGACAACGTTTCCTCAAAATTATTGAGATCCTGTGGTGAAAATACAATGACAAAACTATTCCATCGTATATGAAAGGTACGTGCTATAGGAAAAAATACCCTCAGACGTTAAGAGGAACGTAACAGTGCCAATGCCATAGGTGGCAGTTGCTGACAGGCCAGACTATTACTGAACTATCGGCCTAACATGTCATAGTTCCAAAATAGTGACACAAATTACTTACTGGCGTATTAAAGAAAAAACTAGAAAAAGCCGGGCTCGGGGAAGATCAGTTTGGAATCCGGAGAAGGTAGGAACTCGTGAGGCAATACGGACTCTATCTTAGAAAGTAGGCTGAAAAAAGGTAAACTTACGTTTCTAACATTCTTCGATTTTAAGAAAACGATTGACAGTGTTGACTGGATGAACATTGATATTCTGACGGCGGCAGATATAAAATACAGGAAACCTAAGGTTATTTACAAATTGTATAAAAATTAGACTGGTTGAAGCACATGAAGGGTAACAGTTGTTGACAGAGAACGCTGAAGATTAGATGGGTAAATCAGATGCGGAATCGATTTGGGAAGGAAAGATGTTTATTTCACAACTTGACTAAAAGTAGAGATCTTTTTATAGGAAATGTCCTGAGGCATCAAGGGATCCTGCTTTGGTAATGGATGGATGTGTGTATAAGGAACAGGGGGGAGAACAGTTGAACGGGACCATGCTTTGAATATGCTAAGAAAGTCCAAGTGTCAGCAGGTTGGAGCAGTTATATGGACATAATGGACTTGTTGGATTATCTTAGAGAGCTGCATCAAACAGTCACAACAGATACGTAATCCTGTAATAAGGTGTTTTTTTTTCCTTTAGTCTTCTGAATGATATGACGCAGTTCGTTACGACTCCATTTGCTGTGCCAACTCCTCCATTTGCACTAAGCGTTTTCAGATATATGATGAATGTGTTCCAATATCTGTCTTCCCCTACAGCTTTTGCCCTCTGCCGTTCTCTCTAGTGCCATGGATGGTTTCTGCTACTGTCTTAACACTTGTTCTGTCACCGTACCACGTATTCCTTTCGTTGTCGTTTTTGCATCTAAGCTCCTCATTTATTATCTTACCAGACAGTTTTTATCACTCTTGTGTATCGAACTTCCAGCATGGATCCAGCAGTTATCCGTATGTGCTGTAATTGTTCGTTTGCGCATTTTGGACACAGTTTATGCATTTTCGGGAATACTATATTTGACTATTTTACTATGATTTGAAAATGGGTCTCGGCCGGAAACTAGTCGTCGAGTGAATGAAAAAAGTGAAATTTGCAACTATGGACTTGTTTTTCGCTGTACTGATTCTTGTGTAAAAAAAAAAAAATCTAATGGTTGTGAAATCTTGTGGGACATAACTGCTAAGCTAATCAGTCCCTAAGCTTACACACTACTTAACCTAAATTATCCTAAGGACAAACACACATACCCATGCCCGAGGGAGGACTCGAACCTCCGCCGGGACCAGCCGCACAGTGCATGACTGCAGCGCCCCAGACCGCTCGGCTAATCCCGCGCGGCGATTCTTGTGTAAAACTACGCTTCAAACGAATAGGCCGTGTCCTTCTCTCTGTGACACAAAAATGGTCAAAGGTGAAAATTCTTTGGTAAACGTTTTAGACTGGGCCATTTCAATAGTTTCAATACATTAGGCGTGATAAAACACTGAGGAGCAGCCAGCATCTAGGCATTCGGCAGTTGTTTTGAACTTTTGTATAGGGGCACTGTCTTGTGAAGTCGTGGTAGTGCATCGAAAGTGAGACGTAGACGGAAATGTGTCAAAAAAAATGTATTACACTCTTGGGAATGTTCATGCAGGACGTACCAAACTTCAGTAAAATTCTGAACATTGAAATACTGATGGCAGTGAACCGATTATCAAATTGTAACACATAGACATGTGCAGTGACCATCTTTTTTCTTGTGCACCAGACGAGATTTGTCATGCGAATTATCTACGGAATTAACAAGGGCGGTTTCAGGCTCAGTGTGCCAACTGAGAGGGCTACCAATGGCGCCACAATAGTGAGATTTGTGTACAGGACTATCACAATCATTAGCGGCCGCTTGCGCCGCCCATAGCTCCCAAATGCAGGATTTGTAGCCTATATTGTGCATATCGCAGTTGGTAGCGAAAATTGACACGGATGAGAGTGCTCGAGTGAAAAGGGGGGGAGGATGCGCGCATTATAATAAGTCGCTAGTGTGGGAAAGTTTTCTCGAACTGGTCCTGGGAATTAACACGATAATTGGAGCAAGCAACGAATTACTGCAGTAAGCAACAAGTTTGCTAAGAAGAGATGATCCCGTACAACATTTAAGTGTAGCATCACGAAACCCCCGCATGCTTCACTCTTGGGGCGTAAACTCGACCAGAAGTAGGAAACAGTGTGGAACAAGACTCATTACACCAAATGAATTTTTTCCATAGCTCCATAGTCCAGGTTTTATGGCTTCGACACCACCCTTTCCTGTTACGGGCATTTGCGTCACATAAGTGGCTTTATACGAGGGTGAGTCAAATGAAAACCTTAAATTTGTAATAAGACGTCGAAATTTCGCGCCGTTATCCTGTAAGTTGGTAATCGTGCTACAGCGTGCAGAATGGCCTGTAGGTGGCAGCATACTGCAGATGCACACATACCATCGCGGTATCAGTATGAAGATGGCCGTCCCACTTGCGACTTGCACCAGGGAGGAGCAGCGCTCTGTTATTCGGTTTTTGCGTAGTGAAGGCGTGAAACCTATTGAAATTCATCGACGAATGAAGATTCAGTACGGTGATGCATGTTTGTCACAGCAGGAAGTCTACTAATGGAGTAGGAAGTTCGCAAATGGTGTGACATCAGTGGAAGATGCTCCTCGTCCAAGTCAGGCACAACGAGTTGTGACTCCACAGAACATTGCAGCAGTTGAAACCATAGTGAAGGAAAACCGCCGAGTGACACTGAATGACACTGCAGCATGTTTACAGATTAGTCATGGGTCAGCACACCACATTGTGCTTGATGTGCTCCATTTTCACAAAGTGTCTGCAAGATGGGTACCACGGCAGCTGACTCCTGAAATGTGAGAACGACGTGTTGATGCTTGTGAAGAACTTCTTCGGCGCTTTGAACGAGAAAGTGATGGCTTCCTTGCAAGAATCGTTACTGGGGACGAAACCTGGGTTCACTTCCACCAACCGGAAACGAAGAGAGCCAGCAAGGAATGACGCCATTTCTCATCACCAAAACCGAAGAAGTTTCGAACAGAACCATCAGCAGGGAAGGTTATACTGCCTCTCTTTTGCGACGAAAAAGGCGTCATTTTGGAGCATTGCGTGCCTAGAGGGACCACTGCCACCAGTGCATCATGCACAAATCTCCTAAAAAATCATCTGCGGCCTGCAATCAAATTAAAGCGACGTGGATTGCTGTCATCAGGTGTCCTTTTGCAACATGGCAATGCAAGGCGCTACACTGCCCGTACAACAGTTGCAACAATCACAGACGTGCATTTTGAGTGTCTTCCTCATCCAGCATACTCACCAGACCTTGCCCCAAGTGATTTCCATATGTTTGGACCGCTCAAAGACCTAGTGGGAGGAAAGAAGTTCCGTTCTGATGAAGAGGTACCCCAGGCGGTGCGTGAGTGGTTGCACGGACTACCAAAAGAACTTTTTTTTCTAAAGGAATTTATGCACTTTGTAAGCGCTGGAGGACTTGCATTAAGCGTAGGGGAGAATATGTTGAAAAGTGATACAGCTTTGTACCACTTCTGCACAATAAATAATATTTAAAAAAATATTTATGGTTTTCATTTGACTCACCCTCGTATTTCCAGCTCACTCTAAATCACACTGCTTACGGAGCTCCTTTCGTGTTTCTGCAGTGACTTTTGCAGCCGTCGTTCTCTTATTTCTCGTCAAAAACCTCTTCAGGTCGTCAGGATGACTCAACACAAACTTTCGTCCACGTGGTGACTAAGCGGAAGATGTTTTTCTACTTTCCCTCCATTCGATATAAACCTTAGATATGGTACTTCTTGAAACACCAAACACTTTGGCTCCCTAGGTTACGGAAGCATCGACCATACGAGCTCGAACGATTTTCCCGCCATTGAATTTATTACGTTCCGACATAATGCACTCACAATTACTCAGTTAACACTGTTCTGACCACGACTGAGACGTACAACGCATTGAGGACATTACACAGGCACTGTTCGTGATCAAATACAACAGCACAACCTGCAGGCACCACTAGCATCCGCATTTATGTACAAGCATTCATTTCGCGCGCTATTTCTATATTTCTGTCCAACCGTAGAAATTTTTCGTCACAGTCGATCGGAGTCTTAGAGCATCAAACAAGGATCCAGGAAAGTTCCGGGCAGAGAGAGGCCGGCGACGCAGTAGGGTATCATGTTACCCGTCGTCCGCTATTCACCATCAGAGAAGCAGCAGCCACATATTCCGTATGTGTCGTAGGTTCCCTCCGGCCACGAAATTCGCTGTGCTGTTGCATGACAGTTGGCAGCCCTGCGAATCGCGTATCTCGGCGACGACGGGCAGGGTCGGTATTATGGACTCGATTTCCGGTCGGCACGGATGATCGCACGAGGAATAACTCATCGACGGCGGTATCTACGCGGGAGCGAAGTGCGTATTGAATTGAATGACGTATGAGAGCTGACACGTCCACACTCTGCATATGATAATGGAATCTAGAATTATGAGCAGGGCTTTGTAATAGCTTTTGAAAGCTGAATGGCTTCATGTTATGTCATCGGCTGTTTACAGGCTCCCACTTAAAGAGTTAACAAACTCTAAATTTTATACTTACTGTAGATATTACTGTTATTATATTTCACAATAATTATTAGCGTGATTACTGTCAGGTATTCTTATGATTATGATGATACAGTAGTTTGCTTAGAAGCTTCATGCTACACACGCTTGTTTTACGCACTTGTTTCCGTCACATATGGGTGAAGTCCGGCACGAAGTGACATCACACCCATCTCCCTACTGCGACATTATGCAGTCCACTTAGTTTCGTGGCTTAAACAAGTGCTATACAGCGATTAATTTTTTCGTTTCGTATCTTTTGCAGTCGATTAGCAGATCGCTTGAGCAAGCTATTTTTATTAATTGCTTATTTAGCCTTACCAGATTGGCCCTCCTTGCATCTGACGACGTACAACCCCTGCCAAAAATACTACAGAACATTCTCGATAGTAATAATAATAGTACATTATTGTTATTGTTATTATGGGCATTTAGAGTGATATACACTTATCAGCCAGAACATTAGGACTACCGACCTACTGTCGATATAAATCCGTCCAGGCTGTAGCAGCGTCACCTGGCGAGGAATTATTGCAAGCCAGACACACGCACGGTGCATGTAGTATCAGCTTGGTGTCCGTTTGTAGAATGGGGAAGGCGTGCGATCTATCTGAATTTGACCGAAGGCTGATTGTGATGGCCCGAGGGCTCGGCACAAGCATTATCGGATGTTCAAGGAGTGTTGTGGTGAGTGACTTCAACACGTGGCGAAACCTAGGTGATACCACGTCCTGACGTTGTGGCGTTAGCGGCCACCCCTCATTGCAGATGTCGGACGTCATAGGTTGGGTAGACTGGTAAAACAGGACGGATAATTGTGGCGGAACTAACACCAGACTTAATCCTGGGCAGAGTACAAGTGTGTCTGAACACACAGTGCACCAAACACTCCTAACGAGGATGTTTGCAGCCGAGAACCCATGCCTATGCCAACCTTGACATCGGCAACTACGATTAAAGTAGGCACGTGACTATCGGCACTGGACTTTGGCGCAGTGGCAGAACCTTGCATGGTCTAATGAATCCCGATTCATCATGGTGATGGGAAGTCGCGAATCCCTCATTTACCAGGGGTACAACTCCTTGACAGCTGTACCAATTGCAGCACTGAAAAACATAAGAACACAAAGCACAGACACAAAGTTTTAGAAAAACAGATGTCTGTGAAAATCTAAATTCTAGGCAAACCACCAGTTTCGCTTGTTTTTTAAGCAGTTCTCAATATCCCATATTCCTTATAAAAATAAAGTACCCATATGATGTTATAAAATTCTATTTAATAATTAGCATATCTATTGTTAATGTTAATCCACAAAATTTCCATATGTATCCTAGTGGAAACAGTGTCTTTTGGACTGCTGCGTAGTTTGTAATTAATTTGAAATTGGACTCAGGATATAAAGAACACACACGATGATGACCTGTACCAACGCTTCATTGTCCTCGTTATCATTTTCATTAACCAGTCTCTGTGGCTTGAGGTTCACATAAAACTGTCTGTTCACTTTAGGCAGGAAATATAGCAGTTTTGTTAAGTGCATGTGTTGGAGGTTTGATCTAATAGTTTCGTTAAGTCTTGGTGTTCCAGAGTTGATATTCGCCTTCCACCTATGTATTTGGGTATCAGACGTTGCAAGGCATCTACAGACAGTGGGGAAATAAACAGTGGTCCCCCTCAATGTGACTGAAGAAAGTGGTGGGCTTCCCAGTGCTCCAGTGGAGAGTATGTTACTTTAAACAACAGATCGTGGCAGTCTGTTAAAAATTTCATCCATATAAAATTTCTTTACTGTACCTTGTTACCACGAACATAAAGTTTTTGTTTTATAGTGAGCTCGGTAACACTCTTAAAGGTTTCGAAATATTCCGCGTCCATTTCACAGACTGAAATGCTTAAACCATGGAGCGCGAGATTATGGAGATACTTTCCTTCTAGAGCTTCCAGGTTTTATGAAGAAATGAGCGTCTGTGTAGCCAGTAAGCGTTCCTACACCAATGAAAATGTGTGATTTGGACCCATTTGAAAGTGAATACCATAGGAATCGCTGAGACAGCTTTTTGCAAATACTGATGCATATAGTGTAGGAGTGCAGCACTAATAAAGCCGGTTAACCCTAAGATTAACAGATGTCAAGAGCGTGCATACACGCTAAAATCTCAAAATCTGCCACAGTGTACTTTAGGCCCTTGTGATTCTCATCGCCTCAATTATTCATTTTAAAATTAGAGATGTTTATCAATTAGATGTATCATAAATTTGCAGTATCTTTTGCTAACGTTCATTAAAAAGGAAAGTGTAAAATACTTTTAAGATTTCAATCTAATTGTGTGAAATCTTAATGCTGGCGCGTAATTAGGGCGCTAGGGGACGGTAGGATGAACATGAAAAGTGAGAGGATTGGAAGATGGACGAAATCCTGTGGTGCTATCTCTTTCGAACTTATTGTGCCGTTTCTGAATTTTGAGTTGCTCCCGGGCGTATTCATTTCTTGGCGAAGGCTATCTGACATTAAATAATGATGATCTGTGGTACATTTCCCCGGATATTTGCAGTTTATGCATCGCAATTATGTAAGAAATAATTAATAACTACAGTACGCTGCATTTACTGTAGTAGCCCCTTTACTGAGCCATTCACGCCTCGTATCTGGAATCGCTTGTCATCTCAATTCCCTCCCTCCTCCCTCCCCCTCCCCCTTCTCCCTCCCCCTCCCCCCTCTCTCTCTTTTCCCCTTCCCATCCCTCTCTCTCTCTCTCTAATACACACACACACACACACACAATGTATGCACCGGCGAGTTATCGCTGTTATCATTACCCAGCACCCATCATTAGCGGTGCAAGTAAAAAACAGTTTCGATGTGTTCCTCTCCTCCGATGCATAGTCAGCTTCAGTAACATCTCTTACTTGTGGGATAGAAGTATTGATTATTCAGCACACGTAATTAAAAAAAAATAATGTTATTTCATTCGTCCTGAAGTAGTAACTCTGTATGTTTCCCCTCAAAAATTGGTTTCGTTTGTTTGTCTTACCAATAAATTCAGAGATTATTTTCAGAACTGTACAAATGGGCTTTAAAATATGATAGAGGGTATGGAACGACACATTACTGCGCGACCTATTCTTCGATTTGAACAAGTTATTGTGTAGAGTTCATATAAGTTACCGTGGACATGCTGTGATTCCATTAACTTTGTTAACTACCTTCTTTAACAAAGTTGCGTATCAACACGCTCCAGGAAGGGTATTGTATTGTATGGAACTGGGGACCTAGAAACGACTGAGAGGCTTCGTCCCTGCCGCAGCCCTCAGTGGTTCACAACCCCACGACAGGTTACAGCAGTCCACTCACCCCACCGCCGCCCCACACCGTAGCCAGGGTTAGTGTGCGGTTCGGACCTCAGTGGACCCCCTTGGGAACGTCTCACACCAGACGAGTATAATCCCAATGTGTGCGTGGTAGAGTAATTATGGCGTATGCGTACGTGGAGAAAGTGTTCGCGCAGCAATCGCCGACATAGTGTAACTGAGGCGGAATAAGGGAATCAGCCCGCATTCGCCGAGGCAGATGGAAATCCGCCTTATAAACCATCCACAGACTGGCCTGCACACCAGCTCTCTACACTAATCCGCTGAGCGGATTCGTGCCGGGGACCGGCCCGCCTTCCCGCCCAGAAAGCAGTGCGCTAGACCGCACGGCCAACCGGGCGGGCTCCAGGAAGGGTAGTGGAATATACAGACAGCGATAGTGGAAGAAAAAGAAGTACTGAATGAATACAGAGCACTGTGGAATGGAACCCTGTTCCCAGTTCTGAAAGAACTATCAGAAGATCGAAACACACACACACACACACACACACAATACCGTCCCGGGAGCTGCGCTCTTTCTGCCTTGAGACGTGCGACTTGGGCCCCTGAGCGCGAGGCGGTGTCGGCTGGCCGCTTTGTTTACTGGCATCGACCCAGGCGGCGGCTCTGCGCTTGGCGGAATCCGTGGCCCAACCCCTGCCTGTATTCCCGGAATGCCCCTACCGCCGCCGCCGCCCCTAGGGGCCATGACTTACCTGCTGCGCTGCTGCAATATCTTTCCCCCCTTCTGCTTACTTCCTTATTATTGGCCTATGGCGAATACTAGGAACAGCCCAAGAGTCCGCAGCCAAATCGTACGGATACATGCAGCAAATTTTAATACACAAGTTGTGACCTACCTCTATTCGTTATTTATCTGCTTTATAACAAATGCATGCCAACGGCCTTGCCGCACTGGTAACACCGGTTCCCGCCAGATCAGGGCTAGCACTTGGATTGGTGACCACCCGGTCTGCCGAGCGCTGTTGACAATCGGGGTGCACTCAGTCCTTGTGAGGCAAACTGAGGAGCTACTTGACTGAGATGTGGCGGCTCCTGTCTCGGAAACTGACATACGGCCGGGAGAGCGGTGTGCTGACCACATGCCCTTCCATACCCGCATCCAATGACGCCTGTGGGCTGAGGATGACACGACGCCCGGTCAGTACCGTTTTCCCTTCATGGCCTGTTCGGGAGGAGTTTTAGTTTTTATAACAAATTCATACGAACCCTTTAAGATTCACTAATGACATAGCTATCTTCAGATGTGGTGGTGTAGAGGGATGTTGAAAATTAAGTGGACTAATCTTAAAGACTGGTAGCTGATAAAGAGCTTTAAAATAAGAAATGCAGTTAAATTAGGTGTCGTCCATCTTTTAAAATTGTTTGCAAATCACAGCGTGCCTCCATTTCTCTCTACTTGAAAACACACAACTGAAAACCGTATAATCAGCGGAAACTTGTTCTCCACATACACAGATTAATGTGTTACTACGTCCTGCTCCCTGAGATGTGTGGAATATGAACCATGACCAGTTATTAGATGCATCACCCCTCGTGTAGCTTCAGTCGAGCATGGTGGTGGTAAGTTCCTGTTGGAGGAAACTGCCGAGGTCATCAGTCCCTAGGCTTACACACTACTTAATCTAACTTAAAGTAACTTACGCACACACAACTATGCCCGCGGGAGGACTCGAACGTCCGGAGAGGGGAGCCGTGCGAACCGTGGCAAGGCGCCAAGACCACACGGCTACCCCGCGCGGCGTCGAGCATGATGGGATTGCTCCTAATGCTTGGCGTAATGCTGCATACCAGCACTGAAGTCCTTTTAGTATCCCAATCAGACTGAAATTCTTCTAATTTCGAACTCTTAGGAGACTCGTGTTCGAAATACGAGCTCCTGTCTTCTCCTAAACCGTCATATGGTTCACGTTCTGTAAAGTACCATAAGATCCACCGGATATACCCGGAGAATCACCAGTAAAACCATGACAGGTGTAGTGTGCAAGGCACCGGTGACATTTAGGAGTACGCTCCGCTGCATTCGTCGCAGTGTTGTTCTGTAGCTCTTCAGTGATGGCGATGCGACCAGGATCTGGCAGTGAAGCTCACAGTAGCGTTGACAGTAGCCCCATTTTATGGCCGCACAACATGCAGCTGCATTTTACAGTCTTAGGCATAATTTTCACCGCTTTCTGAGTAACAGATTTTACATCTAGAGGATTGTATTTGCATCTAGAAGAATGCCTAGATTCCTGAAAAGTGTGCTGTGTTTTAAACGGGTTCGGCCAAGTCTTTGGAACGGTGGGACTTAACATCTGAGGTCATCAGTCCCCTAGAACTTAGAACTACTTAAACCTAATTAACCTAAGGACATCACACACATCCATGCCCGAGGCAAGATTCGAACCTGCGGCCGTAGGGGTCACGCGGTTCCAGACTGTAGCGCCTAGAACCGCTCGGCCACTCCGGCCGGCTCTTGAGGGAAGTCTTCCATTTAGAAGTAACTATGTGGTTTTATGGACGGCTATAATCAGTTTCTTGTTCGTGCACCATCGCTGACACACAGGGTGTATCAAAAAGAAACATCCGATATATATATATAAAAAAAATGTAACTGTTATGTTATTCGAGATATGTCCGTGAACAACGTACTTTTGGAAAGAGCAAGCTCTCGAGTTTTACATGGTTCCCGCTAGGCAGCAGCAGTGCGCGCCCACTACAGTTCTAGTGAACATGGTGTTGTGAGAACAGAAAGCGTTTTGTGTTCCATGTGCGTGTCAGTAAGAACTTTCCAGCGTGACTTTTGTACTAGGTATGGTGTGGATCCTCCTACAGCACAGAGCATTAGACGAAGGCATGAACAATTCCGAGAAATAGGTTGTTTGTGTAAAAGCAATCGCCGGGCTGTTCCCGAGTGTCTGACACAGACGACGAACGCATCCTCCATAGTTTCACAAGGAGTCCGCAGAAATCCTTTCGCCGTGCAGCTCGACGGCTCACCATGCCCCCGATGTCCGTCTGGCGTATGCTGTGTCGACGTTTACACATCAAACCATACGAAATTCAGCTACTGAAAGCTCTTCGTGAAGGTGACAAATAACAACGTGCTCTGTAATTTCGTTCACGGCAGGATGAAGGATGACAGCTTTCTTCCACGCTTAATGTTAGTGACGAGGCAACATTCCATTTAAATGGAAAGATGACCGTCATAATGTCATATGGGGTGATTAACAACCACATGAAGCTGTACAGCATGAGAGGGCCTCTCCAAAATTTAATGTGTTTTGTGCAGTTTCCTTGTCGAGAACACTGTTACAGGAAACACATATCTCGATATGCGTGAGAACTTTCTTTTCCCACAGTTGGAGACTGATTCGAACGACTTAATTACCAAAAGGGTGCCGGCCAGTGTGGCCGAGCGGTTCTAGGCGCTACAGCCTGGAACCGCGCGACCGCTACGGTCGCAGGTTCGAATCCTGCCTCGGGCATGGATGTGTGTGATGTCCTTAGGTTAGTTAGGTTTAAGTAGTTCTAAGTTCTAGGGGACTTATGACCACAGAAGTTTGAGTCCCATAGTGCTCAGAGCCATTTGAACCAAAAGGGTGGGACACCGTCACGGTAGTATCTGGAAGTGCGGGAAGTTTTAAATCAAAGGATTACTTAACGATGGATCGATGGCACTGGACCATATGATTCAGCCTTACATTGCTGGCCTCCAAGCTCATCGGACCTGACTGCATATGATTATTTCTTGTGGGGGTTTACAAAAGACTGTTTATGTGCCTCCGTTACCAACAACAATGAATGAATAACAGCGGTTGTGGAAAGTGTAACTCAAGACATGCTCGATGCCGTGTGAGAACAATTTGATTACCGCATTGAGATATGCGGTGGACCTCAAGGGAGGCATATTGAACACCTATGAGAAGGTCCGAAAAAAAAGAAGACTTTTTGAGTTTCCTGTTCATAAAAAATTCATTGTATATGTTTATTAGGTTCAGAAATATAGACGTGCCAAATTAGATGGTTCTTTTTGATACACCCATTATAGGATGAGCCTCTTACTCCCAGACCGGTTCCTGGTATCAAAACGAGGTTTTCTGAAATTGATAGTGTGGTGGGGACCACGTAATGTTGTGTGTGGATAATGCGCCGAACTCTGGTATGAGCTAAGATACAGGAACAAGTATTTTTTTTTAAATGGAACCGTATACTTTTCATAACTGCATTCAATGGCTCCCGGAAAGAAAATTACAATGATATAGCGCTTGTTTAGTATTGAGGTTGACACTTATTGCAGAAGTGTCCGAGAACTCGCGGAAGTTGGCAAGCAATGCGGCGAGAGTCGATTATTGAGGATAAACAACGCCAAGCCGGGCTCTCTACATCTACATTGTAAATCACATTTAAATGCCTGTCAGAGGGTTCATCGAACCACCTTATGCGTACCTCTGGAATTAAACATGTATTTCGCCAACATATCGAGGGTAAATTAAAGTCACCACCAACTATTACCGTATGAGTCGGGTACGGGTTTGAAATCAAACTCTCGTGCCAGACTTTGTCATTATAGGCCGATGCAGCAAGATTGGCGTATGCTATTAAGATGAAACCTCACTTCCTACATGACGTATGACTTTTGTATATGGAACCAGGCATATGGCAGCTTCTGGCCCATCATATGCGGCTTAGGAAAGCTATTTCAAATGTGCTTATGTTTCGAGGTTTATGTGAAAACAACTACAGTTTCTTCTCTCGGTTTTCCGTTATGATTTCCATAGCATTTGTTTGAAATTCGTCGTATAAAAAGAACATGTCTAACTTCTCATGGGTGTACATGTCCGTATCCAATAAATATCGAAGCAAGATGACCTGCCGATAGAGAACACCGTTCCAGCTTGTTTTGTAGCGCAGACAGGTAAGCAGTCGATAGGCTTGATACGACGACGTATGCTGACATGAGCGTTTATACAACAGAATAGCCGATTCCCGGCGACTTGCTGTACGAAGTTAGAATATTTCTCGGATTCTTTTGCGAGGAGTTTCAGTCTCAAAATTAATAAGCATTATAGCACTGTACTCGTCTGTTGAAGATCTTACAGATGACGCTAAAAGTGTATGACATTCTATTTAAAAATCATACGTGCTTCAGTATGTCAATCGATAAAAGAGTTAAGTTTCTTTATTACACATTTAAGTGCGTGCCCCTTAGTGTACAGTCATTTGCCGAAACCTCGTTTCGATAAATTTTGAGATACAGACTGTCAATCCACGGTGAGTTGTAACATATGTACTCCTCCTAAAGCCGGGTAATTATCCTGAGCTGTAAGACCACTTATGGAGATTCGTACAGTTTTTCAGTAAAAAACCGTGGGACCACTTTGTGCGTGCACAGTTCGCGACTTCTGGCAACCACAAAAATCGGAACGGTACTGGCACAACCTTTCCTCCCTGGGGACTGTACAAACTTCCTCTCACCAATTTGATTCATATTGATAGGCTTTTTAGGGCACGACTAGGACTTCAACTTGTGCAAACATGAAAGCTAAATTCTCAACTGATTTCGAGAAAATCGAGTTCGAAAATTTTAGGCGTGCGTATATACTTCGTAAGATCGGTAGTATTCAAAGAGTGCGCTGCCGAACGAGTTGGCGCTTAGTTTCAAAAGTGCGAGGTCTCTGGATCAAATCGTGCTGGCGTTAATTTTCTCTTTATTCTACGTAATTGTGACAACAGATTTATTATTACTATGCAGCCTTACGACGTTTATTTTTACAGTTAGGTGAAGAACTTCATAAAATCGCGCATACATCATCGAACTAAATAGAGATAGCTTTTAGAGAAGACAGCATAAAAAGTCAATTAGTCGTACACCAAGACGTCTGCACCGATATTCGATGATATACGAGTACTTCGATATGTGTGGTACACAGTGAAACTGTACGATGACAGAGAACCGGTTATGAAAGTAAACCAAGGTTTCTTTTTGCAGTATACACATTGAAAAAAATACGTATATGCAAAAATTCAGCTTTCATTACAAGTGCTGTACGGAATCATAATTATTGTTTTCCATGTGTCTACGACCGGTATCATCCTGACTCGTCCAATGCGCCATAGGTAAGCCATTTTACATATCACAAATGTAGATAGAACAATATAAGTAAAACAACTATACGTACTGACGTTATTGAAAGTTCTCGTGTATCCTTTTTTTATTTCCACTTTCCTTACGAAAAATATTCTTCTTTTTTTTCAGGATAAAGATTATGAAACCAAATGAATCATTTAATATTTATAATTTGCTAAGTCATAATAAATGTGTTGTTTATCATAGGGATTGAGAAAAAGTACAGGCTGTGAGATTCGATTCAGAGACCTCGCGCTTATGAAACTAGCCGCTTACTCAGACGGCTGTGGTCTTCTTGAATAGTAGCAATCCTATGAAGTAGGCAACATGAGCACACCTAAAATTTTTCAAATTCGCGTTTCTTGAAAAAAAACTGCATCTTCCTGTTTCCATGTGTTGAGGTCCTAATCGTGCTCTGCATACCCTGTCAATACGAATCAAATCTATGAGGGAAGTTCGCATGGTCCCCTTAATAAGACGAAAAACATATGGCTGTTTTCAATTGTATAGGGAGCGTAGCCAGTCTGGATTACCTGGAGTAATTAATTGATACTTTATTAATAATTTAAAGTTTCCCTCCTACTATGTATCCATGCTCGTCGTTAAATATGTAGTGTCTAGGAAAACTGCGTACTCGGTTCGCTAGACAAATATTCAGACAAATTGTATTAATGAGTTTTATTACAAAAAGTAAAGGACAATAGTTAACTTTGACAATCACACAGATGTGTCGCAAGCAAAGGGCGATGTTGTTGTTGTTGTTGTTGTTGTTGTGGTCTTCAGTCCTGAGACTGGTTTGATGCAGCTCTCCATGCTACTCTATCCTGTGCAAGCTTCTTCATCTCCCAGTACCTACTGCAACCTACATCCTTCTGAATCTGCTTAGTGTATTCATCTCTTGGTCTCCCTCTACGATTTTTACCCTCCACGCTGCCCTCCAATGCTAAATTTGTGATCCCTTGATGCCTCAAAACATGTCCTACCAACCGATCCCTTCTTCTAGTCAAGTTGTGCCACAAACTTCACTTCTCCCCAATCCTATTCAATACCTCCTCATTAGTTACATGATCTACCCACCTTATCTTCAGCATTCTTCTGTAGCACCACATTTCGAAAGCTTCTATTCTCTTCTTGTCCAAACTATTTATCGTCCATGTTTCACTTCCATACATGGCTACACTCCATACAAATACTTTCAGAAACGACTTCCTGACACTTAAATCTATACTCGATGTTAACAAATTTCTCTTCTTCAGAAACACTTTCCTTGCCATTGCCGGTCTACATTTTATATCCTCTCTACTTCGACCATCATCAGTTATTTTACTCCCTAAATAGCAAAACTCCTTTACTACTTTAAGTGTCTCATTTCCTAATCTAATCCCCTCAGCATCACCCGATTTAATTTGACTACATTCCATTATCCTCGTTTTGCTTTTGTTGATGTTCATCTTATATCCTCCTTTCAAGACACTGTCCATTCCGTTCAACTGCTCTTCCAAGTCCTTTGCTGTCTCTGACAGAATTACAATGTCATCGGCGAACCTCAAAGTTTTTACTTCTTCTCCATGAATTTTAATACCTACTCCGAATTTTTCTTTTGTTTCCTTTACTGCTTGCTCAATATACAGATTAAATAACATCGGGGAGAGACTACAACCCTGTCTCACTCCTTTCCCAACAACTGCTTCCCTTTCATGTCCCTCGACTCTTATAACTGCCATCTGGTTTCTGTACAAATTGTAAATAGCCTTTCGCTCCCTGTATTTTACCCCTGTCAACTTCAGAATTTGAAAGAGAGTATTCCAGTTAACGTTGTCAAAAGCTTTCTCTAAGTCTACAAATGCTAGAAACGTAGGTTTGCCTTTTGTTAATCTTTCTTCTAAGATAAGTCGTAAGGTTAGTACTGCCTCACGTGTTCCAACATTTCTACGGAATCCAAACTGATCTTCCCCGAGGTCGGCTTCTACCAGTTTTTCCATTCGTCTGTAAAGAATTCGCGGTAGTATTTTGCAGCTGTGACTTATTAAACTGATAGTTCGGTAATTTTCACATCTGTCAACACCTGCTTTCTTTGGGATTGGAATTATTATATTCTTCTTGAAGTCTGTGGGTATTTCGCCTGTCTCATACATCTTGCTCACCAGATGGTAGGGTTTTGTCAGGACTGGCTCTCCCAAAGCTGTCAGTAGTTCTAATGGAATGTTGTCTACTCCCGGGGCCTTGTTTCGACTCAGGTCTTTCAGTGCTCTGTCAAACTCTTCACGCAGTATCTTATCTCCCATTTCATCTTCATCTACAGCCTCTTCCATTTCCATAATATTGTCTTCAAGTACATTGCCCTTGTATAAACCCTCTATATACTCCTTCCACCTTTCTGCCTTCCCTTCTTTGCTTAGAACTCGGTTGCCATCTGAGCTCTTGATATTCATACAAGTGGTTCTCTTCTCTCCAAAGGTCTCTTTAATTTTCCTGTAGGCAATATCTATTTTACCCCTAGTGAGATAAGCCTCTACATCCTTACATTTGTCCTCTAGCCATCCCTGCTTAGCCATTTTGCACTTCCTGTCGATCTCATTTTTGAGACGTTTGTATTCCTTTTTGCCTGCTTCATTTACTGCATTTTTATATTTTCTCCTTTCATCAATTAAATTCAATATTTCTTCTGTTACCCAAGGATTTCTATTAGCCCTCGTATTTTTACCTACTTGATCCTCTGCTGCCTTCACTACTTCATCCCTCAGAGCTACCCATTCTTCTTCTACTGTATTTCTTTCCCCCATTCCTGTCAATTGTTCCCTTATGCTCTCCCTGAAACTCTCTACGACCTCTGGTTCTTTCAGTTTATCCAGGTCCCATCTCCTTAAATTCCCACCTTTTTGCAGTTTCTTCAGTTTCAATCTGCAGTTCATAACCAATAGATTGTGGTCAGAATCCACATCTGCCCCTGGAAATGTCTTACAATTTAAAACCTGGTTCCTAAATCTCTGTCTTACCATTATATAATCTATCTGATACCTTTTAGTATCTCCAGGGTTCTTCCACGAATAAAACCTTCTTTTATGCTGTGTGCAAAATTCTACAAGGCGGCTTCCTCTTTCATTTCTTCCCCCCCAATCCATATTCACGTACTATGTTTCCTTCTCTCCCTTTTCCTACTGACGAATTCCAGTCACCCATGACTATTAAATTTTCGTCTCCCTTCGCTACCTGAATAATTTCTTTTATCTCGTCATACATTTCATCAATTTCTTCATCATCTGCAGAGCTAGTTGGCATATAAACTTGTACTACTGTAGTAGGCATGGGCTTCGTGTCTATCTTGGCCACAATAATGCGTTCACTATGCTGTTTGTAGTAGCTAACCCGCACTCCTATTTTTTTATTCATTATTAAACCTACTCCTGCATTACCCCTATTCGATTATGTATTTATAACCCTGTAATCACCTGACCAAAAGTCTTGTTCCTCCTGCCACCGAACTTCACTAATTCCCACTATATCTAAATTTTACCTATCCATTTCCCCTTTTAAATTTTCTAACCTACCTGCCCGATTGAGGGATCTGACATTCCACGCTCCGATCCGTAGAACGCCAGTTTTCTTTCTCCTGATAACGACATCCTCTTGAGTAGTCCCCGCCCGGAGATCCGAATCGGGGACTATTTTACCTCCGGAATATTTTACCCAAGAGGACGATATATGAAGAGGGCGATATATGAATTAATCAAGCTTCTTCAGTACAAACAATTCCAAATCTGTGATATAGCAATATGAATAGAGCTGACGCTGCTGTACAAGTCAGTAGTCGTGAAGCTGCTATTGAACTTGGGCGACACCAGTTGGCCGCGGCGCTTATATCCTCTTTACACAGGGGTCGCTGCTGTCGCGTTGTCGTCCTGGAGCGTGGTTCGGTCAGCGTGCGGTTGTCTAACGTCTTCACACAGACATCTCTTCTCTATCGTTCCCGACGGGCGTGCCGGCGCTTACAACCAAGCTACAGACGTACACTCCTGGAAATTGAAATAAGAACACCGTGAATTCATTGTCCCAGGAAGGGGAAACTTTATTGACACATTCCTGGGGTCAGATACATCACATTATCACACTGACAGAACCACAGGCACATAGACACAGGCAACAGAGCATGCACAATGTCGGCACTAGTACAGTGTATATCCACCTTTCGCAGCAATGCAGGCTGCTATTCTCCCATGGAGACGATCGTAGAGATGCTGGATGTAGTCCTGTGGAACGGCTTGCCATGCCATTTCCACCTGGCGCCTCAGTTGGACCAGCGTTCGTGCTGGACGTGCAGACCGCGTGAGACGACGCTTCATCCAGTCCCAAACATGCTCAATGGGGGACAGATCCGGAGATCTTGCTGGCCAGGGTAGTTGACTTACACCTTCTAGAGCACGTTGGGTGGCACGGGATACATGCGGACGTGCATTGTCCTGTTGGAACAGCAAGTTCCCTTGCCGGTCTAGGAATGGTAGAACGATGGGTTCGATGACGGTTTGGATGTACCGTGCACTATTCAGTGTCCCCTCGACGATCACCAGTGGTGTACGGCCAGTGTAGGAGATCGCTCCCCACACCATGATGCCGGGTGTTGGCCCTGTGTGCCTCGGTCGTATGCAGTCCTGATTGTGGCGCTCACCTGCACGGCGCCAAACACGCATACGACCATCATTGGCACCAAGGCAGAAGCGACCCTCATCGCTGAAGACGACACGTCTCCATTCGTCCCTCCATTCACGCCTGTCGCGACGCCACTGGAGGCGGGCTGCACGATGTTGGGGCGTGAGCGGAAGACGGCCTAACGGTGTGCGGGACCGTAGCCCAGCTTCATGGAGACGGTTGCGAATGGTCCTCGCCGATACCCCAGGAGCAACAGTGTCCCTAATTTGCTGGGAAGTGGCGGTGCGGTCCCCTACGGCACTGCGTAGGATCCTACGGTCTTGGCGTGCATCCGTGCGTCGCTGCGGTCCGGTCCCAGGTCGACGGGCACGTGCACCTTCCGCCGACCACTGGCGACAACATCGATGTACTGTGGAGACCTCACGCCCCACGTGTTGAGCAATTCGGCGGTACGTCCACCCGGCCTCCCGCATGCCCACTATACGCCCTCGCTCAAAGTCCGTCAACTGCACATACGGTTCACGTCCACGCTGTCGCGGCATGCTACCAGTGTTAAAGACTGCGATGGAGCTCCGTATGCCACGGCAAACTGGCTGACACTGACGGCGGCGGTGCACAAATGCTGCGCAGCTTGCGCCATTCGACGGCCAACACCGCGGTTCCTGGTGTGTCCGCTGTGCCGTGCGTGTGATCATTGCTTGTACAGCCCTCTCGCAGTGTCCGGAGCAAGTATGGTGGGTCTGACACACCGGTGTCAATGTGTTCTTTTTTCCATTTCCAGGAGTGTGTATACCGTTTAATTTCACGCCCTCCTCCTTTCGGTTGAAATTATTTGGGTGTTTAGCGATTTCGATTACCTCCCTGTAGAGGCTTTCGTAGTATCCGCTTGTGGCCGCTAGTACTTGCGTCTCCTCGAAACGAATATTGTGGTTCCCTGGCTGGAAAGCATGCTCCGCAACAGCTGATCGTTCCGTTTCTCCTCTTCTACAATTTCCCTTGTGCTCTTCCAAACGTTTAGAAACATTTCTTTTAGTGGTACCCACATAAACATCACCACAGCTGCATGGGATCCTATACACTCCAGCTTTTTCCAAAGGTTTGCGAGCGTCCTTGGCAGGCTTAAGGTATTCCTGTAATTTCCTGGTGGGCTTGTAAATTACGGTAATATTCCGCTTCGTCAAGATCCTCCCTATTCTTTCCGTTACATTTTTAACAAACGGCAGGAAAACCTTAGATTTTGCAGTAGCCTGTACGTCAGTATGATTTCTGCGTGGCTGCCTCAACGCACGTTTCATTTCGGCGGACGAATATCCGTTCTTCATTAGTGTATTGTGAAGATGTTCCATCTCAGCGTCGAGCAACTCAGGTTCACAAATATTTCTAGCTCCGTGCGCTAACGTCTTGATAACACCCCGCTTTTGTTGTGGGTGGTGGTTCGAATCCCGGTGCAAATAACGGTCCGTGTGTGTGGATTTGCGGTATACTGAGTGGCCCAAACTACCATTTTCGTTTCTAAAAACAAGCACATCGAGGAAACGTAATTTGCCGTCTACCTCCTCCTCCATTGTAAACTGAATTGCCGGCCGGAGGAGCTGCGCGGTTCTGGGCGCTACACTCTGGAACCGAGCGACCGCTACGGTCGCAGGTTCGAATCCTGCCTCGGGCATGGATGTGTGTGATATCCTTAGGTTAGTTAGGTTTAATTAGTTCTAAGTTCTAGGCGACTGATGACCCATGAAGTTAAGTCGCATAGTGCTCAGAGCCATTTGAACCATTTTTTTAAACTGAATTCTCGAGTTTATATTGTTCAGATGTTCGTGGAACCGGCTTAGTTCCTCCCTACCATGTCTCCAAAGCACAAACGTGTCATCCACGTATCGGAACCATACATTTGGTTTTTTACTGGCAGTACCTAAGGCCTGTTCTTCGAATTTCCCCATAAAGAAGTTTGCAGTTACGGGACTTAGGGGGCTTTCCATAGCCACGCCATCCGTTTCCTCATAAAACTGTTCATTCCACTTAAAGTAAGTGGTCGTCAAACAACACTTAAACAGTTCTGAATTATCGGCAGGAAAAATTCGATCCAGCTGTTCCAATACATCGTTAAGTGGAACCATGGTAAACAGCGATACCAAATCGAAGCTGACCAATATGTCCTCCGGCTGGACTGGGAATTGAGACAAAATCCATCAACCGACCACGGCATAACAGCCCGGATAATTATAATGGACATGATATTTCCGGCCGTGAAAGTCTACATTTTAGTATCAGACGCCTCTACGGGGAGGAGATGTCAAGAGAAGTGCGACGCTTGGAAGGACTCCAGATGAAGAGAGTGCAGCTTTTGTGTTCCCTCACATTCCTGTGTCGTTGCAGAGCCGTCGAAGGTATACCGAAGTTTCTGAAGATAAAGCGACTGTTCTATTCGGGAAAGGCACAACGCATTTTCAAACGGACTGAGGAGGCCTTACTACGAGAGCGCATTCAGCAGACCCGACGGGACTTGGCAAGCACAAACTGTGAGTTAATGTCTCTCCATATTACGATCAGTAATAAACTGTGCAGCAGTGACTGGGATAAAATTGATAGACTACTGCATGATACCATGGGGAAGCGTATGTTGACAACGTCTAGTAGACAGAAGAAGAAGTTTGATAATTTGCTATCTAATCAGACTGTTCGGCATTTAGACGTTTCCCGGACCGTTTTCAATTTGTCCAAATGTTCGTTATCTGACGATGAGACATCTGTGCTTGCCAAGGGAGGAAATTTTGCTGTTAGTCCGCGTTTTGTGCCAACGGAAGAAATTATATCCAGTGTAGAAGCAGGAATTCGCAGTGTGGATTCTGTAACAGCTGAAGAAATCCGTATAGAAACAGTGAGAAAATTAGCCAATGCAAAACCGCCGAAAAGTAATATAACTGTGGGTGAGAGAAGAGCTTTAAAACTCCTGAATAACGACGATAGTATTTTGGTTCTCCTAGCTGACAAAGGAAGCGCAACGGTGGTTATGGATGTGGCCGACTATCAGAGTAAAATTACTGATCTACTGGATCCGCAAGCATATAGGAAGCTGAATAAGGACCGCACTAAGAACGTTGTCAGAACTGTGTCGCGGTTAATTAAAAAGTCCTCCATTGAAGAAAGTGTACAGAAAGGTCTCTGCAATTCGGTTGCGCTACCATCGAGGCTTTATGAATTGCCCAAAATTCATAAAGAAAATGTGCCGTTAACACCGATACTAACAAGGGAACCTCCCCATCGCACCCCCCTCAGATTTAGTTATAAGTTGGCACAGTGGATAGGCCTTGAAAAACTGAACACATTAATCGAGAAAACAGGATGAAGTTGTGTGGAACTATGAAAAAAATAAGCAAAATATACAAACTGAGTAGTCCATGCGAAAGATAGGCAACATCAAGGATAAAGTGATCGCCGGAGCGCCGTGGTCCCGTGGTTAGAGTGAGCAGCTGCGGAACGAGAGGTCCTTGGTTCAAGTCTTCTCTTGAGTGAAAAGTTTAATTTTTTATTTTCAGACAATTATTATCTGTCCGTCCGTCCGTCCGATGCGAGGTAACTGCGCCGTAGTAGATTCACAGCATGAGTTCTGACAGGGTGCACTTTCAGCAATGTGCTGAATGCACTAGCATACCCACGCCACCACCTAGTCAATAGGCAGGCGTGAGAAAAAGAGTCACGTGGTTGCTGCTGCCCGTTTCCTGGGCAGCAGAGACAGTTAGGTGGCGCTCTTGGTTTCTAGCTTTGAGACAGAGCAGACTCTTCCTGTTGAATTCTAGTCGTCGTAGAGAGCGAACGGCTCCGTCTATCCGCCTCGGGTCCTACTCGACTGGACCGCCCACGAGCCACACAAACGTGAACCGCTACTTCTCCCGTTGTCGATTCCTTTATTTTTTTGGCCAAGTACCTAGACTGGCACTCGACTTTTACCTCCACCCCCCCAGGGTGAACTCTCCCTGCAGTCCGTATAGCAAGCACAATTCCCAAGTCTAATGAAGTAAACTCTTTTATTTCGCCACCCCCACCCCCCTCCCTCCCTTTCCGACGCTCACCTGTTCCGATCCACAACCCGTACATAGCCGAGGCACGGCAGTTTAAAATTATTTCTACAAAAACGACACTGTTGAGTCACATTTATGTGACTACCGACTGTATTCGACATCAACATGCAATAATATGGAACAGACGGCAGGTGGCAGCGCTTGCAGTGGAGGGTGTATAAAGCGTGTAGGTGGTCGCGGAAAACAGTGCAGTCTCGTTATCATAAAGAGGAAGTGGGGAGATTTATCCGACGTCCAAAAAGGCACGATCGTTGGCTTTCAAGCTGAGGGCGGAAGCAATTCCGAAATTGCTAAATTTGTAAACTGTTCGCGTGACGCCGTGATTAAAGTGTACAATACATGGCAAAATGGACCCACCAGGGTAGCCGAGAGCGCTAACGCGCTGCTTCCTGGACTCGGGTAGGCGCGCCGGCCCCGGATCGAATCCGCCCGGAGGATTAACGACGAGGGCCGGTGTGCCAACCAGGCTGAATGTGGTTTTTAGGCGATTTTCCACATCCTGGTAAGTGAATACCGGGCTGGTCCCCACGTTCCGCCTCAGTTACACGACTCGCAGACATCTGAAGTCGTTCGCACTATTCCAGGAATTACACTAGACGCAGACAGCAGGGGTACACTAATTCTGTTCCGAGGGGGGTGCGGGGTGGCGGCAAGAAGGGCATCCGCCACCCCTTTCCACTGACCTTGCCAAATCCGTTCCTAACAATGCCGACCCTGCGTCAGCACGGGACATGGCACCAGTGAAAGAAAGAATGAATGGCAAAATGGCGCTATCAGGAACCGGTGCCGTAGATGACGGGGGTGAACGACGGCTGCTGAGGTATGTATGGGCGAATAGACGTGCAATTTTCAAGCAGCTGACTACCCAGATGAACCAAGTGGTTACCCAAATTGTCTCCTCAACGACCGTAAGGCTAGAATTAGCACGCGAGTACCGCAACTGGACGTCCGCTGAGTGGGAAGTGGCCTTTTCAGATGAATTACGTTTTACGCACCATCGGACAGATAGCCGTTCGCGTGTAAGGCGTGAAACATCTGAAAGCAAACACCTTGCAACAATCCTCAGAGGGGTCCAAGCCGGAGGATGGAGCTCTACGGTCTGGGGGATCTTTTCGTGTTATTCCGTGGGTGATCTCGTCATCCCTGGAGGCACTATGGATTAACACATTTGTGCATCTATCCTTGGTGGCCATGTCCACCCCTACAGGCAGTTTGGTTTTCCTCAGAAAGATGGCATCTACTAGCAGGACAATGCAATATGTCACACAGCTCGCAGTGTACGTGCATGGCTCGGCGACCACCAGCAGGAGTTTGCCGAACTCCCATGGCCACCAAACTCCCCGGTTTTAAACCCATTCTAGAATCCGCGCGACCACCTTCATCGGGCTGTACGCATCATGAGTCCTAAACCGAAAAACCTAGCGCAGCCGGGCGCGGCATCGGAGTCGGAATGACATCCCTGTCGGTACCCTCCAGAACTCAGTTATTCTCTTCCTGCATGTCTCACAGGATGTGGTCATTCAGGCTTTTGGCATGTCGTCACATTAATGTAACTGGACAGTGTACTCATGGTTTGGGAGCGTTTTTCTGCCCTGGAGACAGTTCCACTCCAGTCAATGAGATTCCAGACTGAATGTGCCCGACACCACTGCAGGCGGGGTGGTAGGTGTTCGGGGGTCAAAGGTAGTCGGCGCAAGGGGCGGCATGAGCTCAGCCCCGTTCCCGTGAGCCGGCTGTTTATGGTCCTTGTCGTCACTCAAGCAGCACCAGTTGCGCGTCGGATCGCTGATAATGATGAACCTAGGGTTCTGAATGCCTCTCTGACGATTGCTCGATTTTCACGTTCTGTCGTCTCTCTAGATCGACTGCTTCATTCTTGACGCTGTGTTCGGCAGTGGTTCATCCATTCCTACCAACATCGTTGAAGCGTGGCATCGCTCCTATTCACATGTAGAGCGATTCGCCGGTTACTCCAACCGGCTTCTTTGAGCCCAACTATACGTCCTCTCTCAGATGCTTGCATCTGGGTATCTGCGAGGCATAATGACTGTCCAACTCAGTTCACGGAATGAAATTCGGAAAGACTTTATGTCGTGGTATCGACCTATCCCGTGTTTACTATTCTTTTGCAGATATATATGTACACATAGCCCTGCTCAAGGTTCGTACATCCTTTTGCCTTGCATGTTGATAAACTTCCAAGATACTACTCCACGTGGGTGTAAAATGAATGTGCGCAACGGAAGATAATGAACGCTAAAATGATGATTTGTTACTGTCTGACTATCCCCCTGAGGCAGATCTTAGGATCTCTTAATGCTCTTTTTTAACATGTAAATTACACTCTAAACATAAATGAATGATGAAGGCAACAATTACTACTAAATGATAAACGTTGTTGTTCAGTATATATTTATTATAGATTAAAATCAATCCTTTAAGTACAGTTGTCTATATTTCCTAACTAAAATTATTAATCAATTGCCTAACTCTGCCCCTTATCATGAGTGTGCGAACTAATATCAATAACGTGAAATAACTGACATCCTCTACGTACCAAGCACTAGAAGACACTATTTTCAAAGATGATCTACGGTGGTGTGGAACCTCAGTGGAAATAAACTAACGTGATCACAGCTGTTTAGCTTTATAGCCTGAATAAGCCGAAGCAATTTGCGATATCACCGTATGTACTGCGTCCGGTGCGTCGAAGTGATGGTTCTCATACTCGTCTGCGGCGATGGAAGAACTCCAGCCACAAATAAACTCTTTCAATCACTAGGACGCAGAAGGCGGTCCTCTGACTAATATACTCTAATACTGTCTTCTCCTCCATGGGTTCTAAAGACGAGAAACGTGAACTCCCAGCCACAAGGACGGAGTTCAGATAACGTCTGAACTTAAGTATAGACAGAAAAAATGCTCTCAATTACTGAACTCTGCATACTCAACGACGACTTCCAACCCAGAGGTGAAGTCCAGAATCGTAAAGGTTCGCAACAGTACAGTGCCTAACTGTTCTAACTATAAACTCTCCTGAGAGCAAAGACAGCAAGTCCGTCTGTACCAACAAAGCTGATACCGAGCGACCGTCACACACGGGCGCTCACAACGGAAGACCTCGTCTCTCCACCGCTGGCTTCCCAGCAAGGCTCGGCTCCCCACCCTCGTAATTCCGAAAACGAATCATATTCCCGAAACCACGGAATATTCTCCATCTCTACAGATTCTTCCGAAAGCCGACCAACCATATTTTAGTCTTTTGTCGTCCAGCGCGGAAGGTTTGCGAGGAAAAACCTATACTCGTACAATGGTACGCTTCTGAGTAAAAATCCTTGGAAATAACCCAGCCTGCGTGGTTTCCGACTTGCCGCTTCTTCGTTCCTCTCACCTGCGTCCAAGACTTGCACAGTTCGGAAGTGTTATCCGGTTATCCTTCCAGCCGTACTACAATAGCGGCCGGCCGTCACCCTATTGTGCTCCAGAGCTCAGGTGGCACTACGTCCGTCTAGCTACTTCCTGTTTTTAAGCAGGACCAACACCTGTGTGGGCTTTTCACCCAGAACTTGAGTTCTGCCTGCCGTTTCATCTCCACTGGCGTTCCAACCTCTATTAGTATAGGCAATCAGTCATTACGCCGTTCTGTTAATAAAACGACGGTCCGTAACCTTTCATGCAATAAGCTTTAACAGTTATTTACAAGGCATGCGTGACAATGTGTGTCCTTTAAATATTCCTATATACGATGTACAATCTATCAAATGATACCTAATTGTGGTTGTAGTTCATGGCAAAGTATGTGGATGAGAGCTTGTAAGATGCGAAATTATAGTCACCTTACTAACTGCATACTAATTTTTGATTTTTTGTTTTTGTTTCAGGTGAGTACACTGGACTCTTCGATTGAAGAAAGTAAAAAGCCACGGCTGTAAGTAAATGGATATGCAGTTTGATATTCATGACCGGATAGCCTCTATGAATAAATAATTTACAGATTAGAATTTTTTTTCGCGATGTGATTTATTGCTGTTTTCTTCCAAAAAAAGTGAGTAGCACTAAAGCACAAGAAAAACGTTGAGCAGTTGCAGTCCCACATACGAGTATGTTGTATAAGAATGCACAGATCTCACCAAACAATAGCTGTGGTTCGTCCAACGAAGACGAAACTGAAGATAATCAGCATTCCAACAGTATTCCACTACTACGAATTCTGGTAACTCATAACCTAAGTGCCTAAGTAGATCAAATTTTTGCAGAAAGTTTCCTTATAAGAATGACTAGAGTTAGTAACAGTTCTGCTTTTTCCGTCCATATCTGCATCAGTATCAATTTGTGACCAATCTGCATCTTCGGATTCCGTTCTTTCTTTCTTCTTTTTTCTTTTTCTTCGAGTGTATTATCCTAAGTAGTACAAATATATTTGAAATAAAATTTTCGATTAAGTCCCAATATAACTAGACTCGAATTTCACCCGTAGTTAATGGTAGGGGCAGTGGTGAGTGCATAATAGGCTCCATCATTTTGCTATTGATGTAAGAAGTCTAAGGCGCCAATATGATTTAAGAACGTTAATTCTGTACCTCAGGCGTCAAGTCTAAAGCACTCCCATTGAAAGTGGCTGAAAATCTGCAGAAGCGAATTGCTCAGCCTTGTTAAGCTTTATGGCTAATCGGGGGGGGGGGGGGGGGGGTTGAAAGAATTCGTAACTCACTGCAGAGGCGGGTGCACTATTGCATCCAAATGCGAAGACGTCACGTGGTACACCTCTTTGAACAGATAGGAGTGAACATACAGTAAATTGTAATGGGTCACTTGCTGAAGTAGAATTGTATTTCATTTTAAAGTAGGTCGTGGCACAAATTTGTGTCTAATTAAATAGTGACTTAATTGAAAGTTTACGTTGCAAACACGTTTGTACTAACTAGAACGACATTACAACTGAATTCGTGACAATATATGTATATGGAGTTCTCTCGCATGCGAACTTACGTTTACTGGAATGTTGCTGATTCTACTATCGTACAGTTTCACTCTTGTCAGTTTCCGCTGACATCGATTTGTTGTAGAATCATGGAACATATTTTGTGTTCAGACATAATGACCTGTCTAGACGCTGAGAAGCTCGTCTGCAGAAACAAGCACGGTTTTAGGAAACAGCGGTCATGCGAGACACAGATGGCCCTCTTTGTGCATGATTTACAACAGGCTCTAGACACCGGCTCCCAGTTTGATGCCGTGTTTCTCGACTTTCGAAAGGCGTTCGACTCAGATCCGCACTGTCGCTTGCAACAAAAAGTGCGCGCCGCTTGCAACAAAAAGTGCGCGCTTACGGTCTATCCGATGACATATGCGATTGGATAGAGAGTTTTCTAACAGACAGGGAGCAGTATGTCGTCCTGAACGAGGTGACTTCAACAGAAACAAGCGTAACTTCAGGTGTGCCCCAGGGCAGCGTAATAGGTCCTCTGCTTTTTACGATTTACGTAAATGATCTGGTTGATGGTATTGACAGCGGCTTGAGACTGTTTGCCGATGATGCTGTAGTCTACAGGAAAATAGTATCACACGAAAGTTGTGAACAAATCATAGAGTATTTGCAGAAAATAAAAACGTGGTGTAATGACTGGCAGTTATCTCTCAATATTAGTAAGTGTAACCTTCTGCGTATAACAAGGCGAAAATCCCCATTAATGTACGAGTACAAAATAAATGCCCAGTCTTTGGAAGCGGTAATGTCCGTCAAGTATCTGGGCGTGACTATTCGAAATGATCTCAAATGGAATGATCAGATTACACAAGTAACGGGTAAGGCGAACTCTAGATTGCGGTTTATTGGTAGAATCCTGAAGCGAAGCAGTTCTTCAACAAAGGAAATAGCTTACAGTACTTTAGTTCGTCCAGTCTTGGAGTACTGTTAGTGTGTATGGGACCCTTACCAGTTGTGTCTGCTTCAAGAGATTGAGAAGGTCCAAAGAAGAGCGGCAAGATTCGTGACTGGTACCTTTAGCCATCGCGAGAGCGTTACAAATCTGGTAGAAGGTGGGACACACTTGCAGATAGACGGCGCGCTAAACAGAAGGGGTTGCTCACTAAATTCCGAAATCCGATCTTCACCGAGGATGTAGAGCATATATTATTACCCCCAACTTTCAAATCGCGCAATGATCACCATTCAATGATAAGGGAAATAAGAGCTCGCACTGAGGCGTTCAGACAGTCGTTTTTCCCTCGCGCGATCGGCGAGTGGAACGGATGGGGGGAAATATGACTTTGGCGCGAATTTTGCCCTCCGCTTGGTGGCTAGCAGAGTATAGATGTAGATGTAAATACTTAAGGTACACGGTGAATTGATTTGAGAGGAAGTCACCCCTGCTCGTTTTATTAACAGACCCGGCTGCTGAGATAAAATTAGTGTCACGGGATGATAGAGTCTGACTCGACAAACTCCGTGAAACCAGAGCTTCTGCGTGTGCAGGAGTTGCGACTCGCCGCCGCAAGTACATCGGCGCTTTCGCCTTAACGGAAATAGCGACGCGCGATCGCACGTCGGCAGTTGGCGCGTGCCTTCTCCAACTCTGCATTACGGAGGAAGCCGCGGCATTCGGAGAGCTTGTTAGCTAGTTTCGGGAACGCAATGAACTGCCGGCCGTTGGAATTCCAGGCAACTACCTAACACAATAGGCGCCTTGTTGCTTGTTCGTTAATTATTGAGCGGCACCCCAGAATCTCGGCCCTAGACGTACGCTTGAATTGAATGTAATGGGTTTTCCGTGGATAGCGGAATGCGCTTTACGTATATCCTGTATTACCAAAGTCTGGTACTGTGCCAGAGTAGTGAACTAATTCCATAGGAACTATATGGTTGTTTGTGCGTAATTCTTAAATCTTAAATCAGATAGCGGTACCAGTGCCGTCATTTCCTTATCTGAGCAGGATCATAATTAGGTGCCACTGGAAAATACTTGGAGACACGAATAAAAGATTCACATACGTGCACTTAGTACCTACATCTAGATCTAAGTGTTTGGCTGAGGATCCAAGGAACCACTTTCTGAGCAGACTACTTCTTGACCGTTCCACATGGAAAAAATGAACATCTAGATCTCTTCGTGCGAGCCCAGATTTCTCTTATTTTATAACGATAGTCATTTCTCCCCCTGTAGGTGATAGTGAACAACATATTGTGGCACCTGGAGGGGAATATTGGTGGTCGAAATTTTGTAGAAAGATCGCACCGCCTTTGTTTTAATGATTACCATCCAACCGGTTTATAATAGCCACGAATCTCTCCGATATTACGGGATTGGTCAAAACGAGCCGCCCTTCTTTGAACTTTTCCAAAGTCCTCCAGAAAATGAAAAAGTGTAGTGCAGGCAATGTCTTTAGTAGATTTGTTATTTGTTGGATGTAATACGTATCCAGCCAATAAAAGGTAGTTTTTGGTTCGGCTTCCCCACAACATTATCTAAGTGATGGCAACATATTAAGTTGCTTGTAATTGTCATCCCTAGTCGTTTATTTCAATTGACAACCTTTAGTTTGTGTGATTTATCGAGTTATTAAAATTTAAGGCAATTTTTAAGCACTCATTTTTCGCACCATGCGGATTGTATAATTCGATTTGGTCTTCCGGTTACTTTACTAGCCGGTAAACAACAACATCATCTGCAAACGATCTCTTGTGTACATTTACAATCCTGCAATAAATTTCAGTTCGTAATAGCTTTTAGACTCTTCAAAAATCACAAGAGAAGGAGGTATACTTGGAAAAGACCTGGAGATATGGGAAGATTCCACTTGTACTACATCAATGTCATACAGAGATTGCGAAATGAAATTTTGGATTGTAAGCTTTACCTAGGAACAGGTACACACTCAGATGACGATTTAGTAATGACGAAGAGAAGGCTGAAGTTTAAGAAACTAGTCGGAAAGAATCAATGTGCCAAGATGCGCAAAGAAGTGGGATACAGAAGTGCTAAGGAATGAAAAGTTACGCTTGAAATTCTCTGAGGCTATAAATACTGCGATAATAAGTACCTCAGTAGGCAGTGTAGTTGAAAAGTAATAGATATCTCTAAAAAGAATTTGGAATGAAAATCATAGGAGTGGGGAAGGTAAATTCGAAGAAATGTTGGGTAACAGAAGAAATGCAGCAACTGACCAAACAAAAAATAAAATACAGGCAAAAAGGCTCAGGAAAATTCAGGAATACAGACATATAATTCACTTAGAAATCATATAGCAAGGAAGTGCGGGAAGACCAAGGTGAAATGAGTGCATGAACAATGTAAGAAGATCGAAAATGAAGTAGACGTCGGAAAGATTCATTCAGCGTACAAGAATGACAAAACAGCCTTCGGTGAAACTCAAAGAAAGCGTGGCTGTTAAGAGTGCAAAGGGAAATCAAGTGTTAAACGTAGAGAAGATAGCGGATAGGTGGAAAGAGTGCAATGAAGGGCTATAGTGTGGGAGGACTTGTCTATTAACGTAATTGAGGAAGAAATGGGAGCCGATATCGAAAACTTGGGAGATACAGTTTTAGAATCAGAATTTAGGCAGAAAGGACAGATAACATTTCTTCGGAGTTTAGAAATCATTCGGGGAAGTGGCAACTACTGAACATGATGTGTAGAATCTGACGCCTCGGAAAAATATCATCCACACAATTCTGAAGATAGCAAGGACAAGTATGTGCGAGATCGCCCAATCACCTTAGCTGCTCATGCCTCCAAAGTGCTGACAAGAATGATATACGGAAGAATGGAAAAATAAATTGAGAATCTCTTAGATGACGATCATTTTGACTTTTGCAAAGGTAAGGGCACCAGAGAGGCAGCTCTGACGTTGCATTTGATAATGGTACAAGACTGAAGGTACATCAAGGCACGGTCATAATATTTGTCGACCTGAAACACGCTTTCAGCAACGTGAAATGGTGCAAGATGTTACAAATTCTGAGAAAAATAGGAGTAATCTACAGGAAAAGACGGATAATACACAACCAGAAGGGAACGATAATAATGGAAGATCAAGAACGAAGTACTCGGTAAAGAAAGGTGTAAGACAAGGATGTAGTCTTTCCCCCTGCTGTTCGATCCATATATCGAAGAAGCAATCACGGAAATAAAATAAATGTCCAAGAGTGGGACCGAAATTCAGGTTGAAAGATTCGCTGATCATTTTGCTATCGACAGTGAAAATAAAGAATAACTGGAAGGACCTGCTGAATAGGAAAAAGAATCTTATTAGCGCCACCCAGTCAAGAGTAATGCGAAAAAAGACGAAGGTAATGAGAAGGAGCAGGGATGAGATTAGTGGCAAACTTAACTTCACAATTGGAGACCACCAAGCAGATGGAGTGAAGGAATAAACCATGACCCACGTAGCAAAGAGGACATAATAAGCAGTTTAGCACAGGCAATGAGGGTGTTCCTGGCCAAGAGAAGTCTGCTAGTCTCAGACATAGGCCTTAATTTGAGGAAAAAATTTCTAAGAATGTACGTTTGTTTGGTGGTGAATCAAGGACAGTGGGATAACCAGAATGGAAGAGAATTGTTTCAGATGTGGTGATGCATAAGGATGTTGAAAATTAAGTGGACTGGCGCGATAAGGTACGAGGACGTTCTCAACAGAGTCGACTAAGGAAGAAACAAACGGAAAACAGTAACAAGAAGAAGGGAGAGGATGATAGGACATGTTTTAACAAATCAGGGAGTAGTTTTCATGGTACGAGAGGTAAATATAGAGCGTAAAAACTGTAGAGGAAGACAGAGATTGGAATACATTCAGAAAATAATTCATTATCGTTTTACCCGCGTACTAATGCTGTTTAGGCTCCCATATGTCGACTATCTTCATTAACCAAGGAGAAATTTCGCTGGAAAACGTTCCATTTTGTCGTGATATTGTTTTATATGACATTCGCTGCTTTGAGCTCTAAAGCCCTCTCTCTCAAAAAAAAAAAAAAAAAAAAAAAAAAAATATCTCCATCTATCCATCAGATGATTAAGCTTAATTAAGTGCTGTCATACAAGGAGTAGAAAAGTTATTGGTGCCTCATCATCATAAACCACAACCATTGTGGCAGACTGCAATGGTAGCGTTCTTCTGTAGAGCAGAACTTGTTAATGTGTCTGGGAGAGTGTGTGGCTCTACGAGTGCGCTAGCCACAGTTCCACCACAAACATTGATGCTAAGGTAGGTGTACATGAAGTTTACCTTCCAAGGTCACTCAAGGATTCGCATGTGCCCTCGTGTGGTTATTGGCATGATTTATTGTTCAACTGTGAACCAATATTGCTTCCTGTGTAAGAAAAATACAATGTGGGAAGTCTGGATGTTCACTGTCTTATAAACCATTGGCAGAGTACTTTTGTGCTCTGATATGCGAGGCGGCTGGTTATTATGTGCTGTTGTCCTACAGAACAGAGTAAATATCGCACTAAAATTATGCCATTTCTCTTCGAATGCAATTCGGAAATCACACTAAAATTACGCCATTTCTCTTCGAAAGCGTGCTGGTGTGTAAATAAAACGGGCTGGAACATGTTTTGTAGCTCTCTCAGCGCAATAACTACAGAGACCAGTATCGAGTGCTGAAGTGATGGTCAGCCGCGCTGCGTTCAACCCACAGAAGAGACGTAGCTGTCTGTTTTTGGCTGCGCATGCTGTATGTGATTGGCGTCATCCCTTCTGGCTATATGAGTGCTACGTTGCTCAGAGCACCACATCAGTATTGTTCTTTGAAACTGTACTCCACTTGTTGCGCTAGTGTAGAGTTTGAGGGAGTTTCGAGGAGTAGTTGGCGTGAAGACATCGTGGCTGAGCGGGCGCCGGTACGTAGCTCAGATGCGGGAGCAAATAGCTCTCATTACAAGAACATCCCCTGAGTATATATCGCTGTCATTGATACACAGGCCTGAAGCACGCTATTTCCCAGAAGCAAAAAATAATACTGTGTACTGGTTGCTGGGAAATTTTGTTAACTACGTCCTTAACAAATTAGGATCCGATAGCATCATAGAGTTCAAGGTACACATCCTGTATGAATTCCACAAAATGAGAAGATATTCGAATCACAAGAAAAAGTTCGGTAATATGTTAAAAACTGTATTCGAAAGAATGGGTTAATATAAAAAAAGAAGACAGTGTTGATAATGGTGTAATGTAGTTACCTTAAGGATATTATTTAAGATTTTACAGTATATTTATGATGTGTGCTTTTTCTACTTCAGAGAATAGTTTTTGAAATTAATAAGCTAATGTACAGAACTTATGTGACATTGAGATTGTGTGTCTAATAGTGTCAAAACACAAAACATTAAAGGTGCATTATTGGCTTATATTAGAAATTTGGAAATAGACATTTTTATACAAATGTCCTTATCGATTGGTTAAAACCATAAGATTCTATCTGATAAATGTAATATTCAATGTCTGGGACATTGCCCTGTTCATTTTTGCGCTGTGATGTCTAAGTCAATTTCGCAGTGAAAGACTGATTATATAGATCTGATCACTTCAGATACTTAACATTCAATTAATGTCCAGAAAGTGTAGTTGGAAGACTAGTCAACTTTATTATATATCTCCTTTCCGCCATTCTCGAGTGTTTCAGAAATTGTCGAATATGATTATTAAATTGTTTTATATTTAAAATTATCCCACCAACTTGCTGATATCCATTATAAAGAACTAATTATGCTTCTGTAAAGATTGGAGCTCATCTAATTCAAAGTGCAGATTTAATTTCTTTAGGTTGAAGTTTGAATGTCTTTGAAAAATTTGTTCTTGATGTTTAACTTAATTCTTTCTGGTAATTTAGTCAGTAACGCAATCTTTTGTTGTCGTTCCTTAAGGTCAGCGTAATTGGAATGATCAAACCGTTTTGTTTACATAACTTCATGTATAGCATGTGTACATGGTTAGTACATGAACTTAGTATATATTTGGAATGTGTAACATTGTTTTTTTTAATACATGTTTTTATAAAAAAAGCGTGTTCGGTCAGAGGGCTGCTCGAGCTCTGTAATAAAAAAAACTGTGTTCATGGATCAACGACGAATTGAAACGGGTGTCTTGCGACGTCCACCCACCCCAAGCAGATGCAACGAACTAAAACGAACAAAATGAGTTTCTTTAAAAAAAAAAAAAAGAGAGAAGAAGAAAGTGGTCTAGCACACAGACTGGCAATTTGTTGGCTTCATTTCGATTCGCTACCATCATTTTTTTCGTTTTATTTTATTCCTCGCAATGTTAAGCGATTAATTATAAATTTTAAATATATTTAAATAGTTCAATTTGTGTACTTAAAGTTAATATATTCAGTTCAGTTATGAATAGTGCCATTGTTAAGTCAAAAGACTATAAGCCACCACATTGTAGCACAGTGGAAAATTTTGCACGAGCTCCCGTTGCCTGGTTGTGTTTCAGCTGCAGAGTTTGCGTGCATAGTGTTCTCGATGAAGTAAGCGCATATTCAGAGCAGGCCAAGCAGTAGTGTCACCGCTGCTTTTAGCAGTTTCTTCGTCATGGTCTAGATATAGCAGCACTCACTCTTCCATATTCAGCGTACCGTGATCATTATTGACACGAATTGTCCTGTATTCGTGTAGTCGTGTTGAGAAGGCACTACGTAAGGAGTGGCAGTTGCAGGTCTATGACTGAATTCAACACCATAGCTTAAAGAGTAATTTCGGAGACAATGCAACTAATAAGAAATGATCTAAGTGCTTCAACAGGAAGTAGGCCTACACCAATGAGGCATCAACATTCCAAATATAAATGAAGTCCGTATGTAGATCTTACTTGGGAGTGGTTTCCAGACATTTCTTTACAGAAATTTTTTTTCTGGTGTTGGCTACTTTGAGCAGTTGGTCAAATTTGACCATTTTGATATCTCTGGAACAGGGCACATTTTTTAAAGATACACTGTGGGCAATAATTTCGAAGCTTTCACAGTCGAAAATTGATGGCGCCTTAGATCGCGTAACTGTCTGCTCTTTCGTCGAAGAACTACGGAAGATATCTTTGTGACACTTTATTGATTAGCGCTCTGATTCACAGATTTTGGACAGGATACTGAATAAAGAGTTTCACAACCCACAGTACATTTAATTAGCTCTAAAATTGATATGACGTTTCAGATTGTCCTGCTATGTTGTTGATGGCCTTTTTGAATCACATGTCTACTAGTTTTCTTCTGCAGGTTATATTTCTTCAGATTGTGGGAACGATGGTCATGCGTGTGCATTCTGCACTCTAACCGAAGGTGTTTATTGTTTTTGATCAACCGTAGAAATAAGACGCGGTCACTGCTGGAGTGTGTGGTATGCTTATAGTGTTATAGTTTAATTTATTTCCAATCATGGTAGTTTTATTTTATAGTTATGCTCATTTACGAATTTTTTACTTATTCATTCTTGATAAGTTTTCCACGCGTGGCCTGTGAAATATCGCAATATGTTGCTCACTTTTCCAGTTGAAAACGGGGCGTGCAGGGACTTGTGAAGGGGGGGGGGGGGGGGTCGCACGTAACAAGGAAATTTTGATCTTGTTTCCATCTGTGGTATTTTTCCTTATTTCGATTTTATGTAATTTTGCATAGAGTTCTTGTGTGGCTTCTGTTGCGTTGTTTATGACTTATTTTGGATGGTGATATTGAAATTTGAATGTGATGTCGCTCAAATATTTGTTTTATTTCATTTTGTTTTCTTGATTTTTCCGTAGGTAGCTGTTCAGTTTTCCTATCAAGTGTAAAGTACGGTTTGGTCGTGTTGCCTTCGCTACTCTTGTTGTAGTTCCTAATTGTGTAGGGGCCACATATTGTAGTACTAATCTTTATATGCCTTATAGGGTTGCATGCCTACTTGCGCCTTGTTATTGCTTTTTTTCCTTTCGGACAAGATATACTCTTTTCTTCGTTATTTCTATGATATCGTCGCTTATTGTTTTCTCGATAGCATGTAGCCTAACTGCTTGGCATGTGTGACACGGGTGACAATTGGCCCTGTATTGTCTTTAGTCCGTCACGCCTTTGTCGTGGTTCAGATATCACTCTCCAGTGTCGGCATAGTATGAGCTGTCTCATGTTGAATGGGGTTTTTGTTCGGCAGTGTGTCATACATCCCTCTAGAAGTTTCAAGTAGTTCTCGGTAGTTTACTTCGCTGCTTCTATTGAGAGCTCAGCGCGATAATCACCAGCATGAAATGCAAGGCCATCGTTCCATGTAGAGGGCTATTACAAATGAGTGAAGCGATTTCATAGATTTGCTGTAGCTATATTACACTCTAAGATAAAAAAAAAAGCCATCACGAAGATGGGACGGAAATCGGTAGAAGTGACGTACATGTACAAACCAAAAATTGATTACAATTTCAGAAAAATTGAGTGATTTATTTGAGAGAAAAAGCTTCACAAATTGAGAAGGTCCATTACGCGTTGGTCCAGCTCGGGCCCTTGTGCGACCAGTTATTCCGCTTGGTATTGTTTGATAGATTTGTTGGATGTCCTCCTCACGGATATCATGCCAAATTCTGTCCAACTGGTGCGTCAGATCGTCAAAATCCTGAGCCTGTTGAGAGCGCTGCCTATAATGGTGCAAAAGTTCTCAGTTGAGAAGAGATCCATCGACCTTTCTGGCCAAGGAAGGGTCTTACAAGCATGAAGACACCGTGTGCGGGCGGGCATCTGACGAAATGTAAGCCCAGGACGGCTTGCTATAAAGGACAACAAACCGGGGCGTAGAATGTCGTCGACGGAGTGAGTGCTGTAAGGGTGTCGCGATGACAACCAAAATGGTTCTGCTATGAAAAGACATGCCACCCGAAACCATCACTTCCGATTGTCGAGGCGTATGGCGGGTGTCATACACGTTGGTATCTCACAACTGTCTGAGTCGTTTACATGCACATTTTTGGCCTGGAATCTCGTTGACTGGCCTAGAACTGTCTTCAGTATAGAGTCCCGCTTCGAACTGAGCCCCGAGGACTAGCGAAGACATGTCTGGAGACACCCTAATACTCCATTAGTAGTGTAGCGCTTGACACAGTCACGTCGATTAAATATTTGGGCGTAACATTGCAGAGCGATATGAAGTGGGACAAGCATGTAATGGCAGTTGTAGGGAAGGCGGATAGTCGTCTTCGGTTCGTTGGTAAAATTGTGGGAAGATGTGGTTCATCTGTAAAGGAGACCGCTTATAAAACACTAATACGACCTTCTCTTGAGTACTGCTCGAGCGTTTGGGATCCCTATCAGGTCGAATTGAGGGAGGACATAGAAGCAATTCAGAGGGGCTGCTCGATTTGTTACTGGTAGGTTTGATCATCACGCGGATGTTACGGAAATGCTTCAGGAACTCGGGTGGGAGTCTCTGGAGGAAAGGAGGCGTTATTTTCGTGAATCGCTACTGAGGAAATTTAGAGAACCAGCTTTTGAGGCTGACTGCAGTACAATTTTACTGCCGCCAACTTATATTTCGCGGAAAGACCACAAAGATAAGATAAGAGAGATTAGGGCTCGTACAGAGGCATATAGGCAGTCATTTTTCCCTCGTTCTGTTTGGGAGTGGAGCAGGGAGAGATGCTAGTTGTGGTACGAGGTACCCTCCGCCACGCACCGTATGGTGGATTGCGGAGTCTGTATGTAGATGTAGATGTAGATGTGATGGTATGGGTTGTTATTTCTTTTTACAGCAGGACCTCTTTGGTTGTCATCCGCAGTACAGCGGTACATCGACGATATCCGTCCCGTTTTGTTGTCGTCCATGGCAAAGTAACGCTGGGCTTACATCTCAGGAAGAGAATGCGCGCCCGCGCACTACGGAAGTTTCTACTGCTTGTCTTCGTGCTTGCCAAACCCTACTAATAATTAGACTGCGGAGGAGTCCGTCATATAAAGTACTGTTGGTATCGCGCAGCTATTTATACCGTTGTCGGGCGCCAGGCGCCCACTACGGTCTTGGATGCGCATTTGTTTTCCGGCGCCCGGGCAGTTATTCGAAGAAACGTACGTCCGGGCCCCGTTCTTAATCTGACAGACGAGATGGCAGGCGAGATCTAAATAAACTGAGAGCGAGATCCCAAACTTTGCTTAAACTTAAGATTCCTTTCCTGTTTGTTATTTTTTTCCGGCCGCCGTTATTTTGGTAGTTGCACTGCTGCAAGAATTTGGAGCATGCAGCGCGACTCTCACTTCGCGGCTACACTGACACGACGGTCGTTTGCTGCAGATTTGTGTGGTTGCTTACGGCATATGTTTTATTGACGTCGCTCCTCATTCTGCTCGCCTGTTTCATTCGCCTGTCCCACAGGCTCCCAGGTAGATGCCATTTTCCTTGACTTCCGGAAGGCGTTCGATACAGTTCCGCACTGTCGCCTGATAAACAAAGTAAGAGCCTACGGAATATCAGACCAGCTGTGTGGCTGGATTGAAGAGTTTTTAGCAAACAGAACACAGCATGTTGTTATCAATGGAGAGACGTCTACAGACGTTAAAGACCATTGCTTTTCACAATATATATAAATGACCTAGTAGATAGTGTCGGAAGTTCCATGCGGCTTTTCGCGGATGATGCTGTAGTACACAGAGAAGTTGCAGCATTAGAAAATTGCAGCGAAACGCAGGAAGTTCTGCAGAGGATAGGCTCTTGGTGCAGGGAGTGCCAACTGATCCTTAACATAGAGAAATGTAATGTATTGCGAATACATAGAAAGAAGGATCTTTTATTGTATGATTATATGATAGCGGAACAAACACTGGTAGCAGTTACTTCTGTAAAATATCTGGGAGTATGCGTGCGGAACGATTTGAAGTGGAATGATCATATAAAATTAATTGTTGGTAAGGTCGGTGCCAGGTTGAGATTCATTGGGAGAGTCCTTAGAAAATGTAGTCCATCAACAAAGGAGGTGGCTTACAAAACACTCGTTCGACCTATACTTGAGTATTGCTCATCAGTGTGGGATTCATACGAGGTCAGGTTGACAGAGGAGATAGAGAAGATCCAAAGAAGAGTGGCGCGTTTCGTCACAGGGTTATTTGGTAAGCGTGATAGCGTTACGGAGATGTTTAGCGAACTCACGTGGCAGATTCTGCAAGAGAGGCGCTCTGCATCGCGGTGTAGCTTGCTGTCCAGGTTTCGAGAGGGTGCGTTTCTGGATGAGGTATCGAATATATTACTTCCCACTACTTATACCTCCCGAGGAGATCACGAATGTAAAATTAGAGAGATTAGAGCGCGCACGGAGGTTTTCCGGCAGTCGTTCTTTCCGCGAACCATACGCGAGTGGAACAGGAAAGGGAGGTAATGACTGTGGCACGTAAAGTGCACTCCGCCACACGCCATTGGGTGGCTTACGGAGTATAAATGTAGATGTAGAATGGTACACTGATGAGCCAAAACGTCGCGACTAGGTGCTTAACAGAGTCTTGGCCATCTTTGGAGCGCAATAACAGCAGCGATTCCGCGTGACATGGGTTCACATCCGTGGTTTCCGGCGGTATGTGGGCACCTGGTGACTACAGACAGGTCATAGTCGAGACACGGGCAGTTGTCTTGCTGGAAGGTGCCCTCACCGACTGGGAAGACATGAAACGTGAAGGGATGTAGATAGTCCTCAATAATGTTCACTTGTTCCACAGATGTCAAGGTGTGATCGATTGCTTTCAGTGTCACATGGAAACTCTGGTCACTGTCCACCGAAGCATAACACTTTCTCACCAGCTTGTGTCCGTAGCGTGTGGTTGGAACAGCATTTCGCCTGGATGATGACGTATCTGGACACGCCCTTCGACTTGGTGTAACAGGAAACGTCATTCATCCGACCAGCCAACACATTTCCTTTGATTCAAGATCCAGTCTCGTTGATCCCGTGTCCCCTGGAGTTCGATATCCTTCGGTGAGCATGGGAGCAGGTAGGGTTGGTTTTCTGCAAAGCCCCACGTACAAAAATGTGCGCTAAATGTGCTTCGAAACACTTGTGACTGCACCAGTATTGTGCTCTGTCGTCAGATCTGCCACAGAACGCCGCCTATCGTGATTCACAGAGCGGGCAGGCTTCTGTCCTCCCCGTTTGCGTCCGCTCCAACACCTTGTCACCTGATAGTTGTTTCAGCTTCCTTCAACTACTTTCAGCAGATGCTCACGAAGGTAGGACATGAACAACTGCCCAGCTTCCGCCGTTACAGTGGTGCTCGTTCCCGGATGTCGGTCTATAACAATGTCCACTTTTTCGAAGTCGCTTATAACAATGAATTTTCATATGTGCGCCCGTCTTGTCGGTGTAATGATTCCCTCTCCGTCTCTGCACCGCTTATATGCTTCCCTAACCGCCTCATGCACCCGCAACGCCACGTAGCGACATTCACCCTCGCCGTGGACAGTGTTCGTAAAATTTCGGCTCCTCATTGTATGTGACCAAAGAGGGCAGCGGTCACCAGTAGCCTGCCTGGTTATAAATAGTAGCCCACCACCAGTAATACTCCAGAAGCAGGTTGGAATCCTGGCAGCTTACACACGTAGAAACATCGGTAACACCACCCAACGGCGCCGCGCTTCCAAATATTGCTGAAAGCCGCACGAAAACACTCTTTGTGGATGTAATTTGACGTATTTGTTTGAGGCGAGAAACTGAAACTAAAAAGTGCCACGTCCCTTTCCTCCTCAACTACGCCTTTTTCTATTAGTAGACTGCTAACTTTCGGTTATTTCGTTCTTATGCTTCTGTCGCGGAAGCATCATGAAGGCGCTTATCAAATTCCAATGGCAGTCGCTGCAAGAAAGGCGTTCTGCATTAAGGTGTGGTTTGCCGTTAAAATTCCGAGAGCGTTTGTTCCCTAAAGAGTCAATCAGTATACTGGATTGTTATAATTAAAGTGTAAATACTCACGGCGCTCGAGTAATTACTGTATGGCATTGAAGCTTGGTAGATATGCTGATGTGTTAATGTGGAACCGATTTACACTGAAAAAAAAGAAAGTTCCAATTTTGACCACCAGTTGCAAGTCTAGCGCTGAACACTGTTCGTATGATGGTATGACTTTCACGCTGTCATTTGACAAGGCATATTGTTAGTCAGCAGTATGGTTATCGAGAAGAGGCCGTGCTCTATTATTGAAACTGTGTTTATGTGAACGGCAGTAGTTAAAGAGCTGCATTGAGAGAGTGTCGCCAACTGATAGGTATTGGTTTAAAGCAGATGATAATGATTTTCGAAATTACTAGAGGCCTTGCGGTGGTACCTTGAAGTGGATGTCCTACCCCACTGGAAGTTATTGACAAGATTGCTGTAACTGACCGTTTAGCACGTGCCCCGGATAGTGATAGTGCTGGAATAGTGTCACTAGAAATGTCTACCCCATGGTCAACAGTACGGAAAGTTTTGCAATCTATTTTACAGCCTATTTTACACTGCAACCCGTACGAGATCCAGACCGTGCAGTAACTGAAACCTCATGATCTGGAGCAACGTGCTGTATTTGCTCTTCGGTTTCTGGCACAGATCGAAGTTGATGACATGTGGCCGGGCAAAATTCCATGGAGTGACGAGCAGATGTTACACTATCGGGTGCACTGAATACATAGGACTGCAGAATTTAGGGTACTGTTAAACCTCTTGTTGTGTACGAAGAGCCGTTGCACTCGCCATATGTGAATACGTGGTGTGGATTCGGAAGCATCTTTACTCTCACTCCGTTCTTATTTGAAAAGAATACACCCAGAGGGCATGTCAGGTGTACCGTGACTTCTGCACGTTATCGAGACCACCTTGTACAGCTTGTGATTCTTGTTTTGGAAGGGCGCTACTGGGTGGAAATCGCAATTTTTATGCAAGACCTGGCTACACGTCATATCGCTGTCCCAGTGAAACACCTGCTTAATGCAGTCTTCCACCAACGTGTTATCTCCACGGGTTTTCCACGTGCGTGGCCTGCAAGATCACATGATCTGAATCCCTGTGACTTTTGGTTCTGAGGATATCTGAAAGAACCCGTTTACGAGGGATACTTTCTGTCTCTACCTGATTTGAAGGCCAGTGTGCAGGAACATGTTTCCCAGACTTTACCGGAACTGCTGCAAGAAACTGCTAATCACGTCGTCTTAGGATGAAACACCTCATCGACGTCTCCGGTGCTCATATAACAAACTGTGTAAGCTACGGTTAATGATAAAATCAACATTATGCCTTTCTGACTTGTTTGACCTTTTCTGCCCGTGTCCCGTTCCTAATCCGTTGCAAATGGAAAGATTTCTAAACGTCTTTCTTGCATCCGCAGCACCACGTTAGCACCTGGTGGCCAAAATTGGAACTATTTGTTTTTCGAACATAAATCGGTTCCGCATTACCGCATTAAAATATCTACGACGTTTCGTTGCCATACAATAATTACAACCCACACTGGACATCTGTGAGTAGCTACACTTAAATTGTAACCGTCCAATGTTCCTCCCTTTTAGAAATGTATTGCAGAAAGACCAGAGCACAGTTTCCTAGGAGAATCACTCAATATACTGCTCTTTCCCACATGTATCTCGCGAAAAGACGTTGAAGGTAGAATCATATTGAGGCTTACCAACAACGATTATTCTTCCCTCGGACCATTCGTGGCTTGAACAGGAAATGGGATACGTACACAGAAGTATTCTCAGTCACACGCCGTAAGGTGCCTTGCCGAGTGCAGATTTAGATATAAATAGAAGATACAAAGAGAAATGTTCAAATGTGTGTGAAATCTTATGGGACTTAACTGCTAAGGTCATTAGTCCCTAAGCTTACACACTACTTAAACTAAATTATCCTAAGGACAAACACACACACCCATGCCCGAGGGAGGACTCGAACCTCTGCCGGGACCAGATACAAAGAAGAGCGGCGCAGTAGCTTGTTGGAGGTGTTCACCAAACTCCAGTGGCGGACGCTACAGGCCAGCCGCTCCGTATCACTTCAGAGATTCACGCAGAAGGATCGTACAAATATCCTGTCGCTTGACCATCTCACAGACTCCAGCATGTAGGACATAGTAATAGACAACTCTGGAGCAGAGAAGCAACTCGAGGAGTTGAAAACAAGCAGGTCGCCAAGTCCAAATGGAATCATAATTCGATTTTAACTAGAGTAAGGCGGTGGTCCCTTATTTAGCTTGGATTTATCACGAATCTCGCTTCCAACGCAATGTCCCAAGCGAGTGGAAAGAAGTGCAGGTGACTCATCTGTATAAATCGAACGTAAATCTGAAGCTTCTGTCCACAAATCAGAACGGTTTTAGAAAGCATTGCTCGTGCGAAGCTCACCTTGCCTTTTTTTTCTCACATGATACGCTACGAACCATAGATGAACGGCAACACGTAGATTCCATACTCCTAGATTTCCGAAAAGCCTCTGCACCACGAAGATGACGTGCTACAGACGCGAAATTTAACCGACAGGAAGAAGTTGCTGTGATATGCAAATGATTAGCTTTTCAGAGCATTTACACAAGGTTGGCGCTGGTGGCGACACCTACAACGTGCTGACATGAGGAAAGTTTCCAACCGATTTCTCATACACAAACAGCAGTTGACCGGCGTTACCTGGTGAAACGTTGTTGTGATGCCTCGTGTAAGGAGGAGAAATACGTACCATCACGTTTCCGACTTTGATAAAGGTCGGATTGTAGCCTATCGCGATTGCTGTTTCTCGTATAGCGACATTGCTGCTCGCTTTGGTCAAGATCCAATGACTGTTAGCAGAATATGGAATCGGTGGGTTCAGGAAGGTAATATGGAACGCCGTGTTGGATCCCAACGGCCTCGTATCACTAGCAGTCGAGATGACAGGCATCTTATCCGCGCCGGCCGCGGTGGTCTCGCGGTTCTAGGCGCGCAGTCCTGCTACGGTCGCAGGTTCGAATCCTGCCTCGGGCATGGATGTGTGTGATGTCCTTAGGTTAGTTAGGTTTAAGTAGTTCTAAGTTCTAGGGGACTGATGACCACAGCAGTTGAGTCCCATAGTGCTGAGAGCCATTTGAACCAGCCATCTTATCCGCATGGCTGTAACGGATCGTGCAGCCACGTCTCGATACCTGAGTCAGCAGATGGGGACGTTTGCAAGAAAACAACCATCTGCAAGAACAGTTCGACGACGTTTGCTGCAGCATGGACTACCAGCTCGGAGACCATGGCTGCGGTTACCCTTGACGCTACATCGCCGACAGGAGCGCCTGCGATGGTGTACTCAACGACGACCCTGGGCGCACGAATGGCAAAACGTCATTTTTTCGGATGAATCCGTGTTCTGTTTATAGCATCATGATGGTCGCATCCGTGTTTGGCGACATCGCGATGAACGCACATTGGAAGCGTGTATTCGTCACCGCCATACTGGCATATCACCCGGCGTGATGAAATGGGGTGCCATTGGTTACACGTATCGGTCACCTCTTGTTCGCACTGACGGCACTTTGAACAGTGGACGTTACATATCAGATATGTTACGACCCGTGGCTCTACCCTCTATTCCGGACAGCCACGTGGTACTACCAAGAAGGGGGACCATCGTGTTCGGTGTTATGGGTCTGGCGAATCGTACTGCATCTGCAGCAGCAGTTTGAGCAGTAGTTGCAGCACAGTCACACAACTAAATGTTACAAATCGGTTACGTCAAGGACAGCTCCGAGCCACACGCCCTGTAGAGTGCCACTGACCCCAAACCAGCGCTATTTGCGACTTCAGTTGTGATAAGCGAGAGCTCATTGGAGGGCAGGGTGGAGGTCTTCTGTCTTTCTCAGGAAAGCTGGTTCTACCTCGGTGACAGTGTGGCCATGTGTTGGTTAGGACGCATCCTGGTGAGGGCCTACAGCCAACCTGTCTGCATGTTACATACACTGGACCTACACCTGGAGTTACGCTTATCCCTCGCACCCTGACTCCAACAGAGTATGTCAGTATGGTGATTCGATCTGTTGTGCTGCCATTTACGAAAAGCGTTACAGGCGGTGTCTTCCAACAGGATAACGGTAGTTATGGCGGTTTCACCTGTTGTGAATGTACTACGAATTCGCATTTGCAATGCTCTTACGTTAACCTCTGATGTTCCAGTGTTACTCACTTAAAAGCGTTACGTAGACAAATGTATTCCCGAAATTTCATTTACCTACACTACTTATTTTTACTTATTTTTTGGTGTTGCGCTTTTTCCCGTCACGTATGTCAGCAGTTTTTCCTTTATCCACTTAAATGGTTAGAATCCTTTATTTATTGATGGTGACTAGTTTCCGGCATTATGCCCATTTTCAAACCATCCTATAGAAATAAAGTTACAGTACATGTTACAATGATTATACAAATGAGGCATGAATTTAGGCGTTAGTTCAAAGCATGCTTATTTACTGTATTTTGATTACTTACAAAGACAGTATAAAATTTTCGTGTAACCTTACATATAACAGGCACTCATGCCTATACTGTTACCTCTTTTGTATATTTATTGTAACGTCTGTGGATACCTTGTTTTTATAGGACGTCTGAACAAGGACATAATGTCCGAAGCTAGTCCACACCAACAAATACAGCATATTTGCCGGCCGTTGTGGCCGAGCGGTTCTAGGCGCTTCAGTCCGGAACCGCGCTGCTGCTACGGTCACAGTTTCGAATCTTGCCTCGGGCATGGATGTGTGTGATGTCCTTAGGTTGGTTAGGTTTAAGTAGTTGTTAGTCTAGGGGCTGATGACCTCAGATGTTAAGTCCCATAGCGCTTAGAGCCATTTGAACCATAACATATTTGTTAGTATGACTTTCCCCGGAAATCCAACCATTTATTTCAATAAATTTAATCATCAGGAAGCCTTTTCTGAAGCTGTTTGTCTGACGTGTAGCCTTATATGGAAGTGAAACGTGGACGATAAACCTTTGGGACGAAGAGAGAACTCGAGCTTTTTAAACTGGGGAATAGTTGGGTAGATCGAGTAACTAATGAAGGGGCACCGAATCCAACTTAAATAATAAAAGGGATCGGTTAATAAGATACGTCTTAAGACATCAAGGATTGTAGGCGGTAAAAATCGTAGAGGGAAAGCAACGATTGAATACATTAAAGAAGTAGAAATGGGTGTAGGTTGCAGCAGCTATTTGGAGATTAAGAGGCTTGCACGGGACAGACTATCCAGGATAGCTGCATCAAACCAGTCGTCAGACTGATGACCACAACTAATTCTCAAGTTGTGATATGTGAGTTCAAACTTCCCTTAAAGTTAGTGGATAAAGCTGGAACATCCATGTGGCTGTTCACTGTTGATGCGGTTGTCTGTTAGAAGGTATGACGGTCATTCAGTAAACAACGTCCTTCTATAGTTTTCACAGAAAACATTTATTCTGAAGAGTTAGAATTTGCTGACAATATCAGTCAACTTTTATTTAGATGTACTATTTTTTTACGTGGTCTCCGTCACGTTCTATGGCGTTACGCCAGCATTATTTAAGGCCTTATATTCTGGCGGTTTCTGGTGATTAAGGGTGGCAGTGTGGTACTGGTGTGCAAGACTCACACTCCCACTTGGCTGTCGAACTTACTTGGAGCTACTTCGCCGATCTTCTTTCAGGATAGTCGGCTGCGATATTCTGCCCAGCTCCTCCTCCGAAGAATATATGCTACTCTGGAGGAATTTTCTATACTTTTAAATAACTCGGTACACTCGAGAATACTTTGAATTCAATCTCACTTTATTTCACAACAAATGACAGTTTTCATACACTAAACATTCTCGTAAACTCGACACCTTCCGGTCCGGCAGAAGCTATCACAATCATCTTTCTATAAATACAGTTTTAAGTTTATCAAGACAACCGTCCAGACTTTACGACAGTAACTGAGAGAATGAATGAATAAAAGTCTTTTTTTCTTTCAACAATCTTCAAATGTTCACACCAATAATGTTTTATATCTCATAGAGTACGATGCGTTTACTCCATGGGCGGGACGTGTAACTTCTTAGGCGGGCTCAGTGACTACCTGCTCGCGCCGATCGTCCGTCAGATAAAAGTCCGTCCTGTACACACACAATTGTGGGGCAGTAGACATAGTTCTACTTTACCACACTTACCCCTAAAATAACGTGTGTTCGAGACGGTGGAAATACGAGTGTCTCTAGAATTTACCCCGAAATTCTCGAGGTACTACAATATTCCGCCATATTTCTTTGCTCCTCATCAACTGCTTCTTTCTCTGTTAGTAAACTGCTAGCATTGGATTCTTGTGTCCCTGTGCTTCCGTCGCGGAAGCATCTTGGATACCCTTATCAGACTCGGGTGGCAGACGCTGCAAGAAAGGCGTTCTGCATTAAGGTGTGTTTACTGTTAAAATTCCGAGAGCGTTCATTCCTTGAAGAGTCAATCAAGATATTCCTCTTTCCTACGTATATCTCGCTCTTCGCTTGTGCTCGTAGACATGTTCCCACTGCATGACTTACGTCATCATCATCATCATCATCATCATCATCATCATCATCGTCATCGTCGTCATGCTAACTTTATCCCATGTAGAGAATCCTTAAGTGGCCCAAAAAGCTGGAACTTCGAGAGCGCATGGTCTGCACTATAGACTGGATGCGGCAGTGACGTCCAGCACAGCTTGACAATGCGTTCCTGTGTTCTGAGGCTTGTGCGTTGTCGTGTTGGAGTAAGAATCATTTTGGATTATTGTCAGACCGAACACGACGGAAACGGTTTAGAGCAGGCGCTCGACTCACCATGTCGGTCAGTGTGGCTGTGACAGGACGACCCAAACATGGCCGATTATGGAGGTCAGTTTGTGAACTCCATGATCCTTTAACCCTATTTACCCGTCGTCAAAAAGTGCTCCTATTGACTGCATAATTACCACACACTGCATACAAACGTTTAAGGATGTTCACCATGATTTCTTTTTCCACAACCAGGAATCCAATAACAGGTCGTTACTGTAACATGTGTGTCACGTACGCGCAGTTTTGGTTGTTCGCTAAGATTCTGTCAGCTGCCGAAATGTTGGGAAACTTCGCACATGTGCAGCAGAAACATCAAATTAGAAGCACGTAAAAGGAAGTTTTCCTACGTATATTAACAGCGGTAAAAAATAATGTGGGACACTACTTACAAAGCCAGAAGGGTGTAGCGAAATGCTGGAAGACCTGCAGAGGACTGTTAATTGTTGCAGGGAATGGCAGTTGACACTGAACGTAAATAAATGTACGTACTGTGCTTAAGTAGGCGAAGAAATCCACAACTGTAGAAGTACACTATTGGTGACAAATCACTGCGAGTAGTAACAGTCGTAAAATACCTGGAAGTGAATTTAAATGATATGATCGTACGGCATTGATGGCCGTGAGTCCCCGCAGGGGGAAGTTCGGCTGCCGAGTTGCAGGTCTTTTCGGTTGACACCACATTGGGCGACCTGCGTGTCGATGACGATGAAATGTTGACGTTGATGAAATGAAAGATGACGACACAACACCCAGTCCACTAGCGGAGAAAATCTCCAACTCGGCCGGGAATCAATCTTGGGCCCGATGCATCGCATTCAGACGCTCTGACCATCCAGCTAAGGAGGCACACCGCCTGGAAGTAACCACCCGGAACGTTATGAAGTGGAATTACCACATAACGAATTGTGGCAAATGCATATGTATGGCTGAGATTCGTGTAGATAATCTTAATACATAAATGACCTTGTGGATGACATCGGAAGTTCACTGAGGCTTTTTGCATATGATGCTGTGGTGTATCGAGAGGTTGTAACAATGAAAAATTGTACTGAAATGCAGGAGGATCTGCAGCGAATTGACGCATGGTGCAGGGAATGGCAATTGAATCTCAATGTAGAAAAGTGTAATGTGCTGCGAATACATAGAAAGATAGATCCCTTATCATTTAGCTACAAAATAGCAGGTCAGCAACTGGAAGCAGTTAATTCCATAAATTATCTGGGAGTACGCATTAGGAGTGATTTAAAATGGAATGATCATATAAAGTTGATCGTCGGTAAAGCAGATGCCAGACTGAGATTCATTGGAAGAATCCTAAGGAAATGCAATCCGAAAACAAAGGAAGTAGGTTACAGTACGCTTGTTCGCCCACTGCTCGAATACTGCTCAGCAGTGTGGGATCCGTACCAGATAGTAGGGTTGATAGAAGAGATAGAGAAAATCCAACGGAGAGCAGCGCGCTTCGTTACAGATCATTTAGTAATCGCGAAAGCGTTACGGAGATGATAGATAAACTCCAGTGGAAGACTCTGCAGGAGAGACGGTCAGTAGCTCGGTACGGGCTTTTGTTAAAGTTTCGAGAACATACCTTTACCGAAGAGTCAAGCAGTATATTTCTCCCTCCTACGTATATCTCGCAAAGAGACGATGAGGATAAAATCAGAGAGATTAGAGCCCACTCAGAAGCATACCGACAATCCTTCTTTCTACGAACAATACGAGACTGGAATAGAAGGGAGAACCGATAGAGGTACTCAGGGTACCCTCCGCCACACACCGTCAGGTGGCTTGCGGATTGTGGATGTAGATGTAGATGTTGAAGGAAACGTATTTCATCCACGGAAGAATTGGCTTACTAAACACTTCTTCGAGCGATTTCCGAGTAGTACTTAACAGTGTGTGATCCTAAACAGTTCGGGTTAACAGAGGAGATACACAAGATTGACGCGAAGAAACAAGCGATTCGTTACCGAATCGTCGGTCCGCGCGAGAGCGTTACTCAAATGCTCAACAACTCCAGTGGCAGACATGACAAGAGAGGAGTTTTGTATCGCGGAGAGGCTACTGCTGAAATTCTGAAGTAGTACGTACCGGGAAGAGCGGACAACATATTACTTTCTCTTACACATATTTTGCGAAATGATCGTAACGAGAAAATCCGAAAAATTAGAGCTGATTCGGTGGGTTACCAACAGTCATTCTTCTCATGCATCATTCGCGAATGGAAATGTTACCAGAAGTACCATCCACACAAATAGTAAGGTGGCTTGCCGCGTATAGATGCAGAATTAGATAAGTGGCAAAGAAAAGATGGACAAAATTTTGCACTCAATTAAAACGGTCTTCATTGGCGACAGAACACTAGCTCATTTGTACAAGGAGTTCGGAACACCTTTCATAGTATTTGTAACGAGTATAGTAAATATTTTGCCTGCTTTTTTATTCTTTAGATTTCATATTAATTGTTCCACGTAATTTTAATTATCGCCTCTCTCACCTTATTGTGTAACTAACGTACCTTGCGTCACAGTCACTTAAGAGTGTATGTTTCGTATTTTTTACATTTTTCGAATAAATGCGTGCATATTTCTCGTTCTGCGTCGTCGACTGGCCAGAATGGGTTAAGGCAATTTTTTTGTTAAATTCCAGCACAAACTTTAAAATTATTAGCAATATCATCTTAATACTAAGAACTTAAGTTGTTAATGAACAATTTAGACTAAGGAATACGGGCTCTTGATAAAACTGTTAAGAATAAGAACATGAATTTAATGTCATTTTGAGAAGTGTACTATTATTTTTAATGTCTGATTCTAAGTTACTGTTACTTTATTGAGTCCCATCGCTAGTACACAAGATGTTTTTTCTGGCCTTTTTTTCTAATTTATAGTCTAATGATATGACTAACAGATGTTTCATCGATAGACTAAGAACTCTGCTCTCCATTGACTTCAGGTATGCTTCCAATTCGTCTTTTTGTTGTGCGGTAAACAGATTTTTAAATTTCTCACCTGATCTCTGCAGTTGGGATTATTCTTAGCTTTTCGAACGTATCTGTCCAACGTTAAACTCTTTAGATACTTTTAAAACTCCCATTTCAGAAACTAAAACGAATGATTATGCCATTCGTATTGATTTGATGTGCAAATGCTTTCTGTCACTCTTTCTAATGTCATCTGTGAAAGCAAGGGAAAAAATATATAGTTTGACAGCTATTTGGATCGAAACATCAAGGAGCAGAACGGGTTACTATGCTATACCGCCCCGTCCCTATCCGCCCCAAACAACACATTTCATGGTAGCAAATTTTATAGGCCATAATTACTGACGGATCCAAACGTATTATGTAACTGTGTATAGCGATAGGCTTGCACTTAAAGATTATTTAAGAATTAAAGGCTTGTCTTGTGTTTAAATATACCAGAAGTTACAAAACAACTGGACACGTGAAGGACAATGGTTCACTTAAAGAGTCGCACTCCAAACCAAGTCAAAATGGCTATCGCTCTTTACTTCTGTGCAGAGACATAAGAGGGTTATTTGGTAAGTCCGATAAATTTCCATGAAAGAATGGGACATGTTTGTTGCGCCTTCGTTGTTGGTAAGCGTGATTATTCCAAGCGTCGTATGAAGAATTTCAACAATGTAGAGCGTACATTTCATTGTTGACAGCCGTCTGAATTGGACAGTGTGTTGACTGCGATTGCAAATGGAAAAACCGGACTTTGTGTTGTTATTAAACATTTTCTTTCGAAAGATTGGACTGCCACCCAAATCAAAACAGAATTGGATGAAGTTACATGTCTCTCCAGTAAATTGCAGCACACTCCAATTTAGAAAACAGCACAATCATGTTGTGCCCCGCGGTCTCCTTCTGCGTGGCGGATTGTATTCTAAGGCCGGCACGCGAATCTGAGACCTCTGCTTTTCGCAGGCAAGAGCTCTACTGACTGAGTTATCGAAGCACGACTCACAACTCACCCTCACAGCTTCACTTTCGTCAATAACATCTCATATAGCTTCCATATTTCATAAAAATTCACCTACTTACTTCCGGAAGACAGACGCAATCTGGCACAGAGAGGAATTTAGTTTGGTTTTTATTTTTTCCCCTACATGTCTGCAATGCTGTCAGATAGTGAAATTATCGAGCCATAGAACCGTAACAAGTCGGTAGAGGAGACCAGACAAAATGTCGCAATCCACCGATAAACTGGAGTACGTACGAAGGGTATTCATAAATTGTAGATTGGAAATCAATAATGGGCTAATACCAAAAAACTGTTCCCCAGTAAGAGTTACACAACTATTGCAAAATTTTTGGAAGTTCCTTTTATCATTTGAAATAAATATTTTATTCTCAAAAACGCAGAACGTGCTAAAAGCCATACAGTTATTGGCAGAAGCGAGGTAACTGCTAATGAAAGAAATCTCAAGTATTTACAAGTTTGTTTGATAATAAACAATTGACGGATACACCATCCGGTGATTAGGTTATTTTAATCCTTTTTTTTAATTTTAAGAGCACAGAGCAATTTTAATTCATTAACTTTTCGAATAAGTTTTCATATACGACAGCATATATCTGTTATTTTCAGCTGTCAAGTTGTTTTTACATTGTGACTGTAAAACAAAGTACTTTGTTACGTCTGAGGTCACCCCTTTCTTCAAAATCTTGTAGGTGCTTCAGTCTTCAATTTCGTTGAACATCGTTCTCATCTTGACGATACATATTGCAATTTTTATCACTTGAATTCAACTACATCTGGAAATATTTACTTTCGTTGTATTAATATGTGTACCGGCTTCTTTTTAAAAATCAAAAAAGTCCTGAGGCAGGAGCATAGTAACCACAAATGGATTGCGTTCTCCATACGTTTTGCTTGGTCATTAGGTATTTGACATTCTTCCAGACTTTTATGTTTTCCAAACTGGGCAAAATCTTTCAGACGACATAAATGAAATTTATGATTTATTTCATCATACCGACCTAAATCGTCAGATAAATCCAAAGAAAGAGCATTACTTTATTCTTATTCTGGCCAGTGCAGTTATGACACTGTGTACATCCATTCTTTTTACAATGCATTTTCGTAAACTTGAACAGCCGGCCGCGGTGGCCGAGCGGTTCTAAGCGCTTCAGTCCGGAACCGCGTTACTGCTACGGTCGCAGGTTCGAATCCTGCCTCGGGCATGGATGTGTGAGATGTCCTTAGGTTAGTTAGGTTTAAGTAGTTCTTAGTTCTAGGAGACTGATGACCTCAGACGTTAAGTCCCATAGTGCTCAGAGCCATTTGAACCATTTTTTTGAACAGGAACAAAAGAGTGTGGCTGCATAGTATTGCCGTAGACAATGCTCGCAAACAATTACAAAGCTTTGGGGCACTTTGTAGCCTCACCAGAATGCCGGCATATACCGCTCATCCAATCTTTCTTGCCTTATATGTACTACTAGAAATGATCGTAGAGCTTAGTCCGCTTTTCAGGTTGTTGGTAACGGCCCTTAGCCTTTTTTTTGGGTCTAAATAAAAAAAATTGGTACTTTGCCCGTTATTGATTTCTACTCTAAAATTTTAATTATAACCTCCAAATAATTTTATTTGCAGTTACGTCTCTGCAGTCATTGTACAATAGGCTGTGCCATTTTGTTGTGGCTGCTCCTGCAGCGTGCTATGATCCTGTGGGGCTGGAATTTTAATGTGTACAATGAAAGCAAACGTGTACTAGAAAATAAACAAAATTTTTTATTACATAACGTTATTTATCGAAGTGATAAACCAGATTTTATAAATTCAATGGAAATCTTCGTGTATGATTCTAAAATAATTTAATTGAGAAAGAAACCTATCACTATAAGCAAAGCATTAATTCCACTGATCTTGTGGAAGGCCACATAGTATCAATTTATCTGTTACTGGTGGTGGCATATTTTTAGTGTCATTATCTGATAGAGCCACAAAGTTTGCACTAATGTTCGAATAAAAAAAGCATTATATATCCATTAGAAAATGGTACGCCAGTAGAAACTAATCGCGTAATGTGCAACGTTAGAGCGACACTACGAGAACAATTAAAGTAAAAGTTGATTCGTCTCACGTATTTTAACAAACCACATGGGCGTCAGTAAACCTGTGCGCGAGACTGTCCATTTTTACTAGATATGTAACAAGTGTTTTCTTAGGCAGTTTGGACAATGACTTCTAGTTCTACTACTAATAAAGGCACCATGGAAAACATGAACAATTACATGGGAGTATTCCTGTTACCAGTAAACCACAAAGTTCTATCATTTCCCATATTGGAGCTTTTGGCATGCCAAATCGAACATCAGAAATGACAGTGGTTTCCAACCCTTCTCAGAACATTGCCCCTGAGTGCAACCAGATATTAGCTAGTACATTTCCTCCCCCCCCCCTTCCCACCCCACCCCCATCCCAATTATCATGTAAACCTTAGAATGAGAAAGAATTTTCTCTGAATACTTTTAGTTTTAAAATGATGAAAGATAAATGTTATTTAGTTTTTGGAGGTGAACTGATGAGTTAGTCAGACAATTGGTACTACTTATATTCAACAAACTTTTTTTTATAGAATCGCCAGTGCTACTTAAAACTCCTGACAAAAGAAAGCTAACTATCCACATTAAGGGTAAACACTATCTACGAAATGTGCTCTCTTCACACCGCTCTGATCCTTAGCTAACTTGCTTCACCCACACTCTGCTTCTCTATTTACAAAAACAACCAAGTTAAAATGTGTGCCCTATACACGCTGTTTGTAAATGACTTGGTTTTGGAATCCTTACTTCTGAAGTGGCATAAACTGGAAAACTTCAGGATGCCAATGCTTGTGTCTCTTCGCTGATACTAATAACCGTAATACAGTTTAGGTTCTACAGTTAGTAGCCTTTACATATTTACTGTTGTGTTGTGCTGTCAATTAGTTCATTGATCGGTTGTGAACCGAATAATAAACAAGTTTTGGTCCATTTCTGGAACCACCTACAACTCTGAGAAAGAATTTTCGTGAGTTATTCAAGTTACGTATACAGGGTGTTACAAAAAGGTACGGCCAGACTTTCAGAAAACATTCCTCACACACAAAGAAAGAAAATATGTTATGTGGACATGTGTCCGGAAACGCTTACTTTCCATGTTAGAGCTCATTTTATTACTTCTCTTCAAATCACATTAATCATGGAAACACACAGCAACAGAACGTACCAGCGTGACTTCAAACACTTTGTTACAGGAAATGTTCAAAATGTCCTCCGTTAGCGAGGATACATGCATCCACCCTCCGTCGCATGGAATCCCTGATGCGCTGATGCAGTCCTGGAGAATGGCGTATTGTATCACAGCCGTCCACAATACGAGCACGAAGAGTCTCTACATTTGGTACCGGGATTGCGTAGACAAGAGCTTTCAAATGCCCCCATACATGAAAGTCAAGAGGGTTGAGGTCAGGAGAGCGTGGAGGCCATGGAATTGGTCCGCCTCTACCAATCCATCGGTCACCGAATCTGTTGTTGAGAAGCGTACGAACACTTCGACTGAAATGTGCAGGAGCTCCATCGTGCATGAACCACATGTTGTGTCGTACTTGTAAAGGCACATATTCTAGCAGCACAGGTAGAGTATCCCGTATGAAATCATGATAACGTGCTCCATTGAGCGTAGGTGGAAGAACATGGGGCCCAATCAAGACATCACCAACAATGCCTGCCCAAACTTTCACGAAAATCTGTGTTGATGACGTGATTGCACAATTGCGTGCGGATTCTCATCAGCCCACACATGTTGACTGTGAAAATTTACAATTTGATCACGTTGGAATGATGCCTCATCCGTAAAGAGAACATTTGCGCTTAAATGAGGATTGACACATTGTTGGATGAACCATTCGCAGAAGTGTACCCATGGAGGCCAATCAGCTGCTGATAGTACCTGCACACGCTGTACATGGTACGGAAACAACTGGTTCTCCCGTAGCACGTTACCTTGTACAGCAGCAACTTCTCTGACGCTGACATTAGGATTATCGTCAACTGCACGAAGAATTGCCTCGTCCATTGCAGGTGTCCTCGTCGTTCTAGGTCTTCCCCAGTCGCGAGTCATAGGCTGGAATGTTCCGTGCTCCCTAAGACGCCGATCAGTTGCTTCGAACGTCTTCCTGTCGGGACACCTTCGTTCTGGAAATCTCTCTCGATACAAACGTACCGCGCCACGGCTATTGCCCCGTGCTAATCCATACATCAAATGAGCATCTGCCAACTCCGCATTTGTAAACATTGCACTGACTGCAAAACCACGTTCGTGATGAACACTAACCTGTTGATGCTACGTACTGGTGTGCTTGATGCTAGTACTGTAGAGCAATGAGTCGCATGTCAACACAAGCACCGAAGTCAACATTACCTTCCTTCAATTGGGCCAACTGGCGGTGAATCGAGGAAGTACAGTACATACTGACGAAACTAAAATGAGCTCTAACATGGAAATTAAGCGTTTCCGGACACATGTCCACATAAGATCTTTTCTTTATTTGTGTGTGAGGAATGTTTCCTGAAAGTTTGGCCGTACCTTTTTGTAACACCCTGTATGTCTCATTTTTACTGTCAATAGATGCATGATACAAAATACAAAGTAGGTGCGTAAGGGTACCCTATGTGAGGAAGGTGATGTTCATACATTCGTTTCACAAGCTTTATTCTACACCACACTGTGTCATGTATTATTGCTAGCACTTGACAAAAATGTACTTAATCGTTTATTATGTAATGATTATTACAGTCTCACAAAATAATGGTAATAGAAATTACTGTAGATTGTAAAAATAAGTCAGTTTCGTGACCAAAACCGATTGTAACCCTTTTACCTCAGAAGATTTCATTTCACACGTAAGGGGGTAATTACGCCCAGATTGTCAACCACTGATGTATGGGAATGCCAAGAGGGCTTCAGGAAATGTTCAACAGTCAAACAGATCCATAACCACAAAACATCATAAGATATTAGATACTAATGTCTAACCAGTACTTGTCAGTCTCTGTGGAATTCAAGAAAACCTGCGGTTCAGTAGACTGTAAACTCATGTTAAACATCCTTAATGAATTCAGAGTTGACCCTAAACTTCTGGCAATAATTAGAGCCGCTCTGAGGGAAAAAAGTGCCTCTCAGATTCCTTTGACATAAAAAAGGAGTCAAACAAGGCGTTGGGCTGTGTTCTTGAAAAAATTAGGATTTGGCTAACGAGACCGAGGTAAACCGATTGTAGCGCGACGAGAAAGGGAACAAAATCCAAGGGATTCATCGTAGACTGTCTGGCTTTCGCTGATGATGTAGCCATTCTGTCAAACGACGTAGAAACTGACAGAATTCAAATAGAACTGGAAAAGGAAGACGACGAACAAACTTGCGTGCAGGTATCATTCGAAACAACTACGTTAACTTGAAATAGCCCAAGAAACGTCACGCACGATCTACAGTGTAACAAAAAATGCCTTTCACAAAACACTAACACCATTATGAAACCGTTCAGAAGCCGGTAGTAATGAATGAAGCCGATACACTATTTATAAATTCAAATAAAGGCCTCCTTGAAGAACATGGGAAAAAAGAGCGCAGATTCATTAGGTTAGTCATGGGATACAGTCACAAAAAGTTCCAACAAGAAAGCCTACTGAAAAAACGCCGCAACCACAATGGCCTGGTTTAGAAAGACCAAATAACCCCTCCAGTTCCTGCAAATCAAATCGGAAGTTGCTTCTTCCCCAAAAAAAGATAGTGACGAACGGGCTACATCGAGACGCTCATCCAAAAAGGAAACATGGTGTTCCTTGGACGAAGGAGCTCAAGTCCCTCTCACAAAGAGTGAAGTAAATATGGGCTTCAAAGGAAGCAAAGTTCACTGCCAAATATAACAAGACTTAACGTGATCTTAGATGACAGCGGCGAAATAAATAAATTAATTAATAGATAATAATATAATAATAATAATAATAATAATAATAATATTGATGTTAGTTCTGGTACATTTTCATTTTTCAACTACACATTTATGAACATTGTGAAGAATTCAAATTATGGACCATATACCATAAAGAACCAAAGGCATTTAATTGCGGGACTACTGCTACATGAAACAACCGAGGTAACCTCTATCTTTCTTGAACTGCAGGTACACGAATAACTTTCATGCAGCTAAATTCATATTTAAATGAATATATAAGACTCTTGCACTAACAAGACACTAATATCTTTCATTTGTTTCAATAAGATTTTCCTGGCGCATCAGACTGAATATCAATCTGTTCGAATGGAAAAACACTATGTTTGAACGTCATCTTAGTGTGTGTATGCACTGCGTAATTTATGCACCAGTTTCATACCGTTAAAAATTTCCAGTTGGATAAGATTGAAACAAATAAAAATAAAGCTCCACGCAGCTCCGTACACTTATTAATGTAGTTAGATGCCAGCTAGTCTTCTCAGTTCCGCTTTAAGTAAGTTTTCTCTAGCTCATAGTATATTGTATATAACAGGAATGCGCAGTGTGACCACCCAATGTTCCTAGTCGTCCTCAAAGTTCACCGAGCAAAGTGGCACAGTGGAGTGAGACTGAAGTCGCATTTCCGAGAACAACGCTTCAGATTTTCGCCTCCTGTCCAGAGTAAAGTTTTCCGTGTTTCCCTTCATCGCTTAAGGAAAATGAAGAGCATATTTTGAAAGTGACTTTTCTCTAAGAACTGAGGGTTTTTAGAATACACAAATATTAAATCTATTTAATTTCCGTTCCTGAAGCCTAGTTTTTGGCACAGGGCTCCACTTTTATATTCTAATAAGGACATAATGAAGAGAAAAATTATGATCCTTAGTGAATGATACATAAAACACTTCGTCTTTTGGAGTTGTCACTTTGCAGCAAAATCATCGAATGTTTGTGTTTATGGTCATTGAAAAACGAGTATGATTTTTATTTGTTATGAAAAAATCAAGTACTATTTACAAATTCTCAAGATCAATTGAAATAATGGGTTTAGGAAATAGTAAACTTGAGACAAAGTGTTAATCGTAATATCCTTTGAACAGTGTTTACTTTGAATGAAAAAAGTTTGTTACAAAATGGCTAAGCATAACGTCCATCATTTATCCCTAATTTACTTACAAGCCTATCGACATAATCAGTCTTCTTCTGCTTAAAGCTTCCATCGAGTTGCTCTAGTCCAGCTGTAAGATAACGACAATTTTTGCCTCATTTTAACATTTGCGGCTTACACATTCCAAGTAACTAAAAAAAGTTCTTTTCAAGGGACTGCCTTCGAGGTCACATGGATCATTCTCAGGTGTGGCCATTGGTTGCTTAAAGATATGACGGTTTTGAATAACACGCGAAGGAGATACGTCACTTTCGAAACGTATTGCGACACCTTTTTCAGCCGGACGAACACCGCACCACAAAGAAAAAAGTAAATTGCATGATAGAAAAACGTGTACCGATCGTTTAGGAACGACGAACTGATTATCGAATGTAACTCTATATTGGATTCAGGAGCGTGGGGCAGCGGCTAGTTGATGAAGTGTAATAGTGTATTATTTTGATGTTTTATTATGCAACAAGTTTCGATGTTCCAGCGACGTTATCTTCAGGCATTTCCCTTCAGTGACACCAGGAACCACTCGAGCATCTACGAATACATGACAATGAATGACACATGCTCTTGAAGTTCGGGTATATACGAAACCAGATACGATTATTGGTGTCTTGCCTTAGTCATGCTCGAGTGGCACTTGGTGTCATTCATGCGATAGGCGTGAAGATGACTTGATTGGAACGTCGAAAATTGTTGCCTATCAAAACAATTTCAAAATAACAGCTGTTGGTACAACATTATTACATCTTAAAAACTAATTATTTGTCTGATACGTAGGTACGTCAGCCTGCGAATAAGCTCTTAATGATGGGATGCTTTTTGTGAAAAGAACACGGCTGCTTTCCTCTGATATCCCTTCCCAGTAGGAGAATGTGCTTCATATCTAATTGCCTCTTTGTCGAAAAGGCGTTAAACTATAATTTCTCGTCCCTCGGTATCCGTTTTATGAATTCAAACCCTTTTTTCTTGCTGCAATTTGTATTTTTATTTATGTTCCATATTAAGGGGACATTGTATGTCCTATCCTGCCAACGTTGAATTATCGAATTTTATGACCCATTATCTTGGAAACAAGATGCACCTTTACAGATACACTGAACGAGAATTATTACTAAAATTGTATTGTGCGGCATGTTACCTTTTTTTTTCAAACACTCAATTTTTTGACAGAATTTTGTAAATAAGTGGACATAAAAACAAAATATTTTAATTATTCTAGTTCCATATGTTCATATTTGGTATGCTGTGAATTTTCGTGTCTCTACCATTAGTACTTTTTTAGAAAACGGGTCATTTATTGCAAAAAATGTAGTTCAGACACATTTTTTATTACAAATTCTGGTACAGACCTACATTTCTCCGTCTTCATGCACTAGTATTGCCCTGGCCCATAGTCTGTGTCTTCTTCAGTCTCACAAGAGCCTAGTGCTTTTCTTTCTTGCTTCTTGTCATTTGCTGGGCAGCTAACTCTGCTTCACGTACACGAAGCTCATCCAGTCCCCACAGTCCTTTAGGTGTGTTCTGTCCAAATCTTACCCCTAACTTCTCCAGAACCTTAAGTCCTTCATAGTTCCCACCATTAAAAGTTATTTCAGCATCAGACACTGCCAGCTTTAGAGTCATAAGACCAACAAATACATTTTTAGGCACACAGCACCACACAACATTATTGAAGGACTCATTCACATTCTGGATCTTCCTATGTAAACATTTCCTTAGTACCTCAGGATTTGCCAAATCTCTGTAAATAGGTTTGATTGCCTCCATTACTGCCAAAGGAAGAGAATGTTTATGTGTGAATTCATGCAGGAAACCAGAAAATTCCGCTTGTCTATATTTACACCAAGTCTTTGAAGGTGGACTCAAAGCATGACATGGATTTTCATCGGTTGATATTCGGTGAAAGAAAGTGCTGCACACAGCCCTTTTCATCTTCTCTAAATCGTCACAGTTGTCTCTAATAGCCTTCCCTTAATATTCCTAATGGCCTTCCCATAATATTTCTGTAATTCATCAATTACTTTGTCCGTTAGTCTTCCAGCACATTTATTGTCTTGCCATCAGACAGTTTTGCGTTACCCATCCTGGTGTTTTTATGCAGACGTGTTCCCATCCTTTTCTTGACATGTCCTATACACTCTAGTTTTTGTATAGGAACATCATATGGATTACTGTTTTGTACTGCAATGGAATCCTTGCTGCTTCCATCACGTAAGTAATTCACATATTTGACACCTCTCTCCTTCTGCGAAAACTGGGAAATGTTAACTGCTCCTTTTACCTCCATTCATCCATTTGTGCCATCATAATTTTTATACACTGCTGATTATGAAGTAATCTGTTCTTCTGCTTCACTGTACAACCTTGGAAGTACTTATTGAGAACTTCAAAATCCAAAGCTTCTCCAGTGTCAATACTTATTGCAGATGTAAAACCGTTTTTAGAACTCAACCCACGCTTTTGCCAGGACCCATCCACAGCAATGCTGATGTCTGTGCCAACCTCATTTTGTTCAACAACTTCTGATGTAGCAGCAACCATTGAATCTTCAGCCACAGCATTTACAGAGTCCCCAATTGCTGTTACATATTTCATATACCTAGAAGGTGGTTGTGGCAAATTCAACACAGTGCAGAGAAAATTACCAGCCCTTGCACCTTTACCAATGCATCATTAGTTTCATACAATTCATTACCTGAACACTTTGATGAAGTATGAAATGCTTTTTCGTTTCTGCGCTTCTGACATTTAATAATTAATTTAGACACAACACCTATTCTAGCTGCAATATCCTCATAAAGTCTAGCTTCACCACCACAAAGACAACAAGAAAGAGTTTCAGAAAGAACTTGTGCAAGGATTTGCTAATCAATAATGACGTTGTCCATAACATCATTACTTTTAGCAATGTTACCCGTTTCTAACTTTCCTGTTCGATGCACTATGGGCGTGGTCACTTCAGAATCAATGTCGTGGTTTCCTTCACAGCTAGCACATGTGTTTTCAAGTACTTCAGAAGGAAATACAGGTATCACCTATCTGCTACCTGCAAATGTGCGTTTTTTGAACTTACTTTTACGCTTAGTCATTTTATTTATGTATAAAAAGCAATATAAGTTAGCTAACTACAAAAATAGCCGATAATCACACTACTTTCAACGAAAACTAGTATCAGAAACAAAGGACTGATTTATTTATTCGTAATGCCAACTTCTGCGACGTAGCGGTAGGAACAAAACAAAGCAATTCACAGCCTTCTGGACTGTGTAGTTCCCAAGATATGACTGCTCAAATGTGGCAGTATTTGCGTAGCCGCGAAATTTGACAGTCACACGCCAACATTCAAAATATTATTTGAAGGTCTCACAACTGTCTCATTTGAATATATTGTATACCAAAATGTTCAGGTAAGGCCAAAGTACATTATGGAGTAAATGACAGTAATGACAGAAAATGTCAAATTTCAACGAATTTCACGTACAATGTCCCCTTAAGGCATCTTCAGTGGATTTAATCTGGACTAATACTATTTTATTTTTATATGCGGTACTTATAAATTAGGAAACACTTAACGCCAAAATTGTTGCATTAATAATTTATTTCTTATATTTGCTTGTTTTCCTGCCGAAATCTGCGTTTCCTTTCATCTGGTCATAGATAAGACGTCACACTATCACTTCACCTACAGAACATCGACAAATATTTACGTCACGATCTTTTTGTTGTGCAGTTTTTATATTTCGTAATCTAACTATTGTGGAACAGCACTGATGTTACCAGATCTGTGACCCAACTTCTGGTCTGGCAATAACTGGAAATGTTTTTTAGGAGAAGTGTGTGTGATTCCTGTCTTAACTAGGTGACCACTTGCTGTCTCTTTTCTTATTTGTTGCTATAAGTGTAGGTAGCCCAACGATGTAAGTATTGACTATTCATTTCTGTTCTCTCTCTCTCTCTCTCTCTCTAGACACACAGTTTTAATATGCTGCGAAGTTGCATATCAGCACACACTAAGTGACTAAGTAGTGACTAAGTAGTAAATTATTAATCTAACAATTACGACGACGTGAACTCTTTTTCTAATCTGTGAATACCACATATAAAAACGAAATGGTACTACTCCATATGAAATCCCTGAAGGTGCCTTAATGCAGAAGGCGAAACGCGTTCCAAGATATAAATAAATATAAATTGCAACAAGAAAAAGGCCTTTACTACTGCGTTGGCCACACAAACCGCAGTCGGTCTTTGGCCTCACCATTCAGAATCCTCCAGCGTCCTCGGTCCATGTATTCTTCTTCAGACAGCCCCAGCGTACTCATATCCTTTCTGACCTGATCAATCTATCGGAGTCGTGGTCTTCCCCGTGGTCTTTTGCCTTTAGTATCTTCTTCCACTACCTGCCTGATGATCTGGCTTCTCGACGCATTACTTGTCCATACCGCTTCAGTTTTCTTTCTTTTGTCACTGCCACGATGTTCATCGACTTGTATAGCCCCTGCAATTCACAGTTCTTTCTTTTCCTCCATTCATCTCCATCCTTCACTGGCCCAAAAATCTGTCTGAGGATGGCATTCTCAAATGTCAGGAGTTTTCTTTCCATCTTTTGGGTGATGGTCCAGGTCTGCTCCATGTAAGACTACAGGCTGCATTATTGTCTTGTAGAACTTGGTCTTTGAGGATCTCGATAGAAGCCGGGACTTTAACAGCTTTCCCAGAGCAAACCTTGACCTGTTTCCTGCTTGTACTCGTGCGGTAATTCCTGGTCTATCTCGTTCCTTTAACTGAGTATGGCCCCAAGATTTTAAAAGTTTTTTACCCTCTCAAAGACTTTGTCGTCCACCTTCAGGGGTCTGTCAACATTTTCTCTGCTAACTATGAGCTATTTTGTTTTATCCACATTCCACTTCAGGCCTGTTCTCATTGCCTCTTCCATTAATGTACTTGTCATCTGAACCAGGTCTTGCTCTTTCTCTGCTACTGGTATTAAAACTAAATCATCCTCATAGGCCAGGTTGTTGATCCTTCTTCCCAGCTGTGTTCCTGTCTCTAGGCTTGCTACCTTTCTCAGGGCTCTCTCCAGTACCAGGTTAAACAGAAGAGGGGAGAGGCAGTCTCCTTGTCGCACTCCAGTCCACACCTTGAACTTCTTCGATATGTTTCCATTTACTTTCACCATGCATGTTGTCTCCTGTGTGCATATCTGTCAGTTTTATGATTTTTCTGGGAACTTGCTTGTCTATTCACACTATGATATGCTTTTTGGAAGTCCACTAAAAGGCAGTGAACATTTTTGCGGAATTCCCAGCTCTTTGCTAGCAGTTGCCGTATTGTATTTAATGATCTACAGTTACCTTTCCCTTTCTGAAACCTGCTTGTTGGAATCCCAGTACTTTTCGTACATGTTGTGTTAGTCGCTTCATCTACATCTACATCTACACCTACATCTACATCCATACTCCGCAAGCCACCTGACGGTGTGTGGCTTCTTCAGTAACAACGTGCTCGAGATCTTACGCTAGACGCAAATTGAGAAGCGTATAGCACGTGTGACGTGACACGACACTACAGCGCGACACGCACGTGCCGCACGGGTCGCGCGGGTCCAGTGCATATTGCGACGCGTACACCATACTTCGCACGCTCCGACTGGCGACGCTCTGCGCTGACTGAACCGAAGCGCGCGCAACCTCTTATCTTTCTCAAACGATTTTACAGAAACTATTCTCTGAAAATATATGATTTTTGCCTTACTTGTAGCGTTATATGTCAGCTTCGTGACGAAGTGCTGATCACCTCGCTAATGACCATTCTTAGTGTGATGTACACATTTTAGTAAGACACTACGCAAAACTCAAAAAGTTTGCAACGAAAATTAGGGGTCGCTATGAGTTTGCGTTTGGTGCGTATTACACCGTATGTTGCTGCGTATGAAATTTAGCTAACATGCTGAATTTTTGTTTAGACTTGGGAGGAGATCTCTGCCTCCGATCTCGAGAAAATGGATCCCGTGTAGCGCGCTCACTTCTGATCTCACGCCCACGAGAATGAAATACTCGCAATGTCCCTCGTATCTCCTAAATCGCTCGAGACATCGAAACGAAAGTTTGGCGAATGATAGCACACAAGGAGGAGAGCGTTTTGCCAATTATTAAACACACGGAACTTTCTTATCTATGGCGATGTATCACTACTTATACTTCTTTTTTTTATTTATTTCACTCCAGTGACTGTAATTTTTTAAGAGTTATCGACAGCTAGCGAAGCAAGAGCTTCCTAGTATGAAAATAAACATGAAATTTCTTCTTTTATGTTACTGCAAACCGATACTATGAGGTTTTTCGTAAGCTATTGAGCTCTGTGATTGCCAATTACTTGTATAATGAGGCCCTCCTTTTCGGAATTCTGTCTCAATAGCTGCTGTGAGATGAGTTGGGCAAATTACATTGTGACAAAGGAAGTACAATTAAACCAGTCACCAAGAGAACTGTGGCCTTTACTCATAAATGGTGATGCTTCTTCGAATGAGAAAAGGTTAACAACTCACACAAAAACAGATTGGCAATTCTGTTGGAATTTTGGTGGAATCCCCGTAACCCATCGTGTTTTTAACCCTGAGCGACTGGAATGGAAACTTACCAAAGAATTTTATTCCTTCTCTTGATCTGTGCAGTATTAAAATAATGACGAGCGTTCCTTCAGGCGGAATGATAGGCACATGCCAGATACTGGTTACTTACCTAGGGCTTGCCAAACTGACAATGCGTGATCGCGAATAAAATAGTTGTTATTGAGAAAAATAAACAATTGGTCTGTCGCACAACACAATGGTCAGTGTATTGTCAGCAGAGAAGGATAATGCGCGTGACAGGAATGCAGAAGCTAGCCATGTGTGCCTTGTGAGATGGAGTTCGAAAAACATTGTCATGAAAGTTGATCTGCCTTTGTCAGCAGCACAGTTCAACAAATTAAATATATCTAATCATAACACTCTTTTAGGATATTCCTACTTTTGTAATAATACCGACCATTTTCTTCATTTGTGTAGCCTGTTGTTGTATAGTTAGTTTATTAATGCTGATAATGTCCATGCAACAATTGAAATGCTTTTTCTCATCAAGACGAAGCAATTAAAACATTGTTATTTGTGACTGCTTTTCGACTGTTTCTAGCTTGCAGTGGAAATATGTTGTTCACATGCATGTAGTACAGTGTGTGGTATTACATTATTACATCCATATCAGAGTAATCACAGTGAAACTTCTACACTTCAGATCTTGGACGCTTTTTACCACAAGCACAAAGGGATCACACCTGTGGAGATTATCCCTTTCTAAATTTTTGTAACAGATCGTACAGATACGCTAGCTTACTAGGCAGCGAGAATATAACCTTGCTTTACTTTCCTGCCTTGATTCTTAATCACATGGCCTTATAATATTCCTTGCTTCCTTATTCACTACCTTCTGTCCCTTCTTGCGATCTGAAAACATCGCTGAGGCATATGGTGCAATTCCAGCTGCCAATGGCTCATCAGTTACTGAAGTATACATCTTTCTTGACAGAAGAAAAACAAAACTATGCAGGTATAAATAACAGAAAAGTATAACGTGCTAACGAAGGAAGCTGGAGCGTTTAAATGGCGAAAAACGAAACACTACCCAAAGGCAATAAAATTCAGTACACAGTAAGGCAAAATTTATCGTATTGGCAATACTACCACTGCTGATATGCGCCGTTCCGATGTGAGCATATGGCTGGGCTACTTTTCCGCTCCCCGCCTCATATTTCCCAGGGTGCTAACGAGGCAAGCGCGACGCGCGGCGCGAGAAACTGTGCCTCAACCACAACGCCGCGCGACCTGGCGCAGGCGCGTGTCGCGTCCCAGTCGCGTCGCGTCGCAATTTGTGCGGCTCCATTCGAACCTGTGATGTTACAAAAACGCGCGCTGCGCTGCGTCGCGCCACACGCGCTATACGCGTCTCAATTTGCGCCTAGCCTTATCATATGCCCCCGCAATGTTTTCAGATCGCAAGAAGGGACAGAGGGTAGTGAATAAGGAAGCAAGGAATATTATAAAATCATGTGATTAAGAAGCAAGGCAGGACAATAAAACAAGGTTATCGCTGCCTAGTATGCTGGCATATCTGTACGATCTGTTACAAGAATTTAGAAAGGGATAATCTCCACTGGTGTGATACCTTTGCGCTCCTGGTAAAAAGCGTCCAAGACCTGAAGTATAGAAGTATCACTGTGATTACTTGGATATGGATGTGATAATGTAATACGACACACTGTACTACACGCATGTGAATATCACATTTGCACTACAAGCTAGAAACAGTCGAAAAGCAGTCACAAATAACAATGTTTTAATTGGTTCACCATGATGAGAAAAAGCATTTCAGTTGTTGCATGCACATTATCAGCATTAATAAACTAATTATACAACAGGCTACACAAATGAAGAAAATGGTCGGTATTATTACGAAAGTAGGAATATCCTAAAAGAGTGTCTTGATTAGATATATTTAATTTGTTGAAATGTACTGCTGACAAAGGCAGATCAACTTTCATGACAATGTTTTTCGAACTCCAACTCACAAGCCACACGTGGCTAACTTCTGCATTCTTGTTGCGCGCATTATCCTCCGCTGCTGACAATACACTGACCATTGTGTTGTGCGACACATCAATTCTTTATTTTTCTCAATAACAACTATTTTATTCGCGATCACGCATTGTCAGTTTGGCAAGCCCTAGGTGAGTAACCAGTATCTGGCATGTGCCTATCATTCTGCCTGAAGGAACGCTCGTCATTATTTTAATACTGCTCAGATCAGGAGAAGGAATAAAATCCTTTGGTAAGTTTCCAATCCAGTCGCTTAGTGTTATAAATACGATGGGTTACAGGGGATCCACCCAAATTCCAACAGAATTGGCAATCAGTTTTTGTGTTAGTGGTTAACCTTTTCTCATTCGAAGAAGCATCACCATTTATGAGTAACGGCCACATTTGTCTTGGTGACAGGTTTAAAAAAATGGCTCTGAGCACTATGGGACTTAACATCTATGGTCATCAGTCCCCTAGAACTTACAACTACTTAAACCTAACTAACCTAAGGACAGCACACAACACCCAGTCATCACGAGGCAGAGAAGATCTCTGACCCCGCCAGGAATCGAACCCGGGAATCCGGGCGTGGGAAGCGAGAACGCTACCGCACGACCACGAGCTGCGGACGTGACAAGTTTAATTGTACTTCCTTAGTCACAGTCTAATTTGCCAAACTCTTCTCACAGCAGCTATTGCGACAGAATTCTGAAACGGAGTGCCTCATTAAACAGGTAATTGGCAATCACAGAGCTCAATAGCTTACGAGAATCGTCATAGTGTCGGTTTGCAGTAACATAAGAGAAAAAATTTCATGTTTATTTTCATACTAGGAAACTCTTGCTTCGCTGGCTGTCGATAATTCTTAAAAAATTATCGTCAATGGAGTGAAAAAAATAAAACGTGAAGTATAAGTACTGTTATATCGCCATAAATAAGAAAGTTCCGTGTGTTTAATAATTGGCAAAACGCTCTCCTCCTTGTGTGCTATCATTCGCCAAACTTTCGTTTCGATGTCTCGACCGGTTTAGGAGTTATGAAAGATGTTGCGAGTGTTTCATTCCCGCGGGCGTGAGATCGGAAGTGAGCGCGCTACATGAGAGCCATTTTCTCGAGATCGAAGGCAGGTAGAGACCTTCTCCCAAGTCTAAACAAAAATTCAACATGTTAGCTAAATTTCATACGCAGCAACATATGGTGTAATACGCACCAAACGCAAAATCATAGCGACCAGTAATTTTCGTTGCAACCTTTTTGAGTTTTGCGTAGTGTATTACTAAAATGTGTACACCACAATAAGAATGGTCATTAGCGAGCTGATGGGCACTTCACCACGAAGCTGACATATAACGCTACAAGTAAGGCAAAAATCATATATTTTCAGTAAATAGTTTCTGTAAAATCGTTTGAGGAAGGTAATAGGTTGCGCGCGCTTCGGTTCTGTCAGCGCAGAGCGTCGTCAGCCGGCGTCTGCGAAGTATGGTGTACGCGTCGCAATATGCGCTGGACCCGCGCGACCCGTGCGGCACGTGCGTGTCGCGATGCAGTGTCGTGTCACGTCACACGTTCTATACGCGTCTCAATTTGTGCCTAGCCTTATACGCTGTCCATAGTAATGTGATTCCTCTATAGTTGCTACATCTCATTGGGTCTCCTTTCTTTAGTATAGGGCAGATGACAGACTCCTTACATTCTTCTGGGATCCTTTCCTTCTTCCAAATTAAGCAGTTTAAGTGGTATAGTCTCGCTTGTAGAGTAGCTCTTCCCTCCTTCAGTATCTCTGCAGATATGCCATCTATTCCTGGTGCCTCCCCCCTCTTCAGCAGTTTTATGGTCGCTCTTAACTCTTCCATGCTTGGTAGTTCATACTCCCCCAATGGTGCAGTATCATTCTTCTTCTTCATTTTCTGTTGTAGCACTCATGGTGTTAATATCCACATTCAGGAGGTTTCCATTCCTCCATAGCTTTCATTTTATCTTTTATTATCTGTTCTTCTTGACCTCTGATCACGCCAATCCTTGGATTGTATCCTTTCTTGAAGAACCTGACTGCCCTGTAAAATTCTCTTGTGTTTCCTACTGTCCCGTCTTCTTCCGCCAGTTTTATTTTACTGTTTCTGAACTCTCGCTTCTCTGTTCGAAGGACTTGTCTTGCTTCTCTTGCTGCTTCCATGTATCCCAACCTTGTTCTTTCATTCTGTTCCTTTGTCAGCCATAATAGTTTCGCTGCTTTTCTCTTGGTGACTACATCTTTACGCCTATCATTAAACCGTCCTCTGCTCTTCCTCCTTTTCTCCAGTGGTTTCAGCACCTCACTTGCAGCATCTTTTAAACCTATCTTGATTTTCGACCAAAACTTTTCAATATCAGCTTTGTCTTCTTGTTCTATGGAAGCAAACCTGTTTCCAATTTCAAGTGCATGTCTTTCCTTACCGTGGCCCTTTTTCAGTAGGTCTGCATTTATTTTCTGGTCTGCTTGTCTTCTCTTGCTGTTACGGCTTTCTATCCTCTCCTGTATGTCACCACAAGGTAATGGTCTGATCCTATTTCTGCACCTCTTTGAGATGTTACGTTCTGGATAGACTTCTGTGTCTGGCATCCACATGTATGTGGTCGATTTGGTTCTGGGTCTCTTGGTCAGGTGACTTCCATGTTATCTTATGTATATCTTTGCTAGGAAAGTAGGTACTCATAATTTACTCATAATTCTTAAGTTTTGTGAAGCTGCCAGACTGACTGATCTCATTGCATTGTTGAAAGAGGAATCATACAGACTGTGAAGGTCAGCGTAAGGTCTCAAAATATCTTCTCTTCCTACTTTAGCATTGGCATCACCAAGGGAAACCTTCACATCGTATGATGGTGCATCTTCATACACTCATTCTAGGTCTTCATAGAAACTGTCTTCTTCAGTATCATCTGTATCTTCTGTAGGAGCATGGAATGAAACCTGAGTACGTTGTAGAATTTTCCTTTTATTCTTAACCAGCATATTCTTTCATTGACAGTCTTGAAGTCCATGTTATTTCCCCTTACTCTGTTGGCTACTGCAAAGCCCACTCCAAGCAGATGTTTACCTTCTTTATTTCCACTGTAGAAGTAGCGATACAAATTTGCTTTATGCATTACTTCTCCTGGCCATCCCATTTCATGCAGTCCCACTATGTCTAGCCTGTACGATGTGGGGGTGTTGGCCCCACGCCCAACCCCAACTTGGAGGACCAGGGTGCCCCATGTAGTCTGGATCATCACCTTTGACCTATCTCGTGTGGGAGACCCTACTAGTAGCAGAGTCCCAGCCTAGCTCTCAGGATAATTTGACCACGCAAGCCTCACCACCACGACAAGGTAAGGACAGCATGAGGGTGTTTGAATTTATAAAAGAATATATTTCTACACATCCTGCGGATAATGTCCGCGCAAACAAACTTGTTGTACCGAGCGAGATGGCGCTTTGGTCAGCACACTGGACACGCATTCAGGAGGTCGACGTTTCAAATCTGCGTCCGGCCATCCTGACTTAGGTGCCCGCAGCTCGTGGTCGTGTGGTAGCGTTCTCGCTCCCCGCGCTCGGGTTCCCGGGTTCGATTCCCGGCGGGGTCAGAGATTTTCTCTGCCTCGTGATGACTGGGTGTTGTGTGATGTCCTTAGGTTAGTTAGGTTTAAGTAGTTCTGATGACCATAGATGTTAAGTCCCATAGTGCTCAGAGCCATTTGAACCATTTAGGTTTTCCGTGATTTCCTTAAATCGCTTCAGACAAATACCGCAAAGGTTCCTTTGAAAGGATACGGCGCCGATTTCCCCATCATTCCCTAATCCGATGGGACCGATGACATAGCTGTTTGGATCCCTCCTCCCAAGTCAACAAACTAACCAACAACTTTCTTTTGTTCTTCACTCTACCCGTTGTCATAATCAGTATGTTAGCAGTGGTGAACTACACTGTGTTTTGGTGGCGAACTGGGCAAAGTACTGCACAGTTCGATGAGTCATAGGTACGGCAAGAGATATTCACGAAGTACTATTACTGGGAAAACTATCTCTCATAAAACCAAAGTATAGTGAATTTGTAAATGTATCCATCACTTTATACACTGTTAGTAAAAAACTCTCGGGTTTCCAGGCTGATAGTGTTACAGAAAACGACGTTTCAACGAGTGTCATTCTTACCACCTTCTCCCGATGATGTCGCTCATGGAAATGTCGCCGTTCCTTAACGCTGCCAGCCGGCTGGGAACGGGTACCTTCCCATACGACTTCATGTAATGTGAGTCAGCTGGCTCTAATAATGCACAATATAAATGTAATTTTCGTACAGCTTCCACATATCCCGATAATCAAGGCAATACTTTCTTTGTGATAGCAGGACGAGTGATTTTATTGCCAAATGAGAGCACTCTTGTGTTGAGGAGCGCACGAGATCCTGAAACATAGAGAGAGAGAGAGAGAAAGAGAGAGAGAGAGAGACACGGTAGCACGACGTATTTACTGAGGCGCATCTCTTAAAGCGGGATTAGGGCTTAGGCGGTTTATCTGCCGCCCCGTAGTTTCTTTCACTGCAGTTTTTTGTCGTAATTTCATTTCGGAACGCTGCAGCGCCGTCCCCTCTGTGTTGGCTCCCTTCCGCTGTTCTCGCAGACAAAGCAAGAACAGCTTTGTTAGGTGAAAGCAGAACGCGTCACCAGCGGCGTCCCACTGTGTGTGTGTGTGTGTGTGTGTGTGTGTGTGTGTGTGTATGCGCGCGTGCGTCGCTACGGTCCGAGCTTCAGCGAGAGGGAAATGTAACATTAAACCAAGCGTCTGTATAAAGCGAATGTATTTTAATTTCAGTTACTCTTTTATAGTTGTGAATTAAAGCAGCGCCGGAGTTTTATATGAAACCTGTTAAAAATTATGAATGAAAATGAACTGTATAATTCGAATTCTGCACAGCTGAGATCTCATTTTCCGATTCGTCATGCGATACGTTAAATGTTTCAGTATCACTTTAAAATGTGAAATAAAAGTTTTGCCCCTGTAGAGGGAAGCTATTTCGTTCGTTTGCTGTTATATCTGGCAGTAACTCTATTGTTACACGTTGCAAGTAATGTGCTTCCGTGTGGTTTCTTCCATTCTTAGTAATATTTTTCTTTTCGCAAGGCAAGAGTCCCAGAAATATAGATCGAATTGCCGCAGTTGCAGAAGTTCTTGCTGTGTGAGAACATCCAGATGCGGGTCCAGGGTTCATGCCTACAATTTTAATAATAAAAACAATAAAATATATACATTGTTTTAGCCGGCCGCGGTGGTCTCGCGGTTCTAGGCGCACAGTCCGGAACCGTGCGACTGCTACGGTCGCAGGTTCGAATCCTGCCTCGGGCATGGATGTGTGTGATGTCCTTAGGTTAGTTAGGTTTAAGTAGTTCTAAGTTCTAGGGGACTTATGACCACAGCCGTTGAGTCCCATAGTGCTCAGAGCCATTTATACATTGTTTTAATATAATGATAATACGAATGTCTGCTCATACTGTACTTGAAAACCATGTATCCACTACGGAGAACTGTAGGTTACTTTTCGATTCATCATAGTTTTATAGACTTGCATTTACAAAGTGCCTGTTTGTAATTTACCAATGTGATCTCACTAGGACCAAAATTAATCTAAATTTGAAGAAAAACAAACTGATATAGACTGTCAAAGGATCTGAAGAAGATCCCCCGGGGCCTGAAGTGCACCGTACATTGAAATAAAATCGCGATTTTGACTGAAGGCAGTGGATAAAACTAAGCTAATAAAATTGTAATAACTTTCTTAAAAGTTGTATTAACGATTTGCCAGTTGGCTGCACTTATCCTTGTGGTTCGATAAATGACCAAGAGTTGATGCCTGTTGCTGTATCACAGAAAAATAAGGTGGGCCGGTGCAAAGGTGACCGCCCCATTGTCGGCTTTGTTTATTTTGTTTTGTTTTATTTGTCCTCCAGAGTTAGGTCAATTTAGCCATCGAAAATGGTAAACAAATGTTTACATAGAATACATAATTCTACAGAGAAAATGCATATTCAATAATTGAAAGCTCAAGCCGTCATTTTTTTTAGACAACAAATATTTAACAAATAATGTGACAAATAAACTAGACATTTTTATATTATCAATTCACGCTGTTGCTTAAATTTAATGAGCGATACGGATAAATGAAAATATGAATAGCCTAAGATTAAGATCTATAGAGTTTTCAATATACTCTTAAGGAAATTCACAATCACTTGATCAAAACGAATGTCTTTTGAAGACGAAATAGAAGATACTGATTGAGGGAGGAGGTAACCCATACTCATCAAAGTCACCGAAAATTCCAGTCGTTCATTGTCAAATTTCAAACATTGAAACTAGATGTGGTTTACGTCAGCTTCTGACTCGGTATCACACTCACATGCAGTGGAGTCGTAAAAGCTGATCTGTACAGATATACCGGAAAGGAGGCACGGTTAAAACGTAGTCGAACGATGGTGGAAATAGTAGAAAGGTCCAAATGTCTCTTCGTGAACAACGATATTGTAGGAATTTGAGTTTGTAATGCCGTGTAATATCCACCTTTCGTTTATTGGGACACAGTCCACGTCTCTTCCCTTTGCTGTTTTCCGCGGCTCGTACATTCACGTTGGAAGTCTGTATACGGTAATTTCAAATCGAAAATAGTTCCTGAGGGTGCAGCTTGTTCCGCCAAGACGTCAACTTCCTCATCATGGCGGATGCCAGCATGGGAATGCACCAACAGCAAACTAATTGGCTGCCTATTCCAGAACCACATTCGAAATAAAACAGTTTTTTCGTTTATTCCATCTTGGGTGTTGAATATTTTTAAGAACTCTCTGGAAGTCAGACACGATTAAAATTTTCAAAAGGGAAGTGGAAGATACAAACTTGATTGCTTCCTAAACTGGCACAGTCTTCGCCAATTTTAAGCCCTTTGTAGTCTCTATCGACTCCACTCCGAGGGCATAAAAAAGCACATCCAGTACACTCCTCTTGCTGAATTTGGGTCCATCGGTATATACACAGATATGACAAGGCCACATGTAGGAAACACGCAAAACCACTTCGCGTTTGGGTAGCCGCGTGGTCTGAAGGCGCCTTGTCACGGATCGCGTGGCTCCGTCGAGCATGGGTGTGCATGATGTCCTTAGCGTAAGTTAGTTTAAGTTAGATTAAGTAGCGTGTATGCTTAGGGACCGGACCGATGACAGCAGTTTGGTACCATAGAACTTACCACAAATTTCCAGTTTCCACTTCGCGTTTCTGCATTGTAAATAATTATAATAATCAGCTGTTGACACTTGACACAACTATCAAAAAACGTCACACATTTACAAACACCGACGTACACTGGTGACTAAGAAACATCAACAAAAACCCTTTTTCCAATCACGAAAATAATAAATAAATAGAGAATTTAAAGCAGTCGTATAAAAGGTGGTACTTTGAGATTATGTCTCCCACACCTATAGTATGAAACAAAAGTTTATAACATTGTGGTTAAATAATTAGATTGTTGAAGTTTCTACATTTACAAATATCGTAATGTGAAATGAAATCACGGTGTAGTTACGGAATTTACTAAGGACTTTCAAAATTTTCCATCAATTACGCGTTCGTAAAGAACCTACGGTGGACGCTAAAAAATTGACATTTAGGTGAGATAAGCAGATCTTAAATATGATGTTAGATGAGGAGATCGTATTATAGCTCTAAACTGCAAATGAACCAAACTTAACGTAGCAATCGATATATGTACTGTTTAGCATTTTATAATTTCGTAACAATCAGATATTTTTGTTTCCCATTTCGCCAATCATAAATGGACGGACTAGTACCCAGATATAAACACACTTCTGTGTGCTTACGAAAGGGAGAACGTGTGACAAAGACATCACTCACCAGAGATTGTTTAGAAAACTTATGTGTTTAGGCAGACGTGAGAAAATTATACAGACATACATTACTAGACTGGCAATGACGCATTTTTTTCTGAAACGAAATGACGTTGTAAGCTTTACAAGGTAGTCCATACAAGTTCTGCAGTTGAACAAATATTTGGGTACTAGTTGAGTAGAATCGTATTGTGAGGACATCATGTTACATACACACACGTTTAAAGCAGATCGTAAACTGATAACCTTGTAGTTTAATCCCTTTAATCTACAAACAAAAGCGGATTATAGTTTTCTTAAGAACACCGAAACGAATAAAGACACTTGTTATCAACGACAAATAGCAAGTTGTGCTTATAGAAGCACTTTCATAACGAGCACACTACTCGAAGAAAAACCGAAGTTGATGAAAACTGGTTAAAAATATCATTAGGCTACGTCTTTTAATACTAGATTTATTAAACCCTTAAAATGTGAATGATTTATTTAAACACTGCTGTTATTTCAGGTAACACAAACTAATGTAATTATGGAGGCTTACATACAGTACCAAAGCAAAAATACGTAAGACGTTTTAGTTATGCTTGCACTGATACATGTTCTTGTCTTTGTATCTTCCGTCTGCTGTACGAAAAATTACAGCAAAACACGACCATTATGTCGAAGCCGGCCGAAGTGGCCGTGCGGTTAAAGGCGCTGCAGTCTGGAACCGCAAGACCGCTACGGTCGCAGGTTCGAATCCTGCCTCGGGCATGGTTGTTTGTGATGTCCTTAGGTTAGTTAGGTTTAACTAGTTCTAAGTTCTAGGGGACTAATGACCTCAGCAGTTGAGTCCCATAGTGCTCAGAGCCATTTAAACCATTTGATTATGTCGAAACTCAAAAGAAAAAGTAGTTATAACAGTCTGTCGCCATTTCTTACGACTGATTCTAAAATGCTGGCTTCAGTGACACCAACGATACTGTACGCAGTATTGCCAGTCTAGTAAAATATCTTTGCCTCTCCAGGGCGAATTCCATTGTAATACACGGAGTTACCGCGATCAAATGCACGATTCGCTGACGACGGCCTGCTGACCGTCGATTAACGATGGTGCACCGCATAGACATTTTGAACGTGGTTTACTGTTAACCGAGATCACCGGTCTTTGGTTGATTTTTGACCAAGACTGGTACACTGGGCCACGAGTGCTAACTTTCTGTCGTTGTCTTCCATCTCTCTCGGTTTTCCAGATAATTTACGCTGGTGACTTCCTGTCAGTGGAACGATGCAATTTTAGAATACGGTGGAATGCGGCCGTAATTCAGTCTCGCTGTACAGGGTATGTGTGGACAAATTGGCGGGGAACAGCGTACCGCTGAATTTCATTTACAAGGGAGATTCGTTGGAACATGGGGGGTCAACTTATAACCAATTACCCCTGTCAACTGAAGCCTTGCAATACGGTATCCCTAATAGCTTTTGAGTCGACATTTCGAACATGATGATACAGTATTACTCGTACCCAGAATCGTTCAAAGTTTTTGTTATTTACGCGTGTTTTTTGAACGTTTTGAGGACAGCCTTGTGTTTTAAACAATACAAAAAACTGATGCCTGTATGATGATTTTCACAGATTCGTCATTGTCGATAAGACGTTACAAAGTAGGCGAAGATATGTTGCTCTTGTGAAAAGATAGTAGACACTTTCTGGGAGTGTGTAATCCTCACATAATCCACAGGAGGCAGAGTATTGTTGAGTTGTATAAAGTGATTCTGTAAATTGCTCTGTCCACAGTGATCAATGCAAATAATTAAATAATTTGAGTGGCGGGGCTCGGGAGCTCTGTGGTTAATTGTCAGGCTACTGAAACTAATCAGCATTAGTAAGTGTTTGAGCTCCGTCGCCACAATAAACAGCTTTTCATGTTGTTCATCATACCATTAATAATTTGGCCAATGCGCACAACGGAAACACCATCACATTGAAACAACACCTTAGTGTATTCCTGAACGTACTTGTTAAATAACAGTCGCCTGATCATGTGAGAAATTATTTGAAATAAGGTTCATAAATCGAAGTAGATTTCACAAGTACTAAACTTTTTTCAGATGAAAAAGCGACACATGGAATATTTTTGTATTGTGACTCTTGACAAACAAGAAACACGTAAACTTACATGAAATAGTGCCCGCCCGGTTAGCCGAACGGATGTCCGCTGCTCGTGGTTTCGCGGTAGCGTTCTCGCTTCCCGAGCCGGCGTCCCGGGTTCGATTCCCGGCGGGGTCAGGGATTTTTCCTGCCTTGTTGTGTCGTCCTCATCATCATTCATCCCCATCACGGTCGGAGGAAGGCAATGGCAAACCACCTCCACTAGGACCTTGCCTAGTACGGGGGTGCGGGTCTCCCGCATCGTTCCCCTATGCTCCATTACGGAGTATGGAGCTTCATTTAAGATAGCCGGCACGGTAGCTCAGCGTGTTCGATCAGAGGATTAGCTCCCTCTGTAATAAAAAAAACTGAGTTAATCGATCAACAACGAACTTAAACGGGTGTCTTCCGACGTCCGCCCCGAGCAGATGCAACGAACAAAATGAGAAGAATAAAAAAAAAAAGAAAAAAAAACGGTCTAACGCACTGCTTTCCGGAGCGGGAAGGAACGCCTGGTCCCCGGCACGAATCCGCCCGGCTGACTTGTGTCGAGGTCCGGTGAGCCGGCCAGTCTGAGGATGGTTTTTAGGCGGTTTTCCATAACCCTCGGCGAATACGAGCTGGTTCCCCTTATTCCGCCTCTGCTACACTATGTCGGCGATTGCTGCGCAAACAAGTTCTCCACGTACGCTTACACCGCCATTACCCTACCACGCAAACATACAACTCGTATGGTGTGATACGAGACGTTCCCTGGGGGTGGGGGGTGGGGGGGGGGAGGGGGGGGGGCGAACCGCACAATAACCCTGGATTCGGTGTGGAGCGGCGGAGGGGTGAAGTGGACTGCGGTAGTTGTCGTGGGGTTGTGGACCACTGCGTCTGCGGAGGGGACAGACCCTCTCCGTCGTTTCTAGGTCCCTATACAACATGAAATAGTGAAGTTCATCATATGGGAAATTGATTGACTTCATTGGTTAGACTGTAAGAAGAACAAAATGAGAGATCCTCATCTGGACAACTCGTAATCCCAATGCACTCCGGTCCAAGATGCACAAACAACCAGATAAATGCGAGCAGCTCGGGGTACAATCTCTGAACTATGAAACTAACGCCTCATGCTGTGGTAAAAAGCGACGCGACACTTTCATCTTCAAACTGCACCGTCAACACGGGACGAAAGACAGGAAGCGATTCACCAGAATACTGGGTAGCGAATGGTAGTCACCACGAGACGACTCCGAGGAAGCGAATGTTAAGAACTCTTAAAGTTCTCACTGTACTCAGCCCAAATTCTCTTGGAGGGGGGGGGGGGGGGCGGCAGCAAACTTGTAGCGAATGTGAAGAACGTAAATGTTCCTCGAAGAATAAATATAGAGGGTAACGCTGCAAAATTTTACCTGACATATGGTGTACAAAGAAGCATAAACAATTTACTAGGTTGGTACCGAGTTTGATCCGTCTTTTACTGTTGATTGGCGAAGCACACACAGTGTCTAGGACGGGAGGCTCTCACGTTACATGGGAACATGTATGCTGAATAGATCCTTGGGTCCATCCAATGGGCGTATGGGGGCTAAGGCACTTTCGCAGCCGCACACAAGGGATCAACTAACGAAAATAGCAACTTCAGAATATGCGGAGGAGGCCCTGGGAACTACTCTAGAACGCAACCCATCTTGCCCGACGCCCTTCTGCTGCTACTCAGCAGAAATCACAATTTGTTCTGGATTCCGGTTCCTTGCATGAGAACCTTATAACCACCACCCAAAATATTACGGTGCCCGGTATAACATAAAAATAAAATCTAACTGAACTGATACAGAATCGTGAAGCGGCCTGTACCAGTCATGTCACTTTGAAAAGTAAAGCCTCCGAATTTTTTATGTGAAAACTCTTCAAAGCTTTTTTAAATAAAACAAACGTTATTAATCTTCTCCATCTGTACTCTTCGTATCTGCATATTTACAGCGCTTTGCCGCTAGAGAGCTCCGAATTGTAACGTGTAACATAGCGGTGTGTAACGTAACTATGTCGGCTCACGGGAAACAGCGTGCTGTAATCGAATTTCGATTTCGAAGAGTTCGTCTACACCTGGAGCCCGCTCTCCTCCAACATGACAATGCGAGACCAAACACCAACGCTGCGACATCTGCAACAATCCGATGCCTTGGGTTCACTGTCATCGGTCAGCTTCCATGCTGTCCTCCAAAACTTAAAGAACACTTTGATAGTGATGAGGCGGTGTAAGCAGAGCTGCGGTTATGGCTCCGTCAATTAAGTCAAACATGCTACAGTGACGGTATCAAGAAACTGGTCTCTGGTTTGGAGAAATGTGTTCACCACCAGGCTGACTATGTTGAGAAATAAAATTGTAGACACGAAAAATAAAGGTGCGGAATGGTAATAACGTTTGCTTTATTTAAAAAAGCTTAAAGAGTTTTCACATAAAAAAATTCGGAAGCATTACTTTTCAACACGTCCTTGTAAATGTCCAGAGTTCGATTCTCAGCTCTGTAACCGACGGCCCTAGTTAGGCTCGCCACGTGTGTGGACGGCATTGAAGACTGCTGTCGGCTCTATGTTTGTGAATTCTGACAGAATGTGTGTCTGTGGTAAACTTTAACCTGGTTTATAAGTGTTGAATACCCTGTCCGCCTTCTTTAGTCTCCAAATACATCGAGAGCCCTGTAACTAGGGACGAAGTCGATTGCATCCATGGTCGAGACTGTGTAATATAAGAGTTCAGTTCCTTGCCGCTAGTAAATTTCCTCTTCAAAAGGCAAAGGTAATTTCTGTGGGCTGGAAATTATGGGGCGAGCTATTTACAACCTTACGGCCAGCGTTTGGATAAGGGGAGGGAGATAGGGTGGGTGAGTTTCAGCCCGTCCTAGTACTTTTACTGTCACTTTCCGCTTTTTCCACTTTTTACAGTGACTTGTCTGTGTGAATAAAGCCACGTTACCCTGTCGTTCGGAATCCACATGAAACGGTAACAGGCTAGTTAGCTCTGTGGTTTTGCATCCAACCTTCGAGCTGAAGACAACTTTGGTTGCATCGCTGTGTATTCGATAGAGACGGGTAGTCTTGCCGTGAGTGGGTTAACAGTTTTTGGAGACTGCTGAAATCTTGTGGAAACGGTCAAGCTGCATGGTTGCATCGAATCATATATGCATAAGTTGGTGTTGGAGCCGCATATAAGTGATAGCGAAGCTGTTGATGATGCATAATTGCGAAAGAACGTGAAATTGTAAAATTTGGCTGCGGGAAATTTTTATCTGCGTGATTCATCAATATTTTAGCATTCCGCGCGGCTACACCCAGTCCGACGGTTGTGCGAACGTGCCCTTAATTCCTGAAACTGATTACTCTAAAGGCCACTGTAACAGTTCGTATTTCTCAGAGAAAGCAGTATGTGAAGTGTTGGCTTGATTGGTAATGAATGTTAAAAACTGTGAATAATAGTGTAAATTGGGCTACAATTTTTTAGAAGCTTATCTGTGCTCTTAATGGACAATGTACGCTATGTAGGTAGAATCATGTACTCACTTCAAGTACCTTACTACTTAAGTTTAAATTGAGTAGTACTTTATTGCATACAAGGAAATGTCAGACGCACGGTGCATTTACTTTATTAGATACAGGACTTCACTTGATTGTAAGTTGCCCCTGTCCCTTTTTTGTTAATACGATCGATGCCCGTCGTAAACAATTAGCCACCGTATTAAATACAGTGAGGGAAGGTTACAGATTGCAACAGACAATTCAGTTAATTGCGATACAGACTGAAACATTCTTTAGACCACGGTGCATGATATCAGATAACTGAAAAGAAATTTGAGTTCTTATTACCTATTTAATGCTGGTTTCAAAACTGTTATTAGTTTCCTTCTATCACTTTCAGTTTTTTCATACTGGAATAATGTATTTTACCTTCAGTTATAGGAATTTTACTACGTCTGAAAGCTGGGTACAAGAAAATGCTCTGTGTTTTTATGTGAGTAGGGAAGCTGGGCAAAGCAGAATGAATGGAATTGAATAGTTTAGTCAGTTTTGAGATATTTCTTGCCTGATACTAAAAAATGTTGCATGAACTGCCTGTAGGCTGGAACACATCTAAGTACACATCTGATTGGGTTTCATGAAGCAGTTTCTAATGGCGCTTCCGCTAGATTGGTCCTCTTTTAAGTGCCTTTCTGTAAAATTTCCATTCATCAGTCAAGAAAAATTGAAGATTTGAATTTTTTGTTAGTTCTCAAATTCCAAATTGATGGACGATAACGAATTTGAATATACTGTGATCATTACAGATACTTGGTCTGCTTTCGCAGCCGCGAGGTCTCAGGCGTCTTGCCACGGTTCGTGCGGGTGCCCCCGTCGGAGTTTCCGAGTCCTCCCTCGGGCCTGAGTGTGTGTGTGTTGTCTTTAGCGTAAGTTAGTTTAAGTAGTGTGTAAGACTAGGGACCAATGACCTTAGCAGTTTGGTCCCTTAGCAATTCACACACATCTGAACATTTTTTCTACCTTCACGTGTGTACATGAATACCTTCCAGAGAAAAAATAAACATAAGCGGTAAATATTTTGTGAAATGATGTGTCGAAAAGCACGAAATAAATAGAGAAACATTCAACATGGCTTTGAATGAGGTTCAAAATCAAGTACGGCTAATGGGGTGCACGAAATGTTTCTCTGATTATTTCTTACTTTTATACAAATCATTTCACTAAATATTTGACCGGTTGTAAGTTTTTTATTTTCAAGTTTTGTTCAGAAATATAGTATATTTAAATGTCGATAGGTATTCTGTTGTTAGCATGTGTATATACATCAAGAGAAGGCAGAGAAGTTTCAATTTACGATGTGATTTATTTCAACTTGAAAGAAAGAATTCCACGATTTCTACACCACTAGAACTTTCCATGCACAAAATAGCTAGGCCGTGGAGAGATGAAGTTTTTGACACTTGATTTACATAGCTAGGAGCAGCGGTTTTAGTGTCTTTTTTGCTTACCTAATGCCCTCAGCAACGCCTTGTTTAATTAGACTACTTTCTATTACCATTATTAGGTTTAGATGAGTCCACCATATACCCTCCTTTCAAGGCATTGTCCAATCCATTCAGCTGTTCTTCCAAATTATTTACTGTTTGTGACGGAATTATAATGTCATCAACAAATCTCAAAGTTTTTATTTCTTCTCCGTGAACTCTAATCCCTTCTCCAAATATTTCTTTGATCTCCTTTACTGCCTACTCAGTGTACAGATTGAATAACATCGGGGCTAGGCTGCAATCCTGTCTCATTCCCTTCTCAACCACTACTTCCCTTTCATAGCTCTCGACTCTTTTCACCTGCCTCTGTATGTCCATCATTGTGATCGATGATCCTTGGTACTTTGGCTGTTCACTTACTTACTAAAATGAAACACATGCAGCCGTCGTATTCATGTTACTTTATTATATGGCATCCAGTTTCGATGACTCAGTACACCATCTGCAGGCCTTTGCTGATGCTGAGGGGGTGAACTCCGATCGTATACAAGATCCTATCCGGGATCAACATCTATGAACTGGCTTCCGTAGAATATTGTAAAAGCGATGTTGTGTCTGCAACCATAAACTGATGGTAATAAACGACGGCTGCATGTGTTCCATTTTATTAAGTTTATAACTGCCGTCTGGTTTGCGTAAAAGCTATAAATAGCATTTCGCTCTCTGTATTTTACCCCTGCTGCCTTCAGAGTTTTAAAGAGCATATTCCAGTCAGCATTGTCAAGAAGTTTCTCTAAGTCTACAAATGCTATAAACGTATTTTTGGCTTTCTTGAGCCTGTCTTCTAAGAGAAATCGTAGGGTTGTTATTTCCTCGCGAGTTTCTATATTTCTCTGGAATCCAAACTGATATTCCCGAGGTCGGCTTCTACCACTTTTCCTATTATTATGTAAATAATTCGTGTTGGTATTTTGCTGACTTATTTAACTGATAGTTTGGCAATATTCACACCTGTCAGCCCTTGCTTCTTTGGTATTGGAATTATTATATCCTTCGTGAAGTCTGAGGGTATTTAGCCCATCACATACGTCTTGGTCACTAGGTGGAAAAGTTGTCATGACTGGTTCTCCCAAGGATGTCAGTGTTACTGGCCGAGTATCGTCTAATCTAGGGCGTCCCACCTTTCAGCTTCCTTTGCTTCTACATCTACATCTACATCGATACTCTGCAAATCACATTTAAATGCCTGGCAGAGGGTTCATCGTACCACCTTCATAATTCTGTATTATTCTAATCTCGTAAAGCGCGCGGAAAGAATGAACACCTGTATCTTTACGATCGAGCTATTATTTCCCTTATTTTATCGTGGTGATCGTTCCGCCCTATGTAGGTCGGTGTCAAAAAAATATTTTTGCATTCGGAGTAGAAATTTGGTGATTGGAATTTCGTGAGAAGATTCCGTCGCAACGAAAAACGCCTTTCTTTTAATGATTTGCAGCCCAAATCCTGCATCATTTCTGTGACACTCTCTCCCACACTTCGCGATAATACAAAACGTGCTGCCTTTTTATGAACTTTTTCGATGTGCTGCGTCAGTCCTATCTGGTAAGGATCCCACACCGCGCAGCAGTATTCTAAAAGAGGACGGACAAGCGTGGCGCAGGCAGTCCCCTTAGTAGGTCTGTTACATTTTCTAAGTGTCCTGCCAATAAAAGGCAGCCTTTGGTTAGCCTTCCCCACAACATTTTCTGTGTGTTCTTTCCAATTTAAGTTGTTTGTAATTGTAATACCTAGGTATTTAATTGAATTTACGGCTTTTAGATTAGACTGATTTATCGTGTAATCGAAGGTAAACGAGTTCCTTTCAGCAGTCATGTGGATGACCTCACACTTTTCATTATTTAGCGTCAATATCAAATTATAGCACTATTCAGATATCTTTTCTAACTCGATTTGCAGTTTGGTTTGATCTTCTGATGACTTAGAACAGCTTTTCCATCTCAGCTCTTGAGGCTTCTCTTTTCTCCAGAGGCCTCTTTTATTTTGCTATTGGCGGTATCTTATCTTGGCCCAGATGAAATATGCTTCTAAGTATTTACATTTTTCCTCTAGCCATTCTTGCTTAGCAATTTTGTATTACCTGTCAATCTCATATTTAGAGCTTTGCATTCTCTTTCGCATGCTTCATTTCCTGCATTTTTACATTTCCTCCTTTCATCAATTAAATTCAGTATCTCCTATGGTGCTCAAGAATTCCAACTAGGCCTTGTTTTACCCACTTGATTGACTGCCGCGTTCACTATTTCAACACTCACAGCTACCCATTCGTCTTCTGTTTTATGTCTTTCCCCTTCTGTTTTATGTCTTTCCCCTGTTGTAGTCAATCGTTGCCTAATGCTCCCTCAGAAACTGTCGACAGCCTCTGGTCGTTTCTGTTTGTCCAGCTCACGACTGTTTTTTCGAATTCCTTCAGTTTTAATGAACAGTTCATAACCAGTAAATTGTGCTCAGAATGCACATCTGCCCCTGGAAATGCCTTACAATTTAAAATCTGCTTCCGAAATCTCTGTCTTATCATTATATAATCAATCTGGGACTGTCCGGTGTGTCAAGGTCACTTACACGTTTACAGCTTCCTTTTATGATTCTTAAACTAGGTGGTTAACGATAATTAAATTGTGCTCTGTGCAAAATTCTACCAGGCAGCACTCTCTCTTATTCCTTCGCCGCTAGTCCATAGTCATCTACTATTTTTCCTTCTCTCCCTTTTCCTACTATCGATTTCATTGTTACAGATATATATTCTCTCTACCTGTAAAAATCAACCAAAAGTGAATACGTACTAGGTCAACAACTTTGCTTCCGCCGTTTTTCCTCGAAGTTCGAGAGTTTATTATGAAAAACGTACAAAAAATTTCCGATTCAAAGTACTGGCCATCGTTGGCCACTGCTTTCTCCTAGCTTTAGGGCAGCACACGAATCCCGCAGTGTATAAACTGGGCATCTTCTGAGGGGAACCATGAATCGATCCAGATTTGCACTTGTTCATATGACCGCAAGTGCTAGTCAGCAAGGTCGTGTGTCATAGATCTAGAAAGGTGGCAGTCAAAGGGAGGGATATCTGGAGAATACAGCGGATTGGGTAGAAATTCCCATTTCAACGTTTCCAAGTATGTTTTGACGGGATTTTCGACATGTCATGCAGCAAAATCATTTTTTCATGTTTTTTGCTGTAGTGTGGCCGTTTGTCTTTCAGTGCTCGGCTCAATCACATCAATAGCTTTCGATAACGGTCTCTCGTGATTGTTCCCGTCGGTTGCAGTAGCATCGAAAGCTCTCTCTCTTTGACAACAATGCCGGTGTTCAACGTCAAAATCACCATTCTTGATGCATGGAAACAATTTTCTGCGAAGTTCTGTGACTATCAGGCGTCTCATCATATGTCTTTCCGAGCTTTTTATGAGCCTCAGCCGCAGATTTCTTCATATCAAAACAGAAAATTAAAACCTTCCGCAGATGATGTTTTCTTCGTTTGTTTTCCTACAGCCGAACAGGGGAGTAATACAAAAACTGAACATGGAACGGTAGGAAGGAACAGGCCCGAGCCAAAGGCTGAGTAGTCTCGTGCGCTCATCATCTACACTATGAGAGCAGCTGACACTAATTGTATCTGGCGGGCCGCTTGAACTCCCTTGCGAAACGACCTAATTGGGCTCATAAGTTGACGTATTCAGTCGAGAATAACTTTATGATGGAATCAAAAATCGACTGATATTGTGATGGCGTTATGTTCTAAAATGCCTAAGCTTACTGTATGACACTTACGACGAACGGCTTGCACCACTACGTTCCACTACTGCAGTCTATTGCAAAGCGGCGGAAGCAAAGTTGTAAACCTAACAATAGCCATATTACATTGAAGTATGTGCATTGACTGTTTTCGTCATGTCATGATCAGTAATCGTATTAATTTTGTACTATCAGTGGAAATAATGTATATTATCTCAGCGGTTAGCATTTTCTAGATAATTTGTGAAATAATATCATCCGCACCTTCATTACAAGAAGCAGTTCACAGCATATATTGGACGTAGCTAGGAACTGAATTCATGACGATCTGTTTGGTCACATGTTAGGCGCGGAAGAGAAGTAGCTGTAGATATGCTTAGGAACGACTCCCGTGTTGATTTTACACTTTGTAACACAGGGAATGTTAATGGATAGCTTTGAAGTTACCGTCGGAAGACACGAGAAGTGTAATCCTACAGATATTAAATCCTAGCTGAACACACAACCAACTCTAAAGATGAGTGCCTCGAAAAGCATCGGCAAGTCTTCATACCATTACTAACTTGGTCGCCGATATCTGGAGCCTACCGACTTACAAACACAAAAATGGCATTCATACTTATCAGGGAAACTATTTTCAATATATTAATACTAAAATAATCGACTGTTTATAGTAAATAAAGTAATAAACAGCTTTAAAACTAGTGGCACCTATATTTGGCAGTGTCGCTTAAAGGGTTGAAGAGTGGCTCCCTGCGCGGCCACTGTAATCGCATTGGCCGCTCGCTTTCTCCGCCTGCGGGGACCCTTTTTCCCCCACGGCCCCTCGTTACGTGTCTGCTGTTTGTTAGCGGGCTCGGTAACGACGTTGCGGTTTGCGGCGCTGGGAACTCGCCGGAGACAGCCGATCGCAACTGTGCGCCGCCCGCCCGCTGCGACAAGCGCCACTTGTTAACGAGCTCCTGGCAACTTTAGCCGCCGTTCTCAGAGCCTATTAAATTCATCGGTCGCAGTTCTGTTGCCGCCGTCCTTTCTAAAGTCACATTACGTGCGAGTTCGGCAAGAAAACGCCATTTACAAATCAGACTTCGTCCATGACAGAGATGTCCTATACAGCTTGAGTGCAAATCATTCGAAGATTTCGACGACTATGAGGGCAAGTCACAAACAATCTGCACAACAGTTTTTCTAATTAATCACAACAGCAGCGCGAAGTTTGCAGTTATATAATTATTTATTTATTTATTTATTTTTAGTAGCAAGCCACGTATGCACCACTATTTCCACCTCTTCCAGAGGTGATCCAACGGTCTCTTAAACGATTCGAGTGTACTTCATAATCAGATTAGCTTAGTCAAAGGATTCGTTTGTGCTAGTATCAAACATAAGTCTCAATTAGAGGAAGAAATTTCTCACAATGTGTTTGGAGAATAGCATTCTGTGGAAGTAAATCATGGGCATTAGGAAAACCTGAGAAAGAACAGAATGCAACCGTTTGAGATAGGGTTCTACAGGGTGGTCTGAAAAACTTGTAAACGTGTTTCAGCGTAGTTTGTGCTGAAAAATAATTGTTAAGCAAAAATTCGATACGTTGCGCCTTTTCAGAGGTAATTAAACTGATGCGTCCTTGAGCCCCCGTTCACCATATGTACGCTTACAGGTCACAGAAGTCAAGGATCACAAAGTAATATCTCCAGTTACAGTTATATTTTCTGCAAGTACACCAACTCCTTTCATCCATACGTGAATTTTTTCATCATTACTAACTTTTCTACAGGACCGTGTACACAATGTAAAAGGCATGTTACTATAAACATAGCTTGGTCTACTTTGCGTTTTCGGATCAATACCACAATACCACGTCTTGTAGGCGATGACATCTCGATCGGCGAAAGATTCAAGTGCAGGATTGGTTCAAATGGCTCTGAGCACTATGGGACTCAACTGCTGAGGTAATAAGTCCCCCAGAACTCACAACTACTTAAACCTAACTAACCTCAGGACCTCACACACATCAATACCCGAGGCAGGATTCGAACCTGCGACCGTAGCGGTCGCGCGGTTCCGGACTGTAGCGCCTAGAACCGCTTGGCCACTCTGGCCGGCTCAATTGCAGAAAGAGAGGCGTTTTCACAACGAACGATGGCTAAGGTAAACCAACCACTACCAGAATTTCCGGTAGCAACGTCCAGAGTGAAATTAACCCTGCAGCCACTGAAGAATATAGGTCCATTTAATATAACTGCTTGGGCTGTTCCATTTCCTCCAAGCTTAAGCACGCTTACGGGATAACAACCGCCGGCCAGTGCCTGCAGGGTCTAAGTCCGTTATCAGTTCGTTACGTAAACAAGGTCACCCGTTCTGTATATAAGCGGGCAGTGCACGCCAGCGGAACTATTCCGCTGTGAGCTCTATCTGCAACAGCATTGAAGCACTATGCCTCGTCGACGTGTGTATCGTCAACGCCGCCACCGCATGCCTGTCTACAAACATATTAGTCTTGAAAAATAAACTTTGAGGAAATGGAACAGCCCAAGCATTTATATTAAATGGACCTATATTCTTCCGGGGCTGCAGGGTTAATTTCATTCTGGACGTTGCTACTGGAAATTCTGTTAGTGGTTGGTTTACCTCAGCCATCGTTCGTTGTGAAAACGTCTCTCTTCCTGGGCTTGAATCTTTCGCCGATCGAGATGTCATCGCCTACAAAACGTGCTAGACAAGTCGACGGTGAAGCACCGGATTAGCAGTGGAGACCATCAACCAATAAGCCAGAGAGCAGACCGTGTGTCAGCAACGGAACGTCGAATAATTCAAGACGAGGTAGGGATAATGATGAAGAATGACATCATCCAGCCTTCGTAGAGCCCATGGTCGTTACCAGCGGTCCTCGTTAGAAAGAAGAATGGCAGTTGGAGCTTTTGTGTTAATTACAGGAAGCTTAACTTCAATGCTAATTAACTCAGAAAACAGAGAACATATCGCTTTTTTTCGTAACAGGTACGTCTCGGCACAACTTGTCCTGCAATAACCTAACAAAATTTTCAGACTGTTTACGACCACCTTGTATAGAAATATATTGTAAACTAGTGCGCACTTAAAAGGTATGAGAATGTTCTTCAGTGAATTGGCGAGAAAAGAGTGTATGGAAACTACTGATAAGGAAACTCCAAATTATTGGACAGTCATTAATACATAAGGAAATAATTTCGACGGTACTAGACGGAGCTGTAGGCGGTAAATAGTAGAGGGGAAGGTAGTGATTGGAATACTGTGAGTAAAAAAAAACTTGATGATATTGTTGGTTGGTTGGTTGGTTGGTTTTGGGGAAGGAGACCAGACAGCGTGGTCATCGGTCTCATCGGATTACGGAAGGATGGGGAAGGAAGTCGGCCGTGCCCTTTCAGAGGAACCATCCCGGCATTTGCCTGGAGTGATTTAGGGAAATCACGGAAAACCTAAATCAGGATGGCCGGACGCGGGATTGAACCGTCGTCCTCCCGAATGCGAGTCCAGTGTCTTACCACTGCGCCACCTCGCTCGGTGATGATATTGTTATAAGCGCTATTGTGGGAGGAACACTTTGGCACAGGGGAAGAATTCTTGGCTGGCGACTTCTTCGAACCAGTTAGAAGAATGATAAGTAATGGAAGAGGCGAGTTCAGGACTGAATGTAACGTGCTAGAAGTGAAACGGAACGCCGTCTGACAGTAGAAAATAGACGTTTGTTTCGAACTGCAGTTTTCAAATGGTTCAAATGGCTCTGAGCACTATGGGGCTTAACATCTGAGGTCATCAGTCCCCTAGACTTGGAACTACTTAAACCTAACTAGCCTAAGGACAACACACACCTCCATGCCCGAGGCAGGATTCGAAGCTGAGACCGTAGCAGCCGCGTGGTTCCGGACTGAAGCGCCTAGAACCCCTCGACCACATCGGCTGGCTGCAGTTTTCATCTTATTGCAAAGTACGACGGCGCAGTGAAAAGTAATTTTTGTGTGAAAACTTTTAAAGCTTTTTAAATAAAAAAACTTTATTAACATTCTACGTCTCTTTTCTTCATGTCTGCATATTCATTTCTCAACATAGTCACCCTGACGACGAACACGTTTCCCCCAAGGAAAGACCAGTTTGTTGATACTTTCACTGTAGAAGGTTTGACTTTGCTGACGGAGTCACAACCTCACGTTTGCTGGCACCACTTTATCACCACCAAGTGAAGCCGTCGAAGGTGTTCTTTAAGTTTTGGAAACGGATGAAAGTCGGATAAGGCGTAGTCGGGACTGTACGGAGGGTGATCGATGACAATATACCCAGGGCGTCGGATTCTGAGGTCCGTCGCGCACCGACGTAGTTAGGCCAGACACCGCCACGTTACACGCTACAATTCGGAACCCTGTAGCAGCAGAGAGTTACAACAAGATTGAGAACAGAATAAAAAATTAGAAAGCATTAGTTTTCAGCACGTCCTCGTATATCAGTATTATCTTGACTGTTTACTGTTGACCTCTTCTCCGGGTCATTTTCCAGAATTAGCCCTTGTGCACTCCAGAAAACCGCGGTCTGTATATGACTGAGATCAAATGATTTTGGGGGCCACACAAGCTCCTGACATTCGTGGAATATTCCTACAGCCATTCTATCACGGTTCCATCGTGAGGGATGGTGGATTTGTCGTGTCGACTGCAGGCGAACCGTCAGCTAAACTGAATTGGATGGTTCCCGCATCGTTCGCTGCTAAGAGACGGTGGCAGGGACGGATACTTAGCGGGAAAGAGAGGAAAAAAGGTCCTACGAACATGTGTCCGGGAATTTATCATTGTTACGGTAGATGCCGCTGACGAAAGTTCCTCTGATCACGTTCCGTGTGATCCTTGTGCGTTGCAGGCTGCGTGGTTGACGCAGCGTACGAGTACTATAATTAGCAGAATGGTGCGGTATTGATGTCGGGAACAAGATGAAATGGTGTTCGTGTACGGCCAAGCAGACGGAAACGGTCTAGGGGTAGCACGGCTATACCAAAGCAAGTACCGTCACAGACACCAAACACATTACACAACATTTCAAGCCCTTTTTGAACGTTTGTGTGATTATGGGTCCTTTCAGTCAGACTAACGTGCGTACACCGGATTTGGAGAACCGTGTTCTACAGGATATTGAGACGAACTCTGGTATAAACTTCAACACAGAGTCGCGTTCACTTACAAAACGCTGGTCACCCGTACTCTTTCGGAGAGCTGGAGTCACTGGATAAAAATCTTCTCAGCTGCTATAGGTGGACCGTCTCATTGGGTAAATACTGAAAGTAAAAGTAGTTACGGCAGGGGGGGGGGGGGGAATTCAAAATATTATTGTTGTTGTACGGCTTCTGTTGTTTCCTGATAGTTGTTTATGTTTCTCACTCTCTGCAGCTAGTTGTTTACTTCTTTGGTAGCGGATAACGACGAAGGCGAAAGCCTGTGGCTGTCATCTCTGTTGAAATAATTTTTTCCTCAATATTTCGACTGCTTCACGGGCTTTCCTACTACAAATATTATTTTCTCTGCTAGCAAGCGTATATTCTTAAAATACATAACATGGTCAAACTCGTTTAGGTGCTTTGCTACCACTGTTTTTACCTTTTGTGTTAAATGTTTATGCCGTTTGTGTTCTTTAACTGGATCTTTTACTGTCCTTCCAGTTCCGCCGATGTATATGCTTGGCACAGCCAATGCCACTTCATACACAGTGTAGGAAACCCGTTGGCATTCAAAATATTTTGCAGTCGTTTCGTAATGGACAAATACAGGTTCTGTGTGGTTTCCAAGGAAATCTTATAGCATTCTTACTGCAAAATTGTGGCAAGTCCAGGTAACGATGATAGCGCTCATGCATCGTTCTGTCCAAAGTAAATTGGAAAGTCCCAGTAATATTGGTGGCTAGTGGGCAGGGCAGATGTGACAGTCTGTCCTTGTCCTAACAGAACCAATCCTGGACGACGCCAGCTACGTTAATAGGAGCTCTGTCGTCTTGGAAGTCAGCATAACCAGTGGGGAACAAACATTGTGCTATGGGATGGACCTGATTAGCCAAAATGGTCATATAATTGCTCCATACTCCAGTTTTTATGGCTTCGCTACCACGTTTTTTTTTTTGTTACGCGCATTTGCATAACTAATGATTGGTTTTGGAATTACAGCTCAGCCTGCAGTTCCTTGCTTATGGAACTTCCTCCGTTTGGTGTTAGTGCTGACAGGATTTACGAATGCAACATTCAGTTCTGAAGTGACTTCTTAGCAGTCGTTCTCTTATTTTTGGTCAACCCTCCTCAGTGATCGTCTGTTACGATCACTCATCATGCACGTTTCTCCTTGTTGTGACGTACCGGATGATGTTTTTCCGGTTTCCCTGTTTGCGGCATAACTCTTCGATAAGGTGCCTCTTGAAACACCAAACACTTCGCTCCCTTGGTTATGGAAGCACCCACCATGCACGCACCAAAAATTTGCCCAAGTTCAATCGCACTCTTACTACGACGGACACTAGCAACGTATCTGCGGACGTAGAATTGCTGCCGTTCGTCGTCAAATACAACAGCACAACTTGCAGTCTCGGCTAGCATCTACGTTTTTGTTCAAAAATGCATTTCTCGCCGTGTGTCCATATTGTTGTCTAAGCCGTGTGCTCCCGCTATGTTTAGGCTATCATTCACATCTGTTGCAGATCAGTAAAAGTCTTTTATCTTGTGTTGACTGAAAAACGTAGTCCCTAAACCAGTGGTTCCCAACCTGGGGGTAACTATCGCTATAGAGATAAAATGTAATTTTCTGGTGGGTAAAATAAAGGGGTCAACTGTGTTTCTGTTTAAGAGATCATTACTATTATCGCTGTTTCGTGATACTGATACTGTTTACATAAGTTTCCAGTATTTACATTTTTTTTTCAGTTACTAGCATTGACACGTGACACAATGTGGTAGAGGCTACAGACTGTAAAACAAATGTAAGAATATCTTCCTCACACTGCCCTGTGAATACGGCCATACTTCGTACTATGACAATAACATTCCGATATATACATCACATATGTTGAAATATCTCATGAAAATGCCTTCTTGGAGTTGTAGTTAGTTCCCACAATAGACCAGACGTTCCTTCACTATGGCTACTACACAGCTGTAGGTCCTACACTGTATTGTTATTATTATTATTGTTAAATTTAGTAGTGACACTGGTCCGATAGAAGGCATTAGGAGCTTGAAGTCTTTGAATTTATGCAGGTTCAAAAGTAAGGAGACCAGGATTCAATAGTTATACAGACAGATTTTAGTTTGGTTTAGAATGTGGGTGAAGCAAGTGGCAGTATGGAGAGGAGTGGTGCAGAGGAATCATGTTTTGTAACAACCGTCTACCCTCGTTGAGAAATGTTAGCTTTCTTTTCTGAGGAGGAGCTGCTGGTGGCAGTCGCAATGCACTGAGAATAGCTTCATGATTTTTAGAGATAAGCAGTTCGAGCTTTGCCACTGACTACAAAAAATAAGTATTGTATCATTTATCTTTCATCATTTTAAAAATGATTGTCCAAAGGAAGTTTAATTGGATGGTGGTGGTGGTGGTGGTGGTGGTGGTGGTGTGTGCGCGTATGGGAGGGGAAGACTAAGTAATACATGACTTCACTTAGGGCTAATGGCCTCAGAAAGCTTGTGAAGCACTGCACCTAAACCATTCTTCCAACGGCTTCTGTCTTTGCAGTCGGTTACTGTATTCACAAATGATGACCTTACGTAATGTGCAGGAGGGTCCGAAGAATATGAGGCCGCCTAACGACTCAAAGGATGTCATCGAGTAAATACAGATTACTTGAGAATGCATCTAGAAGTTGCCTGAGTGGAATCATGTTGGCATATGGGATGCATCATCTCATGGGGTTTTTGACATACACTCCTGGAAATGGAAAAAAGAACACATTGACACCGGTGTGTCAGACCCACCATACTTGCTCCGGACACTGCGAGAGGGCTGTACAAGCAATGATCACACGCACGGCACAGCGGACACACCAGGAACCGCGGTGTTGGCCGTCGAATGGCGCTAGCTGCGCAGCATTTGTGCACCGCCGCCGTCAGTGTCAGCCAGTTTGCCGTGGCATACGGAGCTCCATCGCAGTCTTTAACACTGGTAGCATGCCGCGACAGCGTGGACGTGAACCGTATGTGCAGTTGACGGACTTTGAGCGAGGGCGTATAGTGGGCATGCGGGAGGCCGGGTGGACGTACCGCCGAATTGCTCAACACGTGGGGCGTGAGGTCTCCACAGTACATCGATGTTGTCGCCAGTGGTCGGCGGAAGGTGCACGTGCCCGTCGACCTGGGACCGGACCGCAGCGACGCACGGAGGCACGCCAAGACCGTAGGATCCTACGCAGTGCCGTAGGGGACCGCACCGCCACTTCCCAGCAAATTAGGGACACTGTTGCTCCTGGGGTATCGGCGAGGACCATTCGCAACCGTCTCCATGAAGCTGGGCTACGGTCCCGCACACCGTTAGGCCGTCTTCTGCTCACGCCCCAACATCGTGCAGCCCGCCTCCAGTGGTGTCGCGACAGGCGTGAATGGAGGGACGAATGGAGACGTGTCGTCTTCAGCGATGAGAGTCGCTTCTGTCTTGGTGCCAATGATGGTCGTATGCGTGTTTGGCGCCGTGCAGGTGAGCGCCACAATCAGGACTGCATACGACCGAGGCACACAGGGCCAACACCCGGCATCATGGTGTGGGGAGCGATCTCCTACACTGGCCGTACACCACTGGTGATCGTCGAGGGGACACTGAATAGTGCACGGTACATCCAAACCGTCATCGAACCCATCGTTCTACCATTCCTAGACCGGCAAGGGAACTTGCTGTTCCAACAGGACAATGCACGTGCGCATGTATCCCGTGCCACCCAACGTGCTCTAGAAGGTGTAAGTCAACTACCCTGGCCAGCAAGATCTCCGGATCTGTCCCCCATTGAGCATGTTTGGGACTGGATGAAGCGTCGTCTCACGCGGTCTGCACGTCCAGCACGAACGCTGGTCCAACTGAGGCGCCAGGTGGAAATGGCATGGCAAGCCGTTCCACAGGACTACATCCAGCATCTCTACGATCGTCTCCATGGGAGAATAGCAGCCTGCATTGCTGCGAAAGGTGGATATACACTGTACTAGTGCCGACATTGTGCATGCTCTGTTGCCTGTGTCTATGTGCCTGTGGTTCTGTCAGTGTGATCATGTGATGTATCTGACCCCAGGAATGTGTCAATAAAGTTTCCCCTTCCTGGGAAAATGAATTCACGGTGTTCTTATTTCAATTTCCAGGAGTGTACTTGCACCTTGCCTGCTGCTTCTATTAACGCTCACATCTGCATTTTTCCACTATCTAGCTGTCCCTTGCCTGTGTTTCTGCACCCATACTTACCTCTGCATTGTGTGAGCATAAGCAGACCATGTGCAAAATGACCTATTAGTGGCACAGAGACGTGTTTTCTTCTTCAGCACTGAGGGACTCCATTGGGGCAGCCACGTCAGATGATTATTTTATGTTATCAATATGATAGTAAGTGACATTGTCTGGCAAGCTACTTTTTTACGCCTTTTCTGTGAGATTTTCTTTTACAGCTTATGGCTGATCCTTTTTATTTTTATTTTTGTTTATTATTTGTTTATGCAACTATTTCTTTTTCGGTACTGCTATGCCACAGGGTAGGAAAGGGAAAGAGATTAAAATTGTTTGTAGTCAGTCACACACTTGAGCATATGTTGCTACATCAGCGTGAACTGCTAGGCAAAAGTCACACAATCAGCAAGCTGTCAGCCAAGACAGAGAGATGGGTAGATAGATAGATAGATAGATAGATAGATAGATAGAGAGAGAGAGAGAGAGAGAGAGAGAGAGAGATTAGCTCTTGCCACATGAAGCAACAAGCACTGCATTAGATGCAATAACACATTTCAGAGACTTGATAGTTTTGTTAAAAACCTGTAACAAATAGTTAAGCAAACACAGCAGAATGAGAACCGTTGACCACTGGGAAAGAAATGGGCTATGTTCAGTCATAATGACCAGAGCCTCTCATCATTACCTCCTGCTCATCTCCATAAATATCACAGTTCTCCAGCTCTGAACTGAGTTGGCCATTGGATTCGATAGCATTTGTATCAAAGCACTTGATTCAATGAATTATTTATTTATTCATGTCACAAGCATCACCAAGTTACATATTATGATGTATAGAACATTCACACACAAAATTTATACATAAAAAACATAATACAGAATTATAGAAATAAAACTGTTTCAAGATTACAGTACATCAAATATAAAAATATGATCTGCACATCGTGATTTTAAGCTAGATCTAAACATTTCTTGCCCAGAAATGGGTGATGTCAGTTGCATTTGGCTTTGCTGCCATAAGATCCGCTGTAGTGCGTTTGGCAGGGCACAGTGGACAGGTGTACATTGAAGCATGGTTTGTAGTAGTCTACATTTGCAGAGAGTGGAGTCCACAGGGTAGTCCCATTTATTAAGAGCATCTCTCGAACTTATGGTGCCAGTATGTGGTCTGTATGTCTTCCAGGCTCCCCAGTTTTCATCATGGCCTGGTGCTAGTTCCTTCTTCGGCTCCATCCTGGCGACCAGCCAGCTGAGTTGACAACAGGAGTCAGCAGAATTTGACTGTATCACTGGCGTGAGGTGTCAGCCGAGCCTGTCGAGAAGACGCAGAGCTCTAAATCTGAACGAATAAATGTTAACTTGCTAATGACGTTTTATTAGTTCCGAGAGATGCTCTACAGGTTTTGCAACACCACCCTGACGAAGAGGTGTGAGTGCTTGGCACCCCTATAGTACACCAGTGAGAAACTATTGACATAACACAAGAAAATGCCATCAAGTTTCAATGTCTACTGACTAACCAACACTGATTAAAACGTGGTAAGAGAGAGAGTAGCTTTCAGAGACAAAATTAAGAGATGAAAATAACGCACCGACTGGTTTTATTTCACTTCGCAGTTTTGTGTTTGATACTGCGGTCTGGAAAGTAGCGTACTTCCAATACAAATTCAGCTCTTCCGTTAAGCAGTCACAAAGCAGAGGATACATAACGGAAGCCGAGTGGACAGAGCCAGAAGTACGATCAATAGCATTTTGTGACACATTATGAATTTGGTCCAGGTTTGACTGTCTCAGACAATACTAGAGTACAACTGTCGCAGATAATAAGTGGTGAGAAATCAGTCGCGCGCTACAAACGAATCAGTGCGTCTTTTACCGTTGAATGCGTAACGACATCGATTTTTAAACGTTAAAAAGTTAGAGGGCGTTTGAGCACTTTATCATAGAAATAATGACGTGACTACCACTGCGTTAAATGAAGTGTATTCGCCTCAGGATGTGGTGGCCATATTCTTAAAAAAAGCATTGTGATAGTTATTTTTTAATGGTTTTGTTCAATTTAATATTATCCTTTTTTCGGATATGTGAGTTCCCGTTGTAATAAGTTTATCAGTAATAGTTTCATTCAGCCACTTTAATAGTGTTTCATACAATTCAACTGCGGTGTTTCAAAAGATAGTTCATTCATCATCAGATTGTTGACAGTTTGTTGTGTTTCTTAAATAAAATAAAAGAAAAAAGCTGACATAAAGGTTGTCGTCAAGAGACTACTTTTCGAAGCTTAGTTCGCAGGGCGATCAATCAGGGTGATCAGTCTGCTAATGAGTAAGCAGGCTAAAAAGAAGAAAAAAATAAAGGTGCTCACTGTGCCATATTACGTAACAGTTTAAAAAACGAATATTTTTAAGATTCACGGAGAAGCGATCTAGACAAATAATTTAGTCTGGTATAGAGGTCACATTCAAGGAACACAAAGACGCTTCCAGACTGAGGAATTACAACAGATCAGCAGTAGCCAATCATATGTACGAAACTACCTGCCCATAATGATTACCTGCCGAAACTGTGAGACACCGAGCCAAACGACTTAGTATTTAGCGAGAATGTTTCCAAAATAATAAAAAACTAAGTAGTGCATTATACATATATCGGTTTTTATCTGTATACAAAATCCATGTGGATGGATATTCCGCCAGGATACATTCATCGTATTTGACAGTTATTTGCTTGTTGCTTTAGTAATATCAGTTTACATTAACTAAAACAACGCGATACGAGGTTATAAACATCAAAACTCTCACAGTAGTGTCCTTCACGTCAGCAGGGCACGTAAACTAACGACGAAATGCACTATCACAACAAAAGAATGCCAGTGCATATATTCAACTCCCACGTTGTTTTACTAGAAAGAGGAAGGGACTTAAAGTCCTGTCGGGCAGAAAAGAAACGTTATGGAAGATGACTAGAAAATCTTGCACATGAAAAAGGAAGACAGAAGGCTGGACTTTCCGGAACGATTAGAAATAGCCGTTCACGAGAAGAAATTCAGAAATGAGCTTTATGTGCAAATGAGTGACGACCAAAAGAGTTTTTTAACATGATTTGGATTTAATTTTATGCTGATGGATGAATACGAGGGCTGTTCAATAAGTAATGCAGCACATTTTTTTCTCGGGAAAATTTGGGGTAAAAAAATGCGGAATTTGTTGTGGGACATCATGAAATATTCCCGCTTCAGTCCCTATAGTTTCATGGACTTCTAGTAGGTGGCGGCACTTTACGTATCCTTCAAAATAGCGTCCGTAACGGAAGTGCGTTCCAAGCAGAGAGCTGTGATTGAGTTTCTTTTGGCGGAAAACCAGTGCATCGCAGATATTAATACTTGCCAATGAACAATACCAAGGTGAGTTGTTGGGCGTGCCACCTGTCACCATAGCAACAATGTTGAACAATGCTCTCCGATCTCCCGCATGCCGCACACAGCTGCTACTCCTTCAATATGCGAACATGCGGACACTCTCATTGGAGGAGATAGACGGATCCCAACCATAACCTCAACTGGACGTTTCAGCTGGCAGTACCGCTAGGGGTACTCAAAGGCGTGTCTCCGTTGGGTTCCTCGCCGCCTAAAGAAGACCATAAAGAGCATCGACGGACTAACAGTGCGGGATTGCTTGTGCGTTACGAGGCTGAAAGTGAAATTTTTTTGTCGAACATGGTCGCAGGCGATGAAACATGGGTTCATTCTTCGAACCGGAAACAAAACGGCAGTCCACAAGTGTGTCGCCATACTACATCTTCCTGCCTCGGGCATGGATCTGTGTGATGTCCTTATGTTAGTTAGGTTTAAGTAGTTCTAAATTCTAGGGGACTGATGACCTCAGATGTTAAGTCCCAAAGTGCTCAGAGCTATTTGCCCCAACCACATCTTCTCCTGAACCGAGCGGGGTGGCGCAGTGGTTAGACACTGGACTCGCATTCGGGAGGACGACGGTTCAATCCCGCGTCCGGCCATCCTGATTTAGGTTTTCCGTGATTTCCCTAAATCACTCCAGGCAAATGCCGGGATGGTTCCTCTGAAAGGGCACGGCCGACTTCCTTCCCAATCCTTCCCTAATCTGATGAGCCCGATGACCACGCTGTCTGGTCTCCTTCCCCAAACCAACCAACCAACCAACATCTTCTCCTGTAGTTCAAAACTGCACCTTCAGCCCGTAAAATGGCGACGGTTAGCTAGGACTCTGAAGATGTTATTATTGTACTCTCTCATTGTGCAACAGTCGACTCTGTAGTGTACTGTGCTACCCTCGGGAAACTGAAGAAACAACTCCAGCGAGTTCGTCGCCACAAAAATGCCAACGAAGCAAGGCTTCACATGAGGCTTTGCAGCCGAGAGGAGCTCATAAAACTTTATTGGGCTGGTTTTCCTCATCCATCCTACAGCTCGGATCTCCCACCTTTCGACATCCAACTGTCTGGCCCAATGAAGGATGCACATGCAGTACATGGTTGTCGCGGATATTACTGATGCCGCAAGACTTTTGATCAGGCATCGATCAGTACAGTAGTACCATGTGGGCATGCAGGCCCGGTCAGTAAGGTGGCTTAAGGCCGTCGCAATGAATGAATGTTATGTTTAAAAATAGGGTTTTGTATACAATAAAAAGGGCATAATATAGTGTATCGGAATCCTGGACAAAACTAACCTGCTTTCAGGAAAAAATGTATTGGTGTAAGCGTTGTATGATGTAGCCACTACTGCCCGGTTCTACGGGTGTGTAATTTTTGCCACTAAGCTGTTGTGGATGACGTACTACATTTTTTTTTTTACTGTAAACCTGTAACCTCGATATTTTGCTTTTTATAGATCTGAGGAAGGCAATACATATTGCCGAAATTAATAATCATGTAACTGCGTTTACACACCGATCTTGGTAAATAAATTTGTTTTCAAAATTATAGACTACTGCCCATAAAAATTGCTGCACCAAGAAGAAATGCAGATGATAAACGGGTATTCATTGGACAAATATATTACACTAGAACTGACATGCGATTACATTTTCACGCAATTTGGGTATATAGATCCTGAGACATCAGTACCCAGAAAAACCACCTCTGGCCGTAATAACGGCCTTGATACGTCTGGGCATTGAGTCAAGCAGAGCTTGGATGGCGTGTACAGGTAGAGCTGCCCATGCAGCTTCAACACGATACCACAGTTCATCAAGAGTAGTAAATGGCGCATTGTGACGAGCCAGTTGCTCGGCCACCATTGACCAGACGTTTTCAGTTGGTGAGATATCTGGAGAATGTGCTGGCCAGGGCAGCAGTCGAACATTTTCTGTATCCAGAATGGCCCGTACAGGACCTGCAACATGCGGTCTTCCATTAAGCTGTTGAAATGTAGGGTTTCACAGGGATCGAATGAAGGGTATAGTCACGGGTCGTAACACATCTGAAATGTAACGTCCATTGTTCAAAGTGCCGTCAATGCGAAAAAGAGGTGACCGAGACGTGTAACCAATGGCACCCTATACTATCACGGCGGGTGATACGCCAGTATGGCGAAGACGAATACACGCTTCCAATGTGCGTTCACCGCGATGTCGCCAAAAACGGATGCGACCATCATGATGCTGTAAACAGAATCTGGATTCATACGAAAAAATGACGTTTTGTCATTTGTGCACCCAGGTTCGTCGTTGAGTACACCATCGCAGGCGCTCCTGTCTGTGATGCAGCGTCAAGGGTAACCGCAGCCATGGTCTACGAGCTGATAGTCCATGCTGCTGCAAACATCGTTGAACTGTTCCTGCAGATGGTTGTTGTCTTGCAAACGTCCCCTTCTGTTGACTCAGGGATCGAGATGTGGCTGCACGATCCGTTACAGCCATGCGGATAAGATGCCTGTCATCTCGACTGCTAGTGATACGAAGCCGTCGGGATGCAGCACGGCGTTCCGTATTACCCTCCTGAACCCACCGATTCCATATTCTGCTAACAATCATTGGATCTCGACCAACGCGAGCAGCAACGCCGCGATACGATAAACCGCATTCGCCATAGGCTACAATCCGACCTTTATCAAAGTCGGAAACGTGTTGGTACGCATTTATCCTCTTTACACGAGGCATCACAACGACGTTTCACCCGGCAACGCCGGTCAACTGCTGTTTGTGTATGAGAAATCGGTTGGAAACTTTCCTCATGTGAGCACGTTGTAGGTGTCGTCACCGGCGCCAACCTTGTGTGAATGTTCTGAAAAGCTAATCATTTGCATATCACGGCATCGTCTTCCTGTCGGTTAAATTTCGCGTGTGTAGCACGTCATCTTCGTGGTGTAGCAATTTTAATGGCCAGTGGTGTAGATTGCCTGCTGCGCTGACTTCTTGTGTCGTACAACTATAGGTTAGATTTTAGCAGCGCTTTGGAATATCATTGACTCCTGCTGACTTCTTTCATCCAATGCTCTGTCAGCCTGCGACCATATTTGTGTGTTTCGCACTTCGTTCCTGACATGAATATCAGAACACTGGCGTTCCTTCTCTTTGAAAGAGTCGACCACAGCCTAACCGGAGGGTACAATTCCCAGTGAAAAGTCAAGGTTCTAGTAACAGCGTGAAAGCTTCTATGCGGACCGGGACGCTACCCCTGAGTGAGCCCCTAATCAGGCAGAAAGTATTCCCGTGTCGGGTCGGGCAACGGCGGCGGCCTGCCCTGAAGATGCGCCGCCAGTGTCTGGCGGAAAGCTGGCACACTCGCCGGCAAAGGTCACCAGGCCGGAACAGCCGCGAGCGCTGCCTGCAGCAACCACTGCGAGCAGCCGATGCGCCGCTCCGAAGGGAAATTCACCGCAAAATGTTATCCTACTGGCCTATTTTATGAGGCTACTTGTTACCACCACGTCCTGTTTTTTAAAGGCGACCCAACCGAAACGGAAATGATATTTGTTGTCGTTTAACTACCATTGGTATGCATGTGTGACAACGAAGATTATCCGCAAAGAACCAGCGGGAATTTGCTCATAACGCTATATATCAGTTTCCCACTGCGAAGGGAAGCCTGTTTACAGATTTTTTATAACTATAGCTTGCATGGGTAACTTGTGCTGTTTCGTGGATAACCATCTGATCCGCTCCGCTCCATAGTGTCACGTGGAAATACAATGAAGTGCCAAGGAAAGTGGTTTAGGAATGCGTATTCAAATACGTGAACAGGGAGATTAGGGCGCTGCGGTCGGCAACGCCTTTATAAGACAACAAGTGTCTCGCGCAGTTTTTAGATCGGTTACTGCTGCTACAATGACAGGTTATCAATATTTAAGCGAGTTTGAACTTGGTGTTACATTCGCGCACGAGCGATGGGGCACCGCATCTCCGAGGTAGCGGTGAAGTGGGGATTTTCCCGTACCACCATTTCACGAGTGTACCGTGAATATCAGGAATCCGGAAAGAAATAGAATCTCAGACATCGCTGCGGCCGGAGAAAGATCCTGGGAGAACGGGACCAACGACGACTGAAGAGAATCGTTCAACGTAACAGAAGTGCAACCCTTCCGCAAATTCTTGCAGATTTCAATGCTGGGCTATCACCGTCAGCGTGCAAACCATTCAACGAAACATTATCGATATGGGCTTTCGAAGCCGCAGGCCCACTCGTGTACCCTTGATGACTGCACGACATGAAGCTTTACGCCTCGCCTGGGGCCGTCATCACGGACATTGGACTGTTGACGACTGGAACCATGTTCCTTGGTCGGACGAGTCTCGTTTCAAATTGTATCGAGCGGATGGGCGTGTACGGGTATGGAGACAACCTCATGAATCCATGGATCCTGCATGTCAGCAGGGGACTGTTCAAGCTGGTGGAGGCTCTGTAATGGTGAGAGTCGCCGTGTGCAGTTGGAAGGGATCCCTGATATGTCTAGATACGACTCTGACAGGCGGCACTTAACGTAAGCATCCTGTCTGATCAGCTGCATCCATTCATGTCCATTGTGAATTCCGATGGACGTGGACAATCCCAGCAGGACATTGCGACACCCCACACGTCCAGAATTCCTACATAGTGGCTCTAGGAACTCTCCTCTGAGTTTAAACACTTCCGCTTGACCGTATCTGGGATGTCTTGCAACGTGCTGTTCAGGAGAGATCCCCACGCCCACGTACTCTTACGGATTTATGCACAGCCCTGCAGGATTCGTGATGTCATTTCCCTCCAGCAGTACTTGAGACATTGAAGTCCATGCCACGTCGTGTTGCGGCACCTCTGCGTTCTCGCGGGAACTCTACACGATATTAGGCAGTTGTACCGGTTTCTTTAGCTCTTCAGTGTAGTTCCCGCCTGCAAGTCGGCAACCAAACTAACACTTCTGCAAAGCGTGCTCGTGTAGCGCCTTCGTGGACAATTAGTGTCATTGTACTGCACGTACGTATTAAAGTTTTCTGCAGTGCTGACTCGTGTAAACCTTTTCGTTTGCGCTACAATGTGGTGGCCTATAACCTTGTGACCTACAAGAGTGGTAATCACAAGTAAATTCAATAAATTAATTATGCATATAAAAATGAACTTTTCAAATGTATTTCTATTTTATAATTTATAGCTTAACATTCCGATGAACAAGGAAAAAACAGAAAAAAGTTACGGTAGCAGTGGAAATCGAACGCGAGCCACCGAAGTGGCACTGCGCTACCATACCAATATGTGAAGTGCTGCTCGATAATTCCTCAGACTCCACACGTTATTCTTTAGAGAGCGCTTTACATTCTACTACGATTCACTCAGGCTACATAGTCTAAAAACGTGAAAGGAAGTCTACATGTTCCTGCTCACAAAGTTCGTGTCAAATCATTAAGCCTCAACTCACGCCCTCCGCTTTTTAGATTTAAATTTGGAATAGCCATAGAATAACCGTGTTTGGTACTTTTCTTACACAAAAATCATTTTTATTTTTTTAAGGAACCGTCCTTGAGTAAATGGTGCCTTTATAAGCCGCTTAAGACAGTACACCACACCCAGTGGGAAAGAACGAACCGATTTGCTCAGTTTACATGGGCTAGAGATAGGGATGGGGAAAAAACGACCGGTTAAAATCTATGCCGGTGTTTTTGTTCAGGATAACTGCTATTTTTCGCTATTGATTTGGTCTCAGTTGTAACATGTTTATATTTTTTATAATAACTGGATAAAAAACCAAAATGCCAGTTACCCAGTGCAGCAGTGCTAAAAGTGTTCGTATACATCATTTTTAAGGAACGAGTATGTATTATTTGTAAAATTTGCATTTTTTCGAATATTGCGGTATTGTAGAAAATGGGAAAATCAATCAGTGCTGTTTTAAATGGTTCAAATGGCTCTAAGCACTATGGGACTTAACATCTGAGGTCATCAGGCCCCTAGACATAGAACTACTTAAACCTAACTACCCTAAGGACATCACACACATCCATGCCCGAGGCAGGATTCGAACCTGCGACCGCAGCAGCAGCGCGGTTCTGGACTGAAGCGCCTAGAACCGCTCGGCCACAACGGCCGGCAGTGCTGTTTTAATTAGATTGCCGACAGAAACGAGCAACAAATACGTTGCGCAAGAATTGGTACAGCATTGCCTGGACAATAGAGTATCTGTTACCAATTCGGCCGCGCGGAGTGACCGCGCTTTTAAAGGCGCCATGTCACGGGATGCGCCACCCAGACCCGCCGGAGTTTGGAGTCCTCCCTCGGGCATGGGTCTGTGCGTGTTATTCTTAGTGTAAGTTAGTTTAAGTAGTGGGGAAATCTAGGGACCGATGACCACAGCAGTGTGGTCCCTTATGAATACACACATTTGAACATTTTGAACCATTTGGCGTGGCCTATTAGATAGGACGCGTGTACAAGTAGTGTGCAAGATTTGCCCCGTCTGGTGTGTATGGTAGTTTCTCACTGCTGCTGTCGGTCGTAAATTGTGTTACAGATTGACACCATTCCTAGTCTGGAAGTATTTTACAAAGTACGGTAGCAGTGAAGTACTATGCTCCGTTTGCTTTAAAAGATTAAAACAGGCAGGAGCCACAAGAACTTTTGATATAAAATAAGGAGAAAACTTAACAGTCAGTAAAAATAGAAAGTAGCTGATCTGCTGGCTGTGTCTACATAACATGCCTCCATCTGCTTATAGCTCATGGATACAGACAAATTAATCCGAAAAAAAATCCTCAGCCTAGGTTTTCACAGTATCACTGGCAATTCGTAACGTCTAAATAGTGTTATGATCCCCGAATATAACATTATTTTTGAACAGAGTTTCACAAGATTAGAATAAATAGGAGAGTAGTGATGATTTTTTCCAGAAAAGCAGCGAACAGTGGACGGCCCAAGTTTTTTTTATTTGCCTATTTAATTTAATATTTTGATTCTCTGTTTTTTGAAACTGAAGGAGGCAAAATTTTTCAATTTTCGTCGAGTTCTACGTTTATTGCCGGAAATAATAGGGGTAATAGCCGAAAATGCATTATTTCAGAAACTTGTTGTTTTGAGCTGTTTTAACATTCCGATTAAATGGCGTTGGAAAAAAAACGATGTACCGTTATAACCAAGAACCGCTTGTTTCAGCAATAACCACCCTGTACTGCATGACAGCTGCAGTATACTCTTTCTCCTGATAAGTATACAAATGTTCGCTGGGCCAAGGGCTATCCAAAACTTTTGACCTCTTATCTCTGTGATCAATTAAACACGATTTGCGGCCCCCCTGAAAAATCGCATTTTCAAATGGTTCAAATGGCTCTGAGCACTATGGGACGTAACATCTGAGGTCATCAGTCCCCTAGAACCTAGAACTACTTAAACCTAACTAACCTGAGGACATCACACACATCCATGCCCGAGGCAGGATTCTAACCTGCGACCGTAGCAGTCGCGCGGTTCGTGACTGAAGCGCCTAGATCCGCTTGGCCACCGCGGCCGGCAATCGCATTTTCGCACGCTGCTTTTTAGAACATATTTTTACAGTGCACTGTCCTATGCGAATCGATTGAATTTTGTTTCCTGGTAATGGCATGGGATTACGAGAAATATTATGTTCTGTCAGGTAACATTTATGAAAAAAAATCGGACATTGATCTGTCGAAGCGTTAGTAGTCCCTGCTGGGCAAGGTCGCCGTCCGTGCGTGGACCGCCTGCCATTCAGTCTGTTGTGGCGACCCTTTACGGTGTGATTGGTGGTCGGATCAGCGCCGTAGCCACGAAACTCGTCTTGGCACAGGGCCTAACTGTGCGAGGTCGCCTTTGTTAACCCGTGGCGTGTTGGGAAGCGATTGACCAAGCTGCACATGTCAGAAATTCCCTTGGTCACTGTGACAGTAATTTTTAGCACGCCGGAATCCGGAACGAGAAGTGAAACGTGTAAAGGTGTGCATTTTACTGTTCTAAATTAATAGTCCACGGGCGATGGACAAACTGTGGATCTAAAACAGTGAAGAACATATCACACTTCTAAAGATTTTTCCTTGGCGCATGTTGATGTTTTAGGTATATCGTTTAGTCACTTCACAAAATACGCATTTAACCCTAGGACTCACTCTGGGGTCATAGGTGACCCCAATCATCTTTACTATGGATAAAATAATATTTCTATTTCTTGTAAAAATCCAGAATTTTATGACTTTTACCACACAGTATTGTAGTTCTCTCACAAAAATTTTTAGAGCGCTTGACGCAACATTTAAGTCAGTAATTAACAAAAAACTACTGTTGGGGTCAATTATGACCCCAGATAGATTATATGTAACATTCATAGAATGTATAGATTATCAACTAACAATCTCTTTCTTAGGTATTTTGAGTTGGTAACACTGAATTCAGGTGTTATTCAGGTGTTACTCAGAACTAACCTCAAACGGGACGTTCGTTTGTACGTTTGTTGTTGCAGTGTAATTTCAGCATGGATGGAATACGTTTTGCTCCTGGCTATAGTGTAGAACAAGCTACGGAAGACTTATTTCGTAGCAGTAGTGATTCAGGAGGTAGTGACGCCGAAGACACAGGTAGACCAAAGTGATGAAATTTGTTTACATGAATTAGAAGAAAATGATATTCTTGCTGAAAATGATGACAGTGGAGAAGATGAAAGTGCAGTACCGGTAAGCAGGGATCGGGTTAGAATTATGTTTCCTGTTGAGTTGTTCATCACATTTTCTGTAAATTTCAAGCCATTGTGAAACATTTATGAGTGAAACAAATTATGACTTAGAGTAATATTGTAACTTCTGATATGTAATTACTCTGTCATATGTAATTTAATTCTACTACGTACATACCTGTTAAAAAAGCTGTGAAATGTGTCTAAATAATAAATAAAATGCAAACAAACAGTATTAAACGACAGTACGTTGTTCTCTGAATGATTAGTACACACAGTCAATTATATATTGATTGGGGTCATGTATGACCCCAGATGGAGTACTAAGGAAATTTTAGCAGAGTGAGTCCTAGGGTTAAGTTGTCATCTAGCAGTGATAGTAATGGGACGCTGTGTGTCAAAACTTTGCAATCTGGTGCAGCCTTATGTGAATGGTATCTCTCTCTCGCACGGATAATACGAAGGCAACGATCCAAGCAATACAGTCAAAAGGAATGTAATGCATGGAGGCTCTTGTGTGCTGTTCCATTAGCGCAATTAATTGGTACTTAATCACGTCGTTATTGTAGCCAGGACATACGGAACATAGTCGTATTACTGTACTAAATTAAACCATGTCCGCTAACTTATCGTGCTCATGTAAAAGACACATTCACGGTTGGCATACTGGTGCAGATTCGCGTATTGTCCGCAGCAGTTGTAGAAGCCGTGTAGCAGGCTGTAGGTGAATTGTTAGATGGTTTATATCTAGATTGGTATCTTGTCTCTGAGTTACAATCCCATAAATAAAGAGTTACAAAACAGAGATTAGAAACCATCTGGAGAAAATAAGCTAAAGCTATTAATAGTGAGTAGCAGCATTGGGGACAAAGAAGCACAATCGGGTTCTTAAACGTTCTGCACCATTATGTTCTTCCTCATATTTAGTGCTAACACACACACACACACACACAGAGAGAGAGAGAGAGAGAGAGAGAGAGAGAGAGAGAGAGGGGGGGGGGGGAGGGGTGGGGTGGGGAGGCCGATTAATTAAAAATTTTGAGAGTCAAACATCGTGGCGATATATCTACATCTTCATATATATATACTTGCTCCAGAAGCCACTGCATAGTGCATGGCGGAGGATATTTTGTACACTACTAGCCACTTCCTTTCTTGTTCTACTCACAGCTGGAGCAAGGGAAAAGCGACTTTGTATATGCGTCCGTACAATTCCTAAATATCTATTACCCTGTCTTCGTAGTTCTTCCGAAAAATTTACGTCGACGGCAGTAGAATCGTTCTACAGTCAGCCACAGATGTCGGTTTCCAATTTTCCTTTGTATTTCGTGTGTTTCAAGTGAAACCAACCACCAATGCTGATCGAAACAGTGCGAGGACCACTGGAAATTTCACGCTCGAACTGTAGCACAGACGTTGCAGGTAATGCATTTACCATGCTTCGCGACCGTGCACCCACATACCGGCAGACAAGCGACAAGTCCACGTGACCGCACCCGCTGGGAACACGCATAATGTGACACGACTGTACGGTTCGGCACAGACAGACGGCACGAGGCCCTCAGAGGACGCGTCATCAGTTAAAGCGGAACCCACCATTAGCACCGAGCGAGGTGGCGCAGTGGTTAGACACTGGACTCGCATTCGGGAGGACGACGGTTCAATCCCGCGTCTGGCCATCCTGATTTAGGTTTTCCGTGATTTCCCTAAAATCGCTCCAGGCAAATGCCGGGATGGTTCCTTTGAAAGGGCACGGCCGACTTCCTTCCCCGTCCTTCCCTAATCCGATGAGACCGATGACCTCGCTGTCTGGTCTCCTTCCCCGAAACAACCAACCAACCAACCCACCATTAGCGGAACGTACCGGCAGATAACCGCTCCGTGGGTGATGGAGAGGGGGGGGGGGGGGGCGGCAGTGCGAATGGCTAGCGCCTGACAGCGGCTTCCACTGCCCTGAATGATGCTCGGCTTCCCTCTGCATCGCCTCCCTTCATCCTGCTGCCCTGTAGGAGGTTTCTCAGTTGAAAGCTGGCTTCTCGAGCCAACTAATTTCAAACTTAATTATGAAGTGCTGATGTTTAATGGTAAAGAAAATATTCCAGTATTCGATACAAGAACAACTGTCAACCATGGTAGGCCTAATATGGAACTAGTTAACGTCGGTGTATCTTCCTATCTTAATCACTTCATAACCTACTGTCTGGCTCTTCATCATACATTACTGAATTACCATTTTCGCGAAAAAGTGCAAGGCAGTTCAAAATGAATATAGCGATTACTTACGGCTGTGGCTATTCGATGCATAGCGGTACCTCGCTAAAGAGTCACAGTGAATGTAAAAGAAAGTTCAGAATTTCGAACGTTGCGGAAGCGCAGAGAATGGGAAACACATAAAGTGGCAAGGTTAACCGGAGAAAAACATTCTAATGTGAGGAACGGAAAAGTGTGCGTGTGTAATTGATCACTGGCTTAACTCTTCGGAAGTTACTGGGTACAAAGTTCTCGATAAACTTACCGCGTCAATTTTGTATAAAATACCGAGTTTTTGATGACTACCTACATCGTCGTTGTCTTGTGCTATGTCTGACTATGTCAGCAAGTGTACCGAGAACTTTTTATCCAATAACTTGCGGTGAGTTAAGCTGATGTTCAAATAGCCCCTAACGACGATGATGACGATAGTCATCGAAAGCTAGGGATGTTATCGAAATTTGAAGCGGTGAGTTACGTTGATGGCCAGTTACACACGAAGTCAGACGTAGCCCCTGAAGACGAAGCAGTCGTCGAAAACTCTGGATTTTATCGTAATTTGATACAGCAGGTTTACCGACAGCCGGCCGTGGTGGTCTCGCGGTTCTAGGCGCGCAGTCCGGAACCGTGCGACTGCTACGGTCGCAGGTTCGAATCCTGCCTTGGGCATGGATGTGTGTAATGTCAGGTTAGTTAGGTTTAAGTAGTTCTAAGTTCTAGGGGACTGATGACCACAGCAGTTGAGTCCCATAGTGCTCAGAGCCATTTGAACCATTTGTTTACCGACAACATTTTGCCCAGTAGATCTTGGTGAGCTGAGCTGTCGTCCGGTTATACACGCAGTCAAGACATTCGTCCTAACGATGATGGTGGAGGTAGTCATTGAGAGGTTGGGACTTCATCCAAATTTGACGTGGCAAGTTTACCGAGAACATTTTATCCAAGGACTCTATCGCGTGACACTTCGTAGCCATACTAAAATTTATGTTTTTTGTTCGATCAATTTTTCCTCATTGAGCGAAGTGGATTTTTTAAACATTTTCCAGGACATGCTAGAGAAATAATTGATGCCACAGCTTGATACCGATTTCACAGATTACGTCTTTCAGTAAGATGGAGCTCCCCTCATTGGGGTGCGGAGATTCATTCATTTTAAAGTCGACGTCTTTGAAATCGTTGGAGCCGTCTTACTGGACATACGCCGCTATCTTCCACTCTTGGCCGCCTTGGTTTCCGAACGTGACATCCATGGGTTGCTTTTATAGGGGTTTGTGGAAGATCTTGTGTATGCACCTCCTTTAGCGAGAACAATTCCATTACTAATGCTCTCGCGTTGGGGCCTGCTATATACGGTTCAGAATGTACGGCGCGTTATGGATTATCGCTTTAGCGCAATCAACTAAAAATTCTTGACATATTAAATTCAGGATTCAATCTTTATCAGTCTGCCAACTAGTATTTCACCATTTAAGATATTAACTCGTACAGGCTACCTTGTAGGAGTTTAAACAGTTTCTGTACTACGCAATTTGTGCTATGATCATCCCCCCCCCTTCCCCCTCCCCTCTCCATCCCCGGCTAAATATTACCAATCCTTTCAAATCGTAGATCGTCAAGCACTCCACTTTCTGTATCACGTTAACCTTCACTACCTGCGTCTTGCACTAGCTGTTGAAGATCCGTCTCCTCAGAATCGAATATCGGCACTCCACTGTATTCTCCATAGTTGCGTATTCTACCTGACACTGGACTTGCATTGCGGGGCGCGGCGGTTTCAGTCCCCGTCCGTCCAGTCAAATTAGGTTGTTCGTCGTTTCCATAAATCTCCTAGGGCAACCTATGGGACTTTTTCTCTGAAAAAGGAAAAGGACGTTTTCCCGACGAAACCTGCTCCAATCCGAGCTTGTGCACCATCTGTATTGACCTCTTTGTGGAGTACGCACTTAGCCACAATCGTCCTTCATATTGTGTGCTCCGAAAGTATGAAAACGTTCCTGCAATCTGTCCGTCCTATTATCTTTAACCTACCCTTTCCCTTCCATTCCAGCTTAACTCTCCAGATCACCGTTTCCCTGCATAACTTGATTCCCACCTTCTTCCTACTGTCCAAATTCCGTCTCATGGTGCTTCCGAAAACTCATCAAAGAGCCTTTCTCGTTCTACTTTGTGAGGATGGCGTTGTCACCAACTCACATAAAATAATACAATGGCTGTTGCAAATTAAATTTGAAATTTTTCTATCGGTTGGGACGCGTTTCGCGTATTGCAACTGAATGTATTGAGTCATGCCTTTATTAAAAAGGCACCAAAGCGGATGTCCTGGGATGTTACGTTATTTTGGTTTAGAGATATTGATTTTAGATTTAAAACAGTTCACATGTAAATTTTAATGTAAAATCCAAGGTTATTTGTGGTTTAAAAGTTTGTCTCATTTCGTGACCACTGTAATGCTTTCACACATGCCGTAACAGTTTTAAAGTTTCAGTTTGCGTACACCACATAAAGTGTGGTGAAAATTTGAAATCAAATCTTCGTCACTAACATAGCCCTGACACAGGAATTCCTGCTGCTCTCTTCTGTTGAAACCACAAGCATATGCCTCCATCTAGTTTCACATAGTTGAAGTTCTACGCTGCGGGGTCGTGCATGGCTGTCGATTTTCGTTGTAAAATTTAACAGCTTTTCTTTATTTTGTTTTAAAGTCTCACACAGTTTGGATGCCTACCTCATAATCGTTAGAAAGTTGCACCGCGGATTTGCCTTTTCTAAATTACCCTTAATTTCAAATTTATTTTCGACCGTTAAAACAATAGGTTTGCATTTATCAGTCATCTTCCTAGCACATGTAGACCGTTCGTAACTTCAACAACAACAAGAAGAGTGAAATAGATTACCGGTCATTTCCAGCGTCCCATGTTAGAAACTGCAGCGCTGCCGAGATCTGTCAGCGAGTAGAAAGTTACAACAATGCATTTCGCTTCACCGTGTTTAACAATATGCATTCGATTGTATTAATACAAAACAGAATTTCTGTTAGGAGCCGTCCCAGAAGAAAATCTTAATATTTTTCTTTTGCTATCGGCTGCAACTACACTACTGGCCATTAAAATTGATACACCAAGAAGAAATGCAGATGATAAACAGGTATTCATTGGACAAATATATTATACTAGAACTGACATGTGATTACATTTTCACGCAATTTGGGTGCATAGATCCTGAGACATCAGTACCCAGAACAACCATCTCTGGCCGTAATAACGGCCTTGATACGCCTGGGCATTGAGTCAAACAGAGCTTGGATGGCGTGTACAGGTACAGCTGCCCATGCAGCTTCAACACGATACCACAGTTCATCAAGAGTAATGAGTGGCGTATTGTGACGAGCCAGTTGCTCGGCCACCATTGACCAAACTTTTTCAATTGGTGAGAGATCTGGAGAATATGCTGGCCAGGGCAGTAGTCGAACATTTTCTGTATCCAGAAAAGTCCGTACAGGACTTGCAACATGCGGTCGTGCATTATCCTGCTGAAATGTAGGGTTTCGGAGGGATCGAATGAAAGGTTGAGCCACGGGTCGTAACACATCTGAAATGTAAAGACCTCTGTTCAAAGTGCCGTCAGTGCGAACAAGAGGTGACCGAGGCGTGTAACCAATAACACTCCATACCATCACGCCGGGTGATACGCCAGTATGGCGATGACGAATACACGCTTCCGATGTGCGTTCAACGCGATGTCGCCAAACACGGATGCGACCATCATAATGCCGTAAACAGAACCTGGATTCATCCGAAAAAAAATTACATTTTGCCATTCGTGCACGCAGGTTCGTCGTTGAGTACACCATTGCAGGCACTCCTGTCTGTGATGCAGCGTCAAGGGTAACCGCAGCCATGGCCTCCGAGCTGATAGTCCATGGTGCTGTAAACGTCGTCGAACTGTTGGTGCAGATGGTTGTTGTCTTGCAAACGTCCCCATCTGTTGACTCAGGGAGCGAGACGTGGCTGCACGATCCGTTACAGCCGTGCGGATAAGATGCTTGTCATCTCGACTGCTAGTGATATGAGACCGTTGGGATCCAGCACGGCGTTCCGTATTACCCTCCTGAACCCACCGATTCCATATTCTGCTAACAGTCATTGTATCTCGACCAACGGGAGCAGCAATGTCGCGATACGATAAACCGCAATCGCGATAGCCTACAATCCGACCTTTATCAAAGTCGTAAACGTGATGGTACGTATTTCTCCTCCTTACAAGAGGCATCATAACAACATTTCACCAGGCAACGCCGGTCAACTGCTGTTTGTGTATGAGAAATCGGTTGGATACTTTCCTCGTGTCAGCACGTTGTAGGTGTCGCCACCGGCGCCAACCTTGTGTGAATGCTCTGAAAAGCTAATCATTTGCATATCACAGCATCTTCTTCCTGTCGGTTAAGTTTCGCGTGTGTAGCACGTCATCTTCGTGGTGTAGCAGTTTTAATGGCCAGTAGTGCAAATTGTTTATCATCGGCATTTAGCTTCTAGAAAAATGGCTAGTCAAATATATACACAGAAAAGATGCTGCGAACAAGTTACAAGTATTTGTCTGAAGATGGAATGAGAAACAACAACAAAATATTTAAGGAATATTCGACTGTTGGATTGAGGCCTGCGTAGTCTTACAGCGAATAAACATGAATCACATACGTTCTGGTTTTTTCTAATATATTCTAAACGAAATTGTATTTTCAGGAGGCGGTGCCCCTCAGCCCGTACGTATTTGAAAAAATGCCATAATACCACCGTAAACTGGATAAAATTCTGTATTTATACAACTAGTTTCGGTCGACTGACCATCATCAGCTACATAAAAGTATTCACAGCTTCATGTTAGGCGAAATATAAAATCATTACGTCACATAAAAAAACCATGAATTTGACGCTTTTATCGTATCGTAAAACACACTGATGAGCCAAAGCATCATGACAACTGTCCACAGCGACGTCGGATGCCGTCTGGTGGCATTGAGAGCACGTGACGCGATAACAAAAGTTGGTAAGCGGAGCAGACACGGACGTGGGATCACCCTAGCGAAGATTGGGTCTGCAAATGGGGAAACCCATTGATATAAGCGACTTTGACAAAGGACAGATTATTATTACGCAAAACGTGTGAACGGATATCTCTAAAACGGCGGAGCTGCTCGAATGGTCACGTGCTACTGTGTTGAGCATCTGTAGAAAGAGGTAGAAGAATAGTGAAACTACAACTAGGCGCTAAATGGCTGGACGTCCACAGAACGTGGGGTTCGGAGGCTTGTCTGCTCTGTATAGATGGTGATCTGTGGCATCTCTGCAGAAAGAGCACAATGCTGGTGCACGCGTAAGTGTTTAAGAGCACATCGTTCATCGTAAATTGTTGATTATGGAGCTCTGCAGCAGATCATCTTTACGTGTTCACGCGTTGACCCAATGACATCTTCAATTACGATTGTAGTGGGCACAGGACGATCGAGATTCGACCGTCGACCAATGGAAGCGTGTCGGATCTTCGAGTGAATCACATTTTTGCTACACTAGGTCGATGGTCGTCTCCACAAACGCCGTCATCGAGGTGAACGGCGGCTCGAAAAGTGTGGCATGCCGAGGACGCAGGCTGTTGGGAGCAGTATTATGCTAAGGGAGATATTCTCCTGCGCTGGCATGGGACCCGTGGTAGTAATCGAAGGCACACTGGCAGCTGAGAACCACCTGTATCTCTTCATGCTTGATACCTTCACCGACAGCGATGTCATCTGTCAGCAGTATAACTGTCCGTGTCGCGAAGCCGGAACCGTGCCACAGTGGTTTGAGGAGCATTATAGTGAACACACGTTGATGTCTCGGCGACCACATTCTCCTGATGTAAATCCTAAGGAACCCATTTTGGTCGCTATCGGGCGCCACCACCGCATACGTAAATCAGCGGTCCGTTAGTTACATGAATTACATGAACTGTGCGTAGGAATCTAATGTCACATACCTCCGCAAACCTACCAAGAAACTGTTGGATCCTTGATACCCAGAATCAGTTATGTATTTCGTTCCAAAGACGGACTAACAAGCTATTAAGCAGTTGGTCATAATGGTTCAAATGGCTCTGAGCACTGTGGGACTTAACATCTGAGCTCATCAGTCCCCTAGAACTTAGAACTACTGAAACCTGACTAATCTAAGGCCATCACACACATCCATGCCCGAGGCAGGATTCGAACCTGCGACCGCAGCAGCAGCGCGGTTCCGGACTGAAGCGCCTAGAACCACTCGGCCACCGCGGGTGGCTTGGTCATAATGCTTTGGCCCATCAGCGTACAGTATAACTTCAAAGAGTAATTCACTTTGCGCGGTTTTTATGGACTGACTATGAAATTTATTTTACGTTGTGCTAACAGTGTCTAATCCATGGTTTTATCATTTAACGATAATGATCTTACATTTAGCATAGCACGAAGTTGTGAATACTCCTTCGTTTATGAACCTGGTGATGGTCAGTCGACCGGAAATGTTGTGTAAAAAAGAATTTTACCAGCTCAAGGCTGACTTTATTCTGAATATTGCTTGCTTCGCTTTTTGTATTTTTCGTTATGTGCCATGTCAAATGTTTTTACAAAGATTTTAGGGAGAGGATCTTAATTTGCTCACTGTGTGACAAGCTCGCCCATATTTTATGTAAGTGGCCAGCCAGTGACAATATACTGTGGCATTCTTGTTGCTACGTTTTCCCTTTCATTACGTTTTACTTTCTTATTTGGCGTTTTCCTTCTTTTCCTGCTTTCTTTGCGTGTGTGCTTCAATTTTATTAGGTCTTCCCACATTCGTTCTCTTTAATGTGTGTCAGGGCGCTGATGATCTCGACGTTGAGCGAAAAACACACACACACACACACGCACACACACAATTCGATGAATCACGTTCGGATAATCCGCAAACCAGATAATTCGCACCCGGATAATCGGGAGCTTGCAGTACCTCACTCAGATTTTAACTCGCATTGGCTTCTCTCCTATTATTAATAGTTCTGTGCGTTAGCTGAACAACTTGGTCATTATCTTCCCGCTCTGCTATAGTGTACAGCTAATGTAAATAACAGATAGAAAGAGTGCGACATTGTATAAGAGATTTCTTGAACGCATTTCTCCAGAATGATGCGGCTCTGTCTCCTACTGGAAAATTCTCGCTGAGAGAAGGCCCGAACGGCAGTCTCTAAGTCGCTTTTCAATTTGAGCCTCGCGATGCCAGCCAGCCAGGTATCCCGGTAGCGCCTGTCTGCCCGTCGCTGTTTACACCTGTCGCCAGCCAACATCCCGTTTGATATTGCGAAATCGACAGCTCTGTTTGTTAGAAAGTTGATTGGAAATTTTAATTCGCTACTGCAGCGTTATCTGCCCCACAGCCGCGTAGCCTCCTTCTGCAAATATTAACAGAACAAACACGGAATACATTTATACCGAGAGTGGCTGCTCGCGCTGCGTGCAGTTGCGAGTGTTTTTTTTTTTTTATTTCCTCGCTTTTCTATCAGTACTCTTTTCTTTCGTTTTCCTGTCGCTACAGCTGAAGCCGCGGTGGTCTCATTTTATTCCTATTCGAACTTCGCTTTTCGCTCTCGCTGTGCAAACAGCGTGCCCCTCCCATCTTGGACGTCACAGTGGGTGGGCCCATCCGCCCACCCTTGCCTTCCCCCGCGCCGACGAAGTATGCGCGACCCGCAAAGCAAATTTGTTTGCCCGAAACACTCTCCCTGTTCTCCACGAGGTTATCTTTCTAAGAATTGCCACTTACCCTCCGTCAGACTGCCGCTCATCCATTTGGTCATCAACTTACGACACACACACACACACACACACACACACACAACTTTCTTTTCTCTACGCCGCTGCCTTGATTCTTCTTCTTACAGTGACAACGCGGCAAGTGCCACACTTCGAAGTCCCAGAAACTTAGCTCAGCAGAAGAGCAGTCAAAATAAGCGAAAACGTGTCTCTGCTCATCCGTAGGTAACTAGACCGATTTTGAAAAACCGGCGATAAAAAACTTTTCCAGGTACCTTATGTGCATTTTACTCCGCGACACCCTTAGACGAAATGGTGACACACTCGTTAGCGCCGCGACTTTTTAATGTTCGAAACCCGATTTAAATTTTTTATGATTTTCATTTGTATACCCACGTCTGCAGAAGATTACTACATGAATGTTTTACAGTGTTCGTTGATATAACGTTCGTCTGAATTAAAAAGAATGGAAAAATTATTTGTAATTGTTTTCGGTTAAATTCTTGTAGAGTATCTTGATTCAAAATCAATTGCAAGTTCCAGTTTTCGGAAAAGTGATCCATTATGCGTGGTTTGCCGTGAAATTATTGGCAACGCACGAAATGTTTAGCAATGAATTTAAAAAGTTTGTAACCTTTCATCATACCGTACACACATACATGATCAGCTAGAACATTGTGGCCTCCGACCTACTATCGATGTAAATTCGTCCGGGCGATAGCAGTGTCACCTGGCGGGGAATGATTCCTAGTCAGACACGCGGACGATGCATGTAGTATCAGTAAGTGGGCTGTCCATGTGTAGAATGGGGAAGACGCGCCATCTATCTGTGTTTGACCGAAGGCAGATTGTGATGGCCCAGAGGCTCGCCACGAACATTTCGGAAACTGCTCCACTTGTCGGTGTTCGAGGAGCGCTGTACTGTGTGTTTTCAACACGTGGCGAAACCAAGGTGCATTCTAGAGATGGGCAAACTCGTTCATCCTAGGCAACTAGTTTACTGGTGACCGCTCTTTTTTGGGAACCGTTCATTTTTACTCGTTCACCGTTCACATGTGCATGGTGTATGGTTCTTATGAAAAATTAGTAGCATAGGTGACTGAAGATGGAAGGCGCCAAGAGGGATTTGCCTCACCTCTGGAGTACAGAGGTTTTATTCATTACAGGATTCTCGTAGAAGTAATTTTCGTGATTCTGCAAAAGCTCTCCTATAGCCAAGTGTAGCGTTATGTGACTGATCGCAGTGAAATAATATAAGGTACAGACTGCTCGCCAGTTACGCACGATTTGTTGACCGCTACGATGGTTCAAATGGCTCTGAGCACTATGGGACTCAACATCTTAGGTCATAAGTCCCCTAGAACTTAGAACTACTTAAACCTAACTAACCTAAGGACATCACACACACCCATGCGCGAGGCAGGATTCGAACCTGCGACCGTAGCAGCCCCGCGGTTCCGGACTGCAGCGCCAGAACCGCACGGCCACCGCGACCGGCGACCGCTACTAGTGGAATAGATAAACAAGTAGTAATTAGGAAGTGAAGAAATAACAAATAAGCTAATGCAGACAACAACTTTGAAACAATAGATGACGCTTCGTGGGTGACAATGAGCAGTCTAGTACCAGGGGCCGATTTTTCAAAATGGTTCAAATGGCTCTGAGCACTATGGGACTTAACAGCCATGGTCATCAGTCCCATAGAACTTAGACCTACTTTAACCTAACTAACGTACGGACACCACACAACACCCAGTCATCACGAGGCAGAGAAAATCCCTGACCCCGCCGGGAATCGAACCCGGGAACCCGGGCGCGGGAAGCGAGAACGGTACCGCACGACCACGAGCTGCGGACGCCGATTTTTCGTGCGCCATCCTGTACCACTGAAATAATATAGTAGGAGTTATCATATTCCCTTTACAAAATGTGACACCAGATACTCGATTATGGAGAGCAGGCTTCATTCGGTTGTAAGTCGGCTTACTTTCCATGACAATGAACATACTGTTTTACTTTGGATAAAAAAGACGGAAAATGGCCACTCGTGTGTACTGTGCCGTCTTCCTTTGCATGTTGAATAACAAAAAAACCTTGCCTTTTTATAAGTATGTCTTCTGCTCTTTGCCGGCCGTGCAGGCCGAACGGTTCTAGGCGCTACAGTCAAATCCCATAGTGCTCAGAGCCATTTGAACCATTTTTGTAATGCAGTCTAATGGGACATCTACACCTTCCATAATAGCCACTTTGTTTACTGCAGCGGATAGAGTAGCGACTTCCAAGAGAAGTATCTTTAACACTATGAAGACATTAATATTAAACTGTCCGTCAATGACCCATCAAAGAGCGATATATAGGTTCGAGAGTACAGGTTCAGCCACTCTGTTGGTTCTTCTTCGATGCAAACGGCGGAACGTGAAAATCACGTGGAGTTTAGTACGACTCCCTTTGGCGTGGCTGCTTGAGCGTTGTAGAAGCTTTTAAGACATGCGCTCAGTAGAAGACACGCCTCTTTAAGCTCTGTTACTTGGAGAAAATCGGCGTTTTGAGGCACAGCCTTGAAACCTCACTCGATATCGACAGTTGACTATCGCTATTTAAATCTGTGTAGAATATATTTCAAATGCTTCCTGATAAATTAAATTCTTTAATGCTTTATTCAAAACGTTTAGTACATCGATTGGAGCGGCTACGCCTCAGAGTCTTTAACCACGAACCGCCACTGAATCTAAGTAATAAGAGGGGAACTTTCGTAATTAATGTATTTTCTTGTAAATACATTTTAATCTTTGTGCAAAATTCTGACATGCACCTGGGGCAAACAAAACAAAGCCGCGGAGGAAACCAATTAAGCCGTATGGCACAAAAGAGGCGACCACCTTTTGTGTAGCTCCGCGCTTTTTAGCAGGCGCTCTAATATAGGTCTTTTAATTTCGTGGTTCTGCATCCACTGGCTAGAATATCTTCAGACCGTCTTCTCAGTTAAATTTGTGGTAAGAAGCTTAGTTTAAGGCAGAACTTAGCGTTGTTGGATAAGAAGACGAATGTTGACGAACGATGAAAGGGGAAAGTCTGGCGCCAGCACCTGTCGTGTTGCACAAGTTTCGCGCTGCACTCATTGTGCTGCGGCTAATTAAGGAGCGGTAGTTGGTGTCGGTACCGTGTAACGTTGCGGTGCGGTGCCTTGCGTCTGGCCTTTTGCGCCTCGGAAGAAGTAATTCCCAGTTAACGGTTGCAAGAGCAGCTACGGCAGCAGTAATTAATCGAAATAACAATTCTTTGACATCCTACTAACAAATTGCTGAGGGCGTCCATTTCACATGGGAAATTATCTCCTTGCTTCAGAGTATGATGTAATGACCTAAAATTAAATCTACATCTACGTCTATACTCAACAGACTACAGTGAAGTACATGGCCGAGGGTACTTCCGGTCGTAGGGCCTTTCCCTGTCTACTCGCGTATTGATCGTGGTAATAACGATTGTTTAAATGAATATTCGACATTCCTAAGGGAAACGATACGTAATATAGTATTAGATTACGCTCTTAAAGTTGCTTCTTGAAACTTAGACTTTCGCGGTATAGTTGGCGTGTATCTCTCAGTCTGATTCAGCTTTTTGGCGTCTCAATATAGCTCTCAGACGGATCAGACAATCCTGTGACCATTCATGCTTCCCTACTTTGAATAGTTTAATATAGCTTGTTAATCTTACACTGCGTGACAAAAATAATGGAACACCTTGAAGATAATCGGATATCTTGTGACTTCGAACGCGCATGCACCATCAGGTACATAAATGACTTGCCAGCCCAGCCATGCAGTTACTAAATATGTGTTGGAATTGGATGCATATGTTCATATCATACTTCCCTCTCGCTCTGTCCGTCGCTTCCTCCCCCTCTTTCTGTCCAGCAACTCCTCCCATCCCCCCCCCTCTATTTCTGTCCATTATGTAACATATTGCGCATGCATAGGAAAAGAAATTCACTACTGTACACCTACACTGTTGATGACAAACAGCTGGAGACAGCGTCTGCCTTAAAGTATCTAGGCGTAAAATATCCAGAGCTACCTTAAGTGGAATGGCCATATAAAACAGATAGTGGGAAAAGCAGACGCCAGACTCAGATTCGTCAGAAGAATCTTAATGAAATGTAACTCATCCACGAAAGAAGTGGCTTATAAGGTGCTTGTTCGCTAGATTCTTGAGTATTGTTCATCTGTCTAGGATCCCTATGAGGTAGGACTGATAGAGGAGATACAGAAGATCCAACGAACAGCGGCGCGTTTCGTCACGGGATCGTTTAGTTAGCGAGAGAGCGTTACAGACATGCTAAACAAACTCCACTGGCAAACGATACAAGAGGGGCGTTGTGCATCACGGAGAGATGTTCTATAAAAATTTCGGGACAGCACTTTTCAGGAGATGTCGGACAACATATTACTTCCCCCCACACACATCTCACATATTGACCACGAGGAGAAAACTCGAGAAATTGGAGCCAACACAGAGGCTTACCGACAATCATTCTTCCCACGCACTATTCGCAAGTGGAACAGGGTTGGCCTCCAATCAGATAGTGGTACCGAAAGTACCCTCCGCCACACACCATTAGGTGGCTTGCGGAGTATGACGTAGCTGTAGATTATCTCCTCTCCCGTAGTCCGCCCCAATAGCTGAACGGTCAGAGCGCTGGAATGCCACCACGCACGGGGACCCGGGTTCGATTCCCGGCTGGGGTGGGGTGATTTTCTCCCCGCAGGGACTGGGTGTTGTGCTGTCCTCCTCATCATTTCATCCCTATCGTCGACGCGCAAGTAGCCCAATGTGGCGTCGCACTCAGTAAGACTTGCACTTGGCGGCCGAACTTCCCGCCTGGGAACTCCCGTCCACTGACGCCATACGCTCATTTCCATTTCCTCCCCCTTTCTCTGTCTATTTCTTCCTCCTCCCTATGTATGTCCATTCGTCTCCCCCTCGACCTCTGTCCACCTCATCTTCCCCCTTCCCCTCATCTTGAGGCTTGTTTATTGATATTGCAAACAAAACCTTGATTGGGGACTGAAGTCGCTTAAAATGAATGAGTAAATCGCGTAGGATTTTTGGTATACTGGGAATGAGAGAGACCTCTCTAGCTGCTGGATCTACGAGGATAGTAGCTTCAGTGACAGTATTTCGCACAGTTTAAAGCGGCGAACGGGTAGCGCGACAAAATTTCGAACGATTCAGGTTCCGTAGTAGTATCCTGACCATAAGCCAGTAAGTCATAAAAACAACTTTCCTGCTTTCACTTAAAACTCCAGTAAGTCATAAAAACAACTTTCCTGCTTTCACTTAAAACTCCAGTAAGTCATAAAAACAACTTTTCTGCTTTCACTTAAAACTCAATGCGAGGAGGAAAACAAAAAAAAAAAAAACCATTCTTATGTATCCCGTTTGTGTTTACCATTATTTGTAAGTTGAAGGAGTATATATGAGACAAACAATTTGTCTAATGGTTTATATGGCCTACTGTCGTAGTTTGATTGCGAGAAAGGAAATTAAACCAAACATTTAAGCAACACAACACCATTATTTCTTTCTAGTAGTCGGTTTAAACAGAAAATCTCTGCAGTCCGCATTCTTATTTATAAAATGTATAGCCTATGTCCGTTTTGATATTTATTAAAGTATCGTCTAAACATTCGAAGTAAATCGGTCTAGAACATTTCGAGATTCTTGGTTACAATGTTTCCCATTTTATACTATTAGCTGAATATCCAGCATTGCCCACATATGTGTATTTATTCCAGTCTCCTTGTAGTCGATATCCTCTTTTCCCCCCCCCCCCCCATTTCTGTGTATCTTCTCCCCCCCCCTCTCTCACAATCTCCTCGTTCCCCGCCACCCCCCCTCCCTTCCCTGTACACAACTTCCACCCCCTTACTCTGTCCACATACTCCATCCAAAGCCCTCCGTCTCCCTCCATCTCTTCCTCCTCCTCCTGTCTCTGTACACCTCCTCCACCACCACTCTCCGTCCACATCTTCCACCCAACTCCACTCTCTTTCCATCTGCTCCTAAACCTCACTCTGTCCATTTTCTCCTCCCCTGTCTCTCTGTCCATTTGAACCTACCCACCTGTTCATCTCCACCTTCCAGTCTAATACCAATTCCTCATCCTTCCTCCCTTTTATTCCACCTCTCCCCCTCTCTCCACGTTATTATTTCCACCCCAGTAGGAGGCTTTCGGTTCTTACCCCACAAAATTTCTTTCCAGATCGTAACTAATATGTGTACCAACTTTGATTGAAATCGTTCCAGGATTTAAAGAAGAGCCTTTTACGGCGTGGCTTTGCCCGTCCTTACTTCACATGTATTTAATATAATTCACACGTGTTTTTACACGTATATCACCTGTATCTCTAATGAGTTTTGCCCTGCAGTTTCATTCTCACGCAGCTCTATGTTCATGGCGTCGTATCTCCTGAATTGTGTATTCTAGAATGATATAATTTTGCAGTCAGATTCAGTGGTATATGTGCCTACTGTCTGCGAAATGTGTTGTGAATAGAATTGATAGTAATTAAAATACCACGCATGATGTGGCACTTTTTCACGCGCCTCAGCTTTCATGACGTTACATCTACTGAACTATGAGTCTTGCAATGATACAATTTTGTAGACGCAGTCACTGGCATATGTGGCTCTTCGAAATGTGTTGCAGACAGAGTTAATGGTAAAAAAGTAGTAAATTAAAACGTCATACATTATGCGGCAGGCCGGCCGTAGTGGCCGTGCGGTTAAAGGCGCTTCAGTGTGGAACCGCGTGACCGCTATGGTCGCAGGTTCGAATCCTGCCTCGGGCATGGATGTGTGCGCTGTCCTTAGGTTAGTTAGGTTTAAATAGTTCTAAGTTCTAGGGGACTGATGACCACAGACGTTAAGTCCCATAGTGCTCAGAGCCATTTGAACCATTATGCGGCAGTTTTGCATGGGTCTCAGTATTTGATGTCATATGTCCTGAAGCATGTGTCGTACAATGATATGATTTTGTTGGTACATTCAGTAACAAATTTGAATACTGTCTGCAAAATGTGTCGTGAATTGGAAATTTGTGCGGTTCTAGGCGCTACAGTCTGGAACGCGCGACCGCTACGGTCGCAGGTTCGAATCCTACATCGGGCATGGATGTGTGTGATGTCCTTAGGTTAGTTAGGTTTAAGTAGTTCTAAGTTCCAGGGGACTGATGACCTCAGAAGTTAAGTCCCATAGTGCTCAGAGCCATTTGAGCCATTTGAACCATTTTGGAAATTTGTGGTAAGTTCCTGTGGGACCAAACTGCTGAGGTCATCGGTCCTTAGGCTTACACACTATGTAATCTAACTTAAAGTAACTTAAGCTAAGGACAAAACACACACACACACACACACACACACACACACACACACACACACACACACACACACATGCCCGAGGGAGCGCGCGGCTACCCCGCGCGGCAATGTGTCGTAAATGCAGTTAGTAATAAAGAAGTACTAAACTGAAACTCAGTGCTTTATGCAGCAGCAAGAGGTTGTCACCGAGAGAAAGTTTCCTAAAGGTTTGAAATTATGCCTAAAGTTTGTTACAAGTCACTAGGCGCTCTCATTCTCAAATACTGGATGAATAAGGTATGGGTATTCACGCTTCGTGGGACACTGTGCTTTTTCAGAGTTAACCCATCCCCTTCATAAGTAGTGGTTCTTAACCTCCACAGCTATTGCTTTCAGGCAGTAAGTGATATGTGTACCAAGTTTGATTGAGATCGGTCCACTGGCTAAGGAGGAGATGTGGTACTTACAAAAGGTCTAGAAGTTTTCGTTATTTTTTATAACAACGGTAAACAACGACTTATCTCTCGTAGTAGTATAGTTCAGAGTTGCAGTTTTCAGTGACTGGTACAGCGGGCACAGAATGCATGTTTAGCCTTGTCACCAGGCCTGGTAGCGTATAGAAGGGTGGTGAACAGCGTCAAATTTTGAGTGATCACTGTGTAGAACACGGAGGTGCCTCGTACTCGCGTAACACTACGTTATGAGCATGTCACACAGTTTGAAAGGGGCCTTATTGTGGGTGTACATTTCGCCAGCTGGTCGAATCGTGCAATATCCAAATTTATGGGGCATTCGGATGTAACAGTGGTCCAGTGACAGACCACATGGAAGCACGAGGGAAGGTGTAGTCTTCGTTAAGGTACGGTCGACCTCGTCCGACCACCATAAGGCAGGATCGCCATATTCTGCTCCAAGCACGTCTGTGTCTGCCGTCCAAGAACAAGTAATGGCCTCCCTGCAACTTTCTGTGTCATTCCGCACCGTTGGTCGGAGACCAGCAGCCGGACTAGGAAACTACCATACCGTGAGTAGGTTGCCGTTACCACAACAATGCGAACGGCTGCGTTTTGAGTGCCGCCATTCCTGGGAAGCGTGGACTGCGAATGAATCACATTTTATTCAGCGATGAATCGCGGTTCTGCACTACCCGAATGACCATCTTCGATGCGTACGGCGGCGACCTGAGAAGAGGTTCTGTTCTTCGAAAGTCGTAGAGGGGCACGGCGGTGTGACTCGTGGCGTCTGGTGTGTAGTTGCCATCGGGTGGGGTTTCAGGTTATTCTTAGCAGTGGTTCAGCAAACTCTGACGACAAGATGACACAGCGGTAAATCACGGACATCCTGCACCATGTGTTACTTCTCATCTGATACTATCGTGGTTCCGTTCCAACAGAACAGTGCTCGTCCACACACTGCTACTGTCTCTATGAACGGAGTGCATGATGTTGAGGTACTGCTGTGACCAGAAAGATCCTCGTATATGTCCAGATAGAACGTATGTTGGACCAGCTCCTATGGGATACAGGATCAGTTACAACAGATCGCCTCCGGAGATGGTACAGCGGCTTATGACACCCTTCCCAGTCGATGATGATGATGATGACGTTTGGTTTGTGGGGCGCTCAACTGCGCGGTTATCAGCGCCCGTACAAGTTCCCAACCTTTACTCAGTCGAGTCGCGCCACTTTCATGAATGATGATGAAGACAACGCAAACACCCAGTCATCTCGAGGCAGGTGAAAATCCCCAACCCCGCCGGGAATCGAACCCGGGACCCCGTGCTCGGGAAGCGAGAACGCGACCGCGAGACCACGAGCTGCGGACCTTCCCAATCGAAGCAGTGCATGCATCCAGACCAGAAGGGGTGCAACATTACACTGACGAGTGGAATCATACTGCCAGGTCTTTAGTCACTGAAACACTATCATTTTCCTGTGAAGTTTCATTTCGTTTCCTCCAGTCCTTCTGGGTTATTCACCTTTTTTGTCAATCATTGTAATGACAAGGATCTCAAACATTTGAGCATAAATATGGATTAGGTTACACGATGGTTTGTAAGCAGTTTTTTATATTTTTTATTTTTTTTTGTCGGCTGATTACATTTTTCGTCGGCTGATTACATTTTTCCAGCATCCTTCCAAACGGTTCAAGTGGCTCTAAGCACTATGGGACTTAACATCTGACGTCATCAGCCCCCTAGACTTTGAACTACTTAAACCTAACTAACCTAAGGACATCACACACATCCATGCCGGAGGCATGTTTCGAACCTGCGATCGTAGCACTGAAGCGTCTAGAAACGCTCGGCCACAGCGGCCGGCATCCTACCAATGAACTGAAGTTTTCACCTGCGTCACATAGGGCTGCGTCTATCGATCACCCCATTTCATTGCCAGATATTTGTGTATGTTGACTGATTCACATTGATGTAGTCGCATGATGCTGCGTAATTATCGTTTTTAGAAGTGTACAATTTTGTATTTGTTAACATTTAAAGGGAATTGTCAGTCTTTCCACGACATGTAAAGATCCACCGAACTATTTTTGCAGCTTATTCACATCGCACTTCATCATAGACTACTGAATGAGTCGCAAAAGTCTCAGTTTATTATTAATTATGACTTGTCGTTAATATACGCCATAAACAGTATTAGTTGTTGTAAGGTCCGTTGGCACACAGGATTTTACTTCTACATCACCTTCGGTACCAAGAGTCCTAAATCCAGATGCAAATTCCGTTTCATACTCCGTACGATCATTCTTTTTTTGTTATCGTTGGTGTTGTATTGAGTAATATGTATTCCACGACTGAAGCCATACTGTACAAATCTAATGCCTTCATGCATGGCTTCCTGGATGTTAGTTAAGGTAAGCGTGAGATGGGATATAAAGATAACCAAATACATTATTGTAACAAAAAATATATAAACTATTCCGCCCAGAAAAATTTGCGGTAACGAGTTAGTTACGAAATTAAAATTACGCAATGTTAGAGAAGAGACTTACTATGTGGTTACAAATGATAAGAGGAAATGTTCTTAGTTTTGGTGTTTCTTCATCAATTGGAAGTTTTTGGTGTAGTTTGTAACATAGAACTATAAATTGTGAAATTTCAGTGTATTTAATAAAAAATTGTAAGTTATATGAAAATGTACGTCCATGACTTCGGAAATGTTCAAAATATCATCATACAAAAACATGTAAGTGCGTTTCTAATTTCAGTGCGAAATCATTTGATATGAAGTGAAAGTGATATTAAGAAAAATGCATGTGATGTTTAAAACAGTTGTGCTATCCGCGCGAGGGCAGTCGGTCAAAAAGCACAATTAAATAAAAATTTAATTGGGATTCTTATTCTCACGTATATTTATATGAAGCGCAAGTAATTCGTTTATTTTATAAAATAATCCTCTGAGTTGTTTGTTGTTTTGGCCAAAGTGAAATGGGAAACTATGAGGAACATTGATACGAATTTACAGAGTGTTCGGTCGTTTTCACCAAGATTTCGCTTCCTATTGTTTACTACATTAAGATTTGAGAAAATCATGGAGTAAAGGAGCTTTATGCCATTGATCAAATAGACGAAAGCACATAGACGACTAGTATTAACAGAACTTAATACAGAATCGGATTAAGGAATTCCGCGGTAGTGTGAAGTCCCCATGTTCTGCTTTTTAGAGCCCCTGAATGTTCTCGCTTGCTGTGAAAGAGAACATCGACGTGTTCCTGGGTAATCTCACTTCACTTGTGTATGTGTCAACAGTGGTTGACGACGGACTATGATTGTTAAGTTGCTGACCGACTACATCTCTGACATGTTGAAAGGGCGTGCTGTCGTTACTTTGCATAGACAATTACCGGTTCATTGCCGCCTGCGATCCTCTTCCAACCGCTAGTTCCACACATGTTTGCGGCGTGGTAACGTGCATTTTACGAGGTGAAATGTCACGATATGGAAAGCTCGTTTTCCAAAGCTTGATCAGTCTGCTCCGTTCTAGTTCACTTGTTGGTATTGCGATCTTTTACGTCAATGAAGCCCAATGAAAATTACTATCACGGTTCTGATTCTTTTGACGATCCTCCCCTGACTGAACTTGTTGTAAAACTGACCTTTCTCGTTAGAAAAGGTAGGGCAATGTTAAGCCCCTGTGTACGACATCTGTCTGTGATCTTCATTACGAGTGCAAACCGAAAGTAAAAAGTTTCAATTGTGAAAACAACATTTCTGTCCATAATCGCCGTCTACTTCGGTCCACTTGAGCCATTTGTTGAGGAGCTTCCTAATCCCGTGCAGGTCCATTCTTGCACTGCCTCCACAATCTTGTCATCCAGTGAAGACTTGGGTCTGCGCAGGACCAAAAAGGTGAAAATCACTTGATGTTACGTCAGGAATAGACACCGGTTCTTCCAGCAGCTCAAACCAAGTGTCTGAATGCAGTGGATTGCTCTTGCATCTGTATGAGAGCGGGTATGATCCCGAAGCAAAATCACACGTTTCGAAAGCTTACCACTCCATTTTGATTTCGAGTCTCGAATCTCGCTGCAGCTGACGCTAGCTATCACTACTGACCGCTTGATCTTTAGAAGTGTAATGAATCAGTGGTGGACCTTTCATATTACAAAACATTGTCATCATCAAGCACCTGCAAAAGTTGGCTTTTGTGTCAGTTGACGTGACTCTGAACAAATAAAAATTCTGCAATAAAAAAATGGTTCAAATGGCTCTGAGCACTATGGTACTCAACTTCTGAGGTCATCAGTCCCCTAGGACCTAGAACTACTTAAACCTAACTAACCTAAGGACTTCACACACATCCATGCCCGAGGCAGGATTCGAACCTGCGACCGTAGCGGTCGCGCGGTTCCAGACTGTAGCGCCTAGAACCGCTCGGCCACTATTTTGCAATAGTTTCGAAATGCATGGACGATCGCAAGTTCTTGAATTGTAGCTATTGTTCAACTCAGGCGCAATACCAATAATTCTGGATCGACTATCATCACGAATCATCCGCTAAACTGTCTGAATTTTCCCGTTCGGTTTTTAAACGAATCTCCTACATGTCGCAGACAGAGTAGAAGCCCACTTGTAAAGGAATTTGTCCGCTATTTCATTTTCCGTTTCCTAAGAGAGCTATCACCATACTGCAGCTGCATTCTGCGAATAATCTTCGACAGAAAACCCCTCGTTTCCTCCTTGGTGCATATGGACAACAGGAAACTCTTGATGAGGTTCTGTGAAATCACGACGAATAGTGATATTGACCAAGATCAACAGTGACGTTATGGAGCTGAAAATAATTTAATTTTTAACTGACCGACTCTCGTTCTTATATTTGTACACTGTTTTACACTTCCTCCGACGTTGAATCTTTTCAGGTTATTCTTGTACTTTTTACGAACGTTACTACAGATAAAAAAAAATCTGTGTATTCCCATTTAAAGGGCAACAGGTTGTTCTCGTTTAGGCAGTTATACGTTGAGTATTACAGCACGGCAGATGTCGTGCGTATCGGGCATCTAGTGCCAGGATGAAAAGCGTGTTATCATCCATGAAAGGCATTATGTCCACTGCACGCACATGAAATTTTAAAGTGTGTCCGCTTGCTTAATTTTGTTGTCCCGTAATACAGTAGAGCGACGTTTATGTCGGAGCAGCGATAAGCGACTACAGCGACAAATATCTTATCGACGAAAAGTGTGAAAGTTTGTACTGAAACATCTCTCTTACCCACGTTTAGAGGCTGAGAGCGATAAGACCGCTGATAGTCTATACGTGAATTGTATTCGCTAATATCGTCGATGGAGTCGAAAGATTTGTTACATTACCGGACCACTTTAGGGTCGTTTTGGACACATTTTAAATGAAATGACAGTTAAATTGAAAGAAATATATTACTATCGTACGTGCGGCGTTTGTTCTTTCGGAAATGTCCAAATAACAGACAACGTCTAATAGTAATATATGTACGCCTTGGCGGCATTTCATGGTATCTTCAGTGTTGGGGCACCTTGGTCCGACCTCTTAAGTGTGAGTCATACTAAATGCTGCGAGCAGTGAGGGTGGTGGACACGGGGCGCTACGGAAGTAGTGTGCGTGAAAGTTTCTTGTGAAAAATTTTATTTTCACATTAATAATTGTAAAAGTAGGTAGAACTATGTTGACAAAGATAGCCTAGTCTTTGAAGAGATCACAAATATTTGCAGCCGTTTGGTTTGTTTTCGCGGTGAAAGTTGTTTAGGCGACACAATTATTCTTTGTGAAGCTGCTTCCCCTGTAATTTAATGTTGAATAGCATCTGTGCCAATTGTTAAATTAGTCGGCAAGCAAAGGCATTTAACAGTATCGCCTGTCACATCTATAGATTTTTTTGGACCTGCGTGGCTAATATTCTCCGATTAGAGTAATTTAAACGAAAGGCACGTTCAGCTGTTTTTCGTGTTCACGATAACCTGATGTTGACGTATTCTTTGTCAGCATCTAACTGATGTCCGCTGCTAGGTTTTAACAAACTGAAAAAATATTGGGTGTTGGTCGCACTGCAACTTGTATGACTTTCATAAAGGTCATACTGTTGTATACCATGGGATGCCCCTTACAAGTATTTAGTGCATAAAGAATGTTCTTGTGTTTTCGCCATCGATAGGCATTCATTTGTTTGTTTCTCCTCTTCGTCAGATGCCACTGATAGTTGACAGTATGCCCCAATTCCGGCCTGACAAATAAGTGATGTTGAAGTTCAGCTCATGTTGTTCTACAAGATGTTCTTTATCAAACAGGAAAAGTTAGATAAGCTTCACGGTCTCCAATAACAAAACGTATGTTTTTTCGGCTCTGGCAACAGCAAATTTGAGTCTTCCGTTTGACAAACGCAGAAATAAAACTGAAGACATAAATCTTCCACTATCGCTTTGTTTTTCGTAATTACCAACATTATTGGTTATGAATTGTGTAATTATCGTGAAAGAGTCCTTGCAACACAATAGAGCATCGTGTTTATAGTTTTTGAACACAGAACCAGAATGAGAAGGGCAATATGAATGCGTTTTCCTATACACTTCCTAAACAGTTATGAAAATTCCAAATATTGTAGTACTCATGGACTATTTTTCTTAGATCATTGACGTGTGCAGTTTCCATTTTGACACTTTGAAAACCTGCTCAGCGAACATTAGGTACGATTTTCACAACAGTTGTGACTCCAACACTAAACGAAAACATTAGACTTGGAAATGACTAAACAGTAGACAAAAATATGAAAAAAAAACGGAATTCGGCATCGAACGGGCATTTTTTTTTTTTTTTTCAATTTATCTTGTCTTGATCATTTTAATTATCAGCAGCTACAGTACGAAATGAATGTAAATGTTCGCGTGATAAATTTAGTACTGCCTTGGATTCCATTTCAAAGCCAGAACAAATACGCTGCTCAGGACTTGGCTGCACTCTGCTATCAAAGCTCTGTAATGATGACCTGATAAAAGCTAAGGTTCATGCTTTGATTTAGTAACTGCTCTCTTCGACTCTGTGTGACACGGCTCCAATATAAAGGACTCCTTCGGCATCCTCGCATGTCACCGGTTTGACCTGGTTGCTTCCTGACAAATCGCGAAGGATGGCCCTTGAAAGCCTTGAGCTCTGGGAGCCGTTGTCTGAGAATTAGGGTGAAACTGGGTAGCGTCGGAACGAATGCTAAATTTTGCGTCGATTGAACGTTGAAGTGTACTATGCTATGCTAGGCGGCAAACGTAACTTCGTACGCTCGAAACGTTTCGCACTCTTGTTTGTTATTCATTCAGTGATCACGACTGATTGTCACGATCGCCAGTAGAGAAGCTGCATTAAAGTTTTCGTGTATGTGCGGGATGTCACAGAAACCTTGCGACAAACTTCGAGGGGTTGTAGAGGGTGTCTTGGGGGACAGGAACCCATGTCGGGAAACTCATCCAACAACGCTACAGAACTTCGAAGTTACAGGCACCAGTGCCTGTCACTAGGCCATCCCTTAGGCGGTGGCCGAGCAGTTCTAGGCGCTCAGTCCGGAACCGCGCGACTGCTACGGTCGCAGGTTCGAATCCTGCCTCGGGCATGGATGTGTGTGATGTCCTTAGGTTAGTTAGGTTTAAGTAGTTCTAAGTTCTAGGGGACTGACTGATGACCTCAGCAGTTAAGTCCCATAGTGCTCAGAGCCATTTGAACCATTTTTGATTCCGTGGCTTCTGGCAGGTAATGCTCCTGGCAGTAACACTGTCTCTATTCTCCTTTTGTCCTTGCATCACCCATCTTTATGACACAAAGCAGCCACTCACCTGGATGACGGGCTTATCTGGACACGATCATCAACCATGTATAACAAGAAAAGTGACTCATACCGCCAGGCAATACCTTTCTATTGATCCACTGACCAATCTAGATGAACCCGTGGCCACTGCAATTTTAATTAACGACGGCGTTGCGCCAGCAAGGGAACACGTAGCAGTCATCTTCTGTTGGGTGTAATATTTTTATGTTAATAACCGTAAATTCTCGAATTCCAGATCACAAATAATTTTTATTGTATTTTGATTACTATTTTCACATGCGCACGAGCCATCTTCAGGTCTAAGATATGAAATTGCACATAAAAATACAGCAACATACAACAGCTTACAGAAAAATTCAAAATTATAAGAAGAAGTAGTTACAGAATACATACCCTAAAACGTTTTTGATTTGTGTAATTCCCATAATGTCTCAACACATCGTTAAAATGTTTTTTAAAAAACGGGAAGCGTACAAGGGATAAGTCCCTGCAGTCGCGCTATTCATCTGGGTCCTCGGTGGCTCAGATGGATGCTGGCACGGTAACTCAGCGTGTTCGGTCAGAGTGTTAGCTGCCCTCTGTAATAAAAAAAAAAACTGAGTTAATGGATCACCGAACGGGGTCTAAAACGGGTGTCTTGCGACGTCCGCCCCGAGCACATACAACGAACAAAAACGAACAAAATGAGATTAAAAAAAAAAAAGAAATGGCTAGAGCGTCTGCCATGTAAGCAGGAGTTCCCAGGTTCGAGTCCCGGTCGGGCACACATTTTCAACTGTCCCCATTGAGGTAGATCAACAATACCTGTCGGCAGCTGAGGGTTTCAATTAGCTATCAATGGTTCCAGAGAAGCTGCACGGTGATCAGTGGTATCTGTTCCTTCGAGAACAGTTACTATCTTCATATATGTTTTTAAAAAAATTACAACATCCATACAGACTGTATAGGTAAAATAACTGTACATCGTTCATTACCAGTCACGTAGAACGCAGGTCTTAAAACTGGAAAATGTACGTTAAGATAAGGAAGAAGCAGTAAAAATGAGAGAACATATTTACATAAGTCAGATCAGTCCACTGGGAAATATATATATGGAAGGTATTATATATGGCGTTATGGCGTTGAAACTTAGTAACGGACACATTTTAATCAGTATTTGTGTTATGTCATGGCAGAGATTATCATAAGAACGTTTGTACGACGTGGTATTTGAGAATAGTATGAGAGTTGATGACCATTACAAAGGTCAAGACACACAACATTGGAAACAAACAACGTGTAAACATCTGTGGACAGTACTGCAGTAGAGGGAGTACTCACGGCCAGTAAATTCGATAAGCTGCTTGAGGCGGTGACTGCTAGATGGCGGTAGCAGTCCCTTTCTAAACTTACGCAAAATCTTAAAATTCTCAAAAAATTAAATCAAGAACAGCTGTCAGCTTAAAAGTAGATATCCTCAGACTAGGGAAGTAACTTAAATCACTTAATAAACTCAAATCTTCCTGTCCAGACTATATATCACTTCCGTTCCTTTCAGAATATGCCGATGCAATAGCTCCATACTAAACTATCATATACACTCCTGGAAATGGAAAAAAGAACACATTGACACCGGTGTGTCAGACCCACCATACTTGCTCAAGACACTGCGAGAGGTCTGTACAAGCAATGATCACACGCACGGCACAGCGGACACACCAGGAACCGCGGTGTTTGCCGTCGAACGGCGCTAGCTGCGCAGCATTTGTCCACCGCCGCCGTCAGTGTCAGCCAGTTTGCCGTGGCATACGGAGCTCCATCGCAGTCTTTAACACTGGTAGCATGCCGCGACAGCGTGCACGTGAACCGTATGTGCAGTTGACGGACTTTGAGCGAGGGCGTATAGTGGGCATGCGGGAGGCCGGGTGGACGTACCGCTCAACACGTGGGGCGTGAGGTCTCCACAGTACATCGATGTTGTCGCCAGTGGTCGGCGGAAGGTGCACGTGCCCGTCGACCTGGGACCGGACCGCAGCGACGCACGGATGCACGCCAAGACCGTAGGATCCTACGCAGTGCCGTAGGGGACCGCACCGCCACTTCCCAGCAAATTAGGGACACTGTTGCTCCTGGGGTATCGGCGAGGACCATTCGCAACCGTCTCCATGAAGCTGGGCTACGGTCCCGCACACCGTTAGGCCGTCTTCCGCTCACGCCCCAACATCGTGCAGCCCGCCTCCAGTGGTGTCGCGACAGGCGTGAATGGAGGGACGAATGGAGACGTGTCGTCTTCAGCGATGAGAGTCGCTTCTGCCTTGGTGCCAAAGATGGTCGTATGCGTATTTGGCGCCGTGCAGGTGAGCGCCACAATCAGGACTGCATACGACCGAGGCACACAGAGCCAACACCCGGCATCATGGTGTGGGGAGCGATCTCCTACACTGGCCGTACACCACTGGTGATCGTCGAGGGGACACTGAATAGTGCACGGTACATCCAAACCGTCATCGAACCCATCGTTCTACCATTCCTAGACCGGCAAGGGAACTTGCTGTTCCAACAGGACAATGCACGTCCGCATGTATCCCGTGCCACCCAACGTGCTCTAGAAGGTGTAAGTCAACTACCCTGGCCAGCAAGATCTCCGGATCTGTCCCCCATTGAGCATGTTTGGGACTGGATGAAGCGTCGTCTCACGCGGTCTGCACGTCCAGCACGAACGCTGGTCCAACTGAGGCGCCAGGTGGAAATGGCATGGCAAGCCGTTCCACAGGACTACATCCAGCATCTCTACGATCGTCTCCATGGGAGAATAGCAGCCTGCATTGCTGCGAAAGGTGGATATACACTGTACTAGTGCCGACATTGTGCATGCTCTGTTGCCTGTGTCTATGAGCCTGTGGTTCTGTCAGTGTGATCATGTGATGTATCTGACCCCAGGAATGTGTCAATAAAGTTTCCCCTTCCTGGGACAATGAATTCACGGTGTTCTTATTTCAATTTCCAGGAGTGTACAACCGCTCGCTCGACGGAAGATCCATACCCAAACACTGGAAAGTTACGCAGATCACAGCAGTATTCAAGAAAGGTAGTAGGAGTAATCCACTGAATTACAGGCCCATATCATTGACGTCGATATGCAGCGGGATTTTGGGACATATAGTGTGTTCGAACATTGCGAACTATCTCGAAGAGAACGGTCTATAGACAGATACTCTCCATGGATTTCGAAAACTTTGTTCTTGTGTAGCACACGTAGCTCTTTACACACACGAAGTGTTTAGTGCTATTGACAAGGGATTTCAAATTGATTCCGTATTTCTGGATTTCCAAAAGAATTTTGTCACCGTACCACACTAGCAGCTTATAGTGAAATTGCGTGCTTATGGAGTATTGTCTCAGTTATGTGATTGGATTCCTGATTTCCTGTCAGAGGGGCTGCAGTTCGTAGCAATTGACGGGAAGTCATCGAGTAAAACAGAACTCATTTCTGGTGTTCCCCAAGGTAGTGTTATAGTCTCTTTGCTGTTCCTTATCTATATAAACGATTTAGGAGACAATCTGAGCAGCCGTCTTAGGTTATTTGCAGACGATGCTGTCGTTTAATGTCTTGTAATCTCGTCAGAAGATGGAAACAAACAGCAAAACGATTTAGGAAAGATGTATGTTTGGTGCGAAAATTGTCAGTTGACCCTAAATAATTACAAGTGTGAGGTCATCCACATGAGTGCTAAAGAGAATCCGCTAAACTTCGGTTACACGATAAATCAGTTAAATCTAAAGGTCGTAAATTCAAATAAATACCTAGGAATTACAATTACGAACAACTTAAATTGGAAGGAACATACAGAGCCTGTTGTGGGGAAGCCTAACCAAAGACCGCTTTTTATTGGCACGATATTTAAAAAAAGTAACAGATCTAGTAAGGAGACTGCCTGCACTACGCTTGTCCGTTCTCTTTTAGAATACTGGTGCACGGTGTGAGATCCTTACCAGACAGGACTGACGGAGTACATCGAGAAAGTTAAAAGAAAGGCAAAACGTTTTGTATGATCGCGAAATAGGAGAGAGAGTGTCACGGACATGATACGGGATTAGGGGAGGATATCATTAAAACAACCGCGTTTTACGTTGCGACGTAATCTTCTCACGAAAATCAATCAACAACTTTATCCTCCGAATGGGAAAATACTTTGTTGACGCCGACCTACATAAGGAGAAACGATCATCATAGCGGAATAAGGGATATCAGAGCTCTTACGGAAAGATATAGGTGTTCGTTCCTTCTGTGCGCTTTTATAGATTGGAATAATAGTGAATTTTTGCGGAAGCAATTTGATGAAGTCTCTGCCAGGCAATTTAGTGTGATTTGCCGAGTATCCATGTAGTTGTAGATGTAGCTGTGGGTATAAATTTATTTATAACTAAATTATTAACGTTAACTTATTTCATCTTATGACTGAGTGAACAGGACTCTAACATAATAACTAGATATGATGAAAGAGTCTGCTAAAGTTACATAAACCAAGCCGTCCAATTTTATGTAATATTCTAAAAAACTGATTTTTAAACAGTGTACTATGTGTCTTCATGTAGATGACTCATGTGTAGCTGAAACTAGTAATCAAAATAAAGGAAATAAAAAAAAATTGCATCTTGTCTTGGATGATTTTCACTCCTTAATATAAAAATTACGACAGATCGCTTGCATTGTTAACAAACATGATCAACAATGTACGAGGGTAATCCCAAAAGTAACGACTCCTATTTTTTTATAAGTACATTGACCTGTTTATTTCTACAATGGTTTGCATCGGTGTACAGCTTGAACATTTAGCTATTTTTCGACATAATCACCATTTCTGTCGATGCATTTTTGCAGACGCCTTGGCAGTTTTTGTATGCCCATGTCATACCAGCTCGCCGCCATGCTATTCAAAAATTAATGAACCTCTTCTTTCATCTCGTCTTCGGAGCTGAATCGCTGCTTCGGGAAACCTCAGGAACCAACGTGCAGAGATCATCCAGGGCGATCCGCCGATCTTCACGCATACTTTGCTCAACCTTCAGCACTGTCTCCTCAGAAATTGACGGTCTCCCGCTCCTTTGTTCGGCGTGAATTTCGGTCCGACCAGCTGCAAACTCTGTACACCAGTTACGAATATTTTTGACATCCATGCACCACTGACCATACACTTCCGCCAGTTGGCGATGGATTTCAATCGGCACGGTGCCCTTTGCGTTTAAAAACCGAATAACTGCGCACTTCGCACTTGGCGGTAACATCCAACGGGAGCTCCATTCTCAATGGCTGCCAAGCCAAGACTGAGCGCCTCAGCGCGGCGTGCGCATGTTTACACACAGCGCGTGAAGCATTCTTCATAACAGTGTGACCAACTGCCACACAAACAAAGTTTTGTACTAACAGAAAAATAGGAGACCTTACTTTTGCGATTACCGTCATACTTCGAACGATTTTCTCGGTATCACTTCCGCCTGCACAAGCAATGTACTCGGTACTCAGATCTTCCACAGATCGCATGGACGTGCAGCACGTTGCCGTCTATTTGTGCCTTCACTGCTTTCCATAGAGGCATACGACAGTAGTACGCGAATACCCATCCGGCTTCGCCGTTTCAGAGTTGGTCGTTTGCAGGCGCTAAGCCGTATCAGTCTGTCCTTTGTCAAAGTCGCATATGTCAGTGTATTCCTCTGCTGCCCGTATCGTCGCTAGGAAAATTCCCCATTGTTCTCCGCCCCTTCTGAATACTTTTCCTTACCGCGTCATGTGGCGTCATGTGCCCGCAGCGCGACCAGGCGGCTTCAATCTCGCCGTGGGCTGTGGTTGTTGTGGTTGTTGTGTCGGATGAAAAAAACACTCGTCGGCACTGTGATGGGTTTTTACATTTATTACTGGAGGATGCCGATTGGATACTTCAACAGACACAGGATGTTAGATCACTTTATTATAACTTGAACAAGATAAAATACTTAACATTGAAACAGTCCATGACCGCAGAGCTGCCTGTGTCTACAGGTTGTTAAAAATGTACGGACACCAGAATGAGATTATCACTCTGCAACGGAGTGTGCGCTGATATAAAACTTCCTGGCAGATTAAAACTGTGTGCCGGACCGAGACTCGAACTCGCGACCTTTGCCTTTCGCGGGCAAATGCTCTACCATCTGAGCTACCCAAGCACGGCTCACGCTCGGTCCTCACAGCTGTACTTCTGCCAGTATCTCGTCTCCAACCTTCTAAACGTACAAAAGGCTAGAATCATGGAGAACGTGCATTTGGTGACGCCCCGTTACATTGTGCACAGCCAGTGTTTTGTTTTACATGTCCCTGTAGCCACGCGACATACGTCATTGCTTGTTTACAAGCAACATAAACTGTTCCAGCGATCAGGACGACTGTTGCAAGCACACAGAGTTAATCACAGACTTAGCTCGTGCGATGGCAGTGTACTCAGAGGCATTGATGGCAGATGCCCATTTCATATATGGATTAGCTGACGACAGTGGCTCTCGCGCTCAACTTAGGTACACAGAAAGATTTCCAGGACGAAGGTGCACCGACAGGAAAACGTGCGAAGCCATTGATCATCGACTTATGGAACAAGGGGCATTTAAGACTGATAATCGCGATCGGGGGAGGCCTAGAAGGACGAGGACACCGTAACGGGAGGCGGCAATTCTTCATGCAGTTGACGACGGCGCTAGTATCAGTAAAAGACATGTGGTTGCAACACTGAACGTTGACCACATGACTGTCTGGCGAGAGTTACACGAGGACCGGCTGTATCCATACCATTTACAGCGCGTGCAGGCATTGCCAGTAGCTAATTTTCCTGCGCGCGTACTATTCTACGAATGGTTTATTCAACAGTGGATTTTCGCAATCTACATATAAGGACAGACGTCAGCCCCCAGGCAACTGTTGAAGCAAGTCATCAACAAAGATTTTCTGTCAATGTTTGGGCCGGCATTGTAGGTGATTGTTTGGTAAGATATCACTTTCATCCGTCCAGGCTCAAGAGACAAAGCTGTCATAATTTCTTAGAGAATGTTCTAGGTGATCTGTTAGCACAAGTTCCTTTGGATGTGCGACAGAACATGTACTTCATGTACAATGGAGCACTTCCTCGTTGTAGTGTTATTGTCCTACGGCTCCTAAATAACAGATTCGATGACAGATGGACAGGTAGAAATAGACCGTTTGAATGGCCTGCAGGCCCTCCGGACCTAAACCCACTCGACTTTTATTTGTGGGGGCATTTGAAAGCTCTTGTGTATGGAACCACAGTACAGCGTGCTCAGAATCACCGTGCTCATATTATGAAAGACTCCAAAACCATACGCAATACTCTAAGGACACATCTGCGCATCTGAGATTCATTACAACGGCGGGCTGATACGTGTGTCAGTGTCCATGGAAGGTATATTGAACATCTGTGAAGAAGAGTTGCCTATGGTATGCTGGTGCCTTCTGTTCGTGTGTGTGTGTGTGTGTGTGTGTGTGTGTGTGTGTGTGTGTGTGTGTGTGTGTGTGTGTGTGTGTGTCGTGATTACTGAGTTGAAGAAAGTGAGTTGTTACATGGAAGGAAATTGTTTCCAGACTCATTTTGATACAGAATAATTCTTGGTGTACGTATGAAGAATGTGTCCAGTAATTTCGGCCGTACATTTTATTTACACCCTGTACTTCGTATTGTCACTGAACACTAACATAGCACTTGATCCTGTACAACATAATAGTCTCTTCTCTCAATGTACAATTGACAGTAAACTTCGCTACATAGTTCTATCTAGAAACTCCCGCACTGCTGGCTCTGAAGTGAGACGATGCTGTCGCTTTCGGCGATGATTGCATAGTGGGGCTGAGCGGCACTCCGCTATAACGTTGAGTCAGACTGCAGCGGCATCGGCGGCGTGTGGAAACTCTTGACGACGTATTTACGCCGAACGCCGAGCCTCTCATTCGTCGCTGCGTCTGGCAAGACAGAGCTTACTTGGGGTTCCTTCGCGAGTTACCAACTTCGTCTTGGTACTGTGCAGATTGTTTGCCTACTTAATTCGCTTAAACTAGATGCAGTGTAGCGGAGTCTGACATGCTAGCTGCTGTATAAGGAACTGTTTTACACATGGTTAGAAAACGACTCTGTTATTGAAAACAGAATTGTTACACTAAAGGGACTTGATTTAGTCTCATAATCCGTGGAGGAGGTTACTTGGTAAATTCTACGGCGCTGAGTAAAGGCGCGGGCGGCAACCGCCTCTCGCGATTAGCACCGGCGGCAAGATCAAGTACAGTACGAAGTTCGCTCGGTGGTACCAACGTGGACACAAAACATCTACACCTACATCTACATGGATACTCTGCAAATCACATTTAAGTGCCTGGCAGAGGATTCATCGAACCACCTTCACAATTCTCTATTATTCCAATCTCGTATAGCGCGCGGGAAGAATGAACACCTATATCTTTCCGTATGAGCTCTGATTTCCCTTATTTTGTCGTGGTGATCGTTACTTCCTATGTAGGTCAGTGTCAACAAAATATTTTCGCATTCGGAGGAGAAAGTTGGTAATTGGAATTTCGTGAGAAGATTCCTTCGCAACGAAAAACGCCTTTCTTTTAATGATTTGCAGCCCAAATCCTGCATCATTTCTGTGACACTCTCTCCAATATTTTGCGATAATACAAAACGTGCTGCCTTTCTTTGAACTTTTTCCATATACTCCTTCAGTCCTACCTGGTAAGGATCCCACACCGCGCAGCAGTATTCTAAAAGAGGACGGACAAGCGTTGTAGGCAGTTTCTTTAGTAGGTCTGTTACATTTTCTAAGTGTCCTGCCAATAAAACGCAGTCATTGGTTAGCCTTCCCCACAACATTTTTTGTGTGTTCCTTCCAATTTAAGTTGTTCGTAATTGTAATACCTAGATATTTACTTGAACTTACGGCTTTTAGATTAGACTGATTTATCGTGTAACCGAATTATGAGTTCCTTTTGGCACTCATGTGAATGACCTCAGCTTTTCATTATTTAGCGTCAATATCAAATTATAGCACTATTCATATATCTTTTCTAAATCGTTTTGCAGTTTGTTTTGATCTTCTGATGACTTTATTGGTCGATAAACGAAAGCGTCATCTGCAAACAACCGAAGACGGCTGCTCAGATTGTCTCCCAAATCATATATGTAGATAAGGACCAGCAAAGGGCCTATAACACGACCTTGGGGAATGCCAGAAATAACTTCTGTTTTACTCGATGACTTTCTGTCAGTTACTACGAACTGTGATCTCCTTGACAGGAAATCACAAATCCAGTCACGTAACTGAGACGATATTGCATAAGCACGCAGTTTCACTACGAGCCGCTTGTGTGGTACCGTGTCAAAAGCCTTCCGGAAATCCAGAAATACGAGATCGATCTGAAATCCCTTGTCAATAGCACTCAACAAGTCGTGTGAATAAAGTTGTGTTTCACAGGAACGATGTTTTCTAAACCCATGTTGACTGTGTGTCAGTAGACCGTTTTCTTCCAGGTAATTCATAATGTTCGAACACAATATATGTTCTAAAATACTGCTGCATATCGACGTTAACGATGTGGGCCTGTAATATAATGGATTACTCATACTACCTTTCTTGAATATTGGTGTGACCTGTGCAACTTTCTAGTCTTTGGGTACGGATCCCGGTCGGAATGTTTGTGGCACGGGTTTGTCACTCAGCGGGCTCCGTAGCAGGTGTGGAGACAACGCGGCGCGGGTCAACCTTCAAACTAGTCTCGTGTGTCGCCACGTGGCGTGCCTGTCGACACGCGGGTGCGGGACCGGAACGTGCTGACACGACGAGGAGAAGATCCAGAGTGCGCGAACACAGGCTGGCGTAAGCTTCGCCACTCCCCGAGCTCCCTTCTTTGCACCGATATCCAGCGACAATAGTGTCCACGTATCCAGTCGCGCGGCAGGGTCGATAGCTTGTGGCGGAAGTCGGCGCGCGAGGAAAACACTCAGCCTTAGCAGACGGATCGCCACACTACCTTGTTCTTCGAGAGACACTACAATTAACGTTTTGGCTCATCCGCGTATGAGTGAGTGTTAGTACCCTCATGTTCAGAGAAAACAGAACGCTTTGAACGACTAGAGACGGGACGTTCATATTCACAGGACATGTACATTAGTACACTACTGGCCATTAAAATTGCTACACCACGAAGATGAGGTGCTACAGACGCGAAATTTAACCGACAGGAAGAAGATGCTGTGATATGCAAATGATTAGCTATTCAGAGCATTCACACAGGGTTGGCGCCGGTGGCGACACCTACACCATGCTGACATGAGGAAAGTTTTCAACCGATTTCTCATACACAAACAGTAGTTGAACGGCGTTGCTTGGTGAAACGTTGTTGTGATGACTCGTGTAAGGAGGAGAAATGTGCCATCACGTTTCCGACTTTGATAAAGGTCGGATTGTAGCCTATCGCGATTGCAGTTTACCGTATCGCGACGTTGCTGCTCCCGTTGGTCGAGATACAATGACTGTTAGCAGAATATGGAATCTGTGGATTCAGGAGGGTAATACGGAACGCCGTGCTGGATCCCAACGGCCTCGTATCACTAGCAGTCGAGATGACAGGCATCTTATCCGCATGACTGTAACGGATCGTGCAGCCACGTCTCGACCCCTGAGTCAACAGATGTGGACGTTTGCAAGACAACAACCACCTGCACGAACAGTTCGACGACGTTTACAACAGCACGGACTGTCAGCTCGGACATCATGGCAGCGGTTACCCTTGACGCTAAATCACAGACAGGAGCGCCTGCGATGGTGTATTCAACGACGAACCTGGGTGCACGAATGGCGAAATGTCATTTTTTCGGATGAATCCAGGTTCTGTTTACAGCATCATGCTGGTCGCATCCGTGTTTGGCGACATCGCGGTGAACGCACATTGGAAGCGTGTATTCGTCATCGCCATACTGGCATATCACCTGACGTGATGGTATGGGGTGCCTTTGGTTACACGTCTCCGTCACGTCTTGTTCGCATTGACGGCACCTTGAACAGTGGACGTTACATTTCAGATGTGTTACGACCCGTGGCTCTACCCTTCATTCGATCCCTGCGAAACCCTACATTTCAGCAGGATAATGCACGACCGCATGTTGCAGGTCCTGTACGGGCCTTTCTGGATACAGAAAATGTTCGACTGCTGCCTTGTCCAGCACATTCTCCAAATCTCTCACCAATTGAAAACGTCTCGTCAGTGGTCGCCGAGCCACTGGCTCGTCACAATACACCAGTCACTACTCTTGATGAGCTGTGGTATCGTGTTGAAGCTGCATGGGCAGCTGTACCTGTACGCGCCGTCCAAGCTCTGTTTGACTCAATGCCCAGGCATGTCAAGGCCGCTATTACGGTCAGAGGTGGTTGTTCTGGGTGTTGATTTCTCAGGATCTATGCACCCATATTGCGTGAAAATGTAATCACATGTCAGTTCTAGTATAATATATTTGTCCAATGAATACCCGTTTATCATCTGTATTTCTTCTTAGTGTAGAAATTTTAAAGGCCAGTAGTGTATGTCCTGCAGAAGTGATGAGCATTTGAACGATGTCGGCGAGCGGGTTCAAGGTCAACATCGATATCGCAGCACAACACCATCTACTGGTAAACTGTACCTGAGGCTCTCGTTGTTGTTATAAATCGAAGGTAATGGATCGGTGTGATTTGAGCAGACGTGCAGGATGCCTTGGAGACGGATGTTCGAAACGTACCGCCAAATCAGTGAGTCTGAAAGAGTGCGCATTATTGGCATGATTGAACGTGATGCATCCATCCACGAAATTGCAACACGTCTGGGGCCAAGTATTTCGGCAGTACAACGCGTGTGTGCCGAACGATTCACGGAAGGCTGTAGAAGACGATGAGATGGGTCAGGGTGCATCGCACCCGTGGAGAAGATCGACATTTTATCCGAATGGCATTGCAGGAGAGATCTGCGCCCTACTCGGCACTACCTCAGCAGTGGAACAGTGTAAAACATCACACACTATCAGTGGTGACAGTCCATCGCAGTTTATTACGGCATGGGTTACATGCACGCCGTCCCCTTCTCCTCTTACTCTTGACTAATGTGCAGAAACATGCTATTCCAGAATGGGGTGTGGAAGGGCGTCTCTGAAGACTGAACCGAGATGACTCAAATGCTAATCATTTCTGCAGAACATATTAATGTACATGTCCTGTGAATATGAACGTCCTATCTGTAGTCGTTCAGGGTGTTCTGTTCTTTTTAAAAAGAAGTGTACATAAACCAAGCTCCGGAATATGCGAAGGAAATTTGAAAAGTACGTTGTATTCAGATGATTAAACTGACTTTGACACTTTTGCGGCACCATACAGACAAGAAAATAAATCTCAGTCCTATGACCTGAAAGCCAAAGGCACTGAATATCAACATAGAGCGAGTTTCACGGTGCACGTTCGCACAAAACAACCTGGGTAATCAGTAGAGCACGTATTCCATTATCACAGAGCCGGCCTGCCTTGCGCAGCACGCTTCCGTCAGTGTACCGCGGAGTAGCGCCCATATACACAAGGTCTATTCAGCGCTTCCAATAGGACAACGGCAGCCGTGCGGGCAACGGGTATAATGCGGTATTTGCAAATCAGTCTTTGTGCGGCAAAGAACTGACGATCCTGTAGGGAAACCCCGTTGGCGACACTGAAATGCGTCGGTAAAGCTGTGTCAGAGTTTCTCAGACTGAAAGAAGGGGATGGAAGGGCAAGGGGAGGGGGGGGGGGGGTGGGAGCGTTGAAGCGTCAGCATAATGTAGAATTACAGTTCGCCTTTTTTTTTTTCGACAAAATGGTTGTGATATAAGAAAAATTTATTCTGAATTATTTCGCTACATTTAACAGTTCGTATCTCGATGCAACTCGGCATTTTACACATTAATGAACGTTGCCAAAGGTGAAAGAAGTGATATAAAACTCGTAGAGTTGACCGGTAGTCGAACAAGATGCTTTTGGTTCCGTCGTCTGCCACTTTGCCACCGAGCCACAACGATTCGGAAATTGGCTACAATCGTTTGCTTCCTGCTCTGAAAACACTTACATACAGATATTAAGTTACGTCGGACAGGAAATATCAAGAATTCGTCCATCGATTTAGAATTTCCTAGGAACGTGCCCCAGCTTTGCGCGGGTAGCACCAAACTGTCTACGGCTGGACAACTTGGGTGCCGTAGCGATAATAAATTACACATAATGTTCCAGAACAAATAATCAGTATGCAGGGATATGACACGGACTATCATTCGACGCAAAAAAATGCAGTAATCATGGGCTCTAAAATGCATACCTTAAGAGCTATGAGCACCTCTTCATATTCGATAGTAGCAACATATATGTTCTACTGCAAGCTCTGTGCTTTCCGTGTTTTCGGAGGAAGTACTATAAAAGTTGCGGGCACTGGATCATTTAGTGCTCATAGCTCTTAGGGTATGCCTTTTAGAATCTTTGTTTACAAGGCCTTTTTGCTTCGATTGATCATTCCAGTCATATCCCTGAATACTGACTATTCCTCGTGGAACACCCGGTATACGTACACAAACAATCCCCGTGAATCAGACTGTTAGTAAAAACCGTATCAAAATCCCTACATTAATCCCTGAGATAAGCTTTCGCGCAGCGACCAAAGAACACAGCTGGTACTTTCGTTTAACTGTGTACATTCTGTTAGATGTATAGATAAATATGTAATATTGTATTCTGATTACCTGCGTGCACGCAGGGGTTCACTTTAATCGTAAAACGAAAGATGAAATAAATATTAATTTCAAGCCGGCTGAAGTGGCCGTGCGGTTCTAGCCGCTACAGTCTGGAACCGCGTGACCGCTACGGTCGCAGGTTCGAATCCTGCCTCGGGCATGGATGTGTGTGATGTCCTTAGGTTAGATAGGTTTAAGTAGTTCTAAGTTCTAGGGGACTGATGACCTCAGAAGTTAAGTCCCATAGTGCTCAGAGCCATTTGAACCATTAATTTCAATCTGTGGACCACTAAGTGACACCTTGAAACTTGTGAAGTTAATAAAAGTTTGTAAAAACATAGGTAGGTCGCAAATTTAAAAGCACTGAGAACTTCTGGTGCTACTCTTTCGGGCAGAGAGCCATATCAAAGAAACCAATTTGTGAAATGGACTCTTGCAAGAGCTATTAACGCGTTAAAGAGGAATAACAGCTGCGTAATTTGAGTTAATTACGCTTTGTAATAGATACAGAAAGGACTGACTAGAATTTGTCAATGCGGAAACCATACCTCTACGATCCATTAGACGTGTAAATGACCTAAAATAACATTAAGTCAAGCTTTATCACGTGTGTGCAAGACACATAGGCCCCTACCATCACAGGCGGCAAGCAGTCTACGAAATAAAGGCGAAATGATCTAGATCTGGATACATTATTTTCCTTTGCACATTTCTCTTCAGTGAAATATCCAAATATTTCAGTTATTACACTTTTTAATTGTGGATTTCTGTTTCGTTACTCATAAGGTATTAAGTTTTTTTGTCTATTCTTTTTATTGTTTATTTTAAAGCCGCACATGTTTCTACGTGCTACGTAGTAACAGTTCAGTACACTTTCGTGCAGTTGTTATTACGTTCAACAGTTTAAAACGCCATTAGCCTACCCAGATTTAGCTTTTCAGTGGAGTCTGCAGTTCTGTTAAGGCGAATACTTGGATGGAATCCTTTAAAAGACAAGGGCCGATTTCATTCCCCATCCTCTTCCACCTGAACCATTTCTCTGTATCAAGTGATCTCGTTGTCGATGGGTCGTTAAACGCATAATTCCTTTCTTTTATTAACCGCTAGAAATGTAACCAGAAGATGAGTTTGCATATTATAGAAAAATAAATTAATGATTTTTCTCAGTCTGCTGAATGACGACTCTTGTGCAAAAGCTCAGATTAAATTTTACAAAAACTGTGTGTAACCTGCAGAGGAGTCGGAGAGAAAAAGTGGACCAAGGATGTGATAAATCCCACGATTGCTCTTAAATTCGTTATTGATACCACCGACGAGGATATTCATGAAGGGAGGGGCCCTCATGACTATTCAGTCACGATATAGAAACTTCTAAGGAAACACAGACTATTATGTTGTAGGCGTAAAAGAAAGCACGCGGCGAAAGGTGGAGAAATGCTGATTGAAAAAAAAAAAAAAAAAGAAAATTGCTCTGAGCACTATGGGACTTAACATCTGAGGTCATTAGTCCCCTAGAACTTAGAAGTACTTAAACCTAACTAGCCTAAGGACATCACACACATCCATGCCCGAGGCAGGATTCGAACCTACGACCGTAGCGGTTGCGCGGTTCCAGACTGAAGCTCCTAGAGCCGCTCAGCCACAACGGCCGGCTACTGGTTGAAACGCGTTTGGCTGTTAAGAGGGTGCGAAGCCTTCAGCGAATACTGTAGCAGAAGATAATTGAAAGATCTCGCACGAACTCAAAGTAATTCTGGTGATATGTAAGGGTGGTTAGAGGCATCAAAGTTCGTGTCCACATACTCGTTGATGAAAGAGGAACTGAAATTGAGGGTAGCAGAGCAAAAGTAGAAACGCTGAACTTCGTTTCCAAACATTTCCTTACAAACGAAAACGCGGGAGTAATGCCAGAATGTAATTGTCACACCATTACAAAGTTGAGCGAAATAGATATTAGTGTCAGTGACAACGAGAAACAGTTGAAATCGCTTAAATTGTATTAAGCTCTAGGGAATCTCTGTCAGATTCTATACCTAATTTAGCGCTGTGTTAGCATCTCTTTTAACGTTAATATACCGTAGATCGCTTAAATAAAACCTGTACTCAGTGATGAGAAAAAAAGCACAAGCCACACCTGTATACCAGAAGGGTAACAGAAGTGACCCACATATTTACCGTCCAATGTCCTTGACATCTATGTGTTCTAAAATGCTAGAACATATTTCAAGCTCAAAAATAATTACGTATTTCGAACAGAATGGTATTTCCCATGCCAGGCAGCATGGATTCTGTTTACATTGATCATGCGAAATCCAGTGCGCACTTATCTAACATGACAACCTGCACACCACAGATTAAGGCTGTCAGATAGATGCGTCAGTTCTTTACTTCCGAAAAACATGACCCAGTACTCCAATCACGGATGCTACTGAAAGTACGTCCATATTGTATACAGGGTGTTACAAAAAGATACGGCCAAACTTTCAGGAAACATTCCTCACACACAAAGAAAGAAAATATGTTATGTGGACATGTGTCCGGAAACGCTTACTTTCCATGTTGGAGCTCATTTTATTACTTCTCTTCAAATCACATTAATCATGGAATGGAAACATACAGCAACAGAACGTACCAGCGTGACTTCAAACACTTTGTTACAGGAAATGTTCAAAATGTCCTCCGTTAGCGAGGATACATGCATCCACCCTCCACATCGCATGGAATCCCTGACGCGCTGATGCAGCCCTGGAGAATGGCGTATTGTATTATAGCCGTCCACAATACGAGCACGAAGAGTCTCTACATTTGGTACCGGGGTTGCGTAGACAAGAGCTTTCAAATGCCCCCATAAATGAAAGTCAAGAGGGTTGAGGTCAGGAGAGCGTGGAGGCCATGGAATTGGTCCGCCTCTACCAATTCATCGGTCACCGAATCTGTTGTTGAGAAGCGTACGAACACTTCGACTGAAATGTGGAGGAGCTCCATCGTGCATGAACCACATGTTGTGTCGTACTTGTAAAGGCACATGTTCTAGCAGCTCAGGTAGAGTATCCCGTATGAAATCATGATAACGTGCTCCATTGAGCGTAGGTGGAAGAACAGGGGGCCCAATCAAGACATCACCAACAATGCCTGCCCAAACGTTCACAGAAAATCTGTGTTGATGACGTGATTGCACAATTGCGTGCGGATTCTCGTCAGCCCACATATGTTGATTGTGAAAATTTACAATTCGATCACGTTGGAATGAAGCCTCATCCGTAAAGAGAACATTTGCACTGAAATGAGGATTGAGACATTGTTGGATGAACCATTCGCAGAAGTGTACCCGTGGAGGCCAATCAGCTGCTGATAGTGCCTGCACACGCTGTACATGGTACGGAAACAACTGGTTCTCCCGTAGCACTCTCTATACAGTGACGTGGTCAACGTTACCTTGTACACCAACAACTTCTCTGACGCTGAAATCAGGGTTATCGTCAACTGCACGAAGAATTGCCTCGTCCATTGGAGGTCTTCCCCAGTTGCGAGTCATAGGCTGGAATGTTCCGTGCTCCCTAAGACGGCGATCAATTGCTTCGAACGTCTTCCGGTCGGGACACCTTCGTTTTGGAAATCTGTCTCGATACAAACGTACCGCGCCACGGCTATTGCCCCGTGCTAATCCATACATCAAATGGGCATCTGCCAGCTCCGCATTTGTAAACATTGCACTGACTGCAAAACCACGTTCGTGATGAACACTAACCTGTTGATGCTACGTACTGATGTGCTTGATGCTAGTACTGTAGAGCAATGAGTCGCATGTCAACACAAGCACCGAGGTCAACATTACCTTCCTTCAATTGGGCCAACTGGCGGTGAATCGAGGAAGTACAGTACATACTGACGAAACTAAAATGAGCTGTAACATGGAAATTATCGTTTCCGGACACATGTCCACATAACATCTTTTCTTTATTTGTGTGTGAGGAATGTTTCCTGAAAGTTTGGCCGTACCTTTTTGTAACACCCTGTATAAAGCGAAATTTTGTGAATGAATCGAGCATTTATTGGTAGGGAGGATGCAGTGTGTTATCGTGGATGGCGATGTTATGTGTTAACTGAATGCATCTATTAATTTAGCCGAAACATCCATGGTAGCTGAAAAGTGGTTTTACCGCTATAGTTCCTTAAGGCTGGCAGATTTCATACTGTAAGTACCAACTCATACTCTTGCTTCACAGGGCAGCTGTAACAGAAATGTGGTAACACAATAAGAAATAATCAATAATTTTTATTAAGAATACGTTACAAAATGGTACTTAACTTTGGTACCGTTTGATATGTGGCACTTGACGTCATAAACCTAACAAAATGATATCTAAATAATTTCGCTGTTCGTTAGCAGTCTGTGCTATTTTCACAACGTCAAAGTAATACTGCAGACACTCAGTAGTTAATGGCACCAGTTCTACGTAAATAGTGACTACTCAGTCGGAATGTTATCTTCTCTATGGAAGGCACTAAACTGTCGTTTAACTTCAGGAATGGAACAGCGTTGAGAGTACGCGACGCGTTGTTATTTGTGCCTTTCGGAGGGAGGATATCCATCTCTTCCAGTACAATGTGGGAGCAGTGTAGTCCACAGATGAATGCTCTCCCTTTGGTAGCAGGAAACAGTATCGGCAGACGAGTACGCCGCAGAGGTGGACTGGCGCGGAGGCCTAAATCAGTCCGAATTTGTCAGCACCATCTGGCGGCTGCTGCTCAGGAAGTGGTTGTACCCGTGCGGTGACGGCCTCTCGTGATATTGCTGTGCCCCCTTCAGCCTGGCACACAACAGGAGAGATTGACAAATGTAGTAGCAGCTTCACGTTTTCCTAGAGTTGTAAAGCGGCGTAGGCTAGTGTGTACTGCGGTAATTTGCATAGTAGCTTTGGTCCGTTAAGGCTGTACCGCTATACTTGTATGTTAGGCGCGTTGCATACCTATTGGCTCAGAACGATTGCTTTCTTTACATATACGGCCAGTGTCTTACTAGATCCACCAAAATACCAGAAGCTGTGAACCGTCTAAAAATTGAGTTAGGTTGTACAAAGGGCCTGGTAACCTAGGAAACATTGTTGTTCTACACAGTTATCCTCCTGTCTGTTACTTAAAAGCAAACAGTGTTTACAGCAAAACTGAAATTGTCAGTATTTGAAGTTTTATTCGAAAAGTGTTGATTGCTAATGTGAAACAGAGGGCCATTCCGTTAAAAATAAAGAAAAGCTCACAGGTTTATCATATAGCGCTAGAAAACTCAATTTCCTAAACAAAAGTACATCAGACATCATTTCAGTACTTCGCCGAACTTAGATAAAATATGTTTCTGTTATTCATAAACAGCTTTTGCATTTATCGTTAATAACAGAAAACTCTTGCGTTTGATGATGATGAAGAATTATTCAGTACAAAATAATAACAATAATTATGTATATATATTTTTTATGTTTGTGTTTGTAAATTGTGCTTGGATAAAAATTAATTGCTTTGCGCACACAAAAGCACAGAAGTTATGCAATCAACTCATTTTTATTACTTACAAAATGCAATTTATATTCTATAAGGATAAGATGTACACCATGGACTAACACTGAATCATGTGTGGTTCTAAACAAACTAGCAGTCAAATAAAAATCTAAGAGAAGTCGTTGGCCCCCGGGTTCTCCCTTACACATTCATTTATGTGTCTTTCCCTACCGATGCTATTAGTACTACCGGTAATCCCACAGTTTAGTCCATCATTTAGGTAGCATACCAAAACTACCGTGCAGCTCTACGTGTGCCCCTGGGAAGTGTGTTGGGACCTTTTCTGTTCGTGTTGTGTATTAATGACCGTGCAGTCAATGTTATAGTTACCTCAGACTTTACACGGACGATGTTATTGTCTTTAATGAAGCACTGTACGAAAACTCGCATCATTCGGATGTTGATATCATTTTAAAATGATGAAAAATTGGCAGATTGCTTTAAATATCCGGAAGCGCAAAGTTTTTGTACACATCACGAAACGAAAAAAAAAAAAAAATCGTTGTGTCCTCAGACTAAAATGTCAATGAAACCCAGTTAGAATCGGTCAAGTCATACAAAATGGGGACATGAAATGGAACTATCTCATAGGCTCAGTCGTAGGAAATTCAAGTGGCAGAATTCGGTTCACTGGTGGGAAATAAGGGAAATGCAATTAGTCCGCAAAGGAGCTGACAAAACACTCTAGCAACCCATCCTAAACTGAGTGAGACCGATACGAAATCAGACTAAACGGGAATCGATGATGTTACGTTCTTATGTATTGTTCGCGAAGACAAGTGTGGACGAATTGCAGCGTGGACAGAGGCTTCCGAGGAATCGTTATTCAAGCGCTCCATACGTGACTGGATGGGAAGAAGCCCAAATAACTGGTACTGTGGGAAGTACCTCCTGCCATTCTCTTCACTGTGGTTTGTAGAGTGTAGATGTAGATGTAGAAGGCGTGCAAGTGCTCGTATTGTGTCGAAACCGTTTTAAAATCTAATAGAAAATTCATTTCAAATTAACTATTCTTCGAGCAGTACGAAAGTGAAAACCTAGAGAAATTTGATTTGTTAGAATGAAGAATGTTGGTCTCTACAAAGCCTGACTCATAAGTCGAGAGAAATCCATAAACTGTGATTTTTACTTAGTTGCGTCCTAGTGTCCACACAATGTTATTATTAGCAACTAAACGCATCACGCATGAAAAGCCTGGAAGTAGTGCAACTGTTAATGGCGATAACGTGGTGTCGTATTGATCACCAGTTTCCCAGGGCTCGTCGCCCTCGTGAAATTAGGTTCATGTGTTCGAATCTCGTAGGTATAGGTTTCAAATATGCCTTGTGCACGCTCGTCGATAGCTATCACATTTAGGATGTGACTCAGTGATTACGCAGTTAACGAGGAAAAGTAACAGATTGTGGATGTTTCGTGACTTATTTGTCGAGCCTAATAACTCTAAACCAGTACAGGTGTTGCTGATCGGCGCCTACAGGGAACCATCCACAAGGCGCAGTCATGGGCTCTAGCCCACGGCTTCTAGTTTCGGCCGCAAAGTCGTGTGTTATGCACTTCTGTCGGGCTCGTACCATTCATCCGGAACCAGAGCTTTACCTTGCTGACGAACCCCTCACTGTAGTGGAGACATATCGATTTTTAGGACTGTTTTTAGACACCCGATTGACTTGGATTCCTCACCTTCGTCAGCTTAAGCGGAAGTGCTGGCAGCACCTCAATGCCCTCCGCTGCCTGAGCAACACCAGCTGGGGTGCAGATCGCTCTACGCTGCTGCAGCTCTACAGAGCCCTTGTTCAGTCCCTCCTTGACTATGGGAGCGTGGTTTATGGTTCGGCGGCGCCCTCAGCGTTGCGTTTACTCGACCGAGAGCACCACTGTGGCGTTCGACTAGCGACGGGAGCTTTTAGGACGAGTCCGGTGACCATCGTCCTGGAGGAGGCTGGAGTCCCTCCGTTGCAGGTCAGGCGTGCTCAGCTGCTCGCCAGTTACGTTGCACATGTTCGTAGTTCTCCTGCGTATCTGAATTACCGTCTCCTTTTCCCACCCACGGCTGTTCATCTCCCGCATCGGCGGCTCAGGTCAGGGCTTACAATTGCAGTTCGCGTCCGATCCCTTCCACACTATACTCGAAGTCCAGTCACGTACACCTCTGTGGTGTACACCTAGGCCGCGGCTTCTCCTGGACCTTTCACATGGCCCAAAGGACTCTGTTCACCCCGCGGCTCTCCGCTACCACTTCCTCTCGATTCTTGACATGTACCACCGAGCGAGGTGGCGCAGTTGTTAGACACTAGACTCGCATTCGGGAGGACGACGGTTCACTCCCTCGTCCGGCCATCCTGATTTAGGTTTTCCGTGATTTCGCTAAATCTCTCCAGGCAAATGCCGGGATTGTTCCTTTGAAAAGGGCATGGCCGACTTCCTTCCCCATCCTTCCCTAATTCCTAATCCGATGAGACCGATGACCTCGTTGTCTGGTCTCCTTCCCCAAAACAACCCAACCCCTTGACATGTACCGAGACCATGAGGTGGTTTACACCGACGGCTCGATGACCTGTGGTCACGTCGGCTTCGCGTATGTCCATGAGGGACATATTGAACAGCATTCCGTGCCCGATGGCAGCTGTGATTTCACTGCAGAGCTGGTGGCTATATCTCGTGCTCTTGAGCACATCCGTTCATGCCCTGGGGAGTCTTTTCTCCTGTACACTGTCTCCTTGAGCAGCCTACAAGATCGTCATCCTTTGGTAGCGACCATCCAGGAGTCCATCTATGCCCTGGAACGGTCCGGTCGTTCAGTGGTGTTTGTGTTGACCCCAGGCTTGTGTTGACCCCAGGCTTGCCAAACAGGCTACACGGAAATTGCTTATGGAGATCGGCATTCCAATAACTGACCTGCGTTCGTTTTTACGCCGCCAGGTTTTTCGGCTTTGGAAGACGGAATGGCATAGTCTCAATACGCACAACAAACTGCGTGCCATTAAGGAGACTGCGAATGCGTGGCAGTCCTCCATGTGGGCCTCTCGCAGGGACTCTGTGGTTCTCTCCCGGCTCCGCATTGGCCACGCTTGGGTGACCCATGGCTACTTCCTGCACGACCCATGGCTACTTCCTGCGCTATGAAGACCTGCCTCAGTGTCGATGCGGCGCCCGGTTGTCGGTGGCCCATATTCTGGTGCACTGTCTGACTTTGACTGTCCTACGACGAAAAATTCTGTTACCGGACTCGTTACCGCTAATTTTAGTTGACAACGCGGCATCGGGTGATTTAGTTTTACGTTTTATTCGTGAGGTTGGGTTTTATCGTTTGATCTAAGTTTTAGCGCCTGTCCTTTGGCCCTCTGTGTCCTCCACCGTAGCGCTTTTAGTATGGAGGTTTTAATATGTTGCAGAGTGGCTGACTTCTCCTTTTTATTCTCATGGTCAGCCAGCCACGGTAATCTGTTTTGTCGTTTTAGTCTCTTCTACCGGTTTCTTGCGTTTCTGTGGTTTTCTTCTCCCCTTTTGTCCATTTAAGTTTTTGTTGCCCATCCGTCGTTCTTGTGGTTTTTCTTTTCTCTCCGTTTTGTGTTGTCAGTCTCGCTTGTTTTATTCTCACCCTTGTTGCTTTGCTTTATTCGGAACGAGGGACCGATGACATAATAGTTCGGTCCCTTCCCCCCTCTTTTAAACCAACCAACCAACTCTGTAATGTTGAACTAAGGTCATCCGGATCCAAAGGCTGAGGTATTGCCCTCTGTGTTTCCTATGATCTTCGCAGATGCCTAAATATACGCAGGTTTTATATAAGAACATTGTTGACACCACTGATTTTTCCACGCCGTGGAAATTGTTTTGCATTGGACCTTTTCTGTGTTAAAGTTACAATGCTTTGCTGTCGGAGTAAGAACGACTGCAGTAAATTTTGGAAAGAAAGTCAGATTGATTTGCAGGACTCACTACTGTAAGCTCATATCTGAAACCCATCGAACATGTATTTGCCATACCTGAGGAAGAATGGAACGCTATTACAAAACAGTGAGAAGCGTGATAATGGTAGCGAATGGAGATTTCACAAGCCGTCAGTAATATGGCTCGTTTGTTAGTAGTTTCGGCCGCATAATATACACTCCTGGAAATGGAAAAAAGAACACATTGACACCGGTGTGTCAGACCCACCATACTTGCTCCGGACACTGCGAGAGGGCTGTACAAGCAATGATCACACGCACGGCACAGCGGACACACCAGGAACCGCGGTGTTGGCCGTCGAATGGCGCTAGCTGCGCAGCATTTGTGCACCGCCGCCGTCAGTGTCAGCCAGTTTGCCGTGGCATACGGAGCTCCATCGCAGTCTTTAACACTGGTAGCATGCCGCGACAGCGTGGACGTGAACCGTATGTGCAGTTGACGGACTTTGAGCGAGGGCGTATAGTGGGCATGCGGGAGGCCGGGTGGACGTACCGCCGAATTGCTCAACACGTGGGGCGTGAGGTCTCCACAGTACATCGATGTTGTCGCCAGTGGTCGGCGGAAGGTGCACGTGCCCGTCGACCTGGGACCGGACCGCAGCGACGCACGGATGCACGCCAAGACCGTGGGATCCTACGCAGTGCCGTAGGGGACCGCACCGCCACTTCCCAGCAAATTAGGGACACCGTTGCTCCTGGGGTATCGGCGAGGACCATTCGCAACCGTCTCCATGAAGCTGGGCTACGGTCCCGCTCACCGTTAGGCCGTCTTCCGCTCACGCCCCAACATCGTGCAGCCCGCCTCCAATGGTGTCGCGACAGGCGTGAATGGAGGGACGAATGGAGACGTGTCGTCTTCAGCGATGAGAGTCGCTTCTGCCTTGGTGCCAATGATGGTCGTATGCGTGCAGGTGAGCGCCACAATCAGGACTGCATACGACCGAGGCACACAGGGCCAACACCTGGCATCATGGTGTGGGGAGCGATCTCCTACACTGGCCGTACACCACTGGTGATCGTCGAGGGGACACTGAATAGTGCACGGTACATCCAAACCGTCATCTAACCCATCGTTCTACCATTCCTAGACCGGCAAGGGAACTTGCTGTTCCAGCAGGACAATGCACGTGCTCATGTATCCCGTGCCACCCAACGTGGTCTAGAAGGTGTAAGTCAACTACCCTGGCCAGCAAGATCTCCGGATCTGTCCCCCATTGAGCATGTTTGGGACTGGATGAAGCGTCGTCTCACGCGGTCTGCACGTCCAGCACGAACGCTGGTCCAACTGAGGCGCCAGGTGGAAATGGCATGGCAAGCCGTTCCACAGGACTACATCCAGCATCTCTACGATCGTCTCCATGGGAGAATAGCAGCCTGCATTGCTGCGAAAGGTGGATATACACTGTACTAGTGCCGACATTGTGCATGCTCTGTTACCTGTGTCTATGTGCCTGTGGTTCTGTCAGTGTGATCATGTGATGTATCTGACCCCAGGAATGTGTCAATAAAGTTTCCCCTTCCTGGGACAATGAATTCACGGTGTTCTTATTTCAATTTCCAGGAGTGTACATAGGCGATGTCCATATACGGTTTTTTGCGCGTATATAAACGTTAGCTGTAAGGAATAGACGAGTAGAGAGTTTTTGCCTAGTGTGTAATTCATATTCGAACCAGGCATAGCAACTCTAGAACATTATATTGATTCAATACGTGTATTACACATATCTGATGTGCGCTACCACTTAAGTTGCTGTTTAATTTATGGTTTTCTTGTTTCAGGTGAGTACACTGATCTCGTCGCCTGAAGAAGTTAAAAGAACTACTGTTGTAAGTAACATACTACGTTTGAAAACCCACAACGAGGCAGCATGTAATTTATGGTTAGAGATCCTAATGGTCGGACCTGTGCCTCTTGAATGGTCATGGGGCATTCAAGTAATACATTAATTGAATGATATTTTCCCTCTGCAGTGGAGTGGGCGCTGATATGAAAGTTCCTGGCAGATTGAAACTGTATACCGGACCGAGACTCGAACTCGGGACCTTTGCATTTCGCTGTCAAGTGATCTCGGTCCGCACACAGTTTTAATCTGCCAGAAAGTTTCATATCAGCGCACTCCACTGTAAAGCGAAAATTTCATGCTCGAAACATCCCCCCGCCTGTGGCTAAGCCATGTCACCGAAATATCCTTTCTTCCAGGAATGCTAGTTCTGCAAGGTTCGCAGGATAGTTTCTCTGAAGTTTGGAAGACAGGGGTCGAGATACTGGCCGAATTAAAGCTGTGAGGACGGGCCGTGAGTCGTGCTTGGGTAGCTGAGACGGCAAGGCGCTTGACCGCGGAGGGCAAAGATCGCGAGTTCGAGTCTCGGTCAGTTACACATTTTTAATCTGCCAGGAAGAATCAGTATGCTAAGTACTTGATAGTCAAATAAATGATTGCACTTGAGTGCGTTAGTAATAACTGAAAATGAAATGAGTTCCACGAAAAGTAAGAAAAAGTTTTACTAAGACTTTTTCTATGAGAATGACAACAGCCCTGTATTAATTTCGGTGATCAATGATCGTGGCCGCAAGGAAAAAGGAAAAGATATGTATTTGCTTGCTGAAGCCGACAACCTGAACCCCATAAAAAATCTTTGGGATGAACTTAAGAGTACATTCTCCTTTAATGAAGTTATTTCGCTTTAGGCAGTTAAGATATACCACTATTTATTGCGATTGCAGTTTTGACACTTGTTTATTGTAAGCAATCAATTACAAATTGACAAATGTTGAAAAGTGAGAATTTCAAAGCTAATTACGTGGGGTGTTGTAGTCTACTCATTAACATAAAGCTGCAACATGCTATAACGTAGTCTCCAGCAGTTAAAAAGTAATTGCGTGCGTTGTGATGTAAATTTATGCGCACCATTCGAGCACAATTTGGAAAGCTTGTGGGATGACGGTAGATATCATAAACACGTAAGTGAAAATCTCGTGCAGCAGACGTGCTAGATGGATCACAATAGCGATAAAAAGCGTGAGCCTTAGAGTGGAAAGATGCTACTGATAGTTCCCTGCTTCGGACACTGTCACACAGACAGAGATGCAATGTTTATAACCAGAAATATGTAATTAATAATTTAATGCTTTCCCCATTGTGTACCACAGACGTCACTACTTTAAGATACGTGTAAAACATCTCTTCAGCTGCTGTTAGGAAACGCAGAATCCACTATCAGTTATGTTCATTAAACATCCTTACATGACAGACAACTGAATTCCATACCTCCAGTGTAAGTAAGCATTACCTGTCAGTAACTGAAGTGTTGTTTTACGTATGTACTCTACTAATATAAATAATTCTGAATCACGTAGAGGCTGAGATGAAGCGAGTCCTTTTTGAATATGAAATGTTGTGTTCGACCGTGTACTGTTGCATCACCGCACAGCTTTGTCTGATAGACGAATAATTGATACAGTTTTGCCATATGTCGTTGAACTCGTGAATTCTTGCAGGTTCGTCTCATTTGAGGTAGGATGTGGTAAAGAAAGGAAAATCTTTTCTATGGTGCTTTTAGAAAAATTGACGTTAATTAAAATTAAAAACAAAATTATTAAACATAAATTATTGAACATAAAATATTTTTCTTGAAATGGAGAAATGATAACAGTTCTCTATATATCTCTACACAACTTCCTGCACTGTTCACTGCAGTAATATAACAGATGATATAAGGAGGAAGTATGTTTTATTTCAACATAACAATTCAATTATTTTGTTTTATATTTTATTCAACTCAATGAAAGTTGCCTCAGCTCTGCCTGTGTATATCCAGTTCAAACATTAGATACAATTTAACTATGTGAATCTATCACAGACAGCATTAAGAGCCATCATTCGCTTTTTATCACACAAAAAATGTACAATATTTTTCTGTTCAGTTGCTATAGATAATTATACTGAAAATGTGTTACTCATACGTTCTTTGTAATATTATGTCATAAAAAGTCTAACTTCTAGAAAATCATACTATATACAATTTTTCATTTTCTTTAACTGCACATATTGATGCCCAGTAAACATATTATTCTTTGTGTCTAAGTTTATTCTTTTCAGTTGAAGCCTAATGTTTATTTCGTTAATTTTCATTGAGCTAACATGCTCTCACCTGTCAGTCTCTGACACGACACTGCCCTCTCTTGTTCAATTAAAATTCCCATTTCTCCCAATACAAGGCGCCACAAGAGTGTCCTTTTCTATACTGCTTGGCCTGTGCGAATCACTCAGTATTCACAGAAATAAATTATCCACATATCGAAACATAGTCTCACTGAGTTCTTACAAATGACAATAGTAAATGAAACATAAAATTACAACTAAATTGTTTGAAACATTTTATGTTGGGAAGGATAGCTTGTTACCACAAGGAATCGTAAGGAAAAAAAATAAATAGATAGATATGATACATGTGAGCGAACTACACTGGCCCGTCGCAGCGTGAAGCACAACCGTCAGGGCTCTCCAGATCTCCACGACACCCGCATAACAAGTGAAAAGAAGCAAAAGATTTTGTAGTTTGCATTAAACAAAAATAATATTGTAATAAATTAATTAGATTAATTATAAACGACTAGTGATCAACTTCGCCTTCGCACGACTAACACGAAGTATAAATGGCCAGACGACTTGTTTGACCTAGTAATAATAAATTATTTACACAAACCTTCCTCATGACTCAGTATGTCTATTAATGAGAACTGTATCAAAATAGCTACAGTAGTTCGTGCGATTAGTCTTTACGTGCAAACAGGAAAACGCGGCTGGGAACTTCAAATTATGACATGTTTAGATTGTGGTCAAGATTCAGTGTCCTCGGGAGTTGCGGCGCAACTTTCTGTTTTCCCGCCAGATACCATCTGCTCTGTAGCTGACCAGTTCGTAGCTTTGCCCCGAAGTGTCGCACCAAACGCCAGATAACAATACATATATTACATATTCATTATTGCTACAACACTAAAATACATACCAAAACTTTCTCGTCAATTAGTCTATTTATTATTGGAAACCGGATCAGAATCCCTACGGTAAGTCAAGTCCGGAGATTAACCATACATTCAGACAGAAAAACACCGTGGGGGCCTTCAGTTTACATGCAAGGTGCTCATGATTAAGCTTTCGGTACTTGAGAAGGCTCCGATGACAGACGTGCGATCGTAAGACAATGAATCTCTGTGGAAACGTTTGTAAGGATGGATGTGCGGAAGAGAAATAATCAATAAATCATTGAAAGGAGCCCATTTTAATTTCCTCATGAAAGAGTAACGTTTGTTAATTGTGTACCAGATTGCGTCCCAGGTTACATACGTTGCTCAATGCCACGATCATATGCATCCAAGGCAGTCTGGAACCGCACTACAGATTGTTCTACTGCTGGAACATAGAATGTTCAGCTCTCGTGACACAGCTCTCGCACTGCTTGAAGATCACACTTCGCGTCCAGCATCTACATCTACATACATACTCCGCAAGCCACCTGACGGTGTGTGGCGGATGGTACAGGGGAGGCAGGGCTAATGTCCCTTGTATTATATGTTAACCGGGGGCCTAGAAACGACGGAGACACTCCGTCCCCGCCGCAGCCGCAGTGGTCCACAACCCCACGACGTCTACCGCAGTCCACTTCACCCCTCCTCCGCCCCACACCGAACCCAGGGGTTATTGTGCGGTTCGGGCCACGGTGGACCCCCCCCCCCCCCCCAGGGAACGTCTCACACCAGACGAGTGTAACCCCTATGTTTGCGTGGTAGAGTAATGGTGGTGTACGTGTATGTGGAGAACTTGTTTGCGCAGCAATCGCCGACATAGTGTAACTGTGGCGGATGGAAAACCGGCTAAAAACCATCCACAGACTGGCCGGTTCACCGGACCTCGACACAAATCCGCTTGGCGGATTCGTGCCGGGGACCAGGCGCTCCTTCCCGCCCGGAAAGCCGTGCCGTAGACCGCACGGCCAACCGGGCGGACTAATGTCCCTTACTGTTTTATTGCTGAAAGGCAGCATATGATGTGGTTAGGGAGCAGGTGGGAGGACGGAGGATTGGGGGGGGGGGGGGCTGGGGACTTAAGTCTCTTATGTTAGCTAGGCCAGACTGGTACCAATCATTATATTCGGGAAAAGGGGGTCTCCTTTCTTCATTTTCAACAGTCACGCCATTTTGTGAGTATTGTAATCAAGTGGTTTCCAGCAATTTCGAAATTATCCGTATCTTCCCATCCTGTGATCATCCTTGGCAACGCTTCGGTCGGTTTGGAATCGCGGTCTAAGTTACTTTTAGGGGGGAAATTTATCTGTCAGGTTTACCAGCTCATTGGTTATGCACGCAATCGACCCATTGTTGTATTCCTTCCCAGGCGACAGTAACTTCTTAATTTGTGGCGCAGTTGGCCGTCGGCCTCTCCCGGGAGAAATTCTCAATTAGCCAGTTAATTCTAACTTCCGATTCATGTTCTTCAACCCCGGTGCATAAAAGAATACCTCTCCATATTCCTTTAATGCGTCGATCTTCGTGAAGAGCAGCGGCACTATTGCTATTGTTTTGATAAAACAGTTTTACGGGTAAAGCCGTGCTCATTTTGTCCAGACCTATGTTGACTGCCTGCAACTGTAATGCACACTGAAGCTTGTGTCTCAACCCACCCAACGGCAAGCCATACTGTAATACTACTAACAACGCAAATCCTGCAGCGCACAGTCTGAACATCATTGCTGTTAAGTTGGACATGACTCTGCAGGGACGCGAAAGAATCTGTGCTCCAAGAACAGAGTTCTTCGTCCGAACAGCACAGAGATCAGTGGTGTACCGTCACAGCTGGACGGTAAAGTTTCGACACTTAAGCTGCGTGTGCTGCGTCAGCGGCACGACTCGCTGGCGGTCGGAAACCGTAACAGCGCCATTTGCTTCTCCGCGCACCACAAATTTTGATCGTTTTATATTACGCGCTGTGCGGGCGCTTCGCATCAAACTGTAGCGCCGCGCCGCTGAGGAGAGACATAAACCAGCGGGCTGCCAACGGTCGCCGGCGAAACTTTGCCGCCGCGCTGTCAACGCAGCGCCGGAAGCGAAGCGCCGTAGATTCTGCAATCCACTTCTACAGATTGGCTCCGCGTTCGGCCGCCGCCGCTGTTTGCTCACGGGCGCTGCGCCTTGCGCTTTCAGCAGTCCCGCTGCCGTAAAACCCTGTTGGTTCTCCAAGAAGTCTCCAGAGTACACTTAAACGGAGATAAAGCGGTGAAGCAAGTATGGGTCGTCTCATTTCTGAGCGATCGAGTAGAATCAAACTAGGGCACGCAACAGTGGCTAGTAGTTTAAATAAAAATGAATTTTTAATAGACCACTTTTTAAATCGGACTAAAATTATCGTAGCCCGATACAAATTTCTAACACCATACAGATAGCCCTGAAAATTTGTGATTCCTTGTTTTTAATACACTAATCAAAAGAATTAGGGGAAAACGGCTCTGAGCGTCTGCCATACACAATTTAGCAATAACTGAGGACTGGATATGCTACTAAAACCTCAAGTGTTTCGCTACTTCGTTACTCCGCTTTTATTAATGTATTGCATCGAAACTACCTGCACACTGTATTAATTACTGTGATACTGTGTTACTACTGCAAGTGCTGTTTCGGCTGTTGGTTATGGACTTTCATTATGTAAACTTTGATGTTGTGTGAGCCTAAAAGGAACATGAAATACGCTTTCAGGTGATGTCTTTTCACCTTACATCCTGTGATGATGGTCTATGACCGAAACCGGTAGACATGTAGTTTTATCATAAACAGCTGATGGTTAGTAATGCATTTTTTCAAGTACCTGCAAACCAATGTCAGATGCGTGTATTTGGGGCACTATTTCTCTGTCGGTCTCCGCCTCACAAGGGAAGGCCTAAAGCACGGCCAACCGATTTGGCTCATATTTGGCTCGTCGTTTGTATACACCCTAAAATGAAAGAGCCGAAGATGTTCTGGATCAACACTCTCCGGTTTTCAGAAAACCACCACTAAACTGCATGGCGCAGAATCAACTTAAAACTGATAGGTTCGATAGATACTTGAAAACTGAGCAATTTTCGTCATCGTATATGGAGTCTGCAAACACATTTGCCTAGAAATTGAGGAAATAAATTTTTATGTCTTTCATTTCTGTACCCACAGTGTAAACGCTGTCGAATGAAAAAACCGCTGCCGTGGCGACCACGATATCTAGCTGGAGAGCAGAGAACCTGTGTTTCGATTCTCAAATGCATTCTACAGTTTTATTGTTGTATTTTTCCCCTGTAGAATTTGGTAGCAATAGGAAGGTTATTAAGGCAATCATTAAGGAATAATAATAAGATAGGCAAATAAATTTCTCAAAAGATTGACAAAATTTCTTATAATGCATTGCAGAAGGTCAGTATGTCCTTACTGGATAAAAGCTCAAGTAACGTCTTTCTTTTTGATGTATTGATATCTACTCATATAAGCAAAATTCAGTTTTATATGTCACTAACACACTTTTGGTAATTGGACACATTTGTACTCCCACTGAAAAGGCGGTGTACAGGTTGAACCAGAAATCTAGCGACAAAATATCGACGGATGTTCAGTACTGTGGCAGCCGCCCTATGTTTCTGGAGTGTGGTTCCTTGGCGTGAAGAGCCCGATCGACGTGATCCCACAGGTTCTCAATTGGGCTTAAATTGGGGAGGGCGGGATGGGGGGGGGGGGGTTAGTGGTCAGGGGAGCTCGCTAAACTAATCCTGGTGTTCTTTGAACCATGTACGTACAGTGTGAGCTATGTAACACGTTGTACTATCCTGCTGGTAGATGTAATCGTATCGAGGAAAAAGAAACTACATATATGGGTGGACATGGTCCTCAAGGATAAACGCATTCCTGCGTTCATCTATTGCGCCTTCCACAATGACGAGATTACCCAGGGAATGCCACGAAAACATTCCCCACACCATAAAACTCTCTCGTCCCACCGGGACCCTTCACACGATCGTTCCAAGGTGATTGCTTTCAGACATTTCACGCCGTACCCGCCTACAGCCACCTGTCCGATGGAGCGTAAAACTTGATTCATCCGAAAGGGCCATCTGTCGCCATTCAGTGGCTGTCCAGTTGAGGTACTGGCGTTATTCACTGAAGAGCCAAGGACACTAGTACACTTACCTAATATCGTGTAGGGCCCCCGTCTGCACGCGGAAGTCCAGCAACACGATGTGGTATGGCCTCGAGTGATGTCTGATGTAGTCCTGGAGGGAATTGACACCATAAATCCTGCAGGGCTGTGCATAAATCCATAAGAGTACAAGGGGGTGAAGATCTGTTCTCAACAGCAAGTTGCAAGGCATCTCAGGTATGCTCAATAATGTTCATGTCTGGGGTGTTTGGTGGCCAGCTGATGTGTTTAAACTCAGAAGTGTTCCTGGAGGCACTCTGTAGCAATTCTGCACGTGAGGGGCGTCGCGTTGTCCTTCTGGAATTGCCCAAGTCTGTCGAATGCACAATGGACATGAATGGATTCAGGTGATGCTTATATACGTGTCACCTGTCAGAGACGTATCAGGGCCCCATATCACTCCAACTGCACACGCCCCAGACCATTACAGAGCCTCCACCAGTTTGAATAGTCCCCTGGCGACATGCAGGATCCCTGGATTCATGAGGTTGTGTCCGTACACGTCCACGCCCATCCGCTCGGTACAATTTGGAACGAGACTCGTCCGGCGAGGCAACATATTTCCAGTCATCAACTGTCCAATGTCGGTGTTAACGGGTCCAGGCAGTCATAAAGCTTTGTGTCATGCAGTCGTCAAGGATACACGAGTGGGCCTACGGCTCCGAAAGCCCATAGCGATGATATTTGGTTGAGTAGTTCACACGCTGACACTTGTTGATGGCCCAGAAGTGACATCTGCAGCAATTTGCGGAATGTCACGTTGAACGATTCTCTTCAGTCGTCCTTGTCCCCGTTCTTGCAAGATCTTTCTCTGGCCGCAGCGATGTCGGAGATTCGATGTTTTACCGGATATTTGATAATCACGGTACTCTTGTGAAATGGTCGCACGGGAAAATCCCCAATTCATCGCTACCTCTGAGATTCTGTGTCTCGTCGCTCAGGTGCCGACTATAATACCAAATGTAAACTCACTCAAACCTTGATAACGTGCAATTGTAGCAGCAGTAACCGATCTAACAACAGACACTTGTCTTATATAGGCGTTGCCGACCGCATCGCCACATTTAGACTTTTTACGTATCTCTTTTACTACGCCTTCCTATACGAGTTTCTCTGGCGCTTCAATGTAATTTCAGTCGTCGTCGCTGATGAACAGCAGTCAGCATGGGTGTATGAACCAGGCACCTTTTGCGTATACCCACACGCAGCAACTTCTGATCAACGGTCGTTGTATGCGACACTGTTGGTAGCCCAGTGATTCATCTGGGCGGTCAGTTGGTCAAAAGTCCAACATATATTCAGCCGTACAGATCTCGCCAGCTGGCGTTCACTCCTTGGTATATACCCTGTGGTACACCACGCCTGTGCGTCGGTTTTGGTTAGTGCCATTTTGCCATGTACGGTATACTTTAACTACAACGGCAAGCGAAGGTTTAAAAACGTAGCCGTGTAAGAATGCTTCCACTGTTGTCTCGAAAGCTAATGATCATGGCCTTTTAGGCGTCAGGTGAAACGTTCCGTTTCCGCATAACAACTGCAACAACTGTGTCCTCACTACAAGCTTTATATACCCTCCACTGCTAGTGTTGCCATCTGCCGTATGAGAGTGATTATTGTACATTGTCGTCGAACATAGGCGGTGGTGACGTTAATGTGATTTGACTGTGTAGTTACTTGATTTATCTAGTTCCTTCTTCACGTCTTTTCACTGAACAAAGAACGAAGTAAATCGAGCAAGTCACTAAAAATTTGTTTCTCCATTCATAGAAAATCAATATGTCGGTAATTGTAAGGATCTGTGAGTAATATTTCCTTTTGCATTTTTTCAGAGGTCTAGTAATGTCTTAATTTTATTCATTCCTTGGTCCTGGACCAATGTATTCTTGTCTTACTCATAATATACAGACAGAGCGAAGTGGCGCAGTGGTTAGCACACTGGACTCCTATTCGGGAGGACGACGGTTCAAACCCGCGTCCGGCCATCCTGATTTAGGATTTCCGTAAATCACTTCAGACAAATGCCGGGGTGGTTACTTTGAATGGGCACGGCCGACTTCCTTCCTCATCCTTCCCTAATCCGATGGGACCGATGATCTTGCGTTTTTGACTCCTTTCCCAAACCAACCACCCAAGCAACCATAATAAACAATGCTCGAGTTAATGCAAGAAATGAACTGTCTGCATTAACACATATTTTCACTTGTAAAAATTAAACATTTCGGATGGGATAAACAATGGCACAGCCGGCCGGTGTGGCCGTGCGGTTCTAGGCGCTTCAGTCTGGAACCGCGTGACCGCTACGGTCGCAGGTTCGAATCCTGCCTCGGGCATGGATGTGTGTGATGTCCTTAGGTTAGTTAGGTTTATTTACACTCCTGGAAATTGAAATAAGAACACCGTGAATTCATTGTCCCAGGAAGGGGAAACTTTATTGACACATTCCTGGGGTCAGATACATCACATGATCACACTGACAGAACCACAGGCACATAGACACAGGCAACAGAGCATGCACAATGTCGGCACTAGTACAGTGTATATCCACCTTTCGCAGCAATGCAGGCTGCTATTCTCCCATGGAGACGATCGTAGAGATGCTGGATGTAGTCCTGTGGAACGGCTTGCCATGCCATTTCCACCTGGCGCCTCAGTTGGACCAGCGTTCGTGCTGGACGTGCAGACCGCGTGAGACGACGCTTCATCCAGTCCCAAACATGCTCAATGGGGGACAGATCCGGAGATCTTGCTGGCCAGGGTAGTTGACTTACACCTTCTAGAGCACGTTGGGTGGCACGGGATACATGCGGACGTGCATTGTCCTGTTGGAACAGCAAGTTCCCTTGCCGGTCTAGGAATGGTAGAACGATGGGTTCGATGACGGTTTGGATGTACCGTGCACTATTCAGTGTCCCCTCGACGATCACCAGTGGTGTACGGCCAGTGTAGGAGATCGCTCCCCACACCATGATGCCGGGTGTTGGCCCTGTGTGCCTCGGTCGTATGCAGTCCTGATTGAGGCGCTCACCTGCACGGCGCCAAACACGCATACGACCATCATTGGCACCAAGGCAGAAGCGACTCTCATCGCTGAAGACGACACGTCTCCATTCGTCCCTCTATTCACGCCTGTCGCGACACCACTGGAGGCGGGCTGCACGATGTTGGGGCGTGAGCGGAAGACGGCCTAACGGTGTGCGGGACCGTAGCCCAGCTTCATGGAGACGGTTGCGAATGGTCCTCGCCGATACCCCAGGAGCAACAGTGTCCCTAATTTGCTGGGAAGTGGCGGTGCGGTCCCCTACGGCACTGCGTAGGATCCTACGGTCTTGGCGTGCATCCGTGCGTCGCTGCGGTCCGGTCCCAGGTCGACGGGCACGTGCACCTTCCGCCGACCACTGGCGACAACATCGATGTACTGTGGAGACCTCACGCCCCACGTGTTGAGCAATTCGGCGGTACGTCCACCCGGCCTCCCGCATGCCCACTATACGCCCTCGCTCAAAGTCCGTCAACTGCACATACGGTTCACGTCCACGCTGTCGCGGCATGCTACCAGTGTTAAAGACTGCGATGGAGCTCCGTATGCCACGGCAAACTGGCTGACACTGACGGCGGCAGTGCACAAATGCTGCGCAGCTAGCGCCATTCGACGGCCAACACCGCGGTTCCTGGTGTGTCCGCTGTGCCGTGCGTGTGATCATTGCTTGTACAGCCCTCTCGCAGTGTCCGGAGCAAGTATGGTGGGTCTGACACACCGGTGTCAATGTGTTCTTTTTTCCATTTCCAGGAGTGTAGTTCTAAGTTCTAGGCGACTGATGATCCCAGAGGTTACGTCGCATAGTGCTCAGTGCCATTTGAACCAAACAATGGCACAGAACGAAGAGATATGTATACTAGCTGTGATCTCTTTTGAGAAACTAAGATTGTAAACTTGGACATTGTTTGTCGTTCCCTTGAACAGATAACAGCGGGACGTCAGTCAGGTTCACGGTTTACAGGCTACTTACCGCAGGCTATTCCACAGTTCTCCATGCGGCTTGAGCGCTGTTGAATATGTGGGGTTCGTGCCCGGAGAAGGAGTATTGAAGGGGTTATTCGTCACGCTCCTCGACCGAGGCAGAGGAACCGAGAAGCACTTTTTTTATACTGCTGAGTGATGAATTATCAACTAGCAGGAGCTCGTTGCCCTTGGTGGTGATTTTTCTTTTTCCCGGTGACCGCAAGTGTCTACTGAGCCTTATACGTTACAAAATTCACCACAGAATTAGTTCGTGGACGCATACAGAAGACTTAAAAGTTTGAGACGGGAAATAAAAGTGATAAACAAGGCTACTACACTGTTGTGTAGGCTATGTAGTCGGGAAAGCGAGGAGGGGACCCCCAAAGCTGGCTAGGGCACTTGATTGTGTGTCTGTAAACAGTTTATTCCTCATCAACGATTGTGATCATTGGCGAAGCGCTGGGTATTTGGCTGTGAAGAGCAGTTGCAATTTAATAGTCTAAATGCCCCGAGGTTTAATATGTCCATTCAGAAGCGCTTTACTCAAATACTAAATATAATAACCCATTCCGTAGCTGATTGGTGTCGTTTACGCTTTTCACGCGGCGGACGTGACAACACCAAATTCAACTGACATGCACGTCACTGAATGGTGTCAGATGAAAATAATTGTAGCAAGCTTTTAGCCACAGCAGATTTATTATTTTTTCCCTACAGACATTACAATAAAAAGTTTGTTATTATACATACACGGTGGATCACAATTAATAGAGAAGACTGACGTGTGAAAGTGTACAATAACAGATGCAAAAACACACCAGTAAACATGGGTTGGAAACGATTCGTTTGCGCGCGCACCCGTGTGTGTGTGTGTGTGTATATGTTTGCGTGTCTGTTTGGGGGTGGGGGTGGGGGGCGGGGCTACGAGCCGGTACCGACTTATTGCTACTTTTTTATTGTTGTTGTTTTTATGGTCTTCAGTCCAGAGACTGGTTTGATGCAGCGCTCCATGCTACTCTATCCTGTGCAAGCTTCTTCATCTCCCAGTACCTACTGCAACCTACATCCTTCTGAATCTCCTTAGTGTATTCATCTCCTGGTCTCCCTCTACAATTTTTACCCTGCACGCTGCTACCTAGTACAAACAGATAATATTTTCCTCTGAGTCTCCATGTAAGTGGGCTCAAATTTATGACACACCCTGTGTACAAATTTTGCTCTTGGTCCCCTTTGACTCCTCTCAGCTTCGTGTCCCAACTGCTGCTCGTGTCGGGTGGGCATTAAACCCGCCCGGCGCTTGGAAAAGGCGGCTATTACACAATATGTATCAGAACCAAATCAGAAAAATAAGAAATTCTCGAATTAAAAAGTTTTTAAGGCAGATATGCAGTGTCCCGCACTTACTGTTCAATCTATACAAAGAAGCAATCTGTTTTTCCTATGCCTGCGTCCCGCATCTGCGGGTAATTAGCATGACTACTACTGGATTTGGCGTGGTTAATTTTAAGCCTCCGTCTCGCCGAGTAACGACTCCGTAAGTCCCGTGCACGAACCAGATAGTCTTACGTCCTTGGGCAAATCCGCCATTCAGGCCGGAACAATCTAACGCGGACACCTAGGTAAAAGCGGCGGGACTTCACTTAATTGAATGTGGGAAACCGTCTAAAAACCACTTCCAGACTGGCCGACAGATCGCCCCCTCCTCGTTAATCGGCCCTGCGAATTCGATCGGGGTCTGGCGCATCTCCTGCCGGCCCGAAGGTATCGCTTTAACACGCACGGCTATCCGAGCGATTATACATCCAAGAAGCAGTGACGGAAATAAAATAAAGGTTCGAGAGAGGAATTTAAATTCAGGGTGACAGGATATCAGTGATAAGATTCACTGATCATATTGTTACCTCAGTGAGAGTGAGGAGGAATTGCAGCACGTGTTGAAAAGAAAGAATAGTCTAATGAGCTCCCACAATGGATTGAGAGTAATCCGAAGAAAGACGAAGGTAACAACATGTAGCGGAAACGGGTGCGACAAACTTAACATTAAAATTGAAGACCACGAAGTAGACTGGGTGATCCCAAATAATTTGTTGTTGTTGTTGTTGTTGTGGTCTTCAGTCCTCAGACTGGTTTGATGCAGCTCTCCATGCTACTCTATCCTGTGCAAACCTCTTCATCTCCCAGTACCTACTGCAGCCTACATCCTTCTGAATCTGCTTAGTGTATTCATCTCTCGGTCTCCCTCTACGGTTTTTACCCTCCATGATGCCCTCCAGTACTAAATTGGTTAACCCTTGATGCCTCAGAACATGTCCTACCAACCGATCCCTTCTTCTAGTCAAGTTGTGCCACAAACTCCGCTTCTCCCCAATTCTATTCAATACCTCCTCATGAGTTATGTGATCTACCCATCTAATCTTCAGCATTCTCCTGTAGCACCACATTTCGAAAGCTTCTATTCTCTTCTTGTCCAAACTATTTTCGTCCATGTTTCACTTCCATACATGGCTACACTCCATACAAATACTTTCAGAAACGACTTCCTGACGCTTAAATCAATACTCGATGTTAACAAATTTCTCTTCTTCAGAAACGCTTTCCTTGCCATTGCCAGTCTACATTTTCTATCCTCTCTACTTCGACCATCATCAGTTATTTTGCTCCCCAAACCGCAAAACTCATTTACTACTTTAAGCGTCTCATTTCCTAATCTAATTCCCTCAGCATCACCCGACTTAATTCGACTACATTCCATTATCCTCGTTTTGCTTTTGTTGATGTTCATCTTATGCCCTCCTTTCAAGACACTGACCATTCCGTTCAACTGCTCTACCAGGTCATTTGCTGTCTCTCACAGAATTACAATGTCATCGGCGAACCTCAAAGTTTTTATTTCTCCTCCATGGATTTTAATACCTACTCCAAACTTTTCTTTCGTTTCCTTTACTGCTTGCTCAATATACAGATTGAATAGCATCGGGGAGAGGCTACAACCCTGTCTCACTCCCTTCCCAACCACTGCTTCCCTTTCATGTCCCTCGACTCTTATAACTGCCATCTGGTCTGTACAAATTCTAAATAGCCTTTCGATTCCTGTATTTTACCCCTGCCACCTTCAGAATTTGAAAAAGAGTATTCCAATTAACATTGTCAAAAGCTTTCTCTAAGCATACAAATGCTAGAAACGTAGGTTTACCTTTCCTTAATCTTTCTTCTAAGATAAGCCGTAGGATCAGTATTGCCTCACGTGTTCCAACATTTCTACGGAATCCAAACTGATCATCCCCGAGGTCGGCTGCTACCAGTTTTTCCATTCGTCTGTAAAGAATTCTCGTTAGTATTTTGCAGCTGTGACTTATTAAACTGATAGTTCGGTAATTTTCACATCTGTCAACACCTGATTTCTTATGACGGACAAAGTAAGGAGGACATACAAAGCAGACTAGCACAATAGAGGGCATGCCTGGCTAAAAGAAATCTACTAGTTTACATCATTGTTCTTAATTGAAGAAGACTTTTCTTAGAATGTACTTTGGAACACAGCTCTGTATGTGAATCACGACTGTGGGGAGAAAACGGAAAAGATTAGAATCTAAGCGTTTGAGAGGAGATGCTAAAGGAGGATGTTGAATACTGGCTGTATTGGATGATAGGGCATGTTTAAAGACATCAGCCGATGATCTCCATTGTACTAGAGGGTTAAAACCGTAGGGGACTTTTTTTCTTCACCGGGAAGCGCTTACTCCAGAGAAGAGTAAAGTAATTATCTCTTAAGAAAAGTCCTCTTGGCGTCGAAGTCATTGAACAAGACACGTGGTGGGGAAGGAAGTCAGCCGTGCACGTCGTGATTCAAAAGCATATCGACATCCACCCCAGGTCATTTAGGAATAATAAAAAAGATACAAATTATCGAGATGGCCACCAAGGATGTGAGCTCTTGTCGTCTCGAATTGACGTTGTCAAATCGTGAAGTATATTTCGGAATACCACGTTTTTCCATAGCTGAGATTTTTCGCTCGTGAATAAATTCGTTGCGGATTCGATACGCACGCGACGTCTTCGCAGTGGCTGCCCCTGCGGTATCGGGCCGTAATAAGCTGAGCTGGCGGGCCGGCGGGTTAATTTTTCAGCCACGGCCGTGCCACGCCGGGGATGAATCAGATTGCAGGACCACCGTTCCACCCACAGGATACCCCCCCCCCCTCCCTCCCTTCCCCTTCCTCGTTCTCCTTCCCCCCCCCCCCTGCCGCTATCCTGCGCCTCCTCCTCCCTGCCAGAGGATCCGTGTTTGCTCCTCCTCCCTTCACCCGATTCTCCTTCTCCACCTCTTCTCCCTCGCCGTGTAAACCAACCTGTTCGCGTCCCCGTTCTCTCTCTCTCTCTCGGCCAGGACGGGACCGGAAGGCTGGATCGGCGAAGTGGTTCTGCGCGATTCCTTTTATGAGCGTTTTCTCGCGGACTTCATTTGCACTGGCATCTGTATTTAAGAGCCACCGGTGTCTGTCCACTGGTTGGAACTGAAGCACAGATACGATAAAGGAGCTCAGTTATTGTTGCTACCTACTGGAACCTACCTGCTACCTGATGACTTTAATTTCACGCTCAATCATAATTCTGTTCTTCCGAAACACAGGTGTTTAGATGTTAATAAACTTGAAATTGTAATTCCTAATTTACATCGATTACGTGTGTAATTCGCTACTTTTCTTCGTCAGGCTTCTGAATGGGCGGAAGAGGCCTATCACGATTTCACCTTCACCCCAGTGTCAAACTCTTTACCTCAGAGTAGCATGTGCACCCAGCCTCCTTAATTATTTGCGCTCTATACTCAATTCTGTATCCTTTCGTGCAGTTTCTTCCTCTGCTGCTCCGCAATCACCACCTGTCCTGTTATCCTGTCCTTTTCCTCTAGTCAGTGTTTCCCATCTATCCCTTTCCTCGCCATTCCTCCATAGAACGTCCTAATTTCTTATATTATTAATTTTCAGCTTTCTTCTTTAACACCGCATATCGGATTGCCTCAATTCTCTCTCTCTATCTCTTTTTTCCCCTTAGTTCACAATTAAGTTCTGTGCTCGGGACAGTTTCAGGAATTTCTGTGTCAAATTAAGTCCTGTGTTACGTAATAGTAGAATTCTTTTATCGAGGAATGCTCTCTTTGCCTGTGCTAGTGTAGATGTAATATCCTCCTAGCTTCGTCTACCACGCGTTATTTTGATTCTAAAGTGAACTGCGCCAAATTAGTACACGGTGTGCTTCACTAAGACTTTTCTTAAGTTCGAGTTACACATTAATTTATTGCGTCAACTGGCTTAGCTAGTTTTGGTGTTATTCTTTAGCTAGTTAGATCAAGTTTTTACTTATTGTTTTTTAAGGACCAGTGTTACTTCTTCCAGATATAATTCCATAGACATCCATCTAAATCTGTTTTTCACCAAACACACAGCAGCTATAAGCGTAACATAAAAACAGTTAAAGTGTGGCGTCGATGCCTGTTGCAGGCAGTGGTATTTAGAGGAGTCGAAGATAGAAAATAAGAAATTATTATCTGTGTCTAGATAATAAAAAAGTGAAAAGATGAAATTGTCTCGGAAATCAAATAATTTATTTAGAAGATCACGAATGATAGAAACTAAAATTAATGTAAAAAAACTGTGGCAATATTTGTACATTTGTTAAGCAGTGAAGTCTAGAAACTAATAAACGTGGATACTACTGGAAAAGAGATACAAAGGAACCAATAAAACATGTAGTAGATGAGTTAAATTGAAGGAGCATGTGGAAAGAATATCACAGCGGCAATTACCACTAAGATTCATGAAACTTGTACATGGTATGAAATTCGAAGACCCTGAAAGAGTTGGCATGAATGAAGCTGAGCCACGATCTCTAAATAGGTGTTACGTCTAATTCCTTAAAGTGAAAATTACCATTATTTGCAGTCTTCCTATTTTACGATGAATCAGTTGGTACGCGGCGGCTATTACGTTCGTGGCGTCTTAAATATTTAGGACCAAAAATGCTGACAGCAGACAATCGTAGATATTTCGTGATAAGGAACCAATTATGGGAAGTTAGTACTTCAGGAGCTGCGAATTTGGAACTGTGTAGGAAGAACTAAATAGCACGTTGCGAGCTACAGCAGTTGCTGGAGACTAGCTCTTGTTGAACTCGAGAGGACGTGGCTTCAAGGGGATGGTGCACCGTTCCACTTCGCTATTAATATCCATGAGCACCTTAACAGTTGGTACCCTCATCGTTTTATTGAAAGGGGAAGCTCTATCCCGTGACCAGTATGATCGTCGGAGCTCACTTCTAAGGAAACGAACCGGGTGGTCTAGTAGTAAAGTGCGTGCCTCGAAACCGAGAGGTCGTGGGATCGAACCCTAGCTAGTCCAAGGAGATGTTTCCCATTAAACTATCGTCAATGCTCAACGATACGAGCAGTTGCCAGGAACGACACGTAGTTCTGATGCCACGTCAGGTTGTAGGTCCACTTTCCCCGGTTGGATAACTGGGGTAGATTAGGGATAAGCAAGTCGCCAAAGTGACGTCTAGCAGAAAGAATGGTACCAGGCTACTGAGCCACTCGAAATTTTATGATTTCTAGAAATATTTTGGTTCGTGGATAGTTCAAGTCGTTGGTGTACAGGACCCTAGAAGAAACTGAAGAGAAGCGGTTTGGCGGGATCCTATGGCGGGTCTTTTTTAGGACAGACAAGATGAACATTTTAGAGAGGGCAGCAACATTTTGTGTGCTGTTATTGTTTTACTGATGGTCCTCACTTTATAGTAGCTACGATCTTCAGGTATTGTCATACATGTATATCTACATCCCGCAAGCGATCTTACGGTGTGTAGCGGAGGATAGCTCGTGTACCACTGTCCACTCCTCCCTTTCCTGTTCCACTCGCGAATAGTTTGAGGAGAACGGTTGTTAGCAAGCTTTCATGGGCGCTGGAATCTCATTTTACCTTCATGGTCCTTTCGTGAGATATCCGTAGAAAGAAGCAGTGTATTGGTTGACTCTTGTAGGAATGTACTCTCGCGGAATTTTAACAGTATACTACCCAGTGATGGATCATCTGTAACTGGAGATGGCTGCGCATATCCGTGAAGATGTCGCATTTACAAAGGGATAAGGCGAAGATTGTTGACGGCAATAGAAACCAAAATATTCATTTCCTCTTATCTCTCAGTATTCAGTTTAGGACTTTTTGCCACCAGTATAATTCCGACCAAAAGTTTTGGGACGCAGTGTAAAAGCATTTGCATTTATGTCTGTTAATTTCATACGTGCCTTGGTTCGGTTACTCAGTGACTGAAGAGCCAGACTACTTATCCAAAGGTCTGGGGTTCCACTCCCGGTCAATCCTCGTTTATCTGTCACTTATCACTTATGTCAGTGCTGCTTAATGTGAAAAATGCTGTGGTGCACCGTGGTTCGGAGCCCATTCTCAACTGTAGATGCCCCCACAACTGCCAGGAGCCGGCCGCGGTGGTCTAGCGGCTCTAGGCGCGCTGTCCGGAACCGCACGACTGCTACGGCCGCAGGTTCGAATCCTGCCTCGGGCATGGATGTGTGTGATGTCCTTAGGTTAGTTAGGTTTAAGTAGTTCTAAGTTCTAGGGGACTGATGACCACAGATGTTAAGTCCCATAGTGCTCAGAACCATTTGAACCATTTGAACTGCCAGGATAAATCGGTTCGAAGGTCCGAAGAAGGCTAAGCTGTACCACCTCAGTAGCACCATGCCTACGAAACTAGCCTTTGGGGCTAGTGAGAGCTATACCTCTTTCCAGTGTTTCATTTATGCTCCCTCACTCTTCATCCGTTCTCCACACTTTCTAACTTCCTTTGGCCTCTTTATACTTGCAGCTCACGTTTCTGTTCCTATCCGGCCTTTCGATTCCTTTTTTGCTCCTCCTCCCACATTCTCTCTCTGTCTCTCTGTGGTAATTACATTTCTCTCATTCTTCTTCTGTTTCTTTCTCTCTGTGCTCTTGTCATCTTTGGTTTTACATGGTTCTCTCTTACTTATAAATTTAGATGCTAGCCAAGCATGCATACTGCGCTGTTGTAGTTGACCACGAACAACACCTGTGCAATATCCTCATCGTTGTGAGTGCATTGTGTTGGAACTCGGTTAATTAAAACGTGGGCAAATTGTTGCAGCTCGTGTGGTGGGTGCTTCTGTGACTAAGTTAGCCGAAGCGGTTGATGTTACCGTAATAAAAAAATTATACCGCATTCAGGGAAACCGAAAAAAAACCATCATCCGAAACTCACAACGCAGACAAAAGTGTGTACTGAGTGACCTTGACAGACGGTTACTGAAGAAGATTCTGATGACAAATGAGGAAATGACAGCTGCCAAAGACACTGCGGGGCTGAATGTTGCACTCGCGAATCCTGTCAGTATCAAAACAATAAGAAGGGAGCTCCATAACTAAGGAACTGCAGGGCGAGCTGGAATTCAAAACCACTCATCAGTGTTGGAAATGCCCGTACCTGGAAAACGTTATGTCGCAGCCATAAAGCCTGGGCTGAGGAGCAGTGGAAGGTGTCATTTGGTAGGATGAGTCTTGTTTCACTCTGTTTCCAGTTTCTGGAGGAGCTTACGCCCCGATAGTGAAACATTGCTGGGTTCGGACATGATTTGGTCGGCCATACCGCGATATTCCATGGTTATTCTGCGGTTATTCTGCAAGATCACGTTACTGCCGTGGATTATGTGACCATTTTAGCTGAACGTGTTCATCCCATGGTACAGTGTTTGTTTTCCAATGGTGATGCTGTGTTCTAAGACGACGAGGCCCCTGTCACACATCTCTCACCGTCTCCAGGACTGGTTTTGAGGGTGCGAGGATGAATTGTCCCATGTCGCTGGCCTCCGCAGTTACCAGATTTCAGTGCTATTGAGCCTTCGTGGTGTTTTTGGATAGTACGGCGCGTTATCGTTATCCATCTCCACTGCCACTATTTTTCAGGAAACATGGTGTAAAATGCATTGAAAAACATACAGGACATTCATACATCCATTCTGAGACGACTTGAAGCTGTTTTTAATGTCAGCGTTTTTTCTACATGGCTACATGGTAATCTTATTTTTGTGGTATATGAAGATGGTATCTGTTCCTTCGGACATGTCCGAAAGAACAGATACCATCGCTGACCATTCAGTTCTCTAGAATTAAGTGATAATTAAATCACCACCTTAAGTTGCCGACAGGCTTTGATATACGTCAACGGGGACGGTTGAAAATGTGTGCCCCGATCGGGACTCGAACCTGTAATCTCCTGCTTACATGGCAGACGCTCTGTCCACCTGAGCCACCGAATGCACAGAGGATAGTGCGACTGCAGCGAATTATCCCTTGCACGCTCCCCGTGAGACCTACGTTCCCAACTTAGTGTCCACACACTAAATTCGTAGGGCCCCTGCCCATTACACTCACCGAGCGAGGTGGCGCAGTGGTTAGACACTGGACTCGCATTCGGCAGGACGACGGTTCAATCCCGCGTCCGGCCATCCTGATTTAGGTTTTCCGTGATTTCCCTAAATCGCTCCAGGCAAATGCCGGGATGGTTCCTTTCAAAGGGCACGGCCGACTTCCTTCCCCATCCTTCCCTAATCCGATGAGACCGATGACCTCGCTGTCTGGTCTCCTTCCCCAAACCAACCAACCAACCCATTACACTCATTACATTAGTCAGTCTTAGCGAGTCCCGGAGTTCGGCCAATGCGTGTGCATCCGCACAGAAGAAGAAGATCAAAGGCCGGTTAGCCTTAACTATATGAAGATGGTATCTGTTCTTTAGGACATGTCCGGAAGAACAGATAGCATCGGTGACCATGCAGCTCTCTAGCATGAAATTATAATTAAATCAAGACCTTACGCTTCCGACAGGCGTTGATATACATCAACGGGGACGCTTGAAAAGTGTGCCCCGACCGGGACTCGAACCCGGGATCTCTTTCTGCCTTCGGTCGCTCAGATTGATAGAGCGTCTGCCCTCTAAGCAGGAAATCCCGGGTTCGAGTCCCGGTCGGGGCATACATTTTCAAGCGTCCCCGTTGATGTGTATCAACGCTTGTCGGCAGCTTAAGGTCTTGATTTAATTATCACTTGTTTTTGTCGTGTTTTCATATTTTTGTCCACCCCGTACATCTAGTTTCAAGGTCTTTGCATCAAACGTCTAGGAGTGATAGGTGACGGCATGGGGACTTTTGTTATAGTCCGAATGTTCACAGAGCTTGCAGACGACGTTAGGCGTCTTTTTGTATTAGTTACAGACCTGAAAGATGGCACGGTTTGCATATGCACTTTCTGTTGCCTGTAATCCAGTCATCTGCTTCGTGTGAAAATGCATAAGTCCAGAAAAAATATAGTTTCTAAAATATCTTTCGACGCTTCTCGTTGGAGACACTCATCCTTAACGTTTTCTTGATGAAAATCAAACAGTTTAATGGGGTGGGTTGTATGCAGCACGCGTGATCAGTAGAAACTGAGAGGGGAAAGCTTGTCGTTCCTGGGTGAGTGCCTAGCATCGTCGGAAAGCGTAAGCGAACATTTTGTCTCCCCGTGCCGTGACCTGTCACCCCAGACGGTTGGTGTAAAGACAGTGAAACACCCTGTATATTTATGTAACCATTTGTCAAAAACTTGAGTAAACACCTTTTGCAACGTGGTATGCTGCCAGACACCAACAGGGATGTGGAGCAATGTCGACTCAGGTGCTGTGGCCAGATGCGCTAGGTTTCTCGGTTGAGGAACGAAGTGGCCGGCCGAAGTGGCCGCGCGGTTCTGGCGCTGCAGTCTGGAACCGCGAGACCGCTACGGTCGCAGGTTCGAATCCTGCCTCGGGCATGGATGTGTGTGATGTCCTTAGGTTAGTTAGGTTTAACTAGTTCTAAGTTCTGGGGGACTAATGACCTCAGCAGTTGAGTCCCATAGTGCTCAGAGCCATTTGAGGAACGAAGTGTCCTACAGATTCTCGCGTGGGTTTAAATCCGGGGAGTTTGGGGTGAGTGTATGGTAAAGTCATCTTGATGCTCTTCGAAGCACGTACGCTACAAGCCGTGTGACACGTTTCATTGTGGTGCTGGTAGATGCCACCGTACTGAAGAAAAACAACCTGCTAGTAGTATTGTACATGGTTCCCACGGACTGGAGCATACTTGAGTTAGTGCGTTGTGCCTTCCAGAATGACGAATGCCACGAAAACATTCCCCAGGCCATAACGCTCGTCCGGCGTGCATCCGTTCAACAATTTTTGCAGAGCCTCCTGAATGCTAACAGCCATCTGTTCTACGGAGCATAAAACGTGATTCATCTGGATATGCCACGTGTCGCCACTCAGTGGATGTCCAGTTGCGGTATTGGCGTGCATATTCCAGCCTTCATCGCCGATAAAGAAGTCAGCATGTATGCATGAACCAGTGGTCCACAAGGAACTCGTTCGCTGAAGAGATTCTGTTGGTAGCTCCCTGGTTCATCTGGGCGGTCAGTTGCACGTGTGTTCGCCTGTACACATCTCCGCAGCCATCGTCCACCCGTGTTATCTATGGAACATGGTGAACGACAGTTGCCTCGGCGCTGGGTTTTGATAGACCCGCCGGCCGGAGTGGCCCAGCGGTTCTAGGCGCTACAGTCTGGAACCGCGCGACCGCTACGGTCGCAGGTTCGAATCCTGCCTCGGGCATGGACGTGTCTGATGTTCTTAGGTTAGTTAGGTTTAAGTCGTTCTAAGTTCTAGGGGACTGATGACTTCAGAAGTTAAGTCTCATAGTGCTCAGAGCCATTTGAACCATTTTTTTGATATGCCCATTTTGCCATGCATGGCGGCATGCGAACATCTTACAGACATAGTCCTTTCGGAAATGCTTCCAACCTTGGCCTGAAAGCCAATGATTATACCCTTTTGGACGTCGGATAATTTGCTCCGTTTCCGCCTTACGACAACGACTGCACGTTTTACGCGTCCGCCAGACACGTTATACGAGGTGCGACAATAAAGTAATGAGACATTTTCTTTTCAAGATGTGGCAACCCTGCAGGCTTGTGTAGGCAAAATATCTTTGACCTCGGTCTATAAGCTGCTTCTAGTCCAAGTGGCATATCGATGCAACTGCTCAGTCGTGAATTGTCCTGTAATAAGTTAACACGTGTGTTTGTGTCTCTCGTGACGGAAATGGAACCGCATAATACTGCGCAACGGTATGCCATTTCTTTTTGCGTTAAATTGGGTGAAAACGCAACGGCAACTTACAGTAAGCGTCAGAAGGCTTTTGGAGAGGAGGTTATGGTTCAAATGGCTCTGAGCACTATGGGACTTAACAGCGGAGGCCATCAGTCCCCTAGAACTTAGAACTACTTAAACCTAACTAACCTAAGGACATCACACACATTCGAACCTGCGACCGTAGCGGTCGCACGGTTCTAGACTGAAGCGCATAGAACCTAGAGGAGGTTATGTCAAGAGCTCAAGTTTTTCGTTGGCATAAAAAGTTTAGTGAAAAATGGCTCTGAGCACTATGGGACTCAACATCTGTGGTCATAAGTCCCCTAGAACTTAGAACTACTTAAACCGAACTAACCTAAGGACATCACACACATCCATGCCCGAGGCAGGATTCGAACCTGCGACCGCAGCAGTCGCGCGGTTCCTGACTGAGCGCCTAGAACCGCTAGACCACCGCGGCCGGCAAAGTTTAGTGAAGGCAGAACGAATGAATGTTGAATATGAAGACCGCAGTGGACGACCATCAGCCTCACGGACGGATGTCAACTTGGACAGGATGCGTGAACTCGTACGATCTGATCGAAGATTATCCGTGAAAATGATTGCAGAAGAACTGAACATTACTCGAGAAACGGTTCGTGTAATAATAACTGAAGATCTTGGTATGAGAAAAATTTGTGCAAAAATGGTCCCCAAATGGGCTATTCCATACTGCTCTGTCTGAACAGCAATTTTTAACCTCAAAACAAATTTCAGTACTACCACAGCCACCTTATTCACCAGATATCGCTCCGTGCGACTTTTTTCTATTTCCAAGAGTCAAAACGGCGGTCAAGGGACACCATTTTCAACCAACACAAGATGTCCAAGAAAATGTGACGAGGATATTACAGAAGATGAGTTCCAAAATTCACCTGCCTCGAGATGACTGGGTGTTTGAGTTGTCCTTATCATTTCATCATCATTCATGCAAGTGGCAAGATTGGACTGACAAAAGGTTGGGCTTTGTACGGGCGCTGATAACCGCGCAGTTGAGCGCCCCACAATACAAGCATCATCACGAGTTACAGAAATGTTACCATCAATGGCAGAAGCGCTGGAAAAAGTGTGTGTAATCAGAAGGGAACTACTTTGAAGGAGATAACACTAAACTTGACTAAAACGGTAAGCAACTTTTTTTCAACATCTGTCTCATTACTGTAGTGTCGCACCTCGTACATACCCGCCACTGCTAGTGCTGCCACCAACCGTCTGTGAGTGGTTATTGCATGTTGCCATCGAATATAGGCGATGGTGACATTAATGTGATTGGACCGTGCATATAATGTGCCCTCGTTATGTATGGAATCTCTCGTCGTCCTGTCTGCGTATTTATCTCCCTCTCATTTCGTCCTCTCTCTTTTTTCATTTTTCTTTTTTCCTTCGTTTTTACAGCTTAAATAATATATAACCCCACATGTCGAGGTTTTACGTGTGCCTTCTCAAAGGGGAATGCCATTTCAACTGCAATTACAGTTTGACTTTTACTTCGCCTCTCGTCGTACTCCAGAGCTACTCAGCCCTCCCTGGAAGGCTAAACTCGTGGAGATTGGGGGCGGTTGCCGACTGCTGACGTGACGTAGGTCCCGTGTTGGTGCGGTAGCGCCCCCTCGGGCGCTAGAAATTGCCGGTACGTCGGCTCAGCGAGTCGCGGGAACTTTAATGTCTCGCGGGGCGAGTGCTATTGATTCAGGGCGGAATGCATCAGGGTTGCCACTCCACTTGGAATGAAAAAGGGAAACCTCTGCCTGGCTGCGCTCGGTTCCCGCGCGAGCCGTCGTTTTGAAATATGGAACTCAGCGGTGCGTCTCCGTGGAGCCGCTTCCCCCCCTCTTGAGACACAAAGCTTTTGAGCGAGCCAATTTCATCCGATGAAAAGCGAGCTCGCTGGTGCGGTATCACAGAGGGACTTGTAGCCTCTTCTCGTTTGTTGAGTGTTTTTAAATTTAATTGGAATCAGCTATGAGTATAGATTATGATGCTAGACTCGTTTATTTATTTAGTTATTTATTCCCATTTCTTTACGGCCAACTAGGGCCCAGGTGACAATTTATGTTCCTTCTCCTTCCTCTTTTTCTTTCCTCCAAGTCTTTCATCATTTCGCTATTCCTCTTCTTCTTTCTTCATACCACTTCACGCGTGTTCTCTTACTGCTTCTGTTTTGGAATACATCTGAATTTCCTTCTGAAAATATTTCTTTCTGTTGCTGCTTAGGATCTTATCTCGTGTATTGTTAAATATTACCAACATTTTCGATGAAGCTTGTTGTTAAATTCTTTTCCCAGAGAGACCTGCAGTTCTGTCAGCCTATTCTCATGCATCATGAATAAATGTCGAACAAATATCCCCGATGTTATTCTATCTGTATATTGAGCAAGCAGTAAAGGAAACAAATGAAAAATTCTGAGTAGGAATTAAAATCCATGGAGAAGAAATAAAAACTTTGAGGTTCGTCGATGACATTGTAATTCTGTCAGAGACAGCAAAGGACCTGGAAGAGCAGTTGAACGGAATGAACAGTGTCTTGAAAGGACGATACAAGATGAACAGCAACAAAAGCAAAACGAGGATAATGGAATGTAGTCGATTTAAATCGGGTGATGCTGCGGGAATTAGATTAGGAAATGAGACACTTAAAGTAGTAAATGAGTTCTGCTATTTGGGGAGCAAAGTAACTGATGATGGTCGAAGTAGAGAGGATATAGAATGTAGACTGGCAATGGCAAGGAAAGCGTTTCTGAAGAAGATGAATTTGTTAACATCGAGTATAGATTTAAGTGTCAGGAAGTCGTTTCTGAAAGTATTTGTATGGAGTGTAGCCATGTATGGAAATGAAACGTGGACGATAAATAGTTTAGACAAGAAGAGAATAGAAGCTTTCGAAATGTGGTGCTACAGAAGAATGCTGAAGATTAGATGGGTAGATTACATAACTAATGAGGAGGCATTGAACAGAATTGGGGAGAAGAGAAATTTGTGGCACAACTTGACTAGAATAAGGGATCGATTGGTAGGACATATTCTGAGGCATCAAGGGATCACCAATTTAGTATTGGAGGGCAGCGTGGCGGGTAAAATTCGTAGAGGGTGATCAAGAGATGAATACACTAAACAGATTCAGAAGGATGTAGGTTGCAGTAGGTAGTGGGAGATGAAGAAGCTTGCACAGGATAGAGTAGCATGGAGAGCTGCATCAAACCAGTCTCAGGACTGAAGACCAGAACAACAACAAATATCAGTCGTCTTTTCCTGATTGATTTTGTTATTTTTCTGTATTGTGGTATATTTCACCATTGCTTCGTAATTTTCAAGCTTCTGACCTTATTATCAGACCATGATTCTCTCACTTATATTTCTAGTGTACCTGACTTATAATTCAGTGGTAGCACACTCGTTAGTGTTGAGGCACTCTGGTTTCGCTGCCGTATTGTAATGCATTATTTATGCATGTCTTGATTTGCGCTCTTTATAGAAGATATTATTTAATCCACATTTCTTTCTACTTTTTGAATCCATTCGTTTACAGTGCATTTTTCTAATACATTTTTATCAATTTTTTTATCGCATATACGTCAACGTTTTGATCTTATCTGTTTCAGCAACGTCTGTCTGTAAAAATTTTTCATGAATTTCTTATGTTAATATCTGCAGATATTCGGAATCTGGCCTACTGACTATCAGTTACAAGAGACTGATTTGTTTTCTGCGTTTCCTAAATTTTCAGGCGGAACAGCAAAATCGTCTGCAAAAGCCGCTGTTCTTCAGTACACCGTTTCTTTCTTCTCAAATTTGTTGTTGGTACTTGATAGTCTTTTAATATGGAATTGTTACTATTTTTTATAACGCACTCTCAGAGTAAGGTGCCGCAACGGTTATCACACTGGACTCGCATTCCGGAGGGCGACAGTTCAAATCTCCAACTCGCCATATAGATTTAGGTTTCCCGTGATTTCCCTAAATCGCTTAAGTCAAACGCCGGGATGGTTACTTTGAAAGGGCACGGCCGGTTTCCTTCCCCGTCCTTCCCTATTCAGATCTTGTGCTCCGTCTCTAATGACCTCGTTGTCGTTCCTTCTTCTTATGCACACTTAAAGAGGCTGGAGATTTTTGTTTTAGTTGGCTTCATTACATCAGATGATAGTGTACTTACGTTCGTGCACAATGGAACATTAGCGCTCTGCAGGGTATCCCACGCCAAGTGAATGCTGTTAAGACAAGAAATGAAATATGTGCAGTTACTTTTTTATTTGTAATATACAGATAACAACTTCACGTTTTATAATGATATTTTGTTATTTTATTTATGGCTGTAATTTTCTGCAACCTTTGTATATATATTTTTCAGAATTAAGTTTTGCGAATATATTTTTATTATTCTTTACCGGTTTGTCATTTTCAGAAGCTTAATATCGGTTTAGCAGATGTCAGTATCTTCTTCATAAGAGCTTAATCCCAAGGTACGTTCAGAAATGTACATAATGTATTTCATTATTGTAAATGCAGATTGACAGTTTACAGTAACTGAGTCACATCTTTGTATTTTCAGGCTTGTGTGTGCACTAAGTCGTATATTAATGAATATATGCATTTGCGTGAACATGTGGTGTGAGTTGTGTTACGTAGGTGGTTTTTTTTTTCTTCATGCTCCTCTCCTAAAGGTAGAGAAGGCCGACGGAGTAGACTTAGGGACTCCGCAGCTAAATACCACGCAAGTAGTGATGGGGTAAAGAGCGTCCCAGACACAAATACCCTGATGTCCAAAATTAAGCAGCAAATCACTATTTCCTCGTCCCGGGTCTCCACGGAATAGTGAAACGAAGAATCAAATCAGCTGTCACCAAAGTTTTCAACCACTCGCTAACAGCTAGTTCACCCCCCACCCCCCGCAAAATAATAAACTTGTCGGCTCTATCCCCCTCTCTCTCACTCATACACACACACGGTATAAACATCATAAATAGAAGTTAGTCTCGAACATATACTTCGTTAGGTTGCCAACAGACAGGTAAACATACCAAAAAAGATGAAACACGAGCCGCGCGGGATTAGCCGAGCGGTCTCGGCGCTCCAGTCATGGACTGTGTGCCTGGTCCCGGCGGAGGTTCGAGTCCTCCCTCGGGCATGGGTGTGTATGTTTGTCCTTAGGATAATTTAGGTTAAGTAGTGTGTAAGCTTAGGGATTGATGACCTTAGCAGTTAAGTCCCATTGGATTTCACACACATTTGAACATTTTTTTTGATGAAACATGTAATGGAGTCGCAATATTTACATTGTGAAAAACAGTGTACGACGAAATAGTTGTATCGAGTGACAAAAGAACAATAGTCCACCACCAAGAAGAGTGAGAAACATGGTGAACAGTGTGTGGAAGGCGAAAACTCAAAGATGTGATTGTATGGCAGTCATAAAAGTGGTAATGCGACCTCCAGACCAGATGTGAGGAAACGCTGATCAGCAAATCGTAATTAATTACTTGTTTACAAAAAAATCGCGAAGTGAACTGTTTAATAATGTAAAACTAACTCAGCTGTATCGTTATAGATCCCACTGATGATGCCAAACAGGAGAAGGCGAAACGCATATGTGATAAATAAAGTAACTAGCAGCAGGAAAAGGCAATTTTAACTAGAAAACCAGAATAATCCTCTATACATTGGGGATATGCTTTTGCCTCCTTAACGCTAGACATTTTGCGAGTAAACTCACTAAAGACGCCGGGGAACACTTGCACGAAGTTAACGGACAGGTTACACTGAACTTCACACGTGATTTGACAACAGATAAGCAGATTTTCCACCAAGTTGTGTCCCTGCTGCCGTTATTCAAATCCTCACATTTCGGGAACTTAGGTAAGTTTCGGGCTATTGTCACCTACTCCCAATGTTTGCGATCTATCAGTGCGCAGTAAGCAGTAAATAACGTGTGTGTGTTGTCATCACTGATCCAGGGTTAGAAACTGATCTTCAAGGCAGTGAGCTGTTTCCCCTCCTCGGGACACGCACATGAGCATAAGGGCGATAACTTCGCGCTCAGACTGGAAGCGTCATTAAAATTTAGTAGGTGGAGAAATGGGGTTTCGCATGTGTGGAGTAAGCAAACCTTTCACTGGTCAGCTGCAAACCCAAAGAGAGCCAAGCTTCTTCGGGAAAAACTAAAAAATGCGTACCGGGTGGAGTACGATGCGAGCTCCTCGCTCTCTGTGTCAAATGGTTCAAATTGCTCTGAGCACTATGGGACTTAACTTCTCAGGTCATCAGTCCCCTAGAACTTATAACTACTTAAACCTAACTACCCTAAGGACATCACAAACATCCACGCCCGATGCAGGATTCGAACTTGCGACCGTAGCGGTCGCGCGGTTGCAGACTGTAGCGCCTAGAACCGCTCGGCCACCTCGGCCGGCGCTCTAGGTGTCCCAGGGGTCCCTTCCACAGGCCGGACTGAAAGCAGTCGCAGGCCGAGTCCGGCCCGCGGGCCGCTGGCTGTCCACCAATGGCGTAGAATATGCGGAAGTATTCAGTGTGGGTGAGGAGGGGTGAGAATTTGATGCTATGTTAGATGAACCATGTTGGGGACAGCGCTTTAATGTGAGACGTCCTTCACTTTAAAAGTCAGACCAGCTTCTGCGTGATAGCGAGACGGGTGGCACTGAACACCGTGTAGTAGTGAAACAAAGCAGGATCACCCTCTCTTCGAGTAGTTGCTTGCCACTCTGTTCTGTGCTTAAATCCGCCTCGACGCCTGGGTGTTGGTCCTCTGTCGATGTAGCAGGGGCTCGGGATCTCTTTCCGCTGACCTTTCGCGAGACAGGGAAGTAACGGCGGACAGATAGCATCTGCCTCGCGGCAGGGGCAATCAGAAACGCATTACGCGTCGTCATTCCGCCCATAGCTCTGCCACTGCGTCTCTCCGTCCGATTAAAAACCACTCAGATGCGGCGTCTGCAGGTTCCCGGGGACAGGGAATGCCGATGTTAGAGCGCCGTCGCCTGCCACATCCTCGGCGGACGCGACGTCGGCGATACCGTTTCTCTTAAATCTTTCTGCGAACCGACACAGTTGCCGAATTGCTGATAAAAATAATGTATGCTCTACGAGACGTTTTGAGCCCCTCTTTATTGTTGAGTCATATTCGTCAAAAATTGTTCAGACGTTTATGTCGTTCTCAAGGTCAGTGCTTGGTGTAGGCTTCCACTCTTGTCTCGCTTTCGTTCCTCCCGTTCGCAGATTTAAGACTTAATGTATTCCAGGCCGGAAAGGAACCTTTCCGTTCGAATATTGTGAATTACCTCAAAGGAAAAAAAAAGATTTATTGATAATTAGCCAACACGGAGTCACAAAATATCTTTCTTGTGAAATACACCTAGCTCTTTATTCTCACGAAGTAATAGGTGCTATCGATGGGGAGGATCTCAGATTGATTACATATTTCTAGATTTCCAGAAGGCGTTTCACAGCGCTCCTCACAAGCGTCTTCTAATGAAATTGCGTGCCTATGGAATGTCGTCTCAGTTATGCGACTGGATTCGTGAGTTCCTGTGAGAAAGGCCACAGTTTGTAGTCGAGGGGCGTTCAATAAGTAACGCCACACATTATTTGGCCAGTTTGAAAAAATGCGGATTTCGTTCTGGGACAAGGTGGAATATTCTCGCATGAGTCCGTATAATTTCATGAAGTTCACATAGTTGCCTTCAAGATGACGTTTGTAACGGAGGAGCGTTCCAGGCAGAGAGCTGTCATTAAGTTTCTTTTGGCGGAAAACCAGAGCATCGCAGATATTCATAGGCACTTGCAGAATATCTACCGATATGTGACAGTGAACAAAACGAAGTTGAGTTGTTGGGCGTGGCACCTATCATCATAGCAAAGCTGTCCGATCTCCCGCTATCCGCACACAGCTGTGACTCCTGCAATATGGCATCATGCGGACACTCTCATTAGAGGAGATCGACGGATCACAATCAAATACAACTGCAGGTTCCAGTTGGCAGTACCGCTTGGGGTACTCAAAGGTTTGTCTCCGCTGGGTTCCTCGCCGCCTAGCAGAAGACCGTAAAGAGCAACGATGGTCCACCAGTGCGGAATGGCTTGTGCATTACGAGGCTGATACAGAAAATTCAAAAATGGTTCAAATGGCTCTGAGCACTATGGGACTCAACATCTTAGGTCATAAGTCCCCTAGAACTTAGAACTACTTAAACCTAACTAACCTAAGGACATCACACACACCCATGCCCGAAGCAGGATTCGAACCTGCGACCGTAGCAGTCCCGCGGTTCCGGACTGCAGCGCCAGAACCGCTAGACCGCCGCGGCCGGCCTACAGAAAATTATTTGTCTAATGTCGTCAAAAGCGATTGAACATGGATTCATCACTTCGAACCGGAAACAAAATGGCACTCCATCAAGTGGCCACACCACGTCTCCTCCGAAGAAAAGATTCAAAGCCACACACACAATCGAAAAAATCACGGCGAGGCGCTGATGGCACTCTGAAGGGGTTATTCTGTTTCATGTCTTCCCGTATGTTGTAATTATCAACTTCGAAACGTATTCTGTTATCCTCAGGAAATTGAAGAAACGATTTCAGCATGTTCGTCGCCACAAAAGTGCAAGCAAACTACTCCTTTTCCATGACAAATCAGGGCCTCACCCAAGTCTGCGTATCCGAGAGGGGCTAACAACACTTCATTTGACTATTCTTCCTCATCCACCCTGCAGCCCGGCTCTTGCACGTTCCATCTGTTTGGCCCCATGAAGTACATGCGTCGGCCGGGGTAGCCGAGCAGTTCTAGGCGCTACAGTATGGAACCGCACGACCGCTACGGTCGCAGGTTCGAATCCTGCCTTAGGCATGGATGTGTGTGATGTCCTTAGGTTAGTTAGGTTTAAGTAATTCTAAGTTCTAGGGGACTGATGACCTCAGAAGTTAAGTCCCATAGTGCTCAGAGCCGTTTGAACCATTTTTTGAAGTACATGGACGGTGAGGGGATTACTGATGCAACAAGACGTTCGCTCCGACGTCGACCAGTAGAGTGGTAGCATACATACAGGCCCTTCCAGTAAAGCGGCGTAAGACCTTCTGATTGAACGGAGATTATTTTGAAAAATAGGGTTTGGTAGCCAAAAGAGTGGGGAATAATATGGTGTATTGGAATCCTAAATAAAACCAACATGCTTTAAGGGAAAAAAAAGTCCTGCAATACGTACTGAACGACCCCCCCCCCCCCCCCCCGGAAAGGCATCAAGTAAAAGGGAAGTAATATTTGGTGTTACCAAAGGTCGTGTTATAGACCTTCTGGTGCTCCTGATCCACATAAACGACGTAGGAGAAAATCTGAGCGGCGCTATTAGATTGTTTGCAGACGGTGCTGTCATTTCCCTACTTGTAAAGTTTCAGATTAAAAAGCGTGTAAGACAGGGAGTTATTCTTTCGCCCCTAGTGTTCATTCTGCACATCGAAGGAGCAATTATAGAAATTAAAAAAAGTTTCAAGAGTGGAATTAAAATTAGAGATGAAAGGATATCAGTGACAAGCTACCCTGACAACATCGCTATCCTCAGTGAAAGTGACGAAGAATTACAGGATTTGCTGCATGGAATGAACAGTCTAATGAGACCAATAATATGGATTGAGAATAAATCGAAGAAAGACGAAAGTAATAAGGTGCAGCAGGAATCAGATTAGCTATAAACTTAACATCATAATTACTGACCACGAAGTAAATTAAGTTAAGGAATACTGCTACCTTGTGGTAGCAACATAACGCACGACGGACGGAGCAAGGAGGACATAAAAAGCAGACTAGCACTGGCAAAAGGGACGTTCCTGGCCAAGAGAAGTCTACTAGTATCATATATGGGCCTTAATTTGAGGAAGAAATTTCCGATAATGTACGTCTGGAGCACAGCATTGTATGGTAATGAAACAGGGGCTGTAGGTAAACCGGAAAAGAAGAGAACCGAAGCATCTGAGATTCAATGCAACAGAAGAATGTTGAAAATTGACTGATAAGGTAAGGATGAGGAGATTCTCCACAGAATCGACAAGGAAATAAATACATGGAAAACATGAGAAGAAGAAGGGACAGGATGGTAGGTCATCTTTTACGACATGAAGGAATGACTTCCATGATACTAGAGGGAGCTGTAGATGGTAAAAAACTGTAGATGAAGACAGAGATTGGAATACATCCAATAAATAATTGAAGACGTAGGTTGTATGTAGTGCTCCGACTAAAGAGGTTGGCACAGGAGAGAAATTCTTGGCGGGCCACCTCGAACCAGTCAGAAGACAAGTAACAAATGATCAAAACCAATTGCAAAATGATTTATACAAGATATCTCTATGGCGCAAAAAGTTGCAATTGATTCGAAATGATGAAAAGTGTGAAGTTATGAGTGTTGAAGGAAACGTGGTAAATTTCGATTATACGATAAATCACACAAATGTAGTGCCCACATGCATAGGGAGAAATGATCATCGTAGTAAACTAAGAGACAGCAGAGCTCGTACAGAAAGACTTCAGTGTTCGTTTTTCTTCCGCGGTATTCGAGAACGGAACGGTACAGAACGAGCTTGAAGTTTGTTCGATGAATCTTCTGCTGGGCACTTAATTGTAAACTGCAGGGTAATCATGTAGATGTAAATTAGGGGATGGGCACTGGTCACAATCGGGGTTTCACACACACACACACACACACACACACACACACACACACACGAGTGATTAACGCAAATGCTCCAAACGTCCTCTGACATTTATTTATTTATTTTTCCCTCCACTGATACATTATACGAGCGAACAGGTACGCATACGTCAAACCGTTGCGGAAGTGAGCTAGATAGTCTCTACTCTGCGCAGTTCAAACATTGCATGCTCCACATTGTTACGTAACAAATCTCGCACTAGCCCGAGCTGCCTGCATTGAACTCCTCATTTTTGCCGCCATCTACGAGGAGAAGCCATTAAGTAATAGGTCTTGTGTTAAAAACTGCATCGAAGGTTGTTGTCTGTTATGACCTTGAGTCCGAAATATTTCCACTATAGTCATGAGTTATCCAATCTACCAGCTTAATATTTAGCGTTTTTCTGTAGCACCACATTTCAAAAGCGAACTGCTTTGTCGTCCACGTTTTATTTCTGAACAAGACCAGACCCCAGACACATACCTTCAGAAAAAAATCCTAAAATTTAAATTTCTGTTCTGTGTTAATAAATTTCTCTTTCCCACAAATGATGTTCTTGTTACTGCCAGTTTGGATTTTGTAGCTTTACTACTTCGGCCATCGTAATGTAAATCACTTGCAAGGAACCCCTGTGAGCGAGATTGCAAGTTCAGTCTTTAGTAAGGCCTATTTGAATGTGTTGTGTTAACAATTATGACAGGAAAAATATTAGCTGCTAATGACTCACCGTGTGAATGAGGAGTGCGACAGAAAATGAGTGTTCGGGAGGTGCAGACATCCTTTCAGGCGTAGCTGCAGATAATTTGATAATATGCTGTATAGACACGTACAAAACAAACATCGAGAGGCTGAATTTGCCCAGTGGTTGCATGTGGTAAGAATTGCAATGCCACGCAATTTTCAGGAGGGTTAATTTGCTCTACAGGAGTATGATTTTTATTTGCAGACCACGGCTCAAGCAAAAGGAAGTTATTTTGACCAGCTATTAGCCATAAGCAAAGCTCATACAATAGTTGTAGTTCTCTTGCGCCCGTTTTCCCACTCTCACTTGCTGTGAACGAAAATATTCCCTAGTACCCTTGCGAGATCACGCACACGAGAAGGAATCGTGGACTCGTCGGGCAGGGGGGGGGAGGGGGAGGGGGGGGGACAGAGCACTTGCTGCTTCTCGCAACACAATAAACAACTTTCCAGCCATTTTACCATCCAGATTAACAGTCTGCATACTTGTACACTTTAGTTGATCTTGACACAACTCTCTTGGTACCTCTAATTTCCAGGGGTCCTTTCATATGCATTTCCTCTTCAAACCCCGACTGGTCGGAGCTGAAAACAAATGTCTTACTGAACAATGGGATACGTTTGTATATCTCATTCACAAATTTCCGGGCGGATTTCGCAGTTTGCTGTGTTGTTTGAAATTTCATTATCTTACGCCTTCCAGTTCTGTAGCACTGTTTGAAATGATGGAACCACCCACCGATTCCCTTGAAATCTCTGTAATCCATGTCGCGCGCAGTTTGATGTGTATGACGTAGTAGGTCACTGCCATTCATATCTTGCAAATTATACCGAGACTCCCTGAAACGCGTAAACACCAGTTTTTCTGACAAGTGGGCCTTTACCTGCCTTGAGTGTCCGTAGGTTTTTTTTATGCACTACACGATCATATTGCTGCTGACTTAATCGAAATCTATTCATAATTGTTTTTTTACTATGCGCGGGTCATCTTCCATGTACGTAATTATGTTTAGCACCCGCTATTTGGACAACGACTGTCCTTTACCAAATTTCACTGGAGAATGGATTTGTGGTTCCCTAACCGACAAGGATGATGAACTACATGACTCGACACCTCTTTTAGTATCACTTTCACATGTTAAGCACGTATCGTTATCATTGTATACTCGTCTACATCGTCCGCACAGACGAGCGTATATGAACCACACATTCCACTGACACTAATTGCAGAAACGCCAATATTTCATCTGCCACTTGTTTCTCACTCTGCGAAATTCCTTATGTTCCTTCCTGATAAAATGTCAACTTCGGCAACTGTTGTTGTAGATATAATACAGTGTTTGCTTTGTTTATCGTTGCCATTGCTGTGCTTTGTATCAGCAGCATTAGCACTGCTACACTGCTGTGAATACTCATCAACTCAGCAGTTCAGCGACGCTGCGTAGCCTCATCCTCTGCTCACCACCAGTCACTCTGCCTGTTGCCATTAGCAACCAATATGTGGTCGCTTGTTAGACAGTATGTGGGCCGTCGAATGTCGTAAACATTATTGACGTTTTGCGACCTCGCACTCTAGGCGTTCCTAGTAAGCTGTTCAAATGTGTGTGAAATCTTATGGGACTTAACTGCTCAAGTCATCAGTCCCTAAGCTTACACACTACTTAACCTAAATTCTCCTAAGGACAAACACACACACCCATGCCCGAGGGAGGACTCGAACCTCCTGTGTGTGAAATCCTATGGGACTTAACTGCTAAGGTCATCAGTCCCTAAGCTTACACACTACTTAACCTAAATTCTCCTAAGGAAAAACACACACACACCTATTCCCAAGGGAGGACTCGAACCTCCGCCGGGACCAGCCACACAGTCCATGACTGCAGCGCCTGAGACCGTTCGGCTAATCCCGCGCGGCGGAAGCCCTCTAAAAACCACATTCAGAATCAGGAAGACTAGTGTACCAGGCCAACTGTCGGTAAACGCATCACGGTACGATTCGGGCACGTCCCTGTGTTGCAAGTTAGCGCGTTGCGCTTGAAGCCATATGAGCAGCTCTGCCGATAGGAAATGACTGGTATTTTTATGTATGTTTAAACTTTCTATTAAAGAAACACAAAGAACACAAGGCTATGTTTTCATGAACAAAACTGAGTATAAAACCAAATACGCAACTAAGCAGTAAATGAGAGGTTGAAGGAAAATATAATCATACGAATGTCAACACGTTTCCCGGTTTTCTACTGCAAAACTGTGCTACAGTTTTAAACTAGCGGAAACGTTCCATCTCTTAGTGAGTAGTATTAATTACGCTGACTGATGTGAATAGTGTTACACTATGTACACCTCGACAGAACTTTACCAAACAGGTACTCCAGTATTTCAACGCCTATAGTGTCTGTTGATTAAAATTTCGTCCTTATGCTAGTTTACGGGGAGTGGCTAGAAAAAAACCGGACTAGTACTGGTGAAACAATAAAACGAATGCAATAAGGCTGAAAGTCGCGTGGCCTGTCACGTGACTCTCGCTCCGCCTATTGCTCGAGTTTCATCTGCCTCTTGCACTCAGTCTGCCCGTGGCGTCTGTTTTAAGTAGTTGACGTTTTGTCTGTGCGTCTGAAAATGTTGAGTGTACAGAAAGAACAGCTTGTTAACATCAAATTTTGTTTCAAACTAGGAAAATCTGCAAGTGAAACGTTTGTAATGTTACAACAAGTGTACGGCGATGATTGTTTATCGCGAACACAAGTGTTTGAGTGGTTTAAACGATTTAAAGATGGCCGCGAAGACACCAGTGATGACACTCGCACTGGCAGACCATTGTCAGCAAAAACTGATGCAAACATTGAAAAAATCGGTAAACTTGTTCGACACTCTCCTTGTCAACTCCTGTTAACTCGGACACTGCTCTGATTGTTAAATGGCGATCTTGTCGAACAAGTTTACCGATTTTTTCAATGTTTGCATCAGTTTTTGCTGACAATGGTCTGCCAGTGCGAGTGTCATCACTGGTGTCTTCGCGGCCATCTTTAAATCGTTTAAACCACTCAAACACTTGTGTTCGCGATAAACAATCATAGCCGTACACTTGTTGTAACATTACAAACGTTTCACATGCAGATTTTCCTAGTTTGAAACAAAATTTGATGTTAACACGCTGTTCTTTCTGTACACTCAACATTTTCAGACGCACAGACAAAACGTCAACTACTTAAAACAGACGCCACGGGCAGACTGAGTGCAGGAGGCAGATGAAACTCGAGCAGTAGGCGGAGCGAGAGTCACGTGACAGGCCACGCGACTTTCAGCCTTATTGCATTCGTTTTATTGTTTCACCAGTACTAGTCCGGTTTTTTTCTAGCCACACCTCGTATTTTCAATACAGAAAATGCTATTCTAGCAGATGAAGAATGGCGTGAGTGCATGATGGCTGTTGGATGTGACTAATGTTGCTGGAACCCTTCAGGATGAGATCGCTACACATCATACCTGTAGGACAAGCACGTGCATCTCATCATTATCTTTCTGACTCTGAGAAAGTTCGAATCATTGGTATGTGGGACATGAGAATATCATACCGACTGATGGCACAGACAGCAGGAGGAGTGACGATGAAATAGTCTCAGGACAAATATGGTAAGAAGAACTACACCACATGAGAAGATTGTAGAATTGTTCGAACTCGCCCTGACAAACAGACGGTTGACAACAGCTGATATCAGGGCAGAGGTTACAGAGTGTCACCGCCAACCATTGGGAACAGATTACTGAAAGCAAGGTTGAACCCTCGAGTTGTCATACGTCGTTTACCTCTGACACTGTACCACAGAAAACACACTTGCGTGGTGTAGAGAAAGAGCTGACTGGGACATTTAGTGGCATTGTGTGGTGTTCAGCCATTATTTCTGCTTCTTTTTGTGACAATGGAAATGAGCGTTTAGCGTCATTGGCCTGGAGGCCCCTTACAGGGCAGGTCCGGCCGCCTTGGTACAGGTCTTATTACATTCGACGCCACATTGGGCGACCTGCGCGCCAGATGGGGATGAATGATGATGAACACAACACGACACCCAGTCCCTGAGCGGAGAAAATCCCCGACCCAGCCGGGAATCGAACCAGGGCCCCTTAGGACGGAAGTGCGTCACGCTGACCATTCAGCTATCGGAGCGGACTGTTTGTGACAATCAGGACGATGCAATGTGGTCCATGGACGACCTGGTGAAAGGTCATAGTAAGCAGTTATTCTCGAGACCCATAGCTCTAAAATTCTGGAATCATGGTATGGGGAGGTACTGGATATGAGAACATGGCTGATTTGGTAAGTGTTGAAAGGAGACTGAACGTTCGCCAGTATCTGACAAGAATGATAGGCCTTGTTGTCACGTCCGTCATGACCAGGGTACGAAGTGGCGCATTCCACTAGGATACTGCAAGACAACTCACTGCACTGCACATCTCAGACGCTTAGAGCACTTTTGGGATGGGATGGAAAATACACTCCAATGCCAGCCTCAAGCAAGCAACGTGATCTGACACAGGATGCGTTTCAGGGATGGTAAGAAAATCCACAAAATCCATTCGGTTTACATTCACAATGCTAAATTGATGATTATGGTAGACGTCGATTGCTCGGCCCCTCCCGCCGCAGGTCCGAGTCCTCCCTTGGGCATGGGTGTGTGTGTGTGTTGTTCTTAGCATGAGTTCGTTTAAGTAATGTGTAAGTCTAGGGACCGATGGCCCAGCAGTTTGGTCCCTTAGAAATTCACACACATTTGAACATTTGATAGACGTCAGTTCCGAATGGAATGATAGTTTAACCGTTTAATGGCCGTAATACACTGTCCAGTCACATAAGTGTGTCCATAGATCAAAAACCTGAATAACTACATATTGTCAGCCAGATTTGGCTAGCTTTCCGTGTTATGGACTAGTGTCAGTGTCCTAATAAGCATCCCTACTACGTTAGCTAACATCGTATTGGCTCTAGTCGCGGTTTGCAGACAGTTACCTCTGCAAACGTAGCTCACTGTAATATTATGGACAGAGACCATCTTTGCTAATCCAGTGTAGACGTTTACTATGCAAATTGAATAGAGGTTTGTCTCTGTAATCATATTCAGTGATTTACGGGATGTTTCTTAATATGTGGATCTAACATTACTAGCGTTCACAGACCGCTAAACGAACGTTAAAAGAACGGCGTCATAGAACGCCCAAGAGCTGTTGTAATTATATTTATTCATTTATTCGCAGATAACCATTTTTGCTCAATAGACCGCCCTCAAGTCACAGACTAGCACCACATCAAGAATAATGAAGGTTCCTTGGCTTCAAATACATAGATGTTTTTAGCTGCAGCGTCTGTCATATATACGTGCATCTATTATTTTATTATCTATTATCTTCGCCAGCCATAGGTGCAAAAATCGACAGTAAGTGGCAGTGGCAGTTCATGGTAAGACTTTGGCCAGACAGTACGCGGATCACTGCGATGTACTGCCAGTTTTTGCGCTTTGCGACTGAACGAAAGATAAATAAGGTAATACGTGCACGTTTGTACATCTCTGTATACGTCTAAGAACAGCCTCGTGGAATATCCGACGTTATCCTAGAAAGGGGCTGGACAAATATATTGAAACACCGCTAGGTTTGCCTGCTTCAACATAAATTCAGATGATATTCAAGCCTGCAGGCTGCGCTGTTGTACTTGAGCTCAGTGCATTTGTCGGTCGTGATCAGAACATTGTTCTTTGTAGTTATGTCGCAGCTAACTGAATTCGAACTTGGGTAAATTGTTGGTACACTTATGGTGGATGCTACAGTAACCAGGGTAGCCGAAATGTTTGGTGTTGCAAGAGGCAACGTATCGAAGATTTATACCACATACAGGGAGAGCGGAGAATCACCATTCTAAACATATCAAAAAAGTTTCGCATCACCCCAGTTCCCAGAACTTCTAAAGATAGACGTTGACTATGGATATTATATCACAGACACAGTCCCTTTGGCTGTTCAGAGATGTCAGTAAACCCACCAAAGGATGTAAACAACCATGCATGAGCAGCGCCTATTAGACGGAGGGGGTCCGACAGCCGATCAGTTGCAGTCATTCCACCAGGAAGGAGATACACGGCTCGTGTTGCCTGTAGTTCGACCATGCCCAGACGGTCAATACCGTTGTTCGATCGCGTCCGCATTGTTACATGGAATGTGTGGTTTTCATGAGCAATAAAAAGGGCGGAAATGATCTTGATATTGATCTATATTCCAATTTTCCTTACAGGTTGCGGAATTCTCGGAACCGAGGTGATGCAAAACTTTTTTTGATGTGTGTACAAGTCACAACATGGACGATAGTGTATGTAGAGTGATGGTGATAATATTTGAAGAGGATTATGACGAAAAATTACATGACGCCAGCTATAGAAGTCACTGCAGAACTGAACGTCGCACTCGCGAACCTTGTCAGCACCAAAATATCACGAAGGGAGCTCCGGAAGCAGGGTAGTGCAGAGTGAGCTGGAATTTCAGAACCTGTCATCAGTAATGCAAGTTCTCTTACCAAGATAACGTTGTGTCGAAGCCATAAGACCTAGATTATGGAGCAATGGCCACCATTTAGTCGGACGAGCTTACTTCACATTGTTTCCAACTTTAGTCCGGGTTTTCCGACGCCATATTTGGCATGGTAATCTATTGTGTTCGTTGTGGTTATATATTTTTGTCCATGCTCTGTAGACCATGCAGAATTAAAAAAAAAGGTATTCCACTCTTGAGATTTCGTACGGAAGTAAACAAGAAAAAAATGCCCAGTAAGCTTGGGCATTTTAGAAAATGCGTGCCTTAAGAGCTGTTAACACTCATTCAGGAGAAGGCATGTATGTTATAGTAACGAAGGCGAACATGTGCTCATAGCTCTTATGGTTTGCATTTTAGAGCTCATATAAACCGGCCTGTTTTTGTTTGGTCCATACTACCTTGTCCAAAAATATGGAAACTTGAAGTAGAGGAGATTTATTTCACAGTCGAAGATGAAGTGCTTGTAGGTCATAAGGTATGTATTTTGGATCCTATTTTTACTGGACATTTTTTCCTTGGTTTGGTTCTTACTACGACCTCTGAAAGTTGCCTAACGTACAGTCTTAGTAACAACAGTATTTCGTTGTCAGAGGTACCAAAACGATCTTAGTTTATAACTTACGACTCCTTAGTTTCCGGGCCATGGCCCCTTGCTTCAAGTTGATGCAGTTGACCTTCTCCTCATCCCTGAAAGTTTGTAACATCGTAAGGGAATCATTCTTGCAACGTTACTTTGCGGTACATCTGAAGCGACGTTTACGTCTGAGGATTTCTTTCTGTTAAAAATGACGTACTGTGTTCTTTTTGGTGTGCTTTTTGCTAGTATTACATCAGTCATATCATGAAGCCGGTGAAATCATCAAGCGACAGCGCGGATATGTATGGTATGTCTTCCAGAAGTCAAAGAACACGGCATCGACTTGGGCGCCAGTACCTACTGCCTTCTGCGTCTCGTGGACGAACAGAGTGCGCTGGGCTTCACACGATCGTTGCAAACACACCTGCCACAGAAGTGGCGGACATGCGCGCTTATAGATCCCGCGCATGACATTTACAACCAGGACGGCGCCACCCCTCCAATTTTATTTCCATCGCTGTGTCCTGACTCGCGAGCTGCCTACGTCCGCGAGCTAAAAAGACTCGAAATGGACGCTTTGTTAACACGGCCTCTGCCCCTGATCCAACTTGTCGCTCGGTGGCTGTTGATTAGTCACAATGAACGACCTGTTCTAGGTAGCAGGTTTGTCTCTCTTCCTCTCTGCTGCACTATGTTATCCCCATTAATTGGGGCCGATTTGGGCGAACCCCTGTCCGAAATATTCAAATCCGAATTACGGATATATTTTCTAAAATGGCTGTCTGGTTATAATTAGAAGTATAACATACAGTGATACAGCACTTTATTAAAACCTAGATGAATTTAAATTGTAAGTGAAATAATGTAATATAATGGTAGTGCAGAATGGCAAAAGATGGCTGGAGGTCAAACGCAGGACCGTAGGAGCACGTGAAAAATAAGTACCGCATGTCGGAAAATTAAAGGGACTTTTGGAGTAAAGAGGAGCAGGTATATGAGTATCAAGAGCTCAGATGGCAAGCCAGTATCGAGCAAAGACGGGTAAAGCTGAAAGGTGGAAGGACTATATAAGGGAAGTAAACTTGAAGACCGTATTATAGAGAGAAAAGAGGAAGTAGCTGAAGATGAGATGGGAAACACTGTACTGCGAGGAGAATTTCACAGAATACAGAAAGACCTAAGTGGAAAATATGGAATAGATGACATTCCCTCGGAATTCTCGAGATCTCTTGGAGAGCCACCTGTGATAAAAGTTTTCCACTTCGTGTGCGAGATATATGAGAGAGGTGAAATATCCTCAGATTTTTTAAAAAAATGTGATTATTCCAGTTTCAAAAAATGACTGTTTCAGACAGGCGTGAATATTACCGAACTTTCGGTTTACCATGTCATGGTTATAGAATATTCATGCTAATGAGTTTCAGAAGAATAGGGAAAAAAGAGGTCAGGCGTGAGTAGGATCCGCTCTCTGAGGGTTCCGCACAAACTTAATTATGTATAAAGACAATTCATTCATCCCCGGAATCGAGAATTTCTACGATTTTTGCGTGTTATCGACGGCAAAATACCGGTACCGGGAATTCCACGACTTTCGAAAATGTTTTAATTTTAAGTTCAAGGTCGGATGACAAATGACAAAAAATTATTTTTTCCCTGTTATTTAATTACAAATTAACACTTCCCGCATTTTTTTTCTTTTCTTGTACTGTTAAGTATTGCTTTTTGCCGAATTTTATGATTCTAGGTTAGCGGGAAGTATCCTACAGATTCTGACGAGTGAGTTCGCGAGTGTCAGAATAGATATATGATGTAAAAGGTCGTATCTTTTAGTTGCATTGACTTAGAAGCTTACATTTTTTATTCCCCCAAGGAACGATAGACCTTCCTTAATAACTTGATACATCCACACGTTCCTGGGGACAGAAAGACAGACGGACGGAAAACAGAGTGGTTATATAAGTGTTCCGTTTTTGCCGAATGAGGTTCGGAACCCTCAAACTAGTAAGGCTGAACTTGAGGACCGTTAGTCTTTGTTCCAATGGCTTGCCTTAGAAGATAGTTTAAAGAAAGGCATATCTACGCTTGTAACATTTTGTGAATTTGAGGAAAGTTTTCGAAATGTCAGGACTACACTCTTTGAACTTTTGAAGGTAACAAGGGTAAAACACACGACGTCAAAGGTTATCTGTAACTTGTACAGAATACAGACTGCAGTTTTAAGAGTCGGAGCACATGAACAGGAAGCGGTAGTTGAGAAGGGAGAGAGACAGGACTGCAGCTTACCAGCGATGTTATTCAATCTCTACATTTAGAAATCAGTGAAGGAAACCAAGGATAAATTTGGAAAGGGAATTAATGTTCAGGAAGAAGAAATAAAAACATTGAGGTTTGCCGATGACAGTATAATTCTGTGAGAGACGGCGAAGGATACGGAAGAATAGTTAACAGAATTGGGGGGCGTCTTTAAAAGAGGTTATAAAATGAACTCCAAGAAAAACGAAACAATGGTAATGGAATACATTCTAATTAAATCAGGCGATGCTGAAGGAAAGGAATACTAAAAGCATTACATGATTTTCGCTATTCGAGCAGCATTATAACTGATATTGGTCTGAAATAGAGAGGAGGTAAAATACAGACGGACAAAAAAAAAGTATTTCAGAAAAAGATAAATTTATTAAAATCGAAGACAAATGATTAAGTATTAAGAACTTTTTCTGAAGGCATATGTGTGGATTGTAGCCTTGTACGGAAGTAAAACGTGCACTATAAGCATTTCAGACAAGAAGGGAACAGAAGATTTTGAAATGTATTGCTACAGAAGAATACTGAAGATTAGGTGTGTAGATCGAGTAACTACCGTGGAGCCACTCAGTCGAATTGGAGAAAACTAAGAGAATTTGGCTATGGGGGGGAAGTGTTTGTTGGGGTAGATATTGAATATTGTAGAGGGAGACCAAGACATGGATACACGGAGCACATTGAAGTGGTTGTAGGTTGCAGTAGCTAGGCAGAGACGTAGAACCTTGTAAAGCATGGGGAGCCATATGAAAATAGTCTTCGGTCCGACATCCACCACAGCAACAGTGATATCACAGTAAAGAATAACTGGGTTAAACAAATTACAGTTTAAGCCATCAAAGAGATGCAGTTTTAAACATCTCGTCACATTGAAAAGAAGTTGTTTCACAATAACTATTGTAACCTTTACCGCGTTGTACGTTAAAATTTAGTGTGCGCTCGTAGCTGTTAAAGGAGAAGTGTTCCACTTGTGGTCTTCGCATTTTGGTGCACTATTGCACTCATCTCTATACTGAGTTACGAATTCTTTCGCAGATCTCCATGTCATCTTGTAATGTTTGAGATGACTGTACAATTCTCTGCTTCAGTCCTTCAGCTTGAATGCTGTGTTCTTAATTTTTGAAATGACACTAGGGAGAAAAATTCAGAGGACTGAGGTGAGGGGATCTTGGACACCAAGGTTCCAGCGCTGTTCTACGTGCCCATCTTACCCTTTCGCCGGATCATTTATGTACATAGGAAGTAGCAGCGCTCCTGTCACACTTCCCTGGGGCACCCTCGCCATCAAGGACAACTTACTGGGTTCTGTTACTGAAGAAGTCTTCAGGCCACTCCCGTAACTGGCAACCTCTTCCGTATGTCGTACGTTTGTCGACAGTCTGCAATGGGGCACGGCTTCAAATACTTTTCTGAAATCTAGTAATATGGACTCCGCCTTGTCACCCTCCTCCCATCGCTCAACAACAGTTTAAGTGATGTGTCGGCAGCGGGGCCAACACCTTGTAGATCGAAGTGGCTGAAAGTGCACGCTAAACTAACGCAGACGGGCGTGAAGTACTGGAACATGAGACTTATTAATGTTGTTGTTGTTGTGGTCTTCAGTCCTGAGACTGGTTTGATGCAGCTCTCCATGCTACTCTATCCTGTGCAAGCTTCTTCATCTCCCAGTACCTACTGCAACCTACATCCTTCTGAATCTGCTTAGTGTATGCATCTCTTGGTCTCCCCCTACGATTTTTACCCTCCACGCTGCCCTCCAATACTAAATTGGTGATCCCTTGATGCCTCAGAACATGTCCTACCAACCGATCCCTTCTTCTGGTCAAGTTGTGCCACAAACTCCTCTTCTCCCCAATCCTATTCAGTACCTCCTCATTAGTTATGTGATCTACCCATCTAATCTTCAGCATTCTTCTGTAGCACCACATTTCGAAAGCTTCTATTCTCTTCTTGTCCAAACTATTTATCGTCCATGTTTCACTTCCATACATGGCTACACTCCATACAAATACTTTCAGAAAAGACTTCCTGACACTTAAATCTATACTCGATGTTAACAAATTTCTCTTCTTCAGAAACGCTTTCCTTGCCATTGCCAGTCTACATTTTATATCCTCTCTACTTCGACCATCATCAGTTATTTTGCTCCCCAAATAGCAAAACTCCTTTACTACTTTAAGTGTCTCATTTCCTAATCTAATACCTTCAACATCACCCGACTTAATTCGACTACATTCCATTATCCTCGTTTTGCTTTTGTTGATGTTCATCTTATACCCTCCTTTCAAGACACTGTCCATTCCGTTCAACTGCTCTTCCAAGTCCTTTGCTGTCTCTGACAGAATTACAATGTCATCGGCGAACCTCAAAGTTTTTATTTCTTCTCCATGGATTTTAATACCTACTCCGAATTTTTCTTTTGTTTCCTTTACTGCTTGCTCAATATACAGATTGAATAACATCGGGGAGAGGCTACAACCCTGTCTTACTCCCTTCCCAACCACTGCTTCCCTTTCATGCCCCTCGACTCTTATAACTGCCATCTGGTTTCTGTACAAATTGTAAATAGCCTTTCGCTCCCTGTATTTTACCCCTGACACCTTTAGAATTTGAAAGAGAGTATTCCAGTCAACATTGTCAAAAGCTTTCTCTAAGTCTACAAATGCTAGAAACGTAGGTTTGCCTTTCCTTAATCTTTCTTCTAAGATAAGTCGTAAGGTCAGTATTGCCTCACGTGTTCCAGTATTTCTACGGAATCCAAACTGATCTTCCCCGAGGTCGGCTTCTACTAGTTTTTCCATTCGTCTGTAAAGAATTCGTGTTAGTATTTTGCAGCTGTGGCTTATTAAACTGATTGTCCGGTAATTCTCACATCTGTCAACACCTGCTTTCTTTGGAATTGGAATTATTATATTCTTCTTGAAGTCTGAGGGTATTTCGCCTGTTTCATACATCTTGCTTACCAGATGGTAGAGTTTCGTCAGGGCTGGCTCTCCCAAAGCCGTCAGTAGTTCCAATGGAATGTTGTCTACTCCGGGGGCCTTGTTTCGACTCAGGTCTTTCAGTGCTCTGTCAAATTCTTCACGCAGTATCGTATCTCCCATTTCATCTTCATCTACATCCTCTTCCATTTCCATAATATTGTCGTCAAGTACATCGCCCTTGTATAGACCCTCTATATACTCCTTCCACCTTTCTGCTTTCCCTTCTTTGCTTAGAACTGGGTTTCCATCTGAGCTCTTGATGTTCATACAAGTGGTTCTCTTATCTCCAAAGGTCTCTTTAATTTTCCTGTAGGCAGTATCTATCTTACCCCTAGTGAGATAAGCCTCTACATCCTTACATTTGTCCTCTAGCCATCCCTGCTTAGCCATTTTGCACTTCCTGTCGATCTCATTTTTGAGACGTTTGTATTCCTTTTTGCCTGCTTCATTTACTGCATTTTTATATTTTCTCCTTTCATCAATTAAATTCAATATTTCTTCTGTTACCCAAGGATTTCTACTAGCCCTCGTCTTTTTACCTACTTGATCCTCTGCTGCCTTCACTACTTCATCCCTCAAAGCTACCCATTCTTCTTCTACTGTATTTCTTTCCCCCATTCCTGTCAATTGTTCCCTTATGCTCTCCCTGAAACTCTGTACAACCTCTGGTTCTTTCAGTTTATCCAGGTCCCATCTCCTTAAATTCCCACCTTTTAGCAGTTTCTTCAGTTTTAATCTACAGGTCATAACCAATAGATTGTGGTCAGAGTCCACATCTGCCCCTGGAAATGTCTTACAATTTAAAACCTGGTTCCTAAATCTCTGTCTTACCATTATATAATCTATCTGATACCTATTAGTATCTCCAGGGTTCTTCCATGTATACAACCTTCTATCATGATTCTTAAACCAAGTATTAGCTATGATTAAGTTGTGCTCTGTGCAAAATTCTACCAGGCGGCTTCCTCTTTCATTTCTTAGCCCCAATCCATATTCACCTACTACGTTTCCTTCTCTCCCTTTCCCTACACTCGAATTCCAGTCACCGATGACTATTAAATTTTCGTCTCCCTTCACTATCTGAATAATTTCTTTTATTTCATCATACATTTCTTCAATTTCTTCGTCATCTGCAGAGCTAGTTGGCATATAAACTTGTACTACTGTAGTAGGTGTGGGCTTCGTATCTATCTTGGCCACAATAATGCGTTCACTAAGCTGTTTGTAGTAGCTTACCCGTGTTCCTATTTTCCTATTCATTATTAAACCTACTCCTGCATTACCCCTATTTGACTTTGTGTTTATAACCCTGTAGTCACCTGACCAGAAGTCTTGTTCCTCCTTCCACCGAACTTCACTAATTCCCACTATATCTAACTTTAACCTATCCATTTCCCTTTTCAAATTTTCTAACCTACCTGCCCGATTAAGGGACCTGACATTCCACGCTCCGATCCGTAGAACGCCAGTTTTCTTTCTCCTGATAACGACATCCTCTTGAGTAGTCCCCGCCCGGAGATCCGAATGGGGGACTATTTTACCTCCGGAATATTTTACCCAAGAGGACGCCATCATCATTTAATCATACAGTAAAGCTGCATGCCCTCGGGAAAAATTACGGCCGTAGTTTCCCCTTGCTTTCAGCCGTTCGCAGTACCAGCACAGCAAGGCCGTTTTGGTTATTGTTACAAGGCCAGATCAGTCAATCATCCAGACTGTTGCCCTTGCAACTACTGAAAAGGCTGCTGCCCCTCTTCAGGAACCACACGTTTGTCTGGCCTCTCAACAGATACCCCTCCGTTGTGGTTGTACCTACGGTACGGCTATCTGTATCGCTGAGGCACGCAAGCCTCCCCACCAACGGCAAGGTCCATGGTTCATGGGGGGGGGGGAGACTTATTAATGAATAAGAAGAAAAGTACGTAGCTGGAATAATATACTTAACTTTATTCTCTTGTTGGAATACATCTCTTGAATAGTAGTGAGCTATAAGCACTGATACAAATGGCGCCTTGCTAGGTAGTAGCTATGGAATAAGCTGAAGGCTATTCTATCAGTCTCTCGGCAAATGAGAGGAAGACTTGGTAGGTCTGGTCGCAAGCTATGTCGTCCGTACAACTGGGGCGAGGTCATGTCCGTGTCTTGTGACCTGCCATGTGGTGGCGCTAGGATTGCGATTACACAGTGGCGACACGCGGGTCCGACATGTACTACAGGACCGCGGCCGATTTAAGTTACCACCTAGCAAGTGTGGTGTCTAGCGGTGACACCACATTAAGAGTCATTATCTTCGTTCATGAAGTGGGGAATAATAAAATGTATGTAACTGGACCGTTAAGGGTTCGAGCCAGATACAACGAGAAGAATGCTACATCATCGCAAGAGCAGAAGCAAAGCAGACGTAGGAAAGCTTGCACGACACAAGAATTAAGTGAGCGGATGAGCTGAAGGAGAAGAAGCAAGACAGGAAGGAAGGATGGAAAGAGAGAAGATTAGAGTTAAACGTCCAGTCGACGGCGATGGCATTACTGTCGGTAACAGTTGAGCATGTGTGTTCTAAAGAGTAGTTCGCCACGCGCGTAGAGCAAGGTTCCAGACGGCGACGCAGGCAGCTTAAGAGGGATGTCGTCTTAACATCAGAAATAAATTGTGGCGGTGTCCAGTCATGCATGTACCACATTCCCAAACCATGGGTCGTGGGTTAAATTGCGTCCGAGTTCGATGGGACTTACTCAAGGAGTGCATATTTCAGATACATTTGTACTAACTGAAGTTAGTGGCAGAACGAAAATACGTTTACTGTCATCTCGAAAACGGCTCATTGGTGGATCCATGTTTAGTGGAAGGTGTTTGAACCTATTCTGTTTGACTCGTGTCAGTTTTTGTTATTTATTATGCTACACCCTGTTACACGCATTTACTTACGCCCGCCGTTGTGGAGCGGTTCTAGTCGCTTCAGTCTGGAACCGCGCGACCGCTACGGTCGCAGGTTCGAATCCTGCCTCGGGCATGGATGTGTGTGATGTCCTTAGGTTAGTTAGGTTTAAGTAGTTCTAAGTTCTAGGGAACTGATGACCTCAGATGTTAAGTCCCATAATGCTCAGAGCCATTTTTTAACGCATTTTCTTACAGGTGTAGTTTGTCAAGGACGGGACATGCCATTATACGGGGGCTACTTTATTTTTCGATCTCCGATCTGTCGTGAAATGGAAATCACAGCCAAAATCAGAAACGATTTATTTGCAACAATTAACTAAATTTTCCAGCTACTTCTCTACATCTTCCATATTTGTCGTAGAGTGGTTCCAAATTTCCAATATTCTTGTCATTTCCGACAGTTACCTTCGTCGGTCTGCACCTTGTTGTTTCTGTCAAATTGCTGCCCTCATAGCCAGCGGATCATGTTAGCGAAGAGATGAAATTCAAAGACAGCGAAGTCCGGGCCGTAGGGTGGCTGATCAAACACTTACCACCGAAAACGATGTAGGGACATCTTCGTTGCACCTGTAGTGTGCCGCCGAGAATTGCCATGAAAAAGGAAATGCATGACGATTACGTTATGTGAGTTGCATGAAATCAGGTGGAACCTTTGAACAGGACTTCGTTCTTGGCGGGTTTCACTTACAAAGCCCTCGTAGTAGGAACCAGTCTAGTAGTTGCCTGAAGTAAAGTACGGTAACCGTGTAAAATCTGTTTAAAACAGCGCAACCTAAGGCGTTTTAAACCTGATGTACAATACTGCTCTACTTACACATTCTTGCAAAGAAATGTTTTCATAATGTGAATAATCGCTAGTGCTACACTCTTCAGGTTAGCACTTATCTCTCAAACGGTCGTTTGCGGCCCCGTGTTTACTGCCACGTTTTAGCTTCTGCTAGTATTACCGTGTACTTTCATCCGCATGCCATTTTCATTATTAATTATGATACGTTCTGTATAACTAGTAGAGATGATGTCCTTACATTAAGTTAGATTGACACGACATTTATCACAAAGGAACACACACACACACACACACACACACACATACACGCACACACGCACACACACCTGCGGCCAGCCGGATCGATGAGGAGTGGTGGGTCAAACTGCGTAGCCGGCGACCTCCTGCGCGACGCGACGCTCCACCATGTTTTATACATCAGCGATAATGCCGCTGCCGGTAACTAATTCGGCTAGCGCATCTGGCGAGCTGCGCGGTGCTAGCCCGCATATTCCGGGACGCCGTAACACGGCGCCGACGTCGGAGCGAGAATACGTAATTCCGCAAAGTGCAGCAGCGCCTCTCCGCGGGCTAACGCGCCCATTGAGCGCCCCTGCAGCGTTAGGCAACCCGCCGCCCACGTGAGCGCCACTGTGCGGATATCGGGACTGGCTGGAACGGGGCAACGTAGCGTGGTCGTTGTCTGCGACGCGCTCTATGCAAGTCGCTGCTCCGCTCCGGTTTCATTTGTAGTTGTTCTTTAATGGTGCATCTGAGAATGAGATTTCCCTCTTTATCTGCCTGCGTCGCCGTCTGGAACGTTGCACTGCACGCGTGGCGAACAACTCCTCAGAACATATCTGTTCATCCGTTTAGCCGTCGCCGTCGACTTGATGTTAACCTTTAATCTTCCTTCTTTCCTTCCTTTCTTTTTTCCTTCCTTCTAATCTTGCTTCCCGTCCTTCAGCTCAATCTTTCGGTGATTCCTGTGTTGTACAAGCTTTCGTACGTCTGTCTTCCGAACATTCCTGCTTTGCTTCTACTTTTGCAATGCTGTAACTTTCTTTACGTTATAAACCCTGTTACAGTGTTAAATTACAGTATTAAATGGGTATCCACGCAACAGCATACCTACTTAATACGTTTCAAAACACCGCGCTCGTACCTCGGGTTCTGTTGATGGTAAAATGGTGGAGTCAGATGCCTTAGATAGCCCTTGGGTTAGGGACCATTTATATACAAAACAGAAGGATCGTCTTAGTGTCAGTATCCTACAGTACAGCGTCAAAGTATGAGTATTGCACACTTGCTCCTGCTTAGGCAAATGGTATAAGTAGGTTGGTTCTTTTTGCACTTGGTGTGGTTCAAATGGCTCTGAGCACTATGGGACTTAACATCTGAAGTCATCAGTCCCCTAGAACTTAGAACTACTTAAACCTAACTAACCTAAGGACATCACACACATCCATGCCAGAGGCAGGATTCGAACCTGCGACCGTAGCGGTCGCGCGGTTCCGGACTGAAGCGCCTAGAACCGCTCGGCCACACTGGCCGGCCACTTGATGTGGTTTGCGACGGAACAATACGTTTCGTTTCATATGAGTTAAATGACACAGGAGAAATGCTCCTATCGGAGCACAAAAAATAGAAATATCTTCCTGTTTATTTAAAAGACTCTGTCAGGAAAGTGGGCATTAGCTGCCTCATTCTACCTTAGTACGAAAAATTTTGTAAAAAAATTGGTACGCGTACATATTCGCGTTTTTTTTTTACACTGAGAGAGAAGAAGAAAATGGCAGTGATAAAGGGACGGAAAAGTAATGAATACTGGAATATAGTAGAGAGTGATTGTGTTATAGAAAGAATGAAGTACTGCAATGACAGTGTGAAAGATAAGAGAGGAACACAATGGCAGTGGATCATAGTTGACAGTGACAGAACAGTGCTAAGGGGGAGGGGGGGGGGGAAATAAAATGGGAGAGCAGCAGTATGAAGGAAGGTCTCATTCCTTCCTTCTTTCCTACTGCTGCTGCTATCTCTTCTCACTACAGCTAGGGAGCAAGAGGGAGACAGTGACAGACGAAACTGTAGAGGGAGGACTGTAGCTGTGACACAGGAGGCAATGACAGTGAGGCACAAGGAGATGATGAGTTGGGCTGTTTGAGTGAGTGAGGAAGGGGAACTTGGAGTGGAAGGGTATGAGTGACTTAAGCGATGGACTAGCGGGTGTGAGTGAGGTACAGTTAGGGGAGGTTGTGGAAAAGCGCGAATACATTCGTCACCAAAATTTTTCGGATAATTTTTGAAGGTGTTGAGAAAAGTAGAATGAGGCAGCTGGAACTATCAGTCAGTCTCTTTTAAGTAAACATTAAAATATTTGCATGTTTTGTGCTACGACAGCAGCGTTTTCCCGCCTGTTAATCTTCATGAATGAAGATAATGAAATTTAAACTGTTGCTGAGTGATGAGAGAAGGGCGACAAGGCAGATTCCATATTCCTAGATTTACGAAAAGCATTTGACACCGTGCCCCGTTGTAGACTTTTAACGAAGGTCCAGCGTACGGAATAAGTTCGCAGGTATGTGAGTAGCTCGAAGACTTCTTGAGCAACAGAACCGAATACGTTGTCCTTGACGGCGAGTGTTCATCAAAGACAAGGGTGCCGTGAGGCAGTGTGATAGGACCGCTGTTATTTTCTATATACATTAATGGTCTGGCGGACAGGGAGAGAAGCAACCTGTTTACTTATTATGCTGCGAGTACGGGAATGTGTTGTCTTTGAATAACCGTAGGAGTATAGAAGGTGAGTTAGACAAAATTGGTGGCAACTAGCTGTAAATTTAGGAAAATTTAAATTAATCCATATGAATAGTAACAACAAACCCGTAATGTGGGAATATGGCATTAGTGGTGTTCTGTTTGACAGAGTCATTTCGATTAATATGGGTGTAACGTTGGAAAGCGATTTGGAATGGAACGAGCAAGTAAGGATTGTAGTAGGGAAGGCAAGTGGTCGACTCCAGTTTATTGAGAGAATTTTAGGGAAGTGTAGTTCAATTGTAAAGGAGACCGCATGTTCGAGACTAGTACAACCTGTTCTTGAGCACTGCTCGAGTGTTTGGGATGCGCACCACTTCGGGTTAAAGGAAGACATCGAAGCAGTTCAGAGACGGGCTGCTAGATTCTTTACCGTTAGGTTCGAACAACACGCATGATTACGTAGATGTTTGTGAATCCAGATGGGAATCCGTGGAGGGAAGGCTATGTTCTTTCCGAGGAACACTATCGAGAAAATTTATCGAACCGGCATTTGTAGCTGATTGCAGAACGATTCTACTGCCGGCAAAGTACATGCCTAAGGAACACGGATGTAAGAGAAAATAGGGCTCGACCGGAGATATATAGATAGTCGTTTTCTCCTCGTTTTATTTGCGAGTGGAAGAGGATTCAGAAACGGCTAGCAGTGGGTACAAGGTATCCTCCGCCAAGCGATCTTTTTATTAATAGTTTAGTTAAAACCTGTTGCCCTGTTGCATGTCTACCACAGAGAACTACCGAGCCGCCGGGCAGTTTCGGGAAATGGAGTTCCCCGGAAACTAATGTGGATGCTCGGAACACTCGCCACGGAGCAAGAGGCACTACATAACGCACCAGCGGATGTTTTCTTAATCAGAAGCAAATTAAAATTTGATTGGAAAACAGTCTGTCGTTCCATTATATTTATTCTGGACTGATGTGTTTATATGAGGATTTGAGCGTTAAAAGTGGCCTCTGTTTATTTACAACTTATACAAAATAGATAATGTTTCAACTTTTTACTGTAATTCAGCGTAGTCACCATCACTGTGTACACGCCATTTCCAGCGTTAGGGAAGTCTTAGGATAACCTTAGCAGCACTAGTTGTGTTGATAGAGTGCAGCGGCCTATTGCCCGACCAATCTCTGTAATAATTTCTGAAGCGAATGTCACGAAGTGCTTCCTTCGGCTTAGGAATGAAACTGATGTCACAAGAACTTAAATCTGGGGAGTGTGGTGGGTAGCACAGCATTTCTCATCTCCGTCGATCGAACAAATCAACCACAACTTGCGCCATATGCGCCCGAGTATTGTCGTGAAAAATGAGGGGAGTGTCCCGGGGAAAGTGTCGGCGCTTCTTTCTCTAAGCTGTTCATTTTTGGACCACAGCCTGCGGCCAGCGTAGGGAGAAAAGCGACAACACTATCTGCAAGACCCGCCCACCATTTTCCCGGACAACGCTCGGGCATTAATGACGAATGTTTTAACTTCCCAAATTGAAGGAAGAACTTCAAGGCATTCGCTTCAGCGCTGTTAAAGAGATTCGTCGGAACATTGGCCGCTGCTAAGGGTATCCTACGACAACCGGCAATGGGTTATACACAGTGCTGATGACTACTTTGAAGGAGAGTAAAATTTTTTTAAATAGATAGTTGTCACTATTAAATTTGCAGTCCTCCTAGTTGCGCCTGGCCAGGGTTATGGTACCTATCATTGATATTTTAAAAATCATTTATGAAGTTAAATACTACGAGACGCAGTGCCTGTAATTCCGTTGCGGAATACAAAATGTTTTTAAACCAATAGCCAGTCTTTCCTTTAGAAAATGAACTGGTCCGAAAGAGCACTCTATTTATTTCCAAATAAGTTTGCTTAATTTTCAGTTTTAAGTCCTGCACCGAGCTAAAGTAATTTCTTCCATGGTTTAACGTTTTGTGTTCAGTTGCTTTGTTAATGGCATCTGTAGCAGAGGAGTATTTTATTGTAGTCAGATGCTAAATCTAGGACCCTATTTATGATTTTTGTACTGGTAACTTAATTTTTCCAAGTAATTTTTATTTAGATTACTTACTGCGGTGGTTCACCTGAACCATATTCTAAAACGAACATACATCTAGGATGAGCCGCAGCCCTCCGAATTGGAGTCTGTCTAATAATTTTTAAATACTCTAGTGCTTCTTTTAAGAAACGGAACCTCCACAACCTAAAGGAAGAGTTATCACGAATCTTGACGAGCGAGATGAATGAATACAATATGATTGTCACAGTTTGACGTACGAATTGCTTGTATGGATACTGAAAACGAAACGTCGTGAGGAGTAGCGAAAAAAGTCCTGTTAATGTACTTTTAGTAGTTTACTAGTCACGCGAACGAATATTTCCTCGAGTATTTTGTGACAGAGCCCTGTTTAAACACTAGCTCTTTCGCCAGTTGGTTCCACTATTTTTAAGGCGGAATCCCACAGAGACAACACTAGGCGATACATTGACAAAAGTCGCATGCTACATATTACCTAGTGTTGTCATGTTTTGTTGTGTGACATGAAACTGTGCTTCAAAATTGTCCAGAAAAATGTGTCGCAGGCTGCAAGTTGTCTTTGTTTGTACAATGCGCCTCACTCAAATGGTTCAAGTGGCTCTGAGCACTACGGGACTTAACTTCTGAGGTTATCAGTCCCCTAGAACTTAGAACTACTTAAACCTAACTAACCTAAGGACATCCCACACATCCATGCCCGAGGCAGGACTCGAACCTGCGACCGTAGCGGACGCGCGGTTCCAGACTGAAGCGCCTAGAACCGCTCGGCCACACCGGCCGGCTGCGCCTCACTGAGTTCCATTGAAGCAGCATCAGAGAATTACACCATGTACTTGCAAACGGTAGCAGGAGCTATGTTCTTAGTCGTAGCCTTTGAGAACGACAACGAAAAAGAAGAAAGCCAAGATGGCGGAGAAAAGAATTATTTGTTAAGCGTCAAAAAGTTCGTAATGAACTTTTTAGCAAATGGCTATGAAGCTTTGTTACAAAATTATACGAATGAGTTTAGACAATTTTAGGTATCTGCTGGGTAACCACATGCCTACGATAAGACAATCAGTCACTAAATAGCAGTAACGGCCTTGTCAGGTTATTAGTGACTTGGAAATATTTAGCTACAGTCACCTCTCATTGATGTACATGTTACGGATCTGTGAACCAAGTACGTCAACGATTAGCGCACAAATATGCAGGACTATAATATGTGTCCATTCAAAACGCATTGGAATGTTGTCTTTAAATTCTTGATTTTCTTCTTCGATTGCAAACACTGTAATCATATTTGAAGGCAAGCTTATCGTTCTGTAACCTGTGATCTTTGTAGTCACTTCTTTTAAAGTCTCAAACACACGTGAATTTTACAATCTTTAATAAGTGAAATCGTTTTCTCAATCGTTCACCGCGTATTGCAAGTCAGAAGCCGCACGGATACACTGACTGACGGATGGCTTCTAACAAGATACAACACGTCGTTTCTTGTCGACAGGCCGGACATGTGGCTGCCATGCGGAGAGTTGTTTCTGTCGCCCTGCTCGAAGTGCTCCTTTGGAAATGCGCCTTTACTGCATCGAGAGTTGGTGGTTAACAAAGCTATAGTAGTAATTAACGGTATAGTGTTGAAAGAATAGTAGCAGCCTCTGTTTATCAGCTAGCACAAAGCATCATGGTTATTTCAAATTGACACTGAGTTCCAAGAGTAATTTCAGTGTCAGGTCGATATGCCGTGATAGCGTAAAACCTTAATTTTGTATTTCGGAAGTTCTCCGGCCAGTGTTAGCGGCACCGAAAATTTCTTCTGTATCGTCCACCATACTAGCGTGGGATCTCGTAAAGCCAGACGAGTGTCCGCGGGAGGAATCTACGAGCTCGTGGCGGCACAAATGATGTGAGGAATTGCAGCAGTGATTAGTTAATCAGACAGTTAACGGGTGACACTATCAGCTATCAGTACTAATACATTTGTGAAACATCGCGCGCCTCCTCAGGACTGGCGAGAGAGTGATAAATATTCTGTAATGATAAAATGACTCTCAATATTTTCTCTGAAATTAATATCTTTCAGGGCTGGATTTCACAGTAATACAATCCTTTGGAAAGAGATAATCATCGTTTTTAATTTATACAGTATTCATTCATAAACTCCACTGCTGCTAATTTGTCCGCTTTCAAGTGAACTGTTGCCTTATATAGGGAGTTTTCACAGGAATAAAACATTCCATACAACATACGTCCAATTTTTGCTGGCTACAGAAAAATAAGCAAATATAGAAGACGACAAGCAAAGGTAATTGATTAGGTTCAGAATTGCCTTCTGTAGATTCCACTTCCGGCTGCAGTGTGATTTCGAATTCTCTTGACGATACCACGTGTAGCTCTTCTGAGATCGTCTTGGCGTTCTTTTTTGTGAGCAGCGCTGTTGATAATCCGAACACTCAGTTCGTCTATTGTGCTTATTTTTTCTTTTTAGACTTCGCCTTTCCACCGTCGCTGTATGCGAAAATTCAAAGCAGTAATGGCCTGGGGCCTTGGTGGCCAAGAAATATGACGATTTCTGCGGATCCATGTTGCGGAGAATGTTAAGTTTACAACCTTTGTTAGATGATGTGGCACCTGACGACTAGAATCTGCAAGCTCGCATTCATGCTGGAAGAATATACCCATCGTTGTAGCCAAGGAAATTCGTTGCAGTAACGCTGGAAGCCTGTTTTCAAGAACGTTTAGATAACAGGACGTTGTAAGATCGTGCGGTAACACAGCAGGACTAATCAACTGATTGTCTGTTACGCCACAATACAAGTACACATTTACAGGGAAGCATTTGTGAAAATGTGTCTGCACAGAGGTATGTATAGTCTGCACAGAGTCATCTACACTACTGGCCATTAAAATTGCTACACCACGAAGATGACGTGCTACAGACGTGCAATTTAACCGACAGGAAGAAGATGCTGTGATATGCAAATGATTAGCTTTTCAGAGCATTCACACGAGGTTGGCGCCGGTGGCGACACCTACAACATGCTGACATGAGGAAAGTTTCCAACCGATTTCTCATACACAAACAGCAGTTGACCGGCGTTGCCTGGTGAAACGTTGTTGTGATGCATTGTGTAAGGAGGAGAAATGCGTACCATCACGTTTCCGACTTTAATAAAGGTCGGATTGTAGCCTATCGCGATTGCGGTTTATCGTATCGCGACATTGCTGCTCGCGTTGGTCGAGATCCAATGACTGTTAGCAGAATATGGAATCGGTGGGTTCAGGAGGGTAATACGGAACGCCGTGCTGGATTCCAACAGCCTCGTATCACTAGCAGTCGAGCTGACAGGCATCTTATCCGTATGGCTGTAACGGATCGTGCAGCCACGTCTCGATCCCTGAGTCAACAGATGGGGACGTTTGCAAGACAACAACCATCTGCACGAACAGTTCGACGTTTGCAGCAGCATGGACTATCAGCTCGAAGACCATGGCTGCGGTTTCCCTTGACGCTGCATCACAGACAGGAGCGCCTGCGATGGTGTACTCAACGACGAACCTGGGTGCACGAATGACAAAACGTCATTTTTTCGGATGAAGCCAGGTTTTGTTTACAGCATCATGATGGTCGCATCCGTGTTTGGCGACATCGCGGTGAACGCACCATGAACAGTGGACGTTATATTTAAGATGTGTTACGACCCGTGGCTCTACACTTCATTCGAAGCTTGCGAAACCCTACATTTGAGCAGGATAATGCACGACCGCATGTTGCAGGTCCTGTACGGGCCTTTCTGGATACAGAAAATGTTGGACTGCTGCCCTGGTCAGCACGTTCTCCAGATCTCTCACCAATTGAAAACGTCTGGTCAATGGTGGCCGAGCATCTTGCTCGTCACAATACGCCAGTCACTACTCTTGATGAACTGTGGTATCGTGTTGCAGTTGCATGGGCAGCTGTACCTGTACACGCCATCCAAGCTCTGTTTGACTCAATGCCCAGGCGTATCAAGGCCGTTATTACGGCCAGAGTTGGTTGTTCTTGGTACTGATTTCTCAGGATCTATGCACTTAAATTGCGTGAAAATGTAATCACATGTCAGTTCTAGTATAATATATTTCTCCAATGAATACCTGTTTATCATTTGCATTTTTTCTTGGTGTAGTAATTTTAATGGCCAGTAGGGTTCTTAAGAGATATTTAAAATTTCGACATGTGCTGAAACAAAATTACTTCACTACACTTGAAAGTTAGTGCATATGTGAAATAACAGTAATGAATTCTCCGAATAAATAGTTGTAACATTCAAAAGGGACGATGATGTCTTTCAGAAAGGTGTGTAGGGAACCAATACACCTGAAAGAACATATGGTGGCATGAACTGCCCCGAGTCTGTTGAATTGTTACGAAAAGGACTGAAAATGGCTATTTAAAGGCGAAATCTAGATTTTCAAGAATTATAAATATTAATGGTATTGCGACTGACTGCTGTGTGCCTCTCCTTCCTTCTTACTATTTGTTCCGCGTGCTTTTGCAACGCATCCATTCGTGTCCACTGGTGTTATCACGCCCGTGTGAACGCTGCCAGTTTGCGTACTCGCAACGCGCTACACTTTCAGATCGATGTCCCGTAAATCTCCGTAGGCCGACATGCATCCCGCAGATAGTGGGCCAACTTCCGTAACCGTGCTCCTTGCCCTGTGAAACATGGAGCACGCGAACGACAGGCCACACAGCTCGTGACCTCCACACAGTTCTTTTCTCCACATTCACAAACTTTCGTTATGCTCTTTCTTTTGCGCTCATTCAGTAATTTTCTTTTTTGTTGACTACAGACGCAATTCATTTAATTAAGTTTATAATATTCATCACTTTGATTTGCAGCTCCTTGTATTGGCCGTGTTTGCAGTTAAAATTGTTGGATGTGAGGCCCACCAGAGCAACAAAACACATACAAAACGAAATGGCACATACTCAGCTACAATAACAAGATCGTTCACAGAATAGGCAACATATTAAAGAAACAGGGACTCCAAATAGGATACAGGACGGAGAACACAACACAGAAAAAGATCAGAACACAAGAAGCACCCACTGATAAATTTAACAGATCAGGAATATATGAACTCACATGCAACACTTGCCAGGGAGTGTACATAGGACAAACATGCAGAAACTTCAAAACAAGATATTCAGAACATCTCAGAGCTGTAAAAAGCAACAGCTCCCATAGCACATTTGCTGACAACCTTGTAGCCAACAATCACCACCCAACCACAATAGAATCAGACTTAAGAATACTAAAACCCAGCCACAGTCTATACAGCAAACTGACCATTGAGAAAAACCTCCATATACAGAAGGCAATAGCAGAAGGAATACAATACACTCTGCAAGAGCACACTATTTAACACATTAAAGGAACTTAACAAATAAAAACAGCACAAACAGATAAAGCCTACGCGCACGCACGCACACACACACGCACACACACACACACACACACACACACACACACACACACACACACACACACACACACACACACACACGAACAATAGATACACTAAAATCTGCAAAGACGCACCATTTACACACCAAAGGAATGCCATATAAAAGGCAACACATACAGCTAAAAAGCGCACAGAGAACACACACACAAAGATAAAATGCAAACAAAATTCAAATTTGGCGCCGAACTCTCTGGTGAACAAATGAACACTGACTGGTCTGGGACACATAACAAACCACAATCACACTGTGTTCTGCTGAAGTGGAAAGTGTTTTACTACGTTATTTGTGAAAAATACTTGTTATAGTTACGCGTGCATCACAACACCGAATCATGATGCGGAGAATCGAAGTGCTTGCCACACGAAAACGTAAGTAAAATCGAAAATAGGGGCGAAAACATCGCGAAAAAGTAAATTACATTCTAGAAGATAGGTTAACTCCCAGCAGAAAACTTTCTCATTAACATCGTTTGGTTGCAGATGACAAGCTAACTGTAGTAATTAACACAAAAGAGATCCAGAAAATTCATGCACACCAAATGTAAAGGTATTTACAAAAAGAAACGATCGGTTGTTTAAACTAAAAATGCACATAATTTTATAATTATTCAACAAAAATGTTCACATTGCAGAATAAATAAAATCGAAAACCCACTGATAATGGCACAGTGGTGCCGAAACATGTCTGGCTACTGAGAAAAACGGTATTTTGCATAAATGGCGGACCTCACATCCAATAAGTTTATGATGTTTATTTATTTTCGAGCCCAACAGGTTTCACATATTCGTATTAGGCATCGCCAGCATTTCCTATACCTCCTAGGTTCTACGCAAGAGCCAATGGGTACATGAATAAGTGTACCCATTGGCTCCTGTGTAGAACCTAGATGAATACAACTTAAGTTGCACCAAACTATATGTCACAATTAGTCATTGTCACTATTGGACATAAGCTTGCTTGCTAATTGTGACACGCTGTTATGTGGAAACATGTTTGGTTCTAAACGAAGGTAAACATTCAAATATAAACGCCTGATAATATACACTATTATCCTCAGATTAAACATCATTTACACTACTGGCCATTAAAATTGCTACACCACAAAGATGACGTGCTACAGACGCGAAATTTAACTGACAGGAAGAAGATGCTGTTATATCCAAATGATTAGCTTTTCAGAGCATTCACACAAGGTTGGCGCCGGTGGCGACACCTACAACGTGCTGACATGAGGAAACTTTCCAACCGATTTCTCATACACTAACAGCAGTTGACCGGCGTTTCCTGGTGAAACGTTGTTGTGATGCCTCATGTAAGGGGGAGAAATGTGTACCATCACGTTTCCGACTTGCAGCAGCAGCATGGGCTATCAGCTCGGAGACCATGGTTGCGTTTACCCGTGACGCTGCATAACAGACAGGAGGCCTACGATGGTGTTCTCAACGAGGAACCTGGGTGCACGAATGGCAAAACGACATTTTTTCGGATAAATCCAGGTTCTGTTTACAGCATCATGATGGTCGCATCCGTGTTTGGCGACATCCCTGTGAACGCACATTGGAAGCGTGTATTCGTCATCGCCATACTGGTGGCAGCTGTACCTGTAAACGCCATCCAAGCTCTGTTTGACTCAATGCCCAGGCGTATTAAGGTCAGAGGTGGTTGGGCTGGGTACTGATTTCCCAGGATCTATGCACACAAATTGCGTGAAAATGTAATCACATGTCAGTTCTAGTATAATTTATTTGTCCAATCAATACCCGTTTATCATATGCAGTTCTTCTTGGTATAGCAATTTTAATAGCCAGTAGTGTACTCTAGGAAAAGACTTTCAGAAACATAGTTTTGTATTCGTCGTTAGCAAATTTCTCTCTTTCAGAAACGCTTTTCTTGTGGTTGCCAGTCTGCACTTCGTATTCTCTCTGTCTCACCCATCGTCACTTACTGTACTGCCCTAGTAACAAATCTTCCCCTGTACCACTAGCTCTCATTTTTTTATCTGATTCTCTCTTCATCGCCTTATTTAATTTGACTACATTTTATTGCCCTTTTTCTTTCATTCCTTCTCTCCATCCTTTCATCTTTTAATTTCTTCCGAAGACGCTACCCATCCGTTCCAACTGCTCGTGGAAGTTCTTTTGCCGTTGCTGATAGGATTGCGATGTCATCCGCCAACCTTACTGTTTTTATTTGTTCTACTTAAACTCTAATTCATTTTCTAAATTTCTTCTTGGTTTCCTTTACTTAGTGCTACAGTTTGAATAAAATCGGGGATAGGTAAGATGCGGTCTCACCCCCTTCTCAGTTGCTGCCTCCATTTCATGCCCTTTGACTCTTATAACTCCAATCTGGTTTTTGTACAAGTTTCAAATAGCCTTCTCTCTCTTTGTATTTCATTCCTGCTACGTTCAGAATTTAATAATGGTTCAAATGGCTCTGAGCACTATGCGACTTAACTTCTGAAGTCATCAGTCGCCTAGAACTTAGAACTAATTAAACCTAACTAACCTAAGGACATCACACACATCCATGCCCAAGGCAGGATTCGAACCTGCGACCGTAGCGGTCGCGCGGTTCCAGACTGTAGCGCCTAGATCTGTCAACTTGTCCCTTGCTGAAACTTGTTACACCGTGGAAGCTCGTGAATTCATCTGTCCTCAGCTGAAGTCCTCATGATTGTTCATAAAATGTTGGTAAAAACATTTTACTTGTTTTAACTTTTTTCTTACTGAACCAGTGCTTTATTTTCAGATACTGTACAAGTTTATATACTAGATTTAACAAGTCGTATCTACTCAAAGACATAAGCTGGCTATCTAAAGTTTTGCACTGATCGTACAATACTGTTCCTGTTCGTCACTGAAAGATCTCGGAAAGGATTTATAATTTCCTAAAACTGGTTTGACGGTCATCTTTTTTTCCCGTAAAGGTTTAAGTCTGTCACCTAATTTATTTATTGTAGCCGAATAATATTTCATAGTTGTTATTCTGATTGTCATTTTAACAAGTCTCACTGTTTCTGCCGTTTTTGTCATGTTATTTTCGTCGCATTTATGTCCTGACTTCCCCATCTTGCCCGTTAAAAAAGTAACCTGTAAAAATTCAAGATATGACGCTTTCTGTTTTGTGCGGCACAACCTGAAAATTTTCTGTGGGATACAACCCTAATGTGGAGCTGTAGTTCTACATACCCATTGTTATTACTTGGGTTAGATATTGTCACAGCGTAAAAACAGAGAATAATATCAGTTGTATCTAGAGCTGTAAAGTTATAGGAGGCTACTGTAGACTATCGTAAGTAAGCGTAGACTATGGTAATTTTCCTAGTAGCTTTAGTTAGTTAAGATCGCAACCGCAGTACCTATATGTTAGATGAGGTGCATAAATATCGACCGTCATCTCTTTTCTATCGGTTTGTTTGCGTGTGTGATCAGTGTCTTAGTAGATTCCTCTAGAAATCGCAACTGGTGAACTGTCTAGAAACTCAAAGGTACACTATAAAGGCCCACGTAACCAACGGAACATTTTTGTTCTACACAGTTATCCTCCTGCCTGTTACTTAAAACCGCTACGGTCGCAGGTTCGAATCCTGCCTCGGGCATGAATGTGTGTGATGTCCTTAGGTTAGTTAGGTTTAAGTAGTTCTAAGTTCTAGGAGACTGATGACCTCAGAAGTTAAGTCCCATAGTGCTCAGAGTCATTTTTTTGTTACTTAAAAATAAACAGTATTTATACCAAAGTTGAACTTGTGTATGTTCCATTCAGATTTCATTCGAAAATTGTTAATTTGTAACATGAAACAGAGGGTATTGTAAAAATAAAAAAATAAGAATACAAATTTGTCATATAGCACTACAAAATGCAGTTTTCTCAACAAAAAAAGGTAATATTAAAAAGAAAAGTAAGACAAAAACATAGCAAACATGGCTTCAGTACTTCGTCGAGCGTATATAAAACGTTTCTGTTATTGCTAAATGGTTCAAATGGCTCTGAGCACTATGGGACTTGACATCTATGGTCATCAGTCCCCTAGAACTTAGAACTACTTAAACCTAACCTAAGGACATCACACAACACCCAGTCATCACAAGGCAGATGTCATTGCTAAACAACTTCCGCGCTTATTAGTAATAACAGGAAACTCTTGCCAGTGATCATGATGAACGTTCTGCTGAGTACAAAATAACAACAGTAATTGTGGATTTTTTGTGTTTGTGCATGTAAACTGCACTTACATGAAAAGAAATTGTTTTGGTTAAGTAAAAGCGAGAAACGTCGGGAGCAGCTAATTTTTGTTTCTTATAAAATTCAATTTATATTTCCTAACGCCGGCCGATGTGGATGAGCGGTTCTAGGCTCTTCAGTCCAGAACCACGCGGCTGCTACGGTCGCAGGTTCGAATTCTGCCTCGGGCATGGATGTGTGTGATGTCCTTAGGTTAGTTAGGTTTAAGTAATTCTAAGTCTAGGGGACTGATGACCTCAGAACTTAAGTCCCATATTGCTCAGAGCCAGTTGAACCATTTTTATGGAACTAGTACGCAACGTACAGAGAGCTTTAATGCGGCGAGGCCGAGGCGTCCGCGACACGCGCTGCCCCTGCAGCCCTTCAGGAGCTGGGGGTGCGCCCTTTGTGCGCGGCCGCACGCCTCCTACCTACCGACCTAGCCATCTATCCCCTTTAGGGCGGTGACCCAGTTGCGGGCAGAAGGATGGGATGTTATTTCTCGTGCCGCTTATCCCTATTATCACATTGATCCCTCGCGGACCCCGCCGCGCCAAGTCGGGCCACAATTACGTCCACTCATTCTTCCTCCCTGCCACTGCAGCCTCACAGGATCTCCTCATTTGTGAGCAGATCGGCTTCCAGCGACCGACGTAACAAGACCCAAGCTCCGAAACCATTAGAAACGCACTGTACTCATTTATAAAGGGTGTTCCAATGAGAATGCGCAATTTTTCAGACAAACACACATATTTTGATTTTATACTTTAAGATCGAAACCTCTAGCGCTAGTGACAGCGTCTGTGACGCGCCACTGCAGTCTGAACTATGAAAACACAAGTCCAGTCGCGAGATTTTGAATCAAACCAACAGTGCGTTTCGGAATAACAAGTTGCTAGTGAGTTTTTCGGTGCAACAACTTAACTTTTCAATGCCCAGCTTTGTTCGTAAGTAAGTAGTATAACATTTTATTGTTTTTTTAGGTACAACCAGAGTTGTGCCGTGCCAAATCTACGATTCGATAGTTTTGATGCAGTACATAAATGACGTAGTAAATGGTAGGATTACTGGTAGTATTGCTAGCATTGGTAGGGAAAGAAACTAAGAGCCGACACCTACACTTTTTGTTGTTTATTTTGCACACAATTAGAACTGCATATCATACAGTGTCAGTCCACTGTACATTTTATATCGTTAGGAAATACGGTTCAAATGGATCTAAGCACTATGGGACTTAACATCTGAGGTCAGTCCCCTAGACAGCCGGCCGGAGTGGCCGAGCTGTTCTAGGTGCTACAGTCTGGAACCGTGCGACCGCTACGGTCGCTGGTTCGAATCCTGCCTCGGGCATGGATGTGTGTGACGTCCTTAGGTTAGTTAGGTTTAAGTAGTTCTAAGTTCTAGGGGTCTGATGACCTCAGAAGTTAAGTCCCATAGCGCTCAGAGCTACACTCCTGGAAATTGAAATAAGAACACCGTGAATTCATTGTCCCAGGAAGGGGAAACTTTATTGACACATTCCTGGGGTCAGATACATCACATGACCACACGGACAGAACCACAGGCACATAGACACAGGCAACAGAGCATGCACAATGTCGGCACTAGTACAGTGTATATCCACCTTTCGCAGCAATGCAGGCTGCTATTCTCCCATGGAGACGATCGTACAGATGCTGGATGTAGTCCTGTGGAACGGCTTGCCATGCCATTTCCACCTGGCGCCTCAGTTGGACCAGCGTTCGTGCTGGACGTGCAGACCGCGTGAGACGACACTTCATCCAGTCCCAAACATGCTCAATGGGGGACAGATCCGGAGATCTTGCTGGCCAGGGTAGTTCTTCTAGAGCACGTTGGGTGGCACGGGATACTTGCGGACGTGCATTGTCCTGTTGGAACAGCAAGTTCCCTTGCCGGTCTAGGAATGGTAGAACGATGGGTTCGATGACGGTTTGGATGTACCGTGCACTATTCAGTGTCCCCTCGACGATCACCAGTGGTGTACGGCCAGTGTAGGAGATCGCTCCCCATACCATGATGCCGGGTGTTGGCCCTGTGTGCCTCGGTCGTATGCAGTCCTGATTGTGGCGCTCACCTGCACGGCGCCAAACACGCATACGACCATCATTGGCACCAAGGCAGAAGCGACTCTCATCGCTGAAGACGACACGTCTCCATTCGTCCCTCCATTCACGCCTGTCGCGACACCACTGGAGGCGGGCTGCACGATGTTGGGGCGTGAGCGGAAGACGGCCTAACGGTGTGTGGGACCGTAGCCCAGCTTCATGGAGACGGTTGCGAATGGTCCTCGCCGATACCCCAGGAGCAACAGTGTCCCTAATTTGCTGGGAAGTGGCGGTGCGGTCCCCTACGGCACTGCGTAGGATCCTACGGTCTTGGCGTGCATCCGTGCGTCGCTGCGGTCCGGTCCCAGGTCGACGGGCACGTGCACCTTCCGCCGACCACTGGCGACAACATCGATGTACTGTGGAGACCTCACGCCCCACGTGTTGAGCAATTCGGCGGTACGTCCACCCGGCCTCCCGCATGCCCACTATACGCCCTCGCTCAAAGTCCGTCAACTGCACATACGGTTCACGTCCACGCTGTCGCGGCATGCTACCAGTGTTAAAGACTGCGATGGAGCTCCGTATGCCACGGCAAATTGGCTGACACTGACGGCGGCGGTGCACAAATGCTGCGCAGCTAGCGCCTTTCGACGGCCAACACCGCGGTTCCTGGTGTGTCCGCTGTGCCGTGCGTGTGATCATTGCTTGTACAGCCCTCTCGCAGTGTCCGGAGCAAGTATGGTGGGTCTGACACACCGGTGTCAATGTGTTCTTTTTTCCATTTCCAGGAGTGTATTTGAACCATTTTTGAACCTGCTTTCTTGGCCGTAGCCACCTCCATTATTAAACTTACGATGCTTTTACGGTGTAGGGTGACTCGTACCAAACGATCTCTTCTTTTACTCTAGTCTCTCTATAGCCGCAGTTTGTCATCCTCCTGTATACCGAAAAACACTGGAGAGTTTAGAGCAGTGGTCGCCAAACTTGTTTTTCTTCAAGAGCCGGAACGGACATTGTGGTTTATCACCTCGTGCCGCGTGTGTACCGATCTTATTATTAATTGATAACCTATATAAATTGGTGTGATATGAGTCTAGCTGTAGGAAGGGCACGATACGTTGGCTACCGCCCCCCCCCCCCCAAAGCACTGTTCGTTGAAAGTCGGCACCATTCGGAGGACTTCGTGTGTACTGTTCTGTTTCAGATTCAAGCCTCTCAGAGCTATCCCAAAGCAATTGTAATTGCCTAGCGAAGTTTTATTGTGTTGTCAGTGTAAGCGAATAATTAATTTTTTTGCAACAGTAACTCTATAAATGTACTGATGATTCTGCCCATTGTTTTATATTACAGCATTCTTAATTTAATTTCATATTCCTTGCTACAAATGCGTACAGCATTTTAATATCACCGTCTCTATAATGCACATTCACGAATCCATGTCACTTCTGTGTCAAAATTTGTACCGTAGCAATGCATTTGTACGAGTCGTGCGTGCTAGTCGGTTGTCAGTACTGCAAGAAAAAACAGTAAAACATTCCCCGTGTCACATCTCTGACTCCCCTGCCCGTGAGGTCAACGACCAACTTTACTTAGCTCACAGCCGAATTCATCAGCGTCAATTAAAATTAGGCACATCTTAGAATGTTACTGTTAATACAGGGTGAGTCAGGAAGAAAGGTACATGCTTTGAGGGGTGATAGTATTAGTGATTCTGAACAAAAAAACTTCATTTGGTCGAATGCCCATTCGGAATAGGGTATACGTCCGTATGAAGTTTATTGTTCAGAATCACTAATACTATTACCCCTCTAAGAATGTACCTTTCCTCCTGGCTCACTCTGTGTAAGTACTTTTGTCTGTTACTGACCTACTCTCTTGAAAAACACTAAACGTCAATTTACGTTTTTGGATTCGGCTGTTATTTACAAGATGCACGTTATTACAACACACGGCTGAGAACCGCGGGCTGCACTAATAACTGATTCGGGCCGAATGCGGCTTCTCCACAGCCAATCGTGGCAATGAGTCGGCTACGGTCCGTCAGTGTACAAGTCATGTTTGTTGCAGAAAGCGTAGTGGCAGGCGCCGGCGCCTATAACTTGACGTTCTGTAGCCTCGTTGGATGACGTTTCCGGATACGGGGTCCTATCCTCAATTTATTCTTCAAGACATCCTGTAGAACTCTTCGAAGGCCGTCGGTATCGTATCATCATTATCACATCCACACCCACACAGTTGATAATGGAAACGAGACTAAAAAAAGATCATGACACCTTCATAGGATTTGTTGACCTGGAAAAAGCGTTCGACAATGTGAAAACGGTACTAGATGTTCGAAATTCTGAGAAAAATAGGGGTAAGCTGTAGGGACAGACGGATAATATAAAATATGTACAAGAGCCAAATGGGATTAAAAAGGGTGTACGACAGGGATGTAGTCTTTGACTACTGCTGTTCAGTATATACACTGAAGAAGCAACGACGCAAATAGAAGAAAGATCCAACAAAGAAATTAAAATTCTGGGTTAAAAGATATCAATGATAAGATTTGCTGACGAGATATTGCTACCCTCAGTGAAACTAAAGAAACATTACAGGCTCTGTTGAATGGAATGAACAGTCTAATGAGAAAAGAATATGGACAGGTATCAGGGTTGGTGACCATGAAGTCCAGGAACTCCGCTATCTAGGCAGCAGAACAAACCATGATGGACGGAGCAGGGAGGAAATAAAAAGCAGAGGAACATTGGCAAAAAGCGCATTCCTGGCCAAGAGAAGTCTACAAGTATCAAACATAGATCTTAATTTGAGGAGGAAATTTCTGAGAATGTACCTTTGGAACACAGCATTGTACGGTAGTGAAACATGGACTGTGAGAAAACCGGAACAGAAGAGAATCGATTGAGATGTGGTGTTGCAGAAGAATGTTGCAAATTAGGTGGACTGAATGAGGAGCTTCTCCGCAGAATCGACGAGGAGAGGAATATGAGGAAAACACTCACAAGAAGATGGGACGGGATGGTAGGACGTGTGTAATATATCAGGGAATAACTTCCAAGGTACTAAAGGGAGCTGTAGAGGGTAGAAACTATAGAGAAAGACAGAGATTGGAACACATCCTGTGAATAATTGAGGGCGAAGGTTGCAAGTGCCGCATCGAAGCAGATAGAAGTCTAATGACTATAAAAAAAAAATTCCAAGTACACGTGGCGCGATCAGGACATTAATGTTTACTTTTCTATGTACAGCAGGTCAGATAGTGGGGTGGACAGTGGAGTTAAAGCGGGCAATCTATAATTAACGGCACGCTTGTAACAGAGCAGAAAACATCCGGTAGTAAATTGTGTGATGAGTTTGCGGAAAGACTGTTAGACGCAGAAAAAAAGAACACGCAATACACTCCCCTCCCATCGAGTCGCCAGTTACAAGTCTTTTTAACTGACGCCACTTCGACGACTTGCGTATCGATGAGGATGAATGACGATGAAGACAATATGCCTCCAGTCCCCGAACAGAGAAAATCCCCGACTCAGCCGGAAATTGAACCCAGGCCACTCGCGTGGCATTCTGCTGCACTGGCCACTCAGCCTTTTTTTTTTTTTTTTTTCAAAAATCATTTATTGTACTTGAACACAATGACTCACAAAGTTATACGAAAGTTGATACAAACAACCACTGTAAAAAAATTCTTCAAATTGTTACATTAATGAAGGAAGTGACCTTTAAAAGAAAATAAGCAAACAATAAATTAAGGGGTAATATCGGTCAGTATTACGATCTACAGCAAGAATTGATTTTAACTTCTTCTTGCGGAAGATGTTCTATGGTATGTTGCTGTGTTGCTTGAACTGCTTGTAGATAGAAGTTAAGTAACAGAATTTTTTTTAAAATGTCACAGTATTTGTCAAACAATATTTTATTTATTTTTATGTTATTTTTGATGGTTGCTGTTGTTATTTTACGCCCATCCTTTCAAAACAATTTAAGCATGTTTCCGTACTTCTTTTTGTTTTCTGAGTGCTTGATAATGTTATGTTATTCACACTTAACTTAGATGTGGAATTCAATACTCAAGTGGGTGCATATTAAGGTAGCAATTCTTAAATGTGCGTCTACACCCCTAGCAACCTTTATATAAATCATATCCCGTATTAGGGATACAACCGCGTGGTGGATATACAGTCACGGGACAGCGATATGAACATATACAGATGGTGAGAGTATCGCGTTCACAAGGTTTAAAAGGGCAGTGCATTGGCAGAGCTGCACGATCCGTCACAGCCATGCGGATAAGATGCCTGTCGTCTCGACTGCTAGTGATACGAGGCCGTTGGGATCCAGCACGGCGTTCCGTATTACCCCCCTGAACCCACCGATTCCATATTCTGCTAACAGTCATTGGATCTCGACCAACGCGAGCAGCAATGTCGCGATACGATAAACCGCAGTCGCTATAGGCTACAATCAGACCTTTGTCAATGTCGGAAACGTGATGGTACGCATTTCTCCTCTTTACACGAGGCATCACAACAACGTTTCTCCAGGCAACGCCGGTCAACTGCTATTTGTGTATGAGAAATCGGTTGGAAACTTTCCTCATGTCAGCACGTTGTAGGTGTCGCCAACGGCGCCAACCTTGTGTGAATGCTCTGAAAAGCTAATCATTTGCATATCACAGCATCTTCCTCCTGTCCGTTAAATTTCGCGTCAGTAGCACGTCATATTCGTGGTGTAGCAATTTTAATGGCCAGTAGTGTACCTTTCTGTTAGCGCTGACAACTCTATGCAAATGTTGCTGTTCTCTGTCGTTAAGTGAAGGCTGTCAGCCACTTCGTTGTGCGTGGTGAGAGGTAATGCCTGAAATTTGGTATTCTCGGCACGCTCTTGACACTGTGCATCACGGAATATTGATTTCGCTAACGGTTTCCGAAGTGGACTGTCCCATACTTCTAGGTCCATCTGCCACTCCGCGTTCGGTCTGTTAATTCCCGTCGCGCAGCCACAGACGCTTCGGAAATATTTTCACGTTAATCACTTGAGTACAAATGACAGCCACGCTAATGCACTTCCCTTTTATTCTTGTGTACGCTATACTACCACCATCTGCATATCGATATCCTATGACTTTCGTGACCTCAGTGTATAGTTCAAAATGGTTCAAATGGCTCTGAGCACTATGGGACTTAACATCTGAGGTCATCAGTCCCCTGGAGCTTAGAACTACTTGAACCTAACTAATCTAAGGACATCACACACATCCATGCCCGAGGCAGGATTCGAACCTGACTGAAGCGCCTAGAACCGCTCGGCCAACGCGGCCGGCTCAGCGTATAGTTTCAGCGAACGATAGCTCACATTACTTACTGCTAGCAGATCACAGTCGTGTTCTTTAAAGTGCACCCCACTTCAGTGGAGTCGGTGATGGGTTTGATGTATGCTCGTCCCCGCTGTGGACACGCAGCCCGCTTACTACAGTGTGCCTTCTCTTCCCACTAAAACCGTATCTGCGTGCCAGTGCGTGGCGTGCCGCGGTGTTCGCTGTTGACGCTGGTGCAGTGGTGGCCAGCACAAAGCCGCGCTCACAAAGTGCTAATCTGTTACTGCGTGTCCGGCCGCTCTTTACACAGCCTCTGTCGGAGAGCTGCCGCTCTTAATTGAAATCGATCGCAATGTGATATTTAAGCCGGTGGTCGCCAGCGTGATGTATGAACCCCGGGGACGCGCCGCCCGTGTCCCGCCGCACCCGGCAAGTGTGCGCGGCGTTACGTCTGGAAAACGCAATATGCAGCGAGCCGGGACTTACGGGATGGCCTGCTTTGCAATTCATGATCCGCGCGATCGCGTCGTTTGCAACCGGAGGCTGCCTTTGGCGCCGGTCCCATTCGCGCACATTCCCGAATGTCTGTCGGAGGGCGTTCCGGCCGACGTCGAACCATTTCATTATATAACTGTCAAGCCCGTTCGTCCAGGACGCACAGACAGAAGTAGAGAGCGCGTTCCTTGATTTTCGGAAAGCGCTGTTACGGTTTCGCACTGTCGCATGTATGCTAATGAACAAAATACGAGCGTACCGCATATCAGAACGGGGGTAACTTCGGGCGTGGCCCAAGAGAGTGCTATTGCGCCATTACTTTTCACAATATACAGGTTGACGCAAATAAGACAGGCCATCCCAGATATATTCATAATGAAGTTAGATGGTGATTATAATGGGCCGAGCGGTTCTAGGCGCTTCGGTCCGGAACCGCGCGACTGCTACGGTCGCAGGTTCCAATCCTGCCTCGGGCATGGATGTGTGTGATGTCCTTAGGTTAGTTAGGTTTAAGTACTTCTAAGCTCTAGGGGGCTGATGACCTAAGATGTTAAGTCCCATAGTGTTCAGAGCCATATGAACCATTTTTTTTAATTATAATGAAATACATTTTCGGGGATATGGTGCCCCACAGCCCTCGTATATTTGAAAAATGTCTGTAACCGCCCTGTTACATTGTTAGAAACTTAGTCAGGTGGTGTCGTAGTTTTGAAATGAAACTTAGTATGCCGGCCGCGGTTGCCGAGCGGTTCTAGGCGCTTCAGTCCGGAACTGCGCGACTGCTACGGTCGCAGGTTCGAATCCTACCTCGTACATGGATGTGTGTGACGTCCTTAGGTCAGTTAGGTTTAAGTAGTTCTAAGTCTAGGGGACTGGTGACCTCAGATGTTAAGTTCCATAGTGCTCAGAGCCATTTGAAGTTAGTATGAATGTCGTGTAATAAATATTTCGCGTGCAACGCCGTTCGACACAGCAAAGGTCAATTGTGGGAACTACGCCACTGAATATTAAAAGTAACGTTATTAAGGAATACGTCCGACTGGCTACACAGAATAAGAGCGCACGTACATTCGCGAGTGAGTGGTTCAAAATAAGAATTAAAACTGTAAGGAAAATGGGTCGTAAATATAGTTACGTCGGTACACAGTTGTATGCGAATGTACAGTCTGGATAGAGGCACGTACGTTCTAAGTATTATCATTCATCGTGGCCGCGGTAAAAAAGAATTGTGGAATAAATGCATTTATTCATCTAAGAAATAAAATATTCGGACTTCGTAATTAAATGAAAAGAAAGATTGCAGGTTGTGAACGTCGCGGCAAATATGACCTAAATATTGAAATTGACATTGGCGGCCACGAAGAGAAAGAGATAAACACATTCACGTACCTCTATTGTTGAGCAGCCCCGTCGTGAAGATCGTCGCCTCCATCTAAATTCTCCATACAGAATTAAATAGTAATAATCTTCCAGAGTTACAGTAGCTGTGATCCATGGTATCGTAAATGATAAAATCGTATTGTTTCAGAAGTTGCTTTGATTATTTAGCACAATTTCATTTGAAACTACCGAACACTTCGTTTATACATCTACTAGTGCTGCTAATGATTACATCACGAGTTTGCAACGTCAAATATTTGCTCTGTGAAAAGTCGCAACAATAATTTCGAAATCTGATAATGTGGCAAACCGCTGAGGTGATGGAGAAGCAAGCCCAACTTTCGAAACTTTCGCTATTAATTTTTCGTCGATTCTGAATTTTGCTGTTGTAATTCCTAATAAACTGCCGATGTTTTTGCGCTTGAATGCGATGTATCCTGCCATGTATTTTAACGTATCGCGAGTAACGTCTTCACTGGAGATTGCTGAATCACTAAGATCGCACCCTCCGAGCAAAACTTAATCTGAAATATCGTTATTTGACGTGGCAGCTGCTTTGTTGCACTACTCACTTGAAATAAAATTCTCAAACTCGCCCACTATTTCTTCTCCAGAATTTTCGTCTTTGTCTTCCGCAACGGAAGCACCAATGGACAAAAGTTTGTTGCACTGCCAGTCAATATTAGTGTGCGTATTCTATTTTTCACGTCAAAGAGCGTAGGATTATTATGAAATGCACCACGACTCCGAATTCTAAAAAGAAAATTTTCGAGACAATCTTGATTCACTCAGGCAGTCAGGATGTAGGTTTCCCCGGCATTTTTCACATCTGCAAAAAGTCCTAAAAGGCGAATTTATTGATGTAACAAATGTAAATGGGAGCAGACTGTTTCTTTTCCCTGCTCGCATATTCGAGCAAATTTACAAAACTCTTCTCAGGGAATTTTCTTGACGAGAGGTTTCAACCATAACGACTTCTAAGAGGTTCTTTGTGACCTTGGGTGTACCTCGAGTTCAACACATCGAAAAAGCTGTTTATCAATTCGATGAAGCTTCCTTGCCGATGTCACAGATTGGGCAGTGCGCGGTGGCAATAGCTGTGGAGCCATTCAAACGTTTTGACGCACACGTCCGTTCACATTCTGCCGCGCGAGGTAGCCTCGCGGTCCGAGTCGCCTTGTCACGGTCCGCGCGGCTCCCCCGTCGGAGGTTCGAGTCCTCCCTCGCGCATGGATGTGTGTGTCGTCTGTAGCGTAAGATAGTTTAAGTTAGATTAAGTAGTGTGTAAGCATAGGGACTGATGAAATGTTTCAAATGGCCCTGAGCACTATGGGACTCAACTGCTGAGGTCATAAGTCCCCTAGAACTTAGAACTACTTAAACCTATCTAACCTAAGGACAACATACACATCCCTGCCCGAGGCAGGAATCGAACCTGCGACCGTAGCGGTCACGCGGTTCCAGACTGTAGCGCCTAGAACCGCACGGCCACTCCGGCCGGCTAGGGACTGATGACCTCAGCAGTTTGGTCCCAGAAGACCTTACCACGAATTTCCAAATGTTTTCCTCTTTCATGTGAGCTTCCGATATGTGATAGGTGATCGAAAGATAACTTGTCTGGTGCAGCAAAAGATCTTTCGTTATTTCCACAGTTTTTAATTTTTCGCTCCCGTATCGCATGTAACCGCAACGACACCCATCACAACTCGTCCAAGTTCTGTAATGATTGTCTGCAACAAATTACTTGCCATTGTCACATCAAAACCGTATTATATTGGCTGATTACACTTTGAAAATAAACCGCCTGTCATGGCTCATTGAACGTTCTTGCGTCGTCCCAGTATGACATCGTCAGATGAATTGTAGCTCACACGACTGTTAATGTTCATTTCACCAAAGCGTAGGATAGCCGTGGCCTCAGATGGTGTGAACATCTCTGACATAGCCGTAATTAAATCAAGTTCTTCCTTTACGATGTTTGGTTGACACCAGCTGCTTGGTCCATTTTTGGTGTGTTGATCGATAGGATAAAGGATTGTTCTTAAGTAAGCATATGCTTTTGAAGACAAAGCTCTAAAAGTAAGGGCATTTGTAATGTCCTCAGAACACCACTTTCCACGGTGTTTTTCTTCATAAAGCACCAAATTCTTGGGTGAAACACTGAGGTAGTATTGTCTTAACCTCCTTACTTACTTCTCCCATATTCTTGCTAGCAGGAGCAGATGTTTTGAAAGGTACACCTCGTTTCTTAGCCTTCTTCGTAGTTGCAATTTTTTGCTTCAGTAATGGGTTTCTGCTCTTTAGAATAACCAATTCTTTCTTTAAGTTCTTAATTTCTTTGTATATAACGATCGGATCAGAGGAAATTTCTGTGTTAATTGACTTGTCAAGTTTTCTTTTCTGGGAGACAAAACTTGTGTCTTGGGAGCCCTATTCCGTATTGCTCAGAAGTTACGCCGACGTTCTCTTTGGTTTACGTCGTGGGCAGAACCTGCAGCACCAGGTTTATTTCCATGCCAGTTAGGTATTTTCTGGGATGGAACTGCATCTGACTTGAGCAACTTTCTTGTAGATAAGCCCAACAACACATTTTGCATGACCCGTTTTTAATCCTGTGGTCGAAAATGTTCAGAACGCATCCCTGTATTTTTAACATTGCTCTTGTTTCCACCTTTACAGCGAGAGAACCATTCACGTTGGAGTTCTGAGTCTTTCGAAAACCGATAGCGGAGAGCGCCTTCTATGCTATGCCCCAACTTGGCAAAAGTGTAGTAGGATTTGTTATTCCTCATTTTAATAGAGAAATATCGTGAACAACTTCTAATATTAGGAAAGCTCCATCTCGTACCGGAATGCGCCACAGGTCACGAACTACTCCCAGGGAAGCGGGATCACAGCTCTGCAGGCAGCGGTATGTCCGGTGAGCGCTGTGCAGTGGCTGCCCACTGACGTCGCGGATACCTGGAATACACCCTCTGGGGCTGGTGGACATAATTTGCGTGATTCCACATAGCTGACAGTCAGAGAGAAATACCTGCGAATACGCTCGGCATTAGACTCGCATCATTGTTCGAATTTATGTAGGGAGAGTTTTGTCTGGAGAATGCAAGCTGACTTATATGCAGAAATGTGCGTGTTGGTGATTATTTGCATCGAAACGTGAAATCCTTATCACCAAGAACTACGCCATCTTATAGATCGTCCAGTTTAATGCAAACTGGAGTGGTAGTATGAACCTGCAGACACAGTGAGTTTTACGAGGGTCACTCAAAAAAAAATTTCACTTTTTTTTAAAATCCATCTTTTATTCTACATGTTTGAAAGTTTTACAGTACGTAGATACATCCTTTAGGATATTTTCATTTCTCCACATAATATCCATCCCTCTCAACTGCCTTACGCCATCTTGGAACCAGCGCCTGTATACCCGCACTGTAAAATTCTGGACCAATCTGTTGGAGCCACTGTTTGGCAGCGTGCACAAGGTAGTCATCATTTTCCACGAAGAGTCTTTCAGTTTCCCAAAGAGATGATAGTCACATGGAGCCGGGTCAGGACGGTAAGGCGGGTTTTTCAGTGCTGTCCATCCGAGTTTTGTGATCGCTTCCATGGTTTTTTGACTGACATGTGGCCGTGCATTGTCGTGCAACAACAAAACATCCTGCCTTTCCCGATGTGGTCGAACACGACTCAGTCGAGCTTGAAGTTTCTTCGGTGTCGTCACATAAACATCAGAATTTATGGTGGCTCCACTTGGCATGATGCCCACAAGCAAGAGTCCTTCGGAATCGAAAAACACCGTAGCCATAACTTTTCCAACAGAAGGTGTGGTTTTGAATGTTTTTCCTTGGGTGAATGTGCATGATGCCACTCCATTGACTGCCTCTTCGTCTCTTGTGAAAAATGATGGAGCCATGTTTCATCACCTTTCACAATTCTTCCAAGAAATTCATCTCCACCATTCTCGTACTGTTCCAAAAGTTCGCTGCATACCGTTTTTCTTGTTTCTTTGTGAGCTACTGTCAACATCTTGGGAACCCACCTGGCACAAACCTTTCAGTATTCTGCAAACACTTCCTTCCCCTGTCCCAGCGTAGCGTGAAAATTCGTTCACTGTGATGCGTCTGTTAGCAGTCACCAATTCTTTAACTCTCTGCACATTGTATGGAGTGTGTGCAGTACCAGGCCTGCCGCTGCGAGGACAATCCTCAATATTGCCGTGCCCACTTTCATCATGTAACCTGCTTGCGATCGACAGCAGCATCTCCGTACACCTTTTTCAACCTCTTGTGGATGTTTCCCACTGTCTCGTTTTCACAGAACAGGAATTCTATGACAGCACTTTGCTTCTGACGAACGTCAAGTGTAGCAGCCATCTTAAAGACATGCTGTGACGGCGGCACTCACGGGAACAGGTTGAACTAAGTTTGAAAACAAGCGGGAAGGATTTATCTACACACTGTAAAACTTTCACACATGCAGAATGAAAACTTTATTTTTACAAAAATAGTGTTCATTTCTTTTGGAGTGACCCTCGTGTTTGGAAGAAGAATCTTGCTCCTTTCTGAATGAGTTAATGAATTCTACTCGAGAATATGTTATCCAGTTTTCATTTATTACGCTGTAATAGCGCATCAACGAATTCTGGTCGCTCTATAGCGAGAGAGTAATGACTTGACCTGAAGTTTTAGGTTTCGCCGTGAAGTCGCAGCTTCGCCGAGGAGCGACCGACTAGATGCTTCGGCAAGCTGCGTAACCACTGTCTTATTCAAAGTATAGTAGAGAATTTTACGCCGTTCAATATACTACTCTAATTCAGTATACTACAGTAATTAGAAGCACTTAGAATTTTCCGCAATTGTTTACGCCTCTAAATAGAGGTGAATTTTTGTGCAAAGAACTTGCAGTAAGGTTGTCTGTCTGGAATTTAATAGTTTTCAAAATGTTTAAATCAACCAGTACGAAGTTATTTCAAGTTAGCGTCCTTTCCTTTACTTTAATTCATTTTGAGAGGGAGAGAATAAAGTGGCGACCGTGGCAGGACACAGATTTTCTTTCCAAATAGTAAGGTTGGTTGAAATCTAACCAGTGATTGAGGAGGAAGTGTGGAACGTAGATACAGAAATAATGTGATTTTTATAAATATGTAGACTTATCTCGAATGTTATAAATGTACAGTACAGAGGTAGGAAATGAAATATTTGATGCCGCGCGGGATTAGCCGAGCGGTCTTTGCCGCTTCAAAAATGGCTCTGAGCTCCATGGGACTTAACATCTGCGGTCTTCAGTCCCCTAGAACTTAGAACTATTTAAACCTAACTAACCTAAGGACATCCCACACATCCATGCCCGAGGCAGGATTCGAACCTGCGACCATAGCAGTCACGCGATTCCGGACTGAGCGCCTAGAACCGCACGGCCACCGCGGCCGCCTATGCCGCTTCAGTCATGGACTGTGCGGCTGGTCCCGGCGGAGGTTCGAGTCCTCCCTCGGACATGGGTGTGTGTGTTTGTCCTTAGGATAATTTAGGTTAAGTAGTGTGTAAGCTTAGGGACTGATGACCTTAGCAGTTAAGTCCCATAAGATTTCACACATATTTGAACATGTTTTTTAAATATTTGATGAGCTGAAACTGTGACAGTCTGTTTGGGGCTCACGACCGTAGCAGAACACCTCACGAACTAGTCGCTGTGCGCATGCCCCGTTTGCGTGCGCCCCCGGCCGCGTGGCGCGCCCGGCTACGCACGCTTAATTACGCACGTTGTCAGCACAGCCGGCGGGGCTGCCGCGAGTCTGCCGCCAGCAGAGTCCCTCATGTGTCCCAACGCGTCTGTATGGGTGTGCATAATGCATGGCCAGAGAGTCAGTACTGTTGTTCCCTGCGGGTCATAATGTGTAGGAGGGGGTGACATGAGTCTCATGACCGCCCCACCCCCAGGCCCTCCCAAAAAATAGCGCATTCTAGTAGAAGCGTTTGTATTTTACATACAGAAAAATGACACTTATCATTTGACAGAACATCTCTCCAGGTTTTGATTCTTAATACACGCCATGGTGTGTACCTCCACCTGCGGACGGACAGGTCAAAACACATAGAAGAACCATCAGTTCATGTATTGTCGCATCGAACTAGTTCATGCTTGCAAATCGGCAACCGAATGAACATATTACGTCTCCTTCCCGGAGAATTCGTGTCAGCGACTTAAATGTATTCCAAGCATGTAACGACGGTTACCACATAACAAACGGTACGCATATTGAGCACTTGTATTCCGTTTGTATTGTAGGTTGTCTTCTGATACTACAGATGTAGTTATGTGTAATCGTGTACATCAGTCCCAATTTTCAAGCTAACTTTCAAAATATAAACTAGCATTAAAACTAAGAACGTCAAGGCTTTCTAAAAATTTTAAGCTACATTTAACAGTGGCTGCTTTTCAGTCGCTTGCCTGAGGGCCTGTCCATGTAAATGGGCGAGCCTGACAGACTGCGCCGGCCGGTGTGGCCGAGCGGTTCTAGGCGCTACAGTCGGGAACCGCACGACCGCTACGGTCGCAGGTTCGAATCCTGCCTCGGCATGGGTGTGTGTGATGTCTTTAGGTTAGTTAGGTTTAAGTAGTTCTAACTCTAGGGGACTGATGACCTCAGAAGTTAAGTCTCCATAGTGCTCAGAGCCATTTGAACCATTTTGACAGACTGCAGGGAACATTCCGTTCAGGAAAAGGCGCCCTTTCACAGACTAACCGTAGCTGCTGTAAACAGCAAATCCAACACGGTTCGTCGGTTCGCATGCAGGATCACCAAACCAGGGCAAAACAGAAAGGAAAAATAGAGGAAAAAATGACTTCCCGAACGTAGGTGGAAACTACTGAAAAAAAAAACAGCGTTCCTCAAATTTACACACTCACATAACCGTAATCACAACTGATAAAATGTTCCGGGCTATTATGCCGTGGTCGAATGGATTTCAGCTTAAACCCCTACGTTTCGTCCCCATCTCCGGAGAACATTTTCAAGGAGGATCGTAGCTACTTTGAACGTCTGATTCACACAGTGGCTCGCTACTGACTACAGCAAAATTCCGCTTCCGCGCAGTGGCGAGACATCACATGTTTTGAATGCGCCAGCACAATTGGCCGTTGTCGACTACCGTCGTCCGCTGATGCTATCACCCCAAGATGGAACACTGGTACACATCTTCTTCAGCACCGGAATGTAGATGTCATTCAGTTTCACGCCATCCTCCTTCCTGCTGAAATTCCTAGGGTGTTTTACAATCTCTATGGCCTCTGTATAACCTTCATGGTATCCGTTTATGGTTTCCAGTACTTGAGTCCTATCAAAATGGATATGGTGGTCTGCTGACTGCAAAGCATTGAAAAGAAAGAATGTCGTAGCTTGGGCCACACGGTTTACCGAAAACCAACGCACACAACCGTTACATATGCCGGTATTCGAACCACCACCCACAACAAAAGAAAGGCGTCATAAGAACGTTGTTGGATGGAGCAAAAAAATCTGCGAACCAGAGCTGCCTGACGCAGAATTAAAACATCTCACCAATGCATTGCTCAAGAATGGTTATTCTTTCGCTGAGGTGAAAAAAGCGTTAAGAGCACCGCTTAGAAATCATATCAGTGCTCAAGCGCGGGTGAAGTCTTAAGTTTTTTGCCTTTCAGTAATGACCTAACTGACCGAATAGGAAAAATCTTGAATAAGTGGAACATGGCGATGATATAAAAGCCCACCTGGAAGATACAAGATCACTTAAAATCGCCCAGAGATGCTCGCCGGTCGCTGGAAAAAGTAGGAATTCATAGGATTCCATGTAGTTGTGGGGAGATGTGGGTGAGTACTACAACAAGAACGGTCAAAAAACCAATAGAAGAGAGGTTATAAGAGAGGCCATAAAGTTTGTGAAACATCCTAGGAAATTCAGCAGGAAGGAGGAGGGCGTGAAATTAAATGACATCCGGATTCCGGTGCTGAAGAAAATGTGTACAAGTCCTCCATCATGATGGGGTGATAGTAACAGCCGATGACAGCAGTCGACCACGGCCACCACCACCTAGAAACACTCTAGGTGGTGGTCCCAAGGCCCATTGCGCTCGCGCATTCAAAACATGTGACGACACGCCACTGTGCGGAAGCGGAATTTTGCTTTAGTCAGCAGCGAGCCACGGTGTGAATTGAACATTCAAAGTAGCTACGCTTCCCCTTGAAAACGTCCTCCGCAGATGGGGACGAAATGTTGGGTCGTAAGGGGAAATCCATTCGACCACGGCATAACAGCTCGGAACATATTATTAATTGTGACGTTTCCGGCCGTGAAAGTTTACATTTATATGTGTAATAGTGAAACCACACTTGAGTTTTATATCGTGTACTTTACGACATTGTTGTTGTTGTTTTTGGGGAAGGAGACCAGGCAGCGAGGTCATCAATCTCATTGGATTAGGGAAGGACGGGGAAGGAAGTCGGCCGTGCCCTTTCAAAGGAACCATCCCGGCATTTGCCTGGAGCGATGTAGGGAAATCACGGAAAACCTAAATCAGGATGGCCGGACGCGGGATTGGACCGTCGTCCTCCCGAATGCGAGTCCAGTGTGCTAACCACTGCGCCATCTCGCTCGGTATTAAACGAAAGAGGGGATTATAAATAAAACGAAATTCAAGCAACATCAGGAAAAGAAATAATGAATACAATAATATGGACGAAAATATAAAATGGTAAAACGTAGGAAATTAAATCAAAATTAACACATAAAAATTAGTAAAATAACTAATAAGCTTCCAAATTAAAAAAGAATGACTGGAAAACAATACAAAAGTGACATAGTTAATATGACGATTAAAATGACATTACAAAATATTAGACATTTAAAAAACGATATTTACACTTATTAACTGAATAAAAAAAATGATCCAAATCATTTCGATAAAGATTCGAAAATAAAAAATTGAAATCACTTTAAAAGGTTTGAATCCATAAAATCCGGTACTTTAGCAACTTACATTACCCTGCAAAACCGCTCTGCGCATTGCTCTCATTTTTAAACCTCTAGAGAATCACGCGAAATTCCGTTCTTTAAAAATTTCTCACAAACGAAAGCTCACCAGTATGAATGGCTGAGGGTGTGATACTCGTACGTGGGTCCTTAACATACATCTCCTTATAGATGGCGTGAAAAAGTCAATCCCAAGGACCGATCCTCGTCAGATGTGTCAGGTTGTTTCTATTATACTTAGATATTAATTATATGACTACTTAAATTTTCACACATTCGCTTTTTAGATGCTATATGTTTCTGAACTGAAATTTATCGGATGTAATGGTAATGAGAAGCACCGAGTACTGAAAATCACTAATTATTATTATTATTATATTAAAGAATTTTGCTGTAATTAAACAATTAATTATTATCATATTGCAAGATTTGTATATTTTAATCTAATTTTTATTAAAATGGTAGCCATGTGTGGCACTTCAGGATGACACCAAACTATATTTGTGATTTGGGGGGGTTTGAAAAAAATGGTTCAAATTGCACTGCTGTAACCGCGCGGGGTAGCCGCGTGCTCTAAGGCGTCTTGCCATGGTTCACGCGGCTTCTCCCGTCGGAGGTTCGAGTCCCCCCTCGGGCATGGGTGTGTGCGTTGTTCTTAGTGTAAGTTAGTTTAAGTTAGATTAAGTAATGTGTAAGCCTAGGGAGCGATGACCTTGGCAGTTTGGTCCCGTAGGAACTTACCACAAATTTCCAATTTTTTGCTCTGATGTCACGTGCGTATGCGGTCAGTATTTTACTGCATCCAAGAATAACAACAAAACGTACACTAGCAGGTGTCGCCCTCTTCGGTCATCATCAGTAGTGGGAAGAGGTAGCGGGCGCCATAGCGTTTCATATCTGCTCGAACATTAATGAACAGATAACCCAGTGCACGGTGCACAGTCCAAATTGCAGATTGCCCATCTAACGGGTTCCAGAGCCAAAAAAATTGATTTTTAAATATTTCAAGTAATTATTGACAGAAATTAAAAATGCTGTCATTTAGAGGTAAAAACTAATGTTAAATACTTAACGCAGCAACACAATTATTACAGTTAGAAAAAAATGGTTCAAATGGCTCTGAGCACTATGGGACTTAACTGCTATGGTCATCAGTCCCCTAGAACTTAGAACTACTTGAACCTAACTAACCTAAGGACATCACACACATCCATGCCCGAGGCAGGATTCGAACCTGCGACCTTAGTGGTCCCGCGGTTCCAGACTCTAGTGCCTAGAACCGCTCGGCAACTCCATCCGGCACATTTAGAAACTATGGATACGTTTTGAAGCAGTGTAACTCACGGCCTGCAAATTGCGTAACTATATTCATCCAGGATTTGAGATTGAGACCACTTAGCTACTTCCAACAATGTAAATTATTTCAAACCTTTACGAAACATCAAAGTTTTCGACGAAATTTCGATGTGTTTTAGTGGTCGCTCACATTTTTGGTCCCGTGTTCGAAACCCGATTATTGTCTTTTCTTTATTTACACTACTGGCCATTGAAATTGCTACACCACGAAGATGACGTGCTACAGACGCGAAATTTAACCGACAGGAAGAAGATACTGTGATATGCAAATGATTAGCTTTTTAGAGCATTCACACAACGTTGGCGCCGGTGGCGACACCTATAACGTGATAAGATGAGGAAAGTTTCCAACCGATTTCTCATACACAAACAGCAGTTGACCGGCGTTTCCTGGTGAAACGTTGTGATGCCTCGTGTGAGAAGGAGAAATGCGTACCATCACGTTTCCGACTTTGATAAAGGTCGGATAGTAGCCTATCGCAATTGCGGTTTATCGTATCGCGACATTGCTGCTCGCGTCGATCGAGATGCAATGACTGTTAGCAGAATATGGAATCGGTGGGTTCAGGAGGGTAATACGGAACGCCGTGCTGGATCCCAATGGCCTCGTATCACTAGCAGTCGAGATGACAGGCATGTTATGCGCATGGCTGTAACGGATCGTGCAGCCACGTCTCGATCCCTGAGTCAACAGATGGGGACGTTTGCAACCATCTGCACGAACAGTTCGACGACGTTTGCAGCAGCATGGACTATCATCTCAGAGACCATGGCTGCGGTTACCCTTGATGCTGCATCACAGACAGGAGCGCCTGCGACGGTGTACTCAACGACGAACCTGGGTGCACGAATGGCAAAACGTCATTTTTTCGGATGAATCCAGGTTCTGTTTACAGCATCATGATGGTCGCATCCGAGTTTGGTGACATCGCGGTGAACGCACATTGGAAGCGTGTATTCGTCATCGCCATACTGGCGTATCACCCAGCGTGATGGTATGGAGTGCCATTGGTTACGCTTCTCGGTCACCTCTTGTTCGCATGGACGGCACTTTGAACAGTGGACGTTACATTTCAGATGTGTTAAGACCCGTGGCTCTACCCTTCATTCGATCCCTGCGAAACCCTACATTTCAGTAGGATAATGCACGACCGCATGTTGCTGGTCCTGTACGCGCCTTTCTAGATACAGAAAATGTTCGACTGGTGCCCTGGCCAGTACATTCTCCAGATCTCTCACCAATTGAAAACTTCTGGTCAATGGTGACCAAGCAACTGGCTCGTCACAATACGCCAGTCACTACTCTTGATAAACTGTGGTATCGTGTTGAAGCTACATGGGCAACTGCACCTGTACACGCCATCCAAGCCCTATTTGACTCAATGCCCAGGCGTATCAAGGACATTATTACGGCCAGAGATGGTTGTTCTGGGTACTGATTTCTCAGGATCTATGCACGCAAAGTGCGTGAAAATGTAATCACATCTCATTCCTAGTATAATATATTTGTCCAATGAATACCCGTGTATCATCTGCATTTCTTCTCGGTGTAGCAATTTTAATGGCCAGTAGTGTATCTTATTTTATTTGCTTCACTTACCTACTCATGTCCGTAGAACATTACTACACGAGTGTTCCTTACCAAGTTAGAGCATGCAAGAACTTTATATTTACTGTAAAATTGCAATTGGGTTTCACAATAAGTGTCGTACATTTATTATGTAATAGATGTGTGCATGGTATTTTCAAGGATAACAATCTTTTTAAATTTTAATACTCTTATATTTTTCTTATTTAATTTCCCATATTAATTCTTACAATATGTTCTTATTTTTATTTGGTGCATTCACTTGTAGAAACATTAGAAACATAGAAATTCCGAACACCATGAGCATCACGTGAACGCACGTTTGCCGCAGCGGCATTTCTTCAGATGAATTTCACTAGGGCAAGAAACATCCTCAGTACTGCTGAAAATTTCAAGCATTGGAAGTAATTTCATAGCAGACAACGCATAACCGATCATTTTTCCGAAATCTGGCGCAAGGAATTGGTTATGGATCAAGATACACTCAGGAATTTCGTCGAAAACAGCTTCAAATATTTTTTTCATTCAGTTGTCTTTTTTTTTAAGTTCATTCACCGGTCCTAGTACTATTAGACAAATAAGGACATTGCAAAACTTTCGTGTAGTAATCTTCTACGAACATGGGTAGATCAACGAAAAACAAAGATAAAAACAAAAATCGAGATTCGAACACGGGGCACAAAAGTGTAAAGGCGCGACTCCAGCCACTGTGCCATCGCTTCGGTCGAATCATTTGCTCGCTCAAAGGCACATAAAGTACCTCGGAAACTTTGATCGTCGTTTCCTCAGGAACGGTATGGTATCTAAGCCTCAGCCGATCCTCGTGTTCGCTTATTTTGACTCCTCATCCACTGAGCGGAGTTCCTCGGGAATCGAATTATGGCACTTTTCGTGTTCTCCTCGCTAGTGCAACAGGCGCAGGCTGTCGACAGTAACTTTACGGGTTATAATCGGCGCACGAGCGATGGGATACAGCAACTCCGAGGTAGCGGTGAAGTGGGAATTTTCCCGTACGATCATTTTCACGAGTGTTCCTTGAATATCAGGACTCCGGTGAAACACCAAATATTAGAGATCGCTGCGGCCGGAAAAATATGCAGCAAGAACGGGAGGAACGACTATTGAAGACAATCTTTCAACGTGACAGAAGTGCAACCCTTCCTCAAATTGCTACAGATTTCAATGCTGGGCCATCAACAAGCGTCAGCGTGCGAACCATTGAACGAAACATAATCGATATGGGCTTCCAGAGCCGAAGGCCCACTCGTGAAACATGTTGCCCCGTCTGACGAGTCTCGTTTCAAATTGTATAGAGCGGATGGACGTGTACGGGTGTGGAGACAACCTCATGAATCCGTGGACTCTCCGTGTCATCAGGTGACTGTTCAAGCTAGTGGCGGCTCTGTAATGGTGTGGGGCGTGTGCAGTTGGAACAATATGCGACCCCTGATACGTCTAGATACGACTCTGACATGTGATTCTGTTTGATCACCTGCATCCATGTCCATTGTGCATTCCGACGGACTTGGGCAATTCCAGCAGGACAGTGCGACACCCACACGTCCAGAATCGCTACAGAATAGCTCCAGGAACACTCTTCTGAGTTTAAACTCTTCCGCTGGCCACCAAACTCCCCAGTCATGAACATTATGGACCATATTTGGGACGCCTTGCATCGCGCTGCTCTGATGGGATCTCCGCCCCTTCGTGTTCTTAGGAATTACTGACAGTCCTGTAGGATTCATGGTGTCAGTTCCCTCCAGCACTACTTCAGACATTAGTCGAGTCCATGTCACGTTGTGTTGCGGCACTTCTGCGTGCTCGCGGGGGCCCTGCACGATATTAGGCAGGTGTAATAGTTTCTTTGGCTCTTCAGTGTATTTCTGTCGCTGAACATTAATGTATCACTTGACAGAACTAGATACTGATCTCTTTCACAGAGCACAACTGACGATAAACACTTATGAAGCGTTCTAACACTATCGTTGCACAGCCGACTCGGCAGAAAGCCGACGTTGTCGTCTTCAGTAATGATTGCTGACTGGTCTCAGGGGCACTGCGCTCACTCGTAAGTGAGCGAGCTGATGAGGTAGCGGATGGAAACTCTTCCTGTCGTGTCTATGTCACCGTCTCTCTTTCGGCTTTGCTCCTGACAGCGACTGTGGTTCCGTCGCGAGGTACGAACCTTGTCTTGGCATCTCACTTGTCGGACGACACCACACAAACAGTGTAAACCCCTTTTTGGGACATCCTGTGTGTATCAACTACACCTGGTGAGCTTTGATTTTTACTTTTAGCGATGTTCGAGTTTTTAATATTTTAACGCGGTTCAGTCAAGGTTTGCATTGAAAAACAACCGGCTATTGTGCGGCCGCCGAATCCAAATTTGAACCACTGAATAATACTAAAATTGGAATAAGCGCCTTTTGTGACATGAATCAGCTGTGTAGTTATCAATAAGTCCCCGTAATTCTGACATAGAGCTTGGTTTACGCCGTAAGAATGACACCCCGAGCTGTAATAAAAGAAGCCGTGTCAGCTGACTGTGTATCGTTTGAGATGTCCTAGAGATTGTTCAGTGATTTAAGCGTGTTACTAGCAGATCGAATGAAGCAACAGTTTCAGATGATTCTATTCTAATAAACAGTATGGTGGCAACACGGCACTGAAAAATTCACACTACGGCTGAAACCGTTGCGTGTGAAACAAGGCTCAGAACCCTGTAGCGAAACATTCTGAAAATGCGAGTACTGAGATCGATGCACTAGACTCGTTTTAAACGCCTCCAAAGCAAGGAGCTACATCTAATATAGAAGTTGTATTGCCAGTATAGTTTCGACACGTTTCGCTTGCGGTCCATTCGGAGGCAATTAGGGCCCGACTAGCGCCTTGCAGCGGCCTTTGTTGGAGAACACGGCGGGTGGGCGGCGGCCCTTGCGGCAGCTTTTAGTCGTCGGCAGCTGTTGCTGGGAGTTGCCGGAAGTTGAGGGCCGTTCACCTGCCAGCGTGCGCCCGCCTGTGAAACCAGCTCCGGCCGGTGGCCGGGCACAAACTTTACTGCCGGGCAAACCCTCCACAAGTGGCGGGCCCTCCTGAGGGCGCTACCACATTTATTCGACGCGCTAACGATCGACAGCACACGCGTCCGATGCCTAAATCGTTTTACGAGGGCTATCCAGAGCCGAGGGGCATGAAAGGGAAGCAGTGGTTGGGGAGGGAGTGAGACAGGGTTGTAGCCTATCCCCGATGTTATTCAATCTGTATATTGAGCAAGCAGTAAAGGAAACAAAAGAAAAACTCGGAGTAGGAATTAAAATCCATGGAGAAGAAATAAAAACTTTAAAGTTCCCCGATGACATTGTAATACTGTCAGAGACAACAAAGGACCTGGAAGAGCGGTTCAACAGAATGGACAGTGTCTTGAAAGGAGAATGGACACCAACAAAAGCAAAACAAGGATAATGGAATGCAGTCGAATTAAATCGGGTGATGCTGCGGGAATTAGATTAGGAAATGAGGCACTTAAAGTAGTAAAGGAGTTTTGCTATTTGGGGAGTAAAATAACTGATGATGGTCGAAGTAGAGAGGATACAAACTGTAGACTGGCCATGGCAAGGAAAGCGTTTCTGAAGAAGAGAGATTTATTAACATCGAGTACTGATTTAAGTGTCGGGAAGTCGTTTCTGAAAGTATTTGTATGGAGTATAGCCATGTATGGAAGTGAAACATGGACGATAAATAGTTTAGACAAAAGAGAATAGAAGCTTTCGATATGTGGTGTTACAGAAGAATGCTGAAGATTAGATGGGTAGATCACATAACTAATGAGGAGGTATAGAACAGAACTGGAGAGAAGAGAAATTTGTGGCACAACTTAAATAGGAGAAGGAAACGGTTGGTAGGGCATATTCTGAGGTATCAAGGGATCACCAATTTAGTATTGGAGGGCAGCGTGGAGAGTAAAAATCGTAGAGGGAGACCAAGAGATGAATACACTAAGGAGATTCAGAAGGATGTAGGTTGCAGTAGGTACTGGGAGATGAAGAAGCTTGCACAGGATAGAGTAGCATGGAGGGCTGCATCAAACCAGTCTCTGGACTGAAGACCACAACAACACCATCCAGAAAGTAACACAAGGTTTGAAATAAAATTTATCAGTATGAACTAAATAAATTTTATTATACAGAACTACATTTTAAAGGTATACTGTTAATCTATTTTCTACATAATCGCCATTCACTTTGCGGTAATTACACTGAAGCGCCAAAGATACTGGTACACCTGCATACTATCGTTTAGGGCCCACGCGAGCATGCAGAAGTGCCGGAACGCAACGTGGCGTGGACTCGAGTAATGTCTGAAGTAGCGCTGCAGGGAATTGAGACCATGAATCCTGCAGGCCTGTCCATAAATCCGTAAGAGTACCAGGGGATGGAGATCACTTGTGAACAGCACGTTCCAAGGTGTCCCAAATATGCTCCATAATGTTCAAGTCTGGGGAGTTTGGCGGCCAGCGGAAGTGTTTAAACTCAGAAGAGTGTTCCTGGAGGCACTCTGAACCAGTTCTGGACATGTGGGGTGTCGCATTGCCCTGCTGGAATTGCCCAACCGTCGGAATGCACAATGGACATGGATGGAGACGATCCGACAGGATGCTTACGTACGTGTCACCTGCCAGAGTCGTATCTAGACGTATCAGGGGTCCCATATCACTCCAACTACACACGCCCCACACCATTACAGAGTCTCCACCAGCTTGAACAATCCCCTGCTGACATGCAGGATCTGTGGATTCGTGAGGTTTTGTCCATAACCGTACACGTCCATCCGCTCAGTACAATTTGAAACGAGACTCGTCCGACCAGCAACATGTTTCCAATCATCAACAGTCCAATGTCGGTATTAACGCGCCCAGGCGAGGCGTAAATCTTTGTGTCGTGCAGTCATCAAGGGGACACGAGTGGGCCCCTTCGGCTCCGAAAACCTATATCGGTCATGTTTCGTTGAATGATTCGCACACTAACACTTATTGATGCCCCAGCATTGAAATCTGCAACAACTTGCGGAAGGATTGCGCTTCTGTCACGTGCAACGGTTCTCTTCAGTCGTCATTGGTCCTGTTCATTCAGGATCTGTTTCCGGCCGCAGCGTTGTCGGAGATTTGATGTTTTACCGGATTTCAGATGTTCGCGGTACACTTGTGAAATGGTGCACGGGAAAACCTCCACTTCATTGGAGATGCTGTGTGCCATTGCTCGTGCGTCGACTATAACTCGATGTGCAAACTCACTTAAATCGTGATAAACTGCCATTGTAGCATCAGTAACCGATCTAACAACTGTCCCAGACACTTGTTGTTTTATATACGCATTGCTGACCTCTGTTCAAATGGTTCAAATGGCTCTGAGCACTATGGGACTTAACTGCTGAGGTCATCAGTCCCGTAGAACTTAGAACTACTTAAACCTAACTAACCTAAGGACATCACACACATCCATGCCCGAGGCAGGATTCGAACCTGCGACCGTAGCGGTCGCGCGGTTACATATCTCTGTATTTGAATAAGCATGCCTATACCGGTTCCTTTGGCGTTTCAGTGTATGTTACCTGGCACACATTTTTCAGTATCCTCGCTGCAGAAATCTACCGCCTACCATAGCAACGGCCTGTTTATACCGGCAAACACTTCGGCGTCGGTATCAGAGCGTTGTGTAGAGCTAAAGTCGGGTTGTACGGTGGATGATCAAATACTTCCCATCCAAAACCCCGTAGTAGCTCTCGGATACGTTTGGCCGTGTGTGGACGTGAATTGTCTTGAAGAAACGAAACTTTTGCGTTAAGTTTTCCCTGATGCTTATTTGCGTCGCCCGCCTTGACTTTGTTGAGTATTTGACAATATCTCTCTGAGTTAATTGTTGTGCCACGTTCAAATGAAATCAACTAGAATCACTCCCTTAGAGTCCCAAACCACAACAGCCATGATCTTTCTTGGTGACAGCGTTTGCAAACACGCCCTTGGTTCGTAACGCGAATTTTTGGTTCCTCATTCCAGTAACTGCTTTTTTGTTTCACAGTTGTTTTACTTCACCCAATTTCGTAACCAGTTACGATAGGATCGATAAGTTTTTTATCATTTTTCTCGTAATCTTCGACGAGAGTCAGTGCTGCGGCCAGTCTGTTTTTTGTGGTCTTCCCTTCGGATTTTGGGAACACGCCTAACACAGAATTCGTGGTAACCAAGCTTCTCTGTCACAATAGCATGCAACAGACTACGTAAAATTTGGGGAAAATGTTGCGAAAGTTCTGTAATCCTGAAACGACCATTTTCACGAATTTTGTCGTTGATTTTCATCACCATTTCGTCAGTGACGAAGCTAGGCTTACCACTGCACTCCTCATCGCGATCGTTGGTACTGCCATTTTTAAAATCGGTGCACCATTACTCCTCTCGCCTTTCGCTCATTATTAATTTTTCCTTACACATCACAAAGGACGCGATAAATTCCAACTGGTTTACAGTTGTTTGCCGAAAAAACCTAATCACACAAAGCACCTCACAAGTTATGGTATTTTTGATTGCAGCCCACATTTTAAGACGTCACAGAAAGTAAAGTAGCGGAGTCGCTGGATGCGTACTGTAGGAACATTCTGGCATGAAGATAGACCTGTAGCTCCGCCCACCGCCGCTATAGCACAAAACGTCTGTTACTTTATGGATAACCTTCGTAGCTACATGGCATTAAAACTGCAGCATCAGCAAGTTAGAAAATAACGAAATTTTTTTTACTGTCCGGACACACTGTGGTAGATTAAATTCTTAGGACCGCGCGGGATAGCCGCGCGCTCAAGGGCGTCTTGCCATGGTTCGCGCGGCTCCCCCCGTCGGAGGTTCGAGTCCTCCCTCGGGCATGGCTGTGTGTATTGTCCATAGCGTAAGTTAGATTAAGTAGTGTGTAGACTTAGGGACGGATGACCTCTGCAGTTTGGTCCCATATGACTTACCACAAATTTCCAAAATTTAAATTCTTAGGTTTTTTTCAGAGACATCACAGTCGCCATTGACTGTAAAAATTATTTATTTTCATCGTTAAAATTTCGGTCTGAAGGCCATTACAGACTAATATGCTGCAAAAAGCTGTCCTTTAGCAGATGTCAGAATCTAAAAATCTTCTGGCATGTGTACATGTGACTGTCGTATCTGTACGTCGGGTCTTTACAGTGTAAGAATACTGAAATGCGATAACACGACGTGGGGGCTCCAGGATTGGGCCTATAGAAGCAAATGCAATAACAAATTTTATTTCTCACAACAATTATTGCGTACACTCTAGCACTAAATACTGTTGATCATGAAAAGCTGAAACCCCATGTATCTCAGAGATAACAAGAAGTCATAATCAGCTTTAAAACTTTACACCCAGGTATAAACACAGATACGTTATTGAGATTTATTTCCATGAGGAACTGCTTGCTCCACGACCGCGTTAATGAGGTCGAATACGGGAGGAAAGTCAGCATCGGTAGTAAAATTTTAATCTGTTTAGGAGATGGATTTCAGCTACTGTTTAGATACCTTCAGTGGATTTATATCCGAGTCATTATGACTCATCGTCAGTAAAATCGCAAATGGTACCACGGCGCCATTACACGTAACAAACAGTTAACTGATAAATGAACCCCATAAGCATAAATTATTTTATGGGTCCAATATTAAAACTGATTACGTGAAATAAAGACCAACCGCCTTCAGTCACAATCGTGATTTTTATTTCAGTGCACGATGCATTTCGAGCCTGGGGATTCATCTTGACGTTCTTTGACAATTTACATCGATTATTTTTCAGGTTTAGATTTATTCTGGTCCTGGTAAGATTGTTGTTATTGTGGTCTTCAGTCCAGAGACTGGTTTGATTCAGCTGTCCATGCTACTCTATCCTGTGCACTCTTCACTTCCGAATAACTACAACAACAAATATCCTTCTGAAGCTGCTTAGCGTATCCATCTCTTGGTCTTCCTCTGCGATTTTTACCCTCCACGATTCTCTCTAGTACTAAATTGTTGATCCCTTGATGCCTCAGAACGTGTCCTACCATCCGATCCCTTCTTCTTGCCAAGCTGTGCCACAAATTCCTCTTCTCCTCAATTCTATTGCGTACCTCCTCATTAGGTACGTGATCTACCCATCTCATCTTCAGTATTCTTCTGTAGCACCACATTTCAAAAGCTTCTATTCTCTTCTTGTCTCAACTGTTTATTGTCCATGTTTCACTTCTATGCATGGCTACACTCCATACAAATACTTTCACAAAAGACGTCCTAACAGTTAAATCTATTCTCGATGTTAACAAAATTTTTCTTCGTCTGAAACGCTTTCCTTGCCATAGCCAGTCTACATTTTATATCCTCTCTACTCCGACCACCATCAGTTAGCTCCCCAAATTACAAAACTCATTTTCTGCTTTAAGTGTCTCATTTCCTAATCTATTACACTCAGCATCACCTGATTTAATTCGACTACATTCCCTTATAGCCGCTTTGCTTTTGTTGATGTTCATCTTATATCCTCCTTTCAAGACACTATCCATGCCGTTCAGCTGCTCTTCCAGGTCCTTTGCTGTGTCTGACAGAATTACAATGTCGTCGGCAAACCTCAAAGCTTTTAATTCTTCTCCATGGACTTTAATTCCTGCTCCAAATTTTCTTTATTTTCCATTAATGCTCGCTCAACATACAGATTCATTAACATAGAGGACAGGCTAAAACCCTCTCTCACTCCCTTCTCAATCACTGCTTCCCTTTCTTGCCCCTCGACTCTTATGACTGCCATCTGGTTTCTGTACAAATTGTAAATAACCTTTCGCTCCCTGTATTTTACCCCTGCCACCTTCAGAATCTGGTAAGATTACAGTGGTATAATACAAAGTGACACATTGTTAATATAAGTTAACAACGCTGAGGCAAATGGAAAAAAAACTTATTGTTTCCAGTAGCGGATATATTCTTTTGAAGCACAGTGTGGGTAAATATGTTAAAGTATATTTATATGTACTTTTCATCCTACAGCACATTTGTAAACAGAAAACAGATCAAAGTATTTCAGATTTGAAAAATGTGGTGTGGTGTGAAAACTGTATAAAGTATTAGTCGACATCGTTATTATTGCACCTGGAAGTGAGGGCATTCGGTCGACTTGTCGTGAGTTTCTGTTGTGGTATTTCACGGTGACAACCTGAATCATTTAATAGTATATGCGCAACTGTATTGAAATAATACACAGTGCGTTGAGTTTTCCTTAGTCACCATTGTTCTTTGTCACCGAGTGTTTCCGACAGCGGCCACTAGAGGCCAAGTGAAATAATGTCGCTGTTGTCTAGTACATAAACATGTTTACTCATACTGTGGTTCAATTTGTCTGACATTTAAACTTCTATTCACAGTGTGATCGTACCAGGATCAGAAATAACTTAAATCTGGGAAATTATCGATTTAGATTGTCAAAGCAGCTGAAGATGAACCCCCAGCGCTCCAAATGCATCATGCATTGAAATAAAATCACGATTATGACTAAAGGCGGATGTTCTTTCTTTCTTTTTTTCTTCTTCAAAGTAATACAGTCACAAGAGAAACACTGACAGTAATGGACAAAATTAAGACAAAATTGTTTAGTTAAATCTGTACACAACTGCTGTATGTTCAACATCCAAAGTTTAATCTTTAAGCTTAAAATACAAAAATCGCAAACATTGTTCAAAAAAATTACCCATACATAAAACACCGTGGGCAGACCAGTTGATATCTCATGGACAATGAAGGTGAATCAATTAAACAATTTAAAAAAAAACATGAAATAACATTAGATATGCGCCGGCCCAACCAAAGGCACGCATCACTGGAACCCAAGTGGCTCAGCTTACGCCTCCACTATGTGCCACGGGACAGACAGGCCGTCGCCCCCAAAGACGCGTAAAAAGAAGAAATTATACTTTTCAAAACAGACAATCACCTTGCAGTTTTAAGCTTGATAACACTCTTAAAAGGCACGAGGCTAAAACACATACATATTACCGTCACAACATTGCCTTTTAACCAACAACTACAGTTAACATAGTCTTGTAGTGGACGGTGAAAATTACTGTACAGTGATTACTAATGGCAGGCGCTTCGCTTTTGCCTTGAATCAGAATATTTCTTACAAGAGTACGACCATTGAGTGCAGGAAAAGAAATGGTGCACAGTGAATTTTGCAAGCGGCGAACCTCTTGTCTTCAGAAAATATCACGTCACAAAAGGTACCTCGTAATTTAATTGATTACCGGCAAACAGCTTGCCTTACAGCTGTCATTAACGTTCTCTGAGAAAATCAACAGAGTATTCAGTGATCTGATGAGAAGCGTTGCATCTGTAAAAACTTAGGGAACAACGCCAGTGAACGGACGTCGTGAAAGAACCGTCTTTAGGAGTATTAAGTATTAATAAACGCCGGCCGCGGTGGCCGTGCGGTTCTAGGCGCTTCAGTCCGGAACCGCGTGACTGCTACGATCGCAGGTTCGAATCCTGCCTCGGGCATGGATGTGTGTGATGTGCTTAGGTTAGTTAGGTTTAAGTAGTTCTAAGTTCTAGGGGACTGGTGACCTCAGATGTTAAGTCCCATAGTGCTCAGAGCCAGCCATTAATAAACCGAAATAGTTCCTAAGGCCGGTATTACACTATCAAATTTTCTTTGACAAAGTTCCACTGTCAAATAAAATTTAATAGTGTACTACAGAACTTTGTCGAAGTTAGGTCTTGGTCATCGAGCGAGGTGGCGCAGTTGTTAGCGCACAGGACTCGCATTCGGAAGGACGACGGTTCAAAACCGCGTCCGGCTATTCTGATTTAGATTTTCCGTGATTTCCCTAAATCGCTTCAGGAAAATGTCGGGATAGTTCCCTTGAAAGGGCACGGCCGATTTCTTTCCCCATCCTTTACTAATCCAGTGGGGCCGATGACCTAGCTGGTTGGTTCCCTCCCCCCGGATCGACCACCTTAAGCCTTGGTCAAATTTTCTTTGATGAAATCTAGTGCCTTACCATATATTTGATCAAAGAAAGCGTTCGTCTTCTGTTTACTGCATTGAGAAATGTAACCAGTTGACGTGCATCGCTGCGGCTGTCTGACATCTAATTTTTATCAACAAGGCTTTGAAATTTATATGATGCGTCGCATTTACAACTAAATTGACAGAAACGTTCGAGGCAGATGAAGCACTGTATAACTTGCGGCATCCTGAATACAAAAATATCATAAGGAGAAGTGAAAACCGTAAATAAATAGCGGAAGCCATTAGCCGTGAAGTACGGCCAGGATGTACCCCGAGGATATAATGGAGAAAATCTACTACTTATGTGGAAATGAATATATTTCCTCATGGCTATAGTACGTACTAAACAGTTATTTACCTTCAGATATTTCTCCGTCAGTGCTTTATAAATAGCTTCACACATTTCTGGTGTTGTTTTCGTCAACGTGCACTGCGACATTCGAATGCTGCACTGTAAATTTGAGTATCTATCACCTATTGCAAGAAATTACAGTGATACATTAAGTCTGAGTTTTTCGGATATAGCGTTTCTGAGGTTCTACGTCGTAATACGAGGTTCCACTCTCTTCAGCACATACTGAAACGTAATGTCGTCCATTGGCAACTAATATTCGTACGACGTTACGTCTTCGAGTTGCAGTTTCCATAACAGATTTTATTGGATACCTTTAGTATCTCACCGTGATACACATGGCTTCACCCAAATACTTTCCTTCTCCTTTTCTTCTGCTCGTCTTCCAAAGGTAAATACAACGCTGTTGTACACGCAGCTGCAGAGCTAACGAGGGGACCTTCTGGGAGGTGCATCGCATTATGAGCTCCCACTTAGCATGCTTATAGTGTGGGTAGGTACCTATCACACTGTAAAATTGTAGGTGCTAATGCGGCCACGTTTTTGAAATATTGCATGTTAAAGTTTGGGCAGTTCTTTGTACGCAGAAAAGTTTCACTATTGAGGCAAGTGAGCGAGTAGCCGAGTGGCGCCGGCACGGTAACTTAGCGTGTTCGGTCAGAGGGTTAGCTGTTCTCTGTAATAATAATAATAATAATAATAGTAATAATAATAATAATAATAATAATAATAAAAAGTTAATGATCAACGACGAACTGAAATGGGTGTCTTGCGACGTCCGCCCCGAGCTGTTACAACGAACGAAAACAAACAAAAAATTAAATTAAAAAAAAGTGGCAAGCGCGCGAGACTCCCGTCCAGGCGACCCTGGTTCGAGACCTGTCGAAGCTACTTTTGTTTCCGCGACGCTAGATCCATCGCAGAAAACAAGTAATTATTCCATAACGTCAATGCAGTGGCGTTTCCTGCGGACTTGAGAAAATACATATGCGATTGCGACGAAAATGAATGTGCATTCGTAAATTGTTCGTGGTGTCGAAAATACAAATGTTTAGATTGCTTTTATAACAAGTATCATCTGTCCGAATGTATTCGTCAAAATATAGGAAATATCGATTAACTTTCCATTAAATGAAACATATTTTTAATCCCTCTTTCTTTTTTTTCTTTTTTTTAATATTCCCTACCTCGACGGAACAAAATTTGAAAATACAACGAAAACAAATTGATCAATGATAAAATATTTCAAGAAATTACAATACGGTTAATTTCCTGTTAAAATAAAAAAACGCAAAAGATTGAAACAAAATGTGACGTTGAATTTGTAATTTTGATTTATAGAGGCCTGTAATTCTTTTTAATCAATTCATTGCGGAATGTTCTTGATTAATTATAAATTAAAACAGGCATTTGAAAAAAAAAAAGTAAACAAAAGTAGCGTAGACGGGTGTCGAACCAGGGACGCCTGGACGTGAGTCTCACTCGCTTGCCACTCAGCTACTAGCTCAGTCGCCACGGTAGTGAAACTTTTCTGTGTATAAAGAGCTGCCCAAACTTTAACAGACAGTATTTCAAAAACATGGCCACATTGGCACCTACAATTTTAGAGTGTGATAGGTGCCTACCCACACTATAAGCAGGCGAAGTGGGAGCTCACAACTCGATGCACCTACCGCAAGGTCCTCTCGTAAGTAATAAGTCTTCGTCGGTACGTCCGCAGGAGGAATTTTAAAGTAGACTGTGGCAGCAGGCAGAATTTGTGTCAGGATAATCCGTGCAGTTGTGTGAACCGCTGTGCCGATGTGGCTTATGGCTAACGCATGTGTTTAGTAAACGATTCCCGGCCTTGGTGCAGATTTTCACTCGCCGCTTCAGTCTATACACTGTTCATAAAAGTCACCACATTGCCAAGAAATTCGATTTTAACAATGATGCTCATTGTTCCCGGAACTGTAGTTTATATCTGCAGGCACACCCGTACGTGAGCAACAGGCACACACACACACTTGTTCTATCGCACCCAAACACACCACCATCAGCTACACTCCTCTTGTGTTCGTCTATCACGCCTTCCCCGCCCGTCCAACAGCAAGCCGCTCTTCACACATTGCCCCATACCGCCCGCTTACGTCACGTAGACACGTGGCGTCTCTCCATTGGCGTTCTGGTCCGTAACAGCACTCTCCCTGTCCAGCGCATGCTCTAGTCGTTTACTTCTCTCACTCGCGCGCCAGGCGCTCTCGCGTCAGAGAATCTGGTACTCAGCGCTACGTTAAGAGACGCTGTGAGCACGTGTGTCAATATTGAGTTATAAAGTACACCAACATTAAACGAGTCGACGCTACATAACTCGCGAAAATGACACAATTCACATATGCTCTTAGCAATGTTAACACTTTGCCGTTCGGCGACACCACAGTGGTATCGTGCGCGAAATAGCGGTCAACGGCCGGCGACACCACAGTGGTGTCGTGTGCATAGCATCGCGCAGTGGCCGGTGACAGCACTTCAGTATCTTTTTCATTCTGTAGGTGTTTTGTTTGGATAACAATAAGTTACACACGTCAACAAGTTTTTTTTTGTTTTTATATATACTTGTGCCCTTTCATGCCCTGACGTCTTGTCTGACGTCCCGGACAACTTGGCTGATTGGGAAGAAGAGCCAGCCGTTGTGGCCATGCGGTTCTAGGCGCTTCAGTCTGGAACCGAGCGACCGCTACGGTCGCAGGTTCGAATCCTGCCTGGGGCATGGATGTGTGTGATGTCCTTAGGTTAGTTAGGTTTAAGTAGTTCTAAGTTCTAGGGGACTGATGACCTCAGATGTTAAGTCCCATAGTGCTCAGAGCCATTTTTTTTGGGGGGAGGGAATAAGACAATGGATATCAAACAAAAAATGGTTCAAATGGCTCTGAGCACTATGGGCCTTAACATCTGTGGTGATCAGTCCCCTAGAACTTAGAACTACTTAAACCTAAATAACCTAAGGACATCACACACATCCATGCCCGAGGCAGGATTCGAACCTGCGACCGTAGCGGTCACGCGGTTCCAGACTGAAGCGCCAAGAACCGCACGGCCACACTGGCCGGCGCTATCAAACAAAAAATGAAAGTAAAGCGGAATCGTCGGAAGATAGTGAATTACGTCCAAGAAGAATTCGGCAAACTCTACGGTTGCCAACTGATTCGGATGAATCACACGAAGAAGACAGACTATGAGTTACTGAGGACCAATAATAAATTTGAAACATCTCCGGGTCCACACATATTTGCCAAAGATACGCAGAGCGTCTTGGATATCGTAGAATTATATATTGGGAACAATCTACACTCCTGGAAATTGAAATAAGAACACCGTGAATTCATTGTCCCAGGAAGGGGAAACTTTATTGACACATTCCTGGGGTCAGATACATCACATGATCACACTGACAGAACCACAGGCACATAGACACAGGCAACAGAGCATGCACAATGTCGGCACTAGTACAGTGTATATCCACCTTTCGCAGCAATGCAGGCTGCTATTCTCCCATGGAGACGATCGTAGAGATGCTGGATGTAGTCCTGTGGAACGGCTTGCCATGCCATTTCCACCTGGCGCCTCAGTTGGACCAGCGTTCGTGCTGGACGTGCAGACCGCGTGAGACGACGCTTCATCCAGTCCCAAACATGCTCAATGGGGGACAGATCCGGAGATCTTGCTGGCCAGGGTAGTTGACTTACATCTTCTAGAGCACGTTGGGTGGCACGGGATACATGCGGACGTGCATTGTCCTGTTGGAACAGCAAGTTCCCTTGCCGGTCTAGGAATGGTAGAACGATGGGTTCGATGACGGTTTGGATGTACCGTGCACTATTCAGTGTCCCCTCGACGATCACCAGTGGTGTACGGCCAGTGTAGGAGATCGCTCCCCACACCATGATGCCGGGTGTTGGCCCTGTGTGCCTCGGTCGTATGCAGTCCTGATTGTGGCGCTCACCTGCACGGCGCCAAACACGCATACGACCATAATTGGCACCAAGGCAGAAGCGACTCTCATCGCTGAAGACGACACGTCTCCATTCGTCCCTCCATTCACGCCTGTCGCGACACCACTGGAGGCGGGCTGCACAATGTTGGGGCGTGAGCGGAAGACGGCCTAACGGTGTGCGGGACCGTAGCCCAGCCTCATGGAGACGGTTGCGAATGGTCCTCGCCGATACCCCAGGAGCAACAGTGTCCCTAATTTGCTGGGAAGTGGCGGTGCGGTCCCCTACGGCACTGCGTAGGATCCTACGGTCTTGGCGTGCATCCGTGCGTCGCTGCGGTCCGGTCCCAGGTCGACGGGCACGTGCACCTTCCGCCGACCACTGGCGACAACATCGATGTACTGTGGAGACCTCACGCCCCACGTGTTGAGCAATTCGGCGGTGTGTCCACCCGGCCTCCCGCATGCCCACTATACGCCCTCGCTCAAAGTCCGTCAACTGCACATACGGTTCACGTCCACGCTGTCGCGGCATGCTACCAGTGTTCAAGACTGCGATGGAGCTCCGTATGCCACGGCAAACTGGCTGACACTGACGGCGGCGGTGCACAAATGCTGCGCAGCTAGCGCCATTCGACGGCCAACACCGCGGTTCCTGGTGTGTCCGCTGTGCCGTGCGTGTGATCATTGCTTGTACAGCCCTCTCGCAGTGTCCGGAGCAAGTATGGTGGGTCTGACACACCGGTGTCAATGTGTTCTTTTTTCCATTTCCAGGAGTGTATTTGAATATATTAGCATCGAAACCAACAAGTATTACAGTCAAAATTCCAATAGAAAGAAACTGGATAAATAAATTCCATATTTGTCGACGTTACGGGAACCGAACTTAGAGAATGGTTTCGGATTGGTATCCTTGTGGGAAATGTATAAAAAGCAAGGTTCGAGAATTACTGGTCAACGAATCCGTTGATAGACACACCGAAGTTTCGCAAAACGATGTCCCGTAACTGATTCTGACAAATATTATCATTTTTACCTTTTACCGACAACAACAATAAACCGGATAATGCCGACCGGCTTTTCAAAGTGCAATTCTTAATTGATTATTTTTCCAGAAGTTTAAAGGAACGTTTAATCTAAGTCAAAAGATCTCAATTGATGAAGGAATGATACCGTGGCGTGGACAGTTAAATTTTAAAGTTTACAATAGGTCGAAAAGTACGAAATGTGGCGTACTCATTCGGATGCTGTGTGATTCGAGTACGGGATACATTTCGTCATTCAAGATATTGTGAAGGCATTGCTAATTACGCATATAATTTTTTTTCGTGATTTTCTTTAGATTTCTATTCTTTTTCTTTTGTTCATATGAACATTTCTAATTGTCATTATGTAACATTCTACTGTGGTTTTTAAATGTAAAGATGTAATTGTGATTATTTCGTTTGCCAATGGATAAATATGTTCCTTGCTTTGTGGTAAAGTTTGTAAAGTTATCTTTTGGAATATTATTAATTGTGAAAAATGCAGTCAATAACATTTATAAAGATTTATGTAATTTGCGATAACAATGTAACATCTATAGACAGGGGACAGCGATAGTGATATTGATAGTCGAAAGGTTGTTGCGTAGTAGAGGCGATGGTGGATGGTGTGTCTGTGAAGCGTGCGCGGAAAAATAGTACTGTGTTTTATGAAAAGCATACTTAATTGTATGGACAGTGATACCGAACTATCAGATTGTTAATTCTCTTTACCACTGCGGTATGTAATGCCATCGCCAGCGAACTTTAAGAGCAAATAAACCGGACAGTGAAAGTGCCGCTAACAGTACTTTGTTGTGGCCGACACGAACAGTGCTTTTATGCGAATGAACTTTGCTGGTATTGGTTTTGGGTGGTGGAACTGTTGTCTGTCACATTCTATCAAGCCGTGAAAGTGAAGACTTTAATTAACTGTGCAATATAAATCATTTTCAGTGACGTTGTCGAAGTTTGAAATGCGAGAACAGAATGTACATTGTTTACGGTGTGCTTCACACACAAGAAGAATTCTATGAACTGTGTATTTATGGCTAAGACTATATGAATGGGACGAACTGTGTAATTATGGACGATAGCGTCACGTACAGTGCATAGAGTGTAAAAACGATCGATGTCTACGTAATGTACTTTGAAAGAGAGGACATGTCAACAACGTTCGTATACTGGCGTCTTGCGGTTTGTTAATCACCACGGGGTTAATGATACAGCTGTGCCGGAACTTTATTTGCGTTTCGCCGGAGAAGATTAACCAGCGGAACTGCCTGTATCCTGCTCTCATCATCGTAACCCGCCGACATCGTGCTGCCCAACGCAACGTTTCGTATGCAACAAAAAGTTAAAGAGATTTCGCCGAACGCTTTTCCCTGACCTAGAAACTTTCTTTTTCTATTAAAAGTATAAGAATTACAGACTCTATTCAAATAAATTCATTGTTTAGTTTATGTTTGCTTTCTGCTAACGAAAATAAAATTACAATTAGTGAATTAAAAGTTGCCTGGTAGTCATTGTTGAAACACCAGTAAATATAAACTTCTTCCTCTCATTAGAACTAATTCTCCTTGCATGTCAAAATATTTGTAGTTATTTTATGTAGGTTTATGTATTGTTATGAGAGTAGATGTATGACAGTGACTAATAAGAGTATTTTGTCACGAAATATGGCGTCGCGCAAAACTTACGGCGACCGCCATAATTGCTTGCGTTCTGACCAATAACGTAAAAGCTGATATTCCCGTATTGGTGCATTTCCTGACGTGAGCGTGTATTATAAATCAAATCACGTAGGGATATTGTATTGCTACGAGTCGTAGTATTAAGAGACACTGGTTATACTCAAAACTGGGTAGATGTATGGTGAACCCCCCCCCCCCCCCCCGTGTTCATGCAATTATTAATAGTATTGTTTGTGATTCACGAAATTTTGTCACTTTTGCTAATTGCTTTCAGATATTGTCTTAGATGTCTTTGAAGTTCCAGAGAATATATACACAATTTCGTCGGTTCAGGTTAATTTCAGAGCAGTTTCTCGTGAATATTAGAGTTTTCAGTTCATAAACAAAGTGGGATCGTGACCAATTGAGAAGTATAACAAAGAGTGTGGTTTTCCAACTAGAATTTTGGATGACTTCACAGTTCAGGTTTTGATAATTATTTTTCCTGTCCTGGACAACCTTTAGCAAAACCAGTGATGGAACTACGTATTGACACCTTCTTATGGAAAGTGGCATCACCCCTACATGGATAATTATTATAACAGTGTAGAACATGCAGAGAAGTTACTTGAAAAGAAAATTCGAGTTTGTGGAACGATACGGCAAAATAGAGGATTTCCGGAAAAATTAAAGGGCGCAAAAGTCAATGTGTTTGAAGCTTGTCATCGACGGAAAGGTGAAAAGCAGCCGGCGACAAGCCAAGTAATCCGAATTAGCGCTGCCGGCGCCAGGCGAATAAATACGAGTATGTACGAGACGTGCGGACGGCAAAGTGTTAACGTCTCTTACGGGAATACCACCAAATCACTATTCTTTTACACTGTTTACACGCCAGTAGGGTACGAAATTTAATACACATATTTGCACCTCTGGCAGCAACGACGACTCAACCTGGATGGGCACCGAGGCAATTTGAACTTGGAAACAGATGCGGACACGTCATTCCGTGCTGCTTCAACTCAATGACACAATTCATCAATTACAATGACTAGTGAGTGGTGGTATTCCAGTGTCTGGGAAACCCATGACCAGAGAATTTCAACGTGCTGGCCAAGGAAACAGTTGAACACCCTCTGTGTCGAGGGAGGTCAGAACAGTACGGGCAACTTGCGCTTTTTGCTTTATTTTGTTGAAAGATGACGTGGTTGAGAGGTAACTCCACGTAGGCGTCGAAGATACGGCACAGACACCAGCCTTAATGCGTCACAAATGTAACGACTGCTGTCCAAATTATCAGCTACCCGAATCGGAGATGATCGTGCTACATACCCACACTCCCCAAACCTTCACAGCAGTAATCGATACCTAATCAACTTCAAATTATCTCCTCGCGATGAAATATGAAATGGGCGAGGGGAATTCTCCCCCCCCCCCCCCCAATCTGTAGGGAGGTTTAATCCACCTGAGCTTGTTCCTACGGAGAGACGACCACTTTTCGTGTCACTTTCCTCTCTAAATTGCATTCATAATTATTATTAATTTTATTGCACACCTAAGATGCTAAGCTTCGCTGGCCTCAGTGTACTTTTAGTCTTTATTTTGGCAATGAAATAATGTTTGCCGTTATTAGCAGTGACTCTGAGAAGTTATCAACATTTAAGCGTAGGTCACTTCAGTGTAGTTGTTCTGCATTGAATCTGAAATACTATAGTAGCTGTGCTTCATTATGAGCACTTTCAAGAAACTTATGATCTTTCGTCATCATTACCGGAGGGCAATCCACCTGTGCGCTAGAATTACTCACTGCGTGGAGGTTAGCTGTCGTAGAATTGTACTTAGTATGGGAATTAAGGTTGTAGAAATATATACCCAAGCGGGTTTTGCATTCCGTCTGGAAGGCGGCGCGTGGGTCTGCTCCTGAAAACTGAAAGGCTGGCCGAATGACGAAAGCGGGTATGAACAGGATAAAACACTTTGGTATTGCGTGTAAAAGTATTCAGGGTGTTACAAAAAGGTACGGCCAAACTTTCAGGAAACATTCCTCACACACAACGAAAGAAAATATGTTATGTGGACATGTGTCCGGAAACGCTTACTTTCCATGTTAGAGCTCATTTTATTACTTCTCTTCAAATCACATTAATCATGGAATAGAAACACATAGCAACAGAACGTACCAGCGTGACTTCAAACACTTTGTTACAGGAAATGTTCAAAATGTCCTCCGTTAGCGAGGATACATGCATCCACCCTCCATCGCATGGAATCCCTGATGCGCTGATGCAGCCCTGGAGAATGGCGTATTGTATCACAGCCGTCCACAATACGAGCACGAAGAGTCTCTACATTTGGTACCGGGGTTGCGTAGACAAGAGCTTTCAAATGCCCCCATAAATGAAAGTCAAGAGGGTTGAGGTCAGGAGAGCGTGGAGGCCATGGAATTGGTCCGCCTCTACCAATTCATCGGTCACCGAATCTGTTGTTGAGAAGCGTACGAACACTTCGACTGAAATGTGCAGGAGCTCCATCGTGCATGAACCACATGTTGTGTCGTACTTGTAAAGGCACATGTTCTAGCAGCACAGGTAGAGTATCCCGTATGAAATCATGATAACGTGCTCCATTGAGCGTAGGTGGAGGAACATGGGGCCCAATCAAGACATCACCAACAATGCCTGCCCAAACGTTCACAGAAAATCTGTGTTGATGACGTGATTGCACAATTGCGTGCGGAGTCTCATCAGCCCACACATGTTGATTGTGTACAATTCGATCACGTTGGAATGAAGCCTCATCCGTAAAGAGAACATTTGCACTGAAATGAGGATTGAGACATTGTTGGATGAACCATTCGCAGAAGTGTACCCGTGGAGGCCAATCAGCTGCTGATAGTGCCTGCACACGCTGTACATGGTACGGAAACAACTGGTTCTCCCGTAGCACTCTCTATACAGTGACGTGGTCAACGTTACCTTGTACACCAACAACTTCTCTGACGCTGAAATCAGGGTTATCGTCAACTGCACGAAGAATTGCCTCGTCGTTCTAGGTCTTCCTCAGTCGCGAGTAATAGGCTGGAATGTTCCGTGCTCCCTAAGACGGCGATCAATTGCTTCGAACGTCTTCCTGTCGGGACACCTTCGTTCTGGAAATCTGTCTCGATACAAACGTACCGCGCCACGGCTATTGCCCCTTGCTAATCCATACATCAAATGGGCATCTGCCAACTCCGCATTTGTAAACATTGCACTGACTGCAAAACCACGTTCGTGATGAACACTAACCTGTTGATGCTACGTACTGATGTGCTTGATGCTAGTACTGTAGAGCAATGAGTCGCATGTCAACACAAGCACCGAAGTCAACATTACCTTCCTTCAATTGGGCCAACTGGCGGTGAATCGAGGAAGTACAGTACATACTGACGAAACTAAAATGAGCTGTAACATGGAAATTAAGCGTTTCCGGACACATGTCCACATAAGATCTTTTCTTTATTTGTGTGTGTGTGGAATGTTTCCTGAAAGTTTGGCCGTACCTTTTTGTAACACCCTGTAGATGTTTACTGTAGGCAAAAACCTAATTAATAAATGGTTACATAACTTTGCAATGATGAGCACGTAGGTGCGAAGTCTTAGACCCGTCGTAAGCAGTGCAAAGTCTCTACATGATGCAAAGTGTCCCGGCCGTCTGCTCTTGATCAAATGGGCTGACCCTGGAGCGGAGCTCGTAGACCTCCACAGCGCCCGCTAGAGGGCGCTGTCGTCGGTGTCGGTGTAGTGCCAACCTAAGAACTTGAACCTACGCCGTGGCATCGTAGCTATCGATACCACAGCGGGCATTGACTGTGATGTAGATCCGTACTACCCAAGCATCCTGCACACATTCCCACGACTTACAAAAACGTCGAATGCAGTACAGGAAAGATAAAAGATGGAGTAAGTTAAAGAAAATGCGTGAAACATACCTATGTAATATGCAGAATCTTTCGTTTTAAAATCACATGTATATTCCGTAACAACTGGTACTAGAATAATTATTAGACTCTTTTTTTTATAAAGTGCGTTTTAATCATCAGCTGCTTGTCCCATGAGTCATCTACCGGTTCCAGTAAGTTATTACCCATCCTCCAGGATGTAGGATATAACAGATTAGTTACAAGCATCCCGTATTTCTTTGAATATGAATAATATCGAAATTATTCAGTGAAATTGTACAAACACCTGACGTAATTTACCTTAGAATACTGACAGTCATATCTCTTGTCAAATAGACAGACGTCATATTCCAAAGGAATGTGGGATGCCTTTAAATAATCTGTTATACCCTACGTCCTGGATAATGGTTAGTAGCCGAAACCGTTAGATGTCTAATGGCACAAATAAACAGCTGATAGTTAAAATGCATTTTATACAGGGCGTATACGACCCGGGACAACCGGGAAATCCGGGAAAAACCCGGCAATTTTTTCATCCGAGAGAAAACCGGGAAAAACCCGGGAATTTTTTTAGAATTCCGGGAATGTTTCGTTGTTTTAGTTCCCAGTTATATTTTTGTGATTTTAATTGGTAAGAAACAATATTCCAACAAAGGATATTACTGTATCCCTCGTCTGCAGGATAATACTGCAGCAACAAAACATTAACAAGAGGAAGAAAAAACGAAAATAAAACTTAAGTCGCAAAGGAAATCCGCCATATACAACAACAAAACATAGTGGTCATACAAGCGTCTGCCAACAGCAAACTGTGTCAAAGGCTTTAGAAAGACTATGCAATGATTCATAACAACAAATTGCCTCCGATGAGCGTGACGTGACAGCTGCTGTCATTAGATTCGTTTGAGCAGTTGCGGGTGTGCTCTTGTGCATGCGCAGTTAAGTCGCGTGTGGGTAGTACCTTCTCCCGCTTCTGGCTACGGATGTGTGGCTGGGCCCACTATCTAGTATTGCCCCAGTTCGGAAATATCGTACATCAGGGGCTGATGCACAGAGCAGTCAGAGTTATGGTGTGGAGGTGAGTAGTCTTCACGTGACCTGTGTTTACGTTTAGTGATTTTGCAGTTTCCTCTTCATTCATTACTCTCACATCAAATGAAAACAAAACGGATTTCTGTGCCCGGGAGCTATCAAATGAATTAAAATACGTTCACATAATTACGGAAGGCTAAAATATGTTATTATTTTCAGGTTTTATTTCCACCTTTCTGACCATCAAGCATTAACCGACTTGCAGAGCAGTGAAGTTATTTTTGTCGCTTTGCTAAAGAGATTTGGCTTTTATTAATCTTCTGGCCTGAGGCAGTCAATTTATTTGAAACGAAGTGTTTAATTTCACAGTATTGGCTAGTTTCAACTGTTCGCTGCACGTTTTCCATCTTCTAGCTCGCATGGCATTATGCCATAATAGAGAATCAAACACGAGATAATACAGTACTGGTACTCAAGAAAATTTACATCCGAATCTGGACATACGAATGTGCACTATAAGCCCAATTACGCATTTTAGTATGGTTCATGAAATTCCTATGAACTTGAAGTGTCCTCTGATGTCTTGTTTCTTTTGTGACATACGGCCTTCCTGTGTCACCGTAGCTGCGCAACAGCAGTGGCGCCTGTTATCTGGCGCTCTCTGGCAACTGCTGAAACGAATCAGTTTCTAACAGGTCACCGGAAAACATTGCGGATGGTGGTTTGAAAAGCGCTTCTTTCTAAGTAAATTTCCTTTTACACAAGGTGAACTATATGCGAGAATGTACGATGAATTTCTTAAATCACAGAGCGTTTGACTCTCAGTTAAAAATCAATTCTTTGAGGACGACCGTCTAGAAGAATTTCGAGCCCAGAAGATCAGACATTTACGTCGTTATTAAAATTTTTACTGCCGCATTTGTGTGATATATCTTAAAGTGTAACACGCGCCAAAAAGATTAACATTATATGTGGAAGCTTAGCTCCTCTTGCAGCTTATTAATCTTCGAGACTTCGATTATATGTGAAACCTCTGTTTTTCTTGTAGCAACACTATCTATATTAATTCAAACCATCAACTTTTCTTAGTTGGTGTTCGCGCTACTTAAGAGTGATCGTGCTATTGGCTGACTACATCACGTGTCCTATGCTGTCATCAGCTGGCGAGATCACATGACATGAGCTATGACTGGCTTACAAAATCGCGTCGCAATCTCGATTTCAATGCCTTGGAAAGTAACATACGTTGTTTGGTGTAATTCGAATTTATATCTTCGTAACACGAAAATATGCAGCGTACATCTTGCTGCTGCACATCAAAGATCTTTCCAAAACGTGTCCCCCCCCCCCCCGCCCCCGCCCCCGCCCCCGCCCGCAGTTTCGTTTTCTAAAGTGCCAGGAAATTCTACGTCGCTGTATAAAACCATAAACATTCTAAAGGCTGATAAGTTTTACAGTGCCGAGGAAAAGTATACTCTCACATAACAGGGGGAAAAATGTATTTTCACCCGGGAGAAAGTGTGTTTTCAACCGGGAAAAATCCGGGAATTTTTTTTCCTTGTCCATGTATACACCCTGTTATAAAATAATTCACAATTGTTGAACCTCACCTTATGGAAACATTGGAAATTGTAGACTTGTCCACAGGAGCACGTCTTTCTTCGTTATTCGAGAAAATCATATACTCACGAGGGCTTAAGGGAGTGCAGTAGGTAATATAGCACTTAGCAGCCCCATCAGTCAAAAAAATCAGTAACAGCTTGCACCGTACGTGCTTGAGAATTGTCCTGCAAAATGAAGATCAGGTCCTGCAGAAAGTGTCATCACTTCTGTCTCTAGGCTGTTCGTAGGTTGTGTTCCAAAAATGAACAGCAACCGTGCCTTAAAACATGTCCTATTTTTAGCACCTCTCGTACTTTATCACTACATTGGTACTGTTCTATTATTTGACTGTGTTACCTATACCTGGACATGGTAAATTACGAGATAAAATACACTCCTGGAAATGGAAAAAAGAACACATTGACACCGGTGTGTCAGACCCACCATACTTGCTCCGGACACTGCGAGAGGGCTGTACAAGCAATGATCACATGCACGGCACAGCGGACACACCAGGAACCGCGGTGTTGGCCGTCGAATGGCGCTAGCTGCGCAGCATTTGTGCACCGCCGCCGTCAGTGTCAGCCAGTTTGCCGTGGCATACGGAGCTCCATCGCAGTCTTTAACACTGGTAGCATGCCGCGACAGCGTGGACGTGAACCGTATGTGCAGTTGACGGACTTTGAGCGAGGGCGTATAGTGGGCATGCGGGAGGCCGGGTGGACGTACCGCCGAATTGCTCAACACGTGGGGCGTGAGGTCTCCACAGTACATCGATGTTGTCGCCAGTGGTCGGCGGAAGGTGCACGTGCCTGTCGACCTGGGACCGGACCGCAGCGACGCACGGATGCACGCCAAGACCGTAGGATCCTACGCAGTGCCGTAGGGGACCGCACCGCCACTTCCCAGCAAATTAGGGACACTGTTGCTCCTGGGGTATCGGCGAGGACCATTCGCAACCGTCTCCATGAAGCTGGGCTACGGTCCCGCACACCGTTAGGCCGTCTTCCGCTCACGCCCCAACATCGTGCAGCCCGCCTCCAGTGGCGTCGCGACAGGCGTGAATGGAGGGACGAATGGAGACGTGTCGTCTTCAGCGATGAGAGTCGCTTCTGCCTTGGTGCCAATGATGGTCGTATGCGTGTTTGGCGCCGTGCAGGTGAGCGCCACAATCAGGACTGCATACGACCGAGGCACACAGGGCCAACACCCGGCATCATGGTGTGGGGAGCGATCTCCTACACTGGCCGTACACCACTGGTGATCGTCGAGGGGACACTGAATAGTGCACGGTACATCCAAACCGTCATCGAACCCATCGTTCTACCATTCCTAGACCGGCAAGGGAACTTGCTGTTCCAACAGGACAATGCACGTCCGCATGTATCCCGTGCCACCCAACGTGCTCTAGAAGGTGTAAGTCAACTACCCTGGCCAGCAAGATCTCCGGATCTGTCCCCCATTGAGCATGTTTGGGACTGGATGAAGCGTCGTCTCACGCGGTCTGCACGTCCAGCACGAACGCTGGTCCAGCTGAGGCGCCAGGTGGAAATGGCATGGCAAGCCGTTCCACAGGACTACATCCAGCATATCTACGATCGTCTCCATGGGAGAATAGCAGCCTGCATTGCTGCGAAAGGTGGATATACACTGTACTAGTGCCGACATTGTGCATGCTCTGTTGCCTGTGTCTATGTGCCTGTGGTTCTGTCAGTGTGATCATGTGATGTATCTGACCCCAGGAATGTGTCAATAAAGTTTCCCCTTCCTGGGACAATGAATTCACGGTGTTCCTATTTCTATTTCCTGGAGTGTATGTATGTTGCATTTTTATGTTCATTAAGGTCCAACCAGAGCACGACACAGCTCTTATCAGTCAGTAACCTGCCGACAGTACAAAGGCCGCAACGTTCACTGTTCTAACTGCAACAGATTGTACCTGAAATTGTTAACTACGTAGGTAGCAATGGCGAGTTCCGAACAACGTACAGGGCTATTTTTTTTTCCTAACCTCAGATCGGTGGCGAAATTACAATTACAGTGAAATTGCTTTGAAGCTTTGTGAAGATGTGTTGCGCAGTGCCTCTAGTGTGCCCGTTCTTCCATTTTTCCACTCTTTTGTAAGTATACTGTCGGAAGCCCGCCCGATTAGCCATTCGGTCTAACGCACTGCTTTCCGGGCGGGAAGGCGCGCCGGTCCCCAGCACGAATCCGCCCGGCAGTTTAGTGTCGAGGTCAAGTGTACCGGCCAGTCTGTAGATTGTTTTCAAGGCGGTTGTCCATCTGCCTCGTCGAATGCGGGCTGGTTCCCCTTATTTCGCCTCAGTTACACTATGTCGCCGATTGCTGCGCAAACACTGTCTCCACGAACGCGTACACCATAATTACTCTACCACGAAAACATTTGGGTTACACTCGTTTGGTGTGAGACGTTCCCGGTGGGGTGGGGGGGGGGGGGGTCCACTTGGGGCCGCACCCCACAGTAACCCTGGGTTCGGTGTGGGGCGGCGGTGGGGTGAGTGGACTGCTGTTGCCCGTTTTCGGGTTGTGAAACACTGAGGGCTACGGTGAGGGTGAAGCCTCTCCGTCGTTTCTTGGTCCCCGATTCCATACAGTACAATCCTGACGAAAAAAAATCAAAACACCTAGAAGTAATTGTGCGACATAAATGAAAGTTGGTAAATGTGTTCCTACATCTGAAAAATGATGTCTAATTCTTTTTCGCGACACTCTACTCTAGTAGCGCCACTGTGAAGATGCAAATCAGGTTTTTGCTTTAAATAGACGATGCAACGGTCGTGAGCGTTTGTTACCTTTGAAATTGCACGTGGTGAGTTGACGTTAGTCAAGGATGTCTTCAGCGTAACAAAAACGCCATTATCAACACCTCACTGAGTTTGAACGAGGTCGTGTAGCAGCACTACGAGATGCTGGATGTACCCTCTGCGTCGATGCAAGGGACTAGAGGCAAGAATGTACATGATGGGTGGCGACGGTGGTCACGACGGTCACAAGATGGCTGGGCTCGGGACGCCCACGTGGCACTAATGGCTTTGGCGTATCGAACTGCATCTGCAACAGCAATTTGAGCGCCATTTGGTGTCACAGTGGCACAACGAACGGTTACGAAACGGTTACTTCAAAGAACAGCTCCGAGTCGGACACCCTATAGCGTGCATTCCGCTGACCCCGAACCACCACCCTTTGTGACTCCACTGGTGTCAAACGAGGGCTAATTGTAGGACAGGGTGGAGGTCTGTTGTGTTTTCCGGTGAAAGATAGTTTTGCTTCGGCGCCAGTGATGGCTGTGTGTTGATTAGAAGGGGGCCAGTTGAAGGCCTGCACCCAACGTGTCTGCATGCTAGACAAACTGGATCTACACCTAGAGTTATGGTCTGAATGCGATTTCGTATGACAGCAGGGGCATTCTCGTGTTTATCCCACGAACCCTGACTGTAAATTTGTGCGTCAGTCTGGTGATTCGGCATGTTTGCTGCCACTTACGAACAACATACCAGGGAGTGTTTTCCAACATAACACTCGCCGAAATACCGTTGTTGTAAGCCATCATTCTCGACAGAGTGTCGACATGTTGCCTTGGTGTGCTAGATCACCACATCTGTCTCCAATCGAGCACATGTGGGATGTCATCGGACGACAACTCAAGCGTCATCCACAAGCAGCATTAGCCGGCATCTGTACGAGACAATGCGTGCACGTTTGCTTCCTTGCATTCAACATTATGGCGGTTACACCGGTTATTAATATAACAGCATTTCCCATTTGCAATAGCTTATCTCGCGCTTACATTAAACTGTGATCCTGCAACGGTAAGCACTTAAATATGTTATCTAGACAAATGTAATCCCGGAATGTCATTACTCCACATAAATTATTCTTTGGTGTTGCTATTTTTTCCGTCAACATAACCCCTATCAGTATATTGCAACTATAATTTAGCACACTAATGGTTCGGCAATATTCGCATCTAACTATAGAACTTCATTCCTTTGAGAGAAATAACGGCTATAGTTTCCATTGCTTTCAGTGATTCGCAGTACAAGCACAGCAGAGTCATGTTGGCTTATGTAAGGCATTTTCATATGATGGATTATTTGCGAACGGCACTGTAATAACTCTAGCAGCGACTGGAAGCGCTTTAATATCTGGAGCCGAATGAATTTTTATGAAACGGGTCGTCATTTGCAGGGAAACGTTATTTACACTTTGCGTCAGGGGCGGAGAGGTCGTTTGTTTCTGCTGGTATTCGTTCCACAATGGGCACCAAACATTAATTGCAGTAGCCTGCTTCTATTCCGGCAGTATCGATTTATCGCCAAAAAATATTATCGCCGTCTCTCGCTTACAGATAAAAATCATATTGGCTCTTTTGTGCGTTCCTAATTGTTTTTGCCTTTTTTTGCATTGTGTTTGGCGTACGCCGTAATGCAGCTTGGAATGCGCTCGTGGAAACGTTATTTTATTTTAATCTTTGTGTGAAACAGGTAGCGTTTAGACAGCACCACTGTCAGTTTACGAACTACTTGCTGTGTAAGTGATCCCTGAACGATGTTTCATTAGACTTGTAAAATTTGAAAACGAAAGCATCGAAATAGGACATAGTGTGGTACTGGTCGATCTGCAACTAAAGCTGCAAATAATCTTTGCTGGCTTAGGCGCATCACAACAGAGAACACAGTGAAACTTACGTGAAGCATCAACTGCAAGAAAGTTCGGTGTAATGTGGATCTCCTATTTCGTGAATGCCGACCGGAAGTAAGAACAAATTTTTTACACTTTCAGGATATTATTTTATTATTTATTTTTTCAGCGTGATTTTATGGATTGGTTTGCTGGTGTAAAACTGAGGTGTTCCACAGCTGCAAGCAAGAACATAAACGGAAATCGAAGTAGTGATTGAAAGTACGTGGCCATACGCAAAAAAAGCATTACAAGAAACACTTATAAACCGTTCGTTACATGTTGGTGTAGTCTGAGTTTACCTCTCACATAATGCTTAGCCATCCAGTACAATTCAATATTTTCAATTTAACGTTTTATTTTCGTCATGTAAATTAATTTCTTCGGTTTAGCAAAGACATATTTTACTGTACTTGTGTATTACACACATCGTGCATAATCTCGTGGCCATGGCATCTTATTGTTGACACTCACAGTTAAAGCGATAGGTATAACCTTCTGAAGAAGGACAGTAAGTGCCAGAAATCGTTAAAGAAATAAAATTTCTGTTATACAACTGGTTGTTTACAATTTTTTAATATCTTTATCGCGTTTGCATGTTTGAAACTATAGTCTTTGTTAAGTTATGTGAAGCTGAGTCCCTTTTTGTAAAAATTAAACTTTCGTGCAGCCATAAAACGTGGAATGGCATGTATTGAACTGATTTTCCGAGAATTTAACGGCTAGCACACACTACGCCTGCCAGGGTGTGTAAAATTTAAAATGTGTAACAGAAATGCGCGACAAATTTGTCGCACAAAAGTAAAGCTTGGTCACACTAGCACTTTTACAAAAGAATCTGATTTCACATACACTCCTTGTGGTTTACCAAGTTGACTTCCTTTGCATAGTCTGTTCTCTCGTAAGTGTAACGTTAAGCGAATGTGAATGTAACCCTATTCGACGAGCATATCACCAATACAAATGTAGATATTGTTACATCATCGCTGTAGTCTAAATTTCATCATCGATTTTTAAAACATTGATATTTTTATCGTTGGTGTTTAGTTTCCTGTGTCAACGTTCGACGTTCTTAAATGAGGATTTTGTATGATGGCAAAAAAAGCAACTTACAAATGCATCGAATATCTTTTTTATTAATCGATAAATACAGCAATAACTATTATGTCACATCCCACAATCAACGTTCTGCCCATAGATTGTAAAAATAATATTTTTGCGAAACGTTTCAAATGGTTCAAATGGCTCTGAGCACTATGGGACTCAACTGCTGTGGTTATCAGTCCCCTAGAAATTAGAACTACTTAAACCCAACTAACCTAAGGACATCACACACATCCATGCCCGAGGCAGGATTCGAACCTGCGACCGTAGCAGTCGCACGGTTCCGGACTGCGCGCCTAGAACCGCAAGACCACCGCGGCCGGCCGAAACGTTTCCCTTCCAGCCTTTTGCGTTGCTGACAGAGACCATAACCCGCTTTTGAGAAAAGCCTTTCGGTATCTCACGATATGGCTATGAACTGCAGTTTTCTGTAGTTTTGGATAGGTAGCACTCATGATGGGACTGAATTCTTCTTGCTTGAGATCTAGAAGGCGGTCTTTCAGATAATAACTGCGCTGTGATAGTAGGTCTCTTTCGAAAAGAGTTTGCTATATATTTCTTTCCTGTGTTATTTTATAATGTTCACTGCATAAAGCAAATCTGGTTTGTGTGCTTTCCTAATGTATCAGCGTGTTGTCCCCCCTACTTGAGACCATGAAAGCATGACGTGAATAAGCAATGAAAGGAATGAGCCCACACGTAGCTACAACAAAAGCCAATGATCCTCCGTTAGGTTTTTCATAAATATTGCTTTCACCCCGCGTTAGACATTTGATAGCTTGCAAATGGGTTGCACTTGTTTGTCTATGAGAGATGTTGAGAAATTTATTTATAGTTTTGACAAGTAGCCTGGCTTTTTTGCAAAGGTTGAAGGCCGATATTTTGCCTTTAAAGTCCATGATATGACGTTACGTCTGTATTGAAACTACTTTACTGATTATCCCTAATCAACTTCAATAGTGTGATATGCCAACACTTGAAGTAACTCTGATGCTCAGGATCGTTACGCCACCAGCTAATGAAGGGTGTGTGTGTGAAATCCTATGGGACTTAACTGCTAGGGTCATCAGTCCCTAAGCCTACACACTACTTAACCTAAATTATCCTAAGGATAAAGGGAGGACTCGAACCTCCGCCGGGACCAGCCGCACAGTCCATGACTGCAGCGCCTGAGACCGATCGGCAAAATCCGCGCGGCGCTAATGAAGGGTTTATGACACCCAAATTTGATTATTTTTCAGACCTTGAATAATGACACTTAAGAGGAGTTAACAACTGGAGGGACTTTGGATCAAATATGTTGATATAAAGGAAACGTTGTCGAAAAAAATTTGACGGAGGAAAAGATTAAGGGTCAAGAATTTTTCTCCTCACTCTTAACCTTAGTGACACGCCTGTTTTGAGAGACGTCGTTTCTAAGAGGTGAACAGAGATTCAACACAGGCACTCGGGCATCCCGAGCGCCCTCATAAGATGCGCTTTTTCAAGAAAATATAAATGCGGTTCGGTATATTTTCTTCAGTAGAACGATGAGCGATGCTATAGCGAACGTGACAATAAAGCGAAATTTGTGACATGGTTGTCTATTTCTTGGTAGGAGGGTACAGCATTTTGTCTTGGATGCATAGTCGTCGACATTTGTAGAGGTAAGTCCAGGCACGCCCCAGGATAGAGTCATTGAACATTTGTTGTTCATGTATAATTTAATGACCTAACAGACAAAATTAGTAAGAAGTTACGACTTTTTTTGTAGATGATGCACTTAAGAAAGTATTCAGATATATGAACAATGAAAGGCAACAAAATTGTCCGGCCCGAATAATTCACAGACCAAGAACAGAGGGCTACACGTGCCTAAGTTCAGAAGTGCCAGTCTTTACGACTCTAGCCTTGTGTGAAGCTTCAGCTTCGTGTTTACATCGTCAAGCAGAAGCAATGTAATAGTTGGGATACAGTATACGTCAAGATTCATTGCAGTTTAACTCATCGTGTCACTTCTTTTGAAAATCATTATCCGAGCACGTAGAAATGGTTGAAATATAAGAACTCCACGTCGGTAGAATTACTGCAACGACGAGCGTTTTACATCTGTTTCAAAGGCTGAGTGGATTAGCTGATGATTTACAAATATAAAGAACGAGCATTCGAATTTACCTGGAGTCAGTTGTCATTTTTTATTATTTAAACCTTTTCAGGTAGTACTTCAAACCTTAATTCGCTACAAATTGTGCGGTTGTACGCTTTTCTAGGTTCCTCATTCTTTCAAGATTCCATTTTATAATAGTCTAAACTTCAAACAAAGAAACAAATGGTCATAGTTAAAATATTGAAAATGGATGTATTTACTTGTAATTATTTCGATAGGCGCTGTATCTCTCTAATTTTCAACCAAGAGAAACGTATCGGCTGATTGGTATAAGTCACACGCCTGCTACAAAATGACTCATGGGAATGTTCGTGAGCGAATAACTGCTTTGAAAACGGTATTTATGCATCTGAGGCAGGACGTCCTTATGGCGTTGATGCTTCCACAGCAAGAAGATGGATTAGATGGTTTAGAGATAATAGTGAGATAGCGAGACGTCCAACACCTGGAAGACCACGTGTCTCTACACGGAGACGATATGAAGAATTGATTAGGGTGGCCCTGAATGCTGCTTTGTCAATCATCCGGGAACGAAGGAGAGCTTCACATTTGCCGGACTTCTCCGACCAGTGCGCAGCTGAGTGCACGAGCAGAGGTCCCTGCTCTGGTTAAGAGCACAGATGGGCAATGGTGTGATGTGAGCTTCGTGGCATCTCACACTAGCATTACGATTCGTAGCTGGTTTCAAAGGAGGGAGAATATTACTCATTGCCTTCCGTGGCCTCCAGGTCACCTGATCTCAATCCCATAGAGCACGTATGGACTCAAGAAGTTGGCCAGACCCTCTTCCGGGAACTGTGAATGACCCATGGGATTTGGTTCATTCTTCAGGGTAGAGAATTGCGACGCATGAGGACTTTTCTTCCACAGGCTTGTAAATCCTTTGTCTCGAAGGATCCAAGTTGTTCTTGATGCTAACTTCATGTGTATAAAATGCTGAAGCTATACGTAGCCTACTCTTTATTTTACGGTCTAATAGGCGTACTGTAGTTGAGGAACGAATATTAAACTGGAAACAACAGGTACTGGAAGGCACATCCGCTCGCTCGTGTAAACCGTGCGTATGGACTTTTCAAAAGAAATGACACGATGAGTTAAACTGCAATGAATTTCGACATATACTGTATCCTAACTATTAAACTGCTTCTATTTGGTGATGTAAACACCAAGCTGGAGCTCCACAGACCGATAGAATTGCGAACACAGACACTCATGAACTTGGGCATGCGCAGTGCTGTAAATTACTCGGACCGGGCAATATTTTTGCCTGTCATTGTACGTGAGATTTCAAATAGGTGCGAAGATTGGCAGCTTTCTTTAAATGTTCAGAAAAGAAATCAGTGTGCTACACAAATTGAATAAACGTAGTATTGCATGACTACAATAACAGCGAATTACAGTTGGAAACACCTGATCTCAATCCCATAGAAAACGTATGGACTCAAGAAGTTGGCCAGAAACAGTCAACTGATGCAAACACCTCGGTGTAACAATTTATAGAGATATAAAATGGATTGATTACATAGGCTCTTCTTTGATAATTGACAGACTTCGCTTCATTGGTTGGAAGCTGGCAAGATGCAACCAGTCTACAACTGAGACTATGTATAAAATACTCATGCGATCCTAGAATAGTTCTCAATTGTGTTGGACCCATAATACGACTGCTAGGAGGAGATATTGCAATGAAGGGGGGATGTGGATTGTAAGGTATCCCTTATTTAAAAAAAAAAAAAAAATGGTTCAGATGGCTCTGAGCACTATGGGACTCAACATCTTAGGTCATAAGTCCCCTAGAACTACTTAAACCTAACTAACCTAAGGACATCACACACACCCATGCCCGGGGCAGGATTCGAACCTGCGACCGTAGCAGTTCCGCGGTTCCGGACTGCAGCGCCAGAACCGCACGGCCACCGCGGCCGGCTCCCTTATTTTATTTCCTTATTTTTTGCAGATTTAAATTTTGCATCGTACCACTCAACGAGATCAGACAGTACTGCAGAATGCGTAGCAGGGAGTAATATTTCAGTTCCCATGCTGTCTGAAGTTGTCGTCGAACCATCTGGCGTTGCCAGTAGACGATGTGGTGAAGCGTTATGGCTAAGCTGTGAGAAAGACATTTACATCAGAGCAAGATACGTAGGAAATCACAGCCGTTCTGGCGCGAAGCAAGTGATTTTGTGCAATAAATGTTAACTAATAAAAGCCACTTTTTATACAACAGGTATTAGGAGAAGCCTACTGGTCACAAGCACTTTCTTACAACAATAGTACCAGACAAGAAAGCGGTCGTTCCAATAAACAACCGAATAGTCGAAGTTTTACGGACAGCATGATGTTTCGCGATTATACGAGGTGTGGCTAGAAAAAAACCGGACTAGTACTGGTGAAACAATAAAACGAATGCAATAAGGCTGAAAGTCGCGTGGCCTGTCACGTGACTCTCGCTCCGCCTACTGCTCGAGTTTCATCTGCCTCCTGCACTCAGTCTGCCCGTGGCGTCTGTTTTAAGTAGTTGACGTTTTGTCTGTGCGTCGGAAAATGTTGAGTGTACAGAAAGAACAGCGTGTTAACATCAAATTTTGTTTCAAACTAGGAAAATCTGCAAGTGAAACGTTTGTAATGTTACAACAAGTGTACGGCAATGATTGTTTATCGCGAACACAAGTGTTTGAGTGGTTTAAACGATTTAAAGATGGCCGCGAAGACACCAGTGATGACACTCGCACTGGCAGACCATTGTCAGCAAAAACTGATGCAAACATTGAAAAAATCGGTAAACTTGTTCGACACTTTCCTTGTCAACTCCTGTTAACTCAGACACTGCTCTGATTGTTAAACGGCGATCTTGTCGAACAAATTTACCGATTTTTTCAATGTTTGCATCAGTTTTTGCTGACAATGGTCTGCCAGTGCGAGTGTCATCACTGGTGTCTTCGCGGCCATCTTTAAATCGTTTAAACCACTCAAACACTTGTGTTCGCGATAAACAATCATCGCCGTACACTTGTTGTAACATTACAAACGTTTCACTTGCAGATTTTCCTAGTTTGAAACAAAATTTGATGTTAACACGCTGTTCTTTCTGTACACTCAACATTTTCCGACGCACAGACAAAACGTCAACTACTTAAAACAGACGCCACGGGCAGACTGAGTGCAGGAGGCAGATGAAACTCGAGCAGTAGGCGGAGCGAGAGTCACGTGACAGGCCACGCGACTTTCAGCCTTATTGCATTCGTTTTATTGTTTCACCAGTACTAGTCCGGTTTTTTTCTAGCCACACCTCGTAAGTACGAGATCTAGAATGCGCTTCATAGTCACTAGTAGCCGATAGGATGTCTTCCGGAAATGTTCTGTCGTAAGAACATACTGACAAGAAATCGTTAATTTTGAGTTAATAAATGATATATTGCTTCATTATTATCAGATTACGGTGTTATCGTAAATAGCATGTGATAAGGGCAATCACAAACATCATTTCGAGGAATGTAGCCTCCATCATCATCACTTAGAATTACAGGACACAACGTTACACTTTCCAGAGAATCTGATAGCGCTGATGCTGCTTCTGCGAGGGCCACCAATTACGAGAGCTTTGCGGTAAAACTGGTAGGAAGAAATCCTACACGGCGACTCACTAAGACAATCTAAGGACGGGTTGTCTTGATCTCCGTGTATCTTGGATGGAAAAGTACGGCCAGTAATACTGTACTCCTCTTATACCATCTTCTACGGGCGCACCAACTAAATTGAGGCACTGCAGGAGGTTTAGTAAGTGGTAGGAGCTTGCAAGAAGCTTATTAAAGAATTTTATTTTCATTGCCTTTTACTGTTAACTATCGCATCGAATCAAATAGGGAAAATAAGTAGGGTGCTACCAACCCCTCACGCATGAGGGTCCCACGGTAAATGTTTATGTGATGTCTAAAGCATTTCATATTTTGTAGTCCCGGAACGATAGTGGTTCCGATTTGTCCTATTCGAAAGTATTTCGAACGATTGTCCCACTCTTCGTTTCCTTTTCAGCGCACATTTTCCCAGCTTCCGATATCATGCCGACAAAGTTAACAACCAGGAGTAGCTGAAAGCTCAGCTGTAGTAAGGGTATGCCACTTGATAGGACCCGTTAATGCCTTCATCTGCTTGTTAAAGAATTTTGTTTTCATTGTCTTTTACTGTTAACTATCTCATCGAATCAAATAGGGAAAATAAGTAGTGTGCTACGAACCCCTCATGCATGAGGGTCCCACGGTAAATGTTTATGTGATGTCTAATTCTGTTCAGTTAATTTTAACGATTGAAAGATAATATCTCCAGACCATTAACGAGCAGTGATGGACAAAACGAATGACTCCGACAAGCCGGTTGCATCCCGAATATTTTCTGAAATAACAGACAGATTCATACGGATGTTTTGATTCGTTTTCGTTGAGCCGATGTTATTCCTGTTCGATTTGATGCTCGTCCTGTTATGAAAAGTACCATACATTTTCGTTATTATGTTTACCGTTCGTTCAATCGTTCTCATATGTGCAGTCTGTTTTTGAACCATTTCCTCGGATTTGTGAAATGAAAAATCTTCTGGCATTGCCAGCAAGCTTTGTGTCAGGTGAATCTCACTTAGTTGCAGTAAAGTGATCTAAGGCAGCCGCTTGTTTAGACGAACCGACTAAGAGCTTCGAATTTCGAAATTTATAAAGGTCCAGTTACAGAGGTTATTTTTATTCCCCCACAAAATATTAATTCCTGCACCATTTCAGACTCTTAACGAAGATACGAGTTACGGAGTAGGTTTGCAGATATGTAAGTGCCTCGAAGACTTCTTATGTAATAGAACCCCTTACGTTGCCCTCAAAATGGTTCAAATGGCTCTGAGCACTATGGGACTTAACATCTGAGGTCATCAGTCCCCTAGAACTTAGAACTACTTAAACCTAACTAACCTAAGGACATCACACACATCCATGCCCGAAGCAGGATTCGAACCTCGCAACCGAAGTGCGCAATATAATTACAGGATCACCTTTTCGAAATCCCATAATTGCCTTCGATTGCGTCGCAATTTTGCTCAAAGGAGCCGACCACCTTCTTCTGTAATGATACAAAAGCTTGGCACCCTGCGACTGCACCCTCGGGATCGACGACGCTGCTAACAGCAAAGTGTCGACACATACGAAAAACAAGACCAGAGGTGAGAAGTTCGTGTGATCCGTAAGGAGGGTTGATGACGTCACCTTGGCACCAAATTTCACCACAATTCCACTCAACGCCACCGTGGACAAGTCACGCGGTGCTACCCACATTTGACCCTTCTATTAACGTCTCTGCGATGGGTATTATAACTGGGACACACACCGTTGAAATCACGCGGTTTTCTTATGCGTGGCCGAGGAAAACATTTGAGACACACCGCTGCTCAGAATGGACACGAAAAGATGTCAGTGGGTGGCATAAACGGCGTCAATGAAGCGACCCTTTCCCTGGGGCGTTGATCCCCAGACAATTCGCGGTCGATAACGACAGTTCGCAGTGCGATGAGCAACTGCAGTATTTCTTGACATCCTTTGACTGTGCTGACTCTCTTGTACCTTTCAACCTTTCTCTAAGGATATTGTCGCTGAATCCCCATGGAATGTGATTGCACTCCTTAGGAGTGCAGCGCGACCACGATTTTTGCTCTCCAGTACAGGTTGGAATCACTAGTGACCATTCAAAATTATTCGACGAAATTTGAACGTGATACGAAGCAATAAATTGTATTTAAACTTTTTCAACCCTGCTTTTTCCATCCGCCTGTGGCGTGATCACTCATGAGTGCAACATAAACATGCGCGTGAATAAAACGGCAAAGGGTCCTTCTAAGACCTCCCTCACTTCTGCAAAGAAAACGAAGTAAATATTCCTGAATTCAAATTGGTTCAAATGGCTCTGAGCACTATGGGACTCAACTGCTGAGGTTATTAGTCCCCTAGAACTTAGAACTACTTAAACCTAACTAACCTAAGGACATTACAAACATCCATGCCCGAGGCAGGATTCGAACCTGCGACCGTAGCGGTCTTGCGGTTCCAGACTGCAGCGCCTTTAACCGCACGGCCACTTCGGCCGGCCTGAATTCAAATCAAGGACAACTGCCAAGATGAGAAACATAGAAATAGATATCCTCAGTGTAACAAAGCAGCTTAAATCACTTAATAAAGGCAAGGCCTCCGGTCCAGATGGTACACCAGTCAGGTTCCTCTCAGAGTATGCTGATAAAATAGCTCAATATTTAGCAATTATATAGAACCGCTCGCTCACAGAAAGATCCGTACCTAAAGACTGGAAAATTGCTCTAGTCACACCAATACCCAAAAAGGGAAGTAAGAGTAATCCACTGAATTACAGGCCTATATCACTAACGTCGATCTGCAGTAGGGTTTTGGAACATATCTGTATTCGAACATTATAAAGTACCTCGACGAAAACGATTTATATTATTTTATATAGTCAACACGGATTCAGAAAATATCGTTCTTGTGAAACACAACTAGCTCTTCATACTCATGAAGTAGTAAGTGCTATCGACAGGGGATGTCAAATTGAATCCATATTTTTAGAGTTCCAGAAGGCTTTCGACACCGTTCCTCACAAGCGTCTTCTAACCAAAGTGCGCGCTTACGGAGTATCGCCTCAATTGTGCGACTGGATTCGCGATTTCCTGTCAGAAAGGTCACAGTTCGTAGTAATAGAAGGAAAGTCATAGAGTAAAACAGAAGTAATATCCGGCGCTCCCCAAGGAAGTACGAGTATTATAGGCCCTCTATTGTTCCTGATCTATATTAACGACATAGGAGCCAATCTGAGTGGCAGTCTTAGATTGTTTGCAGCTGATGCTGTCATTTACCGTCTTGTAAAGTCATCAGATGATCAAAACGACTTGGAAAATGATTTAGATAAGATATCTGTATGGTACGAAAAGTGGCAATTGACCCTGAATAAAGAAAAGTGTGAAGTTATTCACATGAGTACTACAAGAAATCAGCTAAATTTCGATTACACGATAAGTCGCACAAATCTGAAGGCTGTAAATTCAGCTAAATACTTAGGGATTACAATTACAAATAACCTAAACTGGAACGATCACATAGATAATATTGTGGGTAGAGCAAACCAAAGACTGCGATTCATTGGCAGAACACTTAGAAGGTGCAACAGGTCTACTAAAGAGACTGCTTACACCACGCTTGTCCGCCCTATTCTGGAGTATTGCTGTGCAGTGTGGGATCCGCATCATGTGGAACTGACAGATGACATCAAAAAAGTACAAAGAAGGGCAGCTCGTTTTGTATTATCGCGAAATAGAGGAGATAGTGTCACAGACATGATACGTGAATTGGAGTGGCAGTCATTAAAACAAAGGCGTTTTTCGTTGTAACGGTATCTTCTCATGAAATTTCAATCACCAGTTTTCTCCTCCGATTGCGAAAACATTCTGTTGGCATCCACCTACTTAGCGAGAAATGATCATCACGATAAAATAAGAGAAATCAGGGCTCGCACAGAAAAATTTAAGTGCTCGTTTTTAGCGCGTGTCGTTCGAGAGTGGAACGGAAGAGAGACAGCTTGAAGTTGGTTCATTGAACCTTCTGCCAGGCCCTTTGTTGTGAACAGCAGAGTAATCACGTAGATGTAGATGTAGAGAACACCCTTCGTGCCAACCACGCAACTTAACTGATCACGTTGCAGACGTGCCTGTCAGAAACTTTGACACCGATTCCATCTGGCTGCTGCTCTAACGTCTAAAAATTAAGCAACCCCTTCGTAATCCTTCGGTGGTTTGCCTACCTTCACGCGCTAGAACAGCCGCCCGGCTGAACTGGTGTCTATGGGTCCTCGTACGGCGACGTAGGACTGAAACACAAGCATCAGAGTGCATTACAGTCGCAGATAGTTAACATTTGTCTGGACAAAGTAAGCTGGGCTGTACTCGTGAAGTCGCTTCACCAAACAACAGCAATAGTGCTGGTGCTCTTCGCTAGTATCGACGCATTAAACTAATACGGAGAAACCCTATTTTCGCTCTGGGGTTGAAGAACATGCTTCGGAAGTTCGAATTAACTGGCGATTTGGGAATTGCTCCTGGGAAAGACCAATACTTGTTGTAGAAGTTACTGTTGTCATTATTGACAGTGGTGGGCGCAATGTGCGATATTCACGCAGTGCACGAGCTGTGTAACTACAGATGAATAGTGCATTGCCCACCGTTCGAAAAGTGACGCGAACGACTGTGAAATGGTATCTGTACAAACTTAACATTAAACTCTAAAAACTAAACTCCGAACAGGCCTTAGGAGGTCCGACGGTGCCGAACGGCCGCAGTCATCCTCAGACTGCAGGCTGTCAGTGGATGCGGATGTGGAGGGGCAATGTGGTCAGCACACCGCTCTCCCGGCCGTGTGTCAGTTTCCGTGACCGGAGCCGCTACTTCTCAATCAGGTAGCTCCTTAGTTTGCCTTAGAAGGCCTGAGTGCACCCCTCTCGGAAACAGCGCTCGGCAGACCGGATGGTCACACATCCAAGTGCTAGCCCAGCCCGAAGCGCTTAACTTCGGTAATCTGAGGGTAACCGGTGTTACTACTGCGGCAAGGCCGTTGGCACAAACTTCACATTACACACCTACTTTAGCCACATGACACAAGCATTCGAGTAGACTTCGCTCTTACGTTTCTTGCAAGGGTTGAAGTTGACAACATGTGGCACTGGAATATTTTGTGGAGTGATGAAGCCCACTGGGGCAGCGAACTCTCAGAATTGGGGATCGTCACTGCCGACGAACGTTCATCAGGTTCCCCTGCGTAGTGAACGCGTCACTGTGTAATGTGACTTCACAGCACAGTTAATGTTTGGTCCATTTTTCCTTGAGGAACTCGGACCCCAAGAATCAAGGACATGCAGCGTGGTCGGCACATGTTACTGTGGTCTGCTTCACCAACAGGTGATCGCTGCTCAACTGGAGACAGCTGGCTTGGACTCAAGTGTTTCGCTGCAGAATGGAGCTCCGTCTTGCATTGCTCTTAAGTCGGATACTCGGCAACACTTTAGGAGAAAACAGAATCATTGTCCGATCGTTCCAAACTGCTTGGCCACCAAGATCAGCAGATTTGAACCCGTGTGATTTTTGCCTTTGTGGTTACCTTAAGGACAGGGCTTATCAACGCAACATTAGCACACGTTGGAGATTGAAGATGAATATAGTGAGTGAGGTAGCAAACATCCCAGCTGATGTTTCGGTCAGAAGTAGAGAAACTCTAGACCGGTTCCAGCTATCGTGAATGCAGTTGGTCGTAACACTAACGTTTGTAACCTGGAACGTAAATATGGTACGCTATTAACAAATATTAGCCTCTCACATGGAAATTAAAATTAGTTCTTTCAATTATTTATTCGTCGTTTCACTTCCGCATTTGTCTTCCACATGTCTTAACAAATGTTTCCAAACTTTTATTGTCCTGCGATCACTCGTTTGTCTTGGGGGCCCTCGCAGGTACCGAAAGTTTAATTATGACCTTCCTGCAGACGAATTTTGGAAACTTTTGTTGAGTGACGGAATAAGAACAACAGCTGAAATAATTGCACTGATAATTTTGTAAAATATCGGCAAAGAACTTCTAAGTCTTCACCCCGTTTTTCATTCAGGGAGTGTAGTATCGTGGAATGCGGTGAACGCTAGGAACAATGGTGTCAGAGGCGCAGCGTCCACAACCTGCCGTTGTCTCTGAAGAAACAATTTTATTATTCAGTCGTTGAATTGTATTCGTTCTGGACTGACCGCTTTATCGTCACACCAGAGCTAAAGCAGTTATCTTTAATTAGTTTTCACCACTGCGTAAATGTCGATTCTGTAATTAGGATTTTTACACGGTTTACCGAGGCTTAGCCTGTCTGATCTCAAAATGTTGACCTGAGCAACGTTTCACCAAGATAGTTATGTTACTATCCCTAAAGAAAGATTAGTGAAAAGGAGGGATAATATTCCTTTCTTTGTCCAGCAGTAAATCCCGAAGCCGACGTAATTGATATTTATATTTTATATTTGAGTATAAGTTTCATGGCGGTGTGTTTGCTATTTGATAAAAGCTGAAGCAGTCGGGATGTGCCATACCACTGGGAATGGCTAGCCTCTAAAGCCACAGAACAGTCGCTGAGTGCACCCACTTTCCGAATGGAAGGTAACCTGATGTAACTGATATTTCGTTAGTCATTCCTCACTCGTTAATTACATAAAGATTTTGACTTTAACATTTTATTGTTTGTTTTATACAGGGCGTTCGGAAATTCTCGTTACAAACTTCTAGGACTTGTAGAGGGGAGTGAGTACGTAATATTTTGAATAGGAACCCCATATACGTTCTAAGACGGTTTCAATTCAGATGTGTAACGCGTCCACGTCTGCTGAGGGAAAGAGAAAAGTCGCTTTTCCTGATATGCAGTAGAGTAGACAGGAAGACGTGTACTACGTCAAAAGGTCACCTGAATTCACTTAATGTCGTATGCTAAGTTTAATTTACGAGGCTTCTGTAGAGACAGAGGAAGATCTGCAGGCACGAGTTCTGGCCGCTGCACCAGAAACTGAAGATACCATGTGGGATGTTGAGTGTGTAGCAGAACATGCTTCGTAAGTACAGTGTCTGTGAAAACGTTGATGGTAGCAAAATCGAGCCGCTGTCGTAATGCATCGGTTCTGTTCTGTACGTACAGTATGCTGGGTTCTTTTTTTGTTTTCGAATAATGTAAATACGTAAAGAATAAGTGTTGATACAAACAGATGTAGGTACTTGAATGATAAATGGATGTTTCCTTTCGAATTGTTGCCCAGTAACTGTACTGCGTCAGGCCTAATTCAGTTCATCAAGCAGAAGTGTATGAATTATGTATCTGAATTGAAACCGTTGTAGAAGGGAAACGGTACGTTTCTAGATGTGGGCTCCTACTCAAGATATTCTGTACTCACTCCAAAAATAAAAAAAATGGTTCAAATAGCTCTGAGCACTATGGGACTTAACATCTGTGGTCATCAGTCCCCAAGAACTTAGAACTACTTAAACCTAACTAACCTAAGGACATCACACACATCCATGTCCGAGGCAGGATTCGAACCTGCGACCGTAGCGGTCACGCGGTTCCAGACTGAAGCGCATAGAACCGCACGGCCACAGCAGCCGGCCGTACTCCCCTCTACAAGTCCTAGAAGTTTGTAGTGGTGATTCCCGAACATCTTGAGTGCAACATAATGTAAGTACCAGACATCCGGGGTGGCCGAACGGTTCTAGGCGCTACAGTCTAGAATCGCGCGACTCTACGGTCGCAGGTTTGAATCCTACCTCGGGCATGGATGTGTGTGATGTCCTTAGGTTAGTGAGGATTAAGTAGTTCTAAGTTCTAGGGGACTGACTGATGACCTCAGCAGTTAAGTCCCATAGTGCTCAGAGCCATTTGAACCAAACATCTTAAACATTAACAGCTATTATATAAAACGCAATAACGAATATAGACGATTCATTCAAATCCTTGGCGCTAAGTAGCGGTACGTTGCAGTAGGGAATTAACGTGTCATGCCACGATTCGTTAATTCGCACTACTGCAAAAAAAAAAAAAAAAAAAAAATTCTGTGCACTATGGGACTTAATTTCTAAGGTCATCAGGCCCCTAGAACTTAGAACTACTTAAACCTAACTAACCTAAAGACATCACAAACATCCATGCCCGAAGCAGGATTCGAACCTGCGACCGTAGCAGTCGCGCGGTTCCAGACTGTAGCGCCTAGAACCGCTCGGCCACCAAGGCCGGCGCACTACTGCCTCTTGGTGTAGTAGGCTTGCTCAGACCTAATAGCTACACTGGCGTCAAACTTGCGACAGAATGTCCGTTCTGCCGTATCACTCGAGGTGCTGAGACTACGAACTGGTCGCTTGATTCTGTTTCACAGTCGCGTGTCACAGAGCCATTACGCTTTTGAAAGAACGCCTTTGACGAGCAGGCCCGGTATTTGTTCCGTCCTTTTGATGGCTCGCAGCCAAACTGCATACTGCCCTCGGGGCACAGCGGCGAAACAATAGCCTAGGCGCTGGAAGAGCCTCCCTCCTTACTCACTCTTCTCCGGCCTTCGGCGCCTCCGCCTATGAATTCCTAATTTCCTCCTTCCCCCTCAACTTGCCCCAGTGGCGTAGCTTTAATTTCGCAAGCCCCTTCGCCCCGGAGCGGCAGCGGCAGCGGCCAGTTGTGCAAACAAAGAGAGACGCAGCGCCGTTTCTTACTGCAGCTGTTACGCTCCTCTTCCTCTGCGCCTCTCCTCCCCTTGCTCCTTATCCAGGACAGCCTTCTTGGCGCGGGCCCCTCTCCCGCCTCCCTTCCTCCCGCCCACGAAAGCGTTCGCCCGCCTCTTAGCGGGATATTTACTCGCGCGCGCGCATCGTTTATTCATCCGCTTTCACGGCGGACGAACGCCGTCGTTTTGCTACCGCCGGCACCGCGCCGCGCCAGTAAATTGTTTGTTTGTCTGTTGCAGGTAAGCGGATTGGCAGGGCTGGCGGCTGTGGCGGCTGCGCGGCGCAACGCAGAGCGAACCCCGCCTCCCGTGAGTCCGCACTGCGCCGATAAGCTAAGCCCAGCCCCCGCTTGTTCCTGCCCATCTCGCAAACGCACCGTTCGTGTAACGCTTTCCGAACTGATGCGCATTTCGTGCGAACGCATTTAATCGCCTGTCTGTCTGTCAGCGTATGCTCCTTTGCGGAAGGAGGTCTACTCAACAGCTAAAGACCGAAAATTGTACGTGTCAAATGTACGCGGTCTACTCACGAAACAAACCTGCCGTCACTGATGTCACTTTACGGACTTCCACTTTCTAAACCAGTGACTTCCAACCTGTGGATGATAAACCACTGATATAATTTAATCTTCTGAGAGTTATTTTTAATTTTTTTATGGCGTCATGTATGGAGGTGAAACATGGACGATAAACTGTTTGGACAAGAAGAGAAATGTGGTGCTACAGAAGAATGCTGAATATTAGATGGGTAGATCACATAACTAATGAGGAGGTATTGAATAGAATTGGGGAGAGGCGGAGTTTGTGGCACAACGTGGCAAGAAGAAGGGACCGGTTGGTAGGGCATGTTCTGAGGCATCAAGGGATCACAAATTTAGCATAGGAGGGAAGCGTGGAGGGTAAAAACCGTAGAGGTAGACCAAGAGATGAATACACTAAGCAGATTCAGAAGGATGTAGGTTGCAGTAGGTACTGGGAGATGAAGAAGCTTGCACAGGATAGGGTAGCATGGAGAGCTCCATCAAACCAGTCTCTGGACTGAAGACCACAACAACAACAACATTTGGCGTCAGGGTAGGACTTAAACGTCATGTAAGGGTACCGTCATCAATACCCTTATCATCGGCCCACCTAGCAGCATACTCTAGCCGGTGAACATTACCAGTATTTTCTGGTGTTCGCGGCTTTTCTGGCGGCAAAGGCATTGTCGTGTCACGCCGGGAATGCTTTTCAATAACGACTGCACGGTCAGAGACGGAAGACTGTACTTTTTTCGCAGTTTTGGGGAAAAACATTTTTGGCAGAATTTCTGGGGAAACGGAAACCTTGGGGAAATTTTAGGGGGAGAAAATTTCCGTGCCAGAGAAATTTCGAAGTATTCGTATTTTATCTGGCTAGCCTTGCTAGTAATGCCATCTCCCACATTTTAGTTCACACACCACCGTACTTACTTAGTTTTCTAGATTTCACTAGATTTCACTTATCTTCAAATCAATTAATACACCTTTCATTTTGTGGGAGACGGTAGGCTCACCATGAAACTACCTCTCCGAGACATAACTGTGACATACACAAGCCCAGTTTTGACCGTTCGGGAGATCAGGCGACTTTCGTGGTCGTATCGAATTCTGAGGAGACGTCATATGGGATTTCGCTGTTTCAGTTAAAGTTTGTAGTTGAGGGGTTTTATATTATAAGACGTGTCATATGAATATAAGCCATTTCAGCTACTGAGAAATCTCTCGAAAGCGCGTCGGTATCGGTATGATATACTGTAATTAAATGCAAGATAACCATCAGGAGATGTAAGAAAAAAAAAAGGCACAGATTTTGTGCGTAGTAGCGTAGCGGACAGATGTGTCGAGTTGCGAAGTGAGATATAGATGATGCGCTAAAGGTAAATCAATATAACAATTGCAGTAAGACGCTCGGTCTAGGGCGCCATGCTCCGATTCGCGCAGCTCTTCCCGTCGGAGGTTCGAGTCCTCCCTCGGGCATGGGTGTGTGTGTGTGTGTGTTGTCCTTAGCGTAAATTAGTTTCAAAAAATGGTTGAAATCTCTCTGAGCACTATGGGACTTAACTTCTGAAGTCATCAGTCCCCTAGAACTTAGAACTACTTAAACCTAACTAACCTAAGGACATCACACACACCCATGCCCGAGGCAGGATTCGAACCTGCGACCGTAACGGTCACGCGGTTCCAGACTGAAGCGCCTAGAACCGCTCGGCCACCCCGGCCGGCAATTAGTTTCAGTTAGATTAAGTAGTGTGTAAGCCTAGGGACCGATGACGTCAGCAAAAAAATGGCTCTGAGCACTATGGGACTCAACTGCTGAGGTCATAAGTCCCCTAGAACTTAGAACTACTTAAACCTTGTTGTGTCGATTCCCTAAGGTCTCGACACAATGAGTGGCTAGGTGCACGCGAAACTAACGCAGACGGGCGTAAATTCTGAAACAGGAGACTGGATGAAAACTATAAAGAAAAGAAGAGAGATTTTAATATACTTAACTTTAATGTAGTCTTGTTCTTGTTGAAATACATCTCTTGCATAGTAGTAAGCAATTAGCAATGATACACATGGCGCCTTGCTAGGTAGTAGCGATGGACTAGCTGAAGGCTATTTAATCTGTCTCTCGGCAAATGAGAGGAATACTTGGTAGGTCTAGTCGCAAGCTATGTCGTCCGTACAACTGGGGCGAGGTCAAGTCCGTGTCTTGTGACCTGCCCTGTGGTGGCGCTACGTTTGCGAATACACAGTGGCGACACGCGGGTCCGACATGTACTACAGGACCGCGGCCGATTTAAGTTACCACCTAGCAAGTGTGGTGTCTAGCGGTGACACCACATTCCTCCCCCGCAAATCGGCGAACGGTCGTGAGATAAGGCTTCCGCCCGCCGTGGGGAGGACCCCATGTTGACGTATGCGATGAGGTGGGGAGCCTAACAACAGGCGAGGCTGTGCCACCCGCACCCGGCCATTCGGTCCGAGGGGAGCTAGGAAACGCCTGCAAACCTAGTCCAGGGAGCACGTCAACATGAGGTGTATGCGCACGTAATGAGACAGAAGGGTCGACCTCCATGTGGTCGGAGCACCCGACGGGCGAAGACGACATCTGGTCCGGAGCGGGCAAGAGGTCCATGGCGGAGGACGGCTGGTCACGGGAAGCAAGCGGCGGCGCGTGACCCAGGGAGGCGCGAGGCGGCTGCAGCGAAGCGTCCGCTGCTGGCGGCGCCGGCGTCGGCTGCGGCGGCGCGACGCCATGAGGCAAAATGGAAGGCATCGTCGGTAACACCTGGGGATGAGGCGAGCCAGTAGATGGGTCCCCAAGGCGCTGACCTGACGGCTCCGTCGCTGAAAGCAGACGGGGAGCGGCAGAACCCAGGCGACGACAGAGGCGCAGCTGATTGAGATGCCGACGCACCTCACCAGAGGCCCCCAAAACCAAATACATCGCGCGGCCGAGGCAGCGAAGAATGCGCCCTGCGAGCCAACGCTGTGAACCGCGATAGTTGCGATAATAGACAACGTCGCCAGGAGCAAAAGCAGGAGTCCGCCGCTGCACAGGAACCTGATGTGGCGGATGCAGCAAAGACATCAAAGTTCGATGAGGACGACCATGGAGCAACTCAGCCGGCGAGCGACCATCGCGAGGCTGAGAGCGATATGAAGACAAAAAGAGCAACAAAGCGTCCTCCCGAGAATGCGACTCTTTCAACTTCAACATCTGCGACTTGAAAGTCCGGACCAATCGTTCCGCGGCACCGTTTGACTGAGGCGAAAACGGCGCGGATGTCAGATGTTGAATACCATTGGCCTGGCAGAATGACTGAAATTCTGCGGACATGAATTGTGGGCCATTGTCGGAAACAATAGTCTGCGGAAGACCTTCAATGCAAAAGATAGCAGACAAGGCTTGGATTGTGGCAGAAGACGTCGTGGAAGACATCCGGACAACAAAAGGAAAATTACTGAAAGCATCGACCACAACCAACCATCGAGCATTCCAGAATGGACCAGCAAAATCGATGTGCAAGCGTTGCCAAGGGGAAGTGGCTTTCGGCCATGCAAAGAATTTCCGCGGCGGGGCGGATTGTTGTTCGGCACACGCCACGCAAGAGGAGCACATATTCGCAATCGCAGCATCGATTCCGAACCAAGTACAGTGCTGTCGAGCAAGTTGTTTCGTTCGCACTATACCCCAATGTCCTTGGTGAAGAAGCCGTAAGACAGAGGACTGTAACGAACGTGGGACTACGACTCTGGATTGATCATTATCAGAACGCAACAACAACACACCACGTCGTACAAAAAGTCTCTCCTTGTGAGCAAAAAATCTGCGAACCAAAGGATCCTCGATCCGTGACTTTGATAAGGGCCATTGCGAAGCAACAAAACGCAAAACGGAAGCAAGGACAGGGTCAGCAGCTGTGGCAGTAGCTACACGACGAAAATCAATCGGAAACGATGCGACCACGTCATCGGCTTCCGAATCAATGAACATGCAAGCAAGTTCGGAAGAATCGAATGCTTTATCCTCAGCAACAGGCAAACGGGACAACGCATCAGCGTTTCCGTGCTTAGCAGTGGACCGATACAAGATATCGTAGCGGTACTGCGAGAGAAAAAGAGACCAGCGAATGAATTTCTGCGCTGTACGTGGAGGTACAGGTTTGTTCGGATGAAAAAGTGATGTCAACGGTTTGTGGTCCGTGATGATGGTAAAGTGACGACCATACAAGAAATCGTGAAACTTTGTTACACCAAACACAAGAGCCAAAGCTTCTTTCTCTATTTGTGAATAATTTCTTTGCGCAGATGAGAGCAATTTGGACGCAAAGGCAATAGGGCGATCATGCGAGCCATCCTTGTGCGCAAGCACAGCACCGATCCCGAAATCCGATGCATCTACCATCAACAAAAGGGGTTTTCGGGGATCGAATGGCGTAAGGCAAGTATTTGAAAGTAACGCCGATTTCAACTGGCGAAAGGCGCGTTCGCATTCCGTCGTCCAGACGAACGGAACACCTTTACGGCGTAAGCGATGAAGCGGAGCTGAAATGGAAGAAGCATTGCGCACAAACCTATGATAATAAGTGACCTTACCCAGCACACTCTGTAGCTGTTTTAAGTTCTGCGGTGACGGCAAGTCCTGAATGGCACGAAGGTGCTCTGGACTCGGATGTATACCTTGGGCATTTATGACATGCCCCAGGTACGGTAAGTCACGAGCAAAAAACACACATTTGTCCTTCCTCAAGCGAAGACCATTCTGACGCAAGACCTGAAATAATGTCCGGAGATTCTGCAAATGTTCGGCTTCTGTCTTTCCTGAGATCACAATATCGTCCAGATAGTTCGCAGCAGTAGGGACCGACGCACAAATAGTTTGTAAATATTGCTGAAACAAAGCAGGGGCGGATGCACACCCGAATGGCAGGCTTTTGAAGCGATACAAGCCAAGATGCGTGTTTACCACCAAGACGCGCTGGGAGTCTTCGTCCACAGGTATCTGCAAGTACGCATCTGCTAGGTCCAATTTTGAAAAATATGTTCCCGGGCACAGTTTGTCAAAAAGATCTTCCGGGCGGGGCAAAGGAAAAGTAGCAGTCACAAGTTGCGGATTCACAGTTGCCTTGAAGTCCACACAAAGTCTCAGTTTTCCGGAAGGTTTTGGCAAAATGACTAAGGGTGAGGCCCAGAGAGAAGCCTGCACTCGTTCAATGACACCTTGAGATTCTAATTCGGCTAATGTTCTTGCGACCTCATCACGCAATGCGTGGGGAACATTGCGCGCTCTGAAAAATTTCGGTTGCGCGTTGTCTTTCAGTTCCAAATGCGCTTCATAGTTCTTAGCGCAACCAAGGCCCGGTGCAAAAATGTCTGCAAATTCTTCACAAAGACTAGAAACACTGGCGGAAGGCACAGTCTGATTCACTGATAGGACCTGAGTCACTATAGACAAATTAAACAATTGAAACAAATCTAAACCAAACAAGTTCACGGCACTAGAGGAACGAAGAACATAAAATGACACAAGTTTTGTCTGTCCCTTGTATGTCGCAATAAGGCTGCACTGTCCTAACACAGGTATGTGCTGTCATGAGTAACTAGTTAACGTAACATTTGCGGCACGCAATGGCGGGGCGCCCAGTTGTTTGTACGTGTCGTGATTGAGCAAGGAAACTGCAGCTCCGGTATCGAGCTGGAATGGGATCACTTTTCCTGCAAAGTCTAAGTCCACAAAAAGTTTATTGTCTTGTTGACGACAAGAGCGACTGTCACGTGCAATTTGAACTGAGACAGGTACAGAAGCACTTGCGACTTTACGGGATTTCCGGCGACGTCGACGCACACTTTGGGTGGGACGAACACAGTCACTGTTAGCTAAAGTGTCACTGGACGGGTGGGAATGAACTACATTAATGTCCATGGGCGAAGGTCCACGAGCCTGATTGTCCTGGGTTCGATTCCGGCGCGAAGCAAAGGGCCTGGAATTTGTGCGATTGTCTGATCTTAACTTTTTCTGGCAAACACTTTGTACATGTCCTTTCTTTTGACAGTAAAAGCAAATAGCTTGGCGTGACGGGCAATTTTCACGCGAATGTCTAATTGCACACCGCGGGCAAGATTTCACTGCAGTTGCCTGCTTACGCGGCGCACGTGGTTGCAAGCTAGGCGGCCGCTGCGAAGTCGGGCGCGAGGGCCGCTTAGCGTCCCGTGCAGCGGGCCCGGCGGGCCGATTAATGTGACACACTGCTGGCGAAGTTTCAAATGATGCCTGAGCAAAGTCAAGCGTGTCTTGCCTGTCCAATATGTCTATCACTTGTTGCAGGGAGGGATTAACTAGTTTCAAAATCTGTTCCCTTATGCGAACATCAGAAACGTTCTGTGCAATTGCATCACGCACCATAGTATCTGAATATGGGAGGCCACATTCACAGGCAAACGCACAGTCTCTAGTAAGTCCTTGCAAAGTTGCAACCCACTCCCTGTTAGTCTGACCGGCCGTACGTTTTGTACGAAAAAACGTATACCGTTTGGCAACTACATTTACTGTTTCTTTGAAATAGGCATCCAAAGCAGACAAAATTTCTTCGTAGGTCAGAGTTGCTACGTCGCGTCGGGGAAACAATTTCACTATCACACGGTAGGTAGACACACCGACACAAGAAAGCAAAAACGGCTGCCGCTCTTTACCTTGAATTCCATAAGCAGTGAGGTGGAAGTTGAACTGATCGGCCCACTCAGTCCAGCTTTCGGTTGTGGCTTCAAAGGGCCTAAATGGCGGTGCGACAGCGTTGTGTGGCTGCGGTAGCGAAGAAGCGGCTGCCGCCGCATCGGTTTGCAGCGCACGTTGACCCTGGACGAGCTGTCCAAGGGCTTCCAATAACGCCTGCGTCTGCTGATTCTGCAAGCGAAAAAATTCGGACAGTACATCTGGAGAATGCGGCGAAGCCATGACACAAGCAAATTAGAGCAAGTATAACACAAAGACTGCAACGTGGGCGCGGCACCACTCCTCGGCGCCAAAATATTGTTGTGTCGATTCCCTAAGGTCTCGACACAATGAGTGGCTAGGTGCACGCGAAACTAACGCAGACGGGCGTAAATTCTGAAACAGGAGACTGGATGAAAACTATAAAGAAAAGAAGAGAGATTTTAATATACTTAACTTTAATGTAGTCTTGTTCTTGTTGAAATACATCTCTTGCATAGTAGTAAGCAATTAGCAATGATACACATGGCGCCTTGCTAGGTAGTAGCGATGGACTAGCTGAAGGCTATTTAATCTGTCTCTCGGCAAATGAGAGGAATACTTGGTAGGTCTAGTCGCAAGCTATGTCGTCCGTACAACTGGGGCGAGGTCAAGTCCGTGTCTTGTGACCTGCCCTGTGGTGGCGCTACGTTTGCGAATACACAGTGGCGACACGCGGGTCCGACATGTACTACAGGACCGCGGCCGATTTAAGTTACCACCTAGCAAGTGTGGTGTCTAGCGGTGACACCACAAACCTAACTAACCTAAGGACAACACACACATCCATGCCCGAGGCAGGATTCGAACCTGCGACCGTAGCGGTCGCGCGGTTCCAGACTGTAGCGCCAGAACCGCTCGGCCACCAGCGGCCGGCGACGACGTCAGCAGTTTGGTCCCATAGGAACTTGCCACCACCAAATGACAATAGCATGAAGAAAACAAATGAAGCGCTCCTAGAGTAGATTTTTCATTTTGATGGGCAAGTTACTGTTTTTGTATACAAATTACAATTTTTGGTTCATTTGTTATAATTTTGTGATATATACGATAATTTTACGACCGTGAACACACAATCCACCTCTTCAAGTTTCCAACGCTATATATAAGCTTCCTGTACATAATAGTTTAGAGGAATATGTAGGTTAAAATATCTGGGGAAACGTTGCCGAAATTATGAAACTTTTTTGACTGTTACGGGAGAATTACGAAAATTTAATCAGGAAACGGTGGCACAGATTCGGGAGTGGTTTCAAGTCGTCTGGATGAACATCTGGGGAAAGTGTCGCGGGAAATTAACACAGCATGTTAAAGTAAGAATTATTTACCAGTTGTACTGGGGAGTATGTGTAATTGATGTCTACAATACGTCATTAAGCGAATCTCCCGGAGTACGGAACCGGAACCCAGTTGCAGCCTGCCTATATAACGACGCCCATGGGCATAAAATTTTAGATTTTCTATATTTCATATAAATAGTGATCCAATTTAAAAATTTATAATGCTGATAATCTACTCATTAAGAGGCATAATCTTATGAGAAAGGTTCAACATACTGAGGCAAGAATTACAGTTACAGACTGTGTATTTGTCTTGAGACAGTGTAAGACACCGCGAACAAATACCCAGACTATATTCAGCCAGTACTTGAAACTTCCAACAAACTTCACTCATAATTTCCTCCCCCTCCCCCCCCCCTGCGCGCGCGCGAGCGCGCGCGCGCACACACACACACACACACACACACACACACACACACACACACACACACACAGTAAAACTGCCGCACCAGGCAAACCAGGCAACATGTTTTCATTTATTTCTTCTTTGCTACTAAATATATTCGCAATACCTTTGCAGGCAGTGGCCACATAGCACTGAATTTACGTTCAAAATTGTATCATTGTACGACACAGGAAATTTGACAACCTAGTTATGAAGTGGAAAAATGAAATACACAAGTATTAAAACTGGATCTAGCATACCGTTAAATACTCTGTTATATGCTGATGACCAGATAGTTCTATAGGAAACAGAAAATAATTTGCAAAGATCAGTATATAGATTGAGGCAAAACAAAATATATCACATCTTAACTATATCTGCAGATAAGACAAAGATAATGCCTTTCAAAGGAAAGAATCCAATCATATTAAAAAAATGTAGAACAAGTATCTCGTTTCATTTATCCCGGATGTGATATTAGTTATGACAGAGACATTCAGAATAAGGTTAATAAATATCAAGCAGTCTGCGGAACAGTTGGAAGAACTTTGGGAAGAAAAACGAGGAAAAAGGCACGAATTAAATTATACAAAGTTGTGGTTGTACCTACTCTTGTATATGGTTCCGAATCATGGACAGCAACAAAATAACAACGTCCAAGCAGCAGAGATGAAGATCATTAGTTATATGAGAGGCTGTAATAAAATAGGTAAAATAAGGAATGAAACAATAAGATCAGATTTAAAATCTTTTCGGGCAACGGCCTTGCCGCAGTGGATACACAGGTTCCCATCGGATCACCGAAGTTAAGCGCTGTCGGGCGTGTTCTGCACTTGGATGGGTGACCATTCGGGCCACCATGAGCTGTTGTCATTTTTCGGGGTGCACTCTGCCTCGTGATGTCAATTGAGGAGCTACTCGATCAAATAGTAGCGGCTCCGGTCAAAGAAAACCATCATAACGACCGGGAGATTGGTGTGCTGACCACACGCCTCTCCTGTCCGCATCCTCATGTGAGGATGACACGACGGTCGAATGGCCCCGATGGGCCATTTGTAGCCTGAAGACGGAGTGCATTTTTGTGCTTTCAAAATCTTTTCAGTTAATGATAAGACAGAAGAGAATAGAATGAGATGATAGGATCATGTTACTAGAACGACAGAAAGTACACGGTTAAAAAAAAAAAGGTAATGAATTATCGCCTGACTAGAAAGAGAGAACTAGGTAGACCTCGTAAGAGATGGATGGATGATAGAGACCGGAACAGGTGATTGCAATGCCTAACCGTTGGATGGAGAAGAAGAAGAAGAAGAAGAAGAAGAAGATGATGATGATTTTGTGTGACAGTTAACAGACACGTCGCGCGTAAGTAGGTACACAGTTTATTTTCTCTGTCGGACATGGTGTGTTGTGAGTTGTCTCCGTTAGAGGCCCGATCGCTAAGCATTAAGTACTCGATACGTCAGGTAGAATTTCTACGGGAGACCTTACAAGCCATATGTAAAAGATTTAATAGACAGTAGAGGCTTAAGACCAGCGTACACATAGGACTTGATGCATCGTACGTCATCATAAAATCACAGTAGAATCATAGTGAAAGTCATATAAAAGGCGACATATTCCCAGTTGTTTCAAGCATAGCAGTACGATAGCGCATATCGGCTAATAGTAATCGATGGCGGCCAGATGCTGTAGTAAGTGACTTAGAGCGTTGTATCTCTTCGGGCAGCAGAAAAAGATGTGGTTGATATCCACTTCTGCTCAGTGGGGATGCAATCAGACCAACTCGATGCTTCCTGTAACCGTCGTGGTTGAAGGTGAGGCGTATTGTACTGTTCTTTCCTGAGGTTATGATTTATGATTTAGTGGCGAGTCTGAATTTGAAAAAATCTCTGTATCACTATTTTGTTAGAGTAACATTTATTAAATCGTCATCGCCATTATCGTCAACCGTTTGATACCGTTTGCTCAATACAGCATTTTTCTAGCCTCTCCGTCTAATCCGCCTGTCGCAGTCACGAGTGTTGCTTGGGGGTCGCAGGTTCGAATCCTGCCTTGGGCATGGATGTGTGTGATGTCCTTAGGTTAGTTAGGTTTAAGTAGTTCTAAGTTCTAGGGGACTGATGACCACAGCAGTTGAGTCCCATAGTGCTCAGAGCCATTTGAACCAACTTTTTCTACATTAAGTTTTTGTGACTGCAGATGACAAGCTGTGAAAGGAACACAAGTGTAAAGCAAAACATGGATGTGGTTACAAGGTATACAGACAGAACTCTGTGCGTTATCGTAAATTCTTTCTTAAAAACTCAATTAGTATATCGCATTTTTCCGTAGTAGATAATGCTGAAACTTCAGCGAAACATGTCTAGGTTGTAGAAGAAACGGAATTGTGGTTTGTTCGAGGCGGACCCCATCCATAAACTCAACAGTAAACTTCTCCATGATTCAGAACACCACTCTTATCGCATCCCTCCTATTAATCCGACCAGACTAATGAGCAATACTCAAAGAGTCGGTTGACCAAGTATTTTTTAACCTACTTCCTTCATAGATAAATTAGATTTCCTTCAGTTACTCGCAATGTGTCTCACCTTGGCGTCTGTTTTTCTTATGATTGGCGTTACGTGGGCATTCCACTTAAAGTCCCTCCGGATAGTTACTCCAAGGTATTTTACTGTTGTCAGTATTCCAGTGATTTGTTGGCACTAGTGTAATGGAGCAGTAGTGAATCTCTTCGTCTGTTTACGCACAATGCGCTGAATTTCTGTACTTTTAGGCTTAACTGATATTCATTGCACCTGTCGTCGATCTGCTACAGGCCTTCTTGCATTTCGCAACAGTCTTCTGGAGTTGCAACCTTGCTGTGGACAATGGAATCGTCCACAGCCTCACGGAACGCCAGCGTCATCCACTAAACCATTAATACAAATTGTAAACAGCGACAGGCCTACAATTCTCTCCCTTCGGGTACTCCAGAAATTACCTATTTGCTCCGTTGAAAGGGACTTGTCGCCATTCTTTTTCTTCGTAACGTGTCGATGACGACCATTTAAATGAAGTGTAGCGCCTCAGCTAGGTGCACTGCTTTTGGATTTACTCACTACAGATCCTTTTGCGTTACGATGCGTGAGGAGATGGTGTGGACAGTGGATCATCGTCTGCTCAACGCCACGCGCACAGTACACATCTCGGTTGTCGTATATTGCCATTTTAACGTGGTAGTTTTGTTTTGGCCAATGCCCACGCGATGTGATTATGAAGTGATCTCGCGGGTAGCTTCTCTTTTGGGGGTATCCAGTCACTTTTAGCTCTTTCCTGCCAGCGTTGAGGCCTTCTTCCGCCGTTGACTTCACTAAGGGCGAGATACCTGAGATGAAGCTTTTCCTGCTGCGAAGACATCGAGCATGATGTGGTTGTCTGTCATCAGTGTTGGTTTTGCTCCTTTCGGATTTCGCTCTTACTATCCGCTTGATATTGGGTGGAGCTATTCCAGCCAGAACCTGGAGCTTCTCGACTGGATCCTCTGGACTGGGGTTGGTGCCAGGCATCGTCCCGCCTGGCGGCAAGTTTGATGAGGAGCATTATCAGCCTGTTTCGTGTGGCAGAATTCGTACCACACAGGGGAAGCATATTCTCCTACCGACTAGCACAAGGCTTGAGCCGAAGTACATGTGGGCTTCCTCCCCAACTTGCGCCTTTTAGTTTTTTAAAGACAAGCGTCCGTCAGTGTATAGCGGTACTTGATTATGAATATTCAGAGCAAAATATGTGGTAAGACAGTCCACCTCCGTAGCTGAGTGGTCAGATTAGTAACGGCTCCTCGTAACGAATACTGACAGCGGCAGGGAGAGCGGTGTACTGAGCCCATGCCCCTCCATACCGCATACAATCACGCCATTGTCGGAGGATGACACTGTGGGCGGTGGGAACCGATGGGCGCTTCTGGACCTGTGGACGGACAGTGTAGGGAAAGATGGGTAATATGCAATATTTACAAGAAGAAATAGGTGGAAATAAGAACAGACTACCGAGTGCTCGGACTAGAAAAGGTATAGGGCACTGATGCAGGGCTTCGGCCCTACTGTTCTAGCCGTACAACGAAAAAGCAGTGACGGAAATAAATGTTCAGGAGTGAGTAATGTGACACCCTTTTCTAACATAACATTTTCTTTTATAGAAGAAGCCGATACCAGGATTAATTTTGAATCTGTTATAGGTGAACATTCTCGGCTGTTTCACTGTAAGAATTTCATTTGATTTTATATACGATGTACTAAATTTCAGAGTAAAATCTATAAAAAGAAATTAATATGTTATACTCTGTATGTACGGTTAAAATTATTCTTCTCTTAGAAATATCTAGCGTAATTAAAATTCATATTATTAATTGCACAATATAACGCTAATTATTAAAGTCGCTCGTAATTTCAGGAAGAAATTTCTGAGAATGTGCATATGGAGCACAGAATTGCATGGATCTGAATGATGGGCTCTGAGAAAACCGGACGAGAAAAGAAAGGAAGAGTTTAAGATGTGATGTTCTTGAACGATATGAAAAATGAGGGGGACTATAGGAATTGAGGAGATTCTCCATCAAAACGGCAAGAAGAGAAGCATTTGGAAAACACTGACAAGAAGAAGGGATAGAATGACAGGACATGTGTTAAGACGTCAAGGAATAACTACTTTAATGGGTGCGTAGTGTAGGTTAAAACAGGGATTGGAATATGTCCAACAAATAATTGAGCGCATTGGGCAAGTTCTGCCCTGAGATGAAGTGGTATGCACAGGAGAGGAAAAAAATAGTAAGGTTCCCTTCAAAAATCCGTAATGCTAATATTTAGTGTGTATCGGGCAGAGTCTGGTATTACGCGGACCGTCCTGCTTCGCAGTGACTTAAGCTTCTGTTGATTATATGTTCACAGCCATGCACCACACCCTCGACATCTTGTGGACGTTGACTTTCTTCTCTAGGCTGACTTCTGTTATTTCTGGTAGCTCTGAAACTTCAAGGAACGAGGGAATGAGATAGGAAGATCTGCTACCTGTACTGCGGGCTCTGTTCGTGTGTTGGCAAAGCTGAAGGCCTTGGAGAGATCGTGCAGTTTCACCACAGTGCTGACAAGCTGGAGGCGTCCCGATATGCGAGTAATTATCACCGTTAAAAATCAGTTACGTAACTAAATATTTGCTGTTTTGCAGGTATATATCTGCAGTCGTGGTACACATGCTAAATTACACGCCATAAGCAGACGAGCCGGAACCAAATCCCGCATCCGAGGGATAAAGTAGAGGCGGCATGCGCCAATTTGTTTAGGGTTTTCTGTTACTCTGCTTATTGGCGCAGATCCAGGGTTTGGTTCTTGGGAGGGGAGAAGTGGAGGGAGGTCGTGGTTTCTATCTTTCCTAACCCCCTCCCACACACACACACACACACACACACACACACACACACACACACAAACACAAAATCCTCTGTTGCCGTCACGACTATTTTAACATCCCACAGACTGTAGTAAAAACAAGTATTTTAATATAGCTAGTAATAATTTGGTTACATCAGTTAGTACATAATTTTCCCATGAATTTAAAGAAATTCCAGTTCACAAAGATACAGCATTTGAAGACTACCCGCCAGGATAGGCACGCGCGTTAGGACACTGCTTCCGGGACTGGGGGATATGCACCGACCCCGTATGCAATCCATCCGGCCAGCTTGAATGTAGTTTTCAGGTGGTTTCACACATTCCACACGGTGATATCGCACTGATACCCATGTGCCACCTTGGTTACACAATTTGCACACATTTCAAAAACTCATTCAAAGGGAGGGGGGCATAGCGATAGGAAGGGCACCCAGCCACCCTGTACCATTAAAATTGCAGAATGGAGATTAACTTGCCGACCCCGTGCGTATACGGGATAACGCCAGGAAAAATAAGAAAAATATATCAGTAGGATTTGAAAAGTATTATTCGGGAGGACGACGGTTCAAATCCCCGTCCGGCCATTCAGATTTAATTTCCCTGTGGTTTCCCTAAATCACTTAAGGCCAATGCTGGGATGGTTCCTTGGCGCGGCCAGATTCCTTCCCCATCCTCCTTTCATCTGAGTTTGTGCTCCATGACTTTGATGTCGACGGGATTCAAAAATGGTTCAAATGGCTCTGAGCACTATGAGACTTATCATCTGAGGTCATCAGTCTCCTAGAACTTAGAACTACTTAAACCTAACTAACCTAAGGAAATCATTCACATCCATGCCCAAGGCAGGATTCGAACCTGCGACCGTAGCAGTCGCGTGGTTCCGGACTGAAGCGCCTAGAACCGCTCGGCCACCACGACCGGCTATGGACGGAGTGTTGAACACTAATCTTCCTCTGAAAAGCATTCGCAAAATTTTTACAAGTACATGTGTCACGCAACAATTACGATAACATCAAAATTTAAAGGAATTTTCACTATTATCGGTATTTCACTTAGCAGTACGATTATGAACACAGATCTACAGAGCTTGACTCTGAAGGGTAAAGCTGTTTGTTTAAGCCATTTCCGCCTACATTTCGAAAGTTGGTATTTCTTTGAATAGATAAAAAAAATTGACATAAAATGACTATGTGGAAAGCGATCATACGATGTACATAAATTTTTATTCAACTGTCTTGATCCCAAAGTTTTTTTGAACAGAATTACTGGTTCGACTAAGCAGTAGCCATCCCCATATTCTACAATAGATGTAAAAGAAAATACATTACTAGCTACCAGGTACTTCTTTCCAAAAGTAGATACCATTTTGGAGGAACTTGAAATTTTTGGCTGTAAGATACAGCATCTTGATAGGGTTCGTAACCAGCAAAGTGATTTGAGTCAAAACTTTTATTTCGAAATCTTTGAAGAACTTATTTTCTGACGCTTGAGTTCTTAGTATGAAGTGTTATCGTGCGCTGTCGAATGTTTGCAGAGGTCGACAGGGCAGCCGTCTTCTGCAGATCTTTGTGTACACACACAGCGCAAACACAGCACACGGGTCAGTCCGTTGCTCCCTTCGAGAGCGCCTGCTACCTCGAATAGCGCAAAACGAACTGTAGTCAAGGTAAAATAAGATGGAAGCACGGGCAGCCTGCGTCCTGCGTCATCTAGCGGCAACCGCTGCATTTCACTGCCTCTCATTTATTTCATTGGAGTGTTCTTCTAATTTACTTCCTTTCTGTTGCTTTACGATCTTTTCCTTTTCATTTTCATTTTTATTACTTATTGTTCTAATCACAATATAAAGTGGAATTTGAGTAACAGACTAATATATATGTTCTTGAAGCTTATTCCATCTTCTTCCTGTGTATGATTAATTATGGTGTCATCAAGACGTTTTCTTTTATAATGATTTCTGTAATAAATTTTTATTTCTCGAACGTTTTGTTAAATTCTGATCAGCTTTAAACTATCAGAAGACATACACATTCTGCATTAGTTAAAAAAAAATTATATACTTACATACAATTGAAATTATTTGAAATCACTATCCTTTGAAATGAACCTTGTTTTAATTATTTCATATAATTATCTGTACGATACTTTGTACAATTTAAGAGTTAATTAGCACAGAAGTTAGCCAGTCAGGCTGTTGCGCGTACAAATTCAAGCGGCCCGTCAGAGACGGTGTCGTCAAACGTGTGCTTCGTTTGGTTTTCTCAAACCCAACAAGAGATAACTTTGAAACTGGGGCAACTACAGCTAAAATCGTTGTACATAACTGCTTGACAATTTGTACATTAAAAAAAAACACGTATTAAAACTATTAAAATGAAACTGAATCAAATGTCCAGTGGTCCGCTGTAGCTGTATTTATTTCAGCCACTTACGAGGTCTGTTCAGAAAATTCCGGAACTTTGTCCACAAAATTTTTTCTACGCTTACCTTTTAGTTATTGTGCATGGTCTCCTTCGATATACCGTCCTCCTCGATTGACATACCGCTCCCGATTCCACTTCCGAAAGCGGTCTTGTTGCTCCTCTTGCTGGATCACGCGAAGCGCCCTCTGCGAATTTTCTTTTACTCGTCAGTCGTAGCAGATCTTCGCCCTTTAAACGGGGTTTTCAGCTTTGGAGAGAAGGCTGTGGAGAGTACGGAGGTTGAGACAGCACAGTGGTTTCGTTTTTTGTGCAACAGTCACTCATCAACAGGGATAAATGTTTGGGTGAGTTAGTGTGATGCAAGAGCCATGAATTGTCTCGCCACATTTTAGGCCATCTCCTTCTCACAATTTCTCGGAGGCGTCGCAAGATGTCGCGACAGCATCATCGAGTAATAATTGAAGGGCATATTTCAGTAGTGGTACACGTTCATTTTTGTTCATATTGACGTACAGAGTCCTAAAGTTAAATGAGCCTTCAAAAATCTGCAGTTGAGATACCAGAAATATTCAAGCATATGGCTTCTTGCTAGAGATGAACTTTTCCTTCTGTTTGTTTGGATCATTAATTTCAGAAGCATTGTAGGTAGAAAAGTGGAGGTAATGGACTTGTACTACTATTGAAATAAGCCCTTCAATTTGTTCTTGTGACACGAATTAATGATGAACTAATCCTTCAAGGTCAAAGAAAACTATCAACATGGCTTTAACATTTGACCTGACCTGACGAGCTCTTGTTGATCTTCTCCCGACCCATTGTGAAGATTGAGCCTTGGTCTCAACATCATAACCGTAGATCCACATCTCATCACCGGTTATTATTCTCTTAAGAAACTTTTGGTTCTCATTTGCGTGACCCAAAAGCTCTTCACAGATTGTGAGGTGAAGGTCTTTCTGGTCTTGACTCATGAGCCGTGGGACAGACTTGGCGACAACACGATGCATTCCAAGATGCTTTGTCAGGATTTCATAACATGACTCGACTAAAATGTCACATTCTTCTGCGGTCTCTCGGGCAGTCAGTCTTCGATTGGCACGCACAGTTTCGTTGACGTTCCTGACATGAGCGTCGTCGATAGACGTCGAAGAGCGTCCTCAGCGAGGGTCATCTTTAACTTCCGTCTGGCCGTCTATAAACCATACGCGCCATTCGTAACACGGAGTACGGCTTAAACACGCATCAGTGTACGCTTCCTGCATCATTTGGTGTGTCTCTGCAAAGGTTTTGTTGAGTTTCACGCATAATTAATTTTAATGCAAACGCGTTTTACCTCTAACTCTGCCATCTCATGGAACTACGAGCAGCCTGCGCCATCTACAGTACTGAACAGTAATAACTAACAGAAAACAGCTACTAATCTTCCGGCAGTTACACATTAAGCAGAGATGTGTGCAGGGATGCCACCCGCATTTCGCTCCAACACGCCATTGGCGCGAAATTACGAATGTTCCGGATTTTTTTTTAACAAACTTCGTATAAATCCACACAACTGGTTCCGCAACTTTTAAGTAGCATCTTCAGCTTCAAATATAAATGCTGTCATAGGTTACGGAATGCAGCAGAATAAGAATTGGCGTGGCTAGGTTAAGTTTCAGCCCTCCTCAACTGATAAAAACCCATCGTCAATTGATAAAAAGACCATCGTCAGTGATGAACGTCATGCCTATGTTAAGTTGCGGACGGTACAATTTCTGATTGAAATATGCTGTTGTTGGCCTATGTAGATGATATTCACGGAAGTACTGGGCCCTGTAATGACAAAAGCTGACACGCTCATGTGTCTTTGCCACCAGCACAGCAGCTAACAACATAAGCTACGAGCGTCCTGTGTGTTGTCGAGCGTGTGCTCTGACTGCCGTCTGAGCACTGAGACGATGGCGGAAATTTCTTCATTAACCTCCTTTCCCGGGTTTTGCTTCGTACCAGGACTGCTGACAAGTATCTGCAAAAAAAAAAACAAAGATTTAATTACGCAGCTTTACTCTTTTGAGGTGATACTACCCCTCGTATGTGAATTATAAAATAATCTCGCGCTATGGATAGATCTTAGTGCATCCTTTGCATGTTCCCAGTGTCAGCGCGTGGAACTAAACGTAAGGAGGAGCTGTATCGGTGGAGACACGTCGTGAATAGAGAACGTACCGTTTTCCGGGAAGGGTGACAGCATCAGCGCGCCTTGACATTTGTCGGCGTTCCTGGAGTAGAGCATTGGAGCGACCCTGAACGCGACCCGCCTGCGACAAGCTGCCCGCATCCCACCAGCGGTATGCGGGTTGCCTACCGTCTTGGCGCTACATTTCACGACCTGTCATTTTCCACGTACTGTAGTTCTGCACCCTGCCGCCGGTTAATTGAGTGTTCTTACTGTCGACTTGCGTTCGATTTGGTCCAGCAGACCACGATACTCTATACCGTGAAAGTCACCTACATCTTCTCGTACACTGCGCAACAAAATTGAGTGATCATTTTTCCGAATTCCGTAATGTCTCCACTGCAATACATAAGTTCGAAATTTGTCCCAGAGGTGCCTAAAATTTTGTTCTGTAATGGTGCAAAAGCGAGGCTTCAGACAATGAAGATACATGTGAAAAAAAGGCCACACCTCAGATGTTCACGTGATACGTCTATGATGGTGTTGGAAGGAATTGTGGTCCAATTTGATGCCAATGTGACATTATTAACCTACCATACAGCTCGCATGAGATTCTGATCCATGACCTTTTTTTATCGCATGTATCGACACTTTATTTGAAGCGTCGCCGAGCACTAAGGTGAAAAAAAAATGGTTCAAATGGCTCTGAGCACTATGGGACTTAACATCTGAGGTCATCAGTCCCCTAGACTTAGAACTACTTAAACCTAACTAACCTAACGACATCACACACATCCACGCCCGAGGCAGGATTCGAACCTGCGACCGTAGCAGAAGCGCGGTTCCGGACTACTGAAGCGCCTAGAACCGCTCGGCCGCTTCGGCCGGCGCCTAAGGTGAAGTCACAGGGCACCACGCTTTTTCACTATTACAAAGGAATAAGATATTGCAACGCCTTTGTTGTTCAGAAGTACGATACAATGTTCCCTGCATACATATCCGAAGGAACAGCCACTGCGGCGACGACAGTCGTTAGGAAATACATGGAATTCGCCTATACGATATTGCAGTACCTTTTCCTTCGCACATGCATGCATCTCCGAAGAAACATTGAAACGTATATCTGAACAACACAGGCACTGGAATATCGTATTTATCCGCCGACACCGAACAAGTGACTTTCAAGTAAAAGCCTCCCAGGTACGATACATCATGGAAATTTGGGTCTGGTCTTGGAGTGTACCGGGGATAGCACTAATGGTAAGGCGACCTCTCGCGATAACCGTGAAATCCGGGTTCGAATCCCGGTGTAGCACAAATTTTCATAGTCGATATTCCATTATACATCTGATGGTAGTCCATATTGGCAACTGTGAGTACATTTCATGTATTACACAGGAAGGATGGAGGAAACTTTCACACATAATTCAAACGTATGTGCCACAATGGGAGACAATTACGGGGTTTCCCAAAAGTGGTCTACCGCGCAGTTTTTTAGTAAAAACTGTACCAGATTACCTACAGTAGTTCTTGAGAAATAGCCTCCCATGTAGACAGAAAAATGCAGTGAGGGCCATAATTTGTAATGTGTATACATATAGATGGAATTACTATTGTCTGGTTGTGCGGTTGCATTGAAATGCTTATTTACATATCCTAGCATGTAACTACACTTCATCCCCTTTCTACACTACTCGCCATTAAAATTGCTACACCACGAAGATGACGTGCTACAGACGCGAAATATAACCGACAGGAAGAAGATGCTGTGATATGCAAATGATTAGCTTTTCAGAACATTCACACAAGGTTGGATCCGGTGACGACAGCTACAAGGTGCTGACATGAAGAAAGTTTCCAACTGATTTCTCATACACAAACAGAAGTTGACCGGCGTTGTCTGGTGAAACGTTGTTGTGTTGCCTCGTGTAAGAATGAGAAATGCGTACCATCACGTTACCGATTTTGATAAAGGTCGGATTGTAGCCTATCGCAATTGCGGTTTATCGTATCGCGACATTGCTGCTCGCGTTGGTCGATACCCAATGACTGTCAGCACAATATGGAATAGGTGGGTTCAGGAAGGTAATACGGAACGACGTGCTGGATCCCAACGGCCTCATATCACTAGCAGTCGAGATGACAGGCATCTTATCCGTATGGCTGTAACGGATCGTGCAGCCACGTCTCGATTCCTGAGTCAACAGATGGGGACGTTTGCAAGACAATAACCATCTGCACGAACAGTTCGACGACGTTTGCAGCAGCATGGACTATCAACTCGGAGACCATGGCTGCGGTTACGCCTGCGATGGTGTACTCAACGACGAACCTGGGTGCACGAATGGCAAAACGTCATTTTTTCGGATGAATCCAGGTTCTGTTTACAGCATTCGTGTTTATCGACATCGCGGTGAACGCACATTGGAAGCGTGTATTCGTCATTGCCATACTGGCGTATCACCCGGCGTGATGGTATAGGGTTGCGTTGGTTACACGTCTCGGTCACCTCTTGTTCGCATTGACGGCACTTTGAACAGTGGACGTTACATTTCAGATGAGTTACGACCCTGGCTCTACCCTTCATTCGATCCCTGCGAAACCCTACATTTCAGCAGGATAATGCACGACCGCATGTTGCAGGTCCTGTACGGGCCTTTCTGGATATAGAAAATGCTCGACTGCTGCCCTGGCCAGCACACTCTCCAGATCTCTCACCAATTGAAAATGTCTGGTCAATGGTGGTCGAGCAACTGGCTCGTCGCGATACGCCAGTCACTACTCTTGATGAACTATGGTATCGCGTTGAAGCTGCATGGGCAGCTGTACATGTACACGCCATCCAAGCTCTGTTGTACTCACTACCCAGGCCGTTGTTCTTGGTACTGATTTCTCAGGACCAATGCTCCCAAATTGCTCGAAAATGTAACCACATGTCAGTTCTAGTATAATATATTTGTCCAATGAATACCTGTTTATCATCTGCATTTCTTCTTGGTGCAGCAATTTTAATGGCCAGTAGTATATGTTTGTTGCGTGCCGCCTTCATGTTGGTGCAGTTTCAATGGCCAGCAGTGTGCGAAGCCCATCCTCTTATTACATGTCATGCACGTCAACAGCACATACGAAAGGCGGCTGTACGCGCACCGGAAGAGCGGCGCAATAACGCAGTGCTCCGGCGCGCCGGACCAGCCAGCGGCGGCGTGACCCGGGGGGAAGCGGTGCGGGCAGCCGCGGTTCGCGCTCGGGCGCACACGTTACGCGGCGCGCAGTGCTCTCTGGCGGGCGCTAATGAACTGTGACGCGCCGGCCACCGGCCACTGCCGCAGCGACGCTCGCCGCGCCGCCGACTGTGACGTGGCGTAGCGGGCCGCCGATTTATCCACGCGGAAACCCGCGGTGAGCTGTGCGGAGCGTTACACAGCGCGGGCCAAATACACAACTCTCCGCTCCTCTCAGTAGTGTGACTTCCTTGGTACATGATAAGTTGAGCTACGAAGTTACGACGTTGTTGCGAGAAGCACTATCAGCAGTCAAGCACTCCCCGTGGCGATAGAAAATGATTTTACGTAGGTATTTAACTTTTTTACGAAATAATACCTCATGTTTGACTCTTGTGAATAGAACGAGCGATGTGGCGCAGTGTTAACTACACTGGATTTGCTTTCGGGACGACGACGCTTCATCTATAATGCATATACAGGGTGGTCCACTGATCGTGACCGGGCCAAATATCTCACGAAATAAGCATCAAACGAAAAACTACAAAGAACAAAACTCGTCTAGCTTGGAGGGGGAAACCAAATGGCGCTATGGTTGGCCCGCTAGATGGCGCTGCCATAGGTCAAACGGATATCAACTGCGTTTTTTTTTTCTTTAATTGGAACCCCCATGTTTTATTACATATTCGTGTAGTACGTAAAGAAATATGAATGTTTTAGTTGGACCACTTTTTTTGCTTTGTGATAGGTGGCGCTGTATTAGTCACAAACATAAGGCTCACAATTTTTGACGAACAGTTGGTAGCAGGTAGATTTTTTAAATTAAAATATGGAATGTAGGTACGTTTGAACATTTTATTTAGGTTGTTCCAATGTGATACATGTACCTTTGTGAGCTTATCATTTCTGAGAACGCACGATGTTACAGCGTGATTACCTGGACAATAGCATCGATGTGGTACTCCTTCAGGAAACACATACCGACTCGCAGGAAGACTTACAAAGAAGAGGACGTATTCAAGGCTTCCAACAAATAGGCGCAACATATCATCACGCCTATGGCACCGCCACATATGCCCGATCCGATATTGAACATGCACACCTGCTGTCCACAAGCACAGAAAACAACATCCATGTTGTTGATATAAAAGTAGACAACATAAGACTTATAAATGTCTACAAACCACCAAACCAAATCTGGCCAAGTATTGTACTACCCGTACATGAACACCCAACGATATATGCCGGTGATTTTAATAGCCATCATGAAATGTGGCGATACACCTAAAATAATGAACATGGAGAAGCGCTGGTGGAATGGGCCGACGAGAACAATCTACATATTATATTCGATGCCAAGGAGAGGGGCACATTCCACTCGGCCGCCTGGCGCAGGGACTACAATCCGGACCTCTGCTTTGTAACTACCGATAATGAGGGAAAACCAGTGCCTATACATAGAAGGGTTGCCACAGATTTCCCACACAGCCAGCATAGGCCTGTTATTTTAGACATTGGTGTCACTATACCCCTGATACGGTGCTTCCCTCGACCTAGATGAAATTTCCAAAAAGCTGACTGGGAGAAGTATTCAGCGGACCTTGATAAATGCATCCGGTTTATACCGTCACTACCTAAATGCTACGATCGTTTCAGGAAAGCTATAATTACCACAGCTAAAAAACACATCCCTAGGGAGTTTCGAAAAGAATACATCCCAGGATGGGATGCAAAATGCCATCAGCTATATGAGGATTTTACTAGTAGTGGTGACCAAGAAATAGCTGATGACCTCCTTCACAATCTAGATTCCGCAAGAAGACAACGATGGACTGAAGCAACTGAAAGAATGAATTTCACTCAATCAAGTAGGAAGACATGAAGTTTGTTACGTAAACTCGGAGGTACGACAAGACCAGCCCAGAAAAATCCAACCATAACACCAGAGAAAATTGCAAATAACATTGTCGAAATGTCAAGAGCTCCGAGAGACAAACCACATACCAGGATGATTAAGCGCGAACTCAGAACACTAAAAAAGAATACTCCAAATATATCAGAGCTTTCCAGACCATTCACTGAGGATGATGTCATTACTGCCCTCAAGGATATGAAACAGGGCAAAGCCCCAGGTTTTGACAACATACATCCAGAATTTCTAACCTACGCTGGAAAGAACGTAGTCAAATGGCTGGCAAATTTCTTTTTGACCATTTTGACTACAAACCATCTCCCTAGAGAATTCAAAATGGCAAGAATAATAGCTTTGCTGAAACCGGGGAAACCAGCAGACCAACCGCTAAGCTACAGACGAATAGCACTTCTTAGCTGTACATACAAACTTCTCGAACGACTTGTCCATAATCGAATTAGCGACATTATTATGGAGAACTTACCTATAGAACAGGCAGGCTTCAGACCTGGCCGTAGTTGCTGTGACCAAGTTCTGGCATTAACATCCTACATAGAGGCTGGCTTTCAACAGAAATTGAAAACAAGTGCTGTATTTCTAGACTTAACATCTGCATATGATACTGTTTGGAGAGATGGAATAATTTACAAACTCTTAAGAGTGATTCCTTGCCAGATTCTAACATCCTTAATACGTAATATGCTGAGTAACAGAACCTTCCAGGTCACCCTAAACGGAAAGACAAGCAAAACAAAACTTATTAACAACGGGCTTCCGCAAGGCTCCGTATTGGCCCCTCTTCTGTTTAACCTCTATATAGCAGATCTCCCAAACACAAAGTCAAGAAAATTTTGCTATGCGGATGACATAGCACTGGCTACCAGAGACAAGTATCTCTTCAATACAGAGGAAGTCCTCCATAATGACGTTGAAATACTATACAATTATTTCAAGAAATTGAGACTCAAGCCAAACCCTAACAAAACTGAAGTATCTACATTCCATCTTAATAACAAAATGGCAAATGAAATTATTAACATAAAACTCGGAAACACCAACCTCAAACATAATATGTTTCCAAAGTACTTAGGTATAACATTGGATCGCACTCATTCTTACCGAAAACATCTGGAGAACACCAGTGCAAAAATTGGAACACGGAATAACATCATTCAAAAACTTAGCGGTACTACTTGGGGAGCTAACGCAAAAACATTACGCACCTCATCTATCGCCTTAGTGTTCTCTGTGGCTGAGTACTGCGCTCCAGTCTGGATTAATAGCTGTCACACCAAACTTATTGACAGGCAATTAAATAACACAATGAGGTTGATTTCTGGAACTGTTAAATCAACGCCCAAGTACTGGCTACCGGTGCTATGTAATATCCTGCCCCCAGACCTGCGTAGAAAAGCGGCCCTACTGCACGAATTCAGAAAGATTGAGACAAAACCAGAACTACCAATTAAAGAAGAATTCTCACAACTGCGACACACTCGATTGAAATCAAGAAAGCCACCCATACGCACAGCTGAGCAGCTTCAAAATAATAACTATGACCACATGAAACAATGGAGACTAGATTGGAACCAAAGAACCAAAAGACAAATGACCAACTACAGACCTGGTTTGAGAGCTATAACTGCAACATCTCTGGAATGGAACTAACACGGAAAACATGGTCCGCATTAAACCGAATACGTACTGGACATGGCAGGTGTGCGGATTCACTACACAAATGGGGAAGAGCGATGTCACCAGAATGCGACTGCGGTGCCCCTAGACAGACGATCCAACACATCCATGGTGAATGCTCCTTGCGAGCATATGCAGGGAACTGGTCCGACTTCCTGGAGGCATCCCCATCGGCGCTAGAATGGATCTCAAACCTCGATATAACCTTTTAACTGATCAATATAAACATAAATTATATTTATGATTGTTATAAGATTTTAATGTCTAACACTTGATGTATTAATGTTGCATGTGTAGCCATACGCTAATAATAATAATAATAATAATAATAACCTGTAAATACCACATTAATGCAATAAATGCTCAAAATGATGTCAACCTCAGTGCATTTGGGAATACGTGTAACGACATTTCTCTCAACAGCGAGTAGTTCGCCTTCCGTAATGTTCGCACATGCATTGACAATGCGCTGACGCATGTCGTCAGGCGTTGTCGGTGGATCACGATAGCAAATATCCTTCAACTTACCCCACAGAAAGAAATCCGGGGACGACAGATCCGGTGAACGTGCGAGCCATGGTATGGCGCTTCGATGACCAATCCACGTATCATGAAATATGCTATTCAGTACCGCTTCAACCGCACGCGAGCTATGTGCCGGACATCCATCATGTTGAAAGTACATCGCCATTCTGTCATGCAGTGAAACATCTTGTAGTAACATCGGTAGAACATTACGTAGGAAATCTGCATACATTGCACCATTTAGATTGCCATCGATAAAATGGGGACCAATTTTCCTTCCTCCCATAATGCCGCACCATACATTAACCCGCCAAGGTCGTGATGTTCCAATTGTCGCAGCCATCGTGGATTTTCCGTTGCCCAATAGTGCATATCATGCCGGTTTACGTTACTGCTGTTGGTGAATGACGCTTCGTCGCTAAATAGAACGCGTGCAAAAAATCTGTTATCATCCCGTAATTTCTCTTGTGCCCAGTGGCAGAACTATACACGACATTCAAAGTCGTCACCATGCAATTCCTGGTGCATAGAAGTATGGTACGGGTGCAGTCGATGTTGATGTAGCATTCTCAACACCGACTTTTTTGAGATTCCCGATTCTCGCACAGTTTGTCTGCTACTGATGTGCGCATTAGCCGCGACAGCAGCTAAAACACCTACTTGGGCATCATCATTTGTTGCAGGTCGTGGTTGACTGTTCGCATGTGGCTGAACACTTCCTGCTTCCTTAAATAACGTAACTATCCGGCGAACGGTCCGGACACGTGGATGATATCGTCCAGGATACCGAGCAGCATACGTAGCACACGACCGTTGGGCATTTTGATCACAATAGCCATTACATCAAAACGATATCGACATTTTGCGCAATTGGTAAACGGTCCATTTTAACACGGGTAATGTATCACGAAGCAAATACCGTCCGCACTGGCGGAATGTTAAGTGATACCACTTATACGTTTGTGACTATTACAGCGCCATCTGTCACAAAGCGAAAGAAGTGGTCCAACTGAAACATTCATATTTCTTTACGTACTACACGAATATGTAATAAAAATGGGGGCTCCTAATTTAAAAAACGCAGTTGATATCCGTTTGACCTGTGGCAGCGCCATCTAGTGGGCAAACCCCCCACGCCAGCCTGCGTGAGCTAAAACGCGTGCATTTCGGCCTCCTTTAGTAAAACGGTGTTGGCTCTCCTGCCAACCACAACATGTTTAGTTCTATTTGCAATGAAGTCTTTAATCCAGTCGCAAATCTGTTTCGATACTCGCTCAGCTCTGGTTTTTTTTCACTAACCGACAGTACGGGATGGTATCAAATGCCATCCTTAAGTCAAGGAACACGGCATCAACCTGAGCGCCGTTGTCGATACCGCTATGGATCTCGTGGAGGAATATAACGAGCTGAGTTTCGTAAGTTCTCTGTTTTCAGAATCCATGTTGATTTTTACAGAGGAGATTTTCGTTCTCCAAAATATGTCCCATAATTCTACAACAGATTGTCGTCAACCACACAGGTTTGTAACTGCGTGTCCTGAGTTTTCTTTCAGTCTGTAGGTACCTTTCGTTTCTCCAGCGATTTACAATAAACTGCTGTTGGTAGGGGAGCGAGTTCTTTCTCATTATCTTTGTAGAATCTTATAGGCATTTCATCTGGTCATGAAGCCTTTCCACTAATAAGAAATTGTAGCTGCTTTCCTATTCAGTGATCGATTATCTCAATACCTGCAGTTTCGACATTCGTACGGTTATTGAAAGGAGGGACTGTGTCACGATCTTTCACGTTGAAACAATTTCGGAAGGTCGAATTCAGTATTTCAGCCTTCTGTTTTCTTCCGTTTCGGTGTCAGTTTGGTCACAGAGTGAATGAACAGAGCATTTCGAACCGCTTACTTTACATAAGGCCAGAACACCGTGAGGTTTTTACTCATATCGGTTAACAAAGTTTTACTTTCAGATTCAATGAACGCTTCTTTTATTGCTATCTTTACGCTTCAAATCCCAGTCCGGCCATTCACCTTTAGGTTTTCCGTAATTTCCCAAAATAGCTCCAGGCAAACGCCACGATGGTTCTCTCGAAAAGGGCACGGCCGATTTCCTTCCTCGTCCTTTCATAATTCGAACGTGTGCTCCGTCTCAAACTAACGCACTGTTGAACATTTTCTGGGCGCTGTTTCATGATAATCATGCTTGTACTCAGGAAAACTTGACATCATTCGTCACCCTTTTAAATGCGCTTAATGCAAAAACTATATCTATTTAAAATTGTGCAGTTTGCTAACACAGTTTTATGGGTAGTGATGGGTAGATCAACGGAGTGCAACAAAGACATTTTCATACTTTCAGAGACTGATCTTTTAGCCACCCAAGCTTTCTTGGTTAAAATATTGAAGCGCCAAAGAAACTGCTATAAGCGATGCGTATTCAAATACAGAGATATACAAACAGGCAGAATACGGCGCTGCGGTCGGTGTCTGGCGCAGTTGTTATATCGGTTGTTGCTGCTACAATGGCAGGTTATCAAGATTTAAGTGAGATTGAACGTGGTGTTATAGTCAGCGCACCAGCGATGGGACACAGCATCTCCGAGTTAGCCATGAAGTGGAGATTTTCCAGTACGACCATTTCACGAGTGTGCCGTGAATCTCCGGAATCCGGTAAAAAATGAAGCCTCTGGCATCGTTGCGGCCGGAAAAAGATACTGCAAAAACGGGACCAGCGACGACTGAAGTGAATCGTTCAACGTGACGGAAGTACAGCTCTTCTGCAAATTGCTGCAGATTTCAATGCTGGGCCATCAACCGTGTCAGCGTGCGAACCATTCACGAAACATCATGAGTCCATGGCAGGTGTACCACTTTCTTTGGCTCTTCAGTGAACATGAACTTATTTTTGTTTGATGGTTGAGAACCTATGGAGTACTAGCATGCTCACACGCATGCACAGTTCCGTAATTTGAAAAATGTTAACCCATTTATTCAGCATGGTTTATTTAATATCGATTGCTTAACAGCATTTAAAGCAAACGCTGCGTGTTTTATTTCAGTTTAGTCTACAGTAAAGTATGTTATTACAAGTCGGGGTACAAAAGCTGCAGTTTGTTATCTTGGTTGCGCAAGTAAGAACTTCAGGATCAAGGAAAAACATCTTTAGGAATATTCAGGGAACAGTGAACAATAAGTTACACATATCTATATCGATTCAAATTATTATCAGGAACTGCATGTGGTTGTTCTGTATGTCAGTCAGTGTCAAAATCTTGACTGTTGGAAACTTATTAGTCACATATGATTGATCAAACTTCCTTTTCAAATCAGACAATTCTGCTCCACTCTAAATTCGTAGCGTTGCATAGACACGATTTCATGTTCATAAAGTCACACCGCCATATAATATTCATGTCAGACTACACATCAGTCACAATTACAACCTTCCATTCTATATCCCGTGTACTATGCTGAAATATTACGTAATTAGTGTGCTACACTGTAACAATACACACATGGAAACTCCAAGCATAAAGGTTACACTTACGTTGTGGTATACGATCTATACAGCAATAACAATAAGAAATATAAACCTAGAAGGTTGCACTTGCATACACGAAGGTAGTTCAGACTAGAAGGTCGAACACAAAAATTTCAGAGTATCTGTCGCACTCTGTGGTAAACACTGAACGACAGAGAGGTAGCAACCAATGCTACACTCCTGGAAATGGAAAAAAGAACACATTGACACCGGTGTGTCAGACCCACCATACTTGCTCCGGACACTGCGAGAGGGCTGTACAAGCAATGATCACACGCACGGCACAGCGGACACACCAGGAACCGCGGTGTTGGCCGTCGAATGGCGCTAGCTGCGCAGCATTTGTGCACCGCCGCCGTCAGTGTCAGCCAGTTTGCCGTGGCATACGGAGCTCCATCGCAGTCTTTAACACTGGTAGCATGCCGCGACAGCGTGGACGTGAACCGTATGTGCAGTTGACGGACTTTGAGCGAGGGCGTATAGTGGGCATGCGGGAGGCCGGGTGGACGTACCGCCGAATTGCTCAACACGTGGGGCGTGAGGTCTCCACAGTACATCGATGTTGTCGCCAGTGGTCGGCGGAAGGTGCACGTGCCCGTCGACCTGGGACCGGACCGCAGCGACGCACGGATGCACGCCAAGACCGTAGGATCCTACGCAGTGCCGTAGGGGACCGCACCGCCACTTCCCAGCAAATTAGGGACACTGTTGCTCCTGGGGTATCGGCGAGGACCATTCGCAACCGTCTCCATGAAGCTGGGCTACGGTCCCGCACACCGTTAGGCCGTCTTCCGCTCACGCCCCAACATCGTGCAGCCCGCCTCCAGTGGTGTCGCGACAGGCGTGAATGGAGGGACGAATGGAGACGTGTCGTCTTCAGCGATGAGAGTCGCTTCTGCCTTGGTGCCAATGATGGTCGTATGCGTGTTTGGCGCCGTGCAGGTGAGCGGCACAATCAGGACTGCATACGACCGAGGCACACAGGGCCAACACCCGGCATCATGGTGTGGGGAGCGATCTCCTACACTGGCCGTACACCACTGGTGATCGTCGAGGGGACACTGAATAGTGCACGGTACATCCAAACCGTCATCGAACCCATCGTTCTACCATTCCTAGAACGGCAAGGGAACTTGCTGTTCCAACAGGACAATGCACGTCCGCATGTATCCCGTGCCACCCAACGTGCTCTAGAAGGTGTAAGTCAACTACCCTGGCCAGCAGGATCTCCGGATCTGTCCCCCATTGAGCATGTTTGGGACTGGATGAAGCGTCGTCTCACGCGGTCTGCACGTCCAGCACGAACGCTGGTCCAACTGAGGCGCCAGGTGGAAATGGCATGGCAAGCCGTTCCACAGGACTACATCCAGCATCTCTACGATCGTCTCCATGGGAGAATAGCAGCCTGCATTGCTGCGAAAGGTGGAGATACACTGTACTAGTGCCGACATTGTGCATGCTCTGTCGCCTGTGTCTATGTGCCTGTGGTTCTGTCAGTGTGATCATGTGATGTATCTGACCCCAGGAATGTGTCAATAAAGTTTCCCCTTCCTGGGACAATGAATTCACGGTGTTCTTATTTCAATTTCCAGGAGTGTATTTTCGAAGTGGACACGATCTCTGCCGTGTGTTTCGCTGGCGCCGTGCACGTCTGCTTGCTGGCAACCTGCAACACCTTCATGCGTTGTGGGTTGTCAGTGTTGAATGTTAAAGGCGCCCTGGCCTGTACGCAGCAATCATATGCTCACCAGTGAGGGAAGCGACTTACCTGGTTGTACTGAGATCATCAACTATGGTACTTTCCTAAAGATTCTAATTACTTAGTAGCGCTGCACAAATGCTTACATGCAGACGGCTACAATACGTGATTTATCTGCATATCCGTCACGTTGAACGATTCACTTCAGTCGTCGCTGGTCACGTTTTTGCAATGGCAAGGAAATCGTTTCTGAAGAAGAGAAATTTGTTAACATCGAGTATAGATTTAAGCGTCAGGAAGTCGTTTCTGAAAGTATTTGTATGGAGTGTAGCCATGTATGGAAGTGAAACATGGACGATAACTAGTATGGACAAGAAGAGAATAGAAGCTTTCGAAATGTGGTGCTACAGAAGAATGCTGAAGATTAGATGGGCAGATCATATAACTAATGAGGAGGTATTGAACAGGATTGGGGAGAAGAGAAGTTTGTATCACAACTTGACCAGAAGAAGGGATCGGTTGGTAGGACATATTCTGAGACATCGAGGGGTCACCAATTTAGTATTGGAGGGCAGCGTGGAGGGTAAAAATCGTAGAGGGAGACCAAGAGATGAATACACTAAGCAGAATCAGAAGGATGTAGGTTGCAGTAGGTACTGGGAGATGATGAAGTTTGCACAGGATAGAGTAGCATGGAGAGCTGCATCAAACCAGTCTCAGGACTGAAGACCACAACAACAACAACACATGATAAAAAGAGAATGATTTTCCTAAATAAGTAAAAAATCAAGTGTTTCACGTGCATATTGGGAAACCGATTGATATGTAAAGTATCAATTGCATATCAGTTTCTCGTTTACAATTTTCGATTCGTTATGACAAGATTGGCACTTTACTTTTTCATTAGTTCTGCCAGTTTTATTTTAGGACTGATTCGTCGTTGCCAACATTTGCTCCATATACGAGGGTGAATCACAAAGAAATCGGATTTTTTGTAAGTTTATTTAAGATTCACAGAAATTTATACACACGAACTTATTTTTAGATATAGTCTTCTAACGGGAAACACATTTTTCCTAGCGGATGGACAGTTTCTTGATCCCGTTTTCGTAAAGTGAAAGTTGCTGTGGCAGCAGCCAGTTGTGCATGAACGCTTCGGGAGCTCCATCGGCGTCAAATCTGTGTCCTTCGACAGCTTCCTTTAGCTGTCCAGGGTAACGAAAATCGGTGGGCGATAAGACTGGACAGTGGGAGAGATGTTGTAGTATGGTCTCGAATCCGCCGGGCAGATTCGTGCCTAGGTCCGGTGTGCCGGCCAGCCTGTGGATGGTTTTTAAGGCGGTTTTCCATGTGCCTCGGCGAATGCGGGCTGGTTCCCCTTATTCCGCCTCAGTTACACAATGTCGGCGATTGCTACTCAAACAAGTTCTCCACGTACGCGTACACCACCATTACTCTACCACCGCACAATAACCCTGGGTTCGGTGTGGGGCGGCGGAAGGTGGGTGGATTGCTGTGGCCTGTTGTGGGGTTGTGGATCACTGTGGGCTCCAGCGGGATGAAGCCTCTCCGTCGTTTCTAGGTCCCCAGTTCAATACACAATACACACTCCATAAAAATGCGAATATTCTCCTCATTCCTGCTGGACCCTGGCCGAAATCGGTGAGCTGCATTCTCATTTGTTTCTCGTCCACGTAAAAACTATGTGTGCCATGCGTTCACTTGAGTGTTTCTCAAGCTGTTGTCACGGCACTGTGCCGCCAATTTTTTTCACAATTTCGGATTGTTTTACGCCCACTGTTGTGAGAAAGTTGATTCTAAGGCGTTACGCAGGAGGCGACGTTACCCGTTGCTCTGACATAGCGCTTCTGATTAGAGAAAAGGTAGGATAATGTTCTCGCTGCGGAGAACAATCACTGCAAGCGAAGGCAACAAGGAGCAGAGATCGCGCCGATTTCTGTTTGCAAAAAGGAACGTAAAACAAAAATTCCGGTTTGTATTGGATTCAACCTCTTATAATTAGCTTCATTGTGATTAACTAAGATCGATAGTTAGTTCAGAAACAAAGTGTCACATGAAAATGAATGTGTAGTGACAGTTGAAAAGATCGATAGTTAGTTCAGAAACATAGTATTACATGGATATGAATATGTAGTGACAGTTGAAAAGCTCTACCAAAAATGGAACTCGATTTTTGATTTCCTGCTTATCGCGAGAAGTCTTCTTATCTGAGCAGGCCACACTCAAACATTCTGAACACTACTTCCGGAGTACCACCATGAGGTATGTTGCAATAGCAGCGCTGGTGAAATGGAGTCGATGGAAGACTGTATCGTAATTGATTGCGGATGCTGACACGGGTGAATGTGTACGGTAATAGGAACAAAACAGTTTCAGTCTACATGGGTCCACAAATGGGTCGATTGCAAGAGAACTGTGAATGTTTGGTTACGAGCTGCCACTGACTTTAGTACGGAATGTTGTCCTAGTTAGTACCAATGTATTTCAAACGTAAACACCCCTAACGGATTTGTTGTGTACCACTTCGTACGCAGTGGTGAGGAGAGGTGGGCTACAGAGCGATGCAGCACCTGTCGTCGTAGGAAAGCTGGACAGGAGCGGAAAAATTAGCGAACAAGTTAATCACAGTTAACAGAATATTTTAATCACAGTAAACAGAATATTTACCTAACGTGTATTTCTCCAGACGAACGAATACTCAATGCAAATACGGCAGCAAGAAAGAGAGTCCATCTACCTCAGAGTCAACCAAGAAGAGTGTCACGAACTATGGTGAGGAGTCCTGACTAGACGGCGTCTGCGTAGTGTCACGTAGCGATATAGCTCCGAGTGCGAGTGCGGCTGAGTCGCTGCCGCCGGCCGTCCCATAATACGGCTGTAGAGGGAGCTCGAAGTACAGAGCTCCAGAAGCTTGCGCACACCATTGAATCAGCCAGATCCCGTGCGAGCTCTGTCGGCATCAGACGGAACCTTGCAATTCCTGCCGAGAGGTAGTATCGATACGTGATCCGCAATATTCGGCGTGTTACGAGTGGCCGTTGCCTGGAAAGTGGTACGAGGAACGTTCTCTGGGACATGTGACCGGCATGTCGCCTATCCATCCAGCCTTTATTGCCAGTAAATGAATCCTGATGATGCCGCTACTTCTATATTCCAGGAGTTCCTCGTTTGGCCCCTTGAGACTGAGTGCACACCGCATCAGATCTACCTACCTCAGAAAAAAAGTCTGAGGAGGTAGCGAAGACAGCGGCAATAACGGTTTTTTCTTTTCTTCTATCAGCTTCTTCATCGTTTCTCGTCAGCAGTTCTGTTCGGTTGTCACATAATACTCTTACGTTTCAAACACCATCGATGCGCATTTAGTTTTATGAGTGCAAGCTGAAAAATTATGCCCCCAAATTTTTTTCCTGTTTTTTATTCTGAGGTATTATATGTCATGCCTATCAGTCGGTCGACTTTCACGCTTCGCTGACACAGTTACAACCTTCTTCGAATTTTAACGTGTAACAAGGCGATGTGTAACGTTACTGTGTCGGTATGTGAGAGACAGAGTGCTTAATCGAATTCTGAATTCGAAGAGTTCGTCGACATATGGAGCACTCTCTCCTTACTCATGACAATACAAGACCGAGTATGACATCTGCAACAGTCCGACGCCTTGGTTACTCTGCCGTCGATCATCCTCCATACAGTCCTAACTTGGCCTCAACCGATTTTCATCTTTTTTCAAAACTTAAAGAACGCCTTCGAGGACTTTACTTTCATAGTGATGAAGTGTTGCAAGCAGAGGTGAGATTGTCGTTTCGTCAACAAGGTGAAACATTCTATAGGAGTGGTATCAACAAACTGTTCCCTCGTTGGAGAAGTGTGTCGTCGCCAGGGTGAGTATGTTGAGAAATAAAAATGTAGAAATGAAGAATAAAGAGGCTGTCAGTAACATTTGTTTTATTTGAAAACCTTTAAGAGTCTTCACATAAAACATTTCGAGGCATTACTTTTCAGCATGCCCTCGTACGTGTTCCACTGCCCAATCACATTAAAGTTACCTCCTATCAGAAGCCTCAATAACTACCTTTAACAATGCAGACTGTTGCGAGACGTGCAGGAAGAGAGTTATTAAGGCGCTGGAAAGTATCAACGGGTTTGTTGAGCCATACCGACTCGTGTGCCGTAGGTAACTGCGTTCCGTTTTTCGGATGAGGACCGATGGCACATACAGCTCGATCGAGGTGGTTCCATATTTTCCATTGGGTTTAAATCCGGGGAGTTTAATGGCAATGGGACTACAGTAAACTCATCCAGGTGGTCTTGGTTCAAATGGCTCTGAGCACTATGGGTCATCAGTCCTCCAGAACTTGTAATTACTTAAACCTAACCAACCTAAGGACATCACACACTTCCATGCCCGAGGCAGGATTCGAACCTGCGACCGTAGCGGTCGCCTAGAACCGCTCGGCCACATAGGCCGGCTCTGCTCGTCTTCGAACCACGCACATACACTACGAGCTGTGTGACACATTTCATTGTCCTGCTGGTAGATGCCATCATGCCGAGGAAAAACGTACTGCAAGGAAGAATGGACATGGGTGCATACTTTTCCTGATCCATTGTGCCTTCCACAATGACGATATTACCCAAGGATTGCCCTCTAGCCTGGATACTTCCGACTATTGTTGCAGGGGTTGGATTTCAGATGTGACACGCTGTACACGCCAACGGCCATCTGTCCGATGGAGCATGAAACGTCATTCGTCTGAAAAGGCCACCTTTCGCTTCTCAGTGGACGTCCAGTTGAGGAGCAGATTTCAGCGTTCGACACCAGTGAACAGCAGTTATGAAGAGGGCATGAACCAGGTGCCAGCTGCTGAGACCCTTGCATTGTAACGTTCGCTGTACGGTCGTTGAGGAGACACTGTTGGTATCTCCTTGATTAATCTGGGCGACGAGTTGTCGATGCCGATTTTGGATAGCGTCATTTCGCCACGCATGGTGTACTTTAACTAAGGCGACATGCAGACAGTTTATAAACGTATCAGTTTCAGAAATGTTTACACTCTTGGCCCAAAAGCCAATGATCACGCTCTCTTAACCATCAGATAAATCGCTCCGTTTCCGCAATACGACAACGACTGCACCGTTTCTCCGAGAATATCCCCCCCCCCACCCCTCTCCGACACACCATCTGTCGTCTGTAAGTTGTTACTACACACTGGAACATAGGTTGTAGTCACATTAATGTGACTGGACCGTCTGTTTCCTGTTAAAGTAGCTGAAATTTGAGCCAAATATGAAGCGGGGTCGATTGACAAGTGTACATTTCAAGTACATTTGTACTAGGTCAATATTTCATACAGAAGTCGGTGGCCTCTCGTAACCAAACATCCTCAATTATCTCGCAAACCCTCGCAAAGCTTTAACTATTAATTATGGTACGACGCCCCCCCCCCCCCCCCCCCACACACACACACTTAGATGGGTAGAGGAATGTACCGCAGTATCCAGTTGCGAGTCCAGTGTCTGAAAAGCAATGGGCCACCTGTATGATGCAGCAAAGGAAAGAACTAGTCGGCGTAGCATTGTGACTGGGAGATCCGCAGGATTTGTTGAGCTGCGTAATTGGAAAGTGTTTTCTTCCTCCGCATGCAACGGTCGCTTCGCACGCGATTTAAGAAAGTTGTGTCGTAAGTGCATCTTTCGAGTGTAGGTTACTGTAATAGTAGGTGGGCGTATTGTGTGGTGCCATTTTTGTGTCGACGATGATGGGAGAAGGGGGAAGATGACGTCCGGGGGCGGCATATAGCCTGCGGTGTGCCAAGTGAAATTCACGCCCAGCTAAGGTCGAAGAAGGTCTACTAATCCTCGCTCCGGAACTTGCCCCTGCAGGTAGAAGAACGAGGACTGGAGATACTCAAATGAGAAATGTAGCCGGTCGGAGTGGCCGTGCGGTTATGGGCGCTACAGTCTGGAACCGAGCGACCGCTACGGTCGCAGGTTCGAATCCTGCCTCGGGCATGGATGTGTTTGATGTCCTCAGGTTAGTTAGGTTTAATTAGTTCTAAGTTCTAGGCGACTGATGACCTCAGAAGTTAAGTCGCATAGTGCTCAGAGCCATTTGAACCATTTTTTTGAGAACTGTAATGCCAAAATTTATACGTCGCAAGTGATCTTAGTTTATATTTTCGATTGAACTCAATCACAAACTTTTTCTTTGCGATTAGATCTTCAGAAACTGTAATGGAAAACGCAGAGCATACTTTAAAATAAAATATGATCCGTACCCATGGATTAGCATAATTATGGAATGTACATAAGATGGGTTGTCATACTAACTTAAAATCCAGGACTATGCACTTATGTAGATGACATAAACTGTACATATCTTCTCCTCCCACGTCTAGCGATACATGTGCGCGTCCTTTGTATGTGACAACAAAAGTTGAAAAGCATTATAAAATTGTGTGTTGGGTAAGACATACTTGGAAAGGACAGAATAGCCATAATAAAATAACAAATTCTTAAGGTGGTAATGCATACCGATTTTTCGCTTTTTCGCATCAGGAAAAAAAAATACACATCGCAAAAGAGGGAAAAAGCAACGTTTAAACCTTGTAACAACTAGAACTAGTACAATATCCGTACGTAAGAGGGCATATTTTAGAACACTTGGTCGACCTTTGATGGCGCCCTATTTCCAGCAGCAAGATGTTTACGTTGCTCCTCGTTTGCATGGCGGCGTCGACACGGTTCGGACGTGTCTGCACAGCACCTCACTGCAGGCGTGCGGGCGTTTCCGGTATAATTATACGAGGACTCCCAGGGTGCAGGTAGGCCGTAAGGTAGTGAGCAAGTAGTTTTCCAGGGATACTGGACACAAATTTCAAAGATTTCTGTATGGGCGCAAATTTCACTGGCTGCTGTTTTCATATATCCGTAGCTTGCGCCTCTCTAACCGGCTCACATGAACTCGGCAACTTTTATCTGCTCAACACCCGAAGTCCGCAACTTGCTCGAACTGCAGCTACCGCCATACCCAAATTCCGCAACTAGCAGGAGACCCGAGTACATATATTTTTTTCGCTCCCCGCAACGCGTCAGTAAGCGATGTTGTAGAAGTGTTGCTACGTTAAGCTGTATAGTATTTTAACATATTTATTACAAAATTGGATAAAAGGTAATAAATACTCTAATTGAAAGGAGGATGACGATAAAAGTATTCAAAGAAAAAAATATTAATAAGCTTCAGTCGCAAGTATTTTTATTCGGAAGCTGTTTTGAAGGTAAAGATAATATTTAAGCATCGTACAAAACTTACAGGTGTTCAATTTGCCCATTTCACCTTTTGGCATTGTATGGCTTTGTTGTGGGTGAATGCTTATCCTTGTTTGGGCTTGTTGTCAGCTTTTGGTACGGAACTATAGCTGACATTATTTAGCAGAATGTTAGAGTCTCTTTGTTCACTTGTCAAGCTACTCACAAATATATAAATGTTACGGTGACGTGATTCCAACAAAGTAACGAGAACGAAATCCCTTGCATTCGTTCGTCATTCTCCAAAGCGCAGACGACTCGCCTTTCCAGATGTATGTGATCTGCTGCCTGAAAGGCAAGTTGCAGAATCTGGCTAGGCGTCTTTCTTGACCTTTTCTGGATTGCAGGATTAGTATCGTCCTCGTCCAACAGCTCCGAGGATGTTGCAGGCTTAACGACCCTGTCAGAAGGATGGATCGAAACCAAGTGTCACATGCCCTAACTTCATGAGGCAGTGCAGAGAGGTTTGGAATGTAATCTAGCCAACAGCTAGAATGTAATCTAGCTCTAGCTCTGCATCTGGTGATGAGAAAATTTATACGTCGGTGACAAACAGCATAAGTTCACAGGCCTCCACGGTCACTTATTATACCAGGAAGCTGCAATTGTACGAGGTTTCTTTCAAGTTTTGTACAATTAGGCTACAATCATATTTCGACTGCATTGACATTTTCAAGCGATCCGCAGTTATATAGCGCTGTTAGTGTATACAGTTTTTGCGTTATAAATGTAATTGGTTTGTAAAGTGTGTCGAGTATTTTCTGTTACAAAGCAGTCAGATTTATAATGTAAAAATTGTATGTACTAATAACGCTATATAACTGCAGATCTCTTGAAAATGGAAATGCAGCCGGCCGGCCGGAGTGGCCGCGCTGTTCTGGCGCTGCAGTCTGGAACCGCTAGACCGCTACGGTCGCAGGTTCGAATCTTGCCTCGGGCATGGATGTGTGTGATGTCCTTAGGTTAGTTAGGTTTAAGTAGTTCTAAGTTCTAGGGGACTAATGACCTCAGCAGTTGAGTCCCATAGTGCTCAGAGCCATTTGAACCATTTTTGGAAATGCAGCCGAAATAAGCTTATCGCCTTATTGTACAACTCTTGAATAAAGCTTCGTAACGTAGCAGCGTTCTGGTAGAACAAGGTATTTACTAATATGCAGGCCCCGAGGAATACAAAATAATTTCAGGTATTAAGCAGTGTCATTATTAAACACTACAGCAACTTAACGGCAACTTAATTGTTTGGTGTTTTGTAATGACGCGGCTTAATAGGGAAAATTATTTTATTCGAAACAGCTTCCATTTGGGCATCGCTTTCAATCGTGTAGTGTGACTAATTTTAGAGTATGGGATGATGACGACGGTTGGTTTGTGGGGCGCTCAACTGCTGTGCCCAACAGCATAAGTTCATAGGCCTCCACTGTCATTTATTATACCAGAACGCTGCAATTGTATGAGGTTTCATTCAAGTTTTGTACAATTAGGCAACGAGCATATTTCGACTGCATTGACATTTTAAAGCGATCCGCAGTTAAATAGCGCTGTCGAGCGTTCGTACAAAGTCCCAATTTTTACACAGCCCAATTTTTGTACACAGTTCAGTCTAATCACTGTCACAAATGATGTCGATGATGAAATGATGAGGACACAAACACCCAGTCTCCGGGCAGAGAAAAATCCCCAACCCGACCAGAATCGAACCAGGGATCTCGTGATCCAGAGGCAGCAAGTAGAGTATGGTATCAGCAAACTGCACGCCAAAAGACCTGTGTCGACAGGGCACCATGACCATTTTCAATTAACAAAAAGACATATTCATTGTAGGTCACTTCTTTATATTACTGGATCACCAGTTTCGACCCTTTTTATGTCGTCTTCAGACCCATTAATTATTAAAAAGGATACAAAAGAGGGCACGATAGCATAGAGATAATTGAAAAATGGCATAAAAAATATAGACAGAGATATCGCGAAGTAAAAATAAAACAGTCGCGGATATCAGCCCATGTGTGTACAGTTTGGGACGTGTGATCACTGGTTTCGAGAACAGCAGGTAACGACCTGAGAGGGTGTCTCAGCCTACGCACAGGCGGGGTTTGCGTTTCTAGAACCCGACGGAAAAATCCGTGGTCCGTCGCCGAAAACGGCTCGTGTGTGGCCCTCTAGTAAGTGGCGAGGGGACGCCTGGGCTGTGCCCCGGCCGCTGCGTCCCATTCTGCGGTCGCGCTGACGCCGGCGGCGCACCAGCAGGCGCGGAAGGTAGGTAGACGCAGGCAGCGGCGCTCGGCCAGTGTAGTCGGCGGTGCGTGGAGCGGCCGGCGCTGGCGTATTGATCTGCAGCCGGCCCCTGTCGGCCCTTTGTCGGCTGCCGACTCAACCCGCCGCCGCCTTCGGACTTCCGGCGTCCTCGGTGCTGACCCACACCTGCAGCTACATAGGCACGTGGCCACTTGCCGGTACAGCGGTCCCATACCTATGGTACGCATCACGCCTGTGCCACTCTCCGATATTTCGGAGCCTTCCCACCTCAGTACAGTGACCATTCTGATGTGACAGTCGTCCTGTTTGTTGCTGTGTCGTTTTCAGTACTAACAAGGGGAGGCCGCCAATTGTGAAATTCAGATTCGATTCATACTGCGCATAATAAAAGCTCATGGCCAGAGGTGTAATGTGGCAAAGCACCAAGATGCACTTCTCAGCCGTTGTCGAGAAAATCGACAGTTAAAAGAAACCGTTGCCGTGAAATACTCTCTACGATTTATATTTTCCAACAGCGTCGTGGCGCAGTGGTAAGCGCTCGGGTTCGTAATCCGAAGGTCGCCGGATCGAATCTCGCGCCATGCAAATTTTTTTTTAGTATTTGTTTTTGTAATTCAAATATATATATATATATATATATATATATATATATATATATATATATATATATATATATATATATATATATATCCGGCAATCAGTTGCAACAACTATGCATATAATAAGTTGTTGAAAGTCGTTTGTCGTGGAAAAACTGGCGACTTCGAACATGGTTATGTTTTCCGCAAACAAAGTTGTATTTCTCAAATGTTATTAATTGTCTTCATAATGTTACACGTGTAGTTAACGGAAGACGTAGAAACGATATTCCGAAACGAATACGTATAGTGTAAGTCAAACGTTCGAATTAGAGTAGAGACCCCACAATATATATATATTTATTTATTTGAATTACAAAAAACAAATATTAAAAAAAAGGTTGCATAGCGCGAGATTCGATCCGGCGACCTTCGGATTACGAACCCGAGCGCTTACCGCTGCGCCACGACGATGTAGTAAACTATAAATCGTTGAGAGTATTTCACCCCAACGGTTTCTTTTAACTGTAGATTTTCTCGACAACGGCTGAGAAGTGCATCTTGGTGCTTTGCCACATTACACCTCTGGCCACGAGCTTTTATTATGCGCAGTATGAATCGAATCTGAATTTCACAATTGGCGGCCTCCCCTTGCAAGACTGCATTGATACAAGCTCTGAACCCTATTCTTTCCTGTGCATACTGCCACACGCGGATCCCATTTTGGTAAAGGCCTCGACGTTTCTACATAAACTTTAAGACAAAAAGAAAGACAACGGACCACGAAGGAATTATCCGAGTAAGACGCACATCTGTAGTTGTGATGCACGTGTAGAGGCTAACAGACTATTACAGTTTCAGGAAAATTGGCCGATTTATTAAAGAGAAAGTGCTCCACAAAGTGAAAAAGTTAATAATGCGGTGGTCCACCTCTGGCCCGTATGCAAGCACTTATTCAGCTCGGCTCTGATTGATAGAGTTGTTGGATGTCTTCCTGAGGGATGTCGTTCCACATTCTATCCAATTGGCGTATTAGACCGTCATAATCCCTAGCTGGGTGGAGGGTTCTGACCATAATGCTCGAAACGTTCTCAGTTGGAAAGAGGTCCAGTCACCTTGCTGACCAAAGTAGAGGATTCGCGAGCACGAAGACAAGTAGTAGAAACTTTTTCTGGGCGATGGCGGGCATTATGTTGCTTCCCATGAAGAGAAACAAAATGGGATATAGAAGATAGTCTGCGTATCGCTGCGCTATAAGTGTTGTAACCTGTTTTGACTGCGACCGGAACGGTCGCGCGATGGCCGAGAAAGCACGGCGGGACCAAACGGAGAGCGGCCCGTGCACAAACAAACAAAGAAACGGAAAGGACGGACACGAAACAACGACGGACGATGGAGAAAGACCTTACGACGACAACACGGAAGACGCAACGGAATGACAGAGACAACCAAACAAATCCAAGGCGTCCACGCTTAACGAGATCAAAGTAGTACGATAAACACCCTGTCTTGTCGAGGCGATGTGTCGAGACTCACGGAACGATTAGACGCGCTGGCAGAGGGTTTTTCTTTGTGATTTCATTCCCCTGCCCCATATGGGCAGGGGAGGGCTGTACGGCTCTATCGGGGGCGCCGCTTTTGGCTGCTGGAACCACGTGTTCCACTGTGGCGCCCTCACACTACATGCTGGCCAGGAGGCGCGCGCCGCCACAGCTTACGGCGCGATGGTGCAGAGACCTCTATGGTTCAAAAAATGGTTCAAATGGCTCTGAGCACTATGGGACTCAACTGCTGTGGTCATAATTCCCCTAGAACTTAGAACTACTTAAACCTAACTAAGCTCAGGACAGCACACAACACCCAGCCATCACGAGGCAGAGAAAATCCCTGACCCCGCCGGGAATCGAACCCGGGAACCCGGGCGTGGGAAGCGAGAACGCTACCGCACGACCACGAGACCTCTATGGGTCTTCGACGTCCATGACGTCTGGCGGGGATTCAAACTCCACGACGCGCGGTACCAGAGTAAGGGTCCCGCGGATGACAACCAATGGGGTGCTGATATGGAATGAATTGGGACACCATACCGTAAGTCTTGGTTGTCGGGCCATATGGTGGGCAACAGTCAAGTCGGTATCCCACCGCTGTTTGGGGTGTCTGCAGACACAACTTCAGCCTGGAATCTCTTTGACTCGAGTAGAATTGTCTTCAATGATGATGATTCCCGTTTCGAATTGTGCCCCAATGACCAGCGAAGAGGGTGTCTGCAGACGCCCAGAAAGCGGTGGGATACCACATTCGTGGCCTTCGATGTGCTTTGGACGAAGAGCTGCGTTCCTGGATACAACCATGGTTCAGTAGACAACTGCAAACATTTTTCCACCAAGACATTGACCATCGTGTCTCACTGCAGTGTAAATGTATTAACAGTTATAACGATTACTTTTGAAATTGAGAACACTTAACGTATTTTTTTCCTTCTATCTCTTTTTTTATTTTTGTGTTTTACATGTGAGTAGCTGAAGGAGAGCGGGGGGGGGGGGGGGGGGGGGATGCGTGCGATAAGAGTAACAAACCACAAACCGTATTCTACCTCCAGACCTTCAGCTCTGCATAACAATTCCAACCTACATCTACGGGAACCTGATTACTGTAGTTAAGCCTTGGTCATTTGACGTTGCTTCGCCTCATCGTAGTTTTCATTTTCAGATCTATTGGAAAAAGGTCTGAAGGCCGTAACTAATGGCTCGCTTAATATATCAGGAACTGGCTTGGGCTTTCATTCAAATGTTCAATTGGGTGTGAAATCTTATGGGACTTAACCGCTAAGGTCATCAGTCCCTAAGCTTACACACCACTTAATCTAAATTATCCTAAGGACAAACACACACACCCATGCCCGAGGGAGGACTCGAACCTCCGCCGGGACCAGCCGCACAGTCCATGGCGAAGCAACAGCACCATCTGGACGTGGAGAAACTAACAGTTACATTTCTTTGTCCGTGATTCGATTCAGTGACGTTTCATTACTCTTCTTATCTCCTCATTTCATCCTCAGCATTCTTCTGCATATTCTATTCTCTGACTATGTGTACTGTTTATTGTCCACGTTTCAGTTCCGTACAAAACTCGTCACAATCACAGAAAGGTTCACTGTAACTACTGTGTCTCATCCTGTGGCGATCGTGCCGGTCAGATACCTGAATAACAAACAACTTTCGGCCTGTGGTCCATCAGCGTACAAGGGGGTGGCCCAGTGCCTATAACTTTAATGCTCTGTAGCGTCGTTGGACACGGTTTCCTATCCTCGATTTGTTCCTCAAGACATCCTCTACAATCCCTTGAAGTTTGTCGCAATATTTCTAGGACATTTTATATATAAGTAGTCCTGGTAAGTTACTGGCACTAGATGTGTGGTCGATTTTTAAAGTTTCAAAAAATGGTTCAAATGTCTCTGAGCACTATGGGACTTAACATCTATGGTAATCAGTCCCCTAGAACGTAGAACTACTTAAACCTAACTAAGCTAAGGACATCACACAACACCCAGTCATCACGAGGCAGAGAAAATCCCTGACCCCGCCGGGAATCGAACCCGAGAACCCGGGCGCGGGAAGCGAGAACGCTACCGCACGACCACGAGCTGCGGACTTTTAAAGTTTATTTGAATCTAATTTCGTATAGGCGACAGTCACCCAACAAACCGCTGTCCCGACAACACAGCAATTAAAGTAAAGTTAATTTGATCCATTAAGTTTCTGAATTCACACGACGACAGAACGAAAATTTTGGGCGCCACAGCCTGCCGCATTGGCCGAGCGGTTCTAGGCACTTCAGTCCGGAACCGAGCGACTGCTACGGTCGCAGGTTCGAATCCTGCCTCGGGCATTGATGTGTGTGATGTCCTTAGGTTATGTTTAAGTAGTTCTAAGTTCTAGGGAACTGATGACCTCAGATGTTTAGTCCCATAGTGCTCAGAGCCATTTGAGCCATTTAGGGCGCCACATCATGTTAGCGTTTGATAGTAAGTCCAAGTAGCTAGCCGGTAGGATTCAAATGTTAAAATCCCAACTAAGCTGGGCCGCGAAAGGCGAACTCTTGTTAACTGATGAACATCATAAGTTCAGCCCTTGCTCTTGAACACCAAAATCGCACCATGTTAACTCGCGAAAATTGATAAGTTCAGTACTTGTTCTCACAAAAATAATTGAAGTTCTGCGGCGAGCTGACAAGAAGGTATTCCAAGTTCAGTGCTGGCGATCAGAAAATCAAAGTACGACTCTGATTAGTGAAAACTTTGAAGCTTCATACAGACTCTCATCGAATTCCAAAAGCCCACAGGGCTGTATCGCGAAAATTATTCTATCCCCAGTCGTCCTAGAAAAACCCTAAACTCACAGTACTGGAGCGCGAAAGTTCCCAGAAAAAACCCAACACTTTATCCAAGCTTTCACGCAGCCAGCTCCTCAGTCAAGCGGCCGTAGCCTTGCTCTCTCCTGGCTACCGCTACGTCCCCGTTCATGGAGCGGCAGCGCCCCCTTACCTAACATGATGCGAATACAGACACGTCTGTCCACGTACTTCCACGGGAAAACCCACATCAGTAGGTGATTTCCCATCAGATACTACGGCCTGAGACCTTTCTGACTGAAGAACACGAAACCAGTCGCACAACTGAAACAGTACTCCATAGTCACGATATTTCATTACTAGCTTATTTTGGGGATTGCAGGAGTGCGGAAACAACTTGAGAAACCCATCGATAGCACTCATTACTCTGTTTCAACTGGTTATTTGTCAGTACATCGTTTTAGGCCGGCCTGGGTGGAAGAGCGGTTCTAGGCGCTACAGTCTGGAACCGCGCGAGCGCTACGGTCACAGGTTCGAATCCTGCCTCGGGCATGGATGTGTGTGATGTCCTTAGCTTAGGTTTAAGTAGTTCTAAGTTCTAGGGGACTGATGACCTCAGAAGTTAAGTCCCATAGTGCTCAGAGCCATTTGAACTACATCGTTTTATTGAGATGTTTCATAATGCTGGAACACAATATCTATATTACTAAACGGAGAACCCTGGGCACGGTGTGACCTCAGTTGCAGGTTGCCTTTTTAATGATTTTCAGTATTTCATGATGTCGAGCGAATTTATAAATTTGAGATGTTATAAGCTCAGCACAAAAATCAAGTACTACAGTTAGAAACAGTGTAGCAGTGACCTCACTGTGCGCAAATTGCCCAGAATATATTCGTGCAGTACTTGAGAATAAGAGAGCTTAGCGACATCCCATAAACCTGACACATAATTTCAAACTATTTAGAAACTTTTTCTCTCTGACAGCCCCACATCTCCACTCTCTCCCACACACATACGGAAAATAATGAAACCAAAAAGTTTATCGTGTACTACTCTCTCGCTTTTCATGCAATACGACTTCAACATAAGGCATGACGTTTCAATTTTTTATTCCTATACTAGGAACTCCGTTCGCAACACATTTTGCAGACGGTATCCATGCATACCACTGAATGTACCTCCAAAATTATATCGTTGTACAACAGAAATTTTGGGAGCCACGTTTCATACGTGGGAGTTCGATTCTTGAAAGAATTGTGGATGGGAATTTACCGGTATGATATAAAATGTTAGTACAAATCGATTTCAGTGATGTGGGTGTACAGGGTTATACCGACATTGAGGCCTTGCAGTGGTAACCAACATAGTTAAGTTTAGCACAGAGAGACATGTCCGTAAACGTATCGTTTTCCCGGTACACGCAATATACCACAACAAATGTTGCTCTCTGGCTCCTGGTGCTTGTCGTCTGGGTCTGTTCACGAGTAGTGACCCGATGTGACGACCACCCGGTCACCACTCCCTTGTCCTTTAGGATCCGCCGCAGCCGTAATACGCGCCAGTAGGTCTTCCTCGGATCCTACAGAGGTCTTGTAAATTGAGGATTTAATGTAACTCACAGATAATAATCTAGCGGCTTCAAGTCGGGGGAACGTGCAGCAAGGAGTTCGGGCCATCACGACTTACCTTTCCCCAAATCGTTGGTCAAGATGATGTCGGACTGCACGTGAAAAATGAGGTGGTGCGTCATCGCGCTAGAATTGCGTGTGTTGACGAAGATATAGTGACAGATCTTACAAGAGCCCATGCAGTACCGCTTAAAAGGAATGGCAAGTGCGTGTCATCTGTGAAATACGACGGAAAAAGAGACCTAATCACACTTCCACTAATGAGCCAGGCCAAAATGTTCAGACAGAATTGTTGCTGAAACCAACGGGGCGCGTGCGGGTTTTCATCAGCCCGCACCTGACTGTTGGAGATTCAACGTGTGTTATGGTATTTTGTGTGTAGTGGGAAAACGGTAAGTTTCCAGACATAGTCCTTTGCTAAACTACACAGTCTTGGTCCCTACTAGAAGTCCTCGACGTCTGCAGAGGGAATTTACATGGCCCAGACACGTTAAGGGGAGGTTTACCATCTTTAGCCCGAAAAATGCATGTTCTTCGAGAATTGTTTTCTCAGGATTTGTTACAGATATTAATGTAAAGTTTGGTCAACATGTTTATTGATATTTCCTCTACAGACTAGAATTTTTTCGACCGGAAATGTTGAAGAGCAAAGGCGGAAGTGCCGTCGGAACGAAACAAAATTTCGATGTAGACCTCCACGCGCCGTATGTTACGGATCAGATGGCTCGTCTGAAATCAAAATTGAGTTGACGTCAGCGAAGTATATAACTTTAGGAGTTGTACCTCGCTTATGTTATTTGGACCATAGGAAACAAAATGGCGGCCATTTGAAAAAAATAGGGTTTTTTCATCGATTTTTCGACTTCCCTGGCCAAGTAAAAATATTTCTAGTTGATTGATCGGAATAGAAGTGGTAGATCTCCTAGACAATTTAGTTAGCTTCGTCGGAAACAAAGAATCATGCCAATCGGTTCGGTAGATTTGAAGTTACCATACCGCGTGATAAAAAGAAAGTCATTTCGAGTAAAACGCGTTTGAAGTTTTGACTATATATAAATGCAATTTAATGCAACTTACGTTCAATCTGCTATTCTGGGTCCATAAACTAGTCCTTCCTCTTCCTTATAGAGGACGTTCTGCTCGATCTGGGTCATCCTGCTGTGCTCCAGAGCCGCTCGTATGGCCAGTGACAAGCGGTTTTCGGCCGCTTGAATCCGGTGGTCGTCCGAATGCTTGGCGAACTGCGGCGAATAGAGTCCCAGGGTGACGTCCATCGTTGTCGTGGTCTTCCGAATTGCTGAATATCCTTCGTTGAAGCTGCTCACTGTCAGGAAAGTCGCGATCTCCACAGTCTTCGCACCAGAATGCAAATTCTTGGGAGCTATCTTCCAAACACACGCGTTCAGACTTTCATTTGAATTTTGTGTGTTTCCTCCCAAGCACCGGTACCAATAACTCGTCCTCCGAAAGGGCCTCGTAGATCGGATGAATCACTTTTTGAAGTTCTTTGGAGAGCGGCTGGTCGAGTTTATATTCGTCCAGATGTCCGGTAGCCTCTGCAATGCGCCACTTGCACCTACTACTCGTAGTTTCCCCAGCCGGACAATTTTGGTGTTGTGGGTGGTCATCCGTCGAACACTTATGGAAATACGTTGCCCAAATTGCCTTCATCTGTTCCACCGAATTGGAATGCCGTCGGATTGCCAAGCCATAGTACGTCGAAAGCTCCTTGATCACTTTACCAGTTTTAGTCATGGGCAAGCACATAGAATAATTTTTCGTGGCTACAAAGTCGAAATTCCCGAAATAAAATTGGTGCGTGAAAAAGGCCGATTTCAGGCAGGTGCATTTTTTTGTTCAACCGCGAATAACAAACATTTCCGTACCGTACTCGGAAAAGCCGTTTCAGGGTTGGATTCTAAACACTTTTATGGAATCAAAAATGCAATTTAAAAAAAATCGATTTTTTGGACCAGAAGATAGTAAACCTGCCCTTAATGTGGCCACCGCGTATGTTCGACGTCAACGTACACTAACAACTCTCAGACGGCAGATGACAGCACTAGCAGTGGAGGGTATAAATGATGTCGAGGTGACGCGGAAAACAGTGCAGTCGTTGTCGTAATGTGATTTATCTGGTGTCCGAAAAGGCATGGTCATTGCTTTCGGGGAAAGGGTGGAAGCATTTTCTAAACGGCTAAGTTCGTGTGTCACCGTAGTTACTGGCGCTATCCTAAACGGATACTGAGGCAACTGTGGTGCACCACCGGCCGCAGACGACAGGGGTGAACGACGACTGCGAAGATATGTACGAGCCAATGGCCGTGCAACTGTTGAGCAACTGACTGCCCAGGTGAACCCAGGGGCTACCAAGAGTACGTCCTCAACGACCGTTCAGTGAACGTTGCTGCGTATAGACCTCCGCAGCAGGCGCCTGGTTCATGCACCCATGCTGACTGCTGTTCATTGGTGACAAAGGCTGCAATTTGCATGCCAGTACCGCACCTGGGCGTCCACTGATTGGTGACAGGTGGCCTTTTCAGATGAATCACGTATTATGCTCCATCGGACAGGTAGCCGTCGGTGACTACAGCGCGAAATGTCTGAAAGCAAATACTCGGCAACAATCGTCTGAAGGGTTTAGACCGCAGGGCATTCTCCGATAGGGACAACAATTCAAGACAGGTATATTGGAGACGATGTCCATCCCTATACGCCGTTTTTTCCCTTGGTACGATGTCATCTACCAGCAGGACATGCAACGTATCACAGAGCACACAGTGTACATGCGTGATCTGAAGAGCATCAGGATGAGTTCACGTCACTCCCCTAAACCCAATCGTGAATCTATGGGACCATTTCCGTTGCACTGTTCGTGCCATGGATCCTCAGCCGAGAAACTTGGCGCAGCTGGCCACGGTATGGCTTCACATCCCTGTCTGTACCTACCAGAACCTCATTGACACACTTCCTGCATGTCTCGCAACGGGGCGCGTTGCAAAAGGTGGTTATGCAGGCTTTCCACAGATGGTCACATTAATGTGGTGGACAATGTAGTTACACCCAGTATAATTAAGCCTGTGTATTGTGTACTGGTATGTCCTGAGCAACTTTTCAGTCTTCAACTACGGATCTTTCCTCGAATGTGGTTGTAAATGGTTGCTGTAAGTGCTTCAACAGCCTGTAGCCCTCTTCAGTGACTCCGTTGCTGCCTCCGCCTGTGAGCCATAGAGGACAATAACTCAACCTTGGCTTCGAAAGAGCAAAGACGATAAAATGTCGTCGCGCTTTAAGCTCTCACAACTGGGACCGGGCCGCTGTTCTTCCGTTTTTGAAAGCGCAGAGTCGGCCATTTATCGCTACCCTCAGAAGGTGACAGGCACTTGCCGTTTCTCGGAGTGAGCGACGCGGAGCACGCTCCTGGGAGTGGCCGGCCTCGTTGGCCGACGATGAAATATTAAAAGGCGCTAGCGGCGGCCGCGGATTCCCTTTGTAGGCGCAGGGCCGGGGAAGGTGTGCAAATAGGGCGGCACGCTCTACTTACGCTCGGGGTGGCACCTGGCGCAGCGGGACGGGACAGCGCGCGACAGGGGGAGTCGAGTGCAGTGAAAGGCGCGTTATCCCTGGAGGGTTCTCCTCTTTGTGCTCCTCGCAGAAAAGGGTCCTTTCTGCCATTCACCCACGGCCGCGCCCGTGTCCGTAACGCCGGTTTAACACACCACGTGTCGCTGCCTTTTGCCGCTACACAACTGGAATGCGCCGAGCGGACGTTTCAGTCTGCGGCTTGCATTCGGAAATGTACAGAAAAAAAGAACAAAGAAGGGCTGCACATCTGAAGGAAGTGGGAACTGTTTTGAGACGTCTCAGATACGCAGGATGTGTTCTCTAAATGACCAGAAACCTACCCCTCACGCCACCCCCACTCACTCAGATTCTTTCAGCCGGCCGTAGTGGCCGTGCGGTTCTAGGCGCTACAGTCTGGAGCCGAGCGACCGCTATGGTCGCAAGTTCGAATCCTGCCTCGGGCATGGATGTGTGTGATGTCCTTAGGTTAGTTAGGTTTAAGTAGTTCTAAGTTCTAGGGGACTGATGACTTCAGACCTTAAGTCCCATAGTGCTCAGAGCCATTTGAACCAATCAGATTCTTGCAAGAAGCGAAGTTGCACGATTCAAAACTGCTAGTTTTTCACGTACCTCAGTGTCATATCGCCTGAACTATTTCTCGTACAGTGATACAGGTTGGGTCAGGTACAATGATACATAGTGGGACAGGACGAAGCAACGTGCTTTGAGGAGTGATAGTATTAGTGATTCTGAACAAAAAACCTCATATGAACATTTGTCCTGTTGACATAAACGCTTTCTGAATATCGTACGGTATCTTAACGTAAATAACTGTACTGGAAAAACCAACGCTTGAGCCATGGTTTCAGTGACCTTGTCCTGGGTGTTGAGACAGCCACAAGAAGGCCACAGTAACCATTGCCGAAAAATTCCTTTCCTCAGCATAGTTTTTTTACATTATGAAGCGGTACGATACTGAGAAAACTTTTATGTCAGCTGACTCTAGTCACGGAAGCCAGCCGAATTATATATGTCCTATTCTTAGCAGTTTCCGAGCAAACTAATGAGAACAGTAGAAACAGGACAAGTGCAGGTGTTAGTAAATGAAAAATTGTGCTCTAATCTTTTGATTAATTGTGTGCATTTTCTCACAAAAGATGTTCAAAAAGTCTACTGCCACTGCAATGCATTTTGCAGCTTTTGTGGACAGCTGCTGTGTTGCCGATCTGAGCTCATTCGTATTGCCCTGCATTTGAGCACATGTATATAAAGTACGAGCGAGAAGTTCCTCCTTTGCGTCCACTCTGTCTTGCAGGATCAGTCTTTACCAAAGACTCAAATTAATAGAGCGTGTTATTCACGTCAGTTAAGGTATCATGTGTTGGGAATTGTTATTCGTGAGGTGAGCAGAATTATTTCATCAAACACGACATCTTTATAGGGAGCTTGAGAGTAAACAGGCTCGGGGGTCCAAAGAAAGTTAGGTCATGTCTGTGACATTTTTAGCCAGTTTTTAAACCATACTGTGATATAAATAATACTAAGTGTATTCGGTCGTTTTGTGACAGTTGTGCACCTATAAACAAAAATTATTATATTTTGTTTCTGTTCTGTGTGACTGTATGACAATATGGATTTCAAATTCAGTGGTACTTCCCTGTACTGTGCATGGTCATTTGTACATGCCCAGAGATAGGGCTTCTGATATTGTAGGAAAGAAACTCTGAAAACGTGAAACTGTAATGCTTCCAGACGAATATGAAAGTGTTTTTGAGACGTTAAGAACACTTCACTCCGAGAATTCTGATTTTTCCTGCGTCAATTCCAAAGAACCCAGTCAAATATCAATTCCAAAATGAAAAAAGCTTCAAAATTAATGAAGCTAAACGTCACACTGTTCATTAGACATAAGCACTGGTTCGTCTCCGTGCTACATAAATGCAGTGACATCAGGGTGCAAAAAAAAAAAAAAAAAAAAAAAAAAAAAAAAAAAAAAAAAAAAAAGATCAGAAGTGGAGTAACGTATGATTGCCTCAAGTAAAAGATTTACTAAATAGTAGTCATGCACAACAGGCAAAGCAGAATGACTTGGTATCACTACTTTCTGCTGTGGGCTGTGAATTCAACAAAATCCCTTTCTCCTTAAGCGTGGTAGAGGATAATGAAGTAGGACCAGTTAATGAGAATGAAGACAGTGATAACAATGACGTTCATTATGATGACTGATGTTTTGAACCAAATATCGGTAACACTAGGAAAAATTAGTTCCAATGTGCATAATCATTATTAATAGAATATCTCTTAACAACTCAAACAGTGTAATTCTGTAAGATTTGAACTAATTCTCATTCTAGAATTTCCAGTACAAAATTAATAAGTAAGTTATACTTTAAGACAAAGATAAGTTGTGTACTAAATTTGGGATTGCTCAGTATGTCTTTTAAAGTCATTTGCAATAAATATCACAAAATATATTAATATGGAATGATGAAATGTTGGTTGTTCATGAAGTATAATTTGTACACGTGTAAAATAACTTTGATGACAAAAGCACCAAATCCAAAATTAAATTCCTAATAACTGTGCTATAATAATGCGGCATATCTTAATTTTTTTTAAAAAGACGTATCAGTGAGCCCCAGACAAACTCTGTATCAACTATGCTTTCCATACGAGAACTACTGTGGCTACAGTTTTTCTGCTATGCTGAAAAATTTGCCTATTTTGATTTCATACCTTTCGGAACGAGCTCTACACACACACACACACACACACACACACACACACACACACTTCGGGACGTGCCGACATAGCCATATCAGTAGTGGAATGTCAGTTATGACGATACCGACGTGTGAACAAGACAACACCAAGTCCCCGAGCGGAAAAATTTCCGACCGGATCGAAAATCGAACCCGGGCCCCATCAGCTAGCAGTCCTGACTGCACAGCTGCCGAGGCAGACATTCGCTTTGGTTGTTTTCGTACGTTAGTGGTGGTGAAGAAGGACATACGAATGTTTCCCGTGGTTCTCGAACAGCTGTATGTCGAATACTGTTAAAAAAGGGCATATTTCGTATGAAGTTTTTTGTTCACATTCGCCAGTACTATGACCCCCGCAAAGCATGTATCTTTGCTCCTGACCCACCGTGTATAATTTTTCAGGTGGATTCAGTGGTAAATGTGGACACTATCTTCAAAAAGTGTTGCGAATAAAGTTTTTAGTGACTAAGCTGAAGTTTTACTACTTGAATAGCATAAATGTAATGCGCGATAAACATTTTCCCTTTCATATATATATATATATATATATATATATATATATATATATATATATATATATATGTGTGTGTGTGTGTGTGCGTCGGTCGGGATCGTTCAGCGAGAAAATGTTTCGAAATGTTTTGAAATTATGTCTAAAGTTCGTTGGGTGTCGCTAAGGGCCCTCACTTTCAAATGAATATAGTCTGGGTAATTTGCACACCGTGACTTACAGTCTTCTAACTTTAATACTAGTCTTAATATATTAGACATCTAACGTAAGACTAGTCCTTTAAATGGCCAGATTTTGAGAGCATTTTAAATTCAATCAGGAATTAGATGAAAAACTGAAAATCAAGTTTTGTATTTCCAGTGATGTGCCACTGAGACTGGGAAAACCAGCTGATTGGTCTAGCTGTACACCTGCCTAACATCGTGTAGGGCCCCCGTGAGCAGGCAGAAGTGCCGCAACACGACGTAACAGGGACTGGATTAGTGTCTGAAGTAGTGCTGGAGGGAAGTGACACCATGAATCTTGCAGCACTGTTCATAAATCCGTAAGAGTACGAGGGGTTGAAGATTTCTTCTGAACAGCACGTGGCAGGACGTCCCAGATATGCTCAATAATCTTCATTTCTGGGGAGTTTGATGGCCATCGAAAGTGTTCAAAATGAGAAGAATGTTCCTGAAGCCACTCTGTAGCAGTTCTGGACGTTTAGAGTGTCGCATTGTCCTATTGGAATTGCCCAAGTCCGTCGGACTGCACAATGGACATGGATGGATGCAGACGATAAGACAGGATGCTTACGTACATGTCAACTGTCATAATCATATCTAGATGTATCAGGGGTCCCATATCATTCCAACTGCACACGCCCCACACCAATACAGAGCCTCCACCAGCTTGAACAGTCCCCTGCTTTCATGCAGGGTCCATTGATTCATGAGATTGTTTTCATATCCATACACATACATCCTCACGATACAATTTGAAACGAAACTCGTAAGACCAGGCAACGTGTTTCCTGTCATCAGCAGTCCAATGTCGATGTTGACGGGCCCAGGTGAACTGAAAATATTTGTGTCGTGCACTCATCAAGGGTACACGAGTGGGCCTTCGGCTCCGAAAGCCCATACCGATGATGTTTCGTTGAATGTTTCGCACGCTGATACTTGTTGATGGCCCAGCATTGAAACCTGCAGCAATTTGCGGAAGGGTTGCACTTCATTCTCACTGAACGATTCTCTTCAGTCGTTGTTGGTCCCGTTCCTACAGGATCTTTTGCCAGCCGCAGCGATGTCTGAGATTTGATGTTTTACCGGATTCCTGACATTCACGGTACAGTCGTGAAATGGTAGTACGGGAAAATCCCCACATTATCGCTACCTCGGAGGTGCTGTGTCCCATCGGCCGTGCGCCGACTATAACACCACGTATCATGTCCCTTTGGCGATGTAAAAAATTTAAGCTTCTGCATCAATGCAGTCAAGAGTTACTACCATTTATGCCAGGTATTTTGTTATGTTGCTGGTATCGGTATCGACAACACCCAAAAATCATCGAAATTCTCGATTCCCTTGATGGATGAACTATCTATACAGGGTGAAAATTAGTAAAACCGATAACTATAGGGACGGATTTCTGATTAGAAACTGAGGAAAAAAGGACCTATGAACATGCGTCCTGAAATATATCGTTTCGCCGGTAGTTGGCGCTGACGAAGGAAAGTTCCTCTGACAGCTTGCCATGTGTGCCTTGTGTGTTGCAGTCTGTGTGATTGACGCAGCGTACTGTAAGCGCTGAATGAATCCGATATTCATGTCGGGAACAAACTGAGATGGTGTTTATGGATGGCCAAGCAGATGGAAACGGTCGAGAGGCAGCACCGCTATACCAGAATAAGTATCCTTACAGACACAAATCACATTCAGACAGACGAACATCCAGGGACGTGGTGGACTGTGCGTGCGCCAGATTTGGAGGACCGGGTTCTGCAGGATATTGAGACGAACTGTGTTACAAGCTCCGGGCAATTGGCCCACCAACATGATGTTCAAAAAATGTTCAAATGTGTGTGAAATCTTATGGGACTTAAGTGCTAAGGTCATCAGTCCCCAAGCTTACACACTACTTAACCTAAATTATCCTAAGGAAAAACACACACACACACCAATGCCCGAGGGAGGACTCGAACCTCCGTCGGGACCAGCCGCACAGCCCATGACTGCAGCGCCTGAGACCGCTCGGCGAATCCCGCGCGGCACCAACTTGATGTAAGCCAGTACGATTATGGTATTCTGTATGACAACCGCTACTATCCCTATCACCTGCAACGGGTGCAAGGGTTATCAGCATTTTGTCGATGGTTCTTGCACCAGACCATCACAGCTATGTTCTTCTGTCATTAGCAGTCCATGGCGCGACCTGTTTACACGCGTATTGCCTACCATAGAAGACATTTTGAATATCTGTTGTCACGTGGATGCGATGCAGCTCTGTACTGTGTTCAGGGATTATTAGTTGTCATTGCATGCACACCGTTCATTTCCAGACATGTGTTCATAACACTTTTTTTCCATTTACAGTCAGAAATCCATCCCTGAAGTTTGTCGGTTTTATTAATGTTCACCCTGTATATGTAATAACTTAGTACGCAACCCTTGGTGCACGTATTCTCCTCGCGCTTACCCTTTTTTAACATCTTCTCTTTGTTCTGCCTGATCTTGCGAAGCGCTCCCAATTGGGGGGGGGGGGGGGGAGATTATTGTCGAAACGCGGAACTCCACAGTGAGAACAGTTTGTGCAACAATTCGTAGGAGACTTGGTGGTGCAGTGGGAATCTACTGTGAAACAGTGCGCATCAGTTCGTTCATCAAAAGTCCCCCACAAGCACACTGTGCCTGCAGCAACACAGTGCACCACTCCATCGCTCCCGGGCTGTTTCACTAAGCCAGAATGCACTTTATTTTGCAGCGGAGCGTGTGCTTCTTTGAAACTTCCTGCGGCGGATTAAAACTGTGTGCCGGATCGAGACACGAACCCTGAACCTTACTTTCCACAGGCAACGCTATTACCGATTGAGCTATCAAGACACGTGCCATCGTAGATGCCCTGGTGTGGCACACTGTTTCATTCTGCCAGGAAGTTTACACTCATCGGTGCTGAGTGGAAGGTTCATCCTGTAAACACTGTCCTAGGCTCCAGAATGAGATTTTCACTCTGCAGCGGAGTGTGCGCTGATATGAAATTTCCTGGCAAATTAAAACTGTGTGCCGGACCGAGATTCGAACTCCTGACCTTTGCCTTTCGCGGGCAAGTACTCTACCATCTGAGCTACCCAAGCACGACTCACGCCCCGTCCTCACAGCTTTACTTCTGCCAGTACCTCGTCTCCTACCTTCCAAACTTTACAGAAGCTCTCCTGCTCAGCCATTTCTCGGCAGTATACTGTCTCCCAGGAGTGCTAGTCCTGCAAGTTATACAGGAGAGTTTCTTTGAAGTTTGGAAACCAGGAGTGAGGTTCTGGCGGCAGTGAATTTGCACGGGTTGGGGGTGAGTCGTGCTTGTATAGCTTAGACAATAACAGAATAGAAGCCGTCGAAATATTTTGTCACAGAACGATACTGAAGAGTAGATGGCTATGTGGCGTAAATACTAAAGGGAGATACGGGACTGAACTAATGCCAAAAGAAAATTCATGACGTAATTTGACTAAGGAAAGGATCGGTTAGTATGAGACATTCTAAGGCTTCAAGGAATTGTTGATTCGGTAAAGTAGCGAAGTATAGTGTGTAAAAATTGTAGAGGCAGACCGACGCCCGAATACAGTAAGCAATTTCAAGTGGAGGAGTATACTAGTACGCAGAGTGGAAGAGGACAGCACAAGATAGCCTAGCGTGGAGAGTTGCATCAAACCAGTTTTCAGACTCTTAGAGGGATGTAAGAAAGGAAGATTAGGTTTTAACGTCCCGTCGTCATCGAGGTCATTAGAGACGGTTCGGACTGGAGACAACAAGAACAACATACCGTGATTTTCAGTCAGAAATGTGACACAGTGTAGAACAGCATCGGAAATCTAAAGGTTGTCCGAAAATTCACACAAGATTTTAATTTTACGCCTTTCGTGTTCTAAACTTGGTCCAAAAAAAGCTAAGAGACAGCGCTACACGAAAAAACAACGCTCAAGAACCGTTGAGGAGCATTTTGAAAATAATGAAGATTTTCTTAGAAAATATGGCCAGAAATAGTGATTTAACTTCATCAAGTGTGAATAGATTAATTAAAAAAATTTAGGGATATTGGATGAATAAGTGATCTGAAACACTGTGGCCGTTCTTCAACAAATTTTCGGCGCAAACCATCGAAACAATTCGTGAATGTGTTTCTGCGAGTCCAGGAACATTAATTCGACAATATGATCAATAATTGGACATTTCAAGTAACTCTCTACAGATATTCTCACGAAAGATTTGCATTTTCATACTTACGAAGTTCAGTTGACTGAAGGACTAAATCTTTCTGACAACACACAGTGAACAGATTTCGTTGAATCCATTGTGAAGCAACAACAAGTGGATGCTAATTTTTCAAACAAACTTATCAGAACGATGAGACTCATTTTCATCCGGATGGCTTGGTCAATTGACAAAATTGTCGTTTGTAGGGTTCACAAAATCCACAAGTGATAGTTAAGAAAGAAATTCGTTCACGACATGTCACTGTTAGGCACGGATATTTGGCAGGAGACATCATCGGACCTTTATTCTACAAAAATGCGGCTGGTCAGGCTATAAAAATTAATGGTGCTCGCTTTTGCGAAATGAGAATTCAGTTTTTTGTACCTAAATTGCAAAACAAGGGTGTGGATGACATGTGGTGTCAACAAGAAGGCGCCACATGTCGTACAACTGGAGAAACACATCAATTACTGGATGAGTCATTCCCTGGCCGTCAAATTTCCCGGTATGGTAATCAGAAGTGGCCGCCAGAACACGCGATTTATCACCGCTGGACGTCTTCCTTATGCGTTTCTTGAAGTCTTAAGTTTTATGCAAAGAATCCCACGACCACCCACGCCTAGGAGAAACTGAGTACGGTATAAACGAAATTCCGCCACATTTATGCAAAACAGTCGTGGAAAATTTCAACAGAAGAATATGTAAGTGCCTGCAATGTCGTGAAGGCCATTTACTGTATGTGCTATTCAGTACATAACACTATACTGTATACTTTATGAATCAGTTAGGCTTTTCCCCACGGCTTCGCCTGTGTATGTGTTCGACATGTATATTGAACACACCTCCTCGTGCCCCTATGTGTGTCCACATTTCTTCTTCCCTCTAACTGTCCTCTTCATCCTCCTAACTCTATCTCCTACCCACCCCACTCTCTGTCTCTCTTCATCTCTCTCTCCTCAACTCCTCCTCCCTTGTCTTTGTCCATTTCGTCCTCCCCCCCCTCTCTCTGCCTACACCTTCGTCCCCCTCCCTCTGACCATATCCTCCTCCCTCTCTCTCTTTTATCTCTGCCCCACACTCTTCCTTTCCCACCTGCTCACTGCCCCTCTACATCTTCCACTTGCCTCACGCATCTACCGCTTCCCCCCTCTCTCTGTCGATTTTCCCCTCCCCCTCACTCTGTCTACCCCATCCTCCAACAATCTCAATCTGTCCCAGCCATGCTCATAAGGATGTGTACTCCTGCAATACAGTTCACTGAAACAGGCTAATACTACTTCCACAACAAGCATGTCATGCAGGCCAGGATACCCATCAGGGGCATGAAAATAATACAGGCCGCCATGCAGGGCAGATCGATAAGGCAGGCTGTACTACAACATTACGCCGTGCGGTATTAGCCGAGCGGTCTAAGTGATTTCCCTAAATCGTTTCAGGCAAATGCCGGGATGGTTCCTTTGAAAGGGCACGGCCGATTTCCTTCCCAATCCTTCCCTAACCCGAGCTTGCGCTCCGTCTCTAATGACCTCGTTGTCGACGGGACGTTAAACACTAACCACCACCACCACCACCGAGCGGTCTAAGGCGCTGCAGTCATGGACTGTGCGGCTGGTCCCGGCGGAGGTTCGAGTCCTCCCTCGGGCATGGGTGTGTGTGTTTGTCCTTAGGATAATTTAGGTTAAGTAGTGTGTAAGCCGGAACTGATGACCTTAGCAGTTACGTCCTATAAGATTCCACACACACACACACACACACACACACTACAACAGAACGCACCTTTTGTGCAGGGCAGCCTTTATGTCGGGACTTGGAAAACTGTTTTTTTTTTCCCTGACAAGTAGGCTGTCCCATTAAGCAGGTTGACCCGGCAGGCCAATATTGTTCTCACACAACATGCTGTCATGCTGGGCAACTTATTCACCAGGGGCTGGAAAAAACACCATTTTGCCTATATGCCAACTATTGGAGCGAGGAGTTAGTAAATCCCACGTGCTGAGACTCATGAGGCACGCTGCTTCTGTACCAAATCAATCCAGAGATTTGGGAGGAGATCCCAGATATACAGACGTTTACTCTGTTTTACCTGTATAACAGGTAAAAAAATTACAATTTTTAATATAAATCTCTTTTCCATAACAATTGCTTCATTTGTTAGTTTTACCTGTTAGCCTGCATCTTTTGTGTGTGGATGCAGCCAGGTGCTTCTTACGCGAGTAGTGTTTCCTTACCACATTCTGATTCTTTGAAGAAACTCGCGTCTCCCGTGCTCTGGAATCCAGCAACAGACGGACCTTGGTGGTATTTGTCTACGGCTATGATTTGGCGACGTGACGTGTTTACCTGCACAGCCAGTAAGCGCTCCTGGAGACATCCCTGGAAGGGTCTTTTCGGAGTCGAGGCGGGCGGGATGAAGAGCCGCGGAATCTGTGACGGGGCGGGGTGGCGCCGCAGCGCTGCTGAATTATTCATACGGCCGAGCCGCACCCTTTCTGCCGCCGTTTGTCGCTTTCCTTTCAGTCGTCACCATTAACGCGTTTGCAGCCGACGACTCCGGAAGGCGCAGTTTATTTTCTGGGACCTCGTGCGACGCTTTACGATAGAAGGTGCCTAGTCGTAGAGGTGCTGGTGTCTCGCACGTGAATATTCGGGACGAAAATAAATGGCAAATGTTTCTGTCACCGGCACGTAACCACCCTCAAAAAACTTTCCTAGCGGAAGCGAGTACTTTCGTGGCGTGGTGTTCTTTTTTCTGTATTTAGGACTTGCAGATACAGGCTGGCCGAGAATTCGACGTATCCCCTTCGACTTTGCAGGCCTACAATTGAGGAAGCGAATAGTTGATTTATTGGTAACACTGCTTTGAAGCCGACGATAAGCTTTGGTTACTCAAAAAGCCACAATGCTAAACACTTGTTACACTGAAAGTAATATATATGAGCGAGGTTTCTACGGCTGCCGCCGCCTCTCGCATCCCAATCTCCATCGTTCACGGTCATACCAGTCTCCTTCATTAAGACCTCTCGCCGCCATTGCTTCGTGGACGTCGTCTTTCCAGCATCTCGCAGGTCTACCGCGCTTTCTTCTTTGATGTGGAGTTAATTGACATTCCCGTTTTGGCCATCTTGTGTCTGACATACGCTGTAAGTGACCATACCAGGGTAGGCGCTTCCTTTCTATGAAGTTTGGGATTGTGCTTTTGACATTCATAACCTCTCTGATCCTATCATTTCTAATATGGCCAAGTCTGGAGTATCCACAACTCCGTCTCCAGAAATCCATCTCGACAGCCAGCAGGCGACCTTTCTGCCTCTGAGTTAGTTCCCACAACTCTGCACCGTATGTTGTGATACTTTCAATAATTGTGTGGTAGATGGTATGTTTTGTTCTGCGCGTTATGTTTTTGTTCCAGAGAATACCATTTAGTTGTTTTATAGCTCGTTTGCCCTGGCCTATTTTATTGTTTGCATCATCCATACTTCTACCATTGCACGACAGTGTCACTCCCAAGTACTAAAAATTATGACACCCTTTAACAGTATCGGAACCAAGCTGTAACTCGTTAACAGTATTTTCTCCCACTTTCAGATATTCTGTTTTAGATACGTTTATGACAAGACCCCATTTTTCATATTCTTCTTTTAATTTGCGGAGCATGTAATTTGCATCTTCCTCATCTCCAGCTACTAATACTTGGTCGTCAGCAAAAAATAGAGTGAATAAGATCTCGTCGTCTATAGGGACACCCATTCCTCCGCATTTCCTTTTCCATGTTTTTAATGTCTCCTCTAGGTAGATCTTAAAGAGTGTAGGGGCAAGCGTGCATCCCAGGCGTAGTCCCTCAAACTCTTGATATAGTTGTTTTCTCACTTTAACCATTGCCGTACAACCTTGGTAGAGGAGTCTGACAGTTTTCACAAAGCTCGGTGAAAGTAATTATTTCATTTTTAACACTTTTTTATGCAGTCGTTTTCTTGTTTGTTTCTTCGCTACAAGTTTCGTAGTTAATTTTAAACTAATTTCCTCACGAGCTAGAGACTTGAAACTTTCGACATAGCTCAGAACTGGTTGACAGTGCAATTATACCCCTCTTTAGTGGCTAGTGTGTGGTGGAGGGTACTTTCTTTAGCACTATTTCCTGATGATCTGGAAACTTTTAACGTAGCTCAGAGGTGGACGGCAATCCAATATTAACTGCTTTCTTATCTGATACATGGCAGTAGGTTCTTTGTATACCACTACTATTTCCCCATTTTCTTGTTTATGTCGCGAATATTTCGCGGTGGAAACGGTAGATGGTAAGTCTCCGAGTGAGCTCCAGTCTCTCTGATTTTTACCTTTACTCTCTTTTCGCGAGATATACGTGGGGTGAAAGCACATGTTAGTTGACTCAGGTAAAGAGAAACGGAAATAATCCTGAAATTTACAAACTTTAGCAAGTTGGAGCGTACTCTAGACCACTGAGTAACTAGAAACTTTTCCCATGTGCAAGGACCTCTATGTGAAAAAAACTCGTCAAAAGAAAAATAAAGGAAACTGATATTTCCACTCGCTAATACCGATGTGTTGTAACAGATTCCAAACCATTCCATAATTTACAAAGTCAAATAACATGTTTCTCATGTCTAGAGAATCAGCAAAAGTGTCTTTCACCTGCTAGATGCACACATCACAGACCATGTTCCCTCAACTAAATAAAGGCGCGAAACGTGCAGAAGCAATGAACTGAACAAATTACATAGGCGGGAATAATGGTCTAGCGCAAACACACCTCCATTTTCAAACTTCTCAATTTTCCACGCGATCACGAAACCTATCCAACACATACTATTAGTTCGCTATTCGATCGTCTAGAGGATAACACAGTTAAGTCATCTACATTCGCACGGCTCCTATCATTAACGGGAAACGTGAATCATTCTCGCACAGGTCACCTACGCTGCATGCATACACAGAATCATCATCCTAAGAAACCTCCTTCATATATATTTTATGCCTGTACTTACAACTTAATGTTAGGATCGCGGTTTCCATTGAATGACATTTGAAAATGAGCGAAGTATCGGAAATACACCCTGCTGACGGCAGTGACTCTGGAAATCGAAATATCCGTACCATTTTTATGTCTTGATATACTCTTCCCTCTGCTATCACAGTATTCCAGTCATCTCCTTTCCACATGTCGGAACACAAACACATACTTCATAAGCCTGATGCTCAGTGTGAATCTAACACGTATCCCCTACTACTACTAAGTATAATACTTGGCAAATAAATGATTCCACATGATACAAAATAATACTGAGAGAAAATCAGCGATGGCTGAACATGTCTCATATGTTTTTCTTGCAGGTGTTACCACTGTGTCTTAGAAAGATAGGTGTAATCCACCAGATGTTAAAAAACCCGATCGCCACAACTACTGTATGTTTCTGTCACAAGCGGTCTTGGTTCTACAGGTGCACACAAGCATCCATGTTAAAAGCTATACTGGTTTTATAAATCGAGGTATGGCATTACCTCCAAATAAATTGGTTTTTCCGGACAAATACCGAAACGGTGATCATAGGAGTGTGTATTATCAGACCAGCAGTCCGCTTACACGTAACCCACGATGCAATCTCGTCATAAAATAACACAATTTTGAAAGTGTTCCGGCAAAGGAACGTGGTATGAAACAGCTAGCTGCAACTCCCTCACGCTGCTAGATATTTCTCCAGTATGTGTAACTTATTCTGTCTCGATACCATGTCATAGGTTCTGCGATATATCCACCGCGTTATAGGCGATGCGGTAGCGTTCTCGCTTCCCACGCCCGGGTTCGATTCCAGGCGGGGTCAGGGATTTTCTCTGCCTCGTGATGACTGGGTGTTGTGTTATGTCCTTAGGTTAGTTAGGTTTAAGTAGTTCTAAGTTCTAGGGGACTGATGACCATAGATGTTAAGTCCCATAGTGCTCAGAGCCATTTGAACCATATAGGCGATGAGTGATTGATGTTTGAAATCGATTGAAAAACTTGAAACATACAAGGCTAAAAAGCAGAAAAAAAATATTTAAATAAAAATCTTTTTAAAGTAACACATTTTTTAAATAGGCTAAAAACTATAAAATAATTACTCCAAACCCCTTACAGATCCCAGACCCTACGACAGTTTTGAACATTTGTGTTTGTGAATTTTAATAGCTATGAAAATACTTGTAGAATTGAGAATGAAAAGTTCAGGGCGCATACAATACACAACCGAAGCATAAATGATTTACTTTCTTACTGTTATCTACGTTCATAACAGTAGTATGCGAATAGCAGCCGGTTCCGCCGTTTTTAATATGCTCGTTCCCATCTGCCACATCACAACAGTTTTCCCTTTCACAAAGCCGCTTATGTCACTGGATTTCTCCACAGGCGGCCTGTATCATCACGATCCGTTACAGCCACGCGGATAAGATGCCTGTCGTCTCTACTGCTAGTGATACGAGGCCGATGGGATCCAACACGGCGTTCCGTATTACCCTCCTGAACCCACCGATTCCATATTCTGCTAACAGTCATTGGATCTCGACCAGCCCGAGCAGGAATGTCGCGATACGATAAACCGCAGTCGCGATAGGCTACAATCCGAACTTTATCAAAGTCGGAAACGTGATAGTACGCATTTCTCCTCCTTACACGAGGCATCACAACAACGTTTCACCAGGCAACGCCGGTCAACTGCTGTTTGTGTATGAGAAATAGGGTTGAAACTTTCCTCATGTCAGCACGTTGTAGGTGTCGCCACCATCGCCAACCTCGTGTGAATGCCCTGAAAAGCTAATCATTTGCATATCACAGCATCTTATTCCTGTCGGTTAAATTTGGCGTCTGTAGCACGTCATCTTCGTGGTGTGGCAATTTTAATGGCGAGTAGTTTAATAATAATGGAACTGAAATAGAATAACCCAATATATTAGCCCATAGATGCGCTGTAGTCTTATCGCCAACTGTAACTATGTGTGAAAGAATGTTAAATGCAGCAACCATATATCAGCGGTGGAGAAAACTTACGACTACCTGGCGCACTTCATCACAGCCAACAGTACTGTGACGTCCTTTAGTTTTGTAAAAGCACAGCACCAGTGAATTGTAAATTACGTCGGTATACTAATGGACTAGAATTGTGCAAATCTGTTCTTAATCTGCGTGATATTGCCTGTGTGAGGTTCCTTGCCTAGTCCTTAATTGAACTGAGAGTCCTTCAGTGTAATACTCTTGACAGTCAGAAAATACTTCAACAGTTGTGGTAATAGTGGTAATTGCATTGCTGTACTTTAATAAGCTAGCTAAGTGAAATGGCGCGTTATTAGCAAAATGATACGGTTGTAAACTGCAGTTTTTTATGGTCTGGAGTGAAACGGTGCTGTATCTGCGTTGTTTCCTCTTTATCAAAATAATTAGTCACCCCTGTGCGCACGTGCAGCCTTTACAGATGGCGCAAGCAATCGAGTCACATGCTCAACTACGTGGACTGCCTCCTCACCTTGAGCATAAGGCAGCAGCGGTCGGCGAGACATTTATGTTTCAAGCGGACATGTACGTAAACGTGGGTAAATGTAACGACGTGATGGAGTGGTCATGTCCATCGCCATATGGAGAATGAGGTTGCTAGATTTGTTGGTGTTTCGCAGCGGGCTGTTCAGCGTGTCCACAAGCAGTGGTGTCACACACGTGGCCACGAAACACGACGTCAGAATTGTGGTCGAAAAAAGGTCCTGGCGGAGAAGAACCGAAGACACGTCGCGCGTTATGTGAATCAGAATCACTTCCAAACCTACAGGATTTGCTACAGGCGGTGGATGAAGAGCCGTTCCATTTCATTCTATTCCGACGGAAACTGCATGCAGTGAGCGTTTGTAGTCGTCTACCTTTCGTAGGCACATAACGCTGCGCGTCTCCAGTGGGATAGAAATTATCTAACGTGGACAGTAGCTGACTGGCTGAGTGTGATGTGGTCTGGCGAATCACGTTATTCCCTGTATTCAGATGACGCACGTCCTCGAATACACCGAAGGCCAAATGAAGCACCTGAATGTGTACAAGGTCAGGTCAAGCAGGAGGTGGGTCTGTTGTGTTTTGGGGGTGTTTTCCCTATTATGAATGGGACTCGTTCGCTGAGATGAGCACTAGCATTAACCAGCATGTTTATTCAAACCTTCTGAATGATCATGTGATGCCTTTCAGTCAACATCTGCGCAATTAGCATGCTATTGATACCCCTGTTTTTCTAGACGACAACAGCAAAGTTCACCCGGCTGGAAGAATATGTGACTGGTATTCTGAACACTTCCGCACCCTGTTACATCTCGACTGGCCTGCAGAATCATCTGACTTGAACCCCGCAGCATATCTGTGGGACATGTTGAAATAACAGGTAAAACGTCGACATAAGCAACCACGCAGTTTGGTGGAATTGCGGCATCAGATCCTCAGCGAATGGCGTGACCTAGATGCGATGTACCAGCTCATGCGTGTGGACTTATTTTCTAACCGAATCTGGGCGGTCCTCCAGTCCAAGTGTGAAATTACATGCTATTATATGACGCGTGTAATGATTTCTTTAGAGCTGATTAACTTTTTTGTGCGTTGAGATTATTATTACTGTTGAACGGGTTTAATTATTGCTCGGCTTGTCTCGTATAAATAGACGTACGGGCTAATTACAAGCAACATAGATACTGTGAGATATCATTGATCTGATTAGGATGTTCATAATAATAATAGTGTTGCAATAACAAATTTATGCAGTTCTTCCAAACTGGTGAAAGAATATGTTGTTTCTTCGGAGTTTCTTGCAAGGAACTCAGTTCCATAGCATTCATAAAGTACATTACGTACGTCAAGAGTTAATTTTATATGATCCTTAGTTTACAGTAAATTGCAGTGACATTAAATGCAGAAAAACTACGATAAAATTTTACGTGTTTAGAACTGACAACTAGTGATTACAACCTCAAATTTGGTGGAAGTATACACCAAAGTTAGTGTCTTACCTTTGCTCAACTGTTGCCATCGATAATTATGCTTGACTGTTACACGGAATAAGCTTAGTCCTTAGCTAAATAATTAAATATTAACACGGTTAGGTCAGCTAGAACGTGCCGTGATACACAATACTGGCAGTATTGTATTGCTTTGTTTCAGCATTCATTGTTTCAAGTGTAGCGCAGCGTGTGTTGTGAGAGGATACAGTTTCACTGTTGAGGAGGGATTGGCGGCGTGTGTGTGGTTACACGAAGGTCCGCAGCCTGACGCGACAGTGACAGAGGTAATTAGAGTATTAGAGATCGTTTAGGCAAGGTAACAACCCGTGAAGAAACCCTGTTTGATTACGACAAACAAGCTTCTGTTTCAGGCAGTGCGAAAGAGAGGGTGGTTAGAAGAAGTAAGAAAACGGAGACGAAGGTTGTGCCGTGGTAGCTCAATGAAATGAGCAGTCTCCAGTATAGACCAGTAGCAAAGGAGTAGCTGAGCTTGAAGTACAACCGTCAAAAAGAGAGACTATGTTAAAAATCGTCCAAGTGCGAGTAAGACTCGCGCATTGAGGGCTACGTACAAACTTAATTATGTGTATATATAGTTCATCAATCCTGGGAATCAAGAATCTCAACGATTTACTGAAACATTACTACAAATTACATTTTATGTTTGCATACAGAGGTATTTTTCTGTTGTGCTTTTGATGGATGACGCGTGCAATGTATGTTCAAATGGCAAAAAGATCTTTTTACGTGATATAGTTGCAGTTTAACAAGTTTCTGATTTTTTCTATACTTATACTTTGAAACCTTGCTTCTTGCCGAATTTCGTGATTCTAGTTAAACGGGATGTAACCTATAGGTTTTGAAGAGTGAGCTTTCGAGTATCAATATATGTTACATAAATGACCGGATCTCTTGATTACACTGACTTACAGGCTTAAAATTTTTACGCTACCAAGGGACCATCAGCCTTAATATCTGACATTAATTTGCTCTTGATACGCCTAACCGTTCATGAGAAAAATGGTTCTTAACAGACGAGCAGAAAGGCAAACGGAAAACGAGGCGATCCTATAAATAACGGTTCCCTTTTTACAGACTGAGATACGAAACCCTAAAAAGATTTGAAAATGAAAAAAAAAAATAGACCGGTATTCATTAATGAGAGATTTGACACAATTTCCAAATGCCGTGTCTCGCTCAGAAGTGTTATTTCCTGAATATTTCCTGAAGAATGTGAGACATATCGCAGTTCACCCACGGGGAATGTGTTTTTCTAGTCTAAGAAAAAATACTCATAATGTTATGAGTGTTGAGTGGGAACCCGCCTCGTTTTATGATGTGCGCCGGGATATCATCATGATACTTTTGGACCATATTTTTCTAAGCGGTACGTACATGTAAATTCTTATTTGGTTTTGCTGCAATATTGTCAACACCTCAGGTTGAAAAGAAGAGAATCATGCCTGATGTGTGGCTACAGTAGTACGGAGCTCCTACACATTTTACTGTTCAGGTCTGCGAGTAGCTTGTTGAACAGTTATAAGGCGGCTGGGTTGAGTGAGGTCCAGCAACATTGAAGTGGCCGCGACGAAGCCTGGACCTACCACACCACACAACTTATAATGAGGAGTAACCAAGTCCCATATGGCTGAAAGTCAGTACAGAACAAATGAGAAATTGCGCAAATGTATTGAGGAAGCCTTTCGAAGCAAACTCCCGACATGCACCGTAACGTGTCATGGAGGACGTGGACACGCGTACGTCTTCGTGTCAGGCAGGACGATGCACATACAGATCCGCTGGATACATGTTTTTTACGTCAAAATTCTGCAATACACGGTTTACTTTTTTGGCCTAGGAGTACAAGAATTTCGGGATCACACTGTTCACGTATGGGCATCTAAATTAGAGACCGATCTAGTAACATGGAGCAGGCGCTAATACTGCGTTGGGACCGAGGCGTGAGAAGAGGGATTCATAGTTTGTTATTGGTTCTCCACCCCCCCCCCCCCCCCCTCACTCCCAGCCTCCAAATGGAATTTGCTGTCACCACCACTTTTAATGTGCCACAAACTCCAAGGGTATATAAACACCAACATATAGACAAGCGACTAGTGTGGCTTGCGCGTCTTTCTGACGTGCTTGTGGTAAGTGTGGAAACGTGAACTATGCCGATGTTGTTACCAAATGCGTTCAAAGAGTACCAACGTCCTGTTATCCTTTTTTTGGCTGCCGAAGGACATACACGTAGACATCCATCGGAGAATGAAAAATGTGTATGGGGCAGCATGGTTGTGGAATGGTGCGCCAAGTTCTGTGCTGGTTCATGATAATGTACGTTCACATATCACAAGTGTGTAACGCAGAATTTAAGCCAACTCAGATGGGAGACACTCGATCACCACGTGCCCACGCGAATGTTACGCCTTCAGCCCCTTAAAAAAGGCCTTGAAGAGTCGGTGATTCCTGTCGCATAAGGACAGTTAGGGATTTATTCAAGCAGCAGCACACGGTATTAAATGGGTTTCTTCAACTTGGTGCGTCGATGGGATGATTGCCTCAATGCTCACTCCAATTTTGACTGACTGGCATACTGATTATGGACTGCATGGTCTTCGAACGGGAAGTTTGATCATCCCTTATGTTTTAAAAGCAAGATACAATGCACAGCCTCGCCTGTAGCAAACAAGGAATTCCTAAGAAAGCTATATGCAGCTATGATACTAACTGCATCATTATAAATACCAGTTACATTTTATTTTCAAAATGGTTCAAATGGTTCTAAGCACTATGGGACTTAACATCTGAGGTTATCAGTCCCCTAGACTTAGAACTGGTTAAACCTATCCAACCTAAGGACATCACACACATCCAGGTCCGAGGCAGGATTCGAACCTGCGACCGTAGCAGCAACGCGGTTCCGGACTGAAGCGCCTAGAACCGCTCGGCCACAGCGGCCGGCCCATTTTATTGTAGTAGGAAAATTAATCTTTATTGGATGCTGCACTACACGTCAAAATGACACAGTTTTTCAGCATAGTCACAAAGACTCTGTAAATGACTGTTGCAACCATCTACCAACTGTTTCCTGAAGACAGATATCCATTCCTCGCTCACGGAGCCATTCGAAAGCCGCATTAACGATCTGACGATTGCAGGATGTCTCAGGATGTGTTCTATCAACGGACCCCTTCTCTTAATCAAGTAGAGCAATTCACTTAATTTTTTTTCTTCACACCGATAAACGGTCACCTCATCACTTGTTCGATCTGCCCACGTTATCTTCAGCATTCATGCTTCTGCTACTGATCTCTTATACCTTGGTATCTTGTCCGACCCTGTGTTAGCTAGTGCAGTCGGCGTATTTGTCGTCCTCTTTGCTTCAAAATGCTTTGCCCGACTGTAGGACACTCCAGTCCCGACTGTCCCCTTTGCCGATCGATGCTTCCTCGAAATTCTTCTCGACGTGTGGAAAAGGAACGTCCGGTGACGTCGTTAGCGAAGATGCGCGCGGATATAGTGTCGACTTTGGCAAGGCAGAAAGAGATGGCACGGTATTCCCCCATCTGTCTAGAGGCGTTCCCTTCACCCTCCCCCCCTCCCCTTCAATGCTTCCCACTGAAATATGCGCGCTCAGAAATACACGAGTAACGAGGCGGACTCCGTACACACGCCCTTAGCGTGCATCTTCCTGGCCCCTCCCTGCTTTCGTGTCCTGAGGGTCGCAGCCAAACCGGACTACTCTCGTACGTGCGTATGCTTTCGTGTAACTAGTAGGCTGCAGTAAAGTTATTGTGGGTGTGCCACCGCTTTATCGTGTACTGTGACCATCTTTAAAATTTTTAACGCCAATGAATGAAAAAAAATGTTGTCATAATCATTCAATGTTGTTGTTGTTGTTGTCCTGAGACTGGTTTGATGCAGCTCTCCATGCTACTCTATCCTGTGCAAGCTTCTTCATCTCCCAGTACCTACTGCAACTTACATCCTTCTGAATCTGCTTAGTGTATTCATCTCTTGTTCTCCCTCTACGATTTTTACCCTCCACACTGCCCCCCAATATTAAATTGGTAATCCGTTGATGCCTCAGAACATGTCCTAACAACCGATCCCTTCTTCTGGTTAAGTTGTGCCACAAAATTCTCTTCTCCCCAATCCTGTTCAATACCTCCTCATTAGTTATATGATCCACCCATCTAATCTTCAGCATTCTTCTGTAGCACCACATTTCGAAAGCTTCTATTCTCTTCTTATCCAAACTAGTTATCGTCCATGTTTCACTTCCATACATGGCTACGCTCCATACAAATACTTTCAGAAACGACTTCCTGACACTTAAATAAATACTCGATGTTAACAAATTTCTCTTCTTCAGAAACGCTTTCCTTGCCATTGCCAGTCTACATTTGATATCCTCTCTACTTCGACCATCATCAGTTATTTTGCTCCCCAAATATCAAAACTCCTTTACTGCTTTATGTGTCTCTTTTCCTAATCTAATACCCTCACCATCACCCGACTTAATTCGACTACATTCCATTATCCTCTTTTTGCTTTTGTTGATCTTCATCTTATACCCTCCTTTCATGACACTGTCCATTTCGTTCAACTGCTCTTCCAAGTCCTGTGCTGTCTCTGACAGAATTACAATGCCATCGGCGAACCTCAAAGTTTTTGTTTCTTCTCCGTGGATTTTAATACCTACTCCGAATTTTTCTTTTGTTTCCTTCACTGCTTGCTCAATATACAGATTCAATAACATCGGGGATAGTCTACAACCCTGTCTCACTCCCTTCCCAACCACTGCTTCCCTTTCGTGCCCCTCGACTCTTATAACTGCCATCTGGTTTCTGTACAAATTGTAAATAGCCTTTCGCTCCCTGTATTTTAGCCCTGCCGCCTTTAGAATTTGAAAGAGAGTATTCCAGTCAACATTGTCAAAAGCTTTCTGTAAGTCTACAAATGCTAGAAACGTAGGTTTGCGTTTCCTTAATCTAGCTTCATCATTCAATGATTCTCTAAATATTCGCCTTTAAAATGTATTCACTACTTCTTTAATTTTTTCGTGTTTGAGAAAGTATTGTTTTCATGAATGCATTACTGTGGTAAAAATGCTAACACCACAAACTACTTCAGCCACTAATCGTTGTTTTATTACAGTTCACGTTGCATTTCGAGCCTAGGGAGAGCTTTGCCATCAGTTTGACATCATTGTTGAAAGAGCTTACAACTCATCCTATTACTTCCTATTACGTGTACCTGGGCATGCTACAAGTCGATCTAGTGTGCTGTAATGGAGCTCTAATTTCTTACAAACCTAAGATAAACATGAGAACTGCTTCCTGTTTCCAGTAGCATTTCCATAGTCCTCAAGTACAAAATGTGTAACCATATTTACATTTATACAAACACTTTTATTTTCACAGCAGATTTACACAAAATGTAAACAAGTCTAACATTGCATGAAAGTAAGCTGTTACGTTTGTACCTGTACACAGACATTATTACGTCTAAGATAATACAAATATGTAATTTTTTTATCAATACATCGATGTTATTCCCAAAACGATTTGTTTCTGTGTACATATCAGATGTAACTGTATGTTGTAAAATGGTTGTAATTGTTTACTTCTGGTTCCTTTAAGAAAAATAAGTTTTGCATTTTCTGAAGAAAATTGTGACAGTTGATTTTTTTTTTCTTTATTGAGTTTCTATTCCCTTCGAAGGGGGCGGGCTGGCAGCAGCTTAGTATGTCGCCCTTGAGCCTACAGAATTTGTTTGAAAAAGATTAAGATAATAACCAATAAAAACAGGCGATAAAATCGGTGACTTAAATGGTAACATGGCGGAAAATCGTGGAACTTAAAACATAGAAAAAAGGGTTGATGATGCTAATAAAATACATATGAAGCAGACAGGTAAAATAATAGACAGACAATTAAAAAACACGGCGGCAGTCTGGTTTCCGTTCGCAAGAGATATAAAATTCACACCCAGCGACAGCATGATTTCTGTTCGCAACACTTTGGAAAGACGAACAACACTGAACATTCACTTGAACACTGCACTTAAAAGTTGGCACAAATATGACATACCATTGCCCTCGGCTATGGGGCTGACGGGGGACGGGGGGAAACCTGGACAGATGACGGGAAAGAAGGGGGGGGGGAGAAGGAGAGGAAAAACGAAGGGGGGAGTGACAGTTGAAGTCAGTTTGTTCTTTTAACATGTATTCACCCCCATCGCCTAAGGACCGTGATGCACCACAGTGTACTCAGCGCCGGTTTTGGATGGCACCATTTTGACATACATAGTACCCGTTAACCACGGCGGCACGCGAACTGTTTAAAATTTTAGTCGTTTCGGAAATGCTTTCACCCTTGGCCTGAAAGCAAATGATCATGCCCCGTTTTCCGCGTCCGCCAGACATGCGTTATATACCCTGCACTGCTAGTGCTGCCATCTGCCGTCTGTGATTGGTTGTTGCACGTTGACGTTTAACAAAGCGGTGGTCTCATTAATGTGACTGGTCCGTGGGTTTTGAATACGTTAGATGCCATAAAATGAGATGTTTAATTTAACACTTGTTTATAATTCAGAAAACAGATGAAAAGGAAAAGATCAAGCGGAGTGGGTCCTTTTCAGCTAGTGGCGCCATACAAATGGCCAGCAATTTGCTTACTGAACCCACACCAATTCGACGTTTAAAACAGCTAGGTGACTTAGCGTCTAAGACACTGGACTCGTATTCCGTAGGGGGAGGGGTCAGTCCTTTGTTATACTATGCATATTTTTGCTTTACTTCATTTCCATAATTTACTTCAGATAAATGACAGATTGATTTTTTGAACCGTCCACTATCTCTCGATGTTGAAAAGATCTAACTTGCTGTTCTCAAATTAAGTATGTTACATACACCAGTGCCTGCACAGATATAGCGACGAGATGTCGGGATACACTGCCAGTTTGGGAGGACGGTATTTTTATGAAGTACCTGATATGCGGCTATTAGTTTCGTCACAATACTGCTACGATAGAAACAGTACAGCCAGGCGGTGCTGTATTCCACTGTCTCTTTCCGTTGCATCTAAATGGCTAACTGCTCCACGATTCAGCGATCGATGGAAAGCTCTTGACTGTGTCCACTGCATCTATATTTAAATTGAAGGGTTGTTAATTGTGCAGCAGTTCGTGTTTGGTTTGTGACCTGTTTGTTTACAATCAATTACAGCAGTGCCCTTTTGTCTCCCCCGCTATGAAGTTCCAAAAATTTAATGACGTGTCCTGGATGAGCATCACATGCGACGAATATTTAAAATTGTACATACAAACACCAGACAAAACATTAGATAGCCTTTAGAAGAGCACACAGATCGTTTTGGAGCATACCAGTCGTTCATTTGACCCGCCACTGTGACGTAAGTCATTGCAGGTTCAAATGGTTGTGAGCACTACGGGACTCAACATCTGAGGTCATTAGTCCCCTAGAACATAGAACTACTTAAACCTAACTAACCTAAGGACACCACACACATCCATGCCCGAGGCAGGATTCGAACTTGCGACCGTAGCGGTCACGCGGTTCCAAACTGAAGCGCCTAGAACCGCACGGCCACACCGGCCGGCCTCATCGCAGGACGTGCTGTATATGCGCCTGTCTGTCGTATGGCTTAAATGCATTAAAGACGTCCTTTCACGTCATGTGAAAACGCACTTGGACGAAGACTTCGTTACGTCATAGCGTGAAATGACACATTCCACTACATTGCGGAGCGTGAAATGACGAATTTTGGGAAGTCAGATTTTTGCCTTGCGGGGAGTACCTTGGTCAATGAGATGCGACGTCGTAAATTTGCAAGCAGTTTTCCGAGCCTCCATATTGTATTGAGTTAAATTACGTATGTAGTGGGTTTTCTTTATCATAGAGTACGTGGTATGAATATAAGTTGTTTCAAAGCATCGGAAAATTGAGGATCTGTCGAAATCGTGTCATGTTAGTTACGATTTGCTATAATAAAATGACAGGTAACTACATATCGGATTCTTGTATTCGACGTGTGCTATGAAAGTATACCGTATCACTGCTACGGCACAATGATCATCTATCAAAAGAGCGTCGTAGCGAGGTAGCAGGTTCATTCAACTCCATCAAAAAATTCTTTTCACCTTTTGTTTTCCTAAGGAAAAGGTCCCTGATCTCAGCGCCATTTCAGATAACTGAAAAACGTAAAGTCTTAGTAGGATGAAAATTGTACGACAATTGGGATACTCCTTGCTGAACATTTTGATGTACAGTTTAATCACATTAGTTCTCATATCGACTTTATTACAATTTTTTGTGAAGATCAGTAAAATACATGTTCTATTTTCTGGTCAGTACTTGGAATCTCTGCACTAACTAACTACCCCACTTAGATGCTGCAAACTTTACGAACACTTTAGCAATATGTCCTTCTAGAAAGAAGACTACAATCATGTCATTTCAATCGCAAGTTTTTATTCTAAAAATATTCACATCTGTTAATCAAAATTAAGGTTACTTTCCTTCAACTGATCAGTATGTGTTTTTCCTCTTCTTGCTAGTACGTCAGGGTCTGTAATCGCACTACATGTAGTATCCTGAAACACCACAAAAAATTTAAAAGCTCCAGCTCAAACAAATCTTTTTGTACATAAAATAAACATGTCAGAAAATTTAATTCTCGGGAAACTCCGAGTTATATTTGATCTATGGCTCAACTGTGTTGTTCCTAATACCTCCCAGATGCAGAATCTTCCTAGTTTACGTGTTCCACAACTTCTTTTTTCCTTCGCTTCTTTCCCCTTTTTATTCTGTTCTCTTTAGTTGTCTCAAGGACCCACATTTTAGCTTTGGCCACTCACATGGAATCAACTAGCACCAGTGATTACCTCATTCTGAACCCAGACTGTTTTCCTAGCAACTCTAGAGTCTCAAACCGGTACCAAAAACGTTTTTGGAGACATAATAACTTTCGAGAAACTTCGTAAACGCCCGCAGCTCGTGGTCGTGCGGTAGCGTTCTCGCTTCCCACGCCCGGGTTCCCGGGTTCGATTCCCGGCGGGGTCAGGGATTTTCTCTGCCTCGTGATGGCTGGGTGTTGTGTGATGTCCTTAGGTTAGTTAGGTTTAAGTAGTTCTAAGTTCTACGTGACTGATGACCATAGATGTTAAGTCCCATAGTGCTCAGAGTCATTTGAACCATTTTTGAACTTCGTAAACTACACAAATATTTATAGGCAAAGAAACGCTCGAAAACCAAAGATATACAGTGGAAAACATAAGACTATCATGAAGCGTGTCTTCTAACAGGGCTGCCAACGCGAGAAACAGTTGTACAGTTTTTTCTCGAATGGGTGTCTAATGACAACATTTGACGTGCACAAGCAGCGAAAACACGGGTGTGGCAGGACACCGAGAGATCTTTAAGTTGGTTTTTAAATAGCTTCTCGATGTCCAATTCAATTCATTTAACTACCATTTTGTTAAAAAAACTAAGCATATTTTTAAGATGAAGAACAAAAAAATCGATTTTTTGAACGGATTCATAAGCAAGTGACCTGAAAACTGCACGTCTTCAGTGGACTAAACACAGAAACTGGACAGTAGCTGACTGAGCACCCAGTGTGATCCGACGACTCATGGCTTGGCATCTGATCAAATGATGTAGGGCGTCGTGTGCACCCGTAACCCAATGGGGCGTTTTAACCTAGGGCGTCTTGAGGGTGTGTAGTTGAGGCCGGAGTTTACGGGGCCGCACGCGTCGGTTCTGTGATGTTTTGAAGGTGTTTTTCGTACCATGACTTGGGCCCACTCTTTCATGTTACCGTGAACTTGAAACAGGAAGTTTATGTCAACATACTCGGCGACTAACAAGAGCTGCTCTTTCTTTCACATATTCATGACGTACATGTTGTGGGATCTTCCGTTTTACAAGATGACAACATCTACGTTTTCACCGTGCTGGATGTATACGTTTCTGGTTTGATAAACGCTCTGGCACCATCGCACCTCTACTTTGCCACTAAAGCCAATCTCAGCTTCAGCCATTTTAGTGTTCCGTACCTTAGCCTGTAAAAACGGAACTCTTATACGATCGTTTATTGTCCGTCTGTCTGTCTGTCTGGCTGCTAAAAACCTTTTTTCTCAGCAACAAGGGCCGGCCGCTGTGGTCGAGCGGTTCTAGGCGCTTCAGCCCGGAACCACGCGGCTGCTACGTCGCAGGTTCGAATCCTGCCTCGGGCATGGATGTGTGTGCTGTCCTTAGGTTAGTTTGGTTTAAGTAGTTCTAAGTCTAGGGGAGTGATGACCTCAGATGTTAAGTCCCATAGTGCTCAGCGCCATTTGAATCATTTTTCAGCAACAAGTGGAAGGATTAAGTTCAAATTTATGTCACACATGGAAGTCTGTGGTCGCTTGGCAGTGAAAAAATTTTAAACTTCTAAGTCAATTCAGTCAAAAGATACGGCGATTTATGTCGCATATTTTGATACCCGCTCATCAAATAATCATGGAAGTTGAAGAAATGAATTAAAATTTGTGTCACAGCTGGGACTTGAACCTGGTGAGACTCAAATGTCTTGAGGAAAATTTTATTACAAGATGACCTCCACCGAGGTAGAGGATTTCCACATTACGTCCAATGCTGGGGTGGTATTCCAATGCCGGAAAGCCTCGGTAATAGTAAAGATCTAATAGGGGGAATATAATCTGAAAATATGGGTTGAAACTTGCGTTGGGGAAGGCATTGGACTTAGCTAGTCCGAGCAGCAATGTTAGGCATGGTGCTGCAGTGGTCTAATAGCCGCCGGCACGGTAGCTCAGCGTGTTCGGTCAGTGGGTTTAGCTACCCTCTGCAAAATATATATATAGTCAGCATTCCTGCCTAATAAGCAAGGAGAACACGGTTCAAATGGTTCAAATGGCTCTGAGCACTATGAGACTTAACTGTTGTGGTGATCAGTCACTTAGAACTACTTAAACCTAACTAACCTAAGGACATCACACACATTCATGCCCGGGGCAGGATTCGAACCTGCGACCGTAGCGGTCACGCGGTTCCAGACTGTAGCGCCTAGAACCTCTCGGCCACTCCTGCCTGCGAACACGGTTCAAGTCCGTGTCATTATCTTAGCTAAAGATGAGACTGAAATGTCTCGAGGAAAATTTAATTATAAGGTCTATAAGATCAATCATCAGAGCTATAGCGTTTCCCGCTGACCCAGATCGCCGGCCGGTGTGGCCAAGCGGTTCTAGGCGCTACAGTCTGGAACCGCGCGACCACTACGGTCGCAGGTTCGAATCCTGCCTCGGGCATGGATGAGTGTGATGTCCTTAGGTTAGTTAGGTTTAAGTAGTTCTAAGTTCTAGGGGACTGATGACCTCCGATGTTAAGTCCCATAGTGCTCAGAGCCATTTGAACCATTTGACCCAGATCATGCAACTTGCAAGGACACATAATTTCACACTACAAATAAGGGAGCCGGCCGGGGTGGCCGAGCGGTTCTAGGCGCATGGATGTGTGTGATGTCCTTAGGTTAGTTAGGTTTAAGTAGTTCTAAGTTCTAGGGGACTGATGACCTCAGAAGTTAAGTCCCATAGTGCTCAGAGCCATTTTGAACAAATAAGGGAAAAAAATCCGAAAATTGTTAATTTGTAATTATATCATACGAAACGAATTTTTTTTTTCATTTTTATCCATCTGTCTTCGTGTCCATCTGATAAGAGCCCTTTTTCTGCTGAACATGTTGCCGTATCAAGTTCTGATTTATGTCACATACTAAAGCCTTTGATCTCTTGGCGGTGTAAAACATTTAATCTCCTATGACAAGTCATTCAAAATATTGGGCCATTTATGTCACATATTTTGAAACTTAAAACTCCCAAACCCCCCACCAAACACATTCTTATTTGTCATGATAACATCAAAAGCATAATGAAAAATATTACTGCATGCAAACATGAAAATGTTAGTTGTAGTGATGCTTTAGTAAGCATGATATCTTGCTAGTGTCTGTATGGAAAACCTGTAAAAATCGTTGAGATTCTCGTATTCTAGGATGAATGAGTAGTGAATATACACACATAATTAAGTTTGCACGGAACCATCAGTGCACTAGTGCTACTCGCACTTGGCCAGTTGTTCTTTTACTGGGTTATTTGGATTGCGGATGAAACATACCAACCAACACCCTTGCGTTCAACCAACACCTTAACAATTTGTGATCCAATCGTTACTTAGAGGCATCAACTAGAAATAGCACAAGCGAAGTGATTCGTGGACTTCCCTTCTCGCCGATATCAAGGGTAGAGGCGGTGTTTAGGATATTTGCATGATGTCTGTTGGGGACGAATAAATTTTTTCTGATGTGCTTAGTATCAAGATCAGTTCAAGCCGGATACAGTGTCTGTAGTATTTATTCATTGCAGCGACGGTAATGATGTATACGAAATCTAAATTATGTGTAATCAGTTATGTAGAAATTACTTTTGAAGGGAATGCGGCTCCTGTGGACAATGAATGAACTAGATAGTCTAATGCATGGGAGTTGTGGGGCAGTCACTAAGCAGGCAATGTTCTGTTTAAGAGGAAAGTGGAGCCACCGCCCTCTATTAGAAGAATCTAACTGCGTGGAAAGGACTTTTAATATCGGCGCCAGGCAGTGACATGCCAGATATGGCGATAACTGAGCTACCAGCGGGCAACAGGAAAATTTCCACTACGAGGACTTGCAGAGCCAGCCGTTGGTGCGGTACTGACCGCGTGTGCTGACGTCCGTGCTCGCGTAAGGTGTCGTTTGCTGGCGCAGGATTTTCGCAGGCGGCTTGCAAATTTAGGATATTTTCTTTCAGCAACTTTTGAACAAACCGAAACGGCCCTTGCAGTAAATGGCTTTGTATTGTATTCAGATGTTCCAATTCATATCGAGTAATCAGCCAAATCCATATCCATACACCCATACATAAAAAATGTGTGTACGTACCGGATGACACTTATTGAACTATATGAAATAAAACCGTCATAACTTCTGAACGGTTTGCGTTAGGACATTCAAACTGCACACTTGGCGCGGGGCACGATGGGAATTAGTATGGTTTGGTTTAGCGACGAAGCCCACTTTCATTTGGGAGGGTTCGTCAGCAAGCAAAATTGGAGAATTTGAAGGACTGAGAATCCGCATTTCGCGATCGAGGAGTCTCTTCACCCTAAACGGGTGACTGTGGTGTGTAATGTTCCGTCACGGAATAATCGGTGCGATATTCTTTCGGGGCACAATGACTACCTAACGGCACGTAAAGATTTTGGAAGATGATTTCATCCCCATTTTCCCAAGTGACCCTGATTTAGACAATATGTGGTTCATGCAAGACGGGGCTCGACCCCATCGAAGCAAAAGAGGGTTGGGCCTCAATTGGCGGCCATATTCTCCGTATCTAAACACATACGACTCATTTTTGTGGGGCTATATTAAAGAAAACGAGTACAACAGCCATTGCTGATCTGAAAACAGCCATGCGGAAGGTGATCGACAGCCTCGATGTTCCGGCACTTCAGCGGGTCATACATAATTTCGCTACTCGCGTGCACCACATCATCGCCGATGATGGCAGGCATATCGAACTTGTCATAACCTAAATCCGAATATCTGTAGTGTCGTTTACGTGTTGAATAAAGTGTGTGCACGCCGTAGTTTGTAACTAATTTACTTTTTTTCATATAGTGCAATAATTTTCACACTGTATATGTGTATGCATGTACATCCATTTTTATAATATGTATGTTCCACGTCTCCTCCTAAACCAGAAGACATATTTCAACCGAACTTGGTACACGTGTCATTTACTGTCTGGGGAGAATCGCTGTGGGTATAATAACCAGCCCCTTGTGAAAGGGACGGTGTGGGGTTAAAAAGCAACGTAGCCCACGACACGTGAATACTCTTAATTTATTTGTCCGTTGTTTGAGAATGAAGCCACTTAACGGCTTGCAACGTAATTTATACATAATTTCAAACCCTAAAGAAATCTTTTCTCGTCGACAACCCCTACTAAAGGACCGAAGGGAAGAAGTTTATAGCGTACTAAATTCTTGCTGTTCATGCAGAAGAAACTGCCGTGTGAAGCATCAAATTTAATTTATTACTGCTTTCGGACTAATTGTATTCGCGACGTTCGGTCTTACTATATTCGCGACGTATTGTACAGACAGTATTCAAACGTTTCGCTGAATTTACCACCAAAACTATACCAATGTACGACACATAGTTCAGAAGATGCGATTTCATAAATACTGAGATGCGTGAAAACTATCGCATCCTCTATGACGTTTTAATTTATTCCTTCTTTACTACTAACTTTGTTCATAAAACATTTCGCAGGCAGTGCTCACGTACAACACTGGACGTACCTGCAAAATTATGCAGTTAGACGACACGTAGTTCAGGAGAAACGTCTTAAACATTAAACTAGTAATGAAATAGCAGGGTGAAATTCGCTATATATACAGGTGAAAAATGTGTATAAATACATGTAAAATATGTTAAATATCTGTGAAATATATTTGTCATGTGCGTCCGCAGGCAAAGCCACGGGTAAAAAGTTCATACTACACCTCTGGAACGATTTTAAACAAATTTGATGTACACATAAGTTACAATCTGGAAAGAAATACTGTGGGGATAAGAATCACCAGCCTGCTATTGGGTTAGGGGGGACGGAAAGGGAAGGAGAAGGTGGACAATCAGAGACGAGGAAGAGGATATGGGCACAGATAGGGAGGGGGAGGAGCAGATGGACAAAGAGAGCGGAGGGGGAAATTAACGGCAAGAGGAGAGAAGAGGAGACGGACAGAGAAAGGGATGAGGAGGAGATGGATAGATGGAGGAAAGCGAACGATGGACAGAGAGTGGGGGGGGGGGGGGGGCGGACAGAGAGAGGGCTCTGAGCACTATGGGACTCAACTGCTGAGGTTATTAGTCCCCTAGAACTTAGAACTAGTTAAACCGAACTAACCTAAGGACATCACAAACACCCATGCCCGAGGCAGGATTCGAACCTGCGACCGTAGCGGTCCTGCGGTTCCAGACTGCAGCGCCTTTAACCGCACGGCCACTTCGGCCGGCTGAGAGAGGGGGTGGAGGAGATGGGTGGAGAGAGAGGGTGGGGGGAGGTGGTGGACTAATAGAAGACTGGAATAAATATATACCAGACAACGCTGACTATTCTGCTAGAGTGTTGTTAATGACACAAAAAAAAGGACACGAAAGGACAGACACCATGTCTTCATGTATCTCTGCTCTAAGTCTGCATACACAGAGAGGCCACTGTGAAGCTGTACGCCGAACTGGCTCAGCTCTCTTCTTGTGTAGGCAAGACGTGCTCCGGCCTATAGTTGTAATAGAGTGACCGCCCACGCGTGGCTGTCGTTGCAGATGTGCAAGTCCGTCACGTTTCGCAGTTTTTCTGAAAGTCACTAACCTTGTGTCTTCAGAGATATTCCTTCGCTGCAGTGTAAACGCTGATCGTGCACTCGAACAGAAGTGGCCGATATAGTGCTGCATAGGTGATACTTGGAGGAAAGCATTAACTACTTGAATTTTAATAAACAGTAAGAAATTTGACTTATTAAGGGATAGCATTTAATGATTCCTGTGGCTTTTCGCATCACGGTTTACGGTACACTTCCAGTTTGCAGTTGCAGCCAGATTACACTTGAAGCGCCTCCGACACTCTTTATGTGACCGCACTACTGATCGCTCCGCGACTGTGCTATTATGAACCACCGTTTACTAAGGTCCCGCTGTCAGTCTGCTACTGCCAGCACAACCTTCAGGCTTGCTGAAACAAGGGAGTGTCTGCGTCACTCGTTTCAGCCAATGCCGACCACTAAACTTCCGTTTTACGACATAGAGCATATCCCACAAATGTTGCAACGAACTCGTAGGGGAGGTGGGGCACATCATAAGGATTGAGAATTGCATAGCAACCCGTGGCTGCAAACGCCATGGGTAAGTGGTAACAGAGATCGAAGATCGGAATGGAAATAAGAGTGTGATTCATTGGAAACATTTATTGGACCTACAGGTAATGAGTACACATGGTGCACGACGTGAACACAGCTGTAATGATACAACGGTGCTCGAAGTCTGCACCATCAGATGCGACACGTCGGAGCACTGGCTGCCGGACACGCTCGAACACACTGGTAGTTTCTTTGGCTCTAGCAGCTGTGCAGACGCTTCCTGCTACAAGATCCGTTTCAGGCTCCACACGATCGCGATACTTCAGATATTTCATTGCTCCTCACAGAAAGAAATCAAGCCTCCATAAACCCGGTGAATGTGGGGCCCAGGAAAACGGTCCTGCATGCCCAGTCCATCGATGCGGGAATGACCCATTCAAATGCATGCGAACAACCAGTCCAAAATTAATAGGCGTTCCATCATACAGGAACCACATGTTCCGCCTCACATCTGCTGGAACATCTCCCAGCAAGCCGCGGAGAACCTGTTACAGAAAGGTCTGATAATTCGCAGTTATCAAATGGAATGTTAAAAGGTATGCCCGACAAAGCAGCCCGCCCAACTACCTGTGAAGCGCTGTCGTGCCGCGTGGCGCCGCACACCGTGGCCTCATTGTTGCGATTGAATACGCCATCCGTAGTAAACGAGGCCTTATCATTGAGCAACACATAAACTGGGAAACTCATATCTCGGCCAGTTTATTGCAGAAACCACTGGTCGAAACGCATTCGTGCAGGATGGTCATCGGGATACAGTAACTGCAAACTTTGGAAATGAAGGGCGTGTAAGGACTCGGCGGTCAAATCATGCTGGACACTGCTACGACACATTCTCAAGTCTAGGGCAACGGCACACACGCTGGTGCTTGGATTTGTTTGCATGACATCTAATTCCCTTTCTTTCCTACCGAACGAACGTGGCCTGCACACACTAGACCCGCCTCTTCTTAACGACACATACCCTCACAACTTTCGATGCTAGCGTGAAAACAATCTGTGGTGCGACTGATATCTGTCTGGGAAGCGTTCTCGATAAATTCATCCAACGGCTCGTGCATTACACTCAGCTATTCCATACATTAATCACCTGTCCGCAATGTTCGTATAGCGTTCTATGCTTCTCGTGTGCTGGTTAGCGCTCGAATAAGGAAATCCTCACTTTCCCCTCAAGTACTCTCGTGTGCAGCACCACCTAGCAGGTACGACGGCTGTTGCGGCCATTGGTTGCGATGCAATTCTCAATCCTTACGGTGTGCCAAATATTTCCTGTAAGTCTGTCGCAACATTTCTGGGACACCTTGCATATTAGGGCTTATGTCAGCCAATCGCAAGTTTCTGACGTGGGTGATGCCAGGCCACGTCACCCAGGTGCCACTTTGGAATCTCCACATCACTGCGAAGCCGTTATTGTCCTTTGCGTGGTATTCCACAGCCTTATGCAGTTACAGATACCTGTTATTACAGTGGGACTCCTCTGTGAGAGGTCATAGTCCTACTGTGTCACGTGCTGGCATTGATTGCGTCACTGTAGGCGTGCCTCTGTGTACTGACGCTTCAATGGTCGCCGTAATGACACTCTGCGATGCCCCAGGCGTCGTCGCTCTGTCTCTGTGGATACCTGTGTTGCTGCAGTCAAGCTCATTTCGTGACTCCAGGTGCGTGTCGTGGCTGTACTATCATGCACGGCCGAACAAAGTCTTGTGGTCACGATCGCTAGACGTGTGAGGCCGTCTCGATACGCCACGACCGTGCTGTGAATTCCGTCATGTGGCGATAGACGTTTCTCCTCCTTCAAAGAGGCATAACACAATCCTATCACAAACAACCAGCATTCGAATGAGATTTCTACATCAAAATTCACTGCGTAAATTTTCTGTTTATGCAAAATGTAGATGGAATTACCCCTACCTTCTGTTGCGCAGAAATGCTGCTCTTTTCCATATGAAAGTTCACTCAAGAAAGGAGGAAAGAGACACCGCGAAGGAATTATCCGAATGGGACGGCAATCTATAGACTTGAGATGAGGTACATGTACAGACAAACAAATGATTACGATTGTAGAAAAATTAGATGATTTATTCAAGGGAAAGATATTCACTAATTGTGCAACTCAGTAACGTGTTCGTCATTTGGCCAAAATCCCGAGATGGTTGGAGGGCCCTGCCCAAATGATCCAACTGAGACAGTTGGGGAGAAATCTGGCGACAGGGCTTGATAAGCAAGAAGACAAGCAGGAGAAGCTCTCGCCGTGTGCCTGCGGGAATTATCCTGCGGAAATGTAAGCCGAGCGCGGCTTGCCATGAAGGGCAACAAAATGGGGCGTAGAATATCGTCGACGTACCGCTGTGTTCTGCAGATGCCGTGGATGACAACCAGAGGGGTCCTGCTATGAAAAGGAGTGGCACCCCAGACCTTCAGTCTTGGATGTCGGGCCGCATGGCGTCTTCGGCCTGGAATTTCACTTACTGATGTAGAATCGTCTTCAGTGGAAATTACCGCTTCGAAATACGCCCCTATGACCAGCGAAGACCTGTCTGGAGACGTCCTGGACAGCGGTGAGATACCAACCTGACTGTCGCCTGCCATACGGCTCGACAACCAGGAGTGATGGTCTGGGACCCCTTTGGTTGTCTATCACGGCACTCTTAGTCTATACCTCAGCGGTATGACGACGGTATTGTACGTCCCGTTTTGTTCACTTCATGACAAGCCACAATGGGCATACGTTGTAGCAAGGTAAGGCCCGCCCACAGAGTTTCTTTTGCTGGTATTCGTGCTTGTCAAAATCTACCTTAGCTACCAAGTTCGCTGGATCTCCCTCAGATCGAGAACTTTTGGAGCCTTATGGGCAGAGCGTTATCAGGCCACAAGTGGCCCATCGGGATCATCCGACCGCCGTGTCGTCCTCAGATGAGGATGCGGATAGGAAGGCGTATGGTCAGCACACTGCTCTCCCAGTGGTTACGATGGTTTTCTTTGACCGGAGCCACTACTGTTCGGTCCAGTAGCTCCTCATTTGGCATCACGAGGCTGAGTGCACCCCGAAAAATGGCAACAGCACATGACGCCCCGGATGGTCAGCCATCCAAGTGCCGGCCACGCCCGACAGCGCACTTCGGTGATCTGACGGCAACTGGTGTATCCACTACGGCAAGGCCATTGCCCATTATGGACAGAGCCCTCCAGCCAACTTGGGATTTTGACGATCTAACACGCCAATTGGACATCATTTGGTACAGTATCCCTCTGGAGTACATCCAACAACTCTTTATCGGTCAGTGGCAAGCCAGTGCTAAGAGCCAGACATGGACCAGCTTTTAGTGACTTGCTCAATTTCTGAAGCTCTTTATCTTGAATAAATTATCCAATTTGTCTAAAATTAGTATCATTTGTTTGTCTGTACATGTACGTCACGTCTACCGATTTCTGTCCCATTCCGATAATTTCTTCAAGGGGCCATCTTTTTTACTTTTTATTTTTTAAAAATAGTATGTAGTGCACTTCATGCCAGTTTGGAGCTTGTTGCATGCCGACCTAAAGATGATCTGCAACCAGGTTGAATCCGGTTGATGCTATATAATAAGTTATGGTCCAGACGGTGTTTATTTAGTCTACGATTTGGCCAAACATTTACACTGCAATACTTCGCTTTATCGCCTCTACCCACTCATACAGAACAGAGTTTTTAGTGTACCGATCTTGCTTTCCTGATAAAATTCCTGTGACCAAAAATAAAGGTAGTCTTTATTCCATTACCAAGAAACTGTACACAATAAAAAAACTTAAGAACAGTTTTGAAAGCAGCTTACAAAAGCCATTTAGGAACACATATTTATTTTCAATCATGTCATATCATGTAGACTGTTGTTATTAGAAGATATCGTATATATCTTCTGTGTATTTATGTGAAAACCGGTTAGTATTGCATGCAGTACATGTGGTGTGATTAATTTTCCCCGTTTTTGTAACTCTTTTGGACTGGGCAGGTACGGCAGTTGAGTGAACAAAGTGGACACAAGTGAATAATGACACCGTGTGTCGTGACAGCGGTAGACCGGCCGCCCTGGCTTGGCGCCTCTCTCCGCCCCTGCCACGCTATGCCGGGCTGCGGCCATTAAGCGCGCCACTAATTTGAGGGCCGGCATTTGCGAGATAATTGCCGTGTCAGCCAGGACTGGCGACAGGTACAGAGACAGTCAACTGCATCACTGGACACCTCGCCAGCGATATCGCCTCAGCACGGCCACGCCGCAGCTCGCATGCGCTGCAAGGAGCCGCCCGGCCAGCGTCAAAAATGATTTGATGAACTGCATGTAGTTCTCTTCCAGGCACACGCACGCACGCACGCACACACACACATACATACACACACACACACATATATATTCAAAGCTTAGTGGCGTCAAATAGCCCAGCAGGAAAAACTGTTATGGCTTCGGAATCTTTGAAACAAAACAAATACATTTTCTAGTCTGTTCCCATTGCGTCCAAAAGGTAAGTAAAACTGTTATAAATCGTTAATATTTTGCTGTTCTAGGAGTTCTTACGAGGTATACGCTACTTCACACCAGACCATTATAACTCCACATTGTATGTGTAGCCACGTAGCAATGATATTTCATTTAGCCACGTACCATATAGCAAGCTTGAAGTGCTCCATTGGTTTCACTCCTCAAACCGATGTCTTGTTATACCTACCGACCGCTGTGGCCGAGCGGTTCTAGGCGCTTCATTTCGGAACCGCGCTGCTGCTACGGTCGTAGGTTCGAATCCTGCCTCGGTAGTGGAAGTGTGTGATGTCCTTACGTTAGTTAGGTTTAAGTAGTTCTAAGCCTAGGCGACTGATGACCTCAGACGTTAAGTCCCATAGTGCTTAGAGCCATTTGAATTTGTTATACCTGATGAGCGACTCCAAGTTGCGACGCTACCTAACCGTACATGCAATGCTACAAAATTTCGTCAGAGCTCTGTGACAGTTTTGTTCAAATTTATGATAGCTTCAAACTGGAACTATTATTAAAACTCCTGGCAGATTAAAATTGTGTGTCGGACCGAGACTCGAACTCAGGACCTTTGCCTGTGGTGGGCAAGTGCCCTACCGTCTGAGTTACCCACGCACGACTCACGTCCCCTCCGCACAGCATTAATTCTACCAGTATCTCGTCTCCTACCTTCCAAACTTCAGAGAAGCTCTCCTGCGAACCTTCCAGAATTAGCACTTCTGGAACTAATATTAATATGAGAGAAATAATTGTATCTGATTTGTAGTAGTACTTTCAAGATCATTTTTTAACCTTATCAAGAAGGTTACTGAAACAAAGAAAACATTTTCTACTTCAAAAGCTCTTGGTCTTTGTAATGGAACAAAATGGTTCAAATGGCTCTAAGCACTATGGGACTTATCTGAGGTCATCAATACCCTAGACTTAGAAGTAATTAAACTTAACTAACATCACACACATCCATGCCCTAGGCAGCATTCGAACCTGCGACCGTAGCAGCAGCAGCGCGGTTCTGGACTGAAGCGCCTAGAACCACTTGTCCACAGCGGCCGGCTGTAATGGAACAGATCTAAAGAAATTACTGTAGTACCTGAGAGTACTGTAAATAGGAAACTTTTCAGAGACGTACATAGTACATGGAGAAATCTCGAAAGATGTTCACTCGAATCTCCTTATAAAGAAATACAGACGGAAAACGAGGGGAAAGGTTTTTCCAAAAATCCCGAAACAGTTTGTGACGATTCTCGGAATAATATATCAAGGTTGTGTCCAAAAATTAAAAAAAAATTGTACGTGGTCTCTTCAAAAAATTCCGGAACATTCGTAATTTCGTGCCAATGGAGCGAAATTCGGTTGGCATCCCTGCACACATCTATGTGTAGTGTGTAAGTGCTGGAAGCTTCATTTTTGTATGTCTGTTAGTTATTGTTCAGTGCCGTATAGAGTAGAACGTTGTGTCACACAGTTTGCGAATTTCGAATGGCACAGTTAGAGGAACAACGCGTATGCATTGAATTTTACGTAAAACTCAAGGAAACCTTTACAGACACACACCAAATGATGCAGGAAGCCTACGGTGATGAGTGCTTAAGTCGCACTCGGTGTTATGAATGGTTCACACGGTTTAAAAATGGCCGCACGGAAGTTAACGATGACCGTCGTTGAGGACGCCCTTCGACGTCTACCCACGACACTCATGTCAGGAACGTCAACGAAATTGTGCGTGCCAATCGAAAACTGACTGTCCGAGACATTGCAGAAGAATCTAACATTTCGGTTCCATCATGTCGTGAAATCCTGACGCAGTATCTTCGAACGGATCGTGTTGCCACCAAGTTCGTCCCACGGCTCATGATGACTCCAGACCAGAAAGAACTACGCCTCGCAATCTGTGAAGAGCTTTTGGACCGCGCAAATGAGAACGAGATGTTCCTTATGAGAATCGTAACTGGTGATGAGACGTGGATCAACGGTTATGGTGTTGAGAAGCTGAATGGACGATTTGCAACGGTAGATGAGATAAGGGAAAATTCGGAGCCGGCGCTTGAGGCGATCCAGCAGTCGGCGTAACAAGACTGCTTCCGCGAGTGGAATCGGCGTTGAGAACAGTGTGTCAGTAAAGGAGGAGAGTATTTCGAAGGAGACCATGCGTAATAAGTAAAAGTTTAGCGTAGAGCAATTTTGTGGACGGAGTTTTGCAAGCGGATAGCAGTACAAATGTAGTAGCATTTTGATCATTAGCCGATGAGGCTGTTGTGTATACAATTTTCGTTTAAAATTATATATACGTGAAACAGTTATGTGGGAGTAATGCCCTGCTATCGTAGTTATAACTGAGTGCGAGAAAGAAAACCGAGACCGCCAATTTTCACAACAGTCAATTTTAAAAGAAAACCTGTACATTGTTGCTTATCTTCGCTGTAACTGATATGTCTGAAAAGGCCGCGCACAGGATCGGGTTTTTTTGAGGTGGTGGTGGTGGTGGTGGAGGTGGTGGTGGTGGTGTCCTTTGTACACGGTTCCTATTTCAGCTAGCAGTATGGGGTAAAAAGTTTTTGGTGTACCCCGAACCAGAGGCCATTTGCATAGCCACTTGAAAAAATGGTTCAAATGGCTCTGAGCACTATGGGACTTAACATCTGAGGTCATCAGTCCCCTAGAACTTAGAACTGCTTAAACCTAACTAACCTAAGGACGTCACACACATCCATGCTCGAGGCAGGATTCGAACCTGGACCGTAGCAGTCGCGCGGTTCCAGTTGAAGCGCCTAGAACCGCTCGAAGGTAGATAAATGGATAAAATCAAAATGAAATTCTTTTATCCAATAATATTTACGCCCTGTTGAGACACGATACTTTAAAATCGAGGCAAATGCAGCACGTAAAATTCGTTCCTACATGAATTGAATGTACGGAAATGGTTTAAAATGAATCAGATAAATAAAAAATGCATTCTTACTATAATATTTAAAATTCGCTTTAAAAATCCAGCTTCATTCGGACTTTACGTGCAAAAAACACGTTTTGTGTAAGTTGTTTTACGCACGCCACTTCTATGTTTTAAACTTGTGATCGTGTCTTCTTGTGAAAGCTTTATCAGTTGCCACGATATAAGCAACATGTTTCAAAAGACAATAAAAATGCCTATACCGGATCAGGCGTCTCCCGAGTCATCAAGAATTTACACGATCGCCAAGCTATGGCGGTCTAATGTCAAAATTATGATAGAATAAAAGTTGGGAACCAAAAAGGGAAAAGTGCTCTTCGTAACACAAAAAGGACGAATATGTCGTAGGCAAAGTAAGGGATGTGAAAGAAGTTTTTTGACTTATGTGGCAGCTTCAAAGACATTTAAATCGAAACATTTTGACGTATTCGCGGTTTCTTACGAGTCAATTCTATACTTCCAGCGTAGTGAGCGGCACTTACACCCTCCGATTGTTACATCTATGGTGAGGGGTGTAAGATTAAATAGATACAAATTTATGTGCTTCCGGAGAGTGGAATGCGTCTGCAATAGGAAGTATCCGAGAGTGTGAGTGCATTTGTAATCGGAAGTATTTTAGAGTAGGGATGCTGCATCCTAAACTTTAATTACAGCTCCTGTCATTCTGCACGACATGACAAATGCCATGTTGGGGGACACGATGTCAGGTCCTACATAACATCATGTATCATGTTGCTTTAGTCGACACGATATTTTATATTACATGGCATGAGTCTAATATTAATAAGCAAAAAACCGCGAATATGTCAAAATGTGAGTTTAATGTCTCTGAAGCCGCCAGATAGGTCGAAAAGGTAGTTCTCTGCTTTTACATCCCTAAAATGTCAAAATGTGAGTTTAATGTCTCTGAAGCCGCCAGATAGGTCGAAAAGGTAGTTCTCTGCTTTTACATCCCTAAAACTCCCCAGGGCACATTCGCCTTCTTTGTGCTACGAGAGGAGCATTTTTGATTCTAGTATAGCTTATGTCCGTCCGAATCATGTTAAAATTGAAATAAACGTGAAGAACGTTTCGAGACCTTACTCATTTGTATTCTATATTACTTATTGTAATTTCGAGTTCCAGGCCTTCAAAGAGGGTAATTTCGAGTTCCAGGCCTTCAAAGAGGGCAAAGTCGCAACGAGGAGCCGCAATTTGCGCCCTGACGTAATTCCCATGTATACGCCAGATTAAGACGTATATCCAATTGCCATACGTACTTAGCGATTGCGAACTATTACCGGGTTTTTGAGTATGAAATAAAGTCAAGTCGTATGATCAGTTTTTGGTGCGAGTCTTTATGTATTACTGATATAGTACTCTATGGATGGATCAGAATAACAAACTGATTCACAGGCAGACACGGAAAACGTCGATTCTGTTGATTCTGTATTGTGTCGTACGTTTTTCCATTAATCTACAGTTCGCGTTGCGGGATCGTAATAGAGTTATCACTATGCTGCTCGCATTCATTAGTAGCTACGTACGTTATTTTACGTAAACAGCAAAATAGTAAAACAGAACCAGCAATAGAGAGAAAGGACACGACGAAAACGAATGGCAGTAGTGACATTAGAGACGCAAATGTCGTCCTCAGGGCGATAAGGCAAAGGCGAACGAAACACCAGGCGCGGCCAAGCTCGTTCCCTGGTTGGTTTTTGCTTTGGTAGCTTTATTGTGAACAACCAACAGTCAGTCAGTTTGTTTCTGATTCTGATTTAATATTAAGTAAAATCTTATGGTTTTGTTGGCTGTGTCACCCTAAGGGGTAAGTTCAGCCGTCTGCTCGTAAAGGATTTTCTCCTGCCGAGCACAACGGCCTTGTTCCTTGCTGGTAAGTGAGATATATGTCCACTGGGTATCTGTAGAGTGTAGGTGATTGTACTGGTGTGTGTAGAGAGTGGTGTTACGCTCGTAATCCACTGAGCTGAAAAAAGTAATGGGATAGCGATATGCACATATATAGATGGTGATAGTATCGCGTACACAAGGTATGAGAGGTCATTGCTTTGGCGAAGCTGTTATTTGTATTCAGGTGATCCATGTGAGGTGGTTTTCCGACGTTCTTATGGTCGCACAATGGGAATTAAACGACTTCGAATGCGGAATGGTAACTGGAGCTGGACAAATGGGACGTTCCATTTTGGAAATCGTTAAGGAATTAATTATTCTGAAATCCACAGTGTCAAGACTGTGCAGAGAATACCTCTCACCTCGGACTACGCAGTGGCCGACGGCCTTCACTTACCGATCGAGAGCAGCGGCGTTTGCGTACAGTTGTCAGTGCTAACAGAAAAGCAACACCGTGGGAAATAACAACAGAAATCAATATAGGACGTCCGATGAACGTATCCCTCAGGACAGTGCGGCGAAATTGGCGTTAATTAGGCTACGGCAGCAGACGACCGATGCGAGCGCCTTTGTTAAGAGCACGACATCGCCTGCAACGTCTCTCCTAAGCTCATGACGATACCGGCCGGACCCTAGACGACTGGAAATCGTGACCTGGTCAGAACTGCCCTGTTCCAGTTGGTTCGAGTGTACCGCAGCCATGGGCCCAAGTTGTCAACAAGGCAGTGTGCAAGCTGGTGGTGGCTCCATAATGGTGTGCGCTGTGTTTACATGCAATGCACTGGGTCCTCTGCTCCAACTAAACCGATCATTGATTGGCAATGTTTATGTTCGACTACTCGGAGACCAGTTTGAGCCATTCATGGACTTAATGTCCCCCAACAACAATGCGGCATGTCATAGGGCCACAGTTGTTCGCGAGTAATTTGAAGAATATTCTGGACAATTGAAGCGAATGGTTTGGTCACCCAGACCGCCTGACATGAGTCGCATAGAACAAAATCTTCCAGCGGGAAAATATTTGTAATTACGAACGGCTGTAGAGGCAGCATGCCTGAGGGTTTCTACAGGGAACTTCCAATGATTTGTCTAGTCCACGGCACGTCGAGTTGTCACTATGCCAGGCAAAAGGAAATCCGTACGGTTTAGGAGGTATCCCATGACTTTTGACACCTCAGATTGGGAAGGGTGAAAGCCGGTGCAGCACATAGCACACTCAAAAATGGCTCTGAGCACTATGGGACTTAACATCTGAGGTCATCAGTCCCCTAGAACTTAGAACTACTTAAACCTAACTAACCTAAGGACATCACACACATCCATGCCCGAGGCAGGATTCGAACCTGTGACCGTAGCGGTCGCGCGGTTCCAGACTGTAGCGCCTAGAACCGCTCGGCCACTTCGGCCGGCTAGCGCACTCATTTCGAATGGCACCAACGGGTCCGCGAAGCTTAACGTCCCCATCCGACATTCGGATCGCCATCAACAGCATCACATGGGCTCACTTCAGTTAACACCGAGGAGAGGTTTGGAATTTAATCCAAGGTATTGGCGCAAAGACTGATGTTTAGAAACTTTGTCCCACCAACCCCCCGCCCCCCCCCCCCCCTTGTGTTAGCGAACTTGGCTAGGGAGGTGGCTTAATTTAACATAATTTTCAAGTGACCTAGGATTTACATGTCAGTCATAGGCAGTCTGTGTGAGAAAGATTTTGCTAACAACGAAGAATCTTGCGGATGCGAATGATCCAGATCGATGTCAAATCAAAAGATAAGAGTATATTGAAAATAAGAAGAAATTCTCTAAACGGACTGTGATTAATGCAAGATATTGCAGTTAAAAAGGTTACTAGAAATATAATTTACGCTCTGTGAGACGTAACTCCGTGATTACTCGTGGCCACGTGAGTTACAATAGCGAACTTGCCTCCAAGTGCAATCGTTGAACAACCACTCCGTCTCAGTCCATTCACCTATTCGTCCTGTTGCAGTTCCAGTAGTTCCAGATCGGCAGCTGCTGAATGTTTTAACGGTCCAGTCACATTAATGTGACCATCTCCTATGTTGGACGTCGATGTGCAAGAACCACTCACAGACGTCAGGTGGCAGCACTAGCAGTGGAGTTTATATAAAGAATGTCGGGGGGGGGGGGGGTGTAGAAAAATAGGGCATGATTATTCATTGGCTTTCGGGCCAAGGGTGGAAGGATTTCCGAAACAGCTAAGTTTGTAAACTGTTCTCGTGCTATGCAAATATGTCGCCAAAGCACCTGTGGTGCATCACTTGCTATAGCCTTCAGGGATGAACGATAGTTGTGGAAATGTGTTGTGGGGCTACCAACAGTGTCTCCTCAACGACAGTTCAGCGGAAGTTGATGCGTATAAACCACCACAACAGGCGCCTGGTTCACGCACCTACACTGACTGCTGTTCATCAGCGACGAATGCAAATGGACGTACTGTGAGTGGTGACAGGTGGTCTCCTCAGATGAATCACGTTTTATGCTCCATTGGGCAGAAAGCTTTTGCGGTTTTTGCGTGACGCGTCTGAATGCTAACACACTGCAACAATTGTCGGAAGGATCTAGGCTGGAGGAGGAAGCCCTATGATCTGGTGATGTTTTCGTGATAGTCCCTGGGTGATCTCGTCATTCTGAAAGTCACAATGGATCAACGCGTGTGCGTCTACACTTGGGGACCATGTCTACCGCTACACGCAGTTGCTTTTCCTTGGCGAGTTGACATTTCCAGCAGGAAAATGCAACATGTCACACAGCACGCAGTGTACGTGCTTGCTTTGTAGAGCACCACGGTGAGTTTACTGTATTCCCCTGGCCACCAAACTCCCTGGATGCCACCCAATCGAGAATTTGTGCTATCACCTCGATCGGGCATTTAGTGCCCTGTATCCTCAACTGAGAAACCTAGCGCAGCTTTCCACAGCACTGGGATCGGCATGGCTCCACATAGCTGTCAGTAACCGTGCAGAACCGCATTGACTCTTTTGCTGCACGTCCCCCAGTGGTCCACGCTGCAAAAGTTGGTTATTGATGCTTTTGATATGTGGTCACGTTAATGTGGTTGGACATTGTAACAGGCCATGAGTGATTAGGAGGGGCGTGTAAAGTTGTATTCAAAATGAAATCACCTCTCTCTCTATGTATGTGTGTGTGTGTGTGTGTGTGTGTGTGTGTGTGTGTGAGAGAGAGAGAGAGAGAGAGAGAGGGGGGGGGGGGAGAGAGAGAGAGGGAGAGGGAGAGAGAGAGAGGAGGAGGGGGATATGGAGCATGGCCTGTAAACCATTATCCCAAACACCGAGCATCCTGCGAACGCCAGAGCAAGTGTGCTTTCTCCTTTACAGCCAGGGTACAGAGCTGTAAAATAAACTTGAGAGTAAAGTGTCCCGTCTGAGAGGTTCTGGCGTTTCCAGGACACTTGCGCACTGGTAACGGCTTTGTTAAGCCTCTGCTTAAGCTGCTTCACTTGAGTTTGTCATCAGCCCAAGTTGCGCGACGAACGGGCGACTGAACCGTAGTAGGGACCACATCGGAGCATTAAGGCAGCAGGTGTACAGACGCCTTCTAAGACTCTCCACGACTTTCGCTCAGTTTGAAAGCCATGTGTCTTAATCACATGTGATATACATTATCCTAATTTGTACGTCGTGTAATACGGGCTTCAGATTCTACTGAAGTCCAACACGTGGACGGTAAAGACGCTGTCGTTTCGTATTTTGCCCAATTGCAGTCAAGATGTCACGCAGTTAGTTTACGAATTGGAAACACAACTTAGATGTCATTTTCGTGTCTACACATGGATAGTTAAGAGCTATGTAGAGTTACGTTCAGTGAGGTGTAGCGTGCAGTCATGATAAAACATTGGCGTGGGTTTGTCGTAGAGAGTCAGCTGGTGGTGAAATCGATGTTGACGTACCTTGAAGCTGCTATATTTAGACAGATGCTAAAGAAATAGTTCGAGTGGTCTACACGATACGGTATTCTGTAGAAAAGTATGTTTTATATTACCACCAATTAGCATTATATAATATGTGCTCCGCGTTCTCTTGATAATATTTTTAGTTTCTCTTACACAAGGCGACAGTCATTCGTCTTTTCTTTTAATCATCTTCAGCAGTTTATCAGCATTCACAAAGAAGAACATTTCTATCAACATATCAGTCATTGTCAAGTAAAATTACTGACATGACGAAGAATGTTTTCTTGATACAGATATGTGGAGAAATGAGCAATATACCAAAGTGCCTTATTCACACACAACAAATATTTTGTCTGCATCTGCAGATATTAAAAGTAATGGGCGAGGCTGGTCTGAGCCCATAGTGCATTGCTGCCAAATTTATGATGTCATCGATGGTGTCACCATGCATTGTTGTCAGATCTACCCCCTCTCCCACCCCTCTGCTGTAATAGACCAATTACTGTCTATATAAAGTTGTGGGAAAATCGAAAGTTGGTGGGAATTTCAAAATCGTCCAATTGTGATAGAGGGTTTTCCCCAACTCCTATGACATCACGTTTCGGATTCAAGTTGTCCTATGTGTAAATTGGTAGGAAATAAATAAAAAGTCCTGGATAAACTATTGTCATATTGATGGGAAATCCAAGATGGCAGAAGTAGGTCGCTTGGTCTGATTATAGAACCCAAAGTGACGGGTACAGAGATGTGCCCAGGGTGCATGTTTACCAAGTCACTTGTGCTAAGTATGGAATGAAGATGGCGAACTTGGGGATACAGGCCCAACCTGTATGGTTGTGAGACCTCGTATGTGTTCTAAGTTTAGAATCTGTCCTTAATATGAAGTGGTGGGACATCTCACATACCTTTCATGTTTGAACAATTTCCCCCACCCCTCTGTTCCCAAAGCTTGTTCATTTGTGCTATTTAAACATTTGCCATCCTGAGTTTAGACCTCAAAAGCTGAATTGCCCTAAATTTAAAACTGTGTACTGTTTAATCAACCAACATTGCTGCTAAGATAGGATAGGAACAATGGTGTCTTTATTTAAACACAGATGTGGCTTCAGTGGTCTCTGTGCCATGCCACATTAAATATCTGGCGCTCGTGTACCTTGCCACGCCGGAGATCTGAGCAGACTGGGTCGCCGCATCTACTGGGCCGCATGCGGTGATGGTGTATATCCGAAAGACGGCACAATCTGACATACTGCCCCGTGCTATTTATGTCACACCAGATGATAGCAAACTGTCATATGAGTGCATGTATTCTTGTAGAGAGATGCATGCAGTGTAGGTGCACCTGCCCTTTGTACACAATAAAATTGATCACTGTTAATGGAGAATAAGTACATGCCTTCTTGTTGAAAATAAATTAACAATGCAGATGTAACTGCGTATTGTATGCTGTAGCACTCTCATGTTGTAAACAATTATTTGACAAGATTGAGGTAGAAAGAAAGATGTTCAAATGTGTGTGAAATCTTATGGGACTTAACTTCTGAGGCCATCAGTCCCCTAAAACTTAGAACTACTTGAACCTAACTAACCTAAGGGCATCACACACATCCATGCCCGAGGTAGGATTCGAACCTGCGACCGTCGTGCGGTTCCAGACTGCAGCGCCTAGAACCTCTCGGCCACTCTGCCCGGCACAAGTTTTACAGTTTGGAATACTCTTTAACTATAGTTTACTATGTTCAATATATGAAACTGAATATTTACAATTCGATTGCGAGGCATAATGTAAATAAAATAAAAAATCCTGATATTGCAAGGTCAGCAATAAGAAATGAACTACGCGAACACAGACACATAGTGTGCAAACACTATAAACACTATAGAGTGTAATTTGTTATACAGAATATCCACTCATACACTTAGTGTTACAGTATCCCTTTCCACACACACACACACACACACACACACACACACACACATACACATACGCGCGCATGAAAAATGGCATCCCAGCAGCAAAGTATAGACCGCCGCTTACGTTTGCGTCCCGCGTTCGAAACCTGATTATTGTTCTTATCTATTTAATTTTAATTTTTTTTTCAATTTTCTACCCATGTCCGTAGAATGTTAGTACAAGAATGTTTCTTATCAAGTTAGGGGATACAGGGGCGTTATATTAATTGTATATTGACAACTGTGTTTCACAATAAGTATACACATTTATTTAAAATATATGTGTGTGTAGTATTTTTAGGACTTACATTTTTTAAATTATCATATCCTTATATTTTATTGTTAGATCAGTTCTTAATTTTTATATTTTATACTTATGATTATTCTTCATGGAGACAGGGCTCATTCCCTTGGATGATACAATCATAGACACCTAGGAAACATACAAATTCCGAACACTAAGAGCATCACGCGGAGACAGTTTTGCCTCAGCGACGCTTCTTCGTATGAATGTCGCTCGGGAAATAAACTTCGCTAAAACTGCTGTGGGTTTCACGTGTTGGCAATATTTTCACGGCAAATCATGCGTAACAGATCACTTTCCCGAAAACTGGCGCTTCCAGTTGACTATGAATGAAGATACACTATAGAAATTTCACCGTAAACAATTTCAAGTAATTTTTCCGTTCATTTGTGGTCTTTTTTTGCTTTTTCTCTTTATTTTTAATTCATTCAGGAGGCATGTAATTAGTAAACGAATAAGGAGAGCATTATTTGAATATTCATTGGAAAATATTCGTGTCGTGATCTTCCACGGGCATGGTAGACTAATGAGAAAACATAAAAGTAATAATCGGGTTTCGTACAGTGGGTCCGAGAGTCTGAAACCGCGATGCAAGCCACTGTGCCACCGCCTCGGTTGAATCATTTGCTTGCTAAAAGGCTCACAAATTAGCTCGAAAATTTTGACCATCGTTTTCTCAGAAACGGTCGAGTATCTATGGGTAAGCCGAGACACGTGTATGCATGTTTTTACCCCTCGTCCACTGAGCCAAGTTTCTGGAAAATCAAAATATGGCACTTGTCCAGTGTTATCCTCGTTAGAATAGCTATTATCCTCGTCAGAGTAGCCCTAGCACACAACGTCCTGCAGATATGCCGCATACACGCAGACCTCTAGCTCTTGGCTGGTGGGGATGTCAGAGCAATCAGCAATCGTGAGCGGTAGGGGGGTCCGGCAGCTTTGTCCAGCGTGCAGCGGATTGGTTGCACGAGAACAGCAGAGCACGCTGCATTATGATTTTCAGATTACTTCACGATATGGCATTAGGCGGCTTGATGTATTTGCAGGAATACTCTTTACAATCGACGGGCACCTTTCGAGAAGCTCCCCCAAGTAAGCGGTGAAGGTTTCAGATATTCTGCGGGGAACACGTCGCTATTACGAGCCATTCCACACAGTGAATCACGGGCTAAAGGGGCGGCTGACTGGGTGAGAGGTACTTGGCAGGGCTATTCCAAACACAGCACGGCTCTCAGTCACCGCTCGCTTTCCAACGAGTCGCGAAGCATAAATATGCAAGTGCGTGCCCGCCTTACCCAGCTACCTCGACTCCCCTCCTCCACTCGTTTTGCTTTTCTTTTCATGGCTCTTCGCCTTTCTTTTTATCCTGTCTCCCCTGCAAGAAGTGCGGAAGATGATGTACTTGAAGCAGTTATCCAACGGGTGTCTCATAAATATCCAAAGGATCCCTGGAGCTCGTACGTGCGCGCGGTATCAACATACATTTGCATGTTCGCGTGCCTCCACTCGGCGGCCCTGTACACAGCAGGGGGTGTGTTTCGCTGCTTGTTGATTGTTCTCCGCTGGAGCACTGAACACTACGCAAACTTAAAGTCTTTGTGTAGCGTCGTAACGGAGAAAAAAAAACTACGTTAATAGTAAACTGCTGTCCATTAGAATTACTGTGTACAGTATAGTAAGAAGAATGACTCATTACATTTGTTGCTAATTTCTGTATATACAGCGCGCAAGAGCAGCAATCTCTGCCAGCAACGATGGCATTAAACAGTCTGGACATAGAGCCGAATTGTGCACAGTTTGTTTAAATACGTCGTCTATATGATAGAAGAAAATAATATTCAATTTAAAAAGTTATAGCTTCTTGTTTTAACACACTAGAAAATAACTAAATAATTTATGTTCATAATTCCACAAAAAGAGTAAAGTTTCATATTTTCACTTGTCCAAATATATATTCCCTTTGAAACTTCCTGGCAAATTAAAACTGTGTGCCGGACCGAGACTCGAACTCGGGACCTTTGCCTTTCGCGGGCAAGTGCTCTACCACCTGCGCTACCCAAGCAAGACTCACGCCCCGGCCTCACAGCTTTACTTCTGCCAGTTCCTCACCTACCTTCCAAACTTTACAGAAGCTCTCCTGCGAACCTTTCAGAACTAGCACTCCTGAAAGAAAGGATATTGCGGAGACATGGCTTAGCCACAGGCTGGGGGATGTTTCCAGAATGAGATTTTCACTCTGCAGCGGATTGTGCGCTGATATGAAACTTCCGGCTGGGTCGGAGATTTTCTCCGCTCAGGGACTGGGTGTTGTGTTGTCCTAATCACCATCATTTCCACCCCATCGACGCACAGGTCGCCGAAGTGGCGTCAAATAGAAAGACCTGCATCTGGCGAACGGTCTACCCGACGGGAAGCCCTAGCCACACGGCATTATTATTACTATTTACTGTTATTCGGCTGTAAAAATAATTGTAAGTAGCAGTTTATTTCTAGAATCAATGCGACAGACGACGAACCGTCAGACTTTCGGAAAAATATTACCCACACAGATTCGAGGGCAGCAAGGGCAGATAGGTCGAACTCTCGCACAGTCAGCTTGACATTAGCCTAGCTGCTGACAAGTACAGTATGCAGAAGAATATAAAAGAAAATTTAGGAGCTGTTAGATAACGCTCAGTTTGGCTTTAAGAGAGGTAAAGGCACCAGAGGGGCAGTTCTGACCTTGCGCTTGATAATGGAAGCAAGCCTGACGAAGAATCATGATGCGCTGATAGGATTTGTCGAGTAAGGTGTAGGGAAAGACGGGTGAGACACAATATATATAAAACCAAAAGGCAGCAATAAAATTGGAAGACCAAGAACGAAGTGCACGGATTAAAAGAGGTTTAAAATAGGGATGTAGAATTTCGCACCTTCTGTTCAAAATGTACATCGAAGAAGGAATGACTGAAAATAAAAACTTGAGAAATTCGGGATTACCTTAAAGGATGTCGTAGGTCGTTGTCTCACGTATATTCTCCGGATAACTGAGACTTTCTCCTAGGTGGAGAGGCCTTCGTGAAAGTTTCGTCCAGTCTATACAAAGAAAGAGAATCGTACAAAAGGGGAAATTAGGAATCCAGTGAGCCCAATGAACGGTCGATTGTGTGCATATTAAATGAGTTGGAAAGAGAAATACGCAAATTTTTTTCTGTAATATCTATTTTGCACGCGATTCAGGACCTACTGATGTTTTACTGAGGTGTAAAGCCATTCGGTAATAAAGTCACAATAATTTTGTTACTTTACACGCGCATTATTAAAAAACAGTCCCAAGATGGTGTGGATCGTTAAAGGAAAAAGAGCCGGGTTAATTCAGATTGTGTTCTGGTCACCGCTGGCATGGAGGAAGACCGTTTTCCTGGGTGTGTTCGAGTGGTGCCACTTCAGAATGGCCAAACTGACAAGAGGTCCGCGTCTACTCGTTCGCACCGATTTCATTCAAATCTATGGCGTATGCAGGGCTCGGCCACAAATGTGTGGGCTCCAGATGGCCAAGCGTTTAGCATTCTGGTGCGGTTAGGGCGAGGCACGAACCATTGATGTTGGCGTAGTTTTCAAAAAAATGGTTCAAATGGGACTTAACATCTGTGGTCATCAGTCCCCTAGAACGTAGAACTACTTAAACCTAAGTAACCTAAGGACATCACACACATCCATGCCCGAGGCAGGATTCGAACCTGCGACCGTAGCGGTCACGTGGCTCCAGACTGTAGCGCCTAGAGCTGCACGGCCACTGCGGCCGGCGTAGTTTTCAGGCTCCGTTTGGCACAGCGGAAGGAGTACAGAACGGCCGTGGTGACGTGTCCCTATGCGGAAAATATTTTTTAATTTTCAATTTTTACGACATTTGTATTTCAAATAGATCGAAATAATGCTCGACATATTGTATTTATTAGTATTTTCGTAAAAGGCATGAAATGAAGAGGCACTCTGTTACTTGTCGATGGTTCCCGTGAGGACATTGAGGAAATAGTAAAAAAGTTCAACGACGCACATAATAAAATAAAATTTACCGTGGAGTATGAAACTGACAATTGTTTACAGTTCCTGGACCTGAATATAAAAAAGCAGGGCAACAAACATGCGTTCTCCTTTTATAGAAAACAAACTACGACTGATGCCGTGATCCCGAATGATTCATGCCATCCGCAGGCTTATAAAGAAGCTGCTTTCCGTAGTCTCGTGCATAGGGCCGTCAATATACCTATGAGTGAAAAAGATAGGGAGACTGAAATTAATACCGTTAAGAGAATAGCGATGAATAACGGTTACAGAATAGATATGGTTAAAAAACTGTTACGGAAAAGTAATAAGCGCAAAAAGAATAAACCTGATGGAGAGAAAGTGAAAATTATCACGATGCCATACTACGGAAAAGTCTCACAAAAGATAGCAAATATTTTTAAGCCATACGATGTCAAAATAGCTTTTCAGACTAATAACCTAGTGAGGTATAGCCTTAAGCACGATATTGGCGAGAAGAGAAATAAGTTTGAAAGATCGGGAGTTTATAAGATTCAGTGCAGAACGTGTGATGCAAAATATATAGGGCAGACAGGAAGATCATTCGCGATCCGGTATAAAGAACATAAAGATGCGTTCAGGTTAGGAAATTATGACAAATCAGCTGTTGCGAACCATATATATGAAACAGGCCATCCCCTTAATAGCATAGAAGACAACGTAGAAATATTGCATGTAGAAAAGAAAGGGAGGAAACTTGATTTACTAGAGGAATTCGAGATAGCTATCCATGAAAAGAAACAAAGCAATATCCTAAATGTACAAGATAACTTTAAAGAAATGAGATTTTTTAGCGGGTTTTTAGAATTATTTTAGGGCAGGCATGCGACTTTAAACTTGTAACATGCCAATGACGGAGTTGCGAGAGGCTGACGATGGCAGACCAATGCAATAAGGAAATGAGGCGCCCAATAGCATAGCGTTACCGTCAAGCACACGGCTGTAACCACGCCACAACACCTAGGCACGTCAGTCCACAACAGCTCCCGAGCCGGCGCAGTCGACAGCATATTTGGTAGCTATGGGACGGCCATTGACTTGTGTCAACAACTTCAATGTAAGACGAGGACCCACAGTCCAATATACTTTTAATTCTGTTTTATTCTATGGACTTACCAACTATTGGTGATGGTATTTTGTCTTTTTAGTCCGTTTAACTTCATGACATAGATTTTACAACCTGATGATGAGGGCATTGTCTCTTGAAACGCGTTGTTAAAATATGTATAAGAATCGCGGTTGAATGCTAACAGTGATAACCAATGAAGAGGCAGACGGAACTTTCGGACTACAAATAAATTTCCAGGAAGGGATTTTTAAGCTGTACACCAGAACTTCGTATACAAAAATTATTTTATCGATCTGCAGTTGATAATTTTCACATACTGGGTTGATATTCATCGTAACGTATTTTTCGTGTGTAGCTGCCGTGGGCTACTTGAGGGTCAACATGAAACTAACGGGATACGAAGTCCTGTACTCTTTATTTTTATACCTTCTTAGAATGTTACGAGGGTGGTTTGAAAGGTTCTCGGAATCACCACGAGAGGTCAGTGCTAGCGCAACGAGTTGTTCACGTAATATTCATTGAACTGCTGCCTGTAAACACGTGCCACGTCAGTGCTCTTGGAAGAGAACTGTGGCGGTGACGTGGCTCTGTTGTTGTTTCCGCGTAGTGATTTGCGAAGATGGAAAAAATCGAGATTCGAGCAGTGATTACGTACTTCGTAAAGAAAGGTAAGAGAGCAAAGGACATTCATGACGATTTCCAGAATACACTGAGGGACTCTACTCCTCCATATTCAAATGTTGCCAAGTGGAAAAACGAATTTAAATTCTGTTGGGAGAGCTTAGATGATGATCCGCGCAGTGGTCGGGCAAAATGTGTCACTACTCAAGAAATCATTGCAAAAGTGCACAAAATGGGCACGGAGGATCGCTGATTGAAAGTGCGTGAAATTGAAATTGCCCACGCTTGCCAGATGCCGTCTGAAAGGGTATATCAAATTTAAATGAAGAATTGGAAATGAAAAAAATATCTGCAAGGTGGGTGCCGCGACTCTTGACGCTGTGTAAAAAACGTGTGTCGTCGCCATGGCAAAATTACACGAACTAAGGTATGAATTGCTGCCATACCCAACTTATTCACCTGATATGGCACCATCAGACTTCCATCTCTTTCCAAAACTGCAAATTTTTCTTGCTGGACGTAGATTAACTCCAAACGAAGAATTGATAGCCGGAGTTTATAACTGGTTTGCAAGCCTGGAGGAAACTCGTTTTCGAAATGGGATCAAGGCAATGGAACTTCGTTGGACCCAGTGCATTACTCTACAAGGAGACGACATTGAAAAGTAAAAAAAAGTTTCAGTGATGTAAGTACTTTTTTTGTAGTCCGTCCCGAGAACTTTTCAAACCACCGTCGTATTTGCGGAGTCCTCGTGGACGCTATAGGTACAGTTCTTTCTTGGAAATCATTTGCAATGCTAAATTTTATTTTGCATTTCCTTTTCATTCCTTCTATGTAGATACCAATCAGTACATTTTATTGAGCATTATTTCGGTTTATTTGCAGTGTAAGCAACGTAAAAATTGAAAATGAAAGAACTTTCCACATGGAGACTCGACCCCACGACCCTTGTGTAATGGTTCCTCCCGTAAGCGTACTACTTAAATCAAGTCAGTTGTTGATGGCAGCTTTCAATACCAGTTCTTCAAACACCGATAACTCTAAATTTTTTGGGTAGCCAGTCTGACTGTAAAGGGTTCACCCCCATGAGACGGGATAATTATTCTAAACTGAAATCAGTGGCTCATCTCACAGTCGCAAAGACCCAGCGTCCGTTGATAATGATCGTCGAACCGTGGAGAAACAAATGCAGAAATACAGAAACTAGACACAAGTCTAGCCTACCATCACACAAATATTACAGCTGACACTGAAAAAGGAATGACGGGACAAAGCATTTAATACAGTTAGAGAGACTAACTATTAAACGGATATGACAGTATAAAATCACATCCTTCAATATCCATCCTTTTACACTCTGACAAGTAAGGTCTCTTCTGGTGTCTGCATTTACATAATGTAATAAAAGCTCCTTCTTTACACTGTCCGCCCCGATAGCTGAGTGGTCAAGGCGGCGGTCTGTCACGCCAAGGGGCCCGGGTTCGATTCCCGGCTGGGTCGGAGATTTTCTCCGCTCAGGGACTGGATGTTGTCCTCATCATCATTTCATCATCATCAGTGGAAGGCAACGGGAAACCACCACTGGAATCACTTCCCTAGACGCTCATCCGGTGGACCTCTCTGACGAGGCTTCCCCCATGACAAGACTTGCCGTAAGGCAGAACACAAAGTTTTTTTTTTCTTTACACTATGAGAGACAAGGTTTGAACTAGCCACTGATACACCTTTAGACACTTCCAGTCCTTCCTGACAGTTAGTGAAATCCACAAACTACCGATCGATCCTCCAGTCTTCGACCGATCAGGATTATTTGCTCCCACCCGCAAAGGAAACTACAGAAAGTTTATTGCGGCGTCCTATCTTTGACAGTGACCGCTGCGCCTCTGCGTTCTCCACCGTTCCTTGCTAAACTGCCTTCTCGCCCTCCGGGGTGCTTGCTCAAGTCCCGTAAGATTTCACACACATTTGAACATTTTTGGGGTGCTTGCAAATCCTCACGCCGCTGTTACCACTTCATCATTCCACTGGAGCCCCGACTCCGGCTCACTGTCTTCACGACTATTTTCACTCGCGTACTCCGGTGCATCACTCGTCTTGTCTGATTCGCCGTCTCATAAACAAGCTCAGTGACGAGCTGTTATAGGTCACTCTGTTCCCAGCTAGCCCCGTTGCCTTTCTTGCCCCTTCGAGATGAATTTACCGGTATAACGGTGGCCTGGGAACCACAGCTGTTATTGTCCACGGGAAAACAAAATTTGACAGCCGCCGGGTTTACAAAACAGCCTCTGAGTTCCCAGAGTCGCCATGGTTCCACAGCGGATCCAAAGGTCACAAGGCGTCTTGACAGACACTACCGATAACGGGGCAAATTCCCAGTGTCCAGCGTTCTCAGAGCTCTCGTCTCTTCGGCCGACAGCCCCGATGTTGCCCCATCGGACTTCCACTAGTTCCCTGCATTGACAACCACACTCTCAGGGATTCACACCGAAAGCTCTGTTGAAGTGGAGCAGGGAATCGAGCTTTACCAGAGTGGTCTCTCCAAACAGGTTGCACGCTACGACAAATGTCTCAATGTCGGTGGCGGCTACGTCGAAAAATAATGCAAGATGTATATTTCATGAAGCCAGGGTGTATTTGTGTTTGGCAATAAAGTTTCCGTACGTAAAACGATGAGGAAACTTAATTTCGGAACGTCCAAGGTAAGGGATTGTCGGCTGCTTTTGAAATAATAGACAGTTTACTTACTACTTAGAATTCCGTACGTCAGTCTGTAAAATCTGAATCCTGACAGGATCATTTGTTGTCCGCATGTCTGTCTGCCTGTGAGACTGTTACAAACCCTCCATCTCATGAAAGGGTTGACGTATTAATCTGAAATTCATGTCGCGTACTGAGGCCTACGATTAAAGCTCCTAAATCAGTGCACTCAAATGATGCAGCTATTTATGTCACATATTTTGATACTCGCAAACTCACTCATTAAAACATGTAGGCTACTTCCCGATGACCGAGAATCATGAAATTTGGCAAAAAGCAAGGTTTCAGAGTACAAGTAATGGAAAAAAACAAATTGTTAATTTGCAATTATATCACACGAAAAACTTTTAGGGTGGATCCCGTTGACCTAAAATCACGAAATTTGGCAAGTGGAAAGGTTTCACAGTACCGCCAAAGGATAAAATACGAAAACTGTAAATTTGTTATTATATCACACGACAAAAATGTTTTTGTCATTTGTTATCCGATTGATTGTGTGCTCGTCCGTCTGTTAAGACCCCCTTTTCTCAGGAATGGGTTTGCGTATCAAGCTTAAATTCATGTCACATACTACGGTCTATGGTCTCTTCGCAGTAAATTAAAAGTTAGCTTTGAAGTGATTGCAGTCGAAAGACACATATTTTGATGTTTGCAAAGTCACTCATTAAAACTTGTAGGGTACTTTCCGTTGGTCAAGAATTACGAAATTTTGCGAGAAGCAGGGTTTTGCAATACAAGTAAAGGGAAAAACTCGGAAAACTGTGAATTTGTAGCTATATCAAACAAAAAAATATTTCTTTTGTCATTTATTATCCAACGTCAGACTTGAAATTAAAACCTTCTCGAATGTCCTGTAATCCCTGGGACGGATATCTTGGCAGTATCAGTGACGGAGGTTCGAGTCCTCCCTCGGGCATGGGTGTGAGTGTTTGTCCTTAGGATAATTTAGGTTAAGTAGTGTGTAAGCTTAGGGACTGATGACCTTAGCAGTTAAGTCCCATAAGATTTCAAACTCATTTGAACATTTTTTATCAGTGACGATAACAGGGAAAAATGATCGAAATTTCGATTCCTGGAATGAATGAACTGTCTATACACATAATTAAGTTTGTACGGAACCCTGAGTGCAGGGTCCTACCCATATCTGGCCAATTTTTTCCCATCTGTCTCGTTTTCATTCAATTGCCTCGTATACAATCATTTTGGTACACTTTAAATAGGATAAATATTTATTTAAGTCTGCAGGCTATCGTGGCCGTTGTAAGTGAAGTTAAAATCTTCTGCGTTATTAGGCTGCGTGATGCTTCTTCTAAAATGTTCGACGTTTCGACCCCACTGCTGGGATCTTCCTCAGTATCTTTTCGTGTCCACTACTGCTAGAACACTGAGACGAGTGTCGCGTCCTCTTATAAAGGGGGAATTTTTCTGGCGTTCGTGCCGGAGAAGTGATAGTATTGGTTAAATTTATTTATTTATTCGCCTCTTTCCTCTTTCCCACGTATCTGTATTTATTGGAGAGAAATTTGCATGTCATCCGTGTCTGGTCCACGATGTGCCCTTCCTTACACACTACCATATGGTGTCGTAGTTATAACGCGGTTGTCGAAGTAGTGGAGGAAGCTAAGATCCACGTGCACGTGGAGACCCGTCAGCACCTGACACCACCGCTGGCACTCGTCATAATAGCGGGGGGGGGGCTAATTCCGCTGGCGCCAGCAGCGCGCTCGGGGCTCGGCAGTGGCGCGGACACGTTCCCGGCCGGCCCTGATGCCAGCCAATTACTGGCCAGTAATTGCGTCAGCGCCACTGACGGTGGCGCCGGCGTCGCCGGAAGCGAGCGTCGCGTCGCCCGCCCCCGCAGCCTCCGTCCGGCGCCGCGGCGGCGTCAGCACCCCGCCGCAGGGTACACTGGCGCCAGTGCGTCTGACCGCCGTACCGCTGTGTACGAGGGCTGTTCAAAAAGTATCCGGCATTTATTTATAAAATCAATCATTATTCAGACAGAATTGTTTGACATTGTAGTCCACGACAGCGTTTATGGCGTATGGGCCGGGAATGCGCAGTAGAGAGCTGCGCAGCTAGCCAATCAGCGCTCAATCTGTTTCCGCGATCTGTGCTGCGTGAACTTATTTCTCTGTGTTCTGTGAGTTTTCTACACCTAGAAGGTGCCAAGTTCAAAAATGGTCCAAATGGCTCTGAGCACAAGGGGCCTTAAAATCTGAGGTCATCAGTGCCCCAGGTTTAGAAGTACACTACTGGCCATTAGAATTGCTACACCAAGAAGAAATGCAGATGATAAACGGGTATTCATTGGACAAATATATTATACTAGAACTGACATGTGATTACATTTTCACACAATTTGGGTGCATAGCTCCTAAGAAATCAGTACCCAGGACAACCACCTCTAGCCGTAATAACGGCCTTGATACGCCTGCACATTGAGTCAAACAGAGCTTGGATGGCGTGTACAGGTACAGGTGCCCATGCAGCTTCAACACGATACCACAATTCATCAAGAGTAGTGACTGGTGTATAGTGACGAGCCAGTTGCACAGCCACCATTTACCAGACGTTTTCAATTGGTGAGAGATCTGGAGAATGTGCTGGCCAGGGCGGCAGTCAAACATTTTCTATATCCAGAAAGACCCGTACAGGACCTGCAACATGCGGTCGTGCATTATCCTGCTGAAATGTAGGGTTTCGCAAGGATCGAATGAAGGGTAGAGCCACAGGTCCTAACACATCTGGATGTAACGTTCACTCTTCAAAGTGCCGTCAATGCGAACAAGAGGTGACCGAGACGTGTAACCAATGGCACCCCATACCATCACGCCGGGTGATAGGTCAGTATGGCGATGACGAATACACGCTTCCAATGTGCGTTCACCGCGATGTCGCCAAACACGGATGCGACCATCATGATGCTGTAAACAGAACCTAAATTGATCCGAAAAAATGACGTTTTGCCATTCGTGCACCCAGGTTCGTCGTTGAGTACACCATCGCAGGCGCTCCTGGCTGTGATGCGGCGCAAGGGTAACCGCAGCCATGGTCTCCGAGCTGATAGTCCATGCTGCTGCAAACGTTGTCGAACTGTTCGTGCAGATGGATGTTTTCTTGCAAACATCCCCATCTGTTGACTCAGGGATCGAGACGTGGCTGTACGATCCGTTACAGCCATGCGGATAAGATGCCTGTCATCTCGGTTGCTAGTGATACGAGGCCGTTGGGATCCAGTTCGGCGTTCCGTATTACCCTCCTGAACCCACCGATTCCATATTCTGCTAACAGTCATTGGATCTCGACCAACGCGAGCAGCAATGTCGCGATACGATAAACCGCAATCAAAACCTTTATCAAAGTCGAAAACGTGTTGGCACGCATTTCTCCTCCTTACACGAGGCATCACAACGTTTCACCAGGCAACGCCGGTCAACTGCTGTTTGTGTATGAGAAATCGGTCTTCCTGTCGGTTACATTTCGCGTCTGTAGCACGTCATCTTCGTGGTGTAGCAATTTTAATGGCCAGTAGTGTACTTAAACTTAACTAACCTAAGGACATCACACACATGCATGCCCGAGGCAGGATTCGAACCTGCGACCGTAGCAGTAGCGCGGTTCCGGAATGAAGCGCCTAGAACCGCTTTTCCACAGCGACCGGCCAAGGTGCCAAGTGTTTCACAAGCAGGCAAGGGACCTTATTTAAGTGCTCTCATCCTTCAAACGGGCAGATTCCAGCAAATCGGCTTGCGATGTTGCCAAGGTGCAGGAAAGTAACGTAGTTCCTGTCTATGCACTTTCAGCCGACTTGACAACGCAGCATTCCTTGTGACCTTTGCGACTAGTGGTCATTAACGCTTCTACACATCACTACCAGCGCTGCTGCCGCTGCTGGAAGGATCGCTGGAAAATCACTTTTGGTATGGTCCGCAACTGCTCCGTAGAAATCTGCATAACTTTTTCCCTGTTTGATATGTGGTCCCTTTCAGACTCTTTTCCAGTTTAGGGAGAAGCGAGAAGTCACTCGGTGGTAGGCTCTGGGAATAGGGAGGCTAACAAATCATAGCCGCGTTGTGTTTGACAAACACCTCTGAATTAATTGAGAACGATGAGCGGGTGCGTTGTCGTGGTGATGATGCCAACTGCCCGCGTATCACGAGTTCGACTGTTTGCGTCTCACTACTTCATAAAGGCGACGCACAACTTCTTGGTAGTACTCCTCATTTACATCAGTATCTTTTGTGGCGTATTCGTGATGGATTACTCTGTTGGAATCAAAAATACCGTCAACATGATTTTCACAGCCCTGCAGACCTGCCTCGCCTGTTTGGGTTTCGGGGACGATGGATGCTTCCATTGCAATGACTGGAACTTTGTTTATGGGCCTGCAATTGAACCCAGGACTCATCACCAGTGATCACTGTGTTAAGCAAGCTGGGTTTTCTATTCACAATAACCAGCATGTCCTGTGCGGTTTCCAAACGAAGTTGCTTCTTCTCAGTTTTTAGCAACTGGGTACAAATTTTGCCAAGATCCTCCTGGGGTCCAAATGTTCCGCTAAAATGGAATGAGTGGATCCAATTCTAATTTTAACCCAACCTGCAAGTTCTCTGGTCGTGATTAGTCTATCCTGCGACACCAGGATTGTTAAGTGATCGACAACAACTTTTTTTGCGGATATTGAGGGCCTAACTCAACGTACTTCCGGCCTCACTGATGAGCAGACCATTCTTTTATCTGTGTAATACCCAGTGATTCGTCCCTAAACTCTTGTTTAATCTTGCAGAGTGTTTCAGCTTGGGAAGCATCAAGCTTAAAACAAAATTTGATGCAATAACGTTGTTCCACTTTTTCTGTCATTTCGCACATAACACAAAATCCGACAAGTAACACTTACACGTCTTCACTTGTCAACTTCTAGTCAGCGACTGGTTGTTTCCGCAGTCCAGGGTTGCCAGGTTTTTCCATTTCTCTGTAGCAAGTTGCTGAAAAAAAAAAAGCCAAAATATCGCCATATTTCTATCAATAAATATCGCCATTTTTAATCAGTTAACTAACTTTTGCTGATTCTAGATCAAATTATCCTATAACTGGTTGTTCCAGCACGTTCGAATTCACGTATGTCAGGCTGCACATGCCAAGAAACATCCTTCTTCAGAGAAAGATTTCCCGAATCCATATGTGTCCGCAGCTCGTGGTCGTGCGGTAGCGTTCTCGCTTCCCACGCCCGGGTTCCCGGGTTCGATTCCCGGCGGGGTCAGGGATTTTCTCTGCCTCGTGATGACTGGGTGTTGTGTGCTGCCCTTAGGTTAGTTAAGTTTAAGTAGTTCTAAGTTCTAAGGGACTGATGACCATAGATGTTAAGTCCCATAGTGCTCAGAGCCATTTGAACCGAATCCATATGTTACGTAAGTATCTATGAATGGTAAACCTTTAAAATTCGCCTTTGATGCTTGTCACAGGCCTATCTTATGACTGAAATACTGGAGTTCCTTAAAATAATTCAAGATTGTGGACAATCTGTTTAGGAGTTGATAAATAAATATCGTAACATATTGCTTTGCTCTGATCTGCAGTTGAAGCAACTTACTTGTCGAGCTTAATTTTTGCCAACACACGATAAAGTACTGACCTTAGGTCAATATCATTATTATCTAGCTACGCCAGATAGTTACTGAAAGAAGCTGTTATTCCTTGCAAACCATTTTGCACATGTTCGAAAACCATTATAATGTAGGTAGCAACGTGATCAACATTTTGACATCATGATAGACAAGCATAATTTCGACATTTGCTTGCTAAAAAATTAGATTGATTTCATTTAAAAAATAATGGGTTTCAAAACTGTTAAATATGCATAGTTGATATCATCTTTCAAAATCTGATTTAGTGTCCTTAACATAAATAGTTTTTCTTTGTGTACCACATTATGAAAACGCAGTTTTAGTGCAAGTAAGAAGGGCGTACCATTGTTTTGCTTGTAGAGTGTCACGTTTTGTTGCATCATGAGGTAATGCAACATCAGCCATGAGAAACAGGGCAGTTAACATATGTTTAGCCGGTATCATAAACAATGATATCCTATATCACAAGAAGGACTGCTTTACTTTCGTTTCATTTGCGTTCAAGTAAAAGAAAATAGCCAGTAAGTCGCGAAATAATTCTTTTAGCAGCCAAATTTAAATGCTGATCGCCACTAAAAGAAGAAAAGATATCCCGGCAAATGTAGTGAAAAAAAAATCAGGCATGCACATTACGTTTGGTTTCAACCACAAAAAAAAGGTTGGATACTTTTTGAACAGCCCTCGTAAATGTCATCTTTTCATCTGTTTCTCTCTCTCTCTCACCTTATGTTAAAGCTACCAACAGTAATGAGGCGGAGCGTTGCGGGACAGACGGTGTAGGTGGAGATTCCTGATTCTGTTCCAGATGTACAAGTTGTCACCTGATCGCTTCAAGGTTCAGTGTAACAGAACAATATATACTGGCCTCAGTGGGTAGAGGCTGAGACCACGTCTCTAGGCTAAGGGCTGAAACTGAGAAAGAGGTGTAGCAGCATACGTACACTTCTCTAGGCCCCTCGAGTGAATGTAGTATTACGACATAAACATAAAAATGTGATATGATAATAATGGTAAATAAATGGTAAATAATTTTTCTAATGTCAAGAACATATGTAGCTGATCACAGAGGATTTAACGTATTAACGTAGGTTTATCTTACAGTGTATTTTTAATTTAGGCATAATGTACTGTACTAATACATCAACATAATACCATAAGAAACACTACCAAAGTTGGATAATATCTTTATTTTGTTTAGCAGAATACGTGTGCAATCAGTTAATAATTCGGTAATAATAATGAAGGGTGGATAGGAAGCTCCCATACCCCTGTAACGCCTGTTCAGTATCAATTGTTAGAATTCATATTTACATGTTTTATAGTCCCAGTAGATTTTTAAATTTGTAGCCGTGACAGTTGTGAGCGCTCGTAGTTTCACTGTTGAGAGGAGGAGGAGGAGGAGGAGGAGGAGGAGATACGCAACGTCCCGCCGTCATCGAGGTGATTAGAGATGGATCACAAACTCGGATTAGGCAAGGCTGTGGAGGGAAATTGGCCATGCCCTTTCAGAAAAAGGATCCCGGCGTTTGCCTGAAGCGATTTAGGGAAATGACGGAAAACCCAACTCTGGGTGACCGGATGCGGGTTTGAACCGTCGTCCTCCAGAGTGCAGTGGCCTAAGGACTGCGGTATCTCTCTCGGTTACACTATTGAGGAGCGATTAGTAGCGTCTGGGTAGCCGAAGGACAACACACAGGGCAGACAGTGAGGCAGATTATGGGAGCATTCCAGGAAAGATTTAATAAGGGTCCAGAGCGAAAGGCAGCACTTCTGGGTTGGGAAAGACGCGCTTCTGCTCTAGGTAGTGTTGTAGACAGGCCGCGGAGTGGAAGGAAGAAGAAACATATCCTGGAGTCTCTGTTTCGATTGAACAGTCTTCTATGAAGTCGACATATAAACGTGCTTCGGATCTCAGTGTACCAAACAACAACAAAGCAGGATCATATGACAAAAATGTCAGGCCTTTTCGACCGACATTGTAAACGGAATGACCGGAATGACCGCGTTTTAGCATGCCTTGCTTTATTATCTCAGTTTTCAAATACAGTGAACAGTACGAAGATAATGTTTTCAGATGAATATGGCATTTACCGCAACTCAGGTGCTAGAAATATTGTCGTTTGGGCCAAAGAAAAATCCTCATAGCACAATCGAGTTACAAAGGAAACTGCCTCACATGATGATATGGGCAGCGATGACATTACAACAGCCGCTTGGACTGCACTTTTTTTGAGTGGACTGTGGGTAGGGCAAATTATTTACACATGTTATCCTCAGCTTGAGGGGGGGGGGGGGGGGATAGCCACACAGAACGCATAAGGTTGCAGCAGGACGGAGCGCCTCCTCAGTATGCTCTTGAAGTGCGCGCGTTTCTAAATGAACATTTTCCAGGACGGTGGATAGGTCGTGGGTCATCAGGAACATCAGTTCCTTTGAAATGGCCACCGAGAAGTGCTGACCTGACCACACCTGCCAATCCGTTATGGAGAGTCATTAAGGCACATATATCGGCGAGCCACTATGCTACCAACGAAGAACTGCTCAATGCAGTTGAGAACGGATTTCACACTATAACACCGACATGCTCAAGACCATGTAAATAAGAACATGGAAGCATAAGGAAATGTGCTTATAGGATGATGGGAAACATACTGATGTATTGGGCACTTAATACGTAACTACGATACTTCCCTGCCTCTGTTATTCTAAATTACGATGCAACGTTCCTTCGGACATGGATGAATATTTTTGCCATACCGGGACTCGAACCCGGGTTTCTTGCTTATCGCGAGCGGTCGCCTTACCATTAAACCATCTGAGCACAACTCACGGCTACACTCAAAACTTCCATATGTCGTCAACCATGTGTCCACAACCTCCACTCGCATATGCATTAAGTGTGTTCCCGTCCAGCAGGGACATTTTACTTGAAAAGCGCTTACTCGGTGTCGGCGGATAAATATGATATTGCACTGACTGTGTTATTCTAATTTACGATGCAATCGACTTTCAAGTAAAATGTCCCCCCTGTACGGGAATATACGTACAGCTTGGGGGCGCAAGGTTGAAGACATATGGGAGTTCGTGTGTGGCCATGAGTCATGCAGGGATAGCCTAATGGTAAGGCAACCGCTCCCGATAAGCGGGAAATCTGGGTTCGTGCTCTGGTCATTGTTGTCATTCCATTATAGTGCTGATGCAAGTGCGAGTACATTTCATGTGCTTAGTACGTAAATTAGCATTCGGTACTAGGGGCTACGGGGATTTTTCTCCAATCCTGTAGATGTTACACGACCTTCCAGTGTGCTTACAAAGATTAAAATTTAATCTCGTCTATTAAATAAATAATGTTAGTAACAGCATGATTAAATTAAATTAAATTTGAGGTGCCTTTTCTTTTCATAGCAGGACACCTTTGGTTGTGATCTGCCCCTCTGCCAACAGCACAGCGGTGCGTCAGCTATATTCTACGCCCCGTTTTGTTACCCTTAATGGCGAGCCATCCTGGGCTTACATTTCAGCAAGATAATGCCCGCCCGCACTCTTGTGAGAATTTCTACTGCTTTCCTTCGTGCTTGTCAAACCCTACCTTGGCCTACTAGGTCTACGGGTCTCTTTTCAATTGAGAAAGTGTGGAGCTGTATGAGCATGGCCCTGCATCTGTCTCCGGACTTTGACGATCTAGTGCACCAACTGTACTGAATTTGGCACGATATCCGTCAGGAGAACATCCAGTAACTGCGTTAATCAAAGCCAGCTCGAATAACTGATTGCACAGGAGCTAGAGGTGGACCAACGCGTTATTGACTTGCTCAGTCAGTGAAGTTCTATCACTTCGATAATTCATCCAGTATTTATGAAATTGTAATTATTTGTTTGTGTGTATGTACACCACGTCTACTGATTTCCGTCCAGTTTGGGTAGTTGCTACACTACGTGATCAAAAGCATCCGGACACCTAAATGAAAATGAGTTAAAAGTTCGTGGCGCCCTCCATCGGTAATGCTGGAATTCACTATGGTGTTGGCCCACCTTGATGGCAGCTTCCACTCTCGCAAGCAGACGTTCAATCAGGTGCTGGAAGGTTTCCTGGGGAATGGCAGCCCATTGTGCACGGAGTGCTGCACTGAGGAGAGGTATCGATGTCGGTCGGTGAGGCTGGGCACGAAGGTGTTCTGTAGGATTAACGTCAGGGTTTTGTGCAGGCCAGTCCATTACAAGGATGTTATTGTCGTGTAACCACTCCGCCACAGGCCGTGCGTTACGAACAGGTGCCCGATCGTGTTGAAGACGCAGTCGCCATCCCCGAATTGGTCTTCAACAGTGGGAAGCAAGAAGGTGCTTAAAACATCAATGTAGGCTTGCTGTGATAGTGCCACGCAAAACAACAAGGGGTGCAAGCCACCTCCTTGAAAAACCGACCACACCGTAACACCATCGCCTCCAAATTTTACTGTTGGCACTACACACGCTGGCAGATGACGTTCACCGGGCATTCGCCATACCCACACCCTGCCATCGGATCGCCGCATTGTGTACCGTGATTCGTCACTCCACACAACGTTTTTCCACTGTTCAATCGTCCAATGTTTACGCTCCTTACACCAAGCGAGGCGTCGTTTGGCATTTACCGGCGTGATGTGTGGCTTATGAGCAGCCGCTCGACCATGAAATCCAAGCTTTCTCACCTCCCGCCTAACTGCCATAGTACTTGCAGTGGATCTGATGCAGTTTGGAATTCCTGTGTGATGGTCTGAATAGATGTCTGCCTATTATACATTACGACCCTCTTCATCTGTCGGCGGTCTCTGTCAGTCAACAGACGAGGTCGGCCTGTACGCTTTTGTGCTGTACCTGTCCCTTCACGTTTCCGCGTCACTATCACATCCGAAACAGTACCAAGGTATGTTTAGGACTGTGGGAATCTCGCGTACAGGCTTGTGACACAAGTGACACCCAATAAGCTGACCACGTTCGAAGTCCGTGAGTTCCGCGGAGCGCCCCATTCTGCTCTCTCCCATTGTCTAATAACTACTGAGGTCGGCGATATGAAGTACCTGGCAGTAGGTGGCAGCACAATGCACCTAATATGAAAGACATATGTTTTTGGGGGTGTCCAGATACTTTTGATCACATAGTGTATGTGAGCGTCGTTTTTTTGCGTTATATAGAAATATAAATCAAGAGGATGGAGAAGCGAAGAAAGACACCAAAACAGATGGATGAATTTAGTCTTGTACCCAGAGTAAAAGGCGAAGCCTAAGAGCCTCTCGTAGCTGCAGAAGAAGGAGAAAAAGAGGAAATACAAAAAAAAAAAAAAGTGTTATAAGTTTGGCTACGTAGTGTTTCGCGCCGGAGTCCGTGCATAAAAATGTCTCGAATTTCCGAATTTGATGCGGCAACTGAACCTACGAAGTGTTTATACAAGTCTTATAAGTTGTTTAGTCCAGTAATCACGATAGTTAGTTTACGACAGAGGTACTCGTTCACCATTTGTTATTTCCAGCGTTGCGCGAAATCCCCTACATTAAAAAGAACTGAACCACATGCCTCATTCCAGCGAGCATTCCACGGAAGGTCCGCAGTCGCTCGTCACACGCGCTAACCCCTCCCACCCATTCGGAGACCGCGGTGTATTGTGCTTAGCGGGCCACATTTTGTGGCGTTATTAGATATCTGCTGCCGCGGCGGGCACGAGCGAAAAAAAAAAAAAAATAGAGAAAGGAAAAAAAGAAGCACGCGCGCTGGGCGCAGGGAAAAAGAATGGGGTTGGAGGTGATGGGTAGTGTGGCTGGCCAGGTAGGGCGCAGCTATTGTCATCGAGCCCAACAACAGTATTTCAATGAGAAGGGAGGCGCGCTGTCGTGTGATAAAAAAAAAAAAAAGAAAAGCATCGCTGCGGGGAGTTTGTTTGGGCTGCGTGTGTGCGCTGGGGCCTAAAATAGATTAACGCTATCTCAGCACACGAGGGCGGCTCTGCGGCGGAACTGAAACGACCGACTGACAAATTCAGTGTGGGCGCAGCTGCGCCGGCGCACATGTGGAGTTGTCGAGAGTGAAACGGTTCGGACCGTGTAGCCGTGCTAAACGGGAGACCGCTGTCTGCGCACACCAGCCACCTGGACTGTCGAAAGTGCCCGTCTCTCGGAGTCTGTATGAGGGCACTTTTTAATGGCGAATAAATTAAATATTCCGCCTCCCCCATCCCCTCGCTTTCTCATCCTCTTTCTAGTTGTAATACGGGGCCACTATAACTGATTCATTCGTTCTTAGATTTCTAATTTTCCAAAGTATTACATGTACAAATGTGTTGTATGCACGAATAGAACCGAGTCTGCCTTCTGACCAGCGGTTGGCGCTACGAGTGCAGTGCCTTGTCAAAATGGCGACAAAATAAGAAAGGAATTTTTGCGTGTTGGAATACGTGGGATGTCTATCTTTTTCAACAGTGCAACGTGCGCCGCGCGGGGTAGCCGCGCGGTCTGAGGCGCCTTGTGACGGTCCGTGTGGCTCCCCTCGTCGGAGGTTCGAGTCCTCCCTCGGGAATGGGTGTATGGGTGTGTGTGTGTTGTCCATAGCGTAAGTTAAAGTTAGATTAAGTAGTGTGTAGGCTTAGGGACCGATGACCTCTGCAGTTTGGTACCATAAGACCTTACCACCAGTGCAACGTGCATTCAGAAGGAATTATGGGAAAGAAAAATGTTTGAAATGGCTCTGGGCACTATGGGACTTAACATCTGTGGTCATCAGCCCCCTAGAACTTAGAACTACTTAAACCGAACTAATCAAAGGACATCACACACATCCATGCCCCAGGCAGGATTCCAGACTGTAGCGCCTAGAACCGTTCGGCCACTCCGGGCGGCTCGTAAAACATGGTGCCAGGAGCATAAATCCTGCACGGCTTATCAATGGAAACTCGTCATATTGTCTGACGAGTGAATGTTTTCGTTATTTTCAACATCGAGCGGGATTTACGTCTAGAGAACGCCAAAACAAGCCTACATTCCAACGGTTAAGCATGGAGGTGGAAGTGTGATGGTGTGGGCAGCCATATCGTGGCATTCTGCTGATCCCATAATTACTCTCAAAGGCCATGTTACAGCCGACGATTATGTGAACATTTAGGTGATCAGGGTCACCTCATGATTCAAATGTTATTCCCCAACAATGACTCCATATTTCAGGACGGTAACACATCTATTCACACAGCCAAGACAGTACAATCGTAGTATGAGGAGCAAGCAACTGAACTGTATCGTCTTTCCTGGCCAGCACAATCCCCGCACTTGAACATTATCGAACCCTTGTGGGCGGTATTGGAGAGCATACTCCGGAGCAGATTTCCACCTCCCTCGTCACTGCAAGGGTTAGAAGAGGTTCTGATCGAAGAGTGACATAAAATTCCCCTGAAGACTACACACACTATATACCGGTCTTTCAAGAAGAATCACAGCTATATTACGGGCAAATGGGGCTCCAACCCCTTATTAATAAACCATTCCCAAGTAAGTACAGTTGTTCACATTATTTTGCCTGTCCCCTGTAGCTGAAGACTGAGGCAAGGCTGATGGGGTGGTAGGAATAGGTATCTTTGGACGGTTTATTGGGTTCGACGAAGTTTGATCCAGTTCAGGCACTTAACCCGAGGAGTGATTTCTCGCGAGTGTGAGAGTGTGGCATGTGCGTAATTTCATTTCACTGACGCGTCAAGCAGACAGTAGAGACTCACCGATTTTGGCACGTCTTTGGCGTGAGTCTGGTGTGTACCTAGATGTAACAAATGTTGTTCTAATATAACGCACTTCTCAAAAGTTTTCTAGAAATCGAAGTTCAGTGATTAACGAGTCTGGTGAATACTAGATAAAAGCGAGATCCGTCGAGCTGCGGCATTAGCGCAACAGGCTAAGGCGTCTGACGATTTTTGCCCGCACCGCATTTTTCTGTGGTATTCCACAGAACACTTCAATCACTACAACGAATCATGTTTATTAGCAGAGGGTCAATGAGTACAAGAACGTTTTCGCCACCTGCTCAAAATCTGGTTAGCTAGCGACAGATTTATTCCGTATTTCTGCAGTCTCCCATGAAGTCATACACTGAGAACAACAGATTCCTGTATAAAGTGCGTGTGTGACCATCAGCTGCTTTTTTATTTAAAACCCAAATATCGACCGGTTTCAGTCCCAGACCATCTTCACGGATTATCGTTAAAACAGTTTAAGCAACAGCTTTACATCTGTCATTACTTAAATAATGGCCACGTCTCATATGTAGAGCATGCCATGAATTCCAGTATAACACACAAGACTTTCAAAGGCAAACATAATGTATATTTGGATTTTTTTTAAAGCAAACATGCATCTTATACGTTACTTGGCGGCTGATAATACACTACTGGCCATTATAATTGATACACCAAGAATAAATGTAGATGATAAACGGGTATTCATTGGACAAATATAATTCTACTAAAACTGACATGTGATTACATTTTGACGCAAATTGGGTGCATAGATTCTGAGAAATCAGTACCCAGAACAACCACCTCTGGCCATAATAACGGCGTTGATACGCCTGGGCATTGAGCCAAACACAGTTTGGATGGCGTGTACAGGTACAGCTGCCCATGCAGCTTCAACACGATACCACAGTTCATAATGAGTAGTGACTGGCGTATTGTGACGAGCCAGTTCCTCGGCCACCATTGACCAGACGTTTTCAATTGGTGAGAGATCTGGAGAATGTGCTGGCCAGGGCAGCAGTCGAACATTTTCTGTATCCAGAAAGGCCCGTATAAGACCTGCAACATGCGGTCTTGCATTATCCTGCTGAGATGTAGGGTTTCGCAGGGATCGAATGAAGGCTAGAGCCACGGGTCGTAAAACATCTGAAATGTAACGCCCACTGTTCAAAGTGCCGTCAATGCGATCAAGAGGTGACCGAGACGTGTAACCAATGGCACCCCATACCATCATGCCGGGTGATACGCCAGTATGGCGATGACGAATACACGCTTCCAATGTGCGTTCACCGCGATGTCGCCAAACACGGATGCGACCATAATGATGGTGTAAACAGAACCTGAATTGATCCGAAAAAATGACGTTTTGCCATTCGTGCACCCAGGTTCGTCGTTGAGTACACCATCACAGGCGCTCTTGTCTGTGATGCAGCGTCAAGGGTAACCACAGCCATGGTCTCCGAGCTGATAGTCCATGCTGCTGCAACCGTCGTCGAACTGTTCGTGCACATGGTTGTTGTCTTGCAAACGTCTCCATCTGTTGACTCAGGGATGGAGACGTGGCTGCACGACCCGTTACAGCCATTCGGATAAGATGCCTGTCATCTCGACTGCTAGTGATACAAGGCCGTTGGGATCCAACACGGCGTTCCGTATTGCCCTCCTGAACCCACCGATTCCATATTCTGCTAACAGTCATTGGATCTCGACCAACCGGAGCAGGAATTTCGCGGTACGATAAACCGCAGTCGCGATAGGCTACAATCCGACCTTTATCAAAGTCGGAAACGTGATGGTACGCATTTATCCAATTTACACGAGGCATCACAACAACGTTTCACCAGGCAACGCCGATCAACTGCTGTTTGTGTATGAGAAATCGGTTGGAAACTTTCCTCATATCAGCACGTTGTATGTTTCGCCACGGGCGCCAACCTTGTGTGAATGCTCTGAAAAGCTAATCATTTGCATATCACAGCATGTTCTTCCTGTCGGTTAAATTTCGCGTCTGTAGCATGTCGTCTTCGTGGTGTACCAATTTTAATGACCAGTAGTGTAGTAACGTTCCAAAAATGTTTAAGACAATTTCTTCTCATTTTCGATTCATGTGAAGATAAATCCATGATAAAATCTTTCGAAACAACATGTGCGTAGATCATTCCATGGAAATGCTCACTTTTGTGTTTAGCATTGCGATGTATAGTTTTGTCACCATATCAAAAATATCTAGAAACGACTGCAAAATGCTTTTAGAATATAGGAAAGGGAGGAAAGTATATCATCTGGGATAGATGCTGTTATCCTTCACTCCCTGGTACCGCATCACTTAACAGCTTCGGTATTCGTAGGTATGTGGAAAGATGCACGGATTGTCTCAAAAGAGATTTCTTAATGGGCAAACTATTTAAATGTTATCGGTATTAAAAGTAATTTATGGTAGATACCCGAAATGCTGTCGGCCAAACCGTTAACGACGAAGGATTATGTCTATTGATCTCACGGAGATAAATTTTTAATAATTGGATAAATAAATGTCGTGCGAATAGGGCCTCCCGTCGGGTAGACCGTTCGCCGTGTGTGCAAGTCTTTCGATTTGACGCCACTTCGGCGACTTGCACGTCGGTGGGATGAAATGATGATGATTAGGACAACACAACACCCAGTCCCTGAAGGGAGAAAATCTCCGACCCAGCCGGGAATCGAACCTGGGCCCTTAGGATTGACATTCTGTCGCACTGACCACTCAGCTACCGGGGCGGACAATAGTCGGGTGAATGTATCCATAAACTTGTAATCAAGTTTCGTTATACTTCGATTATACCCTGCGAAGAATGTCCCTTTGCGAAGAAACAAGATTTTTTGCAGAGGTACAAATGTATAACGGACTATTATAGGGAAAAAATGACGAGACCCGAACGCAGTACAGGCAGACTTCTAGTTACAATGGCACCGACAACGGTCGCCAGACGCCATCGCCAGAGGTCGGCCGATAACATCGAAGGCAGCATGGTCTTAGCACATCTGACATTCTTCATCAGTTTCTTGACGAGATGAATTTATGTCGTATGTAACACAGAGCAAAAACTGAGAAGTGAATCGCCAAAGAACAAATCGGAAATTGTTTTCTTTTACTATCAGCTTTAAGTTATTTGGAATTTATCGACCTTTAGCTGCAAGTGAATGAGTTACCCAAACATATAGGGCAAGTCAAACGTGTAGACGGAAAATCGGCCGCGAACGTGTACTAAGGGTAGACTCTATGGAAAGTCAATGGAAAGAACAAAGCCGAAAAAAAAGTGGAGCTCCAAGAAGGACAGAGAAAACGAAATAAAACCTTATGGGTCGAGGGGTAACGTGACGTTATTTGTCTGGTTACAATATCAAGTCAGATATACAAAGAGCTTGCTATTATGAGCCCATTGATCAGTATGACGTTGTCCCCCCCCCCCCCCGGACTGGCTACATGCATTCGTTTTGTTCGTAAGTGTATCGTAAAGGCCGGCCGCGGTTGCCGAGCGCTTCTAGGCGCTTCAGTCCGGAACCGCGCGACTGCTACGGTCGCTGGTTCGAATCCAGCCTCGGGCATGGATGTGTGTGACGTCCTTAGGTTAGTTAGGTTTAAGTAGTTCTAAGTTCTAGCGGACTGATGACCTCCGCTGTTAAGTCCCATAGTGCTCAGAGCCATTTGTATCGTAAAGTCCTTGTAGCCTCTCCTGAGGCAATCTGACCCACAACTGTTGTGACTGATCTCAGATATCCGGGATACTGGCACTGCGGTGGAGTCGACGTCCAATCTGGTCCCAATTGTGTTCTATCGAGATCTTTCTGGACGTGGGAATACCTCAACATCATGCAGACCAGAGACACGTGCCGTGTGTGGCCGAGCAATGTACTGTCCAAATATGGCATCACGATACTGCCGCATGAGTCTTAGCATATGAGGATGTCGTACGTCAGTGGCATGCGGTTGCACCTTCAGAGTTCCCTCAATCACTACCAGCTGCGACTTAAAGTCATACCCGTTGGTTCCCCACACAGTGATGTTGGGAGTAACGCCGTTGAGTCTCCGGAAACATTGCAAGAAGGGGATCCCCCAGGTCCGCCCCACACTCGCGGACGATGGTCGTCCAAGGGAGTGCAGCACAGCGATTCATCGCTATATACAGTGCGACGTCATTCGTCAGCAGCACATGCTTCCCGATCACAACACCACTCCAAACGCAGCCTTTTGTGTCGGGTCAAGAGGCAACCTATGGGACGACAATTCTCTAGTTTTTCTATGTTCATCCTCGTGATTGATGGTCTGCGGGACGTCGGTCGTTCACTTGCATAATAAAAAGAAACACCTGCATCTGTCGTTTTTGACGTTATTTTATTATATTGCAACCATATTCGCTGTACTTAGTCACAGAAACTGATTGCAATTTATTAAACTAACATCAAAACTACGGCTACAGTTGTTTCGTTTTATTGCGATAATTCGCCAGTTCGACTGCTGATAGTCTCTGGCCAATGGTGCAGGATGACAAAGAATAGTGTATGGGATCCATTACTTGTTTTATGGTGGTAAGCGCAAATGTGAAGGGGTTCGATATGCTTGGTCCACAATACGGCGATCCTCCCTTGTGGTGGTCGACTGGGAGGTTGATGACAAGAACTGAGCGAGGTGGTCCAGTGGTCAGTACATTGGACTTGCATTTGGTAGAGCTCAGATCCGCCTCTGGCCATCTGGATTTAGGTTTTCCACTATTTCTCTAAATCGCTCCAGGCAAATGCCGAGATGGTTCCTTTGAATGGGGACGGGGGCTTTCCTTCCCCATCCTTCATGGGTTCCGATCTTTATCTCCGTGTCTCATGACCTCATTGTCGATGGAACGTTAAACCCTATTCTTCCTTCCTGTTTTGACAACGAATGCACCTGCCCTCATGTTCCCATGCGTTCAGCCATCTGGACAGTGCCATCTGCCGACCAAACAGAGACCCACAATGACGCCCTTTGGAAAATTTGTCAGGTGGGCCAGCGGTCACTCGGCATCTGACGCTGTTCAAAAATGTTTCAAATGGCTCTGAGCACTATGGCACTTAATATCTGTGGTCATCAGTCCCCTAGAACTTAGAACTACTTAAACCTAAGTAACCTAAGGACATCACACACATCCATGCCCGAGGCAGGATTCGAACCTGCGACCGTAGCAGTCGCGCGGTTCCGGACTGAGCGTCTAGAACCGCTAGACCACCGCGGCCGGCTCTGACGCTGTTCCTTTACCTTTACGCGATCGGGCCCAGAGGACATGCGGAGCTACAAGGCTCCTCTTCAACTGGATTTTGTTTACTGCCTTCGTCGCCAATCGCTGTCTACGCCGATCTGTAGCAAGTCCTCATGGTTTCCATCTCTTTACCTTTTATTTGGTCTTCCTAGAGGCCTTATTTCACAGAGCATAAAACCCATTGATTTCAACAGCCACTGATGTTTATTCATCCAAACGACACATCCTGCGCGTACAGGCTATTTGGTTGTGGTCAGGCCTACAGTGTTTGGCCTGTTGTAGATTACATGCAGCTCACACTTAGTCGAGATCCTCCATTCTCCAGTGATAGGCATTTGCGATTCATTTATAAGGAGGCAGATCCTTTCCGCTGCCGCTTCCAAGCTTTCGCTCTTCTGCACCAGTTTTTCCTTAAATCTGGGCAATAGGACCATGTCGGAAAACATGAGATTGATTTTTCCTTCTCTCTACCTCGATCCTGCCGAAGTTCTTATGGAAAGCTTCCCTCATTATTGTTTCGTCAGGTTGAAGAATATCGATGACACGCCATCACCTTGTCTAAACCTTGTGTTTATGTAAAAGCTGTCTGTTACCTGCTTCCCAAGCCTCACTTTGCCTTATGAACAGTGGGATAAACTTGAACAAGACTGACGAGTTTCTTGGGAATTCCAGACTCGATTAGGCCATTCATCAGGCTCCTCCGGTGGATGCAGTCATATGCCTTTTTTAAAATCTATGGAGAGCACAGGATATCTGCCATATTCCTACGTCTTCTTGGTTAGCTGTCGCAGCATGTACTCGTTGATGTCCACAGTCGAACGGCCCTTTCTGAAGCACCCCTGATATTCACCAATCGCTTCTTCTCTAAGTGGCCAGATTCTGTCCAGTATACAGTTGGACAAGGTCTTATGACAGACTTCCAAGAGGGCGATTTATCACCTTTCTTGTATATAGGTCGATGACGCTGTTCTCGCCACTTACATAACCTACCAGGCCTGGCGACAACACTAGACACTAACAACACTAATGCACTTTGGTGGTCGTTGAACCTGTCACAGAGAATTGCAAGTGTAATCATTTACATACCAGCCAATGTTGCGTACGTGTACTAAGTTATATTGACAACCGACCATGTCTTCTGGGCGCTTTTCTTTTTTTGTCATGTAATGAATTTAAGGCTGTCTGACGGCTTGTGAACAAGGTCTGGATCGCAAAAGCACTGCAACTGTTAGTGAAACACTAAATGGTGCAAGATCTAAGGTAAAATTCAGAGGGAGAAATTCCTTAATATTTTGACATTAAAACAAGAGTGAGATAAGGTTGTGGAGTCTCTCTACTTTTGAACTGTCCCTTAGAAAAAGTAATCCATGTGCAGCGAAAACTAAAATCGGAGCTTAAAATTAACGAAACGATGAAATTAGAAAGAAAAAATATTAGCCCAGACTGCTTAGTTTCTGTAGGCGACCAGGCAGTCATACGTCAGCAGGTAGATTGTTGACAGCAGGTACTTTCACTCTGTGAATATGCGCCTTCACCTGGTTGAAATGTACCGGTGAGGACAACAGCAGGGCATACCATCGAATAAGTAGTTGAAAAGTATCCTGTGTAAAAAGTGACTTGTGATTTCTAGAATTCCTTGTTCCTTGCCATTTTCGTGACTCCCAGTTTTCGTGCTTCTACACTGACGGAAAAAAATGGCATCACAAAAAAAGATAAAAAAAAGTTAATGCAGAGAACAGAAATTTCGGGAATGCATTTGTCTAGGTAACATATTTAAGTAATAAACATTGCAGGTTCACCCGTTAATGTAAGCGCGAGATAAGCCATTGCAAATGTAAAATGCTGGTACATTAATAACGGTGTCACCGCCAGAATGTTGAATGCAAACGTGCATGCATTGTGTTATACAGGTGCCGGATGTCAGATTGTGGGATGAAGTTCCATGCCTGTTGCACGTAATTTTGTGGATGGAGTTGCATGACTGTTGCATTTGATCGGTCAACTAAGGCACCTTTAATGGTGTTTGTGGATGACACTGGAGTTGTTGTCCGATGATGTTCCATATGTACTCGATTGGAGAAAAAAAAATGTTCAAATGTGTGTGAAATCTTATGGGACTTAACTGCTAAGGTCATCATTCCCTAAGCTTACACACTACTTAACCTAAATTATCCTAAGGACAAACACACACACCCATGCCCGAGGGAGGACTCGAACCTCCGCCGGGACCAGCCACACAGTCCGTGACTGCAGCGCCTTAGACCGATTGGAGATAGATCTGGTGATCGAGCAGGTCAAGGTAAGACGTCTACACCCTGAAGAGAATGCTGAGTTACAACAGCGGCATGTAGAAGAGCGTTATCCTGTTGGAAAACACCACTCGCAATGCTGTTCATGAATGGCTGCCAACAGCTCGGGTTGGTGTACAGGTTTGCAGTCAGTGTGCGTGGGATAGTCACGAGTGTGCTCCTGCTGTCATGTAAAATCGCACTCCATACCATAACTCCAGATGTATGTCCATTATTTGTAGCACGCAGACGGGTTGGTTGCAGGCCCTCAACTAGCATTCTTCTAACTAAGACAGGGCAATCACTGGCACCGAGGCAGAACCAGCTTTCATATGAAAACACATCGCCACCCCCCTGCCCTCCAATGAGGTTTCTATTGACACCATTGAAGTCGCAAATGACAGTGGTTGGGGTCAGTGAAATGCACGCAAGGTGTCTGGCTCGGAGTTGTCCTTAAATTAACCAGTTTGTAACAATTCATTTTGTGACAGTAGAGGCAACTGCTGCTCCAATTGCTGCTGAGGTGCAGGACGATGCGCCAGAGCATACTCCGAACACGATGGCCCTCCCTCTCAGCAGTGCCAGGTAGCCATCCGGAGCCCCGTCTTCTTCAGATCGTGCTTTCTCGTGACCACTGCTGCAGGCAGTCATGTACAGTGATTACATTCCTGGCAAGTCTTTCCGCAATATCGCACAATGAACATCGAGCTGCTTGTAGCCCTGTCACACCACCTCGTTCAAATTCAGTGAGGTGCTGATAACGGCATGTTTGTCGCCGTAAAGGTATTCTCGACTAACATCAATTTACGAGGCCCAAAATGAGAGGTAACTACCGCTCACGCCCATTACTGCGTGTATTTAAAGCAAACCTGATTTGCATCCTTATAATGAAGCTACTAGTGCCACTCTTACGCGACTAGCTGAATAGACATCGTCTTTCAGATGTAGAAACACGTCTACCAACTTTCGTTTTATGTCGCATAACTCCTCCTTAGTGCTGCGATTTTTTTCCGCCAGGGTATATTTGCCGAATGTCAGCTGTGATATCTGGAATTTGATAGGAGTACGAGAATATGACCGCTTCTGCTTCTTTTCTTTTTCTTGGGAGGGGGTGTGAAGACCTACAAATCATGCTCCGCCCCCCCCCCCCCTCCCACGTTGCCCACCTCTCCCCACATTGGATACGCAACGAGAGTTCACAGTTCCCTTCTCACAACTCAGATGCTTCTTCAACCTCCTGACTATCGGCGAGTCCTTGGGCTGAGTCAGCCCTTCAGGGCCACCGGCGCGTATCTCGGCCATCGCCAGGCTGCTATCTGCAGGCAGCATCTTATTGTCGCAGCTACGGCACGGCGCGGCCCCTTTGATCATAGCCGCCTTTGTTAAATCGGGACCCGCCGGGACCTCAGCAGGAGCACCGCGAGAAACCTGGAACTCAGGGGGCGCAGTGATTGCAGACTCCCCCATTAATGCCTGGCTGCGCCACGGGGAAGGGGGGGGGGGGGGGAATTCAAAACTCGCGACCTGCGACTCTTAACAAACCGCTCCACCGAAATAACACATCGCACGCAGCTTTTTGTCTTCTTTCCCACCTCTTGACTCCGTGCCGTCAGCATCCCGTTGCGCCGTGATTCCTTTTGAAGCCTACGGTAAACTTCTGTAATGTCTGTGCGCGCACACTCACCGCGAAAAGTAATGCCTCTGAATTTTTCTTCTGTGAAAACTCCTTAACCTTTTTAAATAAAACAAACGTTATTAACATTCTACATCTCTGTTCATCGTGTCTACATATTTGTTTCTCAAAATAATCCCAACGAGATATCGTCACCATAGAATGTTTGTTGACGGAGGCACAGCCTCATCTCTGTTTATAATGCTTCATCGCTATCAAAGTGAAGTCCTCGAAGTGTTCTTTAAGTTTTGGAAACAGATGAAATTACGATGGGGCAAGTCGGGACTGTATGGACGGTGAACGATGGCAATGAATCCCAAGGCGTCGGATTGTTGCAGAAGTCGCAGTGTCCGTCTGTGGTCTGGAATTGTCATGCTGAAAACGCGGTGCTCAACGTGTGGACGAACACTTAGAAACTCAATTTCAGCAAGCTGTTTCTCACGAAATAACATAATTACTCACACACCGCCATATTACACGCCACAATTCGTAGTCCTCTGGTGGCAGAGGCTTGCGAAGCGGGAAAGTCGATCGAGTAATACCACATGTAATACCTCAACCGATATTAAGAATGGAATAAACAATTTAGAGGCATTACTTTTCCGAACGCCCTCTAAAATGTGCTCTGGTGTCCAGAATTAAAACAACAGCTGTTGTCTCCTCGACCTGTGTCTAATTCACGATATAATCATGGAAACTGTCAACAGATGTCATTACTATCGTGTTCTACACGGAATATGGCATTCCTACCAACGAACAACCACGCCAGCAATGACGTCAGTGCACCTACCAAGCGGGGTAGTGTTTGCAGGGTAGTCCCACATCCACAATAGCTGTGTACACAACTACAGGCGGTGCAGTATGGCGCAGAGAAGACGCCTACAGAATCTCTGCTTTGGAGGGCCATAGAAAGAGTGGAAGCAGGAGAGTCACTAACTGATGTGGCCCGGTGGCTTAATGTGAATGGTTAAAATGGCTCTGAGCACTATGGGACTTAACTTCTGAGGTCATCAGTCCCCTAGAACTTAGAACTACTTAAACATAACTAACCTAAGGACTAAACACACATCCATGCCCGAGGCAGGATTCGAACTTGCGAACATAGCAGCAGCGCGGTTCCGAACTGAAGTGCCTAGAACCGCTCGGTCACAGAGGCCGGCTTAAAGTGAATGGTTATGTCGTTTCTCGGATGATGAGACGGTTTATAGAGACCGAAACTGTATGGGGGAGACAAGGACAAGGCCGACCGCGTGTGACATCAGAAAGCGTAGACCGTTATTTGGACGTAAGGACACGACGGTACCGCCTTTGTACTGCACTGTATCTGGCATCTGACCTCGCAGCATCCCCTGGTCGTGTTGTATCCAGGCAAACGGTGTACAGAAGGCTTCAGCTGAGTGGTCACTATTGTTGGAGACCTGTTGTCTGCTTACCTCTGGCGGGTCTTCAAAGAAGGGAACCTCAAGAGAGGAGCCATCAACATGCCACCTGGACGGTCGAACGATGTGCCAATCTTCATTTCACAGATGAGTCCCGATTTGATCTGGAGAGTGATTCTCGGTGCATTCACATCTGGAGGGCACGTGGAGTACGATTTCGAGACCCAAACATTGTGGAAAGAGGGTCCCTAATGGTGTGGGGAGGGATTATGCTGACCACTGGAACACGTCATCGTGAAATTGTACGGGTAAATCAGCAAGATTTAATTGCTGTCAAATACACTGAGGAGATCTTGGGATCTCATACGCAGTTGCTGCGAGATGCTGTGGGCCCGGACTTCGTATTGATGGACGATAATGCTCGACCTCGAAGAGCACGGGTGGTTGGTGTTGTTTTTGGAAACGTAAGATATTGCACGCATGGCGTTGCCTGCTCGCTCTCCCGATTTGAATCCATAGAGCATCTCTGGGATGCATTAGGGGGACGGGTTGCATCACGTCAGCATTCACCAACCACTTCCGAGCAGCTCTGCGGGAAGAATCGGCGTTATTGTCTCACCAGGAGATTGATGACATCATTCACAGAATGTTCCGCCGTTGTCCTTCCTGTATCGGTATCAGAGGTGGTCGCACCCCATACTGAGCACATTTAACAGTTGTCAAAATGTGTGTGCAAATCAATTTAAGTTGGAAAAAAAGGAGAAAATTTTTGTCTACTGGTATACCTGTTGCAGTTGATTACGTTATGTATTCTTTACATTGTTTCTACTTTACTATCACCTGTTTATACTGTTTCGTGGCACAAAAAACGTAACCTTGCAGTGCAGGATCGTGCACCCATTTCAGGTACGCTGAAACAAGAAAGGGACTCGCTTGTACCGCCGGCCGTGGTGGCCGAGCGGTTCTAGGCGGTTCAGTCCGGAACCGCGTGACAGCTACGGTCGCAGGTTCGAATCCTGCCTCGGGCATGGATGTGTGTGATGTCTTTAGGTTAGTTAGGTTTAAGTAGTTCTAAGTTCTAGGGGACTGATGACCTCAACAGTTGAGTCCCATAGTGCTCAGAGCCATTTGAACTTAATGTTATTAAGAGCTGGTAGTTGACAGCAGTTTTTGATTCGAATTGTGGAATGTTTATTGTGTCTTCTTTGATGAAAGAATTTCTGGAAACCGTGTTTAGTAATTCAGCTTTAGTGGCTTTGTCATCTGTAACATTACCTTTGCTAACTCACAGTCAAGGTATTGATTGCGTTTTGCCGCTGGTATACATACGACCAGAATCGTTTTGGATTTTCTGCAAGATTTCGAGACAGAGCCTCATTGTGAGAATTATTAGATCCATCTGACACTGAATTTCCCGCTAAATTTCGATCTTGTGTAAACATTTACAATCTTGGAGATTTTGCTTTTTTGTATATGTCGCATGCGTTTTTCGTTGCTTCTGCAACGGTGCCTTGACCTCTTTTGTGTACTATAGAGGGTCTGTTTGGACTCTCAATTGCTGTTAATTCTATTTCTTTGAATTAAAGTCACATCTGGTCTATGCTTACATAGTTCGCAAATAATGGAGGCTGTTCCTGAGGAAGGCGTCAAGCGAATTTTTATCTGCTTTTTTTTAAGTAGATATATTTTTGATGTATTTGGATGTTTCAGTATTCAGTCCGTCGCAACGACCTTGAGGTAACTAATCCCTATATCCGGTACGATGCTCCGTGTTTGCTTAGGGCTATTTGTTGCTAAGAGGTCAAGTATGTTTTTGCAACTATTTACACCTCGAGTGTACTCCTGAACTCAATTGTTCAAAATACATCAATACAGTGAGGTGACAAGAGGCCATGGGATAGCGATTTGCACATATACAGAAGGTGCTAGTATCGCGTAGACAAGGTATAAAAGTGCAGTGTATTGGCGGAGCTGTCATTTATTCAGGTGAGTAATGTGCAAAAGTTTCCGACGTGATTATGGCCGAATGACGGGAGTTCACAGACTTTGAACACGTAATGGTAGTTGGAGCTAGACGCATGTGACATTTCATTTCGGAAATCGTTAGGGAATTGTGTGTTCTGCGGTCCACAGAGTCAAGAGTGAGCCGAGGGTCCCGCCGTATCGATAAGCTCCGGCACGAAGACGAAGATCACAAGAGTAAAGAAGGCGGTGACACGACATCAGCCAGAAACCCGCTGACAAGGACCACACAACGACAGGAACGCCCTCTAGCCGAAGAGAATATAAGTGCCGCTCCTGCCAGCCTCGTCCGGACGGTATTACGACGATCACTCCAAAAGAAATGCACACTATTTTTGTAAAAATACAGTTTTCATTTTGCATATGTGAAAGTCTTACAGTGTACTGATACATCGTTCCCGCTTGTTTTAAACTTAGTTCAACCTGTTCCCGTGAGTGGCGCCGTCACAGCATGTCTTCAAGTTGGCTGCTACACTTGCCGTTCGTCAGAAGCAACGTGCTGTCATAGAATTCCTGTGCTGTGAAAACGAGACAGTGGGAAACATCCACAATAGGTTGAAAAAGGTGTATGAAGATGCTGCTGTCGATCGCAGTACAGTTAGTCGGTGGGCAAGCAGGTTACGTGATGAAAGCGTGCACGGCAATATTGAGGATTGTCCTCGCAGCGGCAGGCCTCGTACTGCACACACTCCAGACAATGTGCAGAGAGTTAACGAACAGGTGACTGCTGACAGACGCATCACAGTGAACGAATTGTCACGCTACGTTGGGATAGGGGAAGGATGTGTTTGCAGAATACTGAAAGTGTTGGCGTTAAAAAAAGTTTTGTGCCAGGTGGGTTCCCAGGATGTTGACAGTGGCTCACAAAGAAACAAGAAAAACGGTATGCAGCGAACTTTTGGAACAGTACGAGAATGGTGGAGATGAATTTCTTGGAAGAACTGTGAGAGGTGATGAAACATGGCTCCATCATTTTTCACCAGAGGCGAAGAGTCAGTCAATGGAGTGGCATCATGCACAATCACCCAAGAAAAAAAAATTCAAAACCACACCTTCTGCTGGAAAAGTTATGGTTACGATGTTTTTCGATTCCGAAGGATTCTTGCTTGTGGACATCATGCCAAGGGGAACCATCATAAATTCTGATGCTTATGTGACGACAATAAAGAAACTTCAAGCTCGACTGAGTCGTGTTCGACCACATCGGCAAGAGCAGGATGTTTTGCTGTTGCACGACAATGCACGGCCACATGTCAGTCAAAAAACCATGGAAGCGATCACAAAACTCGGATGGTTCAAATGTCTCTGAGTACTATGGGACTTAACATCTGAGGTCATCAGTCCCCTAGAACTTAGAACTACTTAAACCTAACTAACCTAAGAACATCACGTACATCCATGCCCGAGGCAGGATTCTAACCTGCGAACGTAGCGGTCGCGCTGTTCCAGACTGAAGCGTCCAGAACCGCTCGGCCACTCCGGCCGGCAACTCGGATGGACAACACTGAAACACCCGCCTTACAGTCCTGACCTGGCTCCATGTGACTATCATCTCTTTGGGAAACTGAAAGACTCTCTTCGCAGAACATGGTTTGAAGATGATGACTCCCTTGTGCACGCTGCCAAACAGTGGCTCCAACAGATTGGTCCAGAATTTTACATTGCGGGTATACATGCGATGGTTCCAAGATGGCGTAAGGCAGTTGGGAGCGATGGAAATTATGTGGAGAAATGAAAATATTGTTCCTAAAGGATGTATCTACACACTGTAAAACTTTCAAACACGTAGAATAAAAGATGGATTTAAAAAAAAAATAGTGTGCATTTCTTTTGGAGTGATCCTCGTAGGACAGCACTAGGAGAGCACTATGCGTGGATTGGCCGTGCGGTTTGAGGCGCCATGTCACAAACTGTGCAGCCCCTCCCGCCGGAGGTTCGAGTCCTCCCTCGGGCATGGGTGTGTGTGTGTGTTGTTCTTAGTGTAAGTTAGTTTAAGAATTCACACACGTTTGAACATTTTTGAGCACTACGATAGCAGTGACGTGTGATCCGTATCAATCGCTTACATATACCTTATATACAGCAAAGGACTTTGTTTGCATGTCGCCCATCACTTTAGACACCATCGTAAATTCACAGTATTGTCAATCTGCTTATTTGTGATAATAACTATTAATGTGATTTCTTTGAATTGTTGTATAGCATTCCTTTAGGGACCGTATACGAGACGAGTGGGCGGGACACCCCACACCGAGAATACCAAATTTCAGGCATTACCTCTCACCCGGCCATTCCAGTGGCCGACGGCCTTCAATTAACGACCGACAGTAGCGGCGTTTGCGTAGAGTGGTCAATGATAACAGACAAGCAACACTGTGTAAAATAACCGCAGAAATCAATGTGGGCTGTATGACGAACGTATCCGTTAGAGCAGTATGACGAAATTTGGCGTTAATGGGCTATGGCAGCAGACGACAGGCGCGAGTGCCTTTGCTAACAGCTCGACATTGCGCCTGTAGCGCTTCTCCTGGGCTCGTGACGATATCGGTTGGACCCTAGACAACCGGGAAAAGGTGGCCTGGTCAGAAGAGTCACGGTGGTAGAGCTCGAGTGTGGCGCAGACGCCGGGAAGCCATGGACCCGGGCTGTCAACAGGGCACTGCGCAAGCTGGCGGTGGCTCCATAAACGTGTGGGCTGTGTTTACTGCTCCAACTGAAATAGTTATTTTCGGCTGCTTGGAGACCACTTACAGCCATTCTTTCAACAATGATGGAATTATGCATTACAATGCGCCATGTCGCCGGGATACAATTCTTTGCGATTGGTTTGAAGAACACTCTGGACAGTTCATCTACATCTACATTTATACTCCGCAAGCCACCCAACGATGTGTGGCGGAGGGCACTTTACGTGCCACTGTCATTACCTTCCTTTCCTGTTCCAGTCGCGTATGGTTCGCGGGAAGAACGACTGCCGGAAAGCCTCCGTGCGCGCTCGAATCTCTCTGATTTTACATTCGTGATCTCCTCGGGAGGTATAAGTAGGGGGAAGCAATATATTCGATACCTCATCCAGAAACGCACCCTCTCGAAACCTGGACAGCAAGCTACACCGCGATGCAGAGCGCCTCTCTTGCAGAGTCTGCCACTTGAGTTTGCTAAACATCTCCATACGCTATCACGCTTACCAAATAACCCTGTGACGAAACGCGCCGCTCTTCTTTGGATCTTCTCTATCTCCTCTATCAACCAGACCTGGTACGAATCCCACACTGATGAGCAATACTCAAGTATAGGTCGAACGAATGTTTTGTAAGCCACCTCCTTTGTTGATGGACTGCATTTTCTAAGGACTCTCCCAATGAATCTCAACCTGGCACTCGCCTTACCAACAATTAATTTTATATGATCATTCCACTTCAGATCGTTCCGCACGCATACTCCCAGATATTTTATAGAAGTAACTGCTACCAGTGTTTGTTCCGCTGTCATATAATCATACAATAAAGGATCCTTCTTTCTATGTATTCGCAATACATTACGTTTGTCTATGTTAAGGGTCAGTTGCCACTCCCTGCACCAAGTGCCTATTCGCTGCAGATCTTCCTGAATTTTGCTGCAATTTTCTTATGCTGCAACTTCTCTGTATAGTACAGCATCATCGGACGAATGATTCGGCCACCCAAATCGCCCGACAGCAAAACTGTCGAACGCTTATGGGACATAACCGAGAGGTCAGTTCATGCACGAGATGCTGCACCGGCAACTCATTGGCAATTGTAGACGGCTATAGTGCACCATGTCTGAATATTTCTTCAGGGGACTTACACGACGCGTTGAGTTCATGCCACGTCGAGTTGTACGGAAGGAGGTCCGACACGATATTAGGAGTATATCACCTGAGTGTAGGTGTCTGCTAGGAAACTTGGTGGTGAATAAATCTGAGGCCGAAGACAACCTCTGATCGGCCTCAGTGACTGCCACACACGTATTGCTCTGTCGCACCGCCTCGACGTCCCAGTGGAAGCTGGAAAGGCAGCACTTTCACCTGCCAGAGGCCGGCACGTCTCTGGGCAATTGTGTCGGCAGCACGCCCGTGGGAGTCCCGGTCCGGCCGGCGGAGAGGACTCGGGTCAGGGGAGGCTGCAGCTGTCGAGTGGTTAATGGCCGCCGCGCCGGCACAATGGCCCTCCTGACGACGTGCTTCTCTCGTCGAAACGGCCGCAATTCTGCTCGCGCCGCCCTGCTCTGCCCTGCGTTACGTGTGCGGTCAAACACGGGAACGTCGCTCTCTACGTGTGTGTCGTTTGTACAGAAATTAGTCACTCCTCTGCTTCAAAGCTCGACGTTAACTCATACGCAGTAATGGACGTGCGAAGTAAAATCACAGATTTCTAATATTTTTTTTTACAACTGTTCATTCTGGATATGCTCACCCTTTTGATTACTGCAGTTTCAAAGATAAATAGGTACGAATGTCATATTTATGTAAGATACAACAACAATAATAATGGCACGCGGAGTGGTCGCGCGGTTAGAGCCGTCATGTCACTGATTGTGCGGCCACTCCCGCCGAAGATTAGAGTCCTCGCTCGGGCATGAGTGTGTGTGTGTTGTTCTTAGTATAACTTAGTTGTCCGCAGCTCGTGGTCGTGCGGTGGCGTTCTCGCTTCCCACGCCCGGGTTCGATTCCCGGCGGGGTCAGGGATTTTCTCTGCCTCGTGATGACTGGGTGTTGTGTGATGTCCTTAGGTTAGTTAGGTTTAAGTAGTTCTAAGTTCTAAGGGACTGATGACCATAGATGTTAAGTCCCATAGTGCTCAGCGCCATTTGAACCATTTATAACTTAGTTTAAGTAGTGTGTAAGTCAAAGGACCGATGACCTCAGCAGTTTGGTCCCTAAGGAATGCGTACACATTTGAGCAATAATAATGATAATTTTTGTTTGTTTTCGATGTTATTCATGACATTGCGCTAAAACAGAATTACTAAACGCGGTGAAATCCGGTTTCGCGGGACAGTGCGGATCAGGTTGTGGAAAGGGCCCAAGGTCAATTACTGTTAGTTATACAAGAACACACAACTTTATTCCTCAAACCAATGCACAGTTTTCTCTTTAAAACAACAAAGAGCAGTTCACAGCTGAGGGCCCAAGTAACTTCTCCAGAATAAGTTTAAATGATTGCTTTTAAAACACCGGGATTCAGAGTAACGGCTGAAGGCCTTACTTAAGCAAAATTGCAATATCTTCTCGGCTAAAGACCGAAATAATATTTCAGATCTGGTAAGGAAATTCTTTAAAAGCCAAGCATTTACAAATTTCGGCTAAAAGTCATATTAAGAGAAATTCAAACTAATTCTTCGGCTCAAAGCCCAATAATTTTTTTTTTTTTTACATAATAAAAGAGAGGTTTTAAGGATAAGCTTTTACGCACTACAACAGAAAAACATCTTAAGAAAACTTGAAGTATCTTGTCGGCTGAAGGCCCAACTAATTACTCAAGAATAATTAAAGACAACTTTAAGATAAACATTTACAGAACACGGCTGAAGGCCGGTTCAAGAATCCAAGATAATAAAAGAGAAACCTTCGGACAAGTATTTACATATTAAGGCCACAGATTCAGAAACAAACGCGCTGAACCCGACTCGGTGTCCGTTCGGAATTCGGAGACACGGCGACCCGGCCACACCGGCTCGGACCCATCCATCCAGAGGTAACTCTTGCCCATTGGCCACGACATCCCTGCGCAAGGAAGGAACCGCCCCACGTCCGGCAAGATGATCTAACTGACGAGGCCCAGAAACGGTCAAAAGACAATACACGTCGCCCGCTGAGACGACCAACCGAACGACCGACCAACGGTCGTCCCGCTCCATTCGGCGAGCACTGGCTGTCCGCACCCCACTGGCGCTCCGTCCCGACTGCTGCTGCTCCGTCCCCGACTTCACTGCTGCTGCGTCCCGCCTGAGCTCCCAACTAAACTCCAGACACGCGACGACCCGGAAATACTAGCGGTCGCTTCAACGATAATACGGCAGTGCTCTTATCGATTAGCGCTGCTGGTGCCACTCACGGGCAGGTGAGACAGGAACTTAGTGACGCTAGTAAATCGAATAAGAAAACGAGGCGGTAGTATCGTAAAGAGAAGATGACGTACAATAAAGGCCATGAACACGAGCCGCGCACGGCTCATACGGTTTTCCGAATTTCCTTCCCAAAAGAAAAAGTAAATACTCCAGAATTCGAATCCAGTACAACTGGCAACATGAGTAACTTATGTTACTTGAAGGAATAATACATTCATGGTAGAGACAGGCGACCATTTTGATTTGACACAACTTTGAAATATAGAAAGGTCATGAATACACAATTCTTTTTTAAGCGTTACACTTATCAAAATTTCAGCATCAGACGGAAGATTAAAATCCAACTTTAGTACAGAGCTCACGAAAGTCTATCTGCTTTCGTGAGCTTTGTATTTTTGATTTTAGTCTTCAGTCTGATGATCAAATTTTGAAACGCGTAACGCTTAATAAAAAACTGTGCGTCAAGACCTTTCTATATTTCAAAGATGTGCCAAATGAGTAACTTACAAGTGGATATCCTCGGTGTAGCGAAACGACTTAAAGCACTTAAGGAAGGCAAGGTTTCCGATCCCGATTGTATACTAGTCAGGTTCCCTTGAGAGTATGCTGATACAATAGCTCCATACTTAGGAATCATGGACAGCGCTCGGTAGCAGGAAGATCCGTACCCAGAGACTGGAAAGTTGCACGATTCACAGCAATACCTAAGGAAGGGAAGAGGAGTAATCCTCTGAGTTACAGGCTCGTATCATTAACTTCGATTTTCAGTAGGATTTTGGAACATATACGGTGCTTCAATATTATGAATCACTTCTAAGAAACCAACGATTTACTGACAAATAGCCAACACGGATTCAGAAAATATCATTCCTGTGAGACACAGCCAGCTCTTTATTCTCAGAGTAATGTGTACTATCGACAAGGTACGTCAAATTGATTCCATATATTTAGATTTCCAGAAGGTTTCTTTACTCCGTTCCTCACAAGCTACTTTTAATTATATTGCCTGCCTATGGAGTATCGTTTCATTTGTGTAACTGAATTCATCACTTCCCGTCAGGCGGTTCACAGTTCGTAAGAACTGATGGAAAGTCATGGAGTAAAACAGAAGTAATATCTGGTGTTCCCCAGGGATGTGTTATAGGCCCTTTGGTTTTCCTAACTACATAAACGATTTAGAGGAAAATCTGATTTGATTGTCTGCAGGTGATGCTGTGATTTACCGTCATGAAAAGCCACCAGATGATGAAAACGAATTGCAAATTGATTTAGACAAGATATCTGTATAGTGGAAAATGTGGCAATTGACTCTAAATCATGAAAAGTGTGAGTCATTCACATGAGCATTAAAAAGAATGCACTAAATTTGCGTTGCACGATGAATCACACAAATCTAGAGGCTGTAAACTCAACAAAGTACTTAGTGATTGCAGTTACGAATAACTTAAATTGGAGCGATCACATATATAATGTAGCGATTATTGGCAGAACACCCAGAAAACGAAATAGGTATACTAAAGAGACTGCTTACAATACGCTTGTCCGACCTCTTCTGGAGTAATTCTGTGCGGTGTGGGATCCGCATCAGATAGAACTGACGGAGAACATCGAACAGTTTCAAAGAACGGCTGCTCATTTTATATTATCACGAAATAAGGGAGAGAATGCTACGCATATGATATACGGATTAGATGGGAAATAATTAAAAAAAAGGTGTCTTTCGCTGCGGCAGGACGTTCTCATGAAATTTCAATCGTCAGTTTTATTCTCAGAGTGTGAAAATACTTGTTTGGCGCACACCTACAGAGGGAGAAATGATTATCATAAAAAAATAAAAGAAACCTGTGCTCGCACGGAGAGATGTAAGTTTTCCTTTTTCTCGTTCGAGAGCATAACGGTAGAAAATTGGCTTAAAGGTGGTTTTAAAAAAAAGTTCAAATGGCTCTGAGCACTGTGGGACTTAACATCTGAGGTCATCAGTCGCCTAGAACTTAGAACTAATTAAACCTAACCAACCTAAGGACATCACACACATCCATGCCCGAGGCAGGATTCGAACCTGCGACCGTAGCGGTCGCGCGGTTCCAGACTGAAGCCCCTAGAACCGCTCGGCCACCCCGGCCGGCCCGATCAATCGAGAAAAGAGGAAGAAGTTGTGTGGAACTATGAAAAAAATAAGCAAAATATACAAACTGAGTATTCCATGCGCAAGATAGGCAAGATCAAGGATAGTGTGAGCTCAGGAGCACCGTGGTCCCGTGGTTAGAGTGAGCAGCTGCAGAACGAGAGGTTCTTGGTTCAAGTCTTCAATCGAGTGCAAAAATTTAATTTTTTATTTTCAGACAATTATTATCTGTCCGTCCGTCCGTCCGATGCGAGGTAACTGCGCCGTAGTATGGGGACACATAATCAACTTCGCTCTCCAAAATTCGAGGACATGTTCAGATTTGCTTGGACATATGTTGGATTTGACGGTCTACACAGGGAAAAATTTGAAAACGTTAAAAACATATGTTTTGACAGAGCACAGGGAAAACTATGCGACTGTGAAACTGTTGCCTTCATTTGTTGGAGTTTATGTGACAAACTCTTATGTTTTCATCACTTTTTTGGGAGTGATTATCACGTCCCTAAGAAAACCTAAATCGGGAAAGGTAGAAGAATCTTTTTACCCATTCGCCAAGTGTACAAGTTAGGTGGGTCGACTACATATTCCTGTCATGTGACGCACATGCCGTCACCAGTGTCGTATAGAATATATCAGACGTGTTTTCCTGTGGAGGAATCGGTTGTCCTATGACCTTGCGATCAAATGTTTTCGGTTCCCATTGGAGAGGCACGTCCTTTCGTCTACTAATCGCACGGTTTTGCGGTGCGGTCGCAAAACACACACACTAAACTTATTACAGTGAACAGAGACGTCAATGAACGAACGGACAGATCATAACTTTGCGAAAGTAAGTAAACTTTTCACTCGTGGGAAGACTTGAACCAAGGACCTCTCGTTCCGCAGCTGCTCACGCTAACCACGGGACCACTGCGCTCCTGAGCTCACACTATCCTTGATGTTGCCTATGTTGCGCAAGGACTACTGTTTGTATATTTTACTTATTTTTTTCATAGTTCCACAAAACTTCTTCCTATTTTCTCGATTGATGACTTTTCTGGAGACTAGAAATCTACTCTGTAGGAATCAGCATGGGTTTCGAAAAAGACGGTCGTGTGAAACCCAGCTCGCGCTATTCGTCCACTAGACTCAGAGGGCCATAGACACGGGTTCACAGGTAGATGCCGTGTTTCTTGACTTCCGCAAGGCTTTCGATACGGTTACTCACTGTCGTTTAATGAACAAAGTAAGAGCATATGGACTATCAGACCAATTGTGTGATTGGATTGAAGAGTTCCTAGATAACAGAACGCAGCATGTCATTCTCAATGGAGAGAAGTCTTCCGAAGTAAGAGTGATTTCAGGTGTGCCGCAGGGAAGTGTCCTAGGACCGTTGCTATTCACAGTATACATAAATGACCTTGTGGATGACATCGGAAGTTGACTGAGGCTTTTTGCGGATGATGCTGTGGTATATCGAGAGGTTCTAACAATGGAAAATTGTACTGAAATGCAAGAGGATCTGCATGGTGCAGGGAATGGCAATTGAATCTCAATGTAGACAAGTGTAATGTGCTGCGAATACGTAGGAAGATAGATCCCTTACCATTTAGCTACAATATAGCAGGTCAGCAACTGGAAGCAGTTAATTCCATAAATTATCTTGGAGTACGCATTAGGAGTGATTTAAAATTGAATGATCATATAAAGTTAATCGCTGGTAAAGCAGATGCCAGACTGAGATTCATTGGAAGAATCCTAAGGAAATGCAATCCGAAAACAAAGGAAGTAGGTTACAGTACGCTTGTTCGCCCACTGCTTGAATACTGCACAGCAATGTGGGATCCGTACCAGATAGGGTTGATAGAAGAGATAGAGAAGATCCAACGGAGAGCAGCGCGCTTCGTTACAGGATCATTTAGTAATCGCGAAAGCGTTACGGAGATGATAGATAAACTCCAGTGGAAGACTCTGCAGGAGAGACGCTCAGTAGCTCGGTACGGGGTTTTGTTAAAGTTTCGAGAACATACCTTCACCGAAGAGTCAAGCAGTATATTGCTCCCTCCTACGTATATCTCGCGAAGAAACCATGAGGATAAAATCAGAGAGATTAGAGCCCACACAGAAGCATACCGACAATCCTTCTTTCCACGAACAATACGAGACTGGAATAGAAGGGAGAACCGATAGAGGTACCCTCCGCCACACACCGTCAGATGGCTTGCGGAGTATGGATGTAGATGTGGATGTGGATTGATCGGTGTTCAGTTTCTCAAGGCCTATCCACCGTGACAACTTATAACTAAATCTGAGGGGGGTGCGATGGGGAGGTTCCCTTGTCAGTATGATAGAAATATGATATAATGTCAAGATTTAGGTGTAAGAGAGTTGATTGCAAAGCTTCGTACCGCAACATCCTGCCGAAATGTGCAGTCGGGGCTCGGCCCGACCGGAATTACGGGCCGTTTCGGAAATGCATCGCCTTTTGGACAGGAAGTGGCGTTGCCAGAGCGGTGGTAACGCGCGGCCGCCTCGAAGCCGGTGACGACTCGGCCACAAAGGGCGGCCTTTATCCCATTCCCAGCGCCGCCGAGTGGTCCGGCCGATGCGGGGGAATTTAATTTCCGCCCGCTGCGGCAAGGCGCTCGCTCGCCTGGCCTGACGACATCGTCAGCGCCGCCGTCCGAAACGCTCTCGCCGCCGCAGAACCGCGTGATTTTTTCCTCTTTGCGTCCACTGCGGTTTCGCCCTCCGAAACTTCGACAAACGAAAGCCAGGCAAACCAACTGATGGTACGACAAAAAAAATTTCAAATAGTGCGTTATTTTCAACTATTTCATTGAAAGGGGTTGTAACGTCCTTCGGATCTTCGGTCTTTGCTAACACTCAGCGCAGAGCAATGAGATTGTTATTTCTTATGTATCGGTATCGACGTTACACACACAAACACAAAAAATTGATGAACTGAACTCGCGACTTGTGCGAGATATTTACTTCACCAAATGTCGTAATTAAATCGTTTATAATCGATGGTTTATCAGTTGCTATTTAAATATTAATGATAAGTTCAAATTAGTTCCAGCGACACCAAATTCCCTATAGATTGAATGTTATTAATTCCTAACGTCAAGGAGTTTCTATAGAGCTTCAGTCAAATAATATCGCAGCACGTCATCTCTATAAATAATATTGTAAAACTTGAATGATAAACGCGTGAATTGACAGGATATGCTAATTTATTACCCAATATTAGTCACTTCCTAACAGAGCTGTGAGGAAGAAGCTTTCCCAGGTCTTGGGGAGAATTATAAATTATAAGAGGAAGCCGCCTGGTAGAATTTTGCACAGAGCACAGCTTAATCATAGCTAACACTTGGTTCATGAATCATGAAAGAAGGCTGTATACTTGGAAGAAGCCTGGAGATACTGACAGCTTTCAGATAGATTATATAATGGTAAGACAGAGATTTAGGAACCAGGTTTTAAATTGTAAGACATTTCCAGGGGCAGATGTGGACTCTGACCACAATCTATTGGTTATGAACTGTAGATTAAAACTGAAGAAACTGCAAAAAGGTGGGAATTTAAGGAGATGGGACCTGTATAAACTGACTAAACCAGAGGTTGTACAGAGTTTCAGGGAGAGCATAACGGAAAAATTGTCACAAATGGGGGAAAGAAATACAGTAGAAGAAGAGTGGGTAGCTTTGACGGATGAGGTAGTGAAGGCAGCAGACGATCAAGTAGGTAAAAATACGAGGGCTAGTAGAAATCCTTGGGTAACAGAAGAAATATTGAATTTAATTGGTGAAACGAGAAAATATAAAAATGCAGTAAATGAAGCAGGCAAAAAGGAATACAAACGTCTCAAAAATGAGATCGACAGGAAGTGCAAAATGGCTAAGCAGGCATGGCTAGAGGACAAATGTAAGGATGTAGAGGCTTATCTCACTAGGGGTAAGATAGATACTGCATACAGGAAAATTAAAGAGACCTTTGGAGAGAAGAGAACCACTTGTATGAACATCAAGAGCTCAGATGGAAACCCAGTTCTAAGCAAAGAAGAGAAAGCAGAAAGGTGGAAGGAGTATATAGAGGGTTTATACAAGGGCGATGTACTTGAGGACAATATTATGGAAATGGAAGAGGATGTAGATGAAGATGAAATGGGAGATACGATACTGCGTGAAGAGTTTGACAGAGCACTGAAAGACCTGAGTCGAAACAAGGCCCCCGGAGTAGACAACATTCCATTGGAACTACTGACGGCCTTGGGAGAGCCAGTCCTGACAAAACTCTACCATCTGGTGAGCAAGATGTATGAAACAGGTGAAATACCCTCAGACTTCAAGAAGAATATAATAATTCCAATCCCAAAGAAAGCAGGTGTTGACAGATGTGAGAATTACCGAACAATCAGTTTAATAAGCCACAGCTGCAAAATACTAACACGAATTCTTTACAGACGAATGGAAAAACTAGTAGAAGCTGACCTCGGGGAAGATCAGTTTGGATTCCGTAGAAATACTGGAACACGTGAGGCAATACTGACCTTACGACTAATCTTAGAAGAAAGATTAAGGAAAGGCAAACCTACATTTCTAGCATTTGTAGACTTAGAGAAAGCTTTTGACAACATTGGCTGGAATACTCTCTTTCAAATTCTAAAGGTGGCAGGGGTAAAATACAGGGAGCGAAAGGCTATTTACAATTTGTACAGAAACCAGATGGCAGTTATAAGAGTCGAGGGACATGAAAGGGAAGCAGTGGTTGGGAAGGGAGTAAGACAGGGTTGTAGCCTCTCCCCGATGTTATTCAATCTGTATATTGAGCAAGCAATAAAGGAAACAAAAGAAAAATTCGGAGTAGGTATTAAAATCCATGGAGAAAAAATAAAAACTTTGAGGTTTGCCGATGACATTGTAATTCTGTCAGAGACAGCAGAGGACTTGGAAGAGCAGTTGAACGGAATGGATGGTGTCTTGAAGGGAGGATATAAGATGAACATCAACAAAAGCAAAACGAGGATAATGGAATGTAGTCGAATTAAGTCGGGTGATGCTGCGGGAATTAGATTAGGAAATGAGACCCTTAAAGTAGTAAATGAGATTTGCTATTTGGGGAGCAAAATAACTGATGATGGTCGAAGTAGAGAGGATATAAAATGTAGACTGGCAATGGCAAGGAAAGCTTTTCTGAAGAAAAGAAATTTGTTAACATCGACTATAGATTTCAGTGTCAGGAAGTCAAAAAAATCAAAATCTGTGTGAAATCTTATGGGACTTAACTGCTAAGGTAATCAGTCCCTAAGCTTACACACTACTTAACCTAAATTATCCTAAGGACAAACACACATACCCATGCCCTTGGGAGGACTCGAACCCTCGCCGGCACCAGCCGCACAGTCCATGACTGCAGCGCCCAAGACCGCTCGGCTAATCCCGCGCGGCCCAGGAAGTCGTTTCTGAATGTATTTGTATGGAGTGTACCATGTATGGAAGTGAAACGTGGACGATAAATATCTTAGGCAAGAAGAGAATAGAAGCTTTTGAAATGTGGTGCTGAAGGTTAGATGGGTAGATCACTTAACTAATGAGGAGGTATTGAATAGAATTGGGGAGAAGAGAAATTCGCGGCACAACTTGACTAGAGGAAGGGATCGGTTGGTTGGACATATTCTGAGGCATTAAGGGATCACCAATTTAGTGTTGGAGGGCAGCGTGGAGAGTGAAAATCGTAGAGGGAAACCAAGAGATGAATACACTAAAAGAGTCAGAAGGACGTAGGTTGCAGTAGGTACTGGGAGATGAAGAAGCTTGCACAGGATAGAGTTGCATGGAGAGCTGCATCAAACCAGTCTCAGGACTGAAGACCACAACAACAACAACAACAACTAGCTTCGATACTATCGCCAAGTTCCATAGTCCATTAGTTATTACGAATTAAATTGTCTGTCTGTGTTCACTTGCTAAATAGTGTTAACTTCAGGTTATCTAATTAAAATTCACTTCTGTCTAATAAATGCAAGTCCTCTATCTGAATTCTAAATAACATAATATTTGAAGTCAAAGTATCGTATCACTGCGTCATACTAGGTCGCAATAATTAATTCTGAAAAAACAATCTAATTGCGCCTACATATATGAGCATTCAAAAGTATGACCTGCTTCGGCTAACTCTCGTAACGTAGTGATAATGGATTGAATTATCCTTAGTCATTACTCACCAATCTCAAAGAGTACTCACAGGGAGTGTTCTTTGGGAACGTTGGTTATACTTCGCGAATTTTAATTATAATGATTCTGCTATTTACTATGATTTTGAATTTTGAGTTTGATTTTACTCGAATCCTATCTTTCTTTCTTTTTTTTTATTATTTTGAGATTTTCCTCATTACAGAGGCTTATCTCCAACATAACAATTTACTTGGAAATTACAATACAAACAATCAACGTTCTTAAACGATATTCTCAAAATATTCCTCCAGGTGTTTCGATCTTGTGTGTCTTCTTCCTCTGCGCCCATTCTCCTCATTGTGTGCTGTACATTTTGGAGCCAGGTGGTCATAGGTCGTCCTCTTCTTCTTCTCCCCTCCGGTTCCCACTCCAGTATCAATTTTGGTATTCTGGTTTTCTCCATTCGTCGTACATGCCGGTACCACTGTAATTTCTTCCTATCCATTACGTCATATATTCTTTCTTTTATTTCCATTCTCCTCATTACTTCGGTGTTCCTTATCTTTTCTTTCCTGGAGATTCTTGCCGATCTTCTCCAAAAGTCCATCTCTAGAGCTTGTAATTTTTTAATGTGCTTCATGTTAATTGTCCAGGTCTCCGTTCCATACAGAACCACACTCTCTAATATGGATTTTTATATTAATTTTTTAGTTCCGCTCATTACATTCCTGCTCCATAAGACTGAGTTAAGCATCCCAATGACCCTCCGTCCGCTGCTAATTCTTTTATTGATTTCTGACTCTGATTTTCCCTCGATTTCTAAAATGTATCCCAAATAACAGAACGTGTTTATCTTTTTGATTTTCTTTCCTTCAAAGTATAACTCGTCTGAATCATTAGTCAAGTATTCTGTTTTTTGGTAATTAATCTTCAAACCCCAAGTTTTGTATGCTACTGCTAGTTGATTGCACATATAGTTAGCGTCCTCCCCATCTTGTGCTACGACTACTTGATCATCAGCAAATAATAAATGATGTAGGTAAACTCCATCTCTTATTTCTAATACCTTACTATTACATTTACGAGACCATGTTCTAAGGCTAATATCTATATAGATTTTAAATAATGATGGTGACATGGGACAGCCCTGTTAAAGGCCTTTGCTTGTTCTAAATTTCTGTGAAAATTTATTACCAACTTTCACCTGGCAAACGTTATCTTAATACATCTGTTGTATTATTTTAATCAAGAAAGGGTTTATGTTTGCCATATGTAGTGCTCTCCAAAGTAATTTTCTTGGAACAGTATCATACGCTTTTTCTAGATCTATGAAAATTAATCCTATATTTTTTGATTTTTTCCTATGTTTCTCCAAAATCTGTCGTAATGTGAAAATATGGTCTACAGATGATCTCCCAGCCGTGAATCCACATTGTTCTTCTTGGGTTCTAAAATTTTTTCCAGTTTGTTTTTAATTACTTTCGCAAAAATTCTCATTAATGTGTTTGTAACACAAATTCCTCGATAGTTTGAACAAATTTTGCGATCCCCTTTCTTAAATATTGTATTAATGTAACCTAGCTTCATCTCGTTGGGTATTGAATCTCCATGTATCATTTTGTTGAAGAGCTGTGTTATCAGTTTCACAATTTTGTCACCACCATATTTTAGACACTCCAGACTGATATTTCCTGGTCCCGGTGATTTGCCATTCTTTCCTGTTCTCAACGCCTGAAGTGCTTCACTTTCTAAAATCTGGATCTCATCATCTTCAATGCCTTTATCTTCCCCTGTTCCTTCTTCTAGATATTCTTCTCTGTCCTCATTTAATAATTTTTGGAAATACTCTTCCCATTCCTTTTGTGTTATCAGTTGGAGATTAGTTTTGCTTTTTGTATCCTGTCGAAGCCCTTTCAATACTGACCATGCTTCTTTTGCTCTCCCAAATCGTAATTTGCTATTCACCTTGGCACATGTTCTTTCCCATGCTTCATTTTTTGCCATCCTTATTTTTTTCATCACTTCACTCTTCTTTTCCTGGTATATTGATCTTGTTTCTTCTGATTTATCATTCAACCACTGAAGGAACGCATTTCGTTTTTCTCTAACGAGGACCTCTAGTTCCTCTGACCACCACTCTGCTGCACGGTTGTGGTTGCTATCTTTTGTACCCAACACCTCTGTTGCTATGATTTTCACATTAGCTTTTATGTAGTCATATATTTCCTCTATGCTTCCTTCAAATGATTCAACCAGTTTCCTTTCCGTCCTGGCCGCAAAGAGTGTTCTGATACTTTCGTCTTGTAGGCTGTCAATATTAAAAGGTAAATTTTCATCTTTCTCAGTCTGGTTCGTTTTATTTATGTTACTTGTATCACTCCTTGCATTATTCCATGGCCAGAAAGACTTCATTTTAACTAGACAGTGGTCTGATCCACACTGGGCTTCTCTATAAGGTCTGACGTCTACTGCTTTGAAACTACTTGTTTGCCTATCTTTCTTTCGTATGTTAATAAATTACTAAGTATTAGATTCCTGATTCAATTACTGGTTAATATCCAAATAATAGTGTTGACTGGAAATTTGTTTGCTTGTTCATTTTTCATGGAATTTGGAACTTGTTTTGGTGAAATCTTTGGGAATTTTGGAGCTAATTTTTGATTTTCATTTCTCGTCGGAGGAAGTGGCATTACATGGTTCAGAGATATGCGGGTCGCTTTATAAGTTTTTTCAACAAACTAGTAACGGGCCCTATTTGAAAGAGGCATTATTATGGTTCCACAATACATTTATCATTGACGAAGAACGCACCGAGTCACAAGTATATTCGCTTTATAAATAAAAACCGCCTTTTTCTTGCTGCAATGTGGTTTATTTATTCCATGCTTTCTGCTTTAAGGCATCTTCACCGGAATAATTATTCGGCTGGCATCTGCGTTTCCTCTCAACTGGTCACATGCTGGAGATCGCACTGTATCTTCACTTACGAAACATAGCACACTTTCGCGTTACGAACTTTTTTCTTCACAATTTTCATGTTGTTTGCGCTAATTGTTATGGAGCTCTAACATTGTTCTGTCACTAGTCACAGACATTTTATTGAAAGCCGTAGTTGCTGTATGTTTGCTTCATGTCTCTTCCCACATTGCATGTGAAACACATGTCTGAGGCTGCAGCTTACTGATATTACGAAGTGTCTGTGTACCACAGTGGGTTATTTAGAATATGTGTGGCCGGCCGCGGTGGCCGATCGGTTCTAGGCGCTTGAGTCCGGAACCGCGCGGCTGCTACGGTCGCAGGTTCGAATATTGCCTCGGGCATGCATGTATTTGATCTCCTTAGGTTAGTAGTAGTAGTGAAACCTCCCCTTAGAAAAATTTATGAATGATTGTGCTGATAAACCCCTTACGTTATTTGATTTTCAAACAGCTGAGCAAAACTGAACGTGTACAGACATTTCTCTCTTTACTTATTCAGATCATCAATAAACTGACACACAATATTTTTAGCGCAACGCAGTCTAACTTTCAATAATCCCTATAAAAGAATGGCCCTGACTAACAGCCGGCCGGTGTGGCCGTGCGGTTAAAGGCGCTTCAGTCTGGAACCGCGTGACCGCTACGGTCGCAGGTTCGAATCCTGCCTCGGGCATGGATGTGCGTGATGTCCTTAGGTTAGTTAGGTTTAATTAGTTCTAAGTTCTAGGCGACTGATGACCTCAGAAGTTAAGTCGCATAGTGCTCAGAGCCAACCCTGACTAACAATAACCTATACCTTTCATGAATCACTTACCTCACAAAAATCTTCGTTACTCGAACTACTGCAATACAGCGAGCGCCAATACTGCCAGCTAAATAAGAGATTCTAACTACTGAAGTCACTAACTGCTGATAGGTATACATAGCAAATGGAAGATTTTGATAGAGAACAAACAATGTATTTACCTTAACAGTGTTCAAAAAAAAAAAAAAAATTGGCTCTGAGCACTATGGGACTAAACTTCTAAGGTCATCAGTCCCCTAGAACTTAGAACTACTTAAACCTAACTAACCTAAGGACACCACAAACATCCATGCCCGAGGCAGGATTCGAACCTGCTACCGTAGCAGTCGCGCGGTTCCAGACTGTAGTGCCTAGAAGCGCCCGGCCACCACGGCCGGCAGTGTTCAAAAGTCATAAGATATATATATCAGTTCATGAGATCCATTCTTACAAATTTACTGTCTCTGATGGACACATGTCCAGATCATCCGCTCTCAAAACTCCTCCATCTCTCTCCCCACATCCACCACTGCTGGCGGCTCACCTCCAACTGCGCAACGCTACGCGCTGTTCACATCCAGCTGCCCAACGCTACAACAGCAAACAACAGTGCAAACCAGCCACAGACTGCACACAGCACAGCCAGTGATTTTCATACAGAGCGCTATGTGGCGTTACCAATAAAAAAACCTAAACAGCCTACTTACAGTAGTTCTAAGTTCTAGGCAACTGATGACCTCAGCAGTTAAGTCATATAGTGCTCAGAGCCATTTGAACCATTTAGAATATGTGTGCTGTTTGCATCCCATCAGTCTGTGCTTCGCCCTGTAAAGGGATAACGACTGAAGCAAGACGAAACGCCGTACTCGGAAACGGGTTAAGAGAGTGTTGTTATTGTTGATATGATATTCAGTCCAGAGACTGGTTTCACGCAGCTCGCCATGCTATTCTGTCCAGTGCAACACTCTTCATCTCCAAGTAACTACTGCAACCTACATACTGAATATGCCTAGTGTCTTCATCTCCTGGTCTCCCTCTACGGTTTTTACCTTCTGCGCTGCCCTCCAGTATTAAATTGGTGATCCCTTGATGCCTCAGCATGTCTACCAATCGATTCCTTCTTCTAGTCAAGTTGTGCCACATATTCGTCTTCTCCCCAATTCTGCCCAGTACCTCCTCCTTAGTTGCGTGATCTACCCACCTAATCTTCAGCATTCTTCTGTAACACCACATTTCAAGAGCTTCTATTGTCTTCTTGTCTAAACTATTTATCGTCCATTTTTCACTTCCATACAAGGCTACACTCCATACAAATGCTTTCAGAAAATACTTTCTGACCCTTAAATCTATACTCGATGTTATTAAATTTCTGCCGGCCGGTGTGGCCGAGCGTTTCTCGGCGCTTCAGTCTGGAACCGCACGACCGCAACGGTAGCAGGTTCGAATCCTCCCTCGGGCATGGATGTGTGTGATGTCCTTAGGTTAGTTAGGTTTAAGTAGTTCTAAGTTCTAGGGGACTGATGACCTCAGATGTTAAGTCCCATAGTGCTCAGAGCCATTTGAACCGTTCGAACAAATTTCTCTTCTTCAGAAACGCTTTTCTTGCCATTGCCGATCTACATTTTATATCCTCTCTACTTCGACCATCATCAGTTATTTTGCTACCCAGATAACAGAACTCATCTAAAGCTTGAAATGTCTCACTTCGTAATTCCCTCAGCATCACCTGATTTAATTCGACTGCGTTCCATTGTCCTCGTTTTGCTTTTGTTGTATTAATTTTATATCCTCGTTTCAAGACACTGTCCACTCCGTTCAGTGCTCTTCCAGGTCATTTGCTGTCTCTGACAGAATTACAATGTCATCGGCAAACCTCAAAGTTTTTACTTCTTCTCCATGGATTTTAATTCCTGCTCCAAATGTTTCTTTTGTTTCCTTTACTGCTTGTGCAATATACAGATTGAATAACATCGGAGATAGGCTACAATACTGTCTCACTCCCTTCTCTTCTCAACCACTGGTTCCCTTTCGTGCCCGTCGATTCTTATAACTGCCATCTGGTTTCTGTACAAATTCTAAATAGTCTTTCGCTTCCTGTATTTGACTCCTGCCACCTTCAGATTTTCAAAGAGAATATTCCAGTCAACATTGTTAAAAGCTTTCTCTAAGTCTACAAATGCTAGAAACGTAGGTTTGCCTTTCTCTATCTTCTAAGGTAAGTCGTAGGGTCAGTATTGCTTCACGTGTCCCAACATCCAAGCTGCTCTTCCCCGAGGTCGGCTTCTACCAGATTTTCCATTCGTCTGTAAAGAATTCGTGTTAGTATTTTGCAGCTGTGACTTATTAAACTGATAGTTCTTTAATTTTCACACCTGTCAACACCTGTTTTCTTTGGGATTGAAATTATTATATTGTTCTTGAAGTCTGATGGTATTTTGCCTATCTCATACACCTTGCTCACCAAATATTTTTGTCAGGGCAGGCGCTCCAAGGGCTATCAGTAGTTCTAATGTACTATTGTCCTAGTCCCAGGGCCTTGTTTCGCCTTAGGTCTTTCAGTGCAGTGTCAAACTCTTCACGCAATATCATATCTCCCATTTCATCTTTATCTACGTCCTCTTCCAATTCCATAATATTGACCTCAACTACATCGCCCTTGCGTAGACCCTCTATTTACTCCTTCCACTTTTCTGCGTTTCCTTCTTTGCTTAGGGGGTTTTCCATCTGAGCTCTTGATATACATACAAGTGATTCTTTTTTCTCCAAAGGTCTCTTGAGAGTATGTGATGTTATTCCAGTGATTACAAAATCAAGTCATACTAACAAGGAAATTAGCAGTATGAGCCCACTCATCAGTATGACGTTGCTCTTCCTCTCTCCTGAATGAATGCACTCATTGGGATGGGAAGAGGGTCATAAATCTGTGGTATGCTCTGCTGAGGCAAGCTGGCCAATAACTGTTGTAACTGGTAATTGATATCCCCTTTGCTGGCACTGGGATGCACGTGTGGGCTGGTGCCAGATATATTCTATTGGGGACAGATCTGTGGATTGTGATGGCCATGGGAGTACCTCAGCATTACGCAGGCAGTTCATAGAGACATATGCCATGTGTCGACGAACCATTATCCGGTTGAAAAATGGCCCCACGATACTGTTACGTGAGAGGTAACACATGAGTACACATGAGGCCCGGGACGTACCGTTGTGCCATCCGAGCTCCCTTTGTCATTACCAGCCGTGACTTGAGGTCACACCCGATAGCTTCCAACACCATCACGCGAGGAGTAACACCGCTGCGCCTCTCCACAACGCTGAAAGAATGGGGCCTCTCTCCAGGTCGCCGCCATACACGCCGAAGATGGTAATCTGGAGTAATGCAGAACCGCGATTCACCGCTGAATGTAGTGCGACACCATTCGTGGTCTCTGATCACGGCACCTTTCCAAACGCAGCTGTTTATGTTGTGGTGTTACTGGCAGCCTTCGCATGGAACAGTAATTTCGTAGTCCGGCTGCAGCTAGTCTCCAGTCAATTGTGTGGGCTGACAAAGAATATTACAGGGAGTCCAGTACTTGTTGTCAGATGGCAGGCGCTTGTGTGAAGGGATTACCTTGTGCTTGTTGCCACATATGGCGATCCCCCCTGGTGGCGGTCACACGCGATCGATCGTAACCCTGGCGACGCGTATGCCTGCTCTCACGTTCCCAAATTTTGACGGAATAGACGTTCACTGTGACTACGGAACCATTGTTTCTAAAGTACTGCTCGACAACGAACACACGATGCTCTACGCTCCAACATTCCATTACGACTGAAACTGCATTCTATGGGCAGTCTGCCAACATTCATTCAAGGTCAATACCCCCTCTCGTCGCCGCGTACTAGCGGTTCCAAAAACATGAGTTTCCTCTGCTCCACCCTGTATAACCTATTAGTCTGTCTCTATAACCGTCCGTCATTACGAACGTGTTTCCAGTGCACTATTTTGTGCCCAGACTGACCTCTCGGTTATATCTCATAAATGTTCGATATTATTCGTATCAGGCGATCTGGCTGGCCAAAACATTCGCTCCCATTGTTCAGAATTTTCTTCAAACCAATCACGGTGGACTGTGGCCTCCTGACATAGTGAATTATCATCCATAAAAATTCTTTCATTATATGGGAGCATGGAGTCCATGAGTGGTTGCAAATGGTCTCCAAGTAACCGAACGTAATCATTTTCAGTCAATAAAATGTTAAGTTGAACCAGACGACCCAATCCATTCCACGTAAACACAGCTCACACGATTATGGAGCCACCAACATCTTGCACAGTGCCTTGTTGACAACTTAGGGCTATGGCTTCGTGTGGTTTGCGCCAGATTCTAAAGCTACCATCAACTCTTAGCAACTAAAATCGGGACCCATCTGACCTGTCACGGTTTTCGAGTCGTCTAGGCTCCAACCGATACAATCACGAGCCCAGAAGAGGTGTTCCAGGCGACGGTGTGCTGTTAGCAAAGGCACAGAAAAGGCACTCGTGTCGGTCGTCTGCTGCCATAGTCCGGTAAGACCAAATTTCGGCACACTGTCCCAACGGATACGTTCGTCTTAGACCGTGCATTGATTTCTGCGGTTATTTCAAGCAGGATTGCTTGTCTTTTATCTCTGACAACTCTGCGCAAACGCCACTGCTCTCGGTCGTTAAGTGAAGGCACCAGCCACAGCATTTTCCGTGTTGAGAAGTAATGCCTGAATTTTGGCATTCTCCACACACTCTTGGTACTGTGTATCTCTGAAAATTGAATTACCTAACGATTTCCGAAATGGAATGTCCCACGCATCTAGCTCCATCTACTATTTCCCTTTCGAAGCCTGTTAATTCCTGTTGTGCGGCCATAATCACGTCGGAAACCTTTTCACATGAATTCCCTGAGTACAAAGACAGTTCCGCCAGAGCAGTGCCCTTCTACACTCTGTGTACGCTATAATACCGCTATCTACGTGTGTGCATATCGCTACCCCATTAACTTTTGTCACCTCAATATACTCCTATATACCTGCCCGGGAGTAGACAACATTCCATTAGAACTACTGATAGCCTTGGGAGAGCCAGCCCTGAGAAACTCTACCATCTGGTGAGCAAGACGTGTGAGACAGGCGAAATACCCTCAGACTTCAAGAACAATATAATAATTCCAATCCCAAAGAAAACAGGTGTTGACAGATGTTAAAATTACCGAACTATCAGTTTAATAAGCCACGGCTGCAAAATACTAACGCGAATTCTTTACAGACGAATGGAAAAAACTGGTAGAAGCCGGCCTCGGGGAAGATCAGTTTGAATTCCGTAGAAATGGAGCACGTGAGGCAATACTGACCCTACGACTTATCCTAGAAAATAGATGAAGGAAAGGCAAACCTACATTTCTAGCATTTGTAGATGTAGAGAAAGCTTTTGACAATGTTGACTGGAATATTCTCTTTGAAAATCTGAAGGTGGCAGGGGTAAAATACAGGGAGCGAAAGGCTATTTACAATTTGTACAGAAACCAGATGGCCGTTATATGAGTCGAGGGGCATGAAAGGGAAGCGGTAGTTGGGAAGGGAGTGAGACAGGGTTGTAGCCTCTCCCCGATGTTATTCAATCTGTATATTGAGCAAGCAGTGGGGGAAACAAAAGAAAAATTCGGAGTAGGTATTAAAATTCATGGAGAAGTAAAAACTTTGAGGTTCGCCGATGACATTGTAATTCTGTCAGAGACAATAAAGGACCTGGAAGAGCCGCTGAACGGAATGGACTGTGTCTTGAAAGGAGGATATAAGATGAGCATCAACAAAAGCAAAACGAGGATAATGGAATGTAGTGGAATTAAGTCGGGTGATGCTGAGGGAATTAGATTAGGAAATGAGACACTTAAAGTAGTAAATGAGATTTGCTATTTGGGGAGCAAAATAACTGATGATGGTCGAAGTAGAGAGGATATAAAATGTAGACTGGCAATGGCAAGGAAAGCTTTTCTGAAGAAAAGAAATTTGTTAACATCGACTATAGATTTCAGTGTCAGGAAGTCAAAAAAATCAAAATCTGTGTGAAATCTTATGGGACTTAACTGCTAAGGTAATCAGTCCCTAAGCTTACACACTACTTAACCTAAATTATCCTAAGGACAAACACACATACCCATGCCCTAGGGAGGACTCGAACCTCCGCCGGCACCAGCCGCACAGTCCATGACTGCAGCGCCCAAGACCGCTCGGCTAATCCCGCGCGGCCCAGGAAGTCGTTTCTGAATGTATTTGTATGGAGTGTACCATGTATGGAAGTGAAACGTGGACGATAAATATCTTAGGCAAGAGGAGAATAGAAGCTTTAGAAATGTGGTGCTGAAGGTTAGATGGGTAGATCACTTAACTAATGAGGAGGTATTGAATAGAATTGGGGAGAAGAGAAATTTACGGCACAACTTGACTAGAGGAAGGGATCGGTTGGTAGGACATATTCTGAGGCATTAAGGGATCACCAATTTAGTGTTGGAGGGCAGCGTGGAGAGTGAAAATCGTAGAGGGAAACCAAGAGATGAATACACTAAACAGATTCAGAAGGACGTAGGTTGCAGTAGGTACTGGGAGATGAAGAAGCTTGCACAGGATAGAGTAGCATGGAGAGCTGCATCAAACCAGTCTCTGGACTGAATACCACAACAACAACATACCTACCGATGGTGTGTATGGGTATGAAAGGCGGGGGGGGGGGGGGGGCATTGACATCCGACCATGTCTTCTGGGTGCTTCCCTTTCTTTGTATTTACCGACTTCACACTTCTCCGTTTGGAGACATTGTCTGCGGATGTCTTCGCCCGTAGAAATGAGATCTAACTACAAACTGAAATATGGTATAGGTATGTAGTGTTATAGCAGATAAGCTTTGGGTGCTATAGTCCTGGTGATGTAACGACTCACAGGTGCGGCTCCACAACGAGGCCAGAAAGCACTTATTGCGTCATATTTCAAGGTAAAACACGCACCCCGCTAAGTTCTACAAGATTCAAAAGTGCTTATCTTCCGGAAACCGAGTTCGTTTTTATAAGAACTTCACACTTAAAATGTTCAAATGTGTGTGAATTCCTAAGTGACCGAACTGTAGAGGTCGTCGGTCCCTAGACTTATACACTATTTAGACTAACTTATGCCAAGACCAACACAGTCTCCCATGCCCGAGGGCGGGGAGGGGGGACTCGAACATCCGGCGGAAGGGGTCGCGTAATCTGTGACGTGGCGCCTCAAACTGCGCGGCCACTCCGCGCGGCACGCACTTGAAGAATCGACTTGATTGCATTTCGCAATTCTCTTTCCCTACACTACTAAGGAGTTTGTAAACGCTGCGCTAGTGCACACGCTACTCCTCAAAGCCTGTACTATAGTAAGTTGACGGGCTTCACCTTAAGAGAAAGGATTTTTGTACAGGCATTGACCGCGTGTACCTGAATGGAGGCAAATCAGACTTACACCCACTCAGTAATAACAATGATACGTCAAGCAAGTCCGAAATGCAACTACACGTCTGGACGGACAATAAACAACACAGAGGATGTTACCAATTTGTTAATAATACGGTCGCCAGACTAATTAGGCATTAACTGAGTTTCTTCCCTGTACAAGTTGATGTACGTTCGAGCATAACAACACGTAGTAACACTGCATAATATGGTAACTTTTAGAACCGGAAAATCTACTGAACTGATAATTTCACTTTCTGTACCAATATGGATAAACCATAAATATACAACATTATACTATAATGTTTACTACGAAACTTCGTACTGTCTATTGATCTGATTAAAATCGGGCATAGGTTACCCTAGAAATAGCACTTTCGAAACACACACACAATGTCAATTTTGATAAATGTAAAACACTGATAAATTTTGGTTTTTTGTATTGGCTTTAACTTTGCTGGTCTAATCAGTTTAGAACACTTCAGAATTCACATGAATAAGAAAGAAGGGCGGGGGGGGGGGGGACCCTGAAACTGTTACGATCACTGTATTACTTGACTTTACACGTGGCTAAGGCCTTATCGACCATACACCTGCTCTACGAGCCTCTTCCAATTATTTCTATCCAGGGAAATTGTTGTCCAATCAGAGTTGATGCCCATCCTAGCTGCATCTTCCCGGATATTCTCCATCCACCTAATTCGAGGTCTTCCTCTTCTTCTCTTTCCTTCTAATTTCTTAGTGGATGCTATTTTGGGTAGTCTGTTCTCCGGCATCCTTGCTACATGACCAGCCCAGTTCAGTCTTCTCTTCTTTAACATTTCCACAATGGTACTATGTTTGTACAGCTCCCGTAGTTCTTCATTTTTCCTTATCCTCCACTCCATGACATTTTCATCGAAGATTGGTCCAAATATTTTTCTTAGTATTTTTCTTTCAAATATCAACAGTTTTTCTTCTTCTTTTTTCCTGAATGTAATAGCTTCACATCCATATAATGCTACTGGTACAATAGTTGACTGATAAAAACGGATTTTGAATTCAGTACTAAGTGATCTCATCCTTAAAATTTTGATACAGCTGTAAAAAGTTCTATTAGCTGCTGCTAGACGGGCGTCTATTTCTATTTCTGCTCTATTGTCTCTGCTAAAAAGACTCCCTAAGTACTTGAAGTGGTCGGCTGCCTTGAAAGTGAGACCATTTACGGTCAGTGGTGTATTCTTTTGGAGTTTTTTACTTATGACTAGATATTCTGTCTTTTCATTCACATGAAGTCCAGCTTTCTCAGCTATTTTGTAATAATTTTGCATCATCCTGATTAATTCAGCTTTTGAAGTGCTTATTAAGGCTACATCATCTGCATAAGCAAGTCTAGTAATGTTCTGTCCCTGCAGTTGGATCCCTTGTGGATTAGTTTTGGTGAATTCTCTATCAATCTTCTCTAAGATAATATTAAATACACTCCTGGAAATTGAAATAAGAACACCGTGAATTCATTGTCCCAGGAAGGGGAAACTTTATTGACACATTCCTGGGGTCAGATACATCACACTGACAGAACCACAGGCACATAGACACAGGCAACAGAGCATGCAAAATGTCGGCACTAGTACAGTGTATATCCACCTTTCGCAGCAATGCAGGCTGCTATTCTCCCATGGAGACGATCGTAGAGATGCTGGATGTAGTCCTGTGGAACGGCTTGCCATGCCATTTCCACCTGGCGCCTCAGTTGGACCAGAGTTCGTGCTGGACGTGCAGACCGCGTGAGACGACGCTTCATCCAGTCCTAAACATGCTCAATGGGGGACAGATCCGGAGATCTTGCTGGCCAGGGTAGTTGACTTACACCTTCTAGAGCACGTTGGGTGGCACGGGATACATGCGGACGTGCATTGTCCTGTTGGAACAGCAAGTTCCCTTGCCGGTCTAGGAATGGTAGAACGATGGGTTCGATGACGGTTTGGATGTACCGTGCACTATTCAGTGTCCCCTCGACGATCACCAGTGGTGTACGGCCAGTGTAGGAGATTGCTCCCCACACCATGATGCCGGGTGTTGGCCCTGTGTGCCTCGGTCGTATGCAGTCCTGATTGTGGCGCTCACCTGCACGGCGCCAAACACACATACGACCATCATTGGCACCAAGGCAGAAGCGACTCTCATCGCTGAAGACGACACGTCTCCATTCGTCCCTCCATTCACGCCTGTCGCGACACCACTGGCGGCGGGCTGCATGATGTTGGGGCGTGAGCGGAAGACGGCCTAACGGTGTGCGGGACCGTAGCCCAGCTTCATGGAGACGGTTGCGAATGGTCCTCGCCGATACCCCAGGAGCAACAGTGTCCCTAATTTGCTGGGAAGTGGCGGTGCGGTCCCCTACGGCACTGCGTAGGATCCTACGGTCTTGGCGTGCATCCGTGCGTCGCTGCGGTCCGGTCCCAGGTCGACGGGCACGTGCACCTTCCGCCGACCACTGGCGACAACATCGATGTACTGTGGAGACCTCACGCCCCACGTGTTGAGCAATTCGGCGGTACGTCCACCCGGCCTCCCGCATGCCCACTATACGCCCTCGCTCAAAGTCCGTCAACTGCACATACGGTTCACGTCCACGCTGTCGCGGCATGCTACCAGTGTTAAAGACTGCGATGGAGCTCCGTATGCCACGGCAAACTGGCTGACACTGACGGCGGCGGTGCACAAATGCTGCGCAGCTAGCGCCATTCGACGGCCAACACCGCGGTTCCTGGTGTGTCCGCTGTGCCGTGCGTGTGATCATTGCTTGTACAGCCCTCTCGCAGTGTCCGGAGCAAGTATGGTGGGTCTGACACACCGGTGTCAATGTGTTCTTTTTTCCATTTCCAGGAGTGTAGAATAGGTGAGATGGCATCCCCTTGTCTCAGTCCAGTGTACACCTTAAAATTTTCAGTCTCTCCTGCAGGTGTCTTAACTTTGCATATGGTTTCTTCCAAACACATTTTAACTAATTTGATTAATTTTAATGGTATTTCAAATTCTTTCATGGTGTTTAAGAGTGTCTGTCGGTGTATGCTATCATAGGCCTTCCTGAAGTCTATAAATAGAATATGGATATCTACATTAAATTCCCATGCCTTCTCACTTATTTGTCTCATTGTGAATAAGTGATCCAAAGTGGATCTGTTAGTGCGGAAATCACATTGGTAGTCCCCAATCAGTTCTTAGGTTATGGGAATCAGTCTGTGTATTATACACATCGACAAAATTTTACACGTGACATCGAGTAGGGCAATTCCTCTGTAGTTATCACAGACAAGGGGATCATTCTTCTTAAAGATGGGGCATATAATTGCAGTTTTCCAATCGGCCGGTATGTTTTCTGTCTCCCAAATTGTTTCAATTAAGGAATGTAGTTCTATTTCCAATTGTGGTCCTCCATTTTTTAAAAGCTCAGCATATACCTGGTCTTCCCCACAGGCCTTGTTGTTCTTTAATTTCTTTATTGTTTGTCTTATTTCATTTACTGATGGTGTGTTGACTTGTATATCAACTGTATCTGGTTCTTCAAATGTAAAGTAATATTGTGGATCAATGCAGTTGAGCAGCTGTGTAAAGTATGTCTTCCATGTTTCTTGTATGTCATTCTTGTTTGTAAATATTTTCCCATTATGGTCCTTTATAAACAGTTCCCTTTTAGTGAATTTTCCCAAGGACTTTTTTATATTCTGGTACATCTGCCTTGCTCTGTGATGCTTGAAATCATCCTCCGCTTCTGTTGTTGTAGTGTTTTCTCTTCTCTTGTCTTAGAGTTCGTTGTGTTTCCTTGCGGATTTTATAGTATCTCTCCTTTAGTGTAATATTGTCCATGTCTTGTAACCATGCCTTCCTCGCATTTTGCCTCTCCAGTACTCTTTCTTGGCACTTTATATTAAACCAGATTTTGTTAGTTCGTTTTCTTTTACCTATATTTTTGGAAGCTACATCTTGAATACTGTTTCTGAGGTGTCTCCATCTACTTTCCACGTCTTGCTGGTCACTGTGTGTCAGTCTAGATTCCGATAGGTTAATTTCTATTTCTTTCCTAAAGTTTTCTTTTATTTTTTCTTCTGCCAGATTTTCTACATCGTACCTTTTAATTTCAACCCTATTTGTACTTTGTTTCTTTTTTAGCTTTATTTTCATTTGAGCTATGATTAACATATGGTCTGTCTCACAATCTGCTCCCCTAAAAGTTCTAACGTCTTTAATACTGTTTTGAAATCGTCTTTGGATGGCGACATGGTCAAATTGGTTCACTACTTTTCCATCTGGTGATATCCATGTCCCTAAATGAATGCGTTTGTGTTGGAATTTTGTGCTGCTTAATGTGAGACCATTTGCCATTGCAAAGTTTATGAGTCGCACACCATTCTCTGAACTTTCATCATGTAAGCTGTAATTCCCAATGGTTGGTTTGTAGATTTCCTCTTTTCCTACTTTGGCATTAAAGTCTCCTAACACTATTGTTACGTTATGTCTACTTATTGAATTATATGTCTGTTCCAGTTGTCTATAAAATTCTTCTTTCACGTCATCTTCCTTATCTTCTGTGGGTGCATGAACATTTATAAATGTAATATCAAACCACTGAGCCTGAACTGTAATGTGTGATATTCGGTTATTAATTGATTTGAATTCCTTTATTGTGTCAATTGCTGTTTTATGAATGTAAAAGCCCGTTCCAAATTCATGGCGCTGACCGCAGTCTCCATACATTATTGTCCCGTCTCCTATTTTCATTGATCCCGTTCCCTGCCATCTTATTTCTTGGAGCGCTACCAGTTGTACCTTGTATTTTCCTAGTTCGTTTATTAGTATTTGTGCGCTTCCTGGGCGGTATAGACTTCTGACATTCCACGAACCAAAAGAGAAATCCTTGTAACTTTGCCAATTTCTGTTCCAGTAAATTCTGTCCTGTTTCCGAGGCATACCTTGAGTGTCCTGACCGGCCATTGTTTTACATGAGTGGGTTGGTAGCCCTCTGCACAACCCCCAACCTGGAGGACCAGGAGTCTTGATTTTGGGGTACTCCACCCCTAGGGATTTGCCTTCACCATGGCTTAACGAGTCTTCCCTACCCGTGCTAGTTTTGGTCCGCCCCGGGTATTTTATTTCCTCGGTACCCCCCATATCTGGAGAGCATTCCCCAATCCGCCACCCGGGGAGGCGCCCGATGGGGGACTAGCAACCCCACACGATCACTGTATTAAAACAATTAATTTATTGAAATAATTAAGCACTCAAAATTTCCACTATATGAGTTACTACTCTTTTTAGCTTATTTCCTGCTCATTTAATTACCATTATATCTGCCTCAAAATAATTAAACTTCATTACTAAACCAATTTCAAAATTATCTTCCCACTTTGTCAGACCTTTGTTATTTACCTATAGATTCATTAACAAAACAGTTCTTTAAACATCATTCTAACATAGCTAGGTCTGCAAGTAATTATTATTAACATAACTTTAAATCTTCATCTCGGGACACTCGGATTGCACAACATGTGGAAAGGACCCTGTCTAGGTTAGTTGTGAGGATAATTAAATGATAGGACAGTTCTGGTAAAATTTAAGTTGTTATTGAACAGTATGGAACAAAAGTAACACTGGTCCACACGAATACAGTACTAAAAGTTTCAACCTGTTCGTATCGATGCGGCGGTCAGCAGGCAGCGAGATGGCGAGGCACAGGGCACACATACAATCACAGCAATGGCTCTTGATGTATCGGCACTTTGCTTCTTCTTAGCGTCGCAATTCTTTTCCATTTAGTGCCTATGGAATTTTGCCATGCTGTATAGGCGTCGGGACGGCACATTTGAGGCTCAATGAAACTACGTCTTCCAGGAGAGCCTCCTCGATCCAGAACGTGTGGCTCAGACCAATGCCCAACTCCGACTACTACTGCTGAGCCCGTTAGGCCGTGCAGCGCCCGTGTGCATTTTCCCGCTCTCGCCTGCCATCCACCTTTTACCGCTCCCCTACAGACAGGGTATTCACCAGAGGTTTTGCATTCTACATATCCCAATACATTGCCTACGTATGGACCAGACGCACAATTACAATTTTAACATCTTACAATAGTTTCAACGTTTCTTATATTTCAATTCTGTTATAATATTGCTTGAAATTTGACATAAACATTAATATTCACATCGAAAATTGTTTACAGTTTCTTTAACATAATGGCATGAAACAAAAAAAAATGAAATGAAATCACAACATCGATTACACTAATTTATCGAAAATCAGAAGAAAAAATTATTTATTTGTACAATAGTATAACGTTGTTGTTGGTACAAGTTCTTTTTCGTGGGTACCGTGGCGCCTCTCGGTAGAGTTGAAATTAATTTTATTGTGCGTAACATATATTATTTTACATGCTGCTGAAACGCAGCAGTGCAGAATTATAATGTCTCATCTTATTTTAGGTGATACGTGATTGGCTTACATAATTTGGTCGTTGTTATCCTGAGACCGAAGACTAATTTGATGTAACTGTCTACGCTAGTGATATGACGGGTTGTCAGAAATAAATTGTTTTCTGCACGGATGATAAATGACATGATTGTTGCACGCGTAAAATTTTTAGAATTGTGATGGATTTACATTCAAAATGAACACTTATCTTTTCTTATACAACTTCTTCTTTGCCGTGATTGTATGTCAGAGCGTAGATACATTTATATACACCGATGGAACCAATTGGTATGATCTGGAGCGTCGTTTGTAATACAGTTCGAAGTACTGCTTATAGACGAAGTTCACAACCATATGCAAAGACTTGCAGATTAACTTGAGAGAGTCCACCTGATCGCCTGTAACTCTGTTGTCGCCGAACAGGCTGACTGGAACGTAGCCTGGTGTTGAACTGACTGTGTCCGCTTGTCCTTCTGTTTGGCGACCGGTCGTAGTTGGTGACAATGCGAACTTCTGTGAACGTATCTTGCTACTTCCGTCTCATTGGTGAGGCCAGCGATAGCAAGGAGCATCTTTGTGGTGTTGACAGCACGCGCCAGTGCTACGCCAGCGACTACACCACAGTTAGCCTCTCTTTTCCAATCCTCGTCATCTCTTGATGACTACATTCTAACCTACTCGCTTAACTCAAGTCTTGGCCTCGCTTTGGAACTTTTACCACTTCATCACTTACCTCCATTACCTAATTAACTATTCCTCGATGCTGCAGGTTGTGTCCTATCAATGAGTCTCACCTTTTAGTCAGGTTATTGAATAAAGACGTCTTCAGTTCAGTACTTTCCCGTGTTTCTGTGCTGTTCGAGGCTTTCCCGACGCAACAACTACTTGAAAGGTTGTCGGACGAAGCGTCGAATCGCATTGCCTAAACTGCATAATATTTCCACGAGGCAGCAGCTCGTCGTCGTCTTCAGGTGCGACTCTGTCTATTTGTTCGCTTGCAAAGTGCCAGTGCTATTGCGGGGGATGTTGACATGTAGAACCTCCTGTCAGAGAAGTTATCGGCGGACTCGGCGCTCCATATGCAGTGGCAAGGTATTGGGGTTCGCGTTAGCTGCCCTGGCTACGATTCTCCATCGGTGTTGTCTTGCTAAATTCATCTACCTACAGCCGACGATTCCTTAGTGCCGCCAGAGCTAGTTCCCATACTTTTCTTAGTTTAAAACTCGTGTCTTTGAGACTTAAGTTTTTAGTCATACGTGTTTCGACTGCTTCTTTAAAGACAGAGTCCTAGTACGTGGAGACGGACGAGGGCATATACATGAGTTCCCCATCAAGATAGTGTTCAGCACCACCAGATTTTTGTGGCTGAAATAGACTTATGTGATATCTGTGTTCGTCGTATCTGTATTTTACAGTGCGACGCGTCTGGCCAGTGTATGATTTTGCACACTGGTATGAAATCTCGTGTATGTTGCTGGTCTTCTCAGACCGTGATTGTCTTTTACGGAACCCAGCATGGTTTGCAATCGTCCCGGAGTACGGAAGGCACATTTTACTCGGCATTTCTTGTAGATCTTGCCGACGTTGATGGACACTACGCCAGTATAAGGCAAAAATACCATCCTAGCGGAGTTCTCCTGGTAGAAATGCAATGCGTATCTGTCTCTCGTAGTAAACATTCTAGACAAACACAGTTTTTATTATTTCTCTCCGATCTTTAATGGTTTTTTTAAATTTCTACTTGGTTTTCCTTTTTATATTTTTCTAGCTTCTGGTTACACATATGTTATCGTAACATATTTCAGTTTCTTAGAAATCCATTACTACGTTTGTTAGGTCGCTACATTCGACTGGAGAGTGCTGCCATCTCTAGAGACATTTGTACCTGAGGGATACTGGTCAGTAGGCCGCATCTCCAAGGGAACATAAACGGTAAACTCGCGGCTGCGAGGTAAGAACAATTGTGAATGGTCTCTCGCCCGATTGGCTGTCCTAAGCGTCATACTCGCTGAATGGCAAACCTGTATATTTTAACTTGTGAAAATTAGCTTAATGTAAATAATAAGTGATTATCTATCAGCTGTCGTCATTCATTTACAATTCGAATGGATTCGAATCATTATACAGTCGTCCTCCGGTAACATGTAAGATTTACATTTTCGTCTGCCGGCGTAAACAACGTTGTTTACATTGTATAATAATTCGCCAACGTAAAACGGAACCGGCCCAGAGAGGCACTCAAAACAGACCCGCGCTCTAGCTATTCTAGACACAGATTCAATAACGTGGCAGTAGGTTAGAATCCTCTCTCAGCTACTAACTCCCTATAATGTCCTTCGACTGTTCGAATTCAATCTGATTTCTGTACAAGTTCTAGGTAAGGTTATAGTTCATGTATTTATGTTGATGAGAATTTCAAAGTGAATGTTCCAGTTAACGTTATCAAAAGCATTTTGTAAATCCGCAAGTGCCAGTATCTACACTACTGGCCATTAAAATTGCTACACCAAGAAGATGACGTGCTTCAGATGCGAAATTTAACCGACAGGAAGGAGATGCTGTGATATGCAAATTATTAGCTTTTCAGAGCATTCACACAAGGTTAGCGCCGGTGGCGACACCTACAAAGTGCTGACATGAGGAAAGTTTCCAACCGATTTCTCATACACAAACAGCAGTTGACCGGCGTTGCCTGGTGAAACGTTGTTGTGATGCCTCGTGTAAGGACGAGAAATGCGTACCATCACGTTTCCGACTTTGATAAAGGTCGGATTGTAGCCTATCGAGATTGCGGTTTATCGTATCGCGACATTGCTGGTCGCGTCGGTCGATATCCAATGACTGTCAGCAGAATATGGAATCGGTGGGTTCAGGAGGGTAATACGGAACGCCGTGCTGGATCCCAACGGCCTCGTATCACTAGCAGTCTAGATGACAGGCATCTTATCCGCATGGCTGTAACGGATCGTGCAGCCACGTCTCGATCCCTGAGTCAACAGATGGGGACGTTTGCAAGACAACAACCATCTGCACGAAAAGTTCGACGACGTTTGTAGCAGCATGGACTATCAGCTCGGAGACCATGGCTGAGGTTACCCTTGACGCTGCATCACAGACAGGAGCGCCTGCGATGGTGTACTCAACGACGAACCTGGGTGCACGAATGGCACAACGTCATTTTTTCGGATGAATCCAGGTTCTGTTTACAGCATCATGATGGTCGCATCAGTGTTTGGCGACATCGCGGTGAACGCACATTGGAAGCATGTATTCGTCATCGCCAAAATGGCGTATCATCCAGCGTGATGGTATGAGCTGCCATTGGTTACATGTCTCGGTCACCTCTTGATCGCATTGACGGCACTTTGAACAGTGGACGTTACATTTCAGATGTGTTACGATCCGTGGCTCTACCCTTCATTCGATCCCTGCGAAACCCTACATTTCAGCAGGATAATGCACGACCGCATGTTGCAGGTTCTTTACGGGACTTTCTGGATACAGAAAATGTTCGACTGCTGCCATGGCCAGCACATTCTCTAGATCTGTCACCAATTGAAAACGTCTGGTCAATGGTGGCCGAGCAACTGGCTCGTCACAATACGCCAGTCACTACTCTTTATGAACTGTGGTATCGTGTTGAATCTTCATAGGCAGCTGTACCTGTACACGCCATCAAAGCTCTGTTTGACTCAATGCCCAGGCGTATCAAGGCCGTTATTACGGCCAGAGGTGGTTGTGCTGGGTACTGATTTCTCAGGAACTATGCACCCAAACTGCGTGAAAATGTCAGTTCTAGTATAATATATTTGTCCAATGAATATCCGTTTATCATCTGCATTTCTTCTTGGTGTAGCAATTTTAATGGCCAGTAGTGTATATGTGAGTTAGTCCATCTTCAGTATAGAGAGTTCGCCTCGTAAGAGTCGTGAGGCGCATTTTCTCTGGTGTTTAGGCAAATATTTGCAGTTCTGTTTTTTTCAGTTAGTTTAGTGCGATATTCGTGCCATCGATGTGTATTAACAGGGACAGTAAAACGCGAAGAATAACCAGTATTCCAGCTGCGAATTAGTAGCGCTACAGTTGCATGGCGTTAGCAGTCAGCGAGGGCCAGGGCAGTACCGTTGCTGCCGGATTTCTGGTTATTCTTTGTGTTTTACTGTCCTCCTAATACATATCGATAACACAATTATCGCACTAGACTAATTAGGACCGTTATAATAAATGGGCACGTAAAATTCCGCTTTGAAAAACATTTTCTTCGTAGCGGGAAACAAACTGACGGTCTCTGGCGACACTAGGCGTCGCATGGACGACGTGATTAGTACTATTTGTTTGGGCTGACTTCGAAACACCAGAATGAGAGACACAGTATAATGTTAGTGAATTAACTCTCATAATATCTTGCCTGTTACAAACCCGCCAGGTTAGCCGAGCGCGCTAACGCGCTGCTTCCTGGACTCGGGTAGGCGCGCCGGCCCCGGATCGAATCGTCCCGGCGGATTAACGACGAGGGCCGGTGTGCCGGCCAGCCTGGATGCGGTTTTTAGGCGGTTTTCCACATCCCCCTAGGTGAATACTGGGCTGGTCCCCATGTCCCGCCTCAGTTCCACGGCACGCAGACATCTGAACACTAGTCGCAGACAGTTGGGGTACACTAATTTCTTCCCGGTGGGTACGGGGTGGCGGCAGGAAGGGCATCCTGCCACCCCTTCAACTAACATTGCCACATCCGATTAACCATGCCGACCCTGTGTATCCGCGGTTAAAACGGCACAAGCAAAAGAAAGAAGAAAAGAATTTCTTGCCTGTTACAGTTATCGAATAAGAGTTCTTTATTACTAGTGGCTAACGGTATTAACTGCAAATATATTACATTCCAGTAGATTTTCAGGAGGTGGTGCTCCAAACCATCATCAGGTTCATAAAAGTATTCACAGACTCATTTTAGGCGAAATATAAAATCGTTATCGTCAGGTGGTAAAACCATGAATAATACGCTGTTATCATATCGTAATATAAATTACGTCGTCAGTCTACAAAAACTATGCTAGGGAGTGTTCTTAAAACTGTAATCGGCGTTAACACTGTGTACAAATTTATGCCACGCAGCTGTTCAGTTGCATCTACTGGAAATGAATCTGTTCACAGCATTACCGTCGATTACAATTTTAATATAAATAAATATACTCCGTAGCAAAGTTTTTGTAGATTGACGACGTAATTTATATTACGAGATGACAACGATTTCATATTTCCCCTAAAACGACGCTGTGAATACTTTTATGAACCTGACGATGGTCAGACGACTGAAATTGGTTGTATTACCGCCAGCTTGAGGTGGTAGTACGACGTTTTTCGTATTACATTCCGTGTACCTTCGCGATCGTCTCCCTGTTGGTATTCTGTGTGCTCCGCCCTGTACGGCATTTAGCCTTGGCGCAGCTCAGGTCCGTCAGAAGTAAGCCCCACATGCAGGAGGGGAGCTTGTTGGTTGGTAAACAGAGAGGGCCGCTTGCAGAGTGAATTGGCGAGTGTTCTGGCAGGGGGCCGGCTGCTTCGAGAGCGGAGCAATTACCTGCCCGCTGCCGCTAACCAACCTGTGCCCCCTGCTGCGCGGCTGGCCAACGTGGGCCGGCACATGTGCCAGTAGTAGTGGCGCGCTACCTGCAGAGACGGCTGGAGCCCTTAGAACGGAATACGCTACAGCTTATGAAAATAACAACAGCCAGAAGGAATTGTCTGCACTACTACAGAATCTGAGGGTGTACAGCAAAGTGGAAGATCACAGAGTGATGGCGTGCAGGCAGGCCCAGCAGCAAACTATCAACTCGCAGGTCATTGTTGTTTGTCTAATTTGGCGGAGACATGGGCTTAGCTATGAACGTTTCTAGAATGCAATTTTCACTCTGCAGGGAAATGTGCGCTGATCTGAAATTTCCTGGCGGATTAAAACTGTGTGCCGGACCAAGACTAGAACACGGAACCAGGCGAATGTTCAAAAAATGTTCAAATGTGTGTGAAATCTTATGGGACTTAACTGCTAAGGTCAACAGTCCCTAAGCTTACACACTACATAACCTAAATTATCGCCGGCCGGGGTGGCCAAGCGGTTAAAGGCGCTACAGTCTGGAACCGCGCGCCGGCCGCGGTGGTCTAGCGGTTCTGGCGCTGCAGTCCGGAACCGCGGGACTGCTACGGTCGCAGGTTCGAATCCTGCCTCGGGCATGGGTGTGTGTGATGTCCTTAGGTTAGTTAGGTTTAAGTAGTTCTAAGTTGTAGGGGACTTATGACCTAAGATGTTGAGTCCCATAGTGCTCAGAGCCATTTGAACCATTTTTTTTTCTGGAACCGCGCGACCGCTACGGTCGCAGGTTCGAATCCTGCCTCGGGCATGGATGTTTGTGATGTCCTTAGGTTAGTTAGGTTTAAGTAGTTCTAAGTTCTAGGGGACTGATGACCTTAGAAGTTAAGTCCCATAGTGCTCAGAGCCATTTTTGAACCTAAATTATCCTAAGGACAAACACACACACCCATGCCCGAGGGAGGACTTGAAACTCCGCCGGGACCAGCCCCACAGTCCATGATTGCAGCGCCTTGGACCGCTCGGCTAATGCCGCGCGGCCCAGGCGAGTGCTCTACCATCTGAGCTACCCAAGCACAACTCACGACCTGTCCTCAGAGCTGTAATTCCGCCAGTATACCGTCTCCTACCTTCCACACTTCACAGAAACTCTCCTGCAGACCTTGCCGATCTCTGCAGTCCATTGCAGAGTGAAAATTTCATTCTGTTGTTTGTCTAACTTTGAGCTTCCTGTGGTTTATTTTTCCAGAAAATAAATTCATGAAATTTTTTGGGGGTGAAAGAAGTATTTTGATTAGTTGGAAGACCTTTCCCATAGCCACATTACTAAGGCAAGTATCTTTTGTAAAGTTTTGGCCACCAGATGTTGTAATCTATATATTCTTCTGTTTTCATAGGAAAACACAAAATTTGTGTTTCTTCGGAGGTCTGTCGCCTCACTAACAATGTAATATCGTTGCTGTTTTCTCAGTTTTCTCGTGATGACACCGAAATCCCGATCATCCCTATACCGTGCAGTAAGCGATACACTACATCTATAGCTAGAGCCGCTTTATTGACTGTGGACAGCTTCCTTATCTGCAGCAAACAACGCGCCTACCGAGTTGGATTGCGAATCTTGATAATTTCGGGTGTGTTTCCCTTCTGCAGTGTGCGCTTCATATACAGATATAAACGGGGGAACGAAATTAAACGAAGTGCTCTTACGATGTGACGAGCTGCCGGAAAAAAGGATCCCTGTCCCAAAATACTCGCTAAATATCCCCGAACAACCTCCGAATTTTTTCCATGCAATTCTGATTCATTCTGTGGATGAGATCCCCATTCTCTAAAAAGGTCATGATGCTAGAGTGTAAATGCGTATCACCGCCGTTCAGACCAAAGACGTGTCATCCTCAGCGGTGCCAACGATATAAACGGGTACCCGCAACGAACATGTGACGTCACACTACTCGGTTTGTCCGCCACACTTCGCGAATGGTCATCTCCTTGCAGGACCCCTGGGAAATCAGTATTTAATTGAAAAGGTGTCCTGTAAAGGCCTTATTTTTGTCGTGTGCTATGGAGAGCTTCTATGCGTTTAAACGCTAAGTTAAGAACTATGAAATTCGTCTGATATAGTTACTCGCTCCCCGTTGGAGAGGGCTGCTGGCACTCGTAAGACCTGCAGTGTCACGTGCTGTGACGTACGCCCCGTGGCCTTGTCTTCCTCGTGGGCCTCGTACTCAGCCAGTGACGTCATTTGGATGCTGTAAGGACGGGCGTGAGGGGCAGGATACCGCTTTGCCGGCTTTTGTCAGTTCAGCAAACCAGGTGCCGCTGCTTCTGACTCAAGTAGCCCCTCAGGTACCATCACGATATTGAGTAGACACCATTTCAGTCCTTCCAACAAGGAAAAATCTCTGGTGATACCGGGAATCGAACCCACCTCCTCTACATCGTAACTGACCACACAGCTACGGAGGCGGACCATGAACATAACACGTGTTCCATAATTCTACAACGATCTGACGTTAGCGATATATGCCTTCTTGAAAACGGAGATGACGTGGACTTTCATGGAGGTAAAGCAGTGTATATACAGGGTAATTCTTATTTAACAATTAAAAACTTCCGAAACGAAGTAGATAACGCTGAGACAAGTAATTTAATGTGAGACACATGAGTCCTAAAATCTGGGGAAATACCCCAAAAGTGGATGTCCTGCATCTGGCAGGACGCAATTGTCATGCAGTATTTTTTTTCATTGCGTTAGACAATTATATGTTTACATTGCGATGTCTCGCTGTCTCCGCTGGTTTATTGCAAAGCACAGTACAGAAAAAACCTACCGTACTGCGTCACAAGCAAATGAGTATAAGCTTCAGAATTTCGTCGTTACCAGTAAATGATCTACGGGTTCCGTACTAAATGATGTCTGTAAACAAAAAAAGAAGGGGAAAAGAAGGAAAGAAACATAAAATAAGGTTACAGGGAGGACAGTAATTTTGTAACATGTACGTTTACAACAGATCACATTTACAAAAGGTGTCAGAAATTTGTACCGTTGCGCATCAATGTGAAGCAGTGCCTCCTACCGGCGCGTGTAGCATCGTCAGGCCCAACCGCTGCACGTACGGCGAGGTACGTTATCTGACGACGTCACATGTTCAACGTTTGTCATCCACTTTTGGGGTATTTCCCCTCATTTTCGGCACCATGTGTCTTATATTAAATAACTTGTCACAGCAGCGTCTACGTCGCTTCGATTGTTTTTAAAAGTTAATAAGAGTCACCCTGAGTGTCCTGTGTCAATCACGCAACAAAAGACATTCAGAATTTGAAGCAGTCAGATAGGGTGTAGCATACGTTTGGATTCTAGATCCTTTGTTATTTCTAACACACGTAAATACTGCCAGTTCCAGTTTCAGAAGGTGGAATTTTATCCTTTTTGCAGACGATAAAAGTATGGGAATAAAAAGTAGTACCAGTACCCTCGCCGACGAGGCAATTAATGAAATATTTGAAAACATCAACAGATTGTTGAAGGGAAGTAGGTTATTATTGAATTTCGGGAAGACTCAGTACGTACAATTCAGTACTTGTCATGGAACTCTACAAGCTATAAAAGTTTCTCAAAGAGTCAAAAACAAGAAGAACAGAATGTTAAGTTTTTGGGACTAGAGATTCATTGCAACACCCACTAGAATTAATGAAGCGTTTCATTTCAGCTATGTTTGCAGTACGTGTGGTTATTCTTACAGGAGATTTAAAATTGAAGAAACTACTTTGTTCTGCATATTTCCGCTAACAAATGAGTCATGGAATCATTTTCTGAGGAAACTAAACTCATGGTATTCTCAGAGTTCAGAAGCGGGTGGTAGGAAATAGATATGATGTTAATTATCGAACGCTCTGCAGAGATCTCTGGAAAAACTGGATATTTTGACAACTGCTTCGCAGTATATATGTTCATTAATGTCCTCTGTCTTCTTCTCTGTATACAAAAGGAAAGTCCTGATTGATCTACTGACTCATCATCGCTTACCCCAAACCGCTAAGAGTGTGAAATAGCGGATGAAAGGATTTGTCGTTATTAAGGCAGTTTTAAATCAAAACTACGAAAATTTGCACCTGGTTTCTCGATCAGAAATTTTAAAAAAATCCTGTTGCAGTTTTGGAAATTCAACACGTGAGGGGTTGAAATAGGAGATCAAAATTTATGAAAATATTTCGTTATATTAAAACATTTTTAAAGTTAAATCTTTGTAAATTGGTAGTTGTTTCTTGGTTAGAAATAAATAAATATGTTTAAAAAAATCTATCTAGACCATGCTGTCTACGACAGCGAAGCAGCGGTCGCTAAGCTAGCTAGCGGTATTTCCCATTCGTGAAAAAATAGTAAGAAGTGACGGGTGACACTGGGACCAAAGAAAACTTATACAAAGACTTCAAGAGACAAGAAACCGTACAGAAACTAGTCAGACACATGGGTACATGTGTATTCAACAACCTATCAGAGCACATTCAGTGTCGTGTAAATAATATGGTGAGCTTAAGAGTTAATGAACTTCTGTTGGTCAGCTCCTCCTACTCTGTTGCAGAGTACCTAGTGTTTTAGTTTATAATTAAAATTAGCACTGTAACACAGTTATGTAGTCATTTCACAACATTAAAGAGAATGTACATTTTTTACTTTTTTCTCATCTAAGAGACAACTTTCCGTGAAATATGTGGAAGACGACTATTTTCTATACACATGTCGTTCCTTTTTTTTAGGCCTCTTTTTCTGCTGTCGGAGTTATACAAGTTGTGGTGTCACAGCCAGACACCACACGTGCTAGGTGGTAGCTTAAATCGGCCGCGGTCCTGTAGTACATGTCGGATCCGCGTGTCGCCACTGTGTGATCGCAAACCTAGCGCCACCGCAAGGCAGGTCTCGAGAGACTGACTCGAACTCAGCCCAGTTGTACGGACGACAGAGCTAGCGACTAGACGTACGAAGCCTTTCTCTCTCATTAGCCGAGAGACAGAATAGCCTTCAGCTAAGTTAATGGCTACGAACTAGCAAGGCGCCATTAGCCTTACAGTGATTGTAATTAAAGTCTCCTTTGTGCGATGTACCACAATGAGTGATTAAAGATAAGTATTATACCAGCTACGTACTTTTCTTCATAGCATTAATTACGTATCCTGTTCCAGTACTTCACGCCCGTCTGCGGTAGTCTAGCGTGCCTTTTAAGCCACCTCTATCTACAAGGTGTTGGCCCAGCTGCCGACACATCACAAGTAGTACAGGTTATCAGCGGAAAAATGCTCCTATCGGAACAGAAAGAAGGCCAATATGCTCGTCTTTATTGAAAGCCTCTGGGATACCAGCTGCCTCGTTCTATCTTCCTTAGAACCTATATAAAATTTCAGATACTACTGTCTCCTCTCATTGTCACAGTCTCCCTCTTGTTCTCTCTTACTGCTACTCTGGCTCTCACCCAATTCCACTTCCTCCTTCTCTTTACTTCTCTCCCACTGACATTGTTTCCTTCGCTCTTCTCCTAGCACTGTTCTCTCACTGTCTGCCAAGTTCCACCGCCACTGTGTTCCTCTCTTTCTCTCGCACTGCTATTGTCTCCTTCGCTCTTTCTCTATTACAACCACTGTCTGCTATCTTCCAGCATTTATTACTTCAACGTCTATTTCCCGCTGCCACTTTCTCTTTCTCTCTCAGCACAAAATAGCACGAATATGTTGGCATGCCAATATATTTGCGAAACATTTTAATGGTGCTGAGAAAGATAGGAGGCAGCTTTTACCTCACTCTTCAGTCAGAGTATTTTAATAAAGACGAGCATAGCTGCACTTTTTGTGCTCCAATAGGAGCGTTTTGCTTCTGGTTCCCTTCTTTTTCCAGACACAGCAGAGCATGTCACTGATATAAAAAGGACTTGCTTTGTCAGTAAAATTTTTATAGTTTACTTTTGTAAAAATGAAAAAAATGAAGTAACGCAAAACTAATTTTACACGTCAGACCAGATTTTATGCGCACAAAAATTCTGCATGTGCTTCAGTACTACAACGTTGAGTTCCCAGAACTCTTCTGATGATAACGGAGACGCTTTACATTGTATTTCTCCGTGCTAAGTCGCTTTATAAACTACGTTTTTGCCTTATGCCGCATTTTAGTGCACAAGTAGCGTTATTTTGAACCTCTGAATCTCGGAAACGACTAAAAATATCTGGAAAATTTTCAAGCTTATTCGAGAACAGAATCTTTTCATTCCGGAACCGCGCGAGTGCTACGGTCGCAGGTTCGAATCCTGCCTCGGGCATGGATGTGTGTGATGTCCTTAGCTTAGTTAGGTTTAAGTAGTTCTAAGTTCTGGGGGACTGATGACCTTAGATGTTAAGTCCCATAGTGCTCAGTGCCATCTTAGGAATGTATTGTTAAAATTACAGCCATTTGCTGTACAGAACCGTCTTGGAATCCGCGACTGGGATTTGGTCCTCTGCTGACGACGAAAAAATTATGAAAAACGCTTTAACGGGGGTTTCCTCAGGAACCGCGAATCAATTTACGCCAGTGCGTCATTCATTCATTGATTTAGTGACGTGTATACCCGTCAGTTTAATTGAATCACGGGTTTATCACGGATATATTCGTCATCAATAATTTTATTTAATTTTTACGTGATATTTTACATGCTCGAGTTGGGTAATTTCGAACCTCTGCATCCGGGAAAGGGATAAAGAAATCAAGAAAATTTTCATGGCTATTCGAAATCTGGATGTTAGGAACACATCGTAAAAGTCTCAACCATTTGCTGCGCATAGCCATCTTGGAACCCTCGGCCGAGTTTTGGCTCGCTGTTAGAGGCGAAAATATAGTAAAAAAAAAAACTTCTTTTTGAAACATCCTCAGGAACCACCCATGAACTAATGCTGCCTTCAAAAGTCCCATGAAGCTCACTGTAGACCACATCGAATGCTAAAAGCACCAACCGATTTGCTCCATTTGCCTAAGCATGAGGAATGTAATACTCATAATTTGACCTTGTACTTGACCGTACCCTTTTATCTCCAATAGAACCCGAGGCGCTCTCATCGGAAAATCCTGTTTTAATGCAAAGTGTTTTGAAACTTATTGGTAAACATGCTGTCGCATGTAAAAGTAATATAGGGTATACAGGATGATTCAGAAGTAGCTACACACACTTGGTGGGTGTGATGTATGCATCAAAATAAGAGTAACACGTTCAATAAAATTTTGTCCGAAATTGCTTTGTTTCAGAGTTGTACAGCAGAATAGGGTTCACAAGTGCAACACGAAATTAATTCTCCTTAGAGAGCAACGACACAAAGGGACTCGAAATTCAATTCAGTTGCGTACTGTACGTTTACCCCAGGAAATGTTCGAAATAGTGTCCGAGTAGACGAAGCCAGTGATGTGGTCGACGTTTTCCACTCTCGGAATGTTACAGATTCCGTTCATCTCGTTCTGCACAGTAGCACAACTATTTTCAATTGGGTGCTGTAGTTGTACTACATTCTCATCTGCAGTACCATACGCGAGCTCCTTGATACCGCCGCAAAGGTGAAAGTCCAGGGCTTAAGATCTGGAGATCTGGGGGACCAGGCAACTTGTCCTGCACGACCTGTCGACATATCGTGATAAGCAATTTTGAGGTACTATTTCGTCTCCCAACTGAAATACGCAGAGGTATCGTCGACAAAGAAGATCAGTCGATATGCATGCGAACGCGACACACCAAAAGCCCGTACTGGCTCATCAAATGTTTCAAATGGCTATAAGCACAATGGGACTTAACATCTGAGGTCATCATTCCCCTAGACAGAACTACTTAAACCTAACTAACTTAAGGACAGCACACCGAAGCAGGATTCGAACCTGCGATCGTAGCGGCAATGCGGTTCCGGACTGAAGCACTGGCTCATCATGGAACGCCTACTACAAATGACAGTATGCATCACAACCCGGAAATAAAGCAGTTTCAGACAAAACTTTATTTAAGGTTTTACTCGTCTTTTGATTCATGCGTTACACCCATGAAGTGTGTTATTTTTGAATCACCCTGTATACTGCGAAAGGCAGGAACGTAACCTATGGTACTTGTAATGTCCATATGTGTCTGACTTTCCTCTGCAGACGGTACAAACCCACATCCACCCATTCAGATTTAGGTTTTACGTGATTTCCCTAAATCACTTGAGGCAAATGCCAGGATGGTTCCTTTAAAAGGGCACGGCCGATTTCCTTCCCCATTCTCCCCTAATGCGAGCTTATGCTCCGTCTGTAATGACCTCGATGTCGACGGGACGTTAAACACTAATTCCTCTCCCGCTGCAGGTGGCGAATCGCGCAGCTAAGTAGCCACCCGTAGCCACCACGGAGAGTGTTCCCCACTCGTTCGTCGTCCCTTGGAAAGCGCCTGTGTGTGTGTGTGTGTGTGTGTGTGTGACCCCACGCCACTCGTCCCATCCTGGAGTACTTGGTAACCACAGCCCGACTGCCGACTCGCAGAGAATTAAACCCCGGCGACGGCCGCGGGCTCGGCTGCTGCGACCGGTGGGAGCGCGTTTGATGTGTGCTGGCTGCGCCGTCGCAGCTGCCGACCACTTGCCGGGATTCCCCCACCGGACAAACTTTGCTCCGCAAACCGAAGCCCGCCATTTTATCCCTCCTTTTGTCGCCGGCTCTCAAGTTCCTACTTCCGTCTCTTCATAAGAGTTTGCCAGGCGAGTGTGTTCTCCAACTCCACGAGCGTCAAGTTACGACTCCGGGAACGTTTGTAGACGGGAAAATCTAAACGAGTTGAGTGCCACTTTCGTAAAGATACGTTTCCGAACGAAGAAAAGCTACAAGCATAGCCGAGTACTTGCTTAAATAAACTATATCCCACCATCGCTTCTAAATATTTTTAATTACAGAATTTCAATTATGTCCTCTAATAAGGGTTTCAAACAAATGTTGGCTTCTGGCATATTCTAGCATGTTATTACGTAGTTTTCCCCGAGATATACGAGGAGTATTCAATAAGTAGTGCAACACTTTTCTTTTTTTTCTTTTCGTTTTTTTTTTTTTTTTTTTTTTTTTTTTTAAGCACAGTAATTGTGAGAGGTTCCATGCCCTCTTTTGCATGTCCCCTCCCATTTCCATCAATTTTATTAATGTTCTATGTTTATGTTTAGACAAGAAGAGAATAGAAGCTTTCGAAATGTGGTGCTACAGAAGAATGCTTAAGATTAGATGGGTAGATCACATAACTAATGAGGAGGTATTGAATAGAATTGGGGAGAAGAGGAGCTTGTGGCACAACTTGACTAGAAGAAGGGATCGGTTGGTAGGACACATTCTGAGGCATCAAGGGATCACCAATTTAGTATTGGAGGGCAGCTTGGAGGGTAAAAATCGAAGAGGGAGACCAAGAGATGACTACACTAAACAGATTCAGAAGGATGTAGGCTGCAGTAGGTACTGGGAGATGAAGAAGCTTGCACAGGATAGAGTAGCATGGAGAGCTGCATCAAACCAGTCTCAGGATTGAAGACCACAACAACAACAACAACATGTCATTGCACGGTAGTAGCAGACCGAATAAGATTATTTTAATGAAAGTATTTTTACTGAGAGCTCAAAAATACTTTCCACTTGATTCTTAAACATGTTGTTTTACTTCCCTGCGCGAGGCGAGCATCGTAGGACGCGGCACACTGCGTTTCCGGTTGCGAGCTGCACTTCCCTGAATTCTGAGGGGTTCGTACAATGGGCTTAAGCGCCTGGCGGAACGACTGACGTCGGTCGAGTTTCGCCTATTGTATGCAGGGTGAAACGACCTGCGAGACGTCAGAGTGTCGCCGCAGTTTATGTGTTGACCGTTCCGGCGCGTCCGGAACGAAGATTCCTGGCACCGACTGACTGCATTGTCCTCTTGATTCGGAGAAAACTTGTGGACTGTGCCCTGCTGAGTGCGACTGTCTGGAACCGGACGGCCGGTGGTCTAGGCAGGTTGTTTTCGTAGCCGGTCAAACGGCAAGATTAGTGCCCTCAGCTGAGCAGCAGAGGCATATCATGCCTCTGGTCAACTTAAACTGAGGCTAGTTGATGTCATAAAGCCCTGCTCGAAATTGGAGGGAACGGTCGCTATTGGCGCGAATGATGTTCTGAGACAGTGTGGGGGAAGTTTGGAATCAGAGCTGAATGCTGATTCGCGATTTTTCGAGGAGAGTAGGGAGTAGAGCAATGCTGGCTTCGCTGCTTGCATCGCATCACAGAGGGAGATTCGGGATCTGATCTTCGCCGAAGTCGGACGGTCTTGCGACTTGGTCGCTCTTTTTCGGAAGAACTTAGAATTCTCTGACAGCTTTCGAGGCCAGGAGTTGACACAGAGTTGCTGCACGGCTGAAGTCGGCGCCTACATCAACAGGACGCTGCCTACCGACGACGTGCTGAGATTTCAGCACTGGTACAGTATTTTGCGGCTCCGGCGTTGTAGGACCTTATCAATTTTATACTGAATCCCTCAGCAGCACGCGCGCTCGCTTTGCTACAAGTCCACCTTGATTATTTCTCCATGTGATCCCGTTTGAGCTCTCACTACTAATCGCGATAGTGCTATATAGTCGGGAGATTAATATTCGATTCTTTAGGACCTCCAGTCATTATCGTCAATCTACTGCATCGCAGAGAGTAGGAGCCCCTTGTTCTTGAACCAACTGTTATTCTCGTAATATTTCAGTATACCCTATCCTTTAACTTACTGTGTGTGTAGACAGTCATGTGCATTTATGTCCTGATGTATAATAAATCTCATTGTAATTTAATCCGCATATCATTTCGTAGATATAGGTAGAATCCCATTTCCTGTTTCTTATTATGATAAAGTTCTCTTTTTTTGAGTAGATAACGATTTTTATTAAATTATTGTGAGTGTGCACTCCTTATTTTACCAACTAGCAGGGTCCACCATCATTTCCTTCCGTTACCGTTGCGCGCATAATCAATTAGCTGGTAGATAAGGAGGGCGTCGAGTGCATGTTCCGTTCTCATGCAAAATTCGTCTGAATTAAAGAGGTACAAACTCTTCTCCACGCTGACACCTCGCAATTGTATTCGCGATTCCAATACACCAAACTATTTCTCACTCTATTTACTTACAAAACCCCATTTTCCAACATAACCTCCGTTCATTGCTGCGGTATTACGCCCCCGTGCTGGCAGGGGCTGTATGCCCGCATGATACCACTCTACTGGTCGATGTCGGAGACAACTTCTCGCTGCATCGATAACCTCCCCATCATAGGGCCAAACAGATGGAACTGGAAAGGTGCGAGGTCCGGAATGTTGGGTGGACGGGGTAGAATAGTCCAATGTTGTTCTGTGAACTACTGTCGGGTGCGCAGGTCTGTGTGACGCCTTTCGTTATCATGGAGAAGGAGAAGTTCTTTCTCATTTTTTTGGCGGTGAAAACGCTGAAGTTGTCTCTTCAGTTTGCCGGCCGGAGTAGCCGTGCGCTTCTAGGCGCTACAGTCTGGAGTCGAGCGACCGCTACGGTCGCAGGTTCGAATCCTGCCTCGGGCATGGATGTGTGTGATGTCCTTAGGTTAGTTAGGTTTAATTAGTTCTAAGTTCTAGGCGACTGATGACCTCAGAAGTTAAATCGTATAGTGCTCACAGCCAGCCGTCTCTTCAGTTTCCTGATGGTAGCACAAAACATTTCAGACTTGATCGTTGCACTATGACGGAGGACATCGAGCGGAATTACCCATTCAGAGTCCCAGCAGGCCGTCGCCATGACTTAACCGATTGATGATGCGGCTTTGAACTTTTTCATCAGGGGACAAGGGGTGTGGCACCACTCCACGAATTGCCGTTTTGTTTCCGGTTCGAAGTGAAGAGCCCATGTTGCATCGCCTGTGACGATGTTCGACAAAAAATTGTCACCATCAGCCTCTTAACGCACAAGCAATTGCACACAGATGTCCGTCGTTGCTGTTCATGGTCTTCTGTCAGGCGGCGGGGAACCCAGCGGAATACACCTGCCGTGCGGAGTGGCCGAGCGGTTCGTGGTGCTTCAGTCTGGAACCGCGCGACCGTTACGGTCGCAGGTTCGAATCCTGCCTCGGGCATGGATGTGTGTGATGTCCTTAAGTTAGTTAGGTTCAAGTAGTTCTAAGTTCTAGGGGACTGATGAAATCAGAAGTTAAGTCCCATAGTGCTCAGAGCTATTTGGACCATTTTGGAATACACCTTAGATTACCGCAACTGCTGGACATGTGTGTCTGCATTACCAACAGAGACGTGCAGTTGTGCATCGAGGTGTTTATTTGCGATCCATCGATCATCTCCAATGAGTGTGTCCGCATGTTCCTACACTCGAGAAGTCACAGCTGTGTGCAGCCGACCGACACACCTCCTGATATCCCATCATCCCTATCTTCCGTCTGCTTAAAAGGAACAGTTTTCCCCACTTTATTTTCTGACGTTATTCTGATTTGGTGTATGGTTTGCTTGTAAATAAAGCTTATATTACCTTCTCATGTTGAACAAATAAATAAGTAAATAAGGAAATATAAAAACAAATAAATGACAAACAACAATAAATGACAAATATAAAAATTTCTCCGGAATCCCTAGCAATACATATTGGCCAGATAAAGAGGGTAAATAAATTTAAATATTTTGGAGAAATTATCCAAGAAAATGGCTTAGAAAAATTCGCTCTAGAAGAAAGATAACATAAAATGGAGAGAGCTTATGGAATAACTAGGAATGTCTAGAACAAAAGGTGTCTGTCTAAAAATTTGAAGATACAGCACTACAACACAGCAGTAAAACCAGAATGTCTTTATAGAAATGAATGTTTAGTACTGTACTAGAAATTACACAAACTTGAAGTCCTAGAAAGAAAAATCATTCGAAAAATACTTGAACCACCAAAAAATACAGAGGTATGGATATTAAGAAGCAATGAAGTAGTTTATCGCAACATGGAAAACATAAATGAAACACTACGAAAGAGGCGACTGCTATTTTGTGGACACTTATACAAAATGAACAGCAACAGGTTAACCAAACAGATTTTTAAATATCTTTGGGACAAGAAGTCAACAATAGCCTGGCTTCAAAAATGTTCAAATGTGTGTGAAATCTTATGGGACTTAACTGCTAAGGTCATTAGACCCTAAGCTTAGAGACTACTTAACCTACATTATCCTAAGGACAGACACACACACCCATGCCCGAGGGAGGACTCGAACCTCCGCCGGACCAGCCGCACAGTCCATGACTAAGCCTGGATTCAAGAAGTTAGGAAAGATTTGGAAAGAAACAATATAAGTGAAAAAGATGCAACAGAAAGAGAGAGTTTCAAGAGAAAAGTGGTAAAAAATGGAAGGATTCCAAGGCAGGAGGGAGAAAAAGACAGGGTCAGAATGGTCTGAGGAGTGAAAAAGGATATTTATAGTGAATAGATGAAAGAATACTGGAGGAAAAAGAATGAACAACAAAGAAGGAAGCATTGAAATTGGTGTGAGCTCCTTAGATGACGCAAACGAAGAAATAAGAAGAAATATAAAAAAAGCGGGGGAAAAAACAAAAAAAGGTCTTGAGAGCATTTGCCTAGTAAATAGGAGAGCCGGCCGGATTGGCCGTGCGGTTCTAGGCGCTACAGTCTGTAGCTGCGTGACCGCTGCGGTCGCAGATTCGAATCCTGCCTCGGGCATGGATGTGTGTGATGTCCTTAGGTTAGTTAGGTTTAAGTAGTTCTAAGTTCTAGGGGACTGATGACCACAGCAGTTAAGTCCCATAGTGCTCAGAGCTATTTGAACCATTTTTTAGTAAATAGGAGACCCGGGTTTGAATCCCGATCCGGCACAAATTTTCGACTTTCCCCATTGATTTGAGTCAGTGGCCTCTCGCAGGTTATGTCTGCACTTCCACTGTTCCTTGTTTTTCATTTATTTTTTCCTGAGGAAGGTTCAAACGTCTTGTTATAGCACAGTAAGTAATTTGCTGTGGAAAAATGGTAAAGATATTAGATGAAGCCTCTTAACAAAGATAAAATAGTTTTAGAATATCAACAAAAGAGACCCAACTCAATGAATTAATTAATAAATGCCTAACAACACAATACATTCAAGAACAGAGCTACATTTCCATATTACTGCTCTATTGCCTATAATGCAACTACTGGCAATATTAGTAACCGGAAATTTAAAGGGCCCTTATATTATTTCAGTGTAAGTTTTATAGGATTCTTTTAAGTGTGTTTTTTTCTAAAGTATTGCATTTTTGAGTTGTGTGACTGTTCCTCCCGGGTTCCGACGGCGTTCATTTCGCGAGGACGAGTTTCGTTTAGTGGGTGGCGGTGTCGATACGAATCAACATCAAGGTAAAGGCGCCGTCACCCATTTTACTGTTTCTTGCACCGGAGATGGGTGACGGATTACCGGTCTGGGAGAGGACTGCCGGCTGGTTGCGCTTTCGAGTCACGGAGCGCTCTCCAGACAGGCGAGAGAGGAAGCCCGGAGCCGTGATCCCCGAGGAGCTGTCTCGCTTAGGTGGAAGGAAACCGGGCGAGCGGCGGAACAAAGGAGGGGCCTCCCCACACGTCACGCGGGTGACGGCTGGCGCCCCGCGATGTTTGTCGCTGGCAGCTCGCCTCGCGCGGCACAAAGGCCGCCGCGCATCCGGCGCCGCCCACAACCCGCGAATGCCGACGGGGTACCGCACGGATCATCCCACCGGTGAGCCGGGCCGGCGCACAAGTTGGCTGCTCGCTGTTTCTGAACAACTCGGAAAACGTGGCAGCTCCTGGAGACAGGCAAAACGACGGCTTGCCGACAGCACTAGACCTGCTGCTTTCGTCTCTTGTACTGTGCCCACGTGGAGTACAAACGATTAACCCTTCGGGGCGCTGTGAGCCAGGAAGGAGTGTGTTTTTATACCGTGTTTATGCGAGAAGCGTTCAATAAGTAGTGCAGCGCATTTTTATTCTGAAAGGGGGTTCGTATTACTCAGGATATGGATTGGGGCTAAGAAATGAAAGAGGAAGCCGCCTGGCAGAATTTTGCCCAGAGCACAACTTAATCATAGCTAACACTTGGTTCATGAATCATGAAAGAAGGCTGTATACTTGGAAGAAGCCTGGAGATACTGACAGGTTTCAGATAGATTATATAATGGTAAGACAGAGATTTAGGAAACAGGTTTTAAATTGTAAAACATTGCCAGGGGCAGATGTGGACTCTGACCACAATCTATTGGCTATGAACTGTAGATTAAAACTGAAGAAACTGCAAAAAGGTGGGAATTTAAGGAGATGGGACCTGGATAAACTGACTAAACCAGAGGTTGTACAGAGTTTCAGGGAGAGCATAACGGAAAAATTGTCACAAATGGGGGAAAGAAATACAGTAGAAGAAGAATGGGTAGCTTTGAGGGATGAGGTAGTGAAGGCAGCAGACGATCAAGTAGGTAAAAAGACGAGGGGTAGTAGAAATCCTTGGGTAACAGAAGAAATATTGAATTTAATTGGTGAAACGAGAAAAAATAAAAATGCAGTACATGAAGCAGGCAAAAAGGAATACAAACGCCTCAAAAATGAGATCGACAGGAAGTGCAAAATGGCTAAGCAGGCATGGCTAGAGGACAAATGTAAGGATGTAGAGGCTTATCTCACTAGGGGTAAAATAGATACTACCTACAGGAAAATTAAAGAGACCTTTGGAGAAAATGGAACCACTTGTATGAATATATCAAGAGCTAAGATGGAAACCCAGTTCTAAGCAAAGAAGGGAAAGCAGAAAGGTGGAAGGAGTATATAGAGGGTCTATACAAGGGCGATGTACTTGAGGGCAATGTTATAGAAAGGGAAGAGGATTTAGATGAAGATGAAATGGGAGATATGATACTGCGTGAAGAGTTTGATAGAGCACTGAAAGACCTAACTCGAAACAAGGCCCCGGGAGTAGACAACATTCCATTAGAACTACTGACAGCCTTGGGAGAGTCAGTCCTGACAAAAATCCGCCGTCTGGTGAGCAAGATGTATTAAACAAGCAAAATATCCTCAGACTTCAAGGAGAATATAATAATTCCAATCCCAAAGAAAGCAGGTGTTGACAGATGTGAAAATTACCGAACTATCAGTTTAGTAAGTCACAGCTGCAAAATATTAACGCGAATTCTTTACAGGCGAATGGAAAAACTAGTAGAAGCCGACCTCGGGGAAGATCAGTTTGGATTCCGAGGAAATATGGGAACACGTGAGGCAATACTGACGCTACGACTTATCTTAGAAGCTAGATTAGGGAAAGACAAACCTACGTTTTTAGCATTTGTAGACTTAGAGAAAGCTTTTGACAGTGTTGACTGGAATACTCTCTTTCAAATTCTGAAGGTGGCAGGGGTAAAATACAGGGAGCGAAAGGCTATTTATAATTTGTAGAGAAACCAGATGGCAGTTATAAGAGTCGAGGAGCATGAAAGGGAAGCAGTGGTTGGGAAGGGAGTGAGACAGGGTTGTAGCCTTTCTCCGATGTTATTCAATCTGTATATTGAGCAAACAGTGAAGGAAACAAAAGACAAATTCGGAGTAGGTATTAAAATCCATGGAGAAGAAATAAAAACTTTGAGGTTTGCCGATGACATTGTAATTCTGTCAGAGACAGCAAATGACTTGGAAGAGCAGTTGAACGGAATGGATAGTGTCTTGAAAGGAGGATATAAGATGAACATCAACAAAAGCAAAACGAGGATAATGGAATGTAGTCGAATTAAGTCGGGTGATGCTAAGGGAATTAGATTAGGAAATTAGACACTTAAAGTAGTAAATGAGTTTTGCTATTTGGGGAGCAAAATAACTAATGATGGTCGAAGTAGAGAGGATATAAAATGTAGACTGGCAATGGCTAGGGAAGCGTTTCTGAAGAAGAGAAATTTATTAACATCGAGTATAGATTTAAGTGTCAGGAAGTCGTTTCTGAAAGTATTTGTATGGAGTGTAGCCATGTATGGAAGTGAATCATGGACGATAAATAGCTTGGACAAGAAGAGAATAGAAGCTTTCGAAATGTGGTTCTATAGAAGAATGCTGAAGATTAGATGGGTAGATCACATAACTAATGAGGAGGTATTGAATAGGATTGGGGAGAAGAGAAGTTTGTGGCACAACTTGACTAGAAGAAGGGTTCGGTTGGTAGGACATGATCTGAGGCATCAAGGGATCACCAATTTAGTATTGGAGGGCAGCGTGGAGGGTAAAAATCGTAGAGGGAGACCAAGAGATGAATACACTAAGCAGATTCAGAAGGATGTAGGTTGCAGTAGGTACTGGGAGATGTAGAAGCTTGCACAGGATAGAGTAGCATGGAGAGCTGCGTCAAACCAGTCTCAGGACTGAAGCCCACAACAACAACAACAACAACAACCAATACGCCATATTATTCCCCACTCTTTGGTTCAAAACCATATTGTTCAACTTCATTTCCGTTCAGTGCGACGGCCTTACGCCACCTTACTGGGAGGGTCTGTACGTCCGCATGCTACCACTCGGTCGATGTCTGAACCAATTTCTTGCTGCATCACAAACCTGCTCCGGCCGGGGTGGCCGAGCGGTTCTAGGCTCTACAGTCTGGAACTGCACGACCTCTACGGTCGCAGGTTCGATTCCTGCCTCGGGCATGGATGTGTGTGATGTCCTTAGGTTAGTTAGGTTTAAGTAGTTCTAAGTTCTATGGGACTGATGACCTCAGATGTTAAGTCCCATAGTGCTCATAACCATTTGAACCATTTTTTAATAACACGAAGAGCAGCTGGCACGGTTCTGTGGGGAAAATGGTAGCAGATACACTCCTTGCCCAAATATGGAGTACTACCGGACGAGGAATGAAGGGCCTGTGTAGACTGTGGTGGTGCAATGTGTGTAAAACTTCGTAAGAACAGTTTCGATTCTGAAATCCCGTTACAATTTCATTGCGGACTGTGCGGAAAGCGAACGAGTATCAGGAAGAATACATGGTTCGACTCCTCCAAATTATCCATCCAGACCACCGTTATGGACTTTCATACGACGGCAAATGAGAAGTTAGAACCTAATTTTAAGGCTATTATAACTTTTAATAATTTGTAAGTATTATGCCTTTAAATACTATTTGGGTCATTATGACCCGAAAGAGTATACATGTGTATAGCGTTTTTAAGGAAGCGAGCAGAGTTAATGGATTGAAGGTCGTACCCAATGCAGGCAGGGAAGGGCAGCTGCCTCCCCCTCCCCCCCCCCACACACACACACACATTAATATGCAAATTTATGATGGAATTCTCACTCTCCTGTGCCACACATACAGACCTATAAGTTCAATTTGTTTCAAGAAAGCCGGAAAATGTAGTCGATACTGATCAGTAGCAGATGTATCCGGAGAAGGCGCTGATCCACTGTTGTTTCTGGAAAGAGGGGTCGTAATTCGTTTAATTTAACCCCCCCCCCTACCCCGCCCACTCACACAGACATACACACACACACACACACACACACACACACACACACACACACACACACACCAGACATTACTGTTGACATAAGATCTGTGCGAGATTGGAAGAAGCACTGAAAAAAAGTTGCACATAATTAACAATCTTGCGAGTAAAATCTCATACAAACTCCTAGTAGGAAAAAGGAAAGGTGTCACCGTGGGCATCGCAAGGTTCTGGTAGTGCAAAACAGGGTGTAGGACCACACAGTGGATGCGAGTGAACTGGGAGTGTAAGGTAGCGCTAGTGAAGTGATCAGTGACTATACTGCGTGTGTGGAGCTGATACCTTCATGGTCAGTTGTCCACATATTTAAACCCTACCTGAAGAAGAAGACGAAGGGCGGTAGATAGATAGATAGATAGAGAGAGAGTGTGTTACGATAGCTGCTGTAGATCAAGCACAAACTATAGATTTGTATTATTCTTCAATACAGAAGCTATAAGATATTTTCTATGCAAAATTCATTAGTGATTTTAGAGTGCAGTATAATGTTCCATAGTGAGTACTAACAACAGGGCTCTTTATCTTCGGAGCATGAATCACACCTACAAGACCGCAAGTGCAAACATTAATAGAATTTAAGCAACTAGCTGCCGAGTTTCTTCATACAGTGCTGACGCAGTCTTTGTCTTTACCAAGTGTTTGATACTTTGCAATTGTAACACCTCACGATTAGTACCTCAGGAATATTTAACGGGGAGCCTGTACAGTTTAAGTGACCCACGTCAATAATATAAGATAAAAGAGTGGAACGAGGCACCCTTTCAGGAGGAGGGGAAGGAGGAGATTGGTGTTTAATGTACCGTCGACAATCAGATCATTAGAGACGGAGCACAAGCTCGGGTTAGGGAAAGGTGGAGAAGGAAAGATCGCCGACATTTGCCTTAAGCGATTTAGAGAAAGCGCGCAAAATCTAAATGAGCCTTTGATGAAAAACCGAGCGAGGTGGCGCAGTGGTTAGCACACTGGACTCGCATTCGGGAGGACGACGGTTCAATCCCGTCTCCGGCCATCCTGATTTAGGTTTTCCGTGATTTCCCTAAATCGTTTCAGGCAAATGCCGGGATGGTTCCTTTGAAAGGGCACGGCCGATTTCCTTCCCAATCCTTCCCGAACCCGAGCTTGCGCTCCGTCTCTAATGACCTCGTTGTCGACGGGACGTTAAACACTAACCACCACCACCACCTTTGATGAAATGCCTGTTAAGTAAGGTATATGGGACTTTTGTCTGTTGTAAGTTGAAACTAAAGGGGCAAGTGGAGCTCAATGAAGGAAGCAAATAAGGCTGCTAAGCATAGGTCCGGCGGTCTAGGGCGACTTGTCACGGTTCGCTCGGCTCCCCCCGTCGGAGGTTCGAGTCATCCCTCGGGCTTGGGTGTGTGTGTGTTGTCCTTAGTGTAAGTTAGTTTAAGGTAGTTTAAGTAGTGTGTAAGCCTTGAGACTTATGACCTCAGCAGTTTGGTCCCACAGTCCTTACCACAAATTTCCATAGATCCGGAAAGCTATTATTTCCCCTTTACGGTGTACGCGCCAGTGTACTCATGTCTTGGATGACGTTCCTTGTGGTTTTAGGATGCGTATGTGGTACACACATGCAACGGCACACTTTCATGTGGTGTTCGGGAATACGCAGCAGGAATCTTTGTCAAGAAGTGAATCAGTCGTAGCTTGCCAGTTCCGTGACTTCTTAGTTTTGTTGAATGGGTTGTGTTCTTTTTTTTTGGGAGGGGGGGTGTCGGAAGCTTTTATAAAAGCTTTGATGTACTGCAACCCTATTGATAATGCCGATGAACCCTAGGAACGCGTTGTGGATGATTGTCTATGTATTCGGAACACGCCAGGGATTTGTCAACGTGTGCAGGAGTTGGCGATGAAATGCGCTAAAACCTACCTTCGTATGATTGGAGACTCCCTTATAAGGTTGTTCTCGTACTCAGTGGTACTTCGTACTGGGGAAACGACTTATTTCTGGACCTATGTTTATAAGGATTGTTTGATTTCATTGTCCTCTATACGTCCTTACATTCTCCACTAACAAATACATAGTAAACTTCACCATCCAACAACGGATTGCTTTGCGTACAATGCGTCCAAATACGTAATGCAGTGTCGGTATAAGCCACAGCATCTCAGTATTAGCTAATTCTGGAATATCTAAATGGAACATACGGATTGTGCTTTGTACTGAGCTACAAAAATAACAGTGAGCACTTAAATGCTTAAGCCAGTCGGTTCTGAAATAGCATCATGCGTTGAAAAGCTAACCACAGACCACGGAAGAAAATAAAGCGAAATACACCATTCACCACTGACTAAGAGTGTGCGGATGAACCTCCTTTATACAGACTAAGTGGGACTATAGGTTATCCGGATTACCGAAAATTATTACAGTTCTGTCATTTAGACAAAAAATTTACAACTGCGTTATAAAGTACCAATAGAACAATACGTAATATTTAGTTTCACCTAAACACACAAATTACACATCATTTTCACATAAATTCGTTTTATACACTGCAGTAATCAGTCAGTTTCTTTTGAGCCATGAGATGACATTCGTATGTAGTTTATGTGCAGCACGATCACGCAGGCGTTTCAGTAGCAATGGTTTGGCCAAATTGTTTCTGCCTGGCGTTCCAAGTTAACCATTGTTGTATCCATCATCGTCGTCGTCTGTAGACGAACAAGCGGCAATAATATCGTCATCTGAAGTTATCATTTTGAAATAAGTCTTTTTCTTTCCAGTTAGTCTTCGAATCTGACTGTGTTGAAGTTCAAACACCAAACTCAGCTACAATGTTTACCAACAGTACTCCTTTCTCCATCTTTCGCAGTGCATCTAACTTCTTGTCTGTGAATACAACCACTTTCCTTCTCTTGTAAGTCATTTTACACTCGCTACAAACGGGGACAATACTGTAACGTACAACTCAGTTTTGACTTGTTAGCTGTCACCGTGCCAGGACACGAGTATCGCAGTTGGATGAATTTAAATGTAACGAATGTAGTCGTCACTTTCGGATTACCAAATACTGGAAAAAATAGATCGAAATGAAACCGGAGATCCGGATTAATGAAAGCCGTATAAACGAATTTCCACTGTACCACACTTTTATTTGACGGAGAAGTTGGTATCGTCTGCAAAAAAGAAAAAGAAAATCTAGCTTGTCGGAGCCTCGCACGGAGTGATACGTCGCAGACGGCCCGCTTTCGAGGGAAGCAGGCCATCCAGTTGTGGGTGTTCTGTGGTTTCCCTAAGTCCATTTAGGGGAAAATGCTAGGATTCTAGCTTGTGTTTTTAATTTCGTCCACCATTATTGTGCTGTCATATATTGCTCTCTGCCTGTTATGATTTCAACGTTGATGGGACGTTAAAACCTAATGTTCCGGTTTTTTTCCTATCTTTTGGGGTAGTTCTGTATCCAGCAGTAGATGTCAGATGGCTGATGATCGTCGCTACCGTATCATAGAGCAAGTAGGGCTGAAGCAAGGGCGTCCGCAGTAATTTACCCACGAGGGGGCAAGATTCTAAAAAATGGCTTCATTGATAAAATGATTCACAGTTCTCCACTCAGTCGTGTTTATACAGGGTGTTTCAAAAATGACCGGTATATTTGAAACGGCAATAAAACCTAAACGAGCAGCGATAGAAATACACCGTTTGTTGCAATATGCTTGAGACAACAGTACATTTTCAGGCGGACAAACTTTCGAAATTACAGTAGTTACAATTTTCAACAACAGATGGCGCTGCAAGTGATGTGAAAGATATAGAAGACAACGCAGTCTGTGGGTGCACCATTCTGTACGTCGTCTTTCTGCTGTAAGTGTGTGCTGTTCACAACGTGCACGTGTGCTGTAGACAACATGGTTTATTCCTTAGAACAGAGGATTTTTCTGGTGTTGGAATTCCACCGCCTAGAACACAGTGTTGTTGCAACAAGACGAAGTTTTCAACGGAGGTTTAATGTAACCAAAGGACTGAAAAGCGATACAATAAAGGATCTGTTTGAAAAATTTCAACGGACTGGGAACGTGACGGATGAACGTGCTGGAAAGGTAGGGCGACCGCGTACGGCAACCACAGAGGGCAACGCGCAGCTAGTGCAGCAGGTGATCCAACAGCGGCCTCGGGTTTCCGTTCGCCGTGTTGCAGCTGCGGTCCAAATGACGCCAACGTCCACGTATCGTCTCATGCGCCAGAGTTTACACCTCTATCCATACAAAATTCAAACGCGGCAACCCCTCAGCGCCGCTACCATTGCTGCACGAGAGACATTCGCTAACGATATAGTGCACAGGATTGATGACGGCGATATGCATGTGGGCAGCATTTGGTTTACTGACGAAGCTTATTTTTACCTGGACGGCTTCGTCAATAAACAGAACTGGCGCATATGGGGAACCGAAAAGCCCCATGTTGCAGTCCCATCGTCCCTGCATCCTCAAAAAGTACTGGTCTGGGCCGCCATTTCTTCCAAAGGAATCATTGGCCCATTTTTCAGATCCGAAACGATTACTGCATCACGCTATCTGGACATTCTTCGTGAATTTGTGGCGGTACAAACTGCCTTAGACGACACTGCGAACACCTCGTGGTTTATGCAAGATGGTGCCCGGCCACATCGCACGGCCGACGTCTTTAATTTCCTGAATGAATATTTCGATGATCGTGTGATTGCTTTGGGCTATCCGAAACATACAGGAGGCGGCGTGGACTGGCCTCCCTATTCGCCAGACATGAACCCCTGTGACTTCTTTCTGTGGGGACACTTGAAAGACCAGGTGTACCGCCAAAATCCAGAAACAATTGAACAGCTGAAGCAGTACATCTCATCTGCATGTGAAGCCATTCCGCCAGACACGTTGTCAAAGGTTTCGGGTAATTTCATTCAGAGACTACGCCATATTATTGCTACGCATGGTGGATATGTGGAAAATATCGTACTATAGAGTTTCCCAGACCGCAGCGCCATCTGTTGTTGAAAATTGTAACGACTGTAATTTCGAAAGTTTGTCTGCCTGAAAATGTACTGTTGTCCCAAGCATATTGCAACAAACGGTGTATTTCTATCGCTGCTCGTTTAGTTTTTATTGCCGTTTCAAATATACCGGTCATTTTTGAAACACCCTGTATATACTGCGATGGAAAGGATATTTCTTTAGTGTACGTTGAGATCAAACTGTTATATTATTAGTATGAATGTGAATGCGACTAGCTTGATTCAAGAAATATTGAAAACATGAAAAAGTAAAAAATTATTACGACAAAGAAAATCTTGACGGATAGGAGCAAAAATAAGCAGGAAAAATGCCAAGTTGGTACTCCTTAAAGTGGAGAAACAGAATATAAAAATCACAGCATTTGCCACCGCACTAGGCAGTGCTAAATCTGCGATTTAGTAGAATTACAGTCGTCGATAGAAATGGTCGAAAATTTTGTAGTAAATACAAAGTGTACACTGTCAGGTTCCAAAAGGGAGCAAGAGCCCCCCCCCCCCCCCCCCTCCTCTTGTCACTCTCCTGCTGAGTGCTGATGTGGTGGATAAACATGACGACGGATTTCATTGTCTGCGAGAGGAGTGAATGGATTTTGCGTTGGTGGATAATATGTAGAGAATGTAAGTGAAGGTCCGGTGGGATATGATGGTATTGGCTCGACAGCAGGCCCTCTAGAGCTCTTTGTGCATTAAGTTTTGAGAGACTGTCTGGATCCTCTGTCGAGACCTGCGCAATTGGTTTGGTTGCCACGCTGTCACCAGCATAGCCCTTGACTTCATCGAAGCACTCAAACCTTTCCTCCCGTCACAGGCCATGCCTTCGATTTCCACATTTCCACTGAAAGAATAAGTATATTAAAGCAAAGAGTCGTTGTCGAGGTGTGCTGCGGTTGCCCAATACGAGGAGTTGTGCCCACTCCACGTATTAAGATTCGAGTCAAAATATCTCAATGTCTAGTTTCAGTCTTTTATTAACTGTTCTGTATCCATGGTGTGTTAATGAGGTGATGAAGTGGAGTTATTGAGAGCCGGAAACCAGATCTGAAGACAGGCAGGTTATGCGCGCACTTTATCTTAGGCCGTAATTGAGTGGGGTGCGGAGAGCAGAGAAAGACGACTTGCGCACCGTTGAATGGGGAGCGGCAAAAGGGAGCGATTTAGCTCCCACTCCTTCATGCAGGGGAGCCACGAGGTAAGGGAGCTTGCTGCTTTGTGCTTGTATCTTCAAAGGTAAAGGCGGCGCGTGGAGATAACGAGCGCCTGTTGTTAGGTGTAATCGCAGTTGAATACGCATTTTTCATTGACATGATAAAAAAGCTCGGGTTTAATTCAAATAAGTGTACCTAAATATCTACTAGCGCACTGCAGTATTTTTGATCACGAAGGGTTGCTGCGAGCGAGAAAAACGATATTGAGGAGAGTCTTCCGACTTCTAGTTATTATACTAATTATAGTTGATGATAAATAGCCGGCCGAAGTGGCCGTGCGGTTAAAGGCGCTGCAGTCTGGAACCGCAAGACCGCTACGGTCGCAGGTTCGAATCCTGCCTCGGGCATGGATGTTTGTGATGTCCTTAGGTTAGTTAGGTTTAACTAGTTCTAAGTTCTAGGGGACTAATGACCTCAGCAGTTGAGTCCCATAGTGCTCAGAGCCATTTGAACCATTTTTGATGATAAAAACATGCCGGAAATATGTTTACCAGCATTCTGTACGTTATAATGGTACTATCAGACCCTGCGAATATATGACAGTATAATTCCAGAAAGTCAGTTTTCCCCTTACCCTGTCAGAAACAAGCTGCTAAACTTAAAAGCCGTAACAAGTTACTGGAGAAATTAGTTGCTAGTTCATGGGGGCCAGATGAGTTCACGCTTTAGCACTAGTGTATTCAGCACTAGTTGAACAGTTCTCTCGCGTACCAGACAGTGATAATCATAGTATGTGATACTTTGAAACTTCCAGGCGGAACAAAATTATATGCGGGACTGAGACTCGAGCCAGGGACCTTTGAAAAGACCCCGAGTTCGAGTCTCGATCCGGCAAAGAGTTCTGTTCTGCTAGGAAGTTTCATATCAGCGCACACTCCGCTGCAGAGTGAAAATTTCAGTCTGGATGTAATACTTTGTTCTCTACTCCTGGCCAGTGGTTAATCATACTGTTCAAAATCCAGCCTCTATACACCAGACAGCAAAACGTAATTGGTTCGGTTGTGGTCCAGGGTTCTACAGAACCGTTCTCTTTCCAACTGTCGGTAAACAAAAGAAAGTTATGCAGTAAGGCTGAAACTCGGTAAACTTGCGTGGAGGAAAGCTCATTTAGCTGATACGTCCTTTACACCTGACGAAGCGCAGAGACATTAATGAGTTCAGTTACTTCCTCGTGAACTAAAAATGGCTCTGAGCACTATGGGACTTAACATCTGAGGTCATCAGTCCCCTAGAACTTAAATCTACTTAAAACTGACTAACCTAAGGACATCACACACATCCATGCCCGAGGCAGGATTCGAACCTGCTACCGTAGCGCTTGCGCGGTTCCAGACTGTAGCGCCTAGAACCGCTCGGCCACTCAGGCCGGCCCTCGTGAACTACCAACATCTATGAAAGTTTTTCAAAAATAGCTAGTTTCCACTCTAGTCTACTCTTTGCTTGTGGACGATGTGATGCGGGAAGAAGTGCGTCTGCTCTTTATCAATCGGACTGTTCTGAGTGTCGTGTCGGTGAGAGTGATACTGAACGGCAAGCCATCGTTTCAGCGAGCGCTTCCTGGTTTCATGAAAGACCTGAATAGAGCATCACTGATTTTTTGTAAACTTTTGACCCTCTTAACGAGTAGAGCTGGCTGTTCAGGTCCGGTCCATTATAAGAGACTCGCTTCTTTTCAGCCAGCTGCCAGGCGAGCTAGTATTGGGACAGAGAAGTTTGCAGTTTCGAATAAATAGAAGAGGTTTGCAGCCCAGTATTTTCCTGATAATCAAGTAAAACCTACCAAAACCCTCGGTCGTAAATGGGGAACTATTTTAATTTATTTTTGCGACAGAGTTTTCCAATGTCTCAAAAATAATGTGGATTGTGCTGTAAGGTAATACTTTTTGTGTACTTTTCACTGTCAGAATAAACACGTATTAAGCGTGTTCACTTCTTAGGAGACAAAGATAATTTTTTCCTGCATCCAAATGAAATATAATTTAAGTACGATGTTTATAATCTATGTGGGAAAATAGGGAGTAGGAGTTAATTTCTTATTTTCGTTTTTTCGTGGCGAAAAACAAAATTTGTGATTCACGCGGAAGAAACTGTCCGTGACAGGCGAGGCTATTACCATTCTATATGAATAATGAGAACGTGAAAGACAGAAACTATGGACCGCCGACTCGAGTGACACATGTGAGTGAGTGAAAAAATTTGAACAGAATCAGAGATTTTTTTTTGAAAATAAGTGGCAGTGATCTAGGTATAATAAGTGGAGTTGCCGTGGCGTCACAAACTTGAAACCAATTCCCCTACACTTAGCTTCTGGTGGAAGCGTTTTATCAGAACTGTCACCTTGCGTCATTTATGGACATACTAAACCTAAGTGTAAGTGAATCACATTTCATTCCTGAGTGGATACTTCCAAGCGGTATTTTATTTTAAATTCATAAATTTTAGTTGTGCTGTTTACTTTTACTGTAATGGTTTTACACCAAAGCGCCAAAGATACTGGTATAGGAATGCGTATTCAAATACAGAGGTATGTAAACAGGCAGAATACGGGACTGCCGTTGGCAACGCCCATATATAAGTGTCTCGCGCAGTTGTTAGATCGGTTAATGCTGCTACAATGGCAGGTTACCAAGATTTAAGTGAATATGAACGTGGTGCTATAGTCAGCGCACGAGCGATGGGACACAGCACCTCCGATGTAACGTTGAGGTGGGGACTTTCCCGTACGATCATTTCACATCCGGTAAAACATCAAATCTCCGACATCGCTGCGGCCGGAAAAAGATACTGTAAGAACGGGACAAATGACGTGACAGAAGTGCAACCCTTCCGAAAATTGCTGCAGATTTCAATGCTGGTCCATCAGAAAGTGTCAGCGTGCGAACCATTCAACGAAACATCATCGATATGGGTTATCGGAGCTGAAGGCTCACTCATGTACCCTTGATAATTGCACGACACGAAGTTTTACGCGTCGCCTAGGTCCGTCAACATGAATCCATGGGTAGGTAGGTGGTTAGTGTTTAACGTCCCGTCGACAACGAAGTCATTAGAGACGCAGCGCAAGCTCGGGTTAGGGAAGGATTGGGAAGGAAATCGGCCGTGGCCTTTCAAAGGAACCATCCCGGCATTTGCCTGAAACGATTTAGGGAAATCACGGAAAACCTAAATCAGGATGGTTTGAGACGGGATTGAACCGTCGTCCTCCCGAATGCGAGTCCAGTGTGCTAACCACTGCGCCACCTCGCTCGGTATGAATCCATGGACCCTGAATATTAGCAGGGGACTGTTCAAGTTGGTGGAGGCTCTGTAATGGTGTGGGGCGTGTGCAGTTGGAGTGATATGGGACCCATGATACGTCTAGATACGACTCTGACAGGTGACACGCACATAAGCATCCTGTCTGATCACCTGATGCCATTCATGTCCATTGTGCATTCAGAAGAACTTGGGCAATTCCAGCAGAACAATGAGACACCCCACACGTCCAGAATTGTTACAGATTGGCCCCAGAACACCCTTCCGAATTTAAATACTTCCGCTGGCCACCAAACTCCCAGGCATGAACATTATTGAGCATATCTGGCATGCTTTGTAACGTGCTGCTCAGAAGAGATTCCACCCCCTCGTCCTCTTACGGTTATACGGATCGCCCTGCAGGATTCATGACGTGAGTTTCCTCCAGCATTATTTCAGACATTAGTCGAGTCCATTATACGTCGTGTGGGGAGACTTCTGCTTGCTTGCGGGGGTCGTACACGGTATTAGACAAGTGTACCAGTTTCTTTGGTTTTTCAGTGTATTTCTATCATTTGACATTATTCCCATTAATCCAACTCTAAAAGCACTCGGGTTGAATGCTGTAAGAAGGAAAGACTTAAGACCGACCAAACAAGAAAAAACATGTTCTCAGCATTTTCGGGAAGAGCCGGCCGCTGTGGCCGAGCGGTTCTAGTCGCTTCAGTCCGGAACCGAGCTGCTGCTACGGTCGCAGGTTCGAGTCCTGCCATGGATGTGTGTGATGTCCTTAGGTTAGTTAGGTTTAAGTAGCTCTAAGTTCTAGGGGACTGATGACCTCAGTTGTTAAGTCCCATAATGCTCAGAGCCATTTTCGGGAAGAGGACATAGACCGAGCGTCAGTTTCGTCAGTCCGTCTTAAGGAAAATGCGGGCATTACGAAAGCAGCCTTTTCATGTCTCATACTTATCTTCTTGGTTATTCTAAACGTATAGCAAAAAGAAAGTTATTTTACAGAGGTGAAATGCGTCGTATTACTGGTTTAAATGTGCGTTCAAAACCATAAAAACTTCTGAAAATGCTTTCGTGGCGCTTCAAGAAAATTGTGCGACGTTTTCTATTTAAAACAAGTGTTGCGTGCACGCGACAGGAAGTATGAACAAGAAATAATCGTACAGAATAGTCTGAGGCATCTAAAATGACGGTGCGTTTTCAAACCCGCGTGCTGTGTAAGTGTTGGTAGCGCCATCTCCCTTCATTACGCCTTCATGGTGGTAGTGATGTAACTGTAATTAATAAAATAAGCTCTTTTTTTTAGCTACGTAACAATAGGATTATTTTTAATTTCTGTGTTGTTGAGAGTTACGGAAGATTGTTCTGGACTTTTCTGAAGTAATGATAGAGAGGTTTTTGTGGATGGAGTTCGGAGATGTAGTTCGGAGACTGTAAAAGGAAATAGCAGTGAGAATAGATAAAAAGTTTCCAGATACTGTAAACGAAATTGTATTTTTCTCTAAACGACAATACAGCGTAAGTTATCCGAGACATTTCTGTTTTCATTATCCAGGTTACAGGCAACTACTTTTTAAATGACTTCAGTCTCCGCTTTGAAAGAGAGAATGATTACAGGAGTTCGTTGTTGTGTAGGTAATTAATTCTTTAATCAGATCACTTTGCACTTAACGTGGGTCTGCGTGCGGCTTTAAAATAGAGGGCGGCGCAGCTCGACATCTTATACTGAAGTAGGCGGGAATAAAAAAAAAAAAAAATCCATTTCATGAGAACTGACCGCGAGTTTGTGTTATAGGGTGGCAGTGGTGATTTGTAATGGTAATCCTGAGCTCCCGGCGTGTGAATAGCAACATTCATCAAAAAATTTGTATGCATGTTACTTTTTTCTGTAATCTGCGTATCACAGCCTGCCCCACGATAAAGCCGCCAATGCAATTTGCAATTTTAAAAGCAAAACAGCATTTCTCGTAAAAGAAAGGTCTTAACTTCGCCAATCGTTACGTTACTAACAGCAAACTTACTGATTTATTTTCGGGTTACAGCATTTGGCACGGTATCCTGGCTATTGATATTTAAAGCATTTACGACGTAACGTACACCAGTTCGCTTCACGGACGAAATCCGATACACACAACCTTTTTTCTGCAGCTGTGTAATGTACAGGAGGGTGGGCAAAAATATGTAAACACTGTAAAGATAGCACATTACCGCGTCTAATACGGAGAACGAAAACCGTTGGCATTCAAAACAGCTTCCAGTCATCTCGGAATAATACAGGTCCCGCATAGTTTTGAAGGGAATCTTGTACCATTATTCATGGAAAATATTGGCAAGGTAACGGTAATGGAGGTGGATACCAGTCACGCGTTCTCTCCAGAGAAGACCACGAAGACTCAATAATACTGAGGTCTGGGGATGATGGTGGCCAGCGGAGATGAGACAGTTCATCCTGGTGCTAAGAAAGCCAGTCCTGGAGGATGCGAGCTGTGTGAAGAGAGATCCTGTCCTCTTGGAACACGACACCGCCATTGGGCAAGAAACACTGGTCCATAGGATGGGCCAGATCAGTCAAAATGGTCACATAGTCCTGGACAGTAACGCGACCTTGCAGAGTAACCATGGTGCCCACTGAAGACCACGATACGGCTGCTTAAAAATTTCACCGACCCTGCGCCATGTTTCACTCTTGGGACGTAAACTCCGCCAGAAGTTGGCGTAAGATCTTCTACTAAATGACTGTCCACTTTGCAACATATATAACGAGACGACCACGATTATACCATCGATTAAGCGAGGGAAGTTGAGAGGTTACTCTAGAAAATGATAGAATTCGGAGGGACATGTACCATGCTGGGATCTCGTTACTTCCTGTGTGGCCAAGGAAGTATGCTGAAGCAACACTTCTCTCTGGAAATAAGGTGAGCGTGACTTAGATGGGGTGGAGAAGAGAAAAAGAACGGTCAGGAGTGGAAAAAAATGTTGTTGTTGTGGTCTTCAGTCCAGAGACTGGTTTGATGCAGCTCTCCATGCTACTCTATCCTGTGCAAGCTTCTTCATCTCCCAGTACCTACTGCAACCTACATCCTTCTGAATCTGTTTAGTGTATTCATCTCTTGGTCTCCCTCAACGATTTTTACCCTCCACGGTGCCCTCCAATACCAAATTGGTGATCCCTTGATACCTCAGAATATGCCCTACCAACCGATCCCTTCTTCTAGTCAAGTTATGCTACAAATTTCTCTTCTCTCCAATTCTATTCAATACCTCCTCATTAGTTACGTGATCTACCCATCTGATCTTCAGCATTCTTCTGTACCACCACATTTCGAAAGATTCTATTCTCTTCTTGTCCAAACTATTTATCGTCCATGCTTCACTTCCATACATGGGTACACTCCATACAAATACTTTCAGAAAAGACTTCCTGGCACTTACGAGGTGCATTCAAGTTCTTAGGCCTCCGATTTTTTTTCTAATTAACTACTCACCCGAAATCGATGAAACTGGCGTTACTTCTCGACGTAATCGACCTGCAGACGTACACATTTTTCACAACGCTGACGCCATGATTCCATGGCAGCGGCGAAGGCTTCTTTAAGAGTCTGTTTTGACCACTGGAAAATCGCTGAGGCAATAGCAGCACGGCTGATGAATGTGCGGCCACGGAGAGTGTCTTTCATTGTTGGAAAAAGCCAAAAGTCACTAGGAGCCAGGTCAGGTGAGTAGGGAGCATGAGGAATCACTTCAAAATTGTTATCACGAAGAAACAGTTGCGTAACGTTAGCTCGATGTGCGGGTGCGTTGTCTTGGTGAAACAGCACACGCGCAGCCCTTCCCTGACGTTTTTGTTGCAGTGCAGGAAGGAATTTGTTCTTCAAAACATTTTCGTAGGATGCACCTGTTACCGTAGTGCCCTTTGGAACGCAATGGGTAAGGATTACGCCCTCGCTGTCCCAGAACATGGACACCATCATTTTTTCAGCACTGGCGGTTACCCGAAATTTTTTCGGTGGCGGCGGATCTGTGTGCTTCCATTGAGTTGACTGGCGCTTTGTTTCTGGATTGAAAAATGGCATCCACGTCTCATCCATTGTCACAACCGAGGAAAAGAAAGTCCCATTCATGCTGTCGTTGCGCGCCAACATTGCTTGGCAACATGCCACACGAGCAGCCATGTGGTCGTCCGTCAGCATTCGTGGCACCCACCTGGATGACACTTTTCGCATTTTCAGGTCGTCATGCAGGATTGTGTGCACAGAACCCACAGAAATGCCAACACTGGAGGCGATCTGTTCAACAGTCATTCGGCGATCCCCCAAAACAATTCTATCCACTTTCTCGATCATGTCGTCAGACCGGCTTGTGCGAGCCCGATGTTCTTTCGGTTTGTTGTCACACGATGTTCTGCCTTCATTAAACTGTCGCACCCACGAACGCACTTTCGACACATCCATAACTCCATCACCACATTTCTCCTTCAACTGTCGATGAATTTGAATTGGTTTCACACCACGCAAATTCAGAAAACGAATGATTGCACGCTGTTCAGGTAAGGAAAACGTCGCCATTTTAAGTATTTAAAACAGTTCTCATTCTCGCCGCTGGCGGTAAAATTCTGTCTGCTGCACGGTGCTGCCATCTCTGGGACGTATTGACAATTAACGTGGCCTCATTTTAAAACAATGCGCATGTTTCTATCTCTTTCCAGTCTGGAGAAAAAAAATCGGAGGCCTCAGAACTTGAATGCACCTCGTAAATCTATACTCGATGTTAACAAATTTCTCTTCTTCAGAAACGCTTTCCTTGCCATTGCCAGTCTACATTTTGTATCCTCTCTACTTCGACCATCATCAGTTATTTTGCTCCCCAAATAGCAAAACTCATTTACTACTTTAAGCGTCTCATTTACTAATCTAATTCCCGCAGCATCACCCGATTTAATACGACTACATTCCATTATCCTCGTTTTGCTTTTGTTGATGTTCACCAGAAAAAAATATCAGGACATTTTATGTTCCGAGGCGAGGCAACAGGAATCCGCCGTCAAAGTATCTCTGACGTGCGAAATAGCTAGTTATTGAAAACAGAGAGAGGTATACACGTATCGTATCTTACTTTAAATTATTTTTATCACGTCTTGTAATATTAATGTCTACTCCAGGGACACCATGAGCTTCTGTTCTATTTGCTAGTAGATTAGACAACTACCAAAGCAGGAGAAACTTTTTGACATTACAAAGTAATGATCATCGCAAATCCTAGTAGAAACCTAATTTTGGGTGCTTCACAAGATACATACTAGAAGTCTTCTCTGTGCAACTTCCTAGTTAAAATTTATTTTCTTGAGACAGCTTTTCAAATAGCAATTATTCTGTAAATTGGTTTCTTCGTAGAATGCGGCTAATAGGGGTATTAGACACTAATGAAACAGTTTCTAGCAGACGACAAAAGACTCTAGGAAAAGAGGTCGGGAAAAGAGGTTAACGACTGCACAATTGCTTGAGTAGTCCGTTATGGTCCCGGCATCGTATCGCCGACTGAAAGCGGTGTAACTGCTTTGTTCGGTGGCGTGCAAGTTATAACTCGGCCGCTCTGCTGCGGGCATTCGCAGCGCTCGCCAACGTGAAAAGCGATTATTGTTTCGCGGGCTGTTATCACGGTCCACGGTCCGCGCCAGCCGAGCTAGAATTCAATCCGGACGCACAATTTCCGAGGCGAGAGAGCACAGTTACGCCGGCAAAGTGGCTCTGACCTGCAAAATTTCGTTCGCCTGTGAAAGTATCGGAGCAGAAAAGCAGATTGCGCTGTTACGTTCACAGATTCCATGCCACACTGAACACGGGGATACGATTTTCCTTCATGATTGTTTTCTCGCATTCGTGGAAGTATAGTGCCTAACATGACGCGACAGTGTAGATTGAACTATAAAGGGAGATGATTGCTGTTTATAAATGACAAATGCTGTAGAACAATATTAGTTGTTCGCCTTTAGAGATCATTTTTATTGCCTTTTTGTTTAACCAAATGAGAATAGCTCTCTATTACAGCAGATCAGGTTTTTACACATTCAGTACTGTTTATATCGTAGAAATGACATATCGTAAAACGTGAAATTGGTGTATAATTTATTTTTAATTGTACATCAGTTCAGAGGGCATTTTTATTTCTTGTTGTCAACTCGTGACGTGGTATTTAGATACAACTGCAAGTCGTTACATTCATCATAACAGTATTAACAGTATTTAGCGATTGTAGATATTTTATTCCAAATTCACGCTTCCACTGTTTTAATGTTTTAGCGTCGTATATGAATCATCATTATCAACCAGTTGACATTCACTGCTGGTTCAAGAACTACTCTAGATTTCTGCATGTCGAATGGTGTTGGGCTATACGCATATCTATTGCTGCATCTTTTTGATGTTAACTATCATTATCTCTGGTGTATATTAGTTTTGCATTACCTATTTCTTTATTTTTTTATTCATTAGGCTTCCAGTATCCATGTCTCCGTAACGTGAAGAATGTGGAAAGGTACGCAGGTCTCACAACATGTACGTACCAGCTTTTATAATATGGACCCTGCCTGTATGCTTTCTAACCGGCCTGCAGTCTTGTGCTACCAAACTAAACAGTGGCGCTTCCAGATGCCGACGAGAAAATCAGGCACTTTCCTCAACATCGAGACTCGCCACTGCACCCTCGTCACTTTCAGTTATACGCACGAACCGGTCGCCCCAAATTATCACAACTGTATCTAATTACGTCCAGTTGATGTGATGTGCAAATTATCTACTGCGATCTTGTAGTCCAAGAAACCAGTGCAGCACAATCTGCCACAATACTCATCGTTCGCAGGGACTGTACACAAATTTAGCCGCTGTTCCTATGTTGCTATGTCTTCTGACGATTGTATTTTTCTGTGTTTTTTGTGTTCCAGCTTCTCGGTCTTAGCATCCTGGCCGTGGGCATTTGGGCGTGGACCGAGAAGGACACCTTCAACAACCTCAGCCGCCTGACCAACATCGCACTCGACCCCGCCTTTGTCCTAATACTCATCGGTGAGTACTTTCTCTGTAGTTTTTTTCCCCACAGACGCTGTTTAATAGTGCTCTGATTGTTCATTTGACACTTCGGAAATAATTTCCACGACGACTGGGAATGGGATGACACTACCCTAAAGATTATTAGACCAATGAAAACTCCACTACAGAGCCGGACGGATTATTTCCCTGGTTCAGGTTGCATCGATGCATGGGGCACTATAGGCAGAATACTATGACGAAAAAATTGCGGGCCAGGCATGTAAGATGGGCAAAATGTCAGGCCACCGTATAGGCCAGGAAAGCAGTAGTAGCATTCGTTCTTAGAAAGATCAGTAATGGAATACGTAGTTGCCTGACGACAAATACGAAGGGCTCTAAAACCGCTCCGATGTAATAGTTGCTGTTTACATTGCCCTTTGTACTTTGGAGTCGTGCTCGCAAGTCGTTTTTAATAGTGCTCCCCAAACCATGGTATCTGGCTTTGTCCACTGTGCTGACTATTGCAGAGTGGGGTGCGGTCACCAGGACAGCATCTAATACGACTGCCACCCTTAAGTGTAGAGCAAGATGAAGCGAGTCGCATCCAAAACGCAACATTTTGTCTCGCAGTCCACCAGCGATAGGTTTCATTGGAATCTGAGGCGCTTGTAATTTCTGTTCAATCGAAGGCTACAAAATGGGATGGGTGCTACCAGTAGAAGCAAGCAAAAATCGAATTGCCGACGCATATGGGTGTGTCGCAGTGGTGAGCTGATCTTGTAAAATTATCATCGATGGTTAAATGCTCGGCTACATAGATTTCTCTGTAGCTCTTCGGCAAAATGGCATCGAAATCAGTTTCTTCTACTACAATATGCAGAGGGAATGACACCTGTAATTCTGACCTAGACTGCTGTTCCTCAGTAGGAAACTACGTCTATGGCAAGTACCTCTGCTTAGAACTATACATATGCAGAAAACAAGAAAGGAAAAAAAGAAAAAAAGACAGATTTTACTGTACAGGATGATTTAGCTGCGCCCGTATCGTCAGTCATTTCCAGAATTGTGAGAACGGATTCACTAAACGACATACGGTATATCCCCTTGTTATATTAATTAGAAAAATGTCGGTACCAAGTATACTTTTTGAAATGAAACTGTGGGGAATTCTACTGCAAGTATTATCTTTAAGAGACGAATACACGCGCGTTACATTCTCTGAAACCCGATTACTATGTACACTGAAGAGAGAAAGAAACTGGTACACTTGGGGCTAATATTGTGTACGGCCCCCGCGTGCTCGCAGAAATGCCACAACACGGCGTAGCAAGGACTCGACTAATATCTGAACTATATGAAGATGTCCGAAAGAACAGATACCATCGGTGACCATGAGGCGCTCTAGAACGAAATTATAGTTGAATCAAAACACTACGCTGCCGACAGGCGTTGATATACATCAATTGGGACAGTGGAAAATGTGTGCCCCGACCGGCACTCGAACCCGGGATCTCTTGCTTACATGGCAGACGCTCTATCCATCTGAGCCACCGAGGGCACAGAGGATAGTATGACTGCAGGAACTTATCCCTTGCACACTCCCCCTGAGACGCACATTCCCAACTTAATGTCCACACCCTACATTCGTAGTGCCCCTGCTGATTACACTCATTACTTGCGGCAGACAATCTTACCGAGTTCCGTAAGAGTTCGGGCAATACGTGTGCTTCCGCACGGAAGAAGAAGGTCAATGGCCGTTTAGCCGTAACTATATGAAGTTGGTATCTGACCCCGTTGATGTGTATCAACGCCTGTCGGTAGCTTAGGGTCTTGACTTAATTATCATTTCATTTAATATCTGAAGTTGTGCAGGAGGGAACAGACACCATGAATCCTGCAGAAACAGGTATAGGAGGCATGCGTATTCATATAGCTCCAGGAACACTCTTCTGAGTTCAAACACTTCCGCTGGCCACCAAATTCCCCAGACATGAACATTATTGATCATATCAGGGGCCGGCCGGAGTGACCGTGCGATTCTAGGCGCTACAGTCTGGAACCGAGCGACCGCTGCGGTCGCAGGTTCGAATCCTGCCTCGGGCATGGATGTGTGTGATGTCCTTAGGTTAGTTAGCTTTAATTAATTCTAAGTTCTAGGCGACTGATGACCTCAGAAGTTAAGTCGCATAGTGCTCAGAGCCATTTGAACCATTTTTGATCATATCAGGGATACCTTGCAATGTGCTGTTCAGAAGAGACCTGCAGAATTCATGGTGTCAATTCCCTCCAGTACTACTGCAAACATTAGTCGGGTCCATGCCACGTCATGATGCGGCTCTTCTAGGTGCTCGTGGCGGCTCTACACGACGTTGGCCAGATGTACCAGTTTCTTTGGCTCTTCAGTGTAGGATTGCAGTAATCTCAAGCAATAAACAATCAATTTTACAATTGCGGTTCTTCTTCTCTTCTGTTTCGTGCCCTTATTCTGTTCTATTCTCGGGGTGGACACGGTGATCTGGATTTGGCAATATTAGTCGCAGAGGATGGCCGGATGGCTTTCCTGTCGCCAACTCTTCCCTCCCGGGACGGAATTTGTGTACTCCAGCTGTCTGCGTCATCTGGTGCTATCCCGTGTGAAGGTGTGGGAATGTTTGTTCGTAGTGTAACTGAGGTGGACCATGGGCACCAGCATAGTCGGCTGTGGGAAACCGCCTCAGAACCATATCCAGGCTCGTCGGTACAGCGGCCCTCGTCGTTAATCCACCAGGTAGATTCCATTGGGGGCCGGTGCGCCTTCTCAGATTTCTCGTAAGTGGTGAGGTAATCCGCGCGGCTATCCGGCCATAATATATGAATACACCTTAAATCGCCAGGGCCTTGTGTTCAGGAAAACGTGACGTTTACAAGGAAATAAACGAAATAGAACGAACTGAAACATCAAGTTTCGGGAGCTCAGCGTTTATCACAGGAAGCAGTTAGTAACACTTGGTATTAACGTTAGCAAGTTCAGAGTCTTCTGCATCACGTAGGCCACGGCAGTACGGATAGACAGAGGAAGGGTTTCCGCCACCTGTATTCGAGTGCTGCTGACCAAGTCCCGCGGCAGCGTACAGTAATGCAGCAGGGCGAGGCGACGATCTCAGAGCAGCGATGGTGAGAAGACAGCGGCTTAACACAGGTGGCGGGGATCTGCTTCAAGTGAGTGCCGAAAAGGGAGCTCGGTCCTGCTTGCTCTACAGCAGTTTCCGTTGCCGTCTTCTTAGTTGACTCGATCTTCATAGTTGAGTCGCTCCTTGTCGGTATGGCCTTAGTCCATTAAACGTAGTTTTGAGAAAACTTGAAAAACTTTGTTCTATTTGGGTTCTGTGGCCAGCTTCATAGCTGTGTCGATTTTCGCAGATGAATCGCTCCTTTTCAGTGCGGCCCTAGTTGGATAGACATAGTTTCGAGAAAACTTGAAAAACAATATTCTGTTTTAAAAACAATCTTCTGTTTTACCAGTTACCAATTACGACGTGATTTTCGTCTGAAAGATGTAATCTGATTACATACATCAACCATACAAACATGAATCAAAATTATTTTATGTAAAAAAAAAACTAGCTGACAACCCCCGCATTGACCACCTATTATTTTGTCGGCTTTCCATTTGTAGTCTAATATAAAATAATTCACTTCCATGTATTCGTGAAAACACATTTGAAATTATGAAACAGCCGTACAAAGAAACATGCGCTGTAACTGTTATGTCTGAAAAGGCCGCGCGCAGGATCGTTTTTTTTTTTTTTGAGGTGGTGGTGGTGGTGGTGGTGGTGGTGGTGGTGGTGGTGGAGGAGGAGGAGGTGGTGGTGTCCTGTGTACACAGTTCCTATTTCAGCTAGCAGTATGGGGTAAAAAGTTTTTGGTGTACCCCGAACCAGAGGCCATTTGCATAGCCACTTGAAAAAATGGTTCAAATGGCTCTGAGCACTATGCGACTTAACTTCTGAGGTCATCAATCGCCTAGAACTTAGAACTAATTAAACCTAACTAACCTGAGGACATCACACACATCAATGCCCGAGGTAGGATTCGAACCTGCGATCGGAGCGGTCGCTCAGTTCCAGACTGTAGCGCCTAGAACCGCACGGCCACTCCGGCCAGCGAGTGTGTACAGCGCGATTTTGTAAACGACTCTATGGCAACGCCTCTTCATATCGCCTGTAGACGGCATTTGTTTTCGCCTGCAGCCAATTGCGCTTTGCAGTTGGAAGCTGTCAAAAGCGCTACCACGTTCCAGGGATTTCCTTAAGCTGAATCGACTGTAGGAGTGTCATAGTAGTAAAGAATAGATGTATTAAAGTTTCATGCATATTGCGGCATTTTTGCACGCGTCTCAGCGTTTATGACGCCATATCTCTTAAATTATGTCTCATACAATGCTGTATTTGTGTAGGTGCACTCAACGGCATATGTGGATAATTTTTGCAAAATGTGTTACGAATAGAATGATGGCTCTGAGCACTGTGGGACTTAACTTCCGAGGTCATCAGTCCCTTAAGAACTGCTTAAACCTAAGGACATCACACACTTCCATGCCCGAGGCAGGAGAATAGAATTAGTAGCAAAGAAGTAATAAATTTAAATGTTATGCAAAGTGCTGTAGTTTTCAACGCATCTGATTATTTATGAAGTCATATCTCCCGAATTATGATGGGCAGGTGTTCTTATACCGACAGCGATTGTTACCTGCTGATGCGGAATATGTGTACTAAGTTTGCTTGAAATCAACACTGTGGTTTAGGAGGAGATGTGGAACACACACACACACACACACACACACACACACACACACACACACACATTTTTGTCATATGTGTGGATTATGGGCACCTAAATGCAAGTACTTGACGTCCTGCGGATAAAAACTCACTTTTTCACCTTTTATTTTTGTAAAAGGAACGTAAATTCATTTGAAACAAGAAATAATGTTAATTTAATTATTGATTCAGTTCTTTTATGTCATCAGAATACTTCGTTATATCTCTGTTTTACTCATCACCATACTTGTAACTAGCTACTTGCTCGTTCATAAGCTAAGGCAAGGTAATATCCTCATAGAATGCTTGATTTCCTGTAGGGATATAAGGAACGAGTTTTTCTATGTGTTTGATCTTAGCATAAGCAGGGGCTGTTGACAATATTGGATCACGCTGAGAGCGAGAGTGGGCCGCCCTGAATGTACACTACTGCATCAAACCATTAGTGTGTGTGAAGGCCTCAGTACAGCCTCAGAGGTCTGACCTGTAAATGAAATTCTCAAATGATTGGATGAGAAAATCAGCCTTATTCTCTCGAGGCACTGATTTTTTCGCAGTTTCTTAAGAAATGCAGTTTTTTTAATAATAGTCCACCCACCCACTTCTGTGACCTCTGACTGCTATTGAATCACGTATTTCTTTAACTGAGATTTTATTTTTTGAACTGCTACAGACAACCAGTTTGTTATTTTATGAAAACTATACAAACCATCATTCTTTTTCAAAACTTCCTTAATCATGCTGGTATGTGAGTTAGGACATATTAGAATGTCCACATATTGGAAAGAAGTGTTAAATGTCTATTGAATCGTTCTTATCTGTTAATGCTAACAAAAATTTAATAAGAGGGTGCTTTTTGTTCCGACTCCCGCAGGTAGCTCTTCTATCGCAGCTGGCACGTCAGTAAGGCTCATGATAATATACATAACAGCAGTATTTCTTTGTTATGAGTACAAAATAGAGTCATTGTCAATTGCGCCGTGTAAAACAATTCCTAAACTATAGAAACAAACAGCTGAACATTGTATATATAACGTAGTGGAATTGCTAAGGTATTGGAATGTTCATTCCCTTGTTCACTTTCCCTTTTGATAACAGACTATAACCGATTACTTCTTCCAGAGTGAACACTGAGTTCTGCAGCTGCACGTAATTTGTGTACATTACTGAGATGGAGGCTTCTCAGTTTCTGTTTCAATTGCTAACGTGTACTACAAGAGTCTACTTGTTGCCATCCGGATAAGAACTTGAAATTTTGATCGTAAATTGGTAATAAAATCAGCGCAACCGATATAGTGACCATTTTGTTGGAAATGAACTGATTTACTCATCTACCAAGATTTTTCTTTTATTACTAAGTCTCTTTGGGCATACAAGGTTGCCTCTCATGTCTCGAATACTTTTTTCTGCAGTTCACAACTATCTGTTTCTGTTCACACGTTTTTTAGATGCAGAAAACATTGACAAAAGCACTTTGACACACACTTGTTGCCGCTGATAATCATCACTCAAAGCATGCTATTTGAATGCTGCACTGTGTTTGTAGGTTCCTTTTTTTAGTCGACGGCGTCGAATTTCATGTGTATCAAAGAGCCACTGTATGAAGATGCCAGGACGTCCATCGTATGCATTTCATGTAAGCGAATGAGAATTTTGACCCGCTAAACCTCTGGTACCATTTCAAAACATTTTCGTTTCCACGTGCAGTCATGAAAGAGAGGTTGGAATCGTAATATATAGATTACATTGTATGGAATAAATAAGAACAGCACTGAAATATTAACACCTATGAAATGTGATTTATTTTGACACGATGTTATTATACTTGGTTACAAAGTAAGTCCATTTAACTTACCTGCATGCACTTTCTTTCCTGTATAGCTAACATAATTCTCTCCTTTATCTCTAACATTTTTAATTATGTTCTTCTTGTAACACACTTTATTTTTTTCCTCTCTCTTGAGTCATTACTTTTTCTCTTTTCATATTCGCCGACCAGGTTCATTTTAGAATTATTGTACCAAATTAACAGATGATGATGCACAAAAATAATCAGAATAGGCAATTGGTACAGTTGACAGAGCAGAACGAGGACTGTCAACATAGTTCTTGACAAACACACCATGGTCCAGCTACTTCCGGCGAAAAAAAAACCTGGTTATCTTAACATCCGTTTTACTCATAATATTAACGATATTGACGCATTTTTGTGTGGAACGGTGTGTCGACCCCAATCGAAGCCATTTCATGGGCAAACTCATTTTCGGAAAAAAGTGGACTGTGCCCCTTCTGGAAAGGAAGTATTCAGTTCCCCAGACAACCGACCAGCGTGCGTAGCGGGGTCCTGCGGCCTAGTTGCCACCGGTTTTGGTGGAGCTGCTAAATCTACGACATTCATTATCTCTCCTATCGATACGTCTTCGTCCATCGATGGCAAAGATGGAAGGAATGATATCTAAGGGTAATTCACCACTACTGTGGTAATGCTACTGCTCCTGTTTCTGTCAGAGCTTTGACAGAAAGCTGAACGTTAAAAACTGAATTATGCTTTCGGTCTCAAAAGTATCCACACTTCGCTAAGTAATGTGGGATTAACCACTAGGCGTCACGTGAGACGGATCCACCAGTGTAAAAGGAGGCGGGAAGTATTGTCAGCAGAGATGGAGTAAGAGCACAATGTCGGTCATGAGAGCTCACTGACTTCGAACGTGAACTAGTCATTAGACGTCAGCTGAATGACAAATCCATCAAGGACTTTTCAACCCTTCTAAAGCTGCCCAGGTCGACTGTTCGTGATATGATTGTGAAATGGAAAAGCGAAGGGATAACCATAGCTAAAGGACGACCAGGCAGACCTGATGTATTGCCGGATAGGGGCCGCCTAGCATTTTGAAGGGCGGTTGTAAAAAATCTCATGAGATCAGCGGAAGGAATCACGCGTGACCAGGAGTCCAGCTAACACAATGATTGTGCATAGGGAGTTAAAAACAATGGGATATAGTGGTCGAGCAGCCCCTCAAGCGACACGTTTCTGTAGTCATTACTAAGCGCCGCTTTAGGTGCTACAAAGAACGACGCCACAAGTCAGCGGATGACTGGAAACGATTAGTTTGTAGAGACGAGTCATGCTGTAATCTGTCGCAATCCGATGGAAGGGTATGGGTTTGGCGAATGCCTGGGGAACATTATCTACCATCATTTGTAGTGCCAAAAGTGAAGTATGAAGGAAGTGGTGTTACGTTATGGGTTTTTTTTTCATAGTTAGGGCATGTCGCCCCTTGTTGGGCTAAAGAAGACGCTAAATGCGGAAAGGTTCGATCTTATTATGCAGCACTGTATACTGCGTACAGCAGAGGAAAGTTCAGAGAGGATGATTGTATCAGTACTACAGTGCATCCTGTCATAAACCAACATCTATGAGGCAGTGGTTCGTGGGAAACAACATTCCGAAAGTTGACTGGCATGCTGAGAAACCCAGTCTGAACCTGGTTGAATACCTTTGGGGTGAGTTAGAATGTCGTCCAATATCACTGTCTCATCTGATTTTGGCACATGAGGAAGAATGGGCTACCATTCCTCTACAGATATTCAGACGCTTCATTGAGTGGGTTTGCAGGTGAGTTCAAGCCACCACAAAGGTGAAGGATGGGTAGCCCACATATTGATGTACAGAGCAACGAACTATATGAAATCAACGTAAATTAGTTACAAACTACGGCGCGCGCACACTTTATTCAACATGTAAAGGTCACTACAGATTTCGGATTTAGGTTATGACATGTTCGATATGTCTGGTCATCATTGGCGTTGCTGTGGCACAGACGAATAACGAAATTCTGCGTGACTCTTTGAAGTGTCGGAACATCGATGCTGTCAATGACCGCCTGAATGACTGTTTTCCGCTCAGCAGTGGTTTTGGGGTTATTGCTGTACACCTTGTCTTTAATATAGCCACACAAGAAGAAGTCGCATGTTCCCAGATCCGGAGAATATGGCGGCCAATCGAAGCCCATGACTGTGACCTCTGGGTATCCCAGAGCCAGAGTGCGCTCCCCAAAGTGCTTCTGCAGCACATCGTACACTCTCCTGCTTTGAGGGGTTGAGCTGTGTCTTGCATGAATCGCATCTTTTCGAAATCAGAATCACTTTGGATAATGGGGACGAAATCATTTCCAAAACCTTCACGTACCGTTCGGTAGTCACTGTGCCATCAAGGAATATCGCACCGATTATTCCGTGACTGGACACTGCACACCACACAGTCACCCATTCAGGGCGAAGAGACTTCTCGGTCTCGAAATACGGATTCTCACTCCCCCAAATGTGCTGATTTTGCTTTTTGACGAATCCATCCAAGTGTAAGTGGGCTTCGTCGCTAAACCAGACTATATCGCGCATACTAATTCCCAGCATGGCCCGTGGCCAATCGTGCATTTTGAACGTCACAATGCAAACCTTTCAGAATTTATAACGATTTTATTTAACACAGTTCAATGATTGTCGTCCTGTATTTCCATATACTTTACAAGATAGTGTATTTCGTAAAACGGGGAATTGTAGAATAAATATTATTAAACATTTACTACACGCGAATAAAACCATTACTATTAGTTCTGTTTCAAGAAGTACACTTGTATTTTAAAATTTTATCAGCATCAGTAGCAAACAGAAAATTGTAAGAAATACACTCCTGGAAATTGAAATAAGAACACCGTGAATTCATTGTCCCAGGAAGGGGAAACTTTATTGACACATTCCTGGGGTCAGATACATCACATGATCACACTGACAGAACCACAGGCACATAGACACAGGCAACAGAGCATGCACAATGTCGGCACTAGTACAGTGTATATCCACCTTTCGCAGCAATGCAGGCTGCTATTCTCCCATGGAGACGATCGTAGAGATGCTGGATGTAGTCCTGTGGAACGGCTTGCCATGCCATTTCCACCTGGCGCCTCAGTTGGACCAGCGTTCGTGCTGGACGTGCAGACCGCGTGAGACGACGCTTCATCCAGTCCCAAACATGCTCAATGGGGGACAGATCCGGAGATCTTGCTGGCCAGGGTAGTTGACTTACACCTTCTAGAGCACGTTGGGTGGCACGGGATACATGCGGACGTGCATTGTCCTGTTGGAACAGCAAGTTCCCTTGCCGGTCTAGGAATGGTAGAACGATGGGTTCGATGACGGTTTGGATGTACCGTGCACTATTCAGTGTCCCCTCGACGATCACCAGTGGTGTACGGCCAGTGTAGGAGATCGCTCCCCACACCATGATGCCGGGTGTTGGCCCTGTGTGCCTCGGTCGTATGCAGTCCTGATTGTGGCGCTCACCTGCACGGCGCCAAACACGCATACGACCATCATTGGCACCAAGGCAGAAGCGACTCTCATCGCTGAAGACGACACGTCTCCATTCGTCCCTCCATTCACGCCTGTCGCGACACCACTGGAGGCGGGCTGCATGATGTTGGGGCGTGAGCGGAAGACGGCCTAACGGTGTGCGGGACCGTAGCCCAGCTTCATGGAGACGGTTGCGAATGGTCCTCGCCGATACCCCAGGAGCAACAGTGTCCCTAATTTGCTGGGAAGTGGCGGTGCGGTCCCCTACGGCACTGCGTAGGATCCTACGGTCTTGGCGTGCATCCGTGCGTCGCTGCGGTCCGGTCCCAGGTCGACGGGCACGTGCACCTTCCGCCGACCACTGGCGACAACATCGATGTACTGTGGAGACCTCACGCCCCACGTGTTGAGCAATTCGGCGGTACGTCCACCCGGCCTCCCGCATGCCCACTATACGCCCTCGCTCAAAGTCCGTCAACTGCACATACGGTTCACGTCCACGCTGTCGCGGCATGCTACCAGTGTTAAAGACTGCGATGGAGCTCCGTATGCCACGGCAAACTGGCTGACACTGACGGCGGCGGTGCACAAATGCTGCGCAGCTAGCGCCATTCGACGGCCAACACCGCGGTTCCTGGTGTGTCCGCTGTGCCGTGCGTGTGATCATTGCTTGTACAGCCCTCTCGCAGTGTCCGGAGCAAGTATGGTGGGTCTGACACACCGGTGTCAATGTGTTCTTTTTTCCATTTCCAGGAGTGTATTTATACAGGACATTATTTGTCAAGTGACCTATATGTCGTCGACTGTCTACTGTGGTACACTTCTACAGTTGCTGGTGCAACGTGAAGGAGTACTGGTATCGATATTGTACTCTTTACTTATTCTTCCAAACCGAGCGCACCTTTTCTCTGAGGAAGCATTGTCTTGCTGTATAAGGACAACAATGCCCCATCGCTATTGGTCATCAGCCGTCTAGGTGTGTGCAGTAGAGTCGTTGAACTCGAGCGCGGGGCTATCACGTGGAGCCGCATCGTGGATAAATCAGAATCAAGAATTTGCGAGGAAGTATAATGAGTAGTTGAGCCAACGGCCTTGCCGCAGTGGTAACACCGCTTCCCGTCAGATCACCGAAGTTAAGCGCTGTCGGGCTGGGCTAGCACTTGGATGGGTGACCACCTGGTCTGCTGAGCGCTTTTGGCAAGCGGGGTGCACTCAGCCCTTCTGAGGCAGACTGAGGAGCTACTTGACTGAGAAGTAGCGGCTCCGGTCTCGTAAACTGACATGCGGCCGGGAGAGTGGTGTGCTGACCACATGCCCCTCCATGTCCGTATCCAGTGACGCCTGTGGGCTGAGGATGACACGGCGGCCAGTCGGTACCTTAGGACTTTCATGGCCTGTGCGGGAGGAGTTTAGTTTAGTTATAATCAGTAGTTGAAACTGTTCCGTCGGTTTGTCGGAAGAATGTGAGTCATTTGCGGAAAGGCGCAGAGGATTAATTATGAGATTTAAGGTTGAAACATTATCGTGTTTTTGAATCAATAATTTTCGTGGAGAAACATTTGGCTCGTAGAAAGCAAATGAGTGGGCTTCCGGGATCAGTGTTTACCAATTTAATCAGTGTGGAAACGCAACGTGGCAACGGTTATTTCTGTGTGGATCTGAAACAATTATAACTGTTCACGCGAGACTGGATAAGCGCAGGCGTTGTTAGGGAAATGTGTCTGTGCTAAAGAGACAATAAAACACAGACGTATACTGATATATTCCATTTTTCAACCAAATAGTATTTTAAATTTATAAGAGACACGCAATCGTATTAGACACATGGTCAGGCTGAAGAGATTCCTTCCACATAATTGCACACACTGGAAGAATGCGATGCATTGTTATTGTTATTTGTAACTGTCAATACAAAAATGCTCGACATTTCAGTCACATCCGTTGCTGGGTATACGCAGAATGAAAGCATTCGTGAAAGTTAAGATTGTGGGCTGGAGCTCCAGTCCGGCACACAATTTCGATGTGTCTCGAAGGCTCGTGCTATTGCATGGCCCAAGTATTACACGTTCGTGTTCATTTCGCAGCCACTTTCCCGCGGTGCCGGAATCCAGTGCGTTAGCTGCTTCGCTGACCGCAGGTCGTTCGTTCCTCTCCACTGGTTCGCCCCTCACGCGAGAGACTCGTGGTAACAATAAGTGGCCACTGGAGGAGGCGGATAGCGCAGACAGCGAGATTGGGCGGGCACCGTTGGGAAATCCCGGCCATTGCTCACCGGGAATCCACTTGAGCCGCTGTTGAGTTATTGATGGCGGCTGCTGGGGCGGACAGAACAGCGCTGCCCCGGGACGCTGGATCACTGCAGCCGCACTCCCAATAGTCCTCGCGTAACGCACTCTCAGCGCCGTGGGACACACGCGTTGCGTGTAACATCGCCTGGCTGCTGGCTCGACTAGTCAGGATGCTGCCGCCTCCTCTGTTCGACAGGCATGTTGTACCGGTTTTGGTTTGAGGCAGTTTTCTCTGTCAAGTTTTCTCCGCATCAGGCAGGCTCGAGGGACGGACTGGAAGGACAGGGGGGACTGTAAAGTGTCAGAGAACCGTGGTACGTCCTGTCGTAAAATTGTAGACGCCTTAAAGTATATACAGGGTGAAGAAAAATTGTCACGAAATTTAACCCTGGATAGCTGATGCCTGTAGGAACCAAAATTACTAATGTTGTTTAGGTCGACAACGCACAATTTTTAAACTACGGAAACTTGGCGCCACGTGCTCCGATTGGCCACGGGATTGCCCTGTTGTTGGATGCTCTGGACAAGGCATGACCGCAAATGTTTTGCCTGCCGGAGATCGCGATGCATCCAAGGCGGCCCGCACGCTCGGTGGTGGTGTGCCAGCCTTCCACTCTGGGGGCCTGAGGGCGAATCCACCAGGGTCCCGACACATCCATTGTAGTTTCATGATAAAACGTACCGGGAACAAACCCGTCAACAGCTGTTAGTTCTCGTTCAGGAAGTCTTTAATAAATTATATTGGCCCTGAAAAGGGCCTTTTTGTTGCCAGGACATTGTATACTAAAGGCAGGTGCTGGAACTGACGACCCTCTGATGCGACACATGCTTGGTAACGTCGAACAGTGTTTTACCGAACTCTTTCAAAGATTCCTGGCATTGTCCCGACGTGATTGGTGACATGTTGTATGCGATCCATTAATTCCTCTTAGTTTCTAGGTGGTTCGCATCCAGGTGGGTGAACTAGAACCTTGAAGAATCCCCACAGGAAAAAGTCCGGTGGCATGAGGTCTGGTGATCGCGGGGGCCATGTCCTGCGAGCACCTCTGCCAATTACCCGGCCTCCGAAGAGCTCATTTAAATAACTGCGCAAAGCACGACTGTTATGTGCGGGCGCCCCATCATGCTGCGACCACATGCGTAGCAGGCTGGGTAAAGTTTCTTGCAAAAAGTGAAGTAATTTGCCCCGGTAAGTCGAGCAGGTAGACGGACCGGCCCATCAGATGGCCAACCATAATGCCTGCCTAAATGTTGAGCGAAAATCATTGCTAGTGTCCGTGGACGTACGTGACGTGAGGATTTCCCCTTGCCCAGTAATGAACGTTTCGAGTGTTGTGAAGGCCATCCCGATAGAAGGTGCACTCGTCGGTAAACAACACAATGGTGTTGAAGTCGGGATCTCGTTCAACACGTCTCAGAAACCACCGCGAAAACCCTACCCTGTGTTCATAGTCCGCTACAGGGTTTAGGTTTGGACAAGGTGGAAACTAAATGGATGCTGGCCGTCATCCTTCAAAACCTCCCAGATAAACCGATGAGTGACCCCCATGTCGTGTCCAACCACTAGAGTACTTGTCGTAGGTGCTTCCTCGAGGCGATCGAGAGCATTCTCTTCAAATGCAGCATCCCGTCGTGTTTGAGGTCTTCCAGCATCACCATGATATCCCAATAACGAGTGTTTCGCCAAGTCGCCAGTGAACTGCTGTAAACGTATGCGGGTGTGGGTGGCGTCTAGCGGGGTACCATTCCTCATACAACCGTCGAGCTTCATGCAAATTACCGTTGGCTAGTCGATAAACAAAAACCATATCTCGGTGTTCTTCAAATGAATACGGTGCCGCCATGCTTACTGTATGACTAAATCGCAGGTGACGCGTGTGTGCTTCGAAGTGAAGCTTACTTGTGAATGCCTCTGATGTGAGGTGGAGACGAACAGCAAGACCCTATTCGACACGTGTGCGTATCACTTTGGGGCGGTGGCGGGGCGAGGGACGTTTGCATGTGTGAACCGACAACCATACGTCTGCCCGTCAACCGACGAACGGCAGCATGGAAATCCCACAGCCAATCGGAGCGCGTGGCGCCAAGTTTCCGTAGTTTAAAAATGGTGCGTTGTCGACCTACACAACATTAGTAATTTTGGCATCAGCTATCCAGGGTTAAAATTTGGTGACACGATTTTTCTCCGCCCTGTATATCTTGAGCATATGCTACGGTCGCAGGTTCGAATCCTGCCTCGGGCATGGGTGTGTGTGATGTCCTTAGGTTAGTTAGGTTTAAGTAGTTCTAAGTTCTAGGGGACTTATGACCTAAGATGTTGAGTCCCATAGTGCTCAGAGCCATTTGAACCATATCTTGAGCATAACCTACTGCGCATGTTCTCGGCATCAAACCTGGCTAGGCACGTGATTTTGGGATAACACTTGTCTACAATTTGCGATAACAGCGAATTCTGAATATTACATGTATTCGCCTTGTTTAAAAACGTTTCAGCACGTGTTAGTTTTAGTAACAGATATGGTGCAGTATTGTCGTTGCTACAGATGTAAAAAGACGTACGTGAAAGGGGGACCAGTTATTTTTGTTAGGTATGTACAACAGATGTATAACTGTAAATGTCATATTTATAAGAGGGACTTTGTGTATTGAAAAATATCGAGACACAGTATTATAAAGTCTTATATTGCAAAGATAGTTTCAGCGATTTTGTGGCTGTGTGTTTGTACGTGACAAATGCTAAATAAAATATTTGCAGGTTTGTTTGAATAAACTGACAGTCAGTGTATACATACTGTTGCTATGTTCATATGCAGATAAAATTTATGCGTGGCAGTCTGATTAATTTCCACCAATTTATCCAAGTTTTCAGATCTTTGTGTGTATGCGAATATTTCTGCGTGAGACAGTTTCCTATACAGTGTTATTAATTAGAACAGAGATTCGACAATATGAATAAATGCAATAGAAAACGTGAAAGTATTATTGTTGGTTCTTAATTCTTTTCCCGTCATCGAAGGAAAGTAAATAGAGTGGTAGCTGAGCTACGATACTGTGGCGAAAAATCACAGTAGCATTACTCTTCGCTTCTTGAAGTTAACTTCAGTTTATCTGGTCTACTATTAAAGTGCAACAGTGTGAAAAAACAATGTCAGAACTTCCGAACACAGAATGTTACACTTGCTGTATTTTCTTGCTGTTTGTCGTAAGTGCTACGATACGTGGAATAGACTATAAACCAACTAAGCACTCAATCATTATTGAGTGATTATATATTTGGGCAGAATAGTTTCAGTACTAAATGTCAGTTGCGTTGCGGAGTAAGACCATTTACGATTGATTGGCTGTGAGGATACTTGTGGTTACGATGGCTTCTCTTAAAGAATACTTTCAGTTAAGGGACTTGCACATTAACTTGCCTTTGCTGTTTGAATGTTTTTGAATTGTAGTAAATGCTACATTCTGCAGGCCGACATTCATAATTGTTTCGAAAATGATTTCGACAAATTATGGATGTAATATGTGGTTGAGTAATGAATCCACATTTGCAATCCAATTGCCTTAGATTTTACTATGGCCATACTTTTCAGTTAAATTCTACATAAGTGTCGTCACAAAATATTATGTTTTTCAAATATTATTATTTTTTTCTAAACACTGCAAAACGAGTAATAAACTGAGGTGCGCTTTACACGCCCTGCGCTAGAGACTTATCAGCTACCCGTTCCCCACTTCATCCCCGCTCGTTTAGTTTCGATATTTTTAGTTTTCATATTTCGATGTCCTGATTTGATTAGTATGTGGTATTAATGAGAGAAGCGCAGTGCTCATTATTAGCTTGAAATGACAACGAAACAAATCGTACCGATGCGACTCAAATGGTTCAAATGGCTCTGAGCACTATGGGACTTAACATCTATGGTCATCAGTCCCCTAGAACTTAGAACTACTTAAACCTAACTAACCTAAGGACATCACACAACACCCAGTCATCACGAGGCAGAGAAAATCCCTGACCCCGCCGGGAATCGAACCCGGGAACCCGGGCGCGGGCCGATGCGACTCATCCATGATAAACAGAGAAGTAAATGTATTTTAATGTGAAACTATGACTAGCGGACAGTAACAACACAGCAGTAAAACTGAAGTCCTCAAAGAGGGTACTGAACGAGAGGGTGAAAAAAATTGAAAATAGAATAAAATTTGCCTGCGCTAAATTTAACATTCAGAAATTGGGTACGAGGCACGGCAAATCAAAAGGGCCAGACATTTAAAGTATCTCTGTGAGGTTATAGAATCAACAGTGCTAAAAAAGGTTTTCGTTCATAGAAACTCAAAAGAAAGTACGGGAGAACGTATGACACCTACAACAAAACCTGAGTGACCATTACAGTACGGTGATAAAACCCGGAGCTCTGTACGGGAGCGAAATTTTATTTTCAACAGAAGAGGCGATCTGTAAAACATGCTGACGAAGGAACGAAGGATTCTGAGAAAATTCTTGATGCAGAAAGAAAGGAGGACGGATACGGACTGAAATCCCATATACCAACAGTGAAACAAACCAGGGAGCAAAGATTAAAATTTTAAGAACATGTTCAAAGACTCCCAACGATGAGGCTTACACATAAGACAATGACCAATCAAAAGTATCCGGACAGCCCTGTGTAATGCGAAATTGACCAAAATGTGTCACTAGAGGCGGATTGAGGTGTATGAAAGAAGGCAGAGAGTATTGCGTTGTCAGTAAAGAAGCAGCTTCAGGAGAATGGGTCTGTTAGGAGAGCTCAATGGCGTTGAACATGGACTAGTTTTTTGGATGTCACCTGAATAAAAAATTATCAGCGCCCTAAGAGAAAGCACAGGTAGAATAAGTGGAAGTAGGGGGACAGAAATCTGTCCAGTCAAATGTTCAGGTTAAAACAATGAGGAACCAAAGTGACTGAAGAAAGAAAAATAGTCTGCAGAGAGAGAATGAAAGCCATTTGGGAGATCATGAAAACAAATGTAAGAGCCCTGCGTTAGCCAACATGGTTCATGCATAAATAATAATAATAATAATAATAATAACATCTAAAGTTAGCGTTGCATTTAGAAATCTCTTTGCCCGATCTTATTTTCGGCAAATCCATAGATTGTGTCATGACAGTTAATCCTTTGTACGATCACCTTCAATTGTGAGTACACATAATTTGGCAAGCCTTTCTTTGCATAACAGTAGTCCAGAGATAATATTTATTTTTTTAAAACAGAAAGCGATGTTTACACCGAACAGTTAGATACCGCAACCATGAAATTTGGATATAATTCGTGTAGTACTTTTTCCTGCAACGACAACAAAATGTTCAGTGGGGTTAGTAGAATAATAGCTAACACGGACAATAATGACAACTGGCAGACAATGCAAATGTCATTATGTACACGAATCGATGCGAAACAGAACTAAACAACAGTTGCGACCTAGCGACATTAACAGTCGTTCTGACTGGACTCGTCAATTAGCCAAAGGCGATGCCGAGAGTTCTGCTCGCTTGTCTTCCATTGTTTCAAATTACATGTAATTCTTTTTTCTTTTCCTTGTGCGACGAAATATTCCGGAAATAGAAGCGCCGATCGAAGTCTCTCGGCGCCCTCTGCCTGCGCATGTTTGTCCTTTGCGTGAATTCAGCTGTGTGCGGCTCTACAGCGTCAGTTCATTTAGGACAGGGGCGGCCAAGATTTTGACTTATGGGCCTTGCCCGGGTACGAGTGCTGAAGTGCTCAGCCTCACTTCACATTTCTCCCACCGCCACGCCATGCTGTTTGAGCGCGAGGAGGGGGAGAGGGTAAAACTGCGAACAAGCCGCATTCAAATGGCAGCGCAGTCGCCCTGTGCACTATTTGGTTTTATATTTCACGTTTCTCAACAATGTAGATTACAAACAAAGATATTTTCAGTATAATTTAATTATTGTGGGCATACTGAAGACATAATATAATTTATATCTGGTCCAAACTGTTGGCATATGCTCAGGCACAGAAAATTTCAAAGATTTTTGCACTCAAGTTGACACGTATTCGTGACTTATATAGTTTCATAATCGAAAAAAGGTCTTTCACACAAATATGACGATCGAAGTAATGTAGCACTTTAGCAAACTCATTATGGAGACTTGGAAACTGCCTGAGGAAAGGAGTGTCGACGTCCTGCTCAGTTTTAACGTAAAAATATCGGTCATTGAAACTGGAATTACCTTGCAGGTCAGTCAGTTACATCATCATATGCACAGGGACGCTTTCAACTGAAATGGCAAATGATCTCAAGAACAACACAGAAACAGATGTAAGATTGACACTGTACTCAAAATCTTTATGAAACTGTTGTTGTTGTTGTGGTCTTCAGTCCTGAGACTGGTCTGATGCAGCTCTCCATGCTACTCTATCCTGTGCAAGCTTCTTCACCTCCCAGTACCTACTGCAACCTACATCCTTCTGAATCTGCTTAGTGTATTGATCTCTTGGTCTCCCTCTACGATTTTTACCCTCCACGCTGCCCTCCAATGCTAAATTTGTGATCCCTTGATGCCTCAAAACATGTCCTACCAACCGATCCCTTCTTCTAGTCAAGTTGTGCCACAAACTTCTCTTCTCCCCAATCCTATTCAATACCTCCTCATTAGTTACGTGATCTACCCACCTTATCTTCAGCATTCTTCTGTAGCACCACATTTCGAAAGCTTCTATTCTCTTCTTGTCCAAACTGGTTATCGTCCATGTTTCACTTCCATACATGGCTACACTCCATGCAAACACTTTCAGAAACGACTTCCTGACACTTAAATCTATACTCGATGTTAACAAATTTCTCTTCTTCAGAAACGCTTTCCTTGCCATTTCCAGTCTACATTTTATATCCTCTCTACTTCGACCATCATCAGTTATTTTACTCCCTAAATAGCAAAACTCCTTTACTACTTTAAGTGTCTCATTTCCTAATCTAATCCCCTTCAGCATCACCCGATTTAATTTGACTACATTCCATTATCCTCGTTTTGCTTTTGTTGATGTTTATCTTATATCCTCCTTTCAAGACTCTGTCCATTCCGTTCAACTGCTCTTCCAAGTCCTTTGCTGTCTCTGACAGAATTACAATGTCATCGGCGAACCTCAAAGTTTTTACTTCTTCTCCATGAATTTTAATACCTACTCCGAATTTTTCTTTTGTTTCCTTTACTGCTTGCTCAATATACAGATTGAATAACATCGGGGAGAGGCTACAACCCTGTCTCACTCCTTTCCCAACCACTGCTTCCCTTTCATGCCCCGCGACTCTTATAACTGCCGTCTGGTTTCTGTACAAATTGTAAATAGCCTTTCGCTCCCTGTATTTTACCCCTGCCACCTTCAGAATTTGAAAGAGAGTATTCCAGTTAACGTTGTCAAAAGCTTTCTCTAAGTCTACAAATGCTAGAAACGTAGGTTTGCCTTTTCTTAATCTTTCTTCTAAGATAAGTCATAAGGTTAGTATTGCCTCACGTGTTCCAACATTTCTACGGAATCCAAACTGATCTTCCCCGAGGTCCGCTTCTACCAGTTTTTCCATTCGTCTGTAAAGAATTCGCGTTAGTATTTTGCAGCTGTGACTTATGAAACTGATAGTTCGGTAATTTTCACACCTGTCAACACCTGCTTTCTTTGGGATTGGAATTATTATATTCTTCTTGAAGTCTGTGGGTATTTCGCCTGTCTCATACATCTTGCTCACCAGATGGTAGAGTTTTGTCATGACTGGTTCTCCCAAGGCCATCAGTAGTTCTAATGGAATGTTGTCTACTCCCGGGGCCTTGTTTCGACTCATGTCTTTCAGTGCTCTGTAAAACTCTTCATGCAGTATCTTATCTCCCATTTCATCTTCATCTACATCTTCTTCCATTTCCATAATATTGTCCTCAAGTAAATCGCCCTTGTATAAACCCTCTATATACTCCTTCCACCTTTCTGCCTTCCCTTCTTTGCTTAGAACTGGGTGGCCATCTGAGCTCTTGACATCCATACAAGTGGTTCTCTTCTCTCCAAAGGTCTCTTTAATTTTCCTGTAGGCAGTATCTCTCTTACCCCTAGTGAGACAAGCCTCTACATCCTTACATTTGTCCTCTAGCCATTCCTGCTTAGCCATTTTGCACTTCCTGTCGATCTCATTTTTGAGACGTTTGTATTCCTTTTTGCCTGCTTCATTTACTGCATTTTTATATTTTCTCCTTTCATCAATTAAATTCAATATTTCATCTGTTACCCAAGGATTTCTATTAGCCCTCGTCTTTTTACCTACTTGATCCTCTGCTGCCTTCACTACTTCATCCCTCAGAGCTACCCATTCTTCTTCTACTGTATTTCTTTCTCCCATTCCTGTCAATTGTTCCCTTATGCTCTCCCTGAAACTCTCTACAACCTCTGGTTTTTTCAGTTTATCCAGGTCCCATCTCCTTAAATTCCCACCTTTTTGCAGTTTCTTCAGTTTCAATCTGCAGTTCATAACCAATAGATTCTGGTCAGAATCCACATCTGCCCCTGGAAATGTCTTACAATTTAAAACCTGGTTCCTAAATCTCTGTCTTACCATTATATAATCTATGTGATACCTTTTAATATCTCCAGGATTCTTCCAGGCATACAACTTTCTTTTATGATTCTTGAACCAAGTGTTAGCTATGATTAAGTTATGCTCTGTGCACAATTCTACAAGGCGGCTTCCTCTTTCATTTCTTCCCCCCAATCCATATTCACCTACTATGTTTCCTTCTCTCCCTTTTCCTACTGACGAATTCCAGTCACCCATGACTATTAAATTTTCGTCTCCCTTCACTACCTGAATAATTTCTTTTATCTCGTCATACATTTCATCAATTTCTTCATCATCTGCAGAGCTAGTTGGCATGTAAACTTGTCCTACTGTAGTAGGAATGGGCTTTGTGTCTATCTTGGCCACAATAATGCGTTCACTATGCGGTTTGTAGTAGCTAACCCGCACTCGTATTTTTTTATTCATTATTAAACCTACTCCTGCATTACCCCTACTTGATTTTGTATTTATAACCCTGTAATCACCTGACCAAAAGTCTTGTTCCTCCTGCCACCGAACTTCACTAATTCCCACTATATCTAACTTTATCCTATCCATTTCCCTTTTTAAATTTTCTGACCTACCTGCCCGATTAAGGGATCTGACATTCCACGCTCCGATCCGTAGAACGCCAGTTTTCTTTCTCCTGATAACGACGTCCTCTTGAGTAGCCCCCGCCCGGAGATTCGAATGGGGGACTATTTTACCTCCGGAATATTTTACCCAAGAGGACGCCATCATCATTTAATCATACAGTAAAGCTGCATGTCCTCGGTAAAATTTACGGCTTTAGTTTCCCCTTGCTTTCAGCCGTTCGCAGTACCAGCACAGCAAGGCCGTTTTGGTTAATGTTACAAGGCCAGATCAGTGAATCATCCAGACTGTTGCCCCTGCAACTACTGAAGAGGCTGCTGCCCCTCTTCAGGAACCACATGTTTGTCTGGCCTCTCAACAGATACCCCTCCGTTGTGGTTGCACCTACGGTACGGCTATCTGTATCGCTGAGGCACGCAAGCCTCCCCACCAACGGCAAGGTCCATGGCTCATGGGGGGTTTATGAAACTATCCTTGTCATTCTTTCAAGGCCGCGATGAATTCTTCAAACCTCGCATTTTCGGCAGTGAGCTTAGGGGAGTGGACCGTCCTCGTCAGAATGTCTCTTTTACAACACGATTTTCTTTTTAAACACATTCCCATCAAATCAGAAAGTTGTTACCTTGCAATGTTTAACTGTGGCAGTGTGAGTCAAGTCCACTTGAAATGTGAAGCCTGCAATCCATTCCAGATGTTCTAATTTCCGTTCTTACACTGCTTCTTCTTTCATAAATTCAACAATAGCAAGTTTTAAACAAAAAATTCGTTCTAGGCGTGCCCCTTGACTTAAAGAACGTACTTTGCAGTAATATATGAAGTCTCCATACTCTTCCTTCAGTTTCACTGAAAACGGTTAAAACTGACAATAGAATAATGCGTGCGACTTCAGAAATTTTATTATTCGTGCGACCAGCTTCTTCACGTCCTTCAGCCATGCAAATTTAGTACACAGAGCTTTTTATGTACAGAACAATGAATCCCGTCTGTCGATCGTTCTAATATTTTGCTGCTTCATTGTCAACTAAATCCTTAAATTCTTTCTGCATGGTACTGCTACGCCTTTTCATAGAAAATATGCAGTACCTGTCGTTATGCGAACTGGAAATTCTCATTCTTTTCTACTGTCATTCCTATTCCTGAGCGAGAGGTCCTTGGTTCAAGTCTTCCCTCGAGTGAAAAATTTACTTCCTTTATTTTCGCAAAGTTATGATCTGTCCGTTCATTCATTGACGTCTCTGTTCACTGTAATAAGTTTAGTGTTTGTGTTTTGCGACCGCACCGCAAAACCGTGCGATTAGTAGACGAAAGGACGTGCCTCTCCAATGGGAACCCAAAACATTTGATCGCAACGTCATAGGTCAACCGATTCCTCCACAGGAAAACACGTCTGATTTATTCTGTACGACACTGGTGACGGGAAGTGCGTCACATGACAGGAATATGTTGTCGAATGGGTAGAAAGATTCTTCTACCGTGCCCGATTTAAGATTTGTTGTGGATGTGATAATCACTCCCAAAAAAGTGATGAAAACATAACGGACGGACAGATAATAGTCGTCTGAAGATAAAAAATTAAAATTTTTCACTCGAGGGCAGACTTGAACCAAGGACCTCTGGTTCTACAGCTACTCACGCTAACCACGGGGCCACGGCTCTCCTGAGCTCACATACTCCTTGATGTTGCCTATGTTGCGCATGGACTACTCAGTTTGTGTATTTTGCTTATTGTTTCATAGTTACGCACAACTTCTTCCTGTTTTCTTGATTGATCTGTGTTCAGTTTTTCACGGCCTATCCACTGTGCAACTTATAACTAAATCTGAGGGGATTGCGATGGGGGGGTTCCCTTGTGAGAAGGACCTAGCAAAGTCGAGTCAGGCAATACCTTGGCCCGCCCGCGGTCCGCACATGCTGCACGCGTGAAGTGTGGTATGCCATGGCCAGCCCAGCTTTAGACCCTCACCGCACGGGGACACCACAGCAGTGCTATGATTTGTCGGCACAGGACGCCAGCAGAGACATCAGAGTCATTTCTACGGCTTGTGTGCAGTATCAAAATGGATATAGAAGAGCTAGTAGATTTGTGGGGGGACATGAAAATACACTCAGTAATATTGAAAGTAGCGCGCCCAGATGCAAGAAAGGTACAAACGCGAAACTTTGCAGATAAGTACAGTGAAATCCGAAATGCTCGTGATCCACTTTTGATTCCAGCACCCATGCGCACAGACCCTGCAATGGCGCTGCAATCAGGCAGGGGGACCTTATTTAAATGGCGTATAGTGGACGCGTCAAAAACGTGACGACGATGAGCAGGGAGATAACAGGTGCAGAATGACAGGCAGACGTGTTAGACGACATTTATCACAGTTAAGCAAGATTGTGCAGGGTCCAGTCATCGACATTAAAAATGCACGCTGGTCGACACGCGGCGTGGTTCTCCAGGTGTTCCATCAGATGATGTTGGGAGCTATCGACACGAGATGGCATCCACGTACGACTTACAGAGTCTGGAACGACCAGGAAGTCGGCGAAAAAGAGGATCGGAAAATCGTACAATAGGCGATCAGGACTCCTACAGTGACTCGCTCCACGATAGTAGCAGATGCACAGGCGCCATTTGTTCCACAAACCATTTCCAGACGCCTTGCAGATGCGAATTAGCAATCCAGGCTCTCCTGTCGTGTACGGCCGAGACACTGGTGACTCCGTCTACAACGGTTTCAAGACAGATCGACGTAGACTGCCGCAGATAGGCAAAACGTTGTGTTTAGTGATGATTCCCGATTCGTTTTTGGGACGGATGACAATCGCATACTGGTACAGAGACATCCTGGTGAACGGTACAGATCCTTCCATGCTGTCGCGCGTCACACTGCCCGCACAGCCAACTTAATGGTTTGGGTGGCCATAGCCTACAATAGCTGTTCTGCTCTAATTGTGGTAGTGGTATGTGGCACCTTAACGACCAGCCTTAAGTTGATGATATTCTTCGTCTCCGTGTGAGACTTTCTCTGCATGGTCTACCAGGGGCACTTTCCAGTGAGATAATGTTCGTCCGCATACAGCTAGAGTTGCTCAAGACTTTCTACGTCATGTTCCGACTCTTCCGTGGCCGTCGTGTTCCCCGAACATGTCCGGACTTGTCCTCCTGAAACGCCAGATGCCACTGCGTTATTTGGAGGTGGTTGTTCGTTTCTGGGACAATCTACCTCTGGACGACATCAGACGTCAAATCGAATCGATGCGGGAACGTGTTGTGGGCTGTATTGCAAGAAAAGGTGGACTGACGCGTTATTGATGTTGCACTGTATTTGTATGCTTGTACTCACTGTATTTGTTTACTTGTCTTGATTTTGGGATCAAGTGAATCTCTCATCTGTGTCATTACGTATAATAAATTTCATATCCATTCGGCGCTTCTATCTTGGCGTTCTATTTTCAGTGTCCTTGAGTGTAAAGAGAATGCAGAAAAGAAGTTCTGGGTACATCCCCTTAATGTTAATTTTGACATAAATGGGTTACTTCACACACTGTACAGTGATGTGAGAAATTGCAATTTCAGTACCTGCATTTGACGAGTTAGTGGAGATGCCCGAGATGAACTGAACAAAGAGGATTCTCTTTTAAGGAAATTCATCTCGATAGAAGAAAAGATTTTCTTGGCATTAAGGTATAATTAGTAGCTACTTTCGTGTTATTTGTAGCGAAATGTAAAGTTTTAGTCATATGTGTAAGGTATATATAGAAGTGATTAGTGATTTTTTGGGTATTTGAAAACTGCTTTACTGTAAACTAAAATTCAATTTACAAATATTTTAGATAATATGTTGGAAACCTGCTACATTTTTTGTGTCAGCAGGAGATGTAGCTCTGCTATTTCAGGGTGGAAGTAGGTTCTGAGGAAAACTTGCGTATCCCGGGTTGCAAAGTGATTTTTCTGAGCTGTAAAGCCATTGTGATTGATGTGGAACGTCAGGAGCGGGCTGCAAGGAAGTTGAGGACCGATACTTTCCAGAGTCTCCAACTGGCCAGTGTGCTGAAAGTGCATTATTATAAGTATTTTAAATATGATTATAACAGGATATATTCTTCGATCTGGGCCTCATTTATGACGCTCACGATTACCGACGCTTTTTTTTCCCGTTAGTTGTACGAACAGACCTGAGATCCCCAACCAGAAAGCCATACGTATTAATGCACTGCTTCCGTGACGACGAGGTGCGCTAACCCAGTTGACAGTGAGGGATGGTGTGCCGGCCAACCTGGATGTGGCTTTTAGACGCTCTCCCACAACTCGCTAGGTGAATATCAGACTGGTACGCAAGTCGTGCATCAGTTACACGATTCAAAAATATTTTGAAAAGTTTCTCTCACCTTCACATGAATAAAACTACACGCATACCGTTGGGGTTCAAATATTTCATCCTGGGTGGGAGGGGGAGGGTCTCAACTGAATCTCGCAGGTAAAACTATCCGTAGCGCACACGTGGAATTCGAAGAAAACTACATTTTATTCTGCTGCTGTGCCACCCTATTGCGGTAAACCCCTAAGGGGCCACAGCGGCCCAGCTGGCAGAGACGCCAGGGACGCGGTGGAGTCTCTCGCACTGGCATCTACTGGGTGCGCTATAGTTGCCACGACGAGATTCTGCAAGCAGGTCTTCCTGCCGGGAAGCGCTGCCAGGGGAGTGCGCGGTGGCTTATGGCTGGTACGATCTAGTGCGCCAGCAGAGCTGCCACGCACTTCCTGCCACTCACCCGTACAGTGTTTTCTTCAAATTTCACCTGTGTTCAGAGAATAGTTTTGACAAAGGATCTTTCATCTGCGACATGCAGATGAGACCAGCAATTTGGAATACTTCATTTGAGGTCTATTCAAACCACAAACTGAAAAAAAAGTGTCAGGAATCGTGAACGTCATAAATGATGTCTGTTCGAAGAGGACACCCCCCAACATTACAGTCACATTCAAACTAACTTGTTTGTCTTCAGATCCACAGTCTCACTGTACGTGGTCCAGTCACATTAATGTGACCACCAACTATGTTTGATGTCAACACGCACTAAACGCTCACATAAGTCAGGTGGCATTACCCAGCAGTGGAGGTCATAGGAGTGTCACTCCAAAAGAAATGCACACTATTTTTGTAAAAATACAGTTTTCATTCTGCATGTGTGAAAGTTTTACAGTGTGTAGATACATCCTTCCCGCTTGTTTTCAAACTTAGTTCAACCTGTTCCCGTGAATGGCGTCATCACAGCATGTCTTCAAGATGGCTGCTACACTTGACGTTCGTCAGAAGCAACGTGAGGTCATAGAATTCCTGTGCTGTGAAAACGAGACAGTGGGAAACATCCACAAGAGGGTGAAAAAGGTGAGTGGAGGTGCTGCTGTCGATCGCAGTACATTTAGTCGGTGGGCAAGCAGGTTACGTGATGAAAGCGGGCACGGCAATATTGAGGATTGTCCTCGCAGCGGCAGGCCTCGTACTGCACACACTCCAGACAATGTGCAGAGAGTTAACGAATTGGTGACTGCTGACAGACGCATCACAGTGAACGAATAGTCACGCTACGTTGGGATAGGGGAAGGAAGTGTTTGCAGAATACTGAAAGTGTTGACGTTAAAAAAATTTTTATGCCAGGTGGGTTCCCAGGATGTTGACAGTGGCTCACAAAGAAACTAGAAAAACGGTATGCAGCAACCTTTGGGAACAGTACGAGAATGGTGGAGATGAATTTCTTGGAAGAATTGCGACAGGTGATGAAACATGGCTCCATCATTTTTCACCAGAGACGAAGAGGCAATAAATGGAGTGGCATCATGCAAATTCACCCAAGAAAAAAAAATTCAAAACCACACCTTCTGCTGGAAAAAGCTACGGTGTTTTTCGATTCCGAAGGACTCTTGCTTGTGGATATCATGCCAAGTGGAACCACCATGAATTCTGATGCATATGTGACTACACAGAAGAAACTTAAAACTCGACTGAGTCGTGTTCGACCACATCGGCAAAAGCAGGATGTTTAGCTGTTGCACGACAATGCACGGCCATATGTCAGTCATAAAACCATGGAAGCGATCACAAAACTCGGATGGACAACACTGAAACACCCGCCTTACAGTCCTGACCTGGCCCCATGTGACTATCATCTCTTTGGGAAACTGAAAGACTCTCTTCGTGGAAGAAGGTTTGAAGATGATGACTCCCTTGTGCACGCTGCCAATTAGTGGCTCCAATAGGTTGGTCCAGAATTTTACCGTGCGGGTATACAGGCGCTGGTTCCAAGATGGCGTAAGGCAGTTGAGAGGGATGGAAATGATATGGAGAAATGAAAATGTTGTTACTAAAGGGTGTATCATACACTGTAAAACTTTCAAACATGTAGCATACAGAATAAAAGAATAAAAAAAATAGTGTGCATTTATTTTGGAGTGACCCTCGTACAAAGTGTGTCAGCAAACGCGGAAAACATAGCAGTGATTGTTTATCGGACGTCCAAAAGAGGGTGATGATTACCTTTTGGGCCATGGGTGAAAGCATTTTCGAAACAGATAAGGTTGTAAGTTTTTCACGTGCCTCTGTGGTTAAGGTGTACTGTGCATGGCAGAATGGCGCTATCAAAAACCTATTCTGAGGCAACTGTGATGCACCATGGGCTATATATGATAGGGACGAACGATGGCTGTAGAAAAGCATACGGGAGAATAGACATACAGATGTTGAGCAACCGACTGCTGCCAACAGTGTCTCATCAATGACTATTCACTGAATGTTTCTGCATATGGACCTCTACAGCACGTGCCTGGTTTCTGCACCAATGTTGACTGCTGTTCATCAGCGATGAAGGCTGGAATTTGCACGCTAATCCCTCAACTAGACGTCCACTAAATGACTACATGTGGCCTTTTTAGATGATTTGTGTTTTATGCTCCATTAGACAAAACCCTTCAACAAACAACGGAAGGGGCCAGACTTGAGAAGGGATTGTTATGGCCTGGAGAATGGTTTCGTGACATTCGCTGGGCGATCTCGTCATTCTGAAAGGCACATTGGTTCAACACAAGTGAGCATCTATTTCCTTCAGACCATGAACAGCCCCACTTGCAGTTTGGTTTTCCTCAGCACAATGGCATCTACCAACAGGACAGTGAGACATAGCTCACAGTGATGCGCGTGGTTTGAAGAGCACCAGGCAGAGTTCACCATATTCCCTGGCCAACAACCTCGGTGAATTTTAACCGAATCGAGAATCTGTGGAATCATCTTAAGAGGCTTGTTTGTTCTCTGGATCCTCAACCGAGAAACCTAGCGTACCTAGCCAAGGCACTGGAGTCGGCATGGTTTCACTTCTCTGTCAGTACCTTTCAGAACCTCACTGATTTTCTTCCTCGACGTTCTGAAGTGGTCCACACTGCAGAATGAGGTTGTTCAGGGGTCTGACAGGTAGTCACATTAATGTGACTGGACAGTGCATTTTGTAAAAGAAAAGTATCCTTGTAGGCTGTTAATTTATTGCTTATTATCTGCATTATTTTCCAATTTCGATACTGAAGTCATTTTCAGCCACATACATAAGGACACTACTCACCAATTCACGTAATATATGGCATATGAATCAATTTTTCAGTGCACATGGGGGACCATGTATCAGTGATGTGCATCTTCTGTATCACACATAAACATGGAGGTTGTGAAATATGTGAAACAGCCACATGGAGTACTACATATGAGAAGCTTAACAATGATACAATAAAGAACCACTCTATATCGTGTGTGAAATTGACTTCTCAAATGTGTGTTGTACTATGAGAAGAGAGATAAAGAAAGAGAGCTGCATTGTTGCCAAATTTATTCAGAATGGTGGTTCTCCCTGGGTGGTCCCCCCACCACCTCTCTGTGAGGGGTAGATATGGCAACATTGCATTGATGACGTCACCACCCCATCCTTCCCCCACTTCCCTTCCTCTCCGCCACTTCCCCCTTCCCCTTCACCACTTCCCTCAACTCCCCCTCTTGGGGGATAGGTGGGAAAAAGGCTCAGTCTGTGTAGAGTTGCTGGAGAGGAAGGACATAAGGTACTGTCCTGGGAATTGTGTTTATTTATTTATATGTGTATTATACTGCTAGAAGAATTTACTAAATTTTGGCAGGGAGACCAAACGGACTACTTGCTTCCTTTATGATATGTTGGTTTTGGACAGAGAGGAGTTTACAAAGTGTAATACACATAAGCATACAGCTGAGGACTGCATCCGTAGCCTCCTACACAAGGATTGGAAGGAGATGGTAATGGATGAGCATAAGGGGAACACTTTTCAACAAATAATGATGGTGAAGAAGGATGGAATGAGGTAGCATTTCGCAATTCATAGAGACTACTACATGTGCTTGGGCCGTTTGTGTTTTCTGAAATGAGTGGTCAATCCACAGTGCAGGAGACAACTTTGTCCTTCTCCACTACCCTAGACTGAATAAACCAGAGGTCCTCACCTTAGTGTATAGGGCTATAGGACTCGACTGAGGACACTTCAAATATTATTTGTTCGCTTTTACGATTTTGTGTGTGTGTGTGTGTGTGTGTGTGTGTGTGTGTGTGTGTGTGTGTGTGTGTTCACATATCTGTGTACCTTAGTCCACAATGCCACTCGAAATTGGCAGGGAACTATCCTACAGCCGCCGCTGAAATAACTGTCGCCCACCGATCTACAGATATGTGGTAGAAGGCATGGGACAGCAAACTATTGCTGAAGTGTAGGAAGCCTAATACACACTACCGTAACTGATGGAAAGTGCATCACAGCTCTAATTACACATCGAAATTGTTGTGAAAAACCACCACTCATAAATAGTGGATCATAATGCAACGCACACACTGGGAATTGAGAAAAAACCTTGTGATAACACAACTACCACGAAAACCGACCCCAAAAGATATCGGCAGGAGAGAGTGGCAGCAGCTGCCATGTGTGTTCACCTTGATGTGTGGATACAGACTAAGCATCTTGGAAACAGTCTTGCCTCCCCTCCTACCTCTCATCGTTCCTCCCCCTCCTCCATCTCCTATGTTGGGATACCGATTTTCCAGGCCTATCCTAACCTGTCGATGATGGTAGACAAAGAGCACCGTCTGCTGACAGTGATATACTGTTTCTGGTAGTTGTGTTATTATGATGATTTTGCTCAGTTCCAGTGTGTGTGTGTGTGTGTGTGTGTGTGTGTGTGTGTTGCAGTATGATACATTGTTTATGAGTGGTGGTTTTTCAACAACAATTTCGATATATAATTACAGCAGTGAAGCATTTCCTACACTTCAGTGATATTTTGCTACCCCGTCTTTCTTATCAAGTATGTATGTCTTTGTACAAGTTCTTCAACAGCTATACACTTGTACATCGGTCGGAGACAACTCTTCCTATGCTTTAGTGATAGTTTGTTGTTTTGTGCCTTCTAACCATGTATCTGTGTACAAGTTCCTCAGCAGGTTTTTCACTTATAGATCGGTAGCTGGCTACTCTTCCTACAATTCAGCGATAGTAGCTGTCCCTTCTTACCAGCAGCTACACACTTGTACATCAGTGGACGGCAGTTTTTCCGGCAGATGTTGTCCAACAGTTGACCACCAGTTTTGAGTGGTATTGTGGTCTAGGGCACACAGCAGGATGAACACATGTAATAGAAAGGGGAACAAAACCCGTTTTAAGCGTCCTCATTCAAGTCCCATACATCAAGGCAAGCACCTGTGCTTCATTTAGTCTGGTGTGGTGGAATAGGAAAAGTTCTCTCCTGCTCTGTGGATTGACTGGCCATTTCAAAAAATACGAACAGATCAAGCACAGGCAGCAGATTTTATGAATTGCAAAATGCATGCTCAGTCCATCCTGCTGCATCACCATTATTTGCTGATAAAGTATTCCCCCTTCACTCATCCAGTATCATCTCCTTCCATTCCTTGTGTAGGAGGCTTTGGACACAATCCTTAGCTGTATGCTTACAGGTACTCTTTCCAACACCAACGTATCGTAAATTGAACACATTTCCCAGCAATTTAATTAATTAATTTAATCATTGTTTAAATAAATCGACAATGTGTTGCTCGAATTTGCTTCCCATTTCATGTCATGAGATCCGTTTTTTCACGAGAGCATTTTTCTATTGTCGTGCCAATTTTAAGCCGTTGTGTTTATTTGAATTTCAATCGGGCAGCCTGTAGGATAATTGTCAGTTCGATTTTCCTACCAAAATTTGTAAATTCTTCCATCTGAATAATACACACAAGAATAAATGAACACAATTTTCAAGACAGTGCCGTATCTCTTTTCGTTCCAGCAACTCAAAGCAGACTGAGTCTTTTTCCTACCAGTCCCCAAATAGAGGAGGAGAGCGAAATGGGGGTGGGGAGGAGAAGTAAGGGAGGGGAGTGGAAGTGAGGGGGGAGGAGTGGGGGTGGTGATAGCATAAGTGCGACATTGTCACATTCACCTCTCACAGACAGGAGGTGGGGGAACACCCAGGGATAGCCGCCATCTTGAATAAATTTTTCAACACTGGAAACTGTCCCAGCTCTCTCTTGATCCCTCTGTGGATTTGTCTGTGTTGGTTGCTTTTGTAGGGAATCATGTTTCTATTGTTGATGATTATCAGAAGCAAAGAAAAGGAGAAGTGGGTGATGTTAGAAACATAAAGTGGAGCGTTGAGCCTAAACAGGTCACCTGGTATGCAGAGCACCATAAACGCCTCCCTTTACATGTACTCTATTAGAACGCTCAGACTGAGGGAAGTGGCGTTGTGGTGAGAAATAGGACTCGCGTTTGGGATAACGGATGTTGCAGTTGCCATCTGGCCATCCAGATTTAGATTGTCCTTATGTCACTCCACCGCTTAAGGCAAATGGGGCTCTGGTTCCTTAAAAAAGGTGACAGCCTTTTACCTCCTCCTGCGGTTCTATTGAAAAACAAATACAGAAAAAAGCAATGGTTTTGGGTTCTATGTATGACAGGACATATTTTGTGCACCTCCTAAGTACTTGAAAATCCCATACTTCAACCGCTTTTAATTCACAGATCATCTTCTGCAGTGTTAGTACATTTTACCGTCGACTGTGTAATATATTTTACTTTCGACGACAGAGATTATTTGACATCATCCTATTTATGTTGCCTCGAAGTCTGTTGTAAATAATTTCATGCTGCCTGAAGATCATCTGAATACTGAAACCAGTTGTGAATAAAGAAGGATTTATCGGCGGCTAATGACGCTAGAAATGTCACGTTTTCCAACACAGGTTGTTTTCCCTTCTGTAACGCTCTATGACTGTGAGAGATGTGTTTAACATGGAAATCATTGTTAAATGATGTTCAACCCTCACTAGGAAACGAATGATGTTTGCAGAAGCTTAGAATGAAATTTTTGTTCCCACGAAACGACAGATGGCTTCGTCTGTGCCCTGTACTCAGAGATATGTTAGTTGCCTCGTGTATGGCGAGGGAGAAGGAAGAAAACAAAGACTTATTGAACAGTCGTGGTACATTTAATTTATTTGCAGGATGTAAGCAGACCTGTACATTGTGTATGTGTTGTGTTCCAGGAACGACGACGTTCGTGATCGGCTTCACGGGCTGCGTCGGTGCTCTACGCGAGAACACCTGCCTACTCTCCGCAGTGAGTACCAACCTATTGTGCTGTACTCTATTGTACTGTTCTGTACTAGGCAGGGTTACAATGCATTACATACCGTACGCAGTAACAACCTATTGTGCTGTGGTCTACCGCACTGTACTATACTAGGCAGGTGTACAATACATTAGATATTATAATCTTTATGTAAATTGTATGTAAGTGAATCCGAGTCGCCACAGAACCTGATTGTAATGCCCTCAAAGGATGTAGAACAAATAAAGAAACTGAAGTTCGTTTTCTTTTGGAGCTCAGTGCAGTGTCATAAACATAATAATGTAAAAATTCTAAAATGCGTAACATTATTCCTAGCCTGCTGTAACGAAAAACCACTTAGAACTTATATACAGGGGTTGGTCAAAAACATGGAACATCAAAAACACAATACATTACCACGCCTAATACGGTGTAGGAAACACGCAAGTATTCTAAACAGCTTCCAGTTGTCCCGGAAAAATGTGCAGGTCCTGTATTGTTTTCGTGGTATCTCGTGCAATTTCTCCTGCAAAATATTGGCAAGTTTAGGTAACAGTGGTGGAGGTGGATAGCGATCGTACGTCCTTATTTCCAAAGTAGTCCACAAAGGCTCAATAATAAAGAGATCTGGTGACTGGTGGCCAGGGGAAATACGACAATTCATGAAACTTCCTGACAGATTAAAACTGTGTGCCGGACCGAGACTCGAATTCGAGTTCGAGTCTCGGTCCAGCACACAGTTTTAATCTGTCAGGAAGTTTCGTATAAGCGCACACTCCGCTGCAGAGTGAAAATCTCATTCTGGAAACATCCCCTAGGCTGTGGCTAAGCCATGTCTCCGCAGTATCCTTTCTTCCAGGAGTGCTAGTTCTGCAAGGTTCGCAGAAGAGCTTCTGTGAAGTTTGGAAGGTAGGAGACGAGGTACTGGCAGAAGTATAGCTGTGAGGACGGGGCGTGAGTCGTGCTTGGGTAGCTCAGTTGGCAGAGCACTTGCCCGCGAAAGGCAAAGTTCCCGAGTTCGAGTCTCGGTACGACACACAGTTATAATGTGTCAGGAAGTTTCATATCAGCGCACACTCCGCTGCAGAGTGAAAATCTACTCTCAAAACCACTCTCGGGCAATGCGAGTTGTGTGAAGAGGGTCGTCCTTGAACACAGCGTCACCATTGGGAACAAGCGTTGCACCAATGGGATGGACCTATCTATCTATCTATCTATCTATCTATCTATATCCGAATCCCGCTCCAGCTACTGCCGGGTCTGGGTGCTGATGAGTCCTCTCCATTTGGCTCGGTCCTCCCACCACTTTTCTTCCTCCACTTGCTGCCAGGTCACACCTCCCCTTTGTACAGATATTCTCACTCCCATTTTCCACCGTGTTCTTGGGCGTCCTCTAGGTCTTTTCCCACCCATCTTTAGTTCTTCCATAATTTTGGGGAGTCTCTGCCCATGCATCCTCTTAACATGCCCATACCATCTTACTCTCTTTCTTTCAATTTCTTCTCTCATACTTCCTTGTTTGAGGTCCTTTATAATCTCTACATTCCTTACTCTGTCCGTTCGTGTTTTTCCCTTAACTGGTCTGAGAAATTTCATTTCCCCTGCTTGCAGTCTTCTCCAGTCCCTTTCTGTCATTGTCCATGTTTCTCTACCATAGGTGACAATAGGGATGTAATAATTCTTATACATAAGGAGTTTTGCTCTTTCTGAAACTTCATTATTCCAAATCAGGTGTTTTATTGTTTGGTAGAAATTGCCTCCCTTCTGTAACCTCCTATTAATTTCGTTAGTTATTCTTCCATCCCTTGATATTTCACTCCCTATATAAGTGAAACTTTCTACCACTTTGAGGCGTTCTCCATTCAAGTTAATATTTCCGTTGATTCCTTTCTCTCTTCCAAATACCATTACTTCACTCTTATCTTTATTTATTTTTAATCCATACCTTTTCATTATTTCCTTCCACTCATCAAGCTGTAACTGTACATCTACCTCTTTATCACCCCATATTACCATATCATCTCCAAAAATCATCTTTTTGTCTTTTTCTTTTACTATATCTTTAACTGCCCTATTCATTCCCTCCATCACAACATTAAAAAGTGCAGGCGATAGAATACTTCCTTGCTTAAGTCCTTGTCTTATTTCGAAGTATTCAGAGTTCCCCAATGGTGTTCTAATTCTACAATTGTGTCCTCTGTACATTGTCTTTATAACATTAATGTCTCTATCTTCTATATCTATCTTCTTCATTTCTTCCCAGAGTCGTTCCCTGTCAACTGAGTCATATGCCTTTTCTATGTCTATAAAAACCATTATCACCCTTTTGTTATACTCCCAACTATTTTCCATCAGTTGACGGATAGAAAATATCAGGTCGATCGTGCTTCATCCTTTCCTAAACCCATGCTGTTATTCACTTAGCTCCTTTTCTATCTTTTCACTTATTCGATTTAGTAAAATTCTTTCAAAAATCTTGACTGTATGACTCATAAGGGTTATTCCTCTGTAGTTTTTACAAAGTCTTTTATTGCGTTTCTTGAAGATGGGAACAATGTCTCCTGTTCTCCAGTCGTCAGGTATTGTACTATTTCTCCACACGCTTGATAGTACTCTATACAGCCATTGCATTCCCACTGGACATGCCGCTCGCTCTTATCATGTCCACTGATACTTCATCAGCTCCTGGGACTTTCCCCCCCATTCATCTTCATCACAGCTTTTTCCATTTCTTCCCGTGTAATTTGTCCTGATTCTGCTTCCCAACTTCTCTCAATTTCTCCATTATTTGTTGTTTCCTCATGTACCCGCTCCTCAGCGTTTAACAGCTTCTTAAAATGTTCTTTCCAGAGATCTTTGATATTCCCTGGATCTTCAATAATGGTACCATCCTCTGTTTCCATCTTTACTGGTACTTCAGAAGCATTCCTTTTATTTTTCATCATTTTATAGAACATTTTCTTATTCCTCTTCACATCTTCTTCAAGTTTTTTTGTAAACTCTTCCCATGCCTTTTTCTTTGCTGTTTCCACTATTTATTTGCACTTCTTCTTTTCCTCTATATATCTTTTATGGGATGGACCTGATCTGGCAAAATGGTAACATCATCGTTGCCAGTAACGTGGACTTGCAAAGTAAGCACGGGGCTCATGGACTACTACGATAGGCTGCCCAGAGCATCACCTAACCCCGACCATGTTTCACTCTCGGGACGTGAACTTGGTCAGAAGTTAGAAACAGAATGAAACAGGACTCATCCGACCAAATTACTTTCTTTCATTACTCCATAGGCTAGGTTTTATGGCTTCGGCATCACATTGTGCTGTTGCTGGCATCTGCCTCACTGATGAGTGGTTTTGGAATTCCAGCTGACCGTGCAATTCCCTGCTTATGGATCTTACTTCGTGTTGTTTTGTTGCAGTAATTTTTGCAGTTTTCGTCTCATATTTCGTCGAATTTTTCTTCAGTGATTGTCCGTCACGATCTCTCGACACGCACTTTCTTCCGCGCTGTGACTTAGCGGGTGATGTTTTTGCGCTTTCCCTGTATGCAGTATAAATCTTCGATTTCCCCTCTTGAAACCCAAATGCCTTGGTTCTCTTGGATACGGAAGCATCCATCAATCGAGCACCAACTATTTTCCATGTTCGAATTCACTTAGCTCAGACATAACACACTCACAACTACATCTACATCTACATTTATACTCCGCAAGCCACCCAACGGTGTGTGGCGGAGGGCACTTTACGTGCCACTGTCATTACCTCCCTTTCCTGTTCCAGTCGCGTATGGTTCGCGGGAAGAACGACTGTCTGAAAGCCTCCGTGCGCGCTCTAATCTCTCTAATTTTACATTCGCGATCTCCTCGGGAGGTATAAGTAGGGGGAAGCAATATATTCGATACCTCATCCAGAAACGCACCCTCTCGAAACCTGGCGAGCAAGCTACACCGCGATGCAGAGCGCCTCTCTTGCAGAGTCTGCCACTTGAGTGTATTAAACATCTCCGTAACGCTATCACGGTTACCAAATAACCCTGTGACGAAAGGCGCCGCTCTTCTTTGGATCTTCTCTATCTCCTCCATCAACCCGATCTGGTACGGATCCCACACTGATGAGCAATACTCAAGTATAGGTCGAACGAGTGTTTTGTAAGCCACCTCCTTTGTTGATGGACTACATTTTCTAAGCACTCTCCCAATGAATCTCAACCTGGTACCCGCCTTACCAACAATTAATTTTATATGATCATTCCACTTCAAATCGTTCCGCACGCATACTCCCAGATATTTTACAGAAGTAACTGCTACCAGTGTTTGTTCCGCTATCATATAATCATACAATAAAGGATCCTTCTTTCTATGTATTCGCAACACATTACTTTTGTCTATGTTAAGGGACAGTTGCCACTCCCTGCACCAAGTGCCTATCCGCTGCAGATCTTCCTCCATTTCGCTACAATTTTCTAATGCTGCAACTTCTCTGTATACTACAGCATCATCCGCGAAAAGCCGCATGGAACTTCCGACACTATCTACTAGGTCATTTATATATATTGTTAAAAGGAATGGTCCCATAACACTCCCCTGTGGCACGCCAGAGCTTACTTTAACGTCTGTAGACGTCTCTCCATTGATAACAACATGCTGTGTTCTGTTTGCTAAAAACTCTTCAATCCAGCCACACAGCTGGTCTGATACTCCGTAGGCTCTTACTTTGTTTATCAGGCGACAGTGCGGAACTGTATCGAACGCCTTCCGGAAGTCAAGAAAAATAGCATCTACCTGGGAGCCGGTATCTAATATTTTCTGGGTCTCGTGAACAAATAAAGCGAGTTGGGTCTCACACGATCGCTGTTTACGGAATCCATGTTGATTCCTACAGAGTAGATTCTGGGTTTCCAAAAACGACATGATACTCGAGCAAAAAACATGTTCTAAAATTCTACAACAGATCAACGTCAGAGATATAGGTCTATAGTTTTGCGCATCTGCTCGACGACCCTTCTTGAAGGGTCTACTACAGAGAACACTCTTCTGACCACGTTTCCAACGTATTGTGGACTTTGGCAAGCACATCCGTTTATGTTGAAGGATGCATTTATCACCGTGTTTCCATATTTTTGTAGAAGTCCTGTACATTGATCAGTGGACAGTTAATATACATAGATCCCACACTCAGCGATGGCATTAATAGTATATGTGAATCACTTGTGATAAACAATTCATCAGAAAGAGTTGGTGTCCAGTAGATCTTTCCGGTTTCTCAGAAAGTGCACTTTGTTGGTATATGATCTTCTTAAGATTGGTGAAAGACGAAAATACAAAAAAAATGGGTAATATTCTAGCTACTTTTACTATGAGCATTTGTCTGGCAACAACCGGCTGGCAAACGCTGACATAGTCGAGGTGGAAAGAATGCAATTCTCTGGAATTAATTATTTTTTGTACAGGGTGGAGAAAAACAAGCTGACAATGAGGTTTGAGCCAGTTTGGGACATCTGATGTAACAAAATTTTCGAAATTATCGCAGGTCGTAAATGCAACGTTGTGGAGCTACGACCATAAAACGACAGGCAATCAGCGACGAACGCCTGGAAATACGTGCCTTTAAAGTCACTTGCTTCAACTAATAACCTGTCATGCTAAGAGCATAGTTGTTAAGTAAACGGTTGAAGATAATGGTTTCAGCTGAACAGTCAAAAGTACGCAAACCTCAAATTACGTTCCTTGCCTGGTTACATTAGACGCGAATTTTCTCTGATGATAACTATTCAATCAACTCTGTTAAAATTACCGTAATGCCATTAACACAGGGACAACGCTGCAGTAGGAATGTCAGCGTGAGGTACTTCAAGGTGCAGTGTTATTAATACTGAAATCGAAAGGCCACCTGCTTCAATTTTCAAGCAAACTTTGTCTCGTATGAAACTTCCTGGCAGATTAAAACTGTGTGCCGGACCGAGACTCGAACTCGGGACCTTTGCCTTTCGCGGACAAGTGCTCTACCAACTGAGCTACCGAAGCACGACTCACGCCCGGTACTCACAGCTTTACTTCTGCCAGTACCTCGTCTCCTACCTTCCAAACTTTACAGAAGCTCTCCTCCGAACCATGCAGAACTAGCACTCCTGAAAGGAAGGATATTGCGGAGACATGGCTTAGCCACAGCCTGGGGGATGTTTCCAGAATGAGATTTTCACTCTGCAGCGGATTGTGCGCTGATATGAAACTTCCTGGCAGATTAAAACTGTGTGCCCGACCGAGACTCGAACTCGGGACCTTTACCTTTCGCGGGCAAGTGCACTTGCCCGCGAAAGGTAAAGGTCCCGAGTTCGAGTCTCGGTCGGGCACACAGTTTTAATCTGCCAGGAAGTTTCATATCAGCGCACATTCCGCTGCAGAGTGAAAATCTCATTCTGGTTTGTCTCGTATGTTACTTACTAACTAAAAAAGTACTATTTGGGTTAGGGTACCGATGCTTCAAACAGGAAAATGTCGATGCACACGAAAAGAAGACTAGAGTTTGGAAGTTCATGTGTGGTATTAGATGAGTTAATGATGTCATGTTGGCACTAAATTTTACCAAACAGTTCCATCCAGAGCCACTGTGGGCGTGCCACACGACGGAAATGATGTCACACCTTTGCTTGCCTACATTTCACCCCTTCCCTTCACGTCTATGCAATGGCGGTCCGCACCGCGACGCCAAATGTTGAAATCACGTAGTTTTCTTATGGGTGCTTGAAGAAAACATTTCACACATAGCACCACTCAGAATCGACATGAAAAGGCCTCCTGAGGTGCCATAAAGGACGTCAGTGAAACTACTCCTTCCCTGGAGGAGTTTATTTACGCACATTCCGTGGTCGTAAACGACGGTCTGCAGTTCGGTGAACAGCAGGACGGATTTCTTGGTAAATTTTGACACTGCTGATATCCCCTGGACGATTCAACCCTTCTCTAAGAACCTTGTGGTCCTGCAACGGAACTGAACGTGATCGTACCCCTTGGAGTGTAGTGCGACTGCAGTTTTTTCTCCGGTGTACAGGGTGGGACCACTAGGGACTGCTCAAAACCATTCGACGGAATTTGAACTTGTTCTCAAGCAGCAAAAGGTGTTTATGCTTTTTCAGCCTTCCTGTTTCGCGTCCCCATGTACCATTATCATTTTGTAAGGGGGTAGTGTGCCCTCATGCGTGAATAAAACGTCAAAGGGTCCTCCTAAAACTCCCACATTTTAAGAACACTTTTGTTTGTACCTCCTGCGCACCTTTGTTGAGCAGTTTAAAAATGCACGTATACAGGGACAACCTGCTAACGGCCTTGTCACAGTGGTAACACCGGTGCCCGTCAGATCAACGAAGTTAACCGCTGTCGGGTTTGGCCGGCCGTTGTGGCCGTGCGGTTCTAGGCGCTTCAGTCTGGAACCGCGTGACCGCTACGGTCGCAGGTTCGAATCCTGCCTCGGGCATGGATGTGTATGATGTCCTTAGGTTAGTTAGGTTTAAGTAGTTCTAAGTTCTAGGGGACTGATGACCACAGATGTTAAGTCCCATACTGCTCAGAGCCATTTTTTTGTCGGGTTTGGCTAGCGCTTGGATGTGTCACCGTTCGGGTCTTCCGAGTCCTGTTCACAAGCGGGCTGCGCTCAGCCCTTGTGAGGCTATTGAGGAGCTACTTGATTGAACTGTAGTGACAAGTAGCAGCACCAGTCACAAAAACTGACAACGGCCGTGAGAGCGGTGTGCAGACGACATGTCCTCCGTACCCGCATCCGGTGACGCCTAAGCGCTCAGGATGACATGGCGCGTGGTCGGTACCGTTGGACCGTGAAGCCCTGTTCGGACATTGTGTTTTAGGGACAACCATTCACCAACTCGTAGGCGTTTTCAGTACGGGCAACCACTTGAGAAACGTACAGCGATTAGCACTACACTACTGCTGCTTGCAGGCATCAGAAATCTGAGGGGTGTGAAAGGGGTTGACTATCCCACGGGCGCGTAGAATCGGTGAATGGTTCTACCTATACAGGCACATTTTTAAAGTGCCCTGCAAAGGTGTTCCGTTGACGTCAAGGGTGTTGCCGAACCGGAGGGACCCTTGCCGTTTTATTCACGCACATCAGTGTCGAACCTCCCAACGCATACGCCACAGGAGGGCTGGGAAAGCTTAAACGCCATTGCTGGCTCGAGTCACGTTCAGATTTCTTCGAATGATTTTGAACGGTACCTAGTGGTTGCACCTTGTATACCGGAGCAATAATTGCGGTCGCGCTACAGTCCAAACGGGTGAGATCACGTTCAGGGGATTTCACCCCGCGATGACCATAGAGAAGTGTTGAATCGTCTGGGGGTTGTCGACACTGTTACAGGTTGTCAAGAGCGACGGTCTGTTGCGCAGCACGCTGCATACTGAGGTTTTCGACCGTGAAATGTCCGCAGATGTGCGAGGTGCCGGGGTGGAGAAGAGTTTGTACCTCTTTAATTCGGACGAATTTTGCATGAGAACTGGACATGAACTCGACTCCCTCCTTACATACCACCTAATTGATTATGTGCGCAACGGTAACGGAAGAAAATGATGGTGGACCCCGCTAGTTAGTAAACTAAGGAGTGCACACTCACAATAAATTAATAAAAATCGTAATCTACTCAAAAAAGAGAGAACTTTATCGTAACAAACAAGAAGAAATGGAGTTCTGCCTATATTTACGAAATGATATGCAGATTAAATATTACAATGTGATTTATTACATATCAGAACATAAATGCACATGATTGTCAACACACACAATAGGTTAAAGGATAGGGTATACTGAAATATTATGAGAATAAGAGTTGGCTCAAGAACAAGGGGTTCCTACTCTCTGTGATGCAATAGATTGACGATAATGACTGGAGGTCCTAATGAATCAAATATTAATCTCCCGACTATGTAGCAGTATCGCAATTAGTAGTGAGAGTTCAAATGGGATCACATGCTGAAACAAGCAAGATGGACTTGCAGCAATCCGAGAGCGCATGCTGCTGAGGGATTCAGTATAAAATCGATAAGGTCCTACAATGCCGGAGCCGTAAAATACTGTACCAGTGCTGAAATCTGCAGCATGTCGTCGGTAGGCAGTGTCCTGTTGATGTAGGCGCCGACTTCTGCCGTGCAGCAACTCTGTGTCAACCCTTAGCCGCGAAGGCTGTCAGAGAATTCTAAGTTCTTCCGAATAAGAGCGACCAAGTCGCAAGACCGTCCGACTTCGGCGAAGATCAGATCCCGAATCTCCCTCTATGATGCGATGCAAGCAGCGAAGCCAGCATTGCTCAACTCCCTACTCTCGTCGAAAACCGCGAATCAGCATTCACTTCTGATTCCAAAATTCCCCCACACTGTCTCATTCATGCCAATAGCGACAGTTCCCTCCACTTTCGAGTCGAGCTTTATGATGTCAACTAGCCTCAGTTTAAGTTGACCAATCATGCCTCTGCTATTCAGCTCAGGGCACTGAACTTGCCGTTTGACTGGCTACGAAAACAAGCTGCCTAGACCACCGGCCGTCCGGTTGCAGACAGTCGCACTCAGCAGGGCATAGTCCACAAGTTTTCTCCGAATCAAGAGGACAATGCAGTCAGTCTGTGCCAGGAATCTTCGTTCCGGACGCGCCGGAACTGTAAACACATAAACTGCGGCGACACTTGGACGTCTCGCAGGTCGTTTCACCCTGCATACAATAGGCGAAACTTGACCGACGTCAGTCGTTCCGCCAGGCGCTTAAGCCTATTGTACGAACCCCTCAGAATTCAGGGAAGTGCAGCTCGCAACCGGAAACGCAGTGTGCCGCGTCCTACGATGCACACCTCGCGCAGGGAAGTAAAACAACATGTTTAGGAATCAAGTGAAAAGTAGTTTTTGAGCTCTCAGTGCAAATACTCTCATTACAATAACCTTATTCGGTCCGTTTCTACCGCGCAATGACATAGAACATTAATAAAATTGGTGAAAATGGGAGGAGACATTCAAAAGAGGGCATGGAATCTCTCAAATGGACGCTCCAACGGAAGGGGTGGATGCGCTGACGACCTTCGTGCCACTTCGTGGGGGGCCTTCTCGTGGCGATTCTGAGAGGCGGTGTGCCTGAAATATTTTTCTTGCTCCTTTTCTTGCTTCTTATAAAAGACTTGTCCCGACTTACCATGAAACTTCTGGTTGACCAAAAATCAAGAAAGGAAAGGCAGCCTCTTTTCTCACCCGCATCGTGAAACGAATATTCGGGTGGATGGAATTCAAGTATTGTAAAAAATCGTTCAAATCTTCACTGACATGAAATGAAATGAAATGATCGTATGGCATTGTTGGCCGGGAGGCCCAATGCGGGGAAGTTCGGCCGCCGTATTGCAAGTCCTTTTTAGTTGACGCCACTTCGGCGACTTGCGAGTCAATGATGATGAAATGATGATGAACACACAACACCCAGTCATCACGAGGCAGAGAAAAATCCCTGACCCCGCCGGGAATCGAACCCGGGACCCCGTGCGCGAGAAGCGAGAACGCTACCGCAAGACCACGAGCTGCGGACTTCACTGACATGAGACCAAACAAAAAAAGTATGGTCTACAAATTTGAAAAACACTCTGGTTTCAAAGCCGCCTTCTCTAAGGCACTTTCCTACAAGTCTTCCATAAACATAAATTGGCCTGATTATCAGGACTGTGGAGGAAATTACGACATGTACTTCCAGCTACTTGGATAGTGTTAGTAAGGAAATAGTGGAAATGAAATTGGCAAGTAATCTTATAAGTGGTGGTTTGTGAGTAAACTCTGCATGGAATCTTGCTCTCTCTCTCTCCCTTGTCAAAAAACAGACGAGCAGAGTTAATGCTACCTCACCCGAAGGTAATTAACTTTCAGTATTAGTTACTTCTGACGTCAGTCATCTTGTGTGTGTGTGTGTGTATGTGTGTGTGTGTGTGTGTGAGAGTGAGAGAGAGAGAGAGAGAGAGAGAGAGAGAGAGAGAGAGAGAGAGAGAGAGATACCAGAATTGCTCCACAGTTCCTTTCGAAAGCACTTACTTGCTTGGAAAAGACAGTGTGTCCATCTGTCGATATATCGGCGCTTATGGACGTCGTCACACAGATGCACCGCTCGCATTATTTGAACCTGGCAAAAATAGATAGATGACTACACAAAATACCAGCAATTTACGATGATTTATTGATAGGAATTTTGCAGTACTTAAGTGGAGTAGAAGATTGAGCGTGGCAATGTAGATCAATATTCACTTGCACTGATCTCTTTAAGCAGTGGTATAGTCCTAGACAGTGAACAGTGACTTCTAAAATGTCCATTGTGGCTCTTCTTGGTGGCGATTGTAGATGAGTCCTGAAACACTGTCAAACGGTTCAAATGGCTCTGAGCACTATGGGACTTAAACTTCTGAGGTCATCAGTCCCCTAGAACTTAGAACTACTTAAACCCAACTAACCTAAGGACATCACACACATCCATGCCCGAGGCAGGATTCGAACCTGCGACCGTAGCGGTCTCGCGGTTCCAGACTGTAGCGCCTAGAACCGCTCGGCCACCCCGGCCGGCCTGAAACATTGTCCCGAGACACTGTCCTGAGGTATGGTCAAAGTAATTAACTGGTGAGCGAAGCTGTGTGTCTGGTTATATCCACGTTTGGCTGATGTATGTCCACTTGGAAACTATTAGTGTGACCCAAAGCGAAAACCTGAAATGATTCTTGACGTGCGTGTCAGCTTTGTTGTACAGTTGTCATTTCCTAATAGCTGAATAACAGAAGCATATTTTATGACGACCAAGCCATGTCTGACACTACATTTGGCTCTTAAACCACATTACCCTGTTCCCTTCATCCAACTGATTGTGTCTAGCTGCCATAGAAGGATCTATATTTAATTATCGGTACTGGCAGAAAGTTTTCCTTGTTAGGAGGAGTGAATGGGGGTGGACTCAGCCTCATGGTGCTAATTGAGGAGCTATTTGAATGAGAAGTAGGTGTCACAACGTCGGGAAAGCTGAAAACTATCGGAAGAGCGGTTTGCTGGCCGCGTCTCCACCATGCCGTTTGAAAATGACGTCATTTGTGGGAGGGTCGGGGCCAACGATAGCTCCTGTGACGTACGTCACAGCACGTGACACTGCAGGTCTTACGAGGTGCAGCGGCCGTCTCCGGCGGGAAGGGACTTACTGTTTGACACTAGTTTACTACGGTCAGGCTGTCAATAACACATGAAACAGTTAACGACTTCAGCTGGTACCTTTGCATTCATATACTGATTTCCTGCCTGCTCCCGGACGTAGCCGAGCGTTTGCGATGTACTGGGTGATCCAAATGTCCGTTAACATCTCAAATTTACTAATTCGCGGAATATGATATAGAGTAGAAACTGACACAAATGCCTGAAATGTTGTTGTTGTTCTTGTGGTGGTGGTGGTCTTCAGTCCTGAGACTGTTTTGATGCAGCTCTCCATTCTACTCTGTCCTGTGCAAGCTTCTTCATCTCCCAGTACCTACTGCAGCCTACATCCTTCTGAATTTGCTTAGTGTATTCATCTCTTGGTGTCCCTCTACTATTTTTACCCTCCACGCTGCCCTTCAGTACAAAATTGGTGATCCCTTGATGCCTGAGAACATGTCCTACGCAACCGATCCTTTCTTCTAGTCAAGTTGTGCCACAAACTCCTCCCTAATTCTATCCTGAAATGATATGGTATTCTATTTAAACCAAGAACGAGAACAAAATTGGTCAACAAATGGCGCTGTACAGCAACATGTTAGTGACGCCGCATGAGAATCGTGTATGAAATGAGCTGTAGTGAGAGAGGGAGTAAGATCATCCCTAGCGTGGCTGATAAACACCTGCGGAGGGTACTACTTATGCAGGATGGCGCTCCGTCGCATATTGCTACACGCATGAAATACCTATTGCGCGCATCGTTTACTGACAAGGGAACCTCCCCATCGCACCCCCCTCAGATTTAGTTATAAGTTGGCCCAGTGGATAGGCCTTGAAAAACTGAACACAGATCAATCGAGAAAACAGGAAGAAGTTGTGTGGAACTATGAAAAAAATAAGCAAAATATACAAACTGAGTAGCCCATGCGTAAGATAGGCAACATTAATAACAGTGTGAGACCATGAACGCCGTCGTCCCGTGGTTAGCGTGAGCAGTTGCGGAACCAGAGGTCCTTGGTTCAAGTCTTCCCTCGAGTGACAAATTTACTTTATTTATTTTCGCAAAGTTATGATCTGTCCGTTCGTTCATTGACGTCTCTGTTCACTGTAATAAGTTTAGTGTGTGTGTTTTGCGACCGCACCGCAAAACCGTGCGATTAGTAGACGAAAGGACGTGCCTCTCCAAGGGGAACCGAAAACATTTGATCGCAAGGTCACAGGTCAACCGATTCCACCACAGGAAAACACGTATGATATATTCTATACGACACTGGTGACAGCATGTGCGTCACATGACAGGAATATGTAGTCGACCCACCTAGCTTGTACACTTGGCGAATGGCTAAAAAGATTCTTCTACCTTGCCCGATTTAGGTTTTCTTGTGGATGTGATAATTACTCCCAAAAAAGTGATGAAACCATAAGAGTTTGTCACATAAACTGCAACAAATGAATGCAACAGTTTCACAGTCGCACAGTTTTCCCTGTGCTCTGTCAAAACATATGTTTTTAACGTTTTCATACGACGTCCCCATATTACGGCGCAGTTTCCTCGCATCGGACGGACAGATAATAATTGTCTGAAAATAAAAAATTAAACTTTTCACTCGAGGGGAGACTTGAACCAAGCACCTCACGTTCTGCAGCTCCTCGCGCTAACCATGGGACCCGACACTCCTGGGTTCACTTTGTCCTTGATGTTGCCTATCTTCCACATGGACTACTCAGTTTGTATATTTTGCTTATCTTTTTCATAGTTCCACGCAACTTCTTCCTGTTTTCTTGACTGATCTGTGTTCAGTTTTTCAAGGCCTATCCACTGTGCCAGCTTATAACTAAATCTGAGGGGGGTGCGATGGGGAGGTTCACTTGTGAGGATCGGCTGCTGAGCCGTCATGTCAGTCATGCGCGTTGTCCAATGTCCCCAGACTTCAACCCCTGTAGTTATTGGCTGTGGGGTTAATGTGAAATCGCAAGTCTATCACGATGCGACATTACGGATGGTAAAAGACAACATGCGACGCAAATTTCTCACCATACCTACTGAGACGCTGTACAGTGCTGTTCACAACATTGATCCCTACTACAGGTATTGTTGATGAATGACGGCCAAAATATTGAGTATTTGTTATAAAGAGCATACTGTGCTAAAACTCAATTGTTGTGCGAATTACTGTTTTTGACCCATATGAAGCGCCATCTGTTGGTCATTTTGCGGACCTTATTCTATTTCAATAAAATCCTAAATGATTTCAAGCATGTGTGCTAGTTTTTACCTCCATACCTACGTTATTCCATGGAGTATTCCATGGACTTAAGGGTCACCCTCTTTGTCGAGCAAGGCAACAAGTGTGACGTCACCAGTTCGTTGCGGGGCCCGCATTTCTCGTGCGCCTCGGTGGACAACACATCGTCGGGCCAGCACCGAATATTGTGGAGCCAACTTTTTTTTATTTATTTACGCAATTCCATCCCGAACCGTCCCTCTTCCTAATTGTAGAATTTTCACCCTGCCAAGTCCTGTTAACAGCTGCATACTGTATGGACAGAACTGATACACCACACTGTATATGTGTACATATGTGCACTTTCTGAATTAACTGATAACAGTAGTTGCGGAAAGAATGAAGAACTATAGGTATTTTTAATATAGGAAATAAATTTCATGTATGAGTCCGCGATGATTGTATTTTGTGAACAAAACCTTCTAGATCTGACTGCTGTATGGAGGACCCATGCTGAATATCCTGTACTGCCGGAGGCTTTTCGTTGCTGGGAGACTGGAAGGGGATGCACGCAGCCTCGTTATGTCTAACAGGTTCTAAGTTTTGATCAGCTGAAGGCAACAGCTGAAACGATATTATAAATAGATATTAAGCTGATCCTGATGGTTTTGTTCACGAAACTGTTTATGCACATAGTGAGTTTTGTGAATATACTTTTGTGTGGCAGACTGCCTCAGACTTTTACTTGTTTACTGAGCTGCTGAGCGCCGGCCCGCTTTGTGTTTCAGTATGCCATCTTCCTCGCCATCCTGCTGCTCCTCGAGATGACAGCGGGCGTCTTAGGCTTCATTTTTAAAGACTGGGTAAGTAGCGCTCCGCGCAGCGCAAAGCTCCTTTCCGAAAGTGGCTGCTCCGCAAAATTAATGCGGCGTAATTTCTTTTTTCCGTAGAAAGACTACTTTGCTGCTCGTTTGTTATTAGGTATATTTCTGAAATTGGAGCACAAGAGAGGCTTAATTTGTTACTTCGTACAGCATCTGGTAAGCAGAAAACATATTTCTGGAAAGGCTTGGTCGCCCAAAACACTGAACTGTTAGCGACCCGCTCGCAGTCTGTTTTACCTGTTTCAACTTAATTCTAGTGATGACTTCATCATCATCATCTCCTTCCGGGTGTAATCTCCTGTTCCGGTCTCTAGCATCCATCCATCCATCCATCTCTTAGGACGTGTACCTAGCTGTATTTTTCTAGTGGGCTCATAATTCACTATCTGATTTGGCAATCTGTTTTCTGTCACTGCGTCAACACGATCCATCCATTTCATTTTATTCTCTTCTGTCTTGTCTTCAACTGTCTGCCGCTTGCATACATGCTATTTCTTTTTTTTACTACTGTCCATGCTTGGGAACCATATAAAAGAATAGGTACAGACAAAACTGTATAGAATTTCTTTTGTTTTTCTTCCTAAACGTCTTTCGGTTGTTTCGCGGAAAGCTTGGTATTTTCTAACTTTATTCCCAATGTCTTTGTCATAGTTAATACTAATATCGCATCCTAGATAAATGAAGTGGGACACTTGTTCTACAATTTTCTCATTTATTTTTTTTTTTTCTATCTGACTTGATTCTTTCCATTACCTTTATCGTATTTGCATATGTCGTTAAGATGTAACATATTGCCTTTAGGATCAATCTGTATTCTGAGCACTGTAAATTGTCTAGTATTTCCTGTATAATTATTTGGTCGTCAGCATATAACAGAGCATTTCATGATACATTAGATCCTATTTTATTTCCTAAGGGTGTTTCACCTTTCCATTTCGTCTCAACACTTCGTAACTAGGTTGTCAATATATCAATTAAATAAAGTGGGCGATAGACTGCACCCTTGTCGAACACATTTATTTATTAAAATTTCATTTGACGTTTTTGAACCAGCACTAATATTTATTTTTGTATTTACATATAGATTCTTATTGGTATTAACACATTTTCCATAAAACGGGGTCTGTTTATCTTATTGAAGGCTTTCTCAAAATAAAGAAGTGCTAACTGTGTTTCTAAGCCTTTTTGTATTTGCATATAGACTCTTAATGGTATTAACCTATTTTTCCAGAAAAGGGGTCTTTTTATCTTACCGAAGGCTTTCTCAAAATAAAAAAATGCTGACTGTGTTTCTAAGCCTAATTCCCGACGCTTTTCAATAATTTTTCAATAATTTGTCTTATTATAATCATATTATCATTACACGGACGTCCCTATCTGAAGCGTGATTGCTCTTCTGAGATCACTGCATCAGCGATACTTCGTAGACTTTGATTAAGAATTTTCCCATCAGTTTTATATCCCGCATTTAGTAAACTTATTCCTCAATGACTTATTCAATTCAATTCAGACGATTGACATTTATTTATTAAACTTGTATCTAGTCTATCTTCTGAGTAGCATGACCGGATTATTGAATTGGGATAATTAATCTCACCGTTTTAAATAAAATATTTCAGGTGAACCGAACAGGAGAACGGTGCATCATTAAACAGTAACCACTAGAAAAATGTGCCATGGATTGTACAGAAACTGTAAAACTGGAATGAGATTTAATTTTTTTCCGGCATTTCCAATAATTCTTGCACTAAATGAAAATGTCCTGCGTCTAGTTTCAGCTGAGAGTCACACGAACAGGTAACGCGGGTGAATGATTGCTAAATAATTTTGACAACATTAATGGACTTGTTCCAATAACAAGTGGGAATACAGGCGGGAGAGGTCGTGGACAACCGCCGATTATTTTGGCAGCAGCACAATCTGCCATTTTGAACATTGTATACGCCAAGAGACTCAGGTCTAATTAATGCGCTTCATCATCAGAGTTTGGTAACAGATGATAAAATAAGAAAACATGAAAAATTACTCTTGTTACGGTTTAGGTTTCGCAGCTGGAGATGAAGTATAAGGAGGACAGACAGAAACAGTAATTGCAGTCCGACCGACAGAACCCGGAGTGGTTTGTTTAATCACTATTAAGCGAAACTGTATGCAGATAAGTCGGACAGAGCTGTGGAAAGTTGAGTTGGCTGAATACGAAATATGTTGAAGACGTCAAAAAACAGTCGGTGAATGTGTTGTAACTGAAAATCGTCCTTATGATGTGTAGCCCGACAGATAGATGGATGAGACTAGTGCTGATATGGAGAATTAGTGACCATATAGTATCAGGCGGTTGAAGGCAGTGTCTAGACGAACAGTGAAAACTACAGACAGCAGTAGTAAGCTAAACGGGGTTTCAAAATTAAGCTCCTGATGTGTCGAAAAAAGAAAATTTACAATCAGTGAGTATTACCAGATTTGACTTATAACCGAGGGACATGGAGTTTTTCATGTAAAAAACAGCTATTAGTGCTCAGATGTGTGATAGGGATTACTAGGAGGGGTAAGAGAAAAAAAAAAGATGGCTGGATCCGGGAACGGATTGGTGTGGAGAACTGATTATGACCGTAATTAAAATACAATGATGGTTAAAAATTGATATCTTTGGTTTTATTGGTAGAAACTACGTTATTCTAATTATGTTAATCTAACTACCTCTGGAGTCCAAAAAGTAAGTTATACACCCTAAAAACGCCTGTAAAAAACGGTCGGACTCTTCTATCAGTCGTTCAGTTCCTCAACGATATATTCTCGTCCACGGAGCTGTTCTAGAACCTCTTTATCCATGGAAAATCCCTTTCCCACCAGGTGTTCTTCGTCGATTCCTGGGTGTTGTCCTCTGCGGTCGATCTCGATGGCCTTCCTTCACGATAAGCCGTGGCCACGTTTGTGTGCCCGTGGTCAAATTGTTGGCACTATTTCACTACGGCTGGACGCGAAATTGCATTCGGACCATATACCGTCAGAGTTTCACGGTGAATCTGAGCGGAGATTAGATTTTTTGCCCACAAGAATGGTATTGTCCCGTGTATCTGGACTTTGGAATAGATTCCACAGCCACACTGAGATGCATTTGTCATCGGTACTGCAGAAGAAGTGTATCTGCAGGGGCCCAGGAACATGTAGTGCCTTCTGAGAATCTGCCACTCTTGTTGCATAGTGGGCTTGCCATGGGATGGTACACTATGTGATCAAATGTATCTGGACACCTGGCTGAAAATGATTTACAAGTTCGTGGCGCCCTCCATCGGTAATGTTGCAATTTAATATGGTGTTGGCCCACCCTTAGCCTTGATGACAGCCTCCACTCTCACAGGCGTACGTTCAGTCAGGTGCTGGAAGTTTTTTGGGGAATGGCAGCCCATTCGTCACGGAGTGCTGCACTGAGGAGAGGTATTGATGTCGGTCGGTGAGGCCTGGCACGAAGTCGCCGTTCAAAACATCCCAAAGGCGTTCTATAGGATGCAGGTCAGGACTCTGTGCACGCCAGTCCATTACTGGGATGTTATTGTCATGTAACCACTCCACCACAGGCCGTGCATTATGAGCAGGTGCTCGATCGTTGTGAAAGATACAGTCGCCATTCCCGAATTGCTGTTCAACAACAGGAAGCAAAAAGGTGCTTAAAACATCAATGTAGGCCTGTGCTGTGATAGTGCCACGCAAAACAACAAGGGGTGCAAGCCCCCTCCATGAAAAACACGACCGCACCATAACACCATTGCCTCCGAATTTTGCTGTTGGCACCACACACGCTGGCAGATGACGTTCACCGCGCATCCACCATACCCACACCCTACCATCGGATCGCCACAGTGTGTACCTCGGTTCGTCACTCCACACAACGTTTCTCCACAGTTCAATCATCCAATGTTTACGCTCCTCACAACAAGCGAGGCGTCGTTTGACATTTACCGGCGTGATGTGTGACTTATGAGCATCCGCTCGACCATGAAATCCAGTTTTCTCACCTCCCGCCAAACTGTCATAGTACTCGTAAGTGGATCCCGATGCAGCTTGGATTTCCTGTGTGATGGTCTGGATAGATGTCTGCCTATTACACATAACGACCCCCTTCAACTGTCGACAGTCTCTGTCAGTAAACAGACCATGGTGGCCTGTACGTTTTTGTGCTGTATGTGTCTCTTCACGTTTCCACTTCACTATTACATCGCAAACAGTGGACCTAGGAATGTTTAGGAGTGTGGAAATCTCGCGTACAGACATATGACACTAGTGACACCCAATCACCTGACCACGTTTGAAGTCCGTCAGTTCCGCAGAGCGCCCCATTCTGCTTTCTCACGATGTCTAATTACTAATGAAGTCGCTGATATGGAGTACCTGGTAGCTCAATGCACCGAATATGAAAAACGTACGTTTTTGGGGGTGTCCGGATATTTTTGATCACATATGTAATCCCTACTTATTATGATTTTTATTTCTTTAAGAACACTGAAAGAGTAATTTATTAGGTGTGGTTTAATGTTTTAGGTTTGATTCCATGAGTAATCGGATGTCCCAGAGACTGTTTTTACAAGGGCTTCTCGGAAAGTAAGTTGTGATCGGTAGCGAAATGGAAAAAAACTGCGAAAATTTGATGAAGCCTTGCACAGATTTGTTGCTCAGTGTGTCTAATACGCCCGTCGATCGCGTCACATCGCTCTTTTCAGTTCTGAGCGCACAGTGAGCACATAAAGATACCCAGAAAACAGTATCTACCGCCACGTACAAGGGCCTGGTGAGAAATTTCGAGTGCAGGTATGCAACCCACATAACATAACTATTGTGCGTTTCCTTATTCAAGACAATTGTCAGCTGCATTCTACAGGAGCAATGAAGAGGGGAAGTGGTTGATCACTCACAATATAGCCCGTAATTAGCTCCCTGTAAGTTTTATCTCTGCCCGCATGAACCGCTGGCAATGAAGACAACATTTTGGCACAGACAACGAGATCTATACCAGCATAGAGGATTGGCGGAAAGCACTGGTGGCTGCCTTCTATGACAAGGGTATTGGAAAATTGATACAACGCTACGACAATGTGTAAGTTTGAGTGGCGACAGTGTAGGTAAGTAGCTGGACGTTGAAGCTAACGGTTGCAAACGAAACATTTTTGATTTTCACAGTAGTTTCCATTTCGCGGCCGATCGGAACTTACTTTTCCGAATATCCCTTATATTTTAGTTAGTAAAGGGTACATAAATCTGTCGCAAAAAATGTTTGTTCCATATCCAGATTTTGGTTCCTGTGTGGCCATCTTCAGTGCAGTAAATGTAAGTGAAAACGTTAAAACCACTCATATATGCACATAGTTAAATTCATTCAACTTTTGACATGAGTAGTCGAGTTGGGGCTATGTTCATATATAAGTTGTTTCACTGTTTTAACGTACATTTACTGCACAGAAGCAGTGACCACACAGTGGCTGACATCCGGATGTGAAATAAACATTACTTTCGATCGATTGCCGTACCGTTTACTACTTGCTTTAATGTTCTGTTTGAAAAGAGGGTGTCTAGTTAGATGTAAGACGGCCTGACGATCCAACGTTTCAGGATAAAATAAATACATAAATAAATAAAATAACTATTAGGAGTTTTGGCACGGCACCGTGCTTTTAATTTTTATTAAAAAATAGAAGCCTAAACCGCAGTTAATGAGAGGTTATGACCACTTTCGTTACGTTTTGTAGCGACCATGACATGAAAATCTGTACATGTTTAGATCATGTTATCTTCCTGGAATAAGTATTTACCAGTGCATTGCTTACCGATCTGTTGTTAAATACAGTTATAGAAATTATATGACAAAGTGCAAATTCAGGGTCTTTCATTGGCGATAACATAATCGCGTCGTTGCGTCATTTCTTGGACTGTCCTGTCGGTTGTATTCCCGCGAAATGTAAGTGTGATGTTGCAAAGCTATTTTCTACTGATGCTGAAGCGCAGATTGTCTTCTACCAATGTTGAAGCGCAAATTTCCTTCCGTAGAAGATGCATCAGACGAACTGCAGTGGCGAAACTAAAACACTGCAAAAGCACTTGTTTAGAACCGTGTGCTACATACAACGTTCGTCCAGAAAGTCAGTTACATTTGGTAATAAAAACGAGTATAGTTACAGAAAAAACTATGTATTATGAGAAAACTGCCAATCTTAAATTACCTTTGTACATAGCTGTCATCATTTTGTAGTCACTTGTTATAGAATGGCACAAGTTTTTGTGTGCCTTTCTCATAGAAAGCTGCCGCCTGTGTCATCAACCATGTTTTTTGAGCTCGTCATCGTTGTTGAATTTTTGGCCACCAAGGTACGATTTCAGATGCAAAAAGAGATGCAAGTCGCTTGGTGACGAAGTCATAACTATGTGGAGGTTGGGCAAACTGGCTCTGGCCAAAGTCCTGTAGTTGTATCTTGCTTGCAATGTGAGGTAGGGCATTGTCACGAAAAAAAATACGTTTCGTGGCACTTATTCAGTTTTGCGCGTCGCAGTTTTATAAACATCTCCTAGTGTAACATTTGCAGTGGTTGTTTCACCTCGCGGTACGAAATACACCGGTAGAAGGCCATATCTACCCCAAAAGACTGTTCACACGACTTTGCAAGTTGTCAACATTTGTTTGATTTTAATCTTTACTAGTGACGCACTATGTCGCAATTCCATTGATTGTCTCTTCGGTTGAGGGTTTTCAGAAGCGATCCTAGGGTCATCCACAGTAACATCAACATCCTTGTAAGGTGCCGAAAGGCAAGTACACTGTCTAGGTGTTGTTTTTGTGCTGGTCGGTATGAGTTATTGACATCCAACGAATACACAGTTGTAGAAAATGCAGATTTTCGGAAACATTTTGATGAAGAAGTGATCTTGAAATTTGCGGGAAGTTCTTGCAAAGATCGGATACTATGGAGCGACGTCTTTCCTTTGCGAGTTCTTCAACTGCATGAATCAGTCCTTCATTATTGAAATATAGACGCCAACATGATTCTTCATGGTACACTTGATGATGTCCTTCATTGAACAATCGGAACGATCTCCTTACCACTGAATCGCGCCTGGCAAATCTATTTAATGCTTAGTGTTCGTCACATTCATAAAACGAATTACAGATCTAATATCACAAGAGGTGGAATTTTCAAACAGCTGCTCCATACTAAACAGGCACTGTACAGCGTTAACAACACACAGAAAACTCAAAATGGTGTCATCTCCTCCTGTTTGGCTCATAGCAACTAACGGGGTGCGCCGAACTGCGATTGTAGGACTGCTGTGGAAAGAAATACAAACAGCGCTTACTTTCTGGACATATCACTTGTTACTGGTAACCTGTAGAATAAGAACGTTCGAAGGTGTAGTTAACCATAGTAGTAACATCCAGTTCAATAACACGGCGTGTTTTTTAGTCAGTCTAAAACTACACTCTTGTCTCCAACAGTTCCATTACCGATTGGACTTGAAACGCAAATCTTACGTTTTTTCTTTTGCAACCCCAGTTCAGAATAATGGCCTCCTGCAGGCTTTTCATGCATTACGGTTTTCAGCTTTAGGCATCGATACTGCTGTTTCGTGTATTCATATTTCATCCACCGACCTTCCAGAAGTTCGTCAGTCTTTTCTGAAGTCTTAGGTCCAGGAAAGAGCTTCTTTGGTCCATTGACAATCAGTTCACCTTTGGACATGTCCCAGTTGCTTAAATTTCGTTTCATAACTGTCCTCATCCGCTCCATACCGGCCCCAGCAATGGTTGTAGAATTTATAGTCCGTGTCTCACTCCCGTGATAAAAAAAGGTATTGCCAATTGTTGTTTGTAATCTTTCCTTTTATATAGCCATTGGAAGTTTGATTTTCAAAATGCTGTATGGCAGTGTTCGAGGCTATTCTTATTGTTCTGTTTACTTTTCTATTCGTCTTTTCTGTCTTTTCCTGGTTGTATGATTTCACAGTTAATTTGTACTATTTTTATCTGGTATGTTGCTTATACGTTATTTTAGTCTTATTACAATACCTTCTCTAGTCTATCCCCAACTCTATTCAGTACGGTGTTAACAGCAAAACGAAGGAAGAAACGGGTATGAGGCTTGATGAAACGTTGTCGGGCGATGACATTATTACTAGACAAAAAATCTGTGAAGGTTTTGTTAGACGTTTACACGGATTAACCTGCAGGAAAATCAAACTGTTTACCATAGTTATTCAACATATCATTCTTCCAATTTCAGGGCTGCAGTGTCACTTTTAAACTAAGCCTTTGTTTCATAGAGCTTTTTTTATTTCTTTCTCATTGTTTGCGTTCGTTTTTACAGATAAAAAACCAAGCCACGGAAGGTTTCCAGGCTTTCATAATCCACTATCGGGAGGACCCAGACCAACAAAACCTGATAGACTGGATACAGGAGGACTGGGTGAGTAGACAAGCTACGGACGCCCATTGAAACATCGTGCTGCAAGCCGCTAGGTAGACACAGTAGTGATGTTTTTTCCTTCTTCTATATGTTGCTTGTAATTTACTGAAACACATTTAAAAGAAACAGAAAATATTGCGTCTCCGATTGGCGGAGCGATTGCACATTTTCAGCAAGTATACATCATATAAATCGATGATCCGAGCTGTCAGTTCTCCACACTAACGAATTCCACGCAGTCATTGCATAGCGCCGTGCCTTGAAGCATCCATGTGGAATGGACCACTTTTATTATTTTCTGTTATGATGTTGCGCAATAGTTGGTATGAGACTTGTTATTGCGCACTAGAAACAAAATTGCGTAATTACATGACGTGTTCATTGCGTTACCACATACAACACTGCGCTAAGAATTACAAGCCTCAACTTACTGACACCCTGCGATTCGTGTGTTAATGTATTTTTAAACAATAAGCAATGCATGTGGCTCAGAATTATGCCTACAGCGTAGACCTACTTGAATGGAAAAAGGGGAATAGAGGTCTTAGGAAACGACAGAAAGGGCGTCACTCTGAAAGGGTGCTGGGAAAACACTGGACGAGGGTAGACCTAGCAACAATCAGTGTTTTAGTTGTAAATTGTCGAAGATGCGTTAGGAAAGAACCAGAGCTCCAAGCGCCAATAGAAAGGATTCAAGTTCAAATCGTTATAGCTACGGAAAGCTGGCTAAACCAGGAAATAAGCTCAGCCGAAATTTTTACAAAGGACCTAACCATGTTCAGGAAACATAAAGTTGGTGGTGGAGTTTTTATTGCTGTCCGAAGTAGTTTGCCTTGAAGTGGATAGTTCCTGTAAGTTGGTGTGAGCAGACAACCGGAATAAATTAACCTCAGCAGTAGCAACGCATTTTCCAGTTCGCGTACTACGGGGGGGGGATACTTTATTCACTGCCTAAAAGGTAAAAAAAGCAAATCTTGTTGTTTGTTCTTTGCTTACGTCAACAACATACTTTTTAAAGACGTACTGATGTGTCAGTAGGGCTCAGAACTTGAACATGTCTTTTAGCACTCATTATGAATTACTTTGAAGAAATAGATTTATTGACAAATAGGCAACACGGATTCAGGAAATAGCGTTCCTGTGAAACACAAGTAGCTCTTAATTTTCAGTGTGTGTCAAACTGATTCCACATTTGCAGATTTCTAGACGGCTTTTGACACCGATCCTCATAAGCGTCTTCTAATCAAATTGCGTGCCTACGGAGTTGTGCGACTGTATTCGTGGTTTCCTGTCAGAAAGGTTACAGTTCATAATATTTAACGGAGGGTCATCGAGCAAAACACAAGTTTTATCTGGCGTTTCTCAAGGAACTGTTACATGTTCTCTGTTGCTCTTGAGCCATATAAACGTTTTAGGATACAATCTGAGCAGCCCTCCTAGACTGTTTGCAGATGATGCTATCATTTACCATCTAGTGAAGTCATCAGATGATAAAAAAGAATTACAAAATGATATCTGTAAGGTGCGAAAAGTGGCAATTGACTCTAAATAAGGATAAGTGTGAAGTCATCCATATGAGTACTAGTAGAAATCCACTAAATTTCGGTTACCACTATAAATGACATAAATCTAAAGGCTGTGGATTCTACTTAACATTTAGATATTACAATTACAAGTAACTGAAATTCGAATTAAATTAAAATGAGATCGTAGATAAGGATGTGGGGAAAGTGAGCCAAAGACTGCGATTTATTGACAAAACACTTAGAAAATGCAACAAGTCTACTAAAGAGACTGTCTAGACCAAACTTATCCGTCCTCTTCTGGGGTATTTGTTGATTGCGGTGTGGGATTTGCATAAGATAGTATTGACGGAGGAAATCGAAAAAGTTTAAAAAAAAAGCAACTCATTTTGTATTATCGCGAAATAGAGAGAATACCACGAATGTGATACGCGAATTAAGGTTGCAATCATTAAAACAGGCGTTTTTCGTTGCAGCAGGATCTTGTCATGAAACCTGAATCACCAACTTTCTCCCTCGAAGGTGAAATTATATTGTTGGTGCCCATCTACAAAGGGAAGAATGATGATTTACTTCCGCCAGTAAAGCTCTGAGGACGGGTGGTGAATCGTGCTTGGGTAGCACGCGAAAGGCAAAGGTCCCGAGTTCGCGTCTCGGTCCGGCAGACAGTTTTAATCTTCCAGAAAGTTTCGTATCAGCGCACATTCCACTGGAGACCGAAAATCTCATGTTGACGGTAGGCTAAAGTCACTGCCTAGTGTAATTGTATGAGTGGGGTAATTGAAACCAGACCCAGAACTCCGTTCAGCAACTGTATCATCTAGATCTGGGGGAGTGGGAGAGGGAAAGGGATCGTTAAAAGGGGTCAATAATTAATTTATTCTGGTTGTCAACGTAACCCAACCTTAACCCATACTATAGTTGGAGTCACGAACGATGTCCTGCGCACTTACGTCACGTCTGCTCCGACAGCCAGTGAGCGTTCAGTACGTTCTGAGCACCCTGCTGTGAATGCCGTAGCTAATGCGAGCGTTAAACGTGATCGTAGCGAGCTGTTCAGTGAATTTCGATTCCATTTGTTGCGAGTTGTCATCGCTGATTGTGGTGATAAGTGATAAATGCTGCATAAGTAAGCGAGAGACATAATTTATAGGATATACGCTTTCTTTAAGCAGAAGCCACATGCGTACCTGACCGCAACTGTCGCTTGGAATCGTCACCAATGTAATTCCCGCCCGTGCCTCGACATTCGCGAACTGCCATCGTTCGTGGATCGCACTATAACTCACAGGAACTATCTCCTTGAATTTCACTACATATAATGCCTTACGTGCTCCAGGAATTCGGTTATTTAGTGTTCTTACGGTGACATATAAGGGCGTACTGGAAAGTAACGCCTCCGAAGCTTTCTAAATAGCACAACCGTTAGTAACATTTTATATCTTTATTCTTCATGTCTACATATTTATTTCTCAAAATTGTCACACTGGTGACGAACACTTCTCCCAACGAGAGACCAGTTTGGTGACACTACCTCTTTAGAATGTTCGACTTCTTTGACCGAGCGAAAACCTCACCTCTGCGTGCACAGCTTTATCACCATCAAAGTGAAGGCCTCGAAGGTGTTCTTTAAGTTCTGGAAACGATGAAAATGGGACGGGATCAATTTGGGACTACATGCAAGATGAGCGATTGGAGTGAACCTAAGACGAAGGACTGCTGTAGATATCACAGCAGTCGTGTGTGATGATGTATTGTCATGCAGGAGGAGACGGTGCTCCACGCGTGGAGGAACTTTGCGAATTCGAAACTTGATTACAGCATGCTATTTCTCACTCACCTACATAGTTATGTTACTGTGCTTACATCTACAAACGGGGTGTTTGCGAGGCCTCGGCTGTTCAGTATAAAATGACAAATCACAACACCGTCAGCCGTCTAAATTTCCAGTTTTATTTTGTTTCAGCGTTACACTACGCAATCTTCAAGCCCCCAGACCGACGAGTAGGGGGTATCCCACCTTTTGTACAATCGAAATAGGGACCAGCATTTAGTCACGGTATTCGTAAACTTCTTTTTAACACAGTGATCTCTTCGATCATCATTGCAACTGGAAATTTAGACGGCTGAAGACGTTGTGATTTGACATTTTAGTTACGTTGCAGAACGCCATGTTACACGTTAAAATTCGGAGTTCTCTATTGGCATTTGACTACCAATATGTAGACGTTAAGATTAAATATATCAAATGTTAACGACGTTTGTCTTTTTAAAAAGCTTTAGAAGTTTCATATAAAAATCCAGAGGCAATACTTCTCAGTGTGCCCTCGGACATAGCCAGAGTTGACGACAGGAGGGGAATCTAGTCTCCCTGTACATCCAAAATCCAGGTTAACAGGCCGACCACCTGTGGATATGGCCAAAGACCAAAGAAAAAGAAGATACATAGGCAGAGACGGTTTATGCAAATGCTCCCATAGGCAGAAAATACACTATTAAAAGAGGAGAAAACGCGATAGTGAGTAATCACATTGCTTTGAAGTTTTTACAAAAAATAATTAAAACTTTGTTAGTACTGTTCGTTTAATTACTTCCCAAAATACACTTTGTGATCAAAAGTATCCGGATAGCTGGCTGAAAACGACTTAAAAGTTCGTGGCGCCCTCCATCGGTAACGCTGGAATTCAATATGGTGTAGGCCCACCAATAGCCTTGATTACACTTTCCACTCTCGCGGGCATACGTTCAGTCAGGTGCTGGAAAGTTTCTTGGGGAATAGCAGCCCATTCTTCACGGAGTGCTGCACTGAGGAGAGGTATCGATGTCGGTCGGTGAGGCCTGGCACAAAGTCGGCGTTCCAAAATGTCCCAAACGTGTTCTATAGGATTCAGGTCAGGACTCTGTGCAGGCCAGTCCATTACAGGGATGTTATTGTCATGTAACCACTCCACCACTACGAGCAGGTGCTCGATCGTGTTGAAAGATGCAATCGCCATCTCCGAATTGCTCTTCATTAGTGGGAATCAAGAAGGTGCTTAAAACATCAATGTAGGCCTGTGTTGTGATAGCGCCACGCAAAACAACAAGGGGGTGCAAGCTCCTCCATGAAAAACATGACCACACCGTAACACCACCGCCTCCGAATTTTGATGTTGGCACTACACACGCCCACAAATGACGTTCACCGGGGCTTCGCTACACCCACACCCTGCCATCGGATCGCCACATTGAGTACCGTTATTAGTCACTCCACACAAAATTTTTCCACTATTCAATCGCCCAATGTTTACGCTTCTTACGCCAAACGAAGCGTCGTTTGGCATTTACCAGGGTGATGTGTGGCTTATGAGCAGCCACTCGACCAAGAAATCCAGATTTTCTCACCTCCTGCCTAACTATCATAGTACTTGTAATGGATCCTGATGCAGCTTGGATTTCCTGTGTGATGGTCTGGATAGATGTCTGCCTATTACACATTACGACTCTTTTCAACTGTCGACAGGCACTGTCAGTCAACAGACGATGACTGCCAGTACGCTTTTGTGCTGTACATGTCCGTTCACGTTTCCACGTCACTATCACATCGGAAACTGTGGATCCAGAGATGTTTAGGAGTGTGAAAATCTCGCGTACAGACATAAGAAATAAGTTACACCCAGTTACCTGACCACGTTCGAAGTCCGTGGGTTCCGCGGAGTGCCCCACTTTGCTCTCTCACGATGTCTAGTTACTAATGAAGTCGCTGATATGGAGTACCTGGCAGTAGGTGGCAGCACAATGCACCTAATATGAAAAACATATGTTTTTCGGCGTGTCCGGATACCTTTGATCACGTAGTGTATTTATCTTTAAAACTGATAGTTTTTTACGCATTAGAACCAATCTTGGAAAAGTTTCTCCTGCTCAGATGTTGGTACCTCAAAAGCAAGGACTGGGAACGATTCAACAGTATTTTGGAAATCGCCGCTCACGCAGTTTTTTTTTCTTTTTTTGCTGTAAGGGAACAAAAAGGTGATAACTGATGCACATGCAATCATACATTAATTCAAATGGACACTGAATGTCTTCCGTTGCTGGGCTGCTATTCTGAGGCGTCCCAGCGGTTGTTGTCCAGTGCCCGTGCCGCCCTGAGTGTGCGCCCTGTGTGTGTTGCAGCTGCAATGCTGCGGCATCGAGGGCCCCAAGGACTGGGACCGCAACAACTACTTCAACTGCTCCTCCCGCGAGGTCGGCAGCAGGGAGGCGTGCGGCGTGCCTTTCTCCTGCTGCAAGCGGAAACCCAACGTAAGTACCCGCTCACCCAGTGGACGTTCTGCTCACTCACCGTTTGGCGGCTTATAGATATTTGTGTTCGTTGCTCACGTAGCTGAATAGTCGGAGGAACCTAGCTAAACGGGAATAAACGTCTCTCCTAACCATTCGTAAACTTAAATGAAACTTTCACGCTTTTGGTGGTAATCTCGAATTATTTATTTGAAATTTTTCTGTCTAAAATAGTGCCACGACAGGATTAGCAGCAGCACAGGGCGAAGGGTGGAAGTTACTGTGGGTTGTGGAGGCCTATATGTTTCTTATGAGAATCCACAATTTCTTAACAACAGAATCACAAGACAGTTCCAAACAAGTGACAAAATCTTCCATAAGGGACAGTGACCCATACCGATTACAATGGGAACATGAAATGTTGTCATTCAAAAGTAATCACCACACACGGTAAGACATTTATCCCACTGTGAGACGAGACGATCAATTCCTTTTCGTAGGACAACGTTGACCGCTGATGGATACACAACAGCACCCACCCTGAAATCGACGTCTACGCTTGTCTTTCTTCAGGTCGCCAAAAATCTGAAAATCACACGGTGAACGATCAGGGCTGTGCAGAGGATGTTCATTGTTTCTGAACCAAACCGTTGAAGTGTCCAATTGGCCGTTGGGGGGATGGCGTTCAAAATGGTTCAAATGGCTCTGAGCACTATGGGACTCAACTGCTGTGGTCATAAGTCCCCTAGAACTTAGAACTACTGAAACCTAACTAACCTAAGGACAGCACACAACACCCAGCCATCACGAGGCAGAGAAAATCCCTGACCCCGCCGGGAATCGAACCCGGGAACCCGGGCATGGGAAGCGAGAACGCTACCGCACGACCACGAGATGCGGGCGGGGATGGCGTTATCGTGCACCGAGTGAGGTGGCGCAGTGGCTAGCACACTGGACTCGCATTCGGGAGGACGACGGTTCAATCCCGTGTCCGGCCATCCTGATTTAGGTTTTCCGTCATTTCCCTAAGTCACTCCAGGCAAATGCCGGGATGGTTCCTTCGAAAGGGCCGACTTCCTTTCCTAATCCGACGAGACCGATGACCTCGCTCTCTGGTCTCCTCCCCCAAAACAACCCAACCCGTCCGTTATCGTGCAGCAAAGTGATTTCGTTCGACAGCGTTCCTGGGCGTTTCGACTTCAAGGCGCCTCTCAGTTTTTGCAAAGTGTCTTTGTAGCACGCCGCTCTGATTACGGTTCCACGTGAGGAACTCAACAGGCAGAGGGCCCTTGCAGGCGAAGAAGGTTACGCGGTAACAGCATTTCGAGCCCGAAGGCAAACGGCGAAGCCAACAGCGAAAACATCTCCCCAGCAACAGAAATCCAAAGCTGTTCAAACATATCGGGGGTCATGATGACCTTCTCCGACTGCAATGGCCCGTTGCTCGACGAGTTCAGCAAGCGTGGAACCACAGTTAGTGCGCAGTGCTATCGAGATACTCGGCAGGAATAGCAGAGCGCCATAAAGTCGAAATGCCCAGGAACGGTGTCAGGCAGAATCATCCTGTTGCATGACAATGCCCGCCTCCCACACTGCAAATTGGACGAAAGCTACCCTTCAGCGATTTGGTTGGGAGACACTGTAGCATCCTTCGTACAGCTCCGATCTTTCACCACGTGACTTTCACTTCTTTGGCGACCTGGAAAAAAAAAAAAAAAAAGAATGAATGCGTGGACGTCGGTTTCTGTCGGACGACAAAGTCCAACAGTGGGAGCAATTGTGGATCCGTCAGCAGCCGAAAATGTTCTACGAAACAGTGATTCATCATGTCGTCTACACTGGGTTAGGTGTCTTAAAGTGTATGACGATTACTTTTGAATGAAACCATCCTATGGTTCGCTTGTGGCAGTGATTGATTTTCATTAGACTGCCCTCACATGAAACAGGTGCACGGATATTGTTGAACCTTAGTAGATATTTTGTAAATAATGTACAACGAATATAGCAAGTCCGGAGACACAGCAAGGCCTATGTCAAAGGTGCAAGAACCGAACGACATGTGTGGCTGTACACGATATGTATAGATTATATACATATTTTGTATAGCCGGTTACTTGTTCACCTAAGGAAATATTCGCTAAAGACTTAATTCTTGTAAGATAGAATTCAGGGTCGCCATTAAAATACGAGATAGTCGTTGGTACATAGTTTTACCTTGCATAATAACTGACCGATCAGTTCCCTTTTTTTTTTAAGTAATAGGTCAAATGAGTCAGTGGTGCAGTTGCTCGATAAATCTTAGGATCAACAGAGTATCTCCAGCAGCACAATTTTCTTACTCGACAATGAATAATTTGGATTTAACAAGCAGAGGACAAGCGTCTCTTATCGAATGATACTGCACAATCAGAATAATATCTCTGTTGGGCGTAGAACTAGAACTCCAACCGAACTGGCCATGAACGCCCAACAGTACCGACAAGGCGCCGTTTCATCCTTAGCCCATAGACGTCACTGGATGCGGATATAGAGGGGCATGTGGTCAGCACACCGCTCTTCCGTTCGTATGTCAGTTTACGAGACCGGAGCCGCTACTTCTCAATCAATTGGCTCCTTAGTTTGCTGGGCATGGGTTAATAAATTAACTGGAAGTATGAGATGCTAAAGACATGGAAAATGAAAAATTTAGTGCAACATTATGAAATGGCTCATGCAGAGACCTTTCAAGGCTTGCTAAATAAATGCGGAATAACTAGTACAGATTTTATGAGTAACGAAGGTCTATGCCAAAATAAAATCCACAATGGATAGAAGAAGAGTAAGAGCTCAGTATTAATCACAACAAAAACAGCAGAGTTAAGTTACGCTATGCCACAGATCATAGAGCCAACCGCCGTGGACGAGCGATTCTAGGCACTTCAGTCCGGAACCGCGCGACTGCTACGGTCGCAGATTCGAATCCTGCTTCGGGCATGGATGTGTATGATGTCCTTAGGTTAGTTAGGTTTAAGTAGTTGTAAGTTCTAGGGAACGGACGACCTCAGATGTTAAGTTCGATAGTGCTCAGAGGCATTTGAACCGTTTGAACAGATTATAGAATCCACAGAAATCGAATTGTAGTTTGACATGCTCGGAGCCCCTCATGGACAAAATGAAGCAATTAAATGATACTTGTGAATCAACTAGCAAATTGCGATTATGGTTCCGCATCAGCTGTACAATATTTGAAAACAAATGAAAATTAGTTAAAAAAAATGGCTCTGAGCACTATGGGACTTAACATCTGAGGTCATCAGTCCCCTAGAACTTAGAACTACTTAAACCTAAGGACATCACACACATCCACGCTCGAGGCAGGATTCGAACCTGCGACCGTAGCGGTCGCGCGGCTCCGGACTGAGCGCCTAGAACCGCGAGAGAAAATTAGTTCCCGACCGGCGCTAAAGCCCCGGTTTCCCTGCTTGTCGCTATCGGTCGCTTAACCAATTCGGCTATCGGAGTTCGAATCCCGGTCCGACATAAATTTTCATTTGTTCTCAAATATTCTACAGCTGACGCCGAACATTCCTTCATTACAAGAGGTCCTCCACCTCTGCTGTTCAATGCGGTCGCTCACTGGCATCCATAAAAATCCAGTCAGTGCCGAATGCACCCCCTGAAACGATGCATGTAATGTAGCAGTACAGTGTCACAATAACGCTGACCGGTGAGTGTGCCGTATTCAAAGAAGCGACCATCACAAATCGCGTGATTTCAATGTAATTACTGTCTTTGAATAAAATTGTCGTTTCTACTAGTCTCATTGCGTATTTCTTTCAGTTACCTTCTGCACTATGCTGTAGCAGTTCTTTCTGTGTATGGTCCATATTTCGTCTAGATATTTTGCGTGGCAGATACACTACATGAGAAAATTACTTCCGTCCTTAGGTTTTGCACACTGGTGTACTTGGATGGGCAGGCCGTTTAGGTCTAGAGTTGATAATGTTTAGGGTTGTGCGGAACCAAGATGTAACCCTACTCAGCAAGCAATTCCCAAATATCCTTTACAATGTAACTAAGTATTTGACTGAGTGGTGCCAATGGCCTTGCTGTAGTGGAAAGACCAGTTCCCGTCATATGACCGAAGTCACCGTCCAGGTCTGCCGAGAGCTGTTGACATGCGGAGTGCACTCAGCCCTTGTGAGGCCACTTGCGGAGCTGTTTGACTGAGACGGTCACGAAAACTGACAACGGCTGGGGCAGCAGTGTGCTGGCCACATGCCCCTCCATATCCGCATCCGATGACGCCTATCGACTGAGGGTGACATCGTGATCTGTTGATACTGTCGGACCTTCAGAGGCATATTTGGATGGAGTTCAGATTGACTGATAATGGAGGTGCAAGTGCCTCCGTTCAGTATGAACTTGCAGTTCACTGACGTCGTTTCATTATTTATTTTTATTTCCCATGTGGAACACCTCTCGTGGATTTTCCCAAATTGCGTTGTTAAATTACTTGTGATGCAGTTGAGCTTCTGCTTGCTATTAGCAAGAACAGTATGCTCATGAGCGTAGCCAGGTGATTACCGCCCCTCCCCCCTCAAAGATCAGCCTTCATCGAAGAAATAAGGATTTTTAACATGTTGCAGCCCTGTCAGCAACTGTGATAAATTAGTACTCCAAAGATGTTTCAGCTAGAGTTCCAACGCGTTGGAGTTCCAACGCAGCGTCCGCGGCTAACCGACTGCTTTCCATGAAGTGGGGCGCGGGCTGTTCCTCAGCTAAGTAACGTAGCTTGACATGGTACCACGGTACTTTAGCTTTTTATGTTTGACCGTGCCTTATTCTGGCATGTATTAGTTTATTTACTGTAGCTGAAACCTGGGTAAAGACCAGTACCTTTTCGCAACTGAGGCGGATCTTTGAAGTATTATTGAAGAAATAAGGCGCAGATTGTAAATTGGTGAAGGGGACTGTCATATTGGGCGTATATGACAGGGCGTCACGTCGTGCCAAACATAAGGGCTTCGTCTTCGCTTTCTCGCAGTGGTACCCCTATACCATGGGCATCCTTTCTGGCACGACCAGCCTTCTGTTTCATTCTTGTGGCTTGTCGATACAACATGAGATTTAAATTTCTTTTAGAAAATTTGTGGCTGGAATAAGAATGGATGCGTGTCAACACTTATTTTTAAAAAGTTTTCAATTTTTAAGCTGATGAGTTTATTGAATTTTATTCGGTTTCACGTAGTGGAACGACGTACCTTTCCAGTTACTCTAATAAACACTGAAACATGTTATTCACATTTTAATGTATTTTCTGTTTTGAGCATTTCTTGTTGTTACAGGAAATTATCAAGAACAAACAATGCGGATATGACGTCAGGAAACCAGGTTATGTGAGTATCTGCATTGCCAAATAGCTTGATTCTATACATATTCTGCAGAGTTCCAAAATCTAAGTAACAGAAGCCTGTATCAGTGAAATAATATGCCATCTCTAACTAACACCCGTATCATAGATGGTACATGGGCAGAAAACTTTTCTGATGTAGTTTTCAACCATCTTGTACTTCACCAGTAAAAGCAGATGATGAAGTTTGTTTCGACTTAATGACTGAGTAATTTAAAACTGACCATTGTTTCATCTTTGAATGGAGAGGCGAACTTGCAAACGCGGCTCGTTACCGGTAAGACGCAGCGATCAGCGCTGCGCGCTTTGTATCAGACAGGGGCAATGAAATGCTTCCTTTCTCTGGGCCTGTGATGGGTGGAGCGTAACGAAACTCAATACTCTCATCACACTGGAATAACTAGGAACGAAACAATGTAAAGACAAATTAATTGAGGAAGAAAGGACAAAGGATACATGATCCTCTGCTGGAGAGGTACACTGCTGGAAGTATCCTACGTAATTTTACCATATTATTTACGCTTGTGGTGAATACTTACGACAGTTGTTCGATAAGTGCAGTAAAGTTCTGTGAAAGATCAAGAATTCTTAGTAAAATGGTCTGGTATTCGTAATCAACTTCAAAAAGCCTTCGAAAGTCTCAAATGTATATGAACTGCAGTTATTCATTGGCTGCTATTTCAACGGCTTAACGAGATCTGTGATATACGAAATAGGGTAAAAAGGAAGAAGCAGCTTTTTTTTCTGTCCAGAAACGATGTGGATGGATTTGATTTGAGCCTGGAGCCGTAAGCGACATCTATTTGAACGTGTATTGATGAGTTGCGTCGGAGGCAACGAGGTTGAAACGATAAGCGGTCTGTCACTGGACGTCACTATGTGTAACGGAAAATTTCAAAATGAAAGTGTACGAGATGAATAACTGTATAGGCATGTTCTTGCGTGAAAATACTTGTCACTTAACACAAGATACAATGGTTGATTACTTACATAAGACTCAACTGAGAAAAAGAATATTTGTATCATTCTTTTGCTCGAACTAGAAGGTACCGTGAATGTTCAAAGAATTTGCACAGCACAGATATAACGGTGATATAAGTGATGATTTGCTGTCTACATCTCTCCTCACCAAGAGCCGACCTAATTTGAGGTTGAAGGCTGCGTGATGCAGGGAAAGAATAGTTCTGCACGGAGCGGGCGACGCGAAAACTTATGTAAGGTGGATTTTATCGTACTGGGGCGCGATGCAGTAGTTCTGGCACACGATATAGTCGTTCTGGTTTGTGATTCGCGAACTCGGAATTACAGAATGTCGTGTGAAAGCACTATTTATTTAACGCAACATAAACTCTTAAGTACCACACATAACAATAATCTTAAAACGTTTGTAGTATTCATTTATTGGAATCCCAGCGACAAAACGTATAATCGAAGAATCTACAAAGCACATAAAACGTAACTGAGGCTTACTACCTACTTTCGACCGGTAATGGATGCGGGAGAACATTTCAAAGCACAATCTGTCGATAAATACACGCAACAGCCAGGAAATTTCACATAGATTCCTGGCTGTTAATGAATTTTGATTCTAGGACACTCCAGAGTCGACGCATAAATCAAAACTATGGACAAATACTCCTGAGAGTAAAACAGGGTGATACGGGTCTAACGCTCCACCAATAACGTGATCGTCAGAGATGCAGCTCTATCTCGCATTGGACAAGGATGTAACAGGACTTCGGACGTGTTGTTTTGAAAACAACACGGTATTCATCTTAAGTGTTTTGCGGAAATTGCAAGTAACTTAAATCTGGATTGAGAAATGAAGATTTTAACGCTGCCTCTTACGAATGCGAGTGTTTGTCAGACTGCATTTTCGAAACATGGGCAGACGATGGCTACTGCTACTTCTGATTTGGAGGACATCATCCTGATAGATTTCTTGGACAGAGACAAAACAATAGCTAGCCTTAATGTGCTACGTTATTGGTTCAGTGCAGAACCTTAGATAGGCCGTAATACCCTTCATTACTAAATCGTCTGTGCGGGACGTCGACTGAAACAGGACTGGTCTTTCACGAGTATAACGCTCCAACCAACGCAGTAGCACTCGCTATGACAAAAGGGCATCATTTATTATTCTAACTGATCCTTTCCCATCTTACTCGATAAAAAATTTTCGCATGTCCTGTAACATGAAAATTTGAGTTGGTGGAAGATATAGGTAGCAGACTAAGACGGCATCACTTCCACAACGTCGTATTACGCAGAATTTTACAAAATCTACTTATGGGATGAAAAAAAAAGGGAGCTTTGTTAAGCTGTGTGCATAATCGATGGAGAGACTGTAGAAAAATAGTGTACTGTTTTCACTAGCGAAAATCATAGATCACTTTTATACAGGACGTAGCAAACAAGCCTCATAATTTGAGCGCCAGTGATGTTGACGTATTTTCAGAATAGGACACACGCATGCATTTCAGTTCTTTTTAAGAATTTTAGTGGAGCAGTTGCGTTCACAACTGTTGACAGATAGGTCTGCTTTGGAGCTTTCCAAAGGGCATTGGGTTTCATCTCAAAGATATTAGAGTTTGCTACCAAGATAAGGTTACGTAGACGAAGGAAAACAATATCCTCTCAATGTCTCGATACTCGCAGTCCTTACGGACCGAAGGTACGGGCTCTGCCTTCAGGGATGTATAAAAATATTATTCACAGTTATTTATTGGGAGGTATCGTCTTTCGAAAGGCTCAGTGTTGTTAAATATCTGTCTCGAAACGAGAATTCCATAAACTACCAACAAAAGAAATTCTGGATTTTGGTGAATGCGTCCGTCGTTAAAAATTATCTGGAAGGAATTCTCAGAAAGCAAACAACTTCCCACAGGTGAAATTTGCGGACGATTCTTCAGTGTGGACGTTTCAAACACAGATTAACAAATGTTTCAGCCTTTTGATGGAAATCGTTTCCTAGTATTCGTTTGATAGCATAAGTATAATAGTTGACCGGGGTGGGGGGGGGGGGGGGAGGGGGCGGAAAAACACCTCAGAATATTGTCTCTGAGGAGCATACTGTGGTGCTGAATCTAAATAATAGAAGCATTCAGAGAGCAGATCAATACTGTATACAGATGATACTTAATGCAGAGTATATGTACATGTTGAATATTATTGTGAAAGATAGGAACTACTTTTAGGATTATTCAGTATAAAATGGAAAAAGTCGCGAGAGGTCTGTAACATTGTGGATAAATATTATATGTCCATTACATAACTTTACACTCCATGGAGCACATATAATGGAATGCACCATATCACTTCCACAGGAAATTCGAAGTAATTGAAACCTGCTTGGAAATCCTTATGCGAGTAGGTGAAACATGTTAAGATAAATAAAAAAAAGTCCACAACCAGGCAATTGGCATCTAAAATATATAAAAATAAAGGATAGAAATGCATTTGATCGAAACTGAAATAAGACTCGACTGAAATAAGTTGTAAACATTCACATATTTTATTGTCATACTCATAAAATATTTGTAGATTCGCAATCTGTGTGTATTAGATTGTGTTCTGGATCCACGAAGTACCATATCGAACGGTATGCTCGATTTTAAGCTCATCATCGATTTATAGAGAGGAGACAGGCGAAGTAAGGTAGGTGATATGCAGGTGCGTGAAATATCAGGCGATTCTGTAATAATTGATTTTCAAATTCTCTATTTTGGTGAAGCAATGGTCGTGTTTTAAATAAATTCGATGGAGAAAAAGAAAACAGATATATTATTATGTTTATGTGCAGGGTGGTCATAAATTATTGACTTGATTACATATTACGGTAACTGTAATGCAGAAAGGGAAACAGAGACAAGTTTTATGTTACGTCATAAACTGAAAACGTTTTCAGTGCGAGTTATTAGTCTGTAAAAGATTTCTAGGGTGTCCTGATAACATTGAATTTACGTATTCATTCAACGTTTTGGGAATTACGTCCACTATTACTGAGTATACATCATTTCCAGAACTATTCCATAATTCTGGCAAGTTCTTAATTTTCGTTCCGTAAGCTGTGTCTTTAATGTGATCCCACGTAGAGCAGTACGGGATGGGAAATTTTAATGGAGGGGGGTAGGGGGTTGTGACTCCATGAGTGAACGGATTAATGATACACTGTTACCCTACCGTTCGACGGAAAACTACCGGGCACACAGCTCATCAACATCTGTAACCAATTCACATATCACTGATACGACTCAACTGCATATGTCTGTTCCACGCGATACCTGGAAGACGACTGCCCTCGCCCTCGCATCATATAAAGGCACGTGAGCGGGAACACTAGGGCATTGTTGAATGAAACAGCAAGACAATTGCCTCCTGCCTGAAAAGGCGCATTCCGAATACTCCGGAGAATCAGTGATGCGTAAAGTGTACAATTGAGTACGTCATATCACTATTGACGGTAGTAGCCTTACAGTAGGAAAGGAAATATGAGAAAAGCTTTAATTGAGAGAATAATTTATGGCCACCCAGAATACTGTACTTTTTAAGTTGATAACATGAAATAAATTAGCTATTTTGGATTGTGATATGTGTTGGTGTGCGGGTTTCTGCTTTTGTGTGTTTCTTCCCTGTCCCATTCCTCTCTGCCCATTAATCGCAGTGTGTCTGTTTGTGTGCGTCTGCGCGTGGCGCGAAATGGATACTGCAATTTGTGGCCATGATTGCAGGCCCTTGGCAGGCAGCCAGCCGCGGTTGCAAGGGCCACTGTTTAAATTACTTCCTCCGCCTCTGCGGCCGGCCGTTTCCCAATTAGAACTTGCTGCCGTGGCTGGCTGGAATTCTTACCCGACTGCGGGATTGCAGCTCCGTAACCGAATGCCCAGCTTGCACCCAGCATCCCGCAGCCTAACTCGTATTAACCCAGCTCTCCACTTTGGGCACTAACACGGGGCTTGCGCCGCCACGCTCGCGGATAGTAACAGCTGTTTTTGCTACGTGGCCACCTCGAGCGGCGCCTAACTGTCTTTCTCACCTAACTAGATGCAGCAGCCACAGAACTTGTTTTGGAATTTTAAATACTAATATGTGGGCAGCGAAAACCACGATCTTGCATGCTAATACAGCAACATGAGCGCACCCCAAAGACTGCAAATCTACATCTACAACCATAATCCGCAAGCCACATGATGGTGTGTGGCGGAGTGTACTTCTGGCTCCACTGACTGATCTTCACTCCCTTATGTCTCTCGAAAATGGCACGTGGGAAGAGTGATTGTAGATAAAGCCGCTGTGTTAGTTCTAATTTATCAAATTTTCTCACCGTGGCCATTTCCCGCGATGTATGAAGTAGAATTTTTCACAGAGCATAATTTAATCATCGATTACACTTGTTTTAAGAAACGTGAAAGAAGGTTGTGTACGTGGAGGAAACCTGGAGACACCGGGAGGTTTCAAGTTGGTTATATAATGGTAATACAGAGATTTCGGAACCAGGTTTTAAATTGTTAGTCATTCATAGGGGCAGATATGGACCCTGATCACAAGTTATTGGCCCGCATCTCGTGGTCGTGCGGTAGCGTTCTCGCTTCCCACGCCCGGGTTCCCGGGTTCGATTCCCGGCGGGGTCAGGGATTTTCTCTGCCTCGTGATGGCTGGGTGTTGTGTGATGTCCTCAGGTTAGTTAGGTTTAAGTAGTTCTAAGTTCTAGGGGACTGATGACCATAGATGTTAAGTCCCATAGTTCTCAGAGCCATTTGAACCATTTTTTGAACAAGTTATTGGTTATGAACCGTAGATTGTAACTGAAGAAACTGCCACAAGGTAGGAAATTAGAGAGATGGGACCTAGATAAACTGAAACAATGAGACGTCGTTGGAAGTTTCAGAGAGAGCATTAGTCAACGGCTGACTAAAACAGGTGAAAGGGATACAATAGAAAACGAGTGGGTAGTCTTGAGAGATGAAATAGTGAAGCCAGCAGAGGATCAAATAGGTAAAACGACATGGCCTAGAAGAAGTCCTTGACTGTCACTGGAGATATTGAATTTAATTGATGAAAGGAGAAAATGTAAAACTTCGACAAAAGAAGCAGGCGAGGGAGAAACAAACGTCTAAAAAATGAGACTGACAGGAAGTGCAAAATGTGTAAGCAGGAATGGCTTGAGGGCAAATGTAAGGAATTAGAAGCATATTTTACTAGGGGAAAGGAATTTGGGCAGCAAAATAACTGATGACGGCCGAAGTAGAGAGGATATAAAATTTAGTTTGGCAATGGAAAGAAAAGATTTATGAAGAAGAGAAATTTTTCAACATCGAATTTAGATTTAAGTGTCAGGAAGTCTTTTTCTCAAGGTAGGTGTGTGAAGTGGAGCCATAAGGAGGTAAAACGAGCACGATATAAAGTTTAGATTAGATGAGAATATAGGCTTTTGAATTCTGGTGCTACAGAAGAATGGTGAAGATTGGATGCGTAGATAGCGTAATTAATGAGGAGATACTGAACGGAATTGCGAAGACAACAAATTTGTGGCGTAAATTGACTAAAATAAGGAATCAGTTGATAAGACACGTTATGAGGCATCAAGGAATCACCAATTAGTATTGGAGGGAAGTATGGGGTGGGGAGGGGGTAAAAATTGCAGAGGGAGACCAACAGATGAATGTAGTAAGCAAATATTGAAGGATGTAAGTTTCAGTAGTTCTTCCGAAATAAAGAGCCTTGTACAGGATAGAGTAGCTTAGAGAGCTGCATAAAACCATTCTTTGGACTGAAGACCACAACAACCACCACGTGGGTGGTGGTAGTAGTAGTAGTACTAGTAGTAGTAGTACTAGTAGTATGCTGTTCCACTCTTCCCGGAAAGCAGCTTCTCGAAATTTCAATAGTAAACCTCATGTAGCGTCTGCCACTGGAGTTTGTTGAACATCTCTGTATCGCTTTGGTAAATGGTCCCTTCTAACAGTCTTCCCGGTAATCATCCAAGTTTGATGAACTGTACTCAAGAATCGGTCGAACAAGCGCCTTGTAATTAATTAATTGTAGTTAAATTTCCTTAAGATGCTTCCTATGAATCTTAGTCTAGCATTCTGCCATTCCTGCTAATTGTTTTGTCTGGTCATTCCACATAAGGTCGCTCTGGATAGTTAGTCCCAGATATTTTGCGGTGCAATTTCGAAGATGAAAAAAGCTATAAGAAACGACATACGGGAAGGTTAATTTCGATCCAGAGAAATATAGGTACATGACAAGCAATACTGACCGAATAATCATAGAAGACAGACTGAAGGAACATCTAAATTTTTAGTATTTGTGAGAGGTAGTCATAAAGTTTTAATTACCGCTTCAAACAAATAAAGTTAGGTAATAATTTTTTTGGTGTTGTTGTTGTTGTAGTCTTCAGTCCAGAGACTGGTTTGATGCAGCTCTCCATGCTGCTCTATCCTGTGCAAGCTTCATCATCTCCCAGTACCCACTGCAGCCTACATCCTTCTGAATCTGCTTACTGTATTCATCTCTTGGTCTCCCTCTACGATTTTTATCCTCCACGCTGCCCTCCAATACTAAATTGGTGAACCCTTGATCATGTCCTACCAACCGATCCCTTCTTCTAGTCAAGTTGGGCCACCTCTTCTCCCCAGTCCTGTTCAATACTTCCTCATTAGTTATGTGATCTACCCATCTAATCTTCAGCATTCTTCAGTAGCACCACATTTCGAAAGCTTCTATTCTCTTCTTGTCCAAACTAGTTATCGTCCATGTTTCACTTCCATACATGGCTACACTCCATACAAATACTTTCAGAAACGACTTCCTGACACTTAAGTCTATACTCGACGTTAACAAATTTCTCTTCTTCAGAAATGCTTTCTTTGCCATTGCCAGTCTACATTTTATATCCTCTCTACTTCGACCATCATCAGTTATTTTACTCCCCAAATAGCAAAACTCCTTTACTACTTTAAGGGTCTCATTTCCTAATCTAATTCCCTCAGCATCACTTGACTTAATTCGACTACATTCCATTATCCTCGTTTTGCTTTTGTTGATGTTCATCATATATCTTCCTTTCAAGACACTATCCATTCCGTTCAACTGCTCTTCCAAGTTCTTTGCTGTCTCTGACAGAATTACAATGTCATCGGCGAACCTCAAAGTTTTTATTTCTTTTCCATTGATTTTAATACCGACTCCGAATTTTTCTTTTGTTTCCTTCACTGCTTGCTCAATATAGAGATTGAATAACATCGGGGAGAGGCTACAACCCTGTCTCACTTCCTTCCCAACCACTGCTTCCCTTTCATGTCCCTCGACTCTTATAACTGCCATATGGTTTCTTTACAAATTGTAACTAGCCTTTCGCTCCGTGTATTTTACCCCTGCCACCTTCAGAATTTGAAAGAGAGTATTCCAGTCAACATTGTCAAAAGCTTTCTCTAAGTCTACAACGTAGGTTTGCCTTTCCTTAACCTTTCTTCTAAGATAAGTCGTAAGGTTAGTATTGCCTCACGTGTTCCAACATTTCTGCGGAATCCAAACTGATCTTCCCCGAGGTCCGCTTCTACCAGTTTTTCCATTCGTCTGTAAAGAATTCGCGTTAGTATTTTGCAGCTGTGACTTATTAAACTGATAGTTCCGTAATTTTCACATCTGTCAACACCTGCTTTCTTTGGGATTGGAATTATTATATTCTTCTTGAAGTCTGAGGGTATTTCGCCTGTCTCATACATGTTGCTCACCAGATGGTAGAGTTTTGTCAGGACTGCCTCTTCCAAGGCTGTCAGTAGTTCTAATGGACTGTTGTCTTCTCCCGGGGCTTTGTTTCGACTCAGGTCTTTCAGTGCTCTGTCAAACTCTTCACGCAGTATCATATCTCCCATTTCATCTTCATCTACATCCTCTTCCATTTCCAAAATATTGTCCTCAAGTTTATCGCTCTTGTACAGACCCTCTATATACTCCTTACACTTTTCTGCTTTCCCTTCTTTGCGTAGAACTGGGTTTCCATCTGAGCTCTTGATATTCATACAAGTGGTTCTCCTTTCTCCAAAGGTATCTTTAATTTTCCTGTAGGCAGTATCTATCTTACCCCTAGTGAGATAAGCCTCTACATCCTTACATTTGTCCTCTAGCCATCCCTGCTTAGCCATTTTGCACTTCCTGTCGATCTCATTTTTGAGGCGTTTGTATTCCTTTTTGCTTGCTTCATTTACTGCATTTTTATATTTTCTCCTTTCATCAATTAAATTCAATATTTCTTCTGTTACCCAAGGATTTCTACTAGCCCTCGTCTTTTTACCTACTTGATCGTCTGCTGCCTTCACTACTTCATCCCTCAAAGCTACCCATTCTTCTTCTACTGTATTTCTTTCCCCCTGTCTTGTCAGTTGTTCCCTTATGCTCTCCCTGAAGCTCTGTACAACCTCTGGTTCTTTCAGTTTATCCAGGTCCCATCTCCTTAAATTCCCACCTTTTTGCAGTTTCTTCAGTTTTAATCTACAGTTCATAACCAATAGATTGTGGTCAGAGTCCACATCTGCCCCTGGAAATGTCTTACAATTTAAAACCTGGTTCCTAAATCTCTGTCTTACCATTATATAATCTATCTGAAACCTGTCAGTATCTCCAGGCTTCTTCCATGTATACAATCTTCTTTTATGATTCTTGAACCAAGTGTTAGCTATGATTAAGTTGTGCTCTGTGCACAATTCTACCAGGCGGCTTCCTCTTTCATTTCTTACCCCCAATCTATATTCACCTACTACTTTTCCTTCTCTCCCTTTTCCTACTGACGAATTCCAGTCACCCATGACTATTAAATTTTCGTCTCCCTTCACTATCTGAATAATTTCTTTTATTTCATCATACATTTCTTCAATTTCTTCGTCATCTGCAGAGCTAGTTGGCATATAAACTTGTACTACTGTGGTAGGCGTAGGCTTCGTATCTATCTTGGCCACAATAATGCGTTCACTATGCTGTTTGTGGCAGCTTACCCGCAAACCTATTTTTCTATTCATTATTAAACCTACTCCTGCATTACCCCTATTTAATTTTGTGTTTATAACCCTGTAGTCACCTGACCAGAAGTCTTGTTCCTCCTGCCACCGAACTTCACTAATTCCCACTTATCTAACTTTAACCTATCCATTTCCCTTTTTAAATTTTCTAACCTACGTGCCCGATTAAGGAATCTGACATTCCACGCTCCGATCCGTAGAACGCCAGTTTTCTTTCTCCTGATAACGACATCCTCTTGAGTAGTCCCCGCCCGGAGATCCGAATGGGGGACTATTTTACCTCCGGAATATATTACCCAAGAGGACGCTATCATCATTTAATCATACAGTAAAGCTGCATGCCCTCGGGAAAAATTACGGCTGTAGTTTCCCCTTGCTTTCAGTCGTTCGCAGTACCAGCACAGCAAGGCCGTTTTGGTTAGTGTTACAGGCCAGATCAGTCAATCATCCAGACTGTTGCCCCTGCAACTACTGAAAAGGCTGCTGCCCCTCTTCAGGAACCACACGTTTGTCTGTCCTCTCAACAGATACCCCTCCGTTGTGGTTGCACCTACGGTACGGCTATCTGTATCGCTGAGGCACGCAAGCCTCCCCACCATCGGCAAGGTCCATGGTTCATGGAGGGGGGGGGGGGGGTCCGAAGACCTACTGAACGAAATCTAGGAAAGCGGTTTTGAGATTAACAGAAATGAAAATCAAACAAAGATAATGGAATGTAGTTGAATTGTCTGGAGTCATGCCGAAGGGATTAGTTCAGGAAATGAGATGAGCTCGCCGGACAAAAGATTTGTCACCGCAGTGCGCACGCACAGATGAATCGTTAAGCCTTTACAGATGGTGCAGCGATAGAGTCGAGTGATGAACTTTTCGCGCACTGCCTCTACGTGAGCATAAGGCAGTAGCGATCAGTGAAACGTTTGTGTTTCAAGCGAACATTGTATGTAAATGTGGGTAACTGTAAGGAAGTGACAGAAAGTGAAATTGAGTTCAGCAGTGCCCATGCCATGTGGTGTGTGAAGTCGCTGTACTTGTTGGTGTTTCGCTGCGGTGTGTCCGGCTTGTCTAAGGCAACGGCGTAACACACGTGGCCACGTAAGACGACGTCATAATTGTGTTCGGTAAAATTATCTGACTGAGAGGGACCGGAGACAAGTTTGACGGCTTGTGAATCAATAACTCTTCCCAACCCGACAGGATCTGCTGCAGGCAGCGGATGAAGGTCCATCCCAACCTGTTAACAAGAGAACATTGCGATGGGCAGTATATTTATAGTCGATCACCTCTCAAGAGGCCAAGCACATAGAGACGACAGCAGAAAAGTTCATCAGACTAGAACTTTATGTGATTGGTCTTCTGAACACTCTCCCATTCTATTACATAGATGTGTGATTAAAAGTATCCGGACACACCCAATAACATACGTTTTTCATGTTAGGGGCATTGTGCTGCCACCTACTGCCATGTACTCCATATCAGTGACCTTAGTAGTCATTAGACTAGAATGGGGCGTTCCTCGGAACTCACGTGGTCAGATGTTTGGGTATCACTTGTATCATACCTCTGTACGCGAGATTTCCACACTCCTAAACAGCCCCTAGGTCCACTGTTTCCGATGTGACAGTGAAGTGGAAAACTGAAGGGACAGCACAAAAGCGTACAGGCCGACCTCGTCTGTTGACTGACAGAGACCGCCGACAGTTGAAGACGGTCGTAATGTGTAATAGCAGACATCTATACAGACCACCTTACAGGAACTCCAAACTGCATCAGGATCCATTGCAAGTACTATGACAGTTAGGCAAGAGGTGAGAAAACTTGAATTTCATGGTCGAGTGGCTGCACATAAGCCATACATCACCCCGATAAATGCCAAACGACGCCTCGCTTGGTGTAAGGAGCGTAAAAAATTGGACGATTGAACAGTGGTAAAACCTTGTGTGGAGTGACTAATAGCGGTACACAATGTGGCGATCCGATGGCAGGGTGTGGGTATGGCGAATGCCAGGTGAACGTCATTTGCCACTGTGTGTAGCGCCAACAGGAAAATTCGGAGGCGGCGGTGTTATGGTGTGGTCGTGTTTTTCATGGAGGGGTCTTGCACCCCTTGTTGTTTTGCGCGGCACTATAACAGCACAGGCCTACACTGATGTTTTAAGCACCTTCTTGCTTCCCACTGTTGAAGAGCAATTCGGAGATGGCGATTGCATCTTTCAACACGATCGAGCACCTGTTCATAATGCACGGCCTGTGGTGGAGTGGTTCACGACAGTAACAACCCTGTAATGGACTGGCCTGCACAGAATCCTGACCTGAATCCTATAGAACACGTTTGGGATGTTTTGGAACGCCGACTTCATGCCGGGCCTCACCGACCGACATCGATACCTCTCCTCAGTGCAGCACTCTGTGAAGAATGGACTGCAATTCCACTAGAAACCTTCCAGCACCTGATTGAACGTATGTCTGCGAGAGTAGAAGCTGGTCCAACACCATATTGAATTCCAGCATTGCCGATGGAGGGCGCCACGAACATATAAGTCATTTTCAGCCAGGTGTCCGGATACTTTTGATCACATAGTGTACGTTGTAGGAGTTAAGCAGACGTGGAAAATTGCATCTGAACAGTCTTCACAGTTGAGAACTGTAATTTAAAACGTGGATGGTAAACGGAGTAGACAAGAGGTGGATAGCTCTTAAAATACGATCCCACAGGAAATGGTAAAGATTAGATGCATAGATCGGATAACTAACGAGGAAGCATTGAAACAAATTGTGAATAAAAATTTACGGCACAACTTGATTAAAAGAAGGTGTGATAGGATATATCTTAAGTCGTCAAGGAATAGCAAGGACGGAAGTGTGGCGGGATTCAAATAATAGAGGGTGACCAAGGCTTTACTACAGTAATCATGTCCAAACTGATGTATGTTGTTGTACTTACTCAGGGATGAAAACACTTGCACAGCATACACTGGCGTGCTGCGTTAAACCAGTCTTCAGGACAAAGACTACAAGAACAACAATGAAAGTAATAGAGCTCTGAAACATCACAAGGAAAACCAGTTGTTGGTGGGGAAGTGACGTGAGGCAGTAAAGACAAAAATCCTGATAGCCATGTTGTGAGCGGAGTAACAACCACGTACTGAGATGGAAATGCAGATATTATCGGTTTGTAAAATAAAATATTTTTTTCATAATCTCATTGTAATCTTGATTGTAATCGTAAGCCTGTTCTTTCTCTGTACTTTTGACGCAGTTTAAGTCACACTCAGTGGAATGAAACAGATCAACTTTTTTTGATGTTGCTTAGTGTATCACGTCCAGGGAAGTCGGAAGTGAAGAAAATATTACGCTGAAAAAGGGATAATACACGACTGCAATGTCGTCAGATTTCATGAACGCGTCCTTCAAAAACGCGCGAGCAATATTTTTATTGTTTAGTTTCGCTTACGACAACGGCAGACCCAGAGAGTAATTACTCCTCTGAGACTTGGCTTTCTATACACTACGTTCGTGCAGTTACGCAGTCTTCTCAAACTTACTACTGATGGTTTGCAATTAAATCTGAACAGTGTTGTCTTGTCACGTTTGAGTAACGTATGAAAGAGCATAATTTTGTATAATGAGTTATTACGCAGTTAGATGCTATGTAAAATGAAAAAGTCTGGCAATTCTTTTTAAATGTAGTGCGTCTGGTAATGTTCACGTTGCGAAATGAGCATGTCTGGCAGAAAAATGCGCAGTAATACCGCTCAGCAGTCCCGCGGAACAGAAAAAAAGTCTCTGTGAAGCTCATACGCTACCCTCCAGATTGCCCACATCGCGTTTCAGCGACAGCCGGAGATAAAAAGAATAAAATTGTCCACAAAATTAATATACTCTGCGAGTTTTAATATTAGAGGGGTTTATTAACTGTACTGTCACCAGCAACATTAGGTTCCGTCATGAAAAAAGTACTGAATTCAAGCACAGGAGTGCACTGTTACTAAAGACATCTGGATCGTGCGCCAATATTCGTTCAAAAATTTCTAACTTCCTTCTCAACTCTGAATTTTTTTTTAGATCAGCCGTGTTAGCGTATCCGTGATCAGAAGGTGGTGCCAACTCCGCCCACAACATGGCTCTCTGGATCATTATCTTAACTTCCTCATGTCAGTGCTCCACAAAGAAATGATTGTCCTACGTGAAGATTTTAAAGCAACTTTATTTTCATCGCAACCAATCGTAAAGGTACATTCATCAAACACTTTCAGAAAAGGCTTCCTAATACGTAAGGTTATAATTGATGTTAACGTATTTCTCTATTTCTAAATATTACATCGACTTTTAGTTCTGCCTTCTTCAGGTGTTTCGCTGCCCAAGTAGCACAAAATGTCCACTACTATCAGTATCTCATATCCTAGTGTAATTCCTTCAGCATCATCTGAAATGGTCTGACTGCACTCCATTGCCCTTAGAAGCAGTCTTTTGAGAACTTCAGCATTTCAGATTTCCTACTGTGCTGTCTGTAGCAGCGTTCCACATTTTCGAACGTAAAGGTCTTTTTGTCGTTCCCTGAACTCCCGTCTGAAATCTTGTTTTTCTAATCCATGTGTTGTTTCTGGCTTGAGAACAGGCTGTCTACATTTTAAGGGCATGACAATAGTGCTATCTGCTGTCTGTAAACTTCTTGTAACGGTTGGCAATTAGCGACTTATTATTTTCGACTAGTCATCAGCACCAGTCACATGAAGATATCGTGCGTATGCCTGGATGAAATATTGCTGGATTTATAAGACGCGTTACGGCGGCTGACGCAGGCATGGCCCTTCATTTGGGAAAAGTGAAGATTCCAGACCACTTCCAGCATTTCGAATTTAAATTTCCTTAAATAAATATTGAGATGACTCCTTGCAAAAGCCACGGTTGATTTATTACCCAGTTTCTCCCCTGCAGATCTGAAGTAGCTATTGCTCCGTCTTTAATTACGACGATGTCAACGGAACGGTAAACTGAAGCCTAATTACTTCCTTCATTGGAATGGGAAGAATGGCATCCCTTGTAAAACATCACCTATTGTGTGGAATGTGGAACTAGTTCTCCCACACCGTATTTGCGTCAGAAGCTGCCTAAACTCCCCATGCTGCTCCGTGTTTAGTGCTTGGTCTTCCCGAAGTCGCTGCATCGTCAGTTGCATTCGAAAAGTTTATTTCTCTCTCAAGTAATATATTAATTCCCCTGTGCGCTGTAACAAAATCCACATGCTGTAGCGTGTCTCTATGCGAGCGCGCAAGTGTTGGAATAAGCCCAACAGAGAACATTGTCACCTGCGAAGACAAGGCTGGTATAGCAAGGTGGACTGTCCAACGTATGGAATGATGGACCACTTGCTGCCACGCAACACGACTAAGAAGACTGGTGATCCTAGCCGACACTGGCGCAGTTGAGTGTCACGCCTTGTCAATGACAATCGGCTTCAAACCACAGCAACGTGCTGAGTGAGCGGAGGTCGATCTCATCCAAGTTCTGAGCGAACACGGCAAAGGGAACCGCGTCCAGTGGACATTTTGAGTCTGGTAATCCGCAAGAGGCCGTTTCTCACAGCGACACATAAGCTGCACGCCTTGAATGGACAAAACACAAATTGAACAATAGCTAACTCGAGGTGCGTAATGTGGTACGACGAATCGCGATTTTGTGTCTTTTCAAATGATGCAAGTCTCCGACTGTACCGAATTCTCCTGAATAGAAACCGCATTTCCCCCCGCGGATAGGCAGTTTCTTGATCCCAGTTTCGTGGAATAAAAGCTGCTGTGACACCAGCCATTTGCGCGCGTAGACTTCCCACAGCGCCATCGTCGTCAAATCTTTGTCCTCGAGCTGCTTGCTATAGTGGTGCAAACAAATGAAAATCGCAGGGCTCTCAGTCTAGACTGTGAAGAGGATGCTCTATTGTGGTCCAGCACATTTCTGAATTTTTCCTTGAGTTCGGGCACCTGTGTGGAGTTGAGCGTTATCATCCCGGATTGGAAAGGCTCACCTTTTCTGACGATGTGCTCGTTTTGTTTGAGGTAAAAGTTGGCAGTAGTGTGCACCGTTCATAGTACGGCACCCGTGCCGAAAATCGACGAGAAGAACTCCTTTAAAATCAAAAAATACTGTTGCGATAACCTTCCCCGCGGAGAGACGGGTTTTGGCTTTGACAGGTGCGGATTTATCCTTTTGCCCTTTTTGCGCGATTCCGTGCTGCTTTTTTTCGATTTCTGGGTGTAATGGTACACCCACGTTTCATCGCATGCGACAGTCCAGTGCACAAAATGCTCCCTTTCAGTTTCTTAGCGCGTCAATTGCCGTTTGCGCACTTCGAGACTACGCAATTTGTGCTGTGCGGTGAGAAGACGAGTCATTCACTTTGCGAGGATTTTCTGAATTGCGGGGTTCTCAATAATGATCGGCCAACGACCTTGCCGCACTGTTAACACCGGTTCCCATCACATCACCGAAGTTAACCGCCGTTGGTCTTGGCTAACACTAGGATGGGTTAACGTCCGGGTCTGCCGAACGCTGTTAGCAAGCGGGGTGTACTCAGCCATTGTGAGGGCTTGATTGAGAAGCAGTGAGAAGTAGCGGCTCCAGCCACGAACACGGACAACGGCCAGGACAGCGGTATGGTGGCCATATGCCCCTCCATATCCGCGTCCAGTGATGGCTGTCGGAGGTCAGGCGCTACCATTGGACCTTACGGAGCTTGTTCGGACGGAGCAGTACTGATCGCGTGAGCACTACCGTGTCTTATGCGAACCTCAGTAGCAATTTCGGGAACTGTTATTCGGCGATTGCCTTCTGTAATCTGGCTAACAATGCCGTGGTCCTGGTGCGATGACCGTGAGGAGCATTCTCAACGGCCTCTCGTCTTCATAAAAACTGTTTTAGCTTTGCGGTACATTTGAGTCTACCGTAGTGTGCTGTCCCCGAACTGTCACACCACTGTTTTTCAAATTTCGGACGGTTTTACGCGCTTAATCATAATACGTTGCGCAGCAGATGACTATACGAGGTGTGGCTAGAAAAAAACCGGACTAGTACTGGTGAAACAATAAAACGAATGCAATAAGGCTGAAAGTCGCGTGGCCTGTCACGTGACTCGCTCCGCCTACTGCTCGAGTTTCATCTGCCTCCTGCACTCAGTCTGCCCGTGGCGTCTGTTTTAAGTAGTTGACGTTTTGTCTGTGCGTCGGAAAATGTTGAGTGTACAGAAAGAACAGCGTGTTAACATCAAATTTTGTTTCAAACTAGGAAAATCTGCAAGTGAAACGTTTGTAATGTTACAACAAGTGTACGGCGATGATTGTTTATCGCGAACACAAGTGTTTGAGTGGTTTAAACGATTTAAAGATGGCCGCGAAGACACCAGTGATGACACTCGCACTGGCAGACCATTGTCAGCAAAAACTGATGCAAACATTGAAAAAATCGGTAAACTTGTTCGACAAGATCGCCGTTTAACAATCAGAGCAGTGTCTGAGTTAACAGGAGTTGACAAGGAAATTGTTAGGCAGATTCTTCATGAAAGTTTCAACATGAACAAAGTGTGTTCAAAAATGGTTCCAAAGTGTCTCACAATTGAACAGAAGGAACGCCGAAGAATGATTTGTTCTGACATCCTGGAAAACATTGAAAGTGATCCCACCTTCTTACAAAATGTTATTACTTGCGATGAATCGTGGTTTTTTACTTACGATCCCGAAACTAAACGCCAATCGATGCATTGGAAAACTCCTGGTTCTCCACGACAAAAAAAAAAGCACGAATGTCAAAATCGAAATTCAAGGCAATGATGATTGTTTTTTTTTTTTTGACATCAAAGGGATTGTGCACATTGATTGGGTACCAGAGGGACAAACAGTGAATCAGCATTACTACATTAGCGTCCTGGCTACCCTACGTGAGCGAGTACGGAGAAAACGGAACGATTTGTGGAGAAAAAAGTCATGGATCCTTCACCAAGACAATGCCCCAGCTCACAGTGCGTTGTCAGTGAAGACGTTTTTGGCAAAACACAACATTCCCATCTTAGATCATCCACCCTACTCACGTGATTTGGCCCCCTGTGACTTTTTTCTTTTCCCTAAAGTCAAGTCAGCTTTGAAAGGAACTAGATTTGAGACTGCTGAAGCAGTAAAAGAAAAAGCGACGGAAGTAATGTATGGACTTACCGAAAATGATCTGCAGCATTGCTATGAACAGTGGAAAATTCGTATGGTGCGGTGTAGAGACCGAGGAGGAGAGTACATTGAAGGCGATAACATGAAATTGTAAATAATTGTAAATAAATGTTTTTTTCCAGCATCAGTCCGGTTTTTTTCTAGCCGCACCTCGTACTCATTGCTCCGACATTGTGAATCTAACTAAAGAAACGATACGACATCGTTCTAGATGTGGAGAAGAATCGCTGGAAACGAAAACAACGATGAGCAGAGATCGCGCCGCTCTCCGTTCACAAAAAGGCGCGTGAAACAAAAATTCCAGCTTATATTTGATTCTCCCTCTTATATCTTTGATACACTGTGAACAGTCCCGTCTTCCAATATGACGACAGCCGTGTTCACAGAGCTACAAACATTTGTCGCTGGTTTCGCGAACACTCAGGCACCCCACCACACGTCGACAGGCCCGCTAAATCGCGCTATCTTGATCCTGTAGGTAATGTCTGGCACTACTACACGCAGCTAAAGACACTCATTGAAAAATACATCTCACAGAGCTACGAAATTATGGGGAAGCTTTACCCACTGTTCGAAATAGTTCAAGGCATTTTTCGTGAGCGTAAGAGCGGGCGATTTAGCGAGCTAATCGGAGGGCGGCCCTGCGAACATGGCTCTTGTCATGTTGGAAGAAGGGAATGCCCACAGCATACGCATCATGAAGATATTGAAGAAAGGAAAGCACTTGGTTAGCAAGTATGTAGAATCCAGCGGAAAAGTGCTCCTATCGGAGCACAAAAAATATAACATGCTCCTCTGTAAAAGATTCTGACTGAAAAGAAGGGTACTAGCTGCCTCATTGAACCTCTCTTAACACAGTTTAAAAGATTTTCCGAAAATTTTGGAATGCGAACACATTCCAGCTGTATCTAACGGTCAACTCACGTCTCGCTCCCACAAGCTCGCGCAACTGTGAGACGCTCATATCCACTAGTGCATCCCCGTAAGTCGCTCATGTCCATCCACTCCCACTTGCCCATTCCCACTCACTCAGTCAAATTCACAGTCGCTCTCTCTTTGTGTCTCGCTAATTGTCACTGTCTTCTGTCTCAAAGCCACAGTCTCCATCGTTCTGTCCTATTATCACTGTCTCCTCTCGCTGACATTGTCTCCCACTTGCTGTTCTTATAGCTATTTTCTCATTCATTCCTTTCCACTGCTCCTGTGTCTTCTCCCTCTCATTATTTCCCTGTTCCTCATTGTCATTAGAATAGACACTGTCCCTCATTATCAATGGCACTCATCCATTTCAACGTTTTACTTCTATTTATTTCTCTCCCACTGGCACTGTTTCTTCACTCTTTGCCAAGGACTGTTCTCTGACATTCACACATGTTCCACTGCCACTGTGTCCCTCTCTTTCTCTCACACTGCCATTGTATCATTCGCTCTTTCAATACCGCAGTCACTGTCTATTATCTTCCAGTATTTGTTACTTTTCCGTCTCTTTCCCTCTGCACACAGCCTTTTCTCTCAGAATAAAAAAGCGCATATATGTTCGCATGACAAAATATTTGGGAAAATTTTTAAACGTGCTGAGGAAGGTAGAATGAAGCAGCTGGTATCCCACTTTTGAATCAGACTTTTAAACGGGAACATATTGTAGTCTGTATGCTGGGATAGAAGCATTTTCAGCTGGTTTGCTTCTTTTCCCTACTACAGAAGGCAGTGTCACTCATATGAAAAGAACTGTACGAGTCAGTAAAATTTTAGTGAATTTGAAATAACGCCAAACTAATTTTTCTCCGCAGACCGGACTTTACGTGCACAAAAATTTTGCCTGTGCTTCAGAGCAGTAACAACATAGGGTTCCCAGAACCTTTCTGATGCTAACTGAGACGTTGTACAGCATATTTATCCGTGCCTCGTCACTTTGTAAAATACGTTTTCGCCTCACACCGTATTTTAAGTGTACAAGTAGGGTTACTTTGAATCGCTTTATCTCGGAAACATAAAAATATCAAGAAAATCTTCTAGGTTGATCGGGATCTTAGAAATAAATCGCAAAAATTTCAGCAATTAGCTGTGCATATCATTCTTGGCATCGGCTGATCGGTTTTGGTGCCCAAAAACCATGCTTCTCGGGTTTTCTCAAGAACCGAACATGAACTAAATGGTGCCTACATAAGCCCCTGCTGTGAGTTAACAGACTCTGAATGTCCATGGCATGCATTTCCATTCGCATTGTTTGCTCGGAACCTGACTGAGATGGACCGGCATTGACTGACAGCAGGAAATGCTGTCGGTTTTGAAACTGATTTTCGTTTACAAGGGGTGAATCTCGTCTCCAATCAGTGTCTGCTAGGATCGTTTTACAACCACTTCTCTTACACCGCCTTACGCAGTTTCGTGTAGACACATTGGACAGACAGGGTTGCTGCATCTGCAATCCATGCAACTGCTTGCACAGTGTAGTCACAGGCACGTGAAAACGCGGTAAGTCCTTCTTTGCTATTGTGTTTATTCACGCGTCGACCCATCTCGCTGTGCTGATTGGATAAGAACGACTAGTACATATACATCACCTCACGGACTTGACATAGCGATGGAGGGTTCCATATCTGCCTAATACCAGTTTGCGACATGTACAGCCCTACAAAGCGACGTTTTAAGAGGATGAGAAATATTTTCTCCACCGAACTTATCTTCCCTGTGTGTGTGTGTGTGTGTGTGTGTGCGGGACAGCGCGCGCGTGTATGGTACGTGCGTGCGTGCGTGCGTGTTTGTGCGTGTCGTGTCCTGTGTCCGTGTGCTTGTGCGCTTGGCTGCCTTAACCTTGCCGGTGCTCGTGTGTCCAGTCTGGCGAGCGCAACATCTATGACAGAGGGTGCTTGCGCGCGGGGGAGGAGTGGGTGGAGGCTAACCTGGTGCCCGTGGCGGGCGCGGCCGTAGGGGTGGCGGTGCTGCAGGTAACAATAACCAGCGTCCCGGCGCCTCCAGCACTGCATGCAAGTCCACTGTACATTCTGCATCCTGCATCTTGCGTGCATGTCTCTTTGTTTCACGGCGTGGACACTGCGCGTGCTCCCTGTGCGAGACTAAGGCTGACACGTGTATGTCGCTGCAAATATCTCTTGTTCTTCACCCAACGGCTGTGTACGCGAATGTAACACTGCCGCGTTCAGGTATGCCACGAAAACATTATCAAATGTAGCATGTCAGAGGTGAGTAAAAAACACAGTTTGTGACGAATTTGAATGGTCTTGATCGCAGTATTGTAATAAAGGCTAGATGATAAGTGGTTTCGGTTGACCAGCAACCATTCTCAGGTCGTTCTTGCTCTGTAATAGGTAACAAAGTAGAGCGCTAATCACAATAACATCATTAATAAGCGTAACTTGTTAGTATCCAGAGGCTGGCCAGAACAAGACTGTTAGCGTATTAAACCAGTAGGAGAATGTGTACGTTAACAGTCGTGCTTTGAACAGCCTTTGGATATTGAGAATAACGCTTATTAATGATGCGTTGGTTAGCATTGTACTTAGTTATCAATTACAGGCCGGCCGCTGTGGCCGAGCGGTTATAGGCGCTTCAGTCTGGAACCACGCTGCTGCTGTGGTCGCAGGTTCGAATCCTGCCTAGGGCATGGATGTGTATGAGGTCCTTAGGTTAGTCACTCAGTCCGGAACCGCGCGACTGCTACGGTCGCAGGTTCGAATCCTGCCTCGGGCATGGATGTGTGTGATGTCCTTAGGTTAGTTAGGTTTAAGTAGTTCTAAGTTCTACGGGACTGATGACCACAGATGTTAAGTCCCATAGTGCTCAGAGCCATTTGAACAATTTGAACCAATTATAGTGTAAGAACGACCTGACTGTGTTCGCTAGTCAACCGAAACCAGTTATCATCTAGTTGTTACATTATATTGCAAGCAACACGATTAAAATTTACAATAAACTGTACAGATCGCTGTGTGTCCATCACCGGACGGTGTTAGATCGAACAAAAAATACAATTTTTGCAAGGAGTCACTGTACCCATAGGACAAAATACTATATTGTACAATTCGGTGTGGCAGGTAGCAGACTCACTAGACTCACTAGACTGTGTTAATGAGAACACACGTGCTGGCTGTTCTGCAGTTTCAAGGAAACCATTTGGTAAAATAGATCTCATACATCTCATCTTCATGATGAACAGCCTGTCGTTTCATTAATGATGATGACATTTCGAAATTAAGTGACTCGTTGAACAAAATTCGAGTATTTTCCAATGAAAAATGTGAGTCTCTATGACTTTACATTTGGTGTATGTTAGGGTATACAGTGCTGTATACGAGATGTAGCTAATACACTGAATTTTCCTGTAAACTTGGAGGAGATCTACATCTTTCGTTAAAACTTGAGAAAAAGTATTTTTTGGAGCGCACAAACTTTTGTGCGCACGAATGATACGGCGAGACTAAAATAATCATAACATCTCTCGTATTTTATAAATACTTTGAGATATTAATAGGAATTTTGGCTAATGGTAGCATACGAAGAGGAGACTATTTTACCAGATGGTTAATATGAGAGACTTCCTTATTTACTATGATATAAAATCATCTAGCGATATTTTAATGAAATTATATAATTTTTTAGGCCCGTCGATAGCTGGTGAAACAAGCTGTGGGTATTGCAACAAAATAAGCGAAGAAATTACGTATATTTTTATACCATGTATGATCTTTTTCACAAGCTATTTACCTGTCTTGCCCTCAGTTGCTAGTTTAATAATACACTGTTTCAGGATTCTGTCCCGATTTCAGCTGCATTTCAATCATAGTGAGATGAACTTTTTTTTGTGAACTCCACTGTATTATCATACAGAAAGCAAATTGTAACATCGCAACAAGGAAGTGTAGGTTTTGTCAGAACTCTTGAGAACGGATTTCACTGGAGACTGATCAGTTTGTTGAGCGACGGTGTCAAACGTTTCCACTGCTGCTTCCTTAGGCTCACTATGCGGCCTGTCTTTGACATTGCATGCAACACAAGCATGTTTCTTCGAATCAACTAGTATTTGTTTACGACATGGGGACTTGCCAAAACGATCTGCAAATGCAGTCATATATATGCGAAAATATGAAACAACACTACAAATCACAATTTATTTACTGCGGGTAAACGGCTTCGGTTATAATAACCATTATCAGACCAAGTTTCTGAAAAACATAATACAAAAATGGCTTATAAGACCGAATGACATAGTAAGCAGCAATGAATCTTAAACATTTGTCGTCGTTGGTAACATACATATAAATAAAATAAACTCCGTCCAGTGCACGGAACTGCTGTGAACGCCATAGAGTGTCCGCCACCAACTGCAGACTAAGTAGCGAGGACTTGAAGTTATAAAAACGTGGCTCCGCCCATTTTTTATTTTAGCAATCTTCTCTCTGGCTTAATGTGGCACGCCCGAATTCATTTCCTGCACCAACCTCTTCATTTTAGCGTAACACATGCACACAATGTCCTAAATTATTTCTTCGATGTTTGACTATCTTTGTCTTCCTCAAAAAGTTTCTATCTTCTGCAGATTCCTCAAGTACCGTAGAAGTTACTCCTTGAAGTCTTAACAAATGTCTTATCATCCTGTGTGTTATTCATGTCAGTGTCTTCATAGGATCTGTCCACGTCGATTCTGTGGGGAACCTCCTGATTCCTTATGTTATTGCCGGCCGTTGTGGACGAGCGGTTGTAGGCGCTTCATTTCGGAACCGCGCTGCTGCTACGGTCGCAGGTTCGAATCCTGTCTCGGGCATGGATGTATGTGATGTCCTTAGGTTAGTTAGGTTTAAGTAGTTCTAAGTGAAGGAGACTGATGACTTCAGATGTTCAGTCCCATAGTGCTTAGAGCCCTTTGAACCTTATGTTATTGGTCCGCCTAATTTTCAACTTTCTTTTACATCACTGCACTTCACTCTTCGATTCTCTTCTCTGTCGATTTTTCCACGGTCCACGATTCACTTCTATACAATGCTGTTCTCCAAACATACGTTCTCGGAAATTTCTTCCTCAAATTAAGGTGAATGGTTGATAGTAGTAAACATATTTTCACCAGGAATGATCTCTTTGCCAGGGCTAGTCTACTTTTGATGTCGTTCTTGCTTCTGCCATCAGGTGTTATTCTGCTTCCAAGGTGGCAGAATTATTTCATTTCGTTTACATCGTGGCCCTTAATTTTGATGTTACGTTTATCGTGAAACACTCGCGACTAAATTGGCTGTTGTTTGCGGTTGAATAATGTAACAGTCTCACCTTTATTTTCAATGGTCGTGACCTAATGGATAATGGCTAATCCGTTTTAACTGCTACGGGAGTTGTTACTGCTCAGTAACACTGTTTCTGAGATTGGAAGTTATGCATTAATCAAGGTAGTGAAAGTTTTCACCAAGAGAAATTCTTATATTTTCGTTTAAAATAACTGAAAAGAGTCACCACCATCGTCGTACACATCTGTTAATGTGTAATCTCGACACAGCAGGTCAGATACATTGAAATATTGTCACATGGTGTTATAATAATTTGCACACGTTATCCTCACGGCAATCCATTGCACGCCACTGTAGACGCGAACGCGTAATATCGGCACTCCGTATTTATAATCAGCTTTTGGTAAAGACGCTTTGTCACCATGCGGTATAATTTTTAACGCCATTAGAACAACCGCTTACATGCTGACTGAACTGTTCTCGCCTCAGTATCACTCGCGGGGCGCATTCGGCACTTGACCATCGATTCTTGGCCTGTCCTCGACCTTTGCGAGTCAAATATGGTTCTCTCTAAAGAAGGGACCATGCATTCCATACAATCGCTAATCTCTTTTCAGGTACACCTTATTATCTTCGTCTTTCTTCGGTTTTCTGTCAGTCTATAATGTATGCTTACGCGACTGTTGTTTGCATTCATTAAGTCCAACAAACATGTTCCTCACTTTCCCCGAGGATAACAATGACATTAATCTTGTGACTGGTGTCCTTTGATCCTGAATTTTGATCCTACTCCAGAATCTTCCTTTTATTTCCGTCTTTGCTTCTTCGATTTATAGGGCTTCATTCCTGTCATATACTTTATCTAATCCGACCACTTCCTTGTTGGTATTTCATTCTTGTTTTTCCCTCTTTGTTCCTGATCTGTACACGAAACGATTAAAAACTAAAAAATAGTTGTTGTTGTGGTCTTCAGTCCTGGGACGGGTTTGATGCAGCTGTCCATGCTACTCTATCCTATGCAAGCTTCTTTATCTCCCAGTACCTACTGCAGCTTACATCCTTCTGAATCTGCTTAGTGTATTCATCTCTTGGTCTCCCTCTACGATTTTTACCCTCCACGCTGCCCTCCAATACTAAATTGGTGATCCCTTGATGCCTCAGAATATGCCCGACAACCGATCCCTTCCTGTAGTCAAGTTGTGCCACAAACTCCTCTTCTCCCCAATTCTATTCAATACCTCCTCATTAGTTATGTGATCTACCCATCTAATCTTCAGCATTCTTCTGTAGCACCACATTTCGAAAGCTTCTATTCTCTTCTTGTCTAAACTATTTGTCATCCATGTTTCACTTCCATACATGGCCACACTCCATACAAATACTTTCAGAAACGACTTCCTGACACTTAAATCAATACTCGATGTTAACAAATTTCTCTTCTTCAGAAATGCTTTCCTTGCCATTGCCAGTCTACATTTTATATCCTCTCTACTTCGACCATCATCAGTTATTTTGCTCCCCAAATAGCAAAACTCCTTACTACTTTAAGTGTCTCATTTCCTAATCTAATTCCTTCAACATCACCCGACTTAATTCGACTACATTCCATTATCCTCGTTTTGCTTTTGTTGATGTTCATCTTACACCTTCTTTCAAGACGCTGTCCATTCCGTTCAACTGCTCTTCCAAGTCCTTTGCTGTCTCTGACAGAATTACAATGTCATCGGTGAACCTCAAAGTTTTTATTTCTTCTCCATGGATTTTAATGCCTACTCCGAACTTTTTTTTTCCTTTACTGCTTGCTCAATATACAGATTGAATAGCATTGAGGGGAGGCTACAACCCTGTCTCACTCCCTTCCCAACCACTGCTTCCCTTTCATGTCCCTCGACTCTTATAACTGCCATCTGGTTTCTGTACAAATTGTAAATAGCCTTTGCTCCCTGTATTTTACCCCTGCCACCTTCAGAATTTGAAAGAGAGTATTCCAGTCAATAAAAAAAATATTATATACAACATTATGTTTTGGTATACTGTACAAGCTAATTGAAGGTTTTAATTGCCTTGTATAAAGATAAGTTGGGGAACGATGGATGAAGCGTTGATTTCATAATTGCTACCCGTGCTGATCAGTCATCAGTTGTGATGGATACCCTCTGACAGTACACAGCAGCTCCAGGCAACGAAGCACTGGGACCTGTGCAATTCTTTTTTCTTAAGGTTGTTTACTGTTTAAGATTCGGTTTTTCGAATAGTATAGCATCCACTTCTATGGCCTATTTTTATGTATTCCTCCAGAATCTTGATCTGATGATGGTTACTCTCTTGTAGCAGATACACCAAATTTCAGCATTATACAGAAAATTCTGAGTGATTTTCAGAAATAGAAAAAGAGCTGTTCTCGTCATGTTGCCTTAGACTCGCACATGTAACGCGTATGTGTCCTGTTGCTGCACCCGAATGTTGGTATGCTGCATGTTGAGTTAGGTCCTGGCGGCGGGGCGGCCTACTAACTGACTCAGGTAAAGCTGTCCGCGGCTGCAGAGTGTGTACGAGTGCGTGACTTTGCAGCAATACGACGTGGCCAAGATCATCAACGAGAAGGGCTGCATCCAGGCCGGCGAGGAGTGGATCGAGCGCAACCTGCTCGTCGTCGCCATAGTCGCAGTGGCCACTGCCTTCCTGCAGGTCTGTTACCTTTCGCTAGCGCTCTCTCTACGTAGTACGCCACGCTGCTAAAGAGGTAAGCGTGGAGGCGATCTTACGACAGCATCACTTCTGCGTCATCCAGAAATCTTATCTTTTGTACCATACTGCTGTTGTCGCACGAGTATTAATGGATTCTTTCGCCGCTGCCTGGTCTTTATACTCTGCAAATGACTGTGATGTGCATGGCAGAGGGTACTTAGTATGGTACCACAGGCTATGGTTTCTTCCCGTTTCAGTAGCGTATGGAATGCGGGAAGAATGTTTGCACAGACCTCTCAGAATATGCTAGTCTTCGTGGTGTTATGGTAAGTGACACGTAGGGGATGAAGAATCTCTCTAGGTCAGGGCTCTCCAAACTTTTTAGTCCGCGGGCCACATTGACTCCACCACGAATTCATAAGGGCCCAGTGGGATTAAAGCATCCTAGCACTCCATGATCACCGTAATGTAAGGCTAAAGGAAAGATGAAATCGCAAAAATCTAAGGTTGTGGGAATAGCTAGCACTGAAACGAACTACGATTTTTATGCTGGCTTAGGTGCTGTAAAGTTCTGACTCGTTTTTTTTGAACTCCGAACAGTAACCGAAATTTTTTTGAACGAAACGAATCGCCCTCTGGCTGATTTACGGAACGGTGAGTGGTTATGGAAGCTAGCATTTTATACAGGCTTAACTACGAGGGCAGTTCAATAAGTAATGCAACACATTTTTTTTCTGAAACAGGGGTTGTTTTATTCAGCATTGAAATACACCAGGTTATTCCCCAATCTTTTAGCTACACAACACTATTTTTCAACGTAATCTCCATTCAATGCTACGGCCTTACGCCACCTTGAAATGAGGGCCTGTATGCCTGCACGGTACCATTCCACTGGTCGATGTCGGAGCCAACGTCGTACTGCATCAATAACTTCTTCATCATCCGCGTAGTGCGTCCCACGGATTGCGTCCTTCATTGGGCCAAACATATGGAAATCCGACGGTGCGAGATCGGGGCTGTAGGGTGCATGAGGAAGAACAGTCCACTGAAGTTTTGTGAGCTCCTCTCGGGTGCGAAGACTTGTGTGAGGTCTTGCGTTGTCATGAAGAAGGAGAAGTTCGTTCTGATTTTTGTGCCTACGAACACGCTGAAGTCGTTTCTTCAATTTCTGAAGAGTAGCACAATACACTTCAGAGTTGATCGTTTGACCATGGGGAAGGACATCGAACAGAATAACCCTCTCAGCGTCCCAGAAGACTGTAACCATGACTTTACCGGCTGAGGGTATGGCTTTAAACTTTTTCTTGATAGGGGAGTGGGTGTGGCGCCACTCCATTGATTGCCGTTTTGTTTCAGGTTCGAAGTGATGAACCCATGTTTCATCGCCTGTAACAATCTTTGACAAGAAATTGTCACCCTCAGCCACATGACGAGCAAGCAATTCTGCACAGATGGTTCTCCTTTGCTCTTTATGGTGTTCGGTTAGACAACGAGGGACCCAGCGGGAACAAACCTTTGAATATCCCAACTGGTGAACAATTGTGGCAGCACTACCAACAGAGATGTCAAGTTGAGCACTGAGTTGTTTGATGGTGATCCATCGATCATCTCGAACGAGTGTGTTCGCACGCTCCGCCATTGCAGGAGTCACAGCTGTGCACGGCCGGCCCGCACGCGGGAGATCAGACAGTCTTGCTTGACCTTGCGGCGACGATGACACAAGCTTTGCCCAACGACTCACCGTGCTTTTGTCCACTGCCAGATCACCGTAGACATTCTGCAAGTGCCTATGAATATCTGAGATGCCCTGGTTTTCCGCCAAAAGAAACTCTATCACTGCCCGTTGTTTGCAACGCACATCCGTTACAGACGCCATTTTAACAGCTCCGTACAGCGCTGCCACCTGTCGGAAGTCAATGAAACTATACGAGACGAAGCGGGAATGTTTGAAAATATTCCACAAGAAATTTCCGGCTTTTTCAACCAAAATTCGCCGAGAAAAAAAAAGTGTTGCATTACTTATTGAACTGCCCTCGTAAACATATGAATGACCTTAATTTAAAATATCGAGGTGAAAACTAGCTTCTGCCTGATTTATACCCGCATGTTAAGTTCTTTCGACAAAAGATGCTTTGTTTCAATCTCAGTTGAACAAAGTATGCTTCACGCATTTTAATACATGCCAAACATTCAGTCAGAAAACTGAGATTCCGTTTCCTGTAACTTTCGCAATTTAAGCTTTGGGCGCCTTAAAAATTAATTTTGAATCAAGTTTTTCAGATATCGATGCCAATTCAAACGATATCAAGATATTTCAAAATCCCTTTGACGTCGATATAGAAACGTTGCCCGTAGAACTTCAGTTTGAAATTATTGATTTGCAATGTAGCGACTTTTTTAAAGAAAAACATTCGAAGTCAACATTACTGGAATTTTATGTGTCTTCCATCCACACAGTTTCCAAATTTACATAAATTTGCCAGTGGCTTTTTTTCCGCTTTTGGCACTACTTATTTGTGTGATAAAACTTTCTCCAAAATGAAACATGCAAAAAGTATTTACAAATCAAAATTATGTGATGAGCATTTGAAGTCGCTGATGATTTTTTCTACCAGTAAACTTGATCCACAACTGGAAGTAATTATGAAAGGAAAGTTACAGCTACATAAAAGTCACTAATTATCACTAAGATGTTAAATTAATTTACATGAATACTCTAACACACTGACTTTTCAAGATATACATTAATTAGTTATTTTTATACATCAGTTACAACTAAAATATCCAATATCATTATGTACATCAGGTATTGTATTTTCTTTAAATTGCCTTTAAATAAAAATATTTTATACGATTTACTTGCTATGCGTATTTTACAACGTAATCAAAAGAAAGTGAAACCTCGCTTAAGAAGCATCCTCCATAATGATTGATTACTAAGGCTAGTCGCCGAAGTGGCGTCCATTTGAAAGACTGGCACCAGACTCTTGAGTAGAATAAAATGCAAAGAATTTTTTTACTTAAAATGTTTTCGCCAAACTAGTCTGTTAACCGTCCTTTTTTTTCACTATCGCACGGAGAATGGTCTGTCTGTTTATTGCGGATAGCCACAAGTTTAACCATGACCTTCCGCTTTGTAATGATAGGGCTCCGACAATGTCGCGGTGTATTTGGTCGCGATAGGCCTCGAAACTCATTTGTTGGCGGTATAGGTACCACCTCAAATATTTGGCGGGCCGGATACCGGGGATTTTCGGCCAGCTAACGCGGGCCGGTTTCGGCCCGCGGGCCGTAGTTTGGAGACCCCTGCTCTAGGCAGTTCACTTTACATTGCTTATCGAAACTTTGTAAGTAGCCTTTCGCAGCGCAACAGTTTCAAATTTGACCATGTAAAGCACCTATTTTAAATCTTGTACGTAGGCTAACTTTCCGCCTAGCTCATTACCTACATCCCTGCCCTTCAAGCGCAGTCCATTACCAATTGAGCTACCAAACCACGGCTCAGGGGCAGTCTCAGAGCTGTAGGGAGACGATGTATTCCCTGTGTCTGCCCCTCATATAAAGCTCTTGAGCACTTGTGGGCAGCCGGCGCCCTGCAGCCTGATCCGGCCCGCGGTTGGTTTCAGTCCAGCCCACGGAAGAAATTCGTGACACGTATTGAACCTGTGAAGGCGAATATTGCTAGTTTGGCCGATCTAAATTCAAGCATTCTCAACTTTTAAGCTTCGCAAATCATACACTGTTTGATGACATTCATTTAAAACTAAAAAGTCTCCCAACATAGTATCGATTAACTGGGTATTTTACAGATAAAGGGAATGGTAACCAACATTGGTTGCTGTACCCCTTATTGTACCGTAGCCCAGTAATTGGAACCAAGTTGGGAGGTTCATAGCGTCTGCCATGGTACATTTACGCGATGTCGTCGTGCCGGCCGAAGTGGCCGTGCGGTTAAAGGCGCTGCAGTCTGGAACCGCAAGACCGCTACGGTCGCAGGTTCGAATCCTGCCCCGGGCATGGATGTTTGTGATGTCCTTAGGTTAGTTAGGTTTAACTAGTTCTAAGTTCTAGGGGACTAATGACCTCAGCAGTTGAGTCCCATAGTGCTCAGAGCCATTTGAACCATTTTTTGATGTCGTCGTATTTCATATTTTTTCACTTTTCTCTCCGCAGTATTAATTGCATTATTTTCAGGATGAACATAAAATGAATATACTCTTAAAACCCCTGTTTTGAGGCATAATTTGTTGGCTTGGCGTGTTCGGAAAGGGGTGCCATTCATAACGGTGCATTACACCATAATCTGTAATGCCACACACGATATAGTTTTGACTTTATGCGCTAGGAGTACAGCTGTCGCTTCATATGATTAGGTGGCCCACGAGGTTAAGTAAGTATGTGAATCAGGTCTGCAGGTCACCAAAGGTTGCCCATACTTTCTCTGGAGAACGAGGCTAGTAACAACTTCACACACAACACTTCTTACTCCTAATAAGGTTTCGGTATTCTAATGGGTAAGACGGTCAGGAACTTCCTAAAGACAGATGAATTTTTGTCGCTCTTGTTGTGATCTTCAAATTGCCTTGTTAATCAAGGTCATTAATATACGTCAATGTGGTGGCGCTAGACTTGGAGGTGACTCAATTCGAACCATGGTGGTGGATAAAATTTTCATTGCCAGTATTTGCCTGGCAAGGGGAGGAGAGGTCCAGACGTAAAGTTTCTGCTCACTTACGTCTGCGACAATGTCGTGGATTAAATTACAGAATTCTATGTACTGTCCCTCAGGGACTCACACCTAGTGAGTACGTGGCTGGCGACCACGGGGCCCCGAGCTGAGTCCTGGCATTACTTCCACTTACGTATGCCAGGCTCCTCACTTTTATCTTTCCTATCTGGCCACCCTCAGCCAGCTCTTGTTCTTTTCCGACCCTGACGCTATTAGGTTTCGAGGGCTAGGGGTCTTTCATTCTCCAACCTATACTTCTCATGCAGCGTCTGACCCGTGGCGGGCGACTGCGAAAGGCGTCTGTATCCCATGTTAGGGGTGGCCTCCAGAACTGCGGAAGGCAACGGAGTACCACCGCAGATTATCTTCCCTGCATAATGCAGTCTCCATTCTATGCACAAAAATGGCTTCCTCTCATGTAAAATCAGTGTCTGGAGGTAAAATAGTCCCCCATTCGGATCTGCGGGGAGGGGGGACACAACTTGAAAGAAGGCAAAAAATCAAAACGAGAAATGGTACCTGGAATGTTAGATCTCTGCTACAAGCAGGAAAACCTTAAAAGAGAGATGGAATCATATGGACCTCGTAGGAGTTGCTGAGGTAAGATGGAATGGACGTGGAGAATTTCAGTCAGATGAATATGTATTGTACTATTCAGGAGGAGAAATAAAAGGAATGAATGGAATAGGAATGATTACGACAAAGGGATTGGCTAAATGTGTGGAATATGTGGACTGTGCAAATGACCGGGTTATTGGTGTAAGGCTGAAAGGAGCACAAAAAGATTTATTGATTATCCAGGTGTATATACCAACTTCAGAACATGAGGACCAAATTGTAGAGGAAATGTAATAGAGAGAATAATGGACGAAAATAAAAAATGCTGCAAAGTAGTAATGGGAGACTGGAACGCCATTGTGGGAAAAGGGAGAGAGGGAAACATATTAGGCAGCCATGGTCTTGGAAAGAGAAATGATAGAGGTGAATGGCTAACTGACTTCTGCAGGGAAAGGCAGCTGATAGCGGCAAACACATGGTTCAAGAACCACAAGAGGAGACTCTACACTTGGAAATCACCAGGGGATAAATACAGAAACCAAATCGATTTTATACTGGTAGAAGAAAGATACAGGAATGGAATCAAGAAGGTGCACACATTACCAGGTGCAGATATTAATAGCGACCACAACTTACTTATGGCAGAAATAGAAATAAGAATGAAAAAGAACCCTCTGATAATGTCAACGAGTACTGGAATATGCTGAAAGAAGGAATCATTAAAGCAGGACAGCAAAATATAGGATATGTAAAAGGTAAAAGGTCAAAAAAACCATGGGGCACACAAAAAATGATTTCCAGGATGGAGGAGAGAAGAAAATTTAAAAATAAGAACACTGAAGATGCAAGGAAGGTATACCGAAGGTTAAATAATGAACTACGAAGAGAAATAGAGCAGGTTAGGAAAAAATGGCTAAAAGAGGAATGTGATGCAATCGAAGAACTGGGCAGGAAGGGAAGATACGACTTAAAAAACAAGGAACCAAGAAATGCAGTGAGCACAGGACAATCAGCCTCATTTCACATGCAGCTAAAGTGATGTTAAGAATAATTAATAAAAGACTTGAAAAAGTAATGGAGGAGAATCTTGGCGAGGAGCAGTTGTAGACGGAATACTGGCACCGGAGATGCAATAGGGCTCCTACGAATCCTGGGAGAAAGGTTTATTGAAAAAGAAGAGCTCGATGTATGTGCTTCATAGATCTAGAAAAGGCATTTGACAGTGTGGTTTGGGACAAGCTGGCGACTATAATGAGGGAAAAGAGAGTGGACTGGAAAACCAGAAGACTTGTAAACTCTTTATATCTTAATCAAAAAGCCTCAGTTAGAGAAATTACAAACTGGATCGAACTACGAAAAGGAGTAAGACAAGGATGCTGTCTATCATCTACTCTTTTCAACCTCTATATGGAAAATATGATTGATCAATGCTCATTGGATGACAAAGGAGTAGAAATTGGAGGAAGAAGAGTAGGGTGTTTGAGGTTTGCTGACGACGTGGTCCTTCTAGCCACAGGGGAAAAATAATTGCAGGATTTGGTGGACACCAGTGAAGCTAACGGAAAAAATTATGGAATGAAAATTAACACAAAGAAAAGAAAAGTATTGGCACTAGGAAGAAATAAAGAAATAAAAATTATGCTGAATGGAGAAATACTAGAACAGGTGAAAAATTTTAAGTATCTTGGAAGCAGGATAGACACCGACTGGAAGTGCACCACAGAAATTAAAACGAAGATAGCAATAGCAAAAGAGGCATTTTATAAGAAAAGGAGAATTTTCTGCAGTGGTCTGGACAGAGAACTCAGGAAGAGACTCATGAAACGTCTTGTATGGAATGTTCTTCTATATCGCGTTGAAACATGGACTTTGAGGAAGAAAGACAGAGAAAGGCTGGAGGCTTTTGAGATGTGGACATGGCGGAGGATGGAAAGAATAAGTTGGATGGACAGAGTAAAAAATGAAAAGGTACTTAGAAGAGTGGGATGGAAGAGACAGTTACTAGAAGTAATAAAAAGAAGAAAAAGAAATTGGATTGCGCATATATTAAGAAAGAATGACGGACTGATAACAACTGTTTTAGAAGGTTATGTAGAAGGGAAAAGGAAGCGAGGAAGGAAGAGATTCCAGATACTGGGTGACGTGATGGATGGTACAACATACACGAGCCTTAAGAAGGAAGCAATGGATCGCAGAAAATGGGGAGGCAAAGGACCTGCTAATATAGCAGAAAACTGATGATGACGCACTGTCTCATGGGGTGAGGTTATGTGACGACACTGTTGATGATGATCCGTCTGTCGGATGGGAGTGTCAAGTTTGGCGGCCCCCATGGTGCTATTCGAGTGACTGTACTGAATTTTAACTTCTCCTTCTCTCATTATTATCATCATGCAACACGAACAAAACAATACACTATATTTGCATCCACTTCATTTGCCTGTACTCTGCAAATAGATATACAAAGTGTGCCTCGCTTATCTACAAGGAAGGGATCAACGTGCGCCGACAATGAACACCCTTTCCGACTGGCACCTGACCCACCCCGTGGAATAACCAGCAAACAATGCCATACTGCTTCTCCATGTGTGGCCTTCAGTCCGAAGACTGGCTTGATGCAGCTCTCGATGCTACTCTGTCCCGTGCAGACCTTTTCACTTCAATTCAGCAACCGACATGCATTTGAACCTGCTTACTGTAGTCGAACATTGGTCTCCCTCTACAGTGTTTCCCCACGCACTTTCTTCCATTACCAAACTTACGAATCCTTGATAACGCAGGACATTTCTTACCAACCGATCTCTCCTTTCAGTCAAGTTCTGCCATACATTTCTTCTGTCCTCACTCTGGTTCAGTACATCCTCATTAGTGTCTGTAGTTGCCCACCCAACCCATTTAAACTGCTATTAAAGCTTTTCTTGTTATTATCGGTCTACATTTTGTAACTTCTCCAGTTCGGTCATAGTAAGTTTATTTTGTCATCCTAATAGCAAAATTCATCAATCGCTTGTAGTGTCTTATATCCTAATCTAATTACCTCAATATCTGCTTTGTGTCTTTTCAAGACAATGTCCGTTCCGTTCAACTGGTCTTCCAAGTCCTTTGCTGTCTCTGACATCATTGCAATGTGATTTGCGGATCACAAGTTTTTTCTTGTGAACTTTAATCAACTCTCCAAATTTCACCCTACTTTCGTGTATTGCGTTCTCCACGTACAAGCTTAACAACACCAAGGATAGTCTACAACTCTCTCAACTGCGGCTGGTCCCGGCGGGCATGGGTGTGTGTGTGTGTGTTTGTCCATAGGATAATTTAGGTTAAGTAGTGTGTAAGCTTAGGGACTGATGACCTTAGCAGTTCAAGTTGTAGATACATTTCACTTCCTACATTATACCTCCATTACCTTCAGAATATCGAAGAGTGTGTTCCAGTCAACATTGTCAACAGGCTTTATTTCGAGCTACAAATGCTTCAAACGAAAGTTTATCTGCCTTCACTCTGCTTTCTAAGATAATGTTGCAGATTCAATATTGCCTTATGTGTTCGTACATTTCTGTGGAAACCAAACTGATCTTCCCCTAGGTCGGCTTCCATCAGTTTTTTTCATTCTTCTGTAAATAATTCTTGTCAGTATTTTGCAACCATGACTTACTAAACACATCGTTCTGTAAAAGTGATACCTGCCAGCGCCTGCCTCCTTTGAAACTGAAATTATTGCATTCTTATCGAAGTCTGAAGGTATTTTAGCTGTCATACATATTTTTCTTAAGAGGTAGAATTGTTCTGTGATGGTATGTTCTCGTAAGGATCACAACAATTCTGAAGGAATGTCTACTCCGCTGTTTTGTTTCGACTTACACCTTGCGGTACTCTGTCAGATTCTTCTCAAACTGCCATATCTCCCATCTCATCTACATCTCTTCCCCTGCCAGAATACTATCATAAAGCTTTTACATTTGTATAGCCTTTCTGTATAAACATTTCACATCTCAAGCTTCCTTCCTTTACTAAGTACTGGTTTCCCATCTATGCTCCCAATATTCACACAAGTGTTTCTGTCTTCTCCAAACGTCTCATTAACTTTCCTGTAGTCTGTGTCTTTGTTTACTACGAATACTATACATGCTTCTACAGTTTTGGATTTGTTCGCTAGCCATTCCTGCTTTGCCAGTTTGCTCTTTCTCTCACATTTTAGACGTATCTATTACCTGTTGTCTGTTCCACTTACTGCATTTTTATGTTTCCTCTTTCTGTCAGTTAAATTCAGTATCTCGTGTATTATGCATGGATTTCTACTGGGCCTTGTCTGTTTTTCTAGTTGTTCCTTTGCTGTCTTGGTTATACCAATTCTCAAACCTATCCATTCGTCTTCTGCTGGCTCCTGTTCTCTCTTTTATTGAGTTGCTGTCTACTTCACAGTTTGAACTTCTCGATACCCTTGGATTCTTTCAGCTTATCTGGTTCCCATCCTTTTAATTTCCTAGCTTTCTGAATTTTTCAGTTTCGCAGTTAATATCCAATACATTATCATAAGAGTCGACGTCTGCTTCAGGAAATGGTTTGCAGTTTAAAATCTGTTTCGGGGTCTCTTTTTTTCTACTATGTAATCTCTATGTCTCTCCAGTTTCTCCTACGTACGCCGCCATCTTTCATTGTTCTTTAATTGTGTTAGCAACGATTATATTGCGCTCTGTGCAAAATTCCACGGGGCAGATTTCCGTTTCATTTCTTTGCTACAGTATATGTAATCCTACTTTTTTCCGTTTCTTCTAGTGCGTCATAATTAAATTTACATCTTTTTTTACTACTTGAATATTTTCTTTTATCTCATCGTACATTTTTTCAATCTCTTCATCATCTGGGGAGGTATCGGGCGTATAGATTTGTGGTGCCGTGATGGGTAATGGTTTTGTTTCTGTCTTGTATACGATAATGCGTTCACGATGCTGTTCTTAATGGCTCATCATCATTCCTATTTTCTTATTCAGTATTACACTAACTAATGCCTTATCCCTATATGATTTTGTAATGATAACCTTGTAGTCACGTGAACAGAAGTCCTAGTCTTCCTGCTGCTGCACTTCACGAATTTCCTCTGCATCTAACTTCAATCGAGCCCTTTCTCTATCTTAATTCTTTGACCTAATACCTGGCGACAATATCATTGTGAGTAATTACAGATCAGAAATTTTTCCTCCAACATTTGTTAGTCAAGAGGATGCATACATGGTAAACCATGCAGTAGTGTTGTATGTCTCAGAAAATGTAACAGCTGCAGATTCTCCTAGTTTTCAGTCATTCACATAACTACACTACTGACCATTAAAATTGCTACACCAAGAAGAAATGCAGATGATACACGGGTATTCATTGGACAAATATATTATACTAGAACTGACATGTGATTACATTTTCACGCAATTTGGATGCATAGATCCTGAGAAATCAGTACCCAGAACAACCACCTCTGGCGGTAATAACGGTCTTGATACGCCTGGGCATTGAGTCAAACAGAGCTTGGATGGCGTGTACAGGTACAGCTGCCCATGCAGCTTCAACATGATACCACAGTTCATCAAGAGTAGTGGCTGGCGTATTGTGATAAGCCAGTTGCTCGGCCACCATTGATCAGACGTTTTCAATTGGTGAGAGATGTGGAGAATGTGCTGGCCAGGGCAGCAGTCGAACATTTTCTGTATCCAGAAAGGCCCGTACAGGACCTTCAACATGCGGTCGTGCATTATCCTGCTGAAACGTAGGGTTTCGCAGGGATCAAATGGCTCTGAGCACTATGGGACTCAACTGCTGAGGTCATTAGTCCCCTAGAACTTAGAACTAGTTAAACCGAACTAACCTAAGGACACCACAAACATCCATGCCCGAGGCAGGATTCGAACCTGCGACCGTAGCGGTCTTGCGGTTCCAGACTGCAGCGCCTTTAACCGCACGGCCACTTCGGCCGGCCCGCAGGGATCGAATGAAGGGTAGAGCCACGGGTCGTAACACATCTGAAATGTAACGTCCACTGTTCAAAGTGCCGTCAATGCGAACAAGAGGTGACCGAGACGTGTAACCAATGGCACCCCATACCATTACGCCGGGTGATATGCCAGTATGGCGAAGACGAATACACGCTTCCAATGTGCGTTCACCGCGATGTCGCCAAACAGGGATGCGACCACCTGGATTCATTCGAAAAAATGACGTTTTGCCATTCGTACACGCAGGTTAGTCGTTGAGTACACCATCGTAGGTGCTCCTGTCTGTGATGCAGCGTCAAATGTAACGGCAGCCATGGTCTCCGAGCTGATAGTCCATGGTGCTGCAAACGTCGTCGAACTGTTCGTGCAGTTGTTGTCTTGCAAACGTCCCCATCTGTTGACTCAGGGATCGAGACGTGGCTGCACGATCCGTTGCAGCCATGCGGATGAGATGCCTGTCATCTTGACTGCTAGTGATACGAGGCCGTTGGGATGCAGCACGGCGTTCCGTATTACCCTCCTGAACCCACCGATTCCATATTCTGCTAACAGTCATTGGATCTCGAACAACGCGAGCAGCAATGTCGCGATACGATAAAGCGCAATCGCGATAGGCTACAATGCGACCTTTATCAAAGTCGGAAACGTGTTGGTACGCATTTCTCCTCCTTACACGAGGCATCACAACAACGTTCCACCAGTCAACGCCGGTCAACTGCTGTTTGTGTATGAGAAATCTGTTGGAAACTTTCCTCATGTCAGCACGTTATATGTGTCGCCACCGGCGCCAACCTTGTGTGAATGCTCTGAAAAGCTAATCATTTGCATATCACACCATCTTCGTCCCGTTGGTTAAATTTCGTGTCTGTAGTACATCATCTTCGTGGTGTAGCAGTTTTAATGGCCAGTAGTGTAACATAGCAAGATGTCAGTGATTAATGTTGCATGAACAGAGCAGCCGATCATCCAGGCTTTTACCCCTGCAACTAATGACGAGGCTGCTGCTGTCTGTACTCAGGAATTTGTGACATTCTGACCTCTCCATAATGAGTTACACTGATCAGCCAGAACATTATGACCACCTACTTTATAGTCGGTATGTCCGCCTTTAGCACGGATAACAGCAGCAATGCATCAAGGCATGGAAGAAATCAAGCCTTGGCAGGTCACTGGGTGGCGTTAGTGCCTCATCTGCACGCACAAGTCACCTAATTCCTGCCGGCCGTTGTGGCCGAGCGGTACTAGGTACTTCAGTCTGGAACCGCGCGACCGTGACGGTCGCAGGTTCGAATCCTGCCTCGGGCATGGATGTGTGTGATATCCTTAGGTTAGTTGGGTTTAATTAGTTGTAAGTTCTAGGGGACTGATGACCTCAGATGTTAGGTCCCATAGTGTTCAGAGGCATTTGAACCATTTGAATCTAATTCCACTAAATACTGGGATGGGGGCGACGAGCTCTGATGCCACATTCAGCCACATCCCAGATGTGTTCGATCAGGTTCAGATTTGGCGAGTTGAGAGGCCAGCACATAAATTGGAACTCGCCACTGCATTCCTCCAGCATACTCTTGCCTTGTGACATGGCGTATTATCTTGATTGGATAACATGACCTTCATGAAGGGATGTGCGTTGTCTGCAACCAGTGTACGATACAACTTAACTGTCATGGTGCCTTGCACGAACTCCACTGGACCAATGGATATCGACGTGAATGTTCTCCAGAGCATAATTCAGCCACTGCCGACTTGTATCCGTCCTGCAATACAGGCTTCAAGGAGCTGTTCCCATGGGAAACGAGAGATTGGCGGCCTCCCATCGGCATGAAGAAGGTATAGGGATTCGTCAGACCTTGAAATGCTCTTCCACTGTCCCAACGTCCAGTGCCGATGGTCATATGTCCATTTCAGTCATAGTTGTCGATACTGTGGTGTTAATATTCTCGCAGATGTAGGTCGTCGGCTGCAGAGAACCATCGTTGGGAGTGCCTTTAATAAGTTCCATAACGAAACATTGTCTCGAAATTTGGTAGAAAATCCGAAGAAATTCTGGTCGTATGTAAAGTACACAAGCGGCAAGACGCAGTCAATACCTTCGCTGCGCAGTGCCGATGGTACTGTTACCGACGACTGTGCCGCTAAAGCGGAGTTATTGAACACAGTTTTCCGAAATTCCTTCACCAGGGAAGATGAATGGAACATTCCAGAATTTGAAACATGAACAGCCGCTAGCATGAGTTTCTTAGAAGTAGATACCTTAGGGGTTGCGAAGCAACTCATATCGCTTGATACGGGCAGGTCTTCAGGTCCAGATTGTATACCGATTAGGTTCCTTTCAGATTACGCTGATACAATAGCTCCCTACTTAGCCACTCATATACAACCGCTCGCTCACCGATAGATCTGTACCTACAGATTGGAAAATTGCGCAGGTCGCACCAGTGTTTAAGAAGGGTAGTAGGAGTAATCCATCTAACTACAGACCTATATCATTGACGTTGACGTCGTTTTGCAGTAGGGTTTTGGAGCATATACTGTATTCAAACATCATGAATCACCTCGCAGTGAACGATCTATTGATACGTAATCAGCATGGTTTCAGAAAACATCGTTCTTGTGCAACGCAGCTAGCTCTTTATTCGCACGAAGTAATGGCCGCTATCGACAGGGGATCTCAAGTTGATTCCGCATTTCTAGATTTCCGGAAAGCTTTTGACACCGTTCCTCACAAGCGACTTCTAATCAAGCTGCGGGCCTATGGGGTATCGTCTCAGTTGTGCGACTGGATTCGTGATTTCCTGTCAGGAAGGTCGCAGTTCGTAGTAATAGACGGCAAATCATCGAGTAAAACTGAAGTGATATCAGGTGTTCCCCAGGGAAGCGTCCTGGGACCTCTGCTGTTCCTGATCTACACTCCTGGAAATTGAAATAAGAACACCGTGAATTCATTGTCCCAGGAAGGGGAAACTTTATTGACACATTCCTGGGGTCAGATACATCACATGATCACACTGACAGAACCACAGGCACATAGACACAGGCAACAGAGCATGCACAATGTCGGCACTAGTACAGTGTATATCCACCTTTCGCAGCAATGCAGGCTGCTATTCTCCCATGGAGACGATCGTAGAGATGCTGGATGTAGTCCTGTGGAACGGCTTGCCATGCCATTTCCACCTGGCGCCTCAGTTGGACCAGCGTTCGTGCTGGACGTGCAGACCGCGTGAGACGACGCTTCATCCAGTCCCAAACATGCTCAATGGGGGACAGATCCGGAGATCTTGCTGGCCAGGGTAGTTGACTTACACCTTCTAGAGCACGTTGGGTGGCACGGGATACATGCGGACGTGCATTGTCCTGTTGGAACAGCAAGTTCCCTTGCCGGTCTAGGAATGGTAGAACGATGGGTTCGATGACGGTTTGGATGTACCGTGCACTATTCAGTGTCCCCTCGACGATCACCAGTGGTGTACGGCCAGTGTAGGAGATCGCTCCCCACACCATGATGCCGGGTGTTGGCCCTGTGTGCCTCGGTCGTATGCAGTCCTGATTGTGGCGCTCACCTGCACGGCGCCAAACACGCATACGACCATCATTGGCACCAACGCAGAAGCGACTCTCATCGCTGAAGACGACACGTCTCCATTCGTCCCTCCATTCACGCCTGTCGCGACACCACTGGAGGCGGGCTGCACGATGTTGGGGCGTGAGCAGAAGACGGCCTAACGGTGTGCGGGACCGTAGCCCAGCTTCATGGAGACGGTTGCGAATGGTCCTCGCCGATACCCCAGGAGCAACAGTGTCCCTAATTTGCTGGGAAGTGGCGGTGCGGTCCCCTACGGCACTGCGTAGGATCCTACGGTCTTGGCGTGCATCCGTGCGTCGCTGCGGTCCGGTCCCAGGTCGACGGGCACGTGCACCTTCCGCCGACCACTGGCGACAACATCGATGTACTGTGGAGACCTCACGCCCCACGTGTTGAGCAATTCGGCGGTACGTCCACCCGGCCTCCCGCATGCCCACTATATGCCCTCGCTCAAAGTCCGTCAACTGCACATACGGTTCACGTCCACGCTGTCGCGGCATGCTACCAGTGTTAAAGACTGCGATGGAGCTCCGTATGCCACGGCAAACTGGCTGACACTGACGGCGGCGGTGCACAAATGCTGCGCAGCTAGCGCCATTCGACGGCCAACACCGCGGTTCCTGGTGTGTCCGCTGTGCCGTGCGTGTGATCATTGCTTGTACAGCCCTCTCGCAGTGTCCGGAGCAAGTATGGTGGGTCTGACACACTGGTGTCAATGTGTTCTTTTTTCCATTTCCAGGAGTGTATATAAATGACCTGGGTGTCAATCTGAGCAGTTCTCTTAGGTTGTTCGCAGATGATGCTGTAATTTACCGTCTAGTAAGGTCATCCGAAGACCAGTATCAGTTGCAGAGCGATTTAGAAAAGATTGCTGTATGGTGTGGCAGTTGACGCTAAATAACGAAATGTGTGAGGTGATCCACATGAGTTCCAAAAGAAATCCGTTGGAATTCGATTACTCGATAAATAGTACAATTCTCAAGGCTGTCAATTCAATTAAGTACCTGGGTGTTAAAATTACGAACAACTTCAGTTGGAAAGACCACATAGATAATATTGTGGGGAAGGCGAGCCAAAGGTTGCGTTTCATTGGCAGGACACTTAGTAGATGCAACAAGTCCACTAAAGAGACAGCTTACACTACACTCGTTCGTCCTCTGTTAGAATATTGCTGCGCGGTGTGGGATCCTTACCAGGTGGGATTGACGGAGGACATCGAAAGGGTGCATAAAAGGGCAGCTCGTTTTGCATTATCACCTAGTAGGGGAGAGAGTGTGACAGATATGATACGCGAATTGGGATGGAAGTCATTACAGCAAAGACGTTTTTCGTCGCGGCGAGATCTATTTACGAAATTTCAGTCGCCAACTTTCTCTTCCGAATGCGAAAATATTTTGTTGAGCCCAACCTACATAGGTAGGAATGATCATCAAAATAAAATAAGAGAAATCAGAGCTCGAACAGAAAGGTTTAGGTGTTCGTTTTTCCCGCGCGCTGTTCGGGAGTGGAATGGCAGAGAGATAGTATGATTGTGGTTCGACGATCCGTCTGCCAAGCACTTAAATGTGAATTGCAGAGTAGTCATGTAGATGTAGATGTAGATGTGTTAGGTGCACCATGTGTTCAGACACAGCAGTGAAGTTTGATGTTAGTTCCGCCACTGTTCGCGCCCTGTCGTGTTTTACCAGTCTGCCCAGTCTGCAACGTCTGACCACTGTAACGAGAGATAGCCACCCCACGACGTCTGGACCTGTTTTCACCTTGGCTTTGCCATGTGATGAAGACACCACAGCACTTCTTGAACACCCGACAAGTTGTTCCGTTTTTGAAAGGCTTGTGCTGAGGCTCTGTGCCGTTACGATCTGCCCTCAGTCCTACTCAGAGAGATTGTGCACCTTCGTCATTCTACACGTGGACAGCATGCTCACTGATACTACATGCACTGTGCATGTGTCTAACATTGCTCGCCAGGTGGTGCTGCCATCGCCTGGATAGCTTTATATCGATAGTAGGTCGGTGCTCATAATGTTATAGCTGATCAGTATATGTATTCTAAATGCTAAAATCACTCTACTCCACTCCTGTGTGTCAGTGATATGCCCTTCAATTCTCACAAACTCTCTCAACTGGTTCGCATTTTCCTGCTCTGTAGATACTCTGTCCAGTTACATTAATAAGACCACCTGTCAGAATCCTTTGGCAGTGCAGACCACAGCAAGATATGCAGGACGAGAGTCAGTGTGGTTCTGGAAGCTACTGATAGGGATGTGGAGTCATGCCGACTCCAGGACTGTGGTCTGTATGCACCTCCACAGTTGCCATTCACCCCTCCCATCTATGGCCGTGGTGCACCACTGTTGATTCGGCGCCTGTTTTGAATAGTGCCGTTTTGCCAGGAACTGTATAGTTTAACCATGGCGGTACACACACACACACACACACACACACACACACACACACACACACACACACACATATTTACAAACTAAGCTGCTTCAGAAATGTTTACACCCTTGGCCCAAAAGGAAGTGATGATGCTCATTTGGACGTTAGATATATCACCCTGCTTCTGCATAACGACAATGTCCACATCCCCCAACATGCTTTATATAACTTCCACTGCTAGTGCTGTCATCTGCCGTCTGTGAGTGACTACTGCATGTTGACGTCGAATGTAGGCAGTAGTCACATTAATGTGACCGTGTATGACACAGAGAAATTTTCAAATAAAATTAATCAAAATGAATGCAGAGAGAAGCAATGCAATATGTACAACTGTTTGTGTCTGATCATTTTGGTAACGTTCAGAAACAGACAATCACATTATCCTCTTTGTCGTTACTGACGTATGTCAAAGGCCATCGAAGAAGACCACAGAACCCCGTGGAGTATTGCCATTCTGCAGTGCTGGGCAGGCATATGGCTCTGGCTCTCACGTGCTGACCATCTGCAGAATACCTGTCAAGTTTGCTTCTACCGATGGCCAAATACTGACATTTATAAAAAAGACTAAGAAGAGAGGTCATGACGTGATTCTGAACGCCCTGAATCGTTTCACGAAGTCCACAGTAGAAGAGGAGATCTCCAGCAGGAGCTTGCGTGGGAGAGGGACTGTGTTTAGCTGCTGATGTAATGCTGAGTGGTCAAGATACACAGCCCAGGCAGTGGAAGAGCAGTTCACAACACAGACCGTGACCATCAACGAGAATCCACTCTTCTGTCATCACAGGCATGTCGCTGAGATATACAGTTGGGCCTATGGATTCTACAATGAAGAAAGAGCTCATTTCAACACTGTCTGCAGCTCATGACATGGGTCCTGTCATAATAAGCAGCGTTACATCATGCTGCTACTGTCCACGAAACATAACCCAAAGGCTCCTCTACATCTTTTTTTTTTAAAAAAAAACAGGGAACTAAAACAATTCAGAAAGGAAGACGATCTTAATTTGCCTTTTTAAGGAGGACCCGACATGCTGTCATTTGCAATAAAAATTACTTGGATAGGATGGTGAACCACAATCTGTGTAGGCCATTGAATCAGGTCTGCTCCACATTCATTTACGTTTTGGGTTTAGAAGATATCATTCCATCATTGATAACCTTACTAGAAGAAAGCTTTCTCACACAAACAACATCTTGTGTTACTTTACTTTTTGATACCATTTTAAGCATAATATGTTCTGATAGCTACACCAGTGTGGCTTAAGTTACTGTCATTCCAGTCAGAGCGTGAGAATGATATTTTACAAGGAAACTTTGGTTACCATCTTTGCCATTGCCAACTATAAGATCCACATTAAAAAAAGATTCAGTAGAGTGCTCCTTGTTGAGTTCATCTTTTTTGATACTGAACAGTCCAGTTGTACTGACCAGTGAGACCTTCTCATCTGAGTATGATAAACGCTATCCACTACGATTATAGAGGTTTTGGCACTGGTACATGCAGAACAACCATAGAAGCTGTCATCCGTATGGAGTCTGGAGAAGTGCTGCTATTAGTCATACAGTGACAATCTTCACGGTGAGTCGGTCTGTTGGCATATTTTCTGATCTACAGTCGTTGATATTGCCCACTTATGGAAATGGCTTTGCAAATCACCTCTGAGAGAAAGAGCCACTTGGAATTTGTGCTGAAGCTTGGTGGTCATCAGATTTCAGTTCTCTCCCGGATGTGAAGTTAGCTGTTTAACCTTAACGAAAAGGCGCACAATTATTTTCGATTTAGAGAAGTACAAGAGGGCGTCTACAATGGATTTCATTGAAAAATAACATTTCTTAGCGCATTGTGACAGCTCTGTAATGATTTGTCAATTTGCACTGACGGTTCTAAGCAAGAGGATAACCTCAGCTTCTGAATGGTTTGCTCCAGTCATTTTGTAAAGCACCACTTACTAAAGCTTAAACTCTATGAGCTTACCAGAAATGAATGCAGTCCGTTCACGACATTCTCCTTGACGAAACACTTTTTTGCGAAGAAGGTGATATTCCACTGAGTAACCGGTCTTTTAAAACTTAGGAAAGAAGCAGACAGATATTGCAGTGGAAGAGGTCAACACCATATCCATGTAGAACACTGTTCACTTCCTCTGTATTCATTGACCTTGAAGTTGATGCAAAGGAGGACTGACTTCAAAAGAAAATGGTAGCTGGCAACATCTATGTTTCACCAAGAGTATTGTCTTAATGTCCTATAGGCAATGTGATAATTGGAGCCAAAGCAGAAGTTTTGTTGTTGGCACAAGATCAAGAAAAGATATCACCTGCGTCCTTTGAATCCATGGTGGCATTTGTCTTACTTGACGCAGCAAAGTCACGGAAAATCTTCATCTACTTGCAAGGAAGGGTATTCACACCCTCTGCCCCCCCCCTCTCTTCTTGAATATGAGCCCATGGTATTACCCATTGGGCAGTCTCTCTGAGAGAGATTATCCATGGTCCACTACCAGCTATTCCCTCTCTGACATAAGCAGCATCACCTGTTTGGCCATTCTTTAAATGACTTATTACCATATGCAGAAAACTTCAAGAACACCTTGTTCCTGTATATGATTATGGTCTTGTGTAACATCTTGAGTAGGAAATTAAAAGTTATCATCTTCTTCTTAGACAATTTTATCTTAGAAAATAAAATATCCATCTAAAGATTAGCATTATAGTTACACAGTTTGAAATATGTAGGAGAAATCGGATGAAATATGAGATAAAACTGTCTCTGCCAGAGTTGTCACAACAACATAAGTATTGCATACTGATTATAGTGATTGTGAATTGTTTTTGACTTACTGAATAGGGGATAGCAGTCACTGGTGCAACTTACACTTTACCTAATAGACAGTATAGATCAGCTATAAACGACCTTCACACATCAGTTCTTGGCGACTTTTGCAATAACTGACTTTCACGCACTGACTTTTGTTACTCATCTGCATGTATGTAAAAAGGAGAGCTCAAGATGGAGACTAAAACATCAAAAAATGAAGGAAACTGAGATGTTTTGACATTCGTTGAATTGTTCATTACTGGACTGAGGCCATATCAGAAGCTTTTTGTAAAGACGAAGACTACAATGGTTTGTAATACAAGATAGTAATATTTGTCAATAGACTGAATGAAGAGAATGATAGATTTTTAAAATGAAGCAGTACCTCTGTCATTTCCTTGAATATACGTCTTTTGTGAATGATGTAGGTTGTTTCTTATGAAGTAATTGAAAAGCAGTTGTGTTTTTACAAAGCTAGAAACTGAAAAACAGAAACCTTCTGATCAGAATTGTAATACTTAAACGAATCCCATTGGTTCTGAGTTCTAGAGTGTGTATGTCTGTATGATGTTAAAGTGTATTTGACTTAAAATTTCTTAACAAAACATTTTCAGAATTTTTACAGCCTACAAGTCATTTCTTGAAGTAATCCTGGGAGTTGCTGTTACAAACTTTCTTTTGGGAGGTGTTGAAATTGAAGAACAGGCAATAGGTACCCTACTAACAAAAACTATATGTGAGCCATCAGATTATCGCTCCTGTTAATATAGTGTTCTGTTGTAGTATTAGTGGAAGTAGTAGTTTTGGTCGAAAGTGCACTACTTGGTAAATTCAGAAGAAATAGATGTAAATTGTAGATTTTAGACGACATACGAAAGTGGTTATGGGCAGATTTTTATTTTTTGTTGTACACAACTCATTGCTACTTTTTTATTCAGCCATTTCTTGTGTAACAGTAGTTTTGACATTGTTTTCTACACTTCTTTTTAAAGTCCATCTTTTTTGCTTGTATATGTAGGATGGTTTAATAGCAGTCACAAAAGACACACACTATTTAAAAAATCAGTCAATACATTAATACTTCTCACATTCTGATATTTGTTGAACTATTTATTAGGGGACAAGTGTTTGTCAAGTTGTCTGTACAGGTAAGACAATCAAAGACAACTGTGATGAGATGATTTTTATGTTCATCTTGTATATATTTCTTTGTACTTTTTCAGTCACATACTACAAATAGTGTTTGAAGTTAGTGTAATAACCTAATAACATAATAATATTTTTCTAAAAATTCTATACTACTTGAATAAACACATTTGATCATATTTATGAATAAAAAAGAAAAAATATGTATCATTATGTACCAGTATACTTATGCTTATGAAAGTGATGCAAGACTCAGAAATCAGACCATGTATCAAAGATAAGGAAAGATAAACATTATTCAGTGCATGAACTAAGTCCTTAAGTTTCATTGGATGAGCACTACATCCAAATTATTTTCATTTAAAGTACAGTACTTAAGTTTTGAATAGGCCTTACATCATATATTCTTATACACAAATATATCTATAGTTGTCAATTGATCATTTTTGTTACAGATACTGGGGATCTGTTTCGCCCAGAACCTCAGGGCCGACATATTTGCACAGAAAGCAAAATGGCATTGACAGTTTCGGGCCCCCACTGCTGTCTAGCGACAAACATTTTTGAAGCAAGGTGTAAGAAGGATGCATAAACCAGTGCAGCTTTAAACTGCTGTTGGACATCCTTCCCATCTTTCTTCTCAGTGTGGGGCCCGTACAAAAACTGTTGACAACAAACTCAACTATTGAGTTTATGGACTGCTAATGCATGGACAAAATAATATTTGCAAGATTAACAATACTAATTCAACATTCTACAGTGATGATGCAATTGTAATAAAATGATATTGTAGTGCTGTTGCTGATTTATAAAGTGATGTGTCAAACTTCATATATCCAAACAGTGTGGAATATAAATAATATTTTCTGGAACAATTGGATATAAACTTGGAATAATAATATTAACTGAGTTCTATTGCTGTGAAACAGTATTTTCTGTTAAATGCAAAGTGCTATTCCATATGCAAAGAATATATTATGCTATCTGTTTACAAAATGTGCTATTGCATTTACTATAATACCTGCAGGGATGAAAAAACTCTTTGCCAATGTAATTTTTCATCACATGGTACGTGAAATATTAAACTTGTATAGTGATTGAACAGTGCATCTTGGATTACTATGCTGGAACATTTTTATCCATTTGCTTCTGTTGCAATGCAAACTTTTTACAAACTTTTTTTAGGGAAACTTTTTTTACAAATTCAATATATTTCTGCATAAATATCTTAACTCATGAAAATTCAAAAATAGTTTTGATTTTCTATGTTTCATAATCCTGTTTCAGGATTAAATGGGCTACACAGTGGCTGCAATGTTATAACTAGGAATGTTGCATTGATTTTCTGTCTGGTCTCCAGAGAAGTAAACATAATTAGGCATTAAAACTAGTTTCCATTGACTGGGCATAACATTGATCATGCTATAGTATTTACATTCAGTTTGTTTCAAAATTATTGTGTTATTGAGAATATATAGTGTAGCCCAGTAAAAATTAATTTTTAAGTGTCACTATTGCTATAAGCAAATTGACCTGCAGAAGTTCATTCAGATTGATACCTTCATTGTGTTCTACAGGATGTTTACAAAGTGTATTGACTTATAGGTTGTGGCGTTGTTACACTTATTTGTTAACTTATTTAATTTTTTGTGACCATTCAGTAATACACAAATAATATTATCAGTCATTTCTGTAGAAAATATTGGATTGTAGGTGTTAAAGAAATACAAAATATGACCACAACATATCCAGGATAGGATACAATACAAGTGAAAGCCTGCTGCAGTATTGGTGAAAAATTTTTCCAACATGTAGCTTACTGCAACATAAATAAATTTTTGTATGTTGAAATGTTTGGTTAATTATTTCATATTTTTTTAACACAATTACCTTTATTACATCATATAGAGTCTTCACTGTTAATGTTGCAAAGTTGAAGAAATATTGTCATTTTAAGGTTAGTGATAGTATCTGAAAGAATCCAGATAAGTCGTAAAGTCATCCTTACCAGATATAGTACACCATTGTGACAGGTATCACATGTAAATTCGTTTATAAAATATTGTTCAGTAATATTATTATGTGAAAAATACTCATTCATTTGCTTAAAGATTATGATATACATTCACTCTCTGAAATTGTATAAAATTTAAATTTTTATATTTGTGTGAATAATGTGTGAGGCTGTGTAATCTTTTCCAGAAAATAAGGTTTATTTCCATGTATCATATTTCTCAGAGCAGAAGATGATGTACTCTCTCTGTGAAATTTTTAGTTTATTTTGGTGGTGGCACATCTGTGATTCTAATATTAAGTGGGTCACAATTTCAGCATTAATGTTTTTGTAATTTCCACTGAACAGTTTCCTCCATTGTACTAACACAGTTACAGCATTTCCGGCTTTTACTTTTATTTGTAACTGATATAATTTATTGTTACATAACTTAAAACTATTGTTTTCATATAAATGTGAGAATGACAAATCAGATTCCAGAACTCCAATGTATTTTGATGAATATAAGCAGTTTAAATGGATTAGCATTTCATATTTTTATATCTTGAAATTACTAATTGAATATTCTGTAACCATAAATTCTTTTGTACATGACTGTGTCCTGCAAATTATAAGCTACTATGCAGCTAAGGAAATACTCGGCTTTAAATTGCATATGTTTTGAATCTTTTGTATTTTTTTAGTATTCTATCATTTTAATTTTTTATGAAGGACCTATAAAAAGTTATTTTATTGTGCCTTTGTTAAATTTCTTTTAGTGAATTTTGAAGTACTTTAAGGAGAGTGTACTAATGATATAGCTAAGTAATGTTAACTTGTTGAGATGCATCTGTTGAACCAGATGAAAGGCTTGCTGTGTGTTGAAATCTGTGCTGACCAATAGATTCTGACAATCATTGTTTCATATTAATGTAATTTTGTCCTTAAAAGAGATGGGCAGCTATATATGAATGTTCAGAGGTCTTTTTGACATTGATTAGTACAATTTTGATTGAGTAGCAATAATTTTAGAAGGGGTAAAATGTAATCAACAGCATGCCATTCACATTGTCTTTGAGTTTATTAATTTAAAAACTTACATACCTTATGTACTCACTCTTCCCTCAGACATAATTATTCATTTTTACATTTCGTAGACATTTCTTACATGTGTCATAATCAAAATGTTTTCCTTTAATGCTAAAAAACATAATCTAAGTAAGTTTCAAATCGTACACTTTGGAATTGGGCATGGTTGTATTCCAAAGTTAAATATATAGAAGTGTCATATGGAATAACTGATTTTGGTTCACAGAATCGTCATTACTGTGGTTATTTATTACTGTCAGAAATAATTATGTTGCATTGCCCAAAGCTTCTTAGCTACTTTCATGCATGCTGTCTATACAGTAACATTTTTCTGGTAAATCAAATGTGTCACAAGTTAACAACATTTTGTTATTATTTATTTGAGAATGATATTAACAATCAGTATTGCCACAGGCGTATGTATTTGTGTACCATCTATGAAAAGTTCATTTAAAGACCAACTTATTATGATGATATGTCTGCAGATTGACTATTGCATGTATTTGTTCCTGATAGGGTTGCCAATAAAGCAGTAGAAAAGTATACTAGTTAGTATTTGTCAGATTTTCAGGTGTGATTTAATTTGTGTGTCAATGAGAAATAAATATTTCATGTTCTGATAACTTATCCCAAACTGTTAACTTCTCAGTATTTTGTGTTTGTTTAGACATAATATTATTATGATAGTTTCAGTGCAACATCTATTTGCCGTTGCCTCATTTTGCTCAAAATTCCTAACTTGGAGTTTGAATGGCAGATAGGACTTTCATTTTACAATTACATTACTATCATTTTGCTGTCTGTTTTTATATTACTGAAATAAGCACTACATTGGAGCTGTATACCTTTCTTGAATATAACTATAATTAGTTGACAGTATTGTTTTTAACTGTTATTTTAGTTGCTGTTTCACTCTACGCACAACTGAAAATTGTTAGTATATCATGAGTGTGTAGTGGTTCAAGTAAATATATTTTGTGTATTGTATTGTAAGTGGCCAATGAATACAACCTTTACACAGTCTTAAGAAATAGTCACTGGAGGTGTTTGTCAAAATAACCTGTGAACTACAAATCATTTATTATACATCCTTATACTGATCAAGTTGTGTATTATTTTCACAAAATTATAAAGACTCATGTTCCTTCTTCCATTGGTACACCAGGAAATATATGCAAATAACTCATTTTGCAGATGTAATATCTCAAAACAAAGTTGTTTGAAACCAAGGTGCCATTGCTCATACGAGCTTCCAAAAGCTAATAAATAGACTATGATTTTCACTCAGGTTCAAAACACCATATTTGTGATCAATCTGTGTGTCATTTGAGTGGTTCTCGTGGAATTAGCAGCAAAATATAAAATTATCATCTAAAGACATGTCTTTTGATATTTTTGAGTGCACTTTTTGCTGAGTTCCATGTGAAAGTGGAAGCTATGTCACGAGTTTCAACTGTATGCCAGAAATACTGTGTAATCCAAATTGTAATTTACAAACTGCTGTTTTATTAATAAAAACCATTTGTACTGTAATAAACAAATCATCAGACATTCACCAAACTTTCTCTTTTCAGTTAACTTAGTCAGAATGGCGTTTTCAGTGACAATTATAATTTTATATTAAACAATTTTTCTATGTGAGGAACTGTATGTAGTGAACCTAAACTGTATTATTAAATCATCCTGATTACAAAGTTGGAGTTGTATATGAGTATTTATGGGATCAATTTGAGATGTCTGTGATTACAAGCTTTGTAAATGTCACCTACAGTTCTTACAAACCGTAGGCTAGCTGCAACACAAACTAGTTCCATCTAGACATGTTTTCAAGGTCCTTGCACTGGATGCTTGCTTACTGTGAAAGTAATTTGCTTATCACAATGTTTCCTTATAACATAGGATGATCGAACAGTTTTATTGCCCTGAGCCTTCTTACTTCCCAATGAGTTACTAAATGGATATGTCATGATGCACTTGGCTGTTGTGGTTTCTGGTTAGCCTTTTGCAGACAAAAGGTCACAGAAAACTATTGTTTCTCTATATTGGTAATCAAATGGAAGTAGTTCAGTTTTAGAAATGTTTGGATGAAATCTTCACTTATACTACTATAAATTTATGGTTTCTAGGCACTCTCACTACACTTTTTCTGTCTTCTATCATAGTAATTAGAATGGCTAGGGTTGTGTGGTTCACATAACCAAACTGGATGCAAGTGAAATTAGTCAAGTTATTTGTGTACTTGGACTGTCACTGTCTAGGCCATGTGGTATCATATGTAACAATTAGAATGATGAAAAGCATTAATGTTTTCACCTTCTTTTCATATTAGATTGTATAGACTCTTTAGAAATCCAAATATTTGGAAACACTGTTTACTCATTGGAACCAGTAATCAGGTAAAGGGTTACATGTTTGGCATTCTCTAACACCCTAATTTTTAATGTAGTGAGATGTGAATATTGGTTAACTGGACTATCGGAAAGGTAAGTGCCTATTAGATGCTTAAGGGATATTAGTGAGATCATAACTTTTCGTCTGTTTTTGTCTAATATATCGTAACAGTGGGAGGTAGTGGGAAGATTTATGCTCTAAATGCCCCTCTTCTGAACTGTGAAGTAAAATTCACATTCCCGCAATGACAAAGAGTAGCTAACAGCCCAAAAACCCTAATTTCAGATATAAAATACTAAGAATGTGTGGTTGGAGCACAGTATTATGTGGACATGTATCATTGACTATTGGGCAACCAGAAAAGAATTAAGCTATGTGAGATATGGTACTATAGAAGGATGTTGAGAATAATGTGTACTGATAAGACTAGGAATGAGTGAGGAGAGGAACACATTGAAAACATGGAGAAGAAAAAAGGGTAGGGTGATAGGACAGGTTTTAAGATGCCAGGGAATAACTTCCTTGGTACTTGAAGGAGCTGTAGAGGGTGAAAGTTGCAGGGGAATACAGAGACTGACTTATATCCAACAAATTATTGAGGAGGTTGGGTGGATGCGCTATTCTGAGATAAGCAGGCAGGTATTGGAGAGGAATTTGTGCTAAGCCATATCAAAACTAGTCTGAAGACTGCTGAAAATGAGCCCAAACACCATTGAGGAACCAGCAAGAAATTTTTTGCGTCACCTGATCACTAACCAATGTTCGTGAAAGCTCTTACAGTAGCATTTAATTTTTTTTTTCAAATATGCGAGCATTTTCTCAATTATTGAGTGTCGGGAGACGCTATAAGAAAGATGTTATACATTGCGAAGAGCCATGACGATCATTCCACTTGGGACTTGTGGAATGGTACATTAGCTTATTTGTTTTAGTTGTAAATATTTGTCATGTATTGTTGTTTTCTGACATGTTCTACATCCTGGAGGACCTCCTCACTACGGATCAATTGGAATGAAAGTAAATCTAATTTAATCTAATCTTATTCTCAAAATTCTGAGAGGCCAGTCACCAGTACTGGTATGTGTCAACAAACATTTAACAAATCCAAGAATCACTTTGCTTAATGATAATGGTGAAAAAATTGGAGACATTCTAACCTATATAAATTGTTAGGGATAAACATTGTTTAGAAATATTACACACGAATAGAGTAGTGTGTGGGGAATATTTGTGGTATACGATGAACCTTTGTGAAATATAGATGCAGTTGTAGACAGTTGGTGTCATAAAGAAGGATAGCCGCAATAGTTTTTCGTGCATAACATCCATGAATGGGAAAGGACGAAAAGGCCTGGGGGGTAATTTTAGTGTACTACATACCCTTCATCATACACTAAGCGATGGCATGCTGGGTACAAATGTTTTGTGTATTCAAATTTTGACTACAGTGATCGTTTGGAAGGAATAGTTTCAGATTTTGCGATTGTTACGGATGTTCTGTACCGTAGTCCTCTAATCCAAGATCAGCCCAGTTTTCAGAAACTCGCCCCCAGCGCAGTTTTCAAGGAGTATGTTGTTTGCTCCTCTTATCCAAGATTGGGCCAGTTTTGAGAAATCCGCCAGCAGTAAAATTTTGGAGGAGTATCTTTTTTGCACCTGGTCACATAAACTTGTTGCTCACCATGGCCTTAGACGCATGTTGCCTTCATTGTGCACATAGACTTGTGACAAACAAACTATAGCGTATTTGTTCAGCTACCTTTTGGTACTCCTAGTTGTATCTGCTTGTGAGTCAAGGTGCTGTGGTGAGGTGAGATCCTATTTTTGTCCTCTTCCTACTGCAAGAAATTCGTACGCTCCTCTTAGACGAGCATAATGAGTCCTTCTGCAATGTGATATTGTGGTGGTGTTATGGAGGAACAGGAAACCCATTACCGGCTCATAGGTAGCTGTGCCTGAGGAACGTCAAGGGCACGAACGGTCGAATCATCAGAAACCGTGTTGCACGTCTCACTCTGTGAGAACCAGTGGAGAAATTTTAAGTGTAACTAAGAATTGGCAGATTCAGGTGATCAAGAACCATCTCGGCTCCTCATCTGCCTGGGTACACACTGCAAGTGAAAATTTCTTTTATCAGCAGAGAAAGAACTTGCTCCTCTTCTAGCAGCAGGGTACTGTAGGTTGATGGAGGTGGGAAGCATTCCAAAGTGATTGGAAAAGTATCAGGTCATTCTCATTTTCAGGAAGGGACATCGAATTGCCACGAAGTACTACAGGCCTGCAGCTCTGACGTCTGTCGATTGCAGAATTTTGGAACATATTTTAAATCTGCGTATTATGACATTTGTCGAGACCGAAACTCTCCTTTGTAGGAGTCAAGATGGCACCAGAAAATAACCGTCGTGCGAAACCCGGATCACTTTGTTCGTCCACCAGACTCAGCAAGCTGGAGATAGCGCCGCCTAGGGTGACGCCTTGTTTCCTGACTTCGAAAGGCGTTCGATACGGTTACACACTGCTGCCTGCTGTGCTGAACAAAATAAGAGTGTAAGGAATATCAGACCAGCTGTGCCACTGAATTGAAGACTTTCTAGCAAGCAGAATGCAGCAAACGATTCTCAGTGGGGAGAAATCTTCAGACGTAAACGTAACTACAGGCGTACACCGAGGGAGCTTTTTGGAAACATAATCTTTCGCAATACATGTAAATGATTTAGTGTATAACGTCTAGGATCCATGAGGTCGCTTTGATATTTTACCCAGAGAGGTTGCAAAGTTTGAAAATTTACCGCAGTGCAGGAGGACGTGGATCTACGATTGGTACAGTGATTGTCAGGTAACCCAGAACATAAACAAATGTAACGTAGTGTGTGTAAATGATGAGTACTGTAGGATACCGTGTTGGCGATGCCGTTGTCTGGAGAATTATATCGCCGTTGGGTGTATGTTACAGAATACGTAATAACTAAGGTCTAGGCGTATTGAATGTCACCTCACTCAAAATGTAGATACGAGGGTAATCCCAAAAGTAAAGTCTCGTATTTTTTTTTATAAGTACAGAACTCTGTGTGGCAGTTGGTCACACTGTTATGAAGAGTGCTTCACGCGCAGTGTGTAAACATGCGCACGCCGCGCTAGGTCGCTCAGTCTTGGCTTGGCAGCCGTTGAGAATGGAGATCCCGTCGGATGTTACCGCCAAGTGCGAATTGCGCACATTTATTCGGTTTTTGAACGCAAAGGGCACTGCGCCGATTGAATCCATCGCCAATTGACGGAAGTGTATGATGAGTCCTGCATGGGAAATTCAGAACCGGAGAAGAGGAATGTTGATCAAGGACGTACACATTCTCCATGACAACGTTCGCCCACATATCGCTGTTGCTCTCTTGCAATAGTTTCAGTGGAACATAATCACTCACACATCCTATAGTCCTGACTTGGCGCCCAGTCACTATTATCTGTTCCATAGGTTAAAAGAACACTTGCCCGAAAAGCGATTCAGCTCCGACGACGAGGTGAAAGAAGAGGTTTATAACTTTCTGAACAGCATGGCGGCGAGCTGGTGTGACATGGCATTCAAAAACTGCCACAGCGTCTACAAAAATGCATCAACAGAAATGGTGATTATGTCGAAAAATAGCTAAATGTTCAAGCTGTAAACTGATGTAAACCATTGCAGAAATAAAAAGGTATATGTACTAATAAAAAAATAGGAGACCTTACTTTTGGGATTACCCTCGTAAATGCTCCGCAGAAGTCATAAAGAAGAGAATGAAGCCAATGGTATACGATTACAACGGCAGTTCTGAAATTCTGGAGCGCCTTGAGTAGTCCTTCCATATTTTAGGTCCTGATTAAGTAAATATCGGAACTGTTCCGATGCGCCATACAAGGATCTGCGCGTAATACGTCGGTTTAGCTATATTCCACACCGAAGTGCCAAAGAAACTGGTATAGGCATGCGTATTCAAATACAGAGATATATAAACATGCAGAATACGGCGCAACTCCTATATAAGACAAGTGTCTGGCGCAGTTGTTGGATCTGTTACTGCTGCTACAATGGTAGGTTATAAAGATATAAGCGAGTTTCGACGTGGTGTTATAGTCGGCGCACGAGCGATGGGGCACAGCATCTCCGAGGTAGCGATGAAGTGGGACATCTCCGAGGTAGCGATGAAGTGGGAATTTTCCTATACAACCATGTCACAAGTACACTGTGGATATCAGGAATCCGGTAAGGCATCAAATCTCCAACATCGCTGCGGCTGGAAAAGAATCCTGATAGAACGGGACCAGCGACGACTGAAGACTATTGTTCAACGTGGCAGAAGTGCAACCCTTCCGCAAACTGCTGCAGATTCCAATGCGGGGCCATCGACAAGTGCCAGCGTGCAAACAATTCAACGAAACATCATCGATATGGGCTTTCGAAGCCGAGGGCGCACTCGTGTACCCTTGACGACTGCACGACACAAAGCTTTATGCCTCGCCTGGGCCCGTCAACACTGACATTGGACTGTTGATGACTGGTAACATGTTGCCTAGTCGGACGAATCTCGTTTCAAATTGTATTGGGTATGGAGACAACCTCATGAATCCGTGGATCCTGTATGTCAGCAGGGGCTGTTCAAGCTGGTGGAGGCTCTTTAATGGTGTGGGGCCTGTGCAGTTACAGTTATATGGGGCCGCTGATACGTCTAGATACGACTCTGACAGGTGACATGTGCGTAAGCATCCTGTCTGATCACCTGTATACATGCATGTTCATTGTGTATTCCGACGGACTTGGGCAATTCCAGCACGACAATGAGACACCCTACATGTCGAGAATTGCTACAGAACGGCTCCAGGAACACTCTCCTGAGTTTAAACAGTCCTGCTGGCACCGCACTCCCCAGACATGAACATTATTGAGCATATCTGGGGTGCCTTGCAACGTGCTGTTCAGAAGAGCTCTCCACCCCCTCGTACTCTCACGGATTTATGGGCAGCCTGCAGGATTCATGGTGTCAGTTCCCTCCAGCACTACTTCAGACATTAGTCGAGTCCATGCCACGTCGTGTTGCGGCACTTCTGCGTATTCGCGGGGGCCCTACACCGTATTAGGCAGGTATACCAGTATCTTTGGCTCTTCAGCGTATATCGACGGCCGTCAAACTGCGCCCCGCGGGCCACATGCGGCCCTGATCAAGTATTCATTCGTCCGCAGTTCTCAGTCATATTTAGTAGTAATGTGCATCGAGCAACTAACAGGCTAAGCCAAAAAGTCAGCTAATGTTGAGAGCTTCTTAAGAGTGAAATTTTTCTGTTTAGTATCAAACAAAGATACATAGAGAGAGAGAGAGAGACAGAGATTTTATCTGACGTTGGTGATGTCGGCCGGCAGCAAAGTAAAGTTGGGAGTGTCCCTGAGGAGCAGAGGTCTAAGTAGTACAGCCACTCCGGGACCTGAGACGGGGAATGTTCTACGGTTTTTTTTTCACTACTGACAACTCACAGTCTTGCGAATTGTTAACCGAAAGGAGCTGGGTTCGATTCCAGGCCGGGTCGGAAATTTTGTCTGTTCTGGGACTGGGTGTGGTTTTGTCCTTACGTTCGTATTGTCATAATTGACATTCCACTATTGAGATGACGTTCCGAAAGCCAATATATTAATAAAAAATAATAATTAAAAAATCGAATGGGCTTGTGTGACTCGTACCGACCAGCTGCTATGGTGTAAATTTTTCACATGAAAGTAACATGGGTTCGTTAATGTCTGTTATAGAGACTGTATTTTCAAATGCTGTACATATTTTCGGCAAAGAATATGAAAATAGAATATGCCAGTTGAAATGCAACGCAATGAGTAGAAGTAAAAGACATTCAAAACAACTGTGGCAGTCTCTCATATTGCAAAAAGTATTTTAAGTACAATTTAATCAACAATGGGCTTCCAGATGTTTTACCAAGTTGTTTCCATTTTCTATACAATATTTCGACGACCGACACAGCCGTCTTCTTCAGATGCTGCGAGTTTTGCTTTTATGTGTACTTACCGCCTCAACTCCAGCCGAACTGTGAACTCTTGGTCTCACGCTGTTTTTTATAGGTGAGTTCGAGTCCTGACATCTATTACATCCTTTGACGCTAATTTGTTTTTCAGAGCTCTCTCTGTTTATTCCGTCAAACGCAAATTCTCTCAGCGTTTTCCAACTCTGGACGATATGATGACAGAACATCCGCAAGTATACTATTATTATCAATCGCGTCGAGAAAACCTGGGAGATCACGTAAGTACAATTATTATTGTTAATTAATCGTGCGCTCACACAGCAGACTTCGTTAGGCAATTACAGGGTCTCAACTTCGGGGTCGCTGAATGTAGAAGGAATCAGAACAGTTGACACGATGTGTTCCGAATAGTGCCGACTTCTAACGACTAGAATTCACGATTGGCGCCATGTTATCGTCCCCTTGTTACTGGTAGTCTATTTGTGGCTCATCACGGAGCAATTTGTGTATATTACCAATTAAAAATAAGATCGGTAAAATATGCGGCCCGAGCTGTCCCTCAAAATGCCAGTATTAGCTCTTGAGCAAAAACCTTTGACGACCAGTGGTCTACATGGCCAGAAAAGATCCCTGACAGTTGGCAGGTTTCAACCAGGAAGCGCGAAAGGTTGCCATCAGTGTGCTGCCTGAAATTCATAATTGACTAGATCTGCGACCACACTGAGACATGCCCATAGAATAGGAACCAAAATCCCGTTACGTGGTTAGTCGTGATAGTCGCACAAAGCATGGGAGCAACCAACATTTCAACAGTCAGAGATCTTCTCTCATCGTAAGAACTATAAATGCGGAAGTGTAACAATCGTGCCCAGGTAATTACAATGGATTTGTCTGATGAAAGGCGAGATTGTTCTCGCTAAACGCCGGTAGGGTAAATTTAGTGAACCGATTTTGAGACAGATCGTTGAACATTGTTACTGGCTGCAAAGGACTTGACAATAAATAAAAGGAATAAGGCCCATACAGAGGGGTGCAATCACTACTTATCCCGAGCTAAATACATGAAAGCAGTAGGGTGGAGAATGGCTCAGACAAGTATGTTTCACCAAGCACTGTCCAGTGTACAGTTGCTTGATCAATACAGGAGGTTTCAAAAAGTACTTTACAAATTTAAAAATTCTTGTAAATTTATTGGTAGAGGATATAGAGCTGGGTTTAGTGTTCCTTTGTAGAGAAACGCATCAAGTTTTTAACCTTAAACTAAAGATGTTGTATGTGGCTTCCGTTGGTTATCCTACACACATCCCATTGGAAGTCAGTTTCTTCCCAAACTCGCTGTAGCAGTGCATGTGTATCTTGCTCAGTGGTGGCGTAATTTCTTGCTCTAAGTTCAGGTAGAGAAGCCGGCACAGGAAGTACAAATACGATATCCTTGATGAATCCCTATAAAAAAAAATCGAGTGGTGTCAGGTCTGGGGAACGTGGGGGGCACACAATTGGCACATCACGGCCAATCCATTGACCAGGAAAGCGGTCACTGAAAAATTCCCGAACGTCAGCCAGGTAGTGCCGTGGTGCACCATCTTGCATGAAGTAAACATTTCGTTCTTGGTCATCCTCATCAATTTGTGGAATCGAAAATTGTTGTAACATATCCAGGTACGACGTCGTCAGATGTGCTTGGATGACCCAATGATTTCTCGTTCTTACCGAGCACTCTGTTTCTACAACACATTTATGCAGTTCATGAACTATAGGCCTACTAGGAGGATCTTTGGCGTACTTGGTACGGAAATTACCCTGAACTGTTGTCGCCGACTTCGGTTCTTCAAACCAAAAGACACAGCTAGCACGATCGGGTCCAGTGAAGGTAGCCATCTTTAATGAAACTACCACTAGCTTTCCTTACGGTGCGATTCGGCACTAGCCAACCTCGCGAGACAAAGCTTGATGTTTTTCCCTGCAAATTGACAATACAGTCATCTCTGTAGGTACTATGAATTAATTTATATGAATTTTCAAAGTTATTAAGTCCTCTTTGGAACACCCTGCGTTTATGTAGATGTAACCCCAGTAGTGTGGTTTCACTTCATGTAACTCGATCTGTAGTTTACAGTCAACGCTTTGGGAAATAATGCACCAAAACAGGGTATTACGAGGGTCACTCCAAAAGAAGTGCACACTATTTTTGTAAAAATACAGTTTTCATTCTGCATGTGTTAAGGTTTTGCAGTGTGTAGATACATCCTTCCCGCTTGTTTTCAAACTTAGTTCAACCTGTTCCCGTGAGTGGCGCCATCACTGCATGTCTTCAAGATGGCTGCTACACTTGATGTTCGTCAGAAGCAACGTGCTATTATAGAATTCCTGTGCTGTGAAAACGAGACAGTGGGAAACATCCACAAGAGGTTGAAAAAGGTGTATGGAGATGCTGCTGTCGATCGGAGTACAGTTACTCGGTGGGCAAGCAGGTTTCGTGATGAAAGCGGGCACAGTAGTATTGAGGATTGTCCTCGCAGCTGCAGGCCTCGTACTGCACACACTCCAGACAATGTGCAGAGAGTTAACGAATTGGTGACTGCTGACAGACGCATCACAGTGAACGAATTGTCACGCAACGTTGGGATAGGGGAAGGAAGTGTTTGTAGAATACTGAAAGGTTTGTACCAGATGGGTTCCCAGGATGTTGACAGCGGCTCACAAAGAAACAAGAAAAACGGTATGCAGCGAACTTTTGGAACAGTACGAGAATGATGGAGATGGATTTCTTGGAAGAATTGTGACAGGTGATGAAACATGGCTCCATCATTTTTCACCAGAGACGAAGAGGCAATCAATGGAGTCGCATCATGCAAATTCGTCCAAGAAAAAAAAAAAAGATTCAAAACCACACCTTCTGCTGGAAAAGTTATGGCTACAGTGTTTTTCGATTTCGAAGGACTCTTGCTTGTGGACATCATGCCAAGTGTAACCACCATAAATTCTGATGCATATGTGACGACACTGAAGAAACTTGAAGCTCGACTGAGTCGTGTTCGACCACATCGACAAAAGCAGGATGTTTTGCTGTTGCACGACAATGCACGGCCATATGTCAGTCAAAAAACCATGGAAGCGGTCACAAAACTCGGATGGACAATAGTGAAACACCCTCCTTACAGTCCTGACCTGGCTCCATGTGACTATCATCTCTTTGGGAAACTGGAAGACTCTCTACGTGGAACAAGGTTTGAAGATGATGACTCCCTTGTGCACGCTGCCAAACAGTGGCTCCTACAGGTTGGTCCAGAAATTTACCGTGCGGGTATACAGGTGCTGGTTCCAAGATGCCGTAAGGCAGTTGAGAGGGATGGAAATGATGTGGTGAAATGAAAATATTGTTCCTAAAGGATGTATCTACACACTGTAAAACTTTCAAACACGTAGAATAAAAGATGGATTTAAAAAAAATAGTGTGCATTTCTTTTGGAGTGACCCTCATACTAGTATCAGATGCTGATGCGTTCTGGGGTCTTCGGTGACAGTAATTTTCCAAGATTACCTATTTCTGAAAACCAGAAATTGAGCACTCTGTGGAGTTCAGCGTTCAGAATTGACTAATAATTGACTAATAATTGTTAATGTTAAATTGGTTACAATCCATTTTCATCTTTTTTCTAAGGGCTCAAATACACTAGCCAATCAAAAATATGTAGACACACATAACTGGATATTAATATGGAGTCTGTCCAGTCTACGCATTTCTACCTCCACATCTACGTAGCGGAACGTACCATATACCACTACTAGTCATTTCCTTTCCTGTTCAGCTCGCAAATAGAGCGGTGGAAACACGACTGTCTGAAAAGCCTCTGTGCGAGCCCTAATTTCTTGCAGTTTACCTTTGTGGTCCCTAAGCGAAATGTGCGTCGTTGGCAGTCGGCCGCAAATGCCGGTTCTTTTACTTTCTGCAATAGTGCCTCACGAAAAGAGGCTTGAATTCCACTGGGGACACTTTCAGTGAGTTGTGTGGATGTGTATAGACGAATAGCAGCCTATACTTTCGTAAGAGACGAAACCAGAGAAGGTACTGATGTTGGACGCTGGGGTCTGGAGCAAATTCGACGTTCTAACTCATCCAAGAGGTGGTACGTTGGATGCAGGTCAGGATTCCGCGCACGACAGTCCATTTCAGGAATGTTATTTCCACATACGATTCCCTCACACATGATGTTATGAGCGGTGGCATGAGCCCCCTCTCATATTTCTATATTACGATTCTCCTCTCTAATTGCATGCGGTGGAAAGTTGCTATTCCTTCACACGCCGACTTCCCACGCAGCGTCTCTCGTCACCCGGGTGGTCCGGTGACAGGCGGGCTCTGTTGAACTGGAGAGGGTTAAGCCGACGGGTGCGAGGAAGTCGAGTGAATGCTTTGCAGACGCCGACATTGTCAAAAGACACGCCCGGAGGGGTTTGAAGTAGCGGCTGGGCTAGAGGTTCCGTTACTTCGCAGAATCTTAGCGAAAACACTTTCTGGCGGGCTACCAGCGAGGCGTGGGAATGACTTGTGTACCCAGGCAGTTGTGGCGGGAAAATTCCCGCGCTTTCTGCAAAATAGTAACTGTGATTGGCTTGCTCAGGGCATAGCTCCGTGACGTAGCAAAATCAGCACAGAAATTGGCGCCAAGAATCTCCATTGGTGGAATGGTAGTGCTCCGGCAATGGAGTGGAATTTTCCGCCGGTTTTCGAGTTGCTGATTGGAACGTTTAACCATGGCCACTGTCGTGGGGGCGGGAATGTTGTGTGTTCGGCCTGTACGGGTGCTCTAGGTAGTCGGCTCTCACCTTTTGGTCGAGGACGTCGAAGCAACCAGCCATCGCCTCCTGTACGCCAGATCGTGTTCGGGCAGTTAAGAAGACAGTTTGGTAACGTATGTCCGCAGCACCGGCAGATAGGGATTTTCCTAGGTGATAATCAGAGCTCAGCAGAGCGCGCCTGTTCGTCTTTTTCTAACTTTGTTCTGTCTTGAGTAGCAGCAATTACTGTTGGGTTAGCTGTGTGTCTCTCTTGAGATTTGAGTGGCAAGGAATTGGCTCCACATACCACTTCGTCTTAAACCTCACGATCTAGTTTAGGGACAACTTCACCTTTACAGTGTTTGTATGAGTCTCCAATTTGAGCCAATTTGATGTATTATAAATATTTCATGTGTTTCTTTTATTATTTTGTGTTTAGTCTTAATAAATCATATTGTTATTTTGGACAGAACTTTCATTCTGTTAATCGGTAGAGCAACCCATCATTTCTCACTATGTTAATGAAACCTTCGTTTATTTAACTTATTTATCAAATTAAATTATTGCAGGTGCCAAACTCTCTTCTACTCCACTGGCAGGGTTGATTAGAGTCAGTTCGCGTGTTTTTTTTATCCTTGTGCAACAGCAAAAGTCGGAGTTAGAATAGGGGGGGGGGGCTTAGAGCATCATTTACATATGTAGATGCTTGAAGAATTTAGTGTTAAATACACTGCTAGCCCCGGCACCTCGCATAAAATGGCGACCCTGCCAGGATCTTTCCTGGAATCTTCTGATAAGCAAGCAGTAATATTAGTAGGGACACTCAGAATTTTTTTGCTTAATTTTTTATTGATTAATACCCAAGTTCTTTTTCTGGTAGTTCCGCGTTTAGTTTTAAGTAGCGGCGCATGATTACAGTTTTTGTTTTCAGTGTATATATTTTTTTTGTTTGTTCATTGTTTTTTTTGTGTTCCTTTGATGGTGTGTCTGTACCACATCACAATTTGTCGGGTTTGTGTGCGGTTTCTGTACCACAACAAATCGTGCTTATAATTACAGCGTTGGAGCGGCGTTGTTGAAATTTTATGTTTATGTGTAAAAATATATGGAGTAGATTAATTTTATTGTGCATTTTAGATAAATTTGTTTTTCATGAATGATAACGAGAAGTAAGGCACGACCATTATCGAGCGAAGCTAAAACAAAAGAGGATAGCATAATGGATAAGGGGCAGTTTACTGACGGGAATAGGTTCGGAGATGAGATGGGCACATTTTTAGCAGGACAGGACGCCAGGGTCATTGATGAGGAAGGTGATTTGGACGCGATCTCAGAGCAGCGTTGCGGCCGGGATTGTGATAGTGAAGTAGAGGATGAAACAGAGACAGGCACACAGGTCGAGACGGTAGGAGAAGTTTATAGTCTAACGAACGAGAGCAGACAGGGACCAGCTCGGTCACGTCAGAGCTCTAGCGCCCAGGTGTCCAGAGTTATATCGCCCATGTGTGACGAGGATCAAAATGATGACATTAACCCAATACTGAGCTTCCTACGATCAATGAAAGAAGAAGCTGACGAACAGCGTAGGAAGGAGAAGGAAGAAGATGAGAAACAACGTAAGAAGGAGAAGGAAGAAGATGAGAAACAATGTAAGAAGGAGAAGGAAGAAGATGAGAAACAACGTAAGAAGGAGAAGGAAGAAGCTGACGAACAGCGTAAGAAGGACACTGAGGCAATAATTTCGCATATAGGAGAAATTCGTGGGGAATTATTAACAATAAAGAAAGAATGTGGAGAAGCAAAACAAATGTCAATGGTAGCACAAAAAGTAGCAGGCCTAGCCAAAACTGCAGCAATAGGGGCAATGAAAATCGCAAGAGTAACTTCTCAACTCGCAGGGCGCTTGCGACGTGCGACACAAATCCACTCAAAATCCCTAGCGGCCTTAAAGGCTCAAGGTAATACTGCGGTTACGAACATCACGAAACGAATGAAAGAAGTAGAGAGTCGGATAGCAAAACTAGAGCGAAACGGGCACACGAGCACTGCGCGTTCGGATACCAATGATGGAGTACACAGAATTGTGTCTCCGAGGAAAAGCCCGCCGTGCTCTAGCCCAATGACAGAGTGCGGAACTAACAATGCACACACAGAAACACCTAGTAATAGCTCCAATAATTGTAGCCCACTTAGGAGAGTGAATTCGGAGTGCCACCTCCACTGTGATACAGAGGTAGTACATCACAGTTATCAGCAAGATAGATCAGGACACTCAGCAGACGTGCAAGTATCGGAAACAAGTGACAACACCAGTGCGAGGATCGGACAGGATTTTGATCAGAATCACTTCCTGTTGATACTAAAATTCCAGAAGTTCAAAGATAATGGAGGATCGATGCATCCGAAAAGCTGGGTGATGCAGTTTACAAATTCATTACCGTCGTCATGGCCAACCCAGGCAAAATTAGAATTCATGTGTGGACACATCGAAGGCCAAGCTGCGGAAAAGATGCGGGGTGTGGCAGCGACGTGTCGGACTTATCAGGAATTTGTTGGTGCATTCCTGCGGACCTACTGGTCAAAGGAAACGCAAGACAGGATTAAAGAGGAAATAATATTTTGTCCTGAACTGGAAGTGTCCGGGCATAGGAGCGCAACCAAATTTTTTGATGATTTACTCAAGAAGAATCAGTTTTTAGATAGTCCATATAGCAACGGAGAAATCATTAAATTTTGCTTTTCCAAATTGCCAGTTAGGTATCAACAGACACTTATCGGGAAGTGTGGATCTGACATAGAAGCATTCAAGAGTCTATTGCGCGAACTCGAAGTAGTCTTCGATAAACAAGACGCAAAGGACAGGAAGAAGGCACAAAATAACAAAAACCACGGGCCAGCAAGGGCAGACGACAACAGATCGCATAATCGCACTGGTCAGTCAGGAAACCAGGGTTACGGAAGCCAAGGTTACGCTATTCAAGATTATGGAAACCAAAGACACGGAAACCAGAACGTCAGGGAGCAGGGTCAATCTAGACAAGGAATCTGGGACAGGAGGAATAACGAACGGCAAAGCGACCGTAATTGGAGAGAGCGAAACCAAGGACAACAGGAGAACCAGGAGATTGAAAGTAGACCCGCAAATCCTATTGCACGTCTGAGGAGGGGGAGTCTGACAAGGGATTGGCGCTAGTCCATAGGACTCCACCACATCTCTCACACAAAGAAGTTCGTGGAATAATAGTAGTTTAGGTGGTGTACATAGTAGAATAGGCAAATATATGAATCTTTGTTCGGGGAACAATAATCGTTGCATTAATAGATTAAGATTGTTAAAGTATTAACACGCTGCGTTGTCTTGTAAAAGAATTTACGGCTGCTAGTCTTCTTTTTGTTTATGTTCGCGACTTCCAATGTCGATGGAGTAGGAGACACTACCTTTCCATGAGCAATGTTTTTGTCCTTTCCTATCTGGTGTCCATGTTAAGGGATAAAGATGAGTGACGAGATGTCGCACAAACGGGCGCATACAAGAACGTGCTCTTAGAAGCGTTCTGAGAAGTCGTGATACGCTCCATAGCGGCCACAACCAGTTCGTGAGACGTTCATACCAATGCTTGCAGGCACGCGTCAGTGCACTGCAAGATTGTGGTATATTGCGTGATTTCGAGGATGAACATGTGCAGTATAGTTTTTATAGTGATGCGCCAGCATCGTTGTCTTGCAAGTCGGGGTGAACTTGTGAGCGTTTGACTCCAATGGTGCCCTAGGGCCTAGACGGTAGAAATGCGGGCATAAAGCCTACCATGCCAATGTGCTGGTTGGGGATTTAGCTTGCTGCTTGTGACTGTCACAGATGAATAACCAAGGAATTATACTTGGAAATTCGTGACATACTGTGTAGCTGATGTGTAGTGGGCGACGGAATCCTCAACAGGAACCAGTCCTGGCTTGGTCATATTACATTGCGTCTGGAAAGGTGTGCTTTGATCGCAAATACTGCATAACATAGAAAAAGAAGTTGCAACTATAAATTTATTGTCTTGTATAGCCATGGCTAACCCAGTCTCTGGAGTTTCAGTGAGGTGTAGTGAGAACTCGGAGGCCATTTCGTACGGCGCGCACATCACTGTCGTCAATAGCGGCGAGCAGCGAGACATCTCAGCGTAACAGGAATTATGTAAGAGTATTGTATAAGGTAAACAAAAATAAATAAATAAATAAATAAATAAATAAAAAAGGGTACGATATACTAGGTAAGTCAAACTGTAGGATTTAACAATAACTGGATTAATATTGTGGGGGTTTTCTACCACAAGTGTTTGGCGCGCGCCTGTTGGGATGTTATTTTTCAGGTCATCAAATCACAGACCCGAGATGGAGGGATGACCGGCGAGCGAACGTAGCATAGTTGCATGTTCATTATAGCACAGTAAAACTTAGACCTGCATAACAACATAATTGAATTAAAAGACATAGAATGTAGATCGTTGGCAAATGGTAGTTAATTCTTGAGCATGTCTACTGTCGATCTATATAATTAATAGTAATATTAGTGCGGGCCCGCACGTTTAGTTCTTCATCCAATATAGCGTCACACACCATGTACAATAGTGAGATCGTCTCTACACAAATATCAAGATAAATTATTTCCATGATTTTTGTTATGATAGCTACAGATAAATAACTATAAAATTAAAATTAGAGTGTCTGAAATGACAGACCATCAATGTATCGTGATGTGAATTTATTATAACATAGAAGGTCATGGGGAAAAGTTAGGCATAAGATTTTTGTAAGAATTGTGCAGATGACGGGGATCGTGGCAATGCAGGGGCCAGCCGGAAGTCATCGGCTACCTGCAAGAAGAAAGCGTCAGCGCGCTACCTGACGTGAAGGGCGGGAGAGCATCCGGTCCTACAAGCTGACAGCACCGGGCCGTGTACCTGAGGGATTAGGCGGCAGACAGCCCTCGCCGGTCCACAAGTGAAAGTGGGGCTGGCCGTTGACACTGACACGTGACCCACACGCGACAGCCTGCTAGCTCTCCGGATGCGGCAGCCGTTTGGAGGGATTCCCTGCGGCAGACCACGTTGTCGTGAGTACACGAAGAAGATCACATATCGTGTCAGAACCTGCGCCTCATATGCCTCAGGACAGAAAGGGACGCTATATACTCACCTGTTTGGGTTTTTACAACTCACTAGCAATGGCCGATCTGCATACACAAAGCAGTATCGTGCCACACTAACAAATGTATGGTCTCATTTCTAACTTCTCCTCTCTATTAGAGAGCAGTTTTAGCAATCGTCGCTCCTAGTTCGATCCTGTAAGGATGACCTCACACAGTTGTGGAGTCACTCCACGTGCCATCATCCCTCGTCGAACCGCAATATTGGGAAACATAAAGTACTGTCCAGCGAGAGAAGAGGCCTAGACTAGTGATGTATCCCAACAAGTAGACCTCAGAGACAATTAATCGACGTGAGGAGAGCCTATCACTGTGTCTTCCTACCATACTGCTGTCATCATATGCGTGGGTCTTGGTCCAATCTCAACAGAGTACTGCAGATGCTCCAGCATACCCTATTGCCGTTGCAACAACGTAGCAACAACACCCGACGTTTAGCCCTATGTGATGTCAGTAATGTGTAATTTGTGAAGTGCTTCGAATATTTCTAACAATGTGATTTAGTGCCTCATTTTCAGCACAGTCGTGAACATTGTGCAATGTGCACGCACAACTTGATGCCCCATGAACCTTGTTTTTTTTCTTTCTTTTCTTTCATAAATTTCTTTCTCTAGTGTTGTTTTTGTAATGTATGTTATGCCTTGTATGTGTTGTTTTACACTGTAATTCTTATTACAAATTACTGTATTGTTCTCCACACCATGTTTTTTTTTGTATTTTGTATTTATTGTTGTGTGTATGCAAACAGTGTGCCTGAAGTCCCCATAAACTGAAGCAGATACCACCACTGTCATTGTGAATGGACCATCAGTTCAGGGAACATTTTGTAAAGGTTATTCTTGCTGCAGGGAGACAGAATGAATCGGAGGTTGTAATTAGATTCTGAAAGCTCACAAAGAGATTGTTAACTTAAATAGTATCATGTGTGAGTGAGTTCAGGTTAGTTTAATGATACAAATTGTTGTAACATCTTGGGCATTTAATTGCGGAGCACTCCAACTCTGATTGTAAAGAATAAACTGCTCCATATTTGGCTCAGATGCCCGGGCCATATTTAGAGCGTCAATGTCTGTGTGAATCGGTGTTTGGAAGGGGCTCCCTGGGTATGGATGTGTGATGTGAGTGTTAGTGTTCCATATTAAGAAGGTGAAGTTGGCTACATCATAAATAATCCTCCCTCTATGAGCTTCATTTTTCAGTTGCAGTGATTTTCTTTATAGAGTGCGGCATGTGGAGTCAGTTTGCGAGATTGTTCTTGGGCGATTGACTCACTACCTTGCTCCTAAGTGACCCAACCGCTCACCAATCACAATCTAAAAATGGCGTAGGGGCAATGAGAGGTGGCATGAGCCCCCTCTCATATTTCTATCTTACGATTCTCCTCTCTAATTGCATGCGGTGGAAAGTTGCTATTCCTTCACACGCCGACTTCCCACGCAGCGTCTCTCGTCACCCGGGTGGTCCGGTGACAGGCGGGCTCTGTTGAACTGGAGAGGGTTAAGCCGACGGGTGCGAGGAAGTCGAGTGAATGCTTTGCAGACGCCGACATTGTCAAAAGACACGCCCGGAGGGGTTTGAAGTAGCGGCTGGGCTAGAGGTTCCGTTACTTCGCAGAATCTTAGCGAAAACACTTTCTGGCGGGCTACCAGCGAGGCGTGGGAATGACTTGTGTACCCAGGCAGTTGTGGCGGGAAAATTCCCGCGCTTTCTGCAAAATAGTAACTGTGATTGGCTTGCTCAGGGCATAGCTCCGTGACGTAGCAAAATCAGCACAGAAATTGGCGCCAAGAATCTCCATTGGTGGAATGGTAGTGCTCCGGCAATGGAGTGGAATTTTCCGCCGGTTTTCGAGTTGCTGATTGGAACGTTTAACCAAGGCCACTGTCGTGGGGGCGGGAATGTTGTGTGTTCGGCCTGTACGGGTGCTCTAGGTAGTCGGCTCTCACCTTTTGGTCGAGGACGTCGAAGCAACCAGCCATCGCCTCCTGTACGCCAGATCGTGTTCGGGCAGTTAAGAAGACAGTTTGGTAACGTATGTCCGCAGCACCGGCAGATAGGGATTTTCCTAGGTGATAATCAGAGCTCAGCAGAGCGCGCCTGTTCGTCTTTTTCTAACTTTGTTCTGTCTTGAGTAGCAGCAATTACTGTTGGGTTAGCTGTGTGTCTCTCTTGAGATTTGAGTGGCAAGGAATTGGCTCCACATACCACTTCGTCTTAAACCTCACGATCTAGTTTAGGGACAACTTCACCTTTACAGTGTTTGTATGAGTCTCCAATTTGAGCCAATTTGATGTATTATAAATATTTCATGTGTTTCTTTTATTATTTTGTGTTTAGTCTTAATAAATCATATTGTTATTTTGGACAGAACTTTCATTCTGTTAATCGGTAGAGCAACCCATCATTTCTCACTATGTTAATGAAACCTTCGTTTATTTAACTTATTTATCAAATTAAATTATTGCAGGTGCCAAACTCTCTTCTACTCCACTGGCAGGGTTGATTAGAGTCAGTTCGCGTGTTTTTTTTATCCTTGTGCAACAGCAAAAGTCGGAGTTAGAATAGGGTGGGGGGGGGCTTCGATCATCGTTTACATATGTAGATGTTAGAAGAATTTAGTGTTAAATACACTGCTAGCCCCGGCACCTCGCAGTTATGCGACAGGATGCATTGCCACACTGATGCTAACAGTCGTCGTCTCCGAACTGTTCCCCTACTGAAAGCAGTATGCAATATTGTAAAGTATGTTTATAACCCTTCTATCAGATTGCCACAGAATATGGAGTGGTTCAGCTCCTGTCATACAGTATACAACGGCGTAGCTCTTTGCACCACCTCAAGCACTCCGTAGCATTGACTACAGGAATATGTGACTTTTGAGGAACTTCTCGACCGTTGTACGTATCCCATTATTTTGAACTCTCTACTAACAGTCTTTGTGTTAGCTGGACTCCTGGTAGCATTTTGGAACTCACGAGTGATTGCTTCCGCCGACTTCATTCTTGTTTTTACGATTACCCTCCGCAATACTCGGCGGTCCCTATCTGTCAGTACATAATATCTCCTTGGTATTGTTTTATGTTGTGGTTATTTCTTCGCGTTTTTACTTCACAGTCGGATCACCAGCAGTCGACTTGGTCTGCAGTATAATGAATGAAATGCTAATGCTTCCATATTACATAGAGGTATTCGGATACTTCTCATCAGATAGCGTGAAAATAAGGGGCACCACTATTTAGCTAATCATTTGTCACCTGTACATTATAGTTTTCTTTTGACGGCAGTGTTATAGGATGAAGTTATCGTACATAAAAACCACCTTACAAGAGATAATGTGGACGATCACAAGTGACTTTCCATGCTGCCAGTATTTTCAAAGTCAGTTATCTTTATCATTTTTTCGCATTTTTTTAGATGCGTGAAGAGAATAGATTCGCAGTTTGGATCTGTGGGTGAGGTACATGCATGGTCAGTTTATAAACTGAGGGCAGTAGGTACCTCCTTCTATTTAAGGTAAATATCTGATTGCGTGGGCTGCAGTCTGGAACCGCAAGACCGCTACGGTTGCAGGTTCGAATCCTGCCTCGGGCATGGATGTTTGTGATGTCCTTAGGTTAGTTTGGTTTAACTAGTTCTAAGTTCTAGGGGACTAATGACCTCAGCAGTTGAGTCCCATAGTGCTCAGAGCCATTTTTTTGATTGCGTGGGCCGTACTACATTTCTGTCTGTTATTGTTTTCGTGAAATACTGGAAGAAGCTCAGTATTGGTTCATTTAGTATCTGGAAAATTGGAATCAAAAGGTGGTCGTCCACATAACAGATTTTTTTCTGAGAATGATGCTGTAAAGAGGGGAGGCGGTGTATCTCATGATTCTGTTCTAGGTCAGCTGCTTTCCTTGGTGTGCTGGTGTATCACTAATCTGCCACTAACCATCGCAGATTTTTTCAAAAACTTCCTTTTTCATACGCCACAGTTTTCATTGTGTGTGAGTAGTATGTAAATTAATGAGTGTGGTCACGCTGTACAGAGAAATATTGTTGTTTAGCTGCACCAGAACACAGTCGATATAGCTTCCGACTCTTTCTCTCATAGAAATAGGATATTATGATTACAGTGGTGGTTCAAATGGCTCTGAGCACTATGGGACTTAATTTCTGAGGTCATCAGTCTCCTAGAACTTAGAGCTACTTAAACCTAACTATCCTAAGGACATCACACACATCCACGCCCAAGGCAGGATTCGAACCTACGGCCATAACGGTCGCGCGGTTCCAGACTGTAGTGCCTAGAACCGCTCGGCCACTCCGGCCGGCGATTACAGTGTAATCAAATAGCTAGTGAACTCAACGCTTTATATCAGTGGTCGTGAATCTCGGTTGCACAAGAGCCAATACTTACACTGTGTTTTGGCACTTTGAACCACATAAGTAGCGATCGTATTATAATTGCTAAGCAACATACATTAGTATATTGTTAGCATATTGTCAGACAGTTGAAAAAACGTATTTTAACATTTGAAAATTCGCTTAAGAATAGCTTTAAAGCCGAAATCATGAATGTGAAAAATAAATGAGTAATTAATAGTCAAATGCGGAAATTTTTTTCAAAACTTTCTACGTGTATATGATCCCCTACAAAGGAAAGGTAAAGGTTGTGAGAATGATCAAGGCTGTGATGCTGTAATTTCAAGAAAAGGTGTTGCTGTGTTTTCTTTTTTGAGCGGATGATTAACTGATTGGTAATACTACTTGTACATATACTTAAATGAATTATGTAATGCCGGCCGAAGTGGCCGTGCGGTTCTAGGCGCTGCAGTCTGGAACCGCGAGACCGCTACGGTCGCAGGTTCAAATCCTGCCTCGGGTATGGATGTGTGTGATGTTCTTAGGTTAGTTAGGTTTAACTAGTTCTAAGTTCTAGGGGACTAATGACCTGAGAAGTTGAGTCCCATAGTGCTCAGAGCCATTTGAACCAATTATGTAATAAGAGACATCATCACAAATGTTCGCTGAATGTTTTTAATATCGTTTTTCTTCCACACATTGCGTTTTATTGCAACAGACTTAATTTAATTTCATATTCCTTGTTACATATACACTGATTAGGCATAACATTATGACCGCCTGCTTAATCGTTTGTTTGTCCGTATTTGGAATGAAATACATCACTGATTCTGCGTATCAGGAATCTGACAGTTTGTTGGTAAGTTTGTGGAGGAGGTATGTGGTTTTAGACGTTTACGTACAAGTCACGTAATTCGCATAAGTAGCGGGCAGCTGATTAGCGTACGCGGTGGTGGCGTCCGATAGCGACCGAGGTGGGTTCCATAGGACTTACATCACTATAATACTCCTGAAACCACTGTAGGACAGTTTTGGCTCCAAGACACGGAAAATTACGCTGCTAAAAGAAGACATCGCCGCCGGGGAGGACATCAAGCGTAAATGAATGCATGTGTTTCGCAGCTGTCAACATGTCTTCGTTTACTACCACAGGTCCCATGAAAGCCCAAGAGAATGTCTCGCATAGCATAATACTGCTGCCACCAGCCTGCGTCTGTGGCGCGCTGCTCGTTTCGAGCCGCCGTTCACCTTCATGACGGCGTTTGTAGAGACGACCATCGACCTAGTGTAGCAAAAATTTGATTCATCCGAATATCCGACTCATTTCCATTGAATGAAGGTCGAATCACAATTGTCCCATACCCACTGCAATCGCAATTGACGATGTCGTAGGGTCAACATGTGAAGCTGACTCTTTCCCATTGATCGACGGTCGAATCTCGACGGTCCCGCGCCCATTGAAATCGTATTTGACGATGCCGTTGGGTCAACATGCAAACACGTACTAGTAGGTGTAGTTTACTGCAGAGCTCTATGTTCAGCAACGTATGGTGAACGGTGTGCTGCGAAACACTTGTGCATGCACCAGCATTGTGCTCTTTGGGCAGAGGTGCCATAGATCACCATCTATCCCACTTCACAGAGCAGAAAATCCTCCAAACTCCACGTTCTGTGAAGAGTCGTGGACGTCCAGTCATTTAGCGCCTGGGGATAGTTTCACTGTCCTGCCTCTTTCTGTAGATGCTTACGACAGTTGCACGTGGACATTCGCCTAGCTTCGTCGTTTTCGAGATCCTTTTTGATAGGTTCTGCGTAATAATAATCTGTCCTTTGTCAAACTCGCTCACCTCAATGTATTTCCCCATTTGCAGCCCATATCTTCGCTAGGGTAATCCTCCGTCCATGTTTTCTCCACTTACATACTTTTGTTACCGTGCCACGTATCAGAAATGCCACCAGGCTGCATCCAACGTCGCGGTGGACGGTGGTCGTAATGTTTTGCCTGATCGGTGTATGTCCTGCGTTTCAACATGGCCGTCTCTGTAATGTGCATTCATGAATCTACGTATATTACTTTGGTGCAAAAAAATTATACCACTCCAACTGATTGGCATTAGTCGCTCACACCCATGAGTTGTTAGTGCTGGAAGACAGACAATGAGACATTTCCCCTCTGGCATGCTGTAATTCCGCAGTGGCCGTGCTACGTATCTTTCTGCGCCTGAGGTAAGCGGTAAACTTCACTTACTGAATTCACTAATGTCAATTAAAATTAAGCACCTTTTAAAATATTACTGCCTCTGTTATTCCTTTCTTTTTTATTTTTTCCGAATGATAAAGAAAACTACTCTCTTAAGAATCTCTTAGCGTTATTTCCGTTTTTGGATTCGGCGGTTAGTTGTGAGATCTTAACACTGAAAGGTGGATTAAAAATTTTCTCACATGTCACTTTCGTACTTGTTCAGAGACTGAATGCTACTGATTTAGCAATAAGAATGCTCTCGACTGTCATTGTGCAAGGGGACACCCCTAGCTGAGAAAATAATCACGACTATGTACGTCCGTGTTCTCAGTTTGTGCTACGATTTATTGATGTCTTCCAGTGAACATTGACTCTGGCGACAAAATATGGCTCTACAGTCGCACGAATGGGTCGTCTGCCGCAGTAATTCTGACCCAATAACAGCCCTAGCTGTCTACTATGGTTTTTGGCGAGCACGTACCGATTAAGCACATGAACTGTATCATATATTGGAGTAATTAGTGAACAAACAAATACGTTAAAGAGAATGAAGAAATCCGTCCAAATGAAATAAAGCAGAATGTAGTAAACACAGTTGTGTAGTTAATTGCACTTTCAGTTAAAACACAACAACAAATGTGATGGCATCACATAAAATTACGAAATGCATATAAGATTCCAACTGAAGTTTAAGGAATTGTTAAGATCATATCTAAGTGTAGTTACGATGGCATGAAAGGAGAAGAATATTTGGCCGATTCCTCAGCTAAATCAGCTGCCTTCAAAGATACCGTGAAAGCGAAACCGAAGTCAAAGTCCTAGCTGTACATTACTGTAATCTTTCATCAATCATGCTGCTGCACTGTCCGCTAAAGTTTGCCATGAAATAAACTAACATTGACGCCAGATTAAAGGTCTCCAGTGGCGACAGCAGTGTGAAGTCCCAATGTTCTGCTCGAAGGACAGACAACTAGACAAAGAAAAAGCTCAGAACACAGGAGAAACCCACAGATAAAATCAACAGATCAGGAAATATGAACTCACATGCAACACTTGTCAACTGGTGTACATAGGACAAACATCCAAGAACTTTGAAACAAGATACTCGGAACGCCTCAAAGCCATAAAAAGAAACAGCACCCATAGCCCATTTGCTAACGACCTAATGGCCCATAACCACCACCGAACCACAATAGCAGCAGATTTAAAAATACTGAAATCCAGCCACAACTTATACCACAAACTGACAACAGAAGATAGCTTTCATGTACATAAGGCAATAGCAAAAGACAAACAAGTTTTAAATGAAAACACTACACTCTGTAAAGCCACATCAAGTAACACATTGAAGAACTTTACACAAAAGGCAACACAAACAGCTAAGCGAGCTCACATACACACACACACACACACACACACACACACACACACAAATATACACACAGAAAGGCAGAGAAAAGTAAATAAAATTCAACTTCAGCTCCAAACTCTCTTGGAAACAAATGAATGCTGACATTAATATGTGTGTGCAATGTCCTCGGAATGCAAAAGAAGAAAGACCAGTCGCAACAAAACGTGAGTAGTAACAAATATACATGCAAAACATTTTGCCACACCAAAGTCATGGTTTTTAAAAAATCAAAGGATGTTTTAACTCGCCAAAGAAATTCGCATTGCATCGTTTGGTTTGCAGATGACCAGCTATCAGAGCAGGACACCATGCAGTTGGGCCTGCAAATCCATACAATGTAAGACCACAATAAGAAGCAAAACGAACAAAACCTTTCTTTAGGCCTCACATTGTTAGATCAGTTACAAGCTAATATATGTTCACTTTTTCAGTTTTCAAAAACAGAAACCCACTGATGATGGCACAGAGGTGCTGAAACACGTTTGGATAAAAAGAAAAAAAAACAGTGTGTTTGTAAGAAGGGGACCCCTTGACTTATAATTTAACTGCAAATGCTGAAAGAAAGGACAGCAGGTACAGATCCAAAAGAAGAAAAACTCCAGTAAATTCACAACCAGCAACAGAAAAGGAACTGTTTGCATGTATTCCCTTTCTAGGCGCAATCTCATATCAAGTTGTCAATATTTTCCAAATGACAGGAGTTTAAATGAGCTTCCGCAGCAATAACACACTGCAAAATAACGTTATCCATAGCACAAAAACCACCTATCAAGGCCTTTAAAAATCAAGAATTTACAAGATCGTTTGTCACAACTATCCCAGCTTTTGTATATATGGTTCTCGGGCGAGACGTCGGATAGTGAAAACTCCACAATATTTCGTCAGCGCAACTGGCCGACATCTTCAGGTGCGACGAGGGAGGACCAGGGCCCCCTATTTATGCCAGTTTTAGGCAGGAAGTGCGTATGCCTGGACGCGCCAAATTCGATGGCCAATAGCGACGATATCAACTGATAGCTGGAAGGACAGTAAGGCCACCTACAGGATGAAGAACCAAATACTTCGGCGCACGCGCGGAGGCTGCCGCCGCTGCTCTGCGCTGCCATCGGCCGCCCCAGCGACCTCTGTCGGAAGCCGCAAGCAAAACTGCGCGTCCACGTAGGCGCCTTGATTATCCTCCCGTTGTCAACAGAATATTTATGTTGCTGGCGAATCGTCGTCTGTCTTATGACCAATAGTATTCCTCTCTGCTCGAAGCGACTTCAATATGGCCAGTGCTGGATCCCATGCTGAACTAAGCTGAAAGCCCGTGTCTCTGTTTACAAGATTCGTCGAGCTACGTATTTCCACTGCTTCCTTAATAACACTGTCCCAGTACGAACTCGTCGATGCGAGAATTTTTGAAAGTGTGAGCATCATATCCGTAACTCACAAGACTTTATTCGTCGGCTCAAGAACTTACGACTCGCACCATCAGATATACTCGTGAGTTTTGACGTAGTCTCACTTTTTACTCGAGTACCATTGCAGGAATCGTGGTTGCTCATTAGCGAGAAGGTGGATGGGGAACTTTTAGACTTATTCCAACATGTGCTCACCTCGACATACTTTTTATTTAATGGACAATACTTTGAACAGACTGACGGCGTTGCAATGGGTAGTCCCCTGTCACCCATTGTGGCCGATCTTTTCATGGAAGACTTCGAGGAGAGAGCGCTCCAGACGTCGGATTTGAAACCTACGTGTTTTTGGCGATATGTGGACGACACCTTTGTTACCTGGCCTCACGGCATTGCATCGCTGAATGTTTTTGTTGAGCATCTTAACTCGCTTCATCCCAACATCAAGTTCACGATGGAGATGGAGAAAAACGGCGAACTTCCATTCCTGGACGTGTTGGTACGGAGAAAAGAAGATGGCACATTAGGTCACGCAGTGTACCGTAAACCAACGCACACGGACTTATACTTACAGGCCACCAGCTGTCACCATCCCTCGCAACGAAGTGGCGTACTGAGGACGTTGGTCCACAGAGTTCGAGCCATATCAGACTCAGACAGCTTATCCAATGAGCTACTCCACCTGCGTACCATTTTCCAACAAAATGGATACTCCGAACGGGAGATTTGCCGTGCCTTACAACCAAAGCGGGTTACCCAACGTGAGGAAGTGGAAGAAGGCGAAGAACAAAGGGGAATGGTCATCTTGCCATACATCGGCGGTGTCTATTCAAAAATAGGGAGACTACTGAAGAGGCATAAAGTTAAATGTGTTTTTCGTCCGCCGGTAAAACTCAGAGCTCTCTTGGGCTCATCTAAGGACAGCCTTGGCCTAAGAAGACCCGGTGTTTACGAGATTCCTTGTAGCTGCGGCATGTCGTACATCGGACAAACTTGTCGCACTGTAGAAGAGAGATGCACTGAACACCGACGCTACACTCGTCTGGAGCAACCAGAAAAGTCTGCAGTGGCCGAGCATTGTCTCAGTACAGGCCATTCTATGAATTATCAACATACAAAAATTCTCGCATCGACGAGTTCGTACTGGGACAGTGTTATTAAGGAAGCAGTGGAAATACGTAGCTCGACGAATCTTGTAAACAGAGACACGGGCTTTCAACTTAGTTCAGCATGGGATCCAGCACTGGCCATATTGAAGTCGCTTCGAGCAGAGAGGAATACTATTGGTCATAAGACGGACGACGATTCGCCAGCAACATAAATATTCTGTTGACAACGGGAGGATAATCAAGGCGCCTACGTGGACGCGCAGTTTTGCTTGCGGCTTCCGACAGAGGTCGCTGGGGCGGCCGATGGCAGCGCAGAGTAACAGCGGCAGCCTCCGCCCTTGCGGCTTCCGACCAGGTCGCTGGGGCTGCCGATGGCAGCGCAGAGTAGCGGCGGCAGCCTCCACGCGTGCGCCGAAGTATTTGGTTCTTCATCATGTAGGTGGCGTTACTGTCCTTCCAGCTATCAGTTGATACCGTCGCTATTGGCCATCGAATTTGGCGCGTCCACGCATGCGCACTTCCTGCCTAAAACTGGCACAAATAGGGGGCGCTGGTCCTGCCTAAGCCCCCTCCTATGTTACCATCCATCATGCCAATTCCCACACCTTCTACCCCTCTGCGAGTGTGCCCCAGGGCTCTGTCCTCTCCCCTCTCCTCTACCTCCTGTACACGGCAGATATGCCACAACCCCCCCCCCCACCAGTACACCTCTTGCAATATGCTGATGACACAGCATTCCTCGCCCTCGCTCCTACCCTCCAACGCTCCCAACGCCTTCCCCAGAATCACCTTGACCTTTTTGCTGCGTGGTGTAACCAGTGGCTCCTGAAAATCAATCCTTCCAAGACCCAGGCAATCATCGTAGGTCGTACCACTCGCTCCTTCCGGCTCCTGGATTTCTCCCTTACTGTCTGCGCCCGTCCTGTCCGCCTCACCCCCACCCTCACCTACCTTGGCATCAACATTGACCGTCACCTCACCTGGATCCCTCATCTCAGCTCCATCCAATCCAAAGCCCACGACCGCCTCCGACTCCTCAAACTCCTCTCTGGCCGGACATGGGGGTTGCACCCCTCTACCTTCCTCCACACCTACAAATCCTTAATCCGTCCCATCCTCTGTTATGCCAGTCCTGCCTGGATATCTGCCCCTCCCCAAATTCTATGTCCCTCCAGATCCTTGAGCGTCATGCACTCCGCCTCGCCTTCCGTATACGCCTCCCGTCCCCCACACGGATCCTCTATGATCTCATTCCTTTCCCCCATCTGCTCCTCTTCCTCGAACATATCCACATCCTCTACACCTCCCGCCGCCTTGAACCCCCTCACCCCCTGGTTGCTCCTCTCCTCTCCCATCCCCGCCCCCTGCCACATCTTCACTGTTGTATCCCCCCTACCCTCCATCTCTACACCCTACATCTCCTTTCCCAAGGTGGCTTCCATCAACTCCCCCTCCCAGATGGTGCCCTCTCTCCTTCCATTTATCCCTCGTATCAACTCTGATCCTCACCCCCCTCCTTTCCTCCGTCCTTTCCGTGGGCTCCCTCTTCCTCCCCCCTTCCATCCTGTGTTTTCTCCCTGCCTACCCTCTCCCTGTCTCCTTTCTCCCCCCCCCCCCCCCCCCGCGTCCTTTTGTACTCCCCTCCTCTGCCTTTCCCACTCCCTGGCATGTCTGCTCAGCACTCCCCACCCCTCTTCTGGATCCTCCTCTTCCATTGGCTCTTTTCCCCCCTCCCACTTCACTTTTCCTCTCCTTCCCCCCCTTTTTTCTCGTCATCTGACTGGTTTCCCCCACCTGCTCTCGGGTGTGGTATGTCATATTTGTGCCAACTTTTTAGTGCAGTGTTTAAGTGAGTGTTCAGTGTTGTGCGTCTTTCCACAGTGTTGCGAACGGAAATCATGCTGTCGCTGGGTGTGCCTTTATATCTCTTGCGAACAGAACCCAGACTGTCGCCGTGTTTTTTTAATTGTCTGTCTATTATTTTTCTGCTTCCTGTGTATTTCATTAGCATCATCAACCCTGTGGTTTATGTTTTAAGCTCCAGCGTTTTCTGCCATTTTACCTGTACGTCGCCGATTTTATCGCCAACTGTTATTATTTTTTCTTATCTTCATCTTTTTAAAACAAATTCTGTAGGCTGAAGAGCAGCGTAATAAGCTGCTGCCAGCCGCCCCCTTTAGGGGGAATCGAAACTCAATAAAGGAAAAAAAACTGCCTTAGCAGTGTGTTCGTCGCACCTGAAGATGTCGGCCAGTTGCGCTGACGAAATATTGTGGAGTTTTCACTATGGCATCCGACGTCTCGCCCGAGAACCATATATACAACATGTCCATCGGGAAAGCCTCAAGCAAAACATCCCAGCTTTTATCTTAGACAGAACGGCAGAAGGTTCAGTATGCGATACTGTGAACACCTGGATGTCTTTAGGCCAAAATTTTTGATTAAATTTGCAATAGCCACTCCCATGAATCGGCAATGTCACTCTGTTTCTAAAATTAATGACAACTTACAGGTATTACAGACCGTTAACAACGTCAAGAAAATGGATCGCTTAGGAAAACCAGAAATGTGTAGTCTCACCCTCAATCCACCCCAGTACATTCTAAATGAACAGTTGGAGCTAGTCAATATAATATTTCTGAGTAATTTGACTGGGCTGTTCTCGGAAATCAAACACAAACTGGACCCCTAACAGTCAGAACTCTGACAAAAGAAACAGCTGTTTAAGATGTCACTACAAAATTGTATAAATATGAACTGTCATGATGAACAGATGTGTTCCTCTAAGCCTACTTTCCTACTTTTTAATTCTATATGCAACTAACTTGTAAACTGTAAAGATAATCAAATGTCTGTGTATATTGATATGTGTACATATATGTCTAAATTATAATAGGCAATCAGGTAACTAAAAAGTATCCATCAAAATTTTTGTTGACAGTTACATTTCCCTGGTCGATAGAAAATGAGTGATATATTTGTGTGTTTGTTTAATTATAACCTTTGCATTGCAAGCAGAAACATCAAGTGTGCATCACATGTGTGATGTTCACACTGAGGTTAAGAATATTATGAAGTGTGCCACAGTCATTTATTTGTAATATGTGTGCAAATTTATATTTCTTGTGCACCATGAACACACAATTGAGGACTAAATTTGACAACCCTGTGAGCAGACTCAGTCGTTTTTAGACAAAACTGGGCCAGAGACAGGAATAAATCTGTATGTTTTGAGGAGTGCCACAGAGAGGGAAACTGATAGTTTAGTAGCGATTGCAACTTGAGAATACTGTCACGATGGTCGACTAGAAAACGCAGTTACTTTAAAATACCTTCCACTGACAGAAAAATTCTCTGTCCAACAGTCACTATGTTTTTCGTACAATTTTCAATCTGAAGTATCTCAATTTTTTGTCAGGCAGAGCTTGACATGAGTCAGTTAATGATTCAGGGCTTTCATCTCCTCTTGAAATCCCAGTCCCAGGGAGCATAGTCATGGGTCACATCTATCTTAAAGATTATCCGTTTGCAGTTCCTTCGCTGGGTATATTGAACTGAATGGGCACTTACGTTGTAATGCTTAAACTTTCACATCCAAAATCTGAAATCTTCCTGTTTTGTACAAATCGTGTATACAAGTCTTCATAATAATTTTTATTGCAGTTTGATGGTCATCCCGTATCACATTTTTAACAGGAAGTGCTTTGCAGCCTAGGAAACGCTAGTGCCTTTCGTCATTGGAATTCTCTATGGACAACAGATTATCCATTTCACATGCAATCTTTCGCTAACAGATTGGTAGTGCCCTTACGAGGTTTGAGAGTAAATCTGTAAGCTTATGTTGACTGCCATTGATGTTGATATTTTCACATCATACACAACTGAACACTTTTAAGTTTTCAAGATGATCATAAGCTTAAATTGGCAGCTTAAAACTTGGAGGATTTTGCGTATGTGAGTATCTATTTTTACGTCTTTACTTAACATGTAATTGCGGTGCATTGTGGATGGTACATTATGTACCACAATAATTAACCTCTCTCTGTCCCCCCCCCCCCCTCATCCGTCTTGCTGGAATCGTAAATTACATGTTGAAGCCATTGGTAAACCAACGTATAAGACGAAGTTTCTCTGATTGCCCTTACCTGAGGTTAAATTGTGGTGACGGTGTTCCCCACTCAAGAAAGTACTGCACTAGAATTGATAAGATGTGCTCGAAACACCCATAGCGTAGCAGCTGTATGGGTTGGCAGTACCAACTATACTGATGACGTCCGCCAGGGCCCCAGCTACCAACGAAAGGGCATCGTATGTGTGGACAGCGGCTGGTCGACGTCTCGTTAAATACTGGAGCACTGAGCTACGGTGGACAGTTCTCTTGAGACCACCGAATCATTTACAGTCTCCAGATACAGCCGAGTCTACAAGCCGCAATGTTCATCAGTCATCTCCGAAACTAGTACAGCTCTGGACTCTACATAGACATCACTCAGAGGCGCAGTGATAGGATTTTAATATTCTAAGGGACTCGTAATAATTGTGTTGGACACTCCACAAGAAGTAACAATACTTAAGTAGAATGTTTCTTCACATTTAATAAATATTTTATTATTAATTGTTGGAAATCTTTCTGATTGACGATAACCTACACCGTTCTCCTGCATTCCCAACATATATTGAACGAATTAATATAATGTTTGACTGTTCGTAGGATGGGAGATTTCGGAATATGAACATAAGTGGCTAATACGCGACGTTCAATTCCTCTCTTGTACTACATGGCACTGGAAGTGGTTGAATATATATGTGAAGTTATTTGTTCTTCTTTGACACAATTTGAATTTTATATTATTTTTATCTCAAGGAAACTTAGGAACGTTTTCCAAAATTAAATTGTTACTAGCGATGCACATAAACAAAATTAAACATTTTCCAGTTAACATACCTCAAATGTCATTATTCGCTTATGTTCTCCTAAGGTTGTTATTAATACTCATTGAAATAAAAAAATCTACTTACATTTTAACCTGCAACTTGATGAAAGATAACAGAAGGTAAATTACTCCTTCTCTCAAAATCTAAAGCTGACATGGAGAAAGAAGAGACAACCAATAAATTCCCTTGACACCTACTCCAGTACGTTTCACATAGATTATTACTGAATGCTGGTTGTATAGTTTGGTACCTTGAATTACTGCGCAAAACATTACATATGGCTCAGCGCAGGGTCAGCTACCAATCCCCATACGAAGCATCAATCATATACAGATCTTACTTCATTTTATTACAGTTTTCATATGCTAGCGATACTATTCGTTGGGTCATTCATAAGTACTGTGAACATTAACACATCGTAGGAGTACTCTTGTAGCTGCTTTCAAATTCGACAACTTCTTCTCATTGAGAACGACGTCCTAAGTGCTGTTCTCTAGGACATCTACAAACTAGCTTTCCTTTGACCTTTGAACTGACTTATCCATCCAGTTATAAGAGCGGGCTTACAGTTCAATGTGGATTCTGAAGCATGGTGCAACTAACCATTTTTCACATCATCAAACATTGTGAAAGAAGAGGTAAGTGACAGATAACAATCCTAGGATTGAGTAGGAATCGAATTTGAGGCGTTTTTGATTTGTAGTTCGGTTCTTTACCATTTTTTTCCCTCTGAGCCACCTACCCACACAAGTATATAGTACAGAGTATGTGATAAAAAGTATACGGACATCCATCATTGAACATTAATATGGGGTGTATCCACCCTTCGCCTTATGATGGCTTGAACTCTGCTGGGCACACCTCCAGAGATATATCTGAATATCTGAGAAGGAATGGCAGCTATTCTTTTTCTAGACATGTTACGAGACTCATGTTGGACTCTGGGCTATGGAGTGATGTAAGCGATTTAACTCATCCCAAAGGTGTTCCATTGGATTAACGTTGGCGCTCTGAACAGGCTAGTCCACTGCAGGAATATTATTGTCCACGAACCATTGCCTCACAGATGCTGTATTACAACAGAGTGTGTTATCATGTTGACAAAGAATCATCGTCTCCGAACTGTTCCTCTGCTGTATGTGGTACAATGCTGTAAAATACGTTCATATCCTACAGAATTTAGCGCTTTCCTAAGCGCAATAGTAGAGCCACGCCATAACTGCGAAAAACATCTCTGTACTGAAACACCACCTCTTCTGTACCTCTTTGTTAGGATTACATATGATGGCGAGTAGAGGTCTCCAGGCATTCGCCAAACCTAAAACATTCAATAGTGTTTTCAACACTCCATGTCACTCCTTTACAGTCATTCAGTGTCCAGTGGCGTCGCCTTTACGTAACCTCAAGCATCGCGTGTCATTGACCACAGAAATGAGAAAATGCTTCACAATTGTACCCCAACCTTTCTAGCTCTCTATGCATAGTCATTGTGTCAGCTGGACTGTTGTCAAGAGAATTCTGAAGTTCTCTGAATTCGGACGTTAACTGAAGAAGATCAGCTTAGAACGTAATAGTCATTAGCCTTTGACCGACACAAGCTATAAGGATTTTTTTGGGTTATATTTTAAGAACTGTATCTCTACAACTGATAAACACTGGACTCATTTTATATGGAGTATTTTTATTCTGATTGGCATATATACTAGTACATCATATTGACTATTCATCCTGAAACGACCAGGATACGTCTGTTAGGTCTAATTGATGAGTAAAGTTAGCTTACCTTGAGACAATTTACTCGTTAGGAGTCTACTGGTATGCTGATTTCCACAGGGGCGATTTGGTGTCTCCAGAAACATCATCGTCATAAGCAAGTATAAGTTGGGTTCCTTACATGTACACTGCACAAAAAAAACCATTCATCACCATGTAATGTAAAAATATAAAAACAGTGATATGTAAAAAATATACTGCAATCTGCCAATGTATTCGTATTTTTAATGACTCAATAGTAGCGGTTCAAAACACTTTTCTGAAAATGACTCACAACAATGTTCGTAACAGTGCAATATCTTTTAAGGTAGCCCAACACATATCAGTAATTAATAAACCAGCTCAGTTCTCAGGGTAATTACGTAATAGTCGATAGTTAATTGTCGTTTTCTTCTTTACCCAACACCACAGATATTATTCCAGGCTCGTGAGAAGTCGTGTGCTTATTGCACCAGAGAATATTTAACAAGTCTGTTAGATTTAAACTATTGTAATACGTAACTTAATATCGTGGTTTCGTCGTGATTCCCCAATTCAAGATAACAAGAGCAGCATCTACAAATGAAATCCTATAATTGAACTAGAATCCTGTGATCAGACCTTTTCTGCCTGCATTGTTATCTCGTTATATAAAGAAAGTCTGTAAGTAAAAATTGTTAAATTATTATCTGCAGACGCTGGGCTTGTAGGATCGTCAAGACAGTTAATTGTCCCAACCGACGGCACGTCTCGTAGATATGCTAAAAGAAAAATGGTAAGATTTTGTAACATGGCGCCTAACAATGAAACTTCTTTGTTAAGGCCCATATCTACTTAGAACAATCCAGGTATCAGATTACAAATTGATTGACCGCATACACAAAATCTTTTGACAAAAAACCATTATATTTTTCTGGTTTAAGTACAACCTACATTATTAGCTGGTACAGCAAGATGAGCTTTACACAAGAACGTACTCTTAGGTCCAACTCCAAGCAGTAAGATAAGAGAATGACAAAGGAGAGATACTTCATGCATAGACGCGCAAGAATCCATGGAATAACATGTCCATTGTAGTTCTATCTCTTCCTTGGCATAACTTGTTGGTTGTTTACAAAATTTATCGTAATATTTAGTTTACATTTTTTTAAATCCAGGATCACCCAGGAGAAACTGTACAACCATCAAGAGCCACATCCAGTGGCACCAGGGTGTAATATGTGTGTATTGTGTGTTTGTAGTGTTAGCAATGTATTCATCATGGTCATTAGCGATGTGATTGAGCTCAGGATGCCTGTCTGTGTGACCTCCGTTTTGTGACTACAGTTTAGAAGTGAACAATGTTACATGCCTCCACAAACATGCCTCGCCTACGACTAAGTACTCCTACTGAACAGTTCTTGAGTTCAATTGAATGTCTGCAGGAAGCTGGACAGAGATATCGACGGTTTGTTGCACATGTGGGACACTGTGTATCAGTGGTTCTTTTCTGTTTTTACCGTTCATCTGCGGAACATGCCTACACTTTTAGATCAGGTTCTGGACGTCTGCGTAGTGTAGACGCACGTAAAAATCGATGCATTGTGCGATCAGTGACAGTCCACCGAACATCATACAGGCGAAATCCGAACACATGTTACACTTACTGTGTCATCATGGACAATTGGGAACTGTCTGCTTGCAACAGGGTTTAGATGACGTGTACCTCAGCCCAGGTTACTAATGACGCATAATACTACCAAGTGTAGATCTGTCAGTGTGTTTCAATGATGAGAACAGATTTTGTCAGTATGTAACTGATCTACAGACACATGTATACCACAGGCCTGGTGAGCTACCTGTCCCACAGTCCATTTGTCCATGTTACTTACGTCCCAACCCAGGCTTCATGGTGTGGAGGGCTATCAGTTACAGCTCCTGGTCACATTTGATGTTTCTGAAGGCTGAATCAATTGCTGCTCACTACATTGCACAGGCTGTTCTCTCTGTCCTACTACTGTTTCCTCAACAAGAAGGTTAAGTGCTTTTACAGCAGGACAATGCACATCTAAATATGGCTTCCCTGATGTGATGTGCTTTCTATAGTGCACAACAACAACCCTGGCCATTAAGATCACAAGATGTCTCGCCAATTGACCATGTGTGGGACATCATGAAGAGGGAATGTATTTGTTTTTCAGGGCCTTCAAGAACCACTGCCGAATTTCAACAAAAGGTGCAAGTTGCTTGGACAATCTATTCCATGATGTCATTTGGATTCATTATGATTGTTTGAATGTGAGAATACATGCCTGCGTTCAAGCCAGATGAGGGTAGACTGTGTATTAATGGATTGTTTGGGCACTCTTTACTGTGATGTGTGTTTAATTTCGTTTGAATATATCATGTATTCCTACAATGATGCACTATCTCACCACACTTGTCACTAAAATGGCATTGTCAAGCAGGGGGTTGCATTTGTTTTTTTGGCAGTGTACAACAGTTGTATATTTATGACGATTCTGGGCCAATGGACATATTGGTTAAAAAATTCTAGGACAGAAACCAAGATTTTAAACTTGCTGTATTCCCCAACCAAATCTCATTTGTCTATAGCATAAAAACGAAATTCTCCTTTTCTCATTTAAAATTCACAAATGTAATTTTATTCTCTATGACTAAGAGCGACTAAACATCATTTGTCTATACTGAAACAACCAAATTCCAATTTGTTAAAAGAATAATAATTTGATAAATTTTTCCCTTTATAAAAAAGATCTCTCAAATGTTGCCTATCTGTATCACTGATTGAAATTTATATTAAAAATGTCAAATGTACATTTTAACCATAAACGTTTTAATAATGAAAACTTTTATTTCTTTATATATAAAGAAAACCAAAACAAAATGAACAAACCTGAGCTAGTTCAAAACTTTATAGTAAAGGAAAGAATGCATTGAATTATAGAGATATAGAATATTACTGTAGAGAAAATAGTTAGTCAGATGTGACTTGGAAGATCCATTGGAACTTATTGATAATTTTAATAGGAAAGACATGAAGAAATGAAGAAACTATAAAACCAAACTAACAGCATACTGTCATATTTTCAGAAAATCCAATAGCAGTTCATTTGAAAAAATTAAAGTATTTTTCAATAAAAGGAATTTATATTGGAATGAGTATTCTAGATATTTATGAAATAAAAATCTATGATTTCCCTATAATGTTATGAAGTCAAAACATGATGAAAATATTGCTTGTGTTATATGGATACTAATTCTTTCATTTATATAAGAACTAAAGACTTCTGTAAAGACTTGTAGTCAATGATTGATTACTTAGAAAAAAGTGATTCTACAAAAGATAATATTTATGGGCTTCCACAAGTAAATTAGAAAGTTTTAGGAAAAATGAAAGATGAAAATTGTGGAAAAAATATCTTAGAACATGCTAGTTTAAGATTAAAAGTTGGAGACACAGAAGTGAAAAAATTTAAAGGATGTAAGAAATCTGTTGCAAAAAATTAAATTAGTTTTGATAAGCATACAAAACATTTAACTGAAAAAATGAAACAATATAGAAAATAAATTTGATTATGTCATTTAAACATGAATTCTATACAGTTGATTGTACTAAAATTATGTTCAGTTCTCTTGATAAAAATGTTATATAACAACATGGAATTAATACATTACTCTATGGTCATTATAAATTAAACCAAAACAAAGTATAAGACAATGAGAAAAATTACATACAAGAATTAAGCTGTTGCTTGGAAGCATAAATGAAATAAAAATTAATTGCTTTTAAGCAATCTTTCATGTTATGGTAATTTTCAATGTTTTTGCAATAAATTTTCTACATAAACATTAAACCTTTTAATAATCTTCTTATTTATTTATTTTTATAAATTGTGGCTATTTTCTCATTTTTCGATTGATCATAGTTATGAATATATTTTGAAGGGTTTTAATTTTCTTTCTACATTTTTCATAAATAAATGTTTTACATGCCTAATACAAATAGGTTAATTTTGTTTATTTTTTTACAAACAATACAATTCTATTTTGAAGGTATATTCGGTTTTGTTGTTTTAATTTCTGTATGAATTTCTCTTTCTTGAATGCATAAAGGACAAATCATTTTATTTTCGCTTTCCATTTATGGGGAAAAATTTATTAGGATTAACAAATAGATTCGTGTTAAATTTTATTAAATATAAATGGAGGCTCTTGTAGACAAAGAAATGATAAATTACTTTTAAATGATCAAAATGTTTTAATACTTATTGATGAAAGTAATAATTCACAGATAAAGCAAAAGATGTGGCTAAGATTTTAGAATATAAAAAATTGACAAAGCCATTACATATTTTGGTGATGAAGATACTATTACATGATAAAAGTTAAGCCACTCAAATTTTAAGGAACTGAAAGGAAATGAAAAACCAACTATCTTTATCAATGAGAGACTCTTTATTTTAATTTTATTAAATTTTAAAATCTAAAAAAGAAGAAAAATACAATTTAAAATATGGTTTTTCCTGATGTTTTACCATCAATTCGAAAGCACTGCAATATAAATTAAAGATTAATGTTAAACGACTCTATAAAGGGGATATAAATTGTTTCAATGGATTAAATAGAAATGATGATAATGATAAAGGAAAATAAGATGAACAATTGGATAGAGTTGTACATATTTTATGTGAAAGATATGAATGAATAAGTAGTTTATTACCACAAGTTGTTCCTTAATTAAGTGAATAAAATTGAACTTTTGTTATTTAAAGATCACATGATTTTAATATGAATACTATATTGTTTGAGCACAATTTAAAAATGTTCAGAATCTAATAGATATTGTCAGAAATAGACATCTAAATTGTGAAATTTTTTAAGAATTAATTACATACTAAATTCAGCAATTATATAACACTAAATGAAAGAAACTTTGCACTCAAAATCATCTGAATAGTTTGGACAATTATTCATAAGAATAGTTGTATGAAGATACCAACAATCTGTCAAACATTTCTTAGAAAATGAAACTAAATTTCCAAGTACTTTTTCAAATTTAAATTTAAAATAATATTCATGAAGATTTTTGTATACATCTAATAAACAAACTTCATTAAAACCATACGATTACATCAACTCTAAATTAAAATCACCGCCTTTGTTAATCTCTATTTGAATATCAAAAAAAGTTAATCTTCTTTAATAAAACAATTATCATAGTGAATACTACAATCATTGTCAAATGTGTTGAGATTATAACAGTCTCCATTTAATGTTAAATTTTTTATTAACATATTAAGAAACTACATTAGTTGTATTTACCCAACTATTACATGAATATTAGAACCATTCATGTAACATATGCTTTATAACCTTTCTTATTTAAAAGTTTTTCCCAAAAAGATAAACATCTGGAAAGTCGTTTTCAGTAGTTCCTGTTTACAAAATTTTCGTTTTATTTGTTCACCATTTAAATCTTTCATTTTATACATAATTGGATTACAATGAATAAATGTTTCTTTGCAGAAATATCTATTGACCAGTTGACAGTATATCCTTTCCAAAAATCTTTTTAAGTCACTTATTCTTCTTTTATCACCACTTTAATGTTTAGGTTCAGAATCTAACAAATTTGTTACACAAACAGTTTTCAATTGGGTTTGCTCAGCTTCTTTATTGACATATTTCGGCGCCATTTCTATAGTTGAATGTTTTGTGTTATTATTTTCATCAACTAATTTTAAAATTACGTTGACATATTTATAATTTCATTGAACAGCAAATTTCGTTCAATAATCTATTAAATCATTCAATATAAAATGCTTTTAAATAGCTAAAATTTGAATAATTTTAATGTTAAATTTTTCCATTAATTCTTGAAGTCTTCATTGTAAAATTTCTTACTATTAGCTGTTTACGAACATTTTGGTGTTCTAGCAATGAGTATTTTTGCGAAAGAATGAACTGTATTCTTGCTCTACAGTTATACTGCCAGTTCATAGTGTCCAACAGGCACAATATTTCGACGATGAGACCTGTCGCCATCGTCAGGTGGGATGACGAACTGTATTCTTACTCATTTAACTTTAACTGGAATAACCCAAGCGAATTTTGAAACAACATCTATTACTGTCAATAATTATTTTCGTTCTATTTTTTTAAATTCCTTTAATTTTCCAGAATCCATTACTAATAAATCAGTTTGCCATAAATCATCTATCCTGAAAGAAATAGCATTTTTTTAAAATTTTTGCTCATTGGTTTCAATAATAATACGTTCATGAACATTTAGGTTTTCACCTACATTTTATTAACGAATTTACTCTCTTTAGTTTTACATAGTTTAGAAAGGCCTCTGATTCCTTGTCTTTCTTTTCTAATTGTTGATCTATGAGGAATTAGTGTTTCACTTAAATTTCGACACTTCAAAAAGTAGATGTGATTATCACTGCTCATTTATATAGAATAAAGATAATTAAATTATTTCACCAAATACAATTGTCTTTATATCAATGGGAACAGTTTTAATAGAATATATTAATGCTTGAGTTAGGAAATTTGATTTATGTATTGTTTTTATCGATTGAATATTAGAAGTTATTTTGTAAAGTTTTTTGAGAACACTCACCCAACTAAAAAAAGTCGTTAAATGTTAAATCTCTCTTTATATTTTCTCCATCAACAACAAAGTTATAAGAATAAAATTTAATTAAGTGAAATTGTGCATAATTTGCTCTCCTCTAGGCATAAAAATAAATTAATTAATTTGTTTATCATATACTTTATGATGAAGATTTCTTAACTCATTTAAGTGTGGAATTAATTCTATTTTTGAGAAAAATTCTTCAGTCTCCTTTCTTGTAAAGTATTTACTTACTCATTGTTTAGTAATGTAATTATATAGCTGTGTTATAATACTTGTGTATTCAGTTCTGTGAATAATGTTTTTTACTACATATTTTGAATCTATTGAACCATTTACATTCGCAATTTGTCTACCTTTCAAACCAATGTAACCTCTGGTACTTTAAAAATGGCATTTAATTCTTTATGAAATTGTTTAATTAAATTTATTATTTTTGAGTGTACTGTTGATTGAAATTTTTGATTTGGAAAATAATTCATTATAAGTGTTTGGTTCTAATAACCGAAAATCTTTTATTTTTTCTTAGTTGTTATTGAGCTTATTTCCAAAAATTTCCATTTATTAAATTTAAAGGATCATAAAATTTATAATTCAAGCACAATAGTCTTGAAACAAATGGACACAAATGTCTACAAATTACTTCATCAAATTATTGTATTCCCTCAATACAGTAGTATGGATTAATTTTTTGCAAATTGTTAAGTAGTTATTTAGGAATGTTTCCTCTATATGAATGAAAAACAGATTTTATGTCTTTGTTTCTATAATAATGAATCCAATGTGTCGCAACATGATCAGGTGTACCTAAATTTACTATTCCACCTTCTAAATTTTTGGTTCATTAGGTAAATTATTAGTCATAAAAATGCCATGAAAATACTTAATTTTTAATTGTTTAACTAATTCCTCTATGTTAAAATTACATAAAGGATTATTAAATTTTTTGATTACTTCTTTGAAAACTTTTTTCCACTTCCTTTCTTTTCTGTTGCTAAATTATGTCTTTTTTGTTCCTTTAATTCTTTATCACCTTTCTTGTTATTTATAACTGCATTTACAATACTGCAGAACCACCAGCAAGTGAACCAAGAGCAGTTAAATGTGGTAAAGAGCCAAAAGCAATGGTAAAAATCTACCTTTGTGTAGCGTTAGTCTTTTACCTTCTTTATTTTTTGTTAGATATTCAACAGTCTTTTTCACAACAGGCATAGCCAATGTAACAAGTAAATTTTTAGACTGTTTCTTTACCTTTCTTATCTGAGCATCATGTAAAAATTGTGGAATACTTTTTAATTCCTTATTATTGAGTTTAAGTGATTTTGTTTTAATTTTGCCACTAGATAGCACAGTATAATTGATTGTAAAGTTAATGTATATAGATAAAAAATTAATAAAGATTTCTTTATAATCCTCAGTTTTCAATACCCAATTCTAACTTTTGTTTTCCATACATTATTCTCTAACTGCAGTTGAATCTATTTTCCCCAAATGAAGCATCTGGAGAATGCATTCATTCTTTACAAATAATTGAAGTTTTTTATCAGCTTTCTTTCACCTAAACTTTATTATCTCTATATGAAATATAATATTCTTTAGATACTTCATGTAATGGATTCCTTTGTCTTGTGTAGATAATCTTTCTTCTGATTTTGTTCCCAGGCCACAATAATTATAACCTGGAAGATGCATTTCAAATGGTAACTTGTTAATTAAAGTATTAACCAGTCCTTTACCATTTTTCTCACTTTTCCAAAATGTGTGTGGTAAATTATTCAAATAATTAATTAAACATGGAATTCTTTTGTATCATTAATAATAAAATCACTAGGTCTATTAGTTAACATCTGAGTTATACCAACTTTTTCTTTGACATAATTTTGGTTCCCCACTAATTATTCTCCATAGATTACTGCTGATCTATCGATTAATTGATGAACATCATGCACCTAAACAATTTGATTTCTTTTTCTGAATTTTTTTTTTGCTTAACCTTTGCCAGCTATTTCTAATGAACCATAAACATTTCTTTCTGAAAACTGATATTCCTCAAAAATTGTTTTTAACAAATTGTTATATTTACTTCCTTTACTTGATTCTATATGTACACTATGAGTCACATAAAATTCTAGCATAATTTTCTAAATCAAGAGAATGAAATTCTATACGTAAGTATTCTACTTGTGTTTGTAGCGAAAAGATCCATTAATCCATCTGTTCCCTTGTATTCTTTCTCACCAATTTTTAAGTTATCACCATTTAATTCCAGTGATAATTTACTAATATATTTATCTGAACCAACAGGTCTTAATCCAAAACATTATCTTCATTACAATTGATAAAAATTCTGACATTCTTTCACTTATATTTACTTTTTTAACATCGTTTAGTTTTAATTGTGTTCTTTGTTTTTCATAATACTCTAACGAATCATTTATTTCTGTTGCACTTAATGAATAATTTCTTTTATCACTACCACATTGTTCAATTGATGGTAATATAATTAAATTGTTCTAAATAATGTCAGTTATAAGGAACCATTTGTTTTTCAACTTCTCTATTTTCTTCAGTTGCTTTTAAAACTTTTTCTCCTAATACTTGAAAAACTTTGTTAAAATCTTCAATTCTATCGATAGTTGGTTGACCCAGTTTTTTAAATTCTGATAGTTAGTTTTTGGTTGTTTTTTCCATTTCTTAAACTCTTCCTTTATTTGTTACTTTTGTCTGCTACTTCGTTTGGCTTTTTTAACAATTTCTGGATAGTATTTTGCAAACATTCATTAAATATAAAAAATATGAGAATGTTTATGATAACACTTCCATTCAATGTATATGTCCAACATTTATGATCAATCAATTTCCATTAGGAAAGTGGGTGCACTCTGCAAATGTGATATTATTTACGAATAAATAGAGTGCAGCAATGAGTCATCCATTTTTGCAGATTTTATTTGGCAAATGCAGATTTTTGGCTAGTGCCTAGACATTATCTGCAAAATAGGACACCTGATAACTGCACTGTATAATTTATAAATATATGTTCAACCTTTCCGTTCAGCAATTATGTTCAACTTTTAAAGAATTCTTTACCTTATCTCTGTATTTACTTCCTTAATGTATCTTGTCATATCTCTCATAATAAAGCGAAATTTATCTCTTTTCCAACATTTACTAAATCTTTCTGTAAATTCATTGAACTTTAAATCTCCAACTACAAATTCATGATAAATGTGATTTAAATTTGTACAATCTTGTCTAAAAATATTTTAAAACTTGAAGTTACCTCTAACAAATTGTTTTGGAATTTGTCAGTCAGTTTGACTTAAATAAAAACAAACTATTACCTTATCTCAACACCTAGTGAAATTTTCTCTAAATATATTTGATTTTTGAGAATGAAGTCATCAAAAACTACAACTGAATTATCATCATATTCCTGTAATGGAGTAATTTTATTATTATTTTCAATATAAGTTACAATTTTTTCATTAATTTTACCTTCTTATAAATCTCTAATATTTCGGTTGACCTAACTTTTGGAATAACCACACATAGGTAAATCTTTTACCAGTTTAACCATACTGGTGCTAGAATATAGTGATCAATCATTAATGCTGTTTCTCCTCAATAACTTTGTACTATTATTGCACATCAAATAGAATTTGGTAATAATTTACCACATTTCTTTTATAATTTATTTTCTGGAACTCTTCGTTCTGGTTGCAATATATAATATATTTACATAATTTTTACTAATATAAATGAGTATTTTATTTAAATTGATCTGTAATTCGTCTGTTGTGAAAAAAGATGAATTGTTCAGTAAGAGAAACTTATAAAAATGTTTAACTAGTTGGTTTTATTCAAGTTTTTTAATTTTAAATATTACATCATTAGATAATAAACTTTACTTTGATGGAGAGACAATAGAATTCCTGTTGTTCCATATAGATCGCAAATTTTTGAAAAATTTACGTAATCTAAGAAAACCTAGTATTCACATTAAGGAAGATAAAATTTAAAATGGAGTTTTATTGAAAGTGATGTAAGATTATATATGAGTATAAATGATGATTATATTACAAGTGTGATGGAATTTAATAATCAAATTACTGAAGCTAATAAAGAACCGTTTGGTAAAATGTAGCAATTTAAATTAATTAATGTGAATTTTAATTTGGCTGATGGATTATTTGTTTATACATAATGATCATTTTCATAGGGAAACTAATGTTGTTGCTTCATTTAAAAATAATGCTGTATTTGTTGGTTCAATAGTTTATGTACAAAATCATTCTAAAATATTTTTTTTATACCATTCAGCATTTAGAAGTAACTTTAACTCAAGAAAATGAAAATTTGATTGGCTTCAATGGTGCTTTTGTAACAGTTGTTTCACAAATGAATTAATAAATTTTCCCCTTAATAAATCATGCACAGCAACGAGAGTTATCAACTTTGATCATTTCCTGCTAATGAGAGAACGATAAATAATTTAAACCTTCCTAACAAGGAAAAAGAAATTAATATTAATATTGTTGATGGTTGGATTCATTCTAATAATATACAACTTTATATTAATATATGGAATATTTTTGTATTTTATATATTAACTATTATTATATTAATATATCACTATATATTAATATTGGTGTTGCTTGGATTCGTCGTAATAATTCACATTTTTATATGACACAGATGAAACCGATTTTTCAACATATTATGGTAAATCGAATATTAGATTAATTGATAATTATGTATTAAAATTGTTTCATGTTTTAGAATTAAAAATGGAAATGGTATTTTATCTAGATCGATCATCCTTATATTTCATTCTCAACTCTAATTCAATTAACTTTGTCCCTATCAAATAAATTAAACATCAAAGGACATATTCTTCACAATGGTAAAATGAGAACCAAACAAAATAAAGTACTTTATTGACTAGAATTATATGGGGATTTTAAACATTATAAAGAAATTATGTTGAAGGAAGATTTAACTGTAATTTTTACTTGGAGTTCGAGAAAAGATCAAGGAAATTCTTTTCTTCCTTGGACTACTGATGAAAATAATAGTACACTTCCTAAAGATGGCTAAACAGTTGTTAAAAGTGTGGAAATTCGTGCTCCTGTTGTCAAATACCAACCAAAATATTCACTTAACTAGAACAAGAAAAACTTAAAATTCTAATAATGACAATTTGTTTCTTTGAACTACAAAAAACTGAATTTGCTAGATTACAGGGAATAAGAGATTTTAAACTAGATAATACCAATTATAATTCTACCAAATTTGATAAGCATTACTTTATTTTTTTTTGTTTTCCAAAGTAATTGAAAAAATAATCAGGTAAATGGTTCTTCTTTACTTGATCACGTTAAATTACAAAATATCTATGTGAAAAAAGCAAGAAATTAAGTTTTCCGGCAAGAATGAAGGAACTTTGATCCTCTAAATAACTTTAGAAAAGATTACAACGCTTTTATGGATTTTAAAATAATAACCCAATTTACTAATAATATAAATGTAAGTCCATTCAATTTTATTCAAAATTATCTTATCTGGGTAGTTAGTATTTCTAGAACAATGAATGTTGTAACTAGTCAAAAAATAACATTCAAATTATGTGCATCCTTTAATGAAAATGTAGTTAATGGCAGAAATTCATATCCTATTGTGTATGGTACAAAGAGTTTGTCTTATGATTTGCAACACAGAATTCTTTCTGAAAATTTTTAATTACATACATAAATAAAAAATAATAAAAAATAAATAAATTAAAACTCAATGTTTTCATTTTCTTTCGAAGTATTTTCAGAAAGCAAAGGAAGTTTAAAACTGAAAACTTTAGATTTTTCAAAAATTAAAACATTTTCCAAACATTTCTATATAAATAAAAATGAATGTGTATGCTAGCATTGAAAATCTTTTGACTGAACTTAACAATTATAGTAACAGTTGTGGAGAAGTGTTTACCACTTTATCAGAGTTCAAAAAATATAAATATTGTACCATTTCTAAAGTTGAAATTTTACGAGTCAAAATTTGTTGATAAAGTTTTATTACTTTTAGACGATAAATATAAAATTTATCTTCGAGAGCTATATACTAAAATCTTTACAAATAATGATGATAAATTAGATAAAATTCTTGGATTAAATTTTATTTATCGAAATAAAGAAAGTATATGATGATTATTTTATTGATGTTATTGAATTTGAATACATTTAGAATTTTTTGGCCTTTCAAATTTAATTTTTGATTATTAAATTTTAATTACATAAACATTTTGTTTTTAGATAAGATAGATACTACAAAATTAGAATCTTGGTTTGTATTTTGAAATTTATTGACCAATATTCTCTTTGGTCCAGAACTGACATAAATATATTGCTTATAACGACTGTTTGGCTCAGTGGCACAGTGTTGGTTATTAAGGAAATTATGCTCATATGGTGTAGGAAACGAAATTATGGATTGGGTGGAGGATTTCTCAGTACGGAGAACACAGCATGTTACCTTGTGTGGAGAGTCATCAACAGATGTAGAAGAACATTAGATGTATGCAAGGGAATTATGATGTACCCCTGCAGTATGTTAATGACCCAGTAGGCAATATTTTTGGTTGATTCAGACATTTTTCCGATGATGCAGTTACTTAAAATTTTGTATGTCTGAAAGAATCTAAACAAATGAGCAGCCTGATTTCGATAGGAATTCAAGGACGGTGGAAAGATTGCCAGCCTGCTTTAAATATTCAGAAAAGTGAAACTGTGCACTTCACAAATCAGAAACACATTATCCCAGGACAACATGATCAGTGGGTCACGACTGGAATCACATAACTCAAGTAAATGACTGTGTGGAACTAATTGTGAGGGTATGTCATGGAATGATTAGAGCAGTAGCAAGTGGACGTCTTCAGTTCTTTGGGGGGATATTGGCAAAATGCAATCAGTGTACAAAGGAAACTGTTTACAAACACTCATGCAACATATTACAGAATACTGTTTAGGGGTGCCTACTCCATGCAGAAATAACAGAAGGCACTGATCGTATGCAAAGAAGGGCAGGAAAAATGGTCACAAATATGTTGACCTTTGGGAGAGTGACAAGGAGCCACTGAAAAACTTGAACTATCAGATATCCTAAGATGCACTAACTATGCAGCAAAGGCCTATGTAAAGGTTACAAGAAACAGTGTTGTATATGTAATCTAGGAATATAACACTACCTATCGATCCTGTAGACATTATAGATACAAAAGCAGCACTCAGAAGAAAAGCATCGAGGAGAAACAGGTTTGTGTGATACACACATGTGTGGTTAAATATTCGGATCTGTGTACTTGTGTGTGTGTAGCTGTATGTGAGACTTTATTGTTTGAGAGACGCAGAGTTAGTCTTTTGAACCCCCCTTCCTCTCATAACCTCTCCAGGCTACCTTCATACTTCACAGTGGTTTGCAAAGTTTGGATGTAGATGTAAACATTACGATATGCAGGTTAGGCACTCTAATAAAGGGTATGCCATAAATAATGTAACCCTTGGAATGACTACCATTTCAATTCTACACGACCCACTCAAATTAATGTTCGACATCAATGTGCAGTAACCACTCTCAGAAGGCAGGTGGCATTTCTGGCAGGGGAGGATATATAAAGCATGTCAAGGGTGGGGGGGGGGGGGGGGGTGGGCGTCCAAATGGGGATGATCATTGTTTTCAGGCCAAGAGAGGAGGCATTTCCGAAACGGCTAAGTTTGTAAACGGTACGTGAGCTGCTATGGTTAAAGTATACTGTACATGGTAAAATGGCGCTATCAAAAATTGGCGCCGAGTCAACTGTGGTGCAGTATGGGCCATAGATGACAGGGGTAAATGATGACAGCGGAGATGTATAAGGGCGAACAGACATGCAACCGTTGAGCAGCTGACCACCCTGATGAATCAAGGGGCTACCTACAGTGTCCGCTCAATGTCCGTTCAGCGAAAGTTGTTGCATCTGGGCCTCTGCAGAGGCGCCCGGTGTATGCTTTCATGGTAACTGCTGCCCATCAGTGATGAAGACTGCAACTGGCACGTCAGTATCGCAACTGGACGTCCACTGAGAGGCGCCAGGTAGCCTTTTCAGATGAATCATGTTTCATGCTCCGTTGGGCAGATTACAGGTGGCGCCAAACGTCTGAAGGCCAACAAGTAGGTAGCGTTATAGTCTGAGAAATGTTTTCATGGCATTCTCTGGATGATCTCATCACCCTGGAAGGCACAGTTGGTCTTGGCCACCCTGTCCATCCCTACATGCAGTTTGTTTTTCCTCGGCACAATAGCATCCACCAGCAGGACAATGTAAGCAGTGCACACGAGTGGTTCGAAGAGCATTCAGGATAAGTTGGCTGTACCACCCTCCCCGCCCCCCCCCCCTCACCTGGGCCGCCAAACTTCTCCAATTGAAACCCATTGAAGAATCTGTGGGGCAACCTGTCTCGGACTGTTTGGGCCATGGATACTGAGCGGAGAATGCTAGCACAGCTGGCCACGGCACTGGAGTCTGTACCATTCAGAAACTCACTGACTCTCTTCCTGCACCTGTCGCAGCGTTCCACACTGCAGAATGTGGTTATTCAGACTTTTGACAAGTAGTTGCATTAATGTGACTGAATCGTGTAGTTATTTGGCATCAATGAAACTTGGTACATTTTTCATCTATTCTCTTGGTGGTTAACGGTGGAGCGTCCCACGACGGAACAACGGATTGTCATAGTGAAACCTTTGAGCAGTGTTTGTGTTAGTCGTTCTGTGGCAAACATCGCCATCGTGAGCTATAATGTTGTGGTGGTCCGATGAAATCTGTTGTCCGATGTTCAGAAGGACTGGAAGAAGATCTGCACTATGGGCCTATAAAATCCAACTGACACAAGAACTGAATTCAAACGGTCACTAAAAGCGCCGAGCAATTGTGCACTGGATGTTTGCGAAACAAAGAGGAATCAATAATTACGCTGGAAAATAATGTTCACCAACGAGGAGCCCTTTCTGCTGAGTGGCTTCGTGTCAAGCAAAATCGCAGGCTCTGGATTACGGATGCCCTTCGAGTTGTTATGCAGAAACCGTTATGCCCACAACGAGTGACTATGTGGTGTGGCGTTTGGGCTGAGGACATTAAGTTGCCATTGCTACTCCGAAGATGGCTACGGAAATGCATTAACAGTGGACAGCGAACGCTATCACTGTACGGTTTTGTGATAAGTGATCGTGTGGATGCTGAAGAGGTTGGGTTTCAGTAAGATGGCTCAATCTGTCACATATCAGTTGCAACAATGGACTTGTTACGAGAAGTTTGCCGGCTGGGTAATTTCTCGCAATGGTGACGCGAATTGGTCATATAGATCTGCAATGTGACACCATGTGATTTATTTCTTTAAGGCTATTTGAAATGTCGAGTGTACACCAACAAACCTCACAATCACTTCCAGAGTACAAGGCCGAGATCTTGCATGTACTTTCAGAACTAGCGGTGCAAGCACGCCGAAAATTTATGGCAAATTTCATCGCAAGAACGATAGTGTGCCTGTAGACTCGTGGAAGGCATCTAAGCAATAGAGGAGTGTCCAGACAAGAATGTTGCAGTCATAAATTTTAATGGTATCAACTGTAAGCATTGTAGAGTGTTTATTCAAGGTCAGAATTAAAGATAACTCACACACTCTTAGATCAGCGCATGCACAGTTACTGGTCTGTTGTTTACCCACATGCAGCGCTGCACACACCACGTAGGTAAAATGGCGTCTCCTGAGCGTAAAGCATTTTGTGTCCTACAGTTTGCATGAGAGTGAATTTGTAATTTCAGTTCAACATACGTTTAGTTGAAAGTTTAATTGTGGTTCCCCATATGGCAAAAACATCCGCCGCTCGTATAGTCAATTCGGAACGACTGGATGTATGTGCAAGGATAAAAGCACGGGAGGACAAAATGTGGTTGAGGAGGATGTTGACTATGTCAAAGCCTCTTACCCTTGTAGTCATGAGACGTCTGTTCGGAAAGCAAGTTTTGCACTTACGTTGCCAGAGATGAGTGTGGAAGGTTTTAAGAACACATTTACACATGCAACCAAATAAAAAAATGGTTCAAGTGGCTCCGAGCACTATGGGACTTAACACCTGAGGTCATCAGTCCCCTAGAACTTAAAACTACTTAAACCTGACTAACCTAAGGACATGATACACATCCATGCCCGAGGCAGGATTCGAACCTGCGAACGTAGCGGACGCGCGGTTCCCGACTGAAGCGCCTAGAACCTCTCGCCCACAACGGCCCGCACATGCATCCAAACCGTTTGTAGTTGGTATGTGCTTTAAAACCAGATGACTATATGGCGAACGTTATTACTTTGCAAGTGAAGCGTTGCAGCGGGAAGATTTTCTGCTCACATATTATTCAGTGATGAGAGGCAAGTTTTCATCTAACTGTTATCTGTACAATATCTAAGATTTACTATTAAAAACAGTCTTGATCACGATTTATTTATCAAGGTGACCGGTTTCGACCACTACTGTGGTCATCTTCAGACCATTGAGTAGGAGCCTCTTTCTGTTGGAGAATCATTGAGTTTCGACCACTACTGTGGTCATCTTCAGACCATTGAGTAGGAACCTCTTTCTGTTGGAGAATCATTGAGTAGTGATTCTCCAACAGAAAGAGGTTCCTACTCAATGGTCTGAAGATGACCACAGTAGTGGTCGAAACCGGTCACCTTGATAAATAAATCGTGATCAAGACTGTTTCTAATAGTAAATATTTATAAGACATTGATCACTGCTGTTCCCGTAATGCATTCAAAAGTAATATCAAAGATATTCCCCAAAATTAAATGTTTTCTGTGATGTGTCCCGACGTCCAGTGTATGGACCTTGCTTTCGCTGAAGTTACTGTAGAAAGGGTGGCTTATTTGGATATGTTGCAAGAATGTTTGTTTCGCCAAATAGAAGGTGAACCAGCAAACTTCATTTGGCAACAAGGTGCACCCCTTCACAATGGCACCTATTTCTACGGGAGTGTTGAACGTCAATGTCTATGACTGTTGAATTGGTTGTATGGTCAGCCTCCATATTCACGTGGCCTCACACCATGCCATTTTTTTCTTTTGGGGATTTAGAAAAGATCGTGTCTACGTTCCGTCACTATCAAACAATTTACCAGAGTAGAGACTCAGAACTGAAGAGGCTATTGCTTCCATTACTCTGGATATATTAACCAAAGTGTGGGATGAATTGGATTTTAGGTTGGATGTGTGCCATATAACTAAAGGCGCACATATTGAAGATCTGCATGAAAAACTACGCTTTGGTACATGATTTGCTCTAAATAGTGTAAACTCTTGTCATACACCACAGAAATTGGGATATTCTTTTATGGACACCTGTATACTTAATACATAATCGCAGGTAGGTTACACTGAAGTAATATGTAAATTACCTAATTCTTTCTGTCATATATTTTTTTCTGGATGAAGGAAAATTTTTCGTTATGATGTACTGCTCTTAGGTGATATTTTAAAATGATTTTAGATGCAACACTTGTAAGAAAATATGTGCCTGTTTTCAAAATATACTTTTTACACATGGCTTCTTTTTTGTGGGTCTGCCTGAGCGGTCAGCGCAGATGGTTGGCATGTGAAAGTCCCGGGCTCGATTCCCAGTATTGTCAAGGATTTTTCCTTGATGGGAAGACTGGCACTCAGCTTTGTGATGCTAACGGGGAGCTGCTTGACGGAGTAGTAGTTGCTTCACGGTCTGGAAAGTATGCAAAATGGCCGGGTGAGTGGTTTGCTGACCACATGCCTCTCCTCACTGCATCCGCATATCGCCGCACGGTAGAGGATGACACGGCGGCCAGTAGGCATCCCTTGGGCCTTCATGGCCTGGCGAAGAGCTCGCTATGTTATGAACTAAAATAACTAATTTTGAAATATTTGTAACGAATTGTTTGTAATTAAGCGATCATTCATTAATTGCTACGCTAGAAAATAATAATAATATTCAGTTCTACAGAGGATATAAGGAAATTTGGAAGTTTGTGGTATGTTCCTATGGGACCAAACTGCTGAGGTCATCGGGCCCTAGGCTTACACACTACTGAATCTAACTTTAACTTACGCTAAGGACAGCACACAGACGCACGTCCAAGGGAGGACTTGAACCTCAGACAGGGGGGAGCTGCATGAACAGTAGCAAGGCGCCTCAGACCGAGGATATAAGGATCCAACCACTTTCGTGTATTGTGGCGATCACAAGCGTCAGCGTACTGACTTATTGATAATTTTATACTGATGCCCAACGGTTGGCAGCACTTGTGCATATAAATAGACTGAACATTAACAAATGTATACATGAGGTTTGCATCGGGGAAAAATATTTCTGTTGCAGTTAAGACACACAAGGATTAATTACATCAAAATTTTTTTTGTTTTATTATGCAATCAAAACTTTTGTTCTTTATGGGACACCCTTACTGTGGTACAATGGGGCATATTTTCTGCCATGTACTTTACAGTAATTTGCGGAGTGTAGATGTAAGTGCAGAATGCTCCGTTCTGATTTAGGGCAGTGTGAAATACAGTGTAAAATACGTTTTTCCCTTTCTTATCGGTTTTCGGTCATGGCCACACAGTCATTCCGCTACATGGGGGTTGTACGCGGGCCAATCAGGAGGGCTAGCTGTGCCGCCATGTTTAGTTAATACGGCGCGCGAACGTTACGTGCCCCACGGGCGCAGTTTGGCCAACTCCCAAATATAATTACAGCTGCCGCAGCAGCAGCCCACCATCCCACACGCCCCAGCTCATTTTAAATTACGCGCAATAATTTAAAACTCACGTGGGAAGCAGCAGACAACAGTGCGGTTCGTGATCGGCATCCTCTGTGGCCCAGTGGATTGCTCTCCGCACCAGCGAGTCGCCGTCGGCAATCAGTGACGTTCAACTGCAGCAGGCCAAGTACCAAGTAAACAGCTGGCCTGAGCGAGGGCGTAGAGGCAGCGAGGGAAATGTTGATACGGGGAGAACAGTCGCAGTGTTCTTTTGTCACGTCGTTGCTGCCTCTGCATTCTGGTGGCACTGACGATGCAACGGTAGCCTGCGCGGCTACGTGGGAGTGGCAAAAGGGCGCGGCGAGGGAAGGGAGGGGAAGGGGGGCGTGTCGCGAGGTTATGCAACCCTCATCCCCACCCGCGCAAATAAGATTTTGTGGTTGTCTTTTTACATAAGTCAGTTTCCAAATTTCACCGCTTTCGGAGAATGAAGTAGCATGAAAACCGAAGTACCTCAAAAATGACAAGATATTATAAAAATTGTAGGCCTTTTTTAAAAAAAAACACAGGATATTTTTCAGTGGCCCGAGTGTTGGCCTGTCCACGGGGATGACCTGTACAGTGACAGCCATGTAAAGACGCCCAGTCACAAGCGGACAGTACCTGTTGTCCAACGACGAATCCGGAGAGACTCGTGAAACCACAGGTATGACAGACGACCTACAGTAACTTGTATAAGGGAAGACAGAAGGGAATGATCCTCCACCAAGAAAAAAAAATGGTAACCGAAAGGTTATCTTTCGAAACTACTGAAAGAAACAGCTTTACCCTCAGTTCCATGCTCGTACAGGCATAATCAGTTCACACTCGCAGTGTTACTTGAAATACTGGTATAGGTAAATGCATAGTTTGATTTTGCACGATCTATATTATGAAGCTGTTAATGACGTACTTAGTTTATTGCTGTCATACACTGCCCAATCACATTAATGCGACCACAGGCTATGTTCGACGTCAGTGTGCAATAACCATTCAAACCATTCACAAACGGCAGATAGCAGCATTATATAGACCATGTCGTGGCGGGGGGGGGGGGGGGGGGGCTAGAGAGAGAGAGAGAGAGACACGCGGGGTTGGTACGCGATAAACACTGTAGTCATTGTCGTAACGCGGAAACAAAGCAATTAATCTGACGTCGGCATGATCATTGTCTTACGGGTCAGGGGTGGAAGCGTTTCCGTACGGCAAACTTTGTAAATGGTTTGTATGTCGGGCATGGCAAAAGAGCGCCATCCAGAATCGGTGCCGAGGGTCATAAATGACAGGAGTCAACGACGCCTGCGGAGGTGTTGTACAGCCAAATAGACATGAAACTGCTGAGCAGTTGACACAGAGATGAACCAAGGGGCTACCAACTGCGTCTTGTCAACTACCGTTCACTGACCGTTGTTGCATATGGGCCTCCGCAGAAGGCACATGCTTCATGCACCCAATCTGACCGCTATTCATCGTCAACGAAGGCTCGATTTTGTACGCCAATACCGCCACTGAACATGCACAGCACGGCGACAGGTGGCCTTTTCAGATGAATTACGTTTTATGCTCCATCGGACAGATGGCGTTTGGCTTGTATGAAACGAAAAGTGTGAAACCCAAAAAGGTGGGACCATTATGGTCTGGGAAATGCTTTCGTGGCATTAGGTGGGCGTTATTGTAATTCTGGAAGACACAGTGGATCAACACAAGTACGCATCTATTCTTTGGGACCATGTCTATCACTATTTTTTTTTCCCCTTTGGCACGATGGCATATACCAGCAGGATAATGCAACATGTCTCACCGCTAGCAGTGTACACGCCTGGTTCGAAAAGCACCATGATGAATTTACCGTCATCTCCTGGCGATCAAATTCCCCGGATTGAAACTCAATCGAGAAACTGTGGGACCACCTTGATCGCACTGTTAATGCGACGGATCGTCAACTGAGAAACCTAGTGCAGCTGGGCGCGGCACTTTTAGAACATCACTGACTCTTTTCCCTGCACATACGCACTGCGAAAAGTGGTTATTCAGACTTCTGACAGGTGGTCATATTAATCTGACTGAACCGTATAGTATTATCTCTGACTCCAACACATTTCGACAGTTTCTTATACTCCCAATAGTTTAAAAATCTTTTGTACCACAGACCTACAAGGATATTATGCTGTACACTGAGAAACTAAGACATTATAAGCATTGGCAATCCCGAGATTGAATGCCACCTGGTGCACGTTTCAGAGTAGGGAAAGTATATTAGTGGACAAGAGACTAATGGGAAATATATACAGCCTCAATACGAGCTACAAATGGGAAAAACCACTGAAATATGCAACTATGGCAAGGGGAAGACTATTATACCTGATGCCTGAGAACGAGCATATGGATAACGGCGAATGTGGTCGGCTGTTCGCGTTCTTAATGTCGTGAGAATCTATGGAAAGTGGTTGAATTGTGGTGATATCACGAGTGGGCGACAAGGAGGTGGGGGGAGATGCCTCATCACTGAACGTGGGGGCCGGAGGCTACCCCATTCTGTAAAGTAGGTTAGGAGGTACCCTGTGGCAGATCTGACGACAGTACGATCCTGGCTCAGGCTCAAGTGTTTCGTGCCACGTTGGTGAAAGCACACTATTGAACATGGGGCTCCGCAGTAAATGATCACTACATGTTCACGTGTTGACCGGACAACATTGTCAATTACGATTGCAGCGGGCAAGAGATCATCTAGATTGGGCCGTGGATCAACGAAAACGTGTTGCCTGGTCGGATGAGTAAGTTTCCTGTTGTCCCAGATCGATGGTCAAGTCAAATATGCCACAATTCGGGCGAGCTGCAGCTCGAAACATGCGCTACGGGCATAGATCAGTAGAGCAATGTTACGTTATTGAGGACATTCACCTGGTGCTCCATGAGACCAGTGGAACCGGAGACACCATGGCACCTGCGGACTACGTGAACATTAGTGTGTACCTCGCGCATCCCTTCACGCTCGATGTCTTCCCCAGCGACGGTGGCATCTTCTAGTAGGATAACACACGGCTTCGTAACGCCAGAATCGTGCTACAGTGATTTGAGGCCCTTGATACTGAACACACACTGTTGTCTCGACCACCAGATCTGCGTGATATGAATCTGATGGATCACATCTGGGGCACTATTGGGAGCCAGCCTCGCGTACACAAACCAGCGGCCCATAATTTACGGGAGTTGTGTTAGTAATGCGTAGATATCTGGTGGGAACTTATCAAGCACTTGTCGAATCCATGCGAGGCAGAACAGTTGCTGTACTGCGTTCCATAGGTAGCCCAACACGCTATTAAATAGGTGGTTATAATGTATTGGCTGATTAATGTATTCCCATCAAGCTATAACTTTGCTGATTATTTTCAATTATTGCTTTAAATAATAATTTGGTACAATGTGATGATACTATTTTTTAGGGAAAATCTTTGAGCTGAGTGTAGTTTGCTACAGCTCTCTAGATGTACTTCCCAAGCGAAAATATGTTTGGCAAAAGAGCTCATTGTAGCACAAATGATACAGCATACATAGGCGAGTCAGGAACACAGTTTCTTTATCCGCTCCACGTGTTCTTTCCACCAGTAACAACTGTGTGACAGCAATGTCAGTGTTACTGATGTGCTCCTCACATAGGAGTTCATCTATTCTTGAAGTTAGTGATAGTGAATCTGACGTGCTATCTCATTTCATTTGAATAAATTAGGCAATCGGAAACGTGTCTTGTCTATACTGAAATACCTCCCAGTATCTCTAAGCGTTCAGCGAGAGGCGCCATAAGGAAATGCAATTACCCACATATATCTGCTTATATGATAAAATAGTTTAGACAAGAAGAGAATAGAAGCTTTCGAAATGTTGTGCTACAGAAAAATACTGAAGATTAGGTGGGTAGATCGCGTAACTAAAGAGGAGGTTTTGAACAGAATTGGGGAGAAGAGAAATTTGTGGCACAACTTGACTAGAAGAAGGGAACGGTTGGTAGGACATGTTCTGAGGCATCAAGGGATCACCAATTTAGTATTCGAGAGCAGCGTGGAGGGTAAAAATCGTAGAGGGAGACCAAGAAATGAATACACTAAGCAGATTCAGAAGGAAGTAGGTTGCAGTAGGTACTGGGAGATAAAAAAGCTTGCACAGGATTGAGTAGCATGGAGAGCTGCATCAAACCAGTCTCTGGACTGAAGACCACAATAAAAAACATGATAAAATAACGACAAAAAAGACATTGTTCACACATACAGGGTGATCGTGAAACAATGCTACCTTCTCAACTGTTGACAAAAACTTTATTAATATAGCCGGCCGGCGTGGCCGAGAGGTTCTAGGCGCTTCCGTCTGGAACCGCGCGACCGCTACGGTCGCAGGTTCGAATCCTGCGTCGGGCGTGGATGTGTGTGATGTCCTTAGTTAGGTTTAAGTAGTTCTAAGTTCTATGGGACTGATGACCTCAGATGTTAAGTCCCATAGTGCTCAGTGCCATTTGAACCATTTTCTTGGCGTGTGGGGTGTCGCATTGTCTTGTTGGAGTTGCTCACGTCCGTCTGAATGTACAATGTACATGAATGGACGCAGACGACCAGACAGGATGCTTACGTCCGTGTCATCTATCAGAGTCGTATCTAGACGTATCAGGGATCACATATCACTCCAACTACACACGCCTCACACCATTACAGAGCCTCCATCAGCTTGAACAGTACTCTGCTGACATGCAGGGTCCATGGGTTCATGAGGCTGACTCCATACCCATAACCTTCCATCAGCTCTATACAATTTGAAGCGAGACTCGTCCGACCAGGCAACATGTTTCCATTCATCAACTATCCAATGTCGGTGTTGATGGACCCAGGCGAGGCGTAAAGCATTGTGGCGTGCAGTCATCAAGTGACACCGAAAGCCCATAACGATGATGTTTCGTTGAATAGTTCATGTGATGACCCTTGTTGATGGCCCAGCATTGAAATCTGCAGCAATTTGCGGAAGGGCTGCTCTTCTGTCACGTTGAACGATTGTCTTCAGTCGTCTTTGGTTTCGTTCTTACAGTATCTTTTACCAGCCGCAACGATGTTGGAGATTTGATGTTATACCGGATTCCTGATATTCACGGTACACTCGTGAAATGGTCGTACCGGAAAATCACCACTTCATCGCTACCTCGGTGATGCTGTGTCCCATCGCTCGTGCGCCGACTATAATACCAAGTTCAAACTCATGTAAATCTTGATAATCTGCCATTTAGCAGCCGTAACCAATCTAACAACTGTGCCACACACTTGTCTTCTTTTATAGGCGTTGCGGAACGCAGTGCCGTATTCTGGCTGTTTACACAACTCACTAATTAAACACGCATGCCTATACCAGTTTCTTTGGCGCTTCAGTGTAAATGCCACCTTTGTGACTGATATTTGGTTAACAACCCAGGAAGCAGCCTTTTGACCTGTGTGTTATATGCAGCCGGTCTCTTAAGTTAAGTAATCTGGTTTTCAATTTGTCGTGTTGTAGGCTATTCAATGTTTTAATTTGTCATGCTGTAAGCTAGTCATGGCAATTACTGCTTGGTTTTAGTTATAGGAAATCACTATCTGATTCTAAGGTGTCACAAATGTTTTCTCGGAACTACCACTATTTGAAATAGCTGTCGCCTGCGATTTACTTTATTTGGTAATTGTGTATTCAAACCTAAATTTTTAATTGTTCGCTAGCTGAGGTTATGCAATTTTTTGGTCTTTTAAAAATCTGTTTACCACAGTGAACTTTGCTAGAACGTCTTTTAAAAGCTTTAATAATTTGTATGGTACTTCAAAACTGTGTGCCGGACCGAGACTCGAACTCAGGACCTTTGCCTTTCATGGACAAGTGCTCTACCAACTGAGCTACCAAAGCACGACTCACGACCCGTCCTCACAGCCTTAATTCCGCCAGTACCTCGTCTCCTACCTTCCAAACTTCACAAAAGCTCTTCTGCGAACCTTGCAGAACAAGCACTCCTGGAAGAAAGGATATTGCGGAGACATGGCTTAGCCACAGCCTGGGGGATGTTTCCAGAGTGAGATTTTCACTCTGCACCGGAGTGTGCGCTGATATGAAACTTCGTGGCAAATCAAAACTTCGTGGTAAAGGACCCGAGTTCGAGTCTCGGTCCAGCACACAGTTTTGATCTGCCACGAAGTTTCATATCAGCGCACACTCCGCTGCAGAGTGAAAATCTCATTCTGGAATTTGTATGGTAATTGCAAGTTCATTCTTCTGGAATTGGAGTATATGAAAATTTACGAAAGCGCAGTTAAGTTTTCTACATCAGGCTTTAACTTGCGTAGTTGTTATCTAAGGTCTGTGAAAATGATGTCAGTTTTGAAACCTTCTTTTCCTGAGCTACAGTCAGTGTGTAAAACTTGTAATTTGGCTTGATTTCACGTGCGAAACCATCGAACTGTTTAGATGTTATTCTTGTAGCACGGTATCATTAGAAACTGTAATATGGAGTAAGGGTACGTTATGCTTCATTGTGAATGAAAACTAAGTTTTGAGCTGTAGTATTACAGTCCAGTCTTCGTGTAATAAAATATTTTTTGGTAAAATTTCTAAAGTAATTTCGGGCCGTACTTTACCACTTTCTCCCCGCTCCTACTACTGCATTCCCGTTCAGTAACGTACGAAATAATTCTTCTGGACAATTCTTCATTTAGACACACTCATTTATTGCACAGAAATAATTGATGGAACCATACTAAAGTCTAGAGTCCATCCTGAACCTCTTATCGGCAGATGTTGAAAATCTAGGGATACTAATAACAGTCTCAATATAGTCAAACAATTTTGAGAAAACTAAAATCACACACCAGCATTCAAACGAAGTGACTGAAGTGAACTACAGGGTGGGCAGAAGGATATTTGGACACTGCAGAGACTAAAATTGATCTATCCACCACTACGTCGGATCCTCGGCTGTAACGGGGGCATGGCGACATAGGACTCGTTTTGTCGCAGTTACAGAGGGGGCGCAGAAACTGACCAGGAAATAAAATAAAAAGTGAAACAGAAAGAAAGAAGGTTTAGTACTTAACCGGGAGACGTATATGATTTCTATTATCTTTCGTGTTGATAACCTCTGCCTACCTCAAGAAAACTTGAAGGCACCACGTAAGAGCGACGGATCACAGCCATCCGTCGCATGCGATATCGTCTGCAATCGTTCGCTGACCTCGGCACTCTACACACGGGAGATTTTCCAAGCAATATCGGTCAGTATGTGTTATGAACGTCACTGTGGCGAGAGGTTCTGCTATGGAAGATGAACTGCTATGTTTAGCAGCAGATGCAACTGATTCACATATCCCCACGGTTACCGATGAAACTTGTTTTGGAACGCTTCTCTCGGGAGCTGTACGTTACTGTACAGATCATTCTACATTTTCGCTGAAACATTTTGCGTGCATCTCTCCAGTGTGCTAATACAATTCATAGGAAGATTATTGGTCCTCAGTCCCTTGTTTATTCATTAGTCTTATAATTAAACTGGAAATATTTTACACAGTGCACTCGATGTCTGTATAGCGATGTTGTCATTTGCAGCACTACCGATTATCGTAACTCTTGTTATAAATTACATCAAGGAGGGTTAGATTATACGAAATGACAAGAGATTTGAGTACGACAGTATAATACAGTATAATACTGGTCATTAAAAATGCTACACCACGAAGATGACGTGCTACAGACGCGTAATTTAACCGACAGGAAGAAGATGCTGTGATATGCAAATGATCAGCTTTTCAGAGCATTCACACAAGGTTGGTGCCAGTGGCGACATCTACAACGTGCTGACATGAGGAAAGTTTCCAGCCGATTTCTCATACACAAACAGCAGTTGACCGGCGTTGCCTGGTGAAACGTTGTTGTGATGCCTCGTGTAAGGACGAGAAATGCGTACCATCACGTTTACGACTTTGATAAAGGTCGGATTGTAGCCTATCGCGATTGCGGTTTATCGTATCGCGACATTCCTGCTCGCGTTTGTCGAGATCCAATACAGGTTCAGCTTACAGCATCATGATGGTCGCATCCGTGTTTGGCGACATCCGGTGAACGCACATTGGAAGAGTGTATTCGCCATCGCCATACTGGCGTATCACCCGGCGTGGTGGTGTGGGGTGCCATTGGTTACACGTCTCGGTCACCTCTTGTTCGCATTGATGGCACTTTGAACAGGGGACATTACATTTCAGATGTGTTGCGACCCGTGGCTCTACCCTTCATTCGATCCCTGCGAAACCCTACATTTCAGCAGGATAATGCACGACCGCATGTTGCAGGTCCTATACGGGCCTCTCTGGACACAGAAAATTTTCGACTGCTGCCCTGGAGAGCACATTCTCCAGATATCTCACCAATTGAAAACGTCTGGTCAATGGTGGCCGAGCAACTGGCTCTTCACAATACGCCAGTCACTGCTCTTGATGAACTATGGTATCGTGTTGAAGCTGCATGAGCAGCTGTACCTGTACACTCCATCCAAGTTCTGTTTGACTCAATACCCAGGCGTATGAAGGCCGTTATTACGGCTAGAGGTGGTTGTTCCGGGTACTGATTTCTCAGGTTTTATGCATCCAAATTGCGTGAAAATGTAATGACATGTCAGTTCTAGTATAATATATTTGTCCAATGAATACCCGTTTATCATCTGCATTTCTTCTTGGTGTAGCAATTTTAATGGCCAGTATGTATATTTGTAGTGAACATTTAAATTATAATGTCATCGTTCATATCTCATACTGTTTGGAAGTTAAAAACTTTAAAAAGGCATATAATTATTTCATAAATAACTAAGTTATAAGATGGAGCCCTTGTATCGCCCCTAATATTGTCAACTTCCCATCTATTCTGCTTCTATAGCACAAGCTTCAAATGCTCATCACTGCAAAATTGGAGGGTGTGTTTTGTATTACGTTTGAATATAATTGAGATCTTCGGCTTCCACTTAATTTCTCAGAGTAGCTCGTAGTTCCTGGATAACTACAAATTCTAACATAAATTTTATACTCACCGTGGGCAAAGCGAAACGAAACACGATTCCACAACCACAATTGATAAATAGAGAAACGAACCGCAGCTGCATTTCCACTCACCGCTGCTTGCTAGCCAGGCAGCCATATTGGCTGTACGAATCGCATGCGATCAAGCAGACTGTCTGGAATTTCTATGCTATCAGGAGTCAGTGACCGATCGCTGGGATTTGCCCACACGCGTGCGAACTACGAAGCGATCGGTCCCCCATGTGACGGATCGTTGCGATCCGTCGCTCGTGTGTGGGCCCTTAAGGCTTCCCCTCGGCCTGAGACTGTAAATACATGCGGTTGTCACAGTTTCATTTCCACATTGTCATTTCGTCCTAGTAGCACAGCAGCGTAACGACCACTGTCGAGCAGACGTCTGTCGCTAACATGGTTAATGTGGGAACATTGCGCCACATTGCGCCTTATTCACATAGCTGTCGTGCACATAGCTCGCTCGAGAACAGAGATATTGCCGGTACTTTGCTCGGTATTGTAGAATGTCAAAAGGTCTGTGAAGTGGAACTGAAGAAAATAAGTTCATTTGACCGATAGATTTGGAGTTTTGCTGATTTCTACTACCTGAGGACTGGAGCAAGAGTGTCTGAAACGCAGTGGTTCAAGGCACAGCGCAGTAAAACTCCCCTTAACGGACACTTTCAATAGTGGCTTCTTCTCAATGGCGGAAATCTTAGAATTTCCCTGATCAATAACATTAGCCCTTATAGAAAAATTCTTCCGAATAACGGGCATTCTCAGTAACGGAGATGGAGACAGCTTAAGTACTGTAGAGCTAAGAAGTCACAAAAACGGAAGCGGTTAGCGGTAAACGAAAAGATCGAGATCATCGACGTCAATGAACAGGAAAATCTTATTGTCAGATATATGGCCACAGGTTAGTGACATTTTAAGATACGGGAAGTACATTCTGAAATAGTGGATTGCAAATGAAAACTTTGCCAGTAAACGCGCTTTTCCCAACGCACCAGGCTTAAAAGTTGACAATTTGACTTTTTAATAGTTTTTCGTGCTCGCAGCATTAACTTGGCAGTTAGTGGACCTCTGATTAGAGAGAAAGCATTCCCAATCGCCAAGGAGTTAGGACTTCACGATTTTAAAGCATCTGTAGGTTGGCTTGACAAATCTGGAAGTAGAAAAGACATCTCTCCTCTAATACTGTGTGACGAGTCCAGTTCAGTGGACTAAAACATGGTTATGACGAAAGTAAACCATTTTCGTCGTGACGAGATTGGTCTTCCCTTCAGAACTCTTTCCAGTAACACCAGTAACCTTGGAACATGAAAACCCTTCAGGAGGCAAAATTTCAAAATACTTTGTGTTGATGTGACAGGCGAATTTGAAAAGCCTTTAATTATTGGTAAGGCTGCGAAGGGCAATAAAAGCTGAATGGCTGCTATCATTCGATAGAAGAACGGAAAGAAAAAGGTGGAAGTGATTTTGTTTATGGTTAATGCTACTTCTTATCCGCGATGCTGCACTGAAAAATGCGAAAATAATCGTTTTGCCGCAAAATTCAACCTTATTTCGCCAGCCACTGCATCAAGCGATTATTCAAAATTTCAAAGTGTGTTTTGCCGGCATATTTTGTTTCTAATGGTCAGTGTTAAATCTGGACGTGATTCAGACAATATATCATTGTATTAAATGCAATTTTGTGAATTTCTTCAGCCTGAAAAAAAGTAACATCCACTACAAATAGCAACCGTTTCAGAAAGGCGGGATTCATTTTCAACGAGCCCACCTGGCTAGCCGCGCGGTCTAACGCGCTGCTTCACGAACGGGAAGGCATGCTGGTTTCTGGCACGAATCCGCCTGGCGGATTAGTGTCGAAGTCCGGTGTGTCGGCCAGCCTGTGGATGGTTTTTAGACGGTTTTGCATCTGCCTCGGCGAAGGCCGACTGGTTCCCCTTATTCGGCCTCAGTTACACTACATCGGCGACTGATCCACAAACACTTTCTCCACGTATGTGTTCACCATAATTACTCTACCACACCAACATTCGGGGTACACTCGTCTGGTATGAGACGTTCCCGGGGGGAAGGGGGAGAGTGGGGAGGGGGGGGGTACCACTGGGGGCCGAACCGCACAATAACCCTGGGATCGTAGGGGGGCGGTGGTGGGGTGGGTGGACTGCTGTGGCCTGTTGTGGGGTTGTAAACCACTGATGGCTACGGCAGGACGAAGTCTCTCCATCGTTTCTAGGTCCCTGGTTCAGTACACACACAATACACAATACACATTTTCAATGACTGTGTGTCAGCGATTGACGACGGTGTCGAAGAAAAAAAAAAACCTCACGAAGTACGAGCATGAACTTCAGACTTTAATAGAGGAATTTGTTGGACCTGAGGAACTGAGGAATATACGGCAATATCTATGATGCACTTTTCACAGAAAGTACTCAAACAGCATAAGTGAACTCATACAACAGCTTCATGAAGGAGGGTGCGGTGAAAATGTCGAGAATGGACAACAGGATAAAGGTAACGTAACTGAGTCGGACTTAACTCCACTTTCAAGTAAGCAGGCAGCTGAAGAGGTAAGAAAATTGAAACGTTACTCTTTAGTGAAAAGTGACAAAGAGGGTCTCAGTTTAACGTTAGCAGCTGAAACACGTACTGACAAGACAATTATACACGACTCTGGTTCAGTAAAGAATAATTATTTCAAATGAACATTCCAGAAAGCACGAAAGAGATTGTAATACTGAATTATGCTAGTGTTTGGAAATTTGTTAATGAAGTACTGAAGAGTACTTGAAGATAATTATTCATTAATTTACTTACACAGTACAGCACTTTCCCATCTACAATACATTGTATGCACTGTACTGTATACTGTATTTTTATCCTTTTCTGAACAGCAGACACTTCTTAAAAGTGGTCAGTTTTATTTTCCCACTAGGTGCCAGTTATTTAGAAGTTTTACTGTATTTGAAAGAATAATAATTGAAGTGAAAACACGTCTCACATATATTAGGCCATTTCATCTGACTTTAATTACCAGTCAGAACGCCTGAAAAGTAAGCACCGTGCCTTACGTTGATAAATATGGAGCTGATTTTGATGGCAAATATAGCTAAAATAGTGATACATCGGAGCTAGTTAACGAAATAGCTGGTTTCCAGTCAAAGGTGAAGGAGCTAATGAAGAGAATTGATAGGGTTCCTATTTGGATGTTTTGAAGATTTTTTTTTCTAAGTATGGTTTTTAAGAGATGGTTAGCCAAACATCGAAGTAACTTTGAGGATACTTACAACAATGTCAGTGACTGCAGCATCTTGCAAAGGCGATTTCAGCTTATCAAAGATGATAAAAAACTTCTTAACGTCAATGTTGGGTCATTACAGACTCTCTAATTTAACTGTTTTACTTACAGAATACACACCTTTTAATACTGACTTCAACGACATAATCGATGATCTTTCTTCACCAGAAGCGAGGAAATGCAAATTAAAATTATAATAAAACCACAGTTCCTGTAAACGCATATTTTCTCCATTCTTAGTTTCCGTCTTTTTTATTTCATTTCTATTTCATGACTGATGTACTGCTAATAATTTATGAGGAGAAAATGAAATCTGTGCTTTATTATGCATCAGACTAAAATTAGTTCTAGCAGCTTCCATAGACAGTAAGGTACAGATCTGTTTTTACAGTCAATTTTTTAGGGAGTTTATACAATTTGTAATTTCAAACTTTGTAATATGGGCACCCACAGCTGGACGTATGCATTCTTCAAAAATAAACTGAAAACAGTTGTTATATGACCCTTTAATAGTCCTAACAGTTTCTCATTTTTTCAACAACATAGACAAATATACTTTTAAAAAAATAGGCCCTCTGTTTCACAGTAGTTATTCTATTATACTGAAAATATCGAGAAAGATTAAGACAAATATGTAGCCAATTAGATTTCCGTACCCTGGAAAGACTTCTAATAGGATCGCTTCTAGTTTGAAAAGAAAACATATAACTTCTGCGTTTTCACGTCTGACAAGGTAGGAGACTCGTATAGAGGGAGACAGCCTTAATTTCCAAATTTTATATCACCGCTGATTACCGAATTCGGTGTGACAACTGCCTGGTGTAATATGTACATGGGACAGATTGGTAGGAGTTTCGAGATCAGACTGCGAGAGCACCTAAATTTGACAAATTCCAGATCAGCGTTAAGTATCCATTTACGAGAACAAAGTCATAGCATCATTAATTTGTTAAATGACTCAAATTTTTACGTCGACAGATCAAAAGCCTTACTTTAAGTGTATTGAAAGAGATTGAGATTTTGCGAAATAGGAATTCTGATACATAAAGTATAGTAAATAGCCAAACTGAGTTGAAGCGTTATACGGGTAATATACTGTCCATTTTCTATTGTTTGCAGTGTAATTAACAGATCGTTGTTATATTGCAATAGTCATTACTTCACTTTTTAAAGTTATAGTTCTGTTGTAAGGAAGTCTCCCAAAATTCTTATTCAGATTATTCACAATTTTACGTGCCGTCTGTCTCTTCCGAGTAAGCTCCGTCCGCTGTTTACTTGTCGATCAAGCTCGCGCTCAGTATTCTGCTGTCAACAGTCTGTGATGGTTTTCACCGACATGCATCACATTCGCTAAGATAGGAGAAGTTTTATTTGTTTTACATCTATCGATCGTACATTTATTCATTCTAATTTTATTGTATTACCCTTTTTTGGTGTTTTGCACTACATTGTGTTTTTTTGATCTGGACTACTATTTAATATCGCTGTTCATCTTTAACCTCCTTTCTCTCATTTTGCAAATTTATTGTCCTTTGAGATTTGACCTACTTTTATGGCTGCCTTTTTGATTCCACCTGCTTTAAATTTTGACTCTCTTCAGTATTCCTGCGAATTTATTATAACCTGATTGGGAATGGTGGGACGTCCAACACGCTCAGCTTTTTCATGTACGTGATCTGAAAATGATTGAGTTGACTGCTGTATCTGAATCTGTTTTGTCAGTAACGGATGGTACATAACATTATATTTTCTTCTTCCTAGACTCTCGCCATTTCTAAAAAAAAAAAAAAAAAAAATATGATTTCTAAATTCCTCATGTGCTTTTCTTTTGCAGTTAGATGTACCTGAAGATGCATCTCTAACGTTTTGAAACGCGCAGTACTGTTAAAGGATCCTAAAACAGCTTTTTGGGGTTTATTTTTTAAGAATCTGTAATTTATTTACTACAATGATACATTTAGTTTGTGATGATACTTTTAACTTTTCGTCAATGTAATTCGTTTACATAATATTCTTCAGTAACGCTTCATTTTCATTAATCACACTCATAAAATTTGATTTGACGTACCCCCATAGAAAAAAATTTCAGAAAGGGAGGTGGAGTGGGGGAGGTGAAGGAGAGGAGGCAGGTGTATCTCCTCTGTACGAGCCTGGTCATGTCCCCAGCTTACAAGTTGAAAATCGCGTTTCGTGACCAAACAAGTAATAAAAACAAGCGAATAAAATACATTTAGTAAATAATATACCACGTACATGATTTTTTAAAAGACATGCTGGAGCGTTTGTGGAACAGGGGACGGACTTGGTGCGTGCCGTGTCGCAGTGTGCCCCTGTTATGGGAGCGACGCAGCTGCTGCCGGAATGTATCATGAGGCGGCGGGAAGTTCCGTCAGGTGCAGCGGTTGAATATTTATAGCTTCATTCCAGCTGGAGCCCTGTCCAGGCCGTGCACGCGTAGCGAATGGCGATAAGTCATACCGCGGTGTCCGCCGAGAGCGGCGTACTTCTGAACTGGGGGCGGGGGCCAGTTACGTTGCAGATCAGCTCGTGAGCTGCGGCCAGTAGCGTATTTTTCTCCATATACATATGTATTATAACACTAAAAATTTTCCAGAATATTCATTAATAGCAAACCATTTTGGGAAGAACAAACGGTGGAAAGTAGTGCGCACGAATAAAGATATACCGTTAACCTGGGCAACACACAGAGTCACGCTGGAAAGTAATACCTCCGAATTTTCTACGTGGAAACTCTTAAAGCTTTTTTAAAAAAGTAAAACAAACATTATTAACACCCTGCATCTCTATTCTTCGTGTCTTCATATTTACTTCTCAACGTAGTCACCCTGGCGACTAACTCATTTCTCCCAATGACAGATCGGTTTGTCGGTATCGTCACTGTAGAATTAACTTTGGTTGACGGAGCCACAACCTCACCTATGCTTGCACCGCTTCACCATTATCAAAGTGAAGTCCTCGAAGAAGTTCTTTAAATTTTGGAAACAGATGAAAATCGGACGGGGCCAAGTCTAGACTGTAGAGGACGATCGGTGACAGTGAAGCCAAGACACCGTCTTGTCGCAGATGTCGCAACTCTCTGTGTGATCTGACATGCTGAAGGGGAGAGCGCTCTGTGTATGGAAGAACTCTTCGAATACGTGCTTTCAGTTTTCTGAGGATCTCGCAATACCTTGCAGAGTTTGTGGTGGCGCCTTTAGGCATGAATCCCAAATGCACCACACCTTGAACCTCCCACTGCGAGCATGAGTTTGCCTGCTGATGGCATGATCTCGAACCCGATTCGATGACACTCGTTGGTTCCCGTACGAGCTAGGGATGGGAAAAATCGACCCGTTAAAACTGATACCGGTATTGTTGTCCCAAACAAGCGGTATTTTTCAGTGGTTGTTTGATCTCGGGTATAATAGGTGATTTTAATTTTTACTAAAAGTCGGGTACAAAAACTGAAATATCAATTTTTTAAAGAAAGAGTAATTTTTATTCGTAAAATTTACATTGCTGTAAATACAGCGTGATTGTGGTATAGAAAATTTGGAAAAGAGATCAGTGCTATTTTAGTAATAATGCAGATAGAAACGAGCCTTAAGAATTGGGACTGGTTTGCTGAGACAATAATGTCTCTGCTGTCATTTGACGTGGTCTAATAGGTGATACGCGTGTACATGCAATACTCGTCCTATCTGGTCTATATGGTGGATTCTCAATATCGTCGGCGGATATCAATTGTGTTACAGAATGGAACCATCTCTCATCTAGAAGTATTTTGTTAAGTGCGGTGTCAATGAAGTACAGTGCTCCGTTTGCTTCAAAAAATCAAAAACGATAGGAGTCACAACAAAATTCGACATAATATAAGCAGAAAACTTAAAACTTTACAGCTCATTCATAGTTTACAATAAAAATAGCAAGCAACCTGATTTACTGGCTGTGTCGACACAAAATGCCTTTATATGCTTTTAGCCCTTTAAAACGGATTAATTAACTCGAAGAATAGATTTCTTCAGCTTCAGTTTTCACCCTTTAGCACTGACTATTCGTAATGTTCAAATAAAGGCTTGAAACGCTATTGCAGCATGATTTTTTGAGCGGCGTTTCAAAAAATTAGAATCAATAGGAGAATACTGGTAATTTTTTGTAGTAGTTAACCACTTAGCACTTTTCGAGAAAAACAGCGAATGGTGCAAGGACTAAGTTACCTTTTATTTGCCTATTTAATTTAATACACTACTGGCCATTAAAATTTCTAAACCACGAAAATGACGTGCTGCAGACGCGAAATTTAACTGACGGGAAGAAGATGCTGTAAAATGCAAATGATTAGCTTTTCAGAGAATTCACACAAAGTTCCCGCCGGTGGCGACACCTATAACGTGCTGACATGAGGAAAGTTTCCAACCGATTTGTCATACACAAACAGCAGTTGACCCGCGTTGCCTGGTGAAATGTCGTTGTGATGCCTCGTGTAAGGAGGAGAAATGCGTACCATCACGCTCCCGACTTTGATAAAGGTCGGATTGTAGCCTATCGCGATTGCGGTTTATCGTATCGCGACATTGCTGCTCGCGTTGGTCGAGATCCAATGACTGTTAGCAGAATATGGAATCGGTGGGTTCAGGAGGGTAATAAGGAATGCCGTGCTGGATCCCAACGGCCTCGTATCACTAGCAGTCGAGATGACAGGCATCTTATCCGCATGTCTGTAGCGGATCGTGCAGCCACGTCTCGATCCCTGAGTCAACATACGGGGACGTTTTCAAGACAACAACCATCTCCACGAACAGTTCGACGACGTTTGCAGCAGCATGGACTATCAGCTCGGAGACCATGGCTGTTGTTGCCCTTGACGCTGCATCACAGACAGGAGCGCCTGCGATGGTGTACTCAACGACGAACCTGGGTGAACGAATGGCAAAACGTCAATTTTTTCGGATGAATCCAGGTTCTGTTTACAGCAACATGATGGTCGCATCCATGTTTGGCGACATCGCGGTGAACGCACATTGGAAGCGCGTATTCGTCATCACCATACTGGCGTATCAACCGGCGTGATGGTATGGAGTGCCATTGGTTACACGTCTCTGTCATCTCTTTTTCGCATTGACGGCACTCTGAACAGGGGACGTTACATTTCAGATGTGTTACGACCCGTGGCTCTATCCTTCATTCGATCTCTGCGAAAACCTACATTTCAGCAGGATAATGCACGACCGCATGTTGCAGGTCCTGTACCGGTCTTTCTGGATACAGAAAATGTTCGACTGCTGCCCTGGCCAGCACATTCTCCATGTCTCCACCAACTGAAAACGTCTGGTCAATAGTGGCCGAGCAACTGGCTGGTCACAGTACGCCAATCACTACTTTTGATGAACTGTGGTATCGTGTTGAAGCTGCATGGGCAGATGTACCTGTACATGCAATCCAATCTCTGTTTGACTCAATGCCCAGGCGTATCAAGGCCGTTATTACGGCCAGAGGTGGTTGTTCTGGGTACTGATTTCTCAGGATCTATACACCCAAGTTGCATGAAAATGTAATCACATGTCAGTTCTAGTATAATATATTTGTCCAATGAATATCCGTTTATTATCTGCATTTCTTCTTGGTGTAGCTATTTTAATGGCCAGTAGTGTAGTTTGATTCTATGTGTCTTGACACTGAGAGTACCAAAATTTTTTATTTATTGTTAACGCACATATGTGGTGCGAAGGATTACTTTCACATTACTTGTCTTTGCTGTAAGCTACGATGGATTTCTGTCTATTCCTGAATTTTATAATATAGTATCGGTCACAAAGTTCCAAGTGCAACTCACACACATACTCGTCATTTGGTTCGTGAAATAATTTGTTGCAACACACGTTGTGGTGAAAACCATGGGTTGCCTGGATCGTCGTCACGTGTCGCATTTCACGGTTAGCTTCCATCCAGGTCCTGTCTCGCATAGCAGACGTTGCATAAAAGTCCTCCGGTATGTTGTTTTTCTTCTCATGCAGATCTTGAAGAAGCTGTTTGAAGCCGGTACTAGTTGCGAGTAAGAGCTCGCATCTTAGATTCTCTATCAGGAAGGTCTCGCTGGTAAGCTTGTACACTAGCCTCGATCTTGAGTTCTGCGTGACTCCTAAAATTCTCTTCAGCTATCTAGCCTTCACTCGCTAGAATTCTTCCAGCTGTTTGTATGTGAGCTATTCTCCCACCGATTCTAGGTCATACGTCAGAACAGGTAGTATCTTTAGCCTAAACAGGTCCATAGCTGTGATGTTCGATAGCTGTGTGATGCTTCTGATTCATTCATAGTTCTAGCGACCGCCACTGCTATAGATCTTATGTAGTCTGAAACTTTTGCCCGTTGTTTGGATTGTGGTGCCTAGATATTTGAAATTGTTAACCCTCTTGAGTGGTTTTCCATTGCATTTGACGTTCTCTGCTTCAGTGAGTCTTCCTCCTTTCCTAAACACTACCAGTTCCGCCTTCTCTTCGTTTATCCTGATGTCGTTTCGCTCCGCCCATTCGCTTAGTGTGTTTAGCGCTACTTGTAGTTTGTCTATATCTGTCGCTGTGATGACCGTGTCATCAGCATATATGTACGTGCTTGTTCCTGCCATTCCTTTCGTGACATCGTGTGTGAGGACGTTATACAAGATAGGGCTGAGTGGATCTCCTTGGGGGACGCCGTTCGTCTGTGGCAGCCAGTCGGATATGCCTATTCCATCATCTATCTTTATGTGGTTTTCTGGCAGTATATTCGATATCAGGGTCGTTGTACTCGTTCTTCCAATTAGTTCCTCCAGTTTGTCTATTAAAACTTTTCTGTTGACCATGTCGAATGCTTTTGAGTAGTTGACAAAAACCACATATAGTTTTTCCTTTGGTCTTTCTATCGTCTACTTTATTTGTTCTAGCAGGTTTTCTGCTGCCAGGATCGTTGACCGTCCCATCCTAAAACCGAACTGCTCCTCTAGTAGAAGGGGTTCGAGCTTCTCTGTCAGCCTTTTGGCAAGGATTCCCGTTAGGAGTTTCAGTGGCGTGGATTCCAAAGCTATTCCTCTGTACGCGTTTTGCGTTCTCGGCGTCTCCTTTTCCCTTATATAGTAGTTTGATTGTTGACTTTCTCCATTCGCCCGGCATGCTTTCTACTTCTATACATTTGTCTAGAAGGGAGATCCATATCGGCAGGTATTCTCCTGCTGTCTGTTTTAAGTGTTCGTTTCTTATTCCATCTGCTCCTGGTGCTGTTCTGTTCCTCATTTTCTATATTGCTCTCGCAATTTCATCTGTGGTTTGGATCTCATTAGCTTGTGGAGTCCTAGATGTCTTGATCGTGGGACTTGTTTCTTTTGTGAAGAGATCTCTTATGTGGTGTTTCCATGTTTCCATGGGGATGTTGGGCTATATTTTCTGGCTTTTCGGTCTCAGAGGTCGGTACGCGTCTGCTTCTGCCTCCTCTACCATCTTCTTTTGTTCTTATTCCAGGTGCTGATTTTTCTTCGTTCTTATTAGGTCCTTGTATTTCCTCCGTTCTCGCTGGTATTCTGCGGTGGCAGCGCTTGCCATTTGTCCTCTAGTTTTATGTAGTGTTTTCAGCGTCAGTTTTCTTTGCTCATAGCATTCTCTGTGTGGTGTCAACGCCAGACACCACACTTGCTAGGTGGTAGCCTTTAAATCGGCCGCGGCACGTTAGTATACGTCGGACCCGCGTGTCGCCACTATCAGTGATTGCAGACCGAGCGCCGCCACACGGCAGGTCTAGTCTAGAGAGACTCATTAGCACTCGCCCCAGTTATACAGCCGACTTTGCTAGCGATGGTTCACTGTCTACATACGCTCTCATTTGCAGAGACGACAGTTTAGCATAGCCTTCAGCTACGTCATTTGCTACGACCTAGCAAGGCGCCATATTCAGTTACTATAATTACTTCAAGAATGTATTCTGAACAGATATTGTAAATCATGTACCGTCAAGAGCGACGTTCATTATTAATGGATTAAATTTAAGTATCAAACTAATTTCGTCCGCTTCCTGAATTCTCATTCCTTGTCATGTTCCAGACCTCACGTCAGTATAGTTCTTCCCTCCATACGCCAGCCTGCGTGAGCTAAAACGCGTGCATTTCGGCCTCCATTCGTAACACAGTGTTGGCTCTTCTGCTAACACAAAACTCTGTCGAACCATGGCCTCGGTCTCCTATTTGTATCGTGTGTGGTGGACCCATTTATCATATTTGATTTCTGCTACGTGGCAGCCTAGTCAATATTTCATGCTCGTGTTGCTCTTCCGACCTTATCTTTTTCTGTCATTTTCCCTTTGATTATTTCCATGTCCAGGATCTTGCCAAGTTACATTTCGCCTTTCTTCTAATCTGATGGTTCTGTCGTTTTCTATATTTGCTTATACTGGAACGTTCTTACGAATGACTGCTTCTTCCTTTTTCACTGTAGTGGCAGGGCGGTTTTTCTGAAGGCCTTTGTGATTATTAAATCTATTGTGCTGGCCCCGTATGCCCTATGTACGTCCATTCCTCCTATCTGTCGCGTTCTGTGAAGTCCTCGTTTACTATATATTCCATTACTTCTACTTACTACTAAAATTTTTCAATCTTTGTCCGATTTCTGTATGATAAACTGGTTATTTTGAGCAGTTTTAAGTCTGTTTAAACTGGCGTTGAAGAAAACCGATTTAAAAGAAAACCGGTTGTTTCAACGATCACCTCCATCTCTACTACGAAATCTGTCACAAGCTTTGAGGTTAGCAATGCCGTTTCCTTCATTCTGAGCACGAACAACGCAACGTCAGATAGTAGGGGTATCGATACAGTTATCACAGTAAACAGCTATCATTCTATGGATTTCAAGTGAGGGCACATTTTCTGCTCTTAGAAACTCGATTACAACACGCCATTTCTCACATACCGACACAGTTACATTACACACAGCCATGTTTCACGTTACAGAGTGGATTCCTCTAGCGCCAGAGAGTTGCAACTTGCGTCAGTGGAGGAGGTTAAGTCGGCTGAATGCGTGACTTGTAATAGCTCAACCGATATTGAGAATAGAATTAAAAATCCGGATACTTTAATTCTGCAGCACGCCATTTCATTTTTCATAGCTGCCCAATTGCAATCATTCGCAGCACTCGGTACGACTGATATACTACTTATGAAGAAATTAAAGAATATAAATATGTGTGTTGAGCCTAATTTATGCCCCTACGAAGTTCTGTAAGTCCCTCCAGATCCTCGAACGTCGTGTTCGCTAATTTTTACACTTGTCAGCACCTACATTCTTTGGAACTGGAGTTATCACATTCGTCTTCAAGTCCGAGGGTATTTCTCCTGCCTCATATATCTTTCACAGCAGGCGGAATAATTTTGTTATGGTCAGCCCTCCCAAGACTATCTGTAGTTCTGACGGAATGCCATCTACTCCTGGGACTTTGTTTCGACTTAGCTCTTCCAGAGCTCTGTCAAATTCTTCTCCCAGTATCATATCTCCCACCTCATCCTCATCTGTGTCCTCTTCTTCCGCGTCCTCTTACCTTACCTCACAGGGAACCTTTACCAACTTATCAAATTCCCACCTCCTCTCGCTCACGTTGAACACCCCCGAGTAATCTGCACCATCCGTAAACTCAACTCCATCAATCCTACTGTGTCCGCTCTCTTTTTCAATATTAGTGTGCTGCCACGCTTCTATCTACACATCCCACCAACCCTTCACCTGCGCGCCCTCCAAAGAAATTTCAACCGTCTCCCTCTGCCAGACCACGAACTCTGCCCCGACATATATCCTTCCTACCAATTTTTAATTCATCTTGCCCTATCCAACCCCCTCCCCGCGTGGCTCGTGTGTTCTTACATTTCCCCGGAATCCGAACTGACATGCCCCAAGGTCGGCTTCTAGCAGTTTTTCCAGTCTTCTGTAGAGAATTCGTGTTAGTATTTTACAACCGTGACTTATTAAACTGATAGTTCGCAAATTTTTACACTTGTCAGCACCTACATCTGTGTCCTCTTCTCTTTCTATAATATTGCTTTCAAGTTCATCTCCCTTGTATAGACCCCCCTGTACACTCCTTCCACCTTTCAGCTTCCCCTTCTCGGGTTAGGGCTTGTTTTCCGTCTGAGCTCTTCATATTCATACAGCTGCTTCTCTTTTCTCCAAAGGCCTCTTTAATTTTCCTGTAGGCGGTATCTATCTTCAGCCTAGTGAAATATGCATCTAAATTCTTGCATTTGTCCTCAAGCTATTCCTGCTTAGGCATTCTGTATTTCGTATCAGTCTCATTTTTTAGACGTTTGTATTCCCTTTCACCTGTTTCATTGGCTCCATTTTTAAATTTCCTCCTTTCGTCAGTTAAATTTAGTATTTCCTGAGTTATCCAGAAATTTCTATTACGCCTTATCTTTTTAGCTATTTGATCCGCTGCTGCTTTAATTGTGTCATCTCTTAAAGCTACCCATTCTCCTTCTATTGTATTTCTTTGTCCTGTTTTTGTCATCCGTTGACTGATGATCCCTCTAAAACTTTCAGTATCCTCTGGTTCTTTCAGCTTATCCAGGTCCTATCTCCTTAATTTCCTAAGTTTTTGCAATTTCTTCAGCTTTAATGTACACTGATGTACTACACATATTATTATGTTGACTCACCAAGGACGCCTGGTTACGTGTAAGAGAGGGCCTGAAGCCTCCAATCTTGACAGGTAAAATAGGTCTAAATCAACAATAAATATATAAAACTGTCGTGCCTCTCTGTCAGTTTCAACACGCTTCTGCAAAACTACTAGAAGAATTTTCAGCGAGTTTCCACATGTAACCTGAGCACAATTTAGAGCACACCATATAGGTTTCAATTCCTCAAAACTGAATTACCGAAAAAACGGTATCGTGATTTAAAGTTTTGTTAAAACCGTCTTGTCTGTCTGTTTGAACAAATTAGTTTCCAAAACTATTAGACGAATTTTCGTAGGGTTTCAATAGGTAACCTGATCATACTTTCGGGCATTTCATTGAAATCGGGTCACAAGAAAAATATAGATCGTGACTTAAAGTTTTCTCTAACATTGTTGTATGTGTCTCTTGCTCTGTTTGAATGCGTTTATTTCCAAAATTACTGGACAAATTTTTATGGGTTTTTCGCAGGTGAATTGAGCATAGCTTGAGTAAAAGATGCCTTAATTGAAATTTTTATCCCTATTAATATTATAAATGCGAAAGCAACTCTGTTGCTTGCGTTTCCACAACTAACTCGATTTCAACAATTTGATATGGAGATTTCTTGAACACTGAGGAAGAACATAGGCTGCGTAAGAAAATGTGCAGTACACGATACTTACTGACTCGAATAAAATTACGCGAATAAGCAAAATATTTACTTTTTGAAATTGTTATTTATACTTTCATTTTTGATCTTTACCACATTTGTGAATATGCTTTTAGTGGTTGATATGTGCTACGTGATACGATTCAAAGTAATGAATTCATTACTTATACAATCTTCAATGTGTTTAACGCAGGTAAATGCAATTCATCGGAGGTCCACTTTCCGTAACGTCTTTCTGTTGCTATGTAGAAATACAAAATATTTATTTAATTAATAACTTAGGTTAAACAACGCATTAGAAAATTCACCACATCATTTCTAAATATTATGTTGCTCAAATAATGCTAGACGCATTTTTTAAACTCACTATACGAGCAAGTTTCTTAAATTGTAGCGCGTAAAGTGGCCGCGCGGTTTGAGGAGCCATGTCACGGATTGTGCGGCTCCTCCCGCCGGGTGTGTGTGTTGTTCCACGCAAAAGTTGGTTTAATTAGTGTGTAAGTCTAGGGATGACTTCAGCAGTTTGGTCCCTTAGGAATTCACACACATTTGAACATTTTTTGAAAACAAATTGGAAGAGCATATTCATTCATTTGAAGAGATGATGTTCCAGTTAAGGCTGTCGAACGTAAGAAGACTCGCAGAACGAAACGGATTGCCTCATAATTCAGTTCCTAAGAAGCCAGGTGTCCATCCAAAAAATGTAGCTTAATCTGAGGAAAATGATAATACCTCCAACCATAACTTCAAGGCTTGGCTAAGAAGCCTGTGATGATGTTCTAGGTATCTGATTTAAAGAATGAAAATGCTTGGAAAAATAAACACGCTACAGGCTACACTTCATCTTCTAAACATCTGCAATTGGTAGAAATTAGGAATCGGGTTCCCTAATTTGTACCTGTAGTTGCAGTAAGTGTACCACTTATTAAGCTATGACCTTGGGCTTAAAGAATGTACTTGTCTAAGTTTTAGAAAATATTCCATAATTTAGATATTAAATCAGTATTTGCAGACACTGCAATACACCACTATTCATCCTTTCTACACCCTTGCACACTGTGAATGAATCCACATTTTACATTTAATGCATCTAGTCATTTCTTCCATTCGATCTTCCTCTAACACCTCGCTGTACCATACCACTGTTTTAAAATGATTTTTTGTGTTGACTTCCCAGCTCTTTGGCTGGGCATTGCAGATTTGCAGATTTTCTTGGAGCTGCCATCATTTCCCTTCTATTCGATGATGTTTCTTGGAGGGAGATCTTCAGCCCTTTTAACTGCCACAGCTTCTTCTCCACTGAAATTATGACGCAGTGTGTTTCGTTCTGCAGAATCGAAAACACGTCTGACATGTTTCAACCGGAAATCATCTATTCAAATGTAAAAATAAGCTTGTCTAATTCATTTTCAAGTTAATCGGAGAACATTTTACTACGACCAATAATTTATACATCCCCACTGGAACACCCATATGTTTCACCATGCTTTTAATTGTTGGATTAGGCACATTTTAAATTCGTGCACTTACATTTAATCCATGATCTCCATTTAGATATACTATTACAAGTAAATGCAAATCATCTGTGCTCAACTTTCCCCAACATCTTTCTGCTTCTAATTTTCAGTACAAAGTAATTATTTAAGTAATAATTTAGGAAAAGGCAGCATTAGAATTGTAAGACGTCGTGGTCTCCTGACCTTCATTGCTTACATATTCCGCCCTCACAATTATATTCCACAGATCAAGACGCTTCATTCGAACCCAAACTCGATGAGATAAAGTCAATGTTGTATGAATTCATGTAAACGATATGAAAATAACAAGTAAGCGCACCAGGGTTGAAATACTCGAGGCTGGCGTACACAGACACATTCCAGACATGACGGTCACAGGAGCTTTTAGTTCGGGAGAGAAACCGCACAACGGGACGCCGGTCCCTTCAGAGGATGACTCAGCCAATCTATGTCGGCCGGTGACCGCTCGTGGAGTGGACAGCGTTTGCCTGAGGGAAAGGGGGAACGACCCCGTGTTCGGCTTAAAAGCAAATTCTGCTACATTGTGTGGGAGCGGCCAGCCTACTCATTCCTTACACATAGCACGCAGTTTCAGAGATTTTCACAGGGAGACAGCAAACGCCAAACGCCAATGCTACGGATTTCTGGATTGGTCACCTTAAACGAAACGTCATTCTCCCATTTTAGAAGAGCAATGCTGATTGGCAGACGATATTCCTGACTCCCTGAGCTGAAGGGGTAATGGTAGAGACCGAAAGATATACCCCTTCACGTCTGGCGTGTTTCGTTGTCGCTCTTGGAGCGAGAACACGTAACGAGAGCATGCGCGCTCGTACGTGTACTCAAAGAGCGAGGAACAAGTCTCTCCTCAGTACTTCACTGGAAGAGCACCTCTGTCGAGAGCAAATCGAAGTCCGACTTTATATTGAGTCCTTGCGATTAAGCGTTGTTCACTGTGTTGGCCGACACACTTATTGTGCGGTGTGAACGGACAGAGTTAAACGCCTGCGGGCAAATTTTGAGTGGCATCGCGGTGGACTGGTTATCTGACTGGTGTACCACGCCAATAGTTCGACTAGGGGCGAATAGGAGTCCTTGACTTCATCAAGGCATAGGGAGAGTTTGATTGGCGAAGGGCAATCCAGATATCAGGAGAGTTATCTTATTTGTCAACAGCGAGCGGCGCAGACAGCAGTCATCACAGCTTACGGCATTGTGCGCTACAGCTATTGCGAGCGCCACATTTCCTCCACAACAGTACCCTCACTGCATTTCACACGCGACAGCCTCGACCGTACCTAGCAACATTCTAACGGATAATTATTCAAGTTGAGTAGGCGCTGCTCTCAGCCAATTCTGCCAAGTCAATAACAATCTTAAACTTTGTATAGAAATTTCAATAGCGAATCCTATCCTTGAGAGGTAACTTCACATTCCAAAAAGAACCAGGATATAACTTGTTGAATTCGTAACTAAAAGTGCCATTGTGATTTCTCAGAATTTTTGCAAAATAAATAATAATTTTCGCTAGTTTCATGTTTTTCTTACACTAGCTAGCACTACTCCAGTACCCAAGTATCCCACTAGTTACGTAAGAAATTTTGTGCATTTTTGTGTCATTTCCTTACAACGGACTACTCCAGAAGATATTTATTGCTAAAAGTTTTTCAAGCATTTCTCTTTAGAACGTTAGGAGCGTCTGTCTGACTTCTGTAGTAGTGTAGGGGTGGAAATTGAATATTGCAGGAGCCACAGGGTTAATGGTGCATCTCAGATTAATCTGTTGCGCAGAATGACAGCAAACCCCCGCCGCTCACAGAATACTGACTTCATCATTTCTAATCATCATGTTGCGCTATTAATGTTAAATGCCTTTCTTAAGCTCACTATAAGGGCAAGTCTCTTAAACTGCACCGGTACAAAACCAGAATCTTATAGCGGTCCCATTTCCTTTTTGATAATTTTCTATAAACAAACCACGACGAAACCTATCTGAAATCTAGTGTTACTTCATGTATATTCACTCATAAATAAAACATTATGTCACCACCCACTTTACAAAAGTAGTTCTCTTTTCCACGTCAGCAAAAAGTTAGATAAAAAGTACAAGAAAATTAACGCTGGTTTTAGAGATGTCCATTACATGTACATTCCTCTTCAACCGAACAGCCTACTGAACTATTAATTACGACTGTATCTATGGTCTCAGAGAACATCGAGCGTATCTCTTCATTACTTAGTGTCTCTGTATCCCACTTCTCTGCGTGTTGATTCGTCCTGACTAGTCTCTTGTACTTCAGTATGCTCTTCATCATTACTAAATTATGATCTGAGTCTATATCTGCTCCTGGGTAAGCCTTACAATCCAATATCTGATATTGGAATCTCTGCCTGATCATGTTGTACTCAACAGAAATATTCCCATATGTCTCGTCATTTTCCGAGTGTGCCTCCTTCTCTTGTGATTCTTGAACAGAATATTAGCTATTACTAGCCGAAGTTTATTGCAGAATTCAGTTACTCTTTCTCCTTTCTCTTTCCTAGTATTAAGCCCATTTTTCCGATAATCCTTTCTTCTACTCCTTCCCCTAAAACCGCGTTCCTGTCCCCCATGACTATTAGACGGCATCTCCCTTTCTCTGAATTACCCGTTCAGTATTCTCATTCAACGTCTGCATGTATACCTGGCCTATCGTTGTCGGTTTTGGTTTGCTGTCGGGTCTGATGAGAACAACCTGATCACTGATGTGTTCACGGTAACTTACTCTCTGCCCTACCTTCCTATTCATAACGAGTCCTGCTCCCTTTATACCATTTTCTGCTACTGTTGATATTACCCTATACTCAGCTGACCAAAAATCCATGTCTTTTTTCCGTTACAGTTCACTGACGCATATATCTAGATTGAGCCTTAGCATTTCACTTAGCAATTTTTCCAGCTTCCCTGCCACATTCAGAATTCTAATATTCCACGTCCCAACTCGTAGAACGTTATCCTTTCGTTGGTTATTCAATCTTTTTTCATGGTGACCTCCCTTTTGGCAGTTCCCTCCCGGAGAGTCGAACTGTTTGAGTTATAATAATATTTAACACTGAACTTATAATTGTTCATGTTTTTTAATATGCTACTGGTATCGTCACCGTGATGCATCCCACTTTGGAAGAATTCGCTTGTAGAGGATATAAGTTCAATCACAGTCTTACACATTCATCTTCTGCTGGAATAGATAACAGCTGGTAGAAATCAAGAAACGAGATTTTTAATTTTTGCCACTCGTAGATGTTTAGACAATTAAATATATGGGGTCGTTATTTCTCGTAATGTCAGTTCTTTAAACCATATACCAAGAAAAATATCCTGCACTTGAGGATGATATGATTTAAACAACTTTATAAGCTATTATGTACGCTATATTGAATGAAATCTAAAAAATGGTACAACTTGGGCTACTCTCTCTAGATCCCGAAATAATTATTAGTGTTCATAAGTATTTGGCAATAAATTATTCCAAAATGGAGGTTGACGGGCTATTACGTTCATGTATACAATTCTTCCGGTGACTGTTGTGAAAATGGCTGCCTCTAAAGATATAGAACTTTTGTTTCTCCCTCTCTCACCTACGGCTCCAGCAATGGCGCCAGCTGAGGGACATCGCTGACCACGGTACGACAGATGTTCTCGATCTAGCTGGAAGCTACTAACACGGCGACGAATGCTCTATTCAGACGCTGAAAATTGTAAACAAAAATTAATGTCGTTCCAGACGGCTGGCTGCTCCAAAAAGTAATGACATAAAATTATAAACTCTTCAGGCGAGGTAGAGAGGAGGGTATCTTCCAGGCTGCAGCAAGAAGATACAGTTTTTTAATTTTAGCAATGGATGCTCAAGTCATAATTTACTTGAGTGGCTTTGTGTCTATTTATTTAAGCTTTCCACTTTCAACGTTAACCTGTGCTAGGCCCTCACAGTAATTAATTCTGAATCTCTGTCATGTCTGTTTTCGGTAAACGCAAAAGATCGCGGTCAGTTCTTTCGTACTATCTGCTATCGCTGCACATCACCGGCTCTCTGTGCTTCTTGGTCAAGCAAATAGCTGTTATTTTACCCATATACAATCACTGCTACTGTTCTGTGTACTCATTCAAAATACTGTTCATTTCAAGTTGTTTCGATGTCTTGTTTTCTTCGTTTTTTTGTCACATTCTGCACCGATTTTCTTGAAATGTCTTCGGTCTTCGTCTCTTCGTCCCCTTTTCATTGTTCTCACTCGTAAGGCTCTCTTCAACGTCGTAAACTTTCTAAAACATCGATGTTTCTTTCTAAAATTTAATGATTCATCGCGAAAATGTCTATGGCAACGTCTTCAATCTGCTTTGTAACTGAACCAACAAACGTGCTTCCACCTCCTCAGAACTTCGACAGTTCTCTTCACATTTCACCATTCGACCATTACGTTATGAAAACAACTTTTTCTCTCAAAATACAGTTTATTTCGCTACCAATAAACTGCCATGTGCAATTTGTCTATCTTTTCACTTCAAACTCCCGTCGTCAGTAGTCACTTCCTTTTCGATAAAGTTACAAATATGAATTGTTACCTTCCGTTGATTTTAAACAGAATTTGCGTAGACAAGATATGTGTTTATATACAACCTCGGTTCCGCTTACATTTGTTACATTTTCTTTACAACTGAGTCGATTTACATAAATCAATGAGGAACAAATTATGTTTAAATCAACTTCCAATTCATCGTGCACGACTAGAAATATGAAAATTTACAGTAGAGAAAACTCTCCGTCCAACACTAGTAAATATCAAGAGAAAATATGAAATGCCCTCAAGTTATCACATTAGTTACAATGTGTGTAGATGAAACTTTGTGTCATTGTCACTAGCAGGAGAAGCTAAAAATCATAACTTGTACACTGGACTGAGGCACGTTCTCACTAGCCACCTTCTTTTACGAGCGAATGCTGAAAAGTAATACCACCGAATTCGTTATTCTGATCTCAGTACCGGTTGAGATATTACATGTCATGCATATACCCAGCCTTCGCTGAAGCAACTTACAAGCCTTTTCCGCTACAGGACTCCGAAGTGAAGCGTGTAAGGTGTCGGTGTGCAACGTAACTATGTCGGTGCGTAAGAGAACTTCATAAAACCGAAATCACGAATTAGAAGACTACGCCCTTACATTGAACACCTTATCCTTCATATTGGCAGTAACAGACCGCACACGAGCGCTGCAACATCTGCAACAATTTCACGCTTTGGGTTCACTGCCATCGATAATCCTCCATCAGTACCGACTGGGCACTATACGACTTTCAACTGTCTCAAAACTCAAGGAACTACTTCGAGGACTTTACTTTGGTGTAGATGTAGCGGTGCAAGCAGAGGTGAGGTGGTGGATCTGCCAACAAAATCAAACATCCCACACTGACGGTATCAACGAACTTGTCTCTCGTTGTGAGAAATGTGTTTGGCGCCAGGGTTACTGTGTTGGGAAATAAATATGTAGACATGAAGAATAAAGATTTAGAATGTTAATAGAGCTTGTGTCATTTAAAAAGTTTTAAGAGTTTTCACATAAGAAATCCGGAGGCATTACTTTTCAGTACGCCCTCGCATTTAATTTCATCCCAGAGAAGTCTGATAGCGAATCTCGTAAGAAACAACTCAGAGGCACTTAACTACAGGAGGTAAACATTGCTAAACTTTGCTATGCAAATGGTGTAACAGTAATAAGGAATTCCTGTCCAGAAGTAGTTAGTATGATGTAAAATAATGATGCAACTTACAAGCCTTTTCCGCTACAGGACTCCGAAGTGAAGCGTGTAAGGTGTCGGTGTGCAATGTAACTATGTCGGTGCGTAAGAGAAATTCAGAAAGCTAAGCAAGCTTAAATCTTCGTCCATACATCGAGCACTCTCTCCTTCAGCATGGCAATGCAAAACGTTATAACAACATAATGAAAAGTAAGGAAAGTTATGCAATCGTAGCAACGAGGAGAAACAACGATCCTGGGAATGTTCATTATAATCCTCCTTAACCTCATTTGTTGATTGATATAGTACATGCTGCAGAAAGCGTTGGTATTAAAGAGAATTAAAATCAATGAGAACAGCTGATGCATCCTTGATTGTAGACGAATTATCCTTCGAGAGATTTGATAATTTGTGTCCTTAGAGAGTCCCTTCAGTAACAACAAAGCTGCAAGTATGATGACGATGTGGTTCTGTCGGCGCTTGTACTAAAACATGATGAGGCGAGCGTCATTAAAATGGCTGAAAGTTAAAGAAACTGTATTCAAATAAAAAATGAAATACATTATGGAAAGTCATTTTGTGCAGTTTTACGGTCACAGTAAAACGTCTCCAAAAAGTGGAATTGAGCGTTTGGAGTCATTGGTCGGGAGGCCCCTTGCGGGCCAGGTCCGGCCGCCTTGGTGCAGATCTTATTACATTCGACGCCACATTGGGCGACCTGCGCGCCGGATGGGGATGAAATGATGATGAAGCCAACACAACACCCTGAGCGGAGAAACATCTCCGATCCAACCGGGAATCGAACCCGGACCCGTAGGACGGCAAACCATCACGCTGACCACTCTTCTATTGGGGTGGATGCCTATGATTAGCCTAAAAAACTCACATATACAGTAAAAAAAACGCTTAACAGTTTATAGTAAATCTATGTGGTTGGTGATCACTAGAGGGCGAGTGGAAAAACCTCACGGTGCAACTCATACTAGACACCAGAGCCGGATGAATCTGTTAGAGGTCCGGATGTACTGCGAGCACATCTTACAAGTACGTATTCAAAACATTATTTCACACCTGTTACTGGATGAACAAAAAAATGGTTCAAATGGCTCTGAGCACTATGGGACTCAACTGCTGAGGTCATTAGTCCCCTAGAACTTAGAACTAGTTAAACCTAACTAACCTAAGGACATCACAAACATCCATGCCCGAGGCAGGATTCGAACCTGCGACCGTAGCGGTCTTGCGGTTCCAGACTGCAGCGCCTTTAACCGCACGGCCACTTCGGCCGGCCTGGATGAACACTTTGAACAGAAGGGAACAAATGGTTTATGATCATTGGGGTTCCAGCACAATGTTCCTACACTTTCGTATCCTTACCAAACTAATTTGAGACGAATATGGCTAATATCGTTAAAATTACTTTTCAAATGGTAAAATAAGAAATATATATCTGATACACTTTGCTTCATTCTTACGCACTTGCATTCACACTAATTGTTGTAAAATGAGTAAATAAGTGTCGAAAAATTATATTTTTATTTGATCAGTGTATTCAGCATTTTCAGTTTTTGTGACAAGTAGTTACCTTTTAATTAAAAATATGTCTAAGATATTTTTTTACTGATTCCAGATGAGTGAGGACCATTTCACTCGGGACCTGTGGAAGTTACTTTTTTGTTTGTAAATATTTATTGCGTATTCTTGTTTTTCTGACATGTTTCGTATCCTGGAGGATTTCCTCACTGTGGACCTATTGAAACGAAAAGTACTTCTAATCCAATCGAAACACAGATACACAAAATACGTAAGACTCAGTTATTTTGTGAGATCCACTGGCAAAATACGCTGGCTGTATCTTCTCAATAGCTAATAATGTATCAGGGAACTATGACTGGCTGATCACCGTGAAAATAAGAGAGTGAGACAGTCACCATGAAAACACATTAATATTTTATGTAGAAAGTCTGATGATACACAGAATCCTAAAACGCAATCACATTCGTTTCTCCGTTTCCTAAAACAGAGAGCAGGTCAGCTGGTAAGCTGCTTTCAGCACTCGTATCTTAATATGAAACATTTTCTGTTAAAGTGCGGCGTTAAGTGCTGCATACTTGTAGATCCTCTCACCGGGGGAGGAATCCATGCATAAAAGGGAATTACTGTATCCAGAAGCACATTAAAAGTACTCTCTCATGCTTCAGTGGCTTAAAGGCGTAACACCACAGCCAAGGCCGTGCTTTATTACCCTGAATTCCCACGTGCCCTGGTACCCAGCAGAATGACAAGTCCTTGCCCTGCCTTTCTAGGTGGAAAGAGAAATCGTGGATCAATTCGGTATGTTATCCTGCTGGGTGCATGTGGTGGATAGCCCGACAGACATTTAGCGAGTGACTGCAGACGAGTAATTTCTTAGCACGAATACATTGATTACACACCTGCTGCAGTACCCTGAAGATAGGGTATAACTCAATATAATACACTGTGAATGTTTTCAGTAAGTAAATCTTGAGGATATATTCTGGAAATAACACAGTGCAGCGGACGGGATTCAAATGCTTATTCCATCAGCGTACATTATGCAACGTAGTTGCAGTGGTAATTTAAATTCTGCAAAATGTAGATTTAAAAACATAATCTGCGTCACAATTTTTTCTGTTCCCCATGTTCTAAGAGTAGGATCATGAATGATAATTCTCGGACCCGGGTTCGAACACCGTCACAGCTTAAATTTTGAATAGAAATCATCAACAATTGCGGCAGAAGACTTCGGTATAGGAAGTCACCCTCATTCAGCCAACAGCCTGTCAAAGAGGGCGGAGGAGCGAAAAGGGGTTCAGGGCATTCTCTTGCCCTTGGGGTGGGCAACTGCAATGATCAACAGCATGAGAATGTAGAAGGAAATGGAAACCATTGCATTAAAGACACATAATGTGTATCCAGCGGACGTCTGGCCTATAACTGAAAAAGCGTCATGATGGCTGAGGGGGGGCGGGAGGGTGTGCCAAGAGGGAGGTGACCATGAGAAAAAGAGTGAATGTCTTGAGTAATCGATTGTCATTCTGCTGGAGCAACGTCGACATCCATATTTTGTCCAACTTTAAAATGCATTATCATGCGCGCATGTATAGAGAAGCAATAGAGATTCACAAACACCATTATAATTTGAATAGAAAAGAGGAAGTTTTAAAGTTGAACAAAATATGGATGTCGACGTTGCTCCAGCAGAATTACAATCGATTATTCTTAATCGAGAATGGCGACGCCTTCCAAAGATAAACATACCGTTGGCATGACGTGACGAATGGTGGTGCCCTCTCTGCGCTCTATAAATGCGAGAGTACCTGGAGCCTCAGTGCATCAGAGGGTTGGATCCCCTCAGTCGACGACGTCAGGTTGCAACGCCTGGGCTACTCTCAGGTTGTAATCTCCGTCTTCGGCGGTTGTGTCTGTCTGTCTGTCTGCCTGCCCGTCGCTTCCTGCTGTCGCTGTTCGTCCGTCTGTCCGCCTGCCTGCTCGCTGTCCACCGCCGCCGCTGCTGCCTGCTGTCCGTCCGTCTGCCTGTTCGCCGCCGTCTGCTGTCCGTCCGTCCGTCTGTTCGTCGCCGCCGCCGCCGCCGGTGCCCGCCGCCGCCGCCGCCGCCGCCAGCCGGTGCCCGCCACCGCCGCCACCGCCGCCATCTGGTGCCGCCTGGTCGCCGCCGTCGCCGCCGTCCTGACCCTGGTCTACGGCCGTCTTCGTCTTCATCCGTCTTCGTCTTTGTCTGTCCCCAGTTTCTGTCCTTTCCTCTCCGTTCTGTTCGTTATTGTTTCTGTCAACCGTCATGTCCGCCCCCACCACCGCTGCCACCGCTACCACCACCGCCATAGTTTATACTTCCCCTTCCGCCGCCTCCACCACTATAACTTGGTGTGCCCAGTCCCACCCCCCTCCTTCCATCCCACCTCTCCTCACTCTCCCTTCACCCTCTATCTTTGTCGCCCCCTCTCCCGATTCTTCCTCTCGCCCCTCTCGTTCTGATCCTTTCCCCCAACTCCCCCAGCCTGTCACTGCAGCTCCGGCTCGGGTGGTGGCCCGTCGGGCCACTGTCCACGCCCAGCTCTCACCGTCACCTTCGCCATCACCGCCGCCACTGCCACTGTCATCGTCATTGCCGTCGCCTTCGCCTTCACCTTCACCGTCACCATCACCATCTCCGGCGCCGACTCCGGCCCCGGGACCTGCCCCTCCCCGCCACATTCCCGTTGTTCCCATCCCCCACACCTCCTCCACCGCCGTCAAGCGCCCCAGTGGCACCCCTGCTTCCTCTGCTTCCAAAAAGGCTCCGCCTCGTCCTCCTTCCCCCACCCATGATGCCATGGATGTCTCCCCGCCTGTCCCTGCCCCCTCCTCCTCCTCCTCTACCCCTACTCCTACCGCTACCTCCTCTCCCGTCCTGATCCCTCTCTCCTTGAAGCCCGGAACCTCACCCTCTTCCTTCGCCAGCATTGTCCTGGTGCCCCCATCTCCCTCCTCACTCCTCGCCGTGATTCGGTCCTCATCTCCTCCCCCAGCGCAACCCTCCACACATACCTCCTTTCCCGCATCCCTGTCACCCGCTTTGGCCCTCATGCCTCTCTCACCCCTGCTCCTTCCCCACCTCCCTCCCGCCAACCCCAACCTCCGCGTCGCCCGCCAACTCTCACCGCCGTGATCACTCGGCTTAGTCCAGTGATCACGGAGGAGGAGGTGTTGGCGGAGCTCAAGGCGCATCCCCATTTGGAAGTGCGTGCGGTTCGCCGCATACATAACGCTGCCGGCCCCACCCGCCTTATGCGGGTTTTTTCTGAGCACACCCCCTCCATTGACCGTCTCCTGAAGGAGGGTGCCCTCCTTTTTAACCAGCGGTACAAGGTCGACCCCTCCCGTTCCCCTCCTCAATCCCTGCGCTGCCAGAGGTGTCTGCGCTATAACGCGCACCCCACAGCTGAGTGCCGCGAGGCCCCCACCTGCCCGCATTGTCGGCAAGCGCACTTCCTCCGGCAGTGCCCTAACCTCCAATCCCCTCCTTCCTGCAATACCTGCAATCTCCCCCATCCCACCTACTCCCAAAAGTGTAAAGCCCGACCCCCTCCAACCACTCCTGAACTCACCGTCCCTGTCCGTCCCCTGGACGCCCCCACCCCTCCTGGCAAATCCCTTCGCCCCCCCCCCCCCCACCGCTGAGGACATCATCAGGTTCCTAACCATAGTCCTCCAGAATGTTCATCCCTTTCAGCGCCCCCACACCCTCCAGCAGATCTCCCTTGCCGCCCGTTCCGTATTCCAACTCAAGATGTACGCCACCTACTCCAACAACCAGGCCCATTTCACCTTCTCCCGCCTTGACACCCTCGTCTAAATCCCGATCATGGCGCGACAGCAACGTATCCTTTTCAACAACATCCGCTCCCTACCCGCCAACAGGAACCTCTTCCTGCACACCCTTGCCACCCACCGCGTGGATGCCTTCCTCCTTAATGAAACCTTCCTCCAACCCCACCACACCATTCACACTTCGCCCTACGTCCTCTACCGCTCCGATAATCCCCTCCCAATTGCGCGTGGCGGAGTTGCCATTGGTTACCACCGCCAGATCCCCGTTCGGCTCCAACCTCTCCTTCCCGACCCCACCGAACACCTGATCCTTAGTCTCTTCTTCCCCGGCCTTACCGTTACCTGCGCCACCATCTATGTCCGCCCCAACGCTCCTCTTCCCTTCGACTTCGCCTCCCACGTCGATCGTACCTTTTCCTCCTACGTGATCGCCGCCGACCTCAACATCCATAGTCGTTCCGCCGCCCAGTTACGGCGGTGGCATCGGTTCCTCTCCTCCCTTCAAGGCGACCTCATTCCCATCCCCCAGCACACCCGTCCCGAATCCAACTCCACTCCTGATGTTATCCTCTCCTCCCCCAACCTCCTTGGCCGCATAACGGTGGATGTCCTGGAGCCTATTGGCAGCGACCATCTCCCTGTCCTCCTCACCGTTTCAGACGGTCGTCGCCCCCGCCCCGACCCTCGTAATGACCCTCCCCCTAAGTATGTCCATGACTACTCCCGTGCTGACTGGAATGCCTACCGGGATACCCTTTCCACCCAGGTCGATAGCCACCCCTTCACCTACCACCACACTGACGATGTTACCCATGCCGCTTCCTTTCTCCAGCAGACCTTGTCTGAGGCCGAGGAGGCCCACGTCCCTACTGTCGCCATCCACCCCCACCGTCCTACCTTACCCCCACAGGCCGTCCTCCTCCTCCGTGAATCCCGTCGTCTCTACTGTGCCTTCCTCCGCACGCGTGACCCGGACACACTACGACGCCACCGGCAACTCCAGCGACACATTCGTAATTTGCTCGCGGCTAAGAAACGCCGGGACTGGCGACAGACATGCACCCGTTTAAATGCTACCCTACCAATAAACTCGTCCAAGTTCTGGTCGGCCTTCCGTCGCCTTACTGGAACTAAGCCCTCCCCTTATTATCCTCTTCTTCATGATGATCACCCTTTCCCTGCCTCCCTTAGTAAGGCCAATCACTTTGCCTCCTACCTCTCCGATGTATTTTCCATTCCCGATGATCCGCAGTTCGATTACTCCCTCTTCCCGGATATCCGCGATCGAACTGACACATCTGTCCCTCCCCTCGCTCCTGGTTTCCAGTACTTGGACAACATTGCACACACGGAACTCAATGCCCCTATCACTACACAGGATCTCATTGCTACACTCCGCACGAAACGCAACACCGCTCCTGGCCACGATCGTGTCACCTACCGTCACCTTCGTGAAGCTCCTGTCTCTTTCCTCTCCACCCTGGCCAGGCTCTCCAATGTAGTCCTGTCCACCGGTTACTACCCCGACCTGTGGAAAACCTCCCGTATCCTCATGTTCCTTAAACCTGGCAAACCGCCGTCAGCCGTCTCCTCCTACCGCCCCATCTGCCTTACCTCTGTCTTCAGCAAGGTCCTGGAATCTATCCTCACCCGCCGCATGCACCAGCATCTCCGCCAGCACCGCCTCCTTCCCGTTACCCAGTGTGGCTTTCGGCCGTCCTTCTCTTCCGACGACCTTCTCCTTCACCTCACTCATCTCCTTACCGAACAGCTTAATTCCCGTCGCTCCGCAATCTTCCTCTCCCTGGACCTCGAACGTGCCTATGACCGCGTATGGCATTCCGGTCTCCTCTTCAAGCTCCAAACCTTCGCCCTTCCCATTAACTACGTCCGTCTGATCGGCTCCTTTCTCTCCCGCCGTCCTTCCTATGTCACCGTCCATAACACAGATTCCTACACCTTTTTCCCCTCTGCCAGTGTGCCCCAAGGCTCCGTCCTCTCCCCCCTTCTGTACCTCTTGTACACGGCGGATATGCCGCCGCCGTCAGCCCCCGTCCACCTTCTCCAGTTTGCCGATGACACCGCCTTCCTTGCCCTTGCCCCCACCCTACAGCGCTCCCAACACCTTCTCCAATCCCATCTTGACCGGTTCACCGCTTGGTGCAACCAGTGGTTGCTCAAGGTCAATCCCTCCAAAACCCAGGCGATCATTGTAGGCAAAACCACCCCTTCCTTCCGCCTCCTTGATTTCTACATCACCATCTATGGCCGTCCTATCGCCCTCACTCCCACCCTTAAGTACCTTGGCGTCACCCTCGACCGTCGCCTCTCCTGGACTCCCCACCTCCGGACAATCCAAGCCAAGGCACGCTCCTGACTCAATCTCCTCAAGCTCCTCTCTGGCCGTACGTGGGGTCTGGACCCCTCCACCATCCTCCACACCTATAAATCCCTCATCCGCCCTATCCTTTGTTATGCCCATCCAGCTTGGATCTCCGCCCCCCCTCCCTTTTATAAATCCCTCCAAATCCTTGAACGCCATGCTCTCCGCCTCGCCTATCACATCCGTCTCCCCTCCCCCACGCGGATCCTGTATGATCTCATCCCCTTCCCCCACCTCCTGCTTTTCCTTGAAAGGATACGGATCCTGTACACCTCCCGTAAACTCGACCCTCCTCACCCGCTCGTCTCCCCGATCCTCTCCCACCCCCGCCCGCTGCCACGCCTGTATGCCCACGTCCCACCTGGTCTCCATCTCTCCACCCTCCTTACCCTCTCCCAAGGTGGCTTCCGCCAGCTCCCCCTCCCTGATGATGTCCTCCTCCCCTCCATCTACCCCTCCTATCAACTTTGACCCTGCCCCCCCCCACTTCCTGTGTCCTTTCCTTTAGGCACCCTCCCTCCCTTCTCTTCCCTTCCCTTCCCTTCCCTTCTCTTTCCTTTTTCCCCGTCACCTCCCTCCACCCCTCTTCCCCCGGGCTTCCCCTCCCCCTTCCTCCCTCCCCCCTTTTCTCCTCTGCCCGTGGCATCTCTGCTCTCCCCTCTCCCACTCCCCTTCCTCCTCCTCCTCTCTTGGCAGGTCCCCGGACTCGCACACGCATAGTGAACATTCGCGCGCCGGAGATCATCGCCATCAGTGTCTAGTGTGTGTGCTTCGTTTTGTGTTTCGTGCAGTTACAACTCAACTGTTCACATGTGCTGTCGCCTTTCTCCGTGGTTTGTGCGCCGTGTCAACAAGTTTTAGTGTTTTTATCGTCCAACGTGAACGGCTTCTTGTTTATTGTTTTTTGTATCTCCATTTTTTGCCCGCCGTTTTTTTGTATTGTTTGTATCGCCTCTATGTCATGTTATTGTTCCACTTAAGGCTGAAGAGCAGCGTACTATGCTGCTGCCAGCCCGCCTGTATAGGTGATTAAAATTACAATAAAGGAAAAAAAAAAAGAGCCTCAGTGGCAGTAGCCGGACTACCTCAGAAGATGTCTCCTGCAGATGGAGACGAAACGTTAGGTGGCAATTTTATACATTGACCAAGGCCTCTCAGCCCGGACGTTTTAACTGAAAAAACTTCTGGTTTGTTAGAAGAGTTATTACAAGAAACCCTCGCATAAATTAATACAACACGTAGCATCTGGTAATTTAATACCACGTAGCTATAATTAAAGTGCAGCTACACACAGAGGTCCAGTGTAGGCTGCAGTTATCGTATGGCAGCGAAGCTTGGTAGATATTCTAATGCGTTAATGCGGAACCGATTTACGCTGGAAAAAATTAATTCCAAGTTTGCACACCAAGTGCGAATCTAGTGCACTAATTCCAAGAAAGTCGTATGGAAATGGTTCTATAGGTAATGGATTAGCAATGGGACTTAGGCAGAAAAGGCGAAACAAATGAGAAATGCATAACGTTGATTTTATTATTAATCGCCACTTACACGGTTTGTTCAATATGAGCACCAGAGACGGCGATGAGATGGTGTACAGTGTCAGATTTGCATCTGGTGTCCCACATTGGAACTAATTTTTTCCGGCGTAAATAAGTTCTTCATTAACGCATTAGCATATCTGCCAAGTCTTGCTGCCATACGATTATATTACGGCCCAGACTGGACCTCTGCGAGTAGCTGCACGTAACACCTGATAGTTGCATTTTGCTCGATTCCTGAATCGGCAGTATTAAGCAAAACACAGAAATATTTCCCACTACGAATGTAATGTGACTCTGATCACTACAGAAAGCCGCCACAGAACAATTGCGCTTTTCAACTTTTAGGAGATTTGGAAAAGAAAGTAAACAGCTAAAATAAAGTACCTGCTACTTGTAGAAACTTACCACCATTAATGTAATTTAGATGATATGTTGTGTACTACTTCGACGTTGGACGACATTGCATCAACCTGTATTTTCGCGACACAGACGCTCCGACTCAAAAACAGCAAGACCGTTCTCTCTGTTGACTGGTGCTTTCCTGACTTGCACTCTCTGGTTACAGAGAATATTAATAGCACTCTGGGCGTATAGTAGGGCAATCAGCTCTACGAGATATCTTTTTTTTTCTTTTAAGCCCTCGATAATATTGTGGGACTAGACAGCGCAGCTGCACGGAAATTCTTCATTTGAAAGCGAAAACGCCGTATTGCGTGCAGGCCTGGATTATTTATCCAACCAGGCCCCCTCACTCCGCCACCTCACCCCCACCGCCAACGAACGGCGAGCGCATCGTGGGGCACGCAGCCGCCCCGTGCGATACATTATGGAGAGACCTGCCGCGTTGTCATGGGAGCCAAATTCCCTCGTCAAAGACTGATTGATCGTGACGGAACAGGCAAGGCAATGTTTGAACGGCAGGCTGTAGAAACTAATTGGAAAGGTAAATAACTTCTGCCCGATCTGTACGTGACAAATGCGTGGGAAGGGGACGATATACGAAGCAGGTGAAACGATTTTCTTGACGATTGGAAAACATTTTCAGGTGTTTCTTCGCTTATTCAAGGCCATGTTTGCATAAATAAATCGAGTGTTCTCACAGTTCTAATATAGACTTCAAACGCCATCTCCGTTTCCTCTTCGGGGAGGTAATCGTAATAACAGTGACAGTAATGATAATATAATATAATATCTAATAATAGCCCAGCTCACAGAACTAAGACATTGCAGTACAGTTATTAAACCAGGGTGCCTCAATGGATCATAAACACTTATTTTCAACAGGGAAACACATTGAAAATACTGAGAAAACGGACCGCAAAATCGTAAGAAAATTCTAGTGTCAAAAGTTGTAGGAGAACAATACAGACACAGAAGCAATTAGGAAATCAAACAATACACAGATGTCCATGGTGACGTTAGCAAACGCATGTTAAGATTCTATAAAAACTAACCCCAATGGATGTCTAACGGTCGCCTTGTCATCCTCAGCCAACTGGCTTCATGCAGATGCGGTATGAAGGGGCATGTGGTCAGCACATCACTCCCCTAGCAGTTTTGCAGACTTTCCAGACAGAGCGGCCGCTACTACTCGGCCAAGTAGCTCTTCAGTTGTCATCACGCGGCAGAGTGCAGCTCTAACCAGCCCTTCCACCAAGGAAAAATCCTTGGCACTACTGGGAATCGAACCTGGATCCTCTGTATGGCAGCCATCTACGCTGACCACTCAGCTACAGAGGCGGACTTAAGATTCTATGGACACATTAAAAGAATGAACGCAGAGATAGACTTAGAAAACAAATAGTAGATTGTTTTGCCAGTAGGAGCAAAGCCAAAATGGACACTATGAAATGGCTTGGGGAGATGGTATCTGAACTGAAATCAGAAAGAACTTTCCCATGAAATGCCAAAAACTGTGAAATCTTTAGGTAAAAAATTACCAATGGCAAGTTGATCGAGATAAAAAGCAAAGAAGGAGACTTGAACAACATGGTATGAACAGTATGAACAGAGAAAGGAAGCCCACGGAAAGACAATAAAAGAAATATGGGAACAAAGGAAGGCAAATCTCCAAGTACTTAATGTTTTAATACAACAAAGCAAATTTCATTCTATATAAATGCAACCAAAACTAAATGACCAACAAAAGTGAGCTATTTAAAAACTTAGAAGGATATAGTAAAGGAAAGTATGGATTGAGTTACAGAGTTAGAAAATTATTGTAAAGGAAATCGTTATTAAAATGTAACTATTGGAAGAAGAGAGAACTGAAACATAAAACTATAAAAGAACTTTAATCAGTTTGTAAAACAGAATGTTTATTCCAAACTTAATAGACAAAATTTAATCAATCTTTAAATCCTGTAAACAATGTTAACAATGATGAGAATCATAATGAATAAAAAATCCTTAAACGAACTTCATCTAATCTGTAAAACATAAAAAATTAAAAATGCTAAATTTAGAAAATTATAATCAAACGACCTTATCTGAAAATCTGAAGGTAAAATTAAAAACCATAACAATTTGAGTAAAAAAAATCGATAGATAATCTTTGTAAAATTTGTAAAAAGAAAAATTTAGAAAATTATTCTAATTTTAATAAACAACAATTAACCAATCTTATCAACAGATCTGAGAAAAATATTAATAATAATGATAATGAGAATTATTTTCAGAAGCTTCTAGTAGTTAAATATCATGAAATTAAGCAAAATAATTATCAGAGACATTTACCAGGTTTCAACTTTCTAGATGTCGCAGATTTTTTTTTCAAATCACGTAAACGAATTTATAGATAAGATTCTGCTTTCAAATCAAAACTGGTAAGTTATTGACTTGACAGTAATGATAATACTGTTGAACCACAAGAACTTTTTAAATCAAATTAAAGAAGAAGTAATCACCAAATATAAGAATATTTTAATGAAAAGTACAGCAATTAAAGTTAACATGAAATTTTATTGTAACTTTAAAAAAACAAGATGAAATAATATATTGTATTCTAAAAGAACTAATCAAGTTTTATTAAGAACAACTGAATTAGAAGATGATTGTCAATGAATAAACTATAGCTGAAATGGAAGAAATGCAAAGAAAAAGTCTGGTTGGTCTTAATGTTATATAGATTGTTTAGAATTAAATCTTAATAGACACAACACAGCAAATGATCATGTAGAAACAGTTAATAATTATGAAAATATTGGGTTCGGATTAGATGAAATTTTTAAAAAGAGGAAATTAATTTTGCTGTTATGTTGACAGATATTCCAAAATTTGGAAAGGAATAAAATATTTCAGTTAATATTGATACACACGAAAACAATGAAGAAGGAAAAAATATTGTATATCCTCTTTACCTCACACAAAATAAGCAAGAAAAACATGTTAAAATCCTTTTAATTCGAGAAGAAAAACGTCACTGTTCGCCACCCCTACCCCACTAACCCTTTCCTTGCTCACCACAGCCTCCTCTTCATCCCCAACCAGTCGCCACTCCCATCATGCACTGGTGCTCGTGCTCCGAATGTGCCCTTAGTTGCCTGAGACTGCTGTCATGTGTGTGAGTTGCATTTCCATGAGTGTGTATGTATGTATCTGTCTTCTAATTTTGATGAAGGCCTTACTGGCTGAAAGCTGTATTTGTGACAGTCTTTTTATTTTGCCTACCTGCAACTCAGCATCTCCACTATACGGTGAGTAGCAACTTTCCTTTTCATAATGTTGTTACATTCTGTCCTGGGTTATTCATTTATATAGACGTAAAATTAATGGAGAATTTTTATAAACACCATCCATTTTCATCAATTTTTAAACCCCTTTCTAATATTCGTTTTCCATACATTATTCCTCTATTTGCAGTTGCAGCAATTTTTTCTCATATTAAGAATCACTTGCATGCATTCTTACTTTTTCAAACAATTAAAGTTATTTATCTACTTCATGTCTATTCAAAATTCTTTATTAACTCTATGAAAATAGCATGCTTTCTACATTCTTCATCAAACAGATTAATTACTTTATCACCTCTAGATAAACTTCCTTTTAATTTTTTTCTTGGACCATGAAACTATAACTGGGCAAATGCACTTCAAATATTAATTGCTTAAATAAAAGTATTAACTAATCCTTTTCCATATTTTCCCATTTCCAAAACGTGTGTGGTAGATTATTCAAAAATCTCATTACATAAAAATTCCTTTTTGATCATTAATAATAAATTTGTTTGTTGACATCTAAGTTATACCAACTTTCTCATTACCATAATTTTTATTTTCATCTAGTCCTTCAAGATGAATTACTGCAAATCTATCAAATAATTGATGAACATCATATGCAACTGATCTTTCTGAATATATTGGATAAACATTAACCAACTTTTTCAAATGAATCGCTAAGATTTCTATCTGAAAAACTAGGAAAATATTCTTGAACAATTGTTTTTATCAAATTAGTATATTTAATTCCTTTACTTGATTTTATATTATTTGGATTTCTTTCTTTATGTACAGCACTTGAGTAGAAAAAATTCTTGCATAATTTTGTAAACCAAGAGAATGAAATTCAAAATCTGAATCATCCATAGTTATTTGTTTTCTAGTTAAAAGTATCATTAATCCATCTGTTCTTCCCATTTTTTTACCAATTTTTAATTTATCATCATTAAATACTGCTGGCAGTTTACCAACATATTTAAAAGTACCAAAAGGTTTAATTGAAAAACATTATCTTCAATATGACTAACAAATTCTAACATTCTTTCACCATATTTATTTTCTTAACTTTTTTCTTCAGTTCTTTTTAAAACTTTTCTCTTAGTCCATAAATTCCGCAGTGAAGATTTTCAGTTTTATCGATAATTGGTTAATGTTCTTTTTTAAATTTTTCATATTCTGTTCTACACTTTTTTTCTATTTCTTAAACTCTTATTTCAATTGTTCCCGTACTCCTCTGTTTTATTTGGCAAATACTGGATCATACTTTGCAAACATTTATTATGGATAAAAATATGATAATCGTTTTTATTTTAAGTTTGACATTTATATTTATTGTTCAAGTTCATCATTTACATTCATCATTTATGTTCAATGTTCATGTTCAACATTTACATTCAACATTTAAATTCAACATTTACGTTCATTCTTTATATTCAGTGTTTATGCTGAATGATTAAAAATTCTTAATCTTTCCTCTATCATTACCATTATTAAGGTTTCTTGTCATCACTGTTTTTGTAAAACCAAATTCATCTTTATTCCATCCTTTACTACATATTTCTTTAAAGTCATTAAACTTTAAATCACCACCAACCAATTTATGATTTAAATTTGCATCATCTTGTCTTAAAATATTTAAAAAATTTAAGTTATTTCTAATTGTTTTGTTATTTTTGAATATGTTTGACTTAAATGAAAACATTCTATTCCTTTATGTCTTTCTGTAGTAAAATATTTTCTAACTGTATCTTGAATTTCAAGATTGAAATGACCAGAAACTAAAACTGCATTATCTTCACATTCCTCTAACAGAATAATTTCATCATTATTTTCGATTAAAGTAACAATTTTTCTATTATTGTTATCTTAAATTTTTTTCAGATCTTTTAAAGATTCTTGATATTTTGTTTCATCAAAACTTATAGAATAAAGATACAAAAGATTATTTTTTGCAGTTTAACCATCCTGGTGCTATCATCAACCCATTAAGTGGATAGTTCGCATGTGTTCACTTCTTCTGCAGCTGGTAATATGCAAGAGCACGCCTGTGTCCGGTGGTGCTGCATACTGTTCACACACATATAAGTTGTCCTGCATGTTTATTTGTGAATTTAAATTGATATTGGGTGGAAATGAATAAAATATATTGCCAAAGTTAGCAAAACTGTATTTTCACAATATTGTAAGTGGTTTTCACTGTGAAACATTTTAAAACAAGGTGCTGCACGCAAGGAAACTTCGCATTCATGACACCAGTATGAAGTCTCTTTGCGAAGTCCTTTTCTCGTGCACACCACAGACCTCCTTGTTGGCCTTTTCTTAGTTGTGGGCAGCAGGAGGTCTTGAAAATGCCTGGCTGTAAGGTGTGTTGCTTCCAGTGTTTCAGGTGGGTGTCCTACTGATGTCCCGTGTTGTGGTGCAAATGTGGTCAACTATCCACCAAGAATAATCATGAAGCTCATTGTAGTTTGTTTGACATCATGCTTCTTTTAAAGAAAGTATGCATTGAAGCATGCAATATACAACAAGTGGCGGAAAAGTTTGTGATAATATTTTTTCAGCCTCCTCCTGGCCATCTGGTAGCTTTGTAACTGAGAATCGCACCTATCCAAGCCCCTCATATTCTTGTTGTAGTCAACGACAACATGTGGCTTTTGAACGATTCCTTTCTTTGAGCTTACATTTAAAAATGTATCGTCATGGAAGATGTATCGTCTCTTTTGTCCTTCCAGTTCATTATCATCTGCTTGCCTCTGTACCCTCTTATGTACTCTCCTTTCTTCAGTTGTTCCCTTTTTCCAAAGTCAGGGAACCCCTTCCTGTCTTTCCGCATTGTGCACACAATCAGTGTTATTGCTGGTTAGTTTGCCCACCAACTCTGGACTGGTGTACCAGTTGTCAAGATAAATGCAGTGGCCTTTCCCGAGTAGATCGTGGGCAAGCTCCAAAACAATTTGAGAGGTTAATTTTTCGTCTGGATAGTGGCTACCATAATTAGTGTGGTTTATAGTATAAACAATAAAGTCCCATACATACCTGGAGCTGCCTTCACGCTCTTCATACAATTTGATGCCAAATCTGCTACGCTTTGACAGAGTATATTGGCTCCATCCAAGCCATCCTTTCCAGAGCAACAACGATTCGTCAACAGTGATGTCCCTTTCTGGCACATATACTGACCTGAATTTACTCTGCAGATGCTTCATAATGGGGTGAATTTTGTATAGTTTTCTTCTGTTAGTGCCTGTCAGCAGAACTGGAGGAATTTAAATAAAACATGAAACCACTTTTCTCATCAGTTTCCTGAAGAAAGGTGTGTCAACTATTCTCTCTTTGAAAAGTACATCTTGTGATCTGGTTAGTGAAGAATTCCTTGAAGTATCACCATTCCAATAAGTGTTTTTACCTTGTCACGTGCAGTACCCTGTCAACTGCGAACTGCCGGCCGGTGTGGCCGTGCGGTTCTAGGCGCTTCAGTCTGGAACCGCGTGACCGCTACGGTCGCAGGTTTGAATCCTGCCTCGGGCATGGATGTGTGTGATGTCCTTAGGTTAGTTAGGTTTAAGTAGTTCTAAGTTCTAGGGGACTGATGACCATAGATGTTAAGTCCCATAGTGCTCAGAGTCGTTTGAACCATTCACCTGCAAACCCTGGAGCATGCCTCTAAATTGGGATGAGAAGCTAGGAACTGTTCTGTATATAAGTTCGTCTGTTCAGCTATTATTGCACACAAATCATCATCCACAAAACACATAAAACAACTGATCACATCATATTGTTTTAGAGGCACATATGTACCATTACTACCACTGAACAAATATTGATTGCGAACTGAGCTAGCATGCACAAATGCACTAGGTACTGTCTGCTGCAGAAATGTCTCGTCGTCAGATGTTTCTGAATCAAAGTCACTTCCACTAGCCTCAACATCCATATCCTGAAAACTTTCAGAACTGTCACTGAAATTATCATCATTTTCTAAAAGGAGCTGCTCTAATTCCGAATCGGATAAACGACTTCTTTTCGCCATTGCGAAAGATCACTCACTAACGGGGAGTAAACACAGACAAAAAGGCCGTGCTTTTGTGGTCACTTCACTGGATGTATACTGTCGATGGACAATGTTATAACTAGCCTAGAACACGCTGTGTTGCCTGACAAGAGCTGCCACCTAGTGGACGAAGCTCAACTAATACCACAGTGTCAATGGCAGGCCGGCATTTGTTTGCATACTTTTTACTAATATAAATGAGTAGATTATTTCAACTGAGTGATAACTCATCTATTGTGAAAGAAAGATTAACTGTTCCATTAAGAGAAATTTTGAAAAATGTTTTATTAGTTGGCTTTTAAACAAATTTTTTAACTTGAAATAGTACATCGAAAAACAATAAACTTTATTGTGGTCTAGAAACAAACGAAATTCCTGTTGCTCAATATAGTTTGAAGAAGTTGAATAAAATAATGTAAATATTAATTTGGCTGATGGAATGTTCATTAAACATAATGATTACCTTTGTTACAAAACTAATATTATTGCTTCACTTAAACTTAATTCTGAATTTGGCCATCAAATAATTTATGAACCAAACCATCCTATAAATATTCCACTTTTTTCTACTATTCAGAATTTAGTAATTACTATACTGATGAACATGATAATTTAATTGACATTAATGGTGCTAATGTAACACTTGTTTTAGAAATGAATTGAAAAATTTCCCTTGATACATCATGAACCATATCGAAAGTTATCGATTTTACTCATTTCCTGTTAATGCTGAAGCTAAATATAATTTAAATCTGCCTAACAGGGAAACAGAAATTAATCTTAATATTAGTGATAGTTGGATTCATCCTAATTTTTCACAATTTTATATGACTCTTGGTGTTATTCACACAGATAGAACTGTTTTTTCTGCATATAATGGTAAATTAAATATTACGCTAATTGATAATTATGTTTTAAAATTGTTTGTTGTTGTAATTAAAAAAGGAAACTATTTTATCTAGAATTGAACATCCTTTTATTTCTTCTTAAACTCTTATTCCATTAACTTCTTACCTATCGAATGAATTAAATATGGAAGGATATATTATTAACAAAGGAAGAAATAAAAGTAAACAAAGAATTAGAATTATTTGGAGGATTTTTTAAAGATTATAAAGAAATTATGTTTGAAGATGATTTAACTGTAATTTTTACTTGTAGTTTGGGAAAAGATCAAGAAGATTCTATTCTTCATTGGACTACTAAAAATGATAATTCTACACTTCCAAAAGAAGGTAAAATTGGTTAAACGTATGGAAATTCGAGTTACTGTTGTTAAATTTCAGCCAGAATATTCACTTGGACTGGAACAAGAAACACTTAAAAATAAAGAAATTCCAGTTCCTTTCTTCAAACTCCAAACAACTGAATTTACTGGATTACAGGGAAAAAGAAATTTTGAACTAGATATTACTAATTATTATAATTCTACCTAATTTGATATTCCTAAGTTTACTTTCGCTGTTTTCTGAACCCAATCGAAAAAGTAACCAATTAAATGATTCTTCTTTATTTGATCATCTTAATTACAAAATATCTATGTTAAAAATGAAAGAAAATAATTTTTAATTATGGAATCTTGATTCACAAAATAATTTGTTAAAAGATTACGATTTTTTGGAGATTTTAATAGAATAATCAAATTAAATAATAATATAAATGTAAGTCCATTCCATTTTATTCAGAATTATGTTATTTACGTAATTAATATGACTAGAAGAATGAATGTTTTAACTGTTCAAAAAAACAACAATGGAATTATGTGTATTCTTTAAGGAATATATCCCAAATGATACAGATGCCTATGTTATTATGTAAGGTAAAAAGCACTTTACTTGTGATTCACAACATAGAATGCAAAATTCTAATTACATAAATGAATTAAAAGTTAGGAAAAATTAAGGAACTTTTAACTTCATGTTTTCATTTCCTTTTGAAATATTTCCAGAGAACCAGACAAGATAAAAACTGAAAACTTTAAATTTCCTAATTTTCCACTAGGGGCCGAACAGCACAATAACCCTGTACTCGACATGGGACAGCGGTGAGGTGGGTGCACTGCTGAGACCTAGTGTGGCGTTGTGAACCACTGAGGACTACAGCGGGATGAAACCCATCCATCGTTTCTAGGCCCCGGTTGACTACACAATACACATTTGTGTTCTCTCATTTTGTAATAAAACTCATTAATTCGATTTGTTTGAATGTTGTCTAGCGATCCGAGAAAGCAGGTTTCCTAGACACCTCATATTTGACGACTAGGCTGGATTTAACAGGGAGAAGAAATAAAAACTTCGAGGTTTGCCGACATTTAAATCTATCAAAGACAAGAAAGGGTTCTGATGAGCAGTTGCATGGAATGGACAGTGTCTTGAAAGGAGGGAATAAGATGATTATCAACAAAAACAAAATACACATAATGTAATGTAGTCGAATGATGATTATGAGGGAATTACATTATGAATCGAAACACTTAAAGTAGTACGTGAGTTTTGCTATTTGGGGAGTAAAATAATTGATGGTGGGTAAGTAGAGTGGTTGTAAAATGTAGACTGGCAATTGTAAGAAAAGCGCTTCTGAAGAAGAGAAATATGTTAACATCGAATATAGATTTAAGTGTTATGAAGGTTTTTCTGTCGGTATTTGTCTGGAGTGAAGTCGTGTATGAAAGTGAAACATGGACGGTAAACAGTTTAAACAAGTAGAGAACTGAATCTTTTGAGTTGTGGTGCTGCAGAAGAATGCTGGAGATTTGACAGGTAGATTGCGTAACTAATGAGGTACTGAACAGAACTGTTGAGAGAAGAAATTTGTGATAAAACTTTACTAAAAGAAGGGTCCTTGACGAGACACATTCTAAGTCATTAACAGATCACCAGTTTACTATTGGAGGGAAGTGTGGGGGTTAAAAATCGTAGAGGAAGACCAGGAGATAAATACAGTAAACAGATTCAGTACGATATAGGTCGCAGTAGTCATGTGGAGTGAAAGAGGAATGCACAGGATAAAGCTTCATGGAGAGCTGCATCAAACAAGTTTGCAAACTGAGGACCACAACAACAGAAGAGATGTAGTCGTGGTCAGTTGGAACGTCTCTGGTAGATTCGTTTCATACTATTTAACTTGTATTTCATGCTGTAAAGCTCAATTATTTATAATTTGGTTTTGTACTTCATGTTTGTCCCCATTCAGTCGTACACAACGAAGTTAAAGTACCTATTTTTCCAGTAAGCATCTAATCCTATGTACGTTATCTACATTTTGTGCTCCAAAATTTACTTTCTCCCTTTATCATCTGTATGAGTAAGTGGGTAATAATAATAATAATAATGGCGTGTGACGAGGGCCTCCCGTCGGGTAGACCGCTCGCCTGGTGCAAGTCTTTCGATTTGACGCCTCTTAAGCGTCTTGCGCGTCGATGGGGATGAAATGATGATGATTAGGACAACACAACACCCAGTCCCTGAGCGGAGAAAATCTCCGACCCAGCCGGGAATCGAAACCGGGCCCTTAGGATTAACAGTCTGTCACGCTGACCACTCAGCTACCGGGGGCGGGCAGTAAGTGGGTGAGTGTGCATTACTTTGTCTTATACATGGTAGCAGTACAGCATCTGGCTATCTGCTGTGTTAGCAACAGTGTAGCCAACGTAGCTTCCAAAATCAAGGGAAAGAGATTTGTACCCTTTCGATAGTCATTCGACAGTAGTTAATTTGGTGACGGAAAGAACCCCTCTGGTCTCTTACGGCTACCTGAGGGCGTTCGCTACAGGGAGAGCGCGCTTTCAGCACTCAGGGCGAGACCTTAGGTGAATGAAGATGGTACTCTTAAAGAGAAACTTGGTGCTGGTGCGTGTGTTAATGTGTGATGGTGCATAGCTATTGTAACTGTACACATTTGATCTGTTAGCCCATCTTCATCTTCGGAAATCGAATTTTTATATTTTTTAGAGTGTAGTCACGAACATATTTCCGGTGTTTAGTAAATTTTTCCGATCCTTACTTTGTGTAACCAGAACACGTATTATAGGAAGCTCATTACCCCAGCACAGATTTAAAATTAAGCTGTCTGACTTTCCTTTTAACTGAAATGTATTTATGAACTTTTCTCTTGTGTATGTGTTTTATTTTTTCTTCTTTTCATTTCGTTTCGGACTTAAGATTGTGGAGCTTTGTTCATGCCACGTGGTGGGGAATTCACTGTGTGCAATTTCAGTACCATCTTGAATAAGTTTCATTCTTAAGTGTGCACGATATTTTACTACTGTTTGTGTCGATACGATTTAAATTTGTGTTCTTGGAGTTTTCAAGAGTCTTATTAATTTTGTTTTGTCTATGAATATTGACGGCATTTGGGGGTGTTTCACGACAGCATAGCTTAGTTTGATGTGCACAGCGCCGCAGATAAATTTCTTTGTCGGAAAGTGTTCCATAGTATTCTTATTCACATTAATTCAGTCATAGTGATAGGGATGAACTTCTGAGCCTCTGACTTACCGTGATGGCCCAAATTCTTTTTATCTCTATTCTTGTGTGTGAATCGTGTATGTCTGTGTGAACTTTTGATATGAGAGCGGAAGCTTTCCTTTTCATTTATCACCACAATGTACCATAGTACTCAATAATGAATTACATAACAGGCAAAGACAGATCATAGTTTAGAATTATTTTGTGAATTTTTAATATGAATATTTTATTTTAAAAAATATGTTAAACTGTGATCACTATTTCTTAGTCAAACCCGTACCCTTGTGTAAGATCCCATCTGACGTTTCTGAAGCGCAAAAGGCGTGTTTTATATTTGTAGACTTTTCTGATTATCTTATTCTTTTTGTTGAGGCTTAAGCTACTGCTAGTTCTGAATTATTTGATTTAATGGTTGTATTTAAATTGTTTCGATATCCTTATTACACATATTCAGTTGGATCTTTTTACTGATACGAACACATTAGCTATACTTACTTATTCAGTGATTAATTCAATTCTTATATTTAATTTTGCCAATTTTAATTAAATTGGATGGCGACTCAGAAAAATTGTGTGGCACACTGTAGAATTTCATATCGGCTAACTTCCGACAGTTTCTGTTTGCAAATCACTCTTCAGATAATCACTGACTCATTAATAACCATTTACAGTGAAGTGAAATGGAAAGAATATAAGGATTTAGGGCCAGACGATTGTACATTAATACGAACAGCACCAGAAAATGATATAACAGGATTAGAATTCGTTATAAATAGGAAGGTAGGGCAGAGACTGACAGGGTTGTTCTCATCATAATCGACAAAAACAAATGACAACAGCAATAGTCTAAATATAGCTGCTGATGTCACGAACAGAGGGTACCCGCCCTGACGGCGGCGAGCGTTAACGCACTGGCCCTGGAAACTGCGGAGAGAATTAATGGTGACAGATGGTGTGCCTCCCAGCCTGGATATGGCTTTTAGGCGGTTTCTCGCATCCCACTAGGAGAATACTGGGCTGGTACCCAAGCCAGGCCTGAGTTATACAACTCGCAAAATTCTCGCTCACTTTCACACGCAAACGGAGTATGCGTATTCAGTCACACAGGGTAAAGGGATGGCGACAGGAAGGGCATCTGGCCATCCTTAAACTAACCATGCGAAAACAGTAAGTAGCCACGCCGACCCTTCGTCAATGTGGAACAAAGGCACAAGAAAAAGAAGCAGGTGTCATAATCAGAGGCTCAGGAGACTGAAAAAGTATATGAGAATTCTGAACAGATAATTCATAGTGTAAAAGAAGATGATAATGTAATAAGCATTGACGAGTGGAAAGTGGTAGTGGAGAAGGGAATAGAAGAAAGAGTTTCTGCAGAATATGGGCTCGCTAGTAGGAATGAAAGAGGATAGACGAAAACTGAGGTCTGCAATAAATTTCAAGAATAACAAATACGTTTTTCAAAATCACGAGAGCAAGAGGTATAATTGGAAAAGGTCTGGAGACACAGGAAGATTCAAACGGCATTACACAATGGCCAGAGAGAGATTTAGAAATCAGATATTGGGCTGTAAGGTGTACCCAGGAACAGACATAAACTCAAATCACAATTGAAGAACCAGGTGCAAGAAACAGCGAGCTCCACCTTTTGGACTTTTTTTTTTTTCTGTAAGCTATCACAGAAAACCTCTATCTGACGTGCAAGAACTGTACTGCTCCACGCAATAGGAAGTGTGAGTGTAGAAAGGAGCTGTCGTGTTTGTTTTAATTGCTTCTGCCAGCACACGACCCCAGACACCTCAAGGAGCAGTCAATTTCTTGCAGCGGCCATAGTTTAGCGTTCGTCTTGTTCAACCACTGGGCCCTGTGCAGCTGGTAACACGGCAGCACAAGGTCCACACGTTGTTCCTGTAGTACTGTGTTGTATTGGGTCAGTAGGCAGCGCGTAACGTACGCAGTGTTGGAGGAAGTACCTTAAATATGGACAGTGACAGTGCAGTAGATGACATAGACAGTGTTCATCCTTACAGTAGCGATAAAATCCAAACAGTTCCGGGAACATCAGATGGTAGTCCAGCCAACAGTACCAAGCCTGCAGCTAAAGGAAAAGAGTGCCACAGAAAGGAAATCACGGATTCCATAGTTTCTTAAATGATATTCACCCAAAAATAAACTATTCCTTGGGCGATGAGAGTGAGTTCGGTCTCCCGTCACTAATGTGTAGGTATACAGAAGGTCAGACAACACTCTAGGACAGAGAGTGTAGAGAAAGCGTACTCACACAATATTTAGATGCCACTTCGCATTACTACGCAGGTCAGAACCAAGCAGCACTAAACAAACAGTCTTCAAGTGTCTTCCGTATCAGCGACGGCAAAAGCTTGGAATCGGAGTTCCATTTTCTAAAGAAGGTAATGAAGGCCGATTTCTCCATGGGCAGGGCTTTTGAAAGAAATATTAATTATCCTAATAGGAATGTCGAGGAACCATCTTCTCACTCTGTTAAACTACCGTTTGTTTCTGGGGTCATTTTCTACGGAAAAATCGTTTACAGACCTCTTTTCCAGCGAAAACAAAATAAAAAGACATTTTACGACGCAAAGCAGAGGCACCCAATTACTTCCACAGTGCGGGCATCTACTAAATGACATGTGGCTGCAGGAAGTGTGTATACGCGAAACTAGGACTCTTCAAGAGCGTTATAAGGAACACGGATGCCACACGTAGCTAAGTGTGAAATCTGCGGTGGCAGAAAATCACGAAAACTGTGGTCTTGACGTTGATTTAACCAACTTACGTATACTGTCTAAGGAAACCGACATTTATATTTAAGGAAGAAAAGTCAGTAAGCGACTCAAAATTTCTTAGTACGCATGTAACTTAAACAGAGAGGACGTCTATAGGCTTCAGGCTACGTGGCTCCTCGTCATCAAGGAAGTGAATAAGCGATCGCGGTGTGCGAGTAATTCAAACAACCTCGACAATAATGTTTTGGAAAGACAATCCTCCCACCTTGCTCTGGCCGTTTCGTTTCTATCCGACGGTGGCCCACCAAAACCATCAGCAAGAATTTTAACCAATAACTCTTCTCAAGCATAAGTGCGGGAAAAATCATCTCTGTCCAATGACGATGACCCACAAAAGGCAGCCACAAGACTTTTAGGGAGGAGTAGGAGATTAGTGTTTAACTTCCCGTCGGCAATGAGGTCATTAGAGACAGAGCACTAGCTCGGATTAGAGAAGGATGGGGAGGGAAATCGGCCGCCACTTTCAAAGGAACCATTCCGGCATCTGTCTGAAGCCATTTAGGGAAATCAAGGAAAACCTAAATTAGGATGTCCGGACGCGGGTTTGGACCGTCGTCCTCACGAATACGAGTCCAATGTGCTTATCACTGCGCAATTCGCTCAGTACAAGAATTCTAGCCAATAACCTTACTTCTTCAGCATCAACGCGGGAATACTTCGGTTACTATCCAATGACGATGGCCCGCCAATGGTAAACACAGGGATTTTACCCAATCATCCCACTTCTCCTGCAAAAGCACGGGAAAACTCCACATTTATAAGAGAATTCAACATCGGTCTTGACAGTGTTCAGTCAACCGAGGACACCGCAGTAAATATCCCAGCAGTGGGGTCGAATCGCCGATCGTACACAGTAAATATAACGTGACCTAACAACCCAGATGATTTTACCTTCAGTAAGTAATATATATATATATTATAGATCAAGACTGCCAGAAAGGGAATCGAACCTGGGACCTTTGCCTTTCGCGGCGAACTCTATACCGAATAAGCTGTCCCGAAGACGGTTCATGATTCTCCCTCACAGCTTCACTCACGTCAGTACCTCTTATTCTGTCTCAAACTTCACAGACGTTCTGCTGCATAGCTTGCGGAACTGCCACTTTTGGAACAAAGGCACTATTATTTCCGGCCTCTAGATCTCACGGACGAAGAGAGCGAATTAGCACCCATAGTGCTGATAGATTGTTCAAAGCTACGCAAGGCGGTAAAGACTAGAACTGTGGATGTACGAGTACATACTGAATTCAAATTATGTGAAAACTTCCCTACGAGCGTTGCAGCATATGCATTTATACTAATTGATCGTATCATAAAATACTCATCGGTAACAGGACTTTTACAACGTGTAATATAAATGTAGAGGCATTACGCACTGTATAACATATTATACAATGAAGCCTCAAAGAGCCAAAACTGTTGCAGACACAAGAGGGTTTTACGGCGAGTGCGGACGATTTGTGTTTAAAGAAGTAGTGTTACTTGCGTTTCTCTAGTGTCGTACAAATATTACTGAGGTATTCAGCAATTGTTGCATCTCCGAATCCGTTTACGTCAGTTCAGCGTGCTAAAACTTGAAAAAAAGCGGTGTAGTTGACTCTAGATTACCAAACAAATCGCTGGAACGAAGAAAGGATGGGGTATGAAGATATGTTGTCGTTACCCTCCAAACTCTTTAAACAGTAAAAATTCACACTAAGGCTTGATTCACACAACCGTACCAGGAAATCGCTTTCGGTTGTTGTTGAGTCTACTTCGCTAGTAGGAATTTTGTGTGTGGTGGAACCTTTGAAAGTTAGTGAAATATTGGATCAGACAGACTGCTTAGTGAAGAGAAGTATTGTGCATGTATGAGAAATAAATGATGACAATATGGTACCTATATTTATGAATAATTTCTGCGCCGTGGATTTACAGTTAACGAAGGGCTTGTCGATCGCTAATGTGGATATCCTACAAGAGGAAAAGTGGGACACAAGTGGTGTTGACCCCGGACAGTCGCCAAACGCCATTAAATTGAACTATGAGGGGAGGTAAAGCACCAAAAGGGAAGTGATAGAGAATGAATAGAAGAGTTTCTTTTGGAATTTACGAATATTATGCAGCATTGGATAGCAACAGGAAACTAATCACCTGTTTACCGCAAACCATATAGGACACCAAGATTTTTGCAGCCGTTTCTGGAATTTATCGGTCAGCAGATCAAGGATGGAATTATTGAGAAGAGTAACAGACCATGGGTGACCAGAATTTTCATGCCCAAGAAATCAGTGGATGGATCACGGAAGTATAGATTTTCTTGAAATTTTGACATCCGGCTACTGAGACTATAATTACCCTTTGCCGAACATTATGGAAATCATGGACTATTGGGCCAGTGCAAGTATTTTTCAACGATGGACATAAGGAGCGACTACCATTAGCTATAAGTCGCTCCAGAAGATCGGACAAAAGCTGCATTTTCTTCAGTGTGGGGTCATTGTCAGTACAGAAGGATGTCTTTCGGATTAAAGAACACACCTGCGATGTTTCACAGATTGTTGAATGGAGTTCTCAGATGATTAAACTGTGTCAATGCTTGGTGTATCTTGGTGGTATACTGGTCTATGTGAGGGATAGGGAATAGCACATACAACGCTCGGTGGAAATATTCCTGAGACTAAGGGCAGCGAATTTAACTTTAAATACAGTAAAGTGTAATTTTGTGTTGGAAGAGGTAGCACACCTTGGTCACATAATCGGTAAGGGCGGAGTTAAGACAGACCTCGAGACTGTTAAAGCTATTTGTGCATTTTCTGTGCCTGAGTCAGGGAAGGACCTACAATATTCTATGTGGCCAGAAATTACTACTGAAGATTTGTATGCGGGATCGCATACAGCATGCACAGAGATCGGATTTGTGTCAAACGAGGGTACTATTGTCGAGATTACCCGAAGAATTATAACCGTTTGGATTTCTTGTAGTTCATGTTTTAAGTCATTTGAGCAAAACACCTGCAGCTAATAAATACGATTATAATTCATTTTTCGAGATATGAGGTGTGTGAGCAAAGTAATGAGACTGACAACACCGTGAGCGATCTGACAACGCAGTGTTGTTGTACTTACGTAGACCGGTGTGTTCATAGCTTCCAGATGCTGTGTCGGAATTTCAGCTCTGTACAGCCATTACTTGATTTTTGAGAGCGCCATCACTGAAGCTGTGTTTTTGTTGTGTGGTACGAAAACGGAACATCGGAATTTAGAGCAACGTTATACAATCCAGTTTTATGTTAAACTTGGCGAATCCGCTGGTGTGACATTTGGAAACTTGAAACAGCCCTGTGGGGAACAAACTTCATCATGAGCCAAGTTTTTCTCTGGCACAATTTCTGGAGCGCAGGGAACACGTTGATGTTTCTCTCTTACCATGCTTTAGGCCTTCGCTCAGGGAGACTTTCAACTTCAAAAACCGACGAAAACGTCGAACGTGTGCATGCTCTTGTGAGATCAGATCGACGGTTGACAATAAGGACGATGGGTGGCCTGTTAAAAAAATGGTTCAAATGGCTATAAGCACTACGGGACTTAACATCTGAGGTCAGCAGTCCCCTAGAACTTAGAACTACTTAAACCTAAAGACATCACACACGTCCACGCCCGAGGCAGGATTCGAACCTGCAACCGTAGCAGCAGCGCGGTTCCGGACTGAAGCGCCTAGAATTTCTCGGTCACAGAGGCCGGCTGGTGGCCTGTTAAACTTAAACAATTTAACCGTACACAAATTTTGACAGAAGACTTGCACATTTGAAAGGTTTGTGCCGAAATGGCGACGAAAAATTTTGCAACTGATCAGAAGGACAATCGAAGAAACGTGTGTACACTCCTGGAAATGGAAAAAAGAACACATTGACACCGGTGTGTCAGACCCACCATACTTGCTCCGGACACTGCGAGAGGGCTGTACAAGCAATGATCACACGCACGGCACAGCGGACACACCAGGAACCGCGGTGTTGGCCGTCGAATGGCGCTAGCTGCGCAGCATTTGTGCACCGCCGCCGTCAGTGTCAGCCAGTTTGCCGTGGCATACGGAGCTCCATCGCAGTCTTTAACACTGGTAGCATGCCGCGACAGCGTGGACGTGAACCGTATGTGCAGTTGACGGACTTTGAGCGAGGGCGTATAGTGGGCATGCGGGAGGCCGGGTGGACGTACGGCCGAATTGCTCAACACGTGGGGCGTGAGGTCTCCACAGTACATCGATGTTGTCGCCAGTGGTCGGCGGAAGGTGCACGTGCCCGTCGACCTGGGACCGGACCGCAGCGACGCACGGATGCACGCCAAGACCGTAGGATCCTACGCAGTGCCGTAGGGGACCGCACCGCCACTTCCCAGCAAATTAGGGACACTGTTGCTCCTGAGGTATCGGCGAGGACCATTCGCAACCGTCTCCATGAAGCTGGGCTACGGTCCCGCACACCGTTAGGCCGTCTTCCGCTCACGCCCCAACATCGTGCAGCCCGCCTCCAGTGGTGTCGCGACAGGCGTGAATGGAGGGACGAATGGAGACGTGTCGTCTTCAGCGATGAGAGTCGCTTCTGCCTTGGTGCCAATGATGGTCGTATGCGTGTTTAGCGCCGTGCAGGTGAGCGCCACAATCAGGACTGCATACGACCGAGGCACACAGGGCCAACACCCGACATCATGGTGTGGGGAGCGATCTCCTACACTGGCCGTACACCACTGGTGATCGTCGAGGGGACACTGAATAGTGCACGGTACATCCAAACCGTCATCGAACCCATCGTTCTACCATTCCTAGACCGGCAAGGGAACTTGCTGTTCCAACAGGACAATGCACGTCCGCATGTATCCCGTGCCACCCAACGTGCTCTAGAAGGTGTAAGTCAACTACCCTGGCCAGCAAGATCTCCGGATCTGTCCCCCATTGAGCATGTTTGGGACTGGATGAAGCGTCGTCTCACGCGGTCTGCACGTCCAGCACGAACGCTGGTCCAACTGAGGCGCCAGGTGGAAATGGCATGGCAAGCCGTTCCACAGGACTACATCCAGCATCTCTACGATCGTCTCCATGGGAGAATAGCAGCCTGCATTGCTGCGAAAGGTGGATATACACTGTACTAGTGCCGACATTGTGCATGCTCTGTTGCCTGTGTCTATGTGCCTGTGGTTCTGTCAGTGTGATCATGTGATGTATCTGACCCCAGGAATGTGTCAATAAAGTTTCCCCTTCCTGGGACAATGAATTCACGGTGTTCTTATTTCAATTTCCAGGAGTGTATTTATCTCCTTTAGAGGATTGCCAGTGAACACGAATGGTCCAGTGACGTGATTACGAGTGATGAATCCTGGATTTATGAATACAATCCTGAGACAAAGCGGCAATGTGAGGAGCGGCACACTGAGCCATCTCCAGTACCGAGCCGGCCGCTGTGGCCGAGCGGTTGTAGTCGCTTCAGTCCGGAACCGCGCTGCTGCTACGGTCGCAGGTTCGAATCCTGCCTCGGGCATGGATGTGTGTCATGTCCTTAGGTTACTTAGGTTTAAGTAGTTATAAGTATAGGGGACTGATGACCTCAGATGTTATGTCTCATAGTGCTTAGAGCCATTTGAACCATTTTTCCAGTACCGAAAGCAGCTCAAGTGAGCAAATCAAAGATCCAAACAATGCTGATTTGGGCTTTTGATGGTGGGTGCATCGTGCATAAGAAATTAGCTCCTGTAGGACAAACGGTGAATTAAGTGTTATACTAAGATGTCCTTGAAGGGCCCAGGAAAAGGGTGAATGGAGTGAAGCAGGACGTGGTTGACAAGTCGATGCTGCACCAGGACAATCCTGCATGTCACACGGCTACTTCCATTACAGAATTTTTACCTCGGAAGGCATTGCTGTTGTTCTAGAGCCCGCTCCTCTCCCCCTCCAGTCACCTGATCTGAGTCCTTGTGGCTTTTTTCTTTTCTCTAAATTGAAAATTGTCTTAAACGGACGTCATTTTTGGGCTCTGCAGAATATTCAAAAGAACGGCATGTAAAAGGCTCTATCAGTTGATGCCTTTGAGCGTCGCCAACAAGACCGGCAACAACGCTCCACCAGCGTATAACTGCCGAGAGGAACCACTTTGAAGCGGACAATATTGTTGTATGGAAAAAAGCTTTCGTGAATTCAAAAATCAGTCTCATTACTTTTCTCATAAACCTCGTACGTGGAAGTGGTGGCAATGCCGAACCAGAAGGCAGCAACAATGGCACAAGCGTTAGTAAACAATTGCATACTGAAATTCCGGGCACCTGAAACGATAATAATGGATCAGGGAAACGACTTTACGTCGGCTTTGTTCAAGGAATTGTGTAAGCTTTAATGTGTCAAGAAACTGAGAACGAGTCTTCTACATCCTCAAGTTAATGGGAGAACGGAGAGGATGCATAGAACTATAGGGAAGATGCTAAAACACTATGTGGTCTCGCACCATGCCAATTGGGGTATTTATTTAAGGTATGCGGTCTCAGCGTCCAGCTCGAGAACGGGATTGTAACCATATGAGGTAGTAAATGGTCGTAAAATACCGTCGCCGTTCGACATGTTGACAACCAAGTAGTGGAAGATAGGAGGCTCGGTTAAGGAGTTTACGAGGTCGATAAGAGAAATATGGGAAAGTGTGGGCAGGGCGAATACACAGGTAATGAAGAAGCAAGAGGAGGCGGTAAGCCGTACAGCAAGAATTCTGCAATACGGGGTTGGCCAATGGGTAATGCTGTCGACTTCCTACACTCCAAAGAGGAAGACGAAGAAATTTTTACAAAGTACCAAGTGCCATATCAAGATGTAGAAACTACGTTACCAGTGGACGTCAAGATTCAGTTGCCGATGAGAATGACAACCTCTTCGAGGAAGTCTGGATATTATCCCAGGAGCTGAAGGGCTCGACCGAAAAGCGACGGTGGAATAGACGGTCCGGAGAAGCTAGCGAGAGGTTATAGGAGAAGCAGCAATAGGAAGTCCGAATGGGTTAAGACCTAGGAGAGAAGAATAGATCTGTATTTTCCCTATATTAGATATAGGTGTAGCATAACGGTTAGTGCAGGCTCAATGAACTGCTGCGGTGCTGCAGGGGACTTTATGGGGATGAAAGGGTAACAGGTATCTCCGTCCTCAGGTGAGGTATAGTTTTAGACGCTCCATCATTGAAGTGACCAGTTTCGACACTACATTATTGTCATCTTCAGGCCCCTATGCAAACTGAATGGGGATAGCCGACCTTCGGTGCTTTAGGACAGGCACCATATATATTTATTACATGGATTTATATTTACACGATGCCTGAGCTCCAGCCTTCTAACAAGAACTGTTGATTCAGTAGCCTGGCTATTGGTGGTTTACGTTGCTGAGCTATAGTGATTCTATCTAATTCATTTGGAAAGTTCGATTGGTCAGAGTTGGTTCTGAACAGAGGATTCACGGTATATTTTTGGAGAAGACTTGCTCTGAGGAAGCTGTGATTGTACTCAAGAATCGTAATAATCAGTTTATCTAGTTGAAAGAATTCAAATTTTGATGATAATTTACGGGTATATTCGCTGGTAAACAATGATCTGTCTTAGGGGATTTAGATCTAACCACTTTTTTTGGGGGATATTCCTGTAGTGACTTTTACATCGTCAAACTCCTTGAAGTAGGGCCGCAATTAGACTGAATAACGTGCATCAGTCTATGAGAAAACTCATTGATAGGTGATGCGTCACAGGTTGTTTGTGGGCAATTACGTAAAGAACTGTAACGATTAGTAGAAACACGTGACTGGTATCGTGCAGTGACAAAAAACGAGTTTATTTGTTGACTCCGGGCAAAAAACTATCGAGGGAGGACATTCAGAATGGTTTTCGGGAAAGTTCTAGTCTGAACGACTTCTATGGTTGCTGGGCAACTGTCGTCGAAACACAGGTTCGTCGTTACACGAAAGGAACCAAACTGCAGACAAAACGCCAATCGGTTATGCCACGTAGACTTGACGACACATGGTAGCGGAATCGAGATCGTTTTTACATTTTCATTTTGAGACTATTATGGAGTATGAATGTGTGACAAAAAATTGTTATGTGTAGAAGACACTATGATGAAATAGTCGGCGAGAGAGAGGTTGCCTAGTGATTTGAAACGTCCCCTTTGAACAATTTTACAAGACTGTGCTTAACCTGATACACAATATTTTTTAGCGCAATGCAATCTGACTTTCAAAATTCCCTACAAAAGAATGGCCCTGACTAACATTAAACTATACCTTTCACAAATCACTTACCTCACAAAAATCTTCGCTACTCAAGCTACTGCAATACAGCGAGCGCCACTACTGCCAGCTAAATAAAAGATTCAAACTACTGAAGGCACTAACTACTGATAGGGATAGTTAGCAAATGAAAGATATTAATAGAGAACAAACAATGTATTTACCTTGATATCATCATATATAAATATAGCAGTTCATGACAAATTTCAAAACTCCGCCATCTCTCTCCCCACATCCACCACTGCTGGCGGCTCACCTCCAACTGTGCAACGCTACGCGCTGTTCCCAGCCAGCTGCCTAACACTACAATGGCGAGTATTACAACAATGCAAAGCAGCCACAGACTGCACACAGCACAGCCAGTGATTTTCATACAGAGGTGGCGTTACCAATAAAAAAAACCTAAACAGCCTACTTACATAGCCCCCATGCTCCCCACAAAAAATTTTACAAATTGGTTTGGGCAGTGCCCAATACAGATTTGAAAAAATTTTTCATAATTACAATAACAAAGAAATCAAATGCACACACTTATTGATACAATGTTGGTCAAAAGCTCAAATTTTCTCACAGTCCATAAAGACAGTCCTGATCGTTCATGACGTTAAAATAGCAGTGTTTTTCTCAAAGTCTGAGCAGTAAAAGAAAATGCACACGGAAGTAGTGGATTTCCATGCAGTCTTGAAGAAGCAGTGTTGTCCTTCCAACGGAAAGACAGTGCTGACTCTTGACATGCTGGCAGGTAATGGGCCACAACAGAGCAAACCCACAGCTGAGTCAAAGTTTTGAAGAATATTGGTAGGTAGGTCATCACAGAGCAGACCCACTGTAGTCCTAGTAGAGATTACGGTATTGGTGGGCCACCAGAGGCGCAGACCCACTGCATGCCTTGTAGAAATAATGGTATTGATGGATCATCAAAGATGTAGACCCACTGTAGTCCTTGTAGAGATAATGGTACTGGTGGGTCATCAAAGATGCAGACCCACTGTAGTCCTTCTAGAAATAATGGTATTGATGGATCATCAAAGATGTAGACCCACTGTAGTCCTTGTAGAAATAATGGTATTGATGGATCATCAAAGATGCAGACCCACTGTAGTCCTTGTAGAAATAATGGTATTGATGGATCATCAAAGATGTAGACCCACTGTAGTCCTTGTAGAGATGGCCAGCAGCCATCCGTTGTGACTGTGCAGGTGCACAATCACCATTGAAGAGTCTTGCGGATAATTTAGCAAGTCCATAACCACCACTTGTGCACTCACAAAGTTTTTGGAATTGTCCTTGGAACCAGCAATGCTGTTATCCAGTCCCTTGCTGAATTATTAACACACATACAAACACTAACAGTCCCTACTTCTCACATATTGTCCATATACTATGACCAACAGAAACGTGTGCAGTGAAATGTAACTTACAAGTTACTTAATTTGATGACCTGGTGTCAATTACAATTTTATAACATGAGAATACAATTACAAAGATACAGAAAACATCATTAAAAACATAATAGTACAGATATTCGTAGTAATAGGGGCTTTACAAAAGAATAGAAATAAACATATACATCAGTGTTACAAAAATAATGACATAAGTACATACATAAAAGATCAGAATAATTATTGAAACATCGACTTCACACATGAGCATTAAAACAAAACAGAATAAATAATGTCTAAACATCTTTACAAAGAAAATAACATATTATTAATGCAAATTATATTTGAGGATAACAGTATTCCTCATCATAGTGAATGTAGCTTAGTATTAGAAGAGAAAAAAAATTCTATGAAACAGTACACAGAGACAGGAAGAAAAGAAATACACAAGGGTACACAAACACATAGCATAATAACACAGGGGGAAAGGACAGGGTTTGTTTTCAATATAACATTTGGTACTGCAGTATTTTGCGAACAAAACCTTTTTTGTTCTTGGAGATCTCCCTTCATTCATCATTATTCCCAAAAAGTCCTATCTATACCTCCTTTTTGTATTCCAACCATATTTCTTTCAAAATAATTATGGCTCATTGTACAATACTCATTTTGGCCCAAAACGTTTTCATATACCTTGTCAATGCATTGCTTCCAATTCATCATAGTTAGTTTCTTATATAGTCTACCCCCTCTTAAGCTAACTTAAATCTACTGAGCTCAGATGCTAAACTAAGGGACGAGGCAATGCAGCAGCACATAAAACAATTAACACAAACAGCAATGACAAAAAAGTGCAGATTTGCAAAGGAAGCAGCATTTTAGAAATTAGCGAAGCAATTGCAATATTACGACTAATATAAGGCAATGTGCAGCAAACAAGAAAAATAAATCTGGCTTAGCAGAGTAACACAAACTAAAATTCAGTAGCACTATGCCTGGCAAACAGCAGCAGCAAAAAAAAACTTATCTCTAAACATGACAAAGTTCAAGCAGAAAAAGTATTCCACTAAAAATGGCCATGTCTAATACCTATGTCACATCTTAACACTAGAGTGATGTATCACAATAACTTACTCTACCAAAAAAATTACCAAGTAGTTGAAAAGAAAATTATGTATGCAGTTCCTGTTACTAGTCCCTTCTTATTGTTCTTTCCATTCCAAGAGCTCCTTTTTCGAAGAATGTGGATCATAAAGTAATTATTTAATAGATCTGTTGACAGAAAGTGTTCACATTAGCAAATGCATTTAATTTTATTTTATGAAACCAATGCTGCAAGACAGCTGGAAACCAGATATCAAATGAAATAAGCAATTACGCAAACCAAAGCATAAAAATATCATTCAATAGTCATGTGACATTTCATAAGTTAGTAGACATTCTCTCAACTCTCGTAGAAAGACGCTTGTCATAATCGGGTGTGCAGATGTAAAAATATATCTCGTCATTTCATTAGGCATTTCTGTAAATATCATAAATTAAGAGCTCCACAGTGTCAACATATGTTTTCAAGTTCGACCGTGTCGTTTTTGCGATGCTCTCTACAAAGGAACGTCAATAGCGAGGATAATGGCCTCTCTTTTTTTTTTTCTACCTGTGCCGCGGGAAGGCACACGCTAATGGCTTTTTTTTTCTCGGGCGGCTGTCACCCATCTGGGTGCCCACGACGTATTACGTGCAGGTGGTCACTTAATTTTCTTATGGAAATATTTACGACAGCAGTTTCCGCTACAGTGGCAGTCTTATATAAAAATATTTCACAGGTCAAGAATTAGCGTTGCAAATCTGTAGAAACAAAATCCTATAAATATAAGTGTCCAAAAAAAATATTCGTCAGCATTGTGATACAGTCACACATTTACACACATTTCATAACCTTGAAGTACGATTCTTGGTTTCCAACAACCTTTTCCACAAGTCAGAGTCCCTAATCACTTTTCATTACTCCTTACCTTATTACACATATACATATTCGTCGACACGTCAATCTTGCGACGACACTTCACTATTTCATCGTAATAAATACATAGCATAATCAAATTCCCCATATAGCATCAAATTGTTCATCATAAACATACCTCAACAGCATAATACACATCGTCGTCGTAAAAATAACATCATAATACCTCAGTCAACTCTCAAAATCGTCGTAGCTTCCTCCAATAATTTCAAAACCTAAAAAAATTCTCTTCTCATGTCAAAAGTGTCATCCGCCTCAAACGCACTTCAAAAATCATGATCCCATACCAAATACATCATTCAAAGTTCTCATAGTATCACAATGGTTCCAAAAAATTTGAACAGTTCACAAAGTACTGACAAAATGCAATTTCATACGTGTGAAGTTATTCAACTGTGTAATTACGTAAACATCTGTCACTAATGTAATAAAAAAAATGTTTATCTCTCAGTTACATCATCAGATAGCTGTGTAATTTGTGTGTTAGAGAAATATGGTACCGATGTGTAAAGTTGTATAAGCAAATACCATATTAGCTAGGGTTCCTTGTGGTTGCCACACACATGGTACACAAAGTAAGCGTGTACCCCCCTGAGGATTAATGTAATTATACCCTCAGGTGTTACAGATTACAGCAATGGAATGAAATGTATCACGGAAAACTTTCTTTGTAATTAAAAAATCTTTAAAAATAAGTGTCTTAAGTATAAGATTAATCACTCAAATGCGTGTACTGTAGCGCTAAACTGTGCGTCTTGTCGCAACATAATCTCTGTGGAAGTGTCGTAGTTATCGTCCTCCGAAAGCTAAGTTCTGTAGAAGTCAATGTACTTACCTCATAATAAACAAAAGTGAAATGCTATGCCTATAGATATCGTAGTTATTACGTACCTTACCATGATCAAGAAAGTACTATACTGTAACGTATTGTTGTGCTACGGAAAAGGCTGTCTCATTGTAGCTATACCACAAAAGTTACTACTAAAATATGTTTTACTTTCCAGAAGAGTTCAGAAAAACTGTGCATATATGAAACAGATACACCGCAAAAGCAACAAGGTAAATTGTGTCACACATTAGTAGCGTCGTGATATAGTCGTGTAGCTGTCAAATAAACTAACCACTGTGTCACCTGGTATCTCTCAGAAAGCACCTTGAATCCATAATGTATTTGCAAGTAAACCGAAATGTTGCATTAAAATCTCATTAGCAGTACTGGTAAATGTTCTAAGTATGTGAGCCTTATAGTCGTTACGTAATCGTGCAACAAACAAGCAAGAATGTACACACACAATAACACTGTGTCGTCTGTTCACTATAACAATGCATTCGTAATTTCTGCTTAAATAAGATCTCTTGGTTATTGACTGGATATTTAACTTCAAACATTGTTGCTTGTTAACAGATTCTAAGTCTGACAAAGCCTACTAGAAATGTGAAGTGAAAAGTTTTATGGCAAAGACAAAGTTAAAAAGCAGATTATCTTTCAATAAACGGTTTTACATGTAAAATGTGGTGTAAACCTTTACTCTTCCTAGTACGCAGAGTTTCAACTTGAACGTAATTATCTTGCGGTATACATCGGTAAAGAATGCTAAAATTTTTCTCGGAGCCAGCAGGCGCACGCGGCTGCCTGCTGTGCGAGTCATTATCTGTCTCTTTGTTGGCGCGAGCCGTTATTGGGATTAGGAGACCTAACTCCTACAAATTCACTCTGACGAGAAGGCCCTGCCCTGTTTAAATCCCGTCAGTTCTGATGTAATTCAGGTCTGTCGTTACGAATATATCGTCTGTCATCATGTCGGTAAGTTCCGTAGTTTCTTCCTTGTCCGTCACGTGGTGGAGAATTTCTCCCTGAATCGTAACTGCGCGCTGGACCGTTGCGTCTAAAGCTATTCTGTCTCCCGTGATAATAATTGTTTTGGTTCCCATATTGTCTGTTTCTCTGATTGTCTCTGTGATAGTCATTACCGCGGAGAGGTGATCTTTCCCTGTAATAATTACTACTCTGCCAACGGTTGTTATACGGGTGGTGTCTGTTTCGGTCACGATTTGTGTTGTGAGAATAGCCTTGTCGCGTCCAGTTATTATTTCTTTCATCGCGGAATTGCGACGGATGTGATCTGTAATTGTTGTGCTCCTGCGTTCCGCGATTGTCAGTGTCAATTTCCAGTTCTTGTAACAGTCCCTGAAAAGCCTCAATGTCTTCTTTGCAACGTCCTGCTAAAATAATATGTCGTAAATGTTAAGGTAATTTGATTAAGCAAATACGGATGAGTTCTGAGGGGCTGTATGGGTTTGACAGGTACTGATTATTGTGCAACATGTCTTCAAAATATTTCACAAGACTGGAGAATTCAGATTGTTCTAAATGTTTCATCATTATGATGCCATGTTTTACTCGGACTTGTGTGGCTTGAGACCAATATGCTGAGAGGAAGGCATGGTAAAATTCTCCTTCACTGTGACAATCGTGAATGACCGATCGCATTCTTACAGCTGGTTCATTCTCATTCTAATCTGTGTTCTAATGACCAGTTGGGAGGAAAACAATGAGAGAATTGATGGAGTCATGCTTGTGGATGAATGTCGTTGCCAGAATTCTTAAATGTTTTGAATTTACGTGTAGTAATGAACAGCTTATAGTCAAAATCATCATGTCGGCGAGTCGCATATCGGTCATTGTTAGGTCGTGTCGGCCGTTCCATCTCAAAATTCGGTGCACATTGCCAATTTCTTTCATAACTTCCGAAATGCCCTGTGTTATTATTTTGCGGCTTTTCCGTATTTCTAAGTCCCTCATCCCGTATTGGGGCGCGAGTGTCCTCTGAAATACGTAATTCTTGTATTACCTGTGTCAGCTGATCCTGTACTTCCCGGATTTCTCTTTGGTGTTGATTCAGATTTTGTTTCAGTTTCCTAATTTGTTCACTCTCTTCTGTGTCATTAAAGACTACCGGTTTTGTGTCATTCAGATTATCATCTACCTTCGTAGATAAATTAGTGAACTGATCCGAAAGTTCGGCTACTTTCTCCGATAGTGTACTTATTTCCTCAGTGTGTTTTTCTGAACCAAGTTTCAGAGTATCTACTGTGTCCTTTAAGTTTTCCTGAGATTTTGCAAGTTGCGTAACCGAATCGGTAGATGCAACTGAGTCAAATTTAGCTTGCAAGGTCTCATGATTTTCATGAACAATAGTTTGAAGTTCTTTTATGGCTGCTTCGTGATTCTGTAATGCATTTTCATGCCGCGAAAAAATAGGTTGAAAATGCTCACAAATTTGAGTTTTTACGTCGTTACAGACTTTTTGACATTTCGATTCGATTTTATGTAACTCAATAGTTAAATCTTCACGTGTTTGTTCAAGTGTGGTGTGAAGATTTTGCTCCATTGCGTCTAACTGTTGCTGTGTTTGTCTCTGGTGTTGTTCCATTGTGTCTAACTTTTGAAGATTTTGTTCCACTGTGTCTAACTTTTGAAGATTTTGTTCCATTGTGTCTAACTTTTGTAGCTTTTGCTGTGTTTGACTCTGATTTTGTTCCATTTGTTTCTGATTTTGTTCAAGCGTTGTGTCTAACTTTTGTAGCCTTTGTCCCATTTGTTGCATTAACTGTAATAACAATGCACTGGTGTCTGAAACACGTTCCTCAGTGCTTTTCGGCAGTGAAGTTGCACCGGCAACATTCACATTTTGACAAGCAGAAAATGTGTCTTGACTTATTTGAGAAAACGGTGAGGACCCAAAACCTGAATCTACAGTATTTGCAAAATTGTGTCCTGTCATTTCGGATTCCTGAGGCGAGCTGTTGCCGACCGATCGATCGATAATGCTTCCCTGTTCTCTAATTGTTTCACTGTCTACACCATTGTTTGCCGCCCGCTCCATTTCCCTATGCACAATTACCAAATTACTACTTTGAATATTAGTTAATTCATTACTCTGCGGCACTAACATACTGCTTTCGTCTTCGCTGTCATTTCTCAATTGACTTTGGAGCCTAGTGTTACGTTTTTCACACGCCATTATTGTCACAGTATTTCACACGACAACACAGAAAAACACAATTTGAAGAGCAAAAATAGGGGAACACATTAACATAGCACTGAAAATAATATCTAGTTAATTGCAGCTGCGAAATACTTGGTGCAAATCTACATGCATGCCACAACTGTTTTACTGTACAACAATGAAAAACTACAACTACAATGGAAATTTTCTCTATAATTATGCGCTGGCAATAAACAAAAACTACACTAATTACACAAACTACAAGGAAAAAATCAGAAGATTCCAGTGAGGTATCCTGGCAGGGTCGCCATATGAAACGTCCCCTTTGAACAATTTTACAAGACTGTGCTTAACCTGATACACAATATTTTTTAGCGCAACGCAATCTGACTTTCAAAATTCCCTACAAAAGAATGGCCCTGACTAACATTAAACTATACCTTTCACAAATCACTTACCTCACAAAAATCTTCGCTACTCAAGCTACTGCAATACAGCGAGCGCCACTACTGCCAGCTATTGTTTAATAATGTTACTACTAATTTTCAGTACACTTAAACTAGATAGACAATATTAACAGCTTTTTCTTTTTCGACACTGCGTAGTGTGGAAGGCGGCACGTTGTCCTCAGTGACACGTAGCAGAGACAAGTCGAACTTACTGTATAACTTTTACCGCTAGATGCGGTTTCATCACAGCTTCCAAAACTATAGTATTAGTAATGTTGTCGAATAATTGTTAATATCTAAGGATAAAACCAACACAAAACTCCTTATGTGTTAACTTTTTCCTTGGGGGCGATAGCCTCTATTGGCTGTAACAATGCTAAGTACTGAGAATTTTAAGATAATTATTATTATTATTATTATTATTATTATTATTATTATTATTATTATTTGTACTTTACACGGCCGAATGATGTAATGTCATGATTTTTGTGTGTCAGGGCACACAGAGCTTTTAACTTATTTTTTTCATGTAAAGTGGTATTGTTCATTTTTTTGGTTAACTGTGAGTAAATATTCGTTGCTTTCCGCCACGATATCAAAATGTAACAAGTTATCTTTCTAATGATTTAATTCCGCAGTGTTATTTAAAAGCAAGAATTTCTGGGTTATTTTTCCGGTTTGTTTTAAATGATATATGTAATGTCTGTTCTTTCGAGCCGTTTTTAGATTCAGCGCCGTATGTATACGTGAAGTAAGAGAAATTCAAATCTCGTCCGCAGTCAGATACTGAAACAAAATTTCTTCTGAAGCCAAGATCGGTTTTGACAGAAGCTGTCTGTCATTTTACGATCTTCGGAAGTTTCAAGTGCATACATGTGAATCTCATAGCGGGAGCACATTACACTCATCATACAGCGTAAGTGAATTGTAAATCGTAAAAATAAAGTTCTGCGCCAGCTCTTTGAAGGTGTGGCCTACATACTGCGAAGGTGAGGTGGCGCTTGAGGGACGGGTTCCGCGTATTGCTTCGTAGCAGTTATTACGATGTGGGACGCTTAACAAAAGAAACGTAGGCATCCTGCAAAATGCATATTCACGGAAGCATGGTTGTTGCCGCGGTTAATGATCATTACAGCTAACATAAGGAACTAACGCATTGTTCTTCGGGGTTAAGCTGTGTTCCTCACAAGAAGTGTTCGAAAAATTTTGTTTTTTTGAAAATAATTTTACTTATTGGTTTATGTCCGTGTTATCCGCTTCAAAATAGCTCGACACTTAACGCCAGCGCATTTTCCAATCTCCGAACCGCTTCTGGTACTCGATCTTTGGGAGAGCTTTTGGTTATTTCATCGATGCTCTTTTAATTTCAACTTTGGTTGTAAAACGACGGCCTTTAAAGTATTCTATAGTTCTGAGAAATGAAAAAAATCATATGGAATCATGTCTAACGAATATCAAGTTTACGGCATCATTGAAGTATTGTTTTTGGCTAAAAGTTCGCGGACAGGCAAAGAAGATGAACAGGTGCATTATCGCGATGCCAAAGCCATAAACTGTTTCGCTACAAACCCGGGGGGCTTCTTTCATGAAAACGGCCTTGTAGCAAGAACTTCTGGCTCACTATGCCGTTAAAGTTGAAGAATACGGGAAGCATAACCGTCACATCTGTCCGTACTTCGCAAACTTTTTTAGGTTTGGCGATTCAAATTGCCTCCTCTGTGGCGACTAAGTCCTAGTTCAGACTTTACATCGGGAAACCTACGTTTAGTCACTATTTTGACACGTTCTGTAGTTCTGTGTGGTTGATGAATACATCTAGCGACGCTTGTGCAGCTTGCATTCGCCGCTGTTTTTGTTCCAAATTAAACACTCCTGGAACTAGTTTCGTATCCAGAACACATGAAAAAATTGCATGACATGACCCAGTCGATATACCAACGTCATTAGCGGCTTTTCCGACTGTGATTCGGCGATAGTTCACAGATGGATAATGAGAACGAGAGTAGATAACGATCTAATCTCAAGAGAAGTCCACGCATCCGGGGAATTCCTCCCTCTTCCAACGTTTGTCGGGCAGTTGCGTGAGGTACTTCCAACGTCAGGATGGCAGATTCCCTCCCTCCCGCCAACCAAGCTATAGGGCACGTTTATGTGGTACATTCAAGCTCAAAATATAATTTGATCCCCTACCTGTGAAACGTCCCCTTTTGAACATTTATACAGGTCTGTGCTTAACCTGACGCACAATATTTTTAGCGCAACGCAATCTGACTTTCAAGATTCCCTACAAAAGAATGGCCCTGACTAACATTAAACTATACCTTTCACAAATCACTTACCTCACAAAAATCTTCGCTGCTCAAGCTACTGCAATACAGCGAGCGCCACTACTGCCAGCTAAATAAAAGATACAAACTATGGAAGGCACTAACTACTGATAGGGATAGTTAGCAAATGAAAGATATTAATAGAGAACAAACAATGTATTTACCTTGATATCATCATATATATAGCAGTTCATGACAAATTACAAAACTCCGCCATCTCTCTCCCCACATCCGCCACTGCTGGCGGCTCACCTCCAACTGCCCAACGCTACGCGCTGTTCACAGCCAGCTGCCTAACACTACAATGGCGAGTATTACAACAATGCAAAGCAGCCACAGACTGCACACAGCACAGCCAGTGATTTTCATACAGAGGTGGCGTTACCAATAAAAAAAACCTAAACAGCCTACTTACACCTGTCCATATCGGGTAATTTTATGACATAAAAATGTCGGGGAAATGGTCACCCATCCACTGTGCGGGTTATAGCTAGATAATGATCTAAAACGAGTTCATCCTTCCCTCCTTGACGACGCCCAATACGATGGCTTAAAGAAGGTTGGAAAATCCCCCCCCCCCATAACATTGATCTAAACCAATAGGAACAAATTAAAATGGCTGGAAAACTCCGCCCGTCCCTCCTTTTATTATAACTGCAGTTACGCGAGTTTCATCATTCGATGCCGCGCGGTCTTGGGCGCCTTGTTACGGTCCGCGCGGCTCCACCCGTCGGAGGTTCGAGTCCTCCCTTGGGCATCGGTGTGTGTCGCCCTTAGCATACGTTAGTTTAAATTAGGTTAGGTAGTGTGTAAGCTTAGGGGCCGATGACTTCAACAGTTTGGTTCCATAAGACCTTGCCACAAATTTCCAATTTTTTTCGTCATTCGAGGTCTGTTAGCTATAGTGAAATCATCATGAAGTACCAGCAGAGATCAGTCATCACCTCCGGCCAGAATAAAAGAATGAAGAAGACTGTCAGATTGGAAAGTAAATATTAATGTGACCACCGTCTACGTTCAACGTCAACGTGGGATAACCACTCATAGATAGCAGGTGGCATCACTAGCAGTGCAAGGTATATAAAGCTTTTTAGAGGGGTGGGTGGCGAGGGCCAAAATGGTGCAGTTGTTATCGTAATGCAGAAGCAGAGGGATCATTGTGATTATTTTTTTTGTCCGGTCAAGCGTGAGAGGACTTACGAAACGGCTAAGTTTGTGAACTGTACCCTTGTCGCTGCGGTTAAAATATATCGTGCGTGGCAAAATGGGGCTATCCAAAAGGGGCGCCGAGGCAACTGCGGTGCACTACGATTCATAGATGACTGGGGTGAACGACGGCTGCGGAAGTGTGTGCAGACGAATAGATCTGCAACTGTTGACCAACTGACTGCCCACGTAAACCAACGGACTACCATCAGTGTCGCCTCAACGACCGTTCAGCGAAAGTTTCTGCATACGGGTCTCTGCAAAGGCGCCTGGTTCATGCATCTGCACCGACTGCTTTTCATCGGCGACGAAGTCTGGGGCCCTATTCTGTATCGTTCATACCGATCGGTGTAGCAGGTTAGTCTCGGTAGTGACGTCATTTTCTGTTCTTTATCGAAATATCCTATTCAGTAAGCTTCTGAGACTTGTTACCGAACGGTCCTCCCACCGATTTGACGACAATTGTACCGAGAGTTTTTGGATTTCGGTCTGGCCCTGTCGATCGGCGAACTGTGGTTTATGTACACCTATAACTTGTTATTTTAGACATATTTAGTGGTTTTAGCTTTGGATTTAGTGATTGTGTTGCTAAAGAATCACCAGAGGACGCAACTGGTTGGAAAGTCAGTTCGTAATAGACTATTTTCCTTTGTTAGAAATATGATGAGGTTAGGTTGTTACTGTTGAAAGGTGGCTACACTGAGCCACAGCGCCAGAGATCGCGCTAGAGAGTATTGTTCCGCCGCCTCCACTGGCAGTGATTATTGAGATGTAGCGGAGAGCAGTGCTTGTCGAGACCTCGTAGTAGGAAGTGATTATTGAGATGTCGTAGTGGGCAGTGCCTGTCGAGGACTCGTGGTAGTCAGTTCCTGTCGAGAGGTCGTGGTGGAGTGTGCTTGTCGAGATGTTGTAGTAAGGAGTGCTTGTTCCATGTTTTATGCAGTTGTTTGATGGGATAGACAGCAGATGGTTCGAATGGAAATACTGTAATGATCAGAGTGCTTTTCGTCAATGTATATGAAGGTAAAATATTCTGTGTTTTTTTTTTTCATTATTTCAGTGTCTTAAATAATGCGTCATTACAGGTTCAGTCAACAAAGCATCTGGCTTGTGTTCTTGTATTAGAGTGTAATTCTGGTTTTCTTGAGTAATTATGGTATTTCTATTTCCTTTAATTAATTCAGTATAAATGATATTTAAAATTTCTTGTGTTGTTGATGAAGAACCGTGCCAGATGCGTACGTTGAGTCATACTTCCACACACAGAACAGTTATACTTGTGCTTTGGTTTCGTAGGTTTTATAGTTGCTGGGGACTTAATTCATTAATTGTGTTAATGAAAATTTACATTTCATTCTTTGTTGTTGTTCTATGCAGTCAGATTGCGTAATAATACTAGTCAGGGCCAACCGTTACGAGACTTCGTAATCGGACATACAGCTACGAAAAATTTAAATTATTTGCATTTTATTTTAATTAAGCCCCCATGCACGTGGCGACCGCTGCTTCGGATCGTCCCTTGGAATTTTTCTGATTGTAAAAAATAGTAGACAGTAGTATTGTTGTAGTAATTTGTAGTTTAGTAATTGTAGTCTATATTGCATGTGTAGATTTGGTAATTGACATTCTTCTAATGGTATTTTGGAAAATTTTTTTTTGTTGTCTTGTCTACGGGTTTGATAATTTAGTGCAATTATTTCAATTGTTCGTTAATCGTGGTTGAGGGAAGCATTTCGTGTGAATGATATTGTTGGAGATAAAGAGCCATTGTGTGTAATTTTCGTACAGTGACGAGTTTTGTATGTTTTGTAAATGATTACGCGATCGATGAAAAAGGCAAAAATGATGGATAGTCAGAATGATGAAATTGTTGACATGGCGAACTCGCCAACACAGGAGAATAGTATGATGAATAATGAAGTGGAAAACAATTTAATAAGTCGGGAAAATAGTCCGGAACCATTTCAAAATTTTTCTCAATCAGAAAATTTTCAGAATTCGAGATTAACGACAGAAGATTCCGGAATAGTATCGAACACAGATAGCTTTACAGCTATGACGAAGGAAACTGGTTTTGCGGGAAATGTTAGGGGCGAAAAGAATTTTGAAACACTTAACACGGAGCAGTTGATGAATGCAATATTAAATTTGGGATCACGGTTCGACTCACTAGACTCACAAATGGGAACAATTAAGACAGAAATAGGAACAATTAAAACTGATATGGGAACAATGGAAACACGGTTAGGATCTGAATTAAAAACAGTGGCAACACGTTTAGAGACAGAGATGGAAACAATGGAAACACGGTTAGATTCACGAATAGGGACATGTTTCAAAAACATGAAAGATGAATTAAAGAAAGAAATTAGAGAAGAAGTACAACCGATTTTGAATTCTCACAATAATAGATTAATTGCAGTAGAGATTAGACAAAGGGAACAAGATAGAGAACAGGAAGAAAGAGATCGCGTGATAGTACAAACATTTTCAGAGTTAAATTTACAACGTGCACACGATAAGGAAGAAATATTTGAAAGAATTGAGGAATCAGTACCAAATGACTTAACGCAACAGTGTGAACAGTCAACTAATAAATGTGACAATACCGAAACCCGAATTGCGACACTTACGGAAAACGTAAACTTATTGGAAAGAGATGAGGAGATTTCATATAAACTGACAAGTCTTAGTTTAAATGGGGACAGAGATTCAGATGATACAGCACCATTGCCATTTGCGGAAACTGAAGAGTACCAAAACATAAATAAGCATGTTGAAAATCCGGCAAACTCTAATGAACGCGTTAAAAAGGAATTTGAGGCATTACGAATGCAAGTCAAACAAACTGAAGGCGAAATCGTAGGAAAAGACAGTAGAAGAAATTTAGAATCACAGATAGCAGAGGGCTTTGAAGAAAGTAATTTGTTTTATTTACGGGATGCAACAAGAGAGCGCCAAGCGCGCGAACTTGACAATAATCGACATTCGGACTGGGACAGACGCGGTAGGTCTTTGTCGCCACGAGGCGAAAACTTTGACTGTAAACACTTCTTGACTGTTCGGAAATTTAAGATCTTCCGCAATTCTAAGAATGACATACATCCATGTTCATGGTTAGATCAATTTACGTACGCACTTCCGCCAGATGTGCCACTAAGTCACAAACTGAAATTTATGTGCAGCTATTAAAGTCCTCAGGGGATTCACTATACTAAGTGAATATGTGCCGTAGCGTTCACAGGGCCCCGAGCTGTAGTGGTGCTATTTCCCTTTTAGTTTTCTGCACCGCTGCCTACTCTTTCACTATTCTTTGCATCTAAAAAAAAAAAAAATAAAAAACAATTCTTCTGCTATCCATCTATCTAGACAGTAGGTAAAGATTAACCGGATATGACGATTTTACCCAAAAGTGACTTCGGAAATTACCGTTTGGACTTACTGTATCTTCATCAGCATTCATTCGTAGCTTAAATGAAATCTTACCTGTTTATCTTCGTGACAATATTACTTCACATGTTGACGATATTCTTATTGCTAAACATTCTTGGAGTGAGCACAACAAAATTTTGGATTCATTATTACGTATTTTTGCAAGAGTTGGCATTACAGTGAACTTGGAAAAATCTGAATTTGGTCGTTCTCAGGTGAAATTTCTCGGTCACATTATTTCTACAGAAGGTATTCTTCCTGATCCAGAGAAACTAGACGCTATTCGTAATTATGCTGTTCCTTCCACACAACGTGATGTTCGTAGTTTCCTTGGTGTCTGTAATTTTCTTAGACGCTTTGTTAGATTGGATGATTTGGCCACACCTCGTTTACACATTTCAGTTATGCACATTTTGGTCCCAGAAAATGCTTTCATAAATTACGAGAAAATTGCTACTTCAGTAATATGGAAAAACGTATTCGATCTGTTCTTGCCAAATGCAAATTATGTCAACAGGCAACGTTAAAATTTTTGTGGAATGACATACTTGTGAGAAACTAACAGCTACGTAAACACACGGAGAGTACAAGGATACCGCGCTGTGTTTTGGCGGCGGCACATACTCAAAGCAACACTCAGTCTGCGCGCCGCACAAGGCAGTCGTTGACCGCAAACAATCACCTCCTACGTCACGCGCCTACAGCTGATCGAGCGCTCAGTGCGAATGCACTGACAGCCGTAAACAAATACACAGTCTAATTTCTCCGACTAAATTCTGTATAAAGCTATGGTGACTTTATAAATTATGTTATTAACGTTCAGTATTTTTCAGGATACGGTTGTGTAAAATATTTGAAGTGGCCGTGCGGTTAAAGGCGCTGCAGTCTGGAACCGCAAGACCGCTACGGTCGCAGGTTCGAATCCTGCCTCGGGCATGGATGTTTGTGATGTCCTTAGGTTAGTTAGGTTTAACTAGTTCTAAGTTCTAGGGGACTAATGACCTTAGCAGTTGAGTCCCATAGTGCTCAGAGCCATTTTTTTGTGTAAAATATTTAAGACCTTCAGGTAAATTCTGTGCGTGTCCGACGTTAAGACGACTTGCTATGGAGAAAATTTCAGGAAGAATGTAATTTCGAAAAAAAAAGTAATAAATTAAAAAGGGTAACTATTAATTGAGTTTATTTTTCAGGTAACATAATTCCACTTAGGTACGTATTTTAGACGTAATTTGCTGCTTACGATTACGTGACTCATACTTTGTGCTAAATTTCATGTTCTATGAATTTACTTGTGAAGTGACGTGCTTGTGTACATTTACTGATTTTGACAATTATTGATTAATGAACAGTGTTATTACTTGTGTATATTATGCATCGCTTGGCTGCTATGCTCTTTCACTGATGTCATATTTTTTTTATTATGTGCCTGTTGTGCTTATTTAAATTGTAATTGTCAACTGATTAATTGTGCTGACTGTGGTTATGTATGTAAGATATACTTTGTGATTTATCTGCTTGCGCCTTCATATTTACTTATTAAGGTTACATATGAACATTTATTTGCTTATGCTGATATGATGCTAATGACCTGTTTATTATGTTAGATAACATATTTGCTGCCTTGCGTATGGATTGCATATTTACACATTTCTGTTTTGTTGTCATAACTACTCTTCAATTTAGTATATAGAAATGCTGATATACTGTGTACAAATATAGAGTTTAGGTTACACTGTGGTATTAATTATAGATTGTTCGCTTGGCAGAGCCTCGTTGTAGGAATTGTTGACATTCTGTTCTCTACTGGTATATTTACTCGCTATTGCATGTTTTGCTTACGCTCAGTGCCTGATATTTTTAAGATAAGAAAATGAACTGCTATAATGCTACGAACGACATTAGTACAAGAAACTTCATAGAAGTCACATGAGATGGAGGTTTTATGGAAGCTGTATAAATTTATGCTAATAGGAAGGAAGCTAACGACATGACATACCAACACTAGGTTAGACCATTGACAGTTATTACACTGCATTTTTCGTGAGTAATTGAAATAGGAAGTGACACTTGACACAAGAAATACTCCACATGTTTGCTTCTGTTTGCCATAATTCTTGAAGTGGTGTACACACTGTGAAATATTATGATCATTAACACTTCGTAATCGTACTTACTTACTGAAAGTTAATCAAACTAAAGGCTGTTAGAGGTCATGTATGCATTTCTTTTATTTAATGATGGACAAGGAACCAAAATGTATCTTATAATTTATAATGAGTAGAAAATTTGGGTCAGATGGATTACACAGAGGTTGTGTGTGGACACTGTGTCTTCGGATTGTATGGGATGCTGAATTGAAGTTTGCACTAGGATTTTGTCTGTACTTGTTCGAGGAGACTGACTAGAGGAAAGAGTTGTTATGGAAGTGAAATGATATTGGTGCTGAGGTTTATATATATCGACGTATTGAAGAGGTATGATTGAGGTATTGAGATTATGTGAAGTTGATGATTATTGGAGTTTTCGTGGACAAGAGGTAAGGTAAATGATATTGATGATCGACGTATTGAAGAGGTATTATTGAAGTATTGAGATTATGTGATGCTGATGATTATTGGAGTTTTGGTGGATAAGAGGTGAAGTAAGTGAGGAGCATATTTTTTTTTTTCGTTGGTCTATATGGAACAAGGAGGATAAAGATGGCAGACTAGAACACTAAAGTAGCAGGAAGATTGTCTACACACACACTTTGTTAAATCACTAAGCAGTATATACTTTTTTTTTGGAGAGAGGAAGTAATTGCATATCTTGGCTCACTGACAGTTGTTCAGCAACCGTACAATTTGATCTGGCTTGGCAAACATTGGTCTTGACATGATGACTATGACGCTGACTAACTATTATTAACTGTTATACATTGCTGCCACTACTACTTGATACACATGATGAACATAAAATTTTGACAGAATTGCATTTACACAGTTAACACTATTCAATTACACAATAGCACTAATGTGGATGAAAGATGAGTGAGTGTTTTTTTGTGTGTTTTCCTTTCCCTATCCCAAATTGGTACCAACCTATCTCCTAAATATTATTTTACTAGTTGTTGTGGCTTGCACTGACACCCATAAAAATTATAGGTTTACTGATATTTGTGTATTTGTAATATTTAATATGACAATTATCTGATATCATTTGTGTGTTTATTATGATTTGTATGTTTAGTGTAAAAGCATTGTATGTGTATTCAAACTATTGTTCATGCCTGAACTGTCTGATTAGTGATGGTGCTGCACTTTTCAACATGATGTGTGACATTTAGTCATGTTTAATTTCTGCTGATGAACAGTGTGATTAGTGAAAGTGAATATTATGGACTGCGGTCAGCACCTGTTCAACATTGCTGGGTGCCACTGATGGACTGTTTCTACTGAAAAGATGTCACCTGTTGCTGTCTGCACCTGCTCAACATTGCTGGGTGCCACTGATGGACTGCTTCTACTGAAATGATGTCACTTGTTGGTGTCTGCACCTGCTCAACATTGCTGGTGCCACTAATGGAACTGCTTATAGTGAAATGGTGTTACTTGTTGATGTCTGCACCTGCTCAACATTGCTGGGTGCCACTGATGGACTGCTTCTACTGAAAAGATGTCACCTGTTGATGTCTGCACCTGCTCAACATTGCTGGGTGCCACTGATGGACTGCTTCTACTGAAAAGATGTCACCTGTTGCTGTCTGCACCTGCTCAACATTGCTGGGTGCCACTGATGGACTGCTTCTACTGAAATGATGTCACTTGTTGGTGTCTGCACCTGCTCAACATTGCTGGTGCCACTAATGGAACTGCTTATAGTGAAATGGTGTTACTTGTTGATGTCTGCACCTGCTCAACATTGCTGGGTGCCACTGATGGACTGCTTCTACTGAAAAGATGTCACCTGTTGATGTCTGCACCTGCTCAACATTGCTGGGTGCCACTGATGGACTGCTTCTACTGTAATGGTGTTACTTGTTGGTGTCTGCACCTGCTCAACATTGCTGGGTGCCACTGATGGACTGCTTCTACTGAAAAGATGTCACCTGTTGATGTCTGCACCTGCTCAACATTGCTGGGTGCCACTGATGGACTGCTTCTACTGAAAAGATGTTACTTGTGGGCGTCTGCACCTGTTCAACATTGCTGGTGCCACTAATGGAACTGCTTATACTGAAATGGTGTTACTTGTTGGTGTCTGCACCTATTCAACATTACTGGGTGCCACTGATGGACTGCTTCTACCGAAATGATGTCACTTGTTGGTGTCGGCACCTGCTCAACATTGCTGGGTGCCACTGATGGACTGCTTCTACTGAAAAGATGTCACCTGTTGCTGTGTGCACCTGCTCAACATTGCTGGTGCCACTAATGGAACTGCTTATACTGAAATGGTGTTACTTGTTGGTGTCTGCACCTATTCAACATTACTGGGTGCCACTGATGGACTGTTTCTACTGAAAAAATGTCACTTGTTGGTTTTTGCACCTGTTGACCATTGCTGGGTGCTACTGCTGGAACTGTCAACTACTTGTTTCTTGAGATATGGAAAGCATTTATGTGAATATTTGTATAAACTGATTTTTTGTGTATTACTGTTTGTGAAATGTTATGAGACTCTTACCTGCACATATTCGTCATTGCTGACGCTATTGATTGAATTGTTTAACCACATAATACTTGTGTAAACTATTATGTAAAGTCACATGTAAGAAAGAATTTGTATTGCTTACTGTATTCTATATATTAGTTTATTGAAAGGTCAGTGCAAAGCCAAAATTTTATCTAGTTATGTGATATTTACGTATTAATATTATCTTTTATTTTTGTCTGTATTTTTTTTTGACGAATTTGGTGGTATTTTCACCAACAATGCTGGCAAAAATACCATCAAATTCTAGCCCGTGGAGGAAGGGCATATGAAAGGTGGCTACACTGAGCCACAGCGCCAGGGATCGCGCTAGAGAGTATTGTTCCGCCGCCTCCACTGGCAGTGATTATTGAGATGTAGCGGAGAGCAGTGCTTGTCGAGAACTCGTAGTAGGAAGTGATTATTGAGATGTCGTAGTGGGCAGTGCCTGTCGAGGACTCGTGGTAGTCAGTTCCTGTCGAGAGGTCGTGGTGGAGTGTGCTTGTCGAGATGTTGTAGTAAGGAGTGCTTGTTCCATGTTTTATGCAGTTGTTTGATGGGATAGACAGCAGATGGTTCGAATGGAAATACTGTAATGATCAGAGTGCTTTTCGTCAATGTATATGAAGGTAAAATATTCTGTGTTTTTTTTTCATTATTTCAGTGTCTTAAATAATGCGTCATTACAGGTTCAGTCAACAAAGCATCTGGCTTGTGTTCTTGTATTAGAGTGTAATTCTGGTTTTCTTGAGTAATTATGGTATTTCTATTTCCTTTAATTAATTCAGTATAAATGATATTTAAAATTTCTTGTGTTGTTGAAGAAGAACCGTGCCAGATGCGTACGTTGAGTCATACTTCCACACACAGAACAGTTATACTTGTGCTTTGGTTTCGTAGGTTTTATAGTTGCTGGGGACTTAATTCATTAATTGTGTTAATGAAAATTTCCATTTCATTCTTTGTTGTTGTTCTATGCAGTCAGATTGCGTAATAATACTAGTCAGGGCCAACCGTTACGAGACTTCGTAACCGAACAGACAGCTACTAAATCAAAAATTTAAAATTATTTTCATTTCATTTAATTAAGCCCCCATGCACTGTGAATGATTACATCCCAAAAAATACGTTTTCGGTCAATATTCTCTCAAAATACGTGTTATTTTTATGCAAATAAGAGTTTAAACATCATTAAATATCAAGACATCGGCTCTGCTTACGTATATTAGATGAGTGTGAACTGACGTTACTAGTGCCTTTGTGTGCTTTTTCCCAGAAATGGGTTAGTAATTATCGAAACGTGTTTACAACTTTCAAGTGACAATGGAAAGCAATTATGAGAAGCTTGATATTGGAAACCTTCCAAACTATCACGCATTTACGACTTACGTAGCACCGTTTGGCAACGAAGTCAGCCTACGTACCTCTACACAATACTATTGAGCACTGCGTGTCTGTTGTTAGGTGTGGCTAAGTGGTAAGCGCACGTGAATGTAAACGAAAGATCGCGGGCTCGCGCATGGGTGGATGCAAAAAAATTTTTTTTCCTGTTCATATATCCAACACGTTCTGAGACATTGTTATTCGTGTAAGTTAAGATTTTTCTGCAATATTCGTTATTACTTACATGTAAGAGCGCACTTCCTCAGTAAGGATTTCGTGATTTCTGTGTGTTTAAAATACGAAATATGAAAATGCTGTGAGTGAAACAACCGACAGTGACCTTTTTATTTTTCCTTGTCAGAAATAATTCACCATTTTTTCCGAATATGTAGCGATTTCCGAGTATGCGGTTAGACAGGAATCTAAGAGCGCAACTTAAATTACTGGGAACGTAACTAGCAGCAGTCATCTTCATAATCTTGCTTGTCACAAGAATTTATCTGCGATCGAATCCTCAACCATAGTAGACAGAGATGAAAGATCTCTGCCGTAATATTTTTAGACTGTAGCACCATATACGAAACGTTTTCATTCATTAGATGCATGTTATAAACTTCGACGAACTGCAGGAGCTCTCGAAAATGCGTTTTTTTTTCAATTTTGTTTTTAAGATCCAAATCGTTGACGCATCATATAGGGAAGTGGGCTACTTAATATTTGGATCTCTAGGAACGTGTTATTACCACGTTATGTTTATCTTTTTATTCTTTGAAACTCTCACAATCAATTTTTCGGGTGTTTTTACAGATTCATTAGTACAATATGGTACTACACACTGTTCCTAACTCATTTTCCGAAACGTAAAGTCCAGAACACGATGTCAGTGTGAATGAGAATAAGATGACATAATGCGTCATTTACGACAATCTGCAGAATACAGTCAAATACTCTATTGTTATTATGCAGGCTTGGAAACATTCGGTCAGAGAAACTGTAAAAAATTTTATGAATTTCAGCTGAGAATGGATATACTGTGCCTGGTACTGTTAAGGAGGAGGCAAGGGCGATGAAGGCTGGCACGTCAGCTCGATGAAATGCGGCATTATACGATATGGCAACGTAAACGCAATTTTCGGTACTTGGAAGAATAGTGCGCCCGTGTCGTCTGCTAGCCGCTTTGTGTTCGTGGCGCTGTGCGCACTGCAGTGCGCATGCGCGGATCTGTGGCCGCTTGCTTTTGATTGGCTTGCATGACAAGAACCAACAACAGCGCTTCGGTTCTCTAGACCCGAACGGTATCGCTACCGAAATGCATACTGAGTAACGCAGGGACTCTAATTCGAGTACTAAACCGTTCGGTGCTATTGAGTACCGAAACGATCGGCACAATGGCGGAAAAATACAGAATAGGCACCCTGGAATGCACACGCCACTGCGGCAGTTGGACATTACCGAATGGTGACAGGTGGCCTTTTCTCATGACAGATTCCCGTTGGAGAGCACAGCTTGAAACATCTTAAAGCAAACACCCTGGGACAATCATCATAAGGTAACAGGCTGGAGGAAGGAGTGCTATAGTCTCAGGAATGTTTTCGTCGCATTCCCATGGAATTTCTTGGCTTTGATGATTAACAAATATATGCATATATCCTTCAGAATCACGTACACCCCTGTAGTTCGTTTCTCCTCAGCATGATGGCACCTACCAGCAGGACAATGCAACGTGTCACGCAGTGGGAGTTAGGTTCTCGGTTTGAAGAGCACCAGGGTGAGTTTACCCTACTCCCCTGGCCACCAAACTCCTGGGGCTTAAACCCAATCGAGAATCTGTGGGACCACCTTGATGTGGCCGTTCGTGCTGTGGATCCTCAACAGAGAAACCTAGCGCAGCTATCCACAGGTCTAGAATAGGGCTCCATATATCGACCTTCCAGAACCTTACTTGCTCTTTCTGCGTGTGTCACAGTGATCCGAGCTGCAAAAGGTGATTATTCAGACTTCTGACAGGTGGTCACATTAATGTTAGTGGACACGGTATCATTATTAACCAGTTGGCTATAATTATTAATTTTGTGTAATATCGCAAATATTTGCGTATTTTTTATTTTTATTTTCCAGCAAGGCAATGAGCCCCTGTTGTAGAAGTAGCTGAGAAGTTGGACTAGGAAACGCAGTTGTTGGAGATTATATTTTCTGTGCCATCACAGCAGCAGCAGCCCACAGTCGAATCTGCCGCTGTACTATTCTGCACTACCACACACGTGCCAGCAATAACGGTAGCCGTCGGAACTTCTTCAACCCGTCGAGCCGCAATTAATGAGTTCCAGAATACTACACTTTGCTGATACTTACAACATAACCGCCAGCAGATCGAAGCACGTGAATGTAAGTCCCGCAGCAGATACTGACTTTGATGTAATATCTGAAACTGTACAACTTGCTGGTGTTAAAGTGCAGTATACATGGTAAGAGTGGGACTATCTATATAGCATGAGAGAGTACACTGACAGGAAAGTGACTACCGATTATGACGCATCTCTTACTCTAAATGACGACCATTTGTTCGGAAGGAAGGTGCCCATCATCGATATATACAGAGAAGCAATGCTGGAATTAACTGCATGTGCATTTACATTAAACATTCAGATGTTGTGGATTTTCGTGAGCTATACAGTAATGGAATGTAGTCAAAAATGGTTCAAATGGCTCTGAGCACTATGGGACTCAACTGCTGTGGTCATAAGTCCCCTAGAACTTAGAACTACTTAAACCTAACTAACCTAAGGACAGCACACAACACCCAGCCATCACGAGGCAGAGAAAATCCCCGACCCCGCCGGGAATCGAACCCGGGAACCCGGGCGAGGGAAGCGAGAACGCTACCGCACGACCACGAGATGCGGGCGAATGTAGTCAAATTAAGGCGGGTGATGCTGAGGGAATTAGATTAGGAAATGAGGCGCTGAAAGTAGTACATTAGTTTTGCCATTTGGGGAGCATAATAACTGATGATGGTCGAAGTAGAGAGGATGTAAAATGTAAACTGGCAATCGCAAGGAAAGCATTTCTGAAGAAGAAAAATTTGTTAACATCGAGTATAGATTTAAGTGTCAGGAAGTCGTTTCTGAAAGTATTTGCATGGGAGTGAAACATGGACGATAAATAATTTGGACAAGAAGAGAATAGGAGCTTTCGAAATGTGGTGCTACAGAAGAACGCTGAAGATTAGATGGGTAGATCACATAACTAATGAGGAGGTATTGAATGGAATTGGGGAGAAGAGAAATTCGTGGCACAACTTGACTAGAAGAAGGGCTCGGTTGGTGGGAGATGTTCTGAGGCATCAATTTAGTATTGGAGGGCAGCGTGGAGGGTAAAAATCGCAGAAGGAGGCCAAGAGATGACTATACTAAGCAGATTCAGAAGGATGTAGGCTGCGGTAGGTACTGGGAGATGAAGAAGCTTGCACAGGATAGAGTAGCATGGAGAGCTGCATCAAACCAGTCTCTGGACGGAAGACCACAACATACAATGCAGTAGCAATCGAGGCAGATTGCTTGAGTGGCTGAGAGCCTGCTGAATTCTGTGACTTTGTATGCTATTTGCGTGAGCATAATGTAAATATAAGTCAGTTGGAACTATGTACGATTTTCTATGTTAATCCTGTGCCAAAGTATGCAACTGTTGCTCCCAGAAGTATGGAATCCGTAGAAGCGAAATTATAGACGGAATACCCATGCAGTTTGTCGATCTTATAGCACTGAATGCCAAACAGGTAGAATTTAAAGCACACAGTGTTTGCAAAATAACATTTCGATAACCGACCCATCCGTCTTCTTCAGGTGTCGCGAGTTTTGTTGTTACGCGCACTCGCTGTCTATACTCTCAGAATGTGAATTATTGTTGGTCTAGCGCCGCTATTTATTGCCGATTTCGGTTCTTGACGCCCACTGCGCCCTGTGATGCTCTTTTGTTTTACAGAGCACGCACTGATATTCCGTGAAACGCAAATTGCCTCAGCGTTTTACAACTCTGATGGATGTGACGATCGGTCAGATTTTGACAAACTGATTGCTGAACCCGAAACGTTATTCAAGTTGAAACCTCCATCCACTCGCTATTAATCAATCACGCTGAGAAAACCTGAGAGATCGAAGAACAACTGAAATTTTATGATGATGATTGACGTTATGTATACAGGGTATTTCAGAATTATACCGGCAAACTTCGAGTGGGTGTGGAAGGTGTCTTGAGGAACAAAATTTGGATAGGAACCCTTGTCCGGAAACTTCATCCGATATGAGACGTATGTTCCATAGTAGCGAAGATGAGCATGTACTCATAGTTCCTCAGGAACGCCTTTTAGAGCCCGTATTTACCGGAATTTCTTTTTTTTTTTTCAGTCCATGCAGCCACTTCTGACAGTTGTCTATCCTACGATCTTAGCAACAACAGTACTGGTACGTGCATTCTACTGTCAAACTTGTTAGAACAATTTTCGATTATAATGTTCGACTATTTCGTTCCCTGATCAGGGTAGGACTGTTGAAAATACATCGATACATCGATAAAATTTCCATAACATAGCGATATGCCTGAACGATATTTTTCCACGATACATAGAAATCCCTATGGCGATTTCGAGTGCCGATATTTTTGTTTTACATTAAATTTCTTTCACAATTTTCGGGAAATATTTGTTCTTTTTAAATTGCAGTAGAACATTATATTACTTTCACTGTGTGAAGGATTCTCACTACTTTTTGAGCTTTCATGATGTGCAGTCTTTCTCTTTGACTGTGTGAAGCAGTTATAGGTGGCACAAAGAAAAATTCCGACTGCGCTGTGGGGTGGCGGTGTGAATGGAACGACAAGATTTCCGATGTGAAGAAATGGCACACCAGTTGTGTTAAGAAACAATTTTAACGCAACTAGTGTGCTATTTATTCACGTCGGCATTCTTCAAAAACATTTGCTGAAAATGACGAATAAACAACTAAATGAGAAGATTGGTCTTTGCAGTGGGTAGTACGTGTCAGGAGAAATGCTGACGCAATCGGCACTCGGTGCTACCAACAGAATGTGTAACGTTTAACTTCACCACGCAATTTTGACACTACAACTGCTGGTATTGGCAGACATAGAAAAAGAAGCAGGGAAGTCGACATTAAGTGTTGCGGATAAATCCAGTATGTAACGAAATCGAATGACGGACCCATCTGACACCTTTTATTGTGCCACTTACACGCAGTTATCATTGTTAGCAAAGTGGTTATCGCCAAGCGTGAACGTGAATCGTTTTCGTTTCAAGTCTTGGTCTAAGGGGGATAGGAAGTCTGCTAGCTTGCTGATGTACGGAATATCTAATAATACACCAATACTTAAATATTCATCTCCAAAAGCGGCAGTATATTTACAATGTTCCGCTGATATTTTTATAGGCCGGTACGTCGATATTTTTTTATGCCGATATAACGATATATCGATATATTATTTTTTATAAATATCGACATGAGGGATTCCCGAAATTTTTAAAAATATCAATGTTCAAGACCAGGATTTCTTGCATTAAATTGATACATTTATCCTTCTCCATCATTCCTGAGAGTTTAAGACACCATCACGGAATGGTTCAAATGGCTCTGAGCACTATGGGACTTAACTTCTGAGGTCATCAGTCCCATAGAACTTAGAACTACTTAAACCTAACTAACCTAAGGACATCACACACATCCATGCCCGAGGCAGGATTCGAACCTGCGACCGTAGCGGTCGCGCAGCTCCGGACTGTAGCGCCTAGAACCATCACGGAATCACCCTGCATATAGACAAATATACAGGAACCGGCGCCTGTGTCTTCCAATCCCTTTAGCGTCATTGGATGACGTTTCCGCACACGGGTTCGTATCCTCATTTTCTTCCTCAAGACACCTCCCACCTTCCCTCGAAGTTTGTTGGTGTAATTTTGAAACACCCTGTATAAGTAAATATGATAAAAAATAATATTTCCTTTAAAATTGTTTTTATTCTCCCCAATTTTGTCATTCAAATATTTTATAAAGATGTGTAGCCACATGACGGTGGAGAGAGAGGTGGTCGCCCATACATCAGAAAAAATAGCACTTCCCGTAAACACTCCTATTCCAATTTACAATTTATCACACATTTTCAAGAATATGCACGTAAATACGAAACTGAACCATTAGCACGCTACAACAACAAATACATACCGAGTCTGCACGCAGAAAACTGGGGACAACACGCGACTCTGCATGGCCTACTGCCGCAGCTGCCGTCGTCTCGCATATACAGTATGTAGTACAGCGTCGGGCCGTAGAGAGATTTAGCCACAGAGATCCCGCCTACATGGGGTAGCTCCGTTCTCGGTAAGCCAGCAGGTGTTACGAGCTGCTGCCGCCCCTATATGAGACGCCAAAGCTATGGAGCATCCTGAGCAGCTGAGAGAGGAAGAATCGCAGCGCTGTGTCGCTCCAGCTTAAGGGGCTCCGGAACGCCCTATACTTGCAATGTTAAAATAACGCTTATAAATTACATCTTTCCTCACAAAGTATTTGAGGTAGGAAGTTGAACTTTTTATAGATTATTTATTGGAATATGGGCTACAACTTAACACAGGGATTTTACAAAATTTTAGTTCAGTTATTAAAGATGATTTTTTTTCAATTGTAATGAAAATTCACAACATTTCTTTGCAATTTTTTATTTATATATTCAAAAATATACAGTTTTTTGGAAAAAGGCTGTGTTAAATTATGCAGAAGGTACTGTGTAACATTTACTGAAAGTTTGAAACAAATATGTTTGGAAGATCCTTAGAAAACATGTAATTAGTATGAGAAAATAAAAGTTTTGGGAATCGAGCGACAAAGATTGGATTAACTTTTTAGTGCATTCCAGGTCCATAGGATGGATTATCTTCATCCTCTGCAAACTCCTCCTCCAGCTTCCTCTTGTTCCTCCTCCTGTTTACTCTTGCTTGTATTTCTAGACTCTTTACAGCCCTGTCTGCAGCCCGAAGGCGTTCGTTGTCTCAAGCAAGCATCGCTCGTACCATGTTAGAACCTATCTTCATTCCCATATTTCTAAATACCTTGCACCTTACAATGTTGCCATCATTGAAAGTCGCAACAGCATCATACACACCAAAGTGAAGTGTTTCTATTCCAACAAATACAGTCTTGGGGATTCTCGACCATATAACACTATTTACACTTTCATTGGGGTTTTGAGTTTTTCCGTGAATACACTTTTTCAACAGTTCAGGTGCTGCCAAGTCTCTGAAAATAGGTTTTATCACCTCCATTATTGCATGAGGCAGACTATGCTTATGAGTGTACACTTCACCAGTTAGCAATCCTTTGTTATATTTACACCAACTGTCTTCTTCTTTGGGACACAAGCTATGTTGGGGATTTTCATCGTCTTTATTGTTTACAGTAATAACACATACCTTTGGCTTTCCAACATTTCTCCTTTTCTTAAAAGCCTTCAGAGGATTTCTAATAACTTTACTTTTACTCATTATTATACTTCAACAAAACAGAGACTCAAGAAACAGAATTAATTACGAATATTTTCGAGATAACGACAGAGTAAATAAACATGAAACAATCGACAATCGCACCAGCGATATATATTGAACCATCACAGGTTAGCCACCACACATACTTTATCTCACATCACTAAAATGTACCTGATGAACACGGACGTTAATAATAACACCATTTGACAGCAGTTTTAACAGCGCCACAGTGGGTCACGCCCATGTAGAACACATTTCAAAAAAAAATTTAAAAATAGTTGTAGTCTTCGGAATTGAATAAATTATATATCCATTAAAAGGTAATAGTCTGCAGATTCAGAAAACGCAAAAAAGTAAAAATTGAACTTTTCATGATTTTGAGCCTTTTCGGAGCCCCTTAACAGCCGAGGGGTATCAGTCCTGCCAGGCATACCGCATATGAAAGAGACGCCCACTGTTCTTCGTCTACACACACATACGTGCTAGGTAACTTCTTCGTTGTCTCGTCCACAAATGTGGATCGTCTTTAATCTTCCTTTTTTCCACAAATAGCGCTTATAGAACGATGGTCCACAAGTGCGGACCTTCTATTTCTTAGTTGTAACGCGAGAACGCAGCATATTGGAATGAACGATTTGTGTCATAGTTTAGTTGGTAATATGCTCAAAATGGCTGCTTCTACAAACTGAAAAGTTTTATAAATATTTATTACGCCTAAATATTAGACTGAGAATCTTTGTTTTGCATCTAAAGTTCGTTAATTATTCTGCATGGTGAGAATTAGTTCACATTTGCATTTACTATCACGTAACACAATTTCTGAGCGTCGTTGTACATGGTCTTCAAGCCATGAAGCAGGTAGGAGAAAAAGAAGTTAGATGTTCCATAACCAGTAATAGTGAAACACTGTAATGAACACATGGTTGATATTGATCTTTGTAAAGTATTTTTATCGTATTATTGATCTTACATTTGCACAGGAAACTGGCCAGAATGGATTTTTAATCATTTTGTAGACCACGTGATTGCCAGTTGTTGGGTAATGTAGCACAGATGGCGTTCCATCAGACAAGGAGCTAAACTATCGGTGATTGACTACAAAGTTATAATTAATTAAAAATATGTCATGCTAATTCCTGGTGAAGAGGACATTCCCGGGTAGTGAATTTCTCTGACAGTGAGGATGTAAAGCAAGCAGAAAGTCTGATTAAATTGACTAGAACAGATGTTTTGCAACCAATGTCAGAAGTTAGGTTGGTTGGTTTGTGGGATTGAAGGGACCAGACTGCTACGGTCATCGGTCCCCAGAAGTTAGGTCTGACAATGTTGAACACCTACGTAAATTTCTTGACACAAAGACTGTTTCAAAGTGCAGGAAATCTAGCTGCAATTCCAAGGCAAGAGTAATGTGCATAAAATGTGAAATTTATTTACGTTTTGTGGAGAATATTTTTGGAGCTTATACTAAAAAGTAAAGAGTCTTTACTATAAGTAGCAAATTATTACTTGCCAGAAATTATCGTACGGCTCTGATTTCCTTGCATTTATGAATCTTCAACAAATATCTGTATTGGAAATCATATATATCGAAAATGTTGACCTATTTTCTGTGTACATTAGCATATGCAGTTAACTGTTCCAAATACAATAAATATTTTATTGTAACAGGAAGAGGAAATACAAAGCCAAGGCAAGTAGATTTTCACGGTAAATGAGACTAGAGGACTTACATTTATACCTAAATGAATCATCAATATATATAGATTTATTTATTTATTTATTTCTGTTACATTTGTGTCCTCCTTGAACTAGTTTGCTGGAATATGAATAGTAATTCCCTGTGCATAGTTTTAATCTCAGGAGTGAAGTGGTTATCCCTTCTGGAGATGACCTTGGCCTCTCAGTCTTTCTCACACATGAAAGCATCTGGTAGTGTTACTGTGCAGCTGCGTCATGCCATAGTGGAAATAATCTGGATATCGACGATGTGGTATGCAGTCAGGAGTCAAATGTAAACAAAAAGTTAATAAATTCCCATAGGCATTGTGGCTCATTCGATATGGCGTTTGATTTTTATTTGTTCATTTTTACACCCGTCACAATGTAATTTAACAGGAGCAGGGCCGTAATCTGATATCACACACTGAAATCAAAATGCTTGTGGCAATGTTCGTACTCTGAAATCAGCGCAACCTCCCGAAACACTTGAGGTAGACAGTGAATCCGGTGTGAGATATCACATAACAGTCGTATAAATTGTGTAGGAAACAAATTGTAGCCAGTTACCTTCAAAATTTGATGCCATTTGTAAGGTTTTTATAACTACATGAAAACAGTTTACTCACGTTTTTAGATTTTGGCTACTCGAACATGTAATAAGCATTGATACGTTCCTCTTCCTTCTCGTCAAATCTGTAGTCCTCTGGTTGAATCAACTTGACATATTTGGGGATAATTAGTTCCAGAATATGCATGACCTCTGGTCTAAACTGATTTCTTGAATACACCTGTGTCATTCTTCTTTAATAGTGACTTAATGGATGTCTTCAGATTCCGGGCAGCTAATTCAGTGTTCAGAACATACAGTATACATTCACTGCCGTCACACAAGTTAACAACGAGTACGGTGGTTCTGCTTTTATGGGGTTTTAATGTCAAACTACCTCGCTGATTCACACCAGCGATAGCGATGAGCTGACCGTGTGACCGAGAGGTTTTTCTTGTATACCTGAAAAAAGCCAAGATGATATAATTTAATACCGTTTGGTAAAGTTGCATACGCGTTCACCAAATTACGAAAGAACTCTCAAAGACTGAAAATGCCGAAACGCATAGTAACACTACCCTCTGCAAGACAGCCGTGATGTAAGTATTAGTGACTATGATGAATAAGAGTGCAGTCGCACAGAGTTAGACTGTCTGAAAGCTATATTTTTTTCTTTGTTTTTGTCGGCGAGGCGACGTCGCGCAGCAGCCACCTGACCTGAAAACAGTGCTACTTAATGTTCTTACAGCAGCGGAAGTAAACGCTTGAGTATAGAAATAATCTCGGACTGTGAGTTCTGCCCAGTGGTGGCTTTCGAAAATCCTCGATATAATGATACCAGAATCGAATTATCCTTGTATGAGTCATGTTGCACTCGTTCAGTGATACTGGGCGATCATACGAGTGCACTCATTTAACAGGCTATTTAATGTATGTCAGTTAAGCAGTTTAGTAAGCTATAGACAGTCGACTAAGGTGGCAACCATATATGTGCCGATTCTACGACGGAATATCAAATAATCTTTTACCGTTTGTGCGCCAAACTCTTCATCCACCGGAAGAAATTATCTTTCAACTTCACGATTTATGTTGCGGATCAGTACATATAGGTATGAATCAACTGTACCAGATGTAGCGACAGAACTACGGAGCTATTTAGCTATGTTCATATGTCCTGCTATGTGTAAAAGTTTATAAATAAAAAGAAAAAGTGTGAGATCTACATGTGTGTGTGTGTGTGTGTGTGTGTGTGTTTCTCTAGTTGTGAACTCGAAAATGCTTCGCAGTCGCTAAATATGTGTAGCTTCAAAATGGCTCTGAGCACTATGGGACATAACATGTTAGGTCATCAGTCCCCTAGAACTTAGAACTACTTAAACCTAACTAACCTAAGGACATCACACACATCCTTGCCCGAGGCAGTATTCGAACCTACGACCGTAGCAGTCCCGCGGTTCCGGACTGCAGCGCCTAGAACCGCACGGCCACCGCGTCCGGCAAAATATGTGTAGGAATTGGATATACTTCATAATCTACTTTCTCCCATCTGTCTGTCCATCTTCTCTTGCTCAGCCTCTCTCTGTCCATCACCTTATCTTCCTTTTTTCTGTCCAACTCCTCCTCCCTACTATTTCCTTCCATCTCCTCCTCTCCCTTCTCTCTCCATCACCCCCTCTCCCCCTTTCTGTCCGTCTATGTGCCCCGCTCTCTCTCTCTCTCTCTCTCTCTCTCTTTACTATTATTGTCAACGAAACCTCGATGGGAATTGGTTTAAAATGAATGGGTAAATCGCTTGGGATCATTGGTATATGGCGTATGAGAAACCTCGCCTGCCGCTGGGTCCGTAAGGAAAGTAGCTTCAGTGACAATATCTTTCATAGCTTTAATCTGTAAACGGGTAGGATTCCATAGTTTTGGACGATTCAGATTCCGTAGTAGTGTTCTAATCATAAGCCGATAAGCCAGAAATACAACTTTCATGTTATGTGCTCAAACTGATTGCCAGGAAGAAGACGAAACAGCACATAGTTGTGTGAACAATGCAAGGAGAAAGAATATATGTGGAAGCAAAAATGTGTGTAATGATTTGAATTCTCTGCTATCGCAGTTAAAATTGGTTGTGAGAAAGAAAACGAGAGCACACATTTTCATAGCACAGCAGAGAACAGCATTTTCTTTCTCGGAGTCGGTTGTAATAGAAAACCCGTACATTGTTGTCCGTCTGAATGTTTATTAGACTATCGTATAAAAATCTGAAGTAAAGTGGTGTTTATTAGAATTCCGTGGAAAAATATGAACTAAGTTGTTCAAGAACTTCGCGAGATTTTTGCTAGTAACGTTTTCCTTTATGTGGCCCATGCCCGTCTGATTATATATTAGAGTATCTTGTAACAATCTGAAGTAAATCGGTCAATAAGTTTTCGAGACATTTGATAACAATTTAAAGCACAGGCTTTCTTTATATAGTAGTATTTTCAATCTCTACTACAATGCTCATTTGCGGTTCTTCCTCCTGCAAGTTTGTTTACCTCCCATATTATTGCCGCTGACATCAATATCCAGAGGAGATCCCCCCAGAGAACTTAAATGGTGGCATCGGTTTACCGACGCTCTCACTGCAACGTGACGTTGTTCCCATCCCACATCACACCTGTCCTGAAAGTAATACCATGACGATGTCGTCCTAGCATCTCCCAACCTCCTTTGATGCCTCACTGCAGAACTCGATCAAAGCGTCCACCTACCCGTACACCTCACCATCTCTTAGACACAATCTAATCCCTGTGCACCCATTCCCATCTCCATCCAACATTTATCTACTCCCACACCAAATGGAATATCTACTGGGAATACACAGAAACCTAGGTTGGAAGACATCCCCTGTCCTTCTAGCACCTTGGCAATATCCCTCATGCTACACCCTTCCTATAACAGACCTCATCAGATGCTACATCCACTCACATTCCTAGCAAGACCATATATCCTCACCACCTTGCACTCCCACCACAAGTTGTTCTACTCCTCTCTGAATCCCATCGTGTGTACCACTTCTTCTTGTAGAGTCACAACTGGTTTACACTCACGCCACCAGCACATTTCAGAAATTTAGTAAAGGCAAAAAACAGACAGGACTGGCGCCAGACATCACAATACACTCCCCATTAAATCTTCTAAGTAATGGAAAACATTACATCGACTCGCTGGCAGTAACCCCATACCTCACTAAATGCTTCTCCACAATAACCATCCCCTACCTGCCAACCTGATCAAAGCTAACCATTTTGCATTCTAACAGTCTGACATCATATCTATCCCTGAGGACCCAAATTTTGATTACTCACTTTTCCCTACCCCACCCCTGACTCCCAGCTTCCAGTACTTGCACAATATACCAGAAACATAATTAAATACACCAATTACAGCACACAGCATAAAACAATTACCCCACAAGAAATGAAGTACTTCCCCAAGTCATGACTGCATCGCTTAGCAACACCTCAAAGATTGTCCCCTCTCCTTTCTCACCATGCTTGCAACCCTTTAGACCACTATCCTCTCCATAGGTTACTATTCTCAACAATGGAAAACATTCAGAATCCTACTTTTCCTCTAACCACACAAACCTCCTACTGATATCTCCTCCTGTTGCCCCCTGTACCTCACCTCAGTGTTTAGCAATGTCTTCAAATCCATCATCTCCCGACGCATCCATCAACACTTCTTCCCATTAACCAACATAGCTTTTGTCCCAATTTCTCGTCTGATGACCACCTCCTGCACCTCACCCACCTCCTACCCCACCAACTCAACTCCTATAAATCCGCTATTTTTGTCTACCTCGAAGAAGCCTACACCTGTGTGTGGCATTCCTGCCTTTTCAAACTCCAGACATACGCACTTCCAGTTAACTATGTCCACCTTATTGCATCCTTCCTATCTAATAGCTCATCCTTTGTCACCGTTAACAATACCAATTCCTGTATCTTCTATCTCACTGTAGGAGTGTCGCGAAGTTCCATGCTCTCTCCTCTCACTTATCTCTTCTACATTACTGATATGCCTAAAGCACCTCTCCACCTCCCTCACTACCCAACCTCCTTCAGTATGCTGATGACACCACTTTCCTCGCCCTCTATCTTACACTTCAGAAATCCCAACGATACCTCCAAATCCACCTCAACCAGTTTACCACTGGTGAAACCAACAGCGTCGAAAAATAAACCCTTCAAAACCCAGGCAACAATTATAGAATGAACAACCTACACCTTCTGCCTCCATGACTTCTACATTACCATTTGCAACTTTCCTTAACTAATACACTAAAATATCTCGAACGAACCCTTGACCAGCAATGAAGGTAGAAAACGCATCTGCTAACTATCCAGCAGAAAGCCCACAGTAAACTAAAACTACTAACTGGCCGAACTTGGGGATTACACCCCTCCACTATTCTCACACCCACAAAACCCTGAAGTGACCCATCCTGTGCTATGCAAATGTCGTGTGGATCTCCACCCCACCAAAGTTCTATACGTCCCCCCAAATCCTCGAACGCCATGCACTCTGTCTCACTTTCTAAATCCGTTTACCTTCTTCCACATGGAATCTCTACCATCTCACCCACTTCGAACACCTCTGCAATTTCTAAAATATCCAAAAACTAGATTCCAATGACCCCATTCTTTCCCCTTCTGATCACCAACCCTGCTATGCTACCATGCCTTCACAAACACATCCCCTCTGTCCCTATACCTACACACACTCCATATCCTATCCTTACATAACTTCAACCAACTACCTCTCCCAGACAATGAGATACGCCGTGACACAGGTTGACAATTGTTGAACACTATGAAATGAAACTTCTGAACGGTTTGCGTTAGGACTTCAAACTGCACGGTTGGCCGCAGGGTATGATGGGAATTAGTATGTACACGCGCACGTGCCTTATTGCACTTGAAAATGTCGCGGTGCAGCACACATGCCTCAACTTATAGAGCTTGTGAAGGCCTACTATGCGAGCAATAACAGCTCAACTGCGGCTCAAAGGAAGTTTGCGACAGAGTTCAAGCTGAAGACAACCGGTCCAAGTGTTCTAACAATCAAGAATTTGATTCAAAAGTTTAAGAGAACGGGTAGTGTTAGTAGTAAAAGTGTTGGCAATGTCGATCGTCCAAAAAGGGCGAGAACGCCTGACAACATCGAGAAGACACGTGCTGTGTTTCAGACCATCCCCAGGAAATGTATCAGATGAGCTGCGAAACAGATGGGAATCAACAGGGAGACACTGCGACAAATTTTTGTTGAAGACCTGCATCTCTTCCCATGCAAAATTCAAATCCATCAGCCATTAAGCCCCAGGGTCATGGAACAGCGAGTGTCCACAGAACTTACGAAGAAGGCTTGGCCGGCCGAAGTGGCCGTGCGGTTAAAGGCGCTGCAGTCTGGAACCGCAAGAACACTACGGTCGCAGGTTCGAATCCTGCCTCTGGCATGGATGTTTGTGATGTCCTTAGGTTAGTTAGGTTTAACTAGTTCTAAGTTCTAGGGGACTAATGACCTCAGCAGTTGAGTCCCATAGTGCTCAGAGCCATTTTTGAAGAAGGCTTTGCTGTGAACATGTTTTGGTTTAGCAACAAAGCCCATTTCATTTGGACGGGTTCGTCAATTAGCAAAACTGGCGTATTTGGGTGACAGAATCCGCATTTCGCTATCGAGAAGTCTCCTCAACGAGTGACTGTGTGGTGTGCAATGTCCAGTCACGAAATAGCCGGTGCGATGTTTCTTGATGGCACGGTGACTACCGAACGGTACGTGGAAGTTTTGGAAAATGGTTTCACCCCCATTATCCAAAGTGACCCTGATTTGTCTGCGCCACATCATCGCAAGTGATGGCAGGCATATCGAACATGTCATAACCTAAATCCGAATATCTGTAGTGACGTTTACACGTTGAAAAAAGTGTTGGAAGCCCTAGTTTGTAACTAATTTACGTTTTTTTCACATAGTTCTATAATTGCCACCCTGTATTTATCTCTCCTACCAACGTTAACTCTTCCCCGTTTATCCCGCTCCACATTAGGGTTCACCTCTCCTTTTCATTCTTCATCCATCTCCATCCTTTTCATCTTATAAACACTACCCTATCGCCACAACAATACTCCTCACACTCTGTCTTTGCCACTGACTGTATTTCCCACTATCCACCTCAACACCTTCGTATCATCTCCATAGTTACCCTGTATAAAATACCCCTATCTTTTTGCCCATACTCTTCAACCTATGCAACACAATTCCTCCTCCAACAGTACTTCTTATCCTGTGCAAGTCCTTCCGATTTTGAGTGAAAGTGCAGCGTTTCAGTATTTTTTCATCAGAAGAATTTCACCTGCCTGCGATGTTTTAAAATGCATATATTTTCGTTTAACTGCCTGTCTTTGATTTAAAACAGGAACACAGCCCCATATTTTGTTTCTAATTCTCAATAAAAATTATTTTAATTGGCTTGGCTGAAGAGAGGAAACTTGTACTGCCGGCAGCCTACCCCTGCCATATATGCGAGGGGGATCAAGTAACAATAAAGGGGAAAAGCTACAACACGTCGAAACCTGGAAGTATAATTTGAAGCTGTCGCTTGCAAAATATTCATTTTGTATGTCAGTAAGCAAAACCTATATGTAATTTTATCTTGCATGTTCCTTTTAAGGCTGCGCTTGAAAATAGCCTGTAAGTAGGAAATTGACCAGTAGCGCAAGGTACAATAAAGTGAATACCGGTGAAAAACAGCCGAGGTGGAAAACTTCAGAATGCCCTTTAACAAATATACGGCTGTGGAGTCCTACAACAAGAAAAATAGATATAATTGGCAACGTTCGGCCTCCTAGTAAAGTACATGCCTCTTCTTTTTTTTCATTTAAACTCAAATAATAATTAAAATATGTAAATATTTTGGTTATTACATTCTACTTGAAGACAGGGTTTATTTCACTAGTGTCATATATCTTGAACTATTAACATGTTGATAGTTACTTATGCTGTTCGTTAATGGAACTAGTTAATAACGAAATTATTTGATAATTGGAACAAAAGTTGCGAATGTTCTACGTCTACAACATTGCATAAAGAGTTTACATTATCACTGTGGAGTGTAAATTAAAACTTCATGCTGTATACGGCAGTTTTATTCCTTGAACAGCGAATAAGTAGTAAACCATAAGCTTTTTTCCTTTAACCATTCTGTGGACGTTGTCAGCGGGAAAAAGTTTCGTAAAGGTTTGAAATTATGTGTTAAGTTTGTTGCAAGGTACTAAGCGCTCCAATTCTCAAATACTGAGTAACTAAGGTATCAATATTCGCACATCGGGGGCTGCACCGTCTTTTTCACCCTCACACGCAGCTCTGTGAAGAAAGATGGTTCTTACCCCACACGATTCTTTCCAAACAGTAAGTAATGTGTGTTCCAAGTTTGATTGAAATCGGCCCAGTGGTTTAGCAGGGAATGTGAAAAATATATTTACGTACATTATTTTTGTAATACGAGTATGTATGGATACGTTATCCTATACCTGAAAGATAGCCACTTAAGCGTGTGAATTGTTAATTACAACAACTCATCTCACGGGCTATATGACAATTTTGATTATTTTGATGAATGGTTTTGTTACAGACAATAATGTTATCGTTCTTCAACCACTATGTGTAAAATTATAGGTTCAATTTTGTTAGTAAAACTTTCTTTAGTGAGGAAAAGTTCCCGTTACTTAACTGTTACTCCCGGCCGGCCCAGAACTACCGAACGAGTCAACATTCAATAACTACTGCACAAAATGAATGAAGGAAGTAAATGAACACTTCTCACTGACTTCAGAGGTGGCAATTCTGGCGTTTACCTGCCTAAAACTGAGACTGACTGATTTCAATAACATTCACAAGGAATGAATCGATCCGACTTAAAAAATTTCCAATATGTATCCCCTCCATCCCATCCATGTTAACCTGCAGAGCCGGCCGGAGTGGCCGAGCGGTTCTAGGCGCTACAGTCTGGAACCGCGCAACCGCTGCGGTCACAGGTTCGAATCCTGCCTCGGGCATGGATGTGTGTGGTGTCCTTAGGTTAGTTAGGTTTAAGTAGTTCTAAGTTCTAGGGGACTGATGACCTCAGATGTTAAGTCCCATAGTGTTCAGAGCCATTTAACCTGCAGAATTTATCACGATATGAGTCATTGGACGATAATATCCTGGAGTCTGGCGCTTTTCCAATCTGTCTTTGAGAATTGGTATGCTATAAAGTTTTGTTGAAGTATCACTATTACAGGGAACGAGTTTCTTTGGATCTGATGAGATCAGATACCTTTTATAGAGTAAATTGAGTCATGACACAATATATATAGAAAATAAACTCTACCTGGGTAAAACACTCTAAGTCTGAACAGAACGTCATTCTGCTAAAAATCCTAAAAATTGGAATAATCGGGACTAATTGACAGGTATACGAGGGGAGTTGGGAAAGAATTATAGCATTGTGGATTGTACTGAAGAGAAGGATAGAAGTGAGCAGAACATCTTTGTGATTTTGATACACTGGAAACTTGCGTTTCAAACTAGGTAAAAAGTGTGAATAGCTAGGAAAAATATGTAGCTGACGTGGAAGCTATGTAAAAATTGGGGATTTCCAGAATCGCTAATGGAAATGAAAGAAGAGATAACAATTACTCGTTACACCATGTCTACGTACGAAGGGATAGAAGTGAGCAGAACATGTTTGTGATTTTGTTACATTGGAACCTTGTGTTTCAAACTACGTAAACAGTTTTAATGGCTAGGAAAAATATGTAGCTGACGTGGAAGCTATGTAAAAATTGGGGGTTTCCAGAACCGCTAATGGAAATGAAAGGAGAGATAACATTTGCTCATTACACCATGTCTACGTACGAAGGGATTTATTTGTCAAAAGAGAGGATTAAGCGGACAAACAAATGAGCAGCCCAGTGCATACTATTAGGTAACGATATTGCCTCAGTCACAGATTCAGAAACGAAAATCATCAGAATTATGCAATTACTAGCAGATGAAATGAAACATTATCAGTAGCAGATAGCAATTAGTAAATCCGATCTGTCAGTGGTAGGCAGGTTTCTACATACACTGAGGTGAAAAAAAGGTCATAGGATAGCGATATGCACGTAAACAGATGGCGGTAGAATCGCGTACGCAGGTATATAAGGGCACTGCATTCATGGAGCTGTCATTTGTAGTCAGACGACTCATGTGAAAATGTTTCGATATTATTACGGTCGCACGACAAGATATAACAGACCTTGAACGCGGAATGGTAGTTGGAACTAGACGTATGGGACATACCATTTCGGAAATCGTTAGGGAATCCATTATTCTGAGATCCACCGTGTCAAGAGAGTGCCGACAATACCAAGTTTCAGGCATTACCTCTCACCACAGTTTTGCAGTGACCGACGTGTCAGTACAAGCAGACAAGCAACTCTGCATGAAATAACGGCTGAAGCCGGCCGCGGTGGTCTAGCGGTTCTGGCGCTGCAGTCCGGAACCGCGGGACTCCTACGGTCGCAGGTTCGAATCCTGCCTCAGGCATGGGTGTGTGTGTGACGTCCTTAGGTTAGTTAGGTTTAAGTAGTTCTAAGTTCTAGGGGACTTATGACCTAAGATGTTGAGTCCCATAGTGCTCAGAGCCATAACGGCTGAAATCAATGGTGGGCGTTCGAGGAACGTATCCGCTAGGACAGTGCGGCGAAATTTGGCATTAATGGCCTATGGAAGCAGATGACTGATGCGATAGCCTTTGCTAACAGCACGATATCGCCTGCAGCGCCTCTCTTGACTTGGTAGGATGAGTCCCGATTTCAGTTGGTAAGAGGTGATGGTAGGGTTCGAGTGTGGTACAGACCGCACGGAGCCATGGGCCACGGTTGTCAACGAGGTACTGTGCAAGCTGGTGGTGGCTCCATGAAGGTGTGGTCTGTGTTTACATGGAATGGACTGGGTCCTCTGGTCCAACTGAACCGATCATTGACTGGAAATGGTTATGTTCGGCTACTTGGAGACCATTTGCATCCATTCATGGACTTCATGTTCCCAAACAACGATGGAATTTTTATGGGCGATAATACGCCATGCCACCGGGTCAAAATTATTCGCGATTTGTTTGATAACAGTCCGGACAGTTCGAGCGAATGATTTGGCCACGTATCGAACACTTATGGGACATAATCGAGAGGTCAGGTTGTGCACAGAATCCTGCAAGGGCAACACTTTCGCAATTATGGATTGCTATATAGGCAGCATGGCGCAGTATTTCTGCAGGGGATTTCCGATGACTTTTTGAGTCCACGCCACGTCGAGTTGCTACACTACGCCTCGCAGACGGAGGTCGGAGACGATATTAGGATGTATCCCACGACTTTTTTCACCTAAGTGTATATCTTGAGTTGATAATTAGAATTTTATGACTACACCTCGTGTTTAGGGAGCAAAATGGTTCAAATGGCTCTGAGCACTATGGGACTTGACATCTGAGGTCGTCAGTCCCCTAGAACTTAGAACTACTTAAACCTAACTAACCTAAGGAAATCACACATATCCATGCCCGAGGCAGGATTCGAACCTGCGACGGTACCGGTCGCGCGGTTCCAGACTGAAGCGCCTAGAACCGCTCGGACACAGCGGCCGGCATCTAGGGAGCATCGATTGAGAACAAAATAAATGCGCAGGGGAAATTAAAAAAAAAAAAAGAGGTAGCGCTTGATAAATGTACATTTCAGGACAAGCGATTGTCTTAACGAGCAACTAGATGAATTTCGACCAAAATATTTTGTCTGGAAGGTTTCTTTTCTATGCAAGTGAGAAATGAACGTAGGGTGGAAATAATACCTTTCAACTCGGATTTGAGTACTTGTCTCTCAATTTTTCTGTTTTCCAGGAAGTCTATTGAAAATAAAACATGCTGAATGGTGCACAACTTTCTTTACATTTTTTAAGAGACTGTTATAAAAATTTATATCGTTTTCCCGTCCGGTATTCACCGAGGTAATGTTGCAGGCTCTTCTGAATGAGTCAGTAAAGTCAACATTAAATACCATTATGGGTTCGCGTTCTCATACCGCAGATCCGTCAGACAGCCCGTTTCTGGGCTAAGAATATTCTTGATAAGTGCACTGAGTTGCCCTAAAATGCGATGGAAGTCAAGACGAAAGCTGCATGCTTTGAGGGGTTTTTCTGAACAAAAAAATTAATACGGAATACCGGTATGCCCTTCTCCGAATGGTTTACGAAATGGAACACGTTTAATGTACATTGTCATTTATTATCTGTATTATTCAAACATTGACATTGTGTACAACTAACCACAGTAGTGTTTAGAAAGTCAAGACGAATAGTTCGTATTGGGCACTTGTGGTCTACCAGGTTGGGAAACTACCTCAAACTGGTCTACGAAAACACCTAAGCTAAAGTACATGCGTGTCACGCGAGATTTTCAACATTTCCGTGCTCTCTTCGTGCAAACTATTACTGAAAGAGAAAAATTGACGGAGTTCTTTTTGTATGAAATTTACCATAGTTTAATTTTGTACTGCAACTCGTTTCGCCTGGGGGTGCGGTTCTCGAGTTATTCAAGGAAAACCTACAAAAGCGATATTAAATATGTTGCGGCTCGGAAAGGATTCAGAGTAGGGCATATGTCAGTAAGAAGTTTTTTGTTCAGAATTCCTCATACTATCGCCTTTCAATGCCTGTGTCTTTTCTACTAATTCACCCTGTACAACATCACACAAGATAATACCATGAAAGTAATCAAAGTAAACAAGCTTTCGCGTTTCGGTATCACACACAGTGAATATTGGTCCTATATTGAAGACAGCAGTATTCAGTTTCTGCACAAGATCTTGAACGTGATGCTTCCAAGAAAGCCTTCCGTCTATCATCAGACCTAAGAATTGAAAATGGTCGACTTCAGTAACCCTTCGGCCGTCTTAGGACAATAAAATTTCGTTTTTACAAGAGTTCTGTGTCAGAAACCGTATGCATTGTATTTTGTTGCAATTACGAATTAATCTGTTCTCTGAAAGCCGCGTGCAGATGTTACTCACTACCCTATTAGCTACATTACTTACAGGTTTTTCGGAAATTTCCGTTACAGATGTCTAGGACTTACAGAGGGGAACGGGTAAATAATATTTTCAATTGAAACCCATGTATGGGAAAGTACTGTTTCCGCGCTACAACCAAACTTATTGATAACGCGACCACTTTTACAAGTAACTGATGGTGACCTGGTACATCACTTATTTTATAATTCCACTCACTAATAGACAGAGAAATTGCTTATGTATTCGTTGACGGAATCTCTACAACGTGATGCAGTACATTCTCCTTCCACTCCGGTGTGCGGCGTCTCCTTGGAGCACCTCAGTCACATCTGCTGGCGGTGAAGGTAACCTTTCTCGGAGCTGTTGTGCAATTGTGCCTTAAAGAGAGTGCGGTGGAGTCGGACATTGTGGAGAATGACGTTGATAAAGGCGACGAGCAGCTCTTTCATTACCGTGAGTTTCGCCATTCAGAAGGACCATTTCGGTATGTTCAAACGTGTACTCAACCATGTTGCTCTAACACTCGCAGAGACGTGAATGAGGCTCGAGCCAGGTCAGAGAGGTAGGAGAGACGCCAAATGATATCAGCCGACCCGACTTAACCATCTTACGTCAAATCTACCCTGTTGCATACGTACCTAGCAAACATGTTTTCAAACGGCTGTAGCATGGAAACAGTACGTTTCAGGAAATTTGGAAATTTGTGGTAAGGTCTTATGGGAGTAAACTGCTGAGGTCATCGGTCCCTAAGCTTACGCACTACTTAATCTAACTTAAACTAACTTATGCTAAGGACAACACACACGTCCATTCCCGACAGAGGATTCTAACCTCCGACGGGGGTGCCGCACGGCCCATGGCAAGGTGCCTCAGATCGCGGGGCTGCGTTTCAGGACATGGGCTCCCATTCAAAACGTTATGCACTTACTCCTCTCTACAAGTCGTAGAGGTTTGTAATGGGAATTCCGAAACTCTCCGTACATTATTTCCGATCTCTTTCCCAATAACACACACTTTGCCTGAAAAAAAAAATACTGTGTTATCTGTTATGTTTAGTGGCAGATCAAAAAAATGAAGGGCTTATTTCGATAGTGGTACAAGTCCATTTTTGTTCATTCTGAGATACAGAGTCCTAAAGTTAAATAAGCGCTGAAAAATCTGCAGTTAGGACTCTGTATCTCAGAATGAACAAAAATGGACTTGTACCACTATTGAAATAAGCCCTTCATTTTTTTAAAGTTAAATAAGCGCTGAAAAATCTGCAGTTAGGACTCTGTATCTCAGAATGAACAAAAATGGACTTGTACCACTATTGAAATAAGCCCTTCCTATAAGGGGTGATGAAAATTTTTCCCGTAGAAGGCCGTACAGTCCAGAATCTGTGCGCCCTTCAGGCAAAATCGCCGTGAGCATTGAGGTAATCATACCACTTACGCCCCAGGTTGGAGACAAAAGTTTGATAAACACCGTGCCCTGCTGTGTGAAGAAATACTTAACTGCCTGCTGCACATCCTCGTCCGTCAGGATTCGTCTATCTTTCAAAGCCTGTTTTTAGAGCAGGAGGTCGAATGTCTTCCACATCAGTTGGCGTAACTTCTGCATTACGGCATTTACCACATGGGGCGTGCGTTATCATGACGCCCTTATCGGGAACCATTCCACAACGCTGGATTTAGAGAGACATGCTGCTCCATTCTTCATTTTCTGGTATATGTCTACCGTTGCTTGTCCTTCGGTAGCGAAGAAAAGAATAACAGCACATTAGTTCAGCTTGGACACATTTGGTAGTAACATCGCCATAGTCCACGTTTCCGCATTTGCACTTTGTGACCAAAAGTATCCCGACATCACCAAAAACACACGTTTTTCATATTAGGTGCATTGTGCCGCCACCTACTGCCAGGTACTCCACATCAGCGACCTCAGTACTCATTAGACATCGTGAGAGAAGGTGATTGGGTGTCACTTGTCGCATACGTCTGTATGCGAGATTTCCACACTTCTAAACATCCCTAGGTCCACTGTTTCCGATGTGATAGCGAAGCGAAAACTTGAAAGGACACGTACAGCACAAAAGCGTACAGGCTGACCTCGTCTGTTGACTGACAGAGACCGCCGACAGTTGAACAGGGTCGTAATGTGTAATAGGCAGATATCTATCCAGACCATCACACAAGAATGCCAAACTGCATCAGGATCCACTGCAAGTACTATGACAGTTAGGCGGGAGGTGAGAAACCTTGATTTCAGGGTCGAGCGGCTGGTCATAAGCCACACATCACGCCGGTAAATGCCAATCTACGCCTCGCTTGGTGTAAGGAGCGTACACATTGGACGATTGAACAGTGGAAAAACGTTGTGTGGAGTGACAAATCACGGCACACAATATGGCGATCCGATGACAGGGTGTGGGTATGGCGAATGTCCGGTGAACGCTATCTGCCAGCGTATGTAGTGCCAACAGTAAAATTCGGAGGCGGTGGTGTGATGGTGCGGTCGTGTTTTTCATGGAGTGGGCTTGCACCCATTGTTTTGCGTGGCACTATCACACCACAGGCTTACAGTGATGTTTTAAGCACCTTCTTGCTTCCCACTGTTGAAGAGCAATTCGGGAATGGCTATTGCGTCTTTCAACTCGATCGAACAGCTGTTCATAATACACGGCCTATGGCGGAGTGGTTACACGACAGTAACATCTCTGTAATGGACTGACCTGCACAGAGTCCTGACCTGAATCATATAGAACACCTCTGGAATGTTTAGGAACGCCGACTTCGTGCCACGCCTCACCAACCGTCATCGATACCTCTTCTCAGTGCAGCACTCCGTGAAGAACGGGCTGCCATTCCCCGAGAAACCTTCCAGCACCTGATTGAACGTATGCCTGCGAGAGTGGAACCTGTCATCTATGCTACGAGTGGGCCAACGCCATATTGAATTCCAACATTACCGATGTAGGGCGCCACGAACTTGTAAGTCATTGTCAGCCAGGTGTCCGGATACTTTTAAACACACAGTGTGCCTCACGTATGTACAGAAGACCGAATGCCACACAAATTCCTTGCCTAGACGTCGGTGCATATACGGAGTGTACCCTCTAAGAGTCCTCAAGTGATTTTTTTCTGGTATTTTAGCAGATATTTACAATTTAGGTTATGCAATTTGTAGTTGGAGTCAGCCCAAGAAAATCCTGCTCATTACGCCTTTCATGCGACGAACAGCGTCGACGGAATGCGTCGGTTTCTTTCCGTTACAAACGAAATAATTTTTAAAGTAGAAAATTATGTGCCCATTCGACTTAGAGGTCCCGAGTTAGTCTAGTGCGATATTCGTTTTATCGAAAGTGGTAATAGGGGCGGTGAAACACGAGGAATAACGAGTACTCCACTAGCGTTAGCACCGCTCTGGCCTGCGCTGACTGCTACCACTAGGCTAGAGCGCGCCTCTCAGTTACAGTGCAGGTTATTTTTCTTGATTTACTGCTCCTGTTGATACATATTGGTAAAACGAATATCACACTATACTAACCTGGTAGCGCTCTGTCGAATGGGCACGTAAAATTCCGATTAAAAAAAAAAATTGTTAGAAATGGGAAACAAACCGACGCATTCCGTGACACTGAGTGTCATGGGAGACATGTGATGGGCGGTATTTCTTTGGTCTGACAGCAGCTACATATAGCAAAAAGGAAACAGTTTATATCCGCCGAAACACTACAGAAAACGCGCCTGATATCTATTAGGAGAGACAACCGTTACACCCGCATCGGAGTTGCGCTACGTTGCGTGTACGCTGCAGCAACCGCATCAAACGGAAACGTTTTGATCGCCCCTTACATACACCTATCAAGAAAAGTGTTGACACCGACCACTTTACAAGAAACCAATCAGATTCTAAGCTCTTCCCTGTTTGTTGGTACTTCAGGGAAATTTTCTGCTACTTACTTTCCAGATGTGAGGGGAACCGTTGTTGAAGTTTTGCCTTAATCAAATTATCTTCCAATATACGTAAAAGTGAGGAAAGTGAGAGTGGAAAATAGGATTACAGCTACGCGTTTAGCATGTAGAGTATGCAGAGTATGGCGATGAACTGCGTGGTAAATAAAGCAAAATACGCTAGTTTAGCTTTAAAGCTGGACTCACAGTTCATGTACCAAAATTAAACTCTACAAAACCTAGCTTGGCGATAGAACGAGACCGCGAAAGGAGCTTGCCCTCCTATCGGCAAGTTTCGCTTCTCGGAGTTTCACTGCTGCTGAAACATTTTCGAAAACGGGGAGAGTGAGGCAAAAGGAGCGAGAACGAGAGAGATAATTACAGAGGCGGTAGCAGCAGCAATTTAGTTAAGTAATTTATAATTTACTTTATCCATTATCCTAAATATCGCGGGCAACAAGCTGGCGCCGCACGAGTTTGGCCACACCTACCTCTGCAGTGGAGGGGGGCCACACTCCGCCTTGCCCCCTCCAACACCCCACCATCATCCCCTCTGTGAAAGTCGGCAGAGCTCTAGAAAGTTTTGCAAGTAATTTAAAGTTATCTTTTTGACAGGGTCGCTGCCGAAGAGGTAGTGGATATAGTCGGCGAGCAAAAAGTTTTATCTCATTTTTGGCGTAACGAAGTTTAAGCGAGCGCCGTTCGCTGGTTGGAGACAGCGATTCGGCCGCGCCACCTCTTCCTTTCATATTGTTTCCGAGTGGCGCCGTCTCTCATCTACTTGTCAGCACCGGTCGAAGACAAAACTGCTGTCGCGCATTGCTTTTGCACGGACGTAACAGCAGAACCGCAATCGTTCAATAGAGAACTATTTGTCCAAGTAGAAGTGATTCGCCCTAACGCCTAGCTTCATGTACATCATACTCCGCAAACCACCTAAGTGTACGTGGCGGACGGTGCTTCTGGTACCACTAACTGATCCCCCGTTCCCTGTCCCTCTCACGAATGACGTATGGGAAGAATAATTGTCGGTAAGCCTCTATATGGACCGTATTTCTTGAATTTTACCCTCGTGGTCATTTCGCGAGATGTGTGTGGGAGAAATTAATATGTCTAGAATTAAATTTTCACTCTACAGCGGACTGTACGCTGATATGAAACTTCCTGGCAGATTAAAACTGTGTGCCGGACCGAGACTCGAACTCGGGACCTTTGCCTTTCACGGGCAAGTGCTCTACCAACTGAGCTACCCAAGCACGACTCACGCCCCGTCCTCACAGCTTTAATTCCGCCAGTACCTCGCCTCCTACCTTCCAAAATTCACAGAAGCTCTCCTGCGAACCTTGCAGAACTAGCACTCCTGGAAGAAAGGATATTGCGGAGACATGGATTAGCCACGACCTGGGGGTTGTTTCTATAATGAAATTTTCACTCTACAGCGGAGTGTGCGCTGATATGAAACTTCCTGGCAGATTAAAACTGTGTGCCGGGCCGAGACTCGAATATCAGCACACACTCCGCTGTAGAGAGAAAATTTCATTCTAGAGACAACCCCCAGGCCGTGGCTAAGCCATGTCTCCACAATATCCTTTCTTCCAGGAGTGCTAGTTCTGCAAGGTTCGCAGGAGAGCTTCTGTGAAGTTTGGAAGGTAAGAGGCGAGGTACTGGCGGAATTAAAGCTGCGAGGACGGGGCGTGTGTCGTGCTTGGGTATCTCAGTTGGTAGAGCACTTGCTCGCGAAAGGCAAAGGTCACGAGTTCGAGTCTCGGTCCGGCACACAGTTTTAATCTGCCGGGAAGTTTCAATTAATATGTCGTCCGACTCTTCCCGGAAAGTACACTCTCGGAATTTCAATGGTAGATCTCTCGGTGATGCACCGGTGATGTAACGCTCTCACACCGTCTGAACAATCCAGGGACGAAAAGTACCGCTTTTTGCTGAGTCTTCTCTGTCTCTTTTATCAGTCTTACCTAGAAAGATTCCCAGATAGGCGAAAAATACTCAAGAAGCAGTAAGTGACTTCCTTCGTGGGTGAGTTAAATTTCCTTCATATTCTTCCTATAAGTCTCAATATGGCTTCTGCTTTTCCTACTATTTGTTTTATGTGCTCACTCCACTTAAGATAGCTCTAGATAGTTCCTCCTACATACTTCGCAGCAGATACTGTTTCCAGCAGTTTTGCATTAATAGTGTAGTTGCGCAGCAGTGGTATTTTTTCTGTGTTTGCGCAATATTTTACTTTTATTTGCGTTCAGGATCAACTGCCAAAGCGTGCACCATTCGTCAGTCCTCTGCAGGTCGTTCTGGAAATCGAAACAGTCTTCCGGAATTGCTACTATACAGGGTGGTCGGAAATTCCCGTCACAAAATTCTAGGACATGTAGAGGATAATGAGAACATACATTTTGAACAGGAACCCATGCTCGGAATCGTATCGTTTCCGTTTCGGTTTGAGTTCAGATGTGTACCTCGTCAACGTCTGCATAGGGCAAGAGAAACGTCTCAGAGTTCCCTGTCCTGATATGCAACGTGTACTACGTCAAACGATCCCCAGATGTCACTTATTGTCTGCTTTGCTATGAGACCGAATCAATACCTGTGCGTCACCGATAGAGGTACCATGGTGCAGTCACGTTTGCGGAGTACACAGACATGCTCCTTGTGTACGGCGAAGCTGGAAGTAACGGAAGAGCTGCAGGTCGGCTGTATCACGAACGTTTTCCACACCGTCACACTCCATCGCACAAACTGTTTGCCCAAGTTACACAACGGCTACGAGAAACGGGCGCCTTCACCATGAGGAGGCATGACTGTGGTGCTCCACGGCGACGCCGCACTCCACAATTTGAAGAAGGTGTACTGCGTCGCATTGAAGATAGCCCGACAACGAGTTCGTGAACAACTGTTAGTCACAGTACCGTCTTGGACGTCCTGAAAGAGCAACAATTACATCCATACCATTTACGAAGGGTACACGCTATGGGTCCAGCAGACTTTCCACAACGCGTCGCCGTCTGCACATGGTTCCTGCACCGTTGCATCGGCGCGCCCGTTTCCACGTCGAGTTCTCTTCACAGATGTATGTAGGCTCACAAGGAATTGTGTTCTGAATTCTCGAAATAGCCATGTCTGGGCGGACGGAAACCCTCATGCCGCGCATGTTCAGGGATTTCAAGACAGATTTGGAAATAACGTGTGGGCAGATAAATGGTTCAAATGGCTCTGAGCACTATGGGACTTAACTTCTGAGGTTATTAGTCCCCTAGAACTTAGAAATACTGAAACCTAACTAACCTAAGGACATCACACACATCTATGCCCGAGGCAGGATTCGAACCTGCGACCGTAGCGGCCGCGCGGTTCCAGACTGTAGCGCCTAGAAACAAGCGGCCACTCCGGCCGGCTGTGGGCAGGTATTCTGGACAGTCATGAGCTTGGACCATACCTCCTTCCATCCAAGCTCACGGGTCCCGCATACTTAGTCTTCCTACGACACGTAATGGACCCGTTCTTGGAAGCTGTGCCATTGAATGTCCGTCAGGAAATGTGGTTTCAGTGTGATGGAGCACCACCTAACTTTTCACTGGCTGTCCGGAGACATCTCAACAGACGGTATGGTGAAAGATGGATAGGCCGTGGTGGTCCAACCGCGTGGCTGCCACGATCCTCGGATTTAGCCCCTATGGACTACTTCTTGTGGGGTCGTATGAAGAGCCTAATTTTTGATAGACCTGTAGTGACAGAGGGAGATCTTCTGGCACGAGTTCTGGCCGCTGCACAAGATATTGAAGAGACACCAGGTGGGATGGAGAGAGTGAACCAGAACATGCTTCGGAGGTACAATGCGTGTAACAACGTCTGTGGTCGCCACATCGAGCCGCTGTTGTAATGCATCGGTACGTTGCGGCTGGTGCCGTAGATGCTGGGTTCTTGTTGTTGTCGACTAATGTAAACCATAAAGTGTAAGTTGTAATGCAAATGCGCAGGTAATAACGGAACGAGTCAGTATTCTTTTCAAATGGATTGCAACAATTGTACTGGGTCACGCCTAAGTACATTCCTCACTTGGGTGTGGATGAGATAAGAATCTGAATTGAAACTGTCGTAGAACGGAACGATACGTTTCCGGACTTGGGTTCCTATTCAAAATGTTATGTACTCAGTACCCTCTACATGTCCTAGAAGTTTGTAAGGGGAATTTCCGACCACCCTGTATTATAGACAACTGCATCATCTGCGAACGGTGTTAAAAAGCTTCCGAAGCCTTCTATTAGATCATTTATATACGTTGTAAACAGTAACGGTCCTATCACAATTTCTTGGGATACTGCAAAAATACATTTACACGTGTTAATCACATTCCATTAACAGCGACGAGTTGTGTTCTGTCCACAACGAAATCCTGAATCCAGTAGTAAATATGATCCCACACTCGTTAAGCTCGCATTTTTCCACGAAACAACAGTGCAGAACGATGTCAAATGCTTTCCTGAAGTCAAGGAACACGCCATCAATCTCAGCGCCATTGTCTACAGCGCTATGGATCTGATGGAGGAACAGAGTGAGCTTAGACTGAGTGAGCTAAGTTCCGCAAGATCTCTGTTTGCGGAATGCATGTTCATCTTTATAGAGCAGATTCCTGTTCTCCAAAAACTTCACTAAAGCGCTCTTTGCGTATGACGTGGCCACGTGGGCTTTCCACGTGCAGTCCACTGGTGCGCTTCACACATGTAGTCTGTCATCTCTAGTTACGAACAGACGCTTTTATCCTTGTGCTACCTTTGCACCTGAATCTCTAAAGATGGAAATAATTCCGAAACGCGTCAGTTTGTGATCAAAAAATTCATTCTTCACCTGCTGTGTGATATTTTATGCGACCTAGCCAGCTTAACGACAAGTTTACGCATAATTAACGGTAAGTGAAGTTTAAGGGTGTCTCCTAGAAGAGTCAGTGTGGAACAAAACCAGATTTTGAAGTGCTGAAGATTGATGATGGGGGTTTGAAATTCAAAAGGTTGTAAATACTGCGATACTGAAATTGGCAGTTCTGTTGAATAGGAATGGACACCTGTAACAGGATAATTCCAAACACTGGACCGACAAATAGGGGTGCAAGGAGGATAATTGCAAAGAAACTTTGGGTACCGAATGGAACAAGTTTACTGTTAGCAGTTGAAAGGTGGCTACACTGAGCCACAGCGCCAGAGATCGCGCTAGAGAGTATTGTTCCGCCGCCTCCACTGGCAGTGATTATTGAGATGTCGTAGTGGGCAGTGATTATTGAGAACTCGTAGTAGTCAGTGCTTGGGGAGAGCTCGTGGTAGTCAGTGCTTGTTAAGAACTCGTAGCAGAGAGTGTTTGTTGAGATGTGCTAGTAGGGAGTGCTTGCTGAGATGTGATACTGAAAAGTTCTTGTTGAGATGTGGTAATAGCGAGTCGGTGTGGAGATATATTGTAATGATTAGAGTGATTTTGGTCAATATATGAAGGTAACGAAACTTGATTTATTTTTCATTATTTAATGTCGTAAGTAATGCTTCATTACAGGTTCAGTCAACAAAGCATCTGGCTTGTGTTATTGGATTAGAGTGTAATTCTGGTTCTCTTGAGTAATTATGGTATTTTTATTTTCTTTAATTAATTCAGTATAAATGATATTTAAAATTTCTTGTGTTATTGAAGAAGAACCGTGCCAGATGCGTACGTTGAATCACACTTCCACACACAGAACAGTTATACTTGTGCTTTGGTTTCGTAGGTTTTATAGTTGCTGGGGACTTAATTAATTAATTGTGTTAATGAAAATTTCCATTTCATTCTTTGTTGTTGTTCTATGCAGTCAGATTGCGTAATAATACTAGTCAGGGCCAACCGTTTACGAGACTGCGTAAACGGACAGACAGCTACTAAAGCAAAAATAAAAATTATTTGCATTCATATTTAAATAAGCCCCCATGCACGTGGCGACCGCTGTTTCGGATCGTCCCTTGGAATCTTCTGATTGTAAAAATAGTAGACAGTAGTATTGTTGTAGTAATTTGTATTTTAGTAATTGTAGTCTATTTTGCATGTGTCGATTTGGTAATTGTCATTCTTCTAATGGTATTTTTTTTTTTTTTTTTTGCAAAATTTCATTTCTGGTGTCTTGTCTACGGGTTTGACAATTAGTGCAATTATTTCAATTGTTCGAATAATCGTCTTTGAGGGAAACATTTCGTGTGAATGGTATTGTTGGAGATAAAGTGCCATTGTGTGTAATTTTCGTACAGTGACGAGCTTTGTATGTTTTGTAAATGATTACGCGATCGATGAAACAGGCAAAAATGATGAATAGTCAGAATAACGAAATTGTTAACATGGCGAACTCGCCAACACAGGAGAACAGGATGATGAATAATGGAGTTGAAAACAATGTAATAAGTCGGGAAGATAGTCCGGAACCATTTCAAAATTTTTCTCAATCAGAAAATTCACAGAATACGAGATTAACGACAGAAGATATGCAGCAGTTGATGGGTGCAATATTAAATTTGGGATCTGAATTAAAAACAGTGACAACACGGTTAGACTTACAAAGGGGAACAATGGAAACACGGTTAGACTCACTGGGATCACAGTTGGGATCACAAATAGGAACAATTAAAACAGAGATAGGAACAATTAAAACCGAGATGGGAACTTTGGGATCTGAATTAAAAACTGATATGGGAACAATGGAAACACAGTTTAGATCTGAATTAAAAACACAGATGGGGACAATGGAAACACGGTTAGGATCCGAATTAAAAACAGTGGCAACACGTTTAGAAACAGAGATGAAAGCAATGACAACACGGTTAGGCTCACGAACAGGGACACGTTTCAAAAACATGAAAGATGAATCAAAGAAAGAAATTAGAGAAGAAGTACAACCGATTTTGAAGGCTCACAATAATAGCTTAATTTCAACAGGAATTAGACAAGAGGAACAGGACAGGGAACAGGAAGAAAAAGATCGCATGATAGTTCAAAAATTTTCAGAGTTAAATTTACAACTTGCACATGATAAGGAAGAAATATTTGAGAGAATCGAGGAATCCGTATCAAATGACGGCATAAATAACTTAACGCAACAGTGAACAATCAACTACTAAATGTGACAATACCGAAACCCGAGTTGCAATACTTACGAAAGATGTAAACTTATTGGAAAGAGATGAGGAGATTCCAGATAAATTGACAAGTCTTAGTTTAAATGGGGATAGAGATTCGGATGATACAGCTCCATTACCATTTGCAGAAACCGAAGAGTACAAGAACATAAGTAAGCATGTTGAAAATCTGGGAAAATTTAATGAACGCGTGAAAAGGGAATTTGAGGCATTACAAAAGCAAGACAAATATATTAAAAGCGAAATCGTAGGAAAAGACAGCAGACGAATTTTAGTATCACAGATAGCAGAGGGCTTTGAAGAAAGTAATTTGTTTCATTTACGGGATGCAACAAGAGAGCGCCAGGCGCGCGAACTTGACAATAATCGACATTGGGACTGGGACAGACGCGGTAGGTCTTTGTCGCCACGAGGCGGAAGCTTTGACTGTAAACACTTCTTGACTGTTCGGAAATTTAAGATCTTTCGTAAATCTAAGAATGAGATACATCCATGTGCATGGTTAGATCAATTTACGTACGCACTTCCGCCAAGTTTGCCACTAAGTCACAAACTGAAAATTATGTGCAGCTATTAAAGTCCTCACGGGATTCACTACACTAAGTGAATATGTGCCGTAGCGCTCACAGGACCCCGAGCTGTAGTGGTGCTAGTTCCCTTTTAGTTTTCTGCACCGCTGCCTACTCTTTCACTATTCTTTGCATCTATAAAAACAATTCTTCTACTATCCATCTATCTAGACAGTACGTAAAAAATAACCGGATTTGACTGTTTTACCCAAAAGTGACTTTGGAAATTACCGTTTGGACTTACTATATTTTCTGCAGCATTCATTCGTAGTTTAAACGAAATCTTACCTGTTTATCTTCGTAACAATATTACTTCATATATTGACGATATTCTTATTGCTAAACGTTCTTGGAGTGAGCATAACAAAATTTTGGATTTATTATTACGTATTTTTGCAAGAGTTGGCATTACAGAGAACTTGGAAAAATCTGAATTTGGTCGTTCTCAGGTGAAATTTTTCGGTCACATTATTTCTACAGACGGTATTCTTCCTGATCCAGAGAAACTAGACGCTATTCGTAATTATGCTGTTCCTACCACAAAACGTGATGTTTGTAGTTTCCTTGGTGTCTGTAATTTTCTTAGACGCTTTGTTAGATTGGATGATTTGGCCACACCTCGTTTATGCAAATTATGTCAACTATTTCTCATAGATCACCGTTGTTTCCTATCATTCCAGCGAAATTAAAGGACATGGCTGCAGTCGATTTGTTCGGTCCAGTGGTTCGTTCTACTAATGGTTTTGCGTACATTTTCGTAGCAGTGGAATTGACATCAAAATATGTGTGTTTTACACCTTTACGCAAAGCAACAGCTCGTTCAGTATCTAATGCTTTCATCAAACATTTTCTTAAAGAAGTTGGTCATGTTGATAGGGTTATATCAGATAATGGATCACAGTTTCGCTCTAAAATTTGGCTTCGTACTCTACGGCGTCGTAAGATTAAACCAATTTTTATTTCACTTTTTCACCCTCAATCTAATGCTTCAGAGAGATGGATGAAGGAAATCAATAAATTGTGCCGTCTTTATTGTCATCAGAATCACAGAACTTGGGATCAGTATCTTCATATTTTTCAAAACATTCTGAATGAACTTCCTAATGACTCAACTTCTTTACCGCCTCTATTGATATTAAAAAACAAAACACCGACTAATCGCATTTCTGATATTGTTCCTTTTCCGCCTTCACGGAAACTGCGGCATTCTGAAGTTGTCAACCTGGCTCTACGAAATATTGCGTCTGCGGCTGCAAGAAGAGAGAAATCAGCTAAACGTCCTGGTCGTTTAAAAATTTTGTCAATTGGTCAAAAGGTGTTAATTAAGTCTCACCGTTTGTCTCATAAAGGAAAAGGCTTATGTCGCAAATTTTTTCTGCTTTATAACGGTCCATATAGAATTCGCAAAATTATTCATGATAATACTGTTGAAGTAGAAACTCTTAAATCTCGGCGCTCTAAGGGAATACATCATATATCGAACGTAAAAATTTTTGTGGAATGACATATTTTTGAGACATCAACAGTTATACGTAAACATGCGGAGAATGCAAGGATACCGCGCCGTGTTCCGGCGGCGGCAGATACTCAAAGCAACAGTGAAGTCTGCACGCCGCACAAGGCAGTCGTTGACCGCAAACAATCACTTTCTACGTCACGCGTCGACAGCTGATCAAGCGCTCAGTGCGAATGCACTGACAGACGTAAACAAATATACAGTCTAATTTCTCCGACTAAATTCTGTATAAAGCTATGGTGACTTTATAAATTATGTTATTAACGTTCAGTATTTTTCAGGATATGGTTGTATAAAATATTTAAGACCTTCAGGTAAAATTCTGTGTGTGTCCGACGTTAAGAGGAAGAAAATTTCAGGAAGAATGTAATTTCAAAAAAAAAAAAAAATGAAATGAAAAAAAAATAAAAAAAATAAAAAACCAAAAAGGTAACGATTAATTGAGTTTATTTTTCAGGTAACATATTTCCACTTAGGTACGTACTTTAGACGTAATTTGCTGCTTGCGATTACGTGATTCATACTTTGTGCTAAATTTCATGTTCTATGAATTTACTTGTGAAGCGACGTGCTTGTGTACATTTACTGATTTTGACAATGTTTTATTAATGAACAGTGTTATTACTTATGTATATTATGCATCGCTTGGCTGCTATGCTTTTTCACTGATGTCATATTTTTTTATTATGTGCCTGCTGTGCTTATTTATTTACATTTTAATTGTCACCTGATTAATTGTGCTGATATGGTTACGTATGTAAGTTATACTTTGTGATTTATCTGCTTGCGCCTTCATCATTACTTATTAAGATTACATATGAACATTTATTTGCTTATGCCGATATGATGCTAATGACTTGTTTATTACGTAAGATATATGTTTGCTGCTGTGCGTATGGATTGCATATTTACACATTTCTGTTTGTTGTCACAACTACTCTTTAATTTAGAATATAGAAATGCTGATATACTGTGTACGAACATAGAGTTAAGGTTACACTGTGGTATTAATTATAGATTGTTTGCTTGGCAGAGCCTCGTTGTAGGGATTGTGCTGCATCCACTTGTTGACATTCTGTTCTCTACTGGTATATTTACTCGCTATTGCATGTTTTGCTTACGCTCAGTGCCTTATATTTTTAAGATAAGAAAATGAACTGCTATAATTCGACGAACGACATTAGTACGAGAAACTTCATAGAAGTCACATGAGCTGGAGGTTTTGTGGAAGCTGTATAAATTTATGCTAATAGGAAGGAAGCTAACGACATGACATACCAACACTAGGTTAGACCATTGACAGTTATTACACTGCATTTTTCGTGAGTAATTGAAATAGGAAGTGACACTTGACACAAGAAATACCCCACATGTTTGCTTCTGTTTGCCATAATTCTTGAAGTGGTGTACACACTGAAATATCACGACCATTAACACTTCGTAATCGTACTTAATTACTGAGAATTATTCGAACTAAGTCTGTTAGAGGTCACGTATGCATTTCTTTTATTTAATGATGAACAAGGAAACCAAAATGTATCTTATAATTTATAATGAGTAGAAGATTTGGGTCAGATGGATTACACAGAGGTTGTGTGTTGACACTGTGTCTTCGGATTGCATGGGATGATGAACTGAAGTTTGCACTAGAATTTTATCTGTACTTGTTCGAGGAGACTGACTAGAGGAAAGAGTTGTTATGGAAGTGAAATGATATTGGTGCTGAGGTTTATATATATCGACGTATTGAAGAGGTATGATTGAGGTATTGAGATTATGTGAAGTTGATGATTATTGGAGTTTTCGTGGACAAGAGGTAAGGTAAATGATATTGATGATCGACGTATTGAAGAGGTATTATTGAAGTATTGAGATTATGTGATGCTGATGATTATTGGAGTTTTGGTGGATAAGATGTGAAGTAAGTGAGGAGGATATTTTTTTTTTCGTTGGTCTATATGGAACAAGGAGGATAAAGATGGCAGACTAGAACACTAAAGTAGCAGGAAGATTGTCTACACACACACTTTGTTAAATCACTAAGCAGTATATACTTTTTTTTTGGAGAGAGGAAGTAATTGCATATCTTGGCTCACTGACAGTTGTTCAGCAACCGTACAATTTGATCTGGCTTGGCAAACATTGGTCTTGACATGATGACTATGACGCTGACTAACTATTATTGACTGTTATACATTGCTGCCACTACTACTTGATACACATGATGAACATAAAATTTTGACAGAATTGCATTTACACAGTTAACACTATTCAATTACACAATAGCACTAATGTGGATGAAAGATGAGTGAATGTTTTTTGTGTGTTTTCCTTTCCCTATCCCAAATTGGTACCAACCTATCTCCTAAATATTATTTTACTTGTTGTTGTGGCTTGCACTGACACCCATAAAAATTATAGGTTTACTGATATTTGTGTATTTGTAATATTTAATATGGCAATTAACTGATATCATTTGTGTGTTTGTTATGATTTGTATGTTTAGTGTAAAAGCATTGTATGTGTATTCAAACTATTGTTCATGCCTGAACTGTCTGATTAGTGATGGTGCTGCACTTATCAACATGATGTGTGACATTTAGTCATGTTTAATTTCTGCTGATGAACAGTGTGATTAGTGACAGGGAATATTATGGACTGTGATTTGCACTTTTTCTACATGATTGGTGCCACTAGGACATGTTTAATTTCTGCTGATGAACAGTGTGATTAGTGATAGTGAATTTTATGGACTGCGGTCAGCACCTGGTCAACATTGCTGGGTGCCACTGATGGACTGCTTCTACTGAAATGATGTCACTTGTTGATGTCTGCACCTGCTCAACATTGCTGGTGCCACTAATGGAACTGATTATACTGAAATGGTGTTACTTGTTGATGTCTGCACCTGCTCAACATTGCTGGGTGCCACTGATGGACTGCTTCTACTGAAAAGATGTCACCTGTTGGTGTCTGCACCTGCTCAACATTGCTGGGTGCCACTGATGGACTGCTTCTACCGAAATGATGTCACTTGTTGGTGTCGGCACCTGCTCAACATTGCTGGGTGCCACTGATGGACTGCTTCTACTGAAAAGATGTCACCTGTTGCTGTGTGCACCTGCTCAACATTGCTGGTGCCACTAATGGAACTGCTTATACTGAAATGGTGTTACTTGTTGGTGTCTGCACCTATTCAAATTACTGGGTGCCACTGATGGACTGTTTCTACTGAAAAAATGTCACTTGTTGGTTTTTGCACCTGTTGACCATTGCTGGGTGCTACTGCTGGAACTGTCAACTACTTGTTTCTTGGGCTATGGAAGCGTTTATGTGAATATTTGTATAAACTGATTTTTTGTGTATTACTGTTGGTGAAAAGTTATGAGACTCTTACCTGCACATATTCGTCATTGCTGACGCTATTAATTGAACTGTTTAACCACATAATACTTGTGTAAACTGTTATGTAAAGTCACATGTATGAAAGAATTTGTATTGCTTACTGTATTCTATATAATAGGTTATTGAAAGGTCAGTGCAAAGCCAAAATTTTATCTAGTTATATGATATCTACGCATTAATATTATCTTTTATTTTTGTCTGTATTTTTTGACGAATTTGGTGGTATTTTCATCACCAATGCTGGCAAAAATACCATCAAATTCTAGCCCGTGGAGGAAGGGCATATGAAAGGTGGCTACTCTGAGCCACAGCGCCAGAGATCGCGCTAGAGAGTATTGTTCCGCCGCCTCCACTGGCAGTGATTATTGAGATGTCGTAGTGGGCAGTGATTATTGAGAACTCGTAGTAGTCAGTGCTTGGGGAGAGCTCGTGGTAGTCAGTGCTTGTTAAGAACTCGTAGCAGAGAGTGTTTGTTGAGATGTGCTAGTAGGGAGTGCTTGCTGAGATGTGATACTGAAAAGTTCTTGTTGAGATGTGGTAATAGCGAGTCGGTGTGGAGATATATTGTAATGATTAGAGTGATTTTGGTCAATATATGAAGGTAACGAAACTTGATTTATTTTTCATTATTTAATGTCGTAAGTAATGCTTCATTACAGGTTCAGTCAACAAAGCATCTGGCTTGTGTTCTTGGATTAGAGTGTAATTCTGGTTCTCTTGAGTAATTATGGTATTTTTATTTTCTTTAATTAATTCAGTATAAATGATATTTAAAATTTCTTGTGTTATTGAAGAAGAACCGTGCCAGATGCGTACGTTGAATCACACTTCCACACACAGAACAGTTATACTTGTGCTTTGGTTTCGTAGGTTTTATAGTTGCTGGGGACTTAATTAATTAATTGTGTTAATGAAAATTTCCATTTCATTCTTTGTTGTTGTTCTATGCAGTCAGATTGCGTAATAATACTAGTCAGGGCCAACCGTTTACGAGACTGCGTAAACGGACAGACAGCTACTAAAGCAAAAATAAAAATTATTTGCATTCATATTTAAATAAGCCCCCATGCACGTGGCGACCGCTGTTTCGGATCGTCCCTTGGAATCTTCTGATTGTAAAAATAGTAGACAGTAGTATTGTTGTAGTAATTTGTATTTTAGTAATTGTAGTCTATTTTGCATGTGTCGATTTGGTAATTGTCATTCTTCTAATGGTATTTTTTTTTTTTTTTTTTGCAAAATTTCATTTCTGGTGTCTTGTCTACGGGTTTGACAATTAGTGCAATTATTTCAATTGTTCGAATAATCGTCTTTGAGGGAAACATTTCGTGTGAATGGTATTGTTGGAGATAAAGTGCCATTGTGTGTAATTTTCGTACAGTGACGAGCTTTGTATGTTTTGTAAATGATTACGCGATCGATGAAACAGGCAAAAATGATGAATAGTCAGAATAACGAAATTGTTAACATGGCGAACTCGCCAACACAGGAGAACAGGATGATGAATAATGGAGTTGAAAACAATGTAATAAGTCGGGAAGATAGTCCGGAACCATTTCAAAATTTTTCTCAATCAGAAAATTCACAGAATACGAGATTAACGACAGAAGATATGCAGCAGTTGATGGGTGCAATATTAAATTTGGGATCTGAATTAAAAACAGTGACAACACGGTTAGACTTACAAAGGGGAACAATGGAAACACGGTTAGACTCACTGGGATCACAGTTGGGATCACAAATAGGAACAATTAAAACAGAGATAGGAACAATTAAAACCGAGATGGGAACTTTGGGATCTGAATTAAAAACTGATATGGGAACAATGGAAACACAGTTTAGATCTGAATTAAAAACACAGATGGGGACAATGGAAACACGGTTAGGATCCGAATTAAAAACAGTGGCAACACGTTTAGAAACAGAGATGAAAGCAATGACAACACGGTTAGGCTCACGAACAGGGACACGTTTCAAAAACATGAAAGATGAATCAAAGAAAGAAATTAGAGAAGAAGTACAACCGATTTTGAAGGCTCACAATAATAGCTTAATTTCAACAGGAATTAGACAAGAGGAACAGGACAGGGAACAGGAAGAAAAAGATCGCATGATAGTTCAAAAATTTTCAGAGTTAAATTTACAACTTGCACATGATAAGGAAGAAATATTTGAGAGAATCGAGGAATCCGTATCAAATGACGGCATAAATAACTTAACGCAACAGTGAACAATCAACTACTAAATGTGACAATACCGAAACCCGAGTTGCAATACTTACGAAAGATGTAAACTTATTGGAAAGAGATGAGGAGATTCCAGATAAATTGACAAGTCTTAGTTTAAATGGGGATAGAGATTCGGATGATACAGCTCCATTACCATTTGCAGAAACCGAAGAGTACAAGAACATAAGTAAGCATGTTGAAAATCTGGGAAAATTTAATGAACGCGTGAAAAGGGAATTTGAGGCATTACAAAAGCAAGACAAATACAGGGCGTTTCAAAAAGAAAGAGCAGATTTCAAACATTTATTTCTCAAAAACTACAAATGATAGAAACACAATTCAAACGTTTCTTGTCAGAGAAAGGTTCAAAGTTTTTCAATGGTCCGCGCAGAAGTTCCATGCAAATCCGCAGTGGCGCTGGCGTTTGTTTGTAGGAAAATGGCGACGACACCACAGGAACGATCATTTTGTGTGCTGCAATTTGCAAAGTTAGAGTCCATTGTTGGTGTGCAACGTGCATTCCGCCGTCAATTCAACAAACAGCCGCCTCGTCATAAGCAAATTTATGAGTGGCATCACAGATTCGTAGAAGATGGTTGCATCTGCAAGCGAAAAAGCACGGGTCGTCCACGCACATCGGATGAAAATGTCGAGCGTGTCCGTGCAGCTTACGAAAGGAGCCCTAGAAAATCCACGGCACGGGCAAGTCACGAACTAAACATGTCTAAAACAACGGTATGGCGCGTTCTGAGTAACCGTCTGCACATGAAGCCGTACAAACTGCAGTTATTGCAAGCATTGCGTCCTGACGACCACAACAAAAGGTTCGACTTTTCAACTGCAATTCTACAGGACATGGAAGAGGACAATTTTGCCGAACGATTAATTTTTTCAGATGAATCAACGTTTCACATTTCTGGTAAAGTTAATCGGCATAACGTACGAATTTGGGCGAGTGAAACACCGAGGGACGTTATTCAACATGAAAGAGACTCACCAAAGGTTAACGTCTTTTGTGCAATTTCGGTAAACAAAGTTTATGGACCTTTCTTTTTCATGGAGAAAACTATCACAGGAACCATTTACCTGGACATGTTAGAAAACTGGCTATTTCCTCAACTTCAGGAAGATTCAAATCACTTCATCTTCATGCAAGATGGCGCCCCACCACACTTCTCTGAACCTGTACGACGGTACCTAAATAACACCATTCCAGGACGGTGGATTGGAAGAGCAGGAGCACAAGATCAATGTCATCGTCTGTGGCCTCCCAGGTCACCAGACCTTACACCCTGCGATTTTTATTTGTGGGGGTACATAAAGGACTGTGTTTATGTCCCACCTATGCCCGCTACTCTTCAAGAGGTACGACATCGAATTGTTGCGGCCGTGAATTCGGTAACTAAAGACCAGTTGCGTCGTGTGTGGCAAGAAATGAGATACCGGTTTGATATTTGTCGTGTAACAAATGGTGCTCATATTGAGGTACAGTTTTGATATTTGTTGTGTAACATTTGGTACTCATATTGAGTGAAGGACCGTTGGAATTGTGTTTCTATCATTTGTAGTTTTTGAGAAATAAATGTTTGAAATCTGCTCTTTCTTTTTGAAACGCCCTGTACATTAAAAGCGAAATCGTAGGAAAAGACAGCAGACGAATTTTAGTATCACAGATAGCAGAGGGCTTTGAAGAAAGTAATTTGTTTCATTTACGGGATGCAACAAGAGAGCGCCAGGCGCGCGAACTTGACAATAATCGACATTGGGACTGGGACAGACGCGGTAGGTCTTTGTCGCCACGAGGCGGAAGCTTTGACTGTAAACACTTCTTGACTGTTCGGAAATTTAAGATCTTTCGTAAATCTAAGAATGAGATACATCCATGTGCATGGTTAGATCAATTTACGTACGCACTTCCGCCAAGTTTGCCACTAAGTCACAAACTGAAAATTATGTGCAGCTATTAAAGTCCTCACGGGATTCACTACACTAAGTGAATATGTGCCGTAGCGCTCACAGGGCCCCGAGCTGTAGTGGTGCTAGTTCCCTTTTAGTTTTCTGCACCGCTGCCTACTCTTTCACTATTCTTTGCATCTATAAAAACAATTCTTCTACTATCCATCTATCTAGACAGTACGTAAAAAATAACCGGATTTGACTGTTTTACCCAAAAGTGACTTTGGAAATTACCGTTTGGACTTACTATATTTTCTGCAGCATTCATTCGTAGTTTAAACGAAATCTTACCTGTTTATCTTCGTAACAATATTACTTCATATATTGACGATATTCTTATTGCTAAACGTTCTTGGAGTGAGCATAACAAAATTTTGGATTTATTATTACGTATTTTTGCAAGAGTTGGCATTACAGAGAACTTGGAAAAATCTGAATTTGGTCGTTCTCAGGTGAAATTTTTCGGTCACATTATTTCTACAGACGGTATTCTTCCTGATCCAGAGAAACTAGACGCTATTCGTAATTATGCTGTTCCTACCACAAAACGTGATGTTTGTAGTTTCCTTGGTGTCTGTAATTTTCTTAGACGCTTTGTTAGATTGGATGATTTGGCCACACCTCGTTTATGCAAATTATGTCAACTATTTCTCATAGATCACCGTTGTTTCCTATCATTCCAGCGAAATTAAAGGACATGGCTGCAGTCGATTTGTTCGGTCCAGTGGTTCGTTCTACTAATGGTTTTGCGTACATTTTCGTAGCAGTGGAATTGACATCAAAATATGTGTGTTTTACACCTTTACGCAAAGCAACAGCTCGTTCAGTATCTAATGCTTTCATCAAACATTTTCTTAAAGAAGTTGGTCATGTTGATAGGGTTATATCAGATAATGGATCACAGTTTCGCTCTAAAATTTGGCTTCGTACTCTACGGCGTCGTAAGATTAAACCAATTTTTATTTCACTTTTTCACCCTCAATCTAATGCTTCAGAGAGATGGATGAAGGAAATCAATAAATTGTGCCGTCTTTATTGTCATCAGAATCACAGAACTTGGGATCAGTATCTTCATATTTTTCAAAACATTCTGAATGAACTTCCTAATGACTCAACTTCTTTACCGCCTCTATTGATATTAAAAAACAAAACACCGACTAATCGCATTTCTGATATTGTTCCTTTTCCGCCTTCACGGAAACTGCGGCATTCTGAAGTTGTCAACCTGGCTCTACGAAATATTGCGTCTGCGGCTGCAAGAAGAGAGAAATCAGCTAAACGTCCTGGTCGTTTAAAAATTTTGTCAATTGGTCAAAAGGTGTTAATTAAGTCTCACCGTTTGTCTCATAAAGGAAAAGGCTTATGTCGCAAATTTTTTCTGCTTTATAACGGTCCATATAGAATTCGCAAAATTATTCATGATAATACTGTTGAAGTAGAAACTCTTAAATCTCGGCGCTCTAAGGGAATACATCATATATCGAACGTAAAAATTTTTGTGGAATGACATATTTTTGAGACATCAACAGTTATACGTAAACATGCGGAGAATGCAAGGATACCGCGCCGTGTTCCGGCGGCGGCAGATACTCAAAGCAACAGTGAAGTCTGCACGCCGCACAAGGCAGTCGTTGACCGCAAACAATCACTTTCTACGTCACGCGTCGACAGCTGATCAAGCGCTCAGTGCGAATGCACTGACAGACGTAAACAAATATACAGTCTAATTTCTCCGACTAAATTCTGTATAAAGCTATGGTGACTTTATAAATTATGTTATTAACATTCAGTATTTTTCAGGATATGGTTGTATAAAATATTTAAGACCTTCAGGTAAAATTCTGTGTGTGTCCGACGTTAAGAGGAAGAAAATTTCAGGAAGAATGTAATTTCAAAAAAAAAAAAAATGAAATGAAAAAAAAATAAAAAAAATAAAAAACCAAAAAGGTAACGATTAATTGAGTTTATTTTTCAGGTAACATATTTCCACTTAGGTACGTACTTTAGACGTAATTTGCTGCTTGCGATTACGTGATTCATACTTTGTGCTAAATTTCATGTTCTATGAATTTACTTGTGAAGCGACGTGCTTGTGTACATTTACTGATTTTGACAATGTTTTATTAATGAACAGTGTTATTACTTATGTATATTATGCATCGCTTGGCTGCTATGCTTTTTCACTGATGTCATATTTTTTTATTATGTGCCTGCTGTGCTTATTTATTTACATTTTAATTGTCACCTGATTAATTGTGCTGATATGGTTACGTATGTAAGTTATACTTTGTGATTTATCTGCTTGCGCCTTCATCATTACTTATTAAGATTACATATGAACATTTATTTGCTTATGCCGATATGATGCTAATGACTTGTTTATTACGTAAGATATATGTTTGCTGCTGTGCGTATGGATTGCATATTTACACATTTCTGTTTGTTGTCACAACTACTCTTTAATTTAGAATATAGAAATGCTGATATACTGTGTACGAACATAGAGTTAAGGTTACACTGTGGTATTAATTATAGATTGTTTGCTTGGCAGAGCCTCGTTGTAGGGATTGTGCTGCATCCACTTGTTGACATTCTGTTCTCTACTGGTATATTTACTCGCTATTGCATGTTTTGCTTACGCTCAGTGCCTTATATTTTTAAGATAAGAAAATGAACTGCTATAATTCGACGAACGACATTAGTACGAGAAACTTCATAGAAGTCACATGAGCTGGAGGTTTTGTGGAAGCTGTATAAATTTATGCTAATAGGAAGGAAGCTAACGACATGACATACCAACACTAGGTTAGACCATTGACAGTTATTACACTGCATTTTTCGTGAGTAATTGAAATAGGAAGTGACACTTGACACAAGAAATACCCCACATGTTTGCTTCTGTTTGCCATAATTCTTGAAGTGGTGTACACACTGAAATATCACGACCATTAACACTTCGTAATCGTACTTAATTACTGAGAATTATTCGAACTAAGTCTGTTAGAGGTCACGTATGCATTTCTTTTATTTAATGATGAACAAGGAAACCAAAATGTATCTTATAATTTATAATGAGTAGAAGATTTGGGTCAGATGGATTACACAGAGGTTGTGTGTTGACACTGTGTCTTCGGATTGCATGGGATGATGAACTGAAGTTTGCACTAGAATTTTATCTGTACTTGTTCGAGGAGACTGACTAGAGGAAAGAGTTGTTATGGAAGTGAAATGATATTGGTGCTGAGGTTTATATATATCGACGTATTGAAGAGGTATGATTGAGGTATTGAGATTATGTGAAGTTGATGATTATTGGAGTTTTCGTGGACAAGAGGTAAGGTAAATGATATTGATGATCGACGTATTGAAGAGGTATTATTGAAGTATTGAGATTATGTGATGCTGATGATTATTGGAGTTTTGGTGGATAAGATGTGAAGTAAGTGAGGAGGATATTTTTTTTTTCGTTGGTCTATATGGAACAAGGAGGATAAAGATGGCAGACTAGAACACTAAAGTAGCAGGAAGATTGTCTACACACACACTTTGTTAAATCACTAAGCAGTATATACTTTTTTTTTGGAGAGAGGAAGTAATTGCATATCTTGGCTCACTGACAGTTGTTCAGCAACCGTACAATTTGATCTGGCTTGGCAAACATTGGTCTTGACATGATGACTATGACGCTGACTAACTATTATTGACTGTTATACATTGCTGCCACTACTACTTGATACACATGATGAACATAAAATTTTGACAGAATTGCATTTACACAGTTAACACTATTCAATTACACAATAGCACTAATGTGGATGAAAGATGAGTGAATGTTTTTTGTGTGTTTTCCTTTCCCTATCCCAAATTGGTACCAACCTATCTCCTAAATATTATTTTACTTGTTGTTGTGGCTTGCACTGACACCCATAAAAATTATAGGTTTACTGATATTTGTGTATTTGTAATATTTAATATGGCAATTAACTGATATCATTTGTGTGTTTGTTATGATTTGTATGTTTAGTGTAAAAGCATTGTATGTGTATTCAAACTATTGTTCATGCCTGAACTGTCTGATTAGTGATGGTGCTGCACTTATCAACATGATGTGTGACATTTAGTCATGTTTAATTTCTGCTGATGAACAGTGTGATTAGTGACAGGGAATATTATGGACTGTGATTTGCACTTTTTCTACATGATTGGTGCCACTAGGACATGTTTAATTTCTGCTGATGAACAGTGTGATTAGTGATAGTGAATTTTATGGACTGCGGTCAGCACCTGGTCAACATTGCTGGGTGCCACTGATGGACTGCTTCTACTGAAATGATGTCACTTGTTGATGTCTGCACCTGCTCAACATTGCTGGTGCCACTAATGGAACTGATTATACTGAAATGGTGTTACTTGTTGATGTCTGCACCTGCTCAACATTGCTGGGTGCCACTGATGGACTGCTTCTACTGAAAAGATGTCACCTGTTGGTGTCTGCACCTGCTCAACATTGCTGGGTGCCACTGATGGACTGCTTCTACCGAAATGATGTCACTTGTTGGTGTCGGCACCTGCTCAACATTGCTGGGTGCCACTGATGGACTGCTTCTACTGAAAAGATGTCACCTGTTGCTGTGTGCACCTGCTCAACATTGCTGGTGCCACTAATGGAACTGCTTATACTGAAATGGTGTTACTTGTTGGTGTCTGCACCTATTCAAATTACTGGGTGCCACTGATGGACTGTTTCTACTGAAAAAATGTCACTTGTTGGTTTTTGCACCTGTTGACCATTGCTGGGTGCTACTGCTGGAACTGTCAACTACTTGTTTCTTGGGCTATGGAAGCGTTTATGTGAATATTTGTATAAACTGATTTTTTGTGTATTACTGTTGGTGAAAAGTTATGAGACTCTTACCTGCACATATTCGTCATTGCTGACGCTATTAATTGAACTGTTTAACCACATAATACTTGTGTAAACTGTTATGTAAAGTCACATGTATGAAAGAATTTGTATTGCTTACTGTATTCTATATAATAGGTTATTGAAAGGTCAGTGCAAAGCCAAAATTTTATCTAGTTATATGATATCTACGCATTAATATTATCTTTTATTTTTGTCTGTATTTTTTGACGAATTTGGTGGTATTTTCATCACCAATGCTGGCAAAAATACCATCAAATTCTAGCCCGTGGAGGAAGGGCATATGAAAGGTGGCTACACTGAGCCACAGCGCCAGAGATCGCGCTAGAGAGTATTGTTCCGCCGCCTCCACTGGCAGTGATTATTGAGATGTCGTAGTGGGCAGTGATTATTGAGAACTCGTAGTAGTCAGTGCTTGGGGAGAGCTCGTGGTAGTCAGTGCTTGTTAAGAACTCGGAGCGGAGAGTGTTTGTTGAGATGTGCTAGTAGGGAGTGCTTGCTGAGATGTGATACTGAAAAGTTCTTGTTGAGATGTGGTAATAGCGAGTCGGTGTGGAGATATATTGTAATGATTAGAGTGATTTTGGTCAATATATGAAGGTAACGAAACTTGATTTATTTTTCATTGTTTAATGTCGTAAGTAATGCTTCATTACAGGTTCAGTCAACAAAGCATCTGGCTTGTGTTCTTGGATTAGAGTGTAATTCTGGTTCTCTTGAGTAATTATGGTATTTTTATTTTCTTTAATTAATTCAGTATAAATGATATTTAAAATTTCTCGTGTTATTGAAGAAGAACCGTGCCAGATGCGTACGTTGAATCACACTTCCACACACAGAACAGTTATACTTGTGCTTTGGTTTCGTAGGTTTTATAGTTGCTGGGGACTTAATTAATTAATTGTGTTAATGAAAATTTCCATTTCATTCTTTGTTGTTGTTCTATGCAGTCAGATTGCGTAATAATACTAGTCAGGGCCAACCGTTTACGAGACTGCGTAAACGGACAGACAGCTACTAAATCAAAAAATTAAAATTATTTGCATTTTATTTTAATTAAGCCCCCATGCATGTTGAATAGGAATGGACACCTGTAACAGGATAATTCCAAACACTGGACTGACAAATAGGGGTGCAAGGAGGATAATTGCAAAGAAACTTTGGGTACCGAATAGAACAAGTTTACCGTTAGCAGTCACTGTTTATTTATCTCTACGACGCGTCTCAAAGGTTTAAGGCTCCATCATTAGGATTTACATTTGTTCGTATGACATGTGTATGTTGTGTTACGATTTTTGGAAGAACTTGTGGCCCTGTCTAGTGGAGAAACAAAACACTGTTTCAGAACATGGTTTTGCTTTTTTTTTTTACAAAAAAGTAAATGTGTATCTAACGGTAAAAATAAAACAAGTAAAACAGAATACCTCCAGTGGTCACAAGTTACTTTCACTATCGTAACACATCGTATGTATACTGTCATATTTTGTAAACAAAGATGGCGTCTGGAAATTGTTAGTTGCAAGGATCATATAGCAAAAGAGAAAGTACAAAGAATATTATTATAGAATAAGTTTTAAAGGATTTTGAAGATATTTGTTTGAGGTGTTAAATACATGCGCTGGAATAAATATTTCAGGTGGTATACAAATCCGATTCTGTGAAGTTTTATGTGATACTCATTTATATAAACAGGTGACATGTTTCAAACTTTGGCTGCAGTGGTAAAATTATACACAAATAACAGTTTTGGTTATAATTCGGAGATAGAGATGAAAGGCTGAAAGCAGAGGTAGAGGAAGTGAAAGAGAAGGAGAGAGGGAGAGCAAGAGAGAGAGAACGAGAGAGAGAGAGAGAGAGCGAGAGAGAGAGAGAGTGGAAGGAATGATTGGATGAGTGCAAACTTTCAAAGCGCAGGTTGCTTAAGGTTATCTGTTACATATAATAACTAACAACTAACTAAACGATGGGTTTATGCATTAGTTAATGCTTTAAATTATGCAGATAGATGTAACTTTTTTGTCAAAAAAAGCCATATTCTGAAATAGTGATTTGTTTCTTCACCAGACCGCACCACGACTTCCTATAAAAAAAATCTTAACACAACACACAAATTGTCATACCAAAAAATGTAAATTCACCTGATGACTGGTAACAGTACACTTTTTGTTTCATTCGATGTCAGTACCAGTCACTGTGAAACCTAACGTAAACATGTTCGCATGTAAGACTTGGGTAACTAATAGACAAAAGAAATAAGTGCAAAAATATAAGGGAAAAAGACTGGAATGCAACAAAATAAGTCACTTAATAATATAAGTGAGATAGGAACGACGAAATAGGAAGTGCAGGCAAGCCAAGGCCGAAAGGGTGCAGGAAAAATGAGAATAAATCAAGAAACAATGGTCGTCTAGAAGAATTATTCAGCATGTAGAAAAGTCGAAACGATGAAACTAGGAGTCAATATTAAGAGTGCAAGAGGGTTTCCACTGTTAAACGCATGGGAGAAAAAATAATTAGGTTGGTGCATAAGTTCGTAGCGTTTTTGTTTTCCATGTTGGTATTCCGGTTGCTACGGGCTAATTATCGATTATCGTTTTTTATTTGTAGTTCACTGTTATTTGAAGTTACATACTGTCAGTTTATCATTTAGGGGAGTGAATGGAGCTGTGGACGCTGGAAAATAGAGGGAAAACTGGAGAAATCGGAAGATTTCCGACTTATTGTTTTGCTAGAGTTCGATAGATGGGAGATAACAACGGAGACCGGCAGAAACATGGGGATCGGTTTTACATGATTGACTCTCCACATTCAGGAAGATCTTCGGGATTTGATGAAGATCGTTTAAACGCATTAATCCACAATGATTCACGTCAGCGTACTCGAGAAATGGCAAATGTGATGAACTGTGATCATTCAGCCGTCGTTCGACGTTTGCATGCTATGGGGAAGGTTCAAAAATCGGGTGTATGGGTACCCATGAAACAAACCAAAATCACAAAAATCAGCGGCTGGCCGCATGTGCATTTCTGTTTTCTTGTCATCATTTGGCTCGCAAACAAACCGACTGTTCCTACCCTATATCGTTACTGGTGACGAGGTGGAAGACTTAAGTGTGATTAGACAAGTAGCCCAGATATAGGGATCTTGATGTAGTGAAAATTTATAATAAACTAAAATCAAAAATTTCTGACAAGAAGGAGACAATAGAATTAGAGGGCAAGAAGTTTGTTGCTATCTCGTACAATGGTGCATCTTCCGATAGAATTGCGCACTCTTTCAGAAAAACAAAAATAAAAATTGGATTTCAAACGAAAAGTGAATTGTTTGTAGGCCACGCCACAAAGTTGGCAACAACAGCAACCAGTATTTGGAAACTGGTGTCTATAAGATCAGCTGCCAAGATCGTGACAAGTTTTTTATCGGTCAGGCAGGAAGGAATTTCAAGACTCGTTTTAGAGAGCATACATACAGCAAAAGAAAAGTTAGAGCGCTTTCCGTACACATCTGGACAGAGGAAAACATTGGGTAGGAAACATCGAGAATACGAGTGGCGTTTAATAAGTCCGTGGAAAAATTGAAACTACTCACATGTTTGGGGTAAACCTTTTTTATTTTTCAACATAGTCTCCTTTTAGACTTATACACCTCGCCCAACGCTGTTCTAATTTGTTGATCCCTTCCAAATAATAGGAATTGTCCAAGTCTGAAAAATAGCTACTAGTTGCTGCAATCACCTTCTCGTTTGAATAAAATCTTTGTCCCGCCAGCCATTTATTCAAATTGGGGAACAAATAGTAGTCCGAGGGAGCAAAGTCTGGAGAATAGGGAGGATGTGAAACGAGTTGGAATCCTATTTCCATTAATTTTGCGACCACAACTGTTGAAGTGAGTGCTGGTGCATTGTCGTGAGGAAAAAGACGTCTTTGCGGTCCAATCGCCGGCGTTTTCCTTGCAGCTCGGTTTTCAAACGGCCCAATAACGATGAATAATATTCACCTGTAATAGTTTTACCCTTTTCCATATAGTCGATGAGGATTATCCCTTGCGAATCCCAAAAGACAGTCGCCATAACCTTTCCGGCCGAAGGAACGGTCTTCGCCTATTATGGTGCAGATTCTCCCTTGGTAACCCATTGTTTAGGTTGTTGTTTGGTCTCAGGAGTATAGTAATGCACCATGTTTCATCTACAGTGACGAAACGACGCTTGAAGTCCCGCGGATTCTTCCTGAACTTCTGTAAACCAACCATGCAACACTTCACACGATTCTAGTTTTGGTCAAACGCGAGCAATCGTGGAAGCCATCTTGCGGATAGTTGTCTCATGTCCAAATGTATATGCAAAATATTATGTACCCGTTCATTCGAGATGCCCATAGCACTAGCAATCTCACACAACTTAACTCTTGTGTCATCCATCACCATATCATGGATTTTACCAATGATTTCTGGCGTCGTAACCTCCACAGGGCGTCCAGAACGTTCAGCATCACTTGTGCCCATATGGTCACTCCGAAAATTTTGAAACAGCTTATAAACTGTTGTCATCGAAGGTGCAGGGTCACCGTAATGTTTATCAACCTTCTCTTTAGTCTCCTGAGGCGTTTTGCCTTTCATAAAGTAATGTTTAATCACCATACGAAATCCATTTTCGTCCATTTTTTGACAATCGCTCGACTTCATTGATTCACACGAATGCCAAACACAAAGAAATAGACCAATATGGCTGAAACTTGTTGTGCGTCCTTTCCAAAGATGTTATTAACTAAACATGACGTCTATACGCGTCGATGGTGCCACATCTCGGACTTTGCACGGACTTTTCAAACACCCCTCATAATGTGAAAGTGTTGCATAGGGCGCTAAAGGGGCACTTACTGAACCTACTAGAAGAAATGGAGATTTATGTGCACAGAAAACGGCAACCGGAATTACTGCTGAATGAACAAAATTAGTTTAATTTTGATATATTCAGAAACCTACTGGTTTGAGCAGCGTCGATCGCCCAAGCGGGTTGGCGTGGGGTCGCGTGCGCCGGCCGCCGGCGACGAGCAGACTGGGCCTTCCTCCGTAAGTTCCAACGCAGGAAAACATGCACGTCATACAGAGAAACCATAGTGTGCCGCCACTGAGACCACACTCTTGATGTATTATCGACTATCGACTTTTTAATTTTAATTAATAGTCATTGTTTCGTTAATTACCTTACGACAACGTTTGCGGTAGCTGATTTGTCAGGCTGGAAGATTTCATTTTATAGACGTGTTTTTAATCTTATACTTTTTATACTGGTTTTTATATGATTGTATGTTTTACCTTACCAGGCTAGGAGTTTCACATTATTAGTATTTGCACTTTTTATGTGGGTTTTGTGTATGGATCTAATTCCACGTATAGTGTGTCAGTACATGTTTTATTGTCAGACGCTTGTTTTTCCAGGTGAAGTAATTTAATTAATGACTATGCATACCGCATTTTAACGATTACCTTTGAGGTACTGGTTAATTATGTATAGTGCCCTCTGCTGGCCTCAGTTTCTTTGTATAAATACCAGACCATTCTGGTCATCACCAGCACTTAGTATGTATCTACATGTTTACTTTGACGTTGATACTACATCGGAGTATTTTATGGTATGTATGGCTGGTATACATGGCTGTTAATCGTATATACACTTTTTATCTTTCTTATGTATCACCAGGTCTTTTATAGATTTAGCGTCAGCAAACTGAACTTAAGCCTATTTTACACGACGACGCTAGGTTGCAGGCAACTGCGCTACCGACCACTGCGCATGCGCGCCGCGCGTTTGCACAACTCGTTGGTGAATCTAAACAGTTTCGGCATGTTCTAGCTTTGGCGACACTAGTTGCATGAGTTTTGAGGTTATGTGTGTTTGTAGTGTGTAGACGAACTGGAATATGAAGTGGGGGAACGGAGAATAAGGTTCGCTTTTTGGATATCTATGCTTTGAGTAGGTGTTTGTGGGATTTCAGTGATATTGATTACAAAAATAAGCATGATATTGCTGCCGCTGAGACGAACATGTACGACCATAACATAGATGGTTTGACAATATCTGAGCTGCAGGGCAAAATTTATTTAGTTAGAAGCACATATACAACCGAATTAAGAAAAATACAAGCAAGTGTAATTGTAGCTGTGGCAATGCTCTCGTCTACAAGATTGAAACCCCATCGTTCGATTTGCCCAGCTCTTTGTTAAGCAATATTGTTGACACGAAGGAAGGCTATACAAATTCAAGAAGCCACATTCTTTATTCAATATTCATCTATTTAAAACGTCGCAGCAGTGCTCCCCATTCACATATGTCAGAATTTTGTATTATTGCCACTATACAGATCTATTTTCAAGACAGTAGTTTGCAAACAATTCTATTCTTAATACAGTATGCTTCGAATAATTATTGTTGCTAAAGTTAATAATTATTACTGTTAAGGGTAATTATTATTGGTGTTAATGAAAAAGCGTCATCACCAACTAAAACCGTATCTTATAGCATGCCAAGTGTTCCCGATTGTAATGAACGTAATATGATATGTAATTTCAGTTCTGGCAACAGTGCTTCATGCATTACAGTACCTTTATTTCTTCTCGCTTAATTAACTCTATTTAGAAGAAACGTAAACAGTTCTGGTGACAGTCTAAGATAATTAAAAAAACTTCTTGGCTCTTCCGCTATAAATTATTTCAGCAAGGATGCTGAGCAACCGAGCTGACATCTTTTCTTCATCCTGTCACGAATCAATACACGTTTCTTATTTTTTTCTTATACAGCGATTCCACACAACAGGCTTTAACTCCATCACAACTCGTGCGACGTGCAACTGCCAAAACTTTCATTTCGGCATGACACAGGAACCCACAAAACGACGAAACTGAAGTGTATGCTGGTTTCGCCGTGTCTACAGTCAAATATGAAACCATTTGCGTGCAACTCATTCCACGCAACGAGTGGCGCAACCCAATGTCGTCATGTAAACTAGGCTTAGTTAGTTAAACACTGTCGGCCGCGGTGGCCGAGTGGTTCTAGGCGCTTCAGTCCGGGACCACGCGGCTGCTACGGTCGCAGGTTCGAATCCTGCCTCGGGCATGGATGTGTGTGATGTCCTTAGGTTAGTTAGGTTTAACTAGTTCTAAGTTTAGGGGACTGATGACCTCAGATGTTAAGTCCCATAGTGCTCAGTGCCATTTGGTTAAACACTGTTTTTGTTTGTAACAGACCTGAAGATGGCAGTAGCCGAAACCGGTAATAGTGAAATGTGAAAGTTTGTGTTGGAGCAGTAAAATAAAATGCAAAAATATGATCACGAACTCGTTTTCAGACTTTGTCTTCAATTGATAGATACATATTATTGCTGTTATTAAGCTCAGTTCGTAGTTCCTCCTCAGCCGCAGCATACCTCCTTATGCTGTTGTGTATCACATAAACACAGTGTTTCTACGTGACGGCCCCAGTGCTTGTTTTTCATTTTTATTCCGCAAAGTGAAAGTAGTTGGAAACATAAAGGAAACTATCTCCGCGACTGCACGCCAACCTACGCTTATCCTCTTGTGGTAACGCGTCTACCTGCCATTGTCTTCTTGTTAATTGCTACTCCGTCTTGGCTAGTTTACTTAGCGGGCCTCGTAATGGCCGCAGAATGGCGTTGTAGCTGCACGTTCTCCGATCCCGTGCACATAAAACCATGCAGTATACACAACTCTGGGCGGCAATTGTCTCTAATTAGCAGAGTTTCGAAACTCGTAAAAGGAAAACATAACTATCAGTGTGAGCATAAAATACAGTGAATTCCCAAGCACGCGTTGAGCGACGGCACGCGAAGCAGATTCTCCTGCATACTCATTAGTAAGGATCTTGTAGGGTGATGTACGTGTTCCGTATACGACTATAAATCTAGACAATGCTCTGGAAACAAATTTCAGCCCCTCCCCCTGTAATTTGCTATTAAGTACTGTCCCATTAGAAGGCTATAGATCTACTGTAACGCGACCCTTGAGTATTTGTTATTCTTCATCATAACAACTGGCTCAAGTTTTAATGCATACGCAAGTTATATGCCTTTGTCCCGTATCGGAGCGGACTCGGTGTTGCTATGAACGAAATTGGCGCGGTGAAGTTAAGGGGCTGCCGTGTGGCCTTCCCGTTGCCCCCCGAGACAGAAATGTGTACCGCAACTGTCTGCGTACAGTGTTATCCGTGGGAAAGTGGGCGAAAGATTTTTAAATGTTTGCGAATCCTGTAACTGGGGTGGTATTTGGGTAGCAACCCGGTACCCGGTATTCACCTACCGCGAAACCACCTCGAAGCAATATCCAGGCAGGCCGGTACACCGACAGAGTTAACCAGCCGGGCGAATCGTATATATAAATGGGATACCTAAATTTGGTTTAAAATTTGAGAAGAACGATAAATTTTACATATAAAATGATACATTACTCAAGGCCATGGAAGGGTTCAATGAAGGCCAAATAAGCTACTGTTTTTACTTCTAATAGGGATTAACTCGGAATAGAGGAGTCATACAGAAAAATACAATGTTATATACAAACTGGAAGGGGTATCCCGAGGAATGACAGGCGAGAGGACGCACTCAGCGACTTGTAAACCTATGACATTGTTTTATTTATGTTTGTTCTATCTTGAAAAATTCAAAATAGCATTTATACGTAGTGGTGTATTCATTTTTGCCAATAAACATTTAAATTAAAACTTAAGGTTCAACTTCATATTCGCTCTTTCAAAATCCGACGTCACAAATAGAGATTTCCATGAAACAAAACTCAATTTTCGAATGACCTTCAATAATACCTCTACGCTCACGGGTACTGGTAATAATACGTAACCCCTGATGCCCATTCCAATTTGTATCTAAATTGTATTTTGCTATATCCCTCCTCTATTTCGAATTAATCTCTACTGGACCTAAAAACATATTTTCTTATTTGACGTTTATTGAGCCTTGCCATGGCGTTGAATAATGTGTCATTTTATACATAAACTTTATCGCTCTTTTCAAATCTTAAATCAAATACGAAAGTTCCCATTTTAAAAAAAAAATCACCTTGAAACTCACGTAATGCGTAACACTCTTTGGCACCCACAACTTTCATCTAAAACAGTTTGCAGTACCTCATCTCTGTCCCGAGCTATTCCCCGTTATGGATGAAAATGGTCCAATCTGTACGTATAGGGTGGTAAGAAAATGTTTGAAAGGCTTATAAGGGTTTTTCAGGGTAAGTTCTGCTTGAAATAACTGTCCAGAAAAAAAATTAGACATGTTGTGTCATTTTCCGAGTTCAATAGCGCTGAATTTATCCAGTCAGGGTATTCCCGGTCCAAGCTCAAGCAGCGTGTGAAAGACAATGTCACCAAACGTGCTCCTTATTTGGTTTCCTAAAACCGAACAAGACAACGATGAAAAACCTGGACACGGGCTCATAGTAAGGATTGAACCTGACCGAAAGCTGAGCACTTTCGTGCGCTTTCGCCTACACTATGAGAACAACTGACACTAGTTTTATCTGGCGGCCGCTTGAATTTGCGCGTGCAAAGGCCTGACTGGCTATCTTCGATGCTAATTAACCGGGAATCGGCACAACGTACCGAATTTTTTCTTAACAATTGCTTCTCAGCACAACCTACCCTTACATGCTTACTGCTTCTGACCACCCTTTATATACAGGGTGTGGTGTGTATAAGGGAAGATATTTTTATATTTAGCACCATAATATGTACACAGAAAAGTGTGTCGGTTGTTTTTTCTTTAACAGTTCTTCCACAAATACGTCACAAACTTTACAACCTAATGTATTCTGCACGTTAGTAACTGTACCACTAAGCAGACTAAGCCTGTCAGTACGGATCAGCTGCTTTGCCTCGACGCATCCTCCTGACCTGTTGGCCGGGGGAAAATAAGCATTAAAGTCTTGCTCTTGCCATGTGTACCTGAAGCTATTACACAACATAAAATATATTACTTGTAAAAACTGTACTTATCAATATGCAAATAGCGTAAATATTGATGTAATGTTGTTCTTGACCGTCCTCGGTCACCAACAGAAATATCTTCACTTATACACATTTTGTATTGTGTATCAAACCGGGGACCTAGAAACTACGGAGAGGCTTCGTCCCGCCGTAGCCCTCAGTGGTTCACAACCCCACAACAGGCCACAGCAGTCCACCCACCTCACCGCCGCCCCACACCAAACCCAAGGTTATTGTACGGTTCGGCCACCAGTGTCCCCCCTCCATCCCCCCCCCCTTCACCCACCCCGCGGGAACGTCTCATACCAGACGAGAGTAACCCCAAATGTACAGTATCTGAGCAGCAATCGTCGACATAGTGCAACTGAGGCGGAATCAGGGGAACCAGCCCGCATTCGCCGAGGCAGATGGAAAACCGCCTTAAAAACCATCCACAGGCTTGCCAACGCACCGGACCTCGACACGAGTCCGCCGGGCGGATCCGTGCTGGGGACCGGCACACTTTCCCGCTCGGAAAGCAGCGAGTTAGACAGCGCGGCTAGCCAGGCGGGCTGATACACATTAAACCCTTTGTATATATATCGTAATTAAATATTTTATGACCATAAAATATATACATAACATACATTAAAAATTTAAATCTATAAGACATGAATGAAGTAAAAGGGAATTGTACCTGATGCTCCGAAAGTTCTTCGTGCATCACAAATTGCATCCAGTCGCGCTTAAAAATAGCGTTAGTTAGTTTAGAGTGTTCCACTTGACATAGGCAATGGGAGAACATACATCTATAGGAATTTTTTTCGAGACTGTCATCTGTAGTCGAGACAGAAGAGAGAGATGATTCAAATGGCTCTGAGCACTGTGGGACTAAACATCTGTGGTCATCAGTCCCCTAGAACTTAGAACTACTTAAGCCTAACTAACCTAAGGACATCACACACATCCATGCCCGAGGTAGGATTCGAACCTGCGACCGTAGCAGTCGCGCGGTTCCTGACTGAGCGCCTAGAACCGCTAGAACACCGCGGCCGGCAGAGAGAGATGATAAATGCAGCTGATCCAGCACACTGACGCAATGTCATACTCAGTCTCCAGGGGCAATGGAGAAGTGAAAACGGCAGATTAGCATAGCTGGCGTTGATCTGCTTGGGATGTCTGCCCGAAAAGAACCTACTTCCAACTGCTCTGCAGCCTTTTATATGACCATTTCCACAGTTATATATACACTCCTGGAAATGGAAAAAAGAACACATTGACACTGATGTGTCAGACCCACCATACTTGCTCCGGACACTGCGAGAGGGCTGTACAAGCAATGATCACACGCACGGCACAGCGGACACACCAGGAACCGCGGTGTTGGCCGTCGAATGGCGCTAGCTGCGCAGCATTTGTGCACCGCCGCCGTCAGTGTCAGCCAGTTTGCCGTGGCATACGGAGCTCCATCGCAGTCTTTAACACTGGTAGCATGCCGCGACAGCGTGGACGTGAACCGTATGTGCAGTTGACGGACTTTGAGCGAGGGCGTATAGTGGGCATGCGGGAGGCCGAGTGGACGTACCGCCGAATTGCTCAACACGTGGGGCGTGAGGTCTCCACAGTACATCGATGTTGTCGCCAATGGTCGGCGGAAGGTGCACGTGCCCGTCGACCTGGGACCGGACCGCAGCGACGCACGGATGCACGCCAAGACCGTAGGATCCTACGCAGTGCCGTAGGGGACCGCACCGCCACTTCCCAGCAAATTAGGGACACTGTTGCTCCTGGGGTATCGGCGAGGACCATTCGCAACCGTCTCCATGAAGCTGGGCTACGGTCCCGCACACCGTTAGGCCGTCTTCCGCTCACGCCCCAACATCGTGCAGCCCGCCTCCAGTGGTGTCGCGACAGGCGTGAATGGAGGGACGAATGGAGACGTGTCGTCTTCAGCGACGAGAGTCGCTTCTGCCTTGGTGCCAATGATGGTCGTATGCGTGTTTGGCGCCGTGCAGGTGAGCGCCACAATCAGGACTGCATACGACCGAGGCACACAGGGCCAACACCCGGCATCATGGTGTGGGGAGCGATCTCCTACACTGGCCGTACACCACTGGTGATCGTCGAGGGGACACTGAATAGTGCACGGTACATCCAAACCGTCATCGAACCCATCGTTCTACCATTCCTAGACCGGCAAGGGAACTTGCTGTTCCAACAGGACAATGCACGTCCGCATGTATCCCGTGCCACCCAACGTGCTCTAGAAGGTGTAAGTCAACTACCCTGGCCAGCAAGATCTCCGGATCTGTCCCCCATCGAGCATGTTTGGGACTGGATGAAGCGTCGTCTCACGCGGTCTGCACGTCCAGCACGAACGCTGGTCCAACTGAGGCGCCAGGTGGAAATGGCATGGCAAGCCGTTCCACAGGACTGCATCCAGCATCTCTACGATCGTCTCCATGGGAGAATAGCAGCCTGCATTGCTGCGAAAGGTGGATATACACTGTACTAGTGCCGACATTGTGCATGCTCTGTTGCCTGTGTCTATGTGTCTGTGGTTCTGTCAGTGTGATCATGTGATGTATCTGACCCCAGGAATGTGTCAATAAAGTTTCCCCTTCCTGGGACAATGAATTCACGGTGTTCTTATTTCAATTTCCAGGAGTGTATATGGGCGTTTCAAAGTCTTTGATATAAAACATCTATGGGTGATAGATTGTGTCATTAGGGTCTACTATCTTTGGAGACAAAGTATTCACAGATGCTTCCTCTCGAGACCAGGCGTCATTTATTATTAGTAACGTCCCTTAGCGGCGGCAGGGTGTAGGCATTCTGCAGCATGCACTCTGTGTTGCCTATAAAGCAGTCACCTGCGCCACGTGAAAGGCAGCAGGCAGAGCAGAATTGAAGTTCCTGGTTTGCTTCTTAAACATCATTTTACCTTCCTGAAAATCACTCCGTCAATGTACTGGTTTAGGTAAAATGCAGATCCAGCATTTCTTATACACCCTGCTAGTTCAATGAAATCTCGTCTACCAAGGTCAGTGAATTCAGTGAAAGACACCCAGTGTCACTGGGAAATATCAGTAAACATTTTGTCTCTAACAAATGTAGTTAGTTATCACCCCTAGACGTCTGATGCAAATACTTTGAAATACCCCGTATGTACTCTTTGCTGGAGAATTAAAGGGTGACTTTTTAAAACCCATGGGCCTTCAAAGGCCTGTTCGGACGGAGTTTAGTTTTTAGTCATTTTCGTTTTCCCCGCGGCGACATAAAAGTGTGAAATTTAGCTCAAAGGTCCGTACCTCTATAATGGTGCAAAAGTAAGGCACCGTGCGATGTCACCCACTGAGTCGGCGACGCTTGAAACAACAGTGTGTTGTTACACATGAAAAAATAAAGGCAGTGCTCTGAAGTTCATGTGAGGTGTAAGGTGGGTCAACGACGTCACATTGGTAACAAATTTCACCACTATTCTGCCCAACTCCACCATACATGTCACACGACGAGGAGGAACCCCCTTGTACCTACATCTCACCTATTCTCTTGAAGATTCTGAGATGGAGGTAAGAACCACGGTGCCTAGCACTGAAACAAGCGGTCTTCTTATGGGTAGTCGAAGACACTGGTGAACCCCTTACACACTGTGTAAGGGGTTCACCACCCTGCTGGAGCAAATGTAATCTCGACGTATTGCTCACTTGCTAGAACGACAATATACAGGCGCTACCTGAGACATAAAATATCTTTGCCGCTGTTAAAAGAGAGCTGCAATAGAGTCGCATGCCAGAGCAGTCTTTGCCGCAGTTGCAGTCGCTCGTTGCTACAGTGTAGTTGGTCTGTCGCTGGTACAGCGCAGTTTACAGTTAGTAGTTTTTAAAGTCACAGTGCAGAACAAATTGTAAAATTTTATTATATGGAACTGAATAATAATTGTGATCAGCCGCAGAGCTAAATGATACCATGGAATGAGATGATGATGAACAAATGGATAATTAATAATATAATGAAAAATCAATAGAGTAATTAAGTCAACCATCTATTGTAAGGTAAATTTTATTATTTTTATTGGCATGTGCGTAGTTAAGTCACTTGTCTGAGATGTTAATATGAATTCGTTTCAATCTTTTCTTTTGTGATTCGTCAGCATTAGTTGACACAGATTTGTAATATATTCAATTTTCCCGTGTAATGGATTGTAGGTCTTTTCAATAACGTAAAAAGTTTTCAGAATATAATTGTTTTTACCAGTCAACTATAAAAGTATAATTTCACCTTAAGTCATTGGCAGTCCCCAATCCAGTCATTTATCTAAATTAAAATATTCCAGAATTTTTGTCAGATCACAGTCATGTGTTCTTTAGTAATCAGACGACCAGCTGTGTAATTAAGTAAAGTAAGTTTTTCTCGTAATTCAGATCTCAGACAAATGTTATCCAGTATTAGTAGATAGGCCAGCATTGCACTAAGCTGTGCCATTTACGAGCAGATATATAGACAGCGTTATCCGGCGACACCATCACGAGGTTAGAATTTTTCAGTCTATTTCTCATGTACAGATTCATATTGATTTCAGAGGGCCATGGTGTTGCGTTGCTTACGTAAAAATTTATCAGTTTTTCATGCGTTAAGATTTATCAGTTTTCATACGTCAGAATTTAATTAGCCAAATTTCATTATTTTATATATATTTTTTTAATTATACGGGAAGGTTACAACTGTCACCCAGAATCGAAGCAACAAGGCTTCAAGAGGTTGAATATAGGACTTCAATGAAGTCACTTCTTCCTTTGAGGTGTTCCTTTACACACATTTTGTGCGCAGTAACGAGTTTGCAGTTTGAAATGCAGCAGAACGATATTCTTGACAACCTTTGATGCTGATGCACACCCCCTCTGCCCTCCTGAAGATTCAACGCTTCACTAAGGACTGAGGGGCTGCAACCTCATTGAATGTGATCTGACACTTTTGAAGTGCATCCCAACCACAGTTATTGCTCTGGTATAAGTGTGGAACCACAAGGGACTTTTGAAAAACTTACTTCCATGCTGGGTATATAGGAACGGGGGAGGTCGCGACACGACCACGGTCGCATTGGGCAGATATGTGGTGAAATTTGGTGTCAAAGTGACATCGTTAGCTCATCTTACAACCTCGAACTTCAGTGGTGTGGCATTTTGTTTCCATGTGTCGAAATCTTGCCATCTGAAGCGCCACGAGCTAGAGCGTGGCGTTACAGGGCTCTACTCTTTTGCACCAGTACAGAGGAAGGTTGTAGGCACTTCTAAGTTAACTGACCATTTATGCGTCACAATGGGGGAGAAATGACTGCGTTTGAAAACAGTGATCTTTTAATTCTTATACGCGGTTGTATTCTGTCCACGAATTCCTGGAGTATAAGTGGTGACAGATTGAACCGATAACTGTAGTGAACAACGGATGGGCATTTGACCAGTCAGTTGTGAGCAGGCAGTGTTCGGTAGCGGGCGTGTGGCTGTAGTGCATCAGTGTTACAGTGTCACGAATCGCGATGGAGTAACAACTTTAAAGCAAGTGTTCAAGATATTCCAGAATATTTTGGTACGTGTGTGTTAAACTTGTTCAGCAAATTTTGGGAATCTGCTGGGACTTGATTGAAATGTAGTACGCGGACAACTCTTTTCTGACGAGGCTTGCTGTTATCAGTAGGAACTCCCTGCAAAACGACGAAGTGCAGGTGTAAGTTAGCTTTAATTTTGTATGTTGAAAGCGGTACTGATGGAGAATGAAACCGGGTTGCAAGCTGTGATCTGTCTGGGGAAGTTAACCGTGGATTACTGGGCAACTGTTTCATCAGGTATCTAGTCTAAGTTTACCATATTCCCAAACAGACTAACATTAATGATAATCTTTTAATAGTCATACAACAACCCGTAATATATATATAAAAAGGAGAATTTAAATAAAAAGAAAGAAATCAGTTTATATTTGGAAATTTATTTTTAAGATAGATCATGAAACTTCAGCATGTTAAATTCTATTCGTAACTAAGCTGGTGCCTTGTTTAAGGATTGTGAAAATCTTACGGAACACATCAAATATAGAGCCAAGATTGGGAGTCTGCATACAACGCTACATTCATAAAACAACACACAAAGAACGTTGAAACGCATGCAAGAGAAAGTTAACCACTACAAACACATTCAAATTTTTACCCAAAGAAATTACGTTCGAAGCACAATCCTGTCCGTCATGTAATTACCACACACTGGTATACTAAATTCATATTAACTCTTTGTGAAATCTTCGCGAAAAGAATAGCTGAGGGCTACTTTGATGATTACACCACATGCTTCACGTGGTCAACTTGGTTTACACAAAGCGTATCACTCCACAATAATTTTGATAATTAAAATAAATTAGATCGAAAAGCAAATTACAAAAGAAAAACCTCGAACTGGTTATTAACGTCTTACTGTTAACCTGACGGGTCAAACAGTTATATAAGCACGTGGTACTGGTCTCACAAAGTACACCCCACGTGGGTTGAACATAAAGAAAAGTTGCTATATTGAAAATATTGTCAAGACGAGACGTAATAATCACACAAGCATTTGCATTTAAGATTGATCTTAGTTAGAGTTACTGATCAACACGTGGTTCCACTTTACTCACAAAGTAGTAACAAAGCAACTCCCGGAAAATAATATGAACTTCACACGAGAATTACATTACGCTGCAATTTAAGATAACCTTAGATACCTTAGAGCTAACCCGAAATAAAGGTGATTAAATTCTCAGTTAGGCTGAACTTGACAAATCCATTGTCCTACGGACTTAGCAGACACGCGCTTAGCCGGAGATCTTACTATTTCAGACGCTCGCCACCGCCAGACTACAACTGCCTACTACCAGACTGCAACTCCCTACCACCGAGCGTGCTTCCTGAGGGTGGCTCCCAAAGACAAACGGAAGGGGCCAGAGGGGCAGCTTCCTATACCAACATGACAACGGACGGACAGGACCATACAAGGATAGAAACCTCTCTGCTTTAAGAAAGCGTAGCTACCTGTTCCGACGTTGGTCCTACTGTTCTCTAGCAGACAGCCTTGTCTGCTACCCTCAAGCATGCAACTACAAACACATTTGATCATTCATCCTCTCACACAGAAGGGAAGGGGGATGACAGTATCTTATCATATACAGTATATAACAGAAAGCGGATGTAGGTTCCGTATGAGACTGTGTGACATGAATTACATATAAACTGTGTTTTAAAGTGTAGTAGTGTGACAGATCGTTCTTGTTTATGTGTAAAAGTAACACGTTCCACTACTCAGTCTCCTCCCAGATAGTCAGAAACGCCACAGTAAATTTAGAAAAGGAATTTATGCCGTAAATGACAACAGATTTAAGAAATTAAACATGAAAGGAATCCAACAGAGACCTTTCACAGGAAATCACATGGAGAGTCAGTGCTTTGACGACGGAACTAGCCTTCAAGGCAATGTCTCCTGCGAGTTGGACAACATCGCAGAGAAGGATATTTCTGACAGTTCATAGTGTTGTATGAACATTCTGGGAATTGTACTCAGTTTGGGCAGGAAAATACAGAATACTGAAGCTTTAAAACCACCATCTGAACATTTCTCTATTCTTTATTAAAGCAGTCTCTAAACTTATTGAAACTGGCAGGACGCTGCATGGCGAAAAAAGGAAGCACCCAGAAGACATTGACGGATGTCATTGTTATATATACACACCATCGGAGGGTGGAACGGTCACAAGAGTGCAGTGCTGTTCCACGTGTTTAGTGTCTAGTGTTCTACCAGGACAGACAGATCTTTTTGTCGTTGAGCCATCAGTCTTCTGGCTGGATTGATGCCTCCCACCACGAATTCCTCTGCTGTGCCAAGCTTTTCATCATCTCAATTATTTGGTGGCTGCATTCCAGTCTCTGTCCTCTCCTACAGTTTTTATCTTTAATTCCTTTTTACCTTTGTTTCCCCGGTAGTACATTAGTCCATCTAGTACCACGGAACTATCCTGTCATCCTGTCCCTTCTTCTTGTCAGTTTTCAATGTATCCCTTATATGTTGCCGATTCTACGGAGAACCTCCTCATTCCTTACATTATCAGTCAACCTAATTTTCAACATTCTTCTGTTGTATCACAACTCAAATGCTTTGATTCTCTTCTGTTTTCAGTTTTCCTGTTGGCAACACTGCCGTACATTTCATGCTAGTGGAGTTCTCTTGGCCAGGAATGCCCATTTTGCCAGTATTAGTCTGTTTTTTATTTTATGCCTGCTACGTCAATCATGAGTTATTTTGCTGCCTAGGTAGCAGAATTCCTTAACTTTATCTTCTTCGTGATCTCCAATTCTGATGTAAGTTTCTCGCTGTTTTTGTTCTTGCTTCTTTTCATTACATCCGCCTGTCTTCGATTTATTCTCAATCTATATCTTGTACTTACTAAATTACTGAGGGAATTAGATTAGGAAATGAGACACTTAAAGTAGTAAAGGAGTTTTGCTATTTAGGGAGTAAAATAACTGATGATGGTCGAAGTAGAGAGGATATAAAATGTAGACTGGCAATGGCAAGGAAATCGTTTCTGAAGAAGAGAAATTTGTTAACATCGAGTATAGATTTAAGTGTCAGGAAGTCGTTTCTGAAAGTATTTGTATGGAGTGTAGCCATGTATGGAAGTGAAACATGGACGATTACTAATTTGGACAAGAAGAGAATAGAAGCTTTCGAAATGTGGTGCTACAGAAGAATGCTGAAGATAAGGTGGGTAGATCACGTAACTAATGAGGAGGGACTGAATAGGATTGGGGAGAAGAGAAGTTTGTGGCACAACTTGACTAGAAGAAGGGATCGGTTGGTAGGACATGTCCTGAGGCATCAAGGGATCACAAATTTAGCATTGGAGGGCAGCGTGGAGGGTAAAAATCGCAGAGGGAGACCAAGAGATGAATACACTAAGCAGATTCAGAAGGTTGTAGGTTGCAGTAGGTACTGGGAGATGAAGAAGCTTGCACATGATGAGTAGCATGGAGAGCTGCATCAAACCAGTCTCAGGACTGAAGACCACAACAACACTAAACTGTTCTTTCCGTTCAACATCTTCAGTTTCACTGAGGATAGAAATGTCATCAGCATATCTTATAATTGACATCCTTTCACCTTGAATTTTAATCTGACTCTTAATTCTTTTTATTTCCATCTTCCATTCTGCGATGTACAGATTGAGCATTAGGGGTGAAAGCGTACAAACATGTCTCACACTATTTTTAACCCGAGCACTACGAACTTGCTCTTCCATCCTTATTCTGCCCTCTTGGCTCTTGCACATATTGTATATTACCCGTCTTTCTCTGTAGCTTACGCCCTGTTTTCCTCAGAATTTCGAACATCTTCCATCATTTGATCCTGTCGAACGCTTTTTCCAGGTTGACAAATCCTATGAACGTGTCTTGATTTTTCCTCAATATTGCTTCCATTAGCAGCCACAACGTCAGACGTCCTTCTCTGGTGCCTTTAGATTTCCTAAATTCAAACTGACCGACATCATTGTTTCCATGAGGAACTGTTACGCACAGCGACCGTCGACTGTAAGAAGGAGAGGCACACAGCAATCACAATACCCTTAGCTTTTATTAGTTTTGCGTATCTAGATTTCAGCTATAAATAGCCATCTGTTTGTAGCCGAAACCTAGATATGCAAGAGTAATGAAAACTAATGGGTTTATAGACGCCAGTAAGATCATATGATCTCATATACTGCCGAGAATTTGCTGGATTGTAACTCATGTGCACAGAAGATGGTTATTTATAACCGAAAACCAGATATGCAAGAATAAAAAAAATAATGGGTTTGCAACTGATTGCTGTCTGCCTTTCCTTCCTAATCGTCATTTAACATATCCTCAGTTTGCTTTTCCGTTCTTCTGTATATTATTATTGTCAGCAACCTGGATGCGTGAGCTGTTAAGCTGATTGTGCGATAATTCTCAAACTTTTCGGCTCTTGCAATCTTCGGAACTAAATGGATGATGTTTTTGCGAAAGTCACATGGTATCTCGCCAGATTCATACATTCTACACTCCAACGTGAATAGTCGTTTTGTTGCCACTTCTCCCCATGACTGTAGAAATTCTGATAGAATGTTATCTATTCCTTGTGCCTTATTCGATCTTAAATCTTCCAACGCTCTTTTTAACTCTGATTCTAATACTGTATCTACTGTCTCCTTTCTTCTTGTGTTACGTCATCAGACAAGTCCCCCTCCCCTCACGGTGGCCTTCAATGTAATGTTTCCACTTATCCGTTCTCTCAGTGAATGCGACAGTGGAGTTCGCATTGTACTCTTATTATTACTGCCTTTGCCTTTAATTATACCGAAGGTCGTCATGATTTTTCCGTATGCTGATTCAGCCCTACCGATGATAAATTTTTTTCCGACTTCTTCACATTTTGCATGTAGTCATCTCGTCTTAGCTTCCTGCTCTTTCTATTTATTTCGTTCCGGGTATTCCTGTCTTTCCCTCAACATTTTTGAACTTCCTTCTATCGTCGATAAAATTGAAGTATTTATTCTGTTACACAGAATTTCTCCGCAGCTAGCTTCCCTGTACCTACGCTTGCCTTTACAACTTCTGTGGCTGCCCTTCCTAGAGATGTCCATTTTTCTTCTACTGAACTGCCTACGGAGTTATTCATTATCACAGTATCTACAGCCCTGTAGAATTTCAAGTGTACCTTTTTATTGCTTAGTACCTCCATATGAGACTTCTTTGCGCATTGATACTTCCTGACTAGACTTTCAAATTTCACCCCACTCTTCACCATTACTGAAGTGTGCTCTGATTCTATATCAGCTCCTGGGTAAACCTTACTATTTAATATCTAATTTCGAAATCTCTACTTGACCATGATGTAATGAAAATCAAATCTTCCCGTATCTCATAGCATTTTCTAAGTGTGCCTCCTCCTCTTGTGACTCTTGAGTAGGGTATTATAAGCTAAAATTTATTGCAGAACTCAATAAGCCTTCCTTCTCTCCAAATCCTCTTACCAAGCTTATATTCTCTCGCAACCCTTTCTTCTTCCCATACAATCACATTCCTATCCACCATGACAATTAGATTTTCATCTTTCTTTACGTGATGAATAACCCGTTCAGTATTCTGAAATATTTTCTCTGTGTCTGCATCTTCCGCTTGTGACATCAGCATGTACACCTGCACTATTGGTGTCAATGTTGGTTTGCTACTGATTTTGATGAGAACAAATCTATTACTGAGTTGTTCATAGCAAATCACTCCCTGCCCTACATTGCTAGTCATAACGAATCCTCTTCCTGTCATACCATTTCCTGCTACTGCTAGTATTACACTATACTCATCTGACCAGAAATCCTTGTCTTCTATCCATTTCACTTCACTAACTCCCAATATATCTAGACTTTTCAGACTGTATAGCTTCCCCACCACACTTAAACTTCTAACATTTCACGCCTCGCCTCGTAGAACGTCACTGTTTCGTTGGTTATTCAGTATTTTTCTCATGGTCACCTCCTCCTTCCCAGACCCCTCCCAGAGATCTGAATGGAGAACTATTTCGAAATATTTGGCCAATGGGGAGAGCAATTAGTGACCAAGTATTTTGTGGATACACATTGCAGTGGTTTCCATTACCTTCTGCATCTTCATGCCGTTGGTCATTGCTGATTCTCTCCGCGTTTTAGGGGCAGTTTCCCACCCCAAGAATAACAGTAATTTAACCTATATCTTCTGTTCTATGCCAGGGTGTACAATGCCTTCTTCCATCCTTCTTCTCACTGAATATCCGTAGAGCTCCTTTCAAGTCATTACCTCTTTTATTTCATTCAATTTTCCGTTCCCATAATCACCATGTATTTGACCTGCTTCACTATTCCACTCAATTACAACGTTCGACTCATCCAGTTGTCGATAATTACTGTTGACCCCATCGACAATGTTCCACTCTCTAGGAAGTTTCGATCTATCTCGTACATGTATTTGTTTTCCAATCCGGCCATCCCTTTCAGATATGTTACTTTTCCTGAAGTTTCGTTGGTCGTGTGTCTCATGCTAAGAGTCCGTCGAAAGTTTTGTGGTTGCTTCCGACCTGCCTTTTCGAAAAGTCTGGCAGTCTTTTTCATAACTCCCACACTATTTCTGATTAAGAATGCCTAATTTTAAGATGCTCTTGGTCTTTTAAACCACAGTCCACGGTAATTTTTCATGGAAACCCTTTCACAATTGCCATATAATATCTTGATTTTGAATCGACCAAAACTTTTCCAAAAACGTCTTTGAGTTCAGAAATTTCCACATTCGTCGTTCCTAAATTCAAGCCCCACGTTTTTGCGTTACCAGCTGTGGCATCAATGCCTACGTTCATTCTCTCTATGTCACTCATTTCGTTCAGTAACACTCGTCTTGCTAATTTGCTGTGGGCTCAAAGTCTCAAGTTGACATTTCTGCAGTGGTTCGGGTGTTTTCTGCTTTGCATAAGCGTCACATTGACAATCTCGGAGTGCACACAGCAGGACGCGGGCTGGGGTAGTGTGCGGTGTGAAGTGGGACAATTTTAATGTAAGACGAAGACCCACAATTGAATGTCTTTCTATTCTATTTTATTTTAGTAACGCTGCAATTGTGGTGATAGCCCTTTAGTGTTTTCACCTCATGACATAAGTTTTTACAAGCTGATGATGGGAGTATTGTAGAACAGAAACAAGGTTGAATGCTGCCAATGATGACTGTAAAAACGTAACATCCGTTACCACACATTCTTAAGGGACAACATTAAATTAGCAACTTAAGTTTGAACTTAAGACAATATTACTTTATGGAACCTATTGATTTACTGAGTTTAGTAATTTTTTGTCTTTGTTCAAAATAATCAAATTACTTTCTGTTCTGCCGAAAAGATTTGTACCTGCGCCAGATTTCTTCTTTTAATATTTTCTTCTATCTTACTATTATCTCCTTTCATTTTCTTATATTTTTCTTTAGTTTTCTTTTTAATGTTAGTTTCCAATTTACTGTTCCAGTTTCCATCTGTCTAGTGAGATTAGTTTGTAAGACACCGACGTTACTGTTGGAAGGGGTCATGTTAGAAACCATGTTTTTCGACAATTCTGTTATTTCAGAGTTGAAAGACTGGTGATCTACTCCCATAGTTAGACCCTGTGCCACATTTTTCTATTCATAAACTATTGTTTCATCCACTTTCTTAACTTGAAGTGGTGTGGATTCGCTTACGGCAGGCTCGTCCAAACTGTGCCCTTGGGGCGCTAGCGCCCGCGATCGCCAGCGCCCAGCGCCCCGGGCGAATTCGTATGATGCTGCAGCTGCCGAGCCGGCCGCGGTGGTCTAGCGGTTCTAGGCGCTCAGTCCGGAACCGCGCGACTGCTACGGTCGCAGGTTCGAATCCTGCCTCGGGCATGGATGTGTGTGATGTCCTTAGGTTAGTTAGGTTTAAGTAGTTCTAAGTTCTATGGGACTGATGACCTCAGAAGTTAAGTCCCATAGTGCTCAGAGCCATTTGAACCATTTTGCAGCTGCCGAGCCGTGCCGTTTAGCTGGCTGTGCGGACCGCCCGAACGCCAGCCGATTGATATTTTTGTTCGCCCGTTTTCCCTTCGGGCAGAGGAAGTCTCACAAGTGCTTCAACTAGAGCTGATTGACCTACACTGCCACATCCGCCTGAAGGACCGCTTTCTTATGTGTAAAACTTTGTATGACTTTTACAGCTGTCTTCCACGAGACAAATATCCTCTTTTGCACAAGCACGCGGCCAAAGTTCTCTCAATGTTTGGTTCCACGTATATTTGTGAGCGCTTTCTCTCTCTTTTAAAGCTTGCTAAAACTAAGAACCGTTCATTCCTTGGCGATAAAAATTTGACCAATTCTTTGAGGTTAGCAGTCTCACGGAATATTGTACCAAGCCTAGACAAAATCGTTTCCTCGAAAAAGAAAAACGTGTAAAATGTTAATTGTCTTCTTTAACAATGTTGACTGCAAGAATTAAAGAGCTTTATAACCTTAATTCTATTTTAATAAGTTTTCAAACTTGGTCAGTTAAAATTATTACGTACAAAACAGCAAACTAAGGATCCGATTTCTAAACTCTGAAAAGGGATACAAAAAATGGTAGCACGAAGTATAACAAAAAGTACTTACTTGTAACTACTAACAGTAAGAATGAGACTCTATATCCCTTACACAAAATTAATTCTGAAATATAATATTTTGTTTACGTTAGATCTGACCGCGGGACAGTTCAACGCAGAGCAGTGCTGTGCGGTCTCACTCGCTCTGCAGCTCTCTCTCTCTCTCTCTCTCTCTCTCTCGCTCGCTCCTACGCCGACACTAGCGACACACGGTCGCGGACGGGGCGCTGAACTACACTGTCTTGCGCCCGCCTATCTCCACTCGTACCTACATCCACTATACGTAAACGCAACATCATCGCTTACTTTGTTCGGATCCATCACTCGCTCTGCAGCTCTCTCTCTCTCTCTCTCTCTCTCTCTCGCTCGCTCCTACGCCGACACTAGCGACACACGGTCGCGGACGGGGCGCTGAACTACACTGTCTTGCGCCCGCCTATCTCCACTCGTACCTACATCCACTATACGTAAACGCAACATCATCGCTTACTTTGTTCGGATCAATCTGGATTTCTAACGGCACATTGTTATTCAGATCTTAATCCATATTTTATATATAACTGCGAGAAGTACCACGACTGAGTCACTGACGTAAATATACTCCGGGAAATTGAAATAAGAACACCGTGAATTCATTGTCCCAGGAAGGGGAAACTTTATTGACACATTCTTGGGGTCAGATACATCGCATGATCACACTGACAGAACCACAGGCACATAGACACAGGCAACAGAGCATGCACAATGTCGGCACTAGTACAGTGTATATCCACCTTTCGCAGCAATGCAGGCTGCTATTCTCCCATGGAGACGATCGTAGAGATGCTGGATGTAGTCCTGTGGAACGGCTTGCCATGCCATTTCCACCTGGCGCCTCAGTTGGACCAGCGTTCGTGCTGGACGTGCAGACCGCGTGAGACGACGCTTCATCCAGTCCCAAACATGCTCAATGGGGGACATCCGGAGATCTTGCTGGCCAGGGTAGTTGACTTACACCTTCTAGAGCACGTTGGGTGGCACGGGATACATGCGGACGTGCATTGTCCTGTTGGAACAGCAAGTTCCCTTGCCGGTCTAGGAATGGTAGAACGATGGGTTCGATGACGGTTTGGATGTACCGTGCACTATTCAGTGTCCCCTCGACGATCACCAGTGGTGTACGGCCAGTGTAGGAGATCGCTCCCCACACCATGATGCCGGGTGTTGGCCCTGTGTGCCTCGGTCGTATGCAGTCCTGATTGTGGCGCTCACCTGCACGGCGCCAAACACGCATACGACCATCATTGGCACCAAGGCAGAAGCGACTCTCATCGCTGAAGACGACACGTCTCCATTCGTCCCTCCATTCACGCCTGTCGCGACACCACTGGAGGCGGGCTGCACGATGTTGGGGCGTGAGCGGAAGACGGCCTAACGGTGTGCGGGACCGTAGCCCAGCTTCATGGAGATGGTTGCGAATGGTCCTCGCCGATACCCCAGGAGCAACAGTGTCCCTAATTTGCTGGGAAGTGGCGGTGCGGTCCCCTACGGCACTGCGTAGGATCCTACGGTCTTGGCGTGCATCCGTGCGTCGCTGCGGTCCGGTCCCAGGTCGACGGGCACGTGCACCTTCCGCCGACCACTGGCGACAACATCGATGTACTGTGGAGACCTCACGCCCCACGTGTTGAGCAATTCGGCGGTACGTCCACCCGGCCTCCCGCATGCCCAATATACGCCCTCGCTCAAAGTCCGTCAACTGCACATACGGTTCACGTCCACGCTGTCGCGGCATGCTACCAGTGTTAAAGACTGCGATGGAGCTCCGTATGCCACGGCAAACTGGCTGACACTGACGGCGGCGGTGCACAAATGCTGCGCAGCTAGCGCCATTCGACGGCCAACACCGCGGTTCCTGGTGTGTCCGCTGTGCCGTGCGTGTGATCATTGCTTGTACAGCCCTCTCGCAGTATCCGGAGCAAGTATGGTGGGTCTGACACACTGGTGTCAATGTGTTCTTTTTTCCATTTCCAGGAGTGTAATTTTCCAGTTGTGAAGCAACCAGAATAACACTAACTCCAACTTTTCATAACATATAAAAACGAAGATATAAAAGAACCACCACAATGGCGCGCAGCGTGTGGGGCACGAACCACCGATTTACATAAATATACCAGTTGTGGAGGTACATAAAGCACCACCACAACTGGAGCCCAAAGCGTGCAGCTCGAACCACTTACACGAATACTGGGTGATCAAAAAGTCAGTATAAATTTGAAAACTGAATAAATCACGGAATAATGTAGATAGAGAGGTACAAATTGACACACATGTTTGTTGGAATGACATGAGGCTTTATTAGAACCAAAAAAATACAAAAGTTCAAAGAATGTCCGACAGATGGCGCTTCATCTGATCAGAATAGCAATAATTAGCATAACAAACTAAGACAAAGCAAAGATGATGTTCTTTACAGGAAATGCTCAATATGTCCACCATCATTCCTCAACAATAGCTGTAGACGAGGAATAATGTTGTGAACAGCACTGTAAAGCATGTCCGGAGTTATGGTGAGGCATTGGCGTCGGATGTTGTCTTTCAGCATCCCTAGAGGTGTCGGTCGATCACGATACACTTGCGACTTCAGGTAACCCCAAAGCCAATAATCGCACGGACTGAGGTCTGGGGACCTGGGACGCCAAAGTGGCGGCTGAGCACACGATCATCACCAAACGACGCGTGCAAGAGATGTTTCATGCGTCTAGCAATACTTTTTTTTTGTTCTAATAAACCCCATGGCACTCCAAGCATCTGTGTCAATTTTTCCCTCTCTCTCTACATTATTCCGTGATTTATTAAGTTTTCAAATTTATACTGATTTTTTGATCACCCGGTATATCCCAACAGATGTGCAAGCAGATATATAGCTGTATTTAGTTGTGGTTAAACTCTGAATCTCAAACTAATACTTAGATTTAAATGTATATTTTGTGTATGTAGAAATTCCAGGTGGTACATATTTTAACGTTATAAAAATAAACTGTTTCATGTACCACTCCCATCAAAATCCTACAAGCAACCTATCTATGTGTGAGAAGTAGCTGCAGGAACTGATCCTTGGGCTGCAGCTTTGAGAAAATTACAAATAATAAGAACAATAAACCAAAAACTACAAAAGGTAAGAGTGCTGCTGGCTGGTGGACGACAAGACATAAATGAACAGGGGGCAGGCACTCTGCGCAGTGAAATTTTTAAATTGTGTATATATTTTAGTGAATTTACATTTGCATATTTTTGCAGTGAAGTCAAAACGATTCATTTACTAAAAGTAGCGTATGATAGTGTTTAATTAGAGTGTCTGACGTAGATAGTTTAGTGCAGTGTATATATAATACAAATTTACTTGCCAGATTTAGTGTAAAGTAATTTAAAGTGTGCACAAAGGTAACTTCAGAGCGTAGATCACAAGATGATTTTGCAGTGTTTTTGAGAATTAACAATTCAGTATAGATAAAACTTGCATTGCAGTTGCAGAACGTTCTGTATAGGTGTACTACAGAGTCAAGTTTTGAGCCAATTTGAAAAGATGTTAGTTAATGATATGCTTACATAACTAAAAGTGAATTTAAGTAGAAATTTCTATTTTATGTGTTTTTTTAGTATATTGTGAGACAATTTCACTTCAGGTTCAAAGTGGCTCTGAGTGCTATGGGACTTAACTTCTCAGGTCATCAGTCCCCTAGAACTTAGAACTACTTAAACCTAACGAACCTAAGGACATCACACACATCCATGCCCGAGGCAGGATTCGAACCTGCGACCGTAGCGGTCGCGCGGTTCCAAACTGTAGCGTCTAGAACCGCTAGGCCACTACGGCCGGCTCACTTAAGGTGTGTGTTGCTTTTATTGTGTTTTTGTGTGTGTCTTGTTTATATTGTCATTGAATAAGCATGGGGAGGTTCAAATGGCTCTGAGCACTATGGGACTCAACTGCTGAGGTCATTAGTCCCCTAGAACTTAGAACCAGTTAAACCTAACTAACCTAAGGACATCACAAACATCCATGCCCGAGACAGGATTCGAACCTGCGACCGTAGCGGTCTTGCGGTTCCAGACTGCAGCGCCTTTAACCGCACGGCCACTTCGGCCGGCTACATGGGGAGGCCACGTAGAGAGAAACATACCGAGAGTGAGACTGTCTGATACGGAAGTGGACGATAATGTCCACAAGCCCCAAATAAGACCCATCGGAGATTGCCCTTTCGGAAATTCCTCAAAAGGAACCAGAACAAGGACCATCATCTAACGATTTTACTGAAAATACTGAACAAGCTCAAGTGAACACACATGTTCATGAAATTGGGCCAGAAACGAAGAGTGATGTCACAGCATCAGCTGATGTTGCTTCAGTAGCAGCAGGTCCAAGTCCTGATTTTCTTGCGATGTCGTTAGCACAATTAGATATCCGGGACAGACAACGCGAACAGGCACTTATACAACAGGTAAGAGACGAGTTGCAATCAGAGCGTAACGAACGTGAGGAAAGGGAAAGGGTGCAAGCCAAAGCTCTTCAAGAAAGAGAGAAGGCTAAGTCTAGGCTAGGGAGAAAGAGCGTGATGCTCTTCTTGTTCAGAAATTAAACAACCTTTTAGAAGAACGCAAGAGATGAATGTGATAAAACCGTAAGTTTCGGAACTTTTAGAACAATGCAAAAATGTTCAGTAAAAATTGACTGAACTTATCGATAGAATAAATAAGGTAGAAAATCCCTATGCCATGCTCGAAGAACAAGTTAACGTTATCAGCTTGGTGGATGATAACCTCACACAAAACTTTGGCCAACACATTGATACGTGTGTTGATGGCGGGTGGCCGGCAACTTTCCAATTAATATATGCCGTAACGATAAATTTGTCTGCGAGAGTCAAACAAGCCAGACTCCGCCGAATTTTACTGGCGCTATTGTTGCTGCAGATTCAGGCATATTACCAACCCTTGCCCAAGTAAAACTTGAGGAATCGTTGATAAAACATAGAAACTTTCTGATATACAACGATGAGAAAAAGGTTTTGCATCCTGTCATCTTTATAATAAGTTTTAAAAACGTTTTGCCTGTTTCATGGACAGACAGGCAAAAGATTCAGTTTGTCACATCCTTAATAACAGGAAATGCTGCGCTGTGGGCACTAGTAACGGCCGAACAGTGCGCGTCATTTTCTGATTTTGAAAACAATTTCTTGCAAGGTACTGGTCCCGATCTGTACAAGAATGTTTAAGGAAACAGGTGTACAACCCCGAACTGTTTCATTCCCGCCAGGGGAATTTAAGAAAGTATTTTGACAAATATCTTAATAAGACGCGCTATTGCGATGACCCAATGTTGGCAAGAGATATATTGAGAATTCTTAAAGGAAAACTACCTATTGCCATTCGACAAAAAGTTGTGCATGTCTCAGACACGGACATAGAACAATTTATGTCAATACTAGATCCTTTCGGTTTAGTCTAAGAAGATGCAAGTCAAAACGAATATGGCAATGCGGGGAGCTATCAAAACAACAATAAATCACGACAGTAGAATAGTAGCAGCCCCAGAAAGAACGGGTTCGCGAAGAATAATGACTTTTCCAATGGTGAAGAGTACAATAAAAGGCAGGCGGGGCATAGCCAAGAATCGAGTAACAGTAATTGACATCCTAAGGAAACCGATATGCACGACCTACTTACTCACCGAGTAAAAGCGGCAATGAACAGTACAACCGTAAAAGGAGAGGTGAAGGAGGGGATTACCACAACTTCTCCCAGAAAACCGTGCGCACTGCCAACGACCACTGGCAACGCCCATGGCCTACAAACTGGCAGGCACAAAGTTAAATGCCAAGTACTAGTGTACCGATCCATCACATAAACGTTATACCCATGCCACCGCCACCGCCACATCCATATAACCCTAATGCCCAAGTGTATGTACCACAGAGACAGTCTTGCGCTCAAAACGAGAGCGTGAGACTTGTGGACGTCACAGATGAGAGACCTGAAGCGGGAGACGGGCTGTCAGACACCGGCCGACCGCTGTGGGCCCCTTCCACTCGGTCAGCAGTGAATGAGTAGGGGGCGCGCGGAATGTAACGTGTGAACGCTGAGGTACAGTGATGGCCAGCATTTGAAGGACGAACTAATAACTGAACCGCGACTGCGAAGTACGGATGATATGGAAGTAATTCAGGCTGCCTTTCAGGCTAAAATTAACGGTATTTTAATGACAGTGATTCTGGACACCGCTGCCAGCACATCCGTGATAGATGAACAATTGTTCCGTTGTGTGGACAAGATAAGGAAGATGACGATTTTGCCGGTGCAAAACTGTAGAGTGGTAGGAGCCCTGCGAGGGAAGGGGCAGATAATAGAAAACCAGGTGCAGGTGGAGCTAACACTGGAAAAAGAAGCATTTACAAGCTCATTCCTGGTAGTCAGAAATATCGCCTGGGTTTGGATGCCCTCCGTGAAATCAAGGGGAGAATTGACCTTGAACGGGGCCTCTGCACCTTAATATACCGTGATAAGCAGATCGAATTGGTGTTAATCAGGACGCCTGATGCGTCCACGAATTATTGTCGGCACGTTAGCGTTGTGCTAACAGCCAGTCCCACACTAATGAAGGTGAATAATCTCTCACTAGAAAATGAAAATGATACGAAAGATGTCTGGGTGCAGGAGTCATGGAACATCAAGCAAAGTATTGTCGAAAAGGTAGCCGAATCCACATATTTGAGTGACCAGCAACAAAGTGAACTGACACAATTGCTTAACCAATTTGCCGATGTGTTTACCGAAAGACCCGGTATAATCATAGGGCTTTTTTTTTGGTCATCAGTCTACTGACTGGTTTGATGCGGCCCGCCACGAATTCCTTTCCTGTGCTAACCTCTTCATCTCAGAGTAGCACTTGCAACCTACGTCCTCAATTATTTGTTTGACGTATTCCAATCTCTGTCTTCCTCTACAGTTTTTGTCCTCTACAGCTCCCTCTAGTACCATGGAAGTCATTCCCTCATGTCTTAGCAGATATCCTATCATCCTGTCCCTTCTCCTTGTCAGTGTTTTCCACATATTCCTTTCCTCTCCGATTCTGCGTAGAACCTCCTCATTCCTTACCTTATCAGTCCACCTAATTTTCAACATTCGTCTATAGCACCACATCTCAAATGCTTCGATTCTCTTCTGTGCCGGTTTTCCCACAGTCCATGTTTCACTACCATACAATGCCGTACTCCAGACGTACATCCTCAGAAATTTCTTCCTCAAATTAAGGCCGGTATTTGATATTAGTAGACTTCTCTTGGCCAGAAATGCCTTTTTTGCCGTAGCGAGTCTGCTTTTCATGTCCTCCTTGCTCCGTCCTTGGTTATTTTACTGCCTAGGTAGCAGAATTCCTTAACTTCATTGACTTCGTGACCATCAATCCTGATGTTAAGTTCCTCGCTGTTCTCATTTCTACTACTTCTCATTACCTTCGTCTTTCTCCGATTTACTCTCAAACCATACTGTGTTCTCATTAGACTGTTCATTCCGTTCAGCAGATCATTTAATTCTTCTTCACTTTCACTCAGGATAGCAATGTCATCAGCGAATCGTATCATTGATATAATTTCACCTTGTATTTTAATTCCACTCCTGAACCTTTCTTTTATTTCCATCATTGCCTCCTCGATGTACAGATTGAAGAGTAGGGGCGAAAGGCTACAGCCTTGTCTTACACCCTTCTTAATACGAGCACTTCGTTCCTGATCGTCCACTCTTATTATTCCCTCTTGGTTGTTGTACATATTGTATATGACCCGTCTCTCCCTATAGCTTACCCCTACGTTTTTCAGAATCTCGAACAGCTTGCACCATTTTATATTGTCGAACGCTTTTTCCAGGTCGACAAATCGTATGAAAGTGTCTTGATTTTTCTTTAGCCTTGCTTCCATTATTAGCCGTAACGTCAGAATTGCCTCTCTCGTCCCTTTACTTTTCCTAAAGCCAAACTGATCGTCAACTAGCGCATTCTCAATTTTCTTTTCCATTCTTCTGTATATTATTCTTGTAAGCAGCTTCGATGCATGAGCTGTTAAGCTGATTGTGCGATAATTCTCGCACTTGTCAGCTCTTGCCGTCTTCGGAATTGTGTGGATGATGCTTTTCCGAAAGTCAGATGGTATGTCGCCAGACTCATATATTCTACACACCACCGTGAATAGTCGTTTTGTTGCCACTTCCCCAAATGATTTTAGAAATTCAGATGGAATGTTATCTATCCCTTCTGCCTTATTTGACCGTAAGTCCTCCAAAGCTCTTTTAAATTCCGATTCTAATACTGGATCCCCTATCTCTTCTAAATCGACTCCTGTTTCTTCTTCTATCACATCAGACAAATCTTCACCCTCATAGAGGCTTTCAATGTATTCTTTCCACCTATCTGCTCTGCATTTAACAGTGGAATTCCCGTTGCACTCTTAATGTTACCACCGTTGCTTTTAATGTCACCAAAGGTTGTTTTGACTCTCCTGTATGCTGAGTCTGTCCTTCCGACAATCATATCTTTTTCGATGTCTTCACATTTTTCCTGCAGCCATTTCGTCTTAGCTTCCCTGCACTTCCTATTTATTTCATTCCTCGGCGACTTGTATTTCTGTATTCCTGATTTTCCCGGAACATGTTTGTACTTCCTCCTTTCATCAATCAACTGAAGTATTTCTTCTGTTACCCATGGTTTCTTCGCAGCTACCTTCTTTGTACCTATGTTTTCCTTCCCAACTTCTGTGATGGCCCTTTTTAGAGATGTCCATTCCTCTTCAACTGTACTGCCTACTGCGCTATTCATTATTACTGTATCTATAGCGTTAGAGAACTTCAAACGTATCTCGTCATTCCTTAGTACTTCCGTATCCCACTTCTTTGCGTATTGTTTCTTCCTGACTAATGTCTTGAACTTCAGCCTACTCTTCATCACTACTATATTGTGATCTGAGTCTATATCTGCTCCTGGGTACGCCTTACAGTCCAGTATCTGTTTTCGGAATCTCTGTCTGACCATGATGTAATCTAATTGAAATCTTCCCGTATCTCCCGACCTTTTCCAAGTATACCTCCTCCTCTTGTGATTCTTGAACAGGGTATTCGCTATTACAAGCTGAAACTTGTTACATAACTCAATTAGTCTTTCTCCTCTTTCATTCCTTGTCCCAAGCCCATATTCTCCTGTAACCTTTTCTTCTACTCCTTCCCCTACAACTGCAGTCCAGTCGCCCATGACTATTAGATTTTCATCCCCCTTTACATACTGCATTACCCTTTCAATATCCTCATACACTTTCTCTATCTGTCCATCTTCAGCTTGCGACGTTGACATGTATACCTGAACTATCGTTGTCGGTGTTGGTCTGGTTCGATTCTGATTAGAACAATCCGGTCACTGAACTGTTCACAGTAACACACCCTCTGCCCTACCTTCCTATTCGTAACGAATCCTACACCTGTTACACCATTTTCTGCTGCTGTTAATATTACCCGATACTCATCTGACCAGAAATACTTGTCTTCCTTCCACTTCACTTGACTGATCCCTACTATATCTAGATTGAGCCTTTGCATTTCCCTTTTCAGATTCTCTAGTTTCCCTACCACGTTCAAGCTTCTGACATTCCACGCCCCGACTCGTAGAACGTTATCCTTTCGTTGATTATTCAATCTTTTTCTCATGGTAACCTCCCCCTTGGCAGTCCCCTCCCGGAGATCCGAATGGAGGACTATTCCGGAATCTTTTGCCAATGGAGAGATCATCATGACACTTCTTCAATTACAGGCCACATGTCCTGTGGATACACGTTACGTGTCTTTAATGCAGTGGTTTCCATTGCCTTCTGCATCCTCATGTCGTTGAAAATTGCTGATTCTTCCGCCATTAGGGGCAATTTCCCACCCCTAGGACAAGAGAGTGCCCAGAACCTCTATCCGCTCCTCCGCCCTCTTTGACAAGGCCGTTGGCAGAATGAGGCTGACTTCTTATGCCGGAAGTCTTCGGCAAGTCAGTATGAGTACAATATGCAAGTCCGAGCACACGTTACATTCGGCCGCGCGACCTACTCTATCCATTCAGTGTGGAACCGCGCTACTGTTACGGTCGCAGGTTCGAATCCTGCCTCGGGCATGGATGTGTGTGATGTCCTTAGGTTAGTTAGGTTTAAGTAGTTCTAAGTCTAGGGGACTGATGACCTTAGCTGTTAAGTACCATAGTGCTCAGAGCCATTTGAACCATTGTAGTCCATCCCCTGGTCAGTGAAAATTGTAAATAAATTCGTACTTGATAAACAAGCATACTTCAAACAAATTTACGTCAGTTTGAATACGTATTTTTGTGATTTATGTGTGCTTTGTTCATTTTTGTGCTTAAATTTTCTTGTTTAGTGTGTAAGTATGTGTGTTTTTGAATGAGTTGGATTGAATGTGTGCGTCATGTATGTACAAGAACTAACATATTAGCAAATGAATCGGACGTACGTGACCATAAATGACTTACCAACACTGAGCACAGCGTGTGCGTCCGAAAATTTGTCCCATTGAAATTTTTATAATTCCCATTCTCTGGACGAGATCGTTCATATTTTTCATTTCAAGGGCAGTACAGCTTGATAGATTTAGAGATAATACCAGCTAGAAGTACATGTGGGCGCACTATCACGTGAAAGGCAGCTGCAAGTGCCCAATCTACTTTAAGCGAATGATCCTGTGATGAATGATAACATTATGTACAAAATTTGCTGAACCCACGATATCAGAGTGGCCAAAGCCGACGAAAAATGTAATACCGATTGTCTATGTATTTATGTATATACTTATTAAAAGGATCAAAATGTGCTCAATGAGCCTTTAATGTGAAGTACTATTTCGGACACTCAGATAGTGACATGAGGAAAGAAGTTACTCGCAAGGTACAAACTTTAAAGAAAGTATGAGTGAAACAGACTGTAGGTGTTATAGCTAGGCAAAACACTGATAAACTGTACCAAAGTGCAGCAGTAATAAAGTAAACGAAAATGCCCGTCATATATGGCTGAACTGTAATAAGTGCTATAAGATTGTTATAGTTTCACTGAACTGTGTAAACTGTGTAGTTAAAACTGAGAGGTTAAGAAACAGCCAACCGCAAGCTAAAATCACAAGTGAACGCTTTCAGCGGCACAAGTGTTAGCGGAACAGTGGGGAAGTGTCACAACGATAAACATTGTACGGACGCCCACCAGAGTGTCGTACAGGAAAATCATAGTGAACACGTGTGTTAGGAATCACTACTTACATTAAACTAAAAGGGAGATCTGAAAAAGCCAAAATCCTAATTGAAGTACTACTATTGTCTGTTCTTGACCAACATAGTACAGACACTTACAAATACACTTGTGACTATGGAGCGTATAGCCTAATAGCGTTTCCCTTACAGCCAGTGTATTTTGTAGCACTATCGGTGAGAAACCTAACGCTCGGTGGGTTACTTTTCATGTCGCGCGAGTGGCGAGCGGGCGCGTAACAGTTCTGGACCGCTCAGCTGATAGGCACCGGGCGACGCTCACTTGTTCGCTGACGCCATCCATCGGTCATCGAACCTGCTTTCCGCGCCCCTTGTTCCTGCTTCTGCCGCTGCCCTACGCTGAATAGTAACCGAAACCATAGTCAACGGCGTCACGACGATTTGACATGAACACTTTACGAAAGTAATTGAGAAAACATGGAACATTTTGCTCATGAATGTAAAGTCAAATGAACTTGATTTGCTACAACATCATAAACCGTTCGCCAATATTTCTGTACTGCCAAAGACTTTTGCCTTATATGTGGAACTAGTATAACTTGTTACGGACTTCAAATTTAAGTGACAAAACATGTCATGGACAATCTTAACCAGCGATTTTGGAAAAAATTTCTAAAATAATTTGCACTTTAACCCTCTGCTACATGAACTATTTTTCTTTTGTGTTGCTGTAAATACTGTTTTATCATAATTGTAATATATATGCATGTTTAAATGTCTATCATTCGAAAAAATCGTTAAATATCACAGGAAAGTAAAGAGTTCGAAGACTCTGGGCGGGGTTATTTTCGACCCGTGTTTTTCCATAAGCCCGTAATCCGAATGGGGGAGTATAAGCTTTTTGTTATTGGGTCATAGGTTATTCCGAACTGTTCGCCTTCATGTACAGACACAGGGCAAAGAGTAACTTAAACACAGTCCTGACAAAATAATTGTAAAGCTGAAAACATATTGTAAACAAATACTGTAGATGTAAGTTAAAGTGCAGCGACAAGTGTGACTGAAGACTTTAAAAATCATGTGAAGTGATCGGGTCTGGTAGTGAGACCCAACAATGGAAATGTTTGGGTACACCCTCACTAGGGGGCGCATGTGGCGGTACTCCACATAACGTGATAAAAATGATATTGAATAACTTCGCAAATATAGCAAAACTGACATCGCAACGAAATAAATATTATCGCAGAAAAATAACAAAGACTGTAATCAGTTAATATGATCTGCGAATGTAACTGCAATCTCTGTTCCTTTTGAAAAACGGTCGCTCTCTCTTCCCTTTTGGTTCTTCGTAGTGTAAGGAGCCATTTTGTGACGAGGCACGAAAACGTGTAAGTTTCATGCAATGTTTGGCCTAAATATAATCAAATATCACTTAAAAGTGTCGCTAATGTTTTTCTGTAACAGCTCCTATAAGCATGAAGTAATAGATTTCAATAATTTATGCAAATTTTATAGGGGGACATTGGTGCAGAGGTCAGCACCATTGCTATAAGTGATAACGGCTAAGAGTCGTAATAAATATCTTAGTATTTGCTAATTTTTACAAACAAAAATAAATACAAATGTAGGAGAATTCTCTTGATGAACGATTCTTCGTTTGAAACAGTAAACGTAATCAGTTTTTTTAAATATTGTCTCATATTAGAGCAAAGTGACTTCAGGAAATTCATTTGAACCCCGCTTAAAAGGGGACTCCGAGAATATCCTTAGCTTTACAAATTGAAGAAAATAATCAATTAATATCAACAGACAATCTCAAGAATTCTCTTGATGAACGATTCTTCGTTTGAAACAGTAAACGTAATCAGTTTTTTTAAATATTGTCTCATATTAGAGCAAAGTGACTTCAGGAAATTCATTTGAACCCCGCTTAAAAGGGGACTCCGAGAATATCCTTAGCTTTACAAATTGAAGAAAATAATCAATTAATATCAACAGACAATCTCAATAAAAAAAAATATATACCTACATAATTGAGGTACCTTTTAATATAAAAACATCATGTTGTGCAAACTAACTGCGAGAAGTACCACGACTGCATCACTGACGTTATAATTTTCCAGCTGTGAAGCAGCCAGAATAACAAGGCTCACCCAGATGCCTGTAGAACCGATTATTTGTAATTCAGCTATGGCTCAAATACTCCAGGTATTATTATGACCAGAAAATCCTGCATTACGCGACAAATAAATTTCAGAGACGACTTCTCTATGTGTACTCCACACGAAATTTTATCGGAATTGACGGAGATTTAGGTATTTTTACAAATTCACATTTTCAGACATGGACATCAAGTTCAAGTCTGGATTCAATGCTATCCTATCTGCAGCTCTTTCTGTGCACTATGAGGTCATTCAAACAATAGGGTATGGGAAACCCGTGTGTATCCATGCCTTGCGTGATTAAATGTTCCAAAATAGGATTTCAAAAACAACACTCCCTTGGAATATTATTGTCATTTCCTACAACATTTACATTCTTTGTTATCATATCTCAGTAATTATTTAATACATGTTAATACACCTTCATTTAGGCGGTACCGAAAATTCGCAACATTCATACCAGGATAATATCGATACATTGTTACATTTTTTGTAAATTTAATGGTGTTCACTTCTTATAAAAAAACGAGAGTGTATGTGAGTATTCTGGGATGTCCTCCCAAACCCCTGGATCGATATCAACCAAACTTGACTCAAGAGTATCAGCACTGTGGGGCTTTTAACCTCCTAGCTGCAATATGAGCGGATATATAGGCAAAAACCTATTTTTTTCAGGCCCCCATCGCAAGCTCCCTGCGTGACATGCACGGGTAGGAACATTATTGGCCTGCCACAGACCAGCCTGCTTTTTACGGCGGCCTATATGTGAGAGACAAGAAACAGCTTTCTGGGCCTCGACATGCAGGCTCCTTGCAGGACAGGTGTTTTGTGTTGGAGTACTATCGGCTTGCTTTATTGACCTGCTTTGCATGACGTCATGTACATCAGGGGCAAATAAATGATTTTCAAGTCCCTAATATGTAACTTGCCATTCTTGACAGGTATGGTGTGGGAGTAGTATTGACCTGCTTTACAGAACTGTATTGTATGGGCTACATGTGCCAATGAACTCGACTGAGGACAGGTTGAGATGGATAGAGGAGGGATGGACAGAGTGAGGGGAGGAGGGGAAAATGCGTTAGGTGGAAGGTGTAGATGGGGAGTGGGAAGAGAGGATGTGGCGGATATGGTCAGAGGGAGGGAGGAGGCAGATGTGGTCCAGATGGAGGAAATGGACAAACAGAGGGAAAGGTGGAGATGAAGAGATAGAGAAAATGGGGAGGAAGAGAGAGATAGATAGTGGTGGAAGGATAAGGTGGACAGAGGGAGGGGACAGAGAGGGGAGGAGGAAGAGGTATGTTCAATATATATACCGAACACATATGAAACATGGTAATTAAGGAAGACAGGAGGGGCTACGATTGTGGATGGGGCCCGAATCAATTACTATTGGTTTGCGTTGCAATTTCACTCACTTATTTTAATAAATAATTTTTGAAAACAAGCCAGTGATGTCGCAGTCAGACTTTTAAAGCACTTAACCACAATCGCGGCTGAAGGCCTTTAACGCGAAAAATGGCAATTATTTAAAATTTAACAAATACATAAAATACAGACAGCCAATAATTTTTGAGACAAGATAATGTGGTCGCAATCAGAATTTTAAGACAAGTAATTACAATCACAGCTGAAGGCCTTTAACGCCAGAATGGCAATTATAAAAAATTAAACAAACATACATGAAATACAGACAGCAAATAATTTTGGAAAATAAGCCAATGTGGTCGCAACCAGAATTTTAAAGCAAGTAACCACAAAAATCGGCTGAAGGCCTTTAACGCCACAATGGCAATTATAAAAAATTTAACAAATATACTGCCAAACGGGGAATGGCATTGCAAAAGTTAATTAAAAAAAGAAACAACAGGTCACCAAACAGGTGAGAAAAATGATGGCAACTTAATAATACAATAATAAAATAAAACGCAATGGCCAGTGACAGACGGTGCTCCAGGAATCGACCTCTGAGTAGGTCACACCAAAAACACTTTTGCGAGCGAAGAGAAAGGCAGCCAAGAGTTGCATTCAAATCACAAGATGGTAACTCGGATTAGTGGCAGTCTAACGAGCGACTAATGATAATCTTGGTGAGGCTACCTGACATCCAACAAAACAAATGCAAGATGTAAAATTACGCCAAAGCCGGAACCGCCGGTCTGTGCTCCGCCCGCAGTATACTGTGCTTAGAGCACCCGGAACAAGAAGGAATGACTACCACTAAGGTAGAAGAACGCCACCCAACCTACAATCAAGAAGCTGTCCAATTAACACGCCTCAATGGGTAGCTGCGGCAAGGCGAGGAAATGTACACTGCTGTTACAGACACCAACCCCCAGGGTAGATAAATGGGGTGCTAGCGGCCACAAGACAGAAAAATACCGCTGGTTGAACTTAACAGTGTAAGAAGCTGAAAATAGTAATTAGAAGCTCAGGAAGGCTAATCAGATCCGCCTTCCCCAGGTACTCTACTCCCTGCTCTTCGCCTCGGCGACACTACGAGCAGCAACACAAACCCAAGTCACTGGAGAATAGCGAGATTTCACAATGGTGGAGGTTTCTCTACGCGAATTGCAATGCACTCAACTAAAACATGCAGGACCGGCTTCGACGAGGTCGTGCACCCTAACGACCACTGCCCTTCGTTCCGGCAGTCCATACACGCCAATAGCGGCCCCGGCGTGTTTGTCGCTTTGCGCAGGCCTCCGCGCTCCCGCGTCCCCCACCAAACTCCACTCTCACCACCCGGAAAAGAAACGAGGTCGCTCCAAAGATAGGGCAGCAGAACTACATATCGATAAGCGCCGCTGCTGCCACTAGCGGACAGGCAACGCTTACGAAACCGAGTGGCACCAGTGAACACGAGAAGTAGACAGACAACGTAACCATGCCAACGATACGGTCTGGCCGAAACCTACACACGGCACCAACGCGAGCCGCAGCATGACTCAACATACGTGGGTGAAGTTATGGGGAGAAGGCTAGTATTCATATGCAAAATAAAGCTGCTACATCACAACGCGTGTCTCTTCATTCCTCAGCTGCCACAACAGCTGCAGCCAAACAACAAACCCTGCTTGTTTGTAATGGGAATGCCTTAAGCTTTCACTGAATTGTCCTAACTCAATTGGATCCCTCAGGTGTCATTATTAAGCGGGTTACCCCTTTCAGAGCAAAGCAAAGGATTCTGTGAAACTGCGCCTGTCCATTGTATGTGACCTTCAAGAAAGTCTCACTATGTCGCGGCATGGCTTAAATAGAGCCTTTTTGCTCTGAGTGTCAGGCTGTGAATTGTTAAGTATTTACATGCACTTAGTATCAGGACCGGTCATACAGAAGGAAAAAATGAAGTTACGGCACATGATACTTTGATTTAAGAATAGTCTAGCGACCAGGTTGGTCGGCCACTGGTAGTTCACCACCCAGATGCGATAGCAGTGTGTTGCTGAGTGGAGGCATGGTAGACTTCTGATATGTCGACAATGAGACAGAGTTTATAAACTACACATTACTCAGTACAACAATTGTGGTGCCGCTGCCCAGAGAGACCAACGCACACTGGACGTAAGCTACAACAGCTGACAGGGAGGACGCTGTTGTCAGCACATTGCTCGGCAGTGTCGCTCAGTGGAGACAGTGATCGCAACGGCAACGTGAGGCTCCTGTGACCAGAAAGGCAGAGTCCAATGGTAGCCGCTAAGCTGCGTATCAGCAGCGGCGGAGCCCCAGATTAAGTGCGCTGTGGCGGGCGAGATATCGACGTGGACCCAGTGTAGAAGATGCAGCTCACCACAGCAGTGCCTGTTGGAAAGAGCAGCCGCGCGGAGTGGCCGTGCGGTTTGAGGCGCCATGTCACGGATTGTGCGGCCCTTCCGCCGGATGTTCGAGTCTTCCCTCCGGCATGGGTGTGTATGTTGTTTTTAGCATAATTACTATAAGTTGGTTTAAGTAGTGTGTAAGTCTAGGGACCGATGACCTCAGAAGTTTGGTCCCTCAGGAATTCACACACATTTGAACATTTTGAAAGAGCATAGCTGGCACCCAGGAGTTTGTCAACCGAAGTGACGGCAGATGAGTGGCTGTACGGCAATGGGAAAGAACCTGAGACCCATACGCTGGAAGGCCAGCAACCGCAGAAGTAGGCCCCCAGGTGACCTGTCGGTTAGTGGGCGATAAGTCACAGCATTAGACCCGGAACCAGCAGTAGGGCTGCAGCTCACAGAGGCAGTCAAGAGAGGGTGAGTGGTTGACCTGTGTAGACTCGTAGATATGTGGAATCGTAGAATCCAATCATAGACTCGTGGACTCCTGGACTGATGTAGGTGCCTCCAAGAACTGGTGGCCAGCAGACTTCAATACCTTACCTTTGACGAAAAATTATTTATTCGGTGTCGGTGTGTACTTATTTTAAAATAGTATCGGTTTCTGTCACGTAAGCCCCAAGTCCGCGGCTCAAATGTGAAGTAACTGGGACACCAACATTGCAGTGCTCTGCCTTCCTGCAGTATTGCTGAAATGGTATACCCCCGCTGTGTCCTGTGGTGTAATAAATTTCTGGCATTGCAGCACATTTCTACCGCATCAACAGCAGTACGTAGCACAACGACATTCTGTCGGCTCTGGTCTCACCCGCTTATATGGTCCCTCCGCTTAATCCAGGGCAGGTTTTTTAACTTTTACTCAGCTGCGTCCATTTTATTATTTGCGGTGTAACGATAATTATTTTCTCGTTTACATATCTTAGTACCCTGCAGATAATGAGAACTGCATGGCAATACAAGTGAGCTCGCTGCTTTTATACTGTGGACTGCTTCTCAGCATCTCTCTGTGCTCCTTGAATATATCATTACAGCATTTCTAGTATTAAAAGAGAGATTTAACTGCACGTGAGTTGCAGATATCCAGAGAGAGCTTTACTTCTGATACGTGATACATCATAGGTCTCGTAGTTGGTTTTATTATATACCTTTACTGTTTTTTTTTTATTTTTTTATTTGCGCAACTGGGGACCACGAGACCTCAATTTATCCTAATTCGCAATTTTGTTTTCTTCAAATATTCTTTCACTTTTCACCATGTCCATTTTTATATACTAACTGCAACACTGACTGTACTGTCGCGATAAGTGAAAGAATTCGTTATCTGACACAAATCGCCAAATAACTTTCACTCATTCTGATACAGTGAAGTGTTTTATCTATACTCGGTACTGAGTATCACAATATAGAAATAAAGATCTAACCTCCACGTGCGTCACCTACAGATGAGCCTAAAAGGGTGCGAAAACTAGTTAATGTGAGTAAATAAATGTTGCAACTAGTTGATAGATACCATTTACTTTACTTGTAATCAATAAACAATCATGGACTGTGGAACATTCATAACTGATTAGCTCAATATGTCACTCTTTTCGTTCTTCAGACCAATTCACACTTGTTCTCTTGACGATGGAATCATTTTAAATTCAAAGCTTTCCTTCTGAGAATATCTCATCTACTACTTCTTCAGCGTTAAGAATTTCTAAGTCCTATTTAATCTATCGGATCCAGCTTGTTAATTTCTTTTCCCAGAGATACCTGAGGATCCGTTTTAACAGCCTGTTGTCATTAATCCTGTACAAATATAAAAAAGTCGTCTCTTCATCATTGTTTCTGACATTTTTTCCATATTTCGATACATATCGTCATTGCTTATTATGGAAGGTAAATTTTTCCTCATAATTTTTCTCTCTAATATTTGTAATTCCGTATGAGGTATTCACTTGTGTGGAGATATTCTGATCCCACAAACTTATACTAATGCACTGCCTTCAGTTTTTGACAAATTCTTACAGTAAATAATTTTGGTATTTTATTCCATTTTAGTTTTGTGTAACCTTTCTTTTAAGGTAGATTTTTTTAACTCATAATTTTTTTAAACAGCAATCTATTTGCTGCATTTAGACAATGAATATTTATTAAAATACATTTTTTACAACCGATAACAGTCACAATTAGTGCATTTATTATTTAATCTCATTCACGAGGCGAGTTAGAACTAGAACATTCATAAGGACATTAAAATATTAATGTGAGCACACGGTGACTTTTTAAACGGTGGTATTGTCATGAAGTGTTCCAGTGAGCGCATGAAACATTGTACTGTTCAGTTCTGTAGCCGTTTCTGTGGTGACCTCTTCGCCGTCACTTCAGTCGATATTCTAAGACTGACATCTTGTATGTTTAGATAGCTTCCAGTTTTTCAGTATTTAATTTTGTCATTATTCACTTATAACCAAGGCGAGGGACTAAAACGAATCATTGCGTGACGGCTGCATCAGTGGTTACATAATGGCGACAGCTGTCACTGAATATTGATAAATATCAGCGAAGGAAAAAAAAATTATCGAACGACATTTAGAAAGCAAGCGGCAGCTGTGCGCTAGTATGACTGTCCAAAACGACTAAACTTTGTTCACCCTTTCCAGCAGCATTCAGATACTGACATTAACCGTCACTGTATGTGGGAGAATGACAATCAAAAACAGATGTATGGACGTCACGTTATAATGCCTATGTATGGTATGGTGGTTGAGCAAACTGAAAGTTTGTTCACTGTCTCTGTAGACTTTTTAATTCTGACATATACTGCCACTGGATATGGGACAACGCTAAAGAAAAGAAAATGTCATTTGACTTCTCCATCGGCTTATCGAAAGTGATCAACTGCTTCATTGCGATGGCGAACTACAGTAGAGCTTTACTCGAATTTCTACTGATGTTTTGATATTTGGAATAATTGTTATTGTATCCGGTAAGTTGAACGGAGTGTACGTAGGTTCACCATTACGCTATTAGTACCATGACGACCTATGTATTGAAAAACTGGTTGCTGCTATATCTGACGACATACTGAGAGATGATTACCCTTTCCGACTAGCCACATCTCACCCTCGAATAGCGACAGAACTGTTCAAAAATGGCTCTGAGCACGATGGGACTTAACAGCTGAGGTCATCAGTTCCCTAGAACAGGAACGGCCGCGGCGTGCCAAACTGTACGCGTGTACAGATGTGCTGCACGCGGCCGTCCAGGGCTCGGTCCGCCTCGCCACTACTCGGCTTTCCTCGGTCTTTCGCGGCACTGCTCGGCACGGCGCGACGTTAGACTAGCTGTGCGATGCGACATCTTTTCATCCGGCATAGGGTGCATTAGTTGATTCGTAGTGGCAGCCATGTTTATTCCTCGCTATTTGTTAGCGATTCGTAGGAAGTTTATAAGTACTGTACAGTGGTTGTTGCAATGGAACACACGCTCACAAAGAGGTGGGGTAGTGACACGTCACGAACCTTCAGAGCTGAATGGGAACTGCAATACTTTTTCGAAGAGAAGGATGAAAATTTTCAATGTCTATTATGCAGTCGCATACTCGCCGGGCACCGCAAATTTGCAATAGAACGGCATTATAACACCACACACAAAGGACTTAATGATTTAGCTGGGTTGATAGATCAAACAAGTTGGCGGAATTAAGAAGACGTAGTGTTATGCAGCGAGACGGACCGAACGCGAGTACCACTTACAAATCTTTGTATTTCTGATGTTTGTATTTGTACACATTTGTCGTTAGAATTCGAATTTAGAGTTCACTCAATTTCTGTTTCCTTTTTTTAGCCTGCAACCGAACGTAGCGACCTGTCTTTAAGAGCAAGCTACAAAATAGCGCTCAAAATCGCAAGAGCGAATAAGCCTTTCAGTGATGGTGATTTCATCAAGGAGTGTATTGTTGAGGTGGCGGAACTCTTGACGCCACTGGAAGTAAAGAAGTTTAGTGAAATTAGTCTTTCCAGACAGACAATAGCTCGCCGCATAGCTGGTATGGCAGCGGATGTCTACAGGCAGTTAATTGATAGTGCCTGCAAGTTTATTGCATTCTCGATTGAGTCGACCGACATTTCGGACACAGCACAACTAGCGATTTATGTTAGTGGAGTCGACACAAATTTGCACGTGACGGAAGAACTGTTAGATTTAGTAGCAATGAAACACACAACGGTGGGTACCGATTTGCTAAAAGGAGTTGAAGAGGCAGTTGAAGCCGTTGGCCTGAATTGGAAAGTGTTAGTTTCAGTCACCACGGATGGAGCGCCAGTAATTCGAAGTGCCCAAAAAGGGCTTGTAGCATTGTTGCGTAAAAACCTAGGACGATCGACAGAAGATTTGTACGGAATTCATTGTTTTGTACACTAAGAAGCTCTTTGTGCTAAGTATGCAAATTTGGAGAACGTGATGAAGTTGGTAGTCACCATAATACATTTTTTGAAGTCGCATGGCTTAGTACACCGTCAGTTTCAACAGTTTCTCATGGAACTGAACGAAGAGTACGGAGAGTTATTTACCACTGGGAAATACGTTGGTTAAGTCGAGGATCATGCCTCGAAAGATTTTTCAATTTAAGACTCGCTATTGTTGAGCTCCTGAAGGAAAAAGGAAAGGCAGAGCCAAAATTAGAAGATCCAAAATGGATTGCAGACCTCGCCTTTTTAGTTGATCTGACAGCACACTTGAACGCTCTCAGTAAGACTTTGCAAGGTGAGTAGCAGCTTATTTCTGATCTGATGAAAAAGGTGGATGCATTTAATAAGAAACTCACATTGTGGAAGGAACAACTCACGAAAATGAATACCGCCCATTGCCCTACGCTCTCTAAAGTCAGAGAGAACGCAACTTCTGGCGAATTCGTTTCTGTATTGGAGGAACTACAAGCACAATTTTCTAAACGTTTTCAGGACACTGCCAGCCTGACATCTGTATTTGAACTATTTTCTAGACCCTTTGCCGTTTCAGTTGAAAGTACTTCAGTGCATTTGCAAATGGAATTGATCGGTCTGCAATGTAATTCCCGTTTAAAGGACAAATTTTTTTTACGTAAAACCTGTCCAGGAATTTTACAAAGGTTTTCCTCGGGAAGAGTTTCCCAGTCTCCACAATGAGGCTGCAAAAGTTATATCAGTGTTTGGATCGACATACGTGTGCGAAAGGTTTATTTCGATTATGAAACAAAATAAGTCAGGATTACGTGGCAATCTGACTGACGAAAATATGAGAAACTGTCTGCGTTCGTCCGTGTACCGTCAGTTTATGCCGGATATGTACTTCATTATGTCTACAGTGAACCAAAAATAATTAAATTAATGGTGATAATTTTGTTGTATTTGTCATATGTTTTGTTGAGAATTGTAGTTATTGCAAATTTTGTACAGTAGTTCCAGAATATAAAATTTGCTTGTTTCACATGTAGTTGGAATCACTTATTCCACATCATACTGCATGCTGTAGACTACTTTCAAGTCTGTTTCTATATCTCACCTTAAATGTTGTAAGAATTTTACGAGTGACGGTGTGAGAAGCACTATATTGTTGGTGTATTGCAGTTTCAAACCCAGCGTTATTCTTATTTTTCTGTAGGTGCACGAACAGCCAACAAAGATTCAGTATTGCTCAACATGATGTGTTGTACAAAGCTTAATATTATCAAATGTCGTAATATGAAACTAAGCCACATGCTAGCAGGGCAGTGTTCCTTACGCGAATGCACTGTCGCGTGCGGCGTGTTCGTAGTTCCGCGGATGCGCGCGCAGTCAGCTGGTGTGGTAGTGGGGGACGTGTGACGTCAGAAGGGAGCGATCCGCACGCGTGTGAAACCTCGGCACGCGTGCATGCACACGTGCCGCGTTCATGGCCGTCCATGCCCTAGAACTTAGAACTACTTAAACCTAACTAACCTATGGACATCACACACATCCATGCCCCAGGCAGGCTTCGAACCTGCGACCGTAGCGGTTAAGCGGTGACAGAACTGTCGAAGATGGCAATGACAGACGTGATGTAGCAGTTGCACGTAGATTCATGAGGTGGGGCATGGCAATGATTACAGAGGCAGTAGTAATTATCTATGCTTGCTCTTTCTTTATTGGTATTCTATATCTGGAGCATAGATCGTCAGCAGGTAGACGAGAAAGACACACCGGCAGCATGAGGAAATCCGGAGAAATTTCGTTCCCGGCAGGCAGGAGCATACACTCTGGATGTAGATAACATCTGTAGACACCTGATCAATAAAAACACCGTAATCTGTGCCGTTATAGCTGTACATTTGACTCTCAAGGCCAATGTTGAAAGAGTTCGAACGTATTTTTTCCGTTTTCTTTTCCCAAAGTGGCGAGAACTGTTGGCAGGAAGAACACGCCGCCAGTGTTGGACGGCCTGCGACGTCTGTGCTATGTTTCACTTTTATGAGCAGACACGGGCGCTAAGCAAGTGCACTGGGAGAGGAGTTTTTACAGAGCGGATGAAGGGAGTAAGAGAGTTTTTATAAATTTATGCGTGGAGAACGTAGGCGGCAGAGCGAGAGGGTCAATAGAAAATTTGCAGAGACGCGAAATGCAGTAGAGCGGCGCGGCGTGTGCCTTTTAGAGTAAGAGGGACTGGGAGCGCGAAAAAGAGCGGACTTTTAATATTCGGACGGGGTACACAGGAGAGAGCAGGCGTGAAACATTCCAACGTGATGGAATATGTCGGCGGGAAACCACACCGTGACGGAGGGCCACCTAGAGCACTACGATAGACGCCACACGCAACAGCTCACGCAATAATACAAGGGGCATTCAAAAAGTGATTCAACACAGATTTCTTTTTTCTGGAAGCAGGTTGGTTTTATTCCCGATTTCGATATACCATATTCCTCATCGTTTCAGCTTCTTTTCGACATTATCTCCGATCAGTGAGACCTTGTATGTATTGTACTGTATGTTAACCGGGGGCCTAGAAACGACGGAGAGGCTCCGTCCCCGCCGCAGCCGCAGCCGCAGTGGTCCACAACCCCACGACGACTACCGGAGTCCACTTCACACGTCTGCCACCCCACACCGAACCACTCTTTCAGGGTTATTGTGCGGTTCGGACCCCGGTGGAAGCCCCCCTCCCCAGGGAACGTCTCACACCAGACGAGTGTAACGCCTATGTCTGCGTGGTAGAGTAATGGTGGTGTACGCGTATGCGGAGAACTTGTTTGCTCAGCAATCAAATGGTTCAAATGGCTCTGAGCACTATGGGACTTAACTTCTAAGGTCATCAGTCCCCTAGAACTTAGAACTACTTAAACATAACTAACCTAAGGACATCACACACATTCATTCCCGAGGCAGGATTCGAACCTGCGACCGTAGCGGTCGCGCGGTTCCAGACTGTAGCGCCTAGAACCGCTCGGCCACCCCGGCCGGCGCTCAGCAATCGCCGACATAGTGTAGCTGAGGTGGAATAAGGGGAACCAGCCCGCATTCGCTGAGGCAGATGGAAAATCGTCTCAAAACCATCCACAGACTGGCCGGCTCACCGGACCTCGACGCAAGTCAGCCGGGCGGATTAGTGCCGGAGACCAGGCGCTCCTTCCTAATCCGGAAACCCTTTCGTTAGACCCCGCGGGTAACTGGGCGAGCTTCAATTAGACCTTACTGGGACGGTTTTCGGGCCGGCCGCGGGACTGCTACGGTCGCAGGTTCGAATCCTGCCTCGGGCATGGGTGTGTGTGATGTCCTTAGGTTAGTTAGGTTTAAGTAGTTCTAAGTTCTAGGGGACTTATGACCTAAGATGTTATGTCCCATAGTGCTCAGAGCCATTTGGGACGGTTTGCGTGCCCGCATGATACCACTCTACCGCTCGACGACTTGCTATATCAATAACCTTTCCTTCCAAATACTGCTTCCCGCGGAGTGCATCCTTCATTGATTCAAACAGGTGAAATCGAGAGATGCAAGATCCGGGCTGTAGGGTGGATGAGGGAAGAAGTCCAATGAAATTTTGTGAGCTCCTCTCTGGTGCGCAGACTTGTGAGCTCCTCTCTGGTGCGCAGACTTGCGCGAGGCCTCGCGTTGTCGTGGAGAAGGAGAAGTTTGTTCGCATTTTTGGGGCGACGAACAAACTGAGTAGTTTTTTTTTCCGATTTCCTGAGGGTAGCACAGCTGTGTGCGGTCGGCTGGCACGCGAGAGGTCGGGCGGGTTTACGCGACCTTGTTGCCATGATGACAGACGCCTTGCTCAACTCCGTAGACACTCTGCAACAGGCCTGTGATACAGACGCCATTTTGAGGGCTACGCAAAGCGCCGCCACCCATCGGAATTTCATGGAACCATAAGGGCTGAAGCTGAAATATTCCCCGGTATTCTACAGTAAATTTCGCGTTTTTTCAACCGAAAATGGCACAGAAATAATGTGTTCCTTTTCTTACTGAGCGTCCTCCGTTAAAGGCTGCAGCAGCAGTTCAGGGACAAAGAGGCAGAATGATTCATTCGTTCGCACAGAAGCGGCGGCATTCCGTGTGATACTTCTGTCGTAGTAGGAGAGTTATCGTCATTCGCTGTCAATTCCTTCCGTGCAATCGCTGCTTACCTGCCATTCCACTTAGCACGTCTATGAAGATGGTGTAAGACGTATGCTTTGCCGGCGATGGGCGAGGCATGACAGAATCTCTGACCTGAGAGTAGTTTGTCGTTAGTTGTTGCTTGTCGCTAGTCTGCGCTTGTCTGCGCTAGTCGACAGTAGTAGTCTGGTGTAGTCTGCAGTAGTCTGCGGGAGTCGGCATGCGTCGGCTGTGTGCTCTGCTCGCGACTCTGGTCAGGACTCTGGAGGATGACTATTGTTGTAGAAGGTGAAGAAGCAGCCTTGCGTATATTTAATGATGTATGTTAATTGTAATTTAATTTGTTAAAAAATGCCCCAAAAATAATTTTTATAATATAAAGTAACTCTTTTAAAGAAAAGGATTCATTTCAATTTCGAATGCATTATCATTGCTTCCAAGAATAAAAAAAAAAAAAAATATAGGCCAGCATTGCACGAAGCTGTGTCGAAAAATGACTAATTAAGAGCAGATATAATTGCAGTTTTATTGAGGTAAGAATTTTTGCTTTTTTAATTCAGAATACAGGGCCGAAGGGCAGCGCTGCTGTCCTCATAAAATTCATCAGGTTACAAAACTTTTTTTATTATTTTGGTGTTTAGGAATTTTTCTGTTTCGAACTTGACATTAAATGAGAAAAGAATTTTGTGGTAACATTAAATGTGAATGCATTTCTGCACACAGACAATAAATGGGAGCCAATTTTGTTCAGAGGTCACAATATTAGAAAAATTCATTTAATTATTATTCTTTGGATAGGTTACACTCGGCACATTTTCATTATCATTATTTTTTGTGGCGAGGCTACGCTTGGCTCCATTTTCATTAATATTTAACATTTTTCGTGTGGAGAAGTTACACTTGGCGACATACGGCCAGGATCGTAATTTTTTGTGAATCTTCTGAGTAGTCATATATCTGCTCTTATTTACTTAAACGTAGTTTGCATCTGGCGCAACGCATTTACTAATTTGTCACTCTTTCTTTCACAGATCATCGGCAATTTGTTGCTCTCTGTTGTAATTGTGTTTGTTGCATTTTGCATTGTCCTTGTTTCATTAGTGCTTAATTTTGTTTTGTGAAAAATGCCGCGAAAAACTGTTAACAGTACATCGCGATGTACAATGAACGAAATTGCCGACTCAAATAATTTGACCGATAGTACTTGCGACACTTAGTGTAATGTTGACAATCCTCCATTACAGACAATCAGTGCGTACCGACCACTAATGTTGATTTTTATCGTAGTGATGAGCAAACAAATTCGATTGTGTCGTCTGTTAATTTAACGACAATTGATGACGCGGGACCTTCTGTTACAATGAACGCTGCCCAGCTTGACACACCCGATTTGCAAAATTTACGTAATGAACAGATAATTATTTCTAACGAAAGTGAACAGTGTACTCAAAATAGGACAGATTTATTTGATTCCGAGGTAGTGATTAACAGTGCACATCCGATTGGAAAACCTTTTCGAGAATCACAGAATGACCAAATGGTTAGTCAAAACGTGATAATTGCAGGTACGCCATCAAACAGCACGGAGAATAGAGTAGGTAATATTGGCTTGGATCAAATTATGGCAATATTGCTTCAACAGAATGAAAGACAAGAGAACAATTTCAAACGACTTAATGAAAAATATGACAATCTTAATGAGTCGAACAAACAAATTCATGAAAGTCTCAAACAGCGGAACGAAATACTAGATAATCATTTCAAACAACCTACTGAATCGCACAAACAATTTAATGAAAGTTTCAAACTGACGAACGAAAAACAAGACAACCTTAACGAACAGAACAAACAAGTTAGTGAACAGATTACAGCTGTTACCGTGCAACGTCACGACACGAAAGAACAATCATGTGAAGAAAGTAAGGCTCATGCTAGGAACAGTAATGAAGAAATTACATCTGTTGCACAAGAATTAAATAATACACATGCAGCCACAACAGAATCAGTTAGAGATGAAATTAGTGCAGTCGCTGAACAATGTCCTAAAAACGCAACACAGTTACGCGACGAGTTTAATTTAAAGTCACCAGAACTTTCACACACTGTGGATACGGAAGTCGATAAGAAATGTGAACAGCAGAACAGCCAAACTGAGGAATGTATTAAAGTAACAGAAATGAAAAATGTTTCACTCAATAACACGGCACAGCATACGCCTCATTCCGAACATTTCTCACACTCGTACAGCCAGTGTGACTTAGATAATTTACAGAGAGTACGCGACTTAAAATCCGAAAAGACACAAATAGATTCTTATGCAATCGTGAACCTGTTCACACATTCAGAGACGATAACGATTACAAGCAATTTTTATCCGTAAGAAAATCTAAGGTATTTAAAAATGACAGAGCACAGGTACACGCATTGAACTGGATACCTCGATTTATTTTTGTACTTTCATCGCCATTACCCGTAATGCAGAAACTAGAATTAGCAAGGATACAGTACAAATCATATTGACGAATCACAAAAGTGCACACGCACTGTAGTTCAGAACATATCAGCAAATCACAAAAATGTATATGCAATGAATACAAATCATGTTAACAAAATGACGAAAGTGTACACGCACTGTAGTACAGAACATATCTGGGAATCACAAAATGTATACGTAATGAGTACAAATGGCATAAAGTGCACACGCACTGTAAAACTCTCTAGCATTTTTACAACAAATAAACTTATCAAGGAGTGAAATAAATTGCACACGCACTGTAGAAGTCTTTAGCATTTTTACGTATCATGGAGTAAAATAAAGTGCACACGCACTGTAGAAGTCTTTAGCATTCTTACATAACATATCACGGAATGAAATAAAGTGCACACGCACTGTAGTACAGAACATATCACAAAATGTATACGTAATGAGTACAAATCATATTAACAAATGGCATAAAGTGCACACGCACTGTAAAACTCTTTAGCATTTTTACAACAAATAAATATAATAAGTACAAATCATATTGACAAATGACAAAAGTGCACACGCACTGTAGTTCAGAACATATCAGCAAATCACAAAAATGTATATGCAATGAATACAAATCATGTTAACAAAATGACGAAAGTGTACACGCACTGTAGTACAGAACATATCTGGGAATCACAAAATGTATACGTAATGAGTACAAATGGCATAAAGTGCACACGCACTGTAAAACTCTCTAGCATTTTTACAACAAATAAACTTATCAAGGAGTGAAATAAATTGCACACGCACTGTAGAAGTCTTTAGCATTTTTACATATCATGGAGTAAAATAAAGTGCACACGCACTGTAGAAGTCTTTAGCATTCTTACATAACATATCATGGAATGAAATAAAGTGCACACGCACTGTAGTACAGAACATATCACAAAATGTATACGTAATGAGTACAAATCATATTAACAAATGGCATAAAGTGCACACGCACCGTAAAACTCTTTAGCATTTTTACAACAAATAAATATAATAAGTACAAATCATATTGACAAATGACAAAAGTGCACACGCACTGTAGTTCAGAACATATCAGCAAATCACAAAAATGTATATGCAATGAATACAAATCATGTTAACAAAATGACGAAAGTGCACACCTACTGTAGTACAGAACATATCTGGGAATCACAAAATGTATTATTAAATAAAATAAAATAACAAAATGTATACGTAATGAGTACAAATGGCATAAAGTGCACACGCACTATATATGTCTTTATCATTTTACAAGAATTAGGAAAGGAATGGGAAGGATTGCGTCATGGTTGTAGCACTTTAGGTTGCACGCAGCTGCACTGAAAGTCCATATCTTTCTATAGAAGCACAACATCAAGTGAGATAATCTGAAGCTCTTTTCCTTGAAGTATTAATCAGTGTAGCCAAGACACTGAAATGTCGTAATAATATTTCATGTTATCATTTTGGTAGTACACTAGGTACACCAAACAGTGGGACCATAACATTTCCATCGCTCAAGGTGGTGGACAGCATGTCGTGTCAACACCATGTTCTTGTAAAGTACACAAACGTAGAATTAGTGCAAAAACCAAATATAGTGCTCCATGATCATGAGGATAGACAGGACAAACGGATATTGCAGTAATTTCTGGTAATTATGTCAGAAGGTGAAGGACATTAAGTCACATAGTAGTCTTCATTGAGAATTACACTAGTCTAACAACTGATTTGAGTAATTGGTGGCACTCATCGCCCAGTTACTGAACATTTCTGTACCATGTATGTAGTATTACAGAATAATGTTCATAAATTATCTGAATATAGTAATTATTGGCACTCATTGGCCAGATACAAAGCATTGTTTTATGCATTATTCAGAAGTCATCATTCAAAATAGGAGCTAATGAATGGCATAGTATTTATACATAATTAATCTAATTATAGTAATCATTGGCATCATAGGTCATCTTATTACAGTAATCAGTTACAAAGCATTTTTTTTTATTTGTGCTAGCAATGCATTGCGTTGGGATCGATAATTAATTACTGGGGCATAACAATATTTGCTTTTGAGTTATTGCTGCAAATGAAGATGTGTAACGTCATTCGTCATGAGTCAGCTGTAGCAAGGTTATGAAACAAGTAGAGTATATGTGATCACATTCATAAATGACATAGGTTTAATGAACAACTGCTTATAGCACATTAATTTCATGAATAATTTCTCCTGCAAAATATACAAAATGGATTATTAAACTGAAAGAAGAAACGCATATTATGCTGAAAAGTAGTGAACTTCGAATTAACAGGTAGTGAAATGTGTATAAAAAATATATATGTTCTCTAGCTGTCCTTTCCAAAACCTTCAGTCATCATACCATGCGATATAAGACATACTGTCAAAACGAACTGCAACAAATACTTAAATAACTACATAGCATCTCTTAACTAACAGTAAATATATAAACTTCATCATTATCCTCATCTGTAAAGAAAAACTTCATTATCCATATTATCATAACTCCATTATTATCATCACCTGTAAAGAAAAACTTCATTATCCATAGTAGCATATTCTTCATCATTATTCATCACGATTCATTATCATCTGCAAAAAAGTCACTTCATTATTCATTATACAACTATTCCTTATTTGTAGCATATTTCATCACTAAAACTAAGATGTGTAGTTCTGTCTGACAGCCTGCATCAATCGCCTCGTATTCTGAAAGAAAAAATTAGTTAAGACTGCTATTCTACGATGTGTATAGTATATTCTTGTTAATGCTTGTTAATGCTGATCCATTTACTCTTCGTCACGAGGTATTGCATCTTCTTTCGTTCATTCCGAAGGTGAAATTCCAATTTCTGTTTAATTTATTTCGTTTACACATTATTTCTTTCTGAAAATGATGAACAAAGATTAATGTCTTGTATTTAAATCATATACCCACTAAATAAAAACTGGTTTGTAGTAACATAATTGAGTATACAGCCTAGCATGACAGAAAACGTAATATGTCCAAAACATCGACAGTGTTCAGAAGCAAAAATGTACACAGTGTATCACAATGTAGCAGAAAAAAAAAAAAAAAAAAAAAAAAGTTGTCACGATGTTGAGATATCATAAGGCAAAATGTTAAAGTCAACTGGTGTTTGTTATATCTTAACTATTTCATAGTGCATACAAACAAAACAGGGAAACAATCATACATACATAAAAAATTGAAAGTATGCACGGTCTGATGTGTAACGACAAGAAAAGCGACCTGCTAACCTTACCTTGCCGGGCACTTGCCAAGAAAAAATACGACAATCATCAGTAAGTAGTCACATACACATTTTTTGACCACTTATGCAATTATATTTAAGTTCATCTGGAAAAATATGCACGGTCTGATGTGTAACGACAAGAAAAGCGACCTGCTAACCTTACCTTCCCGGGCACTTGCCAAGAAAAAAAAAATACGATAATCATCAGTAGGTGTTCATGTGAATATAATTGCATAAGCGGTCATAAAAAAACTTAGGAAATAGCATTACAGTATGATAAATCATAAAGTATCTTCATTTAATAAAAGGTTTGATGTTGGATATGTGGTAGTTCCCTTTGGTTTTTCTGGTTCTCAAAGTTTCGACGTGTACTACATTGGGGTGAGGAATGCTGCGAATCCGATATGGACCTGCGTATAGAAGTTCAAATTTACTACACCTACCTTTTCCTCTATTGGATAAATGGTGTGTACGTACTAATATCTTCTGTCCAATGTGAAAGTCACGGTGTGTACAAACCTGTTTTTGCTGTCTTCTCCGGCGCTCTGCGGCACGTTTGATGTTGTTCAGCGCAATGTCAATTATTTCATGGTGTCGTAGTCGACGAAATGTAGGAAAGGTTACTAATTCTTTAATTTTGTTAGGTGGTTCAACATTTCTCAGTATAACAGACGGAGATAGCATAGTAGATTCATTTGGTATGGAATTAATTACATCCTGGAACGAGAGTATGTATGTGTCCCAATCAGTATGTTTTTTATGGCAGTATATTCTACACAGTTTACCAATTTCTTTCATTAATCGTTCACAAGGGTTCGAAGAAGTGTGATACTTGGATATATAGATCGGAGAAATATTTCTAGCTCGTAACATACGTGTCCATATAGCAGATTGAAACTGTGATCCATTGTCGGAAATTACTTTCAACACATGCCCTACATGAAATAGAAATTGTTTTACAAATGCTTTCGAAACAGTTTTAGCATTAGCTTTGCGTAACGGAGTGAAGGTAACAAATTTTGAAGTGAGTTCAACAGCGACAATGATGTAGCAAAAACCTCTATTAGTTCTGGGAATCGGACCAAAAATGTCTACAGCGGCCATATGTCTCAATTTAACAGGTACAATGGGATGTAATGGAGGAATATGCGAAGTAGTGTCTGATTTAGCTTTCTGGCAGATTTTACATGACGCTAAAACTCGTCGAATACGTTTCTCCATGTTGGTAAAATAACAGTTCTGTCTCAGTATAAGAAAACATTTTCTGGCTCCGTAATGTGCGTAACTTAAATGAGTGTACCAGATTAATTTGTTAACAAGTTCGTGAGGAATGTATAATAACTAATTGTTGCTGTCAGGATGAGAGCGGCGAAACAGAATGTCATTGCGTACAGTGTAATGGTTTCTAATGGTAACATTATTCCTATCTTGCCAAAGGTGTTTAATTTCTTTCCACACGTTGTCTTTACTCTGCTCTTGTGCTATGTCTTGTAATGACGACGAAATGAAATTTTCAAATGCAACTTGTTGAATGTACATGACGCTGAAATTTGCTTTGCAGAAGTTGGTTGCGATGTCTTGGCTTCACTATACATGCGGGTATAATAATGTGAGGTCCTAGCTACCAAGTTTGCCTCACTAAATTTTTTTTCGTGTTCCGCTACAGCTGATGTGTCAGTTTGTCCCAATCTACAGTTCCTTTTGTGTTCCGTTAGGCGGGAGTTAACACTCCTTTTAGTTGTTCCAATATAAACTATGCCACAGCTACACGGAATTTTATACACACCTGGGGTAGCTAAGGGGTGTCGTGCGTCTTTCACCGATCTTAAACTTTCACTGATTTTCTTGGTAGGTCGAAAGATTGTCTCCACTTGAAACTTGGCCAAAACTTTCCCAGTACGGTGCGTGATGTTATGAATAAATGGAAGAAAAACTTTTCCAGCTGACGGTTGTTGTAGTCGTGTATTTTCGGCCCAAAAAAGAGCCCTTTGAAATGGTATCGATACGTGGATGACACCTTTGTGATATGTAATCATGCTGAAGAGGAACTGAGTGATTTTTTGGTGCACATAAACAGTTTCAATCCAAAGATACAATTCACCATGGAGAAAGAGAGTAATGGACAACTAAATTTTTTGGATGTATTGGTTATTAAACGGGCAGATGAGACTTTGGGGCACAAGGTATGTAGGAAAGACACACACACCGATCGTTACCTACATAAGGATGCGAATCATCATCCTAGGCAGAAGAGAGGAGTCATAAAAACTTTAGTGGACAGGGCTAATAACATCTGTGAACCAATTTATTTGCTAGATGAATTAAGCCATTTGCGAACGGCTTTCAAGAGAAATGGGTACACTGACAACGAAATAGATCGAGCACTCCACCCTAGAAGAAAAGTGTCCGAAAGAACACAACAACAACCGTCGGCTGGAAAAGTTTTTCTTCCATTTATTCATAACATCACGGACCGTATTGGGAAAGTTTTGGCCAAGTTTCAAGTGGAGACAATCTTTCGACCTACCAAGAAAATTAGTGAAAGTTTAAGATCGATGAAAGACGCACGACACCCCTTAGCTACCCCAGGTGTGTATAAAAATTCCGTGTAGCTGTGGCATTGTGTATATTGGAACATCTAAAAGGAGTGTTAACACCCGCCTAACGGAACACAAAAGGAACTGTAGATTGGGACAAATTGACAAATCAGCTGTAGCGGAACACGTTTTCAAAGACGGTGAACACGAAATAAAATTTAGTGAGATAAACGTGATAGCTAGGGCCTCACATTATTATACCCGCACGTATAGAGAAGCTATAGAGATCTACAAGCACGGAAATAATTTTAATAAAAAAGAAGAAGGATTAAAACTAGACAAGTTATGGCGGTCGACTCTGTACCAACGAAGTGACTATCGATTACCTATAATCGAGAGAGATGGCACTAGGCAGAGATAGTTTTAAAGTGGAAAGCACGTGATGAGTGGTAGCGCCATCTAAGCGCTCTATATAAGCGGGACCTCCAGCGCCTAGCAGCAGCTGAAGAGCGGCGTAGTAAGCTGCTGCCAGCCCGCCCCCTTCGGGGGGAATTGAAATTCAATAAAGAAAAAAAAAAAAAAAAAAAAAAAAAAAACTCCTAGCAGCCAGTCGACGATTCACCTCAGAAGATGTTGCCCGCAGTAGGCAACGAAACGTCAGGAAGGAGAAGCAGTTTTATATATGGACCACGGCTATTCAGCCCGGAAGTTTTAATTAATGATTATTAAATAACCTTTTTGAAATTACTGAAGAAAATTCGAAAACAGAGTAACAGAATACGCTGACGTGATGAGGAACCAAAAGGCAGTACAATTAATATTCGACCATTATTTGGCAGGATTGCGCAGAAGGCACCTATCGCATTTAGAGAATAGTACACTTATAAAATGTTTAGTCGAGGTGCATCCATCATAATAAACTATTTAACAAACACGCAGGCAATCTGAAAGAAAACACAAGGACTGACCAGTTGAAGGTTCTTAATTAAATGGAAGGCATTGTTATTCAGTTACAAGTGTGGAAGGAATACTATTTTTTTAAAAAAAATGTATACATACAAGGCAATTTCGCTGAAATGCGAGATTACTCGAATTGCACAGAAGCCAACTTGCAGCGTTAAGAAATAATGTTATGAACAAAAAATGGTTCAGATGACTCTGAGCACTATGGGACTTAACATCGGAGGTCATCAATCCCCTAGAATTTAGAACTACTTAATCCTAACTAACTTAAGGACATCGCACACATCCATGCCCGAGGCAGGATTAGAACCTGCGACCGTAGCGGTCGCGCGGTTCCAGACTGAAGCGCCTAGAGCCGCTCGGCCACACCGGCCGACTGTTATGAACATAAACAATAAAACAAAAATACTAAAACTGAGTAAATGCCAAGTTTCAGAGGACTTAATATCTTACACAAACAAGGGCAAATAGTAAAATTAATTTTATTTCAACCACAAGGACGTTCACTATCGCGCCACCATAAATTGTCAGCCGTGGCACGGCAGCTCGGTTTATCTTTGCGTGAATATTCTCTTTGCTTCATGCGTCCATAGTGGTCGACTCTTTGGTTGCGACTTAGAGGTTGTGATGGAGGGACGAGGATGCTGAGGTGTGCTCGTTTGGTGAGCTACCAGGAGAGAAAAGCAAAGTTGAATGGCGTTCTTTGAGATGGCGTGACTTCTGGTGCGCTCCTAGTGAGAGTTGCGCATTTAACACGGGCTTGAGTGTTGAACGACCGGATCACACCTGTATCGCCGTGTTGTTTGAAGCGCGTCGCTGCGAGAGGGTCCCCTGGCCTAGGCCGTAGCGGACGGAAACTTCTACTGCACAATTTGGGAGGAGCCATGGATACTGAGATACGGCAGTGCGAAGGCGACTTCTCACCTGGCCCGTGAACGTACTGTGGATCCGGCTTAATATGTCCGATGGTTATGGAGATTCCCTGTTTTTTAACGGTGAACCGCCGGCCGAAGTGGCCGTGCGGTTAAAGGCGCTGCAGTCTGGAACCGCAAGACCGCTACGGTCGCAGGTTCGAATCCTGCCTCGGGCATGGATGTTTGTGATGTCCTTAGGTTAGTTAGGTTTAACTAGTTCTAAGTTCTAGGGGACTAATGACCTCAGCAGTTAAGTCCCATAGTGCTCAGAGCCATTTGAACCATTTAACGGCGAACCCTCATAATTTTCCTTGGAAAACCGTCATTCTTATGGGGAAACCTACCAACCTTATCGCATCCTCGTTGTCTGCCGGGTGTGAGGGTTTAAAAGATAAAAAGAAGAGTGTCTTCGAACGAGCTTAGTGTAGTTAACTGGCCTGTGATAAAATTTGTCCTGATACTAGGGAAGTAATTAAAATGTGCTGAGCACGGGCAAGTTCGGTGACTGAAATTGTCATAGTGGTTAAATAAGTACCTAATTGTGTAAGACACTAGTCGGCGTGGTTCATACACATAAATGATTATTTTGACTCGGTTCCTTAATCAGCACGATAGGTGCTAAGTCCATGTAGTTAAATTTTGGTCATTTGTGGAAATCTCAACGGGCTCCTTTTAAACTGTGAGTTGACTTGTTCTCATCCTGTAGTTATGTTTCATGAGTTACAGGTAACTTAATTACTGTGCTTGTAACTCCTGACCTGTTACTGATGGCTGATGAGCGTAATGTATGTCACAGGTTAGTGGTCCCTTTTTACAGCCATGTGTAGTTATTCAGTTGTCACCTGATGCCGTAGTTTCAGTTGTAAGTAGGCTGTTTAGGTTTTCTTATTGGTAACGCCACGTAGCGCTCTGTATAAAATCACTGGCTGTGCTGTGTGCAGTCTGTGGCTAGTTTGCATTGTTGTCTGCCATTGTAGTGTTGGGCAGATGGATATGAACAGCGCGTAGCGTTACGCAGTTGGAAGTGAGCCGCCAGCAGTGGTGGATGTGGGGAAAGAAATGGCGGAGTTTTGAAATTTGCAAGACTGGATGTCATGAACTGCTACATATATTGTGACTTTTGATGATATTAAGGTAAATACATTGTTTGTTATCTATTAAAATCTTTCATTTGCTAACTATCCCTATCAGTAGTTAGTGCCTTCCGTAGTTTGAATCTTTTATTTAGCTGGCAGTAGTGGCGCTCGCTGTATTGCAGTAGTTCGAGTAACCAAGATTTTTGTGAGGTAAGCGATTTGTGAAACGTATAGGTTAATGTTAGTCAGGGCCATTTTTTTTGTAGGGATTTTTGAAAGTCAGATTGCGTTGCGCTAAAAATATTGAGTGTCAGTTCAAGCACAGTCTTGTATAATTCTTCTAAGGGGACGTTTCATATGTCGACCCTTAGCCGAGGATACCTCACTGGAATCTTCTGATTTTTTTCTTGTAGTTTGTGTAATTAGTGTAGCTTTTGTTTGTTGCTAGCGCGTAATTATAGAGAGAATTTCCTTTGTAGTTGTAGTTTTTCATTGTTGTACAGTAAAACAGTTGTGGCATGCATGTAGATTTGCAGCAAGTATTTCGCAGTTGCGCTTGCAATTAACGAGATATTATTTTCAGTCCTACGTTAATGTGTTCTCTTATTTTTGCTCTTCAAATTGTGCTTTTCTGTGTTATCGTGTGAAATATTGTGACAATAACGGCGTGTGAAAAACGAAATACTAGGCTCCAAAGTAAACTGAGAAACGATAGTGAAGACGAAAGCAGTGTGTTAGCGCCACCGAGTAATGAATTAACTAATGTTCAAAGTAGTAATTTGGTAATTGTACATAGGGAAATGGAGCGGGCTGCAAGCAATTGTGTAGACAGTGAAACAATTAGTGAACAGGGAAGCATTATCGATCGATCGGTCGGCAACAGCTTGCCTCAGGAATCCGAAATGACAGGACACAATCTTGCAAATACTGTAGATTCAGGTTTTGCGTCCTCACCGTTTTCTCAAATAAGTCAAGACACATTTTCTGCTTTTCAAACTGCGAATATTGCCGGTTCAAATGCATTGCCGAATAGCACTGAGGAACATGTTTCAGACACCAGTGCATTGTTATTACAATTAATGCAACAAATGGGACAAAAGCTTCAAAAGTTAGACACAATGGAACAAAATCAGAGACAAACACAGCAAAAGCTTCAAAAGGTAGACACCACACTTGAACAAACACGTGAAGATTTAACTACTGAGTTACATAACATTGAATCGAAATGTCAAAAAGTCTGTAATGACGTAAAAACACAGATTTGTGAGCATTTTCAACCTATTTTTTCGCGGCATGAAAATGCATTACAGAATCACGAAGCAGCCATAAAAGAACTGCAAACTATTCTTCATCACAATCATGAGACCCTGCAAGCTAAAATTGACTCAGTTGCATCTACCGATTTGGTTACGCAACTTGCAAAAACTCAAGAAAACTTAAAGGACACAGTAGACACTCTGAAAATTGGTTCAGAAAGACACATGGAGGAAATTAGTTCATTATCGGAGAAAGTAGTTGAACTTTCGGATCAGCTAAATAATTTATCTACGAAGGTAGATGATAATCTGAATGACACAAAACCGGTAGTCTTTAATGACACAGAAGAGTGCGAACAAATTAGGAAATTCAAACAAAATCTTAATCAAATTAATACACAACACCAAAGAGAAATCCGGGAAGTACAAGATCAGCTGACACAGTAATACAAGAATGACGTATTTCAGAGGACACTCGCGCTCCAATACGGGAAGAGGGACATAGAAATACGGAACAGCCACAAAATAATAACACAGGGCACTTCGGAAATTATAAAAGATATTGGCAAGGTACACCGAATTTTGAGATGGAACCGCCGAAACGACGTAACAATGACCGACATGCGACTCGCCGACATGATGATTTTGACTATAAGCTGTTCATTACTACATGTAAATTCAAAACATTTAAGAATTCTGGCAACGACATTCATCCACAAGCGTGGCTCCATCAATTCTCTCATTGTTTTCCTCCCAACTGGTCATTAGAGCACAGATTAGAATTTATGTGTGGCTATTTAGAGAATGAACCAGCTGTAATAATGCGATCGGTCATTCACGATTGTCACAGTGAAGGAGAATTTTAACATGCCTTCCTCTCAGCATATTGGTCTCAAGATACACAAGGCCGAGTAAAACATAGCATCATAATGATGAAACATTTCGAACAATCTGAATTTTACAGTCTTGTGAAATATTTTGAAGACATGTTGCACAAGAATCAGTACCTGTCAAACCCATACAGCCCCTCAGAACTCATCCACATTTGCTTAATCAAATTACCTGAACATTTACGACATATTATTTTGGCAGGACGTTGCAAAGACAACATTGAAACTTTTCAGGGACTCTTACAAGAATTAGAAATTGACACTGACAATCGCGGAACACGATAACAGGAACACAACAATTACAGGTCACATCTGTCGCAATTCCGCGACGAAAGAAATAATAACTAGACACGACAAGGCTATTCTCACAACACAAATCGTGACCAAAACAGACACCACCTGTATGACAACCGTTGGCAGACTAGTAATAATTACAGGGAAAGATCACCTCTCCACGGTAGTGACTATCACAGAGACAATCAGAGAAACAGACAATTTGGGAACCAAAATAATTATTATCAAGGGAGACAGAATAACTTCAGATGCAACGGTCCACCACACAGTTACGATTCTGGGAGAAATTCTCCTCCACATGACCGACAAACAAGAAACTATGTAAACTATCGACAAAACGACAGACCTGAATTCCATCAGAACTGGCGAGCTTCAAACATGGCAGGGCCTTCTCGTCAAGGTGAATTTGTAGAAGTTAGGTCTCCTAATCCCAATAACGACGGGCGCCAACAAAGAAACAGACAATGACTTGCACCGCAGGCAGCCACGTGCGCCCGCTGGCTCAGGGAAAAATTACATAGACGCTAACCTTGAGAAAAATTCCAGTATTCTTTACCGACGTATACCACATGATAATTGCGTTAAAGTTGAAACTCTGCGTACTAGGAAGAGCAAAGGGTTACACCACATTTCACATGTAAAACCATTTATTTAGAGATAATCTGCTTTTTAACTTAGTCTTTGCTATAAAGTTTTTCACTTCACGTTACTAGTAATCTTTGTCACACTTACAAACTAACTATCCAGTCAAGAACATAGGTAACTTAGAAAAGTAATTGCGAATGCATTGTTATAGTGAACCGACGACACAGAGTTGTATTTGTACATTCTTGCTTGTTAGTTGCACGATTACATAACGATTATCAGGTTTACATACTTAGGACATATACTGGTACTGCTAATGAGATTTTAATGCAACATTTTGGTTTACTTGAAGATACATTCTGGATTTAAAGTACTTTCTGTGAGATACCAGATGACACAGTGGTTAGTTTATGTGACAACTACACGATTTTATCACGACGCTACTAATGAGTGACAATTTACAATGTTGCTTTTGCGGTGTATCTGTTTTATATCTACACAGTTTTTCTGAATTATTCTGGAAAGTAAAACATGTTTTAGTAGTAACTTTTGTGGTATAGCTACAATGAGACAGCCTTTTAAGTAGCACAATAATACGTTACAGCACAGTACTTTCTTCATCACGGCAATAAGCGTAATAACTAAGATATCTATATGCAAAGCATTTCACTTTTGTTTATCATGAGGTAAGTACATTGGCTTCTACAGAACTTAGCTTTCAGAGGACGATAACTACGACACTTCCACAGGGACTATCTTACAACAAGACGCACAGTTTAGCGCTACAGTATACGTATTTGAGTGATTAATTTTGTACTTAAAACATTTATTTTTAAAGATATTTAAAGTACAATGATACAAAGGTTTTCCGTGATACATTTCATTCAATTGCTGTAATCTGTAACACCTGAGGGTATAATTACATTAATCCTCAGGGGGGTACACACCTACTTTGTGTACCATGTGTCTGGCAAGCACGAGGAGCCCTAGCTAATATGGTATTTGCTTTTACAACTTTACACATCGGTACCATATTTCTCTAACACATAAATTACACAGCTATCTGATCATTTAACTGAGAGACAAACATTTTTTTTACTACATCAGTCACGGATGTTTACGTAATTACACGGTTGGATAACTTCACACTTATGAAATTGTATTTTGTCTGTACTTTGTGAAATGTTCTTATTTTTTCGGAACCATTGTGATACTATGAGAGCTTTGAATGATGTATTTGGTATGGGATCATAATTTTTAAAGTACGTTTGAGGCAGATGACACTTTTGACATGAACAGAGAATTTTTTTTAGGTTTTGAAATTATTGGAGGAAGCTACGACGATTTTGAGAGTTGACTGAGGTGTTATGATGTTATTATTACGATGACTATGTGTATTATGCTGTTGCGGTATGTTTATGATCAATATGCTGATGCTATATGAGTTATTTGATTATGCTACGTATCTGTTATGATGAAATATTGAAGAAGTGTCAACGAATAAGGTAAGGAATAATGAGTAGTGGTTAGGGACTCTGGTTTGTGAAAAAGGTTGTTGGAGACCAAGAATCGTACTTTAAGAGTTATGAAATGTATATAAATGCGTGAATGTATTACAATGCCGACGAAAATTTATGGACACTGTTTTGTTTCTACAGATTTGTAACGCAAATTCTTGACCTGTGAAATATATTTATATGAGACTGTCGCTGTAGCGGAAACTGCTGTCGTAAATATTTCGGTAAGAAAGTTAAGTGACCACCTTCACGTAATGCGTCGTGGGCAACCAGCTGCGCGACAGACGCCTGGAAAAAAGCCATTAGTGTGTGCTTTTCAGAGGCACAGGTGGAGAAGAAAAAAAAAAGGCCATTATCCTCGCTATTGACATTCCTTTGTAGAAAGCATCGTAAATACGACACCCTCAAACTTGAAAACATGATTACACTGTAGAGTTCTTAATTTATGATATTTACTGAAATGAAATGATGAGAAACATTTCATGTCTATTGTCTTGCTAGTTGGAAGATTGTTTACTGCATTATGAAATGCCTTATGGCTAGCGAATGACGTTTCACGCCTTGCTTTGCCTATTTTGTTTAATATCTAGTTTCTAGCTGCACTGCAGCATTGGTTAAAATAAAATTTAATAGATGTACTAATATAGTTATTTTATGCCTATAGATCCAGTAAAAAAATTTATGATCTACTTCCAAGAAAACGAGGGAACATAAATAGACATTTCCCTTCACAGGAACTGCATAAATAATTTTTTTTACAATTTGGTAACTTGTCTGGTAGAGTAAGTTCTCGTGATGCATCACCCTAGTGTTAAGATGTGACATAGGTATTAAACATGGCCATTTTTACTGTAATATTTTTTCTACTTGAGCTTTGTCATGTTTAGATATAAGTTATTGCATTTGCTGCTGCTGTTTGCCAGGCTTAGTGTTACTGAATTTGACTTTGTATTACTCTGTTAAGCCAGTTTTACTACGGATTTATTTTTCTTGTTTGCTGCACAGTGCCTTATATTAGTTGTAATATTGCAATTGCTTTGCCAATTTCCATTTTTTTGTCATTGCTGTTTGTGTTAATTGTTTTGTTCTGCTGCATTACCTCGTCCCTTAGTTTAGCATCTGAGCTCAGTAGATTTAAGTTAGCTTAAGAGGGGGTAGACTATATACGAGAACGAGTTGTGATGAATTGGATGAAATGCATTGAGAAGCTATAAGAAAATGGTTTGGCCAAAAAAGGATTTTGAAAGAGGATATGAACAGAAATTAGGGTTTAGGGACAACAGGTTTAGGTAGGATTTTCTTGAAAATAAATGATGAGGTAAGATAATGGAAAATAAATAATGATGACAGAAATATGTGAACATATAAATACAGAAAGCATGCTGGGATAGGATTTTTTTTGGTGGAAACAAATGTTGAGATAAGACGAAAGATCTATGGAATGACGTTTTGGGTTGGACTGCAGTACCAAATGTTACACTGAAAACAAACCCTTTCCTGTATTTTTGTGTTATTACACTATGTGAATTTGTCTTTTTCCTGTCTTTGTGTGTTTAGCTAATAAGATTTATGTTGTAGAATTTTTCAAATACTAAGTTATTTTCTTTGTAAAAATGTTTGGACATTATTTATTCTGTTCTGTTTTAATGCTCATGTGTGAAATTAATGTTTCGAAAACTATTCTCATTATTTTATATATGTACTTATGTCATAATTCTTGTAACACTGATGTACATGTTTATTCCTATTCTTTTGTAAAGCCCCTATTACTACAAAAGTTATCTGTATTATTATGTTTTTAATGACGTATTTTGTACCTTTGTTATTGTATTCTTATGCTATAAAATTGTAATTGACACCAGTTCATCGAATTAAGTAACTTGTAAGTTACATTTCATTGCACACGTTTCTGTTGGTCATAGTATATGGACAAAATGTGAGAAGTAGGGACTGATAGTGTTTGCACGTGTGTTAATAATTCAGCAAGGGACTGGATAACAGCACTGCTGGTTCCAAGGACAATTCCAGAAACTTTGTGAGTGCACAAGTGGTGGTTATGGACTTCCTATATTGTCCGCAAGACTCTTCAATGGGGATTGTGCACCTCCACAGTCGCAGCAGATGGCTGCTGGCCATCTCTACAAGGACTACAGTGGGTCTGCACCTCTGGTAGCCCACCAATACCATAATCTCTACCAGGACTACAGTGGGTCTGCTCTGTGATGACCTACCTACCAATACTCTTCAAAATTTCGACTGACTCTGCTGTGGGTTTGCTCTGTTGTGGACCAATACCTGTCTGCATGTCAAGAGTCAGCACTGTCTTTTCGTTGGAAGGACAACACTACTTCTTCAAGACTGCATGGAAATCCACTGCTTCCGTGTGCATTTTCTTTTACTGCTCAGACTTTGAGAAAAACACTGCAATTTTACTGTGATGAATGATCAGGACTGTCTTTATGGACTGTGAGAAAATTTTAGCTTATGACCAACATTGTATCAATAAGTGTGTGCATTTGATATCTTTGTTATTGTAATTATGAAAAATTTTATCTGGCCACTGCCCAAAACAATTTGTAAAATTTTTTGTGGGGAGTAGGCTATTTAGGTTTTCTTATTGGTAACGCCACGTAGCGCTCTGTATAAAATCACTGGCTGTGCTGTGTGCAGTCTGTGGCTAGTTTGCATTGTTGTCTGCCATTGTAGTGTTGGGCAGATGGATGTGAACAGCGCGTAGCGTTGCGCAGTTGGAGGTGAGCCGCCAGCAGTGGTGGATGTGGGGAAAGAAATGGCGGAGTTTTGAAATTTGCAAGACTGGATGTCATGAACTGCTATATATATTGTGACTTTTGATGATATTAAGGTAAATACATTGTTTGTTATCTATTAAAATCTTTCATTTGCTAACTATCCCTATCAGTAGTTAGTGCCTTCCGTAGTTTGAATCTTTTATTTAGCTGGCAGTAGTGGCGCTCGCTGTATTGCAGTAGTTCGAGTAACCAAGATTTTTGTGAGGTAAGCGATTTGTGAAACGTATAGGTTAATGTTAGTCAGGGCCATTTTTTTTGTAGGGATTTTTGAAAGTCAGATTGCGTTGCGCTAAAAATATTGAGTGTCAGTTTAAGCACAGTCCACTGGTTCTGTGCGTGATGCCTACATCTGTTATTACTATAATTCTTGAGACTGCAACAGCCTTGCTGTTGTATAAAATTTAATGCTTTAAGTTCACTGCAAGAACTCTTCGGCATTAGCCGCTATAATTTTCTGGAGTTTAAAGTTAGAGTGTTCCATGGTTAAATGAGAATTTATAATTAAGTTTTCTTCTGTTATGGTTGATTTTTAAGTCTTTTGTGGACGTTATCAGCTAATGTGTAATTACTATCCTGTTTATCCTCTGGAAAATTTTATCTGTAATAAATGTGTTTTAAGGTATTCTGTGTTCATTAGCTAATCGATCCCTCACCACTCCACCACCTTGCTCCTAGCAACCGCACCATTTCAGATTCCTTCCGCTTATTGGCGAAAATTTAAAATTTACAGTGAACTTGAAAGGTGGCTACACTGAGCCACAGCGCCAGAGATCGCGCTAGAGGGTATTGTTCCGCCGCCTCCACTGGCAGTGATTCTTGAGATGTCGTGGTAGGCAGTGCTTGTTTAGAACTCGTAGTAGGCAGTGATTATTGAGATGTCGTAGTGGGCAGTTCCTGTCGAGAGGTCGTGGTGGAGTGTGCTTGTCGAGATGTTGTAGTAAGGAGTGCTTGTTCCATGTTTTATGCAGTTGTTTGATGGGCTAGACAGCAGATATTGTGGGAATGGAAAATTGTAATGATCAGAGTGCTTTGCGTCAATATATATGAAGGTAAAATATTCCGTGTTTTTTTTTTTCATTATTTCAGTGTCTTAAATAATGCGTCATTACAGGTTCAGTCAACAAAGCATCTGGCTTGTGTTCTTGTATTAGAGTGTAATTCTGGTTTTCTTGAGTAATTATGGTATTTTTATTTTCTTTAATTAATTCAGTATAAATGATATTTAAAATTTCTTGTGTTATTGAAGAAGAACCGTGCCAGATGCGTACGTTGAGTCATACTTCCACACACAGAACAGTTACACTTGTGCTTTGGTTTCGTAGGTTTTATAGTTGCTGGGGACTTAATTAATTAATTGTGTTAATGAAAATTTCCATTTCATTCTTTGTTATTGTTCTATGCAGTCAGATTGCGTAATAATACTAGTCAGGGCCAACCGTTTATGAGACTTCGTAATCGGACAGACAGCTACTAAAGCAAAAAATTAAAATTATTTGCATTATATTTTAATTAAGCCCCCATGCACGTGGCGACCGCTGCTTCGGATCGTCCCTTGGAATTCTTCTGATTGTGTAGACAGTAGTATTGTTGTAGTAATTTGTAGTTTAGTAATGGTAGTCTATATTGCATGTGTAGATTTGGTAATTGTCATTCTTCTAATGGTATTTTTATTTTTTATTTTTTTTTTTGCAAAAATTTAATTTCTGTTGTCTTGTCTATGGATTTGACAATTTAGTGCAATTATTTCAATTGTTCGATTAATCGTGTTTGAGGGAAACATTTCGTGTGAATGGTATTGTTGGAAATAAGGAGGCATTGTGTGTAATTTTCGTACAGTGACGAGCTTTGTATGTTTTGTAAATGATTACGCGATCAATGAAACAGGCGAAAATGATGTTAGTCAGAATAACGAAATTGTTAACATGGCTAACTCGCCAACACAGGAGAGAAGAATGATGAATAATGGAGTTGAAAACAATTTAAAAAGTCGGGAAAATAGGCCGGAAACAGTTCAAAATTTTTCACAATCAAAAAATTTTCAGAATACGAGATTAACGACAAAAGATATGGAGCAGTTGATGAGCGCAATATTAAATTTGGCATCTGAATTTGAAACACAGATGGGAACAATGGAATCACTGGGATCACAGATGGGAACTTTGCGATCTGAATTTAAAACAGAGAGAGGAACAATTAAAACTGAGATGAAAGCAATGGCAACACGGTTAAGCTCACAAATAGGGACATGTTTCAAAAACATGAAAGATGAATCAAAGAAAGAAATTAGAGAAGAAGTACAACCGGTTTTGAATGCTCACAATAATAGTTTAATTTCAACAGGAATTAGACAAGAGGAACAGGACAGGGAACAGGAAGAAAAAGATCGCGTGATAGTTCAAAAATTTTCAGAGTTAAATTTACAACGTGCACACAATAAGGAAGAAGTATTTGAAAGAATCGAGGAATCCGTACCAAATGACTTAACGCAACAGTGTGAACAGTCAACAACTAAGTGTAACAATAGCGAAACCCGAGTTGCGATACTTACGGAAGACGTAAACTTATCGGAAAGAGTTGAGGAAATTTCAGATAAATTGACAAATCTTAGTTTACATGGGGACAGAGATTCGGATGATACAGCTCCATTACCATTTGCAGAAACCGAAGAGTACCAGAACGTACATAAGCATGTTGAAAATCAGGGAAAATTTAACGAACGCGTGAAAAGGGAATTTGAGGCATTACGTAAGCAAGTCAAACAAATCGAAGGCGAAATTATAGGAAAAGACAGCAGAAGAAATTTAGAATCACAGATACCAGGGGGGTTTGAAGAAAGTAATTTATTTCATTTACGAGAAGCAACAAGAGAGCGCCAGGCGCGTGAACTTGACAATTATCGACATTGGGACAGGGACAGACGCGGTAGGTCTTTGTCGCCACGAGGCGAAAACTTTGACTATAAACACTTTTTGACTGTTCGGAAGATCAAGATATTTCGCAATTCTAAGAATGACATACATCCATGTGCATGGTTAGATCAATTTACGTACGCACTTCCGCCAGATGTGCCACAAAGTCACAAACTGGAAATTATGTGCAGCTATTAAAGTCCTCAGGGGATTCACTATACTAAGTGAATATGTGCCGTAGCGTTCACAGGGCCCCGAGCTGTAGTGGTGCTATTTCCCTTTTAGTTTTCTGCACCGCTGCCTACTCTTTCACTATTCTTTGTATCTATAAAAACAACTCTTCTACTATCAATCTATCTAGACAGTAGGTAAAGAATAACCGGATTTGACTGTTTTACCGAAAAGTGACTTTGGAAATTACCGTTTGGACTTACTATATTTTCTGCAGCATTCATTCGTAATTTAAACGAAATTTTACCTGTTTATCTTCGTGACAATATTACTTCATATGTTGACGATATTCTTATTGCTAAACGTTCTTGGAGTGAGCACAACAAAATTTTGGATTCATTATTACGTATTTTTGCAAGAGTTGGCATGACAGTGAACTTTGAAAAATCTGTATTTGGTCGATCTCAGGTGAAATTTCTCGGTCACATTATTTCTACAGACGGTATTCTTCCTGATCCAGAGAAACTAGACGCTATTCGCAATTATGCTGTTCCTACCACATAACGTGATGTTCGTAGTTTCCTTGGTGTCTGTAATTTTCTTAGACACCTTGTTAGATTGGATGATTTGGCCACACCTCGTTTACACATTTCAGTTATGCACAATTTGGTCCCAGAAAATGCTTTCATAAATTACGAGAAAATTGCTACTTCAGTAATATGGAAAAACGTATTCGATCTGTTCTTGCCAAATGCAAATTATGTCAAAGGCTAAGCCGTCACTATTTCTCACAGAGCACCGTTGTTTCCTATCATTCCAGCGAAATTAAAGGAGATGGCTGCAGTTGATTTGTTCGGTCCAGTGGTTCGTTCTACTAATGGTTTTGCGTACATTTTCGTAGCAGTGGAATTGACATCAAAATATGTGTGTTTTACGCCTTTACGCAAAGCAACAGCTCGTTCAGTATCTAACGCTTTCATCAAACATTTTCTTAAAGAAGTGGGTCATGTTGATAAGGTTATATCAGATAATGGATCACAGTTTCGCTCTAAAATTTGGCTTCGTACTCTACGGCGTCGTAAGATTAAACCAATTTTTATTCCACTTTTTCACCCTCAATCAAATGCTTCAGAGAGATGGATGAAGGAAATCAATAAATTGTGTCGTCTTTATTGTCATCAGAATCACAGAAGTTGGGATCAGTATCTTCATATTTTTCAAAACATTCTGAATAAACTTCCTAATGACTCAACTTCTTTACCGCCTCCGTTGATATTAAAAAACAAAGTACCGTCAAATCGCATTTCTGAAATCGTTCCTTTTCCGCCTTCACGGAAACTGCGGCAATCCGAAGTTGTCAATCTGGCTCTACGAAATATTGCGTCTGCGGCTGCAAGAAGAGAGAAATCAGCGAAACGTCCTGGTCGTTTAAAAATCTTGTCAGTTGGTCAAAAGGTATTAATTAAATCTCACCGTTTGTCTCATAAAGGAAAAGGCTTGTGTCGAAAATTTTTTCTGCTTTATAACGGTCCATATAGAGTTCGCAAAATCATTCATGATAACACTGTTGAAGTAGAAACTCTTAAATCACGACGCTCTAAAGGAATACATCATATATCAAACGTTAAAATTTTTGTGGAATGACATACTTTAGAGAAACTAACAGCTACATGTAAACATGCAGAGAATACAAGGATACCGCGCTGTGTTTTGGCGGCGGCACATACTCAAAGCAACAGTCAGTCTGCGCGCCGCACAAGGCAGTCGTTGACCGCAAACAATCACCTTCTACGTCACGCGTCTACAGCTGATCGAGCGCTCAGTGCGAATGCACTGACAGACGTAAACAAATACACAGTCTAATTTCTCCGACTAAATTCAGTATAAAGCTATGGTGACTTTATAAATTATGTTATTAACGTTCAGTATTTTTCAGGATATGGTTGTATAAAATATTTAAGACCTTCAGGTAAATTCTGTGTGTGTCCGACGTTAAGAGGACTTGCTATGGAGAAAATTTCAGGAAGAATGTAATTTCGAAAAAAAGAAGTAAAAAAACAAAAAAGGTAACGATTAATTGAGTTTATTTTCAGGTAACATATTTCCACTTAGGTACGTACTTTAGATGTAATTTGCTGCTCGCGATTACGTGATTCAGACTTCGTGCTAAATTTCATGTTCCATGAATTTACTTGTGAAGCGACGTGCTTGTGTACATTTACTGATTTTGACAATTATTGATTAATGAACAGTGTTGTTACTTATGTATATTATGCATCGCTTGGTTGCTATGCCTTTTCACTGATGTCATATTTTTTTTATTATGTGCCTGCTGTGCTTATTTATTTAAATTGTAATTGTCAACTGATTAATTGTGCTGACTGTGGTTATGTATGTAAGTTATATTTTGTGATTTATCTGCTTGCGCCTTCATGTTTACTTATTAAGATTACATATGAACATTTATTTGCTTATGCTGATATGATGCTAATGACTTGTTTATTATGTAAGATATATGTTTGCTGCTGTGCGTATGGATTGCATATTTATACATTTCTGTTTTGTTGTCATAACTACTCTTTAATTTGGTGTATAGAATTGCTGATATACGGTGTACGAACATGGAGTTTGGGTCACATTATGGTATTAATTATAGATTGTTCGCTTGGCAGAGCCTTGTTGTTGGAATTGTGTTGCATCCTCTTGTTGACATTCTGTTCTCTACTGGTATATTTACTCGCTATTGCATGTTTTGCTTACGCTCAGTGCCTTATATTTTTAAGATAAGAAAATGAACTGCTATAATTCGACGAACGACATTAGTACAAGAAACTTCATAGAAGTCACATGAGCTGGAGGTTTTATGGAAGCTGTACAAATTTATGCTAATAGGAAGGAAGCTAACGACATGACACACCAACATTAGGTTTAGACCATTGACAGTTATTACACTGCATTTTTCGTGAGTAATTGAAATAGGAAGTGACACTTGACACAAGAAATACTCCACATGTTTGCTTCTGTTTGGCATAATTTTTGAAGTGGTGTACACACTGAAATATCATGATCATTAACAATTCGTAATCGTACTTACTTACTGAAAGTTATTTAAACTAAAGTCTGTTAGAGGTCATGTATGCATTTCTTTTATTTAATGATGGACAAGGAACCAAAATGTATCTTATAATTTATAATGAGTAGAAGATTTGGGTCAGATGGATTATACAGAGGTTGTGTGTGGACACTGTGTCTTCAGATTGTATGGGATGCCGAATTGAAGTTTGCACTAGGATTTTGTCTGTACTTGTTCGAGGAGACTGACTGGAGGAAAGAGTTGTTATGGAAGTGAAATGATATTGGTGCTGAGGTTTATATGTATCGACGTATTGAAGAGGTATTATTGAGGTATTGAGATGATGTGAAGTTGATGATTATTGGAGTTTTCGTGGACAAGAGGTAAGGTAAATGGTATTGATGATAAGGTTTATATGTATCGACGTATTGAAGAGGTATTATTGATGATAAGGTTTATATGTAGATGTAAGAGGTATTATTGAAGTATTGAGATTATGTGATGCTGATGATTATTGGAGTTTTGGTGGATAAGAGGTGAAGTAAGTGAGGAGCATATTTTTTTTGTTGGTCTATATGGAACAAGGAGGATGAAGATGGCAGACTAGAACACTCAAGTAGAAAGAAGATTGTCTACACACACACTTTGTTAAATCACTAAGCAGTATATACTTTTTTTTGGAGAGAGGAAGTAATTGCATATCTTGGCTCACTGACAGTTGTTCAGCAATCGTACATTTTGATCTGGCTTGGCAAACATTGGTCTTGACATGATGACTATGACGTTGACTAACTATTATTGACTGTTATACATTGCTGCCACTACTACTTGATACACATGATGAACATAAAATTTTGACAGAATTGCATTTACACAGTTAACACTATTCAACTACACAGGAGCACTAAATGCGGATGAAAGATGAGTGAGTGTGTTTTGTGTGTTTTCCTTTTATAATCCCAGAGAAGTGATCCCAACCTATCTCCTAAATATTATTTTACTTGTTTGTTGTGGCTTGCACTGACACCCATAAATATTATAGGTTTACTGTTATTGTGTACTGTAATAGTTAATATGACAACTACCTGATATCATTTGTGCGTTTATTATGATTTGTATGTTTAGTGTAAGAGCATTGATAATAATTTTGTTAATTGTGTGTGCACTCAAACTATTGTTCATGACTGAACTGTCTCATTAGTGATAGTGAATATTATGGACTGTTACCTGCACTTGTTCAACATAATGGGTGCCACTTGAAAATGTTTAATTTCTGCTAATGAACTCTGATGAACTGTCTAATTAGTGATAGTGAATATTATGGACTGTTACTTGCACTTTTTCTACGTGATTGGTGCCACTAGGACATGTTTAATTTCTGCTGATAAACTCTGATGAACAGTGTGATTAGTGATAGTGAATATTATGGACTGTTACTTGCACTTTTTCTACATGATTGGTGCCACTGATGGACTGTTTTTACTGAAATAATGTGACTTGTTGCTGTGTGTACCTGCTCAACATTGCTGGGTGCCACTGATGGAACTGATTCTACTGAGATGATGTCACTTGTTGCTGTCTGCACCTGCTCAACATTGCTGGGTGCCACTGATGGACTGCTTCTACTGAAATGATATCACTTATTGCTGTCTGCACTTGCTCAACATTGCTGGGTGCCACTGATGGTCCGCTTCTACTGAAAAGATGTCACCTGTTTATGTCTGCACCTATTCAACATTACTGGGTGCCACTGATGGACTGCTTCTACTGAAATGATGTCACTTGTTGATGTCTGCACCTGCTCAACATTGCTGGGTGCCACTGATGGACTGCTTCTACTGAAAAGATGTCACCTGTTGATGTCTGCGCCTGCTCAACATTGCTGGGTGCCAATGATGGATTGCTTCTACTGAAAATATGTCACCTGTTGATATCTGCACCTGTTCAACATTGCTGGTGCCACTAATGGAACTGCTTATACTGAAATGGTGTTACTTGTTGGTGTCTGCACCTGATCAACATTACTGGGTGCCACTGATGGACTGTTTCTACTGAAAAGATGTTAATTGTTGGTGTCTGCACCTGATCAACATTACTGGGTGCCACTGATGGACAGTTTCTACTGAAAAGATGTTACTTGTTGGTGTCTGCACCTGTTCAACATTGCTGGGTGCCACTGATGGACTGCTTCTATTTAAATAATGTTACTTGTTGGTATTTGCACCTGTTGACCATTGCTGGGTGCTACTGCTGGAACTGTCAACTGCTTATTCTTGAGCTATGGAAAGCGTTTATGTGAATATTTGTATAAACTGATTTTTTGTGTATTACTGTTTGTGAAAAGTTATGAGACTCTTACCTGCACATATTCGTCATTGCTGACGCTATTGATTGAACTGTTTAACCACATAATACTTGTGTAAACTATTATGTAAAGTCACATGTATGAAAGAATTTGTATTGCTTACTGTATTTTATATATTAGGTTATTGAAAGGTCAGTGCAAAGCCAAAATTTTATCTAGTATGTGATATTTACGTATTAATATTATCTTTTATTTTTGTCTGTATTTTTTTGACGAATTTGGTGGTATTTTCACCACCAATGCTGGTAAAAATACCATCAAATTCTAGCCCGTGGAGGAAGGGCATATGAAAGGTGGCTACACTGAGCCACAGCGCCAGAGATCGCGCTAGAGAGTATTGTTCCGCCGCCTCCACTGGCAGTGATTCTTGAGATGTCGTGGTAGGCAGTGCTTGTTTAGAACTCGTAGTAGGCAGTGATTATTGAGATGTCGTAGTGGGCAGTTCCTGTCGAGAGGTCGTGGTGGAGTGTGCTTGTCGAGATGTTGTAGTAAGGAGTGCTTGTTCCATGTTTTATGCAGTTGTTTGATGGGCTAGACAGCAGATATTGTGGGAATGGAAAATTGTAATGATCAGAGTGCTTTGCGTCAATATATATGAAGGTAAAATATTCCGTGTTTTTTTTTCATTATTTCAGTGTCTTAAATAATGCGTCATTACAGGTTCAGTCAACAAAGCATCTGGCTTGTGTTCTTGTATTAGAGTGTAATTCTGGTTTTCTTGAGTAATTATGGTATTTTTATTTTCTTTAATTAATTCAGTATAAATGATATTTAAAATTTCTTGTGTTATTGAAGAAGAACCGTGCCAGATGCGTACGTTGAGTCATACTTCCACACACAGAACAGTTACACTTGTGCTTTGGTTTCGTAGGTTTTATAGTTGCTGGGGATTTAATTAATTAATTGTGTTAATGAAAATTTCCATTTCATTCTTTGTTATTGTTCTATGCAGTCAGATTGCGTAATAATACTAGTCAGGGCCAACCGTTTACGAGACTTCGTAATCGGACAGACAGCTACTAAAACAAAAAATTAAAATTATTTGCATTATATTTTAATTAAGCCCCCATGCAAACTACACTATGTGGTCAAAAGTATTCGGACACCTGGCTCAAAATGACTAAGTTCGTGGCCTCTATCGGTAATTCTGGAATTCAGTATGGTATTGGCCCACCCTTAGCCTTGATGACAGCTTCCACTCTCGCAGGCATACCTTCAATCAGGTGCTGGAAAGTTTCTTGGGGAATGGCAGCCCATTCTTCACGGAGTGCTGCACTTAAGAGAGGTGTCGATGTCGGTCGGTGAGGCCTGACACGAAGTCGGTGTGCCAAAACATCCCAAAGGTGTTCTGTAGGATTCAGGTCAGGACTCTGTGCAGGCCAGTCCATTACAGGGATGTTATTGTCGTGTAACCACTTCGCAACAGGCTGCTCATTATGAGCAGGTGCTCGAAAGTGTTGAAAGATGCAATCCCCATCCCCGAATTGCTTTTCAACAGTGGGAACCAAGAGTGCTTAAAAAATCAATGAAGGCCTGTGTTTGCGTATCACAAAGGGTTTAGGAAAACTATTTCACATTTGTGTATGCTCCCAGATTTATGAGCTGAAACAGAGAAATACGCTGTAAAAAGCAACTATTGTATTAAATGTCTAAGCGTTAAAAGGAAGGTTTGACCTATCTTTTCTAGTGGCTATGTTCTTCTTAGAGATAAAATACATGCTGTCGGACAGATGTCGCAAACTACACTGCTCGAAATTATATAATATGGAATACATTCATTGAACCAAAAATTGTGTTAAAAGTACTTTGGTGACCACTTGTAGACCGCAAAAGAAATATTCTTCTTAACGTAACGTCGTTCGTGCTGAACCTATGACATTGCAATGCAATTTCGTACAAATGTAAACGAAATAAACAGTTTACAAACAATGACTTGATAACCACCCAAAAAAATGACATTATTCTTTATCTAAGCATGTATTCAAACTGTTGATTATGGACTGAAAGGGACATTTGCACTCGCTGTTCGAAAGAACGATTAACAGAGTAATTACAGTGGATGATATGGTACGTCATGCACTAGCGATTCGACGACGCATATCGTCTGGCGTGGAGTTGGGGCTTCGTCATAGACTGCATCTTCGATCGCTCCCCAAAGGAAGAAATCAAGAAGAGTCAAATCGAGATACCTCGCAGGCCATTTTACAACAGAATTTTGTCATATCCAATGTCCAGGAACGTTCTCATTCAGTATTTGCGTTGCAACACGGGGCAAGTGAAATGCACAATCGTCGTGTTGCAGCCACATACACTGTCGAATATCCAATGGTACCTCTTCTAGAAGAACCGGCGGAATGTTCGTCACAAAGTGTGCCGACGAATGTCTATTTAGAACGCCTGAGATGAAGTAAGGTCACACAGTGTAATTTCCTATCAAGCCTCATCATACGTTTACGCTTGACGGCCGTTGATGTAGCACCTGACGAAGCCAGTGTTGATTTTCGGCTGCCCAGTAATGCATGTTATGCAAATTTACATTACCGTGGTTAGTAAACGTCGCTTCATCGGTAAAGAGCACATGTTGAAAAAACGTAGGGTCGTCTCGCAGTTACTGAAGGGCAAATCAAAAGTATTCTGTACGACGCTTCAAGTCACGATCGTCGAGGGCCTAATGTAGTAATAAATGATAGGCGCGGAAATTTTGTCGATACAGGATCCGAATGACACTCATCTGACTGATTCCATATTCCTTGGCAATAGGTCTCATACTATTGTTTCAGTTTATTAGCGTCGTAGCCAGAACAGCTTCTTCATGTTCTCTGTTAGTTTCAGTCTTCTTTCTTGTTTTTTCTTTTCAACCTGACCGCACTAGCATCTTAATAATTCGTGCAGTTGTCTGGCGCGTCGGTCATTGACGATCCAGATAGATAACCTTATACCGCTGTACTCTTTTTACGGCATTTCTTTTACATTCACCATAAAAACGTAGTATATCCAAATTTTCCTCACTGGTATACGTATTTGCACGCAAACAAATGTTGAAGCAGAAATGAGCAGCGTGCATTGCAAGGAAGTAAACAGGCAAATGTGTTGACATTCTGAGACACCGTAGCAAGAGAGCACTGCTTGACGGTGTCTGCACCGCTAATGCAGACTCCAGCCACCCTGCTCTCAAATTCTCGGACGTTTCTCGAATTTTATACGACAGGTTTCAACGTCAACATTAACAAATGCTATATCAATGTAATTGGTTTTTCAAGTGCTATCGAATGCAGCTATAACAAATATACGGTTCCATTTTTTTTAAAAGTGCTTGCTTCAATATCTCCGTTGATTCCAGCGCCAAAAGCATTAACCGAACAGAAGAAAAAAAATACATGTCCATCAATTCCCTAACATTTGCCGAAATCCTCGTTTCGATATGTGTAACCGTCCACGAAATACACTACTGGCCATTAAAATTGCTACACAAAGAAGAAATACAGATGATAAACGGGTATTCATTGGACAAATATATTATACTAGAACTGACATGTTGAAAGGCGGCTACACTGAGCCACAGCGCCAGAGATCGCGCTAGAGAGCATTGTTCTGCCGCCTCCACTGGCAGTGATTATTGAGAACTCGTAGTGGGCAGTGCTTTGGGAGAACTCGTGGTAGTCAGTGCTGAGATGTCGTAGTGAGGAGTGTTTGTTGAGATGAGCTAGTAGGCAGTGCTTGCTGAGATGTGATACTGAAAAGTTCTTGTTGAGATGTGATAGTAGCGAGTCGGTGTGGAGAGATTGTAATGTCTAGAGTGCTTTTCATCAATATAAATTAAGGTAACAAACTACTTTTCTTTTCTTTCTCATTATTTCAATGTCCTGAATAATGCGTCATTACAGGTTCAGTCAACAAAGCATCTGGCTTGTGTTCTTGTATTAGAGTGCAATTCTGGTTTTCTTGAGTAATTATGGTATTTCTATTTTCTTTAATTAATTCAGTATAAATGATATTTAAAATTTTTTGTGTTGTTGAAGAAGAACCGTGCCAGATGCGTACGTTGAGTCATACTTCCACACACAGAACAGTTACACTTGTGCTTTGGTTTCGTAGGTTTTATAGTTGCTGGGGACTTAATTAATTAATTGTGTTAATGAAAATTTCCATTTCATTCTTTGTTGTTGTTCTATGCAGTCAGATTGCGTAATAATACTAGTCAGGGCCAACCGTTACGAGACTTCGTAATCGGACAAACTACTAAATCAAAAAATTAAAATTATTTGCATTATATTTTAATCAAGCCCCCATGCACGTGGCGACCGCTGCTTCGGATCGTCCCTTGGAATTCTTCTGATTGTGTAGACAGTAGTATTGTTGTAGTAATTTGTAGTTTAGTAATTGTAGTCTATTTTGCATGTGTAGATTTGGTAATTGTCACTCTTCTAATGGTATTTTTTTTTTTTTTTGCAAAATTTAATTTTGTTATCTTGTATACGGGTTTGACAATTTAGTGCAGTTAGGAAGATTTCAATTGTTCGTTAATCGTGGTTGAGGGAAGCATTTCGTGTGAATGGTATTGTTGGAAATAAAGAGGCATTGTGTGTAATTTTCGTACAGTAACGAGTTTTGCATGTTTTGTAAATGATTAAGCGATCAATGAAAAGGGCGAAAATGATGAATAGTGAGAATGACGAAATTGTCGACATGGCGAACTCGCCAACACAGGTCAACAGTATGATGAATAATGGAGTTGAAAACAATTTAATAAGTCGGGAAGACAGTCCGGAACCATTTCAAAATTTTTCTCAATCAGAAAATTCACAGAATACGAGATTAACGATAGAAAATTCTGGAATAGCATCGAACACAGATAGCTTTACAGCTATGACGAATGAAACTGGTTTTGCGGGAAATGTTAGGGGCGAAAGGAATTTCGAACCGGCTATTATGGAGCAGTTGATGGGTGCAATATTAAATTTGGGATCACAAATAGGAACAATTAAAACAGAGATAGGAACTTTGGCAACACGGTTAGACTCACAAGGATCTGAATTAAAAACAGAAATAGGAACAATTAAAACCGAGATGGGAACTTTGGGATCTGAATTAAAAACTGATATGGGAACGCTGGAAACACGGTTAGATTTACGAATAGGGACATGTTTCAAAAATATGAAAGATGAATTAAAGAAATAAATTAGGGAAGAAGTACAACCGATTTTGAATTCTCACAATAATAGATTAATTGCAGTGGAGATTAGACAAAGGGAACAAGATAGAGAACAGGAAGAAAGAGATCGCGTGATAGTACAAAAATTTTCAGAGTTAAATTTGCAACGTGTACACGATAAGGAAGAAATATTTGAGAGAATCGAGGAATCCGTACCAAATGACAGAATAAATAATCTAACACAACAATATGAACAGTTAACTACCAAATGTGTCAATACTGAAACCCGAGTCGCGACACTTACGGAAGACGTAAGTAAACAGAAAGAAAAAATAGGTGACTTATCGGAAAGAGTTGAGGAGATTTGAGATAAATTGACAAGTCTTAGTTTAAATGGGGATAGAGATTCAGATGATACAGCTCCATTACCATTTGCAGAAACCGAAGAGTACCAGAACATAAGTAAGCATGTTGAAAATCAGGGAAAATTTAATGAACTCGTTAAAAGGGATGTTGAGGCATTACGAAAGCAAGTCAAACAAATTGAAGGCGAAATCGTAGGAAAGGACAGCAAAAGAAATTTGGAATCACAGTTAGCGGAGGGGTTTGAAGAAAATAATTTGTTTCATTTACGGGATGCAACAAGGGAGCGCCAGGCACGCGAACTTGACAATAATCAACATTGGGACTGGGACAGACGCGGTAGGTCTTTGTCGCCACGAGGCGAAAACTTTGACTATAAACACTTTTTGACTGTTCGGAAATTTAAGATCTTCCGCAATTCTAAGAATGACATACATCCATGTGCATGGTTAGATCAATTTATGTATGCACTCCCGCCAAATTTGCCACTAGTTCACAAACTGAAATTTATGTGCAGCTATTAATGTCCTCAGGGGATTCACTATTCTAAGTGAATATGTGCCGTAGCGATCACAGGGCCCCGAGCTGTAGTGGTACTATTTCCCTTTTAGTTTTCAGCACCGCTGCCTACTCTTTCACTATTCTTTGCATCTAAAAAAACAATTCTTCTACTATCCATCTATCTAGACAATAGGTAAAGAATAACCGGATTTGACTGTTTTACCCAAAAGTGACTTTGGAAATTACCGTTTGGACTTACTATATTTTCTGCAGCATTTATTCGTAGTTTAAATGAAATTTTACCTGTTTATCTTCGTGACAATATTACTTCATATGTTGACGACATTCTTATTGCTATACGTTCCTGGAGTGAGCACAACAAAATTTTGGATTCATTATTACGTATTTTTGCAAGAGTTGGCATTACAGTGAACTTAGAAAAATCTGAATTTGGTCGTTCTCAGGTGAAATTTCTCGGTCACATTATTTCTATAGACGGTATTCTTCCTGATCCAGAGAAACTAGACGCTATTCGTAATTATACTGTTCCTACCACAAAACGTGATGTTCGTAGTTTCCTTGGTGTCTGTAATTTTCTTAGATGCTTTGTTAGATTGGATGATTTGGCCACACCTCATTTACGCATTTCAGATATGCACACTTTGGACCCAGAAAATGCTTTTATAAATTACGAGAAAATTGCTACTTCAGTAATATGGAAAAACGTATTCGATCTGTTCTTGCCAAATGCAAATTATGTCAAAAGGCTAAGCCGCCAACTGTTTCTCACAGAGCACCGTTGTTTCCTATCATTCCAGCGAAATTAAAGGACATGGCTGCAGTCGATTTGTTCGGTCCAGTGGTTCGTTCTACTAATGGTTTTGCGTACATTTTCGTAGCAGTGGAATTGACATCAAAATATGTGTGTTTTACACCTTTACGCAAAGCAACAGCTCGTTCAGTATCCAACGCTTTCATCAAACATTTTCTTAAAGAAGTGGGTCATGTTGATAAGGTTATATCAGATAATGGATCACAGTTTCGCTCTAAAATTTGGCTTCGTACTCTACGGCGTCGTAAGATTAAACTAATTTTTATTTCACTTTTTCACCCTCAATCTAATGCTTCAGAGAGATGGATGAAGGAAATCAATAAATTGTGTCGTCTTTATTGTCATCAGAATCACAGAAGTTGGGATCAGTATCTTCATATTTTTCAAAACATTCTGAATGAACTTCCTAATGACTCAACTTCTTTACCGCCTCTATTGATATTAAAAAATAAAGTACCAACAAATCGCATTTCTGAAATTGTTCCTTTTCCGCCTTCACGGAAACTGCGGCATTCTGAAGTTGTCAACCTGGCTCTACGAAATATTGCGTCTGCGGCTGCAAGAAGAGAGAAATCAGCGAAACGTCCTGGTCGTTTAAAAATCTTGTCAGTTGGTCAGAAGGTGTTAATTAAGTCTCACCGTTTGTCTCATAAAGGAAAAGGCTTATGTCGCGAATTTTTTCTGCTTTATAACGGTCCATATAGAATTCGCAAAATTATCCATGATAACACTGTTGAAGTAGAAACTCTTAAATCTCGACGCTCTAAGGGAATACATCATATATCGAACGTTAAAATTTTTGTGGAATGACATATTTTTGAGACATCAACAGTTATACGTAAACATGCGGAGAGTACACGGATACCGCGCCGTGTTCCAGCGGCGGCAGATACTCAAAGCAACAGTCAGTCTGCGCGCCGCACAAGGCAGTCGTTGACCGCAAACAATCACTTCCCACGTCACGCGCCTACAGCTGATCGAGCGCTCAGTGCGAATGCACTGACAGACGTAAACAAATACACAGTCTAATTTCTCCGACTAAATTCAGTATAATGCTATGGTGACTTTATAAATTCTGTTATTAACGTTCAGTATTTTTCAGGATACGGTTGTGTAAAATATTTAAGACCTTCAGGTAAATTCTGTGCGTGTCTGACGTTAAGACGACTTGCTATGGAGAAAATTTCAGGAAGAATGTAATTTCGAAGAAAAAAGTAATAAACTAAAAAAAGGTAACTGTTAATTGAGTTTATTTTTCAGGTAACATATTTCAACTTAGGTACGTACTTTAGACGTAATGTGCTGCTCGCGATTACGTGACTCATACTTTGTGCTAAATTTCATGTTCTATGAATTTACTTGTGAAGCGACGTGCTTGTGTACATTTGCTGATTTTGACAATTATTGATTAATGAACAGTGTTATTACTTGCGTATATTATGCATCGCTTGGCTGCTATGCTTTTTCACTGATGTCATATTTTTTTATTATGTGCCTGTTGTGTTTATTTATTTAAGTTATAATTGTCACCTGATTAATTGTGCCGACAGTGGTTATGTATGTAGGTTACACTTTGTGATTTATCTGCTTGCGCCTTCATGTTTACTTTTTAAAGATTACATATGAACATTTATTTGCTTATGCTGATATGATGCTAATCACTTGTTTATTACGTAAGATATATATTTGCTGCTGTGCGTATGGATTGCATATTTACACATTTCTGTTTTGTTGTCATAACTACTCTTCAATTTAGAATATAGCAATGCTGATGTACAGTGTACAAACATGAAGATTAGGTTACACTATTGTATTAATTGTAGATTGTTCACATGGCAGAGCCTCGTTATAGGGATTGTGCTGCATCCACTTGTTGACATTCTGTTCGCTACTGGTATATTGTTGCGATATTGCATGTATTGCTTACGCTCAGTGCCTGATATTTTTAAGATAAGAAAATGAACTGCTATAATTCGACGAACGACATTGGTACAAGAAACTGCTTAGAAGTCACATGAGCTGGAGGTTTTATGGAAGCTGTATAAATTTATGCTAATAGGAAGGAAGCTAACGACATGACGTACCAACACTAGGTTTAGACCATTGACAGTTATTACACTGCATTCTTCGTGAGCAATTGAAATAGGAAGTGACACTTGACACGAGAAATACTCCACATGTTTGCTTCTGTCTGCCATAATTTTTGAAGTGGTGTACACACTGAAATATCACGATCATCAACACTTCGTAATCGTACTTAATTACTGAGAGTTATTCGAACTAAGTCTGTTAGAGGTCATGTATGCATTTCTTTTATTTAATGATGGACAAGGAACCAAAATGTATCTTATAATTTATAATGAGTAGAAAATTTGTGTCAGATGGATTACACAGAGGTTGTGTGTGGACACTGTGTCTTCGGATTGTATGGGATGCTGAATTGAAGTTGCACTAGGATTTTGTCTGTACTTGTTCGAGGAGACTGACTAGAGGAAAGAGTTGTTATGGAAGTGAAATGATATTGGTGCTGAGGTTTATATGTATCGACGTATTATTGAGGTATTGAGATTATGTGAAGTTGATGATTATTGGAGTTTCGTGGACAAGAGGTAAGGTAAATGAGGTATTATTGAAGTATTGAGATTATGTGATGCTGATGATTATTGGAGTTTTGGTGGATAAGAGGTGAAGTAAGTGAGGAGCATATTTTTTTTTGTTGGTCTATATGGAACAAGGAGGGTATCAAGTAGAAGGAAGATTGTCTACACACACACTTTGTTAAATCACTAAGCAGTATATACTTTTTTTGAAGAGAGGAAGTATTTGCATATCTTGGCTCACTGACAGTTGTTCAGCAACCGTACATTTTGATCTGGCTTGGCAAACATTGGTCTTGACATGATGACTATGACGTTGACTAACTATTATTGACTGTTATACATTGCTGCCACTACTACTTGATACACATGATGAACATAAAATTTTGACAGAATTGCATTTACACAGTTAACACTATTCAACTACACAGTAGCACTAAATGTGGATGAAAGATGAGTGAGTGTGTTTTGTGTGTTTTCCTTTTATAATCCCAGAGAAGTGATCCCAACCTATCTCCTAAATATTATTTTACTTGTTGTTGTGGCTTGCACTGACACCCATAAATATTATAGGTTTACTGGTATTTGTGTATTGTAATAGTTAATAGGACAATTATCTGATATCATTTGTGTGTTTGTTATGATTTGTATGTTTAGTGTAAAAGCATTGTATGTGTATTCAAACTATTGTTCATGCCTGAACTGTCTGATTAGTGATGGTGCTGCACTTTTCATCATGGTGGATGCCACCTGGACATGTTTGATTTCTGCTCATGAACTGTGTGATTAGTGATAGTGAATTTTATGGACTGCGGTCAGCACCAGGTCAACATTACTGGGTGCCACTGATGGACTGCTTCTACCGAAATGGTGTTACTTGTTGATGTCTGCACCTGCTCAACATTGCTGGGTGCCACTGATGGACTGCTTCTACTGAAAAGATGTCACCTGTTGATGTCTGCACCTGCTCAACATTGCTGGGTGCCACTAATGGAACTGCTTATACTGAAATGGTGCTACTTGTTGGTGTCTGCACCTATTTAACATTGCTGGGTGCCACTGATGGACTGCTTCTACTGAAAAGATGTCACCTGTTGATATCTGCACCTATTCAACATTGCTGGTGCCACTGATGGGATTGCTTATACTGAAATGGTGTTACTTGTTGGTGTCGGCACCTGCTCAACATTGCTGGTGCCACTAATGGAACTGCTTATACTGAAATGGTGTTACTTGTTGGTGTCTGCACCTATTCAACATTACTGGGTGCCACTGATGGACTGCTTCTACTGAAAAAATGTCACTTGTTGGTTTTTGCACCTGTTGACCATTGCTGGGTGCTACTGCTGGAACTGTCAACTACTTTTTGCTTGGGCTATGGAAAACGTTTATGTGAATATTTGTGTAAACTGATTTTTTGTGTATTACTGTTTGTGAAAAGTTATGAGACTCTTACCTGCACATATTCGTCATTGCTGACGCTATTGATTGAACTGTTTAACCACATAATACTTGTGTAAACTATTATGTAAAGTCACATGTATGAAAGAATTTGTATTGCTTACTGTATTTTATATATTAGGTTATTGAAAGGTCAGTGCAAAGCCAAAATTTTATCTAGTATGTGATATTTACGTATTAATATTATCTTTTATTTTTGTCTGTATTTTTTTGACGAATTTGGTGGTATTTTCACCACCAATGCTGGCAAAAATACCATCAAATTCTAGCTGTAGAGGAAGGGCATATGAAAGGTGGCTACACTGAGCCACAGCGCCAGAGATCGCGCTAGAGAGCATTGTTCCGCCGCCTCCACTGGCAGTGATTATTGAGAACTCGTTGTGGGCAGTGCTTTGGGAGAACTCGTGGTAGTCAGTGCTGAGATGTCGTAGTGAGGAGTGTTTGTTGAGATGAGCTAGTAGGCAGTGCTTGCTGAGATGTGATACTGAAAAGTTCTTGTTGAGATGTGATAGTAGCGAGTCGGTGTGGAGAGATTGTAATGTCTAGAGTGCTTTTCATCAATATAAATTAAGGTTACAAACTACTTTTCTTTTCTTTCTCATTATTTCAATGTCCTAAATAATGCGTCATTACAGGTTCAGTCAACAAAGCATCTGGCTCGTGTTCTTGTATTAGAGTGCAATTCTGGTTTTCTTGAGTAATTATGGTATTTCTATTTTCTTTAATTAATTCAGTATAAATGATATTTAAAATTTTTTGTGTTGTTGAAGAAGAACCGTGCCAGATGCGTACGTTGAGTCATACTTCCACACACAGAACAGTTACACTTGTGCTTTGGTTTCGTAGGTTTTATAGTTGCTGGGGACTTAATTAATTAATTGTGTTAATGAAAATTTCCATTTCATTCTTTGTTGTTGTTCTATGCAATCAGATTGCGTAATAATACTAGTCAGGGCCAACCGTTACGAGACTTCGTAATCGGACAAACTACTAAATCAAAAAATTAAAATTATTTGCATTATATTTTAATTAAGCCCCCATGCAATGTGATTACATTTTCACGCAATTTGGGTGCATAGATCCTGAGAAATCAGTATCCAGAACAACCACCTCTGGCCATAACAACGGCCTTGATACGCCTGGGCATTGAGTCAAACAGAACTTGGATGGCCTGTACAGGTACAGCTGCCCATGCAGATTCAACACCACACCACAGTTTATGAAGAGTAGTTACTGGCGTATTGTGACGAGCCAGTTGCTCGGCCACCCTTGACCAGATGTTTTCAGTTGGTGAGAGATCTGGAGAATGGGCTGGCCGGGGCAGCAGTCGAACATTTTCTGTATCCAGAAAGGCCCGTACAGGACCTGCAACATGCGGTCGTGCATTATCCTGCTGAAATGTAGGGCTTCGCAGGGATCGGGTACAGCCACAGGTCGTAACATATCTGAAATGTAACGTCCACTGTTCAAAGTGCCGTCAATGCGAACAAGAGGTGACAGAGACGTGTAACCAATGGCACGCCATACCATACGCCGAGTGATACGCCAGTATGGCGATGACGAATACACGCTTCCAATGTGCCTTCACCTCGATGTCGCCAAACACGGATGCCACCATCATGATGCTGTAAACAGAACCTGAATTCACCCGAAAAAATGATGTTTTGCCATTCCTGCACCCAGGTTCGTCGCTGAGTACACCATCGCAGGCGCTCCTGTCTGTGATGCAGCGTCAAGGGTAACCGCAGCCATGGTCTCCGAACTGATAGTCCATGCTGCTGCAAACGTCGTCGTCTGTTGACTAAGGGATCGAGACGTGGCTGCATGATCCGTTACAGCCATGCGGATAAGATGCCTCTCTTCTCGACTGCTAGTGATACGAGGCGGTTGGGATCCAGCACGGCGATCTGTATTACCCTCCTGAACCCACCGATTGCATATTCTGCTAACAGTCATTGGATCTCGAACAACGCGAGCAGCAATGTCGCGATACGATAAACCGCAATCGCGATAGTCTACAATCCGACCTTTATCAAAGCCGGAAACGTGATGGTACGCATTTCTCCTGCTTACACGAGGCATCACAACAACGTTTCAGCAGGCAACACCTGTCACCAGCTATTTCTGTATGAGATATCGGTTGGAAACTTTCCTCATGTCAGCACGTTGTAGGTGTCGCCACCGGCGCCAACCTTGTGTGTATGCTCTGAAAAGCTAATCATTTGCATATCACAGCATCTCCTTCCTGTCGGTTAAATTTCGTGTCTGTAGCACGTCCTCTTCGTGGTGTAGCAATTTTAATGGCCAGTAGTGTAAAAGGGGTGATACATCTCATGTGACTCGCCCAGTATATGACATCAGATAGTTAACGATGTACTCTAACAGGCACGCTGTTCTTCTGTTTGCCACGCCCAGCTGTCTGACCAGTGCTACTCATGTGCTCTGGTTGCTGTAAAGGGCACTCGTCTCTGCGAGTTTGCCTGCGCACTGTCTTGGCGAGGCTGTGACATGGAGTCAGAGCGGTTGGCAGTTTGGCTGCTGGACCTGAATCAGCAACAGCTACGTGGAGCCAGCAGCTGGGGACAGTGGACAGAAGCTGTCCTGTCATCGGTGTGGTGCTGGTACCTGCATGGTGCACCGCCCGGGATTGTTTGTGTTCAGCGAGGCTCCATGTAGATGGAGGACAGGGAGGCTGCTGCCACCGCCGGACTGGTAGATTCGGTGGAGTGGAGGTAGTTGGAATCGGCCAGTGAAGGACAACTCTCCTAGCAAGCTGCAGCACATGAGCTGCTGCTTGGGGATGATTTGGGAACTGTGGAGGAGCAGCAAGGCAGCGCAGCTGATGCATTGGTGGCCGATGTTGATTGAGGCTGGCTGCTAACACAGGGCGACGTTTGGCTTCGCACATCCATGGCACTCGACGCTGCTGAGAGGGCCGAGGAAGTGCTTGCTGTAGAGTGGTGTACAGTAGGGGGGTATGGGCTGACGGTGGACGTTATGAAATGAATAGGATAATTTTTAGATAACGGCCATTTATTGGCGAAAACATGTAAAAACGGGGTCACATGGGCCTAGGTAGGTGAGGGTGAGCCACGGCGTAGAGATTGGCGAAACATAGTTCGCGAAGCAACCGAAAGTTGTTGTCTGCCAAAACTAAGTCCACAGAGCCGCAGCATCGGGAGAAGCGGGAGATGTTCAATGCTGCAGGGCGCGCATCTGACTCGCGGGCGAGCAAGAATACAATAGAGCGGGCCCGGCGACGGGCGGCCGGGTATAAAATGGTTCAAATGGCTCTGAGCACTATGGGACTTAATTTCTGAGGTCATCAGTCCTCTAGAACTTAGAACTAATTAAACCTGACTAACCTAAGGACATCACACACATCCATGCTCGAGGCAGGATTCGAACCTGCGACCGTAGCAGCCGCGTGGTTCTGGACTGAAGCGCCTAGAACCGCTCGTCAACATCGGCCGGCGTTAGGAAATATAAATTGAATTTTATAAGAAACAAAAATTATCTGCTCCCGAAGTTTCTCGCTTTTACGTAACCAAAACAATTTCTTTTCATGTAAGTGCAGTTTACGTGCACAAACATAAAAAATCCACAATTATTGTTGTTATTTTGTACTCAGCAGAACGTTCATCATGATCACTGGCAAGAGTTTCCTGTTATTACTGATAAGCGTGGAAGTTGTTTAGCAATAACAGAAACATGTTTTATATACCTCGACGAAGTACTGAAGCCATGTTTGATATGTTTTTGTCTTACTTTTCTTTTTAATTTTACCTTTTTTTTTTAGAAAACTGCATTTTGTAGCGCTATATGACAAATTTGTATTCTTCTTTTTTTATTTTTACAATACCCTCTGTTTCATGTTACAAATCAACAATTTTCGAATGAAATCGGAATAGAACATAGACAAGTTCAACTTTGGTATAAATACTGTTTATTTTTAAGTAACAAAAAAATGGCTCTGAGCACTATGGGACTTAACTTCTGAGGTCATCAGTCTCCTAGAACTTAGAAATACTTAAACCTAACTAACCTAAGGACATCACACACATCCATGCGGTCGCTCGGTTCCAGACTGTAGCGCCTAGAACCGCACGGCCACTCCGGCCGGCACGGCCGGGTATATTCGACGCACCACGCGGCTTCCTCCGCCCTGATTGGTCGGGGTCGAGAAAACTGTGCGGGCGGCATGGAATTTTCCAGAGCGTCGCCTGCTAAGCGACGCCTGGGGCGGCGTTACCTCGTAAAACATGAGAGAGGCGCGTCGCCAAGGTGCCCTTACTCGGTGCTGACTTTCTGTTGCTAAACCGTGGGATGAAAGATTTTACAGGCAGCTAACACTGCCTGCCGTGGCTATTCCGTAATGGAAAAATGAAGTTGCCGTTTGAAAGCTCATATAATAAAGTAAAATCCCCTACTGTCTGGCTCATCCTTTACAGTGGTTTCTGTTACGGTAGCTTGAAGAGAGCATGTTCGTGGTGACTAGTTTTATACTGTAATGCAGACAGTAGCGTCAACAAGAAACAACGTTTGTGAAACACAACGAGGATGCTATTGAGCCTGGGTATTGTAAGGCAGGCATCAAATTGAATTGTGCTTAGCTGTTTTTACTGTTACTTTTATTTTACTTGCTACAGCGTATACATATGGTTAATGCCTTATTGTTTGGTACCGATGACCTCAGAAGTTTGGTCCCATAAGACCTTACTACAAATTACCACCTTATTGTTTACTTCGTCGGCCTATTTTTGTTTTCTGTCTAGTTTTGATGTGTCACGCTTGGTGGGTTGCATTTTATGAGTAGGTACTGGACTAAGAGCCTTTATTGAGAACTGATGTGTTCTCTTGTTGCTGTTCAAATGGTTCAAATTGCTCTAAGCACTATGGGACTTAACATCTGAGGATATCAGTCCCCTAGACTAAGAACTGCTTAAATCTAACTAACCTAAGGACATCACACACATCCATGCCCGAGGCAGGATTCGAACCTGCGACCGTAGCAGCAGTGCGGTTCCGGACTGAAGCGCTTGTTGCTGTATTGTCACTTCTGTGTACTAATTCGTACATCCTTTATTTTAAAGTTATTAATCTAAGAGGGGTTAGACTGTTAGACTGTTGACAATTGATGATATTGACTTAGATAATTGCCTTGTGATTTTGGTATAATTATCCGTGCACCAGTTTGTAAGCTCGATTAATTCCAATGAGGCAAGTATTTCATAGTGGTTTCCTCACATATCTCAAAATCACCGCCAGGCAGAACATTAAATTGGATAGTCGAAGGGGCCAGAGCTGACCGTTGTGGCCAAGCGGTTCTAGGTGCTTCAGTCCCCAAAGGCGCTGCTGCTACGGTCGCAGGTTCGAATCCTGCCTTGGGCATGGATGTGTCTGATATCCTTAGGTTAGTTAGGTTTAAGTAGTTCTAAGTCTATCGGACTGATGACCTCAGATGTTAAGTCTCATAGTGCTTATAGCCATTTGAACCATTTTTGAAGGGGCCAGACGCACACGCCGTGAAATAAGCAAATACAGTCTTTCACAAAATTTTATTTTATCAAATAACTCCAATTAAAACGGCCAGCTTCAAAAGTTAAAAACAGTGAAAGCCACCAACAGAAACGATTATTTTCCTTTGAAATATGTGCAATCTAAACAATAAATTGTGTAGAATTCCTTTGTTGAATCCAACTCCTCATAACGGCTTCAAATAACAGCCGACTACAGCCTCCCAAAATGCATTGGGCTATCTCAGACAAGTTAATTGTGACCTACAGGGAACCACACTCTTCCGTAATCTACAACGCAAGTAAGAAACCATTACAACACGTGTCTTAAAGGGAACCAAGCAATTAAGTGCTTTACACTCTAAAGGAAGGAGAACATTTTCTTGGGTAACGTGATATGAAAACCAAGTAACGGAACTAGAACAAATCTTAAATCAGGTGCCCCATTGAATAAAGCGCTACTGTTAACTTTGACTTAAATAACCAGGTTTTACCAATGCCTGCACAAATATAGGTCATTAAAAGATTAAAACAACTCCACAACGATATTATTTCAAAAGCACTTTGCTTGACTCGAATCACAATTTGGACAAAACCTCTCTCAGAGGGCAACAGATCGCTGATCGTAATGAAGAGCAGAGCCATAAAATAAAAAACTTTTAGCAAGGCAAGCGGCCGACTCAACCGAAACCAAAATGTAAAAATCGTGGAACCGTCTGGGCAAAGATTGTGTACTACTTACAACATCACAAAGTAGACATGAATAGAATGTTCTCAAATACCGCGAGACTCCTAAACAAGGTGGCGTACATTAATATCGAAGGTGACAAATGTCTGCGTCTCGAACTGTAGCGCTAATAGTTTATTCGATTGCGCTTTCCTCCTCCTTCCCACGATGAAAATCTACAGGCATTACGGTGACGTTCGGCCAAATCACCAGATGATACGAGCCGTACTGGTTGCACCGGTTGTCCTTTAACTAAAACAGGCAACACATTCAAGCGCACACATACCCCTAATGTCGATGGTGAATTAGCTGGTCGGAAAGTGTAACATTGTCCTGTCAATGCCCAGCTTAAACTTCAACTATAGCTCGAATTCCACTTCACATGCAGATGGCCTTGCAAACGTCTACTACAAATGCTGCCGCCTATCTTCCGTCCAGTGCACCACTGTGCCAACCCTTCGGCATCCACTTCTGATGCTAACATCTCCAACGCTGTCCTACAAGACTCACTCGCTCTTGCATTCGTTGGAGGACCAGACAAAGAGACGCGGCCCTATATCTTTGAATATCGATAGCGTACCAGCTCGATTATAATGTTGTATTAGTGCTCTAATGTTATTTGATTGTTTCCTTGTTTGTTCCATCACGTGCATGCGCTACGAGTTCTTATACTGTTTAACAAAATTCATTTACATTTTGTTAAGAGTTTACGCCCACCAAACACCCGGCCACTTTCCACTTCCATCGTTTTCTGAGCCACAGCTTTAGCCCCAGAGCTAAACAATGGAAGGCTTCGCTCAATTTGCACGCCTGGGATGGAGGAGCGTGTGCTACATTTACTGAACCAAACTTCTGGGGGACAAATAGCAACAATGGAGGGCTTGACTCATTCCCCTGACTGGACGGTAATTGTTGCACAATGGCCATAATCACACAAATTTAAACTCGTACAAGTTTAAAGGCCACAAGACCACCGTGGCATGCTGCAGTCCTTTCAGAGGCTCCACCAAAAGTGAGTGGCATATTTTATTTACTGACAAGATCGGGCTCCCAAAAACTGGTCTTGTGGATTTTCGTAATCATCATGTGTCGGCTGACCAAAATCCTCATGAAACTGAAGAAAGAAGTCATGAACACTGTTTTTTAAGAAATATATGGACAGGCTTTCGTGGTAATAAATTAAGAGCTCATAAAAGCAACTACATATATTACACACTGCTCATTATCAGGAATTCCTCATCAACGTACTACATTGCTGGAGGATGTGCCCTCTTGGAAAATACTATATACGTTGCTGATATATGATGCAGCGTCGTCAGATTTTGGCAACAATGGCACGAACTTGTGACATACGAGATTTCAAGACTGCTAAGTTGTTTGAGGAAGACTCACAACTTTATCTCCTCGTTTCCCTAACCTTTTGATTACAGGGTCACTTGAGTTGGTCTAGTCCACTCCAGTCAACTATGAACGATGCAGCACAGTGAACGGTAGAGGGCTACATTGTCATGGATGGGTGCAGCCAACTGCAGGTGGTTGCTCACGTCGGTACCAATTATGTGTGTCACTTTGGATCAGAAGAGATTCTCTCTGGTTTCGAGCGGCTAACAGAAGTGGTAAAAGCTACCAGTCTTGCTTGCAAGATGAAAGCAGAGCTGACCATTTGCAGCATAGTCGACAGAACCTATTGCGGACCTCTGGTACAGAGCCGAGTGGAGGGTCTGAATCAGAGGCTCAGACGGTTCTGCGACCGTGTAGGCTGCAGATTCCTCGACTTGCGCCAAAAGGTGGTTGGGTTTCGGGTTCCGCTGAATAGGTCAGGTATCCACTATACGCAGGAGGCGGCTACACGGGTAGCAGAGGCTGTGTGGCGTGGACTGGGCGGTTTTTTAGGTTAGAGCGTCTCGGGAAAACACAAGATGGGCTTCAGTCACAAAGGGTGCAGGCTGACACAGGAAGAACATAGATATAGAAACCACTAGTATAACAGTTGTAAATTGTCGTAGCTGTGTTGGGAACTACGGTCGCAGGTTCGAATCCTGCCTCGGGCATGGGTGTGTGTGATGTCCTTAGGTTAGTTAGGTTTAACTAGTTCTAAGTTCTAGGGGACTAATGACCTCAGCAGTTGAGTCCCATAGTGCTCAGAGCCATTTTGTGTTGGGAAAGTACCAGAGCTCCAAGCGCTAATAGAAAGCACTGATACTCAAATCGTTATAGGCACTGAAAGCTGGCTAAAGCCGGATATAAGCTCACACGAAATTTTTGCGAAGAACCTAACGGTGTTCCGAAAAGATAAGCTAAACACGGTTGGCGGTGGCGTGTTTGTTGCTGTTAGAAGTTGTTTAACTTGTCGCGAAATTGAAGTAGATACTTTCTGTGAGTTAGTATGGGCAGAGATCATTGTTGGCAACCGGAATAAAATAATAATTGGATCCTTTTACTGACCTCCTAGTTCAGATGATACAGTTGCTGAAAGGTTCAAAGAAAACTTGAGTTTGATTTCAAACACGTACCCGACTCATACGATAATAGTTGGTGGTGACTTTAATTTACCCTCGACATGTTGGGGAAAATACATGTTTAATTCTGGAGGTACGAATAAAATATCATCCGAAATTGTGCTAAACGCATTCTCTGAAAATTATTGCGAGCAGGTAGTTCATGATCCCATGCGAATAGTCAACGGTTGTGAAAACACACTTGACCTCTTAGCAACAAATAATCCTGAGTTAATAATCAGCATCAAAACCGATATAGGGATTAGTGAACACAGGGTTGTCGTTGCGAGATTGAATATTGTAATCCCCAGATCCTCGAATAATAAGCAAAGAATATACTTATTCAAAAAAGCAGATAAAAATTCACTTGACGCCTTCCTGAGAGACAATCTCCACTCATTTCAAATTATTAATATAAGTATATACCAGATGTGGCTTAAATTCAAAGAAATAGTATCTGCAGCAATTGAGAGGTTTATACCAAATAAACTAACAAACGCCGGAGCTGATCCTCGTTGGTACACTAAACGGTTTAGAACACTGTTGCAGAAACAACGAAACAAACATGCCAAATTTAAACAGACGCAAAATCCCCAAGATTTGCGATCCTATACAGAAGCTCGAAACTTAGCGCGGAGTTCAATGCTAGACGCCTATAACAGTTTCCACAACGAAACTTTGTCTCGAAACCTGGCAGAAAATCCAAAGAGATTTTGGTCGTACGTGAAGTATGTTAGCGGCAAGAAACAAACCATGCCTTCTCTGCGCGATGACAATGGAGATACTATGGAAGATAGTGCTGCCAAAGCAGATTTACTAAACACAGCCTTCCGAAATGCCTTCACAAAAGAAGACGAATCAACTATTCCAGAATTCGAATCGAGAACAGCTGCCACCATGAGTAACATAGAAGTAAATATCCTCGGAGTAATGAAGCAACTCAAATCACTTAATAAAAGCAAGTCTTCTGGTCCAGACTGTATACCAATTGGGTTCCTTTTGGAGTATGCTGATGCATTAGCTCCATACTTAACAATAATATAGAACCGTTCGCTCGACGAAAGATCCGTACCCAAAGACTGGAAAGCTGCACAGGTCAAACCAATATTCAGGAAAGGTAGTAGGAGTAATCCACTAAATTACAGGCCCTTATCGGCAACGTCGATATGCAGCAGGATTTTAGAACATATATTGTGTTCGAACATTATGAATTACCTCGAAGGTAACGGTCTATTGACACACAGTCAACATGGGTTTAGAAAACATCGTTCCTGTAAAACACAACTAGCTCTTTATTCACATGAAGTGCTGAGTGCTATTGACAAGGGATTTCAGATAGATTCCGTATTCCTGGATTTCCAGAAGGCCTTTAATACTGTACCACACAAGCGGCTCGTAGTAAAATTGCGTGCTTATGGAATATCGTCACAGTTATGTGACTGGATTTGCGATTTCCTGTCAGAGAGGTCACAGTTCGTGGTAATTGACGGGAAGTCATCGAGTAAAACAGAAGTGATTTCAGGCGTTCCCCAAGGTAGTGTTGTAGGCCCATTGCTGTTCCTTATCTATATAAACGATTTGGGAGACAATTTGAGAAAAAATATCTGAATGGTGCGAAAAGTGGCAGTTGACCCTAAATAACGAAAAGTGTGAGGTCATCCACATGAGTACTAAAAGAAACTCGTTAAACTTCGGTTACACGATAAATCAGTCTAATCTAAAAGCCGTAAATTCAACTAAATATCTAATTATTACAATTACGAGCAACTTAAATTGGAAAAAAACACATAGAAAATGTTGTGGGGAAGGCTAACCAAAGGCTGCGTTTTATTGGCAGGACACCTAGAAAATGTAACAGACCTACTAAGTAGACTGCCTAGACTACGCTTGTCCGTCCTCTTTTAAAATACTGCTGGGCGGTGTGGGATCCTTACCAGGTAGGACTGACGGAGTGCATCGAAAATGTTCAAAGAAAGGCAGCACGTTTTGTATTATCGCGAAATATGGGAGAGAGTGCCATGGAAATGATCCGGGATTTGGGCTGGAAATCATTAAAAGAAAGGCGTTTTTCGTTGCAATGGAATCTTCTCACGAAATTCCAATCACCAACTGTCTCCTTCCGAATGCGAAAATATTTTGTTGACAGTGACCGACATAGGGCGGAACGATCACCACTATAAAATAAGGGAAATAAAAGCTCGTACGGAAAGATATAAGTGTTCATTCTTTCCTCGCGCTATACTAGATTGGAATAGTAGACAATTGTGAAGGTGGTTCGATGAACCCTCTGCGAGACACTTAAATGTGATTTGCAGAGTATCCATGTAGATGTAGATGGATGGATGTCAGGTTGAGCACCTAGAACAAGTATTATAAAAGGAAGTCGCGTTGAGCACTTTGTATGGTTCAAATGTCTCTAAGCACTATGGGACTTAACATCTGAGGTCATCAGTCCCCTAGACTTAGAACTACTTAAACTAAGGATATCACACACATCCATGCCCGAGGCGGGATTCGAACCTCCGACCGGAGCAGCAGCGCAGTTCCAGGCTGAAGCGCTTAGAACCGCTCGGCCACAGCGGCCGGCGCACTTTCTATGAAACAGGTCTCTGAAAGTATGTTTTTCTGCCTCTTGTTTAATGAATTTGCATTTCTTGTTTCGATGAGTACTACCACATCTCAGAATACTCGAAACTCTTTCTAACACTTTGTTTGCAAAATTCAGGCCACTGAAAATGCTACACTAAGTTGAAGAACTTGACACTGGGGAGGAAATCTTGGCGGGATGCGTCAAACGCCGGAAGATGGATGTGCAGAAGTGGTCGCATTTCTTAGCCGCCATGGTCCCTGCACCTTACCCCTTAGGAATTTGCTTGTGGGTAAGCACGACAGATGATCGGTTTGTAAGTGTCGCTGCCCTCAAGGAGGATCGTCGGGAAGATCTGCAAGAGAGTTCGAGGGAGGTGGAATTGGTGAAAGCAGACATTGAACTTCGTAAGTTGCTTAAGCTTGGCCCTTGCGGCGAGTATGTGTTCGGTATCCTCTTTTAGCCGTGTCCCAGTAAGTACTGGGAGCTGCAGACATGTTATATGGGATGTTTTGTTCGAATCTGTCTATACTGTCACCTTCTACGCTCTCGAAATGGTTCAAATGGCTCTGAGCACCATGGGACTTAACATTTCACGTCATCATATACCTAGAACTTAGAACTACTTAAACCTAACTAACCTAAGGACATCACACACATCCATGCCCGAGGCAGGATTCGAACCTGCGTCCGGAGCAGCAGCGCAGTTCCGGACTGAAGCGCCTAGAACAGCTCGGCCACCGTGGTCGGCTACGCTCTCCAATCGCATTAATGTGGCAGCCTGTCAAAAGCCTCAACAACCACCTTTTCCAGGACGGACCAATGCGAAACATGTAGGAAGAGAGTCAATGAGGTTCTGGAAGGTACTGACATGAATATGGAGCCATGCCGTAGCCACCTGTGCTAGATTTCTCGGTTGAGGATACATGGCGTGAACAGACCGATCGAGGTGGTCACATAAATTCATGATTTAATTTAAATCTGGCAAGTTTGGTAGCCAGAGGAATGCAGTAAACTCATCTTTGAACCACGCGATTACAATGTGAGCTGAACAGTCATTGAGGAGACTTTTGGTACCCCTTGATTCGTCTGGGCAACCAGCTCTCCATTCGGCCGTGCACATCTCTTCAACTGTCGGGCATCCCCGTCATCTTTCGGCTGTGGCGCACCACAGTGGTCTAGGTACTGCTTTTGGGTAGTGCCATTTTGCACTGCACTGTATAGTTTAACCATGGCAGTTTACGAACTTAGCCGTCTCGGAAATGTTTGCACCCTTGGCACGAAAGCCAATCATCATACCGCTTTGGAGGTCAGATAAGTCGCTCCGTTGCCGTATTACGACAACTACTGCACTGTTTTCCTTGTCCCCCCGACACGCTTTATATACCCTCCTGTGTTAGTGTTCCTACCTGTCGTCTGTGAGTGATTACTGCACGTTGAAATAAAACATGGGCGGTGGTAACATTAATGGACTGGACTATGTACAATATTCCACTATTGCTTCTGCAACACGCAGTATATCTTTTAGCGGATAATCTCTGAAGTTCCATGAGGTTGCCAGCAGATCAATCGGTTTTCTGTAAGAAGGTAGCAAGCCGTAAGACTGCCAAATGTAGGAAGAAGTGTAGACGATCAATGGCTGGTGCAGGGACTAACAGTTTACTTTGAACGTAAACATGTTTAACGTGTTGCGTGTAAACAGGTGAAAAAATTCTGTACTGTTAGATTACATGTTAACGACTAATCACTGGAAACAGTAACTACTGTAAAATATCTAGGAGATAGAATCTTAAGAAAATGTAACACACCCATTAAAGAAGTTGGTTAAAGAGCACTGGTTCGATCGATTCTTGGGTGCTGTTTATCTATCTCCAGGTTGAAATAATAGAAATAGGCAGTATAGGCCTACAACGAAGAGCGGCGCATTTCTTCACGTGGTCTTGTAGTTAATGTGCAAGCCTTACGGAGACGCACAATAACTTTCAAGGGCAGAAACTACGAGAGAGGCATGCACCATTGAGAGGTTCACCATTGAAATTACGGGAAAGCACGTTCCAAGAGGAATCAGGAAACATGTAACTTTCTCCCACATACGTCTCGCGAAACGACCACCAAGAGAATGAGAAATCAGAGCTAGCGAAGAGGCTTTTTTTTTTTTGGGTCATCAGTCATGTAATTTGAAACTTCCTGGCAGATTAAAACTGTGTGCCAGACCGAGACTCGAACTCGGGACATTTGCCTTTCGCGGGCAAGTGCTATACCAAATGAGCTACCCAAGCACGACTCACGCTCCGTCCTCACAGCTTTACTTCTGCCAGTATCTCGTTTCCTACCTTCCAAATTTTAAAGGCAAAGGTCCCGAGTTTGAGTCTCGGTCTGGCACACAGTTTTAATCTGCCAGGAAGTTTCATATCAGCGCACACTCCGCTGCAGAGTGAAAATCTCATTCTGGAGTCATGTAACTTGTTTGATACATCCTGCCAGGAATTCCTCATCTGTGCCTACCTCTTCATCTCAAAGTAGAACTATCAGCCTACATCCTCAATTCTTAATTATATTCAAATTTCTGTCTTCCGCTACAGTTTTTACCCTCTACAACATCTTCTAGTACCAAGAAAGACATTCCCTAATGTCTTAACAGATGTTCTGTCATCCTATCTCTTCTTCTTTTCAGTATTTTCCATATGCGCCTTTCTCCTCTGATTCTGTGGAGAACTTCCTCATTTCTTACCATATCAGTCCACCCAATTTTCAACTTTCTAACGCAGCACTACATCTCAAACACTTCCACTCTCATCTTTTCTGGTTATCCCATTGTTTGTGATTCGCTACCATAAAACACTGTGCTCCATATGTATATTCTTAGAAATTTTTTCCTCAAAGAAAGGCCTACGTTTGATATGGGTAGACTTTTCTTGGGCAGAAATGCCCTCCTTTTCTGCGCTAGTCTGATTTTATGTCCTCGTTGCTTCGTCCGTCACGGGAAATTTTGCTTCCAAGGTAGCAGGATTCCTTAAATTTATCTATTTCGTGATCACCAGATTTGATGTTTCATGCTATTATCACTTCTGTTGCATCTCATTTGCGTCGTCTTTTTCCGATTTACTCTCAGTCCATATTCTGTGCTCAGACTGTTAATGCCATCAAGCAGATCCTATCCCACATTCGCTGAGAATGGCAATGTCACCAGCGAATCTTATCACCGATATCCTTTCACCCTTAATTTTAAGCTCACTCTTGAACCTTCCGTTTAATTCCATCATTGCTTCTTCGACCTATAGAGCGAACCGTACGGGCGAAAGAATACATCGCTGCCTTACACTGTTTCTAATCCGAGCACTTCGTTCTTTCAGTCTTGTTCTTCCCTCTTGGTTCGTGTACGTGTTATATATTACCCGTCTTTCCTGTAGCTGACTCGCCAGCCGGTGTGGCCGAGCGGTTCTACGCGCTTCAGTCTGGAACCGCACGACCGCTACGGTCGCAGCTTCGAATCCTGTCTCGGGCATGCATGTGTGTGATGTCGTTAGGTTTAAGTAGTTCTAGGTTCTAGGGAACTGATGACCTCAGATGTTAAGTCCCATAGAGCTCAGAGCCATTTTGTAGCTGATTCCTGTTTTCCACAGCATTTAGAACAAATTGCACACGGTCGAAGGCTTTTCCTAGGTCGATGAGCGTTGCTTCCCTTATCAAGCGCAACATCGGAATTGCCTCCCTCTGCCTTTACCTTTCCTCAAGCAAAACTATTTATCATATAACAGAACATTCCATTCATCTGTTTCTATTCTTGTGAACAGTTCGGATGTATGAGCTGTTAAGTTGATTGTGTGATGGTTTTCGCGTCTATCTGTCTTTACTATTTTCAGAATTGCGTGGGTGATATTTTTCCGAATGTCTGATGGTACGCCGTCAGTGTCGTACATCCTGCACAATAACTTGGACAATCGTTTGTGATACGTGGTACTTACTGGAATTAAGGAAAATGTAGAAGGGGAGACCCACCAACATAACTTCCTTTTCACACACCCTGTTTATAATACTACGTTTTGTTCATTGCTCGTGGTCTCGCGGTAGCGTTCTCGCTTCCCGAGTACGGGGTCCCGCGTTCGATTTGCGGTGGGGTCAGGGATTTTCACCTGCCCCGAATGACTGGGTGTTGTTGTGTCGTCTTCATTATCATCATTCAGCCCCATTACGGTCGGAGGAAGGCAACGGCAAACCACCTCCACTAGGACCCGGGGTTCGAGGTTCGATTTCCGGCAGGGTCAGGGATTTTCACCTGCTTCGACATGACTGGTGTTTGCGTTGTCCTCATCATTTCATTGTCATTCATGAAAAGTGGTGAGATTGGAGTGAGAAATGGTTGGGAATTTGTATGGGTGCTCATAACCGCGCAGCTGAGCGCCCCATGAACCAAACATCGTCATCAACATCATCATCATCCATTAGGACTTTGTCTAGTACGGCGGGGTGAGTCTCCTGCATCGTTTCCCTATGCTTTGTCAATAAGCATGGGACTTCATTTCCATTTTCCATACTGTGTTTTACAGATAATCGAAGCAATTAACCATAAAATTTTCTTGAACAAAATGAACAAATTTGCAAAATTCCTTTGACCTTAAACTTAAGCTTTTAATCTTTGCAAAAAAAAACAAAAATCTGAAGTGCTGTATTGCAAAACAGCAAACAATATGACACTGATTACAAAACGGCCGGACCTGCAGCTCGCCCGTTATCGGATGAAACAGCGGTGTTTACTACCGCGCTGGACGCAGTCTGTCTTATCAAATGGCTTTCTTCAACACATGAAAACCATATAAGCACACTTCATGAGAACAGTGATTCAGTTACTCAAAACAGATGACTTTTAATTTGAAATCTGTATGTCGAAAGATTTGGGGTTAAGATGCGCAACTGTGCTTAAAGGTTTACAGATTAGCAAACAATATGACAATAATAAGGCTTACTTCAAAGCAACCAACTTCTTAATTTCAATCGGCAACTAAGTTGCGACTGGATCCCAACCCGCCCCTTCTGAGAATTTTGACTAAAGCCCTGGTGAGAGTTGGCTGTTAATATTTTCAAAGTTAAAAAAAATGGCTCTGAGCACTATGGGACTCAACTGCTGAGGTCATTAGTCCCCTAGAACTTAGAACTAGTTAAACCTAACTAACCTAAGGACATCACAAACATCCATGCCCGAGGCAGGATTCGAACCTGCGACCGTAGCGGTCTTGCGGTTCCAGACTGCAGCGCCTTTAACCGCACGGCCACTTCGGCCGGCCTTCAAAGTTAAACTGATTGTCGGTTACTAAGAGCGCTCTGAAGGAGCGTCTTAAAACATTACTTGTGAACACTTATTACAAGAGAACTCACTCGCGGAACGACAAGAAAAAAATGGTTCAAATGGCTCTGAGCACTATGGGACTTAACATCTATGGTCATCAGTCCCCTAGAACTTAGAACTACTTAAACCTAACTAACCTAAGGACAGCACACAACACCCAGTCATCACGAGGCAGAGAAAATCCCTGACCCCGCCGGGAATGAACGACAAGATCCGGCTAAAATACACCAATAATGACCCAGTCTTTCAAACACAGAAAGGAATAGCTTAGTGCAACAGGTTGTTCAGATTATAACTAGTGATTGAGAAATGCAACGGTCAGGGATTTTCTCTGCCTCGTGATGACTGGGTGTTTTGTGATGTCCTTAGGTTAGTTAGGTTTAAGTAGTTCTAAGTTCTAGGGGACTGATGACCATAGATGTTAAGTCCCATAGTGCTTAGAGCCATTTTTGAGAAATGCAATTACAATCAAAGAACTGAACCGGTTAACAGCTTACTCTAATCACAAGGTCCCTCTTTTGTTTAACGGGAACCTGTGCCTTAGTACATTTGTTCTGGCTATATTTACAACCAAGAGCTGATTAATTAGAATATTAATGATTGGGTACAAACCAGAAAGGAAAGGCAATATAATAACGGGACAAATTTTGAAACGACTGCTAATGTCTTAGTACAATGCTCGTGCATATATTTACGACCAAAGAGCCGACCAAGTAAAACTCTGAGGGTCGGGTACAAATCAGAAAATAATAATGAGGGCAGGTAGGCAATGAAACAAATTACAACGAGGTTACAGAATTTTAGTCTACCAGCAAGCAGTTCCATGGATCCACGGTGGGTCGCAGCGGTTACTGTGTGGTGCCGATGAAAGCCAGGTAGAAGAGGGCAGCCAAGCCACGAGCGGTCGTCCGACACGAATGTTGCCAACCAACCGACGGAATGTCGGCCTGCTGCTTGTAGTCGACGCTGATCCCTTTGAAGTACTCCGGTATCTTCGCTCTGCGCAGCCCCCCCCCCCCCCTCCCTCACCCCACTTGCGCAGCTTCTACCTCGTGACCATCACTTCCTGCGGCGCCGATTCCCAAACTTCGTGTCTCTCCCTCGGGCCGCTTGTAACAACAACAACTGTACATATAATAATTTTTTTCTTCTGATTTTCGTTAAATTAGTGTAATCGATGTTCTGATTTCATTTCTTTTTCTTTTCATGCCATGATGTTAAAGGAACTGTAACCAATTTTCGATGTGAATATTAATGTTTATGTCAAATTGCAAGCAATATTATAACAAAATGGAAATGTAAGAAATGTTGAAACTGTTGTAAGATGTTAAAGTTGTATTTATGCGCCTGGGCCATACGTAGGCAATGTATTAGGATATGTGGAATGCAAAACCTTTGGTGAATACCCTGTCCGTAGGGGAGCGGTAAAAGGTGGATGGCAGGCGAGCGCGGGAAAATGCACACGGGCGCGGCACGGCATAACGGGCTCAGCAGTAGTAGTCGGAGTTGGGCATCGGTCTGAGAAACACGCTCTGGATCGAGGAGACTCTCCTGGAAAACGTGATTTAATTGAGCCTCGGATGTGCCGTTTCCGACGACTATACAGGGGCTATATTCCATAGGCACTAAATGGAAAAGTATTGCGACGCTAAGAAGAAGCAAAGTGCCGATAAATCAAGAGCCATAGCTGTGATTGTATGTGTGCTGTGCGCCTCGCCATCTCGCCGCCCGCCAACCGCCGCATCGACACGAACAGGTTGAAACTTTTAGTACTGTATTCGTGTGGACCAGTGTTACTTTTGTTCCTGACTGTTCAATAACAACTTAACTTTTACCAGAACTGTCCTATCATTTAATCATCCTCATCACTAACCTAGACAGGGTCCTTTCCACATGTTGGGCAATCCGAGTGTCCCGAAATGAAGATTTAAAGTTTATGTTAATAACAATTACCTGCAGATCTATCTATGTTAGAATGATGTTTAAAGAACTTTGTTGTTAATGAATATATAGGTCTGGCAAAGTTGGAAGATAATGTTGAAATTCGTTTAGTAATGAAGTTTAATTATTTAAGGCAGATAAAATGGTAATTAAATGAGCAGGAAATAGGCTAAAAAGAGTAGTAACTCACCTATTGGAAATCTTGAGTGCTTAATGAATCCTTTAATCAATATTTTCAATACAGTGATCATAACAGTTTCAGGGTCTCTCCCCCCCCCCCTTTCTTTTTCTTTTCTATTCATGTAAATTCTGAAATGTACTGAACTGATTTGACCAGCAAAGTTAAAGTCGAGATAAAACCAAATGTTATTAGTGTTTTACCTTTTTCAAAATTGACATTGTATGTGTGTTTCGAAAGTGCTATTTCTAGGGTAACCTATGCCCGATTTTAATCAGATCAATAGACAGTACGAAGTTTGTAGTAAACATTATAGTGTATTGTTGTGTATTTATGGCTTGTCCATATTAGTACAGAAAGTGAAATCATTAGTTCAGTAAATTTTCTGGTTCTAAAATTTACCATAGTATGCAGGGTTATTACGTGTTGTTTTGTATGAACGTACACTCTTTGACATAAAACTTGACCGGCGGCCGGCCGCATCAGAGGCTAAGTCCGCGCCGATCGCGACATCGGACAAAAAAACTGGCCAACTCGCTAATTCTCTAAGTCCGGTTATCTGCACAATCTGGCAACACTGTAGACTGCGGCACTTCCTGGAGGAAAACTTGTCCCATGATAGAGAAACTCTAGGCTGATTACGCCTGTGGTCTAGCGGTAGCGTGCGTTGTTTCTGTTCATAATGTCAGTGGATCGAGAGCAGCTGGCATAAAATATTTTTATAGCCTCTTCTGTCTGAATGCTGAAGACGTGAATGTAATGGTAGCGCAGATTCAATCTATTTCGCTTTGTGACACACCGATATCAAAATTTTATCCAGTAACGATTTTGCGGCAGATTTCCTGCAGACTGTCCTCCTCTGGACGCCGTATGCGGCAAAGCTCCGGGATCCATTTGCTGGCTACTGGCAGCGGCCGTGGCGACAGCAGCGGCGCTGCACTCCCCCGTTCTTTATCGAAAGCGCCTGCTACCGCTCATCGCTTTTGATGATTTAAAACGCTTTATTATTAAATGTTGCTCCACAGAAAATTTCTACAATTTCCATTCACGCTCAAAAGCAACGGAGACAGACGCCCTGATTAGTAGGCGGGTATTATATTACATTAATCGGCAAGAGCTGAGTTGGCCCGAAATTAATTTTATAGACTGGGACGAAATTAAGCCACCTCACTAAATTCGATGAATTTATAAATGCTTCATACCTCGTTTCTTTTCCTTTCAAACTCAATTATTTGTGCAACTTTTGGTCAATGTTTGGATGTTTTCGTCAAGCCAGAGTGAGCGTCTGTGGTGTAAAGTGTATTACAGTTCTTGTTTCATTCCTGATGGTAAGTCTATGCGATAAACTGTGTGAATACCTTGCAATGCATGCTCTGTAGCAGTGCAGGAACACTGCACATTTGGAGTTCCATGTATGGGTTCATGAAGTATTTATTGTTGATCGGAAGTGATAGTTAAGGTCATCAGATTTAAACCAGAAAAATTTGTCGTTTTGACGGTTTCAGAGAACGGAAAGGAATTGCTAACGCCGGTGTTAGAAAACGTCTACAGTTAAATGCTATTGCAAAAATTTAGAAGAAGGGAACTATATTAATGAACATGTGCACTTCATAAACAACCTTCTGACATGTTAGACGTATATGACGAACAAAGCTCAAATTTATATCGTTGACAGTCGGTTTGAATCTTTTCAGGGTCTATTTTACAGTGAAGCACCTTGGAATTTGCAAAGCAGAAATCCATGATATTAACTTAATTTACTAAGTCGAAATCGGACGAAGATTGATGTTTAAAGGCATTCTTCAGATTTCGCATAAGAAATTTTTACTAGCAGTTTGCAACTCCATTAATTAAAATGGAAAATAAAAGGTTGTAGTCAGCGGCTTCTACCGTGATTCGAACTGCTATGTCTTATAGTACAAGCACTGCAACGCACAAGGGAACCTCTTTTTTTTTATTTTTTTATTATTTTTTTTTTAATCTAATGAACCGCTGCAGGAGCAGGACGACGGGTAGGGCAGGGGTCGACACCCGAAGCCTGGCCATCCCGCCGCCACGCCCAAGCAACGTGTTCGGGTTCGAGGATCGAAGGATCAGGAAGAGGATGTACTGGGTTTGTCGATGGTGTTTTATTTATTTATTTCTTTAATTTTTATAACTTTTTTTTTTCATTACAAAGAAAGATCCTACAACTGCCGTAGCCGAGCGTCCGAGTCGTCTTCTCGTCTGTTGGGAGGGGTTCCCCCCTATTCCGTCCGTAGAGGATCAATATGCTCCAGGATTCTTCTTCATTTTCAGCGTCTCATACCCGGAACGCCCCAGTGAGCAGGAGGATCCGCAAATAAAGAATCTAAATAATTAGCGAAATGAGTTCTGTACTTCGGGTGGCGGCTGAAAGCCGCATGTGTCGTCATCAGTAGGGACCAAAAGTCGAGTGTGCCTTTGGGAGCATCGCAAAATATATAGTAAACGGCCATGCCGTTTAGCCAGTTAACGGCGTTCGTTCTGGTTGATGGAAAGTATACGCCGTCGGGGCGCAATACATCATCAGAGGAGATAGACTCCGGCAATCGCCGCAAGAGTAACGCCAGCATGCGCTGCGTCAGTAGCCAGCACTCGCTGGTCGCGGCACACGTCAGACGGTGTGCTTCCGAGTCAGCGACTGAGCATGTCGGACACAAGGGGTCGTCCGTCAGATGTATGGAATGTAACCTCTGACGAGTAGCGAACTTCCCATTCACAACCACGTACCACAATGAACGCACCGTCGTAGGTAGAAAAGGCGTGTGTACCGCTCGCCACACCGTGTTCCAGGCAACTTCAGGCTGTCTGTGGGTGACCGTATTTACAGGTTGCTGCTGTTGATAGAGGCGATAATAGTCTTTTGTGCTGGGCGTCCGTGTCGTCGGAAGGTCTGACCGTAAGTAGCTAAAGTCAATCAAGAACTCTCTGATGTGGGTGAGTGCCGATGAAATGTGTCCTACAGAAACCGGGGGATGCAGAGAGTGTGGCGCCACTTCCGCTATCAGGGTGCCCGTCAGAGTGGCGTGGGCAGAGGTCCACTTGCGACGCATAGTGTTGAGATAAAGCGATCGCGCACGGTTATATACATGAATTAAACCGATGCCGCCCGCCCGCTGCGGCAGTGTCAGGGTGGCGTATCGGACTTTAAAAACCAGACCGGTGCTTACGAAATGTCCATATGCTGCTTGAAATCTGTCGGCCATCGTAGCCGTCAAGGGAAGGGTATGCGCAAAATAGTTCAGTTTTGAGACAAGATAGGTGTTGACATAACGTGTTCTGAGGAGCATATCCAAGCGACGCAGTTTGTTGTCCTGCAGCAGAGCACGTGTCTGGTGTAGGAGCCGACGGTACGTAGCCGCCGCCGTGCGGCGGACATTGCTATAGAATTGCACTCCTAAACACTTGAGTACGGGCACCTTGTCAAAGGGCACCGCCGTTGTGTGGGAAAGCCCCCGTCCGACATCCATGTATTTCGTCTTCTTCACGTTGATGACGCTCCCAGCGACCGCCCCGTACTGGCGTAGCCACTGTAGCGCCATATGCATTTCATCCTCTGATCTGGCCAGGAACACCACGTCATCGGAGAATGCACCACAACGAAAGGTCACGTCCCGCAAGGAGATGCCAGTTAATCGCTGCCGTAGACCATGTAAAGCTGGTTCAAGCGCTGCAGCAAATAATATACCCGACAGGGGGCACCCTTGTCGCACTGACCGTCCAACAACAATGTGACCAGACTGATAACCGTTGACCATCATGCGGGAGCGCGCTCCGTGGACCAGTCGAAGGACCACCTGTGCAGACTCCGGAGAGAGGCCCATGTGTTGCAAAACTGCGCGTAAGAAGCCGTGGTCGACGCGGTCGAATGCGTGGTCAAAATCCACGGCGACAAGGGCGCCTCGTATTTTGCAGGCCGCCGTCAAAGCAATAACGTCGCGGTATGCTCCTAACGCCGTATGAATGTTGCTGACACCACCTAAACATGTCTGATCGGTGTGGATGGCATTCCCGATAGCGGTGTGGAGACGCGCGCGGAGGATACGGGCGAAGATCTTGTAGTCGTTGTTGAGGAGTGTGAGTGGGCGAAAATCCTGCCACCTACAACCACCATTCGGTTTCGGTACTGGGATCAAGATGCCTTCTGTGAATTCTGTGGGGACAGTGAAATCAGGGCGGAGCAGGTCTTGAAACATTTGGAGCCACTTGTCACCCATAAGGTGGTAAAAAGTGCGGTAGAATTCCAGGGGTAAGCCGTCCGGTCCAGGCGACTTGTTCGGTGCTCCACGTGCCAAGGCCGATGTCAGCTCGTCTGGTGTAATGGGCAACAGCAAACTATCATCGGGTGCCACGTCCCGAGGGGCGGGAAAATCGTGCAACAGCTCGTCATAATCACGTACATTTCGCGGATCTTCCATGTACAAGGTCCCATAGTGTCTGGCGAACGTGTGCGCGATGTCCGTTTGTGTCACTGCGCGGCCACCCTCCTCCGTGTTTACCGCCGTAATGAGCTGACGTTTGCGGTGGCGCCTCTCGCGCACAATGTGATACACTGACGCTATTTCGTTGGGGATACAGTCTTGCACTCGCGCACGGATGCGGACACCTTCTAGCTGTTCTGTCCTGATGCGAAGTAGACGAGCTTTGATGCGTTGTACGGACATCTGACGTTCGGGAGACGGCGGCTGCGTCGCCAGCTCACGTAACGCTGTATAGTAAAATTCCGATGTTGCCCTTTGCCAGTTCGATCTGTCACGCCCGTAGGCCATCAAGGTCTTTCGGAGTGCAGGTTTGACACATCCCAGCCACCACAGCAACGTGGAAGCATACATGGGCAGGCGCCTGATACATCGACGCCACGTGTCAGTGACTGCTAGCCGACACGCTTCCTCGCAAAGGAGGGAGACGTTCAGCGTCCACGGGCCCCTGCTGCGTCTTGTGAGTTGCCTGGGCAAGGTGACAGTGCATATGTACGCGAGATGGTCCGTGAAGGCCGTCGGCCAGAGTTCTGCAAGAGACGATTGTGAAGTCTTTGGGGGCTGGTCGCTTTCACAGGAGCCCACATTTTGGGAGTCGACGTAATGCGCCTCGGTTTCTGGGCCACCAGATTTAGGAGAGTGTTCCTTGTCTTCAGGCACCTTCTGGTGAATGATGCCACTGGAGTCCGTTGCAATTGTGGACGAGTCAACGAAGTCGATGTCTTCCGCCGGCTTCACATCCCTGTCCTGTTCGTCAGCTGACAATCGCCTCTTCTTGTGTCGCTTGGGTGATTTTTGCTTTCGGGTCCGAGATTCGACATCCACTGGAGGGCGGGGCTCGACACAGTCTCGGTTGCTAGGAATCCCTGTGTCCGATCCCGACAGTGACGGTGGCTGGGTGCCCACGACGCTGCGGTGGGCAGAGGCTGTAGGAACCTCTGCACCGTCGGGTTGCGGCGTCGTCGACGGCGCTGACTCTCCAACGGAGCTGGCAGCGGCTTTAGGAGGTGGCAGGTGTGGATCATCCATCACATCATGTCGTGCCGCCTCCACATATGTGAGCGGGAGAGAGGTCATAGTGGATCGTTGGGGAAGTTCATTGCGGGGCACCTGAACGCTGCAGACACTCAGTTCTAACATGACCCTCCTGGCCGCAGCCCGAGCAGGTCCTCGGTTGTCCATCATATATAACAATTGCGCGGCAGCCACCAACGAAAACATATGATGGAACGTGCTTCTTAAGTTCTATGCGCACTTGTCGTACCCCGTTAAGGACAGGGTACGTTTCGAATGTGTTCCATTTCTCCTCTGTGTGGCTCAGAACTGTGCCGTATGGCCGCAGCGCATCAACGACTAGGTTGGCAGGAACTTCGAACGGTAGTTCAAAGATGCGCACGGTACGCACCCCCAGACCAGCATGGTCAACTCCTACCACGCTCACATTACCGTCCGCGTGACAGAAGCGAAAGCCGTTTGCAGATCGTTGGAGTAATCTGTCGCAGGCCGCTTCGTCAATCAGTTTGAGGTACACTGTGCTGGTTACAATAGACAGATGAATTCCTATCAGTTCTTGTGGTTCGATGTGCATGATGTCTCGTAGAAACCGTTCAATTTCATGGGCCTTCGGTCTCGTGTACGATGCGTTGAACGTTAGTTTGATTGTAGCTTTTCGATATGAGAACGCCATGGCGGGTCGGTACAGGTACAACGACGCGACCGCGCGCTAGCGGGTAAACAACAACACCTGCGGAGCACTGCCCGGCGCGCCGAGCCCGTCCGCACGGTATCACGGCTGAAAGCCGACTGTCTTTTCAGGGTCTATTTTACAGTGAAGCACCTTGGAATTTGCAAAGCAGAAATCCATGATATTAACTTAATTTACTAAGTCGAAATCAGACGAAGATTGATGTTTAAAGGCATTCTTCAGATTTCGCATAAGAAATTTTTACTAGCAGTTTGCAACTCCATTAATTAAAATGGAAAATGAAAGGTTGTAGTCAGCGGCTTCTACCGTGATTCGAACTGCTATGTCTTATAGTACAAGCACTGCAACGCACAAGGGAACCTCTGAGCTAACGACACACTGGCGGCCAGAGGCGGAATATAGTCACTGCGATGTTGCCTGAGCCTCAAAACGCAACCTTAAACACACGAACAGAGGAGGTGGAGATTACTGTTTTAACGTCCCGTCGACAACGATGTCATTAGAGACGGAGCACAAGCTCGGATTAGGGAAGGATGGGGAAGGAAATCGGCCGTGCCCTTCCTAAGGAACCATCCCGGCATTTGCCTGAAGCGATTTAGGGAAATCATTGAAAACCTAAATCAGGATGGCCGGGCGCGGGATTGCACCGTCGTCCTCCCGAATGCACACACAAACAGGTGTTGCTTATGTGAAGAACGCCGTTCTTGGAGTCCAGAAATTAAATATACTTTCTAATTGTGTCATCTTGCAGTGGATTATATCGTACGAGTCTTCGATGTGGAAAACGAATGTCAAGTGAATTTAGCGAGGTAACGCCGACCTACACCCGGAAGTAAATGCACTATCAGAGTGTTGACAAATACTTGCTACGACGCTGCCATTTCTAGGCTCTCTGACGAGGCAGCTCTTCAGCGAAATGCTTGCCGTGATTCTCCGATACGGTTCTTCAGAGTGGAGACGCGCGCGCACGTTTGGTTTTTATGCGGCGTTCTCCCCTGATGGTTTCTGACGTCGCCTTGTGGGCTATGTATACATATGAGACATTCAATTATCATTAATCCAGAATGATACAAGTTTCAGCTTCCGGCGTGGAAGAAGGCTGTTGACGCCGACATTATATCATTTCAACGTAGGGAAAGCAAAACGGATCATTCAATGTTTCTCATTCAACATAAAGCATGTGAGATAATTTTCCGTAACAGTCATAATCATCTAAAAATACAAACGAAGTAAAAATACACCGGAAGCTTATTCGAATTGAATATAACGCTTTGCACCTCGATGTCGAATTTGTCCACTTGCAATCTTTTGCAGCATACACATAGAATGTCATGATTACCACGAGAATGAAGAAAGATGTTGGTAAGGATGGAAGCAAGAAGAGACGCAGTCAACAAATATTCTATTCCTCATGGCATTCATTTCATTTGACACGTAAGAAGAGGTAAAGCGGGAATTTACTTTCGTTAACACGAAAGATATGCCGCACATATTGATAACGAGGAAGTCTGCGTCTTCATACGTTTCCTCCTTGAAATCTGTATGCTCTATTATATACTAAGTAGCCCGATCATTGTTTCAGTAATGTTACCCTCTTGTTTGACCCCGTAACGATGAACAGATTCCAAATGCATGTCTCCCTTCCTGGGTTGTTTTTTGTGTTTTATTGCTTGGAATTCCTGAAGCAGACCACTGTGCCTTCCCCCCTCGTGGGTTAGGTCTCAAAACTAAACCGCTTTGTATCCAATGGCATAATTTATTCAGACAGCATCAGCATAAGACTATCAAACAAAGCCTTCCATTTACAGTTGCAGCACTCTAACCAGCACTGACCAAAGTGTAATCCACGGTCATGGTCCTAAATTACCAGCTGTCTGCTACTGTGGCAAAGTCCGTACTACACTTTCGATTCCGCAGCACCATTTTATCTGGTAACACTGTATAGTTGCACAGTTGTGCTACCAGGTCTGTCCTCACACTGTCAACTTTATGTATCTCACTTCTCCTGTAGCGTAGATCACGAGGAGCCGAAGTAAATGAGTGTGTTCTGCATGACGTAACATTCAGTATTCCCTTCTTTCATAGCCACTCTTCATGTGCATCGATACCAAATAGGAATGCGAAAACTCTTGCGAGTGAGAGAATGACAATAACAATCGTAACAAGAACAAGCAAATAATGAATGATGTTTATTCCAACGCAGAACGAGAATGGCTTTAAATATAAAAATCTGTATCTATATCTATATCCAATCTATTGATCTTTGAGTTGGCACAATGCAAATATATTCTTAGCATTTAGTTACTGAATTTAGTTCTGGATGTTTGCAGAGAAAAGGAAAAGTCGGTACTTCTCGCTAGTGTAATATAATGTGAACCAGCAACTACCCTTTCCTTAGAACACGACTCAAGCAGGTCCTCAAGTAGGTAGCAAGGCACTGCTGCATTCTATTCCCTGACATTGCTCTGATGACGGTTAATGCAGATAGTTCCGATTATGAAATACAAAACGTAATGCAGGTTAGTTCCTAGGATAGTAACATCAAATTTGCGTTGTAGACGGCACATGAACGTGACGACTATCCATATTACTCATCAATATAAAAAGACAATATTTTGGGAATTTAGCAGGATTACTCGAATTCTGAAATTGGGTGACTGACTGCACAGGTGCTAAACGTCGTCAAGAGTATACGATGTCCTAATCGCATTAGGAATATGAAGATCGTCTTCGACAGCTCGCAACTTTCACATTGCTATCTCCACCCTACTCCAGACAGCCCTTGGTGGAGTTGCACTACGTTGCCGATGTTATGGAAAGCCTTCAAACCGACAACAGACCACATATTGAAAAATACAAGCGAATTCTCTTGCAGCGTAAGCTTATTGTAACTAATCTAAAAATTATTGGAGAGGAACATTGTCCTATTCAAAAAAAGTAAAATGTTACACACTGTTGACGTCAAACGGACATTATCTATGTCCTGTCTTGTGTCCTACTCATCTACACTCCTGGAAATGGAAAAAAGAACACATTGACACCGGTGTGTCAGACCCACCATACTTGCTCCGGACACTGCAAGAGGGCTGTACAAGCAATGATCACACGCACGGCACAGCGGACACACCAGGAACCGCGGTGTTGGCCGTTGAATGGCGCTAGCTGCGCAGCATTTGTGCACCGCCGCCGTCAGTGTCAGCCAGTTTGCCGTGGCATACGGAGCTCCATCGCAGTCTTTAACACTGGTAGCATGCCGCGACAGTGTGGACGTGAACCGTATGTGCAGTTGACGGACTTTGAGCGAGGGCGTATAGTGGGCATGCGGGAGGCCAGGTGGACGTACCGCCGAATTGCTCAACACGGGGGCGTGAGGTCTCCACAGTACATCGATGTTGTCGCCAGTGGTCGGCGGAAGGTGCACGTGCCCGTCGACCTGGGACCGGACCGCAGCGACGCACGGATGCACGCCAAGACCGTAGGATCCTACGCAGTGCCGTAGGGGACCGCACCGCCACTTCCCAGCAAATTAGGGACACTGTTGCTCCTGGGGTATCGGCGAGGACCATTCGCAACCGTCTCCATGAAGCTGGGCTACGGTCCCGCACATCGTTAGGCCGTCTTCCGCTCACGCCCCAACATCGTGCAGCCCGCCTCCAGTGGAGTCGCGACAGGCGTGAATGGAGGGACGAATGGAGACGTGTCGTCTTCAGCGATGAGAGTCGCTTCTGCCTTGGTGCCAATGATGTTCGTATGCGTGTTTGGCGCCGTGCAGGTGAGCGCCACAATCAGGACTGCATACGACCGAGGCACACAGGGCCAACACCTGGCATCATTGTGTGGGGAGCGATCTCCTACACTGGCCGTACACCACTGGTGATCGTCGAGGGGACACTGAATAGTGCACGGTACATCCAAAGCGTCATCGAACCCATCGTTCTACCATTCCTAGACCGGCAAGGGAACTTGCTGTTCCAACAGGACAATGCACGTCCGCATGTATCCCGTGCCACCCAACGTGCTCTAGAAGGTGTAAGTCAACTACACTGGCCAGCAAGATCTCCGGATCTGTCCCCCATTGAGCATGTTTGGGACTGGATGAAGCATCGTCTCACGCGGTCTGCACGTCCAGCACGAACGCTGGTCCAACTGAGGCGCCAGGTGGAAATGGCATGGCAAGCCGTTCCACAGGACTACATCCAGCATCTCTACGATCGTCTCCATGGGAGAATAGCAGCCTGCATTGCTGCGAAAGGTGGATATACACTGTACTAGTGCCGACATTGTGCATGCTCTGTTGCCTGTGTCTATGTGCCTGTGGTTCTGTCAGTGTGATCATGTGATGTATCTGACCCCAGGAATGTGTCAATAAAGTTTCCCCTTCCTGGGACAATGAATTCACGGTGTTCTTATTTCAATTTCCAGGAGTGTATAATATCAAGTGTACTATGAAAATGATTATATATAATGGATGATAGGGTAATGCATTGATACCAGATGGTGGGGGCCGGCCGGTGTGGCCGTGCGGTTCTAGGCGCTTCAGTCTGGAACCGCGTGACCGCTACGGTCGCGGGTTCGAATCCTGCCTCGGGCATGGATGTGAGTGATGTCCTTAGGTTAGTTCGGTTTAAGTAGTTCTAAGTTCTAGGGGACTGATGACCTTAGAAGTTAAGTCCCATAGTGCTCAGAGCCATTTGAACCATTTGAACTATTTAACACAATAAGACATTAAAAATTAAAGTTATTCACGAGCAGCTAGTTGAGAATATGTATGAACATTAAATGACACGACGAACTGAAATAATATGACGAAGAGTTCAGCGCTCACTGGGAATAGAGCCCCACACATATCGTTGTTGACTACACACAAAGAGACGTCAGCTACCAAATTTTTCTCCGCCAGCTGCTCAGAATAGCATCGTGAACTTACAGTCATCTCGCAAATAGTTCTGTGTCTCACTGGGAGTTAAAAACGTCAGATATCGTTAGTGTTGACAACGAATGAAAATACATTAAAAATCAAAATTATTATCCACCAGCAGATAGGTGTCCTCATGATAGAGCTTGATAATACATAATTAAATCTTTAGTGCCGGGCCAGGATTCGATCCCATTCACGCGTAATATGTGAAGGTGTTGAGGATTCTGCAGTTTTGAACAAACAACAAATTGTAGCCGAGCTGTATTGCCACGAAGGGATCAAATTCCGAGTTGCATTCCCAGTTTAGAACCAATTTTATCGACATACAGAAGCTCAAATAAAAGATGGAATAAGTGTCCTGTGACCATACATAGCGTTTGTGTCGTCACTTGAAATAAATAACTAGTATAAGAAAGGTTACTGGTGATAGAGTTTCTACATGTCGCCACTCCAGACTTTATTGTGGTTCAACCTACCGTCTACTTGGTAAAGAAGGAATATCATCTTTAATGTGAATTTTCAGACCACGCAGCCATTATATCTCCTTCACTTGGTGTAGCCAGGAGAGAATGGAATCTGTCTCTCCCTATCTAAAATAATTGACGGAAGTGGGAATCGAACCCAGACCATAGGTATAACAACCTACCATCCGTCCAAGAGACCACGAAATCCTCTTCTCTGCGAGTCATTTTTCTATCGTAACGCAGTTGCGCCACACTGGATGAGAATTCTGACACACAGGCTCCCTGTAGTAATTTGCAGCATGTTCAGTAAATTCATTTACTTGGTTGACCGAATCACCATGAACTAGCTGCCTCGGCTACCCAGTGCATACATTCGACTATTTTGTAATCACAGAAATAAAATCACGTAACTGCCACCTACACACAACTGCCAACAGTGTAGGATGCAGAAGTTTAAATAGGAAGTGTTCCTTTCCACTTGAGCTATTCTATTGCGCTATCTGTTACTAGAAAACGTCGTTCAGTCCAAAAGAAAAGCTGTAACTGTTTGTCTCTCAGAAGTCAAGACCTGGCCATATGCATAATCTCACAGTGCTGTGGAATCCAAAAGTTCTGGAGGAATAGTTGCCGAGCTCTGGAGCTGCTGTAGCTACGTGTCAGCTTGTAGCATAGATAAGATGTCGCGAGTTCGAATACATTCAGTGCTACATTTTTTAAAACGCAATTCTGCTCTCTGCTGAAGGTATCAATCTAATGGAACTTTGAACATAATTCCCTTCACTTCTCAACCCAAAGTAGTCGCATGTGGAAAAAGGGCTAACTACTGTGACATTTTGTTCTATTCAGGTTTAATAGACAGCAGGCAGCAGATGCATCTCGAAGATGTGCAGGGAGAGCGCATCGTGCCATAATATGTCAGAAAAGTATTTTCTACATTAGCCGTCGTGTGGTAGTGATATTTTATTCTTCTTCAAACTTTGTTTGACAGCTTTAACTCAGAACAAGTTTTCTACATGCATGTAATCAATAAACTGCATGTGCATTGTCAGACTGTCATAGGTAACACCAGAGAATTCGCATATATCGTTGATGATTAATTTCTCTCTCATGTTTACTATTGTTTTAACAACACTAAAGGAAACCTTACGAAAATTGTGCACTGTATTATAAGAAATGAAATAAAACTAACCATGATAACCTTACGACGAAAGTATCTGTACACAAGCATGCCTCTATCGACACGAATTAGTAAAATACTACTCAGATTTTGATTGGGCCTGTGTTTAATTGGTATGCTGTGTCATACACAAGAGGTATGCAATGTGGCATTTCATAAATATAGTTACGTATTCCTAGAAACCCAAAATTCGCTTGTCAGCAGCGGAAAGAGGCCTTACCTGTTGTGCAGCATTGTAAGTTTTTCAACATTGCACTATGAGCTGAAAGCATTTTCTTGCGATTTCCTTATTGATGTTTGATCTGACTGCTCGTAGCTCTTTCACAGAAGGGATAAAAACGTTACAGTCAGTGAGACTGGAACTGCGAACTGTAACAGACGCTTTTTCACAGGTCAGCACGTTACCACAGAGCTAGCGAAGAGGTATGGGCCTTAGCTTCCTATTACGAGGGCAATAGTAACTAGAACTCGTAAACCGCTATTTGAAGGTCGAGATTAGTTGCGGTTTCCACCTGCAACGACTTTCCTGGGCTGAAAACCGTAAATTTTCAATCTTTTGTTACCCTTCAAGCGATAATAACTCAGATTATTCAATGGAAATGACAGGTAAAATCAAGTGAACTTTGAGGCTTAATTCCGTGCACACCAGGAAGTAACTCGTCGATCACAGAGTTGCCAAACATACGTTGCCTTGTTGCCAAATCTCAGTTACAGTACCAGCAGGAAGAAGACGAACCGATGTGATCCTACAGCGGTCTGGGAAGTGACCATAGCTGGTGTCTCCAAGTCGCGGCTGCTACGGCCTGGAATACGTAATGCGTCTGATTCGCTTTCTGTAACTAGGTTTAGGGACTGGAGCGTAGTTACTAATAATACTCAGAACTGACTGCAAACTGAGCATCATAAATCAGTAACTCTCATTGTTGTTTTTATATTTCTTTCGTAAGTGTACTCAAAACTAAGAAAGTCATTCACAGGCGTTTTCATGCCTCGCCGATAGTCGAGCACAACATACAAATAAAAATAAAAAAGAATGTGTGTGTGTGTGTGTGTGTGTTTGTGAGAGAGAGAGAGAGAGAGAGAGAGAGAGAAATAAAAAGCAATGAGAGAGAGTGTAAAAAATTGTTGTAAAGAAATTGAATCATGGTATTTAAAGAAATCTTTCATTAAAATGACACGTTCCACATCATTACGAAATGTCGTATTCATGATCTATGGAACAAGAGCTAATCTAATGTAATCTAATCTAATCTAATCACATCATATTGATGATTAGCCATGAAGAGTCATGAATTACCGAAATTTTGGCCAATACCAGTAACCAAATCTAAACTTGAAAATAAAAGACGACAATTTTTGTAATAAACCGTGACTCCTATCAAGACCCTTTCGTCCCTGTTATCTAACCACGAAAGATGCCTGATATACCTCCATTCTGAAGTAACAAAGTGTGCATGCATTTAAAGATGAAGTGCATGATGTGAAGTTCTGTGACGGAGGTACGAACCCAACACGTAATCCGATTGTTAACTAAGAAAAATCAAATGTTACGTATCGGTTTTTCTTACGAGCCGCTAGGTGTCTGAATCTAAAATAAGGATACAAACTTTTGTGCCTAAGCGACAATCGAACTGCACACCTACCGTGCATCCACGAATATAGCTTAAGTATCAGTTGCTTACTCATGAACAGTAAGATGTGTGCGTGTTTGACCAGAAATAACGACACCTGTTGCGATTGTTGGAAACACATGAACAGACATTGAAATTGCGCGTTAATTTTCACTAGCAGGTGGGTGTGCACTTGATAAAGCTAGAAATGAAATTATGAATATTTTTGTACTGGATCAGGTTTCAGACCCACATACTTACCTTTGGAGGAGACCTACAGAAGATTGCAGTCTTGGGAAAAGGAACGAAATGACTGAACTATACTGTTCCGAGAGATTCAGATCCTCGAAAGAGGAGATACGAATTCTAATCACAGTCCAGCACCAAATTTTTAAACGTCTCTAGTTCAATCAAGTACAAGTAAAATAAGAGCCCTGTCCCTTTAAATGGCTATCGGTTCATCAAATAAAATAAAATTTTCTAATGTAAGTAAGCTTACTGGCGACTGTATTTCTGTTTACCATGACTTCCGCTGTGTCATTTCCCAACGTAAACCGGCTCTGCCCAGTTGGTAATGAAGGAACGTGATGTTTAATGCGGATTCTGGATTATAACGTGTTCTCTTGAGGTTACCAGAGGTAAAATAAATCTGTTTGTGCCTCTTAAAAGTAAATGCCTGAACCCACGCATTCCACCTGTGATAGCTCGTTCTACCATACCATTGTGGCCACATTACCCAGCCCCAAGAGTGTGCTGTAACGGATGATGTGCTTAGCTTACAAAATTAGTCACGGTGGAAAAAATGCGAGTCTATTAAATGGTCAAGTAGAAGCAAGTTTCTGACGCAGAGGTTATGCTATTCTCATGTCAGCAGGATGTAAAGACTCTTCTAGGCATCATAGGCTGGATGTGAAGCCATTTTGATTTTTCACAAATTCAGCAAATTTCTTAGTTCGAGAAAATCCACTGTGAAGTGTGAAGTTGCCGGATAATTCGATTATTACTGTTATTATTACTATCATTTTATTCATACCGCTGCTGGACATAGAATTCTGAGAGGAGCACGACTGTATTGTCCACCTTACGTGAACGATCTAGCAACATGTAGACTGCGGCACTTCCCAGAGGAATCTTGACTCCAGTCTTAGTACATTACTCTTGACTACGACCATAGTCTTGAGGTAAAACGCGAGACCAGCTAATATGATATTGTAGATTCGCTTGAATTACACTCATAGCTTCAGCACCGAGAGGAAAGGGGCGATAAAAATTTTGTCGATATGTGCTTTCGGTCGCCAGACGTCATATTAGCTGGTCTCGCGTTTTACCTGAAGACTACGGTCGTGTTCCAGCAGCGGTATGAATAAAATGATAGTAATAATAACAGTAATAATCGAATTATCCGGCAACTTCACACTTCACAGTGGATTTTCTCGAACTAAGAAATTTGCTGAATTTGTGAAAAATCAAAATGGCTTCACATCCAGCCTATGATGCCTAGAAGAGTCTTTACATCCTGCTGACATGAGAATAGCATAACCTCTGCGTCAGAAACTTGCTTCTACTTGACCATTTAATAGACTCGCATTTTTTCCACCGTGACTAATTTTGTAAGCTAAGCGCATCATCCGTTACAGCACACTCTTGGGGCTGGGTAATGTGGCCACAATGGTATGGTAGAACGAGCTATCACAGGTGGAATGCGTGGGTTCAGGCATTTACTTTTAAGAGGCACAAACAGATTTATTTTACCTCTGGTAACCTCAAGAGAACACGTTATAATCCAGAATCCGCATTAAACATCACGTTCCTTCATTACCAACTGGGCAGAGCCGGTTTACGTTGGGAAATGACACAGCGGAAGTCATGGTAAACAGAAATACAGTCGCCAGTAAGCTTACTTACATTAGAAAATTTTATTTTATTTGATGAACCGATAGCCATTTAAAGGGACAGGGCTCTTATTTTACTTGTACTTGATTGAACTAGAGACGTTTAAAAATTTGGTGCTGGACTGTGATTAGAATTCGTATCTCCTCTTTCGAGGATCTGAATCTCTCGGAACAGTATAGTTCAGTCATTTCGTTCCTTTTCCCAAGACTGCAATCTTCTGTAGGTCTCCTCCAAAGGTAAGTATGTGGGTCTGAAACCTGATCCAGTACAAAAATATTCATAATTTCATTTCTAGCTTTATCAAGTGCACACCCACCTGCTAGTGAAAATTAACGCGCAATTTCAATGTCTGTTCATGTGTTTCCAACAATCGCAACAGGTGTCGTTATTTCTGGTCAAACACGCACACATCTTACTGTTCATGAGTAAGCAACTGATACTTAAGCTATATTCGTGGATGCACGGTAGGTGTGCAGTTCGATTGTCGCTTAGGCACAAAAGTTTGTATCCTTATTTTAGATTCAGACACCTAGCGGCTCGTAAGAAAAACCGATACGTAACATTTGATTTTTCTTAGTTAACAATCGGATTACGTGTTGGGTTCGTACCTCCGTCACAGAACTTCACATCATGCACTTCATCTTTAAATGCATGCACACTTTGTTACTTCAGAATGGAGGTATATCAGGCATCTTTCGTGGTTAGATAACAGGGACGAAAGGGTCTTGATAGGAGTCACGGTTTATTACAAAAATTGTCGTCTTTTATTTTCAAGTTTAGATTTGGTTACTGGTATTGGCCAAAATTTCGGTAATTCATGACTCTTCATGGCTAATCATCAATATGATGTGATTAGATTAGATTAGATTACATTAGATTAGCTCTTGTTCCATAGATCATGAATACGACATTTCGTAATGATGTGGAACGTGTCATTTTAATGAAAGATTTCTTTAAATACCATGATTCAATTTCTTTACAACAATTTTTTACACTCTCTCTCATTGCTTTTTATTTCTCTCTCTCTCTCTCTCTCTCTCTCTCTCACAAACACACACACACACACACACACATTCTTTTTTATTTTTATTTGTATGTTGTGCTCGACTATCGGCGAGGCATGAAAACGCCTGTGAATGACTTTCTTAGTTTTGAGTACACTTACGAAAGAAATATAAAAACAACAATGAGAGTTACTGATTTATGATGCTCAGTTTGCAGTCAGTTCTGAGTATTATTAGTAACTACGCTCCAGTCCCTAAACCTAGTTACAGAAAGCGAATCAGACGCATTACGTATTCCAGGCCGTAGCAGCCGCGACTTGGAGACACCAGCTATGGTCACTTCCCAGACCGCTGTAGGATCACATCGGTTCGTCTTCTTCCTGCTGGTACTGTAACTGAGATTTGGCAACAAGGCAACGTATGTTTGGCAACTCTGTGATCGACGAGTTACTTCCTGGTGTGCACGGAATTAAGCCTCAAAGTTCACTTGATTTTACCTGTCATTTCCATTGAATAATCTGAGTTATTATCGCTTGAAGGGTAACAAAAGATTGAAAATTTACGGTTTTCAGCCCAGGAAAGTCGTTGCAGGTGGAAACCGCAACTAATCTCGACCTTCAAATAGCGGTTTACGAGTTCTAGTTACTATTGCCCTCGTAATAGGAAGCTAAGGCCCATACCTCTTCGCTAGCTCTGTGGTAACGTGCTGACCTGTGAAAAAGCGTCTGTTACAGTTCGCAGTTCCAGTCTCACTGACTGTAACGTTTTTATCCCTTCTGTGAAAGAGCTACGAGCAGTCAGATCAAACATCAATAAGGAAATCGCAAGAAAATGCTTTCAGCTCATAGTGCAATGTTGAAAAACTTACAATGCTGCACAACAGGTAAGGCCTCTTTCCGCTGCTGACAAGCGAATTTTGGGTTTCTAGGAATACGTAACTATATTTATGAAATGCCACATTGCATACCTCTTGTGTATGACACAGCATACCAATTAAACACAGGCCCAATCAAAATCTGAGTAGTATTTTACTAATTCGTGTCGATAGAGGCATGCTTGTGTACAGATACTTTCGTCGTAAGGTTATCATGGTTAGTTTTATTTCATTTCTTATAATACAGTGCACAATTTTCGTAAGGTTTCCTTTAGTGTTGTTAAAACAATAGTAAACATGAGAGAGAAATTAATCATCAACGATATATGCGAATTCTCTGGTGTTACCTATGACAGTCTGACAATGCACATGCAGTTTATTGATTACATGCATGTAGAAAACTTGTTCTGAGTTAAAGCTGTCAAACAAAGTTTGAAGAAGAATAAAATATCACTACCACACGACGGCTAATGTAGAAAATACTTTTCTGACATATTATGGCACGATGCGCTCTCCCTGCACATCTTCGAGATGCATCTGCTGCCTGCTGTCTATTAAACCTGAATAGAACAAAATGTCACAGTAGTTAGCCCTTTTTCCACATGCGACTACTTTGGGTTGAGAAGTGAAGGGAATTATGTTCAAAGTTCCATTAGATTGATACCTTCAGCAGAGAGCAGAATTGCGTTTTAAAAAATGTAGCACTGAATGTATTCGAACTCGCGACATCTTATCTATGCTACAAGCTGACACGTAGCTACAGCAGCTCCAGAGCTCGGCAACTATTCCTCCAGAACTTTTGGATTCCACAGCACTGTGAGATTATGCATATGGCCAGGTCTTGACTTCTGAGAGACAAACAGTTACAGCTTTTCTTTTGGACTGAACGACGTTTTCTAGTAACAGATAGCGCAATAGAATAGCTCAAGTGGAAAGGAACACTTCCTATTTAAACTTCTGCATCCTACACTGTTGGCAGTTGTGTGTAGGTGGCAGTTACGTGATTTTATTTCTGTGATTACAAAATAGTCGAATGTATGCACTGGGTAGCCGAGGCAGCTAGTTCATGGTGATTCGGTCAACCAAGTAAATGAATTTACTGAACATGCTGCAAATTACTACAGGGAGCCTGTGTGTCAGAATTCTCATCCAGTGTGGCGCAACTGCGTTACGATAGAAAAATGACTCGCAGAGAAGAGGATTTCGTGGTCTCTTGGACGGATGGTAGGTTGTTATACCTATGGTCTGGGTTCGATTCCCACTTCCGTCAATTATTTTAGATAGGGAGAGACAGATTCCATTCTCTCCTGGCTACACCAAGTGAAGGAGATATAATGGCTGCGTGGTCTGAAAATTCACATTAAAGATGATATTCCTTCTTTACCAAGTAGACGGTAGGTTGAACCACAATAAAGTCTGGAGTGGCGACATGTAGAAACTCTATCACCAGTAACCTTTCTTATACTAGTTATTTATTTCAAGTGACGACACAAACGCTATGTATGGTCACAGGACACTTATTCCATCTTTTATTTGAGCTTCTGTATGTCGATAAAATTGGTTCTAAACTGGGAATGCAACTCGGAATTTGATCCCTTCGTGGCAATACAGCTCGGCTACAATTTGTTGTTTGTTCAAAACTGCAGAATCCTCAACACCTTCACATATTACGCGTGAATGGGATCGAATCCTGGCCCGGCACTAAAGATTTAATTATGTATTATCAAGCTCTATCATGAGGACACCTATCTGCTGGTGGATAATAATTTTGATTTTTAATGTATTTTCATTCGTTGTCAACACTAACGATATCTGACGTTTTTAACTCCCAGTGAGACACAGAACTATTTGCGAGATGACTGTAAGTTCACGATGCTATTCTGAGCAGCTGGCGGAGAAAAATTTGGTAGCTGACGTCTCTTTGTGTGTAGTCAACAACGATATGTGTGGGGCTCTATTCCCAGTGAGCGCTGAACTCTTCGTCATATTATTTCAGTTCGTCGTGTCATTTAATGTTCATACATATTCTCAACTAGCTGCTCGTGAATAACTTTAATTTTTAATGTCTTATTGTGTTAAATAGTTCAAATGGTTCAAATGGCTCTGAGCACTATGGGACTTAACTTCTAAGGTCATCAGTCCCCTAGAACTTAGAACTACTTAAACCGAACTAACCTAAGGACATCACTCACATCCATGCCCGAGGCAGGATTCGAACCCGCGACCGTAGCGGTCACGCGGTTCCAGACTGAAGCGCCTAGAACCGCACGGCCACACCGGCCGGCCCCCACCATCTGGTATCAATGCATTACCCTATCATCCATTATATATAATCATTTTCATAGTACACTTGATATTATACACTCCTGGAAATTGAAATAAGAACACCGTGAATTCATTGTCCCAGGAAGGGGAAACTTTATTGACACATTCCTGGGGTCAGATACATCACATGATCACACTGACAGAACCACAGGCACATAGACACAGGCAACAGAGCATGCACAATGTCGGCACTAGTACAGTGTATATCCACCTTTCGCAGCAATGCAGGCTGCTATTCTCCCATGGAGACGATCGTAGAGATGCTGGATGTAGTCCTGTGGAACGGCTTGCCATGCCATTTCCACCTGGCGCCTCAGTTGGACCAGCGTTCGTGCTGGACGTGCAGACCGCGTGAGACGATGCTTCATCCAGTCCCAAACATGCTCAATGGGGGACAGATCCGGAGATCTTGCTGGCCAGTGTAGTTGACTTACACCTTCTAGAGCACGTTGGGTGGCACGGGATACATGCGGACGTGCATTGTCCTGTTGGAACAGCAAGTTCCCTTGCCGGTCTAGGAATGGTAGAACGATGGGTTCGATGACGCTTTGGATGTACCGTGCACTATTCAGTGTCCCCTCGACGATCACCAGTGGTGTACGGCCAGTGTAGGAGATCGCTCCCCACACAATGATGCCAGGTGTTGGCCCTGTGTGCCTCGGTCGTATGCAGTCCTGATTGTGGCGCTCACCTGCACGGCGCCAAACACGCATACGACCATCATTGGCACCAAGGCAGAAGCGACTCTCATCGCTGAAGACGACACGTCTCCATTCGTCCCTCCATTCACGCCTGTCGCGACTCCACTGGAGGCGGGCTGCACGATGTTGGGGCGTGAGCGGAAGACGGCCTAACGATGTGCGGGACCGTAGCCCAGCTTCATGGAGACGGTTGCGAATGGTCCTCGCCGATACCCCAGGAGCAACAGTGTCCCTAATTTGCTGGGAAGTGGCGGTGCGGTCCCCTACGGCACTGCGTAGGATCCTACGGTCTTGGCGTGCATCCGTGCGTCGCTGCGGTCCGGTCCCAGGTCGACGGGCACGTGCACCTTCCGCCGACCACTGGCGACAACATCGATGTACTGTGGAGACCTCACGCCCCCGTGTTGAGCAATTCGGCGGTACGTCCACCTGGCCTCCCGCATGCCCACTATACGCCCTCGCTCAAAGTCCGTCAACTGCACATACGGTTCACGTCCACACTGTCGCGGCATGCTACCAGTGTTAAAGACTGCGATGGAGCTCCGTATGCCACGGCAAACTGGCTGACACTGACGGCGGCGGTGCACAAATGCTGCGCAGCTAGCGCCATTCAACGGCCAACACCGCGGTTCCTGGTGTGTCCGCTGTGCCGTGCGTGTGATCATTGCTTGTACAGCCCTCTTGCAGTGTCCGGAGCAAGTATGGTGGGTCTGACACACCGGTGTCAATGTGTTCTTTTTTCCATTTCCAGGAGTGTAGATGAGTAGGACACAAGACAGGACATAGATAATGTCCGTTTGACGTCAACAGTGTGTAACATTTTACTTTTTTTGAATAGGACAATGTTCCTCTCCAATAATTTTTAGATTAGTTACAATAAGCTTACGCTGCAAGAGAATTCGCTTGTATTTTTCAATATGTGGTCTGTTGTCGGTTTGAAGGCTTTCCATAACATCGGCAACGTAGTGCAACTCCACCAAGGGCTGTCTGGAGTAGGGTGGAGATAGCAATGTGAAAGTTGCGAGCTGTCGAAGACGATCTTCATATTCCTAATGCGATTAGGACATCGTATACTCTTGACGACGTTTAGCACCTGTGCAGTCAGTCACCCAATTTCAGAATTCGAGTAATCCTGCTAAATTCCCAAAATATTGTCTTTTTATATTGATGAGTAATATGGATAGTCGTCACGTTCATGTGCCGTCTACAACGCAAATTTGATGTTACTATCCTAGGAACTAACCTGCATTACGTTTTGTATTTCATAATCGGAACTATCTGCATTAACCGTCATCAGAGCAATGTCAGGGAATAGAATGCAGCAGTGCCTTGCTACCTACTTGAGGACCTGCTTGAGTCGTGTTCTAAGGAAAGGGTAGTTGCTGGTTCACATTATATTACACTAGCGAGAAGTACCGACTTTTCCTTTTCTCTGCAAACATCCAGAACTAAATTCAGTAACTAAATGCTAAGAATATATTTGCATTGTGCCAACTCAAAGATCAATAGATTGGATATAGATATAGATACAGATTTTTATATTTAAAGCCATTCTCGTTCTGCGTTGGAATAAACATCATTCATTATTTGCTTGTTCTTGTTACGATTGTTATTGTCATTCTCTCACTCGCAAGAGTTTTCGCATTCCTATTTGGTATCGATGCACATGAAGAGTGGCTATGAAAGAAGGGAATACTGAATGTTACGTCATGCAGAACACACTCATTTACTTCGGCTCCTCGTGATCTACGCTACAGGAGAAGTGAGATACATAAAGTTGACAGTGTGAGGACAGACCTGGTAGCACAACTGTGCAACTATACAGTGTTACCAGATAAAATGGTGCTGCGGAATCGAAAGTGTAGTACGGACTTTGCCACAGTAGCAGACAGCTGGTAATTTAGGACCATGACCGTGGATTACACTTTGGTCAGTGCTGGTTAGAGTGCTGCAACTGTAAATGGAAGGCTTTGTTTGATAGTCTTATGCTGATGCTGTCTGAATAAATTATGCCATTGGATACAAAGCGGTTTAGTTTTGAGACCTAACCCACGAGGGGGGAAGGCACAGTGGTCTGCTTCAGGAATTCCAAGCAATAAAACACAAAAAACAACCCAGGAAGGGAGACATGCATTTGGAATCTGTTCATCGTTACGGGGTCAAACAAGAGGGTAACATTACTGAAACAATGATCGGGCTACTTAGTATATAATAGAGCATACAGATTTCAAGGAGGAAACGTATGAAGACGCAGACTTCCTCGTTATCAATATGTGCGGCATATCTTTCGTGTTAACGAAAGTAAATTCCCGCTTTACCTCTTCTTACGTGTCAAATGAAATGAATGCCATGAGGAATAGAATATTTGTTGACTGCGTCTCTTCTTGCTTCCATCCTTACCAACATCTTTCTTCATTCTCGTGGTAATCATGACATTCTATGTGTATGCTGCAAAAGATTGCAAGTGGACAAATTCGACATCGAGGTGCAAAGCGTTATATTCAATTCGAATAAGCTTCCGGTGTATTTTTACTTCGTTTGTATTTTTAGATGATTATGACTGTTACGGAAAATTATCTCACATGCTTTATGTTGAATGAGAAACATTGAATGATCCGTTTTGCTTTCCCTACGTTGAAATGATATAATGTCGGCGTCAACAGCCTTCTTCCACGCCGGAAGCTGAAACTTGTATCATTCTGGATTAATGATAATTGAATGTCTCATATGTATACATAGCCCACAAGGCGACGTCAGAAACCATCAGGGGAGAACGCCGCATAAAAACCAAACGTGCGCGCGCGTCTCCACTCTGAAGAACCGTATCGGAGAATCACGGCAAGCATTTCGCTGAAGAGCTGCCTCGTCAGAGAGCCTAGAAATGGCAGCGTCGTAGCAAGTATTTGTCAACACTCTGATAGTGCATTTACTTCCGGGTGTAGGTCGGCGTTACCTCGCTAAATTCACTTGACATTCGTTTTCCACATCGAAGACTCGTACGATATAATCCACTGCAAGATGACACAATTAGAAAGTATATTTAATTTCTGGACTCCAAGAACGGCGTTCTTCACATAAGCAACACCTGTTTGTGTGTGCATTCGGGAGGACGACGGTGCAATCCCGCGCCCGGCCATCCTGATTTAGGTTTTCAATGATTTCCCTAAATCGCTTCAGGCAAATGCCGGGATGGTTCCTTAGGAAGGGCACGGCCGATTTCCTTCCCCATCCTTCCCTAATCCGAGCTTGTGCTCCGTCTCTAATGACATCGTTGTCGACGGGACGTTAAAACAGTAATCTCCACCTTCTCTGTTCGTGTGTTTAAGGTTGCGTTTTGAGGCTCAGGCAACATCGCAGTGACTATATTCCGCCTCTGGCCGCCAGTGTGTCGTTAGCTCAGAGGTTCCCTTGTGCGTTGCAGTGCTTGTACTATAAGACATAGCAGTTCGAATCACGGTAGAAGCCGCTGACTACAACCTTTTATTTTCCATTTTAATTAATGGAGTTGCAAACTGCTAGTAAAAATTTCTTATGCGAAATCTGAAGAATGCCTTTAAACATCAATCTTCGTCTGATTTCGACTTAGTAAATTAAGTTAATATCATGGATTTCTGCTTTGCAAATTCCAAGGTGCTTCACTGTAAAATAGACCCTGAAAAGATTCAAACCGACTGTCAACGATATAAATTTGAGCTTTGTTCGTCACATACGTCTAACATGTCAGAAGGTTGTTTATGAAGTGCACATGTTCATTAATATAGTTCCCTTCTTCTAAATTTTTGCAATAGCAAATAACTGTAGACGTTTTCTAACACCGGCGTTAGCAATTCCTTTCCGTTCTCTGAAACCTTCAAAACGACAAATTTTTCTGGTTTAAATCTGATGACCTTAACTATCACTTCCGATCAACAATAAATACTTCATGAACCCATACATGGAACTCCAAATGTGCAGTGTTCCTGCACTGCTACAGAGCATGCATTGCAAGGTATTCACGCAGTTTATCGCATAGACTTACCATAAGGAATGAAACAAGAACTGTAATACACTTTACACCACAGACGCTCACTCTGGCTTGACGAAAACATCCAAACATTGACCAAAAGTTGCACAAATAATTGAGTTTGAAAGGAAAAGAAACGAGGTATGAAGTATTTATAAATACATCGAATGTAGTGAGGTGGCTTAATTTCGTCCCAGTCTATAAAATTAATTTCGGGCCAACTCAGCTCTTGCCGATTAATGTAATATAATACCCGCCTACTAATCAGGGCGTCTGTCTCCGTTGCTTTTGAGCGTGAATGGAAATTGTAGAAATTTTCTGTGGAGCAACATTTAATAATAAAGCATTTTAAATCATCAAAAGCGATGAGCGGTAGCAGGCGCTTTCGATAAAGAACGGGGGAGTGCAGCGCCGCTGCTGTCGCCACGGCCGCTGCCAGTAGCCAGCAAATGGATCCCGGAGCTTTGCCGCATACGGCGTCCAGAGGAGGACAGTCTGCAGGAAATCTGCCGCAAAATCGTTACTGGATAAAATTTTGATATCGGTGTGTCACAAAGCGAAATAGATTGAATCTGCGCTACCATTACATTCACGTCTTCAGCATTCAGACAGAAGAGGCTATAAAAATATTTTATGCCAGCTGCTCTCGATCCACTGACATTATGAACAGAAACAACGCACGCTACCGCTAGACCACAGGCGTAATCAGCCTAGAGTTTCTCTATCATGGGACAAGTTTTCCTCCAGGAAGTGCCGCAGTCTACAGTGTTGCCAGATTGTGCAGATAACCGGACTTAGAGAATTAGCGAGTTGGCCAGTTTTTTTGTCCCATGTCGCGATCGGCGCGGACTTAGCCCCTGAAACGGCCGGCCGCCGGTCAAGTTTTATGTCAAAGAGTGTACATCAACTTGTACTGGGAAGAAACTCAGTTAATGCCTGATTAGGCTGGCGACCGTATGATTAACAATTTGGTAGCATCTGATGTGTCGTTTCTTGTCCGTCCTAACGTGTAGTTGCACTTCAGACTTGCTTGACGTATCATTGTTGTTACTGAGTGGGTGAAAGTCTGATTTTGCCTCCATTCTGGTACACGCGGTCAACATATATACCAAAATCCTTTCTTATAAGGTGAAGCCCGTCAACTTACCATAGTACAGGCTTTAATAAGTATCGTGCACAGTAGCGTAGGGTTACAAGTGGCGACCGTGACAGGACACCCAGTTGTTGTCGGTCACAAATTAATGTGAATACCGAACAGTGGATGTTCAGTGGCACGAATTGCAATAATATTTAGTAAAGTAACTAGCAGTGAACGTCAAGTATAGTAGCGGGATGTAATTTGTATTCAGTGTGGACAGGAGCGTAGACACAGTAGGTGTGCCGAGCGTAATGGAAAATGCGGCTGGCAATGACAGGAGTGTACGCAGCCAGATAACAGATGGCGTTAGCGGTAGACAATTGGCGTACATACAATATCACGAACATGTTAACGAACAGATTGAAATGTCGAGAGTGCCTCGAACACAGCAAGGGATAAAACAAGAAGTAGAGGGTGACTTTGTAGATGATAGTGGGTATGTGAATGAATCCACTGACATATTTGATTCTCCACAGATAAAGAAAGAACCGAAAGAAACTTTTGAAGTAGGATCGGAACACACAGATTCCGTAGAACAAAACAGTGTGAAAATTTTAAGCATGAACGATTTATTTGAACAATTAACCAAACAAATTGCGGGACAGAATAATCAGCTTAAAACACACGTTGCAGAGCAGCTCAAAACGCAGAATGATCAGCTTCAGAAACAAGTCAGTAATCAGGTTAGTCAGCTTAAAACACACGTTGACGATCAGCTTAAAACACAAAGTAATCAGCTCAAAACACTGAACGAGCAGCTTAAAACACACGTTGGGCAGCTTAAAGCACAGGTCGAAGAACAATGAATTAAAATTAGTAAACAAATAGAACAGGTAGAACAAAAAGTGGGTAATTTAAGCTCTGTAGTAAATACTATGAAATTTTAAATTGACACAATTAATAAGAATATGGATACTATGCAAGGGGAAATTGACAACATTAACAGTAGATTTGATGTTGAAATCCTCAACATCCAAGAGAAAGTAGAGCCTCTGGTTGAAACAAAAGTAGACGAAAAAGTTTTCGGTCTTAAAACTGAGATCGTAAACGAATGTCAACACGGAATCTCACAATTGAAAAAGGCAGTTTCAGACCCTGAAAAGATTTAGGTGAGAAAGTTACCGGATATGTACAAAAATGTGAACAAAATACTTCGAAAATTCAAGGCAAAATTTTCGATCTTGAGAGTAAAATTAAAGATAGACCTGGTGTTGTCTGTAGTGGCACACCACTTACGAAGCTGTTAGAAGGTGAGGAACGCTTCGATCCCGCCAAGAAACATAACGGATGGCATCCGTTAGATTTCATCAAAAATTGCGAGAGGATATTTCCTGAACACTTGTCTGATCAGGAAAAGATAAACGTAGTAATTAGCGCCTTAGCAGGTGATGCTAAGCGCTGGGGAATTAATTTGAATACCGAACGAATGACGTTCGCAAAATTTAAGCAAAAGTTTACGGAAGAATATTGGTCCGAACAAAAACAGGATCATTTGTGGCGCGAGTTTATCATGGCCAAACTTCATGATAACAGGGGCAGGAATTCTTTGAAAGATTTCTGCGAATATTGGTACCGGAAGTTGTCATATTTAAGAGGAAGAAGATCCGATTCAGAAATCATCTGGGAGCTATATAAAAAGCTTCCAGAAGATTCGGAGAGATACGTGGGAAGCAATCATCGCACCTTCCAAGCGTTTCTCGAAAGGGTCGAAGACGAAGACCATTGGCGCGAAAGTCGTGCCAATCATCAAAATTTTAGTAACAGGAATAACCGTAATAATGACGAGAGAAATGACGGCGATGGGTTTCGCGTCAATAAGATACAGAGAGGTAGAGGTAGAGGTAGAGGAAGAGAAAGAGGAAGTTATCCAGGTCGCGGTAGAGGGTACACCGCGCAAAATAATAACGACGCGGGAAACTGATTTCCGCGAATGTTGCGGGCCAAACGGAAGCGGACAGTATATACCGGCCCCGATTTAAGAAATGTTACTGGACCGACAGTAAAGTTGTGAGACAGGTTAGAGACAGGCGTGGAACGACGCAACGTGTTGTTGCGAAACAAGCGTCAGGTGCGAGCGCGAATGAGTCATCTTTGCCGCGCAGAGCGATACTTGCTAACAGGCGAGTGGAGCATCAGAGGGCAATGACCCAGCGTAGCAGAACAGCTGTTCAGAGAGAAGCCGCTAACGATGAGGCAGCATTAGATACGAACATTGCCGTAAGAGCTGGTGAATACATTACGAGTGGTAATTCCGTGGCGAAGGAAATAATAGATGAAACTGTGGATACACAGAGAGGTGCGGTTAGCAGTGTTAGCAGTGAAGCAAATGGCGAGAATGAATTAGCAGAAGTAACTGATTGGCGTGTGCAGATCGACGATCTGTACAACGGCCTCAAGCAATGTGAGTGGGAGGATTTTAAGAAGGAGTATGAAGCAAGGAAGTTAATTAGTGAAAAAGGAGATAGTAGGGACGTCGATAAGGGGACGTGGCCCGAGTTTAAAGAGGAGAGAGTAAATAGCGCCGCGCAAAGTACGCGTGCTGCCGATACGTCGAAGGTTAAAGATAGAAAGGAATTGGAGAATGAAATCCTCAGCATAGACGAGGAAGTAACTTCCGTTAATGATCCGCCAACAGTACAAGCTGCTACCGAAAGGCACCGTGGGGAAGAGGCAGGTGATTACATGAAAATAATTGAAGTCCACGAGGATTACATTAAATATGAAGTAACAGTGGATGTGAGTAAAGCTGATAATGAGGCCGTTTTGCCAAAAGAGGAAATTGAATTAAAATCAAAGCCTGACGAAAATGCAGAGGGAGAACTTAATGCCTGTCTCAGAAAAGCTTTTATGTTAGAACCTGAAAGCGATCCAGAATGGTCGGATTCTGACGATAGTTCAGATGACGAATATTTTGGTAATAGTGGAAATAATGGAAATACAGTTAATTGCGATATTGTATATATTGATGATGAAGTTTCAAAACAAAACCCAGATGTTGAGACTGAACGAAAGAAAGAGCCACCTGACGACTCAGGGTCTATTTTACAAAGAGTTCAAGTAATTAATGACTTTGAACTCCCGGAACCAAAGAAACCGCCAGATATAGGTGAGGTGAATGTTAAAAGCATATCTTGGGACGATGTTATCATCGACCCGGATTTGCTTAGGGAAGACCACAATAATGAAAAACATTCGACGGTTAAACAAACTGTAATACCAGTTGAAATTTATAATGTGAAATTGCAAGTACTTCTTGATACTGGATCTCAGATAAGCGCAATCTCCCAGTCGTTTTTCGAACACATTTGTGATAAGCCTGGACTAGTAATTATGTCAGTGATGGGTGTAAAAATTGTTGGTGCTACTGGCAAAACTAGCAAGCCGGTAAAGAACCAGATTTTGGTTGAATTTAGTATAAAAGGACAAAAATTTGAACACGATTTTTTGGTTGTGCCAGACTTGAGTACTGAAATGATTCTGGAAATAGATTGGTTAGATAAAGAAAAGGTGATTATTGATTGCAGCCAGGAAGTGATTAAAATTAATAATGCATCTAGAAATTTGGGATTAAAATTTGAGGAAAATGGGAAGGTGTTCGATTCAGAAATTGATTCTTTATTGTTGGAGATCGGCCAAGGGAATGATGGTTTGACAAATACACTCCTGGAAATGGAAAAAAGAACACATTGACACCGGTGTGGCAGACCCACCATACTTGCTCCGGACACTGCAAGAGGGCTGTACAAGCAATGATCACACGCACGGCACAGCGGACACACCAGGAACCGCGGTTTTGGCCGTCGAATGGCGCTAGCTGCGCAGCATTTGTGCACCGCCGCCGTCAGTGTCAGCCAGTTTGCCGTGGCATACGGAGCTCCATCGCAGTCTTTAACACTGGTAGCATGCCGCGACAGCGTGGACGTGAACCGTACGTGCAGTTGACGGACTTTGAGCGAGGGCGTATAGTGGGCATGCGGGAGGCCGGGTGGACGTACCACCGAATTGCTCAACACGTGGGGCGTGAGGTCTCCACAGTACATCGATGTTGTCGCCAGTGGTCGGCGGAAGGTGCACGTGCCCGTCGACCTGGGACCGGACCGCAGCGACGCACGGATGCACGCCAAGACCGTAGGATCCTACGCAGTGCCGTAGGGGACTGCACCGCCACTTCCCAGCAAATTAGGGACACTGTTGCTCCTGGGGTATCGGCGAGGACCATTCGCAACCGTCTCCATGAAGCTGGGCTACGGTCCCGCACACCGTTATGCCGTCTTCCGCTCACGCCCCAACATCGTACAGCCCGCCTCCAGTGGTGTCGCGACAGGCGTGAATGGAGGGACGAATGGAAACGTGTCGTCTTCAGCGATGAGAGTCGCTTCTGCCTTGGTGCCAATGATGGTCGTATGCGTGTTTGGCGCCGTGCAGGTGAGCGCCACAATCAGGACTGCATACGACCGAGGCACACAGGGCCAACACCCGGCATCATGGTGTGGGGAGCGATCTCCTACACTGGCCGTACACCACTGGTGATCGTCGAGGGGATACTGAATAGTGCACGGTACATCCAAACCGTCATCGAACCCATCGTTCTATCATTCCTAGACCGGCAAGGGAACTTGCTGTTCCAACAGGACAATGCACGTCCGCATGTATCCCGTGCCACCCAACGTGCTCTAGAAGGTGTAAGTCAACTACCCTGGCCAGCAAGATCTCCGGATCTGTCCCCCATTGAGCATGTTTGGGACTGGATGAAGCGTCGTCTCACGCGGTCTGCACATCCAGCACGAACGCTGGTCCAACTGAGGCGCCAGGTGGAAATGGCATGGCAAGCCGTTCCACAGGACTACATCCAGCATCTCTACGATCGTCTCCATGGGAGAATAGCAGCCTGCATTGCTGCGAAAGGTGGATATACACCGTACTAGTGCCGACATTGTGCATGCTCTGTTGCCTGTGTCTATGTACCTGTGGTTCTGTCAGTGTGATCATGTGATGTATCTGACCCCAGGAATGTGTCAATAAAGTTTCCCCTTCCTGGGACAATGAATTCACGGTGTTCTTATTTCAATTTCCAGGAGTGTATGTATGAGGTGTACCATGTCCAGAGGTTAATAGATGAGAGTGACAAGCAGGGGCATAATTTTAAAGAAATTGTGGAAAATTTGAAGAAGATATCTCCTGATCAGAAAACAGAATTGCTTGATATTTTAGAAAGTAATAACACCGTATTTTCGGACAAACCTGGCTTAGTTAAGACCTTCGAATACCAGATTGAGACCATAGAGCATAAACCTTTCTTTGTAAGACCGTTTCCGGTACCAATATCAAAGAGGCAGGCTGTGCAAGTGGAAATAGATAAAATGATAGAATGTGGTGTAATCGAACGGAGTAGCAGCGAATATAATAGTCCCCTTATCATCGTGAATAAAAGGGATGGGGGAGTGAGAGTAGTTATTGACGCCAGGACTTTGAACAAAATTGTAAAGAAGGAAATAGACAGACCTGAAAATCTGGACGAAATGCTCCAAAAATTTTATAATGTGAAGTATTTAACCAGTCTGGACATGACCGCCGAATACTGGCAAATCCCATTGAGTAAAGAATCCCGTAAATATACCGCTTTTCTATTCGCCGGGAAATGCTATCAGTATAAAGTAGTGCCATTTGTGCTTAGCACTTCTGTGGCAGTATTTATTAGGGCTCTGGACTTTGTATTAGGGAGAGAATTGAGTTCCCGGCTAACCATTTATGTAGATGATTTACTGATTGCTACAGAAGAATGGCAAGAGCATTGTGAATTATTGCAGAAAGTTTTTGTTGCTATACAAGCAGGGGGCATGACACTTAAGTGGAAGAAATGTGAATTTGTGAAGTCGGAAATAAAGTTTCTGGGGCACATTATTACTACGACCGGTATTGGCAAGGACCCGGAAAAGTTAAGTGCAATAGCAGGATGTCCAGCTCCTAGAAATATAAAACAGTTGAAAGCCTTTTTAGGTTTATGTGGGTTCTATAGAAAATTCGTCAAGGGGCATGTTTTTAATAGTCCTCATTTGAAGAATCTACTTAAGAAAAATAGTGCTTTTGTGTGGACTGAAGGGTGTATGAGAGATTTCGAAAATTTAAAAAGTGAACTTTTGAATGACAATATTTTGCATCACCCCATACTGTCAAAACCTTTCCACATGAGTACTGACAGCAGTGCTTATGGAATTGGTATAGAAGTTTTCCAAGAAATCTGTGATGGCAAAGAAATCGAACACAGGACTATCGCGTTTGCAAGTAGAACTCTAACAAAATACGAGAGAAACTACACTATATCGGAAAAGGAAGCCTTAGCCATTATATGGGGGTTAAAGAAATTCAGAAATTATCTGTGGGGCCATAAGCTCATCATACATACTGACCACAAAGCTTTAACTTTTCTTAAAGATTGTCGTTTACTTAATGGTAGGCTAACTCGTTGGGCTTTGTACCTGCAACAATTTGATAACGAGATTTGCTATGTTAAGGGTACTGAGAATTATGTGGCAGATGCTTTATCTCGATTGCCTAATGGTATGAGTGAAGTGCCGAATGAAAATGGTGAAGAGGGTACTTTTCAGATCAGGTATATGAAAGAGGTTTCAGGAAAAAGGAAAATTGAGCAAATATGTAAAAATATGAGATACCATCAGAATGAGGATCCGACATGGAAATCTGTGAAGGTAAATTTTGACAGTGTGCAGTATCCTCAAATTAAGAAATATTACAAAATTTTTAAAGGCATTTTATATAGGAGGAAAGATTTAGTCACTGAGGAATGGAGAGTATTTTGGCCACACCAGTTTGATACTGATGTCGTAGATTATTTTCATTTAGCATTGGGGCATAGTGGGCCAAAGAAATGTTTGAATAAACTGAACAATGTAGTAGTGATTGCTGGTAGTGTCAGTAAGAAGGTAAAGGAACGGATTAAGTCGTGTGATGTCTGTCAAAAGGCCAAAGTACCGAACAGAACTAGTAGAGGTCCAATGCAAAGTACATTACCTGAAGACACCCTAGAATTATTATCTGTAGATTTGTATGGTCCCCTCCCAAAGACTTCGGAAAATTGTGCATATATTTTAGTAATTTTGGAAGTATTCTCAAAGTTTGTAAAATTATACCCCTTGAAAAAAGCAACAGCAAAAGCTGTATTTAGTAGGATGGTTGAATACTTCAGAACCATTGGGGACCCCAAGGCAGTACTATCTGACAATGGTCCCCAGTTCATATCCAAAATTTGGGAAGAAGGAATGGAGCAAAATGAAGTGGAGGTTAAATATATCGCAGCCTATCATCCTGCTAGCAACCCGGTTGAAAGGTACATGCGAGAAATCGGGAGATTGTGTAGAACGTACTGCAGTCATAACCATAGAGCCTGGGGTAGATTTATATCCGATTTTGAGAATGTCATGAACACCTTACATCATGAATCTACTGGATTCCCACCGGAAGAAATTTTGTTAGGCAGCAGAAGTAAAAGTTTAATTGAGGAAAAACTAGAGTTTCCACCTTGTACAAGTTTGGGGTTGAGTCAAAAGAAAGAATTAGTCAGAAAAAGGGCAAAGCAAAAAGCTGAATCTAGATCTAAAAGACATGATAAAAATCTGAAAGTTTCAAAATTTAAAACTGGGGATTATGTTCTTTTAAAAACCCACGAAAAGTCTAGTGAACTGAACCATGAAATTTCCAAATTTAAATACATTTATAATGGACATTCCACACGATAATGCTTACTACCTGATCTACCCAAAATCCAAAAAACCTTTAGGTGTAAGAAATGTTGTGGACCTGAAACTGTATGTTCTTAGGAGTGAGTGACCTAAGTACTCTCAGAGAGCAATTTGCGTTAAATATGCTGTATCTTATGCTGAAACTAATTTGTTCCAAATGTAACTAATCTTTGTAAATGTATGTATACCAATGACAGTGTGCTAATGTACTTATGTGAGTTTCAGATTACCGAATGTACTGTAAATGTAAAGATGTATGGAAAAAAGGGCTGAAAAGAAAGGGTAAATGCTGCAAGCCAAATAAAAGATGGGACTGTCAAAAGCCAAAGTGGGCAGTATATGAGTCATAATATAAGGGACTGCCATACACCAAGGAGGGCAGATAAATAGTCAAAGGAGAATTGTAAGTGTGGTACAGGAGATGTGATAAAAAGATGCGAAATGGACTGCCCACATCTGAATAATAGGCAGCAAATATATGTAGTGATTTTTCTAAATATTATTGTGTTTTTTTCTTTTTTTTTGTAAGTAAGGAAATGGACTGCCAATCAATGCAAGCAGCAATAAATTGTCTTATAGTGTATATAGATATTTGCATTTGCTTTTGTAGTTAAATGTTTATGTTCCAGATTTTGAAATTATTTCTTTGAGAAATTTAGTAAAAATGAGTAATTTGCTATTTAAATAATGTAGTGATAGGAGATTGGACTGTGCCAAAGGCACTTAAGTAAATGATAAATAAATGTTCTTGATATGTCAAAAAGTGTAGACCTATATAATGTGAGTGAAAAGAAAGCTTGTGGTATAAATTTTTTTGGATGGGAAATTCACACAAAGATTCAGAACCACTGTATAAATATAAAAATTAGTGTTTCCATCAAATTTGCACTTAGTGAAATTTAATGGAAGCAGGGGCATGTGTAACAACAACAACTGTACATATAATAATTTTTTTCTTCTGATTTTCGTTAAATTAGTGTAATCGATGTTCTGATTTCATTTCTTTTTCTTTTCATGTCATGATGTTAAAGAAACTGAAAACAATTTTCGATGTGAATATTAATGTTTATGTCAAATTGCAAGAAATATTATAACAAAATGGAAATGTAAGAAATGTTGAAACTGTTGTAAGATGTTAAAGTTGTATTTATGCGCCTGGTCCATACGTAGGCAATGTATTAGGATATGTGGAATGCAAAACCTTTGGTGAATACCCTGTCTGTAGTGGAGCGGTAAAAGGTGGATGGCAGGCGAGCGCGGGAAAATGCACACGGGCGCGGCACGGCATAACGGGCTCAGCAGTAGTAGTCGGAGTTGGGCATCGGTCTGAGAAACACGCTCTGGATCGAGGAGGCTCTCCTGGAAAACGTGATTTAATTGAGCCTCGGATGTGCCGTTTCCGACGACTATACAGGGGCTATATTCCATAGGCACTAAATGGAAAAGTATTGCGACGCTAAGAAGAAGCAAAGTGCCGATAAATCAAGAGCCATAGCTGTGATTGTATGTGTGCTGTGCGCCTCGCCATCTCGCCGCCCGCCAACCGCCGCATCGACACGAACAGGTTGAAACTTTTAGTACTGTATTCGTGTGGACTAGTGTTACTTTTGTTCCTGACTGTTCAATAACAACTTAACTTTTACCAGAACTGTCCTATCATTTAATCATCCTCATCACTAACCTAGACAGGGTCCTTTCCACATGTGCAATCCGAGTGTCCCGAAATGAAGTTTTAAAGTTTATGTTAATAATAATTACCTGCAGACCTATCTATGTTAGAATGATGTTATAGAACTTTGTTGTTAATGAATATATAGGTCTGGCAAAGTTGGAAGATAATGTTGAAATTCGTTTAGTAATGAAGTTTAATTATTTGAGGCAGATAAAATGGTAATTAAATGAGCAGGAAATAGGCTAAAAAGAGTAGTAACTCACCTATTGGAAATCTTGAGTGCTTAATCAATCCTTTAATCAATATTTTCAATACAGTGATCATAACAGTTTCAGGGTCTCCCCCCCCCCTTTCTTTTTCTTTTCTATTCATGTAAATTCTGAAATGTACTGAACTGATTTGACCAGCAAAGTTAAAGTCGAGATAAAACCAAAAGTTATTAGTGTTTTACCTTTTTCAAAATTGACATTGTATGTGTGTTTCGAAAGTGCTATTTCTAGGGTAACCTATGCCCGATTTTAATCAGATCAATAGACAGTACGAAGTTTGTAGTAAACATTATAGTGTATTGTTGTGTATTTATGGCTTGTCCATATTAGTACAGAAAGTGAAATCATTAGTTCAGTAAATTTTCTGGTTCTAAAATTTACCATAGTATGCTGGGTTATTACGTGTTGTTTTGTATGAACGTACATCAACTTGTACTGGGAAGAAACTCAGTTAATGCCTAATTAGGCTGGCGACCGTATGATTAACAATTTGGTAGCATCCGATGTGTCGTTTCTTGTCCGTCCTAACGTGTAGTTGCACTTCAGACTTGCTTGACGTATCATTGTTGTTACTGAGTGGGTGAAAGTTTGATTTTGCCTCCATTCTGGTACACGCGGTCATCATATATACCAAAATCCTTTCTTATAAGGTGAAGCCCGTCAGCTTACCATAGTACAGGCTTTAATAAGTATCGTGCGCAGTAGCGTAGGGTTACACGGTGAACCCCGTATATACAGGGTGGTTCACTGGTTGGCCCGCTAGATGGCGCTGCCATAAGTCAAACGGATATCACCTGCGTTTTTTTTAATAGGAACCCCCATTTTTATTACATATTCGTGTAGTACGTAAAGAAATATGAATGTTATAGTTGGACCACTTTTTTCGCTTTGTGATAGATGGCGCTGTAATAGTCAAAAACATATGGCTCACAATTTTAGACGAATATTTGGTAGCAGGTAGGTTTTTTAAATTAAAATGTTAGAACGTAGGTACGTTTGAACATTTTATTCGGTTGTTCCAAGATGATACACGTACTTTGTGAACTTATCATTTGGCAATACGTGTAACAACATTCCTCTCAACAGCGAGTGGTTCGCCTTCCGTAATGTTCGCACATGCATTGACAATGCGCTGACGCATTTTGTCGGGCGTTGTCGGTGCATCACGATAGCAAATATCCTTCAACTTTCCCCACAGAAAGAAATCCGGGGACGTCAGATCCGGTGAACATGCGGGCCATGCTATGGTGCTTCGACGACCTATCCACCTGTCATGAAATATGCTATTAAATACCGCTTCAACCGCACGCGAGCTATGTGCCGGACATCCGTCATGTTGGAAGTACATCGCCATTCTGTCATGCAGTGAAACATCTTGTAGTAACATCGGTAGAACATTACGTACGAAATCAGCATACATTGCACCATTTAGATTGCCATCGATAAAATGGGGGCCAATTATCCTTCCTCCCATAGTGCCGCACCATATATTAACCCGCCAAGGTCGCTGACGTTCCACTTGTCGCAGCCACCGTGGATTTTCCATAGCCCAATAGTGCATATTACGCCGGTTTACGTTACCGATGTTGGTGAATGACGCTTCGTCGCTGAATAGAACGCGTGCAAAAAATCTGTCATCGTCCCGTAATTTCTCTTGTGCCCAGTGGCATAATTGTACACGACGTTCAAAGTCGTCGCCATGCAATTCCTGGAGCATGGAAATATGGTACGGGTGCAGTCGATGTTGATATAGCATTCTCAACACCGACGTTTTTGAGATTCCCGGTTTTGAGATTCCCGATTCTCGCGCAATTTGTCTGCTACTGATGTGCGGATTAGCCGCGAGAGCAGCTAAAATACCGAATTGGGCATCATCATTTGTTGAAGGGCTTGGTTGACGTTTCACATGTGGCTCAACACTTCCTGTTTCCTTAAATAACGTAACTATCCGGCGCACGGTCCGGACACTTTGATGATGTCGTCCAGGATACCGAGCAGCACACATAGCACACGCCTGTTGGGCATTTTGATCACAATAGCCATACATCAACCTTTTTAGCAATTGGTAAACGGTCCATTTTAACACGGGTAATGTATCACGAAGCGAATACCGTCCGCACTGGTAGAATGTTACATGATACTGTAATGTATCATAGGTGTAAGCGGTGCTGCTATTCAAGACCATAAAAGTGGTTTAAAAGCTGTGAGCTGTCTGGGGAAGTTAACCTAGCATTACTGAGCAACTGTTTCACCAGGTATCCAGTCTAGCTTACCAAATTCCCAACCAGACTAACATTAATTATAATCTTTTAATAGTCATACGACAACCGGTGATATGTATATATAAAAGAGAATTTAAATAAAAAGAAATAAATCAGTTTATATTTGGAAATTTATTTTAACATTGATCATTGAAATTTCAGCATATTAAACTTGATTCATAACTAAGCTGGTGTCTTATTTAGGACTGTGAAAATGTGAGTTTGTAATCTTACGGAACACATTAAATATGGAGTCACGATTGGGAGACTGCATACAGCAAAATGGTTCAAATGGCTCTGAGCACTATGGGACTTAACATCTGTGGTCATCAGTCCCCTAGAACTTAGAACTACTTAAACCTAACTAACCTAAGGACATCACACACACATCCATGCCCGAGGCAGGATTCGAACCTGCGACCGTAGCAGTCCCGCGGTTCCGGACTGAGCGCCTAGAACCGCTAGACCACCGCGGCCGGCCTGCATACAACACTGCATTCATAAAATAACACACGAAGAACGTTGAAACATATGCAAGAGGAAATTGACCACAACCAACCGATTTAATTTTCTCCCAAAGAAGTTACGTTCGTAGCGCAATCCTGTCCGTCATGTAATTACCACACACTGGTATACTAATTCATACTAACTCTCTTTGAAATCTTCCCGAGCCGGCCGTGGTGGCTGTGCGGTTCTAGGCGCTCCAGTCCGGAGCCGCGCTGCTGCTACGGTCGTAGGTTCGAATCCTGCCTCGGGCATGGGTGTGTGTGATGTCCTTAGGTTAGTTAGGTTTGAGTAGTTCTAAGTTCTAGGGGACTGATGACCACAGCAGTTGAGTCCCATAGTGCTCAGAGCCATTTGAACCATTTGAAATCTTCCCGAAAGGAATAGCTGAGGGCTACTTTGATGATTACACCACATGCTTCACGTGGTCAACTTGGTTTACACAAAGAGTGTAACTCCACAATAATTTTGATAATTAAAATAAATTAGATCGAAAAGCAATTTACAAAAGAAAAACCTCGAACTGGTTACTATCGTCTTACTATTTACCTGATGGGTCAAACAATTGTATAAGCACGTGGTACTGGTCTCACAAAGGACACCTCACGTGGGTTGAACATAAAGAGAAGTTGCTATATTGAAAAATATTGTCAAGACGAGACGTTATAATCTCACGCAAATTCGCATTTAAGATTGATGATCTTAATTAGAGTTACTGATCAACACGTGGTTCCACTTTACTCACGAAGTAGTGACAAAGCAACTACTGGAAGATATTCTAAACTTCACACTCGAATTTCACTGCGTTGCAATTTAAGATAACATAAGATATTTTAGATCTAAACCTGAAATAAAGGTGATTAAATTTTCAGTTAGGCTGAACTTAAGAAATCCATTGTCCTACGGACTTAGCAGAGACGCGCTTAGCCGGAGATCTTACCACTATAGACGCTCGCTGGGGACAGACTGCCCTGGTCCCTTCCTGAGGGTGGCTCACAAATACAAACGGAAGTGGTCAGAGAGGCAGCTTCCTATACCAACATGACAAGGGACGGACAGGACCATACTAAGAATAGAAACGTCTTTGCTTTTAGAAAGCGTAGCTACCTGTTCCGACGTTGGTCCTACTGTTCGCTAGCAGACAGGCTTGTCTGCTACCCTCAAGCATGCAACTAGAAATACATTTGCTCATTCATTCTCTCACACAGAAGGGAAGGGGGATGACAGTATCTTATCATATACAGTATATAAAAGAAAGCGGATGTAGGTTCCGTATGAGACTGTGTGACATGAATTACATATAAACTGTGTTTTAAAGTGTAGTAGTGTGACAGATCGTTCTTGTTCATGTGTAAAAGTAACACGTTTCACTGCTCAGTCTCCTCCCAGATAGTCAGAAACACCACAGCAAATTTAGAAGAGGAATTTATGCCGTAAATGACAACAGATTTCGCCGGCCGAAGTGGCCGTGCGGTTCTAGGCGCTACAGTCTGGAGCCGAGCGACCGCTACGGTCGCAGGTTCGAATCCTGCCTCGGGCACGGATGTGTGTGATGTCCTTAGGTTATTTAGGTTTAATTAGTTCTAAGTTCTAGGCGACTGATAACCTCAGAAGTTAAGTCGCATAGTGCTCAGAGCCATTGACATCAGATTTCAGAAATTAACATGAAAGGAATCCAACAGAGACCTTTCAATACCACGTATTTATACGTTTGTGACTGTTACAGCGCCATCTATCACAAAGCGAAAAAAGTGGTCCAACTAAAACATTCATACTTCTTTATGTACTACACGAATATGTAATAAAAATGGGGGTTCCTATTTTTAAAAAAAGCGCAGTTGATATCCGTTTGACCTATGGCAGCGCCATCCAGCGGGCCAACCATAGTGCCATCTGGTTTCCCCCTTCAAGCTAGCCGAGTTTCGTTCTTTGCAGTTTTTTCGTTTGATGGTTATTTCGTGAGATATTTGGCCCGGTCACTATCAATGGACCACCCTGTATATCGGCAAGCAAGGACCTTCTAAAGACACGACCCACAGATACCAACTCTTCCTCATAGATATTGGCAAAGGGGCCGCAAGAGGGATAGTCGATACTAGACCTGAATCAATGGCGCTAGGCAGAACAGTCTACTAACTCAATGGCGAGACGGCTCAGTTTGGTTGCCACTTACCCGCAATGATTTTAGAAATTCTAATGGAATGATTTCTATCCCTTCTGCCTTATTATTACCGAGTGCCATTCATGAATGGCAAAGAACGGGGGAACGGGCTGGGGTGGGGGGTGGGGGTGGAGGGAAGAAAAATAATAGCTTTTGAGTCTGTATGAGGACGGAGATGAAGCCAGTGACAAGACCACCTTCCTCCCTCCCCTCCCTCCCACCATTATCTCCCTGCAGCCCCGCCCTCCACGCGCGTCCCAAAAAAATTGCCCTTCGTTGTGAAATTTACCAGCCTTGAGTTTGAGGACTCAACGTGACAGCTGGCAGCCTCTCTCGGGTGGGTGTCAGTTTCCTCAGATCTCCGGAGCGGCGGAGGCTGGGAAAGGAAGGAGGGTGGAGCTGTGGAAAATACAGAGGGCGCCGGATGGACGGGGTGGCGCAGGTCGGCCTGTCGCAGATCAGGAGTGCCTCAGCGGGATTTTCCAGCCCAGCGGGCGTAGTCGCACGTACACAGAGGGGGCAGCGGAGGGCAGCGAGTCTCTCGCCGCCCAGCAGCAGGGCTGTGTATTTCTCCCCGTGCTCAGCACTCCCCACCACCTGCCTTCTGCGCCAGGGCTCCCAGTCCGTCAGCAAGGGGCTTAGCCGAAGTTTACACGCTGTACACTCCTCTGAGGAACTAAACGAAGTGCTACGTCCGTAAAGCGGATCCTAGCACAGATAATGCAGTAACAGCGTCTCAGTTAACCAGCTCATGCTTACGTTGTGGAGCAGGTGTACTACTCTGCTAAGCTGTAAATGAGGCGCTCGTTGTTGAGGATCATCGTAGCTACTAACGGTAACCACGTCGGAGAAGAGAAATGTTACTCTGTACAGTAGATGAACGTTATAAAATACTGTCTCCACAGCGCGGAGAAAGAAACTACTCACGTACAATTCATATGACGAACATTTATTTCAGATCGTACATAAAACCACTACAGTGTGAAATGAAAATCTATGAGAAACCTCACCATTCACAGACGACATGTGGCAGCACTAGCAGTGGAGGTCATATGAAGCGTGCCAGGGGACGCGGAAAACGGGGAACTCTTTGTCATAATGGGGAAACGGAGCAATTTATCTGACGTCCAAAAGGACACCTGCATGGTGAAACACCGCTAAGCCAAAGCCGGCGCCGAGGCAGCTGTAGTGCATCAGAGGCCATAGAAGACACGGGTGAGCAGCTGCTACAGAGATGTGAACAGATGTTCAGATATTGAGCATTTGACCGCCCAGACGAACCAAGGGGCTACGCACAGTGTCACCGGCCGTTCTGCGAATGTACACTACTGGCAATTGAATTTGCTACACCACGAAGATGGCGTGTTACAGACGTGAAATTTAACTGACAAGAAGACGATGCTGTGATATGCAAATGATTAGCTTTTCAGAGCATTCATACAAGGTTGGCACCGGTGGCGACACCTACAACGTGCTGACATGAGGAAAGTTTCCAACCGATTTCTCATACACAAACAGCAGTTGACCGGCGTTGCCTGGTGAAACGTTGTTGTGATGTCTGGTGTAAGGAGGAGAAATGCGTACCATCACGTTTCCGCCTATCGCGATTGTGGTTTATTGTATCGCGACATTGCTGCTCGGGTTGGTCGAGATCCAATGACTGTTAGCAGAATATGGAATCGGTGGGTTCAGGAGGGTAATACGCAACGCGGTACTGGATCCCAACGGCCTCGTATCACTAGCAGTCGAGATGACAGGCATCTCATCCGCATGGTTGTAACGGATCGTGCAGCCACGTCTCGATCCCTGAGTCAACAGATGGGGACGTAAGCAAGATAACTACCATATGCACGAACAGTTCGACGACGTTTGCAGCAGCATGGACTATTAGCTCGGAGACCATGGCTGCGCTACCCTTGACGCTGCATCACAGACAGAAGCGCCTGCGATGGTGTACTCAACGACGAACCTGGATTCACGAATGGCGAAACGTCATTTTTTCGGATGAATCCAGGTTCTGTTTACAGCATCATGATGGTCACATCCGTGTTTGGTGACATCGCGGTGAACGCACATTGGAAGTGTCTATTCGTCATCGCCATACTGGCGTATCACCGTCGTGATGGTATGGGGTGCCATTGGTTACACGTCTCTGTCACCTCTTGTTCGCATTGACGGCACTTAGAACAATGGACGTTACATTTCAGATGTGTTACGACCCGTGGCTCTACCCTTCATTCGATCCCTGCGAAACCCTACAACGCCAGGCACTACTCTTGATGAACTGTGGTATCGTGTTGAAGCTGCATGGGCAGCTGTACCTGCACACGCCATCCAAGCTCTATTTGACTCAATGCCCAGGCGTATCAAGGCCGTTATTACGACCAGAGGTGGTTGTTCTGGGTACTGATTTCTCAGGATCTATGTACCCAAATTGCGTGAAAATGTAATCACATGTCAGTTCTAGTATAATATATTTGTCCAATGAACAGCCGTTTATCACCTGTATTTCTTGGTGTAGCAATTTTAAATGGCCAGTAGTGCATCTCTGCAGCATTCACACACGCTGACTGCTATTTATTGGCGACGAAGGCTGGAATTTGCACGCACAGTACCGCAATTGAATTCCACTGTGTGACGACAGGTGGACTTTTCAAATGAATCAAGTTTTATGCTCCATCGGACAGACGGCCGTTTACATGTACGACTTGAAACGTTAGAAAGCAAACACGCTGCAAGAATCGTTGGAATGGTCCAGACCACAGGAGGGAGCGTTATGGTCTGTGGAATGTTTCATGGCATTCTCTGGGCGATATCTTCATTCTGTATGGCATAGTGTATCAACACAAGTACGCGTCTTCGTTGGGACCACCCGTGCGTGTAGTTTGCTTCTCTTCGGCACAATAGTATCCATCAGTAGAACAGTGCAAAGTGTCACATAGATCGTAGTGTTCAAAGAGCACCAGGATGAGTTTGCCGTACTCCACTAGCCAACAAAGTCCCCGATTTTATACCCAAATGAGAATCTGTACGGCCAGCTCCATCGGGCCGTTCGCGACATGGATCCTCAACCGAGAAACCTAGAGCATCTGGCCACGCTATTGTAGTCAGCATGGCTCCACATCCCTTTCGGTACATATCAATACCTCATTGGCTCTCTTCTTGCATGTCTCGCAGCGGACCGCGATGCAAAATGTGGCTATTCAGACTTCTGACATGTGATCATATTCATGTGACGGGACAGTGTACAAGATTCTTCATTATTACAGGTAGAAATGAAAGGGACGAGTATAGAATAATGAAACGAGCAAATAATCTTTAAACATATAGGTCTGGATACCAGTGGTTTCTCCGATACAGCTTATTACGACTGATTACCTAAACACCTTATAATGTAGTCCACGAGGGTCAAAACTGCAGATATGAACTTGAAGACAACCGTATTACGACTGTTGCACGTGGACACCGTTCGTGTGAAGACAGGCTTCAGTAAATGTCCCCACCGAAGCTCGTATACGTTCATAAATCGCAGGAGTGTTCCAGACTTCCAGACCCTTTGAAAACCGTCCACAATGCGTTCCCAGAGCTCATCGAGACTATAAACAGCTTTTAAATGTCACCACACACACCAAAAAAAAAAAAAAAAAAAAGAAAAAAAATCCAACGGGTACAAATCGGGAGACCTATGAGACAATGGTATTGGCGAATCAAGGCCAATACACTTGTTCTGCAAACACTATGTACCATTACTTCGGTATACCGAAGCATTTGCAATGACGACAAAATAAAACAAGGGCAGTTTGTTACTTTGTAATTTACGCCTCACTTACGCTAGTTCGAAATAAACATAGCCTTAGACGTTAACAGACTTTTTCCATTGCAATGAATGCACATACGCATACGTCGTATCACCTCCGTATACCGATAAGCCAAAACATTATGACCACTGTCCGTTGCGACGTTGGATGCCGCCTCGTGGCATTGCGGGCACATGACGCGGTAACAAACGTAGTAAGCGGAGCAGACACAGACGGCGGAACATCCTAGCGAAGATGTGGGCTGCAGACTGGAAAGTCCATTGAAATAAGCGAATCTGACAAAGGGCAGATTATTTCTACGCAGAGCCTGTGAACAAGTATCCCGAAAATGGCGAAGCCGGTCGAATGTTCACGTGCTGCTATCGTGAACATCTACGGCAAGAGTTAGGCAGTGAAACTACCACAAGGTGCTACATGTTTGAACGTCCACGACTCTTTACAAAACGTGGGCTTCGTTGGCTTGTCTGCTCGGTAAATTAGGAGTGATGGTAATCTGTGGCATGTCTACCGAAAGAGCACAATACTGGTGCACGCACAAGTGTTTCGGAGCACACCGTTCATCGTACGTTGTTGAACACGGAGCTGCACAGCAGACCATCCCTATGTGTTCACCTGTCTTCAGTTACGACCGAAATAGCCACAGGACCATCAAGATTCGACCGTCGATCAACGGAAACGTGTCGGATCTTCGGGTGAATCGCATTGTTGCTACAGTAGGTCGGTGCTCGTCTCTACAAATGCCGTCGTCGAGGCGAACAGCGGCTCGAAACGTCACGGACACAGGCTAGCGGGAGCAGTATTATGCTACGGGAGACATTCTCCTGCGCTTGCGTGGGACCTGTGGTAGTAATAGAAGACACGCTTACAGCTGAGAACCAACTGCATCCCTTCATGCTTGATGTATTCTCCGACGGCGACGTCGTCTTTCAGCAGTATAATTATCTGTGTCTCGGAGCCCAAACCGTGCTACAGTTGTTTGAAGTGCGTTATAGTGATCTCAAGTCGCCTGATATAAGTCCCATGGAACCCATCTGGGTCGCTGTAGGGCGCCATCACCGCGTACGCAAATCAGTGGCCCGTTATTTACTCAAATTACATGACCTGTGCATAGACATGTAATGCCACTTATCTCCAAAAACTGTCGGAGCGCTGATGCGCAGAGTCAGTGATGTATTTGTACCACAGACGTACAAATAAAGTATTAAGGAGGTGGTCATAATGTTTTGGTTTATCAATGTATTAGGATTATTTACCTTATTCAGCCTCTTAAGTCATGAAATCCACTGACGGTAACCTATTACCTAGGAAACACTTAAAGAAGAATTCTAATAGCAATTTTACAATCACATCTTTGCAATGCCAGCATCTAGAACGCGTGATTACCCTAAGGAGCTCAGAAAGGAACTGAGAGAATCCGAATGCAAAAATATTTTTGTCCTTTTTGGAGAAAAGTTATTTCATTCGAGCAGCAGATGCACAATGAGTGATTATTTTGAAAATAATTTACTCTGTCATAGTCAGGCTAATTTCAAACGAAATAACTGATTTAGGCTGGCATCGGCCATCCTCAGATCTACAGTAAAAAGTTTAAATATTAAAAGAATTACGTCAAAATTAAAATATAGGAAATTAAAGTGATGTCATGTTGTGACTGAGGCGTACTGCTGTGGAAGCAACATTGTCTACGGATACGTATTAGTATGGGCCTGTATATAAAAGCTACTGCTTTGTAGGTCTACTGCCTATTCATTTACTGTGGACTCATTTGAATAGAAAGTATTTCGTGAAAATTGTAAAAGGGCATACACAAGAACTTTAGTCAATGACGCTACACATAACTCAAACACCACGTCGTCTCACCCATCTCCACCTCTCGAGCTTCCAGCAACAAGTGTCCTTTCGAAACTTTGCCTCCAGACAAGCTCACAGAACCATTGGCTGCGCTACCCAATCCAGGACCGGCACATTCCCTCCTTCCTACTCAAGCCTTTATTATTAAATTTTACACCAACTGGAGTTTGTACAAGAGGAAAAAATCTCCCCAGACGACATACTTGAACATAGCCTCTCTTCGACTATTTTTAACGAAGGCAACAACTCTTTTTACAGAACGAAGTCCACGACTCGAGCGCCGACCTTTAATTCGTCCATTTTGTATTCAGATGGTCAGTTGCGTACTTTTAGTGGTAAGGGAGCATGTTGCATCGCCAGCTATTGCGACCATCTCCATGGGGCTACGGCGACGTTTTGGCGATAAATCACACAAATTTAAAGGCTGTCACTTGGGCGAAATATCTAGCAATTGCAATTACGAACAACTTAAATTGGAACGATCGCAACGGTAATGTTGTGGGGAAGCCAAGTCAAAGACTATGTTTTACTGCCAAAGCAGATAGAAGATGCAACAGATATATTAAAGAGACTTATGCTTGTTCGACCTCTGCTAAAGTATTGCTTGAAGTAATGTAAGCGGCAGTTTCGAGACAGTGTGACCCTGTGACTCAAAAATCATTTCGTTCGCGGTATTCCATCGGGAAACTCCCAGTTTTCCCAACTTTCCTCCACGTGTACAATATTTTTTCATGATAGACACATGAAGTTTTGCATCACCTCAATCCCGAGAGTTCGCGAAACCTGTACAGAAAATTGGAATAGGTATCAACATAAACATCATTTCCGCGAGACTTTCATAGGTGGTGGTCCAGATAGCTGTACACAACGATACCTCTAATATCCATTAGCACGTCCTCTTGCACTGATGCATGCCTGTATTCGTCGTGGCATACTATCCACAAGTTCATCAGGACACTGTTGGTCCAGATTGTCCCGCTCCGCAACGGCGATATGGCGTAGAGCCCTCAGAGTGGTTGGTAGGTCACATCGTCCATAAACAGCCCTTTTCAATCTATCCCAGACATGTTCGGTAGGGTTCATGTCTGGAGGACATGCTGGCCACTCTATTCGAGGGTTGTCGTTATCCTGAATGAAGTCATTCACAAGAAGTTTACGATGGGGGCGCGAATTGTCGACCATGAAGACGTATGCCTCGCAAATATGCTCCCGATATGGTTGCACTTTCGGTCGGAGTACGCCATTTACATATCGTACAGCCGTTACGGCGCCTTCCATGGCCACCAGCGGTGTACATCGGCCCCAAATAATGCCACCCCAAAACAGCAGGGAACCTCCACCATGCTGCACTCGCTGGACAGTGTGTCTAAGGCGTTCAGCCTGACCGGGTTGCCTCCAAACACGTCTTCGACGATTGCCTGGTTGAAGGCATATGCAATACTCATCGGTGAAGAGAACGTGATGCCAATCCTGAGCGGTCCATTCGGCATGTTGGGCCCATCTGTAACGCGCTGCATGGTGTCGTGGTTGCAAAGATGGATCTCGCAATGGACGTCGGGAGCGAAGTTGCGCATCAAGCAGCCTATTGCGCAGAGTTTGAGTCGAAACACGACGTTCTGTGACTGCACGAAAAGCATCATTCAAAATGGTGGCGTTGCTGTCAGGGTTCCTCCGAGCCATAATCCGTAGGTAGCGGTCATCCACTGCAGTAGCAGCCCTTGGGTGGCCTGAGCGAGGCATGTCATCGACAGTTCCTGTTTCTCTGTATCTCCTAAACATCCAAACAAAATCGCTTTTGTTCACTCAGAGACGCCTAAACACTTCTCTTGTTGAGAGCCCTTCCCGGCACAAAGTAACAATGCGGTATTAACCGTCTAGGCATGGTTGAACTACAGACAACACGAGCCGTGTACCTCCTTCCTGGTGGAATGACTGGAACTGATTGGCTGTCGGACCCCCTCCGTGTAATATGCGCTGCTCATGCATGGTTGTTTACATCTTTGGGCGGGTTTACTGACATCTCCGAACAGTCAAATGGACTGTGTCTGTGATACAATATCCACCGTCAACGCCAATCTTCAGGAGTTCTGGGAACCAGGGTGCTGCAAAACTTTTTTTGATGTGTATGAAGCCAAGTGTTAGCGATGATTAAACAGTGCTGTTCACAAAATTCTGTCAGATTGCTCCCTGCCTGATTCCTGTCTACAAACACACACACACACACTCCGTTTTCTACTCTTTTTCCTTCTTTTCGTTTTCCCAATTACATGTTCACAATCCTTAATTATCTTAATAATTTCCGTTATCCTATCGCATTTTTATTTTTTGAATTTCTTCGTCGTCTGCGACCCTATTTGGAATGCATACTTGTACTACTGCAGCGGTTGTTGGCTTCATGTGTATCTTGGCCACAGTTACGCTTTCAGTATACTGTTCGTGTTCGATTACCTACATATCTACTTGTTATTCATTTTTAGGCTACTACCACCTTACTCCTTTTGGATGTTGTGTTGATGAACCTGTAGTGACCTGATCAGAAGTCCTGTTCTTTCTGCCAACGCACTTAAATAATTTCTGCTACATATAAAATCAACTTATCCATTGTCGTTTTTATTTTGTTTAATTTACCTAGTCGACCTTGTCATATGTAACATAGGATACTAGAACGCTTACCGAATAGAATTACCATTCTTTTTAACACCTGGCGGTCAAGTTATTTAAGTACTCATCTGAGTCTGATGTCGTGCAAATGAATTTAGTGAGAATTAAGCTAAGTCCTACAAGCAACGAGGTACAGCCCTTTTACAAACAGAACCTCTCCCACGACTCAGAAGCAATATTATATTTTCATTGACAATCTGCTTCCATCATACCATAAAACTTTCTACCTTGGCTGACACTGGATCGACAAGAGCAACAACCTTTCTTCTTCTCTTGACTTACTCTGGTTTACCCGTCAAAATCATCTCTGGTCGAGACATTCCTCCGCAATAACGGAAGAGACAATCTGAACGAAGTATACCTACACATACATCTACACGATTACTCTGCAATTACAATTAATTGCCTGGCGGAGGGTTCATCGAACCACCTTGAAGCTATTTCTCTTCCGTTTCACTCTCGAACAGCGCGGGAAAAACGAACACTTAAATCCTTCTTTGTAAGCTCTGATTTCTCATATTTTATTATGATGACCATTTCTCCCCTTGTAGGTGGGCGCCAACAAAATGTTTTCAAAGTCTGAAGAGAAATCATATCCATGGCGCTGTCTCCCCTATTTTGCGCTAGTACAAAACGAGCTGCCCTTGTTTCAACTCTATCCAAGTCCTCCGTCGATCCTATCCGATGCGGATGCGACAATGCGCTGCAGTACTTCAAAATATGACGTACAGGCCGTGGTGTAGGCGGTCTCTTTAGTGGATCTCTTGCATTCTCTCAGTGTTCTGCCAATAAATCGTAGTCTTTGGTTTGATTTACTCGCAACGTTATCTACGTGATCGTTCCAACTCACGTTATTCGGAAGTAACCTCTGTAACGATTAGGGACCACTGTAATCAAATAGTTAGTTAAATAACGGTGATAATTAGCTGTACAAAAATCTGTACGTAGATACTATAATACGTAGGGATCACTTCAGCAATGCTCTTTCTTCTCTAGCAATAAGTGCGAAAGAACGTAATTAGGGGAACTCGGGACAGAAGGGAATAGCAGTGCAAGACGTTGTTGTGCCCTTTTCTAGACTGGAGAGTGCTGCAACCCATTGTAGTAGCACGTAACTACACTCCTGGAAATGGAAAAAAGAACACATTGACACCGGTGTGTCAGACCTACCATACTTGCTCCGGACACTGCGAGAGGGCTGTACAAGCAATGATCACACGCACGGCACAGCGGACACACCAGGAACCGCGGTGTTGGCCGTCGAATGGCGCTAGCTGCGCAGCATTTGTGCACCGCCGCCGTCAGTGTCAGCCAGTTTGCCGTGGCATACGGAGCTCCATCGCAGTCTTTAACACTGGTAGCATGCCGCGACAGCGTGGACGTGAACCGTATGTGCAGTTGACAGACTTTGAGCGAGGGCGTATAGTGGGCATGCGGGAGGCCGGGTGGACGTACCGCCGAATTGCTCAACACGTGGGGCGTGAGGTCTCCACAGTACATCGATGTTGTCGCCAGTGGTCGGCGGGAGGTGCACGTGCCCGTCGACCTGGGACCAGACCGCAGCGACGCACGGATGCACGCCAAGACCGTAGGATCCTACGCAGTGCCGTAGGGGACGGCACCGCCACTTCCCAGCAAATTAGGGACACTGTTGCTCCTGGGGTATCGGCGAGGACCATTCGCAACCGTCTCCATGAAGCTGGGCTACGGTCCCGCACACCGTTAGGCCGTCTTCCGCTCACACCCCAACAACGTGCAGCCCGCCTCGTGTCGCGACAGGCGTGAATGGAGGGACGAATGGAGACGTGTCGTCTTCAGCGATGAGAGTCGCTTCTGCCTTGGTGCCAATGATGGTCGTATGCGTGTTTGGCGCCGTGCAGGTGAGCGCCACAATCAGGACTGCATACGACCGAGGCACACAGGGCCAACACCCGGCATTATGGTGTGGGGAGCGATCTCCTACACTGGCCGTACACCACTGGTGATCGTCGAGGGGACACTGAATAGTGCACGGTACATCCAAACCGTCATCGAACCCATCGTTCTACCATTCCTAGATCGGCAAGGGAACTTGCTGTTCCAACAGGACAATGCACGTCCGCATGTATCCCGTGCCACCCAACGTGCTCTAGAAGGTGTAAGTCAACTACCCTGGCCAGCAAGATCTCCGGATCTGTCCCCCATTGAGCATGTTTGGGACTGGATGAAGCGTCGTCTCATGCGGTCTGCACGTCCAGCACGAACGCTGGTCCAACTGAGGCGCCAGGTGGAAATGGCATGGCAAGCCGTTCCACAGGACTACATCCAGCATCTCTACGATCGTCTCCATGGGAGAATAGCAGCCTGCATTTCTGCGAAAGGTGGATATACACTGTACTAGTGCCGACATTGTGCATGCTCTGTTGCCTGTGTCTATGTGCCTGTGGTTCTGTCAGTGTGATCATGTGATGTATCTGACCCCAGGAATGTGTCAATAAAGTTTCCCCTTCCTGGGACAATGAATTCACGGTGTTCTTATTTCAATTTCCAGGAGTGTATGTCTTTGAGAGGAAGGGAAGGTACAGCAGCCACTTCAATTTAGTTTGGAATGCAGCTTGTTGGTGATCGTTTGTCCTTCACGTTTCCAGTTGTGTTTTTATAGCTTTTGGCGAAATTCAACGCAATTTAAGTCTTTCACTGTTAGTTGCACGTTCTTAAATATCATGTAAACTTAAAAGTGTACTATTCACTATACGTTAGTTACATAATACATTTAAACAGTCAGTTATTACTCCCCATAAATGTGATTAACCTGAAGTGTTGTATTGGGGCGGGACGGGAATGGCAGAACGTACTAACGTGCATTCTCCGGAGAAATCTCTTCCGTGTTATCTCACTTTTTCTACTTTGATGTGAAGTTTCCGTCTTTTCCTTTATCTCACCGGGCGCTCGCAACGATTTTGTGAGCGTATGTTCTCTACGTGCCAGGAGCTGGGCACGATGTACTTTCACCAATGGCTAGATGAATGGACGCACGTTCGGCTTGCCAACTAGGAAAAGCTGCAAAAGTTTAGTCAGTTTCACCTGAGAGCAACTTTTTAAATCGATTGTAGTTAGATTGTGAGGTACTGAACCGATGACATAAGACAAACATCACCCGAAAGCAGCTGTCAGAATTTTTCCCCCGGGGTCTTCAGTATTCTGACTGGTTTGCTGTGGTCCACCGCCATTTCCTCTCTGATGCCAATGTCTTCGGCTCACACTATCACATACTCACAACGTCCTCGATTACATGCTCTATATATTGCAATCTCTGTCTCCACAATATTTGTTGTGGCTCCCTTCAGTTCGGTGAACGTTATTGGCTAATTTCTAAGTACATGCCCAATGGATCTGTTCCTTTTTCTAGTTAACTGTTTTCAATGAAACCAGTTCCACGACAATGCTGTTGATAAACTCATTTCTTATGTTATCAGTCTTTTCAGCAATATTCCTTAACAATGCAAATTATCAAACGTTTCTCCGCGTTTTAGTATTTCCCTCAGCTTCTCTACATCTACATGATTAAGCTGCAATTCACAATTAAGTGCCTAGCAGAGGGTTCATTGAACCACCTCCAATTTATTCTCTACTTTCCACCCTAAAATTTATTTTATTTCGGTTTAGTTAAGGGTATGTGGGTTTTCGCACGCAGGATACATACACTCCTGGAAATTGAAATAAGAACACCGTGAATTCATTGTCCCAGGAAGGGGAAACTTTATTGACACATTCCTGGGGTCAGATACATCACATGATCACACTGACAGAACCACAGGCACATAGACACAGGCAACAGAGCATGCACAATGTTGGCACTAGTACAGTGTATATCCACCTTTCGCAGCAATGCAGGCTGCTATTCTCCCATGGAGACGATCGTAGAGATGCTGGATGTAGTCCTGTGGAACGGCTTGCCATGCCATTTCCAACTGGCGCCTCAGTTGGACCAGCGTTCGTGCTGGACGTGCAGACCGCGTGAGACGACGCTTCATCCAGTCTCAAACATGCTCAATGGGGGACAGATCCGGAGATCTTGCTGGCCAGGGTAGTTGACTTACACCTTCTAGAGCACGTTGGGTGGCACGGGATACATGCGGACGTGCATTGTCCTGTTGGAACAGCAAGTTCCCTTGCCGATCTAGGAATGGTAGAACGATGGGTTCGATGACGGTTTGGATGTACCGTGCACTATTCAGTGTCCCCTCGACGATCACCAGTGGTGTACGGCCAGTATAGGAGATCGCTCCCCACACCGTGATGCCGGGTGTTGGCCCTGTGTGCCTCGGTCGTATGCAGTCCTGATTGTGGCGCTCACCTGCACGGCGCCAAACACGCATACGACCATCATTGGCACCAAGGCAGAAGCGACTCTCATCGCTGACGACGACACGTCTCCATTCGTCCCTCCATTCACGCCTGTCGCGACACCACTGGAGGCGGGCTGCACGATGTTGGGGCGTGAGCGGAAGACGGCCTAACTGTGTGCGGGACCGTAGCCCAGCTTCATGGAGACGGTTGCGAATGGTCCTCGCCGATACCCCAGGAGCAACAGTGTCCCTAATTTGCTGGGAAGTGGCGGTGCGGTCCCCTACGGCACTGCGTAGGATCCTACGGTCTTGGCGTGCATCCGTGCGTCGCTGCGGTCCGGTCCCAGGTCGACGGGCACGTGCACCTTCCGCCGACCACTGGCGACAACATCGATGTACTGTGGAGACCTCACGCCCCACGTGTTGAGCAATTCGGCGGTACGTCCACCCGGCCTCCCGCATGCCCACTATACGCCCTCGCTCAAAGTCCGTCAACTGCACATACGGTTCACGTCCACGCTGTCGCGGCATAATACCAGTGTTAAAGACTGCGATGGAGCTCCGTATGCCACGGCAAACTGGCTGACACTGACGGCGGCGGTGCACAAATGCTGCGCAGCTAGCGCCATTCAACGGCCAACACCGCGGTTCCTGGTGTGTCCGCTGTGCCGTGCGTGTGATCATTGCTTGTACAGCCCTCTCGCAGTGTCCGGAGCAAGTATGGTGGGTCTGACACACCGGTGTCAATGTGTTCTTTTTTCCATTTCCAGGAGTGTATAATGGCCGTTTCAATAGTAACTTATAGTAATTTATAATGATCTCACAGTGAATAAATAGGAAAGTAATGTGCACTGTGTGACACGTAGCACTTTGTAGTGAATATTATATCATTTAAGTGTAATCCGTAATTTAGAGAACCATATCAAGCCAGCAAACATATTGGATCAGGATGCTCGAATTTGAAACAATGTTTCGTAGGAGAGCATTTAAGTGCGCCTGTAATTGAATTAGCATGTCTAGTTAGTAAATTATGTCAGGTCATGGTATGTATATCCGAAGGGAGGCGTGACAGAGGGGCACTATATGAAAAAGACTGTTCATGCAGCACGCATGACTAGTAACGCAATTACGTAAAATGCTTGAGTACACGAGTTTCAGTATTCGTCCCTGTAATTCACAACAGGATTCACACGAACAGATACACACTTAGAGTACAGGCAACGCGATTTCGGTGCTATGAGACGCTGTTTTAGAAGAACTATGTAACTGTTTTTTACAACACTTATTGGCTAAACAAACGGTATGTATTGCTTTCAAATGTTTTACGTATGTGAACTATTGAATGTAACTTTCGGAAGACAACTGTCTGTACGTTCACCACAAAATTTGGTAGACTTCACACTTTCATTATTTAGATCATCTTCTACAAAAAATTAGTTCCATACGCAATTATGAGAACGAAACATTACCAACTTGACCTTATTTTTAAGGAGAAAAAGCGCACTTACATGATATTAGACCGAAAAATCAATCCCGCCCGAAAATTTGGCCCATAATTCTAAAAGAGAGAAGCTATGCCCTTCGGAAAGTACGGGTTTCAAGCTTTTCCTCCAACCAATTGTCATCTCTCAGCCCCATTGCGGCCTCTTAATGCTCGAATGCGAACTTAATGCCCGAAAGCGAAGTAATGTAGAGTGGACTGAATTGTGACATATTGTTTTGACATTGGTTATATTTTTATTTATTGTGACGAATTATTATTCTAACCTTTAGCTGATGCCTGAGATCCCCTTCCTTCAAAAATTTTAAGTCGTCATTCACAAGTGTTGTATAAATGAATGCAACAATTTAGTGTGTTATTAAAGAAGTAGCGCAGCCCTATTTATATTTAATTATTAACATCGCTATTATGCGGTCTTTGGGTTTAACGGGTTGACTGCCGTCGGCAGTGCAACAGAGACGCTTGCTTTGACCGCTTTCGACCACGCAGCGTTCAGTGTCTTAAAGCTGACCCTGTACCGTGAAGTATATTTGCAGGAGATGCGCTATTCTCCAACGTAACTGCCATGATTGAATTGTAAAACGGATATCCTTAACTTCATTTCATAATAATTCTGCAGTTGCTTAGGTTTATTCATTCTTATTTTAGACGTATTTATAGCTACAATATATCAGTACGAGAATACTGTTCAAAACAATACTGAAATACAAGCATAATCCCCATGGCTTCACCTGCATGTACATTAGACACTTATATAGAATAAATCTCCTCCTCCCGCCCTACCTGTGTCCACCTTTTCCGCATTCTGTCTGTCCACCTTATCCTCCTACCTCTATCTGTTTATCTACTCCTCCCCAATCTCTATCTCCTCCTCCCCGTCTCTTTGTCCATTTCCTCCATCCCCTCTCTCTGACCACATCTTTCTCCACTCCTCCCACTGGCCATATACGCCTACCCCTCTTCCTTTCTCACCTGCACACTACCCTTCTACATGTCCCAAGTGCCTCATGCATCACCCACTCCTCCCCTCTGTGTCCATTACCTCCTCCACTCAAAACTCAACTTGCTCCAGACATGCACATCGGCACATGTTGCCCCTGTGATATAACAAGTCGATACTACTCCCACAACACACTTGTCATGCAGGGCAGGCTAACACTTTAGGGGCTTGAAAGTAATATATTTGTCACTAAAGTACCAAATTGTGCACTCTTTACAGCTCTAAATGACCTATAAATAAGATAATGTATTCCTCCTATCATATTGTATAAGCACAATAACAAATGCTATCATCAATGGATTTGTAGTTTTGATGGCAAGCAGAAAATAAGACACTGTCACGGGAAACAGATCGGCACTATATGATCAACTGCCGTGAAGTCGTGTCACGTCATTTGCTCTCGTTAGCCATCAGTGGGGTATTTGCACCTCACGGGAATCTCGTTAGGCGCGCTCTGAGTGTGTTCCGAAATTCAGCGGGAAATAGACAGACGTCAGCGACATGAGCGAGCAATTACGCGAAAGCCGCGGCGCCGCCGCCTGGACGCGATGGACGGGACGTGTATGTAGCGGCGGAGCCGTGTCAGCCGGTAATTGGAGATGAATTGCAGCGCCGATCGAAGCCGAGTTCTGCATCATGCGCCAGGCGCAAACACGGTTCAGCTCGGCGCTTCGCTGCTACCTGGCGTTGCCACCTACCCCGTCACTGTTCGCTGACTCTATGTTGGGCGGCTATCCGATATTCACACTTCCAACGTTATTTTAACCTTGCTGCCCATTTTTTATCACGGCCAGACTGGCAAAAACAACGGATGCGTACAGAATGAAAAACGTAAGTTAAGCAACTCTACATTTTTGAGGACCCTGAGCTCAACGTCCACCGTATTGGTATTGTAAACGAGAAAAATGTCACCATTGGTCGTAAGAGGTTTGGAATCTTTTATTACAACAAACCGATTTCAGTCACTGTGTGGCCATCTTCAGTGCTACAAAAGTGTAACACGTAATTTTTTAAACTGTTGTTTAATCCCCCATCACTCCATATAGGAGGGAGGTGGGCTGTCGACGGTACAGGCAACACGCCCTTCTGCCAACTAATACTAAACATTTTGATGAAAAAAGGAACAAGAAACAAACATGGTGGAAACGTATAATGAATTTCAAAAGTAAGATTTTAGATGTTCGAGAGATATGACCTCTTGCACTGGTAGTTAATAACAGTAATACAAAAATGTAAAACGAATCAAAATAAGCGGACATTTAAAAACATTTATAACCTGATGCAGAAGCACTGATATTTAAAAGGACTTTTCTGTGTAAGACATAAAATCAGGCCTCAACACCGTATTATATAATATAGTCATAAGTGACATCGACTAAATTACATTGATGATGTATAGCAAGTATCAAATATTAAAACCTTGAAGACTGATGTAATAAAAACACGTATTACAACTTCAACAACGCGTCTATACAGAAGGAATTTTGAACTGAGCTTGCTGTTTGCAGTCACAAACAACAAAGCTCGATACATGGGATAGGTATGACAGTGTCCTCTTTATTCAGATAAACCATTACACAAGAATATTTCATTGAGAAAGGAGGACCAAGATTTTATACAAAATAACAGTAAAAACCAATTAAAACTAAAAACACGATCTTCATAACCCAAGAAATCGACAACACAAATGATATAAAAATATAGCAATAAGAGAAATTATGCCCTCTGACGTATAATTTGTAAAACCATCAATAGGCATTAATAAAGTTTGCGTGACTGTAATTCAATTAATAATTGGAGAAATCCAACAAGTAATAACAGTTTGCATAGCATTACTTTATATTAATATTTATTTTTGCTTCATCTGTAAACGACGACTTCTAAGCCAAACAAGCGCAGTGAATGACTGAGATGCAGTTCATAGAAAATACCATAAGTGGCCATAATCGTACCTAATATACCCATCAATGGGACAAATAATCACATATATAGCAAGATGCAAACGAAAATTATTGCAGGAGACGCTTAACACACCGATGATAACATCTGTACTCGTATCGTGAGTAATCGTGTGGTACTGTGTAAGAGGTAACTTTCACATGTTTTTTTAAAATCGAAACTGTCCGGATATTCATACGATTGTGTACCAACTTCTTACTCTGCCCTTCATTAATCTTCCCTTTCACTCTTCCCTGTTCATAAGTCTTAGCTGTTTTATTGTAAATATTCTTTACATAGTCTTTAGGATAATTATTCATTTTGGTTATAAATTGTATGGTTTGAACCCCAGTTTCGTGGTTAGATTCTGATATTGGTAGTTTAAGCATTCTGTCAATAGTAAAATTTTCTGATACTGGCTGGGATGGTTGGACCTATAATCTAGAATAACATCAATGCAAGTATTCTTTCTAAAAATTCATAAGCCAATTTCATTTCTTATGACTAGGTCAAGGACGTCAATCCAACCACGTATACCCACTTCAACTGCAAAAATAATTTTCTCGTGGAGACTGTTAAATTTAGCTACAGTCTCATGATTGTTGCTTCTGTTTCCTTAAATTAGGGACAGTGTGACATATACATATATGTGTTAAATAATAATTTTACTAGTGAAATCAAGCTATTCATGAAAGAATCTCTCTTCAAGGTAACCAACAAAAATGTCTGCTAAAAAACAGAGCTGTGGCACTGCCCCTACTTAAGCCATATTTTCGAATCTATATTTTGTAATCAAACATAAAGTAATAGTATTTTAAACAGAGAGAAAACAAATCCATAAATTCAGTAATTTCAAACTGACGGTCTTCTAAATTTCTCGGTGATAACATGAACAGTCTGATCTACAGGTACATTAGTGTGTAAGTTAGTAATGTCCAACAAAGCGAAAGTCATGTAATCCGTTGTAGGCACGTTTTTAATTAAACTTGTTAACCTAACACTGTTTTTTTTTATTGAAAACCGACGACTGAATTTCTAATATTTATTAAGAAAATATAGGCATTTTTATTTGCTTTGTATAATATGGCCTTCCCTATCATCAACAATTGTCCGCATTGATTTCAGTTCCATGCAGACATTAACTTGCATCCTCAGCTTAGGAGCTTGGGGGTTAATTACTTTAAGATATTGCACCTGTTTTGGAAAGACAGTTTCACTACATGATTTAAGCTAATCAATCAACTTTTTTGAATCTCGTTACAGGATACGTATCCACACTTTTAATATCATTTCCCTGAAAGAACTTTTACATTTTTTCAGTATATTCACATTTATCAATCGCAGCAACTGAATTACCTTTATCAGCTTTAATGATAAATGCAGCATTTTCTGTTAACTTCTGCCATTTCATCATTTTTACGCAACCATTACTATTATTGGACTCCATACCATTCACTTTATCAACCGAAACAGCAATTTTATTCTGAGTCACTTCCGAAACCTTCGTCATTCCCATTGCGAATTTTATGTCAGCTGAAGTATTTTTACAGCCTTCCTATCAATTCTGTTACGAATCCCTTTCTGTAATAGCAATTCCTCCTGCTGCTCAGACACAACGTTTGTCAAATTTAAAACGCTTGGATAAAAATCAGAATTTTGTTCACAAACAGCATTGGTGGTTCATGACTACCACATTAGGTTTAAAGTCATTTTGTTGTGTCTTTGCTTTACATCATCTACTGCTTATGCTATAGTGTTAGGGGCAACATTGGACACTAGATCAAAGACTAGTGGGGTAACTAAATTAACCAACTCAAAATATGTATCATATAATTCTACATTAATCACTTCCATTCTTGCATATAACTTTCTAATTTCACACCTTATCAAAACAACTTCACATTTGCTCTGAGCCAACATTTCAGCATTTAGTCTGTTGTTGAAATGTACTCGTACATACCTCAAAACAATTTTCTGAATTAAATATTCCTCATTTAAATTAATGTGCTTGATTGTAATTGCTAGTATAACTTTAAGGTCCTTAAACGAGAAGTATGCATGCCCAGCTAGGCAGAATCCTCTTGAGGTTGGAGATATTGGGAACCATGTGCTCAACGACAGCAATATTGGTATTGTAAACAAGAGGAACCGGAGCAAGGGTCGTAAGAGGGTTTAAATCATTTATTACAACAAATCGATTTTACTCACTGTGCGATCATCTTCGGTGCTAAGAAACAATAGAATGTAGAATCAGATCTGAAGACCATATATGTAACGTAGGCATAAGTCACACTGGGTACATTACATTTATGATGTGTAGTACATACCAGATATTAAAGTCTTGAAGACTTATGTAATAAAAGCAGATATTAACTGCTATGTTGATTGGCGACTCCATAGTGTCCTGTGCACTACGACCAGATAATGGGTATACTTGAAAAGAGAGACAGCATTGGTCGTATATTTTTATTATCGCAAAATCGATTTTCTGTCACTGACCATCTTCAGTGCTGTATTATATAACTTAAATTAGTAAGCACTGGTGTCAATAAGCTTACGGCAATGTAACATGTTCTTCTACATTGGTGCTATGTTGAAGATGTTCTATGTGATTTTATTACATGAACATTCAAGGCTTTAATATTTGATATCCACTATACACCATAAATGTAATGTACTCAATGTGACTTGTGCCCGTATTATATAATATGGCCTTCATGTCTGATTTTATGTCTTTTACTTTTTTATCACTGCATATGGTCACACAGTGATTGAAATCGATTTGCTGTAATAAATGATTTCAAACCTCTTACGACCGATGGCGCTATTTTTCTTGTTTACAATAATTCTACATTTTCCACTCACATCGATCGATGTGTACAATGCATTCCAACAGTTACACAGAACTTACAGTTATTCCAGAGGTACAAGAAAGGCAAGAAAATGAAACTGCTCGAAGAGTTATGAATACGAATTCACACTCTTACTTCACCTCAGTTTATCGACATGAGCAACTGTAAATATGTAAGAGACCACTCATGGAAAATTTTCTTAAGCTCTTCACACATATTAAACACAAACACGAAATTGACTCTCACCAGTCATAATTCTGAGCAAGAACTGCTTGCGAAGTGCATTCGGTTCTGACTTCATTTTTATGGATGGCAACGTGCGATCGCATCGAAGACCGCAGGTGGAGGAGCTCCTGGAACGAGAGGATATTCGGCGAATGGACTGGCCTGCCGGTCCTCGGCTTAACTGGCATCAATGTGTGTGGTGCGTTGGCGATGAAATGCAGCCCGTCGTCTTGCACAAATGACAATTCAGCTGTTGTCAGCCGCAGTGGTGGAGGGAAGGAACGCCCTGCCACAGGAACTCTTTATCACCCTTGTGGCCAGGAAGGTGGCACGTTGCAGAGCATGCATTTCCGTCCTTCGTAATCACACTTCGTATTAAGCTGCACGCCCAGCCTTTTGTAATTTCCAGGGGACCATCGTAAATTTGCCGTGACTTCAGTGTAATTACCATCTTTGAATAAAAGTGTCATTTCTGTTCGTCTCCTTGAGCCGTGCGTGGCTCGTGTTCCCGCCATCATGTATTTTACACCCTGTGTTTGAAGTACATCCACCTCACTACGTTAATTTAAATTACTACTGCCTTTGAGTTGCTACTTTGTTTGACCGTGTCCGACGCTAGCAGCGCGTAACGATATATCCCCTCTCGTAGTATCTTTGCTCGACTGGTATTACTTCCCGGTCGTTGTCTGTCGTAAGGCAGTTCCGGTCGCGAGTTCGGATCTGCCAATCAGTTGGAGCGCGTCTGGAGCGCGGTCCGGATCTGCCAGCCGGGGAGTTGCAATACGGAACTAGTGCAGTCGAGTTGGAGCAGCAGTGAGGTCTACATCGACATGGTTCGCCCTACTATTGCCGCCACGCATCACTTGATCCGGGCCACGGTCGTGGTGGATCGTCGGTCGGTCGTCCTACCGGACGACCCAGTTTGGCTCGCCGATTGTTCATGAGCCGGCTGTGTGTGTGTGTGTGTGTGTGTGTGGGTGTGGGTGTGTGTGTGTGGGTGTGGGTGTGGGTGTGTGGGTGTGGGCGTCGTGCAAGACAGACAATATACAAAACGATTGAAGATGTAGAAATGACAACATCTGCTGCAGACAAGAAGAAGAACACAATTAAATCTGTCGCCGCACACGCACTCCTAGATGGACCCGCAGTATTCTGTGGATGTAAACTAAACTTTAGTATTGATCTCAACGATACATTTTCACATGGTAATGGATGGCTAACTGTTGCCATTGTACGAGGTGGTACTGGTGTTCCAAACGTCTCTGGACTAGAAAGCTTCGTCGACAGAGACATCATAGCCTACAGGATGTGGGTGTGGGTGTGTGGGTGTGGGTGTGGGTGTGTGGGTGTTGGTGTGTGGGTGTGGGTGTGGGGGGGGGGGGATCGACTCCTGATTTGTTTTCGTGTGTGGTTCGTTACTGTTGGGTATCGTTCAGGTCTTCGTGCAATGCTTGTCAGATTGTGTGTGTAGTTGGCGTTATTTTCATTGACGACTATTTTAGAAGTTGTCAGCATTTGAGGGTGTTGGTCGGTTGCTGCGGACCAGAGAAGTTATCTCCGCTCGGTGCAGTCGGCTAGCCCTGCTGGCGGTCCCTGAGCAGTGTCAGAGCGTGTGTGGAGCTGTCCGATCGCTAAAAGCTTCGTGGTTCACCGACCCAGGACGTCAAAGTTGAGTAGTGGTTTCAAGTACCCAAGCCATTTCCATTCACGTTTTGTGGTTCGTTTCGGTGGTTCACTGTTGGGGAGGTTTTCCTGTGAGCAACACCGAGTATTTGTATTGCTGAAATTTAGCCTCTATGCGACGGAATTAACTATATTGGTTGACTACAATTCAAGTGCACCAGCGGGATTTTGTGCGTTGTGGCCGTTAGTGTTCTAATTACCTGCCGTAATTTCAAGCAGTGTCCTTTCCTCACCTGATGTCACTGTCCAACACGGTGTGTAGTTTTGACAGCTTAATACATATACATATTTCATTGTGGATAATCACACCCGTAAAATTTTGTTTGAATTCTCATGTACCGATTGGTGGCAAGCAAGTCGTTTGTCGGTCGGTCCGTGGCTGTCCCTTGGTTGGCTTCCGACGGATCAAGTGTAGTTGGGCTTACCACCTGTCTCACCTAAGTGAGCGAGGGCAGACTGACCCCCTGGAAGCTTCTGAGTGCTTTACTGTCTTTATCACTGGTGTTTAACTGTCTGTATATAATCTATCATAGCCGATGATTAAAAAGTCTTGGTTTTACTGTGTTTTATGTAAGTAAGTTTGAATTCCGGCAAGTTGATATTTGCTGAAAGGTTATTGCCGTTGTGTGGTCTTTCCCTTTAGTCCAGTTTCAGCTACTTAAAACTTAAGGCTTATGGTTATATTTTTGCTTAAAATTTTGGAAAATTAATTGTAGGCCTTCAGCCTTCGAAGCTTATTCTTTAAAATTACACTTTCAAACTTAAACATTGCGGTCTTCTGCCTTTGAAAGATTATGGTAATCTATTTTTAAAATCTTGAAAATTTTATTGTGGGCCTTCGGCCGTTTGTATTTCACCTTGTATACGTCTGTTCTATCTACTTTTGCCTTGAGGCATATATATATTTTATTTTATTTGCTATTTTAATTGCATTTTTATCTTGTTGATTTTTAAGGTTTCTTGTTTGGAGGCCTTCAGCCGTGAAAGAATTCCATTTTGAAACTCGTAGTTGTACCGGTCCGGCTATGTGCCGTTTTGGTTTAAAGGTGTTATTAAATTGCAACAAATAAAAAATTTTAAGGTGAAACTGACCCCAACCTTATTTGGCCCTTTCCACAATTCGAATCACCTGTTCTGCCGAGCGGATTTAGCGGGCGCATCACTCCTGACTTATTTCTTTCAATTATCTTCTGCGCCATACTTAGGAGTTATTTGTACGTATTGTCCAAGTTCCATCGAGCTATGTTACTTGCCAGTGACACATCATGTGAAAGTTACTTTCTACTTACGTTTACCACACTCCGTTCTGTTATGAACGCGAATCGCGTCGTCCTAACTCCTTTGCGAGCTAAGCTTTTCTCAAGCAACGCTGGTTACACAGGGCAGTCTACTTTCCAGGCGGAGAGAGAGAGACCGCTAGCAATTCGAGCTGACTACAACAGAGGTCGCCAGCGTAACAGGATCTCTGCTGCATGTCAGCAGTCACGCGGGACAAGTAGTGTGCAGTCTCATATCACTGTGTAAACGAGGATATAAGCTGCATTGTGCAGTTTAATGGAAGTTCCAGTTTGCATTAAGCTTGGCATTCCATCGGCTCATCTGCCGAGGTGCATCGATCTTGTTCTCTGAAGGAATCATCACGCATGCCGACAACTAACTCAACGAGAAATCAGCAGCCCAGAGACAGAACACCGCAATAGAACATTGTCTATGCTGGGAAGAAGACAGCAGTATTCACAAACATTGACTTGATCTCTGAATGGTCGCTCGCACATGCTTATACTATTTCTACAACGTTCACAGAGAAGTTAAGTATTCGTGCTAGTAAATATGTCAGTGTTTGGACACTGACATTTGTAGACATTTCTGTAGTTATAAAAATTACGTGCGTGTGTGCCTGATACCATTTTTTGGGAGTTGTGTTCATGTTCGCGCAGACATGTAGGTGATATACAGTAGCCACATAGACTGCCGACGAAGTGATATTAACAACAGTCGGGCAGCAGGCATTCTGAAAAATCCGCTCAGTTACGTAAATTTATTTGTTATTGCGAATGGCTCACAGTGCCAGGCAGCATTTAGTTTGGCGACAGAACAGCACCAGTGCAATGTGTTCGACAGAAAAAAGACCGTAATTCGGAATGAAAGATATAAATGGCTTAACGACTTTGACTGAAGAGCGCTCCCTGCCTTATCCATCCCCAGTGTAGCCACATTTGTTAACATTTATGTTAAAGCATGTATTTCTCGTAATATGTCTTTATTTTTGTCCACCCCCTCTATTAGGCCCAAGATAGGACTGAACGGATATCGTAAAGAAAATAGGCTGCATCCATTTCACTATTTAGAGAAACCACTGCAAACCTAATCAACATTCGAGCTCTTTTCCACCCTAATGTGGTTCCAGCACCGTAACCACTTTCATCGGCGGCTTGGATATGTATTGAGTTGGTGCACAAGTTCGTAGCATTATTCAATAATTTTAATAAATACCATACGAGACTTTAATTATGAATAAAATGTTATACTTCTCTATTTACAACAGCCTCTCAACACTGGAGTAGCTTTTCGATTCCGCGACTATAGAAACCACGTTATTTTGAAGCGAAGAACTGAGAGCCATGTTCAGAGCGCATTTTCATCCATAAAGGAAGGTCCTTTAAAGTTGTTCGATAGGGAGCACTGAAAATCTGAGGACAAAAGATCAGATGAATAGTGTGGGTGCGGAATTACTACTGTATATTGTTTTTTTATTATTATTATTATTCTAGCAGGATACGAGCGAGCGTGACCGTCGAGTAGCAACACTTGACCCAGTCTTCCTGGTCGTTGCCTGCAAGACGTCTCACTACTTGACAATAAACGTCAGCAGTGACTGTTACACCTCGGGGAAGGAATTCGTAGTGCATCACACAGTCAATGTTCCACCATATGCGTAACTTTAGTTTTTGTGGAAGCGCGCAGTTCTTTTTGGACTCAGCCATTCCTTTCTTTTGCTTATGTGAGCATAAACACACTAGTAACAGTAAAATATAGAAATGGTCGGTGTTTTTGAGATAATTTATGACCTGCAAGCAGAGGTGCACATATGGCTACCAGCTGATTTTTGAGGATTTGGCTTTGAGAGTACGGTACCTATAAACCCGGTTTTTGGAACCTTCCCCATTGCGTTCAAATGTCATCCTATGGTGGAATTCTCGCAGTTAAATACATTTGCCGGTTTTCGAGTACACTGATGTGGATCGTTACGAATTAATGCGTTTAAACGATCTTCATCAAAACCCGAAGGCCTTCTTGAACGTGGACAATCACTACTGTCAAAACGATCCTCCATAAAATGAGAACCATTTTTTGACGTGCTCTGTTCGATGGTATTATCCCCATACACGTCACAAATCTTCCTACCTGCCTCCGCTGCTGTCACTACGCTATTGAACTCAAACAGAACAATATGTCAAAAATGTTCCGATTTCTCCATTTGGCACATCAATTTCTAGCATCCACAGCTCCACTTGGTATCTCCAATTCACAAAATGATAGCAGTAGTGAACTATAAATAAAAATGACAGTCGATAAATAAACCCATAGCAACCGGACTACCAACATAAAAAGCTAAAACGCTACGGACTACGTACTAGCCTAACAGTTAACCCAGAAGAGTAGGAGTGGCGAGAGGAACGAATAACGGTGGTGGTGAATGATGCACCCTCCACCGTAAACCGTTAGGTGGCTTTCAGAGTGCTAAAGTAGATGTGGATGTCAATTTACTGCCTTCTTGCCAGTTAGTCTAATGTCTACTCTCCATGGGACTTCACTAAACTCTACTATGTCAGTTTTCAAGTGCCTCTGTGTGGTGTCACCGCCAGACACCACACTTGCTAGGTGGTAGCTTTAAATCGGCCGCGGTCCATTAGTATATGTCGGACCCGCGTGTCGCCACTGTCAGTGATCGCAGACCGAGCGCCACCACACGGCAGGTCTCGAGAGACGGACGAGCACTCGCCCCAGTTGTACGGACGACGTAGCTACCGATGCACACTGACGAAGCCTCGCTCATTTGCAGAGCCGATAGTTAGAATAGCCTTCAGCTAAGTCAATGGCTACGACCTAGCAAGGCGCCATTAGCATTACATAGCTTGTATCTAAAGAGTCTCACTTGTATCGTCAAGAGCGATGTACCACAAGGATGGATTAAAGTTAAGTATTCCAGGAGCTACGTACTTTTCTTTATAGCATTCATTACGTATCCTGTTTCAGACCTATCTTCTAGCCTGCGTGAGTAAACGCGTGCCTTTCGGCTACTTCCAAGTGGCGTGGTTGTCTTACTACGCCACAACACTCTGGATATCCCGACTTGTAACAATCTCAGATTCGTTGAATGTTGGCTTTATTCAACCTTTTCCCGATTGCATCGTTATCAGAAGTTGTGACTGTTCCCGTTGGAGCCCTTTAGTATAAAAGTGACACTATTGATTTTAGATACAATACTGTACCTTTATCAGAAATAAAAACATCCAACTCATAAGGGAGAACCATAAAACAGACAATTCGGAATCACCGTGCAGCAAGTGATTAAAGAACTGTGTTTTCATCGTTGTATTGTGCCATAAACTGCCACGTCCGACAACATTTGTACATCTTCTAGAACTGAGAATAGAAGTATACGTAATCAAGTATTTTACATTAGAAAAGCTTTAACACAATGAGTTTAAATACATTTTTAGTATATTTTAGTGACCTACTGAGACCATATAGCAAACTACAAATAATCGCTGTCGTATGGAAAATAAAATCGATGAATAGCTATGCCCATAATAGAATAAAATAGCAATAAGGTACGAGTAGAGCTGTGTAGCTAAGAAACATTGTTAGTAAAGTGTGTCGTGCAAAACCGAACTGTTTCTGGAAATACAAGTTAACTGAGTGGGTGGATTCGGCTATCAGAAACACAAAGAAGGCTGGTTTTGGTTTTACGTTTATTGATGCATGAAAGTCTTAAAGAAGGCTGTATGAGCATAAGGTAGATACAAGAAGGATTAGCTTGAATGGTTGAGAGAAGACATTTGGCTGAAGTATCGTTAGTGAATCCATGCTAAAAAATTCGTCGCCATTTTTTGCGCTGATTGTGAGGGCCGCGTAGTCTAATTAAATTTCCTTTTACGTCTGTTAGTTCATCCTAAATTCGGTAAAAACGTTTCATTGTCCCACATAAAAATGCCGTTCCTCTTCGCAGAGCTATTTTTTTGGACAATGACATAACTAACAAGTGAAATTCACTTATTTAAGTACATTGATCAACACGTTTTAAAAGCGAGAAAGAGCAGTTAAGAAATTTTTTTGCCTCCAGTCCACCTAATCACGTTTACTGATTTAATGCTTTCACCTGGCACACGACTCAACCATGCCTATATCAAATTACTGTTGTTGCATAATTCATGAATCAGTTTATTCTGGCACGATTGTGCAGGTGGATGTGCCATCTCCATTGCTCTTGCTACCACTGATATTTTTCTTAATCTGTCACCATGACGTGGGTCCTCCGTCGTGATTAACAACGCTGTCTTTTTTTCCTATTACGATTAATCTATATTTCAGTTAATGCAAAAGTGTTATTGTGTGTGACGGAAGCCGGTCAGCGCAAAATGTATAGGAAATTGGTTTAGGCTGTCTCTGCATCCTTTTTCATTGTCTCTGTGTGGAAGCATAAATTTAAATAATACACACTCGATCTCGGTTTTAGTCAATCCGCTAGCGATCAGATTAAAATTTACCTAACGGGAAGATTGACGTATAGGCCTGTCCCCGCACTGCATTTTAATTAAAAAAAGCACGCAGGTAGCGGTTGATAACAGGTGCATATTAGATTAGAGATCACTACGTCAGTCAGGAAATTTAGTCAGCTGCGCCTCGTATCAGAATACAACGGTAGCGTTTCAAATTGTACACTTGACGTCACAAAAACTGCCCAGCGAAAATAGCAGACATAGTTAGCGCGCTCAGCACTGCCGAGAATGAAATGCAACATGTCTGGTTTTTCTGTTTATCTTAAGGACACTCACAGGAGGATAAATTACTTCAAAAATTACTGCTAACTGTACATTTCTGTATTACAGATCTATTCCAAGAAGGCGCGAACTCTTTTTCTGCGATCTGTCTATGCTAGTATATCTACAGATATAGAGCATGTTAACTGAATGGATGTAAGTTCTTAAACGGGTACCGTAGATGAATAAACGTCGTGCAGCCATTGTATGTCAAGTGTCTCATTCACAATGTGAATTACTTACGTAATAGACACATTCTTCTGGTTCAACAGTTTGTTGTCTATGAACTTCTCCATTACATTTTAGAAAACATTGCGATGATGTGCGGCTAATTTCTCACAGACGATGTGAGGGATTTTGTGCTATAAATCAAATACAATCAAGTCTAGTGGAGAATTACTTCTCTGTAGCCGAAAAATTAAATTTACTTCCTCTATTTGATGTAATACGTCACAATTATTCACAGTTTCATTGAACTTCGCTTTGTTAGTTCTGAAAGTGCACCATTTGTCCAGTAACATCCAATGTCAGTACACGAATAACATAAAAAAACTGCACCACATCACTTTGAGTCGAGTCACATTATTCATGCGCCATGCCTCGTCATCAACAGCGTTTTCGTGACCGCGTCAAGAGCTCACTTTGCACACTGGGCGATGATGGATAAAACATTGTCGAGATACTGGAGAATCCAGCAGTCGTGTGAGAGTGGAACTTCGACGCGTAACACATGTCAAGAATAATGAACCTATCAATATGCGACGGTAAACTGCTTTCTTTGAAACACAGTGAATACGATTCGGTGGATACGGTTCGACGCCGGCTTCGGGAGACGGACTACTTAGTAAACGTGCGATTACTAAACAGAGGCTTCGCCGTGATCTTCGACTCTATTGGTTAGCGTTTTCCGAGGAAAATGTCAGTCGTGAATGGAGGAACGTGATATTTTCCGACGAATCGGTTTCGTACTCAGTGAATGGTGATTCAGTACGAGTATGGGCCGCAAGATGCCCGTTTCGATACCAAATACATTCTTGAGTCATCTCGCATTGGAACAATGGATGTATGGATATTTGGGACTGGGTGTGTTTCAGTGAACGTTAGTGCATCACAAGACAGCTGATCTATATCTGCATCTAGACAGATACTCCACAAGTCACCTATGGTGCGTGGCGGAGCTACCCTATACCAATACTAGTCATTTCCTTTCTTGTTCCACTCGCAAATAGAGCGAGGGAAGAACGACTGTCTACATACCTACGTATGAGCCCTAATTTCCCGAATCTTATCTTTGTGGTCCTTACGTGCAGTGTATGTTGGCAGCAGTAGAATCGTTCAGCTTTTAGCTTCAAACGCCGGTTCTCTAAATTTCCTCAATAGTGTTTCTCGAAAAGAACGTCGCCCCCTCCCCCCCCCCCTCTCCCCCCTCCCCCTCCAGGGATTCCCATTGGAGTTCCCGAAGCATATCCGTATCACTTACGTGTTGCTCGAACCTACAGTCACAAATCTAGCAGCCCGCCTCTGAATTGTTTCGATTTCTTTCTTCAATCCGACCTGGTACTGATCAGAAACGTTCGAGCAATACTCAAAATAAGTATCACCAGCGTCCTATATGCGGTTTCCTTTCCACTCTTTCCTAAAATTCTGCCAATAACCGGAGTCGACCACCCATCTTCTCTACCACAGTTCTTATTTGCTCGTTCCGTTTCATATTGTTTTGCATCGTTACTCCTAGATGTTTAAACGAATTGACTGTGTCAAGCTGGACACTAGTAATACTGTATCCGAACATTACAGGTTTGTTCTTCCTACGCATTCGCGTTAACTTACTTTTTCCACGTTAGAGCTAGCTGCCATTCATCACACCAACTGGAAATTTTGTCTAAGTTGCCTTGTATCTTCCTACAGTCACTCAACTTCGACACCTTACCGCACAGCACAGCATCATCAGCAAACAACCGCAGATCATTTACCGCAGATCATTTATGTATGCAGAGAACAACAGCGGTTCTATAACACTTCCCTGGGGCAGTTCTGGCGATACTCTTGTCTTTGGCGAACATTCGCCGTCGGTGACAACATACTGGGTTCTATTACTTAAGGAGTCTTCGAGGCACTAATGCATCTGTTAACTTACTCCGTATGCTCGTACTTCGTTAACAGCCTGCAATGGGGCACCGTATCAAATGGTTTCCGAAAATGTAGAAATATGGACTCTGCCTGTTGCCCTTCATCTATAGTTCGCAGTACAGTATAATGTGAGAAAAGGATAAGCTGAGTTTCGCACGAGCGATACTTTCTAAAGCCATGCTGATTTGCGGACATAACCTTCTCAGTCTCAAAATTTCTTATACTAGAACTGAGAATTTGTTCAATGATTCTGTAGCAAACGGAAGTTAAAGATATTGGGTAGTAATTTTTCGGGTCCGTTTTTGTACCCTTCTTATATATAGGAGTCACCTGAGCTTTTTTCCAGTCGCTTGGAACTTTGTACTGGGCAACAGAATCAGGATAAATGCAAGCTAGGTAAGGGGCCAATACCGTAGAGTACTCTTTGCAGAACCGAATTGTGATTATACGCGGATATCGTGATTTATTCGCTTTCAAATCTTTCAGTTGTTTCTCTACTCCAGGGATGCTTAGTACTATGTCGTCCATACGGGTGTCTGCCCGATGGTCGACTTCATGCTGCCCGGTGTCCCCATATTGTGAGTAATAGTATTGTCTCATCAGTGCGACAATGATATCCTGAGAGAGTAATAAGTTTTCCACAGGTCCAGTATATCCTATAAACAAGCCAGCGATGCTGCAGAAGTGGTTTGCAGAACAGAATGTTATTTTTAGATTGACCTCCTGCACCAGACCTGAGCCCTACTGAAAACGTACAGACAGATTTTTGCACCGAGAATATATGATAACCATTAGAATGTTATTCTAGCTGCCTGGGTGGAGGTGGCAGAAAATGAGTTATTACCCATCTCATAGACTCTCGTCCTAGCAGATCGCAGACAGTCATTGAAATTAAGAGCCTGTGGGCGGGATGTTAGTTGGCGGAGGAGGAGCTTAGAGTTGAACGTCCCGTCGACAACGAGGTCATTAGAGACGGAGCGCAAGCTCGGGTGAGGGAAGGATGGGGAAGGAAATCGGCCGTGCCCTTTCAAAGGAACTACCCCGGCATTTGCCTGAAGCGGTTTAGGGAAATCACGGAAAACCTAAATCAGGATGGCCGGAGACGGGATTGAACCGTCGTCCTCCCGAATGCGGGTCCAGTGTGCTAACCACTATTAGTTGGTAAAAGCGCTGCAGTCATGGACTGTGCGGCTGGTCCCAGCGGAGGTTCGAGTCCTCCCTCGGGCATGGGGGTGTGTGTTTGTCCTTAGGGTAATTTAGGTTAAGTAGTGTGTAAGCTTAGGGGCTGATGACCTTAGCAGTCAAGTCCCATAAGATTTCACACACATTTGAACATTTTTTAGTTGGTAAAGAAGCTACATGCTGTTCGCTTTTGAGGGGTGAAAATATCTTAATAAGAATCTTGAACTGTTCGTTGTATTAATTACGTGATTTTTACTGATTAAACACATTAACAGATTACGGCAAAAAAGAACTGCGCTAAGCCAGATACTATACAAACCTAATTGTCAGAGAGGTGCCTCCTAGGCCGGCAATTATGCCACTGAGCTACGAATGCATTATGCGACAGCTTCTTCCTCCTCATTAAGCCACATGGCGAAATTAACTGCCTTCACTGGGTCCAAAATGCTACGGATGATGCGACGCAGTTTTCTTGGCTGATTTCTGAGGGTGCGTTCTTATGGTAAGGGTCAAAAGGTGTTGATGTTTCCACTTCACTCACAGTTACTAGTTTTGAACAGATCTGTACGCGCCGTAATCTGTTTGGCTCCTGTGTAACACGTCGGTAATTCAAATTTCAGCTACGGCCAGTTTTGTGCTGTCAGACGTACACTGTCAAATGAAAAAAAAATCTCCTGTAAGACACTTTCTTTAATTGATCATCTGTAGGGTTGGCGTTAATAGCTGAAACAACCGGTTTTCGATTGTATCGTTTTTTTTTCTCAACGGCTCTTTAGCCTGACTGTTAAAACCGCTCAATATAATTTATTTTCCGTTTATTTCAATTAATTTCTGTAATAAAAGTAGAAATCGAACAACGTCTGAAAATTTTGAGCCCCACAGTTTCAAGATACATGGAATCAAAATATTAAATGAAATGAGCAACTGAAAGAAACTTCAGCCAGTCCACCGTTCGCTGCTTTTCTCGAAAAGTGGTAAGTGTGTGAATACTACAAAAAACACCAGTATTCCCTATTTACTGTAATTATTGGAAACTCTGCTCAAAAGCCGTGCTTTAATAGCGGATTATACGACTGTATGGGTCTTACGAATAGTCAGTGTTAAAGGGTGAAAACTGAGTTTAAAGAAATCTATTTTTCTCGCTAATTTGTCAGTTTTCAAAGTTTGCAAGCAGATAAAGGTATATTATGTAGACACAAGCAGCAGGCCATCTATTTTCTGCTTTTGTTTAACTATAAATGAATTGTTAAGTTTTAAGTTTTCTCCTTATATGACGTTGCTAGTTTGTTGTGGCTTCTCCAGTGTTTAACCATTTAAAGCAAATGGATCATCGTACTTCAGTCATCATTTTGTAAAATAATCCTAGACTATGGATGGTGATAGTCTGTAATAGAACTGATAGAATATACAATATTAAGAGCGTACAGTTGTTCTGCTGTGCCGCAGTGTAGCGCGGTGCGGGGCAGGTTGCCTGGTCCCGTGACGGCGTGAGATTGTCAGCCGTAGTGCTGTCTGGTGGTGTAATGGTCAGCATTCCTGACTTGTAAGCAAGGAGACTGGAGTTAAAGACCGCCGGTAGGGTAGCTCAGCGTGTTCGGTCAGAGTGGTAGCTGCCCTTTGTAATAAGAAAACTGAGTGAATAGACCAACGATGACCATGAACGAGTGTCAGAAGACGTTGCACCGAACAAATGCAACCAACGACAACGAACAAATTGAGATAAACAAAAAAAAAGACATGTCATGGGACGGGCTTCCCGAACAAATAGGACGAAAGTCACGACCAAAATGTGATAAAAAAAGGAGACCAGTCCTGGAAAAAAATTTTAATTCATTTATTCAGCTTGCATCATTATCGTTGAATGTATACGTGTTTGTTGCTCGTTTGTTGGCATTGTTATTGAAATAGCATTGATCACTTTTCACGTTTTCTATTATAACGCAATATTTCAAAGCAATGTAAATTATACGAATAAAAGTTTCTCGTTTCTTAAGACAGGTCTGTTTAAAAACCAATAATTTTTGCACTGCTGCCACAGTTAATTGGCACTTTCATTTTTTTTCACGGTTGTTAGTACAAAATAAAAAAACACATGTTATAACTGAGGCAAAACAAATACCGGTTATTCAAAAATGGATCAAATGGCTCTGAGCACTATGCGACTTAACTTCTTAGGTCATCAGTCGCCTAGAACTTAGAACTACTTAAACCTAACTAACCTAAGGACATCACACACATCTATGCCCGAGGCAGGATTCGAACCTGCGACCGTAGCGGTCGCTCGGTTCCAGACTGTAGCGCCTAGAACCGCACGGCCACTCCGGCCGGCCCGGTTATTCAGAACTGAAATACGGGTACTGGTTTTGCTCCGGCGTAACATCAAGTGCCGGCACGTCGGTCAAGAACGTTAGAGCAGAGAGGGTTGTGAGACGACCTCAGACAATAGTACGCTGACCGACCCCACTCCAGAACGACACCGAGACAGCAGAGGCCCTGTACGCGAAGAGAACATAAACGCCGCTCCGTGTGACGGCAGCCCAGTTGAAGTCTAGGCGTGCTATGAAAGCTACAGTAGTGACTTATAAACTGTACTGTTTCACTTTTAGTAGGAGTTGAATATACTGAAGAGCTTGCTTATGTTTGTCAGCCGCCCTTTTGCTCGCGACACGTCTGTATCTCACACAAAGTTAAGTATTGTCACTTACCTTACTGTAATAATAATATGATTTGCTTGAATTGTTGTCCAGCGATACGGGAAAGCAGGTTGCCTAGGCACCCTATATTAGACGAGTGGGCAAGACACAACAGGCTTCAACCGGTAGGTTTTTCCGAATCCTACTATGGAGGCGGACTAGTTTTTTGTCGAGAGCTCACAACTGCCAGAGAGTATACCATACCGTGCACTATTGAGGAAACGCTGACTCTGTGTACTGGAGTAGAGCAGAGTGAGCTCCGTAGAGAATACCAGAAGCTGCTGAAGGGCGCACAAGTTGGGGGGGTGCGAGGCAGCGCGCCTTGCCCCGCGACGGCGTGGGAGTGTTTGCGTGCATCTCGGCGGGAGTCGGGACACAGCGGCGCCGGCAAGCCCGCCGCCCGCCAGCGATACATCGCATCGGTCCGCTCGCTCGACGTCGCCTCGGTCGATACCTGGCAGCGGTGAAGCCCCGGATGCGGCGCCACCTGAGGACGCGTCGAGTTTCTCGAGACAAAGGGCCGCGGAAAGAGAGCGGCCGCTCCTCAGACGACTGCGCAGCCTCTTTGGTACACAGTTTCCCTCTCAACAGCACCCGAATGTCGTACATCTGGAAGCTACTTATTATAAATAGGTTTTCAGAAATTACTGCAACCAGTCGCCTTTTATGTAGATGTATTTTATTTAACCATGACCGGTTTCGAGCTGCCTAGCAACTCATCATCAGATGGTGTATACATTTAGTGCTTTTTTGTACCCATTGTGTGGGTGGTTGAGTATCTGTGGCTAGACAGAAACGAGAACAAATAATCGCTACATGTGGTACAGTAACACGAAATATTTACAGCATAATTTATGTTTAACGTATAAGAGCAAATAATCACTACATGTGGTACAGTTACATGAAATATTTATAGTTTAATTAACGTTATTGAGGTGTTACTTACAAATAAATCTTTTTGCAGGTATATATATCTCTTTTAGGACGTATTTTTGAAACCATTGTGTCTTGTTTTTCACAATTTCACAAGTTAAAACTTTCACTAGATGTATATTACTTTTGAGGCACTGTTGGAAACATATATCTCGTTTTTCGTAAACATCGCTGAACACACTTAGCCACAGATACGAATACAGGATTTACACATTATAAACAAGCCAAAGATTGCAATATAACTACAGTATCAAAGATTTCAAGTTGACCAGAGGCATTATTAGTCAACACACACACTGACAAGAGATTTGTCTTTATTACATAGAAAATAAATGTAAATTAGCTTAAACTAGTAAAATGTTTATTTATAAATTAGCTGTGCAATTTAACAGGTATATAAAACTAGATTTTATACATTATATTTCAGTTACATTTAAGATTATTGGTATTGAGAGTATTATGACAGCTAATTTCTTGCTCCTTCCATTGGCTGATCTTGGCATATGATGTCTGGGATGAGAGGTTGATGGTTAACTTAAAATAATAAGTAATGCTGGAACTTATAAGGGTGTGGAAAAGGAGTTGGCGGTGGGGGGGGGAGGGGGGGGGGAGGTGGTTGTATAGGAAAAAGGAGAGGGGGGGGTTGAGAGGGTGATGTGGAGAGAGAAGAGAGCTGAAGGGGGGGGGCAGAAGTGGTACAAGCTTATGTGTGTGTGTGTGGGGGGGGGGCATTTTGTTACTGAATAACTGTTTAGTTTTTTAAGTTCAAAGAATCCTTAAAATTCTGAAAGAAGGAGTTATTCGCCAGTTCTGTCTGCTCATTTAAAATGGTATGTGGGGAATTATGTTTGTGGGTAAAAATCTCTAATTGTTCGAGAAGATCCATCTTGAATCCCTTGTCTACAGTGTGTAGGATTTGAAGGTTAGTTTTAATGTCTGTTATGGAATGTTTATTATCTGCTAGATGGGTAGCAAAAGTGGATCTATTTAAGTTGTTTAGGCGAAGTGCATCAGTGTGCTCTTTGTATCGGATCTCAAAATTTCTACCTGTTTGCCCTATGTAGTAGCAGGAGCAGCTGTCACATCTTAATTTATATATACCAGATTTTTGGTAGGGTGTGCTGGCTCTTTTGGTGTTGTGGACTATTTTGTTCTGTATTTTGTTGTTAGTGTGAAAACTTATTTTGACATTATGTGGTTTGAATAGCTTAGCGAGTTTGTATGAGAGATTGCCGAGAAACGGCATACAAACGAATTTGGTTTCTTCTGCTACTGAGGTCTGGCTTGCTAGTTTTGCTTTGTTAGATATAATGTTTTTATCTAATTTTTCAATTATGCTTGGGTCATAAGCATTGTTTGATGCTATTGTTTTTAATATATTGATTTCATTAATTTTTGCAGTAGGATCAGCTTGAATCTTGTTGATACGGTTAAGTGCCGATTTGAAAAAAGCTAGTTTATGCTGATTTGGGTGGCATGATGTATTGTTTATTATAACATCTGAAGTGGTGGGTTTCCTATATATCTGAAATTTATGTTTGTTGTTGTGATGTGTTATGTTTAGGTCAAGAAAATAGATACCTTTTTGGGTTTGGTGTTCTACTGTGAACTGTATTTTGGGGTGAACATTATTAAGTTTACCAGCTAAGGCCTCAATTTCAGTGGCTGTCCCATCATATAACAACAGGGTGTCATCAACATATCGTTTATAATAAATGATCTTGTCTGTTTCTATTGGGTTTGCTTTAAAGAATTTAATTTCAAGATCATTAATGTAGATGTCAGCAAGAAGGCCAGCTAGACTACTGCCCATTGCTAGACCATCATGTTGAATATATATTTTGTTGTTGAAGGTGAAGTAATTGTGGGACAGCACTAATTCAAGTAAATCCATCAGCTCACAGATTTCCATGTCACTTAACTTTTTATGTTGTAATAAGTTATTTTTTATTATTCGAAGTGTGTCTATTATAGGTATGTTTGTGTACAGGTTGACAATATCAAGGGATGCAAAGTTAGCTGCATTGGGAATGGAAATTTCTCTGATACTGTCAATCAAATCATAGGTGTTTTTTATGGAATAATTGGTTGGGAATGTATAATATTTCTTGAGTATTTCATGCAGTTTTTTAGTCACTTTGTACCCTGGGCTATTTATGGAATTCACAATCGGGCGTATCGGGTGTCCATCTTTATGAATTTTAGGTTGTGATCTAAGCTTTGGTGCTGTAGGGTTCATTATAACACATTGTTTGGCTTCAATGGATGTCAGCAGAAAGTTACAATTTTTTAACATGTCTTTTATTTTAGCTTGGTATTTGGGAGTGGGGTCAGATTTCAACTCAGTTATGTTGTTATTCTTGAAAAATTCTAGGGTTTTCTTAATGTAATCAGACTTGTACATTATCACGGCTGTGCTGCCTTTGTCAGATTTAACAACAAGGGCACTACTGTTTGTTAGCTTTTTGTTAATTTGTTTCAGTGTTACAGATTCATCATGTTTATTACTATGGAGCCTTTGTGCATCTATGGTTTTCTTTATTATTTTGTTTGCATCATGGGCTAGAGCATTTTGATCATTCTGATCTAGTTTTGATGTTATACATGCTATTTTGGTGTTAGTTATTAGGTCTTTAACACTATTGTAATCAAGTTTTGTGGCAATATTATGTTTAAGTCCCTTATTTAACAAATTTAATTCTGTGCTATTGAAATTAATGCTTGTTGTGTTAACTACTCTCTCAAAGAATTTATGTTGCACGGGAGGGCATTCATTTGGTGGAATGGGGGATTTTTTGGCAATCAGGAGTGAGAGCTTTTCTTTTTGTTTATGTGCAATTTTCAACATCTTTTTATGCACATTTAGTTGGGTTAGATCTAAGAAATTAGTGATTTGGCTTAGAGTGAGATAGTTGCTTAACTCTAAGTGCAGCATGTAGATGTCCCTGTTTAACAAGTCTTTTCGTTTGTAATGTGATCTAATTTCATTTTTGATCCATACAATTTCACATTTTCTCTTGGCTGCTTGTGCAGATTCACTCTGGTCTTTAACTACAACTCTTATGTAATTAGGAGTTACATTCTCTAAGATACATTGCTTATTAAATTTGATGGCAAGAATAGTTTTCATTAATTTCACTTTGCACTTCCTGTATTTGTTCATTGTTCCTTTTACCTGGCTAGGTAGCAAAATAAGACTTTTATCCATTGTGGATGTGGAGCACTGCGACTGTGGTGTGAACAGGTTTTCAGAAATTACTGCAACCAGTCGCCTTTTATGTAGATGTATTTTATTTAACCATGACCGGTTTCGAGCTGCCTAGCAACTCATCATCAGATGGTGTATACATTTAGTGCTTTTTTGTACCCATTGTGTGGGTGGTTGAGTATCTGTGGCTAGACAGAAACGAGAACAAATAATCGCTACATGTGGTACAGTAACACGAAATATTTACAGCATAATTTATGTTTAACGTATAAGAGCAAATAATCACTACATGTGGTACAGTTACATGAAATATTTATAGTTTAATTAACGTTATTGAGGTGTTACTTACAAATAAGAGAGCTGAAGGGGGGGGCAGAAGTGGTACAAGCTTATGTGTGTGTGTGGGTGGGGGCATTTTGTTACTGAATAACTGTTTAGTTTTTTAAGTTCAAAGGAAGTGCAAAGTGAAATTAATGAAAACTATTCTTGCCATCAAATTTAATAAGCAATGTATCTTAGAGAATGTAACTCCTAATTACATAAGAGTTGTAGTTAAAGACCAGAGTGAATCTGCACAAGCAGCCAAGAGAAAATGTGAAATTGTATGGATCAAAAATGAAATTAGATCACATTACAAACGAAAAGACTTGTTAAACAGGGACATCTACATGCTGCACTTAGAGTTAAGCAACTATCTCACTCTAAGCCAAATCACTAATTTCTTAGATCTAACCCAACTAAATGTGCATAAAGAGATGTTGAAAATTGCACATAAACAAAAAGAAAAGCTCTCACTCCTGATTGCCAAAAAATCCCCCATTCCACCAAATGAATGCCCTCCCGTGCAACATAAATTCTTTGAGAGAGTAGTTAACACAACAAGCATTAATTTCAATAGCACAGAATTAAATTTGTTAAATAAGGGACTTAAACATAATATTGCCACAAAACTTGATTACAATAGTGTTAAAGACCTAATAACTAACACCAAAATAGCATGTATAACATCAAAACTAGATCAGAATGATCAAAATGCTCTAGCCCATGATGCAAACAAAATAATAAAGAAAACCATAGATGCACAAAGGCTCCATAGTAATAAACATGATGAATCTGTAACACTGAAACAAATTAACAAAAAGCTAACAAACAGTAGTGCCCTTGTTGTTAAATCTGACAAAGGCAGCACAGCCGTGATAATGTACAAGTCTGATTACATTAAGAAAACCCTAGAATTTTTCAAGAATAACAACATAACTGAGTTGAAATCTGACCCCACTCCCAAATACCAAGCTAAAATAAAAGACATGTTAAAAAATTGTAACTTTCTGCTGACATCCATTGAAGCCAAACAATGTGTTATAATGAACCCTACAGCACCAAAGCTTAGATCACAACCTAAAATTCATAAAGATGGACACCCGATACGCCCGATTGTGAATTCCATAAATAGCCCAGGGTACAAAGTGACTAAAAAACTGCATGAAATACTCAAGAAATATTATACATTCCCAACCAATTATTCCATAAAAAACACCTATGATTTGATTGACAGTATCAGAGAAATTTCCATTCCCAATGCAGCTAACTTTGCATCCCTTGATATTGTCAACCTGTACACAAACATACCTATAATAGACACACTTCGAATAATAAAAAATAACTTATTACAACATAAAAAGTTAAGTGACATGGAAATCTGTGAGCTGATGGATTTACTTGAATTAGTGCTGTCCCACAATTACTTCACCTTCAACAACAAAATATATATTCAACATGATGGTCTAGCAATGGGCAGTAGTCTAGCTGGCCTTCTTGCTGACATCTACATTAATGATCTTGAAATTAAATTCTTTAAAGCAAACCCAATAGAAACAGACAAGATCATTTATTATAAACGATATGTTGATGACACCCTGTTGTTATATGATGGGACAGCCACTGAAATTGAGGCCTTAGCTGGTAAACTTAATAATGTTCACCCCAAAATACAGTTCACAGTAGAACACCAAACCCAAAAAGGTATCTATTTTCTTGACCTAAACATAACACATCACAACAACAAACATAAATTTCAGATATATAGGAAACCCACCACTTCAGATGTTATAATAAACAATACATCATGCCACCCAAATCAGCATAAACTAGCTTTTTTCAAATCAGCACTTAACCGTATCAACAAGATTCAAGCTGATCCTACTGCAAAAATTAATGAAATCAATATATTAAAAACAATAGCATCAAACAATGCTTATGACCCAAGCATAATTGAAAAATTAGATAAAAACATTATATCTAACAAAGCAAAACTAGCAAGCCAGACCTCAGTAGCAGAAGAAACCAAATTCGTTTGTATGCCGTTTCTCGGCAATATCTCATACAAACTCGCTAAGCTATTCAAACCACATAATGTCAAAATAAGTTTTCACACTAACAACAAAATACAGAACAAAATAGTCCACAACACCAAAAGAGCCAGCACACCCTACCAAAAATCTGGTATATATAAATTAAGATGTGACAGCTGCTCCTGCTACTACATAGGGCAAACAGGTAGAAATTTTGAGATCCGATACAAAGAGCACACTGATGCACTTCGCCTAAACAACTTAAATAGATCCACTTTTGCTACCCATCTAGCAGATAATAAACATTCCATAACAGACATTAAAACTAACCTTCAAATCCTACACACTGTAGACAAGGGATTCAAGATGGATCTTCTCGAACAATTAGAGATTTTTACCCACAAACATAATTCCCCACATACCATTTTAAATGAGCAGACAGAACTGGCGAATAACTCCTTCTTTCAGAATTTTACGGATTCTTTGAACTTAAAAAACTAAACAGTTATTCAGTAACAAAATGCCCCCCCCCACACACACACATAAGCTTGTACCACTTCTGCCCCCCCCCCCTTCAGCTCTCTTCTCTCTCCACATCACCCTCTCAACCCCCCCCCTCTCCTTTTTCCTATACAACCACCTCCCCCCCCCCTCCCCCCCCACCGCCAACTCCTTTTCCACACCCTTATAAGTTCCAGCATTACTTATTATTTTAAGTTAACCATCAACCTCTCATCCCAGACATCATATGCCAAGATCAGCCAATGGAAGGAGCAAGAAATTAGCTGTCATAATACTCTCAATACCAATAATCTTAAATGTAACTGAAATATAATGTATAAAATCTAGTTTTATATACCTGTTAAATTGCACAGCTAATTTATAAATAAACATTTTACTAGTTTAAGCTAATTTACATTTATTTTCTATGTAATAAAGACAAATCTCTTGTCAGTGTGTGTGTTGACTAATAATGCCTCTGGTCAACTTGAAATCTTTGATACTGTAGTTATATTGCAATCTTTGGCTTGTTTATAATGTGTAAATCCTGTATTCGTATCTGTGGCTAAGTGTGTTCAGCGATGTTTACGAAAAACGAGATATATGTTTCCAACAGTGCCTCATAAAAGTAATATACATCTAGTGAAAGTTTTAACTTGTGAAATTGTGAAAAACAAGACACAATGGTTTCAAAAATACGTCCTAAAAGAGATATATATACCTGCAAAAAGATTTATTTGTAAGTAACACCTCAATAACGTTAATTAAACTATAAATATTTCATGTAACTGTACCACATGTAGTGATTATTTGCTCTTATACGTTAAACATAAATTATGCTGTAAATATTTCGTGTTACTGTACCACATGTAGCGATTATTTGTTCTCGTTTCTGTCTAGCCACAGATACTCAACCACCCACACAATGGGTACAAAAAAGCACTAAATGTATACACCATCTGATGATGAGTTGCTAGGCAGCTCGAAACCGGTCATGGTTAAATAAAATACATCTACATAAAAGGCGACTGGTTGCAGTAATTTCTGAAAACCTGTTCACACCACAGTCGCAGTGCTCCACATCCACAATGGATAAAAGACTTATTATAAATAGCCGAAAACGACGAACTCGAGTTTGCTTAATTAGCTGATGCTCTTTGTCTCTTTTTCGGAGAAGGATACTGGAAAACTGTGGCTGACCTTGTTTTCTTTTGTTTTAGTATGCTTCGTAAACCAAAAATGAGACACAAAAATATATTCGCATTTCATTTTTACTAAACCAACTTTCAATAACAATACTAGAAGTTACTTCTTTTGCCAATGCAGAGATCATCATGACTTTTTTGAATTACAGGCCGCATGTCCAGTGGATACATTTGATGAGCTTTCAGTTAAGTGTTTTCCATTGCGTTCTGCATCATTGCTGAATCTGCCTTCCTTTACGGGAAATCGCCCATCCCAAGTGCAAGTGATCGCATCAAAACTTTGTCCGCGCCTCCGGCCCCTTTGACTAGGCCCTTTCCAGAAAGAGGGGACTTCTAATGTCGGATAGGCCATTTCTGGTGGTATTTCTGCAAAATGTAGGCTGTAACTTGTTTCTAACTCAAGATCGAGAATATTTTGATTACTGTTGTAGACTCTTGCTCTAGGCTGGTTCGTTGATTAGAAAGAGGGGACCAAACAGCGAGATCATCGGTCCAATCGGTTGAGGGAAGGATTCAGAAGGAAATCGGCCATACCTTTTGAAAGGAACAATCGCGGCACTTGACTGACGCGATTAGGGAAATCACGGAAAACCTAAATGAGGAGGGCTGAAAGTGGGTTTGAGCCGTCGTCCTTCCGAATGAGAGTCCAGTGTGCTAAGCACAGCGACACCTCACTCGGTCTTGGTCTATGGGTAGAATTTTTGATTAATAATCAAACAGTAATGGGTCCTGGGTTCGAACCAGCCACTTCTTAAATTATAAATAAAAATGATGACCAATGCCCAAGAAGTCGCCCTCGCCTTGGCAAACATTAATAAGCAATGATATACGGTATGAGGACGGAGAAGGCTCTGGAAACCACTGCAGAATATTAAAGGGGCATAATATGTATCCACAGGCATGTGACCTGTAATTGAAAAAGTGTTAGTCCCCAATTCATATCTCTGGGAGGGCTGTTTTGCCTGACTCGCATACAGATTTTGGACTGCACGGTCTTCGAACGGAAACCTTTTGTTCGCTCTTTATAGAACACATCATTAACATGTACATAAATTGGGGACATAGAGTGTGCGCATTCAGTACAAAGAGCTGCCACCTATGGAATCAATAACAGCTCTAAAACGGACATAAATTGCTTCGAGCTAAGGTTGGGTAACAGATGTGGGTATGTAATTCCAGCCCGCATCTCGTGGTCGTGCGGTAGCGTTCTCGCTTCCCACGCCCGGGTTCCCGGGTTCGATTCCCGGCGGGGTCAGGGATTTTCTCTGCCTCGTGATGGCTGGGTGTTGTGTGCTGTCCTTAGGTTAGTTAGGTTTAAGTAGTTCTAAGTTCTAGGGGACTTATGACCACAGCAGTTGAGTCCCATAGTGCTCAGAGCCATTTGAACCATTTTTATGTAATTCCATGCCTCTTCAGTTTTATGGCAGAGTTGGTCAATTGTAGTGGCTGGCGAGTGGTGGTGTGCCCTCTCACCAACCCACGATTGTACATGCTGTGACAGAGTGAGAGATCTGCAGATGTGCTGGCAAGGGCAAAAACTGAACACCATTGCTATCGAGGTAAGTCGGAACTGCACCGGCAACATTCGGGCTTGTTGTTGAAAGATGACGTCACTGTGCCTTTGAAGATAAGGCACTGCAACCGGTCGCTACACGACAGAACCGTAACGTCTGCAATCCAAATGAAAGGCTAGAGGTGATCATGTTGTATATTCAGTGGTGCCCCATACAATCACGCTACGTACTGTCCGAATGATGATGACGAATGTTATCTTGCTGTACTTCGAACGGGCGCTGGTGTGATAAGAATGTCAGTCCTTTCTATAGTGTCGTCATAGGACGCAGCACTGTTGACGCGCCTCTCTCTGCTGCTGTAAGCTAAACCCCAATAATGCTCACCGAGATGACAGGCAATGATGCTCCACATGTTTTCGCACTGTTGCTTTGGATACTTGTCCTCTTACAAACAAGCCCATTTCCCGACTGTGGATGCGTGGCGTGCCCGAGCAAACAATATGTCCTCAGGGACACTAGTCGCGTGGAACTGTCAAGATCCTGCTTGTCGGTGGGTACGGCCTTCATAAGACCATCGTGACGTACGAGCCTGGTCAACGTGAGCAGGAATATTTATTTGTTGCTTATTTAGCCTGACCAGATTAAGGCCGCAAGGTCCTGCCTTACACCTGGTCAGGAACAGCACACACCAAAGATATTACAAAACAGTCCCAATAATAATAACAATAATAATAACAACTAATAATAATAATCTAACAGTAAAGGGCATTTAGAATCATGCAGATTAGCTTAGCACATTTGAAGTCATATTTAGTATTGTTAGAAGCGGAATGGATCTAGGAAGAGGAAAAAATTGAAAAGATAACAGTGGCTGTTAGCAAAAAACAGAATATAAATAGAGAAATGTACCGGGAACGGGTAGGGTAAAATTGTTGGGGAAGGAGACTGACGAGAGTGAGCTGCATAGAATGTGGGAGAGACGGCTATTGTAATAAAAGGCGGGCTGTAGCTGTCTTTTGAAGTTTGGAAGGAACTTAACCTCCCCGATATTTTGAAGAAGACTGTTCCAAAGTCAGGCTGCTTACACAAAAAATAATTTAGAGAACTTGGTAGTCTTACATGATGATACAGAGAGGATTTTGTATAGTCGAGTACGAGTAAGAGTGGTTTGCTTTAGGACTGCAATACGCTTTAGGCTACAAAAACCCATTTTTCATCTTAATCTCTGTTCAATGCGGCGGCCTAACGCACCTTACTGGGAGGGTCTGTATACCCACGTAGTTTCACTCTACTGGCCGAAGTCAGAGCCAACGTGGTGCTGCATCAGTAACCTCAGCGTCATCCACGTACTGCTTCCGGCAGAGTCCATCCTTTATTGGGCCAAACAGTTGGAAGTCGGAAGGTGCGAAATACGGCTGTAGGGTGGAAGAACAGTCTAATGATGTTTTATGAGCTCCTCTGGGATGCGCAGACCTGTGAGAGGTCTTGCGTTGTCATGGAGAAGTTCGTTTGTACTTTTGTGGCGGCGAACTCAACGAAGTCGTCTCTTCAGTTTCCTGAGGGTAGCACATTACACATCCAATTTGATTGTTGCACAATGAGGGAGGACATGAAACAGAATAACTTCTACAGAATCCCAGAAGACCGTCGCTAAGACTGAGGGTGCGACTTTGAACTTTTTCTTTGGAGGAAAGGTGGTGTGGTGTCACTCCATGGATTGCCATTTTGTTTCCGGTTGGAACTGATTTGACCAAGTGACGAGTTCGACAATAAATTGTCACGATCGGACTAGTAACGCGCAAGAATTCCACACAGATGGTCTTCTGGTCTTCTGTGGGGCGGCGAGGAACCCAGTGGTCACGCTAACTGGTGGACGAGTGTGTTAGCACTACCAACAGAGACGTCCAGTTGAGCAGCGAAGTGTTTGTGATCCACCGACCACCTAGAGTGAGAGTGTCCGCACGTTCCAACATTGCAAGAATGACGATTCACAGCTGTGTGCGGGTGGCCGCTGTGGTCGAGCGCTTCTAGGCGCTTCAGTCCGAAACCACGCGGCTCCAACGGTCGCAGGTTCGAATCCTGCCTCGGGCATGGATGTGTGTGATGTCCTTAGGTTTAAGTAGTTCTAAGTCTAGGGGACTCATGACCTCAGATGTTAAGTCCCACAGTGCTCAGAGCCATTTGAATCACTTTGAGGTGTGTGCGGCCGGCCGGCACGCGGGAGATCGGACAGGTTTGCGCGATCTTGTTGCGATGATGACAGACGCCTCGTCTAACTGACCGTGCTTTGTTCACTGCTAGGTTTCCGTGGGCATTCTGCAAGCGCTTATCAATGTCTGTGATCCTCTCGTTTTCCGCCAGAAGAAACTCGATGACAGCTCTCACCTTGAAAACGCCCTTCCTTTAGAGACGCCGTTTTGAAAGCTGCTTACAGCGCAGCCATCTACCAAGACTTCTTGAAACTGTAGGGGCTGAAGCGGGAATATTCCACGATGCCCGACAGCAAGTTCCGCATTTTTTTTTTTTCAACCAAAAATAGCGGGGAAAAACAATGTGTTGCTTTTCTTATTGAATGCCCCTCGTATTTATACTGTGCCGTTCAGATAGCAGAGTAAGAGTTGAAGGCAAACATAAGGAAGTGCAGTGGTTGAGGATTCGGCAGAGCGAACAAAGAGTATAATAGTCTCTACGCACATAGGCACGTAACCGTGATAATTGTTCATAGAAAATGTTGTGGGGAAATCAGACCAAAGACTGTGATTTGTTGGCAGATTACTTAGAACATGCAAAAGGGGTACTAAAGAGACTGCTTACACTACACTTGTCAGCCTTTTTCTGGAGTATTTCTGTGCAGTGTGGTTTCGCGTCATACAGGATCGACGGAGGACATGGAAAAATTTAAAGAAGAGCAGCTCTTTTTGCATTATCGCGAAATATGTGATAGTGTTACGGATTTGACACGCAAATTGGCGTGGCAATCATTAGAACAAAGGTGTGTTTAAATGCGGGAGGATCTTCTCATGAAGTGTCCGCCCCAGTAGCTGAGTGGTCAGCGTGACGGATTGCCGTCCTCTGGGCCCGGGTTCGATTCCCGGCTGGGTCGGAGATTTTCTCCGCTCAGGGACTGGGTGTTGTGTTGTGTTCATCATCATTTCATCCCCATCCGGCGTGCAGGTCGCCCAATGTGGCGCCGAATGTAATAAGACCTGCGATATGGCGGCCGGACCTGCCCCGCGAGGGGCCTCCCGGCCAATGACGCCAAACGCTCATCATCATCATCATCATCATTCTCATGAAGTTACAATCATCAGCTTTCTCCTCAGAGTATGAAAATATTTTTTGACGTCCACCTACATAGGGAGGAATGATCGTCGTAAGAAAATAAGTGGAATCAGAACTCGCACGAAAGGCTGAAGTGTTCATTTCCCCGTGCACTGTTCGAGAGTGGAACGGTGGAGAAATAACTTCAAAGTGGTTCGATGAACCCTCCTCCAAGCACTTAGTTATGAATTGCAGAGTAATCGTGTAGATGTGAAATTTCGTACGAAAGTCGTTAGAGAATGGCATCACCATAGTCAAGCCTGAGGAGTATTAGTAACCCTACGAGCTTCTTTTTAAGCTCGTAAGGAAATAACATTTTTTTCCTTAATTTCTGTTGTGAGTAAAGTGATGTTGAAACCTTTTTACAGACTGCAGTTGTGTTTTCAGTCCAGTCCAGTGATCCAGAATTGTCCCCAAGTTACTTACAGAGGAAGCAAAAGTTATTTCTGTGCCGTTTACCATTACTGTCGGAAGAAATTATCTGGATTTTGGGGTAATAAGTCTGTGATCGACTAAGGCTGCTTGCGTTTTAGGTGGGTTAAGTTTTCACGTACAGTCCGAACGGTGCACATAAAATGGTGCCATTAGCTAAACATTGATTTGCAAATGTTTTGCAAAAGGAACTTATCGATTAGCACATTTCGCTTGGGCGACGGCTACGGTTCGCTACAGGAAGACAGACGTTCGAATGGTTATGCGGATGGCCGCTGGTCCAGGCTAAACCAAAAACTTTTTACCATATGTTCTTAGCTTCCGCGCTGGAACTATACAGACTGACCGTATGTGAAGCATATTTAAAATATTTTTTTGAAACATCCGATGCATGATTTGTGGTATTGAAGAAATGTCCATATGATTGGTAGTTAATCCTCAACGCCTACTAAATCTCTTGGACAGAACAACCATTGTCAGGCGGTACCCTCAGCTTCGGGAACCACTGGCTTGGACAGAAATAGTGAAGAGTACCATTCACATTTTGACTCCGTCAACTTTTTCGAACATGCATCAGGGACAGCTTGAAACTACTTTACATTTGCATTCAGCAACTGGAATCTGTGTGTGCCAAAACCTCTCATTAGCAATATGAAAGCAAGCACCCATTTGTAATAGCAGTGTCCGTTTTAGAGTCACATCTGTTACCCTACTTTTAAACACGAACAAAATTACGTTTGACGCTTGTGGTATCAATTAATCTAAATTGTATCTTTCTATCTGTAAATGAATGTAATGAATATTTATCAATAATACTGAGAATGGCTTTGTGATGAAACAATAATACACATTGGCTAACAGCTGCGTGACGAAAATATACCCCGTTAAAAAAAATCTACTGTACTTACACGAAATTTTCAAACGAGAAGTTCCTAATTTCCTCTCAGAAAGGTCATTTAGGCTCTACATTTAAGTCTTATCTTACAACGGACCTCTACTCTGACGCCACTGCGAGAATGATGAGCTGAAAGAAATAACTGCGCAGCAGTTTGCCTTCTTATTTTATTTTATGCTGTTTTCCTAAATTAAGCTTTTGTCCCTTTTCTGAAAATATGATTCCTTGTCTTGCAATAGTGAAGGCGTAGCAGTGCACGTTTTACCAATTCACTTTTCATCTACCAATGGGGATAAACTTCATGAAATATTTGTAAATGAATAGGAACGTTTTTTGAAAGTATATTGAATCCTTTTAGTGGCACAGAAACAACTTGAGCTAACATTAACGATAACTTTTCCATAGCACTGTCATTTATCATAAAATTTACCTTTACACGCAGTGTTTACTATACGTAAAATTTAACCTTTGCTTCGCTAACGAAAGACTTTTAACTAACAGTCGTGGGAGGAAATTAATTAGAATACTGAATACATACCTGATAATTCATCCTGGATACCAATTCGTAGATACTGTTAGACACTTCTCAAGTAGCCCTTGTAGCAAATAAAACTTGGTGTATTTTACCTTCTTCCAGAAGTGTCGTCGCTCTATAAAATCATATAAAAATCATTTCATATCCTCAGTCACATCAAGGAACATTTCAAATAAATTTCCTTTCTGTGCAGCATCTCCGCCATCCTAGCTCGTCATTTTGCCACGATGTAACATTCTGTCTCTCTCTCTCTGAACGACAATTGCTTCCGACTCCATCGATCGCGCGAGCTCTACTTTGTAATATAACTTCTGTTAGCCAAGGCATACGTGTTCAGGCACAAAAAGATGCTCGCAGTGCCAAACATTTCGAACAACTGTGTTTTCTCTTAATATTTGCATAGCAAACACACCATACAAACTGTGATTTCTCGTTATTTATATTTTTTACAACCATTCCTCCTTATAGAGATACCTTTTCTGGCTATTTCTCCTAATATATACCCCTTTGCTGCTAGAGTATTCTGTCGCAGTGGTTTCCGAAAAAGCACGGCATTTGGCGTCATATGAACCTCGATGAAAGGGAAAGTAAAAGATTTTTGCTTCCTCTTTAGTTTCCTTGAAAAACGAACGAATCAGAAGTTGACAAACAGTTGCTCTCAGTCCAAATGGAAAAATTCTGCACGTTTACCAACATGTGTAAGTTACCGATATTCCACCGCATAAACGAGACAACTGGTATGGCGAGCGAAGTGGTCGCTAACTAGACGGGAGTGCACGTGATGCGTCCTGCGCAGGGGGAGACAGAGCAATTTGCGGTTACACCAGTGTGTTCTCTGTTCTCGCACACACACACCACACACTTCAACCGTTCTCCCCCTCCCAGGCTACTGTCAACGTTGGGGCATGTTCATTAGGGGGACACAGCTCTGCTCTTGCTACCATAACAAAATTTTGTATACACGAACCACCGTCGCCACCAAATATCGCTACCAAATACTATCATACCTTTTTCTCTGTGGATACCACAATGTACGTTAAATCGTAAGTACCCATGACAGCTCAAAACTCAATTAAAAAATTTGCCGGAAACGGAAACTAAACCACCCGAAACATTGTATGGGACCAAGTCACTCAACATGGGATACAGAGTTGCGAATGAAAAAGATCATTTGTAAATATGAGTATGAAATTATGAAATTAATCATACAGTTCCACATTGTTGAGAATTAACATAAGGATGCACTTAAAAAAGTAGCACAAGAAACCAGTGTTGTGCAATTCCTACTTTTCTTTTTAGTCATCAGTCTTCTGACTGCTTTTATGCGGCTCACCAAGAAATCCTCGGCTGCACTAACCTCTTCATCTCAGAGTAGCACTTGCACCCTACATCCTCAATTGCTTGATGGATGTATTCCAATCTCTGTCTTCCTCTACATCTTTTACCCTCTACAGCTTCTACTTCCGTTTTCCCGCTGCCCATGACTCACTACCATACAATGCTTTCCTCCAAGCATACAACCTCAGAAATTTCTATATCAAATTAAGGTCTATGTTCGGTATCAGCAGAATTCTCTTGCTCATGAATGCCTTTCCATGCCTTCGTCTGTTTTACATAGCCTCCTTTCTTCGACCGTCATAGATTATTTTCCTTCCAAGACAGCAGAATTCCTTAACTAGGTCTGCTTCGTGATCACCAAATTTGATGTTATGTTTCTCGCTAATCTCATTTCTACAACTTCTCATGAGTTTTGTATTTTTCCGGGTTACTCTCAGTTCATATTCTGTACTCATCAGACCGTTCATTTCATTCATGTGCGAACGATCGCATTCCTGTCTTACAGCCTCTTTCATCCGAGGGCTTCGTTCTGAGTCTTGCATATGTTGTATGTCTCCTGCCTTTCCCTATAGCATTCCCTTATTTTTTCAGAATTTAGAACATCTTGCAACATTATACAATGTAGAACGCTTTTTCTAGGTCGACAATCTAAGATCGTGTCTTCATTTATCTTCGGTCTTGTTCCCATTATAAAGTGCACCTCCAGAAATGCCACTCTGCTTTACCATTCCTAAAGCCAAATAGATCATTAACTAGCAGAACCTTTATTTTATTTTCCATTGCCCTGTGTATTATTCTTGTCAGCGGTTTGGATGCATGAGCTGTTAAGCTGATTGTGCGATACTTCTCGCAGTTATCTTCCATTGCTATCTTCGGAACTGTGTGGATCATATTTTCCCGAAAGTCTGATGGTACATCGTCAGTCTCATAGATTCTACACACCAATTTTAATAGTCGATTGACTGCCCCGTCCACAATTATTTCATAAATTTAGATTGAATATTACCCAACTTCTATCTTATTTGATGTGTTGTCTTCCAGAGCACATTTAATTTCTGACTCTAACACTGGATCCCGTATTTCTTCTTCAATCACGTCATCAGATGAGCCCTCCCTTTCATAGAGCTATGCAATGTGCTCTTTACACTTATCCGGTTTGTACTCAGCATTTAATAGTGGAATTCCCCAGCATCCTTAATGTTATCACCTTTGTTTCTTAATCTCATCAAGGGTTGTTTTGATTATTCTGTATGCTGAGTCAGTCCTCACTGTGATCATTTCTTTTCAGTTTCTTCATATCTTTCCTGCGGCCATTTCGCCTTGGCTGACCCGCACCTAGTCTTTATTTAATTACTTAGGAATTTATATTGTTGTTATCCTGTCCTTACCTGAACGTTTTTGTATTTCATCTTTCCTTGCGTAATTGTAGTATTTCTCCTATTATCCAAGGTTTCTTCGCAGTTCTCTCCCTGGTGATTTTGTTTCTGTGTCCAGCATCTGTGATTGTTCCTTTTAGAGATTTCCGCACCTTTTCAACTGAACTGTCTGCAGTGATATTCCTTATCACAGTATCCACACCATTAACGAACTTAAAACGCTTCTCATTATTCTTGAGTACTTCAGTATCCGAGTCCCTTTCACACTGATTCTTTCGGACATTCTCAACTTTGTTCTTCTCTTTATCTTAACAAAATTGTGATCTGAGTCTATATCTGCACATGAGTGCGTCTTACAGTCCAAAATCTAATTTCGGTTTCGCTATTCATCTTTTGGTTTTGCAGCTCCTTTGTTTTTTCCATGTTTGCAGTTAAAATTATTGGATGCAGGTTCCGCCTTTTATTCAAATAGCTGTTTTTTCTTTTTACCCAAACATGTTTCGGCAACTCTGTGCCATCATCAATTTTTTTTAATTGAAAAACTGTAAAAGTGAACATACTTTAGGCTGTAACTGATCTAACAAAATGATGCCTAAAGACAGTTTTTCTTCGTTTTTTGTTCTTACCTCAAGGGGGGAGAGAACGGAAAATTGTTTTTTCACATTTTCGGATTTTTATCTCATTATAAAATTTTCAGTTTTCCGAATAAAATGAGTACAGGGCATTGCGGCAATTGCACCATGAATCAGGTCCAGGAGGGCAAAGGTGGTGTAATTGTTTTTCATCAGTTGACAGTGTGTGGAAGAAGGTAGCCCACACTGCCTGCTTCATTTACAACGAATCCTCGCTATTATTTCTAATGGCCATCCCATAGTACTGCTGTAGTTCATCAATCATTTTGTCTATCATTCTGCCGCTTATAGTTTTACCACCAGAAAGTTTCTTGTCTCTCAAACTTTGCTTCAAATTCCTTAACCTGGCGCCCATCCTCTTTTGGACATGACCAACACATTCCAGTTTTGTGATAATCTTCTCACCATAAGGCTGAGCGGCTACTACACTGTTATATGCTTTTGAGTCTCCTCGCCTAAGAACTTAGTGTGACAGACTCCCCTTTCGTTCACACAACGACCAAAAATCTCTATAGCTGCAGAGGCCTCCATACCAGCACTTGTTCCTTCACAATTTCTCTCACTTATATGGCCTTCTTCATTCCCTGATTTACAATTATAACAATGTTTGGTTAAAATCTGGAAATCTATTACCTTTCCACTATCCACACTGGTCACCGTAGCAACAGAATTCTTAGAACTGTAGCAGCGCTTCTGCCAAGTGCCATCAAAAGCTACTGGTATGTCAGTCATACCATCATTCATTTCCACAGCTTCGGTTGCAGCACCCATCATTGACTCACATGCAACAGATTCCACAGCATCGCCAATAAATCCTGCATACTTGTCTATTTTACAAGTTACTAAATTGAACATTATAGGGATAGGGTTTTCCAGCTCCCCTTAATCTTACATTACACTTTAACATTTTCATCCTGTGTAGATTATATTTCAAAAAATTAAATAAAATACTTCCCATGTGAGTTTATAAGTGATATATATATTCATTGGTTCCCTAGTGAGTTTGGCGAGGAATTTGAGTTTTATTTACTTTTATCCATCTTTGTGTGTGTGTGTGTGTGTGTGTATGTGTGTGTGTGTGTATGTGTGTGTGTGTGTATGTGTGTGTGTGTGTGTGTGTATGTGTGTGTGTGTGTGTGTATGTGTGTGTGTGTATGTGTGTGTATGTGTGTGTGTGTATGTGTGTGTGTGTATGTGTGTGTGTGTATGTGTGTGTATATGTGTGTGTTTGTGTGTGTGTTTGTGTGTGTGTTTGTGTGTGTGTTTGTGTGTGTATATGTGTGTGTGTTTGTGTGTGTTTGTGTAGGTGTGTAAGCTTCTTTAGCTGTTTGTGTTGCCTTTTCTGTAAAGTTCCTTTAATGTGTTAAGTAACGTGCCTTTACAGAGTGTGGTGCATTCATTCAAAACTTGTTTGCCTTCTGCTATTACCTTCTGTATGTGAAATTTTTCTTCTGTTGTTAGTTCGTGGTGTAGGCTGTGGCAGGATTTCAGTATTTTAAATATGTTGCTATTGTAGTTGGATGGTCGTCATGGGCTACTGAATGTTCAGCAAATGTGCTATGGGTGCTGTTCTTTTAGGTTTCTGAGGTGTTCTGAGTACCTCGTTTTAAAGTTCCTGCATGTTTCCTGTGTATACTGATTGGCAAGTGTTGCATGTGAGTTCACATATTCCTGAGATGTTGAATTTATCTGTAGCTGTCTGCTATGTTCTGAGTTTTTGGGAGTGTTCTGAGTGTTGTCAACACAGAAAAAATCTCAGAACACAGGAGACACCCACAGACAAATTCAACAGATCAGGAATATATGAACTCACATGCAACACTTGCCAATTAATAGACATAGAACAAACAAGAAAAAACAGTGTTTTGCATAAAAGGTGGAACCTACACCAATAATTCTGTAACACTGTCTGACCGCCATGTAATCTAGCTGCAATCTCCCCATGTCTCCAAGTCTTTTGCAAGTACATCTTTCCTTCTGATTCTTGAACAGAGTACTCACTGTCACCATCTGTCATTTACTACAGAACTCAGTTAGTCTTTTTCGTTCCTTGTCTCAAGCCAACATTATCCCGCCACCCTGTCTTCTATTCCTTCCCCTGTAACCATGTTCCAGTCCCTCCAAGATTTTTAATTTTATTGTCCCTTTACATGCTGAATTACGTTCAATACCCTCATGTCTTATGACTAATTCTTCATCTTCTAATTTCGAAGTTGGCGTGTCGGCGCTGGTTCGCTTTCAAATCTGATGAGAAAAACACTATCACTTAACTGTTCACAGTAGCTCACTCTTTGCCCTACTTTCCTTTTCATAACGAATCCTGCTACCGTTATATGGTTTTGTTTGCTGATGATTTCACCTAGTCATCATCTGACCAGGAAGGATTATTCTATTTTGCTTCCTCGACCCCCCTTATATCTAAAATGAGCCTTTCAATTTTCTTTTTAAGATTTTCTGGGTTCCCTACTAGATTAAAACCTGACATTCCAATCGACGACTCCTGGAATGCTACTGCGTCGTTGATTAGCTTATCATTTCCTCACGGTTATCTCCCCAATGTTAGATGGTGAGGCATAGAGGATCCAAAAGGGAGTATCTGGGAAGGGCAGATAGAGTTCCAGCATTGGTTGTACAACTGAAGAAAACCTCCCGAAAGCTTTGTATAGAAGCTGGGGATGGGTACTATTTTTTATAAACTTAAAACACAATATGTGTTTCAGCAGCTATGTATGCTTAAGAAAGTACAGTGGATGAATTTCTCAACACGTGCAGTGCACCTAGCCGACGATCCGATTCTCCATACATCCTGCAGCGCCCTCTATAATGTGAAGAGTCCTAACATACCTGTTCTCGTAAACTTTGTTAAGCTTGGAGAGCTTGGAACAATGATTTATCCGTAATCTTCTTTGTGAACGTATATGCTGGAGACGTGCATAGCAAAGTGAAAGCCAGCAACCTGGATGTTTCACGACAGTATATAGTTTACTTCAGAGCTCATGCAGGCAAATCTGTACAAATTTCATTATGAAACTTGTATCATGCGTAGAACAGTATTGTTTGTTGTAAAACCGAACGCAACGTGGTGCTTTCTTATACAGGTTAAGAACAACGCTTATTTTCGGGAACTTGCACGAACTAACCTTAACTGTAAAAAATAAGAATAAAGTTTATATATTACGACGCGATCCTGAGGCTTTACTCCATAACAGAGCACTCGGGACACAAAAAACCTGGATATAAAAAGTTACTGAAATTTAAATTTTTAACCACAAGTTTGTGCTCCGTGTTCAGTGACATCGTCGTTGGGTGAACATTGAATCCGTTCTTCCTTACTTCCCCTCTCCCCTCTTTTTATTTATTTATTTATTTATTTTTGTAAGTTAAGAGTGCTTCGAATGATTAGAAGCTTCTCTGCATTCAAAGGCACGATTTTTCATTTATCCATCATTACATCTGGGATCTGTTTTGCATATTCTAGTCTTTGGCTGTTTCCCTCCTTCCTCTAACGCACTATCGCCGTTGAATGAAAGTCGCAGCAAATGTCCTACTAACATGTTTCTTCTGGACGGAGTGCTCCATAGAATATTTTTCTTATCTGTTGGCTTTATAAACATTTCATTTAGAACCACCTTTCCACTTAATTATTTTTAGTATCCTAATTTAATACTGCATTTCACATGCTTCTACTGTGTTCTTCCCTGATTTACCATTGCTACATGTTTCTATATCGTATAGTGCTGTTTTGGTTTTTAGGAACTTCTTCTTGCTTTTCATATCAAAATGCTTCAATTGATGAAACATTTCCTTTTATGGTTCAATTAGTTTCTGATATATACGCAACTCTGACCATACTATCTAATCTTTCTGGACTGTCAGACGAATGGTTTACTTTCTTCTGCAGTTACTACCAATTTGGTTTTTCAGTAAACGGAATCAAATTGATGTAGATTGGAGTAGCTATGCAGGGATGAAGAAGCTTGCACAAGATAGACTGGCGTGAAAAGCTGCATCTGCCTGAAGGCCAGGACAACAACAATAACCTAATTTCTGATCGTTATTAAAACATTCATTTCTGTTTGTTTATACTTTACGCAAGTTGACTCCCTGTTCTGCTCAACACTTAAAAATATTTCTGAAGAATTTTAATTTCTTTCCTGAAAATTCGGTTTCTCAGAAGCCTGAAAAACCACTGTGCAAACGCATAAAGCTTTGGCCGATAGGACGTACGTCAGGAGCTAGTGAGCAATCGGCGTTTAGGAGATGGTTGGAGGGTGTAAAATTAGAAGTGCCAAAATTTACTACTGAAACTGCATCACGGCATTGGCATGTTCTATTGTCTATCCTTAAGAGATACAGAAATGAAGCCTGAAATTTTTCGTACAAGGTGAGGGCCTCGTGGCCGGACAGGAACAGATTGTAAGTCTGAAGATTCCCAGAGCTGATTTAAAAGCGGCCGATCGAACTTCACTCACCCACGCTCCTCAGCTCGCCCCTGGGCAGCAGGTGACAGGTTCAGTACCCATACTCGGTTTCGTCCTGCACAGTTCGTTGTCTGATAGCACCAACGATGCGTAGCCATGGGTGGCGTTACCTTATCAGCATAAGTTCACACGTCACGTGAACAGTGTGAAGTTGCTGACATTCGGCTGATATTCGGTGTCAGCCGACCTAGGCACTGCTGCAGCTTAGGAAAAACTTCACGAGCTACCCATGAACGAAAATTCAAAGGAACAAATCAAATCGTTGCGTATTATGCCTGCCCATCTTGAATACCACCTTTTGCAGCTTGGACCGCTGCGAGACGTGCAAGAAGAAAGTCGGCGATGTTCTGGAAGATACTGAGGGGGATTTGGAAGCACGCAGACTAAAGTGCTGTGGCCAGCTGCTCAAAGTTTCTCGGTTGGGGATCCATGTGCGAACAGCCTGTTTGTGGTGGTTCCACACATCCTCGGTTGGGTTTAAATTGGGGGAGTTTGGTGGCCAGGGGAGTACGATAAATTCATCCTGTTGCTCTTCGAACCACGCACGTACGCTTAGAGTTATGTGACACGTTGCATTGTCCTGCTGGTAGATGTCATAGTGCTGAGGAAGAAACAAAAAAAATGTTTCAAATGGCTCTGAGCACTATGGGACTTAACATCTTAGGTCATCAGTCCCCTAGAACTTAGGACTACTTAAACCTAACTAACCTAAGGACATCACACACATCCATGCCCGAGGCAGGGTTCGAACCTGCGACCGTAGCAGTCCCGCGGTTCCGGACTGCAGCGCCTAGAACCGCATGGCCACCGCGGCCGGCTGAGGAAGAAACAAAGTGCTTATAGGGTAGACACGGTCCTCAAGGGTAGATGCTTGCTTGTGTTGATCCATTGTGCCTTCCAGAACGATGAGATCACCGGGGGAATGCCACGAAAGCGTTCTCCAGACCATAACGCTCTCTCCTCCAGCGTGGACCTTTCCGTCGATTGTTGCATGGTCCCCTATCCCCTGTACAAAACAACAGCTATCTGTTCGATTCATCTGAAACGGCAACCCGTCACCACTCGTCGGACGTCCAGTTGCGGTATCCGCTTGCAAATTCCATCCTTCGTCGCCGATGAACTTCAGATAGCATGGGCGCCTGAACCAGCCACCTGCTGCGGAGGCCCGTACGCAGCAACATTCCCAGAACGGTGGTTGAGCAGACGCTGCTGTTAGCCCCTTGATTCGTCTGAGAGGTCAGTTGCTCAGCAGTTGCTATATATTCGCCCGTACACATATCTGAAGCCGTCGTTCACCCCTGGCATCTACGACCTGCGGTGCATCAAGGTTGACTCGGCCCCAGTTTTGGATAGCGTCGTTATGCCATTGCCTGTCATGACACAATGCCGATTCGTTAAAGGAAGGTCAACATCGAGTCATATTTATGCTGCCAAACGCTTTCCCTAGAATAAAAAAAAACGGTTTTATGAACAAAGTACAGCACAGATGAAGTATTTTTATGATGAACATCTTCAGATCCAATGTATGAAGAGACTCATAACTATCAGGAGTCACTGAAAGAGATACTCGAGACTGAGAATATTTGACGGCACAACCAGTTGGTAACTACTAGCACTCTCTCCTATTTAGGATTTTCATAGACCCTAATAAGTCGAAATCGGCCTTTACAATAGAAATACATGATCTGCAATGCGCTTCTTTCACAAAATTGTAAAAATGGTTCAAATGGCTCTGAGCACTATGGGACTTAACATCTTAGGTCATCAGTCCCCTAGAACTTAGGACTACTTAAACCTAACTAACCTAAGGACATCACACACATCCATGCCCGAGGCAGGGTTCGAACCTGCGACCGTAGCAGTCCCGCGGTTCCGGACTGCAGCGCCTAGAACCGCATGGCCACCGCGGCCGGCTGAGGAAGAAACAAAGTGCTTATAGGGTAGACACGGTCCTCAAGGGTAGATGCTTGCTTGTGTTGATCCATTGTGCCTTCCAGAACGATGAGATCACCGGGGGAATGCCACGAAAGCGTTCTCCAGACCATAACGCTCTCTCCTCCAGCGTGGACCTTTCCGTCGATTGTTGCATGGTCCCCTATCCCCTGTACAAAACAACAGCTATCTGTTCGATTCATCTGAAACGGCAACCCGTCACCACTCGTCGGACGTCCAGTTGCGGTATCCGCTTGCAAATTCCAGCCTTCGTCGCCGATGAACATCAGATAGCATGGGCGCCTGAACCAGCCACCTGCTGCGGAGGCCCGTACGCAGCAACACTCCCAGAACGGTCGTTGAGCAGACGCTGCTGTTAGCCCCTTGATTCGTCTGAGAGGTCAGTTGTTTAGCAGTTGCTATATATTCGCCCGTACACATCTCTGAAGCCGTCGTTCACCCCTGGCATCTACGACCTGCGGTGCATCAAGGTTGACTCGGCCCCAGTTTTGGATAGCGTCGTTATGCCATTGCCTGTCATGACACAATGCTGATTCGTTAAAGGAAGGTCAACATCGAGTCATATTTATGCTGTCAAACGCTTTCCCTGGAATAAAAAAACGATTTTATGAACAAAGTACAGCACAGATGAAGTATTTTTATGATGAACATCTTCAGATCCGAAGTATGAAGAGACTCATAACTATCAGGAGTCACTGAAAGAGATACTCGAGACTGAGAATATTTGACGTCACAACCAGTTGGTAACTACTAGCACTCTCTCCTATTTAGGATTTTCATAGACCCTAATAAGTCGAAATCGGCCTTTACAATAGAAATACATGATCTGCAATGCGCTTCTTTCACAAAATTGTAAATCAAAATGGTTCAAATGGCTCTGAGCACTATGGGACTTAACATCTTAGGTCATCAGTCCCCTAGAACTTAGAACTAGTTAAACCTAACTAACCTAAGGACATCACACACATCCATGCCCGAGGCAGGGTTCGAACCTGCGACCGTAGCAGTCCCGCGGTTCCGGACTGCAGCGCCTATAACCGCGAGACCACCGCGGCCGGCTGTAAAACAAAATCACTGATTTTTCTTGGCGACGTACTGCCCTTTCTTTACAAATAAGCATTCGAAGAAAAAAAAGAGATTTCACACTAATCGTGTGCAACGTCGTCTCTAGCACTGATAATGGCTTCAGTTCTGGAGGAAGTGTGTTCACAAGAGTTTTCAGGTACAGAGAGTCTTGTATCACGCCTGGAAGGCGGCACGTGTGTCTGCTCCTGAAAACTGAAAGGTTGGCAGAATGAAGGAAGCTAGTAGGAGCAGATGAGGTAAAACACGTCGGTACTGCAAGAAAGTAAAAGTGGTTTACTGGTGCATGAATATATACAGACGCATACATAACTTTGTACAGATGAGCACGTAGGTGCGAAGCCTTAGACCCGTCGTAAGTAGTGCAAAGTCTCTATATGAAGCGAAGCTGAAGTGTCCCGGCCGTCTGCTCTTGATCAAATGGGTAGAATCTGCAGTGGCGATCGTAGAGCTGAACAGCGCCGGCTAGAGGGCGCTGTCGTCTGTGTCGGTGTCGTAGTGCCAACCTACGAACTTGCACCTACGCCGTGGCATCGTAGCTATCGATACCACAGAGGGTGGACAAAAATATGGAAACACCGAAAACACAGCACGTTACCGTGCCCAGTACTGTGTAGGAGAACTTTTGGCATTCAAAACAATTTCCAGTCATCCCGCAATGGATACAGTCAGGTCCTGCATGGTTTTCAAGGTAATCTTATACCATTGTTCCTACAAAACAGTGGGAAGTTGGTGTAACGATGATAGAAGTGGATGAAGACCGTGTATCTTTCTCTCCAAAGCGATCAAAAAGGCTCAATAGCATTCAGATCTGTGCACGGAATTAAGCCTCAAAGTTCACTTGATTTTTCCTGTCATTTCCATTGAATAATCTGAGTTATTATTAACGCTTGAGCTGTAACAAAAGATTGTAAATTTACGTTTTTCAGCCCAGGAAAATCGCATCTAATCTCGTCCTTTAAATAGCGGTTTACGAGTTCTAGCCACTACTGGACTCGTAAGAGGAAACCTTAGTGCATGCATCTTCCCTAGCTCTGTGGAAACGTGCTAACCTGAGAGAAAGCGTCTGCCATGGTTTGCGGTTCTCGTCTTGTTGACTGTAACGTTTTTATCTCTTCTGTGAAAGAGCTACAAGCAGTCAGATCACACGTCGATAAGGAAATCGCTGAAAATACTTTCGGCTCATAGTGCAATGGTGAAAAACTTACAATGCTCCACAACAGGTAACGCCTCTTTCCGCTGCTGCCAAACAAATTTTGGGTTTCTAGGAATACATAACTTTATTTATGAAAACGTACATTTGCATACCACTTGAGTATGACACAGCATACCAATCAAACACAGACCCAATCGAAATCTAAGTGATCAGTATTTTACTAATTCGTGCCGATAGAGGCACGCTTGTGCACAGATACTCTGTTTTATTGAAACAGACTTTCGTCGTAAAGTTATCGTGGGAAGTTTTATTTCATTTCTTATAATACAGTGCACAATTTTCGTACGGTTCCTTTTAGTGTTGTTAAAACATTACTTAACATGAGAGTGAAATTAATCATCAACGATATATGCGAATTCTCTGATGTTATCTATAGCAGTCTAACAATGCACATGCAGTTTATTGATTACATGCATGTAGAAAACTTGTTCTGAGTTAAAGCTGTCAAACAAGGTTTTATGAAGAATAAAATGCCACTGCCACACGACAGCTTATGTAGAACATACTTTTCTGACGTATTTTGGCACGATGCGCTCTCCCCATACATAAGTTTCGAGATGCATCTGCAGCCTGGCCATCTATTAAACCTGAAAAGAACAAAATGTCGCAGAAGTTAGCCCTTTTTCCACATGCGACTATTTTGGGTTGAGAAGTTCCATTAGATCGATAACTTCAGCAGACAGCAGTATGACGTTTTAAAAAACATAGCAGTGAATGTACCCAAACTCGCGACGTCTTATCAACAGTGCGTGACGCTTACCGTTACGCTACTAGCTGACACAGACCTAAAACACCTCCAGAACTCAACAACAATTCCTCCAGAACTTGCGCATTGCACAGTGCTGTGAGATAATGCATATGGCCGGATCTAGACTTCTGAGAGACAAACAGTTACAGCTTTTCTTCTGCACTGCACGACGTTTTTAACAAACAGATAGCGCAATAGAGGAGCTCAAGTCGAAAGGAACACTTCCTGTTTAAATTTCTGCATCCTACACTGTTGGCAGTTCTGTGTAAGTGTCAGTTACGTGATTTTATTTCGGTGATTACAAAATAGAGTCGAATATATGCACTGCATTGCCGAGGCAGCTAGTTCATGGCGATTCGGTCAACCAAGTAAACGAATGTACTGAACATGCTGCAAACCACTACAGGGAGTCTGTGTGTCAGAATTCTCATCCAGTGTGGCGCAACATTGTTATGACAGACAAATTAGTGAGAGAGAAGAGAATTTGGTGGTCTCGTGGATTGATGCTAGGTTCATATACTTATGATCTGGTTCCATTCCAACTTCTGCTGATGGTTTTTGATAAGGAGAGACAGATTCTGTTCTCTTCTGGCTAAGCCAAGTGAAGAAGGTATAATGGCATTGTGGTCTGACATTCATGTTAAACATGATATTCCTCCTCTACCAAGTAGACGTTAGGTTGAACCACAATAAAGTCATGAGTCGCGACACGTAGAAACTCTATCAACAGTAACCTTTCTTATACTAGTTATCTATTTCTAGTGACAAAACAAACGCGATGTAGGGTCACAGGACACTTATTCCATCTTTCATTTGAGCTTCTGTATGTCGATAAAATTGGTTCTGATCTGGGAATGCAACTCAGACCGCCCTTAACGCGGAATTTGATCCCTTCGTGACAATACAGCTCGACTGCAATTTGTTGTTTGTTCAAAACTGCAGATTCCTCAACATCTCCACATATTACGCGTGAAAGGGTTCGAATCCTGGCCCGGCGCTAAAGCATTCATTATGTATTATCAAGCTCTAGCATGAGGCCACCTATCTGCTGGTGGGTAATAATTTTGATTTTTAATGTATTCTCATTCGTTGTCAACACTAACGGTATCTGACGTTTTTGAGTCCTAGTGAGACACAGAACTGTTTGCGAAATCATTGTAAATTCAAGGATGTTATGCCGAGCTGCTGGTGGAGAAAAATTCGGTAGCTGACGTCTCTTTGTGTGCAGTCAACAACGATATGTGTGGGGCTCGATTCCCAGTCAGCACTGAACTCTTCGTCATATTATTTCTAGTTCAAACATGCTCACATGTCGCTGCTGGTGTAACAAACCCATATTTAACGTTCGTTTTCTCTAGAATATAACAGCGATAGGTGCCGGGTTGGAGTCCCAAACTAATATTTCGTCTCGTCATTACAGTTAAAACATCTAACTACTGCCGAGAAAATCCGATATGTCACAGTTGATTGTGCTTCGATAACAGTCCAACACAAAGCTGTACCTCACGGCATTTCAAGTAAGTTACTTACGAAGAAGCAATATTTAACATCTCTCGTAGTTAGTTAACAAGGACAATAGATGCTGGGTGGGAATTCGCGTCCGTTAACAATGTTTACGTTATGTAATTTAAAGCTGATATTCGCTAACTGATACTGTCTAAAATCGAGGTATATCACTCCCTGTATGCCTAGTCAGGAATGACTGTTAGTTTCCGTCAGTCACGAAGTATTTGTTTAGTCTGCATGACCTGGGTTTGAATCCATATGCAGAACGAGACGGTTCGTCGTGTCATTTGAAGTTCATACATATTCTCAACTAGCTGCTCGTGAATAACTTAAATTTTTAATGTCATTTTGTGTTAAATAATAAGTACGGTATGTTATTTTGAAGAGGAAATCATGAATACGACGAATTTTCTACGTGAATTACCTATCTGACGTAATAATGAGAGTGGTAACATTTCATGTATGTCATTTAGTGCAACAAATGTGAGTTTACAAGCCTGAAGAACCGTCTTATCTGTGATAAGATGTTCCCTGATATTTGTAGTACCTTGGTATTACCAGAATGAGATTTTCACTCTGCAGCGGAGTGTGCGCTGATATGAAACTTCCTGGTGGATTAAAACTGTGTGCCCGACCGAGACTCGAACTCGGGACCTTTGCCTTTCGCTGGCAAGTGCTCTACCTTGCCCGCGAAAGGCAAAGGTCCCGAGTTCGAGTCTCGGTCGGGCACACAGTTTTAATCCGCCAGGAAGTTTCACCTTGGTATTACTTTACATCTTGAGTTATTGCGATACAGAGCAGTGTTTTCTAGTGGTGACCTGTTGGAAACATTTTCAATAGTCAAACGACTGTACCGAGGGGCGCTTAGAGGACCTGCTAGACAGCTGCGCTATGTGGGTTGCATTCGAATCAGGCGAAATGCAACTCAGGTCGTTCGGATACTTTTGAGCACGACTGTACATAATTGTATTCACTAGGGCATCCTGCAGCCAGTAGAGATGACATTCCATCAGTATCTGTGATACTGATTCAAGCGCGTAACTCTGAAAGTTAATGGAAAGAAGGCAAAGGTTTGACAGAAGGCAATGGTGTGATTCCCCCCAGTTTCCTCCCCCCCACCCCTCCCCACACCATACTAGTGATCAAATGTCCTATTTTCTGAGCCCGTCAGTGCTCTTGGCTGGTGTGATGTTTAACTTCACAGTTTCAGGTCATTCCTTGATGCACAATTTGCAGTCCGAAAGGCATTCTTGTCATCCCTAGGTGGAGGTATTGAGTGTACCCTCGTTACAGAAGAGCCATGTGACTGCTCGGCACTGTTATCTAGCGTCCTCTCTCTCACATATGAGGCAATAAGCTCCTTGTCTGTTTTATTGCACGCAGAATACCGTGGCCAGTTGATGCGCAGATGACAGAGCATGCTTGAGGAGAGTGGTAGTGGTGGGGGCTGCAGGCAGGCGCTCTATGGGAAATGCCGAGCACTGAAGGGAAAGTGCAGTTCTAAGCTGAAGCCTACACTCACATTTTTTGTAAATATTAAGTGGGACCCCTTCACGCCCAGACTTGAATGCTGGCAGCAAGAGAGGGGAAGAAAACCAATGTGCACTCCGTGTGCATACCGGGGGGAGTCATTCCAGATGTGGAAAGGATTCTTCCGGATGCCATGAAGGGTACAGGGTGCACCCATCTGCAGGTGGTCACTCATGTCGGCACCAATGATGTGTGTCGCTATGGATCGGAGGAAATCCTCTCTGGCTTCCGGCGGCTATCTGATTTGGTGAAGACTGCCAGTCTCGCTAGCGGGATGAAAGCAGAGCTCACCATCTGCAGCATCGTCGACAGGACTGACTGCTGACCTTTGGTACAGAGCCGAGTGGAGGGTCTGAATCAGAGGCTGAGACGGTTCTGCGACCATGTGGGCTGCAGATTCCTCGACTTGCGCCATAGGGTGGTGGGGTTTCGGGTTCCGCTGGATAGGTCAGGAGTCCACTACACGCAACAAGCGGCTACACGGGTAGCAGGGGTTGTGTGGCGTGGGCTGGGCGGTTTTTTAGGTTAGATGGCCTTGGGCAAGTACAGAAAGGGCAACAGCCTCAACGGATGCGGGGCAAAGTCAGGACATGCGGGGACCAAGCAGCAATCGGTATTGTAATTGTCAACTGTCGAAGCTGCGTTGGTAAAGTACCGGAACTTCAAGCGCTGATAGAAAGCACCGAAGCTGAAATCGTTATAGGTACAGAAAGCTGGCTGAAGCCAGAGATAAATTCTGCCGAAATTTTTACAAAGGTACAGACGGTGTTTAGAAAGGATAGATTGCATGCAACCGGTGGTGGGGTGTTGGTCGCTGTTAGTAGTAGTTTATCCTGTAGTGAAGTAGAAGTAAATAGTTCCTGTGAATTATTATGGGTGGAGGTTACACTCAACAAATGAGCTATGTTAATAATTGGCTCCTTTTACCGACCTCCCGACTCAGCAGCATTAGTGGCAGAACAACTGAGAGAAAATTTGGAATACATTTCACATAAATTTTCTCATCATGTTATACTCTTAGGTGGAGATTTCAATTTACCAGATATAGACTGGGACACTCAGATGTTTAGGACGGGTGGTAGGGACAGAGCATCGAGTGACATTATACTGAGTGCACTATCCGAAAATTACCTCGAGCAATTAAACAGAGAACCGACTCGTGGAGATAACATCTTGGACCTACTGATAACAAACAGACCTGAACTTTTCGACTCTGTATGTGCAGAACAGGGAATCAGTGATCATAAGGCCGTTTTAGCATCCCTGAATATGGAAGTTAAGAGGAATACAAAAAAGGGAGGAAGGTTTATCTGTTTAGCAAGAGTAATAGAAGACAGATTTCAGACTACCTAACAGATCAAAACGAAAATTTCTGTTCCGACACTGACAATGTTGAGTGTTTATGGAAAAAGTTCAAGGCAATCGTAAAATGCGTTTTAGACAGGTACGTGCCGAGTAAAACTGTGAGGGACGGGAAAAACCCACCATGGTACAACAACAAAGTTAGGAAACTACTGCGAAAGCAAAGAGAGCTTCACTCCAAGTTTAAACGCAGCCAAAACCTCTCAGACAAACAGAAGCTAAACGATGTCAAAGTTAGCGTAAGGAGGGCTATGCGTGAAGCGTTCAGTGAATTCGAAAGTAAAATTCTATGTACCGACTTGACAGAAAATCCTAGGAAGTTCTGGTCTTACGTTAAATCAGTAAGTGGCTCGAAACAGCATATCCAGACACTCCAGGATGATGATGGCATTGAAACAGAGGATGACACGCGTAAAGCTGAAATACTAAACACCTTTTTCCAAAGCTGTTTCACAGAGGAAGACCGCACTGCAGTTCCTTCTCTAAATCCTCGCACAAACGAAAAAATGGCTGACATCGAAATAAGTGTCCAAGGAATAGAAAAGCAACTGGAATCACTCAACAGAGGAAAGTCCACTGGACCTGACGGGATACCAATTCGACTCTACACAGAGTGCGCGAAAGAACTTGCCCCCCTTCTAACAGCCATGTACCGCAAGTCTCTAGAGGAACGGAGGGTTCCAAATGATTGGAAAAGAGCACAGGTAGTCCCAGTCTTCAAGAAGGGTCGTCGAGCAGATGCGGAAAACTATAGACCTATATCTCTGACGTCGATCTGTTGTAGAATTTTAGAACATGTTTTTTGCTCGAGTATCATGTCGTTTTTGGAAACCCAGAATCTACTCTGTAGGAATCAACATGGATTCCGTAAACAACGATCGTGTGAGACCCAACTCGCTTTATTTGTTCACGAGACCCAGAAAATATTAGATACCGGCTCCCAGGTAGATGCTATTTTTCTTGACTTCCGGAAGGCGTTCGATACAGTTCCGCACTGTCGCCTGATAAACAATGTAAGAGCCTACGGAATACCAGACCAGCTGTGTGGCTGGATTGAAGAGTTTTTAGCAAACAGAACACAGCATGTTGTTATCTATGGAGAGACGTCTACAGACGTTAAAGTAACCTCTGGCGTGCCACAGGGGAGTGTTATGGGACCATTGCTTTTCACAATATATATAAATGACCTAGTAGATAGTGTTGGAAGTTCCATGCGGCTTTTCGCGGATGATGCTGTAGTACACAGAGAAGTTGCAGCGTTAGAAAATTGTAGCGAAATGCAGGAAGATCTGCAGCGGATAGGCACTTGGTGCAGGGAGTGGCAACTGTCCCTTAACATAGACAAATGTAATGTATTGCGAATACATAGAAAGAAGGATCCTTTATTGTATGATTATATGATTGCGGAACAAACACTGGTAGCAGTTACTTCTGTAAAATATCTGGGAGTATGCGTGCGGAACGATTTGAAGTGGAATGATCATAAAAAATTAATTGTTGGTAAGGCGGGTACCAGGTTGAGATTCATTGGGAGAGTGCTTAGAAAATGTAGTCCATCAACAAAGGAGGTGGCTTACAAAACACTCGTTCGACCTATACTTGAGTATTGCTCATCAGTGTGGGATCCGTACCAGAGCGGGTTGACGGAGGAGATAGAGAAGATCCAAAGAAGAGCGGCGCGTTTCGTCACAGGGTTATTTGGTAACCGTGATAGCGTTATGGAGATGTTTAATACACTCAAGTGGCAGACTCTGCAGGAGAGGCGCTCTGCATCGCGGTGTAGCTTGCTCGCCAGGTTTCGAGAGGGTGCGTTTCTGGATGAGGTATCGAATATATTGCTTCCCCCTACTTACACCTCCCGAGGAGATCACGAATGTAAAATTAGAGAGATTAGAGCGCGCACGGAGGCTTTCAGACAGTCGTTCTTCCCGCGAACCATACGCGACTGGAACAGGAAAGGGAGATAATGACAGAGGCACGTAAAGTGCCCTCCGCCACACACCGTTGGGTGGCTTGCGGAGTATAAATGTAGATGTAGAATGGCATCATTCAAAAAGGTCTGTCACCTCTGCTTTCTTTTGTATCTAAAAGAATTCCGCGAAAGTGCAGCGATTTATTTTCGCCTGGCTTGTTAAACATTTGTAACTTTCAGAGAAGTGTCACGGGTAGGGAATTTTGAATGAAACCTACACATTTCTCTTTTTTCCATGTTAAAATTTGCTTCTTTTGCCAAAAGTTAGCAGAGTTTCAACAGTCGCACCTCTCTAACATATTGTGCAGACGCAAATGCGAGATTTTTCTGTAGAGTTTATTAATTTGATGAAGTGAGGAACTGTGTAAAGTCAGCATCTTATAATAAAATTCATTCTTGGTACAAAATAAACGTGTAATGACTTCACTAATATTGTTCCAAAACTCATAGCATTTCTCGTTTCGCCAGCTATCGGTGGCCATTACAAATTTCATTCTTTCATCGGAAAAGTCTGTTGCTAGTGGTATAGCTCGTTAGATAATGAAGTTGTGTATAATAACTACACTGTTATTACTCTTTGCGTGCTATCATTTCCCAAACTCTCGTTTCATATCTCAAATGGTTGTGAAATATGAGGAATGTTGTGGATTCTGCGTGGGATGTTACCTCGTTATATAATGAAAATCTGCAATTAAAATTGTTAAATTATTAGTAGCTGCCTCCGGTCTCGTGGGATCAGAAATAAGGTTAATTGTCCTCACCAACGACACGTCTCGTAGATGAGCTAAATGAAAATTGTTGAAGATTTTTCTAAGATGGCGCCTAACAATGAAAATTCTTTGTTAAGACCCATATCTACTTAAGACAATCCAGGTATCAGCTGATTGACCACATACACAAATTCTTTTGACAAAATAACCATTACATTTTTCGGGGTTTAAGTACAACTTACATTATCAGCTGGTACAGCAAGATGAGCTTTACACAAGAACGTCCTCTTAGGTCCGAATCCAAGCAGATAAGTGAAAGACAAAGGAAAGATAGTTGATGCATATAAGCGCAAGAGTCCATGGAATAACATGTTCATTGTATCCAGAATGAGATTTTCACTCTGCAGCGGAGTGTGCGCTGATATGAAACTTCCTGGCAGATTAAAACTGTGTGCCCGGCTGAGACTCGAACTCGGGACCTTTGCCTTTCGCGGGCAAGTGCTCTACCATCTGAGCTACCGAAGCACGACTCACGCCCGGTACTCACAGCTTTACTTCTGCCAGTATCTCGTCTCCTACCTTCCAAACTTTACAGAAGCTCTCCTGCGAACCTTGCAGAACTAGCACTCCTGAAAGAAAGGATATAGCGGAGACATGGCTTAGCCACAGCCTGGGGGATGTTTCCAGAATGAGATTTTCACTCTGCAGCGGAGTGTGCGCTGATATGAAACTTCCTGGCAGATTAAAACTGTGTGCCCGACCGAGACTCGAACTCGGAACCTTTGCCTTTCGCGGGCAAGTGCTCTACCAGAGCACTTGCCCGCGAAAGGCAAAGGTCCCGAGTTCGAGTCTCGGTCGGGCACACAGTTTTAATCTGCCAGGAAGTTTCATGTTCATTGTAGTTCTGTCTCTTCTTCTTTGGCGTACTTGTCGATTATTTATAAAATTTATCGTAATATTTAGTTTGTTGTTGTTGTGGTCTTCAGTCCTGAGACTGGTTTGATGCAGCTCTCCATGCTACTCTATCCTGTGCAAGCTTCTTCATCTCCCAGTACCTACTGCAACCTACATCCTTCTGAATCTGCTTAGTGTATTGATCTCTTGGTCTCCCTCTACGATTTTTACCCTCCACGCTGCCCTCCAATGCTAAATTTGTGATCCCTTGATGCCTCAAAACATGTCCTACCAACCGATCCCTTCTTCTAGTCAAGTTGTGCCACAAACTTCTCTTCTCCCCAATCCTATTCAATACCTCCTCATTAGTTACGTGATCTACCCACCTTATCTTCAGCATTCTTCTGTAGCACCACATTTCGAAAGCTTCTATTCTCTTCTTGTCCAAACTAGTTATCGTCCATGTCTCACTTCCATACATGGCTACACTCCATACAAATACTTTCAGAAACGACTTCCTGACACCTAAATCTATACTCGATGTTAACAAATTTCTCTTCTTCAGAAACGCTTTCCTTGCCATTGCCAGTCTACATTTTATGTCCTCTCTACTTCGACCATCATCGGTTATTTTACTCCCTAAATAGCAAAACTCCTTTACTACTTTAAGTATCTCATTTCCTAATCTAATTCCCTCAGCATCACCCGACTTAATTTGACTACATTCCATTATCCTCGTTTTGCTTTTGTTGATGTTCATCTTATATCCTCCTTTCAAGACACTGTCCATTCCGTTCAACTGCTCTTCCAAGTCCTTTGCTGTCTCTGAAAGAATTACAATGTCATCGGCGAACCTCAAAGTTTTTACTTCTTCTCCATGAATTTTAATACCTACTCCAAATTTTTCTTTTGTTTCCTTTACTGCTTGCTCAATATACAGATTGAATAACATCGGGGAGAGGCTACAACCCTGTCTCACTCCTTTCCCAACCACTGCTTCCCTTTCATGCCCCTCGACTCTTATAACTGCCATCTGGTTTCTGTACAAATTGTAAATAGCCTTTCGCTCCCTGTATTTTACCCCTGCCACCTTCAGAATTTGAAAGAGAGTATTCCAGTCAACATTGTCAGAAGCTTTCTCTAAGTCTACAAATGCCAGAAACGTAGGTTTGCCTTTTCTTAATCTTTCTTCCAAGATAAGTCGTAAGGTCAGTATTGCCTCACGTGTTCCAACATTTCTACGGAATCCAAACTGATCTTCTCCGAGGTCGGCTTCTACCAGTTTTTCCATTCGTCTGTAAAGAATTCGCGTTAGTATTTTGCAGCTGTGACTTATTAAACTGATAGTTCGGTAATTTTCACATCTGTCAACACCTGCTTTCTTTGGAATTGGAATTATTATATTCTTCTTGAAGTCTGAGGGTATTTCGCCTGTCTCATACATCTTGCTCACCAGATGGTAGAGTTTTGTCATGACTGGCTCTCCCGAGGCCATCAGTAGTTCTAGTGGAATGTTGTCTACTCCCGGGGCCTTGTTTTGACTCAGGTCTTTCAGTGCTCTGTCAAACTCTTCACGCAGTATCTTATCTCCCATTTCGTCTTCATCTACATCCTCTTCCATTTCCATAATATTGTCCTCAAGTACATCTCCCTTGTATAAACCCTCTATATACTCCTTCCACCTTTCTGCCTTCCCTTCTTTGCTTAGAACTGGGTTTCCATCTGAGCTCTTGATATTCATACATGTGGTTCTCTTCTCTCCAAAGGTCTCTTTAATTTTCCTGTAGGCAGTATCTATCTTACCCCTAGTGAGACAAGCCTCTACATCCTTACATTTGTCCTCTAGCCATCCCTGCTTAGCCATTTTGCACTTCCTGTTGATTTCATTTTTGAGACGTTTGTATTCCTTTTTGCCTGCTTCATTTACTGCATTTTTATATTTTCTTCTTTCATCAATTAAATTCAATATTTCTTCTGTTACCCAAGGATTTCTATTAGCCCTCGTCTTTTTACCTACTTGATCATCTGCTGCCTTCACCACTTCATCCCTCAGAGCTACCCATTCTTCTTCTACTGTATTTATTTCCCCCATTCCTGTCAATTGTTCCCTTATGCTCTCCCTGAAACTCTCTACAACCTCTGGTTCTTTCAGTTTATCCAGGTCCCATCTCCTTACATTCCCACCTTTTTGCAGTTTCTTCAGTTTCAATCTGCAGTTCATAACCAATAGATTGTGGTCAGAATCCACATCTGCCCCAGGAAATGTCTTACAATTTAAAACCTGGTTCCTAAATCTCTGTCTTACCATTATATAATCTATCTGAAACCTGTCAGTATCTCCAGGCTTCTTCCATGTATACAGCCTCCTTTCATGATTCTTGAACCAAGTGTTAGCTATGATTAAGTTATGCTCTGTGCAAAATTCTACAAGGCGGCTTCCTCTTTCATTCCTTCCCCCCAATCCATATTCACCTACTATGTTTCCTTCTCTCCCTTTTCCTACTGACGAATTCCAGTCACCCATGACTATTAAATTTTCGTCTCCCTTCACTACCTGAATAATTTCTTTTATCTCGTCATACATTTCATCTATTTCTTCATCATCTGCAGAGCTAGTTGGCATATAAACTTGTACTACTGTAGTAGGCATGGGCTTTGTGTCTATCTTGGCCACAATAATGCGTTCACTATGCTGTTTGTAGTAGCTAACCCGCACTCCTATTTTTTTACTCATTATTAAACCTACTCCTGCATTACCCCTATTTGATTTTGTATTTATAACCCTGTAATCACCTGACCAAAAGTCTTGTTCCTCCTGCCACCGAACTTCACTAATTCCCACTATATCTAACTTTAACCTATCCATTTCCCGTTTCAAATTTTCTAACCTACCTGCCCGATTAAGTGATCTGACATTCCACGCTCCGATCCGTAGAACGCCAGTTTTCTTTCTCCTGATAACGACGTCCTCTTGAGTAGTCCCCGCCCGGAGATCCGAATGGGGGACTATTTTACCTCCGGAATATTTTACCCAAGAGGACGCCATCATCATTTAATCATACAGTAGAGCTGCATGTCCTCGGGAAAAATTACGGCTGTAGTTTCCCCTTGCTTTCAGCCGTTCGCAGTACCAGCACAGCAAGGCCGTTTTGGTTAATGTTACAAGGCCAGATCAGTCAATCATCCAGACTGTTGCCCCTGCAACTACTGAAAAGGCTGCTGCCCCTCTTCAGGAACCACATGTTTGTCTGGCCTCTCAACAGATACCCCTCCGTTGTGGTTGCACCTACGGTACGGCCATCTGTATCGCTGAGGCACGCAAGCCTCCCCACCAACGGCAAGGTCCATGGTTCATGGGGGGAATATTTAGTTTACATTTTATTTACATATTTAGTTTACATTTTTTAAAACCCAAGTCAACCCAGGAGAAACAGTACAGCTGACATATAAAGCTACAAGTAAAGCAAAAATGATTTTTTTCCCAAATAGTTTCTATAAAATCGGCTGAGGAAGATTGCTGGGCGTGCACATCGATTCTGTCATCGTCGACTGGCAATAAGATGACAAACGCTTACCGGCTTCCTCTTATGATCAAACGAATGAACTCGCCGAGCGTGTTGTATGATCGGCCACCGTATCCTGTGTTACCCAAACTTTTGCACTCCCAGTGTTGACATTGGCTATGGCACCGCTGGCAGGCGTGTTCCGCACAGCGTTGTCCCAGCCGATTCAAAAAAATTTCTACACTTCATTAATCTTCTGCTGTGTAACACTTTTCCGTTTCCATACAATCGACTGGTAAATACACACAATTTCAATGACACGACTTATGTCAGCGATAGAGAACCACATGAGCAGTTCCACACCGTTCGCACTGCTCCAAAGCGATCGTTGTGCTTTTTTAATGGGGTGAGAAATGCACTTCCGAAAAAAAAAATCGCAGTACCAAAAAGTAACCAGTGGAGATTATGAAATTTTGGGATACATTTGTCTAGGTAACATATGTAAGTGATTAACATTGCAAGATCACAGATTAATGATTAGCAAACGTGAAATGCTGATACATTAATGACTGAAATGTTGGTACACTAATTGAGCTGTGGGGGAGTCGCTGGCGCCATGGACTCTCTTATCTAGTAGTGAAAGTAATCCCACTCGTTCTGGCTGCACGTTTTCTCTTTGGTTTTCCTCTTCTGGGCACTATATAAGCGCGGCGCTTCCGGCTATGGCTCTCTTCTCCTCTGCTTTTCCCTACTCCCTCTCCCGTCTGCCCAGCGCCACCCCCTCCCCTCTTATGAGTCCTCGTCCTACGTCGGCTCCTCCTCCCCCCCCCCACACTTCGTTTTTCCTCTCCATCCCTCTTTTGTTTGCCATCATTTGTCCAGGTCCCCCCCCCCCCCCCCCCCCCATCTGCTCTCGGCTGTGGTGTGTCATATTTGTGCCAACTTTTTTGTGCGGTGTTAAAGTGAGTGTTCAGTGTTGTGCGTCTTTTCCAAAGTGTTGCGAACAGAAATCATGCTCTCGCTGGGTGTGGTTTTCATATCTCTTGCGAGCAGAAACCAGACTGCCGCCGTGTTTTTTAATTGTCTGTCTATTATTTTACCTGCTGCATCCTGTGTATTTTATTAGCATCGCCAACCCTTTGTTTTATGTTTTAAGTTCCACAATTTTCCGCCGTTTTACCAGTTAAGTCACCGATTTTTTTGCCTGCTTTTATTATTTATCATCTTCATTTTTTAAAAAAACAATTCTGTAGACTGAAGAGCGGCGTACTGAGCTGCTGCCAGCCCACCCCCTTCGGGGGAATCGAATCTCAATAAAGGGAAAAAAAGGCTATTGTTCTCTTGGTTTTCCGCTACGGAGCCCCATTGGTCGTGCTTGCCCGTTGCTTGGGCATATGTTGTGTTGGCGAGTCTTGGAGTGACCGTTGCGGAGGAGCTTTGGTTGCTCGCGACGCTGTGCTATGGTTTGAGGAATGTGTGGGCTGGTGGTGATGGCCTCCAATGCACTAGCAAGTGTGTATATTGCACTGCCTGATGCTGGATGCCTATGTATGCTGTGTGGATTCTCGTCGTTTGCTGCTACTAACGGTGAGCATCACCTATTTCTTTGAAGTTATGTTTATCACCAATCTGATCGTAATGTGTGTTCACAGACGGAAACAGTGAGTTGTATGTTATTATCCCCGCCGCGGCGGGATAAGGTTTTAATTCTTCGTTCCGGTAGATGTTGAGTAATGCTGTTAAGATTGTAAAACATTGCTCAGTGACGGGAGCACCAATCATGAGTAGCCTGAAGGCTGCATGAGTCATTCTAGGATAGTGCACAGGCCATGTTTAGTGTTAACACAGTGTGCTCGTAATGTTACTTGAGTATCTTATGATTTATTCTGTGGCCTTAGTTTGGAGGGGCGTGACTTTGGTGTCTTGTAATATGGGCTTTTATGCTCTTGGTTCGGCGGGCCGTTATCTTCTCCAGACTTTATGCTTTTTATTGGGGTCTGCCTGTAAGAGTAAAGAAGTATGAGCTGTAAGCAATTTTCCATGCTATTTGCTTGAAGTCTTGCCAGTATTAAGGGTATTAAATTTGAAAAGGGGCAGGGGCATAACTCTGAAATAAGAGGGTTTGTGTTGTGTCCTTTGGTTTGGTTGTCTGTCCTTTATTTTTCTTAATGTTACCGTGTACTACGAGCGGCGGGCACAATCATTTCCGGATTGACCACTGCAGGGGGCGGCGCCTTGGCTGATATATGTTCGGACCCCGTTAGCTCGGCCAGCTACGTCTTGGTGATGCTCGCGGCTACTTGGCTGTATCCTGTCAGAGTCGCTGCACGCCCCGGTACTTGACAAAAGTTATCTCCGTCGTAATTATTTGGAGATTCCTCTCGTAATGTGTTCGGGCTGCACCAAGGTCCGTCTCCTCTTCTTAGTAGTTTGGTCACTCTTGTTTTAGGGTGGGTCATCCGTTGGGCTGTGCCCGCTGTTGCGTGGAACTTCAACTAATAGGATATCGGTCTTTTCTGCCTAAATATTGCTGTACTTGAAAGGGATTTCACGATTGAGTTCAGTGGAATGTCACTATACAGGGTAGTCCATTGATAGGGACCGGGCCAAATATGTCACGAAATAAGCATCAAACGAATGAACTACAAACTCGTCTAGCTTGAAGGGGGAAACCAGATGGCGCTATGGTTGGCCAGCTAGATGGCGCTGTCATAGGTCAAACGGGTATCAACTGCGTTTATTTATTTATTTATTTTTTTAACAGGAACCCCCATTTTTAATTACATATTCGTGTAGTACGTTAAGAAATATGAATGTTTTAGTTGGACCACTTTTTTTGCTTTGTGATAGATGGCTCTGTAGTAGTAGTAGTAGTAGTAGTAGGGGTTTTTTGGGCGCACGACAGCAAGGTCTGCAGCGCCCGGCTCTGTAGTTGTCACAAATGTATAAGTACGTGGTATTACGTAACATTCCGCCAGTACGGACGGTATTTGCTTCGTGATACATTACCCACGTTAAAATGGAAAAGGTCGATATCGTATTGATGTATGGCTATTGTTATCAAAACTCCTAATGGGCGTGTGCTATGTATGCTGCTCGGTATCCTGGACGACATCATACAAGTGTCCAGACCGTTCGCCGGATAGTTACGTTATTTAAGGAAACAGGAAGTGTTCAGCCACATGTGAAACGTCAACCACGACCTGCAACAAATGATGATGTCCAAGTAGGTGTTTCAGCTGCTGTCGCGGCTGATCCGCACATCAGTAGCAGACAAATTGCGCGAGAATCGGGAATCTCAAAAGCGTCGGCGTTGAGAATGCTACATCAACATCGATTGCACTAGGAATTGCATGGCGACGACTTTGAATGTCGTGTACATTTCTGCTACTGGGTACAAGAGAAATTACGGGACGATAACAGATTTTTTGCACGCGTTCTATTTAGCGACGAAGCGTCATTCACCAACAGCGGTAACGTAAAATGGTTCAAACGGCTCTGAGCACTATGGGACTTAACATCTGAGGTCATCAGTCCCCTAGAACTTAGAACTATTTAAACCTAACTAACCTAAGGACATCACACACATCCATGCCCGAGGCAAGATTCGAACCGGCGACCGGAGCGGTCGCGCGGGTAACGTAAACGGGCATAATATGCACTATTGGGCAACGGAAAATCCACGATGGCTGCGTCAAGTGGAACATTAGCGACCTTGGCGGGTTAATGTATAGTGCGGCATTATGAGAGGAAGGGTAATTGGCCCCCATTTTATCGATGGCAACCTAAATGGTGCAATGTATGCTGATTACCTACGTAATGTTCTACCGATGTTACTACAACATGTTTCACTGCATTGCAGAATGGCGATGTACTTCTAACATGATGGATGTCCGGCACATAGCTCGCGTGCGCTTGAAGCGGTATTGAATAGCGTATTTCATGACAGGTGGATTGGTCGTTGAAGCACCAAGCCATGGCCCACACGGATCTAACGTCCCCGGATTTCATTCTGTGGGGTAAGTTGAAGGATATTTGCTATCATGATCCACCGACAAGGCCTGACAATATGCGTCAGCGAATTGTCAATCCATGTGCGAACATTACGGAAGGCGAGCTAACCGCTGTTGAGAGGAATGTCGTTACACGTATTGCCAAAAGCATTGAGGTTGACGGACATCATTTTGAGCATTTATTGCATTAATGTGGTATTTTCAGGTAATCACGCTGTAACAGCATGCGCTCTCAGAAATGATAAGTTCACGAAGGTATATGTATCACATTGGAACAACCGAAATAAAATGTTCAAATGTACCTACGTTCTGTATTTTAATTTAATAAACCTACCTGTTACCAACTGTTCGCCTAAAATTGTGGGCCATATGTTTGTGACTATTACAGCGCCATGTATCACAAAGCGAAAAACGTGGTCCAACTAAAACATTGATATTTCTTTACGTACTACACGAATATGTAATAAAAATGTGGGTTCCTATTTAAAAAAACGCAGTTGATATCCGTTTGCTCTATGGCAGCGCCATCTAGCGGGCCAACCATAGCACCATCTGGTTCCCCCTTTCAAACTAGACAAGTTTCTTTCTTTGTAGTTGTTTCGTTTAACGCTTATTTCGTGAGATATTTGGCCCGGTCACGATCAATGGAGCACGCTGTATAATTGGTGGAATTGTTATATGATCTGTCTATTAGTCTAAGATTCCCGTTGGGGAATTTGCTCTTTTGCTTTAAATTTGTTATTTAATATCTTTTACTGTTGCTTGTTTTACCAATGGGGATTTAGTCCCGGTAAATTCCTGTTAAATTTGTGTGCAACTATGCTTGTCGTCTATATTTATCTGGGACTATTTGTTATTTAGTTAAAAGGAAGGATCTTTATGTGTGTCATTCCGTATAATCCTACAAAGACTGTATAAGGTTTATAATTATATTTGTTATTGGTAGCTATTTTAATGCCGGTTTGTAAAAGATTTTGTACAACTGGTTTTGGGGATAGGTGTAATAAAACTCTGTGAACTGCAGGCCTGTGTCTGCGTTTTCTTTTGACTCATGTCACTAGTAACCGATGTAGCAACCAGAATGTTGAATGCAAGCATACTGCATTGCTGGTTATCAGCCGGCCGTTGTGACCGAGCGGTTCTAGGCGCTTCAGTCTGGAACCGCGCGACCGCTACGGTCGCAGGTTCGAATCCTTCCTCGGGCATGGATGTGTGTGGTGTCTTTAGGTTAGTTAGGTTTAAGTAGTTCTAAGTTCTAGGGGACTGATGACCTCAGATGTTAAGTCCCATAGTGCTCAGAGCCATTTGAACCGTTTTTTGTTGCGTTACAACAGCGCTGTGTAAGCTAACGTGATGCTCTTGGAAACATCCCCATAATGCTGTTCATGAATGGTAGCCCAACATGTCGAATCAGCAGACTGACGTAAGAATTTAGAATCAGGCTGCATGGGACAACGAAGAGAGTGTTCCGGTTGTCACACGAAATCGTATCCGGGACGGTAACTCCAGGTGTAGATCCAGTGTATCTAGCATGGAGACGGGGTGGTTGCAGGCCGTCAACTGGCATCCTTGTAACTAACACACGGCCATCACTGGCACCGTGACAGAAAAAGCTTTCATCAGGTAAAACAACAGTCCTCCACCTTGTCCTCCAACGAGCTGTCGCTTGATACCACTGAAGTCGCAAATGGCGGTGGTTTTGGGTCAGTGGAACGCCTTGCTCGGAGTTGTCCTCGAAGTGACGGATTTGTAATAGTTCGTCGCATCACTGTTGCGAACTGCTGCTCAAATTGCTACTGCAGATGCAGTGCGAGGCGTCAGAGCCATACGCGAACACGATGGGCTTTCCTCTCGGTAGTGCATGTGGCCATCCGGAGGCCGGTCTTGTTGCGACCGAACATTCCCGTGACCACCGCTGCCAACAATCGTGTGTAATGGCATCATTTCTGCCAAGTCTTTCTGCAGTATCGCAGAAGGACGATTCAGCCTTTCGTAGCCCTTATACACGCCTTCGTCAAACTCAGTGAGGTGTTTATAGTGGCGTGCTTGTCGCTTTAAAGACATTCTTGACTAACATCAACTCACCACGTCCAATCTCAAAGGTAACTAATGCTCACGACCGTCACAGCGTGTATTTAAAGCAAACCTGATTTGCATCCTCATAGTGGCACCACTCTTATGTGACTAGAGAGAAATATGAGTAGAAATGATCTTTGAGACGTAGAAACATGCCTACCAACTTTCGTTTATGTCGCACAACTCCTTTTCCGCCGGTGTATTATAGAATGTATTCCGAACGGGTTTTCTTAATATATATTTGCGTTGTGATTACATGATCATTATAAACACAGCACAGGTTCGGACTGGAGAAGTGTGGAGCAGGAAAGAGACCACTCCAGCATTCGGTTAAATTGATGAAAACTTCAAAATGCAACTTCTGCGGCACCCTGCTCTGTATCGGAAGATTGGGCAGCCATATGTTTGAGGGTTGGAGCTTTAATAGTGGCAGCTACGAGGGTGAGTCAAATGAAAACCTTAAATTTGTAATAACAAATAGAAATTTCGCGCCGTTATCCTGCAAGTTGGTAAGCGTGCTACAAACAGCGTGCAGAATGGCCTGTAGGTGGCAGCGTAGTGCATATGCACACATACCGTTGTAGTATGAGTAAAAGATGGCCGCCCCACTTGCGGTTTGCACCAGGGAAGAACAGTGTTCTGCGTAGTGAAGGTGTGAAACCTATTGAAATTCATCGACGAATGTAGGTTCAGTACGGTGATACATGTTTGTCTAAGCAGCAAGTCTACGAATGGAGTAGGACGTTCGAAAATGGTGTGATTTCAGTGGAAGACGCTCCTCGTCCAGGTCAGGCACAACGAGTTGTGACTCCACAGAACATTGCAGCAGTTGTTTGGACCACTCAAAGACGCAATGGGAGGAAAGAAGTTCCGTTCTGACGAAGAGGTACGCCACGCGGTGCATGAGTGGTTGCGCGGTCTACCAAAAGAATTTTTTTCTGAAGGAATGTATGCACTTTGTTAAGCGCTGGAGGACTTGCATTGAACGTGGAGAGATTATGTTGAAAAGTGATACAGCTTTGTACCACTTCTGCACAATAAATAATATTTAAAAAAAAACATTTAAGGTTTTCATTTGATTCGCCGTCGTATTTATTTACAGCTCGTACAAAATAGATACGTGTTTCAAAGTTTTCCTGAGCTTCAATGTAGTCACCAGCATTGTGTATAACCCGTTGCCAGCGATGTGGAAGTCGTAGGATTCTCTTAGCAGTGCCAGTTGTGTTGACAGTTCGATCGGCGCGGTCTATTGCCCGACGAATTTGTAGCAGTTCTAAAGCGAATGTCGTGAAGTGTTTGCTTCAGTTTAGAAATCGAGTTGAACTCACGAGGGCTTAAGTTTTGGGAGTGCAGTAGGTGGTATAGCACTTAGCAGCCCCATCAGTCAAACAAATCGGAAACAGCTTTCATTGCTTGAGCATTGTCCTGCAAAATGATGGTCAGGTCCTGCAGAAAGTGTCATCACTTCTGTCTCTATGCTGTTCATTTTGGAACACAATCTACGACCAGCTTAGAGACAGAAGTGATGACACTTCCTGTAGGACCTGACCATCATTTTGCAGGACAATGATCAAGCAGATACAGTGCAAGCTGTTACTGATTTGTCTGACTGATGTGACTGCTAAGTGCTATACAAATTACTGCACTCCCCTGACTTAAGTCTTTGTAAGTTCAACTCGATTTTTAAACTGAAGGAAACACTTCATGGCATTCGCTTGAGAACTGCTACAAATTTGTCGGGCAATAGACCGCGCCGCTCGAACTGTCAACACAACTGGCACTGCTAAGAGTATCCCACGACTTCGGTGGCGACGGGTTATACACAATGCTGGTGACTACTTTTCAGGTCAGTAAAACTTTTAAACATGTATCTATTTTGTGCGAGCTGTAAATAAATAGTTGCCACTATTAAAGTTCCAACCCTCGTAGATGGTTTACTTAGTGCCCCACGTGTCAATACAGAAGTGTAACTGCATGATTCACAAAAGGAATAGCTTCGTGCTGAACTGGAATCACTGACGTACGGTGTCGACTTTCGTCGGGAGCAGTCGACGAGCTTTCCCCGTGTGGCGGCCGGCAGTGCGTGGCGCATAATCCAGTGGCACCAGCGCCCGCACGTTCAGAGCGATTTGCATCTAGATGAGGCGCCTGGCCTGGGCCCATGAGGCGTTAATTCAAGGACACGTGTCTGCGTGCGTGGGCGCGACAGCGAGGCGTCAGCCAAGTTAATCACTCTGACCAGCAGCGGCGAGCGAGGGTTCGCTGTTTTCGATAAGGCGCCCGCCTGGGAGACTTGTATCGGGCAGCTAGCCACATACAAAGCGTGTCCTTTCGTTTCTACGGAGAATTAATGAGTTGTGAGGTTTGTTTGTTACAATGCTGTAGGACGGTGGTTCCGAAGAACTACAATGTCCAGTCACATTGATGGGCCTCTTGTTACTTGAACGACCACTTCTTGCAGCACGCACAGCTGCGAGACGTGCCGACTCAAGTGACGTGTCAGCTGCACTGGGTTTCTCTGTTGAGGAACCAAGGCGCGTACAACCCGATCGAGGTGGTCCCATTGATTCTGGACTGGGTTTAAATCCAGAGAGTTTGGTGGCCAGGGGAGTGTAGTAAATACATCGTGGTGCTCTTCGAATGATACACGTTCAGTGCGAGCTGTGTGACACGTTCCACTTGCGCGCTTGTAGATACCATTGTGCCGAGGAAAATAAAACTGCATGTAGGGGTGGACATGGTCCCCACGGATACATGCGTACTTGGGTTAAGGCATTGTACCTTCCAGAATGACGAAATCACCCAAGGAATACCGCGGAAACTTTCCCCAGACTATAATGATTCCTTCCTTCTGTCTGAACTGATCCGGCGATTGTTGCAGGGTGTTAACTTTCAGATATTTCATTCCGTACCCTCCAACAATCATCTGACCGATGGAGCATAAAACGTGTTTCTCTAGAAAAAGCCACCTGTTACCACTCAGGACTCGTCCACTTGCGGTTAATGCGTGTCGATTCCAGCCTTCATTGGCAATGAACAGCAATCAACGTGGGTGCAAGAACCAGGCGCCTGCTGCGAGGCCCATTGTGGCGTCCCCGCACTCCAACCGCGAGCTTCAAATGGTTGGCTCTGAGCACTATGGGACTCAACTGCTGAGGTCATTAGTCCCCTAGAACTTAGAACTAGTTAAACCAAACTACCCGAAGGACATCACAAACATCCATGCCCGAGGCAGGATTCGAACCTGCGACCGTAGCGGTCTTGCGGTTCCAGACTGCAGCGCCTTTAACCGCACGGCCACTTCGGCCGGCCCGCGAGCTGATATTGTCGACGCCGTAGAGCTGCTACTGCCACAGCTCTCGCAGTGGAGGTGAGACACGGTGCGCGATGACGTAGGTCCCCGTTGGTGAACGGGAGACAGAAATGCGAACTCGTACGATGGATGCTTCTTCGGATTTAAGATTGAATGATTCATTGCCCGGATATGCAGTAGTTGTTAAATCTTATCTCATCCGCATCGTACACACCACCAATTTCGAGGAAACATTGTAACTATCAGTCTTCTCGTACGTTGTTGGCTCGTTGCTATGGAGTTGTTCAACCTGTATGAAGTGAGATCCACAGATACTCTTTGATCACATCCGAGTGAACCTACGTCGTAATGTTAAAAAAATGTTCAAAAGTTCTCTTTTCAGTTAACGAAGTAGGTATTTTGATATTCAGATTAAATTGTCCCTGCTGAACAGTCGTTGGTTAATTGTCATTGATTAAATCACTTAATAATGTAGCCCACGATTGGTATTTCACCTGGAACGAACAGTTTATTGTTCCTTGGTCAATAAATACTTTATAACTTTCGCACCACAAGCACACGCAGTTGGTTGGTAAAATTAAGTTTCTTGACAATTACGACCACTTGTCTCTTTAACGTAATTGTATTATCTTCGTGAAGTCGTGTAATTGTGTCCTAATCGAGACTAATTGAGTGTAGTCCTTTGATATACTATCCACTCTTCTTTTAGTTTCAACTATTTGAAAGTCAACTCCAATATTCACTAGTTTCGTCAATAAAGTTCAATTAACCCGTTGTGCACGGTTAAACGCGTCTATCAGTTCCTGTCTCTGCTTAGAAAATCAGTTTCCGAAGTTCGTGAATCACGTCACGCCAGAAACACTTCTGAACGCAAAACAATCTCGTCGCGTTCCGTACTCTCAATAACTAAGACAAGAATGGTTCTCGCACGTCTTTACAGGACGAGAGCCAGAAAGCGACTTCTTCTGTGAAAGAGTATTGTAGGCGCATTGAATTTCTTCGTTGCGCTTACAACTCTCTTCCACATAAAAGTTATCTCTGACTTACATCACCTTGGACTTAGCTTTCAAGATATCACTTGGATATTTGTCCATTAATTAAACCTGAGGTTTCTTCCTCCTCTTTTCATAACAAAAACTCTCAGTGATGTATAATGTTGTTGTTATCAAAACTTCTTGGTGTTAGCTTATCGCAAAGATGTATTTGCCAAGATAACTCTTCCCTACTTCATATTACGATATCCTTTGTTAATTGACTTTAAGGGAGTCGTTGGGGTGACACCATATACAATAACATTTCCTGAACGGTCCTTAAGGAGACACTATTAGCAACCCCTTGGATCATCCGGTCAGTTGCTCAGCAGCTGCACGTCTGTGCGACCGTACACCGCTGTCGTTGACCCCTGTCATCTATGGACCATAGTGCACCACAGTTGCCTCGTCGCCGGTTTTGCATAGCGTCATTTCTCCATGCATTGCATGCATTACCCATGGCGGCACATGAGCTGCTTATAAACTTAACCGCTTCGGAAATGCTTTCACCCTTGACACGAAAGTCAATGATCATGCTCTTTTGGACGTCAGATAAATCGCTCCTTTTCCGCTCCGCTTTACAACAACTCCTGCACCGTTTTCTCGTCCCCCCCCCCCCCCCCGCCCACCTGATACTCTCTGTTTTCCACATCCTCACTTGTTCTTTCCACTGCTAGTGCTGCCACCTGTCGTCAGTGAGTGGTTATTGCACGTTGACGTCAAACATAGACGGTGTTCACATTAATGTGAATGGTTTTTTTAGAAGTAATTACTCCCTGGGAGTTAATTAAAAGTTTCCGAGGAGTAGAAATAAAAATAACGGTTATTATTTAGGAAAAATTCTACATTACTTTGGATACATAATCATTAATGCAACAATTGTTTCAGACTGTAATCATCCACTTGACATGCATTGCTGAACAAGCACTTCTTCTTCTTCTTCTTCTTCTTCTTCTTCTTCTTCTTCTGCACTGCATGTATTAGGTATTTGCTTGTTACCTCTCTTCCTTAGCCTTTTTAGGCTTCTTCAGCCCTAGAATTTCTGACTTCGTAAGGTAGTTGCCGCAGTACAGTGCAGTTCCTTCTGTTGTCTTCAGTTCTCTCAAATGTGTTAACTTCCTTCCTAATTTCGCTACTTCTTAGTCTGAGTACTCTGGTACAGTCTTTCAACCCCTAAAAATATCATTTCAGCTGCCTGAATCTTTCTTGTCGATTGTAAAAGACCCACAAACCATTTTCTTTGAGTTGGGATACCTGCTACTTTTAAAAATCTTCATTAATGTTATTTTTTGTCTTATTTTTAAGCTTACTGTTTATTGCTCAACATATATTCCCAAATTTCGATATTTTCTTGCTTATACAGTAGTCACATTTGATACAACATCCCAGGTAATTGAATAGACGGATTCGTTCTACAACTGTATTGTTCTCCCCTATTTCTCTTCTTATGGGGTGCCCTCCTTAAAAAGTCGTTGCTTTAGTTTCCTTGCGGACGTGGTTATTTTGTAGAGTTAGGCTATTTTGCTTGGAACTTAAATTCCTTTTTGCAGGACATTCTCTTCCTCTGTTGAAATTGTGGCATAGTCTGTATATAGTTCTCTTTGTCTATTCTGATATCAATATGAAGCTTTGCTTTCCACTGACGCTGTAAATCACTGACTGATTCCCTCGTTAGCAAAGAAACCGCTGCCAGCGCTCTATTCGTATCCAGTGTGGTTGTTATGTTTCTGTGTAGACTTGCTAAGTTGTTTATTAAATGCATTGTGTTCCACAACTTTTCTCTATTAACTCCATCATACGTTTTCTCCAAATAAACAAATGTTATGTTGGTCTCTCGTTTGAATTGTTCGAAATGTTCAAATGTGTGTGAAATCTTATGGGGCTTAACAGCTAAGGACATCAGTCCCTAAGCTTACACACTATTTAACCTAAATTATCAAAAGGGTTTAAATGGCTGTGAGCACTATGGGAATTTACTGCTGAGGTCATCAGTCCCCTAGAACTTAGAACTACTTAAACCTAACTAACCTAAAGACATCACACACATCCATGCCCGAGGCAGGATTCGAACCTGCGAGCGTAGCGGTCGCGCGGTTCCAGACCGTAGCGCCTAGAACCGCTCGGCCACGTCGGCCGGCTCCTAAATTATCCTAAGGACAAACACACACCCCCATGCCCGAGGGAGGACTCGAACCTCCACCGGGGCCAACCGCACAGTCCATGACTGCAGCGCCTCAGACCGCACGGCTAATCCCGCGCGGCTCGTTTGAATTCTCCATATTTATCGATGACTGCAACATATAACGTCTCTTGTCAATCTTCCTTTACAAGAATCCATTTGTTCTTCGTTTAGTAAGCACTGTGGTATTACTTTTAATTTGCTGTTGAGGAGTCTAGTGTAAGTCTTGAGTACAGCGTACAGAAAGCTAGTTCCTTTATAATTCTTGAAGTCGCTTCTACCTCATTTTTAAATAGCGGTATATTTTTCTCTTTTGCCATCTTAATGGTATGACTCACCCTTTTCCAACACGTGCTGAAGAGATTTACATGTCTCAGTTGGACAGAAATTCCACCGTATTTTAAGAATTCATTTCCACCCCTCTAGCTTACCTGTTTTTCAAATCCATAATAGCGTCCGTTACTCCTTGTGCATAAATCGTTCATATCTCGCTAGTCTATGTGTTTCACTTCCCTATTTTCTCTCTGTCAGCCTGCTTACCAATGGGATAACAGTTTTGTAGCATTTTAACTTCCCTCGACGTTTTAACGCATTATCTTTGCAGCACTTCCGTTCTCCCTCAGCAAAAATGTGTTTATGTAGTGGCAAGCAGGAGTGATGCAAACTGATATAAGGGTGACTCCGTTTGCGTGTGACACGCTTCTGTATACTGATATAGGAAATATGTATGACTCGCTTCAAAACAACAGTTTGTGAGAACTGAAGAAATAGCGCAGAGAGCAGAAAAGCTCTCCCTTGCAAATCCGCATTAGATGTTTGTCGGTTGCGGCTTGGCGTGGCTCGGCAAACCCCTTTAAGCCGCTAAGCTTGGTCTAGGGCGTAGGGGAAGTCCGGCTCTGAAGAACGACTGCAGCTGGGGGGAACAACTACGCCAAAGACGTCACTGGAATATAACTAACGGGTTTTAATAGTAACAGTAGCTTTTATACGTACGTAGGTCACTTTTACAAGGACAGTGGACATGTCGTGCTATTGCAGTTTACGAGGAAGAAAAGAGAAGTAGAGAAGAAACATAATTCGTATAAACGGACATTCGCGTAATTATCAGTCAAGTTTGGAAAGGATGGGTGAGGGAGTTGGCCTTAAGGTGAATTTACACCTACGAATATGCAACTATCTGTGCACCTAGGTGCATGTCACCGTTGTACGAAGACGCGAAGTCACGCATGTCTCTCATGTGTGCGCACAGGCCATCATATGCAGGCGAAGGAAGCCCCTTATTCCAAATCTTCTGTTTTTTTTTTGTTTTTTTTTCCGCGTGGGAATCGAACCCATGCGTCTTGCAAGGCATCACAAGGCATTCTGCTGCGCTCAACACTCAGCTATGGAGATGGCCATCCCAAACGATAAGACACGTGCAACAGTAAAGTACCTGTCAGCGCTTCTCTCCGTTTGCTGTTTTGTTTTACTGCGTCCTGCTGTTAAAACATTGTTTCTCGCATGCATTCAAATTTGCCTTTGCATTAACTCTTTGGCCAAGTGGTCTGAGAAAAAAAATGGCATTTGAACAGTGTTATCGCGTATGTCCTTTTTTCTGCCTGTCAAGTCTGTGGATTATAGAGATGGAATCAAACTAAATAACTGGCTACAGTTCCTCACAAAAAAGTACAACCTGGAAACAACGAAGGGAAACCCGAACGAAATAAAAAAGCCTTTGTTTGTACTTCCGATGAGTACATGATGAAGAGAAGTGATCCTATGGCCCCTGATGTACCGAAGCTGTCCAGGTTCCTTTACGAACCACTTTGATTCATAAATAGTTTGCACCGACGAGAACAAACAAATTACTGAACTCTCTAGCAGAAATGCGCATCCATAAGGTCCTTTTTGATTTGGAAATGGGATCGGAGACCCATCTAATGTCTGATATTTCTTCATTAATCATCGTTTAGTCTTGGTATGCTGAAGACTGGAAGGTACCACTTATTTTCGTATCAAATTTTATTTCCCTTCCTTTCCAAATTTACATATTACGTCGAGTCTCCCACTCGTTTCTCACGAAAAATGCTTGGCCATCTGGCGCTGCCAGTAGACGGTGGAGCTAGGTGCAGCAGCTAGCCATAAGAAACACTGGTACATTATCACTCGCTACGCAGGGAAACTACAGCCATTCTGTTGCTAAGCAAATGGTTTTGTTTACTAAATATTTACTAATAAAAGTGTCCGCAGCTCGTGGCCTGCTGCCTCTGGATCCCGTGATCCCGGGTTCGATTCCCGGCGGGGTTGGGGATTTTCTCTGTCCGTGGACAGGGTGTTTGTGTTGTCCTCATCATTTCGTCATCATCATTTGTGAGAGTGACTAGATTGGACTGTGAAAAAAAAGTGGACTGTGCAAAAATTGGGGTTTTGTACGGGCGCTGATAACAGCGCAGTTGAGCGCCCTACAAACCAAATATCATTATTTACTAATAAAAGCCTATTTTTCCACTAAGGATATTAGGGAAAGCCTACCGGTCATAAGTTATTTCTTACACCAGTATTACTGCGCATGAAGTGAGTAATTTCAATAAACAAATAATGTTTAAGCTAACAGGGTTGCACGAAAAACTACGATGTTTCACGAAAGTAAGTACGAGATTTCAACTGCACGCCATACTGTCTAGTCCCGATGAGGTATCTTCCGGTCGCGTTCTGTCATACAATCATGCTGGGGAAAAGTGTTGGTTTTTGAGTTAATAAGCGACCTATTGTTCCATTATTATCAGTTTACGGCGTTTTCGCAAATGAATACATCATAATGTCATCCACAGACGTATTTCAAGTAACATAACTACCAACATCGTCACTTTCAACTACAGGGCGTAGAGCTGCGCATTACAGAGAACTTGATAGCGCTGCTATAGCTTCTGCGAGCTTCATAGTAAAACAGACAGGAAAAAATCCTACGCAACGATTCAGTAAGGTAATTACCGACGGATTGTCTTAATCTCTTCAAATCTCGCATGTAAAAGCAGTCCAGTAGTACTGTACGCCTCTTCTTTCATCTTCTACGGACCCGCTGGCTAGACTGAGACACCTCAGGAGATTCAGTAAAGTGAGAGGATCTTGCAACATCCGTATACTGCAAAAACTGCTCCTTTTATGCATCACAAATTTCAGCTTCCAGCGCATCCGGGAATCGACAGTGCATACAATTCATCAGAGCGACAACAAAATGTCCAGACATTTCAAACTAATTCGAATACTTCATTCTACGACCTCTCCAGCTGAAGAAAAGATGTGCGAAATGCAAACTGAAAGACTTTCCAAGCCGGCTGATGTCGAGGCTCTTACTTCTTTTTCTTAATTGAAAGAGTTCTCGTGTTTATAATTCATCACTGAGTATTTTTGTAAGCCCTCGTCGCCAGTTTAGTAAAGGCGTCGTCGGTACTGCTGGTGATTCCGAGTGCCTCTGTTGTTACCGTAGGCCGAGTTTGAAACGGCTTCCGGCGCAGTACACCAATAAGACAATTGCTCACTGCCACTATTACACAGCTATGCCCCAGGGTCAGATAACAGGTTAGGAGAACAGAGGTCTACGTCTACATCTACATCTACATCTACATCCATACTCCGAAAGCCACCTGACGGTGTGTGGCGGAGGGTATCTGGAGTACCTCTATCGGTTTTCCCTTCTATTCCAGTCTCGTATTGTTCGTGGAAAGAAGGATTGTCGGTATGCCTCTGTGTGGGCTCTAATCTCTCTGATTTTATCCTCATGGTCTCTTCGCGAGGTATACGTAGGAGGGAGCAATATACTGCTTGACTCCTCGGTGAAGGTATGTTCTCGAAACTTCAACAAAAGACCGTACCGAGCTACTGAGCGTCTCTCCTGCAGAGTCTTCCACTGGAGTTCATCTATCGTCTCCGTAACGCTTTTGCGATTACTAAATGATCCTGTAACGAAGCGCGCTGCTCTCCGTTGGATCTTCTCTATCTCTTCTATCAACCCTATCTGGTACGGATCCCACACTGCTGAGCAGTATTCAAGCAGTGGGTGAACAAGCGTACTGTAAGCTACTTCCTTTGTTTCGGGTTGCATTTCGTTAGGATTCTTCCAATGAATCTCAGTCTGGCATCTGCTTTACCGACGATCAACTTTATATAAGTTTCTGCAATACTCCAACAAATTAGTAACAAAACCACACAAATGAGATAAGAAAGGTCTACTTATCTTTGCGACTTGTCGAATAATGCAGTCTGCAACACAAAAAACCTCAATGACTTAGTGCAAATAATCGTGGGTAAACTTCACAGTACACAGCAAATGCAATTCACAACATGTGTCTGTGCACTTCTAAAAGTTCACTAAACGACGTTCTCTGGGTAAGTCAGCGCTGGACGATGATCTATAACCAAGTGGGGGACAGCTGCTCTTCTTCCGAATAGGCTTCTGTCCGTTGTCGTCCGGTCTTTGGCGGATTGTACTCGGCCGGCAATTGGCAGAGGCGAAGTCGATATCTTCATCCTCAGAGCCACCCGTGGCGCTGGTGGAACTCGCGCAAGTGGCGATTCTCTATGGCACTGGCACCAGCTCGCATCTTTGCGGCTGTGGTGCTTTTTCCATGACTGTGTTTTGTTCGGACGACACAGCAATTAAACGTTTTTCGAAAGGAATAAAATGCAATTACTTGTAGGAACTACATAAATGCGGAGAACGTCAGTCGCCGTCACGTGCTGAGCCTGTGTGGACAACTATCCTCCAGACGTCTACGTTGAAGAACATTTTCCTCATTTCACCATCGATATTTGATACCAATAGAGGTTTTTTACTCTACAAAGCTCTCAAAGTTCACACCTATCTACTTCTGATACTTTCCCTACTTCCTTCATGTTTACCTAGTAGATCATAGAATTACTTAACGAATCCCCCACATTATAGTTCATAATTTTAATGTTAAACGTGACACTTTTCTCTTTACTGTCTTCATAACATTCGTTTTAACTTATTTACTCTTTGGTTAGAATGATGGTGATTTTACGAAAAAAATTTAAGAAATATTTATATGAGTTTAAGGCTTATTGGTAATATATTACCAAGGTTTCATGGCACTATGGCCATTATTTTCGACACAGTAGAATAATATATCAGTGTCAGCACAGTTGAATGACACCTCAATTTGCGTACCGTTCTACTTGTTTACAATCCAAGGCTTGGGTACTGTATTATTTTATCCTTGACATGTGCACACTCCAGTATAACAATATCTCTAGTTATAGGGCTCAGCCATAGATGGCACTTTGTATATGAAATGTCAGTTTATCGTTTATCGAAATAGTACTTCAAGTGATACAATTATTGGTGTTTATACAGGATGAATGTGACAGTTCTGAGTGAATTGTGCATATATTATTCATAATTATGCACTGCTTATACCGGAGAAAGCACAAGTTTGCCAGCACCTGTTTTACTAATCGAAATACAATACAAGGTACACCTGCAGGGTCTCTTGATGAGAGTGCTTCTAGAAAAAAGGTATATTCTAATTTTCTATTAAAATCTGTAATTCATGTGAACAATATTTTTATGGTTTTATACTGATTGATGGGCAGAAAATAGACATGTTACGTTATGCAGATGATATTGCTATAGTCACGGAGACAAAAGAAGATCTAGAGGAAGTCCTCAGAGCAATGGAAAAATTTCTATGCAATCAGTATGGAATGAGAATAAACAAGAAAAAGACTAAAGTAATGGTATGCTGTACCGAAGCAGAATATGAACCTCTGAGAATGAGAATTGGAAGAGAGGAGCCGGAAGTGATAGAGGAATTTACTTACCTGGGAAGCAAAATCACAAGAGATGGTGGAAGCCGGAAAGAAATTGCGACCAGAATACAAAAGGCTAAAATTGCATTTAATCGGAGAAGGAGCTTGCTCACCAGCAACAACATCAGTCAGAAAATAAGGAAACATATCATGAAAGGTTTCGTTTGGAGTGTGGCCCTTTACGGATGTGAAACTTGGAGAACTGGAAGAGAAGAGAGAAGACGGCTAGAGGCCCTGGAGATGTAGTGCTATAGAAGGACGAAGAAGATCAGCTGGAGAGACAAATTAACAAATGAAGAGGTGCTTAGAAGAGTACAGGAAACCAGATCTCTGTGGAGGCAGATACAAACAAGAAGAGACAGACTTGTAGGGCACATATTACGACACAACAACATCATTGGAACAATAGCAGAAGGAGCTATTGAGTTAGGAATCGGCGAGGGCGACCAAGGATATCATACATGCAACAGATCGTGAGTGATGTTGGATGTAACGCATACGTGGAAATGAAGAGGAAGGCAGACAGAAGAGAGGAATGGCGCTCTGCTGCAAACCAACCTCTGGGCTGAACACTAAAAGAAAAATACTGATTGATATTAGCATTCTATGTCACAAAATTAACTCATTTTAACGAATGTGGTGTCGGTGGACCAGCGGAAATTGTAGAAAATCTAAACAAGAGATAAGTAACTAAGTAATTTGTATTTACACTGCAATAATTGTGATGCAAAAGATTCGTTTTATACATCAACAGCATGCAATGGAAACTGAGGCAAGCTTAATGTTCGGTTATGCTTTGAAGTGTTAAGTAAGGGACGAGCAGCTGATGCTATGCTGACAAGTATACTGAACATGCCTCCCCCTGTGCTTCGATTTGATTACATTAGTTCAAAACTGCCCACATCTCTATTAGTTGTATGTCCTTACATGGAGGTACACAAATCTGTAATGAAAGTTTGAACAGTTAAATTTGATTGCGATGCCCCAAAATTACATTTTGTGGTATTAAGACTGATCAGATAGCAACGTATGACGGTGTTTGTAGTATAATGATATGAATGAAGGAAAAGTGGAGGTATTAGAATTTTTAGGGATGAAGCCAGGGATGCACACATTACAAACACTGAGATTTCTGTACAACGAGCGGGTCAATCGGGCTGATGCAGCGTTGACAAACACATGCAAAATTCGCAGGCAACTTACAAGATAACAGAAAAGAGAAAGACAAGATGAGGAAGACCCTGATTGTGATGCAGAAAGGTTTTAAACATACATAAAATCCATATACACTCCTGGAAATTGAAATAAGAACACCGTGAATTCATTGTCCCAGGAAGGGGAAACTTTATTGACACATTCCTGGGGTCAGATACATCACATGATCACACTGACAGAACCACAGGCACATAGACACAGGCAACAGAGCATGCACAATGTCGGCACTAGTACAGTGTATATCCACCTTTCGCAGCAATGCAGGCTGCTATTCTCCCATGGAGACGATCGTAGATATGCTGGATGTAGTCCTGTGGAACGGCTTGCCATGCCATTTCCACCTGGCGCCTCAGTTGGACCAGCGTTCGTGCTGGACGTGCAGACCGCGTGAGACGACGCTTCATCCAGTCCCAAACATACTCAATGGGGGACAGATCCGGAGATCTTGCTGGCCAGGGTAGTTGACTTACACCTTCTAGAGCACGTTGGGTGGCGCGGGATACATGCGGACGTGCATTGTCCTGTTGGAACAGCAAGTTCCCTTGCCGGTCTAGGAATGGTAGAACGATGGGTTCGATGACGGTTTGGATGTACCGTGCACTATTCAGTGTCCCCTCGACGATCACCAGTGGTGTACGGCCAGTGTAGGAGATCGCTCCCCACACCATGATGCCGGGTGTTGGCCCTGTGTGCCTCGGTCGTATGCAGTCCTGATTGTGGCGCTCACCTGCACGGCGCCAAACACGCATACGACCATCATTGGCACCAAGGCAGAAGCGACTCTCATCGCTGAAGACGACACGTCTCCATTCGTCCCTCCATTCACGCCTGTCGCGACACCACTGGAGGCGGGCTGCACGATGTTGGGGCGTGAGCGGAAGACGGCCTAACGGTGTGCGGGACCGTAGCCCAGCTTCATGGAGACGGTTGCGAATGGTCCTCGCCGATACCCCAGGAGCAACAGTGTCCCTAATTTGCTGGGAAGTGGCGGTGCGGTCCCCTACGGCACTGCGTAGGATCCTACGGTCTTGGCGTGCATCCGTGCGTCGCTGCGGTCCGGTCCCAGGTCGACGGGCACGTGCACCTTCCGCCGACCACTGGCGACAACATCGATGTACTGTGGAGACCTCACGCCCCACGTGTTGAGCAATTCGGCGGTACGTCCACCCGGCCTCCCGCATGCCCACTATACGCCCTCGCTCAAAGTCCGTCAACTGCACATACGGTTCACGTCCACGCTGTCGCGGCATGCTACCAGTGTTAAAGACTGCGATGGAGCTCCGTATGCCACGGCAAACTGGCTGACACTGACGGCGGCGGTGCACAAATGCTGCGCAGCTAGCGCCATTCGACGGCCAACAACGCGGTTCCTGGTGTGTCCGCTGTGCCGTGCGTGTGATCATTGCTTGTACAGCCCTCTCGCAGTGTCCGGAGCAAGTATGGTGGGTCTGACACACCGGTGTCAATGTGTCCTTTTTTCCATTTCCAGGAGTGTATTTCAATGAAAAGTTGTAAAATATGACAAATTCATCTTTAAAGCTGTTTGTCTAAAAATGTTTGTTTTTAGGTGTTAGGAACATGTAACTCCACGAAGGCTTAAGCTAGAACTTTCCAATTTTTTCTCAGCCTTTCTGTGTAGTTAACCCAATTAAATGGACTACAATGAAGTAGGTAGAGGGTGTATTACAAGTGATATGTGATAAAACATGTGAAAAATTGGCATTCAAATATTGTATACACTATATAAAATTCGTAAGACTTTCATTAGTGGAACTGCAGTAGTCATTTTAGTCAGAGTTGTGTAAAGAATAAATAAGATTGTGATGGCGAAGTTTCATTATAGCGTGTCTGTTGGTTGAGAAATTGTATGTTCCTAAATTGTTTAATGTCACTACATACATACTAACAACTGGTGATGTTAATAATCACTGCATAACTTCTCTTCCTACAAAAAACTGTTGACTTTCTTCCTTCAGAGAGGTGTGCCAGGTGACATTTAAGTACATTAATACACTGACGGGGAAAAATCACGACGCCAAGAAGTTATCCGTCATAAAAGAAACTAGATGTGTTTCTATATCTGAGCCCGCATCTCGTGGTCGTGCGGTAGCGTTCTCGCTTCCCACGCCCGGGTTCCCGGGTTCGATTCCCGGCGGGGTCAGGGATTTTCTCTGCCTCGTGATGGCTGGGTGTTGTGTGCTGTCCTTAGGTTAGTTAGGTTTAAGTAGTTCTAAGTTCTAGGGGACTTATGACCACAGCAGTTGAGTCCCATAGTGCTCAGAGCCATTTGAACCATTTTTTTCTATATCTGAAAGATTGTGTCGGTTCAGATTTCGCGCCGTCGCATAAGAGCGGCGCCTTAGCGCCGCTGTGAAGATGCAAATCAGGTTTGCTTTAAATACACGCCGTAACGGTTTTGAGCGTAAGTTACCTTTGAGATTGGACGTCGTGAGTTGATTTTCATTTTTTTAGTAGGACCAAACTCAGGAGGCTACAACATAAAAGTAATAACCGACAAATAAATAAAATGTTTATGAACTCAAAAAAAGTCAAGTCATAAGTTTAAGTAAACGCAATCAACAATGCAACATAAGGATCGACTTCATTTTTTAAGGAACTCCTCAACAGAATAGGAGTGACCCATGAGGAAACTCTTCAGTTTCGATTTGAAAGCGCGTGGATTACTGGTAAGATTTTTGAATTCTTGTGCTGCACACTTTTCTGCGCAAGAGTTAAGTGCGATCCAAATGCAGATCGGATTTCTGCCGACTATTAACTGAGTGAAAGCTGCTAATTCTTGGGAAAAAGCAGATATTGTTAACAAGAAACGACAACAAAGAATATATATATACATATATATATTGAGAGGCCAATGTCAAAATACCAAGACTAGTGAACAGCGGTCGACAAGAGCTTCCTTGAACTTACACCACTTATTGCACGAACTGCCCGCTTCTGAGCCAAAAATATCCTTTTAGAAGAGGAAGAAAATGGTTCAAATGGCTCTGAGCACTATGGGACTCAACTGCTGAGGTCATTAGTCCCCTAGAACTTAGAACTAGTTAAACCTAACTAACCTAAGGACATCACAAACATCCATGCCCGAGGCAGGATTCGAACCTGCGACCGTAGCGGTCTTGCGGTTCCAGACTGCAGCGCCTTTAACCGCACGGCCACTTCGGCCGGCGAAGAGGAAGAGTTACCCCAAAATATAATACCATACGACATAAGCGAATGAAAATAAGCAAAGTAGACTAATTTTGGTGTCGACCGATCACTTATTTCAGATACTGTTCGAATAGTAAAAATGGCAGTATTAAGTCTTTGAAAAAGATTCTGAATGTGGGCTTTAGTTTACTATCTACCTGAACACCTAGAAATTTGAACTCTTCAGTTTCACTAATCGTATGCCCATTCTGTGAAATTAAAACATCGGGTTTTGTTGAATTATTTGTTAGAAACTGTAAAAACTGACTCTTACTGTGATGTAGAATTAGTTTATTTTCTACAAACCACGAACTTATCTCTTGAACTTCACTATTTGAAACCGAGACAATGTTGCACACAACATTCTTTACTACCAAGCTAGTGTCATCAGCAAACAGAAATGTTTTAGAATTACCCATAATACTAGAAGGCACTTCATTTATATAAGTAAGGAACAGGTGTGGCCTCAACACTGATCCCTGGGGCACCGACCAATTGACCGTACCCAACTCAGACCCCACATCGCAGCCATTCTCAACACTTTGAATAATGATCTTTTGCTGTCTGTTGGAAAAGTAAGAGGTGAATGAATTGTAACCAATTGTAAGCTGCTCCCCGTATTCCGTAATGGTCAAACTTTTGGAGCATTATTTCGTGACGAACACAATCAAATGCCTTAGTTAAATAAAAAAAAATATACTTAGCACTCGAAACCTTTTGCTTAATCCATCCACTACCTCACAGGGTAAAGGGAATATAGCATTTTCAGTTGTTAAACGACTTCTGAAGCCGAACTGTACATTTGATAGAAAATCGTGTGATATAAAATTATCAGCCTTACATATGCAGCCTTTTCAACAAATTTAGCAAACACTGATGGCATAGAAATATGTCTAAAATTGTCTACATTATCCTTTTCTCCCTCTCTATAAAGCGACTTCTCTACTGAGTACTTTAATCATTTAGGTAACTTATCATTCTTAAAGGAAAAATTACAAATATGGCTAAGTACAGTGGTAACATGTGAAGCATTTTAATATTCTGCTAGGCACTCCATCATATCCATGAGTCTTTAGTCTTCAGTGATTTGATTATTGACTCTATCTCCCCCTTTTCTGTATCACAGAGGAGTATTTCAGACATCAATCTCGGAAAGGCATTTGCCAAGAAAGTTTCATGATTTCCTGCAGAAACTAAATTTTTATTTAATTCACCAGCAATGCTCAGAAAATTATTTTTAAATACTGTGCATATATCTGACTTGTCAGAAATCAGTTAGTCGTTATGCCGTTAAGGCGGTGAAGATGCTATTATCAAATGGTTCAAATGGCTCTGAGCACTATAGGACTTCACTTCGGAGGTCATCAGTCCCCTAGAACTTAGAACTACTTAAACCTGACTAACCTAAGGACATCACACACATCCATGCCCGAGGCAGGATTCGAACCTGCGACCGTAGAGGTCGCGCGGTTCCAGACTGTAGCCCCTAGAACCGCTCGGCCACCCCAGCCGGCTGCTATTATCAACACCTGAGTTTTATGTCTTGTAATACGGCTACGAGAAGTTACATGTTCCTTTTACGATACTACAAAAGATTTGACAGAAATGTAGCCACCGCACATAATCGCTGGCAGTGCTAGTCCCGGGAATGTACGTAGCAAGAAGACCGGACTCCGGGCGATCAAGTAGCACTACCAAGAGGGAAGACCAGTGTGTTGAGCATATGACACTGGCGCATCGTACTGCTTCTGCAGCAGCGATCTGAGCAGCAGTTGGCACCACGGTAACACAACAAACTCTTATTAACCTGTTGCTTTAAGGACATCTCCAAACCAGATGCTCTATAGCGTCCATTCCACTGACCCAAAGCGATCGACCTTAGTGACTTGAGTGGTGTCATTGGAGTGCATGGTGGAGGTCTTTTGTATTTTCTGATGAAAGTTAGTTCTGCCTCGGTGCCAGTGATGGCCGTGTGTTGGTTACAATGATGCCAATTGGGGGCCTGCAGCCAACCTGTGTGCGTGCTACACACACTGGACCTACAGCTGGAGCAACGGTCTGGGTGCGATACAGTATGACAGCAGGAGTACTCTTGTGGGTATCCAACGTACCATCAAAGCAAATTTGAACGTCAATCCGGTGATTCGACTTGTGAGCTGCCTTTCATGAGCAGCATTCAAGGGGGTGTTTCCCAACAGGATAACGTTCGCCCACACAACCTTGTTGTAACCCAACATACTGTACAGTGTGTCGACACGTTGCCTTGGTCTGTTCGACCACCAGATCTGTCTCCCATCGAGAACATATAGGACATTCTTGCACGACAACTCCAGCGTCATCCACAACTAGTATTAACCATCCCTGTATTGACCATGTAAGTGCAAAAGTCCATTCCACAAACAGGTACGAGGGCTATGCCGAAAGTTTCTACCAGAATGTGTGAAAGAAATTTATTTGCAAAAAAACGTTTACAACTTTTCAAAATACTCTCCATCAGCATGTATACATTTTTCCATTCTCTGAACCACTTAGAAAATGTGTCAGTCCAAGCTTCTTTTGGGATGTCACTTAGTGCACTCTCGTACGCTGCAATGGCCTCTTCATCTGATGAAAACCGCTGCCCTCGAATTTTTTCCTTAGTCTTAGGGAACAGAAAGAAGTCACAGGGGGCCAGGTCAGGTGAATAGGGGGGGATGGGGTAGCACTCGCACTTTTTCCTTCTCCAGAAAGTCCGTCGTTCTGGCAGCCCTGTGCGCAGATGCCTTGTCGTGATGCAGCAAGAGGTGCCCACTCCTGGACTTTGGATGCTGTGACTTCCATGTGGCGATGACTTTTGGAAGACAATCGTTCACGTACCATTCAGCATTGACTGTACGACGTGTGTCCAAGGTCACAGAGGTGAGATGCCCGATCTTTGTGAAAAAAGTTGCCACCATCTTTTTTCCAGAGCTCCGATTTCGTCGAACTTTTGTGGGTGGTTCCTCCCCTGGAATCCACCACACAGAAGACTGTCTCTTCGTTTCAGGGTCATAATGGTAGACCCACGTTTCATCACCTGTGACGATATTGTAGGTGTCTTGGGACTTTCCTCCATCGCATTTTTCGAGCATGAAAAGACACCAGTCCACTCTCACCTCCTTTTGGCTTTCTGTCAGGGAATTTGACACCCAAAGGGCACATCTCTTAGTAAGGCCTAAGTGACTATGAACGATGGTCTGTGCTGCTGTTGATCCAATACTTAGGGTCCCTTCAATATCGAAAAATGTAGGATGTAGATCTTCTTTGATCATTTTCCTCACAGCACCAATGTTTCCAGGAGTCACAGCTGTTGCTGGCCGACCGGGACGAGGTTCATCTTCAACTGACTGCCGACCCCTCGAAAACTCGCGAAACCAATTTCCAACTGTGGCCCTAGAAGGGGAAGCTTCACCAAAAACACGCAACAAAGAAGAATGGCATTCTTCGGCACTTAAACCCTTTTTATAATAGTAAAAAATCATGCCGCGAAAGTCGCTGCGCGACAGCTCCATCCTGCACCGTCTCTGACTCAGCACTGCCTGTGCTTTCTTACCGCGCTGTGGGAGGATCACCGCTAGCCAGGGGCTGCGCGCGTACGTCCAAAGGTCGAAAAACATCACTCTTTCGAATGAAAATAACCCCATTACGGGCTGCTAAAAACTTTCGGCATAGCCCTCGTATCCACCATCTGCAGAACACAATGTAAGTAAGTTTGTATGTTTGCATTGAACATTCTGGCGGTCGCACCGATCATTAACGTATCAGCGTTTTACATGTACAGCTGCTTATCTCGCACGTACATTAACCTGCAATATTGCAACGATTTTTCCATCATTGTATTTAGCATTTATTTTTAATTTAATTAAATACTGTTGCAACATCTCCGTCATGCCCCGTTATGTCACATTCTATGGTAAGTGTGCTGTCAATTTGTTTCAACAAGTACTCTTCTTTAGTTTTGATCAGGACATGTAGTCAATGACCCCTATCCTTTGTATCTCTTGTAGCACAGGTTTTGGGTGGAGTGGAGTTTGGGCGGGAGTTGTAAGGGCACATCCTTTACAATAGCATTTATTTAACCACATATGTATACATAGTAGCACACAAAAACAATGATATCGATAGGAATGATTTACAGTTAATAAGCAATCAACAGCACTTTACAAAATTAAGGCTTTCGTGGCCACTTGTTGACAAACTGCCTATTGGCTTCTGTCTCGGGTTCTTCGGCCGACGTTCATCTAATGATTTTTCTGACGTTTCGCCAGCACGAAGGGCTGGCATTGTCAAAGCTTTGACAATGCCAGCCACTCGTGCTGGCGAAACGTCAGAAAAATCATTAGATGAACGTCGGCCGAAGAACCCGAGACAGAAGCCAATAGGCAGTTCGTCAACAGTACTTTGCTGTGAAATAGTTTTGATGCAAAAATGAGTGTCCGACAATAACAAGTAACAAATAAGAAACATATGTACGATATGATCACCCCTATGACACAGAAGCAGGTACCAATATAAATTGCAATCTTCATAAATTGAGCCTATGCTACATTATAATAGGGAAAACATAATAACATACTATAAAAATGAATAAAACCACAACTGGAGCTACCTCTGCTACCAGGAATCTCCATCAACTCGTCACTGTTGCATCATACCACAGGAATACACCAGGCTACCTAGGCTACAGACAACAATCATCAACACAGATTTTAGAAAACTAAGAATTAGGTACATTTCAGTTGAAAACACCTTGAAGGTGGTTACAAAATATGGTGGAGAACTTTCTCTTGTACATGGTTGAACCTGCCCTCAATGTGAAAATAAAACACTATACACAGCGCACAATCTTGTGGCCGCATGACCACACCATGCAATATCCCATTTTGTAATGAACACGTTATATTCAAACGCACACATACACCAGCCACTGCCTTCCTTCCATGTGCTCATTATCCCCATTATAATATAAGCCTTACTCTTGTCAGCTGCCCACCAGGCACTATGGGCAACCAAACCACTTTCTTAGTGGTCTCTAGAATGTAGCAGGAACGAATCTCCACTGTTCCCCATTTCTCACTGTGGTTGCCATCTTCTCCGTCCACATGGAAGAGACACAGTCCCCTCTACTGGTAGGCGATAATTTACAGGCTTTTCCGGTTTGGTTTGAGACTATCAGACAACAGAGAAATAATAATAGATGATGATAATAGTATGTGATCAGAGTATAAATTTCTAATGATGCTTAATACAAACTTTGGCCACTTGATAATGGCTTTTTTGCGTAAGGTCCGTTCATTGTAAGTTTGACCATGAGTGGCTCTTCTGAAAATGTTTCTTTGTTGGACTTCGTAGATAGAATAATTCAAAAGCATTGGCTCGTACTGGACCAATCATAAAATTTGTAACACCGAACCTTTAGCGATGCCAAGACGCCGTTTAATTGGAACAAGAGCTTGAAACATAAGTAAAATACGAGATCAAATACTATCATTGTATTCACAAAATATTACACTAAATTAAATTGTATAGACACTTACATTAATTCTGTTGCTGTGTGTAACTGAGAATGCCTAGTGACATTGCGTCTCGATAAAAAGTAATAGTAATAGTAGTGGTGTGCCATAAAATTATCTGGAGCTATGGCAGATGTGCGTCCGATATGCACTGCCACCAGAGCAAAAAAGTTGCCGTCTTCTCGGCAAGCCAACTGAACTGCGTAATTATTCTAATGTTTCAGCGGTTGCACACCACAATCGATGTAACCGCTTATACTAATTAATAGCTGAAGTAATTCTTTATTTATGTTCTCAACTTATATCTACATTTTTGCAATATATCAACGCCCATCCTGCAAATGTCCCTTTAAATTGCCCCATAAATTGCGAGGCGAAAGAAAGCACCTGCAGGCGAGCAATTCACCATAAATCACATTCAGTACAATATTTACATGCATATTCAAATAAAATTCATGGCATACAATATTTGAATGAGGTGCGTGCGCCCACAACATTTCAATGTTGGGATTGCGGTTGCCGCGTATGCGCAGCCACGTGTATTTCAGTGTGGCAGTAGCCGTTACAGTGTTAGCTGAACTCGAGACACGGTGATCACAGTTTATATAGAGTTCGGATGCGTGTGTGCGCAAGACATTCCTGTGATAGGACATTCCATGAAGTTTTCACAAAAAATATGCACTAACATCTAAAACAGGTACAATAATCTTAAAACTACTACATACTTAAAGCAAAATACATTTCACTATTGGTCATTGTCTCTCATGGACAGTATTGCATGTAAAATATTTTTCTGTTTCAGATTAACTGTCTCTGCATTACGTGTCGTCGTTTGCAGTTCATATTAGTAATACATACAATAATAACGCAAAGGTAAGCATTGTTTCAGTAGCTGGCATAACGTAGATGTTGTTGCATATCGACGTCACTGTTTACAGATTTGACAACCGATATGTGGGCATGTTCACTCGTTGCACTGTTTATTTTCACTGCTAAATAATGTTTTTCCTAGGTCATGCGTCGCATGATTGAAGACTTGTGGATTTCCATTCCACAGCACAAGTTACATGAAGGCATGGATGCAAGACTTCGGATGGGAAAATACTGGCATCGATCCTCGATTTGTCCAGGTGAGAGTGGCCAACGTATTCTGAGAACATTACATTCCCTGCAGTCCCATCCAAAATTCCTCCACCCAAGAAGTTGTCTTCAATGCTTTTGTGCCCAAATAATTGAGCCTTTTCCAGAAGATATACCTGAATCTACAATTTGTCTGAGAGGGCATGGTCTATAAACAGGCTGTTTTAGTTTTATTTCTAGACCATGACCTCTTAGACAAATTGTAGATTCAGGTATATCTTCTGAAGAAGGCTCAATTATTTGGGCTGAAACTTAGGTAAAGGTTGGTTTCACTACCGCAATCGCTCATAATTTCATATACACTGTAAATGTTAGTTCATTTTACATGCACAGTTCCTTCGCGCTCAGAGTTTATCTGGCGATGTACAAAGAATGTTTGTTAACAAGGTTTTACATTACTACTTCATCGCGATGTATGAAGAATAGTTTTTAACAATTTTGAAAACATACTTCATCGCTGTTACAGACGTTGCGGTGTATGTAGAACGTCTTTAAAGCAGTCTCTTTCTCATAAATCTCGAGGTTTTATACATTTTAATACATATTACAAATTCCGAACACATTTACATACAAACATATTACATTTTGCTTTACATCAATATAGATAATTACAGATAAATATATATTACATTTTGGTTTTAAGTAGATTACAAGTATATACATAATCTTACAAACATTACAGGTTTTTGAACCAAATTTTGCATTGGCAAATGATGTGAACTGAAATTGGCAAGATTAGACACATCTGGATACATTAGCAAACATGCTCAAGCGCACATATACTAATGGACGAACGTCTAAAGCAACACACTAAAATCAAACCTAAAAAATTCTAGCGTTTCTAGTGTGTTTAGAGTACGTATATGGCCTTGGTTTCAGGTAAACATGTGTTATACAGTATAAAGTGCTTCTACTCTGTTAAGAGGTGGTAGTGTTTGGTTATCGTGTGGTTTCGTGGATACATTAATCAGTCATGAATAGTCCTTGATCGACGCTGCATTCAATCATGTTGTCTCAAAAACATTTTCATCACACTTGCGTAAATGTCATCATAATAGTTGCGTTAAAATTTAGGCTTATGTTGTTCAGGTACATTCGGCGAAGTCGAAATCTATCCTTTCTTTCGGCTGATGGCTGGATTAGCTGAAATAAAATTTCTTATGCTACCCAATTTCCTTGCGACAGTGCTGACAGGTACATGTTTTATAAGTATACGGTTTACTTATTATTTATAGATACATGTTTAATGCTTAGAATGAAATACTCCTAAGTAAATCCCAATGATTTTTTTTTTTATTTTTTTGGGCTCTGCAACAGGTATACACCTGGATGCAGTATGTTGACAATTACATATGGACCGTCGTACAGCGGATGGCACTTCGCGTTGAGCCGCTTTGGTGCAGAAGATTTGTGGTGAGTACGCAATAGTACTTGCATGCCTACCTTGCATTCCTGGTTTCCCTTAATAGTACTAGCGCAGTATCTGTTTTTCGCATTAGTATGCTGCGTCAGCGTGGTTAGTACTTCTGTCACCTTTTCATCATGCGACAGCTGCTGAGATGAAATCTTTGGCAACGGATCGCTCAACTCATTTCATTCTTTGCGGTCGAACATAAGCTCCTTGGGTTTATAGGTTGTCACATATATAGAGGTTGTGAACTTTGTCAAATACTGACAAATAAATTACCCAATCAGTATGCTGTGTAGGTATATATGTCCGTATGAATCTGCTCAATTCCCTGAAAACTCGTTCAATAGGATTGGATTGTGGGCTCAAGTTCGAGACAGATGCTCTAAATACTATTGTCCTTTAAGAATTTGTACCATTTGTACCCTGTGTAGTACGTGGCGTTGTCACATAAAATTGCCTTGGGTTTTCCCACTTGAGGAATGTAGTCACGTGAGGATCGTCTGATGATAGCGATAGCAGTTGCAGATTTTATGGCGTACACCTTGTAACGTTCTTTAAATTAATTTCATCGTTTGGGATACTTAAGTGTCTGAGCACATAGCAAATCTGTAACTTTCCTTAAATAAATTTTTGAATGAATGCGTGACTGTCCACTAGATACATAACTGGACTTACCGTGTAGCGTGTTGTAACTGCAAGTGGTGTGCTTACTATGTGTTACTGTTAGCAAAACTTTAGGCGAACTGGTTGGGCAATAAAACTCCCAATACCAGTAAAGAAATGCAGTCAGTGTGAAATACATCGAGCTCCTTAGGTAAGCAATCCTCTGCCCCTGTTCAAAACTGATAACTTTAATCCCAGTGCACATAGCAAACAAATTAAACTGTCTTACCTCTAAAGCAGCAATGGTAGGAAGCAATATTTGTGGTCTCTCATAAAAAAAAATAAAAATATGCTAGCTACAGGCTCAGCAGTATGAAATGCTGGCCGTAATACTTTGAAATGTACATGAAATTCTTTTGGCTGATAAATGAGAACATGTAAGAAAATCCAACTTCTTCGAAAGAGATATGACCTTGACAGGGAGGCGGTACTGGTTTTGGTGAATTACTAACACAAAGTTTTTAGTAAAATTGTATTCCAAGTTAAGTTTGGTTTTTCAAAACATCTGACTATTGAAATTACATTACTCAGCAAAATTACATCCTTTTTTACTAATTGACTCACAAACAGCGAAATTTATACAACAAGTACTATATAACCTCACTAAAAAGGCGTAAATACAAATCATCAACTTACACATACCTGTGTTAACAAATCTTTGAACCATTAAACCATTACAAAAAAGAAATATCTAACTAGCCTTTTCATCAAATCAGTTTACGTACATTCTGGAGTTACTCAAAAATTACAAATTATCAATCAACTCATCTACACTAACGCGCTGGCAAAATGAGCCATAAATATTTAACATATTTATCTTGCTTGTGAGAAAACTTCTGCTTACATGTTCTCGTGATTCCTACATTAATGTAATACTTAGTGGCTTCACAGAGCACACCACAATACGTGCTTAACATTATCAAAATCTTGGTGGCTCTGCTCAGACCAGATTCATACCTGATTCTCCTTAAGTAAATCTATGAGATACTTACTGTTCAATAGTGATTGTGACAGGAAAAGTCGAAATGAAGAACAGAGTCCTAGAAATTACTTCAGTCTTTTTTTTAGTCCGAGGACTAGGAAAATTCCTAATAGCATCCGACTTACCTGGATCAGGGCGTAAACCTTGTACATTAATTACATGTCCAAGAAACCCAATCTCACTACAAGCAAATTTTGACATCTTTAGGTTAGCTGTTACACCAGCTTGTGCAGATTTATCCAGAATCTTTTCAAGGGTGTCAAGAAGTTCATTCCTAGTCTTAGTGGTTATCAAAAGATCGACTTAATGTGTAACAGTCTCAACAAACCCGTCACCAAGCACAGTATCCAAAGCAGTAAATGTGGTGTCACCGCTAGACACCACACTTGCTAGGTGGTAACTTAAATCGGCCGCGGTCCTGTAGTACATGTCGGACCCGCGTGTCGCCACTGTGTAATCGCAATCCTAGCGCCACCACATGGCAGGTCACAAGACACGGACATGAATTGTGGCCCAGCTGCCGACACATCACATGGCGACGAGGATGGGATAGGAATGTGGTGTCATCGCTAGACACCACACTTGCTAGGTGGTAACTTAAATCGGCCGCGGTCCTGTAGTACATGTCGGACCCGCGTGTCGCCACTGTGTAATCGCAATCCTAGCGCCACCACATGGCAGGTCACAAGACACGGACATGAATTGTGGCCCAGCTGCCGACACATCAGTAAATGTCCCCGAAAGGGGCAACACAGAATTGATATGTTCGCCCGCCCCATGAAAGCAGTATATTTTCTGGAATCTGGAGTGATTGCCACTTCCCAAAACGAATTTTTCAAGTCGTTCGTGTCAAAGTGCTCAGCATCTTAAAATTTCTGTAATGTTCCTCTATATTTTCTAGTTTAGTGCGTATGGGTAGTACAATTTAATTTATGGCATTTGTGTCCAAGACCACTCTAATATTTCCGTTAGATTTCTTGACAACAAGTAATGGACTACAGTAGGGAGATATGGAAGGTTCGATGATCTTCCATTGTAACATCTGTTTGATTTCTTGTCACACTGCAGGTCGTTGATATAGTGGCATATTGTAGGTTTTGTGATAGAAAATTTGGTGAGGCTTGACTTCAGTTTTAAAAACATATGTCTTAATGACACCTAGTCATTTAGTAAAGACCTATACGTACTTAGATAGTACTTGATAAGTTCATTGCGACCATTATCAGTAATAGTACTGGTTTCACTTAACTTGTGACTGATCAGTGTTTCCAAATCATCATATCCTGCATTAGGTGCGAGTGTCTGTGTTTCTTTCGTCGCTCTCTCGCAAAAATTGAATTTTATACCCAGTACAATAATTGTTATGTTTGAGAGTCCTGGTATCCAAGTCAATCGTGATTTTACTGTTCTTATGTCTAAGGAAACATTTACGTTCCGAGAAGTCAATAATACTGTCATTCTCACATAACATATCTAAATATATAATACAATTAGTAACTAGATTGTGAAGCACGAGGAGTGGCCATTGTACTGTTCCATTACCTACCTTAATGGTCTCCAAGAACCTCTTTCGTAACTCTATTAGTCTTCTTACCTACAGCAGTTAAAATCTTACGCTTTTGAACAGGAAACTCTGGTACAGGTTAAAATTCAGTTATTTTCTCCTAGAAATTATACGACAAAATACTAACAGCCGCTCCTGTGCCCAAAAAATACTTGTTGGAATTCCTCCTACTATACCAGTAGTTGCAGCTACAACTTTTTCATTGCTAGGTGATCGAAATTGTGTATTTTCTTGCAATAGTTCATCATGATCGCAGCGTATAAGTAACAGTGGTTGCCGCTTAAAACTATTTGCTACATAATCACTGTGTCGTTCATCAGTGGGTGTGTCAGACAGTGATTTGATATTAAAGTCGCCCACCAAACCTTCAGCCACGACCTGGGGCACAGTAGTGAACGTCTTTAGTCTGACGTCGTCGTAATTGGTGCAGGTATCGATACAAACAGAGGTGGAGTTTCACTTGACACTTCTAATATGTTTACATTAGGGTATTGTGTATACCGCACTCCAATCTGTTGTGGCTTTTGTGGTTGAGCACCTTGACTTACCTGCTGATTGGTGGGTAAAGTCCAATTTTGATTTGTACACGCTCTAGCGGCATTTGCCACGTACCTGTGTTAATGTTGTACTGAGGTGGTGGACCAGTATTTTGGCACTCATTACCGTTGTTATTGTTCCAATTTTACTGTTGATTTTGTACAGGCTGATAATTGTTTTTGTTTCAGTTGTTGTAGTTTCCAATCATGTTATTTCCATTATTGTTGCAGCGGTGCCTCTTGTGTGGGTTGCCGCCTGTTGTGTATGACGTGTTATGATTATTGTTCATATTGGGGTGTGTCTGCTGATTTTGGTACGTGCATTGGTTTGCGGAAAGGAAGCTGTCGATTCTGCTTCGTAACCGAAGTGGCCGGCGCGCCTGAATTAAGTTGGCTAGCCTGCGCGTTTTGCATACCACTGACGTAAACATTGTGGCAGCTGTTTTGCCGTGAGGAATATTGATCCTCATATAACATATCAAGAGAATCACGGACAGTCAGAAAATATTCTGCGACATTGTCTGGAACTTCTTTTAACGTTAAAAGGCAATCTGGCTTTCAATGCGCGGAGCAGATCGCGCTAAGCTACAGGTTCATCAAGAAAGTGTCCCGTATTCAAATATTTCTCAAAATATCGGCGCAAATTACAATGTTTAGCATTGAAAGGCTCTGGTTCCACAACCTGTTTCCGAAGACGTTCTTGTACCGATTGGGACCAAAATTTGGCCAAGAAAGCTCTTTGAAATTGCTCATATGTAACGCATCTGTCGGCTTCATTATATGCCCAGACCGCTGCGTCACCCTTGATATAACCTACAACGTTAGAAACTCTCTTTCGGTCACTTCATACTCCTGGGTACGTATTTTTAAACGCTTTCAGAAAAATTACAGAATGAAAGGTTGAAATTGCCGATGTTTAATACAATTCCTTCTTCTTTGATACTGTAATGTCGACTGCTTTCACTGTAATTATTGAAGTGATTGGCTGGTGAATGGAAAGGAATGTAATGCCCATAAATGTCACGATTGTAATTAGATGTCACGTATACAGGTGTGTATTGTTGTTGTTGTTGTTAGGAGTTTGTTGTGTACGGAGGATACGTGTCATACATGTATCTCTTTGCATTACCAAAGTGAGCATTTTGATTATTGCTACACTCTGGTTGTATGGTATCGTTTAGTTGTTTCTGTTGTGCTGCCTCAGCTATGACATGTTTATTATTTTTCACAAATTTGGCTACGGTATCTTGCACACCCGTCGGTAATTTTTCCTCTATACATTGGTCAAAATATTAATTTTTCTGGTCAACCCAGTCATGAAATTCTTTATTTATGTTGGCAAAATGGTTGTCAGTATGTAATTGCAGTTTGTCTGTAATTGTTTATCCATGGTGTTAACTTTGCCTTCAATTACAGTAATGCGTGTTTTTATTGGGTCATTAACTGACGGATAAGATTTGACTTGAGTGGTAACAACTTCACATGTAGCGTTTAAATGTTTGACTTCAGTTTTAATATCTTTTACGTGTTTTGTGGTTTTCTGCTGCTGTAAGTTCAATTCGGAAAATTTTGAGTCAAGTTCGGACACTCTTCCGCTCAGTCTCTCGTTAATCTCGTCTACTCTTTCACACAAAGTGTCATTTCAAGTTTTTAGTGCTATTAATTCAGCCTTAATCTCGTCATATCGCGTTTTTAAAACTGTCACGTGTTCATCAATGTCTTGTTTTCGGTCATCAGATTTTTGTTTTCAGTTATGTGATAATGTATTGATAACATGTACGTTGTGTCTTCCTTGTTTTTAGTGATTTGATTTTGTATCGATGTCATGTGATTTTTGTTTTCAGTCGTTTGCTTGATAATAACTTCAAACATACTAACAATGTTTGTCAACTGAAAGTGCTCTGCTCCCGCCACGTGGTTTGACAAGACGTCACGGACAAGAATAGGGTCTGAGCTATTTGACTAATGGTTGGCATATTTACGACATTTCCGTCACTAGGCATGTTAACTGCTGATTGATCGTTAATATTGGAGTCAACTCTGGAGCCATTGTCAATGCTTTATTCAATGTCGAAGGAGGATAAGATATGCGTCTGTTGTCTGTCATGTTCCATTTTTGTTAATTGTTCACGTGTTACCACCATGCTACACGTAATGTATATTGCAAGTAAAATCTTTACACCCGTTTCATAATGAACTCGTGAAATTAAATTCGTATGGCAACAATGCTGGCTTAACTGAGCAAGAATCGCAATTAATGGTGAAATAATTAACAATAATAGCTGCTTGCCATCGTACGTTGCACATGACAAAATTCGTCCATTTTATGGAATGGTATGACTGTACTGTTGTAATAAACTGTGTGATAAAAATAATGTGGAATAAGCGATCTTGCGCAAAAAATGACTGCTACGGTTACGAAAAATTTTGACAAAGCTAGGAAGCAAGCTACAATTACTGAAAGCGCTTGGACTAGCGTGCTCATGTAAAACTGCGATGTCTTAGCTTGGATCCAAGTATGCAGTGTAGATTCCAGGTTTCATCAACAATTCCAATGATTTGTCTCTTTGTTTGGCATTTACAAATATTCAATGGCAATGGTTCGTCAGATATAATCCCATTATCCATGCAACAAAGAAAAACAATGTAGCAAGTACAATAAAAGGTCCAGACACGAAGTCGCCAGTTTAATTTATAGGATTTCCCGGTCTGGTTTGAGAATATCAGACAACAGACAAATAGTAGAAAATGGTATGTGATCAGAGTATAAATTTCTAGTGGCGCTTAATACAAACTTTGGGCACTTGACAATGGCTTTTTTCCGTAGGGTATGTTCATTGTAAGTTTGACCGTGAGTGACTCTTCTGAAAATATTTCTTTATTGGACTTCGTGGATTCAGTAATTCCAAAGCATTAGCTTGGGCTGAACCATTCAAACGATTTGTAACACAGAACCTTTAGCCATGCCAAGACGCCGTTTAATTGGAGCAATAGCTTGTAAAGTAATGAAACACAAGATTAAATAATATCACGATATTCACAAAATATTACACTAAATTAAATTATGTTGATACTCACATTAATTCTGTTGCTACGTTTAACTATGAGTATGCCAAGTGAGATTGCGCCACAATAAAATAATAATAATAATAAACCCCGTGGAGGCCCGGGAAAAGAATAGGCCTTCGGTATGTTCTGCGCCGGGCGAAGTGGCCGTGCGGTTAAAGGCGCTGCAGTCTGGAACCGCAAGACCGCTACGGTCGCAGGTTCGAATCCTGCCTCGGGCATGGGTGTTTGTGATGTCCTTAGGTTAGTTAGGTTTAACTAGTTCTAAGTTCTAGGGGACTAATGACCTCAGCAGTTGAGTCCCATAGTGCTCAGAGCCATTGGAACCATTGGTATGTTCTGCCAGTTGTAAAAGGCGACGAAAAGAACAAACCACTGATAGGGCTAACTCCCCTTTTAGTGTGATTAGTTGGTTCAGGACAGAACTAATGAAGCCTTGGACACGCGCTGTCATGGTCGGGGACAACGCTTGAACCCTATGCCCGTCCACAATGGTAACGACACTGGTAGCCACACGGAAAATGATTTAAATCCAAATAGAGGTGTTTTGCAGGATATGCTTCCTGCAACCACTCTAGAAGGAAAACAAAGACAGAGGATGAGATGGTCAGATGAAGTTAAACGACACCTCAAGTTCTGTTATTACCAAGCAACAAACTTAGGAACCAACACAACTGGATACAGATCACAACTATACACAAAATTTATTACCAGATACCCAGAATTAAAATTTTTAACATAACAACGACTGGCTGATCAGATCCGTCATCATCATCATCATCATCATTTAATCATCATCATCATCATTTAAGACTGATTATGCCTTTCAGCGTTCAGTCCGGAGCATAGCCCCCTTATAAAATTCCTCCATGATCCCATATTCAGTGCTAACATTGGTGCCTCTTCTGATGTTAAACCTATTACTTCAAAATCATTCTTAACCGAATCCAGGTACCTTCTCCTTGGTCTGCCCCGACTCCTCCTACCCTCTACTGCTGAACCCATGAGTCTCTTGGGTAACCTTGCTTCTCCCATGCGTGTAACATGACCCCACCATCTAAGCCTGTTCGCCCTGACTGCTACATCTATAGAGTTCATTCCCAGTTTTTCTTTGATTTCCTCATTGTGGACGCCCTCCTGCCATTGTTCCCATCTACTAGTACCTGCAATCATCCTAGCTACTTTCATATCCGTAACCTCAACCTTGTTGATAAGGTAACCTGAATCCACCCAGCTTTCGCTTCCATACAACCAAGTTGGTCGAAAGATTGAACGGTGCACAGATAACTTAGTCTTGGTACTGACTTCCTTCTTGCAGAAGAGAGTAGATCGTAGCTGAGCGCTCACTGCATTAGCTTTGCTACACCTCGCTTCCAGTTCTTTCACTATGTTGCCATCCTGTGAGAATATGCATCCTAAGTACTTGAAACCGTCCACCTGTTTTAACTTTGTTCCTCCTATTTGGCACTTCATCCGTTTATATTTCTTTCCCACTGACATTACTTTCGTTTTGGAGATGCTAATCTTCATACCATAGTCCTTACATTTCTGATCTAGCTCTGAAATATTACTTTGCAAACTTTCAATCGAATCTGGCATCACAACTAAGTCATCCGCATATGCAAGACTGCTTATTTTGTGTTCACATATCTTAATCTCACCCCGCCAGTCTATTGTTTTCAACATACGATCCATAAATAATATGAACAACAGTGGAGACAGGTTGCAGCCTTGTCTTACCCCTGAAACTACTCTGAACCATGAACTCAATTTACCGTCAACTCTAACTGCTGCCTGACTATCCATGTAAAGACCTTTAATTGCTTGCAAAAATTTGCCTCCTATTCCATAATCTCGTAGAACAGACAATAGCTTCCTCCTAGGAACCCGGTCATATGCCTTTTCTAGATCTATAAAGCATAGATACAATTCCCTGTTCCACTCATAACACTTCTCCATTATTTGCCGTAAGCTAAAGATCTGGTCCTGACAACCTCTAAGAGGCCTAAACCCACACTGATTTTCATCCAATTGGTCCTCAACTAATACTCGCACTTTCCTTTCAACAATACCTGAGAACATTTTACCCACAACGCTGATTAAAGAGATACCTCTGTAGTTGTTACAATCTTTTCTGTTTCCATGTTTAAAGATTGGTGTGATTACTGGGGGTTGTACCCGTGGTCTAGGGGTAGCGTCTTTGACTCATAATCAAAACGTCTTCGGTCACGGGTTCGAACCCCGCCACTGCCTAAATTTTGATAAATAATCAGCATTGGAGGCCGAAGACTTCCGGCATAAGAAGTCAGCCTCATTCTGCCAACGGCCTTGTCAAAGAGGGCGGAGGAGCGGATAGACGTTCAGGGCACTCTCTTGTCCTAGGGGTGGGAAATTTCCCCTAAAGGCGGAAGAATCAGCAATGATCAACGACATGAGGATGCACAAGGCAATGGAAACCACTGCATTAAAGACACGTAACGTGTATCCACGGGACATGTGGCCTGTAATTGAAGAAGTGTCATGATGATCTCTCCATTGGCAAAAGATTCCGGAATAGTCCCCCATTCGGATCTCCGGGAGGGGACTGCCAAGGGGGAGGTTACCATGAGAGAAAGATTGAATAATCAACGAAAGGATAACGTTCTACGAGTCGGGGCGTGGAATGTCAGAAACTTGAACGTGGTAGGGAAACTAGTGAAGTGAAGTGGAAGGAAGACAAGGATTTCTGGTCAGATGAGTATCGGGTAATATCAACAGCAGCAGAAAATGGTATAACAGGTGTAGGATTCGTTATGAATAGGAAGGTAGGGCAGAGGGTGTGTTACTGTGAACCGTTCAGTGACCGGGTTGTTCTAATCAGAATCGACAGCAGACCAACACCGACAACGATAGTTCAGGTATACATGCCGACGTCGCAAGCTGAAGATGAACAGATAGAGAAAGTGTATGAGGATATTGAAAGGGTAATCCAGTATGTAAAGGGGGACGAAAATCTAATAGTCATGGGCGACTGGAATGCAGTTGTAGGGGAAGGAGTAGAAGAAAAGGTTACAGGAGAATATGGGCTTGGGACAGGGAATGAAAGAGGAGAAAGACTAATTGAGTTCTGTAACAAGTTTCAGCTAGTAACAGCGAATACCCTGTTCAAGAATCACAAGAGGAGGAGGTATACTTGGAAAAGGCCGGGAGAAACGGGAAGATTTCAATTAGATTACATCATGATCAGACAGAGATTCCGAAATCAGATACTGGATTGTAAGGCGTACCCAGGAGCAGATATAGACTCAGATCACAATATAGTAGTGATGAAGAGTAGGCTGAAGTTCAAGACATTAGTCAGGAAGAATCAATACGCAAAGAAGTGGGATACGGGAGTACTAAGGAATGACGAATGTAGTTCTCTAACGCTATAGATACAGCAATAAGGAATAGCGCAGTAGGCAGTACAGTTGAAGAGGAATGGACATCTCTAAAAAGGGCCATCACAGAAGTTGGGAAGGAAAACATAGGTACAAAGAAGGTAGCTGCGAAGAAACCATGGGTAACAGAAGAAATACTTCAGTTGATTGATGAAAGGAGGAAGTACAAACATGTTCCGGGAAAATCAGGAATACAGAAATACAAGTCGCTGAGGAATGAAATAAATAGGAAGTGCAGGGAAGCTAAGACGAAATGGCCACAGGAAAAATGTGAAGACATCGAAAAAGATATGATTGTCGGAAGGACAGGCTCAGCATATAGCAAAGTCAAAACAACCTTAGGTGACATTAAAAGCAACGGCGGTAACATTAAGAGTCCAACGGGAATTCCACTGTTAAACGCAGAGTAGAGAGCAGATAGGTGGAAAGAATACATTGAAAGCCTCTATGAGGGTGAAGATTTGTCTGATATGATAGAAGAAGAAACGGGAGTCGATTTAGAAGAGATAGGGGATCCAGTATTAGAATCGGAATTTAAGAGCTTTGGAGGACTTACGGTCAAATAAGGCAGAAGGGATAGATAACATTCCATCAGAATTTCTAAAATCATTGGGGGAAGTGGCAACAAAACGACTATTCACGTTGGTGTGTAGAATATATGAGTCTGGCGATATACCATCTGACTTTCGGAAAAGCATCATCCACACAATTCCGAAGACGGCAAGAGCTGACAAGTGCGAGAATTATCGCACAATCAGCTTAACAGCTCATGCATCGAAGTTTTTTTGTTGGGGTTTAAGGGCGCTCAAATACTGAGGTCATTAGCACCCAGTCACTGTTGTTAGAGCACAGGGAATCTAGTAAAACTCAAGGGGAGGGGGGGGGGGGGGGCGGGACACCAGAAAGACCTAACAAAGATGTAGATAAAATAAGTAAAAAGGTTAGATGTCTTTGGACAAGGCAGTCAAAGTTATAAAACGCAGAACACGAGCAGCTGCTCGAGCGTCATCAGCTAAAATATCCGGTAAAGTAGATGACAGGGACAGGACAACACGAGATTGACTAAAGGGGGGACACGACAATAAAACATAGCGCACTGTTAATGCCTGACCACAAGGGCACTGCGGGGCTGTGTCACCGGAGAGCAGGTAGCGGTGGCTAAACCGGCAATGCCCAATCCGCAAACTGGTCAGAAGGACCTCCTCTCGCCGAGATGGTCGGGAGGAGGTTGTCCAAGTTGTTGGGAGCGGTTTTACTGCCCGGAGCTTGTTTCCTCGGAGGGATGACCAAGCATCCCACCACAACGACACAAGCCTCTTACAAACATCCCCACGAACGTCAGATGACGGGACACAATGGGAGGCTGGCCGAGGCAGGAGGACTGCAGCCTTGGCTGCAGCATCCGCAGCCTCATTCCCAGGCACTCCTACATGTCCGGGAACCCACAGAAAGCTGACAGGAGAACCATTATCAGCGAAAGAATGGAGGGACTGCTGTATCCGTTGAGCCAAGAGATGGACCGGATAGGGAGCTCCAAGGCTCTGAAGAGCACTGAGTGAGTCAGAGCAGAGTACATACGATGAATGGCGGTGGCGGCGGGCATACTGAACGGCCTGATGGAGAGCAAAAAGCTCGGCCGTAAAGCTGGAACATTGGTCGAGGAGCCGGTATTTAAAGTTGACGGCCCCAACGACAAAGGCACAGCCGACACCATCGACAGTTTTGGAGCCATCGGTATAAATAAAGGTATGACCGGCAAGTCGAGCACGAAGTTCGACAAACCGTGAGCAATACACTGCAGCTGGAGTACCCTCCTTCGGGAGTGAGATGAGGTCGAGATAAATATGAACCGGAGCCTGGAGCCAAGGTGGTGTCGGGCTCTCACCCTCTCTGAAGGTGGTAGGGAGGGCAAAATCCAATTGCCGAAGCAGGCGACGGAAGCAGACTCCGGGGGGCAGCAGGGCAGACACATACAACCTGTACTGACGGTCGAGAGAATCGGCGAAGAAGGACTGGTAAGAGAGGTGGTCGGGCATAGACAACAGCCAGCAGGCATACCGACACAGCAGTACGTCGCGCCGGTAGGTCAATGGTAAATCGGCAGCTTCAGCATAAAGACTCTCGACAGGACTAGTGTAGAAGGCTCCAGTCGCAAGACGTAACCCCCGATGGTGGATGGAGTTGAGACGGCGTAAGAGGGATGGCCGAGCAGACGAGTAGACGAAGCTCCCATAATCCAGCTTCGATTGGACTATGGACCGATACAAGCGAAGCAGGACAGTGCGATCCGCTCCCCAAGATGAACCACTAAGAACTCTGAGGACATTAAGGGAACGTGTACAATGGGCTGCCAAATATGAGACATGCGGAGACCAACACAGTTTCCTGTCCAACGTGTGCCCTAGAAACTTTGTTGTTTCCACGAATGGGAGAACAACGGGACCGAGATGTAAGGATGGCGGAAGGAACGTTTTATATCGCCAAAAGTTGATACAAACCTTCTCTTCAGAGAACTGGAAGCCATTTGCCATGCTCCATGAGTATAGGCTGTCTAGACAACGCTGAAGGCAGCGCTCCGGGAGGCATGTTCTCTGGGCACTGCAGTAGATCGCGAAGTCATCGACAAAGAGAGAGCTGGAGACATTAGGTGGAATGCAATCCATAATTGGATTGATCGCGATGGCAAAAAGGGCTACGCGCAAGACAGAGCCCTGAGGCACTCCGTTCTGGAGGAAGACGTCGGACAATACGGAACCCACACGTACCCTAAACTTTCGATCCGTTAAAAAGGAATCAATAAAAAGGGGCAGGCGACTGCGTAGGCCCCATCCTGCGGAGGATACCTCCTCTCCAACAGGTATCATAAGCCTTCTCCAAATCGAAGAACACGGCTACCGTTTGGCGCCTTCGCAAAAAGTTGTTCATGATGAATGTCGACAAGGTCACAAGGTGGTCAACAGCGGAGCGGCGGCGACGAAAACCGCATTGGACATTGGTAAGTAGCCGTCGAGATTCAAGAATCCAAACTAACCGAGCATTAACCATGCACTCCATCACCTTACAGACACAACTTCTAAGACAAATGGGGCGGTAACTAGAAGGAAGGTGTCTATCCTTCCCGGGTTTGGGTATAGGAACAACGACGGCGTCACGCCAACGCATGGGGACCTGACCTTCGGTCCAGACGCGATTGTAGATACGAAGAAGGAAGCTTTTGCCCGCCGGAGAAAGGTGTGCCAGCATCTGAACGTGAATGGCATCTGGCCCCGGAGCAGAGGACCGGGACAGTGCAAGCGCACATTCGAGTTCCCGCATAGTAAAGGGGGCATTATAAGTTTCCAGATTCAGCGAGTGGAAGGAAGGTCGCCGAGCCTCTTCTGCCTCTTTCCTGGGAAGGAAGGCAGGGTGGTAATGAGCGGAGCTGGAAACCTCCGCGAAAAACCGTCCGAAGGCGTTGGAGACAGCCACAGGATCAACGAGGACCTCATTACCTGAGGTCAGGCCAGGTACCGAGGAGTGGGCCTTAATGCCCGACAGCCGGCGCAGGCCACCCCATACGACAGAAGAGGGAGTAAAACTGTTAAAGGAGCTGGTGAAAGAGGCCCAACAAGCTTTTTTGCTGTCTTTGATGACTCTACGGCATTGCGCTCGGAGTCGTTTGTATCCAATACAATTCGCCAACGTAGGATGGCGGCGAAAGGTGCGTAAAGCACGTCGTCGAGCACGGATAGCGTCTCTGCAAGCCTCGTTCCACCAGGGGACGGAAATGCGACGTGAAGAAGAGGTAGTACGAGGAATGGAACGTTCGGCAGCATTGATGATAACAGCCGTGAGGTATTCGACCTGACTGTCACAACTGAGAAAATCGTGGTCCGGAAAGGTCGCCAGGGAGGAGTAAAGTCCCCAGTCAGCTTTTGGTATGTTCCAGCTCGAAGGACGTGGGGATGGGGTGTGGTGCAGGAGACGAACGACACAGGGGAAGTGGTCGCTCGAATAGGTGTCAGAAAGGACATACCACTCGAACCAACGGGCAAGAGTGGTAGAACAGATCGAGAGGTCCAAGTGAGAGTAGGTATGAGTAGAGTCCAAGAGGAAAGTCGGGGCGCCAGTATTGAGGCAGACAAGATTGAGATGGTTGAAGACATCCGCCAAGAGTGAGCCTCTTTGACAGGATGCAGGAGAGCCCCAAAGGGGATGATGGGCATTGAAGTCGCCAAACAATAAAAACGGCGGGGGAAGCTGAACGATCAGGTGCATCATGTCAGCCCGACTAACGGCAGATGATGATGGAGTGTAGATGGTACAAACTGAAAAAGTAAAAGCAGAAAGAGTAATACGGACAGCTATTGCTTGGAGTGGGGTGGTCAATGGGATGGGATGGTAATAGACATCGTCCCGAACGAGCAACATGACCCCACCATGAGCTGGGATACCGTCCACAGGGGTGAGGTCATACCGCTCCGAGGTATAGTGGGTAAAGGCAATACGGTCAGTCAGGCGCAACTTGGTTTTCTGGAGACCAAGGACGAGCGGACAGTGCAGGCGGAGGAGCAGTTGTAATTCCTCCCGATTAGATCGAATACCTCTTATGTTCCAATGTAACGAGGCCATCGCTACTCAAAAAAGAGGGGGAACGAGACGGGGGAAGAGCTGGTCACCTCGACGGCCGCGGATGGCCAGGTTTCGAGGGAACAGCGCTACAACCGGCGGGAGGCGGATCCTGGTCCATCGAGTCGTCGCCAGCTGCGGCCGCTGTCCCTGGTTGTGTAGGAGGGGCAGCATCATTTGCCGACGAGAGGCCAGCTGAGCACCTGGCAGCAGAGCGTCCCGGCGAAACTGAGGACGGCCGGGAGCAGCGACTCACGGATGGAGCGTCAGACGAAACGCGCTGGGGTGGAGAGGGGGATAGACACTTCTTCTTGGAGGCCTTCTTGGAAGTCCGAGAAGGCGGAGGGATGGTGGGCTGGACCCGAAGAAGGTCCTCACGCGCGGGGTCCGTTTTTGAACGCCGGACCTCGGAAGCTGGGGTCCGGAACGTTTCCCCGATGGACGCCTGAGAAGAGGATCGCTTCTCAGGCGGCGGGGGGGGGGAGGAGGAAGAGGAAGTGTGGCCCCTGGGGCAGAGGGGGCGGGGGCCACGGGGGAGGAGGATTTGGAAGGGAGGGATTTGGGAGGCGGAGGCAGAGACCCCGGAAGGGGGGAGGAGGCGGAGGGGGGACAGGATAGGGGTGAGGATACCGCGGAAGGAGTGGACACAACTGAGGCAAACGAAGTGGTCAATGGCATGGGATGGAGGCGGTCATACTTCTTCCTGGCCTCAGAATAAGAGAGCCGATCCAAAGTTTTGAGTTCTTGTATCTTCTTCTCCTTCTGATATGCGGGGCAGTCTGAGGATCTAGGCGAGTGGATGCCAGGACAATTAATGCACCAAGGTGGTGGGGTGCATGTATGTTCCTCACAAAGAGGACGTCCACAATCGCCACAAAGGGGCTCAGCCTCACACCGTGATGACATGTGCCCAAAGCGCAAACACCGAAAACAGCGCATAGGAGGCGGGACGTAAGGTCGCACGTCGCACCGGTAGCACATCACCTTTACCTTCTCCGGGAGTCGAAGGCGAGGATAAAGGCCCCGGTGTCGATGCGACGGTCTTTGGGGCCGCGCTGGACTCGCCGGACGAAATGCACGCCTCGGCGCTCCAGGTTGGCCCTGAGCCCCTCATCAGATTGCAGCAGGAGGTCCCGATGATAAACAACCCCCTGCGTCCTATTTAGTGCCAGATGCGGGACAATGGACACTGGGATATCCCCTAGGCGGTCGCACGCCTGGAGCGCCGCCGACTGTGTGGCGGAGGTGGTCTTTATAAGAACGGACCCCGAACGCATCTTACTGAGAGCCTCGATTTCCCCGAAGATGTCCTCGATGTGCTGAACAAAGAACATGGGCTTGGAGGTGGCGAACGTCCCTCCATCGGTTCGAGAACAGACCAAATAGCGGGGGAAGTACTTCGCCCCAAGCCGGCGGGCCTGTCCCTCCTCCCAGGGAGTGGCCAAGGGGGAAAGGGCAGGAGAACCATAACTAGAAACAGTACCTTTCCTTTTGAAAGACTCGGCCGCAGAGCGACCTGATACGTGTTGACTTTTCATCTGCGAAACGTCCGCCCCGATACCACCCACTCCGACCAGCGGCTCTCCCCACGGGCGCCACCCAGCCTCAGCAAGGGCCACCTGGCAGGATGACCGTTGCCGGGAGTCCTGATGCCCCAAGGAGACGGGCATCTACTCCTTGGCCGACATGGGGAGGGTGCAGCTCAGGTATCAGCAGTACGATCCCTGTGTTGTCAGGGGGCTACAACCTAGAGGGTACATGACGACCCCACCACAACGGGCTGGCTACCGTGCTGGATTTCTGGTGCCATAGAAAGTCCATCATGATCGTAGGTGTAGATGGGGACGCACTATGGGCGTAACGTGTACAGCCCATCAGGCGTTTAGGCCCAATTTGAGGAATAATGGGTATGGTTACAACGCCGGTACAATGCTGAGTGCCAAGGTCTTAGTGCACTGAGGACCAGTGGTACACCACGTAAGGCGTCCTTCCCCAAAAGGCTCGTACTTCTGTAGAATTTTGAAAAATGGAGGTCAAACCCCAAAGGGGACCATCACATGGAAGGCCGAAACGGTTGAAACTCCTTTTAGTCGCCTCTTACGACAGGCAGGAATACCGCGGGCCTATTCTAACCCCGAACCCGCAGGGGGGAAGCTGCTTACAAGAATGATATACAGAAGAATGGAAAAGAAAATTGAGAATGCTCTAGGTGACGATCAGTTTGGCTTTAGGAAAAGTAAAGGGACGAGAGAGGCAATTCTGACGTTACGGCTAATAATGGAAGCAAGGCTAAAGAAAAATCAAGACACTTTCATAGGATTTGTCGACCTGGAAAAAGCGTTCGACAATATAAAATGGTGCAAGCTGTTTGAGATTCTGAAAAGAGTAGGGGTAAGCTATAGGGAGGGACGGGTCATATACAATATGTACAACAACCAAGAGGGAATAATAAGAGTGGACGATCAAGAACGAAGTGCTCGTATTAAGAAGGGTGTAAGACAAGGCTGTAGCCTTTCGCCCCTACTCTTCAATCTGTACATCGAGGAAGCAATGATGGAAATAAAAGAAAGGTTCAGGAGTGGAATTAAAATACAAGGTGAAAGGATATCAATGATACGATTCGCTGATGACATTGCTATCCTGAGTGAAAGTGAAGAAGACTTAAATGATCTGCTGAACGGAATGAACAGTCTAATGAGTACACAGTATGGTTTGAGAGTAAATCGGAGAAAGACGAAGGTAATGAGAAGTAGTAGAAATGAGAACAGCGAGAAACTTAACATCAGGATTGATGATCACGAAGTCAATGAAGTTAAGGAATTCTGCTACCTAGGCAGTAAGATAACCAATGACGGACGGAGCAAGGAGGACATCAAAAGCAGACTCGCTATGGCGAAAAAGGCATTTCTGGCCAAGAGAAGTCTACTAATATCAAATACCGGCCTTAATTTGAGGAAGAAATTTCTGAGAAAGTACGTCTGGAGTACAGCATTGTATGGTAGTGAAACATGGACTGTGGGAAAACCGGAATAGAAGAGAATCGAAGCATTTGAGGTGTGGTGCTATAGACGAATGTTGAAAATTAGGTGGACTGATAAGGTAAGGAATGAGGAGGTTCTATGCAGAATCGGAGAGGAAAGGAATATGTGGAAAACACTGATAAGGAGAAGGGACAGGATGCTAGGACATCTGCTAAGACATGAGGGAATGACTTCCATGGTACTAGAGGGAGCTGTAGAGGGCAAAAACTGTAGAGGAAGACAGAGATTGGAATACATCAAGCAAATAATTGAGGACGTAGGTTGGAAGTGCTACTCTGAGATGAAGAGGTTAGCACAGGAAAGGAATTCGTGGCGGGCCGCATCAAACCCAAACCAGTCAGTGGAATGATGAAAAATAAATAAATAAATAAATAAAAGTGATTACTGCTTTTGTCCAGTCTGATGGAACCTGTCCCGACTCCCACGCCATTTTAAGACCTGACATTCCACTGTATTTGATGAGTTCTGACTTAATTTCATCCACCCCAGCTGCTTTATTGCAATGCAATCTATTGACCATTTTCTCCACTTCATGAAATGTGATGCTATTTCCATCGTCATTCCTATCTCATTCTACCTCGAAATCGGAAACATTACTGATCGAATTTTCACCTGCATTGAGCAACTCTTCAAAATATTCCCTCCATCTGCCCAAGGCATCCACAGGATTCACCAGCAGTTTTCCTGACCTGTCCAAAATGCTTGTCATTTCCTTCTTACCTCCCTTTCGAAGACTGCTAATTACACTCCAGAATGGTTTTCCAGCAGTTTGACCCACAGTCTCCAACCTGTTTCCAAAGTTTTCCCAAGATTTCTTCTTGGATGCTGCAATTATCTGTTAGGCTTTGTTTCTTTCTTCAACATAACTTTCTCTGTCTACCTGAGTTCTAGTATGTAGCCATTTTCGATACGCCTTCTTTTTCCTTTTACAGGCTGCCTTGACTGTGTCATTCCACCAAGCTGTTTGCTTCATCCTACCTTTACACACTACTGTTCCAAGACATTCTTTAGCTACTTCTAGTACTGTGTCCCTGTACCTTGTCCATTCCTTTTGCAATGACTGTAATTGACTACATTCAACTAACTGGTACATTTCTGAGATCGCTGTTATGTACTTGTTCCTGATTTCCTTATCCTGAAGTTTCTCCACTCTTATCCTTCTACATATGGACCTGACCTCCTGCACTTTCGGCCTCACAATCCCAATTTCACTGCAGATTAAATAATGATCAGTGTCATCAAAGAATGCCCTGAATATACGTGTGTCCCTCACAGCCTTCCTGAATTCCTGATCTGTTATTATATAGTTGATGACAGATCTGGTTCCCCTGCCTTCCCAAGTATACCGGTGAATGTTCTTATGTTTAAAAAAGGAATTTGTGATTACTAAGCCCATAATGGCACAGAAATCCAAGAGTTGTTTCCCGTTCCTGTTGGCCTCCATATCCTCTACAAATTTACCCATAACCTTTTCATACCCTTCTGCTCGATTTCCAATCCTGGCGTTAAAATCACCCATGAGCAGAACACTGTCCGTGTCCTTTACTCTAACAACCACATCACTGAGTGACTCATAAAAACTTTCCATCTTGTCTTGATCAGTCCCTTCACAACGCGAATATACTGACACAATCCTAATTTTCTTGCTAGACACTGTCAAATCTATCCACATCAGTCGTTCGTTTACATACCTTATTGCAACTAAGCTGGGTTCCATTTCTTTCCTGATGTAAAGCCCTACACCCCATTGTGCTATTCCTGCTTTGACTCCTGACCGGTAGACCTTGTATTCTCCCACTTCCTCTTCTTTCTCACCCCTTACCCGAATGTCACTAACAGCTAAAACGTCCAGCCCCATCTTACTTGCAGCCTCTGCCAGCTCTACCTTCTTCCCAGAGTAGCACCCATTGATAATAATAGCTCCCCATCTCATTACCATTTGTTTACCAAGTCGTATCTTAGGAGTCCCTGGTTTGTCAGTTGGAGGTGGGGCTCCATCACCTCCAAAGGTCAGAGGCATTTTGCTCTGATTGTTGCCAGCATCATATTTAAAGTACCAGGGAAGCAGGTTGCTAGCCTTACTTGCCCCGAGTCCCATTGGGTATTACCCCTAACGGTTGAGGGACAAACCGATGGATTTGGTAGTCTTTGCCGTATGAGCACAAAGGTGACGACGCCTCAGAATACGTCCGAGATGCCCAGCCTTATTCCAAAGTAACTGGTATCCCGTCTGTCGGGACCACTTACTTGGCCACTCATACGTTGCCCGTGGTTCATGAACTAGGACATGACTACAGGAACCCCCGTGTAATAATTAAAAATAACAGGATACCCCAGTCAGAATTAGAAAACATCAAACAACAAGTACAACAAATACTGGAACAAAATAATGTGCAATCAGAAGAAGAAGAAAATACAGTAATGGACTCAAACATCGCAGAGCAAACAAACAAAGAACACCATGCATCATTTAAACAATCAGAGGAAAACGAAATCTTAAGATAGCCACCAGAACAAGCACAAATAGAACACGAAGTGACACACATGTTAGATATAGAAGAAAAATTTTAGCTAACATATATAGAATACAAAGACAGAAATACAGGCAGTAGACCATTCTTGCATAGACCACCAAATAACCCACAAGTCAAAACAACAATAACAACTATCAACACAATCATACACAATAAAATAAATGAAAATACAACTATGGAAGAGTTACAACTACTGGTTTATATAGGAGCACTCACTACGCTAAATATACACGCTAGGCAAAGATCAGAACAAACCAACACACAGAAGAAACCCACAAAACCAGCATGGCAACACAGGCTACAGATCAGAATAGAAAAACTGAGAAAAGACATCTGACAGCTAACACAATTTATAAGAAATGAAATATCAGACAAAAAACGAAAAAGGTTAGGTAAAATCTCACAACAAGAAGCGATAGAGCAATTAGATGAAAAGAAGCAGAAATTACAAGCATTGGCCAAACGACTTAGAAGATACAAAAAAAGTGAAAATATAAGGAAACAAAACCAAGCATTCAACACAAACCAAAAGAAATTTTATCAGACAGTAGATAACATACACATAAAATAGACAACCCACCGAACATAACAGACATGGAACACTTCTGGAGCAACATATGGTCAAACCCGGTACAACATAACAGGCATGCACGGTGGATACAAGCAGAAACAGGCACATACAAGATAATACCACAAATGCCTGAAGTGATAATTTTACAACATGAAGTCACCCATGCAATTAATTCTACACACAATTGGAAAGCCCCTGGAAAAGATAAAATAGCAAATTTCTGGCTAAAGAAGTTCACCTCAACACATTCACATCTAACTAAATTATTTAACAGTTACATTACAGACCCATACACATTCCCTGATACACTTACACATGGAATAACTTATCTGAAACCTAAATATCAAGCAGACACAGCAAACCCAGCAAAATATCGCCCCTTAACATGTCTACCAACAATATACAAAATATTAACTTCAGTAATTACACAGAAATTAATGACACATACAACACAGAACAAAATTATAAATGAGGGAACAAAACGGCTGTTGCAAAGGAGCACGAGGATGTAAAGAGCAACTGATAATAGATGCAGAGGTGACATATCAAGCCAAAACTAAACAAAGGTCGCTACACTACGCATACATTGACTACCGAAAAGCTTTTGATAGTGTACCCCACTCATGGTTACTACAAATATTGGAAATATACAAAGTAGATCCTAAATTGATACAGTTCCTAAACATAGTAATGAAAAATTGGAAAACCACACTTAATATCCAAACAAATTCAAATAATATCACATCACAGCCAATACAGATTAAGTGTGGAATATACCAAGGAGACTCATTAAGTCCTTTCTGGTTCTGCCTTGCTCTGAACCCACTATCCAACATGCTAAATAATACAAATTATGGATACAATATTACTGGAACATACCAACACAAAATCACACATTTGCTATACATGGATGATCTAAAACTACTGGCAGCAACAAATCAACAACTCAACCAACTACTAAAGGTAACAGAAATATTCAACATTGATATAAATATGGCTTTTGGAACAGACATATGTAAGAAAAATAGCATAGTCAAGGGAAAACACACTAAACAAGAAGATTACATATTGGATAACCGCGGTGACTGCATATAAGCGATGGAAAAAACAGATGCCTATAAATATCTAGGATACAGACAATAAATAGGAATAGATAATACAAATATTAAAGAAGAACTAAAAGAAAATTATAGACAAAGACTAACAAAAATACTGAAAACAGAATTGACAGCAAGAAACAAGACAAAAGCTATAAATACCTATGCTATACCAATATTGACCTACTCATTTGGAGTAGTGAAATGGAGTAACACAGACCTAGAAGCACTCAATACACTTACACGTTCACAATGCCACAAATATAGAATACACCACATATATTCAGCAACAGAAAGATTCACATCAAGCAGAAAGGAAGGAGGAAGGGGATTTATCGACATAAAAAACCTAAATTATGGACAGGTAGACAATTTAAGAAAATTCTTTCCAGAACGAGCAGAAACTAGCAAAATACACAAAGCAATCACTCATATAAATATATCGGCTACACCACTGCAATTTCATAACCACTTCTACAACCCTTTGGATCACATGACATCAACAGATACGAAGAAAGTAAATTGGAAAAAGAAAACACTACATGGCAAGCACCCGTATCATCTAACACAGCCACACATCGATCAAGACGCATCCAACACATGGCTAAGAAAAGGCAATATATACAGTGAGACGGAAGGATTCATGATTGCAATACAGTATCAAACAATAAACACCAGATATTACAGAAAGCATATTATTAAAGATCCCAATACCACAACAGATAAATGCCGACTTTGCAAACAACAAATAGAAACAGTAGATCACATCACAAGCGGATGTACAATACTAGCAAGTACAGAATACCCCAGAAGACATGACAATGTAGCAAAAATAATACATCAACAACTTGCCATACAACATAAACTAATAAAACAACACGTTCCCACATACAAGTATGCACCACAAAATATACTGGATAATGATGAATACAAATTATACTGGAACAGAACTATTATAACAGATAAAACAACACCACATAACAAACCTGACATCATACTCACCAATAAAAAGAAGAAATTAACACAACTAATCGAAATATCCATACACAATACAACAAATACACAGAAGAAACCGGAGAAAAAATTGAAAAATACATCCAACTGGCTGAGGAAGTCAAAGACATGTGGCATCAGGATAAAGTTGACATCATACCAATTATACTATCAACTACAGAAGTCGTACCACACAATATCCACCAGTACATCAACGCAATACAGCTACATCCAAACGTATATATACAACTACGGAAATCTGTAATTATTGATACATGTTCAATTACCCGAAAGTTCCTAAATGCAATGTAACATATACCGTTCAGTTAAAAGGGAGTCACGCTTGATCAAGGTCCGCGTCACTTTCCATTTTTAACCAGACATAACGTCTGAGACAGGAAAGAGAAATAATAATAATAGTGGTGTACCATAAAATTATCTGCAGCGATGGCAGATATGCGTCCGATCTGGATTGCTACGAGAACAAAAAAGGTGCCGTCTTCTCGGCGAGACAACTGAACTGCGTCATTATTCTAATGTTTCAGCGGTTGCACCCCACAATCAATACAACCGCTTATACTAATTAATAACTGCCCATCCTGCAAATGTGCCTTTAAAATACCCAACTAATTGTCTCTGCAATACACCACGTGGCAGACTGAAACTTCCGCCTCGGTTGCTGAGCGCCAACCGACTCACTCTGATCTGTTTCACCTGCAGCCCACGGCGACAACTAGGGCCCCGAACACTGTGCCGAAAAAAGTCATCCATGGCAGCGCATCCTGACTCGACTGTTAGCCGCAGTGGCTAAATGTGGTAGCTGAAGCTGCTGTTGCTACATACCCCCGTCGTGCTGAGCAACACGTCGAGGCCCAGACTACCAGTATGGACAACTTCGGCCACTGAGCCAATCCTTGGCCCCAGCCCCTCACACCAGGGTTGTCTGTTGCTTACATCACCGTGGCAGCACTCGTAGCACCTGACTCAAACTATTATCACAGTAACTATAGACACTAAACATAAAAATAAAAACAGTGACCAACACACACTTCAAAAACCATAAACAATGTGACGACTAAAATACACTGCATCAGATTCTGCTTTCCTGTTCAGGCCAGCAGCAACTGGCTAAAACTCCACGCTATGCCCAACTAAGAAAAAGAGAACCCACCAGGAAAGAATCAAACAGCTACTTACCATTCTCCCTGGAGTCTGAACATCCCCCATCAGAAACGCCACTCCCTTACACAACAATGACTTATCCTGCTACTCTGCATGGCTGACTCAGATTAAAAAATCACTTAACACAGTATCTACCTATGCTGCTGTATCTAATAATTCAAATACGACCTGCCTATCTTCTCCTTTCCTCACTAACAGCAACAAATCGTTAGCCCCCCTTACATAATGTGCAGCCCTCTTATGTAGTACGCGGAAAGATGACTCACTTTCAAAAAATAGCGGTATTGGTTCTCTCCATGTGGAGTCGGTTTTGCTACTCACAACCATACGCTCTCCCACTGTCAACTTCAAAGGCTCCCCCATGTCTTGTAGAAGCTGCCCTCCCTCGACTGGACCTCATAAGCCAACTACTGCCTGTGCAGTCATTCTGCACCTGGCACCTGCCGAGCAGCCATATCTGCGACACCACAAAGGACACCAAGACACAGTTTCTTAACAATCTGAAGCTAAAGCTATTGGCACCATGCCGCGGCAGTTCAGTGACACTATGCAGGCATATGTAGTGCAGGTTTTAGGTGGAGTGGCGCTTGGTCTGGAGGTTGTACAAGTATGGGCTTATTTTGAAATTGCATTTATTTGGACGATTGATTTGCAGTTGACAGGAAACGAATAGTATTTTGCCGATAAATAGTTCTTATGTAAAAATAGGCGTTGCACAATAAAAAAATATCAAAAATTGGCCGCCATATTCTCTGGATCTGAACACATGCGACTCCTTTTCGTGGGGCTACACTCCTGGAAATGGAAAAAAGAACACATTGACACCGGTGTGTCAGACCCACCATACTTGCTCCGGACACTGCGAGAGGGCTGTACAAGCAATGATCACACGCACGGCACAGCGGACACACCAGGAACCGCGGTGTTGGCCGTCGAAAGGCGCTAGCTGCGCAGCATTTGTGCACCGCCGCCGTCAGTGTCAGCCAGTTTGCCGTGGCATACGGAGCTCCATCGCAGTCTTTAACACTGGTAGCATGCCGCGATAGCGTGGACGTGAACCGTATGTGCAGTTGACGGACTTTGAGCGAGGGCGTATAGTGGGCATGCGGGAGGCCGGGTGGACGTACCGCCGAATTGCTCAACACGTGGGGCGTGAGGTCTCCACAGTACATCGATGTTGTCGCCAGTGGTCGGCGGAAGGTGCACGTGCCCGTCGACCTGGCACCGGACCGCAGCGACGCACGGATGCACGCCAAGACCGTAGGATCCTACGCAGTGCCGTAGGGGACCGCACCGCCACTTCCCAGCAAATTAGGGACACTGTTGCTCCTGGGGTATCGGCGAGGACCATTCGCAACCGTCTCCATGAAGCTGGGCTACGGTCCCGCACACCGTTAGGCCGTCTTCCGCTCACGCCCCAACATCGTGCAGCCCGCCTCCAGTGGTGTCGCGACAGGCGTGAATGGAGGGACGAATGGAGACGTGTCGTCTTCAGCGATGAGAGTCGCTTCTGCCTTGGTGCCAATGATGGTCGTATGCGTGTTTGGCGCCGTGCAGGTGAGCGCCACAATCAGGACTGCATACGACCGAGGCACACAGGGCCAACACCCGGCATCATGGTGTGGGGAGCGATCTCCTACACTGGCCGTACACCACTGGTGATCGTCGAGGGGACACTGAATAGTGCACGGTACATCCAAACCGTCATCGAACCCATCGTTCTACCATTCCTAGACCGGCAAGGGAACTTGCTGTTCCAACAGGACAATGCACGTCCGCATGTATCCCGTGCCACCCAACGTGCTCTAGAAGGTGTAAGTCAACTACCCTGGCCAGCAAGATCTCCGGATCTGTCCCCCATTGAGCATGTTTGGGACTGGATGAAGCGTCGTCTCACGCGGTCTGCACGTCCAGCACGAACGCTGGTCCAACTGAGGCGCCAGGTGGAAATGGCATGGCAAGCCGTTCCACAGGACTACATCCAGCATATCTACGATCGTCTCCATGGGAGAATAGCAGCCTGCATTGCTGCGAAAGGTGGATATACACTGTACTAGTGCCGACATTGTGCATGCTCTGTTGCCTGTGTCTATGTGCCTGTGGTTCTGTCAGTGTGATCATGTGATGTATCTGACCCCAGGAATGTGTCAATAAAGTTTCCCCTTCCTGGGACAATGAATTCACGGTGTTCTTATTTCAATTTCCAGGAGTGTATGTTAAACACAAGGTGTACAGCAATAACCCCAAAATCCCTGCCGAACTGAAAACATCCATTCAGGAGCTCATCGACAGCATCGATGTTCCGACAGTTCAGCGGGTCATGCAGAATTTCGCTATTCATCTGCGCCACATCATTGTCAATGATGGCAGGCTGTAAGGTGTTAGGCAAATCCAACACCTTCCATGAAAACCCTGACATGATAGGCCAATCCAGTAGTATGTCACATAGCTCCCAATAAATCGTGACATTAAATTATCCAAAGTAATACGAGTAACGATTGAGCAAATGGAATACCACAGACTAACACAAGAATGCCTAAATGCATGTCATACCTTCCCACCGTGAGACAGACGCATTTCCGAGGGTAGAAACGAGAACAGAAGCCGAGAGCAGAACCGTGTTAAGCTAGAAGGCCCTACGATAAGGGACGGACACCCACGTCACCAGCTAACCACCAGGACCACCCCCCAGCCCATGTTAAAAGCTAGAGCCCCCCAGAAGAACAGTATGGATCTTACGATAACACTAAAAGGGCCACACCAGCTGCAAGTTTTAGCGTGAGACTTTTTCGCGTCTCTGTTACGTTGCAAACTTTAAAAACATTGCCCCACCACGAAAAGTATATCGTTTCTCATTGGATAGACAGAATTTTTGTAGGCGGAGCTTAAGGTTAACATTGAGACGTTAGTAAGGAGAAGTTAGGAGAGAGTTGCTTCCGAGACGGCGAGCTGTATGGAGCTGCGCCGGCCGCCGCCGACCCCTGACGAACACCGACAAGGTAATGAACGCACGCGATGCCGCATTTTTGAGCGCATAAGGCTTCACTCAGCACTGCAGAAGTCTCATCTGTTACATCCCCTTTTTACGTAATACTAGTATCGATAGTCAATTGAAGCTCATGGTATTCACATTTGCTACGTAAGTTAAAATCTGAAACGCGATGATTTTTCTGTTATATAATTATTGAGAAGCCACATCAGCCACTGTAATTTACGATAAGTTAGATAAGTAATTAAAGATAATTGAGGGTCACTGTAGACCATTTTGATAATTTTCTCTTTTGTGAAACTTAATTTAAACCTAGATTGTAGATGTGATATGGCATAGGTCATCCTTCGATCCATTGTAGAACTTGGAAACCCACTCAGGGAGTATTCGTTCACATATTTGAATGCAGTTGGTTTTTATCATCCTGTATTAAAATATTTCCTTTTATCAGTAGTGAAATTTATAAACAATGTTTTGTGAGTAGAATAAAATTTCCAATGGTAAACTTAACTGCTTTTTCGACGTTATTTTACCAGCTAACTAAAAATAGGAAAGCCTTGAACCCCTTCCACTAAATTTAGTTAGTATTAAGATTCTTTTACAGGAAGTGCAGTGGAGCTGACGCTGAAATCATTAAGTATTTGGTTATATCATCGCTAGTCTCACTGAACTCTTCTGAACTCTACATGTCATGTGTGGTCTGGCGTCTCCTTACCAGCAACAGGTCCCAGGTTGAAACTAGTCAATTCCCTAAAAAACACGCTCAGAGCATCGTTGCGCGAAAGTGTTAGGGAGACACGACTTAGAACAGACAGACACCATGCAGAATGTTAGAAGGCATACTGAACATGTCACAACCTAAAAACGAATATCAGTAGTGACGTTTACATGTTGAATAAAGTGTTCGTACGCCACAGTTTGTAACTCATTTAAATTTTTTCATATAGTTCAATAATTGTCACCCTGTAACTACAGAAAATGTAGCCCAAAACGTCAAACGCGTTTTTCTTGGAACCGTTTTTTTTTTCAGATTGGTGGGAAACATAGCTTGAGAAAGGTACATACGTTTCTTTGTGAATTTGATGCCAACATTCTAAATTGTATTCACTGCGAGCGTACATAGGCGTTTGGCGATATCTTCAAAGGTATACTTTCGGTGCACGTTTTTGTCTGAATTATTTTATCGAAAAACTTGACATTTTTTCAGCACGTCACCATTCTAATAGAATGTTATGATGACGACGAACGAATCGTCGCCAATGTTGAACGACTGGTGGCCAATGCTAAATAGAAACATACAAATATTTTCTTTACGTATACAGCAGGTTTGTCAGTGAAGTCGATAAGGAGCTGGCTGCATGGTCTGGGTCTGCAACGACTAAAATAGTTAGAAATCGTTGGTAAAAATGTACTTAACTGGTGGTACAGGAGTCTTCTTAGTCAGGATGAATATAATTACAAGAGAGAGGTATAGAGACATCATATAGGCCATACTTTAACGAAGTTAAAGCTGAAGGCTGTACTACTTTCCTACTCGACGTCCCGAGGAAGAGTGGCCGAGTGCACGCTAGAGACTTGTTGCAAGCCGCGGAGCGGCGCTAGTCTCGACTCGCGGGTCCAGCGATACTAGTACAGACCGCGGTCGATAACTGAAGCACCTAACAAGTTTGGTATCGAACGTTGATACCACACAGAGCGTAATGTTTTTTCACTTATTCCATGTATTCTCACAGAAATATTGAAAAAAATAAAGAAACTTGGCCAGGTGCGAGTAGGACTCGCTCTGAGGGTGCTGTACAAACTTAATTATATGTACAGACAGTTAATTCATCCCTGGAGCTAAGAAGCTCCAATATTTTTGCCTGTTATGCACTCTGACAGTGGCAAGACATCGGTCCCGTGGATTCCAAGGCTTTCGAGAATGTTTTAATTTTATATTTGAAGTCTGATCACAAATAACAAAACAAATACTTTTTCGTACGATATCAGGAAGGAAGGAAGATTTCGTTTAACGTCCCCTCGCCATCGAGATCATTAGAGACGGAGCAGAAGCTCGGATTATGACAGGGATGCGGAACGAAATCGGCCGTACCCTTTTGAACTAACCATCCCTGCATTTTCCTGGAGCGATTTAGGGAAATCGCGGAAAACCTACATCTAGATGGCCAGACGCAGATCGAACTGTCGTCCTCCAGAATGTGAGTACAGTGTGCTAACCGCTGCGCCACCTTGCTCGCTCGTGCGATAGAATTAGAAATTAACGATTTCCTGTTTTTTCCCTCCTTTACTTACTCTTGCTTCTTGCTAGGTTTCATAATTAAACGTCGACGCGAAGTAAGCTATAGGTTTTAATGAATGAGTTTGTATCAAAATATGTGACATGCATGACCGCTTCTTTTGATTGCGTTTAGTTAGAAGCTTATATTTCTTGCACCACCAAGAGACTCCAGACATAAATTTCTACTTGCTGAGAAAAATAGGTCTTAACAGACGGAGGGACAGACAGACGTTCGGATTATAGGTAACGAAATTTTTTTTCGTCTGATATAAAGAGAAAGTAACCATTTCTAGATTTTTCCCTCTGCTAGTACTGTGAATCATCCTTCTTGCTCAGTTTCATAATTCTAGGTCAAAGTGAAATACCATATAGGATTTGACTGCAATGACTCAGAATGTTAATTTTGACCCGCCAGGGTAGCCGAGAGCGCTAATGTGCTGCTTCCTGGACTCGGGTAGGCGCGCCGGCCTCGGATCGAATCCGCCCACTGGATTAACGAGGGCCGGTATGCCGGCCAGCCTGGATGTGGTTTTTAGGCGGTTTTCCACATCCCGCTAGGTGAATACCGGGCTGGTCCCCAAGTCCCGCCTCAGTTACATGACTCACAGACATTTGAAAACTTACACTTACACTTACACTAGATGCAGACAGCTGGGGTACAATACTTCCGTCCCGGGGGGGGGGGGGGGGGGGTTCGGGGTGGCGTCAGGAAGGGCATCCGGCCACCCTCTGCAATTAACACTTCCAAATCCGTACTAACAAAGCCGACAAAGAAAGAAAGAAAGAACTCAGAATGTTAATTTTGCTGCACTGGCAAGAAGCTGTAGACCTTACTACGTGACCTAAGTTTTGACTTGATACGTCCACCATTCCCTTAGAAAAAGGGGTGTTAACGGATGAACAGACAGATAACAAATGGCAAAGAAATCTATGTTATGTGTCACATAATTACAAATTAACACCTTTTGAATTTTTTCCTTTACTTGTGCTGTGAAGCCTTGCTTCTAGCCAAACTTGGCGTGTAGGTCAAAGGGAAGTACCCTATAGGTTTTGATGAGTGAGTTTGGGAGTAGCAAAATATGCGATAAATGGCCGTATCTTTTGACTGCATTGACGTAGAAGCTTCAATATTTTACACAGTCAAGCGACTGTAGCCGTTAGCATGTGACATAAATTTTAACTCGATCCTTCTATGCGTTCTGAGAAGAAGACTATTTAACAGTTGGACAAACACTTAGATACGCGGACAACAATTTCATCCTACAAGGGTTCCGTGTTTACCGATGGAGGAACGAAAGCCTAATGACATATAGGTCCTTCCACCTGGTAAGATATGGTCACAAATATGTTTGTTTAAAGATAGTTCCATGTAGTCAGCGCGTACACAACTTTCCCACTAGAGCGCGCTCCGCTAAGCACAACAGCGCAGGCGCAGCGCTCGTCTGTCTCCGCACTACGAGATGGCGCTGCTTTAGAGACAGACCAAATTCTGCTTCCGTGTATTGATATGTAACGCAGCCAATGAGATTGCTGCTAACATAGAACCTTTTCTCCTCATGGATCACACTCGCGCAGTGATACCTGAACGCGCGAGGTATTATAACGAGTGTACAGACCTCCGATTGGTCAGTCTGCATTAGTCCGTACCAGTCTATAGTCAAGTTTCAGTCTGCGCCTAATAAGATTGTCATATTCCTGTACATAGCCATGAAGAGAAATATGTAGACACTTTGTCAAGTATCAGAGATATGTGTGAATAAGATTAACGTACCAAGACCAAAGGAACTTCAGATTGTCAATTGTAAATAGCATCCAGAATCAAATTAAGTAAGGTTTATGATTATTATTATTTTAATAACTGTGTGTGAAAATTAATCAAGTTCTGTTTAAAGTTGGTCACCGTCAATCTGCTACTCCAAGCGTGCAAGTGGCATTTCTATCGTCTGACCGAACTGCAGAAGATAAACACGCCACGATAAGACCACGAGACATATCGCTGACACTCGCCTACTTCGTTAGAGCGACAAGTCAAATAATCTGATGGTGTGTGTACCGAAGATCTTACAGTACGCACACCACACATAGCATTTAGCATTACTTTTTATTTTACTTAAAAATTGTCTCCTTTGCTCTTTTCCTAGCACTGCATCAGTGTCAACTATGTTCCACTGCCACGGTCTCCCTCTCTCTCTCTCTCTCTCTCTCTCTCTCTCTCTGCGTTCAAATAGGAGCACGCCCTAAATGTGTCACAGGCTTCTGCCAAAGGTAGTACAGTACTACGTTTCGTGTTGCCTCTGCACGCGCCATCGTGTGTGTGGGCGTCGCTGCCGCACGCTGTCTGTTCCGTGCCAGGTTACGACGACGACGGGCCGTCAGTCTGCGCTCGGCGGTGCCCGTTGGGAGCACGCCGGCCTACACGTGTGCTGTCTGTCTGTGTTACGCGCGGCACCTGTTCGGGTCGACTGTACAGAGGCAGCCCACGCCACGGGGACAGCAGCGAGCGACGCGGTAGCGGCCGGCGCTGCTCCGTCTCACGATCTGCTCTGTGGGAAAGGAGAGCAGCGTCGTCTCTTGGGGTGTTTAGAATGTGCAAGACACAGCGAATGGAGGACAGTCTCTTCTGCTTTTAGCCGGATGATGGAGGAAGATATGTTTCAGAGCGTCCAGTCGCTTTGGTTCTATTTTCTGCGTTTCTCTTGGAGCTCCTCCAAATCTGTCACCTGAATCATCTCACGGAGGGGACGAGATTAGCCGTCTAAATGCGGTGCACAAGAACAGAACCAGCTCAGATAGGAGCACAAAAAGGCGAATAATCTACTTATTGACTCTGACTGAAAAAAAGTGGTGCCAGCAGCCTCATTCACTTTCCTCAGCACCTTTAATAGTTTTTCCCCAGAACTTTGGCACCGTCAAACGGGATGATTTTGGACACCGGGGCGAATTCGGATAGTATGGCTCATTTGCTCTTTACTACTGCATAGAAACAGTTACTTTTAAAAAAATGTGTGTGAAATCTTATGGGACTCAACTGCTAAGATCATCAGTCCCTAAGCTTACACACTACTTAACCTAAATTATCCTAAGGACAAACACACATACCCATGCCCGAGGGAGGACTCGAACCTCCGCCGGGACCAGCCGCACAATTCCTGACTGCAGCGCCCAAGACCGCTCGGCTAATCCCGCGCGGCAGAGTTACTTATTTTAACGTCCGTGCACCAATTATTTTAAGCGCAAGATTGCATTTATCGGCCGGCTGGGGTGGTCAAGCGGTTCTAGGCGCTACAGTCTGGAACCGCGTGACCGCTACGGTCGCAGGTTCGAATCCTGCATCGAGCATGGATGTGTGTGATGTCCTTAGGTTAGGTAGGTTTAAGCAGTTCTAAGTTCTAGGAGACTGATGACCTCAGAAGTTAAGTCCCATAGCGCTCAGAGCCATTTTTGCATTTATCGCTTTCCACAACTTTTATTTTTCGGCAATTGTTTCCCTAGGTCAATAAGTGACGAACAGTCTCAGTGTTAAAAATCCATGCATTATCGTAAAGTGGAAACTTTTTATTGTTGCGCCGAGAGAGAAGTTATTGTAACCGTAATTGTCGACACGCTCAGTAGCTAACAGCATTGAGACAATTTCTGTATAGGTTTGTCGAGTTTCTCGTGCAAGGTTATAAAATAACCACGGTTTTTGTAAAACTGTGTACTGTGTGGGGTGATTTCGGACAATGCAAAGAACGTATAAGAGCAGGAGAGGTGTTACAGTACGGTGTAATTATGACCCGGAACTTGATCTAGCTGTTCGTGATATTCAGAGTGGTAAATTATCATACAGAAAAGCATGTGATTTGTAGGGTATACCTAAATCAAACGTACAAAATAAAGTGCAGAAAGCACATCCGAAAAATAATGGGAGAACCGCCAGTGCTAAATAAAGAAGAAGAAGAAATGTTGAAGCAAGGTATCTTGAGGGCTGCACATTGGGGATTTCCCTTCACTAAATTGGATATTAGATATTTAGTTAAAGGCTACCTTCATAAATCTAGCCAAAAAGAGAAGAAATTTCGTAATATCTTGCCAGGAGAAGAATGGGTGCATTTATTCCTCAAACGACAGTCAGAAGATCTTTCCATTCGCTTAAGCGAAAATATTAAATGAGCTCGTGCATAAGTGAACAAAGAGACAGTTTATTTAAATTCTTGCAAAATAAAAACTTATCTGTAATATATAAAATTCATTATATCATTCTATATCACTTATTCGTAACAAAGGGCTCCCTTAAAATGTGTAAAATGTCACCAAAATCAAATAAAAAGCATGTAGAATTTTAAAAAAAGGCAGTAACTGTCCGAATTCGACCTCTATATACTGTAACTTCGGACAGAGATTTAAAAAACACGTGTGTGCGAAATCACCCCAATCCATGGGGTAACTTCGGACACTTTATTTAACTGCCTCAGATACCTACACATACACTTTTTAGGTCTGGAATATTTTATTTGTTACACATATACTTCCATAACAATCAATTTAATCTAACAATATACAGGAAAGTTACAATCAAAATAACGACAAAACCGTCCGAAATCACCCCGTTTGACGGCATACGAATATACTCGCCTTTTTTTATTTTTTATTTTTTTATTTTTTTTTTTACAAGCTCCTCTATTTGTTAGCTCACTCATCTTCACTAGCTGATCGCTATAAGTCGCTCATACTGAAGTCGCTCAAACTCATTCACTCCCAATTTTCCATTCTCTCTCATTCATTCAGCCCAACTCATTGATCGTAATTATGTCATTATTTCTTTGTGTCTCTTTGTCATTATCCCTTGTCTCACAGCCATAGTCTTATTCGTTCTGTACTACTACAAGTTTCTTCTTTCACTGTCAATCTCTCTCTCTCTTGCTCTCCCTTAATGCGCTACCCTATTTTTTCCTTCCCACTGCTACTGTCTGTTCTTTCTGTCACTATCTCTCTCTTCCTCTTTGTCATTCTCATAAACTGTCTCTCATTATTATCCGATCCCACCCACTTCCGCTTTTGCCTTCTCTTTATTCCTCTTCCACTGACATTGTCTCCTTTACTCTTTTCCTAGCACTGCGTCACTATGTTCCACCGCCACGGTCTCTCTGTCTCTCTCTGTCTCTCTCTCTCACACACACACACACTGTCTTTGTCACCTTCGCTCTCTCTACAGCACGACCACTGTCTGTGTTTTGAAAAGACGTTTTTTGTTCTCCTTGTTTCGACGAGAAACCTTGGTTTCTTACTTATCATTCAGCGACATCGGTGAAAAAGATTCTGACACCATGAGAAACATCCCTGCCACTCTCCTCTCCTCTCTCAGCATAAAAAAGGCAAAAATGTTCATAAGACAAAGTTTGAAAATTTTTAAAAGTGCTGAGGAAGGTAGTATGAGCATATTCGCCTCGTGCTCCTATATGAGCATTTTTCTGTTGGTACCCTTTTTGTTCCTCTTACAACAGGGCATGCCACTTGTACGATGAGATCTTTATGGATCAGTAAAATTTTGTTAGTTTCCTTGAGGGAAACCGAAATAACCGAAAGAGAGTGCAAAAATTGAACACGACATAGAGGATGCTCCACTGAACAATTTGTGATGGGGAACCTGAGGTCGGACCAGTCAGCTTAAGGAGATAATAGGAATAAAATCACATTATTGTGTATTTATTTACATTAGTTACAGTTAACTGCAAATGCCATCACTGACACAATGAACGTACCATTTGTACTGTATCTTACAAACTCTGCTGGAACTGACGGCCATTAACATCTATGGAAGCATGACATCGGTGAACAAGTTTCTGACACACTCTGAGAAATATCTGTGATGTATCACATCACAGGCAGCTACATTTCTGGCAGCTAATTCCATCTCCGTATCCACTGGGGTCTCATACACAAGTGGCTTTAGATGTCCCCACAGGAAATAATCGTGATTGTGGTGATGGTGGTGGTGGTGGTGGTGGTGGTGGTGGTAAGTTCCTGTGGGACCAAACCGCTGAGGTCATCGGTCCCTAGGCTTACACACAGCTTAACCAACCTTTGCAGTATCTTACCCTAATGACAACACACACACACACACACACACACACACACACACACACACACACACATGCCCGAGAGAGGACGGGGGGAGCCGCGCGAAACTTGGCAAGGCCTAAGTCCCCTGGAATAATCAAGGGGATTCAGGTCAGGTGACCCAGCAGGCCATGGAATAGAATCCATCTACATCTACATCCATACTCCGCAAGCCACCTGACGGTGTGTGGTGGAGGGTACCCTGAGTACCTCTATCGGTTCTCCCTTCTATTCCAGTCTCGTATCGTTCGTGGAAAGAAGGATTGTCGGTATGCTTCTGTGTGGGCTCTAATCTCTCTGATTTTATCCTCATGGTCTCTTCGCGAGATATACGTAGGAGGGAGTAATATACTGCTTGACTCTTCGGTGAAGGTATGTTCTCGAAACTTTAACAAAAGCCCGTACCGAGCTACTGAGCGTCTCTCCCGCAGAGTCTTCCACTGGAGTTTATCTATCATCTCCGTAACGCTTTCGCGATTACTAAATGATCCTGTAACCAAGCGCGCTGCTCTCCGTTGGATCTTCTCTATCTCTTCTATCAACCCTATCTGGTACGGATCCCACACTGCTGAGCAGTCGGAGCCAGCGCGCCTTATCTGCGACATTGCGCAACCGGATGTTAATTCTTCTGCAACACGGGCCTAGTAAAACTAGGGCCCGTGTTGCCTGGATTCAAACGCCCGCCACGATTCGAACTGCGCGCCAGCCTCGTACAGCGGATAAGTTCGCTTCAAGGCCACCCGCCTAGCGAGCAACCAAGACTCGCACGGCAACCAAACAAAAAGTGAATAGTGTTTTATACTTTAAAAAAAATCTCACGGGGTAGATAAGGATGGTTCTCGGGTAGGGCAACTTTATTGTCTGTAATATAACATACAATCACCATTGATCTTTATTTTACAATTTCCATTACCAATCTTGGCCCATATAAACAGGTACTCATCTGCATTTAATTTTTTCTTCTTTCTAGTACTCAACACAAATGGCATACTGGGAACAAGGTTACCATAAGGCTGTTTAGCCAAAAGTCCTGTTGTTTCTGCTATACTCCATGTCTTCCATGTCAAAATATTTGCATCTGGAAAAGCTTCAAGGCCACCATAATCTGCATGATTGCCCCATACAACAGCAAGTGTCAGCCATGTACTACCTCCAAAAACTGCTTGTACATCACATGTAAAGTTCAAATGGAGTCCACGAAACACATTTGGACCTCCAGTTAATTGTTGTTTATTAAACTGTCCAGCCAAATCAATGTCAATAGCCTTCAAACTGCGATACACAGGAACGCTGCGCCGCCAGCGACGACGCCATGCACGTCGCCGAGGCATTGCTGTGGCACGTTAACACAATCAATCCAGCGACCGGGAAATACGGCATTGAGATGGTTATGGACATCCACACTGAAGTGAGGCAGTGCACCGTCATATTATATCCACATCCACTCACCAACAACCAATGGTAAGTTCTCCAACAACTCACGTAGAACTCTTTGCACAAACCTCACGCACACGTAGACTTCCTATTAATCAGGTTCGTCGTACTCGTTTTCTAGCAGAAAATAAAGAATGTACATGTAAGTAAACAGCACAGTACGTGTAAACTTGTAAGCATGTTAGTTGTAAATAAGCTGGGAAACAGTAATGCTGGCGAGGCGTTAGAAAAGGTCTTTGATCACAATGTCAATTCTTTTGACGATGACCGGTTTCAGTCCGTAATGACCGTCCTCAGATCTTTTCTACACCATGTGATAAAGTGGTAAGGTGTAGAATAGGCCACATCGTCCACACAGTCATTATTGCTACTCATAAAAGATGACTTCCATATATCCTTAAGCTGGCTACTCTGACCCCAGGTTCCCTTCCTCAAACTGTTTAGTGGAGCATTCTCTACACTTTTGCACGCTCTTACGGACATCCTGTATAATTTCAAACCTCAGACCGGACTTTATCAGCCCAAACATTTTGTGTGTGATTCAGTACTACAACAACATAGGGTTCCCAGAACTCTTTCCATGATACCTGAAGCACGTTAAAGAGTATTTCTCCTGTTACGTTACTTTACAGATTACGTTTTGGTGTGCATAGCCGTCTTGGAAGCCGCGACTCGGTTTTGATTCACAAAAATTGTTTTTTGATTTTTCTCAGAAACCGACCACGAACTAAATGGTGTCTCCATATGCTCACATCTATTGCAAAGAGAACCAACCATTCTGATCCATTAGCCTAAGCTGGAGGAAGTGTGTAATATTCATACTTGTATCTGTACTGTAGAAGAGTTACAGAAAGCGACCCTTTTGTTGGGTATACAAAAAGTCACTAGCTCTAAGGCTATCCGAAACACTTGACTGTTTTTTTATCAGGAAGTCTGAGCCCCGGAAAAATCCCGTTTTTATGCTTGGCATTTTGTAACATATTAGACTGCATGCTGTCGCATGTGTACCTATTGTCTCCACAGTATAGAATACCTGTAAATACACGACCCAAATCATTTCGGCCACCCACTGTGAGACTGGCTACTACATGGTGGCGTTATGGGTACGTGACGTACCAAGGAGCATGTACAGGGAGATTTAGTGGCCCCTACCACTGGGTTTTATGCAACCATCAACGCCTTCAGATACCGCGCGTTAGATTTTCATATTCTCTCTCTCACTGTATCCAAACTATTAATCATACAGAAAAAATCAGCACAACCTTTTTGTAGGAAATGTAATGTACTTAAATTATGTACTGAGATACGTTTTCGTATTATTCAAGAGAAACTTACAGAAGTGGCCTTCAAATTCGCTGTTCTTGAATAACTCGAAAACCGTGGCCTCCAGCGAAAACGAATCCGAGTACAAAATTTACCTACATAAAACTTCCTAAAAAACGTCCTGTTCATTTTTTCTGTATGACTTATAGTTCGTGCATAGAATATGAAATCCCATGTTTTGTTTCTGAAGGTGTTGCAGACTGCATAAAACCGAAAGGTAGGGGCAACTGACTCACCCTGCATAAGTGGAGCACACTAGAATGAGGAATCATTCTAGCAAAGACATGGACTGCAAATGGTTTAAACGCACTGACATAAGTGACTTCGACAAACGGCATATAGTTGAGGCCTGGCACCTGGGAACGAGACTCGCGGCTAGTGCGACGCTGATCGGCGCGATTATTTGTAGGAAGACAAGGATGTTGCACGTCCACATCTCATCACAGAACGTGGAGGTCGGATGCTTTTCCGCTCTTAAAACAGGATAGGTGGCGATATATCGCAGATTAGACAACAGAGTGCAATTCTGAAAAAAAAAAGACATGGTCATTGTCTTATTAAAAAGCAGAATTTTTTTTTAACACAATCATTTTTTATGATGCAATCATAGCCGGTTTAATCCTGTATTGACCATCTTCAAATTCTACAACAGAGAAAAGAAAAGCTTATATTAAGATCTGAAGCAGCTGCAACTATTTTCACTAGGTCTGCTTGTAAACTTAGTAAAGCGCTGTTAACTTACAAATGGTTTATACTTATTGGCAGCATTTGGTCAACAAGCATTCACGCGTTGTCAGCTAAACAAAAGACAGAAATCCGGGAATTATAGAGGGTGGGACAAATTGAAGTGACCGGACGAGTGGATACGATTTGATATGAATCTAAGAGTATGCGTATAACCATACCCTGCGACGCGCACACCACGTATATGCTCGCCACATGATCCACACAGGTTCAGAGCGTAGTGAGGTCTGTGTCAGTATGAGTGGAGCGGTGTAAAGGAGACGATGGTACTCAAATGGAGCAGTGGGTGTTCGTTGTGGAAAGTAACGTGACAACAAAGTCGTGGAAATGGTGTGATTGAGCCGTGCACGGCTCGTGTTAATGCCGTTTAATGCTTGACATCTTGTCTTTGCGGTACTGCTGTCCAGTTTCTTAGTCGATTTACTGGCGTCACTAAGTTGCTGGCTTGCCTGTCCGTGAGTGGCAGCAGCAGCGCTCATCGATAAGTGCACTGTCATACTATCTCTGGAGCGACCGCTAGTATTTCCGGGTCGTCGTGTGTCGGGAGTTCAGTCGGGACGGGGCAGCAGTGAGGTCTGGACAGCCATGACTCATCCGACCGTTGCCGACACACATGGCTTGAGTGGGGACGACCTTGGTTGGTCGTTCAGTCGGTCGTCTCATCGACGACGTGTATTTGGTCACCCACCGCTTCTGGGTTGTCCGTGTGTGTCGACTTGTGATTCGTCCTTGCTCCACAGTCACTGGTTTTAATATTGTTCGAGTTGTCTGTGGAACTGTTTTCGTGGAACCGGGTGTAGCTTGTGTGGTTTTGACTGAGCAGCTATTTCAATGCTGTCTGCGTGCTGCATGGAGTCAATCGGTTGGGACAGAGCAGCGAGGAAGTCTCCGCAGCGCTATGTCAGGCTGGAACCGCTTGCGGCACGCATGCATGGTCGGATTGTGAAGCGCTAGCTGCGAGAGCTACAAAGTTTGTTGCCCACCAAACCTGGAGACTGAAGTTGAGTTATCAGTTAACCTGTTATGAAACCTCAATCGCTGTGACATCTCTTCATTCATTGTCGGTTGTTGCTTCCTGGGCCGTTCTGTTAGCAGCAGCGTATGGTGTGTTGGACCTGGCGAAATTTTGCAGCTGTCTTCCTGGATGGTCATTAACTATTAATTGGTTGTTAATTATCAGTGAAATGCACCAGCGGTATTTTCTGCCTTGTGGCCGTTAACGCCCCAGTTAACTGCCCTGGTCGTTAGCGTAGTTTTCCGGCAGTGTGCTTTTCCTCGTCGTGTTAATGCTGTCCGGCACGGCGTGTAGTTCGACAGCCTTTTGGCTGTTTGTTCATATTTTTTTCTTACAGTGGTTATATTGCCTTAGCTGTTTTTAGACGTCAATTTTGAAGATGTAGTGCTGCTAGAATCTTCGTCCTCGGCTGACACTTTACTTTGTCGTGCCGTTGGTCGGGCGGATGGGAATTGATTAGGTTGTTGGTCAGTCCTTCAGCCGTCCCTGGGTCGGGTTGCCATCCGATTATTTAACCTTACTCTTGGCTGTCTCAACTCACCTTACGTTAGAGCTACCTCCTCAGTCCGACCCTTGGAACACTTGTGAGCACCACTGTTGTGTTGGTTTTAGATTGTGATTTTCATTTTAGCCTGAAGTACTGTGTGAGGCCTTCAGCCACCTATTAATTTAGTTTGTTTTAATTTTAAGATAAGGCCTTCAGCCGATTTAAATTAAAAATTTGAAGATTGAGTTGTTTAAAAACTAAATTTTGAAAGTTTGTTCTATCTGAAATTCTTGTTATCCAGGCCTTAAGCCCTGAGTTGTTCAATGTCCAGTGTGTGGCCTTCATCCGAGCTTTTACGTGAAATATTTTTAAGATAAGGCCTTCAGCCGTCTTAAATTAAAATTTCAACATTCATTTCTGCAAAACGATTTTTTTTTCTAAATTTGCTCTATTTGAAATTCTTGTTATCCAGGCCCTAAGCCCTGAGATGCTCAATGTCTTGTGTTGGCCTTCAGGCGAGTATTTACGTGAAATATTTTTTAAGTAAGGCCTTCAGCCGCGTGCATTCTTTAAAGTAATTTTTATAACTTGTGTCCAGGCCGTCAGCCGTTCTTGTTTTTCGTGTGGTTTTGGGCCTTCAGCCTAGGAGGTATCTCTTCTTAACTAGGCCTTCAGCCATATTGTTTTTATTTTGATCCTTTTAAGGCAATGTGTAATTAAGCGGTTCTTAGGAAAATAAAAGTTTGTGTGTTTTGTGCAACTAACAGTAACTGAATACGGCCCCCTCCACAACCATAACCTGATCCAACCTGATCCACTCTATCCTGTGAAACCAGATTATAGTCGTCAGTTGTTTGCTGAGAAGTTTAATGGTTTAATGGTGTCAAAGTGCCAGTAAAGAGTTCCATGCAACACTCAGTCCAAAAAAGTTGTCAGACAGGATCTGTTTTGAACAAGTCAAAAAAACATTCCGAAACGCGCCCGCACACCAGAAAATGTGGCTGAACTTCACCAGAAAATGCTTCAAAATCCTACTGTATCAATCTGACCCCTTTCGCAAGAGACCAGCACATCAGTCGATCATGCTGACGAATATTCCACGTGGACCTGCAGTCTGGTCGAGGCCCTAGCTGGCCACCCAGGCCACCTAATCTGTCAGTGTGCGAGTATTTTATGTGGGGAACCCTCAAGTCTAAGTTGTATCGCAACAACCCTCATACTCTTCAAGAACTGCAGCAGACCATTTCGGATGAGACAGCAACAATTCCAGCAGTCCAGCTTCGATCCGCCTTCAGCAGCTTGCCGACCAGGTTTCAAAAGTGTCAAGAGATGAATGGTGGTCACTTTCACCATTTGCTATAGTACGGTTAGTGATGTATTTCCTTTCCCCTGCTTTGTTTCTTTGTGTCCTGGAACTCCGTTCTCCGGGCCACTTTTATTTGCTCCATCCTGTATATACAACCAAGTATACTTTTCCTTCCCTAATCCTTGCATCAGATGCGTGCGTCCTATATAAGACGATCTTCAATCGTAAAATCCATAAAATATAATGATAACAATAATGCTTCAACCAGTTATCCAGCAAATATGAAACTAAAATACAGATTATTAAAACAGTACAACCCATTTCGAACGAAATTAAAAATATAAATTAATACCTTCAGCTGCTGACGGGCGTTGATATATATCAACAGGGACAAGTGAAAATGTGTGCCCCGACCGGGACTCGAACCTGGGATCTCCTGATTACATGGCAGACGCTCTATCCATTTTTTTAAAAATTTTGTTCGGTATTATTACGTTCGTTTTAGTTCTGGGCGGACGTCACATGACATCCATTCAAGTTGATCGTCGATTCTTTTTCTCAGTTTTTTTTTATTACAGAGGACAATCGGCCCTCTGACCGAACACGCTGAGCTACCGCGCCGGCACCCATCTGAGCCACCGAGGGCACAGAGGATAGCGCGACTCTAGGGACTATCTCGCGCACGCCTAGCGCGAGACCCACATTCTCACCTTATATGCCCACACACTACATTCGTTATGACCCTACCCAACACACTCACTCGTGGAAGACATTCTTACCAAGTCCCGTGAGAGTGCATCCGCACAGAAGAAGAAGGTTATGGCCGCTATTTCCAGACCTATATACTTAGATGGATATGGTGTCTGTTCTTTCGGACATGTCTGAAGGAAATGACACCATTGATGACCTGCAGCCGTCTGGAACGAAATTAGAATTATTTCCCCGTCAGCAGCTGAAGGTATTAATACATAATTCTAATTTCGGTCTAGATGGCTACAAGTCATCAATTGTGTCTGTTCTTTCGGACATGTCCGAAAGAACAGACACCATATCCATATAAGCATATTTAAAACGAAGTGAGGTCTTCACAGTAAAAGAGACAGAGTGGTTAACTTTATGGCATATTTTTCGGTGCCCAGAGAAGTTGCACTTCAGGCTGTTATGCGTTTATGCCACTGCACGTAAGCTTAGGAGTGACGACGCGGAATAGACCACCAGGGTAGTTTCATTTTGTAGCTCGCTTGCACTCTTCGTCCGGCTGCGAGGTTCTCTGTTAAGCGAGTACATTTTAGGAAGCGCAGATGCGGCTCGGACCATACAGGGCGACACTTGTTCACAAGGAGGCCGCATAATCAGCTGGAACATACATGCAGGAAGTAGCTTCTGCGTCATCTTAGAAAATCGTCGTAAATATTGAAATGTGCATTGGCTGAGAACTCATTTTGTTCATCGAGGAGTTTATCCGATGTCTTGCGTTTCGTGACGGTAAATCTCAAGTTATTCTAAAATGTCCAGCCGTTTACTCTTTTCAACATTAGATTAAACTTTTAGTTGTTCATCAGTGCCACCGACAGACATTATGTTCAGTTGACAACGCGTGAACACTTGCTTATCAAATGCCGAAAATAGGTATTAATACTTTATATATATATATATATATATATATATATATATATATATATATATATAATTTTGTAAGTAGGCTGTTTGTTTTCTTATTGGAAACGTTACGTAGCGCTCTGTATGAAAATCACTGGCTGTGCTGTGTGCAGTATGTGGCTAGTTTGCATTGTTGTCTGCGATTGTAGTGTTGGGCAGCGGCAGCTGGATGTGAACAGCGCGTAGAGTTGCGCAGTTGTAGGTGAGCCGCCAGTAGTGGTGGATGTGGGGAGAGAGATGGCGGAGTTTTGAAATTTGTAAAACTGGATGTCATGAACTGCTGTATACATTATGACTTTTGAACACTATTGAGGTAAATACATTGTTTGTTCTCTATTAAAATCTTTAATTTGCTAACTATGCCTATCAGTAGTTAGTGCCTTCAGTAGTTTGAATCTTTTATTTAGCTGGCAGTAGTGGCGCTCGCTGTATTGCAGTAGCTTGAGTAACGAAGATTTTTGTGAGGTAAGAAATTTGTGAAAGGTATAGGTTAATGTTAGTCAGGGCCATTCTTTTGTAGAGATTATTGAAAGTCAGATTGCGTTGCACTAAAAATATTGTGTGTCAGTTTAAGCACAGTCATGTATAATTTTTCAAAGGGGACGTTTCATATGTCGACCCTTAGTGGAGGATACCTCACTGGAACCTTCTGATTTTTTCTTGTAGTTTGTGTAATTAGTGTAGCTTTTGTGTACTGCTAGCGCGTAATTGTAGAGAAAATCTCCTTTGTAGTTGCAGTCTTTCATTGTTGTACAGTAAAACAGTTGTGGCATGCATGTAGATTTGCACCAAGTATTTCGCAGCTGCAATTAACTAGATATTATTTTCAGTGTTATGTTAATGTGTTCTCTTATTTTTGCTCTTCAAATTGTGCTTTTCTGTGTTATCGTGTGAAATATTGTGACAATAATGGCGTGTGAAAAACGTAACACTAGGCTCCAAAGTAAACTGAGTAATGACAGTGACGACGAGCGTAGCTTACCAGCACCGCTGTGTAATGAATTAACAGACATTCAAAGTAGTAATTTGGTAATTGTGCATAGGGAAATGGAGCGGACGTCAAATAATGGTGTAGACAGTGAAACAGGTAGTGAACAGGGAAGCATTATCGATCGATCGGTCGGCAACAGCTCGCCTCAGGAATCCGAAATGACAGAACACAAAATTGCAACTACTGTAGACTCAGGTTTTGGGTCCTCACCGTTTTCTCAAATAAGTGAAGACACATTTTCTGATCGTCAAAATGTAAATGTTGCCGGTGCAAATGCACTGCCGAAAAGCCTAGAGGAACAGATTCCAGACACTAATACATTACTATTGCAATTAATGCAGCAAATGAAACAAAATCAGAGACAAACACAGCAACAGTTAGACACAATGGAACAAAATCAGAGACAAACACAGCAACAGCTTCAAAAGTTAGACTCATTGCAACAAACTCTTGAACAAACACGTGAAGATTTAACTACTGAGTTACATAAAATTGAATCGAAATGTCAAAAAGTCTGTAATGACGTAAAAACTCAAATTTGTGAGCATTTTCAACCTATTTTTTCGCGGCATCAAAATGCATTACAGAATCACGAAGCAGCCATGAAAGAACTGCAAACTATTGTTCATGAAAATCATCAGACCTTGCAAGCTAAATTTGATTCAGTTGCATCTACCGATTCGGTTACGCAACTTGCAAAAACTCAGGAAAACTTAAAGGACACAGTAGATATTCTGAAAATTGGTTCAGAAAGACACATGGAGGAAATTAGTTCACTATCAGAGAAAGTAGTCGAACTTTCGGATCAGCTAAATAATTTATCTACGAAGGTAGATGATAATCTGAATGACGCAAGACCGGTAGTCTTTAATGACACAGAAGAGTACGAACAAATTAGGAAATTCAAACAAAATCAGAATCAAATTAATACACAACACCAAAGAGAAATCCGGGAAGTACAAGATCAGCTGACACAGGTAATACAAGAATTACGTATTTCAGAGGGCACTCGCGCTCCAACACGGGAAGAGGGACTTAGAAATATGGAAAAGCCGCAAAATAATAACAGAGGGCATTTCGGAAATTATGAAAGAAATTGGGAAGGTGCGCCGAATTTTGAAATGGAACCGCCGAAACGACGCAACAATGACCGACATGCGACTCGCCGACACGATGATTTTAACTATAAGCTGTTCATTACTAGACGTAAATTCAAAACGTTTAAGAATTCTGGCAACGACATTCATCCACAAGCGTGGCTCCATCAATTCTCTCATTGTTTTCCTCCCAACTGGTCATTAGAGCACAGATTAGAATTTATGTGTGGCTATTTAGAGAATGAAACAGCTGTAAGAATGCGATCGGTCATTCACGACTGTCACAGTGAAGGAGAATTTTAGCATGCCTTCCTCTGAGCATATTGGTCTCAAGCTACACAAGACCGAGTAAAACATAGCATCATAATGATGAAACATTTCGAACAATCTGAATTTTCCAGTCTTGTGAAATATTTTGAAGAAATGTTGCACAAGAATCAGTACCTGTCAAACCCATACAGCCCCTCAGAACTCATCCGCGTTTGCTTAATCAAATTGCCTGAACATTTACGACATATTATTTTGGCAGGACGTTGCAAAGACGACATTGAAGCTTTTCAGGGACTCTTACAAGAATTAGAAATTGACACAGACAGTCGCGGGATGCAAAAACAGGAAAACAATCACTACAGGTCACATCCGTCACAATTCCGTGGCGACACAAATAATAACTGGACACGACAAGGCTATTCTTACAACGCAAATCGTGAACAAAACAGACACCACCCATATGACAACCACTGGCAGAGTAACAATAGTTACAGAGAAAGATCGCATTTCCGTAGTAATGAATATGATAGAGATTACCTTAGAAACAGACAATATGGGAACCAAAACAATTATTATCATGGGAGACAGAATAACTTCAGACGCAACAGTTCAGCGTGCAGTTACGATTCAGGAAGAAATTCTCCACCACATGACCGACAAGAAAGAAATTATGAAATCTACCGACATGACGACAGACGAGATAATCATAACGACAGACCTGAATTTCATCAGAACTGGCGGTATTCAAACAGAGCAGGGCCCTTTCGACAACGTGAATTTGTAGAAGCTAGGTCTCCTAATCCCAATAACGACGCGCGCCAATAAAGGAACAGACAATGACTCGCACCGCAGGCAGCCACCTGCGCCGGCTGGCTCAGAGAAAAATAACACAGACACTAACCTTGAGAAAAGATTTAGCATTCCTTACCGACGTATAAAACATGATAATTGCTTTTCAGTTGAAAGTCTGCGTACTAGGAAGAGTAAAGGTTTACACCACATTTCACATGTAAAACCGTTTATTGAATGATAATCTGCTGTGTAACTTAGTCTTTGCCATAAAACCTTTCACTTCACATTTCTAGTATGCTTTGTCAGACTTAGAAACTGTTAACATGCAACATTTTGGTTTACTTGAAAATACATTCTGGATTTAAAGTACTTTCTGTGAGATACCAGTCGACACAGTGGTTAGTTTATGTGACAACTACACGGTTTTATCACGACGCTACTAATGAGTGACAATTTGCAATGTTGCTTTTGCGGTGTTTCTGTTTTATATCTGCACAGTTTTTCTGCATTATTTTGGAAAGTAAAACATGTTTTAATAGTATCTTCTGTGGTATAGCAACAATGAGACAGCCTTTTTCGTGGCACAACAATACGTTACTGTACAGTACTTTCGTCATCACGCCAATAAGCATAATAACTACGATATCTATACGCAAAGCATTTCACTTTTGTTTATCATGAGGTAAGTACATTGACTTCTTCAGAATTTAGCTTTCGGAGGACGATAACTACGAGACTTCCATAGAGATTATCTTACAACATGACGCACAGTTTAGCGCTACAGTACACGTATTTGAGTGATTAATGTCGCACTTAAAACATTTATTTTTTAAGATATTTGAAGTGCAATGATACAAGGGTTTTCCGTGATATATTTCATTCCATTGCTGTAACCTGTAGCCGGCCGGTGTGGCCGTGCGGTTAAAGGCGCTTCAGTCTGGAACCGCTTGACCGCTACGGTCGCAGGTTCGAATCCTGCCTTGGGCATGGATGTGTGTGATGTCCTTAGGTTAGTTAGGTTTAATTAGTTCTAAGTTCTAGGCGACTGATGACCTCAGCAGTTAAGTCGCATAGTGCTCAGAGCCATTTGATTCATTTGAACCTGTAACACCTGAGGGTATAATTACATTAATCCTCAGGGGGGTACACGCTTACTTTGTGCACCATATGTGTGGCAAGCACAAGGAGCCCTAGCTAATATGGTATTTGCTTATACAACTTTACACATCGGTACCATATTCCTCTAACACACAAATTACACAGCTATCTGATCATTTAACTGAGAGATAAACATTTTTTTTACTACATCAGTGACACATGTTTACGCAATTACACAGTTGGGTAACTTCACACTTATGAACTTGTATTTTGTCTGTACTTTGTGAACTGTTCATTTTTTCCGGAACCATTGTGATACTATGAGAGCTTCGAATAATGTACTTGGTACGGGGTCATGATTTTTCAAGTTCGTTTGAGGTAGATGACACTATTGAAATGAGCAGAGAATTTTTTTTTAGGTTTTGACATTATTGCAGAAAGCTACGACGTTTTTGAGATTTGACTGAGGTGTTATAATGTTATTATTACGTCGATGATGTGTATTATGCTGCTGAGGTATGTTTATGATTAATAAGCTGATGCTATATGAGTTATTTGATTATGCTACATATCTGTTATGAGGAAATATTGAAGAAGTGTCGACGAATATGTATATGTGTAAAAAGGTAAGGAATAATGAGTAGTGGTTAGGGACTCTGGTTTGTGAAAAAAGTTGTTGGAAACCAAGAATCGTACTTTAAGCGTTATGAAATGTATGTAAATGCATGAATGTATTACAATGCCGATGAAAATTTTTTGGACACTGTTATATCAATGGGATTTTGTTTCTACAGATTTGTAACGCAAATTCTTGACCTGTGAAATTTTTATATGAGACTGTCACTGTAGTGGAAACTGCTGTCATAAATATTTCAGTAAGAAAGGTAAGTGACCTTGACGTAATGCGTTTTGGGCGCCCAGCTGAGAGGTAGTCGTCTGACAAAAGAAAGCCATTAGGTGGAGAGAAAAAAAAGGCCATTATCCTTGCTATTGACGTTTCTTTGTAGAAAGCGTCGCAAATACGACACGCTCAAACTTGAAAACATATGATTACACTGTGGAGCTCTTAATTTATGATATTTACTAAAATGCCTAATGAAATGATGAGAAACATTTTACATCTATTGTCTTTCTAGTTGAGAGATTGCTCATTTTGTTTAATATCAGATCTCCAGCTGTATTGCAGCATTGGTTTTATAAAATAAAATAAAGTGCATTTGCTAATGTGAACACTTTCTGTCAACAGATCTATTAAATAATTATTTTATGATCGACATTCTTCGAAAAAGGAGCTCTTGGAATGGAAAGAACAATAAGAAGGGACTAATAACAGTAACTGCATATATAATTTTCTTTTCAAGTATTTGGTAATTTTTATGGTAGAGTAAGTTGTGGTGCACCACTTTAATTACATAGACATTAAGATGTGAATAGACATTTCCCTTATCTGCATTGTTGTCTTTAGTGTACTATTTTTTCTGCTTGAGCTTTCTCATGTTTAGGTATAAGTTATAGCATTTGCTGCTGCTGTTCGCCAGGCATAGTGTTACTGAATTTGACTTTGTATTACTCTGTTAAGCCAGTTTTACTACGGATTTATTTTTCTTGTTTGCTGCACATTGCCTTATATTAGTTGTAATGTTGCAATTGCTTTGCCCATTTGTATTTTTTTTGTCATTGCTATTTGTATTAATTGTTTTGTGCTGCTGCATTGCCTAGTTCCTTAGTTTAGCATCTGAGCTCAGTAGATTTAAGTTAGCTTAAGATGGGGTAGGCTATATGAGAGAACGAGTTGTGATGAATTGGAAGAAATGCATTGAGAAGCTGTAAGAAAATGGTTTGGCAAAAAAAGTATTTAAAAGAGGATATGAACAAAAAAGTAGGGTTTAGGGACAAAAGGTTTAGGTAGGATTTTCTTGGAAATAAGTGATGTAAGATAATGGAAAATAAATATTGAGGTAAGAAATATGTGAACATATAAATACAGAAAGCATACTTGGATAGGATGTTTTGGTGAAAACAAATGTTGAAACAAGACGAAAGATCTATGGAATGAAGTTTTGGGTTGGACTGCAGTACCAAATGTTACACTGAAAACAAACCCTGTCCTTTCCTTGTGTTATCCCACTATGTGTTTGTGTACCCTTGTGTATTTATGTTCTTCCTGTCTTTATATGTTTATCTGATAAGACTTATGTTGTAGAATTTTTCTGATACTCAGCTACATGAACTATGATGAGGAATACTGTTATCCTCAAATATAATTTGCATTAATAATATGTTATTTACTTTGTAAAGATGTTTAGACATTATTTATTCTGTTCTGTTTTAATGCTCATGTGTGGAGTTGATGTTTCAATAATTATTCTGATCTTTTATGTATTTACTTATGTCATAATTCCTGTAACACTGATGTATATGTTTATTTCTATTCTTTTGTAAAGCCTGTTTTACTACAAATGCTATCTGTATTGTTATGTTCTTTAATGATGTATTTTGTACCTTTGTTATTGTATTCTCATGTTATAAAATTGTAATTGACACCAGTTCATCATATTATTAACTTGTAAGTTACATTTCACTGCACACATTTCTGTTGGTCATAGTATATGGACAATATGTGAGAAGTAGGGACTGTTAGTGTTTGCACGTGTGTTAATAATTCAGCAAGGGACTGGATAACAGCATTGCTGGTTCTAAGGACAATTTCAAAAACTTTGTGAGTGCACAAGTGGTGGTTATGGACTTGCTATATTCTCCGCAAGACTCTTCGATGGTGGTTGTGCACCTGCACAGTTGCAACAGATGGCTGCTGGCCGTCTCTACAAGGACTACAGTGGGTCTGCATCTTTGATGGCCCAGCATTACCATTATTTCTACAAGGACTGCAGTGGATCTGCACCTTTGGTGGCCCACCAATACCGTAATCTCTACCAGGACTACAGTGGGTCTACTCTGTGATGACCTATGTACCAATATTCTTCGAACCTTCGACTGACTCTGCGGTGGGTTTGCTCTGTTGTGGCCCATTACCTGTCTGCATGTCAAGAGTCAGCACTGTCTTTCCGTTGGAAGGACAACACTACTTCAAGACTGCATGGAAATCCACTACTTCCGTGTGCATTGTCTTTTACTGCTCAGACTTTGAGAAAAGAAACGGCAGTTTTACTGTGATGAATTATCAGGACTGTCTTTATGGACTGTAAGAAAATTTTAGCTTTTGACCAACATTGTATTAATAAGTGTGTGCATTTGATATCTTTCTTACTGTAATTATGAAAAATTTTATCAAATCATTATTGGCCACTGCCCAAAACAATTTGTAAAATTTTTTGTGGGGAGCATGGGGGCTATGTAAGTAGGCTGTTTGTTTTCTTATTGCCAACGTTACGTAGCGCTCTGTATGAAAATCACTGGCTGTGCTGTGTGCAGTATGTGGCTAGTTTGCATTGTTGTCTGCCATTGTAGTGTTGGGCAGCGGCAGATGGATGTGAACAGCGCGTAGCGTTGCGCAGTTGTAGGTGAGCCGCCAGTAGTGGTGGATGTGGGGAGAGAGATGGCGGAGTTTTGAAATTTGTAAGACTGGATGTCATGAACTGCTGTATACATTATGACTTTTGAACACTATTGAGGTAAATACGTTGTTTGTTCTCTATTAAAATCTTTAATTTGCTAACTATGCCTATCAGTAGTTAGTGCCTTCCGTAGTTTGAATTTTTTATTTAGCTGGCAGTAGTGGCGCTCGCTGTATTGCAGTAGTTCGAGTAACGAAGATTTTTGTGAGGTAAGAAATTTGTGAAAGGTATAGGTTAATGTTAGTCAGGGCCATTCTTTTGTAGAGATTATTGAAAGTCAGATTGCGTTGCGCTAAAAATATTGTGTGTCAGTTTAAGCACAGTCATGTATAATTTTTCAAAGGGAACGTTTCAATATATATATATATATATATATATATATATATATATATATATATATATATATATATATTATTTGTAATTTATCAGCATGATTCCTTCTCTCAGGGATATTATCTTTTCTTATCACATTTACTTACGTGCATAAGTAAATATGAAACGAGTTCTTGAAGGGTCGCTGTTATTCATGTGCCAACTTTAGATTTTGAACGTGATGCCTAAAATATAGTTGCCGTTAACAGAACTGAATGTAATTTTGTTAATTTCTATTTATTGTCTGCAAAGCAAGGCTCGAGAGAATTTCGATTGTTGCCGTGAAGCGGCCAAGATAAAACTTACTGATCTCATGGAATCTGTATAATTTAAAAAATGAACTTTAACGTTAAATTAATTATCTGTTACAATTTAGAAAGATTTTTACAACGAAATCTCTCGCATTTACAGTTACTGTTAACACTTTGAAAAATATATTAATACTTCAGCGCGTAATGGCCGACCAGAGGCTGCATCGGAAGATGAGCTTCCCGCAGCGCAAATTACTCAATAAAAATGCTTATTAAAAATAATTGGCCGCTGCGACCATTTGAGGTGACAACTATTACAAAGAAATTCATTTTGTGATAACAATAATTAGTTTATTTTAGCAGAATACAGAATAACTTACATAAAAAATGTGTAGCCGCTGAATGGCTGCATTCCGTATCGCGAAACAAAGCAGTGTGTGTACCATTAAGTACGTCCGTCCTCCTCGGCCGTACAGTCGCGTCTCTTAGCGATCCTTTTTTATTTTCATAGACATGTTTTAAATAAAGATGCTACTTTTACACTATCGCTGCATATCAGTTTTTGTTTTCAAGAACAATAACTGTATCTTTTATACTAATTACGTTCATAAAATACGTTGAATGTTTACAAATAAATTTTAGTTCGCCCTTAACACTTCACAATAATGTTCATTGCTTACAGCCGATAAGGATGTTAATATTTATGTGACGTACCGTCACAGTATCAACCACATGCATGATAATAGCACTCTTAATAAGCTCACAAGTAGACCTGGTGAAAATAATGGTCTGGAACCGCGCGACCACTAGGGTCACAGGTTCGAATCCTGCCTCGGACATGGATGTATGTGATGTCCTTAGATTAGTTAAGTTTATGTAGTTCTAAGTTCTAGTGGACTAATGACCTCAGAAGTCCCATTGTGCTTAGTGCCATTTGAACCATTTTTGAAAATAATTGTACTGGCTTCCGGTCGAAGATTTCTTTCTCTTTCCTTTTCTCTCAGTTATGAGTGTACCATAAAACGGTAATTGTGCAATACCTTATCGAGTACACTGCTACTGCAGTCTCAAATGTTTAGAAACACTCCGTTCAGCGCACATTGATGAACCTAGGTTCTGCGGCAGCAATCACTATCTTTCAAATGGTTCAAATGGATCTGAGCACTATGGGACTTAACTTCTACGGTAATCAGTCCCCTAGAACTTAGAACTACTTAAACCTAAGTAACCTAAGGACATCATACACATCCATGCCCGAGGTAGGATTCGAACCTGCGAACGTAGCGGTCGCGCGGTGCCAAACTGTAGCGCCTAGAACCGCTCGGCCACCCCGGCCGGCTGATCCCTATCTTTTACGAAGATGACCCAACGAAATCATCATTTAGGATTGTAGTGGGCACAGTATGTGAATAGTGGATCCATGGAAACGTGTTGCCCGGTCGGATGAATCACGTGTCCTGTTACACCAAGTCGATGGTCGTGTCCAGATACGTCGTCATCTAGGCGAACGGCTGTTAAAAAAATTCAACTTTCCAAGGACACAGAGCTGTGGAGGCACTATTATGCTATCACGTGGGCCTGCATGGAACCTTCAGTAGTAATCGAAGGTGCCATGGAAGATGTGGGTCATGTGAACATTGTTACGGACCATCGACATCCATTATTCTTGATGTCTTCCTCATTAAAGGTGGCATCTTCCAGCAGGATAGTCCGCATCTGGTAGCTGAATGATCGGCGCGACGGAATGTCATACCTAACGGCCCGCGTTCGATTCCCTGCTGGGTCGGAGACTTTCTCCGCTCAGGGACTGGGTGTTGTGTTGTCCTTATCATCATCATTTCTTCCCCATCGACACGCAAGTCGCCGAAGTGGCGTCGACTCGAAAGACTTGCACCAGGCGAACGGTCTACCCGACGGGAGGCCCTAGCCACACGGGATTTCCAACACCTGTCAGTGTTACAAGGCCACAATGGTGCTACAGTGGTTTCAGCAGCATGATAGTGAACTCGATATCTTGGCCGCCATTAACGTCTTGGCCACCAAACTGACCTGATCTCAACTTCATCGAACACATGTGAGACGCTGTCGGAAGCCAGATCGGCAGCCACACACCAGCTGCCGTGGCTGTAGTATTTACACCTGTTGGTTGACGTGTGGCAAGACGCTAGGTGCCACTTACCTCCAGAAACCTACAAAATACTTGTCGAATCCGTACGACACAGAATCGCGTCCATGATCCGTACTTAGGCCACTGTATAACCATTCTGCAAGGGTGGAATTCACGTTTCCTTCAGGCCAACCAGAGTTAGATGTACCTAAATCTCTTATGAAGAGTGCCCGAATGATGAGTCTGGGCCGGCCGAAGTGGCCGTGCGGTTAAAGGCGCTGCAGTCTGGAACCGCAAGACCGCTACGGTCGCAGGTTCGAATCCTGCCTCAGGCATGGATGTTTGTGATGTCCTTAGGTTAGTTAGGTTTAACTAGTTCTAAGTTCTAGGGGACTAATGACCTCAGCAGTTGAGTCCCATAGTGCTCAGAGCCATTTGAACCGTTTGATGAGTCTGGAAAGGACGCGATCAGTTTCTTCCTATCTCTCAATTGATACTTACGACCGTCTCTGATGATCTCGTCCTCAACGGTGCGTTAAATCGTAATCTTTCTTTCTTACAGGATGAATTTTCTCTCTGTAGCGGAGTGGATGCTGATTTGAAACTTCATTACAGATTAAAATATGTGCTACAAACAGGAAACATCTTGCCTTTTACGACAAATACTCTACCAGCCTTCTTTTATTTTTTTTATTTTTTCTTTAGTGATATTTTTTATTTCTTTTCTTCATTGGGCCTCCCCTCCCCTTTCTAGCCCTCCTTTTCTCCCTCCGAAAATGCCTTTCTTAGCTAGCTCCTCATGCTATATTCTGTTATTAAGATATAACGTAATAGATCAACCAAGATTCCTCGTCGAAATAAAGAGAAAAAGCTCCTTTTCAAAACGCAAATATACTGCTTCTTCCATAACAAACAGTACTCCTCTTCCAAACTAATAGAACTCCCCTTCTGAAGAAACGAAGATTCCTCTTTCACAATACGAAACTCCTAATAGAAAATAAGCCTCCTGTTTTGAAATAATCTTTGCTCCTCTTGTAACAAAAAATTTGTCTCTCTTCTAAAACAAAGTCGGGGTCTCTTGTTTGTCAAAAACAAACGAGTCTCAGTTTTCAGAAAGGTCCTTCTTTTCTAAGGCGTACCAGACGCCTAACACAATGTTCCTCTTCTAGAACAACCAAAACTTCTCCCTTAAGACTACAACAGTCCTCTTGTAAAACAAAAAATCTCCATTTCGAGGTTATGCATTCTCCTCTTTCTAAAATAAAAGACGTATTTCATTTAAAACAATCCATGTTCCTCTTTCAACACCAACGAGGATGTTGTAAATCAGACAGGAGTTTCTTCTTCAACATACAAGGCTCCATTTCTAGAATAACCAAATCCACTTTCCTACAGTTTGGGTCACCGTTTGAGCCACTGAGGCGTGACCCACAATCGGCCCTCATAACTCGGCTTTCGCCGGTGCCTCATTTCCTATCTTCCAAACTTCACAGAAGTTCTTTATGGTTCGCTGCACTACCATGCTGGAAGAAAGATACTACGGAGAAATGGCTTACAAAGGGATTATCAGATCTGTTAATCACGGATTTTGATGAATCTTAGGTATGTTGTAGAAAGATCTGTCCTGAATACTTGGCTAACTGTTTCTCATTTGATGCCCCGAGTTCCCAAGTTATCTCCTATACCTGTAACTTTAATTATGATTAGACCAGTTGGGCATAGAGCGCGAGCTAAAGTTTACAGACACCATGCTGGCGGCATGGACTCAAATACCGCTCGTGTACATTTTTTTAAAAATTTAATCGTACAGAATATCATTAAATAGTACATGTAATGCAAAATTATTCAGAACACTTATTGTCACCGTAGTAATTTCATTAATAAACCAATTACTACAGAAAACTTACTTCAGACATGTATTCTTCGTATTTGTTCCCGAGTAGATTACAGAATCGTCTTATCCGCTGTCGCTTGCTTTGCTGGAACCAACTGAGGATGGCACTCGTCGCAGGAGCTGCCGGAACATAACCTCGGACAGCAGCACTCACATTTATTGAAAGCTATAGCCTTGCAGGCACACGAAATGTTCAGGGGCAGTATAGGAAAACACAGTTCGTTTAAATTAAAAGAAAACATTGTTCTTCCTTCAGTGAACTTCGATGCGAAAATAGCGTATTTGATCATTCTTGTGAAAGCAGGTGCACTAGACTGATGCACAATTGTACAATATATTATTATGGAATCTTTCCTCGAAGCGATTTGTATATTAATCTTCAGCAACTCGAGAGAATTTTGAATTCGTTTCGTCAAAATTTTAACCTGCTTGTAAAAATAAACATCACAGGTTTGGCATAACAGAGCTCATTTGTAAAGGATAATTTTTATAGTGCGGGTGAATACTTGTCTTTCAGTTATCAAGATTTGATCGTAAGGTGCTTATTAAGTTTGCCCTCCCAGTGAATCAGAGTAAGAAAATTTTTCTTGCACTACATACGGAATAATGACAGATTACAAAAACTGTTGGTACAGACTTTCCGAAACTTCCTTGATTTCGTGCAGGTCACAATTGCATTTTTTTTTTTTTTTTGCTAATTTCAGTATTCTGGAAGGCAAGACGTCAGCAACAATATTGGTTACCAGATAAAAATAAATTGTAGGGAATCTTCCAAGTTGCAGTACTGACTTTCTTTTTTACTTGGTGACTAGTTTTTACCCTAACCTCATTATCAAACCACTCCGTAAACTATACAGTAACATTAATTACGACAGCCTCAAGGCTTCTGCTTCCATTTAACACGTTTTGTAAATTAGTGCATGGCTGAACTTCATTAGCCTGGAATGAATAGGAATGTGGGCGTCATAATTGGCGCTACAGCAATGCTCAGTGGATGATTTGATAATGTCCCGGCGGGGTCAGGGATTTTCTCTGCATCGTGATGACTGGGTTTAAGTAGTTCTAAGTTCTAGGGGACTGATGACCATAGATGTTAAGTCCCATAGTGCTCAGAACCATTTGAACCATTTTTTTTATAATGAGCTTAGGCATGAAACTAGTCATCAAGTAAAAAAAAAATCAGTATTGCAACCTTAACGGTTCCCTGCAGTTTATTACATAATTTGGTATTTTTTAATTTATGACTCAACTCACATACTTTTTTTTTTTTTTAACAGTCCGACCAATCGTCCGTGATCGTTCTAGCATATATAGGTAACCTAGCTGACCAGGCGAACTCTGTTCCGCCTTAAAGCTAATAAATAATCAGATTTTGGATCATAAGTTCAATTTTTTATTACGAAATACAAAAAATAAGTATTTTAATGATTCTTTATTCTTCATGTTTTTTGTTGCATAGCTTCCAATCTTCAATTAAGTACCTTGTGATACACGAAATTTTTTGTTTTATTATCAGGCTCAAGAACAAACAACGCAGATGGTCTTCCGACCCGTGAACAAGCCACATTTAATTGACCATGTGAAAAACATGGATATTCCAGATTTAAACCACAAACGATATTCGATCGTCTTGGTCGCGGCATTGTTAATGGTGATTCAAAGAAAATACAAATTATTTATTTAAATTTTTAATTAATGATTTAATTATACTGATACTTAACCATAGACGTTTAGCTATCATTTGCGTTTTGTTATTCCATGTCAGATGCGTTTTTGTTATACCACGTTTTATAGTGATTTAACTGACATTTGCGTTTTGTTATTCCATGCCAGATGCGTTTTTGTTATACCACGTTTTATAGCGGTCGAACGGGATAAAAAGTTCCCTATGTTCGTCTCCTGGTTCTAAGCTACCTCTCCACCAATTTTCAGCCAAATCGGTCCAGCCGTTCTTGAGTTATAAATAATGCAATTAACACGACTTTCTTTTCATAGCATGTAGGCTTTCACGGCCGGCGTCTTCAGTAATTAAAACTTCCGAGCTAAGAGGCCGTGGTCCAATAGTAGAAATACTTCTCCCTGACGTTTCGTTGCCAGCTGCGGGCAACATCATCTGAGGTGAGTCTACGACTGGCTGCTTGGCCGTGGAGGTCCTGTTTATATAGAGCGCGTAGAGGGCGCCACCACTCGTCACGTGTTGTCAACAGTAAAACTATCTCTGGCTGGCGTCATTACTCTCGATCGAAGGTAATCGATTGTCACATCTTTGGTGCAATGTCGATCGCCATATCTTATCTAACTTCAAGCCTTCTTCTTTCCTGTTAAAATTATTGTGGTGTTTAAAAATCTCTACCGCCTCTCTATACATACGTGCATAATAATGCGATCTCTTAGCTAGCACCGAGCGAGGTGGCGCAGTGGTTAGCACACTGGACTCGCATTCGGGAGGACGACGGTTCAATCCCGTCTCCAGCCATCCTGATTTACGTTTTCCGTGATTTCCCTAAATCGTTTCAGGCAAATGCCGGGATGGTTCCTTTGAAAGGGCACGGTCGATTTCCTTCCCAATCCTTCCCTAACCCGAGCTTCCGCTCCGTCTCTAATGACCTCGTTGTCGACGGGACGTTAAACACTAACCACCACCACCATCTTAGCTAGCTCGCTCGTCTCACTAAATTTTATTTCATGGTCACCCAATTCAAAAACATGTTCGCCTAACTGAACACAAAAGGAACTGTCGACTGGGACACACGGACAAATCGGCTGTAGCGGAACATGTTTTTGAAACGGGTGACCATGAAATAAAATTTAGTGAGAGGAGCGTGCTAGCTAAGACATCGCATTATTATGCACGTATGTATAGAGAGGCGGTAGAGATTTTTAAACACCACAATAATTTTAACAGGAAAGAAGAAGGCTTGAAGTTAGATAAGATATGGCGATCGACATTGTACCAAAGATGTGACAATCGATTACCTTCGATCGAGAGTAATGCCAGCCAGAGATAGTTTTACTGTTGACAACACGTGACGAGTGGTGGCGCCCTCTACGCGCTCTATATAAACAGGACCTCCACGGCCAAGCAGCCAGTCGTAGACTCACCTCAGATGATGTTGCCCGCAGCTGGCAACGAAACGTCAGGGAGAAGTATTTCTACTATTGGACCACGGCCTCTTAGCCCGGAAGTTTTAATTACTGACGACTTCCTTTTATATATATAGAAGTAAGGAAATATCTTTCCTGAGGCAGTTGTAGTATACTGTGCTGTGAAGAAATGAGTAATGTTGTTCAGATCGGTTTTGACTCGTAGTTCCTCAAGGGATATACTGAACTTTTCGTAGCTGTCCAGATGTTTAGAATTGTGACTATGTGCTACAGTCGGGATGCACGTTTGATGGAAGTTTTCTGTAATGATTGCCTTAATAATGAAATTATTACGGCAAAAATGATTATTTTTGCATAATTTTGCATAACGTTCACTACTTACTGATATTTTGTACGAAGAAATTGAAAAAAAAGTAGATACACGTTGAGGATTTGAATAGCTGTGAACCCTAGCCCCTACGCTAAACTGGCTCTGTCATGACATAGATAGGAGGTATATATAAAACTTCATCATCGGTTTTTGCGAACATTGTGGGCGTCGCCTGAAAAGCCGCTAACCAGGTAGTCAGGACAGGACAGGACAGGACGCTCGAAACTACACTAACACTAGCCTTGAAAGAGAGAGCCAAGGGAAGAGGTCTCCAAAATACGGCCTCTGGCAGCATCCTGCCCACGAAGGGATTTAAAGCGGCCAGCACCTGAACGAAACTCTTTTAAAGTAGCACGCGATTCTTCCCGCTCTTTTAACCCTTGAGAGGCAGCTAGGTGGACTCCTTCATTTGTTCATAAATAACAGAGATGCCAGCAGGAGAACTCCACCTGCAGGTGATGGTGACGACGACGTCTGTGAAATACACTACTGGCCATTAAAATTGCTACACCACGAAGAGGACGTGCTACAGACGCGAAATTTAACCGACAGGAAGAAGATACTGTGATATGCAAATGATTAGCTTTTCAGAGCATTCACACAACGTTGGCACCGGTGGCGACACTTAAAACGTGCTGACATGAGGAAAGTTTCCAACCGATTTCTCATACACAAACAGCAGTTGACCGGCGTTGGATGCCTCGTGTAAGGAGGAGAAATGCGTACCATCACGATTCCGACTTTGATAAAGGTCGGATTGTAGCCTATCGCGATTGCGGTTTATCGTATCGCGACATTGCTGCGACCGATTTCTCATACACAAACAGCAGTTGACCGGCGTTGGATGCCTCGTGTAAGGAGGAGAAATGCGGACCATCACGATTCCGACTTTGATAAAGGTCGGATTGTAGCCTATCGCGATTGCGATTTATCGTATCGCGACATTGCTGCTCGCGATGGTCGAGATCCAGTGATAGTTAGCAGAATATGGAATCGGTGGGTTCAGGAGGGTAATACGGAACGCCGTGCGGAATCCCAACGGCCTCGTATCAATAGCAGTCGAGATGACAGGCATCTTATCCGCATGGCTGTAACGGATCGTGCAGCCACGTGTCGATCCCTGAGTCAACAGACGGGGACGTTTTCAAGACAACAACCATTTGCACGAACAGTTTGACGACGTTTGCAGCAGCATGGACTATCAGCTAGGAGACCATGGTCCCGGGTTCGATTCCCGGCGGGGTCAGGGATTTTCTCTGCCTCGTGATGACTGGGTGTTGTGTGCTGTCCTTAGGTTACTTAGGTTTTAGTAGTTCTGAGTTCTAGGAGACTGATGACCATAGATGTTCTATAGTGCTCAGAGCCATTTGAACCATTTTTTGAGACCATGGCTGCGGTTACCCTTGACGCTGCATCACAGACTTGAGCGCCTGCCATGTTGTACTCAACGACGAATCTGGGTGCACGAATGGCAAAACGTTATTTTTTAGGATGAATCCAGATTATGTTCACAGCATCATGATGGTCGCATCCGTGTTTGGCGACATCGCGGCGAACGCACATTGGAAGCGTGTATTCGTCATCACCATCCTGGCGTGTCACCCGGCGTGATGGTATGGGGTGCCATTGGTTACACGTCTCGGTCACCTCTTGTTCGCATTGACGGCACTTTGAACAGTGTACGTTACACTTCAGATGTGTTACGACCCGTGGCTGTACCCTTCATTTGATCCCTGCGAAACCCTACATTTCAGCAGAATAATGCACGACCGCAATTTGTAGGTCCTGTACGGGCCTTTCTGGATACAGAAACTGTTAGACTGCTGCCCTGGCCAGCACATTCTCCAGATCTCTCACCAATTAAAAAGTCTGGTCAATGGTGGCCGAGCAACTGGCTCGTCACAATACGCCAGTCACTACTCTTGATGAACTATGGGATCGTGTTGAAGCTGCATGAGCAGCTGTACCTGTACACGCCATCCAAGCTCTATTTGACTGAATGCCCAGGCGTATCAAGGCCGTTATTGCGGCCACGGGTGGTTGTTCTGGGTACCTATTTCTCAGGATCTATGCACCCAGATCGCGTGAAAATGTAATCACATGTCAGTTCTAGTACAATATATTTGTCCAATGAATACCCGTTTATCATCTGCATTTCTTCTTGGTGTAGCAATTTTAATGGCCAGTAGTGTATTTAGTTACGGAGAAAGACAACGAAACAATTTGTGTTTCCTGCGACGAAGATATTGTTGTTCTTGAGGAATACAATGTTCATCACCATTATGAAATAAATCAAGGTGCGCAATTTGGTGAATTCAGGTACATGGTACGTGAACATATCTCGAAATATTGGAACGCGGACTTCCTTTTTAACAAAATCTTTTTAGGAAACGTGTTCACGAAAGTAAAGCCATTAGGAAAGTGAGTTTACAAATTACCAATGTAATCGCCACACAAGACGAGCCATTCGATGACGGTGATTACATAATTCAACTCCAACTGAAGAACTGTTTCGTGACAAAACCGAACAATGCAAAGCAGTTACTCTTTCAGCAAATGCAGTGGCCCGTCGACTTCAAGATATTGCTTGTAATGTATCGCATTAGTTACAAGACAAGGCATCAAGTTTGCTTGGTACCCAACAGCCTTGGACGAATCTTTGATACTGCTCAAATCCTATTGTTTTCAGAGAATTTGATAAAATCTTTTAAGTTACTGAAGTACTAGCACATGTGATTTCCTTGTGTGGTGTAGCAACAGGTGATATCTTTCAAGGGCTACAGTTAACTTTATATGGAAAGTACAATTTTCATCTTTCTCGGTTTCTAGCAGACAGGAGGAGAAGTACGAGTGGCAAATCCGTAGGTTTAGTTGGAAGAATACTCGGCGTTGTCAAGCCCTCGACAATAGAATGCGTTATTAATCAGGAAACACTTTGTGCAAGATAGTGATCATATACTTAGTGATGGAATCTGTAATTTATGTTGTCAATTTCATTAGTTGTCATGGACACCGTCAATTCAAGTCCTTCCTACAAAAGACAGAATTTCTTTCTAGAAATCTTCCTCACCGCGTGGCAATAAGGTTGTTAACCAGTGGTAAAATTTTGTCACGGTTCTTCTCTTTGAGAAAAAAAATTGATATATTTTTGAATGAGAAAAAGTCATTTGGAAGTACTTTCGGCCAAAAAGTGGCTATGGAAACTAGCGTTCCCGGATGACTCTGCTCCCTATCTGAATGAATTGGATAAAAACTTGAAGCGGAGGAAAACATTATTTTTGACGTCTACAAACGTTTTCAGAGAGTAACTGTGACATTTTTCACGCAAAGTCAGACAGGAAATTTTCATGTACTTTGCCAATTGCCAGTCGTAAAGGGATAAATATATTTCAAGTTTTCCACTCTAATTTGCAATGGAATTTCATGGTGATCTGAAGAAACAGCTCACATACAAGTTCTCAATGTAGATGCTCATTCCAAGGGGATCCAAATTTTCCACATCCTCCTTTATGAGAAGTGGAAGGTGGACAGGCGACATTGCAAATGGACATCATAAATCTGAAAATTGATAATACCACGAACGACAAATTTAAAGAAGGAAGCGTTGTTGAGTTTTACAAGTTTCTTCTAGAAGAAAACTAACCCAAGATGATGAACTTCGCACGAGGCTTTTTAGATGTATTTTGCATTACTTTTCTGAAGGCATTTGTCTGAGTGCAGCCTCTTACGGAAGTGGAACATGGGCGATAAGCAGATAAGACGAGGAGAGATTTAAGCTTTTGGAAAGCAGTGCTACGGAAGAATGCTAAAGAGTAGATGAGTACATCACGCAACTATTGAGGAGATACTTAATAGTTTTGGGGAGAAAAGAAATTTGTAGTATAACTTCAATAAACGAATGAATCGTATGATAGGACACATTCCGGAACAACAAGTAATCGACAGTCTATGAGTGGAGGAAAGCGTGAGGGGTAAAAATTACAGAGGGAGACCAAGAGACAAGAACGCTAGGCAGGTTCAATGGACGTTGATTGCAGTAGTTATTAGGGGATGAAGAGACTTTCAGGGGATAGAGTAGCGTGGAGAGCTGCATCAAACCAGTCCTCGGATTGAAGACCACCACAACAACAGATGTGAACAGATATTTTCTTTGCTGAAATTTACAAAATATAAACACAGAAGAAACCTGAGTGACGAACATTCATGAGGTATTTTACTCCTATAGCATACAAAGATAGAGTCAGAGTTTGAGAAAATGATGGACTCAAAAGCCAAATTTCATAATTATCACAAAGCATACTAAAGAGTAGTGAAATGAACCTGAAGTTTTCAGTGAACAGAGAGTTTTTGTGTTAAACAGTAACAAATTTCGTTATAATTCTCATCATTGATTTCTGAGCTTAGTATGTGACGTTCGATATCCAGTAATTCGGAGACCTTCGGTCTTGGGGATTCTTTCATGACTGAATGTCTCTAACAGCGAAATTTCGCCATTGGCTTCCTTTTTATTTCAAACGTATGAGAACTCGGGGAAGCAATGGGATAGATGATCTATGACAACTAAAGAAAGCTACTTAGATGTTTAGATCAACGTTCAATAACCGATGGTAGTTTTGAATTATAAAAAAAAAAACGCATCTTGTAGAAACAGGCATAGAAACGTGCACATAGAAATCAGACGTTAGCATAAACACAACGTATTAAAAATCATTTGTTAATAATTATCTTCAGAAAAATGTATTATATAAATGGTTATGTCTCATGCAAAGTAGGAAGCAGCCATAAAGAAATCACTGCAGCGCGCAGCTATTCACAAGAGCATTCACTTTGCCGTCGGCAGTCGCAAAACGCGAGTGAATCTACAGATCGATAATCCCATTAATGTGATTTTGAAATACCGAACTCTGGCTCGCAGAGGTAAACACACGCATGAAGTGATCAGATTCACTGAACTACGCTAATTTGTAAATTGATTGTGTTTACCGAGTGGCATTTTGCTGAAAATTACATTGGTTTTATTGTTTTTAGTACGCCTGCTGCAGCGGGCATGTATACAATTATGAACAGTGCGTATAATTTCACAGTGCATATGTTTAGCTCAGCGATGAGTGTAATCGCTCAGACAATGGATCGGAAGCAAACAGACTGTTTCCCACACAACTGTCCAGCAGCAAACCGATCGCCTGTGACCGTGACATGACAATTGAGCAACGCCTAAATACTTTTCCACGTTCCACAATAGTTTTGAAGTAATAAATGTCTCGTAATTTTGTCACCTAGCATTGCTGTTCCACCCATGGGCTGTGCCAGGTAGTGCTTTGATTGACTGATGAGGAATTTTATGAAGTTGTTGAGGATTGTGAAAGAAACCAGCGAATACATCTCACTTTTAATAGTTTCATCACTAATTACAAATTACACACCTTAACATAAGTTTGAAATATCATAGATTTTACTTCAATGATTTCTTACAGTACACCCATTGAGGTTTGTACAATACCTTATTAACAAAATAAACGTGATTCCTTCTGAAAACAAGAACGATATTGGTTAGTTACAAGAAATAGTTATAAAAAGGAACCAGATTGTTTCTAAGTGTACATCCTGAATACAAAAACTGTGATAATCTTTATCTCATGGTGATGATTATCACTATTTAGTAGTGAGTATGTCTTGCAGGCACACGGATGATTTCTTCCATTCCGCGAGGCATGCTCTGGATGAGATCATAAAGTTTATCTTGGGATATTAGGTCCCACTCCTCAAGGACTCCTTCAGTGAGGTTGTGAAGATTGTCAATTGGATTCGGATGCTGGCAACGGCCACCTCCAAACGGTGCATGCTGAATTGCATTCATGTACGAGGACTGTGCTGGCTAATGAATTCGGTTGATGTTCCATCTTTGAAGATATCGAGACACCGATAGAGTACAATCGGTCTTGCATTGTCGCCGGCCCCTGTGGCCGAGCGGTTCTGGGCGCTCCAGTCCAGAACCGCGCTGCTGCTACGGTCGCAGGTTCGAATCCTGCCTCGGGCATGGCTGTATGTGATGTCCTTAGGTTAGTTAGGTTTAAGTAGTTATAAGTCTAGGGGACGGGTGACCTCAGATGTTAAGTCTCATAGTGCTTAGAGCCATTTGAACTATCTTACATTGTCATTGACTAGGATAAAGTTGTCACCGACTTCAGGGTTATTTAGGGTCTTACAGTCGTTTGTAGGACCTCTTGGAGGTATCTGGGACCACTCAGATTGCCGCAGATGGATATTAGATTGATCAGCAGTCCCATCATTTTTGCCCCACAGAACATTAAACTTCTACCTGCAGAAGGACGGAATTCCTGAACGTTTGGCGTCCCTGCTGTCGTCTAGCGCTTCTCCAAACCCTAACACATCTAGTGTCTCCTTGCAAACCAATCCAGGTCTCGTTATTAAATACGACATTAATCCATTCAGCAATGGTCCAATGTTGATGTGCAATAGCCCATGTGCTTCGATTGCGTCGGACCCGTTGGTTCAGCGCAAAAGTTGTCATTGGTCTTCTGGGATGAAGACCATACTGATGCAATCTTCTACGCACTGCATGGTCTCAGATGCGAATCCTTGTTGTCCTGGCGAAGTCATTTCCAATATATCTGGCAGCTGATGTTGGGTGCCTGTTGGAGGAAACGGTTCAGAGTTGGTGTTGTCATGCGAGGACGATCGCTGCGAGGTCTACCGTCCACATTTCCCGTCTCCCTGTACTTTCTCCACATGTTGGACACACCGCTGCAAGTGTTACGTAACCGATCGGCAACATCTTGCTGTGTGTGATGTGCTGAAAGAAAAACCACTATCCTGATTCTACCATAGTGTTGTATGCCTCTACGTGGCATGTTACCGCAGTGCTGAACACAAACTGATTGATTGTTGATATTGGGCTGCTCGCGGCGTGCCGTGCACCAGTGGCATGTTTACGTCACTGGGAAACGGCCACAAAGCACGGCAGTCGTAAGCACCGTCCAGCATATGGGCTCTGACGGGATACTGCAAGAAGTGGCCAAGTCAGTGAGACCTTGTAATATTATTGGAATTTCCGTCGTATGAAAGCTGTGAGTACCTTTGGAAAGGTATTCACCTATCTGTATGTTAAATGATCAACTTATGAGATGAGACCTATTCTTTGAAAGACATTTGTTTTATATAATTTACGTAACTGTGAAGATGCGCATCTAGCGCGGACGCTAATACATCGATTGCGCAGTCAAACAAACATTTTAACAGAAGCTGAACTGAACGTTCCCTTTCGAACCAATTAAAAGATGACCTTTGCAGATCTTCAGATTTTATCGTACTTCTGCTTCTAATGGGAAAGCGTAAAGAAGGTCGTCTTCAAGCCAAAAAAGTGAGCGGTCTTCCCAGCGTGCAGGCAACAGTTATTGATTAATGAAATTCAATCATTTATGTTCGAAACTGTAAATTGGCAAGTTATTGTTATGAAGGTGTTGAACGGTGCAAGAATTGTCTCGAAGGAAGGAGAAAAGTAATGACTGTAATTTGTGACGAAAACGTGAACCAAGAAGCTAGTACAGACAAGCTGAAATCTGATCGCATCATACAGTTAGAAAATTACTTATGTAAGTTATACTGTTTACAAATAAGTCCTAATTGCTTGTGAGAATTATTTGAATATATTTAGTGTTTACCAGATTTCTTATTCTATTCTTTTATTTTATTTTTTTATCTCCATGTTATATTATTTTTATAAATGTCAATCAGACTTTACTACAGCAGAGAATACTGCGGCATCCTGGTCGTAGACAGAAGGACGCCCCTTGTCTTCCATACAACTCATAGCTGCCCCATCTATTAATGATTTCATTTCCAAATGCAATTTTTTTATTGTTCATTGTTAAAGGTCCCTTAGATAATTATAAAATGCATACTGATTACGTAAAGAAATCCGGGTTGTTCTTTTCCATATAATAGAAGCCTTTGCGTAATCAAAAACTAGCCTCCTCCTGACAACGATCAGGAGCCGACCAGAAGACTGACGTCTGCGACCGCTTTCGTGTTTCCTGTGGCAAAGATGTGTCAAACTGGGAACACGACATTCTAGTATGATACACAACATATATACATAATTATCTAATTAAAATTGAAAAAGAAACTGAAATATATTAAAATTATAATTTTTTTCTTTTATCATACTAGAACCTCTAGTGTCGTTAACTACATTTGAAGATAGTATTCCACACTTTTGTTGAGAAGTGTAAGATTAGTTACCTTCAGATCAAGGGAACGGCTGTGAGAAAGAGGGTAAGCAGGAATAACCATTGAGAGACTACACTTTGTGATCAAAAATATGCAGCCTCTAGGTGAAGCGCAATTGATCACTTCATGTCACGAGAGGCGGACCCACCAGTGAAAGGAGGCTTAGGGAGGGAGGAGGAGGGGCTATTGGATCCTCAGTAGAGAAGCGGTAACAGCTGAATTGGTCTGGGGCAGCTCAGTGAGTTCGAATGTTTCCATTCATTCGAAAAATTTGGGAATTTGGAGTAAGTTCTCTTGGGACCAAACTGCTGAGGCCATCGGTCTCTAGGCCTACACACTACTTAATCTAACCTAAACTGACTTACGCTAAGGACAAGACACACACACCCATGCCCGAGGGAGGACTCGAACCGTGGCAACACGCCTTTAGACCACGCGGCTACCCTGCGCAGCCTAGTCATTAGATGTCACATGACTAACAGAACCGTGAGAAACATTTCAACCATACTACAGGTGCCCGAGTCAATCGTTGGTGATGTGTCTGGAAAGTGCAAATGTGAAGGAAGAACCACGGATGGACCAGGACCAGGCAGACCTGGGACCGTCGAGCATTGCGGAGGATGGCTGTAAAAATATCGCATCAAATCACTGGAAGAATGCACTCATAAATTCCTATGTGTTACCGGCACTACAGAAAGTGTAATAACTCTGTATAAGGAGTCAAAAAGAGTGAAGTACAAGAGACATAAGCAAGGCATTTCTGCAGTCAACGTCAAACAGTGAAGAATAAAAAAAATTATACCCTGTTGCCATCCGATTGGTGCTTTTGGGGTTGGCGATTGCCTGCTGAACGTTACCTGTCATGTGTAATGCTATCAGTGAAGTAGAGAGGAGGTGGTTTTAGGATATGGTAGTGTTTTCCATGGTTTGGGTGTGGTCCACTTAATGTGCTTAAGAAAACGCTAAACGCGGAGGGACACGAACACATTTTACGGCATTGTGTACTTCGTAGAGGAACAATTCGGAGACGATCATAAGAGCATGAAAATGTACCCCGTCATGAAGCAGCAGCAGAGAGTCCACTGGATAATAATATTCCTGAAATGTATTGGCCAACAGAATCCTGGCTGAGCCCTATGGAACACCTTTGGGTTGAGTTAGAATATCGACTGCTCCCGACCTCAAATTCCAACGTGACTACTTACTCTGGCCTTCATTCTTCTATAGAAGTGCAGCCACCTCATTGAAATGGTCCTCAATAGAGTTCAAATCAACATAACGCCGGAGAGTGGACGTACTTCATGATAATGTCTACCAATAGCTGTCCAGATACTTTTTAATATGTAGAACTAAACTGACGTCTTTTGTCGTTTACACATAGTCCTATGTTTTGGAATAACAGAGAAAATACGTTCGATTTATATGAAATATTTTACGATACTGTAGGCAAAAGCGGCCTCAAAATCTCGTAGGGTCTATGTAAAAACGTAGCTCATGGACAGTAATAGGCTGAAGGCATTTGAGAACCGTGGAGGCATTGTACTTTCTATGTAGACAAACTGGCCACTTCACCTAGACCCCTCATGTAAACAAAACCTGTAATTTATGAGCCTAATATAAACAAAATGCTCATTTGTGCTCTTAGTTATGGTTTTTAGTATGTGGTTAATGAGCAAATGCTTTTTACCTACTTTAATTTATGACCCACTATAATACCTGTCATCTTAATTACATGATTTATGCCCCAAAATATCTGGCTCCCTCTCTGAGTAGACTTAGTCATGTCTGTGCTAGTTTATCCTAACATTATTTAAAAGCCGAAAAATGATCCCCTTCCCCCCCTCCCCTCCGCCCCGCCCCCCAGCTCCTTTAGGTCAATTGGGTGAAGCTTACATGCCATGTCTGGCTAAATTAATACAGTTTGAATTCAAAAATATATTAGTATGAAAATTTCGATTTCGTTTTTGCAGTTTGCAGCAGAGTATTGTGTCTAGGAGAATTTTCAGCAAACACTCCAACAGCATGCTACTTGTCATGGCTCTTTACAATGTGGGAGCTAAATGTTACAATTTTACTGATTTTCGCTCAGTATTTCAAATATGTACTTTTCAATAATAAAACAATTATGGGACTTTAAATGTTTAACAATTACTACAACAATGCATTACTTAAACAAATATAATAATACCGGAATAGTTTAATGTTTATCAAGTAGCACAGTGCAACAAATATTTTCTTTCAATATACCAAGCATATGTTTCACTCTAAGGACCTTGCTCCTGCATTATTAGTGTTAAAAACACTGTCCCTTCCTAAAGGCATTTTCGTTCCATCGTTACAATTACAAGGAAATATGTATTTTTTTTCAGCAGAGGCTTTCGCTTTGCTGAGGTACAGTATCATCGGTGGTCTGAAATTAAAGATATTTACAATTTGATGTTTTTAAGATCGAAAAACAGCTCGTTAACAATTCGTTGGTTTTTACTTACGGTGATCTCTGCTTGAAATGCTTTTTTATTCCAGTCACTGATCACAATATGAATTCTTTAGACGATGACCGGTGTCAGTCTGTAATGACCATCCTCAGATCTAAAATAAATAAATAAATAAATACATCTAGTGAGCAGTGTGTCCTTTAATTTTTTTTTCTTTATTGTTATTTTCAAACCCCTACTAACAGGCAGGCTGTCAGCAGCATGTTACGCCGCTCTTCAGCCATAGAATAGATAAATAAACAACAAAAGAATACACAGAAGTGACATAACGGTGGGTGATAAAACAGTAGACATATAAAGACAAACACGGAGCCGTTCACACTCGACGCTAATCTACACTACAAACTGTTGACTCGACGCACAAATACTGAAGATGGCGATGGCACAGGTGAACGATGGAGTGCGACGGTGAGCACTGAACACTAAACACGACGCCACACACGAGACGCTGATGGCGATTATCTCTGGCGCGCGAATGTCCACTTAGCGTGTGCGAGTCCGGGGACCTGCCAAGAGGGGAACAGGGGTGAGGTGGGAGAGAGGGGAGAAAAAGGATGCCAATGGCTGAGGAGATGGGGGGAGGAGTAGAGGGACAGGGGAGGGGAAGCCCAGGGGAGGAGTGGGGGGAATGGAGGAGGGAGGGAAGAGGGAGAGAAGGGAGGGAGGGAGGGTGCCCAAAGGAGCAAACACAGGAAGAGGGAGGGAGGATCAAAGTTGGTAGGAGGGTTAGATGGAGGGGAGGAGGGCATCGAGAGGGAGCTGGCGGAAGCCACCTTGGGAGAGGGTAAGGAGGGTGGAGAGATGGAGACCGGGTGGGACGTGGGAATACAGGCGCAGCAGCGGGCAGGGGTGGGAGAGGACAGGGGAGACAAGCAGGTGAGGAGGATCGAGTTTTTGGGAGGTGTGCAGGATCCACATCCGTTCAAGGAAAAGGAGGAGGTGGGGGAACAGAAGGAGGTCGTACAAGATACGCGTGGGGGAGGGGAGACGGATGTGATAGGCGAGGCGGAGAGCATGGTGTTCAAGGATCTGAAGGGATTTGTAAAAGGTAGAGGGGGCGGAGATCCAGGCAGGATGGGTGTAACAGAGGACAGGGCGGATGAGGGATTTATAAGTGTGGAGTATGGTGGAGGGGTCCAGACCCCAAGTATGGCCGGAAAGGAGCTTGAGGAGACAGAGTCGGGAGCGTGCCTTGGCTTTGATTGTCCGGAGATGGGGCGTCCAGGAGAGGCGACGGTCGAGGGTGACGCCAAGGTACTTAAGGGTGGGGGCGAGGGCGTTAGGACGGCCATAGATGGTGACATAGAAATCAAGGAGGCGGAAGGAAGGGGTGGTTTTGCCTACAATGATCACTGGGGTTTTGGAGGGATTGACCTTGAGCAACCACTGGTTTCACTAAGTGGTGAACCAGTCAAGATGGGATTGGAGAAGGTGTTGGGAAGGCTGCAGGGTGGGGGCGAGGGCAAGGAAGGCGGTGTCATCGGAAAACTGGAGAAGGTGGACGGGGGTGACAGCGGCGGCATGTCCGCCGTATACAAAAGGTACAGAAGGGGGGAGAGGATGGAGCCTTGGGGCACACTGGCGGAGGTAAAAAAGGTGTAGGGGGTCCATGTTATGGATGGTGACGTAGGAAGGACGGTGGGAGAAAAAGGAGCCGATCAGACGGACGTTGTTAATGGGAAGGGTGAAGGTTTGGAGCTTGAAGAGGAGACCGGAATGCCATACGCGGTGATAGGCTCGTTCGAGGTCTAGGGAGAGGAAGATTGCGGAGCGACGGGAATTTAGCTGTTCGGAAAGGAGATGAGTGAGGGGGAGGAGAAGGTCATCTGAAGAGCAGGACGGTCGAAAGCCACACTGGGTAACGGGAAGGAGGCGGTGCTGGCAGAGGTGCTGGTGGATGCGTCAGGTGAGGATGGATTCCAGGACCTTGCTGAAGACCGTGGTAAGGCTGATGGGACGATAGGAGGAGACGGCAGACGGCAGTTTACCGGGTTTAAGGAATATCAGGATACGGGAGGTTTTCCACAGGTCGGGGTAGTAGCCGGTGGACAGGACTCCTGTACGTTGCAGAGCCTGGCCAGGGTGGAGAGGAAAGGGACAGGAGCTTCACGAAGGTGGCAGTAGGTGACAAGATCGTGAACAGGAGCGGTGTTGCGTTTTGTGTGGAGTGTAGCAATGAGATCCTGTGTAGTGATAGGGGCATTGAGTTCCATGTGTGCAATGTTGTCCAAGTACTGGAAACCAGGTGCGAGGGGAGGGACAGAGGTATCAGTTCGATTGTGGACATCCGGGAAGGAGTAATCGAACTGGGGATCGTCGGGGATGGAGAAGACATCGGAAAGGTAGGAGGCAAAGTGATTGATCTTACTAAGGGTGTCAGGAAAGGGGTGATCATCATGGAGAAGAGGATAGTAGGGGGAGGGTTTAGTTCTGGTAAGGCGACGGAAGGCTGATCAGTACTTGGACGAGTTGATAGGTAGGGTAGCATTTAAATGGGTGCATGTCTCTCGCCAGTCCCGAAGTTTCTTAGCTGCAAGCAAGTTTCGGATATGTCGCTGGAGTTGCCGGTGGCATTGTAGTGTGTCCGGGTCACGCATGTGGAGGAAGGCACGGAAGAGACGGCGGGATTCACGGAGGAGGAGGAGGACAGCCTGTGGGGGTAAGGTAGAGCAGTGGGGGTGGATGGCGACAGTAGGGACGTGTGCCTCCATGGCCTCAGACAAGGTCTGCTGGAGAAAGGAGGCGGCATGGGTAACATCGTCAGGATGTTGGTAGGTGAAGGGGTGGCCTTCGACCTGGGTGGACAGGGTATCCTGGTAGGCATTCCAGTCGGCATGGGAATAGTCATGGACGTACTTCGGGGGAGGGTAATTACGAGGTTCGGGGCAGGGGCGACGACCATCTGAAACGGTGAGGAGGACAGGGAGATGGTCACTACCAATGGGGTCCAGGACATCCACCGCTATGCAGCCAATGAGGTTGGTGGAGGAGAGGATGACATCGGGAGTGGAGTTGGATTCGGGGTGGGTGTGCTGGGGAATGGGGATGAGGTCGCCTTGGAGGGTGGAGAGGAATCGATGCCACCGCCGTAGCTGGGTGGCGGAGCGACTATGGATGTTTAGGTCGGCGGCAATCACGTAGGAGGAGAAGGTACGATCAATGTGGGAGAGGAAGTCGAAAGGAATAGGGGCGTTAGGGCGGACATAGATGGTGGTGCAGGTGATGGGAAGGCCACGGAAGAAGAGACTAAGGATCAGGTGTTGGGTGGGGTCGGGAAGGAGAGGTTGGAGCCGAACCAGGATCTGTCAGTGGTGGCCAATGGCAACTCCGCCACGCGCAATCGGGAGGGGATTATCGGAGCGATGGAGAAGGTAGGACGAAGTGTGGATGGTTTGGTGGGGTTGGAGGAAGGTTTCATTGAGGAGGATGGCATCCATGTGGTGGGTGGCAGGGGTGTGCATGAAGAGGTTCTTGTTGGCAGAAAGGGAACGGATGTTGTTGAACAGGATACGGTGGTGTCGCGCCATGACAGGGATTTAGACGAGGGTGTCGAAATGGGAGAAGGTTAAATTGGCCTGGTTGTGGGACTAGGTGGCATACATTTTTAGGTGGAAGACTGAACGGGTGGCGAGGGAGACCTGTTGGAGGGTGTGTGGGCGCTGGAAAGGGTGGACGTTTTGCAAGACAATGGTGAGGAACCTGATGATATCCTCAGCGGTGGGTGGGGGGACGAAGGGAATTGCCAGGATGGGTGGGGTCTTCCAGAGGACGGACAGGGAAAGTTAGCTCAGGAGTGGTCGGAGGGGTCGGACTTTACACTTTTGGGAGTAGATGGGATGAGAGAGATTGCAGGTATTACAGGAGGGAGGGGATTGAAGGTTATGGCACTGCCGGAGGAAGTGCGCTTGCCGACAGTGCGGGCAGGTGGGGGCCTCGTGGCACTCGGCTGTGGGTGCGCGTTATAGCGCAGACACCGCTGGCAGTGCAGGGACTGAGGAGGGGAACGGGAGGGGTCGACCATATAGTGCTGGTTGAAGAGGAGGGCACCCTTCTTCAGGAGACGGTCAATGGAGGGGGCGTCCTCGGAGAAAACCCACATAAGGCGGGTGGGTCCGGCTGAGTTAAAAATGTGGCAGACCGCCCGCACCTCCAGCGAGGGATGTGCCTTGAGCTCTGCCAACACCTCCTCCTTCGTGATCGTCGGACTAAGCCGAGTGATCACGGTGGTGAGGGTCGGCGGGCGATTCGGGGGTTGGGGTTGGAGGGTAGGAGATGGAGAAGGAGCAGGGGTGATGGAGGCTTTGGGGCCAAACCGGGTGATGAGGAGGCGAGAGAGGATGTCAGTATGGAGGGTGGGGCTGGGGGAGAAGATGAGAACTGAATCCCGTCTGGGAGTGAGGAGTGACATGGGGGCACCAGGGAAGTGTTGGTGGAGTAGGAGGGAGAGGTTCCGGGGCTCGAGAAGGGAAGGATCGTGACGGGAAAGGAGGTATTTGGCATTCTGGGGAGGGGGGGGAAGGAGGATGGGGCGGGGCCTTTTTGAGAGCGGAGGAGGTGGTGGTGCCACTAGGGCGTTTAACGGCGGCAGAAGGATGGGTGGTGACATGAGGGACAGGAGCTATAGAGAGGTGGCGGGAAGTGGCAGGTCCCGGCGTGGACGCAGCAGTCGGTGCTGGAGATGGTGACGGTGGAGGCGACGGCGACGGCGACGGTGGTACGGTGACAGCGAAGGCGATGGGGAGAGCTGGGCATGGACAGTGGCCTGATGGGCCATCACCCTAGCTGGAGCTGCAATGACAGGCTGGGGGAGTGGGGGGGAAGGATCAGAGGGAGAGGAGCGGGAGGAAGAAGCTGGAGAGGGGGCGACAATGAGCGAGGGCGAAGGGAGAGTGAGAAGAGAAGGGATGGAAAGAGGGGGGGGGTGACGGGGCACACCATTTAATGGTGTACACAATGGCAGTGGTGGTAGTAGTGGCAGTGGTGGTGGGGGCAAACATGACGACAGGGATGAACGAAAAATTCACAGGACGAAAAGGAGAGGAAAAAACTGTGGACGGACGAGGACGGACGAAGACGGACGAAGACCAGAGTACCACGCTGCTGGTGCTGGCGCTGGTGACGGCTGGCAGTAACGCCGCAGCTGCCGCCGCTGCCGGGGACGGGGCCGGGGCCGCTGCTGCTGCTGCTGCTGCTGCTGCTGCTGGAGGGCTGCTGCTGGCCGGGACCCCTGCTGCTGCTGACCGCGACCGCTGCTGCTGCTGGCCGCGACCGCTGCTGCTGCTGCTCGGCTGCACCGCTGCTGCTCGGCTGGCTGGCTGGCTGGCTGGCTGGCTGGTTGGTTGGCTGGCACCTGAAACCCTAACGCTTCAATTAGTGCTGCAATGGCACAATCGAAGGGCGGTATTCTTCCGAATTACCGCCGGAGATGGTGTCTTTTAACATAAAACAGCAATATGTATCACAATGCACTGTCATGCAACCAGGGAAATGTACAGATAAAATAAGGTATGACGTACCTTTTTTACACCATGTCCTAAAGTGATACGGCCATAATGGCATAGTCAAAACATATAAATATAATCAGCATAGCATCGTCTCATTGATTTAAGATATAGTGTAGAATAGGCCACATAGTCCACATAGTGATTACTGCCAACTAGCTACTGAAGTACAGTAGCATCCAGAAACCTGTTTGCCTACACCCTCCCTAGATGTCGCTACTGTGGGCTTGCTTTTTGTAGTCATCATTTACGCAAAACATAATCTGATAAAAGCACATTAGATAAAATGCATGTAGCAGACTTTTTAAAATTGATGACTATCATAGAAACCAATTGTGATACATTAAAATATGAATGCAGTTACCCATGTAAAATTATTAAAAGGAAATAGATGAAGAGTATAGGTCCGACCCTTTTTTTATGGTGGATAATTAATATAGCGTAATACATTGCCTGTGGCAACCTATAAATTGCTTATGAAAGATAAAATGTCTATATGACAGCTGAAACAGAGACAGATCAATGAACAGCGCCCTCTGTTGGGTCGGCCGCTAGGATCTTATGTAGGTGAGCACCGATCGTAAGAAGTTAACCAATAGAGGGCTTTACATACATCGTGACATGTCTCCCACAGAAAACGTTTAAACAACATACAGGCATTCAACAAATAAAATTATATAGTTTGGCTATACATTTCATGAGTAGGTAGGAGATAATCAGTTACAAGGTTAGAGCGACCAGTGTGCGGAAGTAAGGCAAATTCCTTCTGTTCTCAACATAACTCATCAAGTGAGGCTAGGTAGAAATGCGCGAGGCAGTATTTGGTTATCGTAATATGTTATCAAATAAAGCAAAGTAGGCGTTGGGTACCGTAGTGGGTTCATGGCTTTTGGCTTTTAAAATTTCCAACTCCTCCAACAAGTCGAGAGCGCAACCCTTCTCTGCCCTGTGTAAAATACGCATACAACTCTCGATATTGTCTACAGTGTGGCCGGTTCCTGCTAAATGCATTCCTAATGCAGTTTTGTTATGTGCTTGCAAATGCTCCCTGAATCTAATTTTAAAAGAGCGGCCAGTTTGACCGATGTAAAATTTGATTTTGTAAACCCCAGAACCGCCAAATTTATCAGAGTCTTTACTCTAACTGTGTTTTAAACGGAGTTTCAGAGTGTTGTTAACTTGAAAACCACATTTAACTTTAGATTTATTCAAACACTTTTCTATTTTTTGGGATATTTTTCCGTAAAATTTCATTGGAATGGTTTTCAGGATTTCTTTATTCTTTCTTTATTCTAGATACTTGTGGGTCGGCCTATTATTTACTTATGTTTTTTTATCCTATTTTATGGGAGCATTACATCGTTAGCTGAAAAACCGTTGGCTACTGCAATTTGCTTTAATATACTAAGTTCTTGGCGTATTTCACTGTCGGCCAATGGTAATCTAAAAATTCGGTGGATCATAGAGGTGAGAAAGGCCCTTTTATATCGAGGCGGATGGCATGAACTGGCTCCAATAATAGTATCTGTACATATAGGCTTTCTGAAAATCGAAAATTTATGTCTGTTATCAACCTTCTTAATGGTAAGATCTAAATAGTTAATTGAGCCCGCGTCTTCTATTTCTGTAGTAAACGCTATTTTTTGGTGCATGTTGCCTATGGCTTGAGCAAATGCGGTAACCTCATTCTTGTCCCCCTCTAACAGTAACAAGATGTCATCGACATAACGTTTATAATATATGGTCTTGTCTTAGAGTCGTGGAAACTTAGCAAAGAACTAACATTCTAAGTCGTTCATGAAAATGTCTGCTAACGTACCAGCCAAACTGTTACCCATCCCAAGGCCATCTTTTTGTTGATATATTTTGTCATTGAATGTAAAATAATTATAAGTTAACGCAAATTCTAAAAGTTCCATTAATTCTGTGTATTCTGCAGTACTAATCTTGTTATGAGTTAGCAGATTACGTTTAATAATCTGAATAGGTTCTTTTATGGGGAAACTACTGTAGAGGTTTTTTACATCTAGGGAAGCTAGTGTCGCATTATTTGGAATATGTAAATCCTTAATCGCATTAGCAGGGTCAGAACTGTTTTTCACCCCGAAATTGGTAGAGAAAGTGTACACCGCTTTAAGTTTGTTGTTAAGAAACTTATTTAGTTTACAACATGGCGATGACAAATAGTTAAGAATTGGACGGACTGGGTTTCTTTTCTTATGTATCTTAATCTGCGGTCTCAGTTGGGGTAGCTTATGATTCATCATTTTTAGCGATTTATTTTCGTAATCGTTAAGCAGAAATTGGGATCTGTCTATCTTTTTCCTTAAATCTATTTGGAACTTCTGTGTTGGGTCTTTGTGAACTTCTATTATCTCATTTTGAGAGAAAAATTCCTCCGTTTTCTTAATATAGTCCACTTCATATATAAGGACCGCTGTATTACCCTTATCTGCGCGAATGACCATTGCCTTCTCTTTTTTTTTAACTTTGTATTAAGATTTTTTAAGATGCGACTCTAATGATTGACGGCATTAGAAGATTTACACTGACTAGATAAAGCTTTATTAACTTTAACGGCAGTGTCCGCAACTTCTGCTTTCGTCATCTTAGCTGCTTCACATGCCATTTTCGTTTCGACTATGACTGTTGCAATGGTTCGATTATTAGGATTAAGAGTGATATTGTGCTGTAAACCTTTATTCAGCAGAATATTTTCATCCTCATTCAATTCGATATTTGTCAAGTTAGCTACTCTATCAAAAAAGCGATGTTTTTTTTTTTTTTTTGGGGGGGGGGGGGGGGGGGGTTTAAGGGAGCTCAACTACTGATTAGCGCCCAGTCACTGTTGTTAGAGCACATGGAATCTAGTAAAACTCAAGGGGAGGGGGCGACACCAGAAAGACCTGACAAAGATGCAGATAAAATAAGTAAAAAGGTTAGATGTCTTTGGACAAGCCAGTCAAAGTTATAAAACGCAGAACACGAGCAGCTGCTCGAGCGTCATCAGCTAAAATATCCGGTAAAGTAGATGGCAGGGACAGGTCAACACGAAATTGAATAAAACGGGGACACGACAATAAAACATGGCGCACTGTTAATCCCTGACCACAAGGGCACTGCGGGGCTGGGTCACCGGAGAGCAGGTAGCGGTGGCTAAACCGGCAATGCCCAATCCGCAACCTGGTCAGAAGGGCCTCCTCTCGCCGAGATGGTCGGGAGGAGGTTGTCCAAGCAGTTGGGAGCGGTTTTACTGCCCGGAGCTTGTTTCCTTGGAGGGATGACCAAGCATCCCACCACAACGACACAAGCCTCTTACAAACATCCCCACGAACGTCAGATGACGGGACACAATGGGAGGCTGGCCGAGGCAGGAGGACTGCAGGCTTGGCTGCAGCATCCGCAGCCTCATTCCCAGGCACTCCTACATGTCCGGGAACCCACAGAAAGCTGACAGGAGAACCATTATCAGCGAAAGAATGGAGGGACTGCTGTATCCGTTGAATCAAGGGATGGACCAGATAGGGAGCTCCAAGGCTCTGAAGAGCACTGAGTGAGTCAGAGCAGAGTACATACGATGAATGGCGGTGGCGGCAGGCATACTGAACGGCCTGATGGAGAGCAAAAAGCTCGGCCGTAAAGCTCGAACATTGGTCGAGGAGCCGGTATTTAAAGGTGGCGGCCCCGATGACAAAGGCACAGCCGACACCATCGACAGTTTTGGAGCCATCGGTGTAAATAAAGGTGTGACCGGCAAGTCGAGCACGAAGTTCGACAAACCGTGAGCAATACACTGCAGCCGGAGTACCCTCCTTCGGGAGTGAGCTGAGGTCGAGATAAATATGAACCGGAGCCTGGAGCCAAGGTGGTGTCGGGCTCTCACCCTCTCTGAAGGTGGTAGGGAGGGCAAAATCCAATTGTCGAAGCAGGCGACGGAAGCAGACTCCGGGGAGCAGCAGGGCAGACACAAACAACCCGTACTGACGGTCGAGAGAATCGGCGAAGAAACACTGGTAAGAGGGGTGGTCGGGCATAGACAACAGCCGGCAGGCATACCGACACAGCAGTACATCGCGCCGGTAGGTCAATGGTAATTCGGCAGCTTCAGCATAAAGACTCGCGACAGGACTAGTGTAGAAGGCTCCAGTCGCAAGACGTATCCCCCGATGGTGGATGGAGTTGAGCCGGCGTAAGAGGGATGGCCGAGCGGACGAGAAGACGAAGCTCCCATAACCCAGCTTCGATCGGACAATGGACCGATACAAGCGAAGCAGGACAGTGCGATCCGCTCCCCAAGATGAACCGCTAAGAACTCTGAGGACAGTAAGGGAACATGTACAACGGGCCGCCAAATAAGAGACATGTGGAGACCAACACAGTTTCCTGTCCAACGTGAGCCCTAGAAACTTAGTTGTTTCCACGAATGGGAGAACAACGGGACCGAGATGTAAGGATGGCGGATGGAACGCTTTATATCGCCAAAAGTTGATACAAACCGGAAGCCATTTGCCACGCTCCATGAGTAGAGGCTGTCTAGACAACGCTGAAGGCAGCGCTCCAGGAGGCATGTTCTCTGGGCACTGCAGTAGATCGCGAAGTCGCCGACAAAGAGAGAGCCTGAGACATTAGGTGGAATACAATCCATAATTGGATTGATCGCGATGGCAAAAAGGGCTACGCTCAAGACGGAGCCCTGAGGCACTCCGTTCTCCTGGAGGAAGACGTCGGACAATACGGAACGCACACGTACCCTAAACATTCGATCCGTTAAAAAGGAATCAATAAAAAGGGGCAGGCGACCGCGTAGGCCCCACCTGTGCATAGTGCGGAGGATACCTCCTCTCCAACAGGTATCATAAGCCTTCTCCAAGTCGAAGAACACGGCTACTGTTTGGCGCCTTCGCAAAAAGTTGTTCATGATGAATGTCGACAAGGTCACAAGGTGGTCAACAGCGGAGCGGCGGCGACGAAAGCCGTAATGGACATTAGTAAGTAGCCGTCGAGATTCAGGAATCCAAACTAACCGAGCATTAACCATGCGCTCCATCACCTTAAGGACACAACTTCTAAGACAAATGGGGCGGTAACTAGACGGAAGGTGTCTATCCTTCCCGGGTTTGGGTATAGGAACAACGACGGCGTCACGCCAACGCATGGGGACCTGACCTTCGGTCCAGACGCGATTGTAGGTACGAAGAAGGAAGCTTTTGCCCGCCGGAGAAAAGTGTGCCAGCATTTGAACGTGAATGGCATCTGGCCCCGGAGCAGAGGACCGGGACAGTGCAAGCGCACGTTCGAGTTCCCCCATAGTAAAGGGGGCATTGTAAGTTTCCAGATTCAGCGAGTGGAAGGAAGGTCGCCGAGCCTCTTCTGCCTCTTTCCTGGGAAGGAAGGCAGGGTGGTAATGGGCGGAGCTTGAAACCTCCGCGAAAAAGCGGCCAAAGGCGTTGGAGACAACCACAGGATCAACAAGGATCTCATTACCTGAGGACAGGCCAGGTACCGAGGAGTGGGCCTTAATGCCCGACAGCCAGCGCAAGCCACCCCAAACGACGGAAGAGGGAGTAAAACTGTTAAAGGAGCTGGTAAAAGAGGCCCAACAAGCTTTTTTGCTGTCTTTGATGACTCTACGGAATTGCGCTCGGAGTCGTTTGTATTCTATACAATTCGCCAACGTAGGATGGCGGCGAAAGGTGCGTGAATCACGTCGTCGAGCACGGATAGCGTCCCTACAAGCCTCGTCCCACCAGGGGACGGAAACGCGACGTGAAGAAGAGGTAGTACGAGGAATGGAATGTTCGGCAGCATTGATGATAACAGCCGTGAGGTATTCGACCTGACTGTCACAACTGAGAAAATCGTGGTCCGGAAAGGTCGCCAGGGAGGAGTAAAGTCCCCAGTCAGCTTTCGGTATGTTCCAGCGCGAAGGACGTGGGGATGGGGTGTGGTGCTGGAGACGAACGACACAGGGGAAGTGGTCGCTCGAATAGGTGTCAGAAAGGACATACCACTCGAACCGACGGGCAAGAGTGGTAGAACAGATCGAGAGGTCCAAGTGGGAGTAGGTATGAGTAGAGTCCGAGAGGAAAGTCGGGGCGCCGGTATTGAGGCAGACAAGATTGAGATGGTTGAAGACATCCGCCAAGAGTGAGCCTCTTCGACAGGATGCAGGAGAGCCCCAAAGGGGATGATGGGCATTGAAGTCGCCAAACAATAAAAACGGCGGGGGAAGCTGAACGATCAGGTGCATCATGTCAGCCCAACTAACAGCAGATGACGGTGGAGTGTAGAAGGTACAAACTGAAAAAGTAAAAGCAGAAAGAGTAATACGGACAGCTATTGCTTGGAGTGGGGTGGTCAATGGGATGGGATGGTAATAGACATCGTCCCAAACGAGCAACATGACCCCACCATGAGCTGGGATACCGTCCACAGGGGTGAGGTCATACCTCTCCGAGGTATAGTGGGTAAAGGCAATACGGTCAGTCGGGCGCAACTTGGTTTCCTGGAGACCAAGGGCGAGCGGACAGTGCAGGCGGAGGAGCAGTTGTAATTCCTCCCGATTAGATCGAATACCTCTTATGTTCCAATGTAACAAGGCCATCGCTAGTCAAAAAGTTGGGGGAACGAGACGGGGGAAGAGCTGGTCACCTCGACGGCCGCGGAGGGCCAGGTTGCGAGGGAACAACGCTACAACCGGCGGGAGGCGGATCCGGTTCCATCGAGTCGTCGCCAGCTGCGCCCACTGTCCCTGGTTGTGTAGGAGGGGCAGCATCATTTGCCGACGAGAGGCCAGCTGAGCGCCTGGCAGCAGAGCGTCCCGGCGAAACTGAGGACGGCCGGGAGCAGCGACTCACGGATGGAGCGTCAGACGAAATGCGCCGGGGTGGAGAGGGGGATAGAGACTTCTTCTTGGAAGCCTTCTTGGAAGGCCGAGGAGGCACAGGGATGGTGGGCTGGACCCGAAGAAGGTCCTCACGCGCGGGGTCCGTTTTGGAACGCCGGACCTCGGAAGCGGGGGTCCAGAACGTTTCCCCGATGGATGCCTGAGAAGCGGATCGCTTCTCAGGTGGCGGGGGGAGAGGAGGAAGAGGAAGGGTGGCCCCTGGGGCAGAGGGGGCGGGGGCCACGGGGGAGGAGGATTTGGAAGGGAGGGATTTGGGAGGTGGAGGCAGAGCCCCCTGATGGGCGGAGGAGGCGGAGGGGGGACAGGATAGGGGTGAGGATACCGCGGAAGGAGTGGACACAACTGAGGCAAACGAAGTGGTCAATGGCACGGGATGGAGGCGGTCATACTTCTTCCTGGCCTCAGAATAAGAGAGCCGATCCAAAGTTTTGAGTTCTTGTATCTTCTTCTCCTTCTGATATGCGGGGCAGTCTGAGGATCTAGGCGAGTGGATGCCAGGACAATTAATGCACCGAGGTGGTGGGGTGTATGTATGTTCCTCACGAAGAGGACGTCCACAATCGCCACAAAGGGGCTCAGCCTCACACCGTGACGACATGTGCCCAAAGCGCAAACACCGAAAACAGCGCATAGGAGGCGGGACGTAAGGTCGCACGTCGCACTGGTAGCACATCACCTTTACCTTCTCCGGGAGAACGTCCCCCTCGAAGGCGAGGATAAAGGCCCCGGTGTCGATGCGACGGTCTTTGGGGCCGCGCTGGACTCGCCGGACGAAATGCACGCCTCGGCGCTCCAGGTTGGACTTGAGCTCCTCATCAGATTGTAGCAGGAGGTCACGATGAAAAATAACCCCCTGCGTCCTATTTAGTGCCAGATGCGGGACAATGGACACTGGGATGTCCCCTAGGCGGTCGCACGCCTGGAGCGCCGCTGACTGTGTGGCGGAGGTGGTCTTGATAAGAACGGACCCTGAACGCATCTTGCTGAGAGCCTCGATTTCCCCGAAGATGTCCTCAATGTGCTGAACAAAGAACATGGGCTTGGAGGTGGCGAACGTCCCCCCATCGGTTCGAGAACAGACCAAATAGCGGGGAGTGGCCAAGGGGGAAAGGGCAGGAGAACCAGAACTAGAAACGGTACCTTTTCTTTTCAAAGACTCGGCCGCAGAGCGACCTGATACGTGTTGACGTTTCATCTGCGAAACGTCCGCCCCGATACCACCCACTCCGACCAGCGGCTCTCCCCACGGGCGCCACCCAGCCTCAGCAAGGGCCACCTGGCAGGATGACCGTTGCCGGGAGTCCTGATGCCCCAAGGAGACGGGCATCTACTCCTTGGCCGACGTAGGGAGGGTGCAGCTCAGGTATCGGCAGTACGATCCCTGTGTTGTCAGGGGGCTACAACCTAGAGGGTACATGACGACCCCACCACAACGGGCTGGCCACCGTGCTGGATTTCTGGTGCCATGGAAAGTCCATCGTGATCGTAGGTGCAAATGGGGACGCACTATGGGCGTAACGTGTACAACCCATCAGGCGTTTAGGCCCAATTTGAGGAATAATGGGTATGGTTACAACGCCGGTACAATGCTGAGTGCCAAGGTCTTAGTGCACTTAGGACCAGTGGTACACCACGTAAGGTGTCCTTCCCCGAAAGGCTCGTACTTCTGTAGAATTTTGAAAAATGGAGGTCAAACCCCAAGGGGGACCATCACATGGAAGGCCGAAACGGTTGAAACTCCTTTTAGTCGCCTCTTACGACAGGCAGGAATACCTTGGGTCTATTCTTACCCCGGACCCGCAGGGGGGAAAAGCGATGTTGTACCACGCCATCCTTACTTTTTACAACATTAGTCTTCTGACGCTTTAGCAATACGCCTAACTTTTTGTTATGCCTCTTTCCTATTCTTTCAACATTAATCCTTACTCTGTTAGAAATTTCTTGCCAAACAAACTGAAACTTAGTGCTAGACAGTTCGTTACTTAATTGCAAATGTAAATCGAAAGCTTCTTTACTTAGCAAGTCTTTATGTTTATATGATTCACGTAATTGGGCCCTAATCCAGTTCTTCTCACTTTTGTGTTTGATTACCAAGGCCAGAGCTGACTGTTGTTTAATGTTCACTTTCGAATAATTCGGTGTGACACCTGCTGCAAGACACTGCTTATTGAATCTAATATTCATTACCTCGGTACTGATTTTCTGCTTCACTTTACAGAGCCTTTTGACTCTGTCGTAGGCCACACATGGCACTAGTTTCACCAACTGCGACATAATCGCGTATACAAACAGTGATCCAATACTGTAAAATGCTTTTTTATTCCAGTCACTGATCCCAATATGAATTCTTTAGACGATGACCGGTTTCAGTCTGTAATGACCACCCTCAGATCTAAAATAAATAAATCTATACATCTAGTGCCTTACTTCCGCACAGTAGTCGCTTTAATCCTGTAACTGATTATCTCCTACCTACTCATGGAATGTATAGCCAAACTATATAATTTTATTTATTGAATGCTTATATGTTATTTAAACGTTTTCTGTGGGGGACATGTCACGATGTATGTAAAGCCCTCTATTGGTTAAGTTCCTACGATCGGTGCGCGCCTACATAAGATCCTAGCGGCCGACCCAACAGAGGGCGCTGTTCATTGATCTGTCTCTGTTTCAGCTGTCATATAGACATTTTATCTTTCATAAGCAATTTATAGGTTGCCACAGGCAATGTATTACGCTATATTAATTATCCACCATAAAAAAGGGTCGGACCTACACTCTTCATATATTTCCTTTTAATAATTTTACATGGGTAACTGTATTCATCTTTTAATGTATCACAATTGGTTTCTATGATAGTCATCAATTTTAAAAAGTCTGCTACATGCATTTTATCTAATGTGCTTATATCACATTACGTTTTGCGTAAATGATGACTACATATAAGCAAGCCCACAGTAGCGACATCTAGGGAGGGTGTAGGCAAACAGGTTTCTGGATGCTACTGTACTTCAGTAGCTAGTTGGCAGTAATCACTATGTGGACGATGTGGCCTATTCTACACTATATCTTAAATCAATAAGACGATGCTATGCTGATTATATTTATATGTTTTGACGATGCTATTATGGCCGTATCACTTTAGGACATGGTGTAAAAAAGGTACGTTATACCATATTTTATCTGTACATTTCCCTGGTTGAATCACATTATATTGTGATACATATTGCTGTTTTATGTTAATGGACACACTGCTCACTAGGTGTATATATTTATTTATTTTAGATCTGAGGATGGTCATTACAGTCTGAAACCGGTCATTGTCTAAAGAATTCATATCGTGATCAGTGACTGGAATAAAAAAGCATTTTACAGTATTGGATCACTGTTTGTATACGCGATTATGTCGCAGTTGGTGATCTCTGCTAGCACGTCTTTGGTGTCTTCCTTCATTGGACCCTGATTCTTGTACTCTAATTTTTCGTTGCTCTGCAAAACTATGGATTTCTTAAGTTTTATACAGCACAGTTTTTCTACACCACTGTTTACTATTTACTGTTTATTTTTATACTCCTATGTGTGTATTGTTTTGTAGTGTTGCCAACATAGCATTGTCTCTAGTTTCTTCAAAGTACACTTTTTTTAGTTAGTTGTATGTGTATTATCCTATTTAATTATGTTGCTGTGTATTTAAATACTGTGTAAAAGTAGTAAAGGATTAGCAATGGAATGTTTCTTTTAATAGGTCGGGGAGGAGAAGCAATGATGAGTGGACATTTGTGCATAGTAGTTTGTGGAGGGTGAGTAGGCGAAAAAGGTGAGGAGCAGCAAGATGTAAATTAGAGGAAAAGGTAAAGAGCAAGAAGTGAAATGAAATGAGTGGGTGTCTTTTTTTCACGTTTTCTTTCAATTATTTTGTATAGTGTCCGATTTCCAATATTTATTTGGTCACATTGCAAGTGTTGACGCTTTGAGTAAGTGCCAATCTTCTTGGAAAGGGAGGAGGTGTGTCTTTACTGATTCTTGTGATTTAATATCTTTTGCAATATTCCTTTGATTGTCTACGTCTACGTGATTACCTTTCTGATAGTAAATCACGAATCCAGCCGCACAACTGAGGCGATATTCCATAGGCACACAGTTTGATTAGAAGACGGTGTCGGAATCATTCTGGAAATCCAAAAATATGGAATCAATTTGACATCCCCTGTCGATAGCACTCATTACTTCATGACGTATAAAGACTTACTTTCGTAAACCAAAGTCAGCGCGGCATGAATGGCGTTCTGAAGTACCGTACTGTAACTTCATGACGAGGAAATAGTGGGTAAGCCATAACAAACTTTATCTTAAACAATTTCTTGTATACATCCACAAATAGTATTGTTATTGATATACATCTGGTGGCACAAACAAGGTGTTTTGCGTTACGATCTTCTCTACACTGATGTGTCCTTCGGAGTTGACATATTCTCTCGACAAATGAGATGGCTGCAATCGCGGAGTAACGAATATATCCTGTAACATTTCACCAAGGAACTTGGCTGGCAAACGCACCAACTGCACATTTTCTAATCTGGCTCCAGCACTTGTTTATCTTTCTGGGCCCTTTTCGATCAACCACCAAGAAAGCGCCACAGTGAAAAAGCGGTTGTTCTAATACTGCATACCCAACTCGTCCCCCTGAACCTTCCCTACTCCACACCTCAAGAAAAAAAGAAAAAAAGGGAAAACATCCGTGACACTCTCTCTCGTAATTCGCTATACTACAAAATCAGGTGCCTTCTTTCAACGCTTCTGATGTCCTCCGTCAATCCTGTCAGGTAATGATCGCACAGTCTCAGCAATACTCCAGAAGAGGATGAACAACTGTAATGCTGGCAGTCTCCTTAGTAAACTTCTTGCGTCTTCTAAGTATTGCATCAATAACTCAGGATGTGTTTCACTTTCACCACAACATATTATGTTTCCCAGTTATGTTGCTTATACACTGAAGAACGAAGGAAACTGGTACACACAATCAGTTGTGGTGTTGCAGATCTTCTAATGTCCCTGCTTGCTATGAAAATAGGACGAGGAATTCTGCGTTATGCAAGAGACCTTTCCAGTTTCGTTTTACCCAGACATGTTTCAGCACTTTTTGTGCTATCTTCAGTGGCTTTTCCTATTTTCTTACTTACATGAAACTACTTGGTATTTATGTTGGTAGCTTGTCTGCTACACAATCTACAACTTGTCATTGCTTTGGTGTTGTACTGTTTTCTCATATGTTTTGGCTAGGTGATCTAGTATGATAAAAGAAAAGAAAAATAAGTTAAATGTATTTCAGATGTTTCAATTTTAATCTGATAATTATGTATGTATTGTGTTTCATACTAGAATGTCGTGTTCCAAGTTTGGCACAGCTTTGCCACAGGAAACACGAAAGCGGTCGAAGACATCAGTCTTCTGGTCGGCTCCTGATCGTTGTCAGAAGGAGGCTAGTTTTTGATTACGCAAAGGTTTCTGTTATTCGGAAAAGAACAACCCGGATTTCTTTACGTAATCAGTACGAATTTTATAATTACCTAAGGGACCTTTAACAATGAACAATAAAAAACTGCATTTGCAAATGAAAACATTAATAAATGGGGCAGCTATGACTTGTATAGAAGACAAGGAACGGCCTTCTGTCTACGAACAGGATGCCGCAGTTTGACATTTATAAAAATAATATGACATTGAGGTAAAAAAAATAAAGGAAAAGAATATAATAAGAAATCTGGTAAACACTCAATATATTCAAATAATTCTCACAAGCAATTAGGGCTTATTTATAAACAGTATAACTTACGTAAGTAATTTTCTGATTGTATGGTGCGATCAGATTTCAGCCTGTCCTGTGCTAACTCCTTGGTTCACGTTTTTGTCACAAATTACAGTCATTACTTTTCTCCTTCCTTCGAGACAATTCTTGCACCGTTCGACACCTTCATAACAATAACTTGCCGGTTTACAATATCGAACATAAATTATTTGAATTTTATTAATTAATTACTGTTGTCTGTACGCTGGCAAGACCGCTCACTTTTATGGCATAAAGGCGACCTTCTTTTCGCTTTCACATTACAAGCAGAAGTACGATAAAATCTGAAGATCTGCAAAGGTTTTTACTGTCATCTTTCATTTAGATCGAAGCGGAATGTATTTTCAGCTTCTGTTAAAATGGTTCTTTGACTGCGCAATCGATGTATTAGCGTCCGCTAGTTACGTAAATTATGTAAAACAAATGTCTTTCAAAGAATAGGTCTCATCTCATACGTTGATCATTTAATATACAGATAGCTGAATGCCTTTCCAAGGGTACGCACAGCTTTCATACGACGGAAATGCCAATAACATTACATCGCCTCCCGCGTGAGGAGTAATGATTCTGAAAGATCGTTACGACTCACGCGCAACGAGCGCGTACACAGCTGCGCGAACAGCCAGGTGGACATGTAAACAAGCCTGTGAATTTTTGAAGTCTTCACCTATATGTTTTGCTTGCCTTAAAAGACAGCGAGCGCGTACACAGCTGCGCGAACAGCCAGGTGGATATGTAAACAAGCCTGTGAATTTTTGAAGTATTCACCTAGATGTTTCGCTCGCCTTAAAAGACAGTATTGCCCATTACGTAACGTAATGTGTTACACGTGTGGAAAAACAGGCCATATCCGAGCAGTTTGTTTGCAACGGCACAAAAACGAAAATTTTTCCCGTTCCCAGAAAAAACAGTCTCTTGCACATGCAGTGAACGCTGTGTTTTCAAAACATACAACAGGCTCTGATAAACGTAAGATGAGTGTTGTGCCTCATTCTCGCCCTAGTGCTGTGCAACGACGTTCAAACAAACTATTTGTCTGATTAAGAATCGCTGGCCGCCGTGTGAACTTTTAGTTAAACATAGGTGCCTCAGTAACTTTGTTTAATCATGCCACGTACGAACAATTAGGCTCACCACGCCTTTCTAAATCTAACAAGCACCTCACTGCTTACAACGGACAGGAAATTTCAGTGCTTGGAGAGTGTAGTTTGCCTACCACTTACTACTAGGACAGTGAATTTTACCGTGTTGAAATCAAGATATTCGGTTTCGATGCCTTTGATTTGTTTGGCCTTAGCATCCAATATAATGGACTTTCAGTGTCTGCTTTTGAAGCAAAAGACAATGTTACTAGCTTGCTTAAAGAATTTCCTGACCTATTTTCAGAAGGAATAGGAAAAGCTAATAACTTTGTAGTGCATGTTACATTGAACGAAAATGCACAGCCTAAGTTTTTCCGGGCACGCCTCATTCCAATTGCTTTAAGAGCCAAAGTAGCCACTGAACTGAAAGACGTGCAAGATAATGATGTAATTGCTCCCATTCGAGCTAGTCAAGGGTTAAGTCCTCTCGTTTTGTTCCTGCACCTTCTGGTGGCATTCGAGTCTACAGTCAACCCACAGACTGTAGTTGACACTTATACGTTATCTCGCTCTGAAAACTAACGGACAGGCTTGGTGCAGGACGTTACTTTTCTAACATAGATTTGGGTGATGCCTACTTGAATATTCCGTTAGATGAAGAATCAAAAAAAGTGTTTGTTGCAAATATACCCTTAGGACTCTTCAAGTATTTGCGTTTGCCCTTCGGCAGTTATTCCGCACCCGACATTTTTCAGCGCTACTTGGAACAGGTGACTGCAAAAATGTCATTTTGTTGTTCAAACCACCGTGACGATATTGTCGTCTCAGGTCATACGCCAGAGGAATACATTGCCAATTTGTGCACTCTTTTTCGAGTATTACCAGAAGCAGGACTCAAGTGCCTTCTTGAAAAGTGTGACTTTTTCAAACTGAACTACAGTACTTAGGTCATGTGGCAAACAGTCAGGATGTGCACCCCCTCCAGTCTCATTTTCTTGCAATCCATGATCTGCCTGTTCCTCGCAATGTGTCTGAACTACAGTCAGTACCAGGCAAGATGTACTACATTCGGACCATACCGAATGCCTCGCAGATCACGCCCCATTGCATCGCTTGCGTCGAAAAAATGTGCCTTTCGTGTGGACTAAAGACTGTCAAGACGCATTTCAGAAACTCAGAAATGCTTTCCTTAGTGACAGATGTTTAGTGCATTTTGACACTGCCAAGCCGGTAGTTTTGCAAGTCGACGCTTCTTCCTATGGAATCTGCGCTGTGCTTTCGCACAGAATTGGAGCATAAGACAGATCTATAGCTTTTGCCTCAAAGTTGTCAACTCAAACTCAATGCAGTTATTCTTAAATAGAAAAATATGCTCTCGCTGTTGTGTATGGTGTGACTAAATTCCATCTCTATTAGTATGGTCGCAAGTTCTTTTCAGTGACAGATCACAAGCCTTTGCAGTCCTTGTTTCATCCGTCAAAGCCGTTTCCAACACGCACGGCTCAAAAATTGCAACGTGGGCTTTGTTGCTTTCGCAATACGAGTATGAAACTGTGTGCAGACCTACGGCAAAGCATGGCAATGCAGACGCCCTATCTCGCCATCCGATTGGCCGAGACCCTGATTTTGATGCATCTGCAGCGTCTTGTTGCCAAATCGAAGCGCAGGAGTCTGAATTGCACTTCAAAATGACAATGGACAATCGCGTGCAAAGTGTTGCAAAAGGATGTGTTGCGATTGCTCCACCAAGGACGTTGGGGAATTTTTCGCAATAAACAGTTAGTGCGGCGGCATTGTATTTGGTAGGGCAGGGACGCCCATATCGAACAGGTGACGTCACAACCAATCCACTTCGTCACATACGTTCTCAGCTTGGCATAAGACCAAATCGCCGTGGTACCCAGTGTACATCGACTTTGCTGGACCATTTTGGAACACTAGTTGGCTCATTGCGGTAGACTCGTTTAGCAAGTTTCCATTTTTGGTCTCTACGATCTCTAGCATATGACGTAGCAATATTCAAGCGTTGTTCTCCATAAATTGGTAAGAGATGTAACTGATCCTCCATGGCACACAAAACAGGTCCGAACGCTATTGCAGAGGCAACAGAAAAAGCATGCGAAGTTCAGAAGAACGCGAAATCCCGAAGATTGGCCAAAATTTACAGACGCTCGAAATTTGGCACGGACTTCAATGCGAGATGCCTTTAATAGATTCCACAACGAAACATTGTCTCGAAATTTGGTAGAAAATCCGAAGAAATTCTGGTCGTATGTAAAGTACACAAGCGGCAAGACGCAGTCAATACCTTCGCTGCGCAGTGCCGATGGTACTGTTAACGACTGTGCCGCTAAAGCGGAGTTATTGGACGCAGTTTCCCGAAATTCCTTCACCAGGAAAGACGAATGGAATATTCCAGAATTTGAAACACGAACAGCTGCTAGCACGAGTTTCTTAGAAGTAGATACCTTAGGGGTTGCGAAGCAACTCAAATCGCTTGATACGGGCAAGTCTTTAGGTCCAGACTGTATACCGATTAGGTTCCTTTCAGATTACGCTGATACAATAGCTCCCTACTTGGCAATCATATACAACCGCTCGCTCACCGATAGATCTGTACCTGCAGATTGGAAAATTGCGCAGGTCGCACCAGTGTTTAAGAAGGGTAGTAGGAGTAATCCATCGAAATACAGACCTATATCATTGACGTCGTTTTGCAGTAGGGTTTTGGAGCATATACTGTGTTCAAACATTATGAATCAGCTCGAAGGGAACGATCTATTGATACACAATCAGCATGGTTTCAGAAAACATCGTTCTTGTGCAACGCAGCTAGCTCTTTATTCGCACGAAGTAATGGCCGCTATCGACAGGGGATCTCAAGTTGATTCCGTATTTCTAGATTTCCGGAAAGCTTTTGACACCGTTCCTCACAAGCGACTTCTAATCAAGCTGCGGGCCTATGGGGTATCGTCTCAGTTGTGTGACTGGATTCGTGATTTCCTCTCAGGAAGGTCGCAGTTCGTAGTAATAGACGGCAAATCATCGAGTTAAACTGGATATCATGTGTTCCCCAGGGAAGTGTCCTGGGACCTCTGCTGTTCCTGATCTATGTAAATGACCTGGGTGACATTCTGAGCAGTTCTCTTAGGTTGTTCACAGATGATGCTGTAATTTACCGGCTAGTAAGGTCATCCAAAGACCAGTATCAGTTGCAAAGCGATTTAGAAAAGATTGCTGTATGGTGTGGCAGGTGGCAGTTGACGCTAAATAACGAAAAGTGTGAGGTGATCCACATGAGTTCCAAAAGAAATCCGTTGGAATTCGATTACTCGATAAATGGTACAATTCTCAAGGCTGTCAATTCAACTAAGTAACTGGGTGTTAAAATTACGAACAACTTCAGTTGGAAAGACCACATACATAATATTGTGGGGAAGGCGAGCCAAAGGTTGCGTTTCATTGGCAGGACACTTAGAAGATGCAACAAGTCCACTAAAGAGACAACTTACACTAGACTCGTTCGTCCTCTGTTAGAATATTGCTGCGCGGTGTGGGATCCTTACCAGGTGGGGTTGACGGAGGACATCGAAAGGGTGCAAAAAAGGGCAGCTCGTTTTGTATTATTACGTAATAAGGGTAGCGTCTTTGATTCAGAGGCGCCCGTGGTCTAGGGGTAGCGTCTTTCATTCATAATCAAAACGTCTTCGGTCCCGGGTTCGATCACCGCCACTGCCTAAATTTTGATAAATATCAGCATTGGCGGCCGAAGACTTCCGGCATAAGAAGTCAGCCTCATTCTACCAACGACCTTGTCAAGGAGGGCGGAGGAGCGAATAGAGTTTCAGGACACTCTCTTGTCCTAGGGGTGGGAAATTGCCCCTAAAGGCGGAAGAATCAGCAATGATCAACGACATGAGGATGCAGAAGGCAATGGAAACCACTGCATTAAAGACACGTAACGTGTATCCACAGGACATGTGGCCTGTAATTGAAGAAGTGTCATTTTGATCTCTCCATTGGCAAAAGATTCCGGAATAGTCCCCCATTCGGATCTCCGGGAGGGGACTGCCAAGGGGGAGGTTACCATGAGAAAAAGATTGAATAATCAACGAAAGGATAACGTTCTACGAGTCGGGGCGTGGAATGTCAGAAGCTTGAACGTGGTAGGGAAACTAGAGAATCTGAAAAGGGAAATGCAGAGGTTCAATCTAGATACAGTAGGGGTCAGTGAAGTGAAGTGGAAGGAAGACAAGGATTTCTGGTCAGATGAGTATCGGGTAATATCAACAGCAGCAGAAAATGATATAACAGGTGTAGGATTTGTTATGAATAGGAAGGTAGGGTAGAGGGTGTGTTACTGTGAACAGTTCAGTGACCAGGTTGTTCTAATCAGAATCGACAGCAGACCAACACCGACAACGATAGTTCAGGTATACATGCCGACGTCGCAAGCTGAAGATGAACAGATAGAGAAAGTGTATGAGGATCTAATAGTCATGGGCGACTGGAATGCAGTTGTAGGGGAAGGAGTAGAAGAAAAGATTACAGGAGAATATGGGCTTGGGACAAGGAATGAAAGAGGAGAAAGACTAATTGAGTTCTGTAACAAGTTTCAGCTAGTAATAGCGAATACCCTGTTCAAGAATCACAAGAGGAGGAGGTATACTTGGAAAAGGCCGGGAGATGCGGGAAGATTTCAATTAGATTACATCATGGTCAGACAGAGATTCCGAAATCAGATACTGGACTGTAAGGCGTACCCAGGAGCAGATATAGAATCAGATCACAATATAGTAGTGATGAAGAGTAGGCTGAAGTTCAAGACATTAGTCAGGAAGAATCAATACGCAAAGAAGTGGGATACGGAAGTACTAAGGAATGACGAGATGCGTTTGAAGTTATCTAACGCTATAGATACAGCAATAAGGAATAGCGCAGTAGACAGTACAGTTGAAGAAGAATGGACATCTCTAAAAAGAGCCATCACAGAAGTTGGGAAGGAAAACATAGGTACAAAGAAGGTAGCTGCGAAGAAACCATGGGTAACAGAAGAAATACTTCAGTTGATTGATGAAAGGAGGAAGTACAAACACGTTCCGGGAAAATCAGGAATACAGAAATACAAGTCGCTGAGGAATGAAATAAATAGGAAGTGCAGGGAAGCTAATACGAAATGGCTGCAGGAAAAATATGAAGACATCGAAAAAGATATGATTGTCGGGAGGACTGACTCAGCATACAGGAGAGTCAAAACAACATTAAAAGCAACGGTGGTAACATTAAGAGTGCAACGAGAATTCCACCGTTAAATGCAGAGGAGAGAGCAGATAGGTGGAAAGAATACATTGAAAGCCTCTATGAGGGTGAAGATTTGTCTGATGTGATAGAAGAAGAAACAGTAGTCGATTTAGAAGAGATAGGGGATCCAGTATTAGAATCGGAATTTAAAAGAGCTTTGGATGACTTACGGTCAAATAAGGCAGAAGGGATAGATAACACTCCATCATAATTTCTAAAATCATTGCGGGAAGCGGCAACAAAACGACTATTCACGTTGGTGTGTAGAATATATGAGTCTGGCGATATACCATCTGACTTTCGGAAAAGCATCATCCACACAATTCCGAAGACGGCAAGTGCTGACAAGTGCGAGAATTATCGCACAATCAGCTTAAAAGCTCATGCATCGAAGCTGCTTACTAGAATAATATACATAAGAATGGAAAAGAAAATTGAGAATGCGCTAGGTGACGACCAGTTTGGCTTTAGGAAAAGTAAAGGGACGAGAGAGGCAATTCTGACGTTACGGCTAATAATGGAAGCAAGGCTAAAGGAAAATAAAGACACTTTCATAGGATTTGTCGACCTGGAAAAAGGGTTCGACAATATAAAATGGTGCAAGCTGATCGAGATTCTGAAAAAAGTAGGGGTAAGCTATAGGGAGAGACGGGCCATATACAATATGTACAACAACCAAGAGGGAATAATAAGAGTGGACGATCAAGAACGAAGTGCTCGTATTAAGAAGGGTGTAAGACAAGGCTGTAGCCTTTCGCCCCTACTCTTCAATCTGTACATCGAGGAAGCAATGATGGAAATAAAAGAAAGGTTCAGGAGTGGAATTAAAATACGAGGTGAAAGGATATCAGTGATACGAGTCGCTGATAACATTGCTATCCTGAGTGAAAGTGAAGAAGAATTAAATGATCTGCTGAACGGAATGAACAGTCTAATGAGTACACAGTATGGTTTGAGAGTAAATCGGAGAAAGACGAAGGTAATGAGAAGTAGTAGAAATGAGAACAGCGAGAAACTTATCATCAGGATTGATGGTCACGAAGTCAATGAAGTAAAGGAATTCTGCTACCTAGGCAGTAAAATAACCAATGACGGACGGAGCAAGGAGGACATCAAAAGCAGACTCGCTATGGCAAAAAAGGCATTTCTGGCCAAGAGAAGTCTACTAATATCAAATACCGGCCTTAATTTGAGGAAGAAATTTCTGAGGATGTACGTCTGGAGTACAGCATTGTATTGTAGTGAAACATGGACTGTGGGAAAACCGGAACAGAAGAGAATCGAAGAATTTGAGATGTGGTGCTATAGACGAATGTTGAAAATTAGGTGGACTGATAAGGTAAGGAATGAGGAGGTTCTAGGCAGAATCGGAGAGGAAAGGTACAGGATGATAGGACATCTGCTAAGACATGAGGGAATGACTTCCATGGTACTAGAGGGAGCTGTAGAGGGCAAAATCTGTAGAGGAAGACAGAGATTGGAATACGTCAAGCAAATAATTGAGGACGTAGGTTGCAAGTGCTACTCTGAGATGAAGAGGTTAGCACAGGAATGGAATTCGTGGCGGGCCGCATCAAACCCAAACCAGTCAGTAGACTGATGACAAAAAAAGGGGAGAGAGTGTGGCAGATATGATACGCGAGTTGGGATGGAAGTCATTAAAGCAAAGACGTTTTTTGTCACGGCGAGATCTACACTCCTGGAAATTGAAATAAGAACACCGTGAATTCGTTGTCCCAGGAAGGGAAAACTTTATTGACACATTCCTGGGGTCAGATACATCACATGATCACACTGACAGAACCACAGGCACGTAGACACAGGCAACAGAGCATGCACAATGTCGGCACTAGTACAGTGTATATCCACCTTTCGCAGCAATGCAGGCTGCTATTCTCCCATGGAGACGATCGTAGAGATGCTGGATGTTGTCCTGTGGAACGGCTTGCCATGCCATTTCCACCTGGCGCCTCAGTTGGACCAGCGTTCGTGCTGGACGTGCAGACCGCGTGAGACGACGCTTCATCCAGTCCCAAACATGCTCAATGGGGGACAGATCCGGAGATCTTGCTGGCCAGGGTAGTTGACTTACACCTTCTAGAGCACGTTGGGTGGCACGGGATACATGCGAACGTGCATTGTCCTGTTGGAACAGCAAGTTCCCTTGCCGGTCTAGGAATGGTAGAACGATGGGTTCGATGACGGTTTGGATGTACCGTGCACTATTCAGTGTCCCCTCGACGATCACCAGTGGTGTACGGCCAGTGTAGGAGATCGCTCCCCACACCATGATGCCGGGTGTTGGCCCTGTGTGCCTCGGTCGTATGCAGTCCTGATTGTGGCGCTCACCTGCACGGCGCCAAACACGCATACGACCATCATTGGCACCAAGGCAGAAGCGACTCTCATCGCTGAAGACGACACGTCTCCATTCGCCCCTCCATTCACGCCTGTCGCGACACCACTGGAGGCGGGCTGCACGATGTTGGGGCGTGAGCGGAAGACGGCCTAACGGTGTGCGGGACCGTAGCCCAGCTTCATGGAGACGGTTGCGAATGGTCCTCGCCGATACCCCAGGAGCAACAGTGTCCCTAATTTGCTGGGAAGTGGCGGTGCGGTCCCCTACGGCACTGCGTAGGATCCTACGTTCTTGGCGTGCATCCGTGCGTCGCTGCGGTCCGGTCCCAGGTCGACGGGCACGTGCACCTTCCGCCGACCACTGGCGACAACATCGATGTACTGTGGAGACCTCACGCCCCACGTGTTGAGCAATTCGGCGGTACGTCCACCCGGCCTCCCGCATGCCCACTATACGCCCTCGCTCAAAGTCCGTCAACTGCACATACGGTTCACGTCCACGCTGTCGCGGCATGCTACCAGTGTTAAAGACTGCGATGGAGCTCCGTATGCCACGGCAAACTGGCTGACACTGACGGCGGCGGTGCACAAATGCTGCGCAGCTAGCGCCATTCGACGGCCAACACCGCGGTTCCTGGTGTGTCCGCTGTGCCGTGCGTGTGATCATTGCTTGTACAGCCCTCTCGCAGTGTCCGGAGCAAGTATGGTGGGTATGACACACCGGTGTCAATGTGTTCCTTTTTCCATTTCCAGGAGTGTATTTACGAAATTTCAATCATCAACTTTCTCTTCCGAATGCGAAAATATTTTGTTGAGCCCAACCTACATAGGTAGGAATGATCATCAAAATAAAATAAGAGAAATCAGAGCTCGAACAGAAAGGTTTAGGTGTTCGTTTTTCCCGCGCGCTGTTCGGGAGTGGAATGGTAGAGAGATAGTATGATTGTGGTTCGATGAACCCTCTGCCAAGCACTTAAATGTGATTTGCAGAGTAAACATGTAGATGGTTTGCCATAAGTACTTCTATTGGACAGTGGGCCACAGTTACCTTCATGTGATTTTGAACAGTTTTGTGAACGAAATGGCATTCATCATCTGACAAGTGCTGTTTCACACCCAGTACAATGGAGAAGCAGAACGCTTCGTACGCACTTTTAAACAACAAATGGCCAAACTTCGCAGCACCCACACACAGGAACAGGTTGCTCCCACTCTTTCTCATCTCCTATCGCTCCCACCCACGAGACGGACCATCACCGACGGAATTTATGCATGGCCGCCGCCATCGGTCGCAGCTACACTTGCTATACCCACCGCAGCATCCGGCGCCACCAATGGTCCGTAAGTATCGCTTTGCCCCCCGCGATCTTGTTCTTTTCAGGTGGGCGCTGCGTAATAGGCGTGTTCCAGGAACGCATTGGCTCTTTTATGTACTTGATTGAAGGTCCCGATAGTTTACAGTGCCGCCACCAGAACCAAAGTCGAGCATGTCATTTGTCCTGTGTTTCATGCGCTAATGGTACGGCTCGCTGGTGGCACCAGGGCACCCCAGGAGGAGCAGATGGACGATGGTCCCTCGGCCCCGTCGTCCCCCCTCGCTGACCCGATGGGCGTGGACAGTCGTTGTCGTCGCCGTCGCCGTCGCCGTCGCCGTCGCCATCATCACCACAGCACACGCCTTTGGGCCTGGATGTGTGCTCTGGCAGCAGTTTTCCGGAGGATGTTCCTGTTGCCTCACAAGCCAAATGGCGCGGTATGGTCGGGAGTATGTCGTCCTATACACTCATGGCTCCCGGCTCATCTCTACATCCAGCGACCTGCTCCCGCACCCCCCGTCATTGTCGTTCGCATCCTCCCTAGACGACAACGGTGCGGAATTTTGGGGGTGAGGGGTGAGGTGTTGGGGGGGGGGGAGGAGGAATATGCTGGCACTAGCTGTCGCCAGCACATTGGTTGGCAAAGATGAAGCGCGAAGATCGATAAGTAGGCCCAGGATCAAGCGCGCTTATCACGAGGAAGGCCAGAGACCCACCGACAAGCAATATGCCGCCAACACCCTCTCGACACAATGTGTTTAGGCCGCCGCCGCTCTTCGGAGGGCCTTATTCGCTCACTGACTCGTTCATTCCATTTGGTATCACTCAGAATATTCACAGACTGGGCTCAGTTCATGCCACAGGCTACAATAGTGCATAGAGACCAAATTAGTGCCTATAGCAGGACTAGCAGTGAGACTAATGTTTGTTGTAGCAAGATTACCGATATTGTCGTAAGAGGAGTATTATTGATGAGCTTGCACCACAACGCAAGTTAAGTGATTGTTCATGTAAATGGCCGGCGGTTCTAGGCCCTTCAGTCTGGAACAGCGCGACCGCTACGGTCACAGGTTCGAATCCTGCCTCGGGCATGGATGTGCGTGATGTCTTTAGGTTAGTTAGATTTAACTACTTCTAAGTTCTAGGGGACTGATGACCTCAGCTGTTATGTCCCATTGTGCTCAGAGCCATTTGAACCATTTTTTTTTGTTCATGTAAATAAAGAACCGTATTAATCCGCATGTGCATTTGTGTCGTAGAAAGAGGATACCAGCCACCCATAACAACATCCTCTCCGTGCTTCATTGGGGTACAAGTCTCTACAGTGCTGACGAGGATACTACAACATCAGCTCTCTTTCCTTCATTCTTTGGACAAAATCAGCTTGCAAGTAATGGCCTAGGTTTTTTTAACATCTTTCATTCCTACGATTGGATATCCCTCTTGACGCCAAATATTTTCCTTAATACATTTCTCTGGAAGGCTAGCAGCTTTTTTTCATTTGTTTTTCTTCACGTAAATGTTTCAGAACTATATAGAGCTACTGGAAAAGTCTGGTGTAGTCTGATTTTAAAACTTCCCGAAACTGCAATATTGCACACTACATACCATAAGACAAATTATGATCTATTTGCCGTTACGTTCTTTGGCTTAATCTATTTCCTTTCTGTTCAGCTCGCTAAAGATGCGTCCCAAATATTTCAACATGTTCACTCTTTTAAAAGCGAATTCATCAACTATCAATAGAGTCTGATCATTGGGTGCTTTACTCAACAACCATGTACTCAGTATACTCGTAATTTGTAATCCTGCTTTCTTTGCAATATTTCTGTAAGAACGTCTCATGAACTGCAAGTCCTCTTTGCTATCGCTTGGTAAAACAACGTCATCCGCATATGGAAGCCGATTACTTTTGTTATTGCCCAGTTTTATTCCACCTTGGTTTAATTTCTGGTGTTCTCTATGTTTACTAAAATGAAATTACAAAATATTGGAGACAGTGCATCTCCTTGTCTAAGATCAGTTCAGGCTCCAAAATTCTCTGACGATCACGTAGTTATCTTTACTTTCCAAAAGGTTTCCTCTAAACATATTTGTACTAGCTTTATTAATTGTTGTGGAAAGCGAACCTCTTTCAAGACTTATGAGTGTATGCCAGTGTAGGCTGCCATAAACTTTTTTTTGAAATCTACAAAAACTATGTGAATATCAACGTTATGTTCCCTAACTTTCTCTGTTACCTGTCTGAGCGTAATAAGGTAGTTAATGGTCTATTTGTTCCTTCTGAAACGACATTGATAGTCATCTACAATTCCTTCTGCAGTTTGGATCATTCTCTTCAGTGGACACTGTGATAGAATTTTGTAATTTAAATTATGGAGAGCAATCCCTATATAATTATCAAATACCAGGGAGTCGTTCTTGCTTAGTAAATTGCAGTTCATGACCATTTTCAGTCGTCAGGCAGTCTCTTATAGTCCCAAACATTCTTCAACTGTTCTATAATTATTTTAAGCAGTACCGGTTACTTATGCCCCTAGGGACTTAAAGAGCAAAGACTTAAATATTCGGTCTGCACTGCCATGGCAGAATTGTTTGGCTCGGAGAAATTTCATTGCTCTCTGGAACAGAGATGGTTTAAAATGGCTCTGAGTACTATGGGACTTAACTGCTGAGGTCATCAGTCCCCTAGAACTTAGAACTACTTTAACCTAACTAACCTAAGGACACCACACACATCCATGCTCGAGGCAGGATTCGAACCTGCGACCGTATCGGTCGCGCGGTTCCAGACTGTAGCGCCTAGAACCGCTCGGCTACTCCTGCCGGCAGAGATGGTTTAAGTTGGAAACAGAAAACCGAGCACTGAAGTGGGTTTCAGGGCTACAGCAGAAAACTGGTAGGATAGCCGTGTAGGCTACAAGACGTTTGGCCTTTAGATTCAAGGTTTTTAATAGCGGTGGCAGTGAAAATCAGATAGCTGATAGTTTAAGTAGTAGGGGAGGACTCGGATATTCCCTCGACAGGAATAAAACAACAGCCCATACACCTTATACATCACGAATTTCCAACTTTGTTGCAGGGGATCCACCAGTATCGGGAACAAGACCCATATGTAAAAGCTATCAAGGAAAGATTGGAGAGAGGGGAAACTGTCAAGTCATACCTATTAAGGCATGCGGTAGTTTATTGTACGGATCAGTATAATCAAAAGGCTAAAATTGTCATGCCAGACCAGCTAATGACCTATATTCTTGATTATTTTCCCATCTTGCTGGGTGGAGACCATCTGAGAATTTTCAAGACCTGCTAGAGAATACGGGACAAACTTATTTGGAAGAATGTGGTTGTGGAGACTAGAGAAAGTGCCAAGTTTTTAAAATTTTAGCAGCAAGACTACCCTAGCGGTTCCTCGGATTAAGGGTAAATTCATCCTTTTACGATTCGTTACATGAGAAGGTCATTCCGGTGGAAATGACTGACTATTGGAAATGGGCTAAGAGTAACATGCTTAGACCTCATGTCCAGGTGTCTAAACAATGTAGTAGAGTCGGCAGCTAAACAGTCTTAAGTTGGATAATATGGTTATGATGAAGAATTTTGATGCCGTTACTGAGGCAGCAGATAATGTTTAGCAGCAGTCTGTCGTCCAGGTTAGTGGAGCTTTAAGAGATTTTGAAGATCCAAGTTCGTGGAAGCAAAAGTTGGTCCGCCTTTCCCAAGTCAATCTGGTTAACAACAAATGAAATAAGATATGAGCAGATCAGAACAGCTGGTGTAAATTACGTTTTCTGTACCCTCATGGTTGTTTGGCTTATGGTGATCCAGACATTTCTTGGTAATATCACTGTGTAGCACTAAGTTTCTCTAGGTGTAGTTTTTGATATTTACTTTTACTTCTAATAATCGCTAATTATTGGGGGCATGAATGTTGAGGACGTCACATACATGCCGTTGGTCTGAATCTCATAAATCTCCATATTATAAGGTTAAATGGGGCTGAATTTGTGTCGGATGTCCGAACAATTTTGACTCTGTCGCTTAGCCGCCCGTTTGAAGGAAGTACGTACCGCGCCCTCTGCTGGGAGCGGTCGGTACGTTGAGCCCTAATATTGGTGCGTTTCTCAAGACGGTGGCTGTCACAGAGAGTGTGGCTTGCGAAGAGGAGAGGACGGTTTACGAAAGCCACGAGTCGACACCGTTAGGCGGTGGTGTTCCAAGCCGCCTATCTCTATGAAGAATTTCAGTACGGGAGAGCACAGCAGTCGGCAGTTTAACTTGTGGCGGCTCTACACTCCTGGAAATGGAAAAAAGAACACATTGACACCGGTGTGTCAGACCCACCATACTTGCTCCGGACACTGCGAGAGGGCTGTACAAGCAATGATCACACGCACGGCACAGCGGACACACCAGGAACCGCGGTGTTGGCCGTCGAATGGCGCTAGCTGCGCAGCATTTGTGCACCGCCGCCGTCAGTGTCAGCCAGTTTGCCGTGGCATACGGAGCTCCATCGCAGTCTTTAACACTGGTAGCATGCCGCGACAGCGTGGACGTGAACCGTATGTGCAGTTGATGGACTTTGAGCGAGGGCGTATAGTGGGCATGCGGGAGGCCGGGTGGACGTACCGCCGAATTGCTCAACACGTGGGGCGTGAGGTCTCCACAGTACATCGATGTTGTCGCCAGTGGTCGGCGGAAGGTGCACGTGCCCGTCGACCTGGGACCGGACCGCAGCGACGCACGGATGCACGCCAAGACCGTAGGATCCTACGCAGTGCCGTAGGGGACCGCACCGCCACTTCCCAGCAAATTAGGGACACTGTTGCTCCTGGGGTATCGGCGAGGACCATTCGCAACCGTCTCCATGAAGCTGGGCTACGGTCCCGCACACCGTTAGGCCGTCTTCCGCTCACGCCCCAACATCGTGCAGCCCGCCTCCAGTGGTGTCGCGACAGGCGTGAATGGAGGGACGAATGGAGACGTGTCGTCTTCAGCGATGAGAGTCGCTTCTGCCTTGGTGCCAATGATGGTCGTATGCGTGTTTGGCGCCGTGCAGGTGAGCGCCACAATCAGGACTGCATACGACCGAGGCACACAGGGCCAACACCCGGCATCATGGTGTGGGGAGCGATCTCCTACACTGGCCGTACACCACTGGTGATCGTCGAGGGGACACTGAATAGTGCACGGTACATCCAAACCGTCATCGAACCCATCGTTCTACCATTCCTAGACCGGCAAGGGAACTTGCTGTTCCAACAGGACAATGCACGTCCGCATGTATCCCGTGCCACCCAACGTGCTCTAGAAGGTGTAAGTCAACTACCCTGGCCAGCAAGATCTCCGGATCTGTCCCCCATTGAGCATGTTTGGGACTGGATGAAGTGTCGTCTCACGCGGTCTGCACGTCCAGCACGAACGCTGGTCCAACTGAGGCGCCAGGTGGAAATGGCATGGCAAGCCGTTCCACAGGACTACATCCAGCATCTCTACGATCGTCTCCATGGGAGAATAGCAGCCTGCATTGCTGCGAAAGGTGGATATACACTGTACTAGTGCCGACATTGTGCATGGTCTGTTGCCTGTGTCTATGTGCCTGTGGTTCTGTCAGTGTGATCATGTGATGTATCTGACCCCAGGAATGTGTCAATAAAGTTTCCCCTTCCTGGGACAATGAATTCACGGTGTTCTTATTTCAATTTCCAGGAGTGTATGAGTAATATGGAGAAACGTTGTGTGTTCAACGTCAATGATTTGTGAGGTTCTGTATTATGACTTGTAAGGGGTCCGCAGGCCCTTACTATAAGTTTGCACTCGGCACAGGTCGAAAGGGCAAACAATCGATAGTGTCGGGTTGCGAGAGCGAGTGTGAGTTGAAGTCAGTTCCCAGGTTGCGAGCCGAGCCGTGCGGAGGCCGGTTGCTGTGATACAAGGCTTACCGACAAAGGGAGTGGCCATCGCCGCGGTTTAACCCCTTTGTGTTAGAATAATACGGGAAAGTGAAAAAGTATAATTACGAGAGTGATCAGTGATATTTCTGTGTCGATGTTTGTGGTTTCGCGTCTACCGCGCCGGCATCACTTGGATTGCAGTGTTGGATTACAGTGATTGAATTTGCGTGTGACGATTATGAATAACGAAGAAGCCTGTGCTGAGATTAGCCGTAATTAAACATGTATGACAAAGGCAGTGGCTGTCTCCTTTTTCTTGTGTTTTTGAGACGAATATAGGTCTTGATAAATGAAGCTGTGTTGGCGTTCTTCTTGTCACCAGACATTTCATTATTACAGCATTTGAGAAGGACAAAATGGAATGTAACAACTCCGTAGCAGTCCATTCCGATTGCCAGCCCCATTAGGTACACGGTCACATTAATTAATTATTATTTGGGCTGCTATCAGATCCCGATCGAGCGGGATACATAAATACGGAGTGTTACACCCTTGGCTTACCGTGAAAGGACAAGTGCAATTTTCGGACGAATCGTAAAGAACAATAGGTAATTTTACCTTGCTTAACGCAAGAAAATATTTTTCAATGTTGAATCGGGACAGAGCATAAACTTTAAAATCGCGGCAAGAAACAGTGCATTTTTGAACAATACGAAGTAATAGCATCTTACGATTGTGACTAAACTGTTTTCTCTTGCCATATTAGATAAGAGTAATAGTGTCAATAAACTGTGTTATAATGTGCAAATGCGTAAATCCGCGCGACAAACTGTGAAAAGTGAACACTAATGAAAGACACATGTGAGCATTAACATAGCAAAACGAACTAAGAATTCGTCACGAAAGCTTCACAGAAGTGTTTAATAGTAATATTTTGACTGAAATTGCTTTTTAAATAGTGAAAATCTGACAGCTTCATGTGGACCCATAAACTGTTATCCGGACGACAATGTATTGTGGCGACGCAATTATTGAGTGACGTCACGCAGACCCGTGTAGCGGCTGCGCCAAAGAGCTTCGATCTGCGAGGTGGTTTCACACGTCATCCTAACTACCTGTGCAAGGAGTAGTTCAAGCACAGACGCACTACACCGACGGTCTTCAGCGCGACTTCGAGACACCGAGCGCCGACCCGGCATCTAGCGGCCGAACTACAAACTACGCCCGCCTGCAACGCCACGGAGCGGCCGATGGAGAACTACGACGTCTCGCCACAGATCTTCAGCGCGACTTCACGCGGCTTCGGCGGCAGTACAGCGCCACGCCCACTTCAAACATCAAAACATCGCGACTCATACTCTGAAATATAGCATACTTATTTATGCATACTGCGTTGTCTAAATGTTAATTATACAGATATGCTCATTGTTTTTGGGGATTTTACATTTATAGATTTTATGAGTGGTGTGATTTATCTTGTTTAGAACATTTTACATAAGCTGTGTATGTGAGAATTGACATTTGAAGTTATTAGGTTTTGAGAATTGTTATGTTCGGTATTCATACGTATTGTATCAATTTTGGGATTAGCTGAAAATACTGCAGGTACTGTTTGATTAGTTTCATGGTAATTAGGAGTGTTTTGGGTTGCTAGAGGTTATTCTGTATTACTTGCCTCTGCATTAAAAATAAACCAAACATGTCTACTGAAGATAAGCAGGTTTGTGAGGCAGTAGTTGAAAGGAAAGGGATAGGACAGGAAGACAGAGATGATTCGGGAATCAGTGATTATGGATTGTCATTAGGAAGCCCATCAGCACATTCAACTAGTTATCCCGAGACACCGGGACAAACGACGAGAGCTAGGCCAGTTTCAAAGGATGCCAATAGGTGGTCGATGTTGGTAGACTTGATAAAGAAGACTAACGAATCACTAAAGGGTTTACAAGAAAGTAACGCATCATTAGAGAAGGGTTCACAAGAAACAAGAGAATCACTAAAGGGTTTACAAGAAACTAACGTATCATTAGAGAAAGGTTTACAAGAGATCAAAACATAGCAAGTGAAGATGGAGTGTAATCTGAAGAAGGAAATGCAGGAGTTACAAGAACGACTGAAGATGGACATCGACGAGAGAGAGAGGAAGCTACAGAAGAGGATAGACCAAGTCCAGGGAGACGTGGAAAAGATGGAAGGAAAGTTGACAAATAAGATAGAAGACGATGTTGAAGAAACTAAGGCCGAATTGGGAGAAAGGATCGCCGAGGTGACGCAGATGCAGAAATAATGCAATGATGCAGTTGAGGGGATAGGAGATAGGCAAAACCAACTGGCTGTCAATTTGAGAAATGCTATAGCCGTGCAACGAGAAGAGGATAACAAGAGGGTTGCAATGGAGGTCAGGCAATTAAAACAGGGAGTGCAGCAATTGGAGAGCAAGACAGAAGAAATTGATAAACGAATTAGCAATGCCACTTTAACCGTTGGGAAAGGTAGAGTCGTTACCTTGATGAGCAGTGATAATCGGTACGTCCAAAATAATACAGGGCAGAAATTTAGACCGAACGGAGGGTTGCACCCAATGATATTTATGAAATGGTTAAAAGGGGTTTTCCCAGCACATCTTAAAGACTCAGACAAGATTCAATTTGCAATAGATAGAATGGAAGGCGAGGCCTTCACTTGGGGAGTCAGGAAGAAGGAAGGGACTACCAGTTACGATCAGTTTGAAGAAGAATTCTTGAAGAAATACTGGTCCAAAAGTCATCAGTGTGCAGCAATTGAGGACCTACTCCACCGCAAGTCACGTAGTACATGGAGAGGAACGTTGAGAGAGTTTGCCAAACATTTGTGGGAATTGAACGAGACCTTGGAACAACCCCTGAGTGATGACGTAATGATATCAGCGATAAAAAGAAGAATGAGCCGGAGAATGCAAGAAACTGTATCCGGGAGCCTAATTAAAGATAGGGAGGCCTTGATGGAAATACTGGAACAATTGGAATCTGTTCGATCACAAGAACACAATCGAGCTAATGATCAAAACCGAGGGGGAAGTAATGACCCAAGGAATCATTTTGGTAATTCGTCTAATTATAGAGGAAGAGATGGTAGCCATAGGTACAGGAACCATGGTAGTGAACGGCAATGGAGAAATGACTGGAGAAGGAGTGAAGAACCAAGAGATCATGAGAGAGGATGGGATAGGCGAATGAATGACACAGTGCATATAGAAGAGGCGGAGAGACCGGAAAACTGAATGACACTCCAGATGAGGTCCGGTCAGGAGTGAGAGCTACCAGGACCAGAGTAAACCTATTAAGACACGGCAATGGTGGAGATCTGAGAGAAGATCTACTGGAGGAAAGAAGTGGGATTCCCAAGGAACCCATGCTACCCATGATAGGGATCAAGCTATGTGGACTGAATATCGAGGCATTAGTCGATACAGGAAGTGAAGCATGTGCAGTATCCAAAAGGTTATATGAACAGATACTAAAAGCAAATATTAGCTTGCCTAGTTTCCCGGTGAGCGGAGTGAGAATTGTGAATGCGTTGGGTGCAAAGAGTAAACCTATTAAAGAACAAGTGTTGATTACCTTCGAGATAGAGGGAGAAGAATTCAAAGCAACATTTTTGGTGGTGGCTGGGTTGAACACATCAATTATTTTAGGGATAGATTGGTTGAATGAAGTTGATGCAGTAGTGAGTTTTGATGAAGGTACTATCAAGGTCAAAGGAAGAAAGGGAGAAGAGAAGAGGTTAAAGTTTGCTGAGGGGAGTGCAATCGAAGAAGAGGAGGAATTCAGAAGGATAAATTTGTGTCATGAAGAGGAACCCACCATGGGATACGGGGAAGAGGAACTTGGAGAAGAAGTGTTGATATACCTTGAGGGATTAGCACGAGAGGATAGACATAAAGAGGATAAGATCAGTAGAAAGTTGGAGGAGATGACACACCTAGATGAGGGGACTAAGAGGAAATTAGCCACAGTATTATACAGGCGTTGTAAGGTATTTTCTCAACGGCCAGGTATCATGAAAGGGGTGGAGTGTAAGCTAAAAATAAAGAACCATAAACCGTTCAATATAAAACAGTACTCCATTCCCCAGGCGAAACGAGGAGCAGTAGATGAAGAGATACAGAGGATGATGGACCTTGGTGTTATAGAAAGGGCCAACAGTCAATATAACAACCCCCTATTTGTTGTTGATAAGAAGGATGGAAAGGTGAGGATAGTTTTGGATGCACGAACAGTGAACAAAATCATCGAACCAGAGCGAGACAAACCTGAGACTATAGAAGAACTGATTCAGAAATTCCGAGGAGCAAAGGTTCTTAGTAGTATCGACTTAACAGCTGGTTACTGGCAAATACAATTGGCCACAGAGTCCCGCCAGTATACAGCATTTACTTATGGAGGAAGGTGCTATCAATTTAGAGTGTTGCCATTTGGGCTTAATGTGTCAGCGTCTGAATTCAGAAGAGCGATGGATAAGATACTAGGCGAGGAGTTACTTAAAAAGGTCACCGTCTACGTGGATGACCTCTTGATAGCAAGCGAATCATGGGAAGAACATTTGAATAGATTGGATGCAATCTTGGCAGCTTTTGAAACCGCAGGGGTAACTGTAAACCTGGACAAGTCGGAATTTGGCAAATCAAAGATAAAATTCCTGGGCCATATAATATCCGAGGAGGGTATCTATCCTGATCCTAGTAAAATGGAGGCTATTAGAAATTTTCCGACCCCCCATAGTAAGAAGCAGTTGCGAGCATTCTTTGGGGTTTGTGAGTTTTATAGAAAATTTGTCAAAGGATCTGTACTTAATGCCCCGAGTATGAGGGAATTGACCAAGGCGAGGATGCCGTGGCATTGGAGTGCAGAGTTTGAGAATATCAAGGAAGCACTATATAGTGCAGACATATTGTACCACCTGGATTTTTCCAAGGATTTTTATTTAGGAGCAGACAGCTCTGGCTATGGACTAGGAATACATTTGTACCAAATGGAGAGGAGCGGAAATGATGAGAGCGTAAGAATAATAGCGTTTGGTGGTAGAAGTTTAAATGCTTGGGAGAGAAAATATTCGATTACTCAAAGGGAGGCATTGGCAATTGTGTGGGGGTTTAAGCGTTTCCGGTATTATTTGGCCGGGAGGCATGTGAAAGTCGTGACTGACCATAAGGCCCTTACATTTCTGACCACAAGCAAGTTGAGGCATAGCAGGCTAACGCGATGGGCCCTGGCATTACAGGACTATGACTTCGAGATAATTTATGAACCAGGAGCAACACATATAATACCTGATGCTTTGTCAAGATTGCCAGCTGACTCGAGAGGTACTTGGTGGACAGGCCAGAAGGAGAAGGAGTTAGAATTAACCTGATGAAGGGAGTACAGTATGAAGAATTCATAAGGAAGTTCCTAAAGAATGTGCGCAGGGAACAGAACGAGGACGAGAAATTAAAGACAATTAAAACCAAATACAGGTGTGCAGGAGAGGAAAGAATTCGCACATTTTATTATATTCATAATGGGATACTTTATAAAAGAAACAAGGAGAGTGAGGAGAACTGGAAACTCTGTGTGCCTGAGCATGTGGTAGAAAAATTAATTTGGTATACGCACTATAGTAATGCGCATTATGGACCGAAGAAGTGTCTGGAAAAGTTGAAGTTAGATTGTGCATTCAACAACATGGGAAGGCGTATACGTAAGGTACTGAGTACATGTGACACCTGTCAAAAATCTAAAACGACTACAGTACAGCACAAAGGATATATGCATCCAATTGTACCAACAGCAATTAAGGACATAGTTGCAGTGGATCTCTTTGGGCCACTTCCTGCCTCACGAGGAAATTACACACAAATCTTAGTAGTGGAAGAACTGGTTTCCAAGTACATAAAATTTTACCCGTTGAAGAAAGCCACTAGTAGAGCCATCATTAACCATTTTGAGAAAGACTGCCGGCCGAAGTGGCCGTGCGGTTAAAGGCGCTGCAGTCTGGAACCGCAAGACCGCTACGGTCGCAGGTTCGAATCCTGCCTCGGGCATGGATGTTTGTGATGTCCTTAGGTTAGTTAGGTTTAACTAGTTCTAAGTTCTAGGGGACTAATGACCTCAGCAGTTAAGTCCCATAGTGCTCAGAGCCATTTTTTTGAGAAAGACTATTTTCAAAAGGTGTGTATTCCTAAGCGAATTTTGAGTGATAATGGGTCACAGTTTAGGTCAAAGGAGTGGACAGAGATGCTAAATGAGCACAGAATAGAGCAAATTGCCATTTCTAGGTATAGGCCAGCTTCTAACCCTGCAGAACGAACAATGAAGGAATTGAACCGTTTATGCCGAACATACTGTCATAGGAAGCATGGTTCATGGAAATAATATGTGGAAGAATTTGAGTGGGTCAGGAATCACCTCTCACATGATTCTACAGGGTTTGCACCATGTGAAGTATTGCTCAATCAAGAACCCGACAGTATTTTTCGTGAGTTGGTAGTCTACCCACCAGGAAGTTCATTGACTTGGGAAAGGAAATTGGAGCTAGTGGAATTAAGTATGAAGGAGAAGTCTAGAAAAAGACAGGAAAGACACGACAAGCTAGTGAAACCGATAACTTACCAAGTGGGAGACTTGGTACTAGTAAAGGTTCATGCAAAATCAAAGAAAATAAACTCTGAAATACATAAATTTAACCACGTTTATAAGGGACCGTACAGGATTATAAAAATTGGTCATCCTAACACTGTGGAGTTGGAATATGCACGGACAAAGAGAGTGCATGGTAAAGAACATGTGGAAAACATAAAAAGTTACTACTCACTCGAGAACAGGGATAACCCAGAGGAGGAAAGGGAACTCGATTAGGGCGAATTTATGAAATGAGAGCCTTCAAGCTCCTTGATGTAGTTAGGTAAGACATGTTTAGAACATTTAGTTGTTAAACGGACATTTGAAAAAGGGAAATGTTTATTTACATTGTGTTTTCTGATGTATTATAATTAGAATTGCATATTTCATATCTACGATTACCTGAGAATGGGTATAAAACCTGTAACAACTAATTTGTAGTATAATAATTCATATGTCATGTGTTAAAGTAATAATTTTTGATTGTATGTTGTGTGTTTCATTCAATATTGGACTATAGAGGACTATTGCTGTTTGATATAAAAAATTGTAATTTGGACAATGCCATGTTTAAGAGATGTAATAACCTTTTGTAGAAATTATTGTGGAGGCAGCCCACCACCGGAGTCGAGGGATTATTTTGGTGAATTGTGATTTCATTAATTATTTACACTGTGTGTTTTGTTCAAATGTATCAATGTTTAATTCCCTTGCCGATTCTTTTACGCCTGTGGCTCCAAAGAAGTTTTCGAGGGCGGGGATGTAAGGGGTCCGTAGGCCCGTACTGTAAGTTTGCACTCGGCACAGGTCGAAAGGGCAAACAATCGATAGTGTCGGGTTGCGAGAGCGAGTGTGAGTTGAAGTCAGTTCCCAGGTTGCGAGCCGAGCCGTGCGGAGGCCGGTTGCTGTGATACAAGGCTTACCGACAAAGGGAGTGGCCATCGCCGCGGTTTAACCCCTTTGTGTTAGAATAATACGGGAAAGTGAAAAAGTATAATTACGAGAGTGATCAGTGATATTTCTGTGTCGATATATGTGGTTTCGCGTCTACCGCGCCGGCATCACTTGGATTGCAGTGTTGGATTACAGTGATTGAATTTGCGTGTGACGATTATGAATAACGAAGAAGCCTGTGCTGAGATTAGCCGTAATTAAACATGTATGACAAAGGCAGTGGCTGTCTCCTTTTTCTTGTGTTTTTGAGACGAATATAGGTCTTGATTACTGAAGCTGTGTTGGCGTTCTTCTTGTCACCAGACATTTCATTATTACAGCATTTGAGAAGGACAAAATGGAATGTAACAACTCCGTAGCAGTCCATTCCGATTGCCAGCCCCATTAGGTACACGGTCACATTAATTAATTATTATTTGGGCTGCTATCAGATCCCGATCGAGCGGGATACATAAATACGGAGTGTTACACCCTGTGCCCCATTTTCCGTTTGGTGTGTACTGTGATAGAACTGCAATAAGGATAGTGGATGTTTACAAAATTCGTATTTTGAGTATGGTTGGTCGTGTAGGTTTGACTTGCCACCTGTAATTTGTACTTTACTTCATTGTTCCCTATGTAATGTGCAGTGGACGGCTGCAATGATTTAGACATCGTGCTTACACTATGCTATATCTTCTAAGTTAATTGCTAGTATGTCGTTTCAGTTTAACTAATGGCTCCTTGATCGTCCTGTAACCGGAACATGTTAGTAGCTGGCACTGAATTGCTGTAACCGAGCAGGTTATTTGGCAAACAAGGGATTGCCCTAGAGTAGTTTGAGCTGAACTATTGTGTTTCATTCAGTAGATTATTAACTTCTTTTAGGGTTTAATACTGTGTCACATCAGATGTGCGTCTCACAACGTTCGTCTTGTCATCATAAATGTTACGATTGTGAGATATTGCAGATTCCATCCAAGGTTAATTCAGGTTGTTTTCAGTTAAGACAGGGACTAAGTGGCCACGTCCTTTGCGAGGTTTTCAGTCTGTTTAAGTGGGTTAATGTTGAGCCTGTGTGTGAGAAGCAGAGCCATTCGTAAATCCCGTCTTGGTTTTAAGGATTTTAAAAGTTTCACCATTTGACAAATTTTTTCTCTTAGTAAAGTTTGTATTGTTTCCAAAAAATAATTCTGTGATAAAGTTACCTGAGTTCCATATGGCAAAATGTTATTTTTGTTCGAGTACTGTACGAAGAAGAAATTTTAACTTCACGAAGTTTACTTATCAGTATTAAAGGTCGAGATCATAAATTATGGAATTCTGATGTTCCTGCTACATAAATGTGTAATGCAAGTGCAACATGTGTGTGGATTAGCCCTGCTCATTACTTTACGCCAATTATCGCGTTGTATTCTCTTTTTATGTCAAGTTGATTTAATGTTACGGTAACAAGCCTTACTGTTGTATAATGGTTCTACAATATTTCGATTTTTCAAAGAAAAGTTAGACATGGAGTGCAATCTCGTTATGGGAAGGATGGGGAGGGGAGTCGTTTGTGTACGTTCAAAGTACTGACCATAGCATTTGCCGTATTAGATTTAAGGAGGTCTCCTTAAACCTAAATCAGTGTGGCCTGATGGTACTTTGAAGTACCTTATGATAACTTTATAAGGAGAAAACAGTGGGTAACCCATATCAAACATTATCTCAAACAATGGCCTGTATACATCCACAGAATGTATTGTTATTAATATACATCTGGTGACACTAAAAAGATGTTTCGTGCTACGAACTGCTTACAGGGATGTGTCCTTTGCAGTTGACATCTGTTGCCAATAAATGAGACGCCTTGCAGTCGCAGAGAAACAAACGCGACCTGAAAGACATACCTGGAAGACAACACCAAAGACCTTAAATGGCAAACACACCTAACGCACGTCTTCTAATCTGGCACCCAGAAGTGGTTACTTTTCTCGCCCCTTATTGGTCAGCCACGTAGAAAGTTAGTTTTGTTTTCCTTGTTTACTTTTGATTGTTTATTTTTGGCGACTGCGTTTTAACATCACTTAAATCACAATCAGCAACTCGCTACAAGCGTAGGATCAAAAATCTACCTGCACATCATCAGTTTCGATAATGAGGTGGAATATATTGTGGACAGTTTTCTGATACTTGTGTTTATTTGGTTCAGTAACCTAACAGGAAACGCTATTAATAAGCACTACACTAATACAACTAGCATCTCGCCCTAATACCATACAACAAATGGTTATCTTCGACTTATTCTGCTTCAAAAATTTTGTGACTAAAGCTTTATCGCTTGATATTTATTTTACACGTGACATGTAAGTACTGTTTCTTTCGTCGACTGTTAGTACTAACACAAAAAAAAAAAAAAAAAATCCCATATGTTCTTTTCTTATGTTATAGGCCAGTTTGAATGTTTTACTTGTGATGAAGGCACTCACAGTAGGGCCGAAACCAGGTCAAAGGACAGTTTTTGCGACTGAGGGCTGTTATTGCTTTAATTTTACAGACTAATTCCTTCTCCATTTTCCCAGTTCGAGATTCTGCTTCGCGTCTAATCTCTTTTTCGACGAGACGTTTTACTATAATCCTCCTTCCTTTGTGTTGTACTGTAATCCTACTATCTTTCTTTCACCCTCAGTATGACGCTGAAGAGAAGTGTCGTACAATGATTAATTGGTCACCATACTTGCCAGGTATCAGACACACTGCCATTGCCGGCCGGAGTGGCCGTGCGGTTCTAGGCGCTACAGTCTGGAACCGAGCGACCGCTACGGTCGCCGGTTTGAATCCTGCCTCGGGCATGGATATGTGTGATGTCCTTAGGTTAGTTATGTTTAAGTAGTTGTAAGTTCTAGGCGACTGATGACCTCAGAAGTTAAGTCGCATAGTGCTCAGAGCCATTTGAACAATTTTGAACACTGCCATTGATCATAGTAATAAATCGCAGGAACATCCTTCATCAACGCCTGTTTGTCTTCCTAAATTTGTTGATTAATTTGTCTCAAAACAATCGTGCTTGAAACAATAGAACTTGAGTTTTTCGATGGTACTCACTCCATGCAGGCCACAGGTGTTTCACATTGCCTCCACTGCTTTCACCCTTTTATTAAACATACACTGAATACAGTTTCACAAATGTTAGACCTTATTTCGTTTTAACTCCCGTTTCCAAAACGTAAACGATGCTCCTCATAACGTCAAAAATGGAAAATAGTCACGTTGTCATAGCACGAGATATACCACAAACTTTAACAAAATAAGACCATTGTTAAATATGCTTAAAGCAACATGCCGTACTAAATGACCACATAGCATGCTGGACATATATCATACGCAACGATACATGATGTTCTTCTTGCTAATTTGAACAGAGAAAAGTTCACTGGAGATCATAGGCTCTATGCGCGATTCGTCGCGATCACTTGGGCGTACGCTGGTATGCATGAAGCTATCGCTGCCTCATGGCGCTGAAATTGGTCAGCCGGCTGCTGTGGCCGAGCTTTTCTAGGCGCTTTGATCCGGAACCGCTCTACTGCTACGGTCGCAGGTTCGAATCCTACGTCGGGCATGGATGTGTGTGATGTCCTCAGGTTAGTTAGGTTTAAGTAGTTCTAAGTCTAGGGGACTGATGACCTCAGATGTTCAGTCCCACAGAGTTCAGAGCCATTTTCTTTTAATTGGTGTTACCGTGACAGACACTTACGATCCCTTTCACAAACATGTTTGTGCAAGATATTTCTATTGCTACTTGGTTAGAAAATTAACGAAATTTTCTCTGAATCTCTGTCAAACTGATGCTCTTAATAAACGGCAAATTTTGATATCACGGCTTTGTGTTCGCACTGTATGACTTTGATTTCTAGACCACGAATAGGTTAAACTCAAGTGGAAGTGAACGCTTCTCGTACAATTTGCAGCAAACTCCATTATGAGAACCCCATCATGCTATCACATGTGAAATTCGGTGGTTGGTTGGATTACGGTTAGCTTATACTGTCTAAGGTATACGTTAGATTCCCCCTGGGTGTACGAGTTTTTAACAGCCACAAACATACACTCTTCACCTCCAGTAACGCCAAGTAAAGTACGCAAGACCGTGCCCTGGTTCCAAATCAACATTAAACATGTCCATTCGTTACTGACTGGAAGAAAGTAGGATTAGTTTGGACTGTCAGAGGCGGAAGAAGCTGCTTGTAGAAGCTCTGTCTCTAGAAAGCTTTCTTACCTGTTAATTCACTAACCCATCGTCATGTAAAGTCGTAGGACCTTCATGTCTCATTTAAGTGACTCAGATTTTGAAAATATTTGCACCGATTCCAATTTTTCTGTTTAAACCGTTTGAGATGATAATGTCCCATCATTCCGTGTTTCCTCATGATGATAAACTCCTCCAGGTCTCGACGACCGGAGCGCATTTGATAGTTGATATCTCTCTGTGTAGGGTCAACAAAGAAGATATGGGTGATGCGTGGAGTTGTAGGCCCAGGAAGCACAGAACTATTCGTTGCGTTACATGTAGCCGAACGTGTGCACATCACGCTACTTGTGAAGAAAGAACAAATATGTCATGTCTATTCGCAGCTGCAAGAGAATAGGGAAAAGTGCCGGGTTCGAATCCGTAACAGGCAAAAATCATTTCTATCCTCGTTTCAGGTTCCAATATCATACTGTTGGTGAACAAATTTAACAGCTGGTATCTCACAGTGCTCAGAAACAATTCATATAGTTTCTGGAGTCTACTGCCCATCCATGACCATAGCTTTACTCATGGTGTTTCGCACTTGTGCATTGCGCTTTATTACATACCTTTCTTGGTTACTTTTCGGGGGCAGTTTGAATTTCATGGGGTTCCAGGTGCAGTGCTAAATGTATCGTCATGTATTTCCAGATTCGGACATTCTGCCTTGTAAAGTGGTACTGGTGAACACTTCGATATTTTACGTCTCTTTATGCCTAGTCGAGTCTCGATCAAACACAAAACATCAAAGAGTTTTCTAATAATTATTGTAAGACAGTATTAGTTTCTATTTGGACTGACTGCAATAAAGAGCAGTGTTCTCTAGTGGTCTCTTGTGGTACCCATTGTGTATAGTCAAATGACTGTACAGCAGAGGGCATAGGACTTGCGATACAGCTATGCTATGTTGGTTGTATATAGGCAGGTGCGGCCTACACATCACGGGAGGCACACTTTTTGTGCTGTCTCGTGTACATTTGAATTGTACGGCAGATGATGCTTGTTACAACATTCTAGAAACGCAAGACCTGACATATGTTTAGTATACACTTGTGTGACTGGTACTGTGGTGAAATGGGGACTAACAGCCACTATATTTTGACACTTTGCTTGAGGTGAATGTCGCTAGGTGGGTCTGCAGCTCGTGATCTAATGGCTAGTGTTGCTGCCTCTGGATCGCGTGGTCCCAGGTTCGATTGCCGGCCGGGTTGGGGATTTACTCTGCCCGGGGTGTTTGTGTGTCCTCATCATCTCATCATCATCATCATCATCATCATTCGTGATAGTGGCTAGATTGGACTGCGTAAAACATTGGAGTGTGGAAAGATTGGGACTTCGGGTGTTGATGACCGCGCAATTGAGCGCCTCACAACCAAACATCATCATGCCGCTAGGTGGCGTTAGTAGCTGGCTATATAACTTACATAAAATCTGCTTTTTCTAACAACAGATTAAGGATCAGATGTGAATGTAAGGAAATTAAATAGTTGACATCAATACAGCTTATAGTATGTGTTCTGTAATTATATCTTTTATACACTCTCGAAACTTGCTACAATATTGTGTGCAGTTCTGTAAGCCGTTGTATGTTGCTAACATGAGAAAAAATTTGTTTTATATCTTTGATATAAAGAGGGCTAAAATGCTAGCCGAAACTAGCAATCAATCGAAATAAAGAAGATTTCATGTGCTATCTTGACTTCATAGGTTTGCAGTCCCCAACATAAATAAATTACAGCAGATCCAGTATATCCTGTTGGCAGTGTCAACAATGTTTGTTAAGTTTACAGCTAAGTTTTCACAAGACTGCCCTAAGCAGATACAAAAGTTAATACGAAACATGTTACAAAATATGATTGGCCACTTATTCACAAAACTGTCTTAAGTGTTTACAAAAGTGAATACGAAACATTTTATAAAAGATCATTGGTTCTAGTCACTTTTCAGTCATCTTTTCCCACTTGTGTGGTAAGTCATGTCTTCAGCTAACTGTAAAAGACTTCATACTGTGGATCTGTAATGTACTTCAGCTTCCAAATATCATCTTCCTTCTGTTTTATGGGATTTTTCACATTATACGCCTCTGTTTGAGGAAGCTCAATGTTCTTCATGGGAAAATATGTCCTAAGTGTCACTAATGTAAAAGTGTGGACTTTGAGTGTGTGTATATATATATTGTCTGCAGCTCGTGGTCTTGCGCTAGCGTTCTCGCTTCCCCCTCACGGGGTCGAGGGTTCGATTCCCGGCGGGGTCAGGGATTTTTCCTGCCTCGAGATGACTGAGTGTTGTTGTGTCGTCTTCATCATCATCATCATCATCATCACCACCTTTCATCCCCATTACGGTCGGAGGAAGGCAATGGCAAACCACCTCCACTAGGACCTTGCCTAGTACAGCGGTGCGGGTCTCCCGCATCGTCCCCTACGCTCTACGGAGTATGGGACCTCCCTCATCATCACGATATATATATATATATATATATATATATATATATATATATATATATATATATATATATATATATATTCGCCCCGATCTGTATGGTGCAGCACTGCGCCTCGGAAACTGAATGTTTCTCATCTGCACGACCAGTCTTGTCACAAGTAAGTCACTGAGACATCAGCAGCTTGCGACCAACGCCTTCGCAGTTACCGTTCGAAGCTGCCGAGCTAGGTGGACAGCGCCAAACGGGCGGGACATCGATGAGGAAAGGACTTGGCCGAATGGCATCGCAGCACCATCAACTTCTACTACGTGATATCCGATAGCTGCACGCTCAACCACCAATTCCAGACGGCTTGATGGAACGCCACAGAACTAAGGCGAGGATAATTTCTCTGGTATGCCAAAAATTCCAGAGACTGGTGATAAGGACGGACCGCCACGACCAGGCGGGATTGGAGGTCCACGCATCACATAGTGCATGACAAACGACGGCTCATCGACACTCTGGTCACGCCACATGACGTGCGGGTGACCAGTCAGACTGACACAGGGAAGAGAATGCCGACGCCGGTGTGGACGTCTCCATCTTGCAAAACATCACGCGCACCGTTACCCACGCAGAGGTGGATATCTTAATAGTGGTGTCACGAGACGAAGTTGCTGACGAAATCATTAAGGGTGCACTCAACAAGTCGCCCAACATCGACGGCTCACAAGTTGAGTTTTACCGAGCCTTCTGGGTGCTAATGGCATCGCGATGGACGATATGTTCCAGGAACAATCAGTCCTGCCCGCCTTTACATTGGGCGTCACCATTTCGATCCACAAACAATCCTGCGTTCCGACGATCACAAACCATCGACTGCTCACCCTTCTCAATGCAGATTACGAGATCTTCGCCCGCTTACTACAGTGCGTCTGCGAACGATACTCCCTTGCGTCATTTCCATAGAGCAAACGGCTAATGGTGTGCAGTTTAACATACAAACTGCCACAGGCGAATGCCGCGACTTAATTGCGATGGCAACAACCTGCAGTTTCCGTGCAGCAGTCGTCCCCATAGATTTCTGCTGCGCCTTCGATAAAGTGCGCCACCGTTTCTTGTTTTAGGTGGCAGCCTGCAGGAGCATCCCACGTCCTTTCATCGACGTCCTCCAGCGCGTTTACAGTGGTGCCAATTCACGAAAACAAATCAACAGACGTTTGGCAAGGCCGGGACCCATCCACTGCAGACTTCGGCAGGTGTCCACCATCTATCCTTCTATATGCTATTGCCCCAGAGCCCCTCACTGCGCGCCTGTCGAGCGAGCTCTCCGGACTCACTCTTCGCCAACACACATTTCCTTGACAGCACACGCTGACGACTTTCTACTCCTCGTCCGCTCCGGCTCTGAGCTCTACGAGTAACGGGGCTAGTGCAGGCAGGGCCGTGAACATTGCCAAATCTTCTGTGATATATATCAGACGAGACCTCCTGCAAGGTGAGGTGGCACCCCTGTCACTAGAGCGTACTTTCCAGTAACTGGCCATTACCTTTACCCCCACCGTCACTTCCAGCCGCGACGAATTTCCGTCACTTCTTACACGTCATCCACCACGATGTCTGGCAGAGCCACCTGCACTACTGGGACACCCTTCAACCCTTGTAGTTCCTTAATCATTATGTGAATGAAAGCCGCGCAAGTGCTATCTCTGCCGACGGCGGTTGGGCGTAACCTTTCGGCTGACGGTTCTTGTTACGGCTGGTTCCATGTTTAAAGTCCACTGTGAAAGTTTTACTCTCGCCTTGGGATGGTGGTCTCGGACGTGCTAACATCCGAAAGCCAGCTACGGCCTTGTAATATGAGTACTGTGAGAAAACCACGGACCAGACGCGGCACGTCACTAACACGCAGCTTGAGGTCCTCCTTCCCGTGTCCGCCTCACCACCAGTGTCTGTCAGTCATACCGCACCTCACCTGTCTCAAACTTCGGCCTTCTCCGTCGACTACAGTTACGCACATACTGGTCTCCCAGACATGAGTCCACCAAGGACCAAGGATTTTTACACCCTGCTATTGCGCCGTGTTCTCCGCAACGTACTGGAGATCAAATATCCCTCTGTCCGGTGACCCATAGTGTGGAGTATCGTGCACCAGCTATTCCTAGCTACCCGAGTCTGGACGATGTGATATCTGTGTGACTGTACAACATCGGTTTGTCAGATTCGACTGTCTGTCTCCTTTGCCGGTAACTTGACGCAAATGACCACCGACTGACCTGCGCCTCTTCGCAAGACATCTGGCGATTCCTGCACCAGATCACTACCTGCTACATCGACTGCCACCTAATGGGATCGAAACGTGAATATTTCTTTACCTGGAGGACACATATTTTCGTGCCGTCAAATACCATGTGATTACGTGGATCAAAACGTAGGCGGTCAGTTGCCTTTTCGTGAGGGGGCAAAATCCCGCCTCGATTTCTTGAACTATTTACAAGCAGCCGAGACAGCTCTCTAACACAAGCCATGTTGCCGACTTTTATTTGCCAACTATCTTCGAGGGGTTGTTAGACCTCCACTTAGTTCGGGAGTGCCGGGAGCTAAGAGCACTTATCCCCCCCTCCCCCTCCTCCCTCCGCGACTGTTTGAATTTCAGCCGCAGCCGCCTATGATAGATTCCACCCCCGACCTCCGCCTATGAGGGGACTGCCGTCATTGCGCGTTTTTCCCATTCCGTTTCTTTTTCCTTCTTCATAGGTGACGTATGCTCTCCATAACTTCATACACTACTGGCCATTAAAATTGCTACACCAAGAAGAAATGCAGATGATAAACAGGTATTCATTCAACAAATATACTAGAACTGACATGTGATTACATTTTCACGCGATTTAAGTGCATAGATCCTGAGAAATCAGTATCCAGAACAACCACCTCTGGCCGTAATAACGGCTTTGATACGCCTGGGCATTGAGTCAGACAGAGCTTGGATGGCGTGTACAGGTAGAGCTGCCTATGCAGCTTCAACACGATACCACAGTTCATCAAGAGTAGTGACTGGCGTATTGTGACGAGCCAGTTGCTCGGCCACCATTGACCAGACGTTATCAATTGGTGAGAGATCTGGAGAATGTGCTGGCCAGGGCAGCAGTTGAACATTTTCTGTATCCAGAAAGGCCTGTACAGGGCCTGCAACATGCGGTCGTGCATTATCCTGCTGAAATGTAGGGTTTCGCAGGGATCGAATGAAGGGTAGAGACACGGGTCGTAACACATCTGAAATGTAACGTCCACTGTTCAGAGTACCGTCAATGCGAACAAGAGGTGACAGAGACGTGTAACCAATGGCACCACATACTATCACGCCGGGTGATACGCCAGAATGGCAATGACGAATACACGCTTCCAAAGTGCGTTCACCGCCATGTCGTCAAAAACGGATGCGACCATCATGATGCTGTAAACAGAACCTGGATTCATCCGAAAAAATGACGTTTTGCCATTCGTGCACCCAGGTTCGTCATTGAGTACACCATCGGAGGCGCTCCTGTCTGTGATGCAGCGTCAAGGGTAACCGCAGCCATGGCGACTGATGACCTCAGACGTTAAGTCGCATAGTGCTCAGAGCCATTTGAACCATTTTTGAACTGTTCGTGCAGTTGAATGTTGTCTTGAAAACGTCCGCATCTGTTGACTCAGGGATCGAGACGTGGCTGCACGATCCGTTACAGCCATGCGGATAAGGTGCCTGTCATCTCGACGGCAAGTGATACGAGGCCGTTGGGATTCAGCACGGCGTTCCGTATTACCCTCCTGAACCCACCGATTCCATATTCTGTTAACACTCATTGGATCTCGACCAACGCGAGCAGCAGTGTCGCCATACGATAAACCGCAATCACGATAGGCTACATTCCGATCTTTATTAAAGTCGGAAACGCGATAGTACGCATTTCTCCTCCTTACACGAGGCATCACCGGTCAACTGCTGTTTGTGTATGAGAAATCGGTTGGAAACTTTCCTCATGTCAGCACGTTGTAGGTGTCGCCACCGGCGCCAACGTTGTGTGAATGCTCTGAAAAGCTAATCATTTGCATATCACAGCATCTTCTTCCTGTCGGTTCAATTTCGTGTCTGTAGCACGTCATCTTCGTGGTGTAGCAATCTTAATGCCCAGTAGTGTAATAACAGTAAAAAAGAAAAAATTAACAAAAAATAAAAACAAACCTTATACTTTAGTTGATTCCCATGTTTCCCACTTTCCTATGTCCCACTAGTTCGGTGGCCGTGAGAGAGACACTGTGGCCAGACCTCGGGTATCGACCGCTGCCTATTCTGCCCCCCACCAGTCCATTCCATTAAAAAAGTGTGGAAGAAAATCGACAGAGCACTCTCCCGCGAAAGGAAAAGTCCAGAGTTCGAGTCCCGGTACAACACAGTTTTAATCTGCCAGGAAGTTCGGTGCCAGCTCACACTCCACTGAAAAGTGAAAATCTCAGTCTGGATACCTTCATTTGTTTTCATATTGTGTATCTCGAAATTGAAAACCCATAGCATACTAAAAAATGATCAAGCTTTCCATTCTTTTGTTTTACCATCATTATTTGGGTCAAACTCAGAGCTGCTAATCTTAATATTGTCTGCGGAATAGTTATCAGAGTTTACAACAATGATTGGTTCAGCATGATTCCAAGCCTGACACACGTTTATTTGTAATACGTGACGACTCCGTAGTTTTCCCTTATCAGACAGAACATTAGAATTAAATACGCTCTTTACAAGCGGCAGGGCAATGACAGCGTCCCTTGTTGTTCCAGTCGATCCATATATGACTCGAGAAACTGACACCGACAAAAATCTGCGTTTTCAATTTTTGAGTATCTGTCCCCTTCTAGCAATAATCGACTCAACTTGTCATCATGACGTAGCAAAATGAAGGAATTCTGTTACTTGAAAGCCAAATAACACAAGATTAACGAAACAGGGACATAAAAAGCGGACTAGTACAGGCAAAGAAGGAAATTCTGGCCCAAAAAAAAAAAAAAAAAAAAGTCGCAGGAGAGTTTCTGTGGAGTTTGGAAGGTAGCAGACGAGGTACTCGCGGAATTGACATTGTGAGGACGAGTTGGGAGTCTTATATATATATATATATATATATATATATATATATATTATGGTATATTGATAATTTTAACTTTATGGACCGTCTGACTGCAACTGAATGAAACACAATTTTCGTGCCATACGCGTTTCACCTTTATTCTCTCCAAGGCATCTTCAGTGGCGTTGAATATGTACATAGTTTGCTATTTAATTTACATTTTGGTCAATGTACCTATAGATTAAAAACAGTTCTGGTGGTTGGTTTTTGGTATCATGTAGTAATATTTTGAACTGTACTTCCAGGTTGCGTGGACGATTTTCTACATATTTCATTTTTGGTAACGTTCCTCTTCTTATAAATGCCACTTACAGTTTTTCCCACATTTCACAGCACTAGGAACTGAACACTTGTTTTGATGCAATGTTTTGGTTTGTGTTGCCGACTGTCAGATGTTATTGCCAAAGGTCGAATTTTATTGCCAACTTTCGAGTGTAATTTTTGAAGTATCTGTGATCTGTTTGTGTATGCATTCTGTATTTTATTTGTGTGTGTGTGTGTGTGTGTTTTGGTATGCTTTTTTCTTTTTTTTGTGGGCTGTGTGTGTTTTCTTTGGTGTAATATATTTTTTTTATTTGGTGATCTGTGTGTGTGTGTGTATGTGTGTGTGTGTGTGTACGTACGTTCTAAGGCTAAGGGGGGCAGATATTTTTTGTTTTGTTTTTCCTGGTTGTGTGAGAGGTACGATTTTTATCTTATCGTTTCTTTTATTAAGTGTAGTAGCGAGCCTGTGCTGATGTGTGTTTGTTCATTTATCACATGTCTGTCTTCACCGATGGATTTCTAAATGTGGAAGCTATCTTGCATTTGTATAAGATATTTGTTGTGGTTGCTTATTCTCATTATTTTAATTTCTTGTCCATGTTTGTAGGACGGTGGTTATGCTGTTTTAAATGTTCTGCAAATGTGGAATGGTTTGTTTCGTACTTCCGACATCTGATATGTTCTTTGTATTGTGTTTCAAAATTCCTGCTTGTCATGCCTATGTGTACTGCATCACAACTTTGACATTCAAGCTTCTACCGAGCGAGGTGGCGCAGTGGTTAGCACACTGGACTTGCAATCGGGAGGACGACGGTTCAATCCCGTCTCCAGCCATCCTGATTTAGGTTTTCAGTGATTCCCCTAAATCGTTTCAGGCAAATGCTGGGATGGTTCCTTTGAAAGGGGACGGCCGATTTCCTTGCCCATCCTTCCCTAACCCGAGCTTGTGCTCCGTCTCTAATGACCTCGTTGTCGACGGGACGTTAAAAAACACTAACCTAACCTAACATTCAAGCTTATATATTCCTGATTGGGTAGCTGGGTAGCTGGTTGGGTTAGATGTGACTGGAGGATTTTCCCAGTCTTATATGCTATTTGGAAGCCCTGTCTCTTCAGGATGTTTGCAGCTGTGTGTGTTAATTTATGTGTGTAAGTCATGGTGTAACACCTGGTTCTTTACTGTGTGGTGTTGTCATTGTGTGTGTTTGTTGCGTGTGTTTGTAAGTTTGCAGCTTGTGAGTTCTCTTGTATTCTAGTAATGTGTTTGTTTTCTATTTGTGTTTTTATTTTTTGATTGAGCCTGTTTACTACATATGTGTCATATCCATTGTTTCTAGCTATTTTTATGATTGTACTCACTTCTTTTTCATAGTTTCTCTTGTTGAGTGGGATTTTATTTAATCTATGTAACATATGTCTTAGTGTTGCAAGTTTCTGGTTGTGTGGAGATGGCTGAATGTGGAATGTATTATTGTGTCTGTGGCTGTTTGTTTTCTAAAGATGTTAAATGTATGATTCCCATTTTATTTTGTATTGTAATGTCATGAAATTTCATTCTATTTTGTTTTTAAATTGTGAATTTTATGTTCTGATGAGCTTTGTTGATTTCCAAGTGGAGTTAATCTATTTTTTCACTTGGATCATCTACCAGACAAATAATGTCATCGACATATCTGTACCAATATATGATTTTGAAACTTTCATTAGTGGTTATTTTTTCAAATATTTGATTTTTTAGATGACTGATGAAAATGTTTACTAATGTTCCTGATATTGGGGATCCCATGGGCTGTCCAGCACTTCGTAGATAATATTCATTCACGAACTGAAAATAGTTTTGTTCAGTTGTCAGTCTGAGCATATTTTTTACTTGTTTCTGTGATAGGAATGGAGGTATACATATTTTCTATGTCGAATGAAATCAGATGACAAACGGTAAAGAAAAACAGACATGGTAAAAACGGAATACAGCAAGAGAACCACACCATGTGGTAAGAAAGTATGATTATTTAACTTTATGTGCTCTTCAAAAATCTGTAATTACGATTAAAAAACTAATATTTACATATATATCAACAGTGAAGAACATTCCTTATGTTTAACAACTATAAAATAGAAAATACACTAACGATGCTGCAACTGCAGTGAAACATGTCTGGGACAAAAAACTGTTAAAGCAAACACAGACAAAAAAGGTTCTGCCTCAAGATGATTTTTTAAGAATAATGTTCTGCAAAAGAATGGAAATGTTAGAAATTTGCTTGTAATACAGGTTCATCCATAGGTTACTTAGGTCCATAATCACTAAAACATGGAGGGAACTCCCTCTGTAACGAAACCCGCTTGGCGGGACTAGAAAAGTGAATTTCACTGTCAAACTGCAACGCTTATTTGTAGCAAGAATCAGCCGATTTCTATCACACAAAGTGCTCGCATGTTTTGTGCTGAACGAGGCAAGAATTATTTAATACAGTCTCAGATGTGGAAGAAATTTGTCTCTGTACTATGAAAATCAGACCCTAAGAAGAGAATTTTCGGAGCTCATTATACAGCTAGAGCCATGGATACTTTTTCCACTCTATTGAGTAGCCACAGAAGCGCGACATAGCCACCACCTTCGACTCAAATAACTAGTTCAGTACAGTAAATTTGAATGGATCGATTATTTGGTTTCTTATCCTAATACTAATGTTTTGTTTAAAATCTTCGTTGAGAACCCATATTTACGTAGGCAGGGTGCTATTCCCAGTGCTGCGGTGCCCGAATATGCTATTGTATTGAACTGAAAAGAATTTATGGAACAGTAGATTGCTTTAGCATTCAGTGAGTATTTGTTTCTGAAGTAATCCACGAGTTTTTTCACAGAAGGATAGTTAAAAATTCACTACAGTGTAAAAACCAAGAAAAGATCTAAAATGATTTGGCTCAACATCATTCTTATTGAAATATCAATACAGTATCGAAGTAACCTGAATAAAACAGTAAACAATCAGAGTAGTTAATTTCTAGTAAACTTGAAGGGTCAGCTTAAGGAATAATTAATGTTCAAATGTGTGTGAATTCCTAAGGGACCAAACTGCTGAGGTCATCGGTCCCTAGACTCACACACTGCTTAAACTATCTTAAACTAGGAACAACACACACCCATGCCTGCGGGAGGACTCGAACCTCCGGCGGGAGTGTCCACGCAATCCGTGACATGGCGCCTCTAACCGCGCGGTCACTCCACGCGGCGAATAATTAATGTAGAGGTTTGTAATAATTTGTACATTAATATGTATATCGTAAGTGATTGCAGTTAATAACGTTTTTCGTACTGTGTTGTAAAAGAAAACCTAGTCAGCCTCGATATTAATCATTAATACATTGGTTTGTCACCCTCCCCCCCCCCTTATAAATTACTGAGCCATTTTGTTTCCAAAATTACAATTATTTTAATAACGAAGTGGAAATACCTATTTTACAATCTTCATGTGCTATAATAAGATCCGCATGTCGTATGTGCGCTCCTTTTACTATACTTTAGTATACAGAAAGAAATGCTCCCTGATAAAACAAATAGTAAGCGGAACAAATAGCGTAGTGATTTGAATATCATTTCAATGATAGTGTTTCCCAATAATTAAACTGATAAAAAAGTCCTTGTGTCCAAGTTAGTAGTACTCCAACACTAGTAATAATTTACCTGTAATGATCAGTAGCTTTTTGCTTTAATATACAGATTGTAAATGTTACTGAGATCCACTTGTTGTCACAAGTTTTCATAGTCATTCTGTGTTATTATTGACAAAGCACTGTCCTATAAGGAAATACAGTTAACCTTCTATATGAACAGTACTAGTACTTAGTAATACTTTGCCTAATCAGTCTGGCAACCGTTTCCTTTGCCGTAGTCCCAGTTTACTCCATTGTTAATAGAACCTTGGTTTGATTCCCGTCTGTTCTGCTATTATTTCTTCCAATAGATATCTTAAGTAAAACGAAAAATGTAGTCTGATACCTTAACCATTAGTACAGAGTGACAGTCAAATCTAATTCCTTTCACTGGAGTAATATTGTCAGTTTGCTGCTAATTTAGTAGTATCTGGTCGTGTTATAAGTGGACGTCGTGGGACGCATAAAAAAGTTTTAAGCGAAATGCTGAAATACATCCCATGTAAATCATCATATGTCAGGCGGAGTGATGTATCGGGGAAATTTAAGCCCTCTAAGATGTCTATTATGACACTACGAACTGTACATCCTCCTCTCTTTCAAAAAATTTTTTTTATTTTTTGGAGTGTGCAGAAAACTGAGAACAGGATGAATAGATTGGATTCACTTACAGATAATTACGTGAGTAAATGCACACAATTTGTCTATTACCAAACATATAGGAAGATCATGAGAAAATTGAGTTACTGCCAGACCTATGATGGGGTGCTAAAAAGTATTGCCTCCGAACATTTATGCGAAAACTCTTAAAGTTTTTTTTTTCAAATAAAATAAACGATATTAACATTCTACGTCTTTATTCTTCATGTCTACATATTTACAGCTGTCTGCCGCTAGAGGTCTCTTAATTGTAGCTTGTAACATGGCGAGCGTTACGTAATCATGTCGGTACGTGAGAAACAGCATGCTGTTGTAGAGATTCGAATTCGAAGAGTTCATCCACTCATAGAGCACCCTCTCTTTCAGCATGACAATGCCAGACCACATACGAGCGCTGCGAGATCCGCAACAACCCGACGCCCTGAGTTCACTGTCATCGACCATCCTCCATACAGTCCCGACTTGGTCCCATACGAGTTCGAGTTGTTTCCAAAACTTAAAGAACATATTCCAGGACTTCACTTTGACAATAATGAAGCAGTGCAAGCAGAGGTGAGGTTATGGCTCCGTCAACAAAGTCAACCATTCTACAACAGTGGTCGTCAAGCTTTTACCTTAAGATCCAGTATTGATTTCGCCGGGCGACACGTCAGGCTGCATACGAAAGATATGTGTGTGTGTGTGGGGGGGGGGGGGGCGTGGGAGTAAAGTGTCCACTCAAAGACAAATTCAATTTTCACCAAACCATCGTTACTGATAGAAGTTTACCACTTACACAGTAATATATTGGAAGTACACGCATTTGCCTGAAGGATTACATAGTAACCAATTTTCTATACATAAGCGGATACTGTGGCCAGTGCCATAGCAACGGGATCCTGTTGTGACTGACAATTCGCAATTTTTCATAAACACAACTTTTATTGATGTAAGTTGACAAGGTTGATGACTGAACATACAAACGAAAGGTAGCAATAACGATGCCAGTAAAAGTATCCTAATTTATGCAAGCAAAAGTTCACTTCTAATTTTCTACAAAGGTTCGTTGTAACACACTCATACACTATTAACGGTCCAATTCAGAGACGAAGACGTAATCATGAACGGTCGCAGTACACGAGGTCGCCATCCGGCGTGAACTGAACTTCAGTGTTTTTCTTTTTTTTTTTTTTTTTTTTTTTAATTTCAATTCCCCCCGAAGGGGGCGGGCTGGCAGCAGCTTAGAATGCCGCTCTTCAGCCGACAGATTTTGTGACAAAGATCACGAGAACAAGTAATAACAAAACAGGCGATAAAATCGGAGACTTAGAGAGTAACAAGGCGAAAAGAAATCGTGGAACTTAAAACAACAACAGAGGGATGATGATGCTAATAAAAATACATACGAAGCAGACGGGGAAAACAATAGACAATTAAAAAACACGGCGACAGTCTGGATTCTGTTCGCAAAAGACATAAAATTCACACCTAGCGACAGCATGGTTTCTGTACGCAACACGAGAAAGACAAACAACACTGAATAGTCACTGGAACACTGCACTAAAAAGTTGGCAAATGTGACACCACAGTCGAGAGCAGGTGGGGGGAAACTGGACAGAAGATGGGAAAACAAAAAAAAAGGGGGGGGGGGAAAGGAGAGTAAAAGCGAAGGGGGGGAACCGGGAAAGGAGCTGATGGAGGATGAGGATCTGGAGGGAATTATAGAATTTGGTGGGAGCAGATATCCAGGCAGGACTGGCATAACAGAGGATGGGACGGATTAAGGATTTGTAGGTGTGGAGGATGGTAGAGGGGTGCAAACCCCATGTCCGGCCAGAGAGGAGTTTGAGGAGTCGGAGGCGGTTGCGGGCTTTGGATTGGATGGAGCGGAGATGAGGTATCCAGGTGAGGTGACGGTCAATGGTGAGGCCAAGGTAGGTGAGGGTGGGGGTGAGGCGGACAGGACGTGCGCAGACAGTAAGGGAGAAATCCAGGAGCCGGAAGGAGCGAGTGGTACGACCTACGATGATTGCCTGGGTCTTGGAAGGATTGAGTTTCAGGAGCCATTGGTTACACCATGCAGCAAAAAGGTCAAGGTGATTCTGGAGAAGGCGTTGGGACCGTTGGAGGGTAGGAGCGAGGGCGAGGAATGCGGTGTCATCAGCATATTGCAAGAGGTGTACTGGAGGGGGGGGGGGGTTGGGGCATATCTGCCGTGTACAGGAGGTAGAGGAGAGGGGAGAGGACAGAGCCCTGGGGCACACCGGCAGAGGGGTAGAAGGTGTGGGAATTGGCATGATGGATGGTAACATAGGAGGGGCGGTGGGAGAGGAAGGAGGCCACCAGACGGATGTAGTTGATAGGAAGGGCGTAGGTTTGGAGTTTAAATAGGAGACCGGGATGCCAGACGCGGTCGTAGGCCTTTTCGAGGTCAAGTGAGACAAAAATGGCGGAGCGACGGGAGTTAAGCTGGAGGGAGAGGAGATGAGTGAGGTGGAGGAGTTGGTCATCAGCAGAGAAGGAAGGTCGAAAGCCACATTGGGTGTTTGGGAGGAGGTGGTTTTGGTGGAGGTGGAGATGGATGCGCCGGGAAAGGATGGATTCCAAGAGCTTGCTGAACACCGATGTGAGACAGATAGGACGATAGGAAGAGGCAACTTCGGTGCTGGTTCTAGCCCCTAAATAGCTGTCTCCAGCCAATCAGGTTTTGGCGTAGTGATACTTCCTGCAGGCCGTGGCTAGAGCTCCCCCTGCGGGAAGTAGTGCTCGGAATGTCTTTTTCCATTATCTTGTATGTAAATAGCCGGTGTATACCATGGTGTTTTTGGTACGCCTTGGGCATAGACAACCTCGTCCTCACTGGTGTAATATGGGTCGCCGGCCCTCAGGGGCTACCTTGGCTCCGGTATAACAGATCCCGTGTTTATTTTTTTTTTTGTTTTCCAAGCAGATTTTGTGGGCCCTAGTATCTGAGAGAATACCAGGCGCATTTATATGACCGTTTAGAGTTGGACTTTTGTATTAGTCCACTTATAAAATAACAGATACGGTTTTAAATAAAACAATTAATTGAAAAAGGTCGCAAAGGGATAGGAGGGTGGATGATAGCTTCATATATAAAAGGATTTAGAAGTCAGTTTTATCTGTTATATTGTTCCTATTTTTTTGGAATTAACAATCAGTTATTGGGCAGAACAGCTTGCCCACTTTTGCCGACGAGTAGTGTGGCTACTTTTCCCGAACAGACGATAGCTTACCATGAGCGATCCATAGAAGACACTGTCAAGCTCAAAAACTATCAAGAAACTACATTTGTAGGCCAAAAGACGTTGTTTGAACATTGATCTTGTAAAACATTTTTGCTCTCCATACAAGTGAGATAACAAGAATAATACAAATGACCTACGGTATTTTATATCAGACGTCTCAAAAACAAAAAAAAATTACGAAAATAAAACGGAACAAGCTTCCTATCTCAATCTGACTGACAATGGAGATGGATATAAGTACCAGTGTGACCACTTATCACAGGCAGCAGCGCTGTTGAGTGTAAAAAGTATGCAGCGGCCACTTTCCCGTCTTCGTGACTTAACCGCATCTTGCTCTACTGATCTTACTATTAATTAGTAGCCTTCGTAAATTAGAAGGTTATATTAATTAATAATAGTAACTGCAATACGAGACATGATCACAAATGTTTACTAAATATTTTGAATGCCATTTTCCTTTTACTCATTGCATTGTATTGGAACAGGCTTAATTTGACTGCATATTACTTGCTACGAACATATGCCACATTTGAAGATGATCGTCTCTCATGTTACTATCGTTTAATATTTATACAATAGCAGCTGATTGGGGCTAGTTGCGCACGTTCATGAGCTGCCAGCATTGAAAGACAAACAAGAAAATACTCCAACTCTCACTTCTGTTAACCCCGCAGTGGCCGCGCTACATACCAGTCTTACCCTGACGTAAGAGGCAAAATCTGGTTACCTCACGGCCGAATTCACCATCGTCAGTTAAAATTAAGCAAGCGTTAAAAGCAGTGTTACTGATTCTGTAAGTATTTGTTAACTGTCACTGAGGAAGAAAAATAAACTCGAAAGAAGTCGTCATTTTTGGAGTCGGCTGTTAGTTCCTTGATGCATATTATTATAAAATAAAGAGGACGGCGGGATTGTCTACTTCGGGCCGCATGCAGTTTGCCGACAGCCGTTCGACAGTGACGGTATCAAGAAACTGGACTCTCCTTGGGAGAAACGTGTTCGTCGGGACGGTGATTATGTTGAGAGATAAGTACGTGGACACGAAGAATGAAGACGTAGAATGTTAAAAACGTTCGAATTTATTTAAAAAGCTTTAAGAATTTTCACGTGAAAAATTGGAGATGCTACTCTTCAGCACGTTCTTGTAGTTCGCAAACAATCGAAATTAAATAAAATGTTTCATAAATTTAGATTATGACTCAACAAATTTACATTCTGCAGGCGTTAGCTATCGGCACTGATCACACGACGATCTCTTATCCACGACAGAAGATTTTTGGACCTGTACAAAGCACTGTACAGCATCAGAAATGTTGTACGTAGTTTTACGTGCTAATAAAATTCGATAGCCAAGATCACATAAATATTTCTTTATTTAAAACAGTCGGTTCGGGTAGACTTTGCTGTCCTCTTTAGGTCTTAAAAAATCTTTTTGGAATGAAACGTATTCTTTCTACGTTGGACCTCATGCCAAGTAGCCAGCACATTATAAAAAGTTTGGCATAACTAAAACAATTAAAAGCATAAAGCACCATATATTTTGTGTGTGTGTGTGTGTGCCTTATGTTCGTGTTTTATATATTACATATTTTATATTTAAAATATTTAAGTAATTATAAAGTATATTATAATATTTAAAAACTTAAAGCACCTTGTGCGATATATGGACATGGCCATTTGCACAAGATGCTTTGTTTTCAAATATTTTGGTTATGGCAAACCTTTTATGAAATGCTGATGCTTATCCACATGTCACCTTGGCGTGAGATCCAACATAAAGTGAACACGTTTCGTAACAAAAAAGATTTTTAAGACCTGACGATGACAGCAAGTTCTGTCGGAACCGGTTGTTTTAAATAAAGAAATATTTATGCGATCTTGGCTGTTGCATGTTTTTAGCAAGTAAAACAAATGGCTCCTTCGGTTTTCTTAAAGTGAGAAAATTCAAATAGCTTCACATATTGCAGGGGACAAGGACGAAGGCTTTTTACGTCCTAGCGGTATCTCCTGTGAAATTTCTGATCGTCCTCAGCCGGCACGGGCGGCCCTCGCTTTAAGCTGAAAGATGGCGCCCTTGGCCGGATTAAGCGCTCGGCGTTTCGCACGCCTGTGCGGCCGCTGGCGCCACACACCGCGGGCCGCCACCCACACCGATACGTCTTCCGGCTCGCGCTGCAAATGTAATTACTCTCGGCGGTGCCGAGCTAATTAAAACTTATTAATGGCCGGCGCGCTGCTGCGCTACACGACGCCGCAACACCAGCCGTACACTCCCTGCATACTCCGTCTCACACACACATTCGCGGCGAACGCAGTCTCAGGGCCGTATGTACCTGTCTAGAGGTCTCCTAATTAGGGGACCTACATAAAAAAAAACGAGCCAGCGTCATGCATATATCAACACAAACCATTTTCGTTTCAATCATTAACCGTTCAACCCAATTCAAGATTTTTAATGAAGGTACGAACATGTGGAATCGATTCCCAGATATGTGGGCAGCTGGGAGACTTCTTGAGTAATACACTGAAGAGTCAAACAAACTGGTACACCTGCTTAATATCGTGCAGCCCCGCGAGCAAGCAGAAGTGCCGCAACACGACGTGCCATAGACTCGACTAATGTCTGAGGTAGTGCTGGAGGGAACAGACACCATGAATCCTGCCGGGCTGTCGATAAATCCGCGAGAGTGAGAGGGAGATCTCTCCTGAACAACACGTTGCAAGACATCCCAGATATGCTCAATAATGTTCAGGTTTGGGGAGTTTGGTGGCAAGCGGAAGTGTTTAAACTCAGAAGTGTGTTTCTGGAACCTTTATGTAGCAATTCTGGACGTATGGGGTGTCGCATTGTCCTTCTGGAATTGCTCAAGTCCGTCGGAATGCACAATGGACATGAATGGATGTAGGTGATCAGGTAGGATGCTTACGTAGGTGTCACCTGTCAGACTCGTATCTAGACGTATCAGGGGTCCCACGTCACTCCAACTGCACACTCCCCACACCATTACACAGCATCCACCAGCTTGAACACTCCGCTGCTGACATGCAGGGTCCATGGATTCATGAGGTTGTCTCCATACCATTACACGTCCATCCGCTCCATACAATTTCAAACGAGACTCGTCGGACCAGGCAACATGTTTCCAGTCCTCATTGTCGGTGTTGACGTGGCCAAGCGAGGCGTAAAGCTTTGTGTCGGCAGTCATCAAGGGTACACGAGTGGACCTTCGGCTCCGAAAGCCCATATCGATGATGTTTCGTTGAATGATTCGCACGCTGACAGTTACTGATGGTCCAGCATTGAAATCTCTAGCAATTTGCGGAAGGGTTGTACTTCAAAAAATGGTTCAAATGGCTCTGAGCACTATGGGACTTAACATCTATGGTCATCACTCCCCTAGAACTTAGAACTACTTAAACCCAACTAATCTAAGGACAGCACACAACACCCAGTCATAACGAGGCAGAGAAAATCCCTGACCCCGCCGGGAATCGAACCCGGGAACCCGGGCGTGGGAAGCGAGAACGCTACCGCACGACCACGAGATGCGGACGGTTGTACTTCAGTCACGCTTCAGTCGTTGTATGTCCCGTTATTTCGTTGTATGTCCCGTTATTGCAGGATCTTTTTCCGGCCGCAGCGATGTCAGAGGTTTGATGTTTTACCGGATTCCTGATATTCACAGTACACTCGTGAAATGGTAATACGGGAAAATCCTCACTTCGTCGTTGCGTCGGAGATGCTTTGTCCCATCGCTCGTGCGTCGACTGTAACATCACGTTAAAACTCGCTTAAATCTTGATAACCTGCCGTTGTTGAAGCAGTAACCGATCTAACAATCGCGTCAGACACTTGCTGTCTTACTCGTGTATAGGCGTTGCGGACCGCAGCGCCGTATTCTGCCTACTTACATATCTCTGTATTAGAATACTCATGCCTATACGAGTTTCTTTGGCGCTTCAGTGCAGAACCCAGTTTGCTCTTCTCGACGGCGAATGTTCATCAGAGACAAGAGTATCGTAAGGAGTGTCCCAGGGAAGTGTGATAGGATCGCTGTTATTTTTTAAATGCCAAAATGATCTGTTGGACAGGGTGGGCAGGTATCTGCGATTGTTTGCAGATGACGCTGTGGTGTACGTACGGGAATGCGTCTAAGTTGAGTGACTGTAGGAGGATACAAGATGATTCATACAAAATGTTTAGTTGGTGTGATGAGCAGCAGCTGATTATAAATGTAGGAAAATGTGAGTTAATGCAGATGAATTGGGAAAATATTCCTTAATGTTCGAATACAGCGTTGGTGCTGCGCTAGCTGATGCAGTGACGTCGTTTAAATATCTAGATTTAATGTTGGAAAGTGATATGAAATGGAAAGTTTGGTTCATCTGTAAAGGAGAAAGCGTATAGAACACTAGTGCGAACCGTTCTTAAAGTACAGCTCATATGTTTGGAATCGGTACCGCGTCAGATTAAAGGAAGATATTGAAGCAATTCAATGGCCGGCTGCTAAATTTGTTACAAGTAGGTTCGATCAACTGGACAGTATTACGGAGATGCTTCGGAGACTCAAATGGGAATCACTGGAGAGAATTCGACGTTCTTTTCGAGGAACACTGTTGAGAATATTTATAGTACCGGCATTTGGGGGTGACCGCAGAACAGTTCTACAACTGGCAACATGTATTACGCGTAAGTACCACGATGATAAGATACGAAAAATTGCCCGTATCTCGTGGTCGTGCGGTAGCGTTCTCGCTTCCCACGCCCGGGTTCCCGGGTTCGATTCCCGGCGGGGTCAGGGATTTTCTGTGCCTCGTGATGGCTGGGTGATGTGTGCTGTCCTTAGGTTAGTTAGGTTTAAGTAGTTCTAAGTTCTAGGGGACTGATGACCATAGATGTTAAGTCCCATAGTGCTCAGAGCCATTTGAACCATTTTTGATACGAAAAATTAGGGCTCATACGGAGGCATATAGACAGCGGATTTCCCCTCGCTCTGTTCGCGAGTGGATCAGGAAAGGAAGTGACTAGTAGTCGTAGAGTGTACTCTCCTCTACGCACCGTATGCATCTAGATGTACATACAGAACTGGTCTTAAGCCGCGCCTCAACTCCAACCATTTTGCGCTAATTTATCCGTCTCTGTGTATCTACTACAACCGCCGAAGCCTTATAATGTTTTTCTCATATTCTTTTTTTTGTGTATTGCATGAATTTTGTCTTGTGTATGATTATTCAATATGATTTCGGAAACTTAGTATAGTCTCTTTGTCTGTGGAGGTAACCAGCGACATCCTTCGCATCCATGTTGGGGCATTCCTGTTCTCCAACGCGCCGACTTAACGGCTACCACTTAAGTCCAGGATGTCCACTTTACTGTGCCACTTTTGGACACGCAAGTAAGTCGGAAGTCCCCTGCAGAAATATTGAGCCATGTTGCTTTTACAGCTGTCCATAATCGTGGGAGTGATGCCGGAAGAGGATTCTGTGCACGAACTGACCTCTCGATTACGTCCCATAAGCGTTAGATGGAAGGAATTCATGTCGGGCGATCTGGGTGACAAACTGCCCACCCTGATGGCAAAGGAAATGCAATACTAACTACTGAGATTGAAGAGTCTATGAAGGAGATGAGAAATGTAAAGGCAGTGGGAATTGATGAGAGTCCTGCGGAACTATTAAAGTCATTGGAGAAAGAAAGGAAGAGGGAGTTGAATGATTTGTGTAATAAAATATTCATGACAGGAAAATGGCCAAAGGACTTTACAGAAGTATCTTGATACACACAGAAAAGAAAAAAAGAAAACAGCAAAAAGTGTGAGGAACATAGAACAGTGAGCCTGATATCGCATGCAGCCAAAGTCTTGCTGAGGACGCTCAACAGAAGGCTATATGTAAAGCTGAATTGCGTAATAGGAGATGAACAATTTTGTTTCAGGCGAGGAGTGGGAACTAGAGATGCCATTGGGCTACTGAGAGTGATAGGGGAGAGATACATGGAGAAGAAAAGGAAGGTGTATGTTGTGTTCATTGATCCTGAGAAGGCTTTTGACTGTGTCAGATGAGACAAACTGATGGAAATCCTAAGGAAACACGGAGCTGACTGGAGGGATAGACGGCTAATTAGAAATTTATATTTGAACCAGAGAGCAAGAGAAAGAATATGTGGTGTGATGAGGGAAGGAATTGAACTGGGAAGAGGTGTAAGACAAGGTTGTTGTTTATCACCAACATTGTTCAGTATATATCAGGAGGAAATTATTAGTGAAAGAGTTGATGGAAGGAGTGGAGTTTGTATAGGGAGTCGGAGAGTGGATTGTGTAAGATTTGCAGACGACATGGTTTTGATGGCAGAGAGTGCAAGAGAGATGGAACAAATGTTAGATGATCTAAACACAAAATTAGAAGAATGAAGATTAACAAGAAGAAAACGAAAAGAATGATAATTGGAGGAAAGGGGAGAAAATGCCGTATGAAACTAAGGGCAGAGGAAATAGAGCAAGTGAATAACTTCAATTACTTGGGAAGTGTAATAATGGATGACATGTATTTCTCAACATAAATTAGGAAAAGAATTCCAGTGGCAAAAGAAGGATTCAATAGCAAACTGAAAGTACTTTGTGGACTACTAAACAAAGATCTGAGGAAAAGACTGACCAAATCTTACAAAAAAAGGGCTCTGAGCGCTATGGGACTTAACTTCTGAGGTCATCAGTCCCCTAAAACTTAGAACTACTTAAACCTAACTAAACTAAGGACATCAAATACATCCATCCCCGAGGCAGGATTCGAACCTGCCACCATGGCGGTCGCGCGGTCCCAGACTGTAGCGCATAGAACCAAATGTTACATCTGGAACGTTGCACTATATAATGCGGAGACCTGGACATTGAGGAAGGAAGATGAAACAGGACTGGAAGCAGAGGACTGGAAGCACTAGAGATGTGGATATGGAGAAGAATGGAAGAAAGTGAAATGGGAAGACCGAGAAAGGAATGAAGAAGCATTAAGAAGAGTTGGAGAAGAAAGAAACATGCTGAAAGTCATCAGAAAGAGAAACGGAACTGGATTGGACATTGTTTGAGGAGGGACTGTTTATTGAAGGAAGGAATAGAAGGAATGGTGGAGGGGGAAAAGCGAAGAGGAAAAAGAAGATTTCAAATGATTGGCAATGTCAAAGGAGGCAAATATTCAGAAATGAAAAGACCGGCTATGGACACACAAAAGTGGAAGAGGCTTAACCCATGACAAGACATGCCGTAAGGCAGAATACCATACTATTACTACTACTCCTCAAACCAATCGCGACCATCTCTTGCCCGGTGACATGGCGCATTGTCGTCCGTAAAAAATCCATCGTTGTTTGGAAACATGATGTCCTTAAATGGCTCCAAATCGTTTCCAAGTAGTCGAACATCCAGAGGACCCAGTCCGTTCCACTGAATTATGGTGCTACCACTCGCTTGCACAGTACCTCGTTGATAACTTGGGTCCCTGGCTTAGTGGGGTGTAGGTTACACTCAGCTCTTACCAACTGAAATTGGCGCTCCTCTGACCAGGCCATGGTTATCCAGTCATTTGTGATCCAGTCGATAAGGTCACGAGCCCAGGACAGGCGCTGCGGGCGATGTCGTGCTGTTAGCAGAGATACTCGCGTCGGTCGTCTGCTGCCATAGCCCACTAACGCCAACTTTTTCCGCACTTTCCTAACGGATACGTTCGTCGTCCCACATTGATTTCTGCGGCTATTTCATGAGCTGTTCCTTGTCTTTATTTTATCACTGGCAACTGTATGCAAACAGCGTTGCTCTCGAACGTTAAATGAAGGCCGTCGGCCACTGCGTCGTCCGTGTTTAGAAATTTCGTAGTCTCGGTACACTCTTGACACTGTGAATCTTGGAATACTGAATTTCCTAACGGATTTCGAAATGGAATGCGTCTAGCTCCAACTACCATTCCGCTTTCAGAGACTGTTAATTCCCGTCGTCGGAAGCCTTCCAACATGAATCATCTGAGTACAAACAGCTTCGCTATTTCACTGCCCTTTTATATCTTCTGTAGCGATACTACCGCCTTCTGCAAATGAGCATGTCGCTGTCCCATTATTTCTCTCACCTCAGTGTATGTTTTACGGCCACTGGCCTTATTATGGGGTCACAATGAACACCTGCTTTCTTTTTCATGTGTTACAGGATCAGTAACTCAACAAGCAACTATGGACAGTATACACTAGCAAACTATGCGTATCGCATTATGTTGGCCATGGGTCTTCATCAAACAACACTTCTAACAAGTATAGTACAGGACAATGCTCACTGATTGGACCACAAACTCTATTTTAAAAAAGAACGCCCACCTTAGTAATGCGTAATCTACTGAACGAATCGTCTACGCCGGATGTAGCACTTCCGCACACAGAACTATAGATAGCTAGTATTGTGCCTTGCTTTACTCACGTCACTATGTTTCATACTCGCGAGCAAACTAACGTCAGTCAGAGTGGATAGAACTCTGCAAGATGTGTTGGAATAAAACCATTCGATTTCAAAACTGTGTTAAGTGGGCAGCTACAATCACACTTTGCTACACTTGAGTACCAGACGCTTCAACTTGAAATGTTTCGCACCCTCGTACTACTTCTATAAGAACGAATCGCTAATGCAGTACTGACTGCTTTTCTGTTAGAAGGTCGCAGGACCTTGCCATACGATCGCTTCTACAGTCCATCCATTTCAATTACCGTGCTATTCTGACTTAAGCTTTTTCTGTGCTTTACTTTGAGGATTAATTACGCACTTTGTAGCGTTCAACCCAGCAGCCTAAGAATGAAAAATTAATCTGCTCTTTGCTAGCCTTGTTACTTATGACCAAAATGCTAAGCGGAGTACCACTCGTATAATTACATCTTCCAAACAAATGGTATAACAATTTGACGATAACGTAACCTGTTAATATAAGTCTCGGCGGTCATTTTGGTAGTACTATATTTTCTAAATAATATTAGTTTCATACATAACGCCTGTCTTGGGACTAGATATCTAATTACCCTATAATTTTTTGCTTTCGTTATTCGGAATAAGTCGCACTTAAATGGGTGTCAGCCGCCTACTATAAACGTCGCCGGCTTACACACTTGTCGATTCACTTCAAAAAACTTGCCGACCCCCACATTAGATACCCCTAAAATTCTGTACCGTTAAAGTAGTGTTCTTCAAATAAGCAAGCCCAATATTTTTATTCCAATGTTCATACTGCAATTTAAGGTTAAATAAGGTCGATTGAAGAGCACAAAACTTTACTTTAAAGTCATTGATAAATGTAACCACACATCAGCGATGTAACTTTTACCGAAGTGACTACTCATAATCTCTTTCTTTATTACGGAATGTTTCGTAACATTAACTGTTCAAAATCTTTTTTGCTTTCTATAGTACCAAATTATTTCTGACATTTCCTTTAAAATTATTTCATATCCTTTTCAGACTCCTATTTGTAAATTATTTCTTTCGTGGATAATAACCACTTAACGCCGTTCATAAAAAAGAAGATTTTTCCAGGGCTCATACCTCGGGTTCTGTTAGTGATACAAAAGTAAGACGAAGTGTTTTGGATGGGGACCATTTGTGTACCCTACATAAGGATCGTCTTGTTGTAACTACCCTCCAGTAGAGGGTCATGGTTTAAACATAATACACTTTCTCTAGCTTAGCCCATGGAGAAAATCAGTTAGTTCTTTTTGCGTTATATGTGACCTACGGAGCGGCTTAAGGGGTTTATTTAGGTACCATTTAGTTTATGGGCGATTCACGAGAAAAACCGAAAAACGTGTTGTTTGGGTACCAAAACCGAGCTGCGAATTTCAAGACTGTTGTGCACTAAAAAGACTGCAATTTTTTACGATATTTTCCGTAGATCCCGATCTCGAACAACCTTTAAAAATTTCTTAATCTCTTTATACGTTTCCGAGATAAAGGGATACTAAATTAACCTTTATGTATACGTAAAACGCGTAAGTAATGTAGAGAGGAAGAGTTGCCATATATGTTAAAATCTGTCATAGTGTGAAAAATATGAAAACTAAAAAAAAAAAAATGTGTAGAGCAACATATACGATCATGTGCTTGTGAGCTTAAACTAATTAATGGTACCTCTATAATTGTAGCCGTATATTGGCCCCCACTGTGAAATTTTCAGCAATTTTTAAAAAAACTTGGATTCTTTGTTGTGCTATCTGTCAGACAGAGGGAAGCTATTTATTGTATGTGGGGATGTAGATTTTCTGAAAAATCAGAGAGAAAGCTTGACCTTGAAGTATTACTTGGTTCTTTCAATTTGACGTCAGTTATTGATTTTCCTACTCGAGTGGTACAGGAAAGCAGCACACTGATAGATAAAGTTTTTATAGACCAAGATAAATTTAATCAAATAAAAACTTTTCCTATTAAGAATTGTCTGTCTGATCATAATGCACAGCTAGTTACAGCATATGACATAGCTCCATACAGTAACGCAAAACAGTCCTCCAAAATAGTGCGTTCAATTAACGGTTCAAAAATTGAAAATTTTAGGATAAACTGGCAACAGTTAGACTGGGATGAGGTTTACAGGGAACTTGACGCTAGTTTAAAATTTAACCTATTTCGTGAGACCTTTATGAGTATATTTTAAAACAGTTTCCCTAAGATAACAGTGAAATATAATTGTAAGAAACCACTTAAAAGGCTATGGTTTACAAAAGGGATAAAAGTATTAAACAGAAAAGGAAAATGTATCTTATAGCTAAGAGCAGTAATGATCCAGAAACAGTGAAACATTATAAAAACTACTGCACTGTATTAAGAAAAGTTATTAAAAAAATCCAGACGTATGTGCCTTATGTCTGAAATTAACACAGCTGATAAAAAAATTAAAACAATTTGGAATATTGTGAAAAGGGACACAGGGCAACTGAGAGCACAGGAAGACTGTATTTCTATCAAACTCAATGAAAAATTTATTAGCAAGAAGTCAGAAGTAGAAAACATTTTAATAATCAGTTTTAAGTGTTGTAGAGAGAATGGGATCCTGCTGTTCATCAGAAAATGCAAGACAGTATATGGAAGAGGCAATACCTATGCAATTTTATAAAACTGAAATTCAGCCCACCTCTCCTACTGAAATTAGGAAAATAATAAATTCACTTAAAAGTAAAAGCTCACATAGAATTGATGGAATTTCCAACAGAGTACTAAAAGCTTGTTTACAACAAATAAGTAGGATTCTCAGCTACGTATGTAGCAGCTCACTGCAACAGAGCATTTTTCCAGATAGACTGAAATACGTTATTGTGAAACATAAAAAAGGGGATAGGTCCGATGCTAACAACTACCACCCAATCTCGCTTCTGACAACTTTATTCAAAATTTTTAAAAAAGTGTTTGTAAAAATGAGGTACTAACAAAATGTCAGTTTGGATTTCAGAAAGTCTTTTCAGCAGAAAATGCTACATATGCTTTCACTGATCTGATATTAAATGCATTGAATAACATAACATCACGCACTGGGATATTTTGTGAGCTCTCAAAGGCTTTTGACTGTGTGAATCGTGAAATTCTTCTAGATAAGCCTGTGTTGTGGTATGTATTAAATGGTGCCTAGTCGTCGAATGTGAGGTGTCTAGGAAACCTACTTTCTAGGATCGCTAGACAACATTCAAACAAATCGTATTAACGAATTTTAATAGAAAAGGGATAGATTACAATACTTAACTCTTACTATTACACAGAAGTGTCGCAAGCAAGGGGCCACATACGAAATAAGCTAGCTTCTTCAGTATAAACGATTCCTAAGTGGCTGCTACAAAAGGCCTAATCTTGAAGATGCTCTTCGACTGGGTTGCAACCAGTCGGGCGCGGCGCTTATGTCCTCTTCACATAGAGGCCGCTGCTGTCGCATTGTCGTCCTGGAGAGAGGTCAATCAGCATGCAGTTGGCTGACGTCTTGTCACAGCCCTCTATCGTTCCCGACTAGCGTGTCGGCACTTGACTTTACGCTGTAACAGTATGAGTGGGACAGTGCACAAATGGTTTAATTCATATTTAACTGGAACAATGCAGAAGGTTCAAATTAACAGTACAGAATGTCTGCAAAAATCAATAGTCTTCTAACTGGGGAGGTATCAAGAATGGTGACCCACAGGGTTCAGTCTTGGGTTCCTTATTGTTTTTAACATATATTAATCACTTGCCACTCTATATTCACGAAAATGGAAAGCTAGCTAGTTCTTTTTTGCTAATGATACAAGTATAGTAATCACACCCAACAAACAAGAATCAGCTGTCTTTCAGAAAATTATTAAGTGGTTCTCTCCAAATGTACTCTCACCAAATTTTGAGAAAACACAGCGTGTACAATGGTTCAACACCATTGATAAATATAGACTATGAACAGTAGTCTGTTGCTAAGGCAAAATATTCAAAATTTATCGGTGTGTGCATGAATGAGAAATTGAATTCAAAGAAACACATCGATGATCTGCTGAAATGGTTAGGTTCAGCTAATTATTCGATTTGTGTTATTGCCAATTTTGGTGATAAACAAATCCATAAATTAGCCCAATAGGCTTATTTTCATTCACTGTTTTCATATGGCATCATATTTTGGGGTAATTCAGCATTAAGAGAAAAAGTATTCATTGCACAAAAGCGTGAAATCAGAATAATATCTGGAGCCCACCCAAGATCACCTTACAGACGTTTATTTAAGTAACTCGAGATATTCACAGAACCTTCACAATACATATATTCACTTATGAAATTTGTTATTAATAACCCATCCCAGTTCAAAAATAACAGTGAATAGCATTGTTACAACATTGGCAGAACGGATGATCTTCACTATTAGGGATTAAATTTGACTTTGTCACAGAAAAGGGTGAATTATGCTGCCACAAAAATCTTTGGTCATTTGCCAGATATCATTAGCACTAGAAGGACCAGGGATTTCGATCTACCTACAATGGTGCAGTTTCATTTGCCATTTTAAAAAAGTAAACACATTTCAACGTACATCAATTTATTTCAGACAAGGTATACAGTTTATCAGGATACAGTTCTATTTTCTTCTATAGAATTACATGGTACAATGAACATTTTATACCTAAAAATTAATCAGAACATTATGTAACAGAATGTGGAATGGATAACTTTCTGTAGAAACGAAAACCATGTGTTTTAACACAAATATCTGCAAATCACAGTATATTCTAGAGAAAACATTTGTAATCTTGCTTTTACTCATTCAAAACCACCTGCTGCGTCGTGACGTCTCACACAGGTGTATTCAGCATTGCCTAAATATGGTCCGTAAACATAATTGCCACACTTCATACATAAATGCTTTCTTCTAGTCTTGCCTCTACACCCCTCAATTTGACAAGTCTTATGAATGTTGCAATGTTGTGGTACTGTATTCGGAAGAGTATTTTGTATCCTTGTGCCTTATATGCCGAATTCAACTCTTCTGCCAATTTGTATATAAACTGACGTCTGCTTAATTTTTCTCCTGTTACTTCCTTATAGAGTACGCAAGCATTTATAGCTGCTAAGTCCAAGACATTGAAAAAAAAAAAAAACTTGCATGGGCCATGTGCGGATTCTATACTTCACAATGTAAAGCCGAGCCATTTGATGGATCATACTTTGAGTTATTGTAGTAGGGCACTAACTCTGGTAGCATCTCAGCATGTCGTTCATCGATAATTACTGTGCCATGCATTGAACTCAAAATAAGTACAATTTTGTTCTTTTTCCCCTGATAGCATGTTAGTCATGTCACCTGATTTATAAAGAATAGTTGCGTGCAAAGGTGCAACAGCAGATTTTGCTGTTCGAGGTATTTCCCCTCTAGATTTCTTCACTGTGCCCAGAATCTTGTACTCTTACGTTTCAATTTCCTGCAAGGCGTTTCGTTGTAAAAAAATTGTCGCCGGCTATGCTTCTTCCTGCGGAACCAAAGGGCTGCACAAGACACGTTACAACATGCTCTGCAAGGGGAACACCTGTGGGATGCTGCTCATCTTTCCTAGGTAAGGAAACCCATTCACCAGATACTTAGAATTCGTATCAACTGCAAGCCAAAACTTTATTCCAAATTTGTCTGGTTTATTGCTCATATATTGAAGGCAAGAGCATCTAATCTTGCATGGAAACAGTTGCTCATCCACAGTGATATTTTCACCTGAAATATAACACAGCAAGGAATTGGCAATGAAAAGATTCCACACAGGTGTTGCAGGTGCAAAATAATCTGTCTTTAGTCTATGTGAACGATTGTTCTTTTCGTCAAATCGCATCAACCGCAAAATATCGACGAACTTATTCTTGCTCATTGCGTTCCCAAAAAAATGCTGGTCCCCGTGTATTCGACTGTAATAGCTTCAACGAAAGGTTTTTGCTCCATATACGCCTCTTAAATACATAAGTGATATTGCGGATTCTATTGCATCGACACTAATGGTCCAATCATCATGCTCTATTTTCTGTACACTTCTTTATATTTTGAAGCATGCTGCCATCAATTAGCAATCTCCATGCAGTAGAATATGTACCTTTCCTGACAAACTTCCTCACGTACCCTGTAGGTTCCGGTGCTACCTTCAATATATTCTGCTGTGGATGTCTTCCAGGAACAGCTTTCGTAGTGTGTCACGTTGTTCCGTCATTAGTTGTCTCACTACTCCCAATGGAAGGATTTCCTTCCATCTGAACTTTTCCCTTCACTCTGCCACAAGTGCCTCTAGTGCTGTTAGCTGGAGGTAAGTGCACACTGTAGTTTGGCGTACCTGAATATACAGTATATAATAGAATAATTCAGTTGCATTAAAATGGTGAATTTCAAATTATAATACAGCAAAATAGAAAACATTTACAATGCTTGCTGTAATATCAGTTACGATAAAATATAAAATAATAATACAATGGCTATACAAACGTGCCTGCTACAGGTAAAGCAACATTGGTTTCCAACTTCTCGGCTTTCTCTTGTCCAGTAGTTGCTACATCGCTGAGTCACTGATTTCATTGATGGGAGGGATATATTCCTCATCATCAATAGCACTAGCAGCGTCATCTTCTCGTAATTCATCAGCTTCACAAACATTACAAGGATCTTCTCCTTCGGATTCCCCAACTGACATTGACATCAAATATTTTAAGATTTCTTAATCAGACAAACTCCGTCTTTGAACCGCCATTACGAAACAACTGAAATGTGGACAACACGAACTGCGCCACTTGAGCAACAAACCTTCGTTGCCCATCGACAGTGGGTCTGCAGAAGACAGTAATCAAATTAGGATGGTAAACAACAGTAGCTTTGGACATGTCCGAAAGCTATTGTTCACATTTCGATACCCGTCAAAATGACGGATTTCGGTCCATGTAGTACGAGTTGTTTGGACACTTTTCGGAATGGTCCTATTGGGTAAACTTTTTGCAGACGACTACCTAACAAATATATATGAAAAGTCGTAGAAAATGGGACCAATAGAAGAATCCATTTAGATTAAATAAATCTACAGAAGTAGAATCCTCGTCAAAATGACGGGTGCAGTCCATCTAGTGTTAAAAGATCTGACAGATAGCCAACCAATATTTAAAATGCAAATTAAAAGAATTTCTGAATGACATGTTCCACATCATAATGAAATGTCATATTCACGATCTATGGAACAAGTATTAATGTATCTAAGTACGTATATATCTCATGTAAAGTAAAGGTGTGGTTTATAAAGTGACACATAAATACCTGTAAAGTGTCTCTGTTGTCATCAGAAAGGTTCTGGTAAACCCATGTTGTAGTACAGAAGCACGTGCAAAATTATTGTGGACGTAAAACCCGGTTTGAGGTATAAACTGAATCGATTATTTTGAAAGGGGGTTAAGTGTCTAAATGAGCAAAATAAAGTATGTGGCTTAATATGATGTACATCCCTAAATACAGGTTTTTGACTGAAAAGGACACATGCCTATGCAGTTTCTACCCATTTTGTCAGTGTGCGAAATGTTCTGCTTATTTTGAAACAGATTCGAATCATTGATTTGTATCCCTTTCAAAATAAATCCCATCCTCTGTGGTAGGAGATACACGAACTATGAATCACATGCCGTCGCCGTCTGTTATACGTCATATGCATTGACGACAGCGATTCGAATGGTAACCGAAAACGACTGACTATTTATTATTTTGAGGTTATTTTCAGTTCTAAGTTTGTCTCCTCCAAAGACGTATGTTGAAAGTGTATTGACATAATGTCTTCAAGTGATATTAATACTTTGTCTAAGGGTTTGTATAAGAAAAGAAAGACAGAAATAAGAAGAGTAGATTCATATAAACAGCTTTGAATTAGAAGGTCCAAGTTTCAAGGCGAATAAAACGTCTCCTATTCAAGAAAACAGTTCGAACTAGAAGTTCATTGCGAATGCCACCGTAAATGCTTTCAAATATTTAATGAGTATACTTATATACCAGTTCACATTAAAACGAACAATTTTGGAAGTAAGGATCTACAAGATGTTTATCTCCAAGTTTTGATTTAACTAGTAACAACAAAAATATGCATGCTATGGAAAGTGATTTATTGTACTGAGAAAGATGGTACGAAAGTTCAAGTGTGTAAAAAAGCTTTCCTCAGCACTTATGATGCAATATGAAAACGAATACAAAGTCTAATACATCTATTAAAATCTGGGAAGTCACCTATCGAAGTAAGGAGAAAGTATGTGAATATTAGAGCTACAGGTAAGCTCAGCTTATAGAATAGTTTGAGATTAAGCACAACATTATTCTACTAGAAGAATCTAGAATCTGACGGCTGGCCTAAACGTAAAATCATATATATTCCTTTCAAACAAAAGCATCCAGAACCGAATTTATCATATTAATTTTATTGCAATTGTTTTAAAGAAAACTCCTTGAGATGTGGGAGACTGCTAGCAGATGTCTGCAGGAAGTGCGAAGAGCTGAAAACAAAACTGAAAACTGACACCTTTAATGACAATGAAAAGAAAGCAATAGCTGGAAAACTGATGGTGTACAATCGAAGGCACAATAAGTTTTATAATAAACTTAGTGAAATAAGTCAGAAATGATAGATTGGGGACTTTCAATAGGTATTTCATGCATAACGTTCCATTACCTCAAATACCAGTACAGGAGGTATTCTATTATAGTCAGTTATGGGTTTTCCTTTTTGGAATTCATGATCTAAGAACTGGAAATGCTGCTTTTCACTTGTATCATGAAATAAAGCGGTTAGATCTTGCAGGAAATGACTTGTTTGGGCAAATACCCAAAGCAAAGGGACGGTTCGAGGGAACAGTTGTATATTCGTTATGGAAGATTTATGTCCATAAAATTGTATCCTTTAAACAAAATGACGAGTAAGAAAATCATATTAAAGATCACTCAATATTACATTCAAAACATAGGTGTTCCTAAGTAAATCCTTTCTGATAATGGGTGTCAATTGTTGTGGAAAAAAAACATGAAACACATATTAATTTCTGTTTATCCTCCATCATGTAATCCAACTGAGAGGTACAAGAAAGAGACAGGCCGGTTGTGTAGAACATACTATAGAAAAGCTCATTCAAACTGGCTTTAATACTTAAATTGCTTTGAAGATTTACTGAACAATGTACAGTACTCATCCACTGTTGTTTCACCAAATGAAATAATTTTTGATAAGAAACCTACTGACAGGATCGAGGAAATAACTGAATACCCTGAATATAAATTCATTAGTGCTGATGAGAGGGAGGAAATAGAACCATGGAACAGTGCTGTGGCAGAAGAAAACAGAGGCATGACAATAAAGCGAAGATCACACATTTTGAAATCGGTGATCTTGTTCTAGCAAAAAGTTATGGCAAAGGTAAAGCAATTAACAGTGAAATTAAGAAATTTTTTTGACTTTTGCATTGGTCTGTTTGAGATATTGAAAAATGCTTGTCCTAATACATACAGATCAGAGTACCAAAAATCAAGGAAAATTCTCAGGTTGAAAAACGTCACCCACTTAAGTTGTATTGGAATGATAGAAATACTAAAATCTGAAATATCTTTTACCTTGGAAAAATTTCATCTCTAGAGAAATCACAAAGCTTGTCAGAATTTATATGAATGTACAACTGCCATTAGGAAATTCCCTCAGGGGGATGTGCTTTATATTGAGTATAATGGGTGTGGCAAATGCACTGGCCACAGTCATGTGAAATTTACTTTCACCTTTCATGTTTCTGATATCACGCTTTACTATACTTATATTTGTGCCTGTATTATGCAACTCTTTCTACTTATAACTATGTATCTATGTGTCTTAAATGTTCAATTGTACATAAACTACTAAGAGTACAAAGTACGATAAAGCAATTTCAGAGGAGCTTTGGAGAAAATAAGAATACAATATTTAGGCAGTCCATAATGTTACAAAGAGATATTCTACATATGAAAGTTTATATCATTTGTGTTATTAGCGGTTCTTATAGTTATGAAATCTTACACACATGTCATGTCATGATTAACCAAGTATTTAACTTAATTTGTAACTGTTGAGAGTCTTAAGCATCTGCAGAGACCAATCCACAAGAATTATAACATACACAAAATGTTTTAATGTTAACTTAATGATTTTATCTACAATAGTAAAAACCAAATTAATGTCAAAGGTAATTCTCACTTTACTGGATATGTTGTAGAGGCTCATTCTGTGTGAGAGTGTGGCACACTATCTGGAACGTCCATGAGTTATCAAATTTAGCTGTAATGTATTTTACCTTATGAATCCCTAATTATTCATTGTATGATACACACATTACGTCACATTTCAAATATTTCATCTTTCGTCAATGATATATTGTGTTAAGATACACCATATAGCCTTCTCATGTACAGCTGGATGATCTTACCACATTGTGATTAAGTGCGTACTTACTAATAGCTGCTGAAAAAAGGCCTGTTGCCACAAATGAAAAGTTAGTAAACGTTTTATATAGTGAGGATGATTATACAAGTAACAGTCACTGGAGTAATTGTGGCTAGCAGGAGGATAGTAAATGATATTAGTTTCGAAGTTTCTTCACACTTTATGATTTCATTTCCTTTCTGCCATCATGTGTTTATTCACTTATCACGATACACACAAAAAAAATAATTATTATTTCAACGCCATGAATTCAGTCACACTAGAGCTTTTGGGGTCGACAGTATTTCTCAAGTTAAATATATTAGTAAGCTATTGTATCACTATTTTAGACGTTGCATTTGGAAAATACTTTTTTGTATACACCTATATGAAGCCTGCACAAGAAGCCTTATTGCCGATCTGAATTGCATCTGAGGATTGCAATCCAAGCTGCCTTAAAATGCCGATGTTTGTAGTTTCTACTCAGTACATTACTATCCATTTTTACTATATTTAACCTATTTTATGTAACCTCTTATCTAGAAGAGGTTATCCCTTAAGTGTTGATGTAGAGGTTTACAGAGATGGACGAGAGAAGGTAATTGAGACCTGTCTGGGAAGCCTAAATTGTACCTGGTTATTACTGTTCAGTTCATTGACTGTACTTAGAAAATATGATTTCTTATGATTGATAACATTATATATAATGGATTAAATTGCACTATAATATAAGGAGAATAACATATGAAAGCGCTTTATGATTAAATATATTAGAATGCAATTCTGTGTAATAATTTTTAGTGAATCAACATGAACTGATACAGAAACAAGGCAACATATAAGTTCTTTCATGATTCAAAACTATGCTACCCGTAATGTATATACACTATGAGTTCCGTAGAGTAGACAAGAATGAAACAATGCTTTGACTCATACCAATTCTACGTTCAAATAATAATATTTGAAATACTCACACGCAATGTAAATAATGCATTGTTACCGCATACTTAGTTTCCTTTAAGTGTCAATTCAATCTTGTATTGTATTTGTCATTAGATATGAACACAGAAAAAAATACTCCAGTAATGTGGAATATATGCTTATTAATGTATCAATTCAATTATTTCATTCATTTGAGGTACTTGATCTGCAACGTATTCAGAACGTTTTGTACATTATCATTTACTTCACTAGTGGTCTGTAGTCTCGTTGCAATGATGTCGTTAATGAAACAGCACACATATTTTGTATGACTGCTGATGAAGATGTCGGAAGCTTGAACATGGTAGAGAAGCTAGAAAACCCGAAAAGAGAAATTCAAAGGTTCAATCCAGAAGCTGTGGAGGCCAGTGAAGTGAAATGAAAAGAAGACAAGGATTTCTGGCCAGATGAGTATAGGGTAATATGATCAGCAGCATAAAACAGTATAACTGGAGTAGGATTCGTTATGAATAGGAAGGTAGGGCAGAGAGCGAGTTACTGTTAAAAGTTCAGTGATATGGTTGTTCAGAATCAACAGCAGACCAACACCGACAACCATACTGCAGGCGTACATGCCGAAATTACAAGCGAAAGAAAGAGAGATAAAATACATGAGGATACAGTACAGGTAATTCAGTGTGTAAAGGGAGTCGATAATCTAATAGTTATGGGAGACTGGAATTTTGTAAGCGAAGGAGTAGAAGAAAGGGTTATAGGAAAATATGGGCTTGGTTCTAGGAATGAGAGAAGAGAAAGACTGATTGAATACCGCAAAAAAAATTCAGTAAGTGATATACTCTTTTCAACAATCACGAGAGTAGAAGGTACACTTGGTAAAGGTCGGGATATACGGAAAGATTTCAGTTGGATTACGACATCGTCAGGCATAGAGTCCAAAATCATATACTAGATTGCAAGCGTACTCAGGAGCAGTTAAAGACCAGATCACAATTTAGTAGTGATGAAAAATTGGCTGAAGTTTAGAAACTAGTCAGAAGTAGGTTACAGGAGTACTAAGGAATGAAAGGATACGCTTAAAGTTCTCAAAGGCTATAGATACTGTGACAAGGAATAGCTCAGTAGACAGTTCAGCTAAAGAGGAATGGACATCTAAAAGCGACAAGCACAGAAGTAGGAGTATACCATGGGTAACAGAAGAAAAACTTCAGTTGATGAAAGATGTAAGTACAAAAATGTTCAGGGGAATTCAGAAGTACAGAAATATAAATCACTTAGGAATGAAATAAATAGGAAATGCAGGGAAGCTAAGGCGAAATGACTGCAAGGAGCATGTGTGTCGGAAGCACTGATTCAGCATGTAGAAAAGTCAAAACCACCTTCGGTGATATTAAAACGATGTGTGGTAATATTAAGAACGAAATGTGAATTCCTCTGTTAAATGCAGAGAAGAGAGTAGAGAGTTGGAAAGAGTGCACTGAAGGCCTCTACGAAGGGGAATTGTCTGATGACGTGACAGAAGAAACAGGAGTCGATGGAAGAGATAGGGCATCCAGTATTAGAATCAGAATTTAAAAGAGCTTTGGAGGACCACAGATCAAATAGTGCAGAAGGGATAGATAACATTTCACCATACTTTCTAAGAGGGAAGAGGCAACAAAATGACTGTTCACGTTCGTTTGTAGAATATATGATTCTGGCGGTATACCATCTGACTTTCGACAAAACATCATCCACATGATTCTAAAAATTTCAAGTGCTGACAAGTACGAGAATTATTGCGTTATCAGCGTAACAGCTCATGCAGCCAAGTTCCTGACAAGAATAATATACAATAGAATGGAAAGGAAAATTGAGGATGTGTTTGATGACGATCAGTTTGGCTTTAGGAAAAGCAAAGGCACCGGAGAGGCCGTTCTCATGTTGCGGTTGATAATGGAAGCAAATATAAAGAAATATCAAGACACATTCATACTATTTGTCGATCTGGAAAAAGCATTCTACTATGTCAGACTGTGCAAGATGTTCGAAATTCGGAGAAAAGTAGGAGTAAGCTACAGAGAATGACGGGTAATATACAATATTTACAGGAGCAAGGAGGGAACGATAAGAGTGGAAGACCAAGAACGAAGTGCTCGGAGTAGACGGGTGTAAGACAGGATGTAGTCTTTCGCCACTATTGTTCAGTCTGTACATCGAAGAAGCAATGACGGAAACAAAAAAAAGGTTCAAGAGTGGAATTAAATTTGAAGGTGAAAGGTCGTCAATGACAAGATTCGCTGATGATGTTATTATCCTCAGTCAAAGTAAAAAAGAATTACAAGATTTGCTAAAACCACTCTAATGAATACAGAATATGGATTGAGAGTAAATCGAATAACGACGAACGTAATGAGAAGTAGCAGAAATGAGAGCAGCGAGAAAGTTAACATCGGGAGTGGTTGGCACTAAGTAGATGAAGTTAAACAACTCATGAGGAGCGGAGGAAAGGGAACATAAAAATCAGACTAGCACTGGCAAAAAGGCATTGTTAGTCAAGAGAAGTCTACTGGTGTCAAAAACAGGCGTTAATTTCAGGAAGAAATTTATGAGAATATACGACTGGAACACAGTATTGTAAGCTAGTGAAGCACTGACTGTGGGAAAGCCAGAACAGAACAGAATCGAAACAGTTGAGATTTAGTGCTACAGAAAATGTAGGTAAGAAATGGAGAGGTTCTCCGGAGAATCGGCGAGGAAAGTAGTATACGGAAAACACTGACAAGAAGAAGGAACAGAACATTGGAACATCAGTATCTATTAAAACACCACGTAATAACTCCCATGGCACTAAAGGGAACTGTAGAAGGAAAAGCTGTAGAGGAAAACAGAGATTGGGCTACATCGAGTAAACAAGCAAGAGCTACTCTGAGATGAAGAGTTTGGCTCAGGAGAGGAATTCGTGTCGGGACGCATCCGCATTAAACCAATCAGAAGACCGATGAAAAAAATTGTCCATTGGCTTTTGCCTTTTCAAAATGTTTGCGAAAAATAGCCAACGTCTCAGAAGAAGTGTGGCATTATTTTCTTTAGATTTATATGTGTATTAAATCATGATCTTGCTAAGCATTCCTCGCTTCCTTCCTAATCCAACTAATGTGAAAAATCAGTCAGAGAGCAGGCGACAAAGACACATATTAATAAAAGGAACATGGGACCATGCTGGCGCGTGTCTCATTTCTTGCAGTTTGAATCAGATATATGCTTCTGAGTTTGGTTTCCACCAGTAATTTCAGTGTGAATAGAGCCGAAACAATTGCAGCAGCCCCCGTAATTGGATCCTTCGAACAGAATTTCGATAGACAATTTGATACTATTCTTAACAGGTCAAGGAACAAGCGAGTCACATCTTATTGAAATAATAGTTTTTCGTTCGTATGCGGTAATGCTGGGACGGCCGAGACAGATACGAGTCATGCAGCCTTTCCAACAAAGCAGACCTCTTTGTGCATCTCAAGCGATGCAGTACCTCCGCATAGCACATTCAGATGAGGCACTGCCCAGCGTGGTCGCCTTTCAATCCTAGTAGCGCTTTACTGTGGTACGTTCTCGCCGGTTTGCACGGTACTGGACACTTTTCTGACTACCGTTGGAGACACGCCTCATGCAAACTCTCTAGCTCAAGCCCCAAAAAACAACTCAGAAACTAATGATCACATTACGCCACCAAGCAACATACTGGCACCAGTAGAAAGTTGTTCGCTTGCTGATTATGTAGGTAGTTAAGCCACCGGCAGACGTACTAACAGCAAATGTGTTAATCCCCCGGAAGATTAAAGACAATTTTGAAAAATCTTCTGCATGACTACGGGAAGAAACGAGAATCTGCTCGTGTGTCGTGTGGGTAATACCACGACTAGTGTTCTCATTGGCTTCTAATATGTGGCGTGAATCTTTCTGGGGTTCATAAGAAGAGAGCAGGTGAATCGTGTGGAAAATTTTCCCTCTTCCGATAGGGAAAACAAATAAGCACGATCTTCAGTTGGCTGCCGAGTTATTGACGGAATTAATTTTGTTGAGACGCCATAGCTAGCGAAATGAAAGAGTACATACAACATTTGGTTTCTTTGTACTCTTTCATTTCGCTAGTCGCTGCGCAGAGAGAATCCTGTTCTGGAGAATGGCAGAGAGAAGATTTTGACTTGGGGAGCGGAGATGGACAGTGACTACCTGTTTCAGAGATCGATGAGGAGCTGTTGGTCTTCAAAAAAATGGCACTTAACATCTGAGGTCATCAGTCCCCTAGAACTTAGAACTACTTAAACCTAACTAACCTAAGGACATCACACACATTCATGCCCGAGAATGGATTCGAACCTGCGACCGCAGCAGCAGTGCGGTTCCAGACTGAAGCGCCTAGAACCGTTCGGCCACATCGTCCGGCTGTTGGTCTTCGTTCGCGATCCGAGGCAGCAGTCATAATGATGAGCATTCAGACCACAGTGTTAGGATTTAATTTAGATCGGCATTGTGTGAAGTTAAGGAGCTCTACTATTAAATTAGAGCCCTTCGACAGCCATAGTCATGTTTTTTAACTCGTTTCAATTCTTTCGCGATACAGAACTCATAGTCTGTTACAATAAATATTGAGCTACAACTGACTTGCTCTTTAACTTTCCTAGTGCAGGAATTAATACTGCTGCATGTGTAAACTCTTCTTACTATCATTGGCAATGCACTTATATATGCCACATCAGTTAAAGTCGAATCAGTTGTGATCTGTGTTTCCCGGTACCTTGCTGATCCATCATATGTGCGTTACTTGTAACTGGGACAGTTTAATTCTTCATATACTCTTGTTGTTTTTCAACGAAGTGCTTCACCATGTTCGGTTTTTAATGAGTGGGGATTTTGATAAAGTAAACGTGCAATAATCGAATTCCTCTTAATTTCAAAAAATGGTTCAATTGGCTCTGAGAACTATGGGACTTAACATCTGAGGTCATCAGTGCCCTAGAACTTAGAACTACCTAAACCTAACTAACCTAAGGACATCACACACATCCATGCCCGAGGCAGGATTCGAACCTGCGACCGTAGCGGTCTCACGGTTCCAGACTGAAGCGCCCAGAACCGCTCGGCCACACCGGCCGGCTCCTCTGAATTTCATTTTGGTAATTAGTTAACCCTATGTCACTTAAATATAGATTAACCAAGGTCATCAGCCATACTTACACGTGAGGGACATTGCTTCTCATGACATTTCCCTGGTGCAAGTTTGTCTTTGCATCAGATAACTTCCAATCAGCCTAAGGGTCACAGGGTATAATCCTTTATTTTTGTGTTAATCATTTATGCTCAGGCACCTCGCGACCCATACATCAAATCAATAGTAGAATCAAAAACAACAACTTACTTTCATTTATTTCCTCGCGACACAAAAGTAGATTCTTGCGTTTAACTCGCTCTGTCTGGATATCTACATTTTCGGTAATAGTAGATGTGCGTCATTTAGCTTTACCTTGCCAGGATAATAATAGATGGGTTTCATTTAGCTTAACCTGCCAGAATAGTAACATACCGGTTTCATTTAACTCACCTAGGCAGGATACTTGGTTCCCCGCCTCCCAAGTATTATTAGGACAGATAAGTTTTAGCATCACTGTAGGAGTAAACTGCCGTCGCAACTGGAAACGTACTCCAAACTGAAGACAGTACCATTGAAATTCTGAGGTCAATAGATTGTGAAATGGTTCCAACAATTTGATCATGGCCACAAAGACGTGGGTTATGCTTATCGGGAAGTACGGATCTTGCACGATACGATTCCCAGCTTTTCGGCTAGCTCAAAGAACATCTGAAGAGAACAGATTTTACAACAACGAGGACGGCGACACAGCTGTTCTGGAACGGCCGCGTGACCAACAAGTGGGCTATTGCCTTCCAGAAATGGAACGAATGGTTGTGATTCTGACTGATTCTGGTAGTTTTTTGCAGAAACTTGGTGACTATGTTGAAAAATAGTGTCTTGTATCTTGTCACTATCAAGTGTAGTGAGCATTCAACAAAAGTTAATTGATTTGCCTCAATGATGTTTATGTTACTTTTTGAAGTCTGATCATACCTGACTGTTGCTACTACCGGCGCCAGATAATGTGGATAAATAATAAAAACAACATCACCTAATTTCCCCTGTGACAAAATTCTGCCTTTCCGCATATAGTAATTGTTAAATGATTGTCTTAGGTTAAGACTGAACTGACACTGCAAGTATATAGGTTGTTGGGAGTGTAAGTGCAGATGTTTCTATTGTGGCTGAGGACAGTGTCCTGACCAATATCGCATCAATATTTACTACATTTGCAATTATAGCCACTAGAAGTAGTATGCTTTTAGGCTGGTTGGTACCTCCAACTACATGTGTCAAGAGCAAGCCGCTAATGCTTATTTTCCGCTGAGCAGCAGGTCAGGTGTTCAAGTGCGGACACGTGGACGCAAAATGGTTAGTCTATACTGACTGACATAATCCACTTCGTGGTGCAGTTACGACTGTGCAGAAACCATCAGCTAGTAAATTATGTGACGTATTTGCGGGTTGACCGTTAAAAACAACTGACACACTGATGTATGTACATATGAAGAACCAATTATCACAGTATATTCACGTGCACATCTAACACCCTGCGTATGTAGGAGCGACAGGTAACGTCGGCGAAACCGCTTATAGAAAATTTCTTACAAATATATTCTCGCCATACGACACTCAGTGCACTAAAAATATAGTTCGGAGCTAGATGTTCCACTAAATTAAATCGTAAGATACACAAATATGTGCGTCACATACTTCAGTACATTCTCCTGTCATAGATTTTCTAATATATTGCGAGCATCGTATCATTTTAGAACGCCTGGTTGGCTGTGCGGTCCAACGCACGCCTTTACTAGAGGGAAGGATCGCCTGGTCCCCGGCACGAATCCGCCTGGCGAATTTGTGTCGAGGTCAGGTGAACCGGCCAGTCTGTGGATGGTTTTTAGGCGGTTTTCCGCCTGTCTCGGCGAACGCGGGCTGGATCCCCTTATTCCGCCTCAGTTACACTATGTAGGCGATTACTGCGCAAACAAGTTCTCCACGTACGCGTACACCACCATTACTCTACCATGCAAACGTAGGGGCTACACTCGTCTGGTGTGAGACGTTCCCTTCGGGGGTGGGGGTGGGGGGGTCCACCGGGGGCCGAACCGCACAATAACCCTGGGTTCGGTGTGGGGCAGCGGAGGGGTGAAGTGGACTGCGGTAGTTGTCCTGCGGCTGCGCGGGGACGGAGCCTCTCCGTCGTTTCTAGGTCCCCGGTTAACATACAATACAATACAATCGTATCATTTTGAACAAGTCTGAGCATTGGCCCACACGAAAAGCGAAAGCGATTGCCACGGGATATCACTAGTATTAGTTTTAGCTCTGTGTCATTCAGTCAGCCTACGCATTTTTCATAAAATTGTTCATAGTCTTGAAAGCTTAGACAGTCGCCTTGCATTTACTTTTGGTTACGAAAGAGATTAATAACATTTTTTTGGGGAACAAATCCACAAAATATGAACACATTTTCAAACTGTAGAAAAGGACCATAAGAAAAATAACCAAAAATAGTAGTCGAGCTCAGTGTAAAGATCTGTTCAAAATACTGGGAATTTTAACTGCTTTTGTTTGTTTGGTTAGAACAGCTCAGTGTCGATTAGACCGTCAGTGAGAGAGCACTTCGATTTCCTGCTGCTAATAAGGCGAGTACACCGTTCGCTTGTTACACATTTTTACGAGCTTCAAACAGGTACAACTTATTTTCAGTTATCTGGGTAGTTACTATTTTATTTTTGTAATTTCTTGCGTGTTTGAGTGCCTACTAGACACAACCTTTTATTTTAATAACAGTGTAGTGTACAGTATCGCCGTTGCTATCGACCCTCGTATCGTACAGGCTTTTGTTTGTTTGGTTAGAACAGCTCAGTGTCGGTTAGACCGTCAGTGAGAGAGCACTTCGATTTCCTGCTGCTAATAAGGCGAGTACACCGTTCGCTTGTAGGGTAAACATAGTCATGTGCAGGGACTGTGGTTGTTGTGAGCGGACGCAAGGAGAATTGGCCACTCTTCGGGGGCAGGTGGAGGCTTTGTCTGTTAGGCTCATCGAGCTCGAGGCGCAGGCGTCGGCTCGTAGTGGCGTTGGGGCAACTGTGGTGAGACCTATGCCTACTTCGGTGGCCTTGGAATCGCATGGAACCCCTGATGTCGCTGCGTCTTCCGGCAGTGAGCATCTTACCGGTCAGCCATCACTCCAGGGTGAATGGCGGACAGTGGTGGGCTCGCGCGTGCCTGGCCGAAAGGCGAAGGTGGGATCTGGCCGCGTGGCAGCTGCCTTACCCCTTTCCAACAGGTACGGGGTACTTCCTAGTGGTGATGACATCGTTTCCGAGCCACCACAGGATGCCTCGCCTGTTGGGCCAGTGGCCGATTCTCCGGCAAGGTCCCGACAGTCACAGAGGGCGGGCCTATTAGTTATAGGGAGCTCCAACGTTAGGCGGGTTATGGAGCCCCTTAGGAAAATAGCGGGTAGGTCGGGGAAGAATGCCAGTGTGCACTCGGTGTGCTTGCCGGGGGGTCTCGTCCGTAATGTGGAGGAGGCCCTTCCGGCAGCTATTGAACGCACTGGGTGTGACCGGCTGCAGATAGTAGCACATGTCGGAACGAATGACGCCTGCCGCTTGGGTTCTGAGGCCATCCTTGGTTCCTTCCGGCGACTGGCTGATTCGGTGAAGACAACCAGCATCGCACGCGGAGTGCAAGCTGAGCTTAATATCTGCAGCATAGTGCCCAGAGTCGATCGCGGTCCTCTGGTTTGGAGCCGTGTGGAGGGTCTAAACCAGAGGCTCAGACGACTCTGCGACTATAATGGTTGCAAATTCATCGACCTCCGTTATTGGGTGGAGAACTGTAGGGCCCCCCTAGACAGGTCAGGCGTGCACTACACACCGGAAGCAGCTACTAGGGTAGCAGAGTACGTGTGGCGTGCACACGGGGGTTTTTTAGGTTAGAGGGACCCCCCTTGGGCGAAACGATAAAATACCTGACGGCTTACCAGAGAGGACATTATCATCGTTGATAAAGAACGTCCGTCCTCAGAGACCAAAAACAGGAAAAGTCAACGTAATATTGGTAAACTGCAGGAGTATCCAGGGCAAGGTTCCTGAATTAGTATCTCTTATTGAAGGAAATAGTGCGCATATAGTATTAGGAACGGAAAGTTGGTTAAAACCGGAAGTGAACAGTAACGAAATCCTAGACACAGAATGGAATATATACCGCAAGGATAGGATAAACGCCAATGGTGGAGGAGTATTTAGAGCAGTAAAGAATTCAATAATATCCAGTGAAGTTATTAGCGAATGCGAATGTGAAATAATCTGGGTTAAGTTAAGTATCAAAGGTGGGTCAGATATGATAGTCGGATGCTTCTATAGACCACCTGCATCAGCAACCGTAGTAGTTGAGCGCCTCAGAGAGAACCTGCAGAACGTCGTGAAGAAGTTTCGTGATCATACTATTGTAATAGGGGGAGACTTCAATCTACCAGGTATAGAATGGGATAGTCACACAATCAGAACTGGAGCCAGGGACAGAGACTCTTGTGACATTATCCTGACTGCCTTGTCCGAGAATTACTTCGAGCAGATAGTTAGAGAACCAACTCGTGAAGCTAACGTTTTAGACCTCATAGCAACAAATAGACCGGAACTTTTCGACTCCGTGAATGTAGAAGAGGGTATCAGTGATCATAAGTCAGTGGTTGCATCAATGACTACAAGTGTAATAAGAAATGCCAAGAAAGGAAGGAAAATATATTTGCTTAACAAGAGTGATAGGGCACAAATCGCAGAATATCTGAGTGACCACCATCAAACGTTCATTTCTGAGGAAGAGGATGTGGAACAAAAATGGAAAAAATTCAGAAACATCGTCCAGTACGCCTTAGATAAGTTCGTACCGACTAAGGTCCAAAGCGAGGGGAAAGATCCACCGTGGTATAACAATCATGTACGAAAGGTACTACGGAAACAAAGAAAGCTTCATCATAGGTTTAAGAGTAGTCGAATCATAGCTGATAAGGAAAAGCTGAACGAAGCGAAAAAGAGCGTAAAGAGAGCAATGAGAGAAGCATTCAACGAATTCGAACATAAAACATTGGCAAACAATCTAAACAAGAACCCTAAAAAGTTTTGGTCATATGTAAAATCGGTAAGCGGATCTAAATCCCCTATTCAGTCACTCGTTGACCACGATGGCACCGAAACAGAGGACGACCGAAGAAAGGCAGAAATACTGAATTCAGTGTTCCGAAACTGTTTCACTGCGGAAAATCGTAACACGGTCCCTGACTTCAGCCGTCGCACGGACGCCAAAATGGAAAATATTGAAATAAACGATATCGGAATTGAAAAACAACTGCTATCACTTAGTAGCGGAAAAGCATCCGGACCAGACGAGATACCCTTAAGATTCTACAGTGATTATGCTAAAGAACTTGCCCCCTTTCTATCAGCAATTTATCGTAGATCGCTGGAAGAACGTAAAGTACCTAGCGACTGGAAGAAAGCGCAGGTCGTTCCCATTTTCAAGAGGGGTCATAAATCAGATGCGAATAATTATAGGCCTATTTCGCTTACGTCAATCTGTTGTAGAATAATGGAACATGTTTTGTGTTCTCGTATTATGACGTTCTTAGATAATACAAATCTCCTTCATCATAACCAACATGGATTCCGCAAACAGAGATCATGTGAAACTCAGCTCGCCCTATTTGCCCAAGAAATTCACAGTGCCGTAGACACTGGCGAGCAGATTGATGCCGTATTCCTGGACTTCAGGAAGGCATTTGATACGGTTCCGCACTTACGTTTAGTGAAAAAAATACGAGCTTACGGAATATCGGACCAGGTTTGTGATTGGATTCAGGATTTCCTAGAAGAAAGAACACAACATGTCATTCTTAACGGTTCAAAATCTGCAGATGTAGAGGTAATTTCGGGAGTACCGCAGGGAAGCGTGATAGGACCTTTATTGTTTACAATTTACATAAATGACTTAGTTGACAACATCGGTAGCTCCGTGAGGCTATTTGCAGATGACACGGTTGTCTACAAGAAAGTAGCAACATCAGAAGACTCGTACGTACTCCAGGAGGACCTGCAGAGGATTAATGCATGGTGCGACAGCTGGCAGCTTTCCCTAAACGTAGATAAATGTAATATAATGCGCATACATAGGGGCAGAAATCCATTCCAGTACGATTATGCCATAGGTGGTAAATCATTGGAAGCGGTAACGACCGTAAAATACTTAGGAGTTACTATCCGGAGCGATCTGAAGTGGAATGATCACATAAAACAAATAGTGGGAAAAGCAGGCGCCAGGTTGAGATTCATAGGAAGAATTCTAAGAAAATGTGACTCATCGACGAAAGAAGTAGCTTACAAAACACTTGTTCGTCCGATTCTTGAGTATTGCTCATCAGTATGGGACCCTTACCAGGTTGGATTAATAGAAGAGATAGACATGATCCAGCGAAAAGCAGCGCGATTCGTCATGGGGACATTTAGTCAGCGCGAGAGCGTTACGGAGATGCTGAACAAGCTCCAGTGGCGGACACTTCAAGAAAGGCGTTACGCAATACGGAGAGGTTTATTATCGAAATTACGAGAGAGCACATTCCGGGAAGAGATGGGCAACATATTACTACCGCCCACATATATCTCGCGTAATGATCACAACGAAAAGATCCGAGAAATTAGAGCAAATACGGAGACTTACAAGCAGTCGTTCTTCCCACGCACAATTCGTGAATGGAACAGGGAAGGGGGGATCAGATAGTGGTACAATAAGTACCCTCCGCCACACACCGTAAGGTGGCTCGCGGAGTATAGATGTAGATGTAGATGTAGATGCTCCGCGTGAATACATTTACCAGTCAGTTGTACACGTCAAAAATAACATTGGTAATTACTACACAAACATCTCTGTCCATGACCATGGAACAAGAGCTAGACTCAAATTACATTAGCCAAAAAAATAAATAAGTAAATAAATAAAAATAAACATAAAACTCAAAACAGCATTTTCTGCCAAGGAATAAAAATGTACAATAAATTACCAAAAGAGATTCACAAATTGCAAAAATACACTCATTTAAAAAGGCAACTAAAAAGTTCCTGTTTGAAATACATTTTATACATTGATGGATTACTTAGATAAAAGAGTAGGGCTTTGGTAAAAAATGTTGTGCAAATAAATAATAGTGATGATTATAAAACATCCAGCACTCCACATAACACCCTCACACTATGTTTTTTTCCTTCTTTTTCATTTTCTAGAAAAACTTACCCCCAAGCTATGCATAGCACAATTTTAACACCACTTCCTCGTTCTGAGCCCATTGTCTCACTCATTATACAGGGATTCTGACTCAGTTTTTCAGGACAGCCGCGGTACAGAAAATGACCCAGAGATCTCCGGTGTGTGTGTGTGTGATCAGTGTGGCATTAGATTATTTAATAAGTTATTTGTAAAAAAAAGTATTGTATGATTGTCTCTAACTAGAAGTCTGTACATGTATGTGTATACGAATTAGCTTATTTTAAATTGGTCTAAACTTGTAAATACTTTGACATATCCTATATCCTTCTAAAAAGAGATCTACAGGTGAATAAAGCTAGTATAGTCATACATTTTCTTCGTCACTGTGTGTCATTAACAGAGGAACACACTTTCCACCAGCGATAACTGGACAGATACGATCTGCATTGGATTTGGTCTTCTGTGGCAAAAAGTCATCTGCGGTCAGCTCAAAGCAGAGTTCAGTATCATTCTTCGTACACTGGTACCAGTCTCTGTGCCTAATTTATAGAGAGAATATCATCGGCTTGAAACAAACGCCTGTTCCTTTCCAGAAAACGGAAAAGTTTAAAGTCGTCGTCGTTAAATATAAATATCGTAATAGGGAAGCACCTGGTATCGGTGACATTTCGCGATGAACGTATGCAAGCGCATGTGGCCGCGTTCCCTGTTTAGGCACGTAGTTACTGCTAACCTGATATCCGCAGCGGAAGCTGTAACACTATAACAGGATTACTACCAGGCATCTCGGAAGGTGCGTGGGTGGGTGAAGGAGAGGGGACAAAGGGCGGGGTGCGTGACATGCGGCGCCTTTGTAATAGAAGCAAGGCACGTACCTTGTCTGCCGAGACAATGCGCTGAGAAAGCGTGTTACCTTCTATAGCTTCGCATTTGGGAAACGGTACGCTAATATCTAAGACAGGGGAGAACCCGAACATGTTCAGAGATTGTTAGTGTACGGGTGGAGGAACATGGACGGAATGTTATGGAATAAGCGTTCGGGGGAAGTTTGGTGAAATTTGGATAGTGAGGGTGAACCCTTTAAGTTTAAGCAGGGACAGGTTGTTCCGATTTAACCACCTCGCCTTTGGACTTCCTACAAAAATTCCCATTCAGCGGTGTTAATATGGGTATTACATTGGAACCCTTGTCTGTAATCCACGTAGAATTATTTTTCTTCTTTTAATCGTTTCTTTTCTCTGGTAGTGGTTCCCATCCACTTCTTTCCTTGTATGGTTATTTCCGATATTATCGCCTCTGCTGCAACACATCAATCTAGCGTACTTACGCAACACAAGTTCACCTTTTTCTTGCGGTAATGAACATTGGTTTCATTGTAATATAACGCTTGTATGGAAGTATACTTACATTCCAAAAATTGTTAAAATATTTGTTTTGGTACGTATGTAAACAGCAAAATATGTGGCGGGGAGGATAATCTTTGATGGTACATAAATCATTCCACCTTTAGGCCACAAGTGGCCCATAGGGACCATCCGACCGCCTCGTCATCCTCAGATGAGGATGTGGATAGGAGGGGGTCAGCACACCGCTCTCCCGGACATTACGATGGTTTTCTGTGACCGGAGCCGCTACTATTCGTTCGAGTAGCTCCTCAATTGGCATCACGAGGCTGAGTGCACCCCGAAAAACGGCAACAGCGCATGGCAGTCAGGATGTTCACCTATCCAACTGCCAGCTACACCCGACAGCGCTCAACTTCGGTGATCTGACGGGAACCGGTGTATCCAGTGCGGCAAGGTCGTTGCCCCTGATGGTACGAGGAAGCTATTAAGTAGGAAGGAAGAGTTTCAAGCAAACGATGATATGGGACACGTTGAATTAATCAGTAGAAATCGTAAATGTGTTCAAGAGGATACGAGAAGATAACATAAGACAAAAAAAGGAAAAACTGAAAATATGTATGAAATAAATAAAGGAAAGAAGTTTCTGTAAGACGGATTTCACATTCTATCAATTAAAATGCCATATTTTACGGTAATAAATAACAGAAAGAAAATTGTACGGACTTTCCAGAGCTACACCTGTCAAAAGCCTGAATAATCACGTTTTGCAGCATGGGCCGCTGCGAGACGAGCAGAAAGAGAGACAGTGTGGTTCAGGGAGGGGCCGACAGGGATGTGGAGCCATGACGACGCCAGTCACGTGGCCGGCTGAGAAAGGTTTCTCGGTTGAGGATCTAGGGCGTCAAAAGTCCGATCGAGGTAGTCTCATAGATTCTGGACTGGATTTAAATAATGGGTTTTTACTGGCCAGCGGAGTACGGTAAACTCCCCCTGGTGCTCTTCGCACGAGGCGTGTATACTGCGAGATGTGTGACATGTTGCGTTGTCCTGCTGGTAGATGTCAACCTGCCGAGGAAAAACAAAGTGCATGTAGGGGTGAACATGGTCCCCATGGATAGATGAACACGTGTGTTGATTTATTGTGCCTTTCAGAACGTCAGATTCACCCACGGCGAACAGCTTACAGAGTTAGCCATTGCGGAAATTATTTCACGCTTGGCCCGAAAGCGAATGATCATGCCCTCTTGAATGTCAGGTAAATCGCTCCGTTTAAGAATTACTGCAAAGACAAAACTGTTATTCACATTACTCAGACACTCTTTATATACCCTCCACTGCCTGAGCCGCCACCTGGCGTCTGCGAGTGGATGTTGCACGTTGACATCGAACATATGCGATGGTCACAGTGATGTGACTGGACTGTGTGTTTTAACCGACTGTATAATTCAAGAGATGAACTACAAATGGGCGTAGTTGGAAATAAGGACATCAGCCCCTCTCCCCACCCCCCTGCCTCCCCATTTCCTGTTCCATTCGGGAATGATGAACGGAAATGATGGCAGCTGTTAAGCCTCCGTATGAGCTGAAATGTGTCTTAATTTCCTGTCGTAATTTCGCATGACCTACCTGGGAGGTAGCCTGGCTATTACTAGTACATAAGGGCTTGGACTTTTAACAGTAAACATTTTCGTGAGGCACAAGAGCGTCTCTTGTAGCATCTGCCACTGGAGTTTAGTGACGATCTCCACGGTGCTCTCGCTCTTACAAAACTAGTCCAAAACGAAGCTGTTCTTTGGATCTACGTAGATTATACAGGGTGATTCAGAAGTGATGGTGAATGTTCAGCGATGTGACAGAAATGATCATTCGAAACAAAAAAGTCAAGTAAACCTTAAAAGCTACGAGCTATTCTTGATCTTCCATACTGCAATGTTTTCAACCGCAAGCTATTTGTCTTTTGGAACGGCGTACTAAGGACCAAAACAAGAAATAAATGTCCAGTAAACATGGGCTCTATAATGCATATCTCAAGAGCTATGAGCACTTGTTTTCTTCGCTACTTTCAAACATACCTCTTCTAACGAACCAAGAGCTCATAAGTTTCTTCGCTACTTTGAAGCACAGCTCTTCTAATAAACAAATGCTCATAACTTTTAAGGTATACATTTTAGAGCACATGTCTACCGCATTTTTTTCTTGTTTTGATCCATACTACCACTTCCCAAAATATGGAAAGCAAAGAGCTTGCAGTACAAGAATCATGTATACACTTACATCTTTTTAAAGTTTCACAAAGTTGAGTTTATTTCTAATAAGAACATAGAGAAATCGAAAGTTACATTTAATGGTAAACTAATTTCAGAGTCGGACCAAGATTCTTAAGATCTTGGAGGCAGTTGAATAAACCACGAATAACTGCGTTGCGCTGTCTCTAGAAAACCGTTAAAGTTCCACAATATTTCAAACTATAAATTCCACAATGGCTACACACTTAAACCTTCTAAGTGCGGTTTGTATCACACGCAACCCGAAAAATAACATCAGATGCAGAAAAATTTCTATGTCCGAAAGTAGGAACTCTGAAAATTCATACATGTGAACTAACGGCTACTTCACCGCTCATCAAATAAAAATTTCTCGAAACACAGACTAACACAGCCTGACCGCCTCCAACAGCGTCTAAACATAGACTCTCCACAAAATGCCTCTGTTCACCCAGGAAACCTCGATCAAGCACCACTGAAGTCAGTTAATTTTTAACCTTTTATACACATATGATAGCGGGCCACTGTGGCCGAGCGGTTCTAGGTGCTTCAGTCTGGAACCGCGCGACTGCTACGGTCGCAGGTTCAAATCTTACCTCGGGCATGGATGTGTGTATTGTCCTTGGGTTAGTTAAGTTTAAGTAGTTCTAAGTTCTAGGGGACTAATGACCTCAGGTGTTAAGTCCCATGGTTCTCAGAACCATTTGAACCATTTTTACACATATGGTACATCAAATCACGCAGAATTTTTACAAGAAATGTTATGTTATTATCAGTTTTCTTTTATCTGTCATAGTTTATTGATAAACAATAATTTCTACTTTTCCTTTGTTTTCGGCTTTATAAGTGTAGATATTAACAAATAATTTAAATTATACATTAAGTAATTTCCTACACATCTACAGTTTACAGTACTGTCGCTACTTTTAATGTTTCTCTATTTATTTAGTAAGAACAGCTGTTTTTGATTGCATGAAATCCATATTCGGTGTCTCATTTAAGTACGTGAATATTTTCAGCAGATCTACTATCACAGTTCGATACAGTTTTACGAGATGTATCAGTAGATACCTCGTCTGCTCCCGGTAGCTGAATGGTCAGCGTGACGGATTGTCAATTCTCTGGGCCCGGGTTCGATTGCCGGCAGGGTTGGGGAATTTTCTCCGCTCAGGGACTGGGTGTTGTGCTGTCCTCATCCTGTCACGCTCATCGACTGCAGGTCGCCGAAGTGGCGTCAAATTGAAAGACCGGCACCCGGCGAGCGACTTGCCCGACGAGGGGCTCTAGCCATACGATTAAATAAAAAGTAGACACCTCGTTTGTTGCAATTGCATAATTTCTACAGTTCAGGATTAGTTTATATCACTTAAGTTACAATAACTTATAAACTAATGGGGATATCGAAGGCGCATCTTTTCCGCTTCAGATGAGCCTACTGGCTCTTTAGTGACACAGGTGGTTCAATATTTATTAATTTTGGGATGAACTTTTATTTTACACTTAACGCGAAAAGCGGCCTTGAGAAACGATCACCCATTGTGCCGCCCAACGGAGGAGTTTTTCTGGTCAAGCGACCACCTTAGTGGTCGGTATTAATCCAGAGACACACCCATCTATGGAGAACAGTGTGAAACTGGCCCTCCACGATCTTCTGTCAAGTTCTTTTCAGCTTTCAACACGAATATGAGCCGACTTATTCTCCGCCTGTGCGTCCGCGGTTGCTTGTATGTGACTGAATAAAGTGTCTCTTCCCTTATAAGAGGCTGTCGCGTTACACGTGAAAGCTCACAACCTCTCTGAAAACCGAGGAATTAAATTCCCTTGCACAGTTTTGCCTTGAAAATGGCAGGATGTGCTCCTGTCGAAATGTGAGCGGTTGCCGACGACATCACCCGGCTGCATTCCCGTAAGTTATTTGAACAAGAGTTTTGTAAGTTACTTAATGACTTCGAGGGCAGGCATCCTCTGCAGTTACTAGCAGATATTTAATAGATGTGACGTTTTCCTGTGATTGTTCGGCAATAGCGTAATCAAACAGTTATGCATCCTTGCGGCTGTTTATGCGTAAAACGCTACATTTCTTTAAGTGTCAACTGCCAATCTTTACAACCAGCGTCGATCCTTTCATATATTTCTCGATTTCGCTACAGTTTCCTACCACTACACGTATCCTACATACGACTGCATGATCCCTGAATAGCGTCATGGAGCTTCAGCCGTTACCCACTAATTCGTTTACATACAGCGTTTATCAGAATTAATGGCGAAATTGAAACGGGTGTGTGTATACGGTAACAGAAACAAAAATGTTACAGTAAACATTGGTCTGGAAGTGAGACGTTTTCGAGATACTTTCGAATGTGTTTTTAGCAGCCACCATTTAGTTGAGTGTGAAATACTATCCTAGATAAAACTTATCAGTTAAGTCCCATTTTAATTGGGCTCACATTTCACAGTACTCACTTTCGTATGGTTGAAGAAACGGAGTAGTGAATTGGAAAGACATGTCAAGATTTGGAAGTTGATCTGGCTGTTTCAGAGCATTCGTAACTATCTGCAGAGAGTACTGAAGTAGAGAGTCCAAATGAGGAAACGACGATTGAACACTTACTTTAACAGGCACGTGTGTACAGTAAATTGTAATATGTAGCGTGCTGAAGCAGTATTGTACATCTTCGTATCCCTATAAGACCTGAGTTTTCTCTGAGGGAAGTAAAATTTTTCTTTATGCTTGTTGTGGATTGGCAAGACAGCCAAACCACTATGAGAGGAAGCCGAAAGGCACGCGTTTTAGCTCACGCAGGCTGGCGTGAGGTCTGGAACAGGACAAGGAAGTTAGACTTTAGAAAAAAAGGACGTAGCTGTTGGAATACTTAACTTTAATCCGTAAATGGTGACCATCGCTCTTGACGGTACATGTTTTACAGCATCAATAGTAACTGGTAATGGCGCCTTGCTAGGTCGTAGCAAATGATGTAGTTGAAGGCTATGCTAACTATCGTCTCGGCAAATGAGAGCGTAATTTGTCAGTGAACCATCGCTAGCAAAGTCGGCTGTACAACTGGGGCGAGTGCTAGGAAGTCTCACTAGACCTGCCGTGTGGCGGCGCTCGGTCTGCAATCACTGATAGTGGCGACACGCGGGTCCGACGTATACTAACGGACCGCGGCCGATTTAAAGGCTACCACCTAGCAAGTGTGGTGTCTGGCGGTGACACCACAATGTAGCATTGTGGTGTCACCGCCAGACACCACACTTGCTAGGTGGTAGCCTTTAAATCGACCGCGGTCCGTTAGTATACGTCGGACCCGCGTGTCGCCACTATCAGTGATTGCAGACCGAGCGCCGCCACATGGCTCTTAGATGATTTTTAAAATGATTTTAGATGCATGATTTATGCACTTCTATGTACCCATTTTCAATACATGCTTTGAACATTTGGCTCTCTCATGGAGTACAATAAGTAATTTTCAAATATTCAGTGTTGTAATAAATAAGCTGATAATTCAACAGTTACATGAAAAATAACAATAGTAATATTCAGTTTTACAGTGGAGTATAATTAAGTAACAACTTCTTAAATTCTGGCGGCCGCAAGCTGCTGCGCACTGCTACATTCACTTGTCGATATTTTTACTGTGATGCTCAACAGGTAGGAGCATGGGATGAATAATTCTTGTGACACTGCCCTAGCACTAGCACTACCAGAGGTAAGTACTGCATGGACAGTTACAGCAACAGCAGCCTCGTCAGTAACTTCCACCGGGATAGGATGTCTTCCTCTTCCAGGTGCCACTCCGAGCTCATCTGTGTTTTCTAATTTCATGATCATCTCCTTGAAACCATTTAATGACATCGAGTCCCTCCTCAGACCTTTTAGTCAGCGATACTCTCTCAATGCACCACTCTAATTGCTGTCGTCCATATAAAATAGTTTCACTAACAGCTCAGGGACTGTCCTCTCTATAGCAACACCATTCACTCACGCTATTGTTTGTCGTATGACAGCGTGGGTGTCATACCGACATACGAACAGTGTATAGAACCGGATTCGCGCCTGGTGGCCAAAATTGGATTTAATTTTTTTTTCAGCCTAAATCAGTTGTGCATCAACGCATTAGGATATCTTCCTATCTTTGCTGCCATACGATAATTACAGCCACACAGAACTCAGAGAGTAGCTGCACTTAAATTATAACAACTCGGTACACAGAGCGATAAAAATACGGTAACTAATGTTCGTAAGAGTACTGGTAAATTGCTTTCAGCAAATTATCTCACTCTGAATTTTCGAAAGAGAGAACATATACACTTTTTACATCTAGAGGTGCTACATCAGTGATAAATGCTGTACATGGTGGAAACTTCTAAAATTTTTGGTGTCCAAGTGGATGAGAAAGTAAAGTGCAAGAAACTCCTAAAACAGCTCTCGTTATCGAGGTATTTTATTTTAGCATGACTACTGATCCTTTCGGCGTTCACCTTACGATGTATAAATTCTAAGTTTATCCATTCAATCATCAATCCTTTAAGCGGTTACCCAATTAATCGCTTTACAACTTGAATATTGAGGCACCGTACATTCACTCTAGCTTTATTAAAAAGCAATGAGCAAAGATTCTATTTCTAAATATTATACACTCTGTATTAAAAGCATTTTAGAAAAACTTCTCTGTGTTCACTATAGGGTGTCACTTGAAGATGGACCTACAACGTTGTGAAAACGATTCTGTTGCCTAACAAAGGAATCTGTATACAGCCAAGGTTTCCATTCATAATCAAAATATTTTCTGAAGAATTTTTAAGATTAACGTGGAGAATATTCGGAAATTTCTTTACAGTAGCAATATTCTTTATTTATTCTTATTATTTCTTTATTCTTATTTCCAAGCTGCGTTCACATTTGATTTATTTCTGGCTAGTTTCAAACATATATCGTTCATTTTCGAACCATTACCTAAATCATTCTCATGTGATTAACGAAATAATTTCATATTATAATATTTATCCTCGGTAGGCAAAATAAAAGTGTCCCAGGAAATATTTCATGCACATTAAGGTAGGCAACCCAACTTAAATCACCCACATCAAGGGTGGATAGTGTCTATCTTCACGGGCATGAAATATTTTCCAGGACAGTTTTATTTTGTTCATCCTGTACATTTCTATCTCTCCTCAACTGTTAACATTTCAATATTCTGTGTCTTTGATACTACTACCTATTACATACTGAGTCATCTGATAGTGAAATACTTATTTATCATTTATTTCAGACACGGGCTCTGCTTATGGTGATAAACATATAATGATGAAAGAGACTGTACAGTTTACTACTCCATTTGCGAAGACATCATTGTTGTTGTTGTGGTCTTCAGTCCTGAGACTGGTTTGATGCAGCTCTCCATGCTACTCTATCCTGTGCAAGCTTCTTCATCTCCCAGTACCTACTGCAACCTACATCCTTCTGAATCTGCTTAGTGTATTCATCTCTTGGTCTCCCTCTACGATTTTTACCCTCCACGCTGCCCTCCAATGCTAAATTGGTGATCCCTTGATGCCTCAAAACATGTCCTACCAACCGATCCCTTCTTCTAGTCAAGTTGTGCCACAAACTTCTCTTCTCCCCAATCCTATTCAATACCTCCTCATTAGTTACGTGATCTACCCACCTTATCTTCAGCATTCTTCTGTAGCACCACATTTCGAAAGCTTCTATTCTCTTCTTGTCCAAACTGGTTATCGTCCATGTTTCACTTCCATACATGGCTACACTCCATACAAATACTTTCAGAAACGACTTCCTGACACTTAAATCTATACTCGATGTTAACAAATTTCTCTTCTTCAGAAACGATTTCCTTGCCATTGCCAGTCTACATTTTATATCCTCTCTACTTCGACCATCATCAGTTATTTTACTCCCTAAATAGCAAAACTCCTTTACTACTTTAAGTGTCTCATTTCCTAATCTAATCCCCTCAGCATCACCCGATTTAATTTGACTACATTCCATTATCCTCGTTTTGCTTTTGTTGATGTTCATCTTATATCCTCCTTTCAAGACACTGTCCATTCCGTTCAACTGCTCTTCCAAGTCCTTTGCTGTCTCTGACAGAATTACAATGTCATCGGCGAACCTCAAAGTCTTTACTTCTTCTCCGTGAATTTTAATACCTACTCCGAATTTTTCTTTTGTTTCCTTTACTGCTTGCTCAATATACAGATTGAATAACATCGGGGAGAGGCTACAACCCTGTCTCACTCCTTTCCCAACCACTGCTTCCCTTTCATGCCCCTCGACTCTTATAACTGCCATCTGGTTTCTGTACAAATTGTAAATAGCCTTTCGCTCCCTGTATTTTACCCCTGCCACCTTCAGAATTTGAAAGAGAGTATTCCAGTTAACGTTGTCAAAAGCTTTCTCTAAGTCTACAAATGCTAGAAACGTAGGTTTGCCTTTTCTTAATCTTTCTTCTAAGATAAGTCGTAAGGTTAGTATTGCCTCACGTGTTCCAACATTTCTACGGAATCCAAACTGATCTTCCCCGAGGTCCGCTTCTACCAGTTTTTCCATTCGTCTGTAAAGAATTCGCGTTAGTATTTTGCAGCTGTGACTTATTAAACTGATAGTTCGGTAATTTTCACATCTGTCAACACCTGCTTTCTTTGGGATTGGAATTATTATATTCTTCTTGAAGTCTGTGGGTATTTCGCCTGTCTCATACATCTTGCTCACCAGATGGTAGAGTTTTGTCATGACTGGCTCTCCCAAGGCCATCAGTAGTTCTAATGGAATGTTGTCTACTCCCGGGGCCTTGTTTCGACTCAGGTCTTTCAGTGCTCTGTCAAACTCTTCACGCAGTATCTTATCTCCCATTTCAGCTTCATCTACATCCTCTTCCATTTCCATAATATTGTCCTCAAGTACATCGCCCTTGTATAAACCCTCTATATACTCCTTCCACCTTTCTGCCTTCCCTTCTTTGCTTAGAACTGGGTTGCCATCTGAGCTCTTGATATTCATACAAGTGGTTCTCTTCTCTCCAAAGGTCTCTTTAATTTTCTTGTAGGCAGTATCTATCTTACCCCTAGTGCGAAAAGCCTCTACATCCTTACATTTGTCCTCTAGCCATCCCTGCTTAGCCATTTTGCACTTTCTGTCGATCTCATTTTTGAGACGTTTGTATTCCCTTTTGCCTGCTTCATTTACTGCATTTTTATATTTTCTCCTTTCATCAATTAAATTCAATATTTCTTCTGTTACCCAAGGATTTCTATTAGCCCTCGTCTTTTTACCTACTTGATCCTCTGCTGCCTTCACTACTTCATCCCTCAGAGCTACCCATTCTTCTTCTACTGTATTTCTTTCCCCCATTCCTGTCAGTTGTTCCCTTATGCTCTCCCTGAAACTCTCTACAACCTCTGGTTCTTTCAGTTTATCCAGGTCCCATCTCCTTAAATTCCCACCTTTTTGCAGTTTCTTCAGTTTCAATCTGCAGTTCATAACCAATAGATTGTGGTCAGAATCCACATCTGCCCCTGGAAATGTCTTACAATTTAAAACCTGGTTCCTAAATCTCTGTCTTACCATTATATAATCTATCTGATACCTATTAGTATCTCCAGGATTCTTCCAGGTATACAACCTTCTTTTATGATTCTTGAACCAAGTGTTAGCTATGATTAAGTTATGCTCTGTGCAAAATTCTACAAGGCGGCTTCCTCTTTCATTTCTTCCCCCCAATCCATATTCACCTACTATGTTTCCTTCTCTCCCTTTTCCTACTGACGAATTCCAGTCACCCATGACTATTAAATTTTCGTCTCCCTTCACTACCTGAATAATTTCTTTTATCTCGTCATACATTTCATCAATTTCTTCATCATCTGCAGAGCTAGTTGGCATATAAACTTGTACTACTGTAGTAGGCATGGGCTTTGTGTCTATCTTGGCAACAATAATGCGTTCACTATGCTGTTTGTAGTAGCTAACCCGCACTCCTATTTTTTTATTCATTATTAAACCTACTCCTGCATTACCCCTATTTGATTTTGTATTTATAACCCTGTAATCACCTGACCAAAAGTCTTGTTCCTCCTGCCACCGAACTTCACTAATTCCCACTATATCTAACTTTAACCTATCCATTTCCCTTTTTAAATTTTCTAACCTACCTGCCCGATTAAGGGATCTGACATTCCACGCTCCGATCCGTAGAATGCCAGTTTTCTTTCTCCTGATAACGACGTCCTCTTGAGTAGTCCCCGCCCGGAGATCCGAATGGGGAACTATTTTACCTCCGGAATATTTTACCCAAGAGGACGCCATCATCATTTAATCATACAGTAAAGCTGCATGTCCTCGGGAAAAATTACGGCTGTAGTTTCCCCTTGCTTGCAGCCGTTCGCAGTACCAGCACAGCAAGGCCGTTTTGGTTAATGTTACAAGGCCAGATCAGTCAATCATCCAGACTGTTGCCCCTGCAACTACTGAAAAGGCTGCTGCCCCTCTTCAGGAACCACATGTTTGTCTGGCCTCTCAATAGATACCCCTCCGTTGTGGTTGCACCTACGGTACGGCCATCTGTATCGCTGAGGCACGCAAGCCTCCCCACCAACGGCAAGGTCCATGGTTCATGACATCATACCCTACAGAAAACTCATGTTGACTTACGTTATACAGTTATATTTGAAACTTTAAACAGTGCCAGACAGAAACATCTCATGTTCAAGCTCTGTACAACCTTAAAATCTAGTTTACTTTCTGGTTTTATTTTGTTTATGTTAGCTTTAACTCGCGCAGTATAGTGAGTTTCTTCATACAGACGACATACGAATTTCGTTGGAGGCAGATTGTTACTATTACGGTTTTTTTTACACGCAAGACAACCATGTGTTGGTGTCAGATGTGGATGAAATCAGCGAAAATACGAGTATACCGTAAACGCAAGTCCCTAGTTATGTGTTCCTGCATTATTAAAAGCGCCACAGCACAGCTTTGACCAGGGAGCACCTGTGTAATTTCTTGTTGTCAGGGACGCCAAAAAGCAAACGGTGTGCTTCCTCCCCATCTCCACAAGATCGGAAAGGAATTTCCACTATATTCTGCGTTCACGCTGTTTGTGAGAACGCCAGTTATTAAAACTGAATCTAGATGTTTAAGAAGCCTGGTGTCTAGAGATTGAGTGTGGGTGACATTTATTGCACAAAGGAACTGTCGCGTGGAATACTGAACAGCTGTCTCCTTCGTGTGTTATTGTTTGCTTCTATACTCGCCGCCAGTCATCTGTCATGCCTCAAACCAACACATTTCCGTAATATACACTTGGAATTACAATCGAAGTTACGTTCCTTGCTGGGGCAGCTTCTTTGGCTTGAAAAATTCATTACCAGAAAGCTTCACCAGAGAGAACAGATAACCAGATATTGTTTTTCTCGGAGAACTGCCCATTATGAATATCGCCATTCTAAAAGAGCTCCATAAGACTTCCGAAAGTCAGACAGACTACAAAGAATAGTAGCTCTTGTCGCTTAATAAATAAACGTTTTGAACACTGAATACGTGAATTTAGTCCCAGTAGATCAACTTTCTTGAAGATGGAACCCTATAGGTAGTTCCGAATAATATAACGTATAATATAGAGACTGTGCCAGAATTAGCAGCGAAAATTTACACGGTGGTCTTAATGGGCTGTCACTGACTCCAGTATGAAATATTGTCCTAGTTACTACAAATTTATTTGAAATGTAAATTTTTCGATTAATTCCCCCTCTAATTCGGCTTATATTTCGTTAATGACCTACCGTAATCCTTTCAGATCCACTGTCTCCAATTGTGTACATTAATATTTGGTGTGTGTTAGGTGCAACAGAAATATTTTTTCTCAATAGAAAACTCATGTACACATGAGCTGTGGTGAAGCCCGACCAACAGGAATTACATGCGTTGATAAAAAAATGATAGTGCATTGAGAATGGCTAGTTTGTAGCTGAAATGTAGATCTGCCAATAAAATTTAAAAAGGACGACTGATAGGTGAAATCGATTATTTACAAGTCAATAACAGTAGCTGCGTGCAATAGCCTTCTGAATGGAAGGTAACCTGATTTCACGAACATCTTATCTCCAGAGGATTTCCAAATGCATGACCTGCAAAACAAAAAAAAAGAAACCGCTTGCCAGGAACTGGTTCAGTCTCTGCCTGAACTGATGGCCGGTATACTGGAACACCTGGCTCAGATTCCACCGGAAGTGCTGCAAGCAACTGTTGATGATGTCATTTTACGGATGCAGCATCTTGTCGAAGTCTCCAATGCTCCTACTGAACAATTGTGTAAATAACGAAATGAACATTATGTTTTTCTTACTTGTTTGACCTTATCTGTCCATGTCCCATTCCAGTTCATCACATATGGAAATATTTCTCCTACGTCTTTCTCGCATTTACAGCGCCAGTTTTGCGATGTTGGCCAAAACTGGAACTAATTTTGTCCAGCGTAAATCGGTTCCGCATCAATGCGCCCTACGACAGTTACAGCCCACAGTATATGGTATGTAAGGATTGAGTACAATTTTAATGTGGTCTACAAAATGTATAAACAAGCTTACTGTGCATTAGAAGTTCGTTTGTATGCAGGGTGTACGAGAACTCGACTGCCAAATTTTCGGACGTTGTTCAGGGATACCCTCTGCTACAACGGATTCACAGTCTCCTGCGGCTTGTTATGGCGTGGTAAGGTATATACGATTTAGTCTGTTATCGCAGTCACCACCATTTCCATGAAAATACCTTCACAACAGTAAAGGAGTCTATGATATTCGATAACGCACGACAATATAACAACCCTCGTATAACATCAAAGGATTTTGATGTGGTAGCTGCCGGCGCGGGAACCGCTCAGGGGAGCCAAGGTGTACAGTTCTTCCGCTGCATTCAGTGAACCTGTACACGAGTTGAATATTGGCCAGCTCTTCACCACTAAAACTATCCATGGTACTGCTTTGTGTCACTGTTAACGCGCAACTATCATTGCTGGAAAACAAAACACTAGACTGAATCGAGGAGCACTGAATGCAGACTTGAGGACATCGAGGTAAGGAGGGTATTCCTGCTGTCAACAGCAAGTATAATGAGCGAACGGAAACAAGACACACAAACCGTCAACACCTGCACTGCTGTGAGTTATTTTCCGTGCAATACAGGTACAAAGTTAACTCGTGCAAGAAACCAAGTGAGGTACAACTATAGCAAGCCGCCAAGGACAGTGGGCCCCTTGTACCAAAATACTCGGACAGTATCGCTGAAAAACCTCCGAAAGTTTGTCGGTGGAGCTCTGCAGCACCATATATTTGAGAAACAATAATGGGCCTACGATTAGCTTTGATATTGCATTGAAACGAGGTGTTAGGAATTAGCAAGCAAAATTCAGGTGGAGGTCGCCATCGAAATTTGCATTAAAGATCTTTGTTAGTGAAGAAATCTCATTTTAAATAGAAAGCGAAACTCTGCTTGGCTAAGACTAAGGCATCATACACTACTGTTATATGTTTCATGTGAACTGTAGCTCATAAAAAGGTACACAAATCGTTTCAATGGTTTTAAGAGTTTCATTTTTAAACTCTCATATTTTCAAAATCTCTCAAAAATACGCCTACTGATGTTAGATATGTCCCATTCTCTTTGTCATTGTTCAAGGTTTAAGGTTTTAACCCCTTCATTTTTCGATACATTTAACCCATAGTTTCCTCACATCTCAGTATTTATTGTTTCTGAACTGATAAGGAGCTAGCATGTGGGAGGAATACAATGTTGGAAAATGAATAACATTAAAAGTAAAATTATTTATCGATTTATTTTGTAGGCCATTTCTTAATTAAGGAATTAAGTGATGTTTTTATATATGAGTGTGTGTATTTTAAGCATACAAGATACAAAATAGAAATTATAGAAAGAAAATACCAAAAATTTAAAAACAATTTACATAGACAAATGAAAAGGCAAACAGGAAACTGTTGTTCTCTCACTAGTTTGGAAAATCAGGGAAAGCTATATTCGAGTTGATATACGTGTGTGAAGCAGACTTTCACAACCAATAAAATCAACTGCCAGATGTGAAACATCGGGATTAAAAAATGTAAAACTTAATATACTCGGCTGTGAAGCAGCCAAAACGAATTTCTATTTCTCTGATATACGTATAAACAAAATTTATGCGTCTGTGAACTACACATCATCACCCGTAAACATCAGTTACTGAAAAGGCACAATTTTAAAGGTTCGCTGAGACATAACAATTACAACTTTATACATAGCGCTGTGAAGCAGCTATTCCACTAACATGTGTGTCTCCGGAAAACACAAAAAGAGCTTCAGTATCAAAATGTCCAGACCGAAACAGGAAGAGTCTAGATACAGGAACCATCGGTATAACAGTTGTAAATTGTCGTAGCTGTGTTAGGAAAGTACCAGAGTTCCAAGCGCTAATAGAAAGCACTCATGCTCAAATCCTTATAGGCACTGGAATCTGGCTAAGGCCGGAGATAAGTTCAGAAGAAATTTTTGCGGAGAACATAACAGTATTCCGAAAGGATAGGCTAAACACAGTTGGCTGTGGCGTGTTTGTTGATGCTAGGAGTAGTTTATCTTATAGCGAAATTGAAGTAGATAGCTCCTGTAAGTTAATATAGGCAGAAGTCATTCTAGGCCACCGGATTAAAACAATAATTGGATCCTTTGATCGTCATCCCGATTCAGATGATACAATTGCTGAAAGGTTCAAAGAAAACTTGAGCTTGATTTCAAACACGTATCCGACCCATACAATTGTAGTTGGTGGTGACTTTAATTTACCCTCGATATGTTGGCGAAAGTACATGTTTAAATCCGGACGTAGGCATAAAACATCGTCCGAAATTGTGCTAAACGCATTCTCTGAAAATTATTTCGAGTAATTAGTTCACGAGCCCATGCGAATAGTAAACTCGTTGTGAAAACACACTTGACCTCTTAGCAACAAATAATCCTGAGCTAATAACAAGGATCAAAACGGACACAGAGATTAGTGAAGACAGGGCTGTCGTAGCGAGATTGAATATTGTAACCCCCAAATCCTCCAAGAATAAACGAAAAATATACCTATTCAAAAAAGCAGAGAAAATTACACTTGACGCCTTCCTAAGATATAATCTCCACTCCTTCCAAATTAACAATGCAAGTGTAGACCAGATGCGGCTTGAATTCAAAGAAACAGTATCGGCAGCAATTGATTTATACCAAGTAAATTAACAAACGACGGTGCTGATCCTTCTCGGTACACAAAACAGGTCGGAACGCAGTTGCAGAAACAGCGTGAAAACATGCCAAATTCAAACTGACGCAAAATCTCCAAAATGTTACAGAACCTCAAAATTTAGTGTGGACTTCAATGCGAGATGCTTATAATAGTTGCCACAAAGAAACTTTATCTCGAAACCTGGCAGAACATCCAAAGAGGTACTGGTCGTATGTGAAGTACGCTAGCAGAAATACACAATCAATGCCTTCTCTGCGTTGTAGTAATGGAAATTCTATCGACGACAATGCTGCCAAAGCAGAGTTACTAAACACAGCTTTTGGAAATTTCTTCACCACAGAAGACGAAGTAAATATTCTAGCATTCGAATAAAAAGCAGCTACCAACATGAGTAACGTAGAAGTAGATATCCTCGGAATAGTGAAGCAACTTAAATCACTTAACAAAAAAGATTCTTCCAGTCCAGACTATATACCAGATAGGGTCCTTTAAAAAAGACTGGGAAGCTGCACAGGTCATACCAATATTCAAGAAAGGTAATAGGAGTAACCACTAAATCACTAATTAACGTCGATATGCAGCAGGGTTTGCCGGCCGGTGTGACCGAGCGGTTGTAAACGCTACAGTCTGGAACCGCGCGACCGCTACGGTCGCAGGTTCGAATCCTGCCTCACGCATGGATGTGTGTGATGTCCTTAGGTTAGTTAGGTTTAAGTAGTTCTAAGTTCTAGGGGACTGATGACCTCAGAAGTTAAGTCCCATAGTGCTCAGGGCCATTTGAACCTAGCAGGGTTTTGGAACATATATTGTGTTCGAACATTATGAATTACCTCGAACAAAGCGGTCTAGTGACACACAGTCAATCCGGATTTAGAAGGCATCGTTCTTGTAAAACACAAAGAGATCTTTACTCACACGAAGTACTGAGTGATATTGACAAGGAATTTCAAATTGATTCCGTATTTCTAGATTTCCAGAAGGCTTTTGACACTGTACCACACAAACAACTCGTAGTAAAATTGCATCCTTATGGAATATCGTATCAGTTATGTAACTGGATTTTTTAATTCCTGGCAGAGAGGTCACAGTTCATACTAATTGACGGAAGAGTCATCGTGTAAAACAGGAGTGATATTTGACGTTCCCCGAGGTAGTGTTATAGGCCGTTTGCCGTTCCTCATCTATATAAACGATTTAGAAGACAATCTGAGCAGCCGTTTCAGGTTATTTGCAGTTGACGCTGTCGCATATCGACTAGCAAAGTCATCAGAAGATCAAAACAAATTGAAAAACGATTCAGAAAAGATATCTGTAGCGTGCAAAAGTTGGCAATTGACTCTAAACATGGAGAAGTGTGAGGTCATCCACATTAGTGCTAAAAGGGATCCGTTAAACTTCGGTTACACGATAAACCAGTCAAATCTAAAGGCGTAAACTCAACTAAATACCTAGGAATTACAATTACGAACAACTTAAATGGGAAGGAACACATAGAAAATATTGTGGGTAAGGCTAAACAAAGACTGCGGTTTACTAGCAGGACACTCAGAAAATGTAACATATCTACTAAAGAGACTGCCTACAATACGCTTGTCAATCCTCTCTTAGAATACTGCTGCGCGGTGTGGGAACCTCACGAGATAGGATTGACGGAGAACATCGAGAAAATTCCTAGAAGGGCAGCACCCTAGAGTGAGTGTCACTGACATGATACAGAATTTGTGGCGGACATCATTAAAACAAAGGTGTTTCTCGCTGCGGCGGCACTCCTCACGAAGTTTCAATCAGTAACTTTCTCCTCTGAAAGCGAAAATATTTCGTTGACGCCGAACTACAGCGAGAGAAACGATCACCATAATAACATAAATGACATCAGAGCTCGCACGGATAGGTAGAGGTATACATTTTTGCCGCGCGCTGTACGAGATTGGGATAATAGAGAAATATTATTAAGATGGTTCGATGAATCCTCTTTCAGGCACTTACATGTGATTTGCACAGCATCCATGTAGATGTACATGTGTAACCACAGAAAGCAGAAAATTTAATGTACAAACTTCTGTGATGCAGATTGAGGCGTTTATCAAACACATTTATTATCAGCCTATTTCATTAACACGTATAATCATAGAAAGCAGAACACTTAATATACACAAGTCTGTGAAGCAGACTGAGGGGTTTATGAAACACTTTTTTGAGCAGCACAGCCCTTGGAAAACCAGAAACAAAATATGACGGGAAACACAAACCACCGGCTGCTGTGGCCAAGCGTTTCTAGGCGCTTCAGCCGGAACCGCGCTGCTGCTACGGTCGCAGATTCGAATTCTACATCTACATCTACATCTAAATACATACTCCGCAATCCACCATACAGTGTGTGGCAGAGGGTACCTCGTACCATAACTAACATCTTCTCTCCCTGTTCCACTCCCAAACAGAACGAGGGAAAAATGACTGTCTATATGCCTCTGTACGAGCCCTAATCTCTGTTATCTTATCTTTGTGGTCTTTCCGCGAAATGTAAGTTGGCGGCAGTAAAATTGTACTGCAGTCAGCCTCAAATGCCGGTTCTCTAAATTTCCTCATTAGCGATTCACGAAAAGAACGCCTCCTTTCCTCTAGAGACTCCCACCCGAGTTCCTGAAGTATTTCCGTAACACTCCCGTGATGATCAAACCTACCAGTAACAAATCTAGCAGCCCGCCTCTGAATTGCTTCTATGTCCTTCCTCAATCCGACCTGATAGGGATCCCAAACGCTCGAGCAGTACTCAAGAATAGGTCGTATTGGTGTTTTATAAGCGGTCTCCTTTACAGATGAACCACATCTTCCCAAAATTCTACCAATGAACCGAAGACGAGTATCCGCCTTCCCCACAACTGCCATTACACTCTTGTCCCACTTCATATCGCTATGCAGGGTCACACCCAAATATTTAATCGATGTGACAAGCGCTACACTACTAATGGAGTATTCAAACATTACAGGATTCTTTTTCCTGTTCATCTGCATTAATTTACATTTATCTATATTTAGAGTTAGCTGCCATTCTTTACACCAATCACAAATTCTGTCCAAGTCATCTTGTATCCTCCTACAGTCACTCAACGACGACACCTTCCCGTACACCACAGCATCTTCAGCAAACAGTCGCACATTGCTATCCACCCTATTCAAAAGATCATTTATGTAGATAGGAAACAACAGCGGACTTACCACACTGGGCACTCCAGATGATACCCTCACCTCCGATTAACACTCACCATCGACGACAACGTACTGGGTTCTATTACTTAAGAAGTCTTCAAGCCACTCACATACTTGGGAACCAATCCCATATGCTCGTACCTTAGTTAGCAGTCTGCAGTGGGGCACCGAGTCAAACGCTTTCCGGAAGTCAAGGAATATGGCATCCATCTGATACCCTTCATCCATGGTTCGCAAGATATCATGTGAAAAAAGGGCGAGTTGCGTTTCGCAGGAGCGATGCTTTCTAAAGCCATGCTGATGCATGGACAGCAACTTCTCTGTCTCAAGGAAATTCTGCCTCGGGCATGGATGTGTGTGGTGTCCTTAGGTTAGTTAAATTTAAGTAGTTATAAGTCTAGGGCACTGATGACCGCAGATGTTAAATCCCATAATGCTTAGAGCCATTTGAATCATTTGAAACACAAACCATGGTTGTGCTAGAAAGAGTATTCACAGTTACGGAAAACAGATTTTTCTTTCTGTTGTTGCTACTTACACAGTTTATTTTAGTTCAGTCTATCTCTACTAGTATTAGCAAAAATAAAGACATTACCTTTCCGAAACTGAAATCGTGCTCGGAACAGGAACGAGTGCGGTTAGAGTGACGACGATGGAAACGGCTCTGAAATACCCTCAAACCACTGGCCAAGCCTCTTCCTGGTCTCCGGTCGCCGCTGGAACAATATCTGGAGACGGGGTCGGGCAGGACGCACTAATACGCAACGACGCACCGCGGGGGCTGTAGCGGATATTGCGTGCAGCGCGGCGACGGGGGACAAGTTTTCAATAATCTTTTATATTACATGGCGGGTAGGCGGGGAGAAATACGTTGACGACTACCAGGGGGTTCATAACTGGAGCGGTACCAACTGCGAACCTCACTCTCCTGAGAGACTGCCGCGCTTCCACCAGCCTCCCAGAAACTCTCTATACCGCCAGCATTACGAGGGACCTACAACTTTCTCCAGTTATGTAATCTCTATAAGCCTTCTACCGTGTTCCGCTAACTGCGGGCACCACAACATACCAGCAGAGGTGTCGGAACGTCGACAATGTATGAAGAAATTGAACAGAAACTCTATGCGGCCTAACAACCAAGAAACTTTTACCTTCAATCAGGACAGCCACGGAACGTTGCAAACTTACATTGTCTTTCCGTCAGACACTGCTGAATATTTGTGAGATCACATGAGCAGAATGAGTAGTTTTTCGAAAAGAGGTCATCTACTTCTACGTCTACATGATTACTCTGCAATTCACAATTAAGTGCCTGGCAGACGGTTTATCGAACCACATTCAAGCTATTTCTGTACCATTCCACTCTCCAACAGCGCGCAGGGAAAACGAACACTTAAATATTACTGTGCGAGCTCTGATTTATTTTACTATGATGATCGTTAGTCCCTATGTAGGTAGCCCAACAAAATATTTACCCATTCGGAGGAGAAAGTTGGTCTTTAAAACTTCATGAGAAGCTTGTGCCTCCGCCTATCATACCCGTGGCACCCTCTTTCCTGTTTCACGAAAAACTGTAATCTTCTTCCTCCTTCTTTCTTCCATCTATTGTCCACATTAAACAATGCCCAGTCCAAGTAATTAATAAGCAAAGTATTTTATGAAGATTTTAGAGGAGCGACGATTACAATAAACTTTCAAGTTTACTTAGCTTGTCATGTTAAGATGACTCCAATTCTTCTTGTCTAGGGGTTTCATTCTTGAAGCTGAAAATTTAACGTCAGGTCTTCACGGTTGGTTTGAACTAAATAAATTGGAATATTGTTGTCGCAGAATTTTTTTTACGTAAATATATTTTCAACTGATTTTCTCACATTTTGATTTTTCACATTAAAAAAGCCGAACTTATATTGTTTCACCTATTATACAAAAATACGTCCGATCACATCAGAGGCAAGCTTACGACTCTCACACTCTTCGGAAGTAACAATATTGTAAAGAGTTTACATTTTTTCTTAACCAATATTTTCCTACTAGTTTTCTTTACATTATTAATTTCGATTATTATTTCATACATGAATCCAGAAATAAACATAGAAAACAGTACAGGATTGGATAATTAATATTAGAAATTGTAAGTGTGCAAATTATTCGTAACTTCAAATGTCTCTAAAAAAATAATTTTAACTGAACATTTAGAACTAGTACTTACGGATTATAGTACCGAAACTAAAATATTGTACAAATTAATTCGTTTTCATAAATTTTAGCTTCAAATGTTACATACTGTGTATAAAACTATATGAAATTTTTCAGAAAAGCAGCTGAGGTAATATAGTATTAACATGTCCAAAATTCGAAAAATAATACTGATATTGACAACCACTGTTGAGGAAAAGTAATGCTAGTAGAGGATGTCCGGTTACAATACAAAGCGAACCTTTTCGATTTCCTCCGTTAATCTTATCTTATTATGATCCCAGGTCGCGTAGCAGTACCCCAGAAGAGAAAGCGTAGCGTAAGCAGCCTCTGTAGTAGATCTGTTGCTTCTTCTAAGTGTTCTGCCAAAGAACCGCAGTCTTTGGTTCACTTTCCCCGCAGCATTAGCTATGTGATCGTTCCAATTTAAGTTATTCGTAATTGTAATACCTAAGTATTTTACTGAACTCATTGTCTTTACATTTGTGTGATCTATCGTGTGACCGAAATTTAGAGTGTTCCTTCTAGTACACAGGTAAATGACATGACACTTTATGTTATTTAGAGTCAAAAATGGTTCAAATGGCTCTGAGCACTATGCGACTCAACATCTGTGGTCACAAGTCCTCTAGAACTTAGAACTACTTAAACCTAACTAACCTAAGGACATCACACACATCCATGCCCGAGGCAGGATTCGAACCTGCGACCGTAGCGGTCGCGCGGTTCCGGAATGAGCGCCTAGAACCGCTGGACCACCGCGGCCGGCTATTCAGAGTCAATTATCACTTTTCGCACCATACAAATACACTCCTGGAAATGGAAAAAAGAACACATTGACACCGGTGTGTCAGACCCACCATACTTGCTCCGGACACTGCGAGAGGGCTGTACAAGCAATGATCACACGCACGGCACAGCGGACACACCAGGAACCGCGGTGTTGGCCGTCGAATGGCGCTAGCTGCGCAGCATTTGTGCACCGCCGCCGTCAGTGTCAGCCAGTTTGCCGTGGCATACGGAGCTCCATCGCAGTCTTTAACACTGGTAGCATGCCGCGACAGCGTGGACGTGAACCGTATGTGCAGTTGACGGACTTTGAGCGAGGGCGTACAGTGGGCATGCGGGAGGCCGGGTGGACGTACCGCCGAATTGCTCAACACGTGGGGCGTGAGGTCTCCACAGTACATCGATGTTGTCGCCAGTGGTCGGCGGAAGGTGCACGTGCCCGTCGACCTGGGACCGGACCGCAGCGACGCACGGATGCACGCCAAGACCGTAGGATCCTACGCAGTGCCGTAGGGGACCGCACCGCCACTTCCCAGCAAATTAGGGACACTGTTGCTCCTGGGGTATCGGCGAGGACCATTCGCAACCGTCTCCATAAAGCTGGGCTACGGTCCCGCACACCGTTAGGCCGTCTTCCGCTCACGCCCCAACATCGTGTAGCCCGCCTCCAGTGGTGTCGCGACAGGCGTGAATGGAGGGACGAATGGAGACGTGTCGTCTTCAGCGATGAGAGTCGCTTCTGCCTTGGTGCCAATGATGGTCGTATGCGTGTTTGGCGCCGTGCAGGTGAGCGCCACAATCAGGACTGCATACGACCGAGGCACACAGGGCCAACACCCGGCATCATGGTGTGGGGAGCGATCTCCTACACTGGCCGTACACCACCGGTGATCGTCGAGGGGACACTGAATAGTGCACGGTACATCCAAACCGTCATCGAACCCATCGTTCTACCATTCCTAGACCGGCAAGGGAACTTGCTGTTCCAACAGGACAATGCACGTCCGCATGTATCCCGTGCCACCCAACGTGCTCTAGAAGGTGTAAGTCAACTACCCTGGCCAGCAAGATCTCCGGATCTGTCCCCCATTGAGCATGTTTGGGACTGGATGAAGCGTCGTCTCACGCGGTCTGCACGTCCAGCACGAACGCTGGTCCAACTGAGGCGCCAGGTGGAAATGGCATGGCAAGCCGTTCCACAGGACTACATCCAGCATCTGTACGATCGTCTCCATGGGAGAATAGCAGCCTGCATTGCTGCGAAAGGTGGATATACACTGTACTAGTGCCGACATTGTGCATGCTCTGTTGCCTGTGTCTATGTGCCTGCGGTTCTGTCAGTGTGATCATGTGATGTATCTGACCCCAGGAATGTGTCAATAAAGTTTCCCCTTTCTGGGACAATGAATTCACGGTGTTCTTATTTCAATTTCCAGGAGTGTATATTGCCCAAATCATTTTGCAATTCTTGATTATCTGATGACAGTATTATCTCCAAACAGTCTAAGAGGACTACTCAGATCGTCTCCTATATCGTTTATATGATTAGGAACAGCAGAAGGACCTATAACATTCTTTGAAGAACACCAGATATTTCTTCTGCTTTACTCGATGACTTTCCATCAGTTACTACGAATTGTGAGCTTTCTGACAGGAAATCACGAATCCAGTCGCACAAGTGAGACGTTACTCCGTAGACATGCAATTTTATTAGAAATTCCTTGTGAGGAAATGTGTCAAAAGTCTTCTGGAAATCTAAAAGTATGGAATCAATTTAACATCCCCTGCCGATAGGACTCATTACTTCGTGAGATTAAAGAGTTAATTTGCTTCGCAATAAAGATATTTTCTGAATCCGTGTTCGCTGTTTGTCAATAAATTCGAGGTAATTCATAATGTTCGAACACGGTATATGTTCCAGACTCCTGCTGCACATTGACGTCAGTGATATGGGTATGTCATTCAGAGAATTGCTCCTATTTTCTTTCTTGAGAATTGATGGGTATTGGCGTGACCTGAGCAACTTACCAGTCTTTAGGTACGGATTTTTCAACGAGAGAGAGAGATTGTATATGACGGCTAAGTATGGAGCTACTGTATCAGCATACTCTGAAAGGAACCTGATCATATGATGAACATAAACAAAAGTAAAACATGGATACACCCCTAATGTAGTTGAACAGGCGATGATGAGGGAATCAGATTAGGAAATGAGTCACTGAACGTGGTAGATTAGTTTTGCTATATGGGTAGCAAAATAAGGGATAGCAGATCTTTCCTGAAGGTGTTTGTCAGGAGTGTACCACTATATGGAAGTTAAACGTGGAGGATTATCGGTTCAGACAAGCGGCAAGAAGAAGCTCTTGAAGTGTAATGCTACAGAAGAATGCCGGAGATAACAAGGGTACATGGAGTAGCTAATGAGAAGGCACTGTATCTAACTGGAGGAAAAAGAGATCTATGGCACAACTTGGCTAAAATAAGGGATCGGTTGACAGATCATAGCCTAAGGGATCAAGGATGGGGAACAAAAACTGATGAGGCACACCAAGGTTTTTAATACACTAACAGGTTAAAATAGATCTAGCTTAAAGTAGTTTTCAGAAATAGGCTTACAACGTAATAACCAAGAGTGTACAGCTGCTTAAAACCTGTCCGCTGGCTGAAGACTAAAACAACAAGGACAAAAACAAGACCAACAATAACAAAAACAACAGTAACATAAAAAATTAACAAAATATCGATGAAATAATGTAGAGCGTGTAGAAAAATGTGCAAAAACCAGAACCTCAAAACATTGCCGTACCTAACACGTGTAGGAAACTGTTGGCTTTCAAAACAGCTTCCACTCACCTCGGAATGGATTAATACAGGTCCTGTGCGGTTTTGGAGGATATCTTATACCATTCTTGCTGCAAAATATTGGCAGCTTGAGGTAACGAGGTGGGCAGCAATCACGCAGTCTTCTCTCCAAGGTAGACCGCAAAGGCCCAATAATATTGAGATCTGGTGACTGTGGCGGACATGGGAGATGCAACAATTCATTCTCGGTCTTACAAAACAAGTCCTGGACGATGCGAGATATGTGAACGTGGGCCCTGTCGGCTTGGAACACAGCGTTGCCAATGTGGAACAAACAATGTACCATCGGATGGACCCGAATCATTAAGAATAGTCACACAGTTTTTGGCAGTAATGTGGCCGTGAAAACTAACCATGTACCTCATGGAATAACACAATATGCCTGCCCAAATCATCAATGAACCCCTGCCATGTTTCACGCTTGGGATGTAAACTCGGCCAGATGTAGGAAACAGTGTGCAACAAGAACCATCCGACCAAATTACTTTCTTCCATTACTTCATAGTCCAAGTTTCATGGCTCCAGCACAAGTATTCGTGTTAACACGCATTATTATCACTCATGACTGTATCTGTTATTCTAGCTCGCCTGGCAATGTCCTGTTATGAATCTGCCAGCATGTTGCTTCATTACTGACAGTAATCGTGATTGCAGTTCTGTATCGACTTTTGCAGCTGTCGTTATCTTACTGCGTCACGACCCTCTTCAATAACCGTCCGTCACGATCACTCAACACACTCTTTCGTCCGCAATGTGACGTTGCGGTTGATGCTTTTCCGCTATTCCTGCAAGCGGAGTAAATATTCGATATGATACGTCTTTAAACACTCAACACTTTGGCTACTTTGTCTGTGGAAGCACCCACCGTACGTGCACCAAGAATTCGTCCAGGAAGTCATTTAGTTCCGACATAAAGCAATCAAATGTACACAGAACACTGTTCAGACAACGACTGACACTTGCTACTTTCTGAGCACAACCCACATGCTTGCCTAGTATCTGCATTTACACACATCAAAAAAAGTTTTGCATCACCCCGGTTCCCACAACTCCTGAAGATAGACGTTGACTATAGATATTGTATCACAGACACAGTCCCTTTGACTGTTCAGAGATGTCACTAAACCCGCCCAAGGATGTAAACAACCATGCAAGAGCAGCGCCTATCAGGTGGAGGGGGTCCGACAGCCGGTCAGTTCCAATCGTTCCACCAGGAAGGAGGTACACGGCTCGTTTTGTCTGTAGTCAACCATGCCTAGACGGTCAATACCGCAGTACGATCGCGTCCACATTCTTTGTGCCGGGAAGGGCTCTCGACAAGGAGAGTGTTCAGGCGTCTCGGAGTGAACCAAAGTGATGTTGTTCGGACATGGAGGAGATACAGAGAGACAGGAATTGTCGATGAAATGCCTCTCTCAGGCCGCCCTAGGGCTACTACTGGGGTGGATTATGGCTCGCAGGAACTCTGACAGCAACGCCACCGTGTTGAATAATGCTTTTCGTGCAGCCACAGGACGTCGTGTTACGACTCAAACGACATGATGCGCAACTTCACTCCCGACGTCCATAGCGAGGTCCATCTGTGCAAGCACAACACTTTGCAGCGCGGTACAGACAGGCCCAACAACATGCCGAATGGACCACTCATCACGTTCTCTTCACCGATGAGTGTCGCATATGCCTTCAACCAGACAATCGTTGGAGACGTGTTTGGAGGCAACCCTGTCAGCCTGAACGCCTTGGACACACTGTCCAGCGAGTGCAGCAGATTGGAGCTTCCCTGCTGTTTTGGGGTGGCATTATGTGGGGCCGACGTACGCCGCTGGTGGTCATGGAAGACGCCGTAACGACTGTACGATACGTGAATACCATCCTTTGACCGATAGTGATGGACGACAATTCGCACCCCCATCGTCCACATCTTCGACTTCCTTCAGGAAAACGACATCGCTCGACTGGAGTGGCCAGCATGTTCTCTAGATATGAAGCCTGTCGAAAATTCCTGGGATAGATTGGAAAGGGTTGTTTATGGACGACGTGACCCACCAACCACTCTGAGGGATCTGCGCCGAATCTCCGTTGAGGAGTGGGACAATCTGGACCAACAGTGCCTTGATGAACTTGTGGATCGTCTGCCACGACGAATACAGGCATGCATCAGTGCAAGAGGACGTTCTACTGGGTGTTAGAGGTACCGGTGTGTACAGAAATCTGGACCACCACCTCTGAAGGTCTCGCTGAATGGTGGTACAACATGCAATGTGTGGTTTTGATGAGTAATAAAAAGGGCGGAAATGATGTTTATGTTGATTTCTTTTCCAATTTTCTGTACAGGTTCCGGAACTCTCGGAACCGAGGTGATGCAAAACTTTTTTTGATGTGTGTATGTTCACGCTCGCATTTTTCGCGGTGCTTCCTTATTTTTGTGCAACCCTTGCAGTTGAATTACATCACGCGACGCTGGGAGCTGATTAGGAAATGAGACATTAAAATCAGTAGGAGAGTTTTGCCATTTTGGTAGCAGTACAATTGGTATAAAGAAATAATTTCTGAAGATGTTTGTGTTGAGTGTAGCCTAGTACGGAAGTTAAACCTGGACGATAAACAGGTCACACAAGAAGGGAATAGAAGCTTTTTAAATCTGATGCTACAGAAGAATGCTGAGGAGTAGGTGGGGAGGCTGAATAAGTAGTGAAGAGGCACTTAAGGGAAATGGGGGAAAAAAGAAACCAGAGGCACAACGTGATTAAAAGAAGGCATCGGTAGATGGATTGCATCCTAAGGCATCAAGGATTCGTTAGTCTGGTAATAGAATAAAGTGAGCATGGTGAAAATTGTAGAGGGACACTAATGCTTTCATACAGCACAGGTTAAAATGGATGTATGGTAAAGTAGTTCTGCAGAGATGAAAAATCTTACATCAATCCAGTCTTCGACTGAAGACCGCAACAACAACAACAACAACAACATAAAAGATGCACAAAACGTCAGTAAAGTAGTTTGACGAAACAGGATTAAACATTTAATTTTCTCCAAAATACATTTTGCATATATGACCCCGAGGCTCGGAAAGTGTAGCGGCATGTCAAAGTAAGCGTGAATAACAGTATTTTTTAAAACTAGCAGCGTCATCTGACAATTTTTATTTTCATTCTACCGTCGCAGACTTTCTGTTCCTTAACATGGTAACAGATTGGTATTCAAGTAATTCAGCAGGCCCTATTCTGATTTTCATGATGTTGTGAAACAGGTTTCGAAACGTCGATTGTGTATGCAGAAAATGAACAGGATGATGACACGGCGTAAGGATAATTTCTTTGCTAACTGTGTTGTCACATTTGAGGAGTCCTTATGAAAGCGGTCACTACCTTCTGCGCAGAGACATGTTAAACATAGCACAAAGACTCATCTTACAGATCTGACTGACAAGCAGTACAGGAAAAACGTGATAATAATTGCTAATTACATTGCTGTAATTGTGATCCAAGTAATTCTTTCTCGACGTTCACCACTACATTATCCAATGAAAGTACTTCGGTTGTCTTATCTTGTTCATTGCAAAACGCTTCTCTCCGCCGCTGCTTTTATCCCAAATCTATTTACTTTTGTTGTCTTCCCCATTGAAATTTAATTACTTCTCCCATAGATTCCTCTTCTTTACAGAGACGCTCGATTCGTTTTATTTCCTACCTTGTAGTTTTGCTTTGTTGTGCACAATTCGCTTTCATGCCTCTCTAGCTCTTCTCGCATCGCAGCAATTCCACAATTGCTTCGGCGTCCTACGGGCCGGCGTTGTTCACTCACTTAGGCACCCTGTGCCCCCCTCCACCGGCTTTTGCTCAGACTAACCTGTCCTGAAAGGCCGGCCACGGACGCATTCCCCCTAATTTCCGTCCGTCAGCTGCTGTTGGTCGCCCCCCTGCTGCTGCTGCTACTACTACTGGACTGTGGCCCATTTCCATCACGGGCAGCACGGCGCGCCAGTCTGTCTCACGAAAAGTAGACAACAGGCCGTCGCTTCGCGTTTTCCGCACGAGCGGCAGCCGTTTGTTTGCCGTGTAGTTCACAGTGTTTGCCCGTCCCTGTTTGTTGCTAACGTGTGGCCACCGCTTCGCAGTTGTTACAGCGCGTCGCTGCAGCGATACAACAGCCAGGGCCCTATCTCTCTCTGCCTCTCTAACCAGAGATAGCATTGCATGCAGTGCCCTTTCCTCCCCTCTTTCTCTCTCTCGCTCTCTCTCTCTCTCTCTCTCTCTCTCTCTCTCACACACACACACACAGTAAACTGTAACGACGTGTAACATCTTGACCCGCAAATGGAATTGTTAAAGTACACAATTATGTGCTAAAAAGACTGCATAAACGATGTGCTGTTACATCTACATAAATATTGCGCAAGCTACTGTACAGTGCATTGTGTGTGAAATCTTATAGGTCTTAACTGCAAAGGTCATCAGTCCCTTACAGTGCATTGCGGAGTATGTTATACAGGGTGAAAAGTATTTAAATCGACAAACTCTGGGAGGTTGTAGGGGACATCAAAACAAATATTTTTCCCTAATGTCATTTTTTCCTATGAGGAGTATTTAAACCGGTAGAGAAAGATTTATCTGGTGGCAAATTAATTAAACCAACAAACACTTTTCCATTTTTTTATGACCAAGAGACAACAACTAGGTAGCAGATACGGCCCAATTAAACAGTCTCCAACAACACCGACCCACACATTAACGAAGGACCACACTTGATGAGCGCTAGTAACTGTGGCATGTGGGTTATCCTCACTCCAAACATGCGAATTGTGCATGTTGAAGACTCCATCACGCCCGAACGTTGCTTCATCGGTAAACAACACAGAGGATGGAAATGTAGGATGCATTTCACACTGTTTCAGGTACCACGGCGAAAACTGTGCTCTGGGTGGGTAATTAACTGGTTCCAGGTTGTGGACACGCTGTAAGTGAAATGGACGTAACAACTGCTCTCGAAGGACTGTTCTTACATTCGTCTGATTCGTCCCTATGTGAAGTGCAATTGCACGAGTGCTGATTGAAGGATCCCGCTCCACATGCTGCAAGACAGCTTCCTCAAATTGCAGCGTTCTTACCGTGCGACGGCATCCCTGTCCAGGTAATCTGCTAAATGACCTGGTCTCACGCAGACGTTGGTACACAGCATCAAAGGTCGTCTGATCCGGGATACGGCGATTAGAATGTTGTTGTTGATAAACCCGCTGTGCAGCTCGTCCGTTGTACCATATCAGTGTACTCACTCCAGGTGTATCGCTCGATTAGTAAACAGAGACAATGCACTACTACACTGGTGGACAGCAGTTGCCTACAACTGAAGAGCGTAATACGCCCTCTAACTACTGAAGATCGCAATACGGCCTCTATCAACTGAAGAGCGTAATACGGCCTCCGACGGTTTAAATAATCCTCGTAGGAAAAAATGACATTAGGGAAAAATATTTGTTTTGCTGTCCCCTACAACCTCCCAGAGTTTGTCGGTTTAAATACTTTTCGCCCTGTATAGCTAACTTTATTTGTAATTACACAGACGGAAAAAGTGGTAACAACAAGGAGTTGTGCGACGTAAACGAAAGTTGGAAGGCGTGTTTCCACATCTGAAAAGATGTTTTTCCTCTTTCTCCCAGTTGCATAAGAGTGGCGGTAGTAGCGCAGCTATTAAAGTGTATATTTGGTTTACCTTAAATACAGTCCGTAACGGTCGTGAGCGTTAGTTGCCGTTTGGATTGGACGTGGTGAGCTGATGGTAGTCAAATATGCGTTTAAGGCGACAAAGACGACATACTCAACACATCACTGAGTATGAACGAGGTCGTGTATTAGAGCGACGAGAAGCTGGCTGATTCTTCTGCGATATTGCAGAAATACGTGACAGAAATGTAGCCGTGGTTCCTGGCAGCGGTGGTTACAGGAATGTACAGCCACAAGAAAACCAGACTCAGGACGGCCGCGTGGCATCGCAGAGAGGGAACACAATCCTCTTCGGCTTATGGCCTTGGCGCTTCTTATTGCATCTGCAGCAACAATTTGATTAGCAGTTGGTACCAAAGTGACACAACAAATTGTTAGAAATCGGTTAATCAAGGACAGCTCGTAGCCAGTCGCCCTATAGCTTGCATTTCACTGACCTCAAACCACCGCCACTGTGTCAAGTGAGAGCTCATTGGAGGACAGGGTGGAGGTCTGTTGTGTTTTATGACGAAAGCTGGTTCTGCCTCGGTGCCATATACGGCCGTATATTGGTTAAAAGGGTGCCAGTTAAGGACATGCTAACAACCTGACTGCGTGCTAGACACACTGGAGTTGTGGTCTCGGATGCTACTTCGTATACCGCAGCAGCACTCTCGTTGTTAGTCCCACGTACCCTGTCTGCAAAATACGTCAGTCTGGTGACTCGATCTTTTGTGCTGCCTCTGTGTTTCAAGATTTTAAACATGTATTTTCCAACAGGATAGCGCTCGCCAACATACCGCTGTAGTAACTCAACATGCCCAACACAGCGTCGACATGTTGCCTTGACCAGCTCGATCACCAGATCTGCCTCCAATAGGGCACATATGGGACATCGTCGGACGAAAACTCCAACGTCATACACCGTGCCGGCCGGAGTGGCCGAGCGGTTCTAGGCGCTACAGTCTGGAACCGCGCGACCGCTGCGGTCGCAGGTTCTAATCTTGCCTCGGACATCGATGTGTGTGATGTTCTTAGGTTAGTTATGTTTAAATAGTTCCAAGTTCTAGGGGACTGATGACCACAGCAGTTAAGTCCCATAGTGCTCAGAGCCATTTGAACCATCATACACCGTCCCTGTACTGACCGATCAAGTGCAACAGTCATGGAACTCCATCCCACAATCTGACATCCGGCACCTGTACAACTTTTGCGTGCTTGCATTCAACATTCTGGAGATTACACTGTTTGATAATGTACCAGCATTTCACATGTGCAATGGCTTACTTGTCACTTATATAAACCTGTGACCTTGTAATATTAATCACATAAATATGTTACCTAGACAAATGTATTCCCGAAATTTCATTACTCTACACGAATTATTTTTTTATGTTGCCTTTTTCCATTAGTGTATTAAAAAATTAGTTGCAGGTATTCACAGTCACCTTAAATACATTGAAAGATTGTTAACTAGTCAGAGGGCTCCACGCAGTGATATGCGGGTCAGGTATCAAAGCTTGTAGCTCATCTCCAAATCATGCATAGCCCGTGCACGGTCTGCTCGACCGCGCTGTCGAAGCTCCTTACCAATCCGTCTCTATGTACTGCATCTCTTATAGAACATTAAGGGAACAAGAATTCAGAGAATTCCAATTGCCTCACAATCAATTTCCTGAGCCCAGCTTTTATCCGTATCTTCTTAGTATTCCTGATATAGGTTGTTGCGGCACGTAATGAAGACAGATAATGATTGTTCTCGATAATGAAGAACTCTTTTATCATCAACGGTACTAGATCACGTCTTTACTGTATCCAAAAAACAATCGGAATCCTTCTTCTCTACAATGTTAATCCGACAGAATAGCACATGGCGCGTATATCAAAGCTTCATCGTAGTCATATACGCAGGGTGATCAGAAACAGTCCAAGAAGCTTGTGAGGGTGTTGGAGGTTGGATTCTGCTGACAAATAATTGTTAAGAAAAAAAAATGTGCCGTTCATGAGTGAGCCGTGGCGCCCGTTACTGGCGCGCCAGTTTCTTGGATGTCCATTATCGATCCTTCGATGTTTCTTATATTTGCTTGCCTTGTTGTTTTCCGCATTCGCGGGGCGAGTGGCAGTTGACTTTTGCTCGGGCGACCTGCTGAGACGTCGCGATGTACGAGATGGGAAGCAACCACGTATATGGGGAGTTGGTTGTACGCGGTCTGCCGGTTCAGGATGGAGGATACGTGTTGGCTGCCTACCTGTATCCTCTCCTGATTTTGCTCGCCGTGCCTTGCGACCGCCTAGCTTGGGTTGCTGCCTGGTGCATCCTACACGAGCCATACCGGACGTCCAGCAGAAGTTAAGCAGCCTTGTGTTTCTTTTAAAGAAAAGCAGCAAATGTATAAGACTTTTTGTAACCAATTTTGGTGGCCTCTTAAGTGTGGCCTTAGCGTTTACACTGCCTTTGGGGAGAGCTAATTCTTTTAAATTTAAATAGTTGGGGTTCCTTCCTTGTGCTTGGTTAAATGTTTACTTGTATAGCGGGAAGTGACTCCTGGTTTAAACTCGGAGACGGTGTTTGATGTTACTGCCGCCTCCGGCATTCATCTTTTCAATTAAGTGTTGTCATCCCTTCGAGCGACCTGGTGTCACTCCTCGTTAATTAATGCTGGTTTATGTGTACTTAATTTTGAATTGGCCATTTGAATTAATATTTTGGTGTGCAGTATAGCACTAAGGCAACCTCATTGTATACCACCTTGTGCCCCGGTCTAGTACCTTAATTTTCAGTGGCACAAGTTAGCTCCACTACCGGTTTTACTGATGCGCTCCCTTCAAAATCTTGTATAAGTTTGCCCCATGTGTGTCTGGGAACACAGAGATGAGCTTTAGTATGACTTCAGTGCTAGTCAGTTATTGGAATCTTCATTTTGGCTTGGCTTCCACTGAAGAGTTTGAGTGGAGCGTAGTGTGTTTAATTTGTTACTCATTTAATTACTGTGAGTTTGTTTATTTAATGGGGTTCAAATGGTTCAAATGGCTCTGAGCACTATGGGACTCAACTTCTGAGGTCATTAGTCCCCTAGAACTTAGAACTTGTTAAACCTAACTAACCTACGGACATCACAAACATCCATGCCCGAGGCAGGATTCGAACCTGCGACCGTAGCGGTCTTGCGGTTCCAGACTGCAGCGCCTTTAACCGCACGGCCACTTCGGCCGGTATATTTAATGGGGAGCAAGACATTTAAAGACTGTTGGTATTAACTCCCCTAGTTGCTGGGCGTTGCTAATTCGTTCCAAATGGCCTACTAGTTATTCAATGGCAGGGCTATTGATTAGTTGCTTAGTGCGAGTACAAATTCACGCTATTTATTTGTTGCCGAAATTGTTAGTGTCTGTGTCGTGATTCAATCACTAGCTACGTGCTTGAGCTAAATTGCTATAAACCTTACATTGCCTCCTTAAAATTTGTTGCCAGCAGAAACCCTTAAGAGAAGTAAGTTTTGTCACTGCTAATGTTAACCTTTACTGGGAGCAATATTTCATGTAGTTAAATTTTGTCTTAAAATGTGTATTCCTCTGATGTAATAAACGAGTGATAAAAGAAAAAAAGAAAAGGGTCCTGGCCGTTCTTATTGTGTCTGATGTGTAACACGTATCAATGACTAAATTAGCATTGAAGTTAGCCGAACATGCCGTAGCGCGCGCAAATTCAAGTGGTGACCCGCATGATACAGTTAGAGTGAGTTGCACTAATAACATAGAGAACATCGCACGCAGCTGCTCAGCCTTTTCCGCGCATTCTATCCTTACTACCGTCGTGTCCAATTTTTGTACCACTCTCTTGTTCGGTTTTAGGAAACAAAACGAAGAACGCGCTTGCGACACCGTCTAAAGCGGGCCGCTTAAATTTGCAAATCAGGAGCCTTTAATGCTAATTAACTCGGTAACGTCCAACGTACCGAATCTTTTTCTTAACAGTTATGTCTGAACACAACCTCTGTAACACCCTTACAAGCTTTACAGAAAGTTTCTAACCAACCTATGGACTTTGGTACACACAGTAGTGTGTTAAAAATTACATTTAATTACAGGTGTAGTCACCTTTCACGCTCAAGGCCAATGTCATATCAGTTCATAAATTTTGTACTGCAAAGACACATGGTACTTATACTAAAACGTCCCCTGAGAAAAATTACTGACACACAATATTTTTTGGCGCAACGCAATCTGACTTTCAAAAATCCCTACAAAAGAATGGCCCTGACTAACATTAACCTATACGTTTCACAAATCACTTACCTCACAAAAATCTTGGTTACTCGAACTACTGCAATACAGCGAGCGCCACTACTGCCAGCTAAATAAAAGATTCAAACTACGGAAGGCACTAACTACTGATAGGCATAGTTAGCAAATGAAAGATTTTAATAGAGAACAAAAATGTATTTACCTTAATAGTCATCAAAAGTCATAATATATATAGCAGCTCATGACATCCAGTCTTACAAATTTCAAAATTCCGCCATTTCTCTCCCCACATCCACCACCGCTGGCGGCTCACCTCCAACTGCGCAACGCTACGCGCTGTTAACATCCAGCTGCCCAACACTACAATGGCCAACAACAATTCAAACCAGCCACAGACTGCACACAGCACAGCCAGTGATTTTCATACAGAGCGCTACGTGGCGTTACCAATATAAAAACTTAAACAGCCTACTTACAATAATGATGGTTCAAATGGCTCTGAGCACTATGGGACTCAACTGCTGAGGTCATTAGTCCCCTAGAACTTAGAACTAGTTAAACCTAACTAACCTAAGGACATCACAAACATCCATGCCCGAGGCAGGATTCGAACCTGCGACCGTAGCGGTCTTGCGGTTCAAATGGTTCAAATGGCTCTGAGCACTATGGGACTCAACTGCTGAGGTCATTAGTCCCCTAGAACTTAGAACTAGTTAAACCTAACTAACCTAAGGACATCACAAACATCCATGCCCGCGGCAGGATTCGAACCTGCGACCGTAGCGGTCTTGCGGTTCCAGGCTGCAGCGCCTTTAACCGCACGGCCACTTCGGCTACAATACTGACGTCACAAAAGGCACGAGACAGCGATATGCACATATACGTATGGAGGTAGTATCGCGTACAAAAGTTATATTTAGGGCAGTGCATTGGCGGAACTGTTATTTGTGCTCAAGCGATTAATGTGCAAAGATTTCCAATGTGATTATGGCCACAAGACGGGAATTAACAGACATCCCAAAGTGTGAAAGTTTTGCAGAGTCTGCGAAAAGTGGCTATTGCGGACAGAACTGCAGGCAGTCAGTATTCGTCGAAATACATGGGATGTTAAGAGAACATCTTAGAACGTGGAATGGGGACAGAAAAGTATAGGGCACCTTTGAAAACCACGAGACACCAACATCCAATGCAGGTCCCGAAATGTAAGAAACAGCCACCAATGGTTAAGCTAAATAATTTAGACGTGCGATTCTGAGATACAGCTGTGCTTACAAAGGTCCATTCTTACTGGACAGTACTTTACTGTCGACAGAGGGAGAGGGTAGGACACAGTTTTGGAGCAGTAAGTATAACGAGATTTGTAACCAGTTGATCACCTGAAATGAGAGTAAATGACGGATACAAGGGTCTTTTAAGATTTATTACTGTACTCACAGTATTTATGGGTCAGCCTACCAAAATTACTTGACACTACGGAAAAGGAAAGAACCGAGTCTTCCTTGTCAGGAACGCACAGCAGGATTTCTACTTCTCCGGCAGATTCTTTGGGGGACGACTAGACGAGAAACCTTTACTTTGGAGACAAGAGGCTCTGATGCGGCTGAGTTGAGCTTGGATGCCGACGCAAATTGTTGGTACAGAGTCAATGATTCTGCAGCCATTTCACCCACCGCATGTGGACTATGAGTTTGCAGGGAAAGTCGAGATATTTTTAACGATATTAATTCCCACCTGCATTCTGAAGACTTGTTGGCAGTTAGAGGTTCAACATGCTTTCAACTCCGTCTACAGATGCAAACGCATGCCCTTCTTTAGTACTGTCTATCTTTTCTCACTGACCTTCAGCTGTCATGGTACGACAGGTGAATATAATTGTTTTATCCAAATACGCATTCATTTGAATGTGGAATGTGATCCCTTGTCCAGGTTTGCTACGGCATTAGGTTGTTGTTTTCAGTGTTTGTTAAATTATTTTAGTTAACTGAAATCCTCCTTTAGTTTCGCAGTACTACGAACTCCTTTATCATTGTTTTGGTGGGTGGCGATTTATTTATGTCGGATATACAGGGCCACATTAACATATACGGTTTAACATTCCATATAAAAGCATCTCCCTACAGTGACACCTAACATTACGGAGCGGACGGACTGACTACTTTTCTGACTTGCCTGCCTTGCAATGGACCGCTCTGCAAGTGCATCACTGCTCGTAATACGAATCAGAAGATGCCCTGTCCACTGATACAAGTCTATTTACTGTACATCATGTACTTTTAGTGCATCTGTCTTTAAAATCCTGGAGGTACTTCCGATTAATCACGTATGTCAGTGCAGTAGAGTGGTCGCACAGTCATCTCTGAATAGGAAGATTCACGAGGACTGCGACCGTTTCTTCCAAGAATTCCCACTTAGGTTCCCCCAGCACGTCTGTTACCTTGTATGTTTACTATTGAGACCTACGATCCCAGAAGCGCTTCTGTGAATTCGTTCCGTGTCTTTTCTCATGCTTACATGATAGGTAATCGGAGCACTAAACTAATGCTGTACAACAGCAAAATGTATGCGATTTTCTCTACAGCTGCATCCGGATTTTCCCAAAATCCTTCCAAGAAATCTAAGGCTTCCCTAATACATTTAACGTGATCGTCCCACTTCATATCGCTTATAAGTATTACCACTAAATACTGACACGATGTGATGTGCTCGAGATGTCAACCAAAATCCTTATAATATTCCTATGCGGTTCTTTATCTTTGTTGTAGACATTTACAGATTGAGTTTTCATTCTGTAGCAGAGCGTGCACAGATTTCAAACTTCCTGGTAGATTAAAACTGTATGCCAGACAGTGACTCTATACTACTTCCCCACCTACGCCTTTAGATAATTAACCTGTATCGATACGTGGATGTCCAATGAAGACTGTGAACTATCATTTTTGACTCAACGACTTTTTTATTAACGCTAAATTATACTATACATATTTCAAAAGAGTGAGATACGTGTGTAATGAAAATCAAAGTTACCATACGTTCTATTGTTTATTACAAATCCACACACAAAACGCGTGCAATAGTTGCACTGAATTATATCACGTATATTTTAATAACATCTTATTCACTTGCAAATTATCACAAGAATATGAAACAGTTATAAATAACTAGAGATGGCGGAGATTCAAGACAAAGGACCGATAGGTAGGGTACTACACTACTAGCACACTGACCCGTTTTCGCGATCTGACGACAGTGATTGCCAAAATTTGAGTTCGTAAAATTATACATGCCAGAAGGTCATCTTCCTCTTACTCGTTAAGACTTTAACGTTTATTGAGTGTATTGCGACCTGTACATGCCGAAGCCGACTGCAGATCTTACTTCCTTTTTCTTCTTTTCTTTTCTTTCCTTGTTTTTAAGAAAAAAGAAAACACTGTGGTTGTACTGTCCGCCAGTGCTGCTGTCAGAGGCCACAGCGTCGGGCGATCCCCGTAAAAACCGAAAAACTGCCTAACGCAAAATTTACATCATACTCCAGATGGAGCTACAAAGACTACTTCTCACACCAAATTCGAAGTGTTTCTCTCGCTAACAGCGGACCAAGTGCTGCCTTAGATACTCCCATCCTCCCTTGTAATATTCACCACTTCTTCGACACCTAATTCTAGCCCTATCACAAGCAGTCATCCAGTCACAATACTCAATTCTCGTGGAGTGTCCCCCCACTCCTGAATAATATTCCGGAATTACTATATCAAACCAGGCTTACCAATGAAATTCCCGCATTATCACGCCCAGAGGCCTACAGCTAAAGAAAGGAATGTGTTTTTGTGGTGTCACCGCCAGACACCACACTTGCTAGGTGGTAGCCTTTAAATCGGCCGCGGTCCGTTAGTATACGTCGGACCCCGCGTGTCGCCACTATCAGTGATTGCAGACCGAGCGCCGCTACACGGTAGGTCTAGAGAGACTTCATAGCACTCGCCCCAGTTGTACAACCGACTTTGCTAGCGATGGTTCACTGACAAAATACGCTCTCATTTGCCGAGACGATAGTTTAGCATAGCCTTCAGCTACGTCATTTGCTAAGACCTAACAAGGCGCCATATTCAGTTAGTGTTGATATTGTGAATAATGTACCGTCAAGAGGGACTTTCATCATTAATGGATTAAAGTTAAGTATTCCACCAGCTACGTCCGTTTTTCTCAATTCTAATTTCCTTGTCCTGTTCCAGACCTCACGCCAGCCCGCGTGAGCTAAAACGCGTGCATTTCGGCCTCCTCTAGTAACACGATGTTGGCTCTCCTGCCAACCACAACAATTTTGGCTCTGTCCTGTCGGTGCCACAAAGGAGCACGTTAACATGTTGTTTCCTACGACCCTCCGAAGATTCCTAATTGAGGGCTAAAGGTATTTTTGAGACGGAAATTTGCAGTCTCACACTTACAGAACCCTCACACCCTATCTGCCGCGTTCTGCCGAAAGTATAGAGCGGTAAATACCTGTAGCTTTCATAGAGCCTGCGTAGTGTCCACCGGTGTACCGCTCTCCTATCGGCAGACTGGCACCGTCTTCTCTGCATTTTCCACCCAAGGCTCATTGTTGCCCGTCTTCCGGGACCTTCACTGTACTTTACAACGCCCCAACCGCATAAAAACGCCTTAGGAGTGCATAATTCCAACGACGGCGTTACCCGCTGTCAGAAACGTGTCAGCTCGCGATGGGCGTCCGCTCACCCTGTCCAGCGCACGCCAACAGCCTTCGCCGAACGCTGTCCTACCTGGCGTCGGCGTCACCTTTACAGCCTGCGTTATGTTAATGGTGACCATCGTCCGGCTGTGATCTGCTGTTTGTCTGTGAAACTGCCAGCCCAGCCACAAGTAATATTCAAGAAATAAAACGCCTACAAGTACTTCATATATTCGCAATCAATGCCGGATAATCGTTAATAAAAATAAAGGGATACGCTGTTTTCAGATCAAAATAATTCGGTCTACATGTCACTATATACAATTTGCATCTTAATTATCGATAATGTTAAAGTCGACGGAACTGGACGTCTTTAAATTCCAGTGTGTGATCCCATCCAATCATCGAATCCCGATCCGTCATGCAGTTTTAATATGCAGGGAACTCATAAATTTATCAACATTTAAAGAGAGCGGCCATTCATTACACATTGTGGAATTTTTGACCAACACTTTCTGCAGTTCCATATAATCGTCCAACGACGCTACTTCCCTTGATCGCGGGTGGACAGTCTTATAATGTTGATCACTCTAAAGGTATTATGTAAGGGGAGATCAAACAGCTTCCATTTGGAGGCCATGTAGTCCAAAAACGGTATGACAATCAGGCAAAATCGTCATGAACGCTGAGACAGTCATTCCACCGACGCACTACAGGACATGTCCTCCACTGGGTCCCACTTGAGTTTTCGTAACTCGTGCCTTACGACGTTTGCAATAGGGGCGCGTGTATTTTTATGATGCAGCCGTTGGCGCACCATTCCACGGCGGTGGTTTTCGCAGACATGTAGTCCAATATCAATTCTTTATTCTCCGATGTATTCTACCAGTGTTTGTCCTTCGGAAACCAAGAAAATAATAACAGTACGTCGGTCCCTTTTGGACGCATTTTATAATAAAGTTGCCGTAGTTTAATATTTCGTATTTATCGACGCACATCGGAAAGATACGAATGCGGCCTTAATCCCTTGTCTACATACAAGTATACAGGAATTGGAGTACCACTAAACGCTGCAGAAACGCCCTCAAACAGAACCCTTAGATCGCCGATATATACACAACTGACCATTAAAATTACTACACCAAGAAGAAATGCAGATGATAAACGGGTATTCATTAGACAAATAGTAAATTGGGTGCATAGATCCTGAGAATTCAGTACGCAGAAAAACCACCTCTGACCGCAAAAACGGCCTTGGTACGCATGGGCATTGAGTCAAACAGAGCATGGATGGCGTGTACAGGTACAGCTGCCCATGCAGCTTCAACACGATACCACAGTTCATCAAGAGTAGTGACTGGCGTATTGTCACGAGCCAGTTGCTCGGCCACCATTGGCCAGACGTTTTCAATTGGTGAGAGATCTGGAGAATGTGCTGGCCAGGGCAGCAGTCGAACATTTTCTGTATCCAGAAAGGCCCGTACAGGACCTGCAACACGCGGTCGTGCATTATCCTGCTGAAATGTAGGGTTTCGCAAGGATCGAATGAAGGGTAGAGCCACGGTTCGTAACACATCTGAAATGTAACGTCCACTGTTCAAAGTGCCGTCAATGCGAACAAGAGGTGACCGAGACGTGTAACCAATGGCATCCTATACCATCACGCCGGGTGATACGCCTGTATGGCGATGACGAATACACGCTTCTACTGTGCGTTCACCGCGATGTCGCCAAACACGGATGTGACCATCATGATGCTGTAAACAGAACCTGGATTCATCCGAAAAAATGACGTTTTACCATTCGTGCACTCAGGTTCGTCGTTTAGTACACCATCGCAGGCGCTCCTGTCTGTGAAGTAGCGTCAAGGGTAACCGCAGCCATGGTCTCCGAGCTGATAGTCGATGCTGCTGCAAACGTCGTCGAACTGTTCGTGCAGATGGTTGTTGTCTTGCAAACGTCCCCATCTGTTCACTCAGGGATCGAGACGTGGCTGCACCATCCGTTACAGCCATGCGGATAAGATGCCTGTCATCTCGACTGCTAGGGATACGAGGCCGTTGGGATGCACCGATTCCTTATTCTGCTAAGAGTCATTGGATCTCGACCAACGCGAGCAGCAATGTCGCGATACGATAAACCGCAATCGCGATAGGCTACAATCCGGCCTTTATCAAAATCGGAAACGTGATGGTACGCATTTCTCCTCCTTACACGAGGCATCACAACAACGTTTCACCAGGCAACGCCGGTCAACTGTTGTTTATGTATGAGAAGTCGGTTGGAAACTTTCCTCGTGTCAGCACGTTGTACGTGTCGCCACCAGCGCCAACCTTGTGTGAACGCACTGAAAAGCTAATCATTTGCATATCACAGCATCTTCTTCCTGTCGGTTAAATTTCGCGTCTGTAGCACGTCATCTTCGTGGTGTAGCAGTTTTAATGGCCAGTAGTGAATGTAGTATCAAAGAGGTTACCAAGTTAACAACAACAAAAACGAAACAAGTGAAATAGACTTTAACTCTGTTACTCAGATGTCTGTGGCGTAATTAGTCGAATGAATGAGACAATAAAATTAGTGATTAATTTTTGCTGTGTGAGAAGTAAAATAACTACGGCCTATGTAAATAAGATACAGAAGTAATACTGGCAATAACGTGGATTACCTTTGTGGAAAATGAGAATTTGTTAACACAAAATATAAACTGAAGTGTTTGCACATGGTTTTTGAAAGTGTATGTCAAGAGCAATGTGTCGCAAGATGAGGGTAATTACCAGTTGAGCGATAAAAACAAATTTTCTGAGGGTTTAAAACACAATGGTTCATTTGTGTTTCAGTCACGAAACTAAACTTTTTTAAAAAAAAGTCATTGCTATTATCACTATTTCATACGACTATCATACTGACTGCGTAAGTTACTGTTAATTACATTTCTTTCACAAATACCAGCATTAATGCATAAGACAATGTGTTGCAGTTACAGCTTGTGAAAAGAAAGTAGACCCCCTCGGTGTTTGCAACATATGGGGAGTGGATGTGTGGTTATCTAACGTTGTCTCCGAAATCAAATTCTCACACCTACATCATGAAAAAAAAAAAACACGCAGAACGCAAAATTTGTGTAAATATGAGGTACAAAATGTCGGATTCTACCCTACATGTAATTTCGGGATTGCCGGAAAATATGTTTGATCTTCATATTTTCGGGACGCAAAGACTGATCCATAAAATTTAGGGCGTCCAGCCGCATAAATTTGACTTCTTCTTCTAATGTTTCGGCTGAATACCGTCCATCCATCTTCAGAGTGAGTCGCTTGCGCAGTGGTGCGGTCGGCGAAGGATGAAGCAAGTGCTTGAGCGTCAGTCACCTCGGCTGACTCTGAAGATGGCTGGACGGTATTCAGCCGAAATATTAGAAGAAGAAGTCGAATTTATGCGGCTGCACGCCCGAAATTTTATGGATCGTGTTTGATCTTCTTTAGACCACGCAACCTATTAACAGACCTACTCAGATTTGGTTGATACTGCTTAGCGGTGAGAAGCAGGAGATCTTCAGCCTGGCTGATTTTTCACAAAACTCTCAGTGGACAACCAAATGGAACTCAATACATTTACTGTGAGTGTTTCCTGTCCGCCGAGTCAGAGTGTGCGTATCACATACTGAAGTGCGGACAGCAATTGCACTGCATCAATGATCCACTCGCTGGGGCGTTGACCAACGTGAAGATGACGTACATGGCGTATCTGCAATTCTGTGCCTACATCTACATTTACATCTATATGGATATTGTGCAAATCACACTTAAGTGCTTGGCTGAGGGTTCATCGAACCACCTTCACAATAGTTTTCTATTATTCTAATCTCGAACAGCGCGCGGAAAAAACGAACACATGCGTCTTTCCGTGCGAGCTTTGATTTTTCTTATTTTATTATGACGATCGTTACTCTCTATGTAGGTAGGCGTCAACAAAATATTTTCGCATTCGGAGGAGAACGTCGGTGATTTAAGTTTCGTGAGAAGATTATGCAGCAAGTAAAAATGCGTTTGCTTTAATGATATCCACCCAAAATCCTGCATCATATCCATGACACTTTCTATCTTATTTCGCGATAATACAAAACGTGCTGCCTTCTTTGAACTTTCTCGATGGTCTCCGTCAATCCTACCTGGTGAGGATTCCACACAGCGCAGCAGTATTCTAAAACAAGGGCAAGCGTAGTGTAGGCAGTCTCTTTAGTAGATCCGTTACATTTTCTAAGTGTCCTGCTAATAAACCCGAGTCTTTGGTTAGCCTTCTCCACAGCATTTTCTATGCATTCCTTCCAATTTAAACGGTTCTAAATTGTAATTCCTAGGTATTTAGTTGAATTTACGCCTTTAGATTTGACTGGTTTATCATGTAGCCGAAGTTTAACGGGTTACTTTTAGCACTCGTGTGGATGACCTCACACTTTTCGTTATTTAGAGTTAATCGCCAATTCTTGCACCAGACAGATATCTTTTCTAAAGCGTTTTACAATTTGTTTTGATCTTCTGTTGAGTTTACTAGACCATAAATAACAGCATCATCTGCAAACAACAGAAGATGGTTGCTCAGATTGTCTGCTAAATCGTTTATATAAGGCACAGCAGAGGGTCTATTTAACACTACTTTCGGGCACGCCAGAAATGACTTCTGTCTTACTCCGTGATTTTTCGTCAGTTACTACGAACTGTGACCTCCCTGACAGGGAATCACTGATGCTATCGCGTAACTGAGACGATATTGCATAAACACACAATTTGACTACTAGCCACTTGGGTGATAATAGTGTTAAAAGCCTTCTGGAAATCTAGAAATACGGAATCCATATGAAATCCCTTGTATGAGTAAAGAGCTAGTTGTATTTTACAAGAAAGATGTTTTCTAAATCCGTGTTGACTGCTTGTCAGTAGACCATTCTCTTCGAGGTAATTCATAATGTTCGAACACAAAATATGTTCCAAAATTCTGTTGCTTACCGAAATTAATAATATTGGCCTGTAATTTAGTGGATTACTTCTGCTACCTTACTTCAATATTATTGTGACCTGTACAACTTTCCAGACTTAGGTAACGGGTCTTTCATCGAGCGAGCGGTTGTGTATGATTCTTAAGTGTGGAGCCATTGCATCAGCGTACTCTGAGGAACCTAACTGGTATACAGTCTGGACCGGAAGACTTGCTTTTATCAATTACCTACGCAGTGAATGCAATATGCCATCCACCGACTCCTGGGCTGAAATTCCCCCAGTACAATGCAGAACACGAGTCAAGATTTACGTTTGCTCACTAGTCAAGAACAGGAATGCGACTCAAGTATTCTCCCGTAAAGAAGCACTTTAGTGTATGCCAGACTCCACAGAGAGCTCATCACTTGAGTAAACAGAATAACAACTCTGTCATGGAGAAACGACTTCATATGCTCCCTGTGTTGAAAGCAACGCTTCTAAAGTTTTAACCGCCAGATTCTCCCTTGTGGCTCTCACCAGCAAAGTCTCTAGGTCGATCTCTAGACGGAACTGTCTTTGATTGCCCCTGGCAGTGAAGTTTTCTCCATCTCTCTGGAGTGAAATCCTTGGCCTCGTCGTACTCCATTCCCTCTTGGACACGCGGCGTCTATTTTTGCACTCAGGTGACGAATCCCAGTGACAATACAAAAACAATACCTCCCACTACATTGGTAATGAATTTGTCAGCCAATCACCGGAAGCTCATATTCCTTTCATAAGATTTTCTGGAAGGTTCCAATTCCTCTCCTATATCCTTAGCACTTTGCCAATAAAAAACGTCTCTACTTTTCAGTGGGGAGTTTGTCCCGGCACTTCCCGTCAGAAGATCCCTTGGAGGTCAGCTTGTGACCATCGTTTGTGACCATCGTTTGTGACCCCGTGCATTCCTTTACACTAAAGGGATGTTCTTTCACGTTGTTTTGTCTCTGACACTCTTCTGAAATTTTTTCGTCACACCAGACAGCAAACTCAGGCCCACTCCGTATAAATGTATGTACGCATTTACACCTTGTATCACAGGTAAAACTGCTCTCCCAAAAAGACATTTACGTATGCATTCACAGATAGCAGTATTCTTCCAAAGTGCGTTTCAGTTTGATGTACCTATGATCTTCGGGTACTCACGGAATAGGCAACACAGAGTTACACAGTACGCTGTTCGCCTATGACCGCCAGTCCACCAGTAACTTCCACAGCATAATTTCAGACCATGTTCACTATACATGTGGCGACTGTCATGATGTTAATTCTGTGGCTCATATGTTCTACTGTTGGAAAACGTTTGCTCCCTGTCTACCATATATTTCTGTGATTTTATACTTACCTACACTCTGGGAGATCCAGTTCAATAGATCTTGATGACGACTTAACTTAACAAATGTAATAAAATGGAACACCTACAGCCGTCCTAACGATGATATTTATTATATGGCTACTAGTTTCGGTGCTTCACTGCACCGTCCTCAGGCCTCAACTGATGCTGAAGGGCTAATTCCAATTGTATACATGAATCATCTTTGGCCAACATCTATGAACTGGTTTTCGCAGACTACCTGTAACTTGGTGGTTGATGGTTGGAGCCACAACATCGTTGTTACAGGTAGTCTGCAAAAACCAGTTTATAGATGTTGGCTACTGATGAATCATGTATACGATTGGAGTTAAGCTCCTTAGAGTCAGGAAGGCCTGAAGATAGTACAATGAAGCACCAAAACTGATAGCCATATAGTAAATAACGTCGTGACGTCGGCTGTAGGTGTTCCATTTTATTACATAAGTGAACTTCTGAAGTCCTTCATTCCTCCAGTCAGAAGGGTGGACATACGAAATCACTTGACAAAGTCTAATTAGACCCACCATGTAACCAATTTTATTTCAATAATTCTGGCATCAGAATGGTATAAAGGTGTTAAATTCTGGCTATTCTCCATTTCCATGCATTTCCATAAAAATTCTTTTCATTGTTGTACTTGATAATGTCTCTAGGCCTAAATAATGATAGTAATATAAAATATAGAAGTATTTAGTGTCAAAATGGCGGAAATATCATTCAAACAGAGAATGGATATGTTTGTGCTTACTGGGATATTAGCTGTCATAGGGATTAGGAACTCATGCTGCCTGAGTAGACGTTCGGTTAGATAACGGTGTATGGGGACGATGCGAACATCGATGTACTGTAACGAGGAACGTGATTCATTCGGCCAGGTGACACGTTTCCATTGCTCCACAGCCCAGTCTCGATTATTTCGCGTCCCTGAACCCTCAATTGACGAAATTTGTGGGTCTCACATGGAAACACATAGTTCACATGTTCAACAAGGTACGCTGAATGGTGCCTACACCATTATTGCACAAGTATTGTACTCTGTCGTCAGGTATGCCACAGATTATACTACTTTTCAGAACTGGCCAGTCTCCGATCTCTGTTATCTGCGATAAGGCATGGTCGTCCATCGTCTTATCGCTGACTCGTGGTCACACCATTGCTAGATCATTTGCTGTAGCTCACGGCAGTAACATCTGAACAGCGTATCAACTTCACGGGGATGCTTGTCCACAGGCGTCGGTACGTAACAATGTGGACTTTGGTCGAAGTCCTTTATGTCAGCGGATTTCCCCATTTGCTCAGTTGCTGTCCTTTTCGTCGCTAGAATGAGTCATCTTTCGTCCATGCTCCGCTTACATACTTCCCTTATCGTGTCACGTACTATAACCGCTATAAGGCGGCATTCAGTCTCGCAGTGAACAGTGAACATAATTTTGTGGCTTAGCGGAGTAAGTCGCAGCTGCAGTCCTCCTGCATTTGACGCTGACAGCGATATAGAGAACGAGGCCGACGGACCTACAACGAGACAGCGCCAACTCGTCACCACCGATTTCCTCCAGATTTATGTTATATGTCGGAGTTGACCAGAAATTAAAGTGACAGAAGTGAGACCTCCAGATGGCGAAGCGTTTATGGAAAGAACAGCATATGTGCGCTTGCCGGACATGAGGTGTGAGCCGTTTAAGTGAGTGACGTCTCCAGGCAGCAGCTGATGCGGCGGAAACGGGAACCCCAGGGTCTTGGGTTCCATTTCCTACGCGGGACATTTATATTTTCAATTTTTACATTGCTTACATTAGAAATAAACCGAAATAATGTTCAGTATATTGCATTAGCTTTTGTACGTAATGTTACACCTTTTTTGTTTTGCTCGTTGGTGTTCTGGTTGCTATGTGTTATTTATCGATTGTCATTTTTTAATTGTAGATCACTATTGCAGTTTGAGTTCACATATTGCCTTTTTGTCATTTGGAGACATGAGTTGAGCTCTCGATAGCAGAAAATATAGTGCCCAATAGAGAAATCGGAACATGTCCGACATATTCTTCAGTCTGAGTTCAGTAGAGGTGTGACAGCGGCGGAGTAGCCAGAAACATTCGCACTGTGTATGATGATAGTGCCATTGGACAGAGCAGGGCAAGGAAATGGTTTTCTCGTTCTAAAGTGGATTGTTTTGACTCCCCAGGTTCAGGAAGACCTGCTGGGTTCGATGAAGATCTTTGAACATACTAATCCACAATTATGCACATGAGTGTACTCGAGAACTGGCACATGTGAAGAACTATGATAATCGCACCATCGTGCGACGTTTTCGTGAAAGGGGGAGGGGGTGGTTCAGAAATCAGGTGTCAGGGTACAGCATGCTTTAAGCCAAAATAATAAAAGTCAGTAGGAGGCCATATGCGCATCTCTGCTTGCTCGTCATTAATTGGCTCGTGAACAACACCGTCTATTCCTATCCCATTTCGTTACTGCTGACGAGAAATGCTGCCATTCCACTAAAATAAAGAAAAAAAAAAGGAATGGCCGATTCCAAAGAAGGCAGCAACCCCCGTACAAAGATCTCCGCGCATCCCAAAAAATAATGGTATGCATCTGGTAGAGCAGCGACTGTGTGGTGTACTACGAATGGCTTCCCCTAGGTGTACTTACACTCCTGGAAATTGAAATAAGAACACCGTGAATTCATTGTCCCAGGAAGGGGAAACTTTATTGACACATTCCTGGGGTCAGATACATCACATGATCACACTGACAGAACCACAGGCACATAGACACAGGCAACAGAGCATGCACAATGTCGGCACTAGTACAGTGTATATCCACCTTTTGCAGCAATGCAGCCTGCTATTCTCCCATGGAGACGATCGTAGAGATGCTGGATGTAGTCCTGTGGAACGGCTTGCCATGCCATTTCCACCTGGCGCCTCAGTTGGACCAGCGTTCATGCTGGACGTGCAGACCGCGTGAGACGACGCTTCATCCAGTCCCAAACATGCTCAACGGGGGACAGATCCGGAGATCTTGCTGGCCAGGGTAGTTGACTTACACCTTCTAGAGCACGTTGGGTGGCACCGGATACATGCGGACGTGCATTGTCCTGTTGGAACAGCAAGTTCCCTTGCCGGTCTAGGAATGGTAGAACAATGGGTTCGATGACGGTTTGGATGTACCGTGCACTATTCAGTGTCCCCTCGACGATCACCAGTGGTGTACGGCCAGTGTAGGAGATCGCTCCCCACACCATGATGCCGGGTGTTGGCCCTGTGTGTCTCGGTCGTATGCAGTCCTGATTGTGGCGCTCACCTGCACGGCGCCAAACACGCATACGACCATCATTGGCACCAAGGCAGAAGCGACTCTCATCGCTGAAGACGACACGTCTCCATTCGTCCCTCCATTCACGCCTGTCGCGACACCACTGGAGGCGGGCTGCACGATGTTGGGGCGTGAGCGGAAGACGGCCTAACGGTGTGCGGGACCGTAGCCCAGCTTCATGGAGACGGTTGCGAATGGTCCTCGCCGATACCCCAGGAGCAACAGTGTCCCTAATTTGCTGGGAAGTGGCGGTGCGGTCCCCTACGGCACTGCGTAGGATCCTACGGTCTTGGCGTGCATCCGTGCGTCGCTGCGGTCCGGTCCCAGGTCGACGGGCACGTGCACCTTCCGCCGACCACTGGCGACAACATCGATGTACTGTGGAGACCTCACGCCCCACGTGTTGAGCAATTCGGCGGTACGTCCACCCGGCCTCCCGCATGCCCACTATACGCCCTCGCTCAAAGTCCGTCAACTGCACATACGGTTCACATCCACGCTGTCGCGGCATGCTACCAGTGTTAAAGACTGCGATGGAGCTCCGTATGCCACGGCAAACTGGCTGACACTGACGGCGGCGGTGCACAAATGCTGCGCAGCTAGCGCCATTCGACGGCCAACACCGCGGTTCGTGGTGTGTCCGCTGTGCCGTGCGTGTGATTATTGCTTGTACAGCCCTCTCGCAGTGTCCGGAGCAAGTATGGTGGGTCTGACACACCATTGTCAATGTGTTCTTTTTTCCATTTCCAGGAGTGTATTAAGGATGACTTCAGCCGATACTATATTTGACTGGTCTCAACATTTACTTAATTTTCCTAGGTGGTCGGAAAACTGGTTTTATTCCTTGCCTCTTTAGGACTCTGCCTATCTTGCTTGTTGTAGCACCGCAAAAAGGAAGCCGCGCTATGTGTTGGTCCTCTTCTTATATATGTGTTTGAGTATTTGTATATAAGGAAATGTTGGGAGCAGTCAAAGATAGTCTCGGCTTAAGAGTGCCGCGAATTTATACTATTCCTTGCGAATGCGGCAAGAATTACGTGCGCCAGTCTGTAAGAACCGCTGCCGACCGCTGCATCGAGCATAAGCGCCACCTGAAATACAGGTATTTGGAAAAATCAGCGGTGGCTGAACATAGCCTGCTTAACAAGCATAAGATTTTATTTGAAGAAACCGGAGTAATAGCCCACGCATCGAATTACTGGGACTCTGTGATCCGGGAAGCAGTCGAAATTAGACTTCGCGATAATAACTTTGACAGAGACAACGGCTATGCACTTAGCAACACTTGGAAGAGTGCACTGGATAAAGAAAAATCGCAGAGAAAAACTTCCCGCACTTTACCTCCTGATTCAAGGGATGGCGCTGCAAGCAACGCGGGATAGAAACTACATCTATGGAAGCAGAGGGCACCACTTCACTAAGCGCCATATCGCTGTTGCTATGACGTATTCTAGCCAATCAGAAGCCGTCCTTTGCATATACAAGTGGGAGCCTCGCTAGTTCACGACAGTCAGTTTTAGCCCTGACGACGACCATGGAGGTAGTGGTCGAAAGCTTGTAGTTTTATCCTGAATTGACGCGGCATGTACACCGAGAGATTTTTATTCAAGAAATACGTCGCGAAAGACTTCGTAGCCAATATATTATTGATGATTAAAGGTCTTTATTATGTGTATGTGTTGTGTTTATTGCACTTACGGAGAAATGCTACGAACTTACGCACCAAGCTAATGTTTATTCGTGTAATGAGAAAAGGCATGAAAAGGAGATGCGAAGCAAAGTTTGGGATTGGAAAGAAGTTTCCAAGAAAATACTCGTGGCCTCCAAAAGGATTTTGTAAATACTTTTCCAAGAAGGGATTGTAATCAATGTGTACAGGACTTAAGTTGCTTTTTGAACTTCGAGCAGGTGTCGGCAGTTGCACGCGAACAATAGTTTGCCGGTGGAGGTAAAATCGGTCCATCGGCCGTAGGGGGCAACGATAGCTATGGGTAGGGAGCTTAATCGCTCGGTAGCTATAGACAGAGTAATATGTATTTTCCGAGAATACTGTGAGAAAAATCAGTCATGCACCTGCAAAATAAGCGGCAAGACGGCGGGAAAATTACAGCTTCTCCTGTTTTTACGACGAATGCCATTCCAGCACATATAAATCATCAACTGTAAAATTATGAAAGTTCTAATTGTATGTGCGCAATACTCGTATACGCCTTATGATCCCTTCGTGGAAATTTATTAGCGATCTCAAATTTCTTAAGCTTTCCTTGTCATGCCTTTTATGAAAATATAATAAATAGAATACATCGTGCGTTATTTCAGTTTATTAGCGGTGTACGTAACGTATACATAGCAAATTAAAAAAGAGAATTGCAGCTTAGTGTCTTGATCCCATTATCTTCAGGTTACCGTTCTCTACTCTACGCCGAACAAATATAAATGGCTTGTGCCTCGCCCGATCGGAGCCAAAAATGGTATTTTTTCCTAATCGCTTTGCCATCTGGAGCTTCCGCTTCTGTCACTTTCGTTTCTGGCCAAGTTCCGCGTATACCATAAATCTGGACGACGAGGCCCACGAGAAAGTCAGGCCGCGGCGCGTACTTCACGAAGGTAGTCCTGAACTCGCTCGTTCACTCAGATCAGGAGACAAAATGCGTTTCTACACCTGTTAACTGGCAGCTGGGCGTGTAAGTACTAACAAGAACTGCATCTTCCACTTGAATCTGCTATTATGAAGTCTTACTGATTAACAGTACAACAGCAAAATTTAAATTAAGATCAATACACGATATAAATGGTATAACGGCTTGTTTATAGCATTTAGTCTCTTCTGCGTAACAGTACTCATTACATGCTGGAAGTGATGCCTATTGCAACTGATAATCATTTTAGTATGATTTGATTTTATTGTACGCCAGTACAGCCGTAACAAATTATAAGTACGCCCATGCACTTCCTGTCATTATAGGACTAATAACAGCAAGATTCCATAATAGCGGTTTCCAGTAGAAGATTCAGTTTTCGTTTGTACGGACACGACTAGTTACGAGTTAACAGGTGTAGAAACGTAATTTGTCTGCTGATTTGAGCGAGCGCAGGACTACCTTCGTGACGTACGCGCCGCGGCTTGTCTTTCTCGTAGGCCTTGTCTGGACGACATCACTGGTGACGAGTAGGCACGGTCCGCTTGTTAGCGTCGCGCTCCGCGTGAGTTACGTCGTGGCGACCATTGCAGCAGTGTACCAATGAACCACTAATTATTTAGAATCGAATTCCCATGCGGAAAACAGCTTCAAATATCTGCTTACTTTACAAATGAGCTAATATATTAAGCAATTGACTTTATTCACGTAAGTGAGATACAGCTTAAGAAGGAGTTGAAATTATACCTAAGTTCTTTGGAAGCCGTTAAGTGCTCTCATTATGAGACATTGGATGAATATAGTCTTGGTACTTTGGCCTCCATTTTAAGCAAAATTAATTTTTTCACGAATCTCAATGTTTACGACTTAGTATCTCCCGAAATATGGGTCGCAGAATGTTATGATTATGCTTGTACATGCAGTGAAGGATGTAGATACTGTCTGTAACCCGTGTTGCGAATACAGTTAATGGTAAAGATGTATTAAATTGGAACGTCATGCGTTATATTGATGTTATACTGCGCGCCATTGTAAGCAAAAGCTAGTTTCCTACAGTCTAAATGTTGACAACGTCACATCTATTAAACTATGCGTCGTACAACGATGTGATTTTGTGAGTATATTCATTGTATATGTGGTTACTGTCTGCAACTGTAATATATTTAAACGTCAACGCTGATACTGAAGCTGAATTACATTAACAGTGAAAATATAGGAAGTGATAATTCTTTTTTCGTTTCGTCGGTTTGTCGGGAATGTCAGCGAGAAAAAGTTTCGTAAAAGGATGAAGTTATGTATAACTTTTGTTGGAAGTACGGTATTGCAGTGGCTGTGTTGTTAAGAAGTACAACGCAACATTGCTTGAACGACGACATGTGGAAGTTTCAGTCTGGCCGTGTGTTGTGCACGGATAGCCAAAGCGGGTAAGGGGACAGCTCACGTAAAGTCGTAAATCTGGAGTAGAGACCACGTTCTGCACAAATTTTCGGTGTCCTCATTCCGTTATACACCTGATAATTATCCGTATTCTCAACAATGCATATGTTTCGTGTATTTCTTGAAAGTCGCTAAGCGTTCTCATTTTCAAATACTGGATGAATGTACACTGAGGTGACAAGTCATACGATAGCAATATGCACGTATACAGATGGCGGTAGTATCACATACACAAGGTATAGAATGGCAGTGCATTGGCGGAGCTGCCATTTATGCTCAGGTGAAAAGGTTCCCGACGTGTTTATCGAGGCACGACAGAAATTAAGACTTTGAACGTGGAATGGAAGTTGGGTCTACACGCGTGGGAGATCCTATTTCGGAAATCGTTAGAGAATTCAATACTCTGAGATCCACAGTGTCGAGAGTGTGCCGAGAATACCAGACTTGAAGCATTGCGTTTCACCACCGGTGAGGCGATTGCCGACGGCCTTCACTTAAATACCGAGAGCAGCGGCGTTTGCGTAGAGTTGTCAGTGCTAACAGACAATCAACACTTTGTGAAACAGACACAGAAATCGGTGTAGGACGCACAACGAACGTATTCATTAGGACGAAGTGGCGAAATGACGTTATGCTGCTACTTCAAGACAGACACACAGTTGCTAACTGCAATACTTGTCCATTGTGTTACACTTTTAACATACTAGTATATCTCTTATTATGCAGATTATGACAGCATTTAAATTTTTTACATTTGCTCAATAATTACGCAAAATATTTAAAATTAAAATTTTTGTAGCCTCTGAAAGCCGTTAGATAGGGAACCTGCAACTGGTACTTAGTTATGGGATAGTGGTTTAGAAATATAGACTGGCCGAGAATCCCGGCATTGCCAGATATTTATTTATAGCTGTGTCTGAGACTTCATACATTTGGAATAAATTTTTGACGTACAAGTGTAAAGCTCCTTTGTATACAACTTTTGAAGTACTATGATTGGAGGTATCAACGGAGAGTTTGTTTGCTTCAGTAACACGGGAAAGAGCAACACTGAGCTGTCTGTGCGAAAAGCAGCTGACTCTGAGGCCCATGCCTGCAACATGCAGCCTCTAGCCCTAAGCTTTGTTTATGCTCATCGCATAACTTAAATTTGCAGGGAATTTTACTCGTAAATAGTTTGGAATAAGCGGCAGTCGGGATATAAAAACTCACTGCGCCAATCCCTTCGCATCTATGGTGTTACTTTGGGGAGAAGTAACCCTAAGCTTCCGTGAGTGAAGGGTTCTGAGGAACGAGATGATTCATGACGTCTCAGAGTTATGTCGCACTCCAGAGTGCGAGGTGAAGACTGATGTTCTCGAATTGCAACAAGTCTTACTTCACGATCTTAACTGAATTCCTGTGACTGTGTATCAAAACTGGCTCTGAGCACTATGGGACTTAACATCTATGGTCATCAGTCCCCTAGAACTTAGAACTAGTTAAACCTAACTAACCTAAGGACATCACACAACACCCAGTCATCACGAGGCGGAGAAAATCCCTGACCCCGCCGGGAATCGAACCCGGGAACCCGGGCGTGCGAAGCGAGAACGCTACCGCACGACCGCGAGCTGCGGACAGACTGTGTATCCCCCGGTCGTTTAGTTATTGTGGTGTATTCAGAAAGACTCCACAACTCTATAGAGTTTTTATTCGAAAACAACACCAAATCAAAATCTAAGGAGTAGTCACCCAAATCGAAAGAAACAGATCAATCTGGTTAAGTTTTTAACACACAAAACGAAATCAGGAAATCCGTATATACTAGGCGATTGACCTAAATATTGGCTTATATTCGTAAAGAAGAGATTTCTGTATTTAATTCTGCCACTGACATAAAGTTGCGAAAATACTTGTATCACTAAACCGAAAAAACAAAAAACAGTCCTAGGAAAGAACTCAAATATAAATAAAACCCACCAAAAATCCAAACAAATCTCGTTAAGCTTTTAATACGTCGCTGATGAAGTCTATGTGGTAAGATAAAATTGCGGCGCTTAATTCTGTCTCCGACAAACTTCCGAAAATACACTTGCGACTGAGCTAAAAAAGAATTAACAACGCCATTGGTTCCTAGCTGTACTACGAAAATAACAGCACTATCTACTGATTCTTCAATGTACTACGCCCACGTGATTAAACACCCGAACTACCAAGCTGAGCAGCCGGCCGTGGTGGTCTAGCGGTTCTAGGCGCTCAGTCCGGAACCGCGCGACTGCTACGGTCGCAGGTTCGAATCCTGCCTCGGGCATGGATGTGTGTGATGTCCTTAGGTTAGTTATGTTTAAGTAGTTCTAAGTTCTAGGGGACTGATGACCTCAGATGTTTAGTCCCATAGTGCTCAGAGCCATTTGACTCATTTTTTTGACCAAGCTGAGCAGACGATTTCAGATAAAACTTTAAATTACGGTATCTTTTTTCTCCCTTTCCGACTTTGATGAAGTAAAGCCTATATACACTGAAGAGCCAAAGAAACTGGTACACCTGCTTAATATCGTGTAGGGCCCCCGCCTGCATACAGAAGTGCCGCAACGTGACGTGGCATAGACACGACTAATGTCTGAAGTAGTGCTGCAGGTAATTGACACCGTGAATCCTGGAGGGCTGTCCATAAATCCGTAAGAGTAAAAGTGGGTGACGCACAGCACGTTGCAGGGCATCCCAGATATGCTCAGTAATGTTCATGTCTGGGGAATTTGGTGGCCAGCGGAAGTGTTTAAACTCAGAAGAGTTTCCTGGAGCCACTCTGTAGCAATTCAGGACGTGTGAGGTGTAGCATTGTCCTGCTGGAATTGCCCAAGTCCGTCGGAATGCACAATGGACATCAATGGATGCGGGTGATCAGACAGAATGCTTCTGTACGTGTCACCTGTCAGAGTCGCATATAGTCGTGTCAGGGGTCCCATATCACTCCAACTGCACACGCCCCATTCCGTTACAGAACCTCCACCAGCCTGAACAGTCCCCTGCTGACATGCAGGGTCCATGGACTCGTGAGGTTGTCTCCATACCCGTACACGTCCATCCGCTCGATACAACAGACAACATGTTTCCAATCATCGACAGTCGAATGTCGGTGTTGACGGGCTCAGGTGAGGCGTAAGACTTTGTGTCACGCAGTCATCAAGCGCTCACGAGTGCACCTTCGGCTCCTAAAGCCCATATCGATGACGTTTCGTTGAATGGTTCGCACGCTTGACACTTGTTGATGGCTCAGCATTGAAATATGCAGCAATTTGCGGAAGAGTTGCACTTCTGTCACGTCGATCGAGTCTCTTCAGTCGTCGTTGATACCGTTCTTGCATTATCGTTTGATCGGCCGCAGCGATGTCGGAGATTTGGTGTTTTACCTGATTCCTGATAATCACAGTACACTCGTGAAATGGTGGTACGGGAAAATCACTACTTCGTCGCTACCTCGGAGATGCTGTGTCCCATAGCTCGTGCGCCGACTAAGATCATGTTCAAACACACTGAAGTCTTGATAAACTGCCAATGTAGCAGCAGTAACCGATTTAATAGCTGCGCCAGACACTTGTTGACTTATATAGGCGCTTGCGAACGCACCGTATTGTGCCATGCCGTATACCTGTTTGTATGTTTCTTTTTTCTTCTTTTTTTGGGCGCTACACCTTATTTCTCCAAACTACGCTCAAGTTACCTCCGAAAACTTCATGGAAATTCGGGGGCTAGTTCTGGAGATTAGTGTGTTCAAACAGACAGACAAGACGGTTTTACAGCTTTACTTTTAGTAATATATATTAGAAGTGCTCACAAGTCACAACCCGGTAGCATGCTTCCTACGCGAATTTACGTCGCAACTCATTTTATTGGTCATTGTTTCAGTAACTTTAGTTTTGAATGAACAATAAGTCTTGTTTAGATGTTATATTATGTATCACTAGATTCATATTTGACTTCGGGGAATAGACAAAAGGCTCACAGCTCTAGGTCACGAGATTAACGTGGATGCTCTAACACTGAGATGTTGTACATCGCTAGAAATCCCTCAACAGGCAATCGGTATGAAGCGGTGCGTTGTCTTGATGCAGAAACAATGATTTGTTCTTCCACGATTCGGATCTTTTTTTCTTATTTTCTTTCTAAGTTGTACAAGAATGTCAGGGTAGTTGATTAACAGCTTTACCTTCGTGAACCCTGTGATGATACACAATTCCAAGAATATCGAATTTTCGTTTGCTCATTCGAGTTCTTTTCGCTCTTCTCGGTCGTCTTGGGAACGCCTGAACCACTGTAAAGCTCGCTCACGTGATAAAAAGTCTTCGCTATACACTCCTTTTAGTAAAGTATGGGTTTCAGTGTCAATATTCTCCACGTTCTATGTGAAACTTCACGATAATTCATTGCCTTGTTGCTACACTAATCATTTTTCCGGTAAAAAAAGTAACAGCTCTTACACATGCGAAGGCAACGGCCACACTGATTAGATGTCGCATTCGACTGACAAAGTACCCAAGGGAAACACTTAGATTTTGATGCAGAGCGAAAAAAGAGACATATATATATATATATATATATATATATATATATATATATATATATATATATATATATATATATATATATATATATATATATGGTCTTTAAGGGGGTGAAACAACCACTTGAAACAATAACTAAGTTAAATATTTCTGAATGAATACCGTTGAAACAATAACAGTTTTTTTAAAAAAAAAAGCAAAAAATAAAAACGAGTAAAAAAACTTGTAATAAATGTTCTACGGTGTTTAATGTATGTTAAAAAGATGCACCCATATTTTTCAAAAAGGTCATTTTTTTCTAAATCCTCTACCCACAATCAATTTTTCATTTCGGCGTTTCAGTAACAGCAAAACGTATAACATGTTAATGCCAAATTCAGTCATATAAGATGTGATATTGTAACTGTTCGATATGCTTGGTGCGCAGAATCAAAGTTCATTCTCCATTTTTTTTACCCTATCATATCTGCGCTTCCTTATTATTGTACAGATTTATAGTATTGTTACAACAACGATGTACAAACAATTTCAGAAACAACATAATTAAATCTGAAAAATTTATATCTTGAAAAAAAAATGCATCAAATGTAAAAGAAAATACAAAACATAATATTTTATAGTTATAAAATGAAAGTAATGTATGTGTATATAACAACGTATGCATTTAGAAATTATCTGTATGGGAAAGATTTATTAAAGTACCTAACATAACAATTGGGCACTGAAGTGGGTACGTATCGAGCACTCGGACAGCGGTATCGAGATGTTTTTAGCTTATTTCCGACAAATGTGTCTTTGGAAAAACACTTCATCATATATGATTGAATTTGGTATTGATATTATCGTAGTCAAATGCCGAAATTAAAATCAAAATTGTAGGGTGGAGGTGATTTCGGAAAAAATGACTTTTTCCGACAAACCGGGCTGCATCGTCGTAATGTACATTAAAACCTATATTACTTTCGTTTCAATTACAATGGTATTCATTCAAAATATTCACGATTTCTTCAGGTGATGTTTCACCCCATTAAGGCCAGTTGGGTACGTACAAGAAAATGTCTTACTTTACTCTACGCGACAGCGTATTCAAAGCCAATGAAATCGAAATGTATCCCTTGTATAGACTTACTTGTAAGATGTCTTGAAGCTTCACCATTATTTTCGATCATCTATACGTATGCATACTTACTGTGACAGCATCAGTCGCGTTATTTTACGATCACACCTCGTATTAATAAATACAATTCGTTGGGCAGTATTTCAGTTTATCCACAGTGTAGGTAACGTAAAAATTTAAAGTAAGAGCCGGCCGGTGTGGCGGAGCGGTTCTAGGCGCTCCAGTCTGGAACCGCGCTACCGCTACGGTCGCAGGTTTGAATCCTGCCTCGGGCATGGATGTGTGTGATGTCCTTAGGTTAGTTACGTTTAAGTAGTTCTTAGTTCTAGGGGACTGATGACCTCAGATGTTAAGTCCCGTAGTGCTCAGAGCCATTTTAAAGTAAGAAAAGTATGTGGAAAGGGACTCGACTCCACGACCTTCCGCTTACTGTCGTGTTCGTTTTCTGCTGGGCCATCCTCTGCCTAGTAGCTATTGTTGACATAAATGGCCCATCCCTCGCCCGACCCGTGCCAATTTTTCTTTTTTTTTTTTTTTCTAGGCTCTTGGACATCTGGCGATCGTACTCATGTCATTTTAATTTCTGGTCAGACCGTGCATGTACAACAAATTCGGACGAAGTTGATGATTTCGAGTAGGCGCGGTCCACTAGTCAGTAACATTATTATTCATACGGAGTAGAGTCTGCACTACTGCATCACTGTAATAAGATTTCGGAATGAGATCTTTTGTCGCATCAGTTAGAAATGTGGAAACATTCAGTTAGGAATGCAGTGCTCTCTGTGTTCTCGCCCGCTCGCTTCCTTCTCCCATTTCTCTCTCTCTCTGCCTGCAGTCCTCCGCTGACGCACAGCGTTTACTCTACGTGCCGGCTGGGAACAGCGGTAACTAGCACGGAACGGCCAGCCGCCAGCCACTCCCGCCGCCACGCGATGCTTTTTCGCTCGTTCGCCTTTTTGCTCGCCGGAGCCGGCTGGCTTCCACAAAGTTGGCGGCCCTGCCTCTCGGGGGACGCCACACGAACTGGAACTAGAGCTGGACGTTCCGCGGCCGACGACTAAATTACTTGAGGGACTTTGCCGGCCAGTGAGGCGTCCGCCGCCGAAGCGAATAAATAATGCTGCCGGCAGTGGTGCTCGCGAGACCGCCTCCACCCCTCACGTCCTCACCGGTTCACGGGTGGCGTACAAAGTGCCTGCGTACCATCTCTCGCGTCCCTAGTACACGTAAAGAGCAACTGCTCGCGTATCGCTGCCTTTCTCGAGAAGTGAAACCTCCTCTGTACGAATCGACATAGAAGGCACTGCTGTCTACAGGATGCCCCAGGAAAGTATAATAGTAGCGCTCTTGTTCTGTACGTGCATAAACGATCTGGGTAAGCAGCAGTTGGCGATTATTCGTTGATACTGGGAAGTGTCGTCTTTGACAAACTGTAGAAGGATGCAAGGTGAATTTCATACAATGGATGGCAGCTTGACTAAAACGCGAAAAAATGTAAGTTAATTCATGTGAATGCGACTAGAAATCCTGTAATGTTCGACTGCAGTATTTGTTGTGTGTTGCCAGACAGTCACATCGATTAAACATCTAGGTGTACCGTTGCAAAGCGACATCAAACGCAACGAAAATGTGAAGTCAGATATAGGAAAGACGAATGGTCGACTTTGGTTTAGTGGGAGAATTTCAGGAAGTGTAGCTCACACATAAAGCAGGCTCGCTGCGTGCAGAACACGTGTATGGCCCATTCTTGAGAACTGTTCAGGTTATTAGGATACATGGTTGGAAGGAAGGCATGGAGGCAACTCGGAGGCGTGCTGTTGTATTGGTTACAGATAGCTTCAATCAACACGCGAAAATACTCCGTAAACTCAAATGGGAATCTCTGGAGGGGGGAATGTGGTGTCACCGCCAGACACCACACTTGCTAGGTGGTAGCCTTTAAATCGGCCGCGGTCCGTTAGTATACGTCGGACCCGCGTGTCGCCACTATCAGAGATTGCAGACCGAGCGCCGCCACACGGCAGGTCTAGAGACACTTCCTAGCACTCGCCCCAGTTGTACAGCCGACTTTGCTAGCGATGGTTCACTGACAAATTACGCTCTCATTTGCCGAGACGATAGTTAGCATAGCCTTCAGCTACGTCATTTGCTACGACCTAGCAAGGCGCCATTATCAAGTGCTTTTTATCTTGTGATGCATGTACCGTCAGACCGATGTTCACCAATTATAGATTAAAGTTAAGTATTCCAGAAGCTACGTACCTTTTTTCTAGTCTCAATTCCTTGTCATTTTCCAGACCTCACGCCAGCCTGCGTGAGCTTAAACGCGTGCCTTTCGGCTTCCTGTCATAGTGGATTGGCTGTCTTGCCAGTCCACAAAAGGGAAAACATTCTTTTCGCCACCAACACATATCTCGCCTAAGGACCACTAAGACAAGATAAATAATGGCTCGTAACGAAGCACATACTCAGTTTTCTCTTGGTCTATTTGCGGCTGCAACAGGAAATGGAACAACTAACAGTGGTACAGGGCACCCAACGCCATGAGCCGTATGGAGGCTTGAGGATTATAAACACTATGTGATCAAAATATACGTTTTTCATATTAGGCGCATTGTGATGCCACCTACTGCCAGGTACTCCATATTAACGACCTCAGTAGTCATTAGCCATCGTGAGAGAGCAAAATGGGGCACTCGGCGGAACTCACGGACTTCGAAAGCGCTCAGGTAATTGGGTGTCACTTGTGTCATACGTCTGTACGCGATATTTACATATTCCTAAATATCCTAGGTCCACTGTTTTTGATGTGATAGTGAAGTGGAAATGTGAAGGACACATACAGCACAAAAGCGTACAGGCCAACATCATCTGTTGACTCACAGAGACCGCCGACACTTGACAGGCAGACGTGTATCCAAACCATCACACAGGAATTCCAAATTGGATCACGTTCCACTGCAAAGTACTATGACAGTTAGACGGGAGGTGAGAAAACTTGGATTTCATGGTGGAGCGGCCGCTCATAAGCCACACATAACGCCGGTAACTGCCAAACGACGCCTCGCCTAGTGTAAGGAGAGTGAACATTGGACGATTGAACAGTGGAAAAACGTTGTGTGGAGTGACGAATCACAGTACACAATGTGGCGATCCGATGGCAACGTGTGGGTATGGTGAATGCCAGGTGAACGTCATCTGCCAGCGAGTGTAGAGCCAGCAGCAAAATTCGAAGGCGGTGGCGTTATGGTGTGGTCGTGTTTTTCATGGAGGGGGCTTGCACCCCTTGTTGTTTTGCGTGGCACTATCAAAGCACAGGCTTATAATTATGTTTTAAGAACCTTCTTGCTTCCCACTGCTGATGAGCAATTTGGGGATGACAATTGAATGATTCAACACTATCGAGCACCTGTTCGTAATGAACGTCCTGTGGCGGTGTGGTTACACGAGAATAACATCACAGTAATGGACTGGCCTGCACAGAATCCTGACCTGAATCCTATAAAACAATTTTTGGATGTTTTGGAAGCTGACTTCGTGCCAGGTCTCACCGACCGACACCGATACCTCTCCTCAGTGCTCTCCGTGAAGAACGGGCTGCCATTCCCCAAGAAACCTTCCAGCACCTTATTGAACGTATGCCTGCAAGAGTGGAAACTGCCATAAAAGGTAGCGGTGTGCCAACACCATATTGAATTCCAGCGGGAGGGCACCACGAACTTGTAGGTCATTTTCAGCCAGGTGTCCGGATACTTTTGATCACATAGTGTATGTCGATGTAGGTGAACGGCAGACTGGTTGTCAGGACTTGGAGAATACTTAACCGTGCTCACAGATCTTCGCTTCGTTGGACTGCCCGCCCTTAGGCTGACACAAACATTTCTATTTAATAAATAGTACCCACAATGTGTTTAGACACTCATGTTTAGTCAGTCATATCGTGCCTAAAGTTTTCGTCAGGTAAGTGGAAGTTAAAAGAATAGTAACAGGACAGTAAGACAGGTGTGCGTCCGCACCCTACAAAGCCAATAGCTTTAAATATGGGTCGTGCTCTTGATTAAGGTCTTTCAAGAGAATTGTGTGCAAGTAGTGCAAATGACGGTCGCATAGTGAAGAAGATGATCTATTTTGAATAGCATTGGAGGTGATTGTCATTCACAGCTGCAATCGTAAACATCTCCGGAAGTGACAATACCAATTTTGGAATAGTGGCTGGAGGAAATAGTTTCCATGAATGTAACGGAATACGATTTACCATATTCTGAAATGTTGAAATGTAAAGAGCAAAAATTAGATCCAGCGGAAGAAGTATGATATAAATATGTATAAGCTATCCCATAGGCTTTGTCGAGATAAGGGATGAAAATGCATGAAAATATTTTTTTTAAATTTGTGTTTCTGGAAACAAGTCAAGATTTACGGTGGACACTAATTAAAGGAATATAATGAACTTCAGCAGTTTGAAAACTAACATTGCAACATCGTAAAAAATACACTGTAAGACCAGAAGGGTGTGTATAAATAACATACACGTTATCCGAGCAGCGTCCAGTATCGTAATCAGAAAGTTCAGCGTTACAACAAAGTCAGCCACTGAACACCCATACCATGACTGGGAATATGAAAGAAAATGTCCACCTCTAAGGAAGCAGTATCAACAAGTGTGTGATTTGGAACTGGGCAGAACTGCTACCAACTCCACATGTCACGATTCACGAGGACAATGCCCAGGTACATGTGCTCTCTTCTGTGAAACACGACAGATGCGGGTGCTTCCGTAGCTTCCACATCTTCCTCACACATTGCCCATATAATATATATGAGGCGTGGTTGGTAGGTAAATTGTTTTTGAACGGTGTTTTAATGAACTGAGATGACGCTTCGTGGGAATACAGACAAATGTCATGATGGTAAATTTCCTAGGAATACATCAAGATTCTCTTTGCTTCCATGGCATGCGTTGTTCAGGAGTTGTCGAGTACTTAAAGAATCAATTCTCCATCTAAACTTTACATTATAAATAGAACAATACCAAGCAGTATTTTTCTGTACATTATTATTGTACTATGGCCTGCCGCTTTCCGATTTTTAGCTCCACAATACTTAGTCCGTGATGCGTGCATTATCTGTGGTTGTCTTCTGTTATGTTCCCTTTAACTCCTTCATTCATCACATTTCGGATATTGTGTCAACGTGTCTGGCGATAATGTATTCCCACTTCGATGGATTTCTTGCACAGATGCCTTAGTATGCCAATTCTCCAGCTGCCTCTCGTACACTGCGTACAGTTTTCATTTTTAATTTATTTCTCCTTTCCAACTGAAAGAGGTTAAACTCATGTAAAAGTGATTTAAAGACTTCAGAATGTGTTTATGACAAAACAGCGATGCGGTTCTTACGGTTTCTTAAAAGATAAAAGATAATTTTTCATGATTAGCAGTTAATCAGAAGGTGATGAAGTTTTCGTGGAACAGTGTCTTGGTAAGATACGGTGCAGGGGATGATTATTCGGAATCAGGCTGTTAGAGAGTTGGAAGTGTGGATAGAAGAAAAGGTTGGGGGCAAGTGTTAAGAATAAGGAAAGGTAACCAGGGATGATACGGTTAGGTGGTTTGTATAAAGCACAGGGTGATTATAATTAAAGCCAAACTTTCGAACAGCTGGCCAGTATGATGTAAATTGCAATGGAATATTATCGGAGAAGCGGGAAAACGTACGGCAGGAGAAAAATAAATAGTTACAAAATGTAGCAACAGATAGCGCTGTAAGCATCATAATTCAATAGTGGTCGACTACAAATGACAAATGAATCATACAACAATGCCTATGGTGTACGTTTGACGTTAAACAAACTGTACCACTCAGTGTGTATGGGTGTACAGGTATGATACTGTTAGTTACGTAAGCCCACCCACCACGGCAAAGTCATTTCACATCGGATGGCAAAAATCGGTTATTAATTCCCAAAAACCACATAAAAAGCATCACTCACATCGGTTTTTAATTTTCGTGAGGCCAAAAACCGCACAAAAATCATCAATCAAAATCAAATCGGGTTATTAATTTCCGTGTGACTAGCGCAAAACATGTTCAATATGCTGACCACCGTTTTCTGTAACAAGTTGAAATCGAGAAGCAGAACGTTCCACAAGTGATCGAAGTGGGTCACGTTCAGAATGTCTTGTGCAATTAGTGACTTTAATGCAGCTAAGTTTGCAATCGGAACACTGAACACAACATCTTTCTGATAGCCCCACAGCCAGAAGTCACACGGATTAAGATCAAGTGATTGGGACGGCCAGGCTGTAGGGAAATGGCGGCTGATAATTCTAGCAGCTTCAGCAGCTACTTAACTGCATTTGCAATGTGCGGAGGTGAGCCATCTTGCATAAAAATGATCCCATCTACACATCCGCGCTGTTGGAGAGGTGGAATGACGTGGTTGCGCAAAAGACACTCATAGCGCTTACCAGTGACCTTACAGGTAACAGGACCGGAAGCATCTTTCTCTTGGAAAAAGTATGGCCCTATGATGAATGATGCTGTAAATCCGCACCACACAGTGATCTTTTCCGGATGAAGTGGTACTGGCTGATTTGCGTGTCGATTTTCCGTTGCCCACATTCGACAATTCTGTGTACTGACATATCCTGTCAGATGAAAGTGGGCTTCGTCTGTCCACAAAATCTTCCACGGCCAATCATTGCCCACTTCCATGCGAGCAAGAAATTCTAAAGCAATGGGCTCTCTTGCTGGCAGGTCAACAGGAAACAACTCGTTCAAATGGGTCGCATACGTGAAAAGATTTTGTGTACCCGATGAGTTTATATCAACTTCAATGGGCCGTGCGTATGACAGATGTTTTCATTTACGTATTCTGACACATACAGCGCCATCTATTGATCAATTTTCACACTTTTTTTTCTTATGCCATACGTTTTCCCCTTTGTCCGATAATATTCCGTTGTAATTTGACGTAAGTCTGACCACTGGTGTTATTTCTACAGCATTTTGAAAGTTTAACTTTAATTATAATCACCCTTTATAAGGGAACTATAGGGAATCCGAACGTCTTCAATACGGCAGAGGCGACAGGGGAAATGAATAATTTTACACAGGGTCCGAATAAGAGAGTGGTCGCTCACAGTCTATTGCCTTGGAAGTGTTGGAGAGAGTGGTACAATTTTGGTGCAGCGAAAATCCGGGAGATATTGTATAAGAGAGGATAGGTCGGATTAATGCTTTGCAGGTGTGGGGTATGACAGAGGGGTGCAATCCAGATAATAGGTCAGTACGCAGTTTTAATTCATCATGGGCTCCTGTTGTACAATACGCTCTGCATCAACCGCTAAATGAATGGAACCGTCATCGCAACGAAAATGAGCTAACACTGTGTTAATGACGAAAAAACTGACAAACTCGTTCCATTCGATTATATCGTATTTCACAAACAATACGTGCGTGAAATCATCAGTGTAACGTCATCGCATTCGTACTGTTATTACACAAATGAGCTATAGCGTAACGGAAAATTTAGTTTTAATATTCTGAACATGCTAACGCACATAGAGTCTACGCTGATGGAAAAAAATCGCCGCACGAAGAAGCAGTTGTGCGACATAAACGAAAGTTGATAGGCGTGTTTCTCATTCTGAAAGATGTGAAAAGAGACTGTGTTATTTTGGCACGTCGTTTTTCAAGACATTTCGCCCATAAATGTGAATGAAGATGCGAATTCGATGAACGTACTCAACCTCTGCAGTATCGATATAACGGTATTCTTTGTAAATCTAGTTTTGAGACTACAGATGTTGGTCAGAGAGGTTACTTCTTTAGAAGAGAATAGCAGTGTGTGTTGGACAGTCTGGCAATGTACTTGGTTTGGAAAGGATGGAAGCTGGTCTGACGTGTAGTGATGGCAGCATATTTAAAAGCGATTTTGTAATAATATGTTCTGAGGAAAGTAGGTGAGTAAAAGTGATAATACTAATGGAAGAATGTCAAAAGCCAACTTTTAAGGTGATCCAGTTTTTTATATTTCTTGTAATTGTGTACTTTCTTAGTGTTAGAACATAGTGTATGGTTAAAGTTTGCCGTAAAAATTATATAGTGAAGCACATGGACTTACCTGATAGTGGAAACAAGCGTCAAGGAAGCCAACTGCTCACAAGAAAGTCATTAAGAAAAATTTTGCTAATTTGTCCAGGTGTGAGAACTTATGAAAAAGGTATATCATTGTCATGGCTTAATGGAACATAGTTAAACTTGGAGTCTTTGTTCTCTTTTATCAGTCGTAAAGATTAGTTCCCTAATTTCAGGTTTTGCTTTCATGACTGTTTGGCCACTCGCATTACACATCGCTATTCCTGTACTGAGAAGCATCTTTATGAAAAATGTTAAGCTATCGTATTACATTGTACATCGTGAGTACAACAAGAGAAATTTGACTTTTTACATTTACATCATTATTCCTAATAGCAACAGGTTGCAGAACAGACGAGCGTTCCGTGTGCACATGTATGCCAATAAATTTAATAACCACCAAAACCGACCTCCACTGTAAGGTACAGCTGCCTGAGTGATTTGTGAAAATACAGGTTGAGCACAAAGTCTTGCCCTGATTATAACGATTTATTACAGAATAACCATTTGAATTAATAATTTACATTTAATACCATTACATAGGCTAGTGTTGCTAGTTTTTTTTTAAGACCACTTACGTTAGTAAACCTTAATGTGTGCTCCATTTGTAGCTCGGAGAATGTCGAGCCGGTATTCCAATTCCCGCCAGGTGTTTCGTAACATGTGTTCTGTCACAGTACCCACAGCAGCTTGTATCCTACCCTTCAGTTCGTCATCAGAAGCTGATGTGACGAAGACTCTTTCCTTGATATAGACCCAGAAAAAAGTCAAGAGGCGTAATGTCTGGAGAGGGGAGTAATGTCCGGATCGGTGGATTGGAAGGAACGGTCCAACACCCTGGCCACCCCGCTCTCCACAAGTCATACCAGTTGCTGTGCTCACCCTGCATATCATTTCAGGGGCTTAGTGTCAGTAGATGATTTCAGTAAAGTGCTACCTACTGAATTTTCGAGCAGTTTGATCAGAAAGTCAGAGGCATTAATTTTTAAGTTCATTAGTAGTGTAAATACAATAACAGTTCCGATACAGTGATTGTTTGCAAGACTAAAGATAAAGATTAACAATATTCAGGATCAACGTTGAAACGTCCCCTTTTGAAGAATTTTACAAGACTGTGCTTAAACTGACACACAATATTTTTAGCGCAACGCAATCTGCCTTTCAAAATTCCCTACAAAAGAATGGCCCTGACTAACATTAAACTATACCTTTCACAAATCACTTACCTCACAAAATTCTTGGTTACTCGAACTACTGCAATACAGCGAGCGCCACTACTGGCAGCTTAATAGTCATAATATATATAGCAGTTCATCACAAATTACAAAACTCCGCCATCTCTCTCCCCACATCCACCACTGCTGGCGGCTCACCTCCAACTGCGCAACGCTACGCGCTGTTCACATCCAGCTGCCGCTGCCCAACACTACAATGGCAGACAACAATGCAAACTAGCCACAGATGCACACAGCACAGCCAGTGATTGTCATACATAGCGCTACGCGGCGTTACCAATAAGAAAACAGAAACAGCCTACTTACAACGTTTGTTTTGTTGTCAGATGGCATATGGAAATCTTATTGGAAACGGATTGCACTCTCGCAGACGAATTCCTTGGTGTACCAGCTAGTCTAGATTTCGCATCATGTAGCGTGAGCTCCACATATTCCTGAGCCGTGGCGGCTGGCGCTAGGATGCTCCACTTGCTCGATATTCGGCTGTCCTGCTATCCCTGACTGATCCCCAGCTCCAAGTTATGTATGACTTTTATTCTCTGTTCAACTAAGAAGATTGTTGAAACTTATGGTGGCATGGGTAGCTGTCGGAGATGGTTCTGAACTTGGCTCCACAGTGGCTATTTTTAAGGAAACTTACGTTCCACATTCCGTTTCTGTTTATCCGTGGAGTGTGTATTTTAAGTGGTTTTCATGCAAATTTTAACTTGTTTTAGCGCATATTCCAAACTTTGGGACTGGCTACGGTTGTGTACGTGCCCGGCAGCCGTAGAGTTGATGGTTTAATCATTTGTCACGGCAGCATTTTGTATGTTTTTTAATGTTGAAAGTGTCTTAGGAATCTGGAAGTGATCTCTAAAGTTTACCGCTAATTTACTGGGGGACGGATATTGTTAGAGTATTGCTCCGTAAGAACTTGGGGGTGTGCTTACTATTTATTCCAGTGTTGGTGCAATTTGACCCTGTTTTCATTGCAATCTATTGCTGCAGGCAATTTGTTAAGATTTCTTGTTCCCTGGCGTCGGCGCGGTTATGGATTGTCAGGACCGCTCATTGTGATGCCGGTCGGATTATACACTCCTGGAAATGGAAAAAAGAACACATTGACACCGGTGTGTCAGACCCACCATACTTGCTCCGGACACTGCGAGAGGGCTGTACAAGCAATGATCACACGCACGGCACAGCGGACACACCAGGAACCGAGGTGTTGGCCGTCGAATGGCGCTAGATGCGCAGCATTTGTGCACCGCCGCCGTCAGTGTCAGCCAGTTTGCCGTGGCTTACGGAGCTCCATCGCAGTCTTTAACACTGGTAGCATGCCGCGACAGCGTGGACGTGAACCGTATGTGCAGCTGACGGACTTTGAGCGAGGGCGTATAGTGGGCATGCGGGAGGCCGGGTGGACGTACCGCCGAATTGCTCAACACGTGGGGCGTGAGGTCTCCACAGTACATCGATGTTGTCGCCAGTGGTCGGCGGAAGGTGTACGTGCCCGTCGACCTGGGACCGGACCGCAGCGACGCACGGATGCACGCCAAGACCGTAGGATCCTATGCAGTGCCGTAGGGGACCGCACCGCCACTTCCCAGCAAATTAGGGACACTGTTGCTCCTGGGGTATCGGCGAGGACCATTCGCAACCGTCTCCATGAAGCTGGGCTACGGTCCCGCACACCGCTAGGCCGTCTTCCGCTCACGCCCCAACATCGTGCAGCCCGCCTCCAGTGGTGTCGCGACAGGCGTGAATGGAGGGACGAATGGAGACGTGTCGTCTTCAGCGATGAGAGTCGCTTCTGCCTTTGTGCCAATGATGGTCGTATGCGTGTTTGGCGCCGTGCAGGTGAGCGCCACAATCAGGACTGCATACGACCGAGGCACACAGGGCCAACACCCGGCATCATGGTGTGGGGAGCGATCTCCTACACTGGCCGTACACCACTGGTGATCGTCGAGGGGACACTGAATAGTGCACAGTACATCCAAACCGTCATCGAATCCATCGTTCTACCATTCCTAGACCGGCAAGGGAACTTGCTGTTCCAACAGGACAATGCACGTCCGCATGTATCCCGTGCCACCCAACGTGCTCTAGAAGGTGTAAGTCAACTACCCTGGCCAGCAAGATCTCCGGATCTGTCCCCCATTGAGCATGTTTGGGACTGAATGAAGCGTCGTCTCACGCGGTCTGCACGTCCAGCACGAACGCTGGTGCAACTGAGGCGCCAGGTGGAAATGGCATGGCAAGCCGTTCCACAGGACTACATCCAGCATCTCTACGATCGTCTCCATGGGAGAATAGCAGCCTGCATTGCTGCGAAAGGTGGATATACACTGTACTAGTGCCGACATTGTGCATGCTCTGTTGCCTGTGTCTATGTGCCTGTGGTTCTGTCAGTGTGATCATGTGATGTATCTGACCCCAGGAATGTGTCAATAAAGTTTCCCCTTCCTGGGACAATGAATTCACGGTGTTCTTATTTCAATTTCCAGGAGTGTATATAAATATATACTGCCTGCTATGTGAGACTGTGCACAATCCGTGGGCAGTGCCGAGAGGGAATACCATCGAGTTCGGCCTCTGCCTCTGGTGCATCGTAACTATATCTGCAGCTACAATTTCAGCAGCAGTTGGCACCATAGTGACACAACGAACTGTTACAAATCAGTTACTTCAAGGACAACTCCGAGCCGGACGCCCTGAATCGTGCATTCCATTGACCGCAAACCACCGCCATTTGCGACTTCTTGGTTGAATTGTGTCATATGAGTGAGGGGGGGGGGACAAAATAATGGAAACTGATTAATATTTGCTGCTTGAATAACTAGAAGAAAATTGATTGGAAAGAATAATTGAAAGAAATTGGAAGATAATTTATAAATCTGTACACATATGCTGGGTGACTTTCAATGCCAATACATTTAAGGTCAATATTCAGATTTTGAGTTACGTACTGCTTCATATTAGTTCCATTGTGCGTAGTGCTGATTGTGACAATGCCGATACAGTATCATCCCAGCAAATTCCTTTTCGAACCTCCTGATGTAGGATTCTCGGCGCGGGCGAAATTATGAACAGTCCGGCTGATTGATGTAAATATATGAATAAACTTGGCTTTCCTAATAACTTTTATAATACTTTTTAATATACGGTTGGAATACACATTTTTAAACAATACTGGTACGACGGCGCCCGCTACCACTTATAGAAACAAGTAGGTGAAGATACTGAAATTAATCAGATGAAGAGCGTATCTGTTCTCTTTCTTGTATCAAAACATTATCTTTGCCACAAAACAACTAATTACTTTACCTTTGGCTATATATATATATATATATATATATATATATATATATATATATATATATATATATATATATATATATATTCGCGCACTCGGGTTCCGCAGTGCGACTCCTCACATGCCGGCGATAAAAAAGGACGTTAAAGAGTGGCAACCTGGCAAGACTGTAACGACATGTATGGTAACTACCTCTGACAGCACGTTAGCACGTTTTGGTTGTGCCCTTCAGTTGGTGCAGTGGATAGAGTTTTGGGTTAGCAGGCAGGATCTCGACGGTTCGATCTTGGGTCGAGGCATATGTTTTTTATTTGGTAAATGTAGTCCAGGTAGTATGGTATCTGCCATCTTAATCGTCAATAGCGATTGCAGCGGGTCCTCTAGAAAACATTTGTACTTGCATACTACAATCGTAGAAATGGAAGATTGGTCAGCTTTGAAAGAAGCCCTTACCACGTCGTGAGCGTGAATTTATTCGCACCACTCCATCTACTAGATGCGAAACTTGTTTTCTTTGTACCCTCCTCCAGTGGTTCCATAGATTAGGACCAACTATTATTCTTGCCTCGTTCAGGTAAATTACATTTCGTTAGGGCCTTACGTTACCAGTAGGACTAGCAACGTGCTTTGCGAATAATATCCAAACTCGGTTACTATTTGTATGTGTTATCACAATGGTCCCATTAATTACGCCTTTCAACTTTGAGTCTGGTAACCGCATGCTGTTTAGTACGTTTCTCAATGCATTGTTATTATTATTATAATTATGGGATAGTGGAAACCTCACGTCTATTACCATTAGGGAAACAGTGTAATTCCAAACTGAACATTTCATAATTAGCGGTGTCGGGATGAATCATACAGAATAATATCTGTCAGAGGGGTAATGCCGTTAGATGGAACAGAGCGCAGGACTGACGGCGTGTTTATACTGTATGTGCTGTCCACCAGACGGGGACTACTTGCGAGCGAAGTAAAGCGCCCATGACAGACTGCAACGTGCATGCGCACACGCATTGAATTTTCTCACTGTAAACCACTAAACCACTGTGGCACGCGTATGGCATACACAAACGATGAATGTATGGATATGCTTCTGGTCTTTGGTGCATCTGATAACGGGGCTGGTGTTGCCACTCGTGAATATGCTGCTAGATATCCTCGTCGGCGCCATCCAGATAAAAAGTGTTTCGTCGTCTGGAGCTGCGCCTTCGGGTGTCAGGTGCTCTCCTTCCACCATCGTGTGACAGAGGTCATCCACGGACTCGCCATATTTCACCTACCGAAGAAGCTGTCCTGGAGGTCAGTAATGCACGCGTAGCATAGCAAGGCAGCTGCGTGTCTCGCAATGCACGGTCGTTAACGTGCTGCACGGGCATGGGCTGCACCCCCATCATTATGCTTTCACGCAACACCTGCATCCTGCAGATCGCCATCAGCGGATGCAGTTCTGTGAATGGTTCCAACAACAACAGAAAGCCAACGAAGACTTTGTGAACACAGTAATATGGTCGGATGTAGCAGCATTCACTCGTGAGGGTGTCTTAAATATGTACAATGCCCACCATTGGTGTGAGATTAACCTGCATGTCACCCGCGAACGTAGATATCAAGTTCGATTTGGTATCAACAGCTGGGCCACAATATTGGGCGATAGGTGTTTGGGCCCCTACATGTTGCCTGACTCGTTGACTGCATGAAGGTATCATGCATTCGTCTCAAACTATCTGTCTGATGCATCGGAAGATCTTACACTACATGTTCGGCAGATAATGGTTCCAACATGATGGTGCACCTCCACATTCTGGAATGAATGTGCGACAATGTGTGAGTTCTTAAGGGACGAAATTGCAGAGGTCTTCGGTCCCTAGACTTACACACTACTTAAACTAACTTAAGCTAAGAACAACACACACACCCATGCCCAAAGGAGGACTCGAACCCCCGGCGAGAGGAGCCACTCCACGCGGCACAGAACATTTCCAGGGAAATGGCTCAGACGTGGAGATCCAGTTGTATGACCAACACGTTCACGTGACCTAAATTCCCTGCGTTTCTTCTTGTGGGGACACCTGAACGAGCACGTGCACTCTACTCCGCCTACGAAAAAAAAATGTGTGTGAAATCTTATGGGACTCAACTGCCAAGGTCATCAGTCCCTAAGCTTGCACACTACTTAACCTAAATTATCCTAAGGACAAACTCACACACCCATGCCCGAGGGAGGACTCGAACCTTCGCCGGGACCATCCGCTGAGACCATGACTGCAGCGCCGCAGACAGCTCGGCTAATCCCGTGCGGCACTCCGCCTACGATTGTGGAAAAATTGGTAGGGCGTTTCATGCTGCTCTTGTTACTGTGGGCGCAGTTTTGCTGCAAAGGGTCCAGAGATGTACGATCCGACGGGTGACGCAGTGTTTGGAAGTACAGGTAGGTCGTTTTGAGCATCTGTTCTGAGGACAACGTATTTTGTTGTGAAAGACATGCGGCCATTAATATGGACATTATTACTGTCACTGGTTGCTAATGTACGACATTTGAGCGCTCTTATTACATGTAGCATAAATGACAAGTAGATGTTGCGTTACTGTGTTGTGCCATCATCTTTAACATCTCGAAATTGATATTGATGTTGTAGTTGTTCTATCGTATGACAGGTTATTTGTTTCAATTGTCTATTTCTTATTTGTCTAACCACGTATTTGGTATGTTCAGTGGTACAAAATGTCGTAAATTTAGGATACATGTGATCTAAGAAACGATGTATATTACAGCAGGAAATGTCAGAATGAAATTAGGAAATAAAGAAAAATGCACCCCAATGCAGGATCGAACCCTCGCCCTCATGCATGCTAACAGGAAACTCTGTCCCCTGCACCAACTGTACAGCAGAACTAACACTCCCGACGGAGATAGTTACCATACATATGGTAACAGTGTACCGATGTACTAGACGGACGAAATTTTGTGAGAGACATATTTTTATCGTTGGCCTATGAGGGGTCGCGCTGCGAAGCCCGAGTGCGCGAATTTCGCTTCTCCCTATATATATATATATATATATATATTGTTTTTTTTCTTTCTTTTTATATATATATATAAAGACAAGAACGAAGAAAGCAAACAAAAGAACAATAATAATTCATCACATGTTGTCGAGCGAGACCTCATGGAAGGACAGGATGGAGGTAAGCCTCGGTGCTGGTGATGACCGTGTGTTAGAAGGAGGCCCGGTGAGGGTCCGCAACTAACCACTCTGCGTTCTAGACGACTGCACCTACACTTGGAGCTATGGTCTGTGGTAGGATTTCGTATGACAGGAGGAGAACTCTCGTGGTTATCCCACGCACCCTGACTGCAAATTTCTCTGTCAGTCCGTTGACTCGACGTGTTGTGCCACCATTCATGAACAGCATTCTAGGGGCATTTTCGACGAAGATAACATCCACCACATACCGCTGTTGTAACCCAAGATGACCTACGAATGTTGCCTTGGTCTGCTCGATCACCAGGTCTGTCCCCAACGCGAGCACATACGGGACATCATCGGACAATTCCATCGTCATACACAAACAGCATTATCTGTCCCTGTTTTTATGGTCCCTGTTTTTATACTAGCGTTAAACATTCTGGCGAGTACACCGGTTATTAATGTACAAGCATTTCACATTTGCAATGACTTATCACGCGCTTACATTAATCTGTGATTCTGAAATGTTAACCACTTAAATATGTTACCCAGGCAATTAATTTCATTAACCTACGCTTATTATTTATTTTTTGCTCATGCGATTTTTTTGCGTCAGTGTGTTCACCCTTGCGGACTGTTGCGAATAAAAAGAAAATTACAGTTCTCTCCTCACTTTTAGCAGTGCACTGCCGTAGCGGTCACTGATTAACAGCCGACTGTCTCTGTTTATTGCATCAGCCGTCGACTGTTGCATTGCCGTTCCAGAGGGAAGCAGAGTGAGCGCAGAGGCGAACCCGTCCGCCTATCGCTAACAATAGCTGTGCAATCACGGCTCTAATTGGCAAGGGTTCCAGCTAATCAGCTGGCTGGCTGCCTAGCTGGCTGACTGCGGCCGCGCGTCGTTCCGGGCAGCGAAGCGAGCGCGTGTTGTTTGATCACACACGCCGCATATGTGTAAACCAGCATCCCTCGCCGACGCCGGCTGCGCGTGTCAGCACGGCCGCTGCAGCCACCGTTGATATGTTTTCGTCTGACTAGGCAAAAAAGATGGCGTGCGGTAAATTGCGGTACTATTGCACTGACCATAAGAGAAGTAACATAATAGCATCATTATCAGAAATGCGTAAAGAGAGGTCTCACACAGGGCTAACGGTGATAGAAGTAATTTACGCTTTTGGACTCATGAAGATAACAATCATAAACACATATACACAGGGATAGTAAATACACCGCCTGGCAAGTGAAGTACCCGTAAGAAACGGTAGAATGTCAATACAACTACGTACACGTACACAACGTAGCACAGTGGAGTATTTGTAGCCGGCCGCTGTGACCGAGCGGTTCTAGGTGCTTCAGTCCGGAACAGCGCTGCTGCTACAGTCGCAGGTTCGAATCGTGCCTCGGGCATGGATGTGTGTGATGTCCTTAGGTTAGTTAGGTATAAGTAGTTCTAAGTCTAGGGTACTGATGACCTCAGTTGTTAAGTCCCATAATGCTTAGAGCCATTTGAACCATTTTGGAGTATTTGTGGCGAAATCCTGGCCAAAATTATTTTTGATAATTTTAAACATTTAAAGCACTTCCGTGCACTTTTAACTAAATCGTACGCGAAAGAGCCTCTAAACTACATTTTTTGCATTTTTTAAAATTTTATTGGCTTTCGGGCCCTGCCCATTCAGCAACCTAAATTGTGTAATGTCAGTTACGACTTAAGGATAACCCAACACCCAGACACAGACCACGGAAAATCTCCAACTCGGCCGGGAATCGAACCCTGGCCCCTGCACTTCCCTAAACTACTTCACTGTCAACCTTAGAGAGGCGCCTGGGATGATTCTGTATGCATTATGCATTCGTTAGTTTGTCTTCGCATCTTTATGTTTGTACCAAGTTGCTTTCCAAAATTTTTAATATTTTCTCTTTAGAATTTCAACGTAGGCTCATCAGATACCCTTTATTTGATGTGTAGATTTTGGTGGCGGTACGATGGATTCTATTAGAGTAGCCTAATGCCTCGTCACTGACCTCAATTGCAGTAGGATTTTGGAGCATATACTGTACTCGAACATTATGAATCACCTTGAAGAAAATGACTTATTGATACATAACCTACACGGATTCAGAAAATATCGTTCTTGTGCAACACAGCTACCTCTTTATTCCCGTGAAATAATGAGCGCTGTCAACAAGGGATTTCAGATCGATTCTGTATTCCTAGATTTCCAGAAGGCTTTTGATACCGTTCCTCACAAGCGACTGTTAATCAAATTGCGTGCATATGGAGTATCGTCTCAGTTGTGTGACTGGATTCGTGATTTCCTCTCAGAGAGGTCACAGTTCGTAGTGATGGCCGGTAAATCATCGAGTAGAACAGAAATGATATCTGGCGTTCCGCAGGGCAGTGTCATAGGCCCTCTGCTGTTCCTGATTTACATAAATGATCTAAGTGATAATCTGAGCATCTCCTTTAGATTGTTTGCAGATGACGCTGTAATTTACCGACTAGTAAAATCATCAGACGATCAATTCCAATTACAAAATGATCTAGAGAGAATTTCTGTATGGTGCGAAAAGTGGCACTAAACAAAGAAAAGTGCGAGGTCATTCACATGAGTACTAAAAGAAATCCAATAAATTTTGGGTATACGATAAATCGCACAAATCTAAGGGCTGTCAATTCGACTAAATACCTAGGAATTACAATTACGAGCAACTTAAATTGGAAAGACCACATAGATAACAGTGTGGGGAAGGCGAAACAAATACTGCGCTTTGTTGGCAGAACACTTAGAAGATGCGACAAACCCACTAAAGAGACAGCCTACATTACACTTTTCCGTCCTCTGCTGGAATATTGCTGCGCGGTATGGGATCTTACCATGTGGGATTGACGGAGGACATCGAAAAAGTGCAAAGCAGGGCAACTCGTTTCGTGTTACCGCGCAATAGGAGTGAGAGTGTCACAGATGTGATACTCTAGTTGGGGTGGCACTGAAAAAAAGGCGGTTTTCTTTGCGGCGAGATCTATTTACGAAATTTCAATCACCAACTTTCTCTTCCGAATGCAAAAATATTTTGTTGACGCCCACCTAAGTAGGGAGGAATGATCATCATAATAAAATAAGAGAAATCATAGCTCTAACGGAAAGATTTAGGTGTTCTTTTTTCCCACTCGCCATTCGAGAGTGGAATGGCAGAGAAGTAGTATGAAAATGGTTCTATGAACTCCCTGCTATGCATTTACGTGTGAATTGCAAACCATGTAGATGTAGATGTACACGATTGTTCCACAAGTAGTTGGTTTGCCATAATTTCTCGCAGTAATTTTTTTTAGTTTTTCTGTCAAGCTACTTCAGTGATTCTGGCTGTGATATTTCATTTATCTTGTTGTAGATACGTATATTGCAGTGTATATGTTAGCATGTGTCGTCTAGGTTTGTGATGCTGTTACGTTCATTTGTCTAATGGACGCGATCACGATAGATGATTGTCCCATGCTTCTGGCCAAGTTTTTTCAACGTCAATTCGTGACTTTGTTTACACATAAGAGCGTGATATTGTGGAAAAGAAGTTATGAAGAATACCTGTAAGTATTTACGTAACAGTATTCTATCCATGTGCCTAGGTACTATACATTTTTGATGTACAAATTTAAATGAGGCTCCTGGTTTGTAGATTCACTAGCGTGAACACGAAAGTTTGAGTATTTTCTTTTTCAAACAGCCTCCATAAAAGGACTCTAACTTATTCCTTTTGTATTGATAAACAAAGGATAGACAAGGTATGAATTACTATTCTCTCTATTGTGTGGGTCTATTTGTGAATTGTGAAGTTGAACTCTGAATTGTTTTGAGGTGGTGAATATTTCGCATATTGTGATCAATTACAAATGTTAACATAGAAACCTTGTTATTAAATTTATCAGTTATTTTTTATTTTATATTTCTGTGTAATTTATTTATTCGCAATTCTAGCCAGTGCACAGTCTGTAGGACTGCAACATCACAGCTACAGTTTATTATTTACAGAGAATTGGCTGCAGGGCATGAAAGCAGAAATGTGTGGCTCGATCCTGTCACTACATTGTGCTGTTCTTTTTAAACAGGGCCATGCATACCGGGAGTACCTATAGAACGAGTAACTGCAGGTAAATATGCAGTTGGTTTGCTCATATGGGATTCTGTTTGGAAGAGCAATTCAGCAGCAGTGAAGGTAAAATAAAGTACTCCTCACTCACCTTTAGATGGAGCGCAGTCCGATGACGCATGGGTTTCTGCTTTAGCAGATAGACCCTCCAATATGTGGTGCTTGTAATGCGCGCATTTTACCACGCTGTATTTTGACTAAATTTTATATTCAGACAAGACGACAGAGGTTTTTTTATCAGCTGATTTGTCTTTTATTTTAGTAGATAATGAAATGAATGTGATACGACTCTTAAGATTTTATAAAATGTCAAATTTATTACTTTAATTTTTAAAACACAGATTCCAATGCGTGATCACGGTATCTCTTTCGTCCTTGATTTGTAAGTAATCAACTTTTTGGCTTTTATCCTTTAGTTAGTTTTTTTTTTTTGGTCATCAGTCTACTGACTGGTTTGATGCGGCCCGCCACGAATTCCTTTCCTGTGCTAACCTCTTCATCTTAGAGTAGCACTTGCAACCTACGTCCTCAATTATTTGCTTGACGTATTCCAATCTCTGTCTTCCTCTACAGTTTTTGCCCTCTACAGCTCCCTCTAGTACCATGGAAGTCATTCCCTCATGTCTTAACAGATGTCCTTGTCATCCTGTCCCTTCTCCTTATCAGTGTTTTCCACATATTCCTTTCCTCTCCGATTCTGCCTAGAACCTCCTCATTCCTTACCTTATCAGTCCACCTAATTTTCAACATTCGTCTATAGCACCACATCTCAAATGCTTCGATTCTCTTTTGTTCCGGTTTTCCCACAGTCCATGTTTCACTGCCATACAATGCTGTACTCCAGACGTACATCCTCAGAAATTTCTTCCTCAAATTAAGGCCGGTATTTGATATTAGTAGACTTCTCTTGGCCAGAAATGCCTTTTTTGCAATAGCGAGTCTGCTTTTGATGTCCTCCTTGCTCCGTCCGTCATTGGTTATTTTACTGCCTAGGTAGCAGAATTCCTTAACTTCATTGACTTCGTGACCATCAATCCTGATGTTAAGTTTCTCGCTGTTCTCATTTCTACTACTTCTCATTACCTTCGTCTTTCTCCGATTTACTCTCAAACCATACTGTGTACTCATTAGACTGCTCATCCCGTTCAGCAGATCATTTAATTCTTCTTCACTTTCACTCAGGATAGCAATGTCATCAGCGAATCGTATCATTGATATCCTTTCACCTTGTATTTTAATTCCACTCCTGAACCTTTCTTTTATTTCCATCATTGCTTCCTCGATGTACAGATTGAAGAGTAGGGGCGAAAGGCTACAGCCTTCTCTTACACCCTTCTTAATACGAGCACTTCGTTCTTGATCGTCCACTCTTATTATTCCCTCTTGGTTGTTGTACATATTGTATATGACCCGTCTCTCCCTATGACTTACCCCTACGTTTTTCAGAATCTCAAACAGCTTGCACCATTTTATATTGTCGAACGCTTTTTCCAGGTCGACAAATCCTATGAAAATGTCTTGATTTTTCTTTAGCCTTGCTTCCATTATTAGCCGTAACGTCAGAATTGCCTCTCTCGTTCCTTTACTTTTCCTAAAGCCAAACTGATCGTCACCTAGCGCATTCTCAATTTTCTTTTCCATTATTCTGTATATTATTCTTGTAAGCAGCTTCGATGCATGAGCTGTTAAGCTGATTGTGCGATAATTCTCGCACTTGTCAGCTCTTGCCGTTTTCGGAATTGTGTGGATGATGCTTTTCCGAATGTCAGATGGTATGTCGCCAGACTCATATACTCTACACACCAACGTGAATAGTCGTTTTGTTGCCACTTCCCCCAATGATTTTAGAAATTATGATGGAATGTTATCTATCCCTTCTGCCTTATTTGACCGTAAGTCCTCCAAACCTCTTCTAAATTCCGATTCTAGTACTCGATCCCCTATCTCTTCTAAATCGACTCGTGTTTCTTCTTCTATCACATCAGACAAATCTTCACCCTCATAGAGGCTTTCAATGTATTCTTTCCACCTATCTGCTCTCTCCTCTGCATTTAACGGTGGAATTCCCGTTGCACTCTTAATGTTACCACCGTTGCTTTTAATGTCACCAAAGGTTGTTTTGATTTTCCTGTATGTTGAGTCTGTCCTTCCGACAATCATATCTTTTTCGATGTCTTCACATTTTTCCTGCAGCCATTTTGTCTTAGCTTCCCTGCACTTCCTATTTATTTCATTCCTCAGCGACTTGTATTTCTGTATTCCTGATTTTCCCGGAACATGTTTGTACTTCCTCCTTTCATCAATCAACTGAAGTATTTCTTCTGTTACCCATGGTTTCTTCGCAGCTACCTTCTTTGTACCTATGTTTTCCTTCCCAACTTCTGTGATGGCCCTTTTTAGAGATGTCCATTCCTCTTCAACTGTACTGCCTACTGCGCTATTCCTTATTGCTGTATCTATAGCGTTAGAGAACTTCAAACGTATCTCGTCATTCCTTAGTACTTTCGTATCCCACTTCTTTGCGTATTGATTCTTCCTGACTAATGTCTTGAACTTCAGCCTACTCTTCATCACTACTATATTGTGATCTGAGTCTATATCTGCTCCTGGGTACGCCCTACAATCCAATATCTGATTTCGGAATCTCTGTCTGACCATGATGTAATCTAATTGAAATCTTCCCGTATCTGCCGGCCTTTTCCAAGTATACTTCCTCCTCTTGTGATTCTTGAACAGGATATTCGCTATTACTAGCTGAAACTTGTTACAGAACTCAATTAGTCTTTCTCCTCTTTCATTCCTTGTCCCAAGCCCATATTCTCCTGTAACCTTTTCTTCTACTCCTTCCCCTACAACTGCATTCCAGTCGCCCATGACTATTAGAATTTCGTCCCCCTTTACATACTGCATTACCCTTTCAATATCCTCATACACTTTCTCTATCTGTTCATCTTCAGCTTGCGACGTCGGCATGTATACCTGAACTATCGTTGTCGGTGTTGGTCTGCTGTCGATTCTGATTAGAACAATCCGGTCACTGAACTGTTCACAGTAACACGCCCTCTGCCCTACCTTCCTATTCATAACGAATCCTAAACCTGTTATGCCATTTTCTGCTGCTTTTGATATTACCCGATACTCATCTCACCAGAAATCCTTGTCTTCCTTCCACTTCACTTCACTGACCCCTACTATATCCTGACCAAGCCTTTGCATTTCCCTTTTCAGATTTTCTAGTTTCCCTACTACGTTCAAGCTTCTGACATTCCACGCCCCGACTCGTAGAACGTTATCCTTTTGTTGATTATTCAATCTTTTTCTCATGGTAACCTCCCCCTTAGCAGACCCTCCCGGAGATCCGAATGGGGGACTATTCCGGACTCTTTTGCCAATGGAGAGATCATCATGACACTTCTTCAATTACAGGCCACATGTCCTGTCGATACACGTTACGTGTCTTTAATGCAGTGGTTTCCATTGCCTTCTGCATCCTCATGTCGTTGATCATTTCTGATTCCTCCGCCTTTAGGGGCAATTTCCCACCCCTAGGACAAGAGAGTGCCCTGAACGTCTATCCGCTCCTCCGCCCTCTTTGACAAGGCCGTTTGCAGAATGAGGCTGACTTCTTATGCCGGAAGTCTTCGGCCGCCAATGCTGATTATTTATCAAAATTTAGGCAGTGGCGGGGATCGAACCCGGGACCGAAGACGTTTTGATTATGAATCAAAGACGCTACCCCTAGTTAGCTATGATGTCTATATGGCATTTTAACATCGAAAAATTTTATCATTTAATTTTCTTCATGATTGGGTATGACTGGATAGGTGAATATAAGCAACAATCTAAGGGAATGATTATTTATGTTGTACTTTGTACATTTTTGTTTCAGCTGTTTTGACCACATTAGTTCCGGACACACACATACAGACACACACACACGCACACACAAAGGTCAAAATTACAGTTATTCATAATCAAGAGGCTTCTAACGTTTCGTAGGTATCATATCTTCAATAGTGTTTGCAAAATACAGTGTCACTTGCTGTATAAAACACAACACATGGCATACACTATGTTTCAGTTTCCTTAATAACGTTTTTCGGCATATTTCAATGCCTACATCTGCTTTGCTAGATACTCTTGCCAACTTTAGTCTAAGGCCAACAAAAATAAACGCCCTGCCAACGTTTCCGTCCAAGAGAAACAGATAGTATGTTACTGACTTCTGGCACTAGAACCTGGTGAACAGTAATGTTACAAAAAAATTCTTTGCAGTCTTGATAGGTATTCGACAAGTAAAAGGGGCAAGAAATTTTGTGAACCGTACAGTATGTCCACTTGGTTCTTGCTTAAATATTGTAACAGCCATTTTGTGGTAATATCCAGGCTTTAAAAATAGCTGTATGGTAGGTTTCGCTTGCAGCTAATGTTAGAGAGTAACACTAGCTGGAAAACTAAGCGGGGAAATTCTGACTGGAGATGTACTGGATGAGATTCTCATCACCGTATTGTGATTTATCGTTTGAGTATGAGAAGAAAAAACATACAGTCGCTATTTTCGAATGGAATGACATTCCAGTGAGGTGTTCCGCGATAAGGATGGCAATTATTTCGTAATAACGCGCGCTAATTAATTATTGGGTCTCTCCCACCAGCTGACGAAACTGAAATAAAATGTGTCGCGATACATCGCTGTTGCAAAGATCGATAACGTGTAACACAGGCAACGCGGCTGCAAACGACCATTAATTTTATTTATCGCTAGTAGGAGATCCCTCTGCGCCAATGGAAAACTGCAAAGAGAAATGTGGGATATTTTTTTGTTACGCTAGTACAATGCGTTTCAGAACTGGATTACAACGTTATTTATTATTATGGACATATATCCGGATAAATTAAATAGCTAAGCCGGCGAAACTGATTCGTGGTGCGTTTAAACCCGCGTGGCTTGTTGATAGCTTCATCAAGATTCTCCTGAAATCATGTTCTCCATCCATCCAGTGCATACTTCAGTTCAGGTCGACACACAAAGAAAAAACATGTCTTATGCTTAAAACGTGGTTTTAGCACTACATATTTTCATATGTGATTTTAACAGTCTCCGTGTAAATCGCCAATACTTTACAGACGTCGCTTTTTCGTTAGGAGTTGAGTTGTTTTTCCATGGTTTTCTTTCCGTCTTTGCGTCTCTGTTTTTCATGCTGAATTCATATGAGTTTGTGGTGTCACCGCCAGACACCACACTTGCTAGGTGGTAGCCTTTAAATCGGCCGCGGTCCGTTAGTATACGTCGGACCCGCGTGTCGCCACTATCAGAGATTGCAGACCGAGCGCCGCCACACGGCAGGTCTAGAGAGGCATCCTAGCACTCGCCCCAGTTGTACAACTAACTTCGCTAGCGATGGTTCACTGACAAAATACGCTCTCATTTGCTGAGACGATAGTTAGCATAGCCTTCAGCTACGTCATTTGCTACGACCTAGCAAGGCGCCATTACCAGTTACTATTGCTATTATGAATAATGTACCGTCAAGAGCGACGTTCACCATTTATGGATTAAAGTTAAGTATTCCACCAGCTACGTCCGTTTTTTCTAAATTCTAATTTCCTTGTCCTGTTCCAGACCTCATGCCAGCCTGCGTGAGCTAAAACGTGTGCCTTTCGGCTTCCTCTTGTAACCCGGTGTTGGCTCTCCTGCCAACCCACAACAGAGTTAGTGTTCAGTTCTCTTGTCAGTGTTTTGCCAATATGATATCTTAATACCATTTCTTTACTTCATAAAGCGGGAGATATAGTAAAGGAAGTTTCAGAGCGTATGAAGAAAGCAGGTCGACAGTTCAGGGAGCTGATTAAAGTGAAAGAAGAATTTTCTTATAGTACTTTAAAATGTTGGTATTTTTGACAACACTGAATAGAAATGCATACACAGTGTCCCAAAGACGTTGCAACATACTTTTTAGTAGTAGTAGAAGATGTCTTGAGAAACAAAACGTGGATAAGAAACCGCCGGCCGCGGTGGTCTAGCGGTTCTAGGCGCGCAGTACGGAACCGCGCGACTGCTACAGTCGCAGGTTCGAATCCTGCCTCGGGCATGGATGTGTGTGATGTCCTTAGGTTAGTTAGGTTTAAGTAGTTCTAAGTTCTAGGGGACTGATGACCACAGATGTTAAGTCCCATAGTGCTCAGAGCCATTTGAACCTTTTTTTTTTTTTTGAGGATAAGAAACCGAGTTCGGAACGTATTCCAACGACGCTACAGAATGTCGAAGTTATAGGAGCAGGCGACTGCCACTAACGCCACACTTTTTGTGCCAAACGTCACTTTGTACGCTGAGGTGAAACGTCAGTAATGTTACTTGTTGCCGGCCGCGGTGGCCGTGCGGTTCTAGGCGCTTCAGTCCGGAACCGCGTGACTGCTACGGTCGCAGGTTCGAATCCTGCCTCGGGCATGGATGTGTGTGACGTCCTTAGGTTAGTTAGGTTTAAGTAGTTCTAAGTTCTAGGGGACTGATGACCTCAGATGTTAAGTCCCATAGTGTTCAGAGCCATTTGAACCATTTGTTATTTGTTATTCAGTGATGACGACTGATTGCCACCATCCCCTTGGAGGAAATGGAGCTACCTGCTGCATAGAAAGGCCTATGAATGCGATGATCTGTTGTCACGACGACTGACGGTTTCGGACACGGCTTTCCATCTGCAGTTTGATTCCCTCCTGCATACCGAAAATATTGAAGAGTTTAGATGGTTCCAAGCGGAAAATAAACCCCGGATGGAAATCCGTGTTTGAAATCTTCATCCACTGAGGCGAAGGAGTATCGCATTCATAGGAGACAAGGCTTTTCGACGCATCAGCTAGCTCTATCTTTTCCGCTGGCGATTGTGGCAACCAGTTGCGCTCATTGAATGACAGACACCATTATAAGACATTCTACTTACGGTTCGTGAGCTTACAGAGACACATCTACTGCCGAAGAGGTGGCCTAGTGGCAGAGGCCGGCGCCTGTAACTTCGACACTCTGTAGAGCCCTTGAATGACGCTTCTGTACACGAGTTCCTAACCTCGATATGTTCCACAAGATCCTTCTACAAACCCCCAGGAAGTTTGTCACAACGTTTCTGGGACTCCCTGTAGAAACAGATCGTGGATTTCTCGTTAAAAGTAGGCACGAAATACACTGAAGCGCCAAAGAAACTGGTATAGGCTTGCGTATTCAATTACAGAGGTACAGTATCTGATCAAACCTATCCGGACACCCTCAAAAATACATTTTTCATATTAGGTGCATTGTGCTGCCACTTTCTGCTAGGTACTTCATATCAACAACCTCAATAGCCATTAGACATCGGGAGAGAGCAGAATGGAATGCTCCGCGGAACGTGGCCAGTGATTGGGTGTCACTTGTGTCATACGTCTGTACGCGAGATTTTCACATTCCTAAACATCCCATGGTCTACTGTTTCCACTGTGGTAGTGAAGTGGAAAAGTGAAGAGAGACGTACAGCACAGAAACTTTCTGGGCGACCTCGTCTGTCGACTGACAGAGACGGCCGACAGTTGAAGAGTGTCGTAAGATGTAATAGCAGACATCTATCCAGACCATCACACAGGAATTCCAAACTGCGTCAGGATCCATTGCAAGTACTATGATAGTTAGGCGGGAGGTGAGGAAACACAGATTTCATGGTCGAGCGGCTGCCCATAAGCGTCATATCACGCCGGTAAATGCCAAACGACGCCTCGCTTGGTGTAAGGAGCGTAAACATTGGACGATTGAACAGTGGAAAAACGTTGTGTGGAGTGACGAATCACGGTGCGCAATGTGGCGACCCAATGGCACCGTTTGGGTATGGCGAATGCCCGGTGAACGTCTGCCAGCGTGTGTAGAGCCAACAGTAAAATTCGGAGGCGGTGATATTATGGTGTGGTCGTGTTTTTTATGGAGGGGACTTGCACCCCTTGTTGTTTTGCCTGGCACTATCAAAGCACATTCAAACATTGATATTTTAAGTACCTTCTTGCTTCCCACTTTTGAAGGGCAATTGGGGGATGGCGGCTGCATCTTTCAACACGATCGAGCACATGTTCATAATGCACGACCTGTGGCGGAGTGGTTACACGACAATAACATCCCTGTAATGAAATGGCCTGCAGAGAGTCCCGACCTGAATGCTATCGAACACCTTTTGAATCTTTTGGAAAGCCGACTTCGTGCCAGGCCTCACAGACAGACATCGATACTTCTCCTCAGTGGAGCACTCCGTGAAGAATGAGCTACCTTTTCCCAAGAAACCTTCCAGCACCTGATTGAACGTATGTTGCGAGAGTGGAAGGTGTCATCAACGGTAAAGGTGGGCCAACACTATATTGAACTCTATCATTACCAATGGAGGGCGCCACGAACCTGTAAGTCATTTTGAGCCAGGTGTCCGGATACTTTTGATCACATAGCGTATGTAAACAGCAGAATACGTGGTTGCGTTCGCCAAAGCTCATATATGAGAAGTGTCTGGCGCAGTTGTCAGATCGGTTACTGCTGCTACAGTGCCAGGTTATCAAGATTTAAGTGAGTTTGAACATGGTGTTATAGTCGTTATAGTCGGCGCACGAGCGGTGGGATACGGCATACCAAAGGCAGCAATGATGTGGGAATTTTGGAGTACGACCACTACACGAGTGTACTGCGAATATCATAAATCCAGTAAAACATCAAAACTCCGACGTTACTGTGGCCGGAAAATGATCCTGAAAGAACGGGACCAACGACGACTGAAGAGAACCGTTCAACTGACAGAAGTGCAACCCTCCTTCAAATTGCTGCAGAATGTACGTTGGGCCAACAGCAAGTGTCAGCGTGCGAACCATTCAACGAAACATCATCGATATGAGCTTTCGAAACCGAAGTCCCACTTGTGTACCCTTGATGACTGCGCGACACAAAGCTTCACGCTTAGTCTGGGCCCGTCAACACCGACATTGGTATGTTGATGAGTGCAAAAATGTTGCCTGGTCGGATGAGTCTCGTTTCAAATTGTGTCGAGCGGATGGACGTGTACGGGTATGGAGACAACCTCATCAATCCATGTACCTTGCATGTCAGCCGGGGACTGTTCAGACTGGTGGAGGCTCTATAAATGTGTAGGGCGTGTGCAGTTGGAGTGACATGTGACCTCTGATACGTCTAGATAGGACTCTGACAGGTGACACGTACTTAAGCATCCTGTCTGATCACCTGCATACCTTCATTTCCATTGCGCATTCCGACGGACTTGGGCAGTTCCAGCAGGACAATGCGTCACCCCACACCTCCAGAATTGCTACGAAGTGACACCAGGAACACTCTTCCGAGTTTAAACACTTCCACTGTCCGCCAGAGTCCCCGAATGCACATTATCGAGCATATCTGGTATCTGGGATGTCTTGGAACGCGCTGCTCAGAAGAGATTTCCACCCTTCATACGCTTACGGATTTATGGACAACTCTGGATTATTCATGGTGTCAGTTCCCTCCAGCACTGCTTCAGACATTAATCGAATCCATTCCACGTCGTGTTACGGCACTTCTATGTGCTCGCGGGGGCCCTACGCAATACTAGGTCGATGTACCAGTTTCTTTGGCTCTTCAGTGAATAATAGATCAGTTTGTACTTCATCGGTGCGCCGGCATGCGTCCTCGTTCGTGGACGTCGATGTTGCTTGTTTAGAAACCAGTCTGTTGACGTAAGATGCAGACTTCTTGGTACTGTAGTTATTTAAGTGTTTTCTTTAATGTCGATGATGCTTGTGGTTTCTGTTAGAGTACCTTGCAATTTGTGTTGAAACAGTATTGTCAATTTAAACTGGCTGTATTCGTGTACACAGAGGAAAATAAAACCTTCAAAGGACGCTTTCGAAAAAACACAGTCACTATAGCTTCACGATTTTCTCTGAAAGCCGGTTCCCGTCAGATCACCGAAGGTAAGCGCCTTCGGGGCTGCCGAGAGCTGCTGACAAGCGGGGTGTTCTCAGCCACTGGGAGCCTCCGGTCACGAAACCTGACAACGGCCGGGAGAGCGATGTGCTGACCACACGCCCCTCCCCCCCCCCCTCCCTCATATCCACATCCAGTGACGCCCATAGGCTGAGGATGAGACGGCGGTATGTCTGTAGCATTAGGGCCTTCCAGGACCTGTTTGGAGGGGCCTTAGTTAGTTAGTTTAAAAGTTAAATAGCTTCCGTTTCGGCTCAGGTTTTCAAGAACTGGTAAACTCATCCCAAGCATTTCCACTGTCAACCCCTTTGACCTAATCTCATTTCGATGTGATTTTGTTGAAATGAACGTAGACTTCAAACCTAACCTGTCCACTTGCATATGACATGAAGCACATGAAACAGGAAACTAAAAGGCTGTTGATAATATGAGTTACCTGAAGAAATTGATTTAGCGGTCATAGTTGAAATTCGTGTATCATGCCGCAGTGATGGGTGTAGTTCGCCTTGCTTCCTGGCTGGCTTGTCGTTCTGTTCTGGTGTGGAATTAAGAATGGCCGAGACAGGTTGCAGGCAGCAAAAGTTGGTTTACTACTGCCCTTCCGCTCAGCGCTGGGGTCACGTTATAATGTAAATCTGTATGGAGCTCAGGTACAGTACAGCCATGTGCGTTAATTAGCTAAGTAACATTTTATTATTGTAGCTACTATGACTTTCGGCTTCAAGTAGAGCACAGCCTTGTGTGACCTGTAGGACTGAACTGTGTTTTGTACTAACCGTAGTCATAAGTTCCAGGGGAAATTTATCCAAGTTGCCCTAAAGACAATGGCTGCTCTAGTATGGCGGCTGGATGTGTTCCACGTCCGTGGCTGTTATAGAGGCTCACAGTTATCAGTTAATGTGGGCTCTGTTGAAAAGCGTGAGTTGCATCATACTGGAAAAGGCGATGAACTCTGTTTAATCTTGCCTACTAAATAGTGTCATTTGTGTGTACGTAAGACAATTTAGAGTGAAAAATGGTTCAAATGGCTCTGAGCACTATGGGACTTAAATTCTGAGGTCATCAGTCCCCTAGATCTTAGAACTACTTAAACCTAACCGACCTAAGGACATCACACACATCCATGCCCGAGGCAGGATTCGAACCTGCGACCGTAGCGGTCGCGCGGTTCCAGACTGAAGCGCCTAGAACCGCTCGGCCACACCGGCCGGCAATTTAGAGTGAACGCTTAAATGCTGGCGTGTGGTTCTGATCTCCAGATCCCTAAGGCTTCAGTTAATTTGATAATCTGCATAATACCTGGGAGGCCTTAGCGTCAGTGGGTCTTGCACGTGGTTTTATTTGCCATACTAATACTAGCCAGTAGAGTCATTCTGTTTTACTCTGCAAGAGTGCTAAGGAAAAGGTTGTTTTATAAAGATGTTTAATGAAGTCTGTTACCTGTTGGCGAGACTTACATCACCAATAATTGATTCCGCTTTGGTAAGTCATTTAAATCAGTTCTGCCAATCTACTTTGGCCATACTTACTACGTTATATAAATTTGCGTTGGTAATCTTATATTTTTTAGTTTTAATATAAATGTATTTCTGAATCTAAACTTAAGCAGACGAAATTCCGGAATTTGTGGCCACTCGACCTTGGTAGTTGTACCGTATTTCCGAATAGTGTTACACTGAAATAACTCAGCATTCCAGTTCAAGCTAAAAATAATTATTAGTAATTGGGCTGTTATATTTGCTGTGCAATACCACGCAACAAATTATACCGCTATGACGCTATACTAAACACCTATAGTTACTTTGTTTCTTTATGGTACTGTGAATTGATATTGTCTCTCTCAATAATGGTAATTGAGGCAACGTATTTTAATGCTTATAATGTTCTGCTTTATCCATGAGTGTCATTATATAGATATCACCTTGCTGTGAGAGACAAAGGCTGTACGCTGTGGCGTGAGGCCGCTCTTGCATTTTTATAATATATATGTACAGAGAGAGAGAGAGAGGGAGTGGGGGTGAATGAGAAAGAGAGAAAGAGAGAGAGAGAGAGAAGAGAGAGAGAGAGAGAGAGAGAGAGAGAGAGAGAGAGGAATCTTTTGAATTTTTTGGAAATTGTAATCTGTTAAGATTTTAACTTACCTGAAAGTGCTAACTGAAGCGAACGTAAATATTTTAAGTATTTATCAGATTGTGGGTTGTGAATATTCTGTTGACAGCAAGATAATTGTTAGTTGTTATGTTGTTAAATATTTGTTTGCACCAGCATCTTACCACTCTCCTCACCCACTGCCCTGCCATTTTACTGATATCAAAAATTTCGCCTTGATTCATCACTTTAAAAGTGGCAGATAATTTCGTGGCTCATTAGTATCTGTTTTGTTCGTAAGAGCCACTTACTGTTTTAGATGAAGTATTGCTGAAAAGGCCAGCCGCTGTGGTCGAGCGTTTCTAGGCGCTTCAGTCCAGAACCACGTGGCTGCTATGGTCGCAGGTTCGAATCCTGTCTCGGGCATGGATGTGTGATGTCCTTAAGTTATTTAGGTTTAAGTTGTTCTAAGCCTAGGGGACTGATGATCTCAGATGTTAAGTCCCATAGTGCTTAGAGCCATTTGAATTTGATTGCTGAAAAATGTATTTTTCCCAGCCATGTGTTTGCACTTTGTTCTGTGTAGATTTGTTTCGTACGTCCTAAAATTTCAAAGTTCTGTTTTGGGCTTAATAGTTTAGAGTCAATTGTTATCATCAACCTACAAGTTACCAACAGAAAATATTAATTGTCAAAGAGTTTCGCTTTGTGTGGCAACTGACTTTTGAGGCCGAAATAGAGAGAAAATTTTTTAAAAATATTTTTGTATCGTGTAAAGTGATCCGTGTCGGCTCCTATCAGTCTTGCTCGTTGTTACCCACTTTGAGTGTTAGCAAGTAACAGCATCGTATGCGGCTCTACGGATGGCATACCTTCTACAGACATACGGGATGGCAGTCAAAAGGCAAGATTCCAGTTGAACTGGAATGCCGCCTACACTCTGAGCGGACAAACTGAGTTGGCCTCTTGAAGAATAGGGCGTGGCAGAGTACACAAAGTCTGCGTCAGGGCCTACCCGAACATGCAGACAGGAGCGAAGTGGGACCTGTTGCCGAGTCACAGGATGCGGCCAGAGAAGGACTGGTATAGCAGTGGCCACTTGGAACAACCTCTGCTCAACCGAAAGAACTATTCACGTTTCACAACACTGAATGCTATTGTGGGTTGTGCCCCGAAGCCGACTTTAAAATACACTCCAATCTGTTCACTTGTTCCCTTTTGAGTTGCAGTCGTTTTCTATTTAGTGTTTGTTACTGTTTCCGACAGACTCGTTAATACTCGTAAAGAGTGAATTACACTGCCGGAAAAGAAGAATTAGTACGCCATTTTAGGAGTGAATTACACTGCCGGAAAAGAAGAATTAGTACGCCCTTTTAGAGGTTTTCAATTCACTTAGGATTTAATGTGGCAACAGTGCATATGGAGTACATGAAATGATTATATTTACAGATCAACAGCAGAAGCCGTTCTGAGGAAGCAGGAACCGACCCATACGGAAACTTCCATAATAGTACGTGGTGTAGCCTCCACAGGCGGCAATGCAGGCACTGACTCTGCCATCCATTCGATCGTAGAGATGGTGAATACCATACTGAGACACGTTATGCCGCACCTGCTTCAACTGTTCATGTAGTTCTGTGACAGTTGTTGGTTGATGAGTTCCACGAGTCATTTTTCGTCCCATAATACCTCAGACGTACTCCGTTGGAGACAATTTCGGAGATCGTGCTGGCCAGAGAAGTTGCTGCACGTCTTGCGCAGCATGTTGGGTTTCACGGGTAGTGTGTGGCCGAGCATTATCCTCTTGGAATAACGCGTCACTTTCCTGTTGCAAGAATGGGTCTAAAAACATTCTGCACGTACCGAGCGCTAGTTAGCGTCATCTCCAGAGACACCAAAGGTGAACGATGTTTGTGGTTTGTCGCACCCCAGACCATAAGACCTGGGATGGGGCCAGTGTGTAGTGGACGAATGCTCTCTACGACACAGTGCTCATCGGGTCTACATCATACGCGCAAACGACCATCGCTTGCGTGCAGGCAGAATCTGCTTCCATCGCTGAAGACCATTGCACACCATTCCATCTTTCAAGCGATCGTCTGACGGCACCAGTCTAGGCGTGCAAGTCGGTCATGTGGCGTGAGTGGAAAACGGACTAGAGATGTGCGTGCTCGTAGTTCCATTGCTAGTAACCGGTTCGCAACAGTTCGTGTTGACACGTTTGACCTAGCGAGCCCTCTTATCTGTGCTGTGGTAGCTGTACGATCTGCCACTGCTGTTCTTACAGTACGACGATCCTGGCGGACGTCTGTGCTGCGTTGACGTCCGGAGCCCCAACTACGTGTGTGAGAATGTTCACTTGACCACTGATACCAGCATCGTTACACAATTTACACAGGACATACAACTTGTGTGGCAGTGCTCCGAAAAAACCATCCTACTCGGAAGGCCACAATTTGATCCTTGAAAGACAGAAACACAAGCATTGATGACGTAGGAACCAGTTCAGTATTTGGTGAATCAGATGGCCGAGGTATAGGACCAGTAATGCCGCGTTACAGAGGCAGGTGACTCTTTAAGGTAGATACAGGGTGATTTAACTGGAATGGTAGAGGAAAGAGATTAGTTTAGTGTACCTTTTCCTTCTATGGATCCATTGGAGCTGGTCTAATCGATCCGTTTTCGGAGAAAGTGAATGAGTCTGTTGTCAACAATTATCACCAATCTCGAAGTCGCTGCTGACATCGGTGGCTGGTCGGACAAAGTAAACCTCCACATGACCATCTTGTGAACATTACACCAAGGAACCAAGGAGATCCAAACATATTGTTACGCCACAGTAACTTTAATTAGCACTACTGAGAAAAATGTAGACATGCCCCGTGGTTAGCGCAAGAGGACGTGGAAGCAGGTCATTTCGGGCTGCTCAGATGAAGTTTCAACAGGTGCTACCTGCTGATAGGACAAGTGTTGTCACTATGGCGTCGGGTTAGTACCAAATGCTGTGGCCAAGTGGAAGGACCAAAGATGTTATAGCACTTATACAGTAGAATGACAGTGTTGTTGCAGAAGAGGTGACTGCCTCATGCATCGGTCATGGCACTGTTGAGGCTTGCGTGAAAGGAACTAGTGTTTCATCAAAACAAGCACGAGCTAAGTCCTTACTAACGCAGCCCATTTCTAGACAAGGGTCTTGTAGTCTGCAATCCACCGGCACCGAGAGCGGACCTATGATGGTCTACGGGACTGCATGAGTCAACGACTCACCACCTCCTGACAAAATGCTGGTAACTATAGCCCTACTGTTGACGCTTAGTATATTGCTGCTGACTTAGCGTCTCCAACCGGTGGGCGACTAGTGGGTTTCTTCATCAGACGCTGACGTTTTGCCCTTGTGGTCTACACCTTGAGCCCGCGGTAGTGTAGCTGCCCAGCCACCATCGCCTGTGCGGTCAAACTTATTGCTACTTCCAGAATGAGATTTTCACTCTCCAGCGGAGTGTGCGCTGATATGAAACTTCCTGGCAGATTAAAATTGTGTGCCGGACCGAAACTCGAACTCGGGACCTTTGCCTTTCGCCGGCAAGTGCTCTACCAACTGAGCTACCGAAGCACGACTCACGCCCCGTCCTCACAGCTTCACTTCTGCCAGTATCTCGTCTCCTACCTTCCAGACTTTACAGAAGCTCTCCTGCGAACCTTGCAGAACTAGCACTCCTCATTCTGGAAACATCCCCCAGGCTGTGGCTAAGCCATGTCTCCGCAATATCCTTTCTTTCAGGAGTGCTAGTTCTGCAAGGTTCGCAGGAGAGCTTCAGTAAAGTTTGGAAGGTAGGAGACGAGATACTGGCAGAAGAGAAGCTGTGAGCACGAGGCGTGAGTCGTGCCTGGGTAACTCAGTTGGTAAAGCACTTGCCCGCGAAAAGCAAAGGTCCCGAGTTCGAGTCTCGGTCCGGCACACAGTTTTAATCTGCCAGGAAGTTTTATTGCTGTTTCTGTTCACGAGGACAGAAACAGCTGCTGTCAGCCACATCATCAACGCTGGGTCCATGCCGTGATTCTGCACCCCTCACTGTGTGCCAGCCTGTGGAACCACGCTGCTTATAGTCTACATCGTGGGCTGCCGTGCGCTGCATAGTCAACGTCCTTGCCAACTTGCTCTGTCATCGTTTCACCAGCTGTGCGACGCTGCAAGTTGCCTAGCCAGACTTCTTCACCGGCCATATACAGCTTATGTCCAGCGTCCATTGGCTTTCTTAGCATCACCAGCTTTGCTGTAGTTTTCTGAACAGTAAATTCAGTAAATTAGTATTATGTGTGTTAACAGTGAGTTTCTATGACAATATGTCGGGCGAATAGGAGGCATTCATTCATTGCATCACTGCTACCTCACCCAGGGTGGTGTTCTACTGGCGACCAGAGCTCTGCCGACATGGTTCCACGACATACCATAGAAGCCTGTCACCTCTGGGCTCTATAAATGGTATCAGTCTGTAGGCATATCTAGGACCACATACCTGGCTGCAAAGTGTAGTTCAACACTACTGTTTTGATGAGTGGGCTTTATAGTTTTTTCGACTTCTTTGTTTTGTTCTGTCGACGGCCATGGGGGACAGAAGTGATGTTCATTGGAACTTAGACGTATCATTTGTGAAATCTAAGGGGAATGCAGTATTTTCGTAGTTTAGGAGAATTGTTGGGCGTACTGTTTACAGACGGTGAGTTGCCAACATCGTAATTTGACCGGTCACAAACTGCCGTTTATGCAGGCAATGAGGCACATCAACTCTGAGTCTCGATGAGCTATGATTCATCATCAGAAATGATATAATTTTTTCATACTTATTCCTGGGTGTTCAAGGTAGCTGTCTTTAGTTTGTTATGTGTGATGTACCTTAAGGATACTGTATGTTTGTAGGCAGAGGTTCAGTATTTGGTGAATCAGATGGCCGAGGCATAGGACCAGTAATGCCGCGTTACAGAGGCAGGTGACTCTTTAAGGTAGATACAGGGCGATTTAGCTAGAAGGGTAGAGGCAAAAGTTTAATTTAGTGTACCCTTTCGTTCTATGGATCTACTGCAGCTGGTTTAATAGATCCCTTTTCGGAGAAAGTGAATGAGTCTGTTGACAACAATTATCACTAATCTCGAAGTCGCTGCTGACATCGGTGGCTGGTCGGACGAAGTAAGCCTGCACATGACCAAGTTATGATTGGTGAGGCGAACATGTCCGTCATGTAATATGAGTGGTTGAATGAGGCAAGTACATCTGAATGACTAATGAACGGACTCCATCAGTGCTACCGCAGGCAGAATAGTACTATATTCTCTGAGAAACACCTTAACGGGATATCCCAGAAACGAAACGAGTGGGTGGAAATATTCTTAGATAGAATTAGCAATATCATTGTGCAAACTTATGAGATAACAAAGAACGAGGAGACACATAAAGTTATTCTGCAACAGACAGAACAAAGTACAAGATATTTTTTACAGTGGACTTCCAACCGGCACGTCGTGGATGGTACAGATCGAGAACCAAGGATTTGACTGCGTCTAAAGCTTTACAATACAACAGGAGGACGTAGTCAATGAAGTGCAGGACTTCCTCAGAAGTAAAGTGTTGTAGATGCGGACATGTGGGCCACAATCACAAGCAATGCTGCCAACCGCAGTGCTATCATGTGGTGGTACACCATCGAGCACAGAGCACACTATTAACAGAGTAAAGAGAAAAGTGGCTGACGTCATGGAAAGGTTTTGTTAAACGCCAACAGGGAAATCATACGGGGCAGGAGGAAATGAGATAGATAGATAGAGAGAGAGAGAGAGAGAGAGAGAGAGAGACTGGGACGTAGGTGATAGAGTTGAGAGGATGACGTGGACACAGAGACTGAAGAGGAAGTGGAGACAAAGAGAGGGAAGTGTGTTCAGTACATATGTCGAATGCATACGAAAGTGAAGCCGGATGGAAAAGGCTTGGTCTTATGCACCGAAGAGCGAAAGAAATTGATACACCTGCCTAATATCATGTAGGGCCCCCGAGGGCAAGCAGAAGTGTCGCAACACGATGTGGCATGGACTCGACTAATGTCTGAAGTAGTGCTGGAAGGAACTGACACCAACAGTCCTACAGGGCTGCCCATAAATCCGTAAGATGGGATGGATATCTCTTCTGAACAGCACGTTGCAAGGCATCCCAGATACGCTCAATAATGTTCATGTCTGGGGAATTTGGTGGCGTGTGGGAGTGTTTAAATTCAGAATAGTCTTCCTGGAGCGGAGCCACTCTGTAGGAATCCTGGACGTGTGGGGTATTGCATTGTCCTACTGGAACTGCCCAAGACCGTCGGAATGAGCAATAGAAATGAATGGATGCAGGTGATCAGACAGGATGCTTACGTATGTGTCATCTGTCAGAGTCGTATCTAGACGTATCAGGGGTTCCATATCACTCCAACTGCACACGCCCCACACCATTAGAGAGCCTCCACCAGCTTGAACAGTCGCCTGCGGACATGCAGCGTCCATGGATTCATGAGGTTGCCTCCATGCCCATACATGTCCATCCGCTCGATGCAGTTTGAAATGAGACTCGTCCGACCAGGAAACATGTTTCCAGTCATCAATAGTTCAATGTCGATGTTGACTGGCCCAGGTGAGGCGTAAATCTCTGTGTCGTGCAGTCATCAAAGGTATACGAGTGGGCCTTCGGCTCCAACAGCCCACATCGATGATGTTTCGTTGAATGGTTCGCACGCTGACACTTGCTGGTGGCCCAGCCTTCAAATCTGCAGCAATTTGGGGGTGGGTTGCACTTGTGTCATTTGAACGGTTCTCTTCAGCCGTTGTTGGTCCCGTTCTTGCAGAATGACGGAGATTTGATGTTTCACTGTATTTCTGATATTCACAGTACACTAGTGAAATGGTTGTACGGGAAAATGCACTCTTCATCGCTACCTCGGAGATGCTGTACCCCATCGCTCTTGCGCCGACTGTAACAACCACGTTCAAACTCACTTAAATGCCATTATAGCAGCAGTAGCCGATCTAACAACTGCGCGAGACACTTGTTGACTTATACAGGCGTTACCGACCGGAGCGCCATATTCTGCCCGTTTAAATATCTCTGTATTGATGATGATGATGATGATGTTTTGTTTTGTTGGGCGCTCAACTGCGCGGTCATCAGCGCCCATACAAAGTCCGAATTATTCACGTAGTCCAATTTCTTTACCCAGTCCAATTTAGCCACTGTCACGAATGGTGATGGTGGTGATGATGATATGATGAAGACAGCACTAACACTCAGTCCCCGAGCAGAGAAAATCCCCAACCCGACCGGGAATCGAAACCGGGAGCCCGCTCTGTATTTTAATACGCTTGCCTATATCAACACTTCCTAGGCTATTGTAGCCATCCATCATCAAATAGAAAAATGATTTTACAACACTTACCTAAAATAACCATGTTACTGCACTGAATTTATGCAGAAGTCAGATAGTACTAACACCCGCATCATTAGGCGTTATTAGTAACATTTACACAGCAGAAAATTCTACTAAAAAATTCATAAGCGGGGTAGATGTGACTAGCCACCGGTAACTCTTTTGGCTCGTCTAAAACTGAACTTAAGTAGTAGTTAAACTTTTTATGGTTGGTGCCAGGTTATTGAAAATGTGTGTTCCTGAATAATGGACGCCTTTCTGGTTCAAGGCACGTGACTTTAATTCCTTATGGAGATTATTCTTATTTCTAGTACTGTCTCCATAAAGTGAACTGTTGGTATGGAAAAGATCTGTACTTGTAATGACAAATACGATTACGGAATATGTGTATGAATAACCCGAAAAAATAATCTCATATAACGTCATGGGACGAAAGGAAGCATAGTGTACGATCTTTTTTAATTTTTTATAACACATACGTCTGACAACATTCGCATTTAGCATATCACACATCTGTTGAAGAGTCTAAACAGATTTTTATTTTAGGCATGTTCTGGTGCGAAACCTCTTACAACTGCTCAACTGCGTTTAGTGTATTCTTTTTCAAAGCGTAGTGACAAAGAATTGGCTAGAAACCATTTATTAATATCACTGAAAATTTCATTTAATTGATCTTCTAAGACTATACTTCATTTGCTGCTTATTGCTACATTTGTATCAACAAACAAAACAAACTTGGCATCTGTTAACGTTACAGATGATAGGTCATTGATATGTACAAGTGAAAGTTATGGCCCAGAGATTGTGATGTTACAAAATAAAAGTGACGTTGTTATTCAATGGAAAGTTGGAAATTGAGATTTAGCTTACTGTTTTATCAATCACAATTGGCGTAAGAATCATGGATTGACCATTGTCATAAAATATTGCATTATGAGATGTGAATAGGTTTTTTACTTGCTGTTTCGCGTGGCTTGAGGCAGTCACAGCTAGCGTGCTATTGATTAAGAAATTGCGTTATCGTCTTTCTAATTACTTCATGATCGTAGATACGATTATACCCGGTTGTGAAGTTATTGTTATGACAAAACAATTTCCTAAGGGACCAGAAAGTTCTTATGGGCGCAAAACCAACTGTAACATCACACAAAAGGGAAATTCAATATTAAATCTGATGCAAGTAGACGATAAAACAGTTTTCTTTTTATCAATGTAACACACACATTTGACTGCTGATCTTGGTGTCTGTAATATTAGCAAAATGCATAATTAAAATGAAAATAATACTGAGGAGATAATAGGAATGAGCACTGCTAAATGATTCAGTATTCCCAGAACAAATATTTATTATAACTAAAACATATATCGTACCTTAAGCTTAGTACTACAATGACGGTAGATTTTTATGTCCGTATCATGTCCATTGAGCGCTCTTTTATATAGCCATTGTCTTCTTTGAGTCGCTCGTGCGTCGTCACGGTAAGTTATAACAGTTCTTTACACTTCACTCAAACTTAGACATAACACGTTTTTATACATTTAGTAAAAAATTAGATCAGACTACCACAAATCTGCGTCCGTCTTACTTGAGAAAAACAGTACAAGTCTTTAGCGCTCAAGGCTTCATTTGTTCTCCAGCGAACAAAATAGTGAAGGATCGCATATCTATCCGTATTTTTGTTTATATTGCCGCCCAAAGACGACGAATTACATTATTTAGAAAATTCCACCGTCGCCATGCGACGCCTCATTATACATTAATCATTATTTATAAACAAGTGTTTGCCTTCTGGCTGAAAGTATTAACTACTCGTATTTGCTGTTTTAATGAAGTCAAAAATAGCGAATATCACATTGCCTCCCATGAGGAGAGAGGGAATGCCGAAGGATTACCTCGATCCTCATGTCCTCATGAGATATTCGTGATTTTTGGTGTGACATTTACATAATGTTACTGGTGTACTATGTACATAAATTGAAATTACATTTATAAACATATATCAGATATTTATCATCTTTCAAAATAAAGTTTTTCATTCTTTGTTCATCAGTCACTTCATTCCATAATACCAAGATTAACATTTATGAGCATATTTAAGTTTGGTCCATGTTTGCTTATAACGATAAGTGAACGTTCATTTCGCACTTTAGGGGATAGAATTCAGAAATTACTTTCTCTTGAGCTTAACAACTAATACATGAGTACAGTGAGGGCTTATTTTCACTAAACTAGAGTGGACAATGTTCGAGCATCTGTTGACTCATTGTGGTTCAATTACAGTTTAATAACGTAGCACTACACTTCGTGATGCTTTCACTTTCTGTGTTAGCTGTCTACGGCGTTCATCATGCAGTACATCTGTCCTTTCCACTGTGGTGCCAGGAATTCAAGTGGCTTCCCGGGCTTTTATTTACAATATGAAACAGAAGAAGTGGAAAATTATTAGTATAACTTACAACCTATTGGATACATTTGTTAAGGATCGGGACTGGTCGGGAGTTTAGGGTCTTCCTATAGTGCACATCCATTTTCTTTGTCCATCAAGAGACAGGATTATAATTCATTTTAGCAGTGTTCAGGTGTGCCGGTATTAATGGCTTTAAGGCCTGAGTAATCTAACAATCTACTTCTCACTCATCTTAACTTCAACTCAAGAAAATTGCTTAATTTACGTATGAAAATGTAGTCACACAAGTGTACAAATGTCTTTCCTCCAGTATGTACGATGGAAGTCATGGCGGTTAGCAGTTTAAAGTTTGGATTGTTTCGTCACCCACACGTCAGCCACTCACAGCGGCTGCACAGTGTTGCGTGAGCTCCAATACTCAGTATCCGTTCGCGCTCAGGCTGTAACAGAGCTGCTGGTCGCCGATTGCTGTTTTTTTTTTTTTTTTTTTTTTTTTTGTGAACTTCGTATCACACGAGTGCATCGATACAAACACCTCGCGCGCGTTTTCCACCGGAGGAGCCGGACACTGAAGCTGCCTCCATACTTCTCTGTCAACTGCCTCCCATGAGGCTCACAGGTAAGTGACGACGAATGTTTTAGCTGTCGCTGCACTTAGAACAACACTGAACTTTGCGTTGCACCTGTTGTAGCCTTGACTTCTTTTTACACTTGCAGTACAACACTACCACTAATATACAGTGAACAGTTATTTTTATTATGCACGTCGCACTTTAGTGTGCATCTTCACACAGCATTCGTGCTTAGTTCCTTCGCCGATAGAGTTCATTTACAAAACAATCAATTTTGCAGGTTTCCTCCATTGGTACAGAAAGACTTATATTCTACTATTTACAAAAGATCACTTACGAGCTAATATTTACAATTAATGGTCACTCCTTTTGTTAAGTCCAGTGAACAACTGCTTTCACTAGTGAACCTAAAAATATTCTTTCAAACTTTCTTTTAAGGGCTCCTCTCCTAATTATGAAAACTACAGATTCCGCAACACTCGTTGCATTTATTCTTTAGTGCACCCAAGATCATTTTCTACTGCCACGCAGCATATCTACTACTTAACGAGTACGCATTTAACGCTGAATCTTTTTTTTTTTTTGTGCTTTCCTTTGTGCTTGCCAAATTTTTTTTATATATTTGAGGGCAGACTGGATAACAATAGGTCTCCCTCTTCGCTTCATGTACTCAGCAATCGTTCTCTGTTAAAAAAAAAAAATAGGGTAACGCGTGTCTACTATTTTTGCATGAATGGAATTACCGACAGTTCACTGGGTTGGCTCTGAGCACTATGGGACTCAACTGCTGTGGTCATAAGTCCCCTAGATCTTAGAACTACTTAAACCTAACTAACCTAAGGACAGCACACAACACCCAGCCATCACGAGGCAGAGAAAATCCCTGACCCCGCCGGGAATCGAACCCGGGAACCCGGGCGTGGGAAGCGAGAACGCTACCGCACGACCACGAGATGCGGGCAGTTCACTGGGTTTACGCAACCGGTCCATAACAAACATTACCAAAGCTAGCGAAGTTCATCACGCTACGTGTCTCATTTCTCATAAGCACTGCTTTGCCTCGAAGCACACGTGCCTTTTACAAGTCGACCCTTGGTCTGGGTTAATGAACCAGGATCAAAAGGAACGGGCACAAGGAAAATGGATTTCATAAGAGAAGTGTCTTAGGAGACATTTTTGCAATAAAATCTGCATGTAAATAAAATTGTCATAATAAACATAGGCACATATATAAATTTCAACCTCTTTCATTACAGCATGCTTTGCTACTTCTACGTCTTACTCTGGTTATAGTCAGTATTAAGTTTAAATATCACTGCATTGCTTGTTCTTTAGATTAGCCTTCAATTAGGGTATTGAATGGTCGCTAGATTACACTACAAATCTTCTGAAGATCTTTACTTGGACTTATTTATGATACAGGGGGCTTGCTGTGTGGTTATTTAGTACCTTGATTCTACTGAAATCAATTCGTCAGCTAACATTCCTCATATACTCTTTACATTGGGCCCAGATCACAGGGAAATAGTTTACTTTCATAGCAATTAATGGCCTCGTGGAGTACTTACGCTACATTATTGATGCTTCATGGTTTGCCTCTATTTGTGCTGCATTTCACTTACTTAGTTTACTACAGCTTATTGTCTCCTTGCGTGAACACATGTGGGTTACCACTTGTTTTTCCATTTAACAGCACACTTTAACTGAACTTTAAGCTATTTCTTCTACTCCTGTACACTGTCTGGACTGTTTGAACATGTACCTTTTTTTTAAGCAGGTAATTTGGGCTTTTACAACAGAACTTCAAGTACTTACATTACTAAAAATAAATCTATAAATCTTCTTGTGCCTTGAGAGAAGTGCTTATTTACGCATCTTCCTCCATTTCTCACCTTTACATATTTATATAGATCCTGGCAATCACCTCGCAAGCACATTTTTTTTATACTAACTTAAAGCTAGATTGAAATTCTTTCTGCAACCTTAATTTCCTGATTCAGCTTGTTGAAGAAATATCAGTTCATGTCCATCACTATAAACAATTTTTCCATACATAGCATTTAATACTTAAAGTTTACATGTAGTAGCCGTTACCATGTAGTCAGTGCGCTGTTCAACACAATACTTATCATTAACAGTTCACACAAGGAAATTTCCAGTACGCAAGAGGCAGGAAACCGAAACAGATTCTATCTGCAGTTGAGGCTGTGTCTATAAACTAACTCTCTGTTTCAATGGACCAATCGCTCCCGATATGGAGCAACCTTGAATCGGCAATGATAAAACTTTTGAAACAGAAGACACCTGTCTGAAGAGACATGATGACATCACATTGATGTTTGCTCCTGTATCAACAATGGCTGTGACAGGGATGTTGGCAATAGAAATCTTAATCGAAGCCTGGACCTGTTCATCATAAATGTTGTTAATGTCTTGAGCTTCTAGGTCAGGTGCAAGGTCATCTCGTAAGTCGGTCTCATGGTCGTACCGTATCGCATTAACATACTCAGAATCAGAGTATTCGTTAGTACCCCCACTGGAACCGGCAGCGACCTCTAGGAGGCTGAAAGGCGCTGCCTCTAATTTTCCGCAGGATGTTTAACCTGTTTGTCATTCATGGCCTTAAGTGTTTGTTCCGTTTCATATTGGTGCTGGTTATGTGGTACAAATGCCGGTGTAAAGGGGTAAAATCCACTGGGTGCATTCACTTGTGAATAGAATACTTGAGACGGCTGCTGTCGCCCGATCTTTTGGTTGCCGGCAAAACCATTTCCTTGTGAAGGAAAGTTCGCATTTGGTGCCGTTTGAAAATTGTTCCGCGGTCCTCTATTCTGTGAAATGTTGTTCTGATGTGCTGGGTGGCCTCCGCCTTGCCCATGCCACTTGCTATTTTTCGACCTATAACTTTGATTGTACACTGGCCCATTTGAAAAATTACCAAACGTTTGTGGAGAATTTCCATGCTGCTCAGGCGCAGAATTAAAGGGTGGGTTTCCGTACTGATGTTGTACCTGGTGGTTGTAAATTGGGTGGTATCTTTGCTGATTACTGTAATTGGTTTTCTGCTTCCGTTTAAAGTTAGTGCCGTTTGCGTTTTCATAACGGCTGGCAGGTTGGTACCCGCGATCACAGTAGCGCACTCTCTCCTTCGGCGCATTGTTGTCCACGTGCGATGCATTCTGCTGGCTGCCAGGGAAGAATTTGCCGCTGCCAACCTTGGAGCGCACATCCTCACTAATTAACTCTAAGGAATCCAGCACAGAAAGGAATACATCCGTGTCTTCTTCGGACAAATGGCTCTGAGCACTATGGGACTCAACATCTTAGGCCATAAGTCCCCTAGAACTTAGAACTACTTAAACCTAACTAACCTAAGGACATCACACACACCCATGCCCGAGGCAGGATTCGAACCTGCGACCGTAGCAGTCCCGCAGTTCCGGACTGCAGCGCCAGAACCGCTAGACCACCGCGGCCGGCAACTTCTTCGGACACATTTACTAGTTTCTCTCTAATAGACACAGGGAGTTTGCTTTTGAGAATCATAATTACGTCCTTGGAAGAAATCGGAGAATCCCAGAATTTAATTTTTGCTAGATACTTCTCGAAGTATCGCCGGAGACTTCCATGCTTCTCATTGAAAATTTCCGCACCATACACCTCCTTGCTTAATCTTTGCTGTACCCCATTACTCCAAAATTTTGCCAAGAACATTTTCTCAAACTCTTCATAATTCCTACACGTGTCTACCATTTCCGTTCCCCATAATGCTGCATCACCAGAAATAAAGCCAGTGACGAACTGAATACGCTGTCTGTCTGTCCAGCTCCTGGGAAATATGCCGGAAAAATTCTTTAGGAACACGATGGGGTGTATTTCTCGCTTTTGCGGATGAAAAACAGGAAAAGTGCGATGCTTAATCACACTTTCCTCTTGCATCAAACTCACAATTGTCGGCGGATCATTTATTTTCCCTACTCGGGACTCAACAGGACTGTTGTTTTGCATGTAATCAGGCGGTGAACGATAAGGAGTTGACTGACATTCGTCACCGTCTAAAGAGTTGTTCCCTATAGTTTGCGTATGCGTGTGCGGATTTTCTACCCAGTTTCTCAGCATTCTGACTTCGTCCACTACTTGCTGCTTCCACTCGGGAAGATCCTGTGTAAGTGTCCTCCGAATCTGTCCCAATTCAGAAACCACTGTGTCTCCCGACTTACCAGGAGCAGCTAAGATTTCATAAGTTACATCCTTGACAGTCTCCCTAAGCTCCTCCCTGACCTTCTTTTCGATAAAAATATCTTTACCCTTTATCCATTCACCGTAGTGTTCCGACAATGCCTCCGCGTGTGCTTTCACGGTGCTCTTAACCTGTTCTTCAATATTGATTGAGTCTATCTGCCTCGACAGATCCTCCACTACACCTTCAATGTCAGATACTGCATTTCTAACTGAGTTTATTTCTTTGGTAGCTGCCTGAATTTTTGTGTTTAATGTTCCAGATACTTCAGCTATTTCACTTTTCACCTGTTTCTGCATTTTCTGAATTTGATCACTGATCTTAGTTTGCACTTCACCCAAATGGGTATTTAATTCAGCCGTAATTTCTTTATGCAGATCTGTTTTGATTGTGCCTAGCTGTGTTTTTAATGATTCGCTTACAGCATCTAATCGGGCGTTAACAGTCTCATTTTGTGTTTTTACTGATTCGCTTACAGCATCTAATCGGGCGTTAACAGTCTCATTTTGTGTTTTTATAGTCTCATTTACTGCGTCAAACTGTTGTTTCAGCATTTCCATTAACGCACCGAGGTCATTTGTAGCTGCAGCGGGAAGAGTTTGGACTTTAGGGTCACTTTCCCCTGTTACAGACATGGTTAGTTCAGTTTCCACACGGGAACCTACCGTTCGCGATCGTAAAGGGTATGGAATACTATTAACGTCTTCACTCCCGTCTCCTGTTGTCACCTGTCTCTGTTTACTATCTGCCATTTTCGTCAGTAAATCACGTGCTACGCAAGGCTTTCGTCGTTTGTCAGTGACGTGGTGAGTCCGCTAAGAGCACCGCTCTTGCGTGAGCTACAAATGAAATTCTATCTGGCGAGAAGACAAGATGGAACCTAAACGTTTCAGACAAATGAATGAAGATGCTCTTCACTGCAAATTGCACACAATATCCACCATGTTGAAAATGTAATACAGCTATACTAACAATGGAGAAAAATAATTTATATTATCAGGCTACGAAGAATTTTACCCTGAAAGATAAAATAAAGCAGATTTTCTATAGCGGGAAGGAGATAGAAAAGATGTGGATCGATTTGGAAAAGCAACGTTGCTACTGAAGCACTACACTGCGTATGCAAAATTCTGACTTTCTTTTTGATGGCTTGATTACCGCTATGTTGTCTCAGCAAGTTCACGTCTCTTTTCTTTTCTTTTCTCTCGGTAATTAAACTGCGTTATTGACCAGCATATTTTCCGTCATTCTCACAGAGATGATGTGTACATGAAACGACAGAACATTTATTAACACAGGCACATAGAAACTTTTCCAATAATTTGAACTAATTTTTGGTCAAGTCCCTGTTCGGGCGCCAAGTGTGATGTTACAAAATAAAAGTGACGTTGTTATTCAATGGAAAGTTGGAAATTGAGATTTAGCTTACTGTTTTATCAATCACAATTGGCGTAAGAATCATGGATTGACCATTGTCATAAAATATTGCATTATGAGATGTGAATAGGTTTTTTACTTGCTGTTTCGCGTGGCTTGAGGCAGTCACAGCTAGCGTGCTATTGATTAAGAAATTGCGTTATCGTCTTTCTAATTACTTCATGATCGTAGATACGATTATACCCGATTGTGAAGTTATTGTTATGACAAAACAATTTCCTAAGGGACCAGAAAGTTCTTAAGGGCGCAAAACCAACTGTAACATCACACAAAAGGGAAATTCAATATTAAAGCTGATGCAAGAAGACGATAAAACAGTTTTCTTTTTATCAATGTAACACACACATTTGACTGCTGATCTTGGTGTCTGTAATATTAGCAAAATGCATAATTAAAATGAAAATAATACTGAGGAGATAATAGGAATGAGCACTGCTAAATGATTCAGTATTCCCAGAACAAATATTTATTATAACTAAAACATATATCGTACCTTAAGCTTAGTACTACAATGACGGTAGATTTTTATGTCCGTATCATGTCCATTGAGCGCTCTTTTATATAGCCATTGTCTTCTTTGAGTCGCTCGTGCGTCGTCACGGTAAGTTATAACAGTTCTTTACACTGCACTCAAACTTAGACATAACACGTTTTTATACATTTAGTAAAAAATTAGATCAGACTACCACAAATCTGCGTCCGTCTTACTTGAGAAAAACAGTACAAGTCTTTAGCGCTCAAGGCTTCATTTGTTCTCCAGCGAACAAAATAGTGAAGGATCGCATATCTATCCGTATTTTTGTTTATATTGCCGCCAAAAGACGACGAATTACATTATTTAGAAAATTCCACCGTCGCCATGCTACGCCTCATTATACATTAATCATTATTTATAAACAAGTGTTTGCCTTCTGGCTGAAAGTATTAACTACTCGTATTTGCTGTTTTAATGAAGTCAAAAATAGCGAATATCACAAGATTGAACCTTGTGGGACATGACATGTAGTTAGTTCCCATTTGGATAATGCATTGTTGCTTAATACATCTCTTTGCTAATGACAACCCTCGTTTCTGTTGGAGATTTTAACTATTGCGAATCATTTCCTGTTACATTGTAATACTGCAATTTATTTAAAAGTATATTCTGATTTTAGTAGTCATATGTCTTTGACAGATCACAAAATAAACCAGTAGCCTGATTTGACGCTGATTCTTTGAAATAAGAACTCTACTCCAGGTACTCCATAACAGTTGAAATTGGAACGTGAGCTTGCATCTTGCAACAGTCATACGGCAGCGATGTTTTGTAAACAGGATTGACATGCAGTCATTTCCAGCCAGAAGCGGCTGCTGCCTGTGAAACACATTCTCGATGTACGGAGTGTTTCATATTAAGTGTTTTCCACTGTAACTTGAAAAATAATAACTAGAAGGAATATTTATTTGGATACATAAAATTAAGAAACGTTTCTCTTCGCGTGGAGTAAAGAATATAGTTTAGTAACGAACATAGTTTATTTAGTTATTTTCTAGACAGTTTTGTGCTTTTAAAGTCAACATCAGTTTCATAGGAACAGCCGTTTTCTGGTACTGGACAAGAACTTGCGACAGAACACAGGTGTGGCAGAAACGCTCCTGTTTTATGGGAATGGCGTAAGCACAGTGCGGCAGTATTGCCGGCTTTGACGAAATGGAAACAAACTGCAACGCGCTGCTGACTGCTGCTGCGTGGGTGGGTTTGCCCCTTCAAGCAATCTGCACTAGATTCACTGTTCCTGGAACTGAGAGCTGTGCAGCTTGCTGATCTCGCACTTGGTCTAAAACTTACGGTTGTTGTTGGCCTATAATTTTCTTTGTGATGGATTAGCTGGGCTGTTGCCGAGACTTTTTGATATGTTGCAGTCGGAAAAAGCTCCACATATGACAAGACTGGTTAAAGGCTGATCCTGATCTTCCAGATTGCAGGCTAAGCGAACTATAACGTACCCAACGGGTGGAAGCAAACATAACTCAATTGCATTTTGCACGACGATTGTGATAAGATCGACGAATGACTTTCAAGTCGGCTACCCAAGCACAGTATGACAACAATTTTTGCATTCGAAGAAATTCGAGCAGAGATATCTTTATATCAGACACTAGCAGAGGTCTATCCAGAGGGGTTTAATTTTGGAGACCACTCATAAATGTACTTTGTAGAGGACGACAGATAGGCACGTTGTAAATCAGAATCAGATTATTATTTACCTGGAAATACAAGGACGATCGACACTGACCCCGAGTTTCCTTATCAAGTGCTGCATATTGCTGCAACTCTGCTGTCTGAAGCGTTGCCTGTACTCGCCGCTGTAAGACCTGCTTAAACAGCTACCGCTTCTGTTGTCGATTCTGCTGTTCAGAAAGTATTTCTTCTTCTCTTTTGCGTCGTTGTTCGCTGTTGATATATTTCCTTCTTCATGCAGTTTTTTACAGTTGTAGATCTTGCCACTACAACATAAAAAATTCCGAATCCATCGTGGACTACTTCGAGTAAACGTACGAGTAAGTGTTGCCAGTCTCAGTTAATACCTATTGTGTTTACATTGCATTAGTGGTATAAGTGCAGATATTGTGATAATTGTTACCCTGATATGTACCAGCTTCAGTTTGTTACTTGTTTTTCCTCTGCATCGATTACTTTACTATCCGATGATGCCGGCACAGTCGTAACTGCATCACTATGTGGACTATGCCTGTCAGTATAGCCTTACCGTTTTGCGCCCACAAGTCTCTTCGTCACCTGATCTGTTGCTCAGGGAAAAACAATCATTACTAGCTTGCTCTTGTCACATGTACTTGCAGGTACTAACCGATCTAAAAACATACTACTGTTAATTGATGTGACTACTATTAGCATGTAAATGAAGTAAATACTGATGTAATGTTCTTCGGATCAGTGTTGTCAGTCACTGATAAAAATACCTGCACTTATACCCTTAACACCCTTATATATATATATATATATATATATATATATATATATATATATATATATATATATATATATATATATATATACAGGGTGAGTCACCTAACGTTACCGCTGGATATATTTCGTAAACCACATCAAATACTGACGAACCGATTCCACAGACCGAACGTGAGGAGAGGGGCTAGTGTAATTGTTTAATACAAACCATACAAGAATGCACGGAAGTATGTTTTTTAACACAAACCTACGTTTTTTTAAATGGAACCACGTTAGTTTTGTTAGCACATCTCAACATATAAACAAATACGTAATCAGTGCCGTTTGTTGCATTGTAAAATGTTAATGACATCCGGAGATATTGTAACCTAAAGTTGACGCTTGAGTACCACTCGCCCGCTGTTCGATCGTGTGCATCGGAGAGCACCGAATTACGTAGGGATCCAAAGGGAACGGTGATGCACCTTAGGTACAGAAGAGACTGGAACAGCGCATTACGTCCACATGCTAACACCTTTTTATTGGTCTTTTTCACTGACGCACATGTACATTACCATGACGTGGAGTACGCATAAAATGGCCAGCCCGTTCTCCTGATCTTACACCTCTGGACTTCTTTCTGTGGGGTACGTTAAAGGAGAATGTGTACCGTGATGTTCCTACAACCCCAGAGGATATGAAACAACGTATTGTGGCAGCCTGCGGCGACATTACACCAGATGTACTGCGGCGTGTACAACATTCATTACGCCAGAGGTTGCAATTGTGTGCAGCAAATGATGGCCACCACATTGAACATCTATTGGCCTGACATGTCGGGACACAATCTATTCCACTCCGTAATTGAAAACGGAAACCACGTGTGTACGTGTACCTCACCCCTCATGGTAATGTACATGTGCGTCAGTGAAAAAGACCAATAAAAAGGTGTTAGCATGTGGAATTAATGTGCTGTTCCAGTCTCTTCTGTACCGTTCCCTTTGGATCCCTACGTAATTCGGTGCTCTCCGATACACACGATCGAACAACGGAGGAGTGGTACTCAAGCGTCGACTTTAGGTTACAATATCTCCGGATGTAATAAACATTTTACAATTCAACAAACGGCACTGATTACGTATTTGCTTATAAGTTCAGATGTGCTAACAAAACTAACGTGGTTCCATTTAAAAAACGTAGGTTTGTGTTAAAAAACATACACTCCTGGAAATTGAAATAAGAACACCGTGAATTCATTGTCCCAGGAAGGGGAAACTTTATTGACACATTCCTGGGGTCAGATACATCACATGATCACACTGACAGAACCACAGGCACATAGACACAGGCAACAGAGCATGCACAATGTCGGCACTAGTACAGTGTATATCCACCTTTCGCAGCAATGCAGGCTGCTATTCTCCCATGGAGACGATCGTAGAGATGCTGGATGTAGTCCTGTGGAACGGCTTGCCATGCCATTTCCACCTGGCGCCTCAGTTGGACCAGCGTTCGTGCTGGACGTGCAGACCGCGTGAGACGACGCTTCATCCAGTCCCAAACATGCTCAATGGGGGACAGATCCGGAGATCTTGCTGGCCAGGGTAGTTGACTTACACCTTCTAGAGCACGTTGGGTGGCACGGGATACATGCGGACGTGCATTGTCCTGTTGGAACAGCAAGTTCCCTTGCCGGTCTAGGAATGGTAGAACGATGGGTTCGATGACGGTTTGGATGTACCGTGCACTATTCAGTGTCCCCTCGACGATCACCAGTGGTGTACGGCCAGTGTAGGAGATCGCTCCCCACACCATGATGCCGGGTGTTGGCCCTGTGTGCCTCGGTCGTATGCAGTCCTGATTGTGGCGCTCACCTGCACGGCGCCAAACACGCATACGACCATCATTGGCACCAAGGCAGAAGCGACTCTCATCGCTGAAGACGACACGTCTCCATTCGTCCCTCCATTCACGCCTGTCGCGACACCACTGGAGGCGGGCTGCACGATGTTGGGGCGTGAGCGGAAGACGGCCTAACGGTGTGCGGGACCGTAGCCCAGCTTCATGGAGACGGTTGCGAATGGTCCTCGCCGATACCCCAGGAGCAACAGTGTCCCTAATTTGCTGGGAAGTGGCGGTGCGGTACCCTACGGCACTGCGTAGGATCCTACGGTCTTGGCGTGCACCCGTGCGTCACTGCGGTCCGGTCCCAGGTCGACGGGCACGTGCACCTTCCGCCGACCACTGGCGACAACATCGATGTACTGTGGAGACCTCACGCCCCACGTGTTGAGCAATTCGGCGGTACGTCCACCCGGCCTCCCGCATGCCCAATATACGCCCTCGCTCAAAGTCCGTCAACAGCACATACGGTTCACGTCCACGCTGTCGCGGCATGCTACCAGTGTTAAAGACTGCGATGGAGCTCCGTATGCCACGGCAAACTGGCTGACACTGACGGCGGCGGTGCACAAATGCTGCGCAGCTAGCGCCATTCGACGGCCAACACCGCGGTTCCTGGTGTGTACGCTGTGCCGTGCGTGTGATCATTGCTTTTACAGCCCTCTCGCAGTGTCCGGAGCAAGTATGGTGGGTCTGACACACCGGTGTCAATGTGTTCTTTTTTCCATTTCCAGGAGTGTATATATATAAAACATATATATATATATATATATATATATATATATATATATATATATATATATATATATATATATATAACTGTGATAAAGTTTTCTATTAGTTCTTTTCTCCTTTCTTTCAGATACTGACAGAGGGAGCAAGGAATATTGACCATCGTTGCTATTTACCTGTGAAATATGAATCTAAACTAATGATAAACAAAACAAAGTTATTCACAGTTATAGCCTCTTGCTGATATTTCCCCATTTTATGTGTAGAGGGAATGTCACTAAAGCCATCACACTGCAGGTACAGATTGCTGACTGGAAATGAATGAAATAAAAATCCTATGAACACGTGTCGTACTGGCGACAAGGTTTGGTTTAGAAATTTTCATGTCGCAAGTAGAAAGGCACAAAAAGTAGTAGGGAAGCTGCTGGCGCGATTTATGGGACCAGGGCAAGTCTTGCGATGACCTCATTTGTGAGAGAGCCCAATACCAAACGAATATTGACGGTCCATATACCTCAAGTGAAGCCGTTCAAGGAAGGCACGAGTCTTGAGGATCACCAGACTATTGGAAACCGTACGCCAAGGAGTTAGATCTAACAAGTTGGTGTAATTTTAATTGTATTTTATTTTATTTAATACTTAATAATCTATTGTTCTGTTAATTTAGGCTTGTTGGAACCCTTCCTACCACAAGAACATTAGCACCGGATCATGCTGTTTGAGACTGCTCTCTTATTTGTCTTAAACGAATGTATCGGTTTCCCCAGGGGGCGTTAAGAAGCAAAACTGTGACATATTTTGAGGTGGTATCCTCACACGTTTGTAATTTCGTTTCTTTACATGCGCCTACTTGTGTTGCGGGTGAGACTACTCGTCGCGAGGGAGACAAATCGCTATGGACCAGAGGTTGCTACATCTCCTTCCACCCCCGCAGCCCATTGTAAGGGGGTATGGGGGTGTGGGGGGAGGGGGAGAAGGTGTGATGTTACGGCGTCTCACCGAGCGCTGCTGTTTGAACTTCCGGCGGCACCCGGCAGCTGAGGAGAGTGCGCTGCCGGAGAGCCGTGGTTGTCCGCCAGCGGCGAAAGAGGGCGCATTCATGGATGATGGGAGGTAGTTCGGCGTTCGGCAAAGAGGAGCTAATGGGAATACGAGTCGTCGTCCGAGAAGGAATAAACGGACCATGCAGACTGACGTGAGGATAACGGAGGACGTGTGTGGATATTAGTTGTGGCGCTCCGAGTTGTGGACATGTGATGGCAAATGGTCGGCATAGAGGATAGCACAGAATGATGTTGGAGTTAGTTGGAGTGAAAAGTATCATTTGCTGCAGACATTGTTCTGCTCGCTTGGGATGAAATATTGTGTTTGCTGTAAGCACTCTGCCGGCCGGAGTGGCCGAGCGGTTCTAGGCGCTTCAGTCTCGAACCGCGCGACCGCTTCGGTCGCAGGTTCGAATCCTGCCTCAGGCATGGATGTGTGTGATGTCCTTAGGTCAGCGTGTATGACGCTGATGTTCATCGCAGCGTTCTTGTACTGTGCGGCATGTCTGGCCTATATACGCTGCCCCACCCTGACAAGGAATCTTCTACACACTACATTTCCTCAGGCCAAGGTGACCCTTAACCGAACCCAACAGGTTTCTCAGTGTTGTCGATGGTTGAGAAACATAATTCCATATCTCCCGAGGACTCTTCTGATTCTTGACGACATGGCACCAAAATACAGCAAAAAGACCAAAGTGGTGGGTGTGTTCGTATCTTCATTCTGCTCCGTAGATTGAACTCGCCTGGGCCTGAATGTATTACGTATCTGTTTCTCAGAATAACCGTTTTGTCGGAGCACTGTCTTCAAATGTTGTATTTCACTCGACAGGCTCTCAGGATCAGATACCACATGTGCTCTATGAACTAACATACGTAATGCACTATCGCATTGTGCGCCTCAGATGTTAAGTCCCGTAGTACTCAGAGCCATTTGATGGCAGCTTGTGGCCTGCAGGTATAGATCTGTATGCGTTGGCTTGCGGTAGACGCCGTGTCCCAAGGTTCCATTTGCTTTCCTTCGCACCAAGACATCAAGAAAAGGTAAAGTACCATCTTTTTCCACTTCTATTGCGAAGTTTATACTTGGATGGAGAGAATTCAGATGCTGAATAAATTTAGGTAGAGTATCAAGTACATGTGGCCACACCACAAGTGTATCATCCACATACCGCAGAAAACGAGAGGGTTTGAGAGTGGCTGACTGTAGCGCTTTTTTTTTAGAGTCCTCCGTAAAATAATTGGCCACCACAGGAGACAGAGGGCTTCACATGGCGACACCGTCCACTTGTTCAAAATATTGGTCATGAAATAAGAAGTATGTTGAAGTAAGCACGTGTTTAAATAATGCTACTATGTCCTCCTCAAACTTGTTGCTAATGAGCTCCAAAGAGTCCTGCAAGGGCACCTTTGTAAATAAAGACACAACATCGAAAGGGGGACGATCAGTCGATAGAACGATGGGGATGAACAACTGAGTGCACCTTCAGCTTCAATAGTGACATAAATGACTAAATTTAACATAAACCCTTAATAGGAGGGAATAAAGGAGGATAGGGGATAGGCATTTTTTATCAAAGTTACAGACCACCTCTAGGATCTGCCGGCCAAGACCCAACCAAATAAAACAATGCAAGATATAGGAACCCAGGGGGTGTACTGGATCGGGATTGGATCTGACAAAGTGGCGAACGTTGTATTGTAGTTTTTTGTTTTCTACTTCACATCCAGTTTCTCTTTCGGTTAGGCATGACCCCTGAGATCCAATATGTCTCGAATACAGTTATTAGTAAAGAAAATTAAAAAGTCGTGCCTGATGTAGAAATGAACAACGAAAATGTAGTAAGCCATAAACATATTTGCTTTCATCATTATATAGGTATATCAGTGGGAAAAAGTTAGAAATTATGTGTAAAATTTGTTGCTAGTCACTTTGTGTTCTCGTTCTCAAATACTGTATGAATAAAGCCTCGGTATTCGCGCTTCGTGGCCTACACTTCTTTTTCAACCGCGACTCTTTGGCAGGTAAGTGGTTGTTTCACCCGAAGCGATTCTTTCCAGTAATGTGTGTACCCAATTTGGTTGAAAACGGTCCAGTTGTTTAGGAGGAGATGTGGAACATACATACGTACATACACCGAATCGTACAAACACCCATCCAATTTTACAATATTGATTTAATCGGTGGATGGGATTGAACTTGGAAGCAAACATGTTTTGTTATTGGTCAAAGACGCTACCCTACAAGCCAGTGGGATATATGAAGAGCACTAGCGTGAAAACCTAAATGGACCCCTCGTGGGAAAACTGTGTAGCTGCTACATTTTCATCCCATAAAAATCTTGCTTTTTTCTCCTCTAAACGTTCTGATATTTTGAATAAGTAGTTCTTTTTCACCATGTATATAATTTTAGAACGTAGAACAGCAGAACTGTCATATGTTACATCGCAAATTAGTGGAAGAAGGTTCAAGAAAATAAAAATTCGTACAATGAGTTCAAATATTCGATTAATGGAAAACAAAAAAACTCAGGTAGAAACAGTTTCCGTAGCATAGGGCAGAAAATTGTAACATGAAGTACGCAGCACAGACTGAAGTAACCTTTTTTCCAGATCTTCACTGTCCAAATGGTATATCACTGAGTCCTGTGAGGTGAACTTGGGACACCCGTGAGTTGACAACATGTCGACAGATCTACGTCTCATTGGATGTTATGTGTGTAACAGACAGTAGGTGTTTACAGATCCGCATATCGAAAATGCGAGGGTCTCGCGAATACTGTCTCCGACTATATATCCCGAGTTGACTCCTGACACGCCGCTGACCTCTGCTAAGCCGTTCCCAGTGACAGGTGAGTGGCGTACAACATTAATGGCTAGCTTACTACGGGCTACGCCCACTGTACTCTACTCGACACGGCGTTCGCCGACGCCCGTAAATACCCCGCTCTTCCAGTGGCATAGCAAATGGAGTAAGCGTGGGCGATCGTAGAGGCGGCGGTAGAAATATCGACGGCTTAGTGCTTGGACCATGAGCTGAAGCTATTCTTGTTGTTCGTGCAGCGGCACCATCTGTTATCAGTTGCTGTTGCGGCTGCACTTATCTCTGTCATAGCATCATTAATCACGGATCCCTATTACCTGCTAAGCCTAACAGAATTTTAATTTTCCAAAACCGCTTCTGTATAACTTCAGTTTGGTAACCTAGTAGCTACGTTTAGTATCGATTTCGATCCTCAAAGGAAAGTAATTGTAATTTGGATGGAACTAGTTCTCTTGCTGAAATACAAGCACATTCAAGTACTTTAGAGTGCAAACCGAGCTCATGTATGAACCGAAAAAGAAATTCTACATAGTCTCTCCCACTTTCGTAGCGCTTAAAAAGCTGCACCTTTTTTATTATTTTTAACTTAGAAGCCAAATGCCCTTCACGTTACCGCTGTTGGCAGAAGCGAAGTGAAATACTCCATTTTTGAATCGGGTACATCTTTTTCTGTTACTTAATGTGTTTAACGGTCCAAGTGTCCCATTATTTGAGGTGGAGACTAGGGACGAGCCCAACATTCGCCTAGACGAGCGTCGCCAATGCCTACAGACCGCATTCAGAATGGCATTTGAAGCAGACTAAAGGTCTTTAATCCACCGCACAGATTCAACCCGTGTTTGTTTCACCTCCGAATCTCTGACGCTAGCGTGTTCCGTGATGATACTAGGGTTGTCCAGAAAGTAGGTACCGATCGGTCGTGAAATGGAAACAACAGTGAAAACCAGAAACGTTTTATTTGTAACAGTTAGGTACACCTTCCACCTACTTCTCTACATAGTTACCGCTCCACCTTCGAGTGCTGTCGTAGTGCTGTATCAACTTTCTAATGTCCTCGTCATTGAAAGCAACCGCCTGTGCTTTCGGCCAGTTATCTGCACTGGTGTGCAGCTCGTTAACTGTGGAAAATTTTTGTCTTCATAGCCAGTGGTTCTTGTGAGCAGAGATGAGACTCAGGGCGAGCCAATTACGGACTGTATTGTGGCCGATCAAACATTTCTCAACGGAAACGCTGCAGGAGCGTCTTCATTGCTCCTGCAGGGTGCGGCCGAGAATTGTCATGAAGAAGGAACTGCTCGACAGTTGTGTTATGTGGGATGCATGACACAGGCGAAATCTCTAACCAGGCCCTCCTACTTGGCGGGAGACGCTATTCCCTACGCACCTTTACGTGCTCACTGTTCACTCAAAACTGAAAATAGCGGCGCGACACGATCGACGGGCATACTAGAGACACTGTCCAACACATCTGTGCAAAGCTTTACTGGATTTTCCCAGTGGTTTACATTTCGCGACCGATCGGAACTTACTTTCTGGACGACCCTCGCATATACCAGCTGATCATTTTGCATAGCGAATCTGTAGAAAATATGCCCCTGAGAAAAGTATGTTAATACAGGCAGCAAACATTCCCGTATTTGATAGCACATATATCCACGGGAAGCTAGAAGTAAAAAATGTGCAGAAATCGAAAAATAAATGGTTGGCGCAGGGATAGATTTAGTATGCAGAAAACTAAAAACTGGCATCCTTAGATGTCGAGTATTCTGCCGAATTTCATCGTCGTTCTTGCACGATATTTCGACAGCGTGACTCGTTATCCTTATCAGGCGCTAACTGAGACCGATCGTCGAGTGGAGCCACCTGAATATTTATATCCACGCTCCTCCCCCTCCATCGTCGGTTCCAGTATGAGCGCATACGGAACGCCTGGAACCGACGATGGAGGGGGAGAGTGTGGCTCCATTTAAAGATGGTATGGCCACTAATAATGTGTCTGTTCTGATACGGCCACTCATTCTGAGAAATCTTTGGAATGACATCACTGTCGCTATCTGTGTAGTCGTCATCTCCTGCTGGCAACCTTCAACTCCCACCGTCGGAGGGTGGTACAGGACCTCAAGCCCTACACCACACCTTCAACGTGCAATACGATGATGTCTTTGTTCTTGTCATGATGCCAATGTAAGATACAAAAATTTTACCCCTACACTAAGACAGTAAGCTCGCTCTACAGTAGTGACGCTGTATCGCAACCTATCAAAAGTAAAAAAAATAAAATAAAATAAAATAAAATAAATAAATTTTAAAAAATGACTTGACGTACAATCCCACGTAACAATGATATACGACAGAATACCCAACACCGCAAGATGTCCACAGATCACCGGGAAAGTCTGAAGAATGGCATCATCGGTAAAATCAAAAATAAAGGTGTCAACGTCAAGAGTCCAAGATGTATTTACTATTAAATACAAACAAGGCAGCGAACAAGCTGAAAGAACCTAACGAAGGACTGTAAAAAAAGGAAGGAACTGTCTGGTGATATGACAGAAGAAGAACTTGGAGTCAATATGGAAGATTCAGTGGACCCAGTATCAGAGTTTAACAGAGCCCTGTAAGACTTCTCATCAAATATGGTCGATGGTACAGATAATATTTCTTCACTATTCCTGAAATCGGTGGATTATGTGGCAACCAAACGGCTGCCAGGTTGATTGCAAGAGCCTGTAAGTCTGTAAAATACCACCAGACCTTTGAAAAAGTGCCATCCACACAATCCAGAAGATATAATGGACAGATAAGTGCGAGAAATGCGGCAAAATCAGTGTAACGTTTGTTTCTTCCGAGATATTGACAAGGTTATTATGCAGAGGAACGGAAAAATAATTCTGAAGAACGGCAGAATGATGACCAGTTTCGCTTTAGGGAAGGTAAAGGAATCGGAGAGGCAGTTCTGACATTGAACTTGATAATGGAGGCAAAAATTTAAAAAAAAAAATCAAGCCATATTCATAGGATTTGTCTAGCTAGATAGCGCGTTAGGTACTGTGAAGTAGTGCAAGATGTCCGAAATTATCAGAAAAATAGCTGCAGTCTGTATGGAATGACAGGTGGTACATAAGACAAACAAGAAGCAAGAGGAATATATAAGAATGAAAGACCATAACAAAGTACTCCTATTAATATCTAAAACAGTGCTGCAGTCTTTCGTGAATCAGTACGTCGACGACGCAACGACGGAAATAAAACATTCAGAAGCAGAATTAAAACTCAGGATACAAGAACATTAATAAGGATATTCATTGAATAAAATGAACAAAGTAATGAGCACACGCTATAGATTGACAGTAAATCGAAAAAAGCCGAAAGTGATCAAGAGTAGCAGAAATGAGGTTAGCGGTAAATTAATCACTAAAATTAGATCCATTATATAGACGAATTGAAGGAATCCTACTACCGGTACCATGCACGCAGAATAACACTTGACAGACAAAGAAAGGAAGAATAAAAAAACAGCTTGGGCTGTCGAAAATAAGTCTCTACCAGTATCAAAAATCAACCGTAATTAAATTGAGAAAGAAATTTCTGAGAAAGTACGTTTGGAGCACAGCAGTGTTTGGGAGTGAATCATGGAGTGTGAGAAAACCGGAAAAGGAGAAAATGGAAGGGTGTAAGATGTGGTGCTACAGAAGGATACTGAAAATTCGATTAACCAATACACTCCTGGAAATGGAAAAAAGAACACATTGACACTTGTGTGTCAGACCCACCATACTTGCTCCGGACACTGCGAGAGGGCTGTACAAGCAATGATCACACGCACGGCACAGCGGACACACCAGGAACCGCGGTGTTGGCCGTCGAATGGCGCTAGCTGCGCAGCATTTGTGCACCGCCGCCGTCAGTGTCAGCCAGTTTGCCGTGGCATACGGAGCTCCATCGCAGTCTTTAACACTGGTAGCATGCCGCGACAGCGTGGACGTGAACCGTATGTGCAGTTGACGTACTTTGAGCGAGGGCGTATAGTGGGCATGCGGGAGGCCAGGTGGACGTACCGCCGAATTGCTCAACACGTTGGGCGTGAGGTCTCCACAGTACATCGATGTTGTCGCCAGTGGTCGGCGGAAGGTGCACGTGCCCGTCGACCTGGGACCGGACCGCAGCGACGCACGGATGCACGCCAAGACCGTAGGATCCTACGCAGTGCCGTAGGGGACCGCACCGCCACTTCCCAGCAAATTAGGGACACTGTTGCTCCTGGGGTATCGGCGAGGACCATTCGCAACCGTCTCCATGAAGCTGGGCTACGGTCCCGCACACCGTTAGGCCGTCTTCCGCTCACGCCCCAACATCGTGCAGCCCGCCTCCAGTGGTGTCGCGACAGGCGTGAATGGAGGGACGAATGGAGACGTGTCGTCTTCAGCGATGAGAGTCGCTTCTGCCTTGGTGCCAATGATGGTCGTATGCGTGTTTGGCGCCGTGCAGGTGAGCGCCACAATCAGGACTGCATACGACCGAGGCACACAGGGCCAACACCCGGCATCATGGTGTGGGGAGCGATCTCCTACACTGGCCGTACACCACTGGTGATCGTCGAGGGGACACTGAATAGTGCACGGTACATCCAAACCGTCATCGAACCCATCGTTCTACCATTCCTAGACCGGCAAGGGAACTTGCTGTTCCAACAGGACAATGCACGTCCGCATGTATCCCGTGCCACCCAACGTGCTCTAGAAGGTGTAAGTCAACTACCCTGGCCAGCAAGATCTCCGGATCTGTCCCCCATTGAGCATGTTTGGGACTGGATGAAGCGTCGTCTCACGCGGTCTGCACGTCCAGCACGAACGCTGGTCCAACTGAGGCGCCAGGTGGAAATGACATGGCAAGCCGTTCCACAGGACTACATCCAGCATCTCTACGATCGTCTCCATGGGAGAATAGCAGCCTGCATTGCTGCGAAAGGTGGATATACACTGTACTAGTGCCGACATTGTGCATGCTCTGTTGCCTGTGTCTATGTGCCTGTGGTTCTGTCAGTGTGATCATGTGATGTATCTGACCCCAGGAATGTGTCAATAAAGTTTCCCCTTCCTGGGACAATGAATTCACGGTGTTCTTATTTCAATTTCCAGGAGTGTAAGAAATGATGAGGTTCTCTGCGAAATCGTCGAGAAGAGGCGCATATGAAAAACATTATGAAGGCGAAAGGCCACCATAATAGGACATATGTTAAGACGTCAAGAAGCAACATCCATAATACTTAGAGCCGTGGAGGATTTATTAAAATTTTATTTTGAACCATCAGTCTTCTGACTGGTTTGATGCGGCCCGCCACGAATTCCTCTCCTGCGCCAGCCTCTTCATCTCAGTGTAGCACTTGCAACCTACATCCTCAGTTATTTGCTGGATCTATCCCAGTCTCTGTCTTCCTTTACAGTGTTCATTCTTGCAACTCCCTCTAGTACCATGAAAGTTATGCCCCGGTGTCTTAATAGATGTCCTATCCTCCTGCCCCTTCTTGTTGTCAAGTTTTCCTCGCCGATTCTTCGGAGAGTCTCCTCCTTCCATACCTTATCAGTCCACCTAATTTTCTCTGTAGCACCACATATCTAATCCTTCAAATGGTTCAAATGGCTCTGAGCACTAAGGGACTTAACTTCTGAGGTCATCAGTCCCCTAGAACTTAGAACTACTTAAACCTAACTAACCTAAGGACAGCACACATATCCATGCCAGAGGCAGGATTCGAACCTGCGACCGTAGCCGAAGCGCAGTGTGATGTCACCGCCAGACACCACACTTGCTAGGTGGTAGTCTTTAAATCGGCCGCGGTCCGTTAGTATACGTCGGACCCGCGTGTCGCCACTATCAGTGATTGCAGACCGAGCGCCGCCACACGGCAGGTCTAGTCTAGAGAGACTCCCTAGCACTCGCCCCAGTTGTACAGCCGACTTTGCTAGCGATGTTTCACTGCCTACATACGCTCTCATTTGCAGAGACGACAGTTTAGCATAGCCTTCAGCTACGTGATTTGCTACGACCTAGCAAGGCGCCATATTCAGTTACTATGTATCCTGTACCGATAATATTGTGAATCCTGTACCATCAAGAGCGACGTTCATCATTAATGGATTCAAGTTAAGTATCAAAGTAATTACGTCCGCTTTCTGAATTCTAATTCCTTTTCATGTTCCAGACCTCACGTCAGTATAGTCCTTCCCTCCTCACGCCAGCCTGCGTGAGCTAAAACGCGTGCATTTCGGCCTCCTCTAGCAACACGGTGTTGGCTCTTCTGCCAACACAACACGTAGTTCCAGACTGTCGCGCCTAGAACCGCTCGGCCACTCTGGCCGGCTCTAATGCTTCGATTCTCTTCTGTTTCCCCACAGGCCATGTCTCACTGCCATTAGATGTTCAAAACGTACATTCTCAGAAATTTGTTCCTCAAAATAACACCCCTGTTTGATTCTAGCAGACTTCTCTTGGCCAGAAATGCCCTTGCTGCCAGTTCTGCTCCACTTTTTAGGTCCTTCTTGTTCCACTCATCATCGGTTATTTTTCTGCCTAGGTACCAAAATTCCTAAACTTCATATAGTCTACTTACTGGAGCTTCTCTGTGTCCTCATTCCTGTACTCACCTTCATCATTTTCCGATTTACTCGCAATCCGTATTCTGTATTCAATAGACGCTTTATTCCACTCAACAGGTCCTGTAATTCTTCTTCACTTTCACTGAGGATAGCAACATCATCAGCGAATCTTTTAATATTCTTTCCCCTTGAATTTCAATCCCACTCTTGAATCGTTCTTTTATTTCCATCATTGCTTCTTTGACGTATAGGGACATAAGACTTCATCCCTGTCTTACACTTTTTTTAATGCGAGTAAACCAGTCTTGATCTTCCACTCTGCTTATTCTCTCATCGTTCTTATACATAATGTATATTACCCGCATTTTCCTATAGCTTACCACAATTTTTCTGAGGGTTTAGAACATCTTGCACCATTTTACGTTGTTGAAATTTTTTCTAGGTCGACAGATCCTATGGATATGTCTTGAATGACGTCGGTGCAAGTGGTTGAAGAGTTTGGCACAGGCCAGGAAATCCAGTAATTAAGAATTGTAAGTGCGCTTGTATCTACATGAAAATTAATTTCGTGGCCGTTAGTAGACAGTGTGATAAAATATTTACATACATTACGAGAGAGTGGATAAAATTTTAGATCAAGAGAGAGGATAAAAACAACAATGAATATTAATTTCGGATAGACCTCGGGTTTAAAACGGATCGTCAATCTCATGTGGCAAAAACTAGCTTCTTGTTCTTGTCTATGGCTAGATCTCCGAGACCTACAGCGAGATGAAAAGCGTTGTCTCTCAAGATCTGTGAAACAGTCAGCACAGTGCGGACACAAAGAGTTAACTATTTTGTCTACCGAAAGAGGCGTGTACGCGGCATGACCGCATAGGTGGTCAACTGGTAAGGAAAAAAGTGGTGTTACATTACATACCGAATAGCTGCTGCCCTATCTGCGTTGCATCGAAACGGTAAGAGTGTCTCATTTGCGTGGATCATGTTGGGGTTGTGGGGAACGAGAACTCCGACCAATTACTTAAGGACGTGACGGCGATTGACGTACAAGAGCGATGCATTCCCGCGGAAGACCTTGTTTCTGTGGTTAGAGGCGTCTATGAGGGAAAGACTTGTCTGATGACGTGATAGAACAAGAAACAGGAGTCAATGCAGAAGAGATAGGGGATCCAGTATTATAATCAGAATTTGAAAGGGCTTTGGAAGACTTAATACCGAACAAGACAGAAGCGACGCATAACATTCCTTCAGAATTTCAAAAATCATTGGACGAAGCGGCAACTATCAACGTTGGTGTACATAATTTATGTCCGGTGGTACAGCATCTGACTTTCGGGAAAATATCAACGACACAGTTCCGAAGACTGCAAGAGCTGACATGTGCGACAATTATCGCTCTTAACAACTCATGTATCCACTTTGCTGACAAGTATAACATACAGAAGAATGAAAAAGAAAGTTGAGAATTTGTTAGATGACCATCAGTTTGTCTTCAGGAAAGGTAGAGGCAATTCTGAAGTTGCAGCTGATAATGGAAGCAAGGCTAAAGAAAAATCAATAGACGTTTATAAAATTTATCGACTTGGAGAAAGCATTCGACAATGTTAAATGGTACCAGAGGTTCGATATTATGAGTAAAATAGGGATAAACTATGGCGAGAGACAAGTAATACACGTACAAGGTCCAAGAGGGAATAATAAGAGCGAAAGACCAAGAACGAATGTTCGGATTAAAAAGGGTGTAAGACAGGGATGCAGTCTTTGGCTCCTACCGTTCAGTCGATACATCGAAGAAGCAATGATGGAAATAAAAGAAAGGGTCAGGAGTGAGATTAAAATTAAAGCTGAAAGGATAACAATGATGAGATTCGCTGACAACATTGCTATCCTCAGTGAAAGTGAAGAAGAATTACAGGATCTTCTGAATGGAATGAACAGTTCAATGAGTACAGAATACTGATTGAGAGTAAACCAAAGAATGACAAAAGTAATGAGAAACAACAGAAATAAGAACAGCAAGAAACTTAACATTTGGATTAATGGTCACGAAGTAGATGAAATTAAGGAATTCTACTACCTAGGCAGCAAAAAACCAGCGACGGATGGAGCAAGGAGGACTTCAAAACCAGACTAGCATTAGCAAAGAGGGAATTCCTGCCCAAAAGCAGGCTACTGGTATCAAACATAGGCTTTAATTTGAAGATGAAAGTACGTTTGGAGCACAAAATTATATGGTAGTGAAACACGGAGTGTGAATAAATCGGAACAAAAGAGAATGGAAGCATTTGATATGTGGTGTTTCAGACGAATGTTGAAAATAAAGTGAATTGACAAGGTAAGGAATGAGGAGGTTCTTTGCGGAATTGGAGAGGAAAGGAGTATATAGAAAACACTGACAAGGAGAAGGGACAGGGTAATAGGACATCTGTTAAGGCGTCAGGGAATAACTTCCAATGTACTAAAGGAGCTATAGAGGGTAAAAACTGTAGAGGAAGACAAAAATTTGAATACATCCGGCAAATAATTCAGTACATCGCTTTCAAGGGCTACTCTGAGATGAAGAAGCTAGCACACGAGAGGAATTCATGGCAGGCCGCATCAAACAAGTCAGAAAACTGAATCCATTCATATTTACCGATAGAGCAATTGTATGCTGTAGTTGGGGATCTGAACTGCACTTTACGCTTCACAATTGAATGCGAGACAGCTTGTGAGGATCATTGCGAGGGTGAATTTCAACCACGGCTGCCACCAACAGCAATTGTACAGGCTTCACCTCGTAACGTCACCGTATTGCGACTGTGGGGAGCTCTAGAACATTAATTACAAAATTCTTTGGGTGTCAACGATACAGAAGGGAAGCCGTCTGCCTGATTACAGAGCTCGTCCACATGTGTCAACCATTTCTTGCCATGTGTTATCACTCTTATTTACGATGAATTTAGATAACTTTAAATAATTAGTGGCACTTGATTCAAAAGTTCAAATGAGACTGTAACTGCTAAGGTTGGGCTTATGTCGCGCGCGCAAGTGTATGTGTGCTTGTAAGGGTGCTCCTCCGCGCTGTTTCAGATCTGTTTATTGACTTTAGAAGCTGATGTATATATTTTAATATTATTTTAAGACGTTGTATGTTTGGATTCTGTATTACCCATCATGTAATTAAAGTTTCTTATTTTTAACTTCTTAAGATTTTACGTAATTGAAATGGTTGCATAGATTCAAAGCAGGGCCAAGGAACACTCAGTCACACACACACACACACACACACACACACACACACACACACACACGCATGCACGAACAATCACACACACAAGCGTAAAGACGTGGGTTGTCCCCAGCAGAGGTGACATATGTTGCGGGAATGTAGGAGGTACCAGTGACTGGGGTAGCAATTTAGTTTGTGAATATTTTACATGCCTCCACTTTCTAACATGATTATCATTATTATCTTATGACTGCAAGAGACTCCTCCCTGAGAGTTAATAAAACGTTGTCTCAGTGCCATTCATGTTTGGTTCCTTCGAAGCATATTCATTGACATCGTACTGTACGTGTATGAGACATGTATCGTCTGTTGGTTTTGAACGTGTTTCTACATAACAGTTGTCGTCATCCTCCAATTGTTATGTTAGAAAGAACATATCTGCGCAAAATTTCCACCAAGTGTTAACAATTTTCGGTTCTACCTAAGATTTTGTGCGGGAACACCTCACACAAGGGGCGCGATAGAACTGTATTTAAAAATGGAATCTGGAAACTTGTGACCTTAATGCCCTGTTTACTTGCCTGAGGCATGTCTGAATAGCACGTCGAAAGCAAAAGATCTACGTTTGCGCGCTGACACTATTAGCAATTAAGAGCACTTATACAGGTTACGCCGCATATGCAGAGTGATACGGTTCAATTGTCTACTTTAGACTTTCACATCTGCATTTCCATGATTCCGCAATCCACACACAAATGTTTATCAGAGGGGTCATAGGTCCAATTTATGACTGTTTGATAACCGTTTCGTTCTCGAGTAGAACGTGCGAGCCGGCCGCGGTGGCCGTGCGGTTCTAGGCGCTCCAGTCCGGAGCCGCGCTGCTGCTACGGTCGCAGGTTCGAATCCTGCCTCGGGCATGGGTGTGTGTGATGTCCTTAGGTTAGTTAGATTTAAGTAGTTCTAAGTTCTAGGGGACTGATGACCACAGCAGTTGAGTCCCATAGTGCTCAGAGCCATTTGAACCATTTTTTTAGAACGTGCGAAACATAAACACCAAAGTGTTTCCGTTTGAGCTCTTATTCTTATTTTAGTACGTTGGTCGTTTCTTCTTTTGTAAGAGAGAGTAAAAAAAAACAGGGTGTTTGGAGGAGAATCTTGATGACTGAATTTTCCTGAAAACGTCTCGACGAAACGAAATACGCCTTAATTTTAGTGACTGCCGTGCTAGTTCGAGTAACCTATTCGCGAAACTCTCACCCCTATTTGGTGAAAATAAGAAAGGAGCTCAGCTTCTTTGAACTTTACCGATGTTCTTTGTTATGCTTGTCTGGTGAGTGTCCCAGACATAAAATGAGGAGAGCATAATGTAGGCAGTCTCTTTAATAGATTCGATACATCTACTAAGTTTACTGTTAAAGAATGTAGTCTTTGATTCGCCTTACCCATAACAATTTTATGTGATGGTTCCAATTTAAGGTTGTTCGTAGTTAAATATCCTTTGCACTTAGTTGACTCTACAACCATTAACTGTTTATTATTTATCACGTAAATGAAATTGATACGTGTTTTAGTACTCGTGTGGAGAACCTCAAACTTTTTATTGTTTAGGGCCAATTGCCAGTTTTCACATCAAGTAGCTATCTTCTCTAAATGATTATGGAATACCATTTGATTTTCTGCTAGATTTACTAGTGGATAAATGACAGTATCATCTGAAAACAATATAAGAGGACAGCTCAAATTGTCTCCAAAATCGTTTATATTGATTAAGAATAACAGAGGGCGTACAATACTTCCTTGCGAAACCCCAGATATCACTTTGGTTTTACTAGCTCATTTCACGTCAGTTTCTACGAACAATACATTTCTGACTGGCACGGGGTCCCGGGTTCGATTCCCGGTGGGGTCAGGGATTTTCATCTGCCTCGAGATGACTGGGTGTTTGTGTTGTCCTCATCATCCAGGAAAGTGGCGAAATTGGACTTGTGTGCAGTCTGTGGCTAGCTTGCATTGTTGTCTGCCATTGTAGCGTTGGGCAGTTGGCTGTTAACAGCGCGTAGCGTTGCGCAGTTGGAGGTGAGCCGCCAGCAGTGGTGGATGTGGGGAGAGAATGGAGAATTGGCGGAATTTTGAAATTTGTAAGACTGGATGTCATGATATGCTATATATATTATGACTTTGGATGACTATTAAGGTAAATACATTGCTTGTTCTCTATTAAAATCTTTCATTTGCTAACTATGCCTATCAGTAGTTAGTGCCTTCCGTAGTTTGAATCTTTTATTTAGCTGGCAGTAGTGGCGCTCGCTGTATTGCAGTAGTTCGAGTAACCAAGATTTTTGTGAGGTAAGTGATTTGTGAAACGTATAGGTTAATGTTAGTCAGGGCCATTCTTTTGTAGGGATTTTTGAAAGTCAGATTGCGTTGCGCCAAAAAACATTGTGTGTCAGTAATTATTCTCAGGGGACGTTTCAGACTGAGCAAAGGTTGGGAATTTGTACGGGCGCTGACAACCGCGCAGTTGAGCGCCCCACAAACCAAACATCATCATCGTCATTTCTGACTGGATTTTAATGAAACCAGTTGCATAACGGACTTGATACTCAATAGGGAAACAATTTGATTAGAAGACGCTTATGAAGAACGGTGACCTGGAAATTGTGGAATCAACTTGACATCCCCTGCCGATGAACTCGTTACTTTGTGTGAATAAAGAGCCAGTTGTATTTCACAACAACGGTATTTTTTACCCAGTGATGCTTGTGCGCCAATAGCTCGTTTTATTCGACTTAATTGTAATCTCAGTTGGCACAGAAGCAGTCAGTCTGGCTACAAATGCAGTACTTAGAAAGTTACTGGCTTTGTGGCTGAGGTACCCCAAAGTCGTCTAAATGTTGCTAAGTGCATCGAATGTACGAATCACTTTTTTTAGCGTCAAAAAAAGGACGTCAGGGACTGCGGCTGGTAACGTACCTCCAGTTTCTGGGGACATTACTCCTCTCTTTCTAACATCAGGCAATCTCGTTACTCCAGTCGCCGGTTACTTCAAATCCAGTGAACAATTTCCAAGGAGTCAACACTTTTGACTACATTTCATGAATTACAGAGAACTGTGCATTACTTTCTGGACAACCTTCGTGAAATAATCACTTAAGTAATCCAATGTGCAGTAAGATAAGAACACCAGGAAGGCAGTTCTGACACTACTGTCCATAATGGAAGCAAGTCTTAAGAAAACATAACGCACGCTCATAGGGCTTACCGGCCTGGAATATGCATCCGACAGCATCAAATGTTTCAAAATGTTCTTAATTCTCAAATAAATAGGAATAAGCTATAGGAAAAGACTTCTAACATATTCAAGAACCAAGAAGAAACAATACGAATGTAAGACCAAGAACGAAATGTTCGGATTAAAAATGGTGTAAGACTAAGCTCCAAAACTACTAAATGAATTTTCATAGGATTTTCGCAGGTAACTTCAGCACAGCTGGGAGCACCGTATGGGCTTTAGGTCATCAAAATCGAATACAGAGAAAAATATGGCCATACACATAAAAATGTATGCATGTATGTATAATCGACATCGCTTTCGAAACAACTGGACCGACTTCAACCAAACTTGAATACACATCACTTACCGACTGGAAAGATTCGCTGGGACAAGAACCACCTACCTACCTCTTATCAAAGAGTAGGTGTTGTAAAAGAAGTGTAGGCCACGACGCACGAATACCGACATTTTATTCCAACGGTATTTGAGAACGAGAGCACTTACTGACCTGCATCAACCTTTACACATAATTTCTAACTTTTACGAACCTTCTTACTGATATTCCATTATGAAGATGAAAGGAAGAAAGTTTATGGCTTACTACATTTTCGTTCTTCATTTTCACATCAGACACGACGTTTTGATTTATTACTTCATTATTACCAACTGTATTCGCTATACATTTTGCCGACAGTGGTTACATACTAATATGCCACTGAATGTACCTGCAAAATTAATCTATGTGTGGTGTCACCGCCAGACACCACACTTGCTGGGTGGTAGCCTTTAACTCGGCCGCGGTCCGTTAGTGTACACCGAGCGAGGTGGCGCAGTGGTTAGCACACTGGACTCGCATTCGGGAGGACGACGGTTCAATCCCGTCTCCAGCCATCCTGATTTAGGTTTTCCGTGATTTCCCTAAATCGTTTCAGGCAAATGCTGGGATGGTTCCTTTGAAAGGGCACGGCCGATTTCCTTCCCAATCCTTCCCTAACCCGAGCTTGCGCTCCGTCTCTAATGACCCCGTTGTCGACGGGACGTTAAACACTACCCACCACCACCACCGTTAGTGTACGTCGGACCCGCGTGTCGCCACTATCAGTGATTGCAGACCTAGCGCCACCACACGGCTGGTCTAGCCTAGACTCCCTAGCACTCGTCCCAGTTGGACAGCCGACTTTGCTAGCGATAGCTCACTGTCTACATACGCTCTCATTTGCCGAGACGACAGTTTAGCATAGCCTTCAGCTACGTCATTTGCTATGACCTAGCAACGCGCCATATTCAGTTACTATTCTGAACAGATAATATTGTGAACCATGTACCGTCAAGAGCGACGTTCATCATTAATGGATTAAATTTAAGTATCAAACTAATTCCGTCCGCTTTCTGAATTCTAATTCCTTGTCTTGTTCCAGACCTCACGTCAGTATAGTCCTTCCCTCCTCACAGCCTGCGTGAGCTAAAACGCGTGCGTTTCGGCCCCCACTAGTAACACGGTGTTGGCTCTTCTGCCAACACAACACTATGTACAACACATAGCTTTGCGTGAAAGACTGCCAAATCAAGCATTAAGTTTAAATATATTACAAAACCACTGAACTGATTGCGATGAAATTTGATAAGGAGATACTTTGAACCCTGAGAAAGAACATAAGCTACTTTAGAAAGTGTATAGTACAAGATACTTCTTCATTTGAAGAACATCCCACGAATTAGGCAAAAAATATTTACTCTTTGAAAAAGCTGATTGCTGTACGACTTTTCAACTTTATCATAACTGTCAAAATGCTTTACCTGGTTTGTATGTGTTACGTGTTACTATTCAAAGTAATAAATAAATGGCTGTACAATCCTCAGTTTTTTAATCCATTCTTCCACACCATTTGCTGCATAATGTATACGCTGCATAATGTTTAGCTACTATGAGCGTTATTCATTATTTAAGAAAGAAAGCACATAGTGACTTGCAAGAAACTTTACACACAATTTTATACTGTCAAAGCTTTATGAAACTTTCTCTTGCTAACAGTTCCCGCAAAAAGATGAGAGGAAAATGTTTATCGCTTAATATTTTGTCACTGTCATATTAGGCTTGACATCATGATGTTTACGTTTATTGTTTCTCTGGAACTAATTCTGATCGCAAAACTTTCAAGACAGTATCCAAATATGCTGCTGAATGTACCTAAAAAATTATATACACATAGATCAGGAAAAAATGAGGGAAGGAGGACATGGAAAGAGAGAGGGGGAGGTGGAGGTGGACCGAGAAAGGAAAGAGGAGGAGATGCAAAGGGAGAAGAGGGAAGAAAAGGAGATGAAGAGAGAGGAGTGAGGAGGAGATGGGCAGAGAGAGTGGAGAGTAGCACATGGTTAGAGAAAGGGGCAGGGTGAGATAGCCAGGGAGTGTGTGTGTGTGTGGGGGGGGGGGGGGGTAGAAGATGGACAGAAACAAAGGGGCGCAGGGGATGGACAGACAGAGGGCAAGGAGGAAATGGACTAATAGAATTAAATGTATGCCAGGGCAACGCCAGGTACTCAGCTAATCGAAGAATAAGTGACGCAAATAAAAGAAAAAATTAAAATTAATGATGAAAGGGTATCAACGATAAGATTCACTGATGACATTGCTATCCTCAATGAAAGTGAAAAGAACTGCAGGACTTGTTGAATGGGACGAACTGCGTATTGAGTACGGACCACTGATTTAGAGTAACCTGAAGAAAGACGAAAGAAATGAGGAACAGCAGAAAGGTGATTATCTATAAGCTTTACATCAAAACTCAGAACTAAGCAGTGGACGAAGTGAAGAAACTCTGATATCTGGAAAGCAAAAATAGCACGTGATGGAGGATGCAAGTAGAACATAAAAAGCGGACTATAAGAAGCAATGAGGACATTCTTGGCTAAAAGATGTCTACCAGTGTCAAACAGTGGCGTTAATTTTGGGATGAAATTCCTGGTAACACAGTATTGTATGATCATGTGAATCACGGACAGTGGAAGAACCGGAACAGAAGAGAATCGAACCGTTCGAGATGCATTCCTACACAGTAATATAGAAAATTTCGTGGACTGATTAGGAATGAGGAGGTTCTCCGCAAAATCGGCGAGAAAAGGAGGATGTGGAAAATAGACATGAAGAAGGAACAGGACGGTAGGACATCTGTTAAGACACCAGGGAATAGCTCCCGTGGTACTAGAGTTAGCTATAGATGATAAAAACTGAAGAGGAAGACAGAGACTGGAATACATCCAGCAGATAGCTGGGGACGTAGGTTACACGTGTTACTCTGAGATGAAGAGGTTTAGACAGGAGAGGAATTCGAAGTGGGACGCATCAAATAAGTCTGGAGTCTGATGACTAAACCAAAAATAAAGTTTTACATTTGAATACTTGGAGTGAGAATAGAGCAATTGTAAGTCGATTTGAGGAATCTCTTGACAGCTACACTCATCTGACTAGCCCGTTTTCCTGTGGTTGGTGTAATACATGTTCCGGATTTAACTGGCTGTGTTCAATCGGGATAACGCCATTTTACTAGTTCGTAACTCTTGGAGAGAGTGATTACGTGTTGTAAACGTTGTGAGTGGCCGCTGGCAGGACATGGTGACAGAACTGCCACCACAAAAGAAATAATTTAACCGCGAGAAGGCCACACTTCCCTCACTCGAAATGCAAATGAGAGGACAAGCTACTGCGCGTGGAGGCGGCCACAAAAGGAAAGCGACGAAATTAATGCGGAATACGAGAAGTCGGGTTCATCAACGTAAACATTCTCATTTAAGTAATTTTTATACATATCATTTCACGTCTTGCTACGCAATAGCTCTCTGGTTTTTGTTGGTGACACAAAAGAGGAAGTCTAATTAAGTGGTAATTAAACTGTAGATGCGAGGGTAAAAGCGCAGCAAAACCGCAGCGCTAATTGCGAAATATGGTTACACAGTGCTGACGGATTCCAATATTCGTTACGTCCCCCCCCCTCTCTCTCTCTCTCTCTCTCTCTCTCTCTCTCTCTCTCTCTCACTCTCTCTCTCCCTCTCTGTCGTAACACTGTAAGTACTCTGATATGATACAGTAGCATTCTTCAGACCTAGGTTTATATGAAAAAAAAGTTTCATTAAATTTTTATCTATTATTAGGCATTGTACAAGCTTCTTTACAGTGAAGTACAGAAACGGAAATTTTCTGTCTTCGCAACTTTAGAGTGGTGATTCTACAGAAAAAGGAAAAGGCAATGTTTACGAAAAAGATGGAACCATGAGAAGAGACTCCAGCTTCTAGATACTAAATTATTTGTGAAATATTACCAGCCCTAAAAGATAAAGTCGTCAACTCCTCAACGCTTAATGCACCCCTACTTCAATTTAGCTGAAATTCTGCAAGATATTCCTATGGTTACATTATTCCTTTGCCCCTTACCTGGCATTGGGAATAAAGCACTTACTTTGTTCTATTGTGCTCCTGCACAGGTATTTGGTAGATTCGCCAAGTCCCCTTATCAAAATTTTTACTAATTAAAAAAATGTAGAATTAAACAAACAATATCCCTCTTTAGTATTCTTTATTTACTCGTTATTTTGCTTTATTTACCCCGTTCTCTTCTTTTGATACATGAATAAATCACTTTGAGACAGACGCTGCTACACAGTAGCCAGGGCATCACGCGAAATCACTTCTGGCGTACATGAGCAATCTTTCAGCTCATAAAACATCACTGTGTACGTGGTTTCAGCGATGGGATAATTTTGAATGTAAGTATAACTTACATCTTTGGAAATCAACAGATTTCGGTTAAATTTTCGTTTACCATATGTTCTAAGAAAACAAAGTACTAGTAAGTTAAGTCTTCTTCTTCGCCCTTATCCTCTCCAGGCTATCAGCCTGAAACGTGCTGTATGAGTTTGTCATTTGCAATTCGGTCTTAATAATAAGCATAATAAACTCAAACGTGTTTTGATTTGTGGAGGAATAGTCTATTCCTTTTCCTAAAAACATCTAAAAATTTATCTGAATGCTTCAGTTAATTAAACAGTTGGAAGTGGACAGTTTGATGACATAATCGAGCATCAGCAGCGTGTTGTCGGCCAAACATATACGTTTTTTATAAGTCTAATCTGTAGTCTAATTTTCCTTTTACTAAGTCCGATTATTAATGCTTTTATTATGCAAATCATTTACTGCATTGCTGTTAAATATAATTACAGTCACCAAGTTGCTCCACTCTCTAATGACGATCGCTAGGAAGCTTATTTTAATCATTGCCCTAAAATGATTACGGCTCTATGTTATTCTTGTCTCAAACCTGCTATCGTTAATTTAATGTGTCCCACCTCCCGAACCATCAACATTCAAAACTTCTGTTTGCCATTTTATTTTTTCAGTCTTTAGTTTGTGGGATACCTTACACAGTTCATCCACATGCGTTGCTGTGTCGTGGCTGATACTCCGAACATGAGACCGCATTGTCTGCACATCCTAAGACAAATACACGTTTATTTATGGCCTCACATTGCTGTTTTCTGAGTTAAAATGCCTCTATGTATGGTATCCGTACCAGATAGGACTGATAGAAGAAGCAGAGGAGATCAAAATGAGAGCAGCACGTGTCAAATGGTTCAAATGGCTCTGAGCACTATGGGACTTAACTACTGTGGTCATCAGTCCCCTAGAACTTAGAACTACTTAAACCTAACTAACCTAAGGACATCACACACATCCATGCCCGAGGCAGGATTCGAACCTGTGACCGTAGCGGTCACGCGGTTCCAGACTGTAGCGCCTATAACCGCACGGCCAGCAGCACGTGTCGTTACAGGTGAATTTAGTAAGTGCGGAAGGGTCACGGAGGAGCTCAACCGATTCCAGTGGGGGACGCTGCAAGAGAGGCATTCTGCGACACCCTCGTAGGTGCAAAGAGCCTCAAATTTGCTTTCAGTTTTAGTATTAGCTTCTTAGGAATCATTTGAAATAGATTTTTATATCATTTGTGAGGGAATTCACTGACTTTATAAAAATGCTATTTCTATATAAGGTCCACCTTAGACTAGGTCATATATCTCGCACTATTCCTTGCTAATTTTGATATTTTGGATACTAATTTCCTCAGTACCAATGAGCACGTTGCCGCTTTCATATAGCAGTTTCTGTGAAATACTGTTTACATATGATTACTACCCTGAAGTTGCTTGTACATTATCAGCAGATGTCTTCCTTTTTTATGATCAAATTTCCTTAACAATCCACAAGATAACCTTCAACACTCTAATCATTATTATTTCAGCATACACAAGTGCTTCTCATTTTAACTTCAAGGTGTAACACAAAATAGGAATTTTCGGTACCTTATTTTGTTGTTTTAAGTGTATTCTTGCAGCACGTCTTAACATGCATACCGGTATAGGTACAAACTGCTGCATATCGGTTAAACATTTTCCTAGATTACTTCTTTAACTAGAAATGTAGTTTTTGTGGTCTTACATATATCCGCAAGTTGTCGGGTGATTTGTTTAATTTTAATAAAATAATACTGAATATCGCTTTGTTGTTGTCTTCAATTCGGAGTCTGGTTTGATGCAGCCCTCCACGCTGTTATCTCCTGTACAAGCTCCTCGTTTGTAGATAACTACTGCAACATATATCTATTTGAACCTGCCTACTGTATTCATTCCTTAGTCTACATCCAAAATTTTAATCCCCCACACCTCCCTCTATCATCAAACTGACGATTCCTTGATGCTTCAGAATGTACCCTATCAAAAGATCCCTTCTTTTAGTCAAGCTGTGCCAGTAATTCCTCATTAGTTACACCGTCTACCTACCTAATCCTCAGCAGTCTTCAGTACCACCACATTTCGAAAGCTCCTCTTCTCTTCTTCCAGAAATTGTTTATCACCCGCGTTTCACTTCTGCACATGGCTACTCTTAGATGAAAAGTTTGGCACAGGAAAGGAATTCGTGGTGAGCCGCATCAAATTAGTCAGAAGACTGATGGCTACTCTAACATGTGTGCGACTGGTTCTGATCTATCTTCCTACCACAGTTGTGCAAGAACGCTCCGTGAGTGTCGCTGAGGAATGAAATAAATAGGAAGTGCAGGGAAGCTAAGACAAAATGGTGGCAGGAAAAATATGAAGACATCGAAAAAGAAATGATTGTCGGAAGAACAGACTCAGCGCACAGGAAAGTCAAAACAACCTTCGGTGACATTAAAAGCAAGGGTGATAACATTAGCAGGGCAACATGAATTCTACTGTTAAATTCAGAGGAGAGAGAGGATAGGTGGAAAGAATACACTGAAACCCTCTATGAGGAGGAAGATTTGTCTGATGTGATAGAAGAAGATACAGGAGTCGATTTAGAAAAGATAGTGGGTCCAGTATTAGAATCACGATTTAAAAGAGCTTTGGAGGACTTTAAAGATCAAATACTGCAGAAGGGATAGATAACATTCCATCAGAATTTCTAAAATCGTTGGAGGAAGTAGCAACAAAACTACTATTCACGTTGGTGTGTAGAATGTATGAGTCTGGCATCATCCACACAATTCCGAAGGCTGCAAGGGCTGATAAGTGCGAGAATTACCGCACAATCAGCTTAACAGCTCATGTATCCAAGTTGCTTACAAGAATAATATACAGAAAGATGGAAAAGAAAATTGAGGGTGTGCTAGATGACCATCAGTTTGGCTTTAGAGAAGGTAAAGGCACGAGAGAGGCAATTCTGACGTTGCGGTTAATAATGAAGCAAGACAACAGAAAAATCGAGACACATTCATAGGATCTGTCGACCTGGAAGAAGCGTTAGACAATGTAGAACGGTGCAAGATGTTCGAAATTCTGAGAAAAATAGGGGTAAGCTACAGGGAGAGACGGGTCATACACAATATGTGCAACAACCAAGAGGGAATAATTAGAGTGGACGACCAAGAACGAAGTGCTCGTATTAAAAATGGTGTAAGACAAAGACGTAGCCTACTGTCCAATCTGTACATCGAAGAAGCAATGATGGAAATAAAAGAGAGGTTCAGGAGTGGAATTACAATTCAAGGTGAAGGGATATCAATGATATGATTCGCTGATGACATTGCTGTCCTGAGTGAAAGTGAAGAAGAATCACATGATCTGCTGAACGGAATGAACAATCTAAGGAGTACAGAGTATGGACTGAGAGTAAATCGAAGGAAGACGAATGTAATGAGAAGTAGTACAAATGAGAACAGCGAGAAGCTTAACATCAGGACTGATGGTCACCAAGTAGATGAAGTTAAGGAATTATGCTACCTAGACAGTAAAATAACCAATGACAGACGGAACAAGAAGGACATCAAAAGCAAACTAGTAAAGGAAAAAAGGACATTCCTGGCCAAGAGAAGTCTACTAATATCAAACATCGGCCTTAATTTGAGGAAGAAATTTCTCAGAATGTACGTTTGGAGAACAACATTGTATGGTAGTGAAACATGGAAAGTTGGAAAACCGGAACAGAAGAGAATTGATGTATCTGAGATGTGGTTCTACAGATGAATGTTGAAAATTAGGTGGACTGATAAGGTAAGGAATGAGGAGGTTCTGCGCAGAATCGAAGACAAAAGGAATATGTGGAAAACACTGATAAGGAGAAGGGTCAGGATGATAGAACATCTGTTAAGATATGAGGGAATGACTGCCATGGCACTAGAGGGAGATGCAGAGGCCAAATACTGTAGAGGAAGGCAAAGATTGGAAAACATCAGCATATAATTGAGGATGTAGGTTGCAACTTTCAAAAAAATGGTTCAAATGGCTCTGAGCACTATGGGACTCAACATCTATGGTCATCACTCCCCTAGAACTTAGAACTACTTAAACCTAACTAACCTAAGGACATCACACAACACCCAGTCATCACGAGGCAGAGAAAATCCTTGACCCGGCCGGGAATCGAATCCGGGAACCCGGGCGCGGGAAGCGAGAACGCTATTGCACGACCACGAGCTGCGGACAGGTTGCAACTGCGACTCTGAGATGAAGAGGTTAGCGCAGGAGAGGAATTCGTGGTGGGCCGCATGCAATCATCAGTGTAATCGTACAATAGTAGATCTCTCCGTCGATTTATCCGCAATAAATTACATCTATTTCTGTGTCAACTCACAATCCCTGCACGAATCGGCAGTCCTCTGCAGGTCTTCCTGCAGTTCGGTGAAGTCTTCTGATGCCACCTTCTTTACTAATGAGTGTTTTGCGTTATTTCCATGGCTACTATTGTTTAAGTATTGGCTGAAAGAGCTAAACAAGTGTGCGATGAAAGCTACATGTTTTCTGTTACTGGTACGAAGAGACACCCAAATCCACAATTCGTCTGTATGTATGTGGTAAATTCTCCTGAACCCATACCCAAATTGTTATAATCAACAGCCTATGACAGAGTCAGGACAGCCTTCATATCCACAATTAGACAGGTTGTTTGAAGCTGACTGGTAGTTTGCAGAATTTGTAACTCTATTCCTCCAATAAGATGGGTATTCCCGCCTTACTGTGTCAGCATCTGGACGCGAAACTTTCAAACTTGACGAAAAGTCACGGTTTTATTCACGTATTGCGCGGAATACAGTATGTACTACACTACTGGCTATTAAAATTGCTACACCACGAAGATGACGTGCTACAGACGCGAAATTTAACCGACAGGAAGAAGATGCTGTGATACGCAAATGATTAGCTTTCCAGAGCATTTGCACAAGGTTGGCGCCGGTGGCGACTCCTACAACGTGCTGACATGAGAAAAGTTTCCAACCGATTTCTCATACACAAACAGCAGTTGATCGGCGTTGCCTGGTGAAACGTTGTTGTGATGCCTCGTGTAGGTGGGAGAAATGCGTACCATCACGTTTCCGACTTTGATAAAGGTCGGATTGTAGCCTATTGCAATTGCGGTTTATCGTATCGAGCGGCCTCGTATCACTAGCAGCCGAGATGACAGGCATCTTATCCACATGGCTATAACGAACGGATCGTGCAGCCACGTCTCGATTCCTGAGTCAACAGACGGGGACGTTTGCAAGACAACAACCATCTGCACGAACAGTTCGACGACGTTTGCAGCAGCATGGACTATCAGCTCGGAGACCATGGCTGCGTTTACCCTTGACGCTGCATCACAGACAGGAGCGCCTGCGATGGTGTACTCAACGATGAACCTGGGTGCACGAATGGCAAAACGTCATTTTTTCGGATGAATCCAGGTTCTGTTTACAGCATCATGGTGGTCGCATCCGTGATTGGCGACATCGCGATGAACGCTCATTGGAAGCGTGTATTCGTCATCGCCTTACTGGCGTATCACCCGGCGTGATGGTATGGGGTGCCATTGGTTACACGTCTCGGTCACCTCTTGTTCGCATTGGCGGCACTTTGAACAGTGTACGTTACATTTCAGATGTGTTACGACCCGTGGCTCTACCCTTCATTCGATCGCTGCGAAACCCTACATTTCAGCAGGATAATGCACGACCGCATGTTGCAGGTACAGTACGGGCCTTTCTGGATACAGAAAATGTTCGACTGCTGCCATAGCCAGCACATTCTCCAGATCTCTCACCAACTGAAAACGTCTGGTGAATGGTGGCCGAGCAACTGGCTCGTCACAATACGCCAGTCATTACTCTTGATGAACTGTGGTATCGTGTTGAAGTTGCATAGGCAGCTGTACCTGTACACGCCATCCAAGCTCTGACTCAATGCCCAGGCGTATCAAGGCCGTTATTACGGCCAGAGGTGGTTATTCTGGGTACTGATTTCTCAGGATCTATGCACCCAAATTGCGTGAAAATGTAATCACATGTCAGTTCTAGTATAATATATTTGTCCAATGAATACCCGTTTATCATCTGCATTTCTTCTTGGTGTAGCAATTTCTATGGCCAGTAGTATATTTCAGGTTGTTACATTCGAGCCCACAACTTGAGCACGGAAAAGCACTCATGCTATATCACAGGGTCGTGCTGTCAGAGTCTATCACGATCACTCTACTCTCTTCACTTGGAGTACTTGCAACAAGCCGACATCGGTCTAAACACTGTGAGAAATGACAATACTGTAGGTGCCACCCTCTGGCGGGCTGGAAACACCTATTGCCTCGTCAGCATGTATACCGAGGACCTGTACGGCGTAGTTACAACCAATAAAATGAATATTCACGTTTATTACATTTACTACTGGCGAGGTTGGCAAGCTCCGTCGGTAGCTTGGCTTGGAGATAGCGGTGACCACAGTGTGTGTGTTTTTATTCACACGCCGTTTCGGGGTGTACTCAATCCCTCCCTGATCACAGCCCATGTTGTCCCCTAAAGTGGACCGCGATATCGGATGCGGTGTAGTACTGCTGAATGCTGAACCTGAGCCACCAGTACGATAGGCCTTCAAACCTGTGCGACGCTGGAATTTACAGCAGCTTCTGTCCTGGACCTGACTTGTGCTGGTACACCCTCGGACTACCCATCAGCGCTGGCTGCTGTGCTGACGTCAGTACTGGTCGCTGGACACTTCAGATCGCTGATCGTCTCGTAGGGCTGCAAGGACAAAACCGACACTAGTACCATCTCATACACAAGTTGTTATCCTACCGTAAACAGGGAGTCGAGTACGAACGACATGAACACCATCTACGCTACTGATGGAGTGTCATATCCTTGTGGGGGTGGAGTATTTCTGTCACCGAGGCGAGGCGAGGCGAGGCGAGGCGACGCTCTACGACGTCTTTGCTAGTGACCGAACAGGTTCTGTCCTACGCGAGTCGCCAGAGGTCTTCAATTCCGCTACACTTTCTGAACAAATTTGTTACAGGGCTCTACTGCTTAGTCAATCTCTTGCCAGACGTTGTCGTGTACTGTCTAGTAACTCTTACGTAATTGAAACCTCGTAGTCAAGGGAAGGAAGGATTCGGTTACGGTTGTAGACAGGGCCGTAATCAGTTACTATTGATTGTCTTTTACAGTTACACACAATTTATTTTAAACGAGTAATTCCAGACTCAACAATAAATAAAAATACCACACGTTACTAATGAAGGAATAAACAACTGTGTAAAGAATAGTGTTTTCAGTGAGTTACAGTTTAGTAAATTACCATAGCAGATAACGTTTTTAAAGTTATCTGGGCAGAAGGCTTTACACGCCAGAAATGGCAATAAATTAAGAATTGTTTAAAACTCACTGCACTTACAAATTACAGGTATTGAAATATTAAAGGCAAGTCGCCAAAAACACAGCAGAAGGTATCCGACTCCAGGAATGGCAGAAAATAAGGTTTCAAAGACTTACTACGTAAATAGAAATACCAAATTAGAATTTTAAGGCAAGTGACCACAATCAAGGCTGAAGGCCTTACACACCATGAATGGCAATAAATTAAGAATTGTTTAAGAAATCGCTGCAATTTACAACTTACAGGAATTGAAATATTAAAGGTAAATCGCCACAAACACGGCAGAAGGCATCAGACGCTAGAAATGACAGTAAATAAGGTTTTGAGGCTTACTGCTAAAATACAAATACCAAATTAGAATTTTAAGGCAAATGACCACAATCACGGCTGAATGCCTTACACGAAAGGAACGGCAATAATATAAAAAAATTAGAAACCTGCTGTAAAACAGGTTAAATAAAAACAAGCAACTGATCACCAAACGTGTGAAACAGGATGATGGTAAACTTTGTAATACAACCCTTGACATCCACTGAACACTACACTGCTAGATTTATACCAGAAGGTGACTAGACATATAAAAAAATTAGAAACCTGCTGTAAAACAGGTTAAATAAAAACAAGCAACTGATCACCAAACGTGTGAAACAGGATGATGGTAAACTTTGTAATACAACCCTTGACATCCACTGAACACTACACTGCTAGATTTATACCAGAAGGTGACTAGACATACACAACCTTTAATGCAGGGATTACAAGGTATTGTAATAGATAATACAAAAATAAGACACAAGGACCAGTGCATAAGTTCCTTAATCGGTACTGAGGCACATTATACCCGCAGAACGCGTGGACTGAAGGAGCGTTAGTCCGCAGCTCGTGGTCGTGCGGTTACGTTCTCGCTTCCCACGCCCGGGTTCCCGGGTTCGATTCCCGGCAAGGACAGGGATTTTCTCTGCCTCGTGATGACTAGGTGTTGTGTGATGTCCTTAGGTTAGTTAGGTTTAAGTAGTTCTAAGTTCTAGGGGACTGATGACCATAGATGTTAAGTCCCATAGTGCTGAGAGCCATTTGAACCATTTTTGAAGGAGCGTTACACTGAACTACTGGCCATCAGACCCCCTTTTAGAACACACGTCTTACAAGAACCAAGGGGCCACAGACGGTGCTCCAGGAATCGACCTCTGAAAAGGTCTGGCAACAAACACTTTCGCGAGCGATGAGATAGGCTGCCAAGAGCTGCATTCACTTCACAAGATGGTTACTAGTGGCAGTCTAACGAATGAGTAATGGTAATCTTGCTGAAGCTACCTGACGTCCGATAAAACAAATGCAACGATGGAACAATACGCCAAAGCTGGAACCGGCGGTCTGCACTACATCCCCAGAATACTGTGTTTAGAGCGCCCGGAACGAGAAAGGAATCACTACCGCCATAATAGAAGAATCACCAAGCGGCCTACAATCAAGAAAGACACCTGGGATGAAAAATTACCGCTAGTTGAACTTAAAAAATTGTAACAAGTTGAACTCAGTAAAAAGTAATAAGAAGTCGAGGAAAGCTAATCATATCCGCCTTCCCCAAGCACTCCACTCGTTGCTCTTCGCCTCGGCGACAGTACGAGCAGCAACACGAATCGAGGTAACTGGAGAATCTCGAGACGTCACAATGGTGGAGGTTTCTCTAATTGGATTGAAATGCACTCATCCTAAAGATTTCTGGATCCGGTTTACGACGAGGTCGTGCACCCTCATGACTACAGCCCTTCCATCTGGCAGTCCATGCGTGCCGCCAGCGGTCCCGGCGTGTCCTCGCACTGCGTGGACCTGGATCCTCCTGAGTCCCCAACTGAAGTAACACACTCACACGACCTGGAAAAACAACAACGTCGCCCCAAAGATTGTGCAACAGTTACTAAATACCAATAACTGCCACTGCTGCCACCATCGGACAGGACACGCTTGCGAAACCGAGTGGCACCAGTCAATACGAGAAAAAACAACCGCAACCATGCCAAATAAACGATACCATCTGGCCTCCAAGAGAGGGCGGAAGGAAACCTACAAACAGCACCAATGCGAGCCTCATCATGGCTCAGTAATCTTATGAGAGTAATGAAGGGACTGTTGTAACCATTTTCTGATGTACTGCTCGTAGTCTCTCTTAAGGGTGTCAAGATTGCTGTCTTCCTGATCCAGTGACGATGTTGAAAGGTTTACGCTTCCTGACTGGTGGCTGGCGACACTTCCACGTGACTGAGTAATGGCGGCTGTTCGAACTATGAAAACAATTTTTACTCTCACGTTCCCTCTGTTGTGTAGCAGTACAGCTGTGGTGATTAAGTTGGTGAGTGGTGTTAGCATTGGTTGCATGAGGGAACTGGGACGAATTTTGATCAGATATACAAGAGCTATGGAATGGTGAAGCAGGAGAGCGGTTAACAAAAAATTAGTGACTGACCCAGTGCTGGAGTGCCGGGCAAGCCATTTCTGCTGCTCGAGAAGACCGAGTGCGTGTAAGAGACACTGAAGAGCTTGGGGACGCAATATTGGCACTATTTTACCAAGGGTAGTATCTGTCTACAATAACCGTACAATAGCGCTGAAACTGCCACCAAGGTAAAGGAAAGTGAATTTATTTACAGTGAATTGAATGACGGGGAAACAAAACTGTTTTTTTTTTTCGATTGTTAAGACCGTAATATGTTTGCTCATTCTCGGCAACATGACATCAGACTAGACTGAAAAAAAACGAAATGTGCGTATGTCATTGTTGGCCGGGAGACCCTGTTCGGTTATGAACTGTGCGGCTGGTCCCGGCGGAGGTTCGAGTCCTCCCTCGGGCATGTGTGTGTGTGTTTGTCCATAGGATAATTTGGGTTAAGTAGTAATTTAGGTTAAGAAGTGTGTAAGCTTAGGAACTGTTGACCTTAGCAGTTAAGTCCCATAAGATTTCACACACGTTTTAGACCCCATTCGGGGAAATTCGTCTGCCAAGTGCAAGTCTTATTGCAGTCGACGCCACATTGGGCTACTTGCGTGCCGGAGATGAGGATGAAATGATGATGAGGACAACACAACACCCAGTCCACGAGCGGAGAAAATCTCCAACCCGGCCGGGAATCGAACGCGGACCCGCTTGCACGGGGGCAAGCATGTTACCACCCAGCTAAGCAGGCGAACACGCTAGATTAAATCTGCTGTTTAATAATATCACTCAGCCACTTACAGACATGCATGACTGATTACAGAGGTATGTCTAATTAAATGCCGTTGGAAATCAGGAAAGGAAATCAATGTTGAAAATGAACCCACATCCCAGGTGCAAGAGTGGGGCTGCGAGATGCTATGAAGAGGGAGGGAAGGGGTAGGAACTGTTCTGTTTTGCCTCCCCTTGTTGATTCCTACGATTGCAGCCCACTGAAGATTGGTATATTTTATTGCTTGAATAAAGAAGTAAACCTTTATAAAATTGTGATTGTTGGCTTTTACTTTCTCCCACTCTAAAATCATCATCATCAGTTCATGAACTTGATAAAGATTCTCACTGCAGATTTACATTCTAAGTGCGTTCGGTGAATGATCAAAAGAATCTGGAAATGACACTACATTACCGTTAAGCGTAGTAGTGGTGCAAAAATTAACGTAATTTTGTTAGTGGTATCGTTAAAAGGCTTCAAGCAGCAGTAAGCATCGTTAATGGAAATTGTGAGGAGTAGTGTACGCAAATTACGAGGTTACGAGGCCTCCATTGCTGTATTAGCGAGCAGTGCTGCTAAACTTAAACCTGGTGTAAACGTTCCAGCTGCCGTCATATCGTCAATCAGACACTTTATGTGTGTGTGTGTGTGTGTGTGTGTGTGTGTGTGTGTGTGTGTGTGTTTGTGCGCACGCGCGCGCGCGAGAGAGAGAGTGTGTGTGTGTTAGTGGGAGCACGGCACGCTGTTCAGTACAGCCGCCAGTAAACAGACAGGTGAGTGTATATTGAAACATTGCTCAATATCTTATGTCTGCTGAAGTTAACATTTGTCAGAAGTGTTTAAGCCAGCGTGCTAGGTTATTAACACTGAGTTCATGTAAGCCTATTTTGCAACCATTGTAGATGAAGCGGTGCGCAAATTTACCTACTACGTGCACTTTGTGATTATGTACCATCCATTACAGTCTGTATAGGATATCGACCTACGCATACAAAAATGTCCAGTCCGTACGATGCCTTAGTTTCACACATTCGTTGCAGCAGTTGAATAATAATTTTCTATACAAGTTCATTTTGTTTTCGTCTTTAGAATGGTTAGGTGGGCTCCTTCGTCTCTTTCGTATTTCGTACCGACTACACTGAAATGGGCAGGGAGGTGGTGTTAAGAGGTGAGGTGCTCAGCAGAAAAGGTTCAAATGGCTCTGAGCACTATGGGACTCAACTTCTGAGGTCATTAGTCCCCTAGAAATTAGAACTAGTTAAACCTAACTAACCTAAGGACATCACAAACATCCATGCCCGAGGCAGGATTCGAATCTGCGACCGTAGCGGCCTTGCGGTTCCAGACTGCAGCGCCTTTAACCGGACGGCCACTTCGGCCGGCAGCAGAAAAGGTTTATTCAGACTTAACAAACCATTTTATTTAAACAAATATCTCATAAGTATAACAAATGTCTCCAGCATTTATAGTATTACTTTACCAAGGGACACAGAAGCCAAAATTTACCAAATTTAAAATTTTCCGTATTAAGCGATACTTCCGCCAGACCTTTTTTAAGAAAAGCAATTACTGACAAAAGCTAAATAACAAAACATTAAAATAGCAACTGCTAATGTGATTACTGTTATGACTTAGTGGAAGCAACTGGCGACAGTATCTAACAAAATGATTTAATGAATCAAGCACCAACTGGTCGCCAGAGTTACTGTAACAATTTACAGCAAACAACTCGTGGCAGAATTTAAACAATTAATCAATGCAATAAGTAAAGGGCAAGGACTCACGATGTTTACTGTTATCATTTACAGAAAGCAACTGGCGGCTGAATTTAAAGGAATAACAAACGCAGTTACTAAAGGACCAACTGCCCAACAGATTTAGTACCATCAACACAGAAAACAACTGGCTTCCAGAAATTAAAATAACAATAATAAATGCGGCAAGGAAAGGGCCTACTGCCACCAGATTTAGTATTATTATTTTAGAAAAAAATCCAATAAGTGAAAGAGCAACTACCCACCAGATTTAGTATTACCTTCTACACAAAGCATCTGGCGACAGAATTTAAAATAATAATCCAATGAATTTAAAAGAGACTGCCAACCAGACAGTCATTCAAAAGGAAATAACTGTGGTGAAAACGAAATTTAGTATAACACAGATATTATACTGAGAGGTAAATATTATTCAGAGTGTACAGTTCCCCAGAATATCGGAGAAAATATATTTACTAGTACCGGTCCAGCAGTGCCTGTTTTTACATAATGAAAAACGAACAGTACACACCTTCAAACGGACAATACCGAAGTCTGTAAGATTTGGACAACCATGTGGTAACAGTATCAAAACCAGAACACATGTTTGAGTTAGGATCTCTAAGCTAAATGGCTGTCCAGCATAACTATACCTAAACTTAGCTCACCCAGCGCTACTTGTGGATAACTGCTTTAATAGCCAGTGATCCATCAGTAGAGAAATAAACAATTATATGCTGTGCTACGTGCCGGGGTCCGTGAGTATACAAAATGAACAGACCGAATTACAACATCCCCTTCCTGTAACATATGAGACACAGATCAAACTAAATTTACAAATGGTACACACACGCAGAACATATCGCTTTGGGATTAAATGACCTCTCGTCCACAGAATATACGACAATACGTAAGTCTCTATCTACCCAGCAGGAAGAAAAATAAGTACACCTGGAAAGATGATGTCGATTTTTCTCCGGTGATGGCATATACCAGCTGGTGAATAATAGAAGTAGTAATGAGGTCCGCCAACAGCGTACAGGCATAGCTACAGACCGCCATCTGTATCTAGCCTTTAGCAGGAAATGCGCACAGCCAGATTGCTCTCTGTGGTGCAAATATGTGAAGCAAGCAGGCAACAATGCTGTGGAGAGGCACTCGTGCTTCCTACAGCCAACTCAGCGTGAATGAAAGGCGTCAAATTGTTGTATTGTGATTGGAGGGATGGTGCTTTCGGACAATTGCCACACATGATGGACGTTCTTGTCAGTTGTGCAACGATGCTGGTATCAATGGTCACACGAACATTCTCACACTTGTAGATAAGGCTCTGGACGTCTACGCAGCATAGAAGCCAGTCAGGACAGCTTGTGAGCCCAGCCGTGTCAGCACGAACTGTTGCGAACTGGTTACTAGCAGTGGGACAACAGTGCCGCAAACCTCCAGGCCGTCTTCCGCTGACGCCACAGTATCGACGGCTCTACCGTTGGCGTCGGAGGATCACCTGGAAGATGGACTGCTGCGCATTGGTCTTCAGCGATGAAAGCAGATCTGGCTGCATGCAGGTGATGTCCGTTTGCGCGTACGTAGACCTGGTGAGCACTGTCTTGTAAAGTACATCACCTCCGGATTTATGGTCTCGGATATGATAAGCTATAACTCTTGTTTACCTTTGGTGTTTCTGGAGGCGACCCTAACCAGTGTGCAGATGTTGTTAGACCCATTCTTTTGCCATTATCGCAACAGGAAGGTGAAGTGTTGTTCCAGCAGAATAATACTTGCCCACGCACTGTGCACGACACACAATTAAAGATGTGCAGCAGTTTCGTTGGCGAGCACGATCTCTGGACTGGTCTCCAGTTGAGCACATGTGTGATACGATGGGACGACGAGTGACTCGTCTGACTTGTCAACCAACAGCTCTAACAGAACTACGTGAGCAGCAGCTGTGTCATAACATATCCCAGTACAATATACATCATCTGTACGATCACTGGATGCCAGAGTGAGTGCCCGCACTGCCATCCGTGGACGCTACACCACGTACCAATATAGGCGTTTTAATATGAGTAGAGTCCTGGTATCTCAGAACTACTTGTGCTATTGGTCTGCAAAAGTCATTATTTCATGTACTCCATAAGCACTGTTGCAGCAATAAATCTTGAGTGAATTAGAAACCTCTAAAAGTGTGTACTAATTTCTTTTGAAGTGTACAACATCACAGGTATCAATTACATTACACATGACTTAGCGATTTTGAACAGGCCCACACTTAATGCAACCTGACTCGGCCTAGTGGTTCAACTGGAGCCATAAGATTAATAACAAACAATCGGTAGAAAATCACTTTATAGTTACCCGGACATTACCTGTTCATTAACTTCACTGTGCTTCTGACGAGCACACAGGCGCACAGATCACCAAACGCTGCAACAGCCGTAACACAAAATTCTCATCGTAAGTTCTGAGGATTGTCGTGGGAATTAACAGTAGCCCCAAACTGCCAACAATTGGGTACTTTCTGTCGTAGCGGCCCCTTATCAGTTAGAGGGCCCACACAACAAACAAGAAAGCTGGGCTGCCGAACACCCTACAAGAGCTCATATCAAAACATCGCCAATGGATGTAAACATTAGCAGACTTTCCGCATAAACACGGCACTACTTCGTGAAAAGCCATGTGAGAGAGATCAACCAATTGGAAATACGTGTAGCACTCCGCCGAATCAGCGTTATAAGCACGCCAGCAGAGTCAGACTGGCAGTGTGCACCTACAGCTAGGACAGTTCTGGCCAAAGCTACACCGGCTCTAGGCTAGTAGACACTCGCTTTAGCCTTCAGTAGAAAGTTGTACGAGTATTTTGTCGGGCGTAACACGACTTTGTAACTGTCCAGAGTAGTATTTTCGTTATTATTTCTTTTTATTGTCTTGTACTGTTATCTGGCTTTTGCCACCACAAGAACTGTTGTGCTTCATGTTGTTCTTGCATTTGGAAATCAGACGTTTTATTTTAACTAAAGTGTATTCAAACCTGATCGTTTGTTCTCTCCTGCCGACCGCAGGACACTACACTTTCACTGTCTAGTTGTCGTTGAGGCCATAATCCATAGGCGGTTCTGACAACCAACGAACGGAAATAGACAGTCAGGTATCAAACCTGCGACCACAGCTGACACAGGGTTTCTCCCGAGGTCCAAACTCGAAGCACAGCTAACGGATCAGCCGCCACGTAAGAACAAATTTTCCATTGGGGGATGTTCACTGCCAAAACAACAACATCCGGTAGAGCAGGAGAGCACGAGGCTTATCTGGTCCCCATGTCTCGCGCCATGCCGGCCCCAAACTGCTCTTCCTCGTGGCTCACTGTCTGTTTGTCACTTGCTGAGAGCACTGACCACGGCGGCAGCCCTTAAATCCCGCGTCATGGGCTGTCACCTTCCTTCTGGTGGCGGATCGACCTCTCGTCCCACTGCCAGCAACAGTGCTGCCAACATGGGGCACCAACTGATATCGTGCGAAAAGAAAAGGTACCCTGCGTGTCAAACCGCCTATCGTCAATGAGAATTTGATTTACACACTTCAGTCTTGAAACCATAAAAATTTGCTTTCACCTGCACTTTTCAAAGTTTATAAAATGTGTGTCGAAGCATCTAACTCGTTCATAAAAATTACATGTAAGATCAAGTACCACTGTCCAGGATATCAAGGACCAGTTGAAAAAGTCGTGGGGCAGTTTGTCTCTGGAGAGGATACAACGGCCTTATAACACCTTTCCCAACCGAACCAGTGAATGCTTCCAGGCGAGACGGTTTGCAACGTCGTACTGATACGTGGACTCATACTGCCAAGTTCTTTGTAAATCTGACTTGAAGTGCTGGGTAAAAATCGGAGGAATAAGGGATTAAAGACATGGAATTAACAAATTGTCTACGCAATAACAGAGAAGAAATTAGGTCATCTACAGGCGTCATAACAAGAAATGGATAAAGCAAGAGATACAGAGTGATTCAGGAGGAAAGGTAAAGGCTTTGAGGGGTGATAGTCATTCTGAACAAAAAACTTCACGTGGATATATGTTCTATTCCGAATGTTTCCGAGATACAGCACATTTAATATCACCTTTGTACTTTCTCAGGGGTAATTCGAAGACCGCATCCTCCAGCAGTGCAAAATTAAACTATGTAAATTTCCTACAGAAAAAGTCTTATTCATTTTTATTGTGGGGCTGATAATTTGCGTGAAGAGAGCGTGAGAAAATTGAAAATCTCGCGCGATGTGCATGCACTGTAGCTTAAGTAGTTCTTCCAGGTCGATTTGAGATTAGTTACCCGATTTGATAGATCACAAGTGTCCCACACCAAATTATTCGTCTCAAGTTCCTCACATTACTGTGGAACATTGACATTGTTCGACCTTGGAAATCATTCAGAGTAGGCCATATGTCCGTATAAGTTGTTTGTTCATAATCAATAATAATATCTCCCATCAAAACATGTGCCTTACCTCCTGACTCGCCCTTTATATGGAACAATGAAATGAAGCGAAAGAAATTGTGAGGAAAGTTCACCAAGAATGTTGGACAGTTTACATGCACCTTTCAAGATGATATACATGGGAGACCAATGATGGACTACAAAGCGCTCAAACGTCTACATTGTCTCGCGGTTCTAGGCGCGCAGTCCGGAACCGTGCGACTGCTACGGTCGCAGGTTCGAATCCTGCCTCGGGCATGGATGTGTGTGATGTCCTTAGGTTAGTTAGGTTTAAGTAGTTCTAAGTTCCAGGGGACTAATGACCACAGCAGTTGAGTCCCATAGTGCTCAGAGCCATTTGAACCATTTTTTTTCGTCTGCATGGTGGACAAAGAGTTGTAGGAAATATAGATGTAATCGGAGAAGAATAATGGATACAATATTATAGAGATTTGTGATCTAATAACTAAATGGAGAAAGAAGTTAGTTAGTTGACTTGTGAAAGGGGACCAAACAGCGACGTCTTCAGTCTCATCGGATTAGGGAAGGATGGGGTAGGAAGTCAGCCGTGTGCTTTCAAAGCAATCATCCCGGCGTTTGCCTGAAGCGATTTAGCGTAATCATTGCGAGCTAACATCCCAAAGATGTTCGGGCTCACATGCGGTTCCTCATCGTCGAAATGTCTTGGCTCAAACTCGTCTAGTGGTTGAACCGCACGTGTCGCATTACACGCTTTAAATTAGACACTTGTGACCCTTTGGTTCAATTGTCTGGCTGATGGCAAGTTTGCGATGTTGTATGAAACATACAACGTTAATATAACATACTACAACAGTAATAATAATACCTGGAGCTACATTAATGACCCATAAATGATGTAGGCCACACAGTTGCGATTTGGTTAGAATAATGTTTATTCAGAAAGCAAACTAACAGCGAAAGTGGTCGTATTTAAAATTACTATTACACTCGAGCGCATATCCATTTGACACAGTTCGATCATTCACAATGTCATCGCGAATTACAAGTCCAATACTCCACCTCGTTAACTACGCGAAAAGTTAGAGTTCACACCAGGCGCGCGGCTGCTCACCGCTCAGAGACTAAGTTCCGCGATTCCACACAACTCGAAATTTTCTAAGTCGGTTCACTTCCTAGCTACCTAAAGACAGTCTGCTTTCGCCTCTCCACCAGCACTGTCCCTCTGCCCGTCCCCGGCGGCATTTCCCGCGCGCCAAACATCGTCGCTCAACTCACTAATGCAGTTCCCTTCCCTGAAGTCGTCCATCTGATTGGATACAGCTTATTCTACATTATTTTACATTTTAAAATGTTTAAATAATCAAAGCTTGACCACTTTCACATTCTAAATAAAGTAACAATAATATCCATTACATAATAAACGTTAAACTTTTTACATAAAACCAATACAATTTCCTTCCTAACGTTGAATGTCTTGGCCAGTAGCCTTGCACCAATGTGCTTTCTGCTAAATAAATAAAGAACGAAAGTAAGTATTATACACTAAACTTTACAACAAATATTCTTTTGACACGCCGGCCGCTGTGGCCGAGCCGTTCTAGGCCCTTCAGTCCGGAACCGCACTGCTGCTACGGTCACAGGTTCGAATCCTGAGTAGGGCATGGATGTGTGTGATGTCCATAGGTTAGTTAGGTTTAAGTAGTTCTAAGTCTAGGGGACTGATGACCTCAGATGTTAAGTCCCATAGTGGTTAGAGCCGTTTGAACCATTGTATTAGCTAATGATTCAATAAGGTGTCATGCTGTCGTCGGTCAATGTGTTTTTTACGGAGGAAATGATGATCTGACGATTAACTGAAAATACTGATAATTTAAATTTACTATATCTTTTAAACAAATAAAGTTACAGAGTTGATATTTTCAACATTGGTCATTTTAATGATGTGCTTTTATATGAAATGTCGATCGTTAATATAAACCAACGCGTTCAGATTTTAGCATTGATGTGTTTGTTACAAAACTTATTACTTTCACTTTAACAGTGCATCCTAAACTATTATAGATATGATCAGTATTCAAGTGCACCTCTTTCCTGGTGGAATAACTGGAACTGATCGGCTGTCCGACCCCCTTCCGTCTAATAGGTGCTGTTCACGCTTGGTTGTTTACATCTTTGGACGGGTTTAGTGACATCTCTGAACAGTCAAAGGGACTGTGTTGTGATACAATTTCCACGGTCAAGGTCTATTTTCAGGAGTTCTGGGAACCGGGGTGATGCAAAAAAAAATTTTTTTATGTGTGTATTTCTTTACACTTCTTGTTGGAGCCTATCTTCGTCTAACACTCCGGAATATAAATTCACTGTTCTAATGCAAACTACCCCATCTCTGTAACAACTCAGCAACACGAGCTTCTCACAGCAACTGAAGCACAAATACACAGCTGCAATCAACTTTCCGATAAAATGCAGTGTAGTCAGTATCCGAGATAGTGTTGCCATTTCACAAGTAATTCAACTGGAGACGGTTAGCTAGTATTTGATGCTTACTGCTTTTACGTGGGACACCCTGTATAATATTACATTCATATGTAAGGGCTAAAGTCGAGCACGCAGCAACTCGTACGGATGCCCATAGCAGCATGATGACAAAGTACTGGCGTCGTTACAAGTGAATGCCTCAGAAGTTGGATCGCTGACCGCCAGCAGTTGGTAAGCTGTCAACGGAAAGCTAGCCAGGCGTCGGACCAAGTGTGGCCCTTTTTCCGTTCATACCGCTTAATTTTGGTAAGTGTGTATATACTAAGCAAGGGCTACAGACGCAGCGATGGTGGGTAGTATAATGAGCGTAGGTAACCTGTATTTTGGAATAAATTGTTGAAAACTACTTGCTCAGTGCTCGCGAATTTCTGCTCTTCATGGATCGAACGCCTATGTTGCCTAATGTCTAGCAGCCGACCGCTGTGGCCGAGCGATTCTAGGCGCTTCAGTCCGGAACCGTGCGATTGCTACGGTCGCAGGCTCTAATCCTGCCTCGGGCGTGGATGTGCGTGATGCCCTTAGGTTAGTTAGGTTTAAGTAGTTGTAAGTTCTAGGGGACTGATGACCTCAGAAGTGCTCAGATCCATTTGAACCATTTTGAATGTCTAGCATGTGATGTCATCAGATAAGGACGACCCATTATATTTAGATGCCTCCGCCAGTGGCCACTTTAGCCTCCTCCCAGCGCCAGCGGCCCAGGACTCGGGGAAAGTTGGACGTCATACAACGAGCACCAGAAACAGGGACGTAGTGGGCCTTCTGCAACTCCACAGGGTGTAGGCTGGAGGACGCCCTCGGCTCGTTTAAGAAGGGACACCTTGCGAAGAGCCTAGGCACGACGAGATACTTGAGGGTAATTTTGGTCCCTTTAAACGTCCCCTTTGTACAATTATACATAAGACTGTGCTTAACCTGACACACAATCTGACTTTCAAAAATCCCTACAAAAGAATGGCCCTGACTAACATTAACCTATACCTTTCACAAATCACTTACCTCACCAAATATCTTCGTTACTCGAACTACTGCAAAACAGCGAGTGCCACTACTGCCAGCTAAATAAAAGATTCAAACTACGGAAGGCACTAACTACTGATGGGCATAGTTAGGAAATGAAAGATTTTAGTAGAGAACAAACAATGTATTTACCTTAATAGTCATAATTGACATCCAGTCTTACAAATTTCAAAACTCCGCCATCTCTCTCCCCACATCCACCACTACTGGCGGCTCACCTCCAACTGCGCAACGCTAAGCGCTGTTCACATCCAGCTGCCGCTGCCCAACACTACAATGGCAGACAACAATGCAAACTAGCCACAGACTGCACACAGCACAGACAGTGATTTTCATACAGAGCGCTACGTAACGTTGCCAATAAGAAAACATAAACAGCCTACTTACACCCTTACAGATACTAAGCTAAAGCATAAACACAAAAGCATAAAAAAAAACACACGTGTAGGTGAGAGAAACTTCTCGGTGGCAGCAGCCGTCTTTGCCCGCGTTAAAATCGAGCTGGTAATTGATGGATCCCTACAGACATTGGGATGGAGCAGAGATACAAGGCGCCAAGAACTCGCAAGAGGAGGAGTGTGAAACTATGACACAGTGAAGGAACTTAACCTGTTAAAAAAAAATGTTTGTCAGACAGTAAGAAGGTTGCTTATAAATCACGAACACCAGCAGATTCTTAGAGAAAGCACTAATGTAAGACTATCCAGGCCTCACGCAGAGACAGAAACTGAGAAATGCGAAAAAACATTGGGAAATGTGCGATCAATCCTGGGAGCAGCCTCAACAGTGAACGCCTGAGGAAGATGCCAGTTCCCGAGTACCCACCAGCCCACACAAGACAGAAAATCTCTTACATGCACTTGCAAGCGCGGTCACTAAATGGGGATCAGTCAGTGGGTAGAATTGCACATTTAATGCGCCAATGACAACCCTGAGAGAAGGAAAAATACGAGGAGTCTGTGAGCTAGGCTGAGTGATGAGACGGTGGGTAAGTCACCGTGAAAGCAAGAGGACATGGAAACTCTGCCATACTTCACTTACTTATTATACTGACTTTGATTCTCATCCTTACACCCAACCTAATGTTCATCGTGATTTTGTGAGTTATTCTTCCTCCGTTCCATGTTAAATGGACGAAACCTTCCGTCCAGTGCATGGAAAAGAAGCACTTGACTTTCTTTCTTTCACTGGTACCATGTCCCGCACTAACGCAGGGTCGGCATTGTTAGGAGCGGATTTGGCAAGGTTAGTGGAAAGGGGTGGCGGATGCCCTTCCTGCCGCCACCCCGTCCCCCCCGGGACGGAATTAGTGTACCCCTACTGTATGCGTCGAGTGTAATTAATGGAAGAGTGCGAGCGTGTTCAGATGTCTGCGAGGCGTGTAACGGAGGCGGAACGTGGGGACCAGCCCGGTATTCACCTAGCGGGATGTGGAAAACCGCCTAAAAACCACAGCCAGGCTGGCCGGCACACCGGCGCTCGTCGTTAATCCGCCGGGCGGATTCGATCCGGGGCCGGCGCGCCTACCCGAGCCCAGGAAGCAGCGCGTTAGCGCTCTCGACTACCCTGGCGGGTCAAATGAAGCACTTGACTGAGAAATAGAATATCCTTTCCTGACAACCGGCTCCCGCTACCGTGATAACGCTGCTTCGGCGACGAAACCCATGCCGACATGTCAGCACGGAGAGCAGTCTGGACCCTCGCTGCAGAGCCGCGGGACACCGGCAAGGGCTGCCAACTCGCGCCGCACAGCACCGAGACCATGCGCCGTCCTGACCCAGCGACTGCCGCCGTCAGCACCACATGACAAATAATGAGATGATTCAATCCTCTCGTCGGGGTCAGGGACTTTCACCTGCCTCGAGATAACTGGGTGTTTCTACTGTCCTCATCATTTCATCGTCATTCATGAAAGTGGCGAGACTGGACTGACCAAAGGTTGGGAATTGCTATGGGCGCTGATAATCGCGCAGTTGAGCGCCCCAAAAACCAAACATCATCATCATCATCATCATTCCCTCCTTCCCCTTAATAAGTGAAATTTGTAATTTTATATAAAAGGAACTGTGATACAAGTAAAATGTTCATGTTTTAATTATCTGATCCTTTAATCTCATAACATTTCACAGTTTGGTTTCACATAATCATGGATGTCAATTTTGGCTTCAAGGATGGGGTGATCTCATTAGTAATCTGTATGTTATTCCATGCCAGAGAGAACATTTTTGAGTTTACTACATTTTGGCGCCCAAAGTGGGGCCATCTCATCGGTAATTTGCATGCGGTGTCATATCACAGAGTTCTAAAGAATTCACTACAATACATATTAATTAAAACTGAATCATCAGAAGTGTGGACAATGCAAGAGGAATGTTCGAATATTTAAACCTAGTGTAGTTTGATGTTCCATTTATCCAAACACATTAAACTAACGTAGCACAAGAACAGCATATTTAGTACGTTGGTGAATGTCTCCTCGTAAATCTATACAAGAATATCTTACAATTGGCCGTGAAATAGAAATGGAAATTAATATTTGTGGACAGTATAGAACTGCAATACGATGCTACAGTTCTCAAGACAATGGACCACTCCATCTATTTGTGTATCAAATCCACAAGACCATTAAGCCTCCACGAGAAGTGAGAGCTGATCGTGGGTAGAAGGTAAGTTCTGTTAGGAATTCACTTGGTGATAACCACCAGCCAGTCACTGGGCGGCAATTGTCGCCCTGCCGCCCACTCAGACACCGCTTGCTTTTGCCAAGTACTGCATGATCAGGTATAGCTCATCCGGCTGGCAAATTGTTTCATATTGTGCACTGGATACAAAACCATTTTGTTTCCTTCTATAACAACGCTTTCTTTGTAACCGAAACAGTATTTTGTACTTCCTCTGTTGTTTAATATTATACTTAAAATTCTTTTGCGAATCCACGCATGTCATTTTGTAAGAGAATCTCCTCCTCTGACACTTACTGACTGTAATTGATCTCCTCTGTGTATTTGCGTTTGGTGATATACTTTGGAAGCGGACAATGATTAGGCCGAGTTGATGATGTACAATTTTAATCGACACATTATTTGTTAACAAGGAGTACAACATTCATTTACATATCCCACATATAAAAATACATCCTAACTGTTAGTGCATGCCACATTTAGACTCTGAAATTATTTAAGTAGAAAAAAATCTACATTTACTTCCGAACCAGGCCATGGCTCACACAGAAGTCGCCAGTTTGTCCTGTTCGTTTTCTGTACTTTCTTAATGGTATTGTTGTCATCAGCGATGAACTCTATATTATTTCTTTAAGCCACTAACGCTATTTCAGTAAGAGTATAATATTGCATACCTGCCTTTTACAATAATCATTGCTCTCATAGACGATAGAAATGTGATGGATTATATAACAATGATTGTATTCTAGGGTATTGCAGACTTCCAACCTTATGTTAGCATATCCATATGGTTTATCATAAGAGTTGAAAACTGCACATGGGTCTACAGGCTTTATATCTGCAAGAACATCATACTTGGATTAATGGTTCTTTACTTTGTTTTATCATTTTATATTAATACATCCTAAATTATCTACTACCTGTAACATACGATGTAAGTACAACCAGGATACCTGATATTTTCTTATTTGAGACTGTCTGCTGAATCCTATCACTTTTCACTTACGGCTTATACCTATCTTGCTGAAGAGGTACTTTGTACTAGTTTATTTCGTGGTATGTCTGCACTTCTAATTGTTAATGTTGAAGCAGTAGCAATCTGGTAGGGTGACTGGTAATAAACATACATACAATTTCAACAACAATTTATTAACGTTAAGAATCAGCAAATAAACAAATAGAGGAAGCTCTAATGGTTTTCGAGAAAGAGCCTTTTAAGGCCGAATAAATAAATATTACAATTCTCGATCGAGGAAGTAGTTTAGAAAGACAGTTACTGTTCTCTTAGCAGCACATGTAGGGAAGCAGCCTACTCACGCCGTATAAGATTCACATCAGTCTTTCCATTGTGTGCCAGCCAGTCCGCTGTAACTAGCTCTGGCGTCATAAATGTTGCGCAACACTTTAAAAATCAAGTAAATAACCTGAAACGTTTCTAGCATGTCAGGAGTAATACTAAATCAATATGGGTTGAATGTCAGTTCAATAACTTTAACCATTTTCGAAATTTGGATGTTTTCTGTAAAAATCATTGGCGCAACAGAAAAGAGCTAGAAACTTAAAAATTTATATTTAGATTCCTTTTTCATAATAATTTAGTAGAAACAGTATTTTGGATCTCACAAATTAAAATTTTAGTTGAAATTCATGATTTTCTGGTTTTTGTCTTAGATATTAAGGAAGCAAGATAGATTAAGTAGGCGAATAAATAAGGCTAGGATGTTTAAATTTAAGTAGAAGGGAGATCCGCTATAATCATAAAGATGTGAGAAGTTTCAATTGAATAACTATAAAACTACAGCGATAGCATATCTCCAAAGGGCAAGTTCAGAGCTCGTCTACTGCGTGTAGTGCAATTACATTAATTCTCTCGCCCAAAATATATGACTTAGCCACGTCAGACTTTTATTATAATTACTTACCTGTGTGCTGATTGCACATTTAAATTGAGACCTTCATCGGCCATCAGCAAAGGAAGCAATGATTGATTCGATAACTTAAAGTGGTGGATTACTAGCCCAGCGGCTAGTTGGGAGAGCCGGCGTTCCCTTAGCCGTCCGCACCGCGGCTTTATGTATGAGAACGCTGCGTGAGGAAGTAAGGCCCCAGTTCTCTCCAGACGCTGATTAGCGCACCACCTGTGTCGGGAGCCGCGTCGCGTCGGTATCATTGCTACAAACAGCCTCGGATGCCGTAATAAGTTACTCGGGATACTCGTAACCATGAAATCGTTATTTAGCGTGGCGTTTGATGAACATTATCATCAAATTATGGCGAGCATTCATTTAAACATTTAATTTGAACAGTTATAGTTGCATCAACGCATTAGACTCTGAACTGCTCTGTTAGTTGGATTGTGTGGATCCTTTTTTTGGTCTGTGACCTTCAGAATATAGTGAACTTTTTTTGGAGAATCGTTTTTGATTATGAATCCCAGACAATCTCTTAATTCCTCAGAGCTATAAGTTGTAGCTATAAGTGTATTTCTCAGATGAAGTGAGCACTAGGAATTCTAATTACAGGCTTCACGTTTTGCTAATCACTTTCTGGTTGCCAACATTGTAGTTAGTGAGCCAGTGTTGAGAACAGCAAAAGGCAGCATAATTAATAGGAACATTTATATAACAATTAATTCCACCCGCCACCCCACATATGGTTAATCGGCCGGGAAATGCATCTTTTCTACAAAACATTCTACACATAAATAACAACAATAATTCCACCAGCCGCCCCACAATTGGTGCATCGGCCGGGAAACATACTGCATTTTATAACAATAACTCCACCAGCCGCCCCACAATTGGTGCATCGGCCGGGAATGAAACTGAGTAAAAGTGAAAGTGATTTTTAAATATTCGGATTCGGGAGTGAAATGCGACATGCAACTGAGTAATAGAACAGTGAGAGTGTTACGTTTGTGTGTGGACGACGCAATTGGATTAACAATGCATCTGGGTTGACGGAGCTGGTGTGAGTAGACTGTTTAGGTTTTCTTATTGGTAACGCCACGTAGCGCTCTGTATGAAAATCACTGGCTGTGCTGTGTGCAGTCTGTGGCTAGTTTGCATTGTTGTCTGCCATTGTAGTGTTGGGCAGCGGCAGCTGGCTGTGAACAGCGCGTAGCGTTGTGCAGTTGAAGGTGAGCCGCCAGCAGTGGTGGATGTGGGGAGAGAGATGGCGGAGTTTGGAAATTTGTAAGACTGGATGTCATGATCTGTTATGTATATTATGATTTTTCAACACTATTAAGGTAAATACATTGTTTGTTCTCTACTAAAATCTTTCATTTCCTAACTATGCCTATCAGTAGTTAGTGCCTTCCGTAGTTTGAATCTTTTATTTAGCTGGCAGTAGTGGCGCTCGCTGTATTGCAGTAGTTCGATTAACGAAGATTTTTGGTGAGGTAAGTGATTTGTGAAAGGTATAGGTTAATGTTAGTCAGGGCCATTCTTTTGTAGGGGTGTTTGAAAGTCAGATTTCGTTGCGCTAAAAATATTGTGTGTCAGTTTAAGCACAGTCTTATGTATAATTGTTCTAAGGGGAAGTTTCATATGTCGACCCTTAGCCGAGGATACCTCACTGGAATCTTCCGATTTTTTCTTGTAGTTTGTGTAATTAGTGTAGCTTTTGTTTATTGCTAGCGCGTAATTGTAGAGAGAATCTCCTTTGTAGTTGCAGTCTTTCATTGTTGTACAGTAAAGCAGTTGTGGCATGCATGTAGATTTGCACCAAGTATTTCGCAGCTGCGCTTGCAATTAACTAGATATTATTTTCAGTGCTATGTTAATGTGTTCTCTTATTTTTGCTCTTCAAATTGTGCTTTTCTGGTTATCGTGTGAAATATTGTGACAATAATGGCGTGTGAAAAACGTAACACTAGGCTCCAAAGTAAACTGAGAAATAATAGTGACGACGAGCGTAGCTTACCAGCACCACTGTGTAATGAATTAACAGACATTCAAAGTAGTAATTTGATAATTGTGCATAGGGAAATGGAGCGGGTGGCAAATAATGGCCTAGACAGTGAAACAATTAGTGAACAGGGAAGCATTATCGATCGATCGGTCGGCAACAGCTCGCCTCAGGAATCCGAAATGACAGGGCACAGTCTTGCAAATACTGTAGATTCAGGTTTTGGGGCCAAACCGTTTTCTGAAATAAGTCAAAACACATTTTCTGCTTGTCAAAATGTGAATGCTGCCGGTGCAAATGCACTGCCGAAATGCATAGAGGAACAGATTCCAGACACTAATACATTATTACTGCAATTAATGCAGCAAATGAAACAAAATCAGAGACAAACACAGCAACAGTTAGACACAATGGAACAAAATCTTCAAAAGTTAGACACGATGGAAGAAAATCTCCAAAAGTTAGACACAATGGAACAACACCAGAGACAAACACAGCAACAGTTAGACGCAATGGAACAAAATCTTCACACCACGGTTGAACAAACACGTGAAGATTTAACTACTGAGTTACATAAAATCGAATCGAAATGTCAAAAAGTCTGTAACGACGTAAAAACACAAATTTGTGAGCATTTTCAACCTATTTTTTCGCGGCATGAAAATGCATTACATAAATCACGAAGCAGCCATAAAAGAACTGCAAACCATTGTTCATGAAAATCATGAGACCTTGTGGGCTAAAATTGACTCAGTTGCAGCTACCGATTCTGTTACGCAACTTGCAAAAACTCAAGAAAACTTAAAGGACATAGTAGATTCGATTTCAACACAAATGGACACTCTGAAACTTGGTTCAGAAAAACACACTGAGGAAATGTGTTCACTATCGGAGAAAGTAGCCGAACTTTCGGATCAGTTCACCAACTTATCTACGAAGGTAGATGATAATCTGAATGACACAAAACCGGTAGTCTTTAATGACACAGAAGAGTGCGAACAAATTAGGAAATTCAAACAAAATCAGAATCAAATTAATACGCAACACCAAAGAGAAATCCGGGAAGTACAAGATCAGCTGACACAGGTAATACAAGAATTACGTATTTCAGAGGACACTCGCGCCCCAATACGGGAAGAGGGACATAGAAATACGGAACAGCCACAAAATAATAACACAGCGCATTTCGGAAATTATGAAAGAAATTGGCAATGTGCACCGAATTTTGAAATGGAACCGCCGAAACGACGTAACAATGACCGATATGCGACTCACCGACATCATGATTTTGACTATAAGCTGTTCATTACTGCACGTAAATTCAAAACATTTAAGAATTCCGGCAACGACATTCATCCACAAGCGTGGCTCCATCAATTCTCTCATTGTTTTCCTCCCAACTGGTCATTAGAGCACAGATTAGAATTTATGTGTGGCTATTTAGAGAATGAACCAGCTGTAAGAATGCGATCGGTCATTCACGATTGTCACAGTGAAGGAGAATTTTACCGTGCCTTCCTCTCAGCATATTGGTCTCAAACTACACAAGACCGAGCATCATAATGATGAAACAGTTCGAAAAATCTGAATTTTCCAGTCTTGTGAAATATTTTGAAGACATGTTGCACAAGAATCAGTACCTGTTAAACCCATACAGCCCCTCAGAACTCATCCGCATTTGCTTAATCAAATTACCTGAACATTTACGACATATTATTTTGGCAGGACGTTGCAAAGACGACATTGAAGCTTTTCAGGGACTGTTACAAGAACTGGAAATTAACACTGACAATCGGGAACGCGAAAACAGGAGCACAACAATTACAGGTCACATCTGTCACAATTCCGCGATGAAAGAAATAATAACTGGACACGACAAGGCTATTCTCACAACACATATCGTGACCAAAACAGACACCACCCGTATGACAACCGTTGTCAGAATAATAGTTACAGAGAAAGATCGCTTTTCCATAGTAATGAATGTGACAGAGACAACAATAGAAACAGACAATATGGGAATCAAAATAATTATTATCAAGGGAGGCAGAATAACTTCAGATGCAATGGTCCACCATGCAGTTATGATTCCGGGAGAAATTCTCCACCCCATGACCGACAAACAAGAAACTATGTAAACTACCGACAAAACGACAGACGTGAATTCCATCAGAACTGGCGAGCTTCAAACAGGGCAGGGCCTTCTCGTCAAGGTGAATTTGTAGAAGTTAGGTCTCCTAATCCCAATAACGACGCGCGCCAACAAAGGAACAGACAATGACTCGCACCGCAGGCAGCCGCGTGCGCCGGCTGGCTCAGAGAAAAATAAGGCTCACATACTTAAAACATATACTGGTACTGCTAATGAGATTTTAATGCAACATTTTGGTTTACTTGAAATTTGGTGTATCATGAGGTAAGTACACTGGCTTCTGCAGTACTTAGCTTTCGGAGGACGATAACCACGACACTTCCACAGAGATTATCTTACAGCAAGACGCACATTTAGCGCTACAGGACATGTATTTGAGTGATTAATTTTGTACTTAAATCATTTATTTTTAAAGATATTTGAAGTACAATGATACAAAGATTTTCCGTGATACATTTCATTCCATTGCTGTAATCTGTAACACCTGAGGGTATAATTACATTAATCCTCAGGGGGGTACACGCCTACTTTGTGTACCATGTGTTTGGCAAGCACAAGGAGCCCTAGCTAATATGGTATTTGCTTATACAACTTTACACATCGGTACCTTATTTCTCTAACACAGAATTACACAGCTATCTGATCATTTAACTGAGAGAGACAAACTTTTTTACTATGGCAGTGACAGATGTTTATGTAATTACACCGTTGGATAACTTCACACTTATGAAACTGTATTTTGTCTGTACTTTGTGAACTGTTCATATTTTTTCAGAACCATTGTGATACTATGAGAGCTTTGAATGATATATTTGGTATGGGATCACGATGTTTAAAGTACGATTGAGGTAGATGACACTATTGAAATGAGCAGAGAATTTTTTTTAGGCTTTTAAATGATTGCAGAAAGCTACGAAGTTTTTGAGATTTGACTGAGGTGTTATGATGTTATTTTTATGACGACGATGTGTATTATGCTGCTGAGGTATGTTTATGGTCAATAAGCTAATGCTATATGAGTTATTTGAGTATGCTACGTATCTGTTATGATGAAATATTGAAGAAGTGTCGACGAATAAGGTAAGGAATAATGAGTAGTGGTTAGGGACTCTGGTTTGTGAAAAAGGTTGTTGGAAACCAAGAATCGTATTTTAAGAATTATGAAATGTGTGTACATGCGTGAATGTATTACAATGCTGACAAAAATTTTTTGGACACTGTTATATTTAGAGGATTTTATTTTCTACACATTTGTAACGCAAATTCTCAACCTGTGAAAATATTTTTATATGACACTGTCACTGTAGCGGAAGCTGCTGTCGTAAATATTTCAGAAAGAAAGGTAAGTGACCTTGACGTAATGCGTTTTGAGCGCCCAGCTGAGAGGTAGTCGTCTGACAAAAGAAGGCCATTAGGTGGAGGGGGAAAAAAAGGCCATTATCCTCGCTATTGACATTCCTTTGTAGAAAGCATCGCAAATACGACACGCTCATTACTTGGAAAGGTACTTACATCTGCACACCTGATTATGACAAGCGTCTTCCTACGAGAGTTGAGAGAATTTCTACTAACTTACGAAATGTCACATGACTATTGAATGATATTTTTATGCTTTGGTTTGCGTAATTGCTTATTTCATTTGATATCTGGTTTCCAGCTGTGTTGCAGCATTGGTTTTATAAAATAAAATGAAATGCATTTGCTAATGTGAACACTTTCTGTCAACAGATCTATAAAATAATAATTTTATGATCCACATTCTTCGAAAAAGGAGCACTTGGAAAGGAAAGAACAATAAGAAGGGATTAATAACAGGTACTGCATACATAATTTTCTTTTCAACTACTTGGTAATTTTTTTGGTAGAATTACTTCTTGTGGTGCACCACTTTAATGACATAGATATTAAGATGTGAACAGACATTTCCCATATCTGCATTGTTGTCTTTACTGTAATATTTTTCTGCTTGAGCTTTGTCATGTTTAGATATAATTTATTGCATTTGCTTCTGCTGTTTGCCAGGCATAGTACTACTAAATTTCACTTTACATTACTCTGTTAAGCCAGTTTTACTACTGATTTATTTCTCTTTTTTGCTGGTCATTGCGTAATATTAGTTGTAATATTGCTGCTTGCTTGGCCAATATGAATATTTTGTCATTGCTGTTTGTGTTAACTGTTTTGTACTACTGCATTGCCTCGTCCCTTAATTTAGCATCTGAGCTCAGTAGATTTAAGTTAGCTTAAGACGGGGTAGGCTATATGAGAGAACGAGTTGTGATGAATTGGAAGAAATGCATTGAGAAGCTGTAAGAAAATGGTTTGGCCAAAAAAAAAGTATTTTGAAAGAGGATATGAACCAAAAAAGTAGGGTTTAGGGACAACAGGTTTAGGTAGGATTTTCTTGGAAATAAATGAAGTAAGATAATGAAAATAAATAATGAGGTAAGAAATATGTGAACATATAAATACAGAAAGCATGCTTGAATAGGATTTTTTTGGTGGAAGCAAATGTTGAAATAAAACGAAAGATCTATGGAATGAAGTTTTGGGTTGGACTGCAGTACCAAATGTTACACTGAAAACAAACCCTGTCCTTTCCTTTTGTGTTATCCCACTATGTGCTTGTGTACCCTTGTGTATTTGTTTTCTTCCTGTCTCTGTGTAGTTTCATAGAATCTTTTCTTCTTCTAATACTAAGCTACTTTCACTATGATGAGGAATACTGTTATCCTCAAATATAATTGCCATTAATAATATGTTATTTACCTTGTAAATATGCTTAGACATTATTTATTCTGTTCCGTTTTAATGCACATGTGTGAAGTTGATGTTTCGAAAGTTATTCTGATCTTTTATGTATGTATTCATGTCATAATTCCTGTAACACTGATGTATATGTTATTTCGATTCTTTTGTAAAGCCTGTACTACAAATGTTATCTGTATTATAATGTTTTTAATGATGTATTTTGTACCTTTGTATTTGTATTCTTATGTTATAAAATTGTAATTTACACCAGTCCATCATATTATTAACTTGTAAGTTCCGTTTCACTGCACACGTTTCTGTTGGTCATAGTATATGAACAATATGTGAGAAGTAGGGACTGTTAGTGTTTGCACGTGTGTTAATAATTCAGCAAGGGACTGGATAACAGCATTGCTGGTTCTAAGGACAATTCCAAAAACTTTGTGAGTGCACAAGTGGTGGTTATGGACTTGCTATATTATCTGCAAGACTCTTGAATGATGATTGTGCACCTGCACAGTCACAACAGATGGCTGCTGGCCATCTCTACAAGGATGACCCACCAATACCATTATTTCTACAAGGACTACAGTGGGTCTGCACCTTTGATGACTCACCAATTCCATTATTTATACAATGACTACAGTGGGTCTGCACCTCTGGTGGCCCACCAATACCATACTCTCTACCAGGACTACAGTGGTCTGCTCTGTGATGACCTACCTACCAATATTCTTCAAAACTTCGACTGACTCTGCGGTGGGTTTGCTCTGTTGTGGACCAATACCTGTCTGCATGTCAAGAGTCACCACTGTCTTTCCATTGGAAGGACAACACTACTTCCTCAAGATTGCATGGAAATCCACTACTTCCGTGTGCATTTTCTTTTACTGCTCAGACTTTGAGAAAAAAAAACACTGCAATTTTACTGTGATGGATGATCAGGACTGTCTTTATGGACTGTGAGAAAATTTTAGTTTTTGACCAACATTGTATCAATAAGTGTGTGCATTTAATATCTTTGTTATTGTAATTATGAAAATTTTTATCAAATCATTACTGTCCACTGCCCAAAACAATTTGTAAACTTTTTATGGGGAGCATGGGGGCTATGTAAGTAGGCTGTTTAGGTTTTCTTATTGGTAACGCCACGTAGCACTCTGTATGAAAATCACTGGCTGTGCTGTGTGCAGTCTGTGGCTAGTTTGCATTGTTGTCTGCCATTGTAGTGTTGGGCAGCAGCAGCTGGCTGTGAACAGCGCGTAGCGTTGCGCAGTTGGAGGTGAGCCGCCAGCAGTGGTGGATGTGGGGAGAGAGATGGCGGAGTTTGGAAATTTGTAAGACTGGATGTCATGATCTGTTATGTATATTATGATTTTTCAACACTATTAAGGTAAATACATTGTTTGTTCTCTACTAAAATCTTTCATTTCCTAACTATGCCTATCAGTAGTTAGTGCCTTCCGTAGTTTGAATCTTTTATTTAACTGGCAGTAGTGGCGCTCGCTGTATTGCAGTAGTTCAATTAACGAAGATTTTTGGTGAGGTAAGTGATTTGTGAAAGGTATAGGTTAATGTTAGTCAGGGCCATTCTTTTGTAGGGGTTTATGAAAGTCAGATTGCGTTGCGCTAAAAATATTGTGTGTCAGTTTAAGCACAGTCTTATGTATAATTGTTCTAAGGGGAAGTTTCACTGGCACTGAGTCTAGCGGCGCTGCCGGCATCGCGAGAAGCCAGTTTCGCCTCACCGCAGTCATCCGCCGGAGCAACCGGAGCCGCGCCTGCAGTTGCGGGCCACGCAAACACACAGCAGCCGTTGGAGTGCCGTCTGCAGTTCAACGCGCCGCATCGCATCAGTAATCCTGGTACGCCGCGCTGGCAACGCTATACGTCGTGCAGAAGGAACGAAGTTAAGTGAAAAGCTGTTAAAAATTTTTCTAACCTGCACTAAAAGACTGTCGGCGATGGAACTGCCAGAAGAGACCGAGGTTAAACTTAAATCAGAACCTACGTCTGTTGAGGGAACTGTTAATCCAGACAACGGTTCAAGTGTAAATATGCATGAAAATAGTAATGTTAAGGTGAAATATGAAGTATTGTCTCCTGGCAGTAGTGTGAAAAGGGGCAATGATTCAATAATAGAGACCCCTGTAGTAAAGCAGAAATTAGAAATTGTTAATTTATTGGATGATAGTTTATCTGATGAGTTAAAAACGAAACAGTCATCAGTGATGGTAGAGTTTAAGAAGGAGAAGTTAGAAATGACTGATCAATCAGATGTTTCATTTCGTTTTGATGATTCTGGTGTTGGAGCTAGTTTTTCGTCACCTGAGTGTGATAAAAAAAACCAGCTAGTGAGCAACCTAAAGATACTGGGGCTATTGATTTACATGTTATATTACAAGCAATAGCTGCCAGTAATGCAAAATTGTCAGCCAGTAATGCTGAATTAAAGTGTGAGATTGTGGCCAGCCAAACCAATTTTAATAAATGGTTTGAGGCAATGGACAATAAATTAGAATCCAATAAAGCTGAATTAGAAACTTCCTTCAAGACTGGCTGCAATAAGTTGAAAGAAGATCTGGACAGTTTGAATTATAAAATTGATTACAACCACGAGGATATTAAGAAAAAGGTTACTCAACAATTTTCTGAAATGTATAAAACAGTAAAATCCGAAGTTGCTGAGGTTCGCAAAGACTTCCAAATGGAAGATGCGAAGCTGGAGCACAAGTTAACAGAAAAGATCGAGGCGGAATCTGAACTGTGCTCATATAGGTTTAAAGATGTTAATATTAAAGTAAACATATGTCAAGCAGAAGTAGATGCAATCAAAACTGATACTACTCATATTGTGCAAAGAGTAGATAATGTTGAAATAAGAGTAGAAAATATTAGTACTAACATTGCTAACATTGAGAGTAAATTAGCTTCAGTAACTTCTGGTAATGGTAGTATGCAACAAGTTGTAGCTGCAAACGCCGCTTTTATCGGGTGTCAGCAGTTCTTGCGGTTCGATCCAGATAGAAATTTCCACCCGCTAGATTTCTGGAACGATTTTGAAGATGTGATTCCACCAACTTGGTCTGAACGAGAGAAAATCTCATTTATTAGAAGCCATTTAGCAGGTGGCGCCATGCGTTGGTCAGCTGATGTTATGTTGAAATGTAAAACATTAGCGGAATTTAAAACAGCTTTCATTACTGAATATTGGTATAGTAATAAGCAAAATGAAGTGTTGAGAGAATTTTGGAGTGGAAAACGCTTCAATGTAGGCAAGGAATCTATTAAAGAGTTTGCTAGGTCATGGATCTCACGTTTTCACATTTGGCCGAAAAGCTAAATCCTGAAATGATAATACTAGGTCTTGAAGCCAAACTGCCATTGTATTGGCAAACTAGAATTATATCTGCCCCTAGAGACAATCTGCATCGTTTCATTGAATATTTGGAACGTGTAGAGCGTGTGGCTGCCAATGAGGAGCAAGCACGTAATAACAGAAATGCTAATAACACTAGTAGTAATTTTAAGAACGAGCAGAATGGCAACGTAAACATCAGAACAGTAAGTGTTCGCCATCCTAAGAGAGGTAGGAATTGGAGAAATAATTATCAGAACCAACAATGGTATCCAAATGATAGTAATTTTGTTCCGAACAAAATTATGCAGGTAAACAACAGTGCGAAAAGCAATGCTGTGTCAGTTAACTATAATGGAAATAAAGGAAACAGTAGTAGGCCGAGGCAGGAAAACTAGTTCCCGTCTATGAGGACACTAGCGCTCACCAGGCGGTTGCTTTTCCTAATCCAGTAATTACAGTAATTGGTAAGACACATCAGAATACTCAGACCTAACATGTGGATGAGGGGTCGGTAGCATCTAAGGATACAGCAGAAATATTAGATCACTCACAGTATTTGATAGATACCATGTTAGAGACGCTTTCTAAGTGGGAAGAGAAAGAGAAGGCGCAGCAGTGTAACGGTAGGGAAGAGCTACAAAATACTGAATTGTCAGGTGAAGAAGCAGAAGAAATTCATGCTTATATTTACGATGAGGATGATGTGCTCTTATCTAAAGTGCCTCTATAGGATGCTGATACTGTACTAACAGATTTAGGACAGGAGGTAAGTGAGAGTGTAGAGGCGAACACCAGAATACAAGGGGATATGCATTCAGTAGAGCCAACTGAAATCCTAGAATTACCGGCTTGTGATTTGTTTGGCCCTCTTCCTGCTTCGAGAGGTGGTTGCACCCATGTTTTTGTTGTTGTGGATGGATTTAGTAAATATGTTAAGCTATACCCAACTGAAAGAGCAAATGCAAAAACGTTGATAGAAAAGTTGGAAAAAGATTTCTTCGTGAACGTTGGCGTTCCGAAGAATTTGCTGTCAGACAATGGGCCTCAATTTACTTCTGATAGATTTAAAGAATGTGTGGATAAGGCCGGAGTGAAACATCTGAAAATATCTGCGTATTTCCCCCAAGGAAGTATGAGTGAACGTATTATGAGAGAATTGAATAGACTTTGCAGGACTTATTGTGCTCGGAAACACTCAAGTTGGGCAGAGCAGATGAAGTATTTTGAGAATGTAATTAACAACTTAAGGCATGATGCAACTGGTTTTGCGCCTTGCGAATTGATGTTTGGCCAAGAAGCGCACAATGTGATTGCAGATATGGTAGAATTCCCTATTCTAACGCAAATATCCACAGACGAGAAGAAGTTAAAGGCTAGGGCAAATATAAGAAAAAGAGCATTGGAAAGGAAGAAGCGTCATGACGCAAAAGCTGTACCCACCAGTTTTGAAATAGGTCAGTTAGTCCTTGTCAAAACCAAGGAAAAATCAAAGAAAATAAATGCAGAAACAAAGAAATTCATGTTCGTATACCAAGGACCTTTTAGGATCCTAGGAAAACCACATGCCAATGCATATAGGCTAGAGTACCCTAAAAGTAAAAAGATATTAGGTCTCAGGAACGTGATCGACCTAAAGAAGTTTATAGGTAGTGAATGAATTCTGTAGGGAGGAGGTTGTTCTGTAACCTCTACACAGTGTGGCAGCTGTGCAGTCCCAGCTGTGTGAGATCTTCTTTCCCATTTCAGATCTCACTCATTCTTCATCTTTTCTATCCACCAAAATTTCGGCTCTTACTCTCAAATACTAAAATTTTCCGTTATGGTTATCAAGCCTATAATAAACTAATGAATTCTGAAGGGAGGAGGCTGTTCTGTAAACTCTACACAGTGTGGCAGCTGTGCAGTCCCAGCTGTGTGAGATCTTCTTTCTATTTCAGGTCTCACTCGCTGTTCATCTTTCCTGTCCACCTAAAATTTTGACCTTTTCTTTCCAACACATTAAATTTTCCGTTATGGTTATCAAGCCAATAATAAACTAATGAATTCTGTAGGGAGGAGGTTGTTCTGTAATCTCTACACAGAGTGGCAGCTGTGCAGTCCCAGCTGTGTGAGATCTTCTTTCCTCTTCAGGTCTCACTCACTCTTCATCTTTTCTATCCACCTAAAATTTTGACCTTTTCTTTCCAACATATTAAATTTTCCGTTATGATTATCAAGCCAATAATAAACTAATGAATTCTGTAGGGAGGAGGTTGTTCTGTAACCTCTACACAGTGTGGCAGCTGTGCAGTCCCAGCTGTGTGAGATCTTCTTTCCATTTCAGGTCTCACTCACTCTTCATCTTTCCTATCCACCAAAATTTCGGCTCTTACCCTCAAATACTAAAATTTTCCGTTATGGTTATCAAGCCAATAATAAACTAATGAATTCTGTAGGGAGGAGGTTGTTCTGTAACCTCTACAGTGTGGCAGCTGTGCAGTCCCAGCTGTGTGAGATCTTCTTTCCATTTCAGGTCTCACTCACTCTTCATCTTTCCTATCCACAAAAATTTCGACCCCTTCTTTCCAATACGAAAATTTTAATAAGCTAATGAATTCTGAAGGGAGGAGGTTGTTTTGTAACCTCTACACAGTGTGGCAGCTGTGCAGTCCCAGCTGTGTGAGATCTTCTTTCCTTTTCAGGTCTCACTAATTCTTCATCTTTCCTATCCACCAAAATTTCGGCTCTTACTCTCAAATACTAAAATTTTCCGTCATGTCTATCAAGCCATGAGTTCTGTAACCATTCTATCCACCGATTAGTGAAGAAAATACCTAATGTGACAAACCTAACAGTGACATAAACAACAGAGAAGTATGATGTAATTAAGATACAATGTATTTGAGTAACAAGTATGTATAGAACCCTGGTAATATTATAATTACAAAGTTGTTGTTTTATTGGAAATGGTACACCAACAGTAATTTTAAAAAAGATATACAAATTCGTGTACAAGCAGGATCTGAAGTGGCAGTGAAACCTATTGTATGCTTTAGAGCTATCTAATTAATAGTAAAAGAGATTGCTTAGTGTTATGAAAAATGCATATAAGTTGTAAGAATGAACTCACCTTGTGTAGCAAGAAATGGCAGTGTAATAGAATTGAACAGTGTTTGTGGTTGAGACGTGGAGGACACGTCCTTGAAATATTTATAAGGTTGGAGCTGGCCGTTATTTGGTGTAGTGTGTGACAGGACACACCTACAAGTATTGAGGTTATGAGTTGGAGCCATGAATGCGACCATAGGTACCGTTATGTTAGATGAGACAGAGCAGTTCATGGTATCCTATAGGTTTAAGGAATTTAGCATTACGCTCTGCCATAATTACTTAATGCACTTGAGTGGTAGGTCGAGAGAGACTACCTGTGGTTTCAGCGTCCGATAGAGTGGAAATAGATGGCCACGTGAGCAAACTGATCAGCTGCAATACACTATAGATATGAAATAAATGTGCTATCCTATGCTTTAAATGTTAATAGAGTGAGTGTTAAATAAGTACATACACTAGCAACATAATTGAGTAACATAATGGCAGACATGAAACATTATTTATAGCTCAGCATATATACACTTCGATGAAGTAAGTACATAATTGCAGATGTGGAACTGACACAGCAGCAGAGGACCAATAAGTGGATTTAGTAGTCAACTAAACGTAGTGTGTTTTGAACACTCAGAACTGTACTATTACCACAAGTTACTCACATGTACAGAGAAGCTGAGAAGACAACTACTAATCGAATATACTCATACTATCTCTAAGAATAAGGTAACTGAAGATGAGTCAGCTAAGTAAATAAAATACAAACGTATCAAGAATGTACTGAGCATTGGTTCAGTGTTCCGGCCCAGAAATAATAAATTTAGATTAAATAGGATTTATCATTGTATGCCTTGAGCATAAATTTTCTCTAATACGTGACTAACGGCGTTTTGAGCCATTTGTTTATCGATTTTATGACAGTTAAGTAACCACGAGAGTAAAATTGAAAAAGTTCTGTTTGTTCCAGTAACATATTGAAAGATAAAATGTTTATATCCACATTTCATTGTGACCCACCCTTATATATTAAGTGAACAGAGTCTGAGGCACTCTTTTTGTTTGTTCTACAGGACAAACCAGATAATGGCAGCCTGGTAGCTGCGTGAAAGCGTGGAGTGACTTGGACACAACTCACAGTGACCCCTCCCCATTCCCCATGTAATTTAGAGTGAACGTGAAGGACGCACTCCATAGCAACTTCCCCTCCTCTACCCTTGTGAATGGAAGTGTAGAACGCCAGCCAAAGCTGCTACAACAACGTGTGTAAAAATGAAATTGTCATGATTTGTGAAATTTTCTTTCAGGTTTAGAAAAGACTGCTAAGATATAAATATCTGTTTATGTATCATGAATAACTGTGTTATTTTATTTGAATTTGTGTATGTAAAAATGTATTTAATGGATTTAAGATTTTCATAATTTTACATATTTTATGTGTTTGTCTGTCTAGGGCAATATCTATGCCAAAGTGATTCATTGATTTTGCTTAAATTTTGAGGGATAATGTTGCTTAAGAGGCACTGAACATGCCAGCAATTTAAATAATTGAAGTAGGTAATCAGTTTTCTTTTAATATTTCTATATGTTTACATTTAAATTTTAATTTTCATAGGGAGTTAAGCTGTACTCTTGCTTCCCTTTTTGTAATTAATTTTTTTCTTTCTTTTTCCCATTTATATTCAAAAAAAATTAAGTAGAGAGTGATGTAGGGAAGCAGCGTACTCACGCCGTATAAGATTCACATCAGTCTTTCCATTCTGTGCCAGCCAGTCAGCTGTAACTAGCTCTGACGTCATAAATGTTGCGCAGTACTTTAAAAATCAAGTAAATAACCTGAAACGTTTCTAGCATGTCAGGAGTAATACTAAATCAATATGGGTTGAATGTCAGTTCAATAACTTTAACCATTTTCGAAATTTGGATGTTTTCTGTAAAAATCATTGGCGCAACAGAAAAGAGCTAGAAACTTAAAAATTTTTATTTAGATTCCTTTTTCATAATAATTTAGTAGAAACAGTATTGGAAGGGAGATCCGCTATAATCATAAAGATGTGAGAAGTTTCAATTGAATAACTATAAAGCTATAGCGATAGCATATCTCCAAAGGGCAAGTTCAGAACTCGTCTACTGCGTGTAGTGTAATTACATTAATTCTCTCGCCCAAAATATTTGACTTAGCCACGTCAGACTTTTATTATGATTACTTACCTGTGTGCTGATTGCACATTTAAATTGAGACCTTCATCGGCCATCAGCGAAGGAAGCAATGATTGATTCGATAACTTAAAGTGGTGCATTACTAGCCCAGCGGCTAGTTGGGAGAGCCGATTTGATCAGGCGTTCCCTTAGCCGTCCGCACCGCGGCTTTATATATGAGAACACTGCGCGAGGAAGTAAGGCCCCAGTTCTCTCCAGACGCTGATTAGCGCACCACCTGTGTCGGGAGCCGCGTCGCGTCGGTATCATTGCTACAAACAGCCTCGGATGCCGTAATAAGTTACTCGGGATACTCGTAACCATGAAATCGTTTTCGAGTGAAGTGTTAATTCTGGGATGACTTTAATGATCTATCTTCAGTTTGCGTATATCGTATTTTCACGTGCCGCCGCGGGACAAACATTCTACCATTATTTAGCGTGGCGTTTGATGAACATTATCATCAAATTATGGCGAGCATTCATTTAAACATTTAATTTGAACAGTTATAGTTGCATCAGCGCATTAGACTCTGAACTGCTCTGTTAGTTGGATTGTGTGGATCCTTTTTTTGGTCTGTGATTTTCAGAATATAGTGAACTTTTTTTGGAGAATCGTTTTTGATTATGAATCCCAGACAATCTCCTAATTCCTCAGAGCTATAAGTTGTAGCTATAAGTGTACTACTCAGATGAAGTGGGCACTAGGAATTCTAATTACAGGCTTCACGTTTTGCTAATCACTTTCTGGTTGCCAACATTGTAGTTAGTGAGCCAGTGTTGAGAGCGGCAACAGACAGCATAATTAATAGGAACATTTATATAACAATTAATTCCACCCGCCGCCCCACACATGGTTAATCGGCCGGGAAATGCATCTTTTCTACAAAACATTCTACACATAAATAACAACAATAATTCCACTAGCCGCCCCACACACAGACAAGCTAAACATCACCTTGAAAGCCGCACGACAGTTTTTTAAAAAATAGAGTTCCCAAATTTTAAAAAATGATCAAGAGCATTCTGGCATGTGAATAAAAGATGACGACAATAATGAAAAACCATATTTATAGCCAAAAGCCAGTTATAACTTTACAATATGTGGGGTGCCTCAAAATTGTACTTGAAATTGGGTATCAGTAGAAGCTACAACCTCACTTGAAAAAATACTCCAGAGATAGGGACAAAACGTTAGGTTTGCTCAAGAAATTCATTTTACCGCGGCATTTAGTATCTCGTTAAATATAAAGTTTCAGATTTAATAAATGAATATTAGGTTACATTTAAAGTCACTTTGGCCTTATTATTATGACTGTGACTGTTGAAATTACGAGATATGAGAATTTGCTTTCTCCACAACCTCGTCACTGTGTGGTTGATCTGGGAACAGGTAAATCTGAGGGAATTAGTAGTGACTATTCAATGATAAAGAGAAGTCTACGTTTACCTTTACTTTTTCTTTGGAGCACTTTAGATTGTCGACTGCCAGCATGCACTCATGTATGCTACTTTAATGTGTCAAATTCGTTAGAAGCCCCAGTAATAATTGATCGTATAACGCTTCCACAAAATGACGTTTGAGCTTATTACAAGATGCGTCGATTTGCTACGACTAATTAATCACAGCTAATCTCTGACAACGTCCGAGTCTTTGTGGAGAGGAAGACAACTGCTCCATCAAAGGGTTAAAATCGTACATCGCTGACTTGCTAAGAATCACAGAGAGCAGTATATTAAAATATATTTTACTAACATTACTTTTCCTACACTGGAGTCTTCTGAAACAAATGTGAGATGTTACAGGCAGAAAGGTCGGAATATTTTAATAAGGTTTGATTAGATTGTTTCTTACTTACGTAAAACGCGTAGGAAGGTATCGCTACAAACATTTTTTTAAAGATGAAATGTTCTTATTAAATTTTAACTTCACTGTATAACTCTACAGTAATCTTTAGATGCTGGAAATTGCATGATACTTGTTACCAATTTGTGACATTAATCGGTGCAAATTGGAGAAAAAAGAGAAGTTCATGTGCAGAGCTGAGAAGGATAACACAATACGCGAACGAAACAAAAATAAGTGTTTTTGTACTATGACTTTAACGTTATCCAACACTTTTCCAGTCGAAATTCAATTACTTGAGAACAGTTAACAGACAACGGTGTAGCGTTCACGGAAACAATGCTGGCGAATTGGAATCTCCGATGTCCCACCCGGATTTATCTTAATAACAAACACCTAATTGCTGGAAATGACCGAAATCGGCAATTGGACTCGTTTAATTTGGGCGGACAATCGCGTTCAGTAGGTGCTTAGCAACTCCACTGCTGATTGCTCTGCAGTTCACAGAGCATGCACACTGCCACTGTAAAGGAATTTTAAGCAAATTAAATGATTACTGTTGTATGAAGGAAATACAGACGATGAAGGAAGACTGTATAGGTCGGCACTTTGAGGCGGCGATTATGTAACTTTGTGAACTGAAGTGGACAACACGTGGATTTATGATAGTCTTCTGGGAATATTAGCAGTTCTACCCACATGCAATATCACTTTCAGGAACACAAACTATCAACGGAAACGTATAGTGAAATATTATAACATTGAAGATGCTTTTTAACTTCCATTTAACAGTTTAACATAACAGACTGTGTCACCTGACCACCAAGAGCTGTTGCAGGACGATTGATTCACGGATCCAGTTATATGGCTCCTTCCGTGTATAGCGATTTTACAACTATGACGAGTGGGGCCTGAAGATGGCATCAATGTAATGCTGAAACTGGTACCAGCACGTAGAAGTTCATAAAATAAAATAAATGTTTACAACACATACGGCTGTTGGTGAATTATTGCATCAAGAAGTTAATGCCAGCCGTCGTCCCACGATCCATAATGGATCAACGAAGATTTTGTACGTCAGTCTGGTGATTTAACCTGTTGTGCTGCCAACAGGATAACGCTCTCCCACATACAACTGTTTTAACTCAACATGCTCTACAGAATGTAGACATGTTGTCTTGGCCTGCTCAATCACCGATCTGTCTCCACTCGAGTACATGTGGGACATCATGCATAAACAGCATTAACTGTGTCTGTATTGACGACCGAGTGCAACAGGCATGGAGTTCCAGCCCACAAATTCTTGCATTCTTGCGTTCAACATTCCGGCGGTTACAGCGGTTATTAACGTACCAGCATTTCATATTTGCAACAGCTTATCTCGCGCTTAAATTAACCTGTGGTTTTGCAATTTTAATCACTTACATACAGGGTGTTTCAAAAATGACCGGTATATTTGAAACGGCAATAAAAACTAAACGAGCAGCGATAGAAATACACCGTTTGTTGCAATATGCTTGGGACAACAGTACATTTTCAGGCAGACAAACTTTCGAAATTACAGTAGTTACAATTTCCAACAACAGATGGCGCTGCGGTCTGGGAAACTCTATAGTACGATATTTTCCACATATCCACCATGCGTAGCAATAATATGGCGTAGTCTCTGAATGAAATTACCCGAAACCTTTGACAACGTGTCTGGCGGAATGGCTTCACATGCAGATGAGATGTACTGCTTCAGCTGTTCAATTGTTTCTGGATTCTGGCTGTACACCTGGTCTTTCAAGTGTCCCCACAGAAAGAAGTCACAGGGGTTCATGTCTGGCGAATAGGGAGGCCAATCCACGCCGCCTCCTGTATGTTTCGGATAGCCCAAAGCAATCACACGATCATCGAAATATTCATTCAGGAAATGAAAGACGTCGGCCGTGCGATGTGGCCGGGCACCATCTTGCATAAACCACGAGGTGTTCGCAGTGCCGTCTAAGGCAGTTTGTACCGCCACAAATTCACGAAGAATGTCCAGATAGCGTGATGCAGTAATCGTTTCGGATCTGAAAAATGGGCCAATGATTCCTTTGGAAGAAATGGCGGCCCAGACCAGTACTTTTTGAGGATGCAGGGACGATGGGACTGCAACATGGGGCTTTTCGGTTCCCCATATGCGCCAGTTCTGTTTATTGACGAAGCCGTCCAGGTAAAAATAAGCTTCGTCAGTAAACAAAATGCTGCCCACATGCATATCGCCGTCATCAATCCTGTGCACTATATCGTTAGCGAATGTCTCTCGTGCAGCAATGGTAGCGGCGCTGAGGGAATTCCGCGTTTGAATTTTGTATGGATAGAGGTGTAGACCCTGGCGCATGAGACGATACGTGGACGTTGGCGTCATTTGGACCGCAGCTGCAACACGGCGAACGGAAACCCGAGGCCGCTGTTGGATCACCTGCTGCACTAGCTGCGCGTTGCCCTCTGTGGTTGCCGTACGTGGTCGCCCTACCTTTCCAGCACGTTCATCCGTCACGTTCCCAGTCCGTTGAAATTTTTCAAACAGATCCTTTATTGTATCGCTTTTCGGTCCTTTGGTTACATTAAAACTCCGTTGAAAACTTCGTCTTGTTGCAACAACACTGTGTTCTAGGCGGTGGAATTCCAACACCAGAAAAATCCTCTGTTCTAAGGAATAAACCATGTTGTCTACAGCACACGTGCACGTTGTGAACAGCACACGCTTACAGCAGAAAGACGACGTACAGAATGGCGCACCCACAGACTGCGTTGTCTTCTATATCTTTCACATCACTTGCAGCGCCATCTGTTGTTGAAAATTGTAACTACTGTAATTTCGAAAGTTTTTCCGCCTGAAAATGTACTGTTGTCCCAAGCATATTGCAACAAACGGTGTATTTCTATCGCTGCTCGTTTAGGTTTTATTGCCGTTTCAAATATACCGGTCATTTTAGAAACACCCTGTATGTTACCTAGACAGATGTATTTCCGAAATTTCATTACTCCATGTTAAATATTCTTTGTTGCTGTGTTTTTTTCGTCAGTGTATAAATACAATACAATGAACATTGTTTCGGTTCATCTGCAGTGTTAGTAACGTAAAAACTGAAAATTAAATAAAAATTCTGCGTAATGATCGACACCACGACACTTAGACTGCCGTTCCATAGTCATTCTGCTACTTCAGCCACTGCCTGACTGTGACGTTAACACAAACATATGGCCTGCACAAAATATGCTGTTATTTTCTAACAGCTTGGACACCTGGAGCTCACATTGAAACCTGGTGGTCAAGGAAGCCAGGATTCAAATGGTTCTGAGCACTGTGGAACTTAACTTCTGAGGTCAATCAGTCCCCTAGAACTTAGAACTACTTAAACCTAACTAACCTAAGGACATCACACACATCCATGCTTGAAGCAAGATTCGAAACTGCGACCGTAGCGATCGCACGGTTCCAGACTGTAGCGCCTAGAACCGCTCGGCCACTGTGGCCGGCAAAGGCAGGATTCGGTTACGATTGTGGACGGGGGCGTAATCCGTTACTGCTGGTTCCCTTTTGCAATTACACACATTTATTTTAAAACGGTAATCCCAGACTCGGTAATAAATAAAGATATGGCTCAAAATGGCTCTGAGCACTACGGGACTCAACTGCTGTGGTTATCAGTCCCCTAGAACTTAGAACTACTTAAACCTAACTAACCTAAGGACATCACACACATCCATGCCCGAGGCAGGACTCGAACCTGCGACCGTAGCAGTCGCACGGTTCCGGACTGCGCGCCTAGAACCGCGAGACCACCGCGGCCGGCAAATAAAGATATCACACGTTATTAATCAAGGAATAAACAGCTGTGTAATTAATAGTGCTTTCAGTGCGTTACAATTTACCAAATGAGCATAAAATACAGACACAGGAAATAATGTTTTAAAAACGAGCCAATGTGATCCCAGTTACAACTATAAGGGAAGCAACCACAGTAACGGCTGAAGGCGTTTAACGCCAAGAACGGCAATTATAAAAAAATTAACATCATACTGTAAAACAGCAATGCAATAGCAAAGTTAATTTAAAAAGAGAGGTAACTGATCACCAAACGGGTGAGACAAAATGATGGTAAACTTGGTAGCACAACCATTTAAAACTGCTGTAACACCAAGAATGGAAGATATATCAAATACATTAATAAATCGCAAGGGACAGTCACAGACGGTGCACCAGGAATCGACCTCTGAGTAGGTGCGGCAAAAAAAGAAAAAAAAAAACTTTCACAGAGCGATGAGATAGACAGCCAAGAGTTGTATTCACTTCACAAGATGATAACTCAGACTCGTGGCAGTCAAACGAATGACTAATGATAATCTTGCTGAGGTTACCCGATGTCCAATAAACCAAATGCAAGGATGTAAAAATACGCCAAAGCCGGAACCTGTGGTCTGGACACCGCCCGCAGAATACTGTGTCTAGAGCGCCCGGAAGGAGAAAGGAATCACTACCACCAGAGTACAGAAATCGCCAACCAACTTACGATCAAGAAAGCTGTCAAAACTACACGCCTCACCGGACAGCAGCGGCAAGTCGAGGAAACGTACACTGCCGTTACATACACTAACCCCCATGGCAGGTAAATGGGGCGTTACCGGACGCGAGGCAGGAAAAAATACTGCTGGTTGAACTTAACAAATAGTAACAAACTGAAAGCAATTAATAGTAATTAGAAGTGTAGAAAAGCTAATCAGATCCGCCTTCCCCAAGCACTCCACTCGGTGCTCTTCGTCTCAGCAACACTCCGAGCAGCAACACGAAACCAAGTCACTGGAGAATCGCAAGATCTCACAATGATGGAGGTTTCTCTACTTGAATCCAAAGGCACTCAACTTAAAACTTGCAGGATCCGATTTACGACGAGGTCGAGCACACTCGTGACCACAGGCCTTCGATCCGGCAGTCCATGCGTGCCGCCAGCGGTCTCGGCGTGTTCTTGCACTGCGAGGATCTGGCTCCTCCTGAGTCCTCAACCGAACTCCACACTCACACGACCAGGAAGAACCACGACGTCGCCCCAAGGATAGGGCCACAATTACTACATATCGATAACCGCTGCTGCTGCCACTAGCGGACAGGCAACACTTGCGAAACCAAATGGCGCCAGTCAACACGAGAAGAAGGCAAACAACCGCAACCATATCAACTAAAGGCTACGGTATGGCCTCCGACAAAGTACAGAAATCTACAAACAGTACCAACGCGAGCCGCAGCACTTCTGTCGCATTCATTTCTGGTCTAACCTGTATGCACCCGAAATTGGTGATGTCGAGTAGGAGCGGTCATCGCCCTGTGTGGACACGCTTCTCGGCTGCCAGCTATGACGCTGCCATCCCCGCTGGAGTCGTCGGTTCGATTCTGTACGCCTCGGTGGCCTACGAACTTACTAAACGTGTGGCGACCACCGCAGAGCGTAGGCTTCTTTCGCGGAGACCGTCACATCCGTGCTCCGTTGAGGCCGGAGCCTTCACTGCGCATTTCCTTGCCGTCGTACTGTTGACGGGGGACACCCTGCACTACGTCCTGCTTAACCCGTCTACACGCGGACCGTGCAGCCGAACGTTGAGCGTTGAGTGTGTCGAGTTTCTGACGTCATACCTTGGGATAGCACGTTGGGGAGTCTCTCCGAACGCGCAGAATAATAACTATCGTGTCAGATATTCTGAACGTGCGTTTGGACGCTGATCAGTGAGACGGCAGAACGCCACCTACGCCACATGCACGCCATCTCCCATCGGTGCAGGGTTGTGAGGCGCCATATTGGCTTCCAATTAAAACCCGTATGTATAGGCCGCGCTAGATATGCTGGCCGACGCGCAGTGACCAGTGACATTCGTTTGTTCAGAAGGGGATGCCGACAAGGTTTTGCCACCCTTCTGGCGGTCCCCGATGACAGAATCGACGCGCACGCCCTGGATTCGCATTCTTTCCAAACCATTTTACAGAACTTATTCGGTACAAAAATTTAATTTTTACTTCACTTGTAGCTTTACATGCCGGGTCCAATATAATGTGCTCATCATTTCGTTTAAGCTGATAGTTGTTTGATATTTACGTGAAAGTAAGACTCTGCGTGGAATTCGAAACAGTCTGCAGTGAAAACTAGGGTCGCTGTGGCTTTGCGTCTGAGTCATGTTACATAATACGTTGCTGGAAATGAAATTTAGCTAATATTTTGAATTTTTCTTTGGACTTGGTTGGAGGTCTCTATCTGTCACCAATCTCTAGAAAATTGATCTGACGTAGCGCACTCATCTTCGCTAGCGATAAAGCCAGAGTGAAATATCCACTGCCGAGCGGGGTAGCCGCGCGGTCTGGGGCGCCTTGCACGGTCCGTGCAGCTTTCCCCGTCGGAGGTTCGAGTCCTCCCTTGGGCATGGGTGTATCTGTTGTTCATAGCGTAAGTTAGTTTAAGTTACATTAAGTAGTGTGTAGGCTCATGGACCAATGAGCTCAGCAGTTTGGTCCCATAAGACCTTACCACAAATTTAAAAAAAAAAATTATCCCCACCATTCCTCATATTCCATGCACGGTTTGAGATATCGAAATGAGATTTTGGTAAATGACAGCACACAAAGTGGAGAGTGGAGGAGGAGGAGATTAGTGTTTAACGTCCCGTCGACAACGAGGTCATTAGAGACGGGGCGCAAGCTCGAGTGAGGGAAGGATGGGAAAGGAAATCGGCCGCGCCCTTTCAAAGGAACCATCCCGGCATTTGCCTGAAGCGATTTAGGGAATTCACGGAAAACCTAAATCAGGATGGCCGGAGACGGGATTGAACCGTCGTCCTCCCGAATGCGAGGCCAGTGTGCTGACCACTGCGCCACCTCGCTCGGTCAAAGTGGAGAGTATTTTGCCGTATACTTATTATGCAAAACTCCATTATCTAGCGTGTTATTCCCTTAACTACAGAGGTTTCCGATGATTTTAAAGATCTATCTATAGCTGGTGAAATGAGGAATGCTATGGGGTTTTGGATCAACATAAGTGAAATGATTACAGATTTATTTCGTACCGGAGGTGTGCTTTCTCATAAGTTGCTGACCTTACTTTTCCTCAGTTCCTCACTTAATAAAGCACTATTTCAAAATTATCTCGCAATTGCGTCTGCACAATATGTTATTAAGGTGAGACTGTGTAAACACGGCAACAAGACAAATGTGTAGGTTTTACTCAGAATTCGCCACTATTGGCTCTTTTCTGAAAGTTACAAATGATTACTAAACCAGCTGACAATAAATCGCTACATTTTCGGCGGAATTTCTTTTGGATACCAACCAAAGAAGAGGTGACAGATCTCTTTGAATGGTCAGCATGCAGGTGTGGGAATGGAGGGACCCCACTTAATATTTACCAAAATTGTGAGTGTAGGCTTCAGTTTAGAACGGAACTTCCCCTCCAGCACTTGGCATTTCCCCTACAGCGCTCTGAGCGACCCCCCCCCCCCCGCCACTCCACCCCCCCCCCCACCCATATCGCCACCACTGCCGCTCTCCCCACACTTTCCCAGCAGACTGCACATCTAGCGGCCACGGCATTTTGCACGCACTATATATATATACAGGGTGTTACAAAAAGGTACGGACAAACTTTCAGGAAACATTTCTCACACACAAAGAAAGAAAATACGTTATGTGGACATGTTAGAGCTCATTTTATTACTTCTCTTCAAATCACATTAATCATGGAATGGAAACACACAGCAACAGAACGTACCAGCGTGACTTCAATCAATTTGTTACAGGAAATGTTCAAAATGTCCTCCGTTAGCGAGGATACATGCATCCATCCTCCGTCGCATGGAATCCCTGATGCGCTGATGCAGCCCTGGAGAATGGCGTATTGGAGAATGGCGTATTGTATCACCGCCGTCCACAATACGAGCACGAAGAGTCTCTACATTTGGTACCGGGGTTGCGTAGGCAAGAGCTTTCAAATGCCCCCATAAATTAAAGTCAAGACGGTTGAGGTCAGGAGAGCGTGGAGGCCATGGAATTGGTCCGCCTCTACCAATCCATCGGTCATCGAACCTGTTGTTGAGAAGCGTACGAACACTTCGACTGAAATGTGCAGGAGCTCCATCGTGCATGAACCACATGTTGTGTCGTACTTGTAAAGGCACATGTTCTAGCAGTAGAGGTAGAGTATCCCGTATGAAATCATGATAATGTGCTCCATTGATCGTAGGTGGAAGAACGTACTGACAAAACTAAAATGAGCTCTAACATGGAAATTAAGCGTTTCCGGACACATTTCCACATAACATCTTTTCTTTATTTGTGTGTGAGGAATGTTTCCTGAAAGTTTGGCCGTACCTTTTTGTAAAACCCTGTATATACAGGGTGAGTCACCGAACGTTACCGCTGGATATATTTCGTAAACCACATCAAATACTGACGAACCGATTCCACAGACCGAACGTGAGGAGAGGGGCTAGTGTAATTGGTTAATACAAACCATACAAAAATGCACTGAAGTATGTCTTTTAACACAAACCTACGTTTTTTAAAATGGAACCACGTTAGTTTTGTTAGCACATCTGAACATATAAACAAATAGGTAATCAGTGCCGTTTGTTGCATTGTAAAATGTTAATTACATCCGGAGATATTGTAACCTAAAGTTGACGCTTGAAACCTCCGACGTTCAGTTGCGTGTTGTAACAAACACGAGCCACGGTCGGCGAGCAGCATCTGCAGGGACATGTTTACGATGACGACCGTGTTTACGAATGTGGCTGTAGTGCACTGTTGTGGTTTGGTCTAGCTGTCGCAGTGTCCGCATGTAGCGCTTGCTGCTATTGTTATTCTGCATTCGTCTCCGCACGCAGACCAACTGTGGTACACCGTGTTACCAGACGTCTATGATAGTGTAGTGTTGTAGGAACTGTGACCATGGTGTATTCGAGCTCTGAAAAGGCGGAGATGATACTCATCTATGGCGAGTGTCGACGAAACGCAGCTGAAGCCTGCAGGGTGTATGCAGAACGGTACCCGGACAGAGAGCATCCAACGTGCCGCACAATATCTCCGGATGTAATTAACATTTTACAATGCAACGAACGGCACTGATTACGTATTTGTTTATATGTTCAGATGTGCTAACAAAACTAACGGGGTTCCATGCAAAAAAACGTAGGTTTGTGTTAAAAAACATACTTCCGTGCATTTTTTTATGGTTTGTATTAACCAATTACACCAGCCCCTCTCCTCACGTTCCGTCTGTGGTATCGATTCGTCAGTATTTGATGTGGTTTACGAAATATATCCAGCGGTAATGTTAGGTGACTCACTCTGTATATGGTCTTTCTGAGCACCTGCAAACTGAGGAGCTCTCGAAAACCTGGCGTTAATTGCATGAATAGTTGTTATAAAATGATGCGAAACATTATATCCGTGGTAAAAGAATTATTGTAACTTGCATATTATCAGAGTATGCCATTTGAATGAAATGGAGTGTTGAGGATCTATTAAAAATGCATTGTTCTTGCTACAATTTGTCATAACTAAATTTCAATTAGTAGAATAGCTACGATTAAAGCTTTCAGGGCATCAGGGCAGGGCTAAATAAGGTCCCCAAAGACTCGTGCTCGGTTTAGAGCAATGAATAGCGTCACAAATGGTTCAAATGGCTCTGACCACTATGGAATTTTACTTCTGCGGTCATCAGTCCACTAGAACTTAGAACTACTTAAACCTAACTAACCTAAGGACATCACACACATCCATGCCCGAGGCAGGATTCGAACCTCCTATAGCAGCGGTCGCGCAGTTCGAGACTGTAGCGCCTAGAACCGCTCAGCCACCCCGGCCGGCTATTTCGGAAACTGTGATCTAACAGCCAGATACAGCGGAAACTGCCGCTGGAGCGCGTTGCGATAGCATGTACCACGTTGGGGCCCACGCACCGTGTGTACAAGTCGCACCGTTTCTGAGCGTTCAGCAGCACGTTGTGCTCGGTCCTCAGAAGTTTCCCAGAGCCGGCACCCGACTCTGGCCGCCGACTTCGACATTATTATTGTTATAAACTTGTGAATAGCCTTATGCCAGTCATACGCTATTGACCTATCGTAAAGTACCACTTGGTTCATAGTCACAGTTACACTACAACTTTCCAAGGTGCAGAGCTGAATGCCATCCTATTAAACCAAAATTTTAGTGACTGGGACTGCTGGGAGGGCTGGGCTTTTATTAACTGGCGAGAGTGAGCTGAATATCATTTATTGAAATATTTATTTGCCACAGAATCGGTAAATTTACAGGCTGCAGTGGAGATTGCGTCGTGGCGTCGGGCACCTCCGACTCCCAGGAATGGCCACAAACCTGTAACTGAGATCGGTGGAAGAACCAAGATCCATTGACAACGTCACCAACCTCTAACGTACAGCAAGCAACACGGTATGTGAGATACGGAATAATAGAACACTTTGATGTCAAGAACATTTATAAGCGAGATTACGTTTAAAGTTTCATAAACGCAATGCTAATATATTTGTATAGCCTTACAAACTTTCTAAGTTATATAGATCCTGATTTAGTTAAAAAAAATCGAAACTGACTCCAAATGCTGCTACCGTCTTCCAAACATTAAGCTTTAAGCATGCAATATTTACAAAATAGCATACCCTAATCCGTAGATTCTCATTAAAAAAAAAAAAAAAAAAAAAAAAGAGAGAGAGAGAGAGAGAGAGAGAATTTTCAGAACAGATTTTAAATGTTATCATTACTACGCTCATGCTCATAAATTAAGGATAATTGCAGAATGTGGTGCCACACGACGTTGCATTAGACAAAACTGGCACTAATGGCATAGGCACATATGGAACACACACGACAAGGATCTGTAAGTCCATGGTATTGGTGATAAGTTGAGAAAACCGTCCCGAAACACATGTGGTACAAAACGCCACTGTTTCCCGCGCATGTACCCCGACATCAATATGGGATATGATCACCATGCACACGTACACAGGCCGCACAACAGGTTGGCATACTGTGGATCAAGTGGTCGAGCAGCTGCTGGGGTATAGCCTCCCATTCTTGCACCAGTGCCTGTCGGAGCTCCTGAAGTGTCGTAGGGGTTTGAAGACGTGCAGCGATACGTCTACCGAGAGCATCCCAAACATGCTCGATTTGGTTTAGGTACTCCTTCACGGCAGCTCGGTGGGGCCGTGCGTTATCATCCATCAGGATGAAGGTGCCACCCACTGCATCCCTGAAACGGTGGATATACAGCTGGAAAATGCCGTCCCGATACACCTGACATGTTACAGTTCCTCTGTCAAAGACAAGCAGGGGCGTACGCGCACCAATCATAATCCCACCCCACACCATCAAACCACGACCTCCATACAGGTCTCTTTCAAGGACATTAAGGGGTTGGTATATGGTTCCTGGTTCACGCCAGGAGAGAATCACTGTTCAGACTATACCTGGACTCGTCCATGAACACTGTTCCAATGACCATGTACTGTGTTCTTGACACCAGGCTTTACGGGCTCTCCTGTGTCCAGGGGTCAGTGGAATGCACCTTACAGGTCTCCGGGCGAATAAACCATGTCTGTTCAGTCGTCTGTAGACTGTGTGGCTGGAGAAAAGTGTTCCAGTGGCTGCGGTAAGGTCCCGAGCAAGGCTACCTGCAGTACTCCGTGGCCATCTGCGGACACTGATGGTGAGATATAGGTCTTCTTGTGGTGTTGTACACTGTGTACGTCCCGTACTGTAGCGCCTGGACACGTTTCCTGTCTGTTGGAATCGTTTCCATGCTCTTGAGATCAGACTTTGTGGCACACGGTAGGGCCATGCCACGAACTGCTGTGTGTGTGTTTTTTTTTTTTTTTTGTGGTTTTTGGGCGCACACTACTGTGTTTGACCAGCCTCCAGTCGCCCTAGTATTCTACCCCTCATAACATCATCAGTATGTGTTCTTTGAGCCATTTTCAACACACCGTCACCATTAGCACGACTGAAAACGTCTGCACACTTACTCGCTGCACCGTACTCTGACATGCACCAACACACCTCTGCGTATGTGGACTGCTGCCAGCGCAGGTCAAATGCACCGCATGGTCATACCTCGAGGTGATTTAAACCTGCAAACCGCCCACCAGAGCGTTGTTTCACCATGTATCAGCATTATCCTTAATTTATGAGCATGAGTGTAAAAAGATTGAACTTTAATGTTCTGATAGCACACTCTCATCTTTGGATAATTAATGTCACTGTTTAACATACAGAACAACTAATGAACTCTATTCTTCAAATCACCACCGGACACAACATAGAATTACAAGTGCCCAATGGAACATCTTATTGTTAGCTGTATGGCGCTATGCGCTATGCTTTCTACACGCCCAAGCATCAGCAGCCTAAGCAATTCATTTCTCGCGCAGAGCAATTTAGATAGATTAGTGCCTCGTAAGATGGATTTATTCTAAAGCAGGACAGCACAACAACAGCTCTTAGGTTTTGGTAGATCTCCTTATCCTAGATAACTAATAAGTATAATAGCCTTAGGGGCTGTGGTGCACCGCATCTAAACTTATTATTAGTGGCAGTCCTGCTGAGGCACAATGAAAATTCTTATACAATACTAGTGTTTGTAATTAAATTAAATACAACACTGACCACCATTAAATTAAATACAACACTGACCACCAATATAAAAATTCCGTACAATTTACAAAATCAATTTCTGCTCACATTTAAATTAGCAAAACCATATGTATGCTTCCTAGTATTTTTCATCAGAATGCACAAGGCGTATAATACTTTCACAGGCACCACTGCTAATAGGCAAACTCCTCTGACTGTCGTCAGAAAATATACTGAGGTAAGAAAGAAAAGTTATACTTCAAGAATACATGGTAACTAAGTGATGTCACGAAAGTCATGGGATAGCGATATGCACACATACAGATGGCGGAAGTATGGCGTATACAAGGTACATTAAGGGCAGTGCATTGCCGGAGCTGTCGTTTGTACTCAGGTGATTCTCACGAAAAGATTTCCGACTTTATGATGGCGGCACGACGGGGACTGATGGACATTGAACGCGGAATGGTAGTTGGGAGCTAGATGCATGGCACATTCCATTTCAGAAATCGTTACGGAATCCAATATTCCGAGATCCGTAGTGTCAAGAGCGTGCCGAAAATAGCACATTTCAGACATTACCTCACAGACAACGCTGTGGCCGACGGACTTCACTTAACGACCGAGAGCAATGACGGCTGCGCACAGTTGCCAATCCTAACAAACAAGCAACATTGCCTAAAATAGCCGCAAAAATGTGTGTGGGACGTACGACGAACGTATCCGTTGTGAAACGTCCCCTTTTTGAACAATTATTCACGACTGTCCTTAAACTGACACACAATATTTTTTTTAGCGCAACGCAATCTGATTTTAAATAATCTCTACAAGAGAATGGCCCTGACTAACATTAACCTGTACTTTTCACAAATCACTTACCTCACAAAAATCTTGGTTACTCCCACTACTGCAATACAGCGAGCGCCACTACTGCCAGCTAAATAAAAGATTCAAACTATGGAAGGCACTAACTACTGATAGGGATTGTTAGCAAATGAAAGATATTAATAGAGAACAAACGTTGTATTTACCTTAATAGTCATCATATATATACATATATAGCAGTTCATGACAAATTTCAAAACTCCGCCATCTCTCTCCCCACATCCACCACTGCTGGCGGCTCACCTCCAACTGCGCAACGCTACGCGCTGTTCACAGCCAGCTGCCTAGCACTACAATGGCGAGTATTACAACAATGCAAAGCAGCCACAGACTGCACACAGCACAGCCAGTGATTTTCATATGGAGGTGGCGTTACCAATAAAAAAACCTAAACAGCCTACTTACATAGCCCTCATGCTCCCCACAAATAAATTTACAAATTGTTTTGGGCAGTAGCCAATAATGATTTGATAAAATTTTTCATAATTACAATAACAAAGATATCAAATGCACACACTTATTGATACAATGTTGGTCAAAAGCTAAAATTTTCTCACACTCTATAAAGACAGTCCTGATCGTTCATCACAGGTAAAATAGCAGTGTTTTTCTCAAAGTCTGAGCAGTAGAAGAAAATGCACACGGAAGTAGTGGATTTCCACGCAGTCTTGAAGAAGTAGTGTTGTCCTTCCAACGAAAAGACAGTGCTGACTCTTGACATGCAGACAGGTAATGGGCCACAACAGAGCAAACCCACAGCAGAGTCAGTCGAAATTTTGAAGAGTATTGGTAGGTGGGTCATCACAGAGCAGACCACTGTAGTCCTGGTAGAGATTACGGTGCTGGTGGGTCACCAGAGGTGCAGACCCACTGCAGTCCTTGTAGAAATAATGGTACTGGTGAGTCAGCAAAGGTGTAGACCCACTGTAGTCCTTGTAGAAATGGCCAGCAGCCATCTGTTGTGACTGTGCAGGTGCACAATCACCATTGAAGAGTCTTGCGGATAATATAGCAAGTCCATAACCACCACTTGTGCACTCACAGAGTTTTTGGAATTGTCCTTAGAACCAGCAATGCTGTTATCCAGACCCTTGCTGATTTATTAACACACGTGCAAACACTAACAGTCCCTACTTCTCACATATTGTCCATATACTATGACCAACAGAAACGTGTGCAGTGAAATGGAACTTACAAGTTACTTAATTTGATGACCTGGTGTCAATTACAATTTTATAACATAAGAATACAATTACAAAGGTACAAAATACATCATTAAAGAACATAACAATACAGATAACATTTGTAGTACAGGCTTTACAAAAGAATCAAAATAACATATACAACAGTGTTACAGGAATTATGACATAAGTAAATACATAAAAGATCAGAATAACTTTTGAAACATCAACTTTAAGCATGAGCATTAAAACAAAACAGAATAAATAATGTCTAAACATCTTTACAAAGAAAATAACATATTATCAGAAAAATTCTACAACATAACTCTTATTAGCTAAACACATTAAGACAGGAAAAACACAAATACACATAGTGTAATAACACAAAAATACAGGACAGGGTTTGTTTTCAGTGTGATATTTGGTGCTGCAGTCCAACCCAAAACTTCATTCCATAGATCTTTCGTCTTATTTCCACATTTGTTTCCACCAAAAAAATCCTATTCATGCATACTTTCTGTATATATATGTTCACATATTTCTTACCTCATTATTTATTTTCCATTATCTTACTTCATCATTTATTTCCAAGAAAATCCTACCTAAACCTGTTGTCCCTAAACCCTACTTTTTTTGGTTCATATCCTCTTTCAAAATACTGTTTTGGCCAAACCATTTTCTTATAGATTTTCAATGTATTTCTTCCAATTCATCACAACTTGTTCTCTTATATAGTCTACCCCCTCTTAAGCTAACTGAAATCTACTGAGCTCAGATGCTAAACTAAGGAACGAGGCAATTCAGCAGCAGAAAACAATTAACACAAACAGCAATGATAAAAAATATAAAAGGCAAAGCAAGCAGCATAAATTACAACTAATATAAGGCAATGAGCAGCAAACAAGAAAAATAAATCAGTAGTAAAACTAGCTTAACAGAATAATACAAAGTGAAATTTAGTAGCACTATGCATGGCAAACAGCAGCAGCAAATGCTATAATTAATACCTAAGCATGGCAAAGATCAAGCAGAAAAAAATAGTACACTAAAGACAACAATGCATATAAGGGAAATGTCTATTCACATCTTAATGACTATGTAATTAAAGTGGTGCACCACAACAACTTATTGTAAAAATATATTACCATATACTTGAAAAGAAAATTATGTGTGCAGTTACTGTTACTAGTCCCTTCTTATTGTTCTTTCCTTTCCAAGTGCTCCTTTTTTTTAAGAATGTGGATTACAAAATTATTATTTAAGAGATCTGTTGACAGAAAGTGTTCACAATAGCAAATGCATTTTATTTTATAAAAGCAATGCTGCAACACAGCTCGAAACTAGATATCAAATGAAATAAGCAACTATGAAAAGCGAAGCATAAAAATATCATTCAATAGTCATGTGACATTTCATAAGTTAGTAGAAATCCTCTCAATTCTCGTAGAAAGATGCTTGTCATAATCAGGTGTGCAGATGTAAAATGTTTCTCGTCATTTCATTAGGCATTTCAGTAAATATCGTAAATTAAGAGCTCCACAGTGTAATAATATGTTTTCAAGTTCGACAGTGTCGTTTTTGCGATGCTTTCTACAAAGGAATGTCAGAAGCGAGGTTAATGGCCTCCTTTTTTTTTTTTTTACCTGTGCCGCTGAAAAGGGCTCGCAATAATGGCTTTTTCTCCAGGCGTCTGGCACACCTGGCCGCTCAGCTGGGTGCCCACGACGCATTACGTGCAGGTGGTCACTGAACTTTCTTACCAAAATATTTACGACACCAGTTTCCGCTACAGTGACAGTCTCATATAAAAATATTTCACAGGTCAAGAATTTGGGTTACAAATCTGTAGAAACAAAATCCTATAAATATAACAGCGTCCAAAAAATTTTCGCCAGCATTGTGATACATTCACGCATATACACACATTTCATAACTCTTAAAGTACGATTCTTGGTTTCCAACAACCTTCTTCACAAACCATAGTCCCTAACTTCTATTCATTATTCATAGACATATAAACACGTAATCACATTCCTTATATAGCATCAGCTTATTGATCATAAACATACCTCAATAGCATAATACACATCGTCGTCGTAATAATAACATCATAACACCTAAGTCAAATCTTGAAAACATTGTAGCTTTCTGCAATAATTAATAAACCAAAAAAAATTCTCTGCTCATTTCAGTAGTGTCATCTACCTCAAACGTACTTTAAAAATCATGATCCCATACCAAATACATCATTCAAAGCTCTCATAGTATCACAATGGTTCTGAAAAAATATGAACAGTTCACAAAGTACAAACAACATACAATTTCGTAAGTGTGAAGTTATCCAACAGTGTAATTACGTAAACGTCTGTCACAGATGTAGTAAAATAAATGTTTATCTCTGTCAAATAATCAGATAGCTGTGTAATTCTGTGTTAGAGAAATATGGTACCGATGTGTAAAGTTGTATAAGCAAATACCATATTAGCTAGGGCTCCTAGTGCTTGCCAAACACATGGTACACAAAGTAGGCGTGTACCCCCCTGAGGATTAATGTAATTATAAGCTCAGGTATTACAGATTACAGCAATGGAATGAAATGTCTCACGGAAAACCCTTGTATCATTGTACTTCAAATATCTTTAAAAATAAATGTTTTAAGTATAAAATTAATCACTCAAATGCGTGTACTGTAGCGCTAAACTGTGCGTCTTGTTGTAAGATAATCTCTGTGGAAGTGTCGTAGTTATCGTCCTCCGAAAGCTAAGTTCTGCAGAAGTCAATGTACTTACCTCACGATACACAAAAATGAAATGCTTTGCGAATAGATATCTTAGTTATTACGCTTATTGTTGTGATGAAGAAAGTACTGTACTGTAACGTATTGTTGTGCCACGAAAAAGGCTGTCTCATTGTTGCTATACCACAAACGTTACTACTAAAACATGTTTTTCTTTCCAAAAGAATTCAGAAAACTGTGCAGATATAAAACAGATACAGCGCAAAAGCAACATTGTAAATTGTCACTCATTAGTAGCGTCGTGATGAAATCGTGTAGCTGTCACATAAACTAACCTCTGTGTCATCTGGTATCTTACAGAAAGTACTTTAAACCCAGAATGTATTTTCAAGTAAACCAAAATGTTGCATTAAAATCTCATTTACCAGTATGTGTCCTATGTAAGCCTGATAGTCGTTACGTAATCGTGCAGCTAACAAGCAAGAATGTACAAATACAACACTGTGTCGTCTGTTCACTATAACAATGCATTCTTAATTTCTGTTTAAATAAGTTCTCTTGATTCTTGACTGGATATTTAACTTCAAAACATTGTTGCATGTTAACAGTTTCTTAAGTCTGACAAAGCTTACTAGCAATGTAAAGTGAAAAGTTATATGGCAAAGACAAAGTTAAGAAGCAGATTATCTTTCAATTAACGGTTTTACATGTGAAATGTGGTGTAAACCTTTACTTTTCCTAGTACGCAGAGTTTCAACTTCAACGCAATTATCATGTGGTATACGTCGGATTCTGTAAGGTCCATTGTAAACTAGAAAGAATTTGTGACTCAAGTGTTTCTTCTTATGTGACAATGAATGAGCTTTAATGAGAACTTTCTGACCAATAAACAATTTCTTTGCATTTGCTTTACCGTGTAGTTTTCTCCTTTTGTCTGCTGCAGATTTAATATTTTTAAGAGCCAAATCAATTATGTCTTTGTGTCGAAGTTTACGTGTATTCGGGAAAGGTACAAGCTCTCTGATTCTGTTCGGTGGTTTTTCATTCTTCAGTACAAGAGTAGGTGGTAAAGCGGTGGAATCATGAGGCATTTCATTCAGCACGTTTTGAAATAAGTGTAAATATCTGTCCCAATGCTGATGCTTTCTGTGACAATAAAGTCTGCAAAGCTTATTGATTTCTTTCATAATCCGTTCGGAGGGGTTACAATGTGGTGAGTACAATGAAATAAAAACAGGTTTGATTTTATGGTTGCGAAGCATGCGTGACCAAACAGCAGATCTGAATTGCGGTCCGTTATCTGAAATGACTTTACTAACGTGTCCAACTGCACGTAAGAAATTTTTAACGAAGGCGTTGGATACAGACCGTCCAGTGGCTTTACGTAACGGTGTGAAAGAAACAAATTTTGAAGTAAGTTCGACAGCGACTAGAACGTACGAAAATCCATTAGATGTTCTGACAAGCGGTCCCAAAACATCAACAGCAGCAAATTCTTTTAATTTAGAAGGAATGATAGGAAACAACGGAGTACGATGGGAGATAGTAGATGGTTTCGCCTTTTGACAAAGTTTACAAATAGACAAGACTCTTCGAATTCTCTTTTCCATATTGTTAAAATAACAAGTCGTTCGAAGAATATGATAACATTTTCGTGGGCCAAAATGTGCGTAGCTGAAATGAATGTACCAAATGAGCTTATTAACAAAATCGTCAGGAATGCAAAGTACCCATAGCTTGTCATCAACAGTACAGCGTTTGAACAGTATGTTGTTTCTAACCAGATAATAATGCCGAATCTGTGTGTGTGTCTTTTCATGCCATTTGCTTTTGATGTCTTTCCAAATCGGATCTTTATCTTGTTCATGAGCAATGTCCTTTAAAGATGTGGTGATGAAGTTTTCAAAGGCGACTTTCTGAATGTAAAGAATACTGAAATTTTTCTCAATATTACCTTCTGTGTTACTTTTCTCAAGCCCAGCCGGTGCGCGTGACAGCGCGTCCGCAACAATGTTCTCCTTGCCGGGAATGTAGACTATTGTGAAGCGGAATTCTTGCAGAAACAATGCCCAACGTTTTAACCTGTCATGATTTAATTTTGAAGACATAAGAAATTGTAATGCACGATTATCACTGTATACTTTTACGTGCTTACCAGAAAGAAAGAAACGGAATTTGTTAAATGCCCAAACGATAGCTAAAGCTTCTAATTCAGTAACGGAATAATTTTTTTCAGATTTCGTTAGCACTCGGCTAGCAAAAGCAATGGTTTTCTGAACAGTAGTGTCATTTTCTATGGCTTCTTGAAATAAATGAGCACCAAGTCCGACTTTAGAAGAATCCGTGCTAAGGCAGAAATCTTGTGACAGATCTGGATGAGCTAGTATTGGCGCGTTAAGTAGAGATTCTTTCAAAGAATTGAATTCCAACTGTGCTTCTTCGTCCCAGTTCCAAATAGTATTTTTTCCAGTGAGAGAACAAAGTTTTGGTGTAACAAGAATTTGCATATTCAGAAAACGACGGTAAAAATTTACGAGACCTAGAAAACTGCGGACTTGTCTTTTTGTGGATGGAACTGGAATGGCTCTGATTGCTTCTAACTTTTCAGGATCCGGCTGAATGCCTTCAGAAGAAATAATATGTCCCAAAAACCTCACCTTTGACCTACCGAATTCAGACTTTTCCAAGTTAACTGTAATTCCAGATTCTGCAAAAATACGTAACAAACTGTTGAGGATGCGATTATGTTGTTCCCATGAAGCTTCTGCTATTAGAATATCGTCCACATATAAGGTGATGTGACGTTTTAAGAACTCAGGTAATATGGAATTTAGCCCGCGAATGAATGCTGCTGAAGAAATGTTCAAACCAAAAGGAAGTTTCCGAAACTGATAACAAACGCCGAAGCAAAGGAAAGCTGTGTATTTTCTACATTCTGGATGAAGTTCGATCTGATAAAAGCTGGATCTGAGATCAATGGAAGACAACACGTTTACACCATTAAAATTTTGAAGAAGTTCTTCCAACGTTTGCGGCCTGTCTGTTTCAGGAATAATGATAGTATTGATTTGTCTCGAATCTAAGACAAGCCTGATCGATCCATTTTTCTTCTCAACAACATGTAATGGATTGTTGTATGATCTTACTGCAGGCTCAATAATGCCCTCGTCAAGCATAGATTGTACTTCTGTTCTAACACGGTCCCTATAATGCGCCGGAATTACGTATGGTCTAACACAAAATTTAGTATGCTCACAAACACGAAATTGGTATTGAAATCCCTTGATTGTTCCTGTTTTATGAGTAAAAACTGTGGAATGTGCTTGTAAAATCTCAAAAACGTCCTGCCTATCAGTGTCATTACAATTCTCAATTGTTTGAATTTTATTCTGAATTAACTCATTAGTATCAAATGCGCCGTCGATATCACCCCTGTCAGTACTTGCAGAGTGATTGTTAGTGTCAAGTTCCGTCGAAAATTCCGAACTGTTGTCTAACAGGAGGTAAAGCCGATTAATTTCTTCGTCATGGTTTGAGAGCCAATCTTCAAATTTCAAAGCTACTGACTTACCTTCTTTTTCTAAACTTATTTCAGCATCGTGAAAGCTTAAGATTGCTTTGTATTCATTCAAAAAGTCTACTCCCAGTATAATTTCCGTCGACAATAATGGAACAATAAGAAAGTTCATAGAGAAACTGTGGCTTTGACAAAAGAATTCTAAGTTGGTTTGTTGGCGAACATCTACACTTTTTCCAAAGATTGCCCCTTGTAATTTAATCTTACGTAACGGAAGTGTGGGGCAATCGTTCGATTTCTTGCATTTGCTAAAGGCTGTTTCACTAATTACTGAAATGGGACTGCCAGAGTCAAGTACTGCCGTAAATTTTACGTCATTTACTGTAATGTGAATCACAGGATATGCAATGTTGTTATGTTTTACGTCGTGTTCTTGGAGTAAGATGTCCCTAATGTCTTCCATTTTTACGTAATTACTAGCTACGGCAGCTCCGTCGTTAGTCTCATACGAACGTTTTGTGGCTGCCTGCGGTATGAGTCATTGCCTATTGTCTCTTTGTTGGCGCACGTCGTTATTGGGATTTGGAGACCTAACTTCTACAAATTCACCGTGACGAGAGGGCCCTGCCCTGTTTAAATCCCGCCAGTTCTGATGCAATTCAGGTCTGTCGTTACGATCACATCGTCTGTCGTCATGTTGGTAGTTCCTGTAGTTTCTTTCTTGTCGGTTAAGTGGTGGAGAATTTCTCCCTGAATCGTAACTGCGCGCTGGACCGTTGCGTCTAAAGTTATTCTGTCTCCCGTAATAATAATTATTTTTGTCTGTTTCTCTGTCTCTGTAATAGTCATTACCGCGGAGAGGTGATCTTTCCCTGTAATTATTACTACTCTGCCAACGGTTGTCATACGGGTGGTGTCTGTTTTGGTCACGATTTACGTTATAAGAATAGCCTTGTCGTGTATTATTTCTGTCATCGCGGAATTGTGACAGATGTGACCTGTAATTGTTGTGTTCCTGTTCTCGCGTTCCGCGATTGTCAGTGTCAATTTCCAGTTCTTGTAACAGTCCCTGAAAAGCTTCAATGTCGTCTTTGCAACGTCCTGCCAAAATAATATGTCGTAAATGTTCAGGCAGTTTGATTAAGCAAATTCGGATGAGTTCTGAGGGGCTGTATGGGTTTGAAAGATACTGATTCTTATGCAACATGTCTTCAAAATATTTCATAAGACTGGAAAATTCAGATTGTTCGAAACGTTTCATCATTATGATGCTATGTTTTACTCGGTCTTGTGTAGCTTGAGACCAATACGCTGAGAGAAAGGCATGATAAAATTCTCCTTCACTGTGACAATCGTGAATGACCGATCGCATTCTTACAGCTGGTTCATTCTCCAAGTAGCCACACATAAATTCTAACCTGTGCTCCAATGACCAGTTGGGAGGAAAACAATGAGAGAATTGATGGAGCCACGCTTGTGGATGAATGTCGTTGCCAGAATTCTTAAACGTTTTGAATTTACATGTAGTAATGAACAGCTTATAGTCAAAATCATCATGTCGGCGAGTCGCATGTCAGTCATTGTTACGTCGTTTCGGCGTTTCCATCTCAAAATTCGGTGTACCTTGCCAATTTCTTTCATAATTTCCGAAGTGCCCTGTGTTGTTATTTTGTGGCTGTTCCGTATTTCAAAGTCCCTCTTCCCGTGTGGGGCGCGAGTGTCCTCTGAAATACGTAATTCTTGTATTACCTGTGTCAGCTGATCTTGTACTTCCCGGATTTCTCTTTGGTGTTGCGTATTAATTTGATTCAGATTTTGTTTCAGTTTCCTAATTTGTTCGCTCTCTTCTGTGTCATTAAAGACTACCGGTTTTGTGTCGTTCAGATTATCATCTACCTTCGTTGATAAGTTAGTGAACTGATCCGAAAGTTCGGCTACTTTCTCCGATAGTGAACACATTTCCTCAGTGTGTTTTTCTGAACCAAGTTTCAGAGTATCTACTGTGTCCTTTAAGTTTTCCTGAGTTTTTGCAAGTTGCGTAACCGAATCGGTAGATGCAACTGAGTCAAATTTGGCTTGCAAGGTCTCATGATTTTCGTGAACAGTAGTTTGCAGTTCTTTTATGGCTGCTTCGTGTTCTGTAGTGCATTGTCATGCCGCGAAAAAATAGGTTGGAAATACTCACAAATTTGTGTTTTTACGTCATTACAGACTTTTTGACATTTCGATTCAATGTTATGTAACTCAGTAGTTAAATCTTCACGTGTTTGTTCAAGAGTTTGTTCCAATGAGTCTAACTTTTGAAGCTTTTGCTCCACTGTGTCTAACTTTTTGAGATTTTGTCCCATTTGTCTCTGATTTTGTTCCATTTGTTGCATTAATTGCAATAATAATGTATTAGTGTCTGTAATCTGTTTCTCTATGCTTTTTGGCAGTGCATTTTCATCGGCAACATTCACATTTTGACAAGCAGAAAATGTGTCTTGACTCATTTGAGAAAACGGTGATGACCCAGAACCTGAATCTACAGTATTTGCGAAATTGTGTCCTGTCATTTCGGATTCCTGAGGCGAGCTGTTGCCGACCGACCGATCGATAATGCTTCCCTGCTCACTAATTGTTTCACTGTCTACGCCATTGTTTGCCGCCCGCTCCATTTCCCTATGCACAATTACCAAATTATTACTTTGAACATCAGTTAATTCATTACTCGGTGGCGCTAACACACTGCTTTCGTCTTCACTGTCATTTCTCAGTTTACTTTGGAGCCTAGTGTTACGTTTTTCACACGCCATTATTGTCACAATATTTCACACGATAACACAGAAAAGCACAATTTGAAGAGCAAAAATAAGAGAACACATTAACATAGCACTGAAAATAATATGTAGTTAATTGCAGCTGCGAAATACTTGGTGCAAATCTACATGCATGCCACAACTGTTTTACTGTACAACAATGAAAGACTGCAACTACAAAGTAGATTTTCTCTACAATTACGCGCTAGCAATAAACAAAAGCTACACTAATTACACAAACTACAAGAAAAAAAATCAGAAGATTCCAGTGAGGTATCCTCGGCTAAGGGTCGACATATGAAATGTCCCCTTTTTGAACAATTATTCACGACTGTCCTTAAACTGACACACTATATTTTTTTTTAGCGCAACGCAATCTGATTTTAAATAATCTCTACAAGAGAATGGCCCTGACTAACATTAACCTGTACTTTTCACAAATCACTTACCTCACAAAAATCTTGGTTACTCCCACTACTGCAATACAGCGAGCGCCACTACTGCCAGCTAAATAAAAGATTCAAACTATGGAAGGCACTAACTACTGATAGGGATAGTTAGCAAATGAAAGATATTAACAGAGAACAAACGTTGTATTTACCTTAATAGTCATATATATATATATATATATATATATATATATATATATATATATATATATATATATATATATATATATATATATAGCAGTTCATGACAAATTTCAAAACTCCGCCATCTCTCTCCCCACATCTACCACTGCTGGCGGCTCACCTCCAACTGCGCAACGCTACGCGCTGTTCACAGCCAGCTGCCTAGCACTACAATGGCGAGTATTACAACAATGCAAAGCAGCCACAGACTGCACACAGCACAGCCAGTGATTTTCATACGGAGGTGGCGTTACCAATAAAAAAAACCTAAACAGCCTACTTACAGTTGGAACAGTGCGGCGAAATTTGGCGTTAATGGGTTACGGTAACAGACGCCTTTGCTAACAGCACGACATCGCCTGCAGTGCTTCTCCTGGGCCCGTGACCTTGTTGGTTGGACCCTAGACGACTGGAAAAGCTTGGCCTGGTCAGAAGAGTCCTGATTTTAGTTAGTAAGAGCTGATGGTAGGTTTCCAGTGTGACACAGACCACACTAAACCATTGACACAAGGCACTGTTCAAGCCGGTGCTGGCCCTGTAATGGTGTGGGCTGTGTTTACATGGAATGGACTGGGTTCTTTGATCCAAAGGAACCGGTCGCAGGTTCGAATCCTGCCTCGAGCATGGATGTGCGTGATGCCCTTAGGATAGTTAGGTTTAAGTAGTTCTAAGTTCTAGGGGACTGATGACCTCAGATGTTAAGTCCCATAGTGCTCAGAGCCATTTGAACCATTTTTGAGGTATCCCTTGGCCTTTGTCAACTTAGTTGAAATCCAAAAAGTATTTCAAATTCAATAAGGTTTTGTGCTCTCAGCACACATTCATAAAATCTGCAAACACATTTCCACACAATGGTGTAAAACATCACTATGAAACATCTTTATAGCTATCAGCTCAAAAAGGGAGAATATACAACCCACAATTTGTTATTGAATCACGCAAAACAAACAGAACAACAGCAGTAATGTACTACAAAACTGGAACATCTGATGTCTGCCGGCCTCCGCACAAATACTTCACATCATCTCAGACAATATCGACCTTGTTTCGCGCCCTTACATGATGCACATGACCCAACATACAAAGTCAGTGTTAGTACGTCAAAGATATTAACTGAAACTATTAACAGCAGACTTAACATATAAAACCAACCAATCCAACTCAATGTAAAGTAACAGTGTACGGTTGTAATAAAATCTTTCATGTGGACTTCACAGTTGAAAAAACCGCCAAGTAACGATATGACCACGGACACTACTCACCTCTTCTCCCTATTATGCACGAGTCGCACAACGCTACTTCGACGATGAAACCAGAAGGTCTAACGGGTACGATGTCACATAGCCAACTGGCTCTGCCTCGACTGCAGCAAGCAGACGCCAGAATTCATATCGTAGGTGTTGTGGATTGACAAGACAGCCAATCCACTAGGAGGAAGCCGAAAGGCGCGCGTTTAAGCTCACGCAGGCTGGCGTGAGGTCTGGAACAGGACACGGAAATGAGAATAGCCAAAAACGTACGTAGCTGCTGGAATACTTAACTTTAATCCATAATTGGTGAACATCGCTCTTGACGGTACATGTTTTACAGCATCAATAGTGACTGGTAATGGCGCCTTGCTAGGTCGTAGCAAATGACGTAGCTGAAGGCTATGCTAACTATCGTCTCGGCAAATGAGAGCGTAATTTGTCAGTGAACCATCGCTACAAAAGTCGGCTGTACAACTGGGGCGAGTGCTAGGACGTCTCTCTAGACCTGCCGTGTGGCGGCGCTCGGTCTGCAATCACTGATAGTGGCGACACGCGGGTCCGACGTATACTAACGGACCGCGGCCGATTTAAAGGCTACCACCTAGCAAGTGTGGTGTCTGGCGGTGACACCACATTCCTCCCCCGCAAATCGGCAGACGGTTGTGGCATAAGGCTTCCGCCCGCCGTGGGGAGGACCCCATGTTGACGTATGCGACGAGGTGGGGAGCCTAACAACAGGCGAGGCTGTGCCACCCGCAACCTGCCATTCGGACCGAGGGGAGCTAGGAAACGCCTGAAAACCAGCTCCAGGGTGCACGCCAACATGCGGTGTATGCGCCCGTAGAGAGACAGGAGGGGACGAAGGGTCAACCTCCATTGGGCCGGGGCACCCGGCGGGCGAAGACGACATATGGTCCGGAGCGGGCAAGAGTTTCATGGCGGAGGACAACTGGTCGCGGGAAGCGATCGGCGGCGCGTGACCCAGGGAGGCGCCCGGCGGTTGCAGCGACGCGTCCACTGCGGGCGGCGCCGGCGGGAGAACAGGCCGCGGCGGCGGCGGCGGCGCGTCGCCATGGGGCAAAATGGAAGGCATCGTCGGTAACACCTGGGGCTGAGGCGAGCCAGTAGATGGGTCCCCAGGGCGCTGACCGGACGGCACCGTCGCTGAAAGCAGACGGGGAGCGGCAGATCCCGTGTGACGACAGAGGCGCAGCTGATTGAGATGCCGACGCACCTCACCAGAGGCCCCCAAAACCAGATACATAGCGCGGCCGAGGCAGCGAAGAATGCGCCCTGCGAGCCAACGCCGTGAACCTCGATAGTTGCGGTAGTAGACAACGCCGCCTGGAGAAAAACCAGGTGTCAGCCGCTGCACAGGAACCGGATGCGGCGGATGTAGCAAAGACATCAAGGTTCGATGAGAGCGACCGTGGAGCAACTCAGCCGGCGAGCGACCATCTCGGGGCTGAGAGCGATACGAGGACAAAAAGAGCAATAACGCATCCTCCCGAGAATGCGACTCTTTCAACTTCAACATCTGTGACTTGAAAGTCCGGACCAATCGTTCAGCGGCACCGTTTGACTGTGGCGAAAACGGCGCGGACGTCAGATGTTGGATACCATTGACCTTGCAGAATGACTGAAATTCTGCAGGCATGAATTGTGGGCCATTGTCGGAAACAATAGTCTGTGGAAGACCTTCAATGCAAAAGATAGCGGATAACGCTTGGATGGTGGTAGAAGACATCGTGGAAGACATCTGGACAACAAAAGGAAAATTACTGAATGAATCTACCACAACCAACCACCGAGCATTCCAGAATGGACCAGCAAAATCGATATGTAAGCGTTGCCAAGGGGAAGTGGCTTTTGGCCATGCAAAGAATTTCCGCGGTGGTGCGGATTGTTGTTCGGTGCACACTATGCAAGAAGAGCACATATTCGCAATCGCAGCATCGATTCCGAACCAAGTACAGTGTTGACGAGCAAGTTGTTTCGTTCTCACTATATCCCAATGTCCTTGGTGCAGAAGCTGTAAGACAGAGGACTGTAACGAACGTGGGACCACGACCCTGGACTGATCATTATCAGAACGAAAGAGCAAAACACCACGTCGTACAAAAAGTCTCTCCTTGTGAGCAAAAAATCGGCGAACCAACGGATCCCCGATCCGTGACTTTGACAAGGGTCATTGAGTAGCAACGAAATGCAGAACGGTAGAAAGGACAGGGTCGGCAGCTGTGGCTGTAGCTACACGACGAAAATCAATCGGAAACGATTCGACCACGTCATCCGTTTCCGAATCAATGAACATGCAAGCAAGTTCGGAGGAATCGAATGCTCTATCCTCAGCAACAGGCAAACGGGACAACGCATCGGCGTTTCCGTGCTTAGCAGTGGACCGATACAAGATATCGTCGCGGTACTGCGAGAGGAAAATAGACCAGCGAATGAACTTCTGCGCTGTACGTGGAGGTACAGGCTTGGTCGGATGAAAAAGCGATGTCAAAGGTTTGTGGTCTGTGATGATGGTAAAGTGACGACCATACAAGAAATCATGAAACTTTGTAACACCAAATACGAGAGCCAATGCTTCTTTCTCGATCTGTGAATAATGTCTTTGCGCAGACGAGAGCAATTTGGACGCAAAGGCAATAGGGCGATCGTGCGAACCATCTTTGTGCGCAAGCACAGCACCGATCCCGAAAGCCGATGCATCCACCATCAACAAAAGGTGCTTCCGGGGATCGAATGGCGTAAGGCAAGTATTGGAAAGCAACGCCGATTTCAACTGGCGAACGGCTCGTTCGCATTCCGTCGTCCAGACAAACGGAACACCCTTACAGCGTAAGCGATGAAGCGGAGCTGAAATGGAAGAGGCGTGGCGCACATAGCGATGATAATAATTAATTTTTCCCAGCACACTCTGTAGCTGCTTCAAATTCTGCGGCGAAGGCAAGTCTTGTATGGCACGGAGGTGCTCGGGACTGGGATGTATGCCTTGGGCATTGATTACATGTCCCAGGTAGGGTAAGTCACGAGCAAAAAACACACATTTGTCCTTCCGCAAGGGAAGACCATTTTGTCGCAAGACCTGAAATAATGTTCTGAGATTGGCTAAATGTTCTTCTTCCGTCTTTCCGGAGATCACAATATCGTCCAGATAGTTTGCTGCAGTAGGGACCGACGCACAAACAGTTTGCAGATATTGCTGAAACAATGCAGGGGCGGATGCACACCTGAATGGCAGTCGTTTGAATCGGTACAAACCAAGATGCGTGTTAACCACCAAAACGCGCTGGGAGTCTTCGTCCACCGGTATTTGCAAGTACGTATCTGCTAGGTCCAACTACGAAAAATATTTACCCGGGCGCAGTTTGTCAGAAAGATCTTCCGGGCGGGGTAAAGGAAAAGTTTCAGTCACTAGTTGGGGATTCACTGTTGCCTTGAAGTCCACACAAAGTCTCAATTTTCCGGAAGGTTTTTGCAAAATTACTAAGGGTGATGCCCAGAGAGAAGCCTGCACACATTCAATGACACCTTGTGATTCCAAATCGTGTAATGTTTCTGCGACCTCATTACGCAATGCGTGGGGAACATTGCGCGCTCTGAAAAATTTCGGTTGCGCGTTTACTTTCAGTTCCAAATGTGCTTTATAGTTCTTAGCGCAACCGAGGCCCAGTGCAAAAATGTCTGCAAATTCGTCACATAGACGAGAAACACTGGCTGAAGGCACAGTCTGGTTCACTGATAGGACCTGATTTACTATAAACAAGTTAAACAACTGAAATAAATCTAAACCAAACAAGTTCACAGCAGAAGAAGAACGAAGGACGTAAAATGACACAAGTTTTGTTTGTCCCTTGTATGTTGCAAGAAGGTTGCACTGTCCTAACACAGGGAGCCCGTGACCTGAATATGTAGTTAGCTTAACATTTGCGGCACACAACGGAGGTGTGCCCAGCTGTTTGTACGTGTCTTTATTGATCAGTGAAACTGCAGCTCCGGTATCGAGCTGGAATGGTCTCACTTTGCCGTTAATGTCCAAGTCTACAAAAAATTTATTGTCCTGTTGACGACAAGAGCGCGACTGTCTAGTGCAACGTGAACTGACTCTGGTACAGAATCACTTGCGACTTGGCGGGATTTCCGGCGATGTCGACGCACACTATTTGTGGGACGAACACAGTCACTGTTAGAGAGAGTGGCACTTGGCGGAGTGGAATGAACTACATGAATTTCCATGGGTGAAGGTTCACGAGCCTGAGTATTCTTGGTGCAATTCCGATTCCGGCGGGAAGCAAAGGGCCTGGAATGGTTGTGAGTGTCCGATCTGAGCTTTTTCTGGCAAACACTTTGAACATGTCCTTTTTTATTACAGAAAAAGCAAATAGCGTGGCGTGACGGGCAATTCTCACGCAAATGTCTAGTGGCACACCGCGGGCATGATTTCACTGCATTTGCGTGCTGGCGCGGTACACGTGGCTGAGAGCCAGGCGGCTTTGCCGCAGCCGGGTGCGAGGACTGTTTACTGTTCCGTGCAGCTCGCCTGGCGGGCCGGTTTACCTGACGAAGTTTCAAATGATTCCTGAGCAAAGTCAAGTGTGTCCTGCCGATCCAATATGTCCGTCACTTGTTGAAGGGAGGGATTGACTAGTTTCAAAATCTGTTCCCTTATACGAACATCAGAAACGTTCTGTACAATTGCATCACAGACCATAGTATCTGAATAAGGGAGTCCACATTCACTCTCAAAAGCACAATCCCTATTAAGGCCTTGCAAGGTTGCAACCCACTCCCGATTAGTCTGACCTGCCGTACGTTTTGTACGAAAGAACGTATACCGTTTGGCAACTACATTGACTGATTCTTTGAAATATGCGTCTAATGCAGACAAAATTTCGTCGTAGGACAGAGTTGCTACGTCGCGTCGGGGAAATAATTTCACTATCACATGGTACGTTTGGACGCCTACGGAGGAAAGGAGAAAAGGCTGCCGCTCATTACCTTGAATTCGGTAGGCGGCGAGATGGAATCCAAATTGGCGTGACCACTCCGTCCAGCATTCCAGTGTCGCATCAAAAGGACGAAAAGGTGGTGCAACTGCGTGTTGTGGCTGCGTGAGCGGTGGAGCGGCGGCTGCCGCATCGTTTTGCATTGCACGTTGGCCCTGGACGAGCTGTCCAAGGGCATCCAGTAAGGCCTGCATCTGCTGATTCTGTAAGCGATAAAATTCGGACAGTACATCTGGAGATTGTGGCGAAGCCATTACACAAGTAAATCAGGGCAGTATAGTTACGAACGCGGCGTGGCCTCGTCGCCACTTGTTGTGGATTGACAAGCTGTACAACTAAATAGGAGACTGTTTTGCTGCACCCTGGCCCAGCTATCTGCATTAAAATTTCAAACATGTTACCTGCACGGTCTTTTTCCCGACACTTGGCACTGCCAGCTGGTTTGTTTTCTTAATCGAGGCACTCACGTTACCCACTGACGAGTTAGGGTACCAAGTATGCAATAATACAAAGGCGGAGCTCGTAATTTGAATTTATCGTACTACGAGCTGTTTATCCGTGGTTTTGCCCGTGCACGCACATTTCAAACATATTTTACGTATATTAAACATATTTTACTGGTATTTTTACACGTATTTTACCAGAATCTCTACCGAACTGCGTCTTGCAGTTTCATTTTCACGCACGTCAGTGTTTATGACGTCGCATGAACTGCGTGCTGTACAATGATGTAATTTTCCAGGTGCATGTGACTACTGTCTACGAAATGTATCGTCAATAGAGCTATAGTATAAAGGTAATAATTTAAAACTTCATGCATGATGCGGCAATTTATGGCGTCATATCTCCTCAGCTGTGTGTCGTACAATTATATAGCTTTGTATGGATATTTAACGTCGTCTGGGGATACTGTCTGGAAAACGGATGGTGAATATATTTCGTAGTAAAGAAATAATACATTAAAACGTCATACATGATGGCGCAGTTCCACACTCATCTCAGTATTTGCGTCTTACATCCTGAAATTGGAAATTTGTGGTACAGTACCTATTATTGGACCAAACTGCTGAGGTCATCGGTCCCTAGGCTTAAGGGAAACACACACACACCCATGCCTGAGGGAGGACTCGCAACTCCGACGGGAGAAGCCGCGCGAACAGTGACAAGGCGCCTAAGACCACGCGGCTGCCCCTCGCGGCATTACATCCTGAACTATAACTCGTACAATGGTATAATTTTTCTGGTACATTCAGTGGTGTATATGAATACAGCCTTTCAAAGTGTAGCGAATACAATTAGTGGTAAAAAAGTGATAAATTAAAACGTCATGCTTCATGCGGCAGTTTTACTGCACGACCAGCGAAAAAGTAGTAAGCAATAAACATTTTTTTACTTTCATCATTTTGTGGGGATTGTCAGATAGAAAAAGTTTCGTAAAGGTTTGAATTTATGCATAAAGTGCTTTGCAAGTCACTAAGCACTTTCATTCTCAAATATTGGAACACGAAAGTAAGGATATTTGCTCCTCGTGGGTTGCTCTCAGCCTCACGCCTTTGACTAGTAGGTGATTCTTACGCCCATGGCGATTATTTCCAGACAGTAAGTGATATGTGTACCAAGTTTGGTTGTAATTGGTCCAGTGGTTTAGGAGGAGATGATGAACATACAGACCAACATTATATACAGGGTGGTCCATTGATAGTGACCAGCCAAATATCTCACGAAATAAGCATCAAACGAAAAACTACAAAGAACGAAACGCGTCTAGCTTGAAGGGGGAAACCAGATTGTGCTATGGTTGACCCGCTAGATGGCGCTGCCATAGGTCCAACGGACATCAACTGCGTTTTTTTTTTAAATAGGAACCCTAATTTTTTATTACGTATTCGTGTAGTACGTAAAGAAATATGAATGTTTTAGTTGGACCACTTTTTTCCCTTTGTGACAGATGGCGCTGTAATAGTCACAAACGTATAAGTACGTGGTATCACGTAGCATTCCGCCAATGTGGACGGTATTTGCTTCGTGATACATTACCCGTGTTAAAATGGAGCGTTTACCAATTGCGGAAAAGATTGATATCGTGTTGATGTATGTGATCAAAATGCCCAACTTCAGCCACATGTGAAACGTCAACCACGACCTGCAACAAATGATGACGCCCAAGTAGGTGTTTTCGCTGCTGTCGCGGCTAATCCGCTCATCAGTAGCAGACAAATTGCGCGAGAATCGGGAATCTCAAAAACGTCGGTGTTGAGAATGCTACATCAACATAGATTGCACCCGTACCTTATTTCTATGCACCAGGAATTGCATGGCGACGACTTTGAACGTCGTGTACAGTTCTGCCACTGGGCCCAAGAGAAATTACGGGACGATGACAGATTTTTTGCACGCGTTCCATTTAGCGGCGAAGCGTCATTCACCAACAGCGGTAACGTAAACCGGCATAATATGCACTATTGGGCAACGGAAAATCCACGATGCCTGGGACAAGTGGAACATCAGCGACCTTGGCGGGTTAACGTATGGTGCGGCATTATGGGAGGAAGGATAAGTGGCCCCCATTTTATCGATGGCAACCTAAATGGTGCAATGTATGCTGATTTCCTACGTAATGTTCTACCGATGTTACTACAAGATGTTTCACTGCATGACAGAATGGCGATGTACTTCCAACACTTTTTTGTGGGGAAAGTTGAAGGATATTTGCCATCGTGATCCACCGACAACGCATGACAACATGCGTCAGCGCATTGTCAATGTATGTGCGAACATTATGGAAGGCGACCTACTCGCTGTTGAAAGGAATGTCGTTACACGTATTGCCAAATACATTGAGGTTGACGGACATCATTTTGAGCATTTATTGCATTAATGTGGTATTTACAGGTAATCACGCTGTAACAGCATGCGTTCTCAGAAATGATAAGTTCACAACGGTACATGTATCACATTGGAAGAACCGAAATAAAATCTTCAAACGTACCTACGTTCTGTATTTCAATTTAAAAAACCTACCTGTTACCAGCTGTTCGTCTAAGACTTTGAGCCATATGTTTGTGACTATTACAGCGCCATCTATGACAAAGCGAAAAAAGTCGTCCAACTAAAACATTCATATTTCTTTACGTACTACACGAATATGTAATAAAAATGGGGGTTCCTATTTTAAAAAACGCAGCTGATATCCGTTTGACCTATGGCAGCGCCATTTAGCGGGCTAACCATAGCGCCATATTGTTTCCCACTTCAAGTTAGACAAATTTCGTTCTTTGTAGTTTTTTCGTTTGACGCTTGTTTCGTGAGATATTTGGCTCGGTCACGATCAATGGACCACCCTGTATGTAGACACATACGTTTTTACAATATTTATGGATGTTCATCTTTGCATTGTAAATACAGTCTCTTCGAAATGTATTAACGTATGAATCCTCTAAAATCTACTCGAAGAATTTCCGCTATTTTCCGGAAATTCGTAGAGTAGATTGATGCAAGGCGTCAATGATCTTCAGTGCCTACAAAACAGCCATTTACGCTCCTCTGATTACGATAAGGTGAAAACTTGCGATTTACAAAGAATAATGTGTTCTGAGCTGCATGGTGCCAAAGCATCAAATGCCTCCTCTCCAACACGATGCCGGCGGCAGAGCGGAATTCCAGCCCTGTGATCGCCGAGGCCGTCTCGCACATACGTGCACCAGGGCTCGCCTTCCGCTGCTGAATCCTTCTTCCCTTCTCTCCCCAACTGCTGGCAGCCAATAATTTAGAGTTATGAGAACCTAATTTAATAGGCTTTCGCGAGGGGACGGAAGAGGTCGCGGCTGTGACGCAGATGCTGGCCATAAATCACACTTTTGCCTCCGTCGCTCTGCTTGCCGGAAGGATGATGGTCGCGGTTGCGAGGGGCGGGGGACGGGAGAGGGGAAGGGGCGAGGGACGGGTAGGGGTGGGAGGAGTAACCCTGGCGCCAGAAGGAACGAATGGGAGGCGGGGACACGCTGGCGCCAACGAGTTTGCTGGCGCCAGCTGCGCACAGCGAATACGTCACAAATAGTCCGACTTCCTGCTCCTGGCGATAGTTTACCTGCAGCCAACATGTATGGGGCGAGTTAAAACATACGTAAAGTTTTCTCCTGTGGTTGCAGTTTTGAGTGAAGTCGGACGTCAGCCATTGTTTTGTTAACAGTTAAGAAAATATCGTCGTATGGCATGTTTGGCCAGGAGACCCCGTATGGCAGTGTCGTTTGTCTGATTGCAAAGGCTTTCCGTATCTTTCGCAAACAATGGCACTTTTCCTTCTCAAAATGTAAGAATAGTACATTTAAGAATGTGGTTTCACATATCAGTACCACCCCTCGGCGTATCAAGGTTGGTAACGGAGTGACAAATTTCTGTCTGACACAGACAGTGGTCGCGCAGGAAATGGCGGACCCAATGATGTGCGGCCTCTGAGCAGCGCCTCCAGCGACACTCTTCCATGACCGCTCTGCTACCGAGAGATAGCGCACTTGCGCTTGAAGCCAGTACATTACAACACCTTCGTTTGTGCTTAGGACAGCATCTCTGATCCTAGTTACTACTGCATGAGCTGTACTTTGGTTGTTATTGATTATTTGTAAAGCGTCTTCCTTCGCCTGGCGAAATACAAGTTAAGCAGATCTTCTGTTTTCTGTGTTAACTTGTTCGCCAATCATTTCTGCTCCTGTCCAGCTTTCCTACGACGACATTGGCGCATCACTCTGGAGCCCACCTTTCCTTACCATTGGGTACGAAGTCGTTCACAACATAGTTTATCTGATAAATGTAGTAGCCTCTAATTAGTGTGTGTGTAGGGTCACTGAAACCTGGCGGTAGTCGAGGGAAGGCAGGATTCGGTTACGATTGTGGACGGGGCCGTAATCAGTTACTATTGGTTGCCTTTTACAGTTACACACAATTTATTTTAAACCAGTAGTTCCAGACTCAACAATAAATAAAAATACCACACGTTATCAATGAAGGAATAAATAATAGTGTTTTCAGTGAGTTACAATATAGGAAATAACCATTAAATACAGTTAACGCAGATAATTTCCAGAATGAGATTTTCACTCTGCAGCGGAGTGTGCGCTGATATGTTTTAAAAGCAAGCCACTGTGATCTGGGCAGAGGCCTTACACGCCAAGAATGGCAATAAATTAAGAACTGTTTAAAACTCGCTGCAATTTACAAATTACAGGCATTGAAATATTAAAGGCAAGTCGCCATAAACACAAAAGAAGGCATCAGACGCCAGGAATGACAGTAAATAAGGTTTTAAGGCTTATTGCTAAAATACAAATACTAAATTAGAATTTTAAGGCAAATGACCACAATCACAGCTGAAGGCCTTACACGCCAGGAACGACAATAATATAAGAAATTTAGAAAGCTGCTGTAAAACAGCAACTACAGTCGCAAAGGTTCATTTAAAAAAACGAGCAACTGATCACCAAACGGGTGAAATAAGAAGATAGTAAACTTTGTAACACAACCCTTAACACCCACTGAATACTACACTGCTACATTTATTCCAGAAGGCGACCAGAACTATTAACTAGACATGTATAAACTTTAATGTAGGCATTACGAGGTATTGTAATAAATAACACTGACATGGGTTCTATTTCTAATATTAAAGTTTGTGCTTCTAGACCATTTTACCATGGGGAATACAAATATGTAAACAAAATATCGTTGTCAGGGATACTTTTTATGTAATATGTATATATATGTATATTCACAATTTAAGGCATACACAGAGACGTTGTAGAGAAATACGGGTATGTTGCCGTATCCAATAGTGATAGATCGTGATAATTTCTTGTGCAACAGCATGTGGGAAGAATCAGACATCATTAGGTTATACCCCGCCACACCTATGTCATTAAGACCACCTGAAACATCTCATTAACTCGAACGGCGACAGCCGGTCGCTGCCTCGGCAGTAAAGCTTCACGCCTCCTAGGGGCAGGTGCATCGAGTTTACAACAGTGGTGTTAGCCGCAATTTGTGTCAGTCTTAACGAGTGGGTGTTTTGGCTGACAAGTAACTGTGTGTCATATTTCCAAGCACTGTTGAATCTTTTAGTTCCTGTGTGTAAACTGATTGAGCCTGGTGCTGAAGGTAAAACGACTGCTTGTTTTTACACATCAGCGTTCCTCTAGTTCCCTACTATTAATTTAATACAGGTGTATTACCAGAGTGGTATTTTTAAATTTGCACAAATGCCACGTCGTCGTGGATGTTGATATAAGCCGGACTACTTCTGCTACATCTATGGGAAGTTCACTTTTGCCAGAAATAGGATGAAAATTTCTTCAATCATAAAGAAAGCATATAAACATTACTTTGGAGTAGAAGTAGGAGACCAAGATAAAGAATGGGCACCACATTTCTGTTGTGCTACATGTTACTGCAAACTAATTCAGTGGTGGAAAGGTAAAGAGAATGTGGCGTTGTTTGCTGTTCCCAAGGTGTGGAGGGAGCCTAAGGACCATGTTACTGATTGTTATTTCTGTCTAACAAAAATTCAGGGTTTTACAAATAAAAAGTCGAAGAGGCACATTGTTTACCCAGATCTGCCTTCAGCGAGAATGCCAGTGCAGCATTCCGACAACCTTCCAGTACCTTCAAGAGCCCGAGGTCAAATTCCGAGTGACAGTGAAATAAGTAGTACTGAAGAAATCACATATGATGATTCTTTATATCACTGCACAAGTGAGTCATCGCCACATTTGTTAACACAGACAGATTTAAATGATTTAGTACGTGATCTAGGACTAAGTAAACAAAAGGCGCAGCTGCTTGGTTCAAGATTACAAGATTATAATCTACTGCACCAAAGTACCAAAATCAGTGTGTTCAGGCACAGAGAACATGCCTTTATTTCTTATTTTTCAACTGACGAAGCACTGACATTTTGCAAAGACGTTGCTGGCCTGATGAAAGTGCTCAACTTCACTTATATTTCACAGGAGTGGAGACTTTTCATAGATGCACCGAAAACAAGTCTGAAGGGTGTTTTGCTCCACAACGGAAATAAAATACCCTCTGTTCCAGTAGCTTACGCTAGTCTGACAAAAGATAATTACGAATTCGTACAAAGGAGCTAAATTCATTAAAATACAATGAACACAAATGGAAAATATGTGCAGATTTCAAGGTAATTGCTATGGTACTGGGAATGCAACAAGGCTACACAAAGTATGCCTGTTTTCTTTGCGAGTGAGATAGTCGAGACCGAAATTCTGACTACGTGAAAACGAAATGGCCTAGGCGAAGATGGAAAGTTGGCGAAAAGAATGTACAACGTGAAAGTCTGGTAGCTCCTGAATATATACTACTTCCACCACTTCACATCAAACTTCGCCTGATGAAACAATGCGTGAAGGCCATGGATCCAACAGGCTGTGGGTTTGCATATCTAGCTACCAAATTCCCCATCTTTCAGCTGCAAAAATAAAGGAAGATGTATGTGTGGGCCCACAAATCAGGGAGCTGCAGAAAGATGCAAATTTTGAAGCATGTTTAACTGATAAAGAAAACACCGTATGGGACTGTTTCAAGATGGTGTCGGAAAACTTCCTTGGAAGAAGAAGAGCTACTAACTACAAAGCAATGGTGAAGGATATGATCAAAGCATATCAGGATTTGGGGTGCAGTATGTCTTTGAAGGTACATATGATGGACTCTCATCTGGACTACTTCACAGAGAGTTGTAGTGACGTATCGGATGAACATGGGGAAAGATTCCATAAAGACATTTCTACCATAGAAAGGCGCTATGAAGGGAAGTGGGTACCTTCTATGTATGTTAGATCCCACCCTCCATTAATGTAATGAACTTATAACATCATAAAGATGTGCATTTGTTTGTCGAATTTCACCTCACGTTTGCTGCACTATATCAGGAACTGAAAAGAGAAATAAAATTGCGATTACTCATAAACTATCCCTGACAGAAAAAAACCAAAAACAGTTTTTAATTCAGCACTCAAAATACAACTAGGATCACAATATTTTTTATCAGAAATAGAAAAAAAGGTTTTTTTTGTAGAACAGTGTAATACAATAATAAAACACAAGGACCAGTGCATAAGTCCCTTAAAGGATAATGACACAGATTATACCTTCAGAAGGCGTGGACTGAACGAGCGCTACACTGACCTACTGGCCATCAGTCCTCCTTTTAGAACACACAAGAAGCAAGGGGTCACAGACGGCTCTCCAGGAATAGACCTCTGAGAAGGTCCGGCAACAAACACTTTCGCGAGCGATGGGTCAGGCAGCCAAGACTTGCATTCACTTCAAAAGATGGTAACTCAGACTAGTGGCAGTCTAACGAATGACTAATGATAATCTTGCTGAAGCTACCTGACGTCCGATAAACCAAATGCAACGATGGAACAATACGCCAAAGCCGGAACCGGCTAAAGGCGCTACAGTCTGGAACCGCGTGGCCGCTACGGTCGCAGGTTCGAATCCTGCCTCGGGCATGGATGTGTGTGGTGTCCTTAGGTTAGTTAAGTTTAAGTAGTTCTAAGTTCTAGGGGACTGATGACCTTAGAAGTTAAGTCCCATAGTGCTCAGAGCCATTTGAACCATTTTTTGAACCGGAACCGGCGGTCTGCACTACATGCCCAGAATACAGTGTTTAGAGCGCCCGGAACGAAAAACGAATCACTACCACCAGAATAGAAGAATCATCAAGCAGCCTACAATCAAGAAAGCTGTCAAAACCACACGCCTTACAGGACAGTAGCGGCAAGACAAGGTAACGCAAAGTGCGGATACATACACTGACGCCCAGAGCAGGTAACTGGGACTTTAGCGGCCACCAGGCAATACAAATTACCGCTATTTGAATTTAACAAATTGTAACAAGTTGAACGCAGTAAATAGTAATAACAAGTCGAGGAAAGCTTATCAGATCCGCCTTCCCCGAAGCTCCACTCGCTGCTCTTCGCCTCGGCGACACTACGAGCAGCGACATGAACCCAAGTCACTGGAGAATCGCGAGATATCACAGTGGTGGAGGTTTCTCTACTTGGATTGAAATGCACTCACCTTAAAGCTTGCTGGATCCGGTTTACGACTAGGTCGTGCACCTTCGTGATCACAGACCTTCCAGCAGTCCATGCGTGCCGCCAGCGGTCCCGGCACTGCGCAGACCTGACACCTCCTCAGCCCCAACCAAACTGGCCCACTCACACGATCTGGAAAAACAACGACGTCGCCCCAAAGATAGGAAAACAATTATTACATATCGATAACCGCCGCTGCTGCCACTAGCGGACAGGCAACGCTTGCGAAACCGAGTGGCGCCAGTCAACACGAGAAGAAGACAAACAGCCGCAACCATGCCAACTAAACGATACCGTCTGGCCTCCAACAGAGGGCGGAAACCTACAAACAGCATCACTGCGAGCCGCAGCACGGCTCAGTCATGTCTGTGTTGCATGATGATAAGAGAAGGGACAGGTGAAACCCAGTGCTGGCACTTAGCCTAACCCCCTCAAATAGCACCAAGGAGACAACCGAGCTGAACGCCCCAGTCCGGTAGACAGTTCTCTATCACCACTGTCACGTGCCCTCACTTCATGGAACACTGCGGATAGGTTTGCAATTTAATCCAGGACTTAGACGCAAAGGCTGGCAACCGCGGACTTGACGCCATAGAGGCAAAGGGAAAATTCAATCAACACACGTGGCGTATCTGGTTGGAATCCATCCAAGTAAAAGAGAACAGGTATATTCAATGAGGCAAGGCCGTTGATAATGAAGGAATCGTTATCAAACTTCACTGGCGTTCGATGAATTTCCTTTGGTGATACACAGTCCTAAGTGATAAACTGTACGACAACTCGGAATGCCACAAAAAACTTCAGAAGCGAGATTATTCTGTAGAGAGAGTTACGATGTAACATATACCAACAGAAGAGACGGAACAGGTCCAAGGATACTATGTTTCCGGGCTGCTACCGCTAGACGGCACTGTACGGCGATAGTGTTGACGCTACGACTTACTTCATGGCTGCTTATAGCAGAATATAGTAATTGTGTTACCTCATAGAGTTGATATTGACAGATACCTATAGTCGTGTTAGGACAATATACATACTTGACCTTACTACATACTATTGAGGCAGAGGAGTGTCAAGTTAAGACAGGACTGAGTCCAGAAAGTCGCTACTTTGCGGAATACCAAGGTGGCGTGGGAAAGAAACTGAGTCTCTGTTTATACAAAAAAAAATGGTTCAAATGACTCTGAGCACTATGGGACTTGACATCTGAGGTCATCAGTCCCCTAGAACATAGAACTACTTAAACCTAACTAACCTAAGGACATCACACACATCCATGCCCGGGGGAGATTCGAAACTGCGACCGCAGCGGTCGCGCGGTTCCAAACTGAAGCGCCTAGAACCGCTCTGCCACACCGGCCGGCTAATATTGAGAAAAAAATTCGATACGCTCTGCCGTTTCCGACTTAATTAGCATTGAACTTAGCCAATTAGGCCTTTGCCGCGCAAACGCAAGCGGTCCACCAGATACATTTAGTGTCAGTTGTTGCCATAGCGAAAGCGCACGAGACGTCTCAGCTTTTCGCTCCACTTAGATCCTTACTACCGGCGGATGTCCAATTTTTGTATCGCTCTCTTGTTCAGTTTTAGGAAACCAAACGAAGGAGACGTTTGAGAAATTGTTGATCCCCAAGGAAGAGAGCGTTCCTGGTCATTCAGAGTTGTGGACAACATAGAAGGCTCTCAACAGACTACGCTCTAGTACCACGAGATGCAGGACCAATCTACAGAAGTGGCGCCTTCCTATGGAGTCAGTTTTTTGCAAGTGAGGTGCAGTGCATGAGCAGTCCTAAAGCATCGACTGCACACTGGCCAGCGCAGCGCCGTGGAACGGCATCAAGAAGGCGCTGATCCGCGCGCCAATGGAAAGAGCGGGCAGCGCCACACCTCCAGGAAGACAGAGTTCAGCGCCACCTGTCCGTGCTGAATTACCCAGCCGCCCGTCGCTGGTCTGCCCAGTTCGGTGACAGACTTCGAGATCATTAGTACTGAGTAATTGGCAGCCGATACTTAGCCTGCGTTCTGCGAGTAGTAATAGTGAAAAGTAATAGTGAACCGTAGCGGTCGCGCGGTTCCAGACTGTAGCGCCCAGAACCGCTCGGCCACTCTGGCCGGCTCAGCGAATTCACCTACAGCCAGTTGGGACTATGAAACTGGTAATGATGTCAATAGTGATGGAGATGAAAATTAATGTTTTGAGATGTCATTTTGTGCTCCATATCACATCTTTCTTCCTTTATGTTTAGTAAACAGTTGTTTAACTGAGATATTATTTCAGTATGACAATACCATCTACGACGTATGTAGGTATAATATTATTATGCATTATATTAGTGCCGTTTTTATTGAATTCCGTAAAAAAAAACCAAGTCGAACTCATTTTCCTTCTCCACACATAAAGAATACAATTTTGTATCAACCAGTTATTTATGCTAACATTCCTGATGCTTACAGAATATTTAGAGAAAAGAGAAACAAATTAGCTACTTACGTAACGAAAATACGCGTTTTTTTCTCGTTTTTCCAACGTCGAGATTTTCTGACAAGTGGAGTTTTTGCAGGCAACTCTCATATACTTCAGTGTTATTTATGCATTTGGTTTGCCATAATTAAGTGCCTCAAAATCCGCATGAACTGTTTCAGATATACAGGAGATGGTCAAAAATATGGAAACTAAAAAAACATAACACATTAGCATGTATAAAACGCAATAGGAAGCCTTAGGCATTAACAGCATCATTCAGTCGTGTCGGAATGGATACGATACAGGTATTATAGATTTTCTGCAAAAAAGCGGCAAGTTCAGGTAACAATGACGGAGGTGAACAGCGATCACGCATTCTTTTCCCCAAAGTAGGCCACAGAGGCTCAACAATATCGATACCTGGTTGCCGTGCCGCGCGGAGTGGCCGCGCGGTTTGGGGAGCCATGTCACGGATTGCGCGGCCCCTCCGCCGGAGGTTCAAGTCTTCCCTCCGGAGTGGGTGTGTGTGTTGTTCTTAGCATAAGTTAGTTTAAGTAGTGCGTAAGGCTAGGGACCGATGACCTCAGCAGTTTGGTCACTCACAAATTCACACACATTTGAACATTATGGTGGCCCGAGCAGATGTGACAATTCGTCCTCGAGCTTATAGAACCAGTCCTGGGAGATGCGGGCTGTGTGAACATTGTACCTTGGGATGGACCTGATCAGCCAAAATGGTCACATAATCCTTGGAAGTAATGTGCCCTTGCAGAGTAATCATGGGGCTCTTGGAAGACTACAGTAAGGCTGCCCAAATGATGACAGTATCGCCGCCATAGTTCATCCTAAAACGTAAACTTCGATATGATACCTCTTGAAACACCAATCACTTCGGCTCCCTTGGTTATGGAAGGAGCCAGCACACGAACACCAACAATCTGTCCAGATTCTAATTCATTTATCTTCGACGTCTGATAATTGGTTGGCTGGTTCAAATGGCTCTGAGCACTATGGGACTCAACTGCTGAGAACTTAGAACTAGTTAAACCTAACTAACCTAAGGACATCACAAACATCCACGCCCGAGGCAGGATTCGAACCTGCGACCGTAGCGGTCTTGCGGTTCCAGACTGCAGCGCCTTTAACCGCACGGCCACTTCGGCCGGCCGTCTGATAATTGTAATATTTTGAGGACATTGTACAGGTGTACATTTATGGTCAAAAAAACAGCGCAACCTGAAGGCTTTGCTAGCATCTGAATTTATATTCAAGCATGCATTCCTGGTTGTGTTTGCAAATTTCTGTCCAACACCCGTAGAAGGGTTTGAAACGTGGAACAAATATGCAAGGGTTTGAAAGGAAACGTTTATCGCCAAAAACCGAAGAATAACAGAACATCTGTTTTACAGGAATTGCTTTTCCGAGACTGTGTTTATCTTTTTAGCAAATGTTTGTATCAGATTTGTTAGAATTTTCAAATCGGACTATCACATTCTGGAAAATTTTCGAAAACCATTGCCTTCACCTAATTCCCGCTAAGTGTACAACAGCATATTTTCGTCCAACAGGGCTACTTCATCTTTGTCTTCGTCTACTTATACTGTCAAGTCTTGTTGATGCAGCACCATATAGCATTAACTCATTCTCTTCCGGAAAATGCTAGTACAAAACGCGAAATTTCACGCACCAATACGTTGTTTCTGCCAATGCCAGTACATACGTAAACGTTTGTCACTAATCTGGACGAAGACGCGAACAACAAACATAGCTTCAAACATGTCGTGAAAATGGTCGGACACAAGGATGCGTACTGAGACATGTTTTTAAACGCAGCGTAAAAGCATCTTAATGAAAAAAATACCATTAACAACACATTTTTATCAGCTACGTTTTAAGAACGCAGGAAACCTTGCCTGCTGCCTTATGTCACACATTAATTGTGTGAAGGTACCTGCAACTGTTTATGATAAGCGACTCTATTAAAACGAAACACTAGCAGCTGTCCTTTCGATCTTATAATACAGCTACCAGTTTCGGTGATGGTTCAAATGGCTCTAAGCACTATGAGACTTAACATCTGAGGTCATCAGACCCCTGGACTTAGAACTACTTAAACCTAACTAACCTAAGGACATCACACACATTTATGCCCGAGGTAGGATTAGAACTTGCGACCGTAGCAGTTTCGGTGATTCAATACATGATCTTTAGGCCTTAACCAACATCTGCAGGCCTTAACTGACACTGAGGGAGTTAACTCCAATCGTATACACGATCCCAACAACGATATTATGTCTCCAACCAAAACCTAGTTGTCACAGTCGACGGAAATCAGTTCCTTGATGCTGCTCCCTACTGGGATCGCGTATACCATTGGACTTAACCTCCTCAGTGCAGTTGAGACCTGAAGATGGTGTATTGGATCACCGAAACTGGTGGCTCTGTAACAAATAACATCGAAAGGACGGCTGCAGGTCTTCCATTTTATTACTTAAATGGAGATTCGAAGACCATCAAACCTTCACTCAGAAGGGTGGACATTCAAAAACTGTTTATTTCATTCAAGATTTTAATAAGCTTCCACGAAGCGTTTCGGGGTTTTACAGACTCATCTTGAGATGGATACATTAGTATACATTTGCATTTTGTAAACATGATGTCTGAACGACATTTACATTCAAGTACACAGTCACTGAACAATACAGACACTGCAATAACAGTACTTCATGCCAAAGCAGATGCAAATTGACGAGCTAAACACACACTTTCTCTGTGCGCGAACCACGAGCAGTAAGGGATGAGACTCTAGGACATATGGAGGTTTGTATCGGTTCTCGAGGCATGCTGGGATAGCCGAAGCGTTTAAGGTGATCTCTCGCATTGAGCGGGTACTCCGGGTTCGAGTCATGGACCGGCACAAATTTTCATATGTTTCTAGTAAATGGTACAGCTGATGTATAGTCGTACTCGCAAACAGCGAATACATTTCATGTATTTAATACCACTGTAGATCGTCAGCAGTGTCTATTTCTTAAGACATGCACGCATGCAAAGCCACCTTCCACTATCGTGGGACCTTTTCTGTTTTTCAGGTTTTCTGAAAAATTAATTTTAGCTAATTTTTTATTTTTCGTAGAGACAGTTTGAAAGGTTCTGCTGTTAAAGAGTCTTCTTCACTAGCTTAAGAAGGTTTTAACAAATTATTAAATTTCTTTGATAGTTGGGGACAAATCTTAGAAATTGTTATGAATGTTTGAGTATTCAGGAGTGTGGATTGGTTCTAGATGTATTTCGAAATTTTTAGTGTTACGTTAGCCAAATCAGCGAGTTTCGTCACATTTCCCTCTGATCTTAGATTTACGTTTGATGTAGATCTAAATCTCACTTCCTCCTCCAACGAGGGCCTCTTTAACAGATCCTCTGTAGGTAATCTATAGAAAATACTTTCATACTAAATTTCCTCTATACTCGATTTTTTTACCGCTATCTATCGTATAGGCTTTTGATTTACCAAGGTCACTAACTTGGATATATTAATTTTGCATGTGTAAACTGAACTTGTGTAAATTTAACAATTTCAGTATGTTCAAATTATAAAATTAATAGTTTAACATTGCAAGAAATAAAATAAAATCAAAACTATTCACAAAAAAAAGAAAGATGAAAACCGTGTGCCAGACCGAGATTCGAACTCGGGACCTTTGCATTTTGCAGGGGAGTACTCTACCAACTTCTTTTTCAGTATGATAATGGTACAAACCGACATGTAGAGAGAAAGAATATAAATGAATAATGATCAGTTTGGCAGCAATTCATTCGTTAGGTCAGCAGCACTTACGTAAACAATTCATGGCATATCTTATATATTATAATGTAGCCCATTTGTGAAAAAATAGGATTAAAGTAATCATATATATTGAAGGAATTCCAGATAAGCGAATTTCGATCAAGTGGTATTATATGTTTTAAAAATAAGCAACAGTTATTCAGTTAAAGTCTAGGCATCAAAATGCTCGCAGACTGGGGTCATAGTAGAAAACCTCCACGAAAATATACAGAAACTGATAAATGGCAGCTAAACCCACTGCAAGATGATAATGGGTGGCACGGACGTACAGAGTGATAGAACAGAAATGAAAAGTCGTCATTCTAGCAACAATTAATTTCTGAGTTTAGCAACAATTACGTGAACAAGAATAGAGGCCAAAAGTGAACATATAATTACGATAGAAATTACACACAGTCCTCATAAGATACATATGCAGTTACACCAGTGGCGGTGATCCACAGCAGTTAGCTTAGGAAATGTGAAACAACAAAACAAAATCAACATGATGTGAAAATTTGACCATGTTTTATAACTGAAATAACAGTGTGATCTCTTACCAATGACCAGGTGCGTAAAAACGCAGGTTTTCACCGGAAAAACTAATGTAACAAATATGACGCGAACTGGTCTGTAAGTACCGCATGTGAAAATAAAATTTTATTATTCCAGGTTAATAATACTAAAGATGCCTTAATTTCAAAGGCGACACGCGTCTGGAACGTAAATAACTATAGATTACAGCAAGAAAAAGAAGTTACAGTTTATGGCCACTCAAACGTGTTAACACTACGTCAAGTTAATGGACAGTTCCTTGGAGCAAAGTACATAATTGTTTCCAGATGAATAATGTACTGTCTGTCCCCCTGCTTAGCTGACTGGTCCCGTGCTTGCCTCCCACGCAGCAGGCACGGGTTCGATTCCCGGCTGGGTTGGGGGTTTTTCTCCGCTCTTGGTCTGGGTGCTGTTTTGTCTTCATCATCATTTCATCCTCATCAACGGCAAGCGAGGCGCCCAATATGGCATCGACTGAAACTCGCACTCGGCGGCCGAACTTCCCCAGATGGGGCCTCCCGGCCAGCAATTACACAACATTTCATTTCCATTTCATTTTCATCTACTGTCTGATACATTTTCCTTCAGTTACCGGGTACAAAGCTCGATAACACGTTGCAGTGCGTGTGACGGGTCGAAAGGTGGTGTTTCAATTTTGTTGTCGTCACTGTAGTTTTGTCGTCTTGACCTGTTGGTGTAGTAGCGGAGATTTACATTGATATGGGTTGAATATTAACCATTAATTGTTTTAATGTTAGTTATATGTGTCTGTGATCAATATGCTGAAGGGTAACCATACAGGAGCAAAAGCTGCATTCAACTTTCGAGCGGCAAAAATCCTAATTACATCGGTGGCGGACTGCAGTAGCAGTTCGAGCCGCAAAGATTCTACGATAGTAGCAACCGTCAAGAGAAGAAGAGTCGACGGCTATCTGAAATAATGACTTAATTGCGTGGAGGTAAAAATAAGAGGAGTTTTAATGAAGTCAAGAACTTGACGCCGCGGTCCTCCATCTTAGTCGCCTCAAAACATTGCTTTCAGGTTTTTCTGTTGTGCTCAGAACAGAAAGCAAAGAATACACTGAGTTCACACACAGAGTCGGTAAAATTCCCGAAAAGAAATGCCACGAAACTGAATACACTTTATCAGTTTCTGTTTCCCAGAAGAAACGAAAAGATTGTTGAATGAATAAAATGTTAGCTGCCTGCGGTAAAACGTTTCATTGGTCGAAATATTAGGAAGCGGGAGATTCTTCTGACAATCCGTACAGATTGCATTCTCAATCTCTGACTTTTTGGACTTCAAAAGTTCTAAACGTTTAATTTAGTGAAACTTGTTTGCTTTCCACTTCTGTAATTCATTTCAGGTCGTTAGAAGTTGTGTCTGTTTATTCAAAGTTTACATCTGAGTTGCATCTTTCTCGGTACTTACCTGTAAACCAAGTTTAGAGAACTCGGCTCTAAATTTGTAAGACACTGAACAGGTGTCAGTTCTGGGGTACCCAAATCTTATGTTGTAGTTGTTCACAAAAATCAGTCTATCTTTTTCGTATGACACGGGGCTTGGAGGATCTTTCTCTGAGTACAACATGTGTAACTATAACATTCTTCTGGTAAATACGTCTGATGTCACGATTGCTATACTGCGATTTGTACCCTCTCAGTGACTGTGTATGTTGATGCAATTTAGATAAGGTTTCTCCTTTAAGTTTGTTCGGTCTAGTGGTATGTTTTCCTGTGCTCTCCACATGTGCATTTCCTGTAGTAGGCAATACCTTTTTAGGAGTAGTAAGAATTTTGTTGATGTCATGCAGTGCCAAGAATTCTGGTTGAGAATACTGAATATCCTATATTTTTTCATCTGTCTTAATACGCACCTTATAGATATGGAAGTATCATGACATGCAGCTTCATCTGGTCTTTACTTTGGTCTTCTTCGCGTCACAGGATTTACACTAGTAAGCCCAGTTAGGGGAGTTTTGTGTACCGTAGGAAGTCATTTAACTTAATTCTTTCATTAATCTGTTCTGTAAATGGAACGTTCTGAAAGCATCTCAAGCGTAAGCGCTTGCAGTTGTCACCTGTATTGTGGCCCATGGTCCGTCATCTTTTGAAGAATCAGAAATATGCCTCATCACTTTCCTTTTTCTTGTGTTTGTACTCTGCACAGGATTGGAATGCTCGTTTTCATTCTCCGGCGTTTCTAATGATTTCTTTTCACTTAAGAAGTAACTTTATGTACAATTTCGGTATCACAACAGTGTTTCTGCTCTCCTTATCGAGAGAAAATAATTTTCCAGCCAACGCTGCATCCACAATGTGGCGCAATTTTCTATCGGTCTTTGTTTTGTTATTAAACAGCGTAACTGTTCACACTTTGTTTACAATGACTGATTAAGTATTGTGACCGGTAAGTATTGTTGGTAAGCCAGTAACATGAAGGTACAGCATTATAAGATGAACTACAAAAGGAGAAGAAAAAAATCTGTAAGTAGAAAATGTATCTTGATCAGTTAACCTTGATCGTTTTACTGAAGTATATCAAAATTTTATCACAGATTTTCGAGAACATTGATTTTTTTTTTACAAAAAACGAACCTAGCCACATTATAATACTTTCATTTCTCTGTAAGAAAGCATTATGAATTAAATTTTAAATTCTGATTGATATTGATTGTTATTCTTATGTACCTTTCCTATATACGTAATATTTCTTACTGACAAGTACGTTGTACCAAATTTGATCTCTTGTATGATTGATGAATGAATAAACAAAAGCAGTAGTCGCAAGGCATCCTAGTATTATTGCTTGTTTATGACAAACCTTGGTGTAGGGTTATATAGTTTGAAAACCTTAAAATGAAATTTAAAATTACAATCAAGCATCTTATGCCTGAAAATCTGACATAGAAACCTTCTGACAATAAATATTCGGGAAATGAAGCAAGCAGGTTACTGTCGAAAAGATATAACAATTCAGTGTGAAAACCAAGTGTGCAACTACGTGCTATTAATTAAATCTTTAATGAAATACTTGTGAAATACCCGTTTAAGAAGCATGTACATGTTACGAGGTTAGGCTATCACTAATAAATTATGAGTTACATAATTTTCGAAGCAAAATTTCCATTTTACAGGGTCCAGGCAATTGAGACCATCCCTTATCCACAATGTGGCCTTTTGCGTTAACTAATGTAGGAACTATTAGTTTAAATACTCATTAATACATCAGAACTGCCTACTGGTGACATTGCAAATTGCTGCAACACGCTTCCAAAAATGAATTTACCTTTTTTCGCTATTATTGACCACATGCTGAATAACATTTCATAGGTAAGATTTCAGAGTGAGAAGATGTGTAAACTGCAATGACACTGACGCCCTGACAGTCTAATAAAAGAAGAACTCAGTTCTTCGAGGGGGTATACCTCCATACAGTCTTATTCATTCGACATATCAAGAATCTTTCACTTGTTGACATCTATAAGTCATGGTAGCATGCCTTGTTTACTTCTTTACCAATTGCACACATCCGTGGGCTAACAAAGTTTTTTGCAAACGAGAAAATTAAACACTTTGTGCATATGATTTGAAAGTTGAAAATGTAACGATTAATTAACAGTATCAGGAAGCAAACAAGTATTGTTTTCAGATACGTGGCTTTATAGATATCGACACTAATACTGTAAGAGAGGATTTGACTGTATTTCGGAAATTTGTGGTAAGTTCCTGTGGGACCAAGCTGCTGAGGTCATCGGTCCCTAGGCTTTCACACTACTTAATCTCACTTAAACTAACTTACGATAAGGACAACACACGCACACACCCACGCACGAGGGAGGACTCCAACCTCCGACGGCCCCGCGTGTATGGAATGTATTACGAAAGCATTCTTTTCATATCACATACTTGTCTCCTTGGTTATCTGGAATGTAAAAAAACTAACTAACTAACTCCGTCTACAGGCCGCAAGCGACCCATCGGGACCATCCGACCGCCGTATCATCCTCAGGTGAGGATGCGGATAGGAGGGGCATGGGGTCAGCACACCGCTCTCCCGGTCGTTATGACGGTTTTCTTTGACCGGAGCCGCTACTATTCGGTCGAGTAGCTCCTCAATTGGCATCACGAGGCTGAGTGCACCCCGAAAAATGGCAACAGCACGTGGCGGCGGGATGGTGACCCATCCAAGCGCCGGCCACGCCCGACAGCGCTTAACTTCGGTGATCTCACGGGAACCGGTGTATCCACTGTGGCAAGGCCGTTGCCATCTGGAATGTAAAAACAAAATAAAATTATATTTACGAGGGAAAATGCGTCGTGTTACTGCATCAAATTGGCATTTAAGACCAGAAAGACATTCGAAAATACCTTCCTGACACTATGTCATTAAAGTAAGAAAAGTAATATTTACTATTTAAAACAGCCTTAGCGCCCACACGAGGAAGCAATCGTAAACAATACACTGCTAATTTTCTGGGGTATGTAAAATGGCGATGTCAGGTTCAAAACAAAGGACAGCCTAAGTGTTAGAGCCATCTCCCCTTATTTTTACCTCCATATTTATTTGATAAAAGTAATTGTATCGCTATACGTTTGTGTGGGTCAATAGTTCAACAATGGTTGAAAATGGACCTCATGGGTAGCTGTAAGGGGCAATTATACAGAGGTGATTCTCCTGTGGAGCGGTCTGGAGTCAGTTATTAATGAAAGTTGTCCGCCCCATTAGCTGAATGGTCAGCGTGACGGACTACCGTCCTAAGGGGGCCGCGTTCGATTCCCGGCTGAGTCGGGGGTTTTCTCTGCTCAGGGACTGGGTGTTGTGTTGCCTTCATCATCATTTCATCCCCATCCGGCGCGCAGGTCGACCAGTGTGGCGTCGAATGTAATAAGACCTGCACCAAGTCGGCTGGACCTGCCCCGTAAGGGGCCTGTGGCTCTGAGCACTATGGGACTCAACTGCTGAGGTCATTAGTCCCCTAGAACTTAGAACTAGTTAAACCTAACTAACCTAAGGACATCACACACATCCATGCCCGAGGCAGGATTCGAACCTGCGACCGTAGCGGTCTTGCGGTTCCAGACTGCAGCGCCTTTAACCGCACGGCCACTTCGGCCGGCTCGTAAGGGGCCTCTCGGCCAATGACGCCAAACGCTCATTTCCATTTTTCCATTGGTGAAAGTTTTCGAGAGAAGCTGAACGGAACAGTTAAATTCACAATGGAGCATTCTCAGTGGAAGTGACGTACTGACAGTCACAAAACGCTGTAGTACGGATTGTCTCCGCGACGTACTGGAACTTGCATTGGTGTGATAGTTTAAGGAATTACAGGTACGAGTAACTTCTGGCTCGAGATAATTGCTTGATGTAACTCTGCAAGTTTGTAAAAGTGAAATACTGCACAGTGGTACCCATTGTGAATCGTTGAACGAATGGTTAGGGGGATCTGGCTTTGTAATGATAAAGAGTCGGCTCAATTAGTTTGTTGGATGACTGAAATATTTCCTAGTGAGAACTGTACTGAGGACTAGTGTCAAGTTTGACATGTGACTGGATTTATGACCAGATGCTGATCTGAAGTTATCCCATTTTCTGGGTAGTGTTTCTGTTTAGCAACTAAGAGGTGATTGAGTATTGCTGTAAATTTGAGTATTGGTTAACGCACTCTGAATGAAACGAGCGTTAACTGTGTTACTTGGAGGTTTGTGGACACCAAGAGGATAGTGTGTTGCGCCTTTGGTGTGGTGATTGGCTCATGTGGCTCTGAGCACTATGGAACTTAACTTCTGAGGTCATCAGTCTCCTATAACTTAGAACTACTTAAACCTAACTAACCTAAGGACATCACACACATCCATGCCCGAGGCAGGATTCGAACCTACGGCCATAACGGTCGCGCGGTTCCAGACTGTAGTGCCTAGAACCGCTCGGCAACTCCGGCCGGCGGTGTGGTGAATGGATCTGTAGTTGCGTTGAATGGTAGTAACTCAGTTGGCAACGTTCTTGATTACATTAGTGTACTAAACACTCATAAAATATACGATTGAAGTGTGGCGTAAAATATGACAGTTTTCATTTGGTATGTAATATACCACCAGAGGTCTGATGATTGTAATTGACTACATCGTAATCTATAAATTCTGATTTCCTTTGAACAAATTTGGAGTAGTACAATTAGTGCTGTTTGGTAACAATGTAACTGTGGTGTCACCGGCAGACACCACACTTGCTAGGTGGTAGCCTTTAAATCGGCCGCGGTCCGGTAGTATACGTCGGACCCGCGTGTCGCCACTATCAGTGATTGCAGACCGAGCGTCGCCACACGGCAGGTCTAGAGACACTTCCTAGCACTCGCCCCAGTTGTACAGCCGACTTTGCTAGCGATGGTTCACTGACAAATTACGCTCTCATTTGCCGAGACGATACTTAGCCTTAAGCTACGTCATTTGCTACGACCTAGCAAGGCGCCATTATCAGTTGCTATCGATATTGTGAAGAATGTACAGACAAGAGCTACGTTCAACATTGATGGATTAAAGTTAAGTATTCCACCAAGTACCACCTTTTTTCTGAAGTCTAATTACCTTGTCCTGTTCCAGACCTCACGCCAGCCTGCGTGAGCTTAAACGCGTGCCTTTCGGCTTCCGCCAAACCCCGTGGGTTGGCTCCTGCCAATCTACAACAGTAACATTTTCCCCTTTTGATGTTCTAGAGTTAAACAGAGGCCAGGGAACTTCGGAACAAAGCCAATTATTGATCGTACAGTGTTAATCCTCCGTAACTTGCCAAAGTCTTTTCCTTTTCTGTAAATAGAGAAATATTAAAATATTTGTTTGAACAAATATTAAAATCGTTTGTGCAAGCACGTCACAGATTTTTTATTTTATTCTTTTTACGTGCTATTCATTAGTGGGTAGTCCAGATGCCATGAGGATCCCATCTGCTAGTACGAAATTTAAATTAAATAAGACTATATTTGTGCAGGGACAGAGTAACATCAAATTTAATCCCCGTGCATATACAATCGGTCACTTTTCTTCACATGTAAATGAATGCCGTATGTGTCGTTTACTGATTCAGTGTGTGTCAAGCACTGTTCGCTAGCAGAATATACTCCTTGTAAAACAAGAAGTATATCCTGATAGCCAACGTGTATAGTAACAATTACTTGAGACGTCATTAAGTACGTGTTCGTCTGGCACAGTTCGAATTATCGATACCGTCGTTCCTAAATGTTGCTGTTTCCGTCACAGTGAATTTACAGTTGTAACCTCCCAGCAAAAATAATGTTTAATAATAATGCAAAATGGAGCCAAGCTTAAACTCCCCACAAAAATTAAGGAATGAAAATTGACCATAAACCCACACAATAATATTATTTAAATAATAAACCATGAACGAAATGTAACCTCCTAACAGAAATAATAATATCTGGTAAATTTTATAAGGACAGCAGCGGTGACCTTCGGCCCTGTATTCTGAATAACAAAAGCAAAATTCTTACCTCAATAAACTGCAACTATATCTGCTCTTATTTATCGACACCGCTTCGTGCAATGCTGGCGTATATATATATATATATATATATATATATATATATATATATATATATATATATATATTGATTCTTGGAAGGAATGCATAGGAAAAATTCTTTAAATTGAAATGAATGCTTTTTCTTCAAAAGAGTGGAAAAATTCTTTAAATTGAAATGATTACTTTTCTTTAAAAGATTTACTTTATAAAAAAATTATTATTGGGGCATTTTTCTGAACAAATTAAATTACAATTAACATATATTATTAAATTTGCGCAAGGCTGCTTCTTTACCTTCTACAACAATACTCATCCTCCAGAGTCCTGACCAGAGTCGCGACCAGAGCACACAGCCGACGCAAGCCGACTCCCGCACACTACTGTATCCGACTGACTACTACTGCAGACTCGCGCAGACAAGCGCAGACTAGCACGGACAGAAGACTAAAACCGACTGACTACTAAAGCCGACTGACGCCGACTCGCGACAAGCAACAACTAACAATAAACTACTCTCTGGTCAGAGATTCTGTCATGCTTCGCCCATCGCTGGCGAAGCATACACCTTACATAACCCTCCACTGGGGGGGGGGGGGGGGGGGGGGGCAAAAATTTGGCAGCGTTGGTGAGTCAATTGGACTTGCCACGAGCAACAAATTTTTCTTAATTAATTAAGTTTACAATCACAGAATATATACATATATATAAGTGCAGAACATAAAATAAAATATAGTGCACACGCTCTGAGTACAGAACATATCAGGCAATGACAAAATGTATACACAATGAGTACAAAACATATTAACAAATGACAAAAGTGCACACGCACTGTAGTAGTAATATTTCGGGAAATCACAAATGTATAGGCAACGAGTACAAATCATATTGAGAAATGACAAAAGTGCACACGCACTGTAGTTCAGAACATATCAGCAAATCACAAAATGCATAAGCAATGAATACAAATCATGTTAACAAAATGACGAAAGTGCACACGCACTGTAGTTCAGAACATATCAGCAAATCTCAAAATGTATAAGCAATGAGTACAAATCATATTGATAAATGACAAAAGTGCACACGCACTGAAGTTCAGAACATATCAGCAATTCACAAAATGTAAATGCAATGAGTACAAATGATATTAACAAATGACATAAGTGCACACGCACTGTAGTACAGAACATATCAGAAAACCACAAAATGTATACGGAATGAGTACAAATGATATTAACAAATGACATAAGTGCACACGCACTGTAGCTTAGAATATATCAGCAAATCACAAAATGCAATGAATACAAATCATGTTAACAAAATGACGAAAGTGCACACGCACTGTAGTACAAAACATATCTGAGAATTACAAAATGTATACGGAATGAGTACAAATGGCATAAAGTGTACACGCACTGTAGTACAGAACATATCAGGAAATCACAAAATGTATACGCAATGGATACAAATCATATTAACAAATGACATAAGTGCACACGCACTGTAAAACTCTCTAGCATTTTTACAACAAATAAACATATCAAGGAGTGAAATAAAGTGCACATGCACTATAGAAGTCTTTAGTATTTTCAGGACAACTGATCTTATTAACAAATGAAAGGAAGTGCACACGCACAGTATATGTCTTTATCATTTTACAAGAATTAGGAAAGGAATGGGAAGGATTGCGTCATGGTTGTAGCACTTTAGGTTGCACGCAGCTGCACTGAAAGTCCATATCTTTCTACAGAAGCACAACACCAAGTGAGACAATCTGAAGCTCTTTTCCTTGAAGTATTAATCAGTGTAGCCAAGACACTGAAATGTCGTAATAATATTCCATGCTATCATTTTGGTAGTACACTAGGTACACCAAACAGTGGGACCATAATAACATCTCCATGGCTCAAGGTGGTGGACAGCATGTCGTGTCAACACCATGTTCTTGTAAAGTAGACCAACGTAGAATTAGTGCAAAAACCAAATATAGTGCTCCATGATCATGAGGATAGACAGGACAAATGGATATTGCAGTAACTTCTGGTAATTAGGTCAGAAGGTGAAGTACATTAAGTCACATAGTAGTCTAACAACTGATTTGAGTAATTGGTGGCACTCATCGCCCAGTTACTGAACATTTCTGTACCATGTATGTAGTATTACAGAATAATGTTCATAAAATTCTCTGAATATAGTAATTATTGGCACTCATTGCATAGTTACAAACCATCAGAAGTCATCATTCGAAACAGAAGCTAATGAATGGCATAGTAATAACATAATTCACTTAATTATAGTAATCATTGGCACTCATTGGCCATCTTATTACAATAATCAGTGGCATTCATTGCCCAGTTACAAAGCATTTTTTTTTGTATTCAAAAATGGTTCAAATGGCTCTGAGCACTATGGGACTCAACTGCTGAGGTCATTAGTCCCCTAGAACTTAGAACTAGTTAAACCTAACTAACCTAAGGACATCACAAACATCCATGCCCGAGGCAGGATTCGAACCTGCGACCGTAGCGGTCCTGCGGTTCCAGACTGCAGCGCCTTTAACCGCACGGCCACTTCGGCCGGCTTTTTTTTTTGTATTCTTCAGAAGTCATTATTCAAAATGAGTTAATTATTGGCATAGCATTTATACATAATTAGTCTAATTATAGTAATCATTGGCATCATATGTCATCTTATTACAATAAACAGTGGCATTCATTGGCCAGTTACAAAGCATTCTTTTTGTATTATTCAGAAGTCATTATTGAAGTGATATATTATTCAGAGCTGATCAGTATTATTCAGAACTCTCTTAAACTAGTAGCATTATTTGGGAATGGTAATTACTTTGTTTGCTTTTGAGTTATTGCTGCAAATGAAGATGTGTAACGTCATTCGTCATGAGTCAGCTGTAGCAAGGTTATGAAACAAAGGCAGTATATGTGATCACATTTATAAATGATAGACACAACTGGGTAAAAAAAAATGCAAGTACTAGAACAGGTTTAATAAGTAACAGGTTTAGTAAGTATCATGAAAAACTTCTCCTGGAAAAAATGCAAAATGGATTATTGAGCTGAAAGAAGAAACGCATATTATGCTGAAAAGTAGTGAACTTCGAATTAACAGGTAGTGAAATGTGTATAAAAATATATATGTTCTCTAGCTGTCCTTTCCAAAACCTTCAGTCATTATACCATGCGATATAACACATACTGTCAAAATGAACTGCAACAAATACCTAAATAACTACATAGCATCTCTTAACTAACAGCAAATATATAAACTTCATCATTATTTTCATCTGCAAAGAAAAAACACTTCATTATCCATATTAGCATATTCTTCATCATTATTCATCATTATCCATATCATCATAACTCCATTATTATCATCACCTGTAAAGAAAAACTTCATTATCCAGATTAGCACATTCTTCGTCATTATTCATCACCATTCATTATCATCTGCAAAAGAGTCACTTCATTATTCATTATACAACTATTCCTTATTTCTATCATATTTCATCACTAAAACTAAGATGTGTAGTTCTGTCTGACAGCCTGCATCAATCGCCTCGTATTCTGAAAGAAAAAATTAGTTAAGACTGTTATTCTACTATGTGTATAGTATATTCTTGTTAATGCTTGTTAATTCTGATCCATTTACTCTTCATCACGAGGTATTGCATTCTCTTTCGTTCATTCCGAAGGTGAAATTCCCATTTCTGTTTAATTTATTTCGTTTACACGATATTTCTTTCTGAAAATGATGAACAAAGATTAATGTCTTGCATTTAATTCATATACCCATTAGATAAAAACTGGTTTATAGTAACATAATGGAGCATACAGCATAGCATGACAGAAAACGTAATATGTCAAAAACATCGACTGTGGTCAGAAGCAAAATGTACACAGCGTATCACGATGTAGCAAAAAAAAAAAAAAAAAAAAAAAAAAGTAGTCACGATGTTGAGATATCATATGGCAAAAATGTTAAAGTCAGTTGGTGTTTGTTACATCTTAAATATTTCATAGAGCATACAAACAAACAGGAAAACAATCATACATGCATAAAAAATGGAAAATATGTACGGTCTAGAGTGTATAACGACAAGAAGAGCGACCTGCTAACCTTACCTTGCAGGGCACTTGCCAAGAAAAAATTACGATAATCATCAGTAAGTAGTCACATAAATATAATTGCATAAGTGGTCATAAAATGTGTAAGTTCATCTGGAAAAATATGCACGGTCTGATGTGTAACGACAAGAAGAGCGACCTGCTAACCTTACCTTGCCGAGCACTTGCCAAGAAAAAATGCGATAGTCATCAGTAAGTGTTCATGTGAATATTAGGAAATGGGATTACAGAGTGGTAAATCATAAAGTATGTTCATTCAATAAAAGGTTTGATGTTCGACATGTGGTGGTTCCCTTTGGTTTTTCTAGTTCTCAAAGTTTCGACGTGTACTACATTGGGGTGAGGAATGCTGCGAATCCGATATGGACCTGCGTATATAAGTTCAAATTTACTGCACCTACCTTTTCCTCTATTCGATAAATAGTGTGTTGTTGTTGTTGTGGTCTTCAGTCCTGAGACTGGTTTGATGCAGCTCTCATTGCTACTCTATCCTGTGCAAGCTTCTTCATCTCCCAGTACCTACTGCAACCTACATCCTTCTGAATCTGCTTAGTGTATTCATCTCTTGGTCTCCCTCTACGATTTTTACCCTCCACGCTGCCCTCCAATGCTAAATTTGTGATCCCTTGATGCCTCAAAACATGTCCTACCAACCGATCCCTTCTTCTAGTCAAGTTGTACCACAAACTTCTCTTCTCCCCAATCCTATTCAATACCTCCTCATTAGTTACGTGATCTACCCACCTTATCTTCAGCATTCTTCTGTAGCACCACATTTCGAAAGCTTCTATTCTCTTCTTGTCCAAACTGGTTATTGTCCATGTTTCACTTCCATACATGGCTACACTCCATACAAATACTTTCAGAAACGACTTCCTGACACTTAAATCTATACTCGATGTTAACAAATTTCTCTTCTTCAGAAACTCTTTCCTTGCCATTGCCAGTCTACATTTTATATCCTCTCTACTTCGACCATCATCAGTTATTTTACTCCCTAAATAGCAAAACTCCTTTACTACTTTAAGTGTCTCATTTCCTAATCTAATCCCCTCAGCATCACCCGATTTAATTTGACTACATTCCATTATCCTCGTTTTGCTTTTGTTGATGTTCATCTTATATCCTCCATTCAAGACACTGTCCATTCCGTTCAACTGCTCTTCCAAGTCCTTTGCTGTCTCTGACAGAATTACAATGTCATCGGCGAACCTCAAAGTTTTTACTTCTTCTCCATGAATTTTAATACCTACTCCGAATTTTTCTTTTGTTTCCTTTACTGCTTGCTCAATATACAGATTGAATAACATCGGGGAGAGGCTACAACCCTGTCTTACTCCTTTCCCAACCACTGCTTCCCTTTCATGCCCCTCGACTCTTATAACTGCCATCTGGTTTCTGTACAAATTGTAAATAGCCTGTCGCTCCCTGTATTTTACCCCTGCCACCTTCAGAATTTGAAAGAGAGTATTCCAGTTAACGTTGTCAAAAGCTTTCTCTAAGTCTACAAATGCTAGAAACGTAGGTTTGCCTTTTCTTAATCTTTCTTCTAAGATAAGTCGTAAGGTTAGTATTGCCTCACGTGTTCCAACATTTCTACGGAATCCAAACTTATCTTCCCCGAGGTCCGCTTCTACCAATTTTTCCATTCGTCTGTAAAGAATTCGCGTTAGTATTTTGCAGCTGTGACTTATTAAACTGATAGTTCGGTAATTTTCACATCTGTCAACACCTGCTTTCTTTGGTATTGGAATTTTATATTCTTCTTGAAGTCTGTGGGTATTTCGCCTGTCTCATACATCTTGCTCACCAGATGGTAGAGTTTTGTCATGACTGGCTCTCCCAAGGCCATCAGTAGTTCTAATGGAATGTTGTCTACTCCCGGGGCCTTGTTTCGACTCAGGCCTTTCAGTGCTCTGTCAAACTCTTCACGCAGTATCTTATCTCGCATTTCATCTTCATCTACATCCTCTTCCATTTCCATAATATTGTCCTCAAGTACATCGCCCTTGTATAAACCCTCTATATACTCCTTCCATCTTTCTGCCTTCCCTTCTTTGCTTAGAACTGGGTTGCCATCTGAGCTCTTGATATTCATACAAGTGGTTCTCTTCTCTCCAAAGGTTTCTTTACTTTTCCTGTAGGCAGTATCTATCTTACCCCTAGTGAGACAAGCCTCTACATCCTTACATTTGTCCTCTAGCCATCCCTGCTTAGCCATTTTGCACTTTCTGTCGATCTCATTTTTGAGACGTTTGTATTCCCTTTTGCCTGCTTCATTTACTGCATTTTTATATTTTCTCCTTTCATCAATTAAATTCAATATTTCTTCTGTTACCCAAGGATTTCTATTAGCCCTCGTCTTTTTACCTACTTGATCCTCTGCTGCCTTCACTACTTCATCCCTCAGAGCTACCCATTCTTCTTCTACTGTATTTCTTTCCCCCATTCCTGTCAATTGTTCCCTTACGCTCTCCCTGAAACTCTGTACAACCTCTGGCTCTTTCAGTTTATCCAGGTCCCATCTCCTTAAATTCCCACCTTTTTGCAGTTTCTTCAGTTTCAATCTGCAGTTCATAACCAATAGATTGTGGTCAGAATCCACATCTGCCCCTGGAAATGTCTTACAATTTAAAACCTGGTTCCTAAATCTCTGTCTTACCATTATATAATCTATACCTTTTAGTATCTCCAGGATTCTTCCAGGTATACAACCTTCTTTTATGATTCTTGAACCAAGTGTTAGCTATGATTAAGTTATGCTCTGTGCAAAATTCTACAAGGCGGCTTCCTCTTTCATTTCTTCCCCCCAATCCATATTCACCTACTATGTTTCCTTCTCTCCCTTTTCCTACTGACGAATTCCAGTCACCCATGACTATTAAATTTTCGTCTCCCTTCACTACCTGAATAATTTATTTTATCTCGTCATACATTTCATCAATTCCTTCATCATCTGCAGAGCTAGTTGGCATATAAACTTGTACTACTGTAGTAGGCATGGGCTTTGTTTCTATCTTGGCCACAATAATGCGTTCACTATGCTGTTTGTAGTAGCTAACCCGCACTCCTATTTTTTTATTCATTATGAAACCTACTCCTGCATTACCCCTATTTGATTTTGTATTTATAACCTTGTAATCACCTGACTAAAAGTCTTGTTCCTCCTGCCACCGAACTTCACTAATTCCCACTATATCTAACTTTAACCTATCCATTTCCCTTTTTAAATTTTCTAGCCTACCTGCCCGATTAAGGGATCTGACATTCCACGCTCCGATCTGTAGAATGCCAGTTTTCTTTCTCCTGATAACGACGTCCTCTTGAGTAGTCCCCGCCCAGAGATCCGAATGGGGGACTATTTTACCTCCGGAATATTTTACCCAAGAGGACGTCATCATCATTTAACCATACAGTAAAGTAAAGCTGCATGTCCGCGGGAAAAATTACGGCTGTAGTTTCCCTTTGATTTCAGCCGTTCGCAGTACCAGCACAGCAAGGCCGTTTTGGTTAATGTTACAAGGCCAGATCAGTCAATCATCCAGACTGTTGCCCCTGCAACTACTGAAAAGGCTGCTGCCCCTCTTCAGGAACCACATGTTTGTCTGGCCTCTCAACAGATACCCCTCCGTTGTGGTTGCACCTACGGTACGGCCATCTGTATCGCTGAGGCACGCAAGCCTCCCCACCAACGGCAAGGTCCATGGTTCATGGGGGAAGAAATAATGTGTACGTACTAATATCTTCTGTCCAATGTGAAAGTCACGGCGTGTACAAACCTGTTTTTGCTGTCTTCTCCGGCGCTCTGCGGCACGTTTGATGTTGTTCAGCGCAATGTCAATTATTTCATGGTGTCGAAGTTGACGAGACGTAGGAAAGGTTACTAATTCTTTAATGTTGTTAGGTGGTTCAACATTTTTCAGTATAACAGAGATAGCATAGTAGATTCATTCGGTATGGAATTAATTACATCTTGGAATGAGAGTATATGTGTGTCCCAATCAATATGTTTTTTATGGCAGTAAATTCTATACAGTTTACCAATTTCTTTCATTAATCGTTCACAATGGTTCGAAGAAGTATGGTACCTGGATATATATATCGGAGAAAAGTTTCTAGCTCGTAACATACGTGTCCATATAGCAGATCGAAACTGTGGTACATTGTCGGAAATTACTTTCAACACATGCCCTACATGAAATAGAAAATGTTTTACAAATGCTTTCGAAACAGTTTTAGCAGTAGCTTTGCGTAACGGAGTGACGGTAACAAATTTTGAAGTGAGTTCAACAGCGACAAATATGTAGCAAAAACCTCTATTAGTTCTGGGAATCGGACCAAAAATGTCTACAGCGGCCATGTGTCTTAATTTAACAGGTACAATGGGATGTAATGGAGGAATATGTGAAGTCGTATCTGATTTAGCTTTCTGGCAGATTTTACATGACGCTAAAACTCGTCGAATACGTTTCTCCATGTTCGTAAAATAACAGTTCTGTCTCAGTATAAGAAAACATTTTCTAGCTCCGTAATGTGCGTAACTTAAATGAGTATACCAGATTAATTTGTTAACAAGTTCGTCAGGAATGCATAATAACCAATTGTTGCTGTCAGGATGAGAGCGGTGAAACAGAATGTCATTGCGTACAGTGTAATGGTTTCTAATGGTAACATTATTCCTATCTTGCCAAAGGTGTTTTATTTCTTTCCATACGTTGTCCTTGCTCTGCTCTTGTGCTATGTCTTGTAATGACGACGAAATGAAATTTTCAAATGCAACTTGTTGAATGTACATGACGCTGAAATTTGCTTTGCAGAAGTTGGTTGCGATGTCTTGCTGATTGTTGTTAAGAGAACGGGATAGTGCGTCTGCTACAATGTTTTGTATGCCGGGAATGTGAACAATTGTAAAATTAAATTCCTGCAAATAAAGTTTCCATCTACTTAATCTGTCGTGTGTAAATTTAGCCGAAAGTAAAAACTGTATAGCTCTATGGTCTGTGTAAACGGTGGTATGTCTTCCATAAAGAAAATGCCGAAATCTGATAAAAGCCCATACAACACATAATTTTTCAAGTTCTGTAACAGAATAATTTCGTTCATCAGGTGACAGAATGCGACCCGCAAAAGCGATGTTTTTAATTACTGTACAACCATCTTCTTCAATTTCCTGAAAAATATGTACGCCTAAAGCGGTGTTAGAACTGTCGGCGGTAATAGAAAAATTTCTGGTAAGATCTGGGTGCGATAAAAGTGGTGCATTCAACAAAGCTTCCTTCAGGTTCACAAATTCAGAATGTGCTTGCCTATCCCAGGACCAAACAGTGTTTTTACCTGTCAATTGACATAATCTAGGGGTGTCTAAAGCAGAGTAATGAATAAATTTACGAAAAAGGTTAATTAAACCCAAAAAACTGCGTAGTTGTTTCTTCGTCGTAGGAACAGTAATGTCACGTAAAGCTTGAAGTTTTTCCGGGTCAGGCGTAATACCTTCTGCTGAAATTACATGTCCAAGAAATTTTATAGAAGTTTTACCAAAGTGCGATTTACTGAGATTAACTGTGAGTCCTCGTGCACGAAAAGTTTGCAACAGTCGTTCAAGAATCAGATTGTGTTCAGACCAGTTAGCTTCTGCAATAAGAATGTCGTCTACGTACGTTGTGATTCTGTCTTTAACTTCTGTCGGAAGTATTGTATTCAAACCACGAATAAAAGCTGCTGAAGAAATAGTTAAACCGAACGGTAATTTACAAAATTGATAACAGTCACCAAAACAGAGAAATGCTGTGTACTTTCTGCAGTTCGGATGGAGTTGAATTTGCCAAAATCCCGATTTCAAATCTAATGTGGAATAAATAGCAGTACCATGAAATTTCTGTAGAAGTTCTTCTGGTGTCTGTGGGCGATCTGTTTCCTTAATAATAATGTCATTGATGTGACGCGAATCAAGTACGAGGCGAAGTGAACCATCTTTTTTCTTAACAATATGGAGCGGGTTTATGTACGGACTAACTGCCGGTTCAATAATTCCTTGGTCAAGCATAGCTTGCAATTCTTTCTTAACTTGTTCTCTATGAATATATGGAATGGGATAATGCTTGGCTTTAAATGTGTCGTGCTGTATAACTTGAAATTCATACATAAAACTGGACATAGTACCAGGAACGTTGTCAAAAACTGGAGCTTGCTGTAAAAGAATTTTGTGTAGTTGCGTGCGTTCGTCGTCTGTATTTGCACTGCTGTGTTTAACTTTATCAGAAATCGTCTGTATAACGTCATTCTCGGCTTCGTCTGGAGTATTATAGTTGCGTACGTACGTATCTGTGAACAATGTGGAATTACAGTCTTTGTTACGTGATGCGGAAATGACCTCTGTACGATTAATTGTTTGTTCTTCTACAGATAAAGAATGCTGAAATTCTAAAGCTAGTTGTACTTTTTCATCCTTCAACATTAAATATGAATTTTGAAAGTCAATAATGGCATCGTGTTGTACCAGAAATTCGTACTTAAAATAATGTCTGTTGTCAACAAGGGAACAATCCAAAAATTTGAGTGAAATGTATGACCTGCAATACAAAATGATAAATGTGTCTGTAATTTTACGTCTACTCCTTTACTAGATAATGCTCCTTTTACTTCCGTTTTGCCTAATGGTAACGTAGGATAGGTATTCTCTTTGTTACACTCGTTGAAAGTTTCTTCGTTTATAACTGACATAGGTGATCCAGAATCGATTACTGCCGAAAATTTCGATGATCCAATTTTAACTTCGATGACAGGGTGTGAAATAGTTTTTTGAACAACTGGCCTTTCCTGCAAAAGAGTGTCTCGGATGTCGTCAAAAGTAATAACATTTTCGTGAACAACGTTCTGCGTATTTGAAGTATTGCTTACGTTGCTGGAAGATGCAACCTGTACTGTATCTAGTCAAATTCTATCTGACGTGTTATTATTTTCGGGAGGATGCTGTGGCATTTCGACTATTTGAACTGTTCTGTTATTTCTTCCAGACGTATTACGCTCTGGATGATACCTACTGTCTGGTTCATTCATGATTATATGTTGTGGCGGATGTTCTTGCTGCTGATAAGACCGACTGTTACTAAATGTACGCTGAAAATTGTACTCATTATTTTTACGTCTGTCGTGATAGTCATTTCTATACGGCGCATTGCGATAAGAATTGAAATAGTGTGTTTTCTGTACGTACTGGTTTCCTTGTTGCTGTGCATTACAATTTGTTGAGGCCGACGCTATACGCGTACGCGGCGAAACATTAAAGCTTGGTTGACCTTGTGCACTACATTGTTGGTTAGGTATGCCAACCGGTTGGTTTTGTTGCTGTTGTTGGGAAAAACGTCTATTGGTACCAAAATGTGGTTCCTCTTGCTGATAATTTTGACGATACTGATAATTGAAATTTTGTCTGTTATTAAAGTTCTGGTAGTTTTCGTTCCTGAAGCGTCTATTGGCTTTGCTATTGAAATTGCGTGGCTGATCGTAATTGCTGTATGTTTGTTGACCTTGGTTATTATACGAAAAATTTTTATTTATAAAGGAATAATCCGATTGTTGCACTTCCAAAAGCTGTAACAGATCTCTGAATGCCGAAATATTTTCCTTTTGCTGACCCGTTAAAAGTGACACTCTTAATGACTGTGGTAATTTAGAAATACATAATTGAATAAGTGCAGATTCGCTGTATGGTTCACTTAAGTACTGGTTTTGTTGGACCATGTGTTCAAACAATTGTGTGACACTAGGAAAATTTGAGTTCTCATAATTCGGTAAACTAATTAATTGATCCTTAATTCCGCGCTGTGTAGTCTTCGACCAGTACACTGACAGAAAAGCATTCTGAAATTCTTCTTCCGAGTAGCATTGTCTCGCGATCGGTCTCATACGAGTTGCCGGTTCGCCTTCCAAAAAACTGCAAATAAATTCAAGTTTGTGCGTTACAGGCCAAGTCGGTGGAAAAGCAAAGCTAAATTGTTGTATCCAATCCAGGGGGTGAATCTGTGCTCTGTCATTTTTAAATACTTTAAATTTTCTCACGGATAGAAAATGCTTATAATCAAAATTATCGTCTCGGTATGTCTGTACAGGTTCACGATTGTATGAGAATCTATTTGTCTGTGACTGTTCGGAATCTAACTCACGTACTCTCTGTAAATTACCTAAATTATACTGGCTGTGTGAGTCTGACAAATGTTCGCAAAACGGCGTCTGCTGTGATGTATTAAACGCTGAATCATTTTTCATCTCTGTAACCTCTTGCTGTAAAGTTGACAATTTTCTACATAATGTATTTTTAGACGAATCTATCTCACTGATCATCTGTTGTAAATTTTGGAATTCAGGTGTTTGGTTAAACGAAATCGGTGAAGTATCGTCTGATTTGTTATCATTATTACTTTCAATAACGTCAATACGACTGGCCAATTCATCATATTTTTCATTCAGTATTTTTACCTGATCATCGTTTTTAGTGTCAGAAGCATTAATTTGTTTATGTATTTTACGTGTGGTTTCGTTCAGTTTTTTAACGTCAGCTTTGATGTCATCGGAATCCTGTGTTAGTTCTAATTGTTCGAGTCTGTCTGTCACTGTCTGAATATCTACTGTGTGTGTATCTGTTTTTGATTTAAGATCAGAAATTTCATCACGTAATTCGGTGTTCAACTGCTTGATTGTATTAATTTCGTCGGATACTGCAGCAATATTGTTGTCTACGTATGTTTTTGCTTTCGTAAACAATTTACGTTTATCTTCCTGTCTTTGTGCGATAATTGGTCCATAACTTGTCGTTTTACTTTATTCTGTTCCTGTATAAATTTACAGAAACGCGTTTCACTGTTTTGTAGGTGGTGATTAAAACGTTCGTCAATTTGACTGTTCTGTTGGTCGAATTTCGCGTCTACTTTTGCATCCAGTGTGCGCGAAAGTTCTGCTGTCATTAATTTAAACTCGTCGCGTAACTGTGTTGCTTTTTCAGAGCATTGTTTACCGACTGCACTAATTTCGTCTCTAAGTGATTCTGTTGTAGCTGTTTGCATATCCCTTAATTCTTGAGCAACAGATCTAATTTCTTCACTACTTTTCCTAGCACAAGCCTCAATTTCCACACGTAATTGTTCCTTAGTATCATGACACTGCGCGGCAACGGCTGTAATCTGTTCACTAAGCTGTCTGGAATTGTTGTCTAATTTTTCATTAAGGTTGTCTTGTTTTTCATTAAGTTGTTTGTTCTGTTCACTAAGTTGTTTGAAATTTTCATTAGGTTGTCCTGTTTTTCATTAAGTTGTTTGTTCTGTTCACTAATTTGTTTGTTTTGTTCATTAATTTGTTTGACATTTTCATTAGTTTGTAGCATTAATGTTATAATTCGATCCATGTCAAAATTAGCTACTGAATTCTTTGTGCTGTTTAATGGCGTACCTGCAATTGTCGCGTTTTCTGTAACCATTTGGTTATTTTGTGATTCTTGAAAATGTGTGCTAATCAGATGTGCACTGTTAGTCCGACACCGGAATTAAATAAATCTGTCGTACTCTGATTAAACTGTTCATTTTCGTTAGAAAAATTTGTCTGTTCACTACGTAAATTTTGCAAGCCGGGTGTGTCAAGCTGGGCAGCGTTCATTGTAACAGAACGTGCCGCGTCATCTATTGTCGTGAAATTAACAGAGGACACAATCAAATTCGTTTGTTCATCACTAAGATAAAAATCATTAGAAGTAGTCGGTACACACAGATTGTCTGTAAATGGAGGATTGCCATCATTACACTGCATGTCGCAAGTACTATCGGTCAAGTTATTTGAGTCGGCTATTTCACTCATTATACATCGCGATGTACTGTTAACAGTTTTTCGCTGCATTTTTCACTAATCAAAAATTATTCACAAATGAAATAAGCACAATGCAAAATGCAACAAACACTATTACACCAAAAAGCAACAAATTGCCGATGATCTGTGGAAGAAAGAGTGACAAATTAGTAAATGCGTTGCGCCAAATGCTAGTTACATTTAAGTAATTAAGAGCAGATATATGACTACTTATCAGAAGATTCCCAAAGAAATACGATCCTGGCCATATGTCGCCAAGTGTAACCTCCCAGCAAAAATAATGTTTAATAATAATGCAAAATGGAGCCAAGCTTAAACCCCCCACAAAAATTAAGGAATGAAAATTGACCATAAACCCACACAATAATATTATTTAAATAATGAACCATGAACGAAATGTAACCTCTTAACAGAAATAATAATATCTGGTAAATTTTATAAGGACAGCAGCGCTGACCTTCGGCCCTGTATTCTGAATAACAAAAGCAAAATTCTTACCTCAATAAACTGCAACTATATCTGCTCTTATTTATCGACACCGCTTCGTGCAATGCTGGCGTATATATATATACATATATATATATATATATATATATATATATATATATATATATATATATATATATATATATATATATTGATTCTTGGAAGGAATGCATAGGAAAAATTCTTTAAATTGAAATGAATGCTTTTTCTTCAAAAGAGTGGAAAAATTCTTTAAATTGAAATGATTACTTTTCTTTAAAAGATTTACTTTATAAAAAAAATTATTATTGGGGCATTTTTTCTGAACAAATTAAATTACAATTAACATATATTATTAAATATGCGCAAGGCTGCTTCTTTACCTTCTACAACAATACTCATCCTCCAGAGTCCTGACCAGAGTCGCGACCAGAGCACACAGCCGACGCAAGCCGACTCCCGCACACTACTGTATCCGACTGACTACTACTGCAGACTCGCGCAGACAAGCGCAGACTAGCACGGACAGAAGACTAAAACCGACTGACTACTAAAGCCGACTGACGCCGACTCGCGACAAGCAACAACTAACAATAAACTACTCTCTGGTCAGAGATTCTGTCATGCTTCGCCCATCGCCGGCGAAGCATACACCTTACACTTTATACTGTCGGATGAAAGTCGTATCACCTTAAAGACGGTCGCTTCATGAAACTGCTTGTCTGTAAATAAATAAAAGCTTTCGGTGGTTCCACGATGTCGTTCTTTTTATGTTCTGCTCTTTAATACGGTTGTCCGCTCACTCGACGTAGGCGTCGAGTCGCTCTGACCCGAAATACTGCAGCGTAGTCGGCGACAAAGTTAAGAACGGGCGACCGCACCCAGCTGCAGTGAACATTGAGGGACCGTAACATCGAATATTCTACGGCCGTGGTCGTAAAACTGCACCCCGCGGATTTTCGTGCGACCCGCGGTTCATAGCCGTAATTTACAATAACATGCTTTTCGCAACAGACAGCTGACTCCGGTAACATCAAACAATGTTAGCATCTTTTCAAGAGTATATTTTTCTTTATCAATAACAAATAAATATACTTGCAGAGACAGTAATATTTTAAGATGTGCTTAATTTTAATTGAAACTGGTGAATTCAGCCGTGTGTTAAGTACACTTTGCCGCTATCCTCAGGGGCAGAACAGCTACTGCGGGGTTAATGGAAGTGAGAGGAGGAATATTTCATTATTTGTCTTCCAATTTTGACTACTCACGAAATTGAGTAATTTCTACTAGTTAGCTTTTATGGCATAAATAAACGGAAGTAGCATTGGTTCTTGAAAGTGCTTTACAGTGACGGTCACCTTCAAATGTGGTACACCAGTACGTGTTTGTAGCAAGTAAGATAAAATGAAATAAAGGCTGCTGTAATACAACGCAGTGCGTAGAAAAACAAATACATTCAAAAGATTTAGTAAAGATTTGTAATCGTGTCTCATATGCGATTACTGTTATTAATATAACATACCAATTTATGCAGGTTACCTAGTAATAGTAAGATCGGAAGCGGAAGGCGTATTCGCCAGGACTATAAAATTGGCCATTGCATATTTTTTGCCCTAAACAGCCCCGCTGCCAACCGATAAGTTGTCAGACTAGTTTGATATACACTGAAGAGCCAAAGAAACTGGTATAGGCATGCGTATTCAAATACAGAGGCCGGCCGCTGTGGCCGAGCGGCTCTAGGCGCTTCAGTCCGGAAGCTACGGTCGCAGGTTCGAATCCTGCCTCGGGCATAGATGTGTGTGATGTCCTTCGGTTAGTTATGTTTAAGTAGTTCTAAGTCTAGGGGACTGATGACCTCAGATGTTAAGTCCCATAGTGCTCAGAGCCATTTGAACCATTTGAGCCAAATACAGAGGAGCGTAAACCGACAGAATCTGGCGCTGCGGTCAGCAACGTCTATATAAGACAACAAGTGTCTGGAACAGTTGTTAGATCGGTTGCTTTTGCTGCAATGACAGGTTCTCAAGATTTAAGTGAGTTTGAACGTGATGCTATAGTCGGCGCACGAGCGATGGAACACAGCATCTCCGAGATAGCGATGAAGTGAGACTTTTCGGTACGACCATTTCAAGAGACTACTGTGAATATCAGGAATCCGATAAAACTTCAGATCTCCGACATCGCTGCTGCCGGAAAAAGATCCTGCAAGAACGGGACCAACGACGACTGAAGAGAATCGTTCAACGTGACAGGAGTGCAGCCTTTCCGCAAATTTCTGCAGATTTCAATGCTGGGACATCAACAAGTGTCAGTAAGCGAACTACCCAACAAAACCTCATCGACATGGTCTTTCGGAAACGAGGGCTCACTCGTGTACCCTTGATGACTGCACGACCCAAAGTTTTACGCCACGCCTGGGCCCGTTAACACCGACAATGGACTGTTGATGACTGGAAACATGTTGCCTGGGCGAACGAGTCTCATTTCAAATTGTATCGGATGGACGTGTACTGATGTCGAGACAACCCTATGAATCCATGGATCCTGCATGTCAGCAGAGAACTGTTCAAGATGGTGGAGGCCGTGCAATGGTGTGAGGCGTGTGCAATTGGAGTGATATGGGATTCGTGATACGTCTAGATACGACTCTGACAGGTGACACGTACGTAAGTATCCTGTCTGACAACTTGCATCCATTCATCTCCATTTTGAATTCCGACGGACTTCGGCAATTCCAGCAGGACAATTCAATAACCTACACTTCCAGAATTGCTACAGAGCGGCTCCAGGAACACTCTTCTGAGTTTAAACTGGCCACCAAACCCCTAGACGTGAACATAATTGAACGTATGTGGGATGACTTGCAACGTGCTGTTCAGAAGAGATCTCCACCCCCTCATACTCTTACGGATTAATGGACATCCGTGCAGGATTCATGGTGTCAATTCCCTCCAGCACTACTTCAGACATTAGTCGACTCCATGCCACGTCGTGCTGCGGCACTCCTGCGTGCTCGCGGAGGGCCCTACACGACATTAGGCAGGTGTACCAGTTTCTTTGCCTCTTCGGTGAATTTCGTCATCGCTCTCAATGAGACTGACTGGCAGTTTGATTTAGTAAAAACTTTTTTTGTGTCGTCTTATGTAAGCTATATCATTTATATTAGTCTTATTAAATCACTTGTAGGGAGAGTAATAATTTTTTCACAATATAGATGTTTAAAAAAACATCTTTTGGCCTATAGTGTAGTTCCTTATTATTTCTTTGAATTTATTAGTATCCTCTCTGCAGCACCGATGCCGACGTGGCGTAGGGTCGGGAAAACTGGGCACACTACGCCACCAAAGTGTTTTTCCAAATAAGAATTAGTTACTTCCAAAATAACTAGAGTAATACAATAGATAAAATTCCATACCCTTTTACATAAAAAATTATCACCGCTTTTCTGTCAATTTGTGACAAATTTGAATTTGTCACAATCTCATATTATTTAAAACTATCTGTGTTCTTATATTTGGCCCAATACATAAGTACGACTGAAAACGGTCTAGTGCAGCCGCTTGATATTCTTGGTAGGTCGTGCAGATGCCTGGAAAATATGCCTGGAAATAAGAAAGACTAACATGGGACCCTGTTGCGATGGTTCTGGCCACATTATACCCTTAGGTACAAAAATTGGTCACTACGTAAGCCTTCAAAGAGATGCAAGTAATTTCTGTACATAATTTTGTTTTTCTCTTAAACGTATTTGGTGTTATACCTTGTAATATCCACTTCGAAGTTTGTAAGTCGTACCTTCTATCAGCAAGTATGGTTTGGGGAAAATGCAGTTTCCCTTTGATGGGCTACTTGAAGCCAGTCCCCCCCCCCCCCCCTCCATCGTCACCCACCCATGCTTCTGCGTCTACAACCACATCTACATTTATACTCCGCAAGCCACCCAACGGTGTGTGGCGGAGGGAACTTTACGTGCCACTGTTATTACCTCCCTTTCTTGTTCCAGTCGCGTATGGTTCGCGAGAAGAACGACTGCCGGAAAGCCTCCGTGCGCACTCGAATCTCTCTAATTTTACATTCGAGATCTCCTCGGGAGGTATAAGTAGGGGGGAAGCAATATATTCGATACCTCATCCAGAAACGCACCCTCTCGAAACGTGGACAGCAAGCTACACCGTGATGCAGAGCGCCTCTCTTGCAGAGTCTGCCACCTCAGTTTGCTAAACATCTCCGTAACGCTATCACGCTTACCAAATAATCCTGTGACGAAACGCGCCGCTCTTCTTTGGTTCTCTCTCGTCAACCCGACCTGGTACGGATCCCACACAGACGAGCAATACTCAAGACTAGGTCGAACGAGTGTTTGGTAAGCCACCTCCTTTGTTGATGGACAACATTTTCTAAGGACTCTCCCAATGAATCTCAACCTGGTACCCGCCTTATCAATAATAATTTTATATGATCATTCCACGTCAAATCGTTCCGTACGCATACTTCCAGATATTTTACAGAAGTAAATGCTACCAGTGTTTGTTCCGCTACCAGTGTTTGCTCCGCTATCATATAATCATACAATAAAGGATCCTTCTTCCAATGTATTCGCAATACATTACATTTGTCTATGTTAAGGGTCAGTTGCCACTCCCTGCACCAAGTGCCTATCCGCTGCAGATCTTCCAGCATTTCGCTGCAATTTTCTAATGCTGCAACTTCTCTGTGTACTACAGCATCATCCGCGAAAAGCCGCATGGAACTTCCGACACTATCTACTAGGTCATTTATATATGTTCTGAAAAGCAATGTTCCCATAACACTCCCCTGTGGCACGCCAGAGGTTACTTTAACGTCTGTAGACGTCTATCCATTGAGAACAACATGCTGTGTTCTGTTTACTAAAAACTTTTCAATCCAGCCTCACAGCTGGTCTGATATTCCGTAGGCTCTTACTTTGTTTATCAGGCGACAGTGGGGAACTGTATCGAACGCCTTCCTGAAGTCAAGGAAAATGGCATCTACCTGGGCGCCTGTATCTAATATTATCTGGGTCTTAAGAACAAATAAAGCGAGTTGGGTCTCACACGATCGCTGTTTACGGAATCCATGTTGATTCCTACAGGCCGGCCCCGGTGGCCGAGCGGTTCTAGGCGCTTCAATCCGGAACCGCGCGACTGCTACGGTCGCAGGTTCGAATCCTACCTCGGGCATGGATGTGTGTGATGTCCTTAGGTTAGTAGGTTTAAGTAGTTCTAAGTTCTAGGGGACTGATGACATCAGATATTAAGTCCCATAGTGCTCAGAGCCATTTGAATCTTTTGATTCCTACAGAGTAGATTCTGGATTTCGAGAAGTGACATGATACGCGAGCAAAAAACCATGTTCTAAAATTCCAGAACAGATCAATGTCAGATATATAGGCCTATAGTTTTGTGCATCTGCTCGACGACCCTTCTTGAAAACTGGGACTACCTGTTTTCTTTTCCAATCATTTGGGACCTTCCGTTCCTCTAGAGGCTTTCGGTACAGGGCTGTTAGAATGGGGGCAAATTCTTTCGCGTACTCTGTGTAGAATCGAATTGGTATCCCGTCAGGTCCAGTGGACTTTCCTCTGTTGAGTGATTTCAGTTGCTTTTCTATTCCTTGGACACTTATTTCGATGTCAGCCATTTTTTCGTTCGTGCGAGGATTTAGAGAAGGAACTGCAGTGCGGTCTTCCTCTGTGAAACAGCTTTGGAAAAAGGTGCTTAGTATTTCAGCTTTACGCGTGTCATCCTCTGTTTCAATGCCATCATCATCCCAGAGTGTCAACAGTGGCTCATGAGCAAAAAAGTTTGACGACCATTGTTCTAAGGTAGGGCTGCAGTGTGCTTACAGATGTGCAACGCCTGTCGAGCTGTGGTTTCGCGATGTGAGTAGTAGCTGTAGAGATTCTCGAAGGAACGCCTGCGGAAAAGAGCGCAGGAGCTGTGACGTAATGGGAACAGTGGAGAAGCGGAGAAGAGGGCGAGTGCTTCGTCGCCTTTCCTTGCGTCGCGTCGCCCAGATGGCTGCACGGCCAGCATTAGGCGTAATTGAATCTGGCGAAGTGGTGTTAGCGGCCGCCCTACCTGGAAGCTTTCGCCGCCTCCTCCCTGGCTGGCTGCACGCGCTGTTCCTCCTTTAAACGCTGTGACTGCGGCTTTCCCGATAATCCGGGTAAGTCGTCGGCGTGGCTACCTTGCCCAACTGAGAAAGTGGTTGCTCCGTTCTCGACACCAGCTATGTCACCTGTCAACCAATCGCTGGTGATCAGCTTTGAATTTATTTATCATTTAGCGTTTCCCTTGAAAATGTAGTATCAGCGAAAGAGAAAAGGTTGGCCTCCATAGACGTGCGTTGCAAGAGAAGGGGAAAGACAACATCAAATGATGTTTTATAATAATACTGGTACAATCAATTCCACCCCACAATTCCAGCTATCTGCCCTGAGCCGCATTCCAACACTTAACGTGAGAAGAATGAGTAATCTTCTTAAAGAATATAAGAAAATCTGCAACAAACAGCAGCTGCCAATTCCAACCCTGGAAATCTCTCGGACGACGTGAACACTACAGCAGATGTAATTAAATTACACGGCGTGTTTCGTAGTTAATGGCATAAACGCATACAGTTGAAGGTACACAGTATTAGAAGCAATAAAGTCTCAGTAAACATAGGTGCGCAAACGAACTGTGTGCGAGATAATTGCGACTTTATGATCGTCAGCCACTATTGACATGATACTGTTTTAAGCACCGCATGCCGGTCCGTGGTGTGGTCCTTGCACACGTTTTCGAGACGTGGAGTAGTAAACAGAATAGATACGACATTACAGTACACAGAGTGCCACTCATGTCAGTTGTTTGGGAAGCATCACGCTACATCGGTGGTAAAATGGAACATTACAATAACGAAGAGTACGCAGATATGCACTTCGTGTATGGTAGGGCTAAAGGAAACGCACAGGAGGCTGCGCGCTTGTACCAAGAAGCATATCCTGCTCAAAGGTATCCGTGAGAGTGGACCATTTACAAAGGTGCATCGCAGCCCTCAAGAAACTTGAAGATCTGCACAAGGTGCGGGAGCGGGTATGTCTGCACGAATTAAACGTGGTGTATTGTAGCAAGTCTGGATTACTTCGGGAAGATGCACGAACAGATGCTGCATGACACACATACACACAAATTATTAGTAACTAATTAAAACTTATCGATGGCAACTAGTTTGATCTGAATTCTATGACCGGGAGGGCTTTTCGGGCAGTTCGGTCTCATTCTGTTGTTGTTACTCATTTAGCACCACCCAGGAGCACGTGCGACTTCAGGTATGTCACGGACGCGAGTAACCTTAACTAACAGCCAACCTTCAGCTCTACGAAGATCAGATGCTCTTCTGAAGACCTGGAGAAACATTCAGAAGAACCCCCAGCTACCCGTACACAGCGATGTATTAATAGCAGAACATCAGCGTCTGAAGTCAAGAAAACCACCTAGGTGAACTGCACGACATCTTGAAGCCTCCGACTTTAACATCAACGAAGTATGGAGAAGTCAGTGGAAAGAATCGTCAGCGTTCAACGGTCATCTGGTTGAAAAGCCTTCCATGCGAGTTCCAGGTTTCACACTCCCCAGACGCCAGTGGAGAACCATCAACCGCATTCGAAAAGGACAAGGGAACTGCGGATATCTAAAGCACGAATGACGCTGGGCACAATCTCCAGATTATGACTGTGGGGCTGCCCTGCAAACAATTAATCACACTGTTGGTGAATGCCCGAAACGAGCCTTTGAGGGATCAATAAATGACATCCACCATGCATCACCTGAAGCCTCAACTGTATCAACAGATTGGACTTAGAAATCTAAGAACTTGTGTAATGTGTAGATAATTTAGCATAATACTTTGAACATTTGATTCTGTACATATATTTTGCTTGTCATTTCTTACACTGTATACTCTTAAAATTATGTATTTGATCCAAGCTCTGTAGCATCATACGATAAATAAATAAATAAATAAATGGCCACTAGTTAATTCTGGAAACAATTATTATCCCCACATATGACATGTATTTGATACTATCACTGACATAACATTCAGCACTTTATTCACCACAGAATTCACATCAGAATACAATTGTCTATAACTTGACACAACGTTCTGAATAATTGTTCCATTAGCACGCAGCCGGGTCTGCGGTAAGATGACACTGTTGTCGTAAGTGAAGATTATAAGTGGTCACTGTGTTAGGTACGACTTCATACACAAAGGTAAGGAGAGGTAGACTACAGAGTTCTGGGGCAACTGTCATCGTAGGAAAGGTGGACAGGAGCCGAAATAATTAGTGAGCTAGTTAACCCAGTAAAGAGTAGATTTACTTAAGGGGAGGTTTACTATCTTTGGCCCGAAAAAAGCATGTTCATTGAGAATTTTTTTCTCAGGATATGTTATAGATATCAGTGTCAAAATTGGTCAAAATGTTTATTAATATTTTCTCTACAAAATGGAATTTTTATGACCGGAAATGTCGAAGAGCAAAGGCGAAAGTGCCGTCGGAACGAAACAAAATTTCGATGTAGACCTCCACGCGCGGTGTGTCACAAGTCAGCCGGCTCGTCTGAAATCAAAATTCAGTTGACGTTAGCGAATTATATAAGATTCTTTAGGAGTTGTACCTCGCTTAAGTTATTTGGACCAACAACAAAATGGCGTCCATTTGAAGAAAAATAGGGGTTTTTCATCGATTTTTCGACTTCACCGGCCAAGTGAAAATATTTATAGTTGATGGATCGGAATAAAATAGGCAATTAAGTTAGCTTCGTCAGAAACAAAGAATCATGCCAATCGGTTCAGTAGATTTGAAGTTACCATACCGCGCGATAAAAATAAGTCATTTCGGGTAAAACGCGTTTGAAGTTTTTACTACATATAAATGCAATATTATGCAACTTACGTTCAGTCTGCTATTCCGGGTCCATAAGCTAGTCCTTCCTCTTCCTCATAGAGGGCGTTCTGCTCGATCTGGGCCATCCTGCGCTGCTCCAGAATCGCTCGTAAGGCCGGCGACAAGCGGTTTTCGGCTGCTTGAATCCGTTGGTCGTCCCAATTCTTGGCGAACTGCGTCGAATAGAGTCCCAGTGTGACGTCCATCGTTGTTACCAAAATTGCTGAGTACCCTTCGTTGAAGCTGCTCACTGCCAGGGAAGTCCAATTTCCACAGTCTTCGCACCAGAATGCAAATGCTTGGGGGATAACTTCCAAACGCACGCGTTCAAACTTTCATTTGAATTTTGTGTGTTTCCTCCGAAGCACCGGAACAATAACTCGTTCTCCGAAAGAAAAAAGTAGTGCTTGAGAAAGGCCGATTTCAGGCAGGTGCATTTTTTGTTGAACCGCGAATAACAAACATTTCCGTTCCGTACTCGAAAAACCAGTTTCAGGTGTTGATTCTAAACACTTTTATGGATCCAAAAATGCAATTTCAAAAAAATTCATTTTTGAACCAAAAGATAGTAAACCTTCCCTTAATGTGTATTTCTTCAAATGTACGAAGACACATAACAATTAATTCAGCACGAAAACAGTCCAGCTATTACAACAGCAACAAAGATGGTGATGGAGCCACGACTAGGCAGCGTAGCGATGTGGTCTGAGTGCATGCTGCCAGCTCTTCTGTACTGTGGCGAAAGAGGGCACTCGACGCACCGAGCCTCTGGAGGCGTGGCCCAGCGGGTGTGCTCCATTGGATCCGTCAGATCCCGCACGACCGCTATCAGCATCTCTCGGAAACTTGCAATTCCGTTTCTACGACGCCCGTGGGGTGGTACCAACACCTGATATCGCACGCTGAATACGTAGAGACTGGACTGAGTGCCACTGCGCTCCTGAAGTAATCCAGCTGCGGTGGCATAAAGAAATAATCTCTGATTCGTTGATCCGTCGATCAGCGACTGTCTTCACTTTTGGCGCCATCGTGAGGTTCCAACTTTTCCAACAGACCTTGTTCTGCAGACGACACCACAACATCTGTGCCTGAAGGCATGTTTCTAGAAACAGTCGAACACATTCCGGAAACTCTGAGAAGGAGGCTTACCACACAAATTCCTGGAATGAGCCACCGTAGTGTTCAGAGGATAATGCATTGCAGTGCACTGTACCTGTACTATCACCAATGAGTTCTGTGTCTAAGTAAAGCGGACATTGGTCTTATACTAACGTTTTCTAACTGGACGCAACAACAAGCTACATACTGCCCTGTGTCTGAAACTTCCTGGCACATTAAATCTGTGTGACGGACAAAGAGATCAAACTCGGGACCTTCTCCTATAGCGGGCAAGTTCTCTACCATCTGAGCTACCCAAGCACGACTCATGACCCGTCCCCACACCTTTAATTCCGGCAGTACCTCGTCTGCTACTTTTCTTCATTGTGGAAACAACCATATGTTTGACAACATCTTGTTTGCAGATGAAGCAGGGTTCACTCGTGATGATGTGTTTAATTATCACAATTATCATGTTTCGAGTCATCTAGGCTCCAACATGTCACTGATGCTTCTCATTGAATATGTGGGTATGGGTACATAGGTGACCATCCAATTGGGTTGTATATGTTAACAAAGAAACTCAATGGAACGAAATACGTTTGCTTTCTGCGGCATCATCTTGCAGAATTGCTTGACGATGTTTGATTAGAGCAACGCCAGTGATACGTCGCGTGGCTGGCGCCAGTACCTCTTTCTTCTATTGTCATCTTTGTCATCGATTTCGCTTCGGTCAGCCGCTAGTCAGTTCTTCATCGCGGGATCGGCTATTCAAGTCTGCAGCGTCGAGGGAGCAGATCGGACTGTGTGGTCTGTCGGTTCCGGTTACAAGGGCGTCGGGAGGTTGGTCCTTACTTGGTGCGCATGCTCACTGCGCACGGTATTACTGGAGTGCTGTGGGCGTAGACGGCGGAAAGATTTGGGTTCCGGCAAGAGGCGTGGTGTTTGGCTTTTCTCGCCACGCAGTGCATGTTGAGAAGAGCAGTTTGCCAGAGCGTCGCCTGGCATTAACCGTTCGTCTGGGCTTATAGTGTGTGTTTGATGTAAACGGGTGCAGTTTTGTGCTTATCAATATTTGTTAATGGATAACTAATGTTGTCTTCAATGTGTATTTGGTGACGAGTCCGATAAATCAAAGTTCTGTCACATGTGGCATGGTAACGGGGCTTGGGTTTTTCATCTTGGTTTCCTACCACTTGATAAAGGATCTGCAGCTATATATAAGGAAGCCCGGTGAGCTATTGATTAGTGGGTGATTACATATCTAAAGATGTAACCTTGGTGATTAAGTAACAAAATTTGCACCTTAGTTCACGAGTAACGAAATACTATGCTGTGTCGTGAAATTACGTTAGATTCCATGAAAGTGTAGTTCTGGTGGGCTCTTGTTCGTTTAAAACAATACTCAGCTGTTCACGTTTCAAAGAACAATCTTATCTACGAGTGTATTGCAGTGTTTAAATGAATTCTTAAGTGTTGAGTTTAAAAAATTTGTTGCGAGCTTTCCTGTTTAAATGTTACGTTTTATTCTTTTATGTAATATGAATGTGGAATTGCAAGTGTGCCGTTTTAGTTGATCTATGTTTCAGTTGTGCGGAGCGCAGTGTATTTCGTCCGGTACGGTGGGGCGTCGCACCGGAGCTTGACTTGGCCGTTGCCAGTGGAAGTGTGATTCGTTAGACTGGACTCCATGTTGCTGGCCTTCTGTCTCGATCTCGTCCTTAAGCTGAGTATGGCTATTCTCTTTGTTCCTGGTTCTGTCAAGTCGTTGAGCTTTGTAACTCGCTTCTCCGCCGCTTTGGCGTATGCACCTTTCGCTCTAAATATGAATTTAAACCTGTAAAATTTGGTTTCACTCTGTGATTAGTGCCAGATTAGATTGTTGGAGGTTCCGAATAATTAATTCTGTGTTCCCTTATCAGCCATTTGTTTATTATATCTGTACCTTGCGTGCTGGCTGTAAAGTTTCATTTTTATAAAAGAGGGTTACATGTGCTAATGTTCTCAGGGAATGTTTAGATGCTGAGGCGTTGTTTTTTATTCATTGTTTGTTATTTAAACTAGTGCCTCCCTGTTCTGTCAACAACTGGATTATTCCTTAGTCAAAATTTAGTGTACCCGGTGTCTTCATTGTCGAGCTTTCAAGTTTAATTGTTACTTATGTGCCTTAATGTTATACCTTGGTATGAATTTATATTGCAAAAGAGAACTAATTGTACAGGATAGTCTTGCGGGTTCACATTTTGGCAAGTTTTGATTTTATTAAGTACTTACACCAACAGAAATGGTTAATATTTTATGCATAGGTGTAAGAAAAATGTTTATTGTGCTCCTGCGAGGTTGTTAAATTTATCTGTTTTATTGTGTTAAATTGTGCAAGGTAATAAACATTGTTTAACACAAGCTGTGTATGTTTGATAATTATGGCCCTGCAGCTTCCTGCCTTATTATTGGACGCAAATAGCACGTTTCAATCAGATGATGTGGTACATGCATGACGGAGTACCAGACTCTTTGCTGCCATGGCGAGACGGCATGTAACATACTGCTTGTTCACAATAAGAAGAGCGAGGCCTCCCTAGTTCTGAGTCGTTAAAATTCGGTCTACTTCGGTCCACTTCGGTTCAATCTTGTTTAACGTCCGGCCGCTGCCAACCGCAGTGATGTAATACTGAACTGTGCGTGGCCATTGTAAAGTGACTGGTGAGCTTCGCTACGTTCCTTAGTAAAGTTTTACACTGCATTATGAGTGACGGAGAGGTTCCTGGCCCATCGCGGGCAACGCCAAGTACTCCATCCAGTCCTCAGAGAAGAGCAAATGGTAGCACACTCGTAGTCGGGAAAGAAAAATAATTAGTAATGTCGATAAATGCTGCGAAGAAGAGAGTAAAAATAAAAAATTGCTCCACCCTCTTTCGCAGCCAATAACACGAACAGTTACTTATACAGGGGTGAGCGTCAGTTCCGTGAAAAGAATACGTATATTTTCTAAAGACAACCCTGGCAAATCAACAGAAACTCCCGGCAAAAAAAGGTAAATTTCAGTTCAAATTTTTCAGTTCGACATTTCTTTGAATCTGCCTTACCGTTTTTCTGAATTACTGTAGTCGTTTTCTTTGTGTGGTGTGAAAGAATTTCTTGTCCTCCAACAGGCATATAAAATTGAATGTAAAGCTGTAAATTAGACATAGGTACGCAATTCGCTTTGTAGCATAGCGGTTATGGTGCTTGATGTTGTACCGAAGGTCATGGGCACGCAATCTGTGACACCGGAATTTTTTTAATGTTAATAGCAAGGACTGTTATAATCATTTTTACTCAATTCAGTTAAATGTGATTGCATAGTACGACACCAAGGACCATAACCTACTACACTACCTAACACTACTCTATAAGTGTTTAAAAAAAGTAGATTCTTCACTGGGAAACGTCTCCTTGTTACTTATAACTACACATTCTTACAGTCTGACTCTCTAACCCTTTTTTAAATTCTCTTTTATTTAGGGCAAGATCTACAAGAAAAATCCAGTTGGATAATTTCGACAGGACTGTCGTAAAACAAACAATCGAAGATTTTTTATATGGTACAGAAGATTGCTCCCAGTCTGCGAACACTTCGTTCTGTACTACAAGAAAAGATCGGGTAGACGTCGTGTATTACTTCACTGCGAAACATTTTGTTATCCATGGGATTCACATGGCAAAAAGTACAAAATAAGCGTTCTTTATTGCTAGAGCGTGGAGACATTGTTGATTGGTGGTCGCGTTTCATTGTGCAAATGAAACATCTGAAGCAAGTAGCCACAGAAATAATCTATTTGGATGAAACGTGGATCGACGGCAATATGACAGTAGGTAAATGTAGGCAGAAGAGTGATGTTGTCGGCGTTGTGGGTTGGGGAACGTCATCCAAAAGACTGATTATTGGAAGCGTTGGATCAAGGAAGGGATTTGTCAGAGAAGCCGAACTAAAATTTTGGGCTAAATCAACTAAAGGTGACTACCATGGTCAGATGAATTTGGGAAATTTTGAAAGGTGGTTTTCAAGCATGGTGCTCCCGAAACTTCCTCAGAAGTCGGTAATTGTGATGGACAACGCTCCATACCATAACAGACAGGTTGAGAAAACACCCACACAGTATGACACCAAAGTGAGAATGTTGTAATGGCTTCAAAATAGGTGTGTCGCCTGTAATGAGAGAATCAGAATGCAGGTTTTGTTCGCTTTAATACAAGAGCATAGACCTGCTAAAAAAAAATTGTTATTGACGAAATGGCGAAAGAGAAAGGCCACATGGTTATACGCTTGCCTCCCTACATTTGTGATTTGAGTGTGGTAGAACTGACATGGGCGAAATTAAAACGGTTATTTAGGGAGCGCAACATTTCAGGGGACATGTCGAAAGTTAAACTTCTTGCGACAGCAAGTGAATCCCTTTTGTCTGTAACTGCCCATGACTGGGAAGGGTACTGCAGGAAGGTCCAACAACTAGAAGAAGAATATTGGAGGCGTGATGGTGTTGTTGAACTAGCAATAGACGATATCATTATTAACACTGCCGAAACGGACAGTAGCGACGAACATGAAGCACACACAGAAGAGGAGTACAATGAAAGTGATTCTGAGTGATGTATTTGAGGGTACAATACAGCGTAACAATTGTCAATAAATTTTCCAAACTTATTCCTTCTCTTTTCATTGCCACAATGTAAGCTTTTCTACTAGTTCTGTATAATGCCAAATTGTCCAAGAGAATTGTTACGAAATTAGTAGCAATAGGCAGTATCATTCAATATGAAACTTTCGATTTCACTTCATAACGGCCAATATTGGGTTTTACACGTAAATAATTTCAAAAATTTCATGTGTCCTGCAATCTTTTATTATGCCGCTGTTTGCTTTTACTCCAGTATGTGCGCAACATTAACAGTTGCTGCTGCGGCTAATAGATGGCACTGTGTATGTTGCTTGGAGCACAACTTTTATGTGGGTGCCAGAGTGTTGCCAGCACTGCGTAACGTTAGCGCGACTTACTACCCCGCCAATATGCTGTGTGCCGGTGGGCGGATGGGCGGAGCTTACCTCCTCTATAAACTGCCCCCCCCTCCCCATCAGAATTAGCTCTTCTCTTTGTGAACAAGCAGACCGATATGGCCAAAGATGGATCGGGCAAGGAGGGCCTATAGCCTGGCTTCCAAGATACCTGATATGAACGCCATGTGTTTCTGTGTTTCGGACCACCTTAAAGGTGTAATGCAAGCAACTGCAGTTAACACGATTGAAGAACTGAAGCAGGGACTTTTTAGTGCTTGTCAAGAATTTGGAAATGATTTACGCATCTTTGAAAGGATTCTAAACTCATTGCAGTGAGTGGTAAAGGCATGTATGCAGGTTCAAGGATGACACTATGAACACGTCGTTTAACTACGAGTACAACCATGTAAATTTTCTCGCTTTCATTCAAAACATCTGCACTTCTACCAAAGTATCTTCAAAAAATTTGCGTACTGTTATACAGTATTGTTACCTTTTTCTAATTCAGATGGCGTTTACACAGAGTAAAGTCAGTGGCGGCTGGTGTCCACAAAGTCGCAGTTATCTCACAAATGGTTCATTTGCGGAACTATGAGTGCTGCGACTTTTTTGCTTCTAGAATCATGTACTTCCAACTGCATGCGTTTACAGACGTTACTTATGATACTCCCTGTATAAATAATCCGTAAATGTGTGAACTATGTACGTATTTCATTATATTTCGTTTGTATTTCCCAAGTGATGTTACATGATTAGGAATAATACTAAAAATAATAATAACGAGTTGTATTAAATTTAATGAGAAACGCCGCGCGGGCTTAGCCGAGCGATCCTGGGCGCTGCAGTCATGGACTGTGCGGCTGGTCCCGGTGGAGGTTCGAGTCCTCCCTCGGGCATGGGTGTGTGTGTGTGTGTGTTTGTCCTTAGGATAATTTAGGTTAAGTAGTGTGTAAGCTTAGGGACTGATGACGTTAGCAATTAAGTCCCATAAGATTTCACACACATTTGAACATTTAATGGGAAATCTAGTTTTTCTGGAGAAACTTGTATTTATTCACCTGTGTCTATTTTATCCACCTTGGTTGTTCTACACTTAGCCAGCTGTAGTGTACCAAATCATTATGTGTTCTACGTTCCTGGAGAGCTGTGTGAAGTTAGGTAACTTCGACGGTTTTTATTTATTTTTAAATTGTATCTGTAATAAAAGATTTTAAAAGAGCAGGAGTCAGATCCAGAGGAAAATGAGCGTTGGAGACAGGTGCAAAAATAGTGCACTACCATCCTGGGTTAGGCCATGTTGGAGGCATCCCGTTGTCTCCCTCCGACCTGTTTCGGAGCATGTAGATGGCGCCAGTGTGATATGGATGAATGTGACGAGGGCTTGTATAGCATTGCGTTTTTGTCACGAACACAGGACACGCTTGGCAGTAGTGAAAATACAAGGTACTGCCACGACGCATACAGAGATGGTCGGCCAAAATGATAACGAGGTTAGCTTCCTCACGGGAGACCGCCACGGAAATTTTGAAAAACCTGAATCGGCAAAGTCTTGAAGATAAACAACAATTATCCTACGAAAACCCGCTTGTGAAGTTGTAAAGTTTCGAGAACCAGTATCTAGAATCTATAAATATTTTTTATGCTCTTATATATATATATATATATATATATATATATATATATATATATATATATATATATATATTCTGCAAGGACTATGAAACATGAAGTCAAGATTAGATTAATTACAACACACCCAAAGGTAATTAATTTCTACTCAAAGGCAATTAATACCAAAACTCCTTCTGTGAGTGGAATGGGAAGGAACACTTATACGTGGTACTATACTAAGTACTCTCCGTCATTCACTTTACAGTATATGTATGTATATGTAGATGTACCTCCAGGTCCACGCATCATTAGGCGAACACTATGGTTAGTTGTACGAAGATGTGACACACGAGAATAGTTAGTTGGGGAAGCGAGTGGGTGAAAACTGCTGCTGTCATATAGCCTCCCCTTTGCCAATAGCACCAAATGTCCCGCCAGATTAAAAACCGCACACGAGAGACAGATCACCATCACCATGCCGTAACTCCACGGGACGCTGAAGAGGGTTGCGGAACATTAGCGCCAAGTGTGGAATATCAGGAACACAAGGCTCCAGCCTCCCTTCTGTCCCCCTCCCCACCCACCTTTACCGATCCAGTGTAGTAGTTGTTGTGGTCTTCAGTCTGAAGACTGGTTTAATGCAGCTCTGCACGCACCTCCATGCTGTGGAAACCTCTTCATCTCCGAATAACTTCTGCAACGTACAGCCTTCTAAATCTGCTTACTGTATTATCTCTTGGTTTCCCTACATGATTTTTACCCCCCGCCCCCCTCACTTCCCTCCAGTACTAAATTGATGATCCCTTGATGTCTCAGAATGTGTCCTATCAACCGATTCCATCTTCTTGTCAGGTTGTGGCACAAACTTCTTTTCACCCCAATTCTATTCTGTACTTCCTCATTAGTCATTTAGTTATGTAATCTACCTACGTAATCTTCAAAAGCTTCTATTCTCTTCTTGTCTAGACTGTTTATCATCCATGTTTCGCTTCCATACATTGCTACACTCTATATAAATCCTTCCAGGAAAGACTTACTAACACTTAAATCTATATTCGATGCTAGCAAATTTCTTTTCGTCAGAAAGATTTTTCTTGCCGTTGCCAGTCCACATTTTATATCCTCCCTACTTCGGCCATCATCAGTTATTTTGCTGTCCAAATAGCAAAACTCATCTACTACTTTAAGTGTCTCATTTACTGATGTAATTCCTTCAGCATCACCTGATTTAACTCCACTACATTCCACTGAAGAAACTGCAAAAAGGTGGGAACTTAAGGAGATCGGACCTGGATAAACTGAAGAACCAGAGGTTGTACAGAGTTTCAGGGAGAGCATTTCAGGGAGAGCATAAGGGAATAATTGACAGGAATGGGGGAAAGAAATACAGTAGAAGAAGAATGGGTAGCTTTGAGGGATGAAGTAGTGAAGGCAGCAGAGGATCGAATAGGTAAAAAGATGAGGGCTAGTAGAAATCCTTGGGGGACAGAAGAAATATTGAATTTCATTGATGAAAGGAGAAAATATAAAAGTACTAAATGAAGCAGGCAAAAACGAAAACAAAAGTCTCAAAAACGGGATCGACAGGAAGTCCAAAATGGCTAATCAGGCATGGCTAGAGGACAAATGTAAGGATGTAGAGGCTTATCTCACTAGGGGTAAGATAGATACTGCCTACAAGAAAATTAAAGAGACCTTTGGAGAAAAGAGAACCACTTGTATGAATACCAAGAGCTCAGATGGAAACCCAGTTCTAAGCAAAGAAGGGAATGCAGAAAGGTGAAAGGAGTATATAGAGGGTCTATACAAGGGCGATGTACTTGAGAGTAATGTTATAGAAATGGAAGAGGATGTAGATGAAGATGAAATGGGAGATACGATACTGCGTGAAGAGTTTGACAGAGCACTGAAAGACCTGAGTCGAAACATGGCCCCCGGAGTAGACAACATTCCATTGGAACTACTGACGGCCTTGGGAGAGCCAGTCCTGACAAAACTCTACCATCTGGTGAGCAAGATGTATGAAACAGGCGAAATACCCTCAGACTTCAAGAAGAATATAATAATTCCAATCCCAAAGAAAGCAGGTGTTGACAGATGTGAGAATTACCGAACAATCAGTTTAATAAGCCACAGCTGAAAAATACTAACACGAATTCTTTACAGACGAATGGAAAAACTAGTAGAAGCCGACCTCGGGGAAGATCAGTTTGGATTCCGTAGAAATACTGGAACACGTGAGGCAATACTGACCTTACGACTTATCTTAGAAGAAAGATCAAGGAAAGGCAAACCTACGTTTCTAGCATTTGTAGACTTAGAGAAAGCTTTTGACAATGTTGACTGGAATACTCTCTTTCAAATTCTAAAGGTGGCAGGGGTAAAATACAGGGAGCGAAAGCCTATTTACAATTTGTACAGAAACCAGATGGCAATTATAAGAGTCGAGGGACATGAAAGGGAAGCAGTGGTTGGGAAGGGAGTAAGACAGGGTTGTAGCCTCTCCCCGATGTTATTCAATCTGTATATTGAGCAAGCAGTAAAGGAAACAAAAGAAAAATTCGGAGTAGGTATTAAAATCCATGGAGAAGAAATAAAAACTTTGAGGTTCGCCGATGACATTGTAATTCTGTCAGAGACAGCAAAGGACTTGGAAGAGCAGTTGAACGGAATGGATGGTGTCTTGAAGGGAGGATATAAGATGAACATCAACAAAAGCAAAATGAGGATAATGGAATGTAGTCGAATTAAGTCGGGTGATGCTGAGGGTATCAGACTAGGAAATGAGACACTTAAAGTAGTCAAGGAGTTTTGCTATTTGGGGAGCAAAATAACTGATGATGGTCGAAGTAGAGAGGATATAAAATGTAGACTGGCAATGGCAAGGAAAGAGTTTCTGAAGAAGAGAAATTTGTTAACATCGAGTATAGATTTAAGTGTCAGGAAGTCATTTCTGAAAGTATTTGTATGGAGTATAGCCATGTATGGAAGTGATACATGGACGGTAAATAGTTTGGACAAGAAGAGAATAGAAGCTTTCGAAATGTGGTGCTACAGAAGAATGCTGAAGATTGGATGGGTAGATCACATAACTAATGAGGAGGTACTGAATAGGATTGGGGAGAAGAGGAGTTTGTGGCACAGCTTGACCAGCAGAAGGGATCGGTTGGTAGGACATGTTCTGAGGCATCAAGGGATCACCAATTTAGTATTGGAGGGCAGCGTGGAGGGTAAAAACCGTAGAGGGAGACCAAGAGATGAATACACTAAGCAGATTCAGAAGGATGTAGGTTGCAGTAGGTACTGGGAGATGAAGAAGCTTGCACAGGATAGAGTGGCATGGAGAGCTGCATCAAAACAGTCTCAGGACTGAAGACCACAACAACAACAACATTCCATTGTCCTTGTTTTGATTTTTTTTTTGCTATCACCTTATACCTATCTTTCAAGACACTGTTCATTCTGTTCCGATGCTCTTCCAAGTCGTATGCTGTCTCTGACAGAATTATAATGCCATTGACAAAACTGAAAGTTTTTATTTCGTCTCTCTGAACTTTAATTCTTTCTCCAAATTTTTCTTTGGTTTCCTTTGCTGCCCAGTGAATAAATCTGTGATAGACTACAAACCTGTCTCACTCCGTTCTCGACCACTGCTTTTTTTTCATGCCCCTCGACTCTTATAACTGCCACGTAGTTTCAGTAGAAGCTGTACACAGCCTTTCGCTCCCTATCTTTTAATCCTGCTGCCTTCATAATTCCAAAAAGAGGATTCCAGTCAACATTGTCAAAAGCTTTCTCTAAGTCTAGCGATCGAGTACTTATGATAAAAAAATTTTCCTCATCAGGATTCGCGCAGATGTCCTCCTTTCTATCTTCAAACTCGTTACGTCAGCTGATGAGCCCAGTACATGAGCCTAATTCCATTTGTGACAATAGATAAACGTAAGGTAAGATGATGCAATGAAAGCTCACACGACAGGATGCATCAGATGCTAATGAATTTTTCGAGCTGTATGGTCGTGGGCTATGAAATATTTCCGTTCGCCACGTTTCGCCCAGTGCTGCACTGGCCACCTTCAGAGGTGCTCCTCGTCCCGCTGTCCTGCCGACTCGCCAGTCAGAACGTCGGAAGGCGAGATAAATGCTTTGAGAACGGTGTGTGGCAGAAGTTTATACGTGATCGGCAGAGATAAACGTCTACGAAGCTTTTTTTTTTCCACAGTCCGATACACTAGTCGGCAAGACTCAGTGGAAACAGGAGCGCCTCGGAAGATGTCCAGCGCGGCTCTGGACGAAAAATCAAGGACGAAAAAAGTTTTTGCCCACGACTACACAGCTATGGGTGATGTGCTAGCAGTAGAATTAATTTTCCTCTTCCAACTGTCGCCGTTATTCCGTTCCGTGATATAAACTCAGCTATCTCAATACATACACGGCAATGTCCCGACTGACGGACTCACTGAATCATCATCCCCAGACCAAACTATTAAGGACAGAAACTGGCAATTTGGTGAGGGTGTCTATCCTGAACCGTAGGCGTCGTTTAAGAAAGGATTTTACGATATTCCATTCCTAAGGGAATTTTTCGATATTTCATTTTTAAAGGGGTGAAAGAGTGTATTAAAAGCTTCATGAAAGTATATCACTATTAATGCAATTTTGTAGCTACTACGAAATCAAGTTTTTGGTTTCTTGCTCAGAAATTTTAAAAAATGCGGTTTAGGTATTTTTGTACATTCAGCCCTTAAGGGGCGAACTAAGGGGTAAAAGTTTTTTGAAAATATGTTGCTTATAAGACAATTTTGAAGGTAGAACTACGAAAATTGGCATTCCGCTTTTCGGGTAGGCATAAAAGAATGCGCACTTCAGTTTTGTTGGAAATTCAGCCACTAAGAGGGTTCACTAGTGGATGACAAGTTTTATCAAAATCTTTCATTATGAAAGCAGGTTTAAACCTAAATCTATGGTAATTTATATTTGGCATCTCGGTTAGAAACACAAAAATGTGCAATATATAAGAAACTATCAGCCTCGATTGCGGTAATGAAACCAACCTTTACCTAGGTTTTAGCCCAAATAATTGAGCCTTCTGCAGAAGATATACCTAAATCTATAATTTTTCTAAGATGGCATGGTCTGGAAATAAAAGTAAAACAGCCTGAATACGCGTTGTCACATGTTGAAAGTACAAAAATATGTGTTTCAGTACTTTTGGAAATTCAACCCCAATAGGGGATGAAAGTTTAAATCACTAAGTAGAGGGACTTGAAATTTTGAGAGGGTGTTGATGTTACACAGTTGGCGTCATTTAAGAAGGGATTTTTCGAAATTACACCCCTAAGGAGGTGACATAGAAGTTGAAACGTTTATTTTTTTATTATTTTTTTAAGTAAACCAATTTAAGGAGCTACTAAAGCATTTTTAAAATTACATCTATGAAAATTAGTTTGTAACTTCTCAGTAAATTCAACCGATAAGAGGGTGAAATATGACCAGACTGATTCACTGACTCATGATTACCCAGCCAAAACCACTAAGGGCAGAAACTAGAAATTTTCAGAGGATATGGATCTTATACTGTAGGCATCGTTTAAGAAGGAATTGTTCGATAATTCACTACTAAAGTGGTGAAATAGGGGATTAAGGACTTTTTGAAAAATGTTACTATTAAGGCAACTTTGAAGCTAGAACTACGAAAACTGGTCCTTGTTTGCTTAGAAATAAAAAAAAATACGTGTTTCAGCATCTTTGGAAATTGCCACTAACGGGGCAAAACAGTGGGTGAAGGTGAGAAAGGACAAGTCACTCTCTAACTTATTTTTGTATTCAAGGCTATTCTTTAATGTAGTTATTACACCCTAGTCATCATTTTTGTGAGTCGACAAGAAGTTATCAACATGAGCAAGCGTTGATGGGAGCACGTACATTATTAATGCATGCGGGATCTTTACACCAGCTCTCCTTCGAATACTATTTAATGGAGTTGGGAACAAGCAAGCGGTTTGATTATTTAACAGTAAATCTTGCAGTGGACATTTGGAGCTTGCAAGTTCTGTGCAACTGTTAGAGAGAGGAACATCTCAAAGCATTTACTGGGGACAGAACGCTTATCTCAAGAATTTCTCACAAAAGTGTGCAGATAACGCTTTCGGCCAAAGAGACGAATAACTGCCTATCTGGGTCCACCTGCGAGGCGTTTCTGGTCATGACAGTCAGGGGCGCAGGAGAGAAAGTGGGTAACCCGGCTAAGGCGTTTCGACAGTGTCTTAAACACCTACTGTGTAAAGATCTGGCGTCTGTAAAACTCCATGAATTTCCGTGTTGGCCTTGTACCGGACACTATAGATGGAGCCATTAGGTGGTTTCGACCCTCAGCCTACGGAGATTTTCGGGAAGCCTCGGGTCTTTAGAATACTTTTAGGCATTCATGGCGGCTCTGAAAAGTTGTATGTTGCGACAGAAAAGCTCTTCTCTTAGTTTAGCTGAGGCTTTGGTCAGACTTGCTGTAATTTTCGGTCCACCAAGATAATGATGTCTATGATAAATGTGTCGTTCACTTTATGTCTAAATGAAAACTGTCAAAACACACTGCCTAAAACGGTTGTGAGAAAACCAATTTGAGAGCATAATGTTTTTCCTCCCTACGCAGAAATATGCAAGTCAGGTATTGGATGCTTCTCCACCAGAGAAAAGAATATTATTTAATTTGGTTAATCGATGAGTTATGGAGGTAGAGTAGACGAGTTAGAGGGAAGACTTGGAGTTCATGGAGTCTTGTAATTGGCACAAAACCTGTGTGGAGACTTCTGATTTAGACTCCAGTCTTGACTCTTGTTATGAGTGGGTTGCACTTGGGATACTCGACCTGAGCGTGACTTCGCACTGACGCGGGTCTTCACTGGGGAGCTTGTGGTGAAGTCTTACCTCGCCAACAGTTTGGACCACAGTCATCTCACACAACTTGCTGTGCCGAGGAGAATCTAATTCATATCTGGTCTGCCTCTTTGACGTTTGACCTCCTTGTGTGCACTTACGTATAAGTGAGTCAGATTGGTCTATTGTATGACCAACAAATGGGAGTGTCACACACTGGAATCTGCAAAGATTTCAGGGGTCCATTAGAAAGTAATTGCGATCCATCTAACAGATTGCCTGCCTGCGACTGTGATAACGAATTACATGCACCGTACATCGTTACTCTGCAGACGCTTGCGTCATGACCGTCACCTGAGACAGCGCTATGCTTTGAGAAAGGGGTATAGTATTGCTAATCCAGCTTGTTAGGGCAAACAGCAACAAAGTCTCGCCCAATTGCTCTCAGCTGCAGCAGTGTTGAGTAATTTTTGTGCAGAATAAATCCTTCAAAGCCTAATTAGCATTAAATAATTTCAGATTGCTTTATCCATATTTTGAGACAGGGTAAATAGATAAAACAGATCAACTGTAGTCTTTGCCAACCAAATGCCAGCCAGTGGAGTGCTAATTATTTGTTGCTTCTATTTGTGTTGCCAACAGTTCATGATTTCTTTGTCTTCTCTTTTAACTTGTGTTGTTTGTCCTATTTTATGATTAATAAACCCTTGCTGTTTTTTAATAAAAGATTAATCCCATGTTGAGATGTTAATCATCCATAAATAATTGTCTACAATAATCACAGGACCACCATATCATTAAACTTTTCTCAGCATTCAAGTATTTTTAAGATTGTGATAAAAATGATAACCTCCAATGCAGGCTAGCAAAAACAGCCACTGTGAGAGCACAGAATCAGTTTAGCAGACACATGGCCAGATAGACAAGTGCAAGGCTTACAAGTCTAAGTGATTGCTGTCAGAGAGTAAACTTACAGTCGCCTGTAGTCTTTAAAAAAAATGGTTCAAATGGCTCTGAGCACTATGGGACTTAACATCTGTGGTTATTAGTCCCCTAGAACTTAGAACTACTTAAACCTAACTAACCTAAGGACATCATCCACATCCATGCCCGAGGCAGGATTCGAACCTGCGACCGTAGCAGTCGCGCGGTTCCGGACTGCACGCCTAGAACCGCTACACCACCGCAGCCGGCGTAGTCTTTCAAATCAAACTGCAATACCAGAGTAGTCATGTAAGTTTTTTTTTAAATAAATCATTAGTAAAGAACAGCTAAAGCAGTTTTAAGATAATAGTATAAAATTGGTACCTGACTTCTCGGTTAAAATTATATATATATGTTTCAGTGTTTGTTGAAGTTCAGCCCCCTAAGTGAGTGAAATAGGTGATGTTTCAAATGGCTCTGAGCACTATTGGACTTAACTTCTGAGGTCATCAGTCCCCTAGAACTTAGAACTACTTAAACCTAACTAACCTAAGGACAGAACACACATCCATGCCCGAGGCGGGATTCGAACCTGAGACCGTAGCGGTCGCGCGGTTCCAGACTGTAGCGCCTAGAACCGCTCGGCCACTCCGGCCGGCAAATAGGTGATGGAAAGTGTTATGAAATCACTTCATTATGAAAGTTTTTTCAAAGCTAAACCTATGAAAATTTGTATTTGGCTTCTCTGTTACAAATAATGCAATACATGTTTCACTGGTTTTGGAAATTCAACTTCTAAGGGGGTGATTTTGAGGATGAAAATCTTTAAGAAATTATTTCGATATATTAAAAGAATCTTTTGAAGTTAAATCTATGAGAATTGGCATTTCACTTATCGATTAGGTAGCGTTAGAAGACGAATGTGCGTGGAAGTACCACCCCAGGAACGCAAAAACCACGATTATCAAAAACCTTGGACTAGAGCTACCAGAATCGCTTTTTAGTCATAAGCACTGTCGAAGAAACCAATCCTTTTATGGCCTCGATTAGCGCGAAAAGTTAAGAAAGTGTTGCACTTCGCGTTACGGCGTAAAGTTAAGCACCGTAACGCTATTCGGAAACAAGAGAGTAGAGACGGCTATGAAGAGGACGTCAGGCAATTGCACGCTGACCGACCCCTCTCCAGGACGACAACCTCAATACGAAGAGGACATAAGCACCACGCCGACTGGTCGCGGCCCACTTATACAGCAGCATCAAGATTAGCCACTTCAAGACCGGTGACTTAGGAATTGTATATACTGAAGAGATTTCTTATTTGCATGTCGCCGATTTGTTTGAATGTCGTCTAGCGATCGGAGAAGGTAGGCTTCCTAGACCCCACATACACTCCTGGAAATGGAAAAAAGAACACATTGACACCGGTGTGTCAGACCCACCATACTTGCTCCGGACACTGCGAGAGGGCTGTACAAGCAATGATCACACGCACGGCACAGCGGACACACCAGGAACCGCGGTGTTGGCCGTCGAATGGCGCTAGCTGCGCAGCATTTGTGCACCGCCGCCGTCAGTGTCAGCCAGTTTGCCGTGGCATACGGAGCTCCATCGCAGTCTTTAACACTGGTAGCATGCCGCGACAACGTGGACGTGAACCGTATGTGCAGTTGACGGACTTTGAGCGAGGGCGTATAGTGGGCATGCGGGAGGCCGGGTGGACGTACCGCCGAATTGCTCAACACGTGGGGCGTGAGGTCTCCACAGTACATCGATGTTGTCGCCAGTGGTCGGCGGAAGGTGCACGTGCCCGTCGACCTGGGACCGGACCGCAGCGACGCACGGATGCACGCCAAGACCGTAGGATCCTACGCAGTGCCGTAGGGGACCGCACCGCCACTTCCCAGCAAATTAGGGACACTGTTGCTCCTGGGGTATGGGCGAGGACCATTCGCAACCGTCTCCATGAAGCTGGGCTACGGTCCCGCACACCGTTAGGCCGTCTTCCGCTCACGCCCCAACATCGTGCAGCCCGCCTCCAGTGGTGTCGCGACAGGCGTGAATGGAGGGACGAATGGAGACGTGTCGTCTTCAGCGATGAGAGTCGCTTCTGCCTTGGTGCCAATGATGGTCGTATGCGTGTTTGGCGCCGTGCAGGTGAGCGCCACAATCAGGACTGCATACGACCGAGGCACACAGGGCCAACACCCGGCATCATGGTGTGGGGAGCGATCTCCTACACTGGCCGTACACCACTGGTGATCGTCGAGGGGACACTGAATAGTGCACGGTACATCCAAACCGTCATCGAACCCATCGTTCTACCATTCCTAGACCGGCAAGGGAACTTGCTGTTCCAACAGGACAATGCACGTCCGCATGTATCCCGTGCCACCCAACGTGCTCTAGAAGGTGTAAGTCAACTACCCTGGCCAGCAAGATCTCCGGATCTGTCCCCCATTGAGCATGTTTGGGACTGGATGAAGCGTCGTCTCACGCGGTCTGCACGTCCAGCACGAACGCTGGTCCAACTGAGGCGCCAGGTGGAAATGGCATGGCAAGCCGTTCCACAGGACTACATCCAGCATCTCTACGATCGTCTCCATGGGAGAATAGCAGCCTGCATTGCTGCGAAAGGTGGATATACACTGTACTAGTGCCGACATTGTGCATGCTCTGTTGCCTGTGTCTATGTGCCTGTGGTTCTGTCAGTGTGATCATGTGATGTATCTGACCCCAGGAATGTGTCAATAAAGTTTCCCGTTCCTGGGACAATGAATTCACGGTGTTCTTATTTCAAATTCCAGGAGTGTATTTGACGTCAAGGCAGGATTCAACATTCCGTGGACTGCATGAAAATATTTTACACAAGCGAAGCAGCGGGCGCTAAGGTAGACGTAGAATTTTGCGGCAAAGCGTGCTTTAATGGGGAATCCTCATCGTAGAGCACGGTTGTGTCAGTAGTGTGAGCCGCTCGCAGGCTCCCAGGAAGGTCGCCGGCTCCATGCCCGTAACTCCTGGTTACCGTGCCCGTTCCCCGGTTAAGCTTGTTAGGCACGTCCAGTTCACACGGCCGTTTGCTGTGCGCGCAAAAAGTTGCCTGCTTCTTGCGGAGAGGGGGGGGGGGGGGGGGAGTCGGCGAGCCTAACGGGGGTCCGGGATTTGGTGGCTGTGGACCCGGCTGGCCCACTCGGCCCGTAAACGCGGCGGGCGAGTCTCTGCTACGCTCCGCTGCGAGGCTGCGATTTACGAGGGGGTTTAGCGTCGCCGGGCGCTGCCGGTAAAGGGGACGTGCGCGGCGGGTTGCGAACGCCGCAGGCGCCCGGCTCACAGCTTTCAAAACAGTGGCGCCTCATTCTCTACAGTTATCGTCGGCGCTCCCGCTATAAAAACATATCTGCAAGCGCTCATTCTGTAAAACCGTCGAAAAGAGGCAGAATTACGGAAAGTTTTTCTATGTAGGTGGCGGTAACTTCAATTGTGAAGATTGATACGGGGCAGAACGGGAGTAAAAGAATTGGGGTCATGGCCTGCAATACACAGGGTGAATCACCTAAAACTTGCACCGCATGTATTGCGGAAACGGAAAGAGCTATTGATGTTCGGTTTTCACATAATGGATTTGCAGTCAGTGGCTCGCATCGATAGACAATTAACAGACTATAATAATAGTAAGTCTATTTTTATGCAAACATACAATTTGTAAATGGAACAATGCATATTGACATCAACAGGCGAGTCGTTTACGAGATATCATAGTTCGAAAAGTTTCCTCACCGACGCTTGCACAATACCTGTGGTAGCACACCCTAAAGAACGACACAGGTGTTACTAAGGAAGTGGGGATGAGGGGTACACCTGGGATGGAAGGTCAAGGCCCCTGTAATGTCACTCCCTAAACAACAACAACTAAATTCATTGTTTATTCAAAACAGGTAAGAGACAATCAACGTGGGGATCTTTTTATAAAATATTACAGATGTCTTGCTTCTCAAGCAAGACAGCAGATAACCACTACCGACAGACTTAAAGAGAGGACCCACAGAGATTTCAAATAAATTACAGTATGAAACTGATTTTAAAAAATGGCACAAAATTTTTTTGAAAAAATTTCAATATGAAGGTAATTTACCAAGAGTATCAGTTCGTTTGGAACCACCAAAAACACAACCAGCACAACAGGTGATTATAATAATTCATATTCAACGAATTTAAAACCCCTTTTTTAAAAAAAGAAACAAACAACACATGAAATAAGTTATATTTATCAAACGGGCAGTGACTCCAGGCTGCCCTGGAAGAGGGTGACTTAACTTAAACGCCGGAAGCAGCCGACCAGCCGTCCAAACAACACCTAAACGTCGGGGCTCAAACGGGAGTCACTTCCCGTTAGACGGCACATCACAGCTTCTGTGAACCTAAGCTGGACGTGGCGCCGCACCCACGCATCCCAACTCGCAGAAACTGGAACACAGACCGCAGAAGACACGGCAAACACCAACCAAACATAAATCAATATACGTTAAGAAATCGGCAAAATGTTGTTGTTGTTGTGGTCTTCAGTCCTGAGACTGGTTTGATGCAGCTCTCCGTGCTACTCTATCCTGTGCAAGCTTCTTCATCTCCCAGTACTTACTGCATCCTACATCCATCTGAACCTGCTTCGTGTATTCATCTCTTGGTCTCCCTCTACGATTTTTACCCTCCACGCTGCCCTCCAATGCTAAATTTGTGATCCCCTGATGCCTCAGAACATGTCCTACCAAACGGTCCCTTGTTGTCAAGTTGTGCCACAAACTCCTCTTCTCCTCAATTCCATTCAATACCTCCTCATTAGTTATGTAATCTACCCACCTAATCTTCAGCATTCTTCTGTAGCACCACATTTCGAAAGCTTCTATTCTCTTCTTGTCCAAACTATTTATTGTCCATGTTTCACTTCCATACATTGCTACACTCCATACAAATACTTTCAGAAACGACTTCCTGACACTTAAATCTATACTCGATGTTAAATTTCTCTTCTTCAGAAACGCTTTCCTTGTCATTGCCAGTCTACATTTTATATCCTCTCTACTTCAACCATCGTCAGTTATTTTGCTCCCCAAGTAGCAAAACTCCTTTACTACTTTAACTGTCTCATTTCCTAATCTAATTCCCTCAGCATCACCCGATTTAATTCGACTACATTCCATTATCCTCGTTTTGCTTATGTTCATCTTATGTCCTCCTTTCAAGACACTGTCCATTCCGTTCAACTGCTCTTCCAAGTCCTTTGCTGTCTCTGACAGAATTACAATGTCATAGGCGAACCTCAGAGTTTTTATTTCTTCTCCATGGATTTTAATACCTACGCCAAATTTTTCTTTTGTTTCCTTTACTGCTTGCTCAATATACAGATTTAATAACATCGGGGAGAGGCTACAACCCTGTCTCACTCCCTTCCCAACCACTGCTTCCCTTTCGTGCCCCTCGACTCTTATAACTGCCATCTGGTTTCTGTACAAATTGTAAATAGCCTTTCGCTCCCTGTATTTTACCCCTACCACCCTTAGAATTTGAAAGAGAGTATTCCAATCAATATTGTCAATAGCTTTCTCTAAGTCTGCAAATGCTAGAAACGTAGGTTTGCCTTTCCTTAATCTTTCTTCTAAGATAAGTCGTAAGGTCAGTATTGCCTCACATGTTCCAACATTTCTACGGAATCCCAACTGATCTTCCCCGAGGTTGGCTTCTACCAGCTTTTCCATTCGTCTGTAAAGAATACGCGTAAGTATTTTGCAACCATGACTTATTAAACTGATAGTTCGGTAATTTTCACATCTATCAACACCTACTTTCTTTGGGATTGGAACTATTATATTCTTCTTGAAGTCTGAGGGTATTTCGCCTATCTCATACATCTTGCACACCAGATGGTAGAGTTTTGTCAGGACTGGCTCTCCCAAGGCCGTCAGTAGTTCTAATTGAATGTTGTCTACTCCCGGGGCCTTGTTTCGACTCAGGTCTTTCAGCGCTCTGTCAAACTCTTCACGTAGTATCGTATCTCCCATTTCATCTTCATCTACATCCTCTTCCATTTCCATAATATTGTCAAGTACATCGCCCTTGTATAGACCCTCTATATACTCCTTCCACCTTTCTGCTTTCCCTTCTTTGCTTAGAACTGGGTTTCCATCTGAGCTCTTGATATTCATACAAGTGGTTCTCTTTTCTCCAAAGGTCTCTTTAATTTTTCTGTAGGCAGTATCTATCTTACCCCTAGTGAGATAAGCCTCTACATCCTTACATTTGTCCTCTAGCCATCCCTGGTTAGCCATTTTGACGCTCCGATCCGTAGAACGCCAGTTTTCTTTCTCCTGATAACGACGTCCTCCTGAGTAGTCCCCGCCCGGAGATCCGAATGGAGGACTATTTTACCTCCGGAATATTTTACCCAAGAGGACCTCATCATCATTTAACCATACAGTAAAGTGAAGCTGCATGTCCGCGGGAAAAATTACGGCTGTAGTTTCCCCTTGCTTTCAGCCGTTCGCAGTACCAGCACAGCAAGGCCGTTTTGGTTAATGTTACAAGGCCAGATCAGTCAATCATCCAGACTGTTGCCCCTGCAACTACTGAAAAAGGCTGCTGCCCCTCTTCAGGAACCACATGTTTGTCTGGCCTCTCAACAGATACCCCTCCGTTGTGGTTGCACCTACGGTACGGCCATCTGTATCGCTGAGGCACGCAAGCCTCCCCACCAACGGCAAGGTCCATGGTAAATGGGGGGAGGTAAAATACACAAACCAATTACTGTTGAGTGTGTGCATTCAATAGGTGCATGTATATAAGGAAGTAGATATAAATAAGTAGGTTTACCAAATACAAGTTTTACTAATAACAGAATAACTGGCTGGAATTTTTTTTTTTTACAGCAATGTACCAGGCACGTCGGTAGATCGCAATAAACCCAAAATCACACGAACGCCTCCGTGCAAATCTGCCTTTTAATAGTATCCAACCAGCGGATTCTAAAGCAAATAGTAACTGCTGGTGTGTATACAGTCACACAGACTCTGCTGGCCGCCAACCGACCAACAAGTTCACTCGCTGCAACGCAAATCTTTTGACGAAACGAAGGCACCAAAACCACTTACACGGACGATGGAGAGCGTTGTTCGAGATGGTCTCGAGGGATGGGTCTCTCCGAGAAAACAGGCCCCAAAGCAATGCGACGAGCAACGCCCGAAGTTGACATCAGACAGGTGCACCACAAACTCGCGACCGTTTTGCAAGGTAGACCGCCATCGATGGCCGAGCCTCCATGTTTGCTCCGTCGTCACCTCAAGCACGTCCTAGCGCCTCGTAGAGAGTCCGGCGACCAACTCCCCTACCGCAAATAGCCGCCGCCTGATCACAACAGGGCCAAAGATAGTAGTACAGCTGGGTAATCGATAGTACTGCCAAAGAGCTGGTTCGCCAGAAAAGGCGCACCACGGCTCAACATGAACATACACTGGTTATGTGGATTCTGACCAGTAACGAGACAATTGACCGTCATAGGTTGTGTACAAAATGACCACTGGCAGCAGTAATACACGCTTCCAGTCTGGTGTGGAACGACTGCTGCACATTTGTTAACATTTCAGCGTAGATATCCGAGCAAGCTGTAGTATTATGCAGTTGCATATCATTGGACGTAGCTGGTCTGTCCATGCAGGCAGTGTCTTTCAGCTTTGCCCACAGTAAAAAGTCTACAGGCGTGAAATCCGGGAAACGGGCCGGTCAAGCTACAGGTCCTCTCCGTCCTACCCAACGATTGGAAACAATTCGGGAAGACACGCTATAGTACTTCTTGCACTACGAGCTAGACAGCCATTGTGTTGGTACTACAGACTCCTCCACGTCTGAAGAGGAGCGTCTTCTAACATCCGTGGAGGATGGTCTGTTAGGAGGCCGCTACACTCTCGTGCGTTCAATGTTTCGTCTCTGGAAAACGGGTCTATGAACTGATGGTTCATTATCTCACATCATTTACACTCCAAGGACGCTTACGTTCCATCTGACGAAGCCAACGCGGTTGTCAACAGACTAATAGTGCATGTTTCTGTGGTTTTCCTGGCCATGATTTTGAAATGCGGCTTCGTCACTAAACAATATACATGATACATTTGGATTATCCTGTCAACAGACCAACAGCGCATTTTTCGGCAGTTTACCTGGCCATTATTGATAAATGGTGCCTCATCACTAAACAAGGTACATGATACGTCTGGAGTAGCCTGTCTCAGTTCACATGTACAGAAGTTAATCCTATTTCCGTACTCGTTTCCGTGCAGCTCTGGATGGAGAAATATGTGATAGGGATGAACCTATATCGATGGACACTGAGTGGGACACTTGCCTGACTTATGCCACTTCCTCATGCGATTGTGTGGGAGCTAACGTGCGGATTAACTGCAACAGCGGCAATAGTATTAATTTCACTCTGTTCTTTCATCACTCGTTTCCTTCTGTTAGGTTGTATGTGGTTGAAGAGGTTGATAAATAATTGCCTAGGTGGTTGATGACTTGAGACCGGGTTATATGCATTAGCATGTCACATATGCTTTTGCATATTTGGCTCCTTTTCACCGGTTATTCCATATTTTAACTAAAAATTAGTGACGAAACGTATTTTCGCTCTACGTTTGCAATATCTGAAAAATTTAGACGGGCGGTCTCTAGCTCGATCTAGTTTTGATGTCTCACAGATTGACCGCGACCTAGAGCTGCGTGCAATCGCTAGCCGAGAGGCCACTGCCTAGCTATATCATTACAGAAGAGGAACACGAACAGGCAGACAGAGTCAATGCTCCTGCGCCCGAGTCCCCGGTTAATCCCCTCCGCTGTCATACCGGCCGCGTCGGCAACAATTAAATTAAACTACGCAAGCATTTAGTCGCACGTCCATTGTCTCAGTTAAGCTTTCTATTTACTTGTACACAGCTGAACGCGTTTACGGCGTGTAGTGTGTAACGTGTTGCGCGCCATGCCGCCCGAAAAGAGAAACGTCGTTTCGTAGACAGCTGACCACCGTGAACATTTATTTACGTATGACGGAATTGTTTTGTACTGTCGAGTTTGCGAGAAAAACGTTCCGAGTAAAAAAAATGTTTCAAATAGGCCAGCATGTTAAGACAAGTCTTCATATCGTAGTAATGCAGAAAAAGGACCACGACAACAACTTCTGACAACAAGTTGCAGGAGCAGGGATTCAAAGGGAACCAAAAAAGTCGGTTTAACATGTATCTACGTGAAACGTTCATTGCAAGCAATATTCCTCTTCGCAAACTTACAAACCCTATTCTCAAAAGCTTCTTGCGCAAATACTGCTTAAATCAAAATATACCAGATGAATCAACATTGCGTAAACATTACATACCGACAATTTACGTAAATGTTCTGTAAGAAATACGCAATGAACTCAAGGATAGCATTATCTGGATTTCAGTTGACGAAACTACTAATACTTGTGGCCATTACATTGCAAATTTAATTGCTAGTGCTTTAAAAGAAGAGCCTTCTTCTACCTGTTTAGCGGCCTGCAAAATTGAAAAGTATACCATTCTACGATAGCTAGATTTATGAATGAAAGTATTAGAAAAACATTTCCAGAATCTTCTGCAGTTTAAGGGTGTTTATTTTTATTTCAGATGCCTCCCTATATGATCAAAGCAGAAAAAGCCCTCTGAGTATTTTGTCCCGATTTGATTCACGTGAACTGCTTTGCTCACGGAGTAATCGCGTTGCTGAAGAAGTACGTTCCATGTTTGTGAACGTAAATAATAAAAATAAAATAATAAAAATAAATAAACTGATTTCACCTATAAAGAAAGTATTTCTAAGGCCTCTGCTCGCATGAAGACCTACAAAGAAAAACCACCAAATGTGCCTTTACCTTCCGAACCAGTGGTAACTCGTTTCGTACGTAGGTCAAAGCTGTGTTGTTTAACATTTCGTGGCCATCAGAGGGGGAAAACATTTCAAACAATAACCCAGGCTAAGAACCCTTGCGCCAAATTGATAGTTTTATGAATGGGACGGGTGAACTTTTACCAGCGTAGCACCCAAATTCAAATACTGCTCAATTACGTCAGTTGATGTAGAACGGATCTTTTCTGCTTATAAAAATGTTTTGAGTGATCGAAGACACTATCATACAACCGAACAACTGCAACAGTACTTGGTCGTTGATGTTTAAAATAGTAGAAAAATGTAAAATAAATTGAAAATCATGCTTTGGTCCAATAGTATTAATTGAAAGTTAATCCTGTTCAAAAAAAATTCATGATTGTATTTTGTTTTAAATAAAATATTACACAGTATTTGAGTGTGTTCCTCTGCGTGCGATATATTTCGAAGTTGGTCCTGTAGATATCGATTATTTCGCTGCGATTCACACGCATCGTTTTCGCTTGTTACCGACAGTAATAGCAAAGAAGGAACAATTCTTGAAACACGGAATGCGTTCCAGTTCTGCAAACTTTTAGAATTTAATTCCAGAAAGGCCCCCTTATTAACTGCTACGGAAAAGTACTCAGAAAATGATATCAGGGTTCTAAATGTACCGATTTTTCGCGTGGCCGGCGCTCTCCCTCGTAATTGATATGCACGGGTTCGACTCTGAGATATGTGCACGCAGTAACTACCATGTTTTTTATTATTCTATATTGCGTATTTCGACATTTTCCATGCATTTTTAAGCATTTTTCATGCATATTTTATGGTTTTTATAATACATATAGGCCGACCTCGACTGATGACTACTGGGATATCTTGCGGCATACACCACACAAGAACGAACTGTATTCTTCCTACACTCTCCGTCGCCATGAAGATGTCGGCTTTTCCTACGTTGGTAAATCGCATCGTTCACTGCTGTTTGGTCTGTCACCGACTAAATGGCTAGCAAGTCACAAAGTACTCAAGGAACACACAATCACACTGTAAGCAAATATAACAACGTCGTATCTCACTACTACGCAGGTTGGATGCCGCAAACAAGTGTCGGTGAGAAAAATTTTCAAAATACCATATCTCGTAAACGACTCACACTATAATCCTGCAACAAACGCCACAGACATTCTAATGTATTCTATTTTTAGTGTGTTAATGTTAATAGGCTTTGTTCCATCTCCAAATTGTATGTTTGCACAAAAAATACCGTTTGTATTACCATAATCTATCGATTGGCTAACAATACAAGCCCCTGACTACTAATGCATTCTGTGAAAGGAGCACATCAATAGTACTTTCCATTTCCGAAATATTTGCGGTGCAATTTTTAGGTTATTCACCACGTATGTGAAACACGTCTCCTTCTCGCAGCCACCTGTTGGCTGCTATAGAGGTTACATGCCCCCACCCCTCCCCCCCTTTTTCCTCCTCTCCACCCGCCCCACTGCTGGAATCATTACAGAATTCTCTCAAAACTCTAGCAGTCATTGTCTGCAACTCCACTAAATTACATATTTAGTATTGTCTACCGTGGCGAGACATACTGCAGCCTTTGAAACATCACTATACAGGCTGGTCAGAAACAGTCTGTAGGCTTGTAAGGATGCTGCATGGTAGGTCTTGCTGCGAAATAATTGTTAAGAAAACCTCGATACGTTGTGTAGGCAGCCGCTAAATTCTGTGCTGCCTTGCTCCTTCCACAGTCCAAACGAATGCATATTACTCGTTGCAAAGGAAGGGCGTTTGAAATTAAAGTACGTATATGATTGGTAAAAGTAGAGTGTATTTGTAGACCACATTGAGAAACACAGTTACAGAAGCGTGGACGCTGCTTGGCGGTCACGGCCCGTCTCCTCCTGTCCCGGCCAGTTCGGCCGTCCATAGCGTGGACGGGCGGGCAGAAGAAATCCTTACCTGCAGCGAGCGTCCGGTCGCTGCTGCACCCTTGTGGCACGTTGCACCAATACAGAACACGTTGCACCGTTTCCGAGTTAACTGGCATTGAAGTTAGTCAAGCCGTTGTATCCGCAAATTCAAGCAGCCCGCTGAGGCGATGTCACCATTGGTTTCCTAAGAACGAACAAGAGAGCGATACAAAAGTTTGGGCCGGCCGAAGTGGCCGTGCGGTTAAAGGCGCTGCAGTCTGGAACCGCAGGACCGCTACGGTCGCAGGTTCGAATCCTGCCTCGGGCATGGATGTATGTGATGTCCTTAGGTTAGTTAGGTTTAACTAGTTCTAAGTTCTAGGGGACTAATGACCTCAGAAGTTGAGTCCCATAGTGCTCAGAGCCATTTGAACCATTTGAACAAAAGTTTGGCATAGGGCGGTAGTAAGGATCGAATCCGGGCCAAGGACTGACAAGCCTCGAGCGCCATCATCTATGGTATGAGAGCAACTGACGCTGATTGGATGTGACGGGCCGCTTGAATTTTCCCACACAACGGCTTGATTGACAAATTTAAATGCTAATTAACTCGGAAACACCTGACGCATAGAATTTTTTTTCTTAAAAATTCTCTCTGAGCACAACCTATTCTGAAGCACCCTTTCAGGCTTTCCAGACTGTTTGTGACCGTTCTGCATATTGTGGGTTTTCTTCCTTGTCATTCTGTTCACGGGAAGTAATGCCGATTCCTTGGTGCGGCTGCGATATCGGCGCTGTTCTGCAGTCGAGATGCATACGAACCTCAACAGAACTGGCCGAAATATTTTCTTCACTCTTTCTCTATCGCTTCTTTGTTCAGCAATTATCGACCTGTTCAAAGAAGCCGTTCTAACACACTAACGCATGCATTCCATCATTTGTTGCCAACAAATAAGCACGACAGCAGTATACGTGCCATCATCAGTCCGCATTTCTCGTAAGGACGTTCCCTCCACTTGACATGCAGTGGAATCACAACAGTAATTTGCGACTTGTCAGAGGAAAAAGAAAACCCAAATGGACTACTGATTCTGCGTTCAGTTTTACCAGACAGACCTATTGTACAGTACACTCGGAGAGCACAGCTATGCTATATTAAAGGCGTGAAGCTCTATATTCAATCCCAAACACGACGGTCAAAAATAGAAAATACCGTTTTCCGCACTGTAAGAAAGGAAGAAAGTGTGAAAACGAAGTCGAAAGAAAATGTGCTCTCTCGTATTGTGACCTTCTCAAAGCCTGGGGGTTTAACACAGCGCAAAATGCAGTTACGGAGCTACAAGTTAAGCATTTCATTAGGCGTCTTACACAATGATGTTCAAAGCTGGAAGGTGAATATTTACTTGATGTCATCCTAGGCTACTAAATCTTGATGCTATCAACAGATCAGATTTTTGGGTAGTTTCCCAAATTCATCTGCTTGTATACTGGCCCTAGGCTACATTTTACCTGACCATTTCGAATCCTTTTGTAGCTTTCAAAACACATTTTGTTCAGTTTCAGTTATTCCAGTCGACACCAAAAGGAGAAAGTATGAAAGTGACGGAATAGATCCTTTAAAGTGAATGTGATGTTTTATAAGCAAACGAAGTGTCATAGGTGGCATTAAAGTTGAATAATCCTTTTTTGAAGTATATTCCGTTTCTACTCCTCTCTGTGGGATACTAATGTGCCATTTTCGTTGATTTTCAGCACGATTTTCTCAATTATTTTGTTTTATTTTTCCTGTTTCAGACCTTTCAGTTTAAACACTACAGGAGCACGAATAAATTATTTTGCAGAATATTTTCTATTTTCCCTTCATTACTCGTTGGATACAATGGATTTAATCATACGAGAGGGTAAATTCAGATAATTAAATAAAAAAGGAGGCATCTATATTCTTATTAATAACATAAAATGATGCACTTTAAGTATACTATAGAAAGTGCCACATTAAAAACACCAGGTAGAGAACACTGTTAGTGTATCAGAAATGGCAAGTTGTGAATCTTGCCTCCTCTACAAAAAAAATTGTGAGCTCCAATGCTGGCAGGGTAAACTAACTGAAGGACTAAGGCCCTGAAAATGTATAACACTGTATCTAAGAACGTTAATGTAACTGTATTTTTCCTTACGGGTGTCATTCGTGCAATGCACAAGTAGATGCAATCCGCATAGCATACAAACCTATATGAATATACTAGAGAGCTTACTAAAGAGGATACACCACTGGCTGCAACTTATAAGCTTATTAATTCAACATTTGAAGAGAAACGACTTGATCCTGACTCGAGGAATTGTACTGCATATGGTGACTGTATGCACCGCACGCCGTCGTACATTGTGGGGCTAAAAATTACAGATTATCAAATCATTTAGCTTCACAGATAGTAATACAAGGCGTGTGGAGACGATACACGCACAGTACCGACTGTTGTAGGCTTATGAAAGCGTGCGATAGATGGTAAATGAATTGAAGAAAACATGGTTGAGTTTAGGGGAAAATCATTTACGTCAAGACGAGATCTGTTTTAGTTTCCATACATTTAGTTGTTACCATTTTACAATCGAATCTGATATGTAAGCCGACCGGTGTGGTCGAGCGGTTCTAGGCGCTTCAGTCTGGAACCGCGCGACCGCTACGGTCGCAGGTTCGAATCCTGCCTCGGGCAAGGATGTGTGTGATGTTCTTAGGTAAATTAGGTTTAAGTAGTTCTAAGTCTAGGGGACTGATGACCTCAGATGTTAAGTGCCATAATGCTCAGAGCCATTTGAACCATTTCTGATGTGTAAAGTGGACTCCTAAATAAACAATTTGCAAAACGCTTCAAGAGAATATGAAAGAGGATTAATAGGTAACAGTTACGTTCTTATTAGTGGAATAGACAAGGAAATAATTTTACACAGTATCCGAATACGTTGGTTTCAGTTCCACGAAAAATGGCAATTATTCAGTAGCATTTCACTACACTCCCAACCATAGTGGTAAAATCAATGTTTTTTGAGAAACAAAAGGAGTCCAGTGAATTTCGGTCACAATTAGTTTTAAAAGACCATTGCCGTTATCACCATTTCGTAAGATTGTAATACTGATACGTAAGTTACCAATAATTAATTTTTTCAGATACTGGCATAAAAAGTGTCACAATATGGTGGGGGTTAGAGCTTGTAAAAGGAATGTATGAACATCATATTCCTCTCATATCCCACCCATCAGACATACTTCTTACTTTGTGCCATGCGTCTATGACAATTAAGAGATACTTGTCACATTTGCTCAAAATTATTCACTTCGTAAGAGACAAACAAACCGGCAGCACAACATAACAGTAATTATGCTGTTGTAGGACCTACACATTATTGTTATTATTGTTATTAGCGGTGTTGATCATACACATTATTATTATTATCTTCCTTCCTTTCTCAGACGTTATGTCTGCTTAAAAGTGGAAAGTGACGCGGACATTGATCAAGCGTGACTTCCTTTTAACTGTACAGTATATTTTACATTGCATTTAGGAACTTTCGGGTAACTGAACATGTATCAATAATTACAGATTTCTGTAGTTGTATATATAAGTTTGGATGTAGCTGTATTGCGTTGATGTACTGGTGGATAGTGTGTGGTATGACTCCTGTAGTTGATAGTATAATTGGTATAATGTCAACTTTATCCTGATGCCACATGTCATTGACTTTCTCAGCCAGTTGGATGTACTTTTCAATTTTTTCTCCTTTTATCTTCTGTATATTTGTTGTATTGGGTATGGATATTTCTATTAGTTGTGTTAATTTCTTCTTTCTGTTGGTGAGTATGATGTCAGGTTTGTTATGTGGTGCTGTTTTATCTGTTATGATGGTTCTGTTCCAGCGTAATTTGTATTCATCATTCTCCAGTACATTTTGTGGTGCATACTTCTATGTGGGAACGGGTTGTTTTATTAGTTTATGTTTTATGGCAAGTTGTTGATGTATTATTTTTGCTACATTGTCATGTCTTCTGGAGTAGTCTGTATTTGCTAGTATTGTACATCCGCTTGCGATGTGATCTACTGTTTCTATTTGTTGATTGCAAAGTCTGCATTTATCTGTTGTGGTATTGGGATCTTTAATAATATGCTTGCTGTAATATCTGGTGTTTATTGTTTGATCCTGTACTGCAATCATAAATCCTTCCGTCTCACTGTATATATTGCCTTTTCGTAGCCATGTGTTGGATGCGTCTTGATCGATGTGTGGCTGTGTTAGATGATACAGGTGCTTGCCATGTAGTGTTTTCTTTTTCCAATTTACTTTCTTCGTATCTGTTGATGTTGTGTGATCTAAAGGGTTGTAGAAGTGGTTATGAAATTGCAATGGTGTAGCCGATGTATTTATATGAGTGATTTCTTTGTGTATTTTGCTAGTTTCTGCTAGTTCTATAAAGAATTTTCTTAAATCGCCTACTTGTCCGTAATGTAGGTTTTTTATGTCGATAAATCCCCTCCCTCCTTCCTTTCCGCTTAATGTGAACCTTTCAGTTGCTGAATGTATGTGATGTATTCTATATTTGTGGCATTGTGATCGTGTAAGTGTATTGAATGCTTCTAGGTCTGTTTTACTCCATTTCACTACTCCAAATGAGTAGGTCAATATTGGTATAGCATAAGTATTTATAGCTTTTGTCTCGTTTCTTGCTGTCAGTTCTATTTTCAGTATTTTTGTTAGTCTTTGTCTGTATTTTTCTTTTAGTTCTTTTTTACTATTTGTATTATATATTCCTATTTTTTGCCTGTATCCTAAATATGTATAGGCATCTGTTTTTTCCATCGCTTCTATGCAGTCGCTGTGGTTATCCAATATGTAATCTTCTTGTTTAGTGTATTTTCCCTTGACTATGCTATTTTTCTTACATTTGTCTGTTCCAAAAGCCATATTTATATCATTGCTGAATACTTCTGTTGTCTTTAGTATTTGGTTGAGTTGTTGATTTGTTGCTGTGAGTAATTTTAGAACATCCATGTATAGCAAATGTGTGATTTTGTGTTAGTATGTTCCCGTAATATTATATCCATAATTTGTATTACTTAGCATGTTGGATAGTGGGTTCAGAGAAAGGCAGAACCAGAAAGGACTTAATGAGTCTCCTTGGTATATTCCACGCTTAATCTATATCGGCTGTGACGTGGTATTATTTGAATTTGTTTGGATATTAAGTGTGGTTTTCCAATTTTTCATTACTATGTTTAGGAACTGTATCAATTTAGGATCTACTCTGTATATTTCCAATATTTGTAGTAACCATCAGTGGAGTACACTATCAAAAGCTTTTTGGTAATCAATGTATGCGTAGTGTAGCGACCTTTGTTTAGTTTTAGCTTGATATGTCACCTCTGCATCTATTATCAGTTGCTCTTTACATCCTCATGCTCCTTTGCAGCAGCATTTTTGTTCTTCATTTATAATTTTGTTCTGTGTTGTATGTGTCATTAATTTCTGTGTAATGACTGAAGTTAATATTCTGTTTATTGTTGGTAGGCATGTTATGGGGCGATATCTTGCTGGGTTTGCTGTGTCTGCTTGATCTTTAGGTTTCAGATAAGTTATTCCTTCTGTAAGTCTATCAGGGACTGTGTATGGGTCTGCAATGTAACTGCTAAATAATTCAGTTAGACGTGAATGTGTTGAGGTGAACTTCTTTAGCCAGAAATTTGCTATTTTATCTTTTCCAGAGGCTTTCAAATTGTGCGTAGAATTAATTGCTCGGGTGACTTCATGTTGCAAAATTATCACTTCAGGCATTGTGGTATCATCTTGTATGTGTCTGTTTCTGCTTGTATTCACCGTGCATGTCTGTTATGTTGTACCGGGTTTGACAATATGTTGCTCCAGAAGTGTTGCATGTCTGTTACGTTTGGTGGATTGTCTATTTTAATGGTGTGTTACCTATCGTCTGGTAAAATTTCTTTTGGATTGTGATGAATGTTTGGTTTTGTTTCCTTCTATTTTCACTTTTTTTGTATCTCCTGAGTCGTTTGGCCAATGTTTGTAATTTCTGCTTCTTTTCATCTAATTGCTCCATCGCTTATTGTTGTGAGATTTTACCTGGCCTTTTTCGTTTTTTGTCTGATATTTCATTTCTTATAAATTGTGTTAGCTGTCCGATGTCTTTTCTCAGTTTTTATATTCTGATCTGTAGCCTGTGTTGCCATGCTGGTTTTGTGGGTTTCTTCTGTGTGTTGGTTGGTTCTGATCTCTGCCTAGTGTGTATATTTAGTGTAGTGAGTGCTCCTATATAAACCAGTAGTTGTAACTCTTCCATAGTTGTATTTTCATTTATTTTGTTGTGTATGATTGTGTTGATAGTTTTTATTGTTGTTTCGACTTGTGGATTATTTGATGGTCTATGCAAGAATGGTATAATGTCTGTATTTGTGTCTTTGTATTCTATATATGTCAGCTGTAATTTTTCTTCTATATCTAACATGTGTGTCACTTCGTGTTCGATTTGTGCTTTTTCTGGTGGCTGTCTTAAGATTTCCTTTACCCTGATTGTTTAATTGATGCGTGTTGTTCTTTGTTTGTTTGCTCTGGGATGTTTGAGTCCATTACTGTATTTTCTTCTTCTTTTGATTGCACATTATTTTCTTCCAGTATTTGTTGTACGTGTTGTTTGGTGTTTTATAATTCTGACTGGGGTATCCTGTTGTTTTTGATTATTTCACGGATCTGATCAGCTAGTCGTTGTTCTGTTAAAAAATTTAATTCTGGGTATCTGTTAATAAAATGTTGTATATACTTGTGATTTGTATCCAGTTGTGTTGGTTCCTAAGTTTGTTGCTTGGTAATAACAGAAAATGAGGTGTCGGTTAACTTCATATGACCATCTCATCCTCTGTCTTTGTTTTCCTTCTAGAGTGGTTGCAGGAAGCATATCCTGCAAAACACCTCTATTTGGATTTAAATCGTTTTCCGTGTGGCTAGCAGTGTCGTTACCATTGTGGACGGGCATAGGGTTCAAGCGTCGTCTCCGACCATGACAGCGCTTGTCCGAGGCTTCATTAGTTCTGTCCTGAACCAACTAATCACACTAAAAAGGGGGTTAGCCCTATTAGTGGTTTGTTCTTTTCGTCACCTTTTTCGACTGGCAGAACATACCGGAGGCCTATTCTTTTCCCGGGCCTCCACGGGGTTTATTATTATTATTATTATTATTATTATTAGTGGTATTGGTCAAAGACAAACCATTAGCAGCGTGAATTCTTCCAATTTTTGCCAGTTCGGAAGCAAGGAGTCCCACAATAAAATGGTGTAAAAATATTAAGTGCACATTTTAACTCGGTTGATTTTAAATGAGGGTGCGGGTGAAGAAAGTGTCGCTAAGGAGAGGAATTGTGCAGAACGCTTGTTTTGTAACAAGTCTCAGTCCTCAATGTGAGGAAGAATTATAGGAGTTGTAGGTAACACTTGCAAAACGCTCAGAATTTGTTCGTCATTCTATAAAAAAATTGCTAGAAATGTTTCATTTACTCATTAGCTCGTTATTTAATGAAACACTAATATCATTTATCTTTCATCATTTTAAAAGCAGAAGTGTTTTAGGAGAAAAAGAGGATGTCCACGACACCTAACAAACGTTTTAAATGTCTGTACAAACACACGACTGAAATTTTAGACATAAATGGCACTTTAAGACGGCCTATAGCCACAAACAAAGGAGGAACACAAGAGTCCAGCATTTCAATCACACTTTTTTAGATTTATTTACATGGCGCAATTCACAAAAGAAAGAAGATTGTTAATTCACAAAAGAAAGAAGATTGTTAACGGGGGAATTAAAATTAACAGTAATTGCCGCTTGAATTGTCTTTTATTGGGAGACTACGCTACGCTGACGGCATATAATGAGATGACCTACAAGGGGACTACATTTATTAGGTAAGGTTTGTGAAGAGTACCATTTGATGATTTCAGAAAAGTTGACAAAATTATCGGCTTTCAAAGGCAAATATCCTGTAGGGACAAAAATTGTGGTCAACAATATAACGCTAGACAGGTCAAATATTTTAATTATTTAGGTTGTGACGAAGAAAAAAAATAAAACGAGTAAAAAAAATTGAAATTTTATAAGACGATGACAGTTCCAATGCTGGTTTACAGAAGTGAATGGTGGGCTATCAGTAACCGTCAAGAAAGTCGCATACAAGCAGCGGAGATGAGATTCGTAAGCGCAGTAAAGGGATACACAAGAGCCAACAGATTTAGAAATTCGGAAATCAGAGAAGAGCTGAGAAAATAAAAAAAATTGGTATGAACCTTTCGGAAGAGTACGTGGAGAAAGATTACCTCTCTAGATAAGAAAATTTAAGCCATTTGGGAGAAGTCAAGGAAGACAGAAGAAGTGATGGGTAATGTATCGGGCAAAACAAAAAAGGCTTAATGCTTTAAGTGAAGATGATAATGATGAAAAGTGTTTCAAGAGAAAATTATTTTTCATTCTGAAGTTTAGTTAGGTGCTAATATTGATAATGGAGAGGGTCATGGAATGGGGAGTTGGTGGTACTCGGTAATATGTGATTGCACTCTGGGGTGCGGTCTAAGAAAGCTTGTGAACTACTGCCGTAGGGAAATGTTAGACAGAAAACTGCTAAAACACGTAAGCGGCACGCCATCAGCTCAGAGAAGCTATGTAAGCATTATACAAGAACGGAATATAAACGTTTCGGTGGATATCCTCATCCGTGTGGGTGCGAAGCTGAAACCCATTCTCAAAACACCGAGTTCCAGTTCAAGCGAGTTATCCACAAAATGAGTGGTTTTACCACGGGTGAAAGAAACATCGGATGCAGAGTAAAGTTAACAAAGATTAGTACAATATCACTGCGTGCCCTATGTGCAACAGCATCGCGCGACCTAACCAATGTCAGCAGCATGCGGCTCCGTCTAGATCTGTGTCCGTTCAGCTCCTAAATTCTGTCGTCAGTGTTAAAGCGGAAGCCGGCCCTTTCAAACTTTCGCCGGCCAAGGCCTGGTGGTCCGCCACTTCAAACAGCTCCGAGAGACATTACTGTCTTGCTGCTTCGAGTCAGCCCAAATATATTAACGCTAGGCTTCAGTAGACTGTTGGACGCTTCTTTGGAACTCATCGCATGTACAGGGGGTTCGGAAATGCCCGTTGGAAACTTCTAAGACTTTCAGAGGGGAGTGTGTACGTAAGTATTTTGAACACGAACACATGTTTGGAAACGTAAGGTTTCTATTCTACGTCGGTTTCAGTTCAGATGTGAAACGCGTCCACGTCTGCTGAGGGACAGAGAAAGTCTCAGAGTACTTGTCCTGGTATGCAGTAGGGTAGACAGGATGACGTGTACTATGTCGCATGGTCACCTGGTGTCATTTAAAGTCTGCCTTGCTGTGAGACCTATCAACGCCTGGGCGTCTCCGATACAGAAAACAAGATTCGGTGCACGTTTTCGGAATACACATACATATTTAAACGAAAAAGGACGTCTCGGTACGTTTCCTTCAGAAGTGTTACCGAATAGTTGTACTGCGTCACGCAATTCCTCAAGTAGAAGTGGATGACTTAAACATCCGAACTGAAACCGTCATAGAATGGAAACGGCAAGTTTTCGGCAATGGGTTCATATTCAAAATATTATGTACTCACTTCCCTCCACAAGTGGTAGAAACTTTAACGGGAATTTCCGAACGCCCCATAGAAACTTGGGTTAAGCAATGAAAAGACTACGCATCGTAGTGTCGTTGTTTATTAGATTCGAAACAAATTTGAAAATCACAGATTTCGTGTACTTATTTGTTTAAATATTGAACTCTAAATTTGGAGCAAATAAAGTGAGCTCAGATACATAAAATATTGACCTTGTATGGAATTTAATGTTAAATAAATAAATCGAAAATTATTGTTGGATATTGAAAGTCTACTGTCATCTTGAAAAAATTAAGCTAAAAAAAAACAATTAAAATTTAGAAATAAGTTTTGCTTCGATTTCCAGACAATTTTTCGGTATGATTCCCGATATGAAATCTGATTTGAAAATCTGAATGACAGTGGTACTGCTTTTGTAAACACAACGGGAATTTCACTGTAAAGTTTCTGAAGCAAACAGATTAATAAATCTTAACCAGGAATACAGGTGCATGAATGAATAGAGCTGTAATGAGACTCTTCTTGTAGACGAAACTAGTGGACAAATGTATTTACCATCGGAACGATCTGGAAAAAGAACCTTCCGCAACAACTTTCTAATCCTGTTAAATAACGACGGAATTTATGTAATGAAGCTGATGTGAACTCCACCACTGCCGGTCCCAAGTCCGGGGCCTCATTTCGCAAGTGATGAGGAAGGAGGAGGGGGAGGAGTAACATCTCGTTAAAAAAACCTGGGTCCATCTGGCTCCGGATGGTAGCACCCTGTAAGGGCCCCTGCCTAGGGTTACTAGGTGAAACCTGGTCAACGGTCTCAAAGGCGGAAGAGGAAGTTCAGATTCCCAACGGCGGAGAGAGCGGAAGAACTACCTCCAGGACTCGCAATCTTGGTTGTACATTTTGTGGCCTTTGGGCCACACCCAAAATAACTTTCATCAATCATGGAAGTGTGTGATGTAAACTGTTTTACCCCAGGTGGACGATTCACCGTACGCCAGTACGTCAGCAGACATTCGGATTCTGGGGAGTCTGCAACATTGCACAAAGACAAGTCGGAGTGTCTTGGAATCTCATCCAAATTTCAATATAGGCAATCAACGTACCTAGCAACTTTCAATGCAAACTCATTGTTGAAAACTGGAAAACTAAAACATCTAACAGATACGCTAAAGAACCACAACATACTCATAACAGCCATTCAAGAAACACGATACATGGATACAGATCGATTCCGAAGGTTTTAGGATATACAAAGGGAAAGTGGGACCGAGAGTAATGAAAAATGTACCACATCTTGGGACAGCCTTTATAATCAACAAACAAATCTGGAACTCAATAGTTGGCTTTGATTCCCAATCAGAAAGAATCTCAAGTCTTACATTCACAAGCACAAACAAAATCTACACAATTATCAATGCACATGCCCCTATAAACGAGGATAACAGGAAAAACAAAGAAAAAGTGGAGGCCTTTTGGAATCATCTAGATGACATTATTCAGAAAATTCCAGATAAAAACATCATCATTCTTCTTGGAGATTTTAATGAACAGATTGGTAAGGAAAAAAGATATAAGAAAATAGTTGGAAACTATCCTGCACACAAGAGAACAAACAGAAATGGTGTGAGACTAATAGAACTTTGCCAAGCACACAATTTAATTCTTAAATCCACAGCTTTCAAGAAACTACCACGAAGACAAAAGACATGGGTATCCACAAATCCTAGCCTTGGGGAGTTTCAACTTGATCATGTGGCAATCAAGAAGATTTCTAGCAAAGAAATCATCAACGTTAGGGTACTCAGGGGTGCAAACTTGGATTCAGACCATTACCTTTCTAAAATTAAGTTCAATGTCATCCCAAACAGGAAACGCAGCATGAAACAAATTAAGGGTCGGAAGTATAGCACAGAAAAGATATTAAAATCAGATGAATTCACAAAAGTAACAGAAACCATTCAGACACAAAGCTGGGGGGGATATCAAGGAAAACCTCATTACTACAGCTGAACGGATAGCACCTAACAAAAAAAGTAAAAAAAACATGCCTGGTGGTCGCTGGAATGTGATGCCCTCATTGAAACAAGAAAACAGGCAAAGCAAAATTGGCAATCACAGAAAATAGAAGAAAGTAGACTGAATTTCATTACAGTTAGAAAACTGGTAGATAAAAATATAAAAAGGATTAAGAAGACACATGAAAACAAAACTCTCCTCCAAATTGATGAAGAATTTGCTAAAAACAACACAAGGAGCTTTTACAGAACTTTCAAACAAAGGTTATCAAGATACAAAGCACCCACCCTCCAATTTCGAGATGTAAATGGGACCATCGCTCACAACAACACGGAAAACTGCAAAATACTAGCAGGCTACTTTGAGAAACTCTTGAATTGTGAACCCATCCTTGAAAAATTTGAATCCATTCCAAACAACCGTGAGAAGCCGGATTCAGAACCACCGACGACTGAAGAACTACAGAAGGTCATTTCAGAACTTAAAAACAACAAGGCGTCCGGAGAAAATCAAATAGTGGCCGAACTATGGAAAAAGGCTGACAAAAATGCAGTTACATCCCTAAAGTGTGTTTTCGATCAAATCTGGAAAGAAGAAGAGATCCCCGCAGAATGGAGAACAGCTCTCATCCACCCTATCCACAAGAAAGGTTTGTAGACAGACCCCAACAATTACAGACGAATATCACTGCTGGATATAACGTACAAGATTCTTTCTAAAGTCCTTTTGAACAGGGCAGAGCCGCAATTGGATCTGCAAATCGGGGAATACCAGGGAGGTTTTAGAAAGGGTAGATCATGTTCGGAACAAATACTAAACCTCAAAAATGTTAGGGCATACCAAAAATCAAGGGCAAAGACATACGTAATCTCCTTCATTGATTTCAAAAAAGCATATGATTCGATTGATAGAGAATCTCTGTTATCAGTCCTGGAAGAAATGGGTTTGGATAAGAAAACAACTATTTTTATAAAAGCGACCCTTACAAATACATTTTCGAAAGTTAAATTTATGGGCGAACTATCGGAACCCTTTCAAATAAAAACGGGAGTGCGACAGGGCGATGGGCTCTCACCGTTGCTGTTCAATTGTGCGCTTGAGAAAGTAGTCAGGGAATGGAACACAAAGATTAAGAGTGGTATAAGACTGGGTTGCAAAAAGAAGAATCTTAAAGTAAATTGCATTGGTTTTGCAGATGATATGGCCCTGTTTGCTGAAACAATGGAAGAAGCACGGGAGCAAATCCTTGAACTAAAGAAACAAGCAGCTAAAATTGGTCTTCACATCTCCTCTGAAAAAACTAAGATATTGACAAACATCAAGCACTCATGTAAATACCTCAAAGTTCAAGAACAGAAGACTGAAATAGTAAAAGAATTCAAATATTTCGTAGAATGGATTACTTGGAATGCTGGGGAAAGCAAAGCAATGGAATCCAGAAAAAATAAACTTGAATTGGCCTTCCAACTAACAAAAAATACATACAACAAAAAATCCCTTTCATGGGGGTCCAAAGTTACACATTACAAGACAGTGATTAAGCCAGAAGCACTGTATGCAGCAGAAACACTTAACATGAATTTCAAAGGCCAAATGGAGAAACTTGAGGTAAAGGAAAGAAAAATTTTAAGAAATATCTATGGGCCAAAATTTCAAGACAATAAGATTATATACATGAAAAATGAAACTCTCTACAAGAAAGTTGAAAAACTTTCAGTTTTTTTCCGAAAAAGGAGAATAAATTTTTATGGTCATCTTCTCAGAATGAATTCCAACAGATTAACTAAACAAATCTTAGACTTCTTCCGTAACCGAAAAACGAAGCCCAACTGGTTTAAAGAAACTGAGAAAGACTTAGTGGAATTAAATATTTCAGAAAATTCACTTATTGATCGAACTGCTAAATTAACTACTAAAGATGAAAACATAAGGTTCCAAGACAAATCCACACAAAAGTCCAAATCCTTCATCTCGGAAGAAGAGAGGAGAAGAAGATCAGAAAGAATGAAGAAATACTGGGCCCTAAGAAAAGAACAACGCAAAAAGAAATGATTGATCCAGCGTACCCCAAAGACGGTGAAACGAAAGAAGAAGAAGAAGAAGCTGATGTGAAGATGTCGCTCCGAACTGCGTGTATCAGCAAACTCTATCGCATCGACTTACTTGATAGCTGTAAATATTACGACAGATAGAAGAAAATATCTTGTACAGTAATGGAAAGGCATTTCTCATTGAAGCAGAACTGTTAAATGAGAAAAGGTAGACTCAGGAAAACGTGTACTGGTGGAAATGTGTAAAGCCACATGGTTGTAAAGGTAAGTACAACACGAATGCAGATTTCGTTAGAAATTTATTCTGATGTTCAAAAGGATCACATACAGGACAGAAAATCCTTTGTGGGCAATAAAAATGCGTCTCAAGCCCCGTAGAAAATCATCAGTTGCGTAGTTATGTAACAAGACCAAAAAATAACACAATGGAAGCGTTCTTCCCACTTTCAATTAACAAAGAGAGATATGGGATCCCACTGGCACTGAAGGATGTGTTAATCAGAGCTAGATACCTCCAAGTACTTGGACATATGTTTCTAAACTGATCACAAAGGTACGCTGATTTTCATTACCATTCGATGGAATAAGTGAAGCGAGAATCAAACGTGACTCGAAAGCAATGCGACCTGCAAGAAATAAAACTGATACACGTGTGAAATGCACGGACTAAGCTCCCCCAAATATATCAGGTAGCATTTTGATATCGTACAATGTAGCACCACAGTGAGTTCCTGGCGCAATCACAATGTCCCTATCTGAAATTGTCATTGCGAGCGGTCTGGTTGTCTCTCACAGCACTGGGAAGCATACCAAGTTAGATGGCTCAGTCTGCTTTACAAGGACCATAAGATAGGACCATCGACTCTTTGAAGTGCCAGTGTTGTCATCCTACAAAATATACTCCACTTCCTCCCGGATTATCCGTCGTTCATTTGGCGACGCTCTATATGAGCGTTCGCTAATTGGTGAATAACCCCCGGTGATGTTATGATGTATTACCATGGACAGCTTGGTATGTCTTTTCTCTTTGAAAGCATCCGAAAATTGACGCAGAGTAGCTATCACTCGCCGCCGTTTTTCCTGGATCAAGCCAGATCCTACATGCAGTTCGAGAGTCTGTAGTAGGATCTGCAGTGGTGGGGAGCACCATTCTTAGCTGACGATACTAATCTGCGTTCCTGGACTGGTTCAGCTGCCTCTGCACACGTAGTGGTGAGTTGTGGCTGTGTGCGACAATTAGTGATCCAAAGTTCTCCTTGACCACTTACTAAAAGGTGACAAAAGTCATGGGATACCTTCTAATTACGTGACGGACGTCCTTCTGGTCTGAGTATTATAACAGCTTAACGTGGTACGGACTCAACAAGTCGTAGGAACTTCGTCGCAGAAATATTGAGCCACGTTGCGTCTATAGGCATCCATAATTGCGAAAGTGTTACCAGAGTAGGATTTTGTCCAAGAACTGATCTCTCGATTAAGTCCCATAAACGTTCGATGAGACTCATATAGGGATCTGGATCGGGGTTGCCAAACCATTCGCTCGAACTGTCCAGAATGTTGTTCAAACCAGTAGCGAACAGATGTGGCCTGGGGACATGGCGCATTGTCATCCACAAAAATGGAACCTATGAACGACTGTAAATCGTCTCCAAGTAGCCGAACGTAGCCATTTCCATTCAGTGATCAGTTCAGTTGGACCAGACAACCAAATCCATTCCATATAAACGCAGCTTACACTACTATGCAATTACCAGCAGCTTTGACAGTACCTTTTGACAACTTAGGACCAGGAATTCGTGGGGTCTGCGCCATTCTCAAACTCTACAATCAACTCTTACCAACTGAAATCGGGACTCAACTGACCATATCATGGTTTTCCAGTCTTCTAGGGTCCAACCGATATGGTCACGAGCCCAGTAGAGACTGATGTTAGCAACGACACTCGCATCGGTTGTCTGCTCTCATAGCTCATTAACGCCACATTTTGGCACATTATCCTAATGTATACGTTCGTCGTACGTCCCACATTAATTTCTGCAGTTAATTCACGCAGTGTTGCATGTTTGTTAGAACTGACAACGCTACGCATACGCTGCTGCTGTTGGTCGTTACGTGAAGGCCGTCGGCCACTGCGTTGTCCGTGGTGAGAAGTGATGCCTGAATTTATCAGGATTATTCTCGGCACACTCTTGACACTGTTGATCTATCTCCGCCAATACACTGGACTTTTATACCTTTTATACGCAATACTACTGCCATCTGTATATGCGCATATCGTTATCTCATGACTTTTATCTTCTCAGTGTACAATTTTTATGATAGGCGCCGACATGTAAATATCTTCTCTGAGTTTAAGTAGCTTTTTGCTATCAACAGTGTCTTCGTTGTTTAATTGAACATCACGATTGACGACTGGAGCTTGTCTCGTTGATGATAACGAGAAAATAATGTTTTCAATGGTTCCCAGATAAATACTTTTGATGTGTTTCTGTTGGAAGAGCTTCGAAGGTCTGGAACATGCATCGTCCACAATCTATGACTGCTTGTGATGCTTAACGATCATGACTACATTCTGTTAGAACGACAAATTAAAAGGCATCTGTCTTGCCATTGATAGTTATTCTTGCAGTATATGTTCCTGTCGGCTGGACGTATTTTCCATCTGCTTGCGAATCAAGGAACAAAGTCTTCTTTATCTGGCAACGACAAGCATGCGACATTATAGAAAAAGCACCCCCTGAATGTAGTAGCACCTGGACTGGTTGGCCATCGATGATGAAGTCAATGAGATATCCTATCGTCTTGGTGACTGTTGTCAGTGGAGTGTTTTCATCTGTGGCGCTTTCACTTCCATAGTGGGTCCCCTCGCTTACTTTTCCTGAATTCAGTGGCTAGGCAAGAGGCTGGTACAATCTTTACAGCGACGGGGAACGGCTACGGAGTGTTGGGGAGCGACCTCGTCAAGGATATGGCAATGAGCTTCGACCCACAGTCGAGCTAGTCTTCAGTTGACTGGTGCGAATGGTTGACGTCTTACAGCGTAATGGTAGTGGAATACTCGCATTACTTCTTAGCAGTAGCGCACAACGGTTCCAGGGTGTCCCCAGTGATAACAGACAGGAGTGTTTTCCTCCGTCCTTCAAATGCCTTTCCTTCTGCGGAGTATTTACTCCCTGGAGGAGTTCGTTGTACCTAGATTGTCGTTTGACGGCGGTGGCATAAGTCCGAGTTGGTCGAGTTAATTCTTCATGGCTTTTTCGGCTGGTGGTGGAGACTGGTGACACCAGTTGAAACACCACTTCTTCAACATTTCCTATTGCGTTCTGAAGTTAACGACTACCATCTCTTGCTAGCAAAAAATTCTGTATCTCTCCTCGTACAACCTCGCATATAACAGAAGCGAGGTCATACTGGTCTTCAAGAACCCTCATAGGGATCACATTCAGGAAACGACCAAACCTATTTGGTCCGACTCTTTACTGTTGAATTTCCCCGATGTCTTGGCACTGCTTGATTAATTCTTGTTGTGATACCGTTCACAAGTGTGTTTGCGATTCCTTTAATCAAATGTGAGATTTTGTCGGCTTCTGTCATAATAGGATTCACAATGTTGCAAAACTTCGAAATATCCTGCATGTGAGATTTTGTCGGCTTCTGTCATAATAGGATTCACAATGTTGCAAAACTTCGAAATATCCTGCATGTTTGACTCTGTCCTTTCGCCATAATGTTGGGTCCTTCTCGTCAATTTATCATCGAACATTTCCTTCATTTCAGCTTAGAATTTTTCCCAGCTATGCAGCTACTTTTCGTTTTCCCGAGAAGTTGCTGACTTGTGCCGTCCAAGTAAAAAATACATTTTCCAAACACCTCCATGTCACCCCACCTGCTGTATTTGGCGACTCGGTCGAATCCTTTCAGCCGTTTCGCCTGATCCTAACTAGCGTCTCAGGAAAAACTCAAATGAATACTTCATGTGCAGCTGGTTTACTGCTGACTTCGAATCCGTGGGTCTTTTCGTACGATATACTGCTAGTATCTCGATTCCTGTACGTGTAATCGACGCTTTTTGCGTTGCCTAATTGGAGTCACGGTGATACAGATATTTTGAAGAACCCATCGTTTCCAGCAAAGAATGTCACGTCGTAACTAGAATCAAGCCCAAATCCGAAAGCGCGGTCGTCATTGAACTAAAACACATAGCATTGGAAGCACTTTTATTACGAATACCAACGTATAACCGTTCGCAGCTCGTGGTCTATTGGCTAGCGTTGTTACCTCTTGATCAAGGGGTCCCGGATTCGATTTCCGGCCGGGTTGGGGATTATCTCTGCTCCGGGACTGGGTGTTTGTGTTTTCCTCATCATTCACCATCGTTCATGCAAGTGGCGAGATTTGACTGTGTTCAGATTGGTAATGTGTACTGGCGCTGATGACCGCTCAGTTGAGCGCCCTATAAATCAAACAAATATCATCATCATCATCATCAACGTACAACCAGAACAAAACTGACTTCATGGACCGAGAGTGTAGCTATTTATACGAAACTGAATATTCTAGAATGCTGGTATTTATACTAGCATCGACTATTCCAAAATATACAGACGCTGCAAACATAAGTTAGTTCAAGAAGCATCCAGAAATTATAAACACTAAATAAAGGCTCGCTGTCAGATTTGAACTGTTGACCTCCAGCACGCCATGCTGCAACGCTAACAATCACACTATACTTCAACACGACGCTCGCTGCGATGTCAGAAAAGACATGAACAATTTACAGAATGAAATTTTCATTCTGCAGCGGAGTGTGTGCCGATATGAAACTTCCTGGCAGATTAAAGCTGTGTACCGCACCGAGACTCGAACTCGGGACCTTTGTCTCTCGCGGGTGAGTACTCTACCATCTTTAGGTAGGAGACGAGGTACTGGCAGAAGTACAGGTTTGAGGACGTGCTTGGGTAGCTCAGATGGTAGAGCACTTGCCTGCGGAATGTAAAGTTCCCGAGTTCGAATCTCGGTCCGGCACCCAGTTTTAATCTCTCAGGAAGTTTCACGAACAGAATTTAATCAACAGAATATTAAATCCAGAAACAGATACTTAAGACGGCATTGCAGCCGGTGAATCAACCAAAACTACTTCGAACCACAATCGACCAGAAATACGCTGTAGGATGTGAACAATATTCTATGGCCGCGTTGCTGACACAGAGAGATCCACAACACCAAGTCAGTCATTGCTCTTCAATTTCGTGCACTGTGCGATAAAAGACTTTCTGGTCGGATTACTTTTGGTAGGAAACATCATATCCTACAGTGTTTCAGCCTGGCAGTTGAACAGCTTACTCGATATGTAACCGCGACTGAACAACGACAGAGATTACAATAGCAACATTTCAGTGACATGTAGCCCTGTCAACGAAGACCAAAACACATCGACTAAGGGAAGAAGTTCGTACAGTCACAAATTTTGGTACAGTGGTAGGAGGGAGTGTCATAGAAACATACTAAAAATTCCCATCGGTGCGGTGCGAGCGCGACTTCTAGCGAAAGTGTTTCCAAATACAAAATTAAACTATATTCAGTTTCCTACAAAAAAAAGTTCCTATTCCTTTTTTCACTAAGTTAAATAATTTACGCGTAGCGGTGATTTGAAAAAAATTGCAGACTGTTAAAAATAGTGTTTTTATGGTATAATATTGCCGTTTGCTGTTACATGAAGTGGTTTAAGAACACATAATAAATGTGTGTACCACATCTAAGTGCGGTAGACCCATATCAAGGGATGAATTGTTTTTTGGGAGTGTGGAGGTGGCAGGATTGGAGGGTAGAAATGCGAGGGAAGGTAGGTCACTGGATTGTAGTCATACTGTTCCCTGCTTCATAGGTCTACGTGCAGTAGAGCCTTATTAATGGATAAATTGTGTTTTAGTGGTGTAACGTAATGGAGGAGGCGGGGGTCGAGGTTAGAAGCGCGAGGGAAGGTAAGTCTCCAGGTTGTCGTCTAGGGGTAAGCAAGGGCGATAACATTTATAGTGTAATGGGAATTCCACTGTTAAATACAGAGGAAAGAGCAGATAGGTGGAAAGAGTACAGAGTACATTGAAGGCTTCTATGAGGGCGGAGACTTTTTTGATGACGTGATAGAATAAGAAACAGGAGTCGATAGGGGCGAGATAGGGGTTCCAGTATGAGAATCATAAATTAATAGAGCTTTGGAACACTTAAGATCAAATAAGGCAAAAAGGATGGGCAACATAGCATCGAAATTTCTAAAATCATTGGCGGAAGTGGCAACAAAACGACTATTCACGTTGGTTTGTAGTATGTATGACACTGATAACGCACCAACAAACTTCTGTAAAAATATCATCCATACAATTCTGATGATAACTAGGGCCGATATGTACGAAAACTGCCGCATAGTCACATTAACAATTTATGCATCCCTACTGCTGACAAGAACAATATACAAAAGAATGGAAAAGAAAACTGAAGTTCCGTTACATGACGACCAGTTTAGCTTTAGGAAAGATAAATGCACCAGAGAGGCAGTTCTGACCATGAGTTTGGTAATGGAAGAGCGACTGAAGAAAAATAAAGACACGCGGGATTTATCGACCCAGAAAAAGCGTTCGCAAAATGTTCGACATTCTGAGAAAAGTAAGAGTAAGGTATACGGAAAGACGGGTAATATAGAATATATGCAAGAAACAAGGAGGAACAATAATAGTTGGTCACTAAGAACGAAGTGCTCGGTTTAAAAAGGGTGTAAGACAACGAAGTAGCCTTTCGACATGAACTGATTGAACAGTCTAACGATTGCAGAATACAGATTGAGAGGAAACCAAAATATACACGAAAGTAATAAGAAGTAGCACAAATGTGAAAAACGAGAAACATAACACCGCAATTGGTGATCACGAAGTATATGAAGTTAAGGTATTTTGCTACCTAGGCAACAAAATGACACAATTCTTAAAAGACATCATAGTCGCCGTTGACTGTATAACATATTTATTGTCACTATTGCAATTTCGGCCTTATGGCCATTTTTAAGTAACACTGCAAAGTTACATTCTGTCAGAATATAAAACTATCTGACATGAGTACATGTCGTCGTCAAAATGGAGCCTTTTGACTGTGAGAGTCCTACAAGATCTGATGAGTACAATACTTATTACATCGTAAAATGTTGTTAAATATACACTGAACTGTCGATGTTACCATCGTTCTAAATATTATATGACTGTGAATCCCAACGATAAGAAGTTAATAAAATGACACATGATGGGCGGACACATAAAGTAGACTAGCAGTGCCAAAAAGAGCATTTCTGGCCTAGAGAAGTGTACTGGTATCAAATAAAGGCCGTAATTTGAAGAAGAAATTAATGATAATTTACGTCTGGAGCGGAATACTGTACTGTAGTGAAATATGGACTGTGGGGAAACCAGAACAGAAGAGAATGAAAGAATTTGAGATGTGGTGCAACAGAAGGATTTTGAAAATCTGCTGAACTGACAAGGTAAGGAGTGACGAGGTTCTCTGCAGGATAGGCTAGGAAAGGAATATTTAGAAAACACTGACTAGAAGAAGACAGGGGCTTCAAGGGGTAAAATCTGTAAACATAGGTTGAAATACATTCAAGAAATAATTGAGGACTTTGGTTGCAAACGCTACTCTGAGATGGAGTTGTTGGCACAGGAGTGGAATTCTTGGCGGGCAGCATAGAGCCTACCAAAAGATTGACCAAAAAAACAATTAACCGTCCACAGCGCGTTTTAGGAATCACTGGCAGGGCAATGTGCAGACAAGCCCATGGAGTGTTTATTTCCCGCGAAGTGCGTTAACACTACATGGAATACAGGTATGAGTTACCTCTAATACTAGAGCAAGAAACATACGTGAAGAAAATATACGTAAGTCTCTGAGCAACCTTCTACACTGCTAGAGAGGGAAATGGTTATTAGTCATCCTGCACGGCAGCTGTAACGTTCTCGCAGCAAAGGCAACTTCCCCCACCTTCAGGGTTGCTAGCTCTCAGTCCACAAACGGACTATACCTCCCGAGCACTTGCTGTCCATTTCTCTTATGTTAGAAGACAAGATAACTTCATTGAGTTCGTATTTATATAGTGGAGTTATTTTCAGTTTATCAAATATGTACGTATTTGCAGTTGTTGAGCGAGCTATTACGTAAGAAAGTTCAGCAGCTGGAGCAGTCAACAGCCTACCACACTGAAGAGCCTGTCCCAATTGTAGCAGGCTGTCAGTATCCATCCGACAATGTTTATTCCTTTGTCTCCTCTATCTTTGGCAGGAATAATTTTCACAGCGGCAGAGTTATCGAGCCTCAACTCCCCCAGCACCCTAAGAGGCACAGAGGTTTAAATTGCCTCTCTCTGCAACATAATTGCGTCACCTAAGTCTAATGGGACTACAGATATTACTACATAAGTCAAGCAATGCATTACAATAGATTATTGCCCTAGACTCGAACACAATTTGTCCCATATTATGAGATATGTCTTGGATGGGTGTGAAGTGGCTTCACTCAGCGCAGCCCTTTAAGTGCCATCAATTCCAGTGTTGGGTTGTTTGGGGGAGAAGACCAAACAGGTCATCTGTCTCATCGAATTAGGGAAGGACGGGGAAGGAAGTCGGCCGTGCTCTTTCAAAGGAACCATCCCGGTATTTGCCTGGAGAGATTGAGAGAAATCACGGAAAACCTAAATCAGGATGGCCGGACGCGGGACTGAACCGTCGTCCTCCCGAATGCGAGTCCTGTGTGCTGGCCACTGCACCACCTCGCTCGGTAGCAATTCCCGACTGTAAGAGATTCACGCAGCCTACCAGTGACACGATCAACGGTGAGAGAAGTACAATAACCTTTCTGGCCGCTCATTAATTCACCACCAAGTGACTGCAACGCAGTTATAGTTTTACGATACGCTACTGATGACGGCAGCAAGGGCACATTTACTAGTTTAATCCCTTGCCCAGCAAAGCTACAAAGGTCACTGACAACATGACACAAATTATACACTTCTCAGCCGTAGTTTATAGGAACTTATTTTACATACAAGGTCATTTAACAATTGCAGATAAGTGTTCAGTTGATGAACTGAAAATAAACCCGCTACATAGACTCGGTCTTAGAGAACATGAAAAAAAGAGCTGGGAAAGTATAGCCCATCTGTAAACTGCGTTTATTGCGTTAGCATTATTAGTAACCCACATCTGTATTTCATGTACTGTTGTGGAAAATAAACACCCCCTGGGCATGCCTGCATACTTTGTCGCCAGTAATTCACACGGCGAATTACATGTAGTCGGTGTACCTTTGTGAAACACTCTGTAGTCTCTGACGGTATTTCCGTTCTGTCGTTGCTTCTTCTGACGTAGTGGGGTAGGCGGAGTGGGAAATCATCTGATCGCACTTCAGTTTGCAGACCTACGAACATCTACATCTACATACATACACCGCAAGCCACTGTACGGTGCGTGGTGGAGGGTACCCTGCACCACTACTAATCATTTCCATTCCTGTTCCACTCGCAAATGGAGCGAGTGAAAAACCACTGTCTGCTATATGCATCTGGACGAACCACACTTTTTCTTATGTTCATAGTCCTTAGGCAAAATATATGTTGACGTCAGCAGAATCGTTCTGCAGTCAGCTTAAAATGCCTGTTCTCTACATTTTCTCTATTGTTACTGATGTGTCGGCAGAAGTGCCAATACCGTGTTGTTTGAGGAAGCCGAAATGCACGCTATAAGCTCACGCAGGATGGCGTGAGGTCTGAAACAGGATACTTAATTAATGCTATAAAGAAAAGTACGTAGCTTCTGGAATACTTAACTTTAATCCATAACTGATGAACATTGGTCTTGTTACTGTACATGCTTCATTAGATACATAGCAAAGGATAAATGGCGCCTTGCTAGGTCGTAGCAATTGACTTAGCTGAAGGCTATGCTATCGTCTCGGTAAATGAGAGCGTAATTCTCAGTGAACCTTTCCTAGCAACGTCGGCTGTACAACTGGGGCGAGTGCTAGTAAGTCTCTCTAGACCTGCCGTGTGGCGGCGCTCGGTCTGCAATTACTGACAGTGGCGACACGCGGGTCCGACGTATACTAATGGACCGCGGCCGATTTAAAAGCTACCACCTAGCAAGTGTGGTGTCTGGCGGTGACACCACATTTACTCCGAAAAGAACTTCGCCTTCCCTCCATGGATTCCCATTAGAGTGCCTAAAGAATCTCCGTAATACTTACGTGTTGTTCGAACTTACCGGTAACAAATGTAGCAGCCCGCCTCTGCAATCTGATCTGGTGCGAATCCCATACACTTGAACAATACTCAGGAATGGGTCGCACCAGCGTCCTATATGCGGTCCTCTTTTCTGATGCACCACTATTTCCCAAAATTTCTCAATAAACCGAATTCGATCATTCGTCTACCCTACTACAAGCCCTAAATGCTCTTCCATTTCATATCACTTTGCAAAATTACGCATAGTTGTTTAAACGATATAACACTATTAATGCTATATTCGAACATTAGAGGTTTGTTTTTCCTTCTCATCTGCATTAAATTACATTTTTCTACTCCTCCTACAGTCGCTGAACGACGACATCTTTTCGTACACCACAACGCAATCAGCAAACAACCGTAGATTGATACCCACCCTGTCCACCAGATCACCTTCGTTTATAGAAAACTATAGTGGTCCTGTCACATTTCCCTGGGGTACTACTGACGATACCATTATCTTTGGAGAACAATTGCCATCGAGGACAACGTACTTGGATTCAATTACTCGTAAGTAAGCCTTGTAGCCGCTCACATACCTGAGAACCTGCTCCATATTATCGTACCTTTGTTAACAGCCTGTAGTTACGCACTGTGTCAAATGTATTTCGGAAATATAAAAAAATGAAACCTAGCTGTTGCCCTTCATCCATAGTTCGCAGTATATCATGTCAGAAAAGGGCGTTCCGCACGGGCGATGCTTTCCAAACCGCAATGATTCGTTGACAGAAGCCTTTCGACCTCAAGGAAATTTATTATATTCGAACCGAGAGTATGTTCAAGGACTCTGCAGCAAACTGATGTTAAGGATATTGGCCTGTATGTTTGCGGGACTGTTCTTTTACCCTTCCTACACAGAGGAGTCACCTGCGCTTTTTTCCAGTCGCTTGGGTCTTTGAAGTGGGTGAGAGGTTCGCTATTAGTGCAATCTAAATAGAGGGCCAATGCCGTAAAGTGAAGGAGGGAACCACAATCCGGCAACCTAACTTCCTTGTACTTCTACCGTCCAACCGACCCTCCCCCACTCCCTGTTACACCCTCAGAACCTAATGTATCCCTTAATACGGCACTACGACACATAGATGTGTACACATTTTGAATATTTGTTCTTAACCCACTTCATTTGACAGTAAACAGTAATATTTTATACCATTAACAACTATTTTTAGTGACTTCGTATTCTTATATCCACTGAAAAGCGGAAACTATCGCTCCTAGGGAAATGTGAATAGGATCTTTTTCGTAGGAATTTAAAATGTTGGTTAATTTTGTACCGGAAAACTTTTCGCTAGCAGCAGCAGTTTTCTAGTTATTCAAGAAAAACAAAAAAAAGTAATCATTAAACACTTCCCCCCCCCTCTCCCATCCGACCCCACGCTCACACATCACTGGTGGGGATTTTCAGTACGTTGTTCATGAGACTCCCTCCTACCACTCTAATAAGTACTGTCCTTAGTGATATATGCAATGCACCACTGGCAAGAGGAATTTTTTCAGGCGGGTTAAAATATGCAGTTATTAAAGACTTTATAAGATGTGAGACAGTTTCGTTACTGACTTCTTTTTTCAAAATATTCGAAAAAAGTAAGTATTCAAGATCATTTGGACAATTAAGTGGTAACAGTTTACTTAGCAAATCGCAGCTTGGATTCCAGAAAGGTTGCTAGACTGAGAATGCAGTTTATACGTTCATTCATAAGTGATCTGGCCAAGGCCTTCGATTGTTTGGATCACGATACTCTCTAAGAAAAACTCAAGTTTAATGGAAATGATGCTTTAACACACAGTTGGTTTGATTCATTCCTGACAAAGAGAACGAAAGAGAATGTGCTGAAGAATTCAAACAATCTTGAGAAAACAGAAAATTTGAGTGACGGGTAAAACCACAAAGGGAGACACACAGGGTTCAATATTGGGTCCACTCCCATCTTTTATATATGTGAATGACCTTCCAGGTGACATTCGACAAGCAAAATTGGTTCTTTTTGCACACGATACTACTTTTATAATAAATCCCAATAGAGAGAAAGCAACAGAAGAGTTAGTGAATGACATTTTCGAAAGAGTTATTCAGTGCTTCTCTGAAAATGGACTCTCCCTAAAAAAAAAAAAACACTACATTCAGTTCTGAACAACAAATAGTCAAACCAACAACTCAGGCAGCACATGAGCAGGAGTCCGTAAGTAGGGTAGATGCTTTAATTTTTAAATGTACATATTGATGAAAACTTGAACTGAAATATACAAGTTACTGAGCTTTTGAAACAATGACGTTCAGCTGCCTTTGCTCTTCGTATAATTGCTAATGTTGAAAACAAACGTATCAACCGTGTGACATATTCTGCACATTTTCAATCAATTATGTCGTGTTGAATTATTTTCTGGGGTAGTTCATCACTCAGGCAGTACAGATTGCACAAAAGCTAGCAGTAAGAATAATGTGTCGTGTTCACCACACATGTAAATGTAGGTACCTGCACATGTAGGTACCTCTCCAAGGAGCTAGACATTTGAACTGTACGTCACATTACATATTCTCACTAGTAAAATTCGTCATAAATAATCCATCAGAATTTGAGAAGAACAGGGATGTATATACCTGCAACACTAGAGGGAAAAATTACCTTTATTACCGAGTGTTAAGGCTCTCAGTGACTGAGAGAAGAGTTCAATATGCAGCAACAAAAACTTTTGATCATTTGACCAGTGAGACAAACAATTTGACTGATAGCGAAGCAAGTTTTTCGTCTAATTTAAAATCATTTATCCTGGACAGATGCTTCTATTCCATTGACGAATTTTTATTTCAAAACTGCTAGAAAAAAGACTTATTTTTAAAGCGTGGTTGCATGATTAGGAAGAAAATGATAAAGTGTTCACATCAATCTTGACAGTAATCATGTATACATACCCCGTAAACTGACTCGTTCCATATCATTTCTATGAATGAATCTCTCAAATGATCTATGAAACTTGTAACTAACTAAGAAAAACTTGCGACTACAAGAATTTTTGTCCCTAATTTTCTTTCACTGAGTGTACTGATGAGAGGCCGAAATGAGTGTCCACTAGAGATTGGGGAAGAGAGAGGGAGAGGGAAGAGACAAAGCGAAAGTCTGCCAAAGTTGGTGTTCAGAGACTAATTATTGGGGCTGTGGAGGACGTCCTATATTGCGTTTCGTGCACTAAATCCCCAAAGTGCGGCAGGTGTTCAGTATCCAGTTCTACAGACAACGCATTTTTTTCGTGTAATTATTGTGCTTTGCAGCAAAATGCACCGTAACCTGTTTCGCTTGTTCGTTTGGACTGTCTAATGGACGAGGCTGCGCACAAGCGGGCTCAGTAAATGACAAGGATTAGGTTTATTGCAGCGGCGTAAGTACATAGAGCCAGTTAATAGGAGCTTGTAACACACACACACACACACACACACACAGAGAGAGAGAGAGAGAGAGAGAGAGAGAGAGCGAGAAGAGCGCGCGCGGCTGCGCCCTTTCAGCATTTTCGCGATTCTGGTGCTTGTTCTTCAGAGAATTACGTGTTTCCCTAACTGAATCTCAATTCCAGCTCTCTTATCTGCCTGCTGTAGCCGTAAATCCGTTTTATGTGCCTGTGTGACGTGAAAAGCTTTCTGAAAGTGGGGCTAATACGATCTGGAAATTTCCGATGGTGCAGCGTCTACTTCACAAACAGTATGATATTACTCTCTGGACGGTGAACAATGAAGTTTTTAATGCCCACTAGCTATCGTTCATGTACTGCATTTCTCGGCAAATTCCCACTCTCTGAGCGAAAATGGACGAACGAAGTTGCTAATCTGTGTTGCCTCTTTTCACAAGTAGTCACGATTAAAATTTGGATGATTTCTAGGTCGATCGCAGTGTTTTTAAGAAGGAAATACTCTTTTTAGAGTAACTGGCTGTTCGCATGCACCCGTTTCCCATATAATCGGGCGAACCGTCAAAAGAAAGGGCCCAAATAAAAAAATCCCCGATGTAGTAGCAAACCTTACTACAGTAACAGAAATTCTGCCGCTATGGGAACATAAGAGTACAAATAATAATCCACCGCAATCAAAGAATAATTATCTCTCATTCAAAAGATTAATATTCATTAAATGAAAAGAAATTAATCGAAAGTCAATCCAGCCGAAAATTTAACAGTGCATATAATAGTTAAAAATCGCTTTTGGTAACCAGAATGCTGAGGAATCTTCTGACACTTTGCCACCCCACCCCCACCTGTTCCGTCTGAAGGGGGGGGGGGGGGGACCGATCTGTGTGTAAGCCATACCTGAGCCACGCAAGTGTGATACCTAAAGCAGCCACTCTGTGGGAGCATCTGTGTCGGATTGCTGGGTGACCGGAGGACGTTCATCTGCAAGCGGGCAGCGACGTAGTGCTGAGAGGCAATATAGGGGCATGCACGACATATGTTAAAACAGTTGGCTTTGTAGCGGCTTGGGCACCTATCTGAATTGCAGCTGCTTTCACTCAACCATTATGCGGGTGGATCCTTCCCTGGAATTTCTTCACATCTGAAAACTGTTGTAATCTTTGTGGTGGACAGCGATTTGAACTTTTTAACCCCGCTATCTGCCTTTAAATAGCTATTTATACGTGCTCTCTCAGGTCATAATGACGCAGTATAGTATTTAAGGGGCATGATGATTAAAAATTGTTAAAATTATTACAATTTTAAATGTAGGTTTATTTGTGACAGTATAGACAAAGTTTATAGTATTACATGCCAACAGTCTCAGCAATAATGTAAGCTCTGACCCTCAATGAGCTATTGTTTAATAGAGTTTTACTTAGCGTATAAACTGTCACTCATGGGGAAAAATTAGAATATAAGTGTACAATCAAAGACAGTGGTATCCAACGTGAGCAATATAAACATGTTTATTACAATTTGAACGCTTCATTGGTGTCTTGTTGTCTACAACTTGATCGACATAATTTGCATCTGACACGTTCGCAGTTTTGGTTGCCACCGCTGGAGGTTGGTGCTGATGGACTTCCTGTTTGTTTTCTTATAACAATGGCCGCTGACTGTTCGTTTCGTGGTAGCATTTTTCTAGCTTCAATATCAGGAATCACTAGGAATATTTCCAATTGATCGAGAAATATTCTTCTTTTGTAAAGAACATTTTTTTCCACCCTGGATTTCTCTCTACAGCACAAAAGCATTGTAGGCAGAAGTACCAATAATATTGTTGAAGATAATCATTTGCCAGTGTTTGGTATTCTTCTTGTACCTGTAGATGCCAATAAGCTGATCCAAAGTGTCAATTACTTCCTTATTAGCATTGTAGTCTAATATCATTTTTGTTGTAATAAAAAACTGTTATGTATATACTTTCAGGTGTGCCGTGGCGGCTCGGTTTGCTGGCCGAGCTACCTCTGGCACCGGTATCGATAGTCACATCCCTTGTCTATCTAAGTGATTACGCTGCTATTCACAATAAAGTACCTGGCAGAGGGTTCAATGAACCACCTTCATGCTGTCTCTCTACCGTTCCACTCTCGAACGGCACGCGGGAAAAACGAACACTTAAATTTTTCCGTGCGAGCCCTGATTTCTCTTATTTTATCGTGATGATCATTCCTTCCTATGTAGGTGGGTGCCAACAGAATGTTTTCGCAATCGGGGTAGAAAACTAGTGATTGAAATTTCATGAGAAGATCCCGTCGCAACGAAAAACGCCGTTGTTTTAAAGATTGCCACTCCAATTCACGTATCATGTCACTGACACTATCTCCCCTATTTCGCGATAATACAAAACGAGCTGCCCTTCTTTGAACTTTTTCGATGTCATCCGTCAGTCCCACCTGATGCGGATCCCACACCGCACAGCAGTACTCCAGAATAGTGCGGACAAGCGTAGTGTAAGCAGTCTCTTTGGTAGACCTGTTGCACCTTCTAAATGTTCTACCAATGAATCGCAGTCTTCGGTTTGCTCTACCCCACAATATTATCTATGTGATCGTTCCACTTTAGGTTATTTGTAATTGTAATCCCTAAGTATTTAGTTGAATTAACAGCCCTCAGATTTGTGTGACTTATCGCGTAATCGAAATTTAGCTGTTTTCTTTTAGTACTCATGTGAATAACTTCGCTCTTTCCTTTATTCAGGGTCAATGGCACTTTTCGCACCACTTGTGACTTATCTTTGGTTTTATTGGTTGAGGTGTGGAGGCTCGGCGCGGAGGCAGTGAGTTGTGAACCGCACGTGATGGAAGGAGGAGGAATGGAGCATGAGTGGCTGGCGGTGGGGTTTGGTTGGGCAGGTTTGAGATGGAAAACGCATGTATCCAGCCGGATCGATGAGCGACTTGTCGATTGTTGGGCAGCCGCTAAAGAAGGTGACGAACGCAGTGCTCTGGAGCTCTGGTGACGGGGGCCTCCTTCTGTTATTTGAAAAGGAGTTAAAAGAACAATTCACGGTGTGGAGAGCGCACCGTAACATACTGCCTATCGATGTTCTGGTCATGCGGTTTTATTGTTTATAGGAAAATTGGTGCAATATTATTGTCTCTTGTTCAGTGAAAAATATGTATTTGATTGTTCCGCAGTGTTCCTTGGCTTGAGAGTAGCTAATGGTTGTTAGTGCATCTTCTTTAAAGCCACGTGATTCTGTCAACTGGTAAACCGCTTGTGTGTACCCGCTTGGGGTGCGATGTTAGGAATTGTAACACCGGCGAGTGGCACTGCACCCCGTGGCAATGTCATGGTACTGTATCAGGTACTGTGCATGAATTTGAAATCAAATTGTGATTTAGTAAAGTGTATTTATTCTAACCTACGTTGATGTGTTTTAGTCGTCATTGAATTCCGTAGGGCTACCACTGAGTCAAATTTTCTGCTTTGCTCAAATTCACCTTAACTGCAACAAAAAACCAACGTCATATTATGGCCTCCGTTGTCCAATGCAACATTTGTCCCACAAACGTGTCAGCTGCTATCATACTTTCAGAGTTCTTCTACGTGACAATAGTTGGTGACTCACAGTGTGTAATATATATATATATATATATATATATATATATATATATATATATATATATATAAATTTTATGTATTTAAGTTGGCTTTAACTATTTGTTTCAGAGTTCTTCTACGTGACAATAGTTGGTGACTCACAGTGTGTAATATATATATAATACGAGGCCTGTTCAGAAAGTAAGCTCCGATTGATTGCCAAATTGAAACCACAGTGAACATCAGAAATGTTTTACTTGTAACAATTAGCTACACCTTTCAGCTACTTCTCTACGTAGTCGCCGTTCTGACTTAGACTTTTGTCATAGCGTTGTACCAACTTTTCAATAGCCTCATCATAGAAGGCAGCCGCCAGTGCTTTCCGTCAATTCTCCACGCTGGCCTACACCTCGTTGTCTGTGTCAAAATGTTGTCTTCAAAGACAGCGGTTCATGTGACCAGAGATGAAACTCAGGGGGAGACAATTGCGGACTGTATTGTGGGTAATCTCACATTTCCATTTGAAAACGATGCAGGAGCATCTTCATTGCCCCTGCAGAATGCGGCTGAGAATTGTCTTGAAGAAGAAACAGCACGACAGTTATGTAATGTTAGCTGCATAGCTTCAGGCGAAATTTCTCACCAGGCCCTCGTACTTGGCGGCAGACACTATTTTCTAGACATCTTTACGCACTCGCTGCGAACTGAGAAATGAGAAGAGCGACGTGATGCTAACTGGGGTTATACTAGAGACACTACCCAACACATCTGTGCAAAGCTTTATCGGATTTTCATAGTCGTTTCCATTTCGCGACCGATCGGAGCTTACTTTCTGAAAGCCCCTCGTATAAATTTTATGTATTTAAGTTCGCTTTAACTATTTGTTTTATATGAGATTACGAGTTTTACCTTACTAAAGCGAGTCTCATCATTTGTTAGTGTATTTTCTGTTATTGTTTGAGGGTACTGCCTCTCATGTTTTATGTTCACAGTTGATTGCGAAACACGCGAGTGTAACTTGGTGTTGCAGCCGTGACATCTGGCCACTACCTTGGCGGCATCCTGCCCAACACCCGGGGTCTGCCGCAGGAGCGCTTTGCCGCGTCGTCTGTCAGACCTAGCAAAAGTTGTTTAGTTGTCTTGTTGCTTGGAGCTATACCTGGGTTGAGCGACTGCCGTCAGGGTTGTAGGCTGTGGAGTTTGGTGGGATTAACTCATGAACTTTTGTAAATTAAGAGGGTTGGAACGTAAATAATGGCAACTATTTATTCCCAGCCGATACAAAAGAGTTACATGTTTTCACCTGTTACTGGCATTCAAAGTAGTCGCCAGCGTTCTGTAGAACCCATTGCCAGCGATGTGGAAGGCGTAGTATACCGTTAGAAGAGCCTGTTCTGTTGATGGTGCGAATGGAGCGGTCTACTACCTGTCGAATCTCTGGAACAGTTCTGAAGCGAATGCCACGAAGTGGTTCCTTCATCTTTGGAACCAAATCAAAGTCACAAGGACTTAAGACCGGGGAGTATGGTGGATGGTACAGTACTTCCCAGTCCCATCGACCGAACAGAGCACCCAGAGCTTGCGCTGTATGCGGCCGCGCATTGTCATGCAAAATGATGGGTGGGTTGCGCAGAAAGTGTCACCTCATCTTTCGCAATGCTGGTCGCAGGTGATGCTCCAAAAACGAACAGTAATACAGCGCATTGGCGGTCTGCCGTGGAGGAACGTAATGCGTTGGGATAACACCATCACAGTCGTACACGAGAATCACCATAACTTTAGACAGCTCCATTCGCACCATCAACAGAACAGGCTCTGCTAACAGTATACTACGCCTTCCACATCGCTGGAAACGGGTTCTACACAACGCTGGTGACTACTTTGAAGACCAGTAACAGGTGCAAACATGTAACTCTTTTGTATCGGTTGTGAATAAATAGTTGCCACTATTAAAGTTCCAACCCACGTATAATCAAGTTGTTGATCCTCTTACTGTTCATAAAAGAAGGTGTTCAAATTCTCTACTAACTGTTCTACATAAAATCGGATGTGCTCTGTATTTGGTAAATGTAGTTTCCCATGACTGAATGATTCAAATTTAATTCTTACTGTTCATAAATTCAGATGTTTTGTGTTTATTGAATACTGTTTCCTTTGCTTATACAGGTAAATTTCAGTAGTTTGTCACATTATATGTCACTATGATTCTGATGATTTTCATGTTGTGATTAATCTGGAATTTAATTGATCAGTATGTTTTTCTTAAACAAATGTTAATTTCGTAAAAACGATGAACTATCTGATGGGTCTCCCTTCCACGTGTTGATGTTTGATCCTTGCCTATCCTGAACCTGATACCTGGGTTTCATCAGGCATGTAGAAATAAAACTTGACTCTGATATTTGTACATTATGAGAATTTTTAAGCCTCCCGGGTCATATTGACCTGAAGAACACAAGTTTAACAAAGTTTTAGCAGGGACGAGAAAAATATTTAAAAAAAATTAGAGTCTTAAGGTATTTAGAATGTTTAGAAAAACAGTCAAGTTTGGAGCGGTCATTTATTTTTTTTATATTACAGGACTAATCAATACAAAGATTAATTAATAACATGTTGTTGTATTCCTGTTATCCTCCGCTAAGTCTCTTTATCCAGCGCATCTTGTTTGTCGGTGCTGGGATGTTCCATTACTTCATTTATGTGGTCTATCCAAGAACTTCATGGTCTTCCGCGCTTAAGTCTGCCGGGTGGTTTCCATTCATAAACCTTCTTTGGCCACCGATGATCTAGCATTCTCATCATATACCCGTACCATTTTAATGATTTTCTTTCAATTCTATCAATCACTGTATCATTTGCCTTCATTCTAGCTCTTACGTCATTATTAGTTTTCCTTTCGATTCTTGATATTCTGGCACTCCTAAGCAAATAATCCATTTCCTTAGCTATTAGTCTTCTTTTGAGATCCGCATTCAAGATCCATAGTTCTGATCAATGGATCAGAACTATGGAGCAGTCCATTTAAATATTAAAATGTATGATCATACTGACCCAAAGATAACAGGGGCAGTGTCCTCAGTCCACGTCATCCTGGTTACACCGCACCTTGCAAGTGTGTTTACTGTGCCTCGCACACAAGGAGAAGTGCATTCCTCAGTTAATTGTATTAGGCTGTTTGTGGCCATTTTGAACACGCTTCATGAATGTCTTCATGCCTGTTATTTGCTGAATTTTCTTGTCAACTGCGCGAGGTGAATAGTTTTCGTCCTTATTAAAGACCCGTAGCCCGTTGGTGCTTATGCAAGCTTCAAGACTTACGTTTTAAATCTTTTAGTGTACTGTACTCTTAAGATATTTGTTTTTAAATTTCCTTGCATTTTATCTCCTTGTCTAGGTTGAAAGCTGATTTGTTTGTGCGTGCCTGTGTTAGTAGGAACTTTGTTAACATAGTTTCGTATGTTTCTGGGGAGCATCAGTGTTATTATTATTGTTATTGTACGTACATGATAAAGAAGCCCGGAAAGTGGCCATGCCTGGTTTCAGGTGCCTCAGTCGACAACTAATTCAAAATGAAGAGCCTGCTTGACGTAGTATTCAATTTCTGAATGCAGTGACTAATAAAGCGATTTGTCTGCTTTTATTAATCTGTGTGCTTGTGTTGTAGTTTTTCAACACTTGACCCATTTTCCGGGTGAGCTCGACCCTTTGTGACTTATCTGTTATTCTGACTCCTTCTACTGCCTCAGTGGACGAAAATTAATTTAAGGATGTTGTATTCACTGTTTCTGGCTCTTCAACGGCATTAATTGTTCATGTTTTCTGATTATCAAGAATTTATTTCTTAAAACAAAAATTTTGCGTGTTGCCGTAAGTCGGTTTACGTGATTTATTAATTTGGTGTCAGAAAGCGCTTTACTTAAATATCTCGGCTGTAAAATCCCATTAGCGGCATGTATTTGCTACTCCTTTTTTGCTTATTAATGCTCTAACGTGATTGTTCTAAGTCTAATTATAGGTGGCCATTGATTGTGGTTCCTTATAGTAAAATAAAATAAAATAAATTTTAGCTAGTACCATAGTGAAGCGGTTTTCAGTCTTACAGCTTGTCGTTGTTGGCGAATTCCGACTGAAAACTATCTTGCTTACTCTCAGTGGGCTTCGCCTGTTCCACTGTGGCATTCTGTGTGTTAAGTGCAGTTAAGAGGTGCCTCACTTATTGTAAATTTATAATTGGTCATTGGCCACTCTAAGCTCATTATTTCTTCATTTACAAGAAGGCTTCGATCATTTTTAAAATTTTGGAATACTGTTTTTCTGTAAATCTGAGACATTTAGGTTCTTATTATGCTTTAGCTGGTCCTAAAAGATCAATAACCAACTGTCTTTCTAAATTACTTTCTCGATGGAGAATTGCAATATTTATTTATTCTGCCTTGCAACACACTTTCTTGAGAACCGTAAGAGCTCCTAGGTTAATTGTCTACTATTTATTTCGTGACCTAATATTAACAAACTGTTCTTAAAATTCCATATGCTTTTATTGGCCCACCACCTTACCATACACCCTACCATTCATAAATCTTGGACCGTACTACAAATTAGTGAAATAATAAAGTCATTTGTATTTTTTACATCCCAAGAAAAACGATGAATTACTTGAATAAAATAACTTCAGCCTGTATTCTGAGAAATACAATTACGTTCACAATAATTCTGAAATGTGGCAGACCAGTTTGCATGCCTTTTCATTAATTTTGGTGCTGGTTTAGTAATGTAAAGAATGAGAACGGTGGGGATTGGAGTAAGAAAATATGCTGCACTGCATAACAGTGGAGACTGCTATAAGAAAGAGCTCGGTTCACTGTGACTGTAGTACGGTACCAAGTGTAAATTCATTTCTTTAACACTGTGAAGGACTGGCTGATTTCTGAATGCTTTTACGTGCGTGGGAAGACAGAATGTGTTGGAGATGAGATGAGTGAACAGCAGATGTTGCAGAGAACTACACTTTGCATTGCGACCGGAGGAACAGGCATTGACTTAGTGTAACTGGGACTGCCGCAGAGTACCAGGAGGCAGCTAAGCATTGTCCGGTTTACAACCTCCGGTAGCCGAGTCGGCCGCCAGCGAGCGGAGAGAGACTACGAGATGCACGTGAGGGCAGTTTTCTCATGTTTTTCAGGCTGGCTTTGCAGATAACTATCGGCCACTTCCGAAAGAGAAATGGCTCTGAGCACTATGGGGCTTAACTTCTGAGGTCATCAGTCCCCTAGAACTCAAAATTACTTAAACCTAACTCACCTAAGGACATCACACATATCCATGCCCGAGGCAGGATTCGAACCTGCGACCGTAGCGGTCGCGCGGTTGCAGAGTGTAGCGCCTAGAATCGCTCGGCCACTCTGGCCGGCGCCACTCCCGAAAACACTAGGTACGCTAACTGATGAACTGATCTCACAAGTAGTACCTCCTAATTCCTGAGACCCTCTGCTCTGAGGATGGTTCCATGAGTACCAAGACTCCAGTCTGGGTTGTTAGAGTGTGACGTCAGAAGCAACGATTTAGCGCAGACGTTTTTTTACCAGTATGGGACAATTTATCGACATGACTGGTCTCCGGAAGTAGTGCGCTGGTTTGGCGAGACTCTCGCTATTGGCCGCAGTGTTTCGCAATTTTGCTATTGGCAACAGACAATGTTAGGAGGGAGAAATGAGCGCAGAGCATAAAGGAAAGCCAAATTTTAACGTTGACTGGGAAGCTTCAGTTGGTGGCGGTCCATAGGGTTGCACGAATGATCCGTTGCAATTCGTTGGTGGGCTTCAGTCGAAGTGGAGAAAAGCGCATCTTAGAGACGATCAGGAAACTGTGTTTCAGATACAGATAGATGCCTTTGTTTTCTCCGGAGGGCTACGCCATCGACATTCATCTCGGTGTACAAGAAACCTGCAGTGAGTAAAAGTTTGTACATGGCTGCACGTTCAGAGAGCGTGAATAGTTACAATTGAAAGAAAAACAGCCCTCGGTCACTATATTTAAACGAATTAACCGGGTTTCAACACTGCTAGGTGTGTCTTCCTCAGAATGGTCTATATCCTATAACATGGTCACATAATTATGACTAAAAACGTATGGTAGAGTATAAGTCTGAAATTATCGTACTTATATGTCATTTATAAAATAATAAATATGCCCAAGAGGGCATTAGTCATAAAGATATTTAAGATAAAGAAAGCTGTGATGGCGAGCCACTAAGGGCTGCTCGTTACTTGCGTGGTGCAGGTTGCAAAACGGACTGTCCCCTGCAGTGAGTATTAAGTCTTCTTTTACTTGCTAACAGGATCTGTATTATCTGTGCTGCCCTTGCCATTGTTAAGTGCCGTCACTGGTCACAGCTCCTCCTCGCAGAAACTCCATCCTATGGGGGGGTTGGCGGCTCAGTAAGTCTCACTAGTCGAGAATGTTCAAGAGAATTAGGAAAACAATAACTAACATTATTGTCCCTACTCCCTCTTAACCCGAGAACAAGAGTTACATTGGTAAAGGAAATTATTTGAGAACATAGATATGTACACTCATACTTGGCTGCTGGGAGAACAGGTTCACAGTTTCTAATTTCAGACTGAGTGAATATTAATTATTACAGGATCGCCAGTTTAATTCACCCTTGGATATCGGACTTCGTAGTGAAATAATAGATCCACGCTCTGAAAAATTTTCTGCTGTTAGTAGTGATATAAATGAGATATAGAAAATGGTTCATAGATTTTTAACTTCTCGCTGTGATAGTACCACGCAAAACAAGGAGTGCAAGCCCTCACGTTCACCGGGCATTCACCTAACCCTCAACCTGCCATCGGGTCACCACATTATATACCGTGATTCGTCACTCCACGCAACGTTTTTCCCACTGTTCAATCGTCCAATCTTTACGCTTCTTACACCAAGCGAGGCGACATTTGGCATTTATCGACGTGATGTGTGGCTTATGAGCAGCACTCGATCATGAAATCCAAGTTTTCTCACATCCCACATAACTGTCATAGTACTTGCAGTGGATCCTGATGCAGTTTTTAATACCTGTGTGATGGTCTGGATAGATGTCTGCCTATTACACATTACGACTCTCTTCAACTGTCGGCGGTCTCTGTCAGTCAACAGACGAGGTCGACCTGTACGCTTTTGTGCTGTACGTGTCCCTTCACGTTTCCACTTCACTATCACATCTGAAACAGTGGATCTAAGGATGTTTAGGAGTATGGAAATCTCGCGTACAGACGTATGACACAAGTGACACCCAATCACCTGACCACGTTCGACTTCCGTGATTTCCGCAGAGCGCCCCATTCTGCTCTCTCACTATGTCTAATGACTACTGAGGTCGCTGGTATGGAGTAGGTGGCAGCACAATGCACCTAATATCAAGAACGTATGTTTTTTGGGCTATCCAGATACTTTTGATCACATAGCGTATGTAAAAAGGCAGAATAAGCCGCTAATGTCGGCAACGCCTATATAAGACAGCAAGTGTCTGGCGCAGGTGTTAGATTTGTTACTGCTGCTACAACGGCAGGTAATCAAGATTTAAATGAGTTTGAACGTGGTGTTACAGTCGGCGCGCGAGCGATGAGACACAGTATCTCCGAAGTAGCGATGATATGAGGATTTTTCCGTACGATCATTTCGCGAGTGTACCGTGAATATCAGGAATACGGTGAAACATCAAATCTCCGACATCGCTACGGCCGGAAAAAGATCCTCCAAGAATGAGACCAGGGACGAGTCGTCGCCGACAACTGAAGAGACTCGTGCAACCCTTCCACAAATTGCTGCAGATCTCAATGCTGAAAGATCAACAAGCGTAAGCGTGCAAAGCGCTCAACGAAACATCGTCGATATGGACTTTTGGAGCCGAAGGCCCACTCGTGTACCCTTGACGACTGCGCGACACAAAGCCTTACGTCCCGCCTGGGCCCATCAACACCGACATTGCACTGTCGTTGACTGGAGACAAGTTGTCTTGTAGGACGAGTCTCGATTCAAATTGTATCGAGCGGATGGACGTGTGAGGATATGGAGACAACCTCATGAATCCATGGACTGTGCATGTCGGAAGGGAAATTTTCAAGCTGGTGGAGGCTCTGTAATGGTGTGGGGCGTGTGCAGTTGGAGTTATTTGGCACCTCTGATATGAATAAATACGACTGTGACAGGTGACACGTACGTAAGCATCCAGTCTCATCACCTGCATCCATTCATGTCCATTTGACTTCCGACGGACTTGGGCAACTCCAGCAGGACAATGCAACCCTCCACACGTCCTGAATTGCTACAGAGTGGCTCCAGGAACACGCTTCCGAGTTAAAACACTTCCGCTGGCCACCAAACTCCCCAGACATGGACATTATTGAGCATATCTGGGATGCCTTGCAATGTGCTGTTCAGAAGAGATCTCCATCCCCTAGTATTCTTACGGATTTATGGACAGCCCTGCAGGACTCGTGGTGTCAATTCCCTCCAGAAGTACTTCAGATATTAATCGAGTCCATGCCACGTCGTGTTGTCGCACTTCAGCATGCTCGCGGAGGCCCTACACGATATTAAGCAGATGTACCAGTTTCTTTGGCTCTTCAGTGTAAATTACAAAGTCATCTGAATTCATCAATTTAAATTTCAAGAATGCGGATTCTATTGTCTAAGGTATAGGCCCTGATAGATCAATACAAACCATACTCAGAGGTTTAGTAGGTAATATCGGATGGAATTCCGTCTTGCTACTCAAGTTCGAAGGATTTGCCTTTTGACAGAGTAGACAAGTTTCAGAATTTGTTGTGCATATCGCAACGTATTTGTGAAATAGTAATATAGATTCAATTTCCTGTATCACTTTCTTGAGTCATAATTCCCTGAAACGGTAAAGAGTATGCCATACAAGAGCGTTTTGAGAGGAGGCAGGAGCACAAGCGCACACGCACACGCACACGCACGCACACACACACACACACACACACACACACACACACACACACACCTACAGACACATTACTTATCAGATAGGTTATCTGTCCTGCAGAACAAATCACCTTCACATAACTGACAATGTCGTATCTTGGGATTATTCCCTTGATGAAGAAGTTCAAAAATGGTTCAAATGGCTCTGAGCACTATGGGACTTAACAGCTATGGTCATCAGTCCCCTAGAACTTAGAACTACTTAAAGCTAACTAACCTAAGGACAGCACACAACACCCAGCCATCACGAGGTAGAGAAAATCCCTGACCCCGCCAGGAATCGAACCCGGGAACCCGGGCGTGGGAAGCGAGAACGCTACCGCACGACCACGAGATGCGGGCGATGAAGAAGTAGCTTCAGTTTACTCCACCTGCGGTCGTTACTCTGTAACTCTTTCATATTCTTACACATGTTTATAAAAACTGCTTATTTTTTTAATCTTTCATAAGCTTGATTTTGAATTCCGAGGTTTGTTCTACCAGATCTTCAAATTTGCGTAATCACTGAGGCAGTCGTATTAAGGTGTCAGCAATAATATTGTCACTTCCTTTCACGTAAACAGTCTAAAAATCACATAACTGAAGAAACATTGTCCTGCAGGCAAGACGACTGTGTAGCAATTTATATGACAGTAAGAAACTCAAGGCTCAGAGATCGCAGTAAACCTTGAAATATCTTTAACGTAAATAATAGATAATTTTTTAAAGAGCTCAGACAATAGCGCAGGTCTCTAGTTCAATTGTAGACTTGGACAGTGTCCTGCTGGTGAAGCTTATTTCATCTTTACCTTTCTTGGGTACAAATTGAAAATGGCATGCCCCCAGCCCAGAAAATGAGGCGTTAGAGGTAAGGAAAAAGTCTTTTGACACATCGAGATGATACTATACGTCAGAGTAAATAAACGCTTGCTTTATTGGCTCAAAACCCTCTTTGCAACGCTCTGTCCAGGATATCGGACTGTTCTTCCTTATAAAGCTTAATAAGGCATTGCTATTCAGCAATTGTCGTGACACAAATCGCCTAAAATGGACACAACCCTATAAAGGCTGTCAGTTGTCGCTTATTCCTTGGAAACAGAAAGTTCTTAAAACACTGAATTTCTCATTATCGAGTATTATACCCTCAGATGAAATTACATTACCTACGAATTTGGTCTTGCTTCTCACAAACTTGGATTTTAATAAATTTACAGTAACTCCAGCAGACGAAAGTTTCTGCATTGTTTTTTTTCTAACAATTCAGTACGTTCTTACCACGTAGCAATTAGAATGTCATCCACATACGTAGTTATTTTATCCATTAGTTCTGGCCGAGGCACTGTGTCATGTGCTGCTATAAAGACTTCCGAACTAACGTTCAACCCAAAGAGCATCAAGCGGTATTGGTAATATCTTCCAGCACAGAGAAAGGCAGTAATTTCCTCAAGTCTTCCGAGAGCAAAATGAGCCTTTATGAATATAGCATGTCGGTGCTAGATAAGTGCCTAAGACCGAAAAACTTCTGTAATTTCTCTTCCAAGTTTACGGGATGCGTTCGTACCAGCACAACTTTGGGACAGATTTCCCTTACGTCGAGTACTAGGTGTACTTTACCTTCAAGTTTGGCCACTGCAAGAGCTGGACTACATCAAGCGGAGAACGAAAGCTCGTGAACCCCATGCATCGTGTTTCTCGAGTCATAGCCTCCCTCTTCGACCACGGGATTGAACTGGTGTTTTAAAAAGTTTCATGTGATTTCATCTCTATGCGGTATTCTTAGGTTTTAATTATGCCTGGCTTTCTGTCATACACACAAATGCACTTCAACAGTAGATCTTTCAAAAGTGCCTAGTGTTGGAGAATAGTATCTATGGTCTCTAAGGCTTTATCCAGAACTATTTATTCATCTTCACAACTGAAACGAATCATCAGCCCTTAACTATCCCCTTTTGACAAGCTGTAATCGAATGATTCGACAATACGAATCGTAGTGCATAGGAATTTTGATTAAATCCGCAGAAACTTCCTTCTCATAAACACGAAGATAGCATTTACTCAACTCTAAGTCAATTTTAATACACTTCTCCCTCAAGAATTCAATACCAAAAATCCACCTTTGTATCAAATCTTCCACAAATAAATTCCATGAATGTGCTTCGTAGCATCACCTTAAAAAGGATTTGGATTTTTACTGATTTCGACTTACTGCACAAACTATTCTGCAAAATTTTGAACCGGGTAAATTGGCAGCTTTCGAATTTTAATTATTTCACCAAATAATACTCTAGAAGAAGCATTGCTCATTACCTCTGTGACGAGCAAGACAGCAGTGGGAGTAGTTTCTATAACAGCTTTGACACATGCTTGCACTAGGAAATAGTGAACCTTCAGCACACGTGAAATAATCCATTAATTCGTTTCTCAAATCTACATCTTCATTATATCTTAAGAAGTTTCAGCCTCACTCCATCCTATGGTCAATATCGAGGAGTTAAATGTAGACAGCACTAGTTTGTTGAACTAGCCACTACAGGACGAATCTCATTTGTGATGTCGACAAAATTCACTGTGGGGTTTCTATTACGCCATCGAGTACCAATATCACTGTTTATTGCAGGGATCTGTTGCGGATGTTACTGTTTCCAATAAAGGGTACCTCATTCTGTAGATTATAACGCTACTGGCTGTTTGAATTACTTTGTGTTGGACTGAATTGTGGTGTGTTTTGAGCATTAGAATACTTCTGATTACGGTTACTGTGATTATTCCAGGGGTGTGTTCCATTATTTTAATAACCCGGATGGTGTCGATCATCAGTCCTTCTCCTTCTGTTCTAATTTGTAGAGTCAGTGTTTACATATACACCAGCACTTGACATCTGAGGAGCCGGCGATGGGACAACAAATCCGGTGTGAGCTTCAGATGATCGGTCGTGATTGTTGCAGCAGTGATGACGCGGCAGCGTTGCCTGATTCATTCCATTCCTATTCTTATGATTATTCCCATTATTACTAGCACCTGCATCTTCTTTTACTAAATCAGTAGAGTCTAGTATAGATAAAACGTATTCCAAATTGGATTCAGGGACCTGCACTAGCTTTTCTCTAATGTGAATCGGCAATTTTCCTTTCAGAACACGTAACACATCTTTACCTGATACAGGTTCATTACAGAAACGAGCCTAGTTCAAATATTTCTCAAAGTACCTTCTTAGGTTTCCTTGTCTAAGATTGTGAGCTCTTTTCTCAATTTTTCTTGAGCGTCTTTTTATACTTTGCCACAAAGGCATTTCCGAATAGATCATGTGAGCGACATTCTGCAGTCGCGGCAGCCTCGCCCTGGACAAAGCGTGTGGTGAACTGAGACCACCTGAAATTGTCGATATTTTAGGAGACTTCCCACCAGCAAGATAGATATAATGGTGGCTCCTTCCATTAAACCCCTACTGGTATAGTTTTGTGGCAGTTGTATACCTGAGCATACTGCATCAATGCGATGAAAATGAAATAAGCATATGACATCATTGGCCGGGCCGCCCCTTTCGACATAGTTCGGCCGCCAAGTGCAAGTCTTATTTCATTCAACGCCACAATGGGCGACTTGCGCGCCGATTATGAGGATGAAATGATGGTGAGGACAACACAACACCCAGTCCACGAGCGGAGAAAATCTCCAACGCGGCCGGGAATCGAACCTGGGCCCGCTTGCTTGGGAGGCAAGTAAGTTGCCACCCCGCTAAGCAGGCAGACATCAATGCGATATCGGACTATGATAGTGGTCGTGCCCGCCCGTCTAGCCGCGCGGTCTAAGGCGCTGCTTCCCGAGCGGGAAGGCGTGCCTGTCTCCGGCAGGAATCCGCCCAGCGGAATAGTGTCGAGTTCCGGCTAGCCTGCGGATGGTTTTTAAGGCGGTTTTCCATCTGCCTCGGCGAATGCGGGCTGGTTCCCCTTATTCCGAATCAGTTACACTTAGTCGGCGATTGCTGCGCAGACACAGTTTCCACGTGGGTGTATATTATTCTACCACTCAAACATTTGGGGTTACACTCGTCTGGTATGAAACGTTCCCGGAGGGGTTAAGCGGGAGGGGGGGGGGGGGGAGGGGGAAGGGGTCCACTGGGGGCCGAGCCGAACCGCACAATAACCATGGGTTCGGTGTGGGGTGGCGGTGGGATGGGTGAACTGCTGTGGCCTGTTGTGGGGTTGTGAACCCCTGAGGGCTACGGCGAGACGAGGTCTCTCCGCCGTTTCTAGGTGCCCGGTGCAATACATACACAATACACACAATGATAGTGGTCACTGGCTCAATCTACTAAAGCTACTTGTGGTATGTTATCATCAATTTGCTCTTTTGCACGATCAGTTTGACCACTTAATTTGTTTTGAACCTCTTTTTGCCATTAACGCAGATCCTGAGTCAATGTTTTCCTTGTGAAATTTAGTTCGCTCTTGGCACCCTACACGGTGTCCTGTTCGGCACAAACCCCAGTGACAGTGCACACTGGACTCGCATTCGGGAGGACGACGGTTCAATCCCGCGTCCGGCCATCCTGATTTAGGTTTTCCGTGATTTCGCTAAATCGCTCCGGGCAAATGCCGGGATGCTTCCTTTTAAAGGGCACGGCCGACTTCCTTCCCCGTCCTTCCCTAACCCGATGAAATCGATGCCCTTGCTGTCTGGTCTCTTCCCCCAAACAACCCAACCCCCCTCAGTGAAAGTCTGATCTATGCTTTTCTTAGCTTTACTTCCTATTTTCCAGTAATTTGATTACCTTTTTCTTTTAGAAATTCCTCTATCTTGCTTTTGGGCTCAGCAGATAGATTTTCCACACACGACACTACTTGTTTCACTGTGATCTTTAGACGTTTTGTTCTAGATGCGAACTGTCAAAACTTTCTGACAAATATTTCACTTTTTCAGGAAGACACTTAATCGTTTCCTGTACACCTGATATTTCAGTATTTGTGTGATTTATGTCGTCTAAACAGGATCTTAACACCTCCGTTAAGTCGTTAGCCACTTCTACTTCAACTCTTCGGTTTGATTCTTAACTTATTCAATGATTTGCTCCACTTGTTGTTTCATTGTAGAAAAATCATTAGATACAGTTTCTTGCTTATGATTCAAATAGGACAGGTTACTATTCATGGTTTCTTATTTTTGATTCATGCTCTGTAATTTTTGTGAAATCAATGCAAGAAAATCTTGCGTTGTACTAACGGATTCAGTTGTGCGGGCTGATGTTACATTATCTACTCCGATAATGGATCTAGAAATCATTGCGTCTGGATCAATTAGTGGATTTAAATTCGTAGTATTAACTTCATCAGTAGAACTAGAGGTCATAATATTGGATTCCGTATACACATCAGTTTCTGCTGACAACGGACTACAACTCGCCACAGCTGAGCCGGCACTTGCGTTTACATCGGCGGATTGGCGGTTAACCGTTTAAATATTCTCATTTACAGTATCAATGTGTCCCATTTTCAGCAAATGCTGGCGGGTTAACATCCCAGCAAGGGATAGTAACTTTCTAAAATGTTATTACTTTTACGTAATACAGCTAAAAATATTACAGAGGTAATGCTTGCAGCTCGTTACTGCACGTGGCAAAACGTATCTTTCGTAACAGAAGCTGATCACACTAATCAATAACATGCACTTAACTACGTGGATACGCCACCTTGTAGAATTTCTACATATTGTAATTTTAATTACAAAAGATTTTAAAAATTTAACTAAATGCAAAAAAAAACAAGTCTTAACTTCCAGTAAACTTATTTATACCGAAACGAATCGACTGAATTTAAAAGCATTAGGTGATTCCCATTTATTTACCTGCTGCTATATATGCCTATACGTGCTAGCAACTGTTATAATAACAAATTCTTAACTCTTTGATTTCAAATTCTCTTCCTCCCAGATTTCCTTGCTGTTTACAGAGCTCAGTGCAATTTACCCTCTCTTTCTCATCAGATATCAATTTCTCAGTGTATTTAATTAGTCGCTCATTGATATCGGTCGTTATACATCGCAAGTAACAGAAAAAAATATTACAACATACACAGCATAAACGTCAAGTCCTGCTTATGATGTCCCAATATAATTCTCCCTCTCTGACCGAGAAGTAGTGTTACAATGATACAGTCAATCATTTGGGACTGAAGATACTGTATGCAGGATCATACCCCGCTTCCAGGATAACATCCTCAAAATTTCTAATTCATGAGCACGTGAAATTAAGTTTACAAGCGCACCCATTTTATTAGCACTCGGAGATCTGACTACGTAGTGAAATGATAGATGCAGGCTCTGAAAATGTTTGCTACCGTTAGCAGCGATCTGCCCGGAACATAGAAAATGGTCGATAATTGATCTTCGGCAAGCAGTTACTCCGGAGAGTGTGACAAGTTCTTACAGAATCTGGAACCTCTGGTTCATCATCTGTTAAATGGTGATTATTGCTCTTAAACACACGTACACGGTATACAATTAATACAATTGTTATTAACTAAGATTACAAGTGCTTACATAAGCAGTGGCCAAAACCGGAGAGAGTAGGCTAGCTAAAGAAAAGAAAAAAAGAAAATGTGTAACAACAAGTGATGAACAACTTCCCAAAATTCGGAGCTAACATGTTGTTGATTTTTATAGTAACTACTGTTATATATTAAGTTTGCCTTCTCTGACCATGCGTATAATAGGTCATTCAATTACAGATGCCTAATAGCATTTATAACGCAAGCTGTATACAACTTCACGACTCATTTGATGTATCGTTTCATCCCTCACTTGAAACCATTACTCGATCAATCAACGAACTATGTTACCGCATTAACCTACCGCTAATTACTTTACAGTGGGAAGTAAAAATCGCATGTGTGACTGACGTAATCCGCCGTTAGAAGCTTTAAGGTAGCTGAAATTTAGTTCCTTAATCTTGGATAAAATGAAAACTTAGAAATCTGGATTTATTTTCGTTTTTTCTCCACTGACATAGATTTTTGTTACAAAATTCATTCGCAACTAAGAATTCTTTTGACATCAGCTGTGCCGGGATTCGAACCTGAATTTCCCGCTTATCCCGGTCCGGCACAGATTTTCATTTGTCACCACTAGGTAATATTTATACACCAAATATAGCTGAGCCAACGCCCTTGGCGCAGTGGCAACACCGGTTCCCGTCAGATCACCGAAGTTAAGCGCTTTCGGGCTGGGCTAGCACTTGGATGGGTGACCATCCGGTCTGCCAAGCGCTGTTGGCAAGCGGGGTGCACTCAGCCCTTGTGAGGCGAACTGAGGAGCTACTTGAGAAGTAGCGGCTCCGGTCTCGGAAACTGACATACGGCCGGGGGAGCGGTGTGCTGACCACATGCCCCTCCATATCCGCATCCAGTGACGCCTGTGGGCTGAGGATGACACGGCGACCAGTCGGTACCTTTGGGCCTTCATGGCCTGTGCAGGAGGAGAGTTAAATATAGCTGATGTCAAAAGAATTTGCAATTGCCGTTGAATTTCGTAATACGAGTTTTAATACAGCTGTAGATCGTTACCTCTGTCTGTTCCTTTAGACACGCAGCCATTGTGAAATAGGTATCAATTTTTGTTTTTTAACTCGTAAAAAGTAAATTTTTTGCACTATAAGTAATCTTCGACCATATAAGATGGAAAACAATACTTGAAATCCTTAGAAGATTGGAATTTGTAAATAGACAGAAAATTATTCTTGAACATCTACAAAATCCAGGTTGGAGCAAAATAAAATTTGTGGATCAAGAAAGACAAGTTGGCGTTAAGAGTAATGTATGGAAGGGCTGCAGCTAATCACTACTGTTGTTCAACTTGCACGCCGAAATAAACAGCAAGGTGTTTAAAAGAAGACTTCAGAATTTGTATAGAAGTTAAAGGAAACAGTTATGGATGCGAATATAGGGCTACTGCTATGTCCTTTGAGGTTTTAGAAGACGACAACGCGAAAACAACTATGAGGCACACAAAATCATGACATTTATCAGTGGATAAAGCGCCTCTTCAAGTTCCGATGCCGGCCGGAGTGGCCGTGCGGTTCTAGGCGCTACAGTCTGGAACCGCGGGACCGCTACGGTCGCAGGTTCGAATCCTGCCTCGGGCATGGATGTGTGTGATGTCCTTAGGTTAGTTAGGTTTAAGGAGTTCTAGGGGACTGATGACCTCAGAAGTTAAGTCCCATAGTGCTCAGAGCCATTTGAACCATTTGAACCAAGTTACGATTCGTAACATACACCATGACGTACCCGTACTAAAGGGTAACCGTAGCAAAACAGGCAGACCAGTCATCGATTTCGTATTGTAGGAAAGCTATTCACATGTTCGGTTTACTTGGGAAAAACGTCAGAATGACATGAACGTGTCCAGGTGCACATTTCCAGTAAATCGAGCGTGACATTGACACCAGCTTCTCGCGTGCGAGAGTGGAGCCACGGAAATCACAGAAACAACTGAGTATTCACTCGCAACAGTTGAAGCAGTCCTGTGTAGGTTCATTCAGCGACATGTGCAGATACTGTGTGCGAAACATATTACAAATAGAGTTAGTAGCAAACAGAAAATAATTTTAAACCTCATGCCTGATGTGCCAGTTTTTCACTCATCTCAGTGTTTGTAATGTCACATCTCCTCATCGATGTCTCAAGGTACTTTCGGCGGCATAAGTGAATAATGTATGCAAAGTATGTTGCGTATAGAGTTAGCAGCAAAGAAGTAATAAATTTAAACGTCATGAATAAACAATGCGGCAGTTTTTCACGCCGCGATTTAGGAGATGTGGAACACACGTACACACATACAGAGCTCCGGTTTTATAACATGTATAGATAACACAGAATGTTGCAGAACGTACTTGTATTACATTCATAAGAATTTCTCTACTGAAAAGACTAAGATGAAAGAATTAACATACAACAGGAAGCGAACCTAGTTTCTTCAACTGCGTAATCCACATCCTTATCCACTAACCTATGACAAAGAGACGCAACTTCCACCTTCAGTATTTTTCAATTAATAGGCCTATCTCATGAAGGCAAAGGCCGATGTGTCGCTAACTGACATTTAATTATAAGAAATCGTACCAAAGGTGACGTATCTGTCATAAATCTACAATACGCCACTGTCTCGAAACGGCATACTACAAAGTTATAAAACGAAAATAGAGAAACGCCACGAAATCATTATTGCATTTGTCACATCGAGTAACAACGAATTTTGACGTCACTTCCCAGTAAGCTGAGCGTGTTGTTAGCCCCTCCCCTCCGTATTGTCACATTCAATTAGTTCGCACCTGCAGGTACGCAACCGAATGAACAGATTTCCAAAGCAGGCTGCTGTTAAGCCTTCTAGGACAATTTCTGTCAGCGAATTCAATGAATTACAAACACGTATTGACGTTTGCCGCGTCACAAATGCCGCCCATATTGATCACCTGAATTGTGACTTAAAAACTTCGCGAGATACTCTATCGGACGTGTCTGTTATTCGTAAACGTCGTAATCTTCGCGCTGTCGTCCTATGAAACACTGAAGCTACTTAATAACAAGGCTGTGTTTACCGACAGGACGGTCTTTGTGGCGAGACATAAGGAAGAAATTCTGTTGAAACGAATAGACGAAACAATACAGAATACAGTTGAAGTTTAAAGAAGAAACAGAAAAAAGATGAAGAGTAGCAGAAAGGAGAATAACAGCTTGCTGAATATCAAAATTTGGAACAAAATATGGAGAAAGTGAAAAGATGCCGTCTAGGAATCCAAAGTCCAGAAAGAGGCTGGAGAAAGGAAGATACTAGAATTAGTATAGCACATATTAAAGAGCCTTTCTGAGATATAACAGCAGTAATCATACTAAATAGGATACAGACACGGATTTGTGAGGGAGTGGAGCGAACTAGTGGTACACTGAAGGTGAAAGAAACTTTAACATTTCACTGAAACTCAGCAGTTCAATAGAAAAACAACATTAATGGAACACTTCAAGCATACTCTATCAAGGTAACTGATAATCACTATTTAAATTAATATATCAGAAAACTGCCCAGAACATGAATCAGTCACAGTATATATACTCATGCTCATAAATTAAGAATAATTGTAGAATGAGGTGCCACACAACGTGGCATTACACAAAACTGGCGATACTAGCATAGGCACATAGGGAACACACACGACACAGATCTGTAAGTCCACGGTATTGGTGATAAGTTAAGAAAACCGTCCCGAAACACATGTGCTATAAAACGCCACAGTTTCCTGCTCATGTACCCCTACATCAATATGGGGTATGATAACCGTGAACACGTACACAGACCTCACAACGGGTTGGCATACCCTGGATCAGGTGGTCGAGCAGCTGCAAGGGTATAGCCTCCCATTCTTGCAGCAGTGCCTTCGGACCTCCTGAAGTGTTCTAGGGGTTTGAAGACGTGTAGCGATACGTCGACCGAGAGCATCCCAGACGTGCTCGATGGGGTTTAGGTCTGGAGAACAGGCAGGCCACTCCATTCGCCTGATATATTCTGTTTCAAGGTACTCCTCCACGATGGCAGCTCGGTGGGGCTGTGCGTTATCATCCATCAGGAGGACGGTGGGACCCAATGCACCCCGGAAAAGGCGGACATACTGGTGCAAAATGACGTCCCAATGCACCTGACCTGTTACAGTTGCTCTGTGAAAGACATGCGGGGGTGTACGTGCAACAATCATAATAACACTCCACACCGTCCAATCACGACCTCCATATAGGTCCCTTTCAGGTACATTAAGGGATTGGTATCTGGTTCCTGATTCACGCCAGATGAAAACCCGGCCAGAATCACTGTCCAGACTATACCTGGACTACGTGAACATTACCTGGGACTCTACAATACGGAGTCGATGACTGGTCTACCTGTTTTGCTACCGTTGCCCTTTAGTACGAGTATGCCATGGTATATGTTACGAATCAGAACTTGGAGAGGCGCTTTATCCACTGATACATGTCATGTTTTTCTGTGCCTCATAGATGTTTTCCTGTTGTCGTCTTCTAAAACTGGCGATAATAGCATAGGCACATAGGGAACACACACGACACAGATCTGTAAGTCCACAGTATTGGTGATAGTAAAGAAAACCGTCCCGAAACACATGTCTATAAAACGCCACTGTTTTCTGCACATGTACCTGTTCTTGACACGTGTCTTTACAGGCTCTCCTGTGACCAGGGGTCAGTGGAATGCACCTTGCAGGTCTCCGGGCAAATAAACCATGCCATTAGACTATGTGTCTGGAGACAACTGTTCCAGTGGCTACTGTAAGGTCCCGAACAAGGCTACCTGCAGTACGCCGTGGCCGTCTGCGGGCACCGATGGTGAGATATCGGTCTTCTTGTGGTGTTGTACACTTGTTGACGACCCGTACTGTAGCGCCTGGACACGTTTCCTGTCTGCTGGAATCGTTGCCATAATCTTGAGATCACACTTTGTGGCACACAGAGCGCCCGTGCAACGACCTGCTGTGTTTGACCAGCCTCCAGTCGCCATAGTATTCTAACCCCCATAACGTCATCAGTATGTGTTCTTTGAGCCATTTTCAACACACAGTCACCATTAGCACATCTGAAAACGTCTGCATACTTACCCGCTGCACCGTTCTCTGACATGCACCAACACGACTTCTGCATATGTGGACTGCTGCCAGCGCCACCGTGCGACGACCGCAGGTCAAATGCATCTTATGGTCTTACCAGGAAGTGATTTAAACCCGCAAATTGCCCACCAGAGCGTTGTTTCACCATGTATCAGCATGGGGGGAAACCAGATGGCGCTATGGTTGGCCCGCTAGATGGCGCTGCCATAGGTCAAACGGATATCAACTGCGTGTTTTTTTTTGTTTTTTTTTTTAACAGGAACCCCAATTTTTATTACATATTTCCCTAGTACGTAAAGAAATATGAATGTTTCAGTTGGACCACTTATTTTGCTTTGTGATAGATGGCTCTGTAGTAGTCACAAACGTATAAGTACGTGGTATCACGTAACATTCCGCCAGTGCGGACGGTATTTGCTTCGTGATACATCACCCGTGTTAAAATGGACCGTTTACCAATTGCGGAAAGGGTCGGTATCGTGTTGATGTATCGCTATTGTGATCAAAATGCCCAACGGGCGTGTCCTATGTATGCTGCTCGGTATCCTGGACGACATCATCTAAGTGTCCGGACCGTTCGCCGGATAGTTACGTTATTTAAGGAAACGTTCAGCCACGTGTGAAACGTCAACCACGACATGCAACAAATAATGATGCTCGAGTAGGTGTTTTAGCTGCTGTCGCGGCTAATCCGCTCATCAGTAGCACACAAATGCGCGAGAATCGGGAATCTCAAAAACGTCGGTGTTGAGAATGCTACATCAACATCGATTGCACCCGTACCATATTTCTATGCACCAGGAATTGCATGGCGACGACTTTGAACATCGTGTACAGTTCTACAACTCGGCACAAGAGGAATTACGGGACGATGACAGATTTTTTGCACGCGTTCTATTTAGCAACGAAGCGTCATTCACCAACAACGGTAGCGTAAACCGGCATAATATGCACTATTGAGTAACGGAAAATCCACAATGGCTGCGACAAGTGGAACATCAGCGACCTTGGCGGGTTAATGTATGGTGCTGCATTATGGGACGAAGGATAATTGACCCCCATTTTGTCGATGGCAATCTAAATGGTGCGATGTATGCTGATTTCCTACGTAATGTTCTACCGATGTTACTACAAGATGAAACTTCCTGGCAGATTAAAACTGTGTGCCCGACCGAGACTCGAACTCGGGACCTTTGCCTTTCGCGGGCAAGTGCTCTACCAACTGAGCTACCGAAGCACGACTCACACCCGGTTATCACAGCTTCACTTCTGCCAGTACCTAGTCTCCTACCTTCCAAACTTTACAGAAGCTCTCCTGCGAAACTTGCAGAACTAGCACTCCTGAAAGAAAGGATATTGCGGAGACATGGCTTAGCCACAGCCTGTGGGATGTTTCCAGAATGAGATTTTCACTCTGCAGCGGAGTGTGCGCTGATATGAAACTTCCTGGCAGATTAAAACTGTGTGCCCGACCGAGACTCGAACTCGGGACCTCTGCCTTTCGCGGGCAAGTGCTCTACCAACTGAGGTACCGAAGACGACTCACGCCCGGTACTCACAGCTTTACTTCTGCCAGTACCTCGTCTCCTGCCTTCCAAACTTTACAGAACTTTACTACAAGATGTTTCACTGCATGACAGAATGGCGATGTACTTCCCAACATGATCAGTGTCCGGCACATAGCTCGCTTGCGGTTGAAGCGGTATTGAATAGCATATTTGATGACAGGTGGATTGGTCGTCGAAGCACCATACCATGACCCGCACGACCACCCGATCTGACGTCCCCGGATTTCTTTCTGTGGGGAAAGTTGAAGGATATTGCTATCGTGATCCTCCGACAATGCATGACAACATGCGTCAGCGCATTGTCAATGCATATGCGAACATTACGGAAGGCGAACTGCTCGCTGTTGAGAGAAATGTCGTTACACGTATTGCCAAATGCATTGAGGTTGACGGACATCATTTTGAGCATTTATTGCATTAATGTGGTATTTACAGGTAATCACGCTGTAACAGCATGCGTTCTCAGAAATGATAAGTTCACAAAAGTACATGTATCATATTTTAACAACCGAAATAAAATGTTCAAACGTACCTACGTACTGTATTTTAATTTAAAAAAACCTACCTGTTACCAACTGTCCGTCTAAAATTGTGAGCCATATGTTTGCGACTATTACAGCGCCATCTATCACAAAGCGAAAAAAGTGGTCCAACTAAAACATTCATGTTTCTTTACGTACTACACGAATATGTAATAAAAAATGGAGGTTCCTATTTTAAAAAACGTTGTTTATATCCTTTTGACCTATGGTAGCGCCATCTAGCGGTCCAACCACAGTGCCATCTGGGTTTCCCCTTCAAGCTAAACAAGTTTCGTTCTTTGTAGTTTTTTCGTTGGACGTTTATTTCGTGAGAAATTTGGCCCGGTCACGATCAATGGACCACGCTGTGTGTGTATATATATGAGGTTTTTTGGTTTTTAAGGCTCTGTAACATTTATTAAATTCAACTTAAAATTATAAGTAATACATAAAATTTAGGAGTAACTGTAACAGTTTTCTTTCTATACCTGTGATTGAACGAGTGAGTCTGTCATGCGTAGCCCCAAGAATTCAGGTCGGAAGGTTATTCGTGAACTGGCAGTTGCAGTGTCGTCTGTGTGGAGACATTTAGGGAGACTCTTTCAACTCTAATTGCAGTTTTATCACTTGCAGTTCTTACAAGCTGTAATGCCTACAGACTATGGTTTACATCCCAACTTTGCAAACGAAATGTTACCGCATAACGATGAAGATTTTCTCGATTGTCGATTTGCAGTCACGAATGGACATTTCAGCCAGGTAGAAATCTAAACTGCCATGATTAAATGACGTTGTACCCGACCGCTCGATGGCCAACAAGGGGCCGGACGACAGTGGTTATTTTGTATGAGCCCCACGTCGACACACTATCAGACGCCATGCGATATTTAGAGTCCACGCAGGATACAGTGGCCAATGCACAGAGACCAGTTTTCGTCTCAAGCACGGGCGAGTACATTCCTTTGAGCGAAAGGTCTCCCCGACACACTGACACCTTTCGGCCGGTCGGCGATGACAGAATTGAGGCGCACGTCCTGCAATCTTTCTCAAACGATTTTACGGAGCCAAGGTAGCCCCTGAGACCCGGCAACCCATATTACACCGCAGAGGACGAGGTTGTCTATGCCCAAGGCATACCAAAACCATCATGGTAAACACCGGCTATTTACATACAAGATAATGGAGACAGACATTCCGAGCACTACTTCCTGCAGGGGGAGCTCGAGCCACGGCCTGTAGGAAGCATCACTACGCCAAAACCTGATAGGCTGGAGGCAGCTACATAGGGGCTATAACCAGCCCGAAGTTCACTTCACGCTGGATGCCAACCTCGTGTACTGCGACCGTTGAAGATAACGTGTTCGACTCGGAATTGGACTGTTACTAGCTTGTGAGTGTGTTACCACGAACTTTATTGGAAAATTAGAAGTGAACTTTTGTTTGCCTCAATTAGGAGACTTTTTTCGTTATCGTTACCTTTCGTTTGCATGTTCAGTCACCAACCTTGTGAATTTTCATCAATAAAAGTTGTTTGTGAAAAACTACGATTTGTCAGTCACCAAAGAAACTACTTCGTAAAATAATAATAATAATAATAATTTTCGCTTTACTCGTAGCTTTATATGTCAAGATCATGATGATGTGCTCATCGTTTCATTAATGGTCACAATTATTTTGATGTATGCGTGGAAGTAAGTCACTGCGCGAAATTCGGAAAACTTTGCAAAGAAAAGTGGGGGGCGCTATCATTTTGCGTTTGGCGCGTATTACATAATATGTTACTATGTATGAAATTAATACAATATGATGAATTTTTCTTTAGACTTGGGTGGAGATCTCTACATATCACCCATCTCCAGAAAATCGATTTGAGGTAGCACACACAATTGCTATCGCACTGCATCAGCGACAAAGCCAGAATGAAAATCCGCCACATTCCTCATAATTCATAAACTGTATGAGGTATTGAAATGAGATTTTGGCAAATGATAGCACGCAAAGAAAAATTTTGCCATGTGTTTATTATGCAAAGTTTCATTATCTACTATGTTATTCAACTAACTAGAGACTTTTTTGATGAAAGAATATAATTTTTAAGGGCCATCGATAGTTATGGAAACGAGAAATGGTATGGGTTTTGGAACAACATAAGTGAAGACATTACACGTTTATTTTGTACCGAGGATGTACTTTTTCATACGATACTGACCTTACTCTTCTTCAGTTCCTCACTTAACAAACCACTGTTTCAGATTTCTCTCGAAATTTTGTCTGCTAACATGTTAATGGGGTGAGACTGGAAACTCCGCTGTGTTTTGGCAAAAGAAACAAATTTTAATATGGAAACAAGAGAAATGTGTAGGTTTTACTCAAAATTCGTAACTTGTGGCGCTTTCGGTGGTTAACAAGCGATACGAAAATAAATCGTTCCATTTTTGGAGGAATTGTTTTCAGATATTAACCAAAGCAGAGGTGACAGATCTTTTTGAATGGTCACCATGCAGGCGTCCCACTTAATATTTACAAAGTATGTGAGCATAGGCTTCAGTTTGGAACGGCACTTCCCCTCCAGTGCTCGGCATTTCCCCTACAGCACCTGCCCACAGTCCCCACCACTAACGCTCTCCCCACACATGCCTTGCTGTCTGCACATCTACCGGCCACATTATTCTGTGTTCTGTGCCCCCTTAACCTTTGGGGGTACATTAAGGATCATGTGTATGTGTCTCCGCTACCATCTAATGTACCTGATTTCAAAAACGTCATTGCTGCAACAATTACTCCAGACACAATGGTGAGGTTTGGGAAGAACTCGGCTATCAACTCGATGTGTCGCAGATGTGCTAATTTTCAACACTTGTAACAAAAATTGTCTGAATTGTTTTTTCATTTTATATGTTATTTACTATTCTAAGTTGAATGTACTAAATACTTCAAAGCCTTAAGATATGTATATTCATTCCGTAGCATCCTAGATAATATCAAACTTCTTTGACCACCAAAATTTAAATTAGGCTCAAGATCTTTAAAATTTCCAGTAGATATAAATGTAAAACGTCGTGTTATTAATTAAAGCCATAACTGTTTACTCATATGTCCTTAACCACCCTGTTTGCTCAAGATTTCAACCTTTCAAAATTAAAAGAGAAAAAAACCTTACGCTTTTTGAAACTTTTAAACAAATCTCAATTTGAAGAAAATTAGTTAAATGACCTTCATTAAAAAATATCAGTTACTGTTTTATAGCTGCTACACAGTGATCCAAATTATACTTATATGCACAGCTTTTTACATTCTATTTTCTGGATATCCCTAAATTTTTTATATTGTACCTGTGACTAACAAATAAATACTTCTGAGATTTTCACTCTGCAGCGGAGTGTGCGCTGATATGAAACTTCCTGGCAGATTAAAACTGTGTGCCCGACCGAGACTCGAACTCCCCCGCCTTTGCCTTTCGCGGGCAAGCGCTCCACCATCTGAGCTACCGAAGCACGACTCACGCCCCCTCTCACAGCGTTACTTCTGCCAGTATTTCGTCTCCTACCTTCCAAACTTTACAGAAGCTCTCCTGCGAACCTTGCAGAACTAGCACTCCTCATTCTGGAAACATCCCCCAGGCTGTGGCTAAGCCATGTCTCCGCAGTATTCTTTCCTTCAGGAGTGCTAGTTCTGCAAGTTTCGCAGGAGAGCTTCTGTAAAGTTTGGAAGGTAGGAGACTAGGTACTGGCAGAAGTGAAGCTGTGATAACCGGGTGTGAGTCGTGCTTCGGTAGCTCAGATGGTAGAGCGCTTGCCCGCGAAAGGCAAAGGTCCCGAGTTCGAGCCTCGGTCGGGCACACAGTTTTAATCTGCCAGGAAGTTTAATAAATACTTATGTTTACCTATGCCTTTCACCGATCAATTTCGCTGAGTGACTCATGTCACCTCTGTCTGACCTCAAAATCAACAAGGTGCGTCAATCAATATTCTGAGAGGTACAAGTCAGCTCGCCATGCCTCAAACTGTGATCAGATTGAAAATTGTGCAAATGAAACACCTTTTTCCAAGAGTCAGTCAATCAACGACTTTCTCAGTATCCTGTCACGTTTCTAACAGAAACACTTTTGTAAGACGATTTTACTCCGCTTTTCAACACGACTACTTCTTTTGTGTGGTCTTAAACTGAGAATCATGTGTTCGGATGTTCACTATGCCTCCAATGTTCCAAAGGTCGACGTATCTAATATACGAGGTGTGGCTAGAAAAAAACCGGACTAGTACTGGTGAAACAATAAAACGAATGCAATAAGGCTGAAAGTCGCGTGGCCTGTCACGTGACTCTCGCTCCGCCTACTGCTCGAGTTTCATCTGCCTCCTGCACTCAGTCTGCCCGTGGCGTCTGTTTTAAGTGGTTGACGTTTTGTCTGTGCGTCGGAAAATGTTGAGTGTACAGAAAGAACAGCGTGTTAACATCAAATTTTGTTTCAAACTAGGAAAATCTGCAAGTGAAACGTTTGTAATGTTACAACAAGTGTACGGCGATGATTGTTTATCGCGAACACAAGTGTTTGAGTGGTTTAAACGATTTAAAGGTGGCCGCGAAGACACCAGTGATGACACTCGCACTGGCAGACCATTGTCAGCAAAAACTGATGCAAACATTGAAAAAATCGGTAAACTTGTTCGACAAGATCGCCGTTTAACAATCAGAGCAGTGTCTGAGTTAACAGGAGTTGACAAGGAAAGTGTTAGGCAGATTCCTCATGAAAGTTTCAACATGAACAAAGCGTGTTCAAAAATGGTTCCAAAGTGTCTCACAATTGAACAGAAGGAACGCCGAAGAATGATTTGTTCTGACATCCTGGAAAACATTGAAAGTGATCCCACCTTCTTACAAAATGTTATTACTTGCGATGAATCGTGTTTTTTACTTACGATCCCGAAACTAAACGCCAATCGATGCATTGGAAAACTCCTGGTTCTCCACGACAAAAAAAAGCACGAATGTAAAAATCGAAATTCAAGGCAATGATGATTGTTTTTTTTTTTTTTGACATCAAAGGGATTGTGCACATTGATTGGGTACCAGAGGGACAAACAGTGAATCAGCATTACTACATTAGCGTCCTGGCTACCCTACGTGAGCGAGTACGGAGAAAACGGAACGATTTGTGGAGAAAAAAGTCATGGATCCTTCACCAAGACAATGCCCCAGCTCACAGTGCGTTGTCAGTGAAGACGTTTTCGGCAAAACACAACATTCCCATCTTAGATCATCCACCCTACTCACCTGATTTGGCCCCCTGTGACTTTTTTCTTTTCCCTAAAGTCAAGTCAGCTTTGAAAGGAACTAGATTTGAGACTGTTGAAGCAGTAAAAGAAAAAGCGACGGAAGTAATGTATGGACTTACCGAAAATGATCTGCAGCATTGCTATGAACAGTGGAAAATTCGTATGGAGCGGTGTAGAGACCGACGAGGAGAGTACATTGAAGGAGATAACATGAAATTGTAAATAATTGTAAATAAATGTTTTTTTTCCAGCATCAGTCCGGTTTTTTTCTAGCCGCACCTCGTATGTCCAACTTGGTCGACAATCTCTTACCGTCCTCTTCAAGAACGATGAGGCCTCTCGAATCGTGGGTCTTCCTTGCTACACCGCGGTCGCTCTGGTGGCATCTGTTCAGAGTCAAAACAGTGTCACGTCTCGTCCGCTTTGCTTGCTGGCCCACGCCACACTCCTCTCTCGTTGCCCAAACAGTGGGAGTTGCCGTCGCTAACCAGAGGCCACTCTTCAACTAGCCGACTGTCCTTTTTAGAGCCTAAATTCAACGATTATACGTATTCCGCATAGCCCAATGTATGTCTCTGGAAGGTCGTCAGATATTGAAAAGTAATCGAGTGGATCACATGGTTCAGATCTTAGATGTCGATATGAAACTGAGGAAGATGTTTGTGTTAAAGTTAAATGAGGACTACCGGAATTCAAGAGAAGAAGAAGCTGAATGCATTTGAAATGTAGTATTAGTGAAGAGTGTCAAAAATTATTTGGCAGAAAAAGTTCGAAATATGGAAGTACTTAAAAAATATAGTTCAGGATATTATTTTGTGGAAAATACCAGAAGAAGAGACATTTTATTGGGGCATCGCCTACAGCATCAGGGAATAGTTAATCTGGCGATGGAAGCAGCGCTGACTTCCGAAATCCACTCCTGGAAATGGAAAAAAGAACACATTGACACCGGTGTGTCAGACCCACCATACTTGCTCCGGACACTGCGAGAGGGCTGTACAAGCAATGATCACACGCACGGCTCAGCGGACACACCAGGAACCGCGGTGTTGGCCGTCGAATGGCGCTAGCTGCGCAGCATTTGGGCACCGCCACCGTCAGTGTCAGCCAGTTTGCCGTGGCATACGGAGCTCCATCGCAGTCTTTAACACTGGTAGCATGCCGCGACAGCGTGGACGTGAACCGTATGTACAGTTGACGGACTTTGAGCGAGGGCGTATAGTGGGCATGCGGGAGGCCGGGTGGACGTACCGCCGAATTGCTCAACACGTGGGGCGTGAGGTCTCCACAGTACATCGATGTTGTCGCCAGTGGTCGGCGGAAGGTGCACGTGCCCGTCGACCTGGGACCAGACCGCAGCGACGCACGGATGCACGCCAAGACCGTAGGATCCTACGCAGTGCCGTAGGGGACTGCACCGCCACTTCCCAGCAAATTACGGACACTGTTGCTCCTGGGGTATCGGCGAGGACCATTCGCAACCGTCTCCATGAAGCTGGGCTACGGTCCCGCACACCGTTAGGCCGTCTTCCGCTCACGCCCCAACATCGTGCAGCCCGCCTCCAGTGGTGTCGCGACAGGCGTGAATGGAGGGACGAATGGAGACGTGTCGTCTTCAGCGATGAGAGTCGCTTCTGCCTTGGTGCCAATGATGGTCGTATGCGTGTTTGGCGCCGTGCAGGTGAGCGCCACATTCAGGACTGCATACGACCGAGGCACACAGGGCCAACACCCGGCATCATGGTGTGGGGAGCGATCTCCTACACTAGCCGTACACCACTGGTGATCGTCGAGGGGACACTGAATAGTGCATGGTACATCCAAACCGTCATCGAACCCATCGTTCTACCATTCCTAGACCGGCAAGGGAACTTGCTGTTCCAACAGGACAATGCACGTCCGCATGTATCCCGTGCCACCCAACGTGCTCTAGAAGGTGTAAGTCAACTACCCTGGCCAGCAAGATCTCCGGATCTGTCCCCCATTGAGCATGTTTGGGACTGGATGAAGCGTCGTCTCACGCGGTCTGCACGTCCAGCACGAACGCTGGTCCAACTGAGGCGCCAGGTGGAAATGGCATGGCAAGCCGTTCCACAGGACTACATCCAGCATCTCTACGATCGTCTCCATGGGAGAATAGCAGCCTGCATTGCTGCGAAAGGTGGATATACACTGTACTAGTGCCGACATTGTGCATGCTCTGTTGCCTGTGTCTATGTGCCTGTGGTTCTGTCAGTGTGATCATGTGATGTATCGGACCCCAGGAATGTGTCAATAAAGTTTCCCCTTCCTGGGACAATGAATTCACGGTGTTCTTATTTCAATTTCCAGGAGTGTATTTGAAAAATGGATGTACGTGTGTTCCACATCCCCTCCTGAACTACTGGACCTATTTCAAGCAAATTTGGAACACTTTTAACTTACTGTCTGGAGAAAATCGCTGTTTGGGTAAGAACCAACTATCAAAGGGCCGAAGGTGAAAAATCAGCGTAGCCCGCAGTGTGCCATACTTCACTTATCTAGTATTTGAGAATGAGAGCGCTCAGACTTGTAACGGATTTTACACATAATTTCGAACCACTTCGAAACTTTTTCTCGCTGATGAGCCTTTCAAAATGCTGAAAAGACAAATTTTTATCCCTTACTGCATTTTCGCTGTTTGTACAATAAAACTGCCGCATAAAGCATTAACTTTTTATTTGTTAGTGCTTTACTACGAACTCTAAACGAGACACATTTCGCCACGCACACAACTGGATATACTTGCAAAATTATATAATTGCACGACACATAGTTCAGGAAATAAAACGTCAAAAACATCAAGCTGAGTGAAAATGAAACTGCAGGGCAAAAGGCGCTAGAAACATAGGCGAAATAGGTGTATAAAAAATTGTGAAATATGTTAGATATATACAGGGGCAAAGCCATGGGTAAAAAGCGCATGCTAAAACCCAGTCCCACAAGTGTTCTGCATCTGTGTGTTCAATTTGTCTTACTTTACTTCCACCTATGAAAGATAATTTCCATTCGATACTTCCATTACTGAAAACTGTCTGTCAAATTTTTGGATGCTGAACAGCTTTGTTTGATCAGTCTCTCATCTTTTCAAAAATGGCTCTGAGCGCTATGGAACTTAACTTCTGAGGTCATCAGTCCCCTAGAACTTAGAACTACTCAAACCTAACTAACCTAAGGACATCACACACATCCATGCCCGAGGCAGGATTCGATCCTGTGACCGTAGCGGAAGCGTGGTTCCAGACTGTAGCGCCTAGAACCGCTCGGCCACCTCAGCCGGCTTTCATCTTTTCACTTTCCAAGTAAAGACCTCAATGCTACTGAATGTACTTTTGGAGACTCGACTGACGTGAAGAAAATAAAACGTTACCCCAGTAAATTAACATGTTTTTGTTCTAGGCCCTTAAGCTGATGGACAGGCTGTAATTAAATTATAACAGCACATAAGAACACGTTTTATTTCTCGAATAAAATAAAGGCACGTAAAAAACTGAAAACCCAGGAAATTTCCTTAAAAACAATGCAAAAATATCCACCGGAAGAAAATACTTTGACAAATACAGTAAAACATCGACATACAAAGACTTATATCAGCACAAAAAATACTATGCAACACGTCACTGCAATTGACACGCAAAAGATATAACCACATTCTAAGTGTTATTGATGCATTTACCAAGTTTACCTGGCTGTAGCCTTTAAAGACTACAAAATCAACAGAAGCAATTAGCAAGATGGAATCATATAAACCTAATTTTGGCAACCCAGTCCAAGTAAATAGTGGCAGCATGTCTTACTTTACTTCTCAAGAATTCAAGACTACTGCACTAAGGAAGGAACTGTACAGATTTTAACAATGTCAGGACTCCATAGAGCAAATGGACAGAGTGAGATGATCAGTTCTACTTTGGATAAAATCGTTGCTAAGCTCAATACTGATAGACCTAATGAATGGTAAAAGGCGGTACCATCAGTGCAGCATATCATGAATTCAGCATACAACAGATGTATTAGGAAAACACCACTCGAACTTTTGATAGGGGTTAAGACGCAGAAACAGACTGATCTTTACATGACAAAATGGTTAGAAGAAGAAATTATTGATTCATTTGAAAAGAGATACAGTAAACTGAAGGAAGATGATAAGCTACAGATCATCAAGGTGCAAGAAGAAAGTTGTTCTAACTTCAATCAACATCAAAAGAAAGCCTCAAAGTACAAAGTTGGTGACCTATTGGCAAAAAAATGAGCGTAAACTGGACCAAAATTAAAGCTGAAGTCCAGGAATTTAGATCCCTGTCAAGTTACAAAAGTTAACTAATGATAAATGTAATGTATACTGAGAACTAAGGATAAATATGGTGTATACTCAGAAGATGATAACCATGACAGTCTGACGACTGCAACAACATGTGCAGAATTTATGCAACACTGGCCAAGTGACTACTCATCGCCCAAGTCAGATGATTGTCAGGATGACACATTGTGAGATTTGGATGGGGGGTTTATGGGTTTCCCTGCTGATGAGACTGGTGACACACCAGAGAAGCTGAATATTAGGCACTAGTTTTTTGTATTCTAGAGAAACAACATTCACGGAAAAAATGCTAGTTTTTTTATTAATTTCTTTTCTTTTGACAGTTTATTGCTAAGGTTAGTAATTAGGAGAGTAATTAATGGTTCTTCATGAAAATTGGAAGCCTTTTTTCTTGAATATTCTGAAAATTGGATAATTTGGTGATATTTTTGGGATTTCATAAAGATTTATTTTCTGATTTACTGTAGGTGCACCGTCCCTAAAATTTTGAATATTAACTCATTCGTTTAGTTAATTAGAATCCGTTGGTGTTACAAGTTTACCTAAAAACCGTGGTAGGGGAGAGTCGGACAAAACTGGGTAGGAGAGTCAGTGATGGGTGCTTCCATCTAGCAGTTGAACAGTGGAACTACTAGCGGAAGCCATTTCATGCAGTTGGAGAGAACAACAGCAACAGATAAGCACGTTTTTTTCATTTCTATGAATTTTTAAAGTTCTAAGCTGTACATTTTTCGATGTTGTTCTGTTTGTTTAATGAGTTTGAAGCAGTATAAATATTCAAATGTGTGTTAAACCTTATGGGACTTAACCGCTAAGGTCATCAGTCCCTAAGCTTACACACTACTTAACCTAAATTATCCTAAGGACGAACACACCCACCCACGCCCGAGGGAGGACTCGAACCTCCGCCGGGACCAGCCGCACAGTCCATGACTGCAGCGCCTTAGACCGCTCGTCTATGAAGCAGTATAACATTTTCTAAAGATAGAGGTAAGTGCACATCTTGATTAAGTATATTTCATTGCATATTTCGACTTTCTTCTCACACGCCTACAGCAACAAATAACCTAATGACGCCATTTTCAAGTCAACAAGTGGCTGTTGGGTCAAACCGGGTACCTAAGTGTGGGGCAAAACAGGGTACCAGGTTTCACCAGCCATATGGTACACAGTTTTTCCCCACACCTCGGAAGTAATGTAACATTATTGTTCTGATTGCGAAATAGTAGTTAAAACACGTTGAATGGAAAAAACATTTAGCTAAGGGATTGCTGTTATTACTGCTCATGATAGTATAAATATTGTCACAACAGAAGCTCCGTAGCACCGTGGTGTAGTGGCTATGATACTAAACTGTTGCATCGAAGGTCGTGGATTCAAACCGCACCTGTGCTGTACAGTTTTAATTTCCATATTCGATTTGAATACATTCTAGAAGTATCCACAAATGGCAAGAAACATTGTACTGGAATGTTCTGTAGCTGTATGTATACTGTATGTGTTCTGGCCCGAGCAGTTCGGTCGGCGCTGTTGTATGTGAAAGTGCTCAATAAACCTTCGTAAAGGGAAGTTCATCTACTTACACCTTCCTCTACGTGACATTATTCCGGGGTCCGGGGGAGGTGCTGGGTGGTGGAACTTGTGATACGGCACATTATCGATGGTACAGTGGCTCCCACCAGGCCACGACAGACCCGCCGTTTACGTGGCGAGAAACCCGAGTTCGACCCAAATTCAACAGATCGCTGTCTATCGGAGACAGAAGAAGAAGAAGAGGAACTCACGATGACAGCAACTGTGTGCCACTGCATGAGACACCCTTCCGGTTTCTCTGGTGACGATGGCCAAGATCCAAACAATTTGCTGAAGGTATATGAGCGTATAGCCAAATTTAACAAATGAAATGACACCGTGTGTTTGGCTAACGAATTTTTCTACTTGGAGGGCACTGCCAAGCAATAGTGTGAGAATAACGAGGAGAAGTTCACAAGCTGGGAAGTATTCCAGGCGGAACTGCACAAGTATTTCGGCGACGAACAACGACAGAAGAGCAAGGCTGAAGATAAATTAAAGTACAGGGCACTGCGTCCAGGAGAAACGACAGCATCCTTTATTCAAGACGTCTTGGAGCTGTGTAAAGTAGTGGATCCTAGAATGAAGGAGAAAGATGAGGTTGCACATTTCATGAAGGGTGTTGCTGAGGACACGTATCAAGCCCTACTCATGAAAGAGGTTTCGACAACAAACGACTTCATAAAATAGTGCCAGTATATCGAGATAATGCATCAAAAAAGAATTATACGCAAGAAGTTTGAACGGTTTCAAAACGTCATATCGATGTCTGTGATGGGCGAAGAAACTGATTTCACAAGTTTTCTTCGTCAAATAGTAAAAGAGGAGGTTCAGAAGGCACTTGGATTGCACGGTGAGCAAAAAACCGAGACGCTTCAAGAGGTCATAAGGGAGGAAATAGAACAGACATTGAACCCAATCTCTCATCCTTCATTTCATTTTAAAACGGTAAAAAAGTCGAGACCCAGGCGAAGTTACGTTCCTACAATGCCTCATGAGGAACCTGTTTGGGCACCTAGGAAGACTGATGTCTGGAGGACCAAGGATAACCAACCAGTATGTTTCCACTGCGGACGACCGTGACATGTGGTGCGCTATTGTCGAGAAAGGCGGCGGATATTTGATTACGCCCGCGCCAGAAGACAGCAGACCGATCATTGCCGACGCCAACTCCGGGACGACGAAGATGAACAAGATGTGGGCGCAGGATGACGTAGGTCACCATCGCCGCAAGCTAGCCGCTGGAGAGGACGCTTTCCAACACGCCGATCAAGGTCTCCATCGCCGTTTAGAAGCTCCAGCCGATCACCTAGCCCCCGCAACCTGGAAAACTAAAAGGGTGCAGCCTTCCTTGGAGGTGAGGCCGCCGAAGAGAAAAATCCTCCGCCATCGATCACTACAAAAATGATAGGAAACTACGTCGATATCCTCATGGACGGCCGACCAGACCAAGCTCTTGTGCACTCTGGAGCATCGTATTCAGTCATTTCGGAGAAGTACCGTCACCAGTTGCAGAAAACCGTATTCGTCGACAACAAAACATCTCTGCTGAAGGTGGCTAATGCGAAATACGTAAAATCTACAGGAAGATGTGTCATTCGTGTGGGTGTAAGTGGCCATACACAGCCCTTAGAATTCGTCGTCTTACAAGATTGTAGTCATGACATCATTCTAGGATGGGACTCTTTGAAAGTAGTAGTAGTAGTAGCTTTATTCATCCGTAGATCCCTTTTTACAAGGATATAGGACATGTCAAAGTATTTACAAATTTAGATCAATTTAAGATAAACTAATTTGTACACACATATATTCACAGACTTCTAGTTAGAGACAATCATTAGATTTACTCCTGGTATACAATACTTTTTTACAAATTACTTATTATATAATGTAATGCCACATTGTTCCCTCATATCTCACTATCAGTCACTGCACACACTATACACACATTGTTTCATATCACTTCACAGACACACACACACACACACACACACACACACACACACACACACACACATACACATTTTCTGTACCACCACTTCCCATCTGCTATCCTGAAAAACTGAGTCAGCATCCCTCTATAATGAGTGAGATGTTGAGCTCAGAAAGAGGAAGAGGTGTTAGTATTGTGTTATGCTTAGCTTGGGGGTAAGTATTTCTAGAAAGGGTAAAAACATAAAGTGAAGGTGTTTGTGGAATGTTGGATATTTTATAATCATTGTTATTATTATTTATTTGTATAACATTTTTTATCAAACCCCTACTCTGTTTTAGCTAAGTAATCCTTCAATGTATAAAATGTATTACATAACAGGTACATTTTACCTGCCTTTTTAAATAATTGTATTTTGGCAATTTCTTTAATCTCTTTGGATAATTTATTGTATAGTTTTATTCCTTGGTAGAAAATGCTGTTTTCAGATTTATGTTTATTTTTTCTTGGTAAACGTAAGTTGAGTCTATCTCTTGTTGCTTGGTCATGGACAGAGCTGTTTGTGCAGTGATTACCATTGTTATTTTTGATGTGTACTACTGACTGGTAAATGTAATCTCATGGAGCAGTTAAAATCCCCAGTGTTCTGAACAGATCTTTACAATGAGCTCGACTAGTATTTTTGGTTATTATTCTTATGGCTCTTTTCTGGAGTTTCAAAATTGTGTTCATATTTTGTGCATTTGTTCCCCATAGCTAAGAATTGAGTGTACATATGAATAATATGTAACTAAAAGACACTGCATGTTGCACACTGATGATAGAATTCTAAGGGCATAGCGTGCTGATGACATTCTGTTGGCAAGTACCTTTGTGTGTTCACACCACTTCAACTGAGAATATTCATTCCTAGAAATTTTGCATTTATTAGACAGTCTATAGGGGTGCCATCTACATTGACTTTAATATTGTCATTTTTCCTCTTCAAACTGAAATTCATGGCATTAGTTTTCTTTGTATTCAATGTCACTTTATTGCTTATTGATCAATCGTTGCTTTCTCTGTGAGGAGTTCTCTTGTTTTTTCCGTGACTATAATATTGCTGTCATCTGCGAAGAGGATTTTTTCACCATGAGTAACACTACTGGGAAACTCATTGATGTATATCAGGAATAGTATTGGTCCTAATATGCTACCTTGTGGAACCCATACACTAATGTATTTTGGTTCTGATAAGTGTTTTACTAAATGTTTAGATCTATTTGAAGTATGTGTTACCTCTACTCTTTGTACCCTATCTCTTAGGTATGATCGAAACCAGTCGTTAGCTATCCCTCTTATTCCTAATGCTTCTAATTTATTTAATAAAATCTCGTGGTCGACTGTATCAAACACCTTAGAAAGATCTTCTCAAGCAATTATAGATTGTGGTCGCTCGAAGATTATGCTAGACGAGATGAGATACTGTGGATAGGAAGATGGGCATCCGAGCGTGTGGAGACTGTGTGTGCTGGATGAAGTGATCATTCGGTGAATTGTGGGTAGTTAATTGTCGCCGAGAACCGCAGATCCTTCCAAGACACATGTACGAAGCAAACGCTGAGCTGTTATTTGCAGAACAGCTGAGTGTCATAGAAACCTCCCTTGGCGAGTCTGTGGGCGAAATTGGCGCTACCACTACGAGACAAGATCTTCTAGCTCGACTATCACCAGATCTCACTAAGGAACGGCAGAAGAAGCTACTTGTCATTCTTCAAGAGTTCTCTGAATGCTTCAATCAACAGGCGAAGAGCAAATTAGACAAATCGACGGGGAACCGCCGGATTAGCACTGGAGACCATCAACCAATAACCCAGAGAGCATACCATGTGTCAGCAGCCGAACGTCGAATAATTCGCGACGAGGTGAGAGAAAATGATGATGAATGAAATCATTGAGCCTTCGCAGAGCCCATAGTCGCCACCATTGGTTCTCGTCAGGAAGAAGGATGGCAGTTGGCGCCTTTGTGTTGATTACAGGAAGCTTAATAAGATAACTAAAAAGGACCTTTACCCTCTTCCACGTATTGGCAATACACTAGATGGTCTGAAGGGGGCTACGTTTTTCTCAACCATTGACATGTACTAGGGTACTGGCAAATCAAAGTAGATGAGGCTGATCGTGAGAAAACTGCATTCATCACCCCTGAGGGTATGTATGAGTTTAAGGTAATGCCGTTTGGTTTGTGTAATCCACCAGCAACTTTTGAACGAATGATGGATAATCTTCTAAGGCACCTGAAGTGGACGATGTGTCTTTGTTATTTAGATGACATTATAGTGTTATCAGAAACATTTGATGGACACACAAAAAGACTGAGGCCCGTTCTTGTCTCCAATAAGCTGGACTGAAACTTAATCCAAGAAAGTGTCTCTTTGGAGCAAATGAAATCAGAATACGTGGGCACCTTGTGTCAAACGAAGGTGTGTGCCAGACCCAGAAAAGGTGAGAGCTATAACGGAATTTCCTATTCCTAAAAGTATTAGAGATGTGAGAAGCATCCTCGGATTGTGTTCTTATAACCATTGTTTTATCAAAGACTTTTCTATCAAAGCCAGGCCACGCCAAGAGTTGTTAAAAGCCCATGCTAAATTTATCTGGGGTGGTGCTCAACAAGATTCTTTCGATGTGCTGCGAAAAGCTCTGACGACTGACCCTGTACTTTGTTTAATACTGCTGCTTCTTTGGTGGCTCACCAGAGTGTGCCAGGGGGCCACCCCAGTTGGTCTCTATAAGTGGGCCTGTGAACTGCATGGGTGCATGCTCTCTGAAATCACAAGCATCGCGAATGAATGTACATCAATCTCCAATATCCATATTTACTCAGTAAACTAAAAATTAATTATTTCAGGAAATTTGTCAAATACATTAACTGGAGCTATGTATCCAGTGCTTATGTCATAAATGAAAAACATAACACTTTTACAAATATAGGCCTCAGCTTATTTGAAAGCTGTTTAACCCAGATTAGACCAAAGTCTACAAAAAATCCATGGATTACTCAAGGAACAAAGGTAGGTCATTTTTTAACACAAAAAGCAAACCATATCTGACATTTAGAAACAATTCTGATGTTGATGCTACAGTTTATTTAGACACACTGCAAAATATTGGAGGTGGTAAAACAGACATCAACGCAAATACATTGTGAGAAAAAGTCATATCAGGAAATAAAATAAAGACTATATGGAATATGATGAGGTAGAAAAAGTGCAAAAAGGCATGAAGAGGGAGAGATAACACTGAGAGCAAATGATAGAGATATGTGCAGTGTTGTAAAAAATTTTAACAGTCATTTCATAAGTGTTACAAGAAAAATTGTGTTGTTAAGTTTAGTAGGTGCTGCTGTGGAATATATGAGACCATCAATTACAAACAACTTCAGTAATACGAACATCATCATCACTACCAAAGTAGAAGTAATAACCAACATAAAGTGTTTATAATCAGGCAATTCTAGTGATTATGAAAAAATATCAACAAAGTTAATCAAAGAGTATTTTTCTGAGATAAGTAATATATTAAGTTGTCTGTGTAACCAGTCATTTATTACTAGAATGTTTTCCTGGCTGGTTGGATTTACTAAAGTTGTCTCTGCATAAGAAAGGAAATACAGAAATATTGTTAACTTTCACCCATCATGTTTACCAGCATTATCAGAAATTTTAGAGAATATAATATACAAGATACTTCCAAATATAAGTAATATACTGTCAAACTCACATTCTGTATTTTTTAAGGCTTCTGACACTTGTGTTGTGGTATTCAGTCCTGACGTGGGTTTGATGCAGCTTTCCAGCTACTCTATCCTGTGCAAGCTTCTTCATCTCCCAGTACTTACTGCGACTTACATCCTTCTGAATCTGCTTGGTGTATTCATTTCTTGGTCTCCCTCTACGATTTTTACCCTCCACGCTGCCCTCCAATGCTAAATTTGTGATCCCTTGATGCCTCAGAACATGTCCTACCAACCGGTCCCTTCTTCTTGTCATGTTGTGCCACAAACTCCTCTTCTCCCCAATTCAATACCTCCTCATTAGTCATGTGATCTACCCATCTAAACTTCAGCATTCTTCTGTAGCACCACATTTCGAAAGCTTCTATTTTCTTCTTGTCCAAACTATTTATCGTCCATGTTTCACTTCCATAGATGGCTACACTCCATACAAATACTTTCAGAAACGACTTCCTGACACTTAAATCTATACTCGTTGTTAACAAATTTCTCTTCTTCAGAAACGCTTTCCTTGTCATTGCCAGTCTACATTTTATATCATCTCTACTTCGACCATCATCAGTTATTTTGCTCCCCAAATAGCAAAACTCCTTTACTACTTTAAGTGTGTCATTTCCCAATCTAATTCCCCCAGCATCACCCGACTTAATTCGACTACGTTCCATTATCCTCGTTTTGGTTTTATTGATGTTCATCTTATGTCCTCCTTTCAAGACACTGTCCAATCGGTTCAACTGCTCTTCCAAGTCCTTTGCTGTCACTGACAGAATTACAATGTCACTGGCGAACCTCAAAGTTTTTATTTCCTCTACATGGATTTTAATACCTACTCCGAATTTTTCTTTTGTTTCCTTTACTGCTTGCTCAATATACAGATTGAATAACATCGGGGACAGGCTACAACCCTGTCTCACTCCCTTCTCAACAACTGCTTCGCTTTCATGCCCCTCGACTCTTATAACCGCCATCTGCTTTCTGTACAAATTGTAAATTGCCTTCCACTCCCCGTATTTTATCTCTTCCACCTTTAGATTTTGAAAGAGAGTATTCCAGTCAACATTGTCAAAAGCTTTCTCTAAATCTACAAATGCTAGAAACGTAGGTTTGCCTTTCCTTAATCTAGCTTCTAAGATCAGTCGTAAGGTCAGTATTGCCTCACGTGTTCCAACATTTCTACGGAATCCAAACTGATCTTCCTCTAGGTCGGCTTCTACCAGTTTTTCCATTCGTCTGTAAAGAATTCGCGTTAGTATTTTGCAGCTGTGACTTATTAAACTGATAGTTCGGTAATTTCCACATCTGTCAACACCTGTTTTCTTTGGGATTGAAATTATTATATTCTTCTTGAAGTCTGAGGGTATTTCGCCTGTCTCATACATCTTGCTCACCAGATGGTAGAGTTTTGTCATGACTGGCTCTCCCAAGCCCGTCAGTAGTTCTAATGGAATGTTGTCTACTCCCGGGGCCTTGTTTCGACTCAGGTCTTTCAGTGCTCTGTCAAACTCTTCACGCAGTATCGTATCTCCCATTTTATCTTATCTACATCCACTTCCATTTCCATAATATTGTCCTCAAGAACATCGCCCTTGTATAGACCCTCTATATACTCCTTCCACCTTTCTGCTTTCACTTCTTTGCTTAGAACTGGCTTTCCATCTGAGCTCTTGATATTCATTCAACTGGCTCTCTCTTCTCCAAAGGTCTCTTTAATTTTCCTGTAGGCATTATCTGTCTTACCCCTAGTGAGATAAACCTCTAAATCCTTATCTTTGTCCTCTAGCCATCCCTGCTTAGCCATTTTGCACTTCCTGTCGACCTAATTTTTGAGACGTTCGTATTCATTTTGCCTGCTTCATTTACTGCATTTTTATATTTTCTCTTTTCATCAATTTAATTCAATATTTCTTCTGTCACCCAAGGATTTCTACTAGCCCTCGTCTTTTTACCTATTTGATCCTCTGCTTCCTTCACTATTTAATCCCACAAAGCTACCTATTCTTCTTCTACTGTATTTATTTCCCCCATTCTTGTCAATTCTTCCCTTATACTCTCCTTGAAACTCTGTACAACCTCTGGTTCTTTCAGTTTATCGAGGTCCCATCTGCTTAAATTCCCACCTTTTTGCAGTTTCTTCAGTTTTAATCTACAGGTCATAACCAATAGATTGTGGTCGGAGACCACTTCTGCCCCTGGAAATGTCTTACAGTTTAAAGCCTGGTTCCTAAATCTCTGTCTTACCATTATATAATCTATCTGATACCTTCTAGTATCTCCAGGATTCTTCCATGTATACAACCTTCTTTTATGATTCTTGAACCAAGTGTTAGCTATGATTAAGTTAAGCTCTGTGCAAAATTCTACCAGGCGGCTTCCTCTTTCATTTCTTACCCCCAATCCATATTCACCTACTACGTTTCCTTCTCTCCCTTTTCTTACTATCGAATTCCAGTCACCCATGACTATTAAATTTTCGTCTCCCTTCACTACCTGAATAATTTCTTTTACCTCATCATACATTTCATCAATCTCTTCGTCACCTGCGGAGCTAGTTGGCATATAAACTTGTACTACTGTGGTAGGCATGGGCTTCGTATCTATCTTGGCCACAATAATGCGTTCACTGTGCTGTTTGTAGTAGCTTACCGCATTCCTGTTTTCCTATTCATTATTAAACCTACTCCTGCATTACCCCTATTTGATTTTGTATTTATATCCCTGTACTCACCTGACCAAAAGTCTTGTTCCTCCTGCCACCGAACTTCACTACGTCCCACTATACCTAACTTTAACCTATCCATTTCCCTTTTTAAATTTTCTAACCTACCTGCCCGATTAAGGGATCTGACATTCCACGCTCCAATCCGTAGAACGCCAGTTTTCTTTCTCCTGATAACGACGTCCTCTTGAGTAGTCCCCGTCAGGAGATCAGAATGGGGGACTATTTTACCTCCGGAATATTTTACCCAAGAGGACGCCATCATCATTTAACCATACAGTATAGCGGCATACCCTCGGGAAAAATTACGGCCGTAGTTTCCCCTTGCTTTAAGCCGTTCGCAGTATCAGCACAGCAAGGCCGTTTTGGTTAGTGTTACAATGCCAGATCAGTCAATGATCCAGAGTGTTGCCCCTGCAACTACTGAAAAGGTTGCTGCCCCTCTTCAGGAACCACACGTTTGTCTGACCTCTCAACAGATATCCCTCCGTTGTGGTTGCACCTGCGGTACGGCCATCTGTGTCGCTGAGGCACGCAAGCCTCCCCACCAACGGTAAGGTCCATTGTTCATAGGGGGTGGGGGGGTGGGGGGGTGGGGAGGGCTTCTGGTACTGAGAATGCTATTTACATGTACAGCATGAATATACTTAATTCATGAAAAAATAAATTACAGACTACTGGCATATCCTGTGATGTGTCAAAGGTTTTTGACTTTGTAAACTGCAACATCCTTTTTATGTTGTAACAAGAAATGTGACTAAATGGTTTGAATCATACCTCTCTGAAAGGAAGCAAAGGATTTCAGTGGGGAAGAGTCCTAAATTAAACTATGAGTCATTGTGCAACTGGGAACTAATTGCATGCTGTCACACAAAGTTCTATTGTAGGATCCTTGCTTTATGTTCTGCGTATTATTGATCCTTTATTAATAACATTACCAGTTGACAAGATGCTTTTGTTTGGAGATAGTAGGAACATTATATGCATGTAGTTGGTATATGACTAAGATGTGGCAACAAGCAGACAGAAGAAGTTAACAATATTAAATTCTTGAGCCGGCCGAAGTGGCCGTGCGGTTAAAGGCGCTGCAGTCTGGAACCGCGAGACCGCTACGGTCGCAGGTTCGTATCCTGCCTCGGGCATGGATGTTTGTGATGTCCTTAGGTTAGTTAGGTTTAACTAGTTCTAAGTTCTAGGGGACTAATGACCTCAGCAGTTGAGGCCCATAGTGCTCAGAGCCATTTGAACAATCTGAGCCATTAAATTCTTGAGATTACAACGTGCTAATAAATTCATTAATTTAATCTTTATTTCCGATCAGGATGTTGTCAGCCACAGCTGATACAAAAACCTAACAACTATTATATTTAAGACAAATTTCATAACGTCATAAGGATCTTTTTTGAGGATGATTCGTCAACCCAAGCTAAACTTTTCCAAGTGCAAGTACATATAAAACAAGGTATTTGTGGTGTGAACTAAAGTATGTCCTACAGAATCCTGTTTAGGGAACTGGGGATAATAACCACTGGTTCAGAGTGTATTTATTCCTTAATGAAATTTGTTACTTTTTTAAAATCAACAACCCAGTTCATAGAATCAACACCAGCAGGAAGTATAACCCATACAAAGTATGTATTGTGGTTTAGTCTTAATTATTTAGAGTGGTTGTTGTCCCTGTAAGGAAAAAAAAAGAAGTACCAGTCAGCCACGTGTGCCACATACAACCATGGAAAGAGTGATGGACCGTTTCATATGAGTCCAAAAAATTGACAGTCCTTGCATGCCATTAACTTCGAATAGCATATCATGCTGTGTGGAAGATTTTGTCATGGCGGTTGCATTTCAAATTGCACCATCTGCAGCTCATGCAACAATTATAACCCAAAAATTGTGATCAGAATCTTCAATTCTACATCACAATGCAAGGAGCACTAATGGATGAATAATTCACCTCCAAACTAATATTCAGTGATGAAGCAACCTCCCTTTTACCTAGAAAGGTTAATCAGCACAATGTGGGTATAAAGCACAGAAAATCCCCATCAAATTATTTTTTTTTTTTTCGCTGTGTTAGAGAAGAAGCTGTATGAGCGACTTTTCTTCCATAAGAAGACTGTGATGGGTATCTCCTACCTGGATGTGTAGCAGTTGTGGTTTTTTACGTAACTGACTGCAGATTCTGAGAATTTCTTCTTACCCTTTCATTGGAGCATCAATATGTGTCCCTACCTAAATGACGAACTTTTGCGTCACTGGATTGGGCGCTATGCCCAGTCACTGAAGAGACTGATTCCTTGGTCCTCCGGACCACATGACCTAACATCTTCTGACTTTTTCCTTCTGGGATTCATCAGTCACAAGGAACTGTAAAAATTCCATTGTACGATAAATGCGATACGGATGCGAATTCCGCCTCAAAATGAGAAAACGCAAAATTACATGATAGACGCGGTTTCATAGCGAATTGTTCCAGACGAGGTATTTCTCGGAGTTAGTTTCAAATAGCGTTACTTTCCTGCATACAATAACGAAAATGTAAGCAGTTATTGGCATTGTACATCATCTGGCGTAGCCCAATTTGGAAAGACAACGTGCTCAGGGACCTACTTGAAAAATGAAATTTACAAAGGCAACGATACATCAAGGTGCTCAACGATCTGGTGACATGCTAACTGCGGACGGTTAAATAGTCAGTTTAAGATACATGGCGCGAAATGCAGCGTAGCACTCATCCAGACTTAGTGACCTAGCATGTAACAGGAACGGAACGCGTATGTTTGTTTGCTGAAGCTCAAAATATAATGCCGACAGTTTTAACGTGACAAATTAGGTGGCGGATGTTTAGAAATATAGTTGCATCGAATACCGCTGGAGATATACTCTGACAACGTCATCAAGCAATTGCGCGGTAGTAGTCCCGAATGCTTTCTGTTGTGCGTTGCTCTTTGTTTTCATTTCTTGTTTTGAAATAAGTGAAGCGACCAATCCTGGTACATCAGGAATTTCGATTACGAACCTTACAACACCAGAAGAGATCGGCGATCCCTGTGACAATAGTCAGTTCTGCTGTAGGCTGCTGCCCAGCGAAAAGAAGGCGGGGTTTGTTTCCCAGCGCCGTTCCTTCCCCCTTGGCGGTCAAAATTGTAGTCTGTTCACGCTCGCTACCATCTGCCTCTATTGTCTATAACGCCCGCCTTCTGCAGTACAATCACAGGAAAACAAATCCTGTAACGCTCTTCGATGGCGCCGAAATTCGTCCCCTAACGTTAAAAGCGAGTTTCCGTACGTTGGTTCCACTTCTACAGTAAGTACCTTGTCAGTTCTATCTGTAGCGTTGTCAAGAACGGGTCGTAGGGCTATGAATGCCCATGAAAGGTCGAAATTAGTAATATGCAGATTTTTTAATCTTCAAATTGGGCGGGAAAAGACAAATAATGTCCAGGAACACCTTATATCGGAGACGCATTCACTTAACTGGTGGGAAAATGTTGCTGCTTTTCTACCGAACAATCGTTTTTGAAAGCCAAATGAAGAAAACAAAGACTATTTCGGAAGAAAAAGGTGCTGAAGTTTCTGCAAAAGCAAAGGCTCCAGCACTGTTTTCAACAGTAAATTTCAAGGAACTAATGACCTATTCGCCTTCACTCATGTAACGTGACAACCTTTTAAATTTGTGCGTCTAATCATTTACAGACAGAGAAAATAGATGCGAATTTCGATAAAAATAGACACGAATTTTGCAAAAAAAAAAAAAAAAAAAAAAAGGATGCGAATTTTGCCAAACAATAGATGCTACATTTTCCAGACCATATCAGTGACTGTGTTTATGTACCCCCCACAGCCAAGATCACTGGAACAGCTGATACAATGCATCAATGCTGCTGCGATGAACACCGACAGGATGTTGCTACATAAGGTATGGAACAAACTTATCTACCACTTGGAAGTGTCTCGTGTGACCGGAGGGGCACCCAAAGGAAATTTGTAGTGAGCAGAATGAAAACTTGATGAGTTTTCAGTTCTGTTCATACATGTACATATAATTTCTTTGGAAAATACCAAGCTCTGAAATCAAATTGATTACCTGCTTACAGGAGACATGTAGAATGTGCACCAGTTGTGGTCTCATAGAACAAAATAAAATAAAAGCTACTGCTACTACTACTGATACTATAAATGAAAAAAAAACAGTGAAGGTACACAACATTTCTTTTATTTCTTCTAATAAAGAGATGAAATTTTTACTCAATCCATGGATTCATCATGTATCTACAACATCACTTTGCTACAAGTCTGCCCCTAGTAGCTGAGTGGTCAGCACAATGGAATGTTATACCTAACGGCCCGGGTTCGATTCCCGGGTGTTTTGGGAAATTTTCTCTGCTCAGAGACTGGATGTTGTGTTGTCCTTATCATCATCATTTCATCCCCATCGACACACAAATCACCAAAGTGGCGTCAAATCGAAAGACTTGCACCAGGCGAATGGTCTACCCGATGGGAGGCCCTAGCCACACTTTTGGACAGAAGTCTAGATTATATTCTCAGTTTGAATGCTATAAATTTTCTTGAGATAGAAAAGCTTCTGTCCAGAAATCAACATGGTTTTTGAAAGCATAGCTTATATGAAACTCAACTTTCCCTTTTCTCACATTCCTAGATTCCTGAAAAACATTTGACATGGTTTCCCATTGCAGGCTGTTAATTAAGGTGTAAAAATACGGAATAAGTTCCCAGATATGCAAGGCACTTGAAGACTTCTTCAGAAACATATTGCAGTATATTGCCTTCAATGCCAAGTGTTCATTAGAGACAGGGGTATCATCAGTTGTGCCCAGGGAAGTGTCTCTATATACATAAATGATCTAATGGACAGAGTGAGCATCAATCTACGGCTGTTTGCTGATGATGCTGCAGTGTGAAAGAAAGTGATGTAGTTGAGTGGCTGTAGGAGGATACAGGAGGTCTTAGACACAATTTCTAGTTGGTGTAATGAATGATAGCTAGCTCCAAATGTAGAAAAATGTAAGTCAGTGCTATGTGTAGAAAAAACTGTCTTATAATTTTTTAATATGGCATTAGTAGTGCGCTGCTTGATACAGTCATGCTGATTAAATATCTAGGCATAAATTTGCAAAGTGATATGAGATGGAATAGACATGCAAGGATTCTAGTAAGGAAGGAAAATGATCGACTTCCATTTATTAAGAGAATTTTAGCAAAGTGTGGATCATCTGTAAAGGAAACCACATATATAACAGTAGTATGACCAATTCTTGAGTACTGTGCAAGCGTTTGCGGTCCCCACAAGCTCAGATGAAAGGAAGACATTGAAGCAATTCAGAGGAATGCTGCTAAATTTGTTACCAGTAGGTAGGTTAAATCAGCATGCAAGTATTACAGAGATGCTTTGTGTTGTGTACATAGTTCCGCGTAGTCAGCACATACACAACTTTCCCAATAGAGCGCGCCCCGCTAAGCACAACAGCGCAGGCGCAACGCTCATACGACTCCGCACTACGAGATGGCGCTGTCTTAGAGACGGACCAAATTCTGCTTCCGCCAATCCGCGTATTAATATGTAACGCAGCCAATGAGATTGCTGCTAATGTAGAACCTTTTCTCCTCGTGGATCACACTCGTGCAGTGATACCTGAACGCTCGAGATATTATAACGAGTGTACAGACCTCCGATTAGTCAGTCTGCATTAGTCTGCATTAGTCTGTACCAGTCTATAATCAAGTTTCAGTCTGCGCCTAATAAGATTATCATATTCCTGTACTTAGCCATGAAGATAAATGAATAGACACTTTGTCAAGTATCAGAGATGTGTGAGAATAAGATTAACGTACCAAGACCAAATAAACTTGAGATTGTCAATTGTAAATAGCGTCCAGAATCAAGTTAAGTAAGGTTTATGATTTTTATTATTTTAATAAATGTGTGTGAAAATTAATCAAGTTCTGTTTAAAATTGGTCACTGTCAATCTGCTACTCTAAGCGTGCAAGTGGCATTTCTATCGTCTGACCTAACGGCAGAAGATAAACACGCTACGATAAGACCACGAGACATATTGCTGACACTCGCCTACTTCGTTAGAGTGACAAGTCAAATAATCTGACAGTGTGTGTACCAAAGGTCTTACAGTACGCACACCACACTTTGTGAACTCAAATGAGAATACCTGGAGGGAAGACAACATTCTTGTCATAAGGCATTTTTGAGGAAATTTAAAGAATCTTCATTTGAGGCTGACTGTAGAACAATTCTACTGCCACCAACATATATTCTGCATAAAGACCATGAAGATAAGAGAATATATGGGTTCTACAATGGCATATAGACATTCATTTTTCCGTTACACTGTTTGTGAGGGGAACAGGAAATGACTAGTACTTGTACAAGGTAACCTCTGCATTGCACTGTACAATGGTTTATGGAGTATATATACAGATGTAGAGTGTAAAAAATCTACTGGCACAACTGTCAGATCAAAACTAATTACAGTCCACACAAAATTCTCAAAACATTAAGACTCATCAGTAGACAGTACCCTACCAAACAACAATTCATTCAAAGTGTCTTTTCTTACAGCAAATGCTGTCAACTACAACAGTCTCCTTTCCATAAGTAGGCAAAATACAGCAGCTTGTAGGCTTAACACATTACCCATTTGGAGAAGGCATTTTCAGTCCAAAGTGGAGTAAAATATTTTCCATTCCTAATCAGTATAATATCAGTGACAGGGATCGAAGCGTAATCCATTCCCTTTATGTTATTTAGATTGGAATATCCATCACTGATGAAAAAACTCAAGAGGTCAAAATCAGGAAAGATATAAGGCAGGACTGCTCGCTGTTCCAACTGATATTTAATTTGTGTATAAAAATTGCAGAGTTGGAAGTAAAAAGACTGTCTTAATGTGGAAGTTACTTTACATGCACAGAAAATCAGCACGCTACAGTCTGCTCATGGCACAATAAAACTGAACAAGAATTGGATCAGCTGCTATGGTAATGGTGTATGAAACAGTTGGACATGATACTCGTGTCAGGTCTCCAGCCAGAAGGAGACCTGACATGAATATCATCAAATACTGTGCCACGAAAGTACATGGAGCCTGTTGGACTTGATGGATTGTTGGATGATTCTTGAAGACATGGATAACATTAGCTATCTTAGAATTAAAAAACATAAAAAGGAAGATGTAAGAAGATTAATGAAGTAAGCATTGTACATACTTATATTTTACAAATGCTTCACATAAAAATAAGTAGTTAATAAGGTGGAGTGGTTTATGAAGAGATTCTTTCAGATCACAAAAGACTTCTTAGTAATCTTTCTTCAAAGCTTTGGAAGTCTCAGAACATGTATGTGGGGAAGAGGAAATGAAGGAAATCATGAAAATGATTACAATTTGTGTAATGAATAAAAATCACCAAAATTTCTGAAAGCACATATTGTTAAAACAGAAAAGGTTAAAAAATTTAAACATATTATGAAAATAACCCAAGAAATTGTTTGAAAAAAACCTGCTACAAAATCAAGGATACATATAATGGAAAGGAAATGTGTATAACTAAAGATCTTTCAAATAAAAAATGCAAAAATATGGCATTACAGTGGAGTATTAACGCCAGAATGTCTGTATGCTAGTGAATGTCTAGCATAAAACTATATTTACTTACTTACTTAATGCAACCAGATCAAGAGGACAATGTACAGCTGCAAGGCTCTCCTTCCACTGAATTATGTTTCCTGCTTTCTGCCATCAGCCACTCTCTATGTTAATCTGTAGCAACTCCTCATGGATCCTATTTTTTTCTTTGGTCCATCTAGTGGTCTTCTTCTCTGACAAGTAAAATCTATGGAACTCAAAGATCATTGGTATTTATCTCTCCAAGCAAAATAACCTGACAATACAATCTGTTTAGTTCTTATGAGGCCTACAATATTGGAACTGCTACAGATCTTCTCCAGCTCATTATTATGTCAGAGTCTCCATAGCAAATGATCTCATCACCATAGACCTTCCTGAAGACTTTCTGTCCAAAAATAAGAAGATCATTTGTGTTTTTTCCAGACACTCCGAGATTCACAGCTATACTGCCCTACAGGCTGGATCAGTGTTTTGTACTGCTGAAGTTTAAAGTTTCACGAGAGAATGCATAACTGAAAAGCTGAGACTGAAGTATGATCAGCTTGTGGCTTGGCTTCTCAATTTGATTTCTGCTTTACTCAAAGCATCCTCTGTTAAGATTAGTCTGAAGTATTTAAAACTAAGGCCCTTTTATAGAACCTGGTTTCAAATGTGGGTTCCTTGAATAGGCACAGGTCATCAGGAGATATTCAGTCTTCGATTCATTCATAAGGAGACTGGTCTTGCCCACTGCCACCTCCATGCTGTTACACATCTGCAATATTTCTTCTTTTGATATGGACAAAAACGCCAAGTATGTTAGCAAACTGAAATGTGCAATTTTCTCATCTGCTGTTGTGATGCCTTCAAAATTCAGATGGGAAGCTTCTCTCACTATCTTTTAAAGTACCAGGTGGAAAAATATTGTTGACACACCACCTCCTTGTCTGAGCCCCACACTTATGTCCTGGCCTTTGTCTGCTATTCCTACTCATGGAGGTTATTCCATTTGGTTTCCAACCCCCATATTTCTTCACCCTGCTGGTTTGCATTAGGTAGTCTGTCATCCTCCATCCTTTTAATGTACTCTTTCCATTTCCTCCTTTATTCTTTTATTCCTTTCATTCAGAGGTATAATTCTACTTTTATTTCTATATTTCGGTTTTGTTCTTGTCTTGCATATCCTGATTCATGTCTGTGAAATCTCATTTCTGCACTCTAGATTTTTAGTGTGTCCTATTTTGTTGTTCTGGGGAGTGATAATGTTTTATAGGTTTCACAAGTGTCTCTTTTCTTAGTTTCCTTTGTAGGGCTCATCTAATAGTACCATTTATTAATTTAAATTTTTCTATGTTACAGTGAAAATCAGTTTTGTCTTTGTGTAGTACATTAAAATTAAAGTGTTTAAAATTTGATACTTACTCTACTATTTTCCCATTTATTACAACTTTGGACCCAATTTTTGTCTTCTCAGTAAAATGACGTCATTTTTCTTTTGCTGTCAGATATGTGCAAGTTGTCAGGTACATAAATTCTTTGTAGTTTGTATGCTGCTCTTTTCAGATTACTCTCGATGTTTTCAATGACTAACAGGCCATTTTCTTATAACATATTCAATATATGTGTTGTAGTCCTAAGATTTAAATGTCTGTTATTGTCATTGGTCCCATTCTACAGGAACTATGTTATTAGAGAACTACTACATTGTTAACTAGACAGACATATGATTATTTTTTGCTATAGCTACCGCTGTTATTATTATTAATATTATTATGTGCCAGTCATGTGTAGTGCATATTGCATTGCTAATTTTCGGATGCTTTCAATTTGGATTTAAGAGTGGCTAAAGGGCTTAGTGCGACCAGGTGAAATCAATACATAAATAAATACATGACTTACAACATGCAGAAAAACCTATCTCAACCGCAGAATCCTACATCCTGAGAGTGGCTAGTGGATGTGGCTCAAATAAATGTTGTTGCTGCATTTTAAATATTTCACATTGTTGTTGTTGTTGTTGTTGTATTTTGGTCTGAAGACTTGTTTGATGCAGCTCTCCAGACTACTCTCTCCTTTGCAAGCTCCTTTATCTCTCTTGACTACTGCAACCCACATCCCTTCAGCCTCCCTCCATAGTCTGTACCTACCACACTTCCCTCCAGTAGTAAATTTGTGATTCCTCAATGCCTCAGAATGTGACCTATGAACTGAGCCCTTCTTTTAGTCAATTTGCCACAAATTTCTTTTCTCCCCACTTCTGTTCAGTACCTTGTTACATGATCTACCCATCTAATCTTCAGCATTCTTCTGTAGCAATACATTTCAAAAGTTTTGGCTCTCTTCTTGTCTCAACTGTTTACTTCTACACTCAGGACAAATACCTTCAGAACAGACACCATAACACTTTAATCTATATCTGACATTAACAAAATTCTCTGCTTCAAAATTGCTTTTCTTGTCATTGACAGTCTACATTTTATATCCCCTCTACTTCAGCAATCATCAGTTATTTTACTGCCCAAATAGCAAAACTCATCTAGCACTTCTTGTTTCTCTTTACAAATCTAATTCTCTTAGCATTAGCTGATTTAATTTGACTACATTCCATTACCTTGTTTTGCTTTTGTTCATGTTCATCTTACATCCTTCTTTCAAGACACTGCCCTTTCCATTCAATTGCTCTTCCAAGCCTTTAGCCATCTCTGACAGAATTAAAATGTCATTGGCTAACTGCACCAGGGATAGGTTACAGCCCTGTCTCACTTCTGAATTTCAAAGCCACCCCACCACTGAACCATAGGAAGGGACATGGTTCATGGGTATGAAGGAGACCCCTCAGTGAAAAGCAGAAGTGTTTGTCATTGATAAGCCTGCATAGATTACACAAACGCAAACACAAATGCAAATGCAAACACAAAGACATCAGACAGCACTTTAAGAGGGGTGGGAAAGATTGTGGCTTGGATGTCCCTCATTTCAAAGCAACATGATAGATAATCTAAATCTGTTTGATGAGTAGATGTGGGAGGTATTGCATGTCTATGAAGACCTATCGAGACCTTCAGCATTCTGGTCCAGAGGGTTCTCATCGCAATGGATATGTTGTCCACAGGTGTCCATGCAAAAGGGGCAGAATTTTAGATGTGGAAATGATGGCAGCTGTTGAAATGCAGTTCAGGTGTTCAAATGTGCGTGAATTCTTAAGGGAAATGCAGTTAGGGGACTGATGACCAGAGATGTTAAGTCCCATAGTGCTCAGAGACATTTTGAGCCAAATGCAGTTACTGTTGGTGGTTTGTACATCTTCTAATGGGAACAGAGGTCTGGATGGAGCCATCAGACTGGTGGAGGTCAACATCCAGGAAGGTGGTACATCAGGTTGAGGAGGACCCTGTGAAGTGGATGGGAGAGAAGGTCTTGAGGTTGTGAAGAAATGAGGATAGAGAGTCTTGGCCCTGAATCCAGATCATGAAGATATCATCAACAAACCTGAACCATACTAAGCGTTTGAAATTAAGGGAGGCTAGAAAGATTTTCTCTAGATGACCCAGAAACAGGTTGGCATAGGAGGGTACCATGCATGTGCCCATGGCTGAACAGTGGATTTCTTTTATCTACCTTCTCTTTAAAGTAGGAGTTGTGTATTAGCTTATAATTGGTAAGCTGTATGAGGACTCAGGTTGTGGATCTGAAGTCTGAAGGACATTGGGACAGGTAGTGTTCAATAGTGGCAAGGCCAGGAGCAAAAAGGATGTTAGTGTATAGGGAGGTCGTATCAATAGTGGTGAGTAGGTATCCAGAAAGTAAGGGGGTGGAGATGGTGTAGCATCAATGAAACAAGTGGTTATTACTGTATCTTTGATGTGGGAGACTAGGTTTTAGGCAACTGGTTTGAAGTGTTGGTCAATATGAGTGAAAATTATTTTAATGGGAGCACAGTGGGACACCCAGTATTGTTGTTTCATGGATTTTGGGGAATATCCGAATATGTAAAAAGTGAGTATATGAGTTGTTGTTGAGATGAGGAGGGTGATCACTAGGGGGAAAGGGGGAGGGGAGCTGTTCTTGGAAAGACCTAAGGATTTCAGTAGGAATTTATTGGAAGTTACATTGAACTTCTGGGGTGGGATCACTATGGCAGAGCTTGCTAGTGGAGAAACAAGACAGAATTTAGCATCTTTACTTATGCTCTCCCACACCTGATAATAACTTACTTCTGATCAAATATTTTCATGTCATAAAATTAGTCTATTCTCCTCAGCACATATTCCTCCATCCTTTCAATGCCCCAAACTCACACTCTATTATTCTTTCATCATTTCTGATTTTCCAAGTATCATTCCTATCTAAGCCTTGCATTTTCATCTTGAAAGTAAATTCCTTGAAGGTTGTTTGAAAGAACAGATAAGTCAAAAAGTTGAGGGCACAAGATCAGGTGAATAAGGTTGGTGTGGAATTACTTCCCAATCCAACTTCTGTATGGTGAGACTAGCAGAATATGGGCATATATTATTGTGGGGTAGCATCTCTTCATTCATTCTTCCCAGTCATTGTTCTGGGACTATGTCTGCAAGACATCTCAATTGTTGACAACCAATGTCAGCAGTGATGGTTGCGCCTTGGGGAAGCAATCCAAAGTACACCACACCATCACTGTTCCACCAGATGCATAACATTATCTTTTGTGGATGTATGCAGGTTTTTGTATATGGAGTTGCTGCTTTGCTTTGTTCAACCATTCCACTCTTTTCCTTATGTTGGCATAAAAACACCACTCCTTGTTATCAGTAACAATACAGGATATGAGTGGTTGCTGTTGTTCATGACTCAACTGAATGCTTACATTTTTTTTTATTTGTTTATTTATTACATATTCCATTAATCTGTATTGTGATAAATCACAAGGATGTGGAAGAAGTCATTATTATATAACAAAGACATAACACATGTACATAAAATGACAAAAATGCACCATAAAATGATGAGTAACCTTGATGGTTAAAAACAAATCAAAGACATAGCTCAAGTAACATAAAACAAGTACTGAAAAAGAAAATAGAGTACATCACACAACTTAAACAGTTACGATGAGTTATAGCAAAATGCATTAAAACTAAATTTTAAGAATGTAAACACTAATGGCAATACAATTTAAAAAAAAAAATCACTGCTTTATCTGCAGGTATTCATCAAGAGAGTAGAAGGAATTTACCATTAGGTATTCTCTTAATTTATGTTTTAAAGTAGGTAAGACATTAATGTAAACTTTAATATCTGAAGGAAAAAAGGTGAAAAATTGTATGGCAGATTGATGAACACCTTTTTGCACAAGACTTAAATGTTCCAGATCCCTATGTAAATCATTTTTTTCTTTAGTGTCATGATCATGACATTAGTTTTAAAAAGAGACTGGTTATTAGAAACAAAAATCTACAAAGAAAATATGTATTGAGAGGTGGCTGTTAATATTTGTAACTTACAGAAGAGATTTCTGCAAGAATATCTTGGATGAACACCACTCATGATTCTCTCAGTTCTCTTCTGTACAGTAAATATTTTTTTTTGGCTAAAGGCTGGTTACCCCAAAATATTATGCCATATGACATGACAGAATGAAAATAACAAAAGTAGGCATCTTTGATAATGTCCATGTCACCAATAGGGATGATTACAAGCAGAGCATAAGTAGCAACACTGAGCCTTCTATGTAGGTTTAGGATAGGCTCACACCAGTTCAACTTCCCATCAAGTAGAAAACCCAGGAACTTATGTGATTCACAATGTAGTATATTTAGTTTACTACAGTTTAAGTGGCATACTTCATTTTCTTGCTGAGATGTATGAAATTACATAAACTGGGTTTTTTCAATATTTAGAGTTAGTCCATTGCACTTAAACCAGTGCACGATGTCAACAAGTACAGCATTATATTTATTTTCTAGGTCATTCTTGGTTTGGCTTCCAAGCAGAATAGTGGTATCATCAGCAAAAAGAGTAAATTTACACTCGCTGTCTGTACAAATTAAGTAACAAGAGTTGCACTTCCCAGCACTAAATATGTTGAACTTCTTACATTTCACTCATATTTCCCTTATGGAACTAACACACTTGTGAAATACATTCGGCATCATGCTGTCTAGGCAGTACCAACATACCCAATTTCTGAGCCTCAAACATAGCATAAAAATGTCACACAATGATGGAATGATCGTAGCTCATCACATTTGCCAGTTTTTGAGTACGCAGACATCGATCATTATGGATTAATGCATTTCAGTTATCTCTGTCAAACCCAGTAGGTCTTCCTGAATGTGGGGAGTCGCTAATGTCAAAATGATCCTCCTTACAATGAGAAAATCTTTTTTCATGTGCTCTGTCCAATGAGATTATCTCTACACAGTGTGTGAATGTTTCTGGCTGTTGCCACTGCTGTCACTACTCTATTTAACTCAAACTGATGAATATGTCAGAAATGTTACAGTTTCTCCTCTTAGTACTCAATTTTCTGGCATCTGCTGCTCTACTCGCTATCTCCAAATGACATAATGACAATACGTAAACTCAAACAGCAACAGTGAACTAAAAAAAAAGAGAGAATAATAATTTCGATAAATAAGCCCATATCAACTTGTAATGGTTCTTTATTTATGTGACCATTACAGCACTCCAACCCCAGTTCTCGATACCAGTAATATCATACTACTTTTCTGCAAAGTAACAGACATATTTTTGTGACAATATTCACATTTGGTTTTATTAATGTATAGGTACTCTGATGTACCGATATATTATAGTGATTGGTTCTTGTGTGTATTCATTTCTGTGAGACTGTCATAATCTTTGACTTACTTGTAATCGTTTTGGCATGAATGCACACAGAGCAGTCTTTGTTTCACTTTGCAGAAGTTAAGTTGTTATTTTGCTTTGTAAAAGAGCAGCCAAGTCTTGTGTTTGGTTAAAGTGGAAATTAAATATATGAAGATTGATACAAAACTGTTTTCTTGATGATGTGACAATTAAGAGGAAGTATATGTGAATTTACAAGAAGTTTAATAAAAATGTGGATCGTGAACACCAAGTCAAAAATTATTTCTACCATACCATAGTTCTGATCTGGGATTGTTTGATCATAAAGAATTTCCTGAAAAACGCATTTGTTAGGTTTTCAAATATTGCTAAAATACAGATCTGGACCTTCTAGCAGTCAAAGTGGAATCGCCCTAGAATCAACAAGATGAGCCACAACAACTTCAACAAAATCTACGTGGGAACCCATTCAGGATAAGTGCGAAAATTAATGACTTTTTTACAGTGACTTCATTTTTTCCATTCTGAAGATATCATCCACAGTCAATAACTTTGTTGTTGCCTGATAAAGCGAACATATGCTGTGTGAGTGACATTATTAATCTGATTTCTAACCTACTTTGCAAGTGGTGGTATTGTTAGAAACTAAAATACCAACATGCAAAACAAAACCTCTACAGATTTATCCACTGACCTAATACTCTGTGTGATCAGACTGTGTTAGAGATACTTCATGAGGTTCCAATTTGGTGTTTATAATATCTAGATTTTTCTTGTCTTGTCATCTTGCTACATTCTTCCTTCTTATTTCTGCAATTTCACAGTCTGCTTGACTATTACATATGCTATCGTTCTCACACAAATCCTTTATATGTTCCCTGGCATTTATACTTCTAAAATATTTTTGGGAACAATTAATGTTATGCTTCATAAGCAACATAAGTTAGTCATAATGAACTTATTTGCTGAAATAGATGTAATAGTATACTGTACCATCATAAAATTTATTGCTAGAAAGAGATTGTCCGAAATGAGTGAGTGTATATTGTTAATAGATTGCTTTTCCAGTTACTTAGAAATGGGTAGCTGAATTCAAAACAAGGGCTGTGTGTCTCCTGAAGGCCACCTACTCAAAGGGGATCTAAAAATTGGAGACACAAATAAAAATGCAGCACAAGACCATGCAATATTGGATAATTGGTGAGTTATAAGGTGAATGACTTGCAATAGTTTGCACCATTCAGAAAAGAATTCGACTGAATTTGAGTGCCAGTATGTTCCTGTCAGTGAGATATTAGTCCAAGACCTCACTCCAGAAACAAAATGGTTATCAAAGTAGTAGGTGGAACTAAAAGGACTAAAAAGATGAACCCAGTTTCTTCTTTTGAATATAATACAGCCCACATCTCCTAGAATCCAAAAGAATTTCCTGTTACTCATTAGCTTCTCTCTTACATGGATAGAAACGTACCTTCCAGCAACAAGCAACACAATTTGATATACCATGTTACAAGTGTTAAATTAAATTTAGAAAGCTGGATCATAAACTTTGTGGTGTATCAAGGATCAGTAGTGTACCCACTCTTGTTCTTACCCTACTATACGTAACCAACATTCCAAAACTAAGTACAGTACAAAAACTGCAATATTTCATCCTGTCATAAGCTTACTAATAAAGCACTCAAAATCAGCTGTAGTAGACACAGTTCAGCTGCTACCTAAACATATCTACAAGTGGTTCACAGTTATCACTTTAAGCCTGTAACTCCAGAAGACGCATATTTACATGATTCCAGACAATCAATAATGACCTGTTAGCACCAGAAATAAATGTTAATGATAATATGCAAAGTTAAACAAACTGAACAAAATTTCTTGCTGGATAGTAAGTTAAAATGAAGTCAACACATCCATAAATTAATCAAAAAACTCAATTCAGTGTGTAATGCCCTTCAAAGCATCTCATTCGATATTTTGTCAAGAATGTTGACTCATTTTGCGTAGTTTCCCTCCCTGTTGTCTTATGTAATAACTTTTGAGCAGTGCACCTACAAAAAATAAAGTGATCTGAAGCATTCCCGGCATACATGCTGCTTCCTATGTTCACAGGCATACTACAAGACCTGATCATTGAAATTCCATGATATTTAAGCTGACAACCATTCCACCTTTATCAGGTGGTGCTGATGGAATAAAGTGCCTGCTGTGGACTTGTGTTATTTATACCTCCTGATACAGATTTGAGGACTTGGTGCTCTGCAAAGTAATCAGGATGGGGGGGGGGGGGGGGAGGCGAGGGAGGAATCTCAGTTCCATGTAACAATAATTCACTGTGTTCCACTTCAGCAGATCACAGATCATCACATCACTTCATTGCTGTCATCTGGGTAACACAAATTAAGTTCACTTGCCGCTAAGAGTGCTGTCCAGTTGACATTAGTGCAACGTGTCCGTACTTATTTCACTAGGCGAAATTGTATTATCATATGATAACATCTCTTGATAACACATATTTCTCTTTGTTCTTGTATAAAGAGTCCTCCCACGAAATGCAAATTTACGTGCACTTCTTCACCACTGACAGTTCTGTTTGCCATTGACAACTTATTACTCAGGCCCTGTCGGTACATGTCATGTTGCTTACAAATGAGCTCAAAGAAAATCCCACAGCTTATGAACTCTGTTGCTGGTACCAAGTGTATCATTTACATAGTGTTTATGTTCTATAACTTTCTAACTTTTTCCTCTTACAGTTCTTAACGACATTAATTTAGTTGTGTGGCTGTTTATGATTGTGAAGCCTAGCTTTACAGTGTTTTGTCAGTATGTAATGTGAGTTTATTCATTACTACTGGGGCTAAGGACATAACTGACTGTTTTTACCTCACACAAACTGGTGTGTACCATTGAAATAGTTGTGAGAGTTAGTGCAGAATATGAATCTGCCTATGGCACAATGTTGCTATTCCACTACTGTTGGACTAAAATCTCAATAGTTTTATCACTTCACTTTAAAACACAACCCACATCAACTTGCTGTTTTTGTTTGCAAACTATATGCTAGGCATAAACAGAAATTTATTTTATTGTACAAATCGTTGCATCTGGGCTAAACTTAAAATCCGCTAATAAAAAAACTTTATCATCTGTATGGCCTCTGTCTTTAAGCCTGTAACTCTAAAAGACTCATGTTTATACAATTCCAGGCAACAGATAATGACCTGTTAGCACCAGAAATAAATGTTAATGATAATATGCAAAATTAAACAAACTAAACAGAATTTCTTGCCGGATAATATGTTAAAATGAAGTCACCACATCCAAAAATTAATCAAAAAACTCAGTTCAGAGTGTAATGCCCTTCACAGCATCTCGTACAGTATTCTGTCAAGCTAAAGAAAAGAATGTTGACTCATTTTGCATAGTTTCCCTCCCTGTTGTCTTATGTAATAACTTTTGAGCAGAGCACCTACAAAAAATAGTGATCTGAGGCATTCCCAGCATACATGCTGCTTCCTATGTTCACAGGCATATTGCCAGATCTCATCATCGAAATTCCATGATATTTCAGCTGACAACCATTCCACCTTCATCAGGTGGTGCTGATGGAAGGAAATGTCCGCTGTGGGCTTGTGTTATTTGTACCTCCTGATACAGACCTGAGGACTTGATCGCTCTGCAAAGTAATCAGGATAAGGGGAGGAGAAAGAGGGGGGAGGGTAATCTCAGTTGCCATTCAACAATCATCCCAGTCACATCTTGCATCCAGGTGTCATGTTTTCATTTGATGGAGCTTAGCATTGGCTCCCTTGCCTTGCTCAGCTGGAAGCCAGTGCTCCTGCTTACTAAATTATATCACAGTCCCAAAATTTATCAGTGGTAGCCAGGACTTTTGTTTGCTGACTTTTCATTTTACGTTCATTGCGAACGCGGTGTTCTGTTATTGCAGACTTGTTGGGCTGCAGTGAGTGGGCATGGCACTCATTTTCTACACATCAACCTCCAACTGTGCTGATTGTCCAACATGTGTTTTTCTGCATTGACACAGAACTTGGTAGACACTCTCATTTCTGAGACTTGAGTAATCTTTCACTTTCCATAATAAAGGTCGCATTTTGGATGGTGGGAGGAAAATTGGGGTTACGTGGAGTTTTATAGAAGTCTGTCAATTTCTTATGATACATGACCAGCAAACAGAATGAAAGCGACCTTCTTATCTTCTTCTGCCTTTTCGTCTTCAGTGTCATTCTTGGGGCCCTTGAATAATGGTGCCACTCTAAACTTTTGACTACTGTATCCATTCTTGTGAGATATGGATCCCAGGTGCCACAACTCTGCTATCAGACATTATTCAACTCAGGCAGAGAATGCCCAATGAACTAGAGTGTTGGGCACACTATTCTTCTGTGAGGGAAGGTGACATCTGGAGGCATGGAGACATAAATCTGTATACATTGGTATACAGCATACACTGTGGACAAGCAAGCTGCCAAGCCAACACAGAATTAGGAGAATGAGAAAGGTAAGTTTGCCATCTTTTTCCACTTTTTTATGGATTTCTGATGTTTTAAGAAACTACTTAATTTTTCAGGTCCATGTGACCACGTGACAAAACTATCATCATTACACTGAAAGTAAAAAACTATCACATCCCCACTCACCCCTGAGCACATTGCAGAACTGGCAAGGCCTGAACTTTGGACTGGTAGGTATAAATACAGCCAGCCCACAACACACACATCATTCCATCAGCACCATTTGATGATGGCAGAATGGTTGTCCACTGAAGCATCAGCAGTATCCATCAGAACACCCAAGAAATGGAATGTAACCATATAACTTGCTGAGAATATTTGGAAATCTTGGAATTCTTACTCACTTCCCAATGTATTTATTCCTTAACAGTTTTTATTGCTGATAACAAAACTCATTTTCTTGTGGTCAGTAACAGGTACAATAAAAGACACAAAAGATGGGCAAATATTCAACAAGTTGTCATCTAACATAAAACAAACAATTGGAAGCTCGTAACAATTAAGAAGAAAATTAAAAACATATCTCGTTCACCAGCATTTCTCAGAACACTTACATTTGGGGATTAAAAAGTTCTGTCAGTTGCATGACAAGTGGCTGTGTTTGTTATGAAGCTGTCTGACAAGTAATAAGGTACTGTAAGCAGGACTCTGTATTTACAAATGTGAAAAAATAATTTCTTTGAAAAATATGGTTTTAATCACACAAATATTAATTGATATATATTTTTATATAGAAAATATTATGCTTCAAGGGAGCCTACAAATAATATTCCACTTTGGTAATGAAACTGTTCAAATGTGGTACATATTTCTCAGTTTCTCCTGTGAAGGAAAACTGCTGATGGTGGAATCTCTCATCCATGAAATCAGATATCTCTTAATCACAAGTGAAGGTCTCACTTTCCAGGAAGAACAGCAGTAAGATCTGTGTAAGAGATTTGGCTGTAAGGCATATGATTCAACACCTTCAATTGGCAAGAATGCATGTTTTGCCATTTTAGTAGAGTACATTCTTATGATATCTTGAAGCAAAATCACACCTTGTGAGTTTTCCTGGCTCCTTCACTTTAAATTCTCTTCAGATATTCTATGAAACAGTTGCATTGATTGTTGGTCTCATGAGCATCAACTTCAACACTGACAATATAATGTATATCAAAGATCAGGTTCAAATGGTCTTCCCAACCACTGCAGATGACAGGAGCTTTCTTTGGCTTTGTTGGTGATGTATCTCCATTCTTGACTCTTCCTTTTTGTTATTAGTTGGAAATGACAACACTATATTACATCCTCAACAACAATGCTCTCTAACAGTGCTTTTTAATAGTGCTGTCATGTCTTTGTGATATCAGATCAAATGTTCCCAGCACATTCTCATGCACACATTTTTATGCTTGTTGTGTTCACATCAATTGACAATGCATGCACAGTAATGCAATAATTCTCCTTGGCCAACTTATCCATATGAAATTTGTTGTGACATGAATAAGAACTCTTGTCTTTGGACAGTCATACTCAGACATGTCACACCACTTGCCCTACCAGCAAATTTCACTCTGTGGTAACACATTTCTCCTGCAGTCAACAGCCCAGATGCTAACGGCACCACCTGGTTCAGAACCTGGCAATCGAGATGGCAGCACTTAGGAAGCATGTCAACTGGTTGGTGTACTCACAGAGTGATGGTAGTAGATGCTACAGTAGTAGCTGATCCCAGTGCTGTTTAAGTGACTCGTACAACTGCCAACACAGGACCAGCCATTCTAGGGTTGCTCCACCGACATAACTACAGCAGCCAAGTGGTTTTTGCTGATATCGTGCCAACTTCAACATTGAAAAAACAAAGTGCTGGCCTCCCTGTTCACATTGTAATGCCAGCTCCAACAGTGCCAAGATGCGCCATGTTGGAGTGCAATATTCAGGTACCTGATGGCCTACTGCTTTCTTCAGTTTTAAACCAGTGAAGTCCCCCAGACTGTACACAGATTTACAGAACAAATTTCTGCAGCCTATTTGCCCACCTGGTGCAATGAGGGATGTTGGACATTTGATGGTCCATCACATTGTGACTACATGTGCCACCCTACACAGAAGCGACACCCAGAGCACTGGCCATTGTTGTGGATGCTAACCAGACTGCGATAGATTCAGTGCTGGAACAACATGTCATGTTACACAGGGCAGCCACTCAGTTTGTTAACGCAGAAGCTATCAGAGCCGCAACACACCTGGGGTTCTTATGACTGTGAATTTCTAGCGGGGAATGGCACAGTGAAATACTTCCACACGTCAGTAGAAGCCATCCCTCCGTAATTTTCACACAAGCCCCTAACTCACGCATTGTGGAACAACAATACCAAGTGTACACTGGAGTGTGTTGCAGTTCTCCAAGGACATTCCCCATATTTCCACAATTGACAACATCGTCACCGACTGTTTGCCCTGTGCTTGTGCTGTCAGCTCTCCTCCTGTGGATTGTGAGAACAGAAGAGTGACAAATAACTGGAAAACCTCCGCTAGGACACCTACAGTGGCCTACAGTTCGGGTTAGTGCCCATCCCCAGCTCTGGCTATAAAATCTACTGCGATGTTTCAACAGGCACAAACCACCCCGTTCTCCCAGAGAAATTCCAGCACAATGCTTTTGACCACATCCATGGACTGACACACCCCAGCATCAACACCATTGTGTTTATTTGTGGCCATGCATTTCATCTGGCCAGGACTACGAAAATACTGCCATCAGTGGGCAAGTACCTGCACTGCATGCCAGCCTGACCAAATCCACATTTCGTGATGCGATACATTTGAACATAAAGAGCCTGCTCCCTCTGTCCCAAGGCAGGCGTTATCTACTAACAGCGGTGGACCGCTTCACAGGCTGACATGCTGGCCGCTGGCGAGGCGCATAGTGGACATGACCGTTGAGATCTCCGCCACTACCTTCGACACCTTGGTTGCATGCTTCCGTCACCCTCATCATATCACAATGGATCATGGCCACCAGTTACACTATGCGCTGTTCAGTCACAGCGTCTGATTGTGTGGCGTGCAATTACACGTAACTACCAGCTACCACCCGGCATCTAATGGCATTGCTTCGAACACTGAGAGTCCCTGGGCTCACGTTCGCGTCCCTGTGCCTCCACTGCGTCGGGCGTCGAGGCTGGATTAACTTCCGCAGGGCGGCAGTGGTGGCCGAGCGGTTCTAGCTGCTACAGTCTGGAACCGAGCGACCGCTACGGTCGCAGGTTAGAATCCTGCCTCGGGCATGGGTGTGTGTGATGTTCTTAGGTTAGTTAGGTTTAAGTAGTTCTAAGTTCTAGGGGACTGATGACCTCAGAAGTTAAGTCCCATAGCGCTCAGAACCATTTGAACCATTTTTTAACTTCCGCACCAGTTTTCCGTCGAGCTCTGGGCATCGCCCTCCGCGCCGCTGGGATTTGTCCATCGCAGTTCCGGGAACGGCGTTTACGAGACGACACCGTACTTGCGCGAGTACAGACACTTCGCGTGATCCCCATGCCTCCGCTGTGCCGAAGCGCCGAGTCCAGATTGAATCCCAAGCCATGCTTCCGCGTCAGTTAAGTATGAACAGTGCTCCTCGTGAAGGCTTTAATTCCATTACCTTCTTTATCCCTTGGCGACATCGTTTCATGTGACACACAGTTGCTGTTCAAAATATTTACCAAATGCGTTACCAGTATCGTATTTTCTGGTTTATATATGGTACATCCACTTAAGTTTACGGTAAGTAAGAGTTGCATTCGTAAACAATTACGAAATAATGTTAAAATGGAACACAAGAGGAATAAAAATTTAATGTCAGCACAAGAGGGAATTGTATATGTATTCAAAGTATATTACGGATCCCAATTTTATTGACTATTTTAAAAGCTTTAAAAGATATCTGCCAGAAGTCATTTAAAAAGTAAAAAAAAAACTGAGATGACAAACTCTTTAGTAAATCTAGGAACAAAACTAAAGCAATCTGGCAAGCTATTAAAAGAGTATTGAGTGTTATCACTCAAACTGACTGAAAAATCAATAAACTAAGAGACCCCTCACTCATAGCTAAAACTTGTACACAAGTAGTTGCTCGATTTTGGTGTCCAATCTTTGCGCCTTGAATTTACAAGCCACCTTTTACGCCGATCTATATCTAAAGGAAACCGATAAAACTTATAGCGACCTTGTCTGCCATTTGAGCAGTTTGGGGCTGCACGTCTAACCATTTGACGCTGCGAATCAACACAGTCAAGATTCGTTAATTCACTTAAATACGACACGTGAAGCATACAACACTGTCCTGTGATTGGGATTCAAAATGGAGGATTGTTCAGCTCTGTATATCCAGTTCCTTAGACTGGAGTTGTTAGCTGTGTCAGGCATCCATCTATGTGCCTCGCGGTCTAACGCGCTGCTTCCCGAGCAGGGAGGTGTGCCGGTCCCCGGCACGAATCGGCCAGGCGGATTAGTGTCGATGTCCGATGTGCTGGCCAACCTATGGATGGTTTTTAAGGCGGATTTCCATCTATCTACCTCGGCGAATGCGGGTTGGTTCCCATTATTCCCCTTTTTCACAATAACTCTGGGTTCGGTGTGGGGCGGCGGTGGAGTGAGTGAACTGCTGTAGCCTGTTGTGGGGTTGTGAACCACTGAGGGCTACGGCGGGGACGAAGCCTCTTCGTCATTTCTAGGTCCCTGTTTCACTACATAATACGCACACACACACACACACACACACACACACACACACACACACACACACACACACACACACACACCTGTCGGTGCGCAAACTTACCGAAAGGCAAAATTCTGGCAACGTGTGGCACGCATGGACGCGGCCCAGCAAAAAGCAACAGTTTAACGTGAGACTCCTTCCGACGGGAACGAAAGTTTATTCAGCACTCTCCGTTCGTTTTCCCTTTCGCTTCGTCCCGTCCGCGAATTACACTCCTGGAAATGGAAAAAAGAACACATTGACACCGGTGTGTCAGACCCACCATACTTGCTCCGGACACTGCGAGAGGGCTGTACAAGCAATGATCACACGCACGGCACAGCGGAAACACCAGGAACCGCGGTGTTGGCCGTCGAATGGCGCTAGCTGCGCAGCATTTGTGCACCGCCGCCGTCAGTGTCAGCCAGTTTGCCGTGGCATACGGAGCTCCATCGCAGTCTTTAACACTGGTAGCATGCCGCGACAGCGTGGACGTGAACCGTATGTGCAGTTGACGGACTTTGAGCGAGGGCGTATAGTGGGCATGCGGGAGGCCGGGTGGACGTACCGCCGAATTGCTCAACACGTGGGGCGTGAGGTCTCCACAGTACATCGATGTTGTCGCCAGTGGTCGGCGGAAGGTGCACGTGCCCGTCGACCTGGGACCGGACCGCAGCGACGCACGGATGCACGCCAAGACCGTAGGATCCTACGCAGTGCCGTAGGGGACCGCACCGCCACTTCCCAGCAAATTAGGGACACTGCTGCTCCTGGGGTATCGGCGAGGACCATTCGCAACCGTCTCCATGATGCTGGGCTACGGTCCCGCACACCGTTAGGCCGTCTTCCGCTCACGCCCCAACATCGTGCAGCCCGCCTCCAGTGGTGTCGCGACAGGCGTGAATGGAGGGACGAATGGAGACGTGTCGTCTTCAGCGATGAGAGTCGCTTCTGCCTTGGTGCCAATGATGGTCGTATGCGTGTTTGGCGCCGTGCAGGTGAGCGCCACAATCAGGACTGCATACGACCGAGTCACACAGGGCCAACACCCGGCATCATGGTGTGGGAAGCGATCTCCTACACTGGCCGTACACCACTGGTGATCGTCGAGGGGACACTGAATAGTGCACGGTACATCCAAACCGTCATCGAACCCATCGTTCTACCATTCCTAGACCGGCAAGGGAACTTGCTGTTCCAACAGGACAATGCACGTCCGCATGTATCCCGTGCCACCCAACGTGCTCTAGAAGGTGTAAGTCAACTACCCTGGCCAGCAAGATCTCCGGATCTGTCCCCCATTGAGCATGTTTGGGACTGGATGAAGCGTCGTCTCACGCGGTCTGCACGTCCAGCACGAACGCTGGTCCAACTGAGGCGCCAGGTGGAAATGGCATGGCAAGCCGTTCCACAGGACTACATCATCTCTACGATCGTCTCCATGGGAGAATAGCAGCCTGCATTGCTGCGAAAGGTGGATATACACTGTACTAGTGCCGACATTGTGCATGCTCTGTTGCCTGTGTCTATGTGCCTGTGGTTCTGTCAGTGTGATCATGTGATGTATCGGACCCCAGGAATGTGTCAATAAAGTTTCCCCTTCCTGGGACAATGAATTCACGGTGTTCTTATTTCAATTTCCAGGAGTGTATATGCCGTCTCTCGATCGGGAGGAAAGTTCGTTTCTTCCGGACAAGCGTTAATTGAAAAGTGGCAATGGTAAACGTTCTAAGTGCCATTTTTTCACAAAACTTGTTTTCGGTACTATTGTATTCTCGATACTCTCGTTTTCGGCCTGGAATCTCATTGACTGGAATAGATTTGTCTTCGGTGTTGACTCCCGTTTCGAACTGAGTCCTGATGACCAGTAAAAATGTGTCTGGAGACGCCCTGGAAAGCGGTGGGGTACTAACGTACCTCTAGCCCACCACATGGCCCGACAGCCAGATGTGATGGTTTAGGATGCTACTTCATTTCAGCCGGCCGGGATGGCCGAGCGGTTCTAGGCGCTACAGTCTGGAACTGCGCGACCGCTACGGTCGCAGGTTCGAATCCTGCCTCGGGCATGGATGTGTGTGATGTCCTTACGTTAGTTAGGTTTAAGTAGTTCTAAGTTCTAGGGGACTGATGACTACAGAAGTTAAGTCTCATAGTGTTCAGAGCCATTTGAACCATTTTGAACTTCATTTCATTGGAGGACGCGTTTGGTTGTCACGTGCAGCACCCTTACAGCACAGCGGTACATCGGCGATAGTTTGCGCTCCGTTTTGTTGCCCTTCATGGCAAGCAATCCAGGGCTTGAATTTTACCATGATAATGTCCATCCGCATACGGCGAGGGATTCTACTGCTTGTCTACTTTCTTGCCAAACCGTTGCTTGGCTTGGCCAGCGATGTTCGAATGGAATTGTAATGCAATCACCATTATCGCGATATCTGTTCAAGAAACATTGCAATCAGAATTTATTTTGTCAAATCTTAGTACGTGTAGAATAAAGACATTTTTGGCAAACATGTACTTCAATTCCCGTCACCATAGCCTACATCCTGAACATAGTCCATGGTGTGGCAGCAAACCCAACTCACTGCGCGACTGACATGTAAGCGGCGATACCCACACGCTCCAGCTCTGGCTCTTCAGTGTATAGGTAATAAACATCAACATGAAGCAACTGTTACGTGGCACGAGGAAAGCACTTGGCATTTGGCGAATTAATGGGAGAACGAGCTAGCAAGGGGAAGAGCACTAACGTCAAGTTTGTCCTTTTCGATGACAGTGAAACTGTATACCCCTGCCATTTCCTCTATTGGTAATTCTGATGTTGGTGGTTCCATATACCTTGTCAGTTATTGATAACCAACGTGCAGACAAACTATAAACATCGTCGAGTCATACACTTCCTAAGGACACAGCTGTCAAATTTGGGTGGTGCCGTTATAACCACACGGCCCTGTAATTGTTTGTTTTGTATATGATCAAAACTTATTTCTTAACAACATATTTTATTGTTGAGCTTAATCAGTGTTTTCATTTATTTTCATCGTTATTATGGTATCGAGCTCCTGCTCACATATTTCAGGACCCGATCAAAATTTTCCACACTTTGTGAGAAAAACATTGAAATAAGATGAAGGTAACGATGCAAGTGGTCTCAAAAATGATGACCCTTCTTACAACAGTGAACATGAAACTTCACTGTGTCCAGTCCTAACAAGATAAAGACCAAACAGTCGCCCAGTTTGCAAAACTTGCCTTTAGTGATTTGTAAGGACTATGGAGAGGAGATCTTGGATTTATACCGAATATTTGTGAAAAAATGTGTATCAAATCATATTTCAGTTTATTATATGCTGCTAATTTTTCACATCCTATATGTTCGTCTTACAGCAATGTACGAGTGTGAACAAATGAAAACCTTAAATTTGTAATAACAAATCGAAATTTATCGCCGTTATCCTGTAAGTTGGTAAGCGTGTTACAAACAGCGTGGAGAATGGCCTGTAGGTGGCAGCATAGTGTAGATGCACACATACTGTCGCAGTATCAGTATAAAGATGGCCGCCCACTTGCTACTTGCACCAGGGAAGAACAGCGTTCTGTTATTCGGGTTTTGCGTAGTGAAGGTGTGAAACCTATTGAAATTCCTCGACGAATGAAGGTTCAGCACGGTGATGCACCATTGTCACAGCATCAAGTCTACGAATGGAGTAGGAAGCACGCAAATGGTGTGACTTCAGTGGAAGATGCTCCTCGTCCAGGTCAGGCACAACGAGTTGTGACTCCACAGAACATTGCAGCTGTTGAAGCCATAGTGAAGGAAAACCGCCGAATGACACTGAATGGCATTGCCACATGTTTACAGATTAGTCATGGGTCAGCATATCACATTGTGCATGATGTGCTCCAGTTTCACAAAGTGTCTGCAAGATGGGTGCTAAGGCAGCTGACCCCTGAAATGAGGGAACGACGTGTTGATACTTGTGAAGAACTGCTTCGGCGCTTTGAACGAGAAGGTGATGGCTTCCTTGCAAGAATTGTTACTGGAGACGAAACCTGGGTTCACTTCCACCAACCGGAAACGAAGAGAGCGAGCAAGGAATGGCGCATTCCTCATCACCAATGTGATTACCATATGTAATGACCAGTCAAAGACGCAATGGGAGGAAAGAAGTTCCATTCTGATGAAGAGGTACGCCACGCGGTGCGTGAGTGGTTGTGCAGACTACCAAAAGAATTTTTTTCTAAAGGAATTTATGCACTTTGTCAGCGCTGGAGGACTTGCATTGAGCGTGGGGGAGATTATGTGAAAATTTATACAGCTTTGTACCACTTCTGCACAATAAATAATATTTTTAAAAAATATTTGAGGTTTTCATTTGACTCACCCTCATTTACCTTTTCATGGTATTTCTAATACAATAAACAAATTTGAATTTTTCTTACATTTCAGTTTGCTCTTATGCAGGATTACATAAACTTATTTTACTTTTGCAATTTGTTTTGAGGTCTTTTGTTAGATTTAATATGAGAAAATATCAAGTTTATGAATAAAGATTTGTGATTAATGTAAAATAAACTGTTTTTATGGATACAACAAAGTGGTATTCTTTTGGACCCCACAACACCATTTATGATTCAAAGAAGTCACAACTCCGTTTGGGAGTTAATGTGGAATGATTATGTACATTAGTTCACTTATCACATTCTGTGATTCGTGTCGGTCAGATTTCCTGTTAAAGTTCGTTGCAAAGAAATTGCTTCCACTTCTTTTAGCATTATTTCGTTGCTTGAGTTTTCACTTCTGTGCATACTTTATTTTTCCTTCATTATTGTTGCTTCTTGATACCAGACATTTCTGGCGTATAGAAGTATTGTGGTTAGAGTTCAATTTGCTTTTGTAATCATATGGTGTTATATAGGAAAATATACTTGCATCCTGCTGCAAAACATATCAAATGAATCTACGTCGTTCTGGATATTCGTATATTTTACATCACTTTTATGTACGTTACTACTATGAGTACAACACTACAAACAATACTGAATAAATTCAGCCATGAAATCAACTTCAAAAAGTACATTTGTTAATTGAATCACCGAATGACAAAAGGGATACATTCAAAAAACTTCACTTTAGTAGGAGATAAAACTTTTTATGGCCAAATGGTACACTTAAATAAAAAATCTTACAATTCGACATATGTAACATTAATCACCATACAATCACTCGGAAAGTTTAAGAAATTATGTCCCATAAATTATCTAGTAAATTAGTTTCACCTATGCTGCACCATGTTAGTTTTTCTACCCAGAGGGTGGAAAAGCACCATATGAACACAGAAAATGTTAAAGCACTTTACGGATATGACAACACACATTAGACATGTAATCGGTTTGATTCCAGGTATTTAAACATTCATAAACTTCTACACTAATTAAGAAGGTGAAACTAGTTATCTGGGAATTTTGCGTGAGAAAACCTCTCACTAGCAATGTGAAAGCAAGTTGTTTTTTTTTTTTTTTTAATTTCAGTTACAGATTCTGATATATTGCCATTGTTATTCTACTTTTAAAACATGAACATGACTGTGTATATTACTTTTGATGTTTGTGATGTAAATTAATCTAATCTATACCGGACTACCTGTAAATGAATGCAAAGAATGACTATCAGTAATACTCAGAATGACTTTCTCATGAAGCAGTCACACACAATAGATCAATGTTACATAACAAAAACTGTGGCCTGCTATAAAACGCACATATTTTACATGAAATTTTGTAAATGGAAACTTATCAGTATTCTCTCAAAGGTTCATTTAGGCCCTACACTTAAAAATCATTAGCTGAAATAAATCACTGTGCCCTGTTTGCCTTTTTAATTCGTTTTCAGGCTGCAATAAGACATTGAACTACTTTGTCCTTTTTTTAAGAAATGGTTGTCACTGTTCACGCATTGTTATAAGGTGTGACAGTGTAACATTTTAGCAAACATGTTTATCATTTAGATAGTGAGGATAAGCTTAAGTGAAATGTTTTGTAAATAAGGGGGAGGGTATTTAGCAATTAAACTGAAACCTTTAAATGACACAAAAAACTAACTGGCATGAATTGTTACTCTTTCTCAACATTATCTTTGTCACTATTGTCATACACCGTACTGAATACTTTTAATAGGCACTTTTTTTAAATGACACAAAATTTACTCCTTTAGATTCCCAATGAAATATGTTTAGATTAATCCTGGTGGGGGAAACTAATGAAATATTAGACATGTGACTGATAATTGGTTGCCAACAAGTGGATATTGTTCAACACAATTCAGCACAACGAAAGTATATGCAGCGGGTCCACACAAGATGTGGCTCATTGGAGTAGAATCCAACATAGGGAAGAAAGTAGTGTTCCCGCGCGGGATCGAACCGAGGACCTTCTATGACGTAAACGTGATAACTGCTGCACTACAGAACGATGGTCACGAGAATATCTTCCTTGCTCTCGTAAGAGCCTCAGCTTCTTCTCCTCCACAGGTGCACATTTGATCGCAAGACAACCAAGGGCTTAGAAAATTTTCGGGTTCGAGCGCGTGTCTTCCGTAGCATCCAAAACGAGATAACGCCGTTTCGATGAGTCGTTATAGCAAATAATAATATCAAAAACAATCAACTTGTTAGCTGCTGCAGCTATTAAACTAGAGCTTTCAGGCCTGCCGCGGTGGTCTAGCGGTTCTAGGCGCTCAGTCAGGAACCGCGCGACTGCTACGGTCGCAGGTTCGAATCCTGCCTCGGGCATGGATGTGTGTGATGTCCTTAGGTTAATTAGGTTTAAGTAGTTCTAAGTTCTAGGGGACTTATGACCACAGATGTTGAGTCCCATAGTGCTCAGAGCCATTTGAACCATTTTTATAGAGCTTTCAGCAAAATAAACTCAATGCAAATTATTTTTGAATGAGCCGCCCTTTCGTACAATCATATCAGCTCGTTCCCTATCCCTAAATGCGTATCGAGCAAGTCAAATAAAAATGTCTGTGCGCAAAATCCGCCATAAAAACTTCTCTTTGAGACAATATTCACTCTCGCTCCCTGGCGTACAACTACTTCCGACTCCAGTCCCCCGAGGTCCACTCAATAATACTAAAACCTCTGGTAATCAAAGAATAAGTATTACTCATGTGCTCGGCATGCAAAGATATTCAAAGTGGTAAGTATTCCAAATAAACTGTCAAATATACTAAACTAACTGGCATTTCTGACGATATGCACTGTACATTACTCCTAATATACACGCCTCTCAACTAACTTCTAGCGTCACTGTGTCTTCATGGAATATGCCTTCGGCAGTAGGCCATGTCCGTCGCACCTGGTAAAACTGTCTATAGGTTTCTGGGATGTACTGGATGAACTTACTTAAACCAGAGTGACTTTTCCAGCTTGAATTCAAGGGTAACTAGGCTGTCAATAAGCTTTGGCGTTCTACATATCCACTCGACTCATTGCCGTAAGCTGTGTCAACGTCTATTTACAGAAAATGACAGTGTTTGTCTTCTTGGTGGTTTTACAAAGTACACGGCCCACCACTGTTTGAAACCTAATATAATTTTGACTTCTGCAGTTTCAAATGACGGTTCACGTTTTCTTCCGCTTTGCGTGATGGTCCTGTATTGGTCCAGGGAGGGAATCCAACAACATCGCCTCATAGCCTCCTCCTGGGAATAAAATGGACATATATGTTTATTTTTTAAATTTTTGCAAGATGCCCCTTCCGCCAGCCACCAATTCAACTGTTTCTTATATACATATAATACAGTATTTTTTTTTATTCACTACGATTTCATTTTGCGAATAATCATAGCAAAGGAGCGCAGAACCTGCTGTAATTAAGTTCCTGTAATTCCACGTTCTATAAATGGAAGAACGTGACTGCAGCTGTACGGTGACTTGAAGAAATCAGATATCCAACAGCCATAAATGATGGAATACATTTGTTTTGCTTGAGGATGGTGTGCCAATGCAGCGCCGAAACTGGTAACAAAATGTATTCTATAACTTACGGTTTTTGGATATCTGATTTCTGAAAAATAATCTATTTTTGCTCTCCTGGATACATTCATTATTGTAGTATATACATTTTCTTCACCGTTTCGACTTTCTAAGAGGCCATGTTAAATCAACAATTCGTCGATTACAATTCCAAATATGTAATTACATATTTTTACACACACACACACACACACACACACACACACACACACACACACAAATATATATAACGACAGCAGAATTGTGTACGTTATTTATGTTATTAATCTCTAAACACTGAGAAGGGGAGGGCGGGGTTGGGGGTGGAGGGGTAAAAGTTATCACAAGCTACGTGTAGCAAGTATTATCACAGTACAGAAGAAGTCAGCTTAACTAGAGGCATGTTGTGGAACTCATTGACAGCTGAGGTACAAATGACTTGATCCTAGCCAGGAGCCTGCCTCAGTCGTTCACATAACGGAGATAAATTAGTGAAGTCTGATATTGTCAGGAAGGAAACAGCGGTCGTGACGTAATGCATTAAATAAAAATTTTAATGCAAAATCCTCTGATGCCTATATATAATTAAAACATGATGACTAGTTTCAGTGGCATTCTGCAACCATCTTCACATCGTTCAAATCGTAAAATCAAGTTACTTGTGAACATGCACTGAGGAACATTATTAGCTACAGTTATGAACCATGGACCTTGCCGTTGGTGGGGAGGCTTGCGTGCCTCAGCGATACAGATAGCCGTACCGTAGGTGCAACCACAACGCAGGGGCATCTGTTGAGAGGCCAGACAAACGTGTGGTTCCTGAAGAGGGGCAGCAGCCTTTTCAGTAGTTGCAAGGGCAACAGTCTGGATGATTGACTGATCTGGCCTTGTAACAATAACCAAAACGGCCTGGCTGTGCTGGTACTGCGAACGGCTGAAAGCAAGGGGAAACTACGGCCGTAATTTTTCCCGAGGACATGCCGCTATACTGTATGATTAAATGATGATGGCGTCCTCTTGGGTAAAATATTCCGGAGGTAAAATAGTCCCCCATTCGGATCTCCGGGCGGGGACTACTCAAGAGGATGTCGTTATCAAGAGAAAGAAAACTGGCGTTCTACGGATCGGAGCGTGGAATGTCAGATCCCTTAATCGGGCAGGTAGGTTAGAAAATTTAAAAAGGGAAATGGATAGGTTAAAGTTAGATATAGTGGGAATTAGTGAAGTTCGGTGGCAGGAGGAACAAGACTTCTGGTCAGGTGACTACAGGGTTATCAACACAAAGTCAAATAGGGGTAATGCAGGAGTAGGTTTAATAATGAATAGGAAAATAGGAATGCGGGTAAGCTACTACAAACAGCATAGTGAACGCATTATTGTGGCCAAGATAGATACGAAGCCCACACCTACTACAGTAGTACAAGTTTATATGCCAACTAGCTCTGCAGATGACGAAGAAATTGAAGAAATGTATGATGAAATAAAAGAAATTATTCAGATAGTGAAGGGAGACGAAAATTTAATAGTCATGGGTGACTGGAATTCGAGTGTAGGAAAAGGGAGAGAAGGAAACGTAGTAGGTGAATATGGATTGGGGCTAAGAAATGAAAGAGGAAGCCGCCTGGTAGAATTTTGCACAGAGCACAACTTAATCATAGCTAACACTTGGTTTAAGAATCATGATAGAAGGTTGTATACATGGAAGAACCCTGGAGATACTAAAAGGTATCAGATAGATTATATAATGGTAAGACAGAGATTTAGGAACCAGGTTTTAAATTGTAAGACATTTCCAGGGGCAGATGTGGGCTCTGACCACAATCTATTGGTTATGACCTGTAGATTAAAACTGAAGAAACTGGAGAAAGGTGGGAATTTAAGGAGATGGGACCTGGATAAACTGAAAGAACCAGAGGTTGTACAGAGTTTCAGGGAGAGCATAAGGGAACAATTGACAGGAGTGGGGGAAAGAAATACAGTAGAAGAGGAATGGGTAGCTTTGAGGGATGAAGTAGTGAAGGCAGCAGAAGATCAAATAGGTAAAAAGACGAGGGCTAGTAGAAATCCTTGGGTAACAGAAGAAATATTGAATTTAATTGATGAAAGGAGAAAATATAAAAATGCAGTAAATGAAGCAGGCAAAAAGGAATACAAACGTCTCAAAAATGAGATCGACAGGAAGTGCAAAATGGCTAAGCAGGGATGGCTAGAGGACAAATGTAATGATGTAGAGGCTTATCTAACTAGGGGTAAGATAGATACTGCCTACAGGAAAATTAGAGAGACATTTGGAGATAAGAGAACCACTTGTATGAACATCAAGAGCTCAGATGGAAACCCAGTTCTAAGCAAAGAAGGGAAAGCAGAAAGGTGGAAGGAGTATATAGAGGGTCTATACAAGGGCGATGTACTTGAGGACAATATTATGGAAATGGAAGAGGATGTAGATGAAGATGAAATGGGAGATACGATACTGCGTGAAGAGTTTGACAGAGCACTGAAAGACCTGAGTCGAAACAAGGCCCCCGGAGTAGACAACATTCCATTGGAACTACTGACGGCCTTGGGAGAGCCAGTCCTGACAAAACTCTACCATCTGGTGAGCAAGATGTATGAAACAGGTGAAATACCCACAGACTTCAAGAAGAATATAATAATTCCAATCCCAAAGAAAGCAGGTGTTGACAGATGTGAAAATTACCGGACAATCAGTTTAATAAGCCACAGCTGCAAAATACTAACACGAATTCTTTACAGACGAATGGAAAAACTAGTAGAAGCCGGCCTCGGGGAAGATCAGTTTGGATTCCGTAGAAATGTTGGAACACGTGAGGCAATACTGACCTTACGACTTATCTTAGAAGAAAGATTAAGGAAAGGCAAACCTACGTTTCTAGCATTTGTAGACTTAGAGAAAGCTTTTGACAATGTTGACTGGAATACTCTCTTTCAAATTCTAAAGGTGGCAGGGGTAAAATACAGGGAGCGAAAGGCTATTTACAATTCGTACAGAAACCAGATGGCAGTTATAGGAGTCGAGGGACATGAAAGGGAAGCAGTGGTTGGAAAAGGAGTGAGACAGGGTTGTAGCCTCTCCCCGATGTTATTCAATCTGTATATTGAGCAAGCAGTAAAGGAAACAAAAGAAGAATTCGGAGTAGGTGTTAAAATCCATGGAGAAGAAATAAAAACTTTGAGGTTCGCCGATGACATTGTAATTCTGTCAGAGACAGCAAAGGACTTGGAAGAGCAGTTGAACGGAATGGATGGTGTCTTGAAGGGAGGATATAAGATGAACATCAACAAAAGCAAAACGAGGATAATGGAATGTAGTCGAATTAAGTCGGGTGATGTTGAGGGTATTAGATTAGGAAATGAGACACTTAAAGTAGTAAAGGAGTTTTGCTATTTGGGGAGCAAAATAACTGATGATGGTCGAAGTAGAGAGGATATAAAATGTAGACTGGCAATGGCAAGGAAAGCGTTTCTGAAGAAGAGAAATTTGTTGACATCGAGTATAGATTTAAGTGTCAGGAAGTCATTTCTGAAAGTATTTGTATGGAGTGTAGCGATGTATGGAAGTGAAACATGGACGATAAATAGTTTGGACAAGAAGAGAATAGAAGCTTTCGAAATGTGGTGCTACAGAAGAATGCTGAAGATTAGATGGGTAGATCACATAACTAATGAGGAGGTACTGAATAGGATTGGGGAGAAGAGGAGTTTGTGGCACAACTTGACCAGAAGAAGGGATCGGTTGGTAGGACATGTTCTGAGGCATCAAGGGATCACCAATTTAGTATTGGAGGGCATCGTGGAGGGTAAAAATCGTAGGGGGAGACCAAGAGATGAATACACTAAGCAGATTCAGAAGGATGTAGGTTGCAGTAGGTACTGGGAGATGAAGAAGCTTGCACACGATAGAGTAGCATGGAGAGCTGCATCAAACCAGTCTCAGGACTGACGACCACAACAACAACAACAACAACAACAATGTAATGATATGCATTCGTATTATGTGGCAACAAGATGTAGTTACTACCTGTATCTTGAGAGAGTATGGGTTACAACCAGTCTCGCTCTCTACACACCACCCTAGTCTTGTTGTCTCACAATACGAAAGTGTGTTATTGCATGAGTTTAGCTAATGATGATTTTTTAATTCATATTCAACTCGTTTTTATGATTTGATGATGGTTGCAGAAAGCAACCGAAACTAGTGATCATACTTAAACCAGATACAGTTTTCTTCAAGAAGATTTTTGCAGAGGAGCATAAAACTTCTCTTGCTATTTATTTATTCTACCTTCCAGCAGATGACATTAGTATATACTTTATCCACCTTGCACATACCATTGTTTAAAACAAAGAATATCTCATATTGTTAAGTCAGCATAATTCTGTGTGTATGAGAAAACTTGGTTTGCTGAAAACGTTTTATCTGCCTGACCTAGTTAATTGGTAAGTATAATTTCTCTATGAACATATGTACTACAGAAATAATGCTTCACATATTCTCTCAGAGTATCATATTAACATCATGAAGGATAATATGGGTATTTGTAAGCCCAGCATAACTTCAGTGACTGTCTCTTCAAGCACATCCTTCTAGGAAGACATTAGCTGTATGCATACAAAAATCAGATACATTGTTTTCTGCATTTTCGTGTTTTGCTGTAACATAAGTACACACGTGAAGATGTTGTATTTTGTACAGCTTGTGGCGAAGATGTTTATTGGACGCAAACCTGTAAGATACGGGATTAAATTCAAGTGCGGAGGGCCAATTAATGGATATGACATGGCTCCAACCATACCAGGGTACTGGAGCATTACCAGAAAAATATGCTAACAGTGGCCTTCGTTACGAAATGGTCATGACTTATGTCGACCAACTTGGTTTCACCAACTGCGTGTCTTGCATCTAAGTAATATTCATGGCAAACGTATAATAAGAGGCAACACAATTGATAAAGGTTGTAAAGATTTGAACAAACCACAAAGGGACGTTAGACTTCGGATCTGACAGTTCAGCTAATAAATTAGTAGCTTCGTGGAATGGAATGTCAACAGCGTAACGAGTGTCAACAAACTCTGATACTATAAATGCAACTCATCCAGTAACGTGACATTCAGATCAGTAGAAAAGACTGACAGTAATTCAACAACCAAGAGTCATTTACCGCTAGAAATTTATGGATGAAATTGATACAGCTGATCAAAATATATCTGTCTACCGATTATCTACCAGGGGTAATAAATGGTACTCCCCATTATTACATATTTTGTTGATGAAGTCGAGCACAGCTCATGACAACTATGGTGGTAAATTGGACCACATGGCATTTCGTCGAATTGTCACAAACTCTGGAATGAAATTGCCTTGTTGCTACGCAGAGAGAAAGATAATCTAAAATTATATAAACTGTTTCTAGACACGACGATCTGGAAGCTTATGTAGTAGATTTGCCAGTAGATCTCGTTTCGAGACAGACGTAATAACTCTACTGACGCCGATGTCAGACGAGAGCTAAAAAACAGTATAGTGTATCACTTCATGTACCTCGTTACATACTGCTCCAAACAAAATAGAACGGTACTGAGTTGATGCTTAGATAGTTACACTGCATTAAGTAAAATCATCATACAGGTAAATTTTATTAAAATTAAAGTTTTTCTTAGAATGGAAACAAAAAATAATGCAACCTTATTTTTTGGGCTAATTTGTATAATGAATTTTGTGGTCTAGTTATCAAAAGTTTTTTTACATTAAAATATTTTTATTTAATAAATTACAAAGATAAATGATCGATGTGAAGCGATAGAGACGCTCCTTGCTACTTTCAAATCATCTGAACATCAATGGTTACGTTGAAAAACAATAAAAAAATGAAAATTAAAATAAAAGGGGATGGAAATGAAGTCCCTTGCTTCTTGACAAAGCGTAGGGGAACAGTGTGGGACACTCGCACCGCCGTACTAGGCAAGGTCCTAGTGGAGGTGGTTTGCCGTTGCCTTCCTCCGACCGTAATGGGGACAAATGATGATGAAGACGACACAACACCCAGTCATCTCGGGGCAGGTGAAAATCCCTGACCCCTCCGGGAATCGAACCTCGTACCCTGCGCTCGGGAAGTGAGAATGTTACCGCGAGACCACGAACGGCGTACCAAAAAAGGGACAGAATACCATTTACATATCTGAGTTCACCCACAAACATCTATGAACATTTGTCACATCGTTGCATTCTACACTGCTGGCCACTAAAACTACAACACCAGGAGGGATAGCAACTAACGAAATTTTACCTATTGTGTGCATACAGTATAGAGGGAAAATACATGATTAAATTAGTAGGTAACTTGAGAGTGTACAGGGATCAAAATTTTGTAGACAAAGCTGCCTCCTCTGGCTGCGACAATGGCTTTACCCCACATCACAGTGGTATCGAAAGTGCGCACAGCTTCCGCTCCTAACATCACAAATGTAAAGCACACTCCATATTACGAACTATGCGAACCAGCGGTGACCATGTTGTGTTTGTTGTATCCCAAGACGAACAGGCCGGCCGCGGTGGTCTAGCGGTTCAGGCGCTCAGTCCGGAACCGCGCGACTACTACGGTCGCAGGTTCGAATCCTGCCTCGGGCATGGATGTGTGTGGTGTCCTTAGGTTAGTTAGGTTTAAGTGGTTCTAAGTTCTAGGGGACTGATGACCACAGATGTTAAGTCCCATAGTGCTCAGAGCCATTTGAACCATGACGAACAGAGGCTCGACGCGGTACAGTACTGTTATTTGGGTTGCCTGCTCAGCAGGCGTTTACGACAAGACGGCGTACAGCTGAAGTCGCAGTTCCAGCTTGGCCTACAGAGGGTGACAACTTTGCTGCACTTAACATCGTCTGTCACCAAAGTGGAAACACGGGGTATAATTCTGCCGATCGGATATTTACGGGGGCTGCACGATCCGACATGTAGCTGACTGGTGTGCTGTAAGAAGGCAAATCTTTGCTTGTATACGATATTGCAATGCCTGTGTTGTTAAGACGAACGATGCATGCCATTAGGTTATCCGGACGCGACTCGCGACCAAACCCAAACTTCCATATGTCGTCGTTCTTTCGTCACAACCTGTACTCGTACACACATTACGCAGTTCTCGTGAAAGGGATGATGTTTTGACTGAAAGCCGCTGCCTGATATCAGCAGATAAATACGATTTTGCAGTGTCTGTGAATTATAGTAGAACAGAAATACATCTATATTAAGGCGATCGCTCTCGCAATGCGAGACATAAGGGTTCGGGCACAAATTTTCACTGTCGTCATTCCTTTATTTTTAGCTGCCGGCTTTTCGTGTTCCCAATTGCGAATACATTTCATGTACATCTTTGCTTGTGTCGGGGGATTGGCGCATCATCTTGGCGGTGTGTAGAATGGCCCGATACGAGCCCACCGAAATGCGGTGGCGGGAGAAGAGAAGGATAGCCACGGGGTCAGTTGGTGCGAACTGTCAGAAATGCATGTGCGGTCACCAACAACGAATGGTAGGACACGACGACCGGAAGTTAAAACAGTACCGTAAAGAATTGGCTGATGGACGGTATGCCCTATGTGTTCGAAACGAAATCCGATAATGGTTTGGCCGATGGATATACTGACGCTAATGTTTAAAGCTCCGATACTGCGCAACGGGAACGGTATTTTTTCGGTTGGTGGTGAAGCTTGTTGCCGTTTATCGTACCTTTCCCGGCCTTGTTAGACGATGGTTGTATTTTAATCGATGCACGTGATTTGTGTTGAATGCCAGGTTACCATTAATGAAGATATACGGGGTGTTCAGAAAGTCTCTCCGCAGTGCCGTATGATTGTTAGCCGCGCGTGGCGTATGCCGCAGCGAATATACCGAAATGAAACTCAGTTAAATTCAAGTTACTAATTTATTGAATATTCGTTTTTGCTTACAAATTTTCACATTAAATGTTGAAAGTGTCACCTTGTTTTGAATACACAATTCAATTCGTCTAATCATGTTTCCAAACACAAGCTGTAACATTTCTTCTGTAACAGAATCAGTGAAAGTGGATGTTGCGGTTTTCAATTCATCGATGGATTTTGGACGGTTTTTATAGACAGTTGCTTTCGCTGCACCCAAGAAGAAAAAGTCAGGTGGTGTTAGGTCAGGCCATCGTGGACGTAAAAGTCCCTGTGAAATTATGCGATTACCAAGCAGTGACATTGAAATGCGAGCCTTATGCGCGCTTGTACCATCTTGTTGAAAATAGCCGTTCAGTACTTAACACAATTTCTCCTATGAATGGCTACAGAATAGTTGCAGTGTCGTTGTGCGTTTTTTGTTTCGTTGAAAAACCCAGGCAGGCGAACACTCACACGACACGCGTGGCTAGCAATCATACGGCACTGCGGAGACACTTTTTGAACACCCCGTATTATTGTCAGTGGTTGCAGTCAGTGGGTTTAATCTCTGTACGTTTTCGTATTACGCTGGTTTGTTATGGCTAGAGCACGCTATTGCTGTGGTGGTTGCGGCCGCGTTGGCGTCCTGCAATGTGTGCGAACATAAGCCACTAGATGAAGATAAGCTCACATAAACCTTGTATCATTATCTGTAGTAAAGCTGAGTGAGTTCACGTAATCTTCTATGGATACCTTTTAAAACTATGTTACTACGCTGTAAGTGGCTACTGAGAACTGCTTGGAAGTTGAAATCTACCTCTGCCACCTTCTCATAACGATTGTGCTATTTTGTGAGTGTTGCAGCTGTTAGTATAGCTTAGGTTTTAGATTATCGGTTAATTTAGTGGTATCTGGGTTAGGTGGCAGAATTCAGTTTCACACTGTTATACGTTAATTATTAACTGGGGAACTTTTAATTTTCTTGATTTTTATGTACGGGGGTTACATTGCAATGTACTGACATTATTACGAGTAAATGTTTCTGTGGTCAGGTTTTAATATCATTTTCCTTTCAAACGAGTCTATTGTGATATTACTTGCGTCGCCCTGGTTCTGACGCCGTCCGTGGAGCGTGACACTATACATGACTAAGGCGTCCACTTGCGTTGACTGTACTGCGGTGGTGGACCCGTCTGGTTTGAGAAGATTGTAAGATTAGTTATTGTTATGTATTTTGTATATAAACACTAATTTTGGTGGGAAATATTTGACTGATGCTTCAAAGAAAAGCTTTAGTTTTACTGTGTTTTGAATTTTTATTTAATTGCTTAAGTAATTAATGTTTAAAGAAACACACACACACACACACACACACACACACACACACACACACACACACACACACACACACACACACACACACACACTGCACTTCCTTGACCCCTCTCCGTTCCATTCGTGTGTATTTAACACAGCAAACATCAACTTCAAGAAAGTAAAAGTCATGCAGAGCAAATTTCTCCGAATTGCAACTGATACTCCCCGTTATATACTGAACTGTCTCATTGAGACAGATCTTCAAATTCTCGAAATACGTAACATTTTCGATCGACAAGCACAAAATTTTTATGAGAAAACTCAGTCTTCGCTCTTTCGTCTCAGTCACTCCTTAGAACAAATCCCATCGTCCCAGCCTGACAGTCCACAGACTCAAACATACGAAAGGGAACCCTGGTGTTCCGGTTGTCTGACGAACTGGGTCTATAATCCCTCAAAAAGCAGCAGTGGCGACGTGGGAGTGAGCTGAAGAGTCACTCGGCGCTTCCACTTCCGGAGCTGGCGCCCAGCTTTCTAGTTTCGACGAGCGCCAGCGGACAACCGTCTGCAACAAGTCTTGAACAGCCGCCGCTCGCCCAACATTTCATAGCTTACTTCGACGTATCTACCAACTGGTTACGTCTTTGAATCAGAGTACTACTTGTCAGATATTGTACGCGACATCGGATCTCTTCCAAACGACTGTACGATTATATAACTGAGTCCGTAAGAAATAGTGAGATCTTCGAGCAGTACCATACTGTATGCCGCCCCCCCCCCGCCCCTCCCCCCTCCCCCCCCCACACACACCCACACAGCTGTACTCGCCAGAGAAGATTCGGAAGATTCGGTGTCACTTCCATCATTTGCAGTTTTCTTATTGGCCCATCTCGAATTGCGTGCCTTTCTCAAGTGAGGATGAGGGAAGGCACAGCAACAGTTTCCATTTGACAGTCTGTGGTTCTCCAGACATCGTCAAATTCTTTGTGAGAATACTTGTCTTGCTACCATTAAAGGCTCATTACTTGATTCAAGCTGCGTGCCGTGACTCAAAAATGGCTCTGAGCACTATGCGACTTAACTTCTGAGGTCATCAGTCACGTAGAACTTAGAAATAAATAAACCTAACTAACCTAAGGACATCACACACATCCATGCCCGAGGCAGGATTCGAACCTGCGACCGTAGCGGTCGCTCGGCTCCAGACTGTAGCGCCTAGAACAGCACGGCCACTCTGGCCGGCGTGACGTGACTGCACGGTCGAGCGGACAATGTCAGTTCTCTCGAGTAGTGGTCACGTGGGGCCACTGAGATCCTTCAATCTGCATGGTGTTTAGTAGGGCCCTCCTGAATCTATGGATTCCACACGAGCATGACAGCCATGGTGCCTCGAAGGCAGCATTATTGTGAAACATCAATCTACTATCTCGATAGGACATGATTTTTCCACGGTCTAGCTCAAACATGTGATGCTAAACATTTGTCCTCCTTCCAGGAAGTGTATCACAATATTCTTACCAACAAACGTCATTCAAACGCTACGTCTGAATTAAGACCAACTGCGGAATCTTTCCTTGAGTAGAGGATGTAGATGGCGTTATTCCTAACTACGTTGTGAGTTCGTAGCGAAATGCTCATCATTTGCATGTCCAAGGATTTAATACACGTGACCCAAATTTGACATAATTCTGCGTACTACCTTCAAGATATTGCAGTGCCCAGCAATGTACTGAAAGGTTACACACGCAGATTAAAGTATCCCATCATTTAGCTGTCGTAATACAAAACAATCCAATGAAAAATACAAAAATAAGAAAGTTTTCGTAATAATATAAAATATGTTGCACTAAAAGTCATCATGTTGTGTAGTAACAAATTTTAGACAATTTCTGCTGCTATGTGTATTTTTTTTTTATTTCTATGAAATGAGTGTAACACTGACAACTCAGTAATCAGAGCCTCGAAGTTCGTACCGCGTTGCTGCGTTCTGTGAATATTACTAAAAAGCCGTAATTCTCAATCTTTTTCACGCCATTATCCCCGAGTGAGACAAGTCATCAACCAGCGTTCACATCCCAATTTAGGATCTAACCAAACTTGAGGACGGAGAAAAAATAAAGCTATTTTTAAAGTGACGAATGATAGTTTAATTTCATGAACATTAACTAAAACTGACTTACTTGTTTTTGGAGGTTTTTCTATTAAAAATAAAGCGTTTTTGAGGTGGCAGGTACCGCTTATTTGTAACATTCTTTTACGTCTATATGTTCATCACAGTGTCTTCCAGTGCACATGTGCTAAGTCACGCTCCAAGCTATGAAGAAACCCTCTTATGTTTTTATCTCACAGAATTTCTTTTTACCCCTCTGCTCTCCAGGGGCCTTCCTCCACTCCACTAAGGCAGGAACCACTGCTGTCAAGTGTGTTCAACTGTATTAACACACAAAAGCATTAAAAGTGTTCCATATTGTTACAGGACGCAGTACAGTACAAAACTAGAATAAATAGTTCTGTGGACATATTTCCTGAAACAAAGATTTGTTGAAATATGCCCCCCCCCCCTCCTTAAGGAATGACAAATTCATACAAATGTACACGGCTGCTTTCAGAATTGGTCACTGCATAGGACACACATTTCTGTAACGTGTACATACTGTCCATGTGTAAGAAATACACAGCAGAGGCTTCCTCATTTTTAGTGTTGACATTAATTATCATACTTTAATCTGCTTAAATAAAATGATACTTGGGGCACCCACCACAAAATGTAACTGGATTGCTACCAACATTTCCTTCAACAAACAAAAATTTTACACAGTGCAGCTATGAAAAATTTACAAATAACAGCTGCAAAAGACTAGATCTCTTTCCATAAATAAAATAATGACGTCCTCATCAGCAATATAAAAAGCTCGTTATCAATGTAAAAAGTCTCAGGGTCTTTACCAAGAGTTTTTTTTTCATGGTTGCTGAGACAATCAGAACTTGCAGGTGGATACTGTTGGGACTTCCGTGCTACAGTGCAAGCCGTTCATTTGCCGGGCAGTGATTGGGCTGCTGGTGCGCGCTGGAGTCGGCTGACCGTGTGTTTTGCTGGCGTGAATACGGCGGGCAGAGTGTATCTTTCTGCAGTGCCGAGACGTTGGTGCCCGGTTTCAGCAGCGTGCGACACTCAGAAGCCAGGGCTCATCGACTCCATTATCAGTGTCCCTAGTCTGGCGCCTACTTTCGAGACTCGCAGTCAAATATATCCTTTGCTGTTACTAAGTGAAGTATGTCTACTGACACATCTCTCTATTTTCCCTTGACGTGATAAAGCATCTAACTAACTAGCTAATGTGCTGCTCCTATCCAATCCAATTATTTTGCAACTTCTGAACAGTTGCCTACCGTCCACAATCACCATGGCAGAAACACAGCTCACAACGACCAACGAAATAGAAAGTTAGTTTTAGAAGCCCTTTCTTCGCTTAACATCCCGCGTCATGTGGACGTGTCCATGTCCTCTTCCCTCGAAATGAGCCTCTAAATCTACAAACGTCTGCTTCCATCCCATTCTGACAATATGGATAACTGTCGACGACTGGTCCGTTATCTGATCTTACAGTGGAGGCTGGGGAAGCGCCTCTGCCTTTCTTGGCTCCAGACTGCATAAGTGTTAGCCAGCTTCAGTGCTAGGTGGCTATTGTGTCTGGCTGGCAAGTTGAGCGTCTACTGTGGCACGTACACTACAGCATGTATGCCATTAAACATCTCTAAAAGCAGAAATCGCAGGGTTTAATTTCTTGTGAATGGGGAGATCATGAAACCGGACGTCTTCCACCGCTAAACGTTTGTGTTAGGTAATGTCATACGAGGCGCAGAAAATGTGGTGGTATCCAGCAGATACGAGAGACAGTGTTAATGCTATGTATGACAACGGCATCAAGGTGCAGAACATAACGAGACAAGCATCAATCAATACTGAATGGAGAAACAGGAACAGCCCACACCACTCAGCACTGACTGTGAAACCATGCTACTGAAATGTTTTATCGATTCCTAATAAAAACAGTTTATGAGCCAATAGGACATAGGTAAGGGACAGTCAACAGAACCTGACTGTTTCCTAAAATGAAAACGACTCTCTCTTCTTTATGAATATTAGTTCTCCAATTTTAAGTGAAAAAGGTTGCTTTGAAGGGATAATAGTTAGTACCAGTAACAACGCTGTCTCTGCCCCGGTTCTTTGAAGAAAGGTACTATAATGTATAAAAGAACTTCATACGCCTACTTGCTTTAGAAATGAGAATATTTGGCGCTATGAGTGTAAAACCTTCAACGCTGAAGACACAAAACGCTAATTATGCTGCTTTTATTAGATTTGGTTTCTTCATTGAGAGACTAATGGCGCCCCATAAATGTATAAACTTACATATCAAGTTTCTTGGAAGCCACTAAGTGTTCTCATTATCCAACATTTGATAAATAACCGAGTGTCGTGTTTTAAGTAAGTCTCACTTGTAACGTCACCAAATCTCAGGAAATTTTTTGTTTCCCTTACGTATGTTTATATCAAGTTTTTTTTCTTACTTTTGGCCAGTACTATCCCATTTAAGAATGTGCGGTGCCTTTTTGAAACACTTAGCATAACAGCTAACAGTCACCACCTCATATGACTGGAAATGGCTGTAAATAAGTATACATAAAAGCAGCTGCCAGTGATTGGAAAATTTTAGTCGCATCCTCCCCTCTCCACCAGCACCCTAGATTACGTTAAACGATTCCTGCTGAAACGACTTGCACTGTGCGTTAGCGATTTGCTGTACACTCGGAGTTGCATATTTAGCGAGACAGAGAGGGACTACAGTGATGAGAGAGTCAGGCTGCCGGCCTGAGCCTGGTGTAGGAGAGCAGCAACAGCCCTTGCGGAGACACGGCAGCGTGCACGAGCGCCATGCAGACGGCCAGCACGGCGGCGTAGAGCAGCGCGAGCGCGCACAGCGCCAGCCGGTGCCGCCTGCGTCACGCGCGGGCCCCCTCCTCCAGCAGCACCCGCGCCACCTCCGCGTCCGACGCCGCCGCCTTCACTGCGCCAGTAGCTCCGCGGCGCCGCCCACGGCTGCCGCGACTGCTGCGCAACATCACAGTTTGTGTGCTATCAGCCCTCCTACATCGTCTTCAGCGCGCGCGCGCGCGCGCGCCCACACACACACACACACACACACACACACACATTATAGATACACCATCAATTGTTCATTTTTTTGTGTTATGGTTTTAGGGCACAAAACTGCTACGGTCATTAGCGTCCATTCTGTGGCTTAGGGAAGGGTAAGGAAAACCGAATTGGAAATCAGCAGCAATTGGAGCGAAACTCAAAAAGTGGGGAAACTAAAAAAAAACTGAAGGAAAGCTTAGAAAAGCACTATATAAGGGGGAGGTTTCCACAAAAAGAGCTTCAAATGACCGATGTCATCTCACTGACACAAACTCGAGGACGCGATCGGCTGAGTGCGTGTCATCTGCTAAAATAGAAGATATACCAAGCGACAGTTGTAAATGGGCTCGTAGCGTAGTAAAATAGGGGCACTGAAGTAAAAGGTGTCTCACCGTCCGCAGCTGAGGGCAGTGGGGACAAAGCGGGAGAGGATCGCCACTTAAAAGATGTCGATGGCTAAAAAGACAGTGCCCTACCCGGAGTCTAGTTAAAATTACCTCCGACGACGACGAGGTCGGGAGGAAGAGGTCCGAGCACTGGGAAGAGCCATCTTGTTTCTGTACGAGGTGTGGCTAGAGAAAAACCGGACTAGTGCTGGTGAAACAATAAAACGAATGCAATAAGGCTGAAACTCGCGTGGCCTGTCACGTGACTATCGCTCCGCCTACTGCTCGAGTTTCATCTGCCTCCTGCACTCAGTCTGCCCGTGGCGTCTGTTTTAAGTAGTTGACGTTTTGTCTGTGCGTCGGAAAATGTTGAGTGTACAGAAAGAACAGCGTGTTAACATCAAATTTTGTTTCAAACTAGGAAAATCTGCAAGTGAAACGTTTGTAATGTTACAACAAGTGTACAGCGATGATTGTTTATCGCGAACACAAGTGTTTGAGTGCTTTAAACGATTTAAAGATGGCCGCAAAGACACCAGTGATGACACTCGCACTGGCAGACCATTGTCAGCAAAAACTGATGCAAACATTGAAAAAAATCGGTAAACTTGTTCGACAAGATCGCCGTTTAACAATCAGAGCAGTGTCTGAGTTAACAGGAGTTGACAAGGAAAGTGTTGGGCAGATTCTTCATGAAAGTTTCAACATGAACAAAGTGTGTTCAAAAATGGTTCCAAAGTGTCTCACAATTGAACAGAAGGAACGCCGAAGAATGATTTGTTCTGACATCCTGGAAAACATTGAAAGTGATCCCACCTTCTTACAAAATGTTATTACTTGCGATGAATCGTGGTTTTTTACTTACGATCCCGAAACTAAACGCCAATCGATGCATTGGAAAACTCCTGGTTCTCCACGACAAAAAAAGCACGAATGTCAAAATCGAAATTCAAGGCAATGATGATTTTTTTTTTTTTTTTGACATCAAAGGGATTGTGCACATTGATTGGGTACCAGAGGGACAAACAGTGAATCAGCATTACTACATTAGCGTCCTGGCTACCCTACGTGAGCGAGTACGGAGAAAACGGAACGATTTGTGGAGAAAAAAGTCATGGATCCTTCACCAAGACAATGCCCCAGCTCACAGTGCGTTGTCAGTGAAGACGTTTTTGGCAAAACACAACATTCCCATCTTAGATCATCCACCCTACTCACCTGATTTGGACCCCTGTGACTTTTTTCTTTTCCCTAAAGTCAAGTCAGCTTTGAAAGGAACTAGATTTGAGACTGTTGAAGCAGTAAAAGAAAAAGCGACGGAAGTAATGTATGGACTTACCGAAAATGATCTGCACCATTGCTATGAACAGTGGAAAATTCGTATGGAGCGGTGTAGAGACCGAGGAGGAGAGTACATTGAAGGAGATAACATGAAATTGTAAATAATTGTAAATGTTTTTTCCAGCATCAGTCCGGTTTTTTTCTAGCCGCACCTCGTATTTCCTAAACAGTGACAGCGAAAGTTAGCTATTGCAGTTTTCCGCATTGAAGATAAACGGAAAAACAGGAAAGCTGGATGAAACATAATTTATTATGAAAATTGTTGCAGGGGGGGGGGGGGGGGGGGAGGAAGGAAAGGAAAGCGAAGGGAAGGAACTATTGATGTCAGCTGAAGCACTACTTCATGCAGTCACCAGCAACATGTCAAAATGTGTGCCAGACTGTGATCCCAACCCAGGATCTACTACTTACTAGTCAGTTGCGCTAACCACTGCAACATCCAGAGACAGCGTTTATCGTAATTGCACCATCTATCTCAGCACGCCTCCAGTCGACCCACTCTCCCACCTGGAGCCATCTATCTGCAGTGCCTCTCCATGTTCTCCATGCTCGCTACTCAGATTCCTGCAGGGAGTCAAACGTAATTGTGCATCTACACTGAAGGTGGTGGATTCATTCTCCATGTAGACACACACGCACGCACACACACACACACACACACACACACACACACACACACACACACACACACACACAGAGAGAGAGAGAGAGAGAGAGAGAGAGAGAGAGAGAGAGAGATGCTGTTACAGAGTGGTACAGTTTTTTGAGTCATCAGTCTTGTGACTGACGTGAGAAGGCCCACCACGAATTCCTCTCCTGTGCCAACCTCTTCATCTCACAGTAGCGCTTGCCACCGATATCCTCAATTATTTGCTGGATATATTCCTATATCTGACTTCCTCTACAGTCGTTGCCCTCCATGGCTCCCTCTGGTATTATTGAAGTCATTCCCTGATGTCTTAACAGATGTTCTATCATCCTGTCCCTTCTCCTTGTCAGTGTTTTCCACATATTCCTTTCCTCTCCGATTCTGCGCACAACCTCCTCATTTCTTATCAGGCCAGCTAATTTTCAACAGCCATTGTAGCACCCCATCTCAAATGCTTTGATTCTCTTCTGTTCTGGTTTTCCCCACAATGCATAAATGCTGAGTTTCAAACATAAAAAAGCTTAACTCCTCCCGAATAGGCCATGAAGGCCCAACGGTACCGACTGGCCGCCTTGTTATCCTCAGCCTATAGGCATCACTGGATGCGGATATGGAAGGGCATGTGGTCAGCACACCGCTCTCCCGGCCGTGTGTCAGTTTCCAAGACAGGAGCCGCTACTTCTCAATCAAGTAGCTCGTCAATTTGTCTCAAAAGAGCTGAGTGCACCACGCTTGCAAACAGTGCTCGTCAGACTGGATGATCACCCATCCAAGTGCTAGCCCAGCTCGACAGTGCTCGATGATCTGACGGGGACTGATGTTGCCACTGTGGCAAGGCCGTTGGCTGAATTTCAAACATACATTCTCAGAAATTTCTTCCTTAGATTAAGGCCCATGACACTAATAGGCTTCTCTTTGCCAAGAACTCTTTTTGCCAGCGCTAATCTACTTTTGATGTTCTCCTTGAACCATCCATCATTGGTTATTTTGCTGCCTAGGTAGTGCAGTTCATTAACTTCATGTACTTCATGACCATCAATCCTGGTGTTAAGTTCCTCACTATTCACATTTCTGCTATTTCTCATTACTTTCGTCTTTCTTCGGTTGAAATCCGTATCCTATACTCATTGGACTGTTCATTCCATTCATCAGTGCATCTACGAGTAATTATTATTCACTTTCACTCAGGATTGCAATGTCATCAGCGAATCTTATCACTGACCACCTTTAACATTCAATTTTAATTCCACACTTGAACCATTCTTTTATTTGCGCGTGCGGTAGCGTTCTCGCTTTCCACGCCCGGGTTCCCGGGTTCGATTCCCGGCGGGGTCAGGGATTTTCTCTGCCTCGTGATGGCTGGGTGTTGTGTGCTGTCCTTAGGTTAGTTAGGTTTAAGTAGTTCTAAGTTCTAGGGGACTTATGACCACAGCAGTTGAGTCCCATAGTGCTCAGAGCCATTTGAACCATTTTATTTGCGTCATTGCTTCTCCAATGTACACATTGAACAGTAGAGGCGAAAGACTACATCCCCGTCTTACACCCATTTTAATCTGAGCATTTAGTTCTTGGTTGTCCACTCTTATTATTCCCTCTTGGCTCTTGTACATATTATATATTACTCCTATTTTTTTCTGAATTTCTAACATCTTGTACCATTTTCGAGGTCGACAGACCCTATGAAAGTATCTTCATTTTTCTTTAGAATTGCTTCCATTATCAATCTCAACGTCAGAATTGCCTCTCTGGTGCTTTTACCTTTCATAAAGCCAATATGATCGTGATTTAACACTTCCTCAACTTTCCTTTCCATTCTTCTCATATTATTCTTGTCATCAACTTAGAGCCATGAGCTGTTAAACAGGTAGTACGATAATTCCCACACTTGTCAGCTCTTGGAATGTTACATATTTCTTCTGCCTTATTTGACCTTAAGTCCTCCAAAACTCTCTTAATTTTTGATTCTAATACTGGATCTCCTGTCTCTTCTAAATCGACTCCTGTTTCTTCTTCTCATACATCAGACAAATCTTACCCCTCATAGAGGCCTTCACGACACTCTCTTCACCTGTCTGCTCTCTCCTCTGTGTGAAATTGCCATGGCACTCTATGTTACCACCATTGCTTTTAGTGCCACCGAGGGTTGTTTTGACTTTTCTATATGCCGAGTCAGTCTTTCTGACAGTAATTTCTTTTTTAATTTCTTCACATTTTTCATACAGCCATTTCGTCTTAGCTTCCCTGCACTTGCTATTTCTTTCATTCTTCAGCGACTTTTATTTCTGTATTCCTGAATTTCCCTCAACATTTTTGTACTTCCTTCTTTCACCGATTACTGAAGTATTTCTTCTGTTACCTATGGTTTCTTCGTAGCCACCTTTCTATCTATGTTTTCCTTTCCAAATTCTGTGATTGCCTTTTTATAGAGAAGTCCATTCCTCTTCAACTGTACTGCCTACTGAGCTATCCCTTATTGCTGTATCTATAACCTTAGAGAACTTCAAGTGTATTTCATCATTCCTTAGCACAACTGTACCCCACTCCTTTGCATATTGATTCTACCGTACATATCGTGTGAACTTTAGCAAGCTCTTCATCACCACTACATTGTGATCTGAGTCTGTATCTGCTGCTGGGTATGCCTTACAGTCTAGTATGTCATTTCGGAATCTCTGTCTGACTGGAATCTTGCCGTATCACCCGCCTTTTCCAAGTACACCTCCTCGTTTTGTGATTCTTCAACAGAGTAGTCGCTATTACTAGCTGAAATTTATTGCAGAACTCAATTAGTCTTTCTCCTCTCTCATTCGTTGTTCCAAGCCCACACTATCCTGTAACCTTTTCTCCTTCCCTTACAACTGCATTCCTGTCCCCACGACTATTAGATTTTCATCTCCCTTTTCACTATCCTCATATACTTTCTCTATCTCTTCATTTTCAGCTCGAACTATTATTGTCGGTGTTGGTTTGTTGTCGATTCTCATGACAACCACCCTGCCCCTGAACTATTCACAGTAGCAGACACTCTGCCCCACTTTCCTATTCAGAATGAATCCTACTCTTGTTACACCATTGTCTGCAGCTGTTGATATTACCCTATACTCATGTGACTTCACTTCACCGACCCCTACCGTATCTAGAGTGAGCCTTTGCATTTCCTTTCTCAGATTTTCTAGTTTCCTTTCGCTGGTTATTCAATCTTTTTCTCATGATCACGCATCCTTTGGTAGCCCACTCCCGGCTTATTCGAATGGGGATGTACACTTTCATAAAATTTCAAGGTAAATACATTTCTTATATTAAGTTCCACATGGTTGCATATGACAGATTGTGGAACGGAAGCAACTGTAATGCGAAACATGAAAACAGTAAAACTACAGCATGTGGTAATAATGTGTATATACTAAATGTTTTTCAAATTTGTGAGTACTTTCTTAAAGACTGGAATTTATTTATGTGGAGGTGGCAAAGGGAACTTTTCCGGTAATTTAATAGAAAGAAAATAAAAGGCCATGCTGTCAAAACTTCAGTGAAACATGTCCGGGTATGAGAAGAAAAGAAAAAAAATGTTTTGTTGAAGGTGGTCCTTTCTAAAAACAAATTTATGTGTTTGTTCATTTGACTCCAGAGGAGTTATCTTCCAAAGTATTAAAACTACAAACACTGTGTCAATGTTGGACAGATGAGAGAAAATGCAAGTTTCTGCTGGAGAAACGAATGAGCTGTTGCGCCGTGGTTTGACCCAGAGTTATAAGCTGTTCCTGTGTTACTTCATCAGAGTGACATTGTTTGGAGAGGAGCGCCCTTCAACTCGATGAATAGGTGATGTATACCATGAGTGAGTATTCAATACCCAACAGCACTCATTCAGTATGCTAACATTGCAGAAGACTCCAGGCTGAATCTGTGAAAGCAGGAGTGGCGACACCTCAGCGCAAAGACAGATTCTGGAAGAGCAGAACACTCAGTGGTTACAGTCATAGTATCCCAACGATCACAACTGGCAGCTGCTGCTGTTGCAGAAATGGTAATTTGCGTGAGACACACACACACACACACACAAAAGTTAGTCTCAGTGTTAATAGAAGTGTTCAGTTGTGCACAGTGTATCAAGTGATGCAGTTGACACTAGTCAATAACCTCAAGAAGTCCACTTGTAGTCAAATATGAAGCAACCAACCACTGCTGACAGACTTTAATGTGAATAGCTGCAAGCCTCTGCTTGAATTAAATCTGTATACAGTCAGCTAGGTGCCATTTCACCATCGGGTAACCCACTGGGCGACTACCTTCTGTTGATGGCCGCCACCCTGGCGAGCTGTGGGTTTGAGCCTGGGCCATCTATCTGCATATTGCTGTCCAACATCCCGGGTGGGTCTACATTGTTCTTCTCCATTATCCAGAGTAGACACACACCATTGTGAGAAGTCATTCTGGAGGTTGCAGTTTGATCCTGCTCACTTCAGTGGTCAGCAACAACCAAGCTGCCTTGCATCAGCACACTGTTGCAGTGCTGAAGCAGCACGCCACCGCCAGCCACATCACACATGTGTCACCTACATGGTGGGTAGCTTCTGATGCTAGTACACGGCTGCAACTATGGCTCACTACCTCATGAAAGGCGACTGACCATCCATCCAGCTTCGATTCTGCCACTTCAAGTTATGAATAAAGGAATTCTCTACCAGAGATATTTTATTGATGGGCCATCATTCGACTTCAGTCCCACCCGCAGTCCCAGACCACCACCACCACCACCACCACCACCACCACCGTAGGTGGACTGCACCTCATCCTGATATAGCACCATCCCAGTACACCCACCACCATATGGGTCATGACTTAACCGCTACAAAACTATTCACTCTACTGAAGATGTCTTAATATAAAATGTGACTCATGTAGGGAACATAAATATAGTGCAGTAAGAAATTGGCGCTTTAATTTCTAAAATTTCTACAAGCAATATTTTGTAAAGATGGGCAGGCAGACGATCTTTGTGTAGTAATTTTTTTCATGAAACTTCCTGGCAGATTAAAACTGTGTGCCCGACCGAGATTCGAACTCTGGACCTTTGCCTTTCGCGGGCAAGTGCTCTACCAACTGAGCTACCGAAGCACGACTCACGGCCGGCACTCACAGCTTTACTTCTGCCAGTACCTCGTCTCCCACCTTCCAAACTTTACAGAAGCTCTCCTGCGAACCTTGCAGAACTAGCACTCCTGAAAGAAAGGATATTGCGGAGACATGGCTTAACCACAGCCTGGGGGATGTTTCCAGAATGAGATTTTCACTCTGCAGCGGAGTGTGCGCTGATATGAAACTTCCTGGCAGATTAAAACTGTGTGCCCGACCGAGATTCGAACTCGGGACCTTTGCCTTTCGCGGGCAAGTGCTCTACCAACTGAGCTACCGAAGCACGACTCACGGCCGGCACTCACAGCTTTACTTCTGCCAGTACCTCGTCTCTCACCTTCCAAAACTTTACAGAAGTGCTAGTTCTGCAAGATTCGCAGGAGAGCTTCTGTAAAGTTTGGAAGGTGGGAGACGAGGTACTGGCAGAAGTAAAGCTGTGAGTGCCGGCCGTGAGTCGTGCTTCGGTAGCGCAGTTGGTAGAGCACTTGCCCGCGAAATGCAAAGGTCCCGAGTTCGAATCTCGGTCGGGCACACAGTTTTAATCTGCCAGGAAGTTTCATATCAGCGCACACTCCGCTGCAGAGTGAAAATCTCATTCTGGAAACATCCCCCAGGCTGTGGCTAAGCCATGTCTCCGCAATATCCTTTCTTTCAGGAGTGCTAGTTCTGCAAGGTTCGCAGGAGAGCTTCTGTGAAGTTTGGAAGGTGGGAGACGAGGTACTGGCAGAAGTAAAGCTGTGAGTGCCGGCCGTGAGTCGTGCTTCGGTAGCTCAGTTGGTAGAGCACTTGCCCGCGAAAGGCAAAGGTCCCGAGTTCGAATCTCGGTCGGGCACACAGTTTTAATCTGCCAGGAAGTTTCATATCAGCGCACACTCCGCTGCAGAGTGAAAATCTCATTCTGGAAACATCCCCCAGGCTGTGGCTAAGCCATGTCTCCGCAATATCCTTTCTTTCAGGAGTGCTAGTTCTGCAAGGTTCGCAGGAGAGCTTCTGTAAAGTTTGGAAGGTGGGAGACGAGGTACTGGCAGAAGTAAAGCTGTGAGTGCCGGCCGTGAGTCGTGCTTCGGTAGCGCAGTTGGTAGAGCACTTGCCCGCGAAAGGCAAAGGTCCCGAGTTCGAATCTCGGTCGGGCACACAGTTTTAATCTGCCAGGAAGTTTCATATCAGCGCACACTCCGCTGCAGAGTGAAAATCTCATTCTGGAAACACCCCCCAGGCTGTGGCTAAGCCATGTCTCAGCAATATCCTTTCTTTCAGGAGTGCTACTTCTGCAAGTTTCGCAGGAGAGCTTCTGTAAAGTTTGGAAGGTGGGAGACGAGGTACTGGCAGAAGTAAAGCTGTGAGTGCCGGCCGTGAGTCGTGCTTCGGTAGCTCAGTTGGTAGAGCACTTGCCCGCGAAAGGCAAAGGTCCCGAGTTCGAATCTCGGTCGGGCACACAGTTTTAATCTGCCAGGAAGTTTCGTATCAGCGCACACTCCGCTGCAGAGTGAAAATCTCATGCTGGAATTTTTTTCATACTTACCTCACAGTTATTATTATTTATGGCGTATGTAAATTTGGTTGTTCTGTGTTCAGTACAATGATCTGTTTGATGCAAATCTCCACATTGAGACATTTCTCTCTGTAACTAACGCAACGTACATCCATTTGGACCAGGTTACTCCTACATTTGATCTCCGTCTACACATGCCTCTGTTACCTAACTGACGGTCCATTATGCCTCAGGAAGTGTCACATCAACCAGTCCCTTCGTTTGGGCAGGTTGAGTAATAAATTTCTTTCTTCCCCAATTCGGTTCAGAGGCTCACCATTAGTTATCCGATCTACCCGTCTAATCTTAGGCAGTCTTCTGTAGCAACACATTTTCCTCATATCGTAACAGGTGTCCTATCACACTGTCCCTCCTTGACAGTGTTTTCCATACGTTCCTTTTTTCGATGATTCCGCGGAGAGCCTCCTCCTGTAGTGTCACATCTCAAACGCTTCTATTTCCTGATTTTCCAGTGTGTCCCACAATCCATGATCTAGAACTACACAACGCTGTGCACCGAAAATACGTTCTCAGAAGATTCTTTCTCAAATTGAGGTATCTGTTACTAATAGACTACTCTTGGTCAGGAATGCCCTCTTGGCCTGCGCTAATCTGCTTTTTATGTCCTCCTTGCCTCGTTCATCAAGTATTATTTTGCCACCAAGGTAGCAGAATTCATCAACGACATGTTCACCAATTTTGATGTCCACTTTATCGCTATTCTTTTTTCTGCTACTTCTCCATACCTTTGTCTTTCTTTGTTTCATCCTCTATCCCTATTCTGTACCTATTAGGTTGTTCATTCCATCGAGCAAGTCCTGTAACTTTTCTTACTTTTCTTCACTTTCACAGAGGATAGCACAGTCTTCAGAGACTCTTCTTGATATTTAATCCTGAATTTTAACCCCAATCCTATAGGATTATTTTATAGCTTTCATTACTTCATTGTTTGAGCAGTAGGGGCGAAATACTGCATCCATGAGTTACACCCGTTTTAAGTCGATCATTTAGTTCTTTGTGTTAAATTCTTATTGAACCCTCTTGATTGTTGTACATATTGAATAATACTCGTCTTTTTCTGTACCTTTTCGGATTTCGAGCATCTTGCACGATTTTACACTGTAAAATCATTTTCCAGGTCGAAACATATGTCAGCCAGTGCATCCATGAAACATCAGACTGATTGTGCGACAGTTCTCCCACTTATCTGTCCTTGCTCTATTGGGAAATGTGTGGAAGGTATTTTTAATAAGTCTGATGGTATGTCTCCAGAGCCATATATTCTGAAAACCGACCTGAATAGTTGTTCGATTGCCACTTTCCCCCAATTACTGCAGAAACTTTGAATAAAATTTATCTATGTCGTCTGCCTTATTTGATCGCAAGTCTTCCAACGCTATCACTAATATTGGATCCTCTATGTTTTCCAAATTTTCTCCCCTTTCTATTTATGTCACGTCATGAGACAATTGCCACCCATCCCTCCATCGCAGAGGCGTTCAGTGGACACTTCCCGTGTTTAACAGTGGAATTCCTCTTATACAATTAATGTTGTCGCCTTTCCTTTTAATTTCACCGAAGGTTCCTTTTACTTTTTCATTTACACACGTTTCTCCTGCAGCCAATTCATCTTGGCCCGCTTTTCGCTATTTGTTTCAATCCTAAGCGTACTTGCTGTATTTTCCTGAACATTTTTGTACCTCTTACGTCCATCAGTTGAGCTATTTCGTCTATTACCGAAGGTTTCATCGCACCTACCTTCGTTGTACACAAGTTTGTCTCTGTGGTTGCCCTTTTCAGATACGACCATTTCTCTCTGACTGAACTAAGTACTGTTGTATCTATTATCACAATATCTACAGACTAGGTAACTTCAAATGCACCTCATCATTCCCCAGTACTTCAGTGTCCCACTTCTGTTAACACATTCTTCAGGGCGACGCTCTTAAATATCAGTCTAGTCTTCATCATCCTAAATTGTGATCTGATTCTGTGTCTACTGCTGAATGTGTTTTAGGATTCAATACATGATTTGGGAATCTATGATCATGATGTAATCCAGCAAGAATTTATCCTTGTCTCCAAAGCTTTTGCAAGTATACCACCTCCTCTTGCGATTTGTGAACAACGTGCTCACTACTACCAGCTGAAACTTATAGCAGAACTCAATTACTCTCACCTTTCTCATTCGTACCATCTAGCCCATATTCTCCCTAAGTCTGTCCTCTATTCCTATCACGTTCGACATTGCTGGTCTTTCCCTTATATGACGATAGGTGGGAACACCTAGGAACGTTGTCTACATCTCCATCTACATTTATACTCCACAAGCCACCCAACGGTGCGTGGCGGAGGGCACTTTACATGCCACTGTCATTACCTCCCTTTCCTGTTCCAGTCGCGTATGGTTCGCGGGAAGAACGACTGCCGGAAAGCCTCCGTGCGCGTTCGAATCTCTCTAATTTTACATTCGTGATCTCCTCGGACGGTATAAGTAGGGGAAAGCAATATATTCGATACCTCATCCAGAAACGCACCCTCTCGAAACCTGGACAGCAAGATACACAGCGATGCAGAGCGCCTCTCTTGCAGAGTCTGCCACTTGAGTTTGCTAAACATCTCCGTAACGCTATCACGCTTACCAAATAACCCTGTGACGAAACGCGCCGCTCTTCTTTGGATCTTCTCTATCTCCTCTGTGAACCAGACCAGGTACGGATCCCACACTGATGAGCAATACTCAAGTATTGGTCGAACGAGTTTAACCACCTCCTTTGATGATGGACTACATTTTCTAAGGACTCTTCCAATGAATCTCAACCTGGGACCCGCCTTGCCAATGATTAATTTTATTGGATCATTCCACTTCAAATCGTTCCGTACGCATACTCCAGATATTTTACGGGAGTAACTGCTACCAGTGTGTGTTCTACTATCATATAATCTACAATAAAGGATCCTTCTTTCTATATATTCGCAGTGCATTACATTTGTCTATGTTAAGGGTCAGTTGCCACTCCCTGCACCAAGTGCCTGTCCGCTGCAGATCTTCCTGCATTTCGCTGCAATTTTCTAATGCTGCAACTTCTCTGTATACTACAGCATCATCCGCGAAAAGCGACATGGAACTTCCGACACTATCTACTAGGTCATATATATATTATATTGTGAAAAGCAATGGTCCCACAACACTCCCCTGTGGCACGCCAGAGGTTACTTTAACGTCTGTAGACTTCTCTCCATTGAGAACAACATGCTGTTTTCTGTTTGCTAAAAACTCTTCAATCCAGCCACACAGCTGGTCTGATATTCCGTAGGCTCTTACTTTGTTTATCAGGCGAAAAATGGTTCAAATGGCTCTGAGCACTATGCTACTTAACATCTGAGGTCATCAGTCCCCTAGAACTTAGAACTACTTAAACCTAACTAACCTAAGGACATCACACACATCCACGCCCGAGGCAGGATTCGAAACTGCGTCCGTAGCAGTCGCGCGGTTCCGGACTGAAGCGCCTAGAACCGCTCGGCCACCAAAGCCGGCGTTTATCAGGCGACAGTGCGGAACTGTATCGAACGCCTTCCGGAAGTCAAGGAAAATGGCATCTACCTGGGAGCCTGTATCTGATATTTTCTGGGTCTCATGAACAAATAAAGCGAGTTGGGTCTCACACGATCGCTGTTTCCGGAATCCATGTTGATTCCTACAGAGTAGATTCTGGGTTTCCAGAAACAACATGATACGCGAGCAAAAAACATGTTCTAAAATTCTACAACAGATCGACGTCAGAGATATAGGTCTATAGTTTTGCGCATCTGCTCGACGACCCTTCTTAAAGACTGGAACTACCTGTGCTCTTTTCCAATCATTTAGAGCCTTCCGTTCCTCTAGAGACTTGCGGTCCACGGCTGTTAGAAGGCGGGCAAGTTCTTTCGCATTCTCTGTGTGGAATCGAATTGGTATCCCGTCAGGTCCAGTGGACCTTCTTCTGTTGAGTGATTTCAGTTGCTTTTCTATACCTTGGACACTTATTTCGATGTCAGTCATTTTTTCGTTCGTACGAGGATTTAGAGAAGGAACTGCAGTACGGTCTTCCTCTGTGAAACAGCTTTGGAAAAAGGTGTTTAGTATTTCAGCTTTACACGTGTCATCCTCTGTTTCAATGCCACTATCATCCCAGAGTGTCTGAATATGCTGTTTCGATTCACTTACTGATTTAACGTAAGACCAGTGTCGAAGATCATCGTTATGGTGGTCGACGTATTACGGTGTAGGGAGGCATAATGTTGCATTGGCGTTCTGAACTCCAGGTTATTGTGAAACTGTACTCCTTCCCCATGTGGGTCTTCTCAGACTGCTTCATCTCAGACTTCATTTCTATGGAAGACAATGTGCGACCGCATCGAACTGCCCATGTGGAAAGCTCTTTCAACGAACGGATATTCAGAGAATGGTCTGGCCTGACCGTTGCCCCAACTTAAATCCATCGAGCCAATGTGGGATGTGTTGGGGAGCTGTATAACAGCACGTCCACAGGCACCAACAACCACCCAGCAGCTGTCAGCGGCGATGGTGAAGGAATGGAACTCCCTGACACGAGAACTTCTTACCAACCTTGTGGCCAGCATAGCAGCACGTTTCGCAGCTTGTACTTCTGTCCGTGGTGATCACACATCCTATTTTGAATCGTGTTCCGCTTTTATAATGTTCAGGGGACCATGACAAACTGCGGTGACTTTATTGTAACTATTTATTGTGTGTGATAAAACTGTCATTCCTGTTCGTCTCATTGCGAATTTCATTTTGTTGCTTTCCGTACTATACTGTAACAGTTCTTCCTATTTATGGTCCAAGTTTGTTTGAGCTACGTTACTTGGCAGTGATACATCATGTGAAAGCTACTTTCTTCCTTAAGTTTTGCACACCATCGTACTTCCTCCATCTCTTCATCTTCTGCTAGCGTACAGGTAAACCTGGACTATTTTCGTTGACTTGTAGGTTGGGTCATGTTACCGTTTTCTTGGTCATTCTATATTTTTCTCATTGTTACCTCACCCTTGGTAGTACCCCTCTCGCAGATTGTAATGGACTTTTGCCAGTGGAGGGATCACCATGACAGTTATTCAATTACAGGCCACATGACCTGTGGTTACACTTACATGTCTTTAATGCAATGGTTGCCATTACCTTGTGCATCCTCACGCAGTTGATCATAGCTGATCGTTCTATTTTTGCCACGCCAAGAGCAAGAGGGTGCACCAGACCTCTGTCCACTCCACCGCCCTCTTTGACAAGCCAGCTGGCAGAACAAGGCTGACTACTTACAGCAGAAGTCTTCTGCTGCCACTGCTGTTGTTTTTTATTCTAAACTTAATTAGTGGCTGAGATCGAACCAGGATGACTCGATTTCTAGCCACAGACGTTACTCCTAGAGCATACTTAATCTTTTGAATGCTAGAGAACTGCTTACTGCTTTCTGCATTCCATGCTGAATATGGCTTTGTTATCACTGTACTGTATGCTCCTACCTGCGCTGAGAGGGGACGTTCCAGCCGCTGTGAAATACGTATCATCCAATTTTAAAAGAAATGTTCAGTTAAGGAAATCTGAGTTTTGCGCGTCTTACAGTCTGGCATCTTTGCTTAATAAAGAAGTGGAGTTCTTTATTGGCCATAATTACTGTGCTGCATCAAATTAAGTAAAGCACTGCACGAAATTAGAGAGATTGCAGTGGTAAAATCGCATTGTGTAAACGCTGAATATGGTTGATTTTAGCTCATACATTACTGTGTGTGAAATACAGAGGGCGGAATTTTATTTAAAATTGAGAGGAGAACGATATCTGATTTCGTTCTCCATTTATTGATTTTTATATACGATGGACGATCGAGCGCAGTGGGTCCAATTTCACCTCTGCATCATAACGATCGTCATATTTCATACGAGGATTTTTGCAAACGACACCACTCAAAGAGGCATGTACGATAAATACTCAAAACGTTTTTAGTCGCCGATATAGAGAAGTAACTCGTCCAAACCAGTGAGAGAGTCGGCGGAGTTGGACGCGTAAACACGTCAACAGTGCATAAAGAAAAACAACGTCCGCGTTTAAGCACGACTTCAGCATCGGGGAGGCGGCGGAACATGACGAGGTAACTATTGCACAGCAGTCAACAGCGGCTTACGTCGCTCCTGACAATGAGCTTGCTGGACTGCTCCTGCCAGCAAGGCACCAATGGCAGCCAGGCACTGTCTGTGTCCACTGCGTTGCTAGCTTCCACTGTGGAAAGCATTGTGCCTGTCAAGTCTGAAGTAGGAAACATCACTTAGAGAGGTAGATAGAATAAGCAACGAAGAGGTGCTGAATTAAGTCGGTAAGACTAGAAGAAGGGAACAGCACATAGGATACACACTAAGTCAACAAGGAACAGTCATTTTGATAGAGATATGGGCAATAATAATTGTAGAAGACAAACACCTAACGGTAGTAAGCAGTTTCAAATCGATTTAGGCTGCAGTAACTATGCAGAATGGAGAGACTTGCACAGGATGGATCAGCCTAGAACACGACGACGACGACGACGACAAAGCTATTACAAATACAGGGCTATTACAAATGATTGAAGCGATTTCATAAATTCACTGTAGCTCCATTCATTGACATATGGTCACGACACACTACAAATACGTAGAAAAACTCAAAGTTTTGTTCGGCTGAAGCCGCACTTCAGGTTTCTGCCGCCAGAGCGCTCGAGAGCGCAGTGAGACAAAATGGCGACAGGAGCCGAGAAAGCGTATGTCGTGCTTGAAATGAACGCACATCAGTCAGTCATAACAGTGCAACGACACTTCAGGACGAAGTTCAACAAAGATCCACCAACTGCTAACTCCATTCGGCGATGGTATGCGCAGTTTAAAGCTTCTAGATGCCTCTGTAAGGGGAAATCAACGGGTCGGCCTGCAGTGAGCGAAGAAACGGTTGAACGCGTGCGGGCATGTCTCACGCGTAGCCCGCGGAAGTCGACGAATAAAGCAAGCAGGGAGCTAAACGTACCACAGCCGACGGTTTGGAAAATCTTACGGAAAAGGCTAAAGCAGAAGCCTTACCGTTTACAATTGCTACAAGCCCTGACACCCGATGACAAAGTCAAACGCTTTGAATTTTCGGCGCGGTTGCAACAGCTCATGGAAGAGGATGCGTTCAGTGCGAAACTTGTTTTCAGTGATGAAGCAACATTTTTTCTTAATGGTGAAGTGAACAGACACAATGTGCGAATCTGGGTGGTAGAGAATCCTCACGCATTTGTGCAGCAAATTCGCAATTCACCAAAAGTTAACGTGTCTTGTGCAATCTCACGGTTTAAAGTTTACGGCCCCTTTTTCTTCTGCGAAAAAAACATTACAGGACACGTGTATCTGGACATGCTGGAAAATTGGCTCATGCCACAACTGGAGACCGACAGCGCCGACTTCATCTTTCAACAGGATGGTGCTCCACCGCACTTCCATCATGATGTTCGGCATTTCTTAATCAGGAGATTGGAAAACCGATGGATCGGTTGTGGTGGAGATCATGATCAGCAATTCATGTCATAGCCTCTACGCTCTCCCTACTTAACCCCATGCGATTTCTTTCTGTGGGGTTTTGTGAAAGATTCAGTGTTTAAACCTCCTCTACCAAGAAACGTGCCAGAACTGCGAGCTCGCATCAACGATGCTTTCGAACTCATTGATGGGGACATGCTGCGCCGAGTGTGGGAGGAACTTGATTATCGGCTTGATGTCTGCCGAATCACTAAAGGGGCACATATCGAACATTTGTGAATGCCTAAAAAAACTTTTTGAGTTCTTGTATGTGTGTGCAAAGCATTGTGAAAATATCTCAAATAATAAAGTTATTGTAGAGCTGTGAAATCGCTTCAATCATTTGTAATAACTCTGTATACACACCCTGCTTCTTTCGTGATATCTGCATGAAAATAAGAATTACTAGAAGCTGAATTGAAATAAACTTTTTTGAAAGCCACAGGCGGAGATTACCATATTTAACGATCACACAAAAGCTGTAGACCCATATTTCACACCAAACTACTGTACTTAAGTTCACTCAGATGCGACCTTACCTCTCAGTCATGGTGCTCCTGGACTTCGTTTTGCTTTTCCCTCTCTTCTTGCTTTGTCCTGAATCGACCTGTAAATAAACAGATTTTTATTAATTTTTTTGTATTTTAGCGATTTAGCTTATTCATTTTTATGCTCTATCGTTTCCAACCGTTTTGAGAACAGTTTAGTGTACACAGGCTGTAGGCAAACAATTCATTATCAAAATATTTACAGAGTTACAAAACTAAAAATATTTTATAACGTTGTAAATTGACTCCACATATACGCAGTCATAATCCAACATGGTTGCTACCCAATATAAGTGTACGATCCAACAAGAAATTTGACACATTTCTCGTGTCTCAGGAAAGAACGTGCACCCTTACAATTATGCCCTTAACTGATATATTGTTACTAGGGAGTAACGCTGACAAGAGAAAGATGCAAGTTAACAAAACTGATTTTAGTACGTTATTGTGTCACATCCACAACTTCAAAATCTCCAAACAAATGAAAGTGACAGGCTTACATTTCTGAATGGATGGCAGTTGGACGACTGATTCAAAGTAGCATGCCGTGTATGTATTTATAGGGAGAATTCGTCACGATGGGCAATGTACCATTTGATAACACAGCGTTTTTATGGGGAGAAAATCCTATGTTCTACGACAGAGACAGCCAAGAACTCTGCTCTCGCACGCCATCTCACTCGGCAGAGTGCTGACTTCCTCCTTCAAGCCACGCTGTCTGAACGGGAGGAGGAGAAATCTGTGAAAGCACGACATATGACAAGCCGATTTGTTTCATATTTCCCAAGAACATAGCTCAATCAAAGCAAATTTTTAGTGTTATTTAATTTACTAGTTGCACATGTCGCTGGGCGCGATTTGATATTTTGTGACAAAAAAGAATTTTTTCAGTCATGATTGCGAGTTGAAATATTTTTATTTCCTCAATTAGTGGTTTCGACAGAGTCTAGCTGTCATCTGAACACTTTGCCGTCTGAACGTCTCGTACAAATTTATTCGCTTGGCGCCGACTTCGGATTACTTGGCTTGTCGCCCGCCGTTCTTGACATTATCGAGAGATTATAAATTGTTACGTTTTAATAATCTCATCCTTAGTTCTCGTAAGTTCTCAACCCTTTTCCCCCACTTTCATGAAACTTCGAAGATATACACACGTAAATAAATACAAAATTCGTTTCATATATTTGTTTATTTTCATTGTCTTTCGTACTTAGTATTTCTCTTTCATATGATATGCAGCAAAACAGTCTCCAAGATGCAACGCAACTCCACAAGACTTGGACATTAAGTTTTTTTTGTTTTGTTTTTTTGTTTTTGGAACATACATTGAAGTTTCTTCGTTTTCGTTCATCGTTTCGGAACTACGTAGGCCTGTTGGTGTTGCTCTATGTGACCGGAAATTTGTCAAACGGATCATGATGAGAGATACGGGATGTAATGGCAACCTCCAAGTTTTGCTCCGTGCATTCGTCGTAAATAATCGTATCGTCTCTTTCGTCTGTCATGATGATAGGGCGCAAGTACATATCAAAACAAAAAACTTGTTGACATGTGTAACTTATTGTTACCTAAACAAAATACCAACAGAACGCAAAAGATGTTAAAGTGCTGTCGCCGGCCACTGCGCGATACTATACTCAGGACACCATTGTAGTGTCGCCGGCCACTGAGCGATACCATGCACACGACACCACAGTGGTGTCGCCGGTCAGCAAAGTGTTAAGAACTTCTGGAGACAATATTACCACGCACAAATCGCACAATAATAACGACAGCACAGGAAAGAGTAAAAAGAACTACGACCCGGGAGGAAAGGCTCTACTACGGGGCACATTCTTGGTGCTATGAACTTTTTATTTACTCTGTTTTATGTATTTGACAAGCCAATGTGGTGCTCTTATTTTATAAACGGGGCTTTCTCTCGTTGTTGTTTTGCGACTCAAGCACAGTAGTATTATTTCCAGACGATCTCAAGAAGACAGCTAGTTTCTACCAAAACCAATCACTGAGGAAGAAAATATTGCAAAGATGGGTCTCGGGTGCAAAGATTCTTATTATTTAATTATTTTCGCACTCTGAAGAAACGATAAAATTTGTATCTGCCACAAACTGTCGGCATGAGGGTAGAGACAGAGTGTCGTCACTCAGATTGGCACATAATAGTGACACTTTCAGCTTCATAATTGGGAAATGGTTTCCAAGCACATATTTTGATTGAAAAATTGATATCACATTTGCAGCATAATCGTGGAAAGATGGAAACCCTTGCCAGGGAAAACAGTGTAGATGTCCTGCACGTTATGAACGTAGAAGAATTTGTCTTTTAAACGGGAATTAACATTGTGCATCAACAAGTACCATCTGCAGATGCACATGGAAGCTCTCAACTGAAGCGACGAAAGTTCGTGGAAAACACCTCAAAAACAGATGTAAGATTGACAAAGTCAACAAACTTTTAGAAATCTATTCCTGTAATCCTTTCAACGCCACAGTGGACTGTTCGTACTTCCCGTTTTCTCTAACGCCAGTCAGCTTAGGGAAATGGACGGTGTTTCTTGTCCTTCCCACAGCGCGACTTTCTTTTCAAATACATCCACTTTCACCATGAAATCAGGAGTAAGTTGGTTCTCACCTTGCAGTTTCTTACTGGGGACGTCTGCAGCCAACTCCAATTAAAATGCAAGGTTCGCATACCATTCCAGATCCTCCGATTCTCGATCTTGCTTTCCTTTTTTCTTTTGAAGTTCAACAATAATGGATCTTAAGTCGAAAATTCATTCCAGGTATATCCTTAAGTTAAAAAACCTACTTTCCAATAATATATAACGTCTCCAAGCCCTTCATTTGATTCCATCAAGGACCGTTGCAATTTCAGAAAATTTGCTATTAGCTACCACCAATTTCATCACATGTTCCATGCCTGCATATTTGACACAAAGTGTTTCTTGATGTACGGAACAATGAATCCGGTAAAAATTGTCTGTCGATCATAATTTTTAGCCCTTTCATAGTCAACTAAATGATTAAATTCTTTCTGTTTAGCCTAGTAATGCAGTTCAATGACAATCCTGCGGTACCCGTCGATTATGCGACTACATAATGCATACTGCGAGTTCTCATCCGTCCCCTCTGCGGATTTCCTTTCATTTTTAAAGGATTGTCACGATAGATCGCTAAACCGCCACTTTTTGCGCAAACAGCCACTGGACCTATGAACTTCCTTTATACTAACAAGGGAACCTCCCCATCGCACCCCCCTCAGATTTAGTTATAAATTGACACAGTGGATCGGCCTTGAAAAACTGAACACAGATCAATCGAGAAAACAGGAAGAAGTTGTGTGGAACTATGAAAAAATAAACAAAATATATAAACTGAGTAGTCCAAGTGTAACATATCCAACATCTAGGACTATATAACACGAAGAGCGCCGTGGTCCCGTGGTTAGAGTGAGCAACTGCGAAACGAGAGGTCCTTGGTTTGAGTCCTCCCTCGAGCAAAAATTTTATTTACTTTATTTTCGCTAAGTTACGATCTGACCGTTCATTCATTGACGTCTCTGTTCACTGTAATAAGTTTAGTGTCTGTGTTTTGCGACCGCACCACAAAACCGTGCGATTAGTAGACGAAAGGACGTGCCTCTCCAATAGGAACCGAAAACATTTGATCGCAAATTCATAGGTCAACCGATTCCTCCACAGGAAAACACGTCTGAAATATTCTATACGACACTGGTGACTGCATGTGCGTCACATTACAGAAATATGTTGTCGACCCACCTAACTTGCACACTTGGTGAATGGGTAAAAAGATTCTTCTACCTTGCCCGATTTAGGTTTTCTTGTGGATGTGATAATCACTCCCAAAAAAGTGATGAAAACATTGAGTTTGTCGCATAAATGGCAACAAATGAATGCAACAGTTTCACAGTCGCACAGTTTTCCCTGTGCTCTGTCAAAACATACGTTTTTAACGTTTTCAAGTTTTTCCGTGTGTAGACCGTCAAATCCTGCATGTGTCCAAGCAAATCTGAACATGTCCTGGAATTTTGGAGAGCAAAGTTGATCATGTCTGAGTGCATGAACTCTGATAATTGTCTGAAAATAAAAAATTAAAACTTTTCACTCGACAGAGGGTTGAACCAGGGACCTTCCGTCCCGTACCTGCTCACGGTAACCACGGGACCACGGTGCTCCTCAGTGAACAGGTACCTTAATGTGACATATCTTGCACACGGACTACTCAGTTTGTATATTTTGCTTATTTTTTTCATAGTTCCATACAACTTCTTCCTGTTTTCTCGATTGATCTGTGTTCAGTTTTTCATGGCCTATCCCTGTGCCAACTTATAACTAAATCTGAGGGGGGTGCGATGGGGAGGTTCCCTTGTAAGAACGATGCATAAACCGCTTTTACACCATGAGTCTGCCGAACTGAACAAAGTTGTGACTACCGAAGTAAGCAGCAGCAAACAAAGTGTCACATCACACGTATAAATGAAATGTCGCACTACACCGGGAAGAACCGAGCACAGCCGGGAAGTACCGAGTGGTGCCGAGACAGGTCGAGCCTCAAACAGCTTGCCGGCGGCACATTGTGCACGCGTGAAGTTTTGCGTATTTGAAGTTTAGCACGCCGTGGTCGACTCTAAGAAGTACAAGCCGAGAGTCGCATACATCGACAAACAATGTACAAGAAACACAGTTACAATTTTTACGTTACAAACCTATATTCCAGTAATATTGCACATTGTTTTTTGATGTATGCGACTCCTGGCTTGAACATCTTAGAATTACTAGATTACATCTCGTAGCCGTGGATAGAACGTCACGCCTAAGAGGAGAACAGCTGGCCCATAATGGCAGATAATATACACTCCTGGAAATGGAAAAAAGAACACATTGACACCGGTGTGTCAGACCCACCATACTTGCTCCGGACACTGCGAGAGGGCTGTACAAGCAATGATCACACGCACGGCACAGCGGACACACCAGGAACCGCGGTGTTGGCCGTCGAATGGCGCTAGCTGCGCAGCATTTGTGCACTGCCGCCGTCAGTGTCAGCCAGTTTGCCGTGGCATACGGAGCTCCATCGCAGTCTTTAACACTGGTAGCATGCCGCGACAGCGTGGACGTGAACCGTATGTGCAGTTGACGGACTTTGAGCGAGGGCGTATAGTGGGCATGCGGGAGGCCGGGTGGACGTACCGCCGAATTGCTCAACACGTGGGGCGTGAGGTCTCCACAGTACATCGATGTTGTCGCCAGTGGTCGGCGGAAGGTGCACGTGCCCGTCGACCTGGGACCGGACCGCAGCGACACACGGATTCACGCCAAGACCGTAGGATCCTACGCAGTGCCGTAGGGGACCGCACCGCCACTTCCCAGCAAATTAGGGACACTGTTGCTCCTGGGGTATCGGCGAGGACCATTCGCAACCGTCTCCATGAAGCTGGGCTACGGTCCCGCACACCATTAGGCCGTCTTCCGCTCACGCCCCAACATCGTGCAGCCCGCCTCCAGTGGTGTCGCGACAGGCGTGAATGGAGGGACGAATGGAGACGTGTCGTCTTCAGCGATGAGAGTCGCTTCTGCCTTGGTGCCAATGATGGTCGTATGCGTGTTTGGCGCCGTGCAGGTGAGCGCCACAATCAGGACTGCATACGACCGAGGCACACAGGGCCAACACCCGGCATCATGGTGTGGGGAGCGATCTCCTACACTGGCCGTACACCACTGGTGATCGTCGAGGGGACACTGAATAGTGCACGGTACATCCAAACCGTCATCGCACCCATCGTTCTACCATTCCTAGACCGGCAAGGGAACTTGCTGTTCCAACAGGACAATGCACGTCCGCATGTATCCCGTGCCACCCAACGTGCTCTAGAAGGTGTAAGTCAACTACCCTGGCCAGCAAGATCTCCGGATCTGTCCCCCATTGAGCATGTTTGGGACTGGATGAAGCGTCGTCTCACGCGGTCTGCACGTCCAGCACGAACGCTGGTCCAACTGAGGCGCCAGGTGGAAATGGCATGGCAAGCCGTTCCACAGGACTACATCCAGCATCTCTACGATCGTCTCCATGGGAGAATAGCAGCCTGCATTGCTGCGAAAGGTGGATATACACTGTACTAGTGCCGACATTGTGCATGCTCTGTTGCCTGTGTCTATGTGCCTGTGGTTCTGTCAGTGTGATCATGTGATGTATCTGACCCCAGGAATGTGTCAATAAAGTTTCCCCTTCCTGGGACAATGAATTCACGGTGTTCTTATTTCAATTTCCAGGAGTGTATATAAATCAAGTATCTATCCGGCCAGTCTGCAATGAATTTAAATGACGCGATAAATGCATTGTTGTTAGGGGGATGGAGTGTTGTTGAATTTGATATACAGATTGTTTCAGGAACAATGGTCAATATTCACGGTCATGACATGAGCGATCACTTGAAGCAGAAATGTCCAGTACGCATGGACTCTTAAGATGCTCATCTTAAGAGCTATGAACAGTTATTTATATTCGCTATTGAGGGACATCTCTCTTCTACTGAACGAGTGCTGGTAGCTCTCGAGGTTTGGCGTTTACAGCCAACGTTTACTACATTTTTTGTTCCGAATGATCACTCCTGTGATATCACTGAATGATGAGCATTCCTCCTGACGCCTTGTGTTGAGATAGTAGGAGTTGGTCGAAGCCTATGGTCGTGGCGTGTTGTTTTAAATCCGCAAAACTCGGAACTCGGCGAGAGTTACAGTTGTAAAGCACTTTCCGGTAACGTATGTCACAAATACAACACTTCGTCTATTCCGAATTATAGGGAGTAGCTTCTCAGCTTTGTAATGTGATTGTATCGTGGGGCGAGATTAGGATAGAACGATCGCTCCTGGAGTGGAAGAGTACTTTAACTGGTATATTAAAAGTAGTGCTTTCCAGTAGAAGTTGTTTATGGTTCGTTACTTTGTGCGGGAACTACTACGCAAAGGCTTTCGGCATCCCCGGGAATGAAGTATTTAAGTTGCTGAGAACGGTAAGCTATACCACGACTGTATAAAACGGCAAGAACAAATGTGTTGTTTAAGTTTAAAGATATTGACTTTTCAATAAGTACACTCCTGGAAATGGAAAAAAGAACACATTGACACCGGTGTGTCAGACCCACCATACTTGCCCCGGACACTGCGAGACGGCTGTACAAGCAATGATCACACGCACGGCACAGCGGACACACCAGGAACCGCGGTGTTGGCCGTCGAATGGCGCTAGCTGCGCAGCATTTGTGCACTGCCGCCGTCAGTGTCAGCCAGTTTGCCGTGGCATACGGAGCTCCATCGCAGTCTTTAACACTGGTAGCATGCCGCGACACCGTGGACGTGAACCGTATGTGCAGCTGACGGACTTTGAGCGAGGGCGTATAGTGGGCATGCGGAAGGCCGGGTGGACGTACCGCCGAATTGCTCAACACGTGGGGCGTGAGGTCTCCACAGTACATCGATGTTGTCGCCAGTGGTCGGCGGAAGGTGCACGTGCCCGTCGACCTGGGACCGGACCGCAGCGACGCACGGATGCACGCCAAGACCGTAGGATCCTACGCAGTGCCGTAGGGGACCGCACCGCCACTTCCCAGCAAATTAGGGACACTGTTGCTCCTGGGGTATCGGCGAGGACCATTCGCAACCGTCTCCATGAAGCTGGGCTACGGTCCCGCACACCGTTAGGCCGTCTCCCGCTCACGCCCCAACATCGTGCAGCCCGCCTCCAGTGGTGTCGCGACAGGCGTGAATGGAGGGACGAATGGAGACGTGTCGTCTTCAGCGATGAGAGTCGCTTCTGCCTTGGTGCCAATGATGGTCGTATGCGTGTTTGGCGCCGTGCAGGTGAGCGCCACAATCAGGACTGCATACGACCAAGGCACACAGGGCCAACACCCGGCATCATGGTGTGGGGAGCGATCTCCTACACTGGCCGTACACCACTGGTGATCGTCGAGGGGACACTGAATAGTGCACGGTACATCCAAACCGTCATCGAACCCATCGTTCTACCATTCCTAGACTGGCAAGGGAACTTGCTGTTCCAACAGGACAATGCACGTCCGCATGTATCCCGTGCCACCCAACGTGCTCTAGAAGGTGTAAGTCAACTACCCTGGCCAGCAAGATCTCCGGATCTGTCCCCCATTGAGCATGTTTGGGACTGGATGAAGCGTCGTCTCACGCGGTCTGCACGTCCAGCACGAACGCTGGTCCAACTGAGGCGCCAGGTCGAAATGGCATGGCAAGCCGTTCCACAGGACTACATCCAGCATCTCTACGATCGTCTCCATGGGAGAATAGCAGCCTGCATTGCTGCGAAAGGTGGATATACACTGTACTAGTGCCGACATTGTGCATGCTCTGTTGCTTGTGTCTATGTGCCTGTGGTTCTGTCAGTGTGATCATGTGATGTATCTAACCCCAGGAATGTGTCAATAAAGTTTCCCCTTCCTGTGACAATGAATTCACGGTGTTCTTATTTCAATTTCTAGGAGTGTATGTGCACTCTCAAAATAAATGTTTATCGACGATCAAGCAGAGAAATAACCAGCAGTACATATTAAATCTGCAATAGTAATTAGCTCACGTTCATACGTGACAGCTGCATAAAATAACACAAGGGTAATGATGTTTTGTTATGTCATTCGGTCAGTCACTTGCGCAGTATCTAGTACCAGTTAATTTGGCGCACTTGGGATCGGCTGAATGGCAAAATTGTAGGGACTGACGTAAAGTAGACTAGACGCAAAAGAATTTATGCAGGACGTAGGCACGGCACCAAAAACAAGCAGTATATATCAAGAGTACGTTCTCAATTAATCGAAAGAATAAAAATAAAGTTTTTAGTGACAGGTCATAATCTCCTTCAGTATCCTTTCCTATTTTTATAGTCTCACTTTAGAACGTCTATAACCCCAGATTTTTCTAAATGGCGTGTAATAAAACTGATTTAATTTTCCTTTATGTTTTCTAGTGTCTGTCTGAGATTCTTACCACTTTCTTCCTTTCTCCTAACCCGTCATTTTTAACTCGAGTGGATTTACACCTTAACTAGATGAGTACCCAGTATTGCCCGTGTGTATGTTTATCCCCGTCTTCTATTAGTCCATTCCCTCCTCCCCTCTCCACGTCCATACCCACCTTTCCCCTTTCTATGTCCATTTCCTCCTCTCCCTGTCTGTATCTTCTTCTCCCTCTGCTATCTCTGTCCATCTTCTAATCATCCCCTCTTGCTGTCCGTCCATCTCCTCCTCCACCCCCTCCCTTTCTGTCTCCACGTTATCACGCTAAACGCAATGAGAGGTTGGTGGTTCTTCCCACACAGCATATGTTTTTTTTTTCCAGATCGTAACAAATACGTGTAGCGAATTTGGTTCAAATCGCTCCATTGTTTTTGGATAAGCTTTTTCCCCATGGCTTTGCGTGCATACACACATGTCAAATACATTTCACTTACGTTTAACTTATCTCAAGTATTTGTACACGTGTTTCACTTGTATCTCCACCAAATTTCGCCCTTCAGTTTCATTTTGGCGCAGCTCAATGTTTATGACGACGTATCTGTTGAACTATGTGCTGTACAGCCTGTGATATATGTGGCTATTGTCTGTGAAATGTGTTGTGAATAGAGTTACCAGTAAAGAAGTAATAAACAAACGTCATTCTTCATGCATGCAATTTTACTACATTAACAGCGAAAATGTAGTAAGGGATAAATTTTCTTCCTTTCTGCTTTTTGTCCGGGATGTCAGCGATAAATGTTTCTTAAAGATTTGAAATTATATGCAAAGTTTGTTGCAAGTCACTGAATGCTCTCATTCAAAAACTGAATGAATTAAGTGTGGCTATTCGCGCTTGGTGAACAAAACTGCGTTTTTACTCCTACCGCAATTTCTTTGACACGTAGATGGTTTTTACCCATACAGCAATTCTTTCCAGACAGTAGGTGATGTGTGTTCCAAGTTTGGTCGTAATCGGCCCAGTGATTTTAGAAATGATGTGGAACATACATACATACATATATATACACACACCCATTGTTATACTATATGTGGATTTATCCTATAATTGAGTCTTTTCAACAAGAAAAACTAGTTTGCGTGAGGAATCTGCAGTAGTCTTTACAGCTACATCGGTGCGGCTTTGGCCCGATTTGGCGATGTTACTTAAATCCTACGTCTTTACGACGTAAACGCTTCTAGTTCACAAAAAGCGGCCATATTGAGAGCTAACGTCTTGGAAATCTATATTGATAAACTTTGAAAAACTCAGTTGGAGGTCGCCCATCTGACGGCGAGGAGGGCAACTAAAATTTCCTTTGAATATTTCGTTCAATTATTGACCGAATGAAAAAATTAAAATACTGTCAATCTACTCATTACGAGATTAAAATCCTAATTTCAAAGGTTTACCACTGTAAGAGAAGTATTAAAGTTAAAAACTGTTTATATCTATCGCGACAGCCTAACTCAAGGTGTGAAAATTACACAGACCGTAGTCTTCTAGTATTTGTGAATGAGAGCACTTAGCGATTTCCAACAAACTTTAAACATAAATTCATCCCTTTATGAAAAGTTCTCTCACTGTCATTCCTCATAAAATGTTGAAAGAAACAAGTTTGGTGCTTACTACGTTTCCGGTGTACATGCAATACAATTTCAGCGTAAGTCATGACGTTTTAATTTATTACTGCCTTACTATCAATTTTATTCACAGCATATTTTGCGGACAGTATTCATAAATACCGCTGAATGTACGTGCATAATTTTTTCACTGTACGACATATAGTTCAGTTGATATGACATCTTAAACATTGAGAGGCATGAGAACCTAATTTTTGCTAAAAATGGAGCTCAAATTACTCTGGCTATTCAGCCAGTGGTTCACAATGAGTGCACTTAGCGATTTCCAAAGAATTGTAAACTTTCCTTCAAACCTTTTCTAAACTTCTTCTCGCTCACATTCCCTTGCCTAATGTGCAATATTTAACATATCAACTCATTTGTAAAGTAATCGGACGTATGAATCTGTATTTTACATGGGAGTTCGACTCATTAAAGATTCAAGACTCCGGTGTTTATTGCTTCTCAAGCAAACTCGGTTGCCTTCTTACTGCAACCCACTTCCCACTGAGCACTCTTAATTTCATTTTAAATTCGAGTTAATTTCCCTGGCTTAAGATAAATACCATTCATGAATCTTAATTCTTATTCCGTCTTACTGTTCTTCTGTAATATTTTCGAATCTCTCTTTCATTCTCTTAATTACTTTAGAGAAAGTCAAATTACGGAAAAAGAAAAATCCTGTTGCTTTGTCTTTCTTCATTCATTATACTACTACTTTTCCAGTTTCATAATGACTACTTCATATTTGCCAGTACCGTAATTAATCCTTGCATATTCAGATCCCAGTCTACTCAGGCTTAGATTTATAGCTCCCCAGCATGCTTTAAATGGTGGTATGTTGCAAACATTACAGTTACATTTATTTCGCTGATAAATGGAAGGAGAAAATAGCTTTCTGCCTTGTGTACAGAGAAAGTGTTCTTTATACAAGGCCCCTTAATTATTCTTCCACAGAGTATTTGGCTGACAAAATACGAAATTTTTGCCGTATGCAGTATATCATTTTACAGCCTGAAGTTACCTGAGAAGGATGAGATTCATTTCCCCCTTAAACGTTATTTTTTTGCAGTTTCATAGATTTAGTTTCTTAATTACATATAAATGAACAAAAATGTAAATGCACGTTTATTCAGAATCTTGTATCTCCAAAAGTTCTTCACCTATTCCTTTCTAACTTTGAGACAACGTCGCAGTTGAATATGCCGTGCATGCTGCATAGAGCACAGCAACTCGGCCTGCGGGTGGCGCGAGACTTGTTTACGGTCTGCAGCCGCTTCCGACCGCCTCGACCTTCAATCTTATATTTCCCAGCGTCTTTTAAGCAAAGTTTTAATCACAATAGCAACATGCGTTACATCACTATACGCGTCTTTTCCAGAGCGTTCGAATGATGGTAAAAAAGTATAGCGTCCCATTTAAAAAACATGTACTTGCCTGATTATCTCGGTCAATATAAACGTTGTGATTATTGTGCATGTACCAACGTATGTGCCCCATAGTCCGCTATGATTCGTCGAAAATCGCATGCCGAAACGTGCAATCGCCCCCGGAATAAAGGGGGTGTTACGTCTTACGCGACTCATGCTGTATATTGGAAACTTATGCTTTTTTTTCCTTTCCATTTAACTAGACTGAGCCACACCGAAGTGTGGCCGGGAACAGCTAGTGAAACTTTCGTTATCTTACATCTAAGCTGATTTTAGTTTCGGTGTTTCTCACGTGTAGTCAGTCGAGCGCTCGACGTCTTATTTCTGCCTAATATTTATCCCTCAGTACGCGGTCCTTGTGGTTCAGTTTTTAGAGCGGAGGTGGAGGTTCACTACTTCCACATTACGAAAGGAAATGATGGGCTGATCTGGGCTGATCTGTCTCCTTATACAGAAAAAATAATCGTATGGCACTGTTGGCTGAGATACCTCGAGGGGTGACTTTGTGGATTAGGAGAGCCTTTTCTTCTTCACTGTATGAGTATTATAATTAAGTGTATTTCCTGAGAACATGTAATTGGCGTGCCTGTTGTCTGATCTCATTTGTGCTGTATGATAAGGGGAGGGAGAGGATGAAACCCGGTGCTGGCACATAGCCTACTCTTCACAAGTAGCAAGCAAAGGAAATGCTGGACTCAACGCCCCATCCAAAGATAGGATCACAGTCAACGGTGTCACATGCCTCATTTCAAGGTACACTGCACAGACGTCTGGAATTTAATCACAGCCAGTGGCACAGAGTCTGGTGATCGGGAACATCCCTCCGTGCCATTCAAATATTGATGGTGAAAATTTCTCCCACCACCAGAATACTAACTCTGTATGTCCATCCTTTTACACATGGTTGCGGGACTCGGCTGTTCGACACAGGATGTCAAATACCTTTCAGCCGTCTAGTTTTCAAACTTACTTTATTTGGCTACCAGTTTACTGCACCATCTTCAGGGCCCTGACCAACGTGTAGGAAGATGTGCCGACTGTTTGGCAGATGATCGCTATAGCAAGCAGAAATCCACTAATACCAGTATTGCTGGGCCTTGTTTTGATCAGAACCGACGTAGCCTCTTCCTACACGTCGGTCAGGGCCCTGAAGATGGCGTAGTAAAACGACGAAACCTAAATGTAGTCTCTTTCGTAGTCTCTGATGAATAAAAGCATGTCATCCATACGTCGAATGGATCTGTAGAGAGATGGGAATCTAGTGGAATTTTAACTGGTACAGGTCATGAAATTTCAATAATAATAATAATAATAATAATTCCCGTGGAGCCCCAGGAAAAGAATAGGCCTCCGGTATGTTCTGCCATTCCCGTGGAAGCCCGAGAAAAGAATAGGCCTCCGGTATGTTCTGCCAGTCGTAAAAGGCGACGAAAAGAACAAACCACTAATAGGGCTAACCCCCCTTTTAGTGTGATTAGTTGGTCCAGGACAGAACTAAAGAAGCCTCGGACAAGCTTGAACCCTATGCCCGCCCACAATGGTAACGACACTGCTAGCTAACTGGAAAATGATTCAAATCCAAATAGAGGTGTTTTGCAGGATATGCTTCCTGCTACCACCCTAGAAGGAAAACAAAGACAAGAGGATGAGATGGTCAGATGAAGTTAATCGACACCTCATGGTCTGTTATTACCAATCAACAAATCTAGGAACCAACACAACTGGATACAGATCACAAGTATACACAACATTTATCACCAGATATCCAGAATTAAAATTTTTAACAGAACAACGACTAGCTGATCAGATCCGTGTAATAATCAAAAATAACAGGATACCCCAGTCAGAATTAGACAACATCAAACAACAAGTTCAACAAATAATGGAACAAAATAATGTGCAATCAGAAGAAGAAGAAGAAGAAGAAGAAGAAAATACAGTAATGGACTCAAATATCCCAGAGCGAACAAACAAAGAACAACATGCATCAATTAAACAGTCAGAGGAAAACGAAATCTTAAGACAGCCACCAGAACAAGCACAAATAGAACACGAAGTGACACACATGTTAGATATAGAAGAAAAATTTCAGCTGACATATATAGAATACAAAGACACAGACATTAAACCATTCTTGCATAGACCGCCAAAATAACCCACAAGTCGAAACAACAATAAAAACTATCAACACAATCATACACAACAACATAAATGAAAACCAACTATGGAAGAGTTACAACCACTGGTTTATGTAGGAGCACTCACTACACTAAATATACACACTAGGCAGAGATCAGAACCAACCAATACACAGAAGAAACCCGCAAAACCAGCATGGCAACACAGGCTACAGATCAGAATAGAAAAACTGAGAAGAGACATCGGGCAGCTAACACAATTTATAAGAAATGAAATGTCAGAAAAAAAACGGAAAAGGTTAGGTAAAATCTCACAACAAGAAGTGATAGAGCAATTAGATGAAAAGAAGCAGAAATTACAAGCATTGGCCAAACGACTTAGAAGATACAAAAAAAGTGAAAATAGAAGGAAACAAAACCAAACATTCAACACAAACCAAAAGAAATTTTACCACACAACAGATAACACACACATTAAAATAGACAATCCACCAAACATAACAGACATGGAACACTTCCGGAGCAACATATGGTCAAACCCGGTACAACATAACAGGCATGCACGGTGGATACAAGCAGAAACAGATACGTACAAGATGATACCACAAATGCTGAAGTGATAATTTTGCAACATGAAGCCACCCAAGCAATTAATTCTACTCACAATTGGAAAGCCCCTGGAAAAGATAAAATAGCAAATTTCTGGCTAAAGAAATTCACCTCAACACATTCAGATCTAACTAAATTATTTAACAGTTACATTGCAGACCCATACACATTCCCTGATACACTTGCACAAGGAATAACTTATCTGAAACCTAAAGATCAAGCAGACACAGCAAACCCAGCTAAATATCGCCCCATAACATGCCTACCAACAATATACGAAATATTAACTTCAGTCATTACACAGAAATTAATGACACATACGACACAGAACAAAATTATAAATGAAGAACAAAAAGGCCGTTGCAAAGGAGCACGAGGATGTAAAGAGCAACTGATAATAGATGCAGAGGTGACATATCAAGCTAAAACTAAACAAAGGTCGCTACACTACGCATACATTGATTACCAAAAAGCTTTTGATAGTGTACCCCACTCATGGTTACTACAAATATTGGAAATATACAAAGTAGATCCTAAATTGATACAGTTCCTAAACATAGTAATGAAAAACTGGAAAACCACACTTAATATCCAAACAAATTCAAATAATATCACATCACAGCCAATACAGATTAAGCGTGGAATATACCAAGGAGACTCATTAAGTCCTTTCTGGTTCTGCCTTGCTCTGAACCCACTATCCAACATGCTAAATAATACAAATTATGGATACAATATTACTGGAACATACCCACACAAAATCACACATCTGCTATACATGGATGATCTAAAACTACTGGCAGCAACAAATCAACAACTCAACCAATTACTAAAGATAACAGAAGTATTCAGCAATGATATAAATATGGCTTTTGGAACAGACAAATGTAAGAAAAATAGCATAGTCAAGGGAAAACACACTAAACAAGAAGATTACATATTGGATAACCACAGCGACTGCATAGAAGCGATGGAAAAAACAGATGCCTATAAATATCTAGGATACAGACAAAAAATAGGAATAGATAATACAAATATTAAAGAAGAACTAAAAGAAAAATATAGACAAAGACTAACAAAAATACTGAAAACAGAATTGACAGCAAGAAACAAGACAAAAGCTATAAATACTTATGCTATACCAATATTGACCTACTCATTTGGAGTAGTGAAATCGAGTAACACAGACCTAGAAGCACTCAATACACTTACACGATCACAATGCCACAAATATAGAATACATCACATACATTCAGCAACTGAAAGATTCACATTAAGCAAGCACATTAAGGAAGGAGGAAGGGGATTTATCGACATAAAAAACCTACATTATGGACAGATAGACAATTTAAGAAAATTCTTTATAGAACGAGCAGAAACTAGCAAAATACACAAAGCAATCACTCATATAAATACATCGGCTACACCACTACAATTTCATAACCACTTCTACAACCCTTTAGATCACATATCAACAGATACGAAGAAAGTAAATTGGAAAAAGAAAACACTACATGGCAAGCACCCGTATCTTCTAACACAGCCACACATCGATCAAGACGCATCCAACACATGGCTAAGAAAAGGCAATATATACAGTGAGATGGAAGGATTCATGATTGCAATACAGGATCAAACAATAAACACCAGATATTACAGCAAGCATATTATTAAAGATCCCAATACCACAACAGATAAATGCAGACTTTACAAACAACAAATAGAAACAGTAGATCACATCACAAGTGTATGTACAATACTAGCAAATACAGAATACCCCAGAAGACATGACAATGTAGCAAAAATAATACGTCAACAGCTTGCCTTACAACATAAACTTATAAAACAACATGTTCCCAAATACAAGTATGCACCACAAAATGTACTGGAGAACGATGAATACAAATTATACTGGAACAGAACCATTATAACAAAACAACACCACATAACAAACCTGACATCATACTCACCAATAAAAAGAAGAAGTTAACACAACTAATTGAAATATCCATACCCAATACAACAAATATACAAAAGAAAACAGGAGCAAAAATTGAAAAATACATCCAACTGGCTGAGGAAGTCAAGGACATGTGGCATCAGGATAAAGTTGACATTATACCAATTATACTATCAACTACAGGAGTCATACCACACAATATCCACCAGTACATCAATGCAATACAGCTACATCCTAACTTATATATACAACTACAGAAATCTGTAATTATTGACACTTGTTCAACTACCCGAAAGTTCCTAAATGCAATGTGTCATATACCGTACAGTTAAAAGGAAGTCACGCTTGATCAAAGTCCGCGTCACCTTCCATTTTTAACCAGACATAACGTCTGAGACAAGAAAGAAGTAATAATAATAATAATAAACAAATAAGAACATGAACCACTTGCAGTAAAGTTTGTTGCCTTCCGAAGAGCAGAAGCACACTTCTACATCTACATTTATACTCCGCAAGCCACCCAACGGTGTGTGGCGGAGGGCACTTTACGTGCCACTGTCATTACCTTCCTTTCCTGTTCCAGTCGCGTATCGTTCGCAGGAAGAACGACTGCCGGAAAGCCTCCGTGCGCGCTCGAATCTCTCTAATTTTACATTCGTGATCTCCTCGGGAGGTATAAGTAGAGGGAAGCAATATATTCGATACCTCATCCAGCAACGCACCCTCTCGAAACCTGGACAGCAAGCTACACAGCGATGCAGAGCGCCTCTCTTGCAGAGTCTGCCACTTGAGTTTGCTAAACATCTCCGTAACGCTATCACGCTTACCAAATAACCCTGTGACGAAATCCACTGCTCTTCTTTGGATCTTCTCTATCTCCTCCGTCAACACGACCTGGTATGGATCCCACACTGATGAGCAATACTCAAGTATAGGTCGAACGAGTGTTTTGTAGGCCACGTCCTTTGTTGCTGGACTCCATTTTCTAAGGACTTTCCCAATGAATCTCAACCTTGCACCCGCCTTAACAACAATTAATTTTATATGATCATTCCACTTCAAATTAGTCCGCACGCATACTCCCAGATATTTTACAGAAGTAACTGCTACCAGTGTTTGTTCCGCTATCATATAATCATACAATAAAGGATCCTTCTTTCTATGTATTCGCAATACATTGCATTTGTCTATGTTCTCTGCAATTTTCTAACGCTGCAACTTCTCTGTATACTACAGCATCATCCGCGAAAAGCCGCATGGAACTTCCGACACTATCTACTAGGTCATTTATATATATTGTGAAAAGCAATGGTCCCATAACACTCCCCTGTGGCACGCCAGAGGTTACTTTAACGTCAGTAGACGTCTCTCCATTTATAACAACATGCTGTGTTCTGTTTGCTAAAAACTCTTCAATCCAGCCACACAGATGGTCTGATATTCCGTAGGCTCTTACTTTGTTTATAAGGCGACAGTGCGGAACTGTATCGAACGCCTTCCGGAAGTCAAGGAAAATGTCATCTACCTGGTAGCCTGTATCTGATATTTTCTGGGTCTCATGAACAAATAAAGCGAGTTGGGTCTCATACGATCGCTGTTTCCGGAATCCATGTTGATTCCTACAGAGTAGATTCTGGGTTTCCATAAACAACATGATACGCGAGCAAAAAACATGTTCTAAAATTCTACAACAGATCGACGTCAGAGATATAGGTCTATAGTTTAGTGCATCTGCTCGACGACCCTTCTTAAAGACTGGAACTACCTGAGCTCTTTTCCAATCATTTAGAACCTTCCGCTCCTCTAGAGACTTGCGGTCCACGGCTGTTAGAAGGGGAGCAAGTTCTTTCGCGTACTCTGTGTAGAATCGAATTGGTATCCCGTCAGGTCCAGTGGACTTTTCTGTGATGAGTGATTCCAGTTGCTTTTCTATTCCTTGGACACTTATTTCGATGTCAGCCATTTTTTTCGTTTGTGCGAGAATTTAGAGATGGAACTGCAGTGCGGTCTTCCTCTGTGAAACAGCTTTGGAAAAAGGTGTTTAGCATTTCAGCTTTACGCGTGTCATCCTCTGTTTCCATGCCATCATCATCCCGGAGTGTCTGTATATGCTGTTTCGAGCCACTTACTGATTTAACGTAAGACCAGAACTTCCTAGGATTTTCTGTCAAGTCGGTTTATAGAATTTTACTTTCAAATTCACTGAATGCTTCACGCACAGCCCTCCTTACGGTAACTTTGCCATCGATTAGCTTCTGTTTGTCCGAGAGGTTTTGGCTGCGTTTCAACTTGCAGTGAAGCTCTCTCTGCTTTCGCAGTAGTTTCCTTACTTTTGTTGTTGAACCATGGTGGGTTTTTCCGTCCCTCACAGTTTTACTCGGCACGTACCTGTCTAAAACGCATTTTACGATTGCCTTGAACTTTTTCCATAAGCACTCAACATTGTCAGTGTCGCAACAGAAATTTTCGTTTCGATCTGTTTGTTAGTCTGAAATCTGCCTCCTATTACTCTTGCTAAACAGATAAACCTTCTTCCCTTTTATTCATATTCCTATTTACTTCCATATCCAGGGATGCTGCAACGGCCTTATGATCACTGATTCCCTGTTCTGCGCTTACAGAGTCTAAAAGTTCGGGTCTGTTTGTTATCATTAGGTCCAAGATGTTATCTCCACGAGTCGGTTCTCTGTTTAATTGCTCGAGGTAACTTTCGGATGCTCTACTCATCTATTTTGTTTTTTTTTTTTTTTTTTTCATTTAATTTTACATCGTTAAGAACCTGTAAATGTTTTTGATTGAATAGATAACACAAAATTGTATACTCTTTTCTTTGTTAAAACTTTGATGTCGTAGTTTGTTTCAATGCAAAGTAGTGTATCTGTAATTTAAAAATTCTTTGTCCCATTTGGAGGGAACAAAACTTACTGTATATAATTGTAATTTTGTGTGAATAATTTTTTTGTAGAAGTGTCAGTATGTGAAAATGTTCTGTTTTATTTAATGTGTTTGTTTGCTGTTATGTAAACTGCTGATCCTCGCTTAGGGCTCTTAGTTATTCTGTATGTAAAAGGTGTAGTGGTTCCCCTCGGGAACGGAACTGTGTAGCGCGCGCAAATTGTGGTTGGCTTAGGTGGAAAAGGTGGAACTGAGAGTCAGTTGGGGACGAGCAGTCAGTCGGGGACGAGCCAGCAGTCAGAGATGAGCTACGAGTCCGTGCACTGCCATGTAAAAGTTGCATAGAGCTGGTTTCGAGAGAGGCTTTTCTGTTATTTTCCAATGCCTCGGATGGATGGATAAATAGCTGGGCTATTCCGGAGTTTGTATCTATCATCGCCACCAAGAAATGACAGATTCCAGCAATTCTGCCTGCAATTCCACCTACCAACATGCAGTTGCCACCACATTGCGCAATCATTGCAACGTAACACGATAATGATGTACAGTGAAGGATCAGCTTAATGGATGTGTTATTGTGCTGAAATATAAGGTAATTTATATCTGAATTTATGTAACTACCTTGACTTTTCTCATCATAACACCTCTCAGGGTCCTCTCCGTTTGAACTAAAGTGATTACCGAGTGTCCTTACTGAAAGTACGTTAAAAATCCAGTTTTCTAATTAATGCCTCTTGAACATAGTAAAGTGAAAGTTGAAGTTAATGTGGCAAGAGAGTGAGTTAGAGTTAATGATGCTTGCTGAAATAATTTTCCTAGTAAAACTGCTTATTAATGTGTTGTTGCCAACTTCTAATTAAAATCTCTCAAAACTGAGGCTTATAGAGTTTTGCTTAGTAAGTGATCACATTACTGCCTGTTGTTAATCTCAGAAAGTGGGTCAGTATCTTACATTAATGTTAATTTTATGTCTCACGGTAGTAAAAGTAGAAAATTGCATAGTAGGAAATTATATGCTCATGATTACTAAGTGTTTGTCTCTCTTGTGTGCATATTAACACAGACCACTCAATTTGTGTAAGCCCTGAAAGTGATAGTGTTTTTCTGTACATGTTATAATTTTGCAAATAGTTTTTGTGCTGCTCCAGTTGTTAGCTTCAATCTTAAAACATATGTGTGTCAGAGTTCATTGCACTCGCGTGTGGCCGAGTCTAGGTTGTGTTTGTCCGTTATAGTTACTTATACCTACTCTCTTAAACGAGAATGTTAATCATTCTCTTGCCTAGTTAGGCTGGCGGCCGTTTTCTTTATCCGTTGAACAGTGCAGATAGGCAAAATTTTGTTAGGTACTATTCAAATATTTACGTAATTTTTACTTTCATTTCCGATAAGCCACTTCCGTTAGGAACAACACGGTCAACTTAACAAAATTCCTCTCAGAGGGTAACACTGCTCTGTTGCTTTATACCATAATCGTTATAACAAAATAATTCTGTTTTGTAAACTGCCCCCAGTTTTGAGGTTAAGGTATAGCAGTAGCAGACGGGAGTGTTATACACTCAGTATAATGTCACTCGATGCTCTGTCCGTACCACCCGTCCTAAACATGTGAGTGTCCCAGTCCATATCTGGTAAATTGAAATCTCCACGTAAGACTACAACACGCTGAGAAAATTTATGTGAAATGTATTCCAGCTTTTCTCTCAATTGTTCTGCCACTAATGCTTCTGAGTCGGGAGGTCGGCAAAATGAGCCAATTATTAACCTAGCTCGGTTGTTGAGTGTAACATCCACCCATAATAATTCACAGGAACTATACACTTCTATTTCACTACATGATAAACTACTACTAACAGCGACAAACACGCCACCACCGGTTGCATGCAATCTATCCTTTCTAAACACCGTCTGTGCCTTTGTAAAAATTTCGGCAGAATTTATCTCTGGCTTCAGTCAGCTTTCCGTACCTGTAACGATTTCAGCTTCGGTGCTTTCTGTCAGCGCTTGAAGTTCCGGTACTTTACCAATGCAGCTTCGACACTTTACAATTACAATATCGATTGCTGCTTGGTCCCCAAATGTCCTGACCCAGATCTTGCAGATTGACGGGCAACCTCTGGAACAGGACAAGCAGCCATGTCTGGCCGAAGATCAGTATCAGCTGGAGACAGAGCCTGAAACCGGTTCGTCAGACAAACTGGAGAGGCCTTCCGTTCAGCCCTCTGGAATGTCTTTTGCCCCGTCACACCTGGAGACGACCTCCCACTCTACCACAGGTAGGCCTGAATGTGGGCAGTATCCCGGGCAGCCACACCGTAGTCCGATCGGGGGATGCGTGGGACGAGCTGGCCGTCCCCGACAAACCCCCATCCGGACCCCCACAGTGATGCCCATTGGCAACAGCCTCAAGCTGTGTGACCGAAGCCAACACTGCCTGAAGCTGGGAGCGAAGGGATGCCAACTCAGCCTGCATCCGAACACAGCAGTTGCAGTCCCTATCCATGCTAAAAACTGTTGTGCAAAGACAGTCTGAACTAATCTACAGAGAGCACAAACAATTCGACACAAAATTTAAACGGTTATTAAACGGGCATTTGAAGAACGTCGTTGAACAAGTTGATGATATGAAGAAACTTTCATGCAAAACAGAATCATGGGAAATGAGTCTTTGATCTTTAGGTACAGCACTGAGGCAGAACTTAAGTAATTACAGAGCATGAAACAGTACTGACAGACGTCAAAACGATGTTCACTTTTTTATATCAGCTGCATACATTTTGCTCTGTCATTTAGCTAAAAATGAGATGACTTCCTCTCCTCATCCTTCCTACTCACTATATCTCATTCTGTGTGACCTGTTTTTCTTTCCAGAACTACAATCAGTGTTGAAAGAACGTCATATATGGCAGCACTGGTGATGAATACTCCAAAAAAGTTTCCAGGACTACAAGGGATCTGAAACCGCAGCTGGGAGAAGTGTTTGAATGAAGGAGGTAACTACTTTGTTCAGGGTAATTTAAGTTAATGAAAGTATTGTAAAAACAAAATTAGATTATTTGTTTAGTTTTCTTTCAGCTCTGGTTCACAGTTGCCATTAATTTCTTATATAACTTCACGCCACGTTCTACTCCCTACTCTCAGTCTTATTTATTGCTCAGTTTCGGCCTTAGACCTTATTCAGGTATCGTTCGTTGGTTATTCAGTCATCATAATTCTGTGAGGGGATTAATTCTAAACTGCGTACTCCGAAGAAGTAACTAATGAGAGCAAAGAGGCATCTAGTATTGCTTCTTCTACAATTCCAGACCACAAGCTGCCGGGGTCTTTGCCGTGATCTGATTAAAAGGTAGGATATGGATTTTCATCACTTCAGCTATCACTACTGCGGCACGTGAAAACACAGTAACGGTTGCACAAGGCCTCATTCGGAAAAATCAAATTTTGTAAGCTGTTCGGCACCTCAGTTCTGCACACGATAATTCACTGACAGAACTAAAAATTCAATAATAATCATTTGTCCCAGTAGTTTGCCTACGGTGTGTATAACAGATGTGATTGCTGACCCTCCAGTGGTCTGCATATTTGATTCTTGAGAACATACATTTCGCGGAAAATTTGACAAATGCTTTTTGATCAGTGTTTTCCCCGTGATCCACCACCATCTGAAATTGAACTGTGCAAAAAAATTCTATTTTGAATATCTTCGTTTCTGTCAATACTCCATCCAAGGAGGTAAGTATCTTCCAAGAAAAGTAGCGCATGTTGCGAAGCTTTTCCACGTCACATTCGTTCGGCTACCTCGACATTACACCCTGCCGCTCTAGAGATAAAATGCATCAATGATTCATTCTGTAAGAGTAACGCTACTTCTTCGAGAACCAATCATGAACTACACTGTCCAGTCACATTAATGTAGCCACCTGTCGAAAGCTTGAATAACACCTTTCGCAGCGTAGGCCACTGCGAGATGTGCAGGATGAGAGTGAATGAGGTTCTGGAAGGTATGGATAGGGATATGGAGCCATGTTGATTCCACTGCCTTAGTCAGCTGCGCTATGTTTCGTGGTTGAGGACCAACGGCGCGAAGATCCCCATTTACGTGGTTCCATATTTCTCGGCCAGGTTTCAACTGGGGAAGTCTGGTGGCCAGGAGAGTACGGTAAACTGATCACCGTGCTCTTCAACCGCCACACGTACACTATGAGCTGTGTGACAAGTTGCGTTGTCTGCTGGTAGATGCCATCGCGGGGACAAAAAACGAAATGCTGTAGCTGTACTGATCCACAGTACCTTCCAGAATGATGAGATCATCTAGGGAATTCCATGAAAACATTCCCCAGACCATAGCATTCCCTCTTCCTGCCTGGACCCTTCCGACGTTTGTTGCAGCTTGTTTGCTTTCAGACGTATCACGCCGTTGACGCAAAAGGCCATCTGCCATCTGGAAAGACGACATGTGGCCACTCAGTGGACATTCAGTTGCAGCACTGGCGTGAAAATTACAGCCTTGGTCACCGATGAGCAGCAGTCAGCATGAGTGCGTAAACAAAGTATCTGCTGCAGAGGCCCATACGCTGCAACGTTCACTGAACGGTCATTAAGAAGGCACTGTTAATAGACCATTGGTTCATCTGGGCGGTCAGTTGCCGAACAATTGCATTCTATTCGTTCGTACGTATCTCCACAGCCGTCGTTCACCCCTGTCATTTATGTACGCGAAGCACCACAGTTGCCTCGGCGGCAGTTTTGGATAGCGCCGTTTTGCCGTACACAGTATAGTTTTTTTGGGGGGAGGGGGGGGGGTTAGGGCGCAAAACATCTAATGTCAAAAGCGCCCAGTATAGAACCAGAGAATGCTGGGACCGCGAGGGTAAAAAACCGTTTCGAGGTCCAATACAGGAAGGAAGAAAAAACAAATCTAAAACGTCAAGATGTTAGGGAAGAGTAGTTAAAAGACGTCGACAAGACACCGGAGCCACCAGGTAGAAATCTAATCTCTTTTGTCATATTACTGCTTTTAAAAAAATATAAAACCCGAGCCACAGCTCGCACGTCAGCCGCTAAAATGTCCAACAGAGCGGGCGGCAGCCCGACCCTGAGCCGTAAGTGGCTAAAATAGGGGCAGAGGATCAGGAAATGTCTGACTGTTAATGGCTGGCTACAGAAAGGACAGCTGGGTGCAGGGTCGCCACTCAACCAGTGGCGGTGACTAAAGCGGCAGTGCCCTCTTCGCAACCGAGCTAACATTACTTCCTCACGGCGAGACGGCTAGGAGGAAGTCGACCACCATGTTGGGAGAGGTTTGACTTCTCTGAGTTTGCTCCCATGAAGGTAGCACCAATGGTCATGCGAAAGTGACGTGATACGCCGATAGAGGAAAGTACGAATATCTTGTGAGGGAACAGAGTAAGAGGCGGGCCGACCGAGATGGACTGCGGCCTTGGCTGCAGCATCAGCAGCGTCATTCCCAGGCACACCAACATGGCCAGGAACCCACATGAACTTCACTTGGGCTCCCCCATCCGGGAACAAATGGAGGCAGTCCTGGATCCGTCGACGATGGGGTCGACTGGATCTGGATCATCCAGACTCTGAAGGGCACTGAGGGAGTCAGAGCTCGTGCCTCCAGATGTAGTGAACAGTCTGAAAGATGGCAAAAAGCTCTGCGGTAAAAATCGTGCACTGGTCGACAAACCAGTATTGAAACTTATCCCCGACGACAAAAGCACAGCCAACACCGTGGGCTTAGAACCATCAGTATAGTTTAGCCACGGTTCCATTCGAACAGCCGTTTCGGAAATAATCACGCCATTTTGGACGTCAGATACATCGCTCCGTTTCCACTCCCCCCCCCCCCCCACACACACACACCAGACACTCTTTACATACCCTCCATTGCCAGTTGTGCCACCTGCTGCCTGCGAGTGATCATTGCACGTTGACGTAGAATACAGTCACAATAATGTGACTGGATTGGGTATAAGTCACTAATAAATTACACCGTGTACACTTGCGCCACCTGTACTTTTCATTACCAACTATTTGTTCCATGTCTCTACCGTAAATATCAATGAGAGCTTAAATGTCTGGAACTCCCCGTATAAAATAGCATTCGTCTGCATCGCACATAGCAGTATTGAACTTCTTATAGTGTTCCACTGGTATCTGGCCTTCTGAAGTCTTCCGAAGAGTGGATCAGAGGACACGATCGAGAAAAACGAGCGTCAAGGTGGCTCATCTGAGCCTGAATTGACTTAATACCGAGACAGTATTGGAGCTAGGTAAGTGCTTAAAATTCCTTCGGCAAACGCAATGGCGGGAAGTGTGGCAAGACACTTTTACTTTCGCGAAACATTGCATCCTCGATAGTGGAAGTACCGTCTTGTACGGATGGGCTCTTGTCTAGAATAGTTTTACGTGGATTAACGACTGTAGGGGTTGGAATAGCGCTTTTCCCACTTTCTTGTGTTCTCCGAGCGATGATCACAGAGTAGTTCCTCTCTGGTCCATTTCTCACTGGACACGTCGACGTCCATGTGTCTTGTGAAGCACAAAACGTGACTCCTACAAAACTTCTACCCGTCGTCCAAGAGCAGCAGCCGTGTTCGATACCACTGAGGCAACTAAAGCATTTTTGCTTAATGATACAACAACGTACGCGAAGGCGCGACGGTCTACCTCGATGCTCCACACACATCGGGATTCAGTGAACTGTTGTGACAAGAATAACAAGCAAAAGTAGTAGCAGAGTTATTTGTTATTATCGGCTCAAAATATTGGGAATTTTTGTACCATGTGAATATATTGACCAACCAGTTATTCCCACCAGCTGTGCCTATGACTACGAAACAATAAACTACATTGAACTTACGTTTACCAAGAAACAACGAACATGAAATGCAAAACAGAATTTTCTACAAAGTTCTAATTTTGTTGAATAAACTGCCTATGGAGATGAGGTAGCGAAAACGAACATACTTAATCCTTGCAAAACTAAGATGTGGAGGTCGGAGGGTACTTTGTGCCTATCTTTTGAAAATATCATAGTCTAGTACTGTTCATATTGTAAAATTTTGAAAAAAATATTTATCGTTCTTTCATGATTTAGCATGAAAAACTAAGTGTTTATAGTTTTTCATCTAAATTTAACCCAAAAATTTAAGTCTTAGTAGTGAATGCCACTTTTGTTAACAACTGTCACATTCGTATTTTCAGGCTCAGGATCCTTCTTACACATCTACATAACATTAAGAACTATGTTGTGAATATAAATCAACGACAATTAACAGTACCCCTCCGCTCAGTGTAAACGATGAGGAAAATACGTTGGTGTTCTTAAGATAGTGCTAAAAGATATTTTCAGATTCTGTGCCCCAATTTTATATCAGCACCTATTTAAAAAGGTATGTTGTAAACAAAAAATTAAACACATTTAGCGAAATTTTTTAATGTTTTTTGAAACTGGGCACAAAGTACCTCCCGCCAACCCTCTCACCTCCACCCGCACTTGGTATTACGCGTTATGGAAAAGCCGTTGGAATTGCTAGGGTTTAAAAATCATTGAAGGTTTATTTTAAACAATACTTCCTGTACAGTGAAAAGTTACTTAGCTTACACAGGGAACTCTTTCGGTAAAAATGTAACAACTAGGTCTTAATAATAAAATTTGATTTTATGGTGTGGGCATCCACTTGTTAGTTGATACGATTCCTTTGATTTTTTTATTACAATCGTCTAAAAAACTTCTGGAAACAGTGTTAGCTGTTCATAATCCTTTATTTGAATATTATACACTACCTATCATTTACCCTCACTTGGCACATTGCCGAACACGCCAGTTCTCTCCGACACTTGGTCGTGTCCACGTCTTCATGCAGTGGCACAACTTACCTGCTGCAGACATAGCCGCGTTCACCCCGTGTGGCTCTTTGCCGTTTTCGAAGATTTTGCAGTAATGGTGAGCTATCATTCCTTTACTTTAGCGAAAGTTAGTTTCCTCATTGTTGGGTTTCTTACGCAATGTATATGTTTTTAGGTCTAAAAACGCGACGTGCAGCGCTCCGTACACAGCCTACAACCGCTAATTCCTGGTTTTCTTTTATTGCGAATACCATTCGAACGTTGGGAGCCGGTAATGTTTCAATGGCCTAATATTAGATTAGCTATGAGAGTTTTTCACTCTCTCTTTTTCTGATTTAGGTACCCAATATGAATGGTTATTCATTTCTTCTTAATCCACATTGAATGCTTTTATATATTTTTTTTCATCTGACTATCGATTACAGTATTGTGAAACTGATTGTATATAATCTTGAAATCAAAAATTTCCAGACGCGGTTTCCAGACGATTTTTAGAAGACTTTAATTAGAAAATTTTAAAGAAGTTTCATGTAACAATAAAATACCTGTTACTTTTCACAACACTTTGCCTCTAAAACAAGTTTTTTCAATTTTTTCTGGAAAACATTAACTGCAAAGCTCTGTAATGGATTACACTAACATATTATCCATTTCTGAGTTCAATGGTCATTCATTATGGAGATATGCAGAAATGTTTTTCTTTTTTTTTTGGGAAGGGGGGGGGGGGGGGGGGGGGGAAGGTAACTGACATGAATCGGTACACAAAATGGAAACAAAATAATCGTCACCAAGTTCCTGGTGTGAATTGATAGTGTGAGAGTGTTACATTATGAAATTGGCAGTGAAAAATTAATTAGCTGTTTACATCATTGAATAACTTCTTTGCAAAACAACATGGCACACTAGGCATAAAGAGAATGAGGTTTCTCTGCTTTAAACAGATGAGCTATTCTCAATCCGGACATTCTGATTTAGGTTTTCGGTGGTTTCCTTAAATTACTTCAGGCAAATGCCTTACAATGATCCTTGTCGAAATTGACTAATAAGAAAATACATATGAATTACGTTTTTCTGTTATTGTTAAACTGCAATACCATGACTTGGCCCTTGTCCAGAGACACTGTGAAAGTGATCCGTAGTTAATGATACTAATAATACTATACTTTTAAGGGTTACACTTTGTCGCATATATTTTTTTAACGCGATTTTTGTTCGTAAGCTGTGTGCTTTTCGTCTCCAAAGAAATGCAGATAACTTCTCACAGCAGACAAATGAAATATAATTTAAGTAAAATGTTTTTAAAAAGTCTAAGTAAAAAGGAGGGTAGTGTTTAAAATGGATATGGCTTTCTTATTTCGTTTTAGTGCCGCAAACGAGAGAGGGAGAGAGGGAGAGAGTGAGAGAGAGAGAGAGAGAGAGAATCCACGACAGGCGAGACCATCTGTGCAGAATAACGTACTCGCTAGAGAGAACATAACATGTTGAAGAGCTCAAGTGAGTCACCAAACACCCTTCAACCAGCGCCAGTGTAGATAATTATTACCAAATGTCTCTGCCGTATCATACCACAACAACCCCCACAACAAAAAAACACACAAACCTCAATAA